>NW_025422368.1:20507500-25337500 GCF_011764305.1 Mustela putorius furo | reverse complement strand
TCTTTAAAATAAAATAAAATCAATCAATAAATATATACTTGAATATAGATCCTATCAGATTAGCCTCACTCTGGTGTCCATAATCAAAATCAAAGATTCATCTTCAGTGCCGCTTCCTCTACAAACCTGTATCCATGGTAGTAGTCAGTTTCTTCCTTCGCCTTGTCTTACCATCACCCCCTTTCTGTGCGTGGAAGTCCAGGCCCTGAGCCATTCAGGGCAATATTGTCACAGCCACATGGCTGACTCCCTTTTGTCTTTCAAAACTCATCAGCCCTGCAGGCATGGCAATGTCAGGTTAATCTCTCTCAGCCTCCATTTTTACCCTCTTATTTCTTTAATGATTTAAGAGGCTCCAGTGACTGTCTACTGCTTGCCAGGTGGAAGCCTCCCATTGCTGATGAGGCACAGTTGGATGAGTCAAAAATTAGCCATCCCGTAGGCGCTCACAGACGGGGCCACCAACATGAACACGCCTCAGAGAGGTTATATCCGCCTGGGCTCATTGTGATGAAAGGCTGGTCTTTGACGTGTTTTTAGATACATTATATTTATTAGACTTCCCACTTGGTCCTGGAAAATTGATTCATTCTAATAACCACACAAAGACAGTTATAAACTAGGGCACAGTTTATTCATCTGCCGTGGGCCAACCACCAGCCTGCCTGGGAACAGGACTGGTCAGATGTGAACCAGGCACTCCCTTCCTGGTGAGTTGCTCCCCTCGGAGACAAGACTGTTTATCAGTGGGTGTGTGGGGAGCGCAGATTGGAAAAAGGAAATTGATTGTTGCTGAAGGAAATGTGCGTCACACTCATACAACCCAACACTGACCTACTCCACCCAAGGGATAGCTCAAGCTAAGAAGGAAATAGAACTATCCTTATCACATAAATCAAAACATCAATCTCCTGGAAAGGGATGGATTTAAAGGATTTTTAAAATTGTTATTACTTATTTGTATTAGCTTCCTACACAAAGAGAGAGAGAGAGAGAGAGAGCACTTGGTTTCTGCATTTTGTGTCATGATAGTGTCTCTTTATGACGCGTTATTGCATATAGCCTTCCTTTCGTTTTGGGTTCTCTTCATAATGAAGTAAGAGTTCATAAACGAGCTATTCCTAAATGGCAATGCAGTATGAGATAAAGTTACATGAATTCCAGCCATTGCTGAACTATAGTTTTTTCATTGTGCCCATTTCATGGCATCTGACTTCTTAACTTTGACTGTAAATACAAGTATTTACCTGACTTTCACTCATTTTCCCTCTCATATCATAAAATGGCCCTCGAATTCACTTCCTCATCATAAACCCTTCACGCTCCTAATAAAACCCTACCAAAAGCCTTTCTACCTCCTCTGCATTTGTTAATTCAACTATTTTTCATTCAAATCTTGCTTTTTGCCAAACACAAAGACCATGCTCCCCTGGAATGAAGGTGTCAGATTATTATATAAATAACACAGAACAATTTGCTAAGAGCTGTAATAGGAGGTCATCACTATGTGAGGGGGAAACTCTGAAAAGAACATGATTCCCTGTATTCTTTGGAGTCACCATATGCTCACAGAAGAGGGGGTGCCTCCATGTGATCTGTTAGGGTATGGTATGTAGAATAATGCCTTACATAGTGAACTACATCTTAGTCCCCAGAAACTGTGAATAGGTTATACTATGTGGAAAAGAAGAATTAAGAGTAAAGACGAAATTAAGATTGGTAATTCAGCTGGCCATGAGATGGGGAGAAAATCTTGGATGATGAGTGAGCTCAGTGCCATCACAAGGATCCTTAAGAGTGGGAGTAGAAAAAGACTCCGTGTCAGAGTGATGCGATAAAAGGCTTATATTGCTGAATTTAAAAATGGAGAGGGATTAGGAGACAACCAGTGTAGGAAGCCTCTATAAGCTTTTAGAAGGCAAAGAAACAGACTCTCTCCTCCAGAAAAGGATACTGCTCTGATCTTAGTGGACACCTTGATATTAGCTCAGAGAAACCCATTTGGGACTTCAGATCTCTAGAACAATAAGAAAATAAATTTATATTGTGTTACTTGGCTGCATTTATGGTCATTGTTCTACAGCAGCAATAGCCAATGGATATAAAAAGTGAGCAGGATTTCACTGGAGGAAGCAGCTAGGGTTGGGCTTGTGGTCAGGGAACATTGCAATTAGTTGAATATTTGTTGTGGTGAGGCACTTGATCAAGTGATTTCATGCATCATGACACACGAGAAGAGGGACCTCTGTATAGTCAATGATGATTCAATAAACTGTCGATAAAGGTTTTTAATGATTGAGACTAGAAAGGTTGCTTTGAGATCCACTGAGCAACAGTACCAAGAAGGTCATTACAGATGTGTTGAAGAGACTGTGTTTGTCAAATTCTGGGAAATCAAGCACTGGGATACAGTGAACTGATCTGTAAAGTCACTCCCCCAACCTACAATTCCAATTTCTGTCCTGACAGTCACACCAAGACTGTGGAATGTCTCTTCCACAGGCACCTCATGGTTACTGCTTTTAGATTAAACTCATTCCAAGCCTCCTGCACAATCTAGTCGTTCTTCATAGTTCCCTGTTCCTGGCACCGTGAATGGCTCATCACCCAGGCTTAAAATTTCCAAATCCTCTCTGCCCCCACTTCTCTGCACTCGAAATCCTTCATCACCATGATTTTCTAACACCTTTCTCCTCTTTCACCTTCCTGATGTCACCCTTATCTGTGCCATTTTAACCTTGGACTATTATCTACGTTCTTTTCCCAATGAGCCATAAATTTCCCTTCCCCTCATCATACGTCCTTTATCAAGTTTCCTTGCTCTTTCCCTTCTCTGAACTCTTGCAACACGAATTGTTCTTCAAAACACGTAAAACTTCCTGCGAGAATGTCTCTACTCATGTTTCCCTGTGCCCTTTCTTACTCACTCCTTAACTCACCACTGCTGACCTCACTACTGTTGGTCATTCTATTGAAATGGTTCTCCCTGAAGTCACAAGTGACCTTCTATTTATCAAATTTCAGGATCTATTTTGAGCCGCCCTCAATTTGACCTCTCTGTGACCTTGACATCATTGACTACTTTTATTTCTGATACTCTTTTCTTCCTTGGATTCTGAACTAACCTATTTCTGGTCTCCCCTTTTATTGTTTTACTGGTTACTTTAAAACTCCTCCAATGAGAATTCAGCCTCTTCTGTCCCACTAAAGCTGCTGTTTCCTACAGTCCTAATCTAAGTCCTCATCACTTTTCACCATATACTATACATCTCTTCTCTATGTATTGAATATAGGTGTCATTTGGAAAATGTAAAAGAACACTAGGATTTCTTAACTGTGATCATTCGAACTCTATCTTCCTAAATACTTTTTGCATATCTGCTTTATGCTCAGTCACATGCTGAACATAGAAGAGAATTCTGAAGTGATGAAGATATAGTTTCTATCTTCTGAAAATTGGTAGTCAATATAGAAAGAGGAAGCATATACACATAAACATTTTTTTTATTTTTTTTTATTTTTTATAAACATGTAATATATTTTTATCCCCAGGAGTACAGGTCTGTGAATCGCCAGGTTTACACACTTCACAGCACTCACCAAGGCACATACCCTCCCCAATGTCCATAACCCTACCCCCTTTCTCCCAACCCTCCTTCCCCCAGCAACCCTCAGTTTGTTTTGTGAGATTAAGAGTCACTTATGGTTTGTCTCCCTCCCAATCCCATCTTGTTTCATTTATTCTTCTCCTACACCCATAGCGGCAATGTCCACAATAGCCAAACTATGGAAAGAACCTAGATGTCCATCAACAGATGAATGGATAAAGAAGATGTGGTATATATACACAATGGAATACTATGCAGCCATCAAAAGAAATGAAATCTTGCCATTTGCGACAGCTTGGGTGGAACTAGAGCGTATCATGCTTAGCAAAATAAGTCAAGCAGAGAAAGACAACTGTCATATGATCTCCCTGATATGAGGAAGTGGTGATGCAACACATAAACATTTTGAGAAGCAATCTAAGGCAGCATTCTTTCATTCACCAACAGACAATGACCATTATACAACACCAGTTGAGTGTGGGTACTAGATAAATGGCAGTAAAGGAACGTCTCTTCTCTTATGGGTAAAGAGGACAAACACTAAGCACCCAGATAAAAAGCTTTTTCCTCTCTGTCCTTGAATTGAGGCACAAAGAGGAAGTTATATGAAGAGAATGCCATTTCCCAAGTTCTATCCTGCCTAGCATACTGCCTCCTTTTGACAGTTTTCACAATTCCTCACCTGCAATAGATGTAACTTACATTAAGTCTATTTTCCTGGGTGTGCCTGGGTGGCTCAGTCGTTCAGCATCTGCTTCCCAAGAATGAAAACCTATCATCCTTATATATTTTTTTTAAAAAGTGAATTGAGGTAAATCAAAGGGGGAGAGGAACCATGAGAGATTGTGACTCTGAGAAACAAACTGAGGGTTTTGGGGGGGGGCGGGGAAAGCGGTGAGCCTGGTGGTGGGTATTGCGGAGGGCATGGATTGCATGGAGCACTGGGTGTGGTGCATAAACAATGAATCTTGGAACACTGAAAAAATAAAATTAAATGTAAAAAAAAAAAAAAGAAGAAGAAACCCATCTGAGGAATTAGAGCAAGGAAAATATTTCCCAGGTAAATTAGAACAGGACTTTCAAGATTGTCCAATCTCTTCTTAGTGAATTATTTATTTACTCATTTATAACTACAAATCAGACACCTGCATTTTCAGCCATTTCTTTCTCTAGTAAAATAGACTCAAGTATCTTATCAGATAACAAATTTTAAACATTGGTATTTACACTAGATATAGACTGTACTATCCCTGGTATACAGCCACCCCTGGCAGACAGTAAAAAGGAACAAAACATTCTGGGTTCTTGCCTGAATGAGAATCAGATTTAACTCGGGCATATCATGATGAAAATTTCCCTTTCTGGTCCATTAGGCTACAATTTCAAATGGTCTGGAAAATTTGGAGTGACATTCTTAAACCTGATTCTCCATCTGGAAATTTAGAGCCCACATTTCTTACTATTCTTACCAATAAGAAAGTTTTTGTTTTTACACAAAACAATAATTATTCTATTATATAAGTCTTGGGCACAGGGAAAGGAAACAAATCTTCTATACACTGGTGCCTACCTAAATCCTGGTATAAAAACTATCAAAAGCTAGAATACTCATCAGATATCATCGTAGTAATAGATGTAATCACTGAAGCTTTGTGGATAAACGGAAAGAGAGATTTTGAGCTGCAAATACTTTAAAAATAGTTGCTCAATACACTAAACCAAAAAAAATAGTTTTCCTCGTGCAACATTTATTTTGATCCTTAGTCAGCCAAAAAATAGTATGAAGTAAACTTTTGCCCTGTTTCAAAACCATATTCTCTGCTAAAAATTCACTTTGCGTGAGGATATGCAGGTTCATCCAACTTAATCCTTACCAGTTTCTCTGGGCACACAAACAGGACTAGATATTAACTCTCAAAGTGAAGACAAAACTAGGCTATATTTTCAAGATTTTATCAAAAATAGTATAGAAACAGACTGGTACATACATGATTGTCTGATTTATGACAAAAATGAGACAATACCACAGTAAGAAAAGGATGATTTTTTTCAAGAAATGCTACTTGGTTAATTGGATAGCTATCAGGGAACAATGCAGTTTGATTCCTAGCTCAATCTTTTCACAAACAGAGCATCCGAATGAATTATGATTTACATAAGAGAGATGAAATAATAAAGATATTAAAAAAAGACGTAACTAAATATCTCTGCTCTTGGGGTAAGCAAGACTATTTTAATAGACACAGCAAACATTAAACATAAAGAAAAATTGATAAACTGACTATATTAAAATTAAAGTTTTATTCTTCAGGAGACATCACTGAAGGATAAATAGGTAGCTCACAGAAGAAAAGAAGCTATTCACAAGGCATGTATTCAACAAGACTCACATTTAGAAACAAAAACCTATACATCAATATGAAGACTGACAACCCAAAAAAGAAGTGGGAAGGACTCGAGCAGCCATGTCATAGAAGAAGATACCCAAATGGCCAATAAGAATCTGAAAGGTACCAAACTTCATTTAGTGTAATACATTGCAAGCATGGCTCACTTCTTCCATCCTGTCTCTGCTCCCTTTGCCATGTGACTGTGTAGTACTGACTGACTCTGAATCTGAGCTAGACTGTGTGACTCACTTTGACCAATGGAAAATTAGCAAATGTCATGCAAACAAAGTTTTGAAAAGCACTTGCACAATTGGGCTTGTTTGCTTTTGCACCTGTGCCATATCCATGAGAATCCTGGGGCTAGCCTGCTGGATGGAGATTGAGAGATGTGTAGAAGAGAGATGAGTAACCCCAGTCACACCAGCTGCAGCCAGCCTAAATCAGATGATAGTCAGCTGATAACCCACAGGTATGTGAACAATCCCAGCCAAGAACAGCAGACCCGCCAAACCAGCCCCCCAGCTGACTCTATTCTTGGGATCAGCACATGGTTACTGTGAAATGCCACTGACATTTTGTGGTTGCCTGTTACGTAGCACTACTGTGGCACTAGATAAATAACACAAACAGTCATGAGAAAGATACAAATAAAAACTCACTGTAGTACTCTATATACAACAAAGATTTCTGAAATGGAAAAAAAGGAAAATCTCAAGTGTTAGCAAGAATTTAAAGCAATCAAAACTTTCACACATTGTTGGTGGGAGTGCAGCTTGGTTCAGTTGCTTTGGAAAACTGTTTGCAGTATCTTTTATAGTTGAACTTATGCGTACCCTGTGATTCCATTCCTAGGTATATACCAGGAGATGCTCGTTCATAAGAGACATGTATGAAAATGTTTGTAATAGAACTGTTTGTAATAACCAAACAACTAGAAACTCCTCAAATGCCCATCAAATGTGGAATGGACAAATAAGTTATGGTATAGTCACAAAAAGAAATACTATGTAGCAGTTGGAATGAATTATCACACCTATAGTCTACCATATCAATAAAAGTCACAAACATAATATTGAACACAAGAAGCCAGAAAAAGGAGAGTACTTATTGTGTAACTCCATCTCTCTAATAAATTAAAACAACAAAAGGTAATCAATGCAATTAGAAATCAGGAAAGTACTTTTTCATTAAGTGAGGATAGCTATTGGAAGGAGGAGGAAAGGCATTTTGAGGTGGTGGAAATATTCTATTTCTTACTTAGTTACTGGTTATGCTTCTGTGTTCAGTTTGAAAAAAAATTATTGAACCATAAACATTATGGACACACCTCTATATGTATAGTACACCTCATTGAAAAGGTTAAAAAAAAAAATCACAGGTTTACACCAAAGAGCGGGAATAGAAACAGGGTATCAGATATATTAGATAGAAATTCTTCTAGAGTTTAGTTGCATTTGACAGAAAAGTCAAAATAGCATTAGCATAACTATAGTAGTTTATTTCTCCTTCACATAAATTTCACAAAAATGAAATTCAATGGCAGGTAGTCCAAAATTGGCATGATTGGCTCCATAAATCAAAACCTTTTCTCCGGCTGTGTCACTATTTCTGGGTTTCATGGTCCCAGATTGCTGTTCAAGTATAAGCCACTATAATTGTACTGTAACCAGCAGGGTCCATAAAGGATCCATAAAGGATCCATTCTCTCCTTTATGGAAACTTTCAAAAAGTGCACATAATACTTCTGTTTACAACCCTTAGGCCAGATCTGAAATGCAAATTCATATCTATCTGCAAAGAAGACTGGGGAATGCAGTCTATGTTCCAGGTGATGTATGCCCAACTGAAAATGAGGTGTATTTTTCAAAGAAAGAAGAGTACAAAGTGAATATTGGGGGTCAACTGGGAAGATTTGATATACCCTTCCACAGAAATCCTTTAATGACTATCTCTTTCTTACCTCTATGTATAATAGGAACTAGGTTTTCTTCCTGAGAAACAGCTGACAACATTTTTTGTAAAGGACCCAGTGGTGACTATTCTAGGTTTTGCCAACCCAGTGGGTAAATTGCAGCTATTCAGTTTGGCTACGGTAGCACAAAAGCAGCCATATACATTTTGTGACTGAATGAGCATGACTCTGTTCCGGTGAAACTTTATTTCCAAAATATGGCAATGGGCTAGATCTGTCCCATGAGGTGTACTTTGCTGACTTTCACTCTAGATGCTCCCGAAAGCCAGTAAGCCCTATCAGGACAGAGACAACATTTGACTTATTCTCCCCTGTGTCCCCAAGTCCTGGCATAAAGTCCTTGATCAAAAAATACTGAGGGGCGCCTGGGTGGCTCAGTGCGTTAAGCCTCTGCCTTTGGCTCAGGTCATGATCTCAGGGTCTTGGGATTGAGCCCTGCATCGGGCTCTCTTCCAGCAGGAAGCCTGCTTCCCTCCCTCTCTCTCTCTGCCTGCCTCTCTGCCTACTTGTGATCTCTCTCTTTCTCTCTGTCAAATAAATAAATAAAATCTTAAAAATATATATTAATTAGGGGTGCCTGGGTGGCTCAGTCAGTTAAGCATCTGATTTTGGCTCAGGTCATGATGTTAGTGTCCTGAGATGGAGCCCACTTAGGGCTCTCTGTTTGTTGGGGGTTTGCTTCTGCCTCTCCCTCTGTCTCTGCCCTCCACTCGTGCTCACTGTCTCTCTTTCTCTGTCTCAAATAAATAGATAAAATCTTTTTAAAATATTGATTAAAAAATATGGGTAAATATTTAAATGTAACTTCTTCAAGATATTACAGTTTTCAGACTAAAGTTTGTTTAAAGAAAAGGAGTTCAGGGATGCCTGGGTGGCTCAGTCAGTTAAGCATCTGTCTTCCGCTCAGGTCATGATCCCAGGACCCTGGGATGAAGCCCCACATCGGGCTTCCTGCTCAGCAGGGAGTCTGCTTCTCCCTCTGACCCTCCACCCTCTCGTGTTTTCTCTCTCTCTTTCTCTGACAAATAAGTAAATAAAGTCTTAAACGAGAGACAGAAAGAGAGAGAGAAAGAGAAGGAGTTGAGTTGAATTTCACCAAGAGATGGTACAATGTTCAAGGCAAATGGAGAGGACAGGAAATGTGTGTTTGGAGGGGAAGTGAAAAAAATAATCCAAAAAGAATAATTTATAAGCCTGCTAGGGTCATGAGGACTTTATAGTTACCAAGTAAACAAACAAACAAAATCTTCTCCGCTTGCCATGTTCTTTTGGATACTTTTTATTTAAGAGGAATGTACCAAAGGTCAAGGAAAGGTGTTTTTTTCTCACTATTAGAGGATCTAAATGTGCTGTAAGCCTGGGGAAGCATTATTTCTTCAAGTTGAGTGACTCTTTTCTTCCGGGGTCTACTCCCTTACCCCATTCATCCTTCTTTTTCTGAAAATGATCCAGGGAAACTCTGTGTGCTCCTTCTCTTGGCATTCCACAAATAGAACACAGCAAGACATTAATGAAGAGAGAAAACAGTTTTCCATTTATTTTGCTTTCAGAAATATACTTGGAATAGCCTGTGCCAGAGTTGTACTATATCAAAGAAACCATAATCCAAAAGACTAACCTTTTTAAAATGATAACCAACTGTATTTTGTATTTTCATAGAATTACTTTATTTCCATTAAAAAACAGAATTTCCATTTTTCCAATCAAGGAGCTGAGTTTCTAAAGCTTCCTGTGGTCTATTTACATTTCCTACAGTAACCTTCTTAAGCAACAGACCAAGGAAAATATGAAACTTATTTTTTTATTTCATTTTCCCTTTTTAAAGGAGCTTCTATATTTTCCTGACCTCATTAAAGACCTTAGAGACAACATCAATTTCCAAATATAAATTAGCAGCAAATTAGGAGATGCCTCTTTATTATAAAAATTACCAACTGTTTTCAGTTATACCATTACCTCTGGCTATGTCTCATGCATCAGATACTCCTCCTTTCCCACTTTTTAAAATTTTTTTTTTCCCCAAGAGCAATGAGTTATAAAAGAAAGATAGTAAGATGAATCTGAATTTCTATGAGCTGAAGAGGAGAGTTTTTTAAGAGAATGGGCAGATACTCTTAAAGAGAGGCTTACTGCTAACTATTTAAACAAGACAATGAGGATAGAGAAATCAAGACCTTAGAAGGTTGTATTTATTCATTTGTTTAAACAATATTTATTGAGGACTTCTATTTGACCATCATGGTTCTGATGGAAGGAAAAAGAAGGAGTTGCCAGTCATGATGTTGCAGACCTGTAAGCAGGTCTCTGTAAGCTGTTCTGGCTTTTGGGTTATTACAGAAGAAATTATTATAGTGATAAAAACCCTGGAACTTCATCAAACAAATTATTTTGAGAATGTTCTTGACTTTCCCACATCCTTTGGGGAGCAGCAAAGCAGGACCACTATTAAAGCATGAAGATTTTAAATAGTTGTGTGAATGTCATTGAACCTAAGAACCCTGCTGCTTTCTTCATCTGTTACTGTATTCTCTGTTGCCTCTTCAAGTCAACACAAAACAGTCCTTTCAAACTCACAGATGGGGCTAACATTATTTGTTGGGGAATACTTCTTTCCCCTTTGGAGAAAACCTCAACTGGCACAGAACTTCTAGACTTTTTTGTCTTCTTCCCTCAGTCCTGCCCAAGCTAGATGGAATTACTTACCTGATAGGGAAATGTGGAAAGAAAAAGGTAACAGAGCCCTTCCTTCTTGGTTTCTCTTGAATGCAAGCTGTCCACAGGGAGCAATGGTTCCAGTCTGATAAGGATGCCTAAGTTTGGGACTCTGTACTGGGAAACTCACAGCCTCCAAGCTGGTCTTTCATAGCAACAGAAAACAAAAAACAAAAAACAAAAAAAAAAAACATTTGTCCCACATGTCAACTTCCTTGCTTTATTTCTCAAATGGTTTGGAACTTGAATAGGGAGAAAGGGTATTATTACTTGCCTCTCCCACCATGATCCCAATATCTGGTACAATGGATGGATTTTGAAAAAAAAAGGCAGGAAATTAGAATTATAGATGAAGACAAAAAAATTAAAAATAAGAACAACAAAAGACATGCTTAGAGGCATTTGACAGAGCATGATTGGAAGGGAAGGGAAAGGAAATGTACATCTTTGACCTTGACTGCTTCCTTTAGTCCTTTTGAAAGTTCACTTCAGAATAGCTTCTATGTCTAGTTGTCCAGGCATTAGAACAGGGGGTGGCAAACAATGACCTCAGGTCAAATATAGCCTGCCTCCTGTATTTGTGTTAAAAAAAAATTTTTTTTTTAATTAGGGCACAGCTATGCCTATTCATTTACATATAATCTATCACCACTTTCATACTACAGTGGCAAAACTGAATGGTTGGATAAAGACCATAAAGCCCACAAACCTAAAATATTTACTATCCGGCCTTTTATAGAGAAGTTTACGAACCCATGTATTAGTGAGCTTAACAGTCTGCTACCCTCTGCTGTGCTTCTCGGCTAGTTCTGTAAACCAATAGGGGAATATAGGAATATTCATACAATATATATAAGTTGATATAAAAATGGAATATAAAGATAATATATGTAGTCATGGAATATTAAGTATTGACGTTCATCCAAAGCAGGATTGATCCCAAAATGGGGTGGCTAGTCTGCTTTTGATCCACTATGTGTTAATTACACATGTGAATCTTGGAGATCTATATTTCAGCTTTACCCACAGAAAAGAAGAGGACTTTATTACGGAACAAACAACAAGAAATGAAGGCCTCACCCATATTGTAGGTACAATCTGCATTTGGTCAAGGGTAGAAGAAAGATAACTGAAATCCTCATTAAAACAAAGGCCAAAAGTCTGTTAAAGACAGCTTATGCAAGTGATACCTACCCCTTGAGAACTGTGCTGACACAGAAGTAGTACAAATACTTAGGGTATCAGATAGAGCCATTGTGGAAAGCTTTAGATTAACAGACTTTGCTATTTTTTTAAATGGTTTTTCCCCTAGAAATGGAAGAAAACATATAGCTAGGATGGGGTTGGATTTAAATATTTCTGGAAATACAGTTGGAAAAAGACATGAAGAGTGATTACCCAGATAGGAAAGTAAGTGAGACCTGAAGAACCCCAAGAGAAGAAAAGTAAGATTGAATGTTAAGAGAGAACTTGCTGAAAAAGAAGAACAAGAAAATCCAGATAACTCCTAATTTGAGCCTCAGATTATAAAGCAACTGTGCCTGAGGGGGAGTGAGAGGTCACGTAGAAACAAGAATGGGACATGCTACAAAGGGAGAAGTCAGAGCCTTGCCAGACATGAGAAGGTCAGAAATATATTGCCATCTGATCAAGTCAACTATGCTCCAGAATCTGGGTTGGCCAAAATATATCAGCACCAAGAAAGATAACGTGGCCAACAACCTTATTGTGTCCAAAAGGAGGAAGCATTATTGGCAGGTACCCAGGTTACATGGAACTCATCTGAGTAAGCCAAATGTAGTTCAGCAGCCCTGTCCAGTTAATTCCGTTTATATAATCCCATTTCAAAGAGCCAGGATACTCACAAAACCCACCATATAGAAGACAAGATGATACCCGCAACTGATAAGCGTGAGAGCAGATAAATTAACTCAAGTTTGCCCACATAACAGAAACATTGAATTTCTTGACTACAACACCTGAGGTCAAATGACTTTGGTTTAAATTGTATTTTCAACATATGCATTTATGAAAAATGTTTTACATTTTGTAAGACTTAGTTTCCTCGTTTAAAAGGAAAACCATTACTCACAGGGTTTTTGTCAAGATTAAAAGCAAAATTGTATGTGACAATGCCTTGTGCCATATCTGGCATATACGACATACTCAATATTCGGGAAATGCTCTTTCCTTTATACCTTTTTAAAACAAGAGAAGATTGAAAAAAGTGATAAATGCAAGCCTAGATTCAATACAAAAGTCATCTAAAAGCTTAATGTCCTCTCCCAATCCCACAGTCTTTCATTAAAACCAAAAAAGAGGCTAAGGTTTGTAAGTTAAGATAGTAGCTGGACTCTATATCTAATAAAGCCTTTTTGAATTTCCCATTAAATTAAAATATCCACAACTTTAAACAAAAAGACAAAGTAATGACAGTTCTGTAAATAAAAAAAATAAGAGAAGACCATAGTCCAAAGTTCAGGGAGAATTTCCACTGAATGAATTACCCACGAGAATGGAATGAAATGCATGTTCTTGGATTACACAACATATACTCCACCCTCTGAATCAGAACTGGACAGAAGCCCCAAAGAAGGTAACAAAAAATTTCCCAATCCAGAAGGTGAAAGTGTGTCCTACTCAGGCAGACAGAAACCCATTCAACAAATGCTTAGGAACTGTGGGTCAGGCAAAATCATGGTCATTTTCTGCTCTCCCATCCCCATTCAGCCTCCCTCCCATGCTGGCAGCCTTTTTTTTTTTTTTTTTTTGTTATCTCCATTTAGAGACTAACATTCCTGGATATCACTGCAAGAAGTTGAGTAACATGTGCAGGTATAGAAAGTTTATATCCTGGAACAATTTAGTCACCTAAGGGAAAGTATTGTAAGCAGTGGCATAACAAAAAAACATACTGGGCATAGCAGGTGCTGGGGATGACTTTTTCACGTACTATATTGTACAAAGGAACCCTATAAACTGAATTGAAATCTCTGGCTGTCATAAGACCAGAGAATCTGGAAAAGAAAAGATCCCTACCTAGGATCTGCAGAGTCACAATACGCAAACAGTTATGGGGCATCTCATTCAACAGGTTGTGAAGACTGACATTAAAGTCACGAAATGGACTGCAATGGGAATAGATGGAGCTTCTAACATTTATGGGAACCAAGAACTGATTTAGAGCATTTATCCACTCTGAGAGTAAATCCCAGGGCCTGGAGGGACCCCTTCCCAAGAAAGAGTTGACAAACAAAATTAAGAAAATAAATAAAGCCTGTAAAAAGCCAACACAAAGTAGATGGAATAAGGTCCTTAAAAGTAAAAAAAAGAAATGTTTTTAACTTATTTATTATAAATATTTCAAAATACATAAAAATAATAAGCATAGTGTATTAGTTATTTATTGCTGTAAAACAATATTACCACAGATGTAGTGGCTTAAATCAATATGCATTTTTTAGCTTATAGCTTTTATGGGTCAGGAATTCAGACATGACTTAGGTAGGCCGTCTGCTCTGTGTCTCTCAAGACCAGCATCAACGTATCATCCAGAGTTGTGCTTCCATTTCTAAGCTCACTCAAGTTGTTGACAAGATTCAATTCCTTGTGGTTGTAGGACTGAGAGCTTCAGCTTCTTGCTGTCCCTTGAACAGAGGCCACTCTTCACTTTTAATGGCTATCTGCTGTTTCTGCCATATCAAGTTCTCCAAAATGACTTCTCGTTTCACAAAGCCAGTAAGGGAGAGAAAGGTCCCAACAAGATGAGAGCTATCATCTTGTATAATGTAATCACATAATCATGTACGTGCAGTCACATGAATCCCTCACCTTTGCCATATCTTATTGGTTAGAAGCAAGTTACAGTTCTTGTCCACATTCAAAGGGGGGATCCCACAAAGCCATGAACATTAGTAAGTGGAGATATGGAAAGCCATCTCACAAGGCAGCCTGCTACAGTTTGCCCTCTGGTCCCTAGTGACTCCTTTTCCTGTCACCGGTAAACTAAATTCATTCTTTTCCAAGGACACCACCCCATCCCTGCCCCTAGATATTGTCTCATTATAATATCTATTCAGAAGCCATAATCTAAGTCTAGGGTATGGATGACACTCTTTGGTCTCCTGAAATTCTATAATGCCTCTTGATCTGCGGATCTGTAAAACTAAACAGACAAATTATCTGTCCCATACAATATTTAATGGTTAGGCAGGAATAGGATAGTGGCTATAAATAGTCCCATTTCATAAGGTAAAGTAGAAGATACAAAGAAGTCACTGCTCCATAGCAATTCTGAAATCTAGCCAAGCAAATACTTAGTTTCTTAATTAAATTTCAGTGTCTGGGAATAATTCCTTTGTGGGTTTTGATTCTTTCCTCTGGGCCTTTGGCTCTCTTTTCAGAGTCACCTGTCCTTTTCCATGAAAGGCATCATGGGTTTACAGCTGAGTAGTTTTGTTAGCCTATTTCTTGCCAGTAGAATTTGGTGTGCCCCGTAGCCTCCTTTCATTTTGCACTCTCTCTCTTTTGTGGGCTTTCCAGAAGCAAGAGCACATCCCGGGTAATCTGACATGATTGGAATTGTGAGTGGTAACTAGTAGTTGAGGATGGCTCCTGGCTAATAGTTAATAAGAAACGGAAGCCCTCAATCTTAGAACCATAAGGAACAGAATTCTGTCAACAATCTGAGTAAGCTTAAAGCAGACTCTTCCTTCTCTGAATCTCAGATGAGAGTGCAAGCTTGATTGACATTTTGATTGCAGCCCATGAGACACAAAGCAGGGGACCCATCTAACCTGAACTCCTAGAGCACACAAAATGTGAGATAATAGTTGTGTGTACTTTTATCCACTAAGTTTGTAACTAAAACTAATACAGATAGAATTAATAAATCAGATTTAATAGTTATTAATGCATGACCAATTCTTTTCTTTTTATCTATGCCCTCTACCCATTTTCTTCAATCCAACTGGATTATTTTTGAAGCAGATATTATATCATTTCATCCGTAAATAGTTTGGTACATATCTCTAAAATATGAGGTCTTTTGTAAAATATAATTAAATCTTTTACACCTAAATTAGTACACCTAAATTTTTTATCACAAAATATCCAATGTTCCAGTTTCCCCAATTGTCTCCCAAGTTGTTTTATTTTTTACAATTTTTTTTTCAAATCACTTTCAAAATAAAGTCTATTCATTGAAGCTGGTTGACATATCTCTTGTTTCTTTTCATCTGTAAGTATAATCTCTCTCTCTTTCCTTCCATCTCTCCCTTCTTCCCTTCTTATTTTTCTTTTTCCCTTAAAATCTCCTTGCATCCCATGTTGAGTTTCCTATTTTCTAGATTTTACTGACTGCCTTCTTGTAGCTTCATTTAACACATTACTTTCTCCTCTATATTACCTAGAGCAGAATTTCTCAACCTGGGCATTACTGACATTTTAATCACAAAATTCTTTGTTGTGAGGAACTGTCCTGTGTACTTTGGGATGTTGAGACGCAACCCTGGTCCATATCCACCAGGTGCCAGCAGCACCCCATCTCAGGTATGACAACCAAAAATGTCTTTAGATAATGCCAAATGCCCCAGAGGGAAAGGAGAGCTCACCACTGGGGGAGAACAATGACCTAGAAAAGCAGACTTTTGGCACTAACTTGGTAAGACAATTTTTTTTTAAATGACAAGGCATTTTCTTTGTGACCTAAAAATACACATTAAGAAACTGGGTCAGGATCCATAAAGAGCAAATATATTGAAATAACAGCACATACAGAAGCACTTTAACTTTTTAACTTAAAAAAAAACAACAACAGAATGTAAAGAAACCCCAATTTCAATAGCAAAATGAAAATCGGCCTTGGATCAACAAGCTAGAACATACATTTGAGAACCTTCCAGAATTCAGAGTTAACAACCAAAGAGATTAATTTTTTTTTACAACAAACATTTATTTCATGAGCATTTACTATATGTTAGATACTGTAATAGATACTGGAAATGCAAGAATAAATAAGACAGATTTGGTTCCAACTCATGGTGCTTATATTCTAATGAGAGAGTAGACAAATATAAGAAAACAAATAATAGACAAAAAATTGCAGGTTTTTAGAAGTGTCATGGGGGAAATAAATTGGATGTTGTAGTTGAGAATATTTGGGCAAGAGAGAAGCTAAGATAGATAAGATAGGCAGGGAAATCCTCTCTGAAAATAGCCTCTATGATGGGAATAAGATAAAAGATCCACATAAAGAATAAGAAAGGATTATGTAAGGCACAGATAATAGCAACTGTGAAGTCTGTCAGACACATATTCCTTCCTTCATAAATTTTGATCTAGGAGTTATCGTGAAGCCATTTAGGTGTTTCACAGAGCATGTTGTGAGAGAGAGAAAGAGATTGACAAAATAAAGTTGAAAATGCATACAGGAGTCAAATCCTATGGAAACTTCACAGACCATCATAAAAAATAAAGTTCATTATCATAAGTGCAACAGGGAGTTTTTGAAAGAATAAACCATCCCAATATACATGTAATAGGAGTCCCAGAAAGAAAGATGAGAGAGAAAGGGGCAGAAAAGTTATTTGAGAAAATTATGACTGAAAACATCTCAATGCAATGCCAAATACTAATCTAAACATAAAAGTCATGATGAACTCAAAGTAGGAGAAATGCAAAGAGATCCACTCCTAGATATATCAGGGTCCAACTGTTAAAAGCCAAAGACTAAAAGGAAATCATGAAAGAAACAAGACAAAAAATAAAAATAAAAAACAAAAACAAAAAAACCCATCTCATAAATATGAGTGGAAAATCTAAATCTAGAATCAATCTCTTCACTCAATAGGGGGGAATAATAGTCAGTAGATTACACAACAAACAGGAACAGAGAATGGTGTAGGTAGACAGCCTAAGTTTCAAAGAAGAGATTTAGGTTAGCCTTGTTTTTGTTTTAGTCTTTGTTTCCATGGAAAGGGGATGGATTGTTTGGAAGTAATGGCAAGCAGGGAGACCCCTCACCTTCTGGTATTGATGTGTGCATGCTGCAGAAGACACACAGGAAAACTTGATGTCAGGGGACAACATGGTTTAGTCAACAAAAAGATGAAAACATTCAGAGAAAATGTTGAATTTATAAGGGATATTTCAGTTCTCAGATTAAAAATGGTAAGATGTTTTATGTGAGAGCTAGAAAAACAAGTGATCATTTGAGAATTATAGGTATTTCAGAAGAGGCAGGGGCAGAAAATAGAAAGAAAAAATGGTAAAATATAGCAATTAAGGAAAATGGCCTTGGTTAAACAAATATTTGAATGTATGTAGATTAAAAGGATTCCTGAGTTTCATGTAATATAATGGACAATGTTGCAGATAGGGGAGAAGATGGATTCCGTAGTTAAATTTAATTTTTTTTTATTTAAAGGAAAAGAAAAATAAACCTTTCAAGATTCCAAAAAGAAAAAAATTATAATTGTTGTAATTAAATTATAATTAATGTGAAATCAATCAAAAGATATTTTCATATTCAAACATTTAAACATACAGGCCTTTTCCTGAGAAAATTATTTGGTTGTTCAACCCAGCTGACTAGGAAATGAACAGAATCAAGAACAGCAACATCAAGAGACAGCAAGAAGCTTCTAAAAAGAAGCAGATGTACAGCAAAGTAAGAGTGTTTTGTTAGGTTTAGTTTCCATGCACACTCAGTGTTAGAACTCTACCTAACTAGATTTATGACCAAAAGTGTTTTGTGAATTTAAAATGTGCTCCACACTCAGTATCATAAGGAAAAACTCAATGTAGGAAAAAAATTTATATAAAAAGAATGGAGGTGATCATAGAGACCACATAAAACATTGAGTTAAGAATAAATCATGACTGTAAGTATTATGGTTCCTGAGTACTTACTGTGTGCTGGTGTCCTTCCATGGCCTAGGTTCTTTGCCTTTGTTATTCACTCCGTAGAACAACATAGAACAACACTCTGAGGTTTATGTCCCCATTTTATAGATGATAAAAAGTCACACAGCTAGGAAGTGATGGACACATATTGAAACACAAGGAGTCTGATTCCAGAGACCGTCTCCCCTAATTATCAGATACACTTTCTCTAAACAGAATTGGATGCCTTAGTAATTTAAAAAAAGGTAGGATTAAATATATATATTTGTAAAACTCAAATGCAACCACAGGCATAGCTTAGGATGATACTTTCACTTTGTACGTCATGCCAAAAGATTAGAGAAAGTAAATCACTGCTTATGTAACAAAAGAAAAAAAAAGGCAAATGGGCAAATGAGCTAAACTCCCTATTAAAATAGTAATCATGTTAAGAAGTAGTCTGTTGTTCCTGCTTTCATTTTCCAATTCGGATCCTCTTCTTCAGTGGGACAGCAGCCCCAAAAGATGGCCAGAACCAGAGCACAGATTGCTGTGCTTTTCATACGTGCCCGTCAGTCACTGTTTAATAGACTCTCATGGCTTGTTGTGAACGCTGAGATATATCGAACCCTAGATAGATATTAAAGGCACACATGAAAGGATCTAAAAATCAAAAGGAGGATCATAGCAAGAATACCGAGGCTAGGAAGCCTCTCATGAAATAGACTTGCTGGCTGAGACAGATGATAATATTAACAAAAATAATAATGGCAATAATATGCACACTTAAGGAGATCCTACTGCAAAATGGAATTGCTGATTTTCGCATTAAAAAATTTAATGAGGGGCGCCTGGGGAGCTCAGTCAGTTAAGCTACTGACTCTTGATTTCAGCTCAGGTCTTGACTTCAGGATCACGAATGGAGTCCCAAGCTAGGCTTGGTGCTGAGCGTGGAGCTTGCTTAAGATTCTCCCTCTCCCTCTCCTCCCTCTGTTCCCCCACCCTGTGGGCATGCATGTGCTCTCTCTCAAACAATTTTTTTTAATGAATAAACCAAAAATGGGAGGATCACAGAGCAGATACACAGGAGGATAGATCCTGGTACCCAATCATGCAAATACTAAAATCTCCAGGAAGAATAAAAGGAACAGAAATGGGAAGACGCTGATAAAAGAAATAGAGGAAAATTACTCTTTGAGCTCTTTCAGTCAGTACACTGACATCTTTCTGCAAATCAGCATATCATGATTTCATACTTATTTAATATTAGGGAGTATGTTCGAATTTCAGGAGTAGGGTGACTATTAGTGAAACTGAAAATCAGTATTTAAATACCAGTTCTAAATTAATAATGGGAAAATATAATTGAATAATACATTTTAACGATAAAATAAGAAGAAAAGAAGGAACATTTAAGTGATAGAAGAACATAATAAAGTCATAAAATATTAGAGTGGGCATGTACTAAGTGTTCTAGTTTTCTGAATTATGCTGCTGAAAGCCAGAAATCAGGGCTCCTGGGTGGCATAATCAGTTAAATGTCTAACTCTTGGTTTCAGCAGCTCAGGTCTCCATCTCAGGGTGGGGAGATGGAGCCAGTGTTGGGCTTTGGGCTCAGCAGGGAGCCTACTTAAGATTCTCATTCTGCCTCTGCCACTCCCCCAGCTTGTTCACACACTTGCCTCCCCTCCCAAAGAAATAAATCTTTAAAAAATATAAAATAAGCAAAAGTTCTTATTTTTATTATTTTTTAAAGGTTTTATTTATTTATTTGTCAAAGAGAGAGAGGGAACAAGAGAACAAGCACAAGCAGGGAGAACAGCAGGCAGAGGCAGAAGTAGGCTCCCTGCTGAGCAAAGAACCAGATGTGGGACTCCATCCCAGGACTCTGGGATCATGAGCTGAGCCAAAGGCAGACGCTTAACTAACTGAGCTACACAGGCAGCCCAAAGCTCTTATTTTTAGAACTACATATTGCAATATTTCTGGATGAAATGATATGATTTCTAAGTTTAGTTTCAAAATAATTACAAGGTGTAATGAGTAGCAACTCTTCAGAATTATCAGAAGGCTGAGCAGATAGAAACCTTTGCTAGTCTTTGCTCCTGTCTATCTATCTATAATTCTTGGCTTAGGCAGGTCCTCCCTTATCTACTGCGTGAATTCCTATTTACCCTTGAAGATTCACCTAACAAAATGCTTCTTCTCCAGAATATTCCCTAGTATTATCTGATAGGTATAGTAGACACCTTTGGTGCTCAGCTAAGATCCACTGAATCTCTTTTTCCATTTCTACACACCATCTCCCCAGGGTACTGGGACACCATTCCCCCACTCTTTCTTTTCCTGCTAACTCAGGCTTCAGGTCTTAGCCAAGATGAGAGCTTCTCTAGGCAGTCTTACCCGACCTGCAAATGCATCAAAAGTCATTATCAAGAAATTGAAAAGACAACCTACAGAGTGAAAAAAAAAAATTGAAAATCGTATGGCTTATGATAAAGGTCCAGTATATGCTAGGAACCTGTGAAACCTCATGAGAAGAAGACAAACAACCCAGTTAAAAAATGGGCAAAGTGCTTACTGTGGTCTGAATGTATGTGTCCCCCACCCCACAATCCATATGTTGAAATCTTAACCCCCAGTGTGACGGCATTACAAGAGGCCTTTGGGAAATGCTAGGTCATGAGAGAAGAGCCTTCATGAATGGAATTAGTGTCCTTATATTAGAGGTTCCAGAGAATTTCCTCACCCGTTCTATCATGTGAGGCTAGAGCAAAAAGACAGCCATCTAGAAAGTGGGCTTTCCCTAGACACTGACTCTTTTGGCTTCATAAACTTGAATTTTCTAGCCTCTAGAATCATGAAAAATAAATATTTATTGTTTATAAGCTCCTGGTTTGTGGTATTTTTGTTATACAGCCCAAACAGGCTAAGCCAGTATTCAAATAGATATTTTTCCATAGAAGATACCCAAATGGCCAACAATCACATGAAAAATTACTCAACATTATTAGTCATTGGGGAAATGCTAATCAAAACCATAAAAAGATACTACTTCATACCCACTGACATGGCCATAGTGAAAAATAAAAAGTGTTGCCAAAGTTGTGGAGAAATTGAAATGCTTGTGCATTGCCGAAAGGAATATGAAATGATTTGGCCACAGTGGACAACAGTTTGGCTGTTTTTTAAAAAGTTAAAGATAGAATTGCCATATGAGCTAGAAATTCCACACCAAAGAATTGAAAGATTGAATTACCGTGTGAACTAGAAATTCTACCCCAAAGAATTATTTTTTGTTTTTGTTTTGTTTTCAAACAAAAACATACACATACATATTCATATCATCACTATTTGCAATAGCCAAAACAGTTGGAAACAGCCCAAATGTCCATCAATGGATAAATGGATAAATAATCATAGCATATACATAAAATGGGATATTAACCATGAAAAAGAATGAAGAACTGATAACAAAATGCAACACAGATGAACCTCAGAAACATTAAGTGAAAGAAGCAACACAAAAAAAGTCACATATTGTATGACTCAATTTATATAAAATATTCTGAGAATTCTGCATATTTAGAATTAAAGAATGTAAGGAGCAGAAGTTTCTATGGGAAACACTCAAGGTACCTGGGCAGACCTATCCATCCTGAATTTCACTAGATTCATCAATAGAATGTTTGTTTCCTGAATAGAGCAATGTAGGCACTTTTAGCAAAGAGACCACACTGTTCGTTATATCCATATTGAATAAGGTGCCTCACTCCAGACAATGGACACTTTTGCCAGGAATGTCCAGAATATTTATTGAATATTCTTGAATATTTATTCAAGAGATGTCCTTATTTTCTCCCACAATCATGGAAGTAGTTTACACTAAACAGAAATAACATTCTTTAACAAGTAAACAGGGACAATAAGTACAAAGGAAAACACAAGAAAATAAGAAAAAGTAAGCCCATGAAAAAGCAGCATAAAACTCAACACATATGAGTGTTCCTCCATCTTAAATGCAAATAAAAATAACCTGAAGAATTTTTGTTTTAATTTGATGCCCAGACTGCACCACAAACAAAAATCTAGGGTATGCCCAAAGCATCAACATTTTTTATAGATTCCCTGTTGGTTCCATTGTACAACTAAGATGGATTATCATTACAAGAATAACTATCATGGCAAATATAGTTAATCAAGCTAGGTTTCTAAAAAAAGAATGATAGTTCGGAATGGCATTATTAGCCATGAGGAGCTCTGTGGATCCTACTCTAGCAAAACATCTGGAACTGGTGAAAATTATAAAAAAATAATGACTTAAAGTACCTGAAAAGTGTCCTAGGGGTATATAGCAAATGGAGAAATATTTATTCAAGAAAATACATCAACTCTTGGTAAGAACAGGGAGAATCAAGGCATTTGAGCCACAATCTGCCCTCTTCCTGACCCTCAGCTCAGCATCATAGTACTCTACTCCAGTTGGCTGTAGGTAAGAACACAGGGCTTCCTTTCCCCCACAGAGTCCAGTCTAAAGCTATAGTTTCTCTCCAGAAGAAGCAGACTGCCAATATTTCTTATTATTCCTGGAGAAGAAGACTGCCAGTATTTCTTATTATTCTTAGCTCTGTGTTGCAGAAGCTCTGTATCAGGCAGGTGCAGCTGAGAGTCCTGGGGTCTCTTCTACCCAGACCCAATTTGTTGGACAGAATGTCTACCCCAAATGCACTCTAGTCACCCTTGTCCTGGTCACTTGTAGAGCAGGGGCTTCATACTGAGAGAAGCAAGTAATTCAAAGATTATTATCCTACATATCCCTCTGCTTTTAGAGCAAGGTTGTCACTCTGAAAGAAGTGGGCTTTTGCCCCCATCACCAGCTCCACAGCAAAGATAAATTTCTTCCCAGGAAGAAGAGGCAGATCATAAAAACAGAAAATTCTGTAGCCCTCTTTTATTGAAATAATGCTATCTGGGATAGAACACAGAAAAGTGCAATCTTATAGGGCTATTGAAAAAAAATGGAGATTTTGGTAACAAGTAATTAAGAAGAGACCTTTAGCTCCATGATACCTACAAGCAAAACAGTAGACAAACTAGAGTTAAATCAAGAAAATCAGGGAAAAAAACAAAAACAGCTAAGAAGAACTGTATTCTGGTCAGAGCAAGTCTCAAAGACTGCCCTCAAAAAGTACTCCTGGAAAGGGGCCTGAATTTGGCTGGATCAAAATGAGGAACAACATATGCCACAAGCTACTGTCAGAAACAATTGGCCTATTACTGAGAAATTAGTCTGGGCTAAAAGCTGAGTATGATGCCACTAGAAACAGAACATCCAGAAGCCTAACAGTAAAGTTGGGAAAGATACAGTAAATGAAAGCTGGGTGAAAACGACTGTTATCTCCTGGGGGAGAAGGGTCAAGGTAAATATGCACCTGCCCATCCATGTCCTCCAAAGAGTAAGATCAAGATGCTATTCCAAAGAGTAACATCAAGCACGCTGAGCATCTCCAAAGAGTGCTTGATGGTACATCAAGCACACTGTTGTGTAAATAAATTTTTCAAGATAAGAAAACAACTAAAACAAGGCCAGGGAAGGTAGAGGTTATATAAATCAGCATCTAGAGTTGCTACAATATATTACCAAAATTTTCCAGTTTCTACAAAAAATTGAGACATATAAAGAAACAAGAAAATGTGACCCTTACAAAGGGAAATAAAGCAGGCAAGAGAAATTGCTTTTGAGAGGACCCAGATTTTGTGGATTAAAAACTCAAAAGTAGCTTTTGTAAATATGTTCAAAAAACTAAATGAAAATATTCTAAAAGAAGTAAAAGATGATCTAATGACAATGTCTCAACAAACAGAGAACAGCAATAAAGAGAACTTATTTTTCAAAAAGAAACAAAAAAAGATATTTTGACCGGAAGAATACAATAACTGAAATGAGAAATATATTAAAGAGATTCAGCAGTAGATTTGAGTTGGTAGAGCAAAAATCAGTGAATTGAAGATAGATTGTTAGAGATGACACTATCCAAGGAATAGAAAGGGAAAAATTGAAAAAAAAAAACATGAAAAAATTTCAGAGAAACATGGGACAGTATTAAACAATATTTTTATAATGGAAGTACCAGAAAGTGAGGAAAAGAAAAAGAAAAATATTCAAAGAAATAATGTCTAAAAATGTTCCACCTTTAATGAAAAACATTAATCTAAATGTCTAAGTTCAATGAACTCCAAGTATGATCAATACAAAGAGATCCATATTCAAATACATCTGGTCAAATGCTGAAAGACAAAAACAAAAAAGAAAATCTTGAAAGCAGGAAGAGAAAACTGACTCATGAAATACGAAGGAACATCAGTAGTATTTATAGCTAACTTCTCATCAGAAGTGATGGCTACCAGAAGGCAACAAGATGGCAGATTCCAAGTGATGAAAGAAAACTAAGAATCTGATATCCAGCAAAACAACTTTTCAAAAACAAAGGTGAAATAAAGATATTCCCAGATAAACAGAAACTAAGATAACTGGTTTATGGCAGACTTGACTCAGAAGAAATCCTAAAGGAAGAGTTTTAGGCTGAAAACACATGGCTTTTGATGATCATCTCAGTCTATACTGGTAAATGTAATTATCCAGGAAATTAGAAGAGGCAGTATAACTGCATGTTTCTTCTTTCTTCTCTTACAGTTTTAAAGAGCAATTGTATAAAACAATATGTAAAAAAATTGAATTGCTAGGGCTATAACATATAGAAATGTAACATATTTGACAATAATAACACAGAAATGATGGTTGAGAGCAAAGTTATGTTAGATTCAGGCAATGACACTGGGTGGAAATATGAAAAATTGAAGGGAACCAGAAATAATAAATAATAATCTTAATATAATAAACTATAAATAGACACTTATATATTTTCCTTTTCTCAGCATCTTTAAAAGATATAAAATAATATAAAATGATAAATTATAATAATGTATGTGGGTTTAAAGCATATACAAATCTAATTAGTGTAACATTAATAGCACAAAAGTTGGGAAAGGAATTATATAATAGTAACATTGTCATCTCATTGGACGTAAATTATTATAAATTTTAGGAAGGTTATGAGACGTTAAGATTATTATGAGCCCTTAAACAGCCACTAATAAAATAATTAAATAAAATACTGTGAAAAAATCAGTAAAGGAATGAAATATTATCCCAGAAAATTTCACTTACTGCAGAAGAAAACAGTTAAGAGTAACAAAGGAAATAAAAACACATACGACATAGAAAAGAAGCTGCAAGACAGCAAACATAAAGCAACCAGATCAATCTTAACACTAAATATAAATGAATTAAGCAATCTAATCAAAAGGTAGAATTTACCAGATTGAATTAAAGAAAACATTATCTAACTATATGCTGTCTAAATAAGAATAATCTAGATTCAAAGATGGAAGTAGGTTCAAAATTAATGGATGAAATAAGATCATTCATCTAAAAAGCAACAATAAGAGAGCTAGGGTGACTACCCCAATATCAAATGAAACATACCAGAAAACAAAAATTGATACTAGGAACAGAAAAAGACACTTTATAATGATAAAATGGTTGATCCATCAGGAAGATAAACATACATAAACCAAAAGACAGAGCCCCAAAATACGTAAAGCAAAACCAGACAGAACAGCAGGGAGACATAGACAGTGGGAATAACTAAAACCTTTAATACTCCACTTTCAGTAATGGATAGACTGAGTGGGCAGAAGATCAACAAGGACATAGGAAATTTGAGTAACACTTTAAACCAACTCTACCTAGCAGCTACTTATAGAATATGCCCCCACAACAACCACAGAATAATTGTGATAGTTGCATGACTCTATGAATATATGAAAACCCATCAAATTGCACACTTTCCATACATTACTTTTATGACATTTGAATTCTATGTCAATAAAGTTATTAAAAATTTTTAAAGAATAAGTGGGATCTGGGTGGCATAGTTGGTTATGTATCTGACTTTTGGTTTCAGCGAGGTTGTGATCTCAGAGTTGGGAAATTGAACCCTGCCTCAGGGCTTCTGGGTCAGAGCAGAGTCGGCTTGGGTTCTCTCTCTCTCTCTCCCTCTGCCCCTTCACTTGTGCTCTCTCTTTCTCACTAAATAAATAATATCTTTTAAAAAATTTAAAGAATAATACCTCTTCCAAAGAATAAGAGAAAATCCCACTTTATGATGTAACAATGAGATGTAATAGAATAAGCAAGAGCTCTCAGAAATGAAAAGAGTGATTATAAAGAAAGACTCCAAAGAAGGACTCAGTATCAGAATGGGTACTGTTAAAGGGAAACAAATAGAACTGAGGGATTAAAACCAGCAATTCTCTGAGGATCCAATGCAGAAGTAAAACAAAGAATAAGTGAACGAGAAGTTAGAAGACATAAAGAATGAGCCAGCATTTCTCACAGCCACCTAATAGTAGTTCTAGAATAAGAGCACAGAAAGAATTGAGGCAAGGATAAAATCAAAGAAACAATAGAAAAATCTTCCAGATCTCAAGAAAACTCAAATCTTCCAATTCAGAGAGTCCACAAGTACTGAGCAGGATGAGTCAATCAGTATTTACCTCTGTAGGTATTGAGGATATAAAGC
Organism: Mustela putorius furo; assembly: GCF_011764305.1. Lineage (NCBI taxonomy): Eukaryota > Metazoa > Chordata > Mammalia > Carnivora > Mustelidae > Mustela > Mustela putorius. Next base: position 25,310,289 of record NW_025422368.1, on the reverse strand, counting down.
ACATCCTAAAAGTCTTACAAAGAAAATATATGTGATCTACCAAGAATAAAAACTCAGACCGACAACCAGAATTTCATTAGTAGCACTGAATGTAAGAGACCACAGAGCAATAATGTCATAGTTTGATGAAAATGTAATTTTAAATCTATAGCCTTGGACCCATGTGGTATGCTCAGAATTTTATCCACCTTCTGTAAAAGAATTACAGAGCAAAAGGTTAATTCAAAAGGAAATAGAGTTTAAAAAGCAAGAGATTCAGTAAATCTTTTCTTTTCCAGATGTATTGTTAATTCTTTACTTAAGGCCAATTTATAAAATCAAAATTCAACAAGGGGTTTGCAAGAAAGGAAAAAACGCTGGTCAGTGTCATTTGTAAACATACCTGCAAAAATTCCAAACAAAATATTAGCAAACTAAATCCAACAAAAGGAAAAAAATATATATATATAATTTTATATATATAACAACACAGTACTTTTCTGTTTTTTCTTGTAGTAAATCTACATAACATAAAACCTTGCTCCTAACCACTATTAAGTGTACAGTTCAATAGTATAAAGTGCATTAATACTGTTGTTCACCATTCTCACCTTGCATCTCCAGAACTCTTCTCATTTTGCAAAAATGAAACTCTGTACCATTAAACAATAGTTTCCCATGATGACCTTCCTCCAGCCCTAGGCAACCACTCTCCTACTTTCTTTTTTTTATCTCCTCTTTTCCCGTACACCCCAGCTTCTGGTAACCACTATTCTAGAGTCTGTTACTATGAGTTTGGCTTTTTTTTTCTCTTTTAATAGTCTACATATAAGTGAGATCTTACAATATTTGTCTTTATGTGTCTGGTTTATTTTATTTAGCATAATGTTCTCCGGTTTTGTCCATATGGTCAGAAATGGCAGGATTTCCTTCTTTCTTAAGCTGAATACTACTCCAAGTTTGCATGAGTATGTGTGTTTGTGTGTGCACGGGCGTGCATGCGTGCGTGTGTGGGTGTGGGTGCACATTTTCTTTATCCACTCATTGGTCAGTATATCTTATCATTAAATCTAAATAATTGGGGATGCATAACATAAAAATAAAAATAACATTTTATTTAAAAATCAAAAGGGATTTCAACATGAGAGTTCTCAGGACAAAGTAAAAGCACAATGTAAAATGCTTTTGTTTTATGAGTGGAAGAATATAGATAGGATTAAATCAGGACATAATAGAGAAACATAATGTTATTGTAAGTTCTCTACCTCTTCAAGTAACCCATCCTCACTCCCTAAAATAGAATTTTATTTTCCCTTTCAGAGAAGTTCTAAGGTAATTGTAGAAACGTTCTAGGAAGTTCTAGAAAATATTCCATCATTTCACCTTCTTCAAATTCTCCCCATAGAACTATGTATCACGCTCTGTTATATATTAGGAATCATAGGTCCAGTATCCAGGACCTATAAATATGTTGAACCTAGGAGGAAAAAGCAGTTTTTTTCCAAAAAAAGAAAACTGATATGTTGAAATTTTAGCAAATGTGTAATCATATTTTTTTTTAGATTTTATTTATTTATTTGGACAGAGATCACAAGTAGGCAAAGAGGCAGGCAGAGAGAGAGGAGGAAGCAGGCTCCCCGCTGAGCAGAGAGCCCGACGTGGGGCTTGATCCCAGAACCCTGAGATCATGACCTGAGCCGAAGGCAGAGGCTTTAACCCACTGAGCCACCCATGCAGCCCTGTGTAATCATATTCTTAACAAAATACTATGTATTAACTTTATTAGTTGCTAAATATGGTATTCAAAAAGTACTATTGGAAATAATTTATAGATTACTTTTTTTCACTTAATCAGAATACCTGATGCTGCATAATGATTGCCAAGACATCATAGCTGAACATAAATTAAGATTTATTCAGAACTGGGGCACCTGGGTGGCTCAGTCAGTTAAGCATCTGCCTCTAGCTCAGATCATGATCCCAGGTCGGGCTCCCTGCTCAGTGCGGAGTCTGCTTCTCCCTCTGCCTCTGCCTCTCTTCACTGCTCCTTTATTGTCTCTCTCATTCTCAAATAAATAAAATCTTTGAAAAAATATTTATTCAGAATTAAATACTTTGAAAACCAAATCACAAAAAAAACCCTTCAAAAATTATAAAGGAAAAATACATGAATAGTAATGTGAGTGTGCTTAAATCCATTTGATTTGACATACGGAAGATCTCAAATAAAAGTTGGCAGGGCCTACAGCGACCTTAAAACAGCCCAGAAGAATCTGATTCATGAGGCTGAGTGGAGGTCACTGCTGGTTCTGTCTGCTCACAGCTAGTCTTTTGGGGTTCCTACTCTATCTCTCGCTCTTGCTGCCTCTCTCCTCTGAGTTTGGCCTGGCAAAAGTCGCTCCTGCTTCTCTGATTTGTCCTGCCATGAGGTTAGCACACTGAGGCAAGCCACTTGCTCCCTGCTCTTCCTCTGTCAGGTGCATATATTCCATTGGTGGGGAAGGAATAAGATTTTTTTCAGCCTCAGACCAGCTCCTTCTCTGAGCCAGTTTTGCCAGCATTGAGGTAAGTATTGTGTTTTAATTCCTAGCAGGATGCTGTTGTGTCTGTTTCTCAGTGAGTCCAAAATATGGAGGAAAAGGGATAAAGGATTAAGCTCCTTCAATATTCTCTATAGATATTTTTATTAAATGCTGAGTGTATCTATAAAATAGTGGGAATGTGGTATATCATTTCCCATCCACTGGATGGGAAAAGAAAAATAGAACAAAAATCAAATGTTCCAACAAAAAATAGAGAACTACAAAATGGAAAGCATAGGAAACAGGAGACATAAAATAAAATCTTAAGAATAAAGCCAAAAAGGTCATTAATTACAATAAACGCCACTTACTTTAGCCATATATATAATACATGCTCACACACAACGCACACATTCCTTACATTTACTATTTCAGATTAAGTAAATGCAAGTATTATCAGATCTACAAAGAGAAGTTTAACTGTATTTCAGTAAAAGAAAAATTAATACATGAAATCACGTGAAAGAAGGCAAACAAATTCAAATCAACCGACTTTTTATATCCACTATCTCAATACAACTGCAAATCAGAAATTCAAAAGGGCTAATCAATAATTATGTGCTATGAAACTATGAAAAGAGGAAGATAGCAATTATATTCCATGTAAAGAGGTCTGGCAAAACAACAACAACCTTAGAACTAGAAAATTTTTTACTATAGTTCCCTTGATCTTTTCACAACTGTGCTGGTAAACATCAGCAAGAAGTCAATTTGGAAAACTATCACAGGCTTTCGATTCAAAGGAATTGTGGTTACAAGAACTGTCCTCACAATTTAAAACCAAATTTCACAATAAGCAAGTGATTTGATATGTAAGAGTCGTTTTGATACAATCTAATCTTTTTGCCCTTGTGAAGTGCGTGGCATAGTGGAAATCACACGAATTTCAGAAACATTTAACATGGCATCCTGGTTCTACCACTTCCAGTTTGTGACCTTGGGTAAATTAGCTTTTCTGAGTCTCAGTTTCTTCACCTATAAATGAGGTTAGTAGCCACTAACTTAATAGGTTTTTATAGAATTAGATTAGTTCATGCATTCATTTGTTAGGATTGCCATAACAAAGTACCATAAATCAGTTGGCTTAAGCATTTATTGTCTCACAGTTCTGGAGGCTAAAAATTTATTTATTTATTGTCTTACAGTTCTGGAGGCCAAAAATCCAAGATCAAGGTATCAGCAGAATCGGCTCCTTCTAAAGGTTGTGAGGAAGAACGTTCCTCACATGCAGATGGCCATTTTTTCCTCTGTCTTCACATTGTCTTCTCTCTAGAAACTTTTATGTCTAATTTTCTCCTTTTTATAAGGATACCAGCCATACTGGATTAGGGCCTACCTTAATGAACTCACTTCAACATAATTCTTTCTGTAAAGACCATTTCTCCAAATAAGGTCATATACTGAAGTCCTAAGGCTTAAGACTTTAGTGTATGAACTTTGAAGAGACACAATTCAACCTGTAATCAGTACCTTTCAGTATTATTGTCTTTAATGTTCCCACAAAATTGAAGAAATCATTGTTTGAAGTCAGGTCAGAACAGGCCAACATGGTATGAGAAAAGAGAAAGAGTACATAACTATGAGAATCCTGCATAGGAAGATCAATCCCCATCCTCCCCCAACTCTGTCACCATCTCCCCTCTACCCACAAAACACTCTGCTTGGGACACCACAAAAACCAAGGAAAGCCACTGTAGATGAGAGTCCCCGCCTCCTGCAGAACTCAGACTATTTCTCTTGAGTCATTTTGGTAAAGACTGGCCCTAATTCTATTTGTATATGGCTCAACCTCAAACACCAGCTATAGATGAGTACTTTAATTTAAACTGGTGAGTGGTATTTGTGGTCATCCTACCCTGGAGAAACCTGACACTGATGTTTCTGGCAAAGAGACAACTGTGAGTGTGTCTTTACTTAAAAATTTTCATGGACGTTCTCATGGAAGAAAGTTCATTTAAGGAATCAAGGCAATGGTAATATAAAGATATATGCCATACAATTTGTTTAGGAATATGCCTGTTGTGGCAAACTCTCAGCCACAAAATCATAGAGAATTAGAATGTTTTCCCTTGGACAAAGTACCCATCTACTATGAGAAAAAAATGGCCAGCATTCATGCTATTGATGATAAACTCTCTCCCTCTTTTTTTTTTTTAAAGATTTATTTATTTATTTATTTGCCAGAGAGATCACAAGTAGACAGAGAGGCAGGCAGAGAGAGAGAGAGAGAGAGAGAGAGAAGCAGGCTCCCTGCTGAGCAGAGAGCCCAATGCGGGACTCGATCCCAGGACCCCGAGATCATGACCTGAGCCGAAGGCAGCGGCTTAACCCACTGAGCCACCCAGGCGCCCCAACTCTCTCCCTCTTTATAAATAAGCTGAGAAATCCAGGGCAAAATTGCAAATTCACACAATGAATTCAGACTGACTTAAATTTCATATCTTCCCTGGTGGCCAACTTATGAGCTGTCTATATTCAGGGTGAAGCCTTTTTTTCTTTCTTTTCTTTGGCAAGAATACGGACTGTTGGATTATTTGCCTTGCATATTTTTGATACCTGAACCAGCTTATATAGAATATCCTTAAACAGATATGCATTTATCTTCAAAGAATGAAGTACTTGCTTTCTTGGATAAATGAGAAAGGGATAGCTTTATCTCAACCCCTCCCAGTTTTGAGTAAAAATTATGAAAATTTTCTTTATCTTGTTTCCACTTCATCGACAGAATAAGGAAATGTATGGAGACCTCTCCCAAAATGGGACCTGTCAATGTGAGTGTTGCTGAAGTCTGGTTTGCTGTCCAAACGCCAAACTACAAAATCGATTTCCTAGTATGTGGACTTCTTACGTGTTACACAGACACGGGAGAGAATGACTGGAAAGAACAGACGCTGGATTCGCAAAGGCTCAGGTCTAAAGCTAACACTGTAATTTATCAGCTGCACCCTTGGGCAAATAGCTTCACCTGTCTGAGCCTGTTTCCTCCTTTCTAAAACGGTGTTTGGGGGGATAGAAACAACTGTGCGGCTCCAAGAGTAAACTGCAGTGAGAAGGGAGAGAAAGTGCTGTTTCGAAGGAGAGAAAACTAGAGAGTGGGTAAGTTGAACAGGCTGCTCCTCAGAGAGAGATTTTGTCAGGGGCAAAATGCGTGGGACCTGAAGTGAGAGAAAGAAGGACATGATCATTTACTGGCAGGGCTGAGTCCTGCCGTGGCAGGCCCACCCACAGAACAGGTCCCATTTGGTTCCTGCATTAACCCAAGGACAGGATCTCATCATCCCATCTCACGGAGGCTAAGTGAAGTTATGTAAATTATCCAAAGCCACAGAATGTATGAGGTGTGGAACTGTTTGACTCCAAAACTTGTGGTTTTCCATTACACCAAAGTGCATTAAATAATAATATCAATAATCATAATAGCAATCTTATTCCTGCGGAATCCAAAGGGAAACTGTACCTCTGTCCCTAGGTTAATCTTCCTTAGCTCAGGCCTTGTTCATCTTCCCAGCATCTACTCTCCTGAATGTTGCAGCTCTCTGTTACTAGATGTTCCTAACATTGTTTCACCACCTTCCCAACCTATTTTTGCCCTTCCCAAACTCTTGACCAGAATTCAAGTTTCTGTTTTACCTTCACAATTACCTTCTCTATTTTACCTTCATTCTTATTTGACCCCTAGTGCTGCCAGCCAAGTCCTGATTCTGACAAATTTTCTCTGGAAAAGTAGAAACAGTTTTTTATCTCATTCACTACATCTTCCTTGAGACCTTAATTCCTTCAAGAGATTCTACAAGAGCTCCCAGGCTGGGTTAGGGACCTCTTTATGAGTTCCCTAAATCCTCCCTTCCTATCTCTATCAGAGCCCTTAACCAACTCTACTAGACCCCATTAGTTCCTGTGCCCTCTACCCCTTCCCCCAAAGTATCAGTGCTTGAGGGAAAATCTATATCTTACCCATCATCAACTTCTCAGCACTTTATATGGAATCTCACACAGAGTAAGTATTCAATCAATACTTGTTGAATATAAGAGTGGATATCGAGCAGAACTGAATGAACCAGAGGACAGTTAACTCAAGTAAGCTCCACAAACATTATAATTATACATTACGATCTATTCCCACAGATCCCTTGATGTGGTAACAAATGAAGTTATTTTAAAATGATTTTGGTGATTTAAATAGTTTAAAGATAATCTAAATTTGAAGAGTATTTTGTGAATGGCAAGACTTAAGAAGTTAGAAATCTGAGTTCAAAATTTTCATCCAACATTTATAATATTTTGGCTTTTTTGCCATAAAGCAAACAAAAGTCTGGTTTGCTTATGATAGTGTCCTTAGTTTAATTTGAAGAAAGGTCCAGTTTATTGTCATCTTATTTCCTTCACTGTTTCTACCATCTTAAAGCTTTTTATCGCTGCCTGTTTTAGATATTCTCCAAATAATAGAGGCAACATTATCCAAAGTTTATTCAAACTTATCTGAACCTTTTGGGGCTAGAAATTAGGTGGGAACTGTTTTCTTCATGAGATTTCCAGTGCTTTTTGGCTTGAAAGGCTGGAAATGCAACAAGAATAGCTTTTCTTGCGGTATTTTGGTTTCTACTCCCAACCAAAATCAGGAAGTGCAGAGATGCACAAAAATTAAAATAAAGGGGAAAAAGTTAACTCAACTTTTTGAACCTTAAACAAGATTCAGGTTCAATTTCAGTTTAAGGCAAAGGTTCAACTAAGATCTTGTTTTATCCAAACCACTTGGCCCTTCCATTGAAATAACTGGTAGGCTTACATATGGGATTCTTTTCTAATGTAAGGATAAAGGGAATTACTGGTATATAGAATCATTATGTCAACAGACTGCTCCATGATACTATCATTGTGATGCTACAGTTCTACTGGACAGTAGCTTCAGTGAAAGCCCAGGGCCTTATAACTGCAATTTTTACTTCTCAGAACTCATCTTCTTTTAATGTAATATTTTATAGAATAGGACTCCAATAAGATAAGCTTTGTCCAGCCTGAGTTTGCCATCTGTCTTTGGGAACACAAAGAAAAAAGGAAGATTACTTTTTTATGACTCCTTTTTAAAACCAAAAGTTGGCTTCTGCATGCATCTGATTCATTAGTGAGTTGACCAGGAAGACAGAATTCTTGCCTACACATCAAGAGTTAGGGTGAAGCAGAGTTAAAAAACAACTGATCCAATCATGAGGACAGTGAATGCTTAACTCCTTGAAATTACATTTTATTTCTTAAGACTCTAAAGTTTTGGAGAGCCCCAAATTCTATCTACATACAGCCAGGAACAGGAGGGATTCATGAATGGGAGAAAAACCAGGTTTGCTATAAACTGTGAGTGGATAAAAACAAGATTCAAGCACTCAGGAATAATTGGTATCCCAAGAAGAGCCTTCAGGTTAGATTTATTAGCTGTTCTATTACTGGAGAACAACTTGACTACAGGAACCTATTTGCCTGATAAGTGCCAAAGGAAATAAGTAGAACTATTTTTCTCTTAGACTGTGTCTACATGAGAAAGAAGTTGGCCAAACAACAAGCCAAAGCATTCAATTCACTTAAGAAACGTCCATCAAACCAGTTGCCTGGCACTCACTTTTCAACTAGTTGCCCTGGTGTCACTTAGATGCTACCACACTCAAATGTCTCCACAGACTGACATTTTAATAAGAACCAATTTGAAATTTAAACCTTCGCTAGGTTTCGATGCCCCTGCGAAAGGACGCTAATAAAAATCTTTGCCTCATTAATTCAACAAACATGCATAGCCTCTCAGGATAAATGTCTACTAAGCTTACTTTGTTAAATATTTTCTGATATTTTGACCTTTATCCTAGTCCCCAAACATTTAAGTGACAGACATTTAAGTTATGCTTTGATAGTAATATCTTTTATGGCTTTGAATAAGGGATCTCTGCATACACTATTTTGTACAACATGCTGATAAACTGTCTGAAATTTGTTTCCCAGGCCAAGATACAAAGATGTTTGATTGGGTATATAGAGGGGTTGCTTTATCAAATACACTCAACATTGTCAGATAAAATTTGTAATAATATTTTGAGAAATTTCTTATGATTTAATATGTTGAGAGTATTTCAGCAATCTTTAAAGTGCTACAAAAATGTAGTGTAGATCGTTAGCATCTACCTTCTCTTATTTGAATATATCACAATAATCTACCAATCAAGTTTGAGAAAACCCCACAGCAGCTCCATGTTGAAAAATTAGAAGCAGTATCATTTTCTGGGGGTGGGAGGGAGAATGTTGCTATTGGTAGATAAGAGGGATCAGCCAATTGTGTCAAGTTACTACACAAAAATAAAGACCAATAGTTTGTCTCGGATATATATATATAGTATCTTTGTACTAGATCTAATGTGGAGGGAGTACCAGGTAAGCAGAGATAGTTCTTAAAGACATCTAAACAATGGACAGATTGGGTGGACACTCTTCATTTTCTTGATGACATCAGGTCCATTCTATGCAACTATGTCTTTAGACATGCTTTAAATGTCTCTGACACTGTGTGGAAATGGAAAGTAGACCTTTTGTAGAACTGCCGTAAGTGCCAGGTTAAAAAGATGCCAGACTTTTCAAGGAAAGTGGATTTCCCTTGTGTGTTCTGGCTTACAGAGTCTGTCTCTTTCATTTTAGGAATAAAATTGTCGCACCTTCTAAATTGCAGAATAAGCCAAACTCAACAAAGTCTTGTTTTTCTGTGAATAATCTTGACCGGTCCCCTGAGAAAGGGATTTGGGTGGGGAATGTAAATGTATGAAGAAGGAGAAAAAAGATTAGCTCATATTATTGCAGTAAACATTTCATCTGTCCACTATCTGCCTCTGTTATAAAAGGTTTTTTGATGCAAGATACAAAGTGCTGGCTGGTATAACAAAATCTTAGATTTCTCTCTATTCGGAATGGAAAGTGAAAAGAAACCCCCAAGGAAATGTCCCCACCCATGTATATCGTGTATATCTCAAACTAACCAGGGACAATCTTTTTGAAGTAAAGAACATCTGAATTTCTTTAAATAATCAACCTTTGAGGGGGATCCTGGAAACAACATTGCCTAGTTATATTGATGACTTCATGACATAGATATCGTCCTACTTAGAATAAGCTAAATCTAAATTCCTATCCACAAAGCATGAACTTTTATGGTTCACATTCTCAATCATCTTGTCATTCAAATATATATGAATACTCATGTATATATACACTCTTGTATACATATTTGTTATATGCCTGTATTTTTGTACATTTATTTGTTATCATAATTGATCTATAGTTGTCTCTAAACAATTACCTGCCTTTACCAGGAAAGTGACAAAATATAAAAAATTAATAAAGACAGAAGCCATAACATTGGGGAGGGTATGTGTTATGGTGAGTGCTGTGAAATGTGTAAACCTGGCGATTCACAGACCTGTACCCCTGGGGATAAAAATACATAATATGTTTATTAAAATAAATAAATTAATTAATTAAAAAAAATAAGCCATAGAATTATACAAAAGCTAATAAATCAGCACAACTTGAAATGAGTAGTCTTACAATATATGGTTAATTTTCTGCCATGTGAAATCAATATATCCTTTTTTTTTTTTTAAGATTTTATTTATTTACTTGAGAAAGAGAGAGTATAAGAGCATGACAGAGGGTGACAGAGAAGCAGGCTCCCATGAGTAGGGAGCCTGATATGGGGCTACGAGGAGCTCTACGCAGGCCTCAATCCCAGAATCCCAGGATCATGAACTGAGCCAAAGGCAGATGCCTAACTGACTGAGCCACCCAAGTTCCCCTGAAATCAATATGTCTTAATTTTTAAAACATTGTAATGGAAAGAATCAAATGATGACCTTTCTTTTGTTACTGTTGTTAATCACCATGTCCCACGGCCCCACAGCTATTTAGTGGTATTAAAAGAATACAGAGAAGGAAATATTTTCTAAGATGACTGTGTTGAAAGATTGTAATGGAGTTTAATATAGCTTTGGAAATTCAATTCCACTTATTTTGTCTGGTGTGTGTATGTGCATAAGATCAGGTTACTGAGAAAGAAAACGTACACTGTTCTTTTCATGCCTGAAACAAAGAGCGAATGACAGCTAAAACAAGAGGTGAGGATAAGGGGCTGATGAGGGCAATTGGTGTAGTCAGGAGAGATAACTTAAGATATCCTGGGATAGGGATTTGGCAAACTGTTGATTTGCTGAGGCAGCCCTTCTCACCTTTGGGAAGATTCATTTTCAAATGTTCTGTTGATCCAGATTCCACTGATGATTTTTCTCCCGACGGCCCACGTATCTTGTACCGGCCTTTCTTTCAACACTTTTCCCACTGTGTTACCTATATTTGGGTTGTCTTTCTCATCAACACAACCATGAACATCTCAAAAACCAGATCAACTAAATATTTGTGTTCACCTCATTGTTTTTCACTTGCATAAATCCATTAAATTTGGAAATATTTTTAAGGAGAGTTATGACACTTTTAAGGTAATGTGGCTTTAAAGTATAGCTAAACAGAACTGCTTCTTAAGTGGCAAGTCATTAAAAAAAAAAAAAAGACTGTATCACATATTTCTCTTTGACAGACTACTGTCTGTCTCTATAGAATATATACCGAAAACTTATTTGGTGAATAAAACTGAGTCCCGTTTTGATACTTAATTATTGTAGAACAACTATTCTCAAAGTGTCGTCTGGGTCCTCTGAGAGTCCCAAGATCTTTTCAGGTATTTAAAGGTTAAAAACGAATCTTGTGATCATACTAAACCATAACATGCTTTTTCACTAGGTTGACATTTGCACTAATGGTGCAAAGGCAATAATGGGTAAGCTGTTTGTGTTACAGCACAAATTAAAGCAATAACATCAAACTGTATAAGTAATTGTGTGGTTCACTTTCACATGTTGGTCCAAAAAAAGAGCCAGTTTCACTTAAGAATGTCATCCGGGAAGCAGTAAACGTTTTAAACTTCATTCAATCGTCTGTTGAGACTTGACGATATCTGATGAAATGGGATGTACTCACAAAGGCATTGTCTGCTGCATGTCAGAGTATGAAGGATGTCTCAAAGACAGGCTCTGCTGGGATTTTTAAATTTCGAACAGAATCATCAACTCTTCTTTACAGAACACTGTTTTTACTTAAAAGACCAGTTTATAGACAAGCTATGACTATTCAGATTTGGGCATTTTGTTGATAATGTCTCCAAAAATGGAAGAACAACAATAACAAAAAACCCAAGTAAGCCTCTCACAACAAGGAAAACGACGCATAGTGTTATTGCCAGTGAACTTTTCCCCACCACTGTAGCTTCCTTATACTTGAAACGTCTTACGTGAAATAGGTCAAGTTATGAACGAGTATTATGTTTTTACATCATGTAATAAAATGGGTCAATATTTGGAAGATTTGCATACTCAAAAAACTAACTTTTTGTAAATGACCCATAAGGGATACAAGATCATGAATGTGCAAAAAAGCACGAGATTGGCCAGTTGATTTTAATATAATAAAAAAGGAGGATGTGTTCATTGATAATGGTTCCAGATTCTAAATAACATTAACCTTTAAGAGACTAATTTCTTGTCGAGTTTTGGTATAATATCAAAGAATATCCATAATTATCTGAAAAGTTAAAAATGCTTTTGACTTTTCTAGTTTTTAAAAGTTATAAAGTATTTTTCCCTTTTCTCCCTTCATATAACTCAATGAAATAATCTATTACAACAGATTGAATACAAAAGCGAATATAAGAAAACTGCTATCTTCTGTTAAGCCTAAAATTAAACAAATTTGCCTATAAAATAATATCAATTTCTCTCCAAGTTTCTTGTTTTAAAATATTATTTTTTATTAAAAATGTTATTTGCACTACTATGTAAATAGGTTTCTTATTGTTATTTTAAATAAAATAATAAAGAAATATTTTTAAGTTTATTGGTTTTAGCTTCCAGGATGTTAAAAAGTGATATAACCAACCTAAAGCAAAAACGCTCTATGATCCTCACTAATTTTAGAGTATAAAAGTTTCCTGAAACCGAAAAGTTTGAGAACTGCTGCTAGGGAGAAATGAGTTTTGGTCTCTAAGAGAACCAACAAATTAAGAATTACTTGCTTATAATTTATTTGTCAAAAATAATAAACACCTTGAAAAGTTGAAAAGTTATAAGAATGAAATTACATGTTAAATTCTGACTAGCACAAAGTTTTTAACATAAAACTTCCAATAAATGTTTTAAAATATCTAATACAAGAAACCTTTCTTTAAATAAAAGTAACCAGGTATTCCATAGAAGTTCAAGAAATCCTCCTTAATGCTTTACTGTCACAAATGTGTTTAGAAATTACTTCCTCTCTTTTCTGTCATCTCATAAATTTTGAAAGTCAGCTTTTAGCTTTTAATCCTCATTTGCAAATTAGAAAAGCTTAAGCTATTGACTTTCAGAATACCAGTGTCCTTTTTTTCCCACATTCTTAAATTCTTTTTTTTTAATTTTCACACCTCTTTTTTTCTTTTTTCTTTTCTTTATTTATTTATTTTCAGCATAACAGTATTCATTGTTTTTGTACCACACCCAGTGCTCCATGCAATCCATGCCCTCTATAATACCCACCACCTGGTACCCCGACCTCCCACCCCCGCCCCTTCAAAACCCTCAGATTGTTTCTCAGAGTCCATAGTCTCTCATGGTTCACCTCCCCTTCCAATTTCCCTCAACTCCCTTCTCCTCTTCCTCTCCCCTTTTCCTCCATGTTATTTGTTATGCTCCACAAATAACTGAAACCATATGATAATTGACTCTCTCTGCTTGACTTATTTCACTCAGCATACTCTCTTCCAGTCCCGTCCATGTTGCTACAAAAGTTGGGTATTCGTCCTTTCTGATGGAGGCATAATATTCCATAGTGTATATGGACCCCATCTTCCTTATCCTTACTATAAATACTGGTATTTCTTCAGACTTCCTCATTTCTTCCCTTCCTTGTTCATGCCAAAACTATTTATTGAGCAGCTAGTCTCAACTGAGTAACATGCAAAAAGTTAGTGGAGGCAGAAACCGCAGGACTGCAAGAACCGTGTAATGGTCAACAAGGACCATGCACAAAGATGCAGGAGAGATTGCCTTTACACTTGAAAATTTTGGGGGGCAGAGCTTGAATATTCATTCATTTTACTACTGTATTCAGGTTTTCCCAAATGACCACCTCCCGCCTTGAAAACCTCAATAGGATGGAAAGTCTTGGCGGGAGTTGATCAAGGAACACAGGGTTCCATGCCACTGACAGACGGGTACAACCCCCTTCCCTTGCATCTTCCTTTGGTCACCTCCACTGGTTCTCTACCCACGTCGGGCATAGTGAAGTGTCCACTACGACTGTGAAGAGAAAATATAGGGATTCCATTTGCTACCTCAAATTTGTACTTACTTTAAGTCAATATTAGTATTAGTTATTCTAGCTAAAGCAACTTACAGACTTAGTTGTTGGCACTACTCGGACATATCTGGGGAATAGCATCTCAAAGCCAAAATGCTGCAAAAGTCATAGTGCATTTCAGGCACACTCTGTTTCATATGGCACCAATAACAAATACTGCTGGAAAGCATTTGCAAAGATTCCAGATTTTCTTAAGAACTGCAAGTGTAATTACCAAGCAAACTGGAAGGTCTAGAAATATTTATAGATATTTACTTATGACATCGCAATTTCCAGCTAATTATGGAATAATTACACAGGGCCTTTTGCTTTTGTACCTGGAAAACAAAATGAACATGCTAACTTCTGTATGTATTGGTGGGCAATGGATGTATGTAGAGTCAAGCATTTCTTCTTTTTTTTTTTTCCAAACGACAACTCATGGCCAAGGAGGCCTCCTTTTTCCATGCAGAATCCTGAGCATAATCTACATAATACCCGTTTTCTATTTCTCCCTGAGTGTTCAATCCCAACACACCCACATAGAAACTTCTGCTAGCTTCAGTACCCCTACCCGCAATTACTACCACCAAGGAAAGTTATTATGCACCATAACCCAGAAGCAGCAATTGTATCCCAGTGCACACACAAGGAAAGGCAAGATTCAACCAGCCATGTTAGGATAGACAGCCATGACTCCCAGGACTCACCCAAATATGAGCCAATCATCAATAGAAAGAAGTCAATAGGATTCTTCTTGGATTCTTGACAGAAATATGACCATCAGGATCTTGCAGCTTCCCTCTCTCTGCAAACAGTTTGGTTATTTTAAGGAAAGTAAATAGAAGTGGAGATGGAAGCTTGGTTCTGTCATTGGGCACCAGCAAGACGTTTCTCTTCTTCGGGGAACATGGGACACGGGTGTAAGAGGGTTGGGACCAGGATTTAGGCAGAGATGGAGTCAAATCTTAGGGGCATGAGGCTGGGAAATGTATTTAACCTCTCTGAATTTCAACATTCTCATCTGTAAAATGAGAATTAATGTATCTACTTCAGAGAGTTGCTGGGAGGAGTAAATGAGTGAATAGGCAGGGATTCCTTTAGTGTCCTTCTCTTTCTTCTTGGGTGTTAGTTCTCTGCCAAAACACTCCAAGAGTACATTATATTCCCTGACATCTCCCTTCTGCCACTCCAGACAGAGTGCTCTGACGTTGTACAAATCCAATAAAATTTTAATAACTACTTAAATATTTTATATCAGAAGTGTTTCTCTATTTTTACTATAAGGAATTGCCCTACTCCAGTTGGACTGAATTCAACAAGTAGTTATTGAAGACCTGCTAGGTATAAGGCATCGAGCTCAAGCTCAATGAGGACAACACAGGGCTTGCGCTCTAGAAACATACAAGAGGGGATTGCTACTCAGCATGGACATAAACCCTGATAAAATGTGAAGGGACCAAGAGGTGTCTCAGGGGATGTGCAATTTGAGGGGTTCACAGCAAAGCAGATGCAAGAGAGAGTACCTTCGTGCAACCCTTTGACCCAGGCGGACCTTGGAAAGTTTTCCTTCTGCTGCGAATACACAGAGAGTGAAGACTCCTGGAGACTTTAGAAAACACTTCATCCAAAGTGGGGCTCTGCAAGTTGGTAGAATCTCTCCCACCTCTCCCTTCATTGTTAGCACTCAGCAAACGTATGGCCAACCTGCCTGAGAATGTTCAAACACTTTAATGCAATGCTATAGACTTTTATCTTCTCATGGTGTCAAAAGAAGTTTGCCTTCAGTTGAATTCGGTGGGGTGGGGGAGGAGGTAAATCTATATAGCTCCATAAACAGTACAGCACAAAGTCTGTTGCAATTCTGTGTAATTTTCTGTAATCATGTATACTTAAGTGAAATTTACATTATCATTTCGGCTGCACTATGGAAATGATTCTTTTAGCCTACAGCTATTAGAACCACCCTGGTGCCAGGACCAAGTTGTCAGCACCAGGGGAAGCAATTTCGTCGGGTTTCTCTTTACACTGACACACGGCTCCTATTAGTGCTTTTGCCCTTATTTTGTTTTTTTTTCCCCCAACTCATGCAGTTTGCCTCTTTGGGTGGAAACGAAAACAATTTCAAGAATGAAAAGTTTCAGTTTGTAGCTAAAAATAGCCCCAATCATCAGCAGGGGAGGCAATTCCTCAGCTACTTGCAACAAAGATGACCTCTTTGCCAGGCTTGGTCTCCAGCAGGAGGTGTCTACTCTTGAGCTCCTTTTACATGGGCTCAAAAATAAACAGCCAGCTCCTCTGGCTGGCCTCCCTCCTAGAATGGAGGCAGGGAACGTTCTGTACAAAGAAACATTTTCCCATCAAGCTAGGGGCTGATCCTAACCCAGTCAAGGAGTCAACTGAAGCATCTGATGTATATTATACATTTGTAGCTTTTAATAACAGGTGCCTAGTGAACTAATTATCTTTCAACCTTGAAGATTCACCACATTGAGAGTCTTCATATTACAAAGACAAGACTGTGCAATAAAATATTTTCTAAAAAATAAATATTTTTTTTTTCACATAAGCCTCTACCTTGAATATACATCACTCCCAAGGTCACAGGAATACATTATCATATTATAAGATACCAAGTAAGCAAAAACGTGGAAAGTAAATGCCAAGTCCAGGAAAGTCTTACTTAAAATTCTCTCCTATCTTTAAGGCTGACAGTAAAACATACACAGCTGAACCAGCACTCTGAAAAATTAAAACCACATGGTGTCCTTACCCCAGGTACCACTAGTGTATGAGAAGGAAACATGCCAAATTTGCTTTTACAAATAGAGAAATTGAGGCAAAACACTATAAGGAACTATGGAAAAGTTAGAGCTATGATCCAGGGCTCTGTCTTCTTAATATCTTCAAGCTGGTAGCTTAATCGACTTCCCCAGAATAGAGACAAAGTGCACAGAATTTTAAGTCATATATTCAGATGTGTAAGATCTTAACTTTATTATTTTTCTTTTGCAAAGCAATATGATATCTACTTTGAATCCTCATTGTGCCCAGTGTTAAGAAATGTAATCTTGATCAATTTCAGGTAAATCCGACAAGATACAATTTATTGGTGGTAAATTCACATTTTCCCCATAACTCCCTTCTCCCCAGAATGGCACCCAAGTTCCTGGAGTACTCCAGGTTGTGTCGATGGAGTTTGGGTGGGGCAAAGAAAGGCATCCATCATCGGATGATATACTCATTATCGAATCTATTGTACATTATTGTACATTACTGCCTCCTCGCTGTTATTCTTCCTCCATTTTTGCATCCACTGAGATGCCTAATATCCCATCTGTCGAGATCTCGTATTCCTTTACCCTGACCACAATGACAATGAAACCCTCCAAGTCTTCCCATCTCAGCATCACATCTGACCATTTACTATGGTCAAATATATAAGCATCCTTGGGGGAGTGTCTGGGACTCTGAGAGGGTGCCTCTCCATCTCCCTTTGACACCTGACTCAGCTGTTTTACTTTCTCTTTTCCATGCCATGATGATGCTTACTCACCCCCATTCCTGGAGGTTACTTTGTGAAGCAGGGATGACACAAAAGGAAGAAAGTCTGGTTGAAAGACATACAGAAGGACCTTAATATCTTTCTTCTAGTTCAGCTCTTCTTCTTGTTGCCAAAACTTTAGGATCCTACTCTAATCTGCCAAACTGGCAAAAGAAATGAGGAGAGTTTGTTCTGCTCAAACACATATTCTTAGATATCTTAATTAATATTTCATAATATTGTCTTACCTCAGTAAAATGGGTTTAAGATAATGAAATTAAGGGGCACCTGGGTGGCTCAGTCATTAAGCGTCTGCGTTTGGCTCAGGTCATGATCCCAGGGTCCTGGAATCAAGCCCCGCATCAGGCTCCCTGCTAGGTGGGAAGCCTGCTTCTCCCTCTCCCACTCGCCCTGCTTGTGTTCCCTCTCTCACTGTGTCTCTCTCTGTCAAATAAATAAATAAAATCTTTTAAAAAAAGATAATGAAATTAAAACCAAATACTTACTATTCTCTCTTTTCTCAACTAATGTCATAAAACTATAGAAAAGTATGGAGACCAGATAAGAACACTGGACTGGAGATGATTAATTTAAGAGTTTTGGATAGCATTTTTATTTGAAAGACACCCTCTGTACTATCTTAGTTTTTTTGTTTTTGTTTTTTGTTTTTACCTTTCTTTCCTTCTTTCCTTCCTTTCTGTTCTTCTGGAACAAGGACTAATAGGCGTTATATTTGTACAGTGACTGATCTAGGTGCCACATGAAAAACTTATCAATTATTCTAATCCTATAATGACCTCTTAAGAAACAATACAAAGATCCTCTGTGCCACCTCATATAACCCTTGGTCCTATGCCTCCTTATCCCATTACTTATTTGAAGTGTGCTTAGGTTCTTTTCCAATATATTTTAAGATGCTTGAGGATAAAGATCATGTTTTCTAGAATGAAGACCACTTTCAAAGCACTCTAATTCAAGGCTAGGAATATTGTCTATAGGTCAAAAATGATGAAAGAAAATAATAATGCATCATGAAAACAACATGAGCAGAGAGATATAATTCAGTCCCCCTCTTCAACAACTTACTGACTGGACAAATTGTAAGAAACCAAACTGAACATTATGAGAATCAAAGAAGATGATAGTTTATGGTAAGCCTTCTAAGCAATAAATTGAATGAATGAAGAGCTTTCCACAATGGGATGTAAACAGTGGCAAAAAAAAAAAAAAAAAAAGTGTCAGGTGAGAAATAAGGAGAAATATAAAATGGAATAGCCAGAATCTGCAGAGGCCAGAGGCAAGTGATATTTCCACAGCATATTATGGAAATGGCAGGTGACTTCATATAACTGGAAGGGAAAGGACAAAAGTGACAGAGGAGACAAGACGTCTGCTTCTGACCAGAATGGACTAACAGAGACCATATTTATCCTCCTGCCTGAAAAAAAAAAAATACTGGGCTAAGTATATTTAACAATATTTTCAAAACATTATGTGGGCATCAGGTAATGAAGGACAGTGATCCCAAAGAATTGGGAAATGAATCAATAGTATTTTTTCCTGAGCTTCATGCCTTTAATGAGTTTATATGCCTCAGAGCCGGCAAAAAGACCATAAGCAGAGTCCAGCACACCCTCTGAGAAGAGGACACATTGCTGAGAGTCTGAAGGAACCAAGATGGCTAGAGTTAAAAGATGGAGTACTGGAAAGGTAAGTGTTACGTTGCAGAATTCAAAAGATCTGTAAAGGGTCCTGCTTATGTGTTCTGCAGTGTACTGATCACCGCATTTATGTAAGAAAATAACTCCAAGACAGGGAAAGAATTACCCAAAAAGGATTAAAGGGACTAGTACCCAGCACTCACTTAGGCCCAGGAATACTGCTTGTTTCCACAAGCCAGACAGAAAAATCTCATAATTCATAGGGCATTAGTTAGAGTACTCAGAAGGGTCTTGCCTCAAGAGTGAAGAATAATTGGACATAGACTAAGCAGCACTCTGGTCCCACCTAACAATTCTTAAAAGCAAAACCAAGAGGATCAAATGGTTTCCAAGTAACATAACTGCATCTCACAACAAAGCTCAAGAACAAAGGTAAAATTCAACATGTCTGGCATCCAATCAAAAATTATTCCCATGCAGAATTCCAAACAATTTATGTAGAGACTCCACCCTCAAGGAATGGGAAAGCACCGCTTTCTTTTGACTTAAACATGGGTTGTGACTTCCTTCAAAAAAGTACATTATGGAAAGGAGGGAGAAAGACAACTTCCTAGCACAGAGATCTGGCACATGCTACCTCAGCCAGATGACCAAGGTTAACATTAACAGTGCTAAGTCAGGTTAATAATATGTGTCCTTGACACGATGTAATGAGAATGCCAGTTCTCCCCTCAGAGACATAATTCCAGCCGTTATTTAAAAACAAAACAAAAACAGGCAAATAACTGAAGGCCTTTCTACAAAATACCTTACCAATACTCCTCAACACTATCAAGGTCACTGGAAATAGGGAAAGTCAGAAATTATCACAGCCGCAGCAGCTCTTTCTGCCCACAGGTCCTGCCCCAGTGCTGTTGCACCAAAAAAAAAAAAAAAGAAAGAAAGAAAGAAAATGAAGTTATCACAGCCAAGAGAAGCCTAAGAACACATGAGTGATAAATGTAATCCTGGGTGGGATCCTGGGACAGAAAAAGACATTCGGTAAAAACAAAAAAGAAAAGAAAAAAGAAAACATGGTGGCGCCTGGGTAGCTCAGTCAGTTAAGGGTCTGCCTCTTGATTTTGGCTCTGGTCCTCAGGTCATGAGGGTCGTGAGAACACTGTGCTCTGTGTTCAGTGGGGAGTCTATTTGAGTTTCTTTTCGTCTGACCCTTCTGCCCCAAAAAGATGGATTTAGTTAATAATAATGTATCAGTACTGGCCATCTACTATCATAAATGGGCCAAACTTACATCAGATGTTAATCGTGGGGTACATTTGGCGTGGGGTATATGGGGACTCTCTGCATTATCTTTGCATTTTTTCTGTAAACCTACAACTGTCCCAAAATGGAAAGTTTATTTAAAATAGAATACAGCTCAGGGGCACCTGGGTGGCTCAGTGGGTTAAAGCCTCTGTCTTCAGCTCGGGTCATGATCCTAGGGTCCTGGGTTCAAGGCCCACATTGGGCTCTCTGCTCAGCAAAGAGCCTGCTTCCTTCTCTCTCTCTCTCTCTCTCTCTCTCTCTGCCTGCCTCTCTGCTTACTTGTGATCTCTGTTTGTCAAATAAATAAATAAAATCTTTAAAACAAATAAAAATAAAATAGAATACAGCTCAAAAACAAACAAACAAAAAAATTACCAGGCATCCAAAAAAGCAGGGAAACATGACCCTCAACCTCAATAAGGAGAAAAATAAACCAGTTAGAGTTGCTGCCGTTGTTATAAGTAATAGGAAAGGACATAAAAATGATTACGATGGAATTCTGTATGTTTAAAAAATAGAGACATAAAGTTAAAAAAAAAAAGTCCTCAAATCTCCATAGTTGAAAACTATAATATCTGAGATGAAAAATTCACTGAATAAGATTAAGGGCAGATTAGATGCTACCCCTCCCCCACAAAAAAATCACTTAACTTGAAGAAATAGCAATAGAAATAGAAACTATACTGAAAGGAACATAGAGAAAAAAAATAATTTTAAAAAAATGAAATGAAGTATCAGTGAGCTGTGAGATAACTTCAACTAACTTAAAATACTTGTAATTGGAGTTTCCATGGGAGGGGGGGGAATATTTGAAAAAATAATGACTCAATTTTTTCTAAAATTGATGGGAAATAGAATCCCGTAGATTTAAAAAGCTCAAAAAGGGCCAAGCACAAAAGTCGACAGAAAACTACCCTACGGGACACTGTGAGCAAACTGCTAAAATCCAATGATAAAATCTTAAAAATAGCCAGAGAGAAAAGATACATTATGTACTGGAAAAAACAAAGATAAGGATGACAGAAGATTTCTCGTCAGAGGCAATATAAGCAAGAAGACAGTGAGCAACATCTTAAAATTACTGACAGTAAAAAATATATACTGACAGAAAACAAAACCAAAACACTATCAGCCGAGAGCTCTATACTCATGAATGTCTTTCTGAAATAAAGACACAGTACTTCTTGAGAGAACAAAAGCTGACAGCATTCATTACATGGCAACTTGTATTACAGAGGCGTTAAAGGAAATTCTTCTGGCAGAAGAAATAGGATACCAGATTTGGACCTATATCTGGTTAAAATGAGTATGAATATTTTAAACACATTTTTCTATTTTTAGTCATCTTAATGGATAATTTCACTAGGAGTGATATAGGAGAAAGGGTAGATACTCAGGTCAACGAAACAGAAGAAACTCCAGGCATATTGTCTGCAAGCTGGAGACCCAGGAAAGCCTCTATTTGACCAATGATGTTGAACATCTTCTCATGTGCTTTTTACTATCTTGTATTTTCTTTGGTGAAGCATCTACTCTTATGTTTGCCCGTATTTTTATTGGGTGATCATTTTCTTAATGTTGATGTTGAAAGTTCTTTATATATTCCGGATATAAATCCTTTATCAGATAGGTATTTTGCACATATTCTCTTCCAGTCTGTTGCTCATCTTTTCAGTCTTAACTTGAAGATACAGCAATAGATACAGAAAATATTTGTCTATTAAGTGTCTTTCAAAGAACAGTCATTCTTAATTTTGAGGAAGACCAATTAAAAAAAAACCAGATAAGTCAGTTAATTTAGTCCTTATTACTCTGTCTTTACTAGGATAGGTAGTCTTTTCTGCCTTTTTTTAAGTTCCATACATCTGCCCTAGTTGGAACTTGAGAAATTAATCCAACTTCTTTATATTGCAAGTGAGAAAAACAGAAGCCCATTTCTTTTCAACAAGCATTTACTGGACACCTTTTAAAGACTTGAGATATATATGAGTATGTACTGGAAATTAATAGTATTCTCTCTGGTGTGGGAGCTGAGCGACCTAACAAATTGATAGACAATTCTGATATAGCCTTTATAGATCGAGAGAAGGTACAGGTCCATGATCCAAAGTTCAGATGAAATTAAGAGAAAGAAGCAGGAATGAGAGATAGAAATAATTGCTTTTAACCAGAAGAACCAGAAGAACTTTAACCAGAAGAACTTCTGCATACCAGAAGCTGTGACACTTCATCCATTACAGGGAACACAAGACACCAGCAGACCTCCACACACAGGAGCAGAATCTGTGGCACTAACTGAGCTCATTCTGAACGAAAGCAGACTCGAAAGCACCCTCTCAGGAGGCAGCAAGGCCTCAAGCTAAACACAGAAGAGACTGAGCCAGGTGCTTTCCTTTCCTTCTCCCAAACTCAAAAAATCTGGGGCAGAGGGAGGTCACTAGAGTTCCTGAAGCAGAGGTGTCTTCTACAGAACCGAGGGAGGAGTGGGAGATAAGTGTTCTCCCAAACACGCATCATTGTGCATATTTATTGGACGTCTCTCAAACTCCAAACCTCTTGTCAAACCCATGTAAGTTCCACGACTTCTACTATTATCCTACTACTCACATATGTGAGACCACATGTAGGAATGCAACCAGCCTCCTTGTGTAACTAAGAAAAAGTAATTAAGAAAAAAATAAAGAAAAGCATAGAATGTAACCATCTTATTACAGAATATGTGTCCTTTTTAAAAACTAATATTTTCTCAAAACTTACAACAGTGCCTGGCATATAGTAAGTGTTCAATAAATATCTGTAAGAGGAATGTGGAAATAATTAGCTTCAACTCATAGGCTAATGATCTAACTCTGGATTGGTGCCAAAAATTTCCCAAAAAAAAGTGCAAAATAATTCAAGTAATAGACATTCAAAAATATTGACTTGTACTATAAGATCAAGACTAGGTGGAGAGCACAGATTCTAGGCCCCAGGCTTAAATTCTGGTGCTTTCTTACACAGGTTGCTATGACCCTCTGAGCCCAAGTTCTCTATTCTATAAATTAGGAACAATAATATTATGCATTCCAAAGTGATTTTCTGAACGTAAGTGAAATAATCCATTACAAGGGCCTAACCTAATGTCTAACACATAGCTACTCAATCAATATTATCTGAAGTAATGGAACGATGGTATTAACCAGTCAAGTAAGACAATAGAGATCTCTTGATTTCTAATCAACAAGATAGAATAATTGTGACTCCATTGTCTCCATCACAGTTTCCAAGAAGATCAAATGAAAGAGCTTCAGGAAAGAACTATGTGGATATAAGATCTCCCCAGTAGACCATATTTTTTCAGGCTCAGGCTCTTCATTAACCGATGACCCTAATAAAGACGTAGAAAACCAGGGATCTTTGGGTGAGATCAGTGTTTCATAGGCTAAGAAGCTTTCCTGAGCTCATCTGCAAAGCTGCTGACAATCTTTTTATTGCTGAGGGATGTGCCTCTTAACTAGGCTGTCATCATTTCTTTTCTCAAACTGGGTGTGGGTGGGGGGAGCGTGGGGAGCCACCGCTGAGAGGCAGCCTCTCTGGGTGGTCTGTCTGCTGCTGCTCAGGCTGATGCTGCTGTCACTTCTTAAGTCATCATCTCTTTGGCTTTTTTATGACTTTGAATTCCCTTGCATTCATTGACCTCTCATGCAGAGTATACAGTTGTTAAACTCTTATTAGCTGCAAATATTGATAGTCAAATGATCTTAAGGGAAGAAAACCTATCTACAAAGCACAACTTCCCTGATTTAGCATATATATATACACATAGATATAAATACATAAATATATGTGTTATATGCTATACATATAGAATAATGTATATAACATATGTATGTATATATATTAAGAGCAAAACATTTTATAGATGTGTGAAAAAGACGAGTGTTATTTCAGTACAATGAATTGCTTAATAAACTTTGCATTCTTAAAACAGCTCTGTGACTTACTGGCATAATTTAGGATTCTGACACTGAAAATGGCAACATACCCGTAATTCCTCTCAGTGTGGATCATCCCAATCTGAATTCTGTATTTACTTATATAGTTAACCCATCTCTGTTTATGGCAATTCTCCTGCCCATAGCCACACCACATTCTAAGCTGTAAATAATAGTACTAGGTAGAAAGTGATATGCATTAACAGAGGTTTTAAATACAATAGGTATCATCAGTTGCATGTGGCTGAAATTTTCTGTCTTAATTAAGGCTTTCCTGGTTGGCAGTTTCCGAAACTCACATCACGTTATTTGAAGAGACAAATACAATTAGGGTGACAATCAATCCCAATTTGTCTGGAATTTAGGGATTTCCCAGAATTCATGACTTTTGTGCTAAAATTGGGATAGCTACTGGTAAATTGAGATGGTTGATCACTATAGCACAGGTGTTGCTACGATGAAATATATTGGAAAGATGTTTGGGTACCTATGGAATTCAAAGACAGGAAACAGATTGGCTCCTTAAGAATCTAGAATAAGAAGCTGGATATCCGTGGGGTGCCTGGGCAGCTAAGTGGGTTGAGCCTCTGTTTTTGGCTCTGGTCATGATCTCAAGGTTTTGGGATCAAGCCCTGCATGAGGCTCCCTGCTCAGCAGGGAATCTTCATCCCCCCGCCCCCTGCCTGCCTCTCTGCCTACTTGTGATCTCTGTCTGTCAAATAAATAAATAAAATCTTTAAAAAAAAAGAAACTGGATATCCATCTGCAGGCACACAGCTGTTTTTTTCTTTCTCCACTTTGTAAACTCTAGTTCTCTCTGAATGTATGTTTTACGCTCCCTCTAATTTTTCCATTCTATCTTACTCTTTTACCTTAATAAAAAGATGCAAGAATATAACTTACTGGAATTTAGGGGCCTATATCCCTATAACATATAATCTTCAAGAATCAAACAACAATATGTTCTAATGTCTTTCCAGGAATGTTGTTTAGCCAATAGCTAGAATCCCCAAAATGCTCATATTGTCTCAGAATGCATGGGTCACAATCTAAAATTCTACCTCAATGATCATATTGTTTATCGATCACAGGGTTTGAGGAAACGCTGCAGAATACTATGGTAGTAACTACTTCCAGCCCAGGAAATTCTGAGGAGCCCTTAAGTGGAAATACTTCTGACTTCTGACAGCATATTTTAATCCTTTGTTATAGCTCTCTTGAATATTTTAAATATTAGACTCCACTCAGCCTAGAACAATTACTTGATTAATTGAGACACTTATCTCAAAAACATTGGCCTCCAATTTCCTAACATTTGGACTAAACCTGTGATTATTTCAATGACAGATGTCTCAGGAATTTGTTTGCATATCTGGAATTCTCACTATGAGAGGATTCTCTAAATGGTTGGTTGAGTTTCATTGAAACGTAGCTTGTTCAATGTTAGTTTACAAGTCACCCTAAAAATTGTAAACAGAATGAACCAATCAATGTATTGGCTAACTGCTTGCTAGCCACTGCTCTAAGACAATTAATTAATTCATACTTTAATTTTTAATAATGAGCTATTAGTAGAACCATAAAAGTACATTTAAAAAATTAACATAATTGTTCATGGTTCTGTGCTATTGTTTTACAAAATAAATAAATTCTAATCAGTGACTTCTAAGTGAATTTTACTCCTTGATTGAATAAAATTATTCAGTTTTCCCTAAAAGTTTAATGGCACCTAAATAAAGTGATTGTACCAGAAGGAATCTGGAATGTTTTACTACCTATAATTTTTTTTTTTAAGATTTTATTTGTTTATTTGACAGACAGAGATCACAAGTAGGCAGAGAGGCAAGCAGAGAGAAAGGAAGGGAAGCAGGCTCCCCACTGAACAGAGAGCCCAACGTTGGACTTGATCCTAGGACCCTGGGATCATGACCTGAGTCAAAGGCAGAGGCTTTAACCCACTGAGCCACCCAGGTGCCCCACTACCTATGATATTTTTATCAAGGCTTATTTTTCTTAAGATGTGCCCCTCATTGATTTGAGTACAAACCTCTTTTCCATTGCTTATATCTTAACACATTATATCTTAGAAATTTCTTAGACATTAACATATAATATCTTAGAAATTTCTTCTTGTAGCTCTAAGTCCATTCATATACATAGATTATTATGGCCTTATTCTTCTAATATAGTGCTTATTTTTACTAAGTGTTCCTTATATATTACATTAGTACCCATAAATAGGTTAAAAAGTCAGTGATGGTCAATGCTTGTGGTAACAAACATAAAGTAGTCTCCCATCGCACTCCTCATCACCCTCCAAAAGTAACTTCAACTCTTTTAGCTTCAACTCTTTTAGCTTACACTTATATGCTTAAGACTGTATAACAGGATCATACTACTCTTTATTTTTTAAAATTATTTTTATTAACCTATAATTATTTTTAATAACCTATTATTTGCCCCAGGGTACAGGTCTGTGAACCATCAGGCTTACACATTTCACAGCACTCACCATAGAACAAACCCTCCCCAATGTCCATAACCCAACAACCATATCCCTACCTCCCTCACCCCCCAGCAACCATTAGTTTGATTTGTGAGATTAAGAATCTCTTATGGTTTGTCTTCCCCAGTTTTACATGTTATACTTTGAATCCCATTAAGGAATATATGAATTGAGAAGTTTTAAATCTTGCTTTCTGCCTCTTGCTTCATGCAAATATCCTCCTTCATCCCATCTATTCAATGAAGCTATGATTTGTGGTTAAATCAATATGTCAGATAGTCTTACATGATTTACATGTAAATATTATTCAGAGATGAACCATGTGAAATGATTTGATTATCTTTGCTTCTCACATAAACATTCTTCCCTAGAGTTAGTAGTTGCCTAGGATTGTGTTTCTTTATTTGCTTTTTTAGCCTCTTCTACCTACCTATGTTGGGTTGCTCTGTTAACTTGAGGAATCTGGATGGTTTCCTGTTAGAGATGGCCAAAAGAGAAACTTGTACAGTTTTAAAAGTAGGACTAGTCTCCAAAGGTCTTTTTTATGCCCAGAACTGTGACAGGCAAACACAGGATCCAACAGGTATAGGGTTGCTCTCTTCTGGGTCCTGTCCTGTTCTTCCTCTTCCAGTAGTGACTTTGGGTCTACCATCAGATGTGGTATTGACACAGAAGTAAGAACTTTCCATAGATTCTCCATGAGCTCCCCTTTGAAGGACCCATTTTGGTGGTTAGATGTTCTTGGCTTCTTGGATTTTCTTACATGCTTCAACTTATCCACCTGTACCAGGGCTGCTTAGTGGCTTACTTCTCTAATTCTTCTATTCCCCCTTCTGGACTTTACACTTCCAGCTTGTCCTACATTATGAATGGCTAAATTCCAACAATTATCCCTAAATACTCTTATAGTGATTGTGCTTCTCTGTCTGAAATTTAACAGAAACTCTATCATGAATATTTCCCCAGACTCTTGAAAGAATTATAAATCTCCTCTCAAAATATCCATTTGCATTAGATAATTTATTATTTCAACTTCTTTTTTTTTCCCCTTAGAGGTTCCCTTTTGGATTTTTCTGTCCTGATTTGATGCACACTGGCTGCTCTGAGGGTCTGATGCACATATGTTATCTGGAGTACCCTTCACTTTTATACTGAGAAGTCCCTTTATGTATCACCAGTAGTGAGGTTTCCTGTTGTCCAGATTCCATAAATTCCTCTCTTTTGATTTGGACCCTTGTTTTGGTGAAGTAATACCTACAGTAGCTTCCTAAGGTCCATGAAGATAAAAATATTCTTATACCTGTATCAATCCTCCATTTTAAAAATAAGACTTCATATTTTCATCTCCTTGAATTTCTTAATGGAATCTCCTCAAGGGTATTTTCCAAACTTGTAAAAAATTTTTTTCAGTTTTTGTGCTTTTAATTTCCAAGAGTTCTTCCTCCATATATGTTTGTCTTGTGTGATGTCTTGCTCCTATGTTTTGGATGTAGTAACTACTCTTCCCTCTATGAGGAATGAAATTAAATTTGAAAGACTAGTGTGCTTCATGAATTGTGTTCTTCTATTAGTTTCTTTTTGTTTCTGTAATGTTAGCATAGGGCACCCCATCCAGAGGTTCAGTAGATGCTCTGGGCATATGGAGAAGGCATGTCTATATAGACATGGTATATGGACACAACAGAGACTGTAGGAGTACAGCTATATATAAAGGAATTCTCTATGATGACTGGACAGGAACAGCAAATTGTGATTTTGATTTTGTTTCTTTAGACGGTTTGTTTCTTTTGCTTTGCTTAGTTTTTGGAGTCTTATACATAGATTTGAGAAATCAGGTTTATACATTGAGTAACTTTGCTTATTTAAGGAAATATTCCTTCACTTTCTTATTGATGGTGAGTCGGAAAATGGTCATAGGTGGTTATATGAAATGTATCTTTTCATACAGTCTCTAAATGTCTTTCAAGCATTTCATATACTAATCAATAAAAAAGCCATATTTCATGTGTATGTTTCACTCAAGATAAAAGAGATAATTTGACATGTTGTTGGGAAGAAATTAATTGGAATATAAGGAACATAGAAACTAACACTATGTGAAAAAGAAAAGATATGAATGAAAATGCTGACCTTGACTGAGAACACAAACAAAATAGTACAAAATTTTCCAAAGTAAAAATGGTGTCATCTCATTAAATAATTCCATTACACAATATAATGTTGCCAAAATAGTCTCAGAACCCATCTTTCTGAAAACTAAGCTATTTTATAAACAGAATTTGGTGTTCCAACCTAGGAATTATGACAGAATTTCTTTGAACATTTAATTCTTATCTAGAACACTAGCCAACTCTTTCTTTTTGGTTGGAATTCAAATCTTTAAGTCACCTCTAAGAGAAAAATTTCATGAAATTCAGTATTTGTAAAAAATTCCATTAAAAATGCCCTTTGTGGGTTTAGCTTAAAATTATGCAAGAGTGGAAATACCTAGTGAATAATAATTTATTTTCTTTTTTAAAAGTACTATTAGCACTGTTTGAAATATTTCCATATAATATTTTATATTTTCCAAATGTTTCAGGTATCCTTGTTATTTTCTTAATTTAGTAAGTAGTTAATGGACACTGTGTGCCAGACAAAGTCCTCGGCATTGGGGTTAGAAAATAAGCAAAATACAATCTCCTCTTTGTTCCCTATACTTTGATAAAAGAGACATTCAAGTTTATAGTTACCACAATTTGTTATACTACAGGGTGATACATACTAAAATATAGACTGAGTGACGGTGCTTAGATTACATGGGTGGGTAAACATCAAGTCTTTAGGGACAGAATGTCAAAAAGGCTGATCAGAGAATTGAAATCAAAGGAAGCGAAAAAAAAGGATGATAGGAGGAGGGTTAGTTAAGCTGTCCTAACTATGGGAAGTAACCTTATAGAGCTCCAGTGGTGAGAGGACCTAAAGCGGTTCCTAGCAAAAGGTGGATGGTGAATAGGGGAAGACGTGTTTTTGAAGATAATTTAAAGACACAACATTAAGCCTCTTATAAGCCATATGAAGGATTTGACGCTTTGAGTAGAGAAATAACTTGATTAGATTTGGCCTTTAGAAAGATTGTTCTGCTCAATGAGAAATTTAGAGGCAGAATTGAAGGTGAACCAGACCAGAGAGGAAGAGCAATGAGATGATTACTACAGAATATTTGGGTGGGAAATGATGATGACCTCAATTAGTTGAATACTGGTAGAGATGGAGAGGGGTGGTCTGATTTGGAGATAGTAAGAGAGTTCATTAGAACTTGGTGATTGATTTGATGTAGGGAGTGGGTTATTCAAAGAAATCAAGGTTGACAAGAAATCTTCTGGCTTTAGTGTCTGGGTAAATGGAGAAGAAATAACAAGCACAACTTGGACACCTAAGCAAGGTCCAAGTATATCCATGCAGTGAGCATTCGGTCATGATGGTCTACAGTTGAGAGAGTGAGCTGTCCTAGAGAAATAGTGTAACTAAAGTTGCAGGAGCAGATAGTGTCCCTCATGGAGACCAAATAGATGAGAAGAGAGGAATTCTGTGAGGTATAGGAGAGAACACTGTTAGAAATCTTGGCCTAAGATGACTAAGCAAAGTATCCAGTTCAGAATTGATACATTCTGAATTTCTGGCCCATCAATTCATTTTTTCTGACTTTCACAATGGCACATCAACAAGACTGAGTCTTGTCCAGGCAGCTTCAGAATAAAACCCTCCCAATATATGAGAGAAAAATTTCAAAACAGTGTTGCCACAAACATGGAGTAGCATTATTTGAGAGGAAAAGGAAATGTTTAAAATTTATAGGATCATTTCTTTGTCAAGTGCCAAGGGAACAATAAGATTGAGAATGCAGTGATAGGCTCAAATATAAGGGAAAAGGCAATATGCTAGATGGTGAGCAAAATATATTTGAGGTGAGTGTCCTTCATTCAAACAGAAATTCCAGTAGGAATCTAGAAATCTGAGCTGGATCTATGTATGGAGATCAGGGCTGGACACATGGTTTGAGAAGCTCAATATCCAAAGTGGTAGTAAAAAGCTTGGAAAAGGCTGGATTTACTGTAGATACTTACCAGAAAGATATTGTTCACTCTGCATCACTCGGGAGGAAAGATGTTTTTCCTCCCTTTAAAAAATTGAGTCAAAACTAGGAAAAGCTAAGTAGCTGGCTCATTGTGTAACAAATGGTGAAAGAATAGCTTGAGGTCGAGGTTCCTGACTATAAATTTTGCTATTTCCACTAATAGTAGGAAATAATAACAACAATAATAATGTTCACAATACAGTTTGGTAGACTCTGGGTTATGTAGGCACCTAAAATGCAGAAAGAATCCTAGTAGTAATGCTAAATTAGGCAGTCAGGATTTAAAATGTTCGCTAAGACTTTCATTCAACTGTTATTTTCTAAAACCATACCAAAAACCAAAACCAAAAAGCTTAATTTCTAGAAACCTTTAGGCAGAATTTCTTGTTGAATCTACTTCAACAACAATAAAAAAAAATGTCTTTTTGGAAAAAAGAAAGCTCAGAGCCACACAAGTAGAGGCTCATTATCAAGAGAATGATCACAAAATCATGTCTTTCATTTTGAAAAGAGGAGTTCCATCAAGACAAACATTTCAGAAATTCAGCCAGCGGCATTCCAGCATTTTATTTTGTTTTTAACCAATTGAAAATTTATTATAACAAACAAGACAGTTGGTACCATTCAATTCAATATCACGGAATGTTCCAATATTTAAATTTAAAAGAAAAAGGAGAGACTAGAAACATTAAAAAAGGAAAAGCCAAAATATTCACTGTTTGGAGACAATTTAAAAGAAACAGGTAGGAAAAATCTTCTGTCATCTTAGCTATGATAATTCTTACTGGTTATTTCTCACATATAAGAAGATGATTTGGGGTGCCTCAGTGGCTCATTTGTTGAGTCTGCCTTCGGCTCAGGTCATGATCCCAGGACTCTGAGATTGAGTCCCACACTGGCCTCCCTGCTCAGTGGGAAACCTGCTTCTCCCTCTCCCACTCCCCCTGCTTGTGTTCCCTCTCTCGCTGTGTCTCTCTCTGTCGAACAAATAAATAATTTTTTTTTAAAAGATTTATTTTTGTAAACCAATCTTGGATCCAATTACCTTTTAAAACTCTTTTACTAGTTTTATTAGTATTTTAGTTGATTCTCTTGGATTTTCTATGTAGTTGGGTGAGGCAATTTTAAGAATTTTCCAAAATCATTTTATTTACCTCTTGGGCTTACATGAGGAATCTTTCCTTGCATCTCTTCCAGAAATGTGGGGCAACTGACTGAGTTGTGAGTACAACAACAGTTATGCATACCATTTCATTCTGGCCAAAAAATCCCCCAAATTATCTTTCACACTCTCTTCTCTATTTGCCTACTAGATGGTAAGACACAGGGCAATCTAGAAGTTCTCACTGGTAATGGCAGAGCTGTCAATCTAGGTTCCCAAAATGGCTGAGTCAAGCAGAATGCAAACCAACTTGGTCCACATTGTACTATGATGTAAGTAAGATTTGGGGAGTTACTCAGCATCAGAAAAATACAAATCAAAAGTACAATGAGATACCACCTCACACCAGTCAGAATGGCTAAAACTAACAAAACAGGAAACAACAAATATGGAGAAAGGAGAACCCTCTTACACTGCTGGTGGGAATGCAGGCTGACAGAGCCACCCTGGAAAAAAGTATGGAGGCTCCTCAAAAAGTTGAAAATAGAACTACGCTATGACCTAGAAATTGCACTATTAGGTTACAAATGTAGTGATCAGAAGGGGCATCTGCCCCCCAGTGTATATAGAAGCAATGTCCACAATAGCAAAACTATGGAAAGAGCCCAGATGTCCATTGACAGAAGAGTGGATAAAGAAGATGTGGTATACACACACATATACACGCAATGGAATATTACTCAGCCATCAAAAATAAATCTTGCCATTTACAACAATGTGGATGGAACTAGAGGGTATTATGCTAAGTGAAAAAAGTCAATCAGAGAAAAACAGTTATCATATGATTTCACCCATAGGTGAAATTTAAGAAACAAAGCAGAGGAGAATAGAAGAAAGGAGGGGGAAATTAAACAAGATGTAATCAGAAAGGCAGACAAGCCCTAAGAGCCTCTTAACCATAGGAAACAAACTGAGGATTGTGAGAGGGGAGAGGGATAGGGAGATGGGGTAACGGGGTGATGGGCATTAAGCAGGGCACATGATGTAATGAGCACTGGGTATAATATGCAACTGACAAATCACTGAACTCTACCTGAAACTAATACACTATACGTTGATTAGTTGAATTTAAATTAAAAAAAGAAACTGCTTCTATCTTCATGTTAGTTGAATAAAAACATTTGGGATTGTTTGTTACAGCATCTAGTGTAACTTACCTTGACAAATACATGAATTAATATAAAATGTAGAAGATATTTATTGAAGTAAAATTAAAAGTTTACTAAAAGAACTGTACCATATTATCAATACAATGAATCAGTATTTTAAGGAATATAAAACCAATAGAAGACTATTCTATAAATCTATTTAATCCCAATAAAAAATCCCAAAATACATATGGAAATTTTAAAATTAAGTCAGAAATTCATATAAAAGAATAAAATAGCTGCCCGCCATGTCTCCTCCCTGGCCACACTCCTGGGCACTCGCCTTCTCCCAACCAGCAACCTGCAGCTGTGGGGACCGCCTCCCACCTCCCCACCCCCTACCTCCCCACTGCCCTCACTCCTGGCAGCACCATGACAGATCAGGCCTTTGTGACACTGACCACAAACGATGCCTACACCAAAGGAGTCTTGGTCCTGGGCTGTCTCTGAAACAACTCAGGCCTACTAGGAAGCTGGCTGTGCTTGCCACCCCGCAGATCTCAGACTCCATGAGAAAAATTTTAGAGACAGTCTTCGATGAAGTCATCACTGTAGATGTCTTGGACAGTGGCGATTCTGCACATCTAACCTTGATGAAGAGGCCTGAGTTTTGTGTCATGTTAACTAAACTCCATTGCTGGTCATTTGCAGAGTATTCAGAATGTGTGTTCATGGAGGCAGATACTATGGTCCCAGCAAATACCATAATCTTTTAGAGTGAGAAGAATGATCACCGTGGCCTGACTGCTTCAGTTCTGGAGTCCTTGTTTATCAGCCTTCAGCTGAAACATACAATTGGCTATTGCACCTTGCTTCTGAGCAAGGCAGTTTTGATGGGGGACCAGGGTTTACAGAACACATTTCTTTCTTTTTTTTTTTATTTAATTTTTTTTTTATAAACATATATTTTTATCCCCAGGTGTACAGGTCTTACAGAACACATTTCTTAACAGCTGGGCAGCAACAGGTATCAGAAAACATCTGCCATTTATTGATAACCTAAGCAGCGTTTCTATATACTCCTACCTCCCAGCATGTAAAGCATTTGGTGCAAATGCCAAAGTTGTACATTTCCTAGGATGGATCAAACCATGGAATTATACTTACGATCCTAAAAAAAAGTGTCAAAAGTGAGTCCCATGATCCCATCATGACTCATCCAGAGTTTCTCAACCTGTGGTGGGATCTTCACCACCAGTGTTTTATCTCTGCTTGAACAGAGACACCCACTCACACCTAAAAGTAGAAGGTGTCTCAGGAGCCATATACCATCTGTCCCTTGGTGAGATCCCGGCTGCAGCACAGGCTCCTTATGTCCTCAGAAGAATGGAAGGAGTGGAAGGAACAGGGCCAGTCTGATTACATGGGAGCAGATTCCCTTGACAATATCAAGAGGATACTGGGCACTTACCTCCAGTAGAAACACTGACATTTCCCCATGGACACGTCCACTTCACAGGCACTTATTTCTGATACTTAGTATCTGGAGCTGGGTTAGGAAAGGTCCACTACAGTTGCTACGGGCTTTGCTAGAATCTGTCGGATGAGGGGTTTTTGCAGGACAACAGGTGAGAACTGGGCAAAAGTTGTGAAGCAGCAGTTCTGTTACGTGGACAGCATTCTGCTTTCTAATCTTAGGCTTATTCATTATTCAGTTCATGTGTTGGAAATTCTTGCTGATGGCCAACATATGTGGTAAGGGAAAGTCAAGCTAATTAAAATGGCTGTATCGACTCTAAAAATGTGCCAGTGCGGCTCTACCTCAGTTTCCCTTCAGAATGGGACAGGCTGTCTCTCTCGCTTGAGCATCGTAGCTTTCACTAGACCTGCATTTTATTTAGAATTGTCCAGACACTGCCAGAGTGATTGTGATTCTGCTTTCAGGTGAAGATAGCCTGTAACACTGATGAGTGATTCATAAACCTATCGACAAACGGTGCTAACCCATTTTATTTCCTAACTGTAGTGTCTGAAATTGTTCACCAGTTTTCTATGTACAGTAAGGCAGCAAGCTAAAACACGTTTGTTCAGTTCTGTGAATCTGTAAACAGCAGTGTGTTCCCTGATGTTTACCTGCAATGGCACCTTGTATGAAAATAAAGACTTATTGCTATATATAAAAAAAAAAGAATAAAATTGCTAAGATAATTCTAAAAAGTCTAAGAAGAGAAAATATTTAATTTCCCAGATACAAAAGCTTATTTTAAAGCTATAAGAATTAATACAGATTTATAATTTTGCAATCAGTAGAATAAACTAAAAAGGAAGGCAAAAATCATGGATATATAAAAGTTTAATTTATGATTAAAGTAGCCTTTGAAGTCAAAATGGATTATTTAATAAATGATTTACAAATTAATAGTCAAAATAGAAAAACAAAGCTACAAAAATAGATTGAGGAAATACGGAAGAATATGTTTATGACCTCAGGGTAAATAAATTATACAAATTAAAAAGCATAAGTAGTGTCCAGATTATTTGAGGGAAAATCAAATCAAGGGGAAAAAAAGGAATCAACCCCCCCAAAAATGAACAAAAGATGTAAACTGAAAAAGTCAAAGTTGAAATTAAAATGTTAAATAAGTAAAAAGATGCTCAACCTCACATATAATCAAAAATATACAAATTCAAATGATACAGTAGGATATTTTACCCGTGAAATTAGGCAATTTAAACAAAGTTTGATAATACCAAATGCTGGCAAGAGTTTAAATCAAATATTGGCAAGAAAGTGAAACCCCCAGAAATGGAATTACAAAATTTATGTAGGTATTGCTAGATATTATGGGTGAGAGCGTAAATTGGTGTTGCTACTCAGGAAAACAATTTAACATTTCAATAGTATCTATTAAAACTGAAGATAAGCCTGCCCTATGATTCAGAAATTGTACTTATTTGTTTCTTTACTGTATAAAAACTCTCAATGTGTGCCTAAGGAGGCTGAATCAAAACATTCATTGCTGCATTGTTTATATTACTGAAAAATAACAACCTAAGTGTCCATCCTATGGGAATAGTTAAATAAACTTTGATCTATTGCTCTGCACTAATTCTTAAAAATGCCATAGGCTTAAATGTATTAACATGGATATAAGTTGAAGATACATTACAGGAAGGTAGAAAGTGGTGCTCCTTATATCTGCAAGCCCAGTGATGGAGATATTCACATTTTCTGCCCAGTACCTGGTCACCCGGCTTCATACATATTGAGGAGCAAGATATGGGTCATCTGATTGCTGGGATGAATCATGGCTGCCATAGTGAAGTCCTGAAGCAACCATTATGGTGGCAGATTCTTGATTTCCCAACTAATTAACCATGGCAGAGATACCAGACCTCTTGGTAGGCCAGTGGTGCACTGCTCTCCTGGGAGTCCTTTATAGTAGTCAAGCCTAAGACTGGTTTTCTAGATCATCCAATTTTTTTAAAGAGTTTATTTATTTATTTAACAGAGAAAGACACGGCGAGAGAGAGGACACAAGCAGGGGGAGTGGCAGAGGGAGGAGCTGGGTTCCCACTGAGCAGGCTGCCCAATGTGGGGCTCTATCCCAGGACCCTGGGATCATGACCAGAGATAAAGGCATGTGCCCCTAGATCATCCAATTCTTTTAGAAGCATCTAATTTCCTGAATTATATCCCTTTTCTTAAACTAGGTAGGGAGATTTCTGTTATCTTCAACGGAAGCTTGACAGACCTAGTATTTGGTTCCACAGAAGTGGCTAGGGACAACAGATTTTCAAGGTTGAGAATATGAGATTGTTTACATTTCATTTGTTGGTTTTGAGCAGTGACAACCTGGGTAGCATTAAAGGATAGGATACTGATAATCTAAGGAAACTTAAATTATTATCTGTGTTCACTTGGAATAAAATGTTGCTTGAAGGTGTGGTGTTGGCAGAGCAAGTGGTGACTGACTGCCTTTAAATTCTACCTATGACATGCGAAACACATTGACTGTGGGATGGAATGTTCACCTCCTAAAACCCCAGTGAACACTTTTTATTATGGAATTAGGGTTTTTAATTCTTAATCTCAAGAATGACCAGAGAATTAGGAAGGTTATACAACGGTTCTAACAAATCTATCTCTAATGGCCACAATATAGATGTAGTCAAAAATCAAAGTAAAAAATCAAACTTTCAAACACCTAAATTAACAATGAAGTTTTAATCCATCTCCTATTTGAAGGTTGTGAAAGTTAAGACATTGATTGGGAAAAAGCAAAACCCCAAGAAATAGAATTCTCAACTTTTGTCAGATATCAAAGATAGAGAATGTCTCCAATCCCTGAATCCGCTGAGCCTCCCTCATTCTGTCTAATGAAATGAATCCTTCCCAGCTAGAAGATACGGACTGATCTCACTAGAGAGAGGTATTTGCAAGAGAATGCCACTTCTCTTAGAACCTTGTCTCTCCATCTGTCATGACCTCCACACCTTAATTGAGACTCAGACCTCAGCATTCCTCAGAGGACCAACTGGAAAGTCAAAATTGGAAGGGAAGGATGGTTTATAAAAGAACTGTAAAGATTTACTCATTTATATCAAAAGGAAAACTGGAGAATATGTGCGCAAATGAATTCTAAAGTTTTTTTTAGAAAAGGGGCAAAAATATACCATTTTACCTCATGCTGAATCTATCAACGTGTACACGTGAAAGATTCTTAATTCAGTGTTAACCCAAGAAGCCAGAAGTATCTCTGTACAGAAGATAAATCCAAACCTGACTCCAGGGGTCTGAGAGGAAAATCTTCCTCTACCCATTTGTCCTTCTAGTTGCCCTTAGAATCAGACTGACATGAGAAAAAATAACAGGAGAAAATGAAAGTTAATAGGCATATGCACAGGGAACCCACACAGACATGAAATTCCAAGCACAATGAGCAACATGAGGCTTAGATAGTTGAACTGCAGAGACACGTTGGGTCAGAGGACACAAAAAGGAGGAAGGCCAGGGGCAGGAAGGTGAAAAGACATGTTTTAAAAAAACAGTGATTGCCCTATTGTGGAGATAAGTTTCTTAGGTAACAGGGAGTCTGTTAATACCTCTCACCCTTTTCAACGTAAATCCAAGCTGTTGAAGGGGAGGCAGAGAACTTTTTCTGCAGCTGCTGGGTTTTGATTACTTCTAACTAAAATTAATCTGTATGCCAAAATGGCCCATCTTGGGATAGCCTGCTCTTGGCCCCTACACTTTGCATATGTTAACTTATTTATTCTTCTCAATGACCCTATCAGGAAACTACAACTACCATGCTGTGAAACAGAGAGTATAAATAACTTATATAATACAGCCAGCAACCAGCAGAGATAGGACTTAACCATTGCTCAGAAAGAATACACCAGGTCTACTGAGGATTCTTGCCCACATTTTACCCAAACTATACCATGCTATAGAGTATCTAGGAGGAAACATAAGCATTAGTAAAACAGATTATGCCTTTCACCTTCTTTCTAAGGAAAGTAACCCAAATGAATGTAAACTTATAACAAACAGGTGATCGATGAAAAGAAGACACAAAAATGGGGGCAAAAAATTTAAAAGGGGAAATAAAGACAAAAAAGAGGAGCCACAAATCATTGAAAGGTATAGGTAAGACAAAAAAGTTAAAGCAGGTGAATAAAAAAATTCTTCCGGGGCTCGTGTGTGGCTCAGTCGATTAAATGTCTGCCTTCAGGTCAGGTCATGATCTCAGGGTGCTGGGACCCAGCTCTGGATCAGGCTCCCTACTTAGCAAGGAGTCTGCTTCTTCCTCTACCTCCGCCACCCCACCCCTCCGCCAACTTGTGCGCACGCGCGCGCTCTCTCGCTTTCTCTCAAATAAATAAAATCTTTTTTTTTTTTTAAGATTTTATTTATTTATTTGTCAGAAAGAGAGAGAGCGAGCACAGGCAGACAGAGTGGAAGGCAGAGGCAGAGGGAGAAGCAGGCCCCCTGCGGTGCAAGGAGCTGGATGTGGGACTTGATCCTAGGACGCTGGGATCATGACCTGAGCGAAGGCAGCCGCTTAACCAACTGAACCACCCAGGCATCCCATAAACAAAATCTTTTAAAAAATTATTCAATACACTTTCTTTGAAAATAAAAGTGTGACTATTAAATTAAAAGCTTAGTCACCAGGTAGGAAATGATGGGACGATTCCCTCTGCCCTTTCCCTTCAAGTGAATCAGGGTTCATTTCCTGTTAGAATTATAAAA
This sequence comes from Mustela putorius furo, assembly GCF_011764305.1. Taxonomy (NCBI): domain Eukaryota; kingdom Metazoa; phylum Chordata; class Mammalia; order Carnivora; family Mustelidae; genus Mustela; species Mustela putorius. Next base: position 25,270,664 of record NW_025422368.1, on the reverse strand, counting down.
TCATAGACTATTAAAGCAGGAAATGACCTCAGAAGTCCTCTAATGCAAATCCCACTTTGCTTTGATGATTTATATCCCAAAGTTACAAAAGAAGCTTTCTAACTCATTTTCACTAACGTGTTTTCATGTGCTATCATCGAATAATGTATGAGCAATTCAGGGAATTCTCAGAGATGACAAGCAAATAAGTTCCATGTACTCTAAGTTATTGTGTAAGGGCCAAAATAATTGATGGCATTTTTCAGATTAGGATTCTTGATGAGATCAAGTCATAATTTTCAAAGGAAGAGATTACCCTGGTCTTGATGTTGGTGGAAAAGAGTACCCTGGAAATTATCTTCTTAGATAATGTGGACAATGGTATGAAATGTCTAAGAAAAAAACAGCCATTTTGTTGTTATGAAAATGTTTGAACATTATGTCTTTGGTGGTCAGAGAAAGAAAGCAGCATCCCTTTTGGCCAAGGAGCAAATTGTTTAAATGTCTGCTAACTTAGTCATATTGGTTTATAGTGGTTTTTTATCAAAACAGATTCCAGAGTTAATTTTGACATGTTTATGCCTGCTAATTGAGAAGATGTCACTTTTTTTCTTAAGATTGCTCGTTTTGTTTACATATCTAGCTGGCACTTAGCATTGCCTTACCACTCTCATCTTTCACTTTCCAGATCTTGTCTCATTTCCGTGTAGTTTACAGTCCAATTAATTATAGCTAACAGATTGCGTGGGACCTGTTTTATGAAAATGTGATTATATGGTGTTGTAGCAGTATCCTCTAAATTTGACAGGACTATACTATTCAGTTGAAAGAATCCTGTATTTACATTTAAAGGGATGATTATCATAAAACCATGATTAATGTTCATCATCAAATTATACTCAGTCTTTCTTGTAAATATGTCAATTAGAAGATTAAATGATTACAAGAGTTTTGACCTGGATTGCAGAATAATGAGGAAAATGAGTGGTTGAACTGATTGATGTGTATTAAGGATGTATGTGTCCTTCTTTTTTAAAAATATAGAATAAAAATGCATTTAGAAATATGTCTAAGAGAAAACAGTTTTCAAAAATCACAAGAGATACCATGAAAAAAATTTATGTCAAAACTTAGATGAAAGGATGGGTTTCCAAAACTGATTTAAGAAATATAAAATCCAATAAGCCAAAACCAATTAAAGAAATTAAAAGTCGGGATCCAATCCTGCATAGGGCTCCCTGCTCTGTGGGGACGGTGCTTCTTCCTCTCCCTCGGCCACTCCCCTGCTTATGCTCTCTCTCTCTCTCTCTGTGATAAATACATAAAAATAAAATCTTAAAAAAAAAAGAAAAGAAATTAAAAGCCACCTTATCCCAAGGGAATCAGCCCTAAATAACTTCAAAGGTGACTTTGAACAAACTTTAAAGAAAGGGGTAATCCCCATATCATAAATTTGTTTCAAAAGATAGAAACATGGGAAAAACTATTAATTTATTTTTAAAATTAAAATAAACTTCATGCCAAATGCAGACATGAGGAGCCCAAGAAAAGAAAGTGGATTAATTCATTTATGAACGTAGAAGTACAGATACTGAGTAATATACTAAAAACCTGATTTTGACAATGTATAAAGAATACACTTTAATCAAGTAGGGTTTATCCCATGATGCCTACATAATTCAACATCAGAATATCTAATATTATCATTCACTATATTAGCAGAAATGAAGGGGATAAGACATATGATCTCTCTACATATACATTCTTCAATAAATGGAGGAAGTAGTCAGGTAAGCATTCGTAATAAAAACACTTTGCACACTAAAAATAGAATGGAATTTCCTTCGACCTTCCTTCTTCCTTCACTTAAAATGATAAACTTTAGAATAATACTATATCAGGAATAAGAATGTCTGCTATTATGGCTTCTTTTTAACATTATGTTGATGTTGTTGTTTTAAAGATTTACTTGTTTATTTTAGGGAGAGAGAGAGCACAGGCAGGTGATGGGTGCAGAGGGAAAGATAGAATTTGGGACTCACCACTGAGTATGGAACCCAACGTGGGGCTCGATCTCAGGACCCTGAGATGATGACCACAGCCAAAATCAAGAGGCAGAAGTTTAAACTACTGAACCATCTAGGTGTCCCAACATTATGCTATTTTTAAAAAGCCATCATAATCTGAAAGGAAATATAAAATAATTATTCTTTGTTGATGATATCTACATAGAAAATAGAATTTATATGAGTAACTAGAACAGTTTCAAGATAAATTATCAACACATAAAAATATATAGCACAACTAAAACCAGTAATAACAATAGAAAATTAGGTAGAAAAAATTTATTTTAGGAACAAAAATATAATAGTCCCAGGAACAAATCTAATAAACATATGCAAAACCTTTTGAAGGAAAGTTTTAATAAAATTATTGAAGAACACTATCAATCCAAATAAATGGAGATCTATGTTATGGTCCTGCATGGAAAATTTAGGGATACCAACACTCTCTTGAAGAAAAATCAAACAATAAGGAAGAAGCAATGGGTATGTACAAGCAGTTTACATAAAAGGAAATTCAAATAATCATAAACCTATGCATGCAACTGTGGCAAACTACCTTCTTAGACTGCAAATAGAATAAATTCTCAGACCATTGACAGTTCTTGATGCCATCTCAAGAGCTAATAAAATACACATGCACAAATCAGTGAGACTATAAAAGATATGAACCAATTTGACTTAATTCACAGATCAAGAATATCACATTCAATAACTGAAGAAATAAATACAAAAATGAGACATATTTTAAAGTTTATTCTGGTGATAAAGCAAACCTTAATAAATTTCAAAGAACTGAAATCATAAGTATATATCCCATGACCAACACAGAATTAAATGATCGAATGGAATTAAAGATAACAAGAAAAATCTTTAAACACTTGGAAATTAGGCCCATATGCTTAAGAGGAAATCACAAGGCAAATTAGAAATTAGAATGATAATAAAAACCAACATATCAAGATTGGTGGGATGCAGCAAAAACAATCTTTAGAGGGATATATATTGATTTAAATACAGATATTAGAAAAGAAAAAGAGATTTGAAATCAATGACCTATACTTCTAACTTAAGAATCTGGAAAGGGGAAACAAACTAAACAAAGGAAATGGGATAAAAGTAATAAAAATAAGTGATGATGGGCACCTGGGTGGTTCAGTCAGTTAAGCACCTATTCTCAGGTCAGGTAATGATCCCAGGGTTTTGGAAGAGTCCCACATGGGGAAATCTCTGCTCAGCAGGAAGCCTGCTTCTCCCTCTCCCTCTGCCTCCTGCTCTTCCTGCTTGTGCGCTCTTGCTCTCTCTCTGTCAAATGAATAAACAGAACTTTAAAAAACAAATAATTGGTGAAATCAATAAAATAGAAAAATTAACAACGCTTTAGCTTTGATTCTTTGGACACATTAAAAACACCGATCGACACTCAACAAGAGAAAGAGAACACAAATGACTAATATGAGGAAAAAACAGAGAGCATCTATACAGACCCCCCCACACACCCCAAAAGGATAATAACAGCACATTATGATCAACTTGATGCCAATAAAATTGGAAAAATACAGTGTACAGATTCTTGGAAAACACGATTTATCAAAAAATGACCCTGAAGAAATGGAGCATCTGTACATGCCTACATCCTTTAAAAAAAAAAAAATCAAATCCATTGTGAAAAAATTTTCTCATGAAAACTCCAGATGTAATGCTCACTTTGGCAGCACATATACTAAAACTAGAAAGATACAGAGAAGATTAGCATGGTTCCTGTGCAAGGATGACATTCGAAACTCTAGATGTAGATGATTTTACTGGTGTAGTCTTCCTATGAGTGAAAGAAGAAATAATGCCAATCTTACATAAGTTCTGCCATAGAATAGAAAAAAACAAGCAATTCACCAACTCGCAACTCGTTTTATGACCCAGCAAAACTGTGACACTAAAACCTGAAAATAACTAAGAAGGGAAAATATGGGCCAACATTTCTTATGAATACAAATATGAATATATTAAATAAAACCTTAGCCAACAGAATCGAGTTTTATATAAAAAGGATGATACACCAAAACTAAATGAAGCTACCCTGAAAATCAACCAATATAATTCACCTAATTAATGAACAAGGGAGATAAACCATGTGATTACTTCAACAAACACAGAAAACATATTTGATCATATTCAACACACATTTATTATTTAAAAGGAAAATACTCAACATGTTAGAAGTAGCCAAGATTTTTGTTAATCTGATAAAAGATATCTACAAAGTAAAATCTTAATGGCCAATATAACACGGTAAAATATTGACCATTCCATTCCCCAACCCCTGAGAATGGCAGGAAGACAAGATTTCTACAACCACCAGTGCTATTTGATATTGGAAGTCCTCACTAGTTTGAAGAAGCAGTAAAAAATGTTTCTTGAGAATAAAAGGTTGAAAAATAACTAGTAAATGGTTATTACTCACAGATGATGTAATTATATGATTAGAAAGTTCAAAATGATTTACAAATGATTAGAAATTCTAAGTGAATTTAGGAAGGCTGCTGGATAAGGTAAACATTCTGTTTTGTGTTTACCCCACAGAGGTAGGCTATAACCCTTCCCAATTAAGAGATAGGATGTTGATGCTGTTGACATTCCAGAGACCTAGAGAATTTAAAAGAAAGTTTATTGTTAGCACAAGGGACTCCTAGGGAGAGCAGGAAGGGTACAAATAGATCCAAGCAGGCTCCAGTGGAGCAGAGAGAGTGGGTTAGGCCTTTCCAGTGGCAAAGGAGCAGGACCAAGGACAAGTTCCTGAGGGAGGGCTGGGAATTTGCCAAGTTTGTATTTTCCCACATGTCCTGAAGGAGAGAGTTCATTTGGATTTTCTTATCAATTATGTCTAGATACGGAGCAGAAGGGACAAAGGAAGCTGGGTCTTATAAAAACTCAGAAGTCAAACATCAAAACATGGAATCAGACTCTTACATGACCCGAATCAACTGTATTTCTGTACACAAGTAAAAACAGAAACAAAAACGAAACACTCGGAAAATTAAATTTCAAAGAACTTCTATTTATAGGAGCATCAGAATACATCAAATACCTACAACAAATCTAATAAAAAATGGAAAAATCTTAAAACTGCTCAAACTACTAAATATTACTGAGGAAAATGAAAGGATTTAACAAAGAGAGGAATATGCTATGTTAATGGACTGAAAGATTCAATGTCGGTAAGATGTGGATTCTCCCCCATATTGATCTATAGGTTTAATGCAATTGCAACAAAAAAATATCAGGAGGTTTTCTGTGGTGTTGACAACACTGCTGATGAGTATGTGGTCTGAGCCCAAGGACTGAGCTGACTGATTAGAATGGCAGGCGTTATCAAGCTCCATGACTTCATCCTATGCTAGGAAAACGAATTTCCAGAAGGAGCAAATATTCTTGTTTGTAGATCAGAGCACACTTTCTCCTATAGACACTGCTGAAGATACTATACCATGTTTGCCTCTTGATTCTTTTCTTTCATAGTGACCATTCTCCCATTTGATTGACATCTCTCTTCAAAATCACTATATTACATTCTGCAAACTTGGTACTGATGAGCTCATATTGAATTCCAGCTAATAGTTCTCCCTTCTCCCCACCCCCAATCTTATTAGCAGGAGAAGTCTCTCCTCCAAGACTTTTCCTTTCCCCACCCGTTTCCAAATCATCTACAAACTTTAGGGCTTACTCCATGCACATAATTCTGCTTCCAAAAACAAGGCAAGGTTGTGGAGAGAGCTAGAGGTCATCGTCGCTCTTGCTTCTGGCTGTCACGTGGTGCCCTAGTTCACAAGCAATTGTGTAGCCAACATGCCCATTATTGCTGGGGCACCTCGGAAAGGTTCCCATTCAGGTTGCAGAAGAGCACAGGGAGAGTGCAGTCTATTTAAATTCTAATTCAGTGCTCACCTTGCAGCCCCCAAGCACAAGCACCCTGCAGGGCAATACATTTGAAGACCTTCCAGCCGGGGACATTTATTGGGCTAAAATCTGGTTCCTCTACCAATCTTTTTACCATGGTGCATGCCTGAGTTACCCACCTAAATAAATAGCCGCCCAACTCACTATTGGTGTCCCTCCATCCTACTTCACCCCTCTTTCCATTTTCTCAAACAGAAGCGATGTTTTACAGAAGTGCTCTTCAGAGTGTGGTCCAGGGAACCACAGCGGCAATTACTCTCACCGGGATGCTTATAGGAAAAGCAAAATCTCAGGCCCAACTTCTGACCTTCAGAATGAGAAATTCAAGGGTAGAACCTAGGAATCTGCATTCAGCAAGCGTTCCAAATGCTCCTTGTGAACAATAAGGTTTGACTAGCACTGTCCTACAGTGTTTTGATATCTCTTTTTATAGCAAGAACAGATGTGTTCGTATTTTCAGTTTACAGTTCTGTCTCCGCCGAGGAACAATTCCATTTAAGAACCTGTTCCTCCTCTTCGTAACTCCCTAGTCATGCTCTTAGCAGTTGGAAGATTGGAAAAGTGCAGCCACCTTCCGAAAGAAAATCCTACCTTCAGACAAATGCTGTATACATAGAAATCCAAGGGACCATGCAAGAGAAATTTTGCTTTTCCCTCGAGACACCTGTTGGTCTACACTGAGCAGGTCAAGACAACAGAGACCATTCCGCTTGATGGACCGGGCACCTTTGCGCAATCCTTTCAGTCTTTTTTTTTTTTTTTTAAATCTTCATTTCATCTGCTACATCCTGTTTCCTCGTTTTCTTCTGATGTACATTCAAAACAATAATTATACTGCACAACACACTCTACCCCGAAGGAACTCAAGAGCCCTTGATAAATCATAAAGTTGGCATTTCTGATTCTCTCCATATTCTGCCCTGGGTCATTAGAACATGGGCTTTGGGACAGCAACACACATTTTTAAAGAGATAGGGAAGGAATATAAGCACAGACATAAAGATGCTCCGCCTTTGACAGTATCATATAAATAGACCATCTAAAAACTGCAGGCTGTTAGGGCTACTGAGGGGTGGGTGTGACGAAGGGAGCATCAGTGGCTCCCTTACCCTTAACCATAAAAGCTAATGGAAGGGATGCAACAATCTTGGAAAATATCGCTTTTCCCATGCACTGTGAGCACCACATTTCTTGAACCGTGCATCCCTCCCCCCGCTCTTTCTTTTCCTAATGCAATGTAGTACACGGAAAAGTCCCAAAATCCAGGCACAAAAAATGTCACTATGCATCCACATGAAGTTAAAAACCAACTACATTTTCCTGCTTAGGTTACACCAATGCTTTAGTTTAAAAAGCTAGAGGAAATTTTTCTCAGACTTAAAGGTGTGCCAAAACTTCCTCCTCCCAGATACAGAAGCCGTATAGGTAGCCTCTGCATTTGAGACATACCCTTAAGTAGGAACCCCCTTCCCATTTCCACCCTCCCACCCCAGTCTTACTTTGCTCTCCACCAGAAAGCTGTTTGGCAAATTACAAAGAATAATGTGGTCTTTTCTGACGGTTTGGCTTGGGAGGCCCAAATGTAAACTCACATCACCGCTACCAATGAATGATTTTATTCATTGTAAGGCACTTATTTTCTTTTATTCAAATACGCTTTTTCAGACAGGCAATACACCGAGAGGAAGTGGAAGAGGTTTATTGCAGGAGGGTAAGTCTACCTGATGATCTCTACATTAAAATTATTAAAAATTACCCCGAAACTCCCATTTAGAACTGCATTCCTTTTTTTAGCATATTCAACCCCTGAAACATCAAGGTGTATGTGGGCGTGGGTATGTTTCTGGCTGTGTGAGCCTGGTTTGTTTAGGGAGAGGGCCCGCTTCACCATCGCCACCCACTCCGTCTCAGAACTGAAGGTGTTCTGAGACGCCCCTGAGTTACCTGGAAGTGGATCCACCATACTTCAGTACCAGCACGTCTCTCTTCAAAATGTGGCTCAGGAGTCCCTGAAGGAAACCACACAGTGTTAAGACTAAACATTCTTGAGTAAGCCTCAGTTATGGCAAGTTCAACAGCCTGGCCGTTGAGAAAGCAGTTACCGAAATTTTCCAAATAAATAAAGCAAACAAGTTACTTCAGGAAGAAGTTCACATCTATATGATTTATAATACTGGGAGTTGGCCCACTGAGGCAGGAGGAACCCAGTGAACCAGCAGTAAACCAGAGGCCACCCAGGCACTCGGGGCTGCCTCCAAGGTTTTAGTTCACGTCCAACCACCTACTGAATCCTCGCTAGGAGTTACTCTGTTTAGAAGGTGATGGCATCTTCCAGCATCCTGCAAGACCTACTGGCCCGAGCTATATCACCCAGTCTCTAAATGGGTTAATATTAACAGGGGGGAAAAAATAGGAATCCTATTTAGAGGCCCCTGGCAGCAAGCAAATAGAGAGAAAAAAAAATACTCCTCCAAAATCAATGTTTGCTTTGCTGAGGGCCTCCTTAGGTGTACATTGGAAACAATTCCGCCTGTCTCCCACAGTTAAGTCACCCTGCAGCCTCGTATGCCAGCCAGGAGTACTTAGCAGTCCAGAATCAACAGGTTGCTGCTGCTGAGCTGTACCAGACCCTGGGGGCAAAAGAAGGGGTGGAAAATGTTCTGTGTGACACAGCGGCATTGATGAATGATGATGATAAAAGATGAGAAGCACCCTGAAGACTCGTGCCTCTCTTGACACCCCCAACCACTCACCTCCAACGGGGCACCATTTATAAAGATCCTTCTAGCCATTAGAGCAAAAGCTACTGCTGCGTAGCTAGTCTCTGTAGGGTGTTCTCAGGCACTTCCCAATGAAACCAGACGCATACCCACATACTACCACATACTCTACACATTACGTAGGGGGATATTTTGTGTTGATGGAGATATGGAAAAAACAGCTTTAGTCCCATATTATCATTCTGTCTTGGTACCTTTTAAATGTGTGTAGAATTAGGAAATAAAGTACATACAGGGCATAACTGTGTTTGAGTTATATTACCCCATCTATGTCCTCAGGTAGAGGAGTAAACTCCTGAGAATGGACTGGGAAGGAATTAAAAGTTGACCTGATACTATTAGGTCAATAACAAGACACAGAGTATCTAAGCTCCTAGGGAGAGACATCTGTCTTTGGTTCCCCACTAGATAATGAATACATTGATGGCAGTTTTTGCAAAAATTATATATCACCAAACTACAAGTTCTGTCTCAGAGAATTAGAGGTATAACTATAGGCAGTAAGTAGTAGAGGAAACATTTATACTTAAAGTAATAGCCCAAATAATTCTCTAGGTGAAAACAACACGCCCGATACATGTGATGATCTTTGAGAATGTCAGGGGTACATATAAATATTTGCATATGTATTTATATAGATACACATATATGACACTGGTTATGTGTCATTCTTTTTATGATGCATGACATTTTTACATGACATGCAACAGGCAGGGAGAAATAGGATAGTCTATAAAGCTGGGAGAGATTGTTTTTTAAAACAAGACAATTAAGGATCATGAAGAAAAAACTAAAAACAAACAATAGAATCAGGAAATGGAAGCCACTCACTTGAAGAAAACCTAAGTGTCAAAGATTTTCGAGAAGCTGAATATTCTTCAATGGAATAATACAGAGGACCCAGGAAAACCATGTTGAAGTTAGAATAAGAATGTGGAGAAATTAAAACAAAACATGTCCCTCCACCTGAGAATAAATAATAAGAAAGCATCTACTGGGGGTGCCTGGGTGGCTCAGTTGGTTGGACGACTGCCTTCAGCTCAGGTCATGATCCTGGAATCCCGGGATCGAGTCCCACATCTGGCTCCCAGCTCCACGGGGAGTCTGCTTCTCCCTCTGACCTTCTCTTTGCTCATGCTCTCTCTCACTGTCTCTCTCTCAAATAAATAAAATCTTAAAAAAAAAAAAAGGAAGAAAGAAAGAAAGCATCTATTGGCTTAAGAAAGTGAAAAGCAAAAATTGTGATGATGTCAGAATATTTCATAAATTTAATGAACCAGGTAGAGAAAAATATGGGAAAAAGAAAGGTCTAGACTTCCCCTGGAAGTTCTTAAGACTCTGACAAAGTAAGGAGTGTGTTGTTTTCTCCTGCAACTGTATTTACTTTAAAAAGGTTAATAAAATGACTGCTAAGCTAGGGAACCCCAAAGGACAGAAGGATGGGCAACAGCTTTGCAAAGATAAGATAATGTGAGCTAATTAGGAGTCTAACTGCAAAATCTCCGAGAAGACTCATCGCAACAATACACATTCTGCAGCTTTTCAGGAAGATATCACAGCTGAGGCAAGTGTCTGGAGAGCAAATATGTAGGAGATTTCCTTAGATAATGTGGAGCAGAGCCCCTAGATGTGGTGCCAGATGGACGTGGAGCATAAGCAAGATCTAAACCTTTGTTTATCTGAGCCCCTGAGATTGGGGCTTGTTTGTAACTGCAGCAGAACCTGGTCTATCCTCACTGATACAATGAAGACAAAGAATATGCTTCCTTCCTCTGAAGCATTCTTACCGTAATTATTACACGGCCAAGATCAAACTCAGCCATATACGTGTAATACAGCCAAAGGTTCTGAATACTGTTTGTAGTGTCTTGTGAACAACCAGTTCTGTTTCCTTACAGATTATGGTGTTTCAAAGAGGCAATTGGGGAAATTATCACTATGTAGACACCAGTGATTGATTGAGGGTGTCATATTAAAACTTAGATTTGGCAATTATAAAGGAAGGCGGGGTGAAGGTCATGTAACAGGGGATCTGAGTACTGTCCAAGTACAATTCAAGAGTGTGTGTTCATGACGAATAGCATCTACAAAGCAGGGCTCAAAACAAAAAGAGAAAATAAACAAGAAGTTATAGTAGCAATGGTGAAGACCAAGGCAGAACACCACTTTCCCATACAGAGTCTATTTTCATTCTGTGAGTTTTCACGCTATGAGCTTGCCTACTACTGTGTGGAAGGCATAGGTCTCCAGTCCCAGCATCCAACAAACAAACAATGGCAGTAAGCTGTGGTAGGGAAAGATCAGAGATAACCAAGGATGAGCTTGAAAGAGACTGTATCCAAGAGATTCCAGAAGGAATAGCAAAAGCAGACTTTTCTTAACTAAAAGTAAAGAAGCTCAACAGGTAGTCAAAGATGACATTACTGATTTTTTGTTTAACAGGCAAATGAACCAGGCCTGGAGCCCCCTCAAATCTTTCGAGGTTAGCTTGGATTGGAGAGTTAAAATGGAGTATTGCTGTTTGTTTATTCCTTACCCATTTCCGCAAGTAAGTGCATAAGAAAAATGATATCTACCAATCTACACTGGTATTCAAACTGGTGAAAAGAACTTCTGTGTTCTCCTTCTATATGCCTCAGAGGTATATGAAATTTGTATGAATTCACTTCTCCTCACTTCAGAGGACAAGGTTAGACATCTAACAGTGAAGTGGACAAACAGGCTCTGAAGAAAGAAAACGGGAAATGCAGCCAAGTAACACACAAAAAAGTATATAGTATGGGACAGATTACACTTGCCCTCACCTGAGGGTCTGGAGGGAGTTGAGAGGGTCTCATCTGAGCTGTAGTCTGAGTTGTTGCTTAGAACCATTTCTGACCATGCATCAGTCTTAGTCACCAGGGAAAAGAAACAGAGACTTGACACCTCAAGTCCCAAGATAGCCAAGCAATCGGTTAAAGGTGACTGAACAGCTTTGGAAGCAAGTGAAAAGACATATACAAGAAAGTTAGATCGGGAGACCACCTAAGGCATGTGGAGTTGAACAAAAACGGTCACCAAAAAACCAGAGGGGCAAAATGGAAAGGATTCAGACAAGGGATTTCATACATCAAATTTTTCTGGTCAGTCCAGTGCTCATAAAAGTATAGTGGTTCACAGAGGACGGAGGTGGAAAGAGCTTTGATACAGGTCTAAGGCATAGGGTGTTGAAGCAGTAACCCCCTCAATGGGTGTTCCTAGCAAGGTTACCACGCCTCAAAGAGAAATGGACATGAAGTTCAATCGCCAGAGGAAATCCCACCTTGAAAGAATCTGTGGTATCTTCTCACCACCCCCACAAGATAGAAAATGACATTTTCTCCTCCTCTTCAGTTATTTTTCAGTAACCTCCATGGTGTACTTGAAAGAGTGGAGGGATGTCAGGGTCATAACTCAATTTGAGAACTGCGTGAAGCAAGGTAAAGGTTTTCTCAACACTGGAAAATCTAAGAATTTGTCTCACACACAGAACTTAGAGTGCCTGACTCTATGAAGAAATTGACATTTTTACTTAAAATAACTGTTCAAACTGTACATTTGCTAAGTTCTAGAAACATCAGAAGGGCACCACTGACACCCAAGTGAAAAATCCCCACCTTGGCCAAAATGGTTTCGCATAAAAACAACTTACCTACCAAGTAAAACTTTCTGCACTCCTTGTGCCCAGGGGAATTTGGGGCAGGAGAGCTAGTGCCTCCTTTGCAAAGAAGCAAAGATGTTAACCCCAAGTGGGAAAGAAGCCTTTAGGTTGAAATGCTGCTGGCTTTACCATCTCTTTTTTTTCTCTTGGGAGCCAAGTGGGCGCCTCCCAAATTCACCCCGCAGCAGCCCCACACCAAGATCGGTCTGTTGTCCGCCTTTTAACTCGCTCTATATAAACATTTCCCCCTCGCCCGCCCGCAGACAGCCGCCCACCTCCGCCTGCCTCCCTGCTCGCTGGCCTCCCCTCCCCAGGCTTCAGCTGGAGGAGCGCCTCGCAAACAACTCGTGCTTTGGGGCTCAATGTTCTTCACGCCTGCCAGTTCTTTCAGGAGGCCGTTTACACGCTTGGCTCTCACATCAATGAGTTACCCTGGAGCAGCCAGTGAAAAGTGCTTTTACTCCTGAAAAATATTGGAGTCCTTTGTTGCAAATGGTGGGTGAATCCATGGCCCCCCATCATGATAGATAATGGCCAACCCAACAAGACTGGACTGTGGCAGCTTCGGGGGTGATCGCATTCCTGTCAAGGGGGACTCGACAATTTCAGCTCCCAGCTTCTGTTTCAGAAATCGTTTCTGTGTTCTCCCGATTCAGCAGACCTCTTCTGGCCCTGCCTACCTGTTCACCCTCTTGTTTGTAAATTGCCATGGTGCGTAACTCTTAATGGGCCAAAAAAGGCACAAAGCTAACATTTACTCATTACATTCACATAGAGCGTAGGAAGAAAAACACCCCCTGCACACACCCTTTAGAAAAGGCATAAATTTTCACAGGAAAAATATTTCCAGGGGAGCTCTATGTATTTCTTTACTCAGTTGTAATGGCAATATTATCGAATTAGTTTGTGCTGCCTCCAACTTCATATTTTCATTTGGTCCTTTTTTCCTCTTAAGTGTACTATAAAAAGATGATTAATCAAAAAAGGAGGGTTGCTTTGATTAAGGAAGTTAGTTATGAGTGGCTAACTTGAGGGTGGTGGGAGGTTTCACTCAGCCATTTTATTTTCTTCTCCATGGGAGAGCTCGAAAAATGGGCCATAGGAAATACTACAAAGAAGGAATCACTGGAGGAGTAAAAACCTTTAAAGGAAACTTCAACTTCCACTGCCATCATCAATAAGCAATGCCGAGAATGTTTCTTTGTCTACATTTTATTGCACATTTAATGGGCCTCCAAGTGCTATACAAACATTAAATATGTTTTCAAAATCCCATGATGGATTGTATAAGTAATCACCAAAAAATCATGCTCGTTTCATGATGGGGAAGCTGAGTCAAACCTGAATTGTCAGAAAGGAAATTGTTTTCATTATTGTTGAGTTTATGCCTAGAATCCCACAAAAAGTATTAATGGAAAAAAAAAAAAAGGCAGTGTTGGCTGTATGTACTTTGGAGCCAGAATGCCTTGGTTATATGCCTGGTTCTGCCTTCTTGTGAGCCAGGTGAACCTGGCAATGTATTTGGCTTCTTCACACCTCAGTTTTCTCATCTGTAAAATGGGGATAATGATGGTACCCTCTGTCAAGAATTAGTTATGAAGTTTGAGTCAGTTTTCAAGAGTTGCTTAGAATAAGGTTTTCCTTCTGTAGTCGGTCCTGAAGGTAGTAGCTGTTGTTGTTCGGTATGAGACATCGGAATGTATAAATACTCAGCGGAAGAAAGAATGTTGAACAGAGAAAGCATGCATGAGGTACGTATTTAGCCTTCTCAGTTCTCAGGCACGTCTGTGTCTACACACCTTCAACGGTGTGCTGCTGGCCAAGGCCAAGAGTATGCCACACATGGAAGTCATCTCTACTTTTATCCCAAGACCCTCACCTCCCAGACATCCTTTTTCTGGTGTGCTGGAGAAAAGCCTGGGTAACAACACTCATCTTCCCATGAAGAGACAGTCTAGCTGTCCTTTACAAGGCCAGTCTCAAGACCATTTTTCTCCGACCCTCTGCCACAACCGTTCCCACCTTGAGGATCCGGGAGAAAACCTAATGTTATGATTTGCTCATTGTCTCATGAATTGAACCTGAAACTTGAAACACATTTCTGTTTCTAAAAGTTTGGTCCTCCCTCCAGGCCCTATGCCCTTCACACTTGGTGGCCTCTCCTCGTGGCTTGGTGTGCAAAGGAACAATGAACTTGGCACAGACCAAGTGCACACATTTTCTCAGCACAAGTTACCCCTGTGTGTCCAGTGAGCTCCTCATGGGCCCCAGAGATTCGCCATCTGGCTGCATTCTTTGAAGCGTGGTCGGAAAGTTACATAAAGCTGAGTGTTCTCCTAGCACTACCGTTGTCACTTGTACATGTGGGCATGTGGCTTGAAGGTAGTTTCTATACGTCCCATCCTTATGAGAAGGGACAAGTGACTTCAGGTCTCTAGCCCCAGTCCTCTCAGGTGTAAAATAGCACTGATAACAGATATCCACCTGAGTTGCTGTGGGTATTAAAGAAGATATTGTCATCTCTTACACTTAGTACGATTATTTTTAATGCTCAGCACAGTTGGCCCTGGAGCAATACAGGTTTGAATTGGGTGTATCTGCTTATATGAGGATTTCTTTCTTTCTTTCTTTCTTTTTTACAAAATACAGTTCAGTACATAAATATATTTTCTCTTTCTTATGATTTTCTTAATCACGCTTGTTTTCTTTTATTGTAAGAATACAGTATATGATATTTATAACACAAAATATTAGTGTTAATCACCCGTTTATTTTACCAGTAACAGTAGGCTATTAGTAGTCATCCCTATGGAGAAGATTGAGATACTGAGTCAGAGAATTGCCCCAGTGTTCTGGCAGTGTTCTATGTAGGGTAAACCCTCCCTTCTTTCCCGTTCCCTGAAGTTATCAATCAAAACCCCAAGTTCTATAATACTCTCTATGTAACACCCTGTTACTGAGACATCCCATGGTTCTCTAAGGTTTTCATACTCTCTTCCCACCCCAAACTCCCTTTTTAGATACTCCCTTGCTGTGAAGAGTAATAAGCTCAACTTGTCCAACCTAGTCCTTGAAGTCGTTGGCTTCAAGCCATTGACAGTCATCATCATTGGCTCCCTGCCACCACTGCCCTTGAAGGACGCTAACATCCCTACAATTGTCTATAGAGAGAAGCTCTCATCCCTACTTTGTGTCATTAGTTCCAAAATGACTTTGTGTCATTACTTTGTGTCATTAGTACCCACATGAGTACGTCTGACTAGATGATAACTAGAGCAGCAGGGAAAATGAGAAACTGGTGTTTTTAAATTTCTTTGCATCCCACCAAGACTCAGAGAGAAGGGAATTTCCCAAACATAGTAAGGACATTTAGAAGGAGAGAGGGGGGAAAAGAGATAGAAAGGAAGGAGGAGAAGGAAGGAAGAGGAGGAAAAGAAAAGAAATCCTGATGTGATACTGTTAAAGTGACTCCTACAAGAAAAGACAGTGAGCTAAAGAAAGAAGGGAAGATTGCATTGTGCCCCCAAAATCAGGACCTGAGAAGATGCCCCTTCCTCCAGCCTCTGGATACTCGGTGGTGGTAGAGGCAGGAAACTGGGATGGAGCGCTAGCTACACCCCTGGATGTTTCCTCGTGACAAGCTTAGTCTTTTGGCTTCTGTCCTGTGTCGGTGAGGATTATGTTTGACCACACAGATCAGGAAAACCCAAATAACAGTGGTTTAAATCAGATAAAAGTTTCATTCCCATGTAATGGTCGTGTCTGTGGTTCTCAGCTCCCCTTAGCTTGCTGCTTCATCATCCTTAGTACATCTAAGTTCCAGGAGCATATCTCTTCACCTTGTCATCTTTACAGGCATCACTCAGTGAGCCGAAAGAAGAGATGACCAGGAAGTTCTCCTTCTTCCCTTCTCCTCTCAACAACACTTCCTGGAATGCACACACAACACGCATTATATCTGAGTGCTCAGACCTTAGTCATAAGCCCGCACCCAACTGAATGGAGGAGATGGCGCTGGAGAATCCAGACCTTTAGCAGAATGAATGTTAGAGCAGCACCTGGCAGTCCCAGCCACAACTCATTTGAAAATTTTCAGTGTCCTTGGATGAGCAAATGTATGTGAACTACAGTAACTCATGCACCTTCTGGAGAAAAACTTTTCACCTTCAGAAACATGTACGAAGTTGTCTCAGCCAGCTCCCTGCAATGCTTAACTCACTACTACCAGATTCACTAATCAGGTATAAGCTGGACCCTTAAGGCCATGATTAGCCTTTTTCTTCTTTTTCTAGATTTTTCTTTTCTCAGAACAAGAGGAAGTGATATTGTTAAAGCTGACTCCTTGCAACCCAATCAAGAAGGATAAAAAAGAGTTTGTTTTTAAAAAGAAGATGAAAGCTAAATTAACAAATATGAAACATATTTATTTCACTTCATTCCCTGCCAGAATGTACATTTGCTGTGGTACAGATAAATGGTTCTCAAATTGTGATCTTGGGGCTATTGGTGGTCCCATATGTCCTAGGTGGTCCTGTGGCTAATTACAAATCTGTTCTAAAACTCAGCATAAATGTGTGTTTTAAATTTGTTTTAATTTACTTGTTGAATTTAAATCTAAATATAAGAATCAATATTTTAAAACTGTAACCTCAGCAATGATTATTAATTTGGGAAAAGATTTCTCAAGATTTGTGTGTATGTGTGTGGTAGTGGGGTAGGTGGTCCAGTGGATCTTGCCCAGTTTTCATGTTCTGCGACTGTAAAAAAATGGAAGGGATGGAGTCTATCCTTTTCAACAGAGGATGATCCATGGGCCTGGAAGACTAAAATCATCAGTTAGAGAGGACCCAACAGTAAGCTTGATGTCAAAATACAAGAATCCATGTAGAGTCTATGAAATGAGCTTTCTGCAGTAATGAACCTACAATAGTCTACTTTGCATTGGGGATTGGAGTCATCTCATGATGATGCAGAGACCAACAAAGACACCCTTAAAATGTCACCGAGGTTAAAGAGGTCAATTTAAGCTTGAAAATTTTAACATTACTACCAAACTGGGGAGTAAAAACACATGATAGGTTGATTGAGTTAAAAAGAAAAAAAGTATTTGAGAAAAAGAAGATTGTAGGTTTCTATAGTTTTGTTTTGTTTTTCAGAGAAACGGGTACAGGAAACAAGTACATTGTGTAGTTCATAGTGGATTGGTCATTCTATCAATCAGCTCTTGCTGATGGCATTATTTCTCATATTACACCAACACTATCCTAATTCTGGATTCAGCAAGTAGTTTTCTAATTTTTTAGTATATGTGCTGCCGAAGCGAGCACAGTTTTCTAATTTTTAAAACATTTTATTTATCTATTTGAGAGAGAGGGAGAGACAGGGGGAGAAGCAGACTCCCCACTAAGCACGGAGGCCCACTCCCGGCTCCATCTTAGAATCCTGAGATCATGATCTGAGCCAGAAGCTAGATGCTTAATAGACTGAGCTACCCAGGTGCCCCATAATTTTCTATTTAATTTGGTTTCACAAGTGGATACTGATCCCTGATTGGAATGTGTATGTATGTGTAAGGTTGCCCTTGGGATTTAAAATTGGCTACTTTTAATTCATTTTTTTACTCATTTATGGTGCTTTACTGGGCACCAACTTAGCCTTAGAGACTGTATTAGGAACTGGAGATTCACTAGTTGTCTCTTGAAGGATAAGATCCTATGGATCAAATTTACCATACATGAATAAATAAAAAAATATTTTTAAACCATGGAAGACCAACCTTGGTAGTCTCTTGAAATAGCTTTCCTGGCCTTACAGTTTGACTTAGACTGGGTTGCCTTAAAAGCAGAACCTATAGCAAAGACAATAGTCAGGTAGTAAATTTGAGAAGCAATTCCAGAAAGAAACTATAAAAAGCAGGAGTAGAGTCAGGCAGGGGATAAGAAAAAGTCAATAAGAAGCTGTATTACTGAGTTGGCCCCAGTATGGGAAAATGGAGCTCAATTCTGTGGAATTCTCAGGAGGATCCTGATGAAGTACATGTCTGGATGGCTCACACTTTGGTCAAGGATACTGCTGTTGGTCAACGTCCCTGCTTTACTAGAGTCTGCATGCACAAGTGCCAAGCCTGGGTCCATGAGCACCCCATACTACAGCAGCTGAAGCCCAGGACAGGAGGTAAGAAGAATGTGGCAAGGATCCGATCTGGGAAAAAGCCTTCTCAGGTTACACCTGGTGAAGTGTGGAAGCCGACCCAACCAGCTATAACAATGGCTGGTTGTGGTAGGAAGTGACTCCGAGAGGAGGTGGAAAAATGCACAAAAAATGGCCTATAAATTATTCTGTGACAATGACAGTGATCTGTAATGTGATAATCCTCTTGTTCCCAGAATCTTCACCAACTCTAGCACATTGTCCACCACTACCGATCTCTTTCACTACCACCTTGGCCACTTTGAACTTAACCATCATCATCTCCATCATCTCCTTCACTACCACCTTCACCACCACTGCTACCTCCATCCCCCCGACCCATGAATACTGCAGCCAGTACCCTTCGCCCCACTAGCAGTGCTATGGACACTACTGTTAGACTACATGGCAACCTTCCATCACCACCACCAAAGGTAAGTAACACCATGACTGAGATAATCTCAAAGCTCTATTCTGAATGTTGCTTCTGAGAAAAACAGTCTTTAGTCCAGGACTAAAAGTTCTTGTGGTCACCTAATCAGGGAAGATCTGTTTCGGTCCTTAAGTAACTGTCAAATGTTAGAAGGTTTTTAAGTTTTGCTACAAATAATCTAGAAGTGGAAGGAAAAAAAAAAAAAAACACCTTGAACTCTTTGTAAACTTGTACCATCCCCAAAAGATACTAAAAAAACAATTAGATTTAGATGAATTTTTATAAAAGAGTGTTAATTGCAGCATTATGTAGGATGATGGAAACTGGAAATCATCTAGTTTTCCAACAATTATATTATGGTGTAATAAAGCATAGTGCATATTTGAAAGGAAAAAAATAATGGTATGGGATAAAGTTCATGCTATATTACCAATGAAAAGGGTATGATCTAAGAAGAGCTAGTGATCTACCCAATATCTGTTCTCCCATTGTCCCTCTCCTTCTTATCAACCGAACTCGACTTTATCAGGACTGGCAATGTGCCCAACGAAAAGAACATTTGCTGTCATCCTTTGAAGCTGCCTGCAGAGATGATGATTCAATGCCTGGAGATAAAGCACCCATTCTTCAAAGGTGAGGATAAAAGCTGTATGTTCTGAATGGATGAGCAGAAAACTAGAATGAGCCTAGATCCTGAAGACTTCCTCAAGCAGCTAGACCAGCTCTAGTCTGCCTATATTTATACCTTTTCATTTTGTTTCATATGCAAGGCAAAAATCTCTTTTTGTTAAGCTACCGTAGTTGAGTTCTGTTACACGAGCCAAATGTAATATTAAGTAATACCTACATGTTCCACAATGTTTTTTTACAAGTAGCTTTATTGAGATGATTTGTATACCATAAAATTCACTTATTGTAAGTGTACATTTCAATGAATGTTAGTGTATTTACAGAGTCTGAAACTTGTTTTTATTTTCTATTTTTCACTTAGTTTGCCTATCAGTTTATAGATAGTATGTATGGATCTGATGTATTCTTGTTAAATCACTGAGTAGTGTTAGATGCTGATTATTTCAACTCTGTATCAGGACACAGTTCGTCTGCCCAGGGTGTTAGGTCTGGCCACCTAATGAAATGTGCCTGTAAGCAACCACATTTCTGCTAAGTAGAAGCTTTTAAGATTCAATGTCTGCATTCAGCACATTATTTCCATCTGCCATAGTGACTGGTAATGCTCTAAACAGTGGCTGCGAAATCTGCCTGAGCCCCAGCACATGGAGGTCACACAGACTCAACTGAATGGATCTGTGAATCTCATGAGTGAAAAACAAAATAAATCCCTGTTTATTTTACCTACAGAGAGTTTGAGATTGTTTTCTTGTAGCAGCATAACCTACCCCGTTCTGCCTGGTAGAGAATTACACATGAAGCTCAATCACGCCCATATTGATGGCCATTTTGTTCAGCTTGAATTTTTTTAAATTATAAACAGCATGAAAATGAATATCCTTGTATATTTATGTTTATGCGTATTTGAGCTGTTTTAGAATAGATACAGTAGTAGAAGTAAAATTGTGGCATCAAAAAAATAGGCACATTTTATATCCTAAAGGTATTATGAAATTGCTTCCAAAGAAAAGTTTTGAATATTCTTCCTCACAGATCATGCCTGTATCCTAGTTCATAACACTTATAATAGATAGTATCATTATTTTCACTTTTGCTTATCTGATAGGCAAAATATTTTATTGTACTTAATTTAAACTTCTCTGGCGGTGAAATAGAGTGTTTATTTTCATGTTTGCTGGTCGTTTGAATATCATCTTTGTAAATTACTTGTTTTATTGTGAAGTGCTTACCTTGACCTTACCTTTATCCTCTTGGATTGCTTATCTTTTCTTCTGGATTTATAGAAGCTCTTTAATATAGTCTGAATATTAATCTTTATATTATGTGATGTAGACATTTTCTACAACTCAGTCTCACATTTTTATGTTGTCGAGTGCAGAAATCCAAATATATTATGTAATTAAATCTATCATTTTATTTTATAGCTTCTAGGGTGAGTGGGAGAGGAAGAAAACCTTTTTCCTGGATGATTCTTAAAATTCTTTCATTTCCTTTTAATACTTCTATAATTTTATTTTTTACATTTCACATTTGCAATCCATCAGGATTTTTTTTTTTAAAGGAATGATGTGAGCTGGATAAAGCATTTTAATATAGCACTTTTCAAATAGATTACTAGTTTTTCTCATGGCATTATTTCTCCTACTGATTCAAAATACCACTCTTGTCAGAATCAAAATTAATAAGTATGAAAGATTAATTACTGATTCAAAATACCACCTTTGTCATAATCAAAATTAATAAGTATGAAAAGATTAATTATTGAACCTTGTTCTGTTTCAGTGATCAATTTCCCTTTTCCCACACCAGTAGCCCCCTATTTTAATTAAGCAAGCCCCACATAATTATTCAACTTTTTAATCTTTTTTATTAACTATTTTTGTGAGTATTTTCTTTCAGATAAATTTGAGAATGAACTCATCAAGTCCCATAAAATATCCCGTTTGAATCTGGAGCTTAGGTATGGTTTAGAGATTACTTTGGAGTAATCTGACATCTTTACAATATTCCCAACCTAGACCGTGGCATGCCCCTCTGCTCATGTAAGCCTTCTTTTATTTCCTTGGTAAAGATTTACAGTTTCCTTCATAGAGGTCTTGTACGTTTCTTGCTCTGTTTTTTAATGGATTATTTTTGACATCTTGTTTCCCCAGGTTACAAGACAGAAATGAAGTCATTAGACTGAGGCTGTTGCTTCAGTTCAGATGCTTTGGTTTCACTCGGGTATTGAATGTTTAGAAAATGTCTACTTATTTCTTCTTCTCTACTCAAGCAAAGCATTATCTTTCCGTTGTGACAGTTTGGAACAACCCATCCCATTTGACCTGCACATTTTCTTTCATCTGATCCGTATTTATGTTCTGCTGTATGAATGATGACAGGGTAGTTGATCCCAATTGGCTCCGTTCTCATCAGCCACATGGTTCTCCCATTCTTCTGCTGTTTTAAATAATGGCTCCCTCCTAGTATGTTAGTTATTAAATCACAGGGAAATTCTTTTTGCACAACACGATGTTACATTTATATTAAACCCTCGAGGGCAACAATGTAGTCCATATTGCACACATGGGTTTGCAAGCACAATTTAGAGCCTTCTCATGCATAGGAAAAGGAAGGTTAGATTCCTCTTAGAAGAAGAGGTCCTGGCATACTTTGTTAAGATGCAACAGGCGAGAGAGTAATGATGAAACAGCCAGGACTGGAGCCTACTCTCATTCATTATTGGGATTTATTAACTGCCAGGCTTTCATGGAAAACAGAAATTCTAAGATTCGCTTTGAATTTCATGTGCTAGCCCACTATGCTTCTGAAATATTTATTGGGGACTTTTTCTCTCTTCATTGTTTCAAATATATATTTGTTTCTGTTTTTGAAGTTCCACATATCTATGTAGCATACTAAGATTTGTTTGAACGGATACAACATCTGTGATAGCAAGAAAGTATTTTGAAAGTTCTTATCTTTCTTTACTTTCCATCCATGGGTTTTTTTTTTCCCTTCTCTTTCTCTCTCTCTATAATTATTTTGTTTCTTTTCATTGCTTTCACTCTACAAGTATAAATAGGAGGAGACATATGGATTCATCAGCAGCTCATTGGAGACTAGAATATCTTCAGATGCAAATTAAGACTGCCTGGACAGAAATGCCGGTTTCTTAACTGTCAGCAATTAACAACTGGCACTACTTTCCAGGGCTTCCTGTGTCCACCGCTGACCTTGTTTCATAGGTTGAATTATATCCTCCCAAAAGCTACCCTAATACTTCTGAATGTGAACTATTTGGAAATCGGGTAATTACATGTGTGATTAGTTAAGATGAGGTCATATTCGAGTAGAGTGGGTTCTAATCCTCTGGGACTGGTGTCTTCATGAGAAGACCACCGCAAGAAGGAGGCAGCAGATTGGAGTGTTGCATCTACGTGGCAAAGCATGCCAGATGTCACCAGGAGCTAGGATAAGAGAGACGCAGGGAGGAGTCTCCCTCTGTGCCCTCAGAAGGGAGGGTAGTGCCAACATCTTGACTTCCAACTTCTCGCATCCAGAACTGTGAAAGAATAAATTTCTATTGTCCTAGGCAACAACCCAGGTAGAGGTGCTTTGTTATAATACGTAAGGAAACAAATACACCTTGTTTAGAATTGTAAATATTGGCTCTTTCTAGCGAGCAAATTTGGAGCCCAAGTTCTTCCCTTCTCCTCTGCCTCCTCCAAGATCCACATCAGTATATTCTAAAACCAGATATTCTGGACATATATTGTACTTCCCTGCATTGGGGAGCACTTCAGGATAAAAATCTAAACTAGTAGACGAGCTACAAATACTTAGTTGGCCATAAATCTAACTTGACATAGGAGCTTTGAGAGTTGGAATCTGCTTTAACCTCCAAGCCAGTGGCCATCTCCTGGAAATCGTTTGCCCTCTAGATTTCCTTCAAGCCACATCTTCAGCCCCAGGATGAGCTGTCCTGTCCTTACCTCCATGACCCACTCATTGGATCACTGAGATTCTGCTTCTAGAACTCGGTGGCAAGTCTCTCTCTCATTAAGGACTGTGACGTGAATGGAAATCCATTAGGCTCACATCTCGGATCACTTTCTAGAAAACTTGCCTTTGCTGCACCCAGCCCTGTTCACTGTCTTTCACACCTGCTGGCCTTCTAACTGCCCGCCATTTGCTGCTATTTTTATGATCCATCTTTCCTGTGTGTGTGTGTGTGTGTGTGTGTGTGTGTGTGGTGTGTGTGTGTGTGTACTTATTTTTAACTTGTTTAAAATTCAGCACTACCCCTACTCATCCCATGTTCCTCCGTGGAGTCTTTTTACTGACCTGACAGTCCTATGCATACATTAAAAAGCATATCTCTGCTGGCTCACTGTAAAACCAAAACCTCTGAATCCTTTATTTTATTCAACATACATAAGATTTCACTGGGGGAAAGGAAAGCTGCCTTTGCCTCTGGCACACACAGGATCAAGGAGGATCTTCATCACTAGAATATATAAATATTTCATGTGCAAGCTTCTTTGTGAAAAAATTATTTTATGATATAAAGAACCCCATGGGGCACTGTTTGATCTAAGACGCATATGCAGCATTTTTGGTGAAGTCAGTGGAAATCTACATGGGTCCCCTGATGGAAGGAATTAAATTCAGAGAAGATGAGATAATTTCACCAGATGCAATATATTTCCCATGAAAAACTGAAAATCATAAAGTAATATTAGCAATGGGGAAAATGCTTGCGATATCTGACATTCTTCACCAGGAGCCGTTCCAGGATAAGCAATAGACTTTTCTGTCAATAGAATCTTTGACAGAGAAGAGGACATTTGGGTTCTTTGGGAATTATTCAGAAGTTGTTCTGTTGAAGTATTTCCTCTCTCTAAGAATTCAGACTATCAGCCTGTTGGATTTCTTTGTCAAATTCTACAGAATACTTCATGAGACAAAACAGAAAAATAAATCACCAACAAGAAACAACCATCCTAAAATGGATTTTCAGAATTTACCCCCATATTACCCATGTTGTGTAATATGGCCACAACATGATTAGAAGTGCATTATTTTGAATAAAATAATGGCACATGATGGGCTACCAGGGCTGGGGTATAGGACCCAGTTCATGGGGTAGCATAAGGAAGAAACCGGGGCTGTGTCTACTCCCTTAGGCTTCCAAAAGGAATGTGAAACTGAGCCAAGATATCCCCAAGACTGTGCATCTAATTGACAATGCTTCCATGATCTGCCTCTCCTCTTCCCCAAACTTAACTATGGAGCACTGAGGAGCTGTCTGCACCATCAGCTCCACGGCTAGAAGCATTCCTTCCTGAGGGAGGACCTTTTCTGCTGAATCCCCTGAACTCCTGCCTCAACCGTCAAGGTTAGTGGGGACACTGCCTTCAATTTGAGTTTTTAAGCTTGTTGAGCGAAGTAGTCTGGAGAGAGCATGTCCATGTCGACATGAGCTCCAATTCCTTGCCTTCTCTAAACTAGATGTGGAAAGGGCTGGACTTTCCGCTTCTAGATAAAATGTAGCCAATTTAAAGTTACCTCAAATATGAAGGGGTTATTGTTGGACAGAAGGGAGTATAACTGCAATTTTATGTTATAAATACATAATAAAGCTATTATATAAATGTAAGTAAGCATTGCCCTCAGGAAGAGGTCCAAACTCGTTAGCTAAGCCATAAAAAGGCTCTGCCTGCTTTTCCAGCTCAGACCTAGCTTCTCTGACTCCTCCCACGGTGCCTTCCAGCCAAACTAAACTTCTGGCAGTTGGCCAAAAGTATAGCTTCAACCCTTCCTTTTCCTTCTAATGCCCATCTCGACACCCACCCGCACCCTCCCACACTAAGTAATTCTTCCTCTTCCTTCAAGGTAAGAATTTCAGATTTACAGCCCTTCCCTTCTAGAATGTCCTCACTGGGCCTCCAAAATTTGGAGGGAAAGTCACTCTCTGTGTGAACTCCAGGCCAAGCACTTGCTATTTTGAAATGTTCTGTTAACTTGCCTACTGCTCCCACTAATCCGAAACCTCCCTGAGGACAGGAACTGGGGTCTCAGTCACCATGGTGCCCCTAGCACCCAGCACGGTATTCAGGAACAGTAGGTATTGACTATTCTTCTTCAAATGAAGAACTCCTCCCTCTCCCCCCTCAGAGCGTTTAAGCAAACTACATCATCCAGCAAATTTTCTCAGTATATTATATCTTCCCCAGTTAAAGAATGTTGTGACTGGCTGGTGTCTGTGAATCACCACGTTTAAACCAAGACTTGGATTGGAAGCAACAGGGGTGAGGAGAAGTTCAGATTAACATAAATAAAACAAAATGAAACAAAACAAATGACTCTCAACTGTGATTTCATTGTCTGTTGAATAGAAATAATGTATATAACAATATTTCTTTTCCTCACAGAGTCATGGCGAGGTTAAATGAGATAACCCACATTAACCCTCTACTAGAGCACCTGGTACAAAACAAACAACAATTGTTAGTTTAAGGAATGATAGTCTAATAGAGTCTTAGAGGTCATTTAACACAGGCTCCTCTCCCGTCGAGCAGGAAGGGCCTTGGCCGAGTGTTGTTCACTTAGCGTCTGTCAGAACACCCGGTGGGCTCAAGTGTTAGAAGAAAGTTCCTCCTCTAGGTGAGCTGAAATCTGCCTGTACATACATCAGTCCTACTATTCTCCATCTGGATAAGTCAGATTCATTTTCTTTTTATTTTCATCGATTTTATCTACATAAGTCACATACAAATATATTCCCTTTCTTAAAAACTTTAGACATTACAGTTAAGCTCCTTTCCCCTACATTCTTTTTTAAAATTTTATTTTAATTTTTCAGTGTTCCAAGATTCATTGTTTACGCACCACACCCAGTGCTCCATGCAATTGGTGCTCTCCACAATACCCACCATCAGGCTTACCCAGCTCCCCAACCCCTTCCCTCCAAAACCTATATTCTTTTCATTCTCAGAGCCCACCACCTTTGCACATGTCAACTGTCCAAAAGCTATACTTCTGTTTCTCTCCCTACCCTCTCAGTTCAACTCTCCATGTCCTTAGTCCAAATTCCCATTTCTTTCATCATCCTATAAAGTTTCTGGTGTGAAAGTCTCCACCGTCCTAGTGGCCTTCCTCTGACCATATCCAAATCATCAATGTTAACTTCTGCAACATGCTATCATTTCAGAAAATATCTAAAAGACTACATAGAAATAGTTAGAAGTTGGTAAATCTGGGAAGAGAGAATGAGGTAGGGTAAAAGAGGGGAAACAACTTTCTGTTTCATTTAGTACATTTTTATAGTGTTTGAATTTAATTTTTTTGCCATGAATGTATTAATTTTATAGTCTAAATAAATGTAGGTAAAATTTAGTTAAACAGATTTAGCTAGAAAAATTCTTTCTTACTATCAAAGTATAAAAACCATCATGGTAGAGATTTGAGCAAAAAAAAAAAAAGTACATATTCCTGAATATGCATTTAATCCAATTGCATGGATATATATTTCTAAAGAACTATCTGTCACTCCGAATAGGGAGGAGAAAAGTATCTCCTCCCTGTTGAAGAACAAAAGTGTCTAAATCAAATGATTGCAGTCAAAAGAAAATGAAGCCTAACCAATGGGCTTCAAATATCTCCACCCCATTGGCAAGACCACCCCTACAGTGATGAGGTTATTGGTTCCATGTTTCATAGACTTCAAGTATTTGCTTCCATTAGCAAGGCCTTCCCGAATGTGAGGTAATTTCATTAGATGACTTTTGACTGATACAATAAAATTTAATGATTATGAAGCTACAGTAACCAAAGTGAAGAGAAAAAGCATTAAGAGGTGAAGTACATAAATATTCACCTGGGGGTGCAAAGAGTGGAGAACTGAAATATGGGATATCCAGAATGATGACAGTTTGAGCTGTTATATTCCCTCACATTTTGAATTAGCATTAGTCTCATCTCTCCAGCCAAAGCATATGTTTCTTAAAAGAAGAAAGAGTTTACATGTCACGAGTGCCTTTTGCTAACTTACACAACTCCTACGTAGCCCTTGCATTGAAGATATTGGAACTGTTAAGTTTCCAGTACTTTCTGTCATGGTCTGGAAAGGGTCTGACGTTTTACTCTATTGACAAGAGAACAGGTTAGCTTGTTACTGTTTAATGGATGGATGCTGGAATAAGACATGAAACTCACAGGTCAGAGACAAAGGACTTTATTGCTCACTACACAGTAGGCAGCAAGAGCTTGATATTGGTTGGCATTGATTTCCTATGACTCCCTAAATCCCATGGATGACACAAGTGAGGTTAGATGGATTTCTGCAAATGCATTTTGTTGACTTATAGGAAAGGATAAATGTCCTTGGGGTATTTGTCACTTTTACAGGGTGTGGTAAGTAAGCTTACTCTTTGCCTGAAAGGAAATGTTATCTCATCCCTTGAGGATACCCCTGAAGATACAGTCCTGAGGCTACCATAACTGCAAATACACTATAACATTAGACTATGAGACAGTTGAGAAGTGTCTCAGATAGAGTGGCCATAGCCTTGCATTCTTGGTATATCCAGTGAGCATGTGCAAGAGCACACAGGACCTAAGGAGGATTGCCTCTCCCAACACTTCTAGTTGGAAAGAGAATGTGTGTGTGTGGGGGGGGGGGTGAAGAGACAGTCTATAATTCTCCACCTGTAACAATATTATAAGAAGAGGTGAAAGAAAGAAGAGAGAGAGAGAGGAAAGAAGGAAGGAAGGAAGGAAGGAAAAAAGGTAGGATGGAAGGGGAAGGAAACAAAATAAATCTACCACCAAAAAGCATCAGAACTACTGTTTATATATTATGGCGACAATCCAACTATGCTTCAAGTCACTGGGGTCTCTCCTATAATGTCTCCCAGAGAGGTATCACTCCAGGTACTCAGAATCAAGGAAAGGGAGTAAGAAGAGAGAACACACATGCTGAACGCAGGCCATAAGGTCTGTCTCCAGTATCTGCCTGTACCCTGAACTCAAGGGT
The DNA here is from genome assembly GCF_011764305.1 of Mustela putorius furo. Classification (NCBI taxonomy): domain Eukaryota; kingdom Metazoa; phylum Chordata; class Mammalia; order Carnivora; family Mustelidae; genus Mustela; species Mustela putorius. Next base: position 25,241,938 of record NW_025422368.1, on the reverse strand, counting down.
CCTCTGAGATAAGGAACCTTTGTTGGCTTTCTGCTGGTGAACGCCTTCCGTGTTTTCTCTTCTCTTGTGCCCTTTTCTTAGGTTCTATGTTGTCTTGGAGCAGTTCCAGTCCTTCCTTAGAATAACTAATAAAATAAGGCTAGATCTTCATCTTTCTTTTCATTGTGCACCCATTGAAACTTGTCTAGAACATGCTTCCAGTGTGGCATCTCTAACACTGATTTTTTTAAATTAACATATGACTCTCATATATGGTCCTCATCCCTCAGAATCATGACAGTCCTCCCAATGTGCTGAAATGTCACAACTTCCTTCTATTTTTCAGTGCATAGACCTTATTTTTCTAATGACTTAAGACTATTACTACTAATAATAGTAACTACAATAATTGCTAACACTTATAAGATGCCTACTTTGTGTCAGGCATTTTTCTCCCAGCTTTAATCCTCACAGCAGCCAAACAATACAGGAATTATTAACATTCACATTTCACAGATGAATAAACTGAAGCGCTGGAAGGTGAAATTACTCATAAGGGACAGAATTCAAACTCAGATAGTAGGGCTTAAGCGTCTGCAATCCTAATCAGTAAGCAAAATTGAGCAAAATGTTCATGACATTATTCCTTTTCAATTTTTGTTATCACCAATCTCTCCTTTTCTTTTCTTTCTTCCTTTCTTTTTTTTTTCTTTTCTTTCTTCCTTTCTTTTTTTTTTCTTTTACTGAAAAATGATCATAGATCATCAGATTGGTGTTAGCCAAGTTGCCTTTTCCATGTGAATCATGTTGGAAAACTTATTGAAACCACAACACTAAATGATGAGATGTTTGTAAACATGGCGTACGTCTCCAATCTCTACCTCCCAGTGCCTGGCAAGGTTCCTGGGGTGTAATCGAAACTAGAGAGAGATGAAAGGGAAATCGGGAACGAGAAGGGTGGGAGAGGGGTGAAGGGGAGGAGGAGGGAAAGGCTGGCCAGATGGGAGACAGAAGACAAAAGCAGGAGGGGGAGGGAAATTCATCCCAATAATCACCCTGTACGCAGATGTGTATTTGTTGATTGATCCAGTATCAGTAACAGAATGACCCGGCAGGAAACCTTTGCTTTAGGAAAAGGGGTGTCTGGGTGGCTCGGTCCGTTAAGCCTCAGACTCTTGATCTCAATGTCATGACAGAGAGCCCGAGAGCAAGCTCACCCCTGGGCACTGGGCAGGGAGGCTGCTTGGGGATTCTTTCTCTGCCTCTGCCTGGGCCTCTGCTTCTGCCCTTCCCCCTCTGCATCTGCATCCCTCCCTCCCCACAAGCTTGTTTTCTCTTTTATTATTATTATTATTATTATTATTTATTTGACAGATAGCGATCACAAGTAGGCAGAGAGGCAGACAGAAAGAGAGGAGGAAGCAGGCTCCCTGCTGAGCAGAGAACCTGATGCGGGACTCGATCCCAGGACCCCGGGATCATGACCTGAGCTGAAGGCAGAGACTTTAACCCACTGAGCCACCCAGACGCCCAAGCTTGTTTTCTCTTGAAAGAAAGAAAGAAGGAAAGGAAGGGGAAGGGAAGGGAAGAGAGGGGAAGGGAAAGGAGAAAAAAGGAAGGGAGGGAGGGAACCCAGGAGGAAGGAAGATAAGAAGGAAGGAAGGAAGGATGGATGGATGGATTTCGTGCTGTTTTACCGAGGACTGAGAATGCTTTCATTTCATGTGGATGTATCAAAATACCTTTTTCATTGTCTTTTTAGTTGTTCTTCTTGTTGTTGTTCTTCCTCTTCCAATACACATAAATGAAGAGACTCAAAGAAAATGTCAGAAGATGCTATCTTATAAGATTTGACTACCTTGGACTCAGAATATTACGAACAAGTTCAGAAATAACTTATTATACACAGCAAGACTAGCAGTAGAACATTTTGTAGTACTGTGCTTTACCAGTATAGCCCAAGGTTTCTTGAGCAAAATAGAAGAGCAAACCAATCTTATTCTAGATATACATTTCAAAAAGAAAACGACTCCCTGCTTCCTTAAAAAAAGAAACAATGCCAGCAACCTTGCTTTCATGAACAGCCCTGCAATAATAAACCAGTGTGGGTCGATTTAAAAAAAAAAAAAAGTATTTGCAAGGAAACTAGTTCATTCCCGGAGTTTCCAAGGGCTTAGTATAAAAAACAGTGACTACATGTTTTGTTAAAACAAGAAAATCTGCCTTGCAGTGTTTATAACTTTTCAAAAGGAAGTTGCATGGCCTAATGAACTGCTTCTTGGATTGGGAATCAGAAACTTCAAATTCTGCTCTTTCTCAAACACTGTCTGGCTGTGTGGCTTTGGGTAAATTACTTACCCTCTCTGTGTTTCCTCTTTTTTAAAAAAAAAAAATGGGAATTATACTGAGTGACTGCACAGAAGAGGTATTATGTTCACCAATGAATTACTGACTAGAATGAATCCTTCAAATATGAACAAAGAAGTGCTATGTCTAACCCGAAACACACATTTTAAAGGAGTTGGGAACAGCTCCCTCATTAGGTAAATAAGGCAGTTCAACCAGTTGATTTTTGAAATAAATTCCAACTTTAAAAATTCAATTACTCTAAAAATCATATTTCTAAAACAACCTCAGAAAATTCATAATTTACTTTTGTAATCGAAACTACCCACCCTTTTACAGAGTTTCCAAATGAGGATTACCTGTTTTTTATTTTTAATATGTTTTCATGAAGCAGGATGAGAAACAGAGAGATTACTTCAGCATCTGTGTCCTCATCTACTCTTAGCAAACCTTATTAACCTTTGGAATTTTGACTCTGATACATTAATGACCTGCAGTAAATAGTTGAATAGGACAGAATCTAAGAAATCTTTCAAGATATCCATGGAAGCCCAACCAGGATAAGCCCATAGTGTTTTGTACACACTTGCTGATGATGCTCTGCCTAGATGCCTGTTGCTTTGTTAGTTTCTAAACTGACGCAGGATGGAACTGTCCCCCATCTTGCAACCACAGCACCCAGTATAATACTTGGCACGCGGACACTCTTAAGTAAATATCTGTTGAGCAAAACTGAAATCGGAGTAGTTAAGTTGGTTTCTTCAGGAGAATTGGATTCGAAATAAATTTTTTGAATTGACAGTTTTCTAACTAACAGAACCAAGAATCACAGAGGACAGTTCAGAAGCCTCTTCTGTTAAATTGCTGGATAAGGGAATGTAATGAGGCATAGCTAATTTAATAATTTCAGCAACCTTCAATTATTTTCCACTACGCACAGATTGTCTAAACTCAGCATGACATATGGGGTCTATGTGACTCTATCACCATCCTTTTTGGATGGAAAATTCTCTCCATCTTCACCTCAACAATGGCAACTCTGCTTCATGCATGCTCTTCTCGGACCATATTAGACTTTTTGCTAATTTAGGCAAACACATCAGGACTTCGTCCATCCTACTGACTTCCATAAGGATTTTCCAAGAGAAATGCCTCTGTATGTGCTTGTCCTTGAACTAATATGAACTAATATGTTCTCCTTTTTTTACTCACATGAACACCTACACATATTTATGACCACACTCTGTGAAATTCTACTGAAACTCTCCCACTCTACTTCTTTAGATACATACCTCTACCGAAACTCATATTTTACCGTTTGTTTATATAATTCACCAAAGGCAGATGCTGGGCCTTATTCTTTTTTATGATCCCAATACTAGCATGATGTGTACCTTTTCTTATGTGATGAGCACCTTTTTATATAATGGATTAATGTGTGTGGGTCCAGTATTTTAAATGAAGGTTCTCACCCCAACCACCTTTTTCTGAAATCAGCAGACCTTTGGACTTTGGAGGTTAATGAATCAATACATTGTGGTGGGAAGAAGGGCACGTGGCCGCTGGGATGGTATTCAGAATTCCTGCTAAAAAGGCCACTTCACCAAGCCAATCATGAGTCCTTGCAAATAGATGAGATTTGTACCATGCTGAGCCATTGGGACGTCAGAGACTAGGTCTTTGAGGGTGAAGAGCTTAGTCACAGAGGCTTGTGTGACAACAAAAATGAACATATGATAAAACTGTTTCACAAAATAAAGTGAGTTTATATCATTGGTTGTTTAAAACAAGTGACCCCTCTGTAATATGAGACTGTGGTTGTAGGCATTAGTGTTTCCGTGAGGAAATTCCTTCCCAGCTCTTCTCTGCACAGTTATATGTTTTTTGAAACCTCAACTCTTAGCAAAATCAGTAGAGAAACCGAGACACTATTTCTATTGTGAGAATTCAAGGAACACAGAAATGTCACTTATTTGAAGGAATCTACTAAGGTCAAGTCAATAAGACTGAAAAGTGCTGTCACGTGGAGATTAAGGTTGGCATTTCTAGGAACAGGAAAGGAATATTTTAAGAGGGAGGGAAGCTAGGTTGGGCCTGAAAATAATTCTTTTGCAATTAAAAGTGTCCTGTCGCTTCAGCTGGAAGCACCTCGTGTAGTGCCATGGTGGTAGGCTGTCTTCTAGCCCTTTAAGAATCACCCTCCAGTCCCCAATAGTGAGGCCACTGATAACGAATATGCCCTGTCCTCGAGTGCGAGGATGAAAAATACTGGTCATGGGACACAAAATTGCCAAAGAGAATGAGAAAAGTTCAGGGATCAGGCATTGGCGGAGAAAACACTTACCCTTTCCCATTCCACCGTAATTTTAGCAAAGAGAGGTTATGAATGGCTCTAAGACACCGTTCGTAAAGAACCTGCTTCAGATCAGTGTGGCACATTTCCTACAGCTGTGTTTCCCCACTGCGCTACAGCTCACCTATGTTTCTTTGGCCCCTCTCTTCGTGATCACACTAATTCACCAGTCTGGTTTTTCAAGCTCCTGGTGTTATTGCTCCTTGGACTTGCACTGTAATAACCACTGCTTTTATGTAGATGGACTTGGCTGGGCTCTAGTATCTTATTAACAGTAGATAATAGGACATTAAGAGTAGATAATAGGACATTCATGGAACCCATCCTACAGCCTAGACACAGGGATTAGTGCTTTACATGTAGTACCTTATTTAATGTTTACAACAATTCTTTCTATGAGGGAAGACTGTTGGAAGATAAACTGAGGCATAATAAAAATCTTCAGAGCTTATTTGAGGAAATAACACCTAGAATGGGGCAGCACCAAACCAGGAATGGTTAGAAGTACTCCACCCACCAAGAGCTACAGGGCAAGACTTTTATAGGGACACAGGCATCAAAGCAAGGAGGCTATCTGACTGACTATCTTAAGTGGTTGCCTCATTCTGGAAAGCCCAGTTGCCTGTTCTTGATAGATTGTCCTTAGGTTTTGATGTCTTAGCCTTGAGGCATTACAGATTTGGGTTTCGGTTAGATAGAGCCGGCTGCTAAGGCATTAGGCCCACCTCAATTGACCTCTTTGTTTAATTAATTTGACAATGCTATCTCCATTTTGCAGGTAAGGACACTGAGCCCCAAGGTCACATAGTTAGTAAATATCAGAGCCGTGACCCAGACCCAGTCTCTTACCTCCCACCCTGTATTGTTTCCAGTCTTTTATGTGTACTGTTTGATGATCTCATCTTTCTGCAGTAAAATCACACAGATCTTAGGTATAGCTGTTGAAAATCTTTGAGGAGCTCGATGCAAAAGCATCTATGTCCGGTTCAATGCTCTTGAATGCCAGAAAGTCGTGCCAACAAATCCACACTGAAAATTCTTCTATTTCTCTTATCAGCTTCGAATGGATGGATCAGATCTGTTAGCAATAGAATGGAGCTTAGAGATCATCCAACCCAGAACTTCTCAAATTTTAGCGGCATCTGAACCACCTTGAGGGCTTGTTCAAACAAGATCCATGGGCCCTGGTTTCAAAGTTTCCTATTCTGTAGCTCCGAAGTGGGGCCTTAAAATTTGCACATCCATCAATTTTCAAATGCCGCTGCTGCTCTGGGAACCACACTTGGAGCACACAGGACCAAAACCAACCTGGGCCTAATTTTCAAGAGAGGAAACTGAGGCCTGGGGAACCGGAGAGGCTCTTCCAAAGAAACTGGTGACTTCAAAACAGAGGCAGAATAGTATGTAAATTCCTTCCTTCTCATTATGCAGCCTCTGAAAATAACCAACAATAGAAACAGCATTGCCTGCAGGAAGTAAGCTTACACACTGGGGCGCAGGCATGAATGAAAGCAAGTAGGCACAATATAGTAGGCACTCTGAAATGTTCACGCCATTTGACCCCATCATATCATTTTTAACAAACTAGCCTTTGAAAATGCCAGAGATGGGGCGCCTGGGTGGCTCAGTGGGTTAAAGCCTCTGCCTTTGGCTCAGGTCATGGTCCCAGGGTCCTGGGATCGAGCCCGGCATTGGGCTCTCTGCTTGGCAGGGAGCCTGCTTCCTCCTCTCTCTCTCTCTGCCTGCCTCTCTGTCTACTTGTGATCTCTGTCTGTCAAATAAATAAACAAAATCTTAAAAAAAAAAAGAAAGAAAGAAAGAAAGAGAGAAAATGCCAGAGATGGGTAGATATTTTCGCACAAAGAAATATATATATTTAAAGATATATAACATCTTTAATATCTCATTTAAAATAATACCTAATTTAATATCTTTAATACCTAAAATCTCACATCTTTACATAAATATATATATATATGCCTTTGTGTGAGATACATAGTGTATATGTAATATATTTGTTGGATAGGTGGGAAGAATGGGTGCTAAGGTTCAGCTCCGTCCCCTTCAGAGGCTCACAGTAGTAAGCATACGGATTCTGTTTGTGTCACTACACTCCTGCCTCTGTCTACACTTACTTGGGTCAGGGCTAAGGGCTCCCATTTTATGCTGTCACCATCTCACTGAGTGTTCAAGCAATCCTCTCTCTTCCAGGGGCTTCGACTGCCCTTGGCTATCAGATAAGAGCAGGGAGAAGGACTAACAGGTGTCCACTCCACCTCCAGGGGTCACTGGCAACAGAGCATGCTCTTTGACGTCTTGTCTCATTCTCCCATGCCATGGTCCCTGGCCCCCAACCTCTTCATCAAGACTGGGGACTTGTTCAACCTACCCTCTCGAGATAAAAAAAAAAAAAAAACAAAAAACCTTGTCCTGCAAATATCACCTTAATTGTCTCACACTTAGATTAGCATCCAGGTACCTGCAGCCTTTGGTTTACGTGTCCCAAGTGCGTGACTAAGTTTAGTTATTTAGGAGAGGGGACTGCGGGCTTTCAGGGAAGGCGGTGGTAGACGGGAACTGGGAGAAGGGATGGACCTTGAAGCACAATGAAGAACTAGGATGAGCACAAAAAGGGAGAAAGCATTCTCGTGAGTGCTTCAAAATAAATGATAGGAGTAACGTCCGCACATACTCAAGAGCGTAGACGGTATTCCCGAACCATCCTGAAGGTCGGAGTTTCTCACAAGGCCATCTCCACAAAGCTTTCCCCAGAGGTGAGTTGTTCTTCAGTTTGTCACTTCCGGGGCCGGGTTTGGGTTTGTGGAGCCTGAAATGCATCCACCCGGTGAACTCTTCCAAAGGAAAATTATGCATTTGACAGTTTGTATACATTTCCAGGCTCCAGAAGGAGTCTGGGTGAGTAAGGAGCCCTGAAGCTTCATTAGTTTCCTGCTTAATGTCCCCTTGGCAATCTCTGCAACTCCAAATAGCCTCTACATGCTTTGAAAGGGGCAGGCTTAGCTCGCCCAAGACAGCCTGTAACTCCCTTTCTCATCTACTGATATTTGCCAGTTATATTTTTAGTTCTTTGGGGATTCTTTTTTTTTCATCTGTAGATGATATGCGAAAGCTTCTATCTCTATTTCTTCAGGGAAGTTAGATATAAGATTAGAAAACGAATTTCCCTCCTTTTCTGTCTTTTTCTCTCTGTCCCACGTCTGCTACGTCTGAATGTCTGTCAATGCTAACAGTGCTCCAAAAATAACAAACTTGACAAGATATATCTTTTGTTCAGTATCTATGATGAGGTCTTCTGTGCTGTCAATAACATGATTTTAAAGACTGAAAACCTGTAAACAACATTGATGAATCATGCAAATCTAGGTGAGTGCAGAAATACTCAGTATGATAGGAAGTGGGAAGTGGGAATGTAATTCACAAAATCTGGGCTGTTACAGGAACTTATCTCAGATGTCAAGTTCAAATAAAGTCTGTTACAGCGCCCCATTAATTGCTCAAAATTTTTGCACTTTCGCTCAAAATTTTGTCCATTATGTTTACGCTTTAACTTTCCGGTACAGATTTTTTTCTTAGCATTTCTAATTATCTTTCTTTTTCTTTCCTTTTTTTCCTTTTTACACTTCTCAGGATAATAATGTGTTTCTAATGATCACTAAAGCACACCCAGCTTTTTCAAGTTGCTATCTTTTATAATAAATGTCCTTTCTTCTCAAAGACATTCTGCCGAGAATTCTGGCTTTCTGTTCGAAAATATTGAATGATTGCTTTTCCAGCCTGCCACACAGAATCATCCCAAGAATTCTTTTCGTGATATTTCTCTGCTACAGCAACTAGATCTTGACACTTACATCTTTCTCTTCCTTGGATCCTTTTTTGGCTTTGTGGTAGCAACATCCTGAAGGAACTTTTTATAGAAAGAAGGGAGGAATCTTTTCTTAGGTCTTGCATGTCTCAAAATGTCATTACTTTGTCTTCAGATTTGATTGCTGATTTAAATCATATAGAAATCTCAGTTTAATGGAATTTTCTGTCAGAACTGTGAAGGCATTGTGTTACCAGTTTTAGAATCCAACATTTCTGAAAAAGAAAAAAGTTGGGATGCAAATCAGATTCTTATTCCTTTCCATATCACCTGCTTCATTTTGTCCCCACTCTATAGATCATTTTAATAACTTCTTTTTATCATCAGTATATAAAGACTTTATCAGTCTATGTACAGAGTTGGATTATCTTTCTACTTTACTTCAGTTTGGTGTTCTACACTATCTTCCAATTAAAAAATTTAATATCTTTTCTTCAGTTTAGGAGAATTTCCTTCAAAATTTAAAACAAAAGTTATTTCCTCCCCTCCATTTTCTCTGTTCTCTGATTCTGGAATTTCTCCTAGATGTTCAGCTTCTGAATTAATCCTGTATGTCTCTGAATGTTCATATTACATTTTCTTCTCTAGCTTTTTTGCTCTGAAATCTGGATGACATCCGTGAGTTTCCTTTTAGAGGTCTATTCAAAAATTTGACCCCTGTAGTTTTAAACTCAAATAAATCTTCCTTGTCCTTGGATTTAATAAATATCTCAAAACTAACTTTTATATAAAACTAATTTATTATTAAAAACTTCTCTTCAGTTTTCTGAATTACCTCTATTTCCTTAGGGTTAATTGTTGTATGTTTCTTCTTAGTTCTTGTCTGTGTTCCGTTGGCTTTCCTCAACCGTCTGGGTTGGCCATTTATGTTTGGAATAAAGGAATTAGACTGATTGAGAGTAGATTTCCTCCACTGAGGAAAAGTCTGTTTTCTCTACAAAACTCCCTACCAGGTGGAGGGTTGTTCTTGAGCTGTGTACACAGGTCAGAGCAAGTCGCTTGTCACTGGCCGGTAACTGGTGAGTGGCCATTACTAGCCAGAGTGAGGAAAGATTCGTTATGGAACATGTACAGCCACACCCAAAGCTTGCTTATTTCCAGTCAGCTTGTTTAACTTCTTCAGAGCATGTCTTTGGTTTCAGCCTGTGGAAAATGGCTGCTGTCTTTTGCTCTGTAGATGCACAGTTTGGGGAAGAGAATGGAGGATGAGTGGGCAGGTGGATGGGTGTTCTGCAGGAGACTGGCTCTTAATACCCAGATGTATGCCCCACTTTATACCCCCTGCTTTTTTACTAATACCCCATGCTTGGAACTTATTTGAGCTTCCGCTAGGAAACTAGGTTTCCCTATCACCACTTTCTTCCTCTTCATGGTGAATGAGGCTTCCACACAACCTACCTGCTTTCTGTATTCCAGAAATCCATCAACACATCCTATCTGATGATGATCCTGACCCATTTGCTCCCAAATTGTAATGGATTTACTTTATTTTGTATTTCTGTAGGGTCACTCTGTACTATTTTGTACTTTTAAGTGTCATTTCAATGATGTGTAGCGAAAACATGAAGTAAAATCTTCCTCCAAAAGTTGTCTACTAAAGCTTTAACTTGGAAAAACAGAGCTTTCCTCTAAAAAGATTTAGACCTATGTATACACACACATACATGCATGTAAAAGATTGGAATAAAATGATTCCAATTTTATTAGAGGTAGGAGGAAGGGGAAAATCTATAAATGTTCAGTAAATACTTGATGGATTTAAAAATCTTGTTCACTAGAACACAATCGTTTTGTAATATTATATGAAAAGAGCAATATGGAAAGTTGTGACAGTACTAGACACTAATTATCTAAGGCATTTGGTGACAATGAAAAGTAATGCTTTAGAGCTGGTTAATGATTTCGACGGCAGCAGAATATTCCAGATGATGAGTTAGAACACAGCAATGCGCTCCCAATGTTTAAAATGGAACAGCTACTAACCACTTTCTCAGTTTTTCCTATAGACATGGTCATGAAAACCTGTGCAAGATTTATTGCAAATATATCTTGTAAGTGAAGTTACGTGAAGCAATAAAATGTAGTAGTCCTTGCTTTACTAGGTCACTCTGGACTTTCCCAAAACCCTCTTTTTCTTACACAGCAGCCATTAAGTGGGGAACCATAACTTTGTGTAATGTAATTAAATGGTAATGGACTTTTAACATTTTTTATAGGTTTATGAAATATTATTCCCCTGGATCTTTGAAATCTGAAATTCACAGCATATTGGCAACTCAAAATATTGAAGATTCTTTAAATTAGGCACTTGGCTTTGAATAGAGAACAACATTAAGAAAAATGTTAAGCAATCAAAACTCTGCATTATTTCATTAGGTACTGTGAGTATTTGTTACTTTCGACAAGCCATGGTAGATAGGTTTGGAAATTTTCTGTAACCAATTGTGAATCTTCCTAGGTCTTCTTGACATTCTGGATTTCAGTTCCTGTGCATTTGTCCATTGTGTAATCATAAATGATAATAGCTGGGAAGATCATCTACTCCAGCCCTGTCCTCTTCTTTTCTTCTTGGAAATTTGAAGAATACAGAAAGGTACAAAGAATTGAATGGCAGACGTTTGTATCCTCACCAATGACAATTAAACACTATTAACATTTTGCTTTTCTGGTGGTGGGTACTAAGGAGGGCACGTATTGCATGGAGCACTGGGTGTGGTACAAAAACAATGAGTCTTAGAACACTGAAAAAATAAAATAAAATAAACATTTTGTTTCACTTGCTTTCAATTTTTTTCTATGACTATATGTTAAAAGACATTATACTACTGTATGACTACACTGTCTTCTTAAAAGAAAAAAATTAAAAACTTACAGATGAAAATAAAAATAGTCTCCAATTATCATATGGTTTTACTTACTTGTGGAGCATAAGGAATAACACGGAAGACATGGGGAGATGGAGAGGAGAAGTGAGTTGAGGGAAATTGAAGGGGGAGACAAACCATGAGAGACTGTGGACCCTGAGAAACAAACTAAGGGTTTTGGAGGGGAGGGGGGATAGGAGGTTGGGTGAGCCTGGTGGTGGGTATCATGGAGGGCACGTATTGCATGGAACACTGGATGTGGTGCATAAGCAATGAATCTTGGAACACTGAAAAAATAAAGTTAAAAAAGAGCAAAAAAAAAAAGTATTCTCTAATCTGTATCCCTTTTGCACAATATTCTCCATTTCTAAGAGGCACTCAGTATTATAAATTGGTATCTAGCCCTGAAGACCTTTTTGAAAAATTCTTTTACATATTTATGTAGAGTAACTATGGTGTCACTTCAGATACATTTTAAAATTACATATAAATCATATCCTGTTGTTTATTTGTGATGTAGCTTGTTTTAGTCACTAAATATGTTTTTGAGATCTATTCTTACTGTTACACACAGCTATAATTCATTTGTTTAAATGGCTGAATTACAGCGCAACATTAAATTCTATTCGGATAGATATAGATATTGATGATCCCAGATTTCCCTGGGTTGAGCACATCTGCTATCTCCTTATCCATCCTTTATTTGCCTCTTAGTGTGATTTCACCTTAACTGGGTCTCTCATCAATAGCTTAGAGCTAGATTGTTTTTTTAAAGATTTTCTAATATATTTATTTGAAAGAGAGTGTGAGCAAGGGGAAGGGCAGAGACAGAGGGAGAAGTAGACTCCCTGCCAAGCAGGGAACCTGCCTCTGGGCGCAAGCCCAGGAATCTGAGATCATGACCTGAACCAAAGGCAGACAGACGTTTAACCAACTGAGCCACCCAGGGGCACCAGAGCTAGATTTTTTTAAATGTAAGAGTTTCCCTCTTTAATTAGACAAACTTACCCCATTTATGCTTATTCATAATTTATCCATAATAAATTCTAACCTATTTCTTCCACCTGATTTCTTTGTTTCTCATTGATCATGGTCTCTCTTTGTTTTGGGGGGAGTTTTTTCCACTTTTAATCTTCTCTTCCTCCTCTCTTCCAATGGAATAATCGTGCTTTCTTGAATCTCTTTTTCCATTTATTGGATTTGAACTTATAATTCTATTTCCTATTTTTTAGCGATTACTTTGGTGTATTGTGGCTCCCATTTTCTTAGCCAAGTCTCATCTTTATCACTACGTCAAACTTCCTCCACTTTTAGGTATGTTTTTAGTTTCCTCCACACTGCTTTTCTCCGTCTGCTTTGTTGTTTTTTTGAGATGTTTGTTTATTTCTATCAAAAGCATAAAGTAGGGGCACCTGGTTGGCTCAGTCAGTGGAACATATGACTCTTGATATCGGGGTTGTCAGTTGGAGCCCGGTGTTGGGTATAGAGATTACTTAAAAAAAAAAAAAAAAAAAAAAAAAAAACTTTTAAAAAACATAAATCCTGGGATTATTGCTGTCTTATTATTTTTCATGATCAGTGTTTATCTCCTGCTGCTTTATGACCTGAGCTAAGGCACAGTTCATGGTTTCCCATTGTGCAGGTCTGTGCAGGGTGAAGTCACCACTACCTTCTTGCTGGCCCTGCCAGAGACCAGGTTTCCTGGCTAAAACTGTACTGTGGGGCCAGATATTTCCATTCAGGAATAGGAGGATTAGAATAGGAGGATATATCTGGCTTCATGCCTAAGCTTCATTCAATAAACTTTATTTCACCAGCGAATTCCATATTGGGATTATGCGGTACTAACCTGGATTAATACAATTAGTATTGGTCTGTTTGTTTAATTGTTTGTGGATGAATGGGGGACAGATATTCCATTAAAAAACAATTACACAAAGAATGATACCTGAATTAGACAGAAAGCAGTGGATGATCACAGGAACGGGGGTACTAGGGATCTCATTTTCTTGGGGAGGCCACAGATATCTTCTCAGGGAGGTATATTTTGATTTGGCCCTTGAGCAATGATGGAATATGAGCCCGGTCAAGCACTGTAGGGGGAGGGAATGGTGAGTAAAGGTCACGGAGATATGAAAGAGCAGGGCTGATTCTGAAAATGGCTCAAAGCTCTACATGATTGGAGAGAAGGACATTGGGGGAGGAGTGGCAGGAAAGAGATGGGAGAAGCTAGGACAGTGGGCTGACGTCAGGTGCAGACTAGCCTTGTGTGTCACATAAGAAGTGTGGATGTTACAAATGACCGTGGCTGGTGACTACCCAGTACAACGGCTTGCTCCTTCCTCATCCCTGAAAACATGGAATTAGTCATTCTAATTTTCCCACTCAGACAAGGCATGGCCTTAGAAGTCTTTTCCGCGTGACATTCTCACGGGATGGTCTCCAGTTAAAAAGAGTTGGCATGTCTGTTTGTCACCTCTGCTAGTAACATAGGATACCTCTGAAATAATTCATTCTTATTTGAATGAATTATGCCCCAGCTTTGGGGCAGGGATGAACACAACAGGTGGAGCAGGAAGTGGTCGCAGGCCAGAGCTGTAGAAGGTTTTTAATCAAATATGATAACTGATACGGAGTAGAAGCAATACACTGGAAAGGAAATTTAGCAGATGGGCTTCACTCCGATTTGGCACTCAGAGGAGGAAAGAAAAGGTTGGAAACCAAGAGCAAATGCAAGGACAGCTCCAGGCTTTCTGCCTTGGACAGCTGGGCAGGTGGGTGGTACCTGGTTTCACATGGTCCCAGACTACCTGTGATTTGGGCTGCCAGTGCCCTGTCAAATATCTCCTAAATACCTTTCCTTTCCTGCCTCAGGGTTTTGGAAATTCCTAGCACAGAAATAGCCCAGAAGTGTAGGAGAATTTATGACTTTGGGGTGGGGAGTAACACCAACCAAGAAGGAATACCAGTTGGTGGACAAATGCCCCAGCCTTCTTTTCTTCGGCGGGACAAACCCGAAACATGGGCCATGCAGTTTCCGAGGCCCCAGTGGGACTGAGCCACTCAGCTGCCAGTGGGAGTCATTGGAGCAATCAAATGTCCTTCACTGGCCTCCGCTCCTTTCTTGGCTTTTCTCAACTCCATATGGAATGACTCCTCCAATAAGTCACCTGCCATTTCGGTCCTTGTTTCATGCTGTTTCATCATAAAGACACGGATGAAAATGCCTTTATCTGGACAGCATGGAGACTTGACCAGGAGGCTGGGGTGGAGGTCATGGATGGGAAAATGAAGCAGTTAATTCGGAAAATGTTCGATGTGAGGTTCCTGGGATGGTTCCAAACCTGAAGGAACAGGGATTGGCATGTAGCAGATGCTCAGTACAGGGACACCTGGTTGTACTTGGCTTTGTCGCCCGTCATGGGTATTGTGTCGTTTGCAAATGGAAGATTGGTAGCACGCCTGCGCCCTACAAGTTTATCGGCGCCATTTTTCCACCAGCATGTACTCGCTTCATGTCTCCGTGTCACATGTTAGTAATGCCCACAGTATCTCAGACCTTTTATCATTATTATTTTTGTTATGGTGATCTGTAGTCAGTGACTGTTGATGTTGCCTTTGTAATCGTTTTGCGGCCCAGTGACCTGTGTTCATACAAGATGGCAAACTTCCTCTGGGTATGTTGGGTGTGTTTTGACTGTTCCGCCAACTTGCTGTTCCCCTGTCTCTCTCCTTCTCCTCAGGCTTCCCTGTTCCCTGAGACACAATTTCATTTTTGAAGATTTACTTTAGCTAAGGGGAGGGACAGAGGGAGAGAATCCTTAGCAGACTCCCCGCTGAGCACAGAGCCCTACTTGCAGCCCAGTCTCACCACCCTGAGGACATGAACCAAGCCAAAATCAAGAGGGGGACACATAACCGATGGTGTCACCCACATGTCCCCTATGTCCCTTTAAATCCAAAGCTAGAAGTGATTTAGCTCAGTGAGGAAGGCATACTGAAAGCTGAGATAGGCTGAAAGCTAGGCCTCCTACAGCAAACAGTTAGTTAGCCAAGCTGTGAATGCAAAGGAAAAGTTCTTGGAGAAAATCAAAAGTGCTATTGCAGTGAACACATCAAAGATAAGAAAGAAAAGCCGCCTTATTGCTGATATGGAGAAAGTTTCAGAGGTCTGAATAGAAGACCAAACCAGCCACAACATTCCCTTAAGCCAGAGCCTAATTGAAAGAAAGGCCCTCGCTCTCTTCAATTCTGTGAAGGCTGAGAGAGGTGGGGAGGCTGCAGAAGAAAAGAGTGAAGCTAAGAGAGGTTGGTGTATGGGATTTAAGGAAAGAACCCATCTCCCTAACAGGTGCAAGGTGAAGTAGCAGGTGTTGATGTAGAAGCTGAAGCCAGTTATCCAGACGATAATTCATGAAGGTGACTACACTAAACAGATCTTCAATGTAGACAAAACAGCCTTCTGTTGGAAGAAGACGCCATCTAGGACTTTCATAGCTAGAGAGGAGAAGTCCCCGCCTGACTTCAAACCTGCAAAGGATAGGCTGACTCTCTTGTTAGCAGCTTAATGTAGCTGGTAACTTAAAGTTGAAGCCGATGTCCATTTACCGTGCTGAAAATTACAGTGCTTTAAGAATTATGTTAAATCTACTCTGTATTCTATTAGTTGAAGCCTGGATGGCAACACATCTGTTTACAATATGGTTTACTGAATCCTTTGAGCTCACTTTTGAGACCTCCTGCTAAAAAAAAGGGGGGGTATCTTCCAAAATATTACTGCTCATTGACAATGTACCTAGTTACTGGAGTTCTGATAGAGATGTGCAATGAGATTAGTGTTTTTTTTATGCCTGCCAATGACATCCATTCTGTAGCCTATGGGTCAGGGAGTAATTTCATCTTTCAAGTAATACTATTTAAGAATTACATTGCATATGGCTCTAACTGCTCTAGGTAGTGATTCCTCTGATAGAACTAGACAAAAGCCATTGCAAACCTTCTGGAAAGGATTCACCATTCCAGATGTCATTAAAAATGTTCATGATTCAGGGCAAGAGGTCAAAATATCAACATTAACAGGAGTCTGGAAGAAGTTGATTTCCATCCTAATAGATAACTGTGAGGTGTTTAAGACTTCAGCGGAGGAAGGAACTGCAGATACGGTGGGAAGAGCAGAGAACTAGAATTAGAAGCAGACCTGAAGATGGGGCTGAACTGCCACCATCTCATGATAAGTCTCTCACAGATGAGCTTCTTGTGGTTGAGCAAAGAATGTGGTTTCTTTTCTTTTCTTTTTAAGATTTTATTTATTTATTTGACAGAGAGAGGCATAGCAAGAAAGGAAAAAAAGCACGGGGAATGGGAGAGGAAGAAGCAGGCTTCCCGCTGATCAGGGAGCCCGATGTGGGGCTCGATCCTAGGACCCTGGGATCGTGACCTGAGCCGAAAGCAGATGCTCAACTACTGAACCACCCAGATGCCCAAGAAAGTGATTTCTTGTGATGAACCCCTTCCTGGTGGAGATGCAATGAAGAATGCTGAAAGGACAAGAAAGGATTTAGATTATTACATAATTTTAGCTAATAAAGCAGCATCAGGGTTTGAGAGGGTTGACTCTAATACTGAAAGATGTTCTCCTGTGGGTGCAGTGTTATCAGACAGCATCACATGCCACAGAGGAGCCATGGACGAAATGAAGAGTCCATCAATGCGGCAAGCCAAGCAGTTGTCTTATTTTCCGAAATTGGCACAGACACCCCACCCTCCAGCAACCACTACCTTGATAAGTCAGCAGCCATCAGCATGGAGACAAGACCCTCCACCAGCAAAAAGATTAGGACTTGCCAAAGCTCAGGGGACGATTAGCAAATTTTGGCAATAAAGTATTTTTTTAATTTTATATTTTTTCAGTGTTCCAAAATTCATTGTTTAGGTATCACTCCCAATGCTCCATGCAATACATGCCCTCCTTAATACCCACCACCAGGCTCACCCAAACCCCCACTTCTCCCCTCTGAAATCCTCAGTTTGTTTCTCAGAGTCCACAGTGTCTCATGGTTCATTTCTCCCTCTGATTTCCCCCAACTCACTTCTCCTCTTTTTAATTAAGGTATATACAATTTTTAGGTACGATGCTATTACTACAGTATAGGATACAGATAACTTTTATAAGCACTGGGAAACCACAAAATTCATTTGACCAGCTTTCTTTTGATATTGCTTTATTGTGGTGTTCTGGAACTAAACCCACAAGATCTCCAAGGTATGCCTGTAATGGGAGGAACAGACAACAGTTAAAGTCTTAGAGGAGAGGAAATCTTATGTTTAAGGCTAATTCATACTGAAAAGAGACCAAAGGCATGAACTAATGCTTCAGGAGATGTTTATGGAGCCTGGTGCTCTGTTTGCTTTTTATACACTAATTGGCAAATTTATTGGGTTGCCAAGATGGCAAGTTTATGGATTAAAAAATATATATAATTTACTAGTAAATGTCATCTGTGTTGCATTTGAGTTGCTCTTTTTTTTTTCTTTGAAGAAAGTTAAGCTTAAGAAGAAAAGTAAAAATTACAGGAAATAATTTGCAAATTGATGGCATTTGTGAAGACTTTTGAAAGAGCAGGGGAGTGGAGGTTGGGACCGGCTTCCCTCCTCCCTGTTCAATGACTGTCATTGTCTCACTGGGGAGACTAGTTTCTGTATTTTGCTGAGCTGGTGTGAGGTGCTGCGAATGAGTAAGCACCTTTGTTCGTGGTTGTGTGCTGTACCATACATTAGCTAGCATCAGATGTGGCTCAGAAGGCTGGGAAATAAGGCTAGTGCAAATGAGAAATGTTTTATTTCTTGTATTGTAATTAATTTAAATGAAGAAGCTTAAGCAATGTAAAATATTTGTCCATGAAAGACAAGTTTGTTTCGGTAGGACTCTATTAGGCTTTGTTGAAAATGTGGCACATGAATGGCTATTTCTAAGGCTTAGTATGATAATAAAAGGATGTAAAATGTCTCACTAATACTTTGTAAAAAGCATTGTAGGGGTACAGTGGATACACCAAACAACATGCATATTCAATGTCTACAATTGGCTAAGTCTGGACTTACACATAAAACCAGGAAAACATCACCACGATCAGGGTATAGACATATCCATCACCTCCAGAAGTTTCCTTGTACTTGCTCTTTTGTGTGTGTGGTAAGAACACTTAACACAAGATCTACCCTCTTACAAGTTTTGAGTGCAGTCTGCAGTATCATTTGCTACTCCGTATGTCATACAGCAGACCCCTAGAACTAATTCATCTTGTAATCTTATGTTCTATTTTGCAAGGAGCATATTTTAGCTGCACTGGGTTAAACAAAATCTATTATTAAAGTTATTTCATTTTTTTTCTTTATGTTTTTTTAACGTAGCTATTAGAACATAAAACTAGGGCTGTCTGGGTGGCTCAGTCATCAAGCAACTGCGTTCAGCTTGGGTTGTGATCCCAGGGTCCTGGAATCAAGCCTTGCATTGGGTTCCCTGCTCCATGGGATGCCTGTTTCTCCTTCTCTCACTCCCCCTGCTTGTGTTCCTGCTCTCGCTGTGTCTCTCTCTGTCAAATAAATTAATTAATTAAATATTTTTTAAAAATAAATAAATAAAATGAGACGTGTCTAACAGTATACGTTTATTGACAGCGCTGGTATAAAATGTCCTAAAAGTATAAGCCCCAAGCTCTCCAGGTAATGGAGGGCTCTTCCAGGTATAAGGATTATGGCTGCCCACCCCCTCCCACCCCCCAGCCCCTGCAGCTTTTCTTTGGCATTAAGCTTCTCCTGTGTCTATGACACCAAACTCTCTTACCATTTGGGGGCTGAGAATAAAAGGAGAATAAAAGGCATGAATTCTATAACAGAAGAAATGTTCTCCAGAGTTGAGTTTTGCTTTGCTTTGATTTTTGACCCAGACTTGGCTCTTTAGTGTATTTGTCAGTTTGTTTGTTTTATTGAGGCCCAAAGCATTGGATTTTCTTTCAAAATGGCAGGAAGAGGGTAAGGGTGGGACCCAAGGAGGAAACAAAACAAAACAAAACCCGGTGGCCCCGGGGAGAACCGAGAGAGGGTGTGGCTGGAACTGTGTTGGCAGCGGCTCCTGGAGCCCCGAGACAAGGGATCAGGTGGAGGACAGCCTGGGGTGGAGGCCTAGAGTATGGGGATGGGGAAAATGCTAAGCCAGAGGAGCGAGTGGGGTTCCCAACACAGGGGCCAAGACCGTAGAGGAGGCCAAAAGCAGCGGGGCCAGGGAATCACGATAGAGGCGGGGACAAATCTCCATGGTGAAAGTCTCATAAATGAGCTGCCACACAGGGTGAGGGGCAAGCCAGATGGAGGGCAGTCGCATGGGGCGGGGGCGTGTGGAGTCAGAGGTGTCCTCCCAGGGCCCAAGTCACTCCTGCCGAGTGAGAGGATTTCACCACACATCCCTCGTCTGGGATACTCCGGCTGCCCAGCTGCGGACAAATGGGTTTACTTCCCCAGCCCTAGTATTCAAAGCAAACTCTGTTGGGCTGTCTTCACACTGGTTGGTGTTGTGGACTTTTTTTGGCTCCTCTTCACAGATCACACAAAAGTCTGGCTTATTTGTTTGTTGCTCCGTCCTAGTGGGCTGAAACTGCCTTAATCTTCTCTCTGTGGCCAGCGCCCCGCAAGGTTGTAAGCTACCAAACGAGTAGCTCGAGTGGTGGGCGGGCAGTGGATAAGGAAGCGGAATTAGAAAACCATGTCACTCAAGGACATGTAAAATCCCGATACTTTTTTTAAAAGTTCCCCCCAGCACCTTTGGGAACACACAGATACTTAAATATTCGTATGCATACATGTATTGAAGCCCAGTATATGAAATAACGTCTTCATTTTGGTGTCAGTCTGGGTGAGGGGCCCCCACTTTTAGGATGCCCCGGGGAAGCTGTTTTCAAGAGCTATTTGCAGCTGGATTGTTCCTTGACTCGATGGAGCTAAAACTCTTCCAGAGAAGTGAACTGTCCTCACAGAAAGAGCTGAAAGAAACACCAAGTTTCTTGGCATGATGTTGCCGGGCAGGCTGCAATAGATTAGCTCTGCCCTTAACAACAAGTTTCACTGGGCCGATGAGAGATGTTATGGAAACGTATCAAGGGAAAGAGGACTCCAGCTTCAGCTGGCCAGCAGACCATAGGGTAATCACTGCAATGAAAATCCTGAACCAGCACCAAGACTCACAAAGCAGCTTATTATAAGGATTTAATATACAGTATGATGGAGAATCTGGATAGCTCTGGTAATGGGATACGGAGCCTTGCTCTTCTCAGTCCCTGGTTCAAATTTGGATTAAGTCCATTTCAACTAAAATTAGTTGCCATTTGAGACACTTTGGAGGCCTTGGCGAAACAAGCTGGTCACCTCATCCCGGCTACCAGGGGAGCTGACCTCACATACAGGGGCTACCTCCCCAAGGAAAAATCCCAACTGTTGTCACGCTGTAGGTTTCCTTTTAGACCACAGATCGAAGTCCCACCAACATTATTTTAAAAGTGCTCAAGCCCCAAACTCCAACTCTGTGACCAAAGTGTCCCTCATTCAGTTCTAGAGAGTCAAGATTGCAAAGGTTAAAAACAATGCAAAACAACAACAACCCCTCTTCTAAGGCAACTCTAGTTCTTCAATCAGACTTCTTTAAGAAAGCAGCCTGGTGGCTTGATAATTAGAAGCTACTGTAGAGATCCACTCAGGCCCTTCCCCACTGGGCACGTCCACCGCATTCACGTGGAGTGGAAGCTTCTGGCGCAGCCTTCTTGGATCGCTGCGTGTCCCTGTGAATGCCTGTCTTCCCGGATCCTGCTCTGTCTTGCGTGTCCAGCCTATCAAGTGGCTGAATTTGTGCAGCAATAGGAATAAAAGGAAGTCAACACAGTCTTGCTATCTCTCTCCACCGGTAAAGAAGGTTCTTGTTTGTCTGCCAGCCACAACCCACGTTGCCACATCCTTGTTTTGCAGAATGTCAGGAAATAAGAAATTACCAGAAAAGTGCCTGAGAGCACCATAGTGCAGGAAGATGCTAAATTCTCGGGGACACCAAAGCTTTCTAAACACTGTTGTTCCGTCCACAGTCCAGAACCTTTCTCCCTGCCCTTGGTTCAGACTCTCTCCTGCACTCCCTCAGCCAGAAAAGCAGAGTCGCAGGTAGAACTGGAGAAAAGGCTGGTGTTCCTGTGCTTGTGGGCTCCTGGGTCTCTCTGTTCACTGCCATCATCTGGCATCTGGACTCTTTCTCGTGGCTCTAGGTGCACAGCAGATACACTAGTTATAAAAATTCTCTCTGAGTGCCGTGTTCCTGGAAACCAAAATCTAGATGGATAGATGCTTTGTGGATTGAGCAGCCTCCACATAGAGGTAGGAAGTCACACCTACACCCCTTCAGTGTGTGGGTTTCTCTTCCATCTGTTGTCCTCTCACTCCAGAGTCACTGAAATGGGAAAAGAGAAGGGTGTGTGTGTGTGTATGTGTGTGTGTGTGTTTTCCCCCAAACAAGTAACCAAAAGCCACACCACTGGCCAGTGCAGGGACACCACCAAAGGCATTCCTAGATGCAAGAGAGGAGGCACAGTACAGTTCTCTGCTGGGTCCTTGAGATCGTGTTCACCTTCCTTCACAAACCAACCAGAAATGAAATTCATAAGGAAAATAAGCTATCATCAATACACTGTCTGAACCTAATGGACTAGTAGTAAATAGAAAGGAATGTGTATTTTAAAATGAATTTCAGTACAGCTATATACTCCATCTTCATGAGAGAAGAGATCGCTAACTGTCACCTGACTGAGGTGTGTTTTATGGGCAGCATTGCTGCCACCGACATGTTTTTATGAAATCGCTGACATGCTTCTTAGTTCTGAACAGAACAAAAGGTCATCGCCCACACTGATCCATTCCTTGAATATTCCTCATATGTTCAAAATGTGCAAGAGATACTTCGTGTAGACCTGAAGTGGAGCCGGGGTCCAGGCTTGGGTAATTAAGCAGGCTTTCCCCCTTTTTGAATGTCCAGCAAGGACTCAGAAATCACGAAGGATGAAGGGAAATTCTCTCTATTGTGGGGCTAGACAGAAAAGTACCAGACGCCCAGCAACCTTGCCTCTCTACACCTAAAGGCTAGGAGCTTCCCTCTGGAATTATAATAGTCCCAGATGTCTCCACCACTTTCCAAACCACCTCCACAAAAAACCACAGAGTTGGAATGTCAAACTAGTCCCTTGGTTCCTGGTGGAGTTCTGTGGTGTGTCCCTCCATAATTCACTGAATTCTTGTTCAATGTCTGTTGCACCCAGTAAATTATATGTTCTACGGGAGCCAGGGCCGTTGCCTGTCCTGACCACCACTGCATCTCTTGGCATGGACAAGGTACTCAGTAAGAGTCTGTTGAGTGAATCAGTGAGAAAATGAATGAATGAATGAATGAGTACTAGATAGTTGTCAAACCTAAACCTGCATTGGTTTATAAGCACAGGCCAAGTGTATATTTTAATGCTTAAAGCAACTTGCCTTTAGAGATTTTACATTAGGATTAGTATCTACTTATGTTAGGTATAAATGTAATAACTCTCATGGCATCTCGTGTGGACACAAGAAACTTCTAGCTCAATATCTGAAACGTCAGGGTGATTTCTTGGGTCAGGATCATGGGGCTTTGTGCCAGAGAGCTAATATGTAGAGGAAGCAAAAAAGCAGAGCCTCAAAGAAAAAAAATCTTTCTCCTTTCCTGCCTCATTCCTCTTCTCGGTGGCTGCATTTGGTCCATTCTCCCTGGAGCCTTGCAGTGGCTTGTCACATCTCAGGCAGGATCTCGTGTCATGTGGACTATCTGGATCCTGACTCTGTTGGACTGGGAGTCAGGAAGTCTGGATTTGCCCCCAGTTTTGTCATTAACTAGCTGTGGGACCTTACCAAAGTTTCTCTGCTTCTCGAAGTCTCTGCTTCTTGTTTGTAAAATAGAAGCATGGGACTAAGAGTTTCTGACTGTTCTTTCCAGCTCGAATACTGAACATCTAGTGATATTTCATACCTGGGAATAAACAGGGGCAGGTAGACTCAAAGTTGTGAAAAGGCTAGAATGTGGTTTAAAAAAAAAAAAAAAAGCAAAGGTCGGAAACTGAGTTTTGCCTAGTTCACAAAGTACCCTTGGAACTTCACAGAAGGAAAGGAAGAAAACAAGGCTGTTTAGATTGTGTGGTTTCTGTAAACTGAATTTAACTAATTTCACTCTCTGTCTAGAGAAGTTTTCTATTTCTTTTTGCATTACCTGGCAGATTTGTTGTGTGATGTATTCTTGTTTTTCTTTGCTTACAGTGTCAAAGGTAGGATTTAAGAGTAAATCCTAAATGGTGGCTGCTACCTATCAGAAATGAGACCCCAGACTTCCCAGTGCTCATAATTACCAGTAAATAATTCCCCCCCAGCAAATTATTAATTTTCTCCCTTTCAGAATCCTTGAAACTCTGAGCTTCAGTTTCAAGATCAATTCCTATAAACCCTATAGTATTTAAGCCTAAGCACATATGAGTTTAATACGAATGTTAAAGAGCTATAATTTGGGGGTTCTAAGATCATCTTATGGTTAGCCCATGAAATCAGGGAATTGCTTTTTCTGGAGAGAAAGGAACTGAAATGCATTCATGTGGTGACAGGATTTTATTTGAACAGTGCATGGTCTCCTGCTAGCCTTGCTTTTCCAAGAGGTATGGCCTGCACTGAAGAGGCTCTGTGGAGACAGAGAAGTGTCTCCCCAGCACCCCTTCAGCACCAAGTTGGGTCCACTCTTTTCCCAGTACCTACTGACCAGCTTCCCTCCCAGGTACTGAGGCATCCTGGGCTATGAGAACTGTATCCACAGCAGGAACAAGGTCTCGCATGTGTTAACAAGCTCCTGTGCACAGAAAACAGCCTTACTTCTCGAATGAAAGGAATCAAAGAAAGAACAGAGTGTGGATTGTCCTGTTTCCTATATCCACCTGCCACAGGATCCTAAGTGGAGCAAAATTTAGAGAATCATATTTGGAAGCTTTCTCATTCTTCAGTTACTTGAAATTGAGCCTGAGAGGGAGAGATACAATAGCACTCCCTGTGTGTGTGTGTGTGTGTGTGCGTGTGTGTGTGAGTGTGAGTGTGTGTCTTGGGCCTGTAAAAGGGCCCAGGCTTTTGGAAGACATCACTCAGCCCTGAACTCCTACAGCAAGACTCCGAGTACTTGAATATGTAGAGAAATAGGAAATCCCTGGATGTAACTGAAAAGCCCCAGACTAGATTCTTCTTTAGCTTCGATGCAGAACTCACGCCTTTGTTACATCCCGCTGATTGCCAGAGACTTGAACCACCTCCTCTCTAGGTTATAAGTGGGTACAGGTAACAGTCATAGGGAATGTGCCTCAAACAGGCCTATCCTCCAAGTCCTGGGGGAAAAAAAAAAATGGAAGGAACTGATGGCCAAGGCTGCCAAAGAGCTAAAGCGTCAGTCTTGTCTCTCCCCATTAAAGTCCTTAAAAGCTTAACATGGTTTTCATTTTTCAGCATTAATTAAAATCTAAGTCTCCTGCCTTCCTCGAAAATCCCTTCTCCACCTTGAGTTGGCTGCTCCAGGAGCATCTTCCCTGCTATTATTAGTGGATAATTGCTTAACATTTTCTAGAGGTAATTAACCTTGCCTTTGAAATGAAAGAAATCCCTAAATTGAGCAATATGATGAAAGCCATTCTTTCATGTAATTTAGACTCATCAGCCAAATACATCAATTTCTAGCTCAAAGGCAGGTCTGAAGAATAAGCAGTGGAGATATTGTAAAGAAAAAAACTCAAGGTCTTAATACTGTCAGTCTCAATTCCTTCAGAACACGGTTCCCAGGGCGACAGCCCGATTGCAGGAGGCCAGTGGTTCTGTTCAAGTGCAACGCAGTGACCTTGACAAAGGGCATCTGTTACAAGGAGTCCATGTCCGGCTGACAGCAGCATGGTCGGTGTTGCATGCATACCTGAAGGCTCCGGAAGTTCTCAGAGGACTACTGCTTCTGCATTTAAATGAAATGTCTTTTAACATTTTTAGGAAAACAAATGTCGTTTTGCAGAGCGCTCTGGGAGTCTACATGCAGTTTGTCAGTACCCGCCAGCATCTGTATGCACGCCTGTCTCACAATAACTGTAAGTAGCTCCTTCAGGACCATAGGTTTTGAGGTGGTGAGATGCCACAGACAACTTGCTTGCCACCCGCCTCCACCTAAGGCTGTGCCCCGCTGATTTCAGACTGATGGATATCAGAATTTTCCTCTCGCCAAGAGAAAGGTTTCCAAGATGGAGACTAAACAACATCCCCTGGTATCTCGTTCCAAAGGTTGGGAAAGTTCCGTGCCAGCAAACCACTTTGTGGTTGCATTAGACGCTCTCTGCTGCCCTGTGGTTAGCTGGAAGTCACTTTACCGCCGGGCTTTTATCGCCCAGCGGCTGCATTTAGCATTCTGGGTGACCGTGGCCCACGCCCCAAACCAGAGGAAGGCCCTGAGGGGCTTTTAGAGGACCATCCAGCAACCCTCAGAGATGCAGGAGGTCCAGATCAGATCTACAGACGCAGATTTTAAAAAAAAAAAAAAAAAAAAAAAAAAAGAGGTCACTTTGGCGCCCTCTAGGGGCAGTTCATTGCCATCCTGTAGATTGTGAAATCTTTGGGTAATTTCATGTCAGTATGGAGACAAACATCTTGTTAGTGATTTCCTCATCTGGCTTACCAGTACCCTTTCCTACATTCTTTTTGTTGATTATTTTACATGACCACAGGATCCCTTTTCTCATGGAAACTTCATCATAAAATCCTGTACCGAAGGGGGAAAAAACCCAACAACAACAAAATTAAAGCCAGAGACTTTGATTGTGTCTATCAGTTCTGTTTATTTTGATGCAAGCACTGAAGGCGGCTCTTCAGCCCTCCTTTTTAAATGTTTCCCATTCACAAACATGGGATCTGAGTCGGTTTCATTCCCCTTTAACAAATGGGGATGCTCTGGGGGAGCAAATCTTATGATGCCTCATATTGAAAAGCAGGGTGTTTAGAGTCTTTCATTCTTTGGCATCATTGGTAAGTTCCTTTGCTTCTCTGTGCCTCAGTTTTCTCAAGTGTAAAGTGGGTCAGAGAAGAGTGCCTTCCTGATGAGGGTGCTCTGAGGATTGAAAGAGATCATGCCTGCAAAGCACATCATTGTCCTTCACAGGTATAGAGAATCTGGGGCACTCACGACAGGAGAGCGCAGGAGACTCAGGAATTACCTAACAAAGGCACTGACCTCACACAGCCGTTGAAAGGGTTAAATGATTTAATGAAGGCAAAACACCAGAATAAAGTTTAGCATGTCCTAAACAACTGAAATCCATTCCTGTTGCAGATTTCCATTGTACAGTTGAGCACACTGCAACATACATCGGTTAAGGAAGGGGCTTAGGGAACTGACATAGTCCGCAGCAGAGTCAGGAATCCATCTGCCTCCACCGCCCAGGCTTTTTACCACGATGCTCTCTCTGCATAGTAACTGTTACCGTCAGTAGTATTTTGACAGGAGAAATAATTTTCAGTAGGCATGCTGTCTCCGACTGAAGAGAAGTTTCCAGTTCGTCAGCCCAAGAGGTGCACATTCTGAAGCATGAGCCCACTTCCATGAAGACACCAAAAATGTAACCACTCATTCACAGTCTTTTGGTGGCGTGGGGCAGAAGTTCTCCACTTTTTTTTTTCTTTTTTTGCAGCAAGTGGATATTTTCTGCTGGCTGAGATACTTGACTTCATCTGGGAAAGTGGACATAGTTGATAAGGAATTTTAAAAGAGAGCATCCAGAGGGAAGCCCAAACACCTTCTTAGGGTGTTTCCTTAGGGTCTCCCTGTCTCGGTGATCGAAAGCCCTGGTAACTTCTAATGTTTCTCTAGAAGAGGCTCCAAAGCCACTCCATTTTCTTTTTCCTTTTTTTTTTTTTTTTAAGACTTTATTTATTCAGTAGAGAATGAGAACACCCAAGCAGTGGAGAGGCAGAGGCAGAGGGAGAAGCAGACTCCCTGCCCAGCTGGGAGCCTGACACAGGGCTTGATCCCAAGACCTGGAGATCAAGACCTGGAGATCATGACCATGATGGTTAAGCACCTGAGCCAAAGGCAGGTGCTTAACCATCTGAGCCACCCAGGTGCCCCTCACTTTCTGATTCTAGCATGGAAGATGCTCCCTGCACCTCTGAGAAGGAATCTGAGGATTCTTGAAATTTCTGTTGAAATTGGATAGAGAAGTTCTAAGCTAACCAGCGGTAAAAGTGTTCCTAATGTAGCCACAGTAGAAGCGCTCCCTGACGTAGGGCTTTCTTCAGCTCTCTTGGTCAGCATATTACCAGCTCTGCTATCTAAGCTGCTAAACCTCAGAGTCTCCCAGCTCAAGGATTTCCCATTGATTTTAGCTTCCAAAAACAGATTTCCCACAGCACCACCAGATTGTGACCGTGGGTGAAGTCTCCTTCTATTCCGCTTACTGTCTGCAAGTGCTGAGGCTTTGGAAACTCAAATCTTTGAGGCTGTCTTATTTTCTCTGAGGGCACAGAGCTAAAAGAAGACGGTTTGTTGTTTTAGGGAAGACACTCATTCCTAAGAAATTTCTAGCTATTGGGCAGTGGAAAAAAAAAAAAAACTGTTTTGGAAAAACTTTTTCTGATGTTGAAGTGGTACAAACATGTATTTAAAGGAGATGCTTTTCTCAGAGGTGTTGCTGAGATGTATGCCTGTATTTGAGCTCCGCTTGGCTCTGAGACTTCCCCGTGCATTCCCATCCCTTCTTTAGGCAAGTTGGTAAAACACTTCATGAGTTAGTTTCTTTTTTTCTTTTCTTTTCTTTTCTTTTTTTTTTTTTAATGCTATACAAGGAGCGAGGCCCACTGGTCCTGAAGCAAAACTACCTGAAAACTCTGTTTTCCTAGGAGGTGCTTTCCAGGTAAGAGGAAGATATTTTCGGGTTGAGATTTAGACTCTGGAAGACTCCCTCCTGCCCAGAAGCGGTCATCCCCGACAATCACTGCAAACAGCAACGGCAGTGAGACGACAGTGATAATGCCACTCACACTGGCCTCTATGTAGTCTTTACTAGGAAAAGTTCAAGTGCCACGCGCGAGGTTGCAGACGATCCTCAGGTGTGTTTCTGTTCCCATTAACAGACAGGAAACTGAGCTTGCCTTGCAAAGGTGTCTGTCTCACTGAAAGGCCGAGAAGAAGTGGCTCACGGGAAACCGGAAAACAAAACGAAACAACTTCAGTACTTTTATTACACGTCAAAATTCCGAGGGTAGGTTGTATACAATCAAATCAGCTTTTGAAGAGCAGGGTTGCCTGCTAGTAGTGTATTCATTCATTCATTCATTCAGTGTTCACTGAGTATTCATTACATGTCAACTGTTGATCAGGGAGTGGGCTGCAGCATCCCTAAATTCACAGAGCTTCCATTCTGGTGCCTAGAAACAAACAAACAAGAACATCAAAATAAAATATCAGGTGGACATAAATGTTGTGGGGAAGCAAAGGAAGAAAGCTAGGAAATGCCAAGGGTCTTATTTCCTACAGCATGGTCCAGGAAGGCCTCCACAGGCGGGAGGCATTTAAGCAGGACTTTGAAGGAAGCTAGGGCTCCATGAAAGCGGTTAAAGTAGAATTTTCAAAAAACCAAAAAGCAACTCTCATATAAATAGAAACCGAACGTATGTCAAAGATTCATTCTGCTCAGTAACTAGTAAAGGAATAATAAAAGGTTAAGACTCGTTCAAGTGGCATTCAAAAATGTGGCATTTACAGGAAGTTTAAAAACGGAGTGCTCAACGAAGAAAGACCGTTAGATTACAGACAAAGCTGGTTCATGTCCTACTAGATTCTATAGCAACTCTACTCTCTGAAGTCCTTTAACAGAAATTATTTGGTCTCTCCTGGAAAAAAAATCTACAAACTAACAAGAAACTTCACTCCATCTAAGACTTTTAATCAACAGTCAAGAGTGAGTCAAAGAGAGTCCATTCCCCTAAATCATCCCGTGGGAACCTATGAAACAATGTACCAATAGCACATTTAAAAGACACACTGTTCACCTTTTTATTTTCAAGTTTTGCTTTCTTTTTCTTCTTTAGTTTTTTGGTTTTTTTTTTTTTTTCTTTTTCTTTACAAAGTCAAGCAGATAGCTGGAGGAGGAGCATTGCAGGCGGAGGCAACATGAGTGAGTTGGCCCCTCTCCCTCCCTCCAGGAGGAGCCCCCCACCAACGCACACTCATACGTTCAACCTTATTAGGAAGTGTCGTGTAAGTGAATAGCTGGGGATAATCTGGAGAAGCCGGAGGATTTATACTGGAAAGAGAATGGACTTGAAGTTGGAAGTTGAAAGTAGGGAAATTTCAGAAGGTATTAGGGAGTCATGAATATGAAACGTGATGAATAAGAGGAGAATGGATTTGGACATTTTGCTACTTCTCTTGGGCCTGGAAAGGTAGTTCATCTACACAAGCGCCACCTTTGACTGTTTCCTGAGAAACTGGGCAAAGACATGAACTGGTTCCCATTACTTTTGGTTTGCTTGTTGGGCTGAGTTCTATATGAGATGGGGCCATGGCGCTTCCTAGTTTCATGTCTGTCCGTACAACCTTCCTCTGTCTCTGAAACGTTCACACTCAATAGGGTGTTGCAGCATGGAGACACTGTCACTGTCATTGAGATGTAATCTCTGTTTTCCAAAACACCTCCTCCTCCCACGCTTTGCACTGCTTACAAACCCTCATGCATTGATTGCTTCACGGTAGCTTCCCCACCACCGAGGGAACCAAGTATCTCCAAACTCTTTGCTTGGCCAACTGGATGATGAGACCATAGCAGCAGAGGTCTTTCAGCATAAGGTCTGGGAGTCGGAAGTGCTTTTTTTCAGATGGCAATTATAGCCCCTCTGGGATATGCAGATAGAGCTGTTACGTTATTCAGTAGGCAATTTCCCCATTCTCCCTTCCCACCCTTTTACCAACGGATAAAGAGATAACAGTGTGGGTTTCAGGCACCAGACAAGAACCTGAGAGGAAGAGGAAAACAGCAGCACTGATGGATACGATTCACCTCCCACCAAGAAGGATAATATGGGGAGGGAGGGGGAGGAGGCAGTGGGGGAGAAAAGAGATGAGTTTGTGACCCCAGCCTCTTTGCTTTTAGAAAGAGGCTCTTGCTCCCAAATATTGTCTTCACACTGCCTGCAAGCCCACCAATCAGAAATTCATTTAGGTTAATATTCGCATATCCTGAAATGATTAAGGAGACCACCATTTGGTTCAACAAACACTTGTTTAGTTCCTGATTATACTGAAGCTCATGAGAGAGTAAGTACAGAACCATACTTTGGAGCCCCCAAGTAAAAAGGGCAAGTGCAAAGGATAGACGATCCTTGCGAAGGATGCTGACCACTTTCATTCTGGTCGCAACGCAGAGTCCTGAAGTCAAAGAAAGCCAGGCCAGTGATGTGACCCCTGGATCTGAGCCCTGGCCTCAGGCAATAGTACCTCCAGGGCTTCCAAAGCTCCAAACTTGGTTTTCTCTTATTCTGTAGTACCAGGCTATCAGCTCCTTCATCTTAGATATTGGGAAAAGCAATGTAAATTTCCGTGCAGGTCCCCCCATGTATCCTGGGGGGTGTTTTCAAATTTCATCCAGCTTATATGACACCAAGAAGTATTGTGTTCTCTCTCCCATCTTCAAGGTCAAGAATTTGATTCCTGGTTGCTGAGAAAAGCCAGATTTCTCCTAGAAGGAAATATTTTTGTTAGAGAAGTCTGTGTCAGATTATTTCGTCTGTTAACAGCAGAACCAGAAGATAATGAGGACTATTTGACAGAGACTAGCATTGACAAATGGTACACATTTTTGAACTCATTTCAAAGTACAAACTCCTATTTCATTTCATTTTCTAAGGCTCTGAATAACTTATAGACAATTTAATTGCCTGTATTTGGAATAGGGAATTCCTAAAATGCTGAGTATAATATTTGGATTTAAAGAAAAAGACACCATAATAGAGGCCATTGTTCAAGTAAGTAGAGACAGGTTCATGTATTTCAAACCCTGGATGAAATATAAAGAAGATCATTGAGTTCTAATTCGAAAGAATTCCACTGAAAGACTCAGAAAACAATCCACTGAGAGAATATGAGACAGAATTATAATATTTACTGGACCGTTGTTTGCTAAGAAGCATTTATTTTATATCAATTTTTAACAAGACTGAACTGTCAGATTGTTTAAAATTCCGTCGGAAAAATTTGGATTATCACAAAAGTGTTTACTCTTTTATTCTTCCATGTATATTGGATTACTCATGGAAGACAACGGAAAGAATCTGAGAAATGCTGGTTTTAACAGCAACTGAGACTCCATTTCAGAAATATTATAGACTATGTAAACGAAAGCAGTTTTTGGACATGTGTTAACGCAGCCGTGATACCACCGGTGCAATGTAAGACACCAAGAAATGAAATTTTCCAGCACTATCAGCAGAGATTATTCCTTGGAAGATGATGGTAGAAGTGAAACATGCTTCCCCTATAGCAACCATGCTTGCATAGGAAAAAAAAAATTATCATCTTGTTTTGCTAAATATCACCATTAGCTCCAGCAGCATGACTCAGAGTCTGTTTAATAAAATAAGACCTTTTAAAGTCATCCTGGAACACTGGAATTATCACTTATGAAGACACTGCAGTCATATATAACTTAGATCACTCGCTGAATAGACTTCCCTTAAAAGCACGTTTAGGACGAAGAAGCCAAACTTCCTCTTGGTATTAAAATCACCTTTGATCATCCATTCTTTTTTTTTTTTTTAATTTTTATTTATTTATTTGACAGAGAGAGAGATCACAAGTAGGCAGAGAGGCAGGCACAGAGAGAGAGAGAGGAGGAAGCAGGCTCCCTGCTGAGCAGAGAGCCTGATGCGGGGCTCAATCTGAGGACCCTGAGATCATGACCTGAGCCGAAGGCAGCGGCTTAACCCACTGAGCCACCCAGGCACCCTGATCATCCATTCTAATACCAAACAGGCATGTCCACCTTATTTTTTTTTTTTTTCCTGTAAGGTCTGAGTTTCAGGGGCACAGGTAACTTGTAACAATGCAACACTTCTCAGCTGCACGAGGACACCCCGGGGGGGTTGGGGGCCACAGAATGCGGGGTCCCGCCCCCACCGCGGCTGCCTCGGTGTACCACAAGCGGGGTACAGAAGGCATTTCTAACAGGTCATGTTGACGCTGCTTTCCTGGGAACCGCACTCTGAGAACTGCCGCACTGAAGGACTCTGGGTGGGAACTGTTAAAAGCAATTGTAGGAAAAAAATTAATCTTACGTGTGGGTCAGGCTGGTATTGTGTAAAATGAAGAAAAACAAAAAATGAAACAGGCCTAAGCTTCCCCCTAAAGGCTCATCGGCCTCTCTGTGACGGCTGCCTCCAAACAGAGCCCTCCGCTTCCTGATTTCCCTTCGCTCTTTCCTACATTTAGTTCTCGGAAGTGCTCACAGAGCCCACTAGCTTCATTTACCCTACAATGTACATGGAACATAGCAGTTATTCCTTTCAGGGGACCTTTGCATTTTAACAGGGATCAAAAATCTAGACCCAATAAATGAAATCTGAACAACGGAAGGCATCACTGGGTCACATGCACACTCCATCACCCGCATTACACCACAGTGGTCTGAAAGTCCGACCCCTCCGTGTCACTGTCCCGTTTGAAGTCCTCCATGATGACTCTGCTCTTAGAGGCGAATTGTAAGTGCTTAGCAAGACTTTCAGGCTTTTCTTTTCTTTTCTGTTTTTTAAAGATTTTATTTAGGAGCACCTGGGTAGCTCAGTCAGTGAAGTGACTGCCTTAGGCTCAGGTCATGATCCCGGAGTTGCAGGATCGAGTCCTGTAAGGGGCTCCGGGCTCAGCGGGGAGTCTGCTTCTCCCTCTGACTCTCTCCCTCTCATGCTCTCTCTCATTCCCTCTCAAATAAATGAATAAAATCTTTTTAAAAATACAAAAAGTAAAGATTTTATTGATTTATTTGAGGGAAAGAGGAGAACAAGTGATGGGGAGAGGGAGGGAGGAAGAGAGAGAAGCAGACTCACTGCTGACCAGGAAGCCCGATGCCGGGGCCATCTCAGGACCTGGACTTCCTGGCTTTTCAACCTATGCCCCTGCCTACAGCTCTACCTCAGCAGACACTTCTTCCTCCTCGCACTTTGGATACAATACTGCACTACAATTTCTCTGAAAATGTTATTTTCTCAGGATCAGCTCCATCATTTGGGGGACCCAGTGAAATAGAAAAATGCTGGACCCTTTGGCCATGATTATTAAAGAAGTTCAAGACAGCAACTGCAGAACATGTATCCGGGACCAGAGGCTTCCGAACACGGAGCCCTGTGTGACTGCCGGCCACACACCTGCAAAGGGGCCCTGAATATTCCAGGGACATTAATCCCTAAGTCACCTTGGCACATGTCTTGAGGTATCACAAAGAAACCCGTCAAGATGTGTTATTTCCTTTTGCTCTGAGTCAGTATCTCTGGACTTGTTGAACTTCAAATGCAAGAAAGCACATGACCCTCATCATGCCTTTACTCATTTTCCAGGAAAACTCTGATGTAGCCAGAGAGTACCAGGTACTACTTTGACCCTGGCACTGACCTGTCATAATCTCTCCCTCTTTGGTACCTCTGTAAGGTACTGTTCCTTCCTCCAGAAATGCCACTCACCGTGTCTCAGGAGAAACTCCCTTACCGGGCTTCAATCTCTTTTGTATGAGCATCTTATTCACTAAGGCTCCAAGCTACGCCAAGGCATCTCCATCTTTGTGTCTGTAGAATCCAGCACGATGTCTGGATCGGAGGAAGGACTTCAGAATGTTCATTAAATGAAAGAAGGGAGGTCAGGTATCCTAACCTTGTCCCCTATTTCAAAACCAGTTTTGTGGGAGAAAATCATTTCTAAAGCTGAGAGGTAGCTTAAATGTGACTTAGTCTTCCCGATTTACGAGGAATTTACTTCTCGTTACTTCTCCTACCACGAAGGGAGGAGGCAAGAACTGAAATCCTGCATCTCTGGAACCTAATGGAAGAGGGTGTGACACCCCACCCCCGGCCCCGCCCCGCAGAGACGTGTTCGGTCCTGCTCAGTGGAGGAATCGGACACGAGAGAGTTTGAATCATCAAGGATGCCTTTCCTAGACTGGCTTCATATGGGAACTTCTATTGTTAATTCAAACATCAGGAGCTGTCTGAGGTCTGCAGTCTGCTCTCCCGGGCTGATCTAGTTTGTGGCTGATGTCAGTTTTTCGCAGCTCCCCCCACCCGCAACCCCTGGGACTTCTGACTCCGCACCCACGTTCTCCCGTGAGTGGGTGGCAAAATACCTTACAAGCTGAAATTCAAACCGATAAAGTCTGCTTTTTGTAAGTTTATGGTTTATCTATGAATTCCGTGTACCCAAGCTATCTTCATCCCTGGTTGAGGCAAAATTTGAGCATTGGCAGGATATCATATTTACTTAGGTATTTTGCTCCAACTTGCGGGCATATACTATTCTGGGCACGTTATGAGAGAAAATCCAGGAAGCTTTTTTTTTTCCAGTATAATCTTTTTAGTTGTTTTTTAGCCATTGGTATATACTCTGTCCTTGCAAGCACTGGAGGATTGAAGCAGCCTCTGGTCTTATTTTTTGGGGGGCGCGATGGGGGGAAGAAAAGAAAGCCCATTGTTCCTGACTTCTTGGTAGATTGCTGCTTCTTTCTTCTTTCCCTTCCGTGTCTCCTGAAGCAGGTGGGCTTTCACTCCCTCTGAGTGCCTCCAACCCTTGGAGCTCACTAACGAGCTGGGACCAACGGTGGTCAGGTTCAGATATCGATCGCAAAAGACAAAAAAATTTCTCAGCATTAGATGCTTCTACAGCAGACATAGAGGCCTGAATCGCCATTCCGATGGGCACGTCTGGCAGCCTGCTCGGAGAGCAAATCCCAGGTTGTCTATACCACGGTGCAAGTCATGGAGTGGCAGGGAGCCCGTGAGAAAGTCTTCATGGAACCAGAAGTGGGGCTCAAGGGCAAGACAACTTTACCCATTTTTTGGATGTTAAGGGTTCAGTATTACTTTTAGCCCGTTGAGTGGACTTCTTCATTCCTTCATGCCAAGCTTGGTGTGTGCACTCCCAAATCCCACTCTTGCTTGTTTGGATACTCAGTTGCAATTGCTTTCATAGACATAGAATCGGGACCCTCAGGGTTGGCAGGGGGTTCAATTGGTTGTGCAGTCTGTCCCTTCCGACAGCTGAGTCTGCTTTACCGCCCCATACTACCTCTGCCTCAACACTACCCAGGACGGGAATGGACTACTGCCCAAGGTCACCCACTTCGTCCTTGAGTAGCTCTTTCAGAAATACCTTCTCTTCATAAAACCAGATGTCACTTGGCCTTTCAGATTTAAATGAGATTATTTTGAATTCTCATGCCTTATGCAGGAAGCCATTCACAAGCCTTTCAGACTCCCTGTC
Organism: Mustela putorius furo; assembly: GCF_011764305.1. NCBI lineage: Eukaryota > Metazoa > Chordata > Mammalia > Carnivora > Mustelidae > Mustela > Mustela putorius. Next base: position 25,205,900 of record NW_025422368.1, on the reverse strand, counting down.
CATCTTCGACGTGTGGGCAGGAGGCTGTTCCTAAGTGTCCTGGCCACCTCCCGCCGAGGCCGATCACTCCGTGTATGGAGCCCTCTCTTTTCTACACCCGTCCTCCTTTCGGCTGTCACCTTTTCCCCCTCCACTGGGCGGTTCTCTGCTTTTCCTGCTGGGACATTCCACGTGAGCCTGTCTCAAACACAAGGCTCTGCAAGTGTGTGTGACATAATTAAGGCACTGGCTGGGATTAACAGTGTGGCGACCAGTCAGGTGAGGATGAAACAATATGCATTTCTATTCTTCAAAACCTCTCAGCTACCTCATCACCAGGACCCCACTTCCTGGCCCTGTTTCTCTATAGCTTCCACATCCCACCATACGCTGTGGCCCCTCTTTTCTTCTAACTCTTCTCTCCTTCTGTCAAATTCCTTGTCCCAAATTCTAGTTAACTCACTCTGTAGAGAAGTTTGGTTTTGCCTTTATCTTCTAGACCTTGACCTTGGGACCTTATGGCCCAAACCCAGGGCAGTTAACCAATGTGTTTTCCCAAAGACAGCCCACTCCCTAAAAGTCTTGTGCCAGATGTTACCCTGTCCCTACACAGTTACACAAAGTCCGGGTCTGACTCCCTGTCCATTCTCTCCAGTTCATTACAACCTGCCCTCCCTTGGCAGGCTTCTTGCTCTCGAATCATTGCTATGGATGGGAAGAACACAGGCTTTGGAATGAGACCAGAATCTACTATTCATCAGTGGTGTGATATCCATTGGGCTAACTTTTCGAGACCATCTTTCCCAGCTATGAAGTGGTGATAATTATGCCATCCACAGGATTTGTTTGAAAATGCGATCTTCTGGTACATAATAGACACTCAGCAATTTTTATTTACTTTAATTAAAGTAAAATGAAATGGAGACCAGGTTTAAACATCTCCCAAGCAGACAGAACCGTTTAAGCCAAGTAAGCAAAACTCAATCTGGCTTATTTTTAGGAGCATCCATGGAACCTACTTAAGGTTATTTCTTATAAATGCCACTGATAATCATCAAAGAATCTTAAAACATTTTCCTAAAATGGTATAAGATAAGCACTTTTAACCAATCCCCTGCCATCTGGAAACCCCCACTATAATAACCAATCATTGTGAAGGTCAAGTAACTTTGTCATTGTCATTTTCTAAGCCGTGCCAGAACATCGTGCCCTTGAGCTTTATCGTCCTGGGTTTGAAGTGCCCCTGATTGTGACCAGTCCGTCTCTCACTCAGTCAAATATTCATATCAAGTCAAGCTCCGTAAATTTTCTTTTAACACTTCCCTTTTCCTTGGCCTCAAAACCCTTCAGCAGTGGTGTGGAGGAACCCTCTCCAGACAGGTTTGTTTGTTTAGACGCCCGGCCCCTATCTCCTTGCTCTCTTGGCTCTCTTGGCATTTCATCTGGTCCCTGCTTTCATCCCCAGCTTTGGCTTTCATTACTCAGTCACTCCCACTCCTATGCAGAAGGGAAAGAAAATCTGCTCCTGCCTTTTCCTCTGTGTTACAATTCTGACTAACCTGGAAATAGCTTTGGAGATGACTGAGATCAAGTTATGGCTCACAGGTATAACTGAGCTGTTTCCTAATTTCCAAAGGGCATCAGAAGTGCTGAGATCACTGTGAAGATGACCCCTCTTTTTGTCAGAGAGGACTGAAGGAAACGCTGGCCTCCGTACCTCTTTTTTTGGCATCTCGTAAGTAAGTGCCTCTGTCCTCCTGAAAAGAAAACAGGTCAAAGATGCCATAATGGCTCTCACAACCCAAATCTCACCAACATACAAGGTTTATGTATGGTATTGACCTACCATATAGGTTACCGGAACCTCAAAACTAACTCAGCCTCTGATGAGGTGGGAGTCTCCAGGATGGGAGTTACCAGAGAATGGACCCTCACCGACTCAGCCAGGCAGACACTCCAGGATGCACATCTCCTTCAGATCTGGCGATTCTTTGGGTGTGGGGGAAGAGCTGCATGTTTTCACTGGCGTTTTCACATCAGAGAGGCATTCTAAGAGAAAGCATCCTGGTTGAACAGCTTAAAAGGATTGTCCTATAAGCAATTTCAGATGAGTTACTTGTCTCTTTGCAGGTCCAGATGCTCATTTGCACAAAAAGTATAAAAATGAATGCCAGTATTAGCTGGAAACCAGGTCTGGCTACTGTAACAAAAGTCAGAATAATTGTGACTTAATAGAGGCCGGATTTTTTTTTCTCCCTCGTGATACGGTCTCAATTCAACCTGTCCAGAGCTGAGAAGGCAGCTCCCCAGTTTGGGACCAGGCTCCCCGGATGCTGTTTGGCATCTTCAACACTCATCTTTCACCTCAGGGCTAAACTGTTCTCAACTCTTGCCAGTGAAAAAGGAGAAGGGGAAGCGGAGGGCGCAATCTTTCCCTTTTTCGGGTGTGAACTGCAAGTTGTTTACATCTATCTGCTCCCATCCCATGGGCTATCACGCAGGCACGTGGTCCCATCAATCTGTATCACCAACGGCAAGACAGAGCCTTCAGCGGGATGCCACGTGCCCCGCTAAGATTCAGGGCTTGTCTTGCTGACAAAGAAGACTCTGCCTGCCTCTCTGCCTACTTGTGATTTCTCTCTGTCAAATAAATAAATAAAATCTTTAAAAAAAAAAAAAAAAAAAAAAAAAAAAAAAAAAAGAGAATACATACTCAAGGGGAGCTAGAAACTATCCTTACGGTTTCCTGTGAGCTTCTGCTAAGAGAGAGGTGGAATGTTTGACAGAAAGTCAGGGTTCCATTGGTAGTAGTTAATGTGTTTTATTTTGTTTTTTAATAATAGGCAAAAATTTCGAGCAGTGGATTTTATTTCAGTCTTGATATAGAGACAAAAGAAAAAGGTATGTGTGCCTTCACACTTTCACACAGAGACTCCCAGGGTGGGTCTGATTAAGAATGGCGAAGGTTTGGGGATAAAGTGACCGTCACTGCCCTGGCCTCCTGGTCCTGCTGGGTTTTAGGGAGTGAAGGCTTGGCCCCTGAGTGAGGCCTCAACCTTGCCCCATCTCCCAGCCAGTCCTGGTTAGGTTATTGCTGGTGGTGTGTGTTGGGGGAATCCAAATTGCATTTCCACCTTAAAGCCCAACTCATTTCTTCAATTCAGGCATTTGGGTTTCTGAGGAATTTCATCCCCTTCTCCACTGGTCCAAACATACCTCATGAACAAGGCTCCCCAAAACATCACACAAAGGAATGTTACCCACATCTCTTGTGTACACTGCCATGCGGCTCTCATTATCTTTCATGCAAGGATTCTCTTTTCCTTAAGTTCTAAGAACAGGAAAGGGGGGCACCTGGGTGGCTCAGTGGGTTAAAGCCTCTGCCTTCAGCTCAGGTCATGATCGATCTCAGGGTCCTGGGATCGAGCCCCACGTCGGGCTCTCTGCTCAGCAGGAAGCCTGCTTCCGCGCCCCGCCCCCCCCCCCCCCCCCCCCGCCTGCCTTTCTGCCTACTGGTGATCTCTGTCAAATAAATAAAATCTTAAAAAAAAAAAAAATAAGAATAGGAAAGGGCAGAGAAGGGAGGGGTGGGGGAAGGGGACAGGGTAGGATACGGGTCGGGGAGAATAGGAAGCCAGTAGGAAGCGATGCCAGAGAGAGATACATCTGGAATAGAAACCAAGCCAATAAGCACACACGCCCGTGGGATTCTGCAGTAATGAGTGGTCAACACGGCAGTGCTCCCTCGCTCCAGATCTAAGAAGATCTAAGACACATCCTACCGCACTGGGAGGGAGACTTGATAGAGGTGGTAGGGGAAGAGGGTGAATCACGCATCATTTCATGCTTGGATGACTCTTATTCAGCAGGACACCCAAGAAGGACATACCCTGAGTGAAAACTTTCTTGACATTTTGGCAAACTACTAAGTTCAAAGATAGCGTTTCATGGACAATGAGAAAAATTTCAAACTAAACTGCGGAGCAGTCACCCTGTGGTATACTATTTTACGATAAGGAATACTATTTTACAGTAAGTGTCTTTGGTGCTTTCCCTGCCAAAAAATGAAGGAGTCTGACCAGTTAGAGCAGGACTCACTAAGGGAGAAATTTTCACATGGACTCTTTGACTAATGATAAAATAAGAATATAACTCAATGTGAGAGATTCAAGGGATCTAAGTGGGTTTTTTTTTTTAAAGATTTATTTATTTAAAGATTCAAGGGATCTAAAGATTTATTTATTGATGTGTGAGAGAGAGAAAGCACACATCCTAGTTAGGGGAGGGCCAGAGGGAGAGAGAAGCTTCAAGGATACCCCACACGGAGCATGGAGTCTGACAGGGAGGGCTCAACCTCACGACCCTGAAATCCTGACCTGAGCTGAAACCGAGGTCCGACCTCAACCAACTGAGCCACCCAGACACCCTTGGAACACAGTGTTCTATAGTTGAGAAAGCTTCAGATGTGCTTGGCCATACGCTCAAACAGTGGCAGAACCACAACTAAAACCTAAGCATTGGAGGCTCCTACGCCAGTGAGCCTTGTCTGGAACGTTCTGACATCAGAGGAAGCTCTTATTCTGTAAAGAAAATACCTCCTGTGGGAAATCATTAATATGTCCTTATGCTGATTGTATCAAAAAAGGATGAGACCTGAGATGGTGAAACAAATTCTAAGGGTATAAACAATGTCATCCAACTGTTGTATAATGACCACATTCCGGAGGAGTTTTCGGAGTGACAAACGACTTCAAATAAACATTTGGTTCTGGCGGCACATTTTGTAAGTGGCTTTAGAGGAAATGTGGAACGCAGAAGAATGCAGAAGAGACTGGTGATCTCAATAGGCTGGGAATGAGGAAAACCCTCTGTTAAATAACGGGAATCGAGAAAATAAGGTAACGTTTAGGAAATCCCCCTTCCTATCTGAGCGAGACAGTGGGGACTGCCTAGACTCAGGAGATTGTCCTGTTAAGTGAAGAGCTGCTCCATTTGACCCAACGCCGTGGCAGGGATGAGCGTGCACATGCGGAGAGTGACAGGTGACCACCGCATCTGTAAGGAGAGCGAGGAGGAGCTGGCGGGCAGTGGGCTATGGGAAGCAGCTGAGGGGAAAGCACACTGCACAAGGATTCAGATGACTCGGGTCCCAGTCCTAGAGCTGTTACTAGTTGTCCAAGCTGTGCCATCGCAGGCAGGTTACTTAAACTCTTTGGATGGGCTTCAGGTTCCTACTCAGAAGATTTTGCTTCATCTTTGCCAGCTCTAAAATTCTGCTTTCCTGGGTTCACTTTTCAAACACCTATAGCAAAGCTTCCCAAACCTCCTACCTGAGGCACCTTGCTTCCCCCCCCACCCCCCACCCCAGGGCACATGTGGCAATGTCACAGCTGGTTGTCACAAGGTGGGAAGGTGCTACTGCTGTTGGTGTGTGATGGGACAGGGCAGGGATGCTACTAAACATCCCAAAATACAAGGGGAGCTGCCTACAACAAAGACTCATACACCCCCAAATTTTCATAGTGCTGAGATTGAAAAACACTAACAAAAGGACCATATAATGACAAACCCATTTCAACCAATTACTGTCATGTTGCCAAATTACTTTTTGAAGAGAATTTGAAAATTTGGATTTTTATGTAAAATATTCCCAATTAAAGATATATATATATATATATTATGCTCTAGGAGCCATATAAAATGGGGCCTTAGGACAAATCCTGTCAGCAAGCTATTGGTTTCTGAAATCTTATTTAGCCACATACTGTTCAAGTAATTAGTGTAGCTTAACTGAAAGCGCAGATTCTTTTCATCTGTGTCTGATTATCTGAGCCAGAGCTAATCAGGTCACAGTTAATCCACATGTGTGCTCACACACGTGTGTGTGATGGAGTGGAAAAAAACACTACACGGAGTGTCCAGAGACGTTCCCACTACCATCTGGGTAAGGCTGGGGTCAGAATCCTTACATTTTCTGAAAGAACACACAGGATCTCCATCTTTGAGGAGGGTATCGATACCCTTTCTGTCTACTTCTCCAGGTTGTCACAGGGTTGTAGTATCTTGGAGCTAGAAGAGAACTTCAGAAATCACCTAAGACATAGTTACACCCAGAGAGGGGACACGATTTTGCCCTTGAACCCAGTCGGTCAATGGCAGGCCGGCTCCTGAGAAGCCAGTGTCTTGGCTCCCTGTCCCCGGGTTCTGGGAGAGTGAGGCGAAGGCAGGTGGTGTGGGCGGGAGCGCCAGATGTGTCTCTTCCAGAGGTGGTCTGCCAGCACTTGCTTTGCCAGCTGTGCCTGAGCTACACCAGATGTGACCCAAGAATTAGATGAGAGGGATGGGAAAGCACCATGGAGCCTGTAAGCGGCTGCCCTGTCTCCGAGACAGAAGGCTGGTATGAGCGTTCGTTTTCCTCCCATGTATGTACAAGCGCAGGCAGCAATCTGGCCAACAGCAACGCAGGCGCCTGGTGCTGGTCCTGGGGAGGGCTGAGCCCTCAGCCCCGGCACTGGGCCACTCTGAGAAAACCAATGCAAAAGCCAGGGCTCTTCGTGGGCCCCTGAGAGGAGCAGTGTTGTCCCAGGGCCACCAGGAGTGAAAGTGCAGTGTTCTTTCTGTATTCCTGGAGCTGGTGCGTCAGGAGTGAAATCCGCCAAGGTTTAAGAGGGTTTAGGGACCTCAGAACTCTTCACCCCACCACACTCCCTCTCAGCAACTCAGATGCATTCCTGCCTCCTGCAGGGTTCTGGCCCATCTGGCCTGCGGGGCTCACAGCAGGACAGCAGGGCTGTCTCCGAGGCAGCGCAGCCCATGCTCCCGGGCTGAGGCCTCAGAGCCCTTCCATCTTTGCTCAGCGCGACGGAGAGGCCCGAGTTTTTGGCATCAGCATTCAGAGCTCTTTTCTTCTTACTTAGTGCAAAAAAACGAAAAAACGGCTCCCACGTCCATTGTGAACTTGGCCACCAGTCTTGCAGGCCGCCTGGCGGGTGAGATGGAAGGTGCTGATGCTGAGGCTGCCCCGGCAGGTTCCACATTTTTTAGGGTAATGATAGAGTTTTTGGTTACTTACAGGATGTAATTATAAATACACATTTGCAATAGAACCAGCCTGATGTGCTTAGTTTCCCATGAATAGCACACTGCACTTTGGAAGTGCGCCGACCGCCCCTCTGAGGCCCTCCAGCCGGGATCTCTCTCCTCTGATTTTCCTTCATTCTTCCAAATCTGTACCACTGACCGGGGAAACACAGACCCTCTTACTCTCATCCCTTTATGTGTGATTGCAGGAAGAGCCACCTACTCTCCGTTCTACCCCATACAAAGTATTAACCGTGAGAAATATCCAGACTTCTTCTAGCCTTTTTATTCCCATCGTGTAGGCTGATGTGTGGCATTTACTAGATTCCCAAGAAGTATTCAGTGCACGTTGGAGACTTGCAGGGTCAGGGACCCCATAAAGAGCATCTTGCTGCCACGTGAGACTGATAGACAACTTTGAAAAGTCCGACATGGGAATAGCAGATATAAAGGCCAGTCACTAATGAAGTTGGAAGACAAACAGGACGAGAGGCCACTGAGTGTCATGGTGTTGACTGAGTGGGTCCTGGTGCCCGAGGCAGGCCTGTCACTGGCAGGGAGAAAACTGCCTCCCAGGAAGCGTGGAGGCAGGTTCTCAGGTGGAAGCTCATCTCCCACGGGGAGAAGGACAGAGTGACGCAGAGGTTACCCTGGTGAAGCCTCCCTCTGTAAGGAAGGCAGCCTGAGAAGTCGGGGAGGGCTGTTCCCCCTTCACAATCAATTTTAAATGATAACAACATCCAAGCTCCTTTTTCAAATATCTTTGTCAAATTTCAGCACACCTCCTTCAAACCTTATCCACATCCCAACACAATCTTCTGGCCTTACCGACTCCTCCTGACACAGGGAAAGCAAGAGTGATTTTATAACATCGTCAGATGATCATATTATTAAGGGTACACTAACATTTCTTAATTTATTAACTGAACTAAAGCATTTCTTCAGTGGTTGCATTGGTACAGACTGTCAATCGGCCACCTTTGCAGAGATTGGGGAGGGCCTGAAGGAGGAATGGCTCTGAGCTGAAGCCTGGCTACCCCACAGAGACTGGCCAGAGGGGCAACCTCTGTGTGAGAGCTTAATTAGGCCGGTTCAGGGGGTAGAATCAAAGCTGTCACCAACTAATTATGTATGATACAGTGGCTAACTGAATGTCATAATAAAAATTTTTTAAAAAGTAAAAAATTAAAAGCTATACCAGACTCTGTTAGGCTAAGGAAGCAGCATTACAAAGTTTATAGTTTAGGTTTTTATTTTTTTCTTTTCTCTATATAAAAGACTTAATTTTTTTAAAGCAGTTTTTAAAATTTAATTTTTTTCAGTGTTTCAAGATCCATTGCTTATGCACCACCCCCAGTGCTCCATGCAATTCGTGCCCTCCATGATACCCATCATCAGGCTCACCCAACCCCCCCACACCCCTCCTCCACAAAACTCTCAGTTTGTTTCTCAGAGTCCAAACTACAAAGTTTGTAGGGGTTCATCTCCCCCTACAATTTCCCCCAACTCACTTCTCCTTGCCATCTCCCAGTGTGTCGTCCAAAGGCAATACCAAGTACCATTTAAAAGTAACCACTAGGGGCACCTGGGTGCCACCTGGGTGGCTCAGTGGGTTAAAGCCTCTGCCTTCGGCTTGGGTCATGATCCCAGGGTCCTGGGATCGAGCCCCACATCGGGCTCTCTGCTCAGCAGGGAGCCTGCTTCCTCCTCTCTCTCTGTCTGCCTCTCTGCCTACTTGTGATCTCTGTCTGTCAAATAAATAAATAAATCTTAAAAAAAAAAATAGAACTGCCATCAAAATCCAGCAATCTTGCTTCTTGGTATTTATTCAAAGGAATTGGAATCAGGATTTCAAAGAGATACTTTGCACTCCCATGTTCATTTCAGTGTTACTCACAATGGCCAAAATACAGAAAAGTACCTAAATATCCAATGATAGGTGAATGGATAAAGAAAATATAGTATGTATATACAATGGAATATGATTCTGCTTTAAAAAATGAAGAAAATCCTACCATTTGTAACAACATGGATAGACCTGGGAGACAGTGACTAAGTGAAATAAGTCAGACAGACACAGGAAGACAAATACTGTATGATCTCACTTACATGTAAAACCTAAAATAGTCAAACTCAGAGAAACAATGGGTATATTTGTGGTTGTCAGGGGCTAGGGCTAAGGGGATATGAGGAAGTGATAATTAAAGGTTACAAAGTTTCATTTATATAAATAAACAAGTTCAAGAGATCTATTATATGGTAGTAGATGATGATGATGATTATAATAAAGATATCATTATTATTATTACAAAGTAGGTGGGAGGAAAACTTGCGCCATAATGGGCATGTCTATGGCCTAGAGGATGGTGATGGTTTCATGGGTATATACTTACTCCAAACTCTTCAAGCTGTAAACATTAAACATGTATAGACTTTTACATGTCAATTATACCTCAGAAGAAAGGAAGAAAAAAAGAAAAAGAGAAAGAAAGAAAAAAGAAAGAAAGAGAAATGACAGAACTATGAATAGAAGTGAGGCCCTGTTATCTCTTCTTGACCATCTCTTCTTCTACAGAATCCTCTGAAAAGTTGGCAGTGACACAGTGAGGAGGAGGAAGGAGACCTCTGTCTCAGGGGAGTAGCAATTAGGGATGGCTCGGAAACAAATATAAACTCAAAAAAACTCTTCTGTTTGCTAAATATACCATTGGGAGGTAACTCTTAATAGGAAGAAAAAGCTGAATCCTGAGTCACTTATGGAAAAGGCACTGCTGCCTTCATAATTATCTATTTTCTTTTTGTGTTCTAGAAGGGGCCATCCTGTTACAGCTGCACTATATTTCTTCATAAACAAACATCAATTCAGAATATCAGCCGAGTAAGGGATGCTCAGTGATTCTCTAGTCACAGCACATTGCAGAGCTACTTCCTTTTCCTAAATTCTGTTTCTATGAATAATTTACAGAGTTGTGCAACACACAGATGATACACGGGAATCAGAATTATTGTTTTCACGTAGACCACATTGTTTCTTGCTTGTAAACTCCTTCCAACTGGCTTTGAAAAGAATATTGCTTTATACTGCTTTCAACCTAGGGGCGCTTCCTGAAAGCATTTACACCTTATATTCTGGAGACTCTATTTCTGTGCTCCTCCATCTTGCCATTCAGATGGGCTATATCAGTCAGAGTTTCTTCTTAGGGGAAAATTCCACTAGGGTACAGGAGAGTTTAGGATTCCTGTGATGAAAAGGTAGAGGCAGAAAATACAAAAACCAACTGTTTGGAAGAAATCTGGAGCATCCTAAAAGTCACTGTAATTAACACACAGCAGTTTGTAATTATTGTGAAGGGAAAAAAACAGTAAGAAAGGCTCAAAAAACACTGATGTGGTTGCCCAAGGTCCTGCCACATTAATTCAAATTGACTTAGATAGGATACCCTCAGATGGGCTGAAAACTATTTGGAAGGCTTAAAACAAAAGAAAATGCAATATAATGAGGTGGAAAAAGCCGTGGGTTTGGAGTCATTGGAGTATGGTTGGTTCTGCCATTGACTAACCGACTGACCTTTGGCAACTCATGGAACTTCTCTGTGACTCAAATTCGTAACTGCAAAACAGGATACTACCACTTAACCTTGGGTTTAAAGAATGTGTGCAAAGGTTATTTTCTGTTTTCAAATGCTGCTCTCCACACCCCTCTTTCTCTTCTTTCCATCCAGTGATAGACAGTCTCCTGCCTCACTTCCCCACTAGCCACCTGCTACCTCTTCCTGTGTACTTTCAAATTCTTCCTTAGCATCAGCCTCCAAATTCACAATTTTTAAATATTTCCTGAAGGCAGCATTCAGTGTCATTTAAAAACAACCCATTAGGATACTGATGTTCAGTTTCTTCAAATTATAACTTCAAATTAAGAAAAAATTATCCTTCAGCTGTTCATTGACCATTTACAACTTCTTGGCTCCTACCAGTAGCTAAACTTAATTTGCTGTTCAGATGCTTGTTAGAGGTGAGGAGGTTAAACATAAAGGGGCTTACTGAGGTGTTGCTTTGATAAAGCCAGAGTAATCTCTGTAATGGTTTAAAGATGTTCTCCCAGTGCTCAGGAATAATGGTCGTTACTGTTTCAGTAGGAGCTCTCAAATTCTATTGTGTATTAGAATTATCTGAAAAATTAGTTAAAAACGAAAATTTCTGAAGCCCGCTTCAGAAGATTCTGATTTGGAACATTTAGGCAGAAAACCAAGAACTTGCATTTTTCACAAGGATCCCCGGGGATTCGGATGCATGTGAGCCACCGACTCCAGAAATGCTGCAAAGATCATGTAGGCAATTCCAAGAGTAACCTGGAGTTTTGAATCCTTGTGGCTTTAAAAAAGAATATTTTATAAAGAAAAATATTTGCAAAAAGGATTTTTTGTATTAAAAAAGTGACATCTGCCATCAGAGCACAGACAGGAGTTTGGATGGTAGTTTGTTTACATGATTCCTGCGTGTCTTAGAGAAGTGAACGCATTTTACATTCTTAGCATGTAGCATTACACCACTAGCTACTCCGAGCAGGTATCCTAGGAATGAAATGCATGCAAAATAAAAACACCTTAGTCATGAAAGGTACAATAGAAACACTAATAATTATATCTTTAGTATCGATAATTTCAAGAGCTAGATTATTCAGCTAAATGAAGAAAAGCTAAGCCCAGGTTTTCCATTAATTAGTGTTTTCACCCATATAAAGTGCAAAGTGTATGTTTATCAGCACCCAGGGGTAAACCTCGGCCAGAGACAGGCTCAGGTGCGACCAAGAAACATCTACTTGATTGCTTGGCAGTTTTCTGGCAGTCACAGTAACTTAACAGAACCTGCCCTTGACTTGCTTAGTACAAAGAATTGTCAATACAATGGAATACAATGTATACATAAAATTGGATGGCAACAGTTTCTTTCTTCTTGCACTACTTAGTTTCAGACAATTTCAACCCATCCTTCAAAAGAAAGAAAAGGGAAATTACTAGTTACAGACTAGCTGGAAGTGAATTATGCCATTTTTTCCATGATCTGGGAGCCATTTTTTATTCTGTGCAAGAGAGTGGCAGATAGACCACAACTGCACTGGATTTTGGAACTTAGTGAAAGATCCACGGAAGAATGTAGTGACTTGTATCTTTCTCTCTCTGCCCTTAAACTTTCATATACACTAAATGCACGACAATGCAGGACACACACACACACCCAGTGTGTATGTGTGTGCATGTGCATGCACACCCACAACATTTTTAGATTCACACATATTTTTGGCAAGAGAAAAAGGTTTTAGTCCAATTTTCCAACTTTGAATGGTTAAACATAACCCCAGGAAGTAGTTCTATAGCAATTGGAGTGCAAAAGGTTGTATACTTATAGTGTTTGTGTCCCAGCTAGGTCTTGATAAGACACTCAAGGAAGTCATAATGTAAACAGGCCAGACTTTCTCCTAAGGCTTGTCTTATCTTGTCTAATTAAGATAGACCAGGCTATGTGGCAATAATAGAAAACTCCCAGAACTCAGTGACTTACACAACAAAAGGTTTAGTTCTCCTTCCTTTAAAATCACTTGTGGATGTAGGAGACCCTCCAAGCCACCTGTCCTTCAGGGGCAGCTCTAAGATGTAGATCCCCAATGTCAGCACAAGGTCGATGCCTCTGCTGCTCAGCACGGGAAGGCAGATCGGGGCTGGCGGCAGCAGTTAAATGTTTTGGCCTGGACACAGTACACATCACTTCTGTGAAGCCCATGATGAAGCCTGTTAGTACCGTGGTGCTGCTCCACCTCACTGCTGTGGTTTAGGAAAATATAATCTACCCGGTGCCCCAGAAACAGAGGAGAACTGGCTAGAATCAGAAGTCTATACCGTACAGATTAAATGGTTTCCAAGAAAATATATAACAGAGCAAAAAGCTTCTTTTAGGAGGGAAGAAACATAAATATAAACAAATTGATGAAGAAACTACTTGATCATAAAAGAATAACAGATCTTAGATGCTGATTGTGAAGGAGAATCCCAGGTTGAATGTATTTTTTAATTTCACTGAAGCTAACTTTAAGATCGATGTGAGTTTGTTTTAAAACAACTTTAAAATGCCATGTAGCTGATATTTTAAAGCAATCTATCTTTTGTTTGTCCGTCTATATTTAAATTAAAAAAACAAAATAACAATAGAACCTGGGATGATAGAAAGCCCAAAGGGAAGCTGATGAAATGGTGTTCTGAGGTAAGTCTTCATTCCGTCACCAAGTATATGGTCTACAATCTTGTGGACTTTGATTAAAGCAATTTTCCCTTCCTTTGATCATATACATTTTTTCCTTAAGGAATTCTTAGAAAAATGTAATAACATAATGTAAGTATGATTTAAAGTCATGCTAGGCCAAAGCTTGAAGTATTGCGCCAGTGTCCTTTCTGGTTATCCCAGAATTTCTATAAAATGGTGGCTAGGATTGAGCTGATAATTCTCTAGAATCCCTCATGGATTAAAAAGTGACTGGTCCCAAGTCTGATACATAAAGCTGACACAAGGAATTTAGAACTAAATTGCTAACATAATTTATGATCGTTTCCTCCTTAGTCACAGAGGTGTGATCAGACTTACTAGTCCAGCCATTGGAGTTGGCTAGCGATCCTTCAATGAGAAGAAGAAATTGAATGAATTTATAAGTGGAAGCCAAGCTTAAGTGTAATTTTTTTGGTAAAAGCATCTTTAATATCATAATTAATCTTATATGATTGTCATTTAGGATTGTTTGAAATATCGTCTGCTACGGGAGAGCTCAAATGCAATACTTTCTGTATGTGCTGGACTAGGTCAAGTCTGAATTCCCCTCCAGAGCTAGGATTTGATGTGTAGACAGAGCATGCAATTTTGCAATCTGCCAAGCCAGAAGAGGATTTAATATTACATTCAAAACTGTACTCAAATTGTCAAAAAAATGTTCAACAAAATAACATTGCAAATCGTACTCAAACTAGCTGGCAAAGGTAGCATGACAAAATTGAGGAATAAAGCATATGGGACGTAGTGTTATTTACATGTTTTCAGGGCTCACGCTCTGGGTGGCTCGCTATTTACAAGACAGCAGTTTCCACCCTTCCCTTCTGCTTTAGGTTTGAGACAAGGCCAAGTTCTCCATCTGACTTCATATGACTGTGGTCTAGTTCAGATTAGTATTTGTCACCACTCTTCAGAGTAGACAGGCATGCAGCAGACCGGGGGAAGAGAAGGGGAGGGAGGGAGTGGGGAAAGGGGGGGGGGGAGACAAAGGAAGCAACTCTGTTGAAGGTAAACATACCTGAGATAGTCCTAATAGTGAAATATGGAGGCTGCATTGTGGTCAGAGGCTCAGTTTAATTTTAGAGAACAGTTGAAGGAAAGAGCATTTTTGAATTCTCAAAATATTTGCTACCACCAGAAGAAAAAGTCATTCAGTAAAGCATTATTATGCTTGCTCTCTGAAGATGTTTTGCAGAATTCTAAGCTTCTTAGAAGCTAATGGGACATCTGGCTGAAAGATGACAGATCATAAATACTTTTCAAATAAATTAAGACATGGTTTCACAGAAAAGAAAAACTAGCATCCAGGACAAATGAAGCAACATAACACATGTATTTTTAAAAGCTAAAAAATGACATTCTATCAATATGAAAAGTATTACCAAAAATATTAACAGAAAATAATGATAATGAGATATTTTAAAGAACATGTAAACAGCACCTTTTTTTTTTTTTCCCTTTATGACTATAGAACATGAACCTTTATGGGTCAGACATTGTTTTAATGGCTTTACATGTATTAACCTTCCAACAACCTTATGGAATTTTCTATAACAGAGGAAACTGAGGCAGGGCAAGGTTAAATACTAAGCTGGTAAATGATGAATGTGAGACTTGAACCCAGACAGCCTGGCTCTGTCCTGCAAAAACTGTGATAAATCATGAAAGGGACGAAATCTTCTCTCAGTAAAGTTTTGCAATGGGAACAATATTGGGTATTTCCAAATTACTAAATACGTGATGTAATTACTGATGTTAATATCACTGGTGGGCTATATCAGTTACAGTTAATAGGTAAAATCTGAGGAAAGCAGCTAGTGATCCTTGGCTCTGCATTGTGATCTTTGTCTGAGATTTAGAACAGAATTGAATTACATTGTACAGCCATTTCTATTTTTCTACGCTGCAAATGTAATAAAGCTCATCACGTATTAAGTTATTGATTTGGACCGATGGTTTCCCTTGAGAGTTGATTAGAACGTGGGAGAAGAGATGTTTTTTGGAAGAACCTGTATTGTTACATGTACTTGAGCTCATCTGTCCTTTCTATCCCAAACAGGCTTTCATATGGGTTAACCTGTGTAAACTGTAGGCTACATCACAGTATTCGGTAGTATTGATATGCTTGAGCTGGGGAACATAAATCTTTTCCCCACCAGGTAAACAATAGCAATTAAATGGAATTTGGCTTAGAAGGGAAATGATCTTCCCACCACTTCGCCCCATCAGCATAAACCCTAACACTGCAAGAAGCCACAGCGTTTACTGCAGGCTTTGGTGATGTACCACTCAGCACAGTCCGGTTGCCAAGAGGCTGGGCCTCGAGCTTGTACTGAGAAAGATCATCAGCATCCTTTCAAAGGAGATATATTACAAAAGTGAATCCAAACAGATTGAGTGGCTAGATTAAATAAAAGAGGCGAATGTGGCTGGCAAAAGGAAATAGCTCCCCTTCTGAAAAGCATGGCTTTGGCATCAGGCGGTCCTGAGCTGGAACTCAGCTCCACAGTTTACAAGCTGTGATCACTGGTGAGTTGCTGAACCTCTGTCAGCTTTGGTTTCCTCTCCTTTCAAAGAACTGTTAAAAGCATTAAGTGGCTGTAATATGTCTAGCACAATGCGTGGCACATCATAGAGCTCAATAAATTATTTTTAAGTGCAAAGCTACCTCTCAACAAACTCTATGATTGGAAAAAGGGTGTGAAAAAAATATTTTTGAGAACTCATAACTGAGACATTCTTTCTCATGAATCAAAAATCCATTTTGGAAGCCTGAATCCATATTATTCAATTTCTGAATAATGACTAATTTGAATTGTTCTAAATTAAGTGAATAATGAGGTTGTTCGAAGTGTTTAGCTTTTAAATGAAAGTCATTTTGATCCTTATCATGCTCAAAGCAAACCAAGACTGATTCTATAGTAGTTCCTCAAATTCAGAAGATTTGTTTCTGATTTTGAGGATAATTTGGGCCAAAGATCAGAAAACTCCCTTCTACTTGCAGCACTAAACTAGAAATGTTCCTTCTTTTCCAAGAGTCATACATTGGTCAGATGGGTTACTCAATAAGGTCCCTTTTACCCTTTACTCATGATAAAATTAAATAACCTATCAACAGCATGGAATCCTAGCCTTTCATTAGTGACATACCTTTCCTTAAGAGTGTTTCACGTGCCCTTGTCCATGATCTCAGAGTCCTGGGGTCGAGCCCCACATCAGGCCCTCTGCTCAGTGAAGAGCCTGCTTCCCCCCTCTCACTGCCTGCCTCTCTGCTTACCTGTGATCTCTCCCTCTCTCTCAAATAAATTTAAAAAAATTAAAAAAAAAAAAAAAGGTGGAGGGAAACAAATCTATGTTAAAGATCAGGGGAAATAACCTGGTCATTGCTTCTTCCCTGGCAAGGGAATTTCTAGATTCACTCTCTCCCATAGGGTAGATACTAGTCACAGATGGCTATACACATTTAAATGAAAATTAATTAAAATAAAATAATTTAGTTTTCTCAGGCACTCTAGCCACATTTCAAGAGCTCAAGAGTCACAAAGAGCTAGTAGCTACCATATTACACAATTCACGTGTAATACACAGTTTCCATCATCTCCACACCCTCTGTCAGGAAGCACTGCTAAATGATTGACAGTAAAGGTATCCAATTATAATTTTTCTTTCTTATTGGGCATACCAAGATACAGTCTTCCTCTTTATTTTCTCTTATTCTTTAAGAGGTTTGTAAAAATACCTAGAGAACAAAACGTAGGAGCATCTTGTGCCTTTACTCCCATCTTTGTTTTCAGTTCTTCATGGGAATGGAATCTCTGCAAACGTGTAGTCCCATGTTCTCAGTTTCATGAAGGAATGAAGCACCGCCGCCTGACAGTGATCTCAGCTTGCTGAAGCCAACCTGATTGGCCAGGTTAACCGACACATTCCATCTCTCAAGTATTCCTATTAGTCGACTGAATTATGCTAGTTAGAATAGCTATTCCGCAAAGGACAGGCTGAAACAGGCACCCAAGCCAGGCAGTAAGGCCACGAATGAGATGGCTCTTTTCTACTGCTCTGGTTTGGAATCCCTTGGATTTCGCCTTTTCCCTTCCCTCACGACCATACCAGTCCCATCTTATTAATGCTTCCTTCCTTGTTATTTGTCAGTAGGCCTCATAATGGCAGGAGGGTGGGGCCACGGGCAAAGAGAAAAAAGAGAAAATACACTTTTCATGAGGGCTGAGAAGCCCGTCTCTCCTCCTTAGGAGACTCATCAAGGCTGAGAAAATGTCGGTCCTTTGCGCCCCAAGCCACAGCTATTCCTTCATCACCCTGAACCTACATCCTATTTACTTTACACCTTAACTCAGTAAGAAAAAGCACAGAATCACCTGAAGCTGCATGTTCTTTTCTAGCATACACAACTCTTGAGGATAAGATGTATGAGTACCTCAAGGGCTAGAGAAAAGGGATACCTTTTCTACTTCCACTTTTCCCACCATCATGAATAAAATTCCCAACCAATCCGGAGAGGATTATATAAGAAACTGTGGCTATTTATAATGTTGAATTCTGTTCCACAGTAAACCTTCAAGAAGAGACACTCTGCTTGGCAAAGTAATAAGAGTAAAGAGAGGCAGGCCGGTCAAAGTTGAAGCCCAATAAAAAAGAGGATGAAAAAGGAACCAGCTGGCTCCCAGGTTACAGACGTACCCATAGCCATTCATTTACCAACCTTCTCCTTGTCTTCAACCGAGTCTTGTTTTTATCCTCTGTACCTCATCCTGTTAGGATCCCTGCCCCAATGACAGAAACCACAACTGGTTACTTGTTTCTATTCCTACACATTGTTTATGTTCTTAGCCTCCAAAGTGAAACTATGAATGCATTTTCCCAGAGAGACATTAGGTGGTTCAATAAATTTAAATTTAGCTCAGGAGATCATGAGCTGTATTGTGGAGAAGGGATCATTCAGGAGCAAGAAGGGAAGAAGCAAGGGCTCACTGGGGAGACTATTTCAAAAGTCTAGGCAAGAGATGATAAAGGCTTTGGTCAGGGAGGTAGTCATGAAATGAATGGAAAAAAGTAGATGAGACTCAGGAGAAACCTTCCGGTAAAGCGGAAGGGATTGACTTTGAAGTAAGAAGTGAGGAAAAAAAAAGAGAAATGGAGGAGATGATAATGGACATTCATTGAATGGGAAATATTATCAAAGACAGAGAAAAGATTTTCTGGGTGGCAGGGGATGGCTAGTAAAACTAATGAAGAGCATTAGTTTTACTAAGTGAAGTACCACATCCAAGTAGAAATATTAAGTAGGGAGCTAAAAACAGGGCTCTGAGCTTCAGAGAACTGGCCGGCAGGCACATATTCGGTGGTCTTTAGCATTCAGACAGTATATAAAGCCATGGAATCAGATGAGATCATGCACAAAGAGAGACTAAAACAAGGAGGGCACCGGCCCTCTTACATTTAAGATTGAGGTCTATCGAACACTCCATTATGGGTTATATCGAATTTTTCAGCCAGCCTGGTAGACTACTTCATATGTGTAATAGAGAGTATGCATCACAAATTATAAGGAATAGGGAGAAAACCCTTCTCTGAACACGAGATTTCTTCAAGTGAGGAACTGCCACCATAAGAAAGAGTTATATTAGGTAGATTACTGTGACAATCTGGAAAAATTTCGCTTACATAAAAGGGAACAAATGTTACTCTTTGACATCTTCGACAACT
This sequence comes from Mustela putorius furo, assembly GCF_011764305.1. Classification (NCBI taxonomy): domain Eukaryota; kingdom Metazoa; phylum Chordata; class Mammalia; order Carnivora; family Mustelidae; genus Mustela; species Mustela putorius. The sequence goes on along the minus strand of NW_025422368.1, from coordinate 25,186,805 downwards.
GCAGCCAGCTGGTTATTTATCTGGATTGCTTAGAAACAATAGACCAGAGTTTCCCAAAAAAAGTCTGATGTGGTATTTCTACCTAGTTTACTTCATTTTAGAGAACAGCTGCAGACATGACAGTTTTTGATAACGAAGTGTAAAAGGTCTTTTTTCCCTGCTTTCTGAGACAAAAAGAGAAACGTGTTAAGAGGAAATAAAAGCTGTGTTGTTTAGCTTTAGCAATCTAAGAGCTCACAAACATAAAAACTATTGGTTTGCCTGTAAAGTTATAACGCAGAATGATTGCTAAAGACTAGCTGAGACAATAAGTACAATTTTACTAATTGAATCATTGTCTAACATGTTTATAGTTTAAATTAAACATTTACACTTGGGGCCGTTGTGGAAAGCAGGCGAAAAAAAAAAAGATAAAAACAGAACACAGGGGAAAATGTTTCCAAGAAAGTAATGCCTTCCACAGTGTCCGGCAGTTACTAACGTTTTATGGAACAGTACCGACACTCAGGAGCAAACGCTCAAAATGCATTACTTATAGATCTTGCCACAAGGAATTTTCTATAATCTGTCTCAGCATCTGAGCCGTGTTGAAGTCGGTGATTTGTACATTCTGTGGCTTCAGAGTTTTCTTTTTAAATCAGCTCCCAGACTTCTGAGAACTGAATGTTTGCCAGGACTGAGTCAAGTTTTCCTACCTTTTGAACGGGTTTGTTTCTTGATTTCTCTGTATTTCTCAAAAATACAAGACCAGTTTGTATCACAACTGGGAGTCCGAGGTAGATTTTAAAAGCCTATCAGATGTTTCTTGGCTTCTGTAATCAGAAGGACTCTGATACCACATTGCTCTGGACATTCCCAGCCTGACCTGCTCCCAAACCCCTCCCTTCTCCTCTCAACCACATCCCCAGCCGGGCCCTTGGGGTCTTTTACTCTCCATCACAGAATCCTGTGTGGACAATCCCTTCTCCCAACTTTCTTCTTGCTTTCTTTTTGTAACTGAAACTTCACGAACTGGGACCAGTGAGTCTCATACTTACCCTACAGCCCACTCAATGGAAAACTTTTTCTTAGTCTTAAGGCCAGGAACCCCTTACGACCATAAGAAATTATTTCACACATCATTTTTCAGATGGGCTTCCCAACTCACACTCTTAGAAGATCTTCTAAATTTGGGTAGCACATTTCTACTGATTGAGTGCTGTTCGAGTTGCTATGATATAGAGATTTAGTCATTCCAGTAGTGTTTGGAAGCACAGAATTCATTTTAGAGTACTGAGAAGTTTTGTTGAGTCCTAGAAGGCGTGTTACTGTTTCATGAGAGGCTAACTCTCCTACAGAACCCTCATTTAGAAATACAGCAAATTTTGCCTAATCCTTTAAATCAGTCGTCAGAATCTACCAGCTCGGAATTAGTCAACTTATTATACTACAAGTACAGTGATTGAGTGCTTGACTGAGATTTATTATATTACAGGTGTAATGATCGATTGCTTGATTGATTTAATCATTTATGAACTCACAATTATATAGGAAGTCCACACCACAGGCTAGGCACCATGGAATGCCCTCAAGACACAATAGACACAACAGATGCGGGTTCTCCCTTTAAGAGGAGCAGTCGTGTACAAAAATAAGACACGTTATTAATTAAAAATGACAATTACAAAAATTTAAAAAATAAAATAAAAACAAAAAATTTAAAATTAAAAAAAGAAATAAAAACAATTAACACAAAACTATTATTTGCTTCTCTAAGTACTCCATAGGGAAAGCCCAGTAGGTAACATGCAGGGTGGAGAGAGGTAAAATTTAAAGGGAATCAACATGTGGAGAATGGAAGCTTCTGAGAAAAAGAAAACAGAAACCTGGAGGACAGCAAAGAACATCTTACTAGGGCTTTTCCTTCTGTTTATATAGCAATGATTGATGCCCAAACAGCTCCTGCATTGCGGCAGATTAGGTATAGGAAAGCGTGTTTATTTTTCAATTAAATAAAGGGAATAGTTTCAGTTTTGCCTGGCTTAAGACGATTCTGGCAGTCACAGCTGGGAGGTCTTGTACAGTTTCTGCCCACTTCATCGGGTGCTAGTGGTGATGCTACAAGTTAAGTGGCCCATGGACTAAGAACACGCTGGCTCTCTGCTTCTTGTTAGTAGAGTCTCTCGAGCCACAGTAGAGCTGTTTGCCGGTATGTAAACAGAAGACTAGGAGCTGAGTGCTTTGATCCGACTCTCCTTCTTCTCTTTGGAGTTTTAGAAATGTTCTCCAGGTTTTTATCTATGGCTTTTTTTTTCTTGTTTAGGATTTAATATGCAAAAGCTATATTTTTAAATTAGTGACTAGAGAATTCTTTTGCTTTTATTGTTCTTTAAAGCGTACACATCATTTCCTGATTCTGTTCAGTTTAACTGCCAGATTAAAAAAAAAAGTTATAATTATAGATACTTGACTCAGTGCAGAATAACACCAATCATAGGGACATTGTTCTGGTTTTGATTTCAAAGCAATCACTGAGCAAGGCTCCGCTGAATTGGAACATGAATCAGCATTTAGCAGGGCTGAGTTTAAACCTCTACTCCAGATTCTGAGTGACAGAGAACTTCTAAATAGGGCACTGTTTGTTCATAGTTTTAGGTATCTGTGATTTACTTGGCTTTGTTAGACAATAGGGGCTTTGGTTCAGTTATATTTTTAACATTCCTTAAAATAAATCAAAGAGTGTTCCCATTTTGGATGCGGATTAGTATGGTGGAGGAAATGAAGAATTTACAAGTGCCGAGTGTCCAGGGATTATGCACTGGGCTCTGGGTTGGATTGCCTTGATTATTATTCTTTTGGTTGCACGGAATAGAAACTGGCTCTGGCTCGACTAGGGGAAAAAAGTAAGTGGTGTTGGCATACTGGAAGAATATTTGGGTATCTCATCGAATCCAGGACTCAGGCACAGCAGGGATCACGGGACTTCTGACCTCAGAAGTTCTTGTGGATCTGTCTCCCTAGGGTAAAGCAGTTGAAGGGTCTCACTAGATGATTCTTCACAGGAGGCCCATTGGGGTCCGGTCTTCACTTGTGGATCAGTCAAGGTCCAAGGGACTGGATAATAAGTGTTTTTAACCACTTGTTTTTGGGCAACCACACCTGTATTTTGTGGGCGGTTCCCAGAGAAAAGGGAATAATTGTGAACTGGTGGCCATACTAGCAAGGTCTACTCTATGGAGCATTTTATTTTATTTTTTAATTTTTATTTTTTAAAGATTTTATCTATTTATTTGAGAAAGAGACAGTGAGACAGAGCATGAGAGGGGAGAACGTTAGAGGGAGAAGCAGACTCCCTGAGGAACTGGGAGCCTGATGTGGGACTTGATCCCAGGACTCCGGGATCATGACTTGAGCCGAAGGCTGTTGCTTCCAACTGAGCCACCCAGGTGTCCTCTATGGAGCATTTTAAAAGCTTAATTGGATTTTCACTAAAAGCCTACAAAAACCACTATTTCCACCTCACAAAGAGAAAACTGAGACTCAAATTGGTTAGGCAACTTGTCCGACGTTCCACAGTTAGAATGTGGCAGGCCCTGAGCTCCAACTAGGTTTGTAAGAGGGGGTAGTCTTCTTCTTAAGATTAAAATAAAGTGAGGAGAGTACATGAACTAGAGAGTTCCAGATATCTTCTCATGGAGACAGTATTAGGTATCTCCAGTAGACTAGAAAGACTAAAACTGCATGTCATAAACTCTGGGTTGAATCTTAACACCACCTGGTCATTTTCGGCAAGTAAACACCTTTCCACTAATAAATGTGGATATATCATCTCCTTCACTAGATACTGTAACCTTATAGGTCACTGGGAAAACATGTGAAAATACCTGGCACAAAAAGAAGATACTCATCTGGAGGGAGGGAGAACTTTTCTATTAATGAACCCTCAAGCATGCTATTAAAAATGGGGTCACAGTTTGAAAATGGCTTTATCATTCCAAAAATCAAACTGCTGTCTTACTCTCAGCCTTTCAGATGGTGCCTTACTCATCTAAATATAAAAGTAGAAAATGCTACATAAAAAGAGTTAAGAAAGTCATACAATAGGCAAAGAAAGTTTTACACACAAAACATATGACTACTTTTCTTTGAGACTCTGGGCTCACATTCAGGGGAAGACTCTCTCCTTTAGTCATGGCACAATATTTAAGCATTTAATTTTCTCATTGGCTATGACCTGAGATGGTCTATGTCCTTTTGATAACCAGAGCAAAAAAAGAATAGTTCTCAATGAGATCTAGAACTTGAACGTCACTGAATAGATAATAAGCCTGGAAGGATTAATGTATTCAAATAATCATTTCTTTGCCCAGATGATCATGTTTAGTTCCCTTTAAGGACAGCTCTCCGGGAAAGAAGCACCATACAGCAGTCCAAGAGTTTCTAGTTGTGCTTGCTGGGTGTTCTGCAAATGCTCCTAGACTGATCAGTATCAATTTGTTTCGAATTACTTCAAACAACAACTAGCCTAAGTTAACAGCAAAGCTGGAACTCTAGAAGAAAAAAGGCAATCTGTGGTGGTAGGGGCTGAACAAACGGTGTAGACTATTTTATTTTCTTGACATTTCTACTATCTCTGGATCTTAGTTTCAGTGAACTTCGATGCTTCATTTTCATCTAATTCATGTTTTAGTGATTTGCAAAATTTCTTATCATTTTAAATTTGAGGACAGAGAGTCAAATGATTTTAAATAGGACTCTAACACTGTGTTATTGGCTTATTCCTGAATTAAAAGCCCTCCTTCCTCTATTTACTAGGCTGCATTTCAAGTGAGTGGCCCGCTTGCTTTAATTTCTTTTTTAAATTTACAAGAGAAAACTAATTAGTTATCCACATTTAAAGATTGTTGGTAAACATTATTCTAAATGGTTAGGAGGAGGTCTACTTTATTTTTATTTTTTAAGAAAGGCAGACTGCCACGTGCACTGCCTCATTTGGATGTGTCTGGAGTCTTGGAAACTTGACTACCCTACATTCTCCTACAAATGGACCTTGAGAGCTTATTTGGAGGGAGGTTCTAGCAGGGGAACGCAGCTACTCGTATACCCTTGACTGAAGAACGGTCCTCTCGGTCCTCTCCTCTACTGGGGAAGGTCGTCCTCTTCGACTGAGAGCGCAGCTTCCAGAGGGACACACATGGAGCGGTGAGGGAGGAAGGGGACACCCGCCTACCCAGCCAGATCAGCAGAATCAACCCTGGTGATCAATGGAGTGATAGATGTTGCAGCCAGATCGCCCTCACATCCGAGGAGGTCTATTTTAAAAACATCATCATCCATGGATATAGAAGTTTGAGTAAAAAAGATTTTTAAAAAAGATTAAAAAAATAAAACTAATAACCACATACATTTTTGGAGTTCTTTTTATTACATTGAGAAATCTCAGAAAAGTACAAAGCCCATGGAAATAGAAGCATTTCAGAAAACAAAACAAAATATTTGCATACATTTTAATGACAGAATTTTAGTTTTGATGTTAAAAAAACTCATGATTTCTCATTAAAGTACATTACTCATGATTTAAGTACATTCTGAAGTACTGGGAAAGGATTTTATATCTTTTATATTTGAACCTGAATTCCTAAAAATGGCTAAGTTCTATTATATTTCTGGAGATTAAGTTCATGATAATGATTAATAAGAAAAATGATTTCACTGATTTATAGTGGCTTTGAAGAACAGAAACAGAAAATAAGCATATATCACACACATACCCCTTTAGGCAGTACATCAGATCTAAGCTGAATTAATATAATAATGTTCAGTATTTTTAATTGCTACCAGTGAAAACACATAGATCCCACTACAGAAAAGGGATCTGGTAATATCAGAATGACTCTTTGTCATATCAGTGTTTTACATTGAAGTTATATAGATAAGTAAATGATGCTGAAGTCCATGCTGTTTCTATCCTCAAAATCAAATAAAGGTCTGATTACATTCTAGACTCTTATCAAGGGTCACTGTGAAGCATTAAGTAAAGATAGTTACTATTTTTTGCCAAATACAATATAATAGGCCACCGGAGGCTATTAAGTTTAATTAGCTTTTGGTAACATGGCAATTTTCAACGGCTTTTAGGTCACATCATACTTTCCATTGCTGCACTATGACAACTACTACTCCTAAGAAAATGACAGTAAATGTAAAGGAGAAAACAAAAGAAAATAAGTTAGATCTCGTGATAGTTCTTCTAAATATTGGTTTGGTTTACCCTTGAAGTGGAAATCAATTCTCCAAGGTTTGGAAGGAAAACAAAAGCATCTTTATACTTCACAGCATGTATTTTGGAGGTCCAATGATTTATCCACTGCCAGTGTGGGTTAGCTTGTCATGTTCTCTTTATTCAATGTCAACTGGTTCTGTAGCTATTAACGCACTTAACTGTTTCTGAGCACAAGAGAGGAACAGTTCCAAACTGGACAGGCTTCTTTGGCGGATGACTTGATCAAGCTGTTGGTTTTTTGTTTTTTGTTTTGTTTGTTTGTTTTTAAAGAGAGAGAAAAAGAGAAAAAAAAATACACTTAGTTGACAGATAAAGAATATTATACCACCGAAGCCCAGTAGAGAAAACTTGAGATAATGATGTAGAAAATCAAATAGTGCCTTACATTTGGAGACAATGGAGTCACTAATTCTGGCCTGTAACAGCTAAAGTGAGATGATGCTCATTATAATTTTAAAAATTGATATTGGGGGGTGCCTGGGTGGCTCAGTCGTTAGGTGTCTACCTTCGGCTCGGGTCATGATTCCAGGGTCCTGGGATCAAGCCCCACGTCAGGCTCCCTGCTCAGCAGAAGGCCTGCTTCTCCCTCTGCCTGCTGCTCCCCCTACTTGTGTGTGTGCTCTCTCTCTCTCTTTCTCACTATCAAACAAATAAATAAAATATTTTTAAAAAATTGATATTGGTATTCAGTTATTAGAAAATAGCCTAAATTCAGTCACAGTGATTTCAGAAAGCAAAGATATAAGGATGTCAGTTCTTAATGAATATACAGACTAAATAGCCACAAAGAACATATAAATATTATAGATGTAAAAAACAAAAGAAATACACAGTACAAAAATACAGCATAATTACATTATGCAGAAACTTTAGCAGAATTAAGAAAAAGTGAAGAGACCATGTCCTGAAGTTGAAGTTAGAGAAAGTGCTTGGGACAAGTGTATTTTAAGAAATACTTGATACTGTTGAAACTTATTTGACCTGATCTTCCTGCTGAGTTAAGAGACTATTTTAATGTATCAATAACAAATACAGTGAACAAAAGGTTAATAATAAAGTCGTATAATTAAGAACTTTCTGGATGGTAAGGATTATTGAATACATCAAGTTAAGTTTCTAACTTCCCTTCTGCCCTAAAATATTTGCTCATGATCCAACAGACACATGAAAAGATGCTCAACACCACTCATTTTCAGGGAAATGCATATCAAAACCACAAGGAGATATCACCTGACACCAGTCACAATGGCTAAAATCAACAACAAAAAGAACAAGGGATGGTGAGGATGTGGTGAAAAGGGAACCCTTATGCACTATTGGTAGGAATGCAATTGGTAGGAGACGTTTGGAAATGTATGGAAGAAAGTATGGAGGTTCTTCAAAAAGTTAAAAATAGAACACTACTGAATATGTACCTAAAGAACACAAAACACTAATTCGAAGAGATACATGTGCCTGTATGTTTATTGCAGCATTATTTATAATAGCCAAATAAAGGATGCAGCCCAAGTGCCCACTGATTGATGAATGGATAAAGATGTGGTGTGTGTATATTTTATATACATAATGGAATAATATATATAATAATGGAATATTATTCAGCCATAAAAAAGATTGAAATCTTGCCATTTGCAATGACACACATGGAGCTAGGGAGTATAATGTTTCTCTGACTTACTCTGAAGTAAGTCAGAGAAAGACAGACACCATGTAAATTCACACATATATGGAATTTAAGAAACAAAACAAATGAGCAAAGGGGAAAAAAATGAGAGAGAGAGAGGGACAAACCAAGAAACAGACTCTTAACCATAGGGAACAAACTGATGGTTACCAGAGGGGAGGTAGACTGGGGGATGGGTGAAATAGGTGATGGGGATTAAAGGGTGGTCCTCCTGTGATGAGCACTGAGTAATGTACAGAATCGGTGAATCACTGTATTGTACACCTGAAACTAACAGAACACTGTATATTAACTATACTGGAATTGAAATAAAAAACAATTTATTTTTATTTTTTTTATTTTTTATTTTATTTTTATTTAAAACAATAAAAAATCAACTTGCCCATGGTGTAAAAATAACCAATGACAACACATTGCCTACAGGCTACAGAAAAATGAAATAACTTAAAAAAAAAAAAAGGCAAGAAAATTCCTTCTCACAGTATATACTTGTCAGATTTATATAAAAGCTAACATAATCTTCCCATAAGCTTTCCCCAACATAAAAAAACAATACAAACAAGAATTCTGTTAAATTCCATCTCTATAAACCACTGATATCCAAAATGACTGAAAAACTGGAAGGTTAAAATGTTGAAATATCCTAAAAATTAGTTAGTAAAAATGCATTTAGCAAAATGCTCATGTAAAACACTGAACACCAGTAAGACTCCTTTCAATTCTAACAGTTTGGGATATATATATATATATACATATATATATATATTCTCTCTATATAAATATATATATACATAATATACATTTATATAAATATGATAGAAATATAACTATTTATATAATTATAAATAACATATAATTATATATAATATAATATTTATATATTTTATGATTTATAGAAATAATATATAATATATATTTTTATAATTTATAGAAAGAATATATAATTTTATATATAGAATATACATAATCATATTTAATTTATATATAATTATATTATAAATATATATAATTCTAACAGTTTGGGATACATATACACACACACACATACACACACACACACACACACACATATACATACATATACAGAAATAGGATTTCTGTTTATCGTTTTTCCTCCCTTTTTTCCCCTTTTTCTTTCAGATGATACCTTCAGGGGAATATATGCCTTCTTCTCCACATGTCTATTAAACAAGACAGTTCATTAGAATATAAACCCCAAATGAGCAGAGATCTGGTCTGTCCTGCTGACGACTGTAACCCCACATCTAGAAGAGGGTCTGACACATGTTAGACACTCAATAAATCTTTGCTGACGTTGATGAATCAAGAAGTCTTCAACCAACCAGAGCAAGGCAATCTATCAGGAAATGACAGATCCATGTTTAATTCTAAAAGTGAAAACATGTTTGACCTAGTCTAAAAGATAAGTAGGAAAGGGAAAAAAAATTGAAGTATGAATATTTGTAGTTTTAAAATTTTACACTTGGTCCAAATTTCAATAAAACAGAAGAAGGTACTAATACCAATTGCAGTCCATTCCCAGTGGTTTCTGTGTACTTTTGGAGGGTTTCAAGCATTGAAAAGATGGGTTTTTAAAAATATTTGGTCCTGATCTTATAATTGTTAACTATGGGAGGGTTCACATAATCGCATTGTTCCAACTGCCATTACTGGAACTTTCCCCATCTCATTTTTAAGAAATTACTTGACTGTATTCCATCATTTGATGTAGCCGTTCTCCCCAGTGATAGACATGAAAATTTGTTCCAGTTTGGTCTTGTTTTTGAAGCACCACGGAAATTAACAACCTGAGTGCACTCCCTTCAAAAGATATTCAAGGGTATCTCTTGGACAGATTCCAACAGGTGAAATTTCTACATCATAAGATCTACATATTTTAAATTGTGATAGATAATACCAAATTGTTTTCCAGAGTGGGGATGCAAATCTATCTGTCCCATGTGCAAGTATATGAGAGGATGAGTTTCCCGTTTTCTTCTTTAAAAGGGTTGCATACTTTTCCTCTGTGCATTTATTATTATATATACATATATATAAAATATTTTATTATTTATTTGAAATTATTCTTTTGATAGAATAAATATTATATAAATAAATTATAATATAAATATTATAAATAAATAAATAAATATCTATTGGATCGCTCTTAATCTTTTGCTATTATAACCAATGCTGTAATGAGCATCCTTGAACACAGACCTCTGTACACCTAAGCTAGATCTTACAGAGACTGCTTAAGCCAAAGCCTGTGTCACCTGCAATGTTATTTTCGTGATGAATCAGGTTTCCATGTAGGCAAGAATCTGTCTCTGGGCTCCCTGTTCTGTTCCACTAGACAATTCACCTATCACCACACAAATATAATGCTGGTCTAATTACTACAACTCAACAATAAATCTTAATGTATCACATATTAACAAACACATTACCAACCATAACACCAATATTTCAGAAGAATATAAATTAGTGACCATCTGTAATAAAACTGAATTTAAAAAGGAAGTGGGTGAGACTACAGATAGTCTGATACACTTTTTCATACAGCACAAAAGCCAAGCAAAATTCAGAAATGTATTATTTCGAGTTATATCAATAGGCAACAGAATATTTGTTTTTGAGGCAAGGAAATTATGCAATCACAAATGAGGATAGTTGTATCTGGAGTTGTATATAGAGTATGGTGTCAGGCAGATGGACATCTGGATTCATTCTGAGGGGGCTTTACAAATATGTTTCATAACTCATGTGCATATATCATAAATGTTAGCTTTAATAGTTCAAAGTCTTCTAGAAGCTCCCTAGAATAATTAGGAGTTGTATTAAAATAAAAGTTGACTGAGTATCTTAGAATTTATGAATATTAGACAGAAGAGAAACTTTTCTCCTGAGGGCCTATTGCACAAGCTCACATAATTAACAAGCCACCTGTGGTTGTCGCTAAGTGACAATAATCACCTGGATTTGTGTGCTCAGAATGAATATTCTGTAATTTTTTTAAAAAGCAGGGATATATTCCTGCCTATATATATATATATATATATATATAATATATATGCAAAAATATGCAAAAAGGTTTAATAGATTTATTTAAGTATACCAAGCACTTCTCTCTTTTTGCTTGTGGAACTAGTGGATTAGAAGAACATGGGACAGGGGCGCCTGGGTGGCTCAGTGGTTAAAACCTCTGCCTTTGGCTCAGGTCATGATCTCAGGGTCCTGGGATCGAGCCCCGTATCAGGCTCTCTGCTCAGCGGGGAGCCTGTTTCTCCCTCTCTCTCGGCCTGCCTCTCTGCCTACTTGTGATCTCTCTCTGTTAAATAAATAAAATATTTAAAAAATAAAAAAGATCATGGACATACTAGTTTTGGGTTTAGGCAGCTCCAAATTTCACTTCACATCTTTCAGCATGCCTCCCCAGAACTGTCTGAAGTCAACAATCCACTAAATCAACAGGCACTCAACACTTTAAGGAGCAATAAGTTGACACTGATCCTTTATGGGAAGGAAGATAATTTGGGCCATCACAGAGCTGAAATTCCAATTTGGCGCGTCCTTCCTGGACATGATACAAAAATCCTGTCTGTGAAGAGGAACACTTGAGACCTTTCTCTTAGAAAGATGGCGGATTCCTCTCTCTGAAATGAGTGCATCAAGCTGATGTTCTTGGAAAATTCCTGAATTTCAACAGTTTCTGTTTTATTAGGCATTACCTTACTATCCTTTATTGAGGCAAGAAGAATTTTGGCAAAGTATTCAACTTTCTTTGCCCCTTGAAGACTGGAGCTTAGTTCTGTGTTTGTGGCTTTCACTTCAAAGTGAGTCAAAGATTTGTATTCTATGACTTTGTGCTGACAATATTATGTCTAGAGTAGTGGTGGTAAGCATTTCTGGGTATGGGATTTACAATCTCTTCCTAACCAAGTAGCTCTAACTGCTTTGTTTTCCCCTCCATTTTCTGTTGCTTCAGCTGAAAAAAAAAAAAAAAAAAAACCACCCACCCTGGAAATTCTGAGGTCTCTGAAACAGACCCCTGGGCTTTATTAATCTTTCTTCCCTCTTTGCATCATTTCAGTTTGTATACTACTAAAAGCCATTGCAAAGCATATTACTTGCTAAAAGTTAATAAGGTTAGGAGAAAAAGAAAAGAACACATGAATTTCTAGTAATTCCCTGCATTAGATTTACCTGTTAGTATTTTATGCCACAGCAAAAGAAGAAAAACATCTCTAGATCTTAGCTTTCATTTCAAAATACAAATATGATGGATGGTGAACTTATATACGTCTGAATAGCACAATTCAAAATCAGTAACAAACAAAAATGGCTTATTTAAGAACTGTTAAGAACACTGTTTACAACCCAGAAAATCTGATACATCGTATGTGTGTGTATAATATATATTTTATGTATATTATATATACATATAATACACTTAGTACTAATTGTGATTTCACTATCTTTGGGGCTTCTACCAACAAGACACATAAGAGATGTGAAAGTACTAAGCTGACTTCTATCAATGTTACTTTTCCAGCCTGCCCTCCACCATATTTTAAACTATGCTTAAAAAGTGATCTACTTTTTTAAAAAAGCTAGAATGGATATCAAATTCACTGATGGAAAGTGATTTCATAAACAAATGTTATCAGTTTAGTAGTAGTAACCTTTATGGGTTTGGTTTTTACATTCACTAACAAGCTCTTTCCTGAGCACTGAGGAAAGGTATGATGATCTGAAACTGTAATTACTCAGACAGATTTTCCAGTTAGTATCAACATATTGGGTAAGAAAGATTGTTTACCGTCTAATAAGAAACGGAATAGTTCTTCAGTTACTTATTTATTATAGTGCTGACCTTTTAATGGTGTATTTGGATATGAATGCTTCTCTTTTCTGACTGTATACACCTCTCTCCAAGAAACCCTCAAGCTGTTGTTTCATTTACAAGTTTGAGATTGAGGCATTCAATTAGTCAATCAGCTAATCAATAAAAAAGTCAAGATTGACCCCTATCCTTACATTATGGCTCTGAGACCTGAGCAAAAAAGGTATACTATAATGTCCTTTTCCTTAAGAAGCTTTTAATCTCTTTGGAGAGACACACATGCAATAATTGAACAAGCAGGTGCTCTTATGTAAAGAGAGAATCTACTGGAAGATCATACACGGGGTGGGGGCGATCAAGGCAGGAAGGGAGCAGTGCAAACGTCAAGGAGGTGCAGCTTGAACAGGAGCTCAGAGTATCAAGAGCGTTTCCTTAGACAAAGAGAAGATGTATTAGAAATTTTAAGAAAGCACATTAGAAGAACAAAGACTGTTGAGAGACGCTGAGGAAGGAAACCTGAATGCAGTGGAGAAAGTCTGCTTACAAGTATTCAAACACTCTTTCATTCCCTCATTTATTCACTATTTCTCCAGCACCTACTACGTGCCAGACATCATTTCAGGCACTAGAAATACAGTGATGAATGGGACAAGTCTCTTTCTTATATAATTTATACTATAGTTTGAGGAAACAAATAATGACTTTTCAGGTAGAGATCAGTCCTTTAAAAATAACAAAGTAGGCTTTGACAGAGAGAGGGAGAGATTTTGAGGTAGGATGAAGAGGGAAGGCACATGGACAGGGTGGTAATGAAGAGAGCTGAAAGGAATAAGGGAGGAATGGAACCATACAAAAGCATCAGGAAAGGGTGCCTGGGTGGCTCTGTGGTTAAATGTCTGCCTTCAGCTCAGGTCATGATCCCAGGGTTCTGGGATCTAGCCCTGCCTCTGGCTCCCTGCCCACTGGGGAGCCTGCTTCTCCCTCTTTCTGTTCTGCCTGCCACTCCCACTGCTTGTGCTGTCTCTCTCGCTGACAAATAAATAAAATTGTTTCCAAAAAAAAAAAAAAAAAAGCATCAGGAAAGAAAATTGCACGGCAGATGAACGGCAAAGGCGGAGTCCAAAACGTGGGTTCAGATCTGGTGTGACTGAAGACTGGCAACCCATGTAATAAAATGGAGCAAAATGAGCCAGGGGGAGAAGGAGGGAGGATCCGAGAAGCAGACAGTGTTCAGAGTGTGGCGGACGTTATGGGTCGTGGGAAGACACGGGAGAGTTTGGAGTAGGACTGTGACCATACTCGATTTTAGAGAAAGAGCGACTTTGTTACTGTGGGCAACAGACGGTAGTGGGGCGAGCGCAGAAGAGGAAACCCCACTGAGGAGACTTCCGGTTTGGGAAGGGCAGACCACCAGCCAGACGGCCAGCAGTGTGAGCTCCGCAGCACTCTGCCTGGGAAGGTATCTGAGACGGGATGAGCTTGGGTTGCTGAGGGATTAGGAGTGGGGGTAAAAGGAATAGAGAAACAAAGGTGATTCTCAGAAGGATATTGCCATTTCCTGGTGATGGACTGCAGCTGGAGTGAGGTGGCCCTAGGAAAATGAGAATTTTGTTTTGGACAGGGTTAGTCTGTCTAATCCTATCAGATATGGCAGATTCTGGATGGAAGACTGCAGTTCAGCAGGGAGGGCAGGGCGAGAGATGCGGATTTGGAAATCATCTGTATGGAGAAGACATTTAAAGCACAAAAGGCCTTAATCTGTGGAATGAATGTAGATAAAAGAAAAGGTCAGAAAACTAAGACCTGGTGCACACTAACAAATGGCCTGGTCAAGGAGCAGTGGGATATGAGGTTTGGGGGGTAATCAACGTGATGGGTTGAACTGTGTCCCCCCAGAAGATATATTTAACTCCTAACTCCCACACCTGTGAATGTCACCTCCTTTGGAAAAAGGATCTTTGCAGATATAATTAAGATGTAAGATGAGGTCATACCAGATTAGGATGGCCTTCAAATCTAATCCTTAGTGTCCTAAGAAGAGACAGAGAAACACGGAAATAGACACAGGGGAGAACACCATGTGAAGTTGGAGGCAGACTGAGGCTGATGTGGCTATAAAGGAAAGAATGCATGGGATTTGCCAGCGACACGGGAAGCTAGGAGAGGGGCACAGAACAGATCACACCCTGGCGCCTTCAGAGACAGCACAGCCCTTCCAACACCTTGATTTGGGGACTTCTGGCCTCTGGAACTGTGAGAAAATAAATTTCTGTTGTTTTAAGCCATCCAGTTTGTGGTATTATTATAGCAGCCCTAGGAAACTACTAACAGTGATTTTTCCAAATCATTGAGGTCCTTACATACCAGAGTAGTGTTTCCCACAATGTATAAAGCACTATTTCTATGTAGCACACGCCCTGTTTGTGTGTGTGTGTGTGTTTTTTTTTAAGGCTTTTTAATCAAGTAAGTTTGAGAAATGCAGGCTTAAAAAAGGTCTCTTTTCTTTATAACTTCTCAGCGCTTTTATGCTCATAAGCATTGTGAACTGCTAAAATGGCTATAGTACATAGTAACATTTCTCCACCTTCTTAAACTTTGTTATTATGTGTGTGCATGTGTGTGCATAAAGCATACTTTGGAAAATGCCCCACAAATTAATATTTCTTGAGAACTCCTGTAGACTCAAAACAAATTACACGGGGCGCCTGGGTGGCTCTGTGGGTTGGGGCCTCTGCCTTCGGCTTGGGTCATGATCTCAGGGTACTGGGATCGAGCCCCACATCGGGCTCTCTGCTCAGCAGGGAGCCTGCTTCCTCCTCTCTCTCTGCCTGCCTCTCTGCCTACTTGTGATCTCTGTCAAATAGATGAATAAAATTTAAAAAAAATTACAAATATAGGAAGAACACTATACTGATTGAGTTTCCCCTTAATGAGTATTCATGGAATTTTAGTGGAAAGGTGTTTTGAGACTTCTTAGTCTAGTATCTGTATTTTATAGTTGTGGAAAATTGATGCTCTGAGTGGTTAAAAGACCAATTTCACAATCTTAAATGTCTTCCTACAACTAAAAAATATATTTAAATATATTAACCTGAGTTTATCTTTGCTTAAGAAACCCTCTGATGTATCAAGTATATTCTAGTGCCTCCTAGGACTCCTCCCTAAAAGGTGCTAAGAACCATTCTGGGTGAGATAACATTACCACTCTTAGCCTTAATGGACACATGAAGGAAGTGGATTATGGATTGACTGATTGATTTTAAAGATTTTATTTATTTGTCAGAGAGAGAGAAAGACAGGGAACACAAGCAGGGGGAATGGCAGGCAGAGGGAGAAGGAGGCTCCCCGCTGAGGACGGAACCCACATGGGACTCGCTCCCAGGACCCTGGGATCATGACCGAAGCTGAAGGCCAACGCTTAACCAACTGAGCCACCTAGGCGTCCTTATGGATTGATTTTAAAGCTTAACATGCAAACATTACTGTAACCGTCTGGTATGTTTTATGAAATCATCATAATAAGGCCTGACAGACTTGAAGAAGACCAAGTTATTCTTAGTGGTGATTACTTTTATTCTGTGGCACTTAAACATTTTTTGCTCTAAACACCATCATCTTTACTTGTTTCCTATATCCTCCAATTCTGCTTCTCATCACTTTAGCCTAAGAAAATTTACTTATCTGTAACATTACTAGTTGCATTAATGGAGGTCCTATGGTATCTGTTTTATTACTGGTTCACTAACCGTAAACAGTTTCTCTTTTAAAATACTCTTTTCTTTATATTTTCAGATAAGCAAATTTGATTGCAAGAGGGATAGATTGTATATAAAGGTTGAGTTTAGACATGAAATCTCCTCTCTGGGAATACAACTATGGCATTATTGTAAATCACATTGAAAGAGACTTTGAACCAACTTCAGGATAATAATGTTACATAAAATACATGTTTAGAATAACTCTGACTCTAAAAGAGTCAATAGAGTCAGGGCAGTGGTTTTAACTAAGGCAGTGCCAGTTGCCTCAACCTTGAACTTCGGAAAATGTAGGCCTCGCTTCTTTAGCAGAACCTTGGTAGAGCATCATTCATGTCCCATGAAGACTTTCAATCCAGAGTTCACATCTCCTTTTCTCTTTGAGAACACTTTTCAACTTTAAAGTGTACTTCAAATCTATCTATTTATATAGTTAAAAATGTCAACATATAAAGAAGTTGTGTAACTTTCTACCATGCACAAGATGAATTACAGATGCTCTTTTAGAGTAAATGAGAAACGGGTATAAAGAGTCTTAAACCCTATCAGCCACAACTAAAGGATTGTTTTTTGGCTTTGTTTTATTTTGTTTTAAGATGTCTTAGGGTAACTAAATTCTCTGTTTTTGAATCATCTAAAGTAAGTTCTACATATTTGGGCAGTTCTGCCTTTTTATCTCAAACTGCCATAGAATCCACTGGGAAATGGGAATATTCATTTTAGCTTTTGCTAAATCATCTGGACAGAATAAACCAATATGCATTCCAGACTCTGATGTGCAGGCAAACCACCTTAGAATACAACCTTATTTGATCTTAAAGCAAACAGCTGGCTGGAAAAGGATGCCCTATGGTAGTAAGTAAAATTTTACTCTTACTTATCTGGTAGCAGGCACTAGACTTTATAATATGACCTTCCATATGTGAAGTTCAATGAATTTGGGGGAAAAAAATGATTCTGGTAACAACTGCTTTACTCCTAAGTCTGAAAATTTCCAAAACAATGTAAAAAAAAGGGGAAGCCACAGATTGAGGGAAATTTTAGAAAAAGAAGGTAAAGGTAGATAAAACTAATAGTAGTTGTGCAGAAATTCTGTCTTAGGCCTTTAAACCATACGGTTATATTTACCCATTAATAAGTTCCATATCCTACTTTCTAGAGTTCAATGGCAAGGAAAGTGTTTATCTCAAATATAAGATGGATTGATTCTGGCAAGGCAGACTAACTGATTTTAATATAACATTCCACATAAAATTTTTTCATCCAATTTGTTACACGCTCCCAAACAATGAAACAACCTTTTTTTCCTACATTATTTTTTCAAGAACTGGGTTGCTGCAAATATTGCAGTCTGCAGGATGACATTCTATAAAATAAATAAACACAAAGATCCTAAAGAAATACTGTTAAGTAATGAAATGTTCAAGTAACAAACACAAACTCTTGTATTTTTTACCAGTTCATCTTTTCCTTTAAAGATTTTAGCAATTCTTATGTGTCAATATAAGGAATAATATCTGCCAATTATTATCTATGTCCTCTTTTGTTTTGACCTTCAGCAATATAAATTTCATTTTACTTTGAAGCAGAAGAAGGAATTACATGACCTCTTGGGTCCTGTCTCCCCATCCTATCTTAAAATCTCAGATGACTGATAACATTTGCTTTACATGTGTCAATCTACAAAAGCAGGCAAGTGGCTGTCTTCAAGGCTTATTCTGGAGCTCTGTGCAAACAAATACTGAAGATGACTTACAGTGCAGGATCAATAACCCTGTAACGTTGAATTAAGTATGCACATAGTTTGTGAATGCAACTTTTCTTGTTTTGAGATTCTTTTTTTTTTCCCTAAAGATTTATTTATTTGACAGACAGAGATCATAAGTAGGCAGGGAGGGAGGCAGAGAGAGAGAGAGGAGGAAGCAGGCTTCCTGCTGAACAGAGAGCCCGATGTGTTCCCAGGACCCTGGGATCATGACCCGAGCCAAAAGCAGAGGCTTTAAGCCACTGAGCCACCCAGGCGCCCCTTGTTTTGAGATTCTTGTTCACCTGCCATGCACAGGTGAGCCTCTTTATGTGTTGTATTATTTGTCTATTATGTGTAACCAATCACCCCAAGTCTGGTAGTTTAAAACAAAAAGACAAATATTTATCATCTCATGGTTTGTGGGTGAGGGAATTGGGTGCTGCTTAACTGAGTGCCTCTGGCCCCTGCCTATGTAGGGGTTGCAACCAAGTTCTTAGGTGGGCTGTGGTCAAGTCGAAGTTTAATTGGGCAAGATCCTGCTTCTGACCTCTCTCAGTGGCTGCTGACAGGCCTCAAAATCTCCATTTGTAACAGAGCTCCTGTGAGTCCCTCCACAAGGCTGCCTAATGATAAGGCAGCTGACTTCCCAAAGCAAGCAATCCACCAGAGAATGAGAGGAATCAAAAGCACATCAGGAGAGCGGGACAGCACCCAAGACAGAAGCCACAATCTTTTCATAACCCAATTCCACTCAGTCCAGCCCACACTCAAGGTGGGGAGATTACAGTAAGTGCACTGGGAAACATAAAGTATGTATTATCTCGTTTTTATTCTCTTGGAACTCTATGAATGAGGACAGTGAGGCTTAGAGACAGATAGCTGGGCCCAGCAGCAGGGCCAGGATTCAAATCCAGGTGTGTGTGATACAAACCTATTCTCTGAACCACAATACTACACTGACTTCTCAGATAAGGACTTCAGCTATGACTCGGGTCCTTGCCATAATATCTGCTGTGCGATAAAATATGTAAGTTTCTTGCATTGCATATACTCATGCAAAAACCTGTCAAGATGCCAAAAGCCCTAAAGTCATTAAAACATGTAGTTATCTTCTCTTCCTAAACAGTAGGTTCAGGAAGGTTCCTGTTATATTAATATACAAATAGCTCCTTGAAAATGCAACAGATGTGTTTAAAGAAAAGCCAGCACAATAAATGCATCATATAAGAAATCATTGCCTTAGTCTACAAACTTCAGTGGCCATATATAAAAACAACAGACTACTTCCTGCTAGGTCCATAACAAAAGAAAAGGAAAATGTAATTAATAAAGACAATCAATTTATGGTATGGATCTCACCTTGCGGCACCTTGGAGACTAAGACAGTCCTCACTTGCTTACCTTTACATTTCCATTACTACTCATACAACTAGTCAAATACCCAAGTGTGAAATACTACAGAGCTGTGATGCATATCTAATTGCCAGTAGGAAATCCTCAGTATTCAAAATCAAACCAATGGAATAAAGTGCCATTTAATCAAATGGAAGTTAGTTTGAATAGACTTTTTTCTCTCATTTTGAATATATAGGACTGCCCCTCCTCTTCATTCATGATTTTATGGTGTGTACTTGATCACTGAAGCCTTACGGAAAAAATACCATCTGTCTGGCACATTTTAAAACAGATTTATCCTACTGAGGAAACCAAGTGGGAAAACATAAAGTCAGTCCTCCTAAAACCCTTTGCTGCCTCCCAGCTGGATCAAGAAACATAAGAAAACCCTCACCATCCTCCTTCTTGTAAACAAGTAAAGGAAGTTGGCTTTCAATTAGGAAAGCTAAACTTGGATATTAGTGCCTAAAAATGGCAATAGCACCTGCTCAAATAGAAGATGCTGAAAAATAATTAA
Organism: Mustela putorius furo; assembly: GCF_011764305.1. Classification (NCBI taxonomy): domain Eukaryota; kingdom Metazoa; phylum Chordata; class Mammalia; order Carnivora; family Mustelidae; genus Mustela; species Mustela putorius. The sequence continues at coordinate 25,166,599 of NW_025422368.1, read as the reverse complement.
CACTAAACACCCACCAAACAGCAGAAAGCTGTGAGCTCTCGCTCCAATATCCATTTTTCTTACCCATAAAATTCCAGTTTAGTTCTAGAACGACACAACATCCTCAAGCCGTCACTCCCAAGACTCCTAGTTAGGAGTAGCTCAAGAGATGGGAGTGTAAGTTACTGGATAGGATCTCTAGGAGAGTTCCTTAAAAATGGGACATACACTTGTCCCAAATTCTTTTTCCTTTAATTTTTCCCCCTTTTCCTTTTTTCCTCCATCACAGATGTATTTACTGGAGCTCTAGCTACTATTCTGTAGCCTTGAAAATGAAGCCTGTGCTAAAGATAGAAAAAGTACAAAGACAGAAGGATCAGAATCATTTTATGACTGTTAAGCTTCCATCTTAGCTCTAAACAGCTTACCTCTGGACTTACTGATGCCGTTATTTCTAGAGTATATGAATGGTAAAAAAATAAAAATAAAACCACCACAATGATCAGATTGTAGTGATCACCTGAACATATATGTATTCAACTTTCATTGGCAAGTATCTTTTTTTCCTCTGATGGAGATTTAATATAATTATGTACATGTCACAGAGTGCTGGCTGCTTATCAGAGTTAATCTGCAGCATCAGGTTGGAGTTTCCCAGAGACAAAACTATCATATTTTACACATAATGTTCACAATTTTAAATTGATTAGGAATTTTATATCTCCAGACATCCTAAGTGAACTTGTTCATTAGGTAAAATTTTATCACTATAGTTTAGAATCCATCCCCATTATATGTTTTTCAACATTTTTAGGTCTTATTTATTTTTTTACTCTTCTAGTTTGTGAATGCAACTTTTCCTTTATATCTCTATCAGTTTCACACTCATTTTTTTAAAAAAGATTTTATTTACTTATTTGACAGACAGAGATCACAAGTAGGCAGAGAGGCAGGCAGAGAGAGAGGAGGAAACAGGCTCCCTGCCGAGCAGAGAGCCCCTGGGATCACGACCGGAGCTAAAGGCAGAAGCTCTAACCCACTGAGCCACAGGTGCCCCCACACTCATTTTTGATGCTCATTTACCATTAAGCAGGATTTTTAATAGAATATATATATCTATATGTGTGTGTATTCATATATATATATACATATATATATATGATTTAATTTATTTACTTTCCATGAATTACTTCTGGAACAAAATGGTATTTAAACTAAAAAAATACTTCAAGAATCATATATATGTATAGGTACCAGAGAGAGTCTGATCTAAACCATATAACTAGGAAAACTTACATCAACAATAAATAGTATTAATAACTAAAATGCCAGTTAATGTTATAAGAACTTTACATGTGCTAAATCATTTTATTCTCATAACAATTTTATGTGAAATAAGCACTATTTTTATCTCCATTTTATAGATGATTAAAATGTGGCCCACAGTTTTAAGTACTTGCCTAAATTTACACATCTAATAAATAGGAAATCTTGATTCAAAAACCCATCCCCCAATCATATACTGTATTTCTATTACTAAGAAGAGAGTACACTTATGCCCTGCTACAATGTTAAAGGTTTTTCTAAAAAATGGGACAATCGAGTACTATTAAAAGAAAATAAGAAAAGGCCAACAATCTTTCTCTCTTTAAAAATCTGTGGGAAATTTGCAAAGCAGAATTGGTGGCAACTTAGGTAGAAATTACATAAATTGATGATCCATAGCCCAGAAACATTTGTGAGGTTTGTATGAAAGCTATTTAACTTTCATTTCTATTTCAGCCATTTACTTTTCTTGTCAACCTAGTAGCACTATTGTATTTGCTTTTTCTTTTTTGTATTTGCTCCCATTTCTTACCTCTACTTGTAGGTGAGAAAGGTTCAGAAGAAAATGTGGCAATTACTCAAAATGTTTTATGTAACCAATCCTCACCAAGCATCATTACAAATGCACTGGAACTAGGAAGCAGATTAGTGAGGGGGGGGGGCTAATTTTCTTAAAAAAAAAAAAAAAGTTATCCATAAGTACACATTGCAATTGAGATGTCCCTGGAATACCATATAATGTAGCAACATGGGCCCAAGATAACTGCTCTTTCTCTGCTGCAAAGCGTACTACCTGAGGACTCAGTTAAACAAGGCAATACAGGCAGTACATTAAACATTTTTCTTACGTCATAGTGTGAATTAATGCAGCCAAAGCATTGAGACTCTTTCTTCTTGTGTTTTACTGTAAACAAATGACATTATGCAAGGGAATGGAATGATCAAGTACTCTAAATTGTTGGTGGTAAACCAAATGTAGATTATTATCATATAGAAAGTCCAGGGGTATGACCAATCCAAATGACTTACAACCTCATTAACTATATAGGTATCACTGTGCTTAGGGAAAAAATAATGAGAGTTCTGTGGCGTATATCTTGATTTTTCTAAATTAAAGACAGTGAAGAGTTGAAAGTCTCCAGGAATACCAAGATAGTAGCACTGAATTTAACCATATACATTAAAAATTTATTAAATATAAGTATGCCAAACTAAAAATCCAATCATAGTCTTTGATCACTTGAAAACCTAAGAGTCAAAAGTTATATGAAAACCTACTACTCTTCTATGAAAACCTAAGAGTCAAAAGTTATATGAATTCAGAGCATAGAGGTAGAAAAAATGCTTCCTAACTCATTCAGTAAGGAATGAATAACCCTAATACCAAAAGCAAAGGCATTACAAGAAAAGAGAACTACAGACCATTTTCTTTCTTGAACATAGACCCCAAAATCCTCAACAAAATATTTGCAAATCAAATCTAAAAAAGTATAAAAAGAATTACGCCTATGACAAAGTGGGATTTATTCCAGCTATGCAAGGCTGGTTCAACCTTCAAAATATCAATTAATGTAATCAATAAGCTAAAAAAAAAAAAATCACACAATCATATCAGTGGTCAGAGAAAAATTACTTGACAAAAATCCAATACCCACTCATGATAAACTCTCAGCAAACTAGGAAGAGAGAGAAACTTTCTCAACTTAACAAAGACAATCTTATAAACAGCCTAGAGCTAGAGCTAATATCACACTCCAGGTGTCAAATTCAAAGCCTTCCTACTAACATAAAGTAGAAGGCAAGGATGTCCCCTCTCAACCATTCCTTTTCAACATCATACTCAAGTTCTTGCTAGTGCAGTAAGACAAGAAAAGGAAACAAAAGGTATAGATTGGGAAGGAAGACCTGAAACTGTCTGTTTTATTATAAAGGGATATAATCAACTCTAGAAAATCTCAAAGAATTCACACACAAAAAATTCCTGGAACCAATAAGCAATTAATAAGGCTGTAGATACAAAGTTAATATACAAAAGTTAATATCTTTCCTATATACAAGATCTCTCTCTATGTACAATATATGTATATGTATATGATCTATATAAGGAAAACTAAAAATGATAAAGTCAAAGAACTAAATAAATGGATAGAAACAAGTCCATTGATCGGAAGACTCAATATTGTCAGGATGTCAGTTTTCCCAATTTGAACTATGGATTCAGTGCAATCCCAATCAAAATTCCAGCAAGTTATTTTATGGACATCAATAAACTGATTCTATAGTTTATATGGAGAGACAAAAAACTCAGAATGGCCAACTCAATATTGAAAGGGAAGAACAGAGTTGGAGGACTGATGCTACCAGACTTCAAGCTTTATTCTAAAGTGACAGTAATCAAGATAGTGTATTACAGGTGAAAGAATAGATGAATACAGATGAACCGGACAGAACAGAGAGTCCAGAAATAGAAACAGAGAGTCCATAAATATAGTTGGACTGATCTTTGACAAAGGAGCAAAGACAATACAATTAAGAAAAGATGGTCTTTTCAACAAATGGTACATACTGGAACACCTAGATATCCACAAACCAAAAAGTGAATCCAGACATACTGTATATACCTCTTCACAAAAATTAATTCAAAATTAATTACAGACCTAAAGGTACAATGCAAAACTACAGAACAGTGGAAAAATTCTGTATATTATAATGAGAGATACGTGTCATTATATATTCGTCCAAACCCACAGAATATAACAACACAAAGAGCGAACTTTTGTGTAAACTTGGATTTTGGCAATTATAATGTGTCAATATAGCTTTATCAATTGTGGGGGAATGTTTATTATGGGGGACATTATGCATGTGCCTGATACAGGGAAACCTCTGTATTTCTCTCTCAATTTTGTTGTAAACCTAAAAATATCCTAAAAAATTAAGTTTTTAAAAAACTTTTAGCTATATGGTGGTCTCATTTTACAGCTCTTCATTCCTTCAAAGAAAACACTTAAGTATATTTTTAAATTTATGGTGAGTATATACAGAAATACATATTTTGCTTAAAAACCTAGTCTTCTACATGATAGGAGAGTTTTACATAAAAATGAATTAAGTGTTTCTAGCATTTCCTGGATTGTTGACTGAGAAACTTGGAAAAGCTAGAATGATATTTAGAGAGGAGGACCACCATGCTAACACAGATCTTAGATATACCTCTGCAGGAGTAGTCTTCTTCTGATGTAGTGTTAAATCTGGGATTGCCAAAAACCCAACGGCTCATGGATTGCTGTAAAAATTTTCAATCTAGTATTCTTTTTTAAGGGAGTCTTGAACCATAGTTAAGAAGAGACATGTTTGTTAATTTTGGCCATTCTAACTGGTGTAAGGTGATATCTCAATGTGGTTTTAATTTGAATCTGCCTGAGGGCTAGTGATGATGAACATTTTTTCTTGTGTCTGATAGCCATTTGTATGTCTTCATTGGAGAAGTGTCTGTTCATATCTTCTGCCCATTTTTTGATATGATTGTCTGTTTTGTGTGTGTTGAGTTTGAGGAGTTCATTATAGATCCTGGATATCAATCTTTTGTCTGTACTGTCATTTGCAAATATCTTCTCCCATTCCGTGGGTTGCCTCTTTGTTTTTTTGACTGTTTCCTTTGCTGTGCAGAAGCTTTTGATTTTGATGAAGTCCCAAAAGTTTATTTTTGCTCTTGTTTCCTTTGCCTTTGGAGACACATCTTGAAAGAAGTTGCTGTGGCTGATATCGAAGAGATTACTGCCTAAGTTCTCCTCTAGGATTCTGGTGGATTCCTGTCTCACGTTGAGGTCTTTTATCCATTTTGAGTTTATCTTTGTGTACGGTGTAAGAGAATGGTCGAGTTTCATTCTTCTACATATAGCTGTCCAGTTTTCCCAGCACCATTTATTGAAGAGACTGTCTTTTTTCCACTGTATATTTTTTCCTGCTTTGTTGAAGATTATTTACCCATAGAGTTGAGGGTCCATATCTGGGCTCTCTACTCTGTTCCACTGGTCTATGTGTCTGTTTTTATGCCAGTACCATGCTGTCTTGGTGATCACAGCTTTGTAATAAAGCTTGAAATCAGGTAACGTGATGCCCCCAGTTTTATTTTTGTTTTTCAGCATTTCCTTAGCGATTCGGGGTCTCTTCTGATTCCATACAAATTTTTGGATTATTTGCTCCAGCTCTTTGAAGAATACTGGTGGAATTTTGATCGGAATGGCATTAAAAGTATAGATTGCTCTAGGCAGTATAGACATTTTAACAATGTTTATTCTTCCAATCCAAGAGCATGGAATGGTCTTCTTTTCGTGTCTTCTTCAATTTCCTTCATGAGTGTTCTGTAGTTCCTCGAGTACAGATCCTTTACCTCTTTGGTTAGGTTTATTCCCAGGTATCTCATGGTTCTTGGTGCTATAGTAAATGGAATTGATTCTCTAATTTCCCTTTCTGTATTTATACCAGTTAGAATGGCCAAAATTAACAAGACAGGAAACAACATGTATTGGAGGGGATGTGGAGAAAGGGGAACCCTCTTAAACTGTTGGTGGGAATGCAAGTTGGTGCAGCCTCTTTGGAGAACAGTGTGGAGATTCCTCAAGAAATTAAAAATAGAACTTCCCTATAACCCTGCAATTGCACTCCTGGGTATTTACCGCAAAGATACAGATGTAGTGAAAAGAAGGGCCATCCATATCCCAATGTTTATAGCAGCAATGGCCATGGTTGCCAAACTGTGGAAAGAACCAATATGCCCTTCAACGGATGAATGGATAAGGAAAATGTGGTCCATATACACTATGGAGTATTATGCCTCCATCAGAAAGGACGAATACCCAACTTTTGTAGCAACATGGACGGGACTGGAAGAGATTATGCTGAGTGAAATAAGTCAAGCAGAGAGAGTCAATTATCATATGGTTCACTTATTTGTGGAGCATAACAAATAGCATGGAGGACACGGGGAGTTTAGAGAGGAGAAGGGAGTTGGGGGAAATTGGAAGGGGAGGTGAACCATGAGAGACTATGGACTCTGAAAAACAATTTGAGGGGTTTGAAGTGGCGGGGGGGGGTGGGAGGTTGGGGTACCAGGTGGTGGGTATTATAGAGGGCATGGATTGCATGGAGCACTGGGTGTGGTGAAAAAATAATGAATACTGTTATGCTGATAATAAATTTTAAAAAAAGTAAAAAAAATAAAATTCTTAGTAAAAAAAAAAAGAAGAGACATGTTTGAGTCTTGTTTATTAAGGGCATCAGGAGAAGGACTGAGGCCTTTGGGGAGTGTCACGGACAGTTTCTACATGTATTCTATAGATAAGAAACAGAATTACAACAGCTCCATTTGACTGATGAAGCATGTGGAGCAATCATCAAAAAAGTGGGATTAAGTTCTAGAAAGCAAAGAAAGATAACTGGCATTTCTTCCTCTTAGGGGACTCTATCTCACTATTTGATGGTCATTCTACAAAGCTTCATTGTATTAAAAAAGCTAATGACATGCAACAGTCACTGGTATAAAACTCTTCACAAAAAGTGGTGCAGAGTATTAATATTAGGACTCAGCATTCCTTCCTTCATTTCAACAGGTTAATTTAATATAATTGATCCTTGAACAACATGGGTTTGGATGATGTGGGTCAACTTTTATGTGGATTTTTTACAGTACAGTATTGCAAATGTGTTTTCTCCTCCTTATGATTTTCTTTTTTAAAAAAAGTTTATTTATCTATGCTTATGTAATCTCTACACCCAATGTGGGGCTCAAACTCATGACCCCAAGATCATGAGTTGAATGCTCTTTCAACTGAGCCAGCCAGGTGCCCCCTTATAATTTTCTTAATAATACTATCCTTTCTCTAGCTTACTCTAAGAATGCAGTATGTAGTACACATTACATACAAATATGTGCTAATCAACTGTTTATGTTATTGATAAGGCCAACAGTAAGCTATCAGTGGTTAAATTTTGGGGGAGCCCAAAGGTATTTATTTGTATACGTAGATTTTCAAGTGTGGGATATCAGCACCTCTAACCTCTGCATTCCTGAAGGATCAACAGTATTTCCAGAGAAGTCTCAGAAGTAGAATGGAAAGTAAGAACTGACTAAATTATGATCATCACTTCTATATTACAGGTGAGGAAATTAAAATATCAAAAAGTTCTATACCTGACAATGAGTAGTAAAACCATATTTAGAACATGTAAGTTCCTGACTCCAGAGTATATACTCATACTGTCACACTGAATTAACGTGTAATATTTTATGAGACAAGGTGAAGATTTAATAAAAATAATATTTGTGGGGAGGCTATCTTTTTAAATCAACCTTAGCAAATTATGTTGGAAGAATAATACTATAAAAGACTGTTCAGGTCCTAGAATATACAGAAATATAGGGACCTGAAAGAAAAGATTTGATAAAGAAACTGTTACAAAATATGTGTGTGATAAAGACCACAAAGTACATCTGTTGTTCAAATCAAATAGTGAAGTTGTTGGAAAGGCTAAGGAAACACCTTTCAAATAAAATTTGAAAAAGAAATCACTACAAAGCAACATTATAAGATCTGGTTCTCATTACTCTGCTATTTTATCCAAAACAGGTAAGTGGGAGAGGGAGCACACTAAATAAATATCAAGGATCCTTTTAGTGGCTATATTTTCTGTATTCTAAAGTTCTTATAAGGGCACCACATAATTTTTAATTACATACATCTCAATAATCTTTGGTAATGCAAAAAAGGGAAAAGTAGAACTGAGAAATATATTTATCAATAATCAAAATATGAAAACTATAGTTACCAATAACACTTTAAGTAGAACTTACTGAAAAATTAATCATGAATTATTTGACAAATGGACAAAACCAGAATAATTAGTCTAGAAGAAAATATTCAAAGATAGTACATAACCCCACAGGCAAGCAAACTATTAATAGAAAGTAAAGTAAAAAAATTTAATATAAAAATAAAGAGTATTTGTTTTGGAAACTTACTCCTAATTACAGAGACAGATGCCTGATTTTAAGTATGACTAGGAAGTTACAATTCCACAAATCTCAAAAAAAAAAAAGGAAAAGAGACTCAAGGAAAATATTTTGAAGTAGAATTATGCCATAATCAAAAGCAGGTAACTTGATTAAAGCTTCATGTAGACATGTGTTTTGTTTATAAAGAAAGCATAATGGATATTAAAGAAATGCACTGATATAATTTCCCAATCAAATATGGTATTGGGGCCATCAAAACTAATTAATAGTGTCGAAATATCATACACGGCAAGACAAAATTAGTAATAGTATCTTCTTCTTGGTCAATATTTAATAGTTTGGTGAAAGTATGAATGCTACTGACCCATGTGCTTCAAGGAGTTCTTTGGACAGAACTTAAACTGCCCCATCCCAGTATTACTTTCCTGGACACACATATGGCCCCAAATACCCATTTTTCTTAACAGCTGAAAAGGTTATTCATACACCATGTCACGTGGAATAGAGAAAACTAACCACACATCAGTACCTGACAAACCTATGACACGGTTTTCAAATTGGTATGATTCAGTGGTCTCTAAGTATTTTGGTCTTGTACGCCCCCTTACACATTTTTAAGTTGCTAACTAAACTTACTGTAAGTTACATGGTTATAAAGGATGGAATTTCCAGTGTGTCGTAACTGTTGACATCATAAACAAAACAATTATTTATGATTTTAGATGTATCCTGTAATACTCCACATCATTTATTAAAACAAACAAATGTATTCTTTTACAATCTGGATTTTTTACACTATTTCTTTTTATTCCTTCCCTTATTTTTATCCTAGCAATATATCTTATGCTTAAAACTTGATCACTCTTTTACTTCCCTGAAATATATGTATTTATAATTTAAAAAATTCTAAAATCACAAATATGACACCTTCTAGATATTACCTTATAATTTTGAAGTCCCTTCAATGTGAACTTATGAGATATTACATTAGTTAAGGACTGTTCGTTTCAAGTCCACATTTTACTGGACACATCAGCAGCATTTAATAAAGATATTCACAACTCAGACTGAATCAGTCTAATTTTTTCACCTTCCTCTAGGCACATTCTGACGCTGTCTAGCCCTGCAGGCTACCCTTTGCCCACTTGGTTCCAGCCACCCTGTCTTCCTTGACTGTTTTTAAATACAGCCTAGCTCCCTTCTACATCAGCCCTTTGCACTTGCTCTTTCCTCCATCTGGGAGATCCTTCTAGATAACTGCGTGACTTCGCCACTCTGTACATTCAAGTCCTTCCCCAGTGCCAACCTCAGTTCATCACTGAGGCCTGCTTCCATGCACTTTCTCCAAAAGACAGCACACCTGCTCTTCACCTGCATCACTAACTCATCCCCCTGAACCACAAGGCATTTTAACACCCTCAAATACCACACATTTGTTTACTGTCAGCCTTATGCCTGACTACAGGTAGGCTCCCTAAGAAAACCCTAGGAAAACAGGATGTGAATACTTCTTTCTCTCCAAGGTCTAGTGCAGTACCTGGCATATAATATGGACTCACTAAATGTTTGCTGAATAAAGAACAAAACAAGAAGAGATAATTATGGCTAAATTATTTTAGCCATTATATTTTAGGAAAAACACTATAGTTTCAAAAATTTCAACAAATGGTATTTTTGTCTTCACAAAAATGATATGTACAAGACATTTATTTATTTTAGAGAGAAAGAGAGAGCACACACAAGCACGGCGGGGTGGGGGGGGGTGAAGAGGGAGAGAGAGAATCGTAAGCAGACTGCCTGCCTCATACAGAGCCTGATGCAGGACTTGATCTCACGACCCTGAGATCGTGACCTGGGCCGAAGTCAAGAGTCAGATGCTTCACTGACAAAGCCACCCAGGTGTCCTATGTGCAAGGAATTTAAAATGAGTAAAAGAAACTGCAAGTTTTTTGTAAAGTACTCAGTACACTAGTTACGATATTCTTTAAGTGTACACCATCGATCAATAAAATACAGTATCGTGTGAAATAGATGTTTGCATCAGTAAATAATGAATAGCAGAGTGCCTTTATTTTTATGGTACATAGATATAATAGGTATAAGTGTATAATAAAATTATACACATTTTGAAATTTATAACAATAACATGAAAAAAATCTGTCTAGCTTCTTAATTTCTATCACTGAAAATTGTTATTATTGAGAACCATTCATTTTCTAAACTTTGTCAGATGTAATGCAGGGAGAAATCTGGCCTAGTTGCTTTCTGGCACTGCTCATTTTGTGCTTCTGTCATGTCATTTGTTAATGACATGTTGAGATCTCTCTGAAATGCAATATTCAGGACTGCTCCATCAGTCTAGATAATACTCCAAGTCCTGAAACAGCCAGATTCACAAAGAGTGCTTAATCGGGCCTAATGGAGACTCCTTTTGGTGGTTTCTGAATGGAGAGGCTCTCTTCACTCAGGCGGTTTTTAATAACCTGTCCTCTGGTCACTCTTTTCTCCACACGTTTCAATATTAGCTCCATCTGCCTTTTAAAAATTACCCTTTGAATCCAAGCCACACCCTGGAGATATAAAATTATCTCTGAAAAAGAATTTTGCCCTTGTCTACAGATACTTCCTCATCTGTCTCTAATGAAGAAGTGGCTCTGTACCAGTTACTATGGTGGCAAAACAAAGTACCCTACGACTCAGCAGTGTAAGACAATGATTTATTATGCTCATGAACTGTGGGTTAGGGATTGCAATATGGTGTCACTGTAAGCCTGTCTTTGCTCCATGAAATCTGGGATCTCAGCTGGAAGATCTGAAGGCCAGAAGGTAGAATCAGCTATGGGCTTGCTCGCTCACATCTGGTGGTTGAAGCTGGCTGGAGGCCGGCTCCTATGCACGTGGGCCTCCCATGTGGTCCCCTCAGAGGCTAGTTGGGATTCTGTCACAGCATGATGGCTAGATTCACAAGTGATTATGTGAAGAGAGAAAAATGGATAGGTGGAAGCCTTATTGCCTTGTTTGAGCTAGCCTCAGAATCACTCGGGGTCACAGCCATCAGATTGTATTTGTTGAGACAGGCACAGAGTTCAGCCCCAGGTTCAAGGGGAGGAGAACAGACTCTTGCTTATTGATGGGGTATGGCAAGAGAATGTTGGACTGGGAGCACTGCTATGATTATTTTTGAAAAATACAACCTGTCACAAGTCCTAATTAGATACTATTTCTTAGCATTCTCAATTTCCTGAGGGTGTTAATCTTATCTCCAGTTCAGGTTAAGTGTTGAAGTAAGCCAATATTCACCTAAATTAAAAGAGGCAATATTGGTCTCTGAATTGTAGTCAGAAAGAATAACTTCAGTCATTATGGGACTCAAAAGGCAGGAGAAAGCAAGGTTGAAGAATGAAGAATATTTGGAAGATAAAGCAAATGCTAATAGAGATAAGATATTTGAGAGGCAATTTATTTTCCACATCAGTTTTGTTTTCCACAAACAACTTGCAACTGGACTTGCTTTTAAAAAGGCAGAACTTCTTTAAATTACATCAAATTATATCTCCCTAAAAAACATGGCCTTGCCTACACATACATTTTTGTCCCCACTGTCTCAGGGTGTCTTCCTCAGCCAGTAGAAAACAGAAAAGACCCAGGTGCATGCACTCATTTTACCCTACTGACTACATAAATCCCATCCGTAATCCTGTGCATTTATATTGTTCTGTGAGAGTTGAGCAGTGTGAACATTCTCCCAAAGCCTAATGCAAATGTTTCTCTAATCCATTCAAGCCACAAAACAGACCCAGATGAATGAGTAGGAAACCGAGCTAAAGAACTCTCGCTACCTTGATACCACTGTCAGTCCTGGCATTGACTTCATTGGTCAGCATTTCCTTCTAAGTATGGCATGGCTCAAATGAGAAAGGAAAACGTTAGCCTATTGCTGTCTAGAACATCCAAGTCAAACCTGTATGACCCTGCAGCCAAAGCGGGGAAGAGGATTCTGAATATACTTTAAAAAAAAAGAAAAAAAAAGGTTGAAATACTGGACATATAAAAAATGGACACAGGGGCGCCTGGGTGGCTCAGTGGGTTAAGCCGCTGCCTTCGGCTCAGGTCATGATCTCAGGGTCCTGGGATGGAGTCCCGCATCGGGCTCTCTGCTCAGCAGGGAGCCTGCTCCCCTCTATCTCTCTGCCTGCCTCTCCATCTGCTTGTGATTTCTCTCTGTCAAATAAATAAATAAAATCTTTAAAAAAAAAAATGGACACAAAACAACTCAACTATTTCAACCAGTTTTCTCTTCTTAAAGCTACAACACAATCAATATATCAGATATTTAAACAAAGGAGTATAAATCAGGAAACAAAATCTTTCCCCTTCTACCACTGGGAGAAGACATTAAATCACCTTTTCCTTTTATCTATTTAAATATATTTTCTAAGACAACATGTATACAGAGATATACAGCAAAATACACTTGGATATACAAGATAATATTATTCAGGACATTTTGCAGCCATCTTGATAAATGTAAATAAATATTCATTTAATGGATATACAGCAGTCCACTGTAACGTAATTCATCTAACAGGTCCTCAACTGGTGGACATTTCAGCTGTTTCTAATTTTGAAAATATTCACGAATTAAACTCTATTGTGTGATTACATGCCATGAGCTATGACAAAATCACAATTTCAAATTTGATGAGGATTTACTGTTAAATTTTCTTTTGGAGCTTACAAGGCGGTGGACAGGGAAGAGAAAGTAGGACGTACATCTCTAAGATGACACTCTACCATACAGAACAGAGAAGTTAGTCCGTTAAAATGTGTTGGTAGTAAATTCAGGGCTTGGGTTCTTGTTAATGAGGCCCTTGGGAAAATATAAACACTCCTCCTGAATTCAACTCTCAAGCCTGCCCACCACAGTCTTGTCTTAAGCCTGAGCTTCTGGCGCTCAAACCTGCAATTGAGGCCTTGCATCCGATGCCAAACTAAACATTTGGGAACAAGAATTACAATAACCTCCTTTTGTTTGTTTGTTTTTTTGTTTGAAGTAATTTAAAAACACACAACATAAAGTAAAACAAAGAAAAATTGGGATGGGGAAATAACTACGAAATAGAAAACTGAATAGCTCTCGCAACATTTTCTTAGGATATTCACTCATCCAGTGTTCGGAACGCAGAAGTTATTGTCAGGGAAAATGAGCATGGCCTTTGGAGCCCAGAAGGAAGGGGAGATATGAATTCCTTCAAAGACATCAGGGAAAACTACAAAAAAAAATAAAATTACCTGAATACACCGGCTGATGGCAGAACAGAGAGTCCTTTAAATCCACTTTCTACCTCTCCAGGTCTAGCTAAGGGGGCATGATTGACTAATGGGCATCCTAGTGAGACCTCATGACTGTGGCTGCTGTTGTTGTTAATCATGAACTTTTTCATGTAGTTAAACCCTGCCTCACTCTCTAGTTTAAGAGGAGGAAAATAATTGCTTTCCCCTGAAGGCTTTCATATTAAACATGTCAAAGCACATTACTGAGGATGTAAAAAGAACTCTGACATATTTAGCATAAACTATTTCAGAGTCAGGAGACTATTCTCTATTTAAAATGACAGAGTGTTCTCAAAGGCCCAACAGAATCTGTGGACTTATTAAAAGAACATGCTAGCATCACCTCGATTCATCTTTACAGTGCTTGTTCCTATGATGGGAGAGTGGTTCCTTCTGGGAGAGTAGCAGTGACGGAAAGGAGCCATGGGAGGTGGTCTGGGACGTCAGCAATATTTTGCTTGTCCTCAGTGCTGGTTACACAGGTGTGCTTCCTTTGTGGAAATCCACTGAGTGGTGTTCTAAGGGTTTAGGTAAACTAAATAAAAAGTTTTTAGAAAAGGAAGCAGCTGAGTAGATACATACACATAGCTAATTTCTCCTGCTGTTTAAAAGATATTAATAAGTTAATAATCAGCACAACAAAATTTAAAAAAGGATGTTTCTACACTGATGAATGAGCTAGTTTTATATTCTTGTGAATCATTCTGTTATGTATTTCCTTAATACAAATCTTTACTTAATATTTGCGAGTGAAACAATCAAGGGTTAATTTATTTGCTTTATTTATTTTCATGCGCCTCAGTATAATTAGTACTATGTCTGAAAGAAAATCGACAATTTCCTCTAAACAGTGACAGTATTAAGCACATTTTTAAAAAAAATTTTTTAAAGATTTTTTTTTTTAAATTTATTTGACAGAGAGAGAGAGAGAGGTCACAAGTAGTCAGAGAGGCAGACAGAGAGGCAGGCAGAGAGAGAGAGGAGGAAGCAGGCTCTCTGCTGAGTGGAGAACCTGATGCGAGGCTCGATCCCAGGACCCCAAGATCATGACGAGAGCTGAAGGCAGAGGCCTTAATCCACTGTGCCACCCAGGTGCCCTATTAAGTGCATTATTAAGCACTTACAATGTGCCATGGGTCAGACAATAAATGAAGGAGTTTACATTCCGGCTACCATCCAATCTTAAAAGAGCCAGTCTCTTCCCTACTGAGAAACACCACATGAAGATGGCACATTTTGAATACTCAATATTAACTATCATTTGCACAGAATTTCTCTTCCTTCACAGTTTGCATGTTCTTTCATTTATTTAAGGATAGATGAGGATCTATGATATACCATGTCATTATTTTGAGAATCCTGTGCAATTTCTTCAACACATCTATTTGGGGGGAATTATGGAGGATATATAGTTTTGCTAATAAAGTCTTAAATTTCTTTAAATTTCATAGCACATCTGGGACTTGACAAAGAAAAGCACAGAATGACTGAGGAAAGGCAGTACAAGGAATCTCTTCACATTTCAACATTTAAAAATCATCAGCTCCTTTGAAAATGAGATTTATTTCCCAACCAATAAAACTAATGTGTGGTATCTATTCTCTTCAGTGATGTGCAATTGGTATTTATTGATTTACCAATTACTCCACGTGTTCTCAATAAACCCAATTAATTCATAAACTTGGTGGGTTGGCAAACTTTTTGGAGAGCCAGATAGTAAAAAATCCAAGCTTTTCAGGCCATATGGTTTCTGTCACAATCACTCAACTCGGCTCTTGTAGCACACAAGCAGCCATAGATAATATGTAAATAAATGGATGTAGCTGTGTTCCAATAAAACTTTATTTTAAAAGAAAAACAGGCAGCAAGCTGGATTAGGCCCATTAGTCATGTTTGGCCAACTTCTGCTTTACCCAACAATACCTTTTATAGTGCTAGACAGATGGCTGGCCTCAGTAAATAGTTCTTACTTGATAGAGTCAATGACATTGGGAAAGGAAATGTGGGAAATGGGAAGAGAAGGGGCATTAATTTCGAGTTCTCCAAGAGGACATTTCCATTGTCCCTGTACTTCTAAGCTGGAATGCCCCCTTTCCACTGTTAAATCAGATTCTAGAACTAGAGAGAATATTTTTTCCACTGACATAAGGAGTTTTCTCATATTAGGAAAAGAACAATGTGACAAAAAATTCCAACTGATTGGGATGCATAAACGTGGGAATCAGTGTGATATCTTTTCCCTTGTAAGCAGAAAACAGGTATTTGTAGATAAGGCAGGGAAATCCACTGGAAAAAGGAAATCTATTCATAAAAGAATGCATCACAGAAACCCAGATACGGGTGGTCCAACCAGGCAGAAGTGGTTGGCAGTGGGATTTAAAAAATAAGATTAACACAAGATGTTAAGTACTGAAATCCATCTAGTCACAAACATGTGTGCTTTTAATGACATTCAGAGCCACTCCATAAAATGAAAGAACAGAAGTTAATTTATTTCACCGAAAACATTATGAAAAATCCTAGAGTACCCTAGAACTAAGAACCTTTTATTATTTTCTCATGGCTGAAAATCACGTTCATCTGCCAGTGACAAGTAACATTCATGGTTACAGTGAAGACAGAAGCCTGACAGCAACATGACAGCAAGGGACTACACCAACACATTTTTTTTTTTTCCAACATGAAGCTGATATATGAGACGCAGACACGGTGCAGGGGGTCCTTCATAAAACAAAAAAACAAAGCAAGTACAGCTTTTCCTCAGACTCTACTGAACAGAACAACTATTTCAGTAAGACAAATCACCCCAGGCTCGAACCTCGCCATGACCTCCACTTTCATTTCTTCAGCAGACATTTACTGAAGGACTATAACCTATCAGCCACTGGGGTCTGCATCGGAACTTTTTTTTTTTCCTTTTCTTTTCAAGCATACCATTCCTCTTTGAGAGAAATAGAAAACAATCATCTAAAACAGTATATAAAATGATTTTAGTAACTGATGATGTGCTAGGGCAAGAAAAGGCATTGGCAGTAGAGCATGGCAGGTGGAGGGAGAAAAACATGGAGGGACGTTAGCCTAGATGGCCGGGGATGGACTGTTTGAAGGGGTAACATTTGGTAAACCTTTGGAAGATTTCAAGTATGGTAATATGATGGCCAGATTTATGCTTCGAGAAGATACATCATGGGCTGCTATGTTGCAGCAGGGTTACGGGGCATAGAAGTGGAAACAAGTAGAACTGGTAAGGATGGTGGTGGCTTGGTCTTATGACACAGCAGTGGAGATGGTGATAAAATGTCATACTCAGGAGATATTTTGGAGGCATATTTGATCCTCTGAAAGATGATGGTGGCTTGGTCTAGAGAGGGTGCAGTGGGAAGATGTGATAAGCTGATGAATTCAGTATTATTCTAGAGTATATTTGTCAGTTTTGTTGGAAGACTATGTAAGTTGTGGAAAGAGGAAGACTTCTAGGATTTTGGCTTGAGTGACTGGAACCACTGGCTGAGATAAGAAAGACATGTCAAGGGTGGTGGAAACCAAAAATTTACTGGAGACATACGGAGTCGTTATCCCCAGCCCATGCCCTCAGGTAGGCTGGAGAGAAGGCTAGATATTCTGCTCTTCTAGGGAAAAATTCTTTCCAAAGGATTAAGCACAGAACAGAGGCCCCATAAATGCATGATAAAATAACTTACGAAACAAGTCTAATTCATGAAAAGAATTAGCAAGTGGGATAGGAAACATGAAAGGCTTTCAGGAAGCCTATTTCTCATTTCCATTTCTTACTTAAAAACCAGCTTCTCCACCCTTTTCAAGATTCAATTCTTGGTGGCTATTCTCCCTTCAACCCTGGTATTTTCCCCTGCTGGTACAACCATAATCTCAGAAGAGAGCAAGAGTAAGACCTGATATACTGCTAGAGCTTTCAAAACTGTTAGCAATCCAGAAATATAAAAACAGTTCTTGGATCAAGACACATAAATTTATATCTAAGTGAAAATAATACTCCTTCACTAAACATTTTGGGTTAGAAGTAACCTTGAAACATGAGAATATTATGTTCATAAGAAATAGAACTTCTATAACTTTCTGCCTTAGAGCCTTTTTTTTTTCCTTTCTTGTTTCCATTATTATCAGCCTTAAAAAGTAATCCAAATATTTTCATTTGGATAGTATCTAACGAGCTGTCATATGTTTTTTATATAACATACATCTTTAAATAGCTCTTTAAATATCAAGCATATTTAATTATATGATTATCTATATATACTAATTTTTAAAAGAGAGCTTCATAAAACAATTATATTAAAAAAAAAAAAGCCTTAAGTCACTCATGTCATCAACCAAAACTAAGCTCTATTATACTGTGATGTATTTAAAACTTCTATTGGGAAAATAGCAGTCCCTTGCTGCTTGAAAACAATAAATAGCTTTATACCTTCCTTGCAGGATGAGACACACACCTCCACCACTCCCACCCACAACCCACCACTAGCTCTTTAAGACCTGGCCCCCAGACCAATGTCATGAATCAAGTTACGTCAGAACCCAGCCTGGGAAGTGCTTTGCCTCCTAAAGGAAGAAAGGCTATACCTCCAAGGAATGATAGGACCTAGTTAACATGTACCAGCAGGAAGCAGGTGAGAGTGTGCTGGATCAAGAGGAGATAGAATATGCATTTGGATAATGGAGATTATTGATATGGGAATATTCTCTCACAGGATTTACTATCCTAGCGAGACTGTGTGAGATGATCCTAAGACAGTGCTATGATGGCTCTTGGAAGCATACAGAAAGCAATGCTCCACATAACATGAGTTATAAATACCACAGTGCTATGACAGACAGTCCAAGTACTATCACAGACTACACCAGCCAGAGCTGTGGGCCTAAGGAATGATGGAATGGTCTATGAAAGGTAAAGCCAGGACTCTACCCTGGTGATGTTATCCTATAATTTATTCTCTAGGACACAGAATACACCCTAAGTCCACAACCATTATAAAGAGCTGTATTTCCAAGAAGTAGAATTCATAGATCCAGGAACTAAGGTAAGAGTCACCCTATTTATCATCTTTTTTTTTTAAAGATATATTTATTTGAGAGAGAGATGGCAAGCATAGGTGAGGGGAGGAGAAGAGGGAGAAGGAGAAAGAGAGTCTCAAGCAGTCTCTATGCTGAGTGTGGAGCCTGACGCAGGGCTCTATCTCACGACTCTGAGATCACAACCTAAGGGGAAACAAAGAGACACTTAACTGACTGAGCCACCCAGATGCCCCTATCCTCATTCTTAATAACTGATGTGGAGAATCTGTGTTTCCCACTCCTGCAAACTCTAGGATTTAGAGGTTCTGATTCCTAGGAGGGCGATGATATTCCACCAAAGTACACGAGTCTGTCTCATTAAACTTGAAGCTATTCTTGCTACCTGATACTAGGCGCTCCTCATGCCAAGAACTGCAGGCAAGGAAAAAGGCACACGTAATTGATCCTGATCAAAAAAGGAGGAGACAGAGAAACAAAAACAAAAGGACAAAAAAACAGGAGACGGGTCTATATTATGTTCACAAGAAATATAACTTCTGTAACTTTCTGCATTAGAGCCTTGGCATGGGGTAGAATAAAACTATGTTTGATATCCAGGTGATCCAGTAGGGCATCTCTTAGAACACACCTGCCTAATTTTTATTGTAAATAGACAAGTTCAACAACTATAGTCTGAGAAACACATGGCAACAAAATCTTGGAGGTCTTATGGATGAGTCTGGTTTATTTCCTCAGTAAGCCCCTAAAATAGCAGAGTTCAGTCAAGAGTTAAGAAAAATCTAAAACAAAGAACAGAGGAGGGATTTAAGGCAGACTAAAACAGGGGTTATAGCTTATCTCACCAACTTTCCTTTTCTAAGTTTCCCCATGAAAGAAGACCATAAGGCAAAACAGAATTCTCAAGAACTGCTAAAAGAACTTATTAAGCAATGGAAATAGATTCGATTGGTGCAAAAGATGAACTCTAGTGCACCAACCAGAACTTACTTTTAGGACTAACGTACTAATTCCCCTAGTTGCTGAGATCGTTGGTGACTGGAGGGGTTCAGCTGAGTTCTTCTCAGGGAATTGTGACCGTGGCCAAAGTGATGTCCTCCCCTTGAGAGACTCCTATGTTCAATGACTAGTCACTGTAAGAGTATAAAGATCCAGAACCCTTGCCTCAAGTTGTTCCAACTCTGAAGGGCCATCACAGCTCTAGAGTTCTACAGAATGAGCTAAAGCCCTTGTGCAACTGTATTGCAACTCCTCCCTGTGCCCAATCCTATTTCCTTTTCCCTGCATACTCACTGTTCCTAAGGGCATCCCCTGATAAATTTCCTGCACACAAATCTCAATCTCTAAGTTTATTTTGGAGGGCATCTGACTGAAGACAAACTGGTAAGGCTGTACTAGTACCCGCTGATTATCAGATCTGGATATGGTATAAAGACATGAACTCCTAGATCCATTAAGATGCCAGGAAGAACATTCTGTTCAATGGTAAGCACTTTCTTTCCCCTAAAAAAGAATTCAGGAAAGTGGGGGTGGGGAGAAAAACCAAATGAAAAACATTTAAAATAGTTTTTGAGTCCCTTGAAAAAGTATCTTTATAATCTAGTATACTTACGTCATTGAAAAAACTGGTAGTGATTTTGGAGTGGTGATTTGGAGTCAGTTGTTTGATTATCACTGCTAGGGGGAGAGCACTACTGGGACCTATTGGGACCTATTGGGAGGCCAGGCATGATGTTGAACATCCAGCAATGACTGTACGGTCCCCCCAAATAAATAATTATCTGGCCCAAAGAGTCAACAGAGCCAATGTTTAGAAACCCTGGTTTAGAGGTCATTGGGTTATGTTATAGTCATCATCTCATTACATTCTTAGGATTAAGGGGGTTATTAGCATTTCTTCATTACAGACGGGGAAATTAAACTCAGTGAAGGAAACTGACGCCAAAGATCCAAAAGAATGCTACCAGTAAAAATGAGTATAATAGTTCACTTCCATTTCATGGAACTTTTTCTGGTCCAGATGGCAATCACTACCTGAACTTTTTACCTTTATTAATCTCTTCCCTACAAACCAAAAGATAGCAAGTTTGATGTGCTGGCTCACTTTTGTGATTCATTGATAAATTCGTTATATTAAGAAAATAAACTCTTTATTATATTAAGAAACTAAACAATTCATATAAGAGGGAAAAAATCATTTTCAAATTCATACATTCTGAATTTACATAATATTTATTTCCAAAGTTTTATTCAAATAAAGAACCTGTACACTGTACAGTACTACTGGTAGATTTAGTACACTTACACATAGTATTAAAAAAATCTTTTTTGTTTTTTTTTCAATCTCTGAGAGATAGGCTCAGGAAATACTGTTACCAGTAATAATACATGGATCTGCCAAGAGGGAGCACGGAGTCTAATTGTTCTCTGGGTTCTCAATTTTGCCATTTTTCTAGTGGTGTGACCTTGGATAAGTTACCTAACCTTCCTCAGAGCTTAAAATTTCTTACCTGTAAAATAGTAACTTACTACAAAGTTTCCTTTAAGAATTTAGTAAGAAAATGCATATGAAACATAGTGACTGATAAACCACACACACTGAATAAATTGTAGTTGTATTGAATATCCATTCCATTCTGGCTTCCAGTGCCTATTTCTCCTTTTTAATGGCAACGTGAACTGCAGTTGAGGAATTAATTCTTACTGCATGGATTTAGTATGGCGGACTCTAATTAGGTGTCTTGCCCTCCTAGAGGGCAGGCATGTAACCCAAACTAAGCCAATCAGATGTCCCCTCTCTGAAACGTATATACAGAGTGGAGAAATAACCCAGAAGATGTTTAGCTCTGTCCATTCTTAGTAATGCTACTGACTAGTTTATTTTTTCATTATAACACCATTGTTAACATTGATGCCTCTGAATTTCCAAAGATGATTCACTTCCCTTGCCCATGTTCATGTCTGGGATATCGCTTCTCATCAATTCTGCAAGCCTCCGATGACCTTTCAACAAAATCCCTTTTCCTAAAATTAGCCTGACCTAGTTCTACTGCTTGTAACCCAAACTCTATATGTACATTAAGCAACTATAGCTTACATCGGCATAAATTATCTAATTAATATTTAATTAAAGTAAGCACAAATAAGATTTAGTGACTTGTCTCTGCTTTCAGAAGTCTGTTTTATCATTAATTTGCCTTTTGGTTTTCGCCCTAATACATACCCGCACACAGTGAAGTCTACATAGGAACTGAAGACTGTTTACCCAAAAGAAAATTCTGTGGAGCAAAGGTGCTGTTTAAGCAGTCATCTCTGTTTGCTCTCTGTTGGAGCACTTCTTGGTAGGGCTTCAAGAAATACAAGGCAAGTGAAAAGAAACTGAATGTCTGGTTGATGTCTGATTGCCTGAGTCCACAATTCTATAGGCTTACCTGAGATCTTAAATAAGAATCTTTTCAGATACAGAGGCTTTCATTATTTTTGGCTTTCCTTCTGTGTCTTGGATGTGGTTGCTCTTTGGGTATAGCTATGGGTCAGGCTCCGTGTGGTAAGTCTGAATGTGCAGTTACTGGCATCACAGTGAGGGGAGAGGAGTGGAGCCGAGTGAAAGGACATGTTTCTTAAACAAGGAAAGGAATGAATAATCACTTTGGTTTTTGCTTTACAGAGGCTTTGATCCACTTCATTTTTCACTGTGGGAAGATAGAGTGGCAATCTCTGAGTTTCTTTAGCATTCACTTCCCAGAATGGCTTTCAAAGCCATGGAGTAGCCTGTATCCCTCAGCCGGGTTGCAATAGAGCAAGCCATTACGATGGCATTTCAGTGCAGGGCACAAAAATATGTTCTGTCCCGTCACTTGGTATACAGTATTCGGGGCTCTGTTAGTTTCCCCACATTTCAGTATAAATGATTCTCAAGGCAAATAGTAATAATTCTTTGAGCAGGAAAATTTGGGAAAACTAAACGCATATTTAACAAAGTCAGAGACTCTCTGGTTTTTGAAAAATTAAGCCAAACTCCAGATTTTTGTTAAAAAATAGGAGAAAAGAAGTCCATGAGTGGATGCTAAAATGGGTAACAGTTCTGACTTCCAGCACTACTGAAGCAGCTTTTACCAATTACAATGTGTAGTGTCGGTTGTCCTATAGTACCGTTAGCAACCTGTCATTCTGTAACAAGTTTCCAAAGCTAAAATGACAGATCAATTTATAGCTCTAGAGAAGCTGCTCCGCTAAACTTCATTTAAGTCCATTACCTGCCAGACAAGGCATTTTTTCTTGATCTACATATGTTGAAAGAAATGTATGCCTAAGAATCTTTTAAAGTGACATAAGCATTTTCATGCATGGTTCAATAACTAGTTTGAAACTTTTCTATAAAAAAAAAAAGCACTAACAGAAGGCATGGAAATATTTAGTGATAATATAATATATTCATTTTCCCAGAAAACACTTTACCTCCTGGGAGTAAAGAAGCAACTGATTCAGGGTGGTCTTTGACTCTTCTTTCTTGTTAGTTGTATGACCTCATTTCTGAACCTACTAGTTAGTAATTCTGTATTGTGTAAAGTCCAAGGATGCTGGTTGCAAGGGATTTATCTGTATCATGGATTAAGCTGTGCTGAACACACACGGAATTCATCCATTACAGATTCCTGAAGCGACAGTTTCAACATCATGTCTTAATGGTAATATCCTTATTCATAATAAACACTGAAGGGCCATCAATGACTATAGTAGGTAACTTGTTAAACCAGAATCAAATTTTACAATTTATAGCCTAGTTCAAAACATCCTATGAGATTTAGAATGTGCTCATTTCAACCAGAAATCAGAGGGAATGTTCTTCCGTGTGACACTCTATCTGTGCATGCATTCACTTCAAATGGGGAGCAGAACAGTGAGGTACCTCCGTGATTCCCACCATTCCCTACATAAAACTCCATTAGTTCTTTCTCACCAGAAACAAGATGAATGCTAACCACTTTTACTAAATTACAGGATTCACGCAGATGTAAGATATAGCTAGCTACTTAGTATCTGCAGAGGTTTTTTATCACAAGCAATAGAACTGGATCAGGCTAACTTTAGGAAGAGAGATTTTATTGAAAGGGTATCAGAAGCTTGCACAACTGATAGGAGGCTGTACACCACATATGGAAATGGACAAACGAAGTTTTTCTCCTTGTATAAAACTGACATTTTTCCACTTAGACACAATTAAGCTAACATACTCACTGCCTTACATGTTTGACCATTAATTATTTTCTTTTTCCTTAGTTTAAGTCAGAGATTACTGTATTATAGCTAAGAAAACTATAAGATGGTATCTGACTTCTAAAAATATGATTCCATTGAAATAATGCTGGGTGTCAATCCTTTATAGAGACTGGTTCTCTATTATAATGCTGTTGAAAACTACATCCAGTTGAGGCGACTAAGTCTTCTAAATATATCATTTCTGCAGTGTAATCTAGTTGGAAAACAGGCAAAATTGTTACAATGGCTTATCTGGGATAACAATTTAAGGTCCTTAAATAATGGGCAAAGCCTGCAGGAGCCTACATTTGACTACTGGAATACTGACTACTTAAAAGTATGGACTTATGAATTCTGCCTTCATTTATGAAAAATGGACAAAAGAATGTCATGTCTTTCAGATAATTCATAGATGATGACAAAGAAAATAATTAAAAATAATTCCCCCCAACAATTTAATTATAAATGGCACCGGTAAAATAAAAGTGCTTAATGAAGGTAATAAAATTTAACTCACAAGCCCACATGACACCATCATAACAGATGATGTATGTATATTATAGATATTTGTAGCACAATATAAAAATGCAACAAGATCCCATGTTAAAGATTTGGGACTTACTCTGCACTTTTATGCTCTAGGAATTCAGATGGGTTAGTCACTGGATGCAGGATGGGCCAGGTTTCCAGGTGCTGGGTTTATATCTAACACCATTCTCCTCTATTGTACATGTTCTGGCTTGTGTTATCTTGACTTGGGTTTAATGATGTCTGGCAACAAACCTTACCCATAATAAAGTTTGGCTAGGATGACTGTCAAAAAAAAAAAAAAAATTCCCCCAAATAGGTAAGGCAATTCATATATTTAAAGGCAGTTGAGTCAATATAAAACACTCCAGGAACCTCACTCTTTACATTGTACATAGATAAGTAACAATCATTTCTGATTCTGAACTGTGTCCTCATATTATTGATGCCACTTATGACTTGATGCTTGGTTTTTTCCTATACATATTTACTTATGCAACCCTAACCTTTCTTATCAGTCAGAAGTGTGTTCAGCTGTAACAGAAACCTGACAAACAGTGGCTTAAAGAAGAAATTATTATTTATTGCACCATGGCCTCTGGGAGTAAACAGTCCAGGAACCAGACTGTTTTCCTACCTGCATATCTTTAGCATATACATTTTCTTCCCTTTGGTCATAAGATGGCTATTGTGCCTTCGGGCATCAGTTTATGTTCTAGACAGGAAAGACGAGGAAGGAAAAGCAAAATATGCTTGCCAAAGGAATCTGTCTACTTTTACCAGAAAAAAAGGCTTCTTAAAAGCCTCACTCAATAGACTTTCTTTGACACCTCAGTGGCTAGAACTGGGTTACGTAGCCACTGAAGGCTGATGAGAGTTTGAGGAGTTCCTGTTTACAACTGTGTATACTGCTACCCTTAAAACCCCTGGGATTCTATTACTGGGTCAGAAGGACAGACTTAATATTATATAGACAATTAGCACTGTTTGCCACAATTCTGCAATGCTAGATGAGAACTATGGTCTTTACAGGGTTTGCACTATTTCTTCATGTTCCCTGCTCTAAATGCCCAGAGCAATGACAAGCTGCGTCATGAATTATGACAATTGTATGCTACCTTGTACAATGCACTAGTTTTTAAAAATATATTTAGACTCATCATCCCATAAGTCCTTGAAACTGAGTGTCAAATTTTATAATACTTCTGTATCATATAAACATGATATTTGATTTATTGATGAATTTATTCATGAACTTATCTCAATACTATTCTCTAGGAGAAGTAAATAATAGCTTATCATTGTTGCTCTAGAAGTGATTTCATTCTTGACTATTCCCTATGCAATCTGGACATTCTCTAAATTGCTTTAAGTCTTACCAGCTCTCTACTATATTCCCTAAACTTATAGCTTTCCTAACAACATTACAACAATAAAATAAATGAGACAAACACTGTCCCACAGTATAACAAAGGTCTTAAGGAGTCAGGTATATTTTAAACTAACTATAAATTTAGCACCGAAATAACCAAGGTACAAATCAATTAAGACAACTATTTTGCATCTCTTTCTATCTTGCTTTTCCCTCTCAAACATATTTTCCAGTTAGGAGAAATGAAACAGACCAAATGCAGAGCCTTCAAGAAATAGTGCAACTTTCTCAACAAATAAGGGCTCCCTTCACTATACTGTCTCTTTTAAAAACATCTTTACAGTTATCTTTTCTTAGACATGAGTGTGGAGAAAACTACTGGTCTAAAATGAAGCTCTCTAGCTCAAATAAATGGTTATTTATTAATTTATGGACATGCATTTTTTCACTAAAATGTTGTACATGCCATAAAATATGTACTATTTAAAGAGTGAGGCTAATAAATTGAATAATGCTTCACTACATTTGAAAATCTTGGTTTAGTACTTTGTGATATACTGATTTGGGTCTAGATGTACTTTAACACTTGGTTTTGATGGCTGTAAGAGATATCTCAAAATAATACATAGATGACATCTGAAACACAGCATAGTTAACTCTACTTAGTAAACCATGAGGCTCGTTTTTCAGTTTCACCCACAGGATAAGTTCAGTGAAATTTTGAAAACATCGAATTATTATGTGACACTAACACTCTGAAACAGTTGCAGTCTTTTATAGTTAGGTTTGGTGTTTTGGGGAGATGGGAGAAGAAGCAAGAGGCCAGATCACGGAGAACCCCAGAGGCCACTGCCATTTCCTCTGAGTGACATGGGACCATTTCAAGGTTTTATGCAGAGAAGCGATAAAATCTGACTGAAGTATGAAAAATGACTTTGCAGTGTGAGAGCAGAGGTAAAGGTCCTAGTTAGGGGGCTTGTGAAGAAAGCCAGGCAAAAGCTGATAGTGGCTTAGCCACTGGTGACAGCAATCGAGGTGGTTAGAATCTGGATATATTTTAAAGATATAATTCCCCATACATACAGGGATAGAGGGAGGCAGAAGTAACTGTTAAAGTTTTAGCTTCAATATTATTCTGCTGGAGGGTACTCTGATCCATGAGAACTTCATTTAGGCCCCATTCCGTGTGCTTCTACAGCACTCTGTCCCACTTTTCTCTCAGCACTCTCACATGGGTGGCACATCCCGGCTTTCCCCATCTCCTTCTGGGATCTAATCTTTGGCAGTGTAGGAATCATGTCTATCTTACTTAGAGTACATATTTAGCATGTAAATGTTGAATTAGCTTTTGTTATGAGTGAAATGAATAAGTAAAATCATTACAAAAGAACTCAATAACACTGTTGGCCATAAAGATATTGGGAAATTCTTCCTCGGTCTAAGACTGTACAAAATCTTCTTTTTCAACAGTGGTACATCACCCACCAATTCTATAAAATAGTTCATCATCACCTATATTTTATTAAGATCTATTGTGGTTAAACAATAGTATCTTCTTTAGCAAATGGCCATAGCTCTTAAAAGACTTTATGAAGCATATCTAGTATTTTTCACAGCCTAATGCATGAAAAATTCATAAGAACTTAAAGTATGTATGAGAATTGCTATGACTGATTTTATTTTATTTTATGTGTCATCCCTGTGCAGAGGCCATGCTAATCTTCTCTGTGTCATTCCAATTTTAGTATTTGTGCTGCTGAAGCAAGCACTGATTGATTTTATTTTAAATGTGAGATTGGCCAGACCATTTACTATTAGATACTAATTGATAGAGTGTAAAAATAAGACAACTACAGCTTCAGGGATGGGAGTGGGGAACAGTCCTGTCCTGACTGTTGATAATGCAGTTCATATCTCTTTGGAACAGATCCACTGACAATCTGGTATTAAGTTTTTGCTCAGTTTTGTACAATATATACATATTCTGGGAAAACTTCTTGAAGCAGAGCTTTAGAAGCCTAAATTAAAGAGTAGCATATGATTCAAAACCTGGTAATGGTATCCATTAATTACCTTAGCTCTTTACATACTCTTTGTGCTTGCTATGTATGAGCCTAAGAAAAGAACTAATACCTTATCACTAAAATAGTTTTTGTCAGAAACCTTGAAGCAAAGAAGATAAGTATCTAAAATGAGCAGAACCCTCATGAGACACGGGATGTCACATACTCTGTGTCAAAATCCCTTTGCATCACCTGCTTAGAAGGGAATTACAAGTGTACTTAGCCAATGGGGCATATCTCTTAAACTTCTCAGGGTGGTTTTACCATGCTGAGTTTACTGCATCAAAGGACTGGTTTTCAACTGTATAGGTACAGACACCAGATTGGCCAAAACACCAAGCACAGATCTTTCTCTCACAAGAAGACTTACAGTAACTCAAGTTCACAAGACTGTCTATAAAAATGTCCTATATTGCAAACAAATCACAATCAGAAAGCTGCCTAATAAATAGAGGGTCTAATGGTGTTAGATTACTTAAATGTTTAATGGCATTTCTTCATTCATAAAACAAAATTGTTTTGAACATCTGTTATGTGTCAGGTTTATTCTTTTTTTTTTTTTTTTTAAAGATTTTATTTATTTACTTGACAGAGGTCACAGGCAGGCAGAGAGGCAGGCAGAGAGAGGAGGGAGCAGGCTCCCCGCTGAGCAGAGAGCCCAATGCGGGGCTCAATCCCAGGACCCCAGGATCATAACATGAGCCAAAGGCAGAGGCTTTAACCCACTGAGCCACCCAGGCGCCCCTGTCAGGTTTATTCTGAGACACTGAGAATATAGTGGTGAACAAAATAAATGAGGTCCTTTCTTTCTTGGAGCTTATACTTTAGGGAGGGAGGCAAACAACATGGATTTTGGTCTTGTTTTTTTATTGATGTGTTGCTAGTACTAGAGCACTGGCTTGTACACATTAGGTGCCTGATGATATTTAATTAATGAAGAAATAATGCAATGTAACTATTAAAATAGTTTCAGATAATGATATGGACTAAGAAGAAAATAAAACAGGGTCATGACATGGTAAAGTAAGATTAGTAGGAGAGAGGGTAGCTTGCCTAGATTGGTTGGTATGCAGCAGATTAAATTACTATTTGGCAACTATTAACCCATTCCTTTCCCCCACCTCCATGGGAGCATCAGTTTCCTACTCCATTGTTGTTGAATTTGGCTGCGCAACATGCTTGGCCTCACAGTGGGTAGAATGTACTTCTCTACCTTTTGATCTTGGGCTTGGCCATGTGACTTGCTTTGGTCCACAAGATGTCAAGAGGTGACACAATCAGAAACTTCCCACGTTTGTGTGTTTGGGTTTTTCCCTCTTACACTTGTGCCACTGATATAAGAAGAACATGACCTGGATAGCACATCTAGATAACCTCTGAGTTCTGGAAACTCTGTTCAAGTGCTTTTGTTTCTTTCACTAAATTAAAAAACTTTGATTCTTGAATGTCTATGCTATTTTGCTATTTTCATTAATCTGTTGACTGCTAATGTCAGGGTCTTAAATATAAAAGAAATATGAGTGAACAAGTTGCATTTTGGTGGGAGAGTTGAAAGGAAGGAATTTTTACTAACTATGAAAGTACACAATAAAAACAGGTAGATATAAAACTTCTTTTTTTTTATTAACAGGATTTTTTAGTAATTTAACCACTAAAATCAACTAAGAGCAGAAGGAAAGCATGTTTGTTTAGTCCAGTGGCTAAGCTCCACCCCAGACAAGAGATTTTCATTTTCAACACATGATACATAAGAAAAGGAAAATGTGAACCACAGGAATGGAATAAATATTGAGGACAAAAGCAAAGTGTTGAATATATTATAGTCACACTAAATCTTAAGTGAATAAGCACTCTAAACTATAAAGGAAAAACTAAGCAACAAAATTATTTTATATGCCAAATGTCCCCACAGATGAATAAAAAGCAGACATTAAAATTCTTGTAAAATGGCAAAGAAATTATGATTAATATGTTCCTGGTACAAGGTAATGATCACATTATACATGCAAAAAATATGAAAATATGAAAAATCTTGGTGACAAGAGCAATGGGATCATTTAATGAATTAATCCCAATGTGCACTGAATGTTGGATATAGGATTTATCTGAAAATATTGTACTTCAACTCAAATGTTCAGAAAATTATCTACATTGGAAAACATTATCTGGAAAAGACACGAATGGATTGGAGGAATCTAACTTTGAAACTTACTAGCATAATAATGTTCTGACTGGCAGCCAGATTTTGAGCAGCCATAATTTTCTCCAGGCCAGAATCTCAGAGAAAGATAGAAGTAAAAGGGACCAGGGAAAATAGACCCAACAAAACCTATATCCTTATTACATAGTTAAGGATTAAAGACTCTCCTTTTTCAGACTTAGAATATACATGGCTTAATTTGATAAAAAAAAAAAAGTACTTTGCTGTCTAGTTTCTTATTATTTCTTCCATTTTACACTTAGAGATGAAAAAAATAGAAGAGGTCATAGATAACAGGAGAAAATGGGAGAGGATGCAGAAGAAACAGATCCACTGATAAGAGCATGAGAGCAAAGATGTTTCTGAAGACACAACAGACAACTGAAATTTAATGTAGGTGAATTCAGTAAAGAGACAAGTGAGTCAAGTTCTTTCTACTTTAGGAATCTTTGTGGCCATCACTCTACAAAAACAAGTACTATACTTATGTATATATGTACGATGTTCCTAAATTACCAAAGGTAAAATTGTCGGTTAGCTTAAGAACAATCACTTAATCACTAAAACTTAAAAAAAAAAAAAATCTACTTATACATACCTTCTAAAACTATCTATTTTTAGCATAAGTACACGGAATAAAAACCTTATCTATTCAAAATACTGCATATCCTCGGCACAGTGTCACATCATCTGGGCCTAACTGTAGAAACCTCAGATTATTTGAGAAAGTATGAAATTGCGGTGGCCAAGTGGCAAACCTTCTACAACATGTCTGATGAACCTGGCGACTGCTAAAGTCCTGTTTTAGTAAGAATGAAACCCATGTAGTTTGACTTCAAAGGATCAGATTTAGAATTAGCCATGAGACTAAAAAGCTGGAAAAATATTTCTACAGTAACCATAGCAACTTGGAAAAAATTCCCAAAATATGGAGTGGCCATTTGTAATGCTCCCTGATTTTTGATACCCTTCCTGTGTTTGGTGAATTTCTAGCCTTATGAGGTATGACTCCCCTAGGTAAAACCCAGACAACACAGTTATCTATCCTGCTCTATTCCCGGGGCTCTGCTAATCAGAGTCAACCGTAATGGACTTTGATTCAGCAGAAAGAGATGAAGGAAGCTCTGTATAGCATCCATTTTGCTCACAAGGATGAGACACATTCAGCTGTTAGCTACTGCAATGGTTGCTTTAAGCAACAGGCTCTTAGAGTGCTTGATGGGAATGTCACAGCAAAGGGGGACTTGTTTTTGAGCAAGTTTTGTGGTATAGTTTTGGTATTGTTTCTAGAAGCTTAACCTTGCCCCTGGTTCTCTAGCTCTCAACACTTTGGTCAACTAGTCAATTTCCTTTTAATGACCTTTTTTTTTTTACTGCTTAACTAGCCAGAGACAGTTTCTACTGTTGAAGAGGAAAGCCCTGGTTGATACTAAATGGCTACTAAGAGTGGCTGAAGGCACTTTAGCCTCAGGAAAAAATCAGAAACATCTATGGTTAGTTCTGGCTCTCTAAGGGCTCTAATATTCCAGCCGGTTTCTGAAAGAGGAAAAAAAAAAGTCAAATCAAGTCTGGAAGCCTGCAGTAGCAAAGTAACAAAGTTTTAACTACAGTCACTTGAAATAAAGGGACCAATGAAGGCAAGACTTCAGAAGATCCAGTGGCTACTAACATGGAACAACAATATAAAGAGCATGAAGAAGACACGATTCTTGACCTGCTTCTAATTCCACAGCACATCTTTTTAAGAAGATAACAAAATGTTCACAATTCCAAATTCTCAGTTCAAGGCAAAAATCACAGCCAAGAGCTATTCCCTAATATTCCCGGGGAGGGGAAAGGCAGCATCAGCCAACAATACTGTCTACCTTTTACAGACCAGGAGTGTTCCTAGGTCTCACTGCTTTCAGTGTAGACAGTGGGATGCTCAGGTGGCCGACCTCAGGCAGATAAATTTAGATCCAAGAGGCAGGAGGAGAAGGTTACTGTTCTTGTTAGGAGAGTTAAGTTGTAATCAGAATGCTCTGGCCTGCTCTGACCATCGGTTTTGGCTACTGGATCAAATGATCCATATACCAGATAGGCATCCAAAAAAATCCCAACTTAATAAAATTATAATATATCTGGGTTTAATGCAGAGAGGCCTGACTTGAGCCACACAACAAAAATTTGTAATGTCTATTCCAATTTCTAGTCCTAAGTCACTTTGCAGATGCAGAGCTCCAAGTTCCTGAAGACACGAATCATAATGACATGACAGGCGTAAACTGCAAACTCTCAGCTTGGCCTTTTGCATCAACGTAACTGCACCACAGGAGGGAAAGACCAGGTCTAGGGGGCACTGTTGTACAACAGCTCTGAACTAACTCTAAAAGACGGGGAACCCAGAACACCACTATGGACTAATGGTCAGAAAGGGTGATTGTGGGAATCAAACGACCAGTGGGAGGAATTTTAACCTGAAGGTGCCCCCCATCCAGCCCACTGGAACCTTAAACACATGGAGTATGGAGCTGGCACTGGGGAAGGAGAGGAGATGGCAAGAGGCTTCATCAGAGAGCCGTCTCATACGCAGCCACTCCTGCAGATGCACATTCTTACCTAGCGCTCAGCGCCAGGTACACGGATATTTCATCTGCACCTGGACTATTTCCTTCTTCCCTAATAGAGAGAGAACACCTGCAACAGCTGTGTTCATAGAGCAATAAATCATTTCCTCTTAGGGTTATACAAATTACTTGGCTCTGAACCACAGTACATTTCACAAAGACCCGTACTGTCTCACCAAAACACAGGACTACAATGATGACATTACATTTCCAGGACCTGGAAAGCAGGAAGTGACAAGTATTCAAGCTCCTTTGTGCAGACACGTAACACACAGCTCTAAGTCCAACATGCGTGGAGTGAGGGGGGTAGTTTCATCATTATGAAAACAGCAGAGCTACACCGTGGTGAAGTTTCTGAGGGCCCCATGATCTTGGGCACGTCAGGATAACCTCTACGAAGGTACATGACTGACTGTACCTCCTGCCACTAAGAAAGAAGCATGGTGGTATGTGGGTTTTTTTGAAAATAATCTATATCCCACTGGGAATTTTGCTTTGTGATCTACTTATGCAGTAACCTGAAATATGCTGAGTGAGCACTAAAGGACAGAGGAGCCCTTCCTAGTTAATCCCGGCTACAGAACATCGACCTGGCCTTTGTGACCAACAGATTCAATGGATTTAGAACTGTCATAATTTTATCACAGTACTAGATAGAGCCTGGGGCAAATTCTGATGGAGGAATCCCAGCAGAGATCGCTAAGGTTTTGGAGCAAAGTCATCAGGCAGGAAACGTGTCCCTTTGCTATTAGAGTCTGTGCATCAGACTGCAAACAATAAATGTGACCTGATCTGCCCTAAGTCAGCTTGGTTTAGCTGATTCACTGAACGGTTCAATCAGGCATGCTCAGGAGTAGGCCATATGAAGTGACTGTGACACACATGGAATGAGACTTGAGAACCTGAAGAGACTTGAGAAAGAAAAAGCAGAAGTTCTACGCTCAGAATCACTTACTCTCAGAATTACTTATTCTCAGCTACACCCGCCTTGTGGTAGGTTGCTACAAGAGACTCTAGGCCATTCCCTTTATGAACACATTTTATTTTTATAAGGGACAGCTGAAGTATTTTGTTATTATTTTACTTAATGTTACTGTTAATATGGGTAAGTATGGAAGAACGGTATATTTTAAAGGTTAGGTTTAAGTAATGACAAAGGGTATAAGCTGATATTGAATAACCAAGCAATAAATGATAGCATACATTTGCCATATTTTCTTATTTTGGCATTTTGTGAAAGCCCTTAACATATCAGGGGATATTCTATCCTTACAAGTTTGGTCACCTCGAGGTAGAATGCCTAAAGAGTATTTCTTAGCTTCTTTTTTGTACCCAGCATACAGGCAATGTGATCAAAGGCCTACCAATCAGGGTTACCCCCATGCTTCAAGAAAAATAAACAGCCTGATGAATGAAACTCTGTAAGGGACCCTCTTAACTGGTGAAGGTTGGAGGGAGAGACTTTTGTTTTAGGGGCCAAAAGCTAGAGGCTGTGAGATGCAGCGGTGTTAGGTGGGGGAGGAAAAGCAATGAGTTGGGAGGGGGCATATGGTGGGTCAGCAGCATCAATGGGATCTTCTCATTAGGTCAGTTCTATGTCATGCTTTTGGGCTTTCCTTTTGAAAGCTGAGCTTACAAGCCTACTTCTCCCATCCCAATAACCTCTTAATAAATAAACTCCTTTTATGTCTAATCGGTTAGAGTCAAACTCTATTGTACAAAATTAGGAATTCAATCTGAAGTTAAAAAATACACACTTTTCCAACAGACCAACAACCTGTCACATATTTATAGGATCTTAATTAGGTTAATCTTAAACTCTCTGCTAAAGGATGCAATGATAAAAATTAGTTCTTAAGAGGGTAAATTCATGTGAATGTTGAAGCTTTATGTATAAAACTAAGAATTATGGAATGTCATGCATGGAAACTCAGCTGAACCAATCAATAATGAGGAGAATGAATGAAAAACTTCTAGGAAAAGAATATAGGATAATAAATATCTTTAAAAAGAGAAATAAGATGAAGAGATATACAATGGTACATCAATCCCACAGAAAGAAAAGTAAAATTATGTCTTGTCTATCCATTTAATATTCTTAATTTAAAAAATAAGAAAAATTGTCTGACAATTTACTCTAAGACTAAGTCAGACATGTGATTCACCCATAATCGAATGGATTTCATTCAAAAATAATGTGATGATGATAATAAATGATGTATCTGTTTCCTCTCTGTTACAGACTCGAGTTCACATGTATTAAATAATTGGACTTCCTTTAAAGAGTGAGCATAAAGCTTCCAAAGCAAGACAGGAGCACAGAGAGGTCATGTCAGTGCATATGAATCAGCAATGAACAGAATGTCAAGGAGGTTTTCTCTGTTTTCATATGAGAAGAAAAATACCGCATCTCTTAGAAAATGATTTTTTCATGCTGTTTCCAAGGCACTATTAGTTACAAACCAAATTGTTATTTTTGCTATTTTTTCCAAGGAAAGAACTGATGGCAGAGGAGATACATATGATGGAAAACTATATAACAAATCAAGTACTTTAAATGTAACAACTACCAAGTGTCTTTTAGTAATAATACAATCTCCTTTGTACTGAAAGAGATTTTGATAAAGAAAGGAAGAAAACAGTCATTTTAGAAGTTTCAGTTAAAAAACAGCACATGAAAAATAATTCATCTTTTAACAATTTATACATCTGAAAAAATAAGTCAAAGAATGGGAAGCAACAGATATTCATAAATATGCAGGATAATATAAAGAACATTAACCTATCATGGAGTAAACCTACACAACCCTATAATTTCTATGATCCAACTGTTTAAAGTATACAGAGAAAGTCATTATATTTGTAAATGTTTCATAAGATGCTCTTGTAGTAATATTAGTGCAAGACCCAGATGGTCATTGTTCAATCCTTGTATCTTTCTTGTAAATGACAGTATTTTCTTCTCTCTACCTAGCAAGATAGAATTAAGAATTGAGAGCCACTAAGAAGTATCAGAGAAGTAAATACAAGGATTATACAGCTTACCTCCATACTGAAATAGAATCAAATGAAATTTAAAGAAAATATTATCCGCGCCAACATAACTTCAGAATTTAACAAAACTGGTTTTGAAAAAGCTTATGTTGGGATCATGACTCCGTTTTCTTAATTTGCTAAATAAAAAACTTGTTTGCAATAATGACTTGTATATTTGGATCTATTTTAAAGGACTGAAATAACTCTGACATGTTACTTTTGTTTCATTTTTAAAGGACTGAAATAACTCTGACATGTTACTTTTGTTTTATTTTTTCATTCCTAGAGGAAGTATAATTTTAAGGGAGTTTGGCATTAGCCTGTATGTGAGTAGAAATGTGTACTAATTCCAAGAATATGCCCATAAGGACTTTAATGAGAACTAAAAAGAATAGGCTAAGGGTTTTAGTTTTAAACAGTGTTAACATAAACTTTAAATACAGTTAACACTATGTTTAAAACCAAAAAGATAAAAGAGATAATACTACCTAGAATAGTAAAGTTAGAGTGGTTTTCAAAAAGGCAAGACAAACTTATTGTTACCTTATCACTGCTATTATATAAGCTGGTGGTGGTTTTAACTTCATAGCCCAATTCATGCATGCTTAAAACCTCATTTTAAGACTTTGTCAATCTTTTATCACCACCTAATATTTCCTAATAAAATCAGGAAAATACAAGTCCTGTTTTTTATGTAAATCTAAACTTTAAAACCCTGTGGGAATGAAATAATATTTAAAATAATCTAAGCCAGGAGTCTTTGCTAGGGTACTCAAAAGTTCACGGCATGAGGTGCTGGGTGGCTCAGTTGGTTAAGCCTCTGTCTTAGGGTCGGGTCAGGGTCCCAGGGTTCTGGGATCAAGCCCCACATTGGGCTCTCTAATCAGCGGGGAGCCTGCTTCCCTCTCTCTGCCTGCCTCTCTGTCTACTTGTGATCTCTGTCAAATAAATAAATAAAATATTTTTTTAAAAAAACATTCATGACAGGTGAAAAATCTACTTAAAATTAAAAAAAAAAATCTACTTAAGAGTAAGTTACAAGTTGTATGCAATACATAATTGCAATTTCCTAAGTGAGGTGTGTGTGCCTGCATAACTCTCCAGGTTTTTCTGCTTTTCTTCCTAATTTGTCTGGATGGAGCTGATTCCTCTAATTTATCTAGATGAAGCCTGTACAAGTAGAAAGATGTATTAAAAGCCTGCCAATGGAGAAACTGACAATCCTAGAACAGTGTCTAAAAAATAATATGTAAAGAAAATTATCTAACCAGACTTCAGTACTGTTACTGGGGAATCTCCCTACATGATTTGCAGTCAGACAGAACCAAGCTAAAAAGCTTAATTCTTTTTTCTACTGATCTTGGGCAGTTATCAAATATCACTCTCAATTCTCCTTGTCCGTAAAGTGCAGATATTATTTAGGGTTGTTTTGACGATAATGTGAAATAGTGTAAATAAAGCAGCTACTGTGGTATTTTGGACAAACTTGGCACTCATTAATGGTTGTTGTTTAGTATTGTTTTCTGATATAGAACATTTTATGTCAACAACCTAGATTCCGTCCAAGTTGAACATTTTTACATATTCTTTTAATAGTAAGATCATATTAAGATCGCCTTTTCTGTGTTTCTACATTATTGAATTCCCACAGTAACTTTTTCTTCAGCTGAACAACCTCAGATCTTTCAAACTCCTTCTCCTAGGTTATATCCTCAATAGCTCACTCTAAGAACCCTGATTTCCATGAAAATACCAATATTTTTTCCTAAATATGGAACTCAAACTGGGCATAGTTCTACAGTGAAAACACCATAAGAGAAGAAGATAGTAGGAGAATGTGGGCTCCTGTTTTCAGGATCTTTTCTTTATTATTGGGTATCTCATGCCCTTCCAGTTCTCTTAGCTGTGTTGGGGCTGTACCTCTTCACTGGTCCTAACTACTATGGGCTTTGATAATCCTCTTTGGATACTGGCTTTCCCCCAGGCAGCACAATGAAACTGCCAGTTTAAAGAAGTTGACAAGGCTAGTTGGTGTGATGCATAGGAAAGAGTACAGGATAAAGGACAGGAAAATTCAAGTCTTGACGATACTATTTACTAGAAGAAACCTTGGAAGAGTCAACATCTCTACCAACTCTTTTTTAATTTTCTGGTTTGTAAAAGCAGCATAAGAATGATGCAATTGATTATATGAATCAAAGAGTATATGTAAAAACCTTTATAAAATTTAGTTGCTAAATAAATATTCTATTATTGTTATTATTATTATTGATAGAAGGGTGTAAGCTCTCATTATCTCATTTATCTCACCACAGTCCTCAAACTATTAAAGATGTTCAACATTTCTTTAGAGAATGGAAAAACACTTAGACCAACTTCACAGTACACAACCTAGGTCGGAATAGCAAGGGCACACTCAGAAGCGTGCTGTGTAGATAACTGGATTGATCCAAGATGTTGGCCATTGGGAACACCCCTTTGCCCCTCATTTCTTTCTAAATAGTTAATAGTTGTGGCTGGAGCAGCACAGCGAGGGCAACTGGAGACCCTTCATAAATAGCACAGGAATGACTAAATGCTTTTTAAGTTCTAAAATTGGCTGAAGGGTAAATCAACATAAAATTTCCATCCCCACTGCCCCCAACAATCTGAACTTAATGAAACAAGACATTCTAGAATTGCAACCAAAAGGTATACCAAGAATTTAGAAATGGACTTTTTAATAAAAATCTTTATAAAATTAGCTTAATGCTTTTGACCTTTATCTAAGCACTCCATATATTATGGTGTTTACTATTGCTTTAAGCTATTATTTTGTCTTTACATAGTTACTTAATATGTTTTTATACTTTCCTTCCAAAACAAGAATTTTAGCTTTTTAAAGAACTTGTTATTTCTGGTCCTCCACTGCTATCTGATATGATAGATACCACACAGTGCCATACTGCTAACAAAACAGAAACATGGGTCCCCGTTACCCTCTTGTTCTTAGCTTTTTAACCTGAAATTTTCATTTCTGACCTATTCACAAATTCTTGTCCCTATTCTTTATTGTTGCATCTTGCCCACAGAGCTAGACTGCTGGTTAACAGCTCAGAGCCAGACTACCACTTTCTAGTTTTATGACTTGTGATCATGAAATATTCTTGAGAGTAATGTGCACGCATACACTCTCTCTCTCTCTCACACACACACACACTATCCTTAGACTAGTGCCTGGAATCATCATTTCAATTTTGAGGTCTTTGAAATTAGTGCTTCCTCTAGGTCTGACCTCTGGTTTTCCTTCTGGGCCAGTTGCTCATCATTTATATTATGAGTAAAAGCTTTTACATTCTGAGTAAAAGCTTCAGTTGGTATGACCCATCTCAAAAATGATACCTAACTTACAGACCTGCAGTGATAGTATAGCCATCAAGTGTGTCAATTCTGAACTGCCATAATCTATGACTCAAAACGGACACTTTGATTTTGTTGATCTGTCCTTGATTGAATCAATTCTTACCACCATCTAAATGGAGAAAAGTCATCTGAATATTTAAGAAAAAGTTAAAACCTTTCAGTGAAGAATAAAGCAAATTGTCATTGTGATCATTTAAGAAGTGACTGAATTATTTAAATGAATACTTTAAATTACTACACAGATAAACATTTTTAGACACTAAATGACCCCAACACAAGTATTTACACTTACTGTATTTTGATTTAGAAATTTTGTTTTTCTTTAAACAGAATGCTATCCCCCAAACAGCTGAAGGTCACATTAATTACTGTACCTAATTAGTTCTTATGTGTACATACATAAATTGTCATTTTAATTCTAAGTTGGAATGTATGTTATTTCCTGACAGAGATACAATGGGCTTTGATGTAAGCATTAAGCTGTATCTATAATATCTTTTCAATTACCCCGCTGCTGAATGGAAATGATCACTAGTGATCTGTCTCACCAGAAACCACGGTTGTTCACGTGTCAACACATTTTTTCAAGGTTATGCTTATGCAACTGACTATGGCAAAGTAAGGAAGAGGCTCAAGAAGACTGTTAAAATATAAAGTGGGGAATGACAATAGATTTTATTTTAAGGTATGCTGTATGAAATAAGCTTTCAAAGATTTTAAGATGTAAAAAAAGGAAATAATTTTTTAAGAGTACATCTATATAAGCTAAAACACCTTTTAAAACCTACTCACCTCATTGGTTTCACTAATCCCTTCTGAATTAAGTTTTTTATTCTTTAAATTTAGAGAGGACAAATTAATTACCCAGTGAAATATCAACTGGCAAAATGATTTGCACTGGCTATTTCCAAATCTAAATGTCTTCCTATGTATTTGTTATCGTACCACTTGAAATGGATGAAATTTTAAAAATTTGATAGGTAAATTTTTTTTGTGGGTTAACCTGAAATACAGGTAGTATGGAGTAGGTTTAATTCCCTTTGGCATCAAAAAATGAAGTATGAATGGAAGGACAACAAGTACATGTGAGGCGTTATTGATTTTAATATGCCTTGGTCAGATAAAAGCATTTTCTTTTATGAGACCTAAACCCAAAGTTTTAAGGGCAGACACTTCTTGCCGAGGCAATATACAGCCTGCCCCAGAATGAGTATGAGTGAGTTAATTAGGCAATTAGTTAGAATGAAAATGAGGCAGAAGGCTGGGGAATGCCAGAAAGTGTCATTTTCCATACTAATGCACAAATAACATATAAAAGAATTAGTATGATGCAACTTATTTATGCCAAGAATTCAAAACTCCTCGAAAGATTTATCAGTTGTCAGGGAAAATGTTAAAAATAGTGCTGATAGATTTTAGAACTATAGAAACATCAGAGATCAGACGGTGCAACTTCCATATTATTAAGAGGAGAAAAGTAAGGCACCATAACATATTAAATAACTGTCTTGAGATCATGTTTAATTCAAATAACAAATTAAT
This sequence comes from Mustela putorius furo, assembly GCF_011764305.1. Lineage (NCBI taxonomy): Eukaryota > Metazoa > Chordata > Mammalia > Carnivora > Mustelidae > Mustela > Mustela putorius. Next base: position 25,125,888 of record NW_025422368.1, on the reverse strand, counting down.
TCAAATAAATTAATTCAAATCACAAAGTTCATTTTGGCCAAATACTACCTTTTAATAATTAGTTTGAGATGCAAATACTCAAAAATATGTAGCAAAACTGGATTGAAAGAGTCCTTTTAAAATTAAGAAATTCTGACAATGCCTTGGCCACAAAAACTTTAAAGTGAAGATAACTGTTCCTTAGTTTTCTCTAAAGATCTAAATTAAAAGGATCCTCTAAAGTGAAGATTATTTTCCTGGAGGTGATTTAGAAAACACAGGCCATAATTCTGGTTCTTAAGAGGAAAAAATAATAATCTTTTATTACATTTGGACAAGATTTTATTTTTTAGGAATCACTGCTTGGCTGTGAGTAGTTGTTGCTTGCTGAATATTATTCACACTTCCTCCCTCATAGCAAGCTCATGTGTAACAGTCTTAACTTGTGGGATGGGTTGGAACACTCCATTCTAGCCCAAGGTCCATAGGTCATTAGAAACCACAAATTCCTCCTCCCTAGGGAGTGTCAAGGGATGTGGTCTTTCCTATATCATTTTTCTATAATCTCCTAGTCTAAAATACAGTTTATGCCAGGAGCGCCTGGGTGGCTCAGTCGGTTAAAGCCTCTGCCTTCGGCTCAGGTCATGATCCTAGGGTTCTGGGATCGAGCCCCACATCAGGCTCTCTGCTCAGCAGGGAGCCTGCTTCCTCCTCTCTCTCTCTGCCTGCCTCTCTGCCTACTTGTGATCTCTGTCTGCCAAATAAATAAATAAAATCTTTTAAAAAAATAAAATAAAATACAGTTTATGCCAGTGAGCACCAGATTTAATATATTATAATAATACCTTACCTGGTAATTAATACTGACAGAAAAAATCTTTCCCAGATTGGCACCTATGGAATTTCAACTGTCTAGTTACAATGAGGCATAATGAAAGAATACATATTTCAAAGGTCTGATAGGAAGAAATTTTCCCCACGAGATGATTTTGATGGTCTAGAACAGGAGTTGATAAGCTTTTCCCTAAAAGGGTCAGATAATAAATATTTTGCATTATATGGTCCTGATAGAATATCAAACTGGCCTGCTGCTGCATCATGAAACCAGTTAAAAAATTATACATAAGTGAATGGGTATGGCTGCATGTTTCAATAAAACTTTATTTACAAAAACAAGTAGCAACCAGTTTGAACCACAGGTTACAGTTTGCAACCTCTTACGCAGAATTGATAATGATTCAAGAGAGTTTGGACCAAAATTTAAATTTTAATAAAATAACAGTTATGGCCTTCCCAGTGAAAATCACTACACTTGAAGATACCCAGTTGACCTGCCTTTTGCCTCAGACAAATTAAATATATTTTAAAATCTTTTCAGCTTTTCCTATTTACCTCTTCTTTGGATTGTACAAATTATAATGAAGATTTCTAGATTTATTAAAAAAAATTAGACAATTTTGGGGGCACCTTGGTAGCTCAGTTGGTTAAGCATCTGACTCTTGATTTCAGCTCAGGTCATGATCTCAGGGTGGTGAGATGAAGACTCACATGGGGCTCCACGCTCAGCAGGGAGCATGCTTGAGATCCTCTCACTCCTTCTGCCCTTCCCTGGGCACGTGCACACGTGTGTGCTCACTCTTTCAAATAAATAAGTAAATCTTTGAATAAAACAGACAACTTTTATCAACTAAGGAAACACTTATAAGAGTTTGAGGCTACAAAACAGCAGCTTTTCAATTCTATGCTAACTATGAATGCAATGTAATAATTATTTTTTCTGGACTTAACAAGATAGATTTTACAGGATTAAAAAAAATCCCTACTACTTAGAATACTTAAAAGAAAGTCATTTTTATCACTGGACAGATCCATTATTAATCTGAATTATTTTCCTGGTTGATCATTTAAAAAGCTTCCTTATTTGCATATTTTGATTCCATACTAATTTTTGGTTATTATTATGAATTGGACTAAAATGTAAGTACTATGTATCCAACTTAATAAATAATTTAGTATGCAATTTCAGTGTAAATTATAATTCACTTAATTAGTGCATGTATGGGTAGCCCCTTTGTCCTACCAAAGATGTTCAGACCAGATGAATAGTATTTATAAAATTTGATGATATCTCTATTGATTTAAGGAAAACTGGTAAATGGCATTTAAAAGTAAAACATTTTCTCGTTATAATTCTAATTCTTGTATAATTTTAGTTCTAATTCTTTGTATAATTGTAATACCTAAAAGGACTGGCTAACTGATTAAAAACTTACTGACTTCAGATACACAGAAAAAGCAACAATATCCACTATGGTTATATATGATTCTCCTACATCTTATACTGTAGGACAAGTTATTTGATATAAGTTAAGTCATATCAAAAAGTTATTTGAATTGATTTTTCATTCTGTATTTCACTATCTTTTAAAAGTAAAGACTAAAGGGAAAGGTGTAGGGAAAAGAGTCTTCATTTCAACCTTTGAGAGAATTTGGTAAGGGTAAGATGATGTCAAAGGAAAAATTGTTCAGGACAAAAGACATATAAAGACAGGAACTAACACAACATTAGACTTCTTCCTTCAAAGATTTCTGAAAACTTCAAAAGGGGAAGATTACTTCACAGACTGGAATGTAAGCCCAGTTGGAACTAAGGTCTATAGGGCTTTTGAGGTGTCTAATGCTAAAAATCTCAAGTTGATTCTCTAGTTAAAAAAAGCTGGAGAGGAGAAAGGAAAATTTTTGTTCTGGAAAAGTGTTCTTCTCTGATGCAAATAGAAATCCATCTTACAAAGGAAGAAGTAGAGATGAGTTGCCCTAATTTAGTCTTTTGGAAAGAGACAAGAAGATTATGAATTTGCTAAAAAACTTTTGTTTCTTCTATGACTTTATAAGCTATGAGATATCTTATTTTTTGTGAAAAATTTCCAAGCCCAAAGATATTCATACAAATTAACTTGAAATACTGAAATCCAGTTTTGGAAAGAAGAAGAGTATAGAGAATCTGAATTTTTAAAAAGTTATATAAAAAAGAGGTCTAGTCATTAGTTGGTGCTCCATTTCAGATATTTTACCCATTTTCCTTTTTTATAGCTTTTCTGTTTGAAGAGATGGAAACATTCAAATATTAAAAGTATTCCACAATGTGTTATAAAAACAACTCCCAAATCCCTAAGTGGAAGTAATAAACTTCCTACTACCATACTGATTAAATCAGTTCTAATCTTCTGTGACTCTAGTAATAAGAATGGAATAAACTTTTAGAATCACACTGTAAACTTCAGAAGAAAGAGAATGCCAAATATTAATCTGAAAAGCACATTTCTCATTAGCAAAGGAGTCTCTGGGTTTTTTTTTTCCTTCATAATGCAGTGAAAATGATAAAAATCATAGCACATATTACTGAGTCCTTATGTAAGCTGTTCTATTTTATTATATGTTTATTATTAGGGACAATTCTGTAAGGAGGTATTGCATTTATTTCCCTTACCACATATAGGAACAAGCATAAGGAAGTTGAACTTTGGTACAAATAGAATCAAATGTTCTCATTTTGTTGTTATTTAATGAATGTTTCTACATGTGAGAACTGGTTTATCTAATACAAATGAATACTAATTCTTTAATAGGGTTTGTAAGAACACACAGATTAAATCGACAGAGTTCATTGTCAATCCTCTTCAAGAGTTAATTTGCTCACATAGGGACCAGATAACTCCTAGAAAGGCATTTCTTGCTCTCTTATCTTAAACATTTCTTATGGCAGCCACGTGACTCTTTTTGATGGGAAAGTAACAGAATTTTCAATTTTTTTAAGAAAAATCTTCCATTTTGATAAAAAAATACTACTCTAAAATAATGTTATGAATGGGTTTGCTTGGTTCTATAATCTCTTGTTCCCATTTAGAGTGCAAGTAAAGATTGGTCATATATTATTAAGAAAACCTGATAGAAAAGGATACACCCACAAGACATCGAAGTCTGTGTTCTTTCACTACTACAATTGCTGCAGATATGTGGAAAGCATCTATAATTCCTTTGCTGAATGACTAGTTTTAAACCAGACAATTAAAAATAAGCATTTTGGGGAGGCATATGGAAATAGCAATTTTCTGGGAATATATTACTTCCTAAAAAGTCAACAATTTTTGGCCCATAGTTTTCTCTTCAGAAGGTGAGGAACCTATCGGGAATTTATTTAGGTGAAACTGCTTTTAAAAACACCTGCAAAACATGCACAAAAATTTAATCCCATACAAAATGCGCCTATGAGTGGATAATTCACCTGGAAAGCTTAATTAGCAATTTTTACTCAGCTGACAAATTCTCCTTTGTTGAAACTAATGGTAGCTATTGAGGGGGAAGAATGTTCTTTTTATCATATCAAATTTGACTTCAAATTAACAGTGTAGAATTAAGTTGGTGTCACGTGCTTTTACTGTACTCCTAGCCTTATACTTAACTGCTTACTGAAGGGCAATCTTACATTTTCTATTTAGTTTGCCATTTGACCACCAATTGAGTTTAGATATCATGTGTCAGATTTCCTCATACACACACTGTTTCATGCTTTATATTTTTATTACATATTACATAACACGCATGGTAAATGCTAATGTTTATATTACATATTTATACCTAATATTATATCTTATATCATCCTTAAATATATTACTTCTGTAATATATTTAATGTTATACCAAACATAGATAAAAGATAAAATATTATAAGAAAATTTATCCTATAACTTATTATGTTCCATATTAGAATATGCTTATTACAGAGATAACATCTTACGTGTTTCTTATCTTGGGTATTACTTAAGATGAAAAGATTTGCTGAAAAGACTACAAATCAAGTTTCACCTACTATTTTCAGCCACTGCTCAAACTTATACCTTAATAAGACCACACTGCAGTGAAGTGACATTTATTTTGTAAAGCTTCAATATGTATTCTGAATTCTTTGAAATATATTCTAAATTATGTTACTGAAATGGAACTATGACAGAAGAAGCTTAATTTGCTAACTGTGCTGGAAACTACTAGAACCACAGTAGTGTTAACATAGAAGGCCTAAAGGGAGTATGTAAATTTCAACAACTAGTGTAAGAAATTAACAAACTTATGGCAAAAAAAAAAAAATAAAAAAAAAACCTAAAAATCTAAAACTGCCTATTTTTTTCATGAGATAATTACGCTGGAAATGCTATAGGTCATTTCTAGGAGTCTAGTAAGAAGTTATTCAGTGTTGCTTTTTGTTGACAGATGGAATTTATGTTCAAAGATATCAAAATATATAATTATATCAGAAAAAGAATCTTGGAGATTCTTAAATTAGATGACAAAGGACATTTTAACTATTTTAAAATGTCATGTTTCTGCATGAAAGTCAAAGTTTCAGTTTATGGAAGCTGAGAATTTGGTAAAAAGTAAAACCCTTCAGGGGGAATACTTACTCTTTTCTGTTCTTTCACATACTCTATCAATTCGTCTCTTGTTCTCTTCACTGCCTCTTCCACAGCCTTTTCACTTCGCTTTTGCTCTTCTATTATTGCTGCCCTAACAGTTTCCTGTTTGTGGGAGGAAGGAAAAAAAGTCAGGGAGGTATGCATTAGGACATGTTTGTGTCCATTTCATATAAACTTCAAACTCCTCTGCCATGGGTTCAGTTCATTCCAAAGTGTATCTTTAACCTGGAATAAGAATTTGCAAAATCTTTTAGGACGTTAGAGATTCCACAGAATTCATTTTTCTAAACTGAGTGAAAGGGAAAAGGAATGGAATAAGCCATTTATTGCAGGGAGCGCCTGACAGACTCCAATGGCTTCCTTACCAACCTTTCATTTGATGTTTACATGATTGATTGCCTTCCTGTACTTTGCACTATCCACATAAGACTTCCAACTTGTGTTTATTCTTCCAAGAACACCCTAATGCTCTAGCTGTTTTATTCACGTTTAATTTTCCCATCATACAGTAATCAAGTGTGGTCTGGGTGAAGATTTACAGCTAGTTTGGTCCTTCTGCCAGGTTAAGATGTTGAGAGCTGGACACCATGCATAAGAGGTAAAAATTCCACCCTGTGTGCTAATATTTGACATGAGGAATCTGGGGAAAAAAGTGGTACTTCCTATTTTACTGAAATTGTAATCAAGTACCTTGGAGATTTCGGAATTTCAGATAGGGAGGAAAAAAGGCTAAAATTCTGAAAAACAAGTACAACGCTTTTCAGAAAGTATACTTTCTGCTAACATAGCATATCATGGATTGGATGAATGCCACGAAATAAACTTCTTTAACTTGCACTTATCTATATAGGCAGCATCCTTCTTTTCAGGTGACCAGTTAGAAAATGCCTTGAAATTTTGTGGGAGTATTTGCTTCATTCTGTTAGTCTTGAGGACTCTTTACTTTGTAGCGAATGCTTACTTTTGTTAATTTTTCCCCAATTATTTTAGATATGTGCATATAACCCAGGAAATATGAAATAATATAAAGAATTTCCAGTTGTGGATACATTTACTGCAGAAAATTTGAAAATGCAGAAAATTATGAACACAAAACAATATACACACATCATCACACTTGGGTATAAAGAAGGAAGGGCTCAAACTTTACATACTATTTTCTAACTGGTATTTTACACTTAAAATATATTTTGAATACTTTAACCCATGATACATTCCTTCATAATATGATTTACATTCCATTGCATGGATAGGCAAGAATTTATTTTATCAGTACTTATTCATGTGTTAGGTTATGGTTGTTTTTAATAAAATAAAGCAGTGCTAAGCATCCATATATGTATTTTTGTGGTGCATGTTAGATATTTCTGTAGATGATTTCAAGAAGTAGAATCATTTTGGCCAAAGTATGTAATTTTTGAGTTCTCTTGTAGCTTCTGACCTTGTGTACACATTTTTGTTCAATAAGCAGTCCATGGAAGTGGCTGTTTTCTTACATCCTAGATTATATTTAGTCCCATTAGTGTTGTTGTTGTTTTTATAAAAGATTTTATTTATTTATTTTGAGAGAGAGAGAGAGACATAGCAAGGAAGGGAACACAAGCAGGGGGAGTGGGAGAGGGAGAAGCAGGTTTCCTGCTAGCGAGGAGCCCGATGCAGGTCTCGATCCCAGGATCCTGGGATCATGACCTGAGCCAAAGGCAGACACTTAATGACTCAGCCACCCAGGCGCCCCAGAGTCCCATTAGTTCTTTAAACCTTCACTTATTTGAGGGAGAATGACATCTATTCTATATTTTAAAATATATATATATTTTTATATATATTTATAAATATATTTATATATATTAAATATAATATATATTTAATATATATAATATATAGATATATAATATATAATATATAGATTATATATATTATATAACTATAATGTATAGTTATATAATATATTATATGATTATATATAATATATATTTAATATATATTTTTATATTTTTAAAATATATATTTTAAAATATATTCTATATTTTAAAAAGATTATTATCTGGTATTCAGCATGTCTCATAGAAATATTAGGAACATACATATCATGTTTTATCATCTGCCTGATCATATCTCCTCATTCCACTTCAATACTGGTATGCTCGTAAGTTTTTTGGGGTTCATTTTTAAAACAGACAACGAAGTCACAAATCTGCTAATTCCTATAATGGCAGTAACTTTGAAAAATAGTTACCATTTTATCTTCAACCACTGAATATATTAAGCTTTAGTTCCATTGATAAAATAATAGAGCGCTGTTGTTCCCTTAATTATTTGTAAAGATTAAAGCTGAAAACCTATGAAGACAAAAATGAGAACCAATAAAATTATTTAAACTAAAATCACCTACTGTTAGAATTCTTACTGGTTTCACATTAATTTGAACTTTGAAAATTTTCATATTTTGGAAAGGCAAAATATATTACTCAGCCCCTGAAATATAACACATTAATAGTACTAGAGTAGAGAATGGGTAAATCAAAAGTATAAAATTATTCACATCAGTTCAGGTCAGGTTTTGCCAATAGTTGAGTTATAACATCCTAAGCTTTCAGAGCTTCTGGAATTTTAGAACTGTAGATAAGAACTGTAGACCTGGTTTATTTGAATGTAAAAGACAAATCCATGTCACACTAAATATCAACCAGAATTTCTATGTAGCAAGGGTCATACCAGTAAATGTGACCAGACTTGTTTGAAAGCAAACACCTCAATTTAAACAAAAGGGATATATCCAGAAAAAACATGAAGAATTAGCTAACCTGTTCTTTCATTGGCTTTTGGGGGGTGTATAGTTTATTATCTGTTCAATCCACATTTTTGAGGATCCTCTTTGCTTTCTGAGCTGATAAAGAACCATTTTCAAAAAAAGTTCCTTAATTCAACTCTCCTCTCCAGTTGAAAATTCGGTGACAGTCAAGGTTGTGAAATCCATCCTTAAAAAATACTTGCCAATAAATACATTCCTCTGACTATAATATAAAATGTAAAGGTTAAGCCATCCATTTTCTAACCAGACCAAATTCTGAATTAGTTGGGAATTAGTGAATTTTATGTGTAAGTATACAAAGTGTCTGTGAATGTCTGCCTAGATGTTTTGTTTCCCTATGAGACATGCGGATTGGTCTAAGATAAAATATACCTCACAGGGAATGAAGATTTGCCACCAGTGAATATATTCAAATAGGCGATTATAATGAGTATTTTCCAGAATATTTTAGGAATGGTTATGCCACTGAAACGTGGTATATTCTCTAAGACAGGTTTCTCAGCCTCAGAACGATTGGTAATTCTTCGCTGGGAGGTGTGGGGGGATGTCCTGGGGTGAGCAGCATCTCTGACCTCTACTCACTAGATTGCCACCAGCTGAGAACCACCACTGTAAGGCCAATAGTTTGGAGGGACATCCATTTGCATATATGTTGCGATCTGTCAAAATATATGTTATGTTTCTCATCCTATCTTAAATATTTTTATCTAAAATATATGCAATAAAAAATAGGATCTCTGCAAGAAATCATATCCAAATGATTACACAGCTAGTTTTTAAATGTGGAAAAAAGAGTTCTATATACTAATTTCTTTAAAAACTGAATGATTAGGAATCAGTTTCTATGCTATAACAATTAAATACATCATGATGAATATCATTTAGGGCTAAAGGTTTATGCGACATTTTATTTAAGACTTTTAATTTCTCCTTATTGCTCAGAAGTATAGCTATGCTTTAGTTTCCATTAACCTACCATACATTTCAGAAATTGTAGGATCATGAACTAATAAATGATCTGCGGTGTTTGTTCTTTTTCAGGGTACTTTAGTTAAGGATTATAAACACAGTCAAATTATTTATGGAACAAATTTCAGCAATCAACTCAATCCTGGTTTGTGGGCTATAAACCATAGTTATCAGAAATTCCTGGGGCAACTGTGTGTTTCTTTCTTTTTTTTTTTATTAATACACAATATGCATATTTCATAATTATAGATTACTTAAAATGTTGCATATGGTTGTGAAAATGTACCTTAGAAAATGAGTGTTTGAATCATGAGTCAAGTCAAGCTGCCTTACTGTTAGTAAAATTGAGACTTCCACTCCTATACAAATTTATGAGTTCAAACTACAGTTCCATCAGTGCTTCTTAGACATTGATGCAAACAAAAATGTCTATATTTCAAAATCCAATTACTGTGCAGTTAAGAAACTTTCACCCAACTTTCAACTGAAAGTAATTAACCTACATTGTAGTGATATGCTCAATGTAAAATATTAATAGAATAACCTAATTCTATAATGTAATGAATATGCTCAATTAAAATCATATGCTCATTGACAATATCAATATTTGATAATACCTACCCGCATTAGGCATTTTTAAAGATGATATATGTAGAATCTCATAACATATCAGCATTAATGAGTTTTTAGCCATTTTTCATGATAGGTGTATCTCACTCTGAACCACAATTAAGCAAAATGTTATCTTCACCAAGGAAAATCCTATTGTCACTGGATTTATGTTATTAACAAATATTATTGGGGCATGTGGATGGCTAAGTTGGTTAAGTGTCTGACTCTCAGTTTTTGGCTCAGGTCATGATCTCAGGATCCTGAGATCGAGTCCTGTGTCAGGCTCCATGCTCAGTGGGAAGTCTGCTTGAGATTCTCTGCCTCTGCATCTCCCCCTGCTCAAGCGCTCTCTCTAAAATAAATAATCATTAGATTTTGAATTTAATCAATAAAATTTATAAAGTTTTTACCCTCTTGTTAAGTAAGCACCTACATAATATTCTTGATTAAGCCTTGATAGGCCATAAACCCTGTAACTATTACTATATGGTCCTCTACAGAGAAAGACTGTCAATCCCTGATTAAGGTCATGATTCTCCAAGTCGGCCACCTGGGCTGGACTCAACTGTACAGTACTGTTAGTCTTGGCTGGGGTCTTCCATGCACATGAAGTCAACTGTTGGGGCTGATGTGGCTGCCACTACTGAGTAGCCTCAGGTAGGAAGGCTTGTTTCTCCTTCTTGTGCTCTCCCAAGCTCTAGCAGACTAGCTCAGGCATTGTTACCTAGCATCTGGACAGAGTTGCCAAAGAATGTCTTCTGATGGTCCTATGTTACTTCAGCCACATTATACTGGCCTGAGTGAATAAGCATTATGAACTGATTCCCAAATTCTTATCTAATTGTCCAAACATCATCATCTCAGTATATTCAAAGATATCAGGCCTTCTATTATGTTTATTGCATTGGAGACATATCTCGTGAACATATTTCCATACTGGATTGGTTGTTCTCTAGGTCTGTTACATAACTGTCTAATTTGGATCTCTCTCAGGTGTATTTCTGGAAATTCACTACATGGCTCTTGAACTACAACTCCAGCTTTCTGGATACCATTGAATTCTTCTTTCTTGGTTTACTCCTTTGTTTTGACAGAGTACCTCCTGTAGGAGATTCTTGAGAAAAGGCACATGGGAAATAAAAGTTTTGATATTTCCTTTGCCTGAAAAATGACTTTATTCTACCCTTACACTTAATTTATAGTTTGGCTAAGTATGGATTTCTAGCTTGGAAATTTTTTCAGTTTTAAAGGTTTTTGAGAAGTTTTTTTTCTTCTCTAAGAAGTCTTACACATGTTCTTTATTCCCATTTCTCAAAAATTTCATGACAAACCTAGTTATAGGTCTATTTAGAAACTTAGGTCTTACAATCTCATGCTCTTCATGAAAAACTCATGTCATTCAATTTGGGAGATTTACTTTAATAATAATAATACTAAAAATACATTATTTCTTGCATTCTGTTTTCTGTTTTTCAAGAATCCTTTGATTCAGCTAATGAAACTCCTAAGCTGGCTAATTTTCTCCTCTTTCCACTCCTATTTTGTTTTTGTTTTTTGAGGGTTTTTTTTTTTTTTTCTTTTTAATATCCTTGTCTCTGGAAGACTTTTACAGCTTCATCTTTTTTTTTAAACTTTCTAGTACATTTTAGATTTCTAATCTTTTATTTGGCTTAAAAATAGCATCCCCTTCCTGTTTCATAGATGTAAAATCTTCTCTTACCTTTAAGAACCTTAACAAGTTTCTTTTTAACTTTCCATACTTTACAGAGTGTTTTATTTCCTGTTTTTCAGGGAAGTTTTCTGTTCATACTTGACTATTTGCTGGTGTTTAAAGAGGAGAGCACTAAAATGCTGAGTAACATCTCTGTGCTTGCAGTTGTGGTTTATGGACTGTGATCTTAATAGCAGAGTAATCTGGCTCGGTTGTTTCCTTGGGGCAATTTCTGATACCAATACATTTAGGTCTTTTATCTTGGGCTGTCTAAATTCCTCAGAAAAGAATCTTCCAATTTCCTGTCTGGTTGTAGACATTCTGAGAGCTGGGTTGGAAAAAATGGCTAAGGTTCTCCATAAGTAGTATGAAACTTTTCACCTTGCTTTGCCCCCAACCCCATGTCCACTTTGCCTTGGTTATCCCTGGTCCAGAGACCCTACATTTTATTTTTTTCCAGAGAATTAACCTAAGGTTTCTGTCAGATGTGGAAAAAATGTGTGGGGGCCTAACTGCTTATTAAATAGACTTTCAGTCTTTCCTTCTAGTTGAGTTCTCCCCTTCATTCCCACATCCAGAAGTTTCTGGTGCCACAAACAAGCCTTCAGGAGTTTCTACAATATATACTGATCTTCTCAGTTTCTAATTTAGGGTTCCATTTCACTACTTTTTATTTCAGTGGAGTTTTAGAAGGAGGTGGACAAAAACGCATATACTGTCTGTTCTTTTTAACAAGATATGTGTTAGGAAAAATGTATTAAACGTTTACTTGGAAATAATTTTAGATTTACAGAAACTTGCAAAGGTAGTACAAGAGTTCTCATACACATTTTACCCAATTTCCCCTAATAGTAACATCTTACATAATTATGTAAGGTGAAAAGTTTCATACTACTTATGGAGAACCTTAGCCATTTTTCCATCTTACATAATTATCTTACAACATTTATCAAGACAAGAAATTAACATCACACTATGGTGAATGCAGTGAAATGTGTAAGCCTGATGATGATTTACAGACCTGTACCCCTGGGACAAATAAAAATTATTTGTTAATAAAAATAATTAATTTTTTAAAAAGAAATTAACATCACACAATAATAATAAATAGATTATAAATTTTATTTGTATTTCACCAGGTTTTCCACTAATGTCTTTTTTCTGTTCTGGGATTAATTCAGGGTAAAATGTTGCATTCAGACATCATATCTCATTAGTCTCTTCTAACTTCTGACAGTTTCTCAGTCTTTCCTTTACAACACTTTTCAGGTATTTTGAAGAAATCTGGATTTCTCTCTTTTTTTCTCATAATTAGACTAGGGTTCTGATTTGGGGGAAGAATACCACAGAGCTGAAGCATGCTTCTCATTATATCGTATGAGGGGAGTGTGGCCTTAAACATAATTTATCACTAGCTGTGTTAACCTTGATCATTTGGGTAACATGGTATCTGCCAGGTTTTATGGCTATAAAGTGAAAACATTTTTTCCCTTTTATAATTTATTCAATTAGACATGAACAACTAAGCCCAGCCAATACTCAAGCAGAGGTGAATTAAGTTTTATCTACTGGAAACAAGTGTGTATCTACATTTATTTCTAAAGATACATGATTAATTTTAGACTATAGTTTCCTCTATAGCTATAGAACTGTTCCGCATTTCTAATTCTTCTTGCTTCAGTTCTGCAATTTATATTTTTCTTGACAAGTTTTCATCTTGTCTAAGCTTTACAGCTGATTGGTACTAACTGATTTATATTGCTTATATCACGTTTAAAATCTGCATTTCATCTATTTTAGGTCACTTGATTCATTCTGACAATGTTCACTAATAACATCTTCATCAATCTTGTCAAAGATTTGTGAATTTTATGTCTTTTTTAAGAAATGGTAATATTTTGAAACTTTACAATTTTTGTAAATTTCTGTCATAAACTTTATTTCCTTCCTATTTTCTTTGGATTACCCTATTCTTTCTTTTCGAACTGTATTAGTAAGTTGGGTGTTAGCCCATTCTTTTCCAGTCTTTTCTATTTTCTAATACATGATTTAAGATTATGATTTTCCTTTGAAGCATCACTTAGATGTTTCTCACAATTTTAAGTAAATAACTATTTTAATAATGACTACATTATTTTTCCTTTGTGCATAGCTTTAAAAAAAATTTGCACATACTGAAATGCACGAACCTTAAGTGTATGTACAGCTCAGTGGATTTTCATATACACATACACCCATTCGCCTACCACCCAGATCAAGATAAAGAGCAATTAGATATTGCAGAAAGTTCTCTCATGCTTTTGCCCACCAGAGATAACCACTATTATAATTTCTATTCAAATGCCTCAGCCATTTGTGCTTTATCATGCATCTCATCCTTCCTCACACTGGAGCAATTTATGCACTTGACACATTCCCTAGTTCACTGTAAGGTCACTGAACACAGTGGCAGTTTCATTCACATTTGTAATCTCTGCAAAAACTATCATTTGTCATGCTTATAGCAAGTATCTGATAAGCAGTTCCCTTGGACATGCCATGCTCTCTCTGGTGGAAGTCAGTTCCCCTTAGCCTTCTCCTGTGATGATCAAATGTACTCCTTCTGCACAAATCAGTCTAAGCAGCATCAACTGTAATGTTCCCTGAAATGCTTTAGACCTTCCACGTCTTTTCACAGGGTGGTGGGTTTAGCACCCCTTGTAGGTGTTCAAAGAGCAACAACCTATATTTTATATCTCAAAGCATTCCACGACTCACCACTGTAATAGCTGCTTTACCTATCTATTACCAACTTGAGATCTCTTTGTAATCAGGGATTATATTTATTACAGTTCATATTCTTTATGACTAGAAGCTAATATAGTATCTGGTACAGAGTACAGATGCACAATTCAAATTCATCTTCAATAAATAAATCAATTTGTTTCTCCAATGCAAAGAAAATCTATTTGAGGGTAGGGATTGTAACTTATATATGTGTTCCCCAGAGCAACTGTGTGGTGGGAGCACCCTAGAGTAAATCTTTCCAAACTTTCTCAGTTCACAGCTCCCTTGTTGCCTCAATAATTTTTTCTACCTTGCCCTCCAGGCCAAAAGAAATACCTAATTGTTTCATTTACTAACTGGTTATGTCATAACACAGGAGCCATTTGAAAAGTTGATATACAAAAACTGAAACACAAATACTTTAATTTCATCTTTAACCCAAATTCCTTATTCATAAGAGTTCTGTACATAGCAGGAATTTCATAGCTTCCTGGCATAAGATCAGACAATGACACTCTCACTTCCTGTTCCACAGGGATATTTGCACGATACTTGCTTTTTATCACAGCAACCCCCAAACCTAACATCACTACGACATGATGTACTAGAAAGGAATGTAAGACAAATCAGTACTGCCAACCTAGTAGTTTAACCTGGTTTCCAAAAGATCCCAAGTATCTGTGTGCTGCCCTCTAATACTGAAAACATCCTGCAGCACCCAGGGCACCTAGATGCAGCTGGGAAACTATTGCCTTCAGTATTCACAATAAACCTCCACTAACTGTTTGTTATTCTTAGCACTCAGCTAGGTATTAAAATGACAAAGGTGGTTAAGATGGTTTTAATAATAAAAATAATAATAATAATAATAGTACTAGTGACATATCAACACCAGCAGCCATCTGGGCAACAACTCAGACTATGTTCTAGACACTACACGAAGTAAGTGAATGAATGTCAGCTGGGTCTTTATTGGACTCATCAATGATACTTATAATTAAAGTTTCTGGGACCTAACAGAGATCTGTGTAAAAGACACAGCAAAGTTAAGCAAACTATCTCCTTAAATCATATGTTTTAAAAATGGCAATATAAATAATTACAGTAATTATTTCTAAGAGTGCATTTTCAATGACTATAAGAATGGCTGATTTCCGGAATGTTAGTAATTAGTTATAAATCTGTGGACCTGGAAATTACCATGTAACTATAATGACATGAAAGTCAAACATCCCCTAAACCAAAAAAATGACAGTGGAAATTATATTTTCAATATATACATTCTTCAATCTTCTACCCAATCCATTCGTCAAAATCCTGGATAAAATTTTTTGGTAGATAAATTGTGATTTGGTAGCTTTATACTGTACTGAGTTAAATTTTTATTTTACCTACTTCTTCTAACATATACCCCCCCATTAAATAGAAAAAAACTCATTTTATGATAGTCCTTCAAACAGGTGGAGAATGTTACCATACCTTTATTTTTCTCTTCTCTCAACTAAATATTCCAATACCTTCTATAGTTGTGACAAGGTTTCCTGCTCTGTTACTGATCTGCCCACAATACTTTTTTACATGACATTTATAGTGTCTAAAGCTGTTGCATAAATCTCAGTTTTCATTTTAAAACGTTTCCAAGGGCCTCATAGCAACTCTGTAAAGCAGGTATTATTAATCCCACTTTACAGATCTGAAAATGGAGTCTCATATATTTTTAAAAAGTGGTCAAGATTACTTCAGCACAGGCTAGGACTCACACCCAATCCCACCTACTTCTTGGCATATTTACTTTGGTAATCAGTTATTCTTTTGATCACAGGGTAACAGAAAATTCACGAACTGACTTTAAAAAGAATTTGCAGCCTCACATGAAAGAACTAAGGGTAAGCTTCCATTAGTGTTCAAGTGATGTGATCAAGGATGCAAATTTCTCCATTTCCAATTCTTAGCTCTGCCTTTCGGGTAGGATCCGTTCTCATAATAGTTCTACACATATGGTCCCAAGGGGGTTATTAACAGTTCCAAGGATTTTTCCCATTTTCTTACTGTGAATGACAGTGTTTATATAGCTGAGGAAGCAAGTTCCAAAATGGAGCCTTACAGCCTTGACTCAGAAAATGTGTGAATTCTTAGAACCTGCTAACATAGGGGTAGGACATAATCATTATTAGCCTACATAAATAAGGGCTTATGCATAAAATTAGAAAGTAGGTTAAATCTCACCTAAACCACATGGCTAAGAGATAGAAAGAATCACTTTGGGAATGGAGGAACAGTTGCTAAGGGAATACCAATAAATGTCTAAGATGATCTCATTCTGATTTGGCAATATCTCTCTTAAAACATGGATATGGAAATGAATGCAATGCTTCCATCAGACCAGTGAAAGAAAGTATACGACTTTACCTAAAAATTCTATTTGGAATCATGCATCCACTCATCACTTTACTGCAAATCTATACAAGCTGTTCAAAGTAATCCTTTGCTGAAGCTAAATGTAATCACTTTTTTTTTTCCCTCCGATTACTATTTCCTTGAATAACAATAAGAATCACGTCAATTTGGCACCCCATAGACAATCTGATTAATATGTTTTTAAAGGATGACAAAAACCAAAGCACTGTTTTTGGTGATCCCACTTTTGGTAAAATGTATCACTTAAAGGCAGCCAAAACTCTAACAGAGCTAAATTGTACTGATGGAGATAAAATACATTTTTAAAAGATTAATATGTCTCCTTAAAACAATGTTGGTTCTATACCATCTTATAACCTATTGCAGTTTTCAAGACTCAACTCCTACTTCTGGGGTGCTTAAATCTAGGGGAGAAAACAGAGAAACAGAATCTTTAAAAATATTATGCCTAGTGGTATAGTTATATACTGAATGTCAAAGAAGAGGAAAGAACACTTGATTTAATCTAAGAAATGTAAAAAGTTTTGTGGAGTAAAAAAAAAAAAAAAAGAAAAAAGCTAAGTTATTAGATATGAGTGGGTTTTGCAAGTTAGGAAAGTGATGGTATTCTAGACTGAAGGTACAGTGTGACTAAGGCCCAATGCCATCAAACAGCATGATATTAGTACCAGCAGTCTGGTACTAAAAGCACGAAATGTGAAGGAGAATGGCAGCAGATGAACTGAATAGGTAGGGACCAGGTCACTGAAAGTTTCTGTGTCACGTGCTGAAAGATTTATAGTTCATGCTAAGTAGCTTGAATGTGATCCTGTAGGCTATGGGGAGATACTAAAGAATTTAAAGTCCATTCATCTTCTTATTCCAAATTGAAAGGGAACAAAACTGGAAGCCAAGAAACTGATGTAGGTGGTCAAGGTAAACAATCAGAACCACGATGAAGTCAGTGATGGCAGGCCAGAGGTTTGTACACTTAAGGATTCCATCAGGTAAAATGGAAAGGTTTTAATGTATCAAAATGGGGTTGAGAGAGGGAGAGTTTAGGAAAATCTCCAGTTGTCTGGACTGGGAAACTTGGTAGATAGTTATCTCACTGAATGAAAATAGGAAATAGAGCAGGAGGGAAAGGTCTTCGGAGATGAGAAGATAATTGATGCACTATTTGTTACTTGTCCCTAAGTACAATAATTTTGAAAAAAATGTGATTAAGATTTTACCTTTAATTAACTAGGTGGCTATCAAAGTTTTACAAAAAAAACCTTTCAAACAAACTAATGAATCAAAGCTAAGTAAGTCAATACAGAAAAATTATTTCAGTGTTGTGAAGTTATCTGGCCTAAGCTAAAATAGAAATGCTATTTCCTTTTTTAAAAGAAGGGTCAGGTGGCAATGCTGAATTTCTTAAAGAAAATTTAACCACTGATTGTAATGTCTGTGGCTTTGGGGGAAACATAACCCCAAATTACAGTGGCTGTGGTTATAAACTATTATGAAGAGCTTCCAACGTCAGACATCGTTTAAGTGTCTGTATGCCCTGGAGTCCTTTTACAGGACTTTGCTAGAACAGCAAAATTAATGACTCCTCTTTTTGCCCTTTTTGGTGTCAGTAACAAATGTACTTTCCTTTTGTTAACAATTTTCAAGGGACACAGAATTCATTTACTATGAAAACCAAAAAACTCAGAGTCATTAACTTTCTTCACTCAATCCACACACTGACTTAGTCTTAATTTATGATGAAGGCCAAACAAAATTATCTATCAAATCAATTCAGAGAAATATGTGCCCCAATCCTTAGGAATTGCATTTTCTGTCATAGTTTAACATTATCTCTTCAGTTAGTGCCAGTATTAACACAGAGAAAATCTATAGGTAAATTATAAAGCCAAAAAGCTCTTTGTCTTCCTTACTTTTGTCAGAGTAATTTTAGTTACTTAAGTTTATACTGTTTTTCCCTTTGCAGAACTCCATCTTTTTCCTTATTTCTAGTGTGACTTAGTGGTCAAAATTGCTAATTGCTATTAATTCTGTTTTATTTTTGGATAAAATAAATTTTATTTTAATTCTTTTAATTAACTTTGAGTGCTATGAAATGACCCGAATCTTAGAATTAAAAAGATAGCTTCCTAGCTTTGATAATGTCAGTCCCCTTAGTCAGTATTCAAACAGTCTGTAGTTCCCCAGACAGTATTCTTCAGGCTGTATGGGTACAACAGACTAGGGAAGAACGAAGGGAAGGAATGCGTGCTGGCCTTGGAAACCAGACAGGTGGTGGGCAGAGGGTGGTAGGAGCTGCTGTTTAGACTCATAACCCTGAGCTTCCTAGAAACTGGAATGAAGCTCTGGCCACTTAATCTGGGTAGCAGTGTGATACAGAAAGCACCAGTAACTTCAACACCTTCACAATATTCCTTGAAATACAACCCTCCTAAATATGAGACTATTTCCACTATTACACAGTTAATCTGACGTGGCCATATTTTTCCTAGGTAGAAGATGGCTACATTCAGTGAGAGAATGTCATGTAAAGTTCCGTCCATCCAGAAAAGTTTTGTTTTTTATGTATTTGGCTTTGACACCATCTCTGTTGTTATTAATCCCAAGTTTTGCTCTCCAGCCCTAACAACACACCTGTCCAGACACACACTTCTAACTGCCTACTCACCATTTCCTCTAGGATTATGAATAGGCACCTCAAATTTAATATGCACAAATTACATTATTTATCCCCATGAAACTCAAACCTCCTCACCATCTCAAATTGCCATATAGCCAAGAATTTATTTTGGTGGTTATTTGTTTAAAAAAAAAAAGTTTTATTAAAGTAGTATTTATATACATTAAGAAGATGCATCAACTATAAAATATGTAATTTGGTAAAACATCAAATGTAATCATCACAATTATGATTAAAATATTTCTATCACTTTCAAAAAGTACTCCCCCCCACAATGCCTGATTTCTTTCCTCTTAAATCATTTTGCCTTCTTCAAAACTTCATACAAGTAGAATTGTAACATGTAAATTTTTTGAGTCTGGCTTCTTCCCTAATTTCCTTATCTAAATAAAACCTCTAACACCCATTCTCAGTGAAACACATAACCCTTTCCACAGTTCATATCACTATACGGAATTGCCCTATTCACTGTAAGTCTTTTTTAATTTGGGTGTAAGTTCCATCTCATGCCTAGGGACCTTGTCTATCTTCTTTGATGCTGTATGCCCAGAACCTCCAACAGAGCTGATGCATGGTAGATACTCCATAAATATTACTGAATAAATAAAGAAATGATAAATAGCCCCTTTGAGTTTTTGTGACTGAAATTACCTATAGATGAAATAAGCATTGAGAGCAATGTGTGCTTTATCCTAGGATAGAACAGTGGGAGGCGGAACAGCGTAGATTACTGCCTTCGCAGTAACGCCCTCTAATCTGAATACAGCCTGTTGTCTCTTCTAAGGAGTTACACAATCTAAGATTTAATTTCTGCATTTGTAAAAGTGGAGATATCATTTCTGCCTCTTTTGAGTATTATATGAAATCACACATGAAAAAAACCAGGAGAGAACGGTCTGGCACGTAGAAGTGAATTAGTGACCTTGCTGCTGTTAAAAGTTGTTGCCGTCCCCACTACCACTACCACTCCTATTGTATAGACTTCCATAAAAATAGGTTCTTAGCTAGCAGCCTAAAATACTTGTAGAGAATAAAGCCAGGTAAGTGAAATGGAAACAGAGAGAACTATTATTGTTTTCTGTTAAAGTTAAAAGAAACAATGACACTCTGTCAACTTCTGTAATATCTAACATTCCAGGTATTTTCCTATAAGTAGTAACAAGGACATTAAATATAAATCTGAAACTCACAGTTAAAATCCCATGATTATAAGGGTATGGACAAGCTCAAGAGGCAGAATTTCACATTCCTATCTCTAGAAGCCTAGGGGTAAAGTCTATTTATAAACTATATTTCTGGTCCTGTAACTTAGGTAACTTAGAATAATTAATTAAGTAGTTTTTTATAAACCAAACTGTAGTACTTTATTGCTTTTTCCAATTTGCCTTTCTATGGAATTAATGTTGATTAATTAATGAAATATTGTCTATGTATTTACTTGAGAATTTTGGGTGAATACAATTAAGTCTTATAAGTCATCTTCCCAAGTTAATTGTATGATATTTTGGATCCTGACATTTAAGGACCATGATTAGTTTTCTGGAACACATTCTATAAGCTACATATTAGGCTAGGGCCTCCACAGCATAAATACGATTGAGACACTTAGGAAGTTCTCAGTTCAGTGGGAAGGTCAGTCAGATAAGTAGGTATTTGAATTTGATATATGGTGTAAGAGAATTATAAACTGCAAGATAGGAGGTTAGGGTCTTTTCCCCTCCAACAAATGATAAGTATTCTCTGAGTTGCAGGTAATAGTAGGAAGAAAATAAGTGTACACCCATGTATCTGCAATCTTGTTTTTACAACAAAGAGGGGCACTTTTAAAAACAGAGCAGTCCTTCAACAATTTCTAGTGCTACTTTATGAAGAGCATACATACACATAATGTATAAGATGAGGAGGCTTATAAATCTGGAGAAATGATCTCCTTTAATTCTTTTAACATATTTATACTAGCAGATTTGTCCTTGTTAAGTCCAATATCAACGTATCTTCCATTGACTGCTTTGGTTTTGCTGTACATGAGCCATACCTTCTTGTTTCTTTGCATATCTCCTACTGTTGATAAAAATGGACATTAAAATAATATAATATAGCAATTCTAGAAATCAGATCTCTTTCAGCTCCCAGGAATCCTTGTTCTTGTTGTTATTTGTCTAGTAACTTTCCTGACCTAATTCTGCAAAGTCTGTATTTTTTGTCATGTATAGCCATTGAGGTCTCTGCTGGGTTAGCCAGGTGGTCAGCAAATAATTAGATAGTGAATTCCTTAAATACCTTGAATTAGATAAGCGATCCATCATTTTACCGGGGAGTGTGGGTGCTGGGTAACACCTTTAACACTGCCAGTTTACAATTCTGTCTCAGCCTTCACTTTTTGCTTGAACAGAATCAAAATCAGTCAGTGGTGAGAGATTAAGGTATTCTCAGGTCTTTCCTGGGCAGGTGCACAGGTTAAACAATTGCCACTTACTGTTTTTCACAAACAATATGAAGATTAGGGCTCTCCCAATACGCAAGCTCTAAGCAAATGGGGACTTTCTGGGAAGCTATCATATAGGTCAAACCAATTCCCTGGAGAAAGGTTTTTTTGTGTGTGTGGAGCTCCAAATTTAGTCTGCCCATTCCAGTGGCTTCTACACTGCTGTTTTTCATAGCTATCATTGTTGTGAAGCTACTACTTTTTAAATCTACTATGCAACTAGAGAAAAGAGGGTGGTAGTAAAGCAAGCTAAAATCTACAAATCTTGATGTTCTTAGTGAGCTTTAACTATTTTTGCTGAATAAAATACTCCTTGGGTTACTGAAACCTTTGGTTAATATTCAGAGTTCTGAAAAAGTTGATTTTGACAATTTTGCTAATGTTATCATTCCCTCTACAGAGAAGGTAATTTGCAGAGATCTTTAGTCTATCATTCCTGAAGTGCTTAGACTCTCCATTTCTAAGAATATCAGTATTTGTTCAATTGCTTTTTAGTACATTAAGTTTGCAAGTTTGAACATTTAATCTACCTGTACAAAGCCCAAAAAGAAATGGGTGGCCAGTTACAGTTATCTTCAATCTTTTCTGGGTTAATTAGTTAAGATACTTTTGAGAATCTAATTAAAAACTATGGACCATTTCTGCAGAAAAGTCTATACATATCCATAGTTTTGCAGAATTTCACAGACTTGTATGGGCCCCTTTCCATGCAACTCAGATTAAAGGCCATTATTTGCTATTTGCTACAGTAACTTATCCTACTTAATTTGTACTATCATCTTTATAGATCTATGAATTGCAGAAAATTTTACATCCTTCTGTATTCCAAACTTATCCAATGGTCTACCTGTTCTGTATCCATAACAATACCATACAGTTTTAATTACACCAATGATCTTTCTGCCGCAGAGCCTTAGTACTTGCTATTCCCCTGCCTGAAACATTCTCTCCCCCAATGAGTCACAAAGTAAACTCCTGACTTCCATGCAGGCCTCAGCTCAAATGCTGACTCCTTAGAGCCCTTCCCTGACTCCCCCGTTGAGGTTCCCTGACTCTCTTGATGGTGCCCAGCTTCATTTTAATTCATGACACTGAATACTATTTCACACTCTGTTAGGCTTGAATACTTTCCTATCAGTCTTCTTCACAAGAAGTCAGGCAAGTTGTTGGTTCTTTTCTTACTATTCCATCACCAGAAATAAGTACAGTCCCTGGGAGATGGCAGGCAGTCACTCCAATTATTAATGTGAAACACTGAAAAGTAAGTCTGACCATGTCAATTTGTTTGCTTACCCTACTGGCCTAAATAAACCAAAGATAGGAACTTCATAAGGCTCCCAAGAGAAGTAATTTGTCAATTTTCTAAACTAGAGCTATGAATCTCTAAGGGGCTAATGGAGTGACAATTGTTTGGTTGTAGTTTCTTAACTGCAACTACGTGAAAATGAAAGCAGCTATTTAAGAAGACAGAATACACTTGACATTTACGACCTCGCATTTGAAAGCTGGAGAGTTAACCGGAAACATTGTTTTTCTGTTATATATGTTCTCTGTTCAATTCCCTTAGCCACAAAGCGTTAAGCACACACAGACACACATACCACACACACATACTCACTTTCTCACATGCACCTAAAATATGGAAACATTTGGAAGAAAATAAATACAATGCATTTATTCATGACAGGCTTGGATTATCTTCACAGCTCTGAAACTGTGGCAAACAGATGTTAAAGTATGTCATATATTATAGTGTTTTCTGTAGGCAAGAATGCTCCTGACAAACCAGCAGAGAATTATGCCCTTTATGATATATACTTTTCTGTCGGAGTGATGAACATGTGCAGATTTATTCATGCCCTCTTGCCCAAGTTCATGGTGACTAAGAGTCCACATCTATGTGAGGTTAGAGGAGTGGTCTGTGGCCACAAAAAGTTTTAAGTAAATGCTCCCAAGTCAGAATTTAACCAAAGATCGTGACCTTACCAGCATCAAATTCCAACTAACTGACAATTAAACATCTTATAAACAATATGTGCTCAATATGTATTCAATGATACTAACAACAAAAGAATTACAAAGTAATCATTACTCCAACAGAAAAAAGCAAATAAATAATAAAATAAGATCTGTCACTACACTACTGTTTTCTTATGACAAATACTACAAAAAGATCTGTTTAATTTTTATAACAAATGGGTGACTATGTGCTTGACAATAAATTTAAGTGACTTTTTTTAAAAAGTGCATAATATTTATCCTGGATATTAAAAGCATTGACATTTTTAAGGCTTCATGAAGATTAGCTAACAAATTGTAAGAAAGTCTTCTGGGTTGTTTGGTAAATGTTAGGTGCTTTAGCTACATTGATAATGCATGACTGAATAAACAATGGTAGGGTATGTAACACTTTTATCATGGAAAACAAAGACTTCTACAAATGTTATTTTTTGCTCTTTACACTTCTTTAAGGGGGAATTTATTCAGGTATTTCAGTGCCTCTGTTACGAAAAGACTAGAAATATGGAAAATAGAGCCATGCAAATTTAATTATGGAAAATGAAAGTACTGTAGTTTTTAACTGTTCACTTAAGTAGACAAAAGTTATTTTGTATGTAGGCCATACTTGTTGATACATAATACCATTTATGAAACCACAGGGATCATCTGTGAAGTACTACTAATTATCAGTACCAGCTACTGATCATACAGATACATAAATAAGACATAATTAAGAGAATCAAACTGTTTTCTACCTATATATATTATTTTGCATTGATTGTGTGTGTATATGTATGTATTTGTGAAAAAAGAAAAAAAAATCAAACCGGAGTTTTGTGTAGTTGCAATAATTAAACATAAGTTTGGATTCTGACTTTTTAAAAAAATGGTAAAAAGATAAAATTATAGGATTTGCAATATCAGAAAGTAGAAATGCACTGATACATTAAAAATTATTAGTTTAAAATATTACTATCAAAGGCAAAATAATTAATACTGATATGTCCACTATGGTGATTTTAAGATAAAATAATAATAAGGAAACTTCATTTTGAGAAAAATAAGGAAAAAGGAAGTATTTACAAAGAGTGAATTTTACTAACCTGACTTATTTTTCTTTGTTCTTGTATAGCTTTTTGAATTGCCTGAGATACTTTTTCTTGATCTTTTGCATGCTCAGTCTTCCATAACTCCCTTTCTTCAGCATGAGCTTTTTCCAAATTTTTTCTTTCTTCTTCTATGGCTTTTAAAACTGCATCCTTCATTGCTTCTTTCTCAAGCTTCAAAACAAATAATGACTTAAATGAAAATATTTGAATGAGTGACTGCATAAAACCTTGAATAAGAAAGATTTGGGTTAACCTAAAAGGTACAAAACTTGAATTCTATAGGGTTTAGTTCTGACGCTGTTGTTTTTATCCATACTTAATAACTGGTGTAAAAATCAAATCAATTACTTGTTTTTGTACAAATATTCATACATTATTTCCAAGGCACATTTAATATCACAGAAACTAAGCCTTAACTTAAAGTAGCAGTTTCAAACTATTTGGTCTTAGAATCTCTTTACATTCTTAAAAATTATGGAGTACTTCAAAGAGCTTTTGCTTATGCTGGCTGTACATATTATGATCACCGTATTAGAAACTGAAACCAAGACAAAATAAAAATATTTATTAACTAATTTTATATTAACATTAAATGCACTGTATATTAATGAATATCTTTTATGAAAAAAATAACTATATTTTCCAAAGTGAAGAAGTGAGAAGAAAATCTGTGGACCTCCTTAATATTTGACTTAATAGAAAACAACTAGGTTCTCGTATCTGCCTTTTGTATTAAATCTGTAGTATGGCTTTTGGTTTAAGGACATAAAGAAAACTCAGTCTCACACTGATATGCAGTAGAAAAGGGAGGAGTACTTAGTAGCCAGTTCGGATCTTTGTAGATATTGATTGTTCCATATCAAAATTTTAACAGAGGATAGTTCTTTTTTTTTTTAAGATTTTAAAAAATTTATTATTTGATAGGGAGAGAGACAGCAAGTGAGGGAACACAAGCAGGGAGAGGGGGAGAGGGAGAAGCTGACTTCCCACCAAGCAGGGAGCCCAATGCAGGGCTGAATCTCAGAACCCTGGAATCATGACCTGAGCTGAAGGCAGATGTTTAATGACTGAGCCACCCAGGTGCCCAACACAGGATAGTTCTTAAAGGGTAGCTGCAGTAAGGAAAATCATATAGTTGCAATGAAATTTTTGTATTCTGTCACATTTTCTTTTCTTGCACTTTAAATGAGTCCTTTATGCATGAATTTCTTAAGCATTTTTATTTGGAAAATATTGATTCAGTATACTATGCATCTCCTCTAGAATTTGACATATTTCATTACATCATAACAAAAACAAAGGTCACATTTGTTAATATAACCATCAATCTCATCAGAAAAGCCTTTAAGGATCTGAAAGTAGATACAAATTTTCCAAAATTCTAATTTTGCTTTAAAGCTCAACTTTTATCAACAAAAACAGTTTTCTGGAGATGCTAGGCTCACTCTGTTTACTTTGGAGAAAATGTTTGCCAAATACTAAAGTCTGCATAACCCCTGTTATCCAGTAAAATGGTTTTCCATGAAAACTGTTGACTTTAGTTGCAACTCAAACAGGAGAATTTCTCTCAAGACAACCATCATACTTTGGGATGTAGTAATGTCTATGGTCCTCCCATTTTTGATGCCCACCCTTTTCTCTTTCTTCCAGTTGGCCAAATTTGAGACAAGTTATCAAAGTGAGTTACCATTTTCTGAACTCCTGTTTTACTCTATAATTTTTCCCTGAAACTACTCTCTTACTATGCTTACCAAAGCTCTCCATTTTGTTAAATCTAAATAACATGTTTTTTTGTTTGTTTCAATCCCTACTTTTCTTGACATCAAAGTGACCTCCTACATTGTTGACTATTTCTGTTTTCCTTTTCTTGGCTTGCATAACAGCATGATGCTTTTACTCTACTTATATGGCTGACTCTGTTCAGTTTTTTGGAACTTTCTCCTCTCTCTCAATTTTAAATTTTGGAGTTCTTTCAGGGTTCAAGCCTAGTAGCACTTGTTACTCTATTCTCTCCAGTGAGGTGATTATACATAACAATAATTTCCATGGTTACCATTACCATCTGTCTGCTGAAAAAAGAAACAAACTTTATTAGCATCTTCAAGTCATTCTTTTCTCCTCTGAGCTGCCAGGTAGATTTAGTTGCCTACTTGCCTTGCCATCTGAATATATTATGAGCACCTCAAACTCTATACCAAAGAAACAATACCACCTCCATGTTGTTTCTGAGGCAATACGCTGGCGGTTCCCAACTTGGCCTCCTTCTATATTATCCACCCCCAAAATATATGATAATTCCATCTCCTATTTCTAGAATTTGTCTATTTCTTTCCTTTATTACTACTACTTTACTTCTGCCACTCATTCTCTTTTACACAGACTTTGGACACATTCTATTAACTTTTTTCCTTGCTTTTAATTTCCCCCAAATTAATGTAAATTATCATTATGTCATACCTACACTCAAAAATTTCAATGTGTCTGCCCTTATCTATGGAATAAAATTCAGACTCACAATTCAGAATACTAGCCACCCTTCAAGCTAATTTCAAAGTAATTTATTGTTAAAAACTCCTGGCACAGAAGTACTGTCTATATGCTCATAATAACTTAATACATTCTGCCATACCTTACTGGTAATAAGTAATAACTTACATGACTGTAAATTCTTTAAGACAAAATCATAGTCATCACATTGCATAGTGATGTGCAAATATGAAATTTTCAAAATATTTGCTTACTAAATTTAAATCTAAATCTCAAAAGTTAGTGCTATGTTTTGTTGGCATATGTATATTTAATAACTACAGATACACTACTTAGAAGTATTTCAAAATTGGCTTTAAAAGTCACATATCTTTTTACAAATACATACTTATATACACATACATTATTTGTGATGATAACTGTACATACCAAGTACTTATAAGTGTCACAACATATATTCTCTTTTAACAATAATTACCTAAATCTGCAGTATTTCGATGTCATTCCAGTCCTGTATAATGTAAATTTAACCATAATACATATAGTAGAATTCTAAATTTAACAGGAAAAACAAGAAAGAAAAAAACTCTGATTTTTCTGTATGACGTTTTATACCAAAAAAAGTAGACCGACTTAGACCAAAAAAGTAGATTGACACCACTAATGAAGTCAGTGTTTAAATTCCACCTACTTACAAAGAAACCCAATATTACAGACAGAAATACCTTTGCAGCAGATACTAATGCCTCTTTATTTCTTTGCCTTTCTTCCTCCAAACATTTTTCCAGTATTTCCTGTAAATGATAAGACAGTTGGGTAGACAGTAAATGTATTATCTGAGATAATTATTTGAGGGAACAACACATCTTTCTACACTCCGAGCAAACTTCAAGTATTACCTTCTGTTCTTGAGACTGCTGAATCAAAGCTTCCTTTATTTTTTCTTTCAGCAGTTCCTTCTCTGTATCTAGCATTTCAAGGAGCCTCTGATGCTACAAGGAAAGATAAAGAGACTATGATTATGGCTCTGAGACCAATAATCTATCAACAAGGAGTATAGCTCGTGGAATTCACTGGCCTGGCCGCACTGAAATAGTCACTAGAGGAAACAATGGGTAGATTGATGAAACGAAGACTTACCAAAAAACCCAATTCACCTTTTTCCAATCAGCGCAAAAGAACTTTTTGTGGCCCCAAACTCAGCAATGTACATGACATGAGATCTAACTTAGGCACACTAGTCCAAATTGGAAAATAAATCAGAAAATGATAAAATGTCTTTAATCAAAATTAAATTTAGAAAAACTACTCACTAAAGTTATTAGTCTACAGCAAAAGAAGCAAATAAATAATAACTGATGTTTGATGAATGATCATAACATATTATTTGTGTTTCATTGTTAAAGAAATGGAGAGGTTATTTACTGTTCTCACTCTAAGACTCAGAAAATAAAACAGTGACAGGAATTTATGTGAGAGCTAATGTTACAATATACAGAATTCATGTATTTACTTTTACTCCAGTGTGCTAGCAAAAAAGCACACACAACCATTAGCCAGTTTTCATGGATTGGGCACTTGGAATTGAGAGTTTTCCAAGAAAATTCAACTTTTGTATCATCAAGATCTTCAACAGAGAGAAGCCAGATACTTGTTCTGGAACAGTGCTTTTATGAGGAACAAAACCAAAAAGAATATATATATTTCTACTTACAAAGATTTCACATTCAGTTACTAAAGGGCAAAGAAGAACATTTTCTCCAATTCCTCTGATTTTGAAGCCTCTTTAAATATGAACTTATTTGAATATCCAGTATTTTAAAATGGATCTATGTCTTTCAATGTTGTTCTGAGTTAAGTATTTTTTAGGGAACAGTCCACATGAAGAGTAAGTGACCAAACAGCCACGTCTAGTTAAGAGAATCTATTATTCCTATTTTTTTTAAACATTTTATTTATTTATTTGACAGACAGAGATTATAAGTGGGCGGAGAGGCAGGCAGAGAGAGAGGAAGAAGCAGGCCCCTGCTGAGCAGAGAGCCCAATGCAGGGCTCGATCCCAAGACCCTGGGATCATGACCTGAGCGGAAGGCAGAGGCTTTCACCCACTGAGCCACCCAGGCGCCCCTATTATTCCTATTTTTAAATATAAATTTATTTTTTCCCTTATTTTTCAAGAAAATAAGAAAAATCACATGATGTGCTTTTTCATTAAAAAAAAAAAATCCAAACTGTGATACAAATTACAACTTGATTATGAGAAATTATTTGTACAATATCAATTTGGGAAAAGCAACTGACAAATCAGTAGACTTAACATATGCTAAGTTCTGAGACTTTAATTTCATATTCTTTTAAGTCTAGATACACATAAATGTTATTGGATCAGAAAAAAAATACATAATCCTACTTCAAATACACACATGAGAAAAAAGTTTAAAAATGTTATACCAGGCAAATAATTAGATTTAGAAATGATAAATACAATTCCCGTATGAAACCAAAAATACTCAGTTTAGGCTTTGTGGTAGGGATAAACATAACGAAATAGAAAACCAATAAAAGCTATAAGAATTAAACTAAACAACGAAGTTTTCAGAGTCATTAATAGCTTTGAAAATCATTTCTTCTTAAAAAGAACTGTTACATTAATAAGTCAGGTTAATGGAAATCATTAAGTAATTAATTGTAAGTAGGCCAAGTTTTTCCAGTGGTCCAAGAACTAGTTAAAGAGGGTATGTTAGCTGAAATGACAATGTAGTGTTTAGAAAATTCATTCCTGATCATTATTTCTTCATTCTGACAATACACTATAATAGAAGACTACTCTTGAACTTTCTTCTATAAGAATAAACTCAAAATTACCATTGGAAAGAAGTATCCTACATAAAAGATACTTTAAGTAAAATCATCCATCTGCTTGAGAAAACACAATTAGGTTACTGAATTTCTTATACATACAGGTCATGATAGCTGATGCTTTGGGGGCATTTTTTAGGTTTCAGAGATTGTTAAAAGGGCTTTACATGGGGACGCCTGGGTGGCTCAGTTGGTTGGACGACTGCCTTCGTCTCAGGTCATGATCCTGGAGTCCCGGGATCGAGTCCTGCATAGGGCTCCCTGTTCCACAGGGAGCCTGCTTCTCTCTCTGACCTTCTCCTTGCTCATGTTCTCTCTCACTCTCTCTCAAATAAATAAATAAAATCTTTAAAAAAAAAAAGGGGGCTTTACATGTAGTGGTACCGCATTAAATCCACAACAAACTGCTAAATCAGGCAATATTCTTCCTCATTTCAGATGAGTGGCCTGAGACTTAGAGAAGTTATGAAACTGCCAGGTCTCTAATGAATCACTTCGGCAATGATCCTATCAGTGTACTCATTATCAACAGTAATAATTACCTACTAGCTAAATGTGGCCTCAGCATTGCCCTGATGTTACCCAATATCTAAAAGCTTCTTATTACAAGTTGTATGTCAGGTAAAACCTCACTTGCATTTGGTTTTAAAAGCATTTGACTAGGGCCACCTGGGTGGCCAGGTTGGTTCAGCGTCTGCCTTTGGGCTCAGGTCATGATCTCAGGCTCCTGGGACTGAGCCAGGCATTGGGCTCCCTGCTAAGCAGGGCTCTCTGCTGCTCCTCCTGCTTGTTCTCGCTCACGCCCTCTCTTTCTGCCAAATAAATAAATAAAATCTTTAAAATAATTTGACTAACCTATACTTCTGATTTTTTTTTCAGAGTAACATTAAAATAAGATGATTTTCTGAAAAAAAGTAATAGGAGAGAGGATTCAGAAAGACCCTGAATGGCATGAGAGATGTTAACTCTTAAAATTAAAGTTAATTTATAAAATGAATAATTTACAAGTAGCTAATCAAGGACAACAGAAACGGAAAATACGTTATTCTTATAAAAGTGTCAGGTGGTTAAAAAAAAAAAAAGTCTCCCAGAGTTCTATCACCTAAATGACAACCATTTAGGCAAACATCCTTCTGGAGGGCTCTCTGTGTATGTAAATATACAGCTATATGTATATATTTTATGTATTACGTTTATAACTACCACAGCCTTTTCAACTCAACAGTATTATTTCTACAGAAACATAATTATGCTATTATTTTTATTACCCTAATTATATATTTTACCATGCCCCACTTACACATTTATGTTTACAAAATTTTCCTTTTAAAAAAATCTTGATTTTTGTGCATGTACCTTGGGAACTTATATAATTATGGCCTCATGAAATATTCCTAGGGTTGGTATTGGCAGGTTGATGACTGAGCACAGTTCATATTTTATGCATGCCCTCAAACTGTATTCCAGAAAGAAAATACAAAATTATACCTTAGTTGACTACTGACGATCAATAGTAGGAAAAAGACAAGGTAGATTCTTCCAGAGAACAGAATCATGGACTGGATGAGCAACTAACCAAGGAAACTGTTCCACTGTTGGCACAGGGATACCAACAATATTTGGTATCTGCTATAAGCCAAGCATGGCTGTTTATTTCATCATTCTCCCTGTTTGAAAATGGGAATTTTTGTTGCATCTTTTCTGTTCTTCTTCTTCTTTCTGAATGCACTGATTATAGTTATGGGTGGTGGAGGCAAGGGCCCTTCTATTTCCACATTATCTGTTTTTGTTTTTGTTTTTTTCAAAGCTCCTTTTTTTGTGGGGGGTGGCTTGAGTCAGTAATTTTCTCATTTAAGATGTTTCTCCAATGTTTGGTCATCTTTTTCAATTCATGCGTATGAAAATCTCAGACACAAAAACGCTGGTAGGAAATACTGTGTATGTGGGGAAGCTTTACAGGAACTGCAAATAGCTGGCTTTTTCATGGTTGTGGTGGCAATTTCCAAATGTCAGGTCTATGTAGCACCATTTTCTCTTAAGCTGCTCTTTTTGCCTAGAAAAAAAATTCCCCAATCTTCTCACTGGTAGGATATGGGCGAAGAGGGTATGGGTAAAAAGTTAACTATAAGGTGGATTTGGGGATAATCTCCCAGTTTTTAGTTCCAGCCTTATGAGGTCAAATTAGTAGGTCTAACTACTCCTTTGTCCTGCTAGGGTATACAGTAAGTATCTGAATTAAGAACGATGTGCATGGAAAGTTTCAACCATTCCTCCTGCTTTTCAAGCTCACAGCACCCAGTGCCCCTTATTCCTGAGGCATTCTAGGGTTTTGTAGGACAGAGCAGCTTGTTTCATAAGGGTTTCACCTCAACGGTCTAAGATTACAATATGTTAGCCTCTGCTGAGTCAGTGAGATTTGCCTATATCTTATCCCCGTTAGTTTATTGCTTTTATTTATTTGTTTTGGTTTCTTTTGGTGTCATTTTAGTGATTTTTGAGAGAGAAGAGGTATAGAAGGTAGAAGAGATGAGCATATTTAGTTCACCGTATTTATCTAGATTTAGAATCACTTTTTTTTTTAAAAAGATTTTATTTATTTATCTGACAGACATTGAGATCACAAGTAGGCAGAGAGGCAGGCAAAGAGAGTGGGGGTGGGGGGGAGCCGGCTCCCCACCGAGCAGAGAGTCCAAGATAGTGACCTGAGCTGAAGGCAGAGGCTTAACCCACTGAGCCACCCAGGTGCCCCCTAGAGTCACTTTTTAAAAACACTGAATTACATCCGAGTTTCTGACTCAACCTTACGTGCCAAGCACTGTGTTAGGAACTTTACAAGTCTTACTGGGAACCCTCACAACAACCCAGAAATGTCTTAATACTTACATTTGATAGATTTTCAAATTGCGTTTCAGACAGGTTATATAAATTGCCTACATTCACAGGACTAATTAATAGTTAAACTAAAACTGGGACCCAGTAGGAGTTGAATAGAAAATCCATGGACTTTGCACTAGATTACCTAGAATCAACATACAACTAAGGGCTCTGTTACATCTCGAAGGACTTTTTCTTTGACTTTCTGAGTTTCAGTCATACACTGGGACTGTTCACCTAGTCTTATAGTTATGTGCTGGTCATGATATATAGTTATGTGCTGGTCATGATATGTCTATTCTCCCCCAATTCTTATATCTGGCCCCTTAATGGAATGTAATGGAGATGGCAAGATCACAAAAACTAGAAGGAAAGGGGACTCATTCTTGACAAATTAACTTTTATGGGGGGGGGGGGGACAAGACTGTAGGTTATTTAAGTAGCTGAATCTCTCCCATTGGAATTCCAAGAAATACACACAGCCAAAAACTTGACTCAGTAATCAATGCCTGTATCAGCCAACACATTTTCTTTTATCAAAGACATACATACTCTCAGGGAAGAGACTTTTCTGAAAGAATAGATAAACATATAAGCCACAATTACAAAAACTATATTATGGTACTTCTGTAAGGTCAAAAAAAGACATTCTTCTGTTCCATTTATATTTTGCGGGCAGCTCCTTGGAAGGGAACATATCTCATTATAATTAATACAGGCATTAGAATCTTATTCCCATAGTGTAGTAGTGGTTATCATGTTTGACTGAAACACAGGCAGTAGAATCAGGCAGACCTAGAGTCAATCACTAGTTCTTCCCTTATGAAAGGTACAACTTAAATTTTTCTAAGCCTCTTTTTTTCTTTTATTATATAAAGCTAATTATGCCAACCTCACAGTTTTGAAAATTAAATGATGTAATGCAGGTAATGTATCTGATACTCAAAAATGTTAACTAGACTTCCTGTCAAATAGCTGATAAAAGTATGATTATTAAGTTCACTTATGAAGAGGAATTTTTTTTCATATAAAGAATTAGTTGCTGCTCAAACATAAAGGCCTCAGAAGGAACATCCATCCCCTTTTTCAATAATAATTTCAAAAATATCTTTCAGTAAAATAGTGTTAACTTTTATAATCCATACCAACTTCATTTCCGTGGATATTGCTAACTGGTAGACCTTATAATCAGGGCTTTACTCCTGTCAGAGTACCTGAATCTAGGGAAAAATGATCCAAGACTAAAAGTAGTTACTCTAGACATTCCATTTTGAAAATTCTCAAATTGTTTTCTTATTTCAATATAAATCAAGATTGCAATGTATATTTGTTCTCAACATGACTGCTGTCTTTCCTATTTCCAGACTTCAGTGAGACCAAGCCCTCTCTGTAAAATCCGACCACGACCAACCACTCTGCTATACTTTGAGCACAATGGGTAGCGGCAGCAACTCTGGATCCAAGGACACAAAACATGGATTCAAACTCTTGCTCTCCTTGTTAGTTCTACATTAGTTACGTGGTATTTGACATTTTAAATCTGAAATGCAGTATGATCTCCTGAAAGTGAGGATTAAAATCCAGTTTATAGGGGTTTTCTGATGATTAACTGATTATATAAATGAAATGTTTTTCATAAAGCATCATACCTACTTTAAGTGTTCATAATCTTTAGTTGTTAGAGTTATGAACTTCAATAGAAAATGTGAGCAGTATCCTGTGGATGTTCATTTTCTATTATTCCGTTTTTGTTAAATTCTTTTTTTTTAAGATTTTATTTATTTCACAGAGAGAGAGAGAGAGAGAGAAAGATCACAAGTAGGCAGAGCAGCAAGCACAGAGTGGGGGGAAGCAGGCTCCCTGCTGAGCAGAGAGCCCGGTATGGGGCTCGATCCCAGGACCCTGAGATCATGACTTGAGCTGAAGGCAGAGGCTTAACCTGCTGAGCCACCCAGGCGCCCCTCTATTATTCCTTTTTAAAAATTGTTTAGATGATCAATCTTTAAGGTAGAAATTCAACGACATACTTTAATATCTTATTTTTATATTAAATTATCCTACATTAAAGTTTATCTTTATGTATCAACTTATAAATTATACATAATTTCTACATCTATATGTAAATGTATAAATTCATGCTTTTTTTCAACCATGCATACAAGAAATATTTGCTTGGTGCCTACCAACACAGGATACTATACTAGTTTCTGGGGATGGTGCCCTCACAAATATTAATATCTAAAAGACAACCCATGAATCAATTCCTTATATTTCAATTATAGAACTATTTTGTAAGAAAAAAAAAAAACTTCAAGGAATACATTAACAATGAATTTTTCCTCTCACTGCAAAATAACTTTTAGGCTTTGGAAATAGATAGATAGATAGATAGATAGATAAAAATAAGCCCCTCTTCCCCCGAAAAAAAATACAACACACAAATTTTAAATGATAAGTCAGAACAGAAAAAAATATATCTATAGAGTACACGTCTCATGATGAACATTGAGCAATGTATAAGGTACTATTATACTACTACAACTGCTATTTCTACTTCCATTTTTTCTTTTGTGATAAAATATAAGTGCAACAACAAAAAAATGCCTTGTCTTCTTTTTTAAAGACTTTATTTATTTGAAAGAGAGAATGCAAGTAGGGTGGAGCTGAGGGGAAGGGAGAGGGAGAAAGAATCTGAAGCAGACTAAGCTCAGCCCAGAGCCTGATGCAGGCTCCACCCCACAACTCTGAGATCATAACCTGAGCCAAAATCAAGAGCCAGATGCTTAACCAACTGAGCCACCCAGGTGCCCCATAACAAAAATTTTCTATTTTAACCTTTTTAAAGTAGACAAGTGGCATTAATTATATTCACAATGCTTTGGAGCCATCCCCATTGTTTCGTAATTTTTTCATAATCCCCAACAGAAACTGTGCGCCCATTAAGCAATGACTTATTGCTCCTCATCCCAGCTCCTGGTTACCTCCAACCTACTTTCTGTCTCTAAGAATTTGCCCATTTAGACGTTTCATATAAGTGGAATCAAATAGTATTCATATTTTTGTTTGGCTAATTTCACATGGCAAAATGTTTTCAAGCCTCATCTATGTTGTAATATATATATGAGTATCATTCCTGTTTATGGCTGAATGATAATCCACTGTGTACATACACCACTTTTGTTTTATCTATTCATTTGTTGATGGACACTTGGGGTGTTTCCACCTTTTGACTATTAGAATTTGCTGCTATGAATATTCACATATAAAACTGTATTTTGAGTCTCTGTTTTCAATTCTTTTGAGTATAGATCTATTAGTAGAAGTATTTGGTCACATAATAATTTTGTTTAATTTTTTGAGGAACCACCAAACTGCTTTCTCTGATTACTCCATTTTTTATTCCCACAGCAATGCACAAGGAGTCTAATCTTTCCACATTCTCTATATTTATTATTTCCTTTTTTCTTATTATTTCTATAGTCATCTTAGTAATTGGAAATGGTATCTCATTGTGATTTTTTAAAAATTTCTCTAAATATGTTGAATATCTTTACAAATACTACTTCTACTTCTAATACCCTACTACAACTTTTTAACTATTAATAGTATTATTAGCACAAATAGGAAAATGACTAGAGCTCTTTTTGCAGTCTTTATAGGACTGTAGTAGAAAGTGTACTGGACTTGAGGTTTGTTTCTTGTCTGAGACTCTGCAAAAGCAGGGATGACTTTCCTCTCTGGGCCAAATGCCTTTCTTCTCTGGATGACTTTAATCACTATAAACAAGAAATTATAATGTTAACAAACAGCTTGGCCAAAAAGATTTCATCCTTCCTTTAGTCTATCTAAAATAAAGTATAAAGCATATCTGGAGATTGTCTGTATTACACCTGCCTTCTGCCTGAATACAGAATTCCTTACTTATTCAAAAGTATCAACACCCTAGAAATGGCTCACATGGTTTTTGATGGTATGAGGAATGGTAAATACTTTCTTCTGCACCTTACTAGCTGACCAATACCAAGGTGGGGATGTTCTGGACATATTTGTTGTGTCCAGAGACAAAGCTGAACCAACTGGCAACATGCAATCATAAGATTCTTGTCCAAATATTTATAACCACAGAGGAACTTCCGTGAAAATTTCAAGACATACCTTTATACATTTTAAAAAACACTATGAAAATTAATTGAAATCTATACCAGGAAATCTCATCTAAGAACAGTGAAGAGTTTACTACATTTTGCTTATCTAAAATATTCTGTTGACAGATTCATAAAAATTGAAATTTTAGAGTTTTTATAATATTAAATAAATGCAAACTAAACAGGTCTATTAATCTTACAGAGTAGATGCTTAATGC
The DNA here is from genome assembly GCF_011764305.1 of Mustela putorius furo. Taxonomy (NCBI): domain Eukaryota; kingdom Metazoa; phylum Chordata; class Mammalia; order Carnivora; family Mustelidae; genus Mustela; species Mustela putorius. The sequence goes on along the minus strand of NW_025422368.1, from coordinate 25,088,302 downwards.
AAAGGTCTCAAGGACAGTCCTTTGAAATTAGCCTAAAACACAGGGCATTCAGAAAGAGATTATGCTATTTCTTCCTTTTGGAAGAAGTTCTTCCAAGTGAAAAATGTTTGATGCAGACTCAAATATAAATATGGAAGTTATATGGTTTTTACTTGATTCTTATAAAAAATATTTAAAAATCTCTTCTTTCTTGGAATGTGAGTCACATGAGATATTGTAAAGAGATTTAATCACAATCACACATGGACAGTGTTTTGTATATTAAATGTTAGACTAAGCAGTTACAGAAGCTCTTGTTCAGGTATACAGTTATCTATTTATGACAGGTCCACAAAATTCACCTTATTTTATACATGGGGTATGTGCGTGGGTGTGTTAAGTATATATTCTATAATGCAAACTCAAGAAGCACCATATTTCACTTTCTGTAAAGCACAAACACTGAACAAGATCAAGTGGTCTGGTAGGAAAGTCTTAAAGCACAAGCTCATATATTCCTCCATTTAACCTGACTTTACAGACACTGAATAAACTTAATAAATGTCTTAATGTAAAGTGAGTCAGAGACATTTCACCCATTCATGGACCAACACGTTAAATATTGTTTAGAAAGAAAACCTAAAAAAGATGAACTATGAGATTAAATCTACTCATAGCAGTTACAAGTCCAATAATATCAATAAACTTCTTAAAGTGAATAAAATAAAACTATAATACAAGCTACACTACACTTATTTCACCTAAACAGACATATTTCTAATAGGCATGAAACAATGTAAGCAAAGAAGTTATTTGCCTTTGATTTAAGGGAGAAATACAAAGGAATGAGACAAAAATTGAGTGATACATCAGCATAAAAAAAGGTAAGACTGGTTTATACTTCCATAATGAGGTTTCTATATTTGGAAAGTGCCCATATTATTAAATGCCAAAGATATGTCCCAATTCTAAGTTTAAGTAGAATATTTCTGCTTCACCATTTTCGAATGAAATAGCTTTTGAAAATGCATCTGAATCTTATTATTTCATCCACTTGCCTAAGTACAATACAATAAGCTTGCTTCAACAAATAGTGCCTTTCAAATGGACATATGAAATAAACAACACATGTATATAAGATACTCCCCTTAGCAAAAAAGAAAAAAAAAAGGAAACAGATTTATCTGCACCTCCTAAGAAACATAATACAACAGGTGTAGTACTTTTCAGGAACCAATGTGATACCATAGTAACTGTCCCCAAGTCTGGTCTGTGCTTCCTACTCCTAAAATTTATCATCAGAAAATACCAATGGTTAGCTCCCAATTTCTCATGTTTGTCCATTTTATAACCTCCACTTTTATACTCTGTACAGTAACATCCCTAAACTAGTTAGAATCAGACATTTTTGAGAAATAAGCTAACAAAAGAATATTCTGATTTATTGCAGAATGAGTATCTGCTAGACAAAAATCAATATCAGGAGCACAGCTCTTACAGTTAGCATTGTGTTTCTTATGTTAAAAAATTCAGTTTTATACTTATTTTGTGTATGTATATGTATGGGTGCACATATATATACACATATAATACACACATAATATTAAACATATAAAATTTTGGAAAAATAAGTGTTGACGTAAGTATTAGGAATATATGTTTCATCAAACAAATGCAATTATGATAAAATGGAAATCATTAAACTTGTTGAAATGAATGAATTGTTACCCTTAATTGGATACTCCCTGAAGTAAGGACAGTCTACACAAAGTTTCTAATACTGAAATACTACAACTGAATAATCTGTCTATAAAGATGAGGTATATAAAAATGAATTAAAAAAATAAGGTATAATTATTGATCTCATAATTCTTAGATGTCAGGGAAATGAACACTCTTATATTAGGTAAACTCATTAATCATTATTAGTGTATTTTCAAAAACCCATTTTGTACAATAGTAGGAGACTGTTTATAATGCAGAAGAATAAAAACAATACATAAGAAGATACAGCGAAATTTGTTATAAAAGTATAAAAGCCAAAACATTTAAAATGTCCAACAAATGGGTTCAGTATAAGAAACAATAGTATGTCAACTAAAAGGAGTATCATATGATTATTAAGCATAAAACTACGCATCAATATAGAGTTATGTTTGGGGGAGTCTAGTGGCTCAGGGGGTTAAAGCCTCTGCCTTCAGCTCAGGTCATGATCTCAGGGTCCTGGGATCGAGCTGTGCATCAGGCTCTCTGCTCAGCAGGGAGCTTGCTTCCCCCTCTCTATCTGCCTGCCTCTCTGCCTACTTGTGATCTCCATCTGTCAAATAAATAAATTAAATCTTTAAAAAAATATATGGAATTATATTTGTAAATATATTTATATTTAGATAATTATATAAATAAATGTATATTTATAAAATACAATTGAAGAAAAACCACAAGATTATCTAAAGCCATCATTATTATAACTGTAGTATTATAAGTACTTGAAAAAATATTGAAAAGGATCATAAGAAAAAGAACACTATTTTATTGGGAGACTGGTGGAATAGAATACTATTCTTTTTAAATTACTACCATTCTAATAAAATTCAAAAGACAAAAAACAGAATGTCCTGAAATGGCAGTAGGAATATCATAAGGGATCTATAAGGGAAAAATGGTAGACAGGACTAAAATGTACTGAAAATACTTAAAAATAATCTAACATACATATCATCTATATTTTAGAAAAAAAATTGAAAAGCTGTGAAAATGCAGATCTTTCACAAGTAATTTACTCTTTTTTTGTTGTTGTTAAATTTTACAAGGTATAGAAAAACACAGACATAGGGGAAAATCTGGATTAGGTATATTTTGATGGGTAAATATTTGATCCTAGTGCTCAAATCTGACCCTATTGGTCTATGTTATATTATCAGCCATTTGGAATTAAGACCTTCCATAATCTAGTCCTGGTAAATTTTTTCCCCAAAGTAATATATCTCCAAAGTCATTTCTTCTACATTTATTCGTTACACCACCATTTCCATATTTCTCAACACATTTAATAGATACTCTCAAAAATGTTTTATGGATAAAAGAAGATTAATTAAAAGCTGTGTATTTGGGTAGGATATTTAATTAACATGATGAGTATTTTAAAACAGTAGATAAATGGAAAACAAACAAACAAATAAATAAATATAAACCACTAGATAGGAATAAAGCACACATGACCTCCTAAAAGTGTTTCATTAACATGTTTTTCTATAGAACATCTTGGATTTTTACTCTGAGAGGTATGGTTTGGAAAGGGGTAGTTAAAACCATTATTGTCTTGCCAGGCTCTTTGCTGATTCTAACAATTTTAGAGGAAAAATGAATACCATTTTAAAGCTCATTAATAAAACAAAATTTTTATAATTTACATGAAACAAAGGAATAAATAAAAAGTGAATTTTATATTTTTCTAGTTACATGATCCAAATAGACCATGAAAATCTCAGTAAAAAATTGTTGGACAAATACAAAACAATCCTTTTAAATATTACTGAGCTGATAAGACAGTTATGTAAGTAGGCAAAACTGATAAAAAGCACAAATTCATGGAGATAAACAAGGTTTGAATACATTTAACTTTTCTTTGGAGACCTGAGGAATGCTAAAATTAAGAGTTTTGTTTTTAATAGGCTATGCTTACAAACAGAAACAAAACCTAAGGGTTGAAAAGGAGAAAGTTAGGACACTCACATAAAGCTATAAGGCCTGAAACATAACACTCTAAGTTGGTAAACTAGAAAGAACCCATAAAACAAAGAGAATCGGAAAGGGGTTTTTTTTGAGTTGGAGTGCGGAGAGAATGAGGACAGATGTTCCCTGCTAATTCATAATCACATGCTACATTTTTGCAAGTTTGGGACAAAAATTCCCACACACAATGTATTTCAAAAATTCACAATTAAAACTTTGCCCCTGAAGGACTGTTAGAAGGACAACAATTATTCCATGGAAGAACTGACCTTAAACCTAAGCATCAAAGAATTATCACAATTAAAATTCCAATGAGGATGATCTCACAAACATAAAATACAAAATATCCAAGGAAACAAGGTAGCATAAATGTGAGAAGAAAGCTGTGCAGAATCAGAACTAAAAAAGCGGCAGACACCAGAAGGACTCAATACAAATTATTTGCAAAAAAGTACATTTAACATATTTTTAATTTTTTTAATTTTTTTATTGACATATAATGTATTATTGGCCCTAGGGGTACAGGTCTGTGAATTGCCCGGTTTACACACTTCACAGCACTCACCATAGCACATACCCAATATCCATAACCCAACCACCCTCTCCCTATCACCCTCTGCCAAGCAAACGTCAGTTTGTTTTGTCAGATTAAGACTCTTACGGTTTGTCTCCCTCCCGATCCCATCTTGTTTCATTTATTCCTTTTCTATCCCCCAACACCCCCATGTTGCCTCTCAACTTCCTTGTATCAGGGAGATCATATGATAATTGTCTTTCTCTGATTGACTTATTTCGCTACACATAATACCCTCTAGTTCCATCCATGTCGTCGCAAATGGAAAGATTTCATTTCTTTAGATGGCTGCATCGTATATATATATTTAACACATCTTCATTATCCATTCATCTGTTGATGGAAATCTAGGTTCTTTCCATAGTTTGGCTATAGTGGACATTGCTGCTCGCAAATGGCAAGATTTCATTTCTTTTGATGGCTGCATAGTACTCCATTGTATATATATAACACATCTTCTTTATCCCTTCATCTGTTGACAGAAATCTAGGTTCTTTCCATAGTTTGGCTATAGTGGACATAGCCATACTGTGCTATAAACAGTTGGGTGCATATGCCCCTTCGGATCACTACATTTGTAACGTTAGGGTAAATATCCAGTAGTGTGATTGCTGGGTCTAGGGTAGCTCTATTTTCACATTTTTCAGGAACCTCCATGCTGTCCTCCAGAGTGGTTGCACCAGCTTGCATTCCCACCAACAGTGTAGGCGGATTCCCATTTCTCCACATCCTCACCAGCACCTGTCATTTCCTGACTTGTTAATTTTAGCCATTCTGACTGGAATGAGGTGGTATATCATTGTAGTTTTGATTTGTACTTCCCTGATGTTGAGTGATGTGGAGAACTTTTTCATGTATCTGTTGGCCATCTGGATGTCTTCTTTGCAGAAATGTCTATTCATGTACTGTGCTCATTTCTTGATTGGATTATTTGTTCTTTGGGTGTTGAGTTTGATAAGTTCTTTATACATTTTGGATACTAGCCCTTTACTAGCCCTGATTTGTCATTTGCAAATATCTTCTCCCATTCTGTCAGTTGTCTTTTGGTTTTGTTAATGTTTCCTTTGCTGTGCAAAAGCTTTTGATCCTCATGGAGGCCCAATAGTTCATTTTTGCCCTTGCTTCCCTTGCCTTTGGTGATGTTTCTGGGAAGAAGTTGCTTTCTGTGTTCTCCTCAAGGTTTTTGATGGATTCCTTTCTCACATTGAGGTCCTTCATCCATTTTGAGTCTACTTTCATGTGTGGTGTAAGGAAATGGTCCAATTTCATTTTTCTGCATGTGGCTGTCCAATTTTCCCAACACCATTGAAGAGACTTTTTTCCATTTGACATTCTTTCCTTCTTTGTCAAAGATTACTTGACCATAGAGTTGAGGGTCTATTTCTGGGCTTTCTATTCGGTTCCATTGATGGATGTGTCTGCTTTTGTGCCAGTAACATACTGTGTTGATGACAACAGCTTTGTAACAGTGCTTGAAGTCTGGAATTGTGATGCCACCAATTTTGGCTTTCTTTTCAACATTCCTCTGGCTATTTGGGGTCTTTTCTGGTTCCATATAAATTTTAGGATTATTGGTTCCATTTCTTTGAAAAAAAAAAAAGGATGGGATTTTAATAAGGATTGCATTAAACATGTAGATTGCTTTAGACAGCATAGATATTTTCACAATATTTGTTATTCCAATCCATAAGCATGGAACATTTTTCCATTTCTTTGTGTCTTCCTCAATTTCTTTCATGAGTACTTTATAGTTTTCTGAGTATAGATTCTGTGCCTCTTTGGTTAGGTTTATTCCTAAGTATCTTATGGTTTTGGGTGCAATTGTAAATGGGATTGACTCCATAATTTCTCTTTCTTCTGTCTTGCTGTTGGTGTAGAGAAATGCAACTGATTTCTGTGCATTGATTTTATATCCTGACACTTTACTGAATTCCTGTACAAGTTCTAGCAGATTGGGAGTGGAGTCTTTTGGGTTTTCCACATAAAGTATCATATCATTTGCAAAGAGTGATAGATTGACGACTTCTTTGCCAATTTGGATGCCTTTAATTTCTTTTTGTTGTCTGGTTGCTGAGGCTAGAACTTCTAGTACTGTGTTGAATCGCAGTGGTGATAATGGACACCCCTGCCATGTTCCTGTCCTTAGTGGAAAAGCCCTCAGTTTTTCTCCATTGAGAATGATACTTGCAGTGGGTTTTTCATAGATGGTTTTGATGATATTGAGGTATGTACCCTCTATTGATCAAGAAAGGATGCTGTACTTTGTCAAATGCTTTTTCAGCATATATTGAGAGTATCAAATGGTTCTTGTTCTTTCTTTTATTAATATATTGTATCGCATTGATTGATTTGCGGATGTTGAACCAAACTTGCAGCCCTGGAATAAATCCCACGTGGTCATGGTGAATTATCCTTTTAATGTACTGTTGGATCCTATTGGCTAGTATTTTGGTGAGAATTTTTGCATCTGTGTTCGTCAAGGATATTAGTCTGTAATTCTCTTTTTTGATGAGATCTTTGTCTGGTTTTAGGAACAAGGAAATGCTGGCCTCATAAAATTAGTTTGGAAGTTTTTCTTCTATTTCTATTTTTTGGAACAGTTTCAGGAGAATAGGTATTAATTCTTCCTCAAATGTTTGGTAGAAATCCCCTGGGAAGCAATCTGGCCCTGGGCTCTTATTTTTTGGGAGATTTCTCATGACTGCTTCAATCTCCTGACTGGTAATGGGTCTGTTCAGGTTTTCTATTTCTTCCTGGTTCAGTTGTGGTAGTTTATGAGACTCTAGGAATGCATCCATTTCATCCAGATTGTCAAATTTGCTGGCGCATAGTTGCTCATAATCTGTTCTTATAATTGTTTGTATTTCTTTGAAGTTGGTTGTGATGTTTCCTCTTTCATTCATGATTTTATTTACTTGGGTCCTTTCTTTTTTCGTTTTGATAAGTCTGGCCAGGGGTTTATCAATTTTACTAATTCTTTCAAAGAACCAGCTCCTTGTTTCATTGATTTGTTCTACCGGGTTTTTTTGGTTTCTATGTCATTGATTTCTGCTTTGAATTTTATTATTTCCCTTCTGCTGGGTTTAGGCTTTCTTTGTTGTTCCATTTACAGCTCCTTTAGGTGTAGGGTTAGGTTGTGTATTTGAGACCTTTGTTTCTTGAGAAAGGCTTGTATCACTATATATTTTCCTCTCAGGACTGCCTTTGCTGTGTCCCACAGATTTTGAACTGTTGTGTTGTCATTATCATTTGTTTCCATGAATTTTTTCAATTCTTCTTTAATTTCCTGCTTGACCCATTCATTCTTTAGAAGGAGACTCTTTAGCCTCCATGTATTTGGGTTCTTTCCAAATTTCCTCTTGTCATTGAGTTCCAGCTTCAGAGCACTGTGGTCTGAAAATATGCAGGGAATGATTCCAATCTTTTGTTACCAGTTGAAAACTGATTTGTGACCCAGGATGTGATATTCTGGAGAATGTTCCATGTGCACTAGAGAAGAATGTGTATTCTGTTGTTTTGGGATGGAATGTTCTAAATATATCTGTGATGTCTATTTGGTCCAGAGTGTCATTTAAGGCCTTTCCTTTTTGATCTTTCATTGGATGATCTATCCATTTCAATGAAAGTGGTGTTAAAGTCCTCTATTACTGTATTATTACTGTATTATTGTTGATGTGTTATTTTGATTTTGTTATTAATTGGTTTATATAGTTGGCTGCTCCCACGTTAGGGGCATAGATATTTAAAATTGTTAGCTCTTCTCATTTGACAGACCCTTTGATTATGATACAGTGTCCTTCCTCATCTCTTATTTTAGTCTTTGGCTTAAAATCTAATTGATCTGATATAAGGATTGCCACCCCAGCTTTCTTTTGATGTCCATTAGCATGGTAAATTGTTTTCCACCCCCTCACTTTAAATCTGGAGGTGTCTTTGGGTCTAATATGAGTTTCTTGTAGACAACATATTGATGGTTGTTGTTGTTGTTTTTTTTTTTTAATCCCTTCTGATACCCTGTGTCTTTTGATTGGGGCATTACCCCATTTAGATTCAGGGTAACTATTGAGAGACATGAATTTAGTGCAGTTGTATTGCCTGTAAGGTGACTATTACTATATAAACTAGTCTCTGTTCCTTTCTGATCTACTATTTTTAGGCTCTCTCTTTGCTTAGAGGACCCCTTTCAATATTTCCTGTAGAGCTGGTTTGGTGTTTACAAATTCTTTGAATTTTTGTTTGTCCTGGAAGCTTTTTATCTCTCCTTCTATTTTCAATGATAGCCTAGCTGGATATAGTATTCTTGGCTGCACGTTTTTCTCATTTAGTGCTCTGAATATATCATGCCAGTTTTTTCTGGCCTGCCGGGTCTCTGTGGATAAGTCTGCTGCCAATATAATATTTTTATCATTGTATGTTACAGACTTCTTGTCCTGGGCTGCTTTCAGGATTTTCTCTTTGACACTAAGACTTGTAAAGTTTTACTATTAGATGACCGGGTATGGGCGTATTCTTACGATTTTGGGGGGGGGGGGTTCTGTACCTCGTGGATTATGATGCTTGTTCCTTTTGTCATATTAGGGAAATTCTCTCCAATACTTCTCTCCAATATACCTTCTGCTCCCTTCTCTCTTTCTTCTTCTTCTGGAATCCCAATTATTCTAATGTTGTTTCATCTTATGGTATCACTTATCTCTTGAGTTCTCCCCTCGTGGTCCAGTAGCTGTTTGTACCTCTTTTGCTCAGCTTCTTTATTCTCTGTCATTTGGTCTTCTATATCACTAATTCTCTCTTCTGTCTCATTTACCCTCACAGTAAGAGCATCCATTTTTGATAGCACCTCAATAGCTTTTTTGATTTCAGCTTGGTTAGATTTTAGTTCTTTTATTTCTCCAGACAGGGTTTCTCTAATATCTTCCATGCCTTTTTCAAGCCCAGCTAGCACCTTGAGAATCATCATTCTATACTCTAGATCTGACATATTCCCAATGTCCACCTTGTCATTTTATTCAGATAAAAATATATGAAGGAGAGAATAAAATACTAAAAGGGTGGCAATGACCCCAGAAAAGTGTGCATTAACCAAATCAGAAGAGACCCCAAATTGTGGGGGGAAGAAAGGGGGTAAAAAGTTAAAAATAATTAAAAAAGAAAGAAAGAAAAAATATATATTAAACTGGTGAATAGAACAGAGCCACCCACTAAATTTGAGGAGTATTTTTCTCTCTTAAAAGAAACTACCTCCCCAAAATTTAAAGAAAGAAAAAAAAAATATATATATATATACACATACATACATACACACACACACACACACAAATAAGGGTAAACACAATGAAGGGATGGAATATGACTGTAAAGATGAAAATATTTAAAAAATTCTAAAAAAGGCGTTGATAATATAAGTTGGTTGGGAAAAGAAAGAAAAAGAAAGTGGAGAGAATTTGCTTAGCCTGGAGACTAGAACAAAGGCCTGTGCTAGATTTAGGGTATATTTTGATCTATTAGAAGAAGTTGCATCCCAAAATTTTTTAGAAGAAAAAACCCTATGTGTATAGAAAAATTATGTTAGATACAATGAAGGATAAAATATAGCTATAATAATGAAGGTTCAAAAAGATTTTTTTTAATGAAAGGTATTGTTAAGATTAACTAGTTAAAAAAACATTAAAAGAGGAAAGAGTAAACGTTAAAACAATTAGAAAAATAAAAAATAAAATTTAAAACAACTAATTAACTTCTCAAAACTAAAGAATCATGGGGAGAAAGCCATGAATTCCATGCTTTGCTTTCCCCTCCTCTGGAATTCTGCCATTCTCCTTGGTAAGTGAACTTGGTCTTGCTGGATTTCTTGCTGATCTTCCAGGGGAGGGGCCTGCTGTAGTGATTCTCAAGTGTCTTTGCCCGAGGTGGAACTGCACAGCCCTTCTAGGGGCCAGAGAAAGTAATCTGCCCCGAGTTCGCTCGGGGAGTTTTTGTTCCCTGAATGCCTCCCAAAGAGTTCTGGAGGACAGGAATGAAAATGGTGGCCTCCCAAACTTCGGCCCGAGGAGCCAAGAGCTTGGAGCCCCACTCCTCAGTGACCCTCAGAGAAAAGTGCTCAATCACTCCCATCTCCCTAGCCTCCCGATGAGCTCCAAGCTCACCCAGCCTGTGACCAAGTGTTTCTGTCTCTGGCACACAGCCCCACCTGGAGTCTCCAAACCCAGCAGATCCCTGGCACTCTTCCAGGGGTGTCTCCCCAGATCTGCCACTTGTGGGGTCCCTGCTCAAAGAGCAGTGGCCTGACTGTGCCACAGATCACAGTTTAAGGTAGCCCCGAGTTGAGAGTTCACTCCTCAGCTCTGTCTCTAGCTGGCTTTCCTGCTCTAATACCTGCAAGCTCTGCGACACTCAGACACCCCCCGATCCTTCTGTGACCCTGTGGGACCTGACACCACACTGTTCCTGTGAGAGCTCCATCCCCGCCTAGCCTCTGGAGCAATGTTCCTCAGTAGAGCAGACTTTTAAAGGTTCTGATTTTGTGCTCCATTGCTCCGCTGCTTGATGGGAGCTGGCCCCTCCTCCTGCAGTCTATCTTCCCGTCGCTTTGGATTCACGTCTCCGCAGGTCCTACCTTTCAGAAAGTGGTCAATTTTCTGTTTCTAGAATTGCTGCACTTATTCTCTTCGATTTCCTGTTGGATTTGTAGGTGTTTGGAAGGGTTGGATAAACTATCTAGCTGATCTTCTGCTACTTGATGTCATCTCAGCCTGCTACTCCTCTGCCACCTTGACTCCTCCCCCTCATTTAACCTATTTTTTTAAAGTGGCAAAAGTATGAGTAAGAGATAAGACATAAAATGAACATATATATGACTGGAAAAATATCATAAGGAATATGAAAATGAAATATACATTAAGTGAAAGTTAAAGCTCAATGTTTGGCTTAAGTTTCATTTTATGCAGAAAAGGACGGACAATAAGACAGATGTGAAAAGACTGCACAGGAAAGAACACAGATAAAAATATTTTAAAATATGCTAGAGAAGTATGAGAGACACTGATGACAGATCAAGAAAGTTTAACATATTCTATTAGAGTTCTGGAGGGAAATAACAGAGCGAATGAGATAGAAGCAATTATCCATATTAAAACCCAATACAAAACATAATTAATTTTTTTTTAAATTTCACACCAAGCAGTACTAGGTGAAAAAGCAGAACTCAAAGCAAAAAGAGATTCTGTATCAGCAGCCATAAAGAAATAATTAATCACCTATAAAAATGGTAATTAGTATTAACTCAGAATTACATGTGTAGCAAAACTACTCTAGGAGAATGAGAAAGAAATAAGTTTATTGTGATTTTTTTAAAAAGTTTACCAAGAACACACCTACACAGAAGGACTTTCCAGTGCTATCCACTTTTAATTTCATCTCAATGGATGTAGAAAGTGATTTAATAAAATACAACATCTTTTCATGATAAACACTTATTGTGATAAACATGATAAACACCTATCATGATAAAACACAATAAATGTTCTCATATAAACACAGGATTAAAAACTATCATGATAAACATGATAAGCACATGACAATTTGAATATAGAAGAAACATAACTCAACATAATAAAGACCATATATAACAAGTTCATGGCTAACAGCATACATCATATCCAATGGTGAAAGGTTGAAAGCTTTCAGAAATAAGACAAAGCTTTCAGCCCTTCTATTCAACATAATACTGGATGTTCTAGTCAGAACAATTAGTTAATAATAAAAGGCATTTAAACTAGAAAGGAAGAAGAGAAATTATCACTGTTTGCAGATGACATAAACTTACATCTAGAAAATCCTAAATTGGCACCAAAAAGTGTTATAAAAATGAAATTAGTAAAGAGGGGCCTGGTGGCTCAGTTGGTTAAGTGTCTGCCTTCAGCTCACGTCATGATCTCAGGGTCCTGGGATCCAGCCCCAGATCAGGCTCCCTGCTGAGGGATTCTGCTTCTGTCTCTCATTATCCCATCCTCTCTCTCTCTCTCAAATAAATAAAATCTTAAAAAAAAAAAAGAATAGAATCAGTAAAGTTGCAAGATATAAAACAAATATACAAAACTAAGTTCTGCTGCTGTACACTAACAAGGAACTATCTAAAAAAGAAATAAAACAATCCCGATTACTATAGCTTCAAGAACAATTAAATACTTAGAAACAAATTTAAACAACATGAAATATATGAACACAAAAAATTGTAAGACATTGATGAAAGAACTTGAAGAAGACACAAGAAAATATCCCATGTTCATGAAGTGGAAGAGTTAATATTGTTAAAATGTCCATGCTATCCAAAGCTGTCAACAGATTCAAAGCAATTCCTATCAAAATTCCATGGCATTTTTCAGAAAAACAATTCTAAAATTTTATGGAACCACAAAAGACCCTGAATAGTCAAAACAATACAAAAAATACAAAAAAAAAAAGCAAAAGTGGCACATCATACTTTGTTTTTAAACTATATTACAAAGCAACAGTAATCAAAACCATATGCTAATGGCATAAAATAGGCACACAGACCAAGGGAATATAGTCAAGATCCCCAAAAATAAACCTATTTTTATAAAATCATTTATATTTGACAAAAAAGCTAAGAACAATCAGTGGAGAAAGGATAGTCTCTTCAATAAATGGTACTGCACAAGAATAAAACTGGACCCTTAGCACATACCATACACAAAAAATTAACTAAAAATGGATTAAAAACTAAAATGCAATACCTGATGCCTTAAAAATCCTAGAAGAAAATACAGGGAAAAATCTCCTTAACATGATTAGTCTTAGAAATTACTTTTTTTTTTTTTTAAATGGCAGCAACAGCACAAACCAAAACAAGTGAGACTACATAAGACCAAAAGTTGGGTACAACAAAAGAAGCAAATGAGAACAATAAAAAGGAAACCTACAGAATGGGAGAAAATATTTGTAAAGCGTACATCTGATAAGGGGTTAATATCCAAAATATATAAGGGACTCATACAACTCAGTACTAATAATATGTCAATAGAAACTTTCAAACTTGGAGAGCAAAGAGGCAAATGGAGAGAGACAGAGAGAGAGACTAAAAGAGAAAACCCCAAGAGAATTATCCAAGAATTGTAGGATTACTACAAAAATGTACCACACATTTAATTAAAATACTAGAAGGAGAATAAAATGTGAAAGAAATGGAAGAAATATTTCAAGCAATAATGACTAAGAATTTCTTCAAATTAATGTCAGACACTAAACAACAAATCCAGGAAAATTCCCCCAAAGAATGAATTCCTCCCAAAATGAAACCTATTATATGAAAATGAAACATATTATATTCTAACTGATGTAAAACAAAGTAAAGAAAAACTCTGAAAGAAGTCAGGGATGGGCTGGTGGAACATCTAACTAAAGGAGGAGCAAAGATAAGAATTGCATCCAAGTAATCCTCAGAAACCAATGTAAATAAGAAAATGAAGTGAAATAAACTAAGTAACGAGAAAAAAAAAAACACAAACCTAAAATTACATTTTGAGATTATCATGCCAAAGCAAGGGAGAAATAGAGGCTTTCTCAAACGAACAAAAACTGAGGTAATTTGTTGCCACTAGGCCTGACTTGAAAGAAATGTTTTTCTAATAAAAAACTCAAAATCGCCAACTCAATTTTGAAGGAGAAAAGCAAAGTTGGAGGACTGACATTATCTGACTTCCAGACTTGATATAAAACTACAGTAATCATGAGAGTGTGGCTGCTGGCAAAAAAATAACAGACAAATAGAACAACAGAAAAGAACAGAAGGTCTGGGTGGCTTAGTCAGTTTAGTGTCTGACTCGTGATTTCGGCTCAGGTCAAAATTGAGCACTACACTGGGCTCCACGATCAGCAAGGAGTCTGCTTGGGATTCCTCTCTCCCACACCCTCTGCCTCTCCCCCCATCTAACAAAAAAAAATAAATATTTTAAAGAATAGAACAGAACAGGGAGTTCAGAAATAAACCTTTGTAACTGAAGTCAACTGATCTTTGATAAAGAAGCAAAGGCAATAGTACAATGGAACAAAGTCTTTTCAACAAATGGTGCTAGCACAACTGAACATTCATGTGTAAAAATATAAATCTAAACTTCGACCTTACCCACTTCACATACATTAACTCAAATTGGATCACAGACCCAAATGTAAGATATGAAATTTATGAACATCCTAGAAGTTGACATAAAAGAAAACCTGTAAAACCTTGAGTATGACAGTGATTTAAATCCATGAAAGAACATTAAGCTGGACTTCATTAAAACTGAAAATGTCTACTCTAAGAATTATCTAGAAAATGATAAAACAAGCTATATATTAAAAGAAAATATTTGCAAAAGACACATCTAATACGACTGTTAAGCAAAATATATAAAGAACATTTAAATCTCAAAAATAAGAATATAAAGAAGGTGATTGAAAAATAGGTAAAACACCAAAAGAACCACCTGAACAAAGACACAGATGGTATATAAGCATATGAAAAAGTGGTCAACATCATACGTTATTTGAAGATTACAAATTAAAAAAGATATCATTATACACTTATTAGAATGGTCAAAATCCCAAACACTGAACATGAAATATTGGTGAGGTTGCAGAGCAGCAGGAATTCTCATTCATTGCTGGTCAGAATGCAAAATGGTACAGGAAGACAGTTGGGCAGTTTTTTATAAAACTAAAAATACTCTTACCATTCAATCCAGCAATCTCATCCTTTGCTATTTACCCAAATGAGCTGAAAATGTATGCCCACATAAAAACCTGCACAAAGCATTTATAGCAGCTTTATTCATAATTACCAAAACTTGGAGAAAAACAAGATATCCTTCAGTAGCTGAATGTGTAACTGTGCTTCATTCAGACACTAAAGTATTATTCAGTGCAAAAGGAGATGTATTATCAAGCCAAGAGAAGACATTTAAAGACATTTAGAAGACATTTAAAGGCATACAACCAAGTGAAAAAAGTCAATTTGAAAAACCTACACACTGCAGTATTCCAACTACATGACATTCTGGAAAATGCAAAACTGTGGAGGCAGTAAAAATGTTAGTGGTTAGTAGGGCTAGAGTGGAAGGGAGGATGAAAAGGTGAAACCAGAGGAATTTTAGGGCAGTGAAACCATTCTGAATGATACTACAGTGGCAGATACATGTCATTATATATTTGTTTAAACCTAAAGAACACCAAAAATGAATCCTAATGTAAACTGCAGACTTCTGATGGCAAAAATGTATCAATATAGATACCATGGGAACAGAATACTGATGGTAGCAAATGTACAACTGTGTTGTGGGATGTTGACAGTAGGAAAGATTGTGCATGTACAGGAGGTATGTGGGAATTCTCCATACTTTCTGTTCAGTTTTGCTGTGAATATTAAATATCTCTAAAACAATAAAGTCTAATTAAGAGAAAAAGATTTTCATGCCATATTAACAATAAAAATACAGCTACATCCACCTTATAAGAGATATACTGAAACCCCAAAAGACTGTTAACTAATGAATTGTAAAGAGCTTTAGACAAATTCTAACCAAGACAAAACTTAGCCATATTAATATCGACAACAAACTTTAGGCAAAAGGGATTCCTAGAATGAAGACATCACTACAAAATGATACCAGGAATAAAAAACAAATTTAAATTTATATGCACATAATAACATAGCCTCATAATATATAAAGCAAGAACCAACAGTACTGCAAAAAAAACCTGGTGGCCCTATTATTATAGTATGAGATTTTAATGCATTTCTTTCAATAATCAGCAGGTCAAGCAATTAAAAACCAGCATGGTGATTTATGAACATGGTTATGTTCAAAAAAATTTGAACATAACATGCTTGCTTAATGGGTATATATGTAACACTAAACCAATAGTGGAAAATACACAATTTTTCAAGCATACATAAAACATTTATGAAAATTTGCCAAATAGTGGATAATTATTACATTTCAAATACTCTGTCATATAAACATCACCCTCTGGCCACAATGTAATAATTAGGAACCAAAAATTAAGAGAAATTTTAACATGTCATAATTGGAAATTGTTTTTGTAATTTTAAATACAATTTTATGCTAATTAGACACATACATCTGTCACAGTCCACTATAGGGCTCAGAAACTACAGGACACCCCTGGCATGGGCAGAACATTTCTCTTTCACAGAAAAAGAGAGGGGTATAAAATCATTTTTACCGCAACACTTAAATATGTACTTCATTACAGTAGAAATCACTAGTGGAGTATCCATCTATCCTGTAATGAAATTCATTATCCTTTAAGTAGTGAATTTTTTTTTAAGATTTTATTTATTTATTTGACACTCAGAGAGAGTTAGTGAGAGACAGAGCACAAACAGGGGTAGTGGCAGGCAGGTAGGCAGGCAGGCAGAGGGGGAGGGAGAAGCAGGCTCCCCATTGAGCAAGGAGCCCGATGAGGATCCCAGAGTTCTGGGATCATGACCTGAGCCGAAGGCAGAGGCTTAACTGACTGAGCCACCCAGGTGCCCCTAAGTAGTGAATTCTTGTAATATTTTCATATAGAGAAATTTAACGGAATCTATATACATCATCTTAGGTTTCTTTCTAAATATATACACAGTTTCTTTTTTTTTTTAATTTTTTATTTCTTTTCAACGTAACAGTATTCATTGTTTTTGCATCGCACACAGTGCTCCATGCAATTTGTGTCCTCTCTAATACCCACCACCTGGTTCCCCCGCCCCTTCAAAACCCTCAGATTGTCTCTCATGGTTCACCTCCCCCTCCAATTTCCCTCAACTCCCTTCTCCTCTCCATCTCCCCTAGTCCTCCATGCTATTTGTTATGCTCCACAAATAAGTGAAACCATATGATAATTGGCTCTCTCTGCTTGACTTATTTCACTCAGCATAATCTCCTCTAGTTCTTTATAGCAAATTCAATGGAATGTATGTTTTTGCTAATAATGTTTTATGTAAATATAATACTGGAAATCAGAGTCTCATTCCAGACTGTGGGCTTCTTTAGGGTACTGAATATATTGCTTTTTGCAAATTACACATGGATGTGCTAAGAATAACTGACAGAATAAATCCTATGAATTTAGATACTATTTTCATTAAGTGTGTTGTGTGTATATCATAACACTCATTTTAGCTATTTTGTCCCATTGTTCTATTTCCATCATCTCCTTCTAAAATCATCAGTTTGTTCTATTGTCATAACTTGGCCTTTATAAAACCACAAAAAAAGGCAGTGTATTCAACATTACAGTTTTAAATTTCTTCATTTCTCCTTACTAATGGTAACAGATATTGTAATGTAATTAAAAATAATACATGCCTATAAATTTTTAAGTGATGAACTTTCATAATAGTGTTTCCTAAATTAACTTGACCATCCAAATAACCCAAATGTGGAAGGCTAGGAAAAACAAATTCTTGGTAAATTATACCACACAGGATCAAATTATTCAGTATTAGCGAAGTAAGGCCAAATAATTTTTTCCCTCAAAAATTCTACTCGATAAACATAAAAATACATATACAGATAGACTATAAAGGGGGCATGAGAGAATTTTGGGGAGCTCATGAGAACATTTTTTAATCTTAATTTATGGTTGCAAAAGTTTTAAGTCTGTCAAAATTCAAAGAATGGTTCATTAAAATAGATGGATTCTACTGTATGTGAATTATACTTCAGTAAACTTGAAGAAAAAATACACACACACTTAGTACTAATTTTGAACTCATACTATTTCTGTCTACTTTCAATACCCTCACTTTCTCCTCCAGTAAAAGGCCACCCTTTCAAATGCCATTACAATGTTACACCTTCTTAACTATTCCCTGAAATCTCAGGAAGAACTGCTTACTCTCTTATCTGTAACCACAGGGTATTTTGTTTCTACCGCTAGTGTATTATTTATTATACTGCATTATAATTCACTTTTTATGTCTCAAATAATAAGACTTTGTTTATTGAAGTCCGAGAATATTCTTATATTAAAAAAAAAATCTTTATAGTACAGTACTAGTACACTGAAAGTTCTTAATTTAAGTTTATGGTATCATTATAGATACTAGTGTTCAAGAGAAATTCTAGCAGTATTAAAATGACTGTCCAAAGGTAACTTAAAGAAATAAGAGTACTGGATTAGTATTTGACTCTGATAACAACAGGCAACTGTCTTTTTCTGAACCATGATGAAAGAAAAAGAAGTAGTGGTCACCTAAAAATTGTACACAAATATTATTGGGAAACTAATTAAATAACTCCCTTAAGTGCAACCTGACCAATGCTTTAACAAGGTTACAGTTTGAACCACACCAATCATCTGGTTTGCAAGATTTCCTGCTGGACATCAACACCAACCACTCGTTAGACCCAAAACCACCTTGGGAAATAGCTGTGGGTAAGATTTACACAGACCAGTAATGGACTAAATTACTGGTTCAGTTGAAACACAGGTCAGAAGCATATATATGACAGAAATTGGAAAGTCAATAAAAAGAATTATATATCAGACACCAGCCCCCTTCCTCAAGATTTAGCTGAGAGCTTTAAGACTCTGAAGTTGTAAGAAGACTTAAGAAAGGCCTGACAATTTTCTCACACAAATCTTACAATTATCATGAAATAAAAATTGGTGAATGACATCTTAGGAAAGATTATCATATCATTACTATATTTAGATAGTAAATGAAGTGATCACATCAAACACCTGTGAAATATTTTCTTAAAAGATTACACATCCATGTAGGCAAACAATGTAGAAAATAAAAAGACAATGCCTCTTTTTCTTCTTTGTGCAACATATTCCCTAGATAAGAAGGGGAATTTCTTCAAAATATTTTATATTCCAGAGTTACATAAAACACATATTTTAAAATACAATGTATTCTATTTTTTACCTCTAAAATAAAATGTATTGGGGCACCTGGATGCTCCATGGGTTAAGCATCTGCCTTTGTTTGGCTCAGGTCATAATCCCAGGGTCCTGGGATTGAGCCCTGCATCAGGCTGGCTGCTTAGCAGGGAATCTGCTTCTCCCTCTGCCCCTCCCCCTGCTCATGTTTATGTTCTCTACCTCCTCTCTCTCCTGAAATAAATAAAATCTTAAAATAAAATGAAATAAACTATATTTCTATGAAGTACATGAGGGCACACAGTAAATACTGTGAATGAACATAAATGAGCACATCATATAACAAAAATACAATATTGAGTAGTAACAGCAGTAAAAGAATGCTTGACAACAGTGTTCCAAAGGGTACTGCCCTGATTCTGTTTAGTTTACTAGCTGGAACAAATAGTTTTCAAATTCTGTCCAATAGATTACTCGGCATCCTATATCTTTATTGGTCTTATTAGCAAGGTCTTCAAAAGAAGCCTTTTTTTTTTTTTAAGATTTTATTTATTTATTTCACAGAGAGAAATCACAAGTAGGCAGAGAGGCAAGCAGAGATAGGGGGGAAGCAGGCTCCCCACTAAGCAGAGAGTCCGATGAGGGGTTCGATCCCAGGACCCTGAGATCATGACCTGAGCCAAAGGCAGAGGCGTAACCCACTGAGCCACACAGGCACCCCCCCAAAAAAGTTTTTAATCTAAGAAAAGGTTTGATCACTAAGATTTGCTAAAGTCAATAATGAAAACATATATTCATACTCTTGGTTTCAGCATGACATGTAAAGAGCTTGGAAATCATCACTTTAGTTTTTAAAACAAGAAAAATGCTAAACAAACTAAAGATCAATGCCTTAGTTTCATCAGAGGATGGTGACAAGGCAAACTGCCACCCCAAAATTTACAATGATGGGCAAATCCCGACAGCAGAAACTGCTGGAGACATACTGGTAGGAACACTTAAATGCTAAACTTGCAAAACTGCTGGAAGCTGAGTGAAAATGAGTATGGGACTGAGAACATTTAGGAGCTGATATCTTAGGGGGTTTCCCACACTTTTGTGGGGGTTTTTCCCAAGAAACCCTTCAGAATTTCAGTGTGAAGAGCCAAGAAATCTTCCCTCATGGCTCTGGCAAGGGAAGAGAAAAAGTAGCCATTGTGAAATATGCCCTTAGCATTCTCCATAACAAAAGCCTTTCTTTAGGTGAAAAGACTTTATCAAAGTCTTATAAAATGTTCCACCTGAGGAAAGACATTACCAAGATTCCAGCCCCCTCTAGTCTTCTTGTCTTTACATAAAGGAAGGGAGAAAACCCAACAAACACTTAGGAAGGTCACAGATCCTCTAAAAGACTGAGATTTAATCATAAGATTATAGAATGCTTTCTCTCCCCAACAGCTCATCAGCAAACCAACAGCCTATAGTTTATTGACAGGGGATGACAGCTGAAAGAGCTATTAAGATGGAGACTCTACGTGAGAAGAAGTCCTTATGGAAGCCAAAGACAACAGGGGAGAGAAAAACAAGGACTTCTAAGGAATATGAACCATCTGGCTATATACAGAAACAGAGAACATTAAACGCACCTATCCACTCCCAGCCAAATTAACAAAACCACCCACTAAAAGTCTATTCACCTCAATTCCTATTACATGATACAACATGTTAATCCTTTAACAAAAAATTATAAGGCATGCTAAAAGGCTAAAAAGTCTAAAGGAACAAAAACAGCATTGGAACCAGTTTCAGATATGACAGAGACTTTGGAACTAAGAGGCTGGAAATTTACAATAAAAGTAATTAATTAATTAATTACTAATATGTTGAGGAATCTAATTTAAAAAGTAGGTAACATGCAAAGATAGGTGGTATATGGGCGGACAATGGGCAGATGGGAACTCTAAGAAAGAAACCAAAGGAAATGTCAGAAATGGAAAGACAGACAAGAAGAATGCCTTTGGTGAGTTAATCAGCAGACTCAACCTAACCAAGGAAAGAATCATCACCATGAAGACAGGCCAATACAAACTTTCCAGACTGAAGTGTAAAGAGGAAAAAAAAAAAAAAGTAAAGTAAAACAAAAACTAGAAGAGCCAAGAACTATGAAATGGTTTTAAAAGGCATAATGTATGTGTAACTGAAATACCAAAAGGAGAAGACAGAATGAAGTATCTGAATGTATTTGAAGTAATAATAACCAATTTTCTAAAATTAATGACAAACACAAAACCAGAAAGAACACTGAGGATTATAAATATTTAGGGAAAAAAGGGAAAAAGAAAACTCCATCCTACGTGTATCATATTCCAATGACAATAAACTCAAAGAAAATAGGTAATCTCAAAAAAAAAAAGCTAGAAGGAAAAAAAACAACACTTTATTTATAAAAGGAAAAAGATAAGAATTACAGTAGACTTTTTTTTTGAAACCATGCAAACTAACAAAAAAAAAAAAAAGAAAAAATAAGAGTGGAGAGAAATATTTAAAGTATTGAAAGGAAGAGAAAAAAATCAAGAAGAACCAGATTTGCCATACCACATATTAAAATACATCACATTATAATAAAACATAGTATAAAAATACTATTATATTTATTTAAGAATAAAAGAACAGTTTAATCCAGGAGAATAGAAAGAAAGCTCAGAGACAGACCCACATTTATGGGAACTTAATCTACGGTAAAGAAGCCCACAAAACAATGTGTAATAGGAACACTATTAATGGTTCTCAAACTTTTGCATATATCAGAATCATCTGGATAATTTATTAGAGAATTATGGACCTAAGAAAAGAATTTCTGATTCAGTAGTTTGAGGTAGTGCTACAGAACTTGCATTTCTAACAAACTCCCAACTAATGCAGATATTGAACTGCTAACCCAGGGACTCTATTTTGAAAATTATGACCATAGTGTTGTCAGGAACTAGGCTGATCTATAAAGGGTGCGTCTCAGATAGGAGATGCTGATTAAGCAGCAACAGCCAAACCGAAAATAACAGAGAAGGTTTTAATCACTTACTGTGATAATATAAGCAAGTGGCTAAAATCAGAGACTGTGCTGATTCCTCTCTTTCCTCCTTCCCCTGCCCACTACCCCCCTTCCTTAAGAAACTGCACACAAGGTCAATGCCACATGAATCAGAGCAGTGGTAAGAGTAATCTCCCTGCTTTGGGAATCCTAAACAGTCTCTGGTGAGGAATGGAAAAGTACTGAATAACTGAGTCAGAGTAGGGAAACTATCTAAGTTTTCTCCTCCTAAGGAGGAGGCTTAGGCAGAAGCACCAGAAGAAAACAGGTGCTCAAGAACCTTAGAGAAGTAAACATAGGAAAGAAGGTGCCGGGCTAGAAATGCAAAATGAAGTCCACTGCTCGCCAGGGGGACCTGAATACTTGAAGGCAACTGCTTCCAAAGACTACCATGCACCGGCTGTGTACCAATTCTAATGTGGAGAGTGCAGATTTTTTTTTCCTGTGAGACCTGACAGGAAAAGCCTTTATAATCGCTATGGTCAGGCCTGAGAAATCACATGTTTTTACCAGAAGTCAAACACCTCAAGTATGTGCTACTAGGAAAAGGGGCTCATTTTAGGGAGAAAAATGAAAATGGGTAGTAGAGCATAGTAGTGTACAAAGAAGAAGCTGGAATAGCTTGAGGCTGCTGACACTCCAGAGACTTCTATACTCCAGTTCCTCTTTCCACTCTGAAGAGAACTAACAGGATTACTATTCTGGGCACAACTACATATCTAAAGTAAAATATTAAGTATTAAATGATTTAATATGGTAAAATGTTTAGAGCACGTACATATTCTATAATGTAATTGTACATGTCATTACATTGTACATGACAGCTACTTGTGGTAAATCTGATAATTTATAATCTGGACTTTAATCCTCACTTATTTACTTTACTTCCTCTGTCATTGCCATGATACTATTAAAGTGTTACAGGCTTTACAACAACTAAGACACAATAAGGGTAGATGGAGAACTCATAAGCATCTATGAAAACACTTTCAAGATACTTAATGAATCACTATTTCTTGAAACAAACCTTGAAAGTACTTCAAAAGGTGAGAATTTAAATGCAGAGTTTGATTTCAGAGTTTGATTCAGATAACCTTTTGGCCATTGAAACAATGCTTTAAGAGTCCAGATAATAAAACTATACTTCATCTAACATCTAACTTGTGATTCATGAGCTTTAATCTCAAGGTACCAAAAATAATGAATAGTTTTCCAACCTGAATTATTAAACACCTTATTTGAGAGAAAACTGGTAGAGTATAAAGACTGTTTCTTAAAGATCTTCCCCATGCTTCCTTTTTTTCATTAAAATGTCATTTAAGACAATATATAAACATCTCTGAGCAAAGAAAAGAAATTTAGTGGGTAGAAATCCTTATTCAAGATACTTTTCTATAATATAATATTTTATTATCATTTCTACTATCTACTTTCAATACTTTATCAGGATATTAATCAAAAGTATTTCATAAGAAATTAATTCTACCCAAAGCACTAATTTTATCCAGAGTAGATATTTAAAAGAAAACAATCTGTCTGAGGAAAAATATCAAGATTTTGGTTTACAGACATAAAATCTTGTTTAAGAAGAAAAGGTTATCAATGTAAAGACAGAAATAGTTTTTTAAAAATTTCCCATTAAGCATTGGAGTAAATAAGTCCACTACTACATAAAATATTCTTAATATGTCCTTAAATTTATAAAAGATGCTTATGTACCTAGACAAATGAAGACATTCTAGGTTATCACAGTGTCATCTACAGTCATGTCCATGTCTATCTGGATCTCTATTTAGCAAACACATAGTAAATGCAAAATTCAATTTCTAGAATCACAAAATCTTAGGATCAGAAATAAATTTAAAAGACACTTAATTTGACTGTTCATCCAATACTTAAATCCCTCCACACTCTATGTATGTATGTAGATAGACAGACAAACAATAAGATATACTATCCATTAAATTACTGTCCATGCTATGACTAGGTTACTCCACAGAAGAGAAATTTGCTACCTCAAGGAACACTGCTCATCTGTTATCCCTTTTATTAAGATGAACCATATGAAATACCCATTTTTATAGGTAGAAATGGTCTAATTCATCTAATTTCATATCAGTGTCATGCCATTAGGTGACTCTAATATAACTTTGTATTTTCATGTTGGGTTAAAATGTTTCCCCCTAGTTTTAACACACTGACCCTAGCTCTATAATGATTCAAAATAAATCTTTTATCCATATAACAATTTTCCAAATAGGCAACTTATTTCAAATACTTTCAACTGTAGTTCATATTATACATCTTCATGTCCCTTCAATTCTTTATCCATTATTCTTTAAATATGTTCTAACATTCCAATAAAAAATTATAAGTATGACAGCATATTAAAAGGAGTTAATGTGATATGAATTCAAATTAGACTGGGACTCTCCCCGATTTTTAGAAAACTAGCTTCAATTACATCAGACTAAAATTACATTATTCTTAAAACTTACTGTTAAATAACACTCCTAAAAATGTTAAATACATATGGTATAGCTAAGTTTGGTTACTAACCCTGTACAAATATTGAAGTTAAAATTTAAGTTTAAGCCACTAATATTTATTACTTTTGAATTTCGCTTTAGATAGAATATACAACTTCAGTCTTTTAAGATATTTTAAATACAGCTTCATGTCATATAAAATGTGAAAATATGTTTTCAATATTTTTATCCAAATCACTGACAATACTGAGCAGAATAAAGATGAAGATGGAACCCTGTGACATTCTACTATAGATCTCTCCTTTAAGTGGATATCAATCCATATATTTACATACTTGGTATGCTTATTTAATCAATTTATCTAATGTCTTTACCCCTCATATATTTCAAGCTTTTGTTTATAAATTGATCTTGCGAGTGACTTCGTTTATTAAAGTTTAGATAACTTTCCTGCCCCATTTTCCTTACGAGCTTAGTAAATCTGTCCCCTAAAAGGACAAGTTTAGCCTGGTAGTATTTTCTTAGCAAGTCAATCCCATTTGTGGAAGTTACCATTCTTTCTTTAACAATCCATTCTGAAATCATAAATCATTAAAAGAACCATCATTATAATTACCGGTTTGTGAAATGTTCTTGTTCAAATGTAAGGGTATTTACCCATTTGTGGTCTACAGTATTCAGGTTATTCTTTTTAAATGCCTCAGAAGACAACAGAAAATGTTTCATTGTTTCCATTTGGAAATTTCTTGATCACAATTCACCTAAACAAGCAATTCTGTACATGCTATAAAGAGGCTGGTGCACAACTGCACCTTTTCACTACTCTAAGGCTTTTGTTCTTCTTTAACTGTATCCTTTGTCAAAAAGAATCAACTTTGTACTGAGAGATCTTAGTGAAGGTAAAAAGTAAAACAAAAACAAGCAACAGCAAAAAACAACAATGCAGGAATTAGAGGAAAAAAAATTCAGAAGTTAATAAGTTCTGATTTCTCCTTATCATCATTACAAATATTTTCCCCAAGCAATGAGTAGGACTATTCTTTCCCTGGCTTTTTTTTTTTTTTTTTTTTGACAGAGAAAGATCACAAGTAGGCAGAGGCAGGCAGAGAGAGAGGAGGAAGCAGGCTCCCTGCTGAGCAGAGAGCCCAATGCGGGGCTCAATCCCAGGACCCTGGGATCATGACCTGAGCAGAAGGCAGAGGCTTAACCCACTGAGCCACCCAGGCGCCCCTTTCCCTGGCTTTCTTAATGTGAACATTATGTGCATTATTTTAAATGAGCATGATGATATTTTTTTTTCTCTCAAAGAATGCTTTTAAGAGAAATATAAGGTAAAAGCTTCTTATTTTCTGTATAGTAATTTCAATTTAAAATTTCTTCATTTTCTTAAATTTACTATATGTGGAGAATAAAGAAAAATAATGTATACGGTAAGAGAAAAACAATTTTATGTCCAGCCACACTATGCTAACATATCACTATATATATTTGGGACAATAATTAGCAGGTAATAAAAATGTGATTTTCCTGGCAGATAAATGGCCTCAAGGCATACTTTTTTTCTGCATATATTATGAGAATAAGACTCAAGTGATCCTGATGGTGTACTAAGAATGGATTCAAATACCCTAGCTCCTACAAAAGTAATAAAATTAGTATTGTTATTGTTTCATAACAATTGTGTATAAAATTAAATAAAAAGCAAAAAGAGCTGGTAATATGTTATTAATTCTTTTAAAATTTATATTTTGATAGCTACTTTTTATATAATATCCATATAAATTATAGTATAAAAAGTAATTACCAAGAAAATGATGAATTATAACTGGATGAACTTTTGAATTTATGAGAAAACTATACTTTAACTAATTTGATATAATTACAGTATTTTTTGGAACTATGCAGTAAAGATGACAAGAATTCCTCAATATCTACCTAAATCAATCAATCACTCAATCACAATCAATAATATGATTTACAGAAAGCATTTGAAATACCTAAACAACACTTTTCTAAAATGATAAAGCTTAATGAGAGTGATAGATGCAAATACAGATTTCTAGTGCTTTCAAGAACTATATAGACAAACTCCAAGAACTATTGACAAACTCCAACAGACAAGTAACACAGAACAGGTATAGAAAAGCACAACAGGGGGCGCCTGGGTGGCTCAGTGGGTTAAAGCCTCTGCCTTCAGCTTGGGCCCTGATCTCAGGGTCCTGGGATCGAGCCCCGCATCAGGCTCTCTGCTCGGCGGGGAGCCTGCTTCCTCCTCTCTCTCTGCCTGCTGCTCTGCCTACTTGTGATCTCTGTCTGTCAAATAAATAAATAAAATTTAAAAAAAAAAAGAAAGAAAAGCACAACAAAGCACTTAAGCATCCTTAAAAGTTATGGCAATCTCAAAGATAAGTAAATACAAATTCACAGCTTTCTCTACAGAAACAGAACCAGTAGGCTACATGGAGAGAGTAAGAAGAAAGAGAAAGCAAAAGAGAAAGTAGGAGGAGAGTGGAGGAGGAAGAGTGGGGGAGTGGAGGATTGGATGCTGATTGATTTTAAGGAATTGGCTCACTCGGTAGGAGCTATCAAGTAGGAAATCCTTAGGGCAGTAACCAATCAGGTTGGAAACTCAGGCAGGATTCTGTGTTACATTATTAAAAAAGAATTTTTCTTTTTGGGGAAACTGTAGTATTAACTCTTATAACCTTCAGTTGATTGGATAAGCCCACTGACATTATGTGGGTTTAAGTGTGTGTATGTATACTGTTAAGGTAAAAATTATTCTAACACTCATTAAAATAGTAAGAAAGACTTTGTTCAAGACCATTGTGACAGATGCCAAAATTGTTGCAATAGAGTCAAGAGACCAGCTCAATTTCAATACAAGAACAACCAGGGCTTTACAGCCAGGGATGCAGGTTGATGAGGTTGGTTGAGCTGAAAATTAGTATGAGATATCAAGGGTAGGGGGAGATTCTTGCTAAACTGATAGAACAGAATTCTTGCTAAGGGCGAAGGTGTTTAGATATCAAGGATGGGGGTTAAGGAACTTGATCAGATATCAAGCTTTGGGGGGATTCTCTCTGACAGCAGGATTCTTAAGAATACTAGGTAAGCAAGCATATCAAGGATGAGCCCAACATTGAGACCTAGGAGAGAAGGAGTTCAGAGGAGCCTGACTACAGATTGGCTGAGAGACGTCGTACTCATACTCATCAGTGCCCAGACACAACAAACTATATCAATGATTATATATATATATTTATTACACATGTGATATTAGGTATACAAGTGATTATAGACATATAAAATGTTCTCTTCATCCTGTTGACTTTTTTTTTCCCCAAGCATAAATTGCCCCACAAAGGGAATTTTTGTTCATGACACTAGTTTATTTCCCTCTTATAAAACCAAATGCAACCAAAGGAAGTGAACACAGTCTCCAGATTTTATTATCTTCACATAATATAACAAAATATAAAGCTTAGAACTGGATCACTTGGCCCTTTTTCTTATCTCCTTCCAGTTCAAAATATTTACGTCTCTTAACTGCGAGCATTCTCTTAGATCCGCAGTTGGGCTCATCACATTTAAGCCTCAGCACCATCTTTGTAGTTTTAGACTTTTTCCAAAAAATTGGCTTAGTCTGCCCACCACAACCACTCTGCTTCTTGTCATAACACCACTCGCCCTGGGCATAGAGAGAATCTTTGCCTTTCTTGGACTGCGTCACTTTGTGGGGTTGGTGCTTGCCACAGTTCTTGCAGAAAATCCAGAGAGTTTTAGGACACGTTCACCTTGTTTTCAAGAGTGCTATCAGCATGAAAAGCCTCCTGTTGGTTTTAATCTTTATTTAGTCATGTTGTTTTGGTGGCCTTTGTCTCACCTTGTTCTATGCTTGCGTCTGTATCTACTGAGTCTCACTACCCCTTTCCATATTCACACTGACATTTGCTCTATGATCATCCTCTTGAATATATACCCTGTCATACGAAAGACACTTCTGTGTAGGAAACTAATAAAAGAAAAAGTTCCCCAGATAGCTCCTGCCTATACACACCAAATAGTCATGGGGCATAATCCCTATATGTCAAAAAGCTAATCAGAAGTTTATTAGATATAAAGACCAATATCCTTTTGGTATTTTTGAAAGGTTCCAGCATGAACTGGATGAGGAATGTTGTTTAGGTGCTAACTCTGCAACCAAATATATAAAGTTCTAAGGGCCATCCTGATTTATGACAAACTGTCTCACAAACAAGTTTAAAACAAAACAAAACAAAACACTGACCACTGAATTTTCAAAAAGTATCCTGATAATTATATTCAGCTCTTGTAGTGAAAAATATCAAGAAGAAAAATAGGCTTGTTTTGTAAAATATGATGAAACTCTTCAGAAACTAATGTCAACACTGTTTTTTTCTACTCTATTCTAGGTTTTTTGAGTCATATCTTCCATATTAATCATCAACCATTATATATTAACATAGACCTCAGCAAGTATTTCTCAGGTAGAGAGACAAATTTCAATTCAAAACAAAATTTTTTATAATAAAAATAAAAACTTAAAAATACATATAGTGGGGCATCTGGGTGGGGCAAGTAGTTAAGCATCCAATCTTGGTTTTGCTCAGGTCATGATTTCAAGGTTGTAAGATCAAGCCCCAAGTCAGGTTCCCCACTCAGCATGGAGTCTGCTTGGGATTCTCTTTCTCTCTCTCTCTCCCCCTCTACCCCTCCTGCTCCTGCTCTCTCTCTCCCCCAAATAAATAAATAAATGTTGTAAAAATACAGCTTTCTTAATGTAATATTTTCATTTTTAAAAGGTTATTTAAAATCATATTATATATAAAATCACCTTTCACATATTGTATATTACGATTTCATAAATATATCCTTATTAACAGTAAGATTTGCTCTAAAATACACATTTTAAAGTGAGCTTTATAAACAAATAATTAACATCATAAACTGACTCTTAAATTAGAGGTCAAGAGATGAAACTTAATGGGGAAGAAAAAAATATTAAAGTAGATAAAATCTGAAGTGGATTATAAAAAATAATTTGATGATCCTAGTTTATAATATTACCAAAAAGCTAGCTAATTATACCTGAAACCTTTGGTTTCTCTCCATTTAATTGTTTTCCAAATTCTCTGGCCAGTAAGATAATTACCTCCCCACCTCAACCTCACCATGAAGATTTGTTTTCAGTTCTAAAGCATTAATGTCTTAAACAAGGGAAAATAGTCTCCTCATTGTTTCTACAGGATTCACACATGCAAAATCTCACTGGTATGTGATTAAACAATATGCTCTTGGCTTTATTTCTACTTTCTTGCCCTTGGCTCTTTTCTACTTGCACTTTTAAGTTTCTTTTTTTCTATTTTTACAGTGTAAGGGGGTTCAGAACAAGTCTCCCCTGCCAAAATGTGCTACTTCAGCATATGGATCACTTTTAGCTGAAGTCATTCAAGGCTGAAAAGATTCAGGAAGAGCTTTTGCCTCCCCCTTAACCTCCTAAAAGAATTTAGAGAGAGGTCCTATTCCAGGAAGAAAACTAACAGAGATAACTATAAAAACTATGGGCTAAGTGGTAATAAACCGATGGGGTGGGGACCTTGGCAGGAACTGGAGAGCAAATTTCTTTCTGCGTCCCTCTGTATCTGTAAAGTATGACAAACATGTTTTCCTTGTTCATCTTGCTGTGAATTATGTTCCTGCCCTTTGAAATCTCATAGTCCTATCCCTCTTCTCCTTAGCTCAGGATGGCATATAAGCCTGACTGCCTGTGGGTCTCATATTCTTATGGGGCTCCCATATACATATAATTAAATTTGTTTTTCCTCCTGTAATCTGTTTTATGCCAATTTCATTAATAGACCAGCCAAAAGAACCTTGAAGGGTAGAATAAAAATCTTTCCTCCTCTACAGGTGCCAAGACCACAGTATTTTCCTGCTCTGCCCAAGCAGAATGAGAGTGGGTGTCTTATAACAATCTATCATTATCAATTTTCCTCTAAATGAATGCAGAGAAGATTTTAAAACATTCCTGTGTTCTGGAGATGTAATATACTAACACTCAAATAAAAAGCCTAGTGTGATCAACTGCTGGTGCCCTACAAAAAAGAATCATGTAAAATGCAGGAGACCAAGCATAAATCTTCAATTTCTTAATCTTAATTAAACCCAGATATAAATTTCTTTCATTTTAAATGTATTCCAGTTCAAAGTTAATCTTAAAAATTTAAACCAATTCCTTAAATGTTGGGTACTTTTTAAATATTGTATTTTTGGGGATTTTCATACTTTCATATTTCAATCTTTTAACCCACTTTTAACTAAAATGAACTCTTCTACCTTGTCCTAAACACAAAGGACTGTTTTACCTAGGATTCAAACAGTCTGACTTCTTGACACTATTTATTATGATAGTATTTTTAAACTTTGCAACAGGTTTCTAGATATATATACTTCTTTGATAAGTCTGGGTTCTAGAAAAATATTTGAGTAGCAGTATAAAAGTTTTTCAAAGATAATGATGCCAAATGGGTCCTGATGTATTATGGTAATGCTAGCTGCTATCAACAAATAATTTCAAAATTTTCACTGACTTAAGACAACGTAAGTTTTCTTTTTTAATCATGGAACTGTCTCAAATGACAGATTCCCTCCAAGTGATAATTCACAAACCCAATCTCCTCATACCTGTGGTATTGCCACTGAAAAAAAATCTTAATATTTTCTCTTACGAGCAAAAGAGAAAAGAGATGGCAAAGCCCATCTTCTTCTTAACCATCTTGGCCAGAAAGTGACACATTTTACTTGCACTCCCAAATCACTGGCAGAAAACTAAGCTACTTGAACTTTGTTTGCTGTCCAGAAAAATAACAACACAAATTAAACTACTGACTCTGAAAGGGATTATCTCCAATTAATGGTTTTACCTGACAGATATTTCATGGAAGGATATAGGCAAAAAGAGGCTTTTATGAACTACACTGACCCCACAAAGGCAAAGGAAAAGACCCCAGCAGGGAGAAGGAGCTGCCGAGTGACAACCATATGCTAAATAAGAGCAACAAGTTTTGGTAAAAACAACAAAACAAAAACCAAAGAAAAAGATGATCTACAGAATATCAATAATTGAACTGACATTACACATCTCCTAAGAAACACTACATACTAAAGACAGTGGAATAATTTCTTCATGAAAAACAACTGCTACAGAATTTCACAGTGTTGAAATAAAATATTATTCAGAAATTATGGTGTAACAAAAATTTTCAGAAAAACAAATATGACTAAAGTTTATACTTTACAATTAATAAAGACTATAGCATAAGAAGTAAATTGAACACATGGAGAGAAAGAAAGCAGTAAAAGCTAAAAAAAATGTGTAAGTATGTGAGTACATCACTAGAAATATAACTAAAAACAACATTTTGGAGAATTTAAGAACTAAAACTAAATACTGAATAGTATGGGCACATGAAGCCAAGAGTAAAAACATGGTAAAGTCAAAAAATGTATGTCCTTTAGAAGGGAAGTATGACAGAGAAACTGAGGCTTAGCTTTATTTGTTACTTTCTCCCCCAAATTAAAAAGATCTGAAGCAAATACGTCATAATGAAACTGATGGGGTTCAGAACACTATCTCCCAAATTCTGGCACCTTGACATACTATGTATTTTAAGCTAAAGGAATTTGAAAAATGGCAGGTGCGGAAAGAATTCTCTGACCTCCTCTTTTCCGCTGAAGCAAGTGATAAGACCTTCTTGTGAGACATGCTACCTTATACCCTGAAAAAAGGGAGCTTCCTTATTTCCAAAGACGAATGACAAAAAGAATCCAAATGACTAGGTCTTGCTAAAATGCACCCAGTTTACTACGTTTAGTTCCCACCCTTTTGTCCTATCATATTTTTCTATGACTTGTTACTCTTCATCAAAACTAGTATTAAAATGCTCAGGTTTGGGAAGCCAGTTAAGTGTCCACCTTCACCTCAGGTCATGATCTCAGGGTTCCGGGATCAAGTCCTACATCGGGCTCCTTGCTAGCAGGGAGCCTGCTTCTCCCTCTGCCTTCCATTCCCCCTCCCTGTACTCTCTCTGACAAATAAATAAAATCTTTTTAAAAAATTAAAAAATAAAAATGCTCAGGTTTAACTTTCTTAGGGTTTTTTTCTTCTTTATGGAGGTTCCCATGTCATGTAAGATTATATTAAATAATTTTGTACGGTTATCTCCTGTTAATTTGTCTTTGGCACTTCAATTTACAAAGCCCCAGCCAAAGTACCTAGGAGAATATTAGAAAAAAACAAGTTTTCCTCGGCTATGAAACCAGATATTAAATCTTAATGCTTGTCTATTAATTTTTTGTTTATTCTATTTAATTACTAAAAATTGCAGTAAATTGTGATACAGAGTCTCAAAATTGGTGGAGAAGAAAATTTCCAAAATTTATATGGAAATGATGTTTTCAAAAAAATCAATTACCAAATTCTAACAGAAACTGTAACTAGGTTAAAAACTAAACATTCTTTCAAATAGAAAACCTTAAAGAATAACAACAGGTGAGTGAACTATTTCTGTTATTATAGGATATTGGACATCCTTTGCATAACTGTAATCACAAAAAACAAAATCAAATCAAAAGATTTTTCCAGGGCGCCTGGGTGGCTCAATGGGTTAAAGCCTCTGCCTTTGGCTCAGGTCATGATCCCAGGGTGCTGGGATCAATCCCCACATCAGGCTCTCTGCTCAGCAGGAAGCCTGCTTCCTCCTCTCTCTCTCTCTGCCTGCCTCTCTGCGTACTTGTAATCTCTGTCTGTCAAATAAAATAAATAAAATCTTTAAAAAAAAAAAAGATTTTTCCACACAACTTTAGCTACTGGTTATTGAGTAATTACTATACACTGGCACTTTGCTTCACTTAATCCTTACATAGCAGCTGTTCAATACTATAATTAACTCTAATTTAGAGATTTTTAGAAATAAGTACAAAGAAATTACAGTTGCCCTAATCCAAACTACTAATAAAGAATAAAAGACATCATTTGACGTGCCTTCTTAGTCCACAAAGATATCAAAAATCACATGTCCTTTCTTCCAACCTATCTGTTTAAGTGATTTGAGGTTAAAGACACCTAAAACAGTGGAGTAATTTCCTACTACATTTCCTCTGCATTTCAGAAACCTGAAGGATGAGAAATTAAGAGTAAGGGGTGCTGAAGATCAGCACTATAAAGGCAATAATAAAACAGTGTCTCTCTAAGTTCTCTCAAAGGTATTCCCTGATTTGCCTGTTAAAGATATGTATAGGTGGGCTCCAACTAAATCATTAAGAATAAAAATTAATAGAGCAGAATCCTGTTAATCTGAATAATAAACAAATATCCCCAGTATTCTCATTATAAAGAAATTTAGAAAACATTGTCCAAAATGATGTTTTCTAATATTGTGGAAACAAAATACTCACCTGGATTCTTGTTAAAAATACAATAGGTTGAAGCACATAAAATGCTGGGTTTGTAGGCTAAAGATAGCTAAATATTGCCAATTTCATAAAGTTCACATATTCCTTTGACCCAGTAGAACTACTGTATCAGATTCTGCAGGAAAGGAACATTATTAACATGGAATCTAAGGGATTTTCACGATAAAGCAAATCTGAGGAAAAAATATACCATTAAAGAGGAAATGAAGAACTCAAGATCCTTAAATTCTCCAAGTTACGACAGTTCCTGTCTTGCTACAGCAGAGAGGTTTGGCAAACTATGGTCTCCAGTTCAAATCAAATTAGTAGCCTGATTTTGTAAATAAACTTTTACTGAAACACAGCAATGGCCATTCAATTGCACATCATTTGTGGCTGCTTTCTCATTGTACTGGCAGAGTTAAATAGTTTCAGCAGAGATCCTAAAATATTTGCTATCTATCCATTTTCAAATAATGTCCACCAACTTTCCTTAATCACAAAATAACAAAGAGTTACAATAAGCCAACAAACGACATAAAATGAAGTCATTAAAATAATCCAAAAGTAGGCATTAAAAGAAAAAAAAAAGAAAACATGGGACGAGAAACAAATAGCAAGATGATACACTGTAATACAAAAATCTCAAAAATCAAACTAAACATAAAGAGTTACAAAAACACAAAACGAAGGCAATGGTTATTAGATTAGATAAAAGTAAGATCCAACTACATGTTTTCTACAAGAAACCCATTTAAAACATAAAGACAGAAATAGATTAAAAGTAAAGGGGAGGGGCACCTGGGTGGCTCAGTGGATTAAAGCCTCTGCCTTCCGCTCAGGTCATGATCCCAGGGTCCTGGGATCGAGCCCCGCATAGGGCTCTCTGCTCAGTGAGGAGTCTACTTCCTCCTCTCTCTGCCTGCTTCTCTGCCTACTTGTGATCTGTCTGTCAAGTGAATAAATAAAATATTAAAAAAAAAAAAAGTAAAGGGATAAAATATGAAGGAAAAAAGTAAATAGGGAAAAAAGGTTAAAGGATAGGGGAAATTATATTATTCTGGCAATAATAAAAAAAAGGTAGAAAAACTATATTAATATCATACAAGGTAGATTTCATAATGACTTTATCAGAAAAAAGGCATTTTTATAGTGTTAAAGGGAAAATTATGTGATGAGGACTCAATCCAAAATGTTTAGCATGTCAAAATTCCTAGGAAAAAATAGAACTGCGAGGGAAACTAGTCAAATCCATAAACACAGTCAGCTATTTCAACACTTGCCTCTCATTAACTGGCAGACAGGTAGAAAGAAAACCCATAACAATACAGAAGACTTGAAAGACACAATCAAAACACTTGATCTAAATGACATTTATTAAAAAAACAAAAACAAAAACAAAACTCCACCAACAGAAGAATGCACATTATTTTCAAGTAGATAAAGAACATCTACCAAGACAGCATATCCTGGGCCATAAAACAAATCTCAAAAAAGTGTTTAAATTATATGAAATATATTCTTTGTCCATATTAGAACAAGATTAGAAATGAATAAAAGAAATACATGTAGAAAACCACAAATATTTTGACACTAAATAAGAGATTTCTAAATGACCCAGGGAAAAAAAGAATAAAAAAAAAATTAAAAGTACTTTTAACTCACTGAAATTGAAAACAGGACATTTGAAAATGTGAGAAGGGATGCCTGGGTGCCTCAGTAGTCTAAGTATCTCACTCCTGATTTCAGCTCAGGTCATATCTCAGGGTTGTGAGATTGAGCACATGTTGGGGTCCGTGCTGGCCGTGGATCCTGCTTAAGATTCTCTCTCTTCTCTCTCTCCCTCTGCCTCTGCCCCCCCCCCATTTTCTCTCTCTTAAAAAGATAAGTGAGACATGCACCTAGAGTGCATGAAGAAATATACCACCAAATGCCTAGGTTTAAAAATAAAGTTTCAATCAGTGGCGTAAACTTCTGGTTTTAAGATACTGGAATAAGAGAGAATAGAAAGCCAATTAAACTAAAGAAATAAAATAATCAAGGTAAGAGTATAAGATGATAATTTTTTCTAAATTTACCTACAGACCATGCAATCTCAATAAATAGTAACTGGGCTTTTTTTTTTTTTAATGGAAACTGACAAGCTGAGTATAAAATGTATAAGAAAACGCACATTCTCTAGACTAGCCGAACAATTTTCAAGAATAAAATTGTTGTTTTTAAGTTCATGATTTTAAGACTTATTATAAAGCTACACTAAACAAGAGAGTATGGTATTGGTGTACAGATAGAAAATTAGATCATAGTAGTGGTTCTCATCCAACGGTGGTTTACTACCCCCATTCTCCCAGGGGACATCTAGCAGTATCTGGAGACATTTCTGGTTATCACACTGAAGCACATGCTACAGGCACTCATGGGGTGGGAATGAAGGAGGCTGCTAAAGATCCTGCAGCACACAAGATAGCCCTCCATAATAGAGAATTATGCAACTCCAACTGTCAATATTGCCAAGGTTGAAAAATACCAGGTCAATAGAACAAAATTAGGAGTCCAGAAATCTGTACTCACATGGTCAAATGATTTTTCTCCTGAGATGGTGGGGTAATACAGTGAAGGAAAAGATACTTTTCTTTTTCACCAGTCTTATATAAAACCCAGTGCTCATTACATCACATGTCCCTCTTACTGTCTTATCACCCAGTTACCCCATTCCCCCACCTGCCTTTCCTCCAACAACCCTCTATAGTTTCCTATAGTTAAGAGTCTCTTATGGTTTGTGCTCGCTTCGGCAGCACATGTACTAAAATTGGAAGAGTCTCTTATGGTTTGTCTCCCTCTCTGGTTTCATTTTATTTTTTCCTCTTTTACCCTAAGATCCTCTCTCATTTCTTAATTCCACAAGTGAGGTCATATGATAATTGTCTTTCTCCGATTAACTTATTTCACTCAGCATAATACTGTCTAGTTACATCCACGTCATTGTAAATGGCAAGAGTTCATTTTTTGATGGCTGCGTAATATTGTACTATTCCATTTATATATGTGTGTGTATATATATGTTTTTACACACACACACACACACACACCATGCCACATCTCTTTATCCATTCATCTGTCAATGGACTTTTGGCTCTTCCCATTGTTTGGCTATTGTAGACGTTGCTATTATGAACACTGGGGTGCAGGTGCCCCTTTGAATCACTGCATTTGTAACTTTGGGGTAAATACCCAGTAGTGCAATTGCTGAGTCATAGGGTAGCCCTATTTGCAACTTTTTGAGGAACCTCCAAACTGTTTTCCACAGTGGCTACATCAGTCTGCATTCCAACCAACAGTGTAAGACAGTTCCCCTTTCTCCATATTCTCACCAACATCTGTTATTTCCTGACTTGTTAATTTTAGCCATTCTACCTGGTGTGAGGTGCATCTCATTTTGGTTTTGATTCTTATTTCCCTGATGCTGAGTGACATTCAGCATTTTTTTCATGTGTCTGTTGGCCATCAGGATGTCTTCTTTGCAGAAATGTTTGTCCATGTCTTCTGCTCATTTCTTGATTGGATTATTTGTTCTTTGGGTGTTAAGTTTGATAAGTTCTTTGTATATTTTGGATACTAGCCCTTTATCTGTAATGTCATTTGCAAATATCTTCTCCCATTCTGTCAGTTGCCTTTTGGTTTTGTCAGTTGTTTCCTTTGCTGTGCAAAAGCTTTTCATCTTGATGAAATCCCAATAGTTCATTTTTGCCTTTGGTTTCCCCTGCCTTTGGAGACATGTCTAGCAAGAAGTTGCTGCAGCCAAGGTCAAAGATGTTGCTGCCTGTATTCTCCTCAAGGATTTTGATGGATTCCTGTCTCACATTTGGGTCTTTCATCCATTTTGAGTCTATTTTTGTGTGTGGTGTACAAAAATGGTCCAGTTTCATTCTTGTCTATGTGGCTGTCCAACTGTCTTAACACTATTTGTTGAAGAGACTGTCTTTTTTCCATTGGATATTCTTACTTGCTCTGTTGAAGATTAGTTGGCTACAGAGTTGTTGGTCCATTTCTGGGTTCTCTATTCTGTCCCATTGATCTAGGTGTCCATTTTTGTGCCAGTACCATACTCTCTTGATGATTACAGCTTTGAAATAGAGCTTGAAGTCAGGCACTGGGATGCTTCCAACTTTGGTTTTCTTTTCTAACATTCCTTTGGCTACTTGGGGTCTTTACTTGTCCTATACAAATTTTAGGACTATTTGTTCCAGCTCTGTGATAAAAACTGAGGTATTTTGATAAGGACTGCATTTAAAGTGTAGATTGCTCTAGGTAGCACAGACATTTTCACAATATTTGTTCTTCCAATCCATGAGCATGAAATGTTTTTCCATTTCTTTGTTTTTCTCAGTTTCTTTCATGAGTGTTCCTTAGTTTTCTGAGTACAGATCTTTTGCCTCTTTGGTTAGGTTTATTCCTAGGTATCTATGGTTCTGGGTGCAACTGTAAATATGATCAACTCAATTTCTCTTTCTTCTGTCTCATTGGTAGTGCATAGAAATGCAACTGATTTCTGCGCATTGATTTTATATCTTGCCACTCTCCTGAATTCCTATATGGGTTCTAGCAATTTTTGAAGGAGAAGATACTTTTGTTTTTTAAAAAAATGGTGCTGAAATCATTATGGATATTCATACTGGAGCTCGCTGAAAAGGGGGGAAACTTCAACTATCTCATTACATCCCCAAGCAAATTAAAAAATGAGTCACATACATAACCTAAGAAAATACATAAAACTTCTTACTGAAAATATAGGAGAAAATCATGGTGATTTATAGTTAGGTAAAGATTTGATATAACATCAAAAGTATAATCCATAAGAAAAAATGATGTTTGAATAATTAAAGTTTTATTCATCTAAGGATACCATCAAGAAAGTGAAAAGGAGCCTGGCTCCTGAGCCTGGCTCAGTGGGTTAAAGCCTCTGCCTTCGGCTCAGGTCATGATCCCAGGGTCCTGAAATCAAGCCACGAGTTGGGCTCTCTGCTCCACAGGGAGCCTGCTTCCTCCTCTCTCTCTCTCTCTGCCTGCCTCTCTGCCTACTTGTGATTTCTCGCTCTCTGTCAAATAAATAAAATCTTTAAAAAAAAAAAACGTGAAAAAGAAACCAGAAAATGAGAAAATATTCATAATGCATATTATGGCAAAGGACTTATATCTAGAATTTATAAAAACAAACTAAAATTATGAAGATAAACAATAAAATAAAATGAATGATTAAAACATATATATACTTCACAAAAGAAAACACAAATAGTAATAAGCATCTTTTCATGTGCTTACTTATCAACTGTTATTCAAAAAATGCAGTGAGATGAGATGCCATTTCCCATTCAAAAGAAAACAAAAGGCTAAAATGAAAAACACTGACAATACCAAGTGCTGATAGGCTTCAGATCAAAGAGAACTCTCATACATTACAATGAAAATATAAAATGCCAAGAAACTCTGGAAAACAGTTTGGAATTTGTTTATAAATTTAAACACTTACCATATGATC
This sequence comes from Mustela putorius furo, assembly GCF_011764305.1. Taxonomy (NCBI): domain Eukaryota; kingdom Metazoa; phylum Chordata; class Mammalia; order Carnivora; family Mustelidae; genus Mustela; species Mustela putorius. The sequence goes on along the minus strand of NW_025422368.1, from coordinate 25,048,553 downwards.
CTGCAATTCCATACCTAAATATTTTTAAATAATTAAAAAAAAATATGTTCCCACACAGATCTTCATGTAAATATTCACAGCAACCCAAAATGTTAATCAATCTAAATGTCGAGGAATAAGTGAATGGATAAACAAAATGTTGTATATCCATGTAACAGAATACCAGTCAGCAATCAAAATGCATAGATTACTAATACAGGTAACCTCATGATCTCAAAAAACATGCTGAACCAAAGCAGATAGATATAAAAAGAAAATACACGTTTACTTCATCTTTATGAAATTATAAAAGCTAGCTCATCAGTAGTGAGAAAATGTGGACCTCTGGTTGCCTAGGTCTAGAGCTATAATGGAAGGGATGACTGTAAAAGGACAAGAGAGAATTTCTTGGGTTGATAGAAATGTTCTATATCTTGATTGTGACAGTAGATACATGGATGTATATATTTCTCAATAACAAGCCTATTTTACTATACTTAGAGCAAATACCAAAAAACTGACAGGCTTTGGGGATATAGTAAAATTCAGAATAAGCACATTACCTAACTCTCATAGAATTTACATTCTGTACTCAAATGAAATGAGTACTTACAGTTCTAAGGGAAGACACTAGAAGATAATATGTTAAAAACATGTGTTGATCATTTGTAGACATTTTTGACAAGACACTGCAGGAAAAAGACAAACTTAGTTTTCTTTTTGTAAAAAAAGCTTAAGGACAAAGTAATAATACAGATAGTTTATTTGGTATGCTTGGGTAACTTTCCACATTATATCTGTTAATAGCACTAAAAGATTATAAATAGTATGTCATACATATTCTTCACAGAAATTTGGATTTTGCAAGTGCTGGTAGAGAGGAACTAAGAAATAAAATTCATGAATGTTATAATTCAAAAGTATGAATAATATTTAAAATTATATCTGTATCTGTGCACATATACAACCCTCCACCCACAAGTACAAACTCCCACTTGCATACATGCAAATGCTTTCTCATCTAATAAAGATTAACTTTGTTTATTACTTCCTCTTTCCTGAGGACTCTGGTCTATCAGTTTTTTTCTTTCTTATATCTTTAGGCTTTCTAAGATTGGCTCTCACCCATAAGTGTTAAAATGAGCTCAACTTCCAGGCCAAAATATCTGAGGGAAAAATTTCCCCTTCATAGCTCCCTCCACCTACAGTGCTCTCTTATGTTCATCATCTAAGCTTCCCAAAGACTTGTCTTCTGTTTCTATTGTTTCATCTCCTTTTTTTTTTTTTTTTCCCTCATCTGATTATCCACTTTTGTTTGGCCACCATTCCACCAAAACTATTTTTTACTGGCTTTCTTGTTGTCCCATCTAGCAATCATCTGTAAATCCATACCTTACTTTTTTCATATTATTTGAAAATCTTACCCACTCAACTTTTTTATAAAATGCTCTCTTCTCAGGATCTAGGTATACTCGGCACTTGGTTTCCTCCTTTTCTTCTTGCCAGTTTACAGTTTCCTTCACAAGCTCTCTTAGCCTATCCATTCTATATTGAGGTCCCTCAGGACCCTAGGTGGAATTATTTTCTCATTCTATATAGTCTCTGGTATCATCCACAGACATACTTTCTCTGACCTTCTACATACTTATGACTTCCAAATTCATCCACTAAAAGAGTTCTCATAGTTCCAAACTCTATATTCAACTCTCTTATGAACTCTGATCTTGAATATTCCACAGGCACTATAAGCTCAACATATCTAAAACATGAAATTTTCAACCCTAACCATGCCGCAGGTCTTAAGTTTCCTATTTCAGTGAATTGCCAAAACCAAAGATCTGGTCACCAACCACAAAAACATATTCATGTATATAAACGCATATTTATGTATATAAAATGTGTATGCTTGTGTATGTGTAATTATATCCTTTACCATTCAACATTGACTTCCCCTCTTTTATTCCCACAAATTCTCTGGTTTCTGTTCCCTTAATATGACTCAAAACCATTAAAACCTCTCTTTTCCATACACCTACCTTATTTTGAGCCACCACCATTCTCACTAGGATAATTGTAATTGCTGTTTAACTGATTTATGTGCTTCTAATACTGTCTCCCATCAAGTGTTTTTTAAACTTTACCAGAGTAATACTTCTAAAATGCAGATCTGAAGAAATGTCACTTCTCGAATTAATATCTTTTAACATCTCCCAATTTCCTGTCAGACTACATGGCAGACAAGGTCCTTTATTATTATTTCTGTGGAATAAAATAATCTTTCATTTCATAGTCTCAAACAGCCTCAGCCCCCCCTTGCCAAACATTTACATTATACTCTCTCATTTAACAGACTGTGAATATGCTATTCCATCTACCGCTCTCATGTGTAATTCTCAGTTCTGACATCACTTAGACCCCATGAACCCTGAACGATCTCATCACTGGTCCAATAAAGTGGTCCCTCACACAAAATGAAAGAATTATATACCCCTTTTAATATAACACTTGTTTCATCATAACTTACCACAGTTTTAACAATCATCTCATTGATTTTTACCTGCTTAATATTAATAGAAGGACTGTGTCCTGCTCATGTTATATCCATATAATCCAGCAGAATATCAGTCATGTAAAAGGCCCACATTAAATAAGGAAGAGAGGGAAGGACAAAGGCTTGGTCTAGCATTCAAATGCTAAACAAGGCCCCAAAGTAAATGTGTAAAAATTTAAAGTTGACTTTTCAAAATCAAAGACAGATAATATATGAACTACAAGTAAGTAACCTTTCTTCTATAGCCGGGACATCAGGAAACATGAATCCTAACCCTGGTTTTGGGAGTACCTTGACCAAGAAATCTTGTGACCAATAATAACAAATATGATAATAATTCAGTCAGTATTAGCTGAACACCTAGAATGTGCCAGGTGCTATCCTAAGCAATATGTAAATCTGATGTCACACAATACTCCTGAAAATCCTGTGAGGTGAGAATTACTTGTGTATACACTCTAAAGATAAGAAAAATGAGGCACAGAGAGGCTAAGGACATTACATATAAACCGTTAAGGGACAAAGGTAGGGAGTCAGATTTCAGAACACCTAATTGCAATAACTCTAATGTTTACTTGATTTTCCCTTAAATTTTTAATTTGAAAAAGAGAGACAGACAGAGAGAAAGGTATGAATGCATGTGCCTGCACACACATACACATGAATGCTAAACTAAATTATTTCTAAGGAACCACCCAGCTATTATTTTTGTTAAATTAAATTTACTAACTTCAAATTTCCAATATGATTAGAGAATACAAGTGTGGGATCACCAATTTTACACTTTACATGATTTTACCTATAATCATATCCCCTTTTAGTGCCTGGTTTTTAAATAGCATTTCACCATACGGAACTGCTTCCGCTCCTCGATGTGTCCTGAGGTAGTGCTGGATTGCTCTCCACCCAGTGTTTCCAACTGATGAACACAGGATATCCTTCTACTTACTTAGGTTATTTTAAATTTCTTTCAGCCCAGTTTCGTAGTTTTCAATGGACAAGTCTCTCACCTCCTTGGTTAAATTTACCACTAAGAATATTATTCTTTAAGATTGTACTGTAAACTTAACTGCTTTCTTAATTTCTTTTTTGGATATTCATTGAGAGTGTAGAGAAACATGACTGATTTTGTGTGTTAATCTTTTAACCTGCCACTGCGCTGAATTTATTTATTAGCTCTGCTATTGGCTATTTTTGACAAGGTAATAGTAGAAAGAGACAAATTCAGCAATGAATTCACAAGAAAAGACAATTTACAAGAACTGAATTACAGTTAACAGAAAAAGTTCAGAAATTTGAGGACCTGCAAGAATAACCACCTTCCCAACCTCAACTTCTAAAAGAAATAGCTGAGAAGGTCTTTGAGCAACAAAGACCAACTAAATTCAACCTTACAGCAAGTATTAAACCAAGTATGTGTTAGTCACATCCACTGTTGAAGATTTAACCCATTAGTGTCTCCAAGCACAGACCCAACAAAGCTGTGACTGTCCTATATATATTTTCATTTGGAACAAATGGTTTGGAGAAAAGAGACCACTGAAATTTCTTCAACCCAGGTTTGCTAAATGAAGTTATTTTTAATCAGAAAAAAAGAGAAAGACAAACAGGGAAGACACAAAACGTATATAAGCATATTAAATGTAGGCAGTAGTTCTCTAAAATAACTGTGGGTTTGCCTCTGATGAATGGAGCCGATTGTAATCAAACAGATAAGGAGCCAAAAGAACCATAACCCTGAACTCTCACTATTTGCTATCTAAAATGACCCATGCCTCCCAATTTTCTATAGCAAGAAGCAGGCTGAGAAATGGTATAATCACCAATACTCAGGGATAGCCAACAAAGATATTGAAAACTTAAAATCTATAAGATCATAAAGAACAATGGACTAGAAGAAAACCTGTGCCTAAACCCTAAACAGAGAATCATGGTCATTCAAAGATCAATCTTATTCCCATAACAGAGATCTTATTTAATCTGACCACTGAGATTTCAGAATTGCTATATACTAATAATAGCTGTGCATTTCTGATTCTTTATCCTTCTTGAGAGTGACTATAGTAAACACCTTTATCTTGCCACTGTATACCAAATATGTTGAAGGTAAACAAGGTATATTTTAGTTTCTAGTTCTTTAAGTCAAAGGGGACTGTCTATCTAGACCTGATAATACAGACACTCGGGTACATCATTCCCTACCTACCATCTAAAGATCCTGGACTTTTGAGATTGAGGCCATAGCTGTTCAGAACTTTCAGATTTTCTCCCAAAGAGACAGGTTGAGTAAATCTGCCTGTAAGATGGAGACTGAGAATATTTGGCAACCATAAGAGCCAACTGTGGTATAACTAATGCTGCTTACCAAGTATTTCCTGCTCTCTTCCTTTCAGATTCGTAGTAGAATCTCACTACTTGGCCTCATATGATGAGGTGGAGCACTATGGATATAAATTGAGAGTGGAAGTATCATTTCCAGTCCAGAATATTGAATTAATAGTAGGAAATTTGACTGGGCTCCTTTTCACTCTGCAATGATAACAGGTAATGAACCACACAGGACCTACACTACCAGGCCTATTCCTATGGGGAGGACGACATGCGACCAAGCCCCAAGATAATCCTCGGTATATATGTCACATGGGTAAGATATAAGTCTTTGCTGTGTGAAGTCAGAGCATTTAGGGTTTAACCTGGCCTGCCTCGGCTAATACATGCTTTCTGCTGTTTCACAGTTCTGTGACCTTAATTTATCTCGGTGATTTTTCTGTCCATTTACAAAGTCATATACTTCATACTTCTGACAACCTGGCATTTCGCCACCCACAAGAATGTAATTGTTATATTAAATTTATAAAATTCTGTGTATTTCCTTTCAAGCCATTTATTAAAATGATACTGAAAAAATTTAATAGAATCGACCCCAGTCTCAGTGATGCAGTGGCATATTTGTTAAGTCTCTATTTAAATTTACCCCTAATTTTGTTTTCCAAATTCTTAGTATATTTTCCTCCCATGATATAAAAAAGTTCTAGTAAATAAAGATGGTTTTATTCTCACCTACCATATTTTATGTTATTTAAAAGTGTTGCTGTGAATTTCTTGAATATATTACTCATACTATGACACCTCCATAAATGATCTTCATCTGATTGTTCAGTGTAAATAGGCTAATCATGTCTTTAATGTCTTCCAAGACATTAAATCAAGAAAAGAAAGAAAAAATTCCACGAAAAAATTTAAATAGAGACCAATCCCTACATGCAGCAAAAGGTACTCAAACATGAATAAGTGCCTTTAAAACTTCAAGTATTAATTATAAATCTTATAATCCTAAAAACCATTTCACATGCCATAATACATTCAGTCATCTCTTGTCCTTGTCATTTGTTGAATAATATTATAACTCAGAAATTAACATAAGAATTATCATTAATTTATGGGAGAGTCACATATTTTAGGGTTTTAGCTCTATTTTTAGTCTTTCATGAAATTCCAAAACTTTAACATTAAGTTTACATAACCATATTTTTTTTCTCCAAAATACACCAAGGAAAGTAAATGGCATGAAACTGAATAAACAGTTATACAGCTCTCAGGGGAGGAGAGTCAAAAAACAAAGTATAAATATATAATGGATGTGCAATTTTATTACCTGAGTATTCAACAACTCTTCACACTTGTGTGCTTGTTTCTCAATTGCAGAAATGTACTGTTTTTCAATAGCTTCTACTTGTTGCTTAACTGAAGACTGCAGCAGTGCCTAAAAACAAGCAAAAAAGTCATTTGGATCACAGACAACACTTGGAGTCTACTGTTGGCATAAACATTTTTTTTTTAAAGTTGTACATATCTGAAATATGATACTCTTCTGCATTACAAACTACACATTTGTGAATATTGAACACATTCATATATAACATACTTCAAGCTTTTGGTTTTAGGTTTTCCTATTGCCAACACTCTAGTTTTTTGGCTCAGATGTTACTTCCACACACCTTCTCCTTAGAAAAGGCCAAGTCATAGAAGATGATAAAGAGGGTGAGTAGTTCTGTTAAATATAAATTCAGTTTATTGAAGACCACACAGGATGAGGAGTATATGAAAGCCACTGAAGAAAAAAAAAAAGAAGAAGAAGAAGAAGAAGAAGAAGAAAGAAAGGAAAAAAAAAAAAAACAGACATATTTCACTGGCTGACAAAACTCCACATCCTCTCGGCACACTGTAATATCCCATGGGCCAAGCATGATCTTCAAGACCACAAGGCAAGTAAAAGCAGATGGAAACTCTGAGCAATTTCATACATAAAAGAACTGCCCCCCCAGGAAGTTCACACCCCTAATATAAAAAGGTAGAAGTCAAAGTTATGGAAGTCAGAATCTCAAGGCAGTATTCATAAAAAGTAATAAAACTTGGGAGACGGGACAAACTTAAGTGGGTAATGTAAATGCTGGAACCTGAGTCGGTAAAATATGAAGACGTTAACACTGTTCTAAGGGAAGCCAAATCAGCATTTGAAGACGTTCCACCCACTCACTTCCTTATTGGAAATGCTTAGAACATTATCTTTTTTTTCTTTCCTTTTTATTAAAGCATTATATGTTATACTTAACGTGTTCCCAATATTACATTACATGCTATTTATAAATCCTAAATCATTCTAAAATATGTACTCAACCATATACATAAGAATTCTTTAGCAAATATTCTATTTTTGAAGGTCTATCTGGATAATAAACTACTCATAATCAAAATAGTAAGTTGAAACAGACACACGTCTTATAGAAAACAGACCTTTGGCACATTCACCAAGAAAAGAAAAATAAGGCAAATCTCTTAAATAATCTCTGTTTTGAAAATAGATTTACTTGGTTGGAAACAACATGCATTAAGGAGCTAAATAAGTATGCAAACATTTTAAAAAACTGAGACAAAAATATTTTTTTAAAGCTCCAGATAAGTCTCAAATTTTCAGATAATTAACCTTCTTCTGCAAATGTTAAACTGTCTGATGATTCTACCACTCCTATAATTCAATAGTTGTCACTCTAAAGTCACATAGTTACTAGCAAATTAGTAAGGGAAAATAAAGCTCTGACTGAGGTTTAATTAATATTTAGAGAAGCGCTTAAGAGAGGTGCTTCAGCCCTTCAATATATACATTAGATATCCTCTTAAAGATTCCATGATCATAAATTTATGTAAGGCCCCCAAATTTAACCTCTTAAACTGTGACTAGATAATGTAAAATTATTATTTACCATTGGCAAAATATAATATTCTATTTGTTGGACTTCAGAAAATTTAAAGAACATTATAGTTATGATAATTCTCTTGGGTCTATTCATGACATCTCCTGTAGATAGAAAAATGCCATTCTCTTTTTGGGTCTTGGATATGACAGAATTGTTTTGCTTAATGGGAAGGACTGTTTTCACTTTGCTATTTGCCATGGTTTCAAATAACCCCACAGTTTAAAGTACCCAATTTTAGTGGAATTATATAGATTTTTAGTAGATTATATCCTTTGGAGAAACAGGTAAGTTAATGAACTAAAACCTTTTCCCACCATAATTAAGGAACACAATGGAGGGGCGCCTGGATGCTCAGCTGTTAAGCCTGCAGCTCTTGGTTTCTGCTCAGGTCATGATCTGAGAGTGATGAGATTAAGCCCCTGCATTGAGCCCTGTGCTCAGCCCTGAGACTGCCTGAGATTCTCTCCCTTTGCCTCTCACTCCCCCTCTATTCCTCTGTCCCTCTCCCCACTTGCACACGTGCACGTGCTCTCTAAAATAAATAAATAAAATACACACACACACACACAAAAGGAAGCACAATGAAACAGTATTTTTTTCTAGTGATTGATTTGTACACCACATACTCACTCTCTCCCAATGAAGGAGGCAAGCATGATAGGACAATGTAAGAGTTAAAAAAAAAAAAAAAGAGTCAAAGCTATGGTTATGGAGTGTGGTAAAAAGCTATGCAGAAGTGACCAGCCTTTTATATAGTTTAAACCTCTCATCTTAACACCATTCAGTTACTTAAATCCACCCATCTACAAAAGACACATGAAGGTAGGTACCAGGAATACAAAGATTAAAAAAAAAAAAAAAAAAGTCTATCCTCACTGAGTTCAGTCTGCTGTAGAAGAGAAACATTCTCTAGGTAACTACATACCATAGCTATATGTGAGGTACATATCAAAGAAAAGATGCCTGGAGCCTCCCTGTAAGTCTCACTGTTCTATGTAAAGACTATTAAATAGATAAGAATAATTGCAGTTATGAGTGGAGGCAAGAAGGTAGCAAAATAAACAGGTATCAAATATTTTTAAAATTTTAGATGCATAACAAGACTATTTAAAAATTGGGCTAATCCTACTGAACACTGTATTATTAGTGTCAACAGTCCAAATAAGAGGTAATTTCCAAACATTTTTCTTACAACTATAATATTAATCATTATGGACACACTATAAGCACAAATTCATACTAGCCATCTGCTTTTACAGCATGATCTATCATTATATAACTGGATACTTATTTTCCAATGTAATATACCATGATAATTGCTTTTACATTTCTTGTGTATCTTAAGTATAGAAATGAGCATTAATCTTAAAATTTCCCTGCAATTTATATTTTCATCTGTAATTGTGTCTATAAACATCAAAGATAAAAGGAACAATGCTATAAAGAAAAATCTGAAAGTATTTCCTTTAAAAAACTATTTTAAACTATTCTCAACAAATATAAAAAGCATTAAGACCCTCATTGTATGCAGAGGCAGAAAAACAAAGATATACACAAACATCCTATAATGATAAAATGCTACTAAAGGTAGGGAAAGTATTATTAATTTTCAACATATTTATGTTTTAGCCACAGTTCTATCAGAGATGGATGGTGTCATCCCAGGGGATTTAACTCACTGAGCTTAAGGAAAACCAATAACCACACTTAAGAAGAATTTGAAATATGCAAATAAGACTGCAGGTTCCTTTAATAAGGAACTTACTCATCTTTACTTAAGTACGTAAGTACTTAACTTACTCATCTTTAGACATCACAGTTTTGTACAGAGTTCCTTATACATAGTAGACACATGCAAGAGGTATCTGATGAATGATGATTCTTGTACTAAGATTAATATTTTTAAAAATCACTAAATTCTACCTCTGAATCTAATACGACACCATATTGTAACTAACTAGAATTTAAATAAAATCTTGAAAGAAAAAATATCATAGCGTGAATGGTAACAGTATTCACTGGAAAGTGCACTAAGCTTCACATTATAACTACCAAGTTCATCTACCAAATTTGTTGCTAAGTATATTTAATCATACCAGGGGTTTTAGTTTTTTTTAATTATCATTTTAGACTAGAAATGTCCATCCTTTCTACCTCATAGAAGAAATTTTGAATAAATAAAACAAGGTGTGTGAAGGCTGCAAAATCCTTGGAAGAAAAGTATACTACAAAGTCTACAACTATTAGACCCATATAAAACAAATAGACTTAAGTCAAAACCACCCCACCCAACCATTACCCATAAGCTGTAGATACATATTTTTAATAGAATTAAATATATGCTGGAATTTAAAAAACTATAGCCAAAGTAGACCACTACAATCTAAACTACAGTCCATTGTCTCAGCATATCCACAGTTTTTCTTCTCCCTTGAAACAACCCAATTCTTATAGATTTGATCTAGCCTCATCAAATTAAATAGCTTGTCCAGGTTTGCAATGCAGATGTGTCTAAAGAACCAGATGGTGTCCAAAACATTAATGTCATGTTGGTATTTAGTATATAACCTCAAAACATGTTGTAGCTAATTTCATTCAACAGCAATTAGAAGACTTTTAAAAGTCACCCCCAAATTTTCTATATCAATCATCTGAGTCGTAACTTAACAAATGGAGAGAGGTATAAAGCTATGGAGCAAGCTGGAAGCAAAACAGAATAAACAGCCCTCTGAAATTTAAGCCAGTGTTTAATTCACTCATGTGCCTACTCAGTACATCTACAATAGTACCTAACACACTGAAGACATTAAACAAATATGTGTTGAATGAACTGCAGAGATGTCACGATTTTGGCATGTCCAAGCCTGATTATTTGCCTCTTCATAGAGAAACTATTAAAACTTTGATGTCAATGATGTCTGTAATTATATTTAGGTTAGCTTTTTGACTACAGTAGTATAGATTAATTATTGTAAAGCATCATTTGAAATCAAGCACAATTTCACCTTTCTTGAAAAAATATCACAGTTTGCTTTTCAAAAATTTCTTTCAGATCTTTTCCAATTTTCAACCAAAAATAAAATAAGCAAAATAAAATGTATCTGGAAAAGGAGTAAGTTAAAACTCTGAGGGGATGATTTCATGTTTTTTTTTCTAGTGACGTACTCTCTTTAAGTAAAATATTACTTTAAATTTTGCAAGGCTATTAAACTATTAACACACCTTATAATATAACCTCAACTTTTCTAACATATTGGAAGTGAGTCTGTTATTCAAAAGGAGAGCCCCCTGACTGAGATACACATGGAAAAATGATGAATCTTAATCATTTCACCAACTAATTCATCCATTTTTTCCCCATGAACTCTACATCTCTGTTTTACAGATAAAGAAACAGACACTGGGGTTAAGAAACCATCCCCAACACACATGAAAAGACTCAGTGGAACAAAGAACTGAATTCAGATCCACCCACTTTGCTCCTGGTTTGTCTTATCTGTTTCAACCCAATAAAGCAGATTTCTCTTCATGAATTAAGCACATATTTTATTTGTAAAGTCACTTAATTATTTGTTCATTCATCATTTATTCAGCTAATATTTACTGAATGCACATTTCACTCCAGACACTGCTCTAGGAGCGGGGGATACAGAGTGAACAAAACAGACAGGAGCCTGACTCTCCTGAACTACATTACTGCCTAGGGGATACAGAGAGTGGGGAGGACAAGGAGGTTTGAAATGTAGACAGCAAACCACTCCTGATGCGGTTACTGGCTATAAAAGGGGGAAAAAAAAAAAAAAAAGGAAGTAAAAGAAACATGATAAAAAGGACAAAAAAAAATGGAAAAGAAAATTTTTAGAAAGGCTAGTCAAGAAAGAGCTCTATGGAGAGGCAAAAATAAGAGCTGCCACCAGCAAACAAAAATTCAGTCATATAGAATATCTGAGGGAAGAACATTTCCATAAAGAAAAGAGTGCAAAGTCCAAGACGGGACTACGGCTGATGAGCTCAAGAACTAGCAAAAAGGCCAGTGTGGATCATATGAACTAGAGAATTCCATTAGATGCTACAGCTATTGTCCACTTCTTTTTATCTGTAACCAGGTCAAATTTCTCGCCACAGGGCCTGTGTTCTTATTGACCCCTAGACTTGAAAAGTGAATCAGAGATCAGAAAAGTGGGTAGAGGACCAGAATCATGGAGAACCATGAAAAGGCATTTTCATTCTATTCTAACTACAGTGAAAAACCCCTAAAAGATTTAAACAAGGAAGCATCTATAATCTGTTTTTTTTTTTTAAATATTTTTGAACAGCACTACAAAGTACCAAAAGCAATCAAATACTATCAAAGTTCTCCATCAATGGACAATTTGTGAAAGAATAAAAATATGTAGCATTGATCTTTGTGGGCTACTCATATATAACTAAATTGGGAACTTATAATTAACATATCATGCATAAAATTTTTTCTATCCAGTAGAAGTAAGAGTTACGCAATTTTCCTCTCTGGTAATGAAGGGTTAATCCTAACAAGAACAAACTGAGTTTTTCATATTCTCACAAAAATTGCCACAGATATAAGTATACCTGGCAAGTAATACATACTTGAACTTCATCTGGATACTCTATTAGCATGCAGTTCTTCTATAATACTTAAGTTGATCCAGTTTTTTTTTTTTTTTTGAAGATTTATTTGACAGAGAGAGATCACAAGTAGGCAGAGAGGCAGGTAGAGAAAGAAGAGAGCAGGGGAAGCAGGCTCCCTGCTGAGCAGAAAGCCCGAGATCATAACCTGAGCTGAAAGCAGAGGCTTAACCCACTGAGCCACCCAGGCACCCCAAGTTTAACCATTTTATAAATTTAACTGGGAACAAAGACTGTAAAAATGAAGACATAGTGTCCAAACGAGGGCAACTGACGAGATTTGGCTCCAAATGTTGAGTTTGGTTTCTAACTTTTCTTAATGTTCAACACTCTTGACTAACCAAAAACTAGCTCTTGCCAGTTTTGGGGTCTAAGACATCAATCTATAGCTCTGATGGCTTGTAGTGTGGAGGAAAAATAGCGTATGTCATACAAACAGATAATACACACATCTGTATGTATGTGTTTATTTTTAAGGTTTTTATTTATTCATTTGACAGACAGAGATCACAAGCAGGCACAGAGGCAGGAAGAGAGAGAGGGTGGGGGAAGCAGGCTCCCCACTGAGCAGAGAGCCTGATGAGGGGCTTGATCCCAGGACCCTGAGATCATGACCTGAGCCCAAGGCAGAGGCTTAACCTACTGACCTTGGTGCCCCTGTATGTATGTATTTAAAGGCTTCTGATCAGTGACCTAGTAATCCAATTGAGGTATATTATATGGATGTCTTAGAAGAGAACATTAGGCTATCCCTGAAAACAACATTTAGACATTTTAGAAAATTTTGGGGGGCTACAAAAAGACATAATGTGATTAAATCCTATCATTGACAGGTGATTTAAAAGTGCATTGTAAAAAGGAATAGGGAGTAATAACTCTTTAGAATAAAGACTTTGATCTGAACTTAAGGCTTTCATTTACTCAAAACTGGCTCCAAATTCAAGTGTAGGTCCATGGTCTCCTACTACCTAGGCTGGCAGAAATTAGGCCCTGGAAACTCAACCCTGGAGGAGAATGAAGGTACATGTTTCTCCAAAGTACGTCTGAGGAGTGACAGTGATGGACTTCTTCATACTTTTTTTTCAGAAAATGGGACAGAAACAACTACCCAAAATCATGGAAAAAATGGATTAAAAAACAAAAGATCTCTTTCTTCCTTTTCCTTCATTTAAAAAAAAAAAGAAAATTAAGAAGGTCATGTTGAGTCTGTTGAAATTTATACTGTTACAATTCTCAAGTATTTGGAATTGCAATGATCCTCAGGTTTTTCTATGTATTTGAATTACAGTGCCGTGGTACTATACAATTCAAAAAGAAAAATGTTAAATTATGGGTGTAGATCTAAACATGGAAATTCAATATAGTCTAGCCATGTTATAAAGTACTTTGGAAGCTGTGAAAGCCAAAGAAAATCTTCAGGAGAGAGGGAATCATTCCTATTGGCCTTGTTGTTAAGGGATTCTAGTAACATAAGAGTTGTTACCTCAAACACCACAAAAGTCTCCCAGTGAAAATTTCTTTTGTGCCATGGACAACACATTAAAATTAAGAAATTTCTAAAATTAAGCACAGCACAGAGGCTCTGCATGTCTGCCTCCAGATACTTTAAACTTCTGAAAAGCCGCCACATGGATATGCCTCACCCTCAGATGCCACGGTATTGTTCCTTGTGACTTCAGTAAGAGCTACAGTTTCAGTGATGAAAGAAAGAAAGGAAAGAAAGGAAAGAAAAGAAAGAAAGAAAGAAAGAGAGAGAGAGAGAGAGAGAAAGAAAGAAAGAAAGAAAGAAAGAAAGAAAGAAAGAAAGAAAAGGAATAAAGAATTATGAGTAAACAAAGCACCTGGTTACACTGAAGAACTAGGCATCTGATTTCCTGATATATCAGAGACCATCTGAATGTTGGAAATATTTGGTTTAAATGCACATGCATTAATATTCCAAGGAAGCAGGGTAATTTGTTGAGTAGAATCCTGCATCAAGGTTTGAGATGCTTGGCTTTTATATAAAACTTTTCCTCAGCCTATATGTGTTTGATAAAGCACTGTGCTTCTCTATTTCTCAGATTCCTTCCTTATCTCATAAATGGGGAGAATACCAGAGTTTCATCTCTGCCAATGATAAAGGAGTTCTATGAAATTATGACTGTTAATCTAATTCTTTATATTGATACTTCAAAATCAGATTGTTCTAACCATTTGCTGGTATCTGAAAACTAAATTCCTCACTTTCTCATGACAAATAAAACTGACGCTATGTGGATTCAAGTTAGGATCAACATTATTTTTTTATTACCAGATTTAAGATCATTAAAGTAAAGAATTTTCCTCCAAACTAATCAAGATTCATCATTCACCCAATATAGATTTCAAAGATTAAAAAAGAACGTGTTTTCCCACTGTTAAAGCTATCCACATGGAGAAAGATGAGAGGTTTCATGAAAACAAATTTTATTAGAGGACATATGGACAAAGATTCAATTTTCCTTTTTGTTTTCTTTTGATCATAAAAAGAATAACATTGATGATAAGGGAAGATCCTCGAACTGGGTTCTTTTCCAGTTAAAAGTAAGCCATATATTACAAAAGTGATAATATTTAAGGTGATATATAAAATAATTCAAATCTACTGGACTGGGCCCCCAACAGTCAGAAGTCCCATCCCCAGAACAGAAAGCATGTGTCAAGGGCCTCCTCCAATGCCAAGCTCCGGCTTGATTGTATGGGATGAGAGAGAAGCCCCCAAAATGGATTAAAGTGGTTCACAAGAACTATTAATATACAAACTGCTATAGAGGTACTTCACTATTAGAAAATGGCACTAAGTGGTGCTTGCTGACTGAACATTAGCTTGCATTAGGTTGTTACAGTGGATTAATTACTAAAAACATTTGGTTACAAGAATTTCCTGCTAAACAAAAAAACAGAATAACCCTTCAACTTGGTGCTTCCATATCTTTTGAACTTTATATTGCCTATATATGTTACCTTGTCAAAAAATACTTTGAAAATAAAAGAGTAAATCCTCCTGTGGCCTAAAAATTAATCCTTGGTATAAAAATATATATTCTTATCTATCAAGTATCCCCAAAGCTGATTAACAAGAACTTAAAGATAAAATTAAATCCAGCCTTCTATTCTGATACTGGGTTGCACACTAATTATAAATGTCACAGACATCTCAACATTTCACTGGACATTTTTTTTTTATAAATAATTTCTTTTTTTTTCAACAATTTATTTTTATTTTTATTTTTTTTTAAGATTATTTATTTATTTGTCAGAGAGAGAGGGAGAGAGAGCGAGCACAGGCAGACAGAGAGGCAGGCAGAGGCAGAGGGAGAAGCAGGCTTCCCGCCGAGCAAGGAGCCCGATGTGGGACTCGATCCCAGGACACTGGGATCATGACCTGAGCCAAAGGCAGCTGCTTAACCAACTGAGCCACCCAGATGTCCCTTCACTGGACATTTTATCTTGCTTTCCTTCCTCAGAGTCTGTGTTTTATAGTTCAGAGGAAAGAATACAGCTAACCATTCCTTTCTTACATCCTTTCAAACAGGCAAAGATTTAAAAAATTAAAGCAGCTTTTTGGGTACATACCCTCATGTGGACTTGGAAAATTAAATGAGTATATTAATAACTTTCACCAGTTTATCTTTTCTGCCTCTAGGAGCTATGGTATGCAGTCTTTCACTAACTGGAATATTGGTGGCCAATAAAAAAATGAATAACAACAAATCTATAACACATACACATCAATTTTTTCCCCTGAAGTCTAATTACCTAACACTTTTCAGGCACTAAGACTGAAAATGCCTGAATCCAGATAGACCTTGATGACAATTCAGTTCATTGGAATAAGAAGAGATTAAGAACTACATAACTGATATGCTACATTGACTGGAATAGTTACAGAAATGATACCTTCTATAGATACTACTATATAATCACTCTTCCAGCATCATTACTAGCTAATGAAACCTGTTGAATAAGCTTGGATAAAAGGAAGAATTGAGAACAGGTCAAGCTTCATCTGGTCAATGTGGAAAGACAATATTTTACCAGATAAAAGATACTTATGACAGAGTAGCCTGGATTTTTATGATAATAAACAAAAATCTATAATTAGTCAACAAACCCAGGTGGGTAGGGCTGATATTGATAAAATTTTCAAATCGCATCAATAGTAGTTATAAATATTAACCTGATGAGATATAGAAAATGAACCTATGCCATTCAAAGTACATTTTAGAAGGTAAGCCAAAAATAACCAATCGGGAAAAGGCAGGTCCTATGTGTCTTAAGAAACAGCTAACTACATAAATCCTACTCATTATTTTTTTTTTAATCTTTGGAGGTATTTTTCAAGATCTGCTCTGCAGCAAAAACTTAAAATATATATCCTCAATACAGTATGAAGTATTCCTCCCTTCCTTCCTTTGACTGTCAGGCTGATGTACCAGTCACAGTACAAAAAAGCAAGCTTTAAATATATATTAGAACAAGTTCTCCTGCAAGATTTCCAATGCCTTTTGGTTTTGGCCTGGCTGGAAAAACCACAAGAATAGCCTTGCATGCAAAATTCTGGCTTAGCCCAAGAAACTCAGAAGGCACACAAGAACTATTCTCAACTACCAAACTTTCTCAATCCTCCACTGAGGTTAAGTTTGGTGGGAGGGATAAGAAGGGACAAGCCAAGTCGTTAGTTCCAAACCAATCACTAGTATCTAGCATGCTGTTAGGCCAAAGTCTATTGGCAACAGCAAACATCTGTATTTGTCCAGGAAAAATCTGATCACACGATAAAAGCTGGAATTTATGAGAATCCTTGTTCAATCAAATAACTGAAACTATAAATTTATTTCATACCTTTGGGTTAACAAAACAATGGAACTCAAAAAAAATATATATGACAGGTCTTACACATCTTAATATTTAGTTCTCCCTTCTCTACATTAAAAGTCAGCAATCTTTAATCAAGGAAAAATATCAAAAGAAGAGAAAACAAAGTTGTTCCCCCCTCCTTGGAGCAGAACTTTATACAATACAAGTAATTCTACACCCTGGGAAAAACTGGTCTCCTAAATGTAAAATGCTCTCCCTTACAAAACAGTACAAACAACTCAAGAGTTCAAATAAAATACTAGCAAGTAGATGCCTTTGAAAAATGGAATACAGCAGGCATGTGATACTCTAGCCCAGCATTTAACATATGGTACATTGCTAAAATTCAAAGCAATCCTTAACAAAAGGTAGTTCAGACATAATTAAACTTTACATAAAATGCAAAAGATGGACACTCTCAATAAAGCTGAGGTTCATTAACATGGGAAATGAATATATCAAGAATTTTAATCAAGATAACTGCAGAAAAACTTCAGTTTATGTAACAATTTTATATCATTTTCTACCATGAGTAGCAGACACCTCATGTGCCCAATACATTAAAACTCTGGTGTATCTTAGCCAATAGTCTCATACTTAAACAATAAGAAGAGAAAACAAATATATCAGAAGATTCTCTTTGTGAGATGTTCTTAGACTAGAGAAGAATCTACCCACTATTCTTATTTTCTCATTAAAATTGTCAAGATAGTACTTTAAGCACTACTCATGTGTCAAGCACTCTTTGGGTTTTAGCATCTGGTTTATAATACACAGAATTAAAGATCATCACAGCAGTCAAGATTCAGAAACAAAATAAAAGAGGAATGGGTGTGTGTGTGTCTAAATGTCTATTTTAGTGGAGACACCTTGCGATGTGCAGATATAGTTTTGTAAATACACGTTGCCTGGCCAAATGTGTGTACACAAAACATTAGGGGGAGAAAGAAAGCTCTAAATTTTGAGAAGTCTGAATACAAAACTTTTCTAGTTTTAAGATGAATGTGATGACCAGGAACTAATTTTCATATCACCAAAAAACTGACACAAAAAAATGTTTAGATGAGGAACCCACAAGAGGGTCTAGACATATAATACATGTTAAGTCAGTACAGTTATAAATTAATTGGTGTTTGCATTTTTCTTTTTTGCCTTTTTCAGGCTATTCTGATCACCATTTTTGCTAATCTGTCAACTACATCAAAATTTAATAAATTTCAATACTTCTAATGCTTGCTATGATTTGGAAGATATCTAAATTCCTTACGTTTAAACAACAAAAATAGAAAATAATTTAATCTTAAAAATAAATACAATGTGACAGAACCAAGAAAATAACCTGTAAATGTAACTTTTTAAATTAAAAACTTGGTATAGAAGATTTTCAAAAGGGAAAACTCTTTTTCTAACTTCTCTACCTTAAAGCAAAAACCACACACACACACACACGCACAAGGAAGGGTGGGGGAGTCTGTTGTCACTGTCTGTATACAGTAGCAAAACAAAAATTTTAACCAAGAAATATGTTCCTATCTTATTTGTGTCAAACTGGGATTTTTAATGAACTAGGCTCAAAGTAAGATAAAATAAAAACAACATGTTGAACTTGATTTCTTGAGTACTTTCAACTCACTGTAACAGCATGTTAGCAATAGTACCAGCTTTGAACTTCAGCACACTGAGTCAACTACAGCTTTCTTTGGAAAATTCTCTCCCAAAGTTATTTAGAATAAAAAGAAAATTCATTTTAAGAATGTGTCAGCATCTGAAAAACAGCTTTAGATCAAGGACTTATACACACGCATTAACTGAATCCCTGTATAATGAGATACTTCTGAAAAGAGAAACAAGCAACAAACACATCCGTGTAAGAGGTGGAGAGCAAGATACTTTCTCTTTAAAAAATAAGACACCTTATTCCTTAAGTTACAGAATTATATCTGTTTTAGCAAATACACCTGTATTTTCTCCATGTATGACTTTCTCTGATAGTCCTTCGTTGCTATTATTCCAATCCTCCACTATAAAGAAGATTTTTCTTACTGTGATCACTAATCCCACATTGGGAAAAACAGGACACAAGTTCAAAATAAGGAAAAAAAATGCTGAATAAATTCTAGTTTTTTGGTCACAGCTAAAACTTCTGTTTCTTTTTTAACTTTCAAAACAAAGAGAAGTCCATCCTACAGTCACTGAAATTCTGTTAGAATATCTCTCATCTTTCTTGTACAGAAGAATTTCCCAGTGATTTCAACGGGAAACACACACATATACACAACCTGGACAGGTTCAATATTAGATGACAAAAGTGGGGAAATAATGGCAACAGGCTGAAACAGAATATTCTGACAGGCAAATAAATATAAAGGAACAAGACAATGATTAACTCACACCTACCACAGGGGCAGCAGAATGACTTTTAGAACTTTAAAGAAAATACGGATACTTATATACCACCAATTAACAAATGATTTAGAATTTTTGGAGAGAAAATCTGCCTTGGCATATGCATTTTTTAAAAATCATCACAAGGCACCTGGGTGGCTCAATTGGTTAAGTGTTTGCCTTCAGCTCAGTTCATGATCTCAGGGTCCTGGGATCAAGCCCTAAGTTGGGCTCTCTGCTCCATGGGGAGCCTACTTCTCCCTCTCCCTCTCCCCCTCCTTGTGTGCTCTCTCTCTCAAATAAATAAATAAATCTTAAAAAAAAAAAAAAGCATCCTGAGTAATTTATTACATACTGCAAATGATGGGAACCAAAGGATTAAGAAATCCTGGTCAGTGAAAACTGTTAAAGTCATCTTAAGCAAAAAAGCATTACAGTAAAGCAACTACTCATTAACTTAAAAAAAATTAAGATAGTCTACATCATGGATAATAATCCTTGTCAGAGAAGACTATAGACATAAAAGAATTGCTAAGTCTGAGCCAGTGCACATAACGAAGAATGACAATTTAAAGACAAAAGCCCAATGAAACAAGTGAAGGAAAATTCTTATGTAAACAATCTTAGATGTGGCATGCTCCTATGGAAAGCCTTCCAAGATCTACATTTACTTTACTGTTGTTAATTATCAGTATAAAAGATTTTTAAAATCATGACATGGAAGAAAAAGTAAACAAAATTAAGTAAATATTATGGGAAAAGTTGGCATATATAGCACATTAGCTTATTTTGAGCTTTGTTTTCTTCTGTTCTTTAGCAGAATTTCACATGTCCTTTCAACAATCTGGAGCAAGCTATTTATTTTCTAAATGATCAGAAGAATGCTGGCTTTTTAACAGGAGCCCAGGAATATGTAGGGCTGGTCCACAATCTCTTTCCCTTAAGTGGATAGTTCTAAAAATAAAACTGAAATAAGAATTCACAATGTATCATTTTGAAAAGTAAACTCATTACTAATCAGCTGTAAAATAATGGCAATGCATCAAAATTGCTATGCTAGAAAATTGGTATACCAATGATAACTATAACTAGTATTTATTAACGGCATTATTATTAGCCAAGTAATATACGTTATCTCACTGGATCCTCACAATGCTCCTATGAATAGGCTCTATGGTTTATTCCCCCTTTTACTCAAGAGGAAATTAAAATTCATATGTAAGAAACTGTCCAAGGTCATCCTGTTCCTAAGTATCAGAAATGGGGCTTTGATCAAGGCCTAACTGACTTCAAAATAATCAATTAGCTCTACTAACAGAAGTACTTGGCAGTCCCAAAGTAGGAAGTTTTGCAGAAATGCAACAATCTTTTGGGAATTCATAGGTTAAAAAAATATAAATTATTATATATCATTATTAAAGGTAGAAAAAAATAAGAATATGAGTACATAAAACATATTAAGAGTACAAAATAACTTTGGAACTCCAAGTTGTTTAAATATGGGTATTTACCAAGTTCCTGCAGTGGATGGTTTGAAGTTGTAAAAATGAGAAGTTACAAAAAGAACTGAATTCCAATTTGATGAGGTCAGCTAACCCACTAAACACATGGATACCTTGTTTTATTTTTCTTCATCTCATTTTGCTTCACAGATATTGCGCTTTTTATACATTGAAGGCTTGTGGCAACCCACGTGAAGCAAGTGTATTAATGTCATTTTCTCAACAACATTTCTTCACTTCATGTCTTGTGTCACATTTTGGTAATTCTCATTATTTTAAACTTTTTCATTATTATTATACCTAAATTGCAACTATTTCCTAAAAAAAACTTTAGCAGTTGAGGAGTTCCTTCCTGTGGATGAGCAAAGAAAGTGGTTTCTTGAAGTGGAATCTACTCTTGGTAAAATGCTGTTGAGAAAGTTGAAATGGCAAGAAAGGATATTACATCAACTCAGCTGATAAAGCAATAGAGACTTTGAGAGGACTACCTCCAATTTCAAAGGAAGTTCTACTATGGTATCAAACAGCATTGCATGTTACAGAGAAATCATTCACGGAGGAAGAGTCAATCAATGCAGCAAACTTCACAGTTGTCTGATTTTAAGAAATGGCCACCGATGCCCCAACCTTCAGCAGCCACCACCCTGATGAGTCAGCAGCCATCAACATCGAGGCAAGACCCTCCACTAGCAAAAAGAAGTTATAAGCTGAAATCTCAGATGATGGTTAAGCATTTTAGCAATAAAGTATTTTTAGTTAAGGTGCACACTTTTCTGGAAATAATGCTACTACACACTTAACAGACTATAGTATGGTGTAAACATGACTTTTATATGCACTGGGAAACCAAAAAATTCATTTGAATCACTTTACTGCTACATTCACTTTACTGTGGTGGTCTGGAACCACACCCACAATATCTTCAATTTATGTCTACACGGGGCTAATTAAAGGTGAATCAGAACTTTTAATTCTTTGTGAAAAGTTGAAATCATAACACAGCTTATTTCTATTTTTTAATTAGAAACTGTTGATCACATCATTTGGGAGCTTTAATAAGTGCTATTTCATTTGAGTGTATTAGGTGCACAAATGTGCTAAGCAAATGAATTAGAACTTAAGGGGTTTTTTTTTCCTTTCATTTGATTACCAATGTAAAAAAAAAAAAAAAAAGATTGGCATTTAAATCATTAAGCTTTAAATTAGTATCTGAATCCATGGTAATTTGCTGAAACAAAACCCAAAGCATACTCTAAAATTTGTAAGTGGTATGATATCAGAATTTACTCATGTAAAAAAAAAAAGTCACATTTTAGAAAAGCACTAGAAAAAGAAATCAGCAATGATCCAAAGGTTGATGTACTCATATACGACAGGATGGTGTACACAAATCCTCAACTCTTGTCAATACAGAGCGAGATACAAAGAATGTCATGGCTCCTAGATATTCCCTGATCCCAGGATAACTTGTTAAGTGAAGAACATATGTAATAAGTAATCACTATTTTAATACGTATTAAAATAAATAAGGAGGGGTGGTCTGGGAATTCTGGAATGGTAACGTTAAGAGCTCAGAGAATCCTCTAACCTCATGTATCTTTTAAGCAAAAACAATCATTCAAAGTCTCTGGACATTTATCAAAGGGCTTACAATAAATTGAGCAGCATTTATTAAACAAAGTTTATAGAAACCTTGTAAGAACAGAAGGAAATTATGATACTCAACCTAGAACTTCACCCACTCACCCACAGCTGAGCCTTGCAGAAGAACCATTTCAACAGGCTCAGCAGCTGAGTGACAGCTCCCATCTTGCCCAACCTATTAGTGTAAAAATCATTCCTGGTGGTCTTGGCAGCTGGTGAACATTAATAGATCCTATGTTCCACAGTTCTATGCTGCAGAAGGCTTACATCACATGAATAGGGCAGCTGGTAAAAAAATACAATTCTTTTCTGCACAGCTCTGTATTGCAGGACAGCTGCTCAGCTGGGCTCAGAAGACAAATGCCAGTTCCCATCTCTAGCACATTCCTGAGGTAAAAGAATTATTCCAGAGATATTTAACAGCTATAAACTTGACAATCCCTTCCTCATGAACTCTGTATTACAGAAGATCTATACTGAGCAATGGTGGCAACCATGCAGCAGAATAGTACCTATTCTCTTTCCCTCATGCATAGCTGTAACTGTAAAAGGAGGATCTGGGTGAGGAAGCCAATGAAGAGCAAACTAAGCATCCTATTCTTCCAGGGCCTGTGCACAGTCCATAGGTTCTACGACAGGGAAGGGCTATAGCAAGACTCTAGCACACAAAGCACCCATATCAAAGGGAATGATCTATAACTGATGTATGAGTGAATCAGGCTGGGGATCAAACATTAGAGCAATAAACTAGAAACACAAACATTAAAGCAATAAACTAGAAATTAGCAGAAACTAACAGCTACTTATGATAAAACATAGACAAGTCAGAATCAAAAAATAGAGTCCAGGAAAGAGGTAGTTAAAGAAAGCAAGCATGGTTCTAAAATAGTCATTTCTTGTAGTCAGAAATAGTATATAGTATGTAAATATCCATTTTACTCTACAAAAGCTGCACAATTCCAAAAAAAAAAAAAAAAGAACTTCACTAAATAATCAACAAACAAAAGCACAAAGTCTCCGGAGGACTGAACACAGAAAGTTGCTACTATAATAGTTTACCTAAAATGTCTAGTTTTCAATAAAAAATTACTAGACATGAAAAGAACTATTAAACTGTGTCACATACACAGGGAAAACAGGAGTCAGTGGAAACTGCCTTTGATGTGGTCTAGACGTGACTTAGCAGAAAAAGACATCAAAGCACCTATTGAAAAAATGTTTGAACTAATGAAAACTATGCTTAAATAATTAAATAACATCTCATAAAATACACACTATCAATAAAGAGGGATTTATACAAAAGAAACAACAGGAAATTCTGGAGTGGAAACGTAGAACAAAAAAATGAAAAATTTTGTAGGTAAAATGCTATCAAACAGCACTGCATGTTACAGAGAAATCATTCATAAAAGAAACAGTCAATTAATGTGGCAAACTTCACTGTTGTTTTATTTTAAGAAACTGCCACAGCCACCCCAACCTTCAGCAGCCACCAGCCTAATCAGTCAGCAGCCATCATCATCGAGGCAAAACCCTCCACTGGCAAAAAAGATATTATGGCTAGCTGAAATCTCAGATGATAGTTAAGCATTTTTTTAGCAATAAATTATTTTTTTGTAGCTTCTAAATATTAGGTTTGAACTGAGAGAAAAATAATCAGTAAATCTAAAGAAATATCAATAAAGACTGTGAAACCTGAGGAAATAATGAGGAAAAATGAATAGAGCCTCAGAAAAGTGTGAGACAGTATTAAGCAGACCAACATGTATGCAGTGAAAGCAACACAAAGGAAGAAGAGAATAAAAATATTTAAAGAAATAATGGCTGAAAACTTCCCACAGTGACAAAATAGAATCTATACATATAAGAAGCTCAATGACTTCAATGTAGGAAAAACTAAGAGATACACACCCAGATATATTACACTCAAAATGCCAAAAGACAAAAACAGAAACAATCTGAAAACAGTAGAAAAATGATTCATCACATACAAGATAACCACAAAAAAAATTAAGAGCTTACTTCTCATTAGAAATAATGAAAGAGAGAAGGTAATGGGATAACATTTTCAAAGTGCTAAAACTAAACAAAAAACCTGTCTCACAAGAATCTTATATCCAACGAAAGGAAACAAAATAGCTTTTAAAAGTAGAAATCTATCTTTAAAGAATGAAAATGAACAAAAGGTACTTCAGGATAATACATTGTTAGCAGACATAACTTACAGTAAATACTAAAGGAAGTTCTTAAAGTTAAAACAAGTAAAATCAGACAAAAACTCAATCCACATGAATAAAGCATGCCAGTAAAGTTAATCATGTAGGTAGTTTTAAAAGACAATATAATTGGTTATTTCTGCTCCGCTCTTCTCTTAATTGATTTAAAAAGCAATTACATTTTACAAAGGTGTATAACCATCTTTGTACAAGAGACAGTTTAGATTCAAAGATATAAACTAGTTCAAAATAAAAGGATGGGATAAGTTTTATTTTTAATTTTTTAAGGAACCTCCACATTGTTTTCCGAAGTGGCTGCACCAGCTTGCATTCCCACCAACAGTGTAAGAGGGTTCCCCTTTCTCCACATCCTCTCCAACACTTGTTGTTTCTTGTCTTGTTAATTCTGGCCATTCTAACTGGTGTAAGGTGGTATCTCAATGTGGTTTTGATTTGAATCTCCCTGATAGCTAATGATGATGGATGAGAGGGGCAGAGATTATGCTGAGTGAAATAAGTAAAATAGAGAGTCAACTATCATATGGTTTCACTTACTTGTGGTACATAAGGAATAACATGGAGGACATTAGGAGAAGGAGAGAAGTGAGTTGGAGGAACTCAGAGGGGGAGACAAACTATAAGAGACTGTGGACTCTGAGAAACAAAGGGTTTTGGAGGGGAAGGGGGTGAGGGATTGGGTGAGCGGGATGGTGGGTATTGTGGAGGGCACGTATTGCATGGAGCACTGGGTGTGGTACATAAACAACGAATCCTGGAACACTGAAAAAATTAAATTTTAAAAAAATTAAATATAATGGGAAAATGGGAGAATGATGGGAAAAGATACACCATGCAAATAAAAAACTATAGCAGAGCCGGAGTGGCTATATTAATGTCAGAAAAAACAAACAAACAAACCAGATTTTAAAAGGAAAAAAAATCATACCAGAGCATCTTACAAGAATAAAAAGGGTCAATAATTAGGAAGATAGAATACTTAAAAACATATGCAGTGAACAAAATACCCCCAAAATATATGAAACAAAACATGACAGAATAACAAAGAGTTCAACAATAATGGATATTTTGATATCCATACAATCAATAAACAGCAGAAAAACTAAGCATATTACCAACAGCAGATGGAAGACTTAAACAACACTATGAACCAACTGAATGTACCTGGAGACATCTACAGAGTATCCCCCCCTCCCAGTCAAAATCATCAAAGTGAGTTTTCCAACCAAAGGAAATTAAATTAGAAATTAGTAACAGCCAGAAATTTGGGGAATTCATATATATAAATTATACAACACTTTTCTAAAGAAACAATGTATTAAGGAAGAAATCACAATGAGGATTATAAATTCTTTTACATGAACAAAAATGAAAATACAACATACAAAACTTATGGGATGAAATTAATAAGAATCAAGGGGAAAACATAAATGTTTATATTAAAAAGAAAAAGATATTAATCAGAAAAAAGATATTACATATTTCACCTACTTATCCATTTTAACAAACTAGAAAAACAACAAAGTTAAGGCCAAAGTAAGCAGAAGGTTGTGCAAAATAAAGGTTAGAGTGGATATTAGTAAACAAGAGAATAGAAAATGGCAGAAAATGAACAAAACCAAAACTTAATTATTTGAAGACACAAACAAAATGAAGAAAACTTTAGATAAATTGACCAAATGGAGAAGAGGGAAGACTCAAACTACAAAAGGAGAAATGAAAGAAGAGATAGCGCTATTTACCTTATAAAAATAAAAGCACTGTAAGAGCATACTATAAACAACTAATGCTAAAAATTAGATCACTTAGATATAAGACCTAAATTCCTAGAAAAAAAAAATTACCAAACTCAGGAAGAGAGACCACTAACAGGCAATTGAATTTATTTAAAAAACACAAAACAAAAACCTCTCACACAGAAAAATCCAGTATCACATGGTTATATTGGTGAATTATACAATTCTTAATAATTAATAATGATCCTTTACAAACTCTTCTAAAAAATTAAAGAAAGGAGAACATATCCTAACTCATTTTGAGTAAAGTATTATACTGATAGCAAATACTATACTGATACTATTATACTGATATTGGGTGCAAGACAACAAAGAAAATGATAAACCAATATCTTATGAATAAAGATACAAAATACTAAATAAAATATTAACAAACTGATTGATGCAACACATAAAAAAATTATACACCATGACCAAGTGAGATTATCTCAGGAATGCAAAACAGATTTAACATCCAAAAATCAAGTAGAATTATAAGGAAAAAATTATCATTTCACAAAGACACAAATAGCACTAGGCAAAATTCTGCAACCTTTCATGATTAAAAAATGTTTTCAACAAACTGGAAATAGAAAGTAATTTCTTCAACCTAATGAAGATAATTTATAACCCACTTGTAACAAGATACTTAAATGGTTAATAACTGAATGTTGTCTCCCTAATATCATGTATGCTCTTGCAGCTCTTATTCAAATTGTACTGGAGGTCTTTCCAGGACAATCAGGCAAGGAAAAAAAATGAAAGGCACCCAGACTGGAAAGAGGTGCAGGTGGCAAGTGGCATGATCTTATATATAGAAAATCCTAATAAATCTATTAAAAAACTATTAGAACTAATGAGCATATATATCAGAACAAATAAAATCAATCCTGTTATTACTAATCATATTATTATATGCTAGCACTGAAAAATCTGAACATGAAATTAATAGGAACAATTCTTTTATAATATCATTAAAAAGAATACAGTGAAAACTACAATAGATGATAAAATAAATGGCAAGATATTTCATAATTATGTATCAGAAAACTTAATACTATTAAAATGGCAATACTTCCCAAACTGGTCTACATATTCAATGCAAATACAAATCAAATCACACTAGGATGTTTTTCAAAAACTCATGCACTGATACTAAGACTTATATGAAAATGTAAGTGACTTAGAAAAGCCAAAAAAATTGGAACAACAAAAAAGTTGGACAATATACATTTCCCAAAACCAAAAATGTACTATAAAGCTACAGTAATAGAAAGTGTAGTAAGAGCATTAAGACAGACATATAGTTCATTGAAAAGGAATTAAGAGTCTATATAGATAAATCCCCACAGAGACGGTTAATTTTTGACAAAGGTCCCAACACAATTCAATGAGGAAAGGACAATCTTTTCAACAAATGATGTTGGATAGCATCAACAATGTGCTGAATATGCACATGAAAAAAAAAAAGAACGAACGAAGAGTTCCATCCCTTCTTCATATCACATACAATAACTCAAAATGGATCAAGGACTTAAATGCCAATTAAACACACTAGCATGGCTAATTTTTTTTTTTAATGGAAAAAAACAAGTGTTGGTATGGATGGAGAGAAACTAGAACCCTTGGTCACTGCTGGTTGGAATATAAAATAGTGCAGCCAGAAACATTCTGGTAGTTCCTCAAAATGTTAAACACAGATAGCTATACAACCCAGTAATTCCAACCCTAGGTATATACCAAGGAGAATTGAAAATATACACCACATAGTGTTATTTCCAATAGTCGAAAAATGAACACAATCCAAATGACCATTAATGATGAAAGGATAAATAAAATGTGGTATACCCATACGATGGAATATTACTGGACAATAAAAAAGGAATGAAATACTAACACATGCAACAACGTGCATGAACATCGAAAATACTATGCTAAGTGAAAGTCAATCAAAAAGATCACAAACTGAGGATTCTATTTATACAAAATGTCCAGAAGATGCAAATCTATAGTGACGTAATATAGATTAACGGTTACCAAGGGCTAGAAAACAGGTGGTTGGGCAAGGAGTGAAGAATGACTCTTAAAGGATATAAGGTTTCATGCAGGGTGTTGAAAATGCTCTGAAATTACATTGTGGTGATGACTGTATAATTCTGTGAATATATTAAAAACTAGAGAATTATAAACTTTAAATTGGTAAATTCTGTAATATGTGAATTACATCTCAATAAAGATGTTCAAAACAAAAATTATAAAATATTAAAATATCGCTAGCTTACTCAAAATCAAAATACATCATTACTAAACTTTTCTCTGTGGTGATAATTACTGATTACTTCAGGCTCTTAGAAATTGCAGCAACAAATGGAGAAAAAGCCTTTTCTATTACATTTTAAACTTATTACGGTTTTTGAAATACAAATAAAAAGTAGCTCCAAATGATTCTGATAGTTTATAATTTTGCAACCAAACTCTAAATAAAGAAATCTCAAGTTTTACCATGGAATAGATTGTAGAAGTAAATAAATCTGCGATACTACCAAATTTAAAAAAAAAAAAAAATCACACCATTGCTGGTGTTAGCCTTTTACCAGTTCAAGTTAAGTTTATGTCTGTCCCTCTACCTTGTTTACAGTATAATTTTCTTGTTTTACTTTTTCTTTCTTTTTAAGATTTTATTTATTTATTTGAGAGAGAGAGCACAAGCAGGGAAGCAGCAGAGGGAGAGGGAGAAGCAAACTCTCTGCTAAGCAGGGAGCATGACTTGGGGCTTGATCCCAGGACCCTGAAGTCATGACCTGAGCTGAAGGCAGACACTTAACCCATTGAGCCACCCAGGCAGACCTACATTAATTTTCTTCAATTTTCCTTTATATACATTAAGAACCACATTGAACAATGTTACATATTTTTTAATTGAACAGATATAATTTAGAAAATTTAAAAAAAGAAAAGTCTATTGCATTTATCCACAACCTTGTCCTTTCCTTTGTTCTTTCCTAATGTTCCAAAATTCCTTCCTTTATTAATTTCCTTTGGTTTGGATAACTTCCTTAGCCATTCTCTTAGAGTAGGTTTGCTATGACAAATCCTCTTACTTTTCCTTTATCTGAGAACATCTTGATTTCTTCCCTTCATTGCAGAAACATATTTTCATTGGATATAAAAATCTGAGTAGACACTTATTTTCATTCAGAGTTGTTCCATTTCCTTCTGGCCTCATGGTTTCTTTTCTTTTCTTTTTTTTTTTTTAATTTTATTTATTTGTCATAGAGAGAGAAGCGAAAGCAAGCACAGGCAGACAGAGTGGCAGGAGAGGCAGAGGGAGAAGCAGGCTCCCCGCCAAGCAAGGAGCCCAATGTGGGACTCGATCCCAGGACGCTGGGATCATGACCTGAGCCGAAGGCAGCTGCTTAACCAACTGAGCCACCCAGGCGTCCCAGCCTCCCTGGTTTCTGTTGAAAAAATCCAATGTAAATCTAATTGATTTCCTATAGGTTAAATGCCATCTTTCTCCACTGCTTTCAAGATTTTTTTTTTCTTTGTCTTTAATTTTCAGATGTTTGACTATAATGTGTGTAGCAGTCAGGGTCCCTAGAGAAATAGAACCAAAGGATGTGTATATATAGAGAAAGACTGACTTTAAGAAATTGGCTCCCAGAAAAGTGAACACTGGCAAATTTAATTGTCTGCAGGGTAGAATGGCAGAATGGAGATCCAGAGAAGAGCCAATGCTGCAGTTCAAGTCTAAAAGGCTGTCTGCTAGCAAAATACCTTATTGATGAGGGAAAAGGTCCTTTGTTCTATTAAAACCTTCTAACAGTTGGGTGAGAATCACCCACATCATGGAGGGCAATCTGCTTTACTCAAGGTCCACAAATACAAATGTCAGTTCATCTTATGTGGAACCAATCCTAACAAAAATATCCATAATAATGTTTGACCAATATCGGGGCATCATGGCCTAACCAACTTAACACATAAAATTAAGAATCACAATGGGTCTTAGTGGTTTTTATTTGTTTTGATTTTGATATTATTATTTTGGTTAATCCTGTTTGAGTTCACTCAGCTTCTTGAATATGTAGTTTTATTTCTTTAGCCAAATTTGGGAAATTTTCAGCTAGTATTTCTTTGAATATATTTTCAGCTCTATCCTCTTTCTCCTCTTTTTCCAGGATTCTGATGACATGAATTTTAGATTTTTTTATTATAATCACACAGGTATCCCTAAATCCTTGCTCACTTTTTTTTGAGTCTATTTTCTTTCTACTGTTCAAACTGAGAGACTTATATTTGCTATTTTCAAGTTCATTGGTTATTTCCCATTTTTCCATTATGACATTGAGCCCATATACTGAAATTTTTTTGTATTGTATTTTTAAGTTCTAAAATTTTCATTTGGTTCTTTCTATATATAATCTATTTCTTTGCTGAAGACTTTCTATTCTTTTGCTGAGACTTCCTATTTTTTTCATTTGTCTCAAGCATATACATAATTGCTTGTTAAAACTTTTTTATGATGGACACTTAAAATCCTTGTTAGATAATTTTAACATTGGTGTCACCTCAGTGTTAGCTTCTGTTCATTATCTTGTTTTCACTCAAGATGAGATATTTTTGTTTCTTTGTATGGCTACTGATTTTCAGTTGAAATTTGGGTATTTTAAATCTTGCTTTAGGCAGACTTCCTCTGATAAGACTTACTCCAACAGGGCAAGAGGGGAACAGCCAGGCACTAAATCCAGGTTCCTGACTTATTCTCCACCGATACTCAAGGCAGGGGAAACAAGAATCACATTATTGCTGGACATGGTTGGGAGTTCAGCACACAAAGCCTTCAATGACTTCACTCTGGCTGACAGAAGCAGGGTTGCCACCTTATTTCTCCCCAAATAACCTTCATTGACACTTTAGAGGGCTGACCTTATTACCACTGAGCAATAATGAAAGCCTTGACTTTCCTTAAACATCTGTTGATACCTTGATAGTACAGAAAGTGGCTCACTACCATCAGGGTAGGGTGGAAGTCTAGGCTTCCTACATGGCCTACCCTGACACTTGGGAGGAGAGGATTTATTGTCCAGTGGGACTGAAAGTCAGCCTTCTCTGAAGCCTCCCAATGGAGAAGAGGAAAGCTATCTCACCATAGCCTAGGGAAGGTGAAAGTCTACAACCTTAACCAGCTTTTGTTGGCTGGCCTGGAGGGTAGTGCCACATTTTGTTCTAGGTGTTTGGTGGGAGTAGAATGGTTATTATCTAGGAGTCTTGCCTGGAGGCTTTCCTGGTCTTTTGGATGGAGATAGCAGCCTTTTTTTAGTATTTGTTATCAGTGCCTATTTGGTACTTCTGGGTCGTTCACTTCTCCAGAACCTAATCAGCCAAATTAAGGAAGAAAATCTAGGGATCCTAGTGTCATGTAGTTACCTGGATCCCTAGGCAGTCTGCCTTCTGTCTTTCAGGATTTTAAGTCTGTTCTATACATAATGTCCAAGGATTTTTTTTTTTTTTTAGCTGTATAGCAGGAAAAATAGCGGGGGCTAGAGGGATCTAGAAAGGTGAGTGGGATCTACTTCACCTTTCTGGAAGGAAAGATTAACATAAAAATAATGCATCTTCCTGCCTATTAGTTTTTAGGCTTTTTCATTCTTACCTTACTTCATTTGTATTTTTCACTATCTTTTCTAATGATTTTTTTTTTCTCCATATTCCTCAACTCAGGTTGGAGGGGGCAAAATAACTTAGAACATCTAGTCCAGGATAACCAACCACATGAATATAAGATCCTTAAAAGCCAGGAATGGTAGTAAAAAGGTACAGATTTCTCTAGTCCAGTTGCATATTTGAGCAAATGCCTCCACGGGAAGCTATGGTTTTCGGTGACTTACTACCTACATACGATCTGTGCATGTGCATGGGTGGATGTGTAATATATATTCCATTGGACCAAAGATCTATCTTCTTCAGTGCTATATCCTCAAGAGTCTTGGGCATAATAAAGGAAGTCAATGTTTCTTGAATTAAGGAAAGAGTAAATCAAAGAGAATGTTCATACAACTTCTGTTAGCAATAGTAATTAGAAGTTGCATTTTCATTTGTTTTTGAGCTATCCAATGATTCATAAATCATCCATCAAATATTTATATACTTTAGCAAAAGGAAGCTTTAAAAGATATCAACAAAAAGTAAGTTACTGTCTAAAAAAGAGACACGTAATATAGTAATTATCACAAGACCATCTCAAGTTTGAATTTCAAATGGAAAAAAAATACATTGTTTCTTTTTCTGTTCCATAGTGGGTCACAAATCAACACTTAAATCATAAAGACATCTAACCTACAAGGAAAACAACGCCTCTTCTTCCTACCTGAATTACTTTATTTTTTCCTATCTTACTTTGAAGTGGATTTTCCATATGTTTTCAGAACACACCAACTGAAAATGTTATATAGTTAATGTATCAGATCTTATTCCTTCTCACAGTAATATAACATCATTATACAAAAATATGAAGATCATCAATAAATCAATATGGAATGCTATATGAAATGTATTTATACAAAGTTCCCTGCTACAAAACTTTATCTAGTTTATATTAACTGACAATAAGTATATGACAAATTAAATATAACTTTGTAACCTATTTGACTTGATTCCTAACCCTGTTAAGCAAATCATGATACCTAATGCTTAAAACTTTAATCCTTTTCAAATGGACATCAAATAATGCAGACAAAAAAGAGGTGAAACGAGTAGCTCTCAACCAAGTTCTCCAAATTACAATTTGTAAAATGTATTGGCAAAATTCTCACTTATGCTTTTAACCTCATTAGTTGTCAGTATCAAAAGCAATACACAATAAACATGTTTTCAGCAAATTAAATACATGGAGGTAGAATCAAAAAAGAATTAAAAATGTCAAACATGGAGCTTTCCAGAAAAACACAAGTTCAAACACAATGTAAATGCTTTTAAAACATTTGAGAATTCATTAAAAAAAGTAAGTAAAATACAAATTTACCCAAGAATATATCATCTAATTCACCAGGAGAATTATATAAATTCCAGTTTTCTAATTCTTCCCACCCTTAGCTTAAGGAGGGGGAAAGATGATAGTTCAAAATAGATCCTATACTTTTAGCCAATTTAATAACTGTTAAGCTGATCTACATTAGTAGAGCTAGAAATTCATAATATTATAAAAAAAGCCAATAATCACAGCTGCAAAAAGCTGACATTTTTTAATGACCATCTTGACAATGGCACTGGTTTCTATATTGGGTGTGGTCATAAAAATGACCTTTTATGTCCCAACACATATCTACTATACTATTTACCTTGGGTTTTAAAAAAAGAAGTACTTTTAGTTAAATTAATTCTGGATACACTTCTTTTTCTACTTTTATCCAAATGACTTGTCATAAGAAGCTTTTTGACACTATATTACTAGCTAACTAAAATGACATTAATTTCTACCAAGTCCAAGGATGAAGTTTAATCAACAGAAAATTTCTGTATTTTGGGATGCCTGGGTGGCTCACGGTAGGTTAAGTGGCTATGTTCGACTCAGGTCCTGGGATCAAGCCCTGATTCGGGGGACCCTGCTCAGCAGGGAGCCTGCTTCTCTCTTTTCTGCTCCCCTGCTGTGTTCTCTCTCTTTCAAATAAATAAATAAAATCTTAAAAAAAAAAATTTCTGTATTCTACATGTGGTAGAAGATTTTTTAAAAAAACATTTACTGTAGTAATGAGTAACCAAAAACAAACTAAATTCTTACTTATACTGGTACAGTTAAACCAATTATGGTATGTGTGTATACACACACACACACACACACATACATATACATCCTGTGGAATACTATAGAACAAAAAATAAGTTCATATGTACTGATACTAAAATACAAATCATATTGAATAAATACAGAAAGAAATAAAAGAATGGATTGAGTAGAATTACCCTGTAAAAACAAATCAAAAAATTATATAATACAGTATTAGCATATGTCCATATGCAAAAATGGAGAAAATCCTCTAGAAGGCTCACATCAAACCACTAATAGTGCTTACCTCTGGCGAGAATTGTTTGAATTTAACTTCAGCAAGAATGTATTCCTCAATTTTTTGTGGGGAAAAAAAAAAAAATGACCTACCATGAAATTTAGGGGGAAAAGGACTTTTTTTTAGCATGAAAATCTTTATTTTCAGTTATTACCCACCAATAAGAGAAAGTTAGGTTCACAATATTGGCTCTTGACACAATGTGAACTAAAAAGCAAAATTACATCCATCAGATACAACTAATGGACCAACTTTTTGAAGTTCAGACTATCTTGAAAGCTTGCAACATGCCAGTCCTCAGTTTGCTTTAAATGATTAAGCTTATGCATAGAATCAAAGAATAATGTGCTGTGTATCTCTGATATTGACATTTATCCTGATTTACATAACAATATTCATACAAATTTTTTCTCCTAATCCCCTTTACCCACAATATTTTTCAGATGCATATATCATGCTTTTTTTCATCTAAAAGAGGTAGAAACACAGTATAGATGCAAGCTAATCTAGTAATTAATTCTATAGAATTTTGTTCTTGAACTTTGTTAGCTGTAGATTCTATATGCTGGATGCTGATCTCCAGTGCAGAACAGCATCCAGCACTACCTAGTAATCTACTAAGTAAGCTTTCAACACTTAATGGTCAATTGAAAAGAATTCTATACTAAAATAAGACTACAGTCATTCTATAATTGCATATGTTCGCATGTGCCAATGTGTCTAAGCTTTTTTCCTAAAGTATGCCGCAGTTTAAAAGACAGAGAAAGCAGACTCCCAAACCTCTACCTTATATTCATCCACAATAATGCTGAGAGCTTCATGACCAGCTTTCCTCATGTCTTCCAATTCTTGTTTGTGTTTTTCCTGAAAAACAAAAACAAAAAAATGAAATCACGGTTTCTTCTTTTGTTTACAAAATAAAACCATTGACTCTTGCATCTGTGAATGATTGGATGGTTTGTGGCATACTGATGCTGCTAAAAACAATGAGAAAAAATAAAGTTCTCTTTAAAACCATTAGGGAGGACTGAAGCAATGAAAAACAACAGGAAAACAATAACTGCGAGAGGAAAATCATACTGAGAGGTGAGATAACACAGAACAATGGTGTTATCTCTTGGGGCATATGGAAATTCTGCACCTGGATCAAGAGCCAGGAGGGACTATTTTACTTCAATAAGCTAAGCCCTCTACATATTTTTTATTAATTCTCCAGTAATATACACATACCAATAGTTTAATACATGACACATACCAAGTTGGAGAACTGCTGGATTAAGGTGACCAATCCCCCATTCTATCTCCTTAGCAAAGGAATAGATGAACTCTTACAGAATGTTAACATTCTACAAAGCCGTTCAAATTTTTCAAACACTCTGTACAGTTTTCAATACAAAAGTACCAAAGCTGACAACAGATGAGATCAAAAACACAGAATACAGAAAAGACAAAAGGAATAGGCCCATGAATGATTTAGATATTAATTATCAAAAAGTTTAAAATATGTTACGATTCAGGGGCACAGTTGGTTAAGCATCTGACTTTTGGTTTCAACTCAGGTCATGATCTCAGTGTCATGAGATCCAGCCCCAGGTCAGGCTCCACACTCAGTGCTGAGTCAGCTTGGGATTCTCTCTCCATTTCCCTCTCCCTCTGCCCCTCCTGCTCATGTCCCCTGTCTTTCTAAAATAAGTAAATAAATCTTTAAAAAAATATGCATGATTCATATGTTAAAGAAAGTATAGAAGAAATGAAAATGGTAGGATACAGATTTTCATCTGAGAACTGGAATTCATGAGATAGAAATTTTACAGCTAATAAATATGCAGTATTAATAACTCAACAGATGATGTAAACAGTAGATGAACACAGCAGGAAGCAGGATTAGAGAACTAAAAGCAAGTGGGGGGGCAAAAGAGATTAGAGTGAGAAGAGGAATAAAACTATGGGAAATATAAAAAACAAATCTAAAATGACAAATGGGACAGAGTAAAAAGATTAAATAGACATGCAACAAAAGAATCATTTAAAAAATAATCCAAAATAAGACAAAAAATGAAATGTAAATGTAGCAAGATGATAAATAAAATCATGGAGAAAAATGAAAATTTATATCATACATGAATTAGGACATTACATGAGCCTACAGCTATTTCTAAAAAACAAAACATTAAGATATAAATGTATCCAAAAACTAAATTTTAGATAAAATAAAAAAACTCCTAAGAAAAAGCACAACTTACCAAAATGTTTAAAAGCTGAAATTAAAAAATCTTAATAGTCTTTATGTAAGAAAAATTGAATTTACTAATTAAAAAACAAACAACAAATAAAACCACAAGAAAACCTCTGACCAAGGAATTTCTAAGCCTAGATGACTTAACAGGTGATTTTAATAAATTTAAGAAAGAAATAAGAGGAATCTTACACAAACTCTTCCAGAGAATAGGAAATGAGGGGATATTTCCCCACATTATTTTATTAGGACAGCATATCCCTTATACTTAACTCTGCAGAGATATTTAGAAGAATAAAAAATTATGAACCACTCTTTTATAAGTATAGAAACAAATTCTAAACAAAGTATGAGCTAATTGAGTCTAACAATATATAGATAGAATAACCTCTCAATCAAGGATTTACTTTAGGAATATCAGCTTGGGAGAAGTGCTAAACACTGTTTCAGGATTGAATCACAAAAAAATCTTCCATACAATCTTCCATGAACTCCTTTTCTACCCCTACTTGCTTGCTGGAAGCCAATGCCCAAGATGACAACAAAAGCCGGGTTCTGCAGAGGGCACAGCCTCTGCCAGCTTGAAATCCTGCATGATTGCAAGGAATAACTGCATCATCACCTCAATGGACTTTGGGAGAAAACTAAGTCTCAACTATATTTAGGATAAAAGATAATAATAATTTTTGTCCATTTACTGATTCCACTTGCTCATTTATCATCTGTCCTTAGTTATAGTACCTTACTGATTTGACAGGTTCTATTTCATTATTAATATCAAATTTCCCTTCCTGGGATATCCCTTTATATACCTTAATGTGGCTAAATCACTATTTCCCAAAATTGCCACAATATTTAAAAAAAAAATCACCAAGGGCACTTGTTATAAATATGGATTTTTGTTGGTGTAATTATCAATCTACGGCTCATGGCAGCAATCCTTCTGGAGTCACTTTTCCATTTCTTTGAGAGTTGTTTCCGTAAAAACTAAATAACATAACAGTCCAATTACCTAGTTATTCAAGTTATGTACTCTATTACACTAAAAACAAGGGAACAAAGAAGGGCATCACTAACAACTCATCATTTGGGATCTCCCATTCATGTCAGGTTTCATCACCAAAAAATTGAGACTTTCATAAAAGAACCTATGGAGAGCAAAAAGCATTAATCCATGTGCTAAAAGTACTAACATAGTTTTTCTCTTACTTTTCAAGATTAAAAAACATGTAAATAGAAATAGATATTCTGACATCTCCTTTCCACATCATAGTGGATTATCTCACACAGTTCTTGGAATGCATATGTTTGTTTCACTTTCAGGCCAGTGATATAGAAGCAGCTCACATAAAATAGGCAAATATGGTAAAACTGTGGACATTAACAACATACTTTAACATATTAAACCTCAGACAAACCCAGAAGGAAATACCTTGAACTTAACTAAAACCAGCATTTTCCAAACTTAACTAATCAAATACTAATTTACTTTTTTTCTCTCTTAACAATACCTATTATTAACTAATCTCTTCAGTTTAGAATTGAGAAAAACTGGGAACCAAAAAGGTTGAAAAGCTATTTAAATTAATTAGTCTGAGAAAAAAATTAACCTATATCCATTAAGTAAAACTCAGAATGTATTCTACTTTCATCTAATTAATTACAAATTAGAGATGAATATGAATCATTGCAATATCAAGTTTGATAATTCAGTAACTATAGTCCTGAACAAGGACATAAGTCAAAAAAGTATTGGTGTGCTATTAAAAAAGCACAGAGTACAATGTACTAAGCAATGAACATAAAAGGCATTTTTTTAGAGACATTTCATAAGTAATTGAAATGCTCTATGACACATTTTAACTGACAATGAACATTTTATAAATGGCTATATCTTCTAGAGAAAAGGAATATTAATTCAGTGCTTTGCATAGTATCTGAAAACATATCAGCTATTAGCAAATATGCTGGATTATGCTGAAATTCTCAGTACTGACATAATGGATTTCTATAATCATTCTAGATATCTGTTATCTAGATATCTAGATAAATTCAAAGATAAATTTTGACTGTTATATTTAATATGTACTTAATAAATTTTTAAAAATGATATAGTCAGTAATATTCATCATAATTCAAGATAGAAAAGACCCTCCAAGTACTATGAAATTTATAGTCGCCAATCACCTAAAACTCTCCCTGATGCTATTATTTAATATCAAATGTTCTCAGTAAACATTATATTTAATTTACACTGTTACTATGTGCCAGACTGCTAGGCTCTGGGGATAAAGTGATAATTAAAATATAATATTTACCTTATATTAAAATATAATATTTATATATTATATAATATATTATAAAATATATAAATATTCTTTTTATATATTGTTATATAATATATTTATATATATAATATAATATTTATATTTTAATTAAGTAATATTTTCTTATATTAAAATATAATAGTTACCTTCAGTCTGGTAACATATAAGATTTAGTAACCAGTGATACATTAATCCAAAGCCAGATAAAGAAAATATAAGAAAAGTATAAAGCAATGAGCCCTATAAATATAGATGTAATACTCTTTAATAAAATAGCAACAAACAGAATCCAGTAGCATTTTAAAAGGATTATCCACTAAGGACAAAGTGGAATTTATCTCAGGAATGCCAAGGTGGTTCAAAACACATACATCAATCCATTTAATACACCATTTTAAAACAAAAAAGGAAAAATAATAAACCCACATGACCATCTCAGTATGGAGAAAAACAATGACAAGATCAAACATATTCTTGATAAAAAAAAATACTCAATAGAGGCACCTGGGTGGCTCAGTCAGTTAAGCCTTTGGCTCAGATCATGATCCCAAGGCCCTGAGATCAAGCCCCACCTCGGGCTCCTCACTCAGTGGGAAGACTACTTCTCCCTCTCTCACTCCTCCTGCTTGTCTTCCCTCTCTCGCTATATCTCTCTCCATCAAATAAATAAAAATCTTAAAAAAAAATACTCAATAAACTAAAAATAGAAAGCAACAACTTCAACCTGAAAAGGGGCATCTGTGCTAACATCAAATTATTGGCAAGAGACTAAAACTTTAACATCAGAAACAGGACAAGAATGTATACCCTCCGGACATTTCTACTTAACATTGTACTGAAGGTCTAGCAAAGGCATTAGGCAAGAAAAATTTAAAAAAGGCATCTTAAGAAATTACTAGATTACAAATGAGGAAGAGAAACTATCCCTATTTGCAGATGTGATTTTATATATACTGGAAATAATTATTAGATTCAATAAGAAATACACTATTAGATCTAATAAACAAGTTCAGCAAAGTTATAAGATACAAGGTCAACACACAAAAATCATATTTATTTTTAGACACTTGTAGTGAACAATCCAAACACGAAATCGGGAAAAAAATTCCACTTGCAATAGAATGAAAAAAAAAAAACTTAGGAATAAATTTTACCAAAGAAATATAAAGCTTTTACACTAAAAACTGTATAAAAACTATAGAATCTTAATAAATGGAAAGATATCCTGTGTTACTAGAATGGAAGATTTAATGTGTTAAGTGTGACTAATCCCCAAATTCATCTATAGATTCAGTATAATCTCTATCGAGATTTTAGTAGCTTTATTTTGCAGAAAGAGACAAGCTGATCCCAAAATTCACATAGATTGCAAGGGATGGGGCACGTGGGTAGTTCAGTTGGTTAAGCATCCAACTCTTGATCTCAGCCCAGGTCTTGATTGCAGGGTCCTAAGTTCATGTTCAAGTCCCACATTGGGCTCCATGCGTAGCCCATATTTTATGGGAAAAAAATAAAAGGCACAAGAATTGCAAGGGATTATGAATAGTTAAAACAATTTTGAAAAAGATGATGAAATTTGCAGGATTGATATTTTCTAATTACAAAATTTAGCACAAAGCTACAGTGACCAAACATTGTGGTACTGGCATAAAGACAGAGACTGATTTCAGTGGAAAATAGAAATGAGAGTTGCAAAATTTATGTCCTTTATGTCCATAATCAATTGATTTTTTACAAAGTGACAAGACAATTCAATAGCAAAGAAATAATCTTATCAACAAATGATGGTGGGGCAACTGAATACACATACAAAAGAATAAATCTGGAAACCCCACCTTGCATGATATATAAAAATTAACTAGAAATGGAATACCTAAATATAAATGCTAAAATTATCAAGCTCTTAAAGGAAAAATAGATGCATATCTTTGTAATCTTGGATTAGGCAACAGTTTCTGAAAATATGATATATGGCAGAAGCATAAGTAAGCAAGAAAAAAAAAAGTGAATTAGATTTCACCAAAACTTAAAACTTCTGTGAATCAAAGGACATGAATAAGAAGGTAAAATGGCAACACACTCAATATTTGCAAATAATATATCTGATAAAGGTCTAGTATCCAGATTATATGTAATAAGTAAGTCTCATAACTCAGCAACAAAAAGATAAGTCAAATTTTAAGATGGGCAATGAACTTAAATATTTCTCCAAAGACACAGATGCCCAACATCATTAGCTATTATGGAGATTCAAGATGAAATTACTCACATTCACTAGGATAACTATAATAGCGAAGAAAATTAAGTGTTAGTAAGGAGGTGAAGAAATTGAAACCAACACATATGGCTAGTAGGGATGTAAAATGGTGCATCCATTTTGCAAAACAATATGGCAGTTCCTCAAAAAAATTAAATAAAGAGTTACCAAATGTCCCAGAAATTGCACTCCTATCTATATACCCAATGGCATAGATAAAATGTACATTCACATGAAAACTTGTACACAAATGTTCACTATCAGCATAATTAATAATAACCAAAAAGAAGAAACAATGCAAACATCATGTAATGAGCTGGATAAACTATAGCATTATCCATACAATGGAATATTAGTCATCCACAAAAGGAATGAAGTACTGACACTTACGACAAACATGTCTAAAACTTGAAAACATTATGCTGTATGGAAATATCCAAACACAAAAGGCTATATATTGCATGATTCCATTTTATATGAAATGTCTAAAACAGGCAAATGCAGAGACAGGAAGTAGATTAGCAGTTGCCAGATGCTGGAGGAGAGGGAGATGAGGAGTAACTGCTTAATGCATATGGGGTTTCTTCTTGAGGTGAGAAAAAAATGCCTGGCATTGGATAGGTATTAGTGACTCTTCACCAATATTGTGAATATACTAAAAACCACTAGATTACATACTTTAAAATGGTTTCAATGGTGAATTTTATGCTATGTGAATTTTATCTCAATACAAAAAAAAATTGCAAGAAAAAAATAGTATGTTTATGTCATTTTAATTTCTTAGCTGAAGGGTGGGGTTTTTTTTCTTTTTAAGATTTTGTTTATTTATTTGACAGAGAGATAGATCACAAGTAGGCAGAGAGGCAGGCAGAGAGAGAGAGGAGGAAACAGGCTCCCCGCTGAGCAGAGAGCCCAATGCAGGGCTCGATCCCAGGACCCTGAGATCATGACCTGAGCCGAAGGCAGAGGCTTTAACCCACTGAACCACCCAGGCGCCCCTAAGCTGAAGGGTGTTTTATTTCTTCTTTCATTTTGAATTCATTTCTAATTTGGTTTCTTTTCTATCAGAGAATCCTGGTTTATTATTTTTTCACTTAGAATTCATTGAAGTGTCTGGAAGAGTCCTCATAAAAGAACCATGAGAATCACATTCTCTAAGTTTTTTTTTTTGTTTGTTTGTTTTTGGTTTTTGTTTTTATTTATTTATTTATTTGACAGAGAGAGATCACAGTAGACAGAGAGGCAGGCAGAGAGAGAGAGGGGGAAGCAGGCTCCCCGCTGAGCAGAGAGCCCGATGCGGGACTCGATCCCAGGACCCTGAGATCATGACCTGAGCCGAAGGCAGCGGCTTAACCCACTGAGCCACCCAGGCGCCCACATTCTCTAAGTTTTTGAATGCAGAGAACTATGTGCAGCTTTTAAAATTGAAAGTCAGAAACACCTGGGCAGCTCAGTCAGTTAAGGGTGTGCCTTAGTCTCAGGTCATGATCCCAGGGTCCTGGGATGGAGTCCCACATTAGGCTCCTTGCTCAGATGGGAGCCTGCTTCTCCCTCTTCCTGCCACTCCCCCTGCTTGTGTATGCCCGATCGCACTCCCTCTCTGACAAATAAACAAAATCTTTGAAATTGAAAATAGTAGTATATAAATCCTGAATTCACATCTTTTCCTTGAGCATCTTAATTGTGTTACGTTATTCTTTGGCATAAAGTGTGTTTTCTAAAAGTCTGATGTGGATCTAATCTTCTTTGCCTTGTATCTTGGTTGTCTATAATTTATTTCTGAAATTGGGTCACTTTTGAGAGTGAAAGGGGTTACCATTTATAATCACAATAGGGAAATAGGCATAAATATAGACTCTCCTGGGCAAACTAACAAGCCAAGTGATTATAGAGTTCTGCAATGTTTTGAGTGTTACTTTCTTTGAAGCCACTAGAATATATCCCTAATGGACTGTTTGGGGTCTGTTTTCCCAGGTATACATATATACTTAAATAAGATCCTACCCTTCTATTTTCTGAAAGTTTGATGAATTTTGTTTTTTCATATAGATGTTTCAGCTCTATAGTATTGTCAAGAATTCTATTTAGACATACACTGGGTCAGTTTTGCTTATTTCCTATAATTATTCCTTTCTCTCAAATCCTTTCTTCATGTATTTGATGTTTTTCATTTTTCATTTTGCCATCCTTTATTTTTCATTCTTTCTACAGCACTATGTTCTGTCTGCTCTTCTTTTGAGCTTAGCCCTCATTTGGGGAGTTTTTTTCTTTTATTTTACTTCTAATTCTTTTTTGTGTCTGTCATCCCCCCTCTTCTTAACTGTGATCTTTTCTCATTTTGAACCATTTTATTTCTGATTTATGCTAGTCTTCAAATGCTTCTATCTTTGTACACGGTTCCACCACAATCCTCTTCTCCTACCCATGTTCCAAGCTACTTTCAGGAACCAGCTTTCTCTGAGCCCCTTCTATACCAGTACATTCTTCTTCCTTCAATGCGTTGTGCTGCTCCTTACGATTTCCCTATCATGCATCTCTGTACTTTAAGAAGGATACTTTCACCAGGTATTTATTTCTAAGAGAAATGGGGGCTCAGAGCATTCTGCCAGTTTCAGCTGCTGGACTCTGATATGTCTTCCAAGTCCTCTCTCTGTTGGCAATTGTTCTTACAATTGTTGGCAGCAATCTAAGTCTGGATCACTAAGTGCTCAGGACCACCTGAAGTCCCCTATGTCCCCCGCCATTACTCCAGCACAGATGTGATAGACACATATATCTCATTGTTGTCAATAGTTCTGCTCCGTCGGCTTGTGCTCTAGAGTTCATTTAAATAACTGTCATCTA
This sequence comes from Mustela putorius furo, assembly GCF_011764305.1. Classification (NCBI taxonomy): domain Eukaryota; kingdom Metazoa; phylum Chordata; class Mammalia; order Carnivora; family Mustelidae; genus Mustela; species Mustela putorius. The sequence continues at coordinate 25,003,973 of NW_025422368.1, read as the reverse complement.
CTTTTTTGTTATTGAATATAGTGTTTATGACTTCTTTTCTTTTAACTATCTTAGTCTAATTTTGTAAGAAAATCTGAGAAGATCCCAAAACTCTGCAGCCTCTGCTTCTGCCATCATCATGCCAAATCCACCCTTTCCTTCTTGGAATATTTTGTTTACATGGTACTCTTCCTATCTGTTCCTTCTCAGTCTGTTCTGTTGGCTCCTTCTCACTGACCCAACTTTGGGATGTGGAAGTTTCCTGGGAATCAGATCTCTTTTACTTCTTCAACCTCTCTCTAATTAACCCTATTACCTTAAATATTATCTATGTACAGTGCCTTAATTTATATCTCTTATCTTGCCATGGCTGATCCCCAGATTTATATAACTAGCTACCTATTAAGGTTTTTATATGGATAACTGAAAGGATCCATATAAAGTTCAACTTGGGAAGGAGAAATTTTACTTCCGTTGAATACACGTATCTCAAATATTACCTCATATATAATGTCAGCTCGAAAAATAAGGACTAAATAAAGAAGAGAGAAAGTGGACAGGATTTGAAGGCCAAATATAATTGGAAAGTGAAAAAGGTATTTCATTCCTCATCAAAGACAGAGGGTTATTTAACATCATAATAAGTATATTAAAAAAGTATTTAAAACATGGTCTTCAAAAAGAAGGTTATTATTAGGTTGACATACATATCTACTGAGGGAATGAATGAGATTATAATCAACGTTATTTTCTGATACAAGCTCAGCTTATAAATTAGCAAATATTTTTGGACATTTTTTTAATCTATTGAATGAAAGAGTTGGGTTTAATCATTTTCTAAAAAAATACCCTTCCAATTTTCTTCATGCTATTCTGTGATATGGTAGGCTGAAACTAGATCAACCAACCTCTCTTTGCTTACTTCAGGGCTACTGACCATAATCATACAACCACACTTAACACACAAGGCTGTCCAGTTATCAAAAGAAAACACAAGAATAACCAGACAGTCCTACATGGCCTGAAATTTTTATTTCAAGAATACAGAGCCAGAAATTTACAACCTATCTTCAAAAAAGTCAAAACCAAATTTGACCACAGTGATAACTTTCTTTCAAAATGTCAAGCCCAAAACCATCATTAGAAAGGGAAGATTCAGGAAAATACCTTCACCTTAAATAAAATTACAGACTTTTTCATTAAACAAGAAGAGACTTGAAAGGTAAACCATTCCATTGTATTCATTTTATAAATGAGGAAACTGAGGTATAGAGAGGTCAGGAAGTGTGGTCAAGGTCACTGAGTTCAGTAAGGGTTGGGTGAAGCCTGAATCAGATCTGCTGACAGCCAGCCCAACGTTTACAGAAAAATATCCCATCAAAGACTGAACTCACTTGAGTATATTCCCAACTCTTCATCAACAGATTTGTTTTCTATACAAAACTCAACAATGCATCGACTCATATGTCTTAAGTTATGCCTTCTGATGAAAGTAAGACACTAACTGGTCACTCTTAGTAAAACCTGACATAGTCATTCACCAATTTATTACTGCCAACCAGAAATTTTGGTCTGACAAAAGAGATGTAAAGTCATGCTTTTCGAAGGTTATCAGAAGTCCATTCCAACAACTGTCCACTGCCCATAATCATTCCAGTACTAACTCCTTGACAAAATTATTAACTCCTCATGGGTCTAATACCCTTAACATGCCTGGACATGACTAGTATTGAAAAATTATTTGTTGAATACATACGTATTGTAAATAGGAACCACACAATAGAATTAGCTCAACAAATAGAAGTAGCTCACAAAAAGGGAAATTAGCAATTTTTAAATTGCTATTTAATTATATTGCTATTTAATTATATTGATAATAAAACTCAGTGCAGATATCTGAATCAAGATTTATACAATTTTTTAAAGACTAAGCTTATGGGGTGCCTGGGTGGCTCAGTGGGTTAAAGCCTCTGCCTTCGGCTCAGGTCATGATCCCAGGGTCCTGGGATGGAGCCCCACACCGGGCTCTCTGCTCAGCAGGGAGCCTGCTTCCTCCTCTCTCTCTGCCTGCCTCTCTGCCTACTTGTGATCTCTGTCAAATAAATAAATAAAATCTTTAAAAAAAAATAAATAAAAACTAAACTTATGACACAAACTGATAAACATTTCTCAATTCGCATATTATTGTTGGCCATTAATAAACCAAGTACAACCCATATTAATCACAACTAGCAAATCAATCCATGCATAGTAACAGGATCCTGTGCCAGGTTGATGGTTAAAAGCCAGTATTTGATTGATGTACCTGGAATGAAGTACAAGAGAAGAAGAGAGTGGAAGGAAAGGAGGGAGGGAGGGAATGAACTTCAAAGATCAATTAACCACTATATTCCACCTATTAGAAAGCAGTTGCTTCTCACCTTCTAAATTCTTTGGCCAAAAGAAGTCTATAATTAGACTGAACATGTCTGATTGAGAAAGGTTTCCAATATAGGCTCCACCACTTCCTCTGAAGCCACAAGATTACATCCCTTTCACAACAACTAATCAACTACATTGGATAAGGCAGCCATAAACACTTCCAGATATTCCAAAAGGAAATTTACAGGGCAAGAAGCCAAAATAAAGATAATGGGATAACAACCAACCAATGCACTGAAAGGGTTTTGACTGAGAATGGTATCACCCACCCCCCACTACCAATACACCAAAATCTGTAGACTCCCAACACATTAAAGTGGCCTAACTGTAAATGTCAGAGAAGCACAAATAAGAACAGATTATTCTATAAGCATCGACCTTGTCAAAACAGAACAAAAATAACAAAACACCACCTCTCCATATCTCACTAATCCCACATCTGTCAGATGCAACAAGCTTAGCTGGTTTCTAAAAGAAAATTGGTTTCTCCGGCATGACGTAGCATTGTGTGACAATAAGTCTTTCCCATTGAATAAATGTTTAATCTCTTATCTCCACATTCCATCTCATTTCTTAGCCCCTCTATACAATAAGTAACAAATAAAACATGACAAAATCCTTCAAAATCATACCAAGTCAGTGTCACAGACTAATTCAAATATGTAACCAAATATAAAATAGGAGAAAAAAAAACACAATCTTGTAAGACTCAATCTACAGGTATAAAGTAATATTACATATGGAAATAGAGCACTTTTGCCAGAGCAAGCAGTACCCAGTACTAAAACAGACCTTGGCTAAAGAGATCCAAAATTTTTCAAAGGATTAATTTTCATCTCTGGCCTTACCCATTAATGGCTACCTTAACACACTGCATGGATTTCATCAGCTCTGCTGAATCCTCTCAGTCAAAAATGAGATAACAAAAACTCATTCTGGAAGTTTCCTAACAACAGTGATGAAGGTATGCAAAGAGTCCCACACTTTATTCATACTAGCACCGATGTAATTAACTTTTCTATATGCTAACTTAGGAAACCATAGTTAATAATGTTACATGCATGTCTAAACCAAAACTTCAAGGAAAGGAATTAGTAGTAAACAAATAAGGAATAAACAAGCAGGTGACATATAATTCATCACACTAAAGTGAAAACAATGACTCAAGTGAAATTCATAAATGTATAAAGGGGATGATATGTTTACAGCAGTGCCATCATTATTATCATTATCATTTCCCCATTAGCACAACATCTCCTCTACCAACTATAATCTGTTAAAGAATAAGGGCCAAATTCTGTGCAGCCTGAGAATACGGCCTCCTGAATAAGTCTGGCTAAATTCCTGGCTAATTTGTTGATTGGACTGGCCCTGTTCCAACTGCTACTTCAATTGTCACCTTATTATTTGCTTCAGTAGGAAAGGCATAAACTCCACTCTGCACCAGATTTCTCATCAACTTTGTTGAAGTCTTCAAAAGCAAAGAGCTTTGAGAAGCAGATGACCAAAACGAACTCAAGCCAAGCAGGGAGAAAAAGATGGGACATAGAATGGAGGGGGAAGAAAGATAAAGGAAAAGAGGAAGGAAGAATGGATGGAGAAAGGGGCAGGTAGACAAACACATAGTTTGCAGTCATAAAATGGGCTGCACCTACTTGTACCAGGTACCACACAGGTACTTTAAGGTTCCTTACTTTGAAAGTCCTAAAGAAAAATTTTTAGCCAGCTGAGTTAAAAAGACTTGTGTCTTATATATACGATAAATTTATAAACATCACATTCATCGATAAGAATGTGAACCTCTCTAAAATCCCTTTAATTTCCTTATGACTTTTTCCATTTTAAGCCTACTTTCCAAAGTCTGACTGTATTTAAATTCTAGTAAAAAAAAAAAAAAGGGCCCTTCTAGTAACATAGCTTCTCAAATATTTAATAGTTTCATCAAGAAAAGAAAAATAGGGGCACCTGGGTGGCTCAGTGGGTTAAGCTTCTTCTGTGTTTGGCTTGGGTCATGATCTCGGGGTCCTGGGATCAAGTCCCACATCAGGCTCTCTGCTCAGCGGGGAGCCTGCTTCCCTCTCTCTCTCTGCCTGCCTCTCTGTCTATTTGTGATCTCTGTCAAATAAATAAATAAAATCTTCAAAACAAAAAAAAAAAGAAAGAAAAGAAAAACAGCTTAACGAGAAACATCATTTTATATGTTTTGGTCATTTGTCTTTATATTCTGTCTTTATATGTTTATTATCCAAAGTATTAAAATCTGCCATCACATTTTTGAATATCCTGAAATTCATCTTTGGTGCTTATGGTCGGTTGAAGATTATGTTCAATTCCTAATCCCTGATATCTGAGAATGTAATATTTTTTGGAAATAGCATATTCACAAAGATTTATTAGGCATCACAAGATCAGATCATCTCCGATTTTAGAGTGAGCCCTAAGTAGTAAGATTAGTTTCCTTGTAAGAGAAAGGAGAGCGAGGTTGAGACACAGGGATACAGCAGAGAAGGCTATGGGAGGAGGTGGCAGAAAACAAGCCAAAGGTCAGCAGTGCCGGCAGAAGCAAGAAGAGACAGAGGAAGATTCTCCCCCAGCACCTCTGGAGGAAGCACAGCCCTAAGAGAATAAATCTCTGCTGTTCTAGGTCACTAAGTTTGTGGAACTTTGTTAAGCTGCTTTAGGAAACTAATTTTTGGTGCCAAGAATAGGGATCTACTCAAGCAAATACTAAAAATGTGGAAGTAGCTTAGGAATTGGATAGTGGATAGGAAGAATTTTACAGTGCAACGTAAGAACCACCTAACTTGTTTTGAGGAGGTGGCTGGTAGAAATATGGATATGAACTGTGATAGTGGTAAGGGCTCAGGAGGAAGTGTAGAAAAAGTTACCAGTTTAGAAAACACAGATCAGCATAAACAGCATCTTGGTAGAAATATGAATGCTAAAATGCTTCCAGTGATGTCTCAGAAGAAAATGAGATATGTGGTACCAGAAAAAATACCTATCAAAGATAGGTGATCTTTTTTATAAAGTGATAGAAAACTTGACTGCATGGTGTTCTATTATTGGGTGGAAAGTAAAACTTCCATATTTTTTTTAAACATTTTATTTATTTATTTGACAGAGAGAGGTCACAAGTAGGCAGAGAGGCAGGCAGAGAGAGAGAGAGGAGGAAGCAGGCTCCCTGCTGAACAGAGAGCCCGATGTGGGACTTGATCCCAGGACCCTGAGATCATGACCTGAGCCGAAGGCAGCGGCTTAACCCACTGAGCCACCCAGGCACCCGTAAAACTTCCATATTTAACTGAGGAGATTTCTACGCAAAGTGTTGAAGGTGTTGCCTGGTTTCTGCTTACTGCACATGATGAAATGCAAGAGGAAAGAGATTAATTGAGAAAGGATATGTTAAGCAAAAACACTTGATAATTTGGGACGTTCTCAGTCTACCCAAACTACAAACGATGCTAGAATTAGAAAATCCACACATATGAAACTGCTCTAAATGAAGGCCAAAATGGTGTGACTGGACAATGTTTGCTCAAGAGATAACATATGTGAGTCATGAACCCAATCAAACACCTGCACAGAAGACAGAAAAAGAAATAGGATTGTGCAGAAAGATCTGTGGAAACCCACTTGTCTAATGGCATAAATCCCCTCACCTTACACAGAAGATCCATGAGGTTTTTAAGAATGTTTTACCAGCAGAATAACAGCAAGCCTGGACTGAGATCACCCCTACACAATTACAGTAGAAGAATAAAAGGCAATTCTCTGGAGAGGGCAATACAGAAGGTATCTAAACCAGGAACACCAGGAACACATGACGGTAAAACCACCACGAAAAGGAGAATTAGTGAAAGTTCACATATTAAGTATGAAGCCCCCAAATCTTCCCCTATGTCATTGGATTATCCTCACAGGGTAGGAGACTAAATGGGTCTTCTATACAAACTGTAATAAAATCTATAAGAAAAGATAGGATCAACTATATAATTTGTGGACCCTAGCATGAAATATAAATTTAGAACACTTGTTCAAAAATTAAGAACTTCAAGGGGCGCCTGGGTGGCTCAGTGGGTTAAGCTTCTACCTTCAGCTCAGGTCATGATCCCAAGGTCCTGGGATCAAGCCCCACATCAGGCTCTCTGCTCAGTGGGGAGCCTGCTTTTCCCCCTTTCTCTCTGCCTCCCTCTCTGTCTACTTGTGAGCTCTGTCAAATAAATAAATAAAATCTTAAAAAAAAAAATTAAGAATTTCAAGATGGCAATAGGCATATTGCTAAACTAAGCATGGTACTCCCTGAAATCAAATGGGCCCTGTGCAAATGCACAAGTTGCATGCTCCTGAGGCCAACCCTGATTAAAAATACTGACAATGAAAAAGTGGTGACAGTCAACAGCCTTGTCAGAAAACCCTAGTGAAGCCTTCTCTACAAGCCCATTCACCAGCACAGAACTTCCAGCCAACCTTTTGTACCCCACTCTTGGGATAGCTATGGATCAGTCATTTAATGAAAGACTCTTTAAAAAGACCAGAACACAGCAACAGAAAAGAAAAAAAAAAATCTTGGAAGAAACGTTATATAAGAGTAAAAAAATAGGGCGCCTGGGTGGCTCAGTGGGTTAAAGCCTCTGCCTTCGGCTCAGGTCATGATCCCAGGGTCCTGGGATGGAGCCCCGCATCAGGCTCTCTGCTCAGCAGGGAGCCTGCTTCCTCCTCTCTCTCTGCCTGTTTATCTGCCTACTTGTGATCTCTGTCTGTAAAATAAATAAATAAAATCTTTAAAAAAAAAAAGAGTAAAAAAATAGTAACATTGACATCCTCAAATAAGATCTAGCATCTATAAAATAAGTACCAAATGCTATTAAAAAAAAAAAAATAAGAAGACTCAAGGAACAAACAAACAAAAGAACTTTGGAAATTCATACAACATGTATGAGAATTTATACAACATGTATAAAAACATCAGCAGAAGACTTGGGAAATAAAGAGGAGAAAAATAAAGGGAGGGAAATACAATAAGACAATCCAGTAGATCCAGGACCCAAATAATAGGTATTACAGAGAAGAGATAATAGATACTGTTACCCAAATAACAGAGAAGTTATCAAAAGTAAAACAAGGAAAGGAATTCCCCAGATCTAAACATTATAAACCAAGGTATGGCTAGAGTTCTTCCACAATGGACAAATGTGGGCTAGGAACTTTATCTCTAGCACTAGTGCATACCTCCAGGAAAAACACAACTAGAAAAAAATCAAAAGAAAAAAACAACAAAACCACAACTAGATCACCCACACAGCTTAATATTTACAATATTGGTTTGAAGAAAGTAAGGAAATTTCCAAATGGAAAAACTTTTTAAAAAAAAGTAAAAAATTTTTATACGAGAAGCATTCTTTTTTTTCTTTTAAAGATTTTATTTATCTCTCAGGGAGAGAGAAAGCACAGCAGGGGGAACAGCAGCCTCCCCCCTGAGCAAAGAGCCCAATGTGGGACTTGATCATGACCTGAGCTGAAGGCAAATGCTCAACCTACTGAGTCACCCAGGTGTCCCAATGGGAAGCATTCCTAAAAGTCAAACTTGTCTCAAAGACAAAGGTCGTTATATAGTATTTTCAATCCGAATGGTAAGTCCTGGGATAGCACCAAATAAAAATAACTAGTTATTAGGCAATTAGTAGAAATAGAGACCCTGAAAGTGTGCCAGTATAGTGCCAAGACAGTTCAAAAGAAGCTAGCATAAAACACCTGCAAAAGATGGAATTCTCAATTAAGGACCAGGAATTCAATTACTTGAGATCAAACATATATGGGTTCACAATAAAAATTAATAGAACAATTACATGAAAATACTTATAATGAGTAAGAATACACAAAAAAACAATATTTACTTAAAGATAAACAAAAAGTTGATTAAGAAGGGACAACCAGGGCGCCTGGGTGGCTCAGTAGGTTAAGCCTCTGCCTTTGGCTCAGGTTATGATCTCAGGGTCCTGGGATCAAGCCCTGCATTGGGCTCTCTGCTCCACAGGGAGCCTGCTTCCCCCTCTCTCTCTGCCTGCTGCTCTGCCTACTTGTGATCTCTCTCCCTCTGTCAAATAAATAAATAAAATCTTTAAATATTTAAAAAATTTTTTTTAAATATTTTTAAAAAAATAAAGTCTATAAAAAATTAAAATAAATAAATAAAAAGGGACAATCAGTTATGTGATTTAAGTATCAATGGACATTTACATAAACATTATACTGTAAACACTGAATACTGATATAACCAAATTTATAATATAACTATATTGAAAGAATGAAGAGAATCTAAGTATATATTGGCCACAGAATTTACAACATTTAAAAAACCAAGAAGGGGGCGCCTGGGTGGCTCAGTGGGTTAAAGCCTCTGCCTTCGGCTCAGGTCATGATCCCAGAGTCCTGGGATCAAGCCCCACATTGGGCTCTCTGCTTGGCGGAGAGCCTGCTTCCTCCTCTCTCTCTGCCTGCCTCTCTGCCTACTTGTGATCTCTGTCAAATAAATAAATAAACAAAATCTTTTAAAATAAATAAATAAATAAATATAAAATAGAATAAAATAAGTAAATAAAAAACCAAGAAGTAGCAATGTTTCAAGAGTGTTATTTAGAAATATGGGCATAAATACTAATCAACACATTGAAGTGGTTGCTGTTGGTAGGGGGGGGTTGCAGAAAAGTGGCAGGTGCAAGGAAAGCAACCTATAAATGTTGTTTTCATCATAAAATGTTTAGAATTACAGGACTGTTTAAACTAGATTTATAATTTTAATAGGACTTTTTAGGATGGAAGCATTACCTATGTTAGATCTCATACTCTGCAACAGCTGTGGAAGGTAAATGAATAAATAACCATAAACCCTTAGACTTTCCATCTTGAGTAACAATGTCTAAATGCACAAAGGTACACGTACAAGGGGACTGAAATAAAAGGTCTGAAACCACTTAAATGTTTACGATGGGAACTTGTTACATAAATGATAGTACATCTATTCAATAGATTATTAAAAAACTCTTACTATGCTGATATGAAATAATCTAAATTATGTTCCTAAGTGAAAGAAGGCACAATACCTTTTTTCCTTTGAAAATATGGGAGGAAATTAACATCAGCATACCTCAAAGATATTGCTGGTTTAATTTCAGACCACCACTACAAAGGGAATATCACAATAAAGTAAGTCAAATGAACTTTTTGGTTTCTAGTGCATATAAACTGTGTTTTCACTTTACCGTAGTCTACTAAGTATGCAGTAGCATTGTCTAAAAAAATGTACATATACTTTAATTTAAAAATATCTTACTATTAAAAATATCTACTATCTGAGATTTTTAGCAAGTCCTAATCTTTTTGCTGCTGGAGGGTCCTGCCTTGATGTTCATGGCTTTTGACAGGTGGGAGGTAGGGAATGGTTGCTGAAGGCTGGGATATCTGTAGCAATTTCTCAAAATAAGAGAGCAGTGAAGTCTGCCACACGAAGTCTTCCTCACAAGTAGCTTTCTGTGTAACTTGTGATGCTCTTTGATAGCTCTTTGCCCATAGAACTTTCAGAGTCAGAGGCAATCCTCTCAAACCCTGTCACTGCTTTATCAGCTAACACTGATATGATAGTCCTTTCTTATCATTTCAAAGCTCTTCACAGCATTTCACCAAGAGTAGATTCCATCTTTAAAAAAAAAAAAAAATTTCTCTGCTCATCAGTAAGAGAAGCAATGCCTAAGCCATTCAAGCTTTATCAGGAGATGGGAGCAATTTGGTCACAACATCAGATTCCACTGCTAATTCTAGTTCTCTTGTTGTTTCTACTAGACCCACAATGACTTCTTCCACTGAAATTTTGAGCTCCTCAAAGTTATCTGTGAGGATCAGAATCAATTCTGTCCACCTTGTTCATTTTACTATTTTGACCTCTTCCCATGAATCACAGATGTTTTTAATGGCATCTAGAATGGTGAATGCTTTCCAGAGGTTTTCAATTAGCTCACTCAGATCCATCACAGGAATCACTACAGAGGGCACCTATAGCCTTATGCAATGCATTTCTTAAATAATAAGACTGGAAAGTCAGAATTACTCCTTGATCCATGGGCTGCAGCACGGATGTTGTCGGCAGGGCAGGAATATAACACGAATCTCATTGTACAAGTCTGTTGAAGCTCTTGGCTGACAAGGTCCATTGTCAATGAGCAGCCATATTTCAAAGGAATCTTTTTTTCTAAGCAGGAAAAAAAAGTGGGCTCTAAATATTTAGTAAACCATTGTATAAACCGACTTGCTCTCTTCCAGGCTTTGTTGTTCCACTGATAAAACAGAATACAGGGAGAGTAGATTTAGCATAATTTTTTTTTAATTTTAAATTTTATTTTTAAATTTTAAAATTTTAATTTTAATTTATTTTAATTTTATTTATTTGACAGACAGAGATCACAAGTAGGCAGAGGCAGGCAGAGAGAGAGAAGGGGAAGCAGGCTCCCTGCTGAGCAGAGAGCCCAATCAATGTGGGGCTCGATCCCAGGACCCTGAAATCATGACCTGAGCTGAAGGCAGAGGCTTAACCCACTGAGCCACCCAGGTGCCCCTAGCATAATTCTTAAAGGCCTTAGGATTTTTGGAATGGTAAATGGGTATTGGCTTCAACTGCAAGTCATCAGCTGCATTAGCTCCTAATAGTAGAGTCAACCTGTCCTTTGAAGATCGGTAGACAGCACTGAGTTCTTTCTAGCTATGAAAGGGAGCATTAGGGTTAAGGCTGCATCCTCTTCCAACAGAAGGTTGTTTCACCCACAGGGACAATCTGCTGTTTAGTGTCATTAAGAACCTTAGTAGGACCTTCTGTATAACCTGCTGCATCATCTACACCAGCTCTTACTGCTCCACCTGGCATTTTGAGGTTACACAGATGGTTTCCTTCTGAAACCATGTAAACTAAGCTCTGCTGGCTTCTTACTTTTCTTCAGTAGCTTCCTCTCCTTTCCCAGCCTTCATGGAATTAAAGGGAGTTGGGGCCTTGCTCTGGATTAGACTTCCGTTTAAGGGAAGGTCATAGCTGATTTGATCATCTATCCATACCACTAAAACTTTCTCCATATTAGCAATAAGGCTGTTTTACTTTTCATATCATGTATGTCTTTACTGCAGTAGCACTTCTAACTTCCTTCAAGAACTTTCCCTTTGCATTCACAATTTGACTGTTTGGTGTAAGAGGCCTAGCCTTTCAGTCTGTCTCAGCTTTCAACATGCCTTCCTAAGCTTAATCATTTCTAGCTTTACTGAAAGTGTATGTAATTCTTCCTTTTACCTGGGGGACACTCTAGAGTTATTAATTAACCTAATTTAAATATAGTGTCTCAGGAGTAAATAGGGAGGCCTGGATCAGAGGGAGAGAGAACTGGCTGTGTGGTTGGAAGAAGAGTCAGATCACAAACATTTATTTAGTTCACTACTTACATGGGTGAAGTTCATTACAATTACAACAGTAATATCAAAGATCACTGATCATGGATTGCCATAACAAATATAATAATAATGAAAAAGTTTGAAATATTGTAAGAACTACCAAAATGTAACACAGAGACATGAGGTGAGCAAATGCTACTGGAAAGTGACATCAACAAACTTGCTCAAAACCAGGTTGTCAAAAAACTCCAATGCGTTTAAAAAAAAAAAAAAAGCAATATCCGTGATTTGCCAAAAAGCAAAGTGCAATAAAACAAGACATACCTGTGTTACAAAGAACTGAAGATGACAGTTCCACCTGAAGATAACACTTCTTACTCATTTAAATCCTATACACTCCCTTATCTATTCAAGGACCATTATTTGATCATCGATTTTCACATTGAACTCAATCAATCCCTATAATCATAAAAACATGCTACAATATCTTCTTTCTTAGGAAGCTATAATACTTTCTATTAAAAAAAAAATCCCCTTACCCCACATACACTGAAGTATATCTCTACTCATTGCGCCTCCACTTGCCTTCCTCCCATTCTCTGAAATCCACTCCCACAGGTCCTCTTTGCCACCATACCAAAACAGCTCACCAAGGTAACAAATGACCTACTGCATTAGTTTTCCACTGCTGCCATACAAATTACTACAAACCTAATGGCTGTGGCAACACCAATTTATTATCTTACAGTTCTGCGCATTAGCAGTCAACATTGGTCTCAGAGGGTTAAAATCAAGGTGGTAGCAGGACTGTGCGCCTTCCTAGAGGCTTTAGGTTGGATCCTTTTCCCTGCTGTTGCCAGTTCAGTTCCTTGCACACAGTTCCTACATCTCAGAACCAGGCAACAGGCCTCAAATTCTTCTCATGCATAACTCTTTCTGTCTGTCTGTCTCTCTCACACACATGCACAGACACACACACACACACACACACACACACACCACAGCCAGGAAAGGCTCTCAACTTTTAAGGATTATGTGAGTAAACTGAGCCCACCAAGATAATACAAGATAATTCTACACCGCACAGTCCAGAACCTTTATCACATCCGTAAAATCCCATCTTCGATGCAAGGTAACATGTTCACAGATTCTGGGTTTTAGGGTATGGACATCTGGGAGTGGAGAGAGGCATTATTCTGCCTAATACACCTATACAATAGTAATTTCTCAGTCTTCATTTTAACTAACCTGTCAACAATATTTGACAAACTTGACCACTCTCTCCTTTTTGAAATACTGTCTTCTCTTGGTCAGGAAAACCAACTTCTCAGTTCTCCTTCTAGCCCACTGGCCACTTAATCCCAAGTCTCTCTCTACTAATTCCTCTTTATCCTCTCCAAATATTGAAGTGCTTCAAATTCCAGAAGTAATGATAATGAGGATGATGAAGTAACACCAAGATATGTCTACACAGAACTGCAGTTTTCAAAGGAATCTTGAGTGTAATAGGCCAAATAATGGTCCCCCAAAGATAAATACCTCCTAGTTCCTGGAACCTGTGACTATATCAGGTTACACAGCAAAGGGGAATTGAGGTAGCAAATGGATTTATCATTGCCATCAGCTGGCTTTTAAATAGGGAGATTATCCCGGCCAGTCCAATATCATCATAAGAGTCTTGAATGTGGACAAGAGCAACAGAACATTCTGTGTCAGAGTGATGCGATAGGAAAAAGCCACAAGCAGCCATTTCTGGCTTTGAAGATGGAAGGGGGCCATGAGCCAAGGAATGTGGGCTGTTACAACAGCACAGAATTCTAATTCACTGGTGTTCCTATAACCGTTTCAGAAAGTTCATAAACTCAAACTATTTTCATAAAAATACTAAGATGTTATTTGTCCTTTTTACTCATTCTCTCATGAGTATACAATGGATTTTTCCAGACATGGCGGAACCTGTGATACCACGAAAAACTGAATAAAGCAGAAAATATGAGAATCGAGAGGTCTTTATGACACCAGAGTAGAGAGATTTGCAGAAACATACAACAGTGCTATTCCTCTCACTATACGTTTTTAGTTTAGAAAATATAGTTATGTTTTCATTTAAAATATTATTTTATGTAATATGTAATAAATGTAATAGGTTTACATGTAATAGGCTTACTACTGTTTCTCAAATTAGTATTTTTAAAATTTCTGTTTTATATTATACTATGGTGACTATCAATAGACAGAACAAAGCTCTTTGGGATCCATAATAATTATTTTGGGTGTAAATCGTCCTAAATACCACACTGTTTTAGAGCCACTGAAACAGAGTTTACCATGTGCCAAACACAGCTCTTAGTAGTATATATATATATCACAACACAGTGATATAATTCACACAATCACCCCAATACAGAAGTACTATGTTCATCCTAATTTAACAGATGAGGAAATTGAAGGTCATCAGGAGTAAGGAACATGCCCTAAATGAAATAGCTAAAAACTATTAAGTAGCTGAGATAAGATCCAAGCCTCAGCATCCTGGCTCAAGTCTAGATGAATATTGCCTCTTAGGATTCAAACTTCTCTACTGACACTGACATGGAAGGTAATCTCATCTAGATGCAAGTTTAAATGCTCCAGCTCCAAGACTCTCACTCCAGACAGTGCTATTCTCTATTCTACATATCTAACTGGACGACTAAAAGTCATCTCAAATTTAGCCTTCCACAAGCTGAACTGATTCCCTCTCCTCCTCATACATTTTCTTCCCTCAGATCTTCCATGTCAGTATGAGGGGATTGTTAAAGCTTCTCAGACCAAAGATCTGAAGGATCTCCTTCATACTTCACATCCATCTGTCAGAAAGCCCTATCAGCTCCACCTTAGAAATATACCAGAATCCAGTCACTCACCACTATCCTGGTGCACACCATCTTCTTTTTCCTGTAATATGGTGATCGCCTCCGACTGGTTTTCTTCCACCTATACTGTATCTTTTCTCCATAGCAGCCAAAGTGATTTGATTTTTTTTTTTTTTAATTAGAGCCAATCACGGTTTTGTTCGAAAACAGCTTCCCATGAAAATGAGAGTAAAATCCAGAGGTATTACCTTAGCCTGCAAGGCCTTATATAATCTGGCACTGCGGTGTCTTTCTAATCTTATTTGCTATGATTATCCTTTCCAGAAATCCAACCTCCTTGCTCTAAAAACACATGAAATACAATCCTACCTCTTTCCATGGTTTCCTCTGCGTGCCCCACCTCCCACATACATCCAAGATCCATAAAGCTTATACCTTTCTTTCCAAAAAGTCTCTGGTGAGAGAGACTTTCAATTACTACTTTATCACACCTATCATTTTTCAGCTCCTTTATTCTGTGTTATTTTTCTTCAATAGCAACTATTATGGCCTGACAAACTACAAATTTATCTATCCCAGGTCTGTACCCCCTCTAAAAGGCAGCCTCTGTATATTCAAGACTTTCCTGGGTTCAGAGCTTTCTCTCCAACAATGTCTTGTGAGCTTTTACTAACTACTTATTAAGTATTCATCTAGTGATTAATCTAGGAAAAATGTTCAGAATAAAAAAAATAGTTAATTTTCATGACATAAAAAAGTTATCTATAGAAGTCTGCAAGAAATACTACAGTCCTAAAAGGAAAATATTCAAAATATGGAAGCAACAGGTAAATAACAAACAAAAAAAGTACCAGATGAAAGTTTTTTAAGTCCCACACAATGTATAATTTTTAAAAACTGAAATTTAAAGGTGATACTATTTTTGAACTTCAAATAACAAAACTTTTTAAATATAATTTAAGTTGACCAATAAGGGAAGTATGAGCCAAACACTGATGATTTAACTTGGCCCAAGCTTTCATGAGACCAATTTAACTCTATGTTTATAATTTTATCCTCTAATCCAGTAACTCCTCTTCTAATAACACACACAAAAAAGAAAATCATAAATCAGGGCACCTGGGTGGCTCAATTAAGTGGTCAACTCTTGATTTTGGCTCAGGTCATGATCTCAAGGTCCTAGGATGGAGCCCTGCGTTGAGCTTTGCACTCAGTGGGGAGTCTGCTGGAGGAATTCTTGCTCTTTCTTCCTCTGTCCCTCCCCCACTTGCTCTCTAAATAAACAAATAAATAAATCTTTTTAAAAATCATAAATCAAGATACTCTGGAATAGCATGATTTTAAAATAGGAATGAGGGCGCCTGGGTGGCTCAGTGGGTTAAGCCGCTGCCTTCGGCTCAGGTCATGATCTCAGGGTCCTGGGATCGAGTCCCGCATCGGGCTCTCTGCTCAGCAGGGAGCCTGCTTCCCTTCCTCTCTCTCTACCTGCCTCTCCGTCTACTTGTGATTTCTCTCTGTCAAATACATAAATAAAAAATATTTTAAAAAAATAATAATAATATATTCTTTAAAAAAATAAATAAATAAAAATAAATAAAATAGGAATAAAAATAAAAATAATAATCTAAATATACCAGACAATTTTCAAAACTTATGGCTCATTCCTATAATGGAATATTATGGAGTTATACCTCTAAAGAATTCATAACATGGGAAATGTTTAAGCTATGTTGGATAAATAACAGCACACAAATTGGATGAATTTGACCACATTTAAAATACTCATTAAAAAGAAAATCATCAAATGCATTGTTATTTAGTGGAAGTATTATGGATAATTTTATAAT
The DNA here is from genome assembly GCF_011764305.1 of Mustela putorius furo. NCBI lineage: Eukaryota > Metazoa > Chordata > Mammalia > Carnivora > Mustelidae > Mustela > Mustela putorius. The sequence continues at coordinate 24,987,445 of NW_025422368.1, read as the reverse complement.
TTTTGGCATGAAAGACATTTACCTCCAAGGAACAGGGATTTCTTCAAAATTATGCCAAAAATTGAAAGAATGATAGTAAAAGTGACCATTTTAAATCAGGGACAATTGGCATGGAAAAGCTACTTGATACTGAGGCTTTAATAAACATTCAGTAACTTGAACCAACAATGATGCTGGAAAAGTATTTTGCCTATTAACCAGATAAAACACAGCACTAGTAAAAGGTTTTTTACAGAAGAAATAATAAATACATTGTAAATATGGAAAATACCTTCTTCGGTTATAAAAAAAAATGGGAATTTACATTTAATGATCCATATAATATATAAATTTAAAACAGTTATCACATTTTACTTTAGAAATAAAAATATCCCATAGAGCATTCTGGCAAGAACTAGTTTCTTCTTTTTCTTCTTTAAGGTGATTCGACAATGAATTTATCTATGGCCACAAAAGTGAATGAATGACAGACATCCCTATTCTCCTCTCTACATTTATGTTTGCAATCATTCCCAAAATGTTTCTTCATTTTCCAAGAATAAAAAATATTATGCATACTAGAAATAACAATTTATTAGAATTTGAACAAAACCCTTCAAGCTCTAGAAAATAAATTAGTCACCAATGGACTAAGCCTAATCCTGCCAAATGTTAGCCTAAAATAAAATTGTGAAGTTGAATTATTAAACCCTTAACAAGTTTTCCTTCAGAGATAATATAACCACAACTACAAAAATCACACTGTAACCACTGCTAAAATGTCCAATATGTGTAATAACATACAGTATAAATCTTGTTTGTTCTAACAGAACTTAAGGAACTTTTTCAAAAATCACATTTAGCAGTAGAATATGGATATGTCCCAATTTTCCAATAATTATTATTCTGATTAGTGTATCTATGAATCAGATTCTCTTCCTGCCCTGCCACCAATTACTAATTATTTTCTGCTCACAGCTAACCAGGCTAGACGAGAATAAAATATTCCAACCAATTCCACTCTGGGAGTATCCTGTTCTTTTAAATTAGTGCCCTAGTGACTGGGAGTTGCCTGTTTATTTTTTCCCATTTATTACTAAGAAATTAGATAAAATGTGTTTCTTTGGGAATGGGTTTGGGGTAAGAAAAAAGCAAGAGGAGCTGCTTTTTGTTTTTTTAATCTCCTGCTTAATGGTAGCTCAAACACTACTCTCTGAAAATAAACCAATAATCATTTCTGAAAAAGTTAAAATTTATGGAAAATCTCTTGTTATGTATGAGATGAAAAAAAAAGTGTTTTTTTTCTCTTGATTTTCTTATAGACACAAAGAGTCCTCTATAGACCACGAAAGCAACACTGCTTACATGTAAGAATTGCACACAAAAAGCTGTCACTCCACCAAACAAACAGTAACATATTTAATAATCTCTAACAACAAAAACAAAAAGAAGAAAAGGGAGGTGGGAGACGTTTGCCACATGTTAGAGCTCTAATTCAAAATGGTTAAAGAATAAAATACTTAAAAAATTCAACCCTGAATAAAACAGTAACCAATATTTGCTATCTCCTCTAACAGTAAAATTTTGCCTTCAATCCCAAGGTAGTAAAAAGAGCACATATGGTAAGGTCAACCCAATTTTAAATCTGGGAAATATAATTTACTAACTGTGCAACCTAGGACAAGCAATTTACTACCTCTATCACCTTTTTTAAGTGTCAAATGTGACAATCAATGCCAATCACACTACCTTATGGTAGAAATTCGGTGAAAGAAAGAATGTCGAGTGGTTAGGGTAGTACTTGGTATATGGCAGACAATCAAATAGTGAAGAGGCCCCTTTATGGAAACTGGGTTATAGTCGGAACATATGGAGAAAGTCATACACTGAAAGTTATTCCTCACAATTCCCTGGAAAGGGACACACAGACACCCAACATACTTCATCTTTTCTCTTTTCCCAATATAGCTAACTTCTATACCTATCTATCACTCTATCTCTGGCTAATCATCGGATAGGCTAAATGATTTGCACTAAGGGGTCATGTTGTATGACAGAAAATTTTTAAACGTTACAATCACACACTACAGTAAAATACTAACAGCATAAGAGAAACACGTAGAATTGCCTGATCAAGGGCACAGCACAGCTATTTCACATTTCCAAGGCTTATGTTAATTATGTTTGTGTATGTAGAGAGGGGGGTTGTTATAACCGTGTCCTTGCTTGCTTTAGGGCCCATTTTTTTTCTTCTGCCAGTACATAGAGTTAAATTTCCTATAAGCTAACTACATATGATGTACTCCACTAATTTCTTTACCTTATTACAAACCAGAAAATACTTTGTTAAGTGAAAAAATAAAATAGAATAAATGCATACTAAGAAGCAAATACAGGTGACAAAAATTTATGCTCCAGAATTAATCTGCTTTACATAAAGGAAAATGTCGGCAAAGTCAAATCCAGAAACCACCTCCCCTTCTACAAGCTTTCTACTAAGGCTAGTTATCTGGTTTCTAAGCCTTTAGCAGATTTGAAAGGGCAAGGGTAGGAGAACAGTATACGCAGAAACAAGGGAAAAATAAAAATAGATTTTAAGTCAATTGATCTCTTTAGTGAAAAGGAATTATTTGTTTAGCAATACCAAAAAAAAAAAAAAAAAGAGCTCATATTAGGTGCTTTAAAAAAAAAAGTGCTTTAAATAAAATTTGTTTTCTCTTGGAAAACCATTCTTTTATATTGTTTGAGGTAATTGATCTAGGAAAAGAACAACAGAAATAATACCAACAAACTGACTCCCACATTGGATATGGAAAAGTGACTATCTGATACAGAAGAAAACTTCCCTACTACCTTCAACACCTTACATTCCTTAGGCTGTTAGAATTCTGACAAAATAAAACTAGGAAACACTTTTCCCCAATATAAGACCATAGGACTGACTAAAAGACACATACACAAATTCTGACAGTAGTCATTTCAACTCTAAATAAAGGACAAACACAGAAGTCCATCTTAAAAGTAAGTATAGAAACAAACCAATATAAATCACCATGTATATTTTTTAAATAGTAATAACTAAGTAATTATACAAAAGGTCTTCTACAGAAATGTTACCCCAAAACAAACAAACAAACAAACAAAAAACAAACAAACAAAAAACAGGAAAAGATTTTGGAAAATTCATGTCACATTTGCAATAAAATTTAAAAAGGCAAATAAACAAGTAAAACTAGACAAAATAGTTATAAAGTCTATATATTCTGAGGTAAGAAAAAGCAATATAAAAATGATCCCAATGATTCCTAAATTTAAAGCTGCAACCAAGGCAGTAAAGAATAGATTCTAAAATGCAAGCAGTAAAATACAAGATTCCCTGGAAATTTGTCTCAGAAATACTAAGAGTTAAAAAGTAAAAAGCAAATGAGACATTGATAGAGCCGCTTGTTCCCAAACAGAGCTGACTGCAATATTCACAGATGTCATATACATGAATTTGCCAACCAAAATGTACTTGTAACCCCAAAATCAATACTCTAGGCACTTTATAGTGATCACTTGTGGAAGACACAGAATGATAAGTCTGAGGTGCCCACCAGATACAACCCAGGTAAGGTCAAACAAGATGATGCTCTCTACTTTCTTGTTTCAGCTCTCATTCTACTGATGTCTTTTTTGTAGTCTATTCACTGTCATGTCTTTTGCATTCGTGCTTGCTATTGATTTCACTGTCTAAGATGGTCCCCACACAGAGTGCTAAAGTGTGATGAGGGCTAAGGGCAGGAAAGCTGTGATGTGACCTACAGAGGAAATACTCAGGTCAGCTGAGTTTTATTCAAGCATGAGTTACAGTGTTGTTGGTAGTGAGGTCAATGCTGGCAAATTACCAACATATATTAAAATAAGATTATTTAAAAAGAAATACACATAAGACAAGGTTATATACTGATAGTCGCTAAAACTATTGTGACCAGAAGCCCTCACAAACCTTAAACCTAACCCTGTAATTTCTAAAAGCAATGGTTTTCAGTATTAGGTGATGCAGTGTTTGCAGTGATTTTACGGAACATAACTTACATGAACAATGGGAATTAACTGCATATTAGAATGAGAATTACAGGAGGGAGAAAAAGAAAATATGATGAAATTTGGGAACTTTCCAGAACTGAAAAAACTCTGCTTAAAAGGGACCATCCTTTGACGGATGGATGGACCATCAAAGGATGGTCCCTTTCAAATATTAAAGAACAAAATAAAAACAAAAAGGAAAACAAGTCTGACAATATAAAATCTTTAAATTATGTGCTTTTGCAGTGAGAGCCTCACTTATTTCTATCTGCCAGGACCCATGCTCTTTTGCTGGTGCCTTTCCATGCTGGCTCTGGACATGGTCATCAGATCCATGCAGGTCAATAAGTTGTTAGCAAATATGATGTAAGCAGAAGTCCCCAAAGTGCTTGCTCTTTGGAGCTTGCCCTCGTGGTGTTCTTGGAACCCTTCCCAGCCACTACAAGAACACATCTGAAGTAGCCTACTAGATAATGAGAGACATGTGTCCTATTCACCTGTCACCCTAGCCGATAGCCAGCCAACCAACACACACATAAATGAGACTACAGTGCTCATCACTGGACTGCAAATACATGATCGAGCCTGCTGAAAGCAGCTGAAGCTGGCCTACATCAGCAGAACCAGCTGATCCATAAATGCATGAAGGATAATAAATGTTTACCATCTGAATCTACTGAGTTTTGAGGTGACTTGTTATTTAGCAATACGAAATGGATACACATACAAATAAAATTAAGTAACAAGTTAAGCTGGCAGAATAAATTATGGCATATTGCCTTCCTCTCTTGATATCTAATGAGATTTATTTTCAAATAGTGTAATTTTTTTTAAAGATTTTATTTATTTATTTGACAGAGATCACAAGCAGGCAGAGAGGCAGGCAGAGAGAGAGGGGGAAGCAGGCTCCTTGCTGAGCAGAGAGCCCGATGTGGGGCTCGATCCCAGAACCCTGAGCCGAATCATGACCTGAGCCGAAGGCAGAGGCTTTAACCCACTGAGCCACCCAGGCGCCCCTCAAATAGTGTAATTTAGTGCAGAAAATTAGCAGAACGGAAATTCTGGAGGCCCACAGGAAAAGCGCATTATGGCCCTGCTCCCATCCCTACTCACCCTAAGTCCCACTAGTCAATTTCTGAGAATTCTCACTAATATTCTCAAGAGAATACTATATGCAATGTCTCGGGTAGACTATGGATGGGCCAGAACCACCTTTAATTTCCTAATCCAATAACCCAAGAAAAGATAACTTATTTAAAGTGAAGTGGCCACTTACAGGAGGGACAGTTAAATCATATTGTTTCCCTTAGTCTTTGGTTCCATACTAAGGTACATAGTGTCCTGCCAGATCTGAGAAAACATGTGACTAAAAATTCTCTCTTTTTAGGGCTTTTATCAACCATTCTGGAAGAACTTACATTAATAATCCATGAGCTCCCATCTAAGAGAATGTTTATAAGCACTGGAGTCTCCTAATTCCTAAGCCAAACTCAGCATCATCTAGGCCACAAAAGGGGTGGGGCATGGAGAGAGGAAATGGAGTTAGGACTGGATTCTGAGCCTCTAGCTTTACAACATCTCAGAAAGCCTTTTCCAGCAGTCACTGTTCCTTTTTTTTTTTTTTCCCCAGCAGTCACTATTCCTTTTTCTTCTGAATAGAGAGTACATGGCTGCTAGATGAGTAAATTAAAAAAGTGTCTTCAAAACTGCCCACTATAGTGAAGAAATGATCTGAAGCTCAAAGGTAGTAAATCCAGTGGGGAAAAAAAAAAAAAAAACAGGTACACCGACCCTGACAGAAAATATTCAACAAAATCTGTGAAGAATTCAGAATCCAACTTCTAATAAATCTAAATACTGCCTCAACTGAACACTCTTGGAATCCCGTGACAGAAACGTGAGACCTCAAACTGTACCTCACGGAGGAATGGAAGCTGATCTCATAAAGTGAGAAAATGTGTTATCCACAAATATTTAAATCACAGCTAATAAAACTTCTATACAAATGAGTGCCTGGGTGGCTCAGTTGGTTAAGCGTCTGCCTTCGGCTCCCCTCATGATTCTCAGGGTCCTGGGACTGAGCCCCACGTCTGGCTTCCCCTCTACCCCTGTGTCTGGCTCCCCACTCAGCAGGGAGCCTGCTTCTCCCTCTGCACCTCCCCCCATGCTTGTGATCGCTCTCAAATAAATAAATAAATAAATCTTTTTAAAAAAATATCTGGACAAAGCTACTCAAGCACGAACATTACAAAACAAAAAACAAAAACAAAAAGCATGGCAAGGATGCCAAACATCCCTCCCTCCATCACATACATATATACAAAGAATAAAAAAGAGCAAAATCTGTGAAATGACGTTGATAAAGACTTTTTCTGTTAACTCAAAATGTCAATTAAGTCTCAAAACATCATATACTGTGTCTTCTCACTCCCAGAGTTTACCAAACATTGGCACAATTAGCCCTTACCAACTTCATATACCTATGCCACTACCACCACCACCAGTCTATGTAAGGAAAGAATAAGAGTCTTTGCTCTTATGGAAAGGATGCTCTTGCTGGAGAAAAGCTTCTCCTTCCCCTCTCCTAGAAGTGTGTGTATTTACTAGTGTCTGAATTCAAGTTGGGAGGAAGAGCGGCCTACAAAAGAATCACTCCCCAGGAGCACTATCTGAAGAAAGGGGGACTGGCACCTTTGTCTTTCCCCATCCTTGCCAAGTTGTAAAATATGCAGACACACATTCATCCCGCCATTGGCACAAAGCCAAGCACAGTGAGGGAGCTGTTAGGAGACCCTAACATGAATCTCCAGGCTCCTCTAGAGTCTGTGAGCACATATGAAGTAAACAACTGGTGCCCATCTTTGATGTGGAGGCTTCTGAAGGCATAAGACCTTCTAAAAGAGAGCTCGTGTCAACAAGACTGAAGACGGCTATTGTATAATGGTTTTGGGAAAAGAAAATGGAATCAACCTCTCATGCAGTCTTTGGAGAACCTCCTGATTCTCTCGACATGCTTAAGCAGCTACTAAACTAAGTGAGCAATCAGACCATCTAGATTGGTAGTCTAGGCACCCTAGACTACTGAGAGCGCCAGTAGTCTCGGCAATCTTTGTGGCCTGGGGTAAATCTCAGCACTGCGCAAGGAAATCCATGCATGATCTGAGTGGGGACAAAGAAATTAGTGGGGGCCGCCACCAGCCGAGGAAGAACAGGCATGCCTCACAGCACAGCAAAGTGCTCATTCTTCTACCTCTTCTCAGTTCACTATGAGGAGTTACAGCCTAGAAAAGTCAGAGGTAAATGGGCATCAAACTGGATTGGTCTATTTTATACTAAACAAACATTAATACTTCCAATCTTTGCTTCCACAAATGCTATATTTAATAGAATGAACATTTCGTTCTATTTTTACCTCTCGTATATAGCTTACTAAATAAGTGTATCAGGGCAAGCATAATTGCACAAAACAGTGAACTGCCTCCCAGCTCAGGATGAAGAACTGTGGCACACAAAGTAATCCTTCCAAAAATAGACTAATTTTTTATGACTATCACTCCCATTATGTCCTAGGCTTCAAAACAAGGGGAAAAATTATATTTCAAGATCTGTGGCATTTCCACAGTGTTTTAAAAATGATTTTCCAAAAGGGATTATGGCAAAAACTACAACACCATCACCATTTTCATAGAATACAATACTTTCCATTCTCTTTTGTCCTGTAATTTTAGCCCAGCCTGACTTTTTTTCCTCACATGAACCTCTGTCAGGAGGATACTATGTTGGCTGCAAATAACTGGCCCCCAGCATTCATCCTGGAGATTACTGACAACTCGGAAACCGCAAGCATGGAGTTAAGATAGTATTTAAACATGCCTTTGGGGTTAGACAGTAGTATGTAGCCTGCAGTTCATCAGTTTTTATATGGCCAAGGTGAAATAAATAGAAGAAATCTACAAATGACTTTTCTTGCCTCGGAATATTTTCTGATCTTTTTAATAAATTTAAAAACCACCAGATCACAGATGTCTTGACTTGGATATTAAACCAAAAACACAAAAATAAAATCTAATCTGGGAACATAAACTTTTTTTGCCGAAATGAAAAAAAAAATCAAAAGGGATAGGCTGAAATCAATTTTATGATCTTCACTACTGATGACTAATATTCTCCTGTCAAGACTTTCTCCCATGACTAAGTTGTTGTTGTTGTTTTTTAAAAAGGGCAAAACTTTGAAGTACAAATGGTAGTAACTGAACACCGATAACCCGTTAGATTGTAATGAGCTCCAAGGAGCAATAACCTCAGCTGTCTTATTCACCAATCCAGCTGCTATAACACCTAGCAGTGTTCCCACCAGGGCACACAATTAAATTGTTTTAGCAGCTATCTCAGTGACAGGCAAAATGTTCTTAATAATGTCAGGTAATTTATACTCTCTCTATAAACTCTTGTCATTTGGTCGACAATTACTGAGGCGACTCCTGTACAATTAAAAAGTGCCCAGTCTATGCAGACTCAATGATAGAAAATAAAACATAACACATGTAGATATATGCAACAGGATTGATACCCTATGGAAAAACAGTTTAGCTTATGGACTATAACTTCAGTTTTAGATCTTGTGTGTCCACATTTCTGCCGGTGATGCAAAAGAAAGAATTTAGTGGGAACGAAACAAACGCCACAACACTATAAACAAGTACTCCCAAATGAATAAAATGAAAGAGAGTCAACCAAAGGACAGAGACTTTAAAATCCAATCCAAACACCTTGCTTTAGAAATACTTTCATAAAAATTATTGGCCCTTGAAGTCCAACATTGAACTGAATCACTATTTACATAACAGGGAACTGATTCACATTTTAATTTGCTTTCTTCAGTATTATTTCAGGAAGACTTCTTTATTTTCCATTCAATATCATATTTAGAGTCCAGGTATAAAAAAATGCATGTCTATTTTCGAAAAAGACCAATTTTATGAGGTTAATGGAAAGTGAATTATTTTTTTCCCCAACACAAACATTTCTCATTTCTTTTCCAATGTCTGAAGCTTATCGTTTTCTACCTTCAAGCCATCAACTGAGGGTAAATTTCTTTTAAGCATCTAATTTCAATAAAATTATCTTAGAGCTGGGTGGTCTTTTAAAAAGGAAAATTAAGAATATATTTCCTGGGGCGCCTGGGTGGCTCAGTGGATTAAGCCACTGCCTTCGGCTCGGGTCATGATCTCAGTGTCCTGGGATCGAGCCCCGCATCGGGCTCTTTGCTCAGCGGGAGCCTGCTTCTCTCTCTCTCTCTGCCTGACTCTCCGCCTACTTGTGATTTCTCTGTCAAATAAATAAATAAAATCTATAAAAAAAAATAATAATAAATAAAAATAAGAATATATTTCCTTATGGAACTCAACAAGTGGAATCCCACTACCTCATGTATAAAAGAAGGTTAATTTTAAAAAATGACATCTGTTTACTTCATATCTAATACCTTCAAAAATACAATAAAAATACTTTTTTTTCATCATTAGCATGTGAAGATGTGATGTCTCTCCATAAATGAACACCAGAACATCAATATGGATAGAGAAAAAAGTTTCAGCCTCCTATTATACCTTTTACTCACTATAACATATTGCCTGAAGCATGAGCTCTTCATACAAATTCTAAGGCCTTATTTCTGAAAATTCTATTCAACTCGTACACACCTTCTACTAAGGAAATAGGAAGCTTTTCTTTAGAAATTATATCGTTCTTTCTGTTTAGTAAAAGTAATTAGACAATAAAACTTGCAGCCAAATCTTAATAAATGTTTAGAAGCAAGTATGCATGTCCTGAGTTTTCTCTTGGCCTTAACATTCCATTTTATCTGCATATTCCCTAGCCCTTATTATTTTTAATTTATACTTTTCTCTTTAATGTTTAAAATTTAAACAAAATACTCAAAAATTTTGTGGAAACAAGGAAATGTAAAAACTACAGTTTTGCTTGCAGGAAACCTAACAACCAGAACTACAAATAGCAGAAATGGAAAGCTGAGTTGAAACGTAGTCCAGCGATCTTTCTCTAGATACGATGTAAGGCAGATGGGAACATCTATAAGACTCATTTTTCCTCTATTCTTTGAAAGGTTAATAACAGCAATTCAAACATCAATTAAGTCTGCGATGGCTTGGAAAAACATACAAATTTAAAAGGAAAATTACAGTGTTCTAATTAGGAGCATGACTCTGTATCACTAAGGATACATGAGACAAGGGCATTCTCTGAATTCTACATATAATAAAATGTTATATTTTCACTGTCATATGTTATATGACATATATGTCATATGTTATATGTTTCACTGATCAGCTCTCATTTCTTAAAAGCAAAGCAAAACAAAACAAAACATAAAAACTAGCTGTAAAATTTTCTATAAAGAGAATGGAGATTTAAAATTGTTTTTAAAAATGGCTTCAAAAATCATTAAAACACTAAATCTGTTGAAAGTCTACAAAAGATGAAGTATAGAAGAAATATCCCAAATGGCCCATCAAGTTTAATCTTGCTTAAAGACTAATCCTACTTTGAGCACCTGGGAGGCTCAGGTCATGATCCCAGGGTCCTGGGATGGAGCCAGCATCAGGCTCTCTGCTCAGTAGGAGCCTGCTTCCTCCTCTCTTTCTGCCTGACTCTCTGCCTACTTGTGATCTCTGTCTGTCAAATAAATAAAATCTTTAAAAAAAAAAAAAAGCAAAACTAATCCTACTTTGAGTCACAGTCATATCTCACAATTGCACAGGAATAGATGGACTTGTGTTTTTACTTCTAAGCAGAATGTAATCACCATGTTTCGAATAGCACAGAAAAAAAGGAAAAAAAGAGAGAGATCCACTGGCAGGAAAAATATGACTGCCACAGAAATTTTTAGACAAAAGAAGCTGAAACAAAAAATATGCAGAGCCATGTCTGCATCCCCCATAGAGAAATAAAGAACGTTACTACTGCTGACCAGATTTCATTTGGAAAGAGTATACATACTATAAAATGACCATAGATACCCTGTCTTGCAGAATATAGAGTCTGTTATTTCTTACAATACTTCCTCCTGTGGCATCTTTAAACGGGATTTTTTTATGTATAGAATTTCTAATGTAAAATTAAAAATATTTTCATAAAAGTAGTTTTCCCTAAATAAATGTCAAAAGCATTAAGCTCTTTCCATCCCGTACCCGACCTCTATTTCTTAGGGGACCATTTCCTCCTCCATTTCCCCCTCATTCATTCTGCTCCAGCCACACTGGTCTGCTTTTAAGTTCCCACTGTAGAGCATTTTCTCTGACTCATCTCTAGACCTACCGTCTTCTCCCTGTCTCCATCTTCAAATTTCGGCTCAGAAGTCACCTCTTAAATGAAACCTTGATCACTGTATTTAAAATTGTGATCTATCTCTCCCCATCCCAACCCCTCTTTTATCCTACTCTTTTTTTTTTATCATTTACTCACTTTCTATGTCATTAATTAACTTATTTTTATGTTTATTAAATACTCTCTCTAATACAGTAAAATCTAAGCTCCATGAGCAGTGATTCGCTACTGTTGTTATTTTCCCATTAATAGTTCCCAAGCATTCAAAACCATGCCTGGGTCATAGAATACACCCAATAAATATTTCGTGGATGGATAAACACATGAACAAACTTTACTTATCAACCATTTCAGGAGAGAAAGTACATCCAAACCCCACAGTAGATCAACTCTTTCTTACATAAGAAAATCACATGTTAAGGTATCTATTAATTTTGGTTTATTACCCAAGTTGCCATTGTTTTCCTTTTCCATTTGTACATAACCGATTATTTTTCTTTATTTTACTCTCCATTTATCTAATATCTTTTTTCAAACAATAAAATGAGTTTCAGAGCTGCTATCTTATAAGAGAAGCGACTAAATGCAATGGTGCTTTTCTTAGCAATGCAGGATAGTTGGACATTTGTTCTCCTATTACATTATAATAATAGTACAACTCTCTGCTTTATCATGCTTTCAAATGATGTTCACTATTTGTACATAAAATGACTACATTAGGCACTTGATATTATTATATTCTACACTAAACACAGAACTTAATGCCAAAGGAAGACAGATATCATCCTAAACCTCATGCTTCTTATAGTCTAGATGTCAACTTAAAATACTAAACAAGTAATAAAAATAACACGAACAACAACAAAACACGAATAAACATTTATACAGCGGTGTGTGCCAGCACTGTTCTTAAACACTTCAGGTCATCAATTCGTTTAATCCTCAAATAGTCCAAAGAGGAAGTATTATTATCACTCCTATTTTACAAGCAAGGAAAATGAGACTTTGCAAGGTGTTTTGAAAGGCTGGCAGTAATCCCAAGGAAAACAGAAAGTGACAGAAGGATTTTAAGACAGAGTCTGAAATGATCACACAACTGAAGAATGATTCTGGGTCGGCATGGATTGAATTGGAACAAAGCAAAACTGCATGTAATAATCCGAGTGAAAGACGGTTGCTCCCTGGGCTAGAGTAATGGCATTGATGAGGGAAAAAGTACTAAAACTTTGAGAGAGATTGAGGAAGAGAAATAAGGATTTAATGATTAAGTGCAAGTAGAGATTGTGTCCACCTCTGACAGACCCTTACCCTACCAATTTCATATCACATCACTGTTATTAATTTATTGTACAGTAAATAAAATATTTATGAAGCACACATTTGAAAAGTTTCACAAGGAAAGGTTATGATTTAAAGCCTCAAGCATTCTGCAAACCTGAAACCAAGCCATCCTAGACTCCATCCTCTTCCTGACTCCCAACAGTTAAATTCTGTAAATTTTACTGCCTTAATACCTTTCAAAATCTGTCTTCCCCATCTTTACTCGCATTTCTCCACTTAATTAAGATCTCCATCATATTTCTCCTGGATTACACCATCAGGCTCCAAAGAAGTCTACCTAACTCCATCTCATCTCTCTCAAATTCATATTTAACCAATTGCAAGAACTGTCTTTCCAAAATGCAAGTACATTCTGTGTTACTACTAAAAACTTTTTGACAGCTTCCAACAACCTTTTCAGAATCAGCTACAAAAACACATCCCTCTCATAGCCTATGCTGACATACCAAACCAAAAACCCTCTACTGAAACTCTAGGTCTAGTAATTTTTCAAACAGCTCATACCATTTTATAACCGCAGTATTTCACAAATGTTGCTTCCTCTGCAAGATCTCCCTGTTCCACTAGACTATGTGACAAAGACCTGCTTATCTTCTGAAACTAAGTTCTGATGATTCTTCCTCATTCGTGATCTTCCATACCTCCTACAGTATCTCCAATCTACACCTCATCAGATTATATGGTAACTGCTTACAATCTGACATGAAATTGTATGTTTCTATCTTCACTGTAAAACATAGTTTCTGAGGAAATATATGTATTCTAGATTGTTGCACTGAATTTAGGCACAAAATTGATAGCTACTTTAGGTGCTCAAGAGCATTACCCTCCAGACTGAAAGCCAGGGTAAGATTACAGGAAATCTGATTCTAGATAAGGAGTATATTACTATATATGAAACAAACAAAAACTCTTATATTTTTTAGGAATGAGTTAACAGTAAATGCCCATGAGCTATAAGAAGAAAACTATAAAACTCAGTTGAGGGATATTTGAGGAGTCTGGAATAAATGAGAAAACATACCTATTAAGTAGAAAGAATAAGTAAGAGGAAGATGTCTATATATAAATAAATAGAAGAATTTAACAAAATTTCCATCAAAAATCCCAACAGGGTTTTCTTTTTAAATGCAATTTGTTTCATGATTTAAAGTTTAACTGGGAGATTAATATACAAGATTAGCCAAGAAAAGTAAGTACAGCCCTAGTAAATCTAAGTGTTCAACAAAACAACAGTAACCACAGCGAGGCAGATAGTACTACTATGGGAACAGACACGTATCAACAGAAATGAAAATGAAGTCTAGAATATATCTAAGTAGATATGGAAATTAACTGTATGGCAAAGATGCATTCCAAAATAAGGAAGGGAGAGAAGGTATATTTGAAAAATACTGTCAGGGCAACAAGTTGGGCATTAGGGGAAAGTCATAATTGGACCCTACCTCATCTTATCAATAGAAAGTCGAGATGGATCAAAAGTAAAATGTAAAATTAAATGACAAGGACTGAAAGAAAACAAGGCTGAATATTTTCTAACCCAAAATTCATACATAATAAACAGCTACTTTTTAAATTTGCTGTAGTAGAAGACACCATCAAAATGAAAAATAAATGTATCAGAAAAACATCTGCATAAATAACCCTCACACATAAAGGTTCTATAAATCATTAAGAATAAGATAATAAACAAACAAACAAAAAAAGAATAAGATAAACAGAACTTTTTTTTTGATGGACAGAAGAAAAATAGTGGAAACTCAGGAGAAGTGAAAATTATAAATAGCCATATGGAAAAAAAATCACATATACTAATAAAAATTAAAAGAGAAAGAGATATATTTTACTTCTCTAATTGACAAGTATTAAAAATATTGATAAAACCTAGCATAGGCAAGGATGTGGTAAAATAGGCACTCTCATTTACTTCTTGGTGAAGGTGTAAATTTATAAAATATCCTAGAAAACAAATGGGTAGTCTTAAAGTTGTTATCTGTAAGGTGTGAAATTATAGGTAACTTTCACTAGGTTATATTTCTAAAATATTTGAATTTTTTACTAGACTATGTTGTTAGAAAAATTATGCACTTTAAGAAAAAGAGCAAAAGAAAATGTATAAACAGATGAAATAATAAGGAAAGCAGAACTCATATATTTACATGCATACAAAATACATACATTCTGGGAAAAAAAAAGATAGAAAGAAAAGCAACTGCCTAGGAAGCATATTACATGGGAAAAGAAACTATAACAAAATGAAAGAGACTTCCAAAAGCAAGTGGGGGAACAACTTTGAAATGGTAGAGGGAAAAAGTCTAATGAAACTGAAAGCAAAAGAGGGGTCAAAGATTTTTTAAATGTGTGAGGTCCTTGGTAAATTCTTCAAGTAGAAGTAGGATTGGAGCTGTTGCCACATCCATAAATTCCTGTGCAGTAAAGAGCAGGTTAGTGTTTGCCATGAAGGCTGCCTTTTTCAGATTCAGCAGGTTTCATGCTGCTCTGTGACTTCAGACACTGCTCTAACTTGTGGAACTCTCTGGCAGCTAGTCTGTAATTTTAGAAGCAGATGGAGTAAGTAGCATATTTACCTCTACTTTTCATTATTAAAATGTTCTCTATTCTGTATCCACAGCTGAAACCAAGTCTAATGGTTTCTTATGAGATGTTATTTAATAGGATACAGGGATAATACAGGTATTAGCTGGAAAGAAAATATATATTGCTCCTAATACTTTTATCACAAAAATCTCCTTCAAAAGCCATAAATTCCTTTAGAAGCTTTATAGTATAAACTAAAACATACTTTACTTTTATCTTCTTAAAACTGAATTCAAATAAATTTTAGCATAGAGATGGATCACAACAGTAAGTATTAAATGGATGATGAAATAATACATTATAGCTTTAAATATAAAACACCTATATTCTATGTCTTAGTCTGCTCAGGCTCCCATTGCGAAGTAACAGACTGGTGTCTTAAACAACAGAAATGTACTTTCTCACAGTTCTGGAGGCTAGAAATCCAAAATCGGTGCCAGTAAGATCAGTTTTCGGTGAGAGCTCTCTTCCTGGTTTACAGAGAAGTCTGTCTTCTAGCTGTGTCCTCACAGGGCAGGGAGAAGAGTGACCGAGCTCTCTGGTGTCTCTTCTTATGAGAACACCAATCCCCTCATGAGGGCCTCACCCTCATGAACTCATCGCAACCTAATTACCTCCCAAAGGCCCCATCTATAAATACCATCACATTAGGGGTGAGAGCTTCAACATGTGAATTTGGGTGTGCAGGGGTGGAACACCAGAGGCGAGAGACTGAATCCATAGCACCCACAAGCCACACGTTTCAGTCAACTCATCAACCAACCAACATATTTTTGTGTGTCAGGCACTATTCTACGAGCTGATAATGACTGAATATGAGAAAATGTCTCCCTCCAAGAACTTACATTATGAGAGAAAACAATAAATACAATTTGAACAATAAACACATAAACAATATTCTGCTAACTCCTCTGAGGAAAGTAAACCAGAAGGGAGAAGAGGGAAAGGAAGAACTATGTCAGCCAGAGAAGTCAGAAAAAAGCTGTCTCGGAGAGTAGCCTTTCACGTGAGAGCCAAAGCATGAAGATGAAGTAGCCATGAACAACCTAAACCAATCACAAAAGGCCCAATATATATATATATAGAATAAATATATTATTCTATATAATCATGTTTCCAGTTTTAGATTTAGGCCACTACTCTGTATTGTGAAGAAGTCTGAAATCATAAATTCCTTGCCTATTCCCTTCAAAATCACAATATCTTTCTTCCCTCAGATAGAATACATAAAAGCACTCAGCAAGTAAATAGGAAGGGACAGTAGAGCTTGTCAAAGAACTCTTATTTATTAATACATAGCAAATATTCCTTAAGTCACCTCTCTCCTCGTTTAATGTTCCTGCCTGAGAAAAGTCCTAAACTGAAAATCCATTAAACAAATAACAGAAAACACAGACCTGGGGACCACCTAAGCCTATCCAAAAATTTCTCAGATTTTTAAGCTTCTCCTTCAACATTCACTTCTGGCTACTATTAAGTACAGTAGCCTTTACTTCTTTACTTTATATTCAACTGTCTGGTTGAGAGACAAAGGCTCCATGACTTACCTATCAAACAAAATACACGGGATTTCAGATAAATTTGCTTCAAACCAGTCTTTTCATTTATTGCTGAGGTCTGTGGCTTTGTTCTAGAATGGTTGAGGTCAGAGTTTGACCTCAGATAAGTACGGAAATACAGTAAATACATCCCTTGAGATTGTAAACTAGAGTATTCACAAATAACAGGTTTGCCTCACCACTAGATGAGAATGAGGCTTAGCCACATTATAAGTCCATGTTTTCCTATTTTTTTGGCAATACCATTATGCACACACACACACACACACAATCTACCACTAAGCTCTTCTCAAAAACATTAGTGGGTATAAAAAAAACTGTCTGCAATCCAAGAATATTCTTTGGATGATTGATTTACAATTTAGTAAAGAAGATAAAACACACCCCAGAAGTGATAAACGTGCTTACAAACATCCTAATAGCATATGGAGTAAATTAAAGACCAAATTCAATGTCACAGAATAAATATCACAATGACAACTCTCTAGCATTTCTGAAATGTATTCATATACACTTGCATCAGCACAGACCTCAAGAAGACATGCACTATTTAACTTTTAAAGAAATTATACCTAGGAAATTAGCATCCAGCCTTGAATCACTCACAATTAAAAATAGGTAAAAATGTTAAGACCAACTAAATATACAGAATGCTTGCTGAAGAGATGCTATGGAAAATCATACTGAGAATTTAGGTACCTGAATTTCAGATGGCCTCTCAATCCATTTTTCGGTATTAATTTTTTTTTAGTAGGAAATCTCTTTAATGAGGCTTATGCATTTAAATTAAGGAATTATTTTTAAATTTAATAATAGGAGAAAACCCTTCACTTCCCTAGTTACAAAATCACTGAAGTTTAGTTTAAACTAACTGAAACAGTTTATATGTTTTACTACTTTTTAAACATTTTATATTTTTAAATAAACTACCTACAAATTCTAAATATGAAAAGTATTTGGAACACAAAAGCCCATTTACATACCAAATCAAGTCTACAATGTCTACTTCGTTATACTTTAAGATCTCCAAAATTAGGCTGTCTTGAAATACACATTTAATGTTATCTTCTCTGTCCCCTCAAAGTCTATTATTAAATTGATGGTGTGTTTTTAAAATAACTACATATTTGAAGAGGTACTGCAAAGACTTTAAATTTCTATCATTATAAGAGGGAAGAAAATCATTCTCACAATGGTCAATCAGCCTGTAGAACAGAAGATGGTATTCTTCTAATGACTTTAAAATTATTCAATTTAGTTTTGACAAATAAAAAGAACATTTGATTTTCTGAATTATTAGAACAGGAATGAGAAAAATTACATAATGCCTTCAAAATACGAACAAGCATTAAATTTCAAAAACTTATACCTATACTATCTTTCAAAATTGTCCCCAACCTTAGCACTTTTTAAGACTAAAAGCTCAATTTTCTTTTTTTTTTTTTCCCTGCCGAGCAGAGAGCCCGATGCGGGACTCGATCCCAGGACCCCGAGATCATGACCTGAGCCGAAGGCAGCGGCTTAACCACTGAGCCACCCAGGCGCCCAGCTCAATTTTCTTATTACATGGTTATTTAGTAACAAATAATCCAATTTTTAAAGTATACATTTTTCCCATTAATTATAAAAGTACTAAAGAAATTGTATTTATTTCTTTTTCAAACTGCCTATTTTGATGATAAAATTGAGGGGGAGCTTTTTAAAATGTCCCTAATTTTTTCATTAAACTGTATTCAATAAGCTGAAAGTTTTTAATAAACAAGAGCTTAAGCTTTTTTTAATTTTGAAAAAAATGTAATTTTTATTTTTTAAAAAATAATCTTCATTCAAAAAAAGAAAGTTGCTAACCACCTAAATTAGGGAAAGATTGCTAACTGCTAAAGTAGAGAACAGAGATTGTGAATGAAGAAAAATAGTATAAAGCTAAGTTTATTCTCAAGATAATTAATATTTTAGGGAGGTGGGAGGTAATGACTAAAAATCCTTATTAGGAATATCGATCATGATATTGTGGTCTATATCTACAGATACAGGTTTTACCTGTACAAAACAAGGTACAAAAACAAGTTACATCTTGGAAAGCAATGAATCAAGTGAGTAGTAGTAACTCCATAGATATGCTTGCAATTACCCTCTTCCTCAAATTACTTTTTTATAAAGTTATTCATCGACACTTAAAAAACGGAATAAAGCATGAGAAAGTGACTCTTGGGAAAATGTGATACAATTTCCATAAAATTGTATATCAGTACAATTGTATTTCCATAAAACTGACTTTCTATAAAATTGAAATCAAAAACAATAAAAGCAGTAGTTTTCCCGAGCAGTTTTTTTTTTTTTAATTTTCTAGACATTGTCTTCTTAATTTCAACAATTCTCACAGGCATCTACAAGTACCAAACAGTAGTATACAAAACCAAAATATGGTCTTTTCCCTCAAATTTATGCACGACTGCAAACTACTACTAATTCCATATGACATAGTATCCTTAGGAAAAGCATACATGTAACCCTAACTATCACAGATAATTCCCTTTAATAATAATTAATAGTGAGTGGGTAGCAGGTATATGGTAATAGTGGTGGTAGTTTTCAGAACTCTCAAAAGTCCCCTCACAAAAACACAGAGCACCTAAAAAAAATTGAACCAAAAAATTCATAGTCAATAGCTATCACGAAAATAGGTGTCACAATTGGGGCGCCTGGGTGGCTCGGTTGGTTAAGCATCTGCCTTCGGCTTGGGTCCTGGGATCAAGCCCTACATCGGGCTCTCTGCTTAGCGGGGAACCTGCTTCTCTGTCTCTCTCTGCCTGTCTCTCTACCTACTTCTGATCTCTCTTTCTGTGTCAAATAAATAAATAAATAAATCTTTTAAAAAAAAAAGTAGGTGTCACAGTGTTTCTATGAATGCTCAAATGGGAGCAAGTAAAGACAAACTGTGAATCGTCCTAAGATATGCATGGCAACAGATTCTGTCCAAGAAGAAAGGTGAAAGCAACAGGGTATCACGCAGACATGGGAACTCCACAACAGCTAACAGATTCTAACCAGAGGTCAGTAGGCCAACATGAGGCCAGCAGCTGAAACTGAAGGGCCTATACATTCTAATAGGGATGTTGTACAAGTGGTCCTCAGTAAGGTGTCAATAGCCCAGGATACACCGGGTCTGATAAACTCTACATACTTTGAGGAGAAAGCTCCAGACTGAGGAGAATTAGCTGAGAAGAGAATCCAAACCGACCAAGCCAGAGACCACAGACAGAAGAAAAAGGGGGTTTTGAGATAGAAGTGGAAGATGGTACCGAGTCAGAAAAATCTATAAATGTGGCAACAATTTTTTAATTTGACAAAAACATGAGAGTACTATAGAATCATGAGGGAATAAAACTATCTTCAATCACTCCTCTCTTTTAAAAGGCCAAGGAAATTAATGCCATATAAAAACAAACAACAGAAAAGTACTAAAGTCAAATCCCATAGACTATTATATATGTAAAAGAAGGAACAGAATCACAGCCCTACAGAAAATAAAAGCACAGCAAAAATACATATTAAAAAAGAAATTTAAAACTCTACACTTATATTTCAAAGTGAACTAAAAGATATTATGAAAGTGATAAATTAAGGAGCAACATAAATCATACTACAGAAAGACTCAAATGATAGGAAAATTTTCAGAAAAGAATTATGACAGAATGAATCATTTTGGAAATGACGACTGAACTAAAAAGAACATAAGATCAAATAAGGTAAATTGAAAATACCTTAAGAGAAATAAAATAAAAGGAGAAACATGTTTTAGATCAGAAAGAAATGAAGAAAGCAATGAAAAGGATTCAACACTAAAGGCTAACATAGAAGACAAACACTATCCAACACACATGAGTCACCAGAAGGGGAAAAAATAGGAAATAAAACAAAAATTAAATGCATAATTTAATATAAACTCCTTGAAATTCTAAAAAAGTACTTGAATCCGTATATATTAAAGGGGCACACTGCGAATCTAGAGAAATCAACCCAGATTGACCAATACTAGGGCATATTCCAGTAAAATTATTTGATTTTAAAGAACAAATTAGAAATTTGTCAAAGAAGAAAATTAATAATTAAAAGATTAGTTTGAAATTAAGTCTTTAGCTAGCAGTACTTCGTAACAGAAAAAATGCAATAATATATTCGGATACCCATAAAAAGAAAACTGAGTAAGAATCTCTTAATGAGCCACTACTGAAGGGCCTCTAAGAAACACTCTTAAGTAAGGAGGGCAAGGGGAAAATTTGTAAAAATATATAATTAAAATATATTTAGTATACTACTATCTGTATAAAAAGGGGATGGAGGATTTATTCAACCATCCATCCGTCCATCCCTTTAGAGTTGGGTTTTATATTCACCCTAGAAGAGTCTGGAAGGATAAAAATAAACCAACACTGGTTACCTGTTGAGAGGACCAGGAACTAGGCAGACTGTGCACAGGATGATGAGTAGGCTTTTCACTGCGTTTATACCTTTTTTACTAGACATCCTTTTGATGTCTGAACCACCTGAACACATTTAACTGGTGTGGGATAGGACATGAGCATTTTTTAAAGCCTTTCCTAGAGATCCTAATGGCAACCATGATTGAGGACTACTGCTTTAAAATCTAAAGGCAGTCAAATCAGTGAAGTAAAAGAGATAAAACAAAGAAATTAGTGAAAACTACTACTACATAAAGCAATATTTCAAATGTATTACTTTGACCTAAAAATCTTATATTTAAGAAATAAATAACTGACATATTAAGTAAAACACCCTTGAAATGTTGCTTATTTTTATATATAATTCTTCCAGCATGTCTTGAATAAACTTTTTTAAAAACATATAAACCTTTTGCTTCAATGCTTATTGTTCTAATACAGTTCAACAAAAAGGTCTTCCAAATTTACACTGGATTTGACAATTTAATTTATTTTGGAATAAGAGAAAATTCTTAGATGCATCTGTCATAATGACTCTCCCTTTATGGGGCTTGTAAAGAGGGTAGGTTTCCTAAAAACTGAAATTTATTCATTCCCTGGTATCTCTCCCAATCTAAAATACACAGTATTAAGTGAAAGGCATAGGAGACCAAACAAAACATAGAATTTTTATTTTCCTTTCATTTTTTTCCTCTTCTTCATAATGCTGTTAATCATTCTTAAGGATAGGTGAGTGAGCAGGGTGTCTTCAAGATATGCTTAATCTGTCTTTCCTTTAGCATCCCCTTCCTCTTGGCGGGACTGCCACTACATTTCGGGTTACCGCTACAGAACTGGTTAATTCCTCACATACTGGGTCATCAAGCTAAATGCTCAGAGGTGTCAAGCCACTGCTCAAATGTACCCTCAGCCAAGTGCCATAAAGCCCAACAATCACAGCAGCCTCTGGCTAACGGCCCAAGTGTCCAACACCTGACTAGCATTCACTTTGAAAAGTACACAAAAACATTAAGAATAATATCTATTTGGGGCACCTGGGTGGCTCAGTCAGTTGATGATCTGACTATCGTTTTCAGCTCAGGTCATGATCTTGAGGTTGTGAGACTGAGTCCTAGGTAGGGCTCCACACTCAGCACAGAGTCTGCCTGAGATTCTCTCTCTCCCTCTGAATCTACCTCTCTTCCCCCTACTCTAATCCTCTTTCTCTGAATAAATAAATTCTTTAAAAAGAAAAAAAGAATGAAAAAAGAATGACATTTATTCTTATTTAATTAATATAACCTGTGAAATCAGCAACAGAATGAAGCAGTATAAATCCATTTATGAGGTCAATGTAAACACTATTAAATGAAACGCTGTATTTTCACATAATTGTTTTTGTTTTGTTTAGTTTTAATTCTCAAACAGAATAGTCAACATACTATAACCAGGAGGCATTTCAATAAGAAATGGCATTTGGAAGAACAGGCCCAGTCTTTAAAAAGTTTATACAGAAAACTCCGAAAGTTAGCCATAGCTGCCGATTCTGACAACTCTCAGAGATGATAATTTTATAACCAGCTGCATCTGCTAATTCAATTTTTTTTAACGTGGTAGCATTTTTATTATCAGGTGCAACCTGATAAGCTGCCAAGTTTCTTCAGTGCTCGTCACACAGGCAGACCAATTTGCTATGGAAGTCAGAAAAAGGAGACAAAAGAAACTGGAATCCAAGTTGTACTAAAATGAGTTCTCCCTTCAAGATTCATGAGAAGTCCTTCAAATAGCTACCTCTGACAAATGCGGCATGACTCATTTCTCTTCCTCTGCTTGGGCTACACACCCTGGACAGAACAGGAAAGGAGAGGTAGTGCACACCCCCACTGTACAGCCGAGTTCACAGTGTTCCTTATTTCCTTCTGTTGCAGGCACATTCACACCCCCCACCTATCCTGGTAATCAGACCATATCGCATAAAACAACACTGTTAAGAGTTCTCTGCAATAGTTACTGTTGTCTTTTTAAAAAAAAAGTTTATTTAAGGTTTTACAAACACTACGTTTATTAACTATTCTTTCTCTGGTTAGACTAAAACCTTAACAAAGGCACACCCAACGATGATCTAAGTAGAGGTAGATTTATTTGCAAAACTGAAAATTAAAACGCTCCACTTTGAGATCCCACGAAAATACCTGAATTGTTTATGGTGATGAAAATGTATGAATTTTGTTTTATTTTTATTTCTCTGAATTTTCCATATTTTCCACAATAAACATACTATTCTTATAAACACATAAGCATACTAAGATTTTTTAAGAGAAAGGCTTCTCAGCTAATTTAATCTAGTCTCATTAGTACTCTCTCTTTGTATTCCTGAATGTTTCATTGTACTTAAGATACAGCAGAGAGATAGGCACCAAATATATTATCTCTGTCTTCATAAATAACAGAAAACATTTTCTATTTCATTAAGCTCCACAAATATTTAAAAGATCTGTAGGTTATATGTCTTAATAAAGAAAAATATATGGATTGCCATATTCTTCAGAGAAATATATTGATTTTCAGATATCTGAAGAATGACTGACAAGCCATAAATTCAAGGAAGAAATTTAATAAATATCCACTCTTTAAAACTCACTTTTGCTAATATTTCACCCTATATAAATATTTGGCATACAGTGGCCTCTTTTGACACAAATTTAATAACATCTCTTATTCTTGGGACTCCTGGGTCGCTCAGTCAGTTAAGTTAAATAATTTATGCCAAATGCTTGGCAAATAATTATGTGAGGTATCAAAGCATCTGCCATCAGCTCAGGTCATGATCCCAGGACCTTAGGATAGACTCCTGCATCAGGCTCCTTGCTCAGCAGGAAGACTGCTTTTCCCTCTGCCTACAGCTCCCCCTGCTTGTGCTCACTCAGTCTCTCTCTGATGAATAAAAAAATAAAATCTTTTTAAAAAGTAAATAAATAACATCTCTTATTCCTAAAAAGTTATCAGACTAAACTAGCTTTGTATCAGTTTGGAAAAAGGGGTTATAACCCCAGAAAGAAGTGGATTACAAAAAGGGATGTCAAATAGTGAAGCCCAAGATTTTCTAAATTCTTAATGAAGCTGGTCTGTACAACATAATTTAAATATTTTTTAATTTAAATATTTTTACTGAAAATACATTTCCAGAAAGTACAGGTTCAAACTTGGTAAGTATAAAGCAAAGATAGAAACCTATGAGTTTTTCCCAATTTGAGTTATCTGTATCTTTATTTGCCCTTCCTCTATGTACAAGGACTCCAAAAACTATGTAAACTATTTCCTCAAAAAAACTACTCAAAATATCTGCCTTAAGTTAATATATTTTAAAATTGAAGTTAGCTTCCTGCTGTAGCTACAACAAAGAATATTTAAAATTTAGAATGTTCTTTTCTAGTATACTTACAGACTAAGATGAAGTCGATTCTTTTCTCCCTATTTTTTCAATAAATACAGCTAAAACACCTGGATATTATATTTAAAACAAATACATGATGATTCTAGAAGGTGGCAAGAAGAGAGGTCTAGAGACCTGGGAAAAAAGGGAATGACACATTCAGTACTATTGAGTTTTCTTTAGCCTCATACATCCCAAACTGGGTACTGGAATGGGCAGCAACCAGGAAATACCGGTGGGCACAAACAAAAACCCCAAAAAAAGCCCTTCCTCTCTAGCCAAAGGCCCACAGAAGGTCCAATTCAGCAAAACAAAAAACTTGTAGATAACAAATGGCCTGATGACAGCCAAACCCATGGAAAAAAAAATATGACCCCACATCAATTTCTGTGAGCCAAGTCCAAAACACTAAGCCTAGACTTCCACCTTGACCAGCTGTAAGGAAGTTTCCCTTCCCACCCTCGATGCCCTCTAGCTAACAGCAGAAAAAACCAAGTTGGGAGGCATTTTTTGGACTTGAATCCCCACCCAGACATAAGGAGGCTCTTTCTCCCTCCTTTCCTGTGTCAGAAAAACCTGAGTGAGGACTCAGAACTCAGCCATCCAGAGGCTTCCCCACCCCATGTTCCTCCTGCTAACCAGGGCAGTATCAGCCAAGGCTGATGGGGGGCTTGAAATTCCACTTTTTCCCAGGATTAAGAGGCACCTTTCTGACCCAGAAGGTCAATAGCAGCTAAGTAGGAAATATGAACCTAAAAACAACAAAGTGGCGTCTACCTTCCCCCAACTGTGCAGTATCGGGAGACCCGTTAAAATACCAGATTTAACCAAGACCCAAGGAGTCATATGAAAGACCCAAAATGCATAGGATAAAATTAAAACCACTCATCATACCAAGAATCAGGAAAACCTCAAAGTGAATAAGAAAAGACCATGAACAGAGAGCAATAAGCTCACACCAATGTTAAGATGATTGACAACCCTCATAAAGTTGCTTAAGTAAGTAATTATGAACATGATTAAAACATGAGGAAAAGAAGAAAGCTTCAGCAAAAAGAAGATATTAAAAAAAAGAAACAATGGATGCCTGGGGTGGTTCAGTTGGTTAAGCGTCTGCCTTCAGTTCAGGTCATGATCTCAGGGTCCTGAGATTGAGTCCCACACTCAGCTTCCTGCTCACAGGGAGCTTGCTTCTCCCTCTGCCCCTCCCCACTGCTCCTACTCTCTTCTTCCCATTTTCTCTCTCTCCCTCTCTCTCTCACAAAAATAAATAGAAACTTTAAAAAAAAGAAGAACCAAACAGAAATTTTAAAACTGAAAAACAACAAAATTAATAAATAGCAAAGAACTGACTCAAAAGCAGATTTGGTAAACTACAAGATACAATAAAAATTATTCAAACGGAACAGCAGGAAGAAAACAGACTGAAGAAACCATGTACAGAACAACAAAGACCTATAGAGAGAGCTCTAACAACAACAACAAAAAGCTTTGCTAAACAGCGTGTTTGCCTTTTGGTTCAGATGGGCTATGAGACCTCCTAGTACATTTTTCTATCACTTATGTGCCCAAGATGGTAAGATACTCCCACAAGTCAGTTACCCTTTTATTCACATGGTATAAAAAGGAGAGAGACCCTTCCTGGCATAGAAGTAAACCCATCTGAAAAAAGTTTTCTTTGGAAGTACTGCTTCCTATAAAAAATCTTTTTAAATTGAATGTGAGTTTTGAGGACTCAACTTGTTACTTTTCTATTATCCCTGTTAATAATAAAAGCAGTTTAACCGCCATGATAAGGCCACTTGGGATTTATATCGGTCTTTACTGTGAAAAGCTCAAAGTGTCTGTGAGGTCTTAGATGGTATCTCAAGTATATTACTTTACTGTTTTCATTAGTAGACTGAGAAACTGAAACGGAATTTGCAAAGATACATGTTTCACTACAGGGCCCAGAATAAGTCACTCATTATTCGCAGAAAATAATACATAAAGTTCTCTCAGTATTCAGTATCGCATCTTCCAATAAACACTGTAATTCCAATATGGGGTTGGTAAGTGTGGCTCTATGCAACACAATTAGCCTTTGGGGAACAGGCTGCATTATATTAGTAAAATCATTCATTCATTCATTCATTCAAGAATATTACGTGAGCCCATACTATATGCCAGATATGGCTCTAGGCACTGGGAAAGAAAGTTCCAAATTTCATAAAAATCGGTGGGAGAAAATACAAAATCACCAAATTAAAACCAAATTACAGGTGAATAAATGAGGAGAAGGAAAAAAGCAAGGAAAGGTAGCTAGGAAATGCTGGGCATTTACAGTGTCTTATTTTCTATTGCACAGTCAAGGAAAGCAACCACAAGAAGGTAGCACTTGAGCAGGTATTTGAAGGAAGCTAGAGTTCAGTACATTGTTAAAAGTGTAATATTCAAAACATTAAAATGTGACTCACGTAAATATAAACTGAACATAGACCAAAGATTTATTCTACTCACTTATTAATAAATGGATTAACTTATGCTTAAGACTAAAGGAATTGGATGTTAAGACTGGTTCAAAGAGCATTTGAAAATATGTATATATCATACCTACATGTATATATATGATATATACATATATAAATATATACATATATATATATATAAAATTTAAATAATGGTGTGTTAGACTAAGGAAGAGTGCTAGGTTGGAGACAAAACTTGCCAATGTCCTACCATGGCAATAAGAGTATTTTTGAAGTTATCTTTTCTAACAGAAATGACTTAATGTTCTTCTGGGGAAAAAATTAACTAACATGTAATGTCAATATAGTTGAGACTTGGGGTGCCTGTGTGGTTCAGTTGATAAGTGTTTGCCTTTGGCTCAGGTCATAGTCCCAGAGTCCTGGGATCGAGCCCCACATCGGACTCCCTGCTTGGTGGGAAGCCTGCTTCTCTCTCTCCCACTGCCCCTGCTTGTGTTCCCGCTCTCACTGTATCTTGCTCTGTCAAATAAATAAATAAAATCTTTAAAAAAAGAAAAATACATCTGAGACAATCAACAGTAAACAGTGAGTCAAAGTACATTCTCCTAAATAATCCAAAGTCTATTAAACAAAATCCCCATAAGACACTGAAAGAACACAACTCTCCCTTTCCCTTATTTTCAAGTTTTCTTTTCTTCTCTTTTTTTTTTTTTTTGCAAGAGTTTTGCAGATAGCAGAGCCATCCAGTCAGAGACTGTGAATAAATCAAAAACCATTTCCCTCCACTTGCCACTTCAACAGGCAACGAATACCCTCTCCAACACAGACTCACACATGCATCTGGACCTTAATAAGTAAGAAGTTCAGTGTAAGTAAGTCACTGGAAAAACTGGAGAAGCCAGAAGATTTACGTTGGAAGGAGACTGAGAATTGAGGTTGCGAACTGATTTGATTTACATTTTTAAAAACATTACCTGCTGAAATAAAAACTCATTAGAAAGAAGAGCAAGGATAGAGGCTAGAAGACTACTTAGGAGACCATTAAAATGATCTAGGCAAATAAACAAGTAAATATATAGTTTGTCAGATGTAAAAAGTGCTATGGAGAAAAGCAGAACAGAATATGGGAAGGTTGACAGGGATCTTCTCTGATAAAATGATATTTGCACAGGCATCTGAATGATATAAAAAAGAAAACCATGGAGAGAACTGAGGGAAGAGTGGTCCAGATACAGGGATAAGGCAAAATGACTGAGGAGACAGCAGCGGGGGAAAGGTGGGGAGAGGAGAGAAAAGAGAATGCAGTGCCTTGCAAACCATTCTAAGGACTTACTTGGCTTTTAATTTGGGTGAGATGAGAAGCCATGAAGGTTTCAGAGCAGAGAAAGGACATGATCAGCTTTAAGTATTAGACCAATCACAGTGGCTGCAATGTGGAGAATGGTCTGTAAGTGGGCAATGACAGAGGCAAAAAGATTAGTTAGAAGATCCTTTAGTATTCCAAGGGAGAAATAAGGATGGGTTAGAATAGGGGAGTAGCAGTGACTGAAGGACAAACAATCAAAACCTGGGCATTTTGAAGGTAGAGCCGACAAGTTGTGATAAAGGAACAGACATGGGGTATGTGGGTATCATCCTTAGCAACTGGAAATACAGAGCTGCCATTTATTGGGATAGGAAAGACTGCAGAAGTTTATTAAGGAAATTTGGGGAGAAGAAGAGGAAACATTGATTACAACTTATGAAAAAAGGTTAAACATCTTACTTTGGAAGTTACAGGATTTCAAACTCTTCAAATATAATCACAGTAAGAAAAATCAGAATATCAATTTCTAAGTTTTATCCATCAGAACAATATCTTTCACCAGAGTCTCAACTAACCCTCATTGCTTCTCCCAAATACAGATTTTTCAAAATGGCATTTATCATTAATTTCATCCATTGCTGGTCAATATTTTACAAATTGA
This sequence comes from Mustela putorius furo, assembly GCF_011764305.1. Lineage (NCBI taxonomy): Eukaryota > Metazoa > Chordata > Mammalia > Carnivora > Mustelidae > Mustela > Mustela putorius. The sequence goes on along the minus strand of NW_025422368.1, from coordinate 24,958,246 downwards.
AGCAAGCATCTGATCCTTCATTAAGTATTTATTAAACACTTTTTGAAATTATTTTACATGTTTCTGCAAAAGGCCTACATATTAAATTTTAAATTCACAAGGTTTACCTGAAGTTCTTTGTATCTATCTTGAAACGAAATGGCCTCTTGCTCTTTTTCTTTAAGAAAATCTTTTTCTAAGACACTATGCTTTTCCATCAATGATTCCACATCCTAAAAGAAAAATCAAGCATAAATTTTGTAATATTTAATGGCATAAAATATATTCAGTTTTTTCAATGAACACACCAGAAAATATTTGGTAAGGAAAGAACTAACAGGAAATATGGTTTGAAGGTCAACACTATTACAGATTATATGCCCCACTCTCATTTCCGGACCTATATTAACACCGATATAACACTAAAATGATTCACACTAGTAAATGTTCACTAATAATATGTTCACCTTTAAAAGTATGTATCTAAGACTAACCATTGTTTATCAAAGACTTTTCTAAGTGATAAACTCATAAAACTCATTGAAATCTATAGCCAAGGGAAGAAAGCATCTTCTTCCACTAATGAGTTTTTAAACAGAGATTGGGATTGTATCAGATTTCGAGTTCATGCAATTCAAACATTTATTTTTTTTGGCAAATGTAAATTATACCTTTTTGATTCTCTGTTTTTCTTCTTCAGAAACTTTGAGTTTAATCTCCAGACTTGAAATTTTTTGCTGAAGCTGTATGTTTGATACATTGGCTCCAGGATCCTCAGAATCATCCACAAAAGCAATTGTTCCATTACTTTTCTCATCATTTAAACCCAATGGAAAAAGTGAGATATCCAGATGAGTGTGCGTTGATTGCTGAATCTAAACCACATTAAAAAAAAAAAATACACAAAAGGGGAAAGTTTACACTGTACCAATAATGAAAACATCCAAAGGGCACCAGAAACCACATTTGGAAATTAAGTTGTAGCAAAGGTTCTGAAATTATTTCACCCTTTAAGTAAATCAACAGAAGACCTCAAACTGTTACAACTTCGCAGCTAAGAAACTAAATTTCTTCTAAACTTTAGAGACTAAAGCATTTATCATTTTGCAAGCAAAGCACTAAAAAACTTGAAACATTTTCTTATGCTTGAGAGCATATAATTAAGTATGGACATATCTGATACTCACCATTCTTAAATTTATACAAACATCCATAATTTGTATATTTTTTAAATTGTAAATCAGAATTTGAAATTTCTTAATAACCACTAATGGATCATCAATCACTCTCTAGTACAGGCAGGTGATAGGTGACTCAAGATTATGTGCTGTAGTTTGGAAATCTGGACTAATTGCAGCATTTAGTCCAATGTCTGGATCAATAAATATTTGAATGAATAAAACCTATGACTGCTATCTTTCTGGTTTTTACTCTAAAATTGAAATGAACACTCTAATACCTAAAAAAGGCAGGGTAAGCGTCCCTGAAAAGAGAAATAATTATTTTTTTGTAATTATTTTTTCTTTTGAAGCTTTGAAGATTTGAAATGCAAAACTAAGTCAATTTTAATAAATGATACACTTAAACTGTACTTTGGTAACTATGGCTACTTAAATACTTTGCAATTATGCCACAAAACAAACATATTATTCAGTTTTTTGAATTCTAGCTATTAGCCTCAAAGTTAAAATATCTACATAAATATTTTTCAGAAATATTTATGTAGATAAAAAATCAGAAAAAGTCGGGGCGCCTGGGTGGCTCAGTGGGTTAAGCCGCTGCCTTCGGCTCAGGTCATGATCTCAGGGTCCTGGGATCAAGTCCCGCATCGGGCTCTCTGCTTGGCGGGGAGCCTGCTTCCTCCTCTCTCTCTCTGCCTGCCTCTATGCCTCTATGCCTACTTGTGATCTCTGTCAAATAAATAAATAAAATCTTTAAAAAAAAAAATCAGAAAAAGTTAAAAAAAATCAGAAAAGCTTCATTTAAACCAGGCTATAATTTTTTTAGTATGTAAACTTACACTTGTCTTTACCTGTGCTTTAGGAACGGTTTGACTGACAATGCTGTTGTCTGTGTGTGCGTTCTCTGGTGATGAAATGATGGGCTCGGAAGAGAGGCAGCCAACTGAAGTAGCATGGTCATGGTCCAGTATAATCTCAGGAGAAGCTGGAGAAAGATGGACTCCAGATACTAAAGAAAAAACAAATACAGGATTATCCAAGAGCAAGTCAAGAATGAGTTGAAAGGAAGAAAGAGAGTAGAGGGAAGGGAAAAGGGTAAGGGAAGTAAAGGCACTGAAACAAAGATCCTATGCCTATTCCTCAGGGACCACTATCTAAAATCTAAAACTAGTATTTCTAAATTTATCATAACATTTCCACATGAGATCCAGGCAACAAAACAGTTTACTAATGTCTTAGTGTTTACATAAAAACACATTACCATAAGTAGTGCATTTCCAACTGAGAGAAAGTATTCAAATATATCATCCATTTATTCAGTCAAGAAAAAGCACTAGCATACCTACTAATGCCCAGCACAAGCACGAAGCATGGAGAAGATACAGTGAACAAGACAGATGAGTTCATGTACTCAATGACCTTATGACCCAGTAGGCAAATAAAATCAATTAAATATGTATTACAATAAACTGAGCTAAAAGGAAGAATAATTACTTTAAAATAGCTAATCCAGGGCGCCTGGGTGGCTCAGTTGGTTAAGCATCTGACTCTTGATTTCAGCTAAGATCATGATCTCAGGGTCATGAGATCAAGCACCACATCCAGTTCAACAAACAGAAAGTCTGCTTCAGTTTCTCTCTCTCCCTCCACCTCTGCCCCTACCCACCTCCACAGCACCTGCTCTCTCTCAAATAAATAAAATCTTCAAAAAAATTTTTTAATTAAATTAAAAAGTAGCTAATCCAACTTCCTCTGTGTTAACTTCTTCTTTGTAACAGGCAAAAGACTTTGTTAAAATCAATTTTAGTTTACTGACTTGTTTCTATAAAAAAGTAATGTTGAAACAGAATCCTATAATTAGCTTGATGACAAAATATTATTAGATTATGATTTGGCTTAAATACAAAGGTCATGAAAAGAAAGCTGACTGCCAAGATGAAATAAGACAAGATACCAATAAGGGCAAAATTAAAAGGTCATATGTATTATTACTATATTTTCAAATTTCTTTCTAAAATTTCAAATATATTTGTATTATGTGTTTTAAAGTTTAAGAGGAGTAAATCACTTTTAACAATAATCCACTTATACATTTTGACTTTCTAAATTATATAGACCTTTATTCCACATTGGCATCAGTAGAAACGTCAGCGAAGTTCTACCATAAATTCTGGAAAGCAGTTCACAATGGAAATTGCATTTTTCCCTAAAGAAAGATATGTATGAGGTCATTAGATATTTTAAAACTAAGGAATATATCAATTTCTGATTGGCCAACCTATGGGATCATTTAATTTTCTTATATATACTATTACTATGTCATAATAACAAGTTTTTAAGACACTATGTGCCATACTGGATAAGGTATTCTAACCTTGTCCCACAGACATTTCACTATTCTACCTAAAATACAGAAAGCAGGAATTTCAATTCATGCTTGTACTCGATATATCTTTTCCAGAAATTATTTTTTCTAATCTTCACTAGTCTCTATGCTAACATATTTTTCTAAAATGTCAGAATAGTCTAATTCTAATTCTGAATTATAATTTATAATAAAAATATTCCTAATGAACTTTTAAAGGCATGAAAATAAGCACTATAGTACAGTAAAGGGAATACAAACTTGTAATTAACAGCATAGACTCCAGAACCATATTGTCATACCAGGTATAAGACAACTGGCAAGTTAAAATTCCCTTAGTTTTCTTGCCTGTAAAATTGGCATAGTGTTGCTAAGGAGACTTAACTTGACTAAAATATGTAAAACATTTAGCACTGTGCTGATATCATTTTCATTATTCCTTCAAAGATCATTAAAATTTTTTGGACAATTATGTTTATTTCTGGGCAGAAGGGTATGTGTGACTATGATCCTGGGTTCAAGAAACTCTTAAAAATATCATTCTGATCTGGGGTGCCTGGGTGGTTCAGTCAGTTGAGCATCTGCCTTCAGCTCGGGTCGTGATCTCGGGGTCCTGGGATTAAGCCCCACATCAGGTGCTCTGCTCAGCAGGGAGTCTGCTTCTCCCTTTCCCTCTTCCCCTCTCCTTGCTTGTATGCTCTCTATCTCTCACTCTCTCTTTCTCAAATAAATAAATAAAAGTCTTTTTTAAAAATATCAGTCTGATCTAATACCTGAACATTTTAACATCTCTTTATATGTCACTCATATTTGTAGCCATATTCTAAGACATCATATTGTCCCAAGTTAAATTCTCATCCTATAACATTAAATGGTCAAGTACATCACTTCAGACGAGATCGGGCGCGTTCAGGGTGGTATGGCCGTAGACTCAAGTACATCATTTCAGAAAAAGAAGGAAAAGTAGGTAGAATATCGGGAGGAAGGAGGGACTGTAAGAGGAAAGAGATACATAAGGGAAAGAGGAAGAGAGATGTTGAGGGAGGAAAACAGGAAGAGGGGAACTTCACATTTGTGACTGCAACCTCATATTTCCACCAGCTACTGCCACCCTATCACACTTTCCCTTTATAACCAAAACAAATGATTTGTTTCCATCTTTTTTCTTCCTCTCCCACCCTTTATCACTCCACTGGACCCATCATTTAAGACATTAATTTTTCTTTCAGTTACTATTAATCAAATGAACACTTCTTTCTTGGATCATTATTTAGTTCTCAGGAGCACTTGCTACTAGCAACCCCCCCTGTTCCTGAACCTCCTCCTTTGGTGCTTGCAATAATACCATTATCTCCTAGACTTCCTCCTTATAGTTTGGCTATTTTGTCCTTGTTTTCTTTTCAGATTCTTTCTCCACTCAATCTTAAGTTTCATTGTTCCCTACACCGTCTGACCTTCCCAATGTCCACATTACCACTTTGAAAATCCATTATTCAGATTATGACCTGTAAGCTAATGATACCTAAATTCACATCTGTAAGCACAAACCACATGCAGATCTCCAGATCCATATACTCAACTACAAGACAGTTCCATTTAGCTGTCCCGCAGGTATCTCAAACTTACCCATTATCTTATATAAAGCTGCTTTGCTTCATGTTTTCCATGTTAGTTAACAGTACCTCAAAGAACTATTTGCCCAAGCCAGAAATGATACCATTAAGTGCCAACCTCACTCCAGACACACTGTGCTACTAACAGTTCTAATTATGCCATACTATTCAATACCTCTGTGACCTCACAATACGCTGCCTAAGTAAAAGGCATAGGTGTGGAGTCAATAATGGATTCAGGGCGCCTGGGTGGCTCAGTGGGTTGGGCCGCTGCCTTCAGCTCAGGTCATGATCTCAGGGTCCTGGGATCGAGTCCCGCATCGGGCTCTCTGCTCAGCAGGGAGCCTGCTTCCTTCTCTCTCCCTCTCTGCCTGCCTCTCAGTGTACTTGTGATTTCTCTCTGTCAAATAAATAAATAAAATCTTTAAAAAAATAAAAAATAAAATAATGGATTCAAATTTAAACAATAACAACTTACTTGTTTATGCAGCCTTGAGCAAATTACATAAACCCCTCTAAGCCACTGTTTCTTCTTCTGAAAATGGGGAAATAATGTGTAGCTCAAAATAAACATTAAGTTAACTCAGATGATGTATATAATCACTTCATTGTACCAGATACATGGTAAATATTCAGTAAATGGAAGCTGCCACTGAAATTATCATTTGTCAACTATCAAAGCAAGCCTATTCAGGAATCTCTTCACCTGCTCCATTACCACCCAACCATAATATAATTTAAATGTTCCACTATCAACATACAACAGAATTTCTAAGAAATAACTATAATTAAAACATTATATATAATAATGGGATACAAATAAAGCAATGATTAGGGAAAAATCTATAGTCTTGAACACTTCAATCAATTTTCAAAAAAAATCAATTAAATTCCCAGATCATAAACTAAAAAGAAACAATAAAGAAAACTTTAAAAGCACAATAAAGAAAACAAAGATAATGCAGATATAGAAATAGATTAAGAAGAAAAATAAATCCAAAAAATCAAAATCCTGAATTTCTAAAAGAAAAAAATCCTGAACTTCTCTTAAAAAAGTAATTAATTAAAAATAAGAGGAAGCAAAAATACACAAATGACAAGGAGAAAATAATTAAAACAGAACAATTTTTCAGTAATAAAACTCCTCTGTAGACTTCTAAGTAAATTTGAAAATCTAGATAAAATAAGAAATTTCCACAGAAATACAGCTTATATAAGTTGTTCTGATTAGAGCTTTAAAAAAAAAAAAAACCCACTCAAAAAATAGAACTGCCCTTGGGAAAAAAGTTAGGTACCTAACCCACGGATAAAGCACTCAAGAAAATTTCTACCAAAAATTTGAAGAATGGATAATTCCAATGTTCTAAAATTGTTGCTGGACATTGAAAGTAAAGGAAAATGTCAAAATTTCATTAGCATTATGTAACATTAACAAAACACTGATAGCTAAACTTGATAAAGATAGTACAAAAAGAACCATTAGAGATTTTTAGAGTATCACTTATAAATAAAGACAAAGTTGTAAATAAAACTAGTAAAAGAATCCAATACCATATTAAGAGAATGACATGCAATGAACAACTCAGACTTGTTCCAGTAATGCAAGGATGGTTCGCTATTAAGGAATTCATTAACAAAATACTCCATATTAATATATTTCGAGAAAAATTATATGATTATTTCCAAGACTTTAAAAATGATTCTGATAAAACTGAATACCCATATCTGTTAAAAACACTCAAGAAAACAGGAATTGATAGACACTTTCTTAACATGATATAGGTCTTAGTCCTAAAGTCAGCAGGTTAATTAACTACTAGGGAAAAAAGTTGTCTCCTATATGAACAGGAGCAAAACAAGGATCACTACTACCTCCGTGCCAGTGAACATTCCACTAAAGGTATAAGGCAATGAGGTTAGACAAGAGAAATTAAATACAAGCATAAAAATAGGAAAGGAGGAAAACTATTTCATGTTCCTACTAACTAAAACAACACATACATTCAGTAAAGTAGCAGGATATAAACTTACACACAGCATATAGAAAATAGCAGTTACCAGTAAAAACAATTAACCACTTAGAGTATATAATGGTACAGAAGAATACTATTTTCCATAGAAAGAAGACAAAATAGTTACAAATTTAAGTGGAAATATGGCAAAAACTTTATAACACTTCTGAAAGACTCAAGGATAGACCTGAACAAAGGAAAAGATCTCTTGAAATTGGATAGGGAAACTATCCATCATAAAGATGTCAATCATCCCTTGGTTAATTTATAGTCCTAATATAATTCCAATAAAAGTAGCAATAAGCTTTTTTATAAGTGAACTAGACAAATGGACATTAAATGTCACACAGAAAAGCAAAAATGCAAATATGGGTAGGCAAATACTAAAAATGAAAAAGTATAAGAAGGATACTACCCCTTCATTATAATAAATTAAACTATAGTAAAACATACTACAGACCTTATTAAGACATACTGTATTTTAAATTATATTAGCACATATGATAAACTCTTTAAAAATAAAACAGTGTATTCATTTGGTGCAGCAGGAAACAGACCAGAAAAATATACCAGAAAGTCCAGAATAGTATGAAACGCAGATATATGATAAAAGTGGCATTTCAAATCACTAAGGCAAAGATGGGCTTATTAATAAACAGTGCAAGGACAAGGGATAGCCATTTGGGAAAAAATGAAATTAGACTCATACTTCATGCTACAAGACAAAAAATAAACTCTAAATTGATCAGAGATCCAAATATTTAAAACTTTAGACCATATAAGGTGTGTTTGTGTGTGTAGTTTCTCTTAAACTATGAGTGAGTTCCTTTTTACCTTGGGTATAAAGGGCTTTTTAACCATAACTCAATTCTAGATACAGTAAAAAAAAAAAAAAAAAAAGGACAAATTTGACTATAGCATATATACAAATTTTGGGGTACCAAAAGTATCCTCAATAAAATTTTAAAAAGCTGATAAACTAAAAAATATGTAGAATATGTATCACAGGTTAAGAGTTAGTATTTGTAATATGTAAAAAATGCTTAAAACTTAAAAGGAAAAAATTAGAAGGAAAAAAAATAGCCTATAGAATAATGGGCAAAAATGTGAACAGACAATTCACCAAAAAATAAAATATACAAACAACCCTTAAATATATGAGGAGACACAGACATAGGCACCTGCTCATTTGTCATAAACACGGGGAGAAGAAAACCAAAACTATTGAGACTCCTAGGTGAAAGACAGGTGGCATGTAGTAGAAAGAAGAAAGGAATGGTGGAAATACTTTTTCTATGAGTATAGTTGTTTTTTTTTTAAGATTTTATTTATTTATTTGACAGACAGAGATCACAAGCAGGCAGAGAGGCAGGTAGAGAGAGAGAGGCAAGCAGGCCTCCTGCTGAGCAGAGAGCCCAATGCGGGGCTCGATCCCAGGACCCTGGGATCATGACCTGAGCCGAAGGCAGAGGCTTTAACCCACCGAACTACCCAGGTGCCCCTATAAGTATAGTTTTTTTTTTTTTTTTTTTTTTACTTATGGTTCTGATTTTTGGTACCATGTTAATGTTTCACATACTCAATAAAATCAACAAGCAAGGGAATAAGGGGATTGAATCTTAAAATAATATACAAAGAGTAATAAATGAACTAAACCGTATTTCAAATGAATACTCTTATCACACTATAAAGTGTGAGAGGGGTTGGAGTGGGGGGCAAAAACTAATCCAACTTTGTTTGGGACATAGTATTTTGACTATATGTCCTCAGTGTGAAGAACAAAATGAATGCTAAACAAATAGTGAGAAGAACAAGAGGAAGAAAAAAACAAGAGAATGAGGAGGAAGGAAGAAAAGGATAAATATAAAGCAAATATGGTAACATGTAACATCTGAAGAAAACCGATGAAGGACATATGGGAATCAGTTGTCCATTTCTTACAGCTTTTCTGAAGTCAAAATAAAAGGAAGAAAGAACAAAAGGGGGGAGGGAAATTATATAACAGAAAATAAACAAGAGATCCAAAGTACTGCTCTTAAAGGAAAAAAATACTTGGTTTAAACAAAAGTCTTCTCTTTGCAAAGTGGCTGAATCAGTATGTACGGAAATACTCTTAGCGATACTGTTCATGATGGCAAATAAGTAACAACACCCTAAATACCCACTGACAGTTGAAGAGCTAAATGAGCTGTGGCATAATCATATATTGGAATATTTTACATCAATGAACATAAAGAAACTACAACTGCAATAAAAGGGAGGACTCGTAGAAAGGTACATTTGGGAGAAAAAAAGTAAATTGTAGGGAGTTCACATGTATTAACCTATTTTTATAAGGCACATAAAACTCTTTAGAGACATATACATATATACAATAAAACTGTATTTTACAAAAGTGAGGAAAACATAACTCAAAATTTAAGACAGTGGTTCTTTTTAGAAGACAATATAGGAATAGGACAGAACAAGAGTACTAGAATTGGTAATGTTCTAAGTTTTAAATGGCAGGTTCATAGGTTCATAAGTGTAATTTTCAAATATAATAAAGAAAAAAATAATTACATATGCCTAAAAATTTAATTCTCTAGATGTCTTGTTTCAGTGCCCTTACTGGTTTTATTTCTCAACTCTCCTGAGCTACATTAACCTGCTAATCAAAATTTGCTCTACCTAAGTAAGATGGGAAAAACTCTAACTCAACTGAAGATAAAAAGGGACCAACTAGTTTACTAAAATAAGCTATGCTTTTATGAAAAGACGTCAAGAACCAGCAACCACCAATAAACACAATATTTGAAGGCATGAGCTTCTCTGGCATCCTGCTAATGTCAATATATATTCCAGAAACTAGGAACATCGAACCTAAAATGACTAGAATTTACATGTGCTTTCAGCTTACGAGGTATTAGTGGGATTTTCAAAAATTTAACTAAATAATATAGATGTTTACTGAATGTATCATAATCCACATCCTATTTTAAAAATAAAATGGGAAAATAAATGAGTTGTGCTGTGAAAAAAAAAGAGAACATATAACTGTATTACTCTCTAAGTAGAAACTAGATATTTTCAGTTAAGCCTCTAAGTTTTCCACTGTGCTAGAATTCACACATCTTCCCTACATTTTAGGTGACTATTCAATAGTAATTTACCCTAAAAAAAGCCACATATTGGTAAATACTGTCAACATATATAGACCAAAATCATTATTCCCCAATAATGATGGTACACATTTTATATATGCCTGCTTAACAAACGGGAATTTTTAAGCTTAACAGAAAATTACAAATTCCAATATGTAAAATATAATTATCTTCTCACCTAGACAATAAAATACAACTCCCAAGTTTCAAATTGCTACAATATTCTTTGGTCTATTAAAAGCTGATTGGGGGCCTCTGGGTGGCTCAGGTGGTTGGGTGTCTGCCTTCAGCTCAGGTCATGATCTTCAGGTTCTGGGATCTAGCCCCACATTGGGCTCCTGGAGACTGCTTTTCCCTTTGCCTCTCCCCAGTGCTTGTGTGCTCTCCTTGCCTCTCTCTCTCAAATGAAAAAATAAAATCTTTAAAAAAAAAAAAGTTGACTGGTACCAGGCTTCATGTCAAAAATCTTTATAAGATCAAGTGTACCCAACAGCACCATTTTCCACATAAAAAACTAATATTTTAAAAAGCAGAAATCTACATAATTTTGTTTCTTTGAGTATTTTATTTGTTTGCTTGCTTCTAAATCATAAGCAAGAGTAGACACAATTTGCTTCATTTCAAATGTGAAATCCTTGGTTTTTCTAAAGCAGAAAATACAAGGTCAGCATACACTCTTTTGTAGCTATAAAGCTAATCAAAAACGTAATGAATGGCAGTTCTGCATCTTTCACTTTGAAACAGTAATCAGCAAAGTCACTGGACATATCATTTTTCATTGACAGACCTCTTCTAAAACACAAAAAAGTCTACTACGTCAGAATACTGCATAACCAAAAGAGGACCAAGTTTCGAAACAGTATGCAACTTTTTTCCAGTAATTTTGCCTGTGGTCAACTCTGTTTTGTTTACATAAGCATAATGACTCTTGTAAAGTCTAAACAAGAAACAGGTGTAAATACTCATGCACTTTTAACTATACCTAAAGAAATCTGTTAATCTCCACTGATGCTTAACAATTCACAAGGAGAACACTAATAAAATGATAAATGTTTTTATAACTTTTAACTTAAAAAATATTTTTGGACTTTAATTTTCATTCAGACATTCTTTTATCCAACCCAGGCCCTTCCTTTTCACCATCTCTTCATCTCACAGAGGCTGACGATTACCTTTTACAAACTGTCATTTCACTGAAATCCTATGATACCCTAATTTATTTTCAGGTCTATGTATGAACCCACTACTTCTGGTTCAGGGCTCATTGCTGAGACTGTGCACTCCACTCATGTAAATGAATCATTCAGTTATGGAAAATTATGCAAAAATTAAGGAAAATCTAAGTAGTATATCTAAATATGAAGGTTTGTTAGCAAATGTAAAACAAATGGATAGGTTGGGTTTCTTTAAATGGCAGAAACCAGGATTAAAATCAGTGTTTAGAAAAGTATTACCTCTATCCAAGAAGATTCTCTCCAAGAAATGACCCTTGATTTATTATTTAATGGATTGCAAGATATTACCAAGGCTATCTAGAAGAAAAAAATATAATAACTTAAAAAAGGCTAAGCTAGGGGCGCCTGGGTGGCTCAGTCGGTTAAGCGTCTGCCTTCGGCTCAGGTCATGATCCCAGGGTCCTGGGATCAAGCCCCACATCGGGCTCTCTGCTCAGCAGGGAGCCTGCTTCCCCCTCCCTCTCTCTGCCTCTCTGCTACTTGTGATCTCTGTCTCTCTCTGTCAAATAAAAAATATTTAAAAAAAAAAATAGGCTAAGCTACAGGAACACAAGGAATAGGAATGACCTTTTTCTTAGCAAAAGAAGGATTACAAAATTGATACATTTCTACCAATTTACTTTTAATTAGTCTCCAGAGTATCTTAGAAATACAGACCCCACCTCTCCTTGCCTCTTTGAGGAATAATAGTGTGTTCCTAAGAGCTATTTTGGCAACACCATATACCACAAATTGTAATGAGCAATTTTTGGAATTATGCAGATACATAAAAAAACTATGTTTCAATTTATAAAAGAGAGAATAATGGTCAACACAAATTCATACCATATAAATAAAATTTTTTGGACAGGGACATTAAAAAATAATCTACTTAAATCTCCACTACTTCTTCATTATCACTGCAGGAAAAAAATCCCACATCATCCAAGAAATACTAAAAATAACAAGAGAAACATGATAACAAAATGCAGATAGAATTATCTAATGACTCTAATAACTTTGAAAAATATGGAAGAAATATCTCAGAACCATAAATATACCTTTAAGTCAAGTTACTATCTGAGGTATTTTTTTCTTTCGACTAGTACTCACACAAGGTGACCAAGCATAGGCAAATTCTAAACAACTTCCAAAGAGGAAGGAAAAAAAAAATCACAATTTAAGTTAAAGCAATATACTAAACTGATATGCTGAGGAAGTTTTTGGCTCCCCAGTCTATGGAAGTTGGGTCCAAAACTCGGGTAAATTAAGGGGAAAAAAACCCAAAACCAAACAAACAAACAAAAACATTATTTCAGAGTAAATATCCTCATTGTTGACCATGCATAACACTGTGCTACTTTCATCACAGCACACGCAAGTCACAAAAACTAAGGCTACCCATTGTTTGCAGGGATAAAGAAAAATCAACTGATGATCACTATTTCTATAGCTAGACATTAAGTACAAAAGGGCATAATCACAGAGGGTAAAAAGCAGGGAGTGTTGGAACCCAATTCCCACTTCATGGGCAAGTACACAGGATCCTCACAGGGAAGTGTGAGGCCCATCTTGGCTTAGAAGCTAGCTACAATCTCCATAAGAATCGGTATCTCTTAAAACAATCTTATGGATGTTGCTACTAGGGTCTCAAAACAGACATGTTTCATTACAAAATTTAACATACCAGGAAAGTCCAAAACTGTGCCTTCCAACCAAGTATATGTAGCTCATTCAGAGAGCTCCTAGAGAAGACATAATTTATTATCAGGATCATTTTTCAATCCAAGCACCTGGTAACAAGGAAGACATTCCACTTCATCATGTTTCCAGGGGAAGAAAGACAGAAAGTGTAATGTATCTTTTGAGAAGGACATTTAGAATATCTAAGAGACATCCAAGTGAAAACAGTAGGCAACCTGTAGATTATATGAATCTAAAGAGGTTAGAGACTTAAATGTATTAACAATAGTAAACTTGGAAAAAAACAAACAACTGAAACAGTAACATGCAGCTTGATTACTTCTAAATGGAGAAATTATCAAAATGTGCCTCTAAACTGTCTTGGGGCACGTAGGGGGCTCAGCTGGTTAAACATCAGACTCTTGGTTTTGGCCCAGTTCATGATCTCAGGGCTGTAAGATCGAGCCCCACCTCAGTCTCTGTGCTCAACCTGGAGTAGGCTTCCCCTCCCCCTCTCTTTTTGCCCCTGCCCCCCCTAAAATAAATAAATTTATTTATTTACTTATAATTGTTGAAAGTCTTTAAAAGCATAGCTGAGGTTTTTACTTGAAGAAGTTCTGCCCTGAGCTACAGCTTCAAACTGTGCCTGCCAGTTTGAATCTGGCCTTCCTGATGCCTACCCTATGGATTTCAGACTTGCCTAGCCAGCCCCCCAAATAATATAAACCAATTACCTGCAATATCTCTTTATATATCAACTACTGATTCTGCTTCTCTGGTTGAACCATGTGTGTTACAAATACCATGTCCACATAATACATAATACTCAAATACTTCCCAAAAGTTCTTAATGGGTAAAAACCTTTCAATTTAATTGGACCAAAGAGACTATTGTCAACATATACCCCAATGCTTTAAACCCTTTCTTGAACAAAGTAAAGAATAAATGAAAAGACAAACACAGATGGAAAATTGGACTGTACCAATCTTCCAACTTAAATAGAAAGCCATATTGCATAGAATATATTAAAGTTTGTGTGACTCTTTAATCATTAATTGGCAATTGTTTTTATTTTTTTTATTTTTTTTTTAAAGATTTTATTTACTTATTTGACAGACAGAGATCACAAGTAGACAGAGAGGCAGGCAGAGAGAAAGAGAGAGAGGGAAGCAGTCTCCCTGCTGAGCACAGAGCCCGATGCGGGACCCGATCCCAGGATGCTGGGATCATGACCTGAGCCGAAGGCAGCAGCTTAACCCACTGAGCCACCCAGGCGCCTCCTGGCAATTGTTTTTAACAGAAAAATGCTCATACTGGTGGTGGGTATTAAGGAGGGCATGTATTACATAGGGCACTGGGTCTGGTGCATAAACAATGAATTTTGGAACACAAAAAAATTAAATTAAATTAAATTTTTAAAAAGTTAAAAAAGAATATTAGTAAAAGAGTACATTTATCATGATTAGCACTGAGTAATGTAAAGAATTGTTGAATCATAGTATTGTATACCTGAAACCAATATAACACTGTATATTAACAGTACTAGAATTTAAAAAATGAAAGTGATAATGCTTATTCAAAAATAAATAAATAAATGAATAAGTAAATAAGTAATGTAAAAAAGAAGATGATCATAAAGAGGTATAAGTCATTAACCGATTTATATGTTCCTCTAATCCAATATCCCAACCATCATAATCATAGACATCTAGATTATAAAAAGAATTCTATATTATCTATTACCCATCCACCATAAATAACAACTAGAATAAAACAGAATATAATTACTTTATAGACAGAATGTTTTTTACAGCCAGTTTTGGGTTGTGAAAGCAGTGTTTCAGTGTGAAGTAAACCATAAAACACAAAGCCAGATGGTAATTTCAAATGAGAAAGGTATATAAGGACAAAGTTAAGGACCTAACAGAAATAGCTGAGGGAGGAAAAAAGGGTAAATAATAGAGAAAAATTATTTAAAATGTTTTCTCTTCACACATAAGATGTAAGAAAAAGAATACTTTCTGAACCTCTCTAAAATATTGTCCCATACATTACATTCAATTTTATAAGATTATCAAATTGTCCTACTAAGATCTTCTAGTATTATCGACATGCTAAGAGCATGACTCTTAAGCTCAAACAGGTCAAATCCTAGGAAAAAAAGGAGTTACGTATCTTCTGTTCTTGTTGTGTACACTGATTTTTTACTATTTTTTTAAGTTCTGGGGTTTTTGTTTTTAAGATTTTACTTCTTTGTCAGAGAGAGAGCACAAGCAGGGAGAGCAGCAGGGAAAGAGAGAAGCAGGCTCCCTGCTGACCAGGGAGCCAGATGCAGCACTCAATCCCAGGATGCTGGGATCATGACCTGAGCCGAAAGCAGATGCTTAATTGACTGAGCCACCTAGGCATCCCTACACTACAACCTGCTTATATCATAATGCTTTCGGAGACAAAAAAAAAAATTTTTTTTAGTTAAGTATGTTGGGAGATTTACCGTCTTCAAAGCATTTACTTGCATTCTCTCTGTTTATATGCCCAATAAAACCCAAACATAGCAAGTGGAGAAAAATAAGCTCTATAAGGAGAAAGATGATGTACCATATTTTAGGCTAAGCCTAATTTTTTAGACTAACATGCCTAAGTTTTTAGACTAACACGAATGGTTCAATACTATATATACATATATTTAGACAAAGAGAAAATCACTCCAGAGTATAAGTATGCATATCATGTGGTTATGAGTATTTGCCTTCTTTAAGTAACAGGTAACTCTGAGAGTCTAAAAGAAGCTATGAACTTTCTTTCCAGGAAGGTCCATACACTCACAGGAGCACAGAATTTAGCATATAACTTGATGGATTTCATACATGGCATATTTAGAGGCTTTATAAAAAGAGGATAAAAAGACAGTTTTCCATCCTAAAGATCACATTGTAGTGAGGATACATATAAACAAATTAGTATAACACATAATAGAAGATGTAGAAGATTAAGTATAAGAAGAAAAGGATTATTCTATCTTTATATGAAAAGATTCACAAAGGATGTGATCCCTAGATAGACATAAAATATGACATATAGCTTGTCCGATAAAAGAAAAGCAAGAGAAGGGGGAAAGTTAATATTTAAATAGCACCATCTCGGGTGCCTGGGTGGCTCAGTGGGTTAAAGCCTCTGCCTTCAGCTCAGGTCATGGTCTCAGGGTCCTGGGATCGAGCCCCACATCTCTCTCTGCCTCTCTCTGCCTGCCTCTCTGTGTACTTGTGATCTTTCTCTGTCAAATAAATAAATAAAATCTTTTTTAAAAAAATAGCACCATCTCGGGCATATATACTCATTTAATCGTTAAGAGTATTTATTATAATCTTGAATCATATGTATGTACCCATAATTAAATAGCTTTCATATATATGAATGGATAGCTAACAGTGTAGGTTATATAATATACGTACACGTGTGTGTGTATTCACACTTAATCTTCAGAATACTTCTGAGCAAGTATTATTACCATTTTACAGATAAGGAAACAGGTAATGAAAAGGCTAATTTAACTTGGCCAGGTCACAGAGTTTCTTACTAGTACTTTCTAGGCAAAGGGAAGAGTGTATGAATACTATATGTCAACTACATTTAAAAAAAAAAGCTACAGAGACATAAACTGCAGTTTAGGGGACAGCAAGTTCTACAGCATAATTGAAAAGTAAAAGGCTCAAAAGAAATATGGTGATTACAGAGGTCTTGGTCAACTAGTTTTAACAAATTTAGAAAAGGAGAGAAACTTAAGAATAACAGTTATCTGGCTGGTACACCTCGTTGAATGGTGGTTTTATTAAGTGAGAAAAGAAATATTAGAAGTGTGCAGGTTTAAAGCAGTAGAAAAGGAGGTAAGTTTTAGTTATGTTGACTTTAAGTGACCTAAGGGACCAGCCAGATAGAAAGAGCCAGAGACCAGTTGAAAATTTAAGGCTGAAGCTCTAAAAAGGGGACAAAGTAAAAGCACGAACCAAAATATCCTCAAATAAAAGATTTCACCAGTGAAAAAATAAAGAAGTCAAAGACAGAACACTAGAAAAAAACAATTTTTAAGAGACAGGGAGAAAAAAGATAATAATGAAGTGAAGAATGCAAAAGGATTTGAGAAGTGGGAAAAAACCCCGGGGTATCCACTGCCATAATCATCAACCTAAAAGAGAAGAGCTGACAGTATAAAACGACACAGGTGCAACACAACAGCAATTGATAGAAAGGAAAGGTCATTTCCATATTTGGTAGGAATTGAGGGGGTTGAAAAAGTGACTGAGGAAAGCTCAGTGGAGAAATAGACATTTAAACCAAGCCTTGAAAGAAGCATGTGACTTGAACATGCAGCAATGGAGGCCATCCCAGCTGGAGAACAAAAGGAAAAACTAAGAAGCAGAGAGGTAGGAACCCGCTGGGAAAAATCTGCTGGGAAGAGCAAGTAATTTCAGTTTTACTGGACCACTGGTATTTCAAGGGTAACAGCGAGTGGAAAGTCAACATTGGCCATCACCAGACAAGAGTGTATTTTGAAAGTTAGACAAAAGACCATAGGGGTTTTGAACTCTACTGTATAAAGACTATTCTAGAAACCATGCACAGGATGAATTAGGAGAAATGATGCCAGGTAAGATAGTATTTGTAATAATTGACGTGAGATGCGACATAAATCTGAACTAGTTTGATACAGAAGTGAAAACAAAGAAGGAGGGGGGAGCTGATGCACTCAACAGAAGAATGTGACCAACAGTGCTAACCAATGCAATTTATTTAGCTTCTACTAAAGCTAAACAACTGTACTAACCAAACCAATGCCATTTTAAGACAAAGCGTTTGAGATACCAAAAATAATTAACCCCACTGAAAAGAAAATCTGTAACTTAATTGGCATAGCGTCTATAGCATTCATGATGAATATGAGAAATAAGTCATATTTCAGTAAGTCATTTATAAAACTCTTAAATGTTGAATTATTTTAAAAAAGATGAGTTTGTAGCTTTTTCTTATAGAAGTATATTTGAACATAAGGTTGTTTCAGTTCTAAAACATTCATTAATTTTAATGTCTACCTTACATAGTTTTATGTAAAAATGTTTATATTTTTTACCAAACCTGTAAATAGATCACTATAAGCTATGAGCTAATGAAATATGGCTTCAAGTAGCCTTTAGGAAAACTAATAGCACATCTCTGAAAATAATTTCCCATAAATCTTAGCAGGTAAGTAAAACGTAATTATAAAATTAAAACTCTAAAATCAAAAAGGTAAAATTTCTCTAAACTACTACTAGTAGAGAATTAATTACTACTAATTTATATATAAATAAATTTATACTTTATACATTAATATATTGCTTATGTATATGTATATATTAGTATATAGCTTACATAATAAGCAATATATTAATGTATAAAATATATATATAAATTACATGAAGAAAAGCTTATGGTATGGATCTTATTACATTAGATTTTTTTCCTTTTTTCTAATCTATAAAGAAGTCTTAATATTTGCAATAAGCAAAACAATTAAGAGCTTTTCCAAACTAAATTTAACCAGTTACACATACTGTTAGACTTAGAAAAACACTGTGCTTCAATGAAAACTTTAAAATTCAGTTGTCCCAGGAAACTGAGAGACTAATTCAGACTCAAAAACCTAACAACTGACTAAGCAGTCTGAATAAGGCAAAAATTACAGCCTATCCATCAAGCCCAGCTGTTTACCACTTCATGGGCAGAAACATAAAAGTCTGAACTACTTTTCAGAAGTAAACAATTCTTCTAATTTAGATCTTTCCCATCAAGAGAAAAAAGACAACTAATTATTTTTGTTACACACTGCGAAGTATAATTGTCTATTTAGTCACTCTAACCATAAAAGAATCCAAGAAATAAATATACTTTTTTGATTTACACTCAATGAATCCAAAATGACATCAGGTTTAAACTCTAAACAATACTACCATGACCAACAACAATGCCTTTTCTTTCTGAAGAAATGTAATTCAAAAATTATAAGAATTATATACAAATAGCATTCAATTAGTGTAATGATACCAAATCTTCTCAATGACAGTGAAGAATATAAATGTATGATTTACATATTTTATGGATGTAAAAAAATCTTTTTAACATAAGCCCATTTGACATCATCATATCTAATTAAACTATAGCAAATATATTAGTGAGAGTACAAGATTGAAGTACATTAAAATAGACAATGTATTTGTAGTAGACACACAGTAATTATCAGAATCCAGAAAATACGAGCCTGAAAGTTTAATTTTTTATTTCAGTATTTTTTTTTACTTTAAATTAAGTTAATGAAAACCAACCATCAGGAAGTAGAATATATAGGTAAAGATTTTTTTTATTAAAAACAAAAATCCTAAAACTTCTGTTTCCAAAAGTATGAGATTAGGTACCTGGCTAACCAATCTACAGAAAGCAATTAAAAATATAGAGAAATGTTTTTAAAAATCCACTAAGAAAATCAACTGATGATCCTGCAAAACAGAAATACTTAGGCAAAAAAATAAGTAAACTATGTAACAAAAAGAAATAAGCAAGTTTTTGCCTTGGAGACATTTTGCCAACCTTGTAAACCTCAGCTTTGTTTTCCAAGACCTCAAAGACATGGGGAAAAAGTAAAGTTCAGGGCCCACCAAAGGGCCCTCCCCCACAAAATCTGGGACCTCAAAGAACTATATTCTCCTGCTAAGAGTGAACTCAAAATAATATACCCATCCTAGAACAAAAGAAAGAAAATAGCCTGTGTCTAACAATGCAATGGATCAGGGAAAAGAGAAAACAGAAGACAAGGGGAAGAAGCAGAAGAAAAGGAGAGGAATGGAATGGAAAAGGAAGAGGAAGGGAAAGGAAGAAAGATCAAAAGAGAAGAGAAAGAAAAGGGGAAAGAATGGGAAAGGAAAAGGGGCAGGAGGGCAGGAAGAGAGGGGAAGAGGAAGAGGAGGATGGGAGAGGGAAAGAGAAAGAAAAAAATAATAATAAAGTCATGGGTAAGCTTTACACCAGCTTAGACAATGATGAACAAAGAACGGGTGCATGAAAGATGTACCTGTAACTGCTCAGATGGTAACACAGTCTGTTCACTGTAGAAAGCTTCACTAATCAGAACAAGGACAAGCATTTCCAAACAAGTATCTACTGAGGGTTTGCCAGCAAGGTCCCCCTCTATGGAAAACTCCCAAAGATTAACTTCAAGCAGAAGGAAATGATTTGTGATGCAGAGTTTAAGTTGCAAAAAGAAATAAAGAAAAAAATGGTAAATATGCAGATTAATCCAAAATATTTTGTCTATATAAAACATTACTGAAAGTAATAATGCCTTGTAGAGTTAAATATATATATTAAATATATAAATATACATGTAGAATCTGGAGAATAGCTATATGAAAAATACTCGCCAACACTGGCATAATGACCAGAGAGGAAATTCCTGAAGTTCAGATGTTCCACTGTGCTTATGTTTTTCAAAAGGAAGATAAAGATACTAATTTGCTTCAGGCTTTACTAAGTTAGGAATGCTCATTAAAATTTCTAGGGAAACCACCAAAAGAAGCAAAACAGGGCTCATAATTTCCAAACTGAACGAGCAGGGGGAAAAGGAAATAAAATCAATTCAAAAAAGTGAAAAAGAGGGGCGCCTGGGTGGCTCAGTGGGTTAAGCCGCTGCCTTCGGCTCAGGTCATGATCTCAGGGTCCTGGGATCGAGTCCCACATCGGGCTTTCTGCTCAGCAGGGGGCCTGCTTCCCTTCCTCTCTCTCTGTGATCTCTTCCCTTCCTCTTTCCTACTGTGATCTCTCTCTGTCAAATAAATTTTAAAAAATCTTAAAAAAAAAAAAAAGTGAAAAAGAAAAAAGAAGAAAAAATGGCACTACAAAAAAAAAGCCAAAACTACAATGGTAGGAAAAAGAACCACATACAGACATCAGTAATTACATTAAAACATAAAGGGACGAAATAATCTAATTCAAAAACAAGGACTGTCAGACTCGTAAACAAACAAAATTGAGATTTAAGCTCTTTATGAATGATATATCTAAAATACATAAAGATACAAAAAGACTGAAAAACATAAGAATAGAAAAAGTAACATCAATTGAATTCTAATCAAATAAAGTTTCTATATTTATATAGGACAAAATGGGCTTGGGGGACAAAACAATTCTAGAGATATAAAAAGATCATTGCATACTGATAGAAAGTTCAATACACCAAAAAGATACGGGATATATGAATGCACCTAGTAACATAATCTCAACATAGACAAAGCAAAAAATTACACAACCTCAAAAAGTTTATAATTCCACCAGCATAAGAGATTATAACATTTGTACAATTTAAGTTTATATAAAACATGTGCATTCTGCAATTGTCAAACTCCTCTCTCTACAGGCTCAGTGCAGCAAATTTCCTAAATCCTGATGTGTATAACCATCACCTGGGGATCTTGTTAAAATGCAGATTCCGGAATGGCAGGTGAGGAGCTGAGCCTGATTTCACAGTTTTAACAAGGTCCAGGGTATGTCAATGCTGTTCATCTTCAGATAGCACTCTGCCCCAGAGAAAGACCCATTAAATTATAAATATTTTATATTATACTACTTTCTCTAGCCATAAAGCAATCAAGTTAAGAAACAATAACAATAAAAAAAAAAAACTAGAAAAACCCCAGACATTAATAAATACTTTTAAAGTAACTGAAGGATCAGTTCATTCTGAATATTAGAAAACATTGATAATTGAAGGATTTTTTAAATATCAGAATTGGCAAGATGTAGCTAAAGTAATAAATGGAAGGGGAACTACAGCCTTGAATGTTAATATCTGAAAAGAAGTTAAAATTAATGAAATAAGCATCAAATATTTAGAAATTAGGAAAAACAGAAGAATAAATCCAACAGAATAGAGCAAAGAAAATGATCATAAAAAATTAATACACCAGAAAAAAGTATAAAATAAATGTAAAATTAAGACTGTTGACCCTGCCACAAGTTAACACAACAGCAAGATGGGGTGCCTGGGTGGCTCAGTAGGTTAAGCAACCAACTCTCGATTTCAGCTCAGGTAGTGATTTTAGGGTTGGGAGATCCAGCCCCATCTTGGGCTCCTTCTTGAGTGACTCCACATTCAGGAAGGAGCCCAAGATGGGGCTGGATGCCATTATTAAAGGCCCATTATCCACAACCACCCATCTAAGGAGGTCCACAATAAAACCAGCCTTTATCACATTCAATTCAAAAAAGCAAACCTCAAAAGATTTTCAATTTTAATTTAAATGAAGAAAATTTTGACAATGAAACCATTAAAAATGATTTTGTCTTCACCTAAGCAATGCTTTCATAGTAAAGAAAACTTTTAATACACAAGGCTACAAAGCCAAGAGAATAATATAAATTAACTACAAGAACTCAAGGTTGGATTAATACTTTGATCAGGCACAAGAGCAAGGATTTTATTTTATTTTTTAAGATTTTATTTATTTATTTGACAGACAGAGATCACAAGTAGGCAGAGAGGCAGGCAAAGAGAGAGGAGAAAGCAGGCTCCCTGCTGAGCAGAGAGCCCGATGTGGGGATCGATCCCAGGACCCTGAGAACATGACCTGAGCCAAAGGCAGAGGCTTAACCCACTGAGCCACCCCGGCGCCCCAACAGCAAGGATTTACTTAGTTTACATGATTTATTCAAGATAATATCCTAATCAAAAGTATAACCTTTAATACTCAATGTAAAGATTACAACAAAATATTCAGAGGAATATCACAGTAATCAATATAACTTACAAAATTTTAGTCAAATGTCCTATACTTCGATATTTCGGAATCCACAAAAATGAAAAAAACATGAAACACTTCTAAACTTTAAAATGATATTCCACAATAACAAACACTTACTGAATATTCACTATGTCCTCACCCTCTGATGAGGTAAAGAAAGGGGGAAAGGGAATAAGAATGGTTGCAGGTGGAAAGCTGCTGAGGTCATCTAAAAAAGACATAATGACAGCTCTGACTGGGGTAGTAACAAGGGAAGTAGATAGAAGTAAAAAGATCCCCATATTTGACAAAACCTGGAACCTAAAGAATTGACTGATGGAGGGTCATGGAATAGAGAACCACAAAGAGGAAACAGGAGCAGAAAAGGATTAGAAGACTCAAAAATCTCATGAAATGATGGCACTCCCCAAAGAGGAAACACCAGAGAAGCAGTGTCTGCAGAAAAGAACAGCACCAAGAGTTAAAGACACCATTTGAGGAAATCAAATACCCAACCTTCAGAACAAAGAAGGAAGGGCTGGAAAACTCAACCTGACTGAGAACAAGGTGTGAGCTGATTTAAGATCCTCATTTGTGTTAACAGTGTTCATTAGAGATACCAGTCCAGAGACATCAAACCAAGTGTGTGCGGATCAGTCAGAAACTTTGGCCATGCTGGTTCTACTGTCCTGTCAGTCTCATATTCCTGCAAGCCCTATCTGTCTGGCTACTTGAGAATTCCCAAAGTAGAAGAACTTACTGTTCCCAGCTATGGCTAGGCCTAGGAGTCCAAAGCAAGAATCTTAGGAGTAAAGGGAAAGAGGAGTGACACAAGCAGCTGAAAGTTTATCAGCTTTCAGGTCTGGCCGTGGCCTCCCATCTCTGTAGCAGAGACTTTAGGTAAAATTGAAATTTACCCTATTCTATCATATCACTACTCATTCACAGCCCCTATACCTAAGGTCTACTCCCCGCTCTCTACCCCATACCATCCCATCTGACTGAACAGAATGATGACTGCTGCCCTTTAGAACACTCATACACAGGAGTCACTCTGAATCAGACCTAGCCCTGGCTTTCTAGCCAAAACACAGAGCCCCCATTCTCATGAAGAATAAGAATTCAGATTCCAAAAGGAGGATGATGCTCTAGACTTCAGAGATTCTGGAACTAGGGTCAGAAATTACAGAAAACTTTGTCAACTGAGACCTCTTACTGATCCCTTAAAGACACTATACGAGTAGTATACATGTTCAAGAGATTCATCAATGCTGCCCTATGTAGCTGAAGTTAACTCTCCAGGTGTTTAAGTGTTCTATTATATAAATATATGCCCCAAATATTAAGCCTTCTGCTTTCAACTGACATTTGGGCTCTTTCTAATTTAGAGCTATTCCAATAAACATCATTTTACCCATAAAAAATAAAATGTGACAGGGGCGCCTGGGTGGCTCAGTGGGTTAAGCCGCTGCCTTCGGCTCAGGTCATGATCTCAGGGTCCTGGGATCGAGTCCAGCATCGGGCTCTCTGCTCAGCAGGGAGCCTGCTTCCTTCTCTCTCTCTCTGCCTGCCTCTCAGTGTACTTGTAATTTCTCTCTGTCAAATAAATAAATAAAATCTTTAAAAAAAAAATTAAATAAAAAAAATAAAATAAAATGTGACAACTAAAGAGCATTTCAACCTACCATGCTACCACTAATTTGTCCATAGCCAGCTAAAGATTTCATTTGCAGTGTACTCATAAAATTACCATCACCTTCAATATGGCCAATATTTACTTGTAAATATAAAATATATATTTAAAATATATACTAAATATAAATATAAATATAAATATAAAATTTGACATTATTTAGAGTTAGAGAACAAGCATGATCTATGATTATATTAGTAATAAACTTAATTTTAAATAAGCTTCCCATAAAGTCACAGAAATAATATAAATAATGACTTACATTAAAATAGCTTTCCTGGGACGCCTGGGTGGCTCAGTTGGTTAAGCAGCTGCCTTCGGCTCAGGTCATGATCCCAGTGTCCTGGGATCGAGTCCCACATCGGGCTCCTTGCTCAGCGGGGAGCCTGCTTCTCCCTCTGCCTCTGCCTGCCATTCTGTCTGCCTGTGCTTGTTCTCTCCCTCTCTCTCTCTCTGATAAATAAATAAAATCTTTTAAAAAATAAATAAATAAATAAATAAAATAGCTTTCCTGAAAATACATACAAGAATATTCACTGCATCCCTTTTTCTGAATTTGTGTCAAGATCTCTCTCCAGAAACAGCCCTAAATATGCAAACACAGTATAGCATGTTAATCTTTCAAGCTTCCAAATGCCTCAATAAATGGATACTTCTACAAGTCTCACTAAATATTAAATGAGAACATCAAAAGTAAATTAATGGGAAAGTCAAAGAGGAAAAAAAGAAGTTCACTGCAGGACTGTGTACAGTAGCCAGAAACTAGGAGGAAAATAACTGGTTACATGAATACTGGTACATCCATGCAAAAGAGCACTGTGCAACCACTAGAATGAGTTAGGAAGATCTCCAAGTTACTGCGGGGGAAAAAAAGCATACACAGGACATACACATATACATACAAAGGACACGGTCACCTGTGTAAAAAGAAGAGGGCACATTCACATTTTCGTTCACCTGTACAATATCTGGAGGGCTACAAAACAAAATGTAAAACAAGTTATATCAGGGGAGTGGGACTACAGGACCAAGATAGAAAAGAAATTTTCACTGTATAATTTTAATATCATTTCCCATTTCTTTCATACCTTTATACTACATATGTGTGTGTGCCCAGCTGTCAAAAACAATAGAGAGTGTATTTTCTGAGACCAAAGAAATATAATTCATAAGGGTAGATTAATAGAAATTTATGAGTTGGTAAAAGAGCACGAAGCAATGATACCTACTGTTACTGAGCCAAACAGAGATTAAAAATTCTTTTTGGGGGGCTAATTTGGGATTATGATGATAAAGAGAGTACTATCTTCATCTTACAGAAAAATGATACACTGCCAAATTTCATTTTTCAGTAATATGAGAAAATCCCTACAAAGCTCTATTTTAAAAAAATTTTAGAGTATTCTATAACATCCTAAAAATTAAAGCAATCTTTTTAAAAAGCAAGATCAGAATTAGAATGCATAAAGACTGAACCATAAAATATTACAAGAATCAGTTTAAATAGTAACTGATAATTAAAATATATAGAAAAAAAGTTTATCTTAAGTATTATAGTACTTCATATTAATAGTTTTGTTCCATGTTTATAGCTATTTATAGAGCACATGTGATTTATTAGATTAGTCCCGTATCACTTGGACTATGAAGTTAAAACCAGGTACCATGATTCACCTAGAAGCTACTCATATCACAAAATAAATAAATAAATAAATAGAATTGGAATTCAAAATTTGGAATCTAAGAACATTTAGATATCATCTAGTTCTTCAATCTATAGATTAAATAATTGCGTTTCAGAGTACTCCTCCTTCCACAGTCAGTTATTTGCCTCTACACCACACTATACACCCAATCTTCAAAGTCATAACAAATATCACTGATATATTCCGTATTATATGCAATTAATGAAAATGGGAACTACCATAAATTACTGAAAACTAATATTACATATACAGTAATAACTCATAGCTTCATAGAAGCGATCACCTTAGCTATCATTTATAAAAAGTGGTTCCAGAATAAAAGAAAGTGAGTTGATAACCTGGGAGTTAAGAAAAAAATACAGAAAGTAGGAAAAGGAAGCTATCTGGCAATCATCCATTCAAACGATCTGTTTAAAAATACTATGAAATTATTATACTACAATGGAAATCCAATTTATATCCTAACAAAATGTCTAATGTGGATAAAAAGTTGAAGAGATGGGAAATTTTTAGACATTATCCAACTGTCTATTATAATATGAGTCTGTGAATATAAGTCAACTTCAAATTTTACCCAAAATATAGCTCAGACCAATGAATTCAGTTAATGTTTACTATGACTATGCACAAACCACAGATGAATTTCAAGAAAAATATCACAACAATATTTTCTCAAACAAAAATGTGTGGACTCAGGTTCTGAGCTCTTGTAGATGTGTAACACAGATTCTACTGGAAAAACAGGGTTAGCAAGAAGAGTAATGGGATATTAATAAAATGACCGATTTGTTGTCCTAGGTTTTCCTGGCCAGGAGAATGGAGAATGGAAAAACTGAACCATGAAATCAAAAAGGCATCTGTCTTCCAGGTTTCTCTCTGCCAATGTCTTGAGAAAAATGTTTGAACTTTCCTGTTGGCTTTGTATGCAAATAGCTCCAGATGCAAAGTGAACCACATCTAAGTTATTTGGTTCAACATCTGCTGGTCCAATTCCCATTATTCCTTCTAAAGGGTCGGCTTGTGACAGTTTAGTTTGCCCTCTATATAAGCTGTTTTGAAGGAGCTAATTTGGATTAAAGTATCTATCTAGACCACTTGTTTTTCCCTTTGATGGTCAATGCATTCTAATGTGGTTCTGTGTAGTGCTACAAGTAACTTAGAAACATATTGGAAAGGACAGTATTCAAGGTTTCGCCTCCCACCTCGCCTTCTAGACAATTTAAATTTATACAGTTAAAAAGTAAAAAGCGAACAGTCATTTGCCTCTAAAACAGCACCACACACATTTACACAATGGCAACGTGACAACACTTTCTGACATAATATTTTTTTTCATGAAATCTCTATCAAATATTTGAAGCTGAAGTTATTGATAAAAGCATCTAACACTATTAACAATGCATTCCATGAAACATTCAATCATTTGAGATGACAATTCTCATATGGTATCACTGAAAATGGAATAAGGTCCATAGCACATGGCACTTAGTGTCTGATACACAGTATACCTTCAAACATTTGATAAAGGAGTGAATTAAGTGAATGAATGAATAACAACAAAAAAAAACTAAAGAATTCATTTAAATAAATCCCATATATTCTGAAACCTTGGGTCTGCTACAATCAGAAAACAATCAAAAAACATACTGAACCCAAACTAAGACTAATAGTCTAATGTTCTTAGAACTTGTACAATCAAGAAAAGAGAAAGCCCTTACTTCAGAAGGGTTCAATAGGGAGGACAAATTGCTTTATAGGGTAAAAATGAGGAAAAGAGGAGAAATCAGAATATCCACCTATGCATGGATAACTCTGTGTGTGTGTGTGTGTGTGTACCTATATATTTTTGCTTTTATAGGTGCATGTGTTTATCAGAAGATAAACATTTATTTTGAAAAGTAGTTTCCTAAGAAGTAGAACATTACCACTCTTATAAAAATTTATAAGATAGTTGATAATGATTTCAAAAAAAGATCTCTTAGCTTTAGGGGGAAAAAAAACTTTTTCTAAAAAATACAGCTCTATGTGTAGTTAACTCAAAAACTTTCAGATATTATATGCTATGCAAAATAGCATATAAAGGAAAATGATTTTCCTTCAGAAAAATATTTAGAAAAATAAATACGAAAAAAAGTCAGTAAAATAACTCGATACTACTATTATTGCTTCTAGACCCTAGTATTTTTGAGCTATAATTTAGTCTAACCTCTACTCTCCTCTACTGTTACCTGCTGCCATACAGTAGGACCTGACAAAAAATTAGGAAAAAACAAAAACAAAAAAACAGCAAAAAAGCTGTTCTCTCTTTCTGTGAATCCGTGATTACTCTTGTTTTTTCTTTATAATTTTTTTTAAAATTTTTTATAATATTTTTTATAATTTTTTTAATAATTTTTTTTATAATTTTTTTAAAGATCACAAGTAGGCAAAGAAGCAGGCAGAGAGAAAGACTGGAGGAAGCAGGCTCCCCGTGAGCAGAGAGCCCAATGCAGGGCTTGATCCCAAAACCCTGGGATCATGACCTGAGCGGAAGGCAGAGGCTTTAACCCACTGAGCCACCCAGGCGCCCCTGTGATTACTCTTGTTAATCATTATTCCCAGGTAATTTGTCTGTCTTGGGAATGAACAGAAAACTTAAGTGAACCTCAGAGTATAGCTTTTTTGTCATCTTTCAGTAATTATCTAAGATTCCCAAGATTACTATATTTTTTAAGGCAGGTTTAGGTTTGCCTTCCTCTACCTTATGACTGTAAGACTATTTATTTACCGCCTAAGAACTAAAACTAATTAAAAAGAGTTCCTGTTATTGAATCACTATATTGTACACCTGAAACTAATAATATTGACAAATTAAAATAAAGAATTTTTTAAAAGAGTTACTTTTAAAAGCAAATCTGTTCTACTAATCATCAAGAAATAATTACTGAGCACTGCTTATTAACAAGGCACATGTTATACTAAGTGCTTAGGATTCACAAAGGTTTAAAAACAGTCTCTACCCACCAAGGTTTAGACTAAAGAAGACACATATAGACAGCAGTCATATTGACAAAATATTTTTTAAAAATATATATTAGTTACTCCATGTTTTTGGCAGCGTTAGTTACAACAGTCAAAGGAAGCAACCCGAGTCCATCAACGGATTAATGGATAAAAATGTGGTCTGTGGGATGCCTGGGTGGCTCAGTTGGTTGGACCACTGCCTTCGGCTCAGGTCATGATCCCGGAGTTCCAGGATCGAGTCCCGCATCTGGCTCCCAGCTCCATGGGGAGTCTGCTTCTCTCTCTGACCTTCTCTTCGCTCATGCTCTCTCTCACTGTCTCTCTCTCAAATAAATAAATAAAATCTTTAAAAAAAAAATGTGGTCTGTACATACAGTGGACTATTATTTAGGCTTAAAAAGGAAGGACATTCTGACACATGCTACAACATGGGTGAACCCTGTGGATATTATGCTAAGAGAAATAAGCCAGTCACAAAAAGACAAACACTGTATGATTCTATTTATATGAGTTGTCTAGAAGAGAGAGAAAGTAGAATTGTAGCTGCCAGGGGCTGGGGATAGGGGCAAATGGGTAGTTAAATGGCTACAGAGGTTCAGTTTCACAAGATGAAAATGTTGCACACCAATGTCAATATGCTTAACAATACTGAACTATACACTTAAAAATGGTTAATATGATAAATTGTGTATGTTACTTAACCACAGTTAAAAAAAATTGGCCAAAGTGCCAAGCAAATGATGCAGAAAAAAAATAATGCAGCAGTTCAGAAGTAAGAGCAATTATAAGATATGGAGTCAGTTAAAGTTCTATATACCTTGGTCTCAAAGAAAAATGAGTCTCAAGCAGATAGGAGATGAGGGAATGTACTACAATCAGAGCAACAGCAAAGTGACAGAACAGACACCAGCCAGACACAAAATGTAGGTCAGTTTGACTAGCCACAGGCTTCAAAACGAATAACCATGGAAGGTGAGCTAAAAGGAAAGACTACGAAATAGAGAAGAAAATGCCCAATAAAGGCAGTTCTTTTCATCGAGTATCTTTCACTAAGACAAAGTAATAATTACTTTTAGTGAGAGTAAAGGCAGGAGGAAAAG
Organism: Mustela putorius furo; assembly: GCF_011764305.1. Taxonomy (NCBI): domain Eukaryota; kingdom Metazoa; phylum Chordata; class Mammalia; order Carnivora; family Mustelidae; genus Mustela; species Mustela putorius. Next base: position 24,927,750 of record NW_025422368.1, on the reverse strand, counting down.
GAAATTGATAACTTCATATTTGCTTGTCTCTTGCTTACATACTCCAACTTCCATGATGACGGAAGTACAGAGATACATTCAAAAGGTTAGATGCCATACATTGATGAGATATGGGCTTAGAGGTAACAATGTGAATACAGAACCAACATGTGCATTTCCTTTATTCTAACTGGCAATTTTTTAACATCATCATCACACAGAAACTAGCATTTTAAAATGTCCCTCTAGAGGCGCCTGCGTGGCTCAGTGGGTTAAAGCCTCTGCCTTTGGCTCAGGTCATGATCTCGGGGTCCTGGGGTCGAGCCCCGCATTGGGCTCTCTGCTCCGCGGGGAGCCTGCTTCCTCCTGCCTCTCTGCCTAGTTGTGATTTCTCTCTGTCAAATAAATAAAATATTAATAAATAATAAATATAAATAAAATAAAAGGTCCCTCTATGCAAATAACACGAATATTACAGTAAGATGTGTATCCTGAGGCACCCTGATTCATTAACAGTATTGTAGGCCATAAGCAGACACTGTTTTTAAGATAAATTAATTATCCCAGTTGCTATTACAAAATCATCCTGCAACTAACTGCCAGCTCTGCACCAAGATAATCATTCGACATGTGAAGCCTATGACTATATTCTTTACTTAAAATCTTTTATCCTAACCCCAAGAATGAAAATGTCTGTTCTCCCCCAAATACTTTAAAAACTTAAACCAAATGTTTCTGAGTAATCTTCTTGGATTTTAAGCTGTGGTAAAACTTGGTTAATAATCATCTCTTTTAGAAATATTTTTCATATAGATTACAAACTGTTAGGGTGTAGGTGGAGAATCAGACAGAAGGAGAATATTAAGTCCTTTTTTAAACTGAAAAGAATCTACATTGGATCTCTTAAAGCTTCCTATCTTCTCTGGACTTTAGTGTAGAAATGATTAAATTGTTATACTAATTAGATTGTTCAGATCACTCTGGTCTCAACTTCCAGATACCTGAATCAGAGGCTCCTGCAGGCAGAGAAAGAGAAACTATCTTCAACAAAAGAAAAAGATTACTTGGCTGAGCCAGCATCTACCATGCCTTCACTTCAGCTGTTGGCCAGGTTAGTTTATCTCCACTTCTGCAAGTCACTGAGGAAATTCAGAAGTACTTTCCACAGGTCTGATTTCTTACGGGGCTGAGGGAGAAACTGGGTGTGCTGTCTGTGTGTACATACGCACACACTAGAGGAATTGTTTTTTAATTCTAATTAGGCTTTGAGAACTTGACCTACAAATATGGACATATGCATACATGTGACATATAATATTCATTCTTGGAGAACAGGAAGTAGATAATCTGGCCATAATATACAATTCTTTAATATACTGCCACAATTATAGGAAAACAGATTCTGTTCTTGCTTTTGTCAAGAAGTACAATTTGGTCTCAACTTCCAATCTACTGAAATCACTTCCTTAAAAGCCATTTCTGACTATGCTTATTTTCTCAGTCTCTAATCACACTAACCTCTCTCACATACAGCCTTTAGCCACCAGGACCATAACTTCTTTGAAATGTTTTACTCCTGATGCCTAGCCCATACTCTCCTTATCTCTCAATCTTCTGTGTCTTTCTTTTCCTCTTGTTCCTTAATTATGGACATACAAATTTCTCTACTGAACCCTAATCTCTTTACATACTGATTCCACAGTTATCTTCTACAACTTCAACTGTCATATCTACGAGAAAACTCCCAAATGAAGAACACCAGCCTTAACCTTTCTCCTGAAATGAAGGCAGCTTAAATACACAAGTCTAAGACAAATTCATTAGGCTCATGTTGTCCCAAACCAACTTTTTTAAAATTCTCTATTTCTGTTCAAAGCAATACTATTCCTTTAGAATCAAGGCTTGAAACCTCAAGAATCAATTCTGACTCCTCTCTCACCCTCACATCCCATCAGCCAGATGGCCCTGATGAGACTTTCCCCTAATCAAAACAAACAAACAAACAAACAAAAACCACCAGTTAACTAAAAAAAAAGAACTGAAATATAATCTGATAGACTAGATTTCATTCCTAAACATATTTACCTGTATCAAACTCCAAAACTTTTATAACCCATCATTTTGTTATCTGTACAATAGATAATATTGTAGCTGCTCTACCTACTTTACCATAATCAAATACATGATAACACACTGAAAATCCTAAACCATTACATAAATATCAGTATTCCAATTTTTCTATCAATTTCCATTGCCACTCTAGTTGTCATTCATTCAGTTATTCATTTCTTTAAAGATTTATTTATTTATTTGAAAGAGAGACAGTATATGCACACATGCTCATGAGTAGGAGAAGGGGCAGAGGAAGAGAATCTCAAGCAGATTCCCTGCTGAGCATAGAGCCAGAGGTGGGGCTGATCTCACAACCTAATCATGACCTGAGCCAAAAACAAGAGCTGGACACTTACCCAACTGAGCCACCCAGGCTTCCCTCATTTTTTTTTTCCTTTAATTATTCTTTTTATAAATACTTACTGAGGACCAACTATAAGCCAGGCACTAAACTCAGCATTTGAGACATAACAAAAGGACAGACGCAGTGCCTATCCCCACAAAATTTACAGCCTAAACTGCAAGTCAGAAAATAGGTGCACAGAGATGTGGGAGGGTTCTCTGGGAAGGCTTCCCAGAAAAGGCATATTAAAGCATAATACAACACATAAAACAAATAGGAGTTAGTATAATAAGGGAGCGGGAAAGAGTGCTGGTGGGAAACAAGGTGAGAAATTCCAGGGAAAGGAAACCACATAGATAAATCCCTCAAACAAGAATGAGCATCCGAACTATGTCATTCTCTTTCCCACATTTACACATTTGTTTCATTGCTTTTTCTCACTTCACAATCTTTCCCCATTCTCCCATCTGTGCCTATTCAAATCATGAACATCCTTCAAAGCCCGGATCAATAATATATGCCCAGCTTCAAGAATAGTACTGGACTCATACCAGGCATGAAATAAACATTTTCTAAACAAATGGATGATGAAATCTTCATTCTTCCCAAATCACAAATCTGCTTCATATTACAAGTATGTATGTGCCTGTCCTATCTCCCCTTGAAGTAAAGGACACATTCCCATAGCACCTAATGCATAATAAGCACTGGAAAAATATTTGGAGGATGAATAACTCTAATAATCTAAGACAAGACAGAGCTGCTAAGGATACTTTCATCTTCTATTTCTGATTTTACAATGATTTGGCAGAACAAAAAGCCTAGGAAATTCAATATATTATTTATACATGAATTATATTAATATTGAACATTTGGTCTTCCATAAAATATCTCCCATAATGGAATTCATTTTTGCATTTGATTTCTTGGATGGTTAAATTTTAATGTTTAATACTTTAGACTGACCTTCTGGGGGAAAAAAAAAAAACTTCTAAATTCAAATACTGGTAAAGATGTTATATTACTTTAGGATATTTTTATACTATAAGAATAAGAAGTCTTTTTAATTAACAAACTGGACAGCCTAAAAATATTATTTGGTACCTCACTTTCCTGAAACTAAGACGGATTAGGAAATGTAAATTATATTTTAATTTCATTTAAAGTTCATGATATCATTTTTGGAATCATGCCTCAAGCCACGCTGCAGAATTTGTTACGCAATTTATCATCTGTTATTAAAAAAACCCTAAATTAAATCTGGGTCATTCCATTTTCAGATCAAAGAAGGCCAAGAGCAAAAGTAAAAAAGAGGCTTTCAAAGAAAAGGCAAAGTGTTCAATAAGAAAAAAAAAAATTCTAGTTACTGCAGAGTAGTACCTGTAGGAAAGGCAGCCCAAGGAATGGCAGGAGACGTAGTTTGCGCCTCACCATTTCCACCATCAAAAATCTCTGCAGCCTAGGGGGAAAAAGAAAGGCAAATTTATTTTCAAAGATCTAAAAAATAGAAATGCTATTTAAGCAACCAAGCCTTCCAGTACCACAGGCTTATTCTCTGTTATATACCACACATTTTCAAATTCCCACCAAATACTTAATTGTTTCTCAGTCTTCATAGTTACCACCCTAACCACTACTCCCCACCCCCAGTAGGCATGCTCTGTTATTTTTAAGTAAAAATCGCCCTTCCTTACTAAAATATATCTCCTGCCAATGAAAATCTTCTTTTATATATCCTCGATCACATTTTCAGTTGAGAAGTTTACATGTAAGTACTCTAAGTACATCTTTTTCATTAATTAGCATAAGACCTAATGGAAATCAATCTAAAGAAATAGGGTTCATCTATATTCTTCAATAATCTACCACTCGGACTTCCTAGCATTCAACATTGAGAAAATTCTTAAAACTGATGTTTTAAATTAACAAGCCTTCCTATTAAACAGTTTTTAAAAGTAAGGGACAGTCAATTACTGCATGTTGAGTTTCTGGATAAGTTTTCTCTCTTAATTGTTCAGATCACAGCAAAGTTATTATTGAGAAAAAGAACCAGAATTTCAATTTGGTTCAGCATTGAGTTGTCAGCCAAGCAGAAGTCAACTGAGGCAATCTGTCACAGAAGCTAAGTGACATAGAATATAGTAACTATTATCTATAAACTACAAAAAATGAACATGGTTTACATAACCAAGGATGGAAATCTTCTGTATTTCTACAACCAGATAGAAAAAGAAAGAACCCTAATAACTAATTAAATTGGAATAATTGGTTAACATTGTAATGTAATACTGAAAGGAACAGGTCCATTGACTGTAACATTGAAGTATAATTTTACTCTGAGGAAAATACCTACTCTATTTTTTTCTGATATAATAAATCAAGCATGGTTTAAGTGAAGAAAACTGTACTAAGTTTAAACTTTCAAATAACTGACAACTTGTAAACAAGGAACTAAGATGATATCTAAAACATCTATTATCCTCAAACTTTAAAAAATTTTAACAAAATTTTAAGTGTTAATTTCAGCAACAGAAGATTTAATCACCCAACAAAACCTAAAACATTTTAAAAAATGCAAAAAAAAAACCATACAAATCTGCCAAACATAAACCAGTGTCAGAAAAAATGCACAAAATAGGTATGTCCATATTGACAGACAATAAGAACCGAAAAGAAATGATCCTGTTGTTAAAAAACTCACACCATTTTTTCATAATAATCAGAATACTGAGTATATACTTAATACCTTGTTTCTCCTATTAATGTCATTAATTAAAGTCCTGGTTTTTAATAAACAATCTCTTTTTATTTATTTTTTTTTTTTTAACCAAATGCCAAATTAGGTGAAACTCTTACTAAAAAGGAAAAAAAAAAGTCGCAGAGCTCACTTGGTAGTTCCAGGACTTGAGCTCAGGCATCCTGACTCCTAATCCAGAGATTTTCCTGCAAGACTATACTGGCTCCATAAAAATAACTGGGTTACAAAATATTTCAATAAAATGAACACACACTGAAAAGGATTAAGGAAAAGACCGTGCTTCTTCAGCTAACAATTTCCACTTACAAAGCATCCAACTTAAACGTGAGAGAATAATCTAACACCACAAACTACTAATTAGCCCTATAAGCCACCAAAATGCTATGTAGTTAATACACTAAATCAACTCATTACAGGTGTAAACATGAAAACATGTGACAGATCTGCAATACTCATCCTTCATCTCACAAGTATTTCCTAACAGACATGTATCTCAGCAAAATCATCAGCTGACAATTTTTAAGACTTCTTTAATGCTCCTACTAGCAGTACTTAATTAACTCAACTTAAGCCATTCCATGGGCATGACCATACATTCAGTAATAATTAGCTTTATCTCTCAAAAGAGATATATCTTCATTTTCCTTGATTTCATTTTTTATTCCAGTGTTACATTAAAAATGATCAAGAAATGATCATGAGTGCCAATGATAAGTAGTATATTTTCAAACTAATATACAGCAAAAAGTTAAAGCAATTACATAAGCAAAATAAGATAATTGCACATACCTCAAAACCACCAAAATCATCATCATCCATTCTTCAAGTGCACCTGAAAAATATCAGAAGACATTGAAACAAGCCCACACACAGAGTCATTTATGTCAAAACATTTTTCTGACTTAAATGTATATATATTTTGACTTGTAAATTAAAACTATTTCATTTGAGATTTTTTAAAAATCTACTTTTTGTAACTATATGGGTATGCAGTTTTTAATGCAAAAAGACTGGAGGTTTTTTTGGCAAAATTAGCCATTCGGGCAAAATTAGCAATTTCTGTGACTTTTTCAGCAACCATGTATTTTGCCATTTTGTGTTGAGACGCCAGGAGTGGAAAAATATTCTTTTACATTTTAATTTGCTTTTCCCAAATTGGCGCTAGGGCTCAATTCAATAATGCTTCCTGCTTTTTGCATCTATTCCTCAGTTGTCTGGCGACATCAGCACAAACTCCAGCTAAGAACAGGACTGTGGTGAATTTTTGGAAATCTGTCCCCCACCACAAAGGTTCTTCCCTCGGTTTCATGGCCGAGGTTGATTTAGATTTTCAAAATTGATCAGCATTTTTGAGCTCTGGCCACAACTTCTGGAGCATTTTGATATGTGTATTTTTAGCTGAAACTGCTTTGCACTTTTGGAAAAATGTGGAGCAAGTTACTAGGCTGATCAAGATAAATCAAGTCATGTATTCATGGGAGAACAGGGAAGAGAAAAACACAAGTGAATATCCTGAATTCCTCTTTTTAAGATAAACTACGTAAGAGAGAGACAAGCAGTAAGATAATACATGCTTTACTTTGTACTTAATGTGTATCATTAAAATGGAAGGAGAAAACCATGAGTACCAGGACTTTAAAAAGAAGAAAAAAAAAAAGCTTTTATCTAACAAATGATTTAAAAAAAAAAAAAAAGGAAGAAGAAGAAAGAAAGAAACCTGGAAAAGTAAAACAAGTAATAGATGGTATACAATAAATGAAAAATAAATTCACAATAAATTGTGAATCAGTAGCCACAAGTAAATACTCTGGTCAATAATAACTGGTTTCCATTTTTATCTTTCAAAAGTGAATGTATCCAAATTATTAATTATAGTTTCTTTGACTCACTAATACAAGATGGACTTGGTTACAGAAAAACAACCTTCTCCAAATTCTAAGAAAAAAACAGCTAAACAAATTAAACCATGTTAAGCAATAATTCTAAAAGCATTTTCTAAGGCACTTTGCCTTGAGTGATGAAGCAGTAGTCATCTATAGTGAGGTTTTACCTTGTCAATGAAATTAATATTAATGCCTTGAAAAATAAAACTCAAAAATAGTCAAAGAAAAATAAACAGTGAAACACAATCTCAAGGATTGTTTTGTTTCAATAGACAAAGAAAATTTATTTTCACAGAAACTCAAGTCGGTAATGAGACTAAAAGGAATATATGGAGGCAGAAGAACATTATAAAAAGGAAGGACATTAAATTAACCCAAATGAGACACCACTATTGTCACCATTACCTACGATTTAATAGTTTGGAGAAAAAATTTTAAAAGATGTATTTCTCAAAAGAATCAAAGCTAAGCAAGTCATCCACATACAACACTTAAAATATATAAACCAGACTCTCAGAAACTTTTGATGGTGGTTAGTTTGAAATGGAATTCACATTAATTCTGTTGCAAGCAAATAGAAATCTGTATGTGATTATACATTTTTCATGAAGAAATTATAAAGTAAGAGTGATATGGATGCTGAGAACGAACCAACTCAAACTATAAACACTAAGTTTGTGTTTTCCACATGTATTCCATGAATCTCAGGAGACAATTAAAAAATATTTTTAGCATCTACAACACTGTATCCAAAGAATACAGTTTCAAGAGAATTTCTAGAGTAATGCTTCTAGGTGTTTCTGTAAATCACATCCCAATAAATTATTTGGAAGGTGCCAGAAATCTTGAAAACAAAAATAAAGAGCCATGTTTAACAATCACCTCAGCTTGTTTGCCTATGGTAAGGAACCAAATACCATCACTTTCCTAAGTACTGATTTAACTCTACAAAAGCATACATCAGTGGTTACTGATGTTTTCCATATCCCAGCAACCTTTACATATTAAAAGGACGATGACAGTTTTCCTCTACTTTATTTTCAAAGAACTACTAACAGATTTTAAAAGATAGATGTGTCTTGAATTTCTTAAAATATAATAATTAGAGAAATATTTATTATTTTAACACATTAACATTTTCCAAATATTTTAGTTTCAAATCCTGCAAGTTTCTGGTTTCTTATGAACATTACAAAGAACAGGAGAAAGTAAAATTAGCAGCATTGATTTGTATAAATCAACTTCACTAAATACAAAAATTAAAAATTCGTTTTTAAAAGTAAATACTACAAGTGGGGATTTCAAGTGGGGACTCCTTTATAGAGTTAGCTAACTCCAGCACATTTAAAACATTATTTTATCTAAAATGCATTTATAACTTTTTAGAATATTTGTAGCACTTAACATATACCCCATTAAACTACAAATATAATACAGAAACACCAAATATACCTGTCACGAGCCTGGCTAAAAAATTGGAATATCGTGTAGTTCATTCTCTGTTAGGTCTGTTATAATAGAGCTCAGATATCTCCCACCTGAAGCGCTTCATGATGTGCCCACTAGATATATCGCCATGGCACACATGGCGGGGCGGGGGGGAGGATTAGGTTATCTACACTGAAAGATATCACAATATCTAGTTTAATAATTCTCAGACTTCTTTATATGTGAATTTGATCTCTTCTGTTGCACCACTGTATTAATTCTCTCTTTTATTATTCCCAGTATTTAATACATTGCTGATATTTTATAAGAAAAACATATACACAACACTTATTGTAACAAATTTTTATTAGGCAATTCTATAGAAGAGAACACTCAAGATCCTCAAGGAGTTATGGTCTGGGGAGGCAGAGGTGGAAGAGTATAAGAAAATCATGCAAATGTTAAGAATATGAGCTATAAAGTAGCCTTAAGAAAGAAGAAAAAATGTCCAGGTGGGAGGAAAGATTTTTAGATGGTGATATATCTAGTGGGCACATCATGAAGCGCTTCAGGTGGGAGATATCTGAGCTCTATTATAACAGACCTAACAGAGAATTTTAAATTACACATTAAAAACATGAATTTATTAAAGTCTTTTCCACAAAGTCTTTTCCTAAAAGATAGCAAAGATTTGTTTTGATTGTTTGCTTCTGCATAAACACAGTGTCAGAGAGAATGTGAAATAAGAAAACTGAAGAAAAGTTTAAAAGCAAATATAAGGAAGATGGATCAAAAACTGTCAATGAGGAAAATAAGAATCAATCACATTTACATCAAAGCATCTACAAAGCATACAAAAAATGCATGACAATGAAAAGTGGATAAAGGTGAGACTCAAAATAAGAGTGGCAGATGTATCCCAAAATCCTCTTCCAGAATCTACACAACAGAACAACTTATAGTTCTTTATCATAGAAGAAGACTGAAGGTTTATTCCCTAGACAGGATAAAGCCAAGGGTCCAGATTAGAAGACACTGAGACTGCTGAACTAAAAGTTCTCTTAAATATTGAGACCCATTCTCCCAATCCTCTTTGATCACTTGTCAACAGAACTGCCAGAAGCTATGCCTAAGTTTTTAGTCGTGATCTTAGAAGATTCTTCTCTGGGGCAGTTGGGTGGCTCAGTCAGTTAAGCAACCTGCTCTTGAGTTCATGATCTCAGGGTCGTGGGATGGAGCCCTGTGTCAGGCTCCACACTCAGTAGGGAGTCTGCTTCCAGATTCACTCTCTTCTTCTGCCCCTCCCCACACTTGCTCTCTCTTTGTCTCTAAAACAAATAAATATTTTTTTAAAAATAAGAATAAGATTCTTCTCTGGTGAATCTAATCAACCCATGAAAAAGGACCTCATGAGAGACTCCTCAAAAAAACCAAACCAAACAAACAAACAAAAAAAATACAGTTCACTCAGATAATATTACTTTGACAAATCCTACCTACATACAGAGAATTTCCAATTTGTTCCTGGTTTTCAATAAGAGGATGACTAGGATAAAGGCTAAAAGAAAAGACTATCAGGTTAGGTTGCCTTGATTCAAATTCTAGTTCTGTCATTTAACTGTGTTACACTGTGCAGATTACTTCAACACTGTGTACCTCAGTTTCCTCATCTGTCACACAGTGATACTAATACTACTACTACTAATAATAATAGTAACTAGCTCCTAAAGTCCTTATGAAGATTAAATAAGTTAAAATAGATGAAGCACTTAAAACAGTGTCTGGTACATTCTAAGTATTATATAAATGTTCATACTTCATTAGTAGTACTCCATTCTTACATATGACCACATGGCCAAGGCCAAGGCCAAGTCCAACAGAAGATATGAAGAATGTATTTAATATAAAAAACAAGAAACCAAGCTGGAAGGAAGGAAGAAAGGAAGGAAGGGAGAAAGAGGTGGAAGGAAGGGAGAAAGAGGTAGAAGAAATAGAAACTACACAAGAAAATTTTCAAAAAAATTAAAAACTATAACTAGTACTTCTAGAGAGTTAACAATAGAAGATAGTACATCCATGAAATAAGAACAGGAAACTCTAATTTGAGGGTGGGTGGGGAATGAGAGAGGGGTGTGTACCAAGATTAAGGGATTAAAACTAAAAATGATTTCAGAAGTGAAAAAATTGCAGGTAAATAATAAAGCTGAGGAGTATAAAGAAAACGAACATCAGAGTAAATACCTAAGAAAATTAAAAGATCCTGTACAGAATATGCAATATCTAATATTAGGAATTCTAGAAAAACGAAACAGAAAACAAAAGGGAAGAAATCATCAAAAAAATAATTCAAGAAAATTTTCTAAACCTAAAAGTATAATTTTCAAATTTAATCCAGGAAAACAGAAGAATAAACCCGCACTGAAGCACAGTAGAGACAAAAAGAAGATCCCACAAGCCCTCGAAGAGATAAAATCGTTTTCATACAAAGGACAAAGGACATAATGACATTCGACTTCACAGCAGCATTACTGGAAGGCAAAAAAAAAAAAAAAAGGAAAAATGTTTGTAAAATGTTGAGGAAAATGATTAACACAAAGAATTCTAAAATGAACCAAACCAACAAATAACTAATTTGTGGGAAGACTAAAGTCATATTCATACTGCAAAGCCTCAAAAAAAAATTATTTGCCATTCTTTCTTAAAAAGCTATGGAGGGGTACCTGGGTAGCACAGTCAATTAAGCATCCAACTCTTGGTTCAGCTCAGGTTATGATCTCAGGATCATGAGATCAAGTCCCCTGTGGGGCTCTCCACTCAGCACAGAGTCTGCTTATGTCTCTCTCTCCCTCTCCTTCAACTCCTCCCCCAACATGCATGCACACAATCTCTTTCTCTCAAATAAGTAAATCTTTAAAACAAACAAACAAAAACAAAACAAAACAAAAAGCTATGCAGTGAACCAAGGGAATAAGACAAGACACACAAGGAAGAAATGGGATTAGAAAATAGGTACCCTAACTCAAGTGAAAAGCAAAGGGAATTCTCCCAGAATAATGGTAAAGTGAGTTCCCAAGCTATTTATATAGCAAGGATAAGGAGCAACCCACCTAAATTTGCACAGATCAGAAAGTTCCTGGAAAAGTATTCGAGCAAATCAAATTAATAGACTGTCTCATGTGTTTTACCGTACAGGAGAGTAATGTTAAACAACTGGGTGGAAATTCAGAGTTGAATTAGTGATTAAAACATCAACTAAATGAAAACAGAGAGAAAATGGTATGTGAGACAGGAAAAGTAGACATTTTTACAGTACTGTATTTCTTATCTGTGAGTACAATTTACATAACAGTAATAATGAACAAATACTGGCACCAAAATTATAATAAAACCATATTGGGAAGTTAAAAGAAATAAGATAAAGTATGTGGTATGGGTGGTTGAAGGGGTGGTAAAAGAGAGCTAAAGCTTCATCTTCCATATTGGAAAGCTGATGGGTATGAAACCGAAAAATCAAGCAGCAGCCATAACACACGTTAGGGATGCACTGGTAAACACTAAAAGAATCAACTATATGTGCTAAACATCTTGCATCTAAAAAACAAGACATAGAGGGCTAGAAAAGAAGGGCAAGGATATGAGATGGCTGTGTTTCATAACAGGTAATTTACAACTTTAAACTCTGAGCATATATAATTAATTCTTTAAAGACAGTATTAAAAAAATCATGGCAAAATGAACCAACCATCTATTCTTTCTATCAAAATACTTGGGGGGAAAAAAACCCTCAAGGAAAGAAAGTTTTTTTTTTTTTTTAAACAAAACTAACTATAAACAGAAGCTTAAATATTTTAAATTAATATTTAACCAGTGAAAAAATTAAATTTTTTCATGTTAGTCTTCTTTATGACATTTATTAACATTTATTACAAGTTTATACAAAATGTAAAAGTGTGTCTCAAACACCTAAAGTTCCTAAAAATGGAACTAAATGAAAAAAAATCTAAGAAAAAAGAAATTTAGGTAACTGACTTCAAAAAGTACAATTTCCAGAGATCATCCAGATTATTCTATCAGCCCAAAGTGTCTTAACATTGTCCACTTAGCACTTAATTCAATCTCTATTCCATGTGAAAAACTACTGGCTAACCAGCATCCTCATAATCCCAATATTTTTTTCATTTGATCCTGTTTCATGCCATGTTTCCTAGAAGCAAAAGACAAGTGATTTTTTTTTTTTCTGACTGTCCTGGGCAAACATAAATTGGTAAAAGGAACCAGAACAAAGGAAGTACACACACACACACACACACACACACACACACACACACAGAGAGACAACACCCCTTAGTCAAAGTTAAAAATGAAAAGTCACCAAGACTCAACTAATTTGAAGAGTCTAATCATATAAGATCAGAATTTCCGGCTTATCTAGTCAAGGAAATTATTTCTTTTCCCTAATTTCACATAAGCTCTTCCAAGATAGTGCAGAGACCGTTTCTTTTACCTACTTTTAACTCTCTGGCACCTTCGCCAGAGGAGCACATAGTAGGGTCTCAAAGAATACTTTTGAATCAGTGCCTTTGGAATAAATCACTAAATGAAAGCAAAGGAGTTGCTAATAGCTCCCACATGACTTCCCTTCCCTTTTACTTCTCTAAGAAAAACATGTTGGAACTTGAGTAGTAGAGGATCGAGTTGCTAGCACTAAAACAGAGCTTCCCATATTAAGGCCTACATCTTAAAAAATCTTATATTGCTACACTCCTCTGTCTTAAGTATCCAACTATTATTAGCGCTATCAATAATTTTGAAACGTCCCCTATGAAGCTGAATCACAAAATTACTGCTACACTATCAATACTAGTGCCAATAGTAAAATGTCACAAGTTAAAAAAATAACTGAGGTATATATTCACTTCCTGAAAAATATTCTATTCATAAATGATCAGATGGGAAGACATCCCAACCACTAGTAATTCTAGTAACTAAATATTGTCTTTTATATAATTTTCATCTGTACTATCAATTAAGTTTTTGTTTTTGCCAGCCATCATTCAGAAAATTTATACATCCCAGCTGATAACAAGAAACAAAATTGCACAGCACTTTTACATTACATTCTCCAAACCCTTACCTGTTTCCCAGCCTCTTTGGTTACTTCTACCTCCTCCAACTCCTCATAGCAATCCTTCCTCCAACTGATGGATGGATGTCTGATCCTGTCTCATTATCCTGTCCTTCAAAGACTGCATTTAGTCATGATCTTGATGCTCTGCCCAAACTTTGCAAAATTAACCACCTCGCTACATTCAGTTACATATTTATAAGCAAATAATAAATACTGTTATATGGCCAACCTACTGTCAACCCAAAATTTTCAGTATATCAATTATACTCTTCCTACCCACAAAATCTTGACCCTCAATGTTAGGGGTTAGGTATATCACCTCATCTCACATTTTAAAAGAGGACAAGGCCACCTCTGGATAGAAACAAGATTTAAGAAATACTACAGTCTCAGGGTAGCTGGGTGGCTCAGTGGGTTAAGTCTCTGCCTTTGGCTCAGGTAATGATCTCAGGGTCCTGAGATGGAGCCCTGCATCAAACTCTCCGCTCAGCGGGGAGCCTGCTTCCCCATCTCTCTCTGCCTGCCTCTCTGCTAATTGTGATCTCCGTCAAGTAAATTAAAAACAAATCTTTTTAAAAAAAGAAAAAAAGAAAGAAATACTACAGTCTCTTTCTCTTTCTTCTTTACTTTCCTCCAAGAGAAAAATGGTAGTGAGAGCAGGACATCCATAGGTTCTCTATTGGGTGAGATTAATGTATGAAAGTCAACATGCATACACAATATCAGCTCATTGAGTTCCTCACTGGGAACTGTGTGCATAAACATATTATCCCTCTAGTGCAACTCCCATGAGAGAAGCTCATCAGAGAAAAACTTCATTTTCTTAGCATGAAGACATGTTTTTTAGCCTGCAACTGGATGAATAAACTTAATTCAGAAGAGAACTTGTAGAAGACCTCATTGCCACCTCAATCCAAACCACATTTACACTAAACTTTTAACAATAAAAGCACTTTTCTGATTCCTATTACTTGGTTCCATTTCTCAATCGATTCAGATCTGGAGTGGTACAAGGCAAATGACAATGTCTCCCAGAAACAATCAACAATATCCAATTACCTGTCTTCTGCCAAGAATTTAAGAGAATTCGCTATAAAATTCATGTTTCCCATCTTCAATAGGATTCACAGTGCTGCCTATCACGCCTATTTTTTCTCTCAATAAGCCTTCTCTAATTCTCTAGCAACTATTTCAAAGATTCTCAATGCTCCTCAAACAACCAACCTTCCCATTCCTTCCTGTAACCAAAGCATATAACCAAGCCTCCTGCTAAAACAGAAGGCATTTTAAGAAAGTCCCTTAATGTCTTTCCACCAAAACTGTAGTTACCAGCACCTGTACCAAACTATTCCAGCTTATTCTGCTCACACAGAAAGAGGAATCCCTCTACATTCTTAAAGCTAATTTCTTCATCTGTGTTCTGAGACTTGGTTCTCTCAATTGTGTTTTCTCTTAAATATTTAACTTCCTCCGCTTATTTGACTCCTCCCAAAACACTGAAACATGCTCCAGGTCCTACATCTTTGGAAATGAAACAAAACAAAAACAAAAGCAACACCCCTCTCAACTACAAATTCTTCTCCAACCACAGCCCCCTCCTTTTCACAGCTCAACTTCATAAATGCTCTTTCTTACAGCCCATGCCTGTAACCAATTATCTCCTTTTCACTAAATGCAAAAAGACACTTTCAATTCCTTGTCTTATTTGAACACTAACAGCATTTGACCAGTCTTTCCCTCTCAAAACACCCTACCCCCATTACAAGACAACCATACTTCTTTTCCCTCTTTCTTCCAATTTTTCTGGCTACTTCTTCTCAATCTCCCTTGCAGGCCTTTCTACCTACACTTTAAATGATGGTTCTCCTAATTAAACACTCCAACCTACCCCTTCTTGTTATCTCAATTCAAACCCACTCCCTGGACTACCTCATTCACTCCGTTGGACTCAACCACAAATACAAGCTAAGAAATCTCTAGTTAAGATCCACCTCCTGAACTCCAGACCCACACAAACAACAGACAATTGATTAGTCTTTTTTCCAGTCTATAAAGCACCTCAAATTCAATACAAGCAAAACTGACCTCAAGATCTCCCCCCGCAACCCCGAGAATACCTTCACTCAGTGACTGCTACTACCATCTACAAAACAGCTGCCCAAGACAAAATCCTGGAGTCATCTTTGGCTCCTTTGTTCTCTCACTTCATACAACCAATCACCAAATCCTAAGTCCTAAGTACCTCTAGAATTCATCCATTCCCATTCCCAGTATCTTCACTCTAGATAAAGCCACCATAGTGTTTCATCTGGTTTATACCATCACCTACAAAACAGTTGTTTCCAGTTTGCTCCTTTTCTACTCCATTCTCCAGTCTGCTACCCAAATGGTCCTTTTAAAATACTCACCTAGTTAAAATCTTTCAGTGACTCCTCATCACTTTAGAGATGAAGTCAAAATTCTTAGAATGAATTAATGAACTTCTATAACCTGATTTCTGGTACCATCCTCAACTCTAACACATCCATATCCTGCAATCATGTAAGAGTGTGTATTTTAACCATGGGACTTGGGTCAAATCACCACTTCTCTCTCAACTTCAGTGTCCTCATATGTAAAATGAACACAATGATTAGATAACTTCCAAGATACTGCATTGTAAAAGCCTCTAAAAATACTATTCTATGACTAAAACCAAATTCCTTTTTTCTTCATAAAGAACTTTCTACTTTCTATTCTGAGTCTGTCATTTTTCAATAATTATTATCATGTTTTAATTCCTCTAAAATGCAGAAATTAGATGTCACCTTATATTCTTTGCTTTCCACCATGGCCAAGTAAATCCTATTTTATTTTCCCCACTCTTTATTTCCTTTCTCTTCTGGTGATCATCTTTCTGATTCAGGTATTTATTGCTATTTCTTAAAAATTACCAGAACTTACTTGTCATCCTTCTCCCCAATCCATTTATCATACTGGACAACTTTTTCTAAAACAAGTGCATTTTAAGCTCTAAGACTATTATCATGAAAGTCTCAACTTCAAAGCTTTCAAACTGAGAATGAAAAATCCATGGTCAATGAGACATGAACTTTGGAGCCTCATATGTAAGCAAAGTAAGCATAAAGACAAAGTTGTGAACTGCACTTGCACTGATCATTAAAAGCAAAAATAAGTCCTATAAAACACCTACAATTACATCAAAATATTAAGGCAGAAAAGGGCATACTATACAACAAAAATACAGGAAAAAAAGTTATACAACAACATAGTAAAAACAGTGTTGCCATTATCAGGTGCAGAAGATCACAAATTTAATATTCTCCCCAATAAAGACAGTGTTTTATTTCTTTCATGGTTTTATATGTTCTCATTTATGTTTCTTCTGTTTACAGTGAAATCTCATTTATCTGGATAAATATATCTAATAATCACATCTACCTAGAATATGTTATTCTGATACAATAACCACAAAACTATTTTGGGTAGACAAGAGTGAAATTGTAAACTTAGTGTCTCAGTGCTCAAATATGTTATTCACAAATAGCTTTGCTCACTTTTGTATTAGACCTTATTAGAGGTCCCCAGTGCCTCCCTGACTATATCTATAACTCCCCCTGACTTACTCTGTTCTAGCTACATGGCCTCCCTGTCATATCCCTGTTTCAAGAAATCTGGCTGTTATTATTATTATTATTATTATTATTATTATTATTTTGTTTCTAATAAAATCAGCTTATGGAAACCCACCACCAAGCATAAAACTAAAGATCTTAACCATAAATTACATGCAAACCCTCCCTAGGGCACAATCCTCCATTCATTTTTCATCATTCCCTTGCTTTCAAAAATAGTTTCATTTTATCTTTATCTACTAAGGAAAAGCACACTACTTCTAATCTGGCTATTTTTAAAGGGTGTCCCATGACATATAAATTAGGGAGACCTAAGTTTTTTGCATATTATGTCATTAATATTATTTCAGCTATCATTCCTTTTTTTACTATATAATATACCACAGTTTATTCAGTCACTTTCTTGTCAGTAGATATTTGAGTGTCTATTTTGTTATTGAGAGCAGAGCTGCTATGAACATTTTCCAACACATTTACTTTTGTATATATACAGTATTTCTCTTGGGTATATGCCTACAAGTAAAATCCCTGGGTTATAAAGTTTGTCTATATTTAGCTTTGCGGGATAATGAAAAACTATTTTCCAAATGGTTGCAGAAATTGTATTTGTTGAAGCAGTATGTAAGAATACTGTGAATCTGCATCCTTTCCAACACTTGGTTTTAAATGGTATCCCACTGTGTATCTAATTTGATCTCCCCAATTATTAATGAAGCTGAAATCTCTTCAAATGATTATTAACCATATATAATTTGTGAAATACCAATTTCTAGTTTTTTAATTTTTGCCTGTGCCTTTTGATTTATGCAATTTAAAAAATATTCTTCATATTAATCATTGTCAGCTTTGCATATTGCAAATATCCTCTATTTTAGAACTTATTTTTCATATCCTTTAAGGTAACTTCTAATGAACAAAATATTTTAGTATGTTAACTGTATTTATCTATTCCATTATAATTTAGCCAAGTTTAGTCTTATTTGTTAAATACTTTCTTATCCCTAGGTCTAAAAGATATATACTTGTATTTTCCAAAAAGTTAATATTTTATTTTTGACATTTAAGTACTTAACCAATCTGCAATTTAACTTTTGTATACAGCAGGTGCAGAGATTCTATTTTTCTTTTGAAAATTTCATTTATTAAATAGTAACTTCTTTCCTCATTAATCTGATATGCCATCTTTACCATATACCAAAGCTCCTCAAATGTGTGGACTGGTTTCTGGCTGTAGGATTATTTCAGTAGACATAAAGTCTTTATGATATTGAGCCATTTGCCCATAAACATGGTCTATCTTATGACTCAAATTAGAATGAGTCTTTTTTTAATGCCTATTAATAGAGTGTTAAAATTTTCCCTAAAGAAGTCTTACATCTCTCCTGCTATATTATTGCTAATGATATCCTACAATACAATTTAATGTCTTCTTTTAAAGTATGTTTACTAGCTGTTTGTCACTATTTTATAACAACACAATTAACTTCCGTATATTAGTCTATCTATATATGGCTATTCATCTTTGCCAAACTCTTCTATCTAATAATTTACCTATATTCTTTTGATTTTATATGTAAATGATCATATTGCCTCCAGATAATACTTTTATTTCTTCCTTTCCAATTCTAATACCTCTAATTCCTTTTTTTTTCCTTAAAGCATTGATAATGTCCTCCAATACAATGCTAAGTACAGGAAGCAATACAGTGATTATATTTTCCAAAGATGGTAACAAAAATATCTCCCAACTCACATATTCTTCTAAGACTGTATCACTGATACTTCTCCCAATGATGTGTAGAGTCTCTGTCCTCTTCCCTTGAATCTCTGTAGATCATTATATAACTTCCACAACCAATACACCACACCAGAATTAACACTGTATAACTTCCCCATATAGGTCATAAAACTGCACTGCATTTCTCCCTTGTGCTCTAGTACTCCTTGCTCTTAAACCCAGTTGCCATGATGTGAAAAAGGCCAAACACACCATTTGGAGAGACCACTTAGAGAAGCCACATGTAAATTTTCCAAATTATTGCCTAATTTAGTTCCCAGACTACCAACTAAAATCAAATCACCAGATAGATGAACATACTTCCAGATGATTCCAGCCCCTAGCCATCAAGTCTAATGCTGAAGTCATACTACTGATATATTATAAAGGGTGGACTAGAACAAACCTTCTTATTCTGCACTGTACAAGTTTCTTTCAGAATCTATTAGTTGTTTTGTCCTTAAGTTTGAGATGATTTCTTATGTAACAGTGATAACTACAATGGGGGTTATAACAGCCATGCCTACATCATTCCTGTTTTTAAAGGAAATGTTTTTAATATTTCCCCACTTTAAAAGATATCTGCTAATGACTGTTTTTCTTAATTGTCCCAACAGATTAAAGAATTTTCCTCTTTTCCTAATTATTAAGCATTCTTACCATGAATTTACATTGATTATTAAATGCTTTTTTGTATTTATTAAAATTATCATGATTTTTCTCTTTTAATCTATTAATGTCATCATTTACATTCATGGATCATATAATAGTAAAACATTCTTGTACACCTGAAATAAACCAAATGTGGTAAAAGTGTATGCCTTCTTTCATAAAGTTGGTTTCAATGGGTTATTACCTTACTTGAGATTTCTACATCTACATTCATGAGGGACATATATCTGTAATTTTCATTTCTCGTAATGTCTTCATCTGTTTTAGGTGTATCATGGTTATGTGGGGCTTTCAGAACTAGCTGGTACAACATCCCTCCTTTTCTATTAATTAAAAGACATTGCAATAGACTGGAATAATCTATTCCTTAAAATTTTGGTAGAAATTTGCTTAGCAAACATCTGGGCTGTTGCTTTCTTTGTGGGACGATTCAATTTCTTATAATTATAGGATGATTCAGACTTTTAATTTCTCCCTCAATTTTTGTAAGTAATATTTTTCTAGAAATGTGACTATTCTGTTTTAAAAAATAGTTGGCACAGAGTTGCTAACAGTATTGTCATTATCTTTTTTATTGTGGTAAACATAACATTTATTATCTTAACCATTAAGTGTACAGTTCAGTGGTATTAAGTACATTCATACTGCTGTGCAATCATCACTATCCATCTTCAGAACTCTTTTCATCTCACAAAACTGAAACTCTAAACCATTAAACAAATCCCCATTCCCCTCTCCTCCGGTCCCTGACAGCCATTCCTCTACTTTGCCTCTATAGGTTTGACTCCTCTAAGTGTATCACATAAGTGGAATAATACAGTATTTGCCCTTTTTTGACTGCTTATTTCACATAGCATCACGACCTCAAAGTTTTTCTGTTTTGTTGCACATGTCAGAAATTCCTTTTTTTTTTTTCTTGAGAGGAAGAGAGAGAGAGAGCAAGCGTGAGAGCGCATGTGGGGGAGGTGAGGGTAGAGGGAGAAGGAGAGAGAATCTTAAGCACGCTACACAACCACCCTAGAGCACAATACAAAACTCGATCTCACAAACCTGATATCATGACCTGAGCTGAAATCAAAACTCAGACATTTAACCAACCAGACACTCTGTTACTACTTTCTTTTTAAGGCTGAATAGTCTATTGAATACCACAATTTGCTTACCCATTCATCTTTCTATAGGTATTTGGATTGCTTTCAGGTTTTACTTATCATGAAAAGTATTGCTATTAGTATTAGTGTACAGATATCTCTTCAAGAACCTGTTTTTCATTCTTTTGGGTATATCCCCTGAAGAGGAATTGCTGGATCATCTGGCAATTCTAGTTTTACTATTGAGGAACTACTATACTGTTTTACACAATAGCTGTGCCATTTTGCATTCCCAGTAACAGCACACAAGGGTTCCAATTTCTATACATCCTCATCAACACTTGGTATTTTTTTTTCAATAATAGCTATCTTATTGAATATGAGGTAGTACCTCGTTGTTTTGATTTTCATTAATAGTTAATGATGTTGACCTTATTTTCATATGCTCATTTGTGTATCTTCTTTGAAAAAATTTTTTGAAAAATTTCTATTTGAAATTCTTCTTTGAATTTCTTTGAAATTCTTTGAAAATTTTTCTTTGAAAATTTGAAAAAACTTTTTGAAAAAATTTCTTTGAAAAAATTTCTATTCAAGTTCTTTACCAATTTTTTAATCTGCTGGTTTGTTTTCAGTTGTTGCATTTTAGGAGTTCTGTATATATTCTGGATTTTAATCCTTTATTTGCAAATAGTTCCTCCCATTTTGTGGGTTATCTTTGATAGTTTATATCCTTCATGCACGAACTTTTTCCATCAAGACTAATTTGTCTATTTTTTTTTTCTTTCATTGCCTGTGCTTTTAGAGTCACATCCAAGATACCATAGTTAAATCTAATGTCAAAGTTTTGCTCAATGTTTTCTTTTAAAAGTTTTATAGTTTTAGATCTCATTTGGATCATTACGAATTATTTTTTGTATACGGTATTAGTAAAGAGTCCAACTTCATTCTGCTGCATGTGGATATCAACTTTTTCCAGCACTATTTGTTGAAAATACTATCTTTTGCTCATCCAATGGCCTTGGCACCCCTACCAAAAAATCACTTCACCAAATATGAGAGGGTTTATTTCTGGGTTCTCCCTTCTAGTTCATGAATCAATACATGTCTTTCTGCCAATACCACACTGTTTTGATTGCTTAGTTTGTAGTAAGTTTTAAAATTAGAAAGTGTTCGTCATCTAGCTTTGTTCTTTTGTCCCTCAAGATTCCATATGAATTTTAGGATGGGTTTTTATATTCTGAAAAAAAAATCATTGTGATTTTGATGGGGATTGCATTAAATGCAGATCACTTAGGTTAGTATTGAAATCTTAACAATCTTAAGTCTTACAATCCATGGACATGGGATTCCTTTCCATTTATTTATGTCATCTTTCTTTCAGGAATGTTTTATAGTTTTCATCGTACAAGTCTTTCACCTCCTTAGTTAACCCCTGAGTATTTTATTCTTTTTTATGCTACTATAAATGGAATTGTTTTCTTAATTTCCTTTTCAGATTGTTCATTGTTACTATATAGAAAGGCAACTGGTTTTGTGTGTTGACTCTGTATCCAGCTACTTAGCTAAATTTATTTATTAATTCCAACAGTTTTTTGTGTGTAATTTCAGGATTTTCTAAGTTTCATTATCATCAGTGAACAAGACAATTTTACCTCTTCATTTCTGATTTAGATAGCTTTTATTTCTCAATATCTTTTAAATCTCTGATTTAACTGTAGTTATGTGTCTTTTTTATTCTATATATACTACGTTCTATATATGTCCACAGAATGTACTATTTAGATCCATATTCTTCTGGGTTTTTGTTTTGTTTTTTGCTTCACCTATTAATAATCACAAGTGAGTTAAAATTTCTAACTATTATAGTAGAGGTACCACTTTCTCCTTACATTTCCATCCATTTTTTGCTTTATATTTGATGCTTAACATTCTTTATGAATTTAACTTTTTATCCTTATAAAATGATCAAGTCCTAAAATGACTTTTTAAGTTGACTTTGGCTAATATTAATACAGGTAGCCAGTTTTTTTTTTTTTTAAGCTTTAAGACTTTGCATTAACTATCCTTTCTACCTAGAATACTCTTTCCTCAGATAGCTGCTTGAGTTTCTTACTTCCACCAAGTCTTTGCTCAAATATCATTTCCATTGTAACTACCCAATTATAAATAAAACCTTCCCCTCAGTATTCCTAATTCTTCCTTCCCTACACAGCACTTACCATTTAACATACTTTATTTATCTATTTCTTGATTTTATGATTATTGTTTTTCTCCCTGACACACACAAAATATAACCTCACAAGAACAAGCAGTTACCAGTTTTGGTCATTAATGTATCTCCAACACCTAGAAGTGACTGGCATAGAGGTTATACTCTATTCTTGTTAAATGAGTAAAACTCTATTTTTTTTTTAATGAATAAAACTCTCAACCTCAAAGATTATCAGGGAAATACAAATTTTAAAACAATGAAATTCTACTACCACTTTATACCCACTGAATACACACAAAAAATTAAAAGTAGGTAATAACAATCCAAATGTTTATCATGAAGACCTCCACTAGGTACCCAAAAGAAAGACATGGTAAAAGCTCCATGTGCATATGAAAAAAATGTATATTCTGAAACTACTGGGTATAGCAGTCTACAAATGTCACTAGGTCACGCTGATTGAAGTGCTGTTCAGGGCACCTGGGGGACTCACTCAGCTAAGCATCTGACTCCTGGTTCAGTTCAGGTCATGATCTCAGAGTTGTGAGATCAAGCCCTGCATAGGGCTCCACACTGAGCATGGAGCCTGCTTAAGATTCTCTCCCTCCCCCTCTGCCCCTCCCACCAAAAAGAGTACTGTTCACTATTGTGAATATGCCTTTTTGTCCTCACAGTCACTTTTTCCTTCATATATTTTGAAGCTCTGTTATTAGGTGCATATATATTTAAGATTTAAGGTTTAAAGGAAACTCTATGCAGATTCCTGAAGTTAGTTCCCTGCAACTCCCTCTCCAATACCCTGTCTGCAAATTTCAAATGCCTCATGATTCCCTAAACTCCAATCTCTGTTTCCACTACCCATCAAAATCACAATTCCCTAGCTAGTTTCCAATTCCTTAGGTCAGGGAAAGTGTAAAAAGCTAGGGAGAATATGAAGTTAACTTACTGTTTTGTTTTCTATTTCTCAAGGATCACAGTCCTGTGCTGTATCTTATTGAATGCTTGAAAATAGTTGTTTCATATATCTTGTCCAGTATCATAGTCATTTATAACAAGATGGTAATCTAAACTGTATTATTCCATCATAGCCAAATCTAGAAGGTTCTTGGTTTACTTTTTTATTTCTATTGTTCAGTCCATTTTCCTATTTTTTAGTCTATTTTCCTATTAAGTTAAATTATAACAATATGTATTTGGCCTGTGTATGTACACACACACACACACACACACACACACAGATACATATGCATACAAAGAGAGACAAAGAATATTTTTTTTTAAATGTGGTAAAATGTTAACATTAGGGAAATCTGGATGAAGAATATACAGGAATTATTTGGACTGCATATAACTTTTCCATACAGCTTCAAGTATTTCAAAAAACAAACAAACAAAAAAGAAATACAATGCCATGTGAAAAGGTACAGACTGGGAGAAAATATCTACAAATCACATATCTGCTGACAAAGGACTCAGGTCCATATAATGAACTCTCAAAACTCAATTGTTAAAAAAAAAAATCCAAACAACCTAATTAGAAAATGGATAATATAGATAAACATTCCACCAAAGAGGATATACAAAGAGAAATAACAACTAAGCAAATTAAAAAACATTCAACATTTCACTAGGTATTAGCATAATGCAAATTAAGAAAACCATGAGATATTGCTATACAACTATTACAACAGCTAATATAAAAAGCAGTGAGAGGGGAAAAAAAAAAGGAGTGAGAGGCACCTACATGAGTCAGTTGGTTAAGTATCTGACTCTTGATCTCAGTTTAGGTCTTGATCTCAGCGTCTTGAGATCAAGCTCTGTGTTGGGCTCCACACTGGGAGCTCCCCACCCTACAAAAAAGAAAAAGAAAAAAAAAAGCAGTGACAATACCAAATGTTGGCAAGAATACAGAGAAACTGGATCTTTCAAACAATGATGGCACAAATGTACAATGGTACAGATAACTCTGGAAAATATATTTGTTAGTTACTTTAAAAACTGAACATATACTTACCACAAGATCTAGGAATAAGATCTTCTGGGCATTTTTCCCAAAGAAAGGAAAACTTATATATCCACACAAAAATCTGTACATGACTGGACACGGCTTTATTTTTAATATCCAAAAACTGGAAACAATAAAAATGCCCTAAAATAAGTAGATATTAAACAAACTGTGCCACATCCACACCACTGAAGCATTAGCATTAAAAGGAGAAAAAAAGAGCACTACTGAAACAACTAGTTGAATGGATGTCAAGGGCATCCTTGACATGAGTAAAAAAAAAAAAAATTAAAAAGCTAAACTAAAAAGGTCACATGTGGTATGATTCCATTTATATAACATTGTCAGAATAACAAAATTATAAATATGGAGAAGAAATGAATGGTGTCTAGAGGTTAGGGGGTGGAGGGGAGGGAGTAGGACTGACTATAAAAGGGTAGCACAAGGGAGATCCTACTGATGATGGAACAGTTCTCTATTTTGATGAGGGAATGGTGATACGAATCTACAGGTGGGATAAAATGACACAGAATTATAGACACACATTCTGTGACTCTCAGTTTTCCTGTTTATATTACCCTGTACTTGCATAAAATATAACCATTTGGGAACTGGAGGAAAAGTAAGCAGAACTTCTCTGTTAATAAATCTACAATTATTTCAAAATAAAGTTTTTCTTTTATTTCTACATATATTCAAAAAGTTAAAGTATGAACTTTGTTAAAATAAAACTTAAATGTGTCCTTTTTAAAATGTTTTGACTTACACTGCATTTTACCTTTGAATTGGTTTGCCAATTTTATCATGTATCTGCCTTACTTTCATACTGTATTAATTCTGAATGTTTTAAAAACATTAACATCAATGACCTGAAGAAAAAGAGGTATGTCCATTTTGTAGCGTCAATACAACTTATCTCAGTCTTTTTTACAAACGGTGCCACAAATTATTAGACAAGCAAGCAAAAAAAGAAAAAGAAAAAAAAAACAAAGAAGTCAAGAGACAAATCAACAAAACTAGGCCAAGAGATGATCCAAATGATAGGAACTTTAAAAAAAAAAAAAAAAAAGAAAGAAAGAAAGAAAGAAAAATTAACTGTGGTTAATGTAAGAGTATAATGTAAAGGTAGAAAACATGCAAAAGTAGATATCAACAGATATATGGAAACCATCAAAAATAAAAGTAAAATGGAAATGCTGATAATGAAAACCACAGTACCAGAGAAGAAACTTCCTTTTGGACTTATCAAACTGCACAGAGTAGAAGAAAAAAATCAGTAAACTTAAAAATAAATCAAAAGACTACCTAAATTTAAATACATACAAACAGACCCTGAGGAAAAGAAAAAAAAAACTATGGCTGGTCATGAGCTACAAAACAGTATCAGAGGGTCTATAATATTTGTAATTAAAATCTTAGAAAGAGAAGCCAAAGAGAATGAGACAAAAAAATATCTGAAAAGATGATGGCTGAAAAATTTTCAAAATCAGTTAAAGACAACAAACACAAATCAAGAAAATTCAGACCACCAATGTCAGATAAATACAAAGGGCACAAACTCTCATAAAACCTAAGGTGAGGTAAGCTACACTACAAACACCTAAAAACAATAAAGCATATGAGAGATTTGGAAAGATCTCTCAAAATAAGATGAAGGAGGAAGAGCAAATTCTATTTCTTTTTCTGCTCTTTATTCCTCATACCTTCATTCAGATTCAAAGAGTTTGTAAAGATTTCAATCATCACATAATAATATACAATGCCTAAGCTATTAATAGAATTGGCTGTCTGAATCTATAACAATACTGTGACTTAAAGAAAGGATGAAACTATCCTAATTACTTCCAAAGACCCAAAGTTTTTCTCGTAGTAAGAAATAATGGTACATGAAACCAAAGATTTCTCATTAATAAATCAAGAAAAACTTTAACTTTTGGAGTAAGATATTGATTTAAAAAATGCCCAGTCAGTTCCAAATTTAAACAGCCTGCAAATGCCTAAAGACTAATTTTTAAATGTTTAATCACAAACAAAATCTATATACATTAATTTTTAATATGAGTATTTAAGTTGGATTTATAGCATTTAAGCCATATTTTTCTCCAGAATTTGTC
Source organism: Mustela putorius furo (assembly GCF_011764305.1). Lineage (NCBI taxonomy): Eukaryota > Metazoa > Chordata > Mammalia > Carnivora > Mustelidae > Mustela > Mustela putorius. Next base: position 24,900,613 of record NW_025422368.1, on the reverse strand, counting down.
AGAACAATATAAAAACAATTCATTATACTCTCCCCTATAGTATTTTCATTTTATCCTATTCCATCCCAGTACTTAAATACATACATATATATTTAAATTATACATGAGACTATAAATTATTTTTTCATATATTACATGATAAATACAGTTCACTCATTAATGGCTTAATAATTACACTCTTCATAACTGTATTAATATCTGCATAATATTCCATCAACATAACAATTTAACCATTCTCCTTTCCAAAAGAATATAATAATTAATACCACTACATGCAATTTTTAAAATTCTTTCATATATATAAATACATAAATGCATGATTTTAACTTTAATGCATAGATATGATCATACTACCATGAAACTTGTTTTTAATTCTTCTTACTTTGCAGACATGATTCCCAACCTCACATACCTCTCCCTTCCTCCTACCCCCCATGTTAGCTCCACCCATCACCCACCCAAATGGTCCAAGTTAACAACCTACTATGTACCTAATCATATCTCTATTCTCATATAACATATGTACTCTCATTTTCACATCTACATATATAACGGTACTGTCACTACATTTTTTAATATAAAATATCATGCATTTTTTCAACCTTATTTTTCTCACTTAATAATATACAAATTCCGGGGCGCCTGGGTGGCTCAGTGGGTTAAGCCTCTGCCTTCGGCTCAGGTCATGATCTCGGGGTCCTGGGATTGAGCCCCGCATTGGGCTCTCTGCTTAGCAGGGAGCCTGCTTCCTCCTCTCTCTCTACCTGCTTCTCTGCCTACCTGTTATCTCTCTGTCAAATAAATAAATAAAACCTTTAAAAAAAAATCCAAATTCCCCACAAATAATATCCAAATGGAAATCCCTCGTGTATCTGTTTCCCTCTTACTGTTACTAAGCTTTCATCCTGTAGATGCATAATAGATACATACTTATTCAACCATTCCTCCACTGACAGGCATATACTTCGTTTCCAAATTTTTGACAATACAAATGCTTGTACAGAAACCTATAGGTATGTAGGTATGTTTCTATGGGCCAGATTTTTTTTAAATGCGATTGCTACATCAATCAGTATATAGGTGTGTCTTTGTTTTTGTTTTTAATTTTAACCAGTGTCAGATATTCTTCCAAAAAGGCTCCATTAATCCACATTTCTACCAGCAAAGTACAAAAATAACTTTTCCTTTAGGTCTTTGCCAGCAAAAAATTACTGTTGGTCCTTTCCTTTTTCTTTCTTCCCCCACCCCTGCTACCCCCTGGAAATAAACGGCAGGATCTGAAAGAGGCAATTTGATAGACACAGTAATATTATATCTGTACTTTAATTTGCCTTCTTCTATTCATGAGTTTCAACATCTTTGTACATGTTTTTGCCCACTTGAATTTGCTTCCTCATACCTTTTGCTTACGGCTCTTAAATTGCTTGCTATATGCTCCCTTTTTGTCAATATCTAAGTTGTTATTTCAAATAACAGATCAACTTCGGCCGTCCTCTGAATTGCAAATGTCTTCACCAAACCCACTGTTTATATAGTGTATTTTTTCATTCAGAAGTTAGGTTTCATACAAATATATCTTTTTGTAGGTTTACAGTGGTGGTAAAGGTCTCCTTCACCGCAAGAATGCACATGTCCTCTCCTACATTTAAAGAATTTTTACTAAGTCCTTCCATGTGGAATTTATTTTTGTATATCATGTAAGATAAAGATCCAACTTTATTTATCCCAAATGGATAGCCAAATATGCCAGAACTATTTGCTAAATAATACATACACATTAACCTGAACTGAATTTTCATATATAACCTTCTTGTATGTATGGTGATCTATTTCAAGATCCTCTACTTTGCTTCCCCTACTTAATTAATTTCAAAGATTTTTTTGTTATTATTCATTAAATATCCTTCTCTTGGCCATTATCATATCCCCAGCAGCAAGTCCAATGGCTGACATACTGTAAATGCTCAATAATTATTTCCTATATGAGTGAATAAACCTAGGATAGAGTAATCACATTATAAAACCCTTAACTAAATCATATCTGCAAAAACCTTTTTCCAAATAAGGTAACATTTACAGATTCCAGGGATTAGGAACTGTTACCTTTGGAGGACATTTTTCTGCCTACCACAATGTAAAAAAAATACATTTATATATACATGTAACATATGTATATATAATGCATATATATACATGTGTTTTATATATATATAAACAAACTGGAAGAGACTAGCATAACTATTACATATTACTCAGAGTTACAGGAAAAATCAAAGAAAATAAGTCAATCACTAATAACACAGTAATACACAAATAAATACACAAATAAAACTACAAATAAATACACAAAAAGAACTACTAATTTTCAATTCATTATAAAATTCCACAGTTGTATATACTTTTACCTACTGTTTTTCTATTAAAGTCTTCAGAAACCATACCTACTATATTCAAATGAAAGTGACTAAAGGGAGATAAATGTTCAGTTTTGTAAAAGAAGTGCAGCTGTGAATAATTTTCTAGTAAAATGTATCATCAGGGACGCCTGAGTGGCTCAGTCAGTTAAGCATCTGCCTTTGGCTCAGGTCATGATCCCATGGTCCTGTGATGGAGTCGCTTACAGGGCTCCCTGCTCAGCGGGGAGTCTGCTGGTCCCCCTGCTTGTGGTCCCTCTCTCTCTCTGACAAATAAATAAATAAAATATTTTTAAAAAATTAAATGTATCGGGACACCTGGGTGGCTCAGTTGGTTAAGTGGCTGCCTTCAGCTCGGGTCATGATTCCGGGTCTTGGGATCAAGCCCCACATCGGACTCCCTGCTTGGCAGAGTCTGCTCTCTCTCTCCCTCTGCCTGCCGCTCTGGTTACTTGTGCTCTCTCTCTCTTTCTTTCTCAAATAAATAAATAAAATCTTAAAAAAATAAAATGTATCATCATTTTTATACTTACACAAAAATAAAAAGTATTAAGTATTGAAAACTACTTAACTGCAAAAACATTATACATATTATATACCTACATTATACATGAAAGTGTATTTTTCAACAAACTGGGGAAAAATTCTATAATGCAAGTAAGTCCTAACCATTTCCATAAATCAGATTTTCACATTTTATGTGGTCCTAAATTGGGGCTCACCTGTATTTTATAGGTTTTAAAGATACTCTAGTTACTAAGAATGGTTTTCATATTACACCACATGGCCAATTTTAAGGTAACAGGGACTACACATCATTTTACATAATCTGAGCCATGTTTTAATATAGTATATAAACTTTCATGTGAACTCTTTTGAGTACAGCAGTCTCAGTTTTTTGGTTTTTCTACTTCATATGAAAAAATCATACTTCAAGATAAAAATAGTAGATATTAAAATAATTTATAAAATAAAATAATTCAAGCCAAGAAAGATTAAATGGAAGAGAGAAAAGGCAAATTATAATACAACAGTGACATTAAGCTCATAAATATAATTTTATCCTGCTATTAAGAATATCTATATTATATATAAAAGAACAAAGCTGAATAGTAATACTCTTCCACAGAAAATTACCTCTACCTAATACATATTCATATAAAATAAGGGAACTATGTTAATGACTACCAAAAATTATTTATTTCTATGCATTATGTAATAAAACAAAAGTACATAAGAAATTTAACGAGTAATTACTAATAACAATGCTATACAAGTCACTGGGAATAACCAGCCTTTAACTAAAGAGAGGAATCACTTAAAATTATAGTGGATTTAACATGTGAAAGTAATTCCTTTGGGCACCATCAGAAAAGCAGGTACCAGCATCAAACAATCACAAGGAAAGGAAGAGTATTTCCATTTCTGCTTTATTCAAAAAATAATTCAACACATTAGTTACATTCATTTCATACAGATTAAATAGAATTTCTTTGATATAGTCAGTCTCAGATCTAACAAAACAACACTCTAATGTTGGCTGATCTTAATAAAAGTGGTATTACTTCCAAGAGCAAAGCATGGCAAAACCTAGTGAAAGAAGGTATTTCTAATGATCATTTTAGATATTCTTCCCTGCGTCTTCACAGGACATCAAAAAAGATCACAGTGTGTCATTGAAAGAAATGACCTGGAAGATCTGATTTTCCTTTATCATTAGTAATAATAAAGGATACTGTATTTATTTATTTATTTATAAAGATTTAGTTATTTGACAGAGAGAGAAATCATAAGCAGGCAGAAAGGCAGGCAGAGAGAAGGGAGGAAGCAGACTCCCCGCCAAGCAAAGAGCCCAATGCAGGGCTTAATCCCAGGACCCTAGGATCATGACCTGAGCCAAAGGCAGAGGCTTAACCCACTGAGCCACCCAGGCATCCCAGGACACTGTATTTAAAATCAGTGGTAAATTTTACCGATCTTGGGACGCATCGGGCTCCTTGCTTGGTGGGGAGCCTGCTTCTCCCTCTGCCTTTGCCTACCACTCTGTCTGCCTGTGCTGGCATGCTCTCTTTCTCTCTCTCTCTCTCTCTCTCTCTCTGACAAATAAATAAATAAAATATTTTTTTTAAGATTTTATTTATTTATTTGACAGATAGCAATCACAAGTAGGCAGAGAGGCAGGCAGAGAGAAAGGAGGAAGCAGGCTCCCTGCTGAGCAGAGAGCCCGATGTGGGGCTCGATCCCAGGACCTTGAGATCATGACCTGAGCTGAAGGCAGAGGCTTTAACCCACTGAGCCACCCAGGTGCCCCTAAATAAAATATTTAAAAAAAAAAATTTTTACCTATCTATATACTATATACATAAATGACACTACTTCGAGTATAAGTAACAAAGAAGAAAAAAGTTACTTGCAAATTATTTAATTCATTTGAAAATGACCTACTCCACTTAAAACCAAATCACACTGTTGTCTAAAATGTCTGTTACCAAGCTACCAAACGGAATTTGCAGCCTGCCAAAAGATTAAAATTCAATTTCATCTATATGTTACTGAATTTTGTTCTTCTCTCTTTTTTTTTTTAAATGCTCTGAGAGACTGAAACTCAAACCTACTGGTAAAACAGGCACTGAACTGATAAATTAGAACTGTCCAGCAGCCATTACTATAATGATGTTGCTGCCAGCATTCTATCCTTCACCAGTTTAACTCTCCAGATGTTTCATATTCATTTACAATTTGAATCAGTTAAATACAGACCCATGTGTTCTTCCAGAGACTGCAATGTTGACATCCACCAGAAATATTCTCGGGCTTTTAAAAATAAAAATGTCATCAATTGTATAGACCATTTAAACCTGTGTCAGATTAAAAATGGCCACAAAATCTTTGGCATGCATCCTATAGAGAAGTGGAATCTATGCCTCCATGATGGCTTTGACCAGTACTATGTGGCAGAAACGACACTGTACCATTTTCCAGGCTCAGACCTGATGGCTTCAACTTACCGTCCTTTGGAAAACTTGCTCTGGATGATGCCACTCTCCACAGAAGAAATTTGACTATCCTGAGACTCCTATGTTGCAAGGGAACTCAAAATAGCCATGTGGAGCAACCACATGAAGAGAAAATACTTAATGAATCTCCCACTCTTCCAGTAATTGTAGCCTCAGTGCTAGATGACCACAACAGTATATAACCAGCAAAATCCTTCCCAAATTCCCAACCCACAAAATTGTGAATGAAATAAAATGGTTGTTTAATCCTTTAAGATTTGGGGTTGTTTGCTGCACAACAACAGATAACTCAAACAAAACCTATGATTTCATTTTATGCACAAATAAACTCACCATGACAATAGGGAAGACAGCAGACTGCTTGTACGATAATGAAAGTTTTAAAAACTTTTAAATTATAATTTAGTATCTACAGTACAAGTTTCTCTTGTCTTCCATTAAATAACCCATAAGTTAATCATTAAATAAACCTGTACTCCCCATTACTTTTGATTTTTACTGTGTTAAAGAAAGTGTTAAGGCTACTAAGTAAGACATACCCTGCAACTATGCTACCACAGGTTGACCATACACTACTGAGAATCAGTTGTTTTGTTCTTAACATATTTATCCCAGTTTATTTGTTAATATTATATAATGTGATTAAATATTTTAAAAATCTTTAAGAATTGAAGTCACTGTTTCCATGAGTAAGTTGAATATTTCATAACAATCCGATAAATTCTAGTTGCTTTTAAAAACACATTTTCAAGAAGCAAGACTATAAAAATTTGGTACAGTAACCACTGGGACTATTTTCAACTGTCTCACTATACTAAAGGAAAATCAAACTAGATATTAAAGACAATGGTTAAAGGTGTGATTTTTAAAAAGGCCATGATGAATTCCACTCAGCAGACGTATGCTCACAGGAAAGATATGGACTTAATATCAGAAGACTGGACTATAAATATAAACTATGTTTTAAGGTATGTACATACCATTTTTATGACTAACCATTCTCACCCAAAAAAAAAAAAATTCTTTTTTTTAAGATTTTATTTATTTGAGAGAGAGAGACTGTGAGAGAGAGAAAAAGAGCAAGAGAATGGGGAGGAGCAGAGGGAGAAGCAGGCTCCCTGCTGAGCAGGGAGGCCGACATGGAGCTCGATCAAGAGACTCCAGGATCATGACCTGAGCTGCAGGCAGATGCTTAACCTACTGAGCCACCCCAAAAAATATTCTTATAAACAATATCCAATTGAGTTGATTAAGGAGTTTGTGCTATAACCTCTTTTCAGAAAATGTCTTTTAAATTAAGAAATAAGGATGAAATCTCAGTTTTGCAAGATGAAGAGATCTGTGGATGGATGGTGGTGATGGTTAACACAATGTGGTTATACTTAATACCACTACATTGTGGTGTATAAACAATGAATCTTGGAACACTGAAAAAATTTTTTTTAATTTTTTAAAAAATTAAAAATATATATATATAAAATAAATAATTTTTAAAAACCACTGACTTGTACACTTTAAAATGGTGAAGACGGTAAATTGCATGTGTCATACTGAAGTGAACTGACTTAGTAATAATAAAAAAAAATCAAAAACATTATGCTGGGCAGCCTAAGCCACTCACAAAGAGTGCATAATGTGTAATTCCATTTGTAGGAAGATCAAGAACAGGTAAAACTAATCTATGTAAAAGAAATCAGAAGAGTGAATCAGGGGATGAGGTAAATGGTGTAGAGAAAGAGAGTACAAGGGGACCTGAAGAACTTTCTGGGGAAATGGAAATGTTTTAGATCTTAATTAGAGTATATAGTAGAAAGAGAACACAACAAATTATATGCCTCCTATGGGTACATTTCACAATATATGTAAATTACACGTTAGTTTTTTAAACGGGAGAGCAACAAATGAAAACTGAAGAATTTAGTCTAGAAATTAATTGATGAAAACTATCCCCTGAAAACAACATATGTAATGGCATTTTTTAACCATCACACAGAGCAGCTTATTGAAAGGTAAATTCCTAGCTGGTAACAGGCCATGCTACAATTTCTGACTAGTCAATCATAAGGGTTTTAAAGGTAAATAAAACATCACCATTCTTGATTACTTAAACTAAAACAAGGTATCTAAAAGGACTATAAGATTTAGCTTCCCTCAGATTAGCCCTGTTTTTCCATCTGACTAATGCCCCAGCCCCTCCAATTCAAGTCAATTCAATTTAATTCAACAAACCCACTTACTCTGTATAAATTATGTGAGAAGCTAAGAGTAACACAAAGATGATTATAAAGTAACTTCAATCCTCAAGGCATTTATAATCAAGTAGATGGCACTGCACAAGTAGGTGACAGCTACAAGAAAAGACTTCATAGTACCTGCAGTATTCTGATTGTAACCCTATTGAATTCAAACCACTATTTTGAAAGGTGAGTTTTGTTTTTTTTAAGGAAAGTCAAAAGAGCAGTAAGTGGCTCAAGTAGACTTATCCCCCATTCTTCCCTTTTTACCAATGAAGAGAAAATTTCATAGATAGCTCTGTGCTTCCAAGAAATTTGAGAATGCAAACACAGTTCTTGTAGACTCTACAAGTAAAAGATAGAAAATTCATGGTTACAATTCTATGAGTAGATGAGTAAATGCTTCACCATATTTCTACTAAGGATATCCACTTTGACAAACCATTGACCATCAATGTTCCTGGCAATATATGGACAATCAGATTTTAGACTTTTCTAGAGTGAATTATTCTACTATAAAAACTAAAACTCTAAAATTAGAATTATGAAGTGAGAGAAAACATCACAATCTGAATTCTACTTACACAAAACCACATGATTTTCAATGCCAAGCTCTTAATTTACAGCTGGGAAAATCACCATTGAAGATAACTGAGCCTAGATCAGATTCACTCAACATAAAACCAGATATAGACCTCAAATTACTTGTGACATCTCCAGCCACTCATATAAATAAGAATAATGCAAGTTGAAAGACAATAAATTTACCTAGACCTTTCTAAACTGGCCCCCCTAATGTTACACAATGTACTTCTCCTAAAATCCTCAAGTAAATTAGAAGGAAGAAAATATACATATCTTCGTTTAAGTACAATTAAAAATCTAAAATTACTAATTTCAATTCTTCTAGGATAATTCCTTGGAACAAAGCAAGATATTCTAGATCTTGAAATACACCTGTCATTTTAAAAACAAAAAGAAAAACCCACTGGACTCAGGATACCAACTCTTGGCACATCATCTCAGAACTCTTCCCTGAAAAACCTGTGACAAGTAAACAGGAACAAACTGCACAAAGGACGTACAAAGATATTTCCTTAGTTGTTTGCTTAATCACCTACTGATTTTCCCACAAGTTAATAAAAACCAAAGTAACTCAACAGGAATCTGTCTGCAAGTATAAAATCACTTTACATTATTTGGCTTCAAAAGTTTGTACCCTATGGAAAATCCATTCGAAATTTTACCTGGCATGTACATACTAAAATATTTTGTTTGTCATTTGAAGCCATACCAGATTCCAACCCAAGAGACAAGATTTCCAGTTTACTTTTCACAACCCACATGTTCAAAACCCAAAATTACAACGTTAAAAAAAAGTATTGTTAAAATTCTGTAATAGTAGTAGAGCCAGTTAGTCACCATATGGTCACTATTTGGGGGGTATTTTTTGAGGCTTATAATATCCATAATATATAGCATTTCAATATCTAAATTAAGTACTCAAACATATTAAGCTAACCTTGGAAATCTAATGTAAAAGTTCTTTCTAGGTTAGGAATAGAACCTAAATTAGCTCAAATACTATAAATTAAATAATATAATAACATGATTTCTTAAAAAGAACAGAAAATGGTGATGATTAGCTCTCATGGTGGGAATATTTAAGTTGAATACTGAGGGATATGTAGAAGCCAGTTTTCCTATTAGTCAAGAAAGATGAAAAACATTCCTGACAAAAGAACATGTGAGAAGGGACAGGTATAAAAAAACAAAAAACAAAAGAAAACAAAAAATGTAGTATGGCAACCCAGAAAGTATAACAAATAGTGTGAAATTGTTGGATGATGCAGTAAATATGGCAGGAGAATAAGCACAAATGAAGCTGCTGGTTAAGTGGCCAGGAGCCAAACTGTGAAAGGCCATTCCACAGAGACTAAAAGAGGTCACAGAATAATAAAAATAACTTTCTTTTACAATGTACTAATTTGTACCAGACACATACCTAAACTCTTTAGATACATTATCACTTTTAATCCTCAGAAGATCCCTATCATTACCTCCACTTTCTATGAGCAAACAGGCTAGAGAGAAACCATGCAGAAAAATTCCAATTAATTTACACAGATACTCTACCCTCAGAGAACTCCCCACTCCTGAAGTGTGGCCTGCACACACTGATTTTGTTCTGAACACCACAAATGGAAAGAGGAAGAAAGAAGACGAACTGTAAAACAGAGATGCCTGACAAAAACCACCTCAGCCAAATGACTGAGGTCAATATAGACAATGATTAAGTTATGTTGATAGTATGTACCCTTGATAGGACATGATAAATATGATATTTTACATCTGTGGTCTCTTCTCTAAAACCCCTAACTTCACTCTAAACGTAAGAAAAATATCAGACCAACCCCAACTGCTTGAAAGACAATCTATAAAACTCCTACTCAAATTTGTCAAAGTCCTCAAAAGCAAGTAAAGTTTAAAAACCCATCACAGCCAAGAAGAACTTAAGTACATATAATAACTAAACGTAATATGACATCCTGCCTATATGGGAACCTGGAAAAGAAAAAGGATAATACATAAAAACTATGGAAATCTGAAAAAAAAAGTATGTACTTAAGTCAATAATTATCTATAAACTGTGGTTCATTAATTTTAACAACTGCACCATACTAATATATCAATAATGGGGAAAACTACAAGTGGGATATATAAGAACTCTCTACAGACTCACAATTTTTTCCATAAATCTAAAATTATTTTAAACAATAAGCTTTTTTTAATTAGGCCAAGAATATAAAAAACATAGAAAACCATTACTGCTCAAGGGATGAGTCGAAGAAAGTAAGTCAGTAAAAGAAAATTAAAAGAAATGATCATAAATATACAAAGAAAGAATGATGCCCTAGAAATCATACAGGAAAAGTGTATACGGATGGAAATAGCTATAATAGAAGCCAAAGGAGATAAGAAATGAACAGAAACCACTGGACTTAGGAGGTTACTGGTTAATTCACTTATTACCTACATTTATGTGGACTATTTAATATAGTAATTCTGGTCTAGCAAAATCCTAAAAACACATTTCATGCCAACAGGCTGATGACACAAAAGCTTCACTTTCAAAATCTTGACGACACTACTTCACTTTCATGAAAACCTTCAGTGTGGCCAGAAATGTAAATAACATGAGGTTACAACTTCTGAAATAACTCAGGAATTTCATTCAATTTCTCTTTAAACCCAAATTCATTACTAAAAAGTTTGCAGTGTCCCTTCAGAAGCAAATCCTCACTACTGGACAGGAGAACGCAAAAGGACAAAAACTTAACCACTTTAAAATTCAACTAAAGACAACATTTCTAACCACTAGGCCTAAATGAGAAAGAAGATGAAAAACAAAACACAATGAGAAAGATCGAATTCAAGACAAAAACAAAGGGAAATTGCTATATAGAGTAAGAAAGGAGGGAAATACTCAACCCAAAGTAAAAACAGTATATAGGCCTAGAAAAAATTAAATCTAAATATCTCATGAATGCCTCTGAAAGACTGTTAATTTACACAAAATTGATAGAAATAATTTCCAAAAACAGGTGGGTGTCAAAAACAGGAGAGAAAACCATTACTCTGCCCTTTGGGAACCTCAAATTAATGTATTTTGGCAAACCAGACACAAATCATATGGAATGACTGGATAAAACCTTGTGATTTTAGCCAACTGCATTATGACCTGGAGTTGGTTCTTCTCAAGATTATTAATAATGAAAAATACTTGCACAGGATACGCATGATTGCCAGGAAAAAAAAATAATGCTCTTCTTTCAAAGTTTTTAAAACAACAAACTACCCACAGAAACCACATGGGCACAAAATGAAACAAATCTGGTCAGTGATTCGTGGAGCATTTAAGCACTCCCCAAGTGAAAAACTCAGCTTTAGGCTCTCTTTCTGGGACAAGCAGAGCATCCATGAAAATACCTGACTTGAAGCTACCAAGGAAACAGTACAGACATATCTCTACTGGCCTAAGTTTCAACTGACATAATTTCCTCCAAGAACCTATGGTTTTAGGAGACTACTTACTTGTTTTAAGACATTTCTTTCCCTCATTGTAAGAATCTAGATAAAAACTAAAAACCCTCAAAATTAAAAAAAAAAAAAAAAAGAAAAGAAAATCTCACTCAAAGTGCTTAACATTGTAAAATTAATGACATAAGTTAACACCTCCTCTGATTGTCAATTTAAATACCAAAACTCCTTACTATTACTAGCAGTACTGATGTGGGAAACACAGGCAGAGGAAAAATTATTAAATTTCCTTACTACCTACAGCCCACTGACAAGTCCTTGAAACAGAGAGTGACATTCCTCTAAGGATTCAGCTGCATCGATGTTACTATTTGCTAAGGACAACAAGTAATCTTAGCTCAACCTCCAAGATCCTCTAAGTCTACTTTAACATTAAAAACTTCTTTGGAAACTTCCTTTATCCCTACCCTCCAAGATACATGTTGGCAATCACCTCCCAAGCATTTGACCCACGATATACATCTGAAGGGTCTCATGACTCACTTTTTATTAGACAGTAACAAATAACTTTTCCCAATAATAGCTAGCCCCCTCAAGGTCCTGGAAACCTTATTCCAAAATTCCTTAGAAACCTAAGCTATTCTAACTTCCTCCCAACTTGAAAGTATGTAAGGGGCCTCTCCTCATGACCCCAGTGCAGCTCTTTCTGCCCACAAAAGCATGCATTAAAGCATGTCCCCATGCTTTAATAAAACCACTTTTTTGCATCAAAAACACCTCAAGAATTCTTTCTTAGCAATCAAACTCACAACCTAATGTCTTTTCCTACACCAGTATCATTAATAAATGAGGATTACTTAACTTACCAAATTATATAATAATACCCTAGTGAAATGCTATACCAAAGAAGGAAGTTTCAAAAGAGGAAAGAATAAACATAAAGGGAGAAATCTTGCTCAAGAGACAAGCAAAAGAAGAAAGGAGATAAGGAGCATATAGTTGCACTGGAACACTAGAAGGTTGGGTATGTACATCAAATAGGTCAAGTCTAAGAAAAAAGAAACCAATTGAAAGCAGAGCCAAACATAAGTGAGCACACAACAATAGTAATGTGTCTAAAATGCAAAGGCTACATAAAGACTCATTTATTTACAGAAATAGCAGATAGTAAATATTTCAAAAAAAATAGAAATTTTATCTTGACAGCATCACAAAAACACCCACCTATTCCTTTAAAAAGTCAAGGAAAAAAATTCTCACCAACACCTGTATTATATTGTCTCTATAAGACATTAAAGGAACACAATGGAAACCTAACAGCATGCAGAGCTATAAGTTTACATCTATCTGCACACATGCCCCACCAGGCTTTCCATTTCCTGACACAGTGCCATTAAAATTGGGGATTTTTCCCCCTCCATTTTGGCTCTATGTGGGGTGCTGACTTTTCCCTTGGATAGGCTAGCAAAGCTCAGCTTGTCAAAGCTTGCATAACCTTGAAGAACACATATAATTTCCAGTAGAAATAAAGAAAGAATGGAAAAATAGAGGAGTTTCCAAAAGAAATAATTTTAAATTGTACATATCTATAGTGCTCGTCCTTTAGAGATGGTGTTACTGCTGGTATTTGTTACACATGCATGAATCCTGAAAAGACCAAAGCAGCAGAGCTATCCAAGTGCAGCTGCAGCTATCATATAAACTACTGTTTCAACACAACGAAAAGGATAATAGTGCCAAGGATGGAAAGCTCTGGAACTGTCACCTAGTCAGAAAGAATACAGATCTGGAGAAAGATCAGATTAGACCCATTTCAGAAAATGAACAGGAAAAGCCTTGAACTATATTAAGGATCTCTAATTAACCAAATAGCATAAAATTTGTACACTAAAATTTTTCACATTATGTCAAAATGAGTGTGTTTTCTAAACAGTTGCTAAGTACAATGATCTATTATGGATACAGAACTGAGAAATGTCTGGTTTCTCAAGGTTTACTAAGAGTAGGAAGTATGTGTCTAAAATACAGGAAATTACCAAAAAATACGGTGCATATTCCTAGCGTGTAAATTTTATACAAAGATATAATGACAAGGAGAGACTTTACTTTTTATAAAATACTTTATATAATATAAACTATAATAAAAGATAAAAAGAGTGAACAGAAAAAAATAAAACACACATTTCCTAACTATCACCAGCAGTTTACTTGCAAACATCTTCACAACCATCCACCCCTAAAATATCCATTATCTTCTGTACTGTGGTTACTTCAAAGGAAAAATATGACAAAGGACGAAGGAAAGTTTAAATTAGACTATAAAGATAACATTCTACTTTCAAAAAATGGAGACACAGGCGTCTGATTTACTTTTCCAACTAACACAACTAGAAAACTGAACAAGATATATGAAACAGTGGTTTTCAGATATTAGACCACAGGTAGCACAGGACTGTAACACTTGAAGGAAAGGAAATAAGCAAAGAAAGCATTGTAGTTGCCCAGCTTACAATCTGGAGTCCGCTTACAGGCTACAAGACATAGTGGGGGAACCCAAGCAAAACTGAGTTGAGGAGACTGTTAAAGGTCTGTAAGGCAACTACAACTTCCAGGGCCAAGAACTTAAGAAAACTATACTAAAAATCCCAGAGACAGATAGAAAAGTCTGCCCAAGTCTTGAGATGACTAAAACCCATACACAATGACAGAAAATTACAGAAGACAAGGAAAAGATAAACAAAAATGAGTACAACATCTGGAGCTCACAGAGTGGGCAATGATTTATATTCCTACTAGTCAGACTGGATAAACCCTGTAATACATAGAGAATTCAGCTGAATCCTCGGGAGCACATCTCCTTAGTTGTGGAGTTAAATGAAACCTACAGTAAAGTCTGTTCGGGACTCACACTAACAAATCTTAAAAATATGCCTCAAAATAATCCAAGTGATTTTAAATAGCACAAATGAGAGTTGGAACAATATACACTACTTGAAATAATACAACAAAATTCAACAATCAATACGATAAAACTCAAAATAGCTAAATCCAAACAAAATTAACAGCCATTTCAAAAAATCAGAAAGAGACTGCAGGGAAGATGGCAAAGTTAAGAGGATCCCAAGCTGACCTCCACCCAGAGACACACTGACACTCCAAATACATATAACACAACTCATTCTGAAAATGACCTGAAGACTAGCAGGACAGCTCTTCCACAGCTAGGGATATTTAAAAAAAAAAAAAAAAAAGGTCAAATCAAAAAAGGCAAGAGGGACTGAGAAGTGGTCAGAAACAAAAACCCCCTGCATGGTAACCCACAAATGGGAAAGCTATTACAGGAGTGGAAGTCCTTCCTGAGGAACAAGAAGATCAGGCCCCACTTGAGCAACCCCAGCCCCAGGAACCTGCACTGGAAAGACAAGACCCCATAACATCCAGCTTTGAAAGCCAGCAGGTATAACTCAGAACAAAAGGGCTATAAGAAATCAAGACTTCACTCTTGAAGGGCCTATATTATTACTCTAAAACCAAGCAAAAAGGCAGAGGTTTAAAGAGCACCTGGGTAGTAGGGGAAGGAGATTTACTAATTTTTAGGCATGTTCCAGAAGGAAGGGGGTCAATGGGAGCTTTCCCCCAGAAGAGAAGTGCTGGCAGGAGCCATTTTTTTAGCCTTCCTTCAGGCTAGGTGGCCTGACACAGGCAAGAGCCAGTTCTAACACTCCATCTTCCTTGTTAGCACAGCTCACCCCATTCAAGTGTGCTCCTGAAGACCCCACCAACCTGCCCATCCCACCAGGCACCCCCCCCCCATAGTGAACCCTGATTTGCCTCTCCCCACAGGCAGGCAGACTCAGCTGGGATGGGCATCTACCAAATACCAAATAATATTCTGGTAGAAAACCCCAGGGGGAAGTAGCACAGGGGAGGGCGATAAGCGGGGGAAGGCCAGCCCCATCTACCAGCACAACTACAGCAATCAGGGCCCAGTCAAAACAAGAAGGCACACAGAGCCCAAAGAGGGGATTGCACTACTGGGACCCAAGGGCATTTTCTATATAAGGTCACTGTTTCTCAGAGCAGGAAACATAACTGACCTATATACACACAAACAAAGAGTCAGACAAAATGAGGACCAAAGGGATACATTACAAACAAAAGAAAACAACGCCTCATAAACACAACAAAACAAAATGGACAAAAGAAATCTATCTGGTAAGGAGTTCAAAGTAATGGTCATAAAGATACTAACTGGGGTAGAGAGAAGAGTGTATGAATCAGTGAGACCTTCAACAAAAAGAACGAAAACATAAAAAGGAACTGATCAGAATACAAGAACAAGAAATGAAAAATACACTGGAGGGAGTCAACGGCAGATAGGGGATACTGAATAGATCATTTATCTGGAAGATGGAGTAGTGGAAACCAACCGAATGAACAATAAAAAGAAAAAAAAGGAATTTTAAAAAATTATTGTAGGTTAAGGGACCTCTGGAACAACATCAAATGTACTAACATCTACAACATAGGAGATGAGTGAGAAGAAAAGAGAAAGGTGCAGGAAACTTACTTCAAGAAATAATTGAAAACTTCCCTAATGTGCAAAAGGAAATAAACATCTAAGTCCAGGAACTACAGAGAACCCTAGACAAGATGAACCTCAAAGAGGTCTACAACAAGATACACCATAATAACATCAAAAATTAAACAAAAAGGGACTCTTAAAAGCAGCAAGAGAAGAGCAAACTTCAGTACAAGGGAAACCAGACAAGGCTATCCACTTATTTTTCAGCACAAACTCTGCAGGCCAGAAAAGAGTGGCATAATAGAGTCTAAGTGCTGAACAGGAAAAAAAAACCCTACAACTAACACTCAACCTCACAAAGTTATCATTTTAACCTTACCATTTCATGATCATGAGAAATAGTTCCCTCAGACAAACAAAATTTAAAGTAGTCCATCACCACTAAACTGGTCTCACAAGAAATGTTAGAGAAACTTCTTTAAGTGGGAAAAAAAATCATAAGAGGAATAAAGAGAACTATGAAGAGAAAAAATATCACTAATAAAAGCAAACATATTGTAAAGGTAGTAGATCAATCACAAAGCCATTATGAAGGTTAAAAGACACAGTAGCAAAATCAATTAGATCTATAAAAAAGTTAGTTAAGGGACACATAAAATAAGATGATGTGGGGGCGAAAAAATCCTATACCTAAAATGTAGATGGAAGGAATAAAACTGAAGTGCTTTTAGAATGTGATGGAATTTAAGCAACCATCAACTAAATATAGACTGCTATATACACAAGATATTATATATGAACCTTAAGGTAGCCACAAACCAAACCCCTATAGCAGATACACTAAACAATAAAGAGAAATGGTTCTAGGCATAATACTAAAAATGTTAGCAAATCATAAAGTAAAAAAGCAAGCGAAGAAAAAAGGAACAGAAAAACTATAAAACAATGAGAAAACAATTAATAAAATGGCAATATGTACATACCTATCAATAATTACTTTATATGTAAATGCATTTGAGCCAGAGACATAAGGTGACCTAATGGATAAAAAAGCAAGACCCATCTATGCTGCCTACAAAAGACTCACTTCAGACCTGAAGACACAAACTAATGAATGGATGAAAAATACATTGCATGCAAATGTAACAAAACAAACAAACAAAAGAAAAAGCTGGGGAAGGAACAGTTGCATCAAAAAAAATAGACTTTAAAACAAAAACTGTAACAAGAAACAAAGACAGGGATTACATAATAATAAAGTGATCAATCTAACAAGATAAAACCACTGTAAATATCCCAACACAGGAGCACCAAAATATAAAAAGCAAATTATTAACAGACATAAAGGGGAAAATGACCTTAATACAGTTAAAGCACAAATCTTCAACAATACACTTACATCAATGAATAGAATATCCACAAAGAAAATTAAAAAGGAAAAAGTGGTTTTGAAAGACACATTAGACCAGATGGATTTAACCCATATATGCAGAACATTCTAACCAAAAACAATACATTCTTTTCAAGTACACATGGAACATTCTCCAGGACAGGTCACATGTTAGAGCACAAAACAAGTCTCAGTAAGTACAAGAAAACTAAAATCTTATCAAGCATCTTTTCAGACTACAAGAGTATGAAACTAGAAATCAATTACAAGAAATTACAAGAATTACAAGAAAAAACACAAATACATGGAGGCTAAACAACGTAATATTAAACAATTGAAGTGTCAATGAAGACATGAAAACAGAAATCAAAAAATACCTAGAGACAAATGAAAAGGAAACACAATGGTCCAAAATCTTTGGGACACAGCAAAAGGAGTTCTAAGAGGGAAATTTATAGTCATAAAGGTATACCTCAAGAAAAAACAAGATCCAAGTAAGTATCTAACCTTACATCTATAAAAAAAAAAGGAAAACAAGTGAAGTCCATAAAAGGACAGAAAAAATAAAGATCAGATTGGAAATAAATGAGAGACCCTCCCCCCCAAAATAGAAAAGATCAATGAAACTAGGAGCCCATTCTGTGGAAAAGAAAAAAACTGCTATTACACCTTTCATCAGATTGATCAAGGATTAAAAAAAGGGGGAGGTGAAGAGAGAGGGACTCAAATAAATAAAATCAAACATTAAAGAAAAGAAGTTAAAACTGAAACCACATAAAAGCAAAGAATTACAAAAGACTATTAACAAAAATTATTTGCCAATAAACTGGACATCCTAGAAGAAATAGATAAATCTCTAAAACCATACACAATCTTCCAGGACTGAATCAATAGGAAAGAGAATATATGAACAGACCAATTGATTACAAATAATGAAACTGAATCAGTATCAAAAATCATCTAAAAACAGGGCGCCTGGGTGGCTCAGTGGGTTAAGCCGCTGCCTTCGGCTCAGGTCATGATCTCAGGGTCCTGGGATCGAGTCCCGCATTGGGCTCTCTGCTCAGCAGGGAGCCTGCTTCCTCCCCTCTCTCTCTCTGCCTGCCTCTCTGCCTACTTGTGATCTCTCTCTGTCAAATGAATAAATAAATAATCTTTTAAAAAAAAAATCATCTAAAAACAAAAGCTTAGGATCAGAGAGCTTCACAGGTGAATCCCACCAAACATTTAAAGAATTAATACCTATTCTTCTTAAGCTAGTCCAAAAACAGAAGAGGAAGAAATGCTTCCAAATTCATTTTATGAGGCCAGCATTAGCCTGATACCAAGCCCAGATGAGGACACTACAGAAAAAAAATTAATAAATAAAATTATGGACAAATAATGCTGATTAACATATATGCAAACATCCTCAATAAAGTATTTACAAATCAAATTCAAAATATATTAAAAAGATCATTCACCATGATCAAGTAGGATTTATGTCAATGATGCAAGGATGATTTGGTATCAGCAAATCAATCAACATGATACACCACATCAACAAAATGAAGGAGAAAAAAATCATATCATCATCTCAGTTGATGCTGAAAAAGCATATAACAAAATTCAACATCTGTTCATGAGAAAAACTCTCAGAGAATATACCTCAACATAATAAAGGTTATATATAACAAAGCCACACATAACATGATACTTAGTGGTGAAAAGCTGAAGGCTTTTCCTCTAAGACCAGGAAAAAGACAAGGATGTCCATTCTCCCTACTTCTACCCAATATAATATTGGTAGTCCAGGACTACAATGTAGTCAAACCAATATATAGAGATCTGTTATGTTTCTGTACACTAATAACAAACCAGCAGAAAGACAAATTAAGAAAACAATCTTACTACAACTGCATGAAGGAAATTGAAGACAATACAAATAAATGGAAAGAGACACTATGCTCATGGATTCAAAGAATTAATATTGTTAAAATGTCCATATTACCAATGCAATCTCTATCAAAATACTAATAGTATTTTTTACAAAACAAGAACAAAAGAATTCTAAAATTTGTATGGAAACACAAAAAGCCCTGAATAGCCAAGCAATCTTGAGAAAAAACAAACTTGGAAGTATTACAATCCCAGAATTCAAAACTATACTACAAAGCTATAGTAATCAAAACAGCATGGTACTGGCATAAAAACAGACCCATAGATCAATGGAACAGGATAGAGAGCCCATGTTAGGATAGAAATAAATCCATATTAATATGGTCAGTCAATCTATGACAAAGGAGGCAAAAATACACAATGAGGAAAAGATGGTCTCTTCAGTGAACAGTACTGGGAAAACAGAACAGCTACCTACAAAAGAACAAAACTATACCACTTTCTTACACCATAATCAAAAGTAAACTCAAAATAGATTAAAGACCTAAATGGAAGGCCTGAAAACATTAAAATCCTTTAAAAAAAATACAATGTAAGTTTTTGGACATCAGCCTTAGCAATATTTTTCAGGATCTGTCTCCCCAGCATGGGTAACAAAAGCAAAAATAAACAATTGGGACTTAACCAAACTAAAAAACTTGTACAGTAAAGGACAACATCAACAAAATGAAAGACAACCCACAGAATGGGAGAAAATATCTTGAAATCATATATCCAATAAGGAGTTAACATCCAAAATACATAAGGAACCCTTGTGACTCAAAACGAAAAAAGCCAAACAATGTAATTTAAAAATGGGCAGAGGACCTGACCATTTTCCCAGACAGATGGCCAAGAGACACATGAAAAGATGCCCAACATTATTAATCATCAGAGAAATGCAAAATCAAAATCACAATGAAATATCACATCACACCTCCCAGAATGACTAGTATCAAAAAGACAAGAAATAAATGTTCACAGGATGTGGACAAAGTGGAACACTCATGCAGTGTTGCTGGGAGTGTAAACTGGTGTAACCACTATGGAAAACAGTACAGAGGTTCCTCAAAAAAACATAAAATAGACTGTACCTACCAACTTTTGTCCTACATTTTCCTTATACAAACCTTTAAGTATTTTCAGCATTTTGGAGACAATCTTTGAGACACCAATCTGCTATCTTTCCAGTGTTAGCCTCAGTAAAATAAATACCTTTCTTGTTTCACCATCATTCATCTCTCTGTCCTTGGATTTGTCAGTGGTGAGTGGCTGAACCTGTTCTGTTTGGAATTCCCAGAGCCAGGTGCTCTTTGCACCCCTGTATCCCGGTTACAATAGCAGTTTCATGATACTCTGAACAGCTAAAACAAAGAATCCCTTAAAATGAAAGTAACATTCTAATTACATCCCTCAAAATGACTTTCTCACTCAACATACACACATATACTTGAAGTCATCAATAACTTTTGGTCTGGGTTTTACAGATGAAGAACAATTAGAACAGCATTGCTCTGACCAATCTTCAATTATGTTAAGAACAGAAAGCTACTTAAAAGAATGCTACAGTTCCTACACACAGAAATCCATGCCTCGGGTTCTCGATACATATATAACAAATTAATGGTGTTTTATTCAATTATTATGGCTGCCTTCCTCCTACAGAGTTGACAAACTTGGCACTTCATTACACATACTCTCCTAAAAAGATGGCACACCTTTCTGGATCAGAGTAACAGTTCTGTGGTATTTTTTTGAAGCACAGTCTAAGCACAGTTTTAAGTCTAAGCACAGTTTTAAGGAACCTTTAACAGGGTTTTAGTAATTAAAAGAAAATATAGACTGTGCTTCAAAAAAATACCACAGAACTGTTATTCTGATAACAGTTTTTAAGAAACTATTCTGATAACAGGTTTTAAGGAACCTTTTAACAGGTTTTAGTAACCCTTTAATAGGGTTTTAGTTTGAATTGCAAGAAGAACCAAGATTTTCTCTGCTTAGAAAATCACTATATGTCTTCTAAGTCTAAGAACCAACAGAGAAAGAACTCTACTGAGAGCTGATTTAAAAAACAGAGAGAGAGAGAGAGAGAGAGAGAGAAAAGAGCCTTCTGAAATTATTTGCATGATTCCAGACCTCAGCATTGCTACACAATCACAATGGAAAGAATGTGTGGTAATTAACCAGCTTTAAATGCTGAAAGTATCCAAACAATCATTCTTTTTCCCTAATGTTTTATGAAAGGGGAAATCCTATAGTCTTCTTAATTACTACTTCAACTTACTTTACTTCTAAAAAAAATGAAAACAAATAGTACTGAGTACCACTGCTCATGGATTTCTCCTCTCCTTTTAATTTAATGAGTATCTTACTTGGCATTGGATTCCATTTTACTTTATTCACTAAATCTATCACGAAGAATATTTAATTAATGCCTAGCTTTCAACAAGGAGGACAGAGGCATAATGACTATTTTCAATAATCTAAAATGAGGTTGTGGTAAAACAAAAGCTCAAAGAGAAGAGAGCAAGATGGTGGTGGAGTAGGAGAAACCTAGGCTCAACTCATTCAACAAACACAACTAGGTAATTATCAAATCACCCTAAATATCCCAGAAATCAACCTGAAGACTGACAGAACAAACTCCACAAATAAAGGCAGAGAAGAGACCACATTGAAGAAAGTTGGAAGCACAGAGAAGCAAGTTGGGAGAGAAACAGACCCTGGCTGCTGCAGTGGGGTGGGAGCTACAGTTGCAGGGAAGGGCAAGAGACAAACTAACATACAAGGGAGGGCACAGGGAAAACAAATCCCCACACCTATCAGCTTAGAAAGTGAGAGCAGATAAATTTCTTTTGTTCTTGCAACCAGTGGAGCTTACAGCCTGGAATTTTAAAGGTCAGTGTGCTTGGATCAGGACAGAGGACATTGGGACTGCTCTTAGAGAAAAGGGCCCACCAATACACAATGTGGATATAGCGATCTAAAGAGCATCAACAGCACACAGTTGGGAGGTTAGCTGCCCCTCCTGAGCATGTCCCAAAGAGGAAACCCTCAGAGAGACCCCTTGGAAACAAAGGATCTGGCAGGCACCTTTCCTTCCCCCATCGATCAATATAAACTCACAGACACCAGACACCTGCAAGAATCAGCTCAGGGCCCATACTCATGCTTATACCAAACTCCCCCAGCCCCCTCGCTCCAGAATGGAACCACTACTACCAGTCAACCCTTGCCTCACTCCCAGTGCAGCAAGAACCCTCCCTCAGACAGCTGGCCCAAACCTCTACTCATACCAGAGGTGGTAACAGGTCTCATTTCACAAGCAGTCCAGAGCACACCTAGTTAAAACATGCCATATTCAGCCCAGGGACAAAACACAGCCCACAAGAGGCAAAGAGAGCCCCTTCAGACAACTGGCTTGAAGGATAAAGTAGTCAGGACACAATAGATGAGTGCATGCAGCACATGTTGGAGGCACTCCCAGAAGCACCAGGCCATGGGGAACAGGGGAAACTATACTGCAGGGCACTATAGGACCTCTTCTTCATAAAGCCATTACACTTAAAAACAAAAGACATGGCTAACATTCCTAACACACAGAAACAGGTACAGAGACCTAGACAAAATGAGAAGACAAAGGAATTTATGTCTATGAAAGGATAGGACAAGGCCACCACCAGAAATCTAAGTGACAAAAATGTAAGTAACATTCCTGATGGAGAATTTAAAGCAATGATCATAAAGATATTAACTAGACTTGAGAGAAGACTAGAGAACATCAGTGAGACCATGAACACAGAGATAAGGATTAACAAAGCAGAGATAAAGGGAGGAACAAATTAATGACTTAGAAGACAGAGTAAAGGAAAGTAATCATGCTGAACAAAATAGAAATAAGAATTATGCAAAATGAGAATAAATTTAGGGAACTCAGTGACTCGATCAAAAGTAATAGCGTTCATATTGTAAGAGTCCCAGAAGAGAGAAAAGGGGGAAGAAAATTTATTTGAAAAAATAATAGCTAAAAACTTCCCCAATCTGGGGTAGGAAACAGACATCCAGATCCAGAAGGCATAGAAAACCCCCAACAAAACCAAAAAGGCAAATCTACAACAATACATATTGTAATTAAAATGCCTAAACACAGTAATAAGGAGAAAATTTTTACTAAAAATAGTAAGGCAAAAGAAAACAGTTACCTCCAAGGGAAATCCCATAATGTTATCAGCAGATTTTTCAGCAGAAATTTTCCAAGCCAGAAATGAGTGGCGTGCTATATTCAAAGTACTCAAAGAGGAAAACCTGCAGCCAAGAAAACTCTATCCAGCAAGGCTATCATTCAGAATAGGAAGAGAGAGAAAGAGTTTCCCAGACAAACATAAATGAAAATAAAGAGCTGACCACTAAACCAGCTCTGCAAGAAATATTAAAGGGCGCTCTTTGAGTGGAAAGGAAAGCTCAAAAATGACAGTATGAAGTCAGAAAACATAAAATCAGTAAAAAGGAATATTTTTGTAAAGAATCAGTCAAGGAACTCATAAAATTAAAGGATATAAAATACAAAAACATAGTACCTAAAATGTGTGGAGGAGAAAAGTAAAGAATGGGTCCAAACTTAAGCACCAACTTAAAATAGATTGCTGTATGTTGAAGATATTATACACAAACCTAATGGTAACCACAAATCAAAAACCGTTGATAAGTATGCAAAGAATAAATAGAAAGAAATCCAAATATATCACTACAGAAAGCCAGCAAACTAAGAAATAGAAAAAGACAAGAAAGGATCAGAGAACATCTTCAGAAACAAACAAAAAACAAGTAAAATGACTATTAATACATATATGTCAATAATTAGTTTGAATGTAAACGGAGTGAGTACATACTCCAACTAGAAGATACAGGATGACAGAGTGGATTAAAAGAAGAAGAAAAAGAAAGAAAGAAAGAAAGAAAGAAAGAAAGAAAGAAAGAGAAAGAAAATAAATAAATATTCTTCTAGATGCTGCCTACAAGAGACTTTTTAGATCTAAAGACACCTGCAAATTAAAAGTGAGAGGATGGAGAAATAAGTATCATGCAAATGCATATCCAAAAAAGCCAGAGTAGCAATAATTTCTTCAGATAAAATAGACATAAAACAACAATTATAACAAGAGACAAAGAAGGATATCATACAATAATAAAAGGGACAACCCAACAAGAAGCTCTAACAATTTTAAATATTTATGTACCAAATATAGGAGCACCTAAATATATAAAACAGTTAATAACAAACATAAAGGAAGTAATTGATAATAATACAATAGTAGGGGACCTTAACACCACACTTACATCAATGTACAGAACATCTAAATAGAAAATCAACAAAGAAAAAATGGCTTTGAAGAACACACTGGACCAGAAGGATTTAACAGATATATTCAAAACATTCCATCCAAAAACAGCAGAACACACATTCTTTCCAAGTACACATGGAACATTTTCCAGAATAGATCACATATTGGGCCATAAAACAAGCCTCAACAATTTCAAAGAGATCGAGGTCATACCATGCATCTTTTCTGACCACAACATTATGAAACTAGAAGTCAACCACAAGAAAATATCTGGAAAGACCACAAGAAAAAATCTGGAAAGACCACAAATACATGGAGGTTATAAAGAACATACTACTACATAATGAATGGGACAACCAGGAAATAAAAGAAGAAACTTTAAAAGTACATGGAAACAAATGAAAGTGAAAACACAACAGTCCAAAATGTTTGGGATGCAGCAAAAGCAGTTCTAAGAGGGAAGTTTATAGCAATACAGGCCTACCTCAGATGAAAGAAAAATCTCA
Organism: Mustela putorius furo; assembly: GCF_011764305.1. NCBI lineage: Eukaryota > Metazoa > Chordata > Mammalia > Carnivora > Mustelidae > Mustela > Mustela putorius. The sequence continues at coordinate 24,875,227 of NW_025422368.1, read as the reverse complement.
AATAAACAACCTAATCTTTCACCTAAGGAACTAGAAAAAGAACAACAATAAAGCCTTAAGCCAGCAGAAGAAAGGAAATAAGAAAGTCTAGAGTAGAAATAAGTAATATAAAAACTAAAAAATAAACAGAACAGATCAATGGAACCAGGAGCTGCTTTTTTTTTTTCTTAAACATCAGTAGAATTGACAAACTTCCATCTAGACTTATCAAGAAAAAAAGAGAAGGGACCAAAAAAAAAAAAAACACAAATGAGAGAGAAGAAATAACAAGCAACCCCACAGAAATTTAAAAAAAAAAAAAAAAATTAAGAAAATAGCATGAAAAACTACCTGCCAACAAACTGGACAACCTTGGAGAAATGATAAATTCGAAGAAAACAAACAAATTCAAAGAAAACAAAAACTAAAACATGAAGAAAAAGAAAATTTGAACAGACTGATTATCAGCAAAGAAATTGAATCAGTAATCAAAAAACTCGCAACAAATAAAAATCAAAAATCAGATGGCTTCATGGATGAATTCGACCAAACATTTAAAGACTTAATACCTATTCTTTTCAATCTGTTTCAAAAAATGCAAGAGGAGGGGTGCCTGGGTAGCTCAATGGATTAAAGCCTATGCCTTCATCTCAGGTCATGATCCCAGAATCGAGCCCCACATCAGGCTCTCTGCTCAGCACGGAGCCTGCTTCCTCCTCTCCCTCTGCTTGCCTCTGCCTGCATCTTTGCCTACTTGTGATCTCTCTGTCAAATAAATAAATAAAATCTTGGAAAAATAAAATGCAAGAGGAAGGAGAACTACCAAATTCATTCTATGAGGCCAGCATTATCTTGATACCAAAACCAGATAAAGACAACACAAAAAAAGAGCTATGGGCCAATATTCCTGAAGAACGCTGATGTAAACATCCTCAAAAAAATACTAGCAAAACAAATCTAACAATACATTAAAAAAAAAATCAATCCCCATAATTAAGTGGGATTTATTCCTGGACTGCAAGGTGGTTCAATATTTGCAAATCAATCAACATAATACATCACATCATTAAGAGAAAGAATGAGAACCACATGATCCTTCCAAAAGATGCAGAAAAAGCATTCGACATAGTACAACATCCATTCATGACACAAACACTCAACAAAGTACGTTTAGAGGAAATATATCTCAACATAAAAAAGGCCGTATATGAAAAACCCACAGCTAACATCATACTTAATAGGGAAAAACTGAGAGTTTTTCCCCAAAAGTCAGGAACAAGACAAGGTTTACTCTCACCACTTCTATTCATTCTGTTCACTGGAGGTCCTGGCCACAGCAATTAGACAACAAAAAGAAATAAAATCCATCAAAATCATTAAAGAAGAAGTTAAACTTCCGGTATCTGCAGGTGACAGGATACTAGAGAAAACCTGAAAGACTTCACCAAAAAACTGCTAGAACTGATAAACGAATGCAATAAAGACTCAGGATACAAAAGCAATCCCCAGAAGTTTGTCGTATATTTATACACCAAAAATGAAGCAAAAGGAGGAGGAATGAAGAGAACAATCCCATTTACAACTGCACCAAAAATAATAAGATACCTAGGAACAAACCTAACCAAAGAGATTAAAGATATGTACCCTAAAAACTATAAAACACTGATGAAAAGAAATGAAGATGACACTAAATAATGGAAAGACATTCCATGCTCATGGATTGGAAGAACAAATATTGTTAAAATGTCCATCCTGATGCGGAAATGTTGGAGTTCAGATCTGATGGCCAAGAAAAAATTTTTCAAACTTCTTTGATGCAAAAAGGTGGTTTTATTAAAGCCAAAGGGCAGGACCCAAGGGTAGAAACCGCTGTCCCTGGATTGTGAGAAGCAACTGATAATACTTGGGAATTGGGGGAAGTAAAGATAAAGGGAAGTTTCGAAATAGACTTTCATATGCTAAAGACTCATAGGATCCTGGAGAGCTACCTATTGTCAAGCTAAGGTAGTTTTTCCCACTAGCAAAACACTGACATTAAGATTGGGAGTTCCTGGAGGAAAGTTATACTCTGCCTGCCTCAAGTGTTTGTCAATAGGATGCAGGTCATAAGCAAATTTAATTTTATCTGCATTTCTTTTTTTACCTTTGTTCTCTATATCATATACTACCTAAAGCTATCTACACATTTAATCCAGTCCCTATCAAAATACCAAACAGCATTTCTCAAAGAACTACAACAAACAATCCTAAAATTTGTATAGAATCTCAAAACCCCAAACAGCCAAAGAGATCTTGAAAAAGAAAAGCAAAGCTAGGGACATCACAATTCTAGACTTCAAGTTATCTTACAAAGTTGTAGTGATCAAGATAGTATGGTAATGGCACAAAAATAGAAACATAGAGATCAGTGGAACAGAACAGCAAACCCAGAAATGGATGCCCAGCTATAAGATCAACTCATCTTCGACAAAGTAGCAAAGAATAACCAATGGGAAAAGGACAGCCTCTTCAACAACCGGTGTTGGAAAACTACACAGCCACATGCAAAAGAATGAATGAAACTGGACCACTTTGTTATACCGTACACATAAATAAATTCAAAATGGATTAAAGACCCAAATGTAAGATAGGAAATAATAAAAACCCTTAGCCCAATTTGCAACGTAAAATTAACCATCACAAGTCCATCCCTAGTTAACTTAGCACCTGTACATATCTCCTTAAACCACACTTAATCTCTAAATAAAGACAATAACAAGGTCTTAATTATACCTAAGATGATACAACTATGCTGTGCACACCTGGAAACATACTAACCTCTTCCACAGAAGAGAAGTAAAAGTCCTTGATTTAGGTTTACTCTTCCTGATATCTCAAATTTTATATAATATGATAGAAAAGTAACACTACCTAAAATACTATGTATACACTCAGTGCATCTTATGCTACATGATAATGAAATGAGGGGAAAAAAAAGTTATTTTACATATGTAGCCATACATATGTGTGCATACACACACACAAACATATCCATAACAACTGAACAGAAATACTCATGACTTAGAAATTTCATTTCTGTAACTGGTCATATGGTTGCAGCTGGTACTTAGAACTACCACTACCCATTCTGTATTTCTTTTGTCTTCAGCAAACAATTCAGCCGGTCATGACACTCTGATGGGCTGACTCAAACCTTCATTCCGGAGGGTCTAGGCCATCAGTAGTCCTCCCGGAACTGGGTTATTTTAGTTTTCCACTGACCTTTATCACAGAGCCCGGTAATACTAAGACACCCTAAGGATCTCCATATTTCAGACATACTATTCCTTACCTCCATTGTGAAGCAGCAGTCCAATATCTCCCTTGGTAGTCAGGATCAGTCACCCTGGCCAGTAGTGGCTCTGCCTGTTGATACAGTGGTGAAGAGTCCAAACCGGCTGTGCAGCTATCTTAACTTCCAATTCGATGGAATCATTGTGCTTCCCAGTAAGAGCATTCCTCCCTTTGGAACTAAAATGTCTAGGCCAGCAGCGCATAAGGTCATGGAAACAGGCACTAAAAATTTTTGTTCATGGGCAGGGGAGGGAGGTACCTGGGTGGCTCAGTGGGTTAAGCCTCTGCCTTTGGCTCAGGTCATGATCTCGGGGTCCTGGGATGAGCCCCACATCGGGCTCTCTGCACAGCGGGGAGCCTGCTTCCTCCTCTCTGCAGGCCTCTCTGCCTACTTGTGATCTCTCTCTCTGTGTTGAATAAATAAATAAAATCTTTAAAAAAAAATGTTTTTGCTCATGGTCAGTAGGGGTCATAATGAATGGAGCCACTTCCATTCTACGTACCCCTTGATTCCTGAACCTATTATGAACCCTGGCTATGGGAGAAACACCATCATATAATGGATGCTAATTCTGACCATATACAACCTTCTTAAGAACCCCGTCCCAGTGCTGCAAAAAACTGACACATCTAGCTGACACTGTAACTTAAGTCTTCAAAAGTCTATTCTAACCATTCTATCAAGTCAGTTGCTTCGGGATAGTAAGAAACATAAGACCAATGAATTCCACAAAATGTAATTCTTTTGCTCTGAAATAAGTTCCTTGATCAGAAGCATGCTGTAAGGAATATCATAATGGTGGATAAGGGCATTCTGTAAGCCCACAGATTGGTTTGGCAGAAGCGCTGCATGTAGGAAAGGCAAATCCATATCTAGATTAAGTGTCTATTTCAGTAACAACAAATCAATGCCACTTCCATGATGCTAGCACACCCATGTAATCAACCTGCCTCCAGTTAGCGAGCTAATCACCACAGGGAATGGTGTCATATAAGGAATTCAGTGTTACTCTCTGCTGATGACAGACTGGGCACTTAGCATTGGCTGTAACCAGACAGGTCTAAATGAGTGAAAAGTCTATGTTGCTAAGTCCATGTATAACCTCCAACCCTGCTACTACAGCCACGTTAATTCATGAGCTCATTGGACAATAACAGGGATGGATGGAAAGAGGCTGACCACAAAATGGGTCATCTTATTCACTTGATTATTAAAATCCTCTTCAGCTGAGGTCACTCTTTGGTTAAGCATTTACATGGAACACAAACATCTTCACATTCTTTTGTCCAGAGACGTCTATCTACATACCTCACCTCTTCTCCAAATTTTCTTGTCACCAGTTTTTCAACCATATTCCTCCCCACTCCCTGACCATCCAGCCAAACCACTGGTCATAACCCATGAAACAATACAATCATCCATCTGCCACTTCTCCTTCCAAACAAAGTGCGCAACCAGGTGCACTGCCCAAAGTCTTCCCCACTGGAAGGATTGGCCTTCACCACTGTCTTTCAGGGATACTCCAGAGTGGGGCCACAGGGCTGCAGCTGCCCATTTTCAGGTGGTACCTGCATACCATGAAGAACCATCTGTAAATCACATCTGAGTCTTGTCTTACAGTCAATTAACCTTAGGGAACTTCCCATGAAGCCTTCAGTGCAGTCTCAGAAAAAAGAAGATGCTAGCAGAGGGATGCCTAGGTGGCTCAGTCGGTTAAGCAGCTGCCTTCGGCTTGGGTCATGATCCCAGGATCCTGGGATCAAGTCCCACATTAGGTTCCTTGCTCAGCAGGGAGTCTGCTTCTCTCTCTGCCTCTGCCTGCCACTTTGTGTCCTTGTGCTCTCTCTCTCTCTGAAAAATAAATAAATAAAATCTTAAAAAAGAAGAAGAAGAAGATGCTAGCAGAGCAGGGACTACGGGCACTTGAGCTCTTTCTTCTTGTAAAGTATTGTGTCTTCCAGGCCTACTCAGGCCTGATTACACTTGATCTTAGCCAAAAGGCCGAGAAGTGATTCTCAGGCCTGATTAGATACATACTATTTCCATTTGACGATAGACCGCTGCTGCCCATGCCCAACTTTATGGTTTGGTGGGTCAGATAACCACCCACTTAGTACCGAGCAGTTCAGGTCCCACAGTAACTTGGTGGCCCACAGTTAAGCAGAATCTACGACCCATTAGCAAATCAACAGCTATTTCTCAGAAAGGCATAGTTATCGGTAGAGAAGGGCAGGCTTTGGTCTAAATCCTAAGAATCTGTACTATGATTTACCTATCACAGCCTGATAAAGGTTCTAAACACCCCACTGACACTGCCACTGATACCCAAACACCACTGAATCTGCTGTATCATATGACCCCAGCAACAGAGCAGCTTGCACAGAGACCTGAACCTACTGCAGAGCATTCTCTTGTTCTGGGTGCCACTGAATACTCGTTTTCTGAGTCAATCAGTGAAAGGGCCAGAGTAACACAACCAAATGAGGAAAGCACTTAGGGGTTCAATACCTCCCGCTTCATCAGGATCTTCCCAAATGCCTCTATATCAAATGTCAGAAACCCATTCCTTACCAATTTATGTCCTCACTACAATGTATTAGTTTATACTACTCTCACCTACTTGACTGTTACATTCTTGGAGACCAAGTAACATTTATTTCTGTATCCTCCAGCAGCTAGTACAGGTACGTACCTAAATAAAACAAAGTCAGGGCTCAATAAAGATTTCTATTGACCTCACTGTTGCTCCCCAACATATCTCAGTTGTCCTTTATTTTAACTTTTATAAATTCAGTTTTGACAATTATTAAATCCATGTTTATACATTTATCAAAGGTCTTAATCTGCTAATTGTGCCCTTTAAGAGAAATAGACTTGTTCACCAAGGGAAACACAGTAAGGGCTTTTTTGCTCATTTTTTTCCAACATGATACAAAACTTGTTCTAATCACTAATTTTTATTTCTTCTTGAACTGAAAGTACCACTATCATCACCAAGCTCATTTTTTTATCTGATCCTAACTTTAGTATCAAACACCTGTAGTTTTTTCACTTCCAAACCTTACTAATTGAGAAAAAAAAAACTATCTGTGAAGTTTCACCTACTCTATTTCTTCCAGAGAAACACAGCATGTGTGCTAACGAAAAAAATAACCCTCATGTTGTGAACCACACTTAAATTGAGTATATCCCTGACAAACCTGATCCTTTATGAGTAATATTTGAAAGACTTTCTCTAGCCACAATTTTAGCTAAAAATCCAAGGCTTTCCCATAGGGCAATCTAAACACTACCGACATTTTTTATATCCTATATTGTCAGAATCCTACAGAGATGTCAACTGATGCTATTCCTTCATGAGTAAATGTATAATCAAGTCCAAAAAATGCTAGCTATTAGGTGACGGCACTGACATTAGTGAGTTTTATTTAGTAGGTTCATTTAATTCCATATAAGTATTTCTTTAATTCTGTATAGACGTTTTCAGTTCATGTTTTTATTAAGTAGACACCATGGAATCAGCTATACTTCTAGAAACCCACTTTATCACCTTCAACAACTTTATGGTGAGACTTTGGCAGCAATATACACCACCCAATCATGGCACCTCTGTCTGGTGACAAGTAAATAAATACCTGGCCCAAAGCCAGGTTCAAACATAATAAGAGGAATAAAAGAAAATAAAGAGATGCATCTTGGAAATACCTAACCTTACAGTCCCTTGTGAAAAAAATGAAAAATACATACATGCATACCGAGGGGAACCTGGTTGGTTAAGCATTTGACTCTTGGTTTTGGCTCTGGTCATGATCTCAGGATAGTGAAACTGAGCGCCACGCTGGGCTCTGGACACAGTGCAGAGTCTGCTTAAAGACCCTCTCTCCCTCTTCCTCTGCCCCTCCCCTCCATGATCTCTCTCAAATAAATAAATAATTTTTTTTTTAATCTCTAAGTCAGTCAAAGATCTGATTTTTATTCACCCAGTAATTATTTAATAAAAACCAACTACATGCTACTGAAGAATATAATGATCAATAAAGCCACTGTCTTAGATTAGAGAAGAAAGTATCAATACATAATGTAAACTACAATAAAAGTTTAAAAATGTTGAGGTCCTATGCCCATGCCCATGCTTTCACCTCCTCAGATGCCTTGGATCCTTCTTCAGAATGTCTTATGTATCAGCTCCCCTTATTCATCATTCCTCTTCTGTTCGTTAACTCAATAGGTATTAACTAGCACCTCTGATGTTCAAGACCCCTGTTAGGCACTAAGGATATAACGGTAGTAAAATTGGCCCTTGCCTCATGGTACTTAGTCTGGCAAAGAGGAAGAAATAAGCTGTAAAAACATATGCAACCACACAAGTCTGCAAAGACTGAGGGCAAAAAGGAATCTGAACATCTCCAGAAGGTCAGGTAAGATTTCCTCATCAGCAGAAGCCTTGAATACTTGCCTCCAAAGCCAGAATGAGCAGGAGGCACTTCCAGTTAAATATGGAGTATTGAACATGCACGTTTACTACCATTCCCTTCTAAAATACCACTAAAATGACAGATATATGAACAGATAATTCACAGAATTACCCATGTGGACAATAATTACATGGAAAAATGGTCATTCTCATTAGTAATCAGGGGCAGAGATGTTAGTGACAATGAAACTTATACCCATGAGATTAGCAAAAAAAATACAAAAGTAATTATACCAAATATTGGCAAGGATGAAGAAACATTCTCAGATATTAATAATGAGAGCAAAGTGGGAAGAAAGGCTTTGCAGAATAACTTAATAATACCTAACTTGAAGATGTTCTTACCATAAGAACCAGCAAATTCTATGGCAGACCCTAGAAAAATTCCTTCACGTGCATCAGAAAAAATGAAGAAAATTCATTGCCATGTTGTTTAAAATACCAAAAAAAAGAAATAATCTAAAAGTCCATTTAGATAGATGAAATTAATAATTAGCAAAAGCCATTAAACATGATAAAGTAGTATAAATGAAAAAACTAGTGCTATATGTATCAACATGGATAAATTTCATAAACATATTATTGAGTAAACAAAGGAGGTAGCAGCAAAATACATAAACTACTTAACAAAAAATTTAATTAAAAAATTCCATAGACCCCCTATCTCACACAATAAACCAAAGTTAACTCAAAATGGATCAATGAGCTAAATCCACTAAAACTACAGAAGAAAACAAAGGGGAAATCATTACCTTCATTTGGCAATGGATTCTTTGATATGACACCAAAAGCACAGGCAACAATAGAAAAACTCACTAAATTTAATCAAAAATTTAAAAGCTTTGTGTATCAAAGGGCATTAACCAGAAAAGGAAACAGGGACTCTGGAGTGGCGCAGTTAGTTATGCATCCGCCTCCAGCTCAGGTCATGATCTTGGGGTCCTGGGACTGAGCCCCGCATCCGGCTCCCTGCTTAGCAGGGTGTCTGCTTCTCCCTCTCCCTCTCTCTTTCCCTCTGTCCCTTCTCCCACCTGTTTTCTCTCTCTCTCTCTCATATAAATAAATAAAATCTTTAAAAAAAAAAATACAAAAGAGAAAACACTATCTACAGAATTAGGAAAACATTAGCATATCATTTATCTAATAATGGTCTAGTATCCAGAAGAACTCTTAAAACTCAACAACAAAAAGATAAGCAACCCAATTTCAAAATCAGCAAAAGAACTGAATAAACACTTCAAGAAAGATAAAAATAACCAAAAACACTTAGAAAGCATTGTTTAATATCATCATTAGGGAAATACAAATCAAAACCACAACAAGGTAGCAGTTCACATCCACTAGAATGGCTATAAACAAAAAAAGAAGAAAAAAAAAGTGTTGAAGATGTGGAAAAACTGGAATCCTCATACATTGCTGGTAGGAAATAATATATACAGCCCCTTAAGAAAATAGCTTAGCAATTTCTCAACATGGTAAATACAGAATTATCACATTAACCAGCAATTCTACTCCTACATACCTACATATATGCCCAAGAAAACTGAATACAAGTACACAAACAAATACTGACACACAAATGCTACAGTAGCACTATTCACAATAGTTATACACTTTAAAATATTACACATTTTAAAATGATTATATATTAGTTATACACTTTAAAATGATTAATTCTATATTATGTTTCACCTCAGTAAAAAAAAAAACAAAAAGAAGTGTTCAAAAAAAGTTTGAAGCGTCCACTGCAGTACCTGCTATATTACAGATACTTAAAAACAGAGACTACTATTATTGCCTCTACTATATATTGCTCTATAGAATCACAATATATCACCGCAGTATCTGTTCCATAAACGCAGGTAGCAGTCACTATATTTGTGATATTGAATAACTGCCTCAATCCAGGATCTTAACCTCTAAAACTCACTTTCTTACGAAAACTTTGTATCCTTGTATTTACAGCAGGCTATTATTCCCACAGAATTTGCCATTCACAACTATTGAAACTTCTAGTATCCAAACCCCTCTTCCTCAGCCTACCAATAACTCCTCCTCTGTAACTCCCAACTTAGTTACTACTAGTAAAGCTTTATTTATTTCTTCCTTGATTGCTCTTTGTCCTTATAAATGCCTGTTTCTTTTCCATATGTCAAACATGGAGTGTTAAACACCAATAAATTCACTCAATACACTCAGTACGTGATAGACCAATCCACGGGCAAATTTTTGTACTTCCTCAACTGAGACTAATCAATCTGAGGAACAGAAAGAGAAAGAAGGGAACCAAACAGATCCTCTGAGACCTGATGGTCTTGGGAAACCATGGGATGGGAAACCATCAAGCATGCCAACAAACGCACTATGGCAATCCCAGAAGAAGAAAGAGAGAAAGGGGCAGAAAAAATATTTGAAGAAATAATGGCCAAAAACTTTCCAAAGTGTACTTCCCAAAATACAAACATACAACAGACACACACACACACACACCAGCAAAAGATGGATTCCGAAACATTTTATAGAGTGGGAAAAAAGTCTATGCTGATTAAAGAATTAGATCCAGCCTTATGATTCCCAATTCACCACCTGAACAACCTGATGAATTATTTTGATCAAATGAAAGTAACTATGATAATAATATCCATGGCCCTTCTTTGTGGGAGAAAAAAAAAATCTCCGAAAATTTCATGTATATGTTGTCTCACTTGTTCGTAAGATTTTCTATTCCTAAGTATTTTGTAAGACTCACACAATAAAATGTTTTGCAATCTGATATGATTCTAAGTGGTCAGAGAACTTCTCATCAATCATATGGAAATCATTTTTATGTTCATGACTGTGACAATGAGAATAACCTCTGTGGCACTCCTTTCTTCTGCTGATAACAAGAAAAGCAAGATCAGTAACACCTAACTTTGGAACTAAAGAAAATAAACTCAATGCATCAATGAAAATAAAGTCTCCTTCAAATGACTCTTACAACAAAATGCAGTATACAAGTATTCTTAACTAATATGACTTGGCGGGGGGGGGAATCACATATACTAAATAAGCAAGAGATATTTTACAACACCAGTCACTTTAATCAGAAGCTAGTTCTAAAAAGAAATCAATAAAATGTACCTCTCCTGCATAACAGACAAAAGAAACCTAAAATATCTAAATACTTCATAAAAACCATCAGCAATAAATAAAAAATGTTTTTCCCATTCTGCAGAAAAGAAAATATTCATCTCAATTTGTCTTGTGATTCAGGGCAGGTGGCCCATTTAATGCCACTTAGGTATCATTAACTTATTTTCAATTTTTCATACTCAATTTGGGCAAACTATAAATAAAAGGTATAACCTCATTTTAAGTTGTCTTTATCAAATTCATAATTAAAATAATCATACTAGGGGCGCCTGGGTGGCTCAGTGGGTTAAAGCCTCCGCCTTTAGCTCAGGTCATGATCCCAGGGTCCTGGGATCAAGCCCTGCATTGGGCTCTCTGCTCAGCAGGGAGCCTGCTTCCCTTCCTCTCTCTGCCTGCCTCTGCCTACTTGTGATCTCTATCAAATAAATAAATAAAATTTAAAAAAAATAAAAACTCAATTATCTTTAAAAAATAAAATAAAATAATCACACTCTCACTTTTATTAACTATCTTGGATTGATTTAGTTTTTTAGTAATATTCATGCAGCCCCTATCAGTGAAGCACACGCACAGATCAATGGATCTCACATAATACTGCAACACTGTCTACCACAACTGCAGAAGTTCTGAATTCTCATAACACAGAAGTCAAGCATCTTGAAATGATCATGCAGATCGTCTCTTACCACGAGGTTGGACACAACATAAAAGGTGATTTGGCTGGTCTCTCCATTATCTAGGCCTACTTTTGGTAGAAGATACACATGGTCAATGATAACAAGGCTGACAAAAGGAAAAGAAAGTCAGTCGTCCCTGAATACCAGGAAAAAGTGTTTTCGCACTTCACAAAATTGTGGTTACTTCATTTACATACTTCGCCTACAAGACTCTCTGTTTGGACTGCGTTATATATATGCCAAAATGTACATATCCTTCTAAGGAAAACAGCTTTAAGAGAATTATTATATGTTGCATTTTAAAGTGAGTAACATCATCTCTATTCTTCATTTATTAAATCTGTAACTAAAAAAAAATGCTTCCCATTTCAAAATTTTAAAAATTGTTGTATCCCTCACTAGTAACATTAAATGTATCCCTAATTCTTTTTTTTTTTTTAAGATTTATTTATTTGTTTATTTATTTGAGAGAAAGAGAGAGAGCCTGGGGGAAGAGGAGGGGCAGAAGAAGAGGGAGAAGACAACTCCCCACTGAGCAGGTAGCTTGATGTGGGGCTCCATCTCAGGACTCTGGGATCATGACCTTAGCTGAAGGCAGATGCTTAACTGACTGGACCACCCAGGTGCCCTAAACTTATCCCTAATTCTTTAATAGGATTCTATGGCATATAGCTAACAAATATCTTTTTGAAGATCTGACAGAGAAGGAAAGAGGGTACAGGTAAAGAAATGTCTAAATTTAAAATTTAAAAATATAAAAAGACATAAATAGGGGTACACATTTTAGAATTGACTAATACTATCTCACGTTGAGTTATTAATTTAGTAAGTTTATTTCAAGCATCAAAATTAAGACAGATTCAGAATAAACACAATATATACAAAATGCTTACAAGAACTCAGCAGTGTAGTCTATGAGTAAAACAAGATTCAGGAAGACCTGTGATCAAACCCTAATTCTACCACTTACTATTATGCAACCTTGGATAAGTGCTCACTTGTCTGAGACTTAATTTCTCTGGCTATGAATTGAGAAAAATACTACCTACCTCAAAAGGTACTGATTGGATTTTAATAAAACAACATATAGAGTATCTGCATGATGCTAGACTCAAAGACTACTATAATTCTTATCAAAAATAGAACATGAATTGTATTTCACATGACACAAAATGCATCAGGAATTCTGTTTAGATCACTCGCAGCAAAATAACAATGTTGGCAGAAAAATCATTTAACTATTTTAGACTCTACACCTATAAAAGAAATAGTTTGAACTAGATGGTTTCTGAAATTCTAGGATTCTACCTTAAAGTGATGCCCAGAAATTTTGCTCCCAAATTTATTACAATAAAAAACCCAGAGGAAAAAAATCTAAGAACATCAAATGAAACAAACAGGCAGTGTATATTAAGAATCTGAAAAAAATTTCATGCACTTTGAGTAACAACCACATTTAAAAATATAGATTAAAAGAATCTTACCAGAGTTATGTAAAAGATGTTTAATGTTAATTCTAACTGGAAAAACTTAACTAACTATAAATCAAGAACTTACAAATCAAGTTCTCAAAAAATTCATGACATAGTAAGCACTTACAATGTAATGCTAAGTGACAAGGGAAAAATATAAAACAACATTTATAGTTGTTTTTAAAATGTTTGTAAAATTAAAAGACTGAAAGAAAAGCCAGCAAAATATTAGCAGAGGTTATTTCATATTAACAGAAATGGATTAGATTTTTTCCATTGGATTATTTCCCAATTTTACTCTATACAACTATGATCTCCATAATGAAAAAAAAAAGAAGTACAATATTCATTCATGATTTAAAAAAAAAAAAAAAAACACTTCACAGCAAACTAGAAGCTAAGAAAACTCCCCCAAACTGATGAAAACTGTTTACAAAAAACCTACAGCTAATTATTTAATGGAAAAGATTGCATGCCTTACCCACTAAGATGAAAACCAAGGCAAGGATGCCTACTCTTACCTGTCCTATTCAACATCATAGTGGAGGTCCTAGGCAGTACAATTAAACAAGAAAATGAACTACAGCAGACCCTTAAACAACTCAAGTTCAGGTAAGGGGCACCAACACCCTAACAGTCAAAAATCTGTATATAACTTCTGATTGAACGATAATTTTAAATTACAAATTATATAGTTCAATAAACCTAAATTTTAAAGGACATAGGGCATGCCCTTTTGAAAAATATGCATCAAATTAAATGAGCTTAACCCATCTCACTGGTTTTGCTGGTAGGGGAGACTGAGGAAACAAACAAAAAAAAATCCTTAGAAATACTGCAAATCAAGGGCGCCTCGGTGGCTCAGTGGGTTAAGCCGCTGCCTTCAGCTCAGGTCATGATCTCAGGGTTCTGGGATCGAGTCCCGCATCGGGCTCTCTGCTCAGCAGGGAGCCTGCTTCCTTCTCTCTCTCTCTCTGCCTGTCTTTCCATCTACTTGTGATTTCTCTCTGTCAAATAAATAAATAAAATCTTAAAAAAAAATTTTTTTTTAATAAAAAAGAAAAAAAAGAAAAAGAAATACTGCAAATCAAAAAAACTAACTAATTATCAAGACTTATAAGTAAGAAGAAACAGACATTGACATGAAGAATTAATCTACAGAGGTTGTCTTTTTCATTAAGGTCCCATTTTTGGACGGCAAAAAATAAAACTTGATGAACTTACAAGACCAAAAGTTCTAAGGAACAGGTTGATAAAGGAGCACTGTGATTATGAGCAAGAATCTGGGGACAAGTCACCTAACACTCCCTTCCAGTTTAGTAATGGAAATAGTCTCATCCAGTCCAATGCACTGCCTCCACAAATACTATTAAGAGAAATATAATAAACCTTCCAATAACTAAACAATCCCATATACTTCATAAATCATACATCTACAGCTAGGGGAACAAGATAAAATGCTTCTTATGTGGCAAACTCCTATTTATCCACTTAACCTTCAGATCAACTAATTCCTTTTTGTTTTTACTGTCACCAATAAATAAATAAATAAATAAGTGCTGTCGCTCTCTGATGACTCTGCAGTTTCTTTTTGACTGGTATTAAGATGGTTATAAAAGGCTCTAAGAAGTTTTGAGCTTATTACTCCACTAAGAAGATACATTTTTCCATGTATTATAGAGGTAAATTGTAACTTCCATCACTGTTTTCTTTATGTTTATTCCATTTGGCTTATCCTGTTGCTAGGATACCAATTCATAGTAAGATTTCCAAGCCCACAGAACAGCTTTCCTAGCCAGCCAACTTTGTAACCAGGACGATTGTGGACCACACAATTTTCTGGCTAGCCTGCACCACGCAGGTGCACTCTCCCTGGCATCTCTCCTGCTCCATCTACCTAACAGGCACAGTACGTATTGCCAATTCCTTCATTGCAACAGAAATTGTAGCACAGGGCAAACAGGATAATTAGAAATGTAGAGCTCTCTGATGTCAGAGAACAAAGTGAATCCACTGTCACTCCCTGTTCTCCCACCCAACTAAATAATCTGGGTATTTTGCCTTAAACTGTAGGACGAAATGTTAGCCCACCCCAATCACTTCCCCCAGAAATATGCAAACACCACTCCCAAAAGCCATCACCCAACTACCGCCCGGCTAAATACTTGGAGAGGAAGGTGGCATCAGTGTCTGTACAGTTCGGAAAGGAAGGGGAGGAAAGGAGTCGGAATTCTTAAGGGACTGCTGAGTCACCTACAGCTGTGGCCAGGACTTCACCCTCCAGGAAATCAGGCTCTGCCCCAACTCCCATCATGGAAGCAAGTGAGAGTAGCAGCAGCAACATCCTCCTACCAAAAAAACATCCAGCACTGCTTTTAATAGTGTTACCCCTCCTTAAAGTGAAGCCAGAAATAGGTTTCATGTCCAAAGCTTTCCACAGTACACACCATGGGAGATGGAAGAAACATCTTTATTGTGGGGAAAGGGGGCGCACTTAGAGGGATGAAGGATGCCTCACCACTTAAGTTACTAGCTCCGGCCTTAATCCCCAAATGCCACTTGCACCGCAACATGTGGCCCGGAGTAACTACAAGGACATGTGGCTGACGGACGTCGCAGAGCCTTTACGCCGGTGTGCACAGCCCAGGGGGGTGGGGGTGGGGGACACAACTCAGGCGCCATCGGTGAAAACTCGGCAAGGATCTAAGTCTCCGTTCGGTGGGAGGTTCGGTGACACAATAATCACGTGAACTTGTCCGTAGACGTTCGGAAAGACGCGATTCTGGAACGTGCAGGGGCAGAAACCAGCCGGCAGAGCCAGTACCGGTCGGCACCCGCGGCCGGGTGGGCGCGGTTCCGTTCCAGCCCCGGGCGGGTCACGCCTCCGACTTCGAGTCCCGGCGACCTCCGGGGGCGAGGCCGGAGCCGGCGCGAGGCGGACGCCTGGCTGCGCTCCCCGCCCGCGCCCAGGCCGCCTCGGCGCGCCGCCGGCCTCGCGCGGTCCCGGCCCCCAGACCCAGGCCCGGAAGGCGAGCGTCCATTTACCTGCTGCCCGCTCTGGCTGCCGCCGCCGCCGCCGCGCCGCTCACCCACGCTGCCAGGTGAGCCACCCAGCACACGGCCCCGCACGCGCACACCCGGGGCACGACCCCAAACCCGTGAGGGGGGGGAACCGCGACCCCAGCCACACGAGTTAGGGTAGCCCACGCACCACCCGGCTTCGAACACCTCTGCCCCCGGAAGTTGATTTCCTCCAAGGCCCGCCCAAAGCTGCGGCTGTCACTCAACGCCAACACGCGGGTCACGTGGCCCGAGCTGAGGTCCCCCATCTTCAGAGACACGCCTTCAGTGGATTGGCTAGTCCACGGTGGGGGGGGGGGTGCCTTCTGAAAAGGGATGATGCAGGAGCTACCTTCTGTTAGTTATAGGTTGTTTCCTCGTGAGTGACAGGCCCAGTGTCTGTGCCTAATGCATGCAAATAAAACCGTCCCCAAATGATACTCCCATCTGGGATTCTGTAGGATTGTTCCTGAGAAGAGACAAGCCTGATATTTGCACCACTTCCAGGCTGAGTTGAGTAAAAATGAATTTAGCCAAATAGCCTGAAGGTAGTAAGTGCTCAAGATACAGTTGACTGGACAACTCTTCCATTTCATCTTTGTGTATAGGAGCTCTGAATCACCCGAGAGCACGTAAGCCCAAAGCCTCTCCAGACCCTAGGGTATCAGTCGAAGACTGCTCAAGAATTATTCTTGTACTTGGCCCCAACTCTAGATCACAGCAATTTATACATGCCATCCCTGTTTCAGAGACTGTTCATTTTCATCTGCCAGGCCATCCACTTTTTTCCAAGCCTTCAGTCAAATAATGTCTCCTGAAGAAAAAGAAGAGAGAATGATATAACTGTCAGAGTTTTATCTGAAAGAAGGCATTATTATATAGAGTTGTGTGTGTGTGTGTGTGTGTGTGTCCATTTCAAAGTGTAACTGTTAAAGAGAAACAGTTAACTAACTGGTCACTTGTTAAAGAGTCTTCCATCTTTGACAGGGAAAGGATTGGGGGAGCATTCATTTAACAGCTTTTTATGAAATGTGTACTTGGCCTGCTGGCAATGAGAGAATGGACCAGATACATTCAAGATGTTTGTCTTCAAGGGGTTTGCAGTCCATTGAGAGTGAGAAAGACAGGTAATCTGGGAACTTTGAGCATAGATCTCTGGAATATTCAGTCATCATATAATAGGCATTCTTTAACATTTTGGATGTTATTTTTCTCATCTTTCCACTGAACAAAATTGGTTCAAGCCTTTAATAATCTGTGCTGTGTACTCAAGGTGGAAAATGTCAGCAAGTAATCCTCACAATTCTCCAGTTAGTGCAAGCTTACATGGTTAGTGAGTAGCTCCAATATCGAACATACATGTCACTCTTCTACAACCACTTTCTCTGTCCACCATTGTCATGTACACAATAAACAGGTTTCTATTATAGCAAATATGATGCTTCCTTACTCAAATTTATTCACTTATCTACTACACCTCTAAGATGACTTTTCATTTGAATATCTCTCAATCTACTTCTCATTTGTCTTTGTATATGCAGCAGTATCACACTGTTTAGTGATTAGAAGGTGTTCAATAAATAGTGCAGCCATCACCACAATCAAATTCAGAACATTTTTCTCACCTCAGAAAGATATCTCATACCCTTTGTCAGTCACTCCCCATTCCTCCCTATTTCCTGCCCCTTTGGCCTAGAAAAGCATTAATCCACTTTATGTCTTTAGAGTTGCCTATTCTGGATATTTCATATGAATGCGATCATGCAATATGTAGTCTTTTCTGGCTGGCTTCCTTCACTTTGCATCATGTTTTCAAAGTTTATTTATCCAT
Organism: Mustela putorius furo; assembly: GCF_011764305.1. NCBI lineage: Eukaryota > Metazoa > Chordata > Mammalia > Carnivora > Mustelidae > Mustela > Mustela putorius. The sequence goes on along the minus strand of NW_025422368.1, from coordinate 24,857,265 downwards.
ACATCAGTTGGCGGACATTGGGTTGTTTCTACTTTTTAGCTATTAGGAATAACGCTTCTATGAACATTCATGAGAGCATTCATTGTGTCAAGATAACATTTTCATGGGTACCTAGGAGTGGAATTGTTGTATCATATGCTATTTCTGTGTTTAACCTTTTGAGAAGGCACTGGTAGCTCTATTACTTGTCAGGATATTTTTCATAAGCCATATTGTATTATTATTTATCTTTGTTGTGTGTATCTGCAGGCTGCAGGCCCATTACCTTAATAGACTGTGACCTTCTGAGCTGAGAAACATGGTTCCTTGCCCTCAAGAGGATCAAGTTTGGAGAAAGGTATAAACAATCAAATAGAGTAATAACAAGCACTGAAATCAAGTTTATTGTTAAAATGTGGAGGAGGAGCAACCTTATTCAACTGGCATTAAACAGGAAGTACTTCTCATAAAATGTAGGCTCGAGATGAGTCTTGAAGAATGAGGAGGAATTGGCCAAGCTAAGAAGCAAAGTGTGTTCTAGACAAAGGCACATGTACCTTGATATGTATCTCCTTGCCTATGAACTGTGCAGGTAAGTATAGTGTGTAGGTAGATACAAAGGCGGTGAGGTATGGGAAAGTGGCAGGGGAAGTGGGTACAGACGGGTCAAGATGGATGGAGACTTTTATAAACTGCTAAGGAGTTTGAAATCTATTCTGAAGGCAATGGAAAACTAATGGATTGTTTAAGCAAGGCTGGGGGGAATTACTTCAGCAGCAGTACACAGTATGGATTATTAGATAAGGAACAGGTTTTTCTCTGGAAAAACAGAGAAGCCAGTTAGAAGACTGATAAAATAACTAGAATGAAGAATTGTGGAAGCCCGTGTTGAGGTGGTAGCCATGAAATTGGCAAAAAGGATTCGAACGCAAAATTACAGGAAACAATTGAAGTTGTAGTCCAGGCTTCCATTTTTCAAAGAGGTAGGGGATTCAGGAGGAAGGTGGTACACTTGCTGAGAATAATAGTGAAACACTACAACTTACTACTGTTGAAGTTGATATGCTGTTGCAGTCACCCACAGAAATGAAATGGATGCCCATCTAAAATTTGGTTCAATTTTCCAGATTTTTGCTACCACACACGCACCAAAAAGGTGTAAGGAGGTTTATTAGTCACATGATGAGTCTTTCTAGGAAGAGCAAGGCAGGCTTCCCAAATAAGTCCAAAATGGCTTGGAGTGGGTGCAGGGAGCTTGGGAAAAAGACTGGCTCTTGGGGTTTTTATGGTGGCTAGGGCATGATACTAAGGAGAAAATTCCTACACAGGAGGCAGGGCTTCTGTGGCTTGAATTACCCACTGGCAGCAAAGAAGGGAGCACCCAGGCTTGGGTGGAGCAAAAGGGAACACATGAGGGCTTGAAAGTTGTCAACCATTAGTCAACTGTGGGATCAGTCTTTATTACGTATGTTTAGGGTTAGATTTCATTTTGTTTTGTTTACTCCAACAAGAAAATAATACAATTTTTATGTCTTTATGTGCTTTGGAAATGACTGTAGTGGACACTTGCCTTCTCAGAATTTGTTCCACTCTTCCCACATTGTGCAGCACACACCTCAGAAATTTGGGTGGAATTAATCTCACCCTTATCCCAAAGTTAATCCAATCAGGTTAATCCTGACCCGTGATGTTCCCTTGGCCACAAAGGTTTGGGAGTGAGCACTAATCATAGAAATTTTGCCCCAAAATTGTCTGATTTGGCTCCCTTTCTCCCTCTTGATGTGAATGAGAAAGCATATGATCCTTGTTGCTGAAGGCAGTCATCTTGTGACCAAGAAAATGAAAGAGAAATGGAGCTGAAACCCTATCAAATAAACAAAGATCTGTAACATTGTATATAAGCAAAAGGATGTAAAGTACAAACTGTGAAATTTTTAAATAAGCATTCTTCTGGCCCCTTTCTCCTCCTGTACTAGATTGTTCTATTATGTGAGCCTTCAAATCACATCAACATAGAGTTTGATTTTTTTTTTTTTGCCACTGATTCTCAGTATTGAATACTGAATAGTATATTAAGTATTGGTTAAATTGGTTTGAATTTATAACTATTAAAGTTTACCTCAAAATACGTTAGTGTACATCATTTGATATAAATGTGCACATATGTGTTACTTACCTTACTTTATCCTCTAATGATTGTCAGATGCCATCATCTAGAATTCCCACTTTAGATGTATTCAGCCTGTGTTTAATCAGAAAGCCTGCATTCTAAACAGCAATGATAAATGCTTCTGGTATCATAATCTTCCGTTAACACCTGAAGCTTTGCTAATCAATGGGTGTTATAGCTGGGTTTTCATAAGTGAAACCCATAAGTGATGGGTTTCATAAGTGGGTTTTCTGCTAGCATGATGGATGTTATAAATTGACTCTCACTGATGAACAAGTGGTATTCATGATATATAGATTCAATAAATATTTCAGAGATACTCCCTACCTTGCATGACCAAGGTTTCAAAATGTTAGTAAACTCTGTAGTCTACACTTTTAGAAACAGCACCATTCTGACCTCAAACAAAAATGTCTAAAATCCTAATACTCTTCAGTGTGCCAAAGATGGAACAGTTTAATTTCTCCTTAACTGAAGGGAGAATCATGTTCGTTATGGAGGTGACTGGAGACATCATGTTAATTATGGAGGCAAGGAATAAATTATTAGTGCCTTCCCCCATCCGCCACTGCAAGTTCATAATTAGAATATTCCCAGTAGAGACACCATTAAACTGAGATCTCAGGATGGGCCATTAAACTAAATTCAGACTGACAAGAGTATGAAGGGCTACTAGGAAAGAGAATTTCCAGGATACAAAAGTTGGACTATGCATGGTCAATTGCCTATAGAAGTAACAAGAAGGAAATAGTTCAAAAACCTAATATTAATGGGAAAATATATTGTTATATAAACCTCAAGCCTAACTGATAATAGATTGACTATTTAATCTTAAGACAATCCTCAGACTTCTACATTCAACCTAATAGGAAATAAGCTGCCAAAATAGGGTAACCTCTCAAAAAGTGCTTCTTCCCCAATGACCTGCTCAGATGGGACCATAAAAGACACTGAAAGCAAAACAGTACCTGCCCAAAGAACCTATACCCTTGCCATCCAGGAGGCCTCACTATTCCTGTCTGCAGAGTATGACAGGGATCAGTGACTACTCTGTATTTTTTCCAGATATACTCTTTTTATTTGGAAGTTTTCATTGCAATTACTTTGTCCTTTCTCTTCCATTGCATTTTGCATTTATTGGGAGTAGGTAACTTGTCACTGCTTGCTCGAACATAAGGAACTCCAGATGAAGCTAAAACACTTCGGAGAAACAGAAAGATGATGTTCAATAATTACAGTTACTAATTACAGTGGTTGGTCAGCTAAAGGGTCCCCTACAGCAGATGGGTAGTTGTTACCCAGAAATGAATTTTGCTCTTCCCCATGGTGTACCATTCAGGTATATTGGGTGAGATTAGCCTTAAACTTTTCCAGTGTTAGTCCTGATCAGTTTAAGCTAGAAGTTATTCCCAAACATGCCACAGTTACTGGGGGCAGGCAGACCCAGTCCTATGTCAATCATAGCATTAACCTAACCAGAAGAATCTGAGATTATCCAAAAAGCACGAAACCCAAGACCATTGTTTAGTGGTTGTTAGAAGGAACTCTCTATCTTCCTGAGGATATAGTGAAGAAGTATGTAATTCCTCCTACTGTTTTTTTTAAAGATTTTATTTATTTATTTGACAGAGAGAGATCACAAATAGGCAGAGAGGCAGTCGGGGTGGGGGGGAACAGGCTCCCCACCGAGCAGAGAGCCCGATGCAGGGCTCGATCCCAGGACCCCGAGATCACGACCCGAGCCGAAGGCAGAAGAAGCTCAATCCACTGAGCCACCCAGGTGCCCCAATTCCTCTTGCTTTTAACAGTCATCTTGTGACCATGAAGGACACCAGTCTAAGGATAAAAGCAGACACAGATTGTAAAACAAAGCTGATATAATTCAGAGAAATGGATCTGAAGCTTTGATTAAATCAGTTCTAAAGCTTCTCTCACCTCCATGGGATTTTTCATTTATCTAAACAATTTTCATTTATTATTTAATCCAATTTGAATTAGGTTTTCTGTTATGTTCAGTCTCAAGTGTTTTAACTCATAGGAGGATTTTTGTATGCTAGCTTCATATTAAGTGTCAGAAAATGAGTTGTCATTTTCCTAAAATGGATAATAACTTTTCCACCTTCTTCCCTTTCCTTTTGTCAATGTTCATGCCAGAGTGATATTGAAAATGATATACTGTCCCTGAGAGCAGTTCTTTAAGATTCATATGATACTCAGCTTTCATGTTAAACCAATGGAAACTATTTCAAACATGTATTTATAACATTATATATAAAAGATGGAAAGAGTAAACTGTGAAAGTCTTTAATAAGCCCTTACTGGCCCCTCCTTTAATCAGGTCTCCTTTGAATTCTGTGCAGCATCTAACCCTTTTATGAAGTCTCCATTATATGGGAGATACATGATCCCTAATCTCACACTCATTTGCACATTGTTATTAGCCACCATTTTGGTTTGCACATTTTGGGTTGATTAATAAATGGGCAAGAATCACTCAATGTCTAAAAAGCTTTGGGGAAAAAAATGCTTTTGCACAGCAAAGGAAACCATCTACTGAATGGGAGAAGGTATTTGCCAATGATATATCTTATAGAGTTAACATCCAAAATATATAAAGAACCTGTACAACTGAACACCAAAAAATATATATATTATACATATATATATATATATATATGCAGAATAGACCTTCACAAATGACCTGAATAGACATTTCTTCAAAGACATAGAGATTTCCAACAAACATATGAAGAAGTGTTTAACATCACCAATCATCAGGGAAATTTGCAAATCAAAACTACAATGAAATATCACTTCACACATATGGGAATGGCTAGTATCAAAAAGATAAGAAATAACAAGTGTTGGTGAGGATATGGAGAAAAGAAACCTTCATGTACTCTTGATGGGAAAGTAAATTGGTACAGCCAGTGTGAAAAATAGTATGGCAGCTCCTCAAAAAGTTAAAAACAGAAGTACAGTATAATCCAGCAATTCCACTTCTGGGTATCAAAAAAAAAAAAATGGAAATACTAATTTGAAAAGATATATGCAGCCCCATTTTGTTGCAGCATTATCTACAACAGCCAAGTATGAAAACAACCTAACTGTCCATAAGTAGATGAGTGGATAAAGAAGATGTGATATACATATATGATGGAATATTATTCAGCCATGAAAAAGAATGAGGTCTTGCCATCTGCACCACATGGATAGACTTAGAAGGCATTATGCTAAATGCAATAAGACAGAGAAACAATTATCGTATGATTTCGTTTATATATGGAATCTAAAAAACAAAACAAAACAAAACAGGAACACTCTCATAAATATAGAGAACAAACTGGTGGTTGCCAAAGAGTTGGGGGTGGGGACATAGACTAAATAATTGAAAATTATTATAAAATACATAAGTCATGAGGATGTAAAGTACAGTATAGGGAATATAGCCAATAATATTATAACTTTGTATGGTGACAGATGGTAATTAGACTTGTTCTGATTATTCTGAATGTGCTTAAATATTGAAACACTATGTTGTACACCTGAAACTAATATAATATTATATGTCAACTATATTGTATGTCATTAAAAAATATGAACTGCTTCTATTATTATCTCAGTGCCTAATACACAAAAGAAATCCCAAGCCAGAAAGAGACACAAGATTACATTTCATCCGTGTAATCATTACAGTAAGTTGATAAAAACTAATTTACATGATCAGTTGCCTTTACCTGTGATCTCAAAATAATAACTCAGAGATGGCATGACTGTAAATGGAAAGCACATGTGTCCACTCGACTTCCTTTACTCTTCATTATATCTTTAAAAAAAAAATTAAAAAGCCAGGGGAATTAAATTTTCTAAAAACATTAAAAATCAATGCTGGAATATTTTTTATATTTTGGATTAATTCTAACACCTAGATTATTCACATAATTCCTGGTGCTTATATATCACATCTCTGGCTGCTAAACACTACTTTTTATGATGATATTGAAAAATTAAAAAGTGAGGTAGATTTTGCATCTATATTAAACCATTATATTGCTTCCTTAGAAGTTGCTCTAACACTTTTGCAGATGGAGCAAGCAATACTCTGGGCAGAAAGCCATGCAAGACTGCTGCAACAAATATAAATTGAGTTTAAATTAAACTTTTTCAAAAATTTTGGTGCACCACAAAATTAACATATCATGAGAAAACTCTGAAGTTTGAAAAATGGAGTTTAAAAGATGGAACCCCTCTCAACCTTCTCCTGAGAGTCTGATCACTCAAGTTGACCAGGAAAAGCCAAGTATTACATATGAACAGTGGAAGACACTTCCATTTATTTCTCTTCCTTTAAGTCTTGGATATCAAATAATTCTAATAAAGAAAATGTTGGGTCCTTATACCAAATTTTAACCTAGCACAGGAGGAAAAAATCATCCCAACAAGTGAAAGAAAGTTATCTCTATTAAGAGTCTGACTCTGTCTGTGCATTTCTTATACTGTCAATTCAGGAGTAATTGGCAGCAATGTAAATTATAATTAAATAAATAGACTAGTCAATTTTTGCTTTGATAATAGTTTTCTAAGTTCAAAGGTATATTTATAAGGATATTAAGGCACAGGGTGTATCAAACCTGCAGTGTCTAAAATCTGTTTCTGGCAATAAGTCACAAACCCATTGCTTTTGAGAGGAAAAAGTGAATTTACTAAAAGCTAAGGCATGGTTTTGCTTGTTATTTACATTATAGGATTTTGTATGATTTTAAGATTGTAATACCTTTATCAGAATGTTTGCTTAAGATGCGTTTTTGTCTTGCTTTGTTTTGTTTTGTTTGTTTGTTTGTTTTTGAGAAAGAGAGCGAGAGCATGTATGCACAGGCCAGTGGGTGGGGGAAAGCAAAGGGTGAAGAAGAAGCAGGTTCCCTGCTGAGCAGGGAGCCAGATGTTGGGCTCAATCCCAAGACCTTAGGATCATGACCTGAGCCAAAGGCAGACGCTTAACTGACTGAGCCACCCAGTGGCCCATTAAGATGTGTATCTTAAACCCCAATATAATTATAATAGTTTGTCTAATTTATCTACCAAAGATTACAACGTAATAAATGTTAATAATGCCTTTAGATGATAATAATAATACCTAAAGATTAAGCAACAATTAAATTAGCTTTTACCTTAACAAAGTTTTTTTTTTTTTTTTCAAAATTAGGTTTATGAGATCCCCCTAATCTAGCTTCTTATGAAAATACTTGATACTCAGGCTCCTGAGTAAAATATGGATTATATGACTCCTGTTACAAGTATGAACAATGGCATGCTCTTTGTTTTCCAGTAAAATGTTATGAATTTTTGATGTCTATATGATTGTCTATTGCAGAGGCAACATGTTCCCTAAGTTTATAGTAACATAAAGACTTACTGTTAACAATCTGTAGTGACAGAAATATGCTTTACAATCACTACATGTAAGTATAAGATAGTTCCCAATTATATGTATTGACAGAAATATACATGCATGTGAGACTACCAATCACTGTCTTTTTATAGAAATTCACTCTCCCATCAACTTCAACAAAAGTATTCTCTGCTGATTGTCTGACCCTTCAGACCATTCTGCGGTCTTCATTCCAATTCAGTCTTTTTCCTTTACCTTTTGCTTCAGCTGGCTGCCTCCGAGTTTCCATCTTTTGTTCTCTTCTCACTCAGATTTAGCCAATCTCTGTGGGTAATTGTCTCTACTCTCCACAGACTTTATCTCCTTAATGCAAATGATTCTCGAATACACTCGTGTCTTCTGTATAAGGTCGTCTTGCTTATTACTCTACATTAATACATCCTACCTGTCTACAAAATTCATTCATATTATCCACCTTTGATCCCATGGAAGTTTTTTTTAACTCTCCAGCCCAGAATTATCTCTTGAGCTCAGAATTCACTTTACAGCTGCCTACGAGATATGCACATAGATGTCCCACAGGCAAATTACATGTTCCAGAACATGTTCATTATCCATTCTCCACAAAACCTTTGTATTCAACCTTGCTTAATTGCTTCTGTACAATCTGCGTTAGTTAGGACACTAGTTTCAGCCATTTTAATAAAGCCTGGAAAATAGTAATGGCTTAAATAGGAGAGGTCTTGATTTCTATTTCACATGCAAACATAAGCATAGTAACCCAGGGCTTGTATGGTGGCTCCACAGAGATCCAACCCACCCTTCTTACATCTTGTTACTCTCCCATTTTTAACACATGGCTTTCTTTGTGTGGTCCAATTAACATGCTCCAGATTCTGCCATCACATCGACATTCTAACTGGAAGAAAAAAGGAGAGGAGGAAGGGAAGGTAATACCTCTTCTCTTTAAGTGGAGGCACAGAGGCATACATTCACTTCGTTCACATCCCATTGACTAGAACTTTGCCATACCACACAGCCATGCTTAGCTACAAGGAATCTTGGGATATGCCCTCCTCAGCTTTTGTGGCCTGCAAAAGCTCAGGGATTCTATTACAAAAGAGGAGGAGGATCATCTAGACTGGAAAACAACCATCAAGCCCTCTCACATCCAGTGCGGGAAGAAACCCTTTAACCTTTTCTCCTCTACTTAAATTACTGCTACAGCCTCTTAATAGGTATTGATTCTTTCCATGTGAGTGTACACTGGATGGTTTCTGATCCCGTAATCTGAATGAGTTAGGAAAAAATGCATTCACCAAACCATTGGCTACATATTGTGTACCTAAGGCTGTGTTAATCTAACAAAGTGGATTAACTCTAACAAAGATAACGCATCTGGCATTATCAGCAGCTATGATCATCTTCCAGACCCATCCTGTGGGGACCACCACTCATACAGCCTTTAGATCCAGGGTCGGGTTCTGAAAAGAACCAGATATTTAGTAGTTAGGCTTTGCAGACCATGCAGTCTCTGTTGCAGCCGTGAACCCACTGTAAGCTTACACCTTGGACAGAACTCCATTTTTTTAACTGCCTCTCGTATGTTTCCACTATAACTGGGGGGCCCTGATGTTGTGTCAGGAAGTCAACTAAGACTCAGTGTCCAACTATTTTTGAAATGTTTGGGTACATATTTTCCTGAGTAAAAAGACTTTGATCTCTTTTGGGAAAAGCTATGGGAATCATAACCAGGTATATTTGTCATGGTATAACACAGTTCATCTCCAGGGGAACTTGGCCATTTTGATTAATGGATTCTGGGTCTGAAAACTGACTCAGATCTATTAACTGGGCTAGGGATTATGACACTTACATTGTGGTGGCCACTCAGCCTCCCAGATATCCATGCTTGATTTCTTCCACCAGTACATGCTGAGTGATTCCTTTGTTAGTGCCCATCTATTTGCCCCTAGGGTTGTCACATTCTATTAATATTTTCCATAACCCTGTGAGTCCTGGCTGCCATTCTGATCGTGTTGGTCATTGAAATAATTGAAAACCTCTGACTTTTGGCAATTAAGTGCTACTTCCTGGCCTCTCTGTTTCAGAGTCCAATCATCTCCTTTGCCATCAATGAATCCAATTCTATTCACCAGGATATTCTTTATGGTCTTGGTAAATTGCATGTCCACTGGGTTTCCCATGGAACAAATCCATCATACAGTCTTCCAGCCATATTTGTGTATCTATTCCAGCCTGCCTGTTTTCCTGAGCCTTTACCCCCTTTAGCACTCTTCCATCATGGCAATCCTAACATTTCAATTTTGCTTAACATGTACCATCTGTCTTGGTTGGCATTTGGACCATCTTTGAAATTCAGCCACTCTGACTATAAAGTCTTGGTCTTGGTCCTGAGCTTTCTCCAGCCTTTCCTTGCAGGAAATGAGAGTTTCTTTGTATGCAACTAAAGAGGCCTCCTTAACTTTCCACCCAGTTTTTGATCATTATCCTCCTATAGAGCTGTTTAACAATAGCCATCCAATCTTATTATCTTTATAAGCTACTATATTCTCCATACATCTCAAATATCTGGTTCACTTGCACAATTTACCAATGGTGAAAATTTTAACTCGACCTCATGCCAGGGGCTGTCTGTGTTTCATGTACCACCACTGATAAGGTTTTTATTGCCAGAAGGCAAGGAATGGCTCAGGCCCAAATTTTATCGTATCTCTCTTGGACAACTTTTGGTACTTAATGTATCAGATTGCATCCTCAGTAAGCACGAGCTGAGATAGAATTTATTACTGTAGAATTATTAGAGGCCATACCTTAATAAGAAGAGAAAAGGAAGCAGGCCTGGGCAGAGGGAGAAGTTTAACTGTGATGCAGACATAACAGAGCTTCAGCCAACCCAGCAGAAAGCTCTGGAACAAATATGTCTTTCAGAGTCCTCCATCGGGTCTGTTCATACTTTCTCTCAGTCACAGATGCAGGTTGCCCTGGGAAGGGTACAGCCTTTGGAAAGACACTCTCTGCACCTGAGCATATTCTAAAAGAGCTGACAACTGTAGATTTCTAGGTGTACTTCCTACAGTTGGAAAGTCCTCCTTGAAAGAACACCTGGTAGTGCATCTTTGTATCTAGCACATTCAGCTACTTGCAGTTTTCTCCAGTGGCTGAAACATTCTCATCCTTTGAACATGCTGTTTCATCTTCCAGGCATACTCTTCCTCAGAAATCTGAAATTTTCAGGCTATATTAGTTGCTCATGGCTGACCACATATTATTTATGCCATTATTATAGCCATTCTCAAGCTATATTTTTATATATCATTTTTATGTTTATATATATTTTATATATTTATATCTCAATAATTTACTTATGCCTTTGCCCAATATACTGTGAACTTTTTGAAAATAGGGACTATATTTTTCATTTTTGTATCCTTAACATCCAAAACAATGTCTTTCACAGAAGAAATAATTAAATAAACATTTCCTAAATAAACAAGAACCTGTTTTTACCCTATCCCTTTTCCTATCTTCTATGTAAAAGTTAGACCCCCAAGTATTTCTTAACTCCTTTATTTTTTATTGCATTTTTACACAATTTTATTTTTATTTTTATTTTATTTTTTTAGATAGAGAAAGAGCTCAAATCAGGGAATCAGGGTTGTGAGGGAGGTCAGAGGGAGAGGGAGAGAGATAATCTTAGGCAGGCCCTACACTCAGCATAGAGCCTGATGTGGCACTCAATCTCAGAAGCCTGAGATCAGGACCTGAGCTGAAATAAAGAGTCCAATGTTTAACTGTCTGAGCCACCCAGGCATCCCATTTTTACACAATTTTAAATTAATGACAGACTCGGTAGTAACATTGAAATCTATATACTCAGTTCAGACTACTTCACCAAGTCTTGTATTCATATATTTTACTGACTGATGGACATTTTCTTCTGACCGCCTCAAGACATTTCAGATTCAATGTACCAATATATTCCAAAGGGCACCGATGATTTTTTTTTATCCCCAAACCTGCTTTTTCTTCTAGACTTTCTATCTTCTTTGATTGTGCTACATAGTTATCCCAACTAGAAAGCTGAGAGCTTCCCTAAACTCCTTTTGCCTTCATTGTTAATGGTCACCAAATTCTGATCACTTAACTTTTTAAATAATTTCAACTCTATCTTCTGTCTGTCTTCTCCATTCTAATATTTATGGCAATTCAGGTATTCCTCCAATTTTCTGCACAAATTCTTAGGTGATCTCTCTGTCTTCTGTCTTATTACTTTAAAATCCATACTCAATCACATTTCTCCAAATAACTTCATACTAAATGGTGAGTGACTCAAAGCTTTCCCACTTAGATGACAAACAAGGCAAGGATGTCCTCTCCAACTACTGCTTTTCACATACACTGAAAATCCTAGTTAATGCAATAAGATAAGAAAAGGATACAGATTGGAAAGTAAGAAATAAAACTGTCTGTCTTTTCAGATAACATGATTGTCTACATAGGAAATCTGAATGAATCAACAGACACCTGAACTAATAAGTGAATATACCAAAGTTGCAAGATACAAGGTTAATATACAAAAGTCAATCGCATTTATTTTAGATTTTTTTTTTTAAATTTATTTGACAGAGATCACAAGTAGGCAGAGGGGCAGGCAGAGAGAGAGGAGGGGAAGCAGGCTCCTTGCTGAGCATATAGCCCAATGTGGGGCTTGGTCCCAGGACCCTGAAACCATGACCTAGGCCAAAGATAGAGGATTTAACCCACTGAGGCACCCAGGTGCCCCAAGCCAATCGCATTCTAATATATCAGCAATAAACAAGTAGAATTTGACATTAAAAATACATTTATAATATTATCACCACTTCAAATCAAATACTTAAATATAAATCTAGCAAAATATGTACAAGATCTATATTAAGAAAACTACAAAACTCTTATGAAAGATATCAGTAAACTAAATAAATGGAGATATATTCCATGTTCATGGAGGGAAAGACTCAATATTGTCAAGATGTCAGTTCTTCCCAACTTAATCTATAGACGCAATGCAATTCCAGTAAAAAATCCCAGCAAGTTATTTTGTGGATATTGACAAATGGAATCTAAAGTTTATATGAAAAGCCAGAAGATCCAGAATAGCCAACTTAATATTGACAGTTAACAAAGTTGGAAAACTAACAGTACCCAGTTTCAAGACCTAGTATAAAGCTACAGTAATTAAGACAGCATACTATTGGTGAAAGATGAGAAAAAGAAATCAATGGAACAGAATGGAGCCTGGAGACAGACCACAAAAACCTAATCAACTGATCTTTGACAGGAGCAAAGGCAATACAATGGAGCAAGATAACTGTTCAACAAATAATAATGGAACAACTGGACATCCAGCAAAGAGTGACTGAAACACAGACCTTATACCCTGCCCACACACAAAATTAACTCAAAATGGACCATAGACCTAAGTGTGAAATGAAAAAATATAACCCCCTGGAAGATGACATAGGTGATCTTGGGTATGGTGATAACTTTTAAATATAACGCAAAAGGCATGATCTATGAAATAAATATTGTAAAGCTGGAATTCATGAAAATTAAAAACTTCTACTCTGCAAAAGACAATGTCAAGAGAATGAGATGACAAGCCACAATCTGAGAAAATATTTGCAGAGGACACATCTAATAAAGAACCGCTATCCAAAACATATAAAGAACTATTAAAACCCAACAATAAGAAAATGAGCAACTCAATTTAAAAAGTTTAATGACACCTCACCAAAGAAGATGTACAAATGGCAAGTAAGAAATGAAAGGATATTCAACATCATATGTCATTAGAGTATTGCAAATCAAAACAATGAGATATCACTGCATGCCTATTACAATAACCAAAATCCAAAACACTGACAACACCAAATGCTGGTGAGGATGTAGAGCAAGAGGAACTCTCATTCATTGCCTGTGGGAATGCAAAATAATACAGCCATTTTGGAAGACAGTTGGGAAGTTTCTTACAATACTAAACATACTCTTACCATACATTCTAGTAACCACACTCCTTGGTTGTGAAGTGAAAACTTATGTCCACACAAGAAAACTTGTATACAGATGTTTATAGCAACTTTATTGATAATTGCTAAAACTTGGAATTAACCATGATTTTTTAAATCTTTTTTTAAAAGATGTTATTTATTTATTTGAGAGAGAGAGAATGAGAGAGACCATGAAAGAAGAGGTCAGAGGGAGAAGGAGACTCCCCCTGGAGCTGGGAACCCGATGTGGGACTTGATCCCAGGACTCCAGGATCATGACCTGAGCTGAAGGCAGTCGCTTAACCAACTGAGCTACCCAGGTGCCCTAACCATGATGTTTTTTAGAAGGTGAGTAGATAAATAAGTATACTCTGTATGTTACTATACTGGTGGATACATGTCATTATATATTTGTCAAAACACATAAAATTTATAACACCAAGAGTGACTAATGTAAACTATGGACTTTGAGTATAATGATGTGTCAATGTAGGTTTACTGTTTATAACAAATATACCACTGTGGTGTGAGATACTGATAGGAGAGAGGTTGGGCATGTGTGGAGACAAGGAGATATGGGAACTCCATATATTCCTCTCAACTTTGCTATGATCCTAAAACTGCTCTAAAAAATAAAGTTGATTAATCTTTTTTAAAACTGAAAAGTCCTGGGGTGCTTGAGTGGCTCAGTGAGTGAAACGTCTGACCTTTTTTTTTCTTTTCTTTTTTTTTGTTTTTTTAAGATTTTATTTATTTATTGGACAGAGAGAGAGAAAGACCACAAGTAGGCAGAGAGGCAGGCACAGAGGAAGGGGAAGCCAGGCTCCCCGCTGAGCAGAGAGCCCAATGTGGGGCTCGATCCCAGGACCCTGAGATCATGACCTGAGTAGAAGGCATAGGCTTAAACCACTGAGCCACCCAGGCGCCCAAACATCTGACTTTTGACTTTGGCTTGCATTGTGATCCCAGTGTCATGAGATGAATCCCCACCAGTCCCATGAGGGGAGATTTTCTATCTGCCTCTCCCCGCCATGCACACACACACACTCTTTCTCAAAAATTAATTAATTAATTAATTACTTAAATCAGAAAATCCTACATGAAGAAAAGGTATCAACATCATAAATACACAAATAATCAAAGTCTTTTTAAATAAGTCTTTTAGATTCTATGACCATGGTGGTTGTCTTTCACTTTTTGGTTGGTATCTGTGAAAAAAAAATAGATATAAGAAAAAGGAAGTTTCTAAGATCGTATTGATTTATATGTAATGTTATCACTTTCCCTACTTGATTTACAAATATTTATTTTAAAGAAAGTAGATTTACTGCAATGCAAAATACAGGATATATCCTATTTGATTAAACGATTACTACAGATCGAGTTGGTAATTATTATTGGTAAGCCTAAGTAACATTTCTGTGCTGAAAAACAAATTATATTTTTATAGTTTCTCCTCATGGTAATTTTCAGTTACATAATATACAATGGCACAAAGATTGGTTTTAAATACATATTATATAGAGATAATTAATATTTAAAGTCTTAAAACAATTGTTCACCAGTGTATGATATCATTGGAAACATAAAATTTTGGAGGTTAAAGGAGCTTTCATGCTATTTTATTTAAACTTCTCTTTGAATTCAGGAATCCCTTTACCCACATTTAGGCAACAACTCAACAGAAACCAGTGTAAAACCTCCCACAGAATTTTTTTTTTACTTGAAAGAAAATAAGTTAACAGTAAGTAAAAACTAGTTTACTGACTTTGCATGGGTAAACAGCCTCAGGAAATTAAAAGACTGAGAGTCAAAAAAGAATTTTAGTTCAAGTATAATTTAAATTTAAACTACATAATAAAGGACATAAGGAAAAATGGCACTTTTATTTTAGAAGGGTAGAACAGGCTTCTAAAACAAAGTCAGTTTCTTGGAGTTGGAAGAGTCAAAATTTTTATTAAAGGGAGTTTTCTTTTTTAAACAACATTCACATGCCATAAAACAAGATGGCACTTATTCCATGTTTCTGCAAGTCTTCCTATTTCCACTTATTTGAAGATTACCCATTACTGGTATCACTCATACAAAATGTAGTTTCCCAAAGTCATGAGTAGGATAAGAAAATAACAAACATCATGGCATACAAACAGTAAATACAGCTGCTTGCAGAAGCCAATGAAACACCTTATTGGTCACTGGGTTATTTGTATCCTTCCTAGAATATGAGTTTTGAGCATCTCCATGTATGTTCTGAAACTTTAAATTATCCCTTTAGTCATGAATGGTATTTGGTCAGGGGGTGATGAATAAATGAGTATCACCCAGTAACATGGAAGTTTTAATATGGTCAAAAGCCAGATATGCTTGTGGTCCTTCGAAGTCAAACAGTACTTCTAATGCTGTTATGCTGGTTATTTGGTTTTTGGCTTCCTCTTTAACAATGAGAGCTCTATATTTTTCTATATAAAATAGGACTTGTTAATGAGAATGTAGAATAAGTTAGCATGACAATTACCAAGAATCCATTTTCCTCACAAACTAAGGAGAATATTTTTAATCATTATTTTCATTCAATGCTTTGGCCATATTTGAAGATGCAGGGAAATGTCGTGGTGGAAGTAATAGTAATTTTTTTTTTTAATTCTTGTTTTAGTAAAACTCATTACAACTATTCCGAATCCATTTTTGGCTAAGTGAGGAGGAAAGTTTTACCAGCTGATGGCCGTTTGATGACCTACATGGAAAGAATTGGTAGACTCAGGAGAGCACAATTGAGAGAAGTGATCACATCACAAAATATGACATCATTCTTTGGCACCAGCTGGCATCCTGGACATGGAGAGTGAGTTATACTCTCAACCCTCAATTTTCCCCTCAAGATTACCCTTGTGGCTCACCAGAGGGCAGTGTGCAGTAATCGGCTCTACTACCTCCTATGTTGGATGTTTCCTTTGGAACAGCCAATGTCAAATCATCAGAAACAGAACACAGGCAAGAGAATAAATTATGGAAGTTGTTTTGTTAAATTTGTTGTATCTCTCCCCCCTACAAGGAATTCTTAACATTGAGAAATTAATCAATCACCACACGAGATATAAGGTAATTACTTTTAATAAGTTTCTCGTAAACTCTGTGTTTCAAATTTACAACAATAGTTTCGGAATTACTAAATTCAGTTCTCCTCTTTAGACTTACAAATGCATAATATTATTCAAAGGTGAATAAACTTCCTTCCTTCACACATCTCACATGTGAAATCTCAAGGGTTTTCAATTAATTAAATAATTCAGTGAGCACTTACTGAACAATTGGAGTGTGGGATATAACAAAGTAAAGCACCTATAAAGCCTGCTCAAAAGGAGCTTGAACTCTATCAAGGGATGAAAGTGTAAATGAAAAATTAAAAACATGATCAAACTTATACAAAGTAGAAGATACATACAAAGTGTTATGAAAATTGAGAAGATGGAGATCTGAAAGCTTTTGGGAAGGTTCAGAATCTGAGCTGAATCTTGCAACTGAGGCAAAATTCTTAGACATATTGAAAGTGATAAAAGCACATCCTAGATAAAGGAAACATTATGGATAGGGTGAGTTAAAGGACCTAGGAGGTCAGAGAATGCAAAAGGTGGTAGTAGAAATAATGCTAGAGAACTATTTTGTGAATAGGTACTTCAGAGTATTAAATATCAGGATGGGATGCTTCAAAAACTAAGCTGATAATGGAAAATTGTGGGACCAGAAAATCAACATTTGCTCTGTGTACTAAGAAAATTGATCTGATAGTATTGTGTAGGATAGATTAGATAAGTAAGAATCCAAAGGTAGGGAGTTGAGTTAGAAGGCGATTTCAATACTCCTGCATAATTTGAGATTGAAAATGAGGCAAGCAAGAGGGTCTGTAAATATGGGGCACCTGGGTGGCTCAGTGGGTTAAGACTCTGCCTTCGGCTCAGGTCATGACAAAGGTCACGTTGGGCTCTCTGCTCAGTGGGGAGCCTGCTTCCTCCTCTCTCTCTCTCTGCCTGCCCCTCTGCCTACTTGTGATCTCTGTCTGTCAAAATAAATAAATAAAATCTTGGGAAAAAAAGAGGTCTGTAAATGTAAAATTGGTATGAGTAAAAACTAAGTAAATGTGCGTGGGGTAAAAAGAAAAAGAAGTCAAAACTAAAGTTTGAGTTTTTGAGCTAAAGTGGGAGGATGACAACTTTATTCAGTGAAATACAGGACCCAGGAAAAGCGGGTTTGAGAAATAAATTGATATAGTAACCAAAAATATTAAATAGACTATCCTAGTTAAAATCTTTATAAAGCTAGGGGTGCATGGTGGCTCAGTCAATTAAGCCTCTGCCTACAGCTCAGGTCATGATCCCAGGGTCCGGGCATTAAGCCCTGCATGGCACTCCCTGTTCAGAGACGAGCCTGCTTCTCCCTCTCCCTCAGATGTTGCCCCTCCTTGCACTCTCTCTCTCTCTCTGTGTCAAATAAATAAATGAATAAATAAAATCTTTAAACGGTTCTGAATTTTTTGAATGTGAAATTTTAAGAGGAGTTTATTGAGCATTCAAGATGAACATAATATCATTGTGTTACACGGGAGGAACTTCAAGGTGTTCTCCCACCACCAACGAAAATAAGGTTTGTTAAACTTTATTGTTGCTAAAAATTTAAGAATACCCTAATTTTACCAAATGGTGGTTGTGCTTAACTAAAAAGGAAAGAATTGCAACCTTTCACTGATGCAGTCATGTTCTGGGCATTTTTTTCTTTCTAATAAAAAATATGATAGAACATTTAAAGTTCTATAAAGTAATAATAATCTTGAAGAAACAAAGAGAACTAAATATGACTTCCTTTAATATTTTTAATTTTTTAATGTATTAACTGAAAAAGCCTATGGTGGAGTCTCATTTGTCCAAATACATTGTAATAATTTTGCCCACCTTGGCTAACAGTTACAAAATCCAGAGATGAAGCTGTGAAAGAAACTTTTCCAGTTGAAGCATCTGCTTCTGTTACAAATTTTTCAATCAATGGTACAGGAAGTTTTGTAGCTGCTTTGATTTCATCTGTTAGTTTTTCTACTCAAATCAAATAAATGACATCATAAGTGGCATGGGCTTGTTTCTTAGCCACTAAAAAAATCCTAGTAGTAAATTTCCCACACTTGAGTTTTATATTCCTATCTTTCACTCTTGATCCCTTGAAACACTTGCTAATCAAATAGCTCTTGTCTATACTTGGGACCCTACAGCTTAATTTTTTTTTTGCATGCCAACCACAAAGGAGTGTTTCACATGTTAATCATATCCTCTCCACCCTGCTCTCATGCCTATATAATTTAAGACAAAAATGAGCCTTTTATCTTGATGGAATGTTGTACCTGGTATTTCTTAGTGTATGTATGGTCAAATTAGAGCTGCAAGGCACTAAACTATTTTTTTTCTTTTTTTAAAGATTTTATTTGACACACACACACACACACACACACACACAGAAAGAGACCAACCACAGCCAGGGGGAGCTGCAGGCAGAGGGAGAAGCAGGCTTCCCACTGAGGGAGCTTGATACAGGACTTGATCGCAGGACCCTGGGATCGTGACCTGGAGGCAAGCACTTAACCAACTAAGCCACCCAGTGTCTTTATGCTATTCTTAACATCATTTTACTTTGTCACCTCCATGTACCAAGTTACTGTAGGAAGCCCTGTGGAATTCAATACCACCACAGTTTCAGGTGAACTTTTTAGAAATTGACACCATCACACAACATTTTGTTATGCTTGCCCCTTTTGCTGCTTAAATAACCCCAACTAGAATGTAAGCCATATGAGGGGAAGGATGGTATCTAGTTTAAGAAGCACACTGAGCACCCAGGCTTGTTAGAAAACAAGCATAGAATGGAAAACTCAGCTAGTTCTGAGACTTCTGGCAGTGGGAAAGGTCATAATATTGGCTGGCATTCTGCTAAAGGGGGAAAAAAGGGAGGTACCAGGAAATGAGGTTATAATTATTATCTAAGGATCAGAAAGCATAAGAGAATTAAACATCTCTGGTCTCCCTTTCTATAGATAGCTCTCCAATATATCTTTATTTGTATATGCATATAATTAATTGTGATGAAGTACACATAAAATTTACTAACGTAACCATTTTTGAGTGTACCATTCAGTAGCATTACATACATTCACATTGTTGTGCAACCATCACCATCATTTATCTCTAGATCTGTTTTCATCTTAGAATACTGAAACTTTGTACTAATTAAACAAGAAACTTCCATTACCTCCTCTGCACAAAACCTAGAAATTACCATTCCCCATCTGGCCAAATCTGGCCACTCTAGGTAACTAACTCATAGAAGTGGAATCAAGTATTTGTTTCTTTGTAACTGGCTTATTTCACATAGCATGTTCTAAAGGTTTACCCATGCTTTCATATGTTTCCTTTCTTTTTTAAGGCTGAATAATAGTCTATTGAATGTATATACCACATTTTATCAGTTCATCTGTCAGTGGACACTTGGGTTGTTTCTACCCTCTGGCTATTGTGATTAATAGTGTTATGAACATGGATATAGAAATATCTCATCAAGAAGTGCTTTCCAGGGGCGCCTGGGTGGCTCAGTGGGTTAAGCCACTGCCTTCGGCTCAGGTCATGATCCCAGGGTTCTGGGATCGAGCCCCGCATTGGGCTCTCTGCTCAGCGGGGAGCCTGCTTCTTCCTCTTTCTCTGCCTGCCTGCCTCTCTGCCTGCTTGTGATCTCTCTCTGTCAAATAAATAAATAAAATCTTAAAAAAAAAAAAAAAAAGAAGTGCTTTCCATTCTTTTGGATATAGACCCAGAAGTGGAATTGCTAGATGATATGATACTTCTATTTTTAAGTTTTTGAGGACACTCCATACTGTTTTTCTTTTCTTTTCTTTTTTTAAGATTTTAATTTTTTTTTTTTTTTTTTGTCAGAGAGAGAGAGAGGACAAGCAGAGGAAGCAGCAGACAGAGCAGGCAGATGGAGAAGCAGGCTCCTCGCTGAGCAGGGAGCCTGATGGTGGGACTCGGTCCCAGGACTCTGGGCTCACGACCTGAGCCGAAGGCAGCCGCCTAACCAACTGAGCCACGCAGGTGTCCCTCCATACTGTTTTTCATAGTAACTGTACCACTTTACATTCTCAGAGTGCAAAAGTGTTAGAATTTCTCCACATTTTTGCAAACACTTATTTTCTGTTTGTTTTTTGTTTGATAGTAGCCACCTTAATGGGTGTGAGGTAGTAGCTCATGAGGATTTAATTTGCATTTCACTACTGATCAGTGATTTTGAGCATCTCCTTGTGTGTTTATTGGTCATGTGTATCACTTCCTTGGAAAAATAACTTGACTCTTGCCCATTGGAAAAATAACTTGACTCTTGCTCCGGGTTCTTTGGAGCTTTTTGTTGTTGAGCTGTTGTTCTTTATACACCCTAAATATTAACCCCTTGTGACATATATGATTTGCAAATATTATCTCCCATTCTGTAAGTTACCTTTTCTCTCTATGGATCATGTCTTTTGATGCACAGGAGTATTATGTAGTTTACACACTGTTTTATGTAGTCCAGTTCATCTATTTTTTTTTTTTCTTTTGTTGCCTGTGCTTTTACTGTCATACTCAAGAAATCATTGACACATCCAGTGTCATGAAGACTTTCTCCTATGTTTTCTTCTAAGGGCTTTATCCTATTTAATTCTTCACATGTAGGTTTTTGATCCATTCTGAGTTCATTTTTGTATATGATGTAAGATAAAAGTTCAACTCCATTGTTTTTGTATGTGTTGTGCCAGTTTTCCCAACACCATTTGTGGAAAAGACTGTCATTTCCCCCATTAAATGGTCATTGTCACCCTTGTGAAAAATCATTTGGCAATATAAGTGAAGGTTTAATTCTGAAATTTTTATTCTATTCCATGTGTCTATATATCTGTTTTTATGCCAATACTACACTTTTTTTTTTAAGATTTTATTTATTTATTTGACAGAGAGAACACAAGCAGGGGATACAGCAGGAGGAGAGGGAGAAGCAGGCTCCCCGCTGAGCAGAGAGCCGGACCTGAGGCTCAATCTCAGGACCCTGGAATCATGACTGGAGCCAAAGGCAGACACTTAATACCTGAGCCACCCAAGTGCCCCTACGCTGTTTTTACTACCATGGCTTTGTAGTAAGTTTTGAATCAGGAAGTATGAAACAACCAAATTTGTTCTTCCTTTTGTTTTGGTTATTCAGGGTCCCTTGAAATTTCATATGAATTTTAAGATTTTTTTTTCTAATTCTTCAAAAGAACTGTTGGGATTTTGATAGGATTTTGATTGTGTTGGGTCAGTAAGTCACCCTAGGTGGTATGGGTATCTTAATATTAAGTTTTCAGTTTCAAATATATCTTAAGCCTGGGAACAAGGACCATTTTTAAAAAGCCATTTATTTGGATGAAAGGAATTGTAAACAATTTATTCTAGGCAATCAAAACGTCAAGCTCCAAGAAACTGATAAGGGAGTAAAGATTGGAGTGGTTTGTTGGTCAAAAAATTGAAACACGAGCAGTAGAATTCACTAATCTGGTGGAAGAGACAACGATACAGTTAGATACAGTTTTGTTATTATTAAATTGCTATGTATACAAGGTTTTACTTATGTGTTTTTTATTCTATTTCTATTAATTATGTCTATGGTGACATGGTGGCACCGTATTACATTTTTAATTATTGTAATTTTATCATTTGTTTTAATAGCCACTAGGCCAATTATCTATGCATTGTTCTTTTCTCATAAATAATTTAATCTTGGGGCACCTGGGTGGCTTAGTCATTGAAATGTCTGCCTTCAGCTCAGGTCATGATCCCAGAGTCCTGGGATCAAACCCCAAGTCCTGCTCCCTGCTCGGTGAGCAGCCTGCTTCTCCCTTTCCCTCTGCCTGTCACTCTGCCTGCTTGTGCTCTTTCTCTCTGTCAAATAAATAAAATCTTTAAA
Source organism: Mustela putorius furo (assembly GCF_011764305.1). Taxonomy (NCBI): domain Eukaryota; kingdom Metazoa; phylum Chordata; class Mammalia; order Carnivora; family Mustelidae; genus Mustela; species Mustela putorius. The sequence goes on along the minus strand of NW_025422368.1, from coordinate 24,834,674 downwards.
ATAAATAAATAAATAAAAATAATTTAATCTTGTTCATGATTTTTTGAAGAAAGCTTTATGAAATTTTTATCAAGTTTAAAAAACATTCTGATGAGAATTTTCACTTAAATCATATTAGATATATGAGTTCACTTGAAGGCACTTGATATCTTCATAATATTGAATCTTCAACATCCAAGAATTAGGTATGACTTTCCATTTATTCAAAATTTATCTCTCTACAAAAAGTTCTATTAATTTCTTTATATGCTTCCTACATATTGTTAAGTTTGACATATTATATAATACACATTATATAAGTTTGATTAAGCATTGGATTTTGAATTTTATCTATTATATCAATCAGGGATCAACCCAGAACACTGAAGGCACTCTGTGTAATCCACCTACAGAGTTTAATATAGGAATTGTGGGCTTATGCAACTCTTAGAAGAACAGGAGACATAGGATCAGGGAGTTCAAAAGTAAAGATTTCAGCCTATAACACCACAGAAGGTGGTTCTCAAGAATTCTTGAAAAAGCCAGTATAGATCTCATGTATGCTCATTTGTCAGTTTGCAACTGCCTCCAGAGAGTAATGACCTTTCCTTCTCTTGTGCCCTATAAACCTCATGTCAGTGCTTCTTACTGGTAGTCTGTGGCTTCTCCTCTGCTATAAAAGGGTAAAGAAGTAATGCTAAGTGAACTACTATCCAGTCCAATTTAAGAAGATCAACATTGTTGCAATGAACATCTAATTTATTTTAATGTGATAATTTATATGAATGGGTTTTGTAACATTAAGCTATTTTGGGGGGAAAAAATGCCTAACTCATTTTGGTGTATTTTGTGACATACTGTCAACTTTAAAATTATTTTATTTACTTGAATTTTTTGATATTATTTTTATAAAAATTTTCTGCAATGATATCATATTATGGTATCTTTGGTTCTGCTACTAAGATTATATTTGCATTATAAAATAAACTAAGAACATTTCTATCTTTTCTTGTCTTCTGAAAATTTAAATTTATCACATGGAAATTACCTATTGCTTATTAATTGGAAATAACACAAAAAACTTCTGGGCCCAATACTTTTTTTACCCATCACACCCCCCCAATCCATTTTATGAGTAAATGTTGATCTGTGCTCTTCTCAATTTAACTGATACTGTAATAGAAATGGATAAACTTTCCAAAGCTGAAGAAATATGTACATTTGTAATGGAAATAGTTCAATAACTGGACCAGGCTAAATTAATTAAAAAATGGACAATTAGGATAAAAATGTTAAATTTCAAAGATAAAAGAAAATATTCTATGACAAAGCAGCCAATTAACAAAGGTTGCCTAAAAAGGAATTAAAATCAGATTGGCCTTGGGTTTGACCATAACACTGAAAGGGAGAAAACAATGTATCCTCCTTTTGAGACAACATTTCATTACCCAAAATTCTAAACTCAGCTAAATTTTCTTTACATACCAGTCAACAGAAAGGCATACTCACATATGCAGGAGCTCAGAAATTGTACTGTCTGAATTTTCTGAATGAAAACATTTTGAAAGAGATGCTTCTGTCCAATGGGAAATGCATCAAAATAAATGATAAAAGAGAGAAGAAATTGTAATAAAAAAGAATTGAAATGAGCATCAATGGCAGTTCAACATTGCATTAAATTTAAATGTTTGTTGGAATCACTGATGCAAAATTAATGCAAACATCAAAACATTAAGAAATGTCTAATACAACAAAATATTTTCTAAGATTAAAGACAGTCATTAATGGGATTTAAAACAGCATGGCAAAGACCTATAATAGTTGTATGAGCTTGGGCATGAGGCAGTTTGTTTTGCAGTCACTGTTGATAAAATAATCTAATCATTTCATAAAATAATTTGGGGGCCCCCTGGGTGGTGCAGTCAGTTCAGTGTCTGACTCTTGGTTTCAGTTCAGTTCCTGAAAGTGGTGTGGGATCAGGCCCCACATTGGCACTACAATCAGCAAGGAGTCTGCTTGATTCTCTCTCCCTCTGCCCCTTCCACTTGTGCTCTCTCTCTGACTAAAATAAATAAATTAAATCTTTTTAAAAAAAGATAATTTAGAACTTTTTAAAAATTCATACCTTATAACCCAGTATTTCTACAATTAGAAATTTGTTCTAAGGAATAAGGAAATAACATGCAAGATTTGTCTTTAAACTCTTGTTTATAATAGAAAATATATGGACCTATCATCTTCTGTCCTATGCCTTGGTCTCTATATTTGTTTCTTTTGTTTTTTAAATATCTTATTTATTTATTTGAGAGAGAGAGAGAGACAGAGACAGAGATAACTAGAGAGAGCGTGAGCAGGGAGGAAAGAGAAAAGCCGGCTCCCTACTGAGCAGGCATGGGGGGTGGTACTCAATCCCAGGACCCTGGGATCATGACCTGAGCCAAAGACAGATGCTTAACTGACTGAGCCACCCATATGCCCCTCTATATTTGTTTTCTAAATACTAATTTTATTTCCTGTAATGTTGCTTCATTTCTTATTAAGATCTTGTAAAATCTCATTGCATTTTTAATTAATTGAATCCCCTTTTTCTAATTCAACTACTTGGAAATTTTGTCCTTTTTTTTTTTTTTTAAATTACCTCTCTTTGTCTCAATTTACAGATTTGCCCTCTGATCTTTCTTCTGTTAGTTTATAGAAATCAGGTTCTCCTGAATTTTATTTAAAATACACAGGAGATGTTCTTTTTTAAAATACGGCACCACTTCCACTATAACCAAGGGAATCTCTTGAATGTTATGTCGGTGAATGGTACTCTTCCATAGGTTCCTGTGCTGTTGCTGAGATTAACTGTCTTTTGCATCTCAAAAGAAACATGTTAAAAGAGGAGTTAGCCAGCTGTGCCCTGTACCATGCCCACAGGAAGTGCCCTTTGAATGGTGCTGTATACTGGTATGATGACTCCAGCAGCAATGTGAAATACAGGTAAGAAGGATGTTCACACCTTAGGCGGGGAACCTACTTATGTGGATATAAAAATATTCTGGGGGCAGAAAAGATAATGAGGGTCTAGACTATACCTATTTCAATGGAATTGAGAAGAGAGGTTCAATTTGAGAAACATTTAATTGGTACTAATAACAAACATGGTGGTTTATTCATGTGAGAGTTGAAAGAAAGAAGGGACAAAATAAAGAATTATTCAGAAATACAACCTTGGATGACTGGATTAAAGATGAACTGCTAATTGAGACAGGAAATAAAGGAGGAAAAGCAGACTTCTGGAGTTTACAGACAATAATTTCACTTTGAAACTTACTTAGTTTGGGCTACTTAAAACCAGGTGGAAATGCTAAGTAGACAATCTAAAATATGGAACTAGATAACAAGTTTTGGAGGTGGAAATAAGGATTTGAGCATTATCAATAAACTGTAGTTAAAACAAAGACAAACAAACAGAACAGAACAACAACCAAAAAAGCACAAAATCTCTGAATCAAATTCCCCTGGAAGAAGGTAGAGCAAGGAGAAAATGTTGAGAAAACAGAAGAACATTAATATTTAAGGAATGACTAGAAGAAAATCTAGTGAAGGGGGCTAAGAGATAAGAATTTAATGATTAGAAAAAGAAACAGGGAAGCCAAATCAGGAAAAAAAAATTTTTTTAAAGATTTTATTTATTTATTTGACAGAGATCACAAGTAGGCAGAGAGAGAGAGGAGGAAGCAAGCTCCCCACTGAACAGAGAGCCCGATGTGGGGCTTGATCCCAGGATGCTGAGATCATGACTCGAGCCCAAGGCAGAGGCCCCAACCCACTGAGCCACCCAGGTGCCCCCAAAAGATTTTTTTTGAACTATTCTAATTTAGAGAAAAAACAGAAAGTCAAAAGGACCAGAGCCAGCACAGGAGGTAAAGATTGAAGAGTGGCCTTCAGAGATGGTGATTCTGTCATTAGCAATCTTACAGAGAGCTCAATCATAGGAAGTGTCCTAGAATGTTAGAGAGGAAGGAGCAGTAATAGATAAGAAAGCTGAGCAGTAACGAGATAAGAAAGCTTGGTTAAAAAAAGAAAAGGCAGGCATTAAACAGTTCTCTTTTTTCTCCTTAATTCCATGTAAATTTTTACTAATATATACTTAAGGAAAGTGCAAAAATCCTAAGCATGTATTCAATGAATATTCACAACGTGAATATGGAACCACTCATTGAACCAACCTACAAATCAAGAAGCAAACTACCAGAATCTCAAAGGCCTCTTCCGTGTATCCTTTCTCTACCCATTTTCCCTCTTGGCCAAGCATAACTGTTGTCTTGACATCTAAAACTAAATCAGCTTTATTGTCTCTGTACTTACCTGTCTTCTCAAATAAAATGTAACTAATCTACCATACTTCACTAACGTAGGATAGTTACAATGATCACAAAGTACAGGTTAAGGCCGGAGCCTCACCGCCCTCCACAGCCATAGAGCCAGGTGGAGGACCTGAAGGATCATAGGTGCTTCTAAACTAATTGAATGAAAGAACAGATCTTCATAATCAGTTACCATCGTCCTAATCTTCCTACGCCCCCAATGTTCTATGGCCTTCTCAGGGCCACTGCATCTGCTTTGCACTGAAATCATTCTCTTACTACAATGTATTTAAAAAAACCAATGGTGGAATACGGCAATAAAAATGCTTTTATCCAAGAATTAAAATTCTTCACTTATTTCCAGTTGAAAGATCTCTTTTTAGCTCACCTTCTCCTTCAGTATTTCCATCACATTCTGTTCATTATTTCTAGCACTGCTCGGGACTGCCTCCTAACAACTTTCACGAATAGTTTGTCCCTTCTGCAACTCGTTAGCAAAATCCCTGACTCATTTTTCTACTTCAGGCTCTTTTATAGCTTTAATAAATGTAACTGTTTTATTAACAGCAAAATCCTTAAGGACAGGGACTTATTTTATTCCTTAAATCATAAAGATAAATCCCAAGATCATATAGCTCTATCATTCCAAAGATTTATACATTTTTCTTGTAAAATACATTCATTTGTAGTGAAAAGCAGCTGAGTGGAAATCTGATTAAAAAACAACTGTCATTGATTTTTGTGTGGCTCTGTTAATTGCCTGCCATTCCTTCCACATATTCTCTATTTAATTTGATCTGATACCATTAAAATATTAACCTCAGGGAAACTTACAGGGATTCAAATGTTTACGATTAAAACCATAAGTTAAAGCTGCTTCTTTGCCCATACTCTCCACGCTTGTTCCTAACAAAAGCAAAGATTAAATGGAATTCTTTCTTGCATTTGGATAGTGCACTGAACTCACTTTGCCTGAACAATATGCCCATTATGACAAAGCACCAAGATTATTTTTATGACCAAGTATAGAGATAATTTTTTTTCTATCTGTTCAAAAAAAGAATTCAAAGCTTTTTTGGGAATAGCTAGGTTGTATTGTCATATCAAAAGCTCATTTGTGAACATAAGGGTCTCTGGTATTAAAAAGCAAAACACTTATATAAAATATAACTTTTGTTATAGTGAGCTATAAGAAAAAAATTCAAATTTGAAATATCCCTCAGCTCTTAGAAGAATAGATTTTTTTGAATTGTAAATATTTTATATGAAAGAGTATCAACTGATAGTCCTATTCTAGAGTATTTTCTAAAACCCATGTACTTTCATCTACATAGAAAATACAGATAGGGGCACCTGGGTGGCTCAGTGGGTTAAAGCCTCTGCCTTCGGCTCAGGACATGATCCCAGGATCCTGGGATCGAGCCCCACATCGGGCTCTCTGCTCAGCGGGGAGCCTGCTTCCCCTCCTCTCTCTCTTCCTGCTTCTCTGCTTGCTTGTACTCTCTCTCTCTCTGTCAAATAAATAAATAAAATCTTAAAAAAAATACAGATAAAACTGATTATCAAAACAAATATAAGAGCACAAATGCCAAGAAATATAAAAGGAAAAGGGCAGAAAAAGCAATTTGGTTGAACCAGAAAGTTTGGGTTCAGGATAATGACTGATTCATTAAAAAGAGAGAGAGAGAGAGAGAGAGAGAGAAAGAGAGAGAGAGTGCGCTTTAACTTTCTAGGCAGCCCAGGTGGCAGATGGAGAAAATTTAAGTTACATGCTTTTCTGTTTAAATAATAAGTATCACACTAGTTAGAAAAACTTCCCCCATTAAACTCTAGAGAAATTTAATTAGAACTTCATATTGGACATCCAGAATAAAACAATAGATATTTTTTTAAACCAAGGTTTTATAAAAGTTTTTGCAATATTGAGGGCATTATGGAAGTTTATATTGTAATATATAAGTTGTGGTACTTTTTTTTTTTTTTTTTTTTTTCAAACATTTTTTTTTTTCTTTTGTCAGAGAGAGTGAGCACAGGCAGACAGAGTAGCAGGCAGAGGCAGAAGCAGGCTTCCTGCTGAGCAAGGAGCCCAATGTGGGACTCGATCCCAGGGCCCTAGGATCATGACCTGAGTCAAAGGCAGCCGCTTAACCAACTGAACCACCCAGGCGTCCCAAGTTGTGGTACTTTTAAGGCAAATGTATATTTCAGTTTACTAATTGGGTTTTCATGTGAATTTTAAACTGTCAACATTTAAGATCTTTAAACAGCTTTATATTTGCAGAACATTTTTTAGAAAGCAAAAATTCAAAGGTAAGAGGAGTTAAGGGAAGAAGCAAGAAATTGACATCAGTTTTTATGGAATAATTCATTTTTGTTGACTACAATATCCTTCTAATTGTTCTGTTACCTTTCCTTGGATTTATGATGCATAAAGCTGTGAATAACTTAGAAAATTACTCTAAATGCTTCACAATATGTATAGCAACAACAGGATCCAAATTTCCTATTCAGTCTCCTAGTTTTTCCACAGAACAGCCTCTTTGTCTCTTCAAATATATGGTTTTATAGTATATAATAATCCAACACATTTGTAGCAACACAATAAGCATTTAATATTTACAACATGGGCAAAATATTAGATGTTTCTTTCTGGAGAAATAGAGACCTATATCTAAACACTCAACTGCCCTATTTCTTTTTCTTTTTTTTAAGATTTTATTTATTTATTTGACAGAGAGAGATCACAAGTAGGCAGAGAGGCAGGCAGAGAGAGAGAGGAGGAAGCAGGCTCCCCGCTGAGCAGAGAGCCCCATGTGGGACTCGATCCCAGGACCCTGAGATCATGACCTGAGCCGAAGGCAGCAGCTTAACCCACTGAGCCACCCAGGCGCCCGTCAACTGCCCTATTTCTAAAAGCTGCTTTATACATTAATTTGAAACTTATTTCTGTGAGAAAAATACTTTATCTGTGAAAGTAGGTATACAGATAGCAATGTTTTCTCCTCTACGTATAATGTTAATTTCTTTGCGGTTCTGCTGTTTCATCATGTATTTTCTAAACTTTTCACTTTCATCCCAAGCTGCTAAAACAGAATCTGAGAATACAAGATTCTCAAGTGCAAAACATTGCAGTAGAGTAAGAACTGGTACTACAAACTACCTAGGGTGCTGCAAACTTCTAGCAATTAATTTCAATTAAGTTATTTACAAGGTGCGCCACTACTAACTTGTGCCCAGATGTTTCAGTTGGCAAAATGCAATGGCCACCAATGTAGTCAATTTCAGTAACAATCACTCATTGATGGAATTTTCACACCGAATTCACAGCACCTTCGTAACATTAGAACATGATGTCATCACCCTTTGCCTCATCATAACCGTAAAAATGCCAATACGAGTTGCAACAAATTACTGCAGGCAATTGCCGAGTTCTAGAGATGTTGTAGTGAACACCTGGGCTGGCTCAGAACCTAGCAGCTTTCAAAGTTTCGTTACCAGATGTTTGTGGAACAACTTATGCATGTATGGAAAACATACACTTTTTTTTTTTTCATTTGCATGAACGATTACCAGGTCTTTGGAAGTGGTGGAAACACATGTTTCATGAAAAAAGGTTAGTAGTAAGATTTTATTAGGGAAATATTTTTATTAAAATCAGCATGGTTAGTCTTAAACATTGTGAATTAAATCTGTGTCATCATGTTTATATGCAATTATTTGTTCATATAATAAAATATATCTTCACAAATTAGGTAAGTGGTACAGTGAATTATACCTTTATTGGATAAAGAAACAAGAATCTGGGAAAGTTTTATTAATATTAAAATGAAAAATCAGCTATTTTAAAGAGCCTGATTTTATTTAATAATTTTGTATATTTTAGACTAATATTCATTTAATAATTATGTCTTCCTTTTCTCAAATATCATATATCTTCCTAGAAAAAGACAGAGACTGTTAATAAAATTATCTGCCTATTTATTTTTGCTATTAATTTAACATAATATTGACTCTCAGTACAATTTAAGAAAATTGCACTTTGTGATTCAAATAAAAAATATTTTTAGAAGTACATGTGTCTATGTCATTTCAAAATATATTCCTCAACCACAATGAGAATATGAAGAGGAAGAAAACCATTACTCATTTTTTTTACCATGGATCTATTTCTTCTAGGATTCTTATATTTTTTATTTCAAGGAACTAAAAAATATAAGAAAAAAATTTTTAACAATTGAAATTGTAGTCCTATTAAAATAAACAGGTCTCCCTTCATTAATGTTAAACTATTGTGCCCATTGTATTTCACTGTATTTTATTTAAGGACCTGAAATGGACCACATTTCTTCCCCCTGGGCAACTGCAAGTAGTTGTTAAAACTATTAACAGCTGTCTGGTAACTGTTAGATTCTCAGTGATTTCATTTAGTTCAAAAGAACTCTAAATTTATCCAGGTGTTAAATATATTAAGTCCTGGGTAGAATCAAAGGATATTCTATTAAGGATGCCTTTTAGGATTTGATGAATACATTATGTTCATAAAGACCAAAGTATAAAAAAACATATATTTCTGCTACTCACTAAACAAACAGGTAAGTGTTAAAAAAAAAAAGAAAGAAAGAAAGAAAGAAAGAAAGAAAGAAAGAAAAGAAGAAAAGAAAAAGAAAGCTTCTGTTCTTGTTTAAGAAGCAAATATTTCAACACCTTTACTGAGAAAGGAGAATTACAAATACCATGAAAACAGACCTGTTCACTATCAGGGTATAAACTGAATGACCTGCCGGAAGCAAACACATTAAGAAGCTGGACAGTAATGAAAAACCTCTTTGCAGCTTTAACACTTAGGAGATGGACACACACCCCTTTGCACTGCTGTGAAGTTCACGGTGGTCCTGGGGTGCTGCCCTGATGACTTAGTCTGCTTTGCCTTCTTACATGGCCAGGAATCCCTGCACATCTCCGGGGAGTCATTATGAGCAGCGGGGTGGTGCCGCGAGCAGGCGCCTCCCGGGCGTCTCTGGGGAGGCGCAGACCAGAGATACACTGAGAGTCACTGTGGAGCCCACACTTTCTCCTTCCTTGTTTGTTGTAAGACTTAGGCCCAAGGGGGTAAGAAAGAATGCCACATGAATATAGGCCCCTATGTTTTGTTAAGAAAATGTAAATGTCTCACTGTTGCATTTTTAACCCGAAATGATCCTGAAAGTTTGACCCAAAGGCAAACTAACAGAGTACCCCTCGATGCCTATGTTAAAAAGGAGCTGCAATTTGTTTCTACTCCTTGGGACATTTTTTACACTCCCATTAAATAAAAGAAATAATCACAAAGGAAATTAAACCACAAAGAAAATATGTTAAAGCTATGTTTAGCGTCTGACCTAAATATATAAAACAAAGGAAATACATGGTTGCGGTTAGGCCGTGGTCTTTAACCAGTCTGTTGCATTTACAGCACACAGTAACATGGTAACAATATGTCAGAGAGATTCTTAAGCTGCATTTACTCAAAACAACATATTTGGAAGAAGAGTGAATTATCCCACTGTTTCTTCATTTGAAGTCAAGTGTCCAGTTTTTTAGAAGCATTAGTCATGTTGAGAAGGTCAGAAGTGATTTGGGGATATTGACTATCATATCTACTCCATATGCAAATATATTTTCCATCAAAAAAAAAGTTGAACATCCATGGGCAATGCAAGTCACCCATGTCAATACAGCATGAAGCTCAGCCTCTGCCCACAATCTGGTCAAAATTATTCCCATTTCAACACCCGCCCCCTTATACTTTGCAATGAATGGCACAGTTGAAGGAGTTCAATGCTGGCACCAAAATATGGCTTTCAGTTGTCTGGCGGCTTATTATATGTTAGAGGTGATACCTCAGATTTCTCCGTGGCTCTGTTTGATGTCCATCAGCACATATACTCATGAAGGCAAGCCAATAAGAGCAGCTCTGGAGATCTTTGCTTTATACCTGAAGGGTAGTCCTGACATCATTCAGTCTAAGACCCAGCCTTGGATCACCAAGTGACTCTCTCATTTGGAACTAAACCTTTGGGAATTTAGCCACTCCAAAAATTTAGTCCATTTCAACTTGCAAGCAGTTATAAACATACTAGATCATATGACTAAGTAGACATTATTCATGGCAAATTAAGCTTTTCATGTTATGAAAAGATTAACACAATGTTTTTATTATGACCTGGAGCCATTGCCCAGTAGGTATGATATTTACACAGTACACTGCTCTGCAGATTAGTATACTGGATTGCTAAAAATCAGGTGCATTCTATATATAGTGTGTGTGTATATATATATAATTATATATAATTTATATATAAATAAATAATATATATATTTATGATATATATATATAATTATCTAAGCCAATCAGGTGGTAAAAGATCTTCCTCAGGCATGGGAGAGTGGTTGGAAGAAACCCACTACAGAGGGAAGATGTGCCCCCATCTAAGACAACACATTGGGCCTGCTCCAAGGATCCATTAGAAGAAGTGGAGTTCTGCTATCCTCTTGGCATGAATCTTAGAGAAATTTTAAATGTGTCTTGAGAAGTTTGTTTTTGTTAAGAGTATTTTGATAACATCTTAAATTTTCCTCACTCTGCAAAGATATCTTCTACATGTATTTTCTCACTTAATTGCATTTCAGTTTTCCCCATTGGGTTCAGATGACCTGATAATTTGGGGGTATTTAGCACCAAAAACAACTAAAGAATTTTCAACTGGAAGAGCAGAAAGAAAAATTGAGTTCTTTGTTAAAGTACTTGACTTCTATCACAACTAAATTGGGCCCCTATTTGAAGGTGCCCTCAAAACCTGCATCAAAGCAAGCAGGAGTCTACCAGTGTATCACAGGGTCCACGGAGATGGACTTAGCTGACCTTGAAATGAGCCACCCGGCCATATCGTGACTGGGAGTCGCCTCACCGGGCAGCCATGAGCATCTGCGCCAAAACCTTCACTCAACAGCTGTTGAAGGCCTGAGAGACAACCCACAGAGCAGCTCCAGGACAAAATTAAACTTGGGAGTTTCCTGTCCCTTAATTAAATTTCAGCTGCTTTCTGCTGTGACAGGGCTCCAATTAGAGGACGAGTTCAAAGAAAATCTACCGTAGTTACCTGTGGCTATCTCATAAGCTTCAATGCAGCCTAGGGTTGGGGGTGCACAATCATTAAGTGAGCCTGCCCTATCTGTCTTAACAGTGACAAATTTAATTTGTGTAAATCATGAAGCCCGCAGGGAAAGTTGCTTTTCTTTGTTGCGTTTTTCCCTAAGTGTTCTAATCCACGTATATGAATCACACATAAATACAGTTCTTGGGGAGACTGTTTCCCTTTGTTCAACGTGAAGTGTACTGCCCACAAAAGCCACCCACAAAAGCTGGGTCTCAGATGTTCACACACACCAACAACTACTAACACCAAGTGATGCTGGCGTGTTATAAGCATTTCTTGTACATTTAACATTCTCAAATAGTAATGAAGATCCCAGAAAAGAGTAGTAATGCATTTTGTGATCGTCTTCATGGGGCCTTCGAATTCTCAACGTCTCGAACCTTCCCAAAGCAGAATCTGTAAAGATTTCTTCAAAAGGTCACTTGAAATTTGTTCCTCTTTCCCGCTACTTAAAATCAGTAGGGACCCTCCATTTTCAGTCAGCATTTTCAAAAAGGATCAACTGAAACTTGAACAGGCAAAAGGAAAAATGTTTCCACTTCTACCAGACTTAAAAGAAGCTGGGCATCTTTTCATAGTTTTCTTATTAGCATTGTAATATAAAACATCTGTAATCATTTAGCAAATTAAATACATTAAAACAAATAAAAGGAGCTGTAATGAATAAAATACAGAAGACCCCATGCAGCTGCCTGTTCTTTTCTTGACAAGCAGCAGAGTCAAGTAGCTGGAGCCATGAGTGACTGTGCTGGCAGGAAAGGGACCCATGAGCAGCACGGAGAACTGCTGTGTGCTAATATGAAAACCAGCTTTTATTTATTTCATCACCTTTGTTACAGAATGTTACACACTGCCATTGCTCTCCAATTTTCTTCCCCTCCGCGGAAACTGCAGCCTCTTAACTTCTTTTTCCTGTGTTGTTCTTGTCTAATTGCATTTTCTCTTACCTGCTACTTCTCCTTTCCGGCTTTCTATTGTCAGAACGACCACTTTGGCCCAAACTGTTATTTCCTACCTAGATGACGGAAAAGGTTTTGAGCTCATACCTTTGTCTTCCAGTTTAACCATTAGACAATAGTCAAGTACCTTTTCTCAAATCACTCGGATAACTCAAGAACTTAGAATGACAGACCCGAGAATGGGAAGAAAAAAAATCTAAATTCTTTAACCCTAGTCCTTAAGGGCCTCTGTCACCAGGTCCTTCCGAAACTATGCATTTTCATCCATAGAATTCCGCCGATAGTCCCGTAGTCTCTTAGCTTCATGCATGCCAGGTTCTATTAACATTACATTTTATGGGCACATATCCATGGCTCACCTCTCTTTGCCTTTGTATATACTAGTCTCCCAAGCATAAAGGATTTGCCCATTTTTTCTCTCAATGGATGGAATAAAATATAAGCAGGAGTACAGAGTGCAGCTAACCTGAAAAGAGCTGGTCCCATGAAAAGGTATTACAGTTTAAGAGTTTTGTTTTTTGTTTTGTTTTGTTTTGGTTTGGTTTGGTTTTTTAAGTACTACACTGGCCCAACATAACAGAAATAAACCTGATTTAACTTGTGGGACATAAATGTGGCCACCTCTGAGGTGTGATTGCTATCTTCTTCAAGATCTGTTTAAAATTGGCCTGAACTGAAGATTTCTGTCCTTTGTCCTTATTTTCTGTTTCTTCAGTAATTTGTAAGCAGTTTGGCTTACATGGCTATCTATTTGCATGTGTTCTCTATTTTGTTCATATGCAGATCTATTTTCTCAATTATTTAGAAAATTTATTTCAGGAAAGCAGAGGTCATGTGTTTTGTTCTTTTTGTCCTCATGATCTAGAGATAACTCCTCCCTCTTGTATGGAAAACGTGCTTGTTGAGCATAAAAATGAATGGATAAATCAATATATTACTAGGGTTAGATCTTTTGAGAAATTATCTCTCTAACTTACATGTAGCATTTTCTCTAATTTATTTGAGAGAAATTAATAGGAAAATAAGGGCAAGGGGACAGGGGGATTTCAGAAGGATACAGACAGAAGCAAGCTGGTGTTTGCATCTAGTCCCAATACTTCTACTGTCAAGAAGGTTAAGTCACATACCAAAATAACACTGGGTTGGGAATTCTCACTTTATAACCTAGCCTTGTTTCCTTGCCTATAAAATGGTGTGTTTGTGGCAGGGGGTGTGGGCATAGTGGGAATAGCTTTTCTGATGGGCACATTTTGGAATACCTACTGAGCCTATAACCACCCCCCTAACTAACTCCCAGCCCACCCCACACTACAGGGGCATCCTCCTGAAAGCCGTTTTAGACAGTGTGATTATTTCTGGCCCACCGTTGGTTGGACTGTGAGTGAGCATCAGTCTGTGTCTCTTCCCCAGGCTTTGTAACTGTGGTAGAGAGAGAGGGAGTCAGTATTTCAAGTTGTTGAGCAGGGTTCATGTCGTGGCATGTCTTCTACGTGACTGACCAGGATCCAGAGGAAGTGGAACTGGACAAAGAAGAACAAAGCAGAGACGAGAGATAAGTGATAGGAACTTCCTGGATTCAAAGACACCCCTTCTGTTATCAGAAATGACTCTCCTGTTTGGTTACCAGCAACGAACAGTCCTAATCTTGAAGACTGCTCTCTGCCTCACAAAGCTGTACATAGACATTTTCTCACCTGTGAAAAAAATAGAGGCTGTGAGGAGAAAAGCAGTTACAGAGTGGTTGATTTGAGTGGACTTAGAAAACCACGTGGTCTGCCAAAACTCTATGTAAAAGCTAGGTTTCCTGGGATAGAGGCAAAATTTGTCATAATGACACATAGCTTACTTTCCACCTGAAGTGATGATAGGGAATTCAGAAAAAAAAAATAACCTAAAAATCTGTGAGGATTACTAAGGTAATACCTGAAAGAAGTTTTAAGTTTCCCAAATATAAGAACCATATGGATTCAAAGCCCTTTATGCATTTCATTTCTTTTTACATAGGTAAGAAACCTAAGGAGAGACTCAAGTGTGTTACATAATTGTCATAAAATTACCCAGGACACTTTCAACTTTGTACAAAATAAATCCTTACTGAGTACCTTTAAAAGTACTGTTTGATCTATCAAGTGGACTAAATAAAGACAGCAATTCAAAATACTGTGATAGGTACTACACTTTTACACACTGAACTGAAAGTAATTTTACTGAGTGATTGTCAATTTCAGTATTCTTGGAATTTCTAGCGGCTGGCTTCACTCCACATAGTCTTCTCTGTAAATACAGCACAATCTTGCTCTAGGACAAAGGGCTATTAACATAGAGGCTGGTTTTCTACAGCTCAGTGCTCCTGGAAACATAATATAGATGAGAAAAAATGACTATGAAGGAACTGTCCCCAAAAGCAGATGTTTGTAGTAGCGACCCCCAAACAGAGCATCTCTTTGGAATAACACCTCTTCCTTTAGTTTATCCTAAAAGATGGACATTTCTCAGGAAAAGAGAGAACAAGTAGGAGGAGGAAAGAGAGAAAAGAAAAAGAAGAGAAAAGAAGAGGAAAAGAGGAAGAGGGCAAGAAAGCTGGCCCTCATCTATCTCTGTTCACAATCCCAACTTCTTGATTGTCACCCACCCTGATGTTACCACTGCCTGCCTCCTTTCCTCTGGTGAATCCATTGCAATCTGGCTTCTCCATCCATCATTCAGAAAATTGTTCTTGTGTTGGTCTCTGAGGCCCTGTAGTTGCAAAATGTAATGGGTGCTTATCAATTATACTGCAACAGATTCTTCACAGAATTCAAAATATTTATCAAACTCCATTTGAAACACTTGCCTTTATGTGGCGATCACTTCATCACCTTCTGTCTCTATTCATTCTCTCTCCTACCCCATCTTTGGCTTTTTTTCTCCACATTAGGTCCTTTCACACTCTGGTTTTCCTCCAGGATTGTCTCCTTGCCCTTGCCTATTCTTCACACACACACACCCACGGCAGTGGCATCCACTCCTGTAACACCAGGGACCATGGATTAATGACTCTTGACTTTTTGTCTTTAGCATAGACCATTCCCTTGAACTTCAGATTTGCATTTCTAAGCTCCTAACAGTCCTAACAGACATCTCTACCTACATATATCCCCCAAAGCTTATACTGAACATATCCAATATTAAATACCCTTTAACCTCTTTCTAATTCTGCTCCACTTCATTTGGTTTTGGTGTCCAAGCCAGAAGCTTCAGGATCACTTCCTCTTTGTTACTCACTTACCTAAGTCAGTCATTATATCTGGCTGAGTCTATGCATATCTCTGGAATCCACTCCATGACCACAGTTTCTGTCTGACTTCAGACTCCCATCATTTCTCACCTGTTCTGTTGTAGGAGCCTCCAAGCAGACCTCCCTGCCTGCAGGCTTCCTCACCTTCTGTTCGTCCTGAATCTGTATTTTAGACAGTTGCCTCTAGCATCTGAAGCACAAAATTTACACAACACTTCTCTGCTTAACAGCTTTCACTGACTTTACCCCCTGTAAAAAATATATATATCTGCTCCATTCTTTGGTGAACATAAAAGGCCCTTGACAATCTAATTGCTCTCACCCCTGTAAACCATATCTGCCCACTTGCCCCTAACTCACAATGGTTCAACTCTAACTGCCTCTTTGCTGTTACCCAACCACGTCTACTTCACATCTCCCAAGTTCTTGGACACGTTGATGCATTTGCTTGGAATTCTCTTCCCCTCTCATGCACCTGGCAAATTCCTGTCCAGTATTTAAAAATTCCATAAATATCACCCTTCTGTACACTTATGGGCATCTTCCTATGCTCTTCCTCATCCATAAGCAGAGAAACACATCTCCATTCGCATTTTTCTCATGGTGTCATAGGTTATAACATGAGGAGAGCTGCATTAATCCTTGAGGTCCCTGAGAAATATGTCTTTTGGTGTTTTAAACTATGCCTGGTGTGTAATACATGCCCAATGCATATTGATTGAATGAATGACAAATAAATACAATACTAGAGAGAGAACAGCTGGTAGACAGTGTTGATATCCCTTTCCTGTGCCATTTGGACTGTATGTCATATTACAGGCAGTTGTCTTAAATCTTTTAAAAGCTGAGTTTCAGAGAAGCAGAGAACTGCATAATAAAGTAAACCAGGCTCCTTTATAACAAAAGAAATGGTTTCTTAAGACAAGTATATGAACTAAAAGGAATGTTGCCTTACTGTTACTAACTGATGAAATGAGAGCAATTAGGCCTGGCTTTCTCATTGTTAATTCTTCCCCTAGAAATATTTGGAAAATAGTAAGCAATCTCCCAGCCTGTGGGGTCAATTCTGCCCAGTGAACAAAACACGGACGCGTGCGTCACCGTCTCCCTTGCAAAATCCTCCAGCAGGCCTGCATCTACACGCACGTCTCTGATTTTATAAGATCCTGTACGTGACAATAAACACATCAACAGTGTGTCTAGACTACCGGGTCATATTCAGAAACCTATGACTTCAACAGGGGTGGGGATGGTGGGGGAACAGAGCTGAGAACGGGTGAGCTTCTAAATGGAAAAGGCATTTGTATGTTCATGTGAAAAGGGAACAAGGAAAGAAGCATGCTGACAAAAGACTGACTTGTCATAATTCTGGGAACTATTGGAGTAAAGAATTAGAAATTTATATGGCCTGATACCTGGATAATTGAAATGACGGATATAGCTTTTCAGGAAGAAGATTTCTACTAATTCTTGGATGTGGATGGGGAGAAGATTAGTCAAAAGCGAAGATTAGAATCAGGTTGCAAAAGACATTTCCACTTAAATTAAGAAATTTCCTTCTCTGGATGATAGGTGATGTCAGGTTGAAATAAACAGTGACAAGCTGGAAGAACAATTCTCCGAATAGGAAACAGAAATAAAGGACCCTCCATGAGCCATAGGCCTGGCCAAAACTTTCCCTCTCTGAACACTTTTTATACTGTTCCCTTATCCTCCCTTGCCACACCCCACGTTTAATCCTATCTTTCCCCTTTATCTGTAACAGTTGCTCAAAGCTTCCTTAATAATTTTTCTCTCTCTACTTGGGGTGACTTGTTCTTTTATTTTGGAGTGACCTTGCCAATTCCAGAAACCAGAAACACCAGGCCCAAGCACAGTTGAATCCTACTAACAGCAAGTCAAACTTAAACACCAAATGCATAGAAAAGAAAAAATAGACTAGCATTGCCTTTGCACTATTTTTTAATCTTCCTAGCACAGCAATAAAAAAAACTATCCCATTAATATTTTGTTTAAGATTTTATTTATTTATTTGACAGAAAGATCACAAGTAGGAAGAGAGGCAGGCAGAGAGAGAGATAGGGAGGCAGGCCCCCTGCTGTGCAGAGAGCCCGATGTGGGGCTCAATCCCAGGACCCTGAGATCATGAACTGAGCTGAAAGCAGAGGCTTAACCCACTGAGCCTCCCAGGCGCCCCTCCCATTAATATTTTCACTTGTATCTTTAAATTACCAATTTAAAGTACAAACAATAAATGGTAAGCTATCATTAATTTATATTCCATTAATTTGGAATTTTAATGAAAAAAAAAAAGCCTTTGGTCAGACCCAGATTCATCTAATTCAGGTCTCTGTGTCTGGCAAGAGTAGTAAGAGATATTTCATGGAGAATTGTTGGTTGAATATCCTAATTTCAAACTAAAGTAGAGTCATATGCTCAAATTCTTCATTATTTTTTAATTAATATTCATTTTATCATGCAATAATTCTATCTTCAATCAGTTTCTGTATGTAGTTTCCATTCTCTTCTGGAAGTAATGAATTCCAAGTTTTCTGTCCTTCATATAAAATAGAGGTTTTTCTTCTAAATTCCTCTCTAACAAATTTTATGGGACATTCCCCTTTTAATAGGATGATTATATGCTTTTAATAAGATTCATGATTTTAGAAACATATATTTTTTAACATTCAACCATCATTGTCCAAAAGATTCTTAAACTTTTTCTGCTCCTTTAGATCATTTATGCCATACACTTGACTTTATCTAGCTTCTTGGGTTAAAACATGTAATTATGGTTTAGTACAAAGGATATCCATTGTTAGGAATTTTTTTTTAGCTTGTTTTGATTGTGGTTACATATTGGGCTGCTGTCACCTGATTTCTCCAGCAGTGGTTTTCAAGGACTTCAAGTTTCTTGTTTGCTTCATTTTTAAAATGAAAATCATATTTTTTTATTAAAAATCCAACAAATACAAAATTCAAAAAATATTTTGTAAAAAATCACCTGAATATCTTCCTTGCAAAGATAATTGTAGTCAACATTCCCCTGGATATTTTTTCTGTGCTTGTATTCATATATATTATTTTCCTAAAAAAAAAAAAAAAGACAGCCATGATTTTCAACCTGTGAAGGTTGAAGAGTCTTGAAGAGACTCCTGTGAAGACAACCTGTGAAGAGTCCATGTTGGAAAGAGGGGATGGGGCTGTTGACTCAGAGCCATACGGGGATCTTTCTTGAAGGGAACATGGTTCCCTTACTCAAACATGACTCCTACAAAGGCAAATCCAATTTTTGAGGCAAGACAGAAAGGAATCAATGATTAGTCATTTCTCCTACCTTTTCCACCTCCCCATTGGAGAATTCCTGCTATGATGTTATTTCATAATCTTCTTTTTTTCTCCTTAATGTTGTAAACATTTTTCTGTACTCCAGATCATGTACTCCAAATCATGACCTGGAGACCTTGACTTAAGCTGAAATCAAGAGTGACACTTAACCAGCTGAGCCACCCAGGCACACCTTGACTTTTCTCTCTTTTTAAAACATTGTTAATATTGCTGCTTTGAATATTAATGTATCTATCTCTTAATGCACTTGTCTTTAGAATTCCTAATAAGGAATAGGCATAGGGAATGTACCTAAAAATATTTGGAATCTATTGTCAGATTGATGTCTGAAAAAAAAGACTGTACTGATTTGTTTCCAATGACAAGCATGTCCACTTTCTCACAATTTCCTCAACACCAGATATTTTCAATTCCTTTCAACTTTGCAAATCTAATATGTGAAAAATAACATTTAGGTTTTCATTTCTTTGGTTACTAAGGAGGGAAAATGTCTAATCATCCGTTCACTGATTATATATAGTTCTCATTTGGTGAATTGCCTGTTTAGGATCTTTGCTTACCTTTCTATTGGAGTATACATCTTTTTATTACTCTGTTAGTGTTTCTCATATCTTAGGTATATTAATGACTGCCATATATTAGGCCAACATGAAACTTATGTGCAATCTGCCATTAGTCCGTGTTGGTGTTCTTTTGATTATAGAAATTTATAATGATTATCTACTTACCTTATTATTTTTTCCTTTATGATTGTTGGCATCCCTGACTCAAAATAATAAAGCAATTTACCTCTATTAATATCATTTCTGATAGGAACTTTAATCTTTAATTCATCTGAAATGTATCTAGGTATCCTTGCTTCTTTTTAAAATAACCATTAGTTTGCAATATTTTTACCTTAATTTCTCATATTCAACAGAGTCCAAACGGGCATTATATTCATACTGAAATGAGCCATTTTGCATTTACTATTCTTATGCACTTAATGCTATTAAAAATTATGTTTTATCTCATTTCTTTAACACTTCCTCTTCTTTCTGTTATCAATTGTGAGTTCTATTAATTATTCACACAATCTGTAGCTCTTCTAAAATATGGAGGTATTAGTTTATTCTGCTTTTAAATACTTTAAGTGACTGTAGGGATTGTCTAGTTATTTCAAAAGTGATTTAAAATGTAGCATAAACCACATCCTGGTTTGCCATAGTGCCTGACACACTGGCATGTTGCAAGCCCTTGATAAGGATTTTTGGAATGGCTAGACTGACAAACCAAACCAAATGTTTATATTCTAGCAAAGAAATGGCACCGTAATCTCACAAAGAATGTGATGTTTTCACTGTGATGTTCACCATGAGGTTGTTAACCATTTACTTACCCACTTACTCGGGATATTGGTGAGCCAATTACTGAACATCCTGGCCTTTCCAATCCCCATTTCTCATAAAATCGAGTCCCTTTTTACTAACCCCTTCCCAAGACCACTGGAAGACATACAAGTGGAAGATTGTGAAAGTACTTAAAAAGAAAATAACCTTTCACATGAAAAATGCTGTCATATAAACAAATCACCACGGCCATGGATGGTCTATTGCTGTTATAAAAACAAATAAAAGCACGATAGACCATCAGCATGTTTCCAACTGGCCAATAAAGGTTTGTGATGTTGATGCTGAAATAAAAATGAAGTCCCCACACAAAAATTCATGAAGACAGGTATCACCTGTCCTGCCAGACCACAGCGAGGAGGAGATTGATTACAGGTTAGGTATTTCCTGTGGGCTCAGCTGTATCTATGATTATAAGCAGTGAGTTTTCATTATTTAGAGTTGATGTGTGTTGATGACACAGTCCTGCACTCCGGGGCTTGCCTCCAAGGCCTTCCACATTACAGCCAAGCCATGATTCGAAGAACTGCATTATGTAATAACGACCTATCCCACCTATTTCTTCATAATATTTCACATTCTCATGGTGCTTTGTAGTCATATGGCAATTATGCCTCACAGAGTTTGGTGGCAGAAAGGAGGTTGCATTACTACATGGGAGCTAGAGTCATATGAGTTGTGCTGATTTTTCATTAGAAACGCTAATTTACAGGGGCACCTGGGTGTCTCAGTGGGTTAAGCCTCTGCCTTCAGCTCAGGTCATGATCCCAGGGTCTTAGGATCGAGCCCCACATCGGGCTCTCTGCTCAGCAGGGAGCCTGCTTTCCTTCCTCTCGCTCTGCCTGCCTCTCTGCCTACTTGTGATCTATCTGTCAAATGAATAAATGAAATCTTTACAAAGAAAGAAAGAAAGAAAGAAAAAAAAAAACACTAATTTACAGAAGTCTGATTTGGGCATTTCCTACGTGGCTCAGTCTGTTGAGCGTCTACCTTTGGCTCTGGTCATGATCCCAGGGTCCTGGGATCGAGTCTTGCATCAGACTCCTTGCTCAGTGGGGAGCCTGTTTCTCTGCCTGCTGCTCCCCCTACTTGTGCAAGCTTGCTCTCTATCTCTGACAGATAAATAAATAAAATCTTAAAAAAAATAAAAGTCTGATTTGGTAACTTTAAGGTATATTGCTTCAGTGATAAAATTAGCATCAGAGTTCAGGTTTATCCACAAGTATTTATTCAGAAACTATATGACTACAACCGTGGTGAATGCAAAACCCGCTTGTGTTTCCTGAAGAAGCTGACACAGTCTGGTTTAGGGAAAGTGATGGCTTGAACTCCAGTGTTAACGAGATCTAGTATACTTCCATGTGTAAATCAATACACCTAGGGAACCACACGTTTAGAGCCAGATTCAGGGACCCCAGACTCACTCACATCCTCAAATGATACAGGAGTTTGGGATTCTTGGATTCTTTCTTGGGGGAAGGATGAAAGCTGTTTCTCAATAGGCATGCTATCAGAATTAGGAGCAGTGTAATTCTTTGTGGCACAACCATGGCAGCAGGAAAGAGAAATTTCATTCAGCAAGAAAACTATAGAGTCTTCACACTTTTCCAATGCCTCCTTTGGGATGAGTGAGTACATTTCCAAATGCCCCCGTGAGAGTAGGTCCAACCCCTGGTGAGAACCACTGGACTGTGAGATAGTCCAAGAATGCACTTTGTCTCATTAGCTCATTTTCACTGTGATGATCCACAGGGACTCACAGAAAGCAAAATCCATTTGGTTTAGATCATCTGTGCTGTAGTTGTGATCATCTACGCTTTTATGACTTTCAAGGCAGATCATTCCACTTTTAACATAACTCCCTGTTCTAAGGGGCCCCTGAGTGGCTCAGTTGGGTAAGCACTGACTCTTAATTTCTGCTCAGCTCATCATCTCAGGGTCATGAGATCAAGCCCAAGTCTGGCTTCGTGCTCAGCAAGGAGTCTGCTTGAGATTCCCTCCCTCTGTACCATCCCAAGTGCGCTCTCAAATAAATAAATAAAATCTTAAAAAAAAAAAAAAGATTCTTAAAATACTTGAATTGAATTCTTACATACCATAACCAAACCTCATGAAAATCACAAAGAATAAAAAGTTCACAAGGACCAAGAGACAGGAGAGGAGACAACATTGCATATAAAGTGCAAGCTTAATCATTGACTTCCCATTCAAAACTCATCAATAGCCTCCAATCAGAATTAAAGTCTACCGTTCTGGCCGTGGCTACAAGACCCCACACAAACACTCACTACCACTAGTCTCCGACATCTCCTCTTCTGCCAACAACACTGACCTCCTTGCTGTTCCTTACACAAGCTGACACAGGGCTCCTACTTCAAAGCTTTACATTTGAATGTCTCTGGGCCCGGAGTCCACTTCCCCTAAATAATCCGCATATCTCCTTCCCTAACTTTCTTCAGGTTTCTCTTCCAATGTACCTCATGGGAAGGATCCCTTCACATTCCGTATAAAAATAACACTCCCATCACTCTCTCTCTCTCTCTCTCACCCTAGTTTATTTCTCTCCATAGCATTTAGTGTCATTAGACATTCTATGTCTTTATTATCTGTCTCCTCACCTAAAACATAAGCTGTGAGAGGGCAGGGGCAAGATGATGTCCATTAATTGTCCATCAGTGGCTCACAGACTGCCAATATGTAATTTTTTTTTTTCAAAAATAGAAAACAGTCTATGAGAGGTAAGTGACTAAATAGAGAAGAGAAAGTGGAAACCTAGTGCATGGCCTTGAAAAGTCTCCAAAGTTGGAGGCACCAGATACCACAGGAGAAGGGGGTGATGGTAGATTTGAAAACAAAGGCAGTGGATCAGTTGACATTCCTGGAATAAGAGAAATTAGATCTCTACTCCCCCCTCCAACTTCATTTGAACATATGATTAGTTTTTTCCAAGATTGGAGAAAAACAAGTTTAGTCTTTGGAGAAATTAAACAGGGACTCAGGTTGAGAGGAGGCCAGGTGGTCAGGGATGAGGCATCATATTTAAAATAGGAGATGTAAGCAAAATCCTACATTGTGCGTTGTGAGAAACTCCTGTTCCCCCACCCTATACACACACAGATTTCAGAGGCTGCTTTTTGGTAGATCATTCTTAAATATGAACATATGGCCAAATATATTTAAAGAAAGCTCCAGCATGACAGACAGAGACCAAAGCAAAGATAAAAAGACATTCAGAGGGAATAGATAATTCAGGAAAGAGAAAAGATATGAAAAAAAAAATGATCAGTATCCTTAAAAAAATAGGTCACTATTTGAAAAAGGTATATTTAGAGAACAAAGAGTGTGTTATGAGTGAAAAATGACTGAAGAAATAAAAATTCAATAGAAGGGTTGTGTGTAAGAATATAGATTTATTAAAGATAAAGGGATGGGAAATATGAAAAGCATAGAAGAAATTTAGAAGATCAATCCAAACAGTGCAATACCCAGGTAACAGGACTTCCAGAAATAATACAGAAGGGAGAAGAAAGTTTCCTAATACAGAAATACATGAATTTCTGTTTTGAAGAGGTCCCTCAAATTCCCTTCACAGCAAATGAAAAATGACCCATATCAAAACAGGCCATCATGAAATATCAGAATGAGCATAAAAGCTTCCAGAGAGAGAGATTAAAAATAAGAAGCTTGTATTGAAAGTATTAAGAATCAAAATAGCAACAGATTTCTCAAGAACAATACTAGAAGCTAGAAGGCAGCTAGAAAAAAACTTCAAAATGCTGAGGGACAATGTTCCAACCTAGAATTCTAAACTCAACTAAATTTTCAGTCCAATGTAAAGATAAAGAATTCTCACATGAAAGCTATAATCGTAGGATCAGTTTCTTCCTGAGGACAGAAGTTATTTCTCTCTTATATAAAAGCACAGGGTTATGAATGAAAGCCTTATTCCATGATGCCCTCTGGGACCCAGACTCCTTACAACTTCTTGCCCCATCATCCCTAGAACCCCATGGTTCAGGGTGGTACCCACTTTCTAGGTATGAATAAGGGGGCACTCCAGCTCTCTCATGGAAGGTCCCCATGCTTTTGTTCCTAGTTTATTCTCTAGGATTTAGTCACAGTATTCCCACAGAACTGTTCAAGAGGCTGGAAAATGTAATCTTCATTCTGGGCAGCTAGTCACGGGTTCAGCTAAATACTCCATCATTCTGAGAGAGGAGAAGTTGGTAGCAACCAACAGCTTCTGCCTTGTAAGGGCTCAAACAGTAAACCTTCCTTGCATCTTTGTTGGATAGTTACTGGAATATATATATATATATATATATATATATATATATATATACCTGCCACTGAAACAGGGAACTAAATAAAAAACAAGGAAGATGTGGGATCCACATCCACAACAAGGAGCTACAAGGGAAGGGAGAAATTCCAGGATAAGGATAATGGCGAGGGGAATTCCAAGAGCAGCTCGGTAGTACTCTCAACGAGCAACCCATTTAGATTGGAGGAAAGAAGCAGAGAGTGAAAGGGACGTAACCCAAAGCAAAAAAAAAAAAGGAATTGATAAATTACCCGGTAAGTTTGAGATTATATTTACATCACTCTTATAGATAGACAAGGCCAAGTATTCGAGTACAGTAATAATAGGTACCTAGAGAACAGAGAAGCTGAAAAAACAAGCCCCAAACATGGTATATGTTATCTATGTGGCAACTAAAATGTGTAATAAGGCAAATGTAATCACGGCACATCATATGGCTCAATGGAGACCAAAACGGAAAAATAGAGATGCTAAATGTAAGTCTCCTAGCAGATAAGGAGAAGTGCGAGTGTGTGTGTGTGTGTGTGTGCGCACGCACGTGTAAAATTTTTAAAAAGCAGCCATCTTATCTCCTATACTTAGAAGCCAGTGGATACAACCTAATACTGAAATATAAGGAAAGAGAGAAAAATAGCACCACCAGCATGTTATTTAATAATGCCAGGAATAAAGAGTTCAAGGATTACCTCAGAGCAGGGATTTGAGTGGAAAGGAGATAGTGCAGGTAGCTACTGTTTCCACCATCATTCCGGAAGTCCTACTTGACTTTTCAGATTATGTGCCTATAGTACTTTGATTTAAAAGAAATAGAAAGATGTGTAAACCTGGTGATTCACAGACCTGTACCCCTGGGGATAAAAATGCATTATATGCTTATAAAATTTTTTTTTAAATTAATTTAAAAAAAGAAATAGAAGGGTTAGCTAAGAAAGACAAGGCGAAACCCAAGTATCTTCTATCAATTTGCAGATATTCTTTCCCTACCCCTTCCTCTAACAGCAGAAGTAGTTAAGTTTCCCAGCCTTCATTCCTTTGTCTCAAAATTAGAAGTCCACTGGTAGAATTACTATTGTTATTGCCCAACTAACATGATTTGAGCATATACCATGTGCTGGAATTAATTAGTATAATCCTCAAAATGGCGAGCGAATGAGGCAAAGCTATTGCCCGGCTGTGCAGGTGAGGACACCAGAGCTTGGAGTCGCTTACATAATTTACCTAGGACAGCACAGCAAATTAAAAAATATATATATTACTAGAGCAATGTATTTCAAAAGAGCAGCTCATGTATCGACTTATATTATGGAGGTGGGTGTTTCACTCTGACTTGTATGATTTAACCTTTAAAACCACCAGTAAACTTGGGGCAAATGCAATTTAGAAATTTGTAGCACCTTCAATCTACATCTGATCGGATGCACAAAGATTTCCCACAGAGAGCCCTGCCAACAGACCTCTGGCCTGACCTGTGGCATCATAGGTTTTGTTCTTGGCTCTTGAGTATGCCAAGAACACTAAATTATATGAAATGATGTCAGTGCTTTCATAATATAAATATTGCCCCAAGACTTTGGGGCTACATCAATAAAAGTTCAATTTATAAGGGCTTTAGTGAAAAGCCAAATTATGCAATTATGACCTCTCTGTCGTGCGTAATGAAGATACACATCTAAGAGGTTAAAGGAGCAGGGGGGACAGCAGAATGAAAGAAGAAAAGACTGGCCAATTTGCATTTTCAGCCTTCACCTTCTTGTAGCCAGTGTTGAGAAGCTTCTAAGCCCATTTCCTTATGACCAAGTTCTCTACACAGAATCACAAAGAGGAAAAGGTTTCTTTTTCTTCATGCCTTTGCATTTCTCTTTTTGGAAGCGTTTGGATGTCACCAATTTTTCTGATCCTCTTTTCTCTCCCAAAAGACACTTTTCCAGCATTTCTCCTAGATTGTTATAAAGTTATGGGGGGGGGGAAACCTGGCAAATTCCTGGCTTTGGCATAACATGCCAGCAGCACTTTCCTGGGGGACTCTATGGGCCAACAGCTCCTTACCCAGCCCCATAATGTCAGTGACATATCTTCAGAGAATAGATTCATCTGACCTTGGATAGAGAAGAGAGGGGGAACACATAAACAGAAACCGAAAGCTCGAGAGAAGCATTTTATTACTGAAACAAAGACCTAGCTCCAGTGTTAGAGAGCCAATGGATTTGGGTGACATTAAATTAAAATAGTGAATACCAAGAAAGGGGAAGGCTTTGTGTGAAGAGGTGAGAAGTTGAATTTTGAGGCAGTGGAGTTAAGAATCTATGGAACATCCACATGGAGATGTCTAAAAGACCATTGTTCTGTTCAGGGCAGTTCAGGAACAGAATCCAGAAGATGCCACTGAATCCAAACTAGGGGGACAGTACTGAGAACAGCTGTGGTGTTATTTAGGGCGTAGTACCATTGTCTGGACCAAAAAGACCATTTTTCCAGACATCAAGGGACGGACAGAAATAGCTCAATCCTCTGTTATAGTTTCACTGCCTCCTTCTACCCTTTGGAGCTGTCCCTTCTAATTATCCTCATCTGTTTCTGCTTTAATTGCTTTTCTGGCTTACTGTTTACCCCCCGCTGGAACTTGCAGATACCACGCTGCCACCCCCAACACTTGCGCCCACAGAAGGCTGCTGATTGGACAAGACCCTCCCCTATTGAGTCCAGGTGATCAGTACCGCTTGTCTGCCCAATGTCCCTAACAACACCACCCGTCAGCTGCCACCACATCCACCTCTCTTCTTTGTCCTTGCCCAGGCTTAGGCTCTCCAATATGGAGCCAAGGATTTGATTTTCTCTTGAGATCTTTTTTTCCTCTCATTTTCTAAACATCCCTACACAACATTCCCATTTCTGCCCCTCCTTCGTTACCAGTCGTTATCTGGGGCTTCCAACTTCCAAGCCAAGACCACAAATTTAACAAATTGGAATTACGGGAGTGGAGCAGAAAAGACACAGGCTGTGAGATCAGAAAAATATGATTTCAAATCTTTGTGCAAATTATGTGACTGCAAATTACCTGCGGCAGTACCTACAAATCACGTGACATGGGCATGTTTACCTGATTTCTCTTGGCTCCTGTTTCCACAGTTGTAAAATGGTGAAAATAATATCTACCTGGCAGGACTGATTTAGTCTATATCTACTTCACATAAAATTTGGTATGTGGTAGTTGGTCAATACATATTTTTTTTTCTAAAGATTTTATTTATTTATTTGACAGACAAAGATCGCAAGTAGGCAGAGAGGCAGTCTGAGAGAGAGGGGGAAGCAGGCTCCCCGTTGAGCAAAGAGCCCAATGTAGGGCTTGATCTCAGGACCCTGAGATCATGACCTGAGCCAAAGGCAGAGGCTTTAATCCACTGAACCACCCAGGTGCCCCGATACATATTTTTTGATAAATATTTATTTCTATTTTTGGACCTTTCTCTACTTCATGCATTTTCTCTAGAAAACCTTAAGTTTGCTGGGAGCCAACTGTGTGTTTTACTTATGTTTTGTCTCTCTCACAATGCCTAGCATTGCATCAGTCCTTCATATGCCCTCAATATAGTCTTCTTGAATACATGGATAAATTACTTGACAATTTTTGAGGGGAGGAATCCATTATTTTTATTTTAAGCAAGCCAGAGTATATCATAGCATACAATGCAAGTGATTATCTTCAAAATAGTCAGAGCTAACATTTCCTGAGTGCTCAACTTATGCTAGGCTTCCTGTGAGTACTTTTCTAATAAACTCATTCTATCCTCATAACAGACCCATGGAAAGGGTCTGTTAATACCCCCATGTGGTGTGTCTGGGTGGCTCAGTCCGTTAAGCGTCTGCCTTTGGCTCAGGTCATGACCCTGGAGTCCCAGGGCAGAGCCCCGCATTGTCTCCCTGCTCAGCAGAAAGACTGCTCCTTCCTTGCCCCTCAACCCGCTTATGCTCACTCTCTCTCTCTCTCAAATAAATAAAATCTTTAAAAAATATTACCCCCATTTAACAGATAAAGTAATTGAGGCACAGGAAGCATAGGCTGCTTGTTCAAAGTCACCAAGCTAATAAGTGGTGTCACAAGGATTGAAGATCAGACCATTTGGTTTCAAGAATCTATATTCCTAACTTCTATGTTACACATATGGGAAATCTGAAAAAAAAAATTCTGCTGCCGTCTGGGCTCTTCAGGTTTTGCTCCTAACTGTTGGTATTCACTCTTGGCTGTGGTTAGGTCTATTTTGGTGAAAAAGTTGGAGAAGTTGTACTACAGAAATCTTAGCACAAACATCCAAGATCAAGGATGATCCTATTAGCAGACCCCAATTTCTAACATTCAAAATAAATTCAGGAAATTTGTTCAAAACAAAACCAAAAGACTTACTTCAAAAAAAGAAAGCCACACTGATTTTTTGAAAGACTATCATAGTTGTTCTCAAGGCCTAACTGAAAAGTTGTTTACAAGCATACACTGACGACTTGCTCATATTATCCATTTTCAGATTTGATTTATCCATCTTCATATGCAAATGTATCCACCTTCCTGTTTTTTTGCATGCTGATGAGTGCACCTGGAATTGTGACACAGGAGATTAAACAGGTAGGTGCTACAGTGGGTGGTGAAGAGGGTGTGCAAAGAGATAAACAGAAAATGAGGTTTAACATATGCCTTGCCTCCCTTTCTCTTTACAGCTCATTTCCTACAGGGAAGTTTTCTCAGGGGAAACTGCAAACAGGTCCCTCCCCCAACTCCTCCACACCCCAAATGCTCTTCTAGTGTGTCTGCGTTTAGCAGGTTTGGGGAGAAGTCTAAGTATATTCATCTCTTGCTTAGCTGAAGTTTTGCTTTTTGTTTTTGTTTGTCTTCATATTTCATAATTAAGTAAGGAAAAGGCCATGGATGGGAACTGAGCAGAGATTTCAAGCTCTATCCAGTATAGAACGTGGCCTTTTCACTGTCCAAAGTCAATCTTTGGACATCACCAGCAGTAAAGATCAATTACCAAATCCGCATGGGCTAAGCCATAGGTGACAAGGGCGGGAGAACTGAAGCTTATCTAGAGGCAAGGCCAAGACGAAAAGTAAATTGGTATTAGAGGGACAGGAGCAACAGACAGAAAGTCCGAAATACTGAGCATTACCCCTCACCATGAGCTAAAATATGACCTTGGGAAATTCACATCCTCTCTCGACCTTGAGAGAGAGCCCTATTTGTAAAACAGTAATAATAATAAATAACAATAATAGCAAACATTTAGTGGGAACTCAGTGGAAATGTCAGGCACTAATCCATTCTCAAATATGTTAGCTCATTTAATCTTTATAGTAGCACCACGAGATTGATACTAATAATATCTTCATTTTGCAGATGAGACAACTAAGTGACAAAGGGGTTGAGTAACTTGTTCAAGGTCTCCAAGCTTATAAGTCAGAGTTCTCTCCCAGGCAGTGTCAAGTCCAGGGACCATGTTACACTTGCACATTGCCCTTTTTCAATTCTAAAATTCTGTTTTACTCAAAAGTGTCCTCCCCACCACCACTGCCCAAATCAACTCCAAACTCAGGTACCTATAACAGTTTCTAAGGCATGCTTTATAGACTTACGAAAGAGTCTGGAATCAAATAACCTAAGAGTTTACTAAGGTTGTTCAGATTTGTGTTTCATTAAAAATTTTCTAGTTTGCATATATTATCTATTTCCTCTGGGTGGAGTTCATCAGTTTCGCATAGTTGTAATAGGCCATCTTTTATTATAATATTATAATCCAGAAGTGAGAAAACTCAAAAGTACTTTTAACATATGCTAAAAAAAGTTTAAATATTCACATACTTTCATTTATGAGATGGAGTAATAATAACAAACATCTATTAGAAACCCTAAATTAATCCGGACACTGTTTAGAGCATCTTATATATGATGTCTCATTTCCTCCTCATTCACTCACAAAATGACCCTCTTGCAAGATATTATCCCATTCCTCAGAGGGGTCAAATAACTCGCTCCCAGTCACATAGCTTAGCAAAAACCTTGGGGTTTGAGTTCAGTTATAGTCTTGCTCCAAAGCCCTCTTACTTAACTTCTGTATGTGGAAGGAAAGTGAAATCATGAAAGATGGATTTTTGGAGGAAGGTAAACACTGGAGTCCGGGGAATGCTGTATGAAGTACTTTAAAACCTGCTCAAACTTTTAGAACAGCAAAATTAAGACATGAACAAAAACCAGGCCATAATAACTACTGATCTTTGCCAATTTAAGCATATCATTAGCATTAAAATTAATTTTCCATTATCTATGTCATCTAGGATTTGGAAGAGCCCAAGGAATTCTACTTCTCAGAAGAAACTCAGACCTCATTTTTAGTCAGTACTTTCAGTCTTTTCCCTGACCAGACATTTTACAGAACAGCCTAGTTATTACAGTTTGTAAAATGGAATGCTATGGAATTTTGTGAGCTCTTTTTTCCTCTCTGATTTATGCTGCAGTATAAGGTAAACTCGAAGTGAATAAAAGTGTGTTTGGAGAAAGAAATGTTGGAGGGAGAAACATGCCTGGATGTGTCTGGATATTACTTCAGATGAATAATCAATATCTTGTAATTTAACTGTTTGCCAAATTTCCCCTAAAATCTGTAACATCTAAGGTATCAAACTCAGTATTTTGTATTTTCAATCTTATGCTTTACAATGTGGATAGCTGAGCAAGTCTGAAGGCCATTTACAAAGCACCCAGGACACACTGGCTAATAGATAAACCAAGCACATAGTAGCAAGTACAAGAAATGCAAGAGAGGGTATCCTTTTCTTTATCTAAGAAACCACAAGGTTTTTTTGTTTTGTTTTGTTTTGAAATATTTCATATTACCCATCCTGGAAGCATTGTTTCATGATCACTACAGCAAAAATGGTCAGGGTATTCCCTGCAGAAATGTAAATATGCCTTGCTGGAGACGGCTGGGTGTCTTCTTTATAGGCATGGAGCAATGGGAAAGGATCTGTTGTTTTTTTTCTTTCTTTTCAATCTGATGCTTTTATCAAATTCTTGCTATAAACATATGATGTGCTGTAGCAAATTAACATTTAAACACTGGGTTTATATACTTTTTTGTTTGTTTTGTAGCCACAAAGAAAACCCACCTTTTCTTAGCATTTAGTGTTATGAATCACAGACCTGTTATTTCCTCCTTCCCAGCTACATTTTACAATTTTCAGACAAATAGCACTGTCTACAGAAAAGCAGTAATTTCATTTCTGCTGTTATGTTCTTTGTGCAGTCTCTACTTGATTTCCCAGAACCAAATGACTACAAGGGACATTGAGAGATCATCTGGACCAACCAGCCCATGAAGGCATTTTACCACATGCACTTCTTGGGTAGTTAAGAGATCCTCTCTCTAGCTGACATATGGGTCTCCTCCGCTAAGATAATGATGCACTTACATTCGTCAACCAGGAAGGACTGAGTTTTTGTTTCACGTCCAGAACTTTTAAAGATTTTATAAGAATTATTACAACGATGACAGAAAAACAAAACAAAACACAGTTCTCTTGGCTAGAAAACCGTACCTACTGTGTAGGGTTGGCGTATGTCGCGCTGACGTCCACTGGAAGTAGTTAAGTACCCTGAACTCAGTCTGCAGATGAAGAAAAAACTGGAGAGAGGTGAAGTGGCATCATTGGATTATTCTGCGCCAAAGTCATGGACTTGTCAAGTGACAGAGTCGTGGGCTTTGGTCTTTAGACCTTAAGTGTTTTTCTTCTTCTAATCTCCTGTCATTGTTGCTGGATTCCCTGCTTCTGAATACCTCATACTTGTGACAGAGTATATGTTTTATACAGTTCTTCCACACATTCTTATTTTAAGTAGATATTCTTATCTTCACTTCTCTGGGAGGAAACTGTGCCAGAGAGGAAGTGGTGTGTCTGTGGGCATTTGGCTGAGGAGGCAGGCCAGGTCTTAGATAACTCTTTTTGGATCCTGAAGTTAGATATATGGCACCACAGCACTCACCAGAGTTTACAATCTTGCGTAGGAACCCACATAAATACACAGGAAACAAAGAAACAGGGAAGCTGAAAACTCTGCACTATAACTTACAAGCACAATGGGAGTTCTGAGTTCATAAGCTAACATGATTTTCCAGTTCGCATACTACTGCCATCCTTTTTTTTTTTTTTTTTTTTTTACTACTGCCATTCTTAGCCGTTGTCTTGTCATTGCAGAGCCCCAGGTTGTTAAATCCTTCCATCTCCCTATCCCATTTTAGCAGATTTGCTTGTTTTCCCTTGAACTTTATTTGACTTGTCTATTAAATATTTCCAAGTACAAGTATTACATTCCTTTCATCTTGAAACATGGCTGTCTTCTTCATAAATGTCCAGATTTGCCTAGAACTATTTCTCTTTTTTGTTAACTTTAGGGATGGATTGCTTATTATTACACTGGGTTTACGTGTTCCTACAGATTGTTAAATACCTTCCGTGTTATTCCCCAGCTTATGTGGCTATGCAGAGTTCTCAGTGACTCAACTTGAGCTGCGTGCCAAATGCTGGAGCTGTGAGCAATCCTCTTTAACAGGGTGTCCTATGTTGAGCCTTTGCCTTCCACTGAAAAGCATATCTGTGGTGGCCACTCAGAGCTTGGCTTATTGTTATTTCCCCAGAGTTTTAGCCTAGCAGAAGGCCTTGTTCATCCTGTAAGGCTCCTTTGTGTTATTCCCAATGGTAATGTCAAAGCCAGTGAAGAAGCAGCTTGAACAGCATAAATGCCCTAGGGCCATGCTGCTTGGACTTCATGTGCAGCATTGCCAAAGCTGTGTGAACGTTACTTAGCTACTCTCTTCCTCAGTTTCTGTGCCTGCAAAATGGGGATGATAACTGTAGCCACCTCCCAAGATTACTGTGAGGAATAAATGAATCAACGACCATAGAGTGTTTGAACACATAAGTGCTCAATAGATGTCATGTACTAGTATCCCATTTTGAGTTAATCAGAAGAATATGGTTGGTGTCATATAGAGAAGGTGATATGTTGTGCTTTAGTTACTTCATTGAACCCTTATAAAAACCTGAAAGACCAGTGTCATTATTTTCATTTATGATGAAGAAATTGAATCACAGAGAATAATCAATCTGTTCACGTTAATACGGCTAGAAAATGGGAGACAAAAGGGTTCCTATATGCCAAATAATAATTGCAATAGCTGGTATTTTATTATTGTTTATGAGATGCCAGCCACTGAGCTCTTCTGTCCCTCATAAAAACCTTTTAAAATAAACATTATTTAATGATACTCTTTCTTACAGATCAGAAAACCAAAACTTAATGAGTTCAAGTCACTTGAAAATTAAGTGAAACTCATACTGATTCAAACTACAATTTTTCTGAGAAGAGTATCTCAAAATTAGAACATTAAAATTGAGCAAATTGATGCTATTTTTGGCAAATAACTGATATTAAATAGAACAAAATAAGATGGCAAAAAATAAAAGAGAAAACTCTGTAGTGGAGGGTTAAGTGCAAAACTAAAGGTCCCTTAAATAGGTTACCCACAATCTAATTCATTTCTAAACGGAGTCTAAATGAATCGAGTTCTTTCTCTTCCAGATTACTCCATAAACTGTATTTCATCAACTCTAAGGAATTTTTTTTATATTTACACATTTCAAATTAAGATTCTTATTGAAATTATAATTGAGCAAGCATTCTTTTCTTTGTTGATGCATAAGATAATAGTGCTGTTTACAGGTGATGACTGCTTAGGATCCCACAGAGTGGGGCATTCTGTCTGTTTTGTTCTTTCTCATGTGATCTCTTTATTACAGCCTTCAGGATTGTTTTCTATTTACTAGCAAGTAAGCTCCTTATATGAACTTAATGAGAACTCTCACAAATACACTTTTTCATTCACAATGCTTTCTATTTCATTGATAGTTATAATAAGTCATAAGCTGAAACTTCACAGAGGGAAATAGGTGAAGCATTTGCCCTGGACAGATTAAGGCTGGTTCTGTACAAGAAAAATGATAACCAAATAAGGAAGTCAGCATTCTGGTTGAATACTTCTTTTTTTCAACGATTTCTTTTGGCTTCACAGAGTCACAATTCAAACACTTTCAAGCTCTTATTTTTGATATACATGAATTCTCTCAAAATTACCCTACTATATTCTTTGCTTAAAAATTTTTTGTGACCCCTGGTATCCTTCCAGTGCTCACCCTAAGTCTGATTTTTGGTTTTTATTGACCCCTTGCAGGGAGAGTTTTAAGGACTTCTAACTCCTTTGCTAGAAATAAATTTTGTGGGACTCCACCCTCCCCAGAAGAATATTCTTTCATTATAAATTTCTATCATATTTTGTTGTATCATCCTCACTAGGATGACATGCATTCTCATTCCAGCCTCTCCCCCTCTTCTCTAGCATATTCCACTGCAGCATAAATGAATGACCTAAAGCATTCTCTATTCTAAAAACCAACCACGGTCTCTTTTGTTATTGTTTCCTCACGTGTTATTTGTGTGATTTCAACTGCATTCCTCTCCCCCATTTTAGCCCTCAAAAAATTGATTTTCAAACTCAGCATGTACATCACAAAGAATGAACCCTAATATAAACTGTAGACTTTGGTCAATAATGATGTATTAGTATTAGTTGATCAAATATAACAAACATACCACACTAATACAAGATGTAAGTAATTAGGGAAACTCTGTGCTCTTTGTGTGTAGGAACTCCTTGTTCTTTTTTCTGCAAACTTAAAAATTCTATGAAAAAAAAATTCTATTAATTAAAAAATAAAAACCAAAACCTGGGGCACCTGGGTGGCTCAGTCTGTTGAGCCTCCAACTCTTTGCTTCAGCTCAAGTCACGATCTCAGGGAGCCCAGCTCAGGCTCTGAGCTGAGCTAAGAGGGGAATATGCTTGGAATGCTCTCCCTCTGCCCCTTCCCCCACTCTCACATGCTCTCTCTCTCTCTCAAATTTAAATTAAAAAAAAAAAAAGCTTAATTTCCCCCCATTTAAGAAAGCAATATGCTCCATGGCTTTATGGTCTTTAAATTCAGTTCCCCTTAGTGACCTTCCAGGAGCAGCCTCTGATCCGGAAATGACTACAAAAGACTGAAAAAAGAAAACAATGCCTCAGATTTAAAGGGCAGTGTGCTCCCTCTCCTCACTGAGTCAGTTCCCTTAATGCTTACATAGCACCATCTGTTTCTAGATCACCTCACAATAGCTCAATAGCTGAGCTCACAGGACTTCTGTGAGGTAGGTGATCAGCAAATCCCTCGGTTAGCAGTTCCATTTGAATGGCATGATGCCCAAAATAGCTAGACATACCCAAGGTAGCAGTGAGTCAGGGAGTGGGGAGGGGTGGGGGTGAACTCGAGAACATCTGAATGGCTTTTTCCTTTGAGTTAGTTCTTACTGGATCAGCACCTATCAGTCTTCTCAAGGTCATGCAGGAATAGGTTTTTGCTGTTCCCACCACTGGCCTCAATCATTGCTTATTTCTCATAGGCACGGCATCAGTACTGCACCATGAAGCTGGTGGGGTATGCAGGGATTCTCTACCATAACTCTAGAATTTCAATTCTAGATGTGTGGGTACTTTAGAGTTTAGAATTATACAGCATTTTTTAATGAAAAAGTGTATGTAAAAAGGAAAAAAAAAAAAAAAAAGATGTGGTGGTACAAGGCATTTGGCGCTTTTTTACCCTGGAAACCACTTACTCATTCTGGAAAAAATCAGATATTAAGAGGAAGGAGGTACAAATATGTAATTTTTGCCTTTATTACATTTGGAGTATACTTGTTTTAATTTCTTCCAGAGTTAGTGAAGCGGAGGAAAGCAAAAGATACCAGTTTTGGAATCATGGGTATAAATCCAACAGACAATCATCCTTACCTGCTTAGTGATTTCTTCAGGGGAATAGGGAATGAGTGAATGCCTGGTGGCATGAATAAAGGGAATATTAAATGTGAAGTGAATTAATCAGCAAGAAAAGTTGCAGAAAAGTCTACACTGAAGGCTGCCAAAGGAAGAGTTTACAGTTGAAATAAAGCCAGGAGGAGACAAGAGTTATTCAAAAAAATCTTTCTTCTGGGAAGTGAACAGGAAAGTTCACATGTGATCATGTTACGTGAAATGATACTGGCTTTACATTCTTCCAAAGAACAGTTCTTCATTAAACACCTACTATGTACATGCCTGCATCTGAGTATTATAGCGAACAGAAACATAAATTCCCCCTGAAACTCAGCAAAGATTTGTTTAGTAAGATAAAACTGTTCTACATATCATAATAAAAATTATAATCAAAGAGCACATTTATTATAGTATTAAAATTCAGTACTGACTTGTTTTGTGATTAGTGATAGCAATTCAACTATAAGATGCTTAGAGGATAAAAAACTTTTTGGTTTCTTCTTTCTTAATTGAATGCCTATCACAATATTATAGCTACCCAAACCCTTAAAAAACAGTATAATCAGCAACTAAAATCTGAAGAACCCACAATTACTGGAAAGTCCTATGTTACTTAGTGATTACTTTCAAAAAGTGAAATAAAACAACTGAGGGACC
This sequence comes from Mustela putorius furo, assembly GCF_011764305.1. NCBI lineage: Eukaryota > Metazoa > Chordata > Mammalia > Carnivora > Mustelidae > Mustela > Mustela putorius. The sequence goes on along the minus strand of NW_025422368.1, from coordinate 24,797,255 downwards.
TCTTGATACACAATATTGTATATCTTATTTATGCAATGAGATCTGGATTATTTCATTTTTAGTTTCAAAATTATTTCTGCTAAAAGTGACAAATCTATAAATCTTGGAATTTGATGTTGCAATTTTTTCCTTACATGAATGGAAAAAACCCAAGTGCTTTATAATGAACACAGTAACATAATTTGGAAATTGGGGTGCGGTGGAGAGGACAGTAATGGAAAAAAAATGCCTGTGCTACTTCTATGTCACAAAATAGTTAAGACTAATGATATATTACTTTTCTTTTTTTAAATATTTTACTTATTTATTTGATAGAGAGAGGGAGAGAGATTGCAAGTAGGCAGAGAGGCAGGCAGAGAGAGGGAAGCAGGCTTCCTGCTGACCAGAGAGCCTGATGTGGGATTCAATCCCAGGACGTTGAGATAGTGACCTGACCCAAAGGCAGAGGCTTAACCCACTGAGCCACCCAGGTGCCCAATACATTACTTTTCAACTGAAAGCTAAAATAGTGTTAAATCAATAAACTCTATCATCATCAGTTTCTAATCTAGAGGACTATTTTAATTAATCAGGGAAAAACATTTTTGCAATGTAAGAACCTTTTTAAAAAATTTTTTAGAGAGAGAGAGGAAAAAAAAGCAGGTAAGGACTAGGAGAGAGAGAATCTTGAATCTCAAGCAGACTCCAATGCCCAGCGTGGAGCCCAACAGGGGGTCCCAATCTCCCAAACCTAAGAGCACAACCTGAGCCAAAACTAAGTGTCGGGACTTTTACCTGACTGAGCCGTCCAGGCGCCCCTGAAATAAGACCACTCTCTTCACAAGTTTTTAAATAAAAATGGAGAAATAAATTACTGAACATAAGTGACTAAAAAAAGGAAATGTTCAAAAAATTGTTTTTTCTCATGATAGATATCTTTTTTCCTTTAATTTCTCCGTTACTAAAGCGATTTTAAAAAAAGAATCTCTTTTAAAGTCCCAGTACTCTGAAAGCTAGAGCAAACCAGATGCTTGAAAGTCTTTCAGTTCTGTTTATTTTGGACTGTACATGATGTGTGTGATATCTTTTTTTTCTTTTCTAATCTGAAACAAAAAGTACCGGAGATCCTTTTGTTATCAGTATGCATCAGAATATGAAGAAAGGTTAGACATAAAATATTTCTTGGAAGAAGAATAAACAAGTTATGCCAGTTGTAACAGGCCAAAGAATTTAGAACTGTAATATTTGTATGCTATTAGTAAATTGGGGAGAGCATGGCAAGAAAACCCATAAGCAAAATGTCTGCAATATAATAAAATAGGGAGAAGAAGATATTTAAAGAAATGTCATATTTTCACTGCATCTCACTGTTTTCAACAAAGCTGGGAGCTTTGTGCCCAAGCCAGTTGGCATTCTATCCAACTGTGTGGATTTCTGTGGCACTTCTTAATTTGATTAAGCATTACATTTGTTCCTTACAGCAAGAAATTCTCTCGTCTGCTGTTAAATCGGCTGTTTTCATCCAACTCTCTAAAGGAGAAAAACTGTATCAAAACAAAGGTCCACTTTGTTCAATAAAGAAGTAAACCCACTCTCACCATCATTAACATGGAAAAAAATTCAACCTGACCTTTCCCTGTTCCTGTTTGTACCCTCGGGCTTGAATTTGATTTTTCTTCACCGCTTCAAGGATGTCAAAGTATAGACTTCAAAGGTATGGAATGATTGATACATGGTATTCATAATAGATTGTTTAAAGTAATACATGTATCAGTAATTCATTTTAAACATTCCTTTGATAATTAAAGCCTCATTTTTAAAGAAAACAGAAATAGGACATCCGAAAACTACTGTTATATCTGCCTCTTTTTTGTATATATTTCTTTTAAGAGTTATCATTCCCTAAATGTATTTCATTCTTTTTTTTTTTCATTTTTTTATTTACATTCCTATTTGAACCTTTTTGCATTTAAATATTAAAACAATTGTTTGGCTTCATGTAGAAAATGCTTTTCTGTTTCAAATTGTTTTCTGTTTCTGTTTCATTTTTTTCCCCCTGTTTTTCTGTTTCTTACTAACGTAGTTTTATTTTAATGATACTTAAAGATTTTGTATATTTAAATTTTTTATTTTCAATGTCTTCTTTTAGGCTATTTTCCAAATTTCATAAAAGGAAATCATTTACAATATATGGGAGCCTGAGATTGAAGTCCTCTAAGTAAAAGATAAAACTTTTCACATTTCAGGAAAAAGAAAAAAGAAAAAAATACCCTGGATTTACAATCAGTGAAAATAACTGCTTAAGGGATAGAAAAAGTCATGATTTAGGCCCATTCTTTACCTAGAACCACATCAAACATACTTGAGAAAGGCAAAAGAAGGGGAAGGAAAATAGATGTTCAAATGTGCCATCAAGCGTTGGCAATCCTCTTAAAAGGTAAAACTGAAACTTGTAAAACCAGAGAATTAGGCAAGGAGAACCCCGCACACGGTTCAGTAGTTATCTTGAAAACCTTCCACTTCTTTCCAGTAGAAGCGGCATTGCCTGTGCGAGGAGGGACCTGCAGAGGAGCCGCTGAGTCCTGGTTGTCTTGTCTTTGGTCCACGTGATCCTATCTCTGCAAACCCGTAGCTTCACCTCCTCATTAGCGTTTCAAACTGTGTGCCTTTTAACCCTTCCATTTTATATACTTTTTTTTTTTATAGAAACAGCAAAGAAAATAAAACTCCAAGTTAATGCCAGTGAGTATGGATGAACGAATATATTTTGTTATAAAAAATGTGGGTTACTTTTCCATTTATTGAAAAGATCAGAAAGACAGATCTAATGGTGAGATTATTTATTTCACTATTATCAGTGGTTACTTCAGGGAGAGGAAGGCAGACCCCTGCTTCCCTTCTTCACCTACTCTAAGCTCCTTTTCCCGTTAGAGGTGTTGTTCTGGGGAAAACAATAGGATGGAGGAGGGGAGTGGGGTGTGATGGTCTGGCTGATGTTAGGACTTTTTAGAAGGATAAGCTCTCACTAGGGTTAGAAGACTCCCAGAAGGCATTTAACCCAGTGGTCTTGAGGTAACACAAAATTTTCCAGATTTCTATGCTGGGAGAGGGTGATTGGTGTTTTGCTTCTATTCCTAAAATGTTTGTATATTGGAATACAATCACAATGATCACCCCACCCAGCTGTAGAACCGATTCATCCTTTTTATTTTTTAATTTTTTTTAAAGATTTTATTTATTTATTTGACAGACGGAGATCACAAGTAGGCAGAGAAGCAGGCAGAGAGAGAGGAGGAAGCAGGCTCCCTGCTGAGCAGAGAGCCCCATGTGGGGCTCCGATCCCAGGATCCTGGGATCACGACCTGAGCAGAAGGCAGAGGTTTTAACCCACTGAGCCACCCAGGGCCCCCCATAGCTTGTTAATTTTTTAAAATAACTTTTTAAATTTTTTATAAACATATAATGTATTTTTATCCCCAGGGGTACAGGTCTGTGAATCGCCAGGTTTACACACTTCACAGCACTTACCTTAGCACATGCCCTCCCCAATGTCCATAACCCCACCCCCCTTCTCCTAACCACCCTCCCCCCAGCAACCCTCAGTTTGTTTTGTGAGATTACGAGTCACTTATGGTTTGTGTCCCTCCCAATCCCATCTTGTTTCATTTATTCTTCTCCTATCCCCTTAACCCCGCATGTTGCATCTCCACTTCCTCCTATCACGGAGATCATATGATAGTTGTCTTTCTCTGATTGACTTATTTCGCTCAGCATGATACCCTCTAGTTCCATCCATGTCGTCACAAATGGTAAGATTTCATTTCTTTTGATGGCTGTATAGTATTCCATTGTGTATATATACCACATCTTCTTTATCCAGTCATCAGTGGATGGACATCTAGGTTCTTTCCATAGTTTGGCTATTGCAGACATTGCTGCTATAAACATTTGGGTGCACGTGCCCCTTTGGATCACTACGTTTGTATCTTTAGGGTAAATACCCAATAGTGCAATTGCTGGGTCATAGGGTAGCTCTATTTTCAACATTTTGAGGAACCTCCATGCTGTTTTCCAGAGTGGTTGCACCAGCTTGCATTCCCATCAACAGTGAAGGAGGGTTCCCCTTTCTCCGCATCCTCGCCAGCATCTGTCATTTCCTGACTTCTTAATTTTAGCCATTCTGACTTGTGTGAGGTGATATCTCACTGTGGTTTTGATTTGTATTTCTCTGATGCCAAGTGATATGGAGCACTTTTTCATGTGTCTGTTGGCCATCTGGATGTCTTCTTTGCAGAAGTGTCTGTTCATGTCTTCTGCCCATTTCTTGATTGGATTATCTGTTCTTGGGTGTTGAGTTTGCTAAGTTCTTTATAGATTTTGGACACTAGCCCTTTATCGTTTGCAAATATCTTCTCCCATTCTGTCAGTTGTCTTTTGGTTTTGTTAACTGTTTCCTTTGCTGTGCAAAAGCTTTTGATCTTGATGAAATCTCAATAGTTCATTTTTGCCCTTGCTTCCCTTGCCTTTGGCGATGTTCCTAGGAAGATGTTGCTGCACCTGAGATCGAAGAGGTTGTATTCTCCTCAAAGATTTTGATGGATTCCTTTCTCACTTTGAGGTCCTTCATCCATTTTGAGTCTATTTTCGTGGGTGGTATAAGGAAATGGTCCAATTTCATTTTTCTGCATGTGGCCATCCAATTTTCCCAACACCATTTGTTGAAGAGGCTGTCTTTTTTCCATTGGACATTCTTTCCTGCTTTGTCGAAGATTAGTTGACCATAGAGCTGAGGGTCTATTTCTGGGCTCTCTATTCTGTTCCATTGATCTATGTGTCTGTTTTTGTGACAGTACTATGCTGTCTTGATGATGACAGCTTTGTAATAGAGCTTGAAGTCCGGAATTGTGATGCCACCAACTTTGGCTTTCTTTTTCAATATTCCTTTGGATATTCGAGGTCTTTTCTGGTTCCATATAAATTTTAGGATTATTTGTTCCATTTCTTTGAAAAAAAATGGATGGTATTTTGATAGGAATTGCATTAAATGTGTAGATTGCTTTAGGTAGCATGGACATTTTCATAATATTTATTCTTCCAATCCAGGAGCATGGAACATTTTTCCATTTCTTTGTGTCTTCCTCAATTTCTTTCATGAGTACTTTATAGTTTTCTAAGCATAGATTCTTAGCCTCTTTGGCTAGGTTTATTCCTAGGTATCTTATAGTTTTGGGTGCAACTGTAAATGGGATTGTCTCCTTAATTTCTCTTTCTTCTGTCTTGTTGTTGGTGTAGAGAAATGCAACTGATTTCTGTGCATTGATTTTATATCGTGACACTTTACTGAATTCCTGTACAAGTTCTAGCAGTTTTGGAGTGGAGTCTTTTGGGTTTTCCACATATAGTATCATATCATCTGCGAAGAGTGATAGTTTGACTTCTTCTTTGCCCATTTGGATGTCTTTAATTTCCTTTTTTTGTCTGATTGCTGAGGCTAGGACTTCTAGTACTATATTGAGTAGCAGTGGTGATAATGAACATCCCTGCCGTGTTCCTGACCTTAGCAGAAAAGCTTTCAGTTTTTCTCCATTGAGATGATATTTGTGGTGGGTTTTTCATAGATGGCTTTGATGATATTGAGGTATGTGCCCTCTATTCCTACACTATGAAGAGTTTTGATCAGGAAGGGATGCTGTACTTTGTCAAATGCTTTTTCAGCATCTATTGAAAATATCATATGGTTCTTTTTCTTTCTTTTATTAATGTGTTGTATCACATTGATTGATTTGTGGATGTTGAACCAACCTTGCAATCCTGGAAAAAATCCCACTTGGTCGTGATGAATAATCCTTTTACTATACTGTTGAATCTTATTGGCTAGTATTTTGGTGAGAATTTTTGCATCTGTGTTCATCAAGGATATTGGTCTGTAGTTCTCTTTTTTGATGGGATCCTTGTCTTGTTTTGGGATCAAGGTGATGCTGGCCTCATAAAATGAGTTTGGAAGTTCTCCTTCCATTTCTATTTTTTGGAACAGTTTTAGGAGAATAGGAATTAGTTCTTCTTTAAATGTTTGGTAGAATTCCCCCGGGAAGCCATCTGGCCCTGGGCTTTTGTTTGTTTGGAGATTTTTGATGATTGTTTCAATCTCCTTAATGATTATGCATCTGTTCAGGTTTTCTATTTCTTCCTGGTTCGATTGTGGTAGTTTATATGTCTTCAGGAATGCATCCATTTCTTCCAGATTGTCAAATTTGTTGGCGTAGAGTTGCTCATAATATGTTCTTATAATTGTCTGTACTTCCTTGCTGTTAGTTGTGATCTCTCCTTTTTCACTCATAATTTTATTTATTTGGGTCCTTTCTCTTCTTTTTGATAAATCTGGCCAGGGGTCTATCAATCTTATTAATTCTTTCAAAGAACCAGCTCCTAGTTTCGTTGATTTGTTCTATTGTTTTTTTGGTTTCTCTTTCATTGATTTCTGCTCTGATCTTTATGATTTCTCTTCTCCTGCTGGGTTTAGGGTTTCTTTCTTGTTCTTTCTCCAGCTCCTTTAGGTGTAGGGTTAGGTTGTATACTTGAGACGTTTCTTGTTTTGTGAGAAAGGCTTGTACCACTATATATTTTCCTCTCAGGACTGCCTTTGTTGTGTCCCACAGATTTTGAACCATTGTGTTTTCATTATCATTTGTTTCCATGAATTTTTTCAATTCTTCTTTAATTTTCTGGTTGACCTATTCATTCTTTAGAAGGATGCTGTTTAGTCTTCATGTATTTGGGTTCTTTTCAAATTTCCTCTTGTGATTGAGTTCTAGCTTCAGAGCATTGTGGTCTGAAAATATGCAGGGAATGATCCCAATCTTTTGATACCGGTTGAGACCTGATTTAGGACTGAGGATGTGATCTATTCTGGAGAATGTTCCATGTGCACTAGAGAAAAATGTGTATTCTTTTGCTTTGGGATGAATGCTCTGAATATATCTGTGATGTCCATCTGGTCCAGTGTGTCATTTAAGGCTTTTATTTCCTTGTTGATCTTTCGCTTGGATGATCTGTCCATTTCAGTGAGGGGAGTTTAAAGTCCCCTACTATTATTGTATTATTGTTGATGTATTTCTTTGATTTTGTTATTAATTGGTTTATATAGTTGGTTGCTCCCACGTTAGGGGCATAGATATTTAAAATTGTTAGATCTTCTTTTTGGACAGATCCTTTGAGTATGATATAGTGTCCTTCCTCATCTCTTATTATAGTCTTTGGCTTAAAATCTAATTGATCTGATATAAGGATTGCCACCCCTGCTTTCTTCTGATGTCCATTAGCATGGTAAATTGTTTTCCACCCCCTCACTTTAAATCTGGAGATGTCTTTGGGTCTAAAGTGAGTTTCTTGTAGGCAACATATAGATGGGTTTTGTTTTTTTATCCATTCTGATACCCTGTGTCTTTTGACTGGGGCATTTAGCCCATTAACATTCAGGGTAACTATTGAGAGATATGAATTTAGTGCCATTGTATTGCCTATAAGGTGACTATTACTGTATATTGTCTCTGTTTCTTTCTGATCTACTACTTTTAGGCTCTCTCTTTGCTTAGAGGACCCCTTTCAATATTTCCTGTAAAGCTGGTTTGGTGTTTGCACATTCTTTCAGTTTTTGTTTGTCCTGGATGCTTTTTATCTCTCCTTCTATTTTCAATGATAGCCTAGCTGGATATAGTATTTTTTTTTAAGATTTTATTTGTTTATTTGACAGATAGAAATAACAAGTAGGCATAGAGGAAGGCAGAGAGAGAGGAGGAAGCAGGCTCCCTGCTGAGCAGAGAGCCAGACGTGGGGCTCGATCCCAGGACCCTGGGATCATGACCTGAGCTGAAGGCAGAGGCTTTAACCCACTGAGCCACCCAGGTGACCCTGGATATAGTATTCTTGGCTGCATGTTTTTCTCATTTAGTGCTCTGAATATATCATGCCAGCTCTTTCTGGCCTGCCAGGTCTCTCTGGATAAGTCTGCTGCCAATCTAATATTTTTACCATTGTATGTTATAGACTTCTTTTACCGGGCTGCTTTCAGGATTTTCTCTTTGTCACTAAGACTTGTAAATTTTACTATTAGGTGATGGAGTGTGGGCCTATTCTTATTGATTTTGAAGGTGGTTCTCTGCAGCTCCTGGATTTTGATGCTTGTTCCCTTTACCATAGTAGGGAAATTCTTTCCAATAATTCTCTCCAATATACCTTCTGCTCCCCTCTCTCTTTCTTCTTCTTCTGGAATCCCAATTATTCTAATGTTGTTTTGTCTTATGGTGTCACTTATCTCTCGAATTCTCCCTTCATGGTCCAGTAGCTGTTTGTCCCTCTTTTGCTCAGCTTCTTTATTCTCTGTCATTTGGTCTTCTATATTGCTAATTCTTTCTTCTGTTTCATTTATCCTAGCAGTGAGAGCCTCCCTTTTTGATTGCACCTCATTAATAGCTTTTTTGATTTCAACTTGGTTAGATTTTAGTTCTTTTATTTCTCCAGAAAGGGCTTTTATATCTCCCGAGAGGGTTTCTCTAATATCTTCCATGCCTTTTTCGAGCCCGGCTAGAACCTTGAGAATCATCATTCTGATCTCTAGATCTGACATATTACCAATGTCTGTATTGATTAGGTCCCTAGCCTTCGGTACTGCCTCTTGTTCTTTTTTTTGTGGTGAATTTTTCTGCCTTGTCATTTTGTCCAGCTAAGAGTATATGAAGGAGCAAGTAAAATACTAAAAGGGTGGCAAAGACCCCAAGAAAATATGCTTTAACCAAATCAGAAGAGATCCTAAATCGGGGATGGGGGGGGGGAGAAAGGGGATAAAAAGAGGTTCAGAAAAAAAAAGAAACAATTAAAAAAAGAAAATGAATAAAGAAAAAATATAAAAATGAAAAAAATATATAAATTAGATAAAGTAGTTAAAAAACGTTAAAAAGGAAAAGGGTAAAAGGTAAAAAAATTTTAGCAGCAGAAGAAAAAAAAATTGAAAAAGAAAAAAAAATTAAATTACCTGCAAGACTAAAGAATCATGGGGAGAAAGCCATGAGTTCCGTGCTTTGCTTTCTCCTCCTCTGGAATTCCGCCGCTCTCCTTGGTATTGAACCTGCACTCCTTGGTAGGTGAATTTGGTCCTGGTAGGATTTCTTGTTGATCTTCCAAGGGAGGGGCCTGTTGTAGTGATTCTCAAGTGTCTTTGCTCCAGGCGGAATTGCACCGCCCTTACCAGAGGCCGGGCTGAGTAATCAGCTCAGGTTTGTTTTCAGGAGCTTTTGTTCCCCGAGCGCTTTCTGTAGAGTTCCGGAGGACGGGAATATAAATGGCGGCCTCCCAGTCTCCAGCCTGGAGGAGCCAAGAGCTCTGGGCCCCACTCCTCAGTCCGCCCTCAGAGAATAGCGCCCAATTATTCCTGTCTCCCTGGCTTCTGGCTGTTCTCCGAGCTCACCGAGCCTGCGACCCGTTCAAGGTAACCCCGAGCTGCGAGCTCACTCCTCAGCTCTGTCTCTGTAGCCAGTTTCTCCATTCTAATACCTGCAAGCTCTGCGACACTCAGACACCCCTGATCCTTCTGTGACCCTGCGGGACCTGACGCCATGCTGACCCCACGTGGGCTTCACCCCAGTTTAGCCTTTGGAGCGATGTCCCTCTGCGGAACAGACTTTTAAAAGTCCTGATTTTGTGCTCCAGCTTGCCGGGAGCCGGCCCCTCCCCCCAGGGTCTATCTTCCCATCGCTTTGGATTCACGTCTCCGCCAGTCCTACCTTTCAGAAAGTGGTTGATTTTCTGTTTCTAGAATTGCTGTTCTTCTTCTCTTCAATCTCCCGTTGGAATTGTGGGTATTTGCAATCTTTAGATAAGCTATCTAGCTGATCTTCTGCTACTTGAAGTAGTCTCAGCCTGCTACTTCTCCGTCATTTTGATTCCTCCTCCCCGATTCATCCTTTATTGCCGGTGACCAATGTAACTGTTCTTTAGTATTTCCTTCTCATTTGATGTTCATCTCCTCTTAGGATTTATATCTTTTTGCTATTTATAGATACTCACATTTCTTCTAGTCAAGTCATACTGCATCTACTTCTTTAGTCTCCCTATTAAAGTCAAATCCGTTCTTCTTTCTTTCCTCCCTCCCTCCTGTCCTTCCTTCTTCCTTTTCCTCCTCCTCCTCTTTGTCTCAGCTCTCTGGTCTCCAGATCTTCTGAGCAAAGAGCAGCTAGTGTGAAATCTTTCAGAAGCTCTTTTATTTACTTAAAATATGTTCTTCAAGGTGAATTAGCTCTTTTGGAGTTCACTACTTTTATGTCTGTCATTAATAGATCCCATGTAATTTGAAGCTAGTGTGTTTAAAATCGATGAAGATTTTTCTAAGTGACTAAAATTGGCATTATTCAGTGAAATTTGTACTTGGTGATGCATACCTCTACATTTTCTTTAGTACCTTCATTAGCCCTGCAAGGGAGGGTGCATGACTCTCAATTTACAGAATAAAGAATGGGGTGCCCAGAGCTTAAATACTTTGCTTTAAGACTGAATAATAGTGTCTATCATACAAAAAGAAAAAAAAAAAAAAGGCCCACGTACAGAGAACACACCTAAGGCATATAATTGCCAGGAAGTGAAACTGGAATTCAAACTCCGGTTGGTAAGATTCCAATATCCCTGTTCTTTCTGCTACAACATACAGCTTTTAAGTCCTACATGAACTGAAGAATGAACCAAAGAAACTAATTAAGAATCATGCCAAAGCAAATACAACTGAAGTTTGACTTATTTATCCTGTTTCAAGGAAAAAAAAATAAGGTAAGTCCTATTGGCCTGAAAGTCTTAGGCTTGTATCACTTCCTTAAAAACAAAACAAAACTCAAAAATGATGCTGTGGTGTGTTATAATGATGTAAAACCAAACCAAAATGCTGTGCATTCAGAAGCAATTAATTGAAAAATAAAGGAAATGCATCAGCTTTAAAATAGGAGTTATTGTTAAGTGAGTGGACTATGGCATTTTTATCTATTTTCCACTTTCTATTTTTCTGGAGTTTCCAAATTTTCTATAGTATGAGTCACTTTTTTAGTGAAATAAATCTTCAGTAAAATTAATTGGTAGAGTTAAATTAGTAGAAAAGAAAGAAAAATTTGCTGTTGTCAGCTTACATTTTTACCACAAGATTAAAAAAAAATAAAACAACTACATAGTATCAACTACATATTAGTAGGTGATTATGTATTATGTTTGTAAAAATATTTTAATCAGGCTTAAAGAGTTTAGAAACCCCCTGCCGTGATAAGCACCCTACCTGTTCAATGGAAGAAAAAGTCTTAGCTGAGTAAAGCTTTGGATTTTAATTACTAGTTGAATGAAGAATTAAGACATTGAAACCCACTGGGGCATTACCTCATCAAGGCCTCTGACATGACCGTTTTCAGTCTAGCTCCTCAAGTGGATGCCACACAGTAAACAAGGGCAAAAAGAACCAATGAATTCCAGCAATGAGTTTGTACTTTATGAAAGCTGGAGCTTGTTGTCATAAGTTGAGAGAAGGGGGGACTCTGTTCAGCTCATTTATTTTCAGACTCGGAAATTTCTCCTTCATTTCAGTATAAGCCTTACCTTCCTTCCAAGTTTATTTCCAGCTGAGAGTGAAAAAGTCATTCTAGCAAAGTGTTCTATGACTTTGATACTTCCAGTTTAAATCATCTTAATTAAAATATATCCAATTTGAAAACTGCAGCATCTGACTCTCTAACAAAACATCTTGTATAAAGATAGTTCAGGTTTCTCAGAAATACTCTGACATTCACTCTGGAAACCTGGCAGACTGTGGACAGTTACATTCAAATGTAGAGAATACTTTGAGAAGATTTCCTTTATTCATTTAATCAGATGTTGAGGATAAAAAGACAAATGTAAAATGGTCCTGGCCTTTTACACTCCCAAGTGAGGGGCTTGAAGATAGGGATTGTGTGTGGTATTTGTACTGAGAAGGGGGACTCTTCTCAGAGGGGGACTCTCTTTATTTTTGTCTTGTGTGCTTTAAAAACCACCTCCAATCAGTTCTTAATTTATTGAAACCATCCCAGGGGAGTATAGTGTATGTGTGTGTGTGTTTGATATATGTATGTATAATAAATGTGATATATAATCAATATATAAATAATAAATATAACTATACATAAATATGTATAATTTATGACTTCCTACCATAATCACAGATTTAATGTTTTATAAATCCCAAGTATAATTTATATCTTTACTCAGTATTCATGTATTCACCAATATAAATAATACTGCATAATGTGGCAATGTTGACTGGTTTTTGAAGTTTACTCTAATGGTATGCTATTGTACATATCATTCTGCAACTTGCTTTTTGTATTTCAATCTATGCTTTTGATACTTTAGCTTAACACACATATCTCCAGTGCATTCTCTTTATTTTTAAATATTTATTTATTTATTTACTTGAAAGAGAAAGAGAGAGAGAGACGGCAGGAAATGGGAGGGGCAGAGAGAGAGGGACAGAAAATCTCAGGCAGACTCTGTGTTCAGCACAGAATGATGTGGCGCTTGATCTCATGACCCTGGGATCACAACTGGAGCCCTGGAGCCAAAACCAAGAGTCTAATGCTTAACCCATTGTGCCACCCAGGCATGTTTTTTTCAAATGCTAGATAGTATTCCACTATATGACTATATTACAATTTATTAATCTGCTCTTCTATTGAATGACATTTCTGCTTTTAAATTGTTTTCATTAGAAATCTGCAATAACTTTACACCCATCTCCTTCTACACATGTGAAATTTTCTCTAAGTTATATACCTACCAATAGAACTGCTAAGTTAGAGATTATGATGTCAACTTTATGAGATATTTCACAATTGCTCTTGAAAGTAGTGGAACCGATTCACAGGCTTACTAGCAGTCTATGAGGATTACTGTTACTCTTGGTACAGTCATTATTTAAATTTTGCTGATCTGACATAACATCTAACTGTTAACCACCGCCCCCCCCCAATTATTGGTAAGTTGAGTGTCTTTTCATATGTTTAGTGTTAGGTTATGTTTTCTTTGATTTGCATGATAATGGAATTTGTTCATTCTTCTGTTCAGTTACTTAGAAAAATAAATTCCTTTGTCATTTATATGAGTTATAAATAACTTTTCACATTCTGTGGTTTCTTTTTTCACTTTGTTTTTTTGTCTTTTTTAAACATAAGAGGGTTTTTTTTTTTTTTTTAATTTATCTTGGTGTCATCAAATTTACCAATCTTTGGCTCTATTTTCTGTGTCTTGTCTAAGAAATTTTTCCACATCTAAATGTTATGAAGATATTTCACATTTTCTACCCAAAACTGCTTTTAACATTTAGATCTTTAATCCATCTGGACTTTACTTTTGTATATGGTGTGAGAATGGGATCCAGTTTTACTTTATTTTTTCCATATGGTTAACCAGTTGTCCCAGTACCATTTATTGAACGGTCCTGCCTTTTCTCATTGATTTGTAGTGCCACCTTGGTTATATTTCAAGTTTCCACATATGCAAGTATCTGTTTCTGGGCTCTCCATTATGTTCCTTTGGTTTATTTGATTCTTCCTATGCCAATACCACACTGTCTCATTTTCTATAGCTCTATAAATTCTTGATTTATTTGCTCTGACAAATTTCCCCCTCCCCCCAACTTATTCTTCTTCAAATTTATCTTGGCTATTCTTGATTCTTTGTGCTTCCATATTAATTTTAAGACTGCCTTGTCAAGTTCCATAAAGTCCCATATTTTGCTTAGAATTTTATTAACTTTATGGAGTATTTTGAAGGGAAATCTACATCTTTATAATTCTTGAATGTAGTAGTGCATAACTATTGTATTCAAATAACTGTATTCAAATCTTGTTTGTAGGGCACCTGGGTGGCTCAGTCGTTAAGCACCTGCCTTTGACTCAGGTCATGATCCCGAGGTCCTGGGATTGAGCCCCACATCAGGCTCCCTGCTCAGCAGAGAGACTGCTTCTCCTTCTCCCACTTCCCTGCTTGTGTTTCCTCTCTCTGTCAAATAAATAAATATATATATTTTTAAAATCTTGCTTTGTTGTTCTTCAGATAGATTTAATTTTCTTAGAGTTCTTAACTATCATGTACTAGTATACTACAAATGTTATGTTTTTCTCTTTATTTAATTTTCTAGCTGGTTTGTTGAAATGATAATGATTTTAGCATGCTGATTTCAGTCCAGTAAACTTATGGTACTTTCTTATTAATTCTAGTTGCTTGAAGAGCTCCTGGATTTTCTTTGTTTAAAATCACATAGTTTACAAATAAAGACAGTTTTTTCTCTCCGTTTCCAATATTTGTACCACTTAATCTTTTTCTTCTTGTATTGCATTGGATGAGATCTTCAACCCACTGTTGACTACACAAGGTTATAGTAAAATCTTGTCTTGCTGCTGGAAACACTTCTAAAGTTTCATTTTTGAATAGTGGTATCTGTAGGTTTTTCTATACTCTCTACTTGAGACTATTCCTAATTTGCCATGATGGTTAATTTTGTGTCAAATTGACTGGGTTATGGGGTGCCTACACTTTTCAGTGAAGCATTTATTCTGGGTATGTCTGCAATACTGCTTCTGGACAAGACTAACATTTAAATCATAACAGTGAGTAAAACACATTGTTCTCCCTAATGTGGATGGTAACCAGGTGACACCCTGAATAGAAAAAAGGGCCAATGCTCCATTGAGTAAAAAAGAACTCCTCCTGCTTGACTGCCTTCAAGATGGGACATCAGTTTTTTTTCTGCCTTCAGGCTCAAACTGGAATATTTACTTGAGACCCTACAAGCCTTCAGGCTACAACTATATCACAGGCTCTCCTGGTTCTTGGGCCTTTGGACTTGAACTAGAACTACAGCATTAGCGGTTCTGGGTCTCCAGTTTGCCAACTGCAGATCTTGGAATTTGTTAGTCACCATAATTTCACAAGCCAATTCCTTATAATAAAACACAGATACTTCCCATTGGTTCTGTTTCTTCGGAGAACCTGACCAATACATTTGCTACCAGATTTCATATATGAATCCATTTGCTACCAGATTTCATATATGAATCCATTTAATCACACTCACTGCTGCAACTACCCTAGTAGAAGCCACCAGTGCATTTCATCTGGGGTACAGCCATTTTCTTGGAACTAGTTTATCCCCTTCCCCTGACTTTTCCATAAATTATGCTTGCACTAGTATAGATTATCCTCTACACAGTAGCCAGATAGGTTATTTAGAACACAAATCAGATCTTATCACTCATCCTCTGAATACCCTCCAAAGTTTTTCCATTACATCCAGAAAAAATCCAAAGTCTTTATTTTGGCACACAAAACCATACTTGATCAGGGTTCTAGCAATTTCTTCAATCTCATTTTCTATCTTTTGCTCAGTTGCTCCATCCAAGTTATTTCTTCTTATACTACCAGGCATGATCCTAAATGTTCCTCCTTAATCCCTGTCCAAGCAGACCCCTACCTTGGAGCCTTCACACTCATAGTTCCCTCTGCTTGATGTGTTCTTTCACTAAAAACTTTGCCTCACTTTCTCACTTTATCCAAGTATCTGCTCAAAATAGCACTCTTCATCACATTCTATCTCATTATCCTGCTTCAGTTTTCTTTGTAGCAATTATTATGTCATGATATTATATAATTCAGCTGTTATTTGATTATCTTTCCATTCATCCACTTTGATGTAAAATTCCTGAGGCAGAGAATTTTTTGTTTATGTGATATTCCCCATGATCTGGGGCAATGCTTAACACAAAGTAGGTATCAAATCAGTATCTGTTGAACAAATAAATAAATGGGTCAATATTTTTACCTTTTTCTGCATTTGATGATGTGCTAGTATGAGCTGATAGATCTTTGGATACTGAAACAGCTTTGTACTCCTGGAATAAATACTACTTGAACATGATGAATGTGCAGTTTTAATCAACAGTTAAATTCAATTTGTAACATTTTACTCAGGACTTTTATGTCCATTTAGGAATTATTCTGTCGTTTTCTTTCTTTCTCTCTCTCTCTCTTCTTTCTTCCTTTCTCTCTCTCTTTCCCTCTTCCTTCCTTCCTCCTTTACTCCCTCCCTCCCTCTTTCTTTCTTTCTTTCCTCCTTTTTTTCTTCTTTCCCTTCCTGCCTCCCTCCCTCCCTTCCTTCCTTCCTTCCTTCCTTTCCTCTCTCTCTCTTTTTGACACAGACAGCCAGAGAGGGAAAACAGCAGGGGGAGTGGGAGAGGAAGAAGCAGGCCTCCCGCTGAGCAGGGATTGATCCTAGGACCCTGAGATCATGACCTAAGCCAAAGGTAGATGCTTAAACACTGAGCCACCCAGGCGCCCAGTAGTTTTTCTTTTTTAATAAAGTCTTTGACTAGTTTAGGTATCAACAGCAAATTAACCTCTTAGATTGCGCCAGCAAGCTTTTCTTCTTTTACTTTTATCATAAGTAGTTTATATAAAGTAGCAGATATCTGTTTTTAGAAAGTTTATTAAAACATATCTATAGGGGGTGCCTGGGTGGCTCAGTCGTTAAGCCTCTGCCTTTGGCCCAGATCCTGATCCCAGAGTCCTGGGATCAAGCCCCACATCGGGCTCCCTGCTTGGTGGGGAGCTAGCTTCTCCCTCTCCCACTCCCCTTGCTTGTGTTCCCTTTCTCACTGTGTCTATCTCTATCAGATAGGTAAATAAAATATTTAAAAAACAAAAAAAAAACCACATCTATAAAGATGTCTTGGCTTGGTGTCTTTGGAGCAAGAAATTTCTTGTTATTAATTTCTTTAATAGTTAGTAGTTTATTCATGTTTTCCATTTTTTCTCCAGTGAATTTTGGTAATTTTAATTTTTCTAGGAAGTTACGTTTCATCTAAATTTTCAATTGATTTAGTATGTTCCTATTGTTTTTATATCTGTATTATGTCTATATTTGTCTCCTTTCTATTATTAATTATACATACTCTTTAAAATATTTTATCAAAGCTCTAATATTTAGGCCTATTGATGCTCTATATTATTTCTTTACTCTTACATATTAATTTGTGCTCTTATCTTTATCATTTCCTTATCATGTATGCTGTTTTTATTGTTTTCCTTTTTTCCTACATTCCTGAATTGAATGCTTAACTGATTTGTTTAAATCTTTTATTTCAGATATGTTAAAGACTTTACTCTAACCACCATGTACCCCGATGCTATACAGTATTACTTTTATAGTTATTTATATTTAAGTATTTGCCTAACACATGAGATATTTAAAAATCCAAACATATATGGGTTCTTTAAAACTGCTTTTTAATGTTGATTTCTTATTTAATTGCATAGTGGTCACAGAATGTGATCTATATATATTAATTTCTTATAGTTTATTGAGATGTCCTTGGTGTCCTAACATATAGTCAACTTAAAAATTTATATATTTCGGGGGCTCCTGGGTGGCTCAATGTGTTAAGCCTCTGCCTTTAGCTCAGGTCATGATCTCAGGGTCCCAGGATCAAGTCCTACACTGGGCTCTCTGCTTGGCAGGGAGCCTGCTTCCCCCTCTCTCTGCCTGCCTGCCTCTCTGTTTACTTGTGATCTCTGCCTGTCAGATCAATAAATAAAGTACTTAAAATACATATATGCATATATATATATATATATATTTCATGTGTATTTGAAAGAAATATATATTTTTATTGGGGGTATACATCTATATAAATTTTAAAGCTTCTATATCTCTTCTGGTTTTTGTCTATTACATATAATGTGAAGCTCATGATATATGTTCTTCACGGATCATTACTTTTGTTATGTCATGTATATCTTCATTTCTATTCATGCTTTTTGCATTCAGTTCTAACTTGACTAATATAAATATTAATATTCATATAGCAGCTTTGCTTAATATTTGTATGGTATATCTTTTACCATATCTTCAATTCCCAACACTTGTTCCAGGTCATGTGGCTAACACGCAAAATACAAAAATTTGACACAGGCAATTCTATACCAAAGCCCACATTCTCAAATGCTAAACTATGACAACTCCTGGCATGTGCCTCCTATGTTGGAACCCAGCTGACCAGATCTTCAGATCCTCTCATTCTATTGAATTTCTTTTCCACATAGATGTTTGTCTATGTTTAATATGCTCTAGGTCTTTTTTCTGCCCCCACATTTTTTGCATTTTTGCATCATTGACATGTACCTTTAGACCTGTTTTATACCTTGCTTACCAATATTTTGTCCTTACCAATGTCCACAAGTTCATCCTACATTGTTGCAAATGGTAGGATTTTCTTCTTTTTCATAACTGAATAATACTCCTCTCTCTGTGTGTGCGTGCGTGTGTGTGTATCACATTTACTTTATCCATTCATCGGTCAACTGACACTTAGGTTGTTGCTATGTCTTGCCAATTGTGAATAATGCTGCAATGAACGTAGGGATGTAGCTATCTCCTCAAAACAGTGATTTCATTTTCTTTGGATATATACCTTGGAGTGAAATTGCTGGATCATATGTTATTTCTATTTAAAAAATTTTAAGGAAGTTCCATACTCTTTTCCATAGTAGTTGTATATTTATATCCCACCAATGGTGCACAGGGTTCCCTTTACTCCACATCCTCAATGATACTTGTTACCTTTTGTTTTTTTGATACTAGCCATTCTAACAGGTGTGAGGTGATATCTCATTGTGGTTTTGATATGCATTTCCCTGCTTATCAGTGATGTTGGGGACATTTTTATGTACCTATTGGCTATGTGTATGCCTCCTTTGGAAAAATGTCTGATGTTCTTTGCCCATTTTTAAATTGATTTGTTTTTTGACTATTGAGTTACAGGAGTTCCTTACATATTTTGGATATTTACTTCTTCTTAGATATATGATCTGCAAATATTTTCTCCTGTTGCATAAGTTCTCTATCATTTTGCTGTTTCTTTTGCTATACAGAAGTTTTTCAGTGGTTTTATTGTTTTTTCTTAAGATCTTATTTTTAAGTAATCTCTACACCCAACATGGGGCTGGAACCCCAAACCCTGAGACTAAGAGCCACACACTCAACTGATAGCCAGCCAGGTGTCCTGCCCACCACCACCCCCCCTGAAGTTTTTTTAAAGTTTTTTAAATTTGATAACGTTCTGTTATCAGAACGCTTTGTTGCTTGTGCTTTTGGTGTCATATCCAAAAAATCATCACCACAACCAATGTCAAGAAGACCTTCCCCTTTTTTCCTTGAGGAGCTTTATGTTTTCGGGTCTTACATGCAAGTCTTTAATACTCTTTGAGTTAATTTTTTTTTCTTTGAGTTAATTTTTGTGAGTTTTATTCTTTTGTGAGTTTTACTCTTTTGCATTTGAATATTCAGTTTGTTAAAACACAGTTTGTTGTTTCTCCATTGAGAGTTCTTGGCTCCCTTGTCAAATGTTAGTTGATCAGACATACATGATATATTTCTGGGTTCTTGATTCTGTTTCATTGACTTATGAGTCTGTTTTTCTGCCAGTACCTCACTGTCTTCATTACTGTAGTTTCACGATATAGTAGGAAGTGAAGAAGTGTGATGCCTTTAGCTTTGTTCTTTTTTCTCAAAATTGTTTTGGCTGAAAAAAAAAAAGACTGTTTGGCTGTTTGGAGTCCTTTGTTGTTCATTACAAATTTTCTATTTCTTTTCTTTTGAGACTGAGCATATTTTATGGTGTTTAAGCATATTTGTCTTTTGTTATCTGTTAACTGTTTGCGACATTGTCAGTTTTTAAAATATTTATATTCTCCAAAATAGAAACTCTCTTTTGTTTCTTTTAAGTCTGGGTTTAACAGTTACATAGATTCGATGCACCATTCCACTACTTTTTTTTTCCATTCAGTTCTTGATTCACTGTTAAGTTTTCCTCTAGATCATCTTCACCCGTTCTTGAAGAAATTTGGACAGATATAAAATTCTTAGGTTACACTTTTACTTCTTGTCTGTGTTCTAGCATTTATTCTTTCTATAAACTTTTCTGTAGCTCACCCTAATTATTATCTTTTTGACAAGAGACTCAAATAATTTTTTTTCTTTATTTTTAGTATCCAGAAAATTTACCAGGGTGTGTTTCTGTTTTCTAAGGCAATTTTTTTTTCTAGCTCTGCTATTCAAGACACTTTAATCTAAATATCTAAGGCTACTTCTATTGCTATAAACTTCTCTTTAATTATACCTTTAAATATTTTTATTCTTTCATAATTTATGTTTCATTCTTGGGGACAGCATTATTTCTAGTGTTTATATTCTTCTATTAGAGCTTTCATATTTGTTTCCAGGTCTCACATTTTCTGATTCTCCTAATCTCTTTTTAACTTTCTATTCTGTTTTGTTACCTTTACAATATTTATTTTTTTAAGATTTTATTTATTTATTTACTCATTTATTTGAGAGAGAGAGAGAGAGTATGCATGGGGGAAGGGAAAACGGGTAAGGAGAATCTCAAGCAGATTCCACACTGAGTGTGGAGTCTGATGAGGGACTCCATTTCACAATCCTGAGACGATGACCTGAGCTCCCTTCCTGTGTTTTCAGTATAGTCTATTCTCTTTCATGCTGCATCCAGAATGGTCTTTATTTCTGTGATGGTTTTGTTTTCTCTTCTACTTCTTTTGAGTTGCCAACCCAAATTACATTACATTCTGTTGCCTCACCTTATTTTTCCTACACTCTCATGTCTATTCCTAGAATTTCTATTTAATGGAAGCAATAACTTCTTAACATTTTAAAATTCATGGCAAACACTGTTCAGTTTTCATATGATTATATAGAATATATTTGAATGATTCTATGACAGGTTTTAAAAATTCCTATTTAAATGAAGTTATTTCTTACAGAACTAGCTCTCTGTTAGGGTGATATGTTTGAGGGGGACTAGGGCTATATTCTTAACCACAAAGCATTCTGATGATACTAGTCTGTGATTAATGAGCTAGCTACTCTCTCCAGCTGATAGAGATTGATATTTCAGGGCTTCTCACAATGCATGCCTCACCACCAAAAAACTTTTGACAATATGGCTTCTCGTTGGGTTTCTATTTCCTCAGCCAGCCCTACCTTCCCTTCTTTTTACCAAACCTTGTCTAGGGAGGCTTTTGCTATCAGACAGTTCATCTATTTTGTCCCAATGAAGAGTTGGACTTTGCCCACCTTCAGTTAGATCCATGGTCTCTGGACCCTCCCTCAGCATCTTCTTGCATCCCTGTCTCAAAAGATTTGGTAGCCTCTTCCTATCAGGGTTCAAAGTTAAAAGTATCTCTCAGTGTCAGAGAACTGAGGTTTAGGTCTTTATTTCCTTTTCTTGTTCATTTGTGTAATTTCTAAGAAGAGAGAATGAGGATAACTTTTTAATTTCATCCATTTAAATACTTTATTTTATTTTTATTTTAAGTAGGCTCCATGCTCCATCTGGGGCATGAACTCATGATGCTGAGATTGAGAGTCACATGCTCTACTAACTGAGCCAGCCAGGTGCCTCCATTTTATCCATTTAAAAACTGCACATTCGGGGTGCCTGGGTGGCTCAGTGGGTTAAAGCCTCCACCTTCAGCTCGGATCATGATCCCAGGATCCTGGGATCCAGCCCTGCATTGGGCTCTCTGCTCAGCAGGGAGCCTGCTTCTTCCTCTCTCTCTGCCTACTTGCGATCTCTGTCTGTCAAATGCATGGATAAAATCTTAAATAAATAAATAAATAAATAAAATTTAAAAAGTTAAAACTGCACATTCTGTATTTAAATTTTAGAGTATCTATAGCAGATAACTTTTAAATACTTCCTTTGAATTCCTCACTGCTTTCATTTCTAACTCTTTAGTCACATTCATTTCTTTCTTTTTGACTACTGACAACTTATTTTCAATCCTGTACAATGAATATTAGAAATAAGGGCATGTCCCTACAAAGCATAAACAGAGGGCGCCTGGGTGGCTCAGTGGGTTAAGCCTCTGCCTTCGGCTCAGGTCATGGTCTCGGAGTCCTGGGATCGAGTCCCACATCGGGCTCTCTGCTCAGCAGAGAGCCTGCTTCCCTCTCTCTCTCTGCCTGCCTCTCCATCTACTTGTGATTTCTCTCTGTCAAATAAATAAATAAAATCTTTAAAAAAAAAAAAAAAGCATAAACAGAAGTTTATTTTAGAGTCTTGCCCTCAACCTCTGGCATATATTTCAGGTTCCTATTTGTTTTCTAAATTATCACTTCTTAGTATAGAATTTCAGTTAAGAAAATTTTATAATTATACGTTCAATAGAAAGACCACAGTGAAATTGTGAAAAAACTTATCTTTGTGATAAGCAGCAAACATGATGATGTATAAAACTTTATGATAAGTAGCAAACATGACTGGAATGTCACAGATCTTTCCAAAATATACATGTTACCATAAAGATCATTGTATAAAGTTATGCTTGTGTGATATTCGGAAGCTAATATAAACATATATTATTTTGAAATACCATGGTAATTAATGATGAAAACATATGTCCACATACATTTTCATATCAAAGTCTATAACCATTGAAAGAGTCTTTCCCTTTTGTCATTTAAAGAATCAAATATATTTAGATTTTAATAGAAAATAAAATGTTAGTTTATCACTTTGGAAGGGGGATGTCCAGGTCCATGACACATTTCAGGCTCCATTTTATGGAAGTATAGGGTTTTATTAAACTTCCTGTTTCTGCTGGCTGCTTGCTTGGGTAACTGTGGAGGGCCATGTGATTATAGCAAATGCTGGATGTAAATTTATATCTTTGGCATAAAATGAAAGATAAAATTATCGGAAATCTGAAAATGTTTTTGCTTGTCTAACAATTTGATCTTAGAAGTTACTGTATACCACCTTAGAGAGGGAGAGGGACAGAATTAATGTCAATAGTCTAAATATTGGCTTGGGCCCCTGGCATGTTTTCCATGAGAGGCAATGGGAATGCAATTAATGCTTACCAGGAAGAAAACTCAGATATTCTCCAACACAGGCCCACATGTAATCTGTGGGCTGGAAAAGGTTGAATGCTAGGTCCCCAGAAATTAAAGCAAGTTGGCCCAAGCTAGCATTAAATCCAGATTCTAGAACTCAATAATTCTGGTTAAATTAGTAAAAATAAGAGATTTAAATTTACATCTCAAGTTTTGAAGACAAAAATAACTAATCAACAAAGGCACACAGGAATGGTTTCTCACAAAATGAAAAACTCCCTGCCCTGATAGGCATAGCTTCTTTTTTTTTTTCATACCCAAACTTCCTAGGCACTTATAAATCAGATACTCTCGTTCTCTAACAATAAGGTTGTTGCCACAGCTGCACCAGTTCTCTCTCCCTCTTCTCTGATTTTTGGGGGGGACTAGAAATAGTGCGGTTTGTTTTTGTACATAGTGACTTGGCCTGGATCACAAGAAGACCACAGAATAGTCTGATGACACGTTTTGACTCAGACTCAACACACAAAAATAAAAACATACATCCCAAACCACTTTTGCACCCTCACTCCTATGCTTAAAACACCAAAGTTATTGTATGTTGTTGCTGTTGTTTGTGTTTCCTGCTCACACTACAATGCCTATGATGGTCAGCAGGGTCTCTGTTCCTCATTATCTGCCTCCAGCAGGGACGTGCAGCACTGCTGACTGACTTTACCAGAAGGAAAATGGGAGGGGGAAGCACATATTGTCCCTTAACGCTTTGACACGGGAAAGGACACGTGAGACTCCTGATCACAATTCATCAGTAAAAGCAAGTCACATGGCTCTGAGTTCAAGGGGATGGATATTGGAAATGAGTAGTACAATTTACCACTTTCTCTTTTTATAACAGGCTGGGCACTTGAGATATAAGAATATTTTTTTCAGACAGTGTTCTACAAAACATGAAAAGCAAAGCTATTTCCTTCTTCTCTCAGATGACAAATAAATAAGTACACCTGGGCCAGAGTAGAAGGAAATAGAAGTAGTAATTAACTAAATAAGAAAGACTGTCCTTTGAAATATTGCTGTTTTTAGAGACAGCCAGTGTTTCAGAACATAAAATGCCATGGAAGCATACCAGTCATCCCTCAAAGCTTTTAAAAACCATTTTCTTTTTTTGGAAATTATTCACTTTATGATTGCCATACTCTGACCAATCTTCAGTCTAAATTCAACCAATAACCCTAGAAATTATATCAAAAATGTGATAGCGATATTACTTTCATTGTATATCAATAAAATTATTCCAACATTTTTATTGTAGACCTGTTTATTTAAGAAGCAATATGCCAGCCAAAGAGTTGATTATGACCCAGCACCTGCCCTTGAGAAGATAAGGACACAGGTGGAGGTAAAGGTTAGAATGGAGAATAGACACAGCAGTTACTTAAGGATTGTTTGCCAAAGCATTTCCAAAGTAGATAGGTTTTAAATTTATTGCATTTGTTGGATCTTTCTTCAGATGCAATCTTGTATGTATGTCAGAGTTATTAGACGCATGAAAGCAGAACTCTGACTGAAATAAAAATGGGACACCATGAATCTCTCCTGCAAGGTTCCTTATCTTACCTCCATGTAACCTTTATGTTTCCTCTTTGGAAGCTCCTGGGGTTTTTTGAGCATAGCTTGGGGAGGAGGAGGCGTTTCTAATCCCTACTCCCTATATACATATGTTTATTTTGTCTAAATAGTTGAGAACAGATCTATTTAATGTATACTAGCCTTCAGTAGGTAGCAATTTCCTGCTATATGTGTTGGAACAGCCATGCTACAGACTTAAGTTTTAAAGTAGAAATGAATGGGGGTTAGAGAAGTGGTAGATAAAAAAGGAGTGAGGAATGACAGTTTGTAAAGTTTCTTTCTCATTTTATTACCTCATTAACCAATTGATGGCTGATCAACAAACCAGACCTTCCAAACCCAAAATTCTGTGGATGACATTTTATGATAATTACTGCCAGTTTTGTCCCTCAGTTCTTCCCAAATGACTATATTGAATTGAGGGTGTGATGGATACTATGTAAATGTCTGCAAACATTTGAACGATGGGTGTATTTAGTAGGAGGCATTGTATACATGAGGGCATTCCGTGTATATAGGTCTTAGATTGTGGTAAATACAGGATAAGCTCACATTTTTAGAAGCTAGGCCTTTGAAATGAACCAAATTCTAAGAGACCAGTACAGTTTTGTCTTTTTTTTTTTTTTTTAAGATTTTATTTATTTGTCTGACAGCGAGAGAGTAGGAGAGCTCTGGCAACGGGAGCAGGAGGCAAAGGGAGAGGGAGAAGCAGGCTTCCTGTTGAATAGGGAGCCTGACTCAGGCCTCAATCCCAGGACCCTGAGATCATGACCTGAGCTGAAGGCTGACCTTAACCCACTAAGCCACCCAGGTGCCCCAATTCAGTTTCATCTTACCAAAATCTGTGAGGTTAGTGCCTGAGTTTAAAAGCAACCTAAAGGTTTAGATATTGGGGTTTTCCAGGAACTAGATGTTGAAGCTACAAAAGAAAATGAAACCCTCACTAATTTATTTTGTATTTACTTTGTTCTTTCTGCCATGTAAGTACAGAACAAAAATGATGGAACCCACACTTAGGATAAGCAGGAAATAAAATTTTTAAGCTTGGTTTAGAATTATGCATTTTTCAGTTTAATTTAGAATTATGGGGTTCTAGAATTTCCATGACACCATATTCAGATATATAGGGGTCATACAGATGTCTGATATCTACATATCATTTTAGTCCTGCATGGTCAGAAAATGCATGGACTTCATCATCCATTTGATTTTGAGGAAGATATCCTGAAAATAAGTTAGCCAAAAATATGGACAGGTTGTAATGCATGAACAAAGTGAAATTAGGTTAATCAGAAATGCAGAGCTTTCAACTGATTAAAAAAAAAATCTATGGAAATTAAAGAGGAAGGGTAGTAAAAACAGCTTTTATTTAAATGTGGGAGATAAACTCAGGTTCCCAGTGATATGTGTGTTTGGGAGACAACTATAAAGAAGGAGGAAGTTACAGAAATTTGGTGACATAATATTATAGCACATGTCCCTTTTTGGGAGAATAGACATTAATATTGATGAGTTGTTCCAATTTGTTTGCAGTCCCTCCAAACTGTGTGAGATAGCCACTGTAGAGAGCCACTGCAGGTAGCTGGGCAAGCTGTGCATTGCACAGGG
The DNA here is from genome assembly GCF_011764305.1 of Mustela putorius furo. Classification (NCBI taxonomy): domain Eukaryota; kingdom Metazoa; phylum Chordata; class Mammalia; order Carnivora; family Mustelidae; genus Mustela; species Mustela putorius. The sequence continues at coordinate 24,771,073 of NW_025422368.1, read as the reverse complement.
AAGCACATCTAAGCATGGATGTCATGGATTTGCTTACTTATTATAACAATATTCCAAACTGCAGTAAAGTGTTACAAAGAAGAGGCACTTTCTCCCTAATTTGCTCCAAGGTGTCATATGTGCTAGCAACAGTCCTAATATGCATTATTTAAAAAGTGTTAATTCTTCTGTAGAATCACTTCAACTCTACACAAGCAGTTCCTGGGCCACAAGAACAGATTCATCAATCACTCCTCATTTCCTTTTCCAATCAGATTCATAAATGAAGTCTAAAATGCTCATTAGGTCTTTGGACTCTTTTTCAACAGTCTAAAAGATGGCATCCACAAGTTTGGGAATAAACCCAAAACAATCTGCTTTACTAATACAAGATGGGGACTGAGTCATTCCAAATACAAAAAGAATAATTGGATTTGGCAAAGGAAATGATTTTTTTTTTCTGGGTTGTTTACTGGCACATAGTAGCCACTCAAGGAAATATTTCTGGAATCAATTAGTGTGTGTAGAAGCCATCATCTCTAGAATCATTCAAGGTCTCCTCTATTTGCATGATCAGTCTGGAAGCCAAGCATTGGCAACTCATATAGGATATACTATCATATTCATGACTATAATGATGATGAAACTAATAATACATTATAGTGCTTTACTTAGATTCCACTGAGTGATCTTTACTACACTCCCATGGTCTCCTAAAACATATCTGTTCTGTTATATCTAGTCAGCTCTTCTCCTTTCTTTGGAGTTAGCCCAATGTCCAGTGTCTGCCTGGATCCTCAGGCACACTTGACATTTTCATCAAGAGAAGGAAATCATTTCAATTCCAAAGGATAAGCACCATCATGCAAAAAGGTCATAAAACACTAGGAGTTGCTCTTTAGCCATAGATTTTGAAGATAAGTCCAAAGAAAACAGGGGACATGGTTTGGAACAAGCTCACGTATACTTCATCATCAGGGCTGTGGTACACAGTATGAGAAGGCTTCAGGGGGAATTCAAACAGCAGTGGAAAGGAGGGTTTTGCTTGCATTGGCTATAACAAATATGTTTTTACAATAAACAAATGGGTGGCCATAAGACATGCATGTCTGATGTTGAAGGAAAGCCTGTTTGCACCAAATAAATTACAGAAACAGTTCAAGAGCAGTTCATCCTAGTGAAAATATTATCCCTGAACTACTGGCAGGGTTAGTGTCAGGTTAGGTTATCTTTTGTAAGAGTGCCAGTTGCACTCGCTGAAACTGCCCTCAGGGCGGTCTGTTTTAACTTGTATACATTTCAGTGTTTTTCAGAAACCTTCCGTACTTTTTTATTTTAGTTACACACAAACTCCACTTACTTTTCTCCTCTAGGGATAGACGTCTCCCCCTGACTATCCTTGGGCTTGGCAATCATCCTTCTGCCCTCACGTCCTCCTGTTCCTACCCTATCTTATGTGACTACATTTCCAATGAATGCCCGGGATAAAGGCCAGGCTGAGTTGCCAATGCTGTACAAATTATGGAGACACGACTGATCCAAAGGGCATCATTTATTCCAAGCCCAGTCCCTTAGGTCACTGAAGGTACACGGCTTTTCAAATAGAGCCAGCAAAAACAATGAAGTAAGAATCTTTGGGGGGCATTAATTTCATAACAATTTTTGAGAATTTTCAGGCTTTAGTAAACTCTGGCTTTTTAGAACGCTACAGGAATGATATGTTTTTACATTAAAATGGCATAGCTCAGCATGGCTTCTGATCCCCTTGTTGTCCAAACCTCTACATACAAATGAACCCACAATTAACGGAAGGGCTAAGAAGAAAGGTGGACACTTCCCAGGGGCTGAAGGTACAGCCTTCAGAATCAGCAATTTAGAATCTGCAATTAGCACTTCCATAGCCAAGATTTGCAAAGGCTTGCAGAGAGAACAAAAACTTGAAGTCATAGTCTATCACAAAGGACTTACTGAGCACTCACCAATAGGAGTAGGTATCTGTGAATGGTCTCAGTTACCTGTCTGTCTCCTTAGATAAGTAATTTACAAATAAATGTCTGTCATATCCTTGGTGTTATTGATGTTTAGAATGGTAGATCTTTCTCAGACAAAACATCCCTTTTTGATTTTTTTTAAATAGGAACAGATGTTCCTCCTTCCTCTGCTTGCAGGACATTGGTGTTATAGTGGAAAAAGTCTGGAGCTTCGAGGCAAAAGAGCAGGATTTGAATTTCAACTTGATCACTTAACACCTGGGAAAATTACTGAAACTCCCAGAGCCTCAGTCTTTCGACCGTAAAGCAAGAATGATAGAAACAGCCCCTTCAAGACTTATATCAATGCAATTTTTCATGCAGAACTGCTTTTTACAATCATGACACTTAAGTGAACGCTTGTCTGCAGGACATGATGAGAACCAACGGAGCAAGATAAAAATAAAGTAGCATGGGTTCCACAATCAGTGATTTGGATGTAGTCGATGGGGGTTGGGACAGGGCATCTCTATTTAAAAGTACCACAAGTAGAACAAGGTTTGAGAACTATTGCTTACTCTACAAGAATCTCTTCCCTCTCCTTCAGAATGCTTCTATGAATATAATTCAGGCATCTTCTAGATGTATTTGGCTTACAAATAGAAACTTGATTTTCTTGAAAATCTGTGGTAAGCCATGTACCAAAATCTTGGATAATCTGTAACAATAGGTTCTCAACCTCTAAATATGAAAATCCATGGAAATGCAAGCTACCTGGTGGTAAGAATTTGAATTAAAATTCAGTAAGGAAAATTGATATTAATTCATTAAACCATCTGCCATGTCATTGCTAATGTCAGGAGAAATATGCTAATGAAACTGACCCATAATTTCATAGAATCTACAATTCTAAAAATGATGTGTTAGTCAAACAGTGTGAAGAACAAGAAGAAATGGTAGTTTTTAATTTCCTTCTTTATCACAGAAGGGCTGAATTGTTAATAGCATCCCAAATCTCTCTTAATGCTTATCATGAGTCCTATATTTACTAAGACTGACTTGATATGTTCTTTAAAGATTTTGAACTGAATCTTTCTAAAGTACCAAAAAAAAAAAAAAAAAGATCAGTTACCATTTCGTTATTTTTCATTCTCATTCACCTCTGAACTTCCTGGTTTTGTCCCGGCCAAAGTAAAAATTGCCAAAACACCACGGGAAAGGCTGCTCTCACAGTATTTCTGGCTCACCAAAAATTTCTTGAGAAAGCCAGTTTCCATGAGATTTCAGTTCCAATTTTACAGACCCACGAAAACTCAGGATAGTTCAGATAAAGTTCAGATAAGCATTCACATTTTCAGTCCCTTCTGCCAGATGAACCACTAAGTCATTTGACATGTTCACATCACTGTTGTAGGGAAAGAAAAAAAAAATGACTAGAATTGTGATCCATATGGACAATTTTGAAGGAGGACAGTAGACCGAGAAGCCACTAGAGATTAATGGATAATTTGGTTTAAAAAAAAAAAAATTCAAAATACAAACAATAACCCCATGACTTATTTTAGGTATAAACGGGATTTAAATGAAGTAACCTAGCAACAAACACTGAACAATAGCTTGTCTGAGAAAAGCTACTGTGGCAACCAACACAAAATACAACTTGCAGAGGTGATGCTTTGCCTACCTGTTTATTTTTCTGAGCTCCCTTCCCCCTCCTTCCTTCAAAATGGAAATGATAGTACTAACACCACTATATGTCTCGGGAGGTATAGTGAACTAGTAATCCCAAGACCTGAAAATTCTCTCAGTATCAATTTCTCCTCTGAGCATGGGGTGGGGCAGGGAGGAAAAAGATTATTACAACTTTCAAATAGTCATGTAAAAGCTTACCTTCTGGGTTAGAAATTATCCTCTGAGGCAAGAAATAAATTCTGAATTTTCAAAGGGTGAGTGATTTGACAACAAATTTACTCACCGGGAATCAAGATCCTCTCATAAACCATCAACAAAGAGAAACATTACATGCACATCAGAGTCTCATTATATATAACACAACCCATGATGGTGTGAAGTTTGGTATAGCAAGGTTTTATTCTTGGCTCCCATCCAGGGAGATTCAGTTACTGTAAGTGCAAAAGGAAATTGCTCTCACATGGTTCCACCTATAATACTTTCTGTGGCATCAGGCCTGAAAAGAGTGATACCGCAAAACCCCGTCACTCTCAGATATGGTAACTGAGGAATCTAGGCCATAAGAAGCTGGCAATAAGTCCCATTAAAAAGAAGTTTAGAACGTTTATCATTCCACCAAAATTTTTACCAGTCTTTTCCCCTCCCAGGAGACACATGAGCATTAGGAACAAATCAAATCAGCATTTTCCTTACCCAGCATAAATTGTCACTGTTTCATAGCTAATGGGAGACTACCTACTTGTAATGATGATTTGGGTTTTGGGGATTTGTCAATTACTGAGTTTATAACTAAACAAACATTTGTAAGTGAATATTTCCATTTTGAGTTATATTAAGTAAGGAAATATTGATTAATGCTTACTTTAAAAATTCTGGTTATAACTGCTTTCTTTTATTCTGCCATCCTGCCACCCACTTGGAAGTTGAGTTACTTATTATTTATCTATATTTACCATACATACTAAATAATTATTGATTCACCTTACAGAGGATAGACCTGGTTTCCAACTACAAGAATATATGCCTCTAAATATTGTTAGTTCTCCATTTTTCAGGAAGAAAAAAAGATGTTACTTAATGTTATTAATTCTTAAGTGGTTAGGTCAATTATTATCCATAATGAACATTAAAGTACAAATTATTAGTAATTTATGGATATTAATGAAAATTTGTATTTAAACTCTAACTTAATACATATATTTTGAGAGGAATAAATTACTCTACAATATGGGAAAGTATGCCATAGTTAATGTATTAGAGAAATATCAATTAGTATAATTCTTAATATTCAGTAGGATGAAAATCACTTGAACAGTTCAGCATGTTCATCTAATTAATAATATGTTTGGCTTCCTTCTCTTCCCTCAACCATGTATTTGAGTAGGAATATGACTTTAGTAAATGATGAAGTGAGAAACCAAATATCTTGGGAAAAAACATATAGATCTGGACTATAAAATTTAATTTTTTAAAAAATTTTATTTGTTTATTTGACAGACAGAGATCACAAGTAGGCAGAGAAGCAGGCAGAGAGAGAGAGGGAGGAAGCAGGTTCCCTGCCAAGCAGAGAGCCCAACACAGGGCTCCATCCCAGGACCCCAAGATCATGACCTGAGCTGAAGGCAGAGGCTTTAACCTACTGAGTCACCCAGGCACCCTGGACTATAAAATTTTAAATCATTAGTTATCTTTAATTGAACATCTACTATTTATTAAATGCTACCAAGTGTTAGACACTCTCCTAGGCATTGTACATACATTGTATCATTTAATTTGCTTTCCTCCAAATGTTACACAAGCCACTTCAAAATAGATACTAATTTATCCCTACATAGAGATGGGAAAACAGGCTGGGAAGAATGAAGCTAACTTGTCTGTGTTCCTAACTCTGGCAGAAGGTAGAACTAATTTTTAAATCTAGGTCTGTTTAAACAGAAATGGACTCATAGATAAACTGTTGGTTACCAGAGTTGTAGGGGAAGGGGGAGTTGGGAGCAGGTGAAATAGGTGAAGAAGATTAAGACATGCAAACTTTCATTATACGATGAATCATAGAGGTTTAATTTACAGCACAGTGAATACAGTCAATAATACCATAATTTAGTATGGAGACAGATGGTAACTAGACTTCTCATAGGGATCATTTCATAACATATAAAAATACTGAATAACTATAATGTACACCTAAAATTAATAGACTATCATATATCAATTGTACTTCAATATCTAAAAATTAGATCTCTTTGACTTGAAAGCCTACTCACTGTGAAATGTATATATGCTTTATCATCTTATAACCACTATAGTGGCAAATATTAAGATGGTGTAAACTAAAAATGGAAGTTGTCTAAGCCACAAATTGTTACATAAATCAACACCGACCAGCTTATTTTGTGTTCATTTACACCAATGAACTCACCATACATGCAGTTTTGTTTGCCTCCTATACATCAGTGCTTCCAGAGATAGCCATTTACTCTGCTATCAGATTAGATTTTCAGTTGCTTGCAAGACTGCCAAAATTTCAAAATACAACATGTTGAAAATTTAAATCATTTTACTCATTGTGCAAGTGACCCCTACTGCTATTCATATATTGTCTTTACTGTATATGAAAGATTATTTTCTTCTCTATTTTTAATTTTCTCCCTGCTGTGAGAAAGGAAGAACCAAAAAGGCAAATAATGCAATGATTATAGTACTGGGGTATTCAATGAAGCAGATAACCTGAGCTATGAAGATCAAAAAACAAACTGGAAACAGAAAATAAAAAGATAACTACATGGAAAATTCACTAGGGTACAGAGCTTTGAGCTATGTAGAGTTGATAGTCTTTGGTGAATTGAGGGTAAAAGGGCAGTGATGTGAAATAACAGGACCTCCCAAAATGGTGTCAGCCTTTAAGATTACTTGGATGGTAGAGAGACCGTCTGCAAGGCTAGATTGGCTTGACTCAAGAATAGAACCAGCCTGGATACAGAGTTTGTGAATAGGCCTCAGAAAACCTGAATAGTACAGGGAGGTAGACAGATTTAAAGAATCCTTTAAATGCAATAACGTGCTCCTGAACTAAGAGCACACCTTGAACAAGTGACTCGGTCTCTTTGTGCCTCAGTTTTCTCATCTCTAAAGCTGTAGAGTACCTGTCTTTCTTCATCGGATCACTGAGTGGCTGGCGTAGGACAATGATTGTGAAGGCACACTAAAAAGAATAAGAACTTTTTCCACACTGCTACTGTGGTTCCAGAATGTATTCCTATAGATCTCTGCCTACAGATAAGGGCACTGAATAGGATTGTTCTTTAGTTTAATACGCAAATCACTGTACCTGCTTTTGGAGTCTTTCACAAATACTTACTAAAATTTTTGTATCAAATGTCTTATTTCTACAAGGAAATTACAAATGTTTCTAAAGCAAAGGAAGGAGGTGTAGCAGGAAGAGGAGAAAGAAAAGAAGGAGAAGGAGAAAGAGCAGAAGGAAAAGAGGGAGAAGGAAAAAAAAGAAGAAAAAGGACAAGAAAAAGAAGAATGAGCCATCCTTTGCAGGAGATAGGGAGGTGAAAGGGGTTGGCAGGGAATAGGAAAGTAAAGATCCCCAATATGGGGTAATAATGTATGAAAGCCCAGGAGAGAAGCCTTTAGGGGATGATCCAGAAATTCCTTCTGCATCCAGTAAGCCAGAAGTTCTCACAGAGCTCGGAGGTCACAGAATGCAGAAGTATGGGGAATCCTAGGCATAGAGGCAACCAGCTTGGAGTTCAAAAACAGGCCAGAGGAAGACTACAGGGTGCTATTGGCAGGATGGGGAGCTCACCAAATCTATTTGTAGAGGGATCATTGGAAACACGCTCACCATATGGGTTTGTGTAAGGTTGTCTAATGTCCAAACGGCTAGTAAATTCAAGTTGAGAAAAGAGGCTAAAACCCAAGAACCCCATTAAATGTTCCAGCCAAATTAAAGTGGAACAAACATTAAGTAGGTTTTGATAAGAAATCTGTACTGGAAAACTCACATTTTGATGAATTTTTTAAGTTTGCCAATGATTTTTTCAAATCATTAGTTATCTTTTAATACAGCAGCTACTATTTAGATGGGGAAGGCGAAAGGTTTTTTTGAGAGCAATTCAATGTTGTCTCTAATTAACTAAGAAGAAAAGGAATGTGTTCACGTCTCTACTTGGATAGTGGAAAAGAGGTGAGGGCCCCACCAGTTGGAAATGGGATGGTGGTGATAGCTGTCTTTAAATGATACTGTTTAGGAATCTCCAAGGTTGATTTTGGAAGGAAAATCAAGGGTGAAAATCAAGGGTAAAAATCAAGCTGATCAAGCAGCTTCTAGTTTTGCTCCCTGGTTTTCACTCTTTCACTTATAGCACTATTGCATTTTCAAAATACCAGATGGACTCTTGTCAGGGCCAACAGTGGCCAGGAAAGCTGAACACTCTCTTCCATTAAAGCATGGACAGCATGTCAAAGGGTGTGGTCATTGAGTCCAGGAGCTGCTATGAAACAAGCCTAACTGAAAAGTTGAGGGCGGAGGTTCTGAGTTTTATTTTAATAAATTGCTGTTCCTTTTCTCTTTTCATCATCCTTTTCTATAGAGCCAAAAGGAAATACTAGAATTGCAGCAAAAAGAGATTTGGCAAAACGTCAGATTCCTTATAGATGAAGAAAGCTATGACATATTACTCCTTGCCTGTTTGCCACACACAAAAAATTGCATTGCTAAACTAAGCAGAGTCTTTACCACCATACATAAATCCCAATATAGGCACTTACTCTATTGCATGTCATAGATACTATGTTTTTTTATGAATTGAAGGTTGTGGCAACCCTGCAACAAGCACGTCTATTTTTTCCAACAGCATTTGCTCACTTCATGTCCCTGTGTCACATTTTGGTAATTCTTGCAATATTTCAATTTTTTTCATTACTGTATTTCTTATGGTGATCTGTGATGAGTGATCCTTGATGTTACTGTCATAATTGTTCTGGAGCATCACAAACTGTGCCCACATAAGACAGCAAACTTAATTGATAAATGGTGTGTGTGTTCTGACTGTTCCACTGACTAGCTCTTTTTCCATCTCTTTCCCTCTCCTCGGGCATCCCTATTCCTGAGACACAATATTGAAATTAGCCACTTAACAACCCTACAGTGATCTGTAAGTATTCAAGTGAAAAGAAGAATTGCACATCTCACACTTTAAATCAAAAGCTAGAAATGATTAAGCTTAGTCAGGAAGGAGTGTTGAAAACGGAGATAGGCCAAAAACTAAGCCTCTTGTGCCAAATAGTTAGCCAAGTTGTGAATGCACAGGAAAAGTTCTTGAAGGAAATTAAAAGTCTTACTCCAGTGAGCACATGAATGATAAAGCATAACAGCCTTATTGCTGAGATAGAGAAAGTTTCAGTGGTCTGGATAGAAGATCAAACCAGCCACAACTTTCCCTTAAACCAGAGCCGAATTCAAAGCAAGGTCCTAACTCTCTTCAATTCTATGAAGGCCGAGAGAGGTGAGGAAGCCGCAGAAGAAAAGTGTGAAGTTAGCAGAGGCTGGTTCATGAGACTCAAAGAAGGGAGCTATCTCTATAACATAAAAGTGCAAGGCGAATCAGCAGGTGCTGACACAGAAGCTGAAGTGAGAAGATCTAGTAAGATCATCAATGAAGGTGACTACACTAAACAACTGATTTTCAATGTAGACAAAATGCCTTTTATTGGAAGAAAATGCCTTTAAGACTCGCAGAGCTAGAGAAGTCCAAGCCTGGCTTCAAAGCTTCAAAAGATAAATTGACTCTTTTTAAGTGGTTAATGCAGTTGGTGACTGGAAGTTGAAGACAACGTTCATTTACCATTCTGAAAATCCTAGAGCCCTTAAGAATTATGCTCAGTCTACTTTGCCTGTGCTCTATCAATGAAACAACAAAACCCAGATGACAGCATATCTGCTTACAACATAGTTTACTGAATATTTTAAGCCCACTGTTAAGACATAGTGCTCAGGAAGAAAAAAGACATCTTTCAAAATTATTACTGCTCATTAACAATGCACCTGGTCACCGAAGAACTCTGATGGAGATGCACATGTCCAATGTACAAATGTGCAATGTACAGTGTGCCCACTAATACAATATCCATTCTGCAGCCATGGGTCAAGAAGTTATTTTGACTTTCAACTCTTATTATTTAAGAAGTACATTTTATAAAGCTATAGCTGCTACAAGTAGTGATTCTTCTGATGGATTTGGGCAAAGTCAACTGCAAGGCTTCTGGAAAGGATTCACCACTCTACCATTAAGTGCCATTAAGAACATTCCTGATTCATGGGAAGAGGTCAAAATACCAACATGAACAGGAGTTTGGAAGAAGTTGATTCCAACCCTCACAGATGACTTTGAGGAGCTCAAGACTTCAGTGGAGAAAGTAACTGCAGGTGTGGTGGGAATAGCAAGAGAACTAGAAGTGAAGATTGAAGCTGGGACTGAATCGCTGCTATCTCATGATAAAACTTTAACGGATGAGGAGTTGCTTCTTATGCATGAGCAGAGAAAGGGGTTTCCTGAGATGGAATCTACTCCTGGCGAATATGCCATGAAGGCTGTAGAAACGAAAAGAAGAATTTAGAATATTAATCAACTTAATTGGTAAAGAAGCTGCAGGGTTTGAGAAGATTGACTCCAATTCTGAAAGAAGCTCTGCTGTGGGGAAAATGCTATCACATGCTATCACGTGCTACAGACATTTATGAAAGGAAAAGCCAATCAATGAGCAAACTTCATTGTCTTATTTTAAGAAATTGCCACAGACACCCCAGACTTCAACAATCACCATCCCGATTAGTCAGCAGCTATGAACATCAAGGCAAGACCTTCCACCAGCAAAACAATACAACTCTCTGAATGCTTAGTTGATGGTTAGCATTTTTCAGGAATAAAGCATTTGAATTACGGAATTTACCTTGTTTCCTCAGACACAGTGTTATTGCATGCTTAGTAGACTACAGTGGAGTGTGAACAAGGATTTTACATGCCCTGAGAAATTAAAACATTAATTTGACTGGTTTTATTGTAATATCAATTTTATTGCAATAGTCTGAAACCAAATCTGCAATATCTCTGAGGTATTGTTGTACGTTTAAGTGATCTCTGAAGACAGTTTGCAAATCACAATTGTTATCCTTCTGAGTCTTTCAGTACTCTCCACTTCCACTCTCACACTGAAGGTGGACTGTGTAATATAATGGGCCCAGATTAACTCAGATGGTAACTCTCAAAATCAATCCAGAGGGATCTGGATTTTGTCTCTCTAAACCAGATCAAGAAGTTTCTGCATCAGTTTTGCCACCTCTGGTGTGGGAGAAGGCTGATGAAAGAAACAGTAACACAAGTTCTGACAATGCAAGGGCAGATGGGCTAAACTAATTAAAATGGGTACTTAACAAAATCTAAAAAAAAATTTATGCTTTTTATTTTAAATGTCAATGGTGGTTGACATTTCTATACAGGAAGGACTGTGGCTTGCATTTCATATTCATTTGGGACTACGATGCATTTGGGCACCTGAAATGTGCAGTGGGCCCTGCTCACTAATGCTGTCTGCACGTGGCACAACCAATGTTTTGTGTGTGCTTGTCTTGTTTTCCTAAACTTCTGGAGGACAAAGCCTCCTTTACCTTTCTTCCAAATCCCTCTGCTCAAGAGATGCATCTCTGAACTTACACCAAACATTCTTACTCTTACAGTCCTGGCTATGTTCTATTTGTAGGTCCTGTTCAAATGTGTAGCACAATACCAGACACAGAGTCGGCACTTGTGTTTGTATCTGAAATGTGGTGGTTGACTAATGAGCCAGTGGTGCCTTGGAGCCTACTCATAGGAGCAATGGGTCCTTGGAGCAATGGACCCAGATTGTGCACCTTTCTTCCCAACTCTGTGTCCAGTGACCTTGCCTTGGTAGCCTGAGAGAGGCCATGGTGAGAGCATTTACATGATAGAAACTGTCCAGTTGATTTTAAGCATTCTGAATATAAGCAATTTGTCTTCTACCTCCTTTTTATTGCATCTAATTTATAAGCGGTTTTATATTTAGCAGCTAGTCTTTCATGTGAGAATTATACGTTGAGTAACTATATTTATCTTTCTTAAAAATCCTTTTTAATTTCTTAAAGAAAGTAATTATTTTTTACATGCCTTTTTATATTATGTTGGACATTTTTGGAAGAGAATTATTTCCTTTACTTGGTTTATATAAAGAGTAGTTATCAAAAGAAAAAATAGTATTATAATTTTGCCAAAAGTATTATTAAACAATTAGTAAAGACTCTAAAATTTCCTTTTTTTAATGACCAGGAAATCAAATTGTTAGTTTGTAAAATTAGAAAATAGGTTTATGAGCTAGAAAGTTAATTCCATTGCATTAAAATTACCCATTTGGGAAGCTCTATTACTATCTGACAAAATAATTGCTATTTAAACCAAATGCATAATACTTTTTGTCTAAAATGGGCTTTGTGATTGTCAAATATGAACTTTCATTTTCCAGAACTTTGCATTAGAGGGATTATGGTCTTTGGAGGTTGGATCAACTGTTTAATGGGAAAAATGATGCCTCCTCCTCTTTGGAAAGGTAGTAGAGTGCTATGCTTAGGAAGGGGAGCTCCAGGGCAAACTACCAGGGTTCTAGTCCCAGATACTCCCTTTATTATCTGTGTGACCTTAGGGAAGTCACTTACCTTCTCAGTGCCTTGATTTCTTCATATGTAAATGGGGATGCTAATAGAGCCTGCTTTGTTGATTTATGATTTGGATTAAATATATAAATACTGTGTGTGTAAAACACTTGGAGTGATGCTCAGTACTCAGTAAGTGATAAATCCCCCTTCTTCTCCACTACCTCCTCCTCCTCTTCCTTCTTCTCCTCCTTCTTCTTCCAATCTCCAAACACAGAATCTCACACTACTGGGTACTTAATAAACATGTCTGAGCTGGTTAATTAAATGATAATTTATGAGCATGGAGCTAAGGAACAAAGACTGAGTACCTACCATGTACCAAGAATATAGTGGTGATGAACAAGGCACACAAGATCTCCGACCTCATAAGGTTTACATTTTAGTTATATTATTTAGTCCAGAAGGTATGGGGAATTGGTCTTAGTGTTTAAGGATTCAAAGAAAGGTCTGAAATGTAAACTCCTTGGTAGCATGTATTAAAGGTTGTATAATATAAGCATAAATGAAAGGATAAAAATTTGACTCTATGTAACAGAGGCCCCAATATAACTATTACATAAAGAAAATAGAAAACTGTTTCTCATGTAACTGTCCAAAGACAGGTAGTCCAAATCTCCACAAGATTGTCCAAGGACTTGGCTTCTCTGCCTTACAGATCTACTATTGCCAGTGTGTTCTCTGTCTGCAAGGTCTCAGGTAGCTCCCCATGACATCTGCATTCCAAGCAATGGGTGGGAGGAAGGAAGAACTTATCCCTTCCATTAAGGGAGACATGGGTATGAAATTTTTTTCTTTGCTTCTGTGCAACCCATTAGGTGGAACTTCACATAGCTGCCCCATCTACAAGGGGGCAAAGGACGGGTCTTGAGGGACAGCTGGTAATCTTGGCCACATTCCATCCCTTTGAACATGTTTGTATTATTCATTCTCCACAGAGAATATCCTCATGCCTTCCCAAGGAATACAATCCCAAAACCTCATCCACTTCCGGCGTCTAGGCCAAGGTCGAGGATTCTCTGGATGAGATTTGCCCTCTACATCAAGGATCCTAACATGGCTCTTTATAAAATGGTGGTATATAATTAATAGACAAATCATCTGACCCTGAATACCCAAAATAAAAATGAAGGAGTAGGGACGGGATGACAGAAATAAAATTCCCACTGGAAAAGGGAAAATGAAAAGCACACAGCTGTCATCAATCCATGAGAATGATCACGTCATGTTGGAAAGGAACTGTGAAAACTCCTGTCCTGCTGGTGATGTGAGTCCTTCAGTCAACCCATCTGGCAGCTATGGCTTTAGCTCTCTGGGAGGGTTTCTTTTGTCCATTGTCTCCCATGGCTGCCTCTGAAGCAGACACTGGAGAGTTTACTTCCTTAGGGTCACCACAACTTCCACACTCTGCTTCTTCTTGATGTCGATTTATAGATCTAGAAGTTGGGTTGATTTGTCACAGGTTTTGGCAGGCTGGTTTTCTGGCTTCTCTGGCAATACAATTCCTTTATAATTATAAGAATGCCTTCCAGACCATTTGTTTCTGTTCAGCTCCATGTGTGAGTAATCACAGTGAAGGTTCTGATCTTGATATAGATTTTAAGACTAAGTGTTCTGGTCTTTACAAGGACCTCAGTGCCGCATAGATTCCCCAAGGAAACACTCCTTTGTAGTGGAGCCTCTCTGCCACTTTCCTGCCCCATGTTGACAAGGGTGTTAAATTGTAGCCCACTCATCTGTCAAAAGAGGGTGATCCACTTAATCCTAGTCACAGGCTCAGCTCCTGGTTGTAGGGCCACAGCATTCCAAGTTGTCCTTAGGTCCACAACAATATGTTGACTTAGCCTGAGTGGGCCAAGAATGATCACTCTTTCAACTCAACTTTACAGCTAAGTCTGCTTCTTTTCACTAAGATTTCATGTAGCCACCCGAGGGTGAGAGGTCACACCTCGAACTTTAGAAGGGAGTTCTTCCGTGACACCTTGCCCAAAACACATCTCCTCTGCCTCTGCTCAGTACCTAAGCTGCATGAACTGGGGAAATAACTGACCTGGACTAAAGACTTTGCTACTTAATCTCTTGAGACTTTAAGGAAACAGCTTCATCTCTTTAGAAATAGTGTCATCTTTAAAATAGCGAGTTTGACTAGTGCCTCCATGTTCCTACAATTCTTTTATTCTATAGTTTTTATAAATGTGAGTATATACATATACATATATACACACACATATGTATTGTGTGTGTGTGTGTGAGAGAGAGAGAGAGAGAGATTTATTAGCTGTGATGTCATTCCAAAGTCCTTCTTCTATGATTAGATATTCTTCCCTAAGGTACCATGGCTTATATGTTAAGGGGCTGCCGAAATACTTTAATCATCCCTGCTTATTTCTATAAGGCATTTTGAATAGGTTATGCAAATTTAGCCAGCCTTTTATGAGTTGCAGTACATTTTAACAGAATTCTTCTGGTTAATTTTACCATTAAATTTCAGGGGAAATTCCATGGAGTAAAAATGCCATGGCATTGGTAATCAGACATGGGTTCATTTTCAAATGCTGCCATTTAAGCTGTGTAGTCTTGAGCAAGTTATTGAGAATATATAGTTGCTCACATTAAGAATTCAAATACATTCTGATACATACTTCTTCCCTGCTCCTTGATGACTTTTCAAGCAGAGTTCATAACTTTTAGATTACTTTTTAGTAAAGAACAACTTAATTTCATTTATTAGGACTCACTTTTAGATTGGGAAAAGCCTTGCTAGATCTAAATTAAAATTTCAATTTTCAAATGACCTGAGATGTGATTTGGTGATCTGCACTAGATAAGGTATCATGTTTTTTTTCTTTCCCTCTTCATCTGTTGTCTTTCTAGGATTAGGGAAGAGGAAGAGGAGCATAGAGAAATACAAATAAAAGTACATACATTAACCTAACTGGTCCTAATGTTGTAGTTCCTCCAGAGTGAATTCTAGTGCTGGCTGACTGGCTGGCTATCATGGGCATTCAGATAGCTGGCTCTTTCATGGGACAGAGATGTACGTTCTTCATGGGACTCCACAGCCACAGGTTGCATGGTTAGTGAACTTTCCAGACCACTCCTGTCACCTTCTCTTTGACCTTGGCCATATACCTCCAGTCTCCCAATGTTGACAGTCTTCCCCCAGGGCTGAGTATCTTAAGATGATCCAAGCCCACCCAGCTTTCCAGGCATCCACCTGACACATAGGAACCTCACAGGTCCTCACCACATGAAGCAGTCTTTCCTCATGCTACCGAAGCAGGCTCCTCCTTAAGAATCCACCAGGGAAACAATACAGTAATTGCACTACTGATATTTACCCCCAAAATACAAAAACACTAATTCAAGGGGACACATGCACCTCTATGTTTATAATAGTGTTATTTACAGTAGCCAAACTATGGAAGCAACCAAAGCGTCTATCAATAGATGAATGGATAAAGAAGAGGTGATATGTATACACACACACACACACACACACCCCACACAGAATATTATTCAGCCATAAAAATGAATGAAATCTTGTCACTTGCAGTGACAGACGAAGTTAGAGAGTATTAGGCTAAGTGAAATAAGTCAGTCAGAGAAAGTCAAATAATATATGATTTCACTCATATGTGGAATTTAAGAAACAAAACAAATGAGCAAAGGGAAAATAGAGAGCAAGAAAGACAAACCAAGAGAAACATAACTTAACTATAGAGAACCACCAATATTACCAGAGGAGGGGGGACTGGGGATGGGTGAAATAGGTGAAGGCAATTAAGGAGCGAGCACTGGGCGATGTATGGAATTGTTGAATCTCTATATTGTCCACCTAAAACTAACATTAACACTGTATGTTAACTATACTGGAATTAAGAAAAAAAAAAAACAACAACAAAGAATCCACTGGGGAAGAAGTAAGCATGAAATTCTCTGTTCACCAGGTTGTCAGACTTCCCGGAATCTTCTCTTCATGGTCTGATCCATGGGCAATGCCAGAGCAACCTACAGATGTTCCAGCATAGCAAGCCTCTAGGTGAGATAAAAGTCCTAGTCTCCTTTCCGGGAGCTCATAATGTTTAAAGCCTACTGCTTGTTTTAGGGAAATATCATGGCTCTACCCACTAGACTGAAAACACACTAATCCATAAAAAAGAAGGAGAAGGAGAAGAAAAGGGGGAGGGGGAGGAGGAGGGGGAGGAGGAGAAGAAGAAGGGAGGAGGAGAAGAATTATTAGGAGAAAGAATAGAAAAGAAAAAATAAAACATACTAATCCTGTGAATTTTCCACTTCAAAGTATTCTTGAATTTTTAGTCTTTTCTCTGCATAAGTGGTGATAGAGGTGAGAGAATCAGGACCACTCAGCTATATGTGCATAAGTCCTATCGAAATATATCTAGGAGCTCCTCTTTAAAATATCGGGGTACTTTTCAGCTAGTGTTCCCAACTTTAGCTGAAACCTGAGATAATAAAGTCTCATTCGACATTCCTGTTACCAAAAGGAATGATGATGATGATGATGATGATGTTAGCTAACATTTAGAACTATGTACCAGGTATTATTCGGAGCACTTTAAGTTTGCTAAATATTTAACTCTCTAACAACCACATAAGGTTCTGTCTCCATTTACAGATCCAGAAACTGAAGCACAGAAAGCTTGAAGAACATGCCTAAGTTTGCACCACTAGTAAGTGGCAGATCTGGGATTCAAACGCAAGTGGCCTAACTGTACAATTTGTACCCTTCACCGTGGTACGGTCCTGATCCTTCCTGTTAAGAGATTTGGACTTTATCCTAAGGGTGATGGGAAAGAACTAGATTTTTCCCCCTTCACCTATACAATAAAGGTAAGGAAACATACCCTCTACAGTAATTTGGAAGATAATATAGATGAAGATTCTGGAACCAGCCCTGAGGAGTAGTAGGAACTTGATGATAAATGATAATAAGTATCATTAGTTTTCCCTTTCTATATGAGGTAGTTAATACCAAGTCAGGACAGAACAATCCAAGAAAATCCAGAACCATCATTCCTGTTAAGTAGGGGAGCTCTACTTCCCACCCCCAAATCCCCAAATCAGCTGGCAGAGATACTGAGCCCCACATATGATTCCCTTCTATATAACCACCAAAGGGAGAAAAAGTACAAAATTAAAATGCATCCAGCCATGACCATATGCAATAGTTTCTTTCCTGTTTGGTTTATTCCTTTGAAGATAGAGCCAAAGAATCAGAGACAAGTTTGAGAAACTGAGACTGTGTCTGAGCTCTCTGATCCTCTTGATGAGGGGCCTGGTCGAATCTGGATGGAGCAGCAACTGGAGAAAAGACCCCAAGTTTTATCTTCCCTGGCAGGCAAAGTGTCAAAATTAGTCCCAGACAAAGCACTACGTGGAAATACAGCATGACGTAAATCCCCTTCAGGGACTGAGTTGACCATGAGCAGTAGAGAATTGCAGTTTGAGGCCAGTGATACCTGCACAAAGCAATGGATTGGGGTTTCTATAAAGCCAGGGTATTAGGGAGAGACCTGATTACCTATGGCTTAGTCTGAATTAAAAGGCAAGGCAATTACACAAAAGCTCTCATTTAACTTTTAAGTGGGATTAGGCCTACACTAACCTTATGAGTCTAGGTTGCTAAAAACAAATGGCAGTTTCTCACATGCCCTCAGAAGGACTGGGGCTTATATAATTTTTCCAGTTTATGAGGCATTGTGCCCAAGACTAGCAGATAGAAAGTGCCTGGAACCAAATGTACCCTGTCTTATGGCTCAAACTGAGAGACAGGACAACAGTAGATTCGTTTTTATTTTTCCATTCACACAAAGGCAGCGTGGTGTCAGGGGAAACATCAGGTTGTAGTCCTGTCTCTGCTACTGGAGCCCCGCGTCTTCAGAAAAAAGGAGGATCACGAACTCCTTTTTGTCTCCCTTTCCTCATCTGTCCATGGGACCCTGGGCTCTAAAATGCTGAGTTCCTCAGTCTTCTTAGAAATGTGATTATTATGACTTCAATACAGTTGGGATATATGACAAAGGAACAATGTAAAGGGTAAGGCTAAGGAGATGGAAAGACAACTGGAAAAGTAAGCATCTTTAACTTTTGATAAAGGCTTCCTTCCCCTTTGTAACTTGATACACTGCAGGGAGCTTCCTGGCTCCCACGGGGAGTGGACTGAGGGTGTGTGCAGGGGAAGCTACACAGGCAACTTAAATGTTTTCCCAGAACTCATGGAACGTCCATGCAGCCCTGCTTGGGGGATGCTGCGGTCTCTCTCACAAATATGTATAACTTTCTTAGTGCATACACAAAAATGACATTCTCAATTTCTCCAGCATCCAGAAAAATGCAAGAGCTGACGAAGGATTCAAAATCAAACCAGATTAAACTAATATTTGAGAATCAAGTAACTCTACCTGGGATGATACCGATTCTGGTGGGCACCTAAATGGCTTTTGGGTTGTTGGAGACATCTTACCAGGAGTGTATTAAAAAATAAAATAATGGCGCTGGGTTTGCAGTACGAAAGCAGATTCCATAAACCACAATATCTCTCTGTGAGGAAATAGACTTCCTGTCTGCTATTTTTTTATGTGCCCAATTAAGTGCAGATTTTTGGCTGCGTGAGCAACATAACTGCAGCATTTTTTCCAGAAAAACCAAGAAATGAACTAAAAAACTAAACAAGAAAAAGTCTTATAAGAAGATGGTCTGATAAGTGCTGGGAGATAATATTTTTTTTTCTCATTTTATACCTGATATCTTCTAACCTGGATATGACCAACCTCGGGCAGAGTGACTTTAGATCACATTTCTAACGTGCTGGCAGCTCCCCATCCCAGAGGGATTTTCACCGAGTAAGGTGAGTACATTTCAAGGCCTTATATGGAATAAAATAGCAGGGTATTGAGTCAGGATAGGTGGTTCAACGAGTTGGGTGTCTGAGAATTAAAAATCAAAGTTACCCAAGATTCTTTGATGAAAACTAGATGACTTGGTTCAAAAGAAATAAAAACCTGCCTGAAACCTAATTACCGAAATAAACTTGAACTCAAATATGTTAGGACTGAAAAGGTTCATAGATATTAATTTTAGTGCTGAGTTACACACACCTGGGCACGTCGTGGCTTGGGCCAAAGGCAAGAATGCTAGAATCCTGTGAGAAAGGCTGTGTGTATCAGCACCAGTGAAGGAACCCAGCTTTACTGATACTCTTTCTGCAACCTCAGAGGGAGCCAAAAAGCTTTAAGTAACTTATGTACACTCCTTAAATCTGGACAGAAGTTCAAGTGGTCTCAAGGACGTCAGGCTTTTTCTATAGGTGGTCACCGAGGAAAGCTCCTCCTGCTAGGGTTGAAATCAGCACCAGTCCTGAAGACATAAGAGTTCGGTAGGACCTGTGTGAACCTTGCTTTGTTCGCTTTGTAGAAGTAAAGGGCAACAGCAATGCTTTTAGGAAGAAGCCCAAACCGGCTGGAAATATCTTTGCTCTTGGATGAGGGCTCCCATATTCTCCCCAAAGCACCTCCTCCAGGTAAACGAATTTGGTATTTTTGGAGCTTTGGCCTTCTCTACTCTGGGTTCCACATTTCTGAATTTGCCTTAGTATCAAGATACAGGATATGATCAATGTTGAATTGGCTGAGTCTTTCTGCTCTGGGTAAAAAGTAGGCAAGGGTTTCATCTGAGCCTCTCTGGATCTACTCTGCAGCCCAGCTTTAAGTCACCCAAATACCTCTAAACTTGACTGTTTGCTCGGGCAAACTGCTTAATCTTCTACCTTTCATTTTCTCCATCCATTAAGTGTGTTTAGAAATGCATGCTGTACCTACTTTATACTGATGTGATGATGACAAAACAGATAATATAGCCAAAAATGATTTAAGAGCCTCCAGAAAAAAAATGTTATGAGCCCTTACATGTGTAACATTCAACCTCTCAGTAAATCCAAACCACAATTGTTGTTTTCAAAATAAAGATTATAAATAGGGAAGCAAAATAAAAACATGTGCTTCAGTGTAGACTGCTATGTGAATTCAATGCATTTGTAGGTTCATTTGTTGACTTATAAGGAGGGGGAAAAAAGAAGCCTAGTACACACATTGTGGTGTCAATAGATCGGTTTGTAATTAATGGGGCGTGGTAGTTCTGATAATGTCACTGCACGTTTATATGTCGATGTTATTTGCTCTTCTGGTCATGTAAGGGTCCAGGATCAGCCCAGGTCTGAGTCCTGGTTTGAAATGTAAATGTTCTCAAACGTGAAATAAGCTTGTTAAACTTTGAATCACACCCTCTCAGGAGTCTGCATGCTTTGTGAACCACTACATAGCTGTTCAAAAAGTGCCCTCCTAATGAGGCCAATTCTGACTAATGCATATTCCAAGAATAATACTTGACCAAAATTGAATGCAATTCTCCTGTACTTATTATAATTTTCTATGACAGAGAGCAGAGGCTAAATTCGGTGAAAGTATTGTTTTTCTTCTAAACTTGGGTCTGCCAAAATTTGTTTTTATTTCTACCCTCACCCCCAAATCCTACCACCCCCCCCCAACCTTCCCACCCCGTCATCCCTTTTGGAATGATGTAGTGATCCTAGCCAACTGGGAAACTTGCTGGCATTTGTGGAGTGTCCATTTTCACCACTTTCCTTCACCCCTTTCAATAGATTTTTGGTATGGAATGGAAATATTCCCAAATGGAAGAATCATTAACAGCAGCTATGTCAAAAGCAGCCTTGAAATGAGGCATCTGATATCCCATATGTATAGTGTACTTATCACACAGACAATGTAAAAGCTATTTGAGGTCTGTAACTTCCTTTTCCACACAGAAGGAAATGTGGCAGTGAATCAAATTGATAGAAGAATTTTAAATATGTGTGGTCACCCAAAGTTAGAGAAGATTATAAATTCAGCATTAAAAACCAAAAGAAAAAAAAATAAGCCACAGGTAGTATTCTCATATTATATTTGTTTGAGCTGTCAGGACAAAATACTAGAGAGAAATATTTTATGACATGGAAACCAAGATCTACTTTCCAAAATTATTTTCCACTAACTTAAAGCTATGTATCATTGTGTAAACCTAAAGACTCTGACCCTTACATAATTAAATATTTATCTTATAACTGGTGAAAGGATACCCATGTCAACTATGCATGTATGCATGGTAGTGGTGGGCTCTAGACCCTGTGATAATGGTCTGGGAAGCAAGACTCACCTTCTAATCTCCAGGAAGCAAGACTCACCTTCTAATCTCCAGGATCATGCTGTTTTGCCACAAACTTATGACTGATTCAGGAGGGAGGCCAAAATCCCTTATTTCCTCAGGTACAGAGGGAGAAAGGAATCTGTAACAAGGCAGGCTACTCTCAATAACTTTAGTAAGAGTGTTTTATCTTTTCCTTTGTTTACTCTTAAGAGGATAATAAAAACGCCAAATCTCTTTTCTGAATTAAAAAGGGTGTGAGGTTCTAGGGAACCTAGAACTTTCAGTGACTTTCAGTGGCCCATATGTCTTCCGAGGTCTTAAGTAGGGTTACTTCGATTTACCCTGAGAATAAGCCCTACCTTCTAGACTCCAAACACACAGTATGGAGTGTGTGTGTGCTGAGTTTGCTTATTTGTTTTTAAAGACACGAGAATGGATAATAGAGTTCAGTGGAACCGGTGCTATGGGGATTCAGTAGGATTAGATGTTTTTCAGTCCAAAACTCCCTGCATACTTTCCCCATGATCCTTAATCATGTCTCCAAAAGGTCTCCTGAAGCAAATCTTTAAATTTTAAAAACATTCCTGTGAAGTTATATAGACATTGCCAGATGCTCAACCTATTATTACTGTTGGACGTCTCTTCCCAGACATGGAGAATAAAACAGGTGTCTACTCTTTCCTCTTCTGCTTCATCTTCCCTTTATAGGGCTTACTGATGCGAGTACCAGAGCACAAATGTCTGCTGACACTGTCCCCGCTCCTGCACAGGCCCACAGGAGAAGCATTAAAGAGCCAATAAAAATGCGCCATGTGTTTGCCATGACCACTGACCCACACGACTTGTCTTGATGCCTTGGGAAGGCTCTCTGGTCCACTCAGGATTTAGGGAACATGCAGTACAACATGCCATTCAGGGCTGGGCCACACAGAACATGAGAGTCGAATACTTAGAGATAATTCAAACCTGGAGACTATTGTTGGCAGAACTATTAGCGTTGGTACTTATGGTCCACAGATATTTATCAACAAGGGGAGACTGATGACTGCTCACTTTTACTCAGGGCCTAATACCTTACACAGTACTCACTCATTATTTATTTAATCTTCACAGTTTATCTGGGATGTATAACATTCTGTATCATTTAAATAAGAAAACTAGGCTCTGAATAGTTCATTCAGTCAACAAAAATGTATTGAGAACTTACTGTCAGATGATACTCTAGGCACTGGAGATAAAATAGTAAGCAGAACAGACAAAATTCCTGCTCTGAGGGAATTTGCATTCTAGCTGGTGGGCAGAAAAGAGACAGACAATAAATGAATACCCAGGTGAAATATAAAGCACGTCAGGTGGAGATAAATGCTGTGGAGAAAAAATTATGATGGAGAACAATAGTTAGAGTATACCAATAGGCAAGAGGGCAGGGTTTCTATTTTACGGTCCGGGCAGTCTAAAAATACCTTGTTGAGAAGGTGATATTTGAGCAGATAGCCGCAAGAAGGACAAGAGCTAGTCAGATGGGTACGTGGTGCAGGGGCACTACTGGCAGAGGAAGGAGCAAGGGCAAAGGCCCTAAGGAAGGATACTTAGCTTGAGAGAAGAAATGCCAAAAGATATTCATGGCTTATGTGGAATGAACAAGCTTGGGAGTGGTGGAGCATGAAGTAAAAAATGTAACAAAGAATCCCATCAATGTGGAGACTTAGCTTTTATTTTGAATGAGAGGACAAACCCAGGTGTTATTCAAAATGCTTAACAGCAGATACAACATAGATGTACAGCATAGATGTCCGGTCAGAGCACGGAAGCAGCAGGGAGGGCCCCCTGAACTGCCAAGCTTTATCCCTTGAGCCGGTGTGCTGTGGGGAGATCATGAACTGAGGGGGAGCATCAGGGAAAGGGGACTTTGGGTAAAGACTATCTATCAATAGAGATGGAAGGATTTCAGTATTTTAACAACTGACCCCTAGTTCCAGTATGAGTCAGGTGGAGATCAGCCTTAACAAGAAATCATGGCTGTGTCTGAGTGGAGGAGTGACATCATCAGACGCACTTTTTTAAGGATTATCTCTCTTTCAAATAGATGCTAGAGAGGCAAGGGTAGAATAGGGAGACCAGTTATTTGGTCATTGCAATAATTAGGTGAGAGAGGATGGCGTCTCGGACAATGGTGGCAGTAGAGGAAGTGGTCTAAGGTATTAAACTGGGAATATATCTTTAAGGCAGAGCCAAGAGGACTTGCTGGTATATTAGATCTGAGGTGAGGAAGAAAGTGTCAAGCATGACAAAGAAATGAACAGATCTGGGTTGTTGTTGGAGGGAGGGCAGAATTGGGAAAAAGATCAACAACTTGATTGCAGACACAGAAAATTTGAAATGAGTTAAGTTTATTGAGCACGCCCCGTGCACCAGCACAAGAGCTCTGTGAGTTAAGTACTGTGTTATTAACTTTGTTTTTCAGCTGGGACAGCTTTGGCTCAGAGACTTGAGGTGACCTACCCCTAGTCACACAGCAGGTGAAGAGGCCAAACCTGGTTTTTCAATTCTGAGTTGTATACTTTTCTTAAGACACCATGGCTCAGAGTCAAAGGGGGCTACCAAAGTAGATCACTGATGAGAATCTACTTCTCTGTGACTTTAAGGCAAAAAGTTCAATAAAAACTTTCCAACTCTAAGATTTAGAGAATCTGTTGTAAAAGAGGAGAAAAGTTTAATCTTAAATTCACTTGAAAAACCAAAAGTTTTTTTCCTTAAAAAATAAAACAAAACTGAGGTGAGCCTAAGGCCAGCATGCTGATTGCATCAGAGAGACAAAGATGAAAAGAGGAGAGAGGAAAACGGGCATGAGCCCTAAATCAGCACGTTAAAGGGGCTGGCCTGTGAGGCTTGTATTATCAGACATTAGTCAGAGAGGGACGTTCTTTTGCTGGCGTAGAAGAAATCTGAAATAACACATTAATTTTAGGTCCTTTGATATTTTTTCCTGGGGATGTTTTGTTTTGATACATCCAACAACAGCCAAAGAGAAAGCCTCAGAATACAGACATAATAAAAACAGTTGATGAACCAGAGTCACTAAGCCTAAGTTCCACAGTCTTTGTCTTGCTCAGCCCGAATCTGCAGCTCACTAGGAATCTACAAGACATCCTGGAGAATTTAAAGAGCAAGATGAAATGTTTTAAAGGTCTAGTGTTAGGACTTCCTCCTTTCAATTAATGGCTTGGGACCTGATAAAACTCAGATGTTTCTTAGAAGAGTACTGGTTTACAATTAACCAGGAGATCACTGAGCATATTAGAGGGTTTTTATCAACACAAAAACCCAATGGCACCGCATGGGAAGCTCTTTCACTGTTTGCTGGATGGCTGGCATCCAGCGGGTTAGAAAGGAAGATATCATCATTTGGGTCAAGAAATGAAGAAGGAAACTGGGTTGTGCACTCACCCATTCAACCAAAACTTGTCCAAAGCAAGTAATGTAGCTATAAAAACTGAGATGGTATAAGGTAAATAGAGTCTTCATCTTTTATAATGCAGAGTCAAAGATATATAAAACTGATAGATCAATCTGAAGACAATCACCTGAAGAAATACAACCAGGAATTGTTTGGTGGTCTGGGGCAGGGAATGAGAAAGGGGCTAAGGAAGTGGGGACAAACACCTTGTATTTCATACTCTTCTTTACTGCTTGCCTTTAAAAAAAAAATGCATGGATATATATTTCATTTAAAATTTTCAATTGGGTTAAGCGTCCAACTCTTGATTTTGGCTCGAGTCATAATCTCAGGGTTATGAGATTGAGCCCTGCATGGGGCTCCACCCTCAGCATGGAGTCTGCTGGAGATTCTCCCTCTCCCCTCCTTTGCCCTTGCACCCACTCTCTCACTCTTCTCTCTCAAATAAATAAATCTTAAAAAAAAATAAAATTTTACTTGGGTGAGTGCTGTGAAGTGTGTAAACCTGGCGATTCACAGACCTGTACCCCTGGGGATAAAAATATATTATATGTTTATAAAAAATTAAAAATTAAAAAAAATAACTAAAATTTTAAAACTGAATAACTATATCAAATTGTATTTATATGAACAAACGTGTGGGGACTTTTGATTAAACACCCCAAAGCAGAGAAAGAGTAAGAAATCTGAGGCACAATAAAGGAAAAACTGAAGTAGAATTTTATTTTCCCTTTTGGAGGGAACCTTAGATCTTTTTCCTGCTAGTGCCTCAGTCCTCTGCCTTGGATTAAAGTATAATGAAGGAAGGACATAGTGTGTTCCCAACTGGTAGACATTTAGCTATAGAAGGCAAGCTCTAGCTCTACCATATTCCCTACACATTTCTCCCATACTCTTTCTCTTGTCTCCAAAAAACTTCAGAGTTCCTTTCCTCAGTAGGAAGTTAACCACCCACGGAAGTCGGTTCTTTCTTACATTTCCCTTTGATTCTAGAACTCTGACACGGCTCTAGTACTTGCTTACCAGACTCCCCAACTGGATCATAAGGAAGATGCTTCTAAAAATAAATTGCCAGAAGCAAAAGAGTTAATAAACTTAAATATGCTAAAGGTGACTCATTCACAGAACTTCAGACTTCAAACATGGAATCATTAAAACTATTAGTGTTTCTCTGAGTTCTGTCCTACAAAAGATGGGAAGGCAGGCCATCGTTGTTTTAATAGCTTGGATAACTCTTTCTTCACATAATTGGTTTCAGTTTATCAAGACTTTTTTTTTCCTGAGGCTGCATGAAGGATTCCTGATTTGGCTAGTAAGAAAAACATTTTCAATATAGTGGCCCACAGTCATTACAAACCTAGGATAATCATCTTCATTTTGCAATTAGAACTTGGGCTTTTTGCTGATAATAACACTAGTTTACATTTGCACTCAAGCATTCAAGCTCTGCATTCAACAAAATTTAATTTGTGCCATCGTGTGCCAAAAGTATAATAGGCATAAGGATTGAGAATGAAATAACAACTCCATGTTCTTAGGAAGTACATAATTCAGCTTACATCAAAATAAACTTTAGAACACTCGCTGTGATGGGCGCCAAGTGTTGTATGGAAGAGAAAAAAACTTTAGTAAGTGTTTAATAAAGTTGTAATGGGGAAAATATTACTTCTTCTTTCCTCATATGTAAGCCCATCTACATTGTTTCCTATCAGCCTTTACAGATTAGGGAGAGGAGAAGGATGAGATGCCATCTAGAGATGGATATGCTGTAGGAAAAGGCCCCTTATAATGGAGGAAAATAAAGCAGAAATCTATCCAGCTTGAAGGATTGTGAGAAGTAATGAGTAAGGTAAGAGTTCAGACTCACATAATTGCATTTCATCCCTATTTCCCACTTTGAAAAAAGAGCTTGGTTTGGGTGGAATATATTGAAATATGAATATACGTATAAGAATATTAGGGATAAAGGTAGCCTGGGAATATTGTACACTTCTAGAAGAAGCCAGCATTCAGCCTAAAGAAGAACTCTGGATTACTGCCATTGACTTACTACTGTAATTTTTCTTCCTGACCTTCCCCAAAGGAACCACAGCCACTTATCCTGGTGACTGTAGACTGAAGAAGGGAAAATAATCACTTTTTAAAGAAATTACTTGACATTGACTCTAAACTGACATTAACTCTTTAGAGCCAAAGACACTGGCTCACCAGTTAAAGTAGGGGTTAATAGAGATCAGGTAATCTGTGTAACTTTAGCCCAGGTTTGTCTCACGTTGGGCCAGTGGGTCTCCAAAACTACTTCACAGTTTTTTTCAAGATTTCAGAAGGCATAGTTGAAATATATAACCTCAGCAACTGGTAGAAGCCCACATATTTGTTCTCTGACCTATGGAGTGAAGGTTATTATTGTAAGAAAAGCCAGGTGGAAACCCCTAGAACTTTTCCCATGCCCACCAAAATATTAACTGATAGCAACACCATGTGCCTAGAAGGACTGTAGAGATTTGTGCCGTCATCAAGGACTTGAATGATATGTAAGTGGTGATTCCTAACACATTGCAATTCAAATAACTTTTTTTTAAAGATTTTATTTATTTATTTGTCAGAGAGAGAGAGCACAAGCAGGCAAAGTGGCAGGCAGAGGCAGAGAGAGAGGCACCCCACTGAGCAAGGAGCCCGATGAGGGACTTGATACCAGGACCCTGGGATCGTGACCTGAGCCAAGGCAGCGGCTTAACTGACTAAGCCACCCAGATATCCCTCAAATAACTTCTTAAGGGGCATGTGGGTGGCTCGGTTGTTAAGTGTCTGCCTTCAGCTCAGGTCATGATCCCGGGGTCCTGGGATTAAGCCCCACATGAGTCTCCCTGCTCAGCAGGAAGTCTGCTTCTTCCTCTCCCACTCCCCCTGCCTATGTTCCCTCTCTCGCTGTGTCTCTCTCTCTGTAAAATAAATAAAATCTTTAAAAAAATAATAACCTCTTAAGCCTGTACATAAGACAGATGGATTCTGAAAAATGACAGTGCATGATCATAAACTTAATCAAGTGTTGACTCAAACTGCACTTGCTGTTACAGATGTAATCTCCTTACTGGAACAATATAACACATTCTCTGGTACACAATTATTAAGCTGGTGAACATTTATTTGTTTGTTTGGTTTCTGTACTACTTTTCTTGAGCTTGTTCGTAAAGACCACCAGAAGCTTCTTGTTTTTAACTTGAAGGTTCAGCTTGAAGAATCATCAATATACATTCAATATTCTACAACTCCTCAGGGCTGTATTAATTCTCTACTCTCAATTATAACTTAGTCCACAGGACTTTGGTCATCTTCTTCATTCTACAGAACACTTTCCCAATATATTAAAGATATGCTGATTGAATGTGGTGAGTAAAAAGCCTAAGAAGACACATAAGTGCTTGAAGATGAGCAATCAATTCCACAAATACTCAGGAGCTCATCTAAAAGTCACTGGTGTAAGACTTACCCTTCTGCCACCATAAATAATCATAAAACTGGATACAACACATGAAATAGCACTGATCAAACATTAAGACAAAAGGCAACAAAGCGGGGCGCCTGGGTGGCTCAGTGGTTTGGGCTGCTGCCTTCGGCTCGGGTCATGATCTCGGGGTCCTGGGATCGAGCCCCGCATTGGGCTCCCTGCTCCACAGGAAGCCTGCTTCCCTCTCTCTCTCTCTCTCTCTCTGCCTGCCTCTCTGCCTACTTGTGATCTCTGTCTGTCAAATAAATAAATAAAATCTTAAAAAAAAAAAAAGGCAACAAAGACTGTAATCTCTAAGAGAGGGGAACAACAAGACAAGGTCTAGGATCACCCTAGATTTCTGCCTGGAAGCACTTACCAGCCTATAGCACTAAAGGCAGAAATCTGAATTTGAGGAGGATAAGGAAGTAGAAATTTGTGGGACTGAATACCAGAAGGAAGGAAAATATGCAGAGAGAGAGAACTCTAGAAACCTGACTACAGGTCCCCTTGAGTCTTTTGTTGATTAATAGGCTGTATATGTACGGAGAGAATCTTCATGATGCTAGGCAAAGATAAGCTAGTAGAGAGTGACAGGATGAACAATTCCCAGTGCTCACACAGGGAGCTATTCGGGTTCTGATCAACCAGAAAAGAGAGACCTCCCTGAACACTGGGGGAAATCAATAGAGATTCCAAAAGAGTCATGTGTTAGTAGTAGGATTAAACTAGCTCTTGAGTAATGGCTATTCTAGGCCCATCCTAAAAAAGGCTGGGAAAAAAAAAAAAAAAACCTAAAAAAGGATTAAACTATTCCACAATTAACTATCTGCTTACCAGAACAAAGCTCAATAATGTTTCAAGGAAGACAATCAGAACCCAGCACTCAAAAACAAGAACATTTACAACGTGTGACATTGAATTAAGAAACAGGAAAACAAGACTTAACTCCAGGAAAAAAGCCAGTCAGCAGAAACAGAGTCAGAAATGTTAGAGTTGAAAGAGTTAGCAAACAATTGTTGAAAACATCTATTATAATATGAAGGAAAAAATGGAAAATATATCTCAAAGTGAACTTTTAAAAGGGTAAAAAAAAAAAAGTAATATCTAAATGAAAATTTCACTGCTTCAACTGTGCCCTCCAAAAAGATATGCTGAAGTCCTAACCTGAATACCTCATAATGCAATTTTATTTGGAAATGGGGTCATTGCACATGTAATTAGTTAAGATGAGATCAGACTGGAATAAAATGATGTTTAATCCAATATGACTGGTATTCTTACAAGAAGAGACAAGAAACACATAGGAAGATGGCCATGTGCCAGTAGAGGCAGAAATCAGAGCAATGTTGGAATGCCTGGGTGGCTCAGTCAGTTAAGCATCTGCCTTCAGCTCATGTCATGATCCCAGGACCCTGAGATCAAGTCCCACATGGGGCTTTCTGCTCAGCAGGGAGTCTGCTCCTCTCTCTCCCTCTGCTATTGCTCTCTGTCTCTCTCTCTCTCCCTCTAATAAATAAATAAAATCTTAAAAAGAGAGAGAGAGAGATTGGAGCAATGCTTCTATGGGAAAAGGAATGTCAAGGACTGTCAGCAAACACCAGGAGCCAGAAAAGATGACAAAAGTTTCTTCCTAATATGTTTCATTGACAACTTGACTTCAGATTTCTCCAGAACTATGAAAACAATAGATTTCTATTGTTTTTAATCACCCATTTTGTGGTTATTATTTTTTTTTAAAGATTTTATTTATTTATTTGTCAGAGAGAGAGCAAGCGAGAGCGAGCACAGGCAGACAGAATGGAAGGCAGAGTCAGAGGAAGAAGCAGGCTCCCTGCGGAGCAAGGAGCCCGATGTGGGACTCGATCCCAGGACGCTGGGATCATGACCTGAGCTGAAGGCAGCTGCTTAACCCTCTGAGCCACCCAGGCGTCCCTGTGGTTATTTTTTATGACAGCCATAGGAAACTAATACAGCTAGATTATTAGAACTGTATAATGATAATTATAATTGTATCAGATTATCAACTGGAGAATAGAAACTATCAAACCAAAGCATAGTGGAGAGAAAAGGCTTAAAAATTAATAAAACCTTGGTAAGTGAGACAGTATCAGAAGATCGAACATATATTTAAGCCTCAGGAAGACAAGAGAGAATGGGGCAGAAAAAAAATTTGAAGAAATAATAGACATTTTCTAAATATACTGTGAACTATAAAACCATATATCCAAGACGCTGAACAAGCCCAAACAAGATAAGCACAAAGAAAATCATACCAAAACATACCATAATCAAATCGTTGAAAAGCAGAGATAAAAAGGGAAATGTTAAAAGCAGCCACATGGGGGGAAAGTTATAGTACACATAGAGGAGCAGAGATAATGTGTGCTGACTTCTTACATTAAGAAATGCAAAAATAGGGTGCCTGGGTGGCTCAGTGGGTTAAGCCGCTGCCTTCGGCCCAGGTCATGATCTCAGAGTCCTGGGATCGAGTCCCACATCGGGCTCTCTGCTCAGCAGGGGGCCTGCTTCCCTTCCTCTCTCTCTGTGATCTCTTCCCTTCCTCTCTCCTACTGTGATCTCTCTGTCAAATAAATAAATAAAATCTTAAAAAAAAAAAAAAAAGAAATGCAAAAATAAAGTTTTTCCAAAAACTGGAGAGAATTTGTCACCAGTAGACCTATATCATAAGAAATATTAAAAGTGATTCTTTAGGCTAACAGAAAATAAAATTATATGAAAAATTAGATTTACATATAGGAGAAAAAGAAGCAAAATAATAAATTTATGAATTAATATAAAAGATATTTTCTCATTTTTCATTTCTTATAAATTAATTGAAAAGTTGAAGTAAAAATAATAGCAAAGTACTGGGGAATTATAATAAACATAGAAGTAAAAGATATGATAGCAATAACCAAAAAATGGGGAAATGGAACTATACTCTTTTAAGGTTCCTAAATTACACATGAAGAGGTATAATACTCTTTCAAGGCAGATTGTGATAAGTTAGAGATGAATATTTTGCACAATTACAAAATCATACTGTTAACTATGTTAAATGTAAATGTACTAAAATTATCAATTGAAAGGCAGTGTTTTTTGTGGTTTTTTTTTAAAGTTCTTATTTTAATTCCAGTTAGTTAACATACAGTGTTATATTAATTTCAGGTGTACAATATAGTGACTCAAAAAGTCCATCCATTACCTCATTCTCATTACAATAAGTGCATACCTTAATCCCTAACACCTATTTATCTTATCCGTCCTGCCACCACCATCCCCCACGCTGCCTGTAACCATCAGCTTGTTCTCTGAAGTTAAGACTCTGTTTCTTGGTTTCTCTCTCTCGCTCTCTTTTTCCCCATTTGCTCATTTTGTTTCTTAAATCATATGGTATTTGTCTTTCTCTGACTGACATTTTGCTTAGCATTAAACTCTCTAGCTCCACCCATGTATTTGCAAATGGAAAGATCTCATTCTTTTTTATAGCTGAATAATATTCGTGTCTGTGTGTATTGTATCTTTATCCACATCAGTCAAAGAAGACTTAAAAATTAACAACACGGGGTGCCTGGGTGGCTCAGTGGGTTAAGCCTTTTCCTTCAGCTCAGGTCATGATCCCAGGGTCCTGGGATTAAGTACATCAGGCTCTCTGCACAGCAGGGAGCCTATTTCCGCTGCCTCTTTCTGCCTACCTCTATGCCTACTTGTGATCTCCGTCAAATAAATCAAGAAAATCTTAAAAAAAAAATTAACAACACTTGGGCTGCTTTCATATCTTGGATATTGTTTACCTAATGTTGCTATAAACATAGGGGTGCATGAATCCCTTTAAATTAGTGATTTTTTAATTCTTTAGGTAAATACCCAGTAGTGTGATTGCTGGATCATAGGACAGATCTATTTTTAACTTTGCGAGAAACCTCCAAACTGTTTTCCACAATGGCTGCACCAGTTTGCATTCCTATCCATGGTGCAAGAGTGTTCCTTTTTCTCCACATGATTTTGGCCATTCTGACAGGTTCATTATAGTTTTAATTTGAATTTCTCTGACAGTACGTGATGATAAACATCTTTTCATATGTCTGTTGGCCATCTGGATGTCTTCTTTGGAGAAATGTCTACTCATGTTTTCTGCCCATTTTTAAATTGGACTATTTGTTTTTCCAGTGTTGAGTTGTATAAGTTCTTTACATATTTTGGGTAATAACCCTTTATCTGTTATGTCATTGGCAAATATTTTCTCCCATTCCGTAGGTTCCTTTTTAGTTTGGTTGCTTGTTCCCTTCACTGTGCAGAAGCTTTTTATTTTGATGTAGTCCCAATAGTTTATCTTTGCTTTTGTTTCCCTTGCCTCATGAGAGATATCTAGGAAAAAGTTGCTATAGCCAATGTCAAAGAGGTTTTTATCTTTCTTTTCAAGGATTTTTGTGATTTCAGGTCTCACATTTAGGTCTTTAATCCATTTTACATTTTGAATTTATTTTTGTGTGTGGTATAAGAAAGTGGTCCAGTTTATTAGACCTGAAATTGCATGTGGCTGTCCAGTTTTACCAACACCATTTATTGAAGAGATTGTCCTTTTCCCACTGGATATTTTTTCCTGCTTTGTTAGGATTAATTGACTATATAGTTGTGGGTTCATTTCTGGGTTTTCTATTCTGAGAAATAGAATATTTTTGTGCCAGTACCATACTGTTTTAATCACTGTATCTTTCTAATATAACTTGAAGTCTAGAATTTTGACATTTCTCTTTTTCATGATTTCTTTGACCATTTGGGATCTTCTGTGGTCCCATACAAATTTTAGATGGTTGTAGTTCTGTGAAAAATGCTGTGGTATTTTGATGTGGATTACATTAAGTGTGAGATTGCTTTGAGTAGCATAGACATTTTTAACAATATTTGTTCTTTCAATCCATGAGCATAGAATGTCTTTCCATGTCTTCAATTTCTTGTATCAGTGCTTATGTTTTCAGAGAATAGGTCTTTCACCTCTTCAGTTAGTTTTATTCCTAGATATTTTATTTTGGTATAATTATAAATAGGATTGTTTCCTTTATTTCTCTTTCTGCTTTTTCACTATTGGTGTATAGAAATGCAGATTCCCGTACACTGATTTTGTACCCTGTGACTTTACTGAATTCATTTATCAGTTCTAGCAGTTTTTTGGTGGAGTCTTTTGGGTTTTCTATGTATAGTATCATGTCCTCTGCAAATACTGAAAGTTTTACTTCTTCTTTACTTGATCTGTATGCTTTTATTTCTTTTTGTTGTCTGATTGCTGTGGCTACGGTACCAGTACCAGTATAATGTTGAATTAGAGAAGTTCTGAGTGTGGAGATACTTGTCTTATTCCTGTCCTCTGGGGAAAAGCTCTGTTTTTCACCATTAAGGATGATGTTAGCTGTGGGTTTTATATATATGTGTGTATATATACACACATGTTATAGAACATGGCCTTTATTATGGTGAGGTATATTCCCTCTAAACCTACTTTCTTGAGAGTTTTTATCATGTTAAATGCCTTTTCTACATCTCTTGAAATGATCATATGGTTTTTATACTTTATCTTATTAATGTGATGTGCCACATTGATTGACTTATGAATACTGAACCACCCTGACAACCCAGGAATAAATCCCACTTGATTGTGGGGAATGATTTTTTTTTAATGTATGGCTGGATTCAGTTTGTGAGGATTATTTCATTTATGTTCTTCTGTGTGTGTGTGTGTGTGTGTGTGTGGTGTCTTTATCTGGTTTTGGTATCATTTGGTATCAAAATGAATTTGGAAGTTTCCCTTCCTCTTCTATTTTGGAACAATTTGAGAAGAATAGTTATTAAGTTTCCTTTAAATGTCTGGTAGAATTCCCCTGTGATGCTACCTAGTTTTGGACTTCTGCTTGCTAGGAGGAAAGGCAATGTTTTCTGAACTAAAAAATAAGGCCCAATGATATTCTGTCTATTAGAAACTCACATAAAATATAAAAACACAGATTTAAAGTGAAAAGATATTAAATGATATGTCATGAAAACACTAATCATAAGAAAGCTCTAGTGCTTATATCAGTTAAATTAGACAAGATACATTACCAGAAATAAATAAGGACATTTCATAATTGATGAGTCAACTCATAAATAAAACTCAATAATTTAAACATGAGTGTAACTGATTTCAAAACTTTAATATATGTAAAGCAAAAACTGACAACTGAAATAGACCAATCAATAATTATAACTGGGGACTGCAACACTTTTCTCTCAGCAACTGATAGAATAGGAAGATAAACAAAAAATCAGGTATATATATAGAGAGAGAAATATAGAAATTAAATATATATATATATATATATATATATATATATATAACAACATTACCAACCAATTTGACTTACTACTTACGTAATACTATACTCAAACTACCAGAAAGCATACTCAGCAAGTAACATGGGATGATTGCTAAAATATAGTATATTCTGGAAGTTTCAATATAATAGAAAGTTTCAATATAATAGAAATTAATAAAAATATTAAATATAGAAATATAGAAATAGAAATATAATAGAAATTATTGAAATTATGTGTTCTTTGACCACAATGAAATAAATTAGAAATCAGTAACAGGAAGAATAGTCCCATAGATATTAGAGAAATTGAATTTGAAATTAATAACCTTTCAACAGAGAAAATTCCCAGCCAATTTTTTTCTAGTACTAAATTTAATCAAATGTCTAAAGACAAAATAATAACAATCTTACACAAACTCTTTTAGAAAATAGTAGTAGAGGGAACATATCCCTACCTATTTTATGAGGCCGAAATTCTCTGATATCAAAACCAAAGTCATTATAAGAAAAGAAATTAAAGTCTGATATTCCCCATGAATATAAACAAAAAGTTTCTTAACCAATTATTAATTATTAATAAAATTAATCTAATAATATTTAAAAAGTATAATACATCATGACCAATTGGGGATATATCTCAACAATACAAGGTGGATTTAACTTTCAATCATATAATTTATCATATTAACAGAATGAAGTACACATAGAGGATTATTTGAAAAGAAATGCAATATACATTCATGATAATAATTCTCAGGAAGTTAGGAGTAGAAGTCAACTACTTCCATCTGATAAACATCATCTACAAAAATCCTACTACTAAGATTATAACAACAGTAAAAGAATAGATGCTTCCCCCTTTGGGAATAAGACAAGAATGCACATTCTCACCATTTCTATTCAGCACTGTCTTACCACGCAATAAGGCAAGAAAAGTGAATTAAAAGTCAAAAATATTGGAAAGGGAGTAAAAAAAGTCTTCATTTGAATGATTGTGTGTGTAGAAATCATAAGGAATATAAGGAATATTTTAAAAGTTACAAATTATTTTCTCAAGATTTCAGTATACAAAGGCTACAAATTACAAAAACTAACCATATTCCTCTACACTAATAGTAAAGAAATTAATTAAATATAGAATTAAAAAAACAATATTATTGGGACCCCTGAGTGGTGAAGTTAAGCATCCAACTGTTGGTTTTGGCCCCAGTCATGAGCTCAGAGCCTTGAGACTGAATTCTACATGGGCTCTGAGCTCAGTGAGGAGTCTACTAAAGTTTCTTTCTCCCTCTCCTTTTGCCCCTCGCCCCCCACATACTCTTTCTCTCTCTCTCTCTCATATAAATAAATAAATTGTTAAAAATAAATAAAATAAAACAACACTATTACTTATGATAGCACCCAAAATGTTAAATACTTAAAATATATTTAATATTTTAATGAAATCTATAAATAGATTTATTGCACACTGAAAACTGTAAAAAAAAAAATTCAAGAGGAACTGAAGGAGACCTAAGTAAATGGGGAGATATATCAAGTTCACGAATTGGAAGACAGTATTGCTAAAATATTATTCTCTCCAAATGAATTTTTCAGACATAATGTAATCCCAATCAAAACCCCAGATAGAAGGCTTTCCCTTTTTTTGTAGATATTAAAAAGCTGGTTCTAAAATTTCAAGAAAATTCAGAAGAACCTGTATTAGCCAAAGCAATTTTGTAAAAGGAGAATAAAATTGGAGGACTCACTCTGATTTCAAGATTTATTATAAAGCTTAAGTAATCAGGGAAGTGTGGTATTGTCATATGTTTAGATATATAAACAGGCCAATGAGACTGAATAAAGAGTCCAGAGATGAATTCAAATTCTATGGCAAATTGTTTTTGAAAAAGTTACCAAAGAAATTCAGCAGAAAAGGATATTCTCTTTACTTTTTGCTTTTACCATATAAAATTAATGCAAAATAAATCATAGACCAAAATATAAAGACTAAAACTACAAAAGTTCTGAAAGAACCACCAAAGTCTTTGCAACCTTAGAGTAGGCCAAGATTTCTCAGAAAGGTCACTAATCATAGAAAAGTTGTACTTCATCAAATTTAAAAATTTGTCTTTGAAAGACACCTCTGCTCACGCTTTTTCACACTCTCTCAAATCAATAAAATCTTTTAAAAAATTAAAAGTCAGGTCACATATCAGGGGAAAATACTTGCAGTGCAAAAGATTTAAATCTAAAATATTCTTAGAGCTCAAAATAGGACAAACAATCTAATTTTTTAAGTGCTTGGTGGGAAAATGCATCAGAAATCACATAAATGGTCAGTAAGTACATAAAAATATACTCAATATTATTAGTTAGCAATGATATAAAAATGATAGTCACCAGATAGTATCTTATATTTTGTAATGATATAATTAAAGAGAGAGAATACAAAATCTGGGCTAGGAAATGAGGCAAATAAACTCTCAGATTTTGCTGATGGAAGTATAAAACTGTACAATCACTTCAAAGATATTTGGCAGTCTCTTATAAAGTCAAACATATACTTTTCATAGTACCCAGCCCATTGCACCTAAGTATTCACTGTGCATGAATGTGCACAGAAACTTTATTCATAATATCCAAAAACTTGAATCCTAAATCATCAAATGCTGAAAGAATAAACAAACTGTGGTACATCCATATGATGAAATGCTATTCAGCCACAAAAAGAAACAAAATACTGACACAAACAACAATATGGAAGAATCCAGAAACCTTATGATAGTGAAAGAAACTGATTACCAAAGGGGCATAGGGTGCTTCTATACATAGGAGATACTGAAACAGGGAAAACTAATTTAGAGTGACTGAAAGAGGGTTATAGTTACCTGGGCCCAAGGAAGGAGAATTATCACCTACATAGGGATACAAGGGAACTATCTAGGGTGATGGAATGTTCTAGATCTTGGTTGTGGTGGTGGTTACCCAAGTGTATATATTTGCTAAAATGCATCCAACCAAACGCTAAAATGTTGTATTTAATTGTACTTCAATAAAGTTGCTTTCAAACAAATGTCAGCCCACCATCTCTGAGGTTTTTAGAGGTTCAAGGTAAGGAATAAGTTATTTTTCTTGTCCCTTCTTGTCACTAAGAAAGAGGTCCATCCCTGCCCCTGCTGCTGAGCTGGTGAGTCTCATTATTCTCTAATTCTCCAACTCTCCCTTCTGAACTTTAATTTCCCAGCTCATCTGACAATTGTGTAAAATCTGATTCCTACCATAAATCCTTTATTTCATAACACTTATAGTTGCTCTACTTCTCTCAATGTTTTCAGAGACAGAAATAATACACAAATGAATCAATGAGATAGTCATCTGTGCTACCAGGAACTAAACCTCAGAACTCACAAACATGGTCTAAGGAGACTTCAAATTACCCACTGTAGTCATTGTCTATGGCTTGCAGCAAATTGCCACTAATACAGATTGTTATTTTACAAAAAGCTTCTGTGGGGCAGGAGTCTGGCACATTTTAGCTGGGCCCTCTGCTCAGAGTCCCATAAGGCTGAAATCAAGGTTATCAGCTGGGACTGTGATCTTATCTGAGGCTCAGGTCCTCTTTTGAACTCACTGGTTGTTTGCCAATTCTAACGCCTTGCAGTTAGGGGACTGAGGTGCCTTCTTTCTGACTGGCTGTCAGTAGGGGATTGCTCTCGGACCCCATAGGCTATCCTCGGTTTCCTGTCCCATGGCTCTCTCTACAACATAGCAATTTGCTTCTCCAAGGCCAGCAGGAAAGCACTCTTCTTCCTTCAAATCTCTGAAAGCCAATTTACTACAGAGGCTTAAGTACTGTCACACTAATACAGGAATGACATCCCATTACTTTAATGGCCTAATCAAGGATAGGGTTATCCCATCATATTTACAGGTCCGCCCATACTCACTCTATTTAGACTCAGCGTTTGGTCTAACATGGAATAACACAAAGGATATGGGCCTTGGAAGATGGATAGAATTTGTATAGATGAAGAGAAAAGGGGAAAGAATTTCAAGCAAGGGAACATAGGGATGTATGTTGTAGACTGACAGAAGGAAGAAATCGGCATATGAAAGCTACAGGTCAAATGAAATAGGATATTCATGCTAGAGACCCTAATAAGCAGAGTAACCGGAGTCTGGAGTCAGATCCTAAAAGCTTTTACCACTCCATTGGGGAATGAGGGCTTAACAGATAGGCAGAAGGGAAATGGCACATGGATTTTTAGTAGAGAGACTGATGCAGTGAAAGCTATATTTTAGAATGCTAAGGCAGGTAAATAAAATTCAGAAGTCACTAATAGAGCTAGATACCATCTGATTCAGGTATGAGGTGGTGGGCCTTCAGCTAACAGTGGGAATAGAAAAGAAAGGAGGAATATGAAACACTGTTAAAAATTTGTGAGATTATTGTCCCTTTTCCATATATAGTCTTTCCTAACCCACCTTATCCTTGATTTTATAATCTTGTTTACATTCATTTTTAGTTTTACATTCTAAGAACCAGTATCTGCTTATGCCATTGAGTTGGACATTTAATAATAGTGGTGATGATCATAATTAATAATAATAAATAATAATATTCTTAATAATAATAAAATGCCTTTCACTTAGACATTAGTAGATACTATTTTTATCTTCATTGTACTGATAAGAAACAGAAAAGATGATCAACTCACATACTCTAGTCAGCATTAAAGTTCTAATCTGAATTCAAGCCTTGCTCCTAGCTATACATCATGATATACTGCTTCTATAAACAATAAAGTTTGCTCAGTTTGTGTATACAAAGCAATTTAAAGACTGGTTTTATTTATGATAGCTACAATTTCATATTCTTTTGGCGTGAGAAGAAGTCTGATCCATAGAATGCCATCCAAAGGTAGATCAAAAGCATGGAGTTGTATCTACTAATTAAACTAAGATAGAGGATGGGGGTAATTATCCTCATGATTTAAAATCATCTTAATTATATTATTTATGAGATGATGTTCACAAAACACCAAGCAGGATGCTTGGCCCATTGCAATCAGTCAGGAAATGTCAGTTCCACTTCCTTACTCCCTTCCACTCCTCTCCCACACTCCTCTCCTATATTAATAAATTAAAATATAGGGATCACTTAATTTAATGCTGTTTCAAGGAGAACTACATGTCATTTGAAAAAAAAAAAAAAAGAGAAGCAGTAAGTCTACCAAATTCACACACCTTCAAGAGGCTCCAAGAAAGCAACCACAAGAAGACTATACATTTTTTAGGAAAAAGGGGTAAACTGGTAAAATGAGGTTTAGGGGAACACAAAGCATATGGCAAGAAAGAGAAATGCATGGGTTCACTATCCATGACATTTCAAGATGACATCAAAGTATGAAACACTGTGGTTTGATTTGTCCAGATAACTGGTTGAGTTCTGTGTTTGAGGTACCAGAGGACAGGCACTTGTGATTCTGCTGCAGAGTGAACTGTCCTTTGGAGATGGACTTTTCTCCCAGAATGAACTTCACAGCAGCATATCATTCCCAATCACAGCAGAAGAGAGCAGACCCCTCTACTCTCCCACTTGCCAAAAAGTACACTTGGTTTCTGGGCCACATAAATCCAGGCATGGATCAGTTCACCTCCAAACACCCAGCATGCCTGCTCTGTCAATTAAAAAGCCCGAGACAAGTGAGCAACTAGAAAGTTCAGCGTGATTAGTAGCTATCATGCATTTTCTTTTCTTTTTCCTTCTTCTTTTCTTTTTTAAGATATATTTATTTTAAGAGAGAGAGAGAGCACGTGCATACCATGAGGAGGGGCAGAGGGAAAGGGAGAGAATCCCAAGGAGATTCCCCATTCTGCTTAGAGCCAGAAGTGGAGCTCAACCCCAGGACCCTAAGATCATGAACTGAACTGAAACTAAGAGTTGGAGGTTCAACTGGCTGAGCCATCCAGGTGCCCCACTACATGCATTTTCAGATCCACTTTTATTATCGCCATTATTTCAGTTAAGACCTCAGGTTATTAGTTTTATTAAAAGAAGGGGAGGAAAAAAGGAAGACCAAAAAAAAAAAAAAAGTCACAAACATGCTTCCCAGACAGGTTAATACAAGCTCTTCCTCAGCTCTCTATTCTTGACTTCAGGAACATTCTCAGAGTGAGAGCAAAGAAGTTTTGGGTTGTATGGAAAATTTGACTCAAACCAAAAAGCCAGCCAACACCACAAAATGGATTGGAGTCAAATCAGATAAATAGCAAAAGAAAAGAATACAAAATATTTTTGAATGACAGTATCAAAAATGTTAAAAAGCTTAACAAGAACCTGATTCAAAACATACAGACTATGGCTTAGCTTCACCCTAACGAGGTGTGTTAAAGTACTGATTTAATGATGTTTCCTCTCCTATGCCCATAGAAATGTAATTAAATTGTCACAAACATATACATTCCTCTTGGGTTTGGTTTCTGTAACTACCAAAAATAATGTTTGAGAAATCAACCAAACCTCCCAGTGTATTATTCATGTAAACCTAGATATCTCATGAAAACAAAACATACAAGACCCCAGTGCCAGTTAGAATGTGAAAATATCCAGCAACAGTCTGTTTTTACTTCTTTGATAAGCCGTATTGTCTTTTTGTTATAATGGAAAAGGATTAGTAAGGCTTACCAAATAAACAGCAACTTCCTTAGAGAAACTGACCCTTGTATTTTATAAAAACCAAGAAATCAATCCTGAATAGAACATGGGGGTCTTTGACAGACTAATGGAGGGCAAACTTCAAGGTCTATAACCATGAAAAGATCTGGGTCAGATGAGGATTTGGGCTAGTGAGACATTTTTATACTTTCTATTTTAAGCACCCCGAAATTTAAATGCTCGTGCATGGCTTATCCAATTTTTTTCTGAAAATCTTTAGTCTGCAAAAATTCTGTTCTTCCAAGACTTTTTGTCTGTGTTTGGCCTGGAAATGATTACGTTTATAATAATACATCTTGAAATGCAGAGGTGTGCCCAAAGGAATAATAATAATAATTAATAATTAAGTGAATCAGACACTTTCAACCTCAAAAAAGTTTCGGCTTAGTGAGTGATTTGGGTGAAGCCTCAAAGGGTGGGGGCAAGATATATTTCGAAAAGTCCAAATAAGTTCTTCTTATCATTTACCAAAGCAACATTGGTATTTTCCGAACAAAATTTCTCCTATGTACTGAAAGGAAAGGAGATAAAGGTGAGCACAGTTTAGAATTTAACTTTTGGTTGGGGGGGTAGGGTTTTAAAGCACTCAAGAAGCAGAATCTAGACATTTCAAATACACATCAACCCTTGTACCGTCTGAGGTAACAGCACCTATTTAAGACCCAAACCTGAATTACAAAGCACTATTGCCCTTTTTAGCAAAGTCTGCTTTTGAATCGGCCTTTCTGTATCACTCTGTGAGTAACTTTCTTGACCACTAAAGTCTGGTCTGAGCTCCTGAAATCGACATCCCCGTACAGTCATACAGATAACCTGTAATTGATGCCAGCACAGGGTTATCATTAGGTGATAAGCCTTCAACTTTATTTTCTTCCCTCATTCATAATGAGGAAGTTCTTGCTTCCGAGATAATTAAAGGTCGGCAGATTTAGAAGTAGGTTTGCTTTGCCACTTTTTTCTTCATATGGTTTCCTTTTCAGTTTCTCTTCCCTTAATAACTGGCTTAAGGCTTCTGTATAATAAAAAGGTCAGATAGACTCCCCACAAAGTACTCATAATAGCTGGCAGCCTATCCCACTGCTATTAGCCATCATTTAGCTAAGCAGAAGTGTCGGAGCATGTTGAACAAAGAGATGGAGGAGCACTTCTAGGAGCACATCAGTGGGAAAGCAATGAAAGAGGGAAACTGACAGACAAGGCATGGGGGAAGACAGGCTGCGTACAAGCAGAGTGAGACGGCTTTGGAGGTAGGCAGCCGGCTTCCTGGCAACATCATAAGATTATCCTGGAGAAATGAAAGCAGTGGTGGGGGTAAAAACATGCAGGTATGGGAGGTCAGGTCTAGACACAAGTAAGGGACAGACCAGGATTAGGGCTTCTACACTCCTTTTTTTCAGGATCAATTATTAATTCACTATAGCCAACTAACTCTGAAGGAGACTAATAGGAATGCAAAACCCATGGTCATTTGAAATGTATGGGTACATTCCAGTTACCTACAGAACTCTGTGACTTAGTATTGGGTAGAACTATAAGATATTACTGATGTTTGACCATTTTTAAACCTATAAAATAGGCCATTTCATATGGTTCCATCTAGGTTTATAAATGGAATGGTGTGAAGATTTTCTTTGGACTTGAAAAATCAGCCTAATCCTGTGGATTTTTCAGATTCAGTACATTTAAAAGCCAACCACTACGTTATTTGTATTTCTCCTTTTCCTGGAGTATCTCTACCTCTTGTCCATTTTCACAGATATCAAGTGTTACACAGATATCTGGTCCCACGTGCCAAATTGTGGAAAGATTTAACTCACAACTTAGTAGGAAATGAAGGATGCAATTTCTGGTTAAGCCAGTAAACTCCACACAGGAAATATGCCTTGTTCTACAGCCATATCCTGTGTATCTTGTCTTGGCCAATTTGCCAGCCAATGTTAGTCCTCTTCCTAAGAAAGACCGGAGGAAAAAACCGCTCAGCTCTGAAAAAGCAATTACCAATATCCTCCTAATTTTAGGGAAATCTGATTTATTTGGTAACATCTTAGCAGGCAACAGAGAGAAGAGTACAAGTTTCAGAGTCAGAAGACCTCATGCGAGCTGTCTTGGCCTCAGCATCCTGATGAGGAGTTTGAGCACAAGAACAAGGGAGTCCCTTCTCACTCTAAATTCTGCTTTTTACTCTTGTATTTGTGATTGTGTATGCCCGTGAACTGTGAGGATGGCCTAATGAGTCAGCATAAGGCTTCTTTAATCTGCCTGAATTTGCCCCAAACCTTTAAAAGCACACAAATATGAACCAATGAACCTAAATTATAGTATACTCTAATTGTTTAGGAAACTTCCTATTATCATTACCTTTATATAAATGGTTGCTCATGGTATAAGCAGGAGACAAACCACTTAATAACTTCCAGGCTAGCAAAATTTTGTCCAACTTCAAAATAAAGTTGTTATTCTCCTTTCAACAAATGTTTAGGATATATCAAGGTTACTAAAAAATGAGTTGCCAGAAAGAAAAAAAAAGGGTCTACGTCATCAATATGCTAACATAACAATGTCAGATCAAAGAGTTCCAAGTGGGGGGCGCCTGGGTGGCTCAGTGGGTTGAGGCACTGCCTTCGGCTCAGGTCATGATCTCAGGGTCCTGGGACCGAGCCCCGCATCGGGCTCTCTGCTTGGCAGGGAGCCTGCTTCCTCCTCTCTCTCTCTCTCTC
The DNA here is from genome assembly GCF_011764305.1 of Mustela putorius furo. Lineage (NCBI taxonomy): Eukaryota > Metazoa > Chordata > Mammalia > Carnivora > Mustelidae > Mustela > Mustela putorius. The sequence continues at coordinate 24,726,762 of NW_025422368.1, read as the reverse complement.
TCTGCCTGCCTCTCTGCCTGCTTGTCATCTCTCTCTGTCAAATAAATAAATAAAATCTTTAAAAAAAAAAAAAGAGTTCCAAGTGTTTTATTTTCTACCACATGCCTTCATATGAGTTGATCTCAGTGAATACTTAGGATTGGGTGGCCAGAGAGCTATCATAAAGATGCTTCTACTCTGAGACTGCATAAAGATTCTTTTTTTAAGAATAAAGAATTTCAGGGCACCTGGGTGGCTCAGTGGGTTAAAGCCTCTGCCTTCGGCTCAGGTCATGATCCCAGGGTCCTGGGATTGAGCTCCACATCAGGCTCTCTGCTCGGCGGGGAGCCTGCTTCCTCCTCTCTCTCTCTGCCTGCCTCTCTGCCTACTTGTGATCTCTATCTATCAAATAAATAAATAAAATCTTCAAAAAAAAAAAAGAATAAAGAATTTCATGTAACTTTAAGGTATCATTCTCGGTGGGGGGGGGGATGCGGGGAGACAGGGAGAATCAAACTTCTGTAGTATAAATTGCCAAGAACTGAGATCAAGTCTTGATGCCTCCACCGATATGCTCTGGAACTGGAAACAAATCAATTTCTCCCTCCCTCAAGGTCTTGAAATTAATGTTTTATCTGGATCACCTATGTCATAGTCATCAAGGCTTCCCAAGAATAAAGTGGAATTATATGGCATCTTAGATTCCTTCCAAAGGTGGTGTCATTGTTTCTTTCTCCTTAATTAGTTGATGATATTGCCAACTTTTCCCCAAGGCATCATATTTATTCCAGCAAATTCTTATTTAGAAAACTCACATTACAATGATCCTGTACACTTTATCTGGATTGGCAAATTTAAGCCCCCATCCACTAATTTATGTTTTATTAAAACTGATTCAGTTGAGGGAGCATATCTAAAAGTACTGCAACTAAATTCCTTGAAGGCAAACTGCAAATTAAAGGCTATATCAAATTCCCATTTGTAAGAATAAATACTTGTGTGCGGATAAAGAGTCTGTACATGGTTGCACAAAAGCAGGGAGGTAACTGTGGTGTGAATTAGAAATATCCTTCATAGCCAGTGTGCTGATCAGGTCAACTTTATTTTAGAAGCATGTGTTCAGTGGTGAGCCCAAAGTGGCTGGAAGGTAAAGCTCATGCCAACATACAGCCGATTGTTCCACTTCCTTGACTCAGTGACAACTTGTTATAATGAGGCCGAGAAGAGTATGACTCACTCTTTTTATGTTTGGAAGATGCATTTAAGTTAGATGAGAAGAAGATAAGATGGACTGCAAGATTTTTTTTAAAAAGTTGAAATCAGGTATAAAGGTGGGCAAACATTCTTTAAAAGGGAAAAGGATGAATGTGAAAAAGGAAAGAAAGGAATTCAGGAAGCTTTAAAGAGGGGAACCAGAATACAAGGAAAATACATGTGAGCAAAAAAGAGAATGGAAATCTGAATTACTAAGGAAAGAGGATGGTAACAGGGAAAGATTAATGAACGAAGAAACCTATACTTTCTAAGCCTAAAAATCAAACACTACTGCTGGTCACAGTATATAGCAATTCTAAAACAAAAAACAAAACAAACAAAACCCCTCAATGTTCAAATTGGCTATTTTCCTTCATCATTTTTTTTTTAACAGTATCAAAACAGCAATTCATTCTGACCTAACAGAGACTCTTACTGACTCTGTTGTCTGGCTTAGTAGGGACTTCTACTTTTGTAAGACATGAATATTATCCTAGATGAGCAACAGAGCATCATCTAGAATCTTCCAGACTTGGGAGCTCAAGAACAAAGTGAGTCATTGTAACTCTCCATTGTTTTAGCCTTGAATTTCAACTTCTTCACCAAGAATGGTGGCACCTGATGCTCTATTCCAGGAACTGCATTTAGTCAAAATGTTTCCTTTATTAGTGAACAAGTGCAGTGACCCAGAACTAGCCCCCTAAAAACTACCAACCTAATCGGTGTGATTTAAAGGCCAAAAACGTTCCAGCTGACAAGTATTCTTTACTGGTTCTGCCAGGATGCTATAAGGCATTCACAGCAAGAAGTTTTTGTTGAGGAGCCCCTGGGTGGCTCAGTGGGTTAAAGCCTCTGCCTTCCGCTCAGGTCATGATCCCAGGGTCCTGGGATCAAGCCCCACATTGGGTTCTCTGCTCAGCAGGGAGCCTGCTTCCTCTTCTCTCTCAGGCTGCCTTTCCACCTACTTGTGATCTCTGTCTGTCAAACAAATAAATTAAAAAAAAAAAAGAAGTTTTTGTTGATATAAGGCAGAAGGGGGAACACATACAGCTATTATCGTTTATGATCTCATCAGATATATTAGTTCAGCAGTATAGATGGCTGTTACCTAGAAGTCGACTCTGGGGGGATAAGAGCAGAGCTGGATATGTTTGTGTGTGTGTGTGTGTGTGTGTGTGTGTGTGAGAGAGAGAGAGAGAGAGAAACTGAGAGAAAGAGTGAGAGAGGGGTGATGGTGGGAAGGTCCACACAGGCTTGCTACTAAAGAGGGCTGGCTTGTGCAGGTGGGGGTGGGACAGTGGGAAGGAGAGGCAATGAGGGACTGAACGAAAGGCAGTGATTGGTACATGGCATATGAGGGGGTGTATGTGTGTGACATGCATAGCTGTGTGTGTCCCCCACCATAAGCACTGCAACCAAGACTCTGTGCATTTGTGGGATGTGGAAAGGAGGCAACACATACCAAGCCCAGAGAAGTCCCCACTATGGTTTAAGAGTGCTCACAGATGACTCTCATCTTTTTCTAAGCCACCACAAATGCCAGCTTCATCACAATGCCGGTCTGCTTAATCCAGGTTGTTTGACAGCACAGACCTACAGGCATCGTCCATCATCATCTCTTTCAGAAGTGTCTTTAAATAAATGGAGGTGAACGTGGCTTTGTCAGTAAGCTGCCTTTTGTGTGAATCAGTGTCAGCTGCTCACAATACACCTCATAAATGATCATGACCCCGAAGGAATATTTATAACGCTGTGCTTGGGTCTTTGCTACCATTTTTCTAGCAGTTTCACAGATATATCATAATTCTATCTCAGTGATATAATTATTTCTATTCTGCAAAGGAAGAAATTAAACAGAAAAAATAACTTGCCCAGACTGTTCAGGAAGCTTGGGTCTGAGGTATAAATTAGGACTCCTCACTGAAACTCTGAGTCTCATTCTCACAGAGATCACAGTGAATGCTAAAGAGATTTTCATTTGACTCTGACCATCGTGACTTCACTCAGATTTCATAAAAATAGGAGTAATTATTAAGAGTTTATTTCTATATATGATTCTCCTGTTTTCTGACATTGGTGTAATAAGCTGATCTTGCATATTGCCAAGAACCAACTGCCAGACTTACCACTGAGCTCAGAAAAGATTACAGAGTGAGGTTAAGGAATGCCAAGCACTGATCATTTGGAACCCATTGGGATATAGTTGCCCCTTCTTTCAAGTGTTTCCAAAAAGAGAAATTGCTTAAGGAGAAAACTTATAGGAACAAAACTGAGAGCCTTGCCTAATTTATTTAGCGTAAAGAAGTAAGAAGATGAGAACATATGGGTGGTTGCATTTACCTGATATTTAGGAGTTTATCCCAAATGAATTCAGATCCTAAATAATTTGGGGGATATGCATCTCTAATGTGTCTAATTGCTGAAATCTTTACAAATGGGCCTGATTTTTAAAGAGAAAGCGGGGGGTGCTATACACACTGTGTTAGGTTTTCTTGATAGATATACTTCTATACTTTAAAGAAAGATGTACCTTATTAAATCATTTGATCAATTAAAGGAAGAGAACAATACAATCAAGTGCAAGTAAGCATATGGATGGTCTTTACTGTCTGCTATTGTACTTCAAAGTGCTGACCGGGAACACTTTCCTCTCTTGCTATAAAGAGTACAGAAAATCTCACTACAGGATACAGAGAAGGAAGAAATAGGAAATCACAAAGATTAATAGAGGTAAGGGAGCCAAAGGGTCAGTGATTGAAATATGTAGCAGGAACTTAGCAATGAGAACAATTAGAGTAGTTAAGAGGACAAAAGTAGGGGCACCATACTTTAAAGAGTAATATAGATATTCTTCAAATATATCAAGGTCAAGAAAGACAAAGAAAGGCAGAAGAACTATTACAGATTAAAGGAGACTACAGAGACAAAACCACTAGACGCTGTACATAATCCTAGACTGGATTCTGTACAGTATAGAAAAAATCTTATAAAGGATAATATTGGGATAATAAAAATCTTGGAATATAGATAGTAGTTAAGGTTTAGTATTAAGTAAATTTTCCTGAAACTGATAACTGTACTAAGGTTTACATATATATGTGTGTGTATATATATATATAAAACATTACATATATACATATATATAATTATTTGTATGTATGTGTATGTATGCATGGACACAGACACAGAGAATGATAAACTAAATAGGTTAAACTATAAATAATCAGTGAATTTGGATAAAGGGCAAATAGGAATTCCTTGTCCTATTTCTTGTCACTTTTCAACATTTTTGAAATTATAACAGTAAAAAGTCACAAAAAGTTAACACGGAGTAAAGGAACTAACCAATTTCTTGAACGCACAGCCGACTGTATGCCTACACACTCCTGAACATCCTGACATCAAAGTTTTCACCCGCCCATTAACAGAATATGCACTGAGAGCACCAGGAAAGCGAAGACTCTAGTGTATGCTCTTAACGTTTCCTGTTGAATTTCAACAGCAATTGTGTGCCCTGTCATCACCTGAAGTTGCCATTTCTTTATCTTAAAAATCTTAAGATTCAAACAGAAATCCTTTGTTCCCAGTCCTAACCACCTTGATTCGAAGTATTGACAATTGCTGAGGACCAGAAAACAAATGCAAGGAGGAAGTAAGCCTAGAGCTCTCCAGAGGGCTCTATTGTACCCCCACTGTTTAAGAGCTAGAAGAGTCCAATCTTTAGTGGCTATAGAAGTCTCACTCCTTGGTGGCACAGCAAACCCTCATACAAGATGATTTCCAGCAGTTTTAAGGGATTCTCCCATGCCCTTAGGGACATGGTGTCTAATTACCTTCCAGAAAGTCAGTGATGTTATTTTGTGGCCATGAACAGATTACACACACAGGCACAGATACACATCCTCTCACGAAAGTGAGTTTCTGAGGCTGCATGACTCACTGTCTTCAATTCAGATAGGTAGCATATTATGTTTGGCTGGAACACAAAAACCGGTAGCTTAACTAGTAGCATGAGCATGTGGCCTTTGTCCATAGCCCAGAGGAGATCACCTGCTGGGCCCTCAGTGGAATTTCCACTCCCTGTCCAAGTCAAAAACATAATTGAAGAAAGATGTCGTTGGGCTCCAGGTGTTTCTTTGCATTGGCCAACTTCCGCCTTCTCTGCAGTGTCTCACAGAAATAAGAGGTTTGAAATCAAGTGGCAGTTGGTGAGTGATTGCAGGGAGTTGGATAGAAAATGGCACCCAACAAATCAGGTTGGAGGCCTCTTTTTGAGGACACTCAACAGCTCTCATTCTCTTTTAAAAGATTTCCTCTTTTTTAAAGAACGATTCATGCCCGAGATGCCTGGATGGCTCAGTCAGTTAAGTGTCTGCCTTTGGCTCAGGTCATGATCCCAGGGTCCTGGGATCAAGTCCCACGTCAAGCTCCTTGCTGAATGAGGAGCCTACCTCTCTCTCTGCCTGCCTCTCTCTTCTCTCTGAAAAATAAATAAATAAAATCTTTAAAAAAAAATGTTCATGGCTTCATGAACCAGAACCAAGCTGGATATAACTGACAGGCCTACCACCTGCCCTACCTTCCCAACCTCTCCAGGCTTATCCATGTCTTTCAGTGCTTTCCAACCGCTATTAAAACATACCTCTGGGAAATCTCTACAGATGAACTTCACTTGAATCTGTCCACTACTCTCCTTTATATTCCTTTCATACTTAAGCGTAAGTGTTTCTTTCCTTACAAAAGATATACTCAAAAAGTTTAATGTAAAGGCGATTTTTCAAAACTCACTATGTTATTAAGTCAGGTCTTGGTTGCAAGCAATAGATATACAATCTGACTTCCTTAAGCAAAAAAAGGAAATTACTAAGATTTCTTTACACAACATAATCAATAGGAAGGCTGAGAACAAAAGGTTGGGAGAAAAAAAGGCCAGAACTAAGGAAGATGAAGAGCCATGGATGGTTCCACGTGAATAATCGGTGTATGACACTGCCACTGGCATCCCCACCAAGGCCTCACTCAGCTCCATCCAAGAGCCTCACTCTAGGTCATGTGCTGCAACTGTAGGCATCTATACCCTCACCAGAAAGAGTTCAGGTTCTGAGGAACAAAAACAAGTGCCAATACACTTAAAAACTTTAAGGGAACTGAAATTGAGAAACACCATTTTTAATTCATTTGCAAATTGAAAATTTTGTTTTTAAATACCTGCCCCCTTGATGGAACTCTTTCATGAATCCGTATTTTTGGCACCCTTGATTTAGTCACTCAACGCCTTCCCTATTTCTGTTAAATCCTTTATTCTCTCTGTGTTTGCTCTAAAATAGGGAGAAGATTATTTCAACACTTTGGTCTTAGCTTACTAAAATATTTGAATTTTTTTGTCCATTTATCATTATGTCAATGGGCTAAAGAGCAGGAATAAATGTGTCTAATCGAAACAAAACAAGCTGACTCCCTCCTTTCTATTTCCCTGGTAGAGGGTTCAGGATTAATAGGTTTTCTAATGCATCTCCTCCTCTGTCTAGTAGAGGTTGAAGCTGAGTTCACAGCAGTTTTGAAGAAAAGTAAAAATCTAATGTTTACACCTTTACCGAATATCTCTTTCACATGTACACAGATGAGGCCTCAAAATACCTTAGATTTCAAGGCTAGTTTTCAAATGACTAAATGAAGATAAAGACATTAGGATAACTATTTTCTAATTACCTGCCCTCCTTAGGGAGGCATCAGAGGAAGAGTATATCTCCCCTATGGACCTAGAACATGCTTATGAGGTCAAGGAGAACTCACCAAATTGAGTGCTCACAGTACCCCAAGTTTTATGCAGGATGTTTCCAGTATATTATTACACTGAATCCTTATGATGATAGAAGGAAAATCATAGTATGCTCTCTCTCTTCAGACACATCGACTTAAGCTAAAATAAGTAAGTTACTGAAGTCACAGAGCAATAAATAAGAAAGTCAAGATTCGTACATGTACTCCAGAACCCCTACTCTTTTCACTCATACCATGATGCCTCAGAAATGCACTTGCTATAGTCAGGCATTGTACTTGACCTGGTCTCAGGTGTTTTCTCTATAACCTGGAATTTCTATGAAACGCAGCCCTTTTTCCTTTACCAGAATGGTCAGCATGGCCACAGATTCCACAAAGTTTGGAAACCAGAACAACTGTTACAAATGCCAATTCAGGCCAGTCAACTAAAGTGATCACGTTTCTTGCATTCTTTCCCAAAGCGTGTTGTTCTACTTCTCTTCTCTGCAGCTGAATATGCTATTCAGGTCCTAAAAGGAAGAGAATTAGGGTATGCCTTCTAAATGCCACTTTCTATTTGAAGTCCTAGGTAGAGTGGTTAATGTCTTCACTTTCTTTTTTTCTGATTAGAAAAATACACCCATGATACAATTTAGAGAATATAAAAATACAAATAAAAAAAACAAATTAAGTTATCCAAAATTAATGGAATCATTTTGATTTGGTTAATAGATCTAAATACAAGAAAAATCACAAGACTGTAGTTCTACGCAAAGGTTTTTAGTATAGAACCACACTCAAATTCCTCTAGGCTGTCTCTTTAAGCCCATCAAGGCAAGAAACAATGCAAGAGCCCATAAATGCCCAATATCAGAAACATAATATTCACTTAACAATAATTCAATTAGTTAATCTTACCTAATTTGATCCCTGGCCACCGAAGCAAAATAACAGTTTTCATGATGAAAGGCTGACATAAAACTAGCGGTGGTGGCAATTAGTTATCCTTTCCTCAGTTGAAGAGGTTGCCAGTGGAAGTCAGCCTCGCCTAACAATTGTTGCCAGGCCTGCATTTTTCATCGCATAATCGTAAGAAGAGATACGTGACTGAGATGGATTCATTCATCCACTCAACAAATATTTATTGAATGCCTACTATCTGCCAGGGCCTGGGAAGTCTTCTAGTTGCTAGGGATTTAGCAGTGAGCAAGAAAGACAAAACTCTACTCTTGAAGGAAAAGAGATGGGAAGTGTTTTCCAAAGGACCACATCACTTGTATCTGAAATTTTCAAATGAACTTCAAGTCTTTTTGTGCTTTCTAGATTTCTACGCCAGGAGTAGAGGGACATACCCCTTCACCAACTTTTATTGAAAGTTGGTGTCCGGTCAAATACTGTGTTGAAAAAAGGAAGCAGGTTCAAATTAGAGTGACAGTTGGATAAAAAGAGCCTCGAGGTTGGAAGGTGGTTTAAAGCCCCTATTGCGAAGGTAATGGGTCCACTGGTTGGGTTTTTCCCCTCTCACACACTTATGGACTTGGATCAAGAAGATGCCATATCCAACTCAAGAGAAATATGAGAAAGGGTGACTATTTCCCCTAACACTCTTGGATGCAAGGTCTCTTTTTCCATGGGGACTTTCTTGATGCCTTTTATATGTGTGGGCACTTTTAGGCATGTTTTAAGCTGGTTTTTGGGTGTAGCACATTTCTTCCTTGTCCAATACAACACACCCAGATTACCACAGAGAGATCCTGGCTTCAAAATGTTGGATGTCTTTTTGAAAAAAGGTCTCTTTGGCCTTCTAACACTTGGAAATTAGGGAGTTCTTAATGTCTTTTTTATTTTTCCATGACAGCCCATCATGGACATGTTACAAAATTTTAATTTGGGAAAACCAACCTCACCAAGTCACACAAATGCAGGTTCACAAATTATTTATCTCCCTACCAATTAAATTTCCATTTATTTGTTTGTTTGTTTCAGAGATTGTCTGCATCTTTCTTGAGCCGCCCTCTGTTTCCTGTTTTTGAGGAGAGGTTAGAAAGTGGCCCTCGATGCCCAGGTATGAAGATGCCTCATGATTAAAGAATGTCAAAAGGCACTGTGAGCTTTTGTCTAGCATCAACTTTCTTCAGCAGATGTTTCTAGTTGCTAGTGAAGGACATGGAGAAACTTCTCTTTTACTGTCTTTATCCCAGTTCCTTTCATATGTGTGGAATGACTGACTCATCATTGTTAGGGAGATTTGAATGGAAGAAGATAAATGCAACCTCCTCCTTGCAGTATAAAATCCTTTAAGTTGGGCAACAAAGAGAACGAATAAGGTGCAACAAAATAACATAATTTCAAATTCTAGCATTGTAATACTAGATCATTGATTCTGTCAATATCTTTGCATATGAAGGCCATTTTTTCTTTATCTTAAAAAACAGTCATCAACACATATCCTCCCCCAAAATTGTGGTTATGTTTTTGGTGTATATTATTTAGGAAAATACAGAATCAGATACTACTACCAGGTATTGAGAAACATTTAAATGAGTTTCTATTTTAACTAACCAAAAGGCCATTTATATACCTTTGAAAAATATTAATGCATCTATGTAGAAGATATTTTGAAGCCACAGGCATATTTGGAACACCAGTGGATTCACAGACTCCTGATAATAGCATTAGGGTTTTCAAAGATTCAGATCCTACAAGAGTTGAAAAGTTCAGATTTGGGAAATCAACATTGCGCTCAACTTGAGTTGGATCAGAGCCAGCGTAGGCATCTGGGGACCTTGGGTTTGACTGTGTCTGTGCCATGTGGCTACGTAAACTTGGCCATGTTGCTTAATCTCTTTGAGTTGCATTTTCTTCACTTGTAAAGTGGTGATGATAACATCTAATAATGTTAATGTGATTCTCAAATCAGATCATAGATTCCTAGGACTGGAGGTACTCTTTCTATTTCTATTTCTCCCAAACTTGGTACCACAGCATAGCAGAGCCAATATGTACTTGCCTCATAACGCCAGAAGTGAGACATACTTCCAAAGGACTCAAGCCATATGGATAGTGACATTTATCCATCACTGGCTGTGCTGAATTTACACCGATGACCTATTATGAAAGCCTTGGTGTCTGCTGTCCAACCTACCAAGTCATTTCCCAAACAGAAGCTGTTGCTAATCCCTACATCTGCTGATATTATATGCAATGCTGCTCTCTTAAGAACTGGCCTTTCTACTTATTATAATTCATACGAGGATTTGCAGAGTATGAATTCACTACAAAAATCAACTAAGGAAGTACCACGTTCATAGCTGAAATTTTAGCATTTTGAGTCTGTAAATAGCACCCCTTATGTAATCCATTATTCTCAGCAAGGATCCGTGGGCTCAAGTCTATTTATTTTAATTCAGTTTTTCTCATGTCATCTGGTAAGATTTAGCTATAACTGGAGCAGCTGCAGTCCAAATTACCATGCTGCTCAGAACAGACTCACAGTGTGCTGCTCTATGATGACTCTGTCGTTTTTTCTTGTAACAAGCTCAACTTACTGGGTCCCATGCTAGGTGTACCATTTATATCCCAGGAAGAGTGAGCAAGGTGGCACAGGGACAGGTAGCATCCCTTAGAACATTGCTCAGGGTGCTGCAGCTGCTCAATCCTTGCCCCAAGGGCAGCCAAAACATCCAGATCAAAGGAAGTTCAGAAAGAACGAAGGCACAACCCTAATTCAATACAGGAAAATTGCCATGACTGTAGTGCTTAGTTCATTCTTCCAAGAAAACAACAACAAAAGAGGATGGGGAGAAAAAAGACAAAAAAATTCCTAAGATCAGGCTCTGGCATCAGGAATTAGTCTGCCAAGGCAGACAGCAACCCCACTGGGGAAGGAGGCTCGTTTCCCTAGATTAATCAGAGTGCTTTGAGTCTGCTTTCATTTCTAAATGTACTCCTGCCAAAGTACAACATAAGCCACTTAATTCCTTCCCACAAACTAGAATTATTAGCTGTCATACAAGCTAACCAATTTTAATAAAACACTAGGAAGAATGAAATCCATTTACGGTAGAAGAGTTAAACCAGGAGATAAGTAGTCAGAGGCTGGGGTTTTTTAACCTCATTAAGAGCCTAATATAAGTCCATCCTCAGGTATTAATGAAAAGCAATGACCAAGGTGGTTACATGTTGACACTTGTCTGATCTGATAAGGTAGTTGATAAATCCTTTTTGTGGTGGACAGAAGGGAAAGGTGTAGCCACCATCGTAAGAGCCAAGATTGTTGATGGCCAAAATTGGTCTATGGAAAGACCAATATACAGAAGATCTATGGGGAAAAAAATAACTTTCCACTATAGGAGCATCCTTTTCAGTCCAGTTTTGGGCAAATAGGTATAAAACTAGAGAAAAGAGGTAGAAACAAATTCTTTGGAGGCTTTTGATCCAAGTAGCTTCCTGCCGTGACTGATACTGAGTACCCTTCCACTACCTCCATTAGTTACTCCTCAGAGTGAAAGCAAGTTTTCAGGAGGGACATGTTAAAATGCCAGTATGATTACCTGGGAGTATGACACATGACATGACACATGAATATCCCTAATCACATCAGTTTACCAGGTTGCTTGGGGATGGAGCAAGGCTCTTAGCCTGAAAGGAGCAAATCCAACACACTCCACAGGAACAAAAACATTGCTGAGCTGGAAAGTAGTGCTCTCTGGGACAGGACTTCCTGTGGGAAGTGCTCCAGGAGGAGTCCTCTCCCACTCAGGGGAAGCAGGGAGGCTTTGGGCAGCATAATGGGTAAGGGGCAGACCACATAAGGGACAAAGCAAACTCAAGGCTTTGGAGTCAACAAGTCAACTGTACTGACTCCTGTTTTACTCTAGAACAAGAATATACAACAGAGGCTGCAGTGTTCTCTGGGCTAGAACTCCTGTTCTCTTTCTGAATTGCTACCTTTCATGGTTTTCATCATGACATTAATCAGTTTGGTTGGTAGTACCATCAACTCAACCACCAATTCAGACCCAAACAGATCATTTAAATATAGCAGTCCTAACCAAAAAGACAATAGTACATGGATTAAACCTTTCCTCAATATATCATTTTAGATCAAGGGAAAGATCTGAAGGGAAATATGGATCAACTATATTCATAACTGATAGTAAAGCTCCTTTGAATTTACTTAGATCCAATAATTTCTAAAGCTACATTTTCTATATACTATACATACAAGCAAAATTAAGAAGTTTAACCTAGAAAAAGAAAAGTGAGCATTTTTTTCTTTATTTTAAATTGAAAAGTAGCATATTTTGTTTCTAGTTTCACATTTGTCTACCTCTCATTCAACACTGTAGAATAAAACTAAATTAGGAAAAGGTTCATATTTACTGTTTTGGAGGGGACTGTTTTTCCATCTGTATTTAATCTGTTTTTATTGTTATTTACCTTTTCTACCATTCATATATGTGTTTCTTTTTGTACATGAGAGAAATGTGAAACAGTGTAAAAAAAGAGAAAAGTTGAAACAGGGAATTGATGCCAATGTTTATAACCTGGAGGTGAACAAATCCATCAGTATTAGATGAGATGCCTTTCTTTGTTAGCAAGAGTATTACCCTACATTCCGCTTGTGTTCTGAATGGACTGTGTGGTTTCTGTCAGCTCTACTTCTTTTGAGAGATTACAGCATTGTGTGTCTTGAGGGAAAGCAAATATCTACTACAACTTCCAACCGGGAATCCCTATTCTTACTAGGGTAGAGAAAGGGTATATCGAGAGGAGGGATTCGTCAGCATTTTCTCTCCACGTTTCACTGTTAATTAAAAGAAAGGAGGTTGGGACTGGAGAGAGAAAGAAGGAAAACTTGAAACAGCTCTCACCTGGACACCTTATCCTCAGAAATTGCACATTTGGCCCTGCAAAGGTGAGGCACAACAAGGCTTAACAATAAGCCACAGTACACCTTACTACTCAATCCTTCTACCTGGCCAGCCCCTGCCCAAGGCTCCTAAAACAAAAGGATCATCCATAGAGCCAAAATCATCCTCTTTCCTGGTACTTTGAAAAATTAGCCAATTCCACTGCCCCAAAATAGCATCCAATTATCATAGACATTTCTATTAATTTGCATAAAACAGCACAAGGGAAGGTTCTAGTATCCAAATCTTTCCCTGAATTCATTAGTTAGTCATTCTTAAAGGACTCCACTCTTTACATTTTGATTAGATCTGAAAATAGGAAAGGGCATACCATAACAAAACAATGAGATTGTCTCCAGCTGGTCTAAGAAAAAAATTAGTTCTTCAGAAGCTAACTGAAGTCTTTAGTGTGGGAGTGTGGAAATGCCATCTGATCCAAACTCTTACTCAATGGAGTGAGAGAATCTACCATACCACGTCCCCAACAGATGGCTAGTCTCCACTTTAATATTGTCAGTGTACAACACATACAACCCACGTGTTTGCAGAATGGCTCACTTCTGTTTTTCAACAGCTCCAGTGTTTTGGTTTATGTTAATATCATGCATTTGTCTGCCCCTCTATATTTTCATTCATCTGACTGTTTCACTCCCCTACTCCAAACACTGATAACCCTCCAGGGCTTCAGAATATATCCAAGTTCTTGAGCATCTCACACTCAGAACTTTATCATCTACATCTCACTTTTTTTTTTTTTATCTAATTCTACTTCCATTCCCCTATTTCAATCATGTACTCAATAAATATATTGAGCCTCTATATATGTTGGGCACTGTAGACCACAAAGATGAAAAAACAGTCTTATGAACTTTAAGAACCTCATAGGAGCTCCTTGCATGTATCCTGAGCCCTAGAATACCCAGCTGTTAATCGTTTCTCAAAGATGTCATATATTCTCACAGCGCTGTGGGACTGTTCTCCCTCCCTGAAGTGTACTTTCCAACTTAGTGCTGCTGACAGAAATCGTACTTATCAGTGCTCCCTCCCATGAGAACCCTTCTCCAACATCAAAGTCAGAATTGAGGACTCTTTTACCTGCACTCCCATAGAACTTACCTTCTAGAAAGTAAAGGCCAGGGCCACATCCCTCCTGTTCAGTAATATATCTCCATTCCTAGCATCCTGCGGGGTGCCAAGTCAGCAGTAAACAATCACTTGCTGAATGATTGCTTGTGATGAAATAATGAGTAAACGAATCTCCTAGCTGGCACTCACCAGAGTGTTAACTTGTATTACTACTGAATATGTGTGCATCTTCCTCACCAGACTTGAAGCTCCTTGTCAAAAAGGACCATGCTCTACTCTTCTGTGTCCTCCGTCCCTAGCACAATGCTTAGTCCATAATGAGTACTAAAGCATGCATTTGAACTAATTCATTAAGTAAATATTGCTGAATGACTAACACATGTGCAAAAACACGTTAGGCCCATGTGTCTTCAACCTCATTGAGAACTTGCTTTTAAAAGAGTATATAATCTAACAGGAAAGACAAGATATCACAAATAAATATAATAACTAATATGTCAAATTGGCTTTTATTATCTTGCACATTATTTTTCTGATGAGTCATCAGAAGAGTATCTAAACTACTTTGTCTTTTTAAAACTGCAAATTAAAGCAACTTTAAAAAAAAAAAAAAAGATTTATTTATCTTGAGAGAGAAAGAGAGCATGGGTATGCATAAGCAGGGGGAGGGACGAAGAGAGAGGGAGAGAATCTCAAGCAGACCCGCTGTTGAGTACAGAGCCTAGTGCAGGCTTCATCCCACCACCCCAGATCATGACCTGAACTGAAATCAAGAGTCAGTCACTTAACCAACCAAGCCACCCAAGCACCCCTAAAGCAACTTTAATTTAAATAATAAAAGCTGATATATTATTGGTTATTTATCCTGTTCTCAGCTTTTTACATATCTTGCCCTATACTTGCAACAACAGGCTTGCAAGACAGAGGAGAAAGAAATTAAGTAACTTTCCTAAGCTCATACATAGAGTAAGTTGCAGGGACAAGATCTGAATTCGGCCCATACATCTGACCATGCATATAGTCTTTTTGGCCAAAGAAACACACCTCATACTAGGCAATAGACTTCTGATATTTAGAATAGCAGTCACTGCTTGGAAGACTTGGAGCAATGAATAGTTGCTAATTTTCCCAACTCTGGTGGGACACTCACATTGATAGCTTCTGTAGGAATAGCCTGGAGGATATTAGAACTGATTCTGAAAAAATATGGAACATCTAAATATACCAATGGGGGAAATCTAACATGAGCAAAGATAGAAATTTTTGGAATGATACAGAATAACTCTGAAAATGAAGTAGAAGTTGAAAAACCAGATTTCTGAATCAAAAGGAACCAGCATAACTCTTTGGCAATAAGAAGCAGACACTAAAAATGTTTTCTGGCTAGCCAAGGAGGGTCAAACATTTTGGCTGGCAGGACTAGGAAGACTAAATCCAGTGGAGGTAGGGCTGTTCTCTGAATCACAGTGTGCATTCTGTTACTAGAGAAAAAAGATGATATGAGGCAGAATAGCAACAGATGCCTATTCCAGTAAATATTATAACTGTATGAGTTATCAAATTTTTCAGGATAAAATTACTTGTAAATTCCTGAAATCCTGAATTAAACGTAAATGAATTGATATATCGTAGGTCTATAATAGGAGGCTAACAAAAAACGGATTATAAAGTATGGCCTGGAGAACTTTTTATTGTATATATACCGTATATATACTGCATATATACTGTAACAATACAAAACACTTTCAAAGGCAAACTAACCCGTTTCTCCATATTCTCCTGATCATATATATAAAATCCTAGCACAGAATTGTGTTTTCTGAATTTCCCCCTTTTCCTATATTCTAGACATTTCCCCAAGTTCTTTCACAGTCTTTATAATTTTCATTTTAATTATTTTATGGTATTCTGTATGTTTTTAGCATAATTTGCTCACTGACTCTCATGAATGTTTGGAATATTTCCAATTTTTATCCTCTACATAACTCTATAATTAATGTCGTCATGTATACAAATCTCCCTTTTCTTAGTATTTCCTTAGGATAAATGTCAAGAAGTGCAATTTGGGTCAGATATACAAACTATGAACACGTTGTGGTTCCTGAAATGCTTTGTCATATTATTTTAGAAAAGGTATACCAGTTCAGATTTGTCACTCACTAGCAATACTTCGTCCCCCCAACTACCTGGCATCACCATCATTTTGTGAGTCGTTAAAATTTAAAGTGGTACTTTGTTGTTGAAGTTTGCCTAATAAATGGAGGAATTCTCACAATATATTCTCTTATACCAATACAGGAGACAGCTTGATCTGAAACCACCACTTACCTCTCCTGATGTATTACTTGTATTTTGTTTTGTTCTTTTAAGTAGGTGCCATGTGTGGTGCCCACCACAGGGCTTGAACTCACAACCCTGAGATCAAGACTTGAACTGAAATCAAGAGTATGACGCTTAACCAACTGAGCCACCCAGGTGCCCCTATTATATTCTTTAAATTCACCTATCTTCTTCATTCCAGCAAAACCAATTTGCTATTGGGTTTTTCATTGTTTTCAATGTACATAATTGCATGAATGTGACTTTTTGAGCTCTGAAGTATTTTATTGGGCAGAAAAAATTATTTGTAAGCTCACTTAATTTTTTAAAAAATTTTCAATTTATTGAAGTTACAAAATTAAAAACCTAAAGCTTTTACATTTACTTTGGAAATCTTATTTTTTTTAGCCTAAAAACTTTTAGCAACTTCTTAAAAAAAAATTTAGAATTTATTTCATTTACAAACTTTGCTAAATTAAACACTTTCAAATAATTTTAAATGCATTAGTGCATTTAATGTATTTTTTTAAGTACTGCTATGTTGACAATAATTTTCTGAGTGCTTTTAGAATCTTAACATTCTAATAAATTAGATTTACAGATATGATGGGTTTTATGTTTTCTCAGGTCTTCCAATACTCTAAACTTAGTAAGGTTTAACTTAAAAGAACAAATCTAATCAATTACACAAGTATACATTTTAAATTAGAATTATAAGGCTAACCTGTTATTGAATAGACCAAAATATTCCTAAATCTTCCAAAATTAAATAATACTTATACCAGATTATTTATTTAAAAAGGTATTAATTCTCTGTGCTTGATTTTCTTAATCATCTATAATTAATCCTAAATATACCCACTAGGAAACCTCCTTGACTAACTGAGTTCACATCTCCACCAGAGACTTGGCCCAGGATGCTGCCTGGGTTCTTGTTGGCAGCTCTAGGGGAACACACTAAGCCCACTTCTAGCCTATAACAAAGACCACATAACTTAAAGAAGTATTGGTTTCCTGGCCCTCCTGGCCTCATCTTTGATGTGGTCCTCATTCCTCTTCATGTCAAAGGAGTCTGAAACTACTACCCAAACTGGCCCCTTGATTGGCCTGGGCACCCCTTTAACTCTAAAACCCTTTGAACCTCACTCTATCCTTCCTTCTTTTTCCGCTTCCATCCTGCCAGGTCTATACAAGTCTTATGGATGCTAAAATGGTATCTAACTGAAATCTTGGTATCCTTCATGGTTTTGCCTGACTTCTCAGTCATAAGTGACAAGTTGATTCACTGACAATAACAAGTTAATACACACTTTTGTTGAAGCCAATTTTATCTTCTTTGGAATTTTTCTCCTATCCACAACCCATTGAGGTCAAATCTTGCAAAATTTTGACTAACCAAAATTTGAAAATTTGGCAATCAGTTAAAGGACATTATATGACTTTCCACTGTAGCTTTCATATTGTTGGGCTTGTTAACTAGTTATATCTCATTATAACAATTGTTTGTAGTCAAACCATCTGGAAGAAAATGCCATGTAAAAAGGTATAGAGATTTCTCGGGACTAGAATAAAATACTGTCATTATTCTAGCACTTACAATATCCAGGGCTTCCAGGTATTTGATGAATATAGAGAGATTTTAATGACCATGTACTTACCATGAATTGAGCATTTACTCAAATACCAACTGTTTTTGCATTCATTTATGAGATGGTCAGTCAGGTGCAGCCACAAGAGGAGACAGATGAGAGGCTCAGGACAACAAAATGTATTGTACTCACAGGTCCTAGAGGCAGGAGGCACAGCATGGCACACAGGACCACGTGGAAAAGATACCAGGAGGCAGAAGACTGGAGAGAGTATGGGCAGGGTGTACGCCACACCTTTGAGTTTCAGCTGGAAAGGAAAGGCATGACAAGATAGGTTAGGATTGGCTATTCCAGCTAATTTTCTTGGGTTTGGATCTGTTGCAATAGGGTGGTCTCTAGTGGTCTGATACCTGGCCCTGGGATGAGTAAGGCAGAAGAATATTGCCTCCTGGGTCCCTGGGCCAGAGAAAGGAAGTGTGGCTCTAGATTGGTTAGTCTGCATACCAAAGACATGCTCCCTGCTGGGCCCTTTGCTAAATCTAAGAACTGATCAACCCAGGGAAGGTAATCTCTTCCCAGCCAAAAGGGATTTTTAAGATGTCAAAATATCATAATAAACAAAATGTAAAAATACAGACAGGCACAGAAACTAAATTCACTGGGTACTCAACTGTGTGTTAGGGACTCTGCAAAACACTGTAAATGCTTATCTAACCTAATTAACATAAAGTCTAGGAGGTAATGGGTTTCACAACCTGGCATTTTGGGTGTCAAAGGGGGAATAAAGACATAAGGACAAACAGGTATTAAACACCATTGTGTCATCTAGCTCTAAGAATACTTAAGAGTTGGGGCACCTGGGTGGCTCAGTGGGTTAAGCCTCTGCCTTTGGCTCAGGTCATGATCACAGGGTCCTGGGATTGAGCCCCACATCGGGCTCTCTGCTCAGCAGGGAGCCTGCTTCCTCCTCTCTCTCTGCCTGCCTCTCTGCCTATGTGATCTCTGTCTGTCAAATAAATAAATAAAATCCTTAAAAAAAAAAAATACTTGAGAGTTGGTAAACAAAATGCCACAGGAACAGGTTCGGGGTGTTTTTCCTTTTGTATGTTAATCAGCAATGAGCATTCTATGCAAATCAGAATATCTGCCACTGTGTAGTCATTTGAATCTTCAGAATCTGGGTTCCAGGCCCTATAAGAGTTGAAGGGAGAGCCAGTGGTGTGTCTTGTTACAAACAATCCTACCATATGTCACTTCACATAATCGTCCCATCATAGCTGTCTAGGGCAGGGATCATCTGTAGGCATCTGCTTCCATCCTATGGGGGCTGGAGGGCTGCCAAGACAAGGGAAGAGAGTGAGGCAGGGGTGGGGTAAATCCCCACAAAGCCACTTTATTCTTGTCATCCTCCAGCCATCCCACTTATTAAAGTATTATCAACACCTGCATTTTACACACCACTCTCCTCCATCTTCCCCAGACCATTTTCCCTTTCCATCCAGAAATAACCAAGAAAAGCACCATATATGTGACAGCTGAATGACTTAACTCTTTTCGTGCATAGAAAGTCCTATGTGTAGCCTCTGCACAAACCTTTTCAAGCAAACCTGATTGGGGTGGGTGAGGAGGAGAAGAAAGATTGGGGGCTGAGACTGGAGGGATCAGGGGAGCAGGATCCTCACTGGCAGTTCTAAAGTTGGAGAAGGGCAGCTGACAGGAGGACAGACAGAGTTCCCTCAAACAAGCAACCCAATTTATAATGTAGCTCACAGGTGGGTTCTAATAACAAAGCTGGGCCATCTGGTAGCTTCCTATTTTAGCTAATTATTCTTGGTTAAGTAAGTGCTAAGTTTTTAAAATTATTGTTTAATTTTTTTTTCTTTTTGTCACTCTCCATCTATATTTTGGTTTCCTGGGGTAAATCCCTGTCCTAGTTACTTTTCTGGGGAAAACCTGACTTGCCTACTATTCTTAGCAGAAAAGCCTCTAAGGAAACCTCAAAAATGTTCCCTTTAGCACTCTGATTCAATAAATTTTCCATCCAAATACACTATCCTAAATAGTAGAGTTAATTAAGCATATACCCCAAGGTTAGGATTGTACCCAAAGCAACTTTCACTAGCAATCTTGTACTGCACCTTAAAATTTCACACCATGCTTACTTCCTTACTCACCCACCCCTTATATAGATCCCTTTCAGGAATATTTTTTTTAAATGGTGGGCACCTGAGTGGCTCAATGGGTTAAGCAGCCGACTTGGTTTCAGCTCAGGTCATGATCTCAGGGTGGTCCGTGCTCAGTAGGGAGTCTGCTTGAAGATTCTTGCTCCCTTTACCCCTCCCCGCTCTCTCTTTTTCTAAAATAATCTTTTTTTTTTTTAAATGGCTCAATTATCATTGAGTAAAATTGAATCTCCAGGAAGATACATCAAATTGTCCTCTAACATTATACACCCTTCAGAATACTGCCACACTGCAAACGTACATTAAGGAAAATGAGTTTAAGAATGTACAGAAGAGAGAGGTCTTGGTCAGGTGGTGGCAATGAAAACAAAATGTAGATATGTGAATCCCTGAACAAACAATTGAAGTATCTAGAAAACATCCTAGAACCGAGAATCAGCACTGGGAAATTATATCAGCTTGAGGCGTTGGCCTCAGTCTTCACTCCATGTTTTCAGTAAATTTCATCCCTTCACCATCAGGCTACCCTTTTCCTTCACCCAGAATAAAAGGAGATAAAGGGAATATGTGATCCAGATACTCCAAACTATAAAAGTGAATTCTTTGAAAAAGCACACATTTCAGAGCATCACTCATCTTGATTCAAATCCCATGCTCTCCCTCTGAAGTTGTGAAATTTGGGGCACAATTGCTGCAATTTCCTGAGTTGGAAAGGCATAATATATATTATCATAGGGCCGTTCAAAGATTAAGTGAGGCAAAGCACACAGTGGGGCTTTTAAAATGATAAATGAAACATACAAAGATATGGAAAGAAAATAAATCTCCTTTATTTCATATACCTACTCTAATCCCCCAATGAGCCCTCCTCCCCCACTCTGCTGGGGGTTGGGGGCCATAGCAAGAAATGAATCTCACACATTTGTGAATTGGCAGTCATGGGGCATCCTCCGGGGGTCCTGGATCAGTGTCTAGCCTTTGGTTTGCACTGCTCTCCCCAGCAGGGTTTCCGGGCACGTCCCAGCAGTGACACACTCCAGGGAGTACGCTGAGGGCCTGAGTGTAAGCCCGAGATCTGTACTCTCCGCTTAGTTGGACTGGACCAAGGACAGTGCTGCTGGCCACCCTGGGCGGTTGTCTCCCTGCCAGAGTTCAAAATGGCGCCTAGAAGGAAACAGCCTCCCTTCTTCTGGCTTTTCCTTTAATCCATCTCAGTCCTTCCTCAGTTTTTAACATCAAGATCTAATGACTCGCTACCCCGCACCTTCTGTCTCTCCTGGTCCTGCCTGTGTCTCCTCCTCTGGGCTGCTCCACCCTTCCTGCCATGAGAGGCCCTCCTCCTTGGCACTCTGGACTCTACCCAGCCTTGGCTGTAGTGCCTTCAAGGTCTAACTCTTGTAGATATCAGGCTCTGTAATGAGTGGTTAAGAAACTAAAAAACCCTTTCTCTGTCAATAAATTCTAGATTCCAAGCCTATAGTCTCAAAACTTTGACTCCAGTTGTCAAAAGCTGAATACAGAGTCTTCGCATTCCTGCGGTAACAAGCCCCAACCCCCCTGACATCAACGGATGCCTCTGGCAAATCGGAGAGAAATGCAGACAAGAAAAGCACACTGATAGATTTTAAAATATATATTATCCTCATGACACTATTTCTTTTTCCATTGAGGCAGTATTTTAGTTGGTAAGCCGGTCTCAGAGCACTCTACTATCAATACCATACTTCGGGTGATGAGCATTAAACCGGATTTTATGGGTTGGCCTAGAAGTGTAATCATCATAAATAACATTGTTTCTATGGGAAAATGTCTTGAGAGTGCTTAATAACTGACTTACAAATGAATTTTTGGAACATAGCTGGTTTGTAAGTTGAGAGTGGATAGTATTCCTTTTTTAATACCGAGAACTTCCCGGAGTTATACAAAGTGAAAGCTAAGGAGGATGATTATCTTGGACTAGAAAAATTAATATTTCTAGTTTCTCTGCTTTTATAACTTACTTCCTCAGCTTTTTAGCACAAATATAACAGATCAGAGAAGCCAAATTTGAACTATAAACTCGAGGCTGTGGCGAATTAAATGTATTTGCTTTGTTCTGCAGATGTTAAACACAATTCCCACAAAATTTGAAAGGTGGAGTTAATTCTGACTTAGACGAATCTAATGAGCATCTGTTTTGATTTTTCTAACCATTGATCTGATTTTCTTTTAACTTGATACTGGTTGGTTTACACAAGTTTGTGTGATAATTGCAAATAGCCAAAGGTGAAGTCATTCCAGAACCCCCAAAACAGGTTTTTTTTTTTTTTCCTTAAAATGTCACATGATTCTTTAGAGACTTTAAAAAATTTTGTATGAGTGCAGAGTAAGTGATGTGTAAACACTTGTACCTTTTACTTCTACAAATGTGTCTATACACAAACATGTAACTAAATAAAAATTGAGAAGTTGGGTATGGCTTTCTGTGAAGGGAAAACATTTCTTTACCAAGTATATAGAATATCAGGAATGCTCCCCAATGTAGGCCAAATCGTGTCCCCCACAAAATTCATATGATGAGGTCCTAAATCCCAGTACCTCAGACTCTAACTGTATTTGGAGATAAAGAGGTCATTAATTAAAGTGGGATCATGGTGTGGGGAGGCTCCCAATTCAATTAAGATGATGCCATTATCAGAAGAGGAAATTTGGATACAGACACATGGACAGAGGGAAGATCTTGTGAAGATGCCGGGAGAGGACGGCTATCTACCAGCCAAGGAAAGTGGCCTCAGGAGAAACGTGCCCTGCTGACTGACACTTCACTCTCCTAGCCTCCAGAACTGTAAGGAAATCAGTTCCTGTTGTTAAAGCCACCCAGTCTGTGGTACTTTGTTATGGAAGACCTAGCAAACTAATATCCTCCATAACCTAAAATTATCTAGAGGTATAAAATACAATTTAGCCTCCTTGGTGGAATAGGTACCTTAAACTACTTAAACTACAGATCATGGGTTTTCAGAGTAGGTTACAGGGAGTAACCTATCTGGGTTTGCAAATGCTTAATTTGAATTTTACTTTAAGTTTTACTTTAAGTATTTTAAAACTAAAATAAAAATATTCAAACATAATAAGTATTGAGACTGGACCCATTGCAGACCTTCATCCTATTACATTGCACGGCCAGATTACATGATCACTGTGTACTTGGAGTGAAGCTTATCCTCACATCACGTCATGTCTTTTAATTACCTGCAGATATTACCAGAAATGCTGCAACTTTGCACCAGATTTTTAATGCAGTCCTGAATAAAATGTCTATGTTCAGTAGTAATTCTTTAATTTTACCACATTAAAAAAAAGATTAAAGAACTATCAAAAATATTGCATATTCCTATAAGAAAACCTAAAACATAGTAGGAAAAAACATTCCCAGATTCTGACTCTGTACTTATATTAGTGATGTCTCAGTAATTTATTATGGAATTATTTTTACATTATTAGAGTAGGGAGACATGCATAATGAGAATTAAAAATCAGAAAAAAACAATTTCTAAAAGTTGATATGCTTACTGTAAAATATCCTGAAAATACAGAGAATAGTAAAGAGGATAAAACTCGCTCAGAACCTCCCTACTGACCCACAAAATCCAGTTCTACATATAACTGCTTGCATAAAACTATGACTATGTTTCTGCTCTAGAGTTGAGTACAAGTATGCCGCATTCAAATGCATGTCAAGTTTCCAACATGCCTTTGTCATGATATATATATATATATACACACACACATATATATCTGTGTATATATGTGTGTGTTTATGTATATACATATATGTATATATATATACATACACACGCACACATATAATAATGAATGGTACAAAAGGAAGAGACAGCCATGACCTGTTGAGTCATAGTGACAAGATATGAAAGGTGACAAGATATGCTTTGGCACATACTGTGAGCTTTCTATGGAAAGCTTATTAGGCATTATAGGCTTATTAGGCATTATAAGAAAAGTAAGCAACTGATAGATATTGGCAGTGAAATTTGGAAACAAAAATGCCCCATTAATTCTCTTTCAATCATGTGCACCTATTTAATTAAAGAGAATCCTCAGATTGCAATGAGAATTGCTTTAAAACACTAATACTATTTGTAACTCAGGATCTCCTTGGTATAGAAGATAGATGGATGCTGATGCAACTTTGCAGCAAGTCTCTAAGCCTTCATTTCAATTTTTTAAAAAGTTTTTCATGTGTAGTCCCATTACTCTCCTTAACTGACTTTACAATAAGGACATAATATAAATGTAAACGTACAAAATAACTATATATTAATTAAACACTGATTCCACCCCTTATTTCAATGTTAGATTTCATTTGAAAAAAAGATGTGTGGAAGCCACTGATACAGAGAAGTGAAGGAACTGGACTCTTCAGTCTGGAGAAGAAAAAGTTAAAGGGAGACATTCACGCTGCCTTCATAGTATCTGAAAGAGAAGCAGTTTATGCATTTTGGCTTCAGAAGGCAGGAGAGTGATTTGATGGTATAGCAAATGACAAATCTCAGCACAATCTAAGAAAGAACTTGGTCACAATTCGTTCTTTTGAAAAGTAAAATGCTGCCTCTGGAGCTCTGGGACCCAGGCATGAGAGATATTTGGGCAAAAGTTGGGTCTTTAAGGAGTTCTGCACAAAGGAGTTCTCCTTTGGAAATGAAAGAGTAACTCCAATCCAGAGCTCAGAATCCAAGGAGAAACAATGCTTCTAGAAGAAAGCAAGCACGTAAGTCTTCCTCTTTTAGGGATTAGAGAGGAAAACCTTGACTTTTCTGCATGCTTAATCATGTAAACCAGGAGATTAGAGTCACATATAGGCAGAAAACTCTGCCTGATACAGCGAGCTCCACAGCACAAAGCAACTTCAGCAAAGCTCCCTCCTTATGTGGGGATAAAGTAGTGCTTGGAAACACTAAACTTCAGGAATTGGGGTTTGTAAGTTAGGAAAAAACAAGAGAAGGGATTCAAGAAATTACACCCTGAAAAGGGAAAATAGTAATTTAGAGCTGACTTACATAAGAGCATTTGATATGTTCAGGTTTATGCAACTGAAGAGACAGCAGGAAAGCCTTGTCAACGAGGATGCTCCCAAGGCCACCCTAACATTAATGGCTTATTCAAGTTCTCAAATATTCACTTTAGGAGTAAGTCAAGGCATGCAAATTGGAGACTGTGACTTAGTACTGAACTCATCCAAGAGGCAGAATTATGTGATAGTGAGCACTGCACCTTCTGAAACCCAACTTCCTTGTTTCAGTGTCTGGCCACGCTGAGAGGGAGACCCCTTTGTTCTGGTTTGCATGAGACGTTTCTGATGTTAACACCACAAGTCTCATTTCCTGAGAGTCCCCTCAGTCTCAGGCAAACAAGGACTTTTGGTCACTGAGGTTCTACATCTGGCTAGCTTGGAAAACATGCCTAAATTCTGTGGGACGATAAAAGCACCTACCTCAATAGTGTCATGAGGATAAAGTGAGTCATAAATATAAAGTGTGTGGCAGAGTGGATATGTTTACATTCAATAAACATGAGTGTTTTTATTATTGGTGATCAAGCTCTGCTCAGCCAATGATTTGACCATGTGATGTGTCCGTTCTATGTGGGTGCTAACTTGCAACTATTTAAAACAAGTCCCTCCTTGTTTAGATCGCTGAATTACCAATCGCTGAATCGCTAGTCCTGCCCACACACACACACACACACACACACACAGAGCATCCATCCATTTTTATATTAATCTATTTGATAGATTATATTAATCTAATTGATCAACTATTTATATATCCACTTTAATCTACAGAGCGATCATTTAAATCCATATATTTAAATCCACATATAAATCCCACACACAATGTTCAAATCCACAGCTCAGGGAATTACACTCTTCAGGAATTTCACAACTGTGCTGGATGCTTTCTCTGTAGAAATACAATGGGTCTTGGAATCACCTAAAACAGTCCAAGTAAGGTGTTAGAAAGTTGGGGAAACAGACCGGAGACGGAACAGATTATTCAGCGGGTGAATCAGAGTGATGAAGTAGTTCCATGCCAATGCTGACAGCAATGAAACACGAAGAAAAAGGCTGAAGTGTGATGCTCATCTGTCATCATTTAAATAACTTCATGATGTTCAACCCGGAAAAAAGAAAAAGACTGAAAATGTAGAGTATATCCCACAATGATCACATGAATGTGTCATTCACCAGAAAAGACTCCTTGTTCCCAAATATATTTAAAGACAATAGACAAATATAGCTATACAAAAAGAAAAAGAAAAAAAGAAAAAGGAGAGTATACATTCTTCAGTAGTAGTGGGTAAGGCTTTCCTATATGACCTGAAAAGCAGCCTAATCATATTTAGGGTGAAAAACTGAAAGTGGGAGAAACCATATCGTGGCAGAATTACCAAGGGCACCTCATCTACTTTGATGGGACAGCATTGGACCTGCTGCTTCATGCTATTATGTCTACCTTTGCAGACGAAGGATAGA
This sequence comes from Mustela putorius furo, assembly GCF_011764305.1. Lineage (NCBI taxonomy): Eukaryota > Metazoa > Chordata > Mammalia > Carnivora > Mustelidae > Mustela > Mustela putorius. The sequence continues at coordinate 24,700,145 of NW_025422368.1, read as the reverse complement.
TGATCTTTGAGGACCCCTCCAGTAATTAAAAAAAAAAGAGGGGAGGTGAGGGAGTTTGCTGATTCAGAGCTAAGAAAGTTAGTAATGGTCACATTTTTAAATAAAGCTGTTAAAGAAAGGTGAGTGAAGAGCCTCATATGTGTGGACAGGATTCATACAAAGCACATTTACTGAAGGACTAGATCCTGCATGCTGCCTTATAAATAGCTGGCATGGGTATGAGGAGCTGGGGTGTCGTACCCCTTATGGTTTCCTCCAACCACCCGTCCTTCTGGGGACAGGAAGTTTGCAAGTAGCTGGACATTTATTTTTCCTTCAGATTATGCAGAGGTAACAGACCACATGAATTTTGTTCATTCATGGAATAGTTAGCTTATTCACCCTAGAGATTGGTTTAGACAAAATAAAGCCTTAGTCAACTGGAGCCTAACTTACTACAACCTTTAATTAACATTTTTCCTTTTCATTTAGCTTCGATGAGAAATGAAGTGAATCACAAGAAAGTAATTTGACATGAGGGATTTATCTTTGAACCAACCAGTTCCAAGGCGTTACCAGGTATTAGTCAAGATTCTTTACTGGCTCATCTTGTTTACCTTTTCTATTTATGATCAACTAAAGAGTGTGAATTTATGCTCAGATCCATGAACCCCTAAGCATAAAATGGTGTGAGATACTAGCCTTCTAGAATTGGAAGGAACCGTCAAGATAGGGTTTGTGTTTTGTTCCATTCATGTCCCTTTCACTCTCAAAGATGTCCAGGTTTGGATAATAAATTATTTGCTCACTAAAGTCAATCATCTATCAGTAATTAAAAAAAAAAAAAAAAACTTTCAGTAGCAAGATCCTTTTCAGAAACTAAATCTTACTGCAGAGCTCTGATACATAAACAGAGCAACCAGCCATCCAATTTGACCAGGACATTTGATGGGTTTAGGATGAAGAACATTCAGTGCTAAAACTGGGACTCTCCCAGGCCAATGAAGATAGTGGTCATTCCATCATAAAATACCAAAAGGTCTGTTTTGCTAGGGTAAATGCATTTTTATAAGTACAAATTCATAATATTCATTTATTTTAAGCCAGTTGAGGGGGGAAAATTGGTCATTTTAAGGAACACAAAAAAGAAAAAAATCCTATTGAGAGTAATAGTTGTAGTCTTACATAAGACTCAGGATCTGGTTTATTTCTGTATTTGTGTTGGTTTCATAATGTTGAGGAAACCCTGGTTTGCATGAGTAAGTAGTTGTGAGTGATAGTTTGTTGTTATTGTTCTTGTAATAGTCCTTCCTAGAAGCTCAGGACTCTTTCTCATTAGGCTGATCTGGAAGTTTATAAGAAGAAAAGCAGAATTTTTTTTTAATGTCAGATCACTAACGATATCTAACACGTCTATTATGATAAACACAAAAGTCAGATTAGAAGCATCTAAAATATATGAAGTGCATAAAAACTCTCTACTATACCATACGGAATGTGATGTGACATGTCAGAGGTCCACTGTGTACAGCTCAGACACCCCAGCATCAGACACTGAAGTGCCCAGACCCGGCTGGCTTTCTTGTCACTCATTTACTTTTTTTTTTTTTAACTTTATTTATTTATTTGAGAGAGAGCGAGAGATCACAGAGGGAGAATAAGAAGGAGAAGCAGACTCCCCACTGAGTGGAGAGCCCGATGCAGGGTTTGATCCCAGGACCTCAAGATCCTGACCTGAATCAAAGACAGACACTTAGCCCACTGAGCCACCCAGGCACCCCATGGTTTTTTGTCTTCTAATTGAGATTCTGGCATGTGTGCTATAGTAATGCAGCATCCTGTACAATTCTGTGCCAGAAGTATATGTGTAGGCCTGTATCTTAAGAAACACTAAGATTCTTAATCAATATGAATGTAGTCACAAAGGGCACCTGGGTGGCTCAGTTCGTTAAGTGTCTGCCTTCAGCTCCAGAGTCCTGGGATCCAGCCCCAGGTTGGGCTCCCTGCTCCACTGGGAATGTGCTTGTCCCTTTCCCTCTACTCCTCCCCCTACTCATGCACTCATGCTTTCTAAATGAATAAATAAATGCTCTAAATAAATAAATAAAATCTTGAAAAAAAATACAGTTACAAGATCTGCCAGGAAAAACTTTGTCCCCATGCCACAAAGAAAATAGTTAAATAGCACAGATTCAAAAGTCATCATTGTCGGTGTGTTGCACGCTGACATGTAACATATTTTTGTTTTCATGGGTTGTTTCAGTAATCAGAAATACACTTTAACATGATATTAAAATTAATGTATTTATAGAACTGAGTTCCAGAAAACACAAAAGTAACCATGATAGAGGACATTTCTTTATAAAGAGTCCCAGGCTCTAATCCTCATAACAACCCTGTGAGATAGCCTCTTTCCGTGTTTTACCAAAACAGAGGCTCTGGGACTAGGGATTTGCTGAAGGTTACAAAGCTATCAAATGACAGCCAGACCTGAGTTCAGAGTTCCAGAATCTGTGTTCTTCTCCACCAAACTTATACTACCAGTCACCTCAATTTGAAAACACTATTGTGATGTGTTTTACAGGAATCTTGCTCCTGAAGAGGTGAGATAGGAGGCAAAGGCCATGCCATTTCTCAAAAGTAGAGGTCTGGAATCTGCCTCCCTGTTGCCCATTTCCAAGTTCCCCCAGACACACTCGGCCTCTCTCAGGGCACTCTGCCTAGCCCAAATTGTACAGACACTAATAACAGACTGCTGACTGACCTATCTCATGCCACTAATTTGGGAAGGCTTGACTAATCAGTGAATTATTGAATGCTGACCATTTGCTTAGCAGGAAACACAGCTGCATGGTACCCAGCCTCAATGGACAGCTACAGAGCAGGGAAACAAGGTCCTGGTTCCCTTCTAAAGAATAAAGAGAGGCCCTTCCCTTGTATAGATTATCTCAGCTATAAAGGATCTACAGATCTGCTTACAATTACACAAATAGGGCCTGTTTTGTTCCTGGCAGGCCTCTTTAAAACATCATAAGCAAGCCACAAAAGCCCAGAGGGTGGCCCCATTCCCCTCTGAGCATTAAACAACTGCATTAACTTCTGGAGAGCTAGACCTATTCCTCTCATCATCAACAGCTACACTGTCAATGTGGTGCCCATCGCCGGATGACCCCTCATATACACCCAAGAACATAGACTTAATGAAAAATCACAACTACTTAACATATGTATGCTATTTCCTTGTTAATGTGTTACAAAAATTTGGTTCTAACGTGGTTAATTTCTAATATTTTCCAAACAAACATTAACAATGGTGGTGTGAGCCCCAGACTATCTTCTTTCCTGAACATATATGATCCACATGTAGCTGAAATACTGCATATTTGCAATCAAAAGAGCAAATGATGCACCAGAGGATTTTTGCCTTCCACCCGGTAGACGTGTATTTGAACCTAGACCTCATAAATATACATCAAAAATAAATATATATAGTAATTTCTGGAATGTGTTGAGACATCTGTTGTCAATACTGTTGAAAACATAATTCAGTAACTGGACTTAGTTGTCTTTGATTCTCACGTGTGAGGAAACGGGGATCTAATAAGAGAAGACAAAGGGTGGGTGGCAACAGTAATGCTAACAGGAATTCCCAGGCCCTTTCAAGGGTTTAAGACTAGAAGGTGAGAATATTGGTTTTCTGTGTCAAACTTTATCTCAAAACAGAGTCTTACCTTTTCCTTCCTTTGTAAGTCACATCACTCATGACAGTCCTTTACTGCCTCACACTGTTTTCTCCTAGCATGCTTCCTCCCTGGCTGTGTCTGAATTCCCCATGAACGCTCAGCGAGGTCACTTGCTGGTCAAGGGTTAGGCAGGGTCAGTGTGGCCTCAGACAGACCCATCTCATCTATCTCATGGTGCTTCTGGAGGCTGGCCGACACAGATGGGGAGAGAGGCTGTCGGCATGGGCTGGGCGTTGGACCAGGGCCATAGTGCTGCCTGCAGGAGCAGCAGGCTCTGGCCATGTTGGCCCCACCCACTGCCTTACCCCCTAGGTAGTATCCACATCCAGTAAACACGAATACTCTCTGGTCATATTTGCAGCATAAGAAGAGGGGTACTAAAGAATTCAGGCCCAGTGAAACGCAGCTATCCTTGCTCCAGTGAGGACAAATATGAAAAAGTGTATGCTTTGAACATAACTTTCATAGACTGGAGACTGAAGAATAAATCCTAATGGCCATGACCCAGGACCCATAGTAAATCCTCTGATCCAGGTGCTCAGTTTGACAATTCTTATGATAAATGTAGCTTCCTCTAGGAACCCCACCCTGTCCTTCTGAGACTGGTAAGGCAATCTCTCAGTTCTTAGGGAGCACCTGCCTTCCTCTGACAGATCAAAGTCCCTCTCAAGATCTTAAACAGCTCCTAATCAGAGCTTCCATTATGCTGTTTTGTAATCCCAAAACTGCTGATCTCCATCCCTCACTGGACACTACAGTGTTGTGGTTAAGAACACAATTTCAAATGATCCAGTCTCTGATCTGCCCTTTTCTAGCTATTTCATTAATTTATCTAAATTTCAGATCCTTTATCTGTAAAATGAAGGGAATAAGACTACTTACTTTATAGGCTTATTGTTACTAACATATCCTATTAAAATTATTTAGGTTCCATGGGGCACCTGGGTGGCTCAGTGGGTTAAAGCCTCTGCCTTCCACTCAGGTCATGATCCCAGGGTCCTGGGATCAAGCCCCGCATCAAGCTCTCTGCTCTCAGCGAGCCTTCTTCCCTTCCTCTCTCTCTGCCTGCCTCTCTGCCTACTTGTGATCTCTGTCAAACAAATAATAAATTTTTTAAAAATCTTTAAAAAAAAATAAAATTATTGAGGTTCCTTGAGGAAAGAATCTCTGCCTTCTTACTGTCGTATGACCAGCCCCTCTCATGCTGTCTGAATCAGAGGGAGTCGTCAATAAATATGAATTAATCACAATTCATAATCCCATTTAAGGAATGGAAGAAAGCTCCAGATACAAAAAGGTGCTTTTCCACAGGGCATCTGGTGTTAAGAGTTAAGTTGCCCTGAAGGCTTTCTCAGAGCTGACGCTTCCTCTAATTTTACGGCTTATAAGTGGTCTCAGCTATTTCAAGTGTCAAAAAGCATCCTTGCTCTGAGAAATGCTGTTTCACAAACAGGCCACCATCTGCCGCAAAGATAAAAACGTTCAGGGCTGAATTTCTGTGGTTGTCAGTATCGACATGCCTGATATTCAGAACACTTACTTTTTTATGGAGCTGATTTGGGAGCACAGAAAGCTTCTGGGAATACTGCCCTACATAGCTGCCCTTTACGACCAGAACAGCTGTGCCACGGTTTTTACTGTTCTGAGATGGAGAATAGGGAATTCAAGAATCCTAGCAGCCAGGGCTCTATTTCAGATGCTTTTCCAGGGCAGCAAACCCTCCACTCTTCCCCCTCGCTTTCCAGCTTTGTTTTCATTTTTGTTCTTCACGTTGTGTGTCAATTTCAGGTTTTTAAAGTTACTATGATGGATGTCTATCTCGGGCCACAACACTGATATGCAAGGAAATGTTTTATTATTTATTTATTTATTTATTTATTTTTAATAACACTTTATCTCCTACTTTGAGTTCTATTGCTTGGGGCTATAGAAATTTGATTATTCAAATTCAGTTCAGCTGAAATCCTCTTTTCTCAGGCTTATAGGGGAGATCTGAGGGTTCACTCAATAGGGTCTGAGGAAGTACTTGGTCCTCCAAGTGCTGTGTCCTTCTTTAGCAATCTATGGGCCTTCCGGCACTGATCTCCAGCTCAGCCCTGAGACAGTGGGAGCCCCTGTCTCCTGGCCACTTTAGGTGAGCTCCACCCTTTGGAGCAGCTCAGTCATTCTGTGGCTCCCCTTTAAATGAGAGTATGGGATTCTCTGTGGGCCTGTGGCCCTGTTTGCCAATACTCACTGCAAAGCGGTTCCCTTCTAAGGCTATGTAGTTTTCAGGGACTCTATCCACATGTCCTCTTCCTGGCTTTTAGAGCTCACCTACCAAGGAGACCACATGAAACCTTGCTGTTTAGGACCAGTGCCTCACTATCTCCACCCCATCTTTCCTGGGGGCAATCCAGGAGATAATCTAGAGAGTACTAACATTATAAGATTCTCAAACATTTGGATAATTCCATAATCTGTTCCGTTCCCCTAAGGCTGTGGGATTTGGAAACAGGAAGAAACTCCCTTTTTTCCCTTCTTTGTGCTCTGCCACATTCTTGCCCTGAGACAAGGAATAGGCCTAGCTACTGCAAGGAGAAGGCGGTAGGAATAAACACAGAGAAGGAGAACTTATGGATGGCAGTAGGGGGAAGAACCTCAGCTAATATTTTAAAAATTATCTTGCCACAATACACTCACTGTCTCATTTGATTCTCCTAACAGTTCTTTGAGGTAAACAACCTCACTTTCCAGGTGAGGAAGCAGATTTAGAAAGCTTAAGTAATACATTGGGCATCTCTGTCCCAGTTCAGCACTGTTTTGTTCTCCATCCAGAAGGCCTGGGACCCAAAACCGGTCTCCATGCCACAGACCTGCTCTTCCCACCACACCCTGCTCACACACACACTGGACTTCTCTCCATCTTCCATTCATGGCTTATTCCCACTTCTTCATGTTCTCCTCACCTTTCAATAGGTCCTCCCCACCATTTCAACTTGACAAAATCCTCCCCATCACACATTTTCTACAAAGCTTTTTCTGATCAATTCAGGCAGCAGTGACCTTCCCTCTCCAATCCCTTGGGACACTGACTCCTGCTTCGAACTGCCTCTCCCACACTGTTCTGTGTCACCATTATTTATACTCACCTCTTATCAAACCTACTAGACTGCTAACTCTTTGAACCCAAGAACCCTATCATTTTTTTTTTCTGGATAGTAATGAACAAATGTACAAATAAACGAATGGATGGGTAGATGGATGGAAATAGATGCTCTATGACTCTGAAGAGGAAGGAAGAGTCTTAGCTGCCTCGCATCTAAAGTTGCTCTGTAGGAGAAACAAAGAAGAAAACTCTGGAATTGTGGGGTGAGGTGGATGGTAAGAAGCTCTGTGAACTGTCAGTTGGCTAGTCTAGCAGAATGGCTAGTCTAGAGACTCCGTATAGAAAGAGAAGAAAGCAATCATGGACAACAAAAAGAGGTCTGCACCCCAGACAAGGTGGCCCTCTGACTGAGGGGCTTTCATATGTCTACTGCTTATTACCCTGGGATTCTCTGTCTATATATAAATGCATAAACAACAGAACATGATCATTAGTTGCCATGAAATAATCATGAGAGGCTTGTTGGGAGGAAAGCATAGTAATAATAGTATTACAGAAGCTTCCATTTATTGGTGATCTATTGTGTACCATTCCTATGCCTAGACTATGAAAGAAAACAATTCCTCAATTCTACCTACCACTGGTTAAATACTTAAAAATAGCTATCAGACACTGCTTTAACAACTTTTAGCCACCACATGGAAAGTGTTCAAAAGAACAATGGGGAAAATGAACATTCATGAGACTATAGGGATATTTTCTAAGTGGTCTACCCAGGGACTTTGTGGTTACCCTTCAGGAAAACTAAAATAAAGAAAATAAGTAGCTGGCTACCAAGCATCATTTTTCCATCAGCATCCCTCCACACTCTCTGACATCAGATGAAACAAGATTTCTGCTTGGGAGTCATAAACCCAGGGCTTCTCTGAGGGAGGTTCATCCCTGACATGTTAGGAATTTATTTAGCCAGCTAGTAGGAGGTTGGTCAACATGAACCATGGTTACAATCAGATGTATACAACCAGGTGCTGTATTGTAAAAGAAATTTGTCCTAACTGGTAACATATCATTTGAATTCTCTTGCCCTTCAATGCAGCAACAGCTAATAATTTTTAGAAGGAATACAAAGCTCATTCTCTTTCCACAATCTAAAGTCCATGACAGAGAAAAAAAAAAAAAAAACCATTTCAGGTAAACAACTGATGTATGTAAATTTCCCCTCATTTTTTAAATCCTTCTTCATGCACGCTATCTGGCAGTCCATCCCTCCCATTACAAAGATGTGGAGCAGGCTGCTGCCAATAGCCTTCCCCTTTTTGTGGATGTCACACTTTGGTAATAGCTATTACCCTATGGAAGAAGAACAAAAACAACACTGTGCAGGCAGCTGATAACTAAGAATCTCTTATACTTTCCAGAACCAAGAAAAAGTTCTTAGCCATAAAGGTAAGGATCTGTTGAGCCAGATGTCATTCCATGCACTGAAAGTATAAAAACACAGAAATTAGGAAGCTCCACCCCTCCTTGTGCTAGGCAGCATTTGAGATGGGACTCATGGTCTCCTCCTCCTGATATTCAATACTCTGTGTCATTTCTTCCCCTTAAATGTGGACTGGACCTAGTGTATTGGACCTCGTAGTCTAACAAATACAAGATATAGAAAAAATGATGGGCTGATACTTCTAAGATTAGATTACAAAACAAAAAACAACAGTGTTAACTCTTGCCTTGGACATCCCATCTCACTGGATGGTTGTTAAGGGGACTAACTGCCATATTGTGAGCTGCCCTATGGAGTGGCCCATGACACAAGGAACAGATACCTCAGGCCAAAAAGGGTGAGGATCTAACACCTGCTGATAGTCACACTAGTGAGCTTGGAAGTGTAACCTCCCCTAGTTGAGCCTTAACATGACTGTATCCCCAACCAGTATCTCCATTGAAGTCTTTTGAGAAACTCTGAGCCATAGGCACCCAACTCGGCTGTACTCAGATTCCTGATCCCGTAGAAACCGAAATAATAGATGTTTGTCATCATGAGCCACTGAGTTTTGGCGTATTTTTATGAAACAATAGATAACTGGGGTGGAGGAAATAGTTATATATATACAAAAAGTAGCATATGTCTTGTATCTATATGTCAGAAACTAAATTAAATATTTAATATGCTTCATTTCATTGATTTCTCAAAATATTACTACAAGATACTGCTACTGACCCCATTTTACAGATGAGAAAATTGAGACATAGAGAGGTCATTGACTTGCATAGGCTATACTGTTAATAAATGGAAGAACTAGAACTTAAGCCCACATCTGATTTGAAACTCCTTGCTCCAAAGCCAGTGAATACCGCCCCCCCCAGACCTATGCAATGGGTTTCATACAATAGTGAAAACATATAAAACTCCAGAAATTATTAAAGGAAAGAGTTGGCAATGATATCTAAAGGTTTTAGAGAAGTTTTTTTGTTTGTTTATTTATGTTGGGTCTACAAACACCAGAGGTTGATCAGAACTCTGAAACTTGAAAGTCCATTAGAGGTAGAAAGCCTAACATACAAAGGCATATAGGAAAGAAAAACTCTTCAAATTTGAGAACTTCTGGTCTAAATTTCAAAGCTGTGGGAATTGAGGTTAGGTAAATTGATGCATTGATAAGCCAAAGCTGGCCTGCAAAGGAATTTTCTTCCATTAAACAAAACCCTAATTTTTGATTGGGCTCCTCCTTTATCTTTCATCTCTTAAATATACATAAGATGCATTTTGAAGTCATATCAAAAAATTGAATTTAAATTTCCAGACTAGGGAACTTAGACCTTGCAACTGCCCAGAATTTTTATCTAAGTTTTTAGACTCAGACTGTAATACAGTTCTAAGAAATGTTTACCTTTTTTTATAATGCTTATGACAAGTAAATATACAGTGAACCTTAGCTAATAAATGTTTGTCGACATGAATAACTCTGTAAATATTATCTCAGCCTTTATGATTTCCTTGATCTCACATCAAGTCTGCAATTTCAACCGAAAAACCTATCTCAACAGGTTTATTGTAACCTACGTGGGAAATCTGTGATTTCAGGTACTGAAAAAAAAAATACTAGCAGTGTTGAACTCCCATGTTTTGAGACAGTAGGTTTGACTGCAGAAAAATGTATATAAAAGTTCAACTGATATTCACTATGTCAAACATTACATTTCTGTATGCTAGAATAAATAGATCCCAGATGGTTTAGAGAATTGCACGTAATCTTACAGTAGAAAAGCTATCAGAAATTCTAATATTGAACAGAACAATAACTTGCCCAACTTTAAAACATAGAGGAAATAAAAGCCAAAGTAAATATCTCTCAAAATATAAAATTCTTCTACTGTAAATTGAAAATAGAAGAACAGTGTGTTGGGGAAATTATTACCACCAAACAGGACATAGGGTTAACATACATAAAGTACTCCTTAACCCTACAAAGAAAATATCAGTATTCCACCGCTATAGTAGTTACTCCTAAAAGACCTGTCATATTCCAGATGTTTTATTCATTCTCTCATTTAATCTTTCCAAAAATCAAGCAATTTGTTATTCTAATGTTGCTGTTGGGAAAACTAAAGTTTAGCAAGATTAAATGATTTACCCTAATTTATATCACCAACAAATGGCAAAAATGAGACTCTCAAGTCTTATTTCTTTCTGCCTTGTCCTGCCATAGAGGCGAAAGCAGGGAGACCACGAACAGAATCTATGCAGATACTATATTATCCTCAAAGGTAATCTAAGTAAACTAGAGCAAATTGAAGTCCATTTTAAGCATTCTCAATTTTTTGAATTTAATAATAACACAAATACTTTGAAAATGTAGGAAAGGAAGGAAATGTTTTATAGTATCAACATTGTGATCTGATGAATCCTATCTAAAAAGAAACTTGGCAAGCACTTTTTTTCATTACTATTATTCTTAGGGACTATTTGAGTATCATATCATCTGTGAAGCCTTTTGTGGTATCTCCTTGCCCAAGAAAATTTCTCACTTCTCCTCTGGACTTTGAAAATATTTACCTCTGTGTCCCCAGTGCATAGCCCCTGACTGGCATATACAAAAAATTATCAGTATTTATTGACTAAATAAAGAAGTAATCCTTTGGGAGGGGAAAAAGTTACATGCATGAAAGTATTCTTTACAATAGTAAAATATTAGGAACAATGTCAACAAAACTGAAATGGTTAAGCAAAGGTCATTATAACAACACGATTGACTACTTTGTAGGCTAAAAACAATAACATGCTGTCATTGGTAAAGCCTGAAAAATATTTAGCCAATGAGAAGGGAAAAAAAAGCAAAATACAGTGTGATTGTCCTAATATTAAAATATGTTTGCATAAGGGCAAAAGCTAGAAGTTACTAGGTTTAAAAAGTAAAAGTCGTTCTGTGAGAGAGGCAAGAATGAGATTGTTTTTAACCATTTCTCAAACATTCTTCAATGTGGTTATTAAATTGCTTTAACTCTTCTCAAAAAATGATCTAAATTGCTCAGGTTATTTGGAGGACAAAAATTTGTTTTTCAACTTACCAAAGCTTCCTGTCTTGACCATTAAGAAATTCCATGCTATAGTAACTCCTCCCCCATTTGTTTGTAATATAATTATTTCCTCCACTTCTATTATTAATAATTAGTTCTTACCTTTTATTGTTCTGTAATGGTTGGAGGGGTTTATTGTATCTGTATCTTTCATTATACACTGCTTCCAATCCTTTTTGGAAGTAGGAGGATTATAAATGAGTAACAATAAAGATTACCATATAATAAGTAAGCCATACATAATACTAGGACGTTATTCAAGGAGTTAGGCAGATGCCATTAACTGTCTAGAAAAACCATCTGGATGCTAATTAAAGCGGACTCCTTTACTCCTTCAACCTTCACTTCCCCTCCCTCCCCGAAAAAGAACTAACACCCTTAAGATAAACTCTACTACATTACTTACTCATGATGTCTTTTTATTTTAAACTTGTCACAGCAACAACTACCTCAGCACAGGATGTACTGTAAGTATTAATGGCTAGATGAACTCCACAGCATCGTTGCTTCCAGCTGGACGCTACCCCCCCCCATTCCCTTCCATGCAACCACCCCCTTCCTCCCCCACAGACTTTTTTCTCTCAGGATGTGACCTGTACTTTAATCCTCCTTGCTCCACTTCAATGCTTTGTATTTTTAGCTGTTTTGTCATTCACTAAAAGCAAGACTCACATAACACCATTGTTCATTTTAGGAGTTATTCCACTCACAGAACCAAGTTGTTAATTTTAATACAGCTCTGAGACTTACCTAGTATGAGTGATGTGAATTCACGGCATCTGATTCTCTTTCAAGGTTTATTAACACCTCTTTTCATGTAGGTCCCTTTAAAAGAAATGCCATCTAAATAAAACCAGCTTGACTAGTTTGAGTATGATTATCACAAGACAACTTATCTAAATAGATGAAGGCAGATACAGTGAACTTAAACCTCTAGAACAATTACCAATCCTGCCTTCCACCTTCCCCATTCATCCTACCACCATTAGTATAAACTGATGTCGAACAGAAAATTAAAAAAAAAATCAGTAGTATGTTATGTTGTTTCATATTAAAGACGTTATTGGAAAACTAAAACCCAAACAATATTTATATAATTCAATTCTGTCCTACTATGTAATTTGAAGATCTTTTCAGGGTTTGAAAGATTAAATATTATTTTCAGTGTGCAGAGGAAATAACTTACTTGATACCTGGCAATTAAGCCTTTGCAAACTCATAGGTTGACATGTTTTATTTGATTTATACCAAACAGAGTAAAAGTTGAACCGACTTAAAAGAATATATTTTGCAAAGTAAGTACAATTCTAAGCAAACCTAATCTCTTCCCTAAGTATCCAGCAATATTTTCCCAACTGCTTCCATTACGGGGGTTGAATAAAGAGGAAGCCCATACATTCTCCATTGTATTTCAGAACAGGGATTACATTTTTAATAGTGTTAAATAGAAAGTCTTGATAGTCATTCCAAAGGAACCACTAAAAAAAAAAAAGTTGCTGAAAGAATACCTATTACGAGCATGTTCTTGCTTCTAGCTGGCTGACTAACAATAGAAAACACCATTTGGGATGTTCCCATGAAATGAGTACCAACATGATTTTTCCTTAACAATGTGCACACATGGAGAAATCAAGTCATTTCAAGAAAGCAAGTAGCAAGCAATTATTACTACCTGTGGTATAATAATAGGATTAATAGCTATAGAGTCATAAATGTTAGCTCAGTGAAGACCATGGACTAAACCTAGTCCCGTACCTTTTCTTTACAGGTGAAGAAACATGGGTAAGAGAGGCAAAGTGGCTTGCCCCGGGTCAAATTGGGACTAGGATTCTTCATGCAGTGTTTTAGCTACCATGCCATGCTGTCCTTCCTCCATCCTTCCATCTGTCCATCCACCCAGCCATCCATTCAGTGTCTTCTACAGGCATTTGTAAAGCATAACTATGTGCCAGAAGCCATTGTGTCCCCAGGAAATCATTCCTCCCTCTGTGCATGTTCCTGTGCAGTGGGACTTTGCTGTCCTGACCATCAGGAAGTACAGATTATGATCTCACCTACTGAATCTGGACTGACCTTGCCATTTGCTTTGGTTTTATTTTAAAAAAAAAAATGTGATAGAAGGGACATTGTACAACTTTGAGTCTAGACCTCAAGAGGCCTTGCATCTTCTCTCACCCTCTTGCTGCTCTGTGACTGCTACACAAGGAAGCCGGCTGAGCCATCCCAAAGATGAGAAACCATGTAGTAGAAAATAAATACACCTCAACCAACAGCCCCAGTCGACTTCCAGACATACACAGGAAGCCAAATAAAACCATCCAGTCCCCTGCTGATATGCCAATTGACTGCAAAGGCTTGAACAAGTTCAGCCAATACCCTGTAGTGCAGAGACCAGACATCACAAATGAGCTCTGCACCTGTTGTTGACCCACGGAAGTATGAGCAAGTAGGGAAGTGCTGTTTGTAGCTTCCAAGTTTTGGGATGGTTTGTGATGTAGCAATAGATAATGGATTAAGTGCTAGACTCTAGAGAGATAACCAAAGAGATAAGTAAGACAATTTTTGCCATCAAGGAACTCATGATGAATATAAAGATTTTTTATTTATTTATTTGACACAGAGAGATCACAAGTAGGCAGAGAGGCAGGCAGAGAGAGAGGAGGAAGCAGGCTCCCTGCTGAGCAGAGAGCCCGATGTGGGACTCGATCCCAGGACCCTGAGATCATGACCCAAGCCGAAGGCAGCGGCTTAACCCACTGAGCCACCCAGGCGCCCCACTTATGATGAATATAAACATAAAGCCATTCATTAAGAAATAGAGTCATACATTTCATGCATGTTTTCTAAGTGAGAAATTATAAAGAGCTAAACCCAGGTGTTAAAAGTATTCAGTAAGGTTTGATGACTGAATAGGTGATCGAAGAGTCTAGTATGATGTCCAACTTAAAACACCTCATTGATACTGGTGACATTAGGTTGCAGAAAGCCTGAGGAGGAGTAGGTTTAGGGAAAGGAGGAGGAAGATAAGAGTTTGCATTTGACATGTTAGCTTTGATAAGGAACCTAGAAGGTTCAAAATAAGTTCAGGCCTATTTAACATCCAGGTAGAAATAGATATATGAGCCTGTATTTCTGGAGAGCAGACTAGATAAGAGAACAACCTTGTCAATCATCTACAGCTACTAATAGTAGTTTAGCTACACAGGGGTTAAGTTTACTAGGGGTTAATGAACCAGGTAAACTAGAGGTGGAAGTGGAACCAATTAGTGTGCTATTCTTTCAAGAAATTTTCAGGGATCAAAAGGCAAGACCTATGAGACACAGTAAATCCAGGACAACTTTATTTTTTGTTCAACGTCAGACTTTAGGTAAGATTTCTATACTTCTTCACCATCTCCCCACAAAGAAGAACTACTAAATAGAACATCAATTAAACATGTAAAATTTTCTTAAGAATTTGAGATTTACCATGGATAGTCACTCAGGACATAACACTTCTTTGTAAACATCCTCATTAGATAAGTCTTTCCAAGTTACTCAGCAGGTCACTAGCTGTTGAGTCTCATTCTCTCTTCCTAGACACTGCCCTTTCATTGTGATTGCTTACATCTACCTCTCTTCCTTCTTATCTAGAACAGTTTAGCTCTGACCCTATTCTCTCAGGGCACCTCATGAGTGGGCTCATGAAGGCATTTACCACATAAAACACTTCATGGGGTTACGGCTAAGGAAAAAAAAAAAAAAGATTTATTCATCTTGGGACCTAGTGAAATGGGTTTCCAGAAGGCATAGTGGGAAGAAAATAGATCAGGAGGAGCAAGCACGGGGCAGTATCAATCTATGCATTTAGGAGATAGACAATCAAAAGTTCTGCCACTGGGTCTTGGCTCAGGATGACAGGGATGAGAGGCACAGTAAAATAAATTGGCCTCAGGGCTTTGAATTAGGCATTGTTGATTCTTATTTAAGTAACTTGACCTACTTTATTTCTTTCTAATTGAAATATGTTTTTGTTCCATGAAGAGCTACAATATATAATGAGGAACTTCCTGTAATTTGAAATTTAACTTAGAAACCATGAAAAATAACTAAAATCTAAAGTTCTCTTTCATTTTTTAATTAACATTGCACACTTCAAGGAAACCATATATTCAACCATTCTAGCTTTTTAATTAGCATTTCCTCTTACAGTAACAAATAAGACAGAACAAATTACTGGGAAAATAGTTGTCACTATTTTCTTTAGCTACTAGACCATAGTGGAATTTCCAAAGATCTCTGGCTCTATTTCCTATACACTTTGCAAAACAGACATAACACTGGAATGAACTCTGAACTAGAAACTGCCCCTTATAGAATGAGAAAAATAATTTCTAGCATAGCAATTAATTCCAGTCTGAAAAAAAAAATTCTGCTGAGGTAAGAATTAATAGAACAGCCAAATTCTCCATCTTTTACACAGAGGAATAAAAACTATCCCAATATGTATCCAGTGAATCTCAAGGGAAGTTTTGTGATGTTTTCATATTTTTTCAAACCACTTACAAATTTTGTGATGCAAATGAAAATAGTAATTCTAGCTGGCAATGAAAATAATACTTTAACAATGGAAAAATTGGCTAATAATTAATTACACTAATTTGGATTAAGAAACTATGGCACTTCAACAAACATCTTAGAGTCTGGTATAAAAATTATTACAGAAGGTTACATTTTTCCCACGCAGTATTAATTTAAGTAATTAAATAATGGATACAGACTGTTAAGCAGTTTTCAAATATCTGCTCCTTTTCAAAGGTCCAAAGGAATAAAAACACAAGTATTTATAACACTTATGATCCCAAGCAAGCTGGTTAGTTTTGGATGGTGGGAAGAGTATTTTTTTAAAGAAGAAATCCAGATATTTTTCAGAAGACCTGAAGCTCTCCCCATCTCCCAATATTTTCTACCCAATCATTAGGCCTCATCTTTGCTACTAACATTGTCATAAGAAGACTTGGACCATCACAGCCCCAACAGACATCCTTATAGTTCTGAGAAGCTTCTAGCTCTCCATACTCTATGAGAACACCACACATGTGACTGGAAGTGTAAAGGTTCTCTTTTCTCCAAATACCTTCCATCTTCATGTCACAGTAACTGAAAATTTACCATGAGATTTCGGTTAAAAAAAAACTAAAACAAAACAAAACTTTGCTCTCAATGAACAAAAATTTACTGAGCACTTAATAAGTTAGATGCTTAGGTGTGTGGCATATACCATGCAAGTTACAGGAAAATATGAGAGAGGCTTGCTGTCCTCAAGGAGAAACATCCAAGCTGGGAAGCCAGGAAGACACCATAGTCTATGGCAATTTCCTTGTGTTGGTCTCCATGATCTTTTGGTGTGTCTGTCAGAACAGAATAGACACCATAGAATACAGAGAACTCTGGAGAGCCAGGAGTGTGTGAAGCAGTGCAGGAGACACTCAAATAAATGTCTCCTGTGCTACCATTTTGCCTTGGCCCAGAGCTGCCACTAACCACAGCAGGTCCACAGTCAGAATGATTCACCTGGGAGGGTCAAATCTCAGGTTTCTTTTCATGGAAAGATGTGCTGTCCATGGTGTGCTGACCTCTGATCTTTTTCCTACCTTCTACTACCCTCTAGCCTCACCCCCAAGTGTACAAGTTCTTAAAGTAGAGGGGGAACAGAATTCAGGGAAGGCCGGCCTTGAGAGAAAGAACTGAATGTGTAGGTGGTCTCAAAGGGCCCTGGGACAGAGCCAATTAGTAGAATAGTCTTGTATGGGTCTGAGTATTATATTTATTTTAGGGTTTCCTGTGTTACCCCAGAATCAAAGCAGGTGCTGTTCACCTACTTTCTTCTTATATCCCTGGCAGACAGAAAAAATGAATTACATTACAAAAAAAAAAAAAAAATGGGGGTAGGGGGAAGACAGAAAGGGAGTGGCTTGGGGCAGGTGGGAATCTGGAGTAAGGAAGATGACTCACGTAGTTTCGCAGGTGCTCTGTACCACAGCTCTAAAGTCTGTGGCCACCTCAGTGGTTCTGAGCCTGGGCCAGGCCAGGCAGCTCTCTAAAACTCATAAGTCTTTGTGGCCAGAGCTCAGGCCTGGGCTCATAACGTAGTGTGAAAATAAATAAAACAACACCTCAGCCTGTGGAAATTTAATAATGTGTTTTATTTAAAGATAATATTAAAATAAAAACACAGTCCTCATTGTGGGTTCACCCTTCTCTTTTTAATGATACTATAAACTTAAATAGAAAAAGTGCTCTACCCTAGCTGCAAAATATGAAATGGGTGGAGTCAGAGAATCCTGTAAATACGTTTTAAAATGTGTTTCTAAAACAGGTTCCTGGTTTATGGGTTTATTTTACCAACCTTCGTCTTGCTGATTTTACAGATCAGCTTTGAACAAACCCAAGAACAGGCCTCAAATTTGCCTCTGCTTTCCTAAGGGAAGGGGCTTCCGTTGCAGGTGCTCACAGGTTGGGGGTGGAGGTGATGGGAGTAAAGGTTCATTAGGGGAGCTGACATGAAGTACAGATTGATGGTAAAAGTAGATTCCCAAATTAGAAACTATTGAAAGCCCCAAATTATGGCTTCAAAGAAGTCTGATAAATGGGTTCATTCATTGCCTTTGGTCTTGCAAACACATGGGATTTTCTGGACAGCATGTCATGGATATGATGAAGCCTGGCCTCTCTCTTTCTCCCATGGAATCAGTCAACATCTCCACTGTAATACTGCCCTTCCTAGATAACATCTACCTCCATCATTTCCTTCTTTACATGCCATCTATGTAGGACCAAGAGGATGACTGTTATGGAGGCCCATGAGAGGGACTGCTTTCCATTCTGAGTTAGGAACAAGAAAATTACAGAAAAGATCAATGAATCTCGTGCTCTTACCTCTACCTCCCATCCAACCACAAACAAAATATAGATCTCCTGCTTCCTGAAGAAGATTTCTATTAACTTTACCTAGGGCTTTTGCTCTTTCCCGGTGTGAAATACCCTTCCTTCCCTCTGCTCAAATCTGTTCTCCCTGAGCTCAAAGCCTCAGCAACCATCCAGCCTAGGGTGAATGCCTTCTCTTTCAAACTCTCATACCATTACCGTCTCTAGACCCATGTCCCATCCACCACAAATTACTGACTATTTTACATTTTAAATGGATTTCTGAATCATTTTAAATGGATTTCTGGGTCTCTGAAGCTTTGGTTTGCAAAAGATTTACCTAAGAAGCATAGTATACATGCAAATTTCTGCAGATTTTCTATGATGGAATCTGGGAATGTACATTTTTTAATCAGTTGCCCAGGTGATTCTGGTGCAGTAGTCCAAGAATCAAAGTACACTTTTAGAGACACTGTCCTAGACACACACATAGACACAAAGACACACAGACACACAGAAACACACACAATGGAAACCACCCTTGGAATTTTCTCATAAAATTAGTAAACAAATAAATAAAAATGAAACACTTTCATAACATCCACTTAAAAGAAGGAGAAAAAAGTCCACTATGCAGTCCAGTATTTTAAAGTATTTCTTTGTTAATTTTCTAATTACTAGGATAATAAACATCTCTAACAAAGAGAGCTTTAGTGTCTTCTTCCACTTTCCCCACTCAATCTCCATTCACTGAATGTTGTTATTCTATAGTCTAACCTAGAACATTAAAATTAAACCTTTTGCCTTTAGAAGGCTAAATCAGAGGCTTTTCACTGCCTATAAACAAGAAGGCTTTTTCCTACTCCTTGAGGACTGAAAAATTGGGGAGAATGATATTCTGATTAGAGACTCCATTCCTCAAAATTAATTACAGAATTATAAAATCATGGGAATTAGTGAAAAAAACAAGCAAACAAACAAAACCTACTTCCATGCTAGAAAGTAAAGGTTTGGTACTCAGATCAAAATGTTAGCTAATCTACCCTACCACAAAAATTTTGAGACCTGATGGGAGGGATGGTCCTTTTGCCTTCCTTGTGATTCCGTCTAGAGGGAGCTTACTGGACAACAATTTGGACAGCCCTCTGCTCACTCCCATTTCTTCTGCCCTTTCTGCTCCTTTGGAGAAGACCTTGAGCATTTCCACTGGGTCTATTCCTCTCTCCATGAGCATTGGGCTGAATGGGGCAGGTCGTCCTCCATGGGCTGCCTGCAGGGCTCCCCATTTTCTCCCAGTTCCAGAACCAGATAGCTGGATTCTTCTGTCAGGACCCAAATGAGAGCAAGCCCATTCAACTACACATCTGCGGCCACTTGCCCAATCAGCTTCTCAGTGGTAAGGCCACATTTTATCTCTTTCTCTCAGACTCCCTTGTCCTATTTCTCAACCAATGAAGCTAAAAAAGGGCAATCAAGAGAGGTCCTTCCATTACTGTATTCACTACAAACAATAATTAGTGATTGTGGAAGCCCCAAGCTGGGTGATGGTTCTGTCTGAATTCAGTGGCTTTATCTTAATAAGATAGCTTAATAATAGGAAGTTTCCCATGCATATATCTGTTTCCCTGGTCTTCTTAAATAATTTTTGAACTAAGAGCCCCACATTTTAATTTTGCAGCAGACCCTGTAAATTGCGTGTCCAATCCTGGTTGTAGTAGGCACCCAATATTGCATGTTAAGATGAAAGACAACAGTTTCAAGGACAGACTGCTGACTCTGCCACTTGTGGTCTGTGTGACTTTGGCAAGGTTATTTAATGTCCCTAAGTCTCAGTCTATTCATCTCTAAAATTGGAATAAGAATAGAAATAATAGGGGATTCTGGGTGGCTCAGTGGATTAAGCCTCTGCCTTCGGCTCAGGTCATGATCCCGGAGTCCTGGAATCAAGCCCCTTGTTGGGCTCCCTGCTCAGTTGGGTGTCTGCTTCTCCTGCTGTCCTCCCCCACTGCCCCCTGCTCCTGCTCTCTATCTCTCAAATAAATAAGTAAAATTAAAAAAAAAAAAGAATTAAAAAAAAGAATGACAATAATAGTTATAATGAAAATCAAATTATATGCTCCAAGTTAGGTACTTGCTCCAAGTGTCTGACACTTAATAAAGTCTCAATAAATATTCAATACTCCGCTTCCTACTACTTCTACCACTACCAATTCAATGCTGCTACAACTAACATAAAAATGAATTGGATCCGAAAGGAGAAGATATTGACATGGGCACAGAATGAACATCTTCATGAATGTTCTGTGATTGTGTAGGTTCTAATTCCTTAACTTTGCTAGCTGTTAAGAAACCTCTGTGAGAACTCAGGGGTACCTGGCTGGCTCAATTGGAAAGGCTGGGACTCTTGCTCTCAGGGTCATGAGTTTGAGCCTCACACTGGGCAGGGAGATTACTACATAAACAAACAAACTTTAAGAAATCTCTGAGACAACTGAAATTACCATTTCATCTTTTAAGAAACAAGAGACAGCAAAGAACATTTGCAATTCCCATCACAAACAATAATTAAAATAGATCTCTTGAAAGATTTCAGACATCTGCTATTCAGCATTACTCCCTCCCATCCCACAAGTGAACATTTGCATTCTCTTCCCCTTCATGTCACCCCATCCAAAAAGAAAGAAAGAAAAAGAAAAGAAAAGAAAAAAAGAGTCTTTAACAAGCCCCTGGTGGTGTGGGGAGGAGGGGGGAGAATGTAGCTTCCTTAGGGAGGATGGCAGAAATAAGAAAGCAGGTCCTGGGGTACCTGGGTGGCTCAGTGGGTTAAGCCTCTGCCTTCAGCTCAGGTCATGGTCTCAGGGTCGTGGGATAGAGCCCCGCATCGGGTTCTCTGCTCAGCAGGGAGCCTGCTTTCCCCTCTCTCTCTCTCTCTCTGCCTACTTATGATCTCTCTCTGTCAAATTAATAAATAAAATATTTTAAAAAAAAGAAAGAAAGCAGGTCCTCTGAGGCAGTGTGCACCTCTGTTAACTTAGGGACAACTCTTTTCTTGGTAAGTTAGTTTCTCTTTTTCTAGTTTTAAAAAATTTTTCAATATATTTAATTTCCAGAGGGGTCATGTCATCTGAGGTAGGTTTTCTTACAATGTTCTCAATTTGTCACTTCCCTATTAATTCCCTTGTATTTTTCCGAGTTTTGGGGTAGCTCTGCATCTCTATTTGTTCTTGACCAATTGGATCAGACAGACTTACAGGATGATTAGAATCAACTTTTTTCTCCAGAATTGGTTGATTAAAGATCTTTACTCAGAAACTAGTGAGATTTCATTCTTTCTCTATTTTGGATTGGATTTCAAACATATATGACATAAGTCTTTGAGAGCTAACACTTATGCAACTTTAGAGTTTATATCATGCTTCATCAAATCTTGGTTCTTAAATATGTTCTATCCATAATCTAAACTTAGTTTACCTGCATTCCTCCTCAGTCTTCTAACTTCCAACAACCCATGAGAGTTAGACAAAGCATAGTGTTTTTTGTTTTTTAATAAGCTAAGGGCACTCACTTATTCCTTCTGAATTCAGGACAATGATCTCTAGTTCATACTTCATGAGAAATCTATAACAGATAACTCATTTTTGTAAGATTTAGATTTTTCTCTTCTCTCTCCAAGAACTCCTAAAGCAAGGTAGCAAGAGCAATAGGGTACACTGAAGCCTTGTAGAAAGATGATAACTGTCTCTGATTAGTACTTCTCTAGAAGTACTACTAGACAAATGTTAATTTCATTGAACCTGTATTTCTCAACACTCAACATCATCTATATTTTAATTTCTCTCCTTTTTTCTACCTGTCTTCCTATTTTTAGTTGCTCTCAATCCAAAGGACACTTTCAATTATGGTTAATTATAATGTATACTTGAAAATATTTCCAGATTCTTCTTATGACTTTAAGGCCTTCCTGAATAAAATATTTAAGGGTAAGAATAAGACTATATTCTAAATAATGTTAAAAAAAATACAGCCAAATTGTCAGGTGTCCAGAATATCCATGGTCATCATGAATCTTTGTCCAGAAGCCCAGCTGTAAAAGAGATGTAGCTTCCTATATTTTTCTATAACTGAACCTAATTTTCATTATAAACTCTCATGCTTTGGTTAGGAGAAGCTTAAGTCCAGTCAATATAGGCCTGCCATTCTCCCTCTGGAGTTGTGTCTAATTTCTAGAAAATTTTATGGGGTTCCAAAGCCGGGTGGGGGGAGTACCAGTTTATAAGCGTCATCACCTATCCACGAAGACATTTGTCCTGTTGTCCTGTTTCTATCTGATCTTTGATTCCATTCATACAAGTCACTGTTTGGTTGTTCCCCCCTCCTACTTACAAGGCTCCTCCATGTCTGGGTGTTTAATCTGCTTGTCTGTCTGTCTATATCTTTATACCTGTCTGTCTAAGTCACTCTCTGCTAATATCCATGCTTTTCCCTTTTTGGGGAACGGGATCCTTCTGTTTCTCTTACAAAAGGCTACAGAAAACCTGAAGGAACTGTGAATAGGCCATCTCCATGTCAGCACTGCTCTCTGGTAGCTCCAGAACATGTGGAAATTCTGTGAGGCCATCCCAGTTCCATCAACCTGGACACAATACATAGCAGACTTTCTCCTTGCCACCTTCCTCAGATCTTCCCGGGAAAGAGAAGCCAGGCCTCCACTACTCTCAAATCCCCAAAACCAAATTGAATTTCAGTTGGCCTCCTCCTTTGAACCTGAGAGAGTGAAGTAGGAGGCTTTCATTCTCAAGGACTCATGCCTTGAAGTAAAATGTCAGTTCACTTTCTGCTTCCTCTTAAATTCCCCGCCCCCCACCCCACCACAGCCATAGGGACACTTTGCTCATGTGTGTACTTGTAGGAGAATGCCACAGGAATCCTCCTTTATGCGTCATGATCTTTCCCCCAAATCTATTTCATTTCCTCTGCAAGCAGCTTTTCTTTCCCCTCAAGGACCTAAATTTTGAAACTCAAAAGTCAGGGGAAAAAAGTTCTTGCTCTTCTCTTTCAGGTTTGTTATCCCACGATTAAAGTGGTTACTACAGAGTACCAGCGACTTCCTGAATGAAAGTAGAAATCTCAAGAGCGGTGCTGTCCAGTATGGTAGCTATAGACCACATGGGCCTATTGTGTTCTTGGAATGTGGCTAACCCAAACTGAGATGTGAAAAGTACATAATGAATTTCAAAGACAAAAACAAAACAAAAAAAAACCCCCCCAAAACAAAAAAAAACAATATCTTGTTAATCTTTTTATGTTGATACCATGTTGAAATGATTTTGGATATATTTAGTTAAATAAAAAATACTATTAAAATTAATTTTACCTGTTTCTTTTTACTTTTTTTAACGTGGCTACTAGAAAATTTTAAATTATATATGTGGCTTGCATCTGTGGCTTACATTATATTTATACTGGACAGCACTGCTCTAACAGAATACGTAATGGGAACCAAAAATAAATAAGTCAATATTTAAAAACTACTATCACACATCTGCAGCATATCCTGCCCAAATCTGCTGTTTAAAAAACACTTTGAAATTTAGCAGTGATTGAGTATGTGTTATGGACCACATCTGCACAATAACCTGGGTAATGAAGATGAATATTATATTATCCTTTCCATCAAGGAATTCAGTTTTGTAGGACAGACTCATGACTATGTAACTAATAACCAAAAATGCCATGTGACAAGTTCAGAGTGGGGGTATTATTTCTTCTTTCTGAGCATAATGGGGAAAAGTAAGTTGAGAGAAAGACTCCTCAGAGGAGTTGCTATCTGGGATGCATAGACCTTGGTGTGGAGAGGGCATTCCAAATACAGAGAACTGCACAGAGGACTCAGTGTGTTCAGGAGATAAGGAAAAGCTTCATGTGGTTGCAGACAATCTGGGTCGGAAAGGAAGAATCTGGAAACTCTGATTGGGATCAGATTATGAAAGATCTCAGATGTCAAGCTGAGGAGATTGGACCTCATCTTCTAAGGGAATGGGGACCCATCAAAGACTTTTAAGCAGAAAAAGAGAATGGTTAGATTGGAATTTTGGAAAGATAACTTGGCATAAAAGTGGAGTGTAAACAAAAATGGGGAGAGACAAGAGGCTAGTGAGGGGGATGGTTTAGGTTCTTATCACTACATTTTCCTGTGACTTAGGGATAGACTGATTCCATAGCAGGTCCATTCGGTCTTATCATTGCTCATTCTTGAAAACAAAGGTTTTAAAAAATGCCACTTTTTTCAAAGTCCTAGTTAAAACAGAACTTCTCTAGTCTTCTATTCAAAGCTAGCTTGGGAACATTCTATTTCTGGCTGCTCAGTAATCAAATGTTCAGGAAAAAAGCTTTGTCTCTTCCTAGATAGCACTCCGTCCACTAATGGCTTCAATTAGTTATATGCAGTTAACTCTTAAATTTTCTTAGTTCCATTTTCAGTGTTGATACAAAAGAGCGATGAGTAAATGTGAGGCATGTATGAAAAAGTCTGCATATTGAGCAGGATGTGTGCTCTCAACTGGTCTCAAAGCGATCCAATCAGCTCATCCTCCCACCTCCTAAAATTAGCTTTTTCTCAATCACAAGGCACAACGAAGGGGCAATTATCAGCCCCACTCCACCCCAGAGAGAAACAACAGCTGATCAACTCAGCTAGAGAAGAAAAGACAGCCTGGAACCATTATTTAATAATCTCAATTTGCATCTCTTCCTTGGTTGGGGGATGAATATAGGAAAACACATCGAGTTCTTTAAATAAATAAATAAAAGGATCCTTTCTGAATATGCCGATTTGTTGGCTGGGTAGATATTTATCCATTCTCTGTGGAGTTAGCTGAAAGCATTATTGATAGTAGTAGAATAAGTCCATCTGAAAGAATATTTAAAAATCAGCCAAAGAACATTTGACTCTTCCAATGTGAGATGCCTCTTAGTTTTCCTGCAACGAAATAACGTAAGTGATCACACATCAGTCCTATATTGTATCACCTTACTACTATGAAGAGCATCATGGCCTCCAAGTATACAATTTAAATAATGAGAGAGATTATATGATAGCTGACTCAGAATTTAAATATTTTTTCCAGTAAATATTTCTGAAGATTTTATAGCATGAGTCAGGAGATTCTTGAGGATAACCCTTGGGTCTAGGTAAGTCTGAGAATAACAACTGGTACACTCAAACCTGTGTTTAAAGGGGCATTTTCACCTAATTGTTTGCATTTAGCTGGTCAGAGGCATAAAAGGTTTTGGTCTTCCTGTTCTTAGGCTCAAAAAAAGAAAGAAAATAATTCAGAACAAATCTGAGAAGTAAATCAGTATCAGTAAATAATATGTGACCCTAGGAGTTAAATTCTTTAAATTGGTGTGACCAAAATCCAAAATGCAGGTCTTATGGTCCCAGGTGAGTGCACAATCAGTATGTTTGCCTCACTACTCCTCTGCAAAGGGACATGTAAGCTATTCTAAAAGCAAATAATACCTTGACATATTTTGGGAGGTAGCACATAAATCAAGAATAAACTTGCTCAAGTTGACCCAGACTTAAAAACTTTTGCAATTATATGGTATGACTAAGCCTGCTAAATACTTAATTTTTACGTAGTACCATGAAGAATCTCACTTAAGAGCCCCGAACTATAGTAATTTAGCACAATGGTCAGGTTTGTTAACAAAAGAAGAGGGCTACAAGGGAATCAGAAAAGGACAATCAAGGATAGATAAAGTGAACAGCTTTTTTTTTTATATTTTATTTTTTTTTAAGATTTTATTTATTTGACAAAGGGAAATCACAAGTAGGCAGAGAGGCAAGCAGAGAGAGAGAGAGAGAGAGGAAGCAGTCTCCCTGCCGAACAGAGAGCCCAATGCGGGACTCGATCCCAGAAACCTAAGATCATGACCTGAGTAGAAGGCAGAGGCTTAGCACACTGAGCCACCCAGGAGCCCCTGAACAGCTTTTAAAATAAGCATCTTGGGGGCACCTGGGTAGCTCAGTGGGTTAAGCCTCTGCCTTTTGCTCAGGTCATGATCCCAGGGTCCTGGGATATCCTGTGATGGAGTGCCACATTGGGCTCTCTGCTCAGCGGGGAGTCTGTTTCTTCCTCTCCCCCTACCACTTCCCCCTGCATGTGCTCTCTGGTTTTCAAATAAATAAATAAATAAATCTAGAAAAATAAAATAAGCATCTTGGCTGATTTAACTCTAAACTGTCCTCTTCTGTTTTAAACAGAAAATAATTTATTAAGCGAATGAAATTTACTTCATTGTGCTGACTTATTTCAAATATTGTTCTTTTATATATTTTAGGTAGCCAAAAAGTTTTCAGAAATTTTTAAAAAGTAAATATTGATTTTTTTTTTTAAATTTTAAAAACTGAAATACTTGGGGGTGCCTGTGTGACTCAGTGGGTTAAAGCCTCTGCCTTTGGCTCAGGTCATGATCCCAGGGTCCTGGGATCGAGCCCCACATCGGGCTCTCTGGTCAGTGGGGAGCCTGCAACCCCCTCTCTCTCTGCCTACTTGTGATCTTTCTCTGTCAAATAAATAAATAAAATCTTTTTAAAAATTAAAAAAAAACAACAACCCTGAAATACTTGGTTTAAATTCTGGGGAAATTTCAGATTCCTAGACTGGAGTATTAACAATAGCAGAGATCCTAACTGCAGAGCAGTAAATAACTTTCTTTTCTTCTCTACTTAAGCCATATTTGAGACCATCACAGATTCTCTTATTATATTCAAGCAACACAGAATAAATATGTGTAAAACAAAATCCTTAATGTCAACCAAATCCTAGTTCTTGATGGTACACATTTGGAAATCATTTCATACTTTTGTTATGGAATCTCCCATCTCTTTTTCAAGCATAGGGTTTGCATATCTTCAGAATTAAAACCACTTCAAGCTTTATAATCTCTGTAGATCATTGTTTTGTTAGGACATACCATGCTGGTTTCATCAACCTGATCAAATCTCTGCCTTCAGGCAGACATCTGCAGTTATAGGCCTCCAGGTGCTTGAGAGTCCCTGTACTTCAAGACACTCCCCCTAAAGAAAAAAAAAAGAAGAAGAAGAAAAACCTCCAGGAAGTCTGCAGGTGCAAGTGTGTTTTAGGGGAAATTAATGATGGATTGCCCTTTTATGTTGTATATTCAAATAGGCGGTTATGTGTTTGCACTGATGTAGTTCTGACCTTAAGTACACAAAACATGAACTCAGAGCCTTTTCTTGGTACTTGTGATGGAGTTCCCCTTTCTCTTGGGCAAAACATGTATCTTTAAGAGTACTGACTAAAGTATTGAAGAAATTTAGTTTTCTAGGGTGGGGGAAAGAATCTAAAGAATCTCTGAGAAGGACCATTGCTACTAGAGAGAATAAACTCATAGATACCATTGCCACATCACTTTGGGAATTTATCTATGATGAAGACAAGATTCACAGGGCTGTTCTGGCCCCAAAGCCGGAGACAATGTGAAGTAGATGGCTTACGTCCAAGACCCCAGATGCCCAACGGCACGGATTGCCACATAGTTCTCTGCAAGTTTTTGTTCTTTATCCTTTTGGTTATTTTCTGCCTTATGTACTGGTTCAGGAATTTAAGTAATTAGTAGACACTCTTATTTTTCACCATGCTACACCCAATATCCTTAGTCCCAACAATTAGTAGAAATAGGCTTCAACCTCCAGACAGGGACAAAGTTGAACTACCTCTAGCAAAGCAAAGGAAAAGGCCACATGGCTATTGAAAAAAAGATTAAAGTAGCTTAAGAAACATATGGATCATGTTTGCTTACATACTTTTTGTCTTGGTGTTTCTGTGCTGCAGTTACTAAGCGTGAATAACTCTAGAGCCACTTTCCGTCCAGAAGATGCTATAAATAATTACCCAACAAGAAGAATCAGAAGGACTGTCAGTTAAGACAGCAGCACTCGGTACAAGAGCACAGCCAACTGAACAGTAGTACAGATTTGGATTCCTCATTTTCCTGAAGGAGAATGGTGTATCCTTCCACTTAGGTGGAGGAATAACCGGAAGGAGAGACAGACAGATGAAAACTGGCTCTGCTGGCAGTTAGTTAGTGAGGAAGGTACTAAGAATCGAGACATAAATCACAACTTGCAAATCTGCACAACTCACAAAACAGAAAAATAAGATGAAGACAAAATATCTAAGCTCAAACTCTCTTAACTCTAGCTCATTCAGACCTTATTGCTCTAATAGTAATTCCAGACAGATTCACATGTTCTAAAGGTAAGGCCATGGAGTAGTCTAATAACTCACTTAGCTTACAAATTCTTGAGCTAACCCTGCTAAGGCCTTCCTATGACTGACTTGTGCCCTCAAAACCCTTCAAGTACCCTTCCTTAGTTTACCCTTTTGAGATGCCTCACTGTTCACCTGATGGGTATTTCCCTTCCTTCAGCAACAAATGAAGCCTAACTTTGTTCGACACAGTTATGCTTCTTAAGTCTGTCGACTTTTTCCTAAGTACACAAGGATGGGAGTGCACTACAGTATTATGCTTAAAGGCATGAACTCTAGAACCAAAGTATCTGGGTTTGAATCCCATCCTACCACTCACTCGCTGAGGGAACTTGCCTCTTTGTACCTCAGTGTCTTCATCTGTTAACTGGAGATAATAATTCGATCTACTATAGAAATTTGTTGTGAAGATTAAATGAGTTAATTTATACATAAAGTGCTTATAAATAATGCCTGGCATGTAGTAAGTTGTTGCTGTTACCACCAGAGGTAAATCAAGGGTTTAGTAATCACTGGGGAAATGCAAATCAAAACCACAATGAGATACCACCTCACAACTGTTAGCATGGCTGTTACCAGAAAGATAAGAAATAACAAGTGTTGGTGAGGATGTGGAGAAAAGGGAACCCTGCACTGTTGGTGGGAATGTAAACTGGTGCAGCCATTATAGAAAATAGTATGGAGTTTCCTAAAAAAATTTTAAAAAGAACTACTACTATATGATCCAGCAATTCCACTTCTGGGTATCCAAAGGAGATGAAAACGCTATATTGAAAAGACATGTACTCCCATATGCGTTGCAGCATTATTTATAATAGCCAAGACATGGAAGTAAGCTAAGTATCCATGAATAATAAATACATGGGTAAATATGGATAAATAAATAAAGAAAATATGATATATATATACATATATATATTCATATATACACACACACAATGTATATTATTTAGCCATAAAAAAGAAGATCTTGCCATTTGCAAGAACATGAATGAACCTTGAGGGCATTAGGCTAAGTGAAACAAGTCAAATAGAGAAGGACAAATATAATTACACTTAAATGTGGAATCTTAAAGCAAGCAAACAAACAAACAAAATGACCCAGAACTTAGAAAGAACAGCTTAGTGGTTGTCAGAGGTGAGGCTGGGGGTTGTAGAAAATGGGTAAAAGTGCTCAAAAGGTACAAACTTCCAGTTATAAAGCAAATAATTTCTAGAGATATTATGTATAGCATGGGGACTATAGTTAATAATAGTATGTTATATACTTGAAAGTTCTTGAAAGAGTAGATCTTAAAAATCTCATCACAAGAAAAAAATGTGTAATGGGAGGTGATGAATGTTAAGTGGACTTACTGTGATGATCATTTCACCATGTATTCAAATATCAGATCATTATGTTGTACACCTGAAACTAATATAATGTTAAAAATATCATTATATCTCAATTTTTAAGAAGTTTGGAAGTAAGAATCCATCATTTGGGTAAAATCCTCTAGGTAAAGAGAAAAATAATCCTAGAAAGGCATTGATTGAATGGAGCAAGAGAGGGTCTCTTGGACTTCATCTGGGACTGGGCAGTGTTCCTTCGACAGTCGTGTAGTAGGTGCTATTTCTTGGCTATTTAAAGACGCTTCAAGGTCCCCTTCTCATTAGCCACCTCCCACTATGGGAGGTCCCATTCCCAGATTTCCTACAGCTGGGGACAAAGAAAAGCAAGAAATCTTTGGAAGGGGCTCCTGGGAGAGATTTTTCTTTCCAGATTAAAAAAAAAAATGAAAAAGAACCCTTCATACTTCATCTTGCCTTAAACGTGAATGTGAAGCCTAAAGCCATGTTGGCTTTATTCAAACAAAGTTAGAAATACGAGGAAGAAAACAAGCATATGAGGATGGTGGAAGATAAAGGTAGGAACATTCTGAATGCTTGGTGGCATGCAGAACTACTGAACCAATGCCAGCAAACACCTAACTTCAGATTTCTTGTTAGGAGAGAGGGAAAAAGCACCTATTGTTTAATCTACCATTAATCAGATTTTGTTGTTGTTGCTTGCCCAGAAAGCATTTCTATCAGATACAGCGTGTTATTCAGTCTTTACGTATAGGCATGTGGAGAATTAACATCAATGCTTCATGTCCCATCAGTTCTTATAACAAGTTCCTCACCCTCTGCAGCTGCACAAATTGAATGCTCATCAGAATCACCTGAATATCTTTTAAGAAAAAAAGACCAGTGGAAATGATACCCAGAAATATTGCCTCAGTAGATCAGAGGTACATTCTGACATGGGATTCATGGTTTAGGAACCACATCAAGATCCATTCTAGCTCATAAGCCAAGTGAAAAAACTCTAGTTTTTGTGAGGTAGTTCCTTTCTAAAAGAACTAAGAAATTCTAATAGCTAAGGCTAATCCATAGCTATCATCCAAGAAAATTCAATCA
The DNA here is from genome assembly GCF_011764305.1 of Mustela putorius furo. NCBI lineage: Eukaryota > Metazoa > Chordata > Mammalia > Carnivora > Mustelidae > Mustela > Mustela putorius. Next base: position 24,669,111 of record NW_025422368.1, on the reverse strand, counting down.
TTCAAGAATGGAACACACACACTTCAGCACTTTGGTTCTCAATCTAAAGTCTTGGAAGCCCATCCCAAAAGCACTGAAATATTCTGAGATTGGGACCCAGAAACTGGCATTTTAAACAAACACCAGACAGGTTCTGATTCCTCTCCTCTAGGTGGTTACAGACTACCACTCACTCCTTCAGCAATATTTATTCATCGGTCACCATATAGCAGGCATTGTTCCAGGCCCTGGGTGTCTGTGAACAAGATAAACTAGGCCTGTATCCTGGGAGGGCCTGCATGATGGTGTGGGTGGAGTAGGGACATAGGCAAATTAAGAAGTAAAGAAATAAATCAACAGAATTTCAGATAGTAAGTTCTATTAAAAAAAAGAAAAACAACAACAACCCACCATGATGATGGAACAGACAATGTACGCTTGCAATGGCGGGGAGGAAGGTGTCAGGGAAGGGCCCACTACAAAAACAACATTGAACCTTAGGTCTGAAAGGACAGAAAGGGCCAAACTTGCAGTGAATAACAGGGAGAAGAGCTTTCCAGGAAACAGTAAGGCAGAGGCCTGGAGCTAGAATTAGCTGGCATATGTGAGGAACAGAAAGAAGGCCAGCTTAGAGGGAGCAGTAAGAGAGGAGGTCAGAGTAGAGACATAAGGTTGTTGGGCCAGTGTAAGAGGTTTGAGAAAAATACAATTTTTATGGGAAGCTAGCAAAAGGATCCTTTTGAACAGTTCTTGCTATGTCATAAATGAGTTGACAAGGAATTCGGTCCAATCACGTAGAAGCCATATAGACGATTGTGCCGGTGAAGAATGGAGCAATTTTGCAGTGGTATTTTTCTAAGCTTTTGTTACTCAAATTGTGGTCCATCAACCAGCAGCATCTGCATCATGTGAGAACTTACTAGAAATGCAGAATTTATGGCCTTACTCCAGACTTTGGAAAATCAGAACTGTATTTTAAGAAGATTTTCAGGTTCATGTGCACCTTCAAGTTTGAAAGTTACTGCTATTAAGCCATTAACCTTGTCTGTATATTGGAATCACCTCAGAGTTTTAAAAACACTGATGCCTCAGTCAAATTTCAGAGATCTTATTTGAAGGAGGGACAGAGGTAGGAGGTGGAGGGGACATCAGGATATTTATAAGCACAGCAAACACTAAAGTATGATTGATATGCAAAAGGTTGTATGAGACACTCAAACAAATGTGGATTCTTATGCCTTCTCCAAAGATTCTAATTCAGAAGGCCTGGGATAGGTTTCAGGAACTTGCGTTTTTAACCAATATGACACAATTTGAGAAACACTGCATTAAGAAACTGTTGAAAGTGGGACACCTGGGTGGGTCGGTAGGTTAAGTATATACCTTTAGCTCAGGTTCTGATCCCAAGGTCCCAGGATTGAGTCCCACATTGGGAAATCCTTGCTCAGCGGGGAGTCTGCTTCTCTCTCTGCTTGGGCATACACATGCACTCTCTGTCTCTCTGACAAATAAATAAATAAAATCTTAAAAAAAAAAAAAAAGAAACCGTTGAAGGAAAAAGAAATACTATGAAATGAGGATGCCAATTAATTTGGTTGCTGATTGATGTGTATCTGTGGGTAAATCTACTTAATAACTGCTCATCTTCTGAAAGCATAATAAAATAATGTAGATGTCTGATGATTATCATCCAAAGATCAGAGATATCCTCCTGTCAGAAGTTATACTGGCTGTAAAGATTTTATAAAACATTCTGTAATCTAAAAAAGGGCCAAGGTCATGCACCAGCCTGTACTAAGGAAACCTTACATGTAGGGAGAAATTTCTTTGCAGGCTATAGAAGGAATTTTGCTTTTAAACCGCATACGGTATAATGACTGACAACTAAATCAAGAAGTTCCTTATAGTTTCGGAGAGCTTAAAAAGCAGGATGGTACGAATAGAGGAGCCATAGCTACTGCTCTGCAGTGAGCCAGCTCTTCCAAACTCTCAGGTCCCATGTTTTCCAAGATTTTGTGCAACACTCATACCTCCAGGATTCTTCTTGTCTGAACTTCAGTCAGGCCCTCAGACTGAATATTACTTGATTCATTTCTATTTCATTCCTTGTTAATTGTCTTGTATGTGACAGCTTCATTTTCTTAACAAGATTATTAAACTGCTTAAAGACAAGGGTGATGTCCATCTCATACTTTTATTTCACACAGTGCCTGAACGTTGCTGACTACACAAAAGAAGCTTAGCAATTGCTGTTTGCTTGAATAATGGCAATAAATACATTATACTGTCTTCCTGAATGGTTTCATTGGACACGATGAGTGATCCTTAAAATAGGAAAAGCACACTAATTACTGGGAGATTCTAAAATATAAGCCATCCATCAGTATCAAAACAGCAATAAGAATAGCAACCAAGTAGTTTTGTTGTACTTTAGTTTTTTTCAAAGATTTATGGGAATTGTATCATTGAATTCCCATGACAACCTTTGACAAGGACAACTGCTGAAAAGAATTTTTTAATAATTTTTCCATTTTTTTTCAGTGTTCCAAAATTCATTGTTTATGCACCACACAAGAATTTTTTTAATTATTGTGGTGAAAACACCTAACATGAGATCCACCTTTTTGACAAATTTTTAAGTGCACAATGCAATTGCTAACTATTGGAACCAAATTGTACAAAAGATCTCTAGAATGTATTCATTTTGCTTAACTAAAACTATATACCTATTAAACAGCAACTCCCCATTTCCCCAAAACCCCCAGCTCCTGACAACTGCCATTCTAACAATCCAACATTTCACTTAGCATAATGTCCTCTGGGTTCATCCATGTTGTCACATATGGCAGGATTTCCTCCTTTTTTAAGTTTGAATACTCTTCCATTGAATACATATACCATATTTTATTTACCTATTCATATGTAGATACAATTTAGGTTATTTCTGTATCTTGGTTATTGTAGATAATGCTGCAATGAACATGTGAATGCATCTATCTCTTCAAAATTCCAATTTCAATTCTTTTGGATATATACCCAGAAGTGGGATCACTGGATTCTGTGGTAATTTCATTTTTCATTTCTAAAAGAACCCCATTATTGTTTTCCATACTAGCTGCACTCCATTTTACATTCCCATCAATAGCGTACAAGAGTTTCAATTTCTTTACATGCTCACCAACATTTATCTTTTGTTTATTTGGTAACAGCCATCTTAACAGGTGTGAGGTGATATGTCACTGTGGTTTTGATTTACATTTCCCTGATGATTAGTGATGTTGAGCATCTTGTCATATATCTGTTGGCCACTTGTATGTCTTTGGAGAAATGCCTATTGAAGTCCATTGCCCACTTTTAAATGGTTTTGTTTATTTATTTATCCAGCTAATTATTTATTTATCTATTTATTGATTGAGTTTAGGAGTTCCTTATATATTTTGGATATTAACCCCATATCAGACATGTGGCTTAATTTTCTTTCCAGGTAATTTGTTGTTAGTGTATAGAAATGATTTTTGTATGTTTATTTCATATCCTACAACTTTATTGAATTCATTTATTAGTTCTAATGGTTTTGTTTGTAATCCTTAGGGGTTCTCAACCTATAAGATCATGTCATCAGCAAGCAAAGATTATTTTGCTTCTTCCTTTCCAATTTGGGTGCCTTTTATTTCTTTCTCTTGCCTGACTGCTTGGCTAAGACTTCTAGGACTATGATGAATAGAATTAGCAAGAGTGGATATCCTTGCCTTATTCCTGATTTTAGAGGAAAAGCTTTCAGCTTTTCATTATTGAGTATGATATTAGCTATGGGCTTTTCACACAAGTCTTCTATTATATTGAGGTAAATTCCTTTGATATCCAGCTTATTGAAAGTTTTTATCAAGAAAGTGTGCTTAGTTAAGATCCCCCCCCTTTTGAGGTTGATGAAACTGGGGCTCAAAGAACTCTTAATCAGGATGCCACGGGCCTATATGTTGTCTACATATGAATTTGGAAAAGATGATCCTTCCTTCATAGGAAAGAAGCGAGGATGCCAAGTTCTGGCAAGTGGAATACCCACTGCACCTCAACTAGGTGACCTTCTGTAGAGCATAACTTCTAAAACTGTGGCAGAGGCTTTACTTGCAAAAACTTTCCCATTGCATCTTGACACATCAAAATAAAACCAAAGGCTTAATGTTCTTTACACTACCCACACTGGTCAGACCAGGGGGTATTTGTTTGAGTGTGTAAGAAGGCAAGAGAACAAAATTTCCAACCTATAGCCAGAGAAAATCAGCCATAAACAACATGAAGAGAGGAAAAACAACTTTGCATAGCATAGATTTTGTAATTGGGAAACTATAGGGAAAGACATTCCAGGCAGGTACTCTACCTTGAGAGAAAAAGATTGCAGTAGGTTGCAAAAATGGCCACCGTACTTTGTATCTCCTCCATCAAAAGGTGGAGTCTATTTCCTCACCCACTGAATTTAGGGTGGCCTTGTGACTGAGATGGATAGAATATGGAAGAAGTTGCAATATGAGAGTTCTGCACCTGGGCCACCACAAGCCTGACAGCTTGGAGACTACTGATGAGAGGCATGTGGCCCAGTCATCCCCAACTTCCCCACAGTGAGACAACCACTACCCAAATGAATGTGGCCACCTGCATTCGCACATGGTCACTAGCCAAGTCACCAGCTGACCCCAGACAAGAGTGAGCCTAGCTACTCACATGTCTGCCTCAGATTAGCAGAAGCACCCAATTGACTCATAGCTCATGAATAACAAAAATGGTTGCTGTTTTAAGCCGCTATGTTTTAGAGTGTTTATTTAGAAACTGATAAAATGAGTGACCCTGGAAACAAAAGAATCAGGCAGATTGTGAAACTGAGATGACATCTGCAAATAGAAACAGCCATTGTCAGCAGCAGCAAGGCTAAAGAACAAAAAGACAGTGCATGGTATAGACAGTACTAATCACATCAGCTTTTAATGTCATAGTGTCAGAATTAGTAGTTGCCATTAGTGGCATATTTAGAAAAAAGAAAAGGCACCTAATAAATTTTGCATATAGTGAATTATTTTTTAAAGTAATAGAAAAATCACAAATAGCTACAGATGCTTCAACCATTTGATTTATTGATAACAAAAACCATGTATTTCACTACTTTTCTCAGTGCACCCTTCATAGAGAGCTAAGTTGGTAATGCGAATATATGAGACAGTACTTCTTGAAATGATCAGATTCAGCTCTTCCAACAATAGACCCAACAATAGATTATTACTTATAAGTTTTAAGATATGAAATAAAAATTATGGATTAAAGGCCAAAAGGAGAAAAGAACAAAAAGAAGAGGAAGAAATTATTATGTTAACACTCCTTCAATATTGAAGATGGCGTGCTGAATCATGGTATATTCCAACATTTCTTCCAAACCTCAAACCAACTCAAATTATCTTGCTAGAGGGTAGAAGAAAGGATAGAGAATTACATAAGAGATAGAATCCATATCCATACCAAATCCCACAGTGACTGTTTTTTAGAAAATAATCATACAATGTGAGTACATCATAGAGAAAGTTGCTTAGGAGATGATGAGGTATATATATATAAATATATACCTAATTAAGTATATATTTTTTCATACCCCAAAAATCTATTTGCAAAGAAAATTATGTTTGAAAGTAGACTACCTCTTAATTCCCAGATGTATCCTTGAAGACAATCTTGTCCTTCTGGGATTATTCTGGAGTCCATGTATTAAAGCAGCCATAGCATCTTCTATTTTCCCAGGCTAGTGGTTCCATATGGTCCATACAAACTCTTAAAACTGAAATCCAAGACTTGTCACTATCTAGCTACAGTGTAACTTTCTGATAATCCCCATAAATGTACAATACTTTTCCCTCTAACCAAACATAGGCAATGCTTTCCTGTCTCCATACTGATATCTTCTGTTCTCATCTCTACTTTTTACAAACAGCATCTGAACTTTGAAGTCCACTCAAAAGTCATTTCTTTATTGAAGCATGGCTACTTTTCTACAGTTTGGGATATACTCATATCCTGAGTCTCATCTTTCTACCTCAGAAATTGGAAATCACATCCCCAGACTCTTTTATAGTTAGGAAGAAGTCATGTGACTGAGTTCCATCCATTAGGAGTACTCCCTTGACCCCTTGATAGACTGACTCAAAAAGAGCAACATAAGAGGTGACTGTGCTCAGAGGAAGGACCCTTCTGGTAAGTGTAGTAGATGAAGCATCTAGTTCTTCAATAACATTGCTTCTCAGCATTTTGGATAAGATCAAGTGCAGTTCTTCAGTAACAAAGAGATCTGAGCTTCTAGTTACCAACTTTCTTTGGATCTAAGATGTTATCAACTTAAAGAGGCACCATTATTTCACATAACTTTAAAATAATTTTTAGTTCTTCCAATAAAGCTATGATATGATATGTTCTTATAACTTAGAATGTTTATTTCAAACTTAATGAAAAACACGTTAGACACATAAACATAGGGGCTTTTCATAAAATATATTGGGTATGTTTTTCACATTCAAAGTCTGACATTTTTTTAAGATTTGTTTATTTAAGAATGAGAGCTTAAGTTGGGGAAGGGACAGAAGGAGAAAACCTCAAGTAGACTCTGTGCTGAGGGTGGAGTCTAATGTGTAGCTGGATCCCAGGGCTCTGAGATCATGACCTGAGCCAAAATCAAGAGTTGGATGCCCAACCAACTGAGCCACCTGGATGTTCCTCAAAGTGTGACTTTTCTAAATAACTTTCAGACTCAGAATCAACCACGTCTATGTTTTGGCACACAATATCATTGTTTGTATCACTGGGACTGTTAATGATGTAGCATTTCTTAAAAGAATGCTCCACTATTGTCCCTAGGAATTTCTTCTAAACTGCCAGTGTTAATTCTATGAGTGTTGGTTCATGTGAACAGGCAATGACAGCTAAATCATAACTGCCACTTGCCCAACAGCAATTATGAACAGCAGTCCAAATTTAGAGAGGTAAATACATTAGGGGAAAAAAGAGAGTTTTAGAAAAAAATGAAGTATGTTCTACCTCCATTGGTGATTCCAAGAATAGGAGTGACTTTCCAGTGTTATGATGTTATAGTTCATCTAATGAAAAACTGATTAGCGGTGCCTAAAAGATCATAAAATGGAACAAATGCCTCTACCTCTGTCTACCTGTCTTATAGTTTCCACCAGCCTAACACATAAGACTATGACACATATTCAAAGTAATTTACTGAGGGATTGTAATAAGCAGTCTCAGAATGGAGGAACAAAAGATATAATTTTAGCTAATTTGGACTTTCAATGTATCACACTAGGAAAGACACTTCATTCATTTATTTATTTATCTATCTATCTGTTTATTTGAGAGAGAGTGAGAGAAAGTTCACATCATGGGGTGGGGTGGCAGGGGGGTGGGCAGAAGGAGAAGGAGAGAGAGAGAATCTTAAGCAGGATCCACAGGCAGTGGGGAGCCTGGCACTGGGCTCAAGTTCACCACCCTGAGATCATGACCTGAGCCAAAATCAAGAGTTGGAAGCTTAATCAAATGAGCCACCCAAGGGGCCCCTAGGATGGACGTTTTAAAACTTAGATTCCCATGTATGTCATTCCCCAAAAGTCTCCCAGACCAACTGACTTCAACTCCTCCTTCAGCACAACTTACTACTTCCACAGGAATAAGTCTGACATTTAATTGCTTTCTGAGTTCTCCATCTCAAGGTGTATCCTGGGCTTCAATTAGATGAGCACTGACATCCACATCTGCTGAATCTCATGGTGCCTGGATAAAAAATGGGCTTCAGATATGGACAGGGGCTAAAGTGGGTTCTTCTGAACTACAGAACACCAATAAGAATCATGAATACACTGGTTCCCTAACAAAGTAACTGTATCTGTTAGAAATTTCTCAGCTGCAAATAATAGAAAATTTGACCCAACATGGTCTTATATTTATAACATTAATTATCTCTCCTATCAAAATCTCAGATAGGTCAGTCTTCAGGTGTCACATAGTGACCTTGACTTTGCTTCTCTAAGACCCTCTTACATCTGCCTCTGTAGGTTATTTTCATCCTCAGAACTAGATAGCTGCCATAGATCTAGGCATCATATCCAGATACAACAGTGTTTACAGAAGTTAATGATGACTCTCTCTCTGCTTCTCTTAGGAACAAATAAACTTCCCAGAATATCTCAGTTTTCCTCCACTTAAGACATTATTGAACAGAATTGGATCACAAGCCTATCCTGAACCAATCACTGGTAAACGGTTAGGACCACTATGATCGGTTTGGACCAGCCAGGACCTACCCCCAGGGCTGAGGTCAGGACTGGGGCCCACCCACCGTGCAGAATGAAGTCACACAGAGCAAGTAGATGCCTGAATAAAATCAGGGTCCTATTAGAAAAGAGGCAACTGATGGAATGGGAGAAGATATTTGCAAATGACAGTACAGACAAAAGGTTGATGTCCAGGATCTATAAAGAACTCCTCAAACTCAACACATACAAAACAGACAATCATATAAAAAAATGGACAGAATATATGAACAGACACTTCTCCAATGAAGACATACAAATGGCCATCAGACACATGAAAAAATGTTCATCATCACTAGCCATCAGGGAGATTCAAATTAAAACCACATTGAGATACCACCTTACACCAGTTAGAATGGCCAAAATTAACAAGACAGGAAACAACATGTGTTGGAGACGATGTGGAGAAAGGGGAACCCTCCTACATTGTTGGTGGGAATGCAAGTTGGTGCAGCCACTTTGGAGAACAGTGTGGAGATTCCTCAAGAAATTAAAAATAGAGCTTCCCTATGACCCTGCAATTGCACTACTGGTTATTTACCCCAAACATACAGATGTAATGAAAAGAATGGCCATATGTACCCCAATGTTTATAGCAGCAATGGCTATAACCAAGATGCCCTTCAATGGACGAATGGATAAGGAAGATGTGGTCCATATACACTATGGAGTATTATGCCTCCATCAGAAAGGATGAATACCCAACTTTTGTAGCAATATGGACGGGACTGGAAGAGATTATGCTAAGTGAAATAAGTCAAGCAGAAAGAGTCAATTATCATATGGTTTCACTTATTTGTGGAGCATAAGAAATAGCATGGAGGACAGGGGGAGATGTAGAGGAAAAGGGAGTTGAGGGAAATTGGAAGGGGAGGTGAACCATGAGAGAATGTGGACTATGAAAAACAATCTGAGAGGTTTTGAAGGGGCGGGGGGTGGGAGGTTGGTGGAACCAGGTGGTGGGTATTAGAGAGGGCACAGATTGCATGGAGCACTGGGTATGGTGCAAAAACAATGAATAGTATTACGCTGAAAAAAAAAACTTTTTAAAAAAAAGGAAAGGAGGTAGTATGTGTGAAAAAAAGATGTTAGTATATTAACTATGCTGGAATTTTTTAAAAAAATTAATGAAAAACCAAAACCAAAACCAAACCAAACAAAAAAGAAGTTAGGTAACCAATGGTATCTCCTAAACAAATAATCCTTCTAAATTATAATTTTTTCCTAGAGATGGTACACTCTAATCACTACTGATGAAATAAATACTTGGTGTCAGAACTCAGCCCTGCTCTCTAGGAATAGGTATTTGTATGCTTTGGCACATCGGGTTCTTTCGGTTCCACCACAAGTCTGGTGACATCAAAAAACGTAGAGGCCTCTAAATGTCCTTTCTTCCTTACTGGAAAATGACACTGCATTGGATTAGATTATTTTTATTCACATTATACCTCTGATAGAAAAGGAGTAAAAATGGAAAGCTTAATTGCTTTATATAGGCCTAATCCTCCCCCCCAACACAAAAATCTGTAAATCCCTCCAGGGAATAAATGGTGTCTTTTTCATATTTACATATCCTATGAAGTTAGCCTTATATAATGGAAACTCCATCGAATAAAAAATGATGACTTGTTAATCTCATTCATTCTTTCCAGGATTAACCTTTATGACAGCTAATTAAGGCTCCAAGCTAGGTGTGGTCTATATCCAACGTGTGCATCAGCAGAGATCCTTTGGTTTTAGTATACTTTCCTCCCTGTGTCTCCAACCACAAGTATTGCCCAGAAGCAGGGACTTACAAGCTGAAATTCTAATGCTCCTTACAACGGATGGTACAGGCTTAGGTTGGGCGGGGGGGCGTGGAATGCATTCCCTAAATCAGACAAGCACTACCTACAGAAATTTAGACTTTTATAAGACCTTACCAATACTTTTCCTTTCAGCTTTACCCATCAGATAGTTCCTCATTCTTAAGAATTAGTGGGTTAAAAAAAAAAAAAGAAAGAATTAGTGGGTTGAAAATCCTCTAGGAGAGAATATCAAAACTGCAACATGTTCAGACAGATATACACACAAATAGTATGTTTAAATAAAATTCTCTAAGTGATTTCAGATTTCTCCCTTTTTCTCCTTACTATCTCTTCTCTTATTTAATTCCCCTAGTTAAAAGATTCGGGTTCTTTCCCCTTCCCTTATGGCACAGGATATTTGCTAAACATAGGGATTCATGCCCTTTGGTTCTTATTCTTTGACTTGTAATTCTCATCTCTCTATTCTGTCCCCAGACTCAAAGTTTGTTGTTATGTCTGAGAAGTCCTTAAATACCATGGTTACCCCAAGGGTCAAACTGTCTCTCCCCTAAACTGAACGTTGCTGATTCATGGAATGCCTCAGGGACTGTCATAGCCACAGCTGAAATAGTGACCCAAACAGTGATGCTTAGGTAAGAGCAGCTATTAAAAATGACCATCCCCTGTTACAAATCAATTAGCTACCCCTAATTTGAAAGACATTCAGTATGGTGTTCATACTGTGAATCAGGGAGGATGGCATCCCCTGAACTGATTCACACAATGCTAATATTTGTCAAGCAAATGAAGGAAAATATCAAGAGAGTAAAAAGTCAAACAAAAAAATCTCAATCTTAAGGTCATTTTCATTGTCTAATTGTCCCAGTGTGTTATCAAATGCTCATCTGAATGCCTGAGGAGTGAATAATTTCAGTTAATATCTATGTATTTCTATATAGAATGATGGCCAAATGTAATATATGCATTTAATTAAATATTTCAATTAGATTTACACCCCATAAAGTAACTTCACAGGTACTATTTCATTTGATCATTGTGGCATTCCGTGAAGTATGTGCTAAAACTATCCCCATTCCACCAGTGAATAAATTCTGACTCTGAGAGATTCTGTGACTTTTTAAAATCCCTAAAGCTAGCTGATTAAAAAGAAGAGAAGGACTAAAATCTACGTCTTTCACTCACTCTTTCCATTGTTGACATTGCCAATATACATTCATGATAAACTATAGTCCTCATAGTCTAAACAATTGTACCAAAAATTAAAAGTCAACAGGTTGTAATTCAGGTGCCCCTTCCTTTACGTGGGGACTGTGGCTTTCCCTTCCTGTCTATTTCTCTTTTGTTTAATGTAAGATCACAATAATGTTTCTTTAAGGGACATTTGAGAGTACCTAATGAATGAGCGATATTCCCATGAGAATTGGAAAGGACAATAAGCTTAAAGGCTGGCTAAGTGACACCAGGGAATATTCTACCATTGAAATGGCTGAGCACTCAGTTTTCCCCTACTTGTCACTATTTATGCATTCACTGATGCTCTCAGTATTTGAGTTCCATCCTTTAAATCAAGAGAATGATGCTTTGTTAAACATAGGATTGTCTAGGAATGCCTGGGTGGATCAGCTGGTTAAAGCCTCTGGCCTTCAGCTTGGGTCATGATTCCAGGGTCCTGGGATGGAGCCCTGCATGGAGCCCTGCATTGGGCCCTCTGCCAGCAGGGAGCCTGCTTCCCCTTCTTTCTCTCTGCCTGCCTCTCTGCCTACTTGTGATCTCTGTCTGTCAAATAAGTAAATAAAATCTTTTAAAAAAAATAGGATTGTCTAATGAACCTTTGAACCTTTTAAAACTAACACTTAAGTACATGCTGCTTTATTATCTCCAGTTTATAATAGGAAAATGAGTTTCCATGACCCTTGGCTTTCTGTGGAAAAATATTGCCAACTTTTATTCTTCTAAAAGCATCCATGAGAGCTTGAGATGGTTTCCATTCAAACACTATTCTTGCCAAGGACTGTAGGCCAAGATCCTTGCTGACTGACAGGACAGCAACTATGATTTTCAAGTTCTATCTAATGATGTGCTTTTGACAGGCAAGGTAATGTTGCTTGCATTTTAGGTCTTAACCTATGATTCTAGGCAATAGCCTCTCTTGTCAGGATTGAAAAAAAAAATAAGGTTTCATGCATTCGCAGATGTCTGAAACTCCAATGAAAGGCAATATATACTATTATATGAGATAGGATTTTGTAGATCAGATTTTTTTTAGGTTTTTAATATAATCCTGCATTCTTTTGAATCAACATTGCAAATATATTAAGCTCATAACTCCATGGTGAAGTGGAAGGCTATTGCTCAGAGCTATTGTATGGGGAATGTAACACTTAAACCACAGCTATAACAGGTCATTTGAGGGGAAAATGTGGTTTCAAAAAATAACTGAAAAATGCATTCATAGGCATTATTATACAATTGAATGTGGCAGTTAGGGAAAGGAGTGGGGCACTGACTCAGGTATGATACTCTTCTGTCCAACTCATCTGCCATAACAGTAAAGTGTATTTCTTTACTGTAGGAAAAAAAGACAAATCAACATACATAAAGCTTTGGTTGATTAATGATTCAGCTATGATGGAATCACTCAAAGGACAATAGCCAGCCTTTCCCACTAGCAAGGATCCTTACTGGGGTGTGGCAAAATAATATTCTCCATTCTGACTATGTCATCTGATTAAAGAGACTAATCTAATTGTATCATAGTTTGGGAGGTAAAATGAATACACACAGGAATGAAAAGAGGACCTGCCTTTGATGGTAAAAATAATTCATTTCTGGGCAATTCTAACTGATTATTACATAGGATATATTAAGACATTGTTATGTTTAATGAGACATTATTTTCATTTATTGATAATCTTTTAGTTTATTGATATAAGTGAGTGACACTCATGAGGAAAATTGTCAACTCAGAGTAGAAATCTGTTTTATTAAAAATAATGTAAAAATGTAAATGTACCACAATGGGTATTGCAAGGAAAACTACTTGCACTTTTTAATGTTTATTACTCCTCTCCTTTGAAACATCTATTGACTTCTGGAGGTGTGAGGCAGGGCTAGGATAAAGGGTGGTGGATATTAAGGAGGGCACTAGTTGTGATAAGCACTGGGTGTTATATGTCGGTGATGAATCACTAAATTCTATTCCTGAAACCAACACTACATGTTAACTAAATTGAATGTATATATTTAAAAAATTTTTTTTACTGACTTCCAAACATATGCCAAGTGCTGCTCTAGGCTTGGGAGGTACAACAAAAATAGACAAAAATGTTGGCCTCTGGGGCTGGTGGGAGGCTCAGTCTTAAGCATCTGCCTTCCGCTCAAGGTGTGATCCCAGTGTCCTGGGATCGAGCCCCTCATGGGGCTCCCTGCTCGGCAGGATGCCTGCTTCTCCTTTTCTCACTCCCTCTGCTTGTGTTCCCTCTCTCACTCTCTCTCTCTCTGTCAAACAAATAAATAAAATCTTTAAAAAATAAAAAAATTTCTACAAAATGTTGGCCTTTGCAAAGTTTGTATTTAGGAGGAGATTAGTATTAGTAGGAGGAGATAGATAATAAATAATGTGAGTAAAATATTTAATATGTCAGAATTTAAAGATTTATGATAAAAATATTAGTCAAATATTTAGTAAATAAGAATTAAGAGATTCGGAGTTCTACAGAAACTGTAAGTCCCACGTCATTAGTGTAACCCCAGAACCTACCAGAATGTCTGGCCTAGTAGATATTCAAGAAATATTTGTGAAGGTCTGAATGAACAAATGAATACTTTATGTTCTCTGAAAATAGCTCTGACACTATATCTCAAACTCATACTAGATTTTCCTTTTTTATCTGCTTACTTCCAAACAAGATTGGAAGTAACTTAAAACAAAAAGGTAAAAAGAATGTAGCTTAAGCAATAAAGAAAGACATAGAATCATGAGGTAATGGCTTTTTTAAAATACAAGGCTTAGACACAGTGGGTGATCAATAACTTAAGTGAAGGTATATTTGATAGCAATTTCCCCAAAGATGCATACATATTTTTCACATGATTTTTTCAAAAATATAGCGTATTTCCAAAATACACTATATCCCTTATCAAAAACTGAGAGGGGGCAGGTCCGAGTGTGATTTTGAAAGGAAATCTTGACAAGCCATTTCCATTGGCCTTAGCGCAATAATCCAAATGCATACGGCTTTCTTTAAAATTCCAAGAGTAGGGGTGCCTGGGTAACTCAGTCAGTTAAGTGTCTGACTCTTGATTTCAGCTCAGGTCATGATCTCAGGATCCTGAGATGGAGCCTGAGCCCCACCTCAGGCTCAGTGCAGAGTCTCCTTCCTCCTGCTCCCTCTCCTTCTGGTCCTCTCCCCACAGCACCCTCCCACCCACCCACCGCTTACACACTCTCTCTCTCTCTCAAATAAATAAATAAATCTTAAAAAAATAATGAAGTTCCAAGAGTAGAACTTAGCATAAAGTAGAATCTCAATAAATGCTGACATAAGACCATCAGATAAAATTGATTCTTGGACTATCTGTATAGTGTGATAATAAGATCAGGCAATCAGCATAAAAAAGAAAAAAAGATGTTCTTTTTATTTTGGTCTGTTTTCAGCAAGGATGTTTAGTGCCTCAATAACCCTGATCAAAGAAGGGTTCTTCTTAATCTCTTCAACTAAATAGATAGCATTCAGGAACCCATATGGGTGGGTGAGAGAGGACCACAGTTGCCTAACCAGTCATATCGGCCAAATCAACGCTAACAGATTTGCGGATATGAGATGTAGCAGCCAGAGCCAACATCATACCAGAGGCTATGTAGTGTCAGACAAAACTGAATTCAAGCCTTAGTTCTAGTAATTATCCACCATAGTTGGGGCAGCAATCTATCATAAATGAAATGAAGTTCTTGCCATCCTAAGTATAGGAGCTCAATAATATTTGTAATTATTTTTGAATGTAGATAACATCTGAGATATTTTGGAGACTAAATTTCTGGGACATCAACAAGAAAGAAATTTAGGAAAATCATATGGCATGGTGAAAAGAGAAGGTTTCCTGAGACTTTGGAGTAGGAATTACATAACCATCTCAAGAAAGGGGCAGATGTTGCTTACATAGAGGAGAACAATTGAGATATTCTGGATGGTGCAAAAAGATAATAGAATTATAAGCTAGAGTCGAACTGGTCTACACAAGTCCAGATCAGCAGGTATGAAGGCTCCTATAATATCCTGCCCCTCCCTAAGTATGTGAAGGAGTTAAGAGATTTTTCAACCAGCAGCCAGGATAGCTCATCCCCTTCTTTGAAAAAGGTCTGAAAGTTAACATGGTAAGAAAGAAAAATACCTTCCCATGTCTTATGGGCAATGGGAAGAATGATGGGGTAGGCATGGGGATTCTTACTGATAAAGAAGCCCTTCCTTTAATTCCTTTTTTATTTCATTCTTCCCTTCCTTTCTATTCCTTCTGTCTTCTCTTCCTCTTCCTTCCATTTTCTCTTTTTTTTCCCCGTAACTCATTCAACAAGGGTCTGCGATGGAGTGACTTCCTCATTGTTATTTGCCACTGGATTCTGGATAAGTCAGGTGCTAAAAGATGCTTTCAGGTTTTGGTTTGCTTGGATTAGACCTGATATATTTTTCATTCTTCCTTTCTACATCTCCTAATGTAGAAAAGAGCAGCATTCAGATGAAAAATACATGGGTCATCAAGACAAGTTCTCCCCTTGGAGCACAGGAAACAAAACTTGTGATGACTGTGAATGAACTCTCTGAGAACCAAATGAAAATCACAGAAATAGAAACCAGATGTAAGCAATTATGAATCCAGGGCAATGCTCTGCCTCCAATTTATTTTTAGCAGAAATGTTATTAAAGTCTTTTCAGTACCATAATTAATTTTCAAGGATTGCCATTAACCTCATAGTGTAAAATGGGACAAGAAAAAAAATTTTTTTTTGCATGTAAAGTTTAGTGGAAAATATTGATTTTTAAAGTAGTTTGCTGTGTGTTTGGTGGTTGTTGGGGGTATTCAATGGTTTTTCGTTTTTCCCAGTTTGACCTAGGAGTAATGAATCTCTCACCAGAATGTAATTCGTCTTTCGATAATAGTGGCTGTTTATATATTTAGGATGTGTCAACCTCCTCAAGGCTGGGAAGTATCATAGCCTAATATAATATTTGGCTTTCAAGTTTTGGGTGTGTAACAAGAGGACCAACAGTCTTGTTGGCTAAAATCAACCCAAGGTATTAGAGTTTGGACATGAACTTGGCCTGCCCATGCCAGAGGGAATACAAGTACCTTCTTTCAGGCTCTGAATGAAATCATTAATTATGTCAGCAGCTCCAGCGATAGACCTGGAGACACTTTGCACTACTTAGCAAACAAGCTACCTTCTCAACTGTTTAGAAGTTTGGGGAAGATCTTAAAGATCTGTACTCACTGTACTTACACAGCCCTTTCCCTGCAAAATCCTCAGACTCTCCTTGATCCTGTGTCTCTTTGGTTTTACCACACCGGGGTTGGAATGAGATGAGGGAAATATGTGGCTATGATGCCCAGACTGTGTATTATAGAACTAGAAGAACATCCTGGTGCACCTCGACAATGAAACTCTTTTAAAATGAGGGTTTTTGGAACCATATCAACCACACTTGAGTTCCTGCTCCATTTAAGGCCATCATAGGTCTTTTGAGGAGTAATTTAACTGCTATAGACATGTACATTTTTGCCTGTTAAGAACAGCTTTACAAAGAATATGACCTGTGTTTATAGGACAAAAAAAATTTTTTAATCCTTTCCACAAAAAGCAGCTTCCTTTTTTTTTTAACCATTAAAAATACTTTGGCAGTTTTATGTATAATTACAGTTTAGCAGGATGAGAATTAAAGGAACAAAGTGCAACAAAATTCTGCTAAGGTCAGTTTTCTTAACATAAGTACTCTCACATAGTAATTGACTTCAGTATATTATGATACATCAAAAGTCCACACTTCCCCCCTCATTCACACTCTCTGGGTAGTGAAGCACAAATGAAATGAAGGGGGAAATATCTTCAGGAAAAGCATGAAATACAAGCACTAAGCTTTTGAAACTTAAGCACAGAAACTTTTGAGACTGAATGAGACACAGGATGCCCCCAAATCCACTACAATTTAAAAAGAATATGCTTTATGAAAGGCTCCCGATAGAGATCAAAGTGCAACATAAATGAATTTTGAAAAACAGATCTAAGATAATTAAAACTATGCTTTCATTTCTCAAAAGTGCAGGTAGGAAGAGCTACAATTCAATTCCACAGATATCTTCAGAAGACCAACTCTGGGCATATAGCAGTGTTGGGTACATTGGGAAGATAAGCACACAAAGGAGAGACTGATAGATTTTTTTTTTCTTTTGTAGCTCATAGACTATTAAATCAATTGAATGTTTAACTGTTGAAAGTGGGGGGGGCGTCCAGCAGCTTTAACAGAGCTGCTGGTGAGGATGATTAAAACCCTCTCTAAAAAATGTATAAAGTTTAGCAGATTAAAGAATGAGATCTTAAAAATCTAATAAATGAGCAGTTGGGGAAAGCTAATTTTTTTAAAAAATAAAGAAACTGGGGGGAATTAGATAAACTTTGAAGGGAGAATTCTCAATTGGTATCACGATGGGACAGAGGAAAATACTAAGGCACCAATAGAGAGGAGTTAGGAGGAAAAAGCACCTCAAGTTATGAGCAGATAAGGGATAAAAAATAAAATTTATTTATATCATTTTATTTCTTCTCCTTTCTATGAAAGGAGAGTAAAGAGATATATGGGGGAACTTCACTATCAAAGAATTAATAGAACAAACCTAATCTGAGTTATAAAATAATCATACTAAAATATTATTATGACAGTTTCATAATTTTCAAGGAACTGGGTACACATTTAAGTCTTATTTCATTTATTTTTATAAATTGTCAAAGAAAGGGAAAGTAAAGGTTTATATCAATTTTACTGACTTGGGAAAATGTTTAGAAGAACTTATAGAAAGATTCCATTTTTCTTCACTATTTGTATTCTGTAGATCCAGATACTGAGAGAAAAGCTATGAAAAATTATTGAATCATCACACTTTCTATTTTACATCAGGCATTCTCAAGGTTGTTTATAAACATATACATTCTATCTCTTTTTTTTTAAAGTACTGCACCACCATAAGAAAGAATGGTAAAAGCAACAAGCAATGTGTTTCAATAAGATGTCTTCTGATTTATGCAGAAATATGTAAATAAATATATATCTGTTAGGTACTGGATGTTAGATATGCCCTCCCCATAAATAAAGACACAAAATTCAATAAAAGCTATAACTGTTTATAATATTTTGTAGATTTTCAAGGTATTTAAGGGAATTTGTTATTCAGTTGGAGAGAGATGGCCAATAGAGGTAAGTGAAGGGAATTGCCAAGAGAAATTAAAGACAAAAATGTAAAATGTGGTGACAATTAAGAAGGCAAAACATTTTTTCTCCTTAAATACATACAAAAGCTTAATTAAGTTCATAAACAGTTCTTCATAAGAATATATTACAAGAACTGGGCAAAATGGACCTACAATGTTGCATATTACATGGAAATTTCTTTGTTTCCTCCTTTGTTAAGAAGTGAAAATCACAGGGTTCAGGGCTCTGGTGAATAATAAAGAACTCACCCCCCTGAGCAGTAATATTTTACGAAGAGCCCCAACCTGAGACACCTGACAATCTCCAGCAGCAGTGTCCCCAGTCAATAAAGCGGTTTTGTGGACATTCCCATAAGGATACTCTCCGGCATTCAGCTCATGGATGCCTTTAACAGATAGAGGAAGCATTAACAAGACCATCGCGCTCGTTCGTTTGAGAACAGAACCTTAGAACAGGGAAGGGAAGGAGGCTGCTGGATGACCAACGTTTCTCAAATCAGGATTAAATGTTGCCTGAGGGTGGGGGAGACACCTTCCGGAAGGAACTAAAAGGAAACCCACAATTTGGACTCTAAGAGTTTCTTTGCGTCTATCTCTGGAAATCTGCCTCTGCGACAGCGCGTCCCGGAGTTGTGCAAACGAACACATCCTGCCTCGTGCCCCGCGCGCACCTGCTCTGTCGCCGGCAGCCTCGGGCCGGAGGGTGTCGCGGCTCGGGCTGGTGGGGGGCGGGTACGCGGGAGGAAGCGCGGCGAGGGGAGGGTCCGGGCCTCACCAGGACAGCCGGAACACGCAGGAACTCGTAACCACCATGGACAGCTCACTGGCTTCCCCCAGCCAGCTCCGAGCTGTTCACAAACTCCACAGGAGCCACCAGCGAGGTTGACTTTTATGCCCTGGAGAGATGCCATGTGTTCCACCGTCTACACCCCCCACCCCCACCCCGCGATCGCCAACTGCAACCACTGAGCAGCTATATATAGACAGAGCGGGCTTCGAGAATAACCCTCCTCGCCCTCACATCAGTCCTTTAAGGTACCACCGGATTCTAAGAATCAGATGGTGAGAGTTGGCAGAGAGAACTTTGTTCCACGTCCCTTCATTTCCTCTCCTCGCCGGTGCGGCCCCTCACCCCGCCTTGGCTTTGCGGATCGTGTTAAATGAAATAAAACAGACGGACCCCGGGGCTCTTGGAGCTGTACGGACGGGAGAGGCGGGCTGGCAGAGGGCTACTCCCAGGGCTGGAGGAAGAGGGAGTCGTCCCTGAACACCCGCGTGGGGCCCCGGACCTGGACCAGGACAGGGCCCCGGAGGGGGTGGTGGTGGAAGGGTGGGGTACATCTGCCCCCACCCTTCTCTTCCCCCACCCCCACTGGTAATTTATCGTCACCGTCTGCCAGGGGCTTATGTCAAGTTTGAGTCATAGATTGACCAGGAGGGAGAAGGGAGGGGTGAGCCCCTCTTGGAGGAAGTTCGCTCGCGCCTTTGGACCCTGTCCTCGGGTCATACTGTTCCCGAAGTTTCCCTTCGCCTGCAGCCAGTAGCGGGGCCCTCCTGCGAGGGACTGGAGGGCTAGGCCAGCGACTCTAAAGTATACCCGGGAGCGAAACCACGCGAAAACCCAGCGGGATGGGGCGGGGCGCGAAGGCCTCATTTCTACCGCTTGGGACAAAACGGATTCTGCGCGACAATCCGGAATCCAAATTCTCAGGGAAGGAAACCCCAAAACCCAGGAAACATAGCTAGACTTCCAAGGGGCTCTCGGGCCTCTGAACTTTTCAGCAAGCCTGGTATCCCCGGGAGCCAAGCCCGGGACTGCTTCCCTGGGAGACACACATCTCGCTCGCTGAGTCCGGCGCGCAACCACCAAGCCGGGAGACCCCAGAGAGAGAGCCTGCAGCTTTCATGCTCGCTTTCCAGAGGCCTTAATTCTGACAAGAGTCCCAGGAAGAGCAGGCAGAACCCGAAGACACCGTCACCACAAGCTGAAAGCGAAAGAGACACAACGCCCATCTGGTGCCCGATGTCTTTATGCCAGAGGAGATGGGCACCCTACTTCGGGTGCTGCGTTGGGGAGAGATTGAGAGCTGCCGTGTTTTACAGAGGTAGAGAATGGCGTTAGGGAAGTAAACAGTTTTCGAGGTCCCAAGTGACTCCCGAGGGCAGCGCCTTGCAAACAGCAGGACTCACACTTTAAGAAAGCATGATTCTTCTACTCACAGAGGAGCTGGGAACCGGCCAGGAAGGCTGTGTGGCACCGCCCCCACCGGAGATCAGTTGCGGGATGAGGGGTTGTCGTCTGAGCCAGGTGGGACTCTCCCTGTGGTCTCGCACAAGTTCAGAGTTGCCTACTTTGAGGAGCCAAGAACTCGGCCCAGCCAAGGGCATCTGTCAGGCATCAGTCCAGGACATCAGGACTCCTGTTCCTAACACCCCTCCCCCACCCTCCCACCTCACCCCCTCGCCCAACACACACACACACACACACACACACACACACACACACACACACGAGCACTATCCCTAGCCAGAAGACTCCTCAGAGGAGTTATGGAGGTCATAGGTTTAGAAGGTACCTGACCTGGAGAACTGGCCCCTAGAGACCTCCATTTCCTAAAGACCTTCTCAGCTCACATGGGCTTGTGGTCTTGGGGGGGAAGTGCTTCATTACTAAACTTTCTGGTCATGTTTGGGGAAAGCTGAACATGGCCCAGAACATAGGGAAGGGTGAGGATCAAGTGAAACCCACTTTTCCAATAAGAGAATCCATCAGCCCAGTTGCATGTCTAGGCATTTCTCCCTGAGGCAGTTCCTGCAGATGTCAGCAGCCAGCCCTATTCCTGGAGAAGATAGCCTCTGTTTGGGTCTTATCACCTAACTAGGAACAGATTTAATAATCATACACCCTTTCCTAAACCTACTTGGAATTTAAATGCATTACACCCTCTTTTTTGCTACCTTGATGTCAGCTGGCAATGGCCTCCTCTCAAGTCTCAGACCACATTCTAATAGAATCAAATAATTTTACTTGAGGTAATTTTGCAAACTTCTCTATGTAAACAAAGACAAAGTTAGCAGAAGGGATGAGTTCAGTTGTTTGGTTTCATAGGATTTTAGAAAAATAGCTTGGAGCTACAGACTGACAAATGTTATTGGTAATAAGATAAGGGATGCTGATTGGTTATAAGGGAATTTCTGAGCCCAGGTGCATTGTTTAAGGAGCTATAGGTACCTTTTTGGTTTGTATGTTTGTTTGCTTGTTTGGGCTGAGGAGGAAAAAGAGAGATTAAAAAGCTAAACATAAATGTTAGGGTTTTAAACTTAATTGCAATAGAAGATATCCCTGGAGATATCCATCAATTGGTTATTTTAACTTGAATTTAGGAGTAAAAGTGTACTTAAAAGTTTTGAAAATCTCTTCTTAAAATTGGCATATAATGCTGTGATTGGGGACTGGAAGATGGAAGTTTGGAGC
Source organism: Mustela putorius furo (assembly GCF_011764305.1). NCBI lineage: Eukaryota > Metazoa > Chordata > Mammalia > Carnivora > Mustelidae > Mustela > Mustela putorius. Next base: position 24,647,028 of record NW_025422368.1, on the reverse strand, counting down.
TTGCTCATGGGCTAGGCATTCGTGTAGGTGTAGACCTCACAATGCTAACCTGTCTTCACATGGAAATACTTCAGATTAAGGACAGGCCTTTAGATCCTCCTATTTGCAAAGGTGCATTTAAGTGATAGCAAGGCCTAAGCAAGCATTCAGCCTCTATTGGCACTCACACCATGCCTAAGCAACACCCCCCCCCCAAAAAAACCCAAACTGCTAGTGTGAAGTCATCTCATTTGTAGTCATGTGTTCTCAGCATTATCCTGAAGGTTATTCACTTATACTGGGAACGATTATGATGTCAGAAAATATCCTTTTCAGAAAGGCTAAAAGTCAGGGTCCTGAGTATATATTGAGGAGAATTTCTACTCAAGGTAATAAACAGGGCAGCTTAGCACATATAACTGCTTTCTAATAATTGCCTTAGTGAGAACAGAAGAGCCTTCTTAGGAAGTTTTTAATTCATTTAAGACTTAATTTTAGTTTTCTGAGGAACATCAACAAAAATTATTTCTGGAAGAGACCGCTGAGAAGATTCCCTTCATTTGGCCAGAAGAGCAGAGAAGACTGTAAATCAAGGAAAAGGTGAAGTAATACATTATTAGGAAGCTTCAGGAGTCCAAGTATATAAAGACTATTTGTTTTTCCTGTGTCCATATTTTCTCTTTTTGTGGAGGGAGGAAATTCTAAAAATATTGGTTAGATTTTTTGCCATTAACACCAGAAAAGTGTGTGGGGGAAAAGAAAGGGAGGGGGTCCATTTTGTTTCATTAGTAGAAAAAGCAACATAAATCAAAGTAGCCTATTGATGGCAGCCTCTAATTTATAATATTCTGAGAGAATAATGAATTTATTTACAGTATAAGTGATTTGATATTTTCAACCTATGCCTTCAACTTTTATTGGGAGAGGGTTGACTTTTTAAAGCCTGGGTAGTTTGAAATTTGGCCACGTACTTTTGGGCTTTTTATTGTGGAAGCAAATATTATCATTTTAATATTAAACAACTTGCAAGTGTTAAATAGATCATTTGTGATTTACATTTTTGTTTTGTTTTGTTTACAGATTCCCCCCTTTCAGATGTAATGCTTGCTTTAAGGCTCCTGCTTCTTTTTGGAAAAAATTTATTATAAATCAGAAAGTGTCAGAGGTTCAAAGATTGACATTTCTGAGTGCTGATACTTTGTCTTTTCATGCAATGCAAACAGATCTAACATTTAGAAATTCTTAAACGAGGGAACTTGTGGAAATTCCCAGATTTTTTTTTCCAGTGGGAGGAAGCCAAGTTTTTTAAGTATGGAGTTTAGAGTAATCAAATGAGGGAGAAAGAAACTTGTGAGAAGGGGTGACTGTCACCCAAACTAAGGAGCTAATATTAACTGCTAGCTATCTGCACTTAACGAGTGGGAAAGGGAACCGAGATTAGCGGGGGAGAGGGCGCTATTTCACCCACCCTCGGTAAAATCCGTGGTGCATCAGACAGGAAGCCAGACTTGATCAAAGGTCAGACTCCCTAAATCACCTCACATCTCCAAATCACACAGCGCATTGAAATCTACCAGTGGGGTTGTATGTCTAGAACACAAACATCCCTTGAATGGTCCCCAATTACCCGCGTTCATTTCAGAAAGATAGAGGAATCCGTGGGGCGGGCGTTCACATCCGCTGCAATCCTTTCCTAGATGATACTGCCCAGTAATTCAGAGCAGTCTTCTTCCCCGCCCAGTACTTTGGGAAGAACCCCCTGCTTTCCCTTCGCTTCTCCGAGGCAGAGCCGCGTACAGCGATAGTTCCGCTTCATCTGCGGGCTGAAGCGACACGGATAGAGTCATCCCAGAATATGTAACAGGGGACTGGGCGGGGGATGGGGTGGGGTGGGGGTGAGAGAGTAGGTTGTCGGGAAAGGGTGGATTAGACTCTAGTCGGTGGGCGAAGGGGCTGCGTGCGCTCCCCAGGAGTGTCCGTCCACCTCGGCAATTAAAAAGAGGGTCTCCATCACGTATGCGGGTTTTCTTGGACCAGCTCCAGATGTCCTCACTATTCTAAGACAGCAAGAAATGCAATCTCGACCTGAAGTCTGGAACCTTTTTTACTCTTCTAAGCGAACGCTCCCCACCCCCCCGCCGCCTTAGGCGATGCTCCCCACTCAGCGGGTCCCCGGAAAGGGCCACGGAGGAGGATTCCCGTGTCGCTCCCCAAGCTCCCGGGCGGCTTAGGGTTTCTTAAAGCTAAGGGCCACCCTCCCGCGACCTCCCCGCGGAGGTTTCCGGGCGCCCACGCTCTCCAGCCCCTTACTCCTCTGCCTCGGTCTTGCCGGTTCGCCCCCAGCGGCCTCGGCGGCCGCGCGTCCAATCGGGCGCGGCTGGCGCGACGCGCCGGGAGCGGTGACTGTTTCGGGTCGCCCGCACGCCCTCGGGGACCTCAGCGCGCTTCTCCGCCGTGCAGTCTGGGGCCGGTCAGACCCAGCGGGCACTAGGAGATCCGCCCACGCCTCCGGCCCCCGGGACGGCGCGCGGTACCGGCGCTCTGGGGTGGGGCTCGGGGGACCTCGGGGCAGCGCCGGGGGCCGCTGAACCGGAGGCGCGGGGAGCTCAGCCGCTCGCAGTACACTCCCAGCTCAGAGCTCCCCTCTGCTAACTCTGGCCGCCCGGGGCCCGCTCGGGCCGCCCGTCGCCGCCCCCGCCCCCCGCGCGCCCGCGCCCTTGCTCGCCCCGCGCGCGTTCCAAGGGCGCCACCTCTTTGCGACTAGCTCACTTCTCCGGCAGGTTTGCCTGGGAGCGTGTGAACATTCCTCTGCTAGGCTTTCAACTCGCCTCCAACCTGCGCCGCCCGGCCAGCATGCCTCCCCGCCCGTGAAGCGGGGCCGCCGCAGCCCTGCGGCTCGGGCCGCCGCCTCCCCTCCGCGCCGCTATTAACCCGCCCTCGTTGCCACCTGGCCCTCCTGATCGACGACACACGCACTTGAAACTTGTTCTCAGGGTGTGTGGAATCAACTTTCCGGAAGCAACCAGCCCACCAGAGGAGGTAGACAGACAGCTATGTATATATATGTGGGTCTCTACAAGTGGCTCTGGAACAAGACGGCCTAGTTCGCAAAGAAGCTGACTTCAGAGGAGGGAAACTTTCTTCTCTTTTTAGGAAGGGCTTAGCTCTGCTCCACGAACCTGGGAGAACTGCCGGCCAGATTTAATTAGACATTGATAGGGAAGACGTGTAAACACGCTGCTCATCGTTGATGCATATATAAAAGCATTTCATTGTGGTTATCATTGCAGAGGAACGTCTCTGATTTTTGTTTTGTTTTGTTTTCCTTTTGGTCCCTTTTTGCCTGTGTGGTTTTGGAAAAAGCACAGTTGCGGTAGCTGATTCCTAAATAAGTAAGTGCTGAGAGGCTTCAGAGAAAGTTTTTTTTTTTTCTTTCTTTCTTTCTTTCTTTTCTTTGCAACTTGGGAGATGCCCTTGGTGTCGGAGAGGCTAAGTGAGAGCCAGCTAAAACGGGGAGCGTGGTAGTCCCGGGAGATGGAGATTCCGGACTGACACTTCGGGCCCCTTTCCACTCTTGCAGGTCCCGAGAGCGAGAGGATACGATGCTGCGGAGGCTGGTTCAGCAGTGGAGCGTCGCGGTGTTCCTGCTGAGCTACTCGGTGCCCTCCTGCGGGCGCTCGGTGGAGGAGCTCGGCCGCCGGCTGTAAGTGCCCCGTCCTCCTCGGGGCGCCGGGTGAGGGCTGGGAGGGCCAGTGGGAGAGGCCGCCAGGCTGGGGCGCTGCCGAGGGCTCACAGCGGTCACTGATGCTCCTTGCCCGAGTTAAAAAGCGGGGAAAGCCGGTTACCTGCGGGGGGCTGAGACAGTGCCTTCAACCCCGGCGGGAGCACTGGTTGAACCTCAAGGGGAGACAGGCAAGAGACAAATTTTCCATGAGTTTCCATAAGAGGGAGCGCAGAATCTCCTCTGGACAAAGATCATCTGTCTGTAGTGAAAGGAAAAGGTTATACTTCCAGGACCTGGGAAGGTTTTGAAACGCTGAGGATTACAGGAGACGGATAACTCGGAAGACGCTGAGGGAGCCAGGGGACACAGGTCTGTGTGCGTTTGATTTACAGACTGAATGTGGGTGGCAGTTTGTGTGTGAAAAGCAGAAGCCTTACATCAAACTTTATTATGAATGACATAATTTTAAGCATATGAAATGAACCACATTACATAATGAACGCATATTATATAATAAAGTAGTAACAACTTTGCAATGGCACAACTCCAACATTAGTATTGATACAGTTTAGAAACGCTAGCGTGCCTAACTCCAAAATGAATATTAGGTGAGGAAAATTGTTTTTTCTTGGACTTATTGCTAACAGTTCTTTAATCTGGAGTCAAATGTTTGTATTGTAGACCGAAAACTTGTATTCTGGCATTCTTATTTGGTGGTTCTTTTAAGGATAATTTTGACTTTAACATAATCATACATCCAAGCACACCAGAGAAATATTACCATGTTGTATGACTGCAAGTTGGAAGAAAAGCTGAGTAACACTATCTTAATAATCTGTTGGACCTAGAAGTACCTTAATGTGTGTAATGCCATCTTTGGGTGATCTTTAAGCTGCAGACTCTGTTCAGGATGGGAAAACCATAAACATTGAGAACTGAGAGGAGTTTCCCTCTGGAGAAGGAATTAAGGGGCTTTTACACTAACAATAAAAATAGCAATATCCAATATTTACAATGGAGTTCATGGTGCTTCCTTGTAAATTCCCGAGGGTATACAAAAAGGCAACTGTTTTATATGTGCCCTTGGTCTATTATTATTAGAGCAGAAAATCTTTAAATGAAATTACTTTAGACATGTCTGAACCTTGGCACCAAAATGAAAATCTATTACGAATCTCCTAAGGCAAATTGTGTAGAACATTGTACTGAAGATAAAGCTGCATTGTATTCTTCAAATCAACATTTTACTGATGTATTTCTGAAAATTGTCTTCAGACATTTTCCTCTTTATTAAATTATTTAAAGTCCATATATAGATATAGATATAGATGTAGATATAGATATAGATGAAGAGTGAATTTTTAAAAGCATGCTTAAATACTGGCCAAAAAATACTGTCTTGAAACAGAGCCAGATTTTTCTTTACAGTTGCTTGAGAAATACCTGTTTTCTCTTTTGAGAAACAGTAAATGGACCATGATTAAATCCATAGTCATGACATAAAAATAGTGCTAAGTAGTCCTAAAGGCTATTTTTAACTCTTTCTTTGTTGCACCTTGCAAATACACATCAGAAACTATTTAACAGCCAGAGACTCTGTTACAGTTTTGTTTGTGGGTGAAATATAATATTGTAGTTAAACACTCACACTCAGCAGATGGTTATAAAACTACCACAAAACATTCTTATAGTTAATGGCTAATAGATCATCATATTACAGCCATGGTTTTTCCTGAAGGCTGAAATCATCAGTAGATGAAGATGTTTCATCAAATTATTACAGCCAAATGGAGTTTAAAAAAACAAGTCATTATTTTTGCATTGCTGCCAAGTAACAGTAAATTTTGCGTGCTAGACAAAACATTATTCTACTATTACACTAAATCAACCTAATTTCTTGAAAGAAATGTTAACATATAATCAAATCATATTACTCCCCAATTGCTTTTTACACCAAGTATTAGAGAAATTGCTTTAGATATTTTTTCTAACTAGGGACTGACTTTGAGGGGTGGAGGCAGGGGGTGACTACTACAACAATAACACTTCCTAAGCCATGCAGAGGAGGCAGTTATAAGTTGTGATAGTCCAAAAAATTTTAACTAATGGGGCTAGAGCATGAATAAATTGGAGGTTGGAAAGTGAGGCCTATAGACATTCTTGTCGCCATGAACATGACTTTCGGCAGGTAGCAACCTTTGTGTTTAAGTTAGAGAGGGATTTCCAGTAGATTCAGAACCTAAAACATAATTGGATGATTTGTTTGGGAGCCAGACTGGGTCTATTCCATTTAATGAAAAGCATAACTTTTGACTGAGTCATTTGGGTTGGAAGGGACTTGTGGTGAGTCATCTTCACTCTAACACCCGAACCCTGACTCGTGCATGTACCACAGAACTGTTCTCAAACCCAGACTCCTTCGTAAATAGCTGAGCCTCAACACAAGCCTGCTGCTCCTTTCTGTGCTGGAAGAGGCGGTCCTATCACTCCCTTTGCTCCCTGCGTTCCTTGATAGCTCCTTCAATTTTCTCTTCTTCCCTGAAAACTCCCTGGAGAGTGATTTTTCTTTAGAGCAGAAGAGCTATGTTTTGACTGAATTTATAGTTACCTATCTTAAGCATTTCTCCCATATTTCTGAAAATGTTCTTACAGTAATCAAAGGAGACCATAAACATACCATATTGGGATTGTAACAAACGCCGTGTGAACCACTGGGCTAGGGGATGTTTGCGGATGTATAGATTAATAGACTATTATTGAGACCGTATTTATCACATAAATATTTCAGAATTATCTAAGTGGAAAGCCTCCTTACTTTGGATTCATTGCTCCCCACCTGTGTATATCTAGTTTGTACATGCTAGTTATTTACCCTTGTGTGAGTTCATGTCTTGTTTTGAAAATAAGTAAAATGCTCCAGGCATCTTACTCCTTGTTGATGATAAAGATAATATTAAATCCCTGATCTTCCAGTGCAGTTGCCCAATCAGAAATTCATTCTTCACAATATTTTAAATGCAGAAGTCTTTGAGCTGTTCCTTGTGTTTGAGATTTATCATTTAAGAAAATCTGTGAGATTTAGCATTTAAGAAAGTCTGGGTTTTCTAATATTATATTAACAATTGCCCCTAAAGGCAGAAAGAAGCTTGGTACCTCACAAGAGAGACACTATTTTAAACTGAACAGACTTGTGCCATCTTTGTAAACTTTTTATAAAACAGAAGGATAGACTGACCCCTCCTTTTCTCATGAGAACCATCCTGGGAAAGTGCAGTGCTTGGGTTAAGAAGGCACTGTGACTCACAGTTGACAGGCTGGCCAAGATGACAGGCATATATGCCAGCCAGAGGGGGCATAAGCAGTGGTGGCCTGATTAGAACAGACCAACCATTAAAAGTTTTGGCTTCAAGTTAAGCTAGGGTGGACTGTATTATACATTTGGAGAGGAATACAGATCGGGTGGTTATCTTCCAGGAACTGAGAAAGAAAAGCCCCAGGTCCTATAAATGATCACTGGTTAAGAACAACTTTAATGGGACATTTTGCTAAAGGATACATCTTATGAAGCTGCAACACTAATGAAATATGCAATTAATTCCCACTTATTCTTCAAGAATGTTATTAGAGAGTATAAATATATTTGTACCAAAACCTCAAATTTGTATATTATTAAAAGTTTCCAGAATACTAACTATTGCCATAAAGTAAGTGAATTTTAATCTAGTCACATGTGGCACCTTCAAAAAGGAAGAGAGACTCCTTCATGCCTCATTTAAACCAGGCTCCTGTTAAATTCCTTTCCATTAAGTCATGTCTTTTTTGAACAAGCTGCATGGCTTAAAGTCAGTCCACACACTAAAACACTAAAAGGAAGCTGGTATTCTGGGTATAAGGTCTAGAGAAATAATGCCTGTATTTTCATGTCTTATTCTACTTTGATTCACAATATGACTGTGACATCTCTCGATTTCCCCCAGTGATAATCCAAACTCTAGAAACCCTTTTTTGGGGGGATGAAAATGGCCTTGTTGGAGAAGTAAGCTTGATCTTCAAGTAAACCGATAAATTGCTATCCATTTGCCCACTGTCCTCATGTTTCCCACTGCAAGCTTTTTACTCTATGCCCTTCATTTCTTGTTTCCTCAACATACACTTCTGCTTCCACAGAAGAAAGGACTGAGGTCACTGAAAGGCAGTCTTTGGTCTCAGAATCAGAGGACCTGATTTTTGGATCCCTGGTTCTGTTTTCATTTTGTGGACAAAGGCAGGTCATTGAATCTCTCTGAACCTCAACTTCCCTATCTATAAAATGAAGTTAATGTTATTTTTATTTTCATATTTCTCTGAGGAGTTAAATATAAACAAATAAGGGACCCAGATACTGTGTGAGAGAGAGGTAAGACAACATGGGAGATAGCCCTGTGAACACCCTCAGATGCTTGACAGTGAACCATTTGGAAGAGTTACAGAGTGGCAGAAATTGGAGTAAAGTAAGGCACAGCTGAAGCAGGCATGATATGACTGATTCAGGTATGCAATCCCTGCATATGGTTAATAATATACACAAGAATAATACAAGCATATGTGGATGGACATTTAAACAAGAGTCAGGGTGCCACCTAAGAGGATTGATGGGAAATTAGTTGATTCTCTTCCACTACACTTCATTAGAGTGTTGTTTAAACAGAAAAGCCACTTCATACTTGCTCCTAGAGACATTTTTTAAGACAAAGAGAACAAGTAGAAAAGTGAATATCTCAATTTAATACTAAGGATAATACCCTCTGAAATTCTAAATTAAAAAAAATAACGATGCACAGAAAAAATAGGATGATCTCAATTTAAACACAAAGAAACCCACTTTAAAGGGACCACCCACTACTTTACAGAAAAATACACATGTTCTCTCTCTGACACTTGGCTTTCAAATATAGGCTCTTGGTAGCCTGCACTCTACTCCTCGTATTAAAATTCAGTCTGTTAGGTAGTTCCCTAGACAGCCTCTACTGCTCATCTTAAGCTTCTGTTTGCCTTTCTTCTTAAAGCTTGCTGTTCTCTGAGATTCAGTATTATTATTTTCTTAATAGGGGATTAGTGTGTGTGTGTGCGCGCGTGCGCACGTGTGTACGTGGCTTTGCACTCGGGTGAGTACTCAAGTAAATTCAGCCTCCTTTTAATTTCACAGCTAGGACATCTGGATTTATTTTCCCAACATAAGTCTGAAAAACATGAAAAGAAGCTCGGTTTTTTCTGTCCATTGCTGAAAATTACAGAATCATAATGTTTTAAGTTGAGAAGAGAGCATAGAAATCTCCGAATCTGACCCCTGCCTTTTAAATGGAGAGGGGCATGTTCTCACCAAAGCCACAGACCTAGAGAGCGGCATAAATGGGATTTGGGGCTACAGACTCTGAACTGCCCACACTTCCTTTCCCTCTCTGCTCTTTCCCTGATCCACAAGCCTGCTGCCCTTCCAGCGTATGCTTTGCGTTATCAAAGGCCCTTCCTCTTGTCTTTGAGGTCTATACCAACAACTAAAATATTCTCCTTTTCTTCCTCCCCTGCTGTTTTTTTTCTTAAAGCAAAAGAGCTGTGTCTGAACATCAGCTCCTTCATGACAAGGGGAAATCTATCCAAGACTTACGGCGACGATTCTTCCTTCACCACCTGATCGCAGAAATCCACACAGCTGAAATCAGAGCTACCTCGGAGGTATCCCCGAACTCCAAGCCTGCTCCCAACACAAAGAACCACCCCGTCCGATTTGGGTCTGACGATGAGGGCAGATACCTAACTCAGGAAACCAACAAGGTGGAGACATACAAAGAGCAGCCACTGAAGACACCTGGCAAGAAAAAGAAAGGCAAACCTGGAAAACGCAAGGAGCAGGAAAAAAAGAAACGGCGAACTCGGTCTGCCTGGCTAAACACTGGCATGGCTGGGAGTGGGCGAGAAGGGGACCACCCATATGACATCTCTGCGACATCGCTGGAGCTCAATTTACGGTAACTGGCTTCTGTGCCCCATAGCCTCTCTTTGGTGCTGCTCTAAGCTGTGTGGTGTCCCTTCCTTTCACCCACCATGGCTTGAACAAATCTTGAATGTCCTCCCTTTCTGTCCCTCTATCCATTGCTCCACAGTTTAAAAGCTTACAAAACAAGACAGTTCAGCATATTATCTGCCCTCAAGTAGTGTCCTCCCACCACCTAAGCACAAACAGGGCTTGGATAACCTGTTTCTCTTCCTCCACCATCGCAACCCCAACACCAATCCTTTACTACTGTACCAAAGAACTTCTCTTCTAAGTCTGGCTTCAGAAACCCAGGACCACCTTCATCATTTGCTGCAGAAGTTTATTCATTTCCCTACTCTCGCACCTTGGCAAACTTTCTTGATCATTTTGTCATTTCTTAACTTTTTTTTTTCACTTCAGGGGTGAACATAGAAGGCTTTGATATGATCTACAAACACTACAAAACAATACCCTACCATAGACAATTCTGAGCCAGTCACATTTTCCATTTAATTATATTTAATTAAACCTTAACTTTATTTTTCATTTAAATAAATGTTAAACATTTAAACACACACTCTCAATTTATTTAATTGAATTTAACTCTGGTTTCTACCAACCCATGAAAAAATAGTCATGAATTCGGAAAATTTTTAAGTTTTGACTTGGGAAGGACATAAGTTTTTCTCATATATCCATTTATCCACTGGGAAGTTGAAATAATTTTCCAGGGCATTGCAGTAGGAATAATAAGACTTCACATTTACATGGCTTGTTCATTCTTGGCTCACAGATGCAAATGGTAATGGCATTCACTGACTTTGGGGTCAGATACCTTAAGGTTCAAGTCTTAATAGGTCTGAACCTATTAAAGTTCACAACCTTGGGCAAGTTACATAGTCTATCTAAGACTCACTTTCCTTTTCTGTGAAGTGAAGATAATAACTGTAACAACCTCATAGAGCTGGGCAAAGATTAAACAAGATGACATGGGCTAAATGCTTGTCATAGTAAACAATAACGTGTAACTTGTTGTTTGGGTACTTTTAGATCTAATAATGATTGTTCTATCTATCTGGATATGTGTGTCTGCATGAGGCGAAAAAGCAGCAAATATTAACCTCATTTTATAAACCAGAAAACCAAGGTACTCCATGACTAAAGGACCTGAACAGCCCTGAGAGCTGAGATAGGTAGTCCTCAGAACTGGATTTGCTTCCCCATCTCTGGATATTTGGTCCAGCACTGTGTTTAGTGCTGCCTCTTAATTCAGACATTTCCACCAACACAATCTTTTCTGTTTTTTACTTTTCAGTTTAGCTCTTCTGTGGGGTTTGAAAGAAAGAGGAAACCACACAAGGACGTGTCATATGCAGCTAATGATCTCCTTAATTACAATCCCTTGTTACCTCTCCAGGCTTTCCACTGACTAGTAGAGATAAAATTACAGGGTGATGTTTCAAGGGGGAGTACGGACCTACTTAGCATCACTTCTCTCTTTGAGTTAGTTGATAAAACTCATCATTAAATAGCTTATAAAATGATAATTATATTGGATGAATATTTCCACTGCAGTAATTAAGGAGTAATGACACTAAAAAAACTTTTAGCAGAGTGAATGACCTATTCTGGAAGTATCTAATGGATCTATAACGGGTAACAAACCCTGTAAATCTTGGCCAAGAGCACATATTCAATGTATTTTAAGAAAGGATCCTAACTACATATTTATAACTAATGCAAGAACTTTATTGCCAAAACCCATTTTTATCCATTGTTGTACTCTGTGTGTGTGTGTGTGTACATACATTTATTAGAATTCTGAAAACGAAAGTATACTTTTTTATGGATTTCATTTATTTAGGATTTGCAATGCTCTGAAGTATCTGGGAATTTAATGAAATTCAGCACTCATCAATTCTTATGCCCAAAGCTACCCCTATGTTAAGGGAGATCTAGTAAAAATTAGGCAGTGGCCTAATCAAATCCAGACCTAGGACTAAAAGAAATAGAATGTTTCTGCTTTCTCCTTTCTGTTCCCTGGTTGTGAGGGATGTTCATGGAAAGCACTGTTTGTCTGGCAGCCGGATGTTGGCCCTCTCCCAGTACAACCCAGCAGAGGTGCAGGGAAGATCGGGGAGATTCAGGAGTGTACTGATGAGACTCGATGGGGCCATGCAAGTGTTCTAATCCAAACAGAATCTTTTCAGAGTAACTAGGTTACAGTTTTGTAAGCAACCGATCTTTTATTAGTGTCCTCTCTTTAGTCTCTTTGCATAATTATACAGTAATCTGATGATATGGCAAGCACGAATTGTAGTAAAATATATGTAGTATTTCTTAAAAGAAACTACTGAGCTAAAACTGTCTGGCTCCTCTCACATGAACCCGTTGGAAGTATATAGTTCAAATGTTGGAAATCACATTTTGGAATTTTTGATGTTGTAAATGTGATGTCCAGATACGGTAGGACTCATTTAATTGAGAACATATATTTTGCCTCGGTAAATATTGACTTAGAAATAATACAAAAGTTTTCAATATTCAAAAGAGACTCTAAAGTGTTGTCACACACATGCACATACTTTCAGGCCATGTTATATGTTTTACTTGGCTATTCTAAAACGTGCCATTATAACAAGCAAACTGGCTGGACAAGGGGAAATATAATTAAAAGATCTTTTCCTTGGTCCTTTATTTCTTTTTTCTTTCCTTCCTTCTGAGGAAATAATTGTTCAAAATACTCATCATTCCCTCTTTGTTTGCATTATCCTTAAGTTCAATTCACTACATACTATTTGACATGAAAACATTTTAAAATTGATATAGCACACAAATTATTGAATTTTACAGTCACCTTTTATGTTTTCTTCATAACATACATCCATCCACCATTAAAAATGTTAATCTTAAATTATTTTCTCTGCAGTTAGGAGCTATTTTGCCATTCTAATTAAAATGATTAGTGAAGATGTCGATTTCTTAAGACAAGAAAGCATCCTAAATGTTCAACTTGCTTATCTTTCTTCAAGCTGCATGTGAAGTTCCTAACTTGTCAAAAGTTGGCTCTTCCGTGGTTTTCACCACCATATGGGTCTGCCATGTAAAACTCTGCCCACACTCTGGCTATTAATGCAATGGCACAGCCAGTTGAGTTCCATTCCATAGGTGCTTCTTTTAGACACCACTGAAATAGACACACAAAAGAAGAGAAAGGGAGAGAGAAAAGCAGAAAAAATGCTGCCAGCCCATCTTAAAATACTGTCACTACAATGTTGTAGAAAGGGTTGGAAGAGATGTGAATCTCAGGTGGTAATTTATTCTGTGTAATAAACAGTGAAAAACTGCTATTTTATACTTTTAAGTTAATTGATTCTTTTTCTATAATTTAATATGGGTTTTCCCAATTTCTAATTCCAGATCAATTCCAAAAACCAGCAGAGTGAGAGACAAATAGTTCTTAGTTTTGACTTCAGAAGCTAAAATCCAAAAATAATTTCATTCATTAGTGTTTAAGGACAGCTAAAGCAATGACTGATATCATCAAATAACCAACCAAACATACTGCTCAATTACACATCCTTCCAACATTTACTCCAAATCACACACTCTACTCTCCTAACAGCCATTATCTTAGTGAGAGATTGGCCAAATGGAAACCTGAACAGAATAAGCAACCTTTGGATTACCCATGTCAGGCATCTCTGGGGAATAAGCTTTTAGCAAGGTGTACTTGATGATGGCTTGCACAACCTAGTCTTATTTCCACTCTCAAATGTGTGCCTTCTCTTCCCAGATTTGCCAGTTGGCAGCTTTGGAAAATTCCCCCAGGGTCTCCTTTTTCAGACATTATATAGAATTAGAAACCAAGCCTTTGCTCTTCTTGTACTACACTGATCATTAGATCATGCTGAAGACCCTGCCCGCAGCAAAGGTTCTGGAGAGTCAGGCAGATCCCACTGATACCACCTACTGGGAATATTTACAAGAAATCCCTGGAATCTTTTCCATTGTAATTCTGTATTCCTTTATTTTTTATGCCTTTTCACTTGTTAAGGAGAATTAACCTATTTTCTTTTTCCTCTTTTCTCCCTTCCTTCTCTTTTCAGGAGGCATTGAAATTTTTAGCAAAGACCTTCAGAGGACATATTACAGGATTCTGTAATAGTGAACATATGGAAAGTATTAGAAATATTTATTGTCTGTAAATACTGTAAATGCATTGGAATAAAACTGTCTTCCCCATTGCTCTATGAAACTGCACATTGGTCATTGTGAATATTTTTTTTTTTGCCAAGGCTAATCCAATTATTATTATCACATTTACCATAATTTATTTTGTCAACTGATGTATTTATTTTGTAAATGTATCTTGGTGCTGCTGAATTTCTCTATTTTTTGTAACATAATGCACTTTAGATATACATATCAAGTATGTTGATAAATGACACAATAAAGTGTCTCTATTTTGTGGTTGATTTTAATAATGCCTAAATATAATTATCCAAACTGATTTTCCTTTGTGCATGTAAAAATAGCAGTATTTTAAATTTGTAAAGAATGTCTAATAAAATATAATCTAAATTACATCATGACTCAGAAAGTGAATTATGTATACCCTTTAAAATTTCTACTAGAAGGAACATGATGTAATATTTTTAACTATATTTGAATATAGCCGTAAGTATAATATGTTTATATTGGTATATATTCCAACATTTTCATATTAGCTTTTAGTTAAAAACCACTTAAAATATATTTTTTCCAATAGTGAAGTTCAATTCAATAGAATGGCTGAACTACTTAGACATCCTTTTATGAAGTATGTCTAATTTGAAGTAAAGAAGGAAGAGAGCAGAAAAAGGGCAGAGAAGTCAGGAGAAAAGATTCAAGAAACTCAGTCCAGAGAGTTAGCCAGATCTGAGAAAACGGAGAAAGGCAGATCAGGAACCTGAAGGCCAGGGGTAATTTTCACCAATGTAAAGTTTAATTTTGAAAGATCTTGCTCTTACTGGTAACAGCAAGAAGCATAAAAGAGCTATTGAGAATTTTACCAGGGAAAGGGATAGAGTGGGAAATATATATCAGCTCAAAAAAAACCTTCCCTGGGGCGCCTGGGTGGCTCAGTGGGTTAAGCTTCTGCCTTCGGCTCAGGTCATGATCCCAGCTCCTGGAATCGAGCCCCCATACCGGGCTCCCTGCTCAGTGGGAAGCCTGCTTTTCCCTCTGGCACTCCCCCTGCTTGTATTCCCTCTCTAGCTGTGTTTCTCTCTGTCAAATAAGTAAAAAAAATCTTAAAAAACAAACAAACAAACAAACAAACAAAAAACCTTCCCTGAAGAAGACTGCTTTCCTGTTGTATCACTCAGGATTCCAGGGACTTGGGTTGCTAAATAGAATGGTGTGATGCCATATGTAATCACCTTTCCACTATGACTATCATCCTATTTGTTCCTACCTCTGTGTTCAGATGAAAACAGACTTTCTTCTACAGAATTTTTTCTTTAACTGTCCACAGCTCAGGACCCACCCATCAGTAAAACAATACAACAAGACAGAAAGTCTGTGAATCAAGCAAGCCCATATTTAGGAAGTATTCTGTTAATGCTCCCAATCCTGTTAGATATCTATTAGATGTTTGGAAGATGCACAAGAAGTAAAATACCGTAACTGCCCCCGAGACTCTCTCATCCTAGTCAGTAGATTATACATACATTTATAAGAAACAACTAAATGCTGGATACATGATCCAAAATTCTATGAACATTTTAAAAAGGAAATACACACAAAGGGAGAGATTGGTCTGAGCTCTATGTGATTAGAATAATGTTTCTGAGATATTCAAATATTCAGACTGAATTTATTCATGCTTTCATTTGAGCCCCATAGCCTTCAAAACAGGACCCATCTTTGTATTTTTTTTGGTAAGAAATGCAAACCTATGTTAATAAGCAAATTCTAGAATTTGTGCTTAGTTTCATATATGAATTTGTTGGATACAGTTTGTAGCATTCAAATATTGAAGGCCAATACATTAAGCCTGTATAAGGCACCTAGTTTGGAGTGCTATAACAACAGATATGACCACATTTTACAAAACTCCATCTAAAACTCTAAATCTTAAGATTGCACCAAATCCATCTGAGTTGTTCCCATGAAAAATATGTTTTTTAACACTGCCTTGGTAACTACTTGAACATTAAGGTAAGGAAGTATCAGATTCAGGTCATCTTTAAGGTTTCCCTCACAAATAGCCCATCCCTTAAAAGAAAAAGAGGAAGAGGGCACATGGAAATTTATGGTTAGCAAGTCTCACCAAAGCATTACTAATACAATTAGTGTCTTTAGAGTCATACAAAGGTCTTCTAGCAGTGGTAAAGACTAAAATCATAGGATAAGGCATGGAGTGGGAAGATGAAGGAAGCAAAAAAGCCTTTTAAGAACAAATGGTGATTTTTTTTATGACATTGTCATTTTCTATGAAGGAAAAACTGAAATATATAATTTAAGATAAGTGTTTAAATATAAATAAACTCTTAGCAAATTATAGTCTAAATGAATATTGTTCAGCCTTGAGATAAGTAATGTTTATAAAGCAATAACAATTTAAATAAGGGTAAGCTGGACTAAGTTTTCTAGAATTAAGAAAACCTAATCCCCTAATTCACTATTAACTTCCTCCAATTTCATTCAAACAGAAATCTGATACTTAATTAGACATCTAAGATATAGTCATGGATATTGGGGAGTCCAACTCCAAGCAAAAGACAAGAAATGATAGTTAAGTGTGAAGCCCCTATTCCTTTCCTCTGTATTTCCTTAGCCATTATTGTAAAACAGGTACATTCTAAAGGTTTGTGCCTACAACACAATGAATATATTCAGGGCTATGTTAAGTTATGATCCCAACTTGGGATCAAGACCTTTGCTGGGACTAAGAGCCCGATGCTTAACCAACTGAGCCACCCAGGTGCTACTGGTCCTGAAAAATTTAAAGTGAATACTGGCATCTCCCTTCCTTGTTACAAAAATTAGTTTGGAATGCAGGTAGCATCAATTCTAGAAATAATGGTGAAACTGACACCTTCGGAGACAGCATAATCATACATTTCGATGGTTATGAATTTGGTTTTAATTTTCTATTACCTATTCTGAGTATCAGTTGAGCAAATCAAGCACTTAAAGCATTTTTATTTAAATTCATTAAATTTATTTTATTTTTAATATATTTCTAAAATATATTAATAACTAATATAATACTAAATTTTATTAAATTTAAATATTTAAAGCATTGAGAATTTTTCTGTATTTACCAAGCAAGAACAAAGGGAGTTAAGCTTCTTAAAATTCAAAAAGCTCCTTCAAGTCATATACTAATGGACCCAACAAGAACAAAGTCAAGTAGAACTTCAATTGTATCTTATAGTCCATTCTTAAATACTGAAATATGGTTTAATAGATGCTCATTAGTGGTTCAAGAACACAAGTTAATGCCTTTTATAAGAAATGAGAAAATATGTGCACCATCACAGGGTGTTACCTTTAGGATAATCTTGAGTTTAGTTCTAGAGCTTAATTCTCAAACTGTAAGATACAGTTTGTTATTTTTACCTTTGACCACAAAGTCCACAGAAAAATACAATCAGCTCTGGGCAGAAATAATGTGTTGAAGCTGAGAGGATTCATCTTCTGTAAATAGTATGCACTTTTATTGAGAGTTCTAAGTGTTCCCAGCAGAGCCACCATCCCTTCCTCAAACAAAGGGTCAGAGACATTCCAATCACAAATGTTTGCCACTTCCCTTTATTTAATAACCCAGCAGGTGTTAAGAACAAGACTATTACTAAAGAGTCTACTATATAGTTAGCAAAATCTGGTAAGCTAGTCCAAGGACTGAACATGCCAGGGGAGGTATTAAACACTGGTAGCTACAAAGATTCCAAAGACTAAAGGTATTACTTCAATGAATTACATATCACAGGTCCTGGGGTTAACTCCTAAAGAGAAATGCTATTCCTTCCAAGTTGCCAATGTTACTTCCCTAATTACTTTGTGGACTTCTTAAGGACAGGAACCTTATCATTCAACACATACTACCCAATACCAAATAATAGGATTAGTACATAGCGGGTGTTCAATAAATAATCTTTGAACAAAATTTAAAAGTTCTTTCAGCTTCCGAATGAATCAACTGAAAAGCAGAGCTGAGGAAAATGTCTGCCAGAGGTAGGAGATGGATCAGCGTTTTGAGTATTTCAGATTCCCAGGTCATGCCATTTTCTTATTCCAGTAACAAGAAGCTTAGAGAATAACTGCTCTAAGTTGTCAACTGTTCACCAGAGTGCCTTTGTTTTTTAGCCTCTGGTTTAATATGAATTTTTTCAGCTCTGTAAGTACAAGAAGCAAGGGTTTTTTGTTGAGTACACAGCGACCTCCCAGAGGAAGGGAGGAGAATTTAAAATATCAGGTTTTCTTCCTATGAATACACCGCACAGAAGTTACCCACAGGGCCCAGTTGTGCAAAAGAGGCACACTGCTATTTTGTCAAAAGATTAATGTACACAGTTCCCAACCAGAGCTACCCAACATCAGGATGAGAACATTCACATCTCTGTGTAAGTTCCTGATATGCTCATATTTACAACTGCAAAGCCCAAGGGATATATATGTTTCAAAACTGCATTTTAGTTAAACTTCAAAATGTCTTCCAGAAAATGTCATTACATTTTCCTACAACCTGGAAGACATTTAAAAATTGGAATATAAAATGTGTCACATCTGAAAAACTGGATTGTTAATGGTGACTCCTACTTCTTGCCAAACCTGCATTGCTTTGGGGTCTGAAAGATCGTTCATCCATCTTCCATTAGAGCAAGGTAATTGTGGTTACAGCTTCCTGGGTCGCCATTGAAAGACTGATGGGAAGTGGCTACATTGAGTCTCATGTTCTACAAAGTATATGCAAAACAATAATAAACCATACCATATTGAATCTAGTAATTCTATATTCACATTACTCTTTTTTTCATTTATCATGAGTTTTAGTAGGACCCTTGAATCAATGCATACTACAAAACAATATACTGCAGAGTTGCATCATAGATACCTACAGGTAAAAGAAACTAGAAAGCAGGAATGTTTTCTTAAGGAGGATGTGTTTCTCTTCAGATGATACAGTAAGAGATTCTAATTGCCCTGTTCCTCAAGAATTGGCAATTTTATTCTATAACAACATTTTATGCCATTATACCAACCAGAATGGTAGAAAGAATAAATTAGCCTAACACCAAGCCAATATATAACAGAGTTCATATTGTTCTTTTATGAGCTTGCACTATCAAACTGACACTCTCTTATTTAATCCTTCCAAGCATCCCTGATACTATGTCTCCATTTTACAGATGAGACAGCTTTGCATTAGAAGTCTTACCCAAGATCACCCAGCAGCTCACATAGCAAACAGGACTCCAAGCACGCCTCACCTGCCCTCCCAAGTCTGTACTCCATGGGCCAGATACAAATTTTGCAGTAAAGCTTGCTTCAGAATCAACTTCTTTTAGACAAAACTATGTCTGTCTTACTTTCAGTGAGTTCAGTTAAATCACAGGTCTGACACAATCCTATTTTGTTCCCTTCTCTGCCTCCTCTGAGGGTATCATTTTACCAGCTTCTGTCCTTCGTGGCATCTTGTAAAGCTGACTATTACCTATATTCCACAAAACTCATTTTTAAGTGTGCCCTCTTTCTCTCAATCAAACACACACACACACACACACACACACACACACACACACACAGGCATATGCCTGCAGCCAAGAAGCCCAGGTGTTTGCATAGGCCCATGAATGAGCAGCTGTTGCTTTAAAAGGAGGGAGGCAGAGGAGGGTGAGGGAGCGCTGGCTGGCAGGCGGGTGTGTAAACGTATACAGAGAACCACTTTCTGTAAGAAGGCTAAAACATATTTAAAATGGGACCACCTCAGAGATGAAATCTTTCCCCTCCTGCTACCTCTCAACCTGCTCCAAGACTCCAATATTCAGTTTTTCCAAGCCTCCCTCTCCCTCCCCCTACTTCCCTAGAGAATGCTGATTTTCTATGGGAACACTTGGCACATCACAGAGCGGTTCCCCTCCTTCATTTCACAGGCAGAAATAATCTCAGCAGTTAATTATTTCCCTGGCCAACAGAGGAGTGGGCCAGGCTCTGCATGCTCCTCTATCCACTGCCCACACAGGGCAAACAATGAGGGTGCCCTCATGGTTTCTTTTCAGTGGGCTTTCATCTCTAAACTGGCTTTTGGTTAGTGATTTATTTATTTTGAAATTACACAGAAAGAGAACAAGAAAATGTTTCCATTGAGATCAACTTGATTTAGGAAAGAAGAATGCCTTCGTCACAGGAGGGCGCTGTGGAGAGAACAAACAGGGCCGGACTGGAAGGTCTGCCTCTTTTGATTTGGAAACCAGCTGGGGCAAAGGTGAAGATAACATACCAGCTCCTGAAGGTGCTGGCTTGACTTGGTTTTGAAAGCATTGGCTGCTGCAACCTCTTGAATTCTCCCACTTCCCTCAGTCTGAAACTGCCTACCTTTTCTCATCAATTACATATTCTTCCATTTTCATAGCTCTCAGTCTAATTGTGAAGAATCCTGCTTGCTCAAAGCTCTCATTCATTTAGTACTAAATTAGTCTTTTAAAGAGATATGCAATTAGATATACATTTTATTGCCCAAAAGAATACACAAGTTTTAGGGTAATGGCTGCACATACTTTACTGATGCACTGAACAGGGGAGATGATATCTTTACCTATTACTATGTTAGACTGTTTGACCATGTTGCTCCAATGGGCTATCGTTCTCATAACGGTTCTCCTTGTCCCAAGGAGATAAGGAGATTCTTTTCCAAGAATCACATAGATTCGTATGCCCAAGCAATGAAGGCTACTCTAACCTAAAGGCAGATCCAATTCTATCTTCTTCTGGGGAGGACTATTATCCTGGTTGTCTGATGCTGTCCTTATATCACCTTCTCCAATAGTTTCACAATTAAGAGGTGATTAGCTTGAAAAGTAAATGTCCAGCAGACTATGTTAAACTGATTGGTTTGTTGGGCTTGCAGTTCATATACTTACTCTCTTTGGATGCCATGCTGAATCTACAACTGTTTTACCTTTTTTTATACTATAGACAGAGATACAGATATAGATGTAGCTATTTGGCCATTATTTCCTACTGAGCTTATGTCTTTCTTTGAGTATTGGCCTAGCAGCAGCCAACTGGCCAGTAAATACGTATCTTGGTTGAAAGTGACTGGGTCATCTGGAAATATCCCTATTCACTGGAGGTGGAAGTTGCATTTCTTGTATTTGACATAGACTGTACCTCAATGCAAATTCCAGACAGTTTCTATCACCTTTTATGTTAGTTAAATGGTAACAATAATAATAACTCCTCGTGCTTGTTTAGTGCTAATGTAGCCAACCATCACAGAAACAATATCGCCATAGAATAAGTCTACTTTGAGTAATCCATAATACAAACTAAAACTTCTAATGTTTTAAGTAAATGCAAAGAACTTTGTAGTAATAAAAATTACAGGGCTTTTCTGCTAGTCAAGAACTAAGAGCTCCAGAAAGGGTCTAGGTTACATAAAGGTAGGGATACTTTCCTATTATTCAAGAGGAAGTCCACATAACAGGTGCCCTATTTAACACTCACTGCACACACTTAATAAACATCTCATGTGTTAGGAACACAAGACACAGAGACAACTGAGGCACACTATTTCAAAGAACCAATAGATTACTTATTGCAATCCTAGTTTTACCTAACTTTCTGCTGGTACCACCTGGTATTAGGAGAAATATTTCTCCTTCAAATACTACATCCCTTGTTTCAGGAACACATGTTGTTTGTCTTCCCAGTGTAGGGAAAATATTTGTGTTTCCAGTTGAAAACTATGCAACTAGATTCTAGAGGAAACTCCTGTAGGTTATCAGATTCTGATTCTGGGGAAAGTATTTCATAACACCGTGAACTGTAGGTAACCGACAGCAATGTAAAATAATTCTTGTCTACAATTTTGTCCTGTCTAGTAGAGGATGTACTGACTTCTTTCCCCACACTTGGAAAAAAGTTTTGCCTCCATTTGCATATTCATTTCAATCTTTTTTGAACACGTTATAACATCCATCAGTCCCCTCATTAATTAGTGCATAGAGTAAATCTTTAACATATGTTCTTTTATAAACATTAGACTTACGATTCTTAAAATCAACTGGTAATACAGTATCTTCCATGTAAGGTGTCCACCCTTTCTTTAGTCCATCGTTTTGGGAAGACAGGAAGGTTAACACAACCTTCCAGTCCACAGAGTGGGCAAATGACCCAAACTTCGTAAAACAGAGAACTCCACTATCCCTGACCATAGTGATTGGTTTAGGGATGGGCACATGATCAAAAGTGACCAATCAGAGTTCTCCCTGGACATTTTAGTTGGGCATTATGGTAATAATGTTGCGGCTTTCTTTTCACTCTTAGGTTGTAAGAAAAATGTCTACATTTTTCTTGTATTTATCATCGCCCCAACTGTGTGAAGGAAACTAGTATAGAAAGGGAAAGAAGCCAACTTATAAAGAAAAGCAGAGAAAAGAGATGAAAAAAGATAACCATGAAACCATGGTTTGTGCCTTGGATCCACCCACTCCTAAAAGTTTTAGCTATATGGCAAGGGGCAGGGAAGGAGGAACAACCTCCTTTTTCTTAAACTAGCTTGGTTAGATTCTGTCACTTGGATCTAAAAGGTTCTAAAAAGAAAGCCTGACTTCTGACTTTTCCTGAATTTCTCTTCTTCTCCAACAGCAATCCTTCCACTTCAGAAAATGTTTGTGAGCAGCTAAACTTATTTGAGCGGCTAAGATCATTTTAAGATAACAGAGATATGGGGCACCTGGGTGGCTCAGTCATTAAGCATCTGCCTTCTGCTCAGGTCATGATCCCAGAGTCCTGGGATCGAGCCCCTCTTTGGGCTCGCTGCTCAGCAGAAGGCCTGCTTCTCCCTCTCCCACTCACCTGCTTGTGTTCTCTCTCTCTTTCTGTGTCTCTCCTGTCAAATAAATAAATAAACTCTTTAAAAAAAAAGATAACAGATAAATGAGATAATGAGATAAAGGAGTAACACACTTTTCATTTATATTAAGTCAAGTTTAAAGGAGAAGGCAGTCTCTTCTGGGACTTCTTGCTACCACACAGCTTCCAAGGCTGCAATAACTTCCTCTGGCAATTGACACGTGAGTTTATAGTTTTTTTCTATCATCCCAGACAGACTACTACATCTTCAAGCATTGTCCACCTCCCTCCCCAGCCCAGTAATATGGGGTGCCTATATTAGTTAAGAGTTCTCTAGAGAAATAAAACCCATGGAATATATGTAGGCCTTTGATGTCAGATTGGAACTTACAACCTCAGTTCTTTTAGGTCTCAAGCTTGCCAACTGAAAATTTTGGATTTAGCCTCCATAATCCTGTGACTCCATTTCCTATAGTATATCAATCAATTTCTCTCTTTCTTTTAGGGCCTTTTTTTCTCTTCTTAAATATTCTTACCTCCTTCATAATAGATTAGTTGATTTATAAGTATATATAGATTTATGTCATAGATTTATATATATTATATATATATATTATATAGAGAGGCCATAGATTTATATAGATTATATATAGATTATACAGACATATATATGTGTGTGTGTGTGTGTATATATATATATATATATATATATATATATACAGAGAGAGAGATATGGAGAGAAAGAGAGTTTCAAACGTAAATCTCATCCAGAAATACCCAGATATACTCAAAAATAATGCTTAACTTCATGATTAAAAACTCCTGGCAAAGTGTGTTTAGAGGGAACATACCTCAGCAGAATAAAGGCCATATATGAAAACTCACAGCTAACATCATACTCAGTGATGAAAAACTGAAAGCTTTTCTTCTAAAATCAGGAAGAAGACAAGGATGCCCACTCTCACTACTTCTATTTAACATAGTTCTAGAAGTCCTAGCTGTGGCAATCAGATGAGAAAAAGAACTGAGAAGCATCCAAATTAGTGGGAAAGAAGTAAAACTGTGACTATCTGCAGATGACATGATAGATGAAAACTCTAAAGACTTTACCAGAAACTACTGAAACAAATAAATGAATTCAGTAAAGTTGTAGGATACAAAACTAAGATACAGAAATCTGTTGTGTTTCTATATACTAATAATGAAGTAGCAGAAAGAGCAACTTAGAAAATAATCCCTTTTACAATTATATCAAAAAGAATAAAATACCCAGGAGTAAATTTAACCAAGGAGCTAAAATACCTGTACTCTGAAAACTATAAGACATTGATGAAAGAAATTCAAAATGACACAAATGGGGAAAAAAAAAAAACCATTCTCGTGGATTGGAAGAATTCATGTTGTTAAAATAATATACTATCCAAAGCAAGCTACAGATTCAATGTAATCTCTATCAAAATATTAATAGTATTTTCCCACAGAACTAGAGCAAATAATCCTAAAATTAGTATAGAAACACAAAAGACCTTGAACAGTCAAAGCAATTTTGAGAAAAAAAAAACCAAAGTTTGGAAGTATCACAATCCCAGATTTCAAGATATACTGCAAAGCTATAGTAATCCAAACAGTGTAAATCTGGCAGAAAAGCTGACCTATAGACCAATGAAATAGAGAGCCCAGAAATAAGCCCACACTTATATGGTTAGTTAATCTATGACACAGGAGGCAAGAATATGCAAAAGAGAAAAACAGTCTCTTCAATAAATGGTGTTGGGAAAACAGGATAGCAACATGCAAAAGAACCTGGCAAAAATTTTACCAAGATAAAAGCAAAGGAAGCCATCGACAAAACGAAAAGGCAAACTATCAATTTGTAAATAATATATCTGATGATTAGAAGCTAATACTCAAAGTATATAAAGAACTTCTGTAACTCAATGCCAAAAAAAGTAAATAATCTGATTAAAAACAAACAGAGGACCTGAATAGACATTTTTCCAAAGAAGCCATCCAGATGGCCAACAGACACATGAAAAGATTGTCAACATCACTAATCAGCAGGGAAATGCAAATTAAGACCACAATGAAATATCACTTTACCTATCAGAATGTCTAGCATCAAAAAGACAAAAAATAACAAGTGTTGGCAAGGATGTGGAGAAAAAGGAACCTTTGTGCACTGAGGTAGGAATGTAAATTGGTACAGCCATTGTGGGAAAACAGTATAGAATTTTCTCAAAAAATTACAAATCATAATACCAAATGATCCAGTAACTCCACTGAATATTTGCCCAAAGAAAATGAAAACACTAATTCTAAAAGATATACGTACCCTTATGTTTATTACAGCATTATTTGCAAAAGCCAAGATATGGAAGCCACTTAAATGTCCATTAATAGATGAATGGATAAAAATGGGATATATAAATACAATGAAAAATGACCCAGACAATAAAAACAATATGATTTTTCCATTCATAATAACACAGATGGACCTAAAGGGTATTATGCTAAGGGAAATAAGTCAAACAGAGAAAGATAAATATTATATGATTTCATTTATATGTGGAATCTAAAAAACAAAACCAATGAGCAAATAAACAAACCAAGAACAGACTCATAAATACATACAGAGCACAAACTGATGGTTACCAGAGGTGAAGGGGATTAAGAGGTACAAGCTTCCAGTTATAAAATAAATAAGTCACAGGGATGAAAAGTACAGCAGAGGGAATATAGCCAATAATTCTGTAATGACTCTGTGTGGTGCCAGATGGTGACTACAATAAAAAAAGAGGAGGAGGTGGAGGAGGAGAAACGTTTAACCAATATCTGGGTGCCCTGCAGCCCAGTCAAGTTGACACAGAAAATTAACCATCACAGTGCCCCACTCACGCACTCCTATAGCACACTGCAGAATGGAATCAAGACCAAGAAAAATGAACCAACAGTGAGTGCCTCTTCAAATCAATAATTATTAAATAGAAAAGAAGCCATATGCTACTGTGGGGAGTTAGTAGAAAGGGGAAACTGCTTGAGGTAGCCAAAAATTTGCTTCTCTTGCATTGCCTGTGAACGGTTCCCCTGATCAGATTTGCAATCTCAGTCCAGCTGAAGGAAAGCCCTGAAGACAACCAGGGCTAAGAATGCAATTTAGTGATTCATTATTAGTATTCAAGCAGAGTCCTGAGGTGTCTCACTTACCCCACCTCAAGATGTCTATGAAAATAGTCCGTCAATCACAATCATACTGCCCTGAGTTTTAAAAACACAATTTGTTCCATTTTGCACATGTTCACTGACGTTTAACACCCTGCACAGCTATACTACTCTGTGATTTTACCCGACTCTCTGTATTTTTCCTATAGGCATTCTTCTTATGCTGTGTTGTAATTGCCCACCTACTTCTCTGTATTCTGATAGACTGTAAACACCATGAGAACTAGCCCCACTAGAATACGATATGGCCAGAACAGTATCAGGTGTTCAGTAAGAATTTCTTGAATGGGTACAAATGTGTAACTCACAACTTTTAAACTCCCTAAAGGCAAGGATCTTATCTGCCCCACACTTTTCACTGGAGATTTGTCAGAGCAGTGCCACACACACACACACACTATATATATATATATATGGGGGTATATGTTATTATTCCTCCTGAGTTTCCCACAGGAAATCTCTAACAAACCACCCTCCTGACTGTGGGCACTTACCTTATTACTTTGTTTTTATAAACTTTGCCCACCCCCCATTGGCATAACCAATTGTTAACTCACCATTCGATAAATACAGCTTAATATTTTCAAATAAATTGCATAATAAATATTTTCCGGTACATCATGTTCACAGGCTACAATTTCTAAAGTCATTTCTTTGCTCTTTCTTTTTCTCTTGTTCATCAATTTGACTATACCCTCTAATGAATTGTATGTAGCCTTACATGGATTTCCTGTTACACTGTAAGCCAAAACACAAATTTCTGAGTATTTCTTTCAAAGGCTCCTCCCAGGTAGACCCACCCTTTCTAAGTGTTTTCATCTCCTACTCTAACCTAGCTTCACTTCAAGATCAACTAAATTTATTGTCATGCGGCTCCTTCCACTGGTTCTTCCTCTGCTGGCCATGCGCCTTTGCTCAATTTTTTCCATATCTATGGAACAACAACCAAACCACAAGTTTCTCCTCTTTAAATCACAGCTCAAGGACCAACTGCTCCAAGAAGTTTTTTCCCCACCCATCTTCCAATCCATCAGATCATCACTGACCCTGACTTCTCCCACAACATAACCTTGAAATGACTGAATTTATAAGTATGGTGTGGCTGCAGTCCAACTTCTGGCTTACGTCAATACTAATGGCCCAATCTCACTATTAATCAATGTTAGATTTAGAAAGAACCAAAAGAAATGTTCAATAGTCATTAAATCAGCACTGTAAAATTTAGCATTTTGGGGTGAATACAACTAGGTGTACTTCATTTGAGTTTCATGAATTTATTCCTGCCTCATTCCATGGAAATTTGAGATTACAGTAATACAGAGCATATAATGACAATTAAAAGTAGTATCAAGAGCAGGGAAAATGTGGATAGAGTAAAATACCAAGATTATGGGGAAAACTGAAATGTAAATAATCAGGCCATAGACTCTTCCATGGTTATTAAAGTTGAGCTGCTCATTTAGCTATGATCTTGGCACTAGATGATTAAACATTAAGTCCTATTTCTTCCTTAATAGTTAAAATTAATCCATCCTCTTGGAATGCTGTGAAAATAGTCAGGTTACTAGTACTTTTCAGAGTTGATAGCTGTAGCATAAATTAGTGTTTCTCAAACTATTTTGCCTGAAACTTAGTCTCAAAAGACATGGCATAAACATGGCATAAAAAGGGGGGTCCTGTGTTTAGTTTGGAAAGCTTTGAGTCATCCTGCAGAAAATAATCTTATTTTATTTTGTTAAAATCCAGTTCTTCCCAAATGAAATAGAACACAATTCCCCAACCTTTTTCTCACATAACACCTTTTCCCATACAACATCCCACAGAAATAGCTTCCAAATGGCTCACTTGGAAAAAGCTGGCAGGACAGCTTTTAGGACAATAGCAAAGAAATCAGAACCACCACATCTTAAGATGCTTCAGTTGTATTTGTAATGTTTTAGTTCTTAAGCCAGGTAGTGGGTATACAGGTATTCATTATATAATTGTACATTCTTTTTGATGTGCTTGGTACACTTCCTAATTGCAAAAACAAAATTAAAAAAAAAAATCCCTGTCATAGACTCTAGGTTCTAGCAACTTCCCCCAGGCAGTGTATAGCAAAAGGGCTGGTGACTTCATCTGCAGAATGGGCCCAACTGCATGGCTCCAACATTATTTGGAACAACAATAAATCAACAGTAACCATAAGAGCAGCCAATACTTACCTAGTACCTACTATGTGTCAATCATTCTTTCAGGGCTATGAATTCATTTAATCCTTATGACACCCCTTGCATCAGTATTATTAACCATTCTTTGCACATGAGGAAATTAAACCATAAAGATGGTTTAATGTTTGACTCCTGAATTGCATATTTTAGCAGCACCCCATCTAAACCTTGTGTTATCCAGGGTGGTCAAGGGGGACTTTGCACATATGGAGACACTTGAACAAAGGCCTGAAGGAATTAAGGGAGAGAGGTGTGTGGGTATCTGGAGGAACAGCATTCCAAGCAAAGGGGATGCCAATTGCCCATGGGGCAGGTGTGCTTGGCGAGTTTGAACAACTCTATTAACAATATACGACCCCACGTAATCAAAGACCTGCGAACCTCTGCAGACATGTTCATTTATTCATTAATTCTAGCTCCCTCAATGCACCTTTTATTCTCTCTTTTGCCTCTAGAATTTTTCTCCTCTAGAACTACTCCTCTCTCCCGGTCCCTATGTCCCTATCTTTGTCAAGCTAACTTCTTTGGGTCTTATGTTGCATCTTCTATTACATCTTTGACTTTCCCATAAGTAGACTGTTTCCTGTATATCTCATACCTCCATGTATAGATAATGTGTATTAGGTACTCCCCATGAGCCAGAATTATGCTAAGAACTTGTCTGGCATCACATCACATAAATTTCATGATAGCCTAAATGAGATAGGATTTGTTAGTGTCCTCATTTTATGGGTGAGGAACATGAGGCTTAAAAAGCAACTTACCCGGGCGCCTGGGTGGCTCAGTGTGTTTAGCTGCTGCCTTCGGCTCAGGTCATGATCTCAGGGTCCTGGGATCGAGCCCCGCATCAGGCTCTCTGTTCAGCAGGGAGCCTGCTTCCTCCTCTCTCTCTACCTGCCTCTCTACCTGCTTGTGATCTCTGTCTGTCAAATAAATAAATAAAATTCTTAAAAAAAAAAAAAAGAAAGCAACTTACCCAAGGTCACATGACAACACGGGTCCAAATAAGGCCAAAACCCTTGCTCTAAGCATTCTGCTATAAAGCTTATCACACTGCTCTGTAACTGCAAGTTCACATTAGCTATCACCACCAAGCTCCTTGAGGCGAGGATTATGTCATGTTCTTTAGTGTATGGAATGGTTTCTGCTACATAGTAAGTTAAGTAAACATGACTAAATAAGTGGAATAGAGTAGCTTTCTTCATAAGCAGTGCAATCTTGTCTTCAGGAACTCAGAGTCTAGATCAGCACACTGGGATCTGAGATTTAATTCTAATGTTTAGAAGAGGCACCATCCAGGCATACTTTCTTTGGCCAAACCACACAGTGTATATTTCAAATTCTGCATTTCTGCCCACTCCGTCTCCCCTGCTTGGCCACTTTGACCATCCTCCCTTGTTTCTCAGGGTCCAACAGAGATGGCAACTTTTCCGTCCACCAAGCCTCCTTGGACCAGCCTGACACTTGTCAGAGTCTCACTCAGTCCATGACAGTCCATGACAGTGTCTCCAACAATCCAGAACTTTGCCAACATAGCACCTTCCAGAACATCCCTCAGATAACTTCCTTACTCTATTCCTAACTCTAAGCTGTACTCTGCATCCGTCTGATTTCTGTGCTTAAATTATTCTGTACATATTTTTAGTTCTGTTACATTGCATCATGAAAGATTCTTAAGTTGTTCTGTTTCCCCTGTTAAGCAACATGGGGAGCAAAAATCAAGGCTTTAAAAAACCTCAAATGACATTTGGAAGGCTTGTTTATTAAAATGACTTTTTTTAATTAAATATTTTTATTTATTTATTTGACATACAGAGATCACAAGCATGTAGAGAGGCAGGCAGAGAGAGAAAGAGGGGAAGTAGGCTCTCCGTCGAGCAGAGAGTCCAGTGTGGGGCTCCATCCCAGGGTCCTGGGATCATGACCTGAGCTGAAGGCAGAGGCTTTAACCCACTGAGCCACCCAGGCACCCCAAAATTTTAACTAAATATCATTTAATTCAAGAGTTATTAAAGCTTTACTTAAAAGGTACTGGTGTACAAGAGGTTATTTTAAGTATTTTGGAGTAGGAATAAACTTCATGTAATATTTGAATTATTATAGCCTTTTAACTAAAACTCTATAACAGGTCTTATCTGAGTCATTTTCTTGTCTCTATTCTGAACACTCTGTACAGGATGGATATCTAAGGAAGAAAAGACTCTGGTATCTATATGTG
The DNA here is from genome assembly GCF_011764305.1 of Mustela putorius furo. Lineage (NCBI taxonomy): Eukaryota > Metazoa > Chordata > Mammalia > Carnivora > Mustelidae > Mustela > Mustela putorius. Next base: position 24,616,597 of record NW_025422368.1, on the reverse strand, counting down.
ATCATCATTTCTTCCAAACAACTACTCCTAAATAGAAATTACTGGAAGTAAATGTCAATTATTCAACAGACAGACATACAAAGCTTTAAAGAAATCATACCACTGATGTGCTTGAAGATTTTTTAATAATGCTGCTTTGATAATTATTGACCTATTTAATTAGCATAGATTCTCTTTTTTATTGTAGATAACTACATTTTAATAGGAATTTACCTCAATAGTAAGTCTTTATAGAAGGCTTAATATCCATAGCCATATATTACCAACGTTCAGATTCTCTTCATTTGTAATAATGTTGGCTAAGATTGCTTGAGCATTTCTTACAAATCAGGCACTGAATTCAAGAGCCTTGTATGCATTATTTCATTTAATCCTTCAAAATCCCTACAAGTCAGTAGGGTTTTTATGCCATGTTGCAGATAAGAATCATTAAACTCATTGTCCAAGCAACAGGTATCCACAAAGGTCATAGTCAGAATTGGAAGCCAACAATCTGATCCAAATACTCTGTTTTTGTTTTGTTTTTTTGTAAAATAAGAATTCATTCATAAATTGAGACATCCTTTGGGAATTTAAAAAGTAGAATAGTTTGCTACATAGTTTTTACAACTGATAAAAGGAAAAGGAAAGGGGGGAAAATCCCAGATGCATAAGTAAGATTTTGAAATATATCAGTTTGATGTGTATGGTCTACTTTTTCTTCTGAAAAAAATTAACATTTCCTATTAATTACAACATAGTTTTGAATTATGGGATAAAATCCTTACCTTATTTCATATTTAAAAATTATTAATTAGTAAGTGCCACAGACTTTCTTATATTAAAATATATTTTTTTGAATTTCAAAGTATACCATTTTTGGTCCTTGAGGATTATCTGATCATACACTTTAGCAAGTTTCTAACTGCAAAATAGCAAGTTGGAACAGAAAATATAGAATTTGCCAATTTTAAAAAATTAGCCATTATAGCTAGATCTAAAAAACCATTTGTTTTATAAAATCCCTTGTGTCTTTCAATTATTAAATACTGACATCTTAAAAACCCTAAACAACAGAATTTCTTATTGTGAATTATGCCATGATAATATAAAAGTTCCAGATTTAAAAAAAAAAAATCTTATTTCCAATTTAAGCCACATGAAAGAAAGCTGGAAGGGATTTAAGGAGATCACTAGGTTCATCCTCCAACCACTTCCAATCAAGACTAGTATTCAGAGACATACTTTAAGGTTATGTACTAGAATAATGTCAACCATATTCTTAGATTGGGCTGTGATTATTTGACATGAAACAAAATGTCATGGGCATAATCTTAATTCCTGTTGACAGCTTGGAAGATACCACTAGGTGGCAGCACAGGAGACACTCAGCCTCTGAAGTGGACTTCAATTGGCATGACTGGAAGGGTAAGCCAAGCCAGAGAAAGGTATAGAATTCTGCTACAAATTTCAAATTGTGTGGCTTTGCTGGCTACACCCTTTATGGGTTAGAGAAGACAAGAACAATAATTTTCTTTTAATTAAGGGAAACATAAACTAATTCCCTTAGTTTTTTCCTTCACATGCATATTTTACATAGTTGTAGTGAACAATTTAATATTCATCAAATCCATTTTCCACACTGTAGTCAGACCCATATTTCTAAATGTAAATGGAATCATCCTCTATCCATGCTTTAAAATTTTCGATGGGGGCGCCTGAGTGCCTCTGTCAAGTGTCTGCCTTTGGCTCAAGTCATGATCCTGGGGTCCTGGGATGGAGACCTGCATGGAGCTCCCTGCTGCTTCGCCCTCTGCCTGCCGCTCTGCTTACTTCTGCTCTCTATCTCTCTATCAAATAAATAAATAAAATCTTAGGGGAAGGCTCCATAGCTCAGGGGTTAGAGCACTGGTCTTGTATAAATAAAATCTTAAAAAAAAAAAAAAAAAGATTTTTCAATCTTCTCCTTGCTTCTTCCAAATGGCCCTGTATAGATCATGTGGCTTTTACCTCCCCAAAGTCACCTTTCCTCCTGCTGTAGCACCCAGCACAGTGACAAGCACTGAATTCATATCTACTATTGTACAAAATTGTTTAAATTGTGGAAAAAACCACATAATATAAAATTTACCATTTTAACCATTTTTTTAAGATTTTATTTATTTATTTGACAGAGAGAGATCACAAGTAGGTAGAGAGGCAGTCAGAGAGAGTGAGAGGGAAGCAGGTTCCCTGTCAAGCAGAGAGCCCCATGCGGGACTTGATCCCAGGACACTGAGATCATGACCTGAGCCAAAGGCAGCAGGTTAAACCACTGAGTCACCCAGGTGCCCCCATTTTAACCATTTTTAAGTGTATAATTGAATAGTGTTGTTATATTCACACTGTTGGGACAGAACTTTGTCATCTTGCCAAACTGAAACTCTACAGCCCTTCAACAACTTCCCCACCCCTAACAACCACCATTTTACTTTCAGTTTCTATGAATTTGACTACCTTAGATACCTCATAGAAGTAGAATCATACAGCACATGCCTTTTTGTGACTGGCTTATTTCACATAATATAATATCTTCGTGGTTCATCCAGGTTGTAGTATGGGGCAGGATTTTCTTCCTTTTTAAAGCTGAGTAATATTTCATTGCCTATATATATATATTTCACTGCACATATATATGCAAAGGAATATATATAATCATGTATATGATATCACATTTTGTGACATAGTATGTCATATATGTGTCACATAAGGAAAATGTATACATATACATGTATGTGTGTGTGTGTATATATGTGTAATATATCATATTCATCAGTTGGTGAACACTTAGATTGTTCTCATGTCATGGTTATTCTGAATCATACTGCAACAAATATGGAGGGGGATGTAAATATTTCTTCAAGATTCTGCTTTGAAAGTACTTTTGTCCATTTTCTTCTCTTCGGAGAAATGTCTATTAAAGTACTTTGTCCATTTTTTAATCAGGTTGTTTTCCTACTGTTGTTGAGTTTATAGGAACTATTAATATTTTCTGGATATTAATCCTTTATCAAATATATGATTTGAAAATATTTTCTCCCATTCTACAGGTTGCCTTTTCACTCTGTAGATTGTATTCTTTGTGCACAGAAGTGTCAATTTTTTATAAAGGAAAGCTCCATAGTCTACATAATTATCATTCTTCATGGGGCAGTCACATCCTTCCACCCAGCAAGTGGAATCATAATTTATTTAACCATTCTTACAATGGTACATTATTTCCTATTAAATAATGCCATAAAAATAGTATTAGTGATTATTTCCTTAGGATTTATGTTGCCAGAAATAGAATTACTGGATCAATTAATATAAACATTTTATTTTACAAATTGCTTATGGTCTTATTACTGATTGCTAAATTAATTTCTTTCTCTTTTTTCTTTCTTTCCCTTTCTTTCTTTCTTTTTCTTTCTAAGACCAACAGTAATATTATATTTGTTACTTTGTTGAACAGTTAGTACATGCCAAGCACTCAGCTAGATTATTTGAACTTAATACCAGTCCTCATATCGATGCTACAAGGTAGGAATCATCACCATTTTAGAGTTAATAATACAAATTCAGAATTGTGTTAGTTACCCAAGATTGCATAGCTTATAAGTGACAGAATTATCATTTAATGTTAATCTGCCTTACATTGATTATCTCTGCTTGCAAATATACCACTTTCACCATTCCTTCACATCCTCTTTAAGACTTATAATGTCTGCTAATTTAATAGATGAAGAATGGGTAATTATTAAGGCACATACCTTTGATGACATGCATGGATGAATATTTTTCCGCATTTAATTTACACTGCCCCTTACTATTTCCCTACCCTAGACTGAATAGATATTTCTTTTTATTGCACAACCACAGCACATAGCCTTTTATAACAAATGTTATTATGCAATTTTGTCCTGCCTTGAATTGTAGGAGTTTCTGAGTGCCAACCCTAGTCCCCCATTCACTGTTTATATCCTCAGCCCTATTTTTACATCTTGCCAAATTATTTTTTCTATAATAAAGATATTAACCCTTGTCAGTCATACTTGTGCAATATGCAATGCCACTCTATTTTCCTTTCTTGTTAGTGTTTTTTCTATATATAGCATATACTCCTTAATTTTTATATATTTGTTTTTAACATGGTCATTTTTATATTGATCATTTAATTTGTGGTTTCTTCTATTGTTTCTAAGTGTAGAAATTTATTTTATCTTCATATATAAGTGCTGTATAAATATTTATTTCTATTTTCTTGTTTTGCTTTTTTCTATGATTCAATTTTGATGCTTAAATCTTTAACCCCGCTGAAATTTATTTTGAAGCACAGTGTAGATACAAATTTATTACCTTCTCAAAATTGTAAAGTAGATGGTCCCCATACCATTTATTAAATAATCTTTCCTCACTATTCTTAATGCCTCAATTATATATTAAAGCCATTTATATGAACTAATTTTAATAGCAAGTTTATTGAAACATAATTCACACTAAAGGGCACAACTCAGTGGGCTTTGTACATTCAGAATTGCACAACCATCATCACAACCTAATTTCAGAACATTTTCATCACCCCAAAAGGAAACCACCCACTGTTAACAGTTACTCACCATCCTCCCCTTCCCTACCCTCCGGCAACCACTCATCTACTTTCTGTCTCCATGAATTTGCTTCTTCTGGACATTTCATGTAAATGGAATCATACAAAATGTGGCCTTTTTATGACTGATTTATTTCACTTGCTTCCCGTATTCATCCATGTTGTAGCATGTATCAGTACTACATTCCATTTTATGGCCAAATAAGATTCTAATATATGGGCACCTAATCTCAGCTGGTCTGCCCGAGACCCCCTGAGCGCCAACCCTAGTCCCCCGTGCAGTCCCATTTCCGCTCCAACAAGATGAAAGAAACTATCATGAACCAGGAGAAACTCTCCAAAGTGCAAGCACAAGTGCGCATTGGTGGGAAAGGAACTGCTCGCTGAAAGAAGAAGGTGGTTCATAGAACAGCTACAGCAGATGATAAAAAAAACTTCAGTTCTCCTTAAAGAAGTTAGGGGTAAACAATATCTCTGGTATTGAAGAAGTGAATATGTTCACAAACCAAGGAACAGTGATCCACTTTAACAACCCCAAAGTTCAGGCATCGCTGGCAGCGAACATTTTCACCATTACAGGCCATACTGAGACAAAGCAGCTGACAGAAATGCTACCCAGTATCTTAAACCAACTTGGTGCAGACAGTCTGACTAGTTTAAGAAGACTGGCTGAAGCTCTGCCCAAACAATCTGTGGATGGAAAAGCACCACTTGCTACCGGAGAGGATGATGATGATGAAGCTCCAGATCTTGTGGAGAATTTTGATGAAGCTTCCAAGAATGAAGCAAACTGAATTGAGTCAACTTCTGAAGAAGATAAAACTTAAAGAAGTTACTGGGGGCTGCTATTTTATGACTGCTTTTTAAAATTTTGTTCATGGATCTGATAAAATCTAGATCTCTAATATTTTTAAGCCCAAGCCCCTTGGACACTGCAGCTCTTTTCAGTTTTTGCTTATACACAATTCATTCTTTGCAGCTTATTAAGCTGAAGAAGCCTGGGAATAAAGTTTGAAATAAGATTAATAAAGTTCTTTGCCTAGGGGGAAATAAAAAAGATTCTAATATATGTAGGGGCATCTTGCCTGGGTGGCTCAATTTGTTAAGCATCTGCCTTCAGTTCAGGTCATGTTCTCAGGGTCCCCGGATTGAGCCCTGCATCAAGCCCCACATGGAGCCTCACATCAGGTTCTCTGTTCAGCACAGAGTCTCCTTCTCCCTCTCCTTCTGCCTGCTGCTCTGCCTACTTGTACTGTCAGAGAAATACAATCCTTTAAAAAATACTTAAAAAAAAAGATTATATTATAAAAAATAAACATTTTTTTAAAAATAAAATAAAATAAGATTCTACTATATGTATATACATTTTGCTTACCCATTTATTAGTGGATGGTCATTTGACTTACTTCTACTTTTTTGGCTATCATAAATAATATAAATATAAACATTTGTGTACAGGTTTCCATGTGTGTGTATATATAGATATGTAGATATATAGATATTTTTTCTCTTGGGTATATACCAAGGAATAGAACATCTGGATCATATGGTTTAACTTTAAGGAACTGCTGTACTGTGTACAAAGCAACTGTATCATTTTACAATCTCGTTAGCAATGTATAAGAGTTCCAATTACTCCACATCCTCATCAACACTTCTTATTATCTTTTTTATTATAGCCATGCACGTGGATCTGAAGTTGTATTTCATTGTGGTTTTAATTTGTATTTCTCTAATGACTAATGATGTTGAATACATTTTTATGTGCTTATTAGCCATTTGCCTACCTTCTTTGGAGAAATGCCTATGCAAATTTTCTGCTCATTTTTTAATTAGACTATTTGTCCTTTTGTATTTGAGTTAAAAAATTTATTTATATATTCTGGATACAAGTCCTTTATTTTCTCCCAATCGGTGGGTTGTCTTTTCATGTTCTTGATGATGTCCTTTAAAATGCAAAAGTGATGTTTTTTTAATGAAGATCAAGTTACCTATATTTTTCTTTAGTTGCTTATGCTTTTAGTGTTACTTCTAAAAAACTATTGCCTAATCCATGGTGACAAAGATTATGCCTATGTTTTCTTTTAAGAGTTCTATATTCCCAGTTCTTTCATTTAGGTATAAGTTCCATTTTTAGTTACTTTTTGCATATGTGAGGTCCAACTTCATTCTTTTGCATATTGATATCCAGTTGTTTCAGCACCACTGGCTAAAAAGATCATTTGTTCCCTGTCTTCGACGAATTTCTGGACCATTTATTTGTTCCAGCGATTTCCATGTTCTTGAAGGTCTACTATGTCTTAATTATGTTTGCTTTGCAATCAATTTTACACCTGGAGAAGTTACCCTTCCCTTATTAACCGCGTCCATCACCCACTCTCCTCCCCAACCCACATATTCAGAATATTCTTTTTGATTCTCATCCACTTATTATCCTAGATCAGTAGTTTACCAACTTTGCTCCCCCAGACAACAAATTCAAAAGTTTATGGTTCACTGCCTGCATTTCTACTTAGTGATCATTTCCTTCCTCTTGAATTGTTGTTGTTAAGGGTTTATGTATTTTTCTCAATCCATTGTTCTCATTGAACAGGTATTACCTCCATTTTAAAAAGTGAATAAATATTTAAAAATAGATACACAAGACAGAGTTAAATTCTGTGACTTGACCTAATTCACCCAACTAGACATTGGCAAAAACATTTGACTATCTCAATTGCTATAAAGTATATTTCTGAGAATGTTTCCACTTAAATCTTACTGTTTTTGATCTACTAATCTGGATTTTCAAGAAAAATTGAAATGTCTGTCAGTCAGTCTAATTGTACTTTTTCTCCATACTGGTTTATTGTTGTATATCACCAAAGGATTTATAATTTGATAAACTCTGACCTGTCAAAGCATCTGTAACTTGGATAAAGCCACTAACTATTGGCTGTGTCCAACTGTTTTCTCAGTTTTAACTTAGAGGAAGAATTCCCAAGGGAGGCACAGTATGATTCTTTATGGTGATGGGAAGACATATGTAGCTTAGGATAAGTAGTTTTTATATTGCTCTTTTAATGCATACTACAGTTATTAAATCTCAATAAAATCTTCAGGGCTAGGAGAATATACCCAACATTGAATGAGAAAATGCTGTAGTGGACATATATCTACCACTCTCAAAAAAATAAAAGATAAGACACTATTTTGGAGAATAATATTGGATCTTCTTCCATCTCCAGGTCTGTATAAGCCAAAGAAAGTTATGTAAATTTATGCAATTTGCCAATGATTGGGCAATGCAATCTGCTGCCTTTCAAATATACAGATCATTCTCTTAGTACCAAAAAAACCTCCCCACAAATAGTCTAGGTCAGCACTTTATAATAGAAATAAAGTGTGAGTCACATAGAGAAATTTTTAAACTTTTAAAATTAAATTATTGAATTTTCTGGTAGTCACAAATCAGTAATAAGAAAAAGTCAAAATTACTTTTAATATATATTATTTAACCTAACATATCTAATATATCATTTTAACATGTAATTATTATGAAAATTATTGCTGAGATATTTTCTGTCCTTTATTCATACTGAGTCTTTTAAATCTAGGGTGCACTGCACACTCAAAGCTCATCTCAAATCAGCCATATGTCTAGTACTCCATAGACACATGGGGCTGGTGGCTGCCATATTGAACAGCACAGGTCTAGACAGAAGACCTCAGGAACTTCTCCAAGTCAGAGGGCCACCAGCGGAAGGAAAGGAGAAAAGATAAAAATTGGCAAAATGAAGAAAAATGGAAGTAGAGGAGGAGAAATGAATGAGAAAATAAGAAAAAGATAAATGAAAGGAGAGAAAGGGAATGAACATTTTCTGAACACTTGCAGTGTGCCAGCAGTTAAGTATAATGGGAAGTGCTCAGAAGCTACTTAGAAATAATCTTTAGCATCCTCTGTAAGTGAAAAAGTCACATTGATACCAAACTATTATTACTGGTGATGATGCAGTAAGTTAGAAAAGTACATTAACACCCAGTCATAGGAAGATATTATTCTTGTTCACATGCTCATAGTATGGAGACATATCTGCCTCTGGTCTGGAATATAAATCACTGAGAGGGCTGCCTTTGAGAGAAACTCTTTCTCGTACCTTTTTTCTTTCCAAGACACCAAGACACAATACCAGACATCCCCTTAGAGGAGGTCTAGGCCAGTGGAATTTGCAGTGCAACTGGAATGAAAAAGGGAATGAAGGAGAAAGAAAAGAAAACTCTGTGATTTTAGTAGTAAGGGAATTCTTGGAGCAGGCTTCTACTTCCGAGCCTGGAGGCCATTGTTATACTCGTGGAGAGACCTCTGGCTGAGCCTATGAGAAGAAAGAGCTTGTAAAGGGCATAATACCATGTCTCCACTCCAGTTTAGTGGATAATGTGTGAATTGCTGGCAAAAATATTAAGTATCAATTTTTAAAAAATAGATTTTATATACTCACCATATAACTTAATAATAGTCCAAATACATCTGCCAGACATATACTTTAAATGCCCCACACAGATGAGATGCAGTGAACTGGGCAAACCAAAATTTTCCATGCTGATCTAATTCAAGCCTGGCATCTGGTAGAGGCTGTATGTAGGATTGGCACATTGTAAATTCATGTTGTTTTTGCTCATTCCCTCACCTGGAGCCATGCTCTTTACACCCCCATCCAACTTTGAAACATGGAAGCCCTTCCCTTTCTTAGACCACCCCAATCCCAATGGAACAAGCTGAACCACTCCCAGCCAATGGAACTACTGCTTTAAAAAACACTCAAGACATTATTCATCATAAGTATGGAGACATTTCTTTGGGGTATTTTATATTTTTTTTTCAGAGTCACTTATATTTGCTCTTTTCACTTTTGCAAATCTTTCTGGAAGCATCACTCAACTCTTTGTTTTCTACTTCATTTAATCAAGTTGGAATTTTTTTCATTTAAGTCTTCAGATATTTGCTGTCTTTCTTCTTGTGAAGCAATGAAAAGCCCTGTCACTTTGGTTGCCATAGACCACCAATGGCCCGTAATCATCTCACAGTGCTGTTCTTGCAAGAGCAAAGCCTTTAGAAACCAGACCCTAATAAGTGCAAGTTCTTTTCCATGCCTAAAATCTGCTTTGAGGATGTGCAAGAAGTGTTATCATTTAAGCCCACTGTAGGATTGCTACAGTCTAACTAAAAGACTGGCTCTGCTCTTGAGCCATCATGAAATGATACATATGTCTCTGCAAACTTAGAAGAGTAAGAAAAAATATTGATGTTCTGTGTGTTTTAGATTTTACTTTTTTAGATTGTTGTTTTTAGTTAACATTACCATTTGGTTCTTTAGTTATCTGATGGGCGTGAAGGACTACAGTTGAGGAGTGGGGTGGAAAGAAAGAAAGGAAGAAGAGGTTAAAGACGGAATTTAAGGCAAGGCAGAATGGCTAAGTGATTAACACCATGGAATTAAGTCATAGCTTCAAATCCTGGCTTTCACACTCTCCAGCTGGGTGGCTTGGGCAAGCTATTCCATTCTTTAAGCTTGTTCCCTCAACTGTGAAATGGGAATACTACTCAAATCTACTTCAGGAGGTTGAGTGAACTAATTAAAATAAAGCATGTAAAGCAATTAACAAATGTCTGGCACGCAGCAGTCACTAAGTGCTATGGATTATTAGCACAATTAGTAGTAGTAGTACAGATGGGATTAAACAGAATGAAATAAAATCAATGCTATACTTCATTCTACTCATTCCATTCCTCCCATTTTTCACATTGATTTTTTTTCTTTTTGGTGTCCAGGGAGAGATGTGGTTGTGGAAATTGGATGGGTAAGGAAAGTGCTTTCAGAGAGCAAACTTAAAATATCATGCAACAAGCACCATAGGGCAACATCACAACTTTCGGGAATAGAACGTTGCAAAAGAAAAGTAATTCTAAGAATGTATGTCTTCACAATCACCTCTATTAGATCTTTAACCAGAACTTTCACTCTCATTTCTACAAAATGGAAATAAGAATAATTTACAGAACTATTTTTCACTTGACAAATCTCCATCCTTGACAGGATCATCTCTCCTCTCCTCTTTCTCATCACTCCCCAACAGCTGGGGTCAGGTCCAGGGTGATTGTTCTGGGAGTTAATGAACCTCCATTGCCCCTGACTTTGGCTACCTCCACCTTGTGGTAAACTATCTGAAAAAACTGGAATAGGAATGGATGAGGGCAAGAAGGCTAAGAGACTCTTGATCCTTTTCCAGAAACCCTGCAGTTTCTGGCAAGAGCAAATTCTGACTGTATTTTATTCAGATATTAACAACCATAGCAGTGATTTTACTGCCTTTGAGAAAGGCAATGCCCCAGCTAAAGAAAGGCAATCTACAGCATCTGACTCAGTGAGTCTGAGAGCAATGACCCTCTCTGGGTATGAATGTTCTATTGAAACTGACCGAAGCAGTTAATAGCAATCTTCAGTTGGGTTACCTACAAATGTTCCTGCTCCTCTTCCCAAGGTGTTCTTTTTCTGGCAGCACCAGTTATCTGCTGGGAAACTTAAATGAATAGAAATAAGCTGGATGTAGCCAACTGTCAGGGAGGTAACATGCCAACCAACCACATATGCTGTTAAATTAAGTTTATCATTTACATATCTACACACAAATACACATCTTGTGTGGTCCACAAGAAGATGCTCTTATTAACTTCTACTACATGTGATAGTAACACAATAACTATCTTCACAAAATAAAGTATGTTTCCGTATATTACTATACTGAATAGTATGTATATATGTGTATATACGTGTGCATTTATATATGTGCATATATATACATATATACATATTTCATACATTGCAACATATACTGAAATATACTTAGATTATACCTAGAAAGTATGGTTCATGAGGCAGGAGTCTGTCCATCTTCTTACAACAGGTACCTGATAAACTTTGCTGAAAGAACATACAACAAATTATTTCATTTGGTCCTCAAGGCAACTGTATGAATTAGGAATGAAAAGTAATATTACTGCCAACGTGTTGTAGGTGAAGGATTCCAAATGGCTCGTCCAGGGCCAACCAGCTGGAGAGAGCAGAGTCAGACTGTAAGCCCAGGTTAAGTGGCTTCTCCTCCCATGCTTCACAGGGAAGAGATCTAACTTCTATCATGGGAGGAAACAAAAGTTGATTGTTTTCTTCTTTTACCAGGTAATGTTGCTAGACTAAATCCATTTCACCTTCTGTACTCATTTTCTTGGATTGGGTTTAGCAGGCACCCGGGGTTGAAAGAATTAGTGGCCAGTTCTTTAGGGGTTTTCATTCTTCTGCACCTCTGAGCCAATCCAGAGCCCCGATAACCCCCAACCACTTTTCTTTTTGTCCTTCCACCCTCTTCCTCCTCCCTTGCTTTTGCTTCTCTGTCTTCCTTTGTGCTCTACTTACTCAAGCGGATAAAAGAAAGTAAACACCCTCTTTTTGTGGGATCCTATCTGGTACTTCAAACTCTTGAGATCTCTTCCTCATAAGCCACAGTGAAGAAAAAAAAAAAAGAAAGAAAAGCTCCATTTACAGGAAAATATGGAAAACTTAGTTGACACATTACTTGCTACACGTACACGTATGTGCCCATGCGCGCGCACATGTCTACCCCCCACATACACACATGCTCATTAATCCTTAAAAAAACTTGATTTTGGAGAGAGATGTTTGGATTTAGAGTGAATCATTAGCCTCCCAGTTCTTTCTTCTTTCCACCAAACATGAGGAACACTGGATAATGTGTCCAGTCAGTGGCTTTTTTTATTAACCGCCAAATGTTTAAAAAAAAAAAAAAAGCCCATGTATCATATCCGCACACCTACTAAGGAGACAAAAAGATGGTGGACAAGAATTGAGGATTTTCTTGAAAACATGTCTCATTTTAGGGGAATGGAATAAATGTCTCTGAAAATCCTGATGTCCGTGGGTATGAATGCCCACTTAGTATTTAGCATGTTCAATTTCTTGCTTCCAGGCCCTCCTGGCCAAATTTATTACCCATGGCCAAAGAAAGGATTTTTTTTTCCCCCATGAAACTTGTTTTGGCTTGAAGTAAAGTTCAAATAATATTTACCAAGATTATTAAAAAACTCTAAAACTTTTTTCTTCTTCAGCGTTCAGGGATGGAATGTCAGAAAGTGTTGACATTAATTTTTAAATTAATATTTTTGGAAGAATTTTCTTTAATAAAAGATCAAATGATGACCACAATGCTGGATATGGGCTACTGATTGGTAACAATGCTTGTCAACAGCAAAGTTCAGAACTTTAATGCAAACTCTCCCATGCGTTTGCACACAATGGAAATACAAGTTATCTTAAATAGAATTTTTTTGAATTTTTGTTCTAGCTCATCTTCGGCCCTGAGGCTGAAATGCAGACCTCAAAAACATCTTTGCTTCTAGCAGGAGAAAGAGCATTTCTTAACTGACCCATATAGTGTACATTCGTTCTCTATTGGCATACGCTAAGGAATTCTGTCACCGCCCACCAGGCCCTTAGAAAAGACTTCTGAAGAAGAAATTGTCTTGCCCTTTCCAATCTTCCTTTGTTTCAACACACAGCTACAGCAAAGAAGTATAAAGAAGAAAATGAGCAACAAAAAGCTAAAGATTTTAATCATTTATTTTATAGAATGATGGTGATAACAGATGGTAGGATTTTTTTAATGTCCTTTAAAATAAAAAGTTGGCACTTCAAAAATTAAAAAGAAAGATTATAAGCTTCATTCAAACAGAGCTGGTTTATAGCTGAAACTTCACTACTCGGCTATGTGGCCTCAAGAACTGAACTCCTCCTGGCCTCCGTTTCCTTGCCTGAGAACTTAAGATAATAAGAATACCTTTCTCTCAAAGTGATTGAACTGGCACTCCCAATCCCCACTTTTTTCCCCCTGGAAGCCTGTACCTATACCAATCCCCACTTTTTTTTAACTTTGTTTTTCTTCAGGACAGTTATCATCTTACAACATACTCTATGTTACTTACTTAGTTAATTGTCTAAGGACGCTCCCTCCCATTAGAATGCCCAGGAGGGCAGTGACTTTGAGTCCTCACAGCTGTATTCTATCCAGCACACAGTAGGTACTTGATAACTATGTACTTAATGCTCAGTAAATGAAAATAAAGTCCCAGCACAGGGCTGGGGCATAAGACCCCCTTCCTCTGAGCACACCAACGAACCCACTCCTGTCATTGTGAGGGTCATAAACAGAAATCAGATGGAGACTTTCCAAGAGCACTTGTTTTTCTTCTGGCCTCCTCACCCTCCTGCTTTTTGTCACAGCACACCTGGTGAAGAACTCTACTTTCTCTTCCTGCTTCCTTTAGCAGTCACATTGCCAGTGTCTATGGAAGCCCTAGAAGATTCTGAATCAGGATGGAGCCATCCTGGGAAGAGAGCAAGCTAAAGTGGCAACTTGCCAGACTTAAGTAGCCCCATCTGACCTGAGTTTCCTTCTCTTTCCTTTTTATTTATTTTCACTTTTTTTCCTGAAAAGTAATATTCTCAGTTTCTCGAGATAAAATAGGGGGTTTTCTCTTTTTTTTTTTTAAGATTTTATTTATTTATTTGACAGAGATCACAAATAGGCAGAAAGGCAGGCAGAGAGAGAGAGAGAGAGAGGAGGAAGCAGGCTCCCTGCCAAGCAGAGAGCCCGATGCAGGACTCGATCCAAGGACCTGACCCGAAGGCAGAGGCTTAACCCACTGAGCCAACCAGGCACCCAAAATAGGGGGTATTCTTTGTCATTCTTAAAGCTTGGTGTTGTGCCCAGGTCTGGACACCATCTGCTCTAAATGATATGACACATTTGCCTGGACCCCACAAACCAAGGATACTGCTTCTCTCAGTGACCAGGCATCAAGAATGCCCACAGACTTTAATCCCCGTGGGAGACCAGGTCTCACTTTTACTGGGGTACAAATGGGGTGTCTGAGAATGGAAGCAAAGCAAACCATCAGAGGAGATATGGACAAACTTAATTTCATGATGGACAAAGTCAGAGCCTTAACTTCCCTCCTTCCTTTCAAGATGAAAAGATCATAATCTTTGGGAACAGCTGGATTTGGGCTAGAATCCTAACTCTCTACATCTAGGCCTCTATAAAATTGCGATTTCCTCATATAAAATGGGATTGTAATGCTTATCTCCTAGGATTATTATAATTCAATGAATTAATGCTTATAGTGCATCTGATACAGTATTTGGTACTGTGTTCCATAAATGTTCATTTGCTTTTCCTGTACTCATCTGCCTGGCCCAGTTATCTCTTATTGTGTGACCCCGAATAATTCATGTCATTTCCCTAAGCAACAGGGTCCTCAGTTCTATGGAGTAAATGGAGTAAGTCTTACCCCCTGGGTGACAGTAAACATTGTCATGCAGTGACAATCTAGAGCATCATAGTTGCTCAGTACAGGCAGTTATGCCGATTACAACCTGCCCTTTAGTAAGCACCAACTTTTTGTTGTGACCACATGACTCATCCTCCAGGCACTTCAAATACATGACCTTGTTTATTTAATCTTCAAAGCAATGCTCACTCTGAGGTAGGTGTCCTTATTTTCATATCAAAGATGAAGAAATTAAGACCTAAACGTTACGTAAACTTGGTCAGGATTACAGATAGTAAGTGTCACCACTGTTATTTGAACTTGTGTCTTCTTGACTTTTAAGTCTGCATTCTCCCTGATAACTATGCTACAGTGACTCCCAAATTATCACCATCCTTATTATTGTCTCTTCTAGTTATCTTTTGCTAGATCAGATCTACTTGATCTGACACATCTGTCCCCAGGGTCCAATCATGTCACCTAAGTAGCATATGCCTTCATGGCTCACAGGGCCAGGAATACCAAGTCCTAATGTCTTTGGAGCTGGAGTACAGGCTACTTTGTCCACTCCTTGAGTTTTCATCTTCCTTGGAAATGCCTTCTTGTTTTGGAATATGTAATAGAACCCCCCCCCCAAAAAAAAAACACGGAAGGCTAGCAGCCAACTTCTAGATGCCTGCCTAGTGATTAGAAATGAAGATACCAGAAAAGCCTGCAGGAGGTAAGAATAACATAAAGCTACAGCAAAATCCATTCAGAGGGCTAAGTGTCAGCTAAAGGGAAAAGGAGTTCAATGGCACAATTAAAAAATCCAGGCTTGTCCAAGAGTCAGGTTAACACTGGTAGGAAGAAGCACAGACCTGGCATTCAGTAAATATTAATTGGATAGATGGATGAAGAAACCATGTTTATTACATCAACTGATTCTTAAAATCACAAATAGAGAACCTAGGTCCTTTGCATGACAGTCAGATCCTGAGTGTGTCCCATCCTGAACTCCCCCCACTTACACATTACCAACCTTGCCTTGAGTCCTCAGAGTTGACAGTCAGGACTCCCCTAGCCATACCCTATTATTGAAGGGACATTAGAGATCGTGCATTATGTCTGGCTTACTGGCATGTGTGTCCCAAAGTTTCTAAATCAAAGTGAGGTTCAAAGGGATCAGAGTAACACGAGAGATGCCAAAGGAGGAAGCAATATGGGGCCACCTCCATTAGGGGATGGAATGCTTGAAACTGATGACTGCCCCCAAAATTCCAAACAGGTTGTCACAGTACATATAACTTTCATCCTTCCATGCTGCATAAAATCTAGAAAAAGGAAAAGGGAGATGACTTCTCAGAGAGTCTGAACGCCAGAACCTTCCCTTGGATGTAGTTCCATCCTGGCCATTGAGCCATGCTAGCTTCTTCACACCGCTCCCACCTGCAGGCCTGGGAGCACAGTTCCAGATGCTGCATTTTGCCTTGGCAAGAGGCATACCTGAGGCTTCTTGGCAGAAGTAGTTGTCTTGGTTTCAAGACATCCCTGTTGCTGGTTCCTGCTGCCTTGTTCCTAACTCTTGCTCCCCACCCCATTTAGCCTTCACCTCATGAACCCAGAGTTTCCTGGCTTCCGCCTAACTCTTGGCCACAAGATCTCTAGTGCTTGCCAGATTCCGGGCGCTCCCAAATCCAACCAACTTCCCAGGCTTCCCCTGGCTTTTTTGGTCTTGATTCTCCATCTCTGGCTCATCGCCTGTCAGCCCTTTACAGTTCTGGTTGAATACCCACTCACCCTGCAGCCAACACCTTACCTATTGCCCCATGATACTGTTTTTTTTTAGAAACCTAGTACAGAAAAATCTAGTACTATGATCCTCCTTATACTCAGGTTAGGATAAACCTAGAAGGGATGTTAAGAGTTCTCTTTGTGATAAATAAGCGGGCCAGGAGAATTATTTTGGGAAGCAGATCCCTAGACTTTGATGTCTTTGTATGGAAGATCTTCCATTATCTGCCCTTCTTCCCTGACCATACTTCTTCCCTCTTAAGGAACCTCCATCAGAGCAACCAGGCATAAACATTCATACCACCTTTCAGACCTAATTTTCTCACCATTGCACTCCACACCACCAATTATTTTAACATTTTAAATATTTCCCCCACTCCTTTATTACATATTAATTCTTTTATTCACTTAACATACATTCTTTATGTTCTAAAATATGCAGCTAATGGCATAAAATCATCTGTTTAAAAAAAAAATTCTTTGATCAACGACACACATCGTCATTGAACCAATGCTTGATTGAACTGGGGGAATATGGACATGGAAATACAGAGGCACTTCCAGGGAGTAACCCAAGCATTCTACCTAAGAGGGTGAAAGTGGACAATGTGTCTGTTTTCACAAGGCAAGGCACAGCTTAGCCATTGCAGTGTTTCTTGAACTTTTAAACATCCTGGCACATGGGAAGTCAGCAATATTATGAGGAACATTGAGATAAACAGAGGAGGCCACATACAATAAGACACAGCTGTCCAGGTCTTCTGCCATAGACCCTGCCTCAAGGGCTGAGAGTGTCAATGTCCCAGCACATCTCTAACCCATTGGTAGCCCATCAGAGTACTGTGACACAATGATGGGTAAGCTCTGACCTCCAGTAGTGGCCATCCATTCTTTCATTCCAATATTTCTGGGTTCCTACAAATATTTTGAGTGGTTATACTAGTGGCTAGTATTTGTTACACCAGTAAACAAAATAGAGAATGATCCCTGCCCCCACGAGCTTTGACGCTAATGGAAGGAAACGTGGAAAACCTGTATTAAGCATAATACATAAATAGGGGCCATAGTTGTGAGAAGAAATGAGTGCTATGGAATAAAGAAGCAGAGTGAAAAGATTGGGATTAGGAGAACAGGGCAGTTTGCTGAGCTAAACAGGATGTTCAGGACAGGCCTCGCTGAGAAAGTGAGCAAAGACTTAAAAAGAGTGAGGATATTAGCCAAGTGGTTATCTGGGGTAAGGGCATTCTAGGCAGTGGAAACAGCTAGAGCAAATGCCCTGAGGTAGGAAAGTGCTTCTTCGGTTGTAGAAACACCGAGGATGCTAGTCTGGCTGGAGAAAAGAAAGTGAGGAGGGAGGTATAGGATCCACGTCAGGAAGGCATGAAAGGTCTCTGCTTTTGTTTATGTATGTATGTGTGTAAGTGTGTGGCAAATATCTTCCCTGGGCTATAGCGCATCTTCTCAATTAGGTTATATATCTTTGCTTTGCCTTACAGAAATTTTAAGTTTAATATAGTCAAACTTGAGTGCTGTGAAGAGTGTAAAACTGGCGAGTCACATACCTGTACCCCGGGGGTTAAAAATATATTATATGTTTATTAAAAAAAAATTTTTAAATATAGTCAAACTTACTAACTTTCTAATTTTGTTGTGCAGTGTTTTGTGTCCTCTATAAAGAAAGTCTTCTGAATGGAACATTATATTTTATTTAGAAGCTTCAGAGTTTTTATTTTTCCCATTTAGGTTTTTAGTTAGCCTGGAATTTAGTAAGCAAAGGTCTTACATTCTTTTTTCCACGAAGATAATCAATAGTTTTGGCATCTCTTCTTGATAGTCCATATCTTCCTCCATTGATATTTGTCCCTCCTTTTAGATGAAATGTATTCTTGGTCTTGCCCCACATATCACCAAAAGGCAGAATATTGTCTGTCCTTACCCAGTTGTCCTACCAGTTAGGACACTGAAACAAACTAACAAATGTGTGGTTTTTATAGTAAAGGGGCAGGAGAAAAGCAGCAAAACATGAGGAGCTTAAAAACTGGGACAATCTGACCTAACCAAATTCATATAATACAGATGCTTTGTAATGGGGAGTGGCCCGACTCAAACAAAAAGGAGGTGGCTAATACCCTGGCCCAAACGGTTTGGTCCATGACTGACTTCTTCTGGACCAAGTCCAATAGATAAGGAAGGCTTCTGACATGATAGGAGCAGATGAACAGCTATTTGACATGTGGAGGTCAGCAGGAAGACTGAGGCACCCTGACACCCTGGGAAGAAATCAGGATTTCCAAGCTTCTGCCCCCCTTGCCAAAGCTTCTCATTTTTAAAGATTGCCATATACTTCTAAGATTATGACTGAGAGTCATTGGTTTAATTTTTTTTTAATTTTTTATTTGAGTATTGTTGACACAATGTGACATTAGTCTCAGGTATACAACAGAGTGATTCCCCATCTCTGTATGTTATGCTCACCACAAGCGTCACTACCATCTGTCACTACACAACACTACTATGACATCATTGACTATATTCCCCAAGCTGTGCCTTTCATTTCCAAAGTTTAATTTCTTGAAGAGTATGTGAAGTGAATGTCTACTTCACATACTCCTCAATGGCTTACTCCAGCATCCTATCCTGAGACCCAGGGCAAGTCCCCAGCTCAGCGTTCGGACTCCCCGAAGCTCATGGTTCTCTCATTCCCCAGGAGAGCGAGGAGTTATAAAGGGCACAGAAGACGCTTTTCCCCCAATATGAAACCCAGTGCTAGGGTCATGAAATCTGTTCAGGTTTCTGTCTCTTGATTCAGAAAAGCCAAAGCAGCTCTGAGCATGAGAGCGATTACAAGAATGCAATGTTCATGTCTGCTGTGGGCCCGCTGTTTGCCTGTCTTCAGTGTCTGGGAAGGAAGCACGATGCTTACAGCATTTATATTTTCCATGCTGTGGTGAATTTGGAACCTTCACCCAGCTCAAGACAGAATAAATTTACTCCAGCACAAATCTCTTGATCATTTCTCCTTCAAATGTGGGAAAACAGCACTGAGCATGTGGAAAGTGGAGAGCACATCATAAATCCAGAGACACAGGCACTCAGAGAGCTGCATGGAGCACATAAAGGAAGCTCTGTGCTTTAATATTATTTTCTGTTTAAAATCGACATGTGTGGTTTCGGACAAAGGCCTTTTAGTGTGGAGGAGAGAAGGTTCAGTGTTTCTCTTTTTCAAAAGCAGAGGAGTGTCTGGGAGAGACAGTGAAGAGATGTGCTCTGGGGTATAATCTGAAGGAAACTAAAAATAAAATGACCGTACTTTCGAATAACGGCCCTTAGGAAATAAAACCATGAAGCTGGTTTCCCAGGACGTGAGGATGTGTCTTCGCATGCTAGTGATTTCAGTCTTGGTGTGTTCTGTTTCGATGGGAGCAGGTGTTTATTGATAAAATCCTCAAGTTGGGTCCACATGGGAGAAATGATTATCACTGAAAATGTCTCTGTGTCCATTGCTCCCTCTCCCAAACAGGAGAGATTATCAGAGCCCTACATTTTCTTTAAATATTTTGTTATAGAAGTGTATTTTGTTACCTGAAGTTTCAGAGATAGATGGCATGGTGTATAAGAGTGCAGCCTGACTCACACTGCCTGGGTTAGAGTTCATACTTCGTTATATATGGCCCCACCTGTGTAGTCTTGGGTAAGCTACTTAACTTCTCTGGGCCTCAGTTTCCTCCTCTGTAAAATGAGATTAATGATAGTGCCTACCTCTCTGGGTTGTTTTCGGGGAGTGAATTAGTTTATGGAAAGCATTTAGCATATACTGACTCATCGGGTTATATCACGTTTGCTGTTCCTAATCAGTGAATTTTCTTGACTGCCTCACCTTGAATGTGAACCCTAATGTCTTGGCTTCCTGTGTTTAAAAAAGGAGTGGGGAGAGGGCACTACTCTCACTAGATACAAACTCTTGGTTTTTGGCTCAGGTCATGATTTCATGGGTCATGAGATCAGCACCCTTTCCCCGCATTGGGCTCTGTGCTCAGTGGGAGTCTGCTTGAAGATTCTCTCCCTCTCCCCCTCCTCCTGTAGGTGCACACATGCTCTTTCTCTAAAATAAATAAATAAATCTTTTTTAAAAAATGAATGAATATCCTCATTTGAATCTACATATTTCTCAACTCGGGGCCACTAGGCATTTTTCCCACTTAGCATCTAACACCTCTTCTTTTTTTTTTTTAATATTTTATTTATTTATTTGACAGAGAGAGAGATCACAGGTAGGTAGAGGCTGGCAGAGAGAGAGAGAGGGAAGCAGGCTCCCTGCTGAGCAGAGAGCCGATGTGGGACTCGAGCCGAGGACCCCGAGACCATGACCTGAGCCGAAGGCAGCAGCTTAACCCACTGAGCCACCCAGGCGCCCCTAACACCTCTTCTTTTGATCATAGCATCATGATTTTACTTTGGAGAACTCTCCTCTCCTTCTGGATCCCTACTGCTTGCGCTTCCATCAAGGGACCTAAACACTCCCGTCCTGACAGTGCCTCACCTCTCACCAGTGAAAGAGTGAGCTTATGATCTGAGTCTATACCATAGTTCCTGCTGCCCAGACCCCAAGAACTTCCCCTGTGCTTAACCCTGTGGTGATGACTCTTTGTTTACCTTTTCCTTTGAGTTACTCCAGATCCTTTCAATAAATTCCTTTCCCCTTTGTTAGCCAGAAAGTATATCTTTTCTCTCACAACCAAAGATCCTAAGTGATGCATCTCTTGTTCCCTTTAAATCGCTGCGGCCTATAATTGCCTCTACTCTTCTAATTCTACTGCAAGCTCATTAGTTCATTGTTAATCTGGGAGTCCTATGTAGCTACAAAACAAGTCACAAGGAAATACTCGTATTCCTTTTATTCAGACACAAATTTTTAAAAGCTGACAGGCATTAGAATGCCAAGAAAGCCATGTTTGAGAGGTGATGGGCTACCCTGAACTCTAGCAGTCATGGAGTCATCAGCAAAGAAGTACTAGAAGCACACAGTGGGCAAAAGTGAGAATAAAGTATATTGCAGGTACTTGGTACAAAGATGGGGAAGCTGGTGATACCAAAGCAATCAGAAGGGAACAGGATGAGAAGGAAAATTAAGAAGGATGGATAATGAAGAGGAGGGCGCAGAGTGAAAATGGGAGCAATGGGACAATCATTAAAACATGGATACTACAGAGGGAGAGCTCAGTTTTGTTATTTCTATCTCAGGGTCTCCTTGAGTTCAGCAGCCCCTCTGCTCCCAGGAAGCTGGGATGGGGGAGGGTAAGAAAGCATGTTTGACAGTGAGGAGGGGGATGGAATAAAAGGGAGAGAAATGGGGCCCAAGAAGAATCCTTTAACTTCACACTTGGGCTTTGAGCCCCCTCATGGGTGAGTGAAGCATGGGAGGGAACGAATGATGTGACAGAAGAAAGTGGGTAAAGGCAGCAATGGGGAAATGGGGAAAATGGCAGAGAGGAGAGCAAAGAATTGAAGTAGGAAAAGAAGTAGCCGAGTGACATGAGCACCACCAAGTAGCAGACGATGCTGCCAACACAGTACTTTCTTCCCAGTTCTGGGTGAGGAGTCTCTTTCAGTGGTAGGGTATCTCCCACCTACCTGCTGTGAGGAGAACAAACCTCCCCACTAATGAATGACCAAGGTGTTCATAATAATGGCAGTGAAATATGAGAAATTTTTGGTTCAGTGGAGATTTCTAGAGCATTAGCATTAATATTCTGCTTTTACTCTACTTAGCACTAAAACCTTAATGTTTCGGAAAGCCCATGAGACCTTTGGATTTTCTCCTGGCCTACCAATAGGTTCTCTCAACTTATCTTGGCATAACATCTGAGACAAGGACCCAAAGTGAAGGTTAGAAGAAAAGTAGCCATGCAAAGAGCAAGAAATATAGCAAGATTAATTAGAGGATGCAGGGCCCACATCCCATTTGGGGAGGAATCTGGTCCAAATAGAGAGGGCCAAATTAGGCCCCAGGGAGGCCAAAGCTGCCAGGGAACAGATGTTCTTTTATCCTTTTAGTGTGAAGACAAGTCCCCCACAGAGAATGGCATGAAGCATGGGCAATGTGGCATATTTTCCAATTATTAATGATGTACACAATATTCACAAATCTACCTTATCGTGCCATTGAAACAGTTATGTGGATTATAAACTTAATTTAAGCTTTTTTTTTCCCCAAATGTTTTTCAGTCTTTCTCTCTCTCTCTCTCTCTCTCTCTCTCTCACACACACACACACTCACACACTCTTCCTGCTGAATCAGAATAATAGAGCAGAACTCTGGGTAACATTATCTGCAGCTTTTATGATCCCTTTCTCCTAACAATAAGAGCAGAAACTAAAACAGAAATTAGAAACAGCACAGTCAGGAAATATGCTATATGTAAGAATTTTCACTTTAAAAAAACATTTGGACATTAATGCTCTGCTATTTTTAACCTGGCTTTATTTATCACAGGTTTTTAAACTAGATGTACAAGTATTTCATTACCAAGAACAAAAATTGTCTTTTGTTCATGGGACACATAAAAGCCACTTTTCCCTTTGAAGAGAAAAAATAATAACCCTGTGTTGAAAGGAAGAAAAAAAAACCCAGCTACATTCTACAACATGAAAGACAATGAGAGGGTTACAATTCCCCTAATTGCCTCCCATCAGATTTCACTTGAGGCTTCTTAGAAGGATGCATGTCTGTTCCATTTTTAAGATGCCCACAATAGTCTTTTCTGGTAATCTGATACTTAATAACCTTTTATTTCCTAGGGCATTTGTCCCTCCTTCAAACCTAAATTCATCCCTCTCCTGTTATTTTTTTTTTTTTACTATTTCTTTGTAAAATTAAAATATAATATGGATCTCTAATTATTAGCATTTTACATAGAAAGGAATAATTATATTAAGACAACCATTAATCCTATTCATAAAAATGTCACGTTATGCCATATTAACTGACATATTTGTTTTATAACTAATTGTTTCCATCACCCTTTTCTATTTTTTTATTAATGAAAAATGTAAAAATACACAAAAGTTGAGAAAATGTGTAGCAAAGCTCAAATACTCACACCTAACATCAACAATTGTCCACTCATGTTTCATTTATGTTCCCATACCCATTCTCCCTGTACTGATATTATTTTGGAGTAAATCCCATCCATAATATAATTTCATTAGTAAATATGTTAGTCTCTATTTCTAAAAGATAAGGACTCATTTTTAATACATAGCCATAATGAAATCATTTCTAAAGGAAAATTAAAAGTAATTTCTAAAAGAAATCAAGATATCAATCCCATTTAAAATTGTACCACAAAAAAGAAAATACCTAGGAATAAAATTAACCAAGAAAGTGAGAGACTTATATTCTGAAAACTATAAAACACTAATGAAAAAAATTGCAGATAACACAAACAGATAAAAGATATCCCATGCTTATGAACTAGGAGAATCAATATTGTTAAAATGTCCATACTATCCAAGGCAATCTACATATTTAAGGTAATCCCTCTCAAAATACAACATTTTTCACTAATCTAGAAAATAATCCTAAAATTTGAACCAGAGAAGATCCCAAGTAGCCAAAGCAGTCTTAAGAAGAACAAATCTAGCAGTAACAGAATCCTAGATTTTATGACCTATTACAAAGCTGTAGTGATTAAAACAATATGGTCCTGGCACAAAAATAGACACATAGATCTATAGAACAGAATAGAGAGTCCAGAAGTAAAGCCACACTTATATGATCAATTAATCTATGACAGAGGAGGCACAAATATAGAATGGGGAAAAGGCAGTCTCCTCAATAAATGGTGCTGGAAAAACTGGACAGCTACATGCAAAATAAACGAATGAATGAGTGAAATGAAGAAATGAATGAAAATGGACCACTTTTTTTTACACTATACACACAAAAAAACTCAAAATGTAACACCTAAAACCATAAAACTCCAATAAGAAAACATAGGCAGTAGTATCTTGGGTATCAGCCTTAGCAACATGTTTCTAGATATGTTTCCTGAGGCATGGGAAACAAAAGCAGAAAATAAACTATTAGGATTACACCAAAATTAAAAGCTTTTGCACTGTGAAGAAAACCATGAATAAAATGAAAAAGCAACCTACTGAATGGAAAAAGATATTCACAAATGATATATCCAAAAAAGGATTAATACCCAAAATATATAACGAACTTATACAACTCAACACCAAAAAGAACAAATAGCCCAATTAAAAAAATGAACAGAGAGACTGAATAGACATTTTTCCAAGAAGACATACAGATGGCCAACAGGCATATGAAAAGATGCTCTACAGCAACAGTCATTGGGGAAATGCAAATCAAAACCACAGTGAGATATCACCTTACATCTGTCAGAATGGCTAAAATAAAAAACACAAGAAATTACGAGTGTGGTTAGGATGTGGAGAAAAGGGAACCCTGTGCACTGTTGGAAATGCAAACTGGTACAGCCACTGTGGAAAACAGTATGGAGTTTCCTCAAAAAATTAAAAATGATGGGGCACCTGGGTGGCTGAGTGGGCTAAAGCCTCTTCCTTCAGCTCAGGTCATGGTCCGGGGTCCTGGGATCAAGCCCTGCATCGAGCTCTCTGCTCAGCAGGGAGCCTGCTTCCCCCCAGCTCTATCTCTGCCTGCCTCCTGCCTGCTTGTGATCTCTGTCTGTCAAATAAATAAATAAAATCTTTTTTAAAAAATTAAAAATGTAATTATCATGCAATCCAGTCTTTCCATTACTGGTTATTTACTCAAAGAAAACAAACAACAAACTAATTTGAAAAGATACATGTAACCCTGTATTTACTGAAACATTATTTATAATAGCCAAGATATGGAAGCAACCTAAGTATCCATCAAAAGATAAATGAATAAAGAAGATGTTGTGTATATCTACACAATGGAATATTACTCGGCCATAAAAAAGAATGAGCTTTTGCCATTTGCAACAACATGAATGGATCTGTGGGATATAAGTTTAAGTGAATAAGTCAGAGAAAGACAAATACCCCAACTGGCACTACTTTGAGAAGCCATCCCGGCTCAGTGCTTCCTGCGGGCTTGGCAGAGGCCTTGCCATAACTACAACACAGCCCAGCTTCTTCCTCCATCCAGTCCTGGGGTTTTCCCTTCCCCTACAGATGTTGTTCCCAGGAGCGCTCTCCAATAAATATCCTGCATGCTGATCATTGTTACAGAGTGTACTTTCCAGAAAATGAAGCTACACTCAAGATTTCTGTCTCATAATGTGACAAATGACTTTTATGTTCATTTGGTCTTAATAGATTGTTCTTTTGGATTAACATCCAAGTAAGTCGGATTTTGATCCAGTTTATTTTGGATTAAGATCCAAATAAGATCCAAATATATCCTTTAGGTCTCTTTCAGTATGTAGGTTTTTCCCTCTTTCTTTTTTCTCCCCTTCCAATTTATTTGTGGGAGAAATAGAGTCATAATTCTAGTTTCTTGAAGTCAGGATCTTGTTGATTGCATCCCCATGGTGTGTCTTAACAAACTATTACCTGTACTTCCTATATATTCTAGTTGGATCTAAAGACCTGATCAAGTCTTTAAGTCTTTTGGCAAGAATATTTTGTAAGTGGTGTTAAGTTCTTCCCCTAAAAATTATATAATTTCTGAGTATCTCTCTTTTTGTAATGTTAGCCTCCTGTGATGTGGAATGAATGCCTAGATCCACTAATTCAATGGAAGTTACATTGTAGGGATACTCTAATTCTATCATTTCTTCATTTATTAATTACAATGCTTCTATTTGGTTATATAGTAGTACAATTTACATAGGGAAGTCCAGATAAATGCTCGATTTTTTAAAATAGTTTTTAAAATAACAGGGTGGTTTTCTAGCATCCTCCAATGAGGTGTAATTTTTTTTCTATGATGATTATGAACTAAGAGTTCAGCATACTTGCAGTCATTATTCTCATTAATACTTAAATTACCACATCTATCTAGTAGCAATCTCTTCAATGTAGCCCCTGAGTTGACAGCTTCTCTTTGCTTTTCCAAGCAACTGTTCTCCAACTGTCTGGCACCAACTGAGTGTCCTATAATTCTAATCAATTCTGACACTGCCCACAGCTAGTACAGACACCACAGTTTAAGAGCTCAGTCCCAGAAGACTGCTCCCATTTCAAAGGCCAGCTACAAATGGGGTGCCCAAGCTGTCCAAACTTCTGTCCAGCTGACTATTTATTCAGGGGTTCCTACGACTTCCCCCTCCACACCATCAGGTTCAAAAATTTGCTAGAATGACTTCCAGAACAAGGAAAGCTCTGTATGTACAATAATAACTTGTTATCAGCCAGATACAAATGAATGGCCAAATAAAGAGATGAATAGGGCACAGGGGGAAGGGCACAGAGCTTCCAAGCCCTCCATGGGCACGCCATCCTCCCAAGCCAGTAGCTCCCTCATCCTCATTCTTTCTGTTTCCATCTATGTTTCATTATGTGGGCAACTCTGATTAAATCACTAGCCCTTGAAGAAAGAACACAACCTCCAGCCACTTTCTTCTCCTTGAGGTTAGAAGGAAGTGGGGTTGAAAGTGCCAACCATCTAATCTTGTGCTCTGTTCCTCTGGCAATCGGCCACCATCCCAGTTCTATTAAGGAGCCATAAAGAGTCAGCTCATTAGCATAAACTCTGCTGTGGTTGAAAGGAACTTACTACAAATAACAAAAAAACACTCCTATCAAGAAATTGCAAAGGTTTTAGGTTTGTGCCAGGAACCAGACACAATGACCAAATCTTTGTATATATTTTTTGTCCCATGACTTACTTCCTTTCTTTCTGATATAACAAGATATTCTAGGCTTGTCTTATACATCACCCACCCCAGACTTGAATTCAGACATTTCTACAAAGGTCCAATGTTCCTTTTAGTGGAAAATGATATTTAAAAACAACAATGTGGGCATTAAGCTGTCCATTGCTAATAGGTTAGCTACTGTTTCTAGGCCTTGTAAGTGGACAAAGTTGGAAAAATCTTTGAAGATAAAATTCCTCATGAATTCAACTGATATTTCTTATTTGAATTTTAAGTATTTTTACTTAATCTCTTATATCTCTGAAGCTGAGAATCCTGGAATTTTATTCAGAATGTCATATAATTATTCATTTGCTTTGTCCCACAATACACACACAACAGTCTCAGGTGACTGACTCTTGGCAAAGTATTTACAAAAAATGTTGTTCTCTCCTCTGCTTAGGCTATATCCCACTATGGATGTATTGTCCAATTACCAGGTTTAAATTCACTTACTATAATTCCTTTCTGCCAACAACTGGTAACACAGTAAGGTTAATTTTGTTTCATTTCCTCTTCCCTGTCTAAGGATTATTTTTCATTTTTTTAATTATTTTTCTTTTTAGATTTATATGATACAGGTTTATCTAAAAGAAGGAAACAAGTGAGTAAATTCACTTATGAAGTACAACTAAATAAACCAAACACTACCCAGCAAAGCAAAGAAAATGTGAATAAAAAAAAAAAAACAACAAAAAAACCTCAGAGAATAGCAGCATATTCTCTCCTTTTCATAGATTCAGCTTTGATCTGTGTTACCACGATTTATTTCTAGCTGTAAATGACATGCTGAAAAAAGGCTAGGATTCTATGCAATTTTTAAACTTAATCTTGGTTTGTAAGTATATAAAATATTTTCACAGTTTCAAAGTCAAATAAATAAAACGAGGATATTCAAAGCCTGGCTTCTCTTTCTTTTCCACTATATTCTCTCCCATTCCTCAAAGAGAAAACATTTTAAATTACATTATCCTCTATTTTAAAAATCATACATATGTATGTGTGTGTATATACCCCTTTTGATAAAAAATTTTTACTCATCTTAATTACAAGAGATTCTAAGTTATAGAATTCTGTGTTTTGGAACTGCTGCAGCACCCCACCTTGGAAGGAAGAAGAGATAAAGGGAGAATGGAAGGATCCTGGTATTTATGAAACATTTGTCACATACCAGACACATTCCTAGTATATTTAATCCTCATTATAACTCTCAGCAGTATTAAAATCCCTATTTTATAAATGAGGAAACAGGTACGTACAGACAGGATTGTCCAAGGTGACTTGCCCAGCTAATTACAGACAGAACAGATACTGGACCCCAGATCTTTCTCACTCCAAAGGCATGGTCTGTCAATATATTTTCTCGATATTTCTAACCTAGATTTCTCTTCTTAAGGCTAAAGAATATGGTTTAACATGTATTCTCTCTCCTCCACCATTCTGAGTGTCCCATGAGATAAACCATTTCATTTCTATTTCCATGTGCCTGGTGTATAGTTTCACATATTTCAGATATTTCTATTTATAAATAAAAAAGAGATGTAATACCAAAAAGATTGAAAAGCCCTGCTGGCAAGCATCACGAGTACCATACACTTTAGCAGAAGCATTCAGACTCAAGATGGAAAAGAAATTTCATTGTAAGAAAATTTCTATTTTTAATTTTAACATGTCAAATCAGTATTCCACAAGATTTTGTATTTTTAGGTTATTAATAACAACATGATAATAATATCATCAGTGCCATTTTAATGTATGAGAAAAAAGAAAACAGGATTCCTTCCTGGAGGAATTCTTGGCAGGAACAGGAGAGCGTGTGCGGTAAATACGGGCAGCCTGTTAACAAATCAGATTTGGCCTACCCAGAGGAATATTGCCCCCAATTTTTCCAAACCTATCAATTCTGTGTTTGCCTTTGGAGGAGCTTGCTAACTGGCCTTCTTAGATATGTAAAGTTTGGCCCAGAACTGAGGAAGAAGGCCAGAGTTGAACCTCTCCCTTTTGTGTGGTAACAGGGACTTAAGAGTTTTCAGATGGTACCTTTTGAGAGACTGGATCATTGACCTGGAGACCTCACAGCAGATAAGGAGGTTGTAGAAATTACCTTGGTAGAACAAGGGTGTCTGACTGAATGGAGGCAGTGTCTAAGGAAAAGTCATCCCCCCGATGCCCTCCTATTATCCCTGCTCTAGATTCCCAAGGGCAACTTTGCTGTACTGGGCTTTGGAAAATGACAGGGCAAAGCTGTATGCACAGAGAGAAGCAGTCAGAGCTAAAGTCATGAGGAGGATTGTATGTTCACATGGTGTGCGGACTGGGAACTTCTCATTCCCTTGCTGGAAACACCTACCCCATTCTCCAACTCTCACCTCGGGCATCCTCGGGATCCTTAAGAAAGACACATCTTCCCATGGGACATTTTATATGGATATTATAAGAAGGTAGCTCCAGCAGAGTCAGAGGCTAAAAACATTAAGATTATAAGAAAAGTAGAAAGTGAAAAAGACTGTATGTGGTTTTTTAAAAATTGAGGATTAAAGCTATAATTATCTTTAAAATTATAACACCTAAGATGAAAAATTTTTGTTACTTAAAGAAAAAGAGAGGTCAGTATTCATTTTCATAACTGGGAGCTACAACTGATTTACTCCAAAATACTATTGTGAAAAGCTGCAAACTCATCAATCAAGAGAAATAGGGTCTGGGCAGCATACAAAATTCTGGGATG
The DNA here is from genome assembly GCF_011764305.1 of Mustela putorius furo. Lineage (NCBI taxonomy): Eukaryota > Metazoa > Chordata > Mammalia > Carnivora > Mustelidae > Mustela > Mustela putorius. Next base: position 24,586,238 of record NW_025422368.1, on the reverse strand, counting down.
AAGTGGTGGAAAGACAGAGAGACATGTAATAAGAAATTCAAGGTCACATATTACTTTATGTTAGGTTCAGTAACAATACCTTTAAGTACCGAATACCTAAAGGGATACTGATCCATCCCTTTAAAAACAGAATGGGCTGCAAGAAGCTCAAAAGGTGATGAGGTTTATTAAGTCCCCACATATACATTTCCACTGTACTAGAAGTTTTCAGGATCCTGTAAAGAATAAAAGAGACACTTCTTCACATACTAAGGGAGTTGTTAATATGTGTATCTGTAATTCTCAGAAATGGCTTATCAAGGGGCGCCTGGGTGACTCAGTCAGTTAAGCGTCTCTTGACTTTGGTTCAGTTCATAATCTCAGGGTTGTGAGATGGAGCCCTCCATCAGGCCCCATGCTGGGCATGGAGCCTGTTTAGGATTCTCCCTCTTCCTCTCCACTGCCCTTCCCCCCTAAAAAATTGTCCTATCAAGACATATTCTAAAAATATTCTCTTGTGTCTTTAAGAAAAAGTGGGGCTATTGATTCATAGATCCATTCATGATTTCAAGGTTTCCAACAGTGAAAACAAATCTGCTGTTGTTGGTCATGGTGTGCTTGCTATAATGTCTTCTATTTTATTTCATGACAGTTAAATTCATATCATGCCATGTATTTCTTATTGTTAGGGCATTCCAAGTCACGGGAGCCCCTCGTCAAAGAAACTAATTATCTACTTTTATAAACTATTCTACATTTTTTTCTTTTTTTTTTTAAAGATTTTATTTATTTGTGAGAAAGAGAAAGAACGAGCAGGGGTGAGGGGCAGAGAGAGAGAGAAAAAGAGAAGCAGGCTCCCCACTGAGCAGGGAGCCCAACATGGGGCTCAATCCCAGGACCTGGAAAGCATGATCTGAACTGAAGGCAGACACTTAACTGACTGAGCCACCCAGTGGCTAATTTTTTTCTGAATTTAACTTAAGGATCCTTTTTCTTTGTCTGTCTAAGTCAAACCCTACCTTTGTTGCCTAGAATTACATAACTAGGTTAATAGTATGAGTTAACATTCAAGGGCTAAAATAAATGGCATACTCTCTTGGCACAAGAAGCCCTATTGGCATGAAGAAGTGAGAGTCTAAAAATGAATTTTTCCTCATGCAAAAAATAGACAAAAAGTTTGAAGGGACATTATAAATCATCTGATATTATTCCTATTTAATGAAAGAATCTGGCATATAATATGGTTGGCAACTAATAAAGCCTTGTTCATTTATGAAACCATTCATTTATTAAACAAATATTTATTGATCACCTACCATGTGCTAAGCAACATGCTAGCTTCTGGGGGTAAGATAACAATGAGCAAAAATAGTCTTGGTCCTTCTCTTTCCAGAGATAACAGTCTAGTGGGAGACAGGGGCAAAAATTGTCTATGGTAAGAGCTATAAAGGAAAGGTACTTGATAATGTGAAAACCTAGCATGGGGATATTGACCCAATAAGAAGGCTGAAGAGGCTTCTCTGAAAAAACAAAAAATAATAATGCTAGAGATGAAATTTGAAAGGCCAGAAGCTTTTTATGGTGAAGAGAGGAAGGAAAGGTCTTCCAAGTAGAGGAATTCAAATGTGCAAAGGTCCTGTGGCAAGTTTGTTTATTTGATTATCTTTAAAAAAAAAAAAATCAGGGGTGCCTACGTAGCTCAGTCAGTCTTCCTTCAGCTCAGGTCACAATTCCAGGGTTCTAGGATTGGGTGCGTCTGGGTCCCTGCTCAACGGGGAGCCTGCTTCTCCCTCTCCCTCTGCAGCTTCCCCTGCTTGTACTCTCTCTCTTTGTCAAATAAATAAATAAATAAATAAATAAAATTTAAAAGAAAAAGAGAGAAAAATCAGTGTGGTTGGCATGGAGAAAGTAAGGGGATGAGTCATGACTGAGAGGCTATGCAGGACCCCCATGTGGGGTGAAGGCAATGAAGAACCACTGAGGGGACTTAAGGAAGGATACAGGGAGACCAGATTAGCATTTGGGGTGGGGGGAAGGAGACATCTATAGGGCCAAGAAGTTCTTACTGCTGCAGAGTAAGAACTGTAAATTGTTCAGTGGCTTGAAAATCTGGAGAGCCTTGCCCCCTTGGCAAGAGCAACTTCATTCTAGCTTTGTGTTAGAGGAATGAATAGGATCTGAGAGTTGGAGAGAAGAGGGTAATAATACATTAATATTTAATAATTTGGGGCCCAGGTGAGAATAGGAGAGTTGGGGTAGTCCTTCTAGAGAGCCTAGGGATAAAGGGAAGGTTTTTTTTTTAGGAGAGAATGGAGAGAAAGGAAGTTTTAACAGAAAAGCTGTTCCCATCACCACCATCTCTGTTAGCACCCTCACTCAGTATAGTTACACTGTTTTTAAAGCACTTGGCCAGAGTTTTATATAACTAGCATTGTGCTAGAAGGCTTTCTGTTAGTTTCACGACAACTACGTAAATTGGGCATATCTATTTCCTTTTTTCAATAGAAAGACACTGTTGCCTAGAGGTCACTCAGGGAGTAGGTAATAGATCTAAAGTTTGAACCCTGGGCCAACTGACTCCCAAGTCAAACTAACAATGACTCCAAAGCCCATGTTCTTTCTAAACAACATTGTATGTCTTATTTAGAATGGGAGAAGTTACCAATACAGAAAAGAGGAATGATAACTAACTTTATCCATCTATATTATTGTAAATGGGAAGATCTCTTTCTTTTTTTTATGGCCAAGTAATATTTCATTGTATAAATCCACCACATCTTCTTAATCCATTCATTTATGGGTAGACACTGGGTTGCTTCCATATCTTGGCTTTTGTAAAGAATGTTGCAATAAGGGCGCCTGGGTGGCTCAGTGGGTTAGGCTGTTGCCTTCAGCTCAGGTCATGATCTCGGGGTCCTGGGATCGAGTCCCACGTCGGGCTCTCTGCTCGGTGGGGAGCCTGCTTCCTCCTCTCTCTCTCTCTGCCTGCCTCTGCCTACTTGTGATCTCTCTCTGTCAAATAAATAAATAAAATCTTTAAAAAAAAAAAAGAATGTTGCAATAAACGTAAGGTCATATATATCTTTTCAAATTACTGTTTTCACTTCTTTTGAATAAATATGAAATAATGGAATTCCTGGATCATATGGTAATTCCATGTTAAGGTACTCTATTCTTTTTTAATATTAGCCAATGGGTTTGTTTCTGGGCTGCCTATTCTGTTCTCCTGATCTATGTGTCTATTTTTGTGCCAGTACCATATTCTTGATTGCTACAACTTTGCAATCTTTAAATCTAAGACTTTGATACACACCTCCAGTTCTGTTCTCTTTCAAGGTTTCTTTGGTTAGTAGGGGTCTTTTGTGGTTTCAGGCAAATTTTAGGATTGTGTGTTCTAGTTCTGTGAAATATGTTGTTTGTATTTTTATAAGGATTGCATTAACTCTGTACATTGCTTTGGATAGTATGACCATTTTAACAATATTAATTCTTCCAATCCAATGAGCATGGACAATATTTCCATTTGTGTCATCTTTAATTGAATATATGTATTTCATCAGTGCTTTATAGTTTTCAGAGTACAGGTCTTTAACCTCCATAGTTAAGTTTATTCACAGGTATTTAATTATTTTCAGTGAAACTATAAATGGGATTGTTTTCTTAATTTCTCTTTCTGGTACTTCATTATTAGTGTATAGGAATGCAACAGATTTCTGTATATTGATTTTGTATCCTGCAACTTAATTCACTTATCAGTTCTACTAATTTTTGGTAGATTCTTTTGAGTTTTCTATATATAGTACTATGTCATCTACAAATAGTGACAGTTTTGTTTTCCTTTCCAGTTTCGATTACTTTTCTTTCTTTTCCTCATCTGATTTCATTCAACATAGTACTGGAAGTCCATGTTCCAGTACTATGTTGAATGAAAGTGGCAAGATTGGACTTCCTTGCTTGTTCCTGATCTTAGAGGAAATGCTCTTGGCTTTTCACCATTGAGAATGATATTAGATGTGGGTTCTTTATTTATGGCCTTTATTTTGTTGATGTATGTTCCCTCTTAACTTACTTTGTTGAGAGTTTTTCTCATGAAAGGATGTTGTACTTTATCAAATGCTTCTTCTGCATCTTTTTTAATTCTTTTTCCTGTTGATGTGATGTATCATGTTGATTGATTTGCAAATACTGAACCACCAGTGTATCCTGGAATAAGTCTCACTTGATCACAGTGAATGATTTTTAACATGTTGTTGGATTTGGTTTGCTAACATTTTGTTGCGGATTTTTCATCCATATTCACCAAAGACATTGTCCTATAGCTTTCTTTTTTTGTAGTGTCTTTATCTGGGATTGGTACCAATGTACTGCTGGCCTCATAGAATGAGTTTGGAAGTTTTCCTTCCTCTTTTGTTTTTTCAAATAGTTTAAGAATCAGTATGAACTCTTCTTTAAATTTTGGGTAGAATTCACCTGTGAAGCCATCTGGTCCTGGACTTCTGTTGGTTGGGAGTTTTTTGGTTTGTTTTTTTTTTTGTCTTTTAATTTTATTTATTTGACAGAGAGAGACACAGTGAGAGAGGGAACACAAGCAGTGGAAGTGGGAGAGGGAGAAGCAGGCTCTCTGCAAGCAGGATCCTGAGGTAGGACTGGATCCCAATACCCTGGGATCATGACCTGAGCCAAAGGCAGCTGCTTAACGACTGAGCCACCCAGGTGCTCCATGGGAGTTTTTGATTACTCATTCACTTTATGACTAGTAAGCAGTCCTTTCACGTTTTCTATTTCTTCATGACTCATTTTGGGAGGGGTATATGTTTCCAGGAGTTTATCCATTTCTTCTTAGTTGTTCTTAGTTCTCTTATAATCCTTTGTGTTTCTGTGCTGATGGCTGTTATACCTTGCTCTATCATTTCTGATGTTGAGTCTTTTTAAAAAATGAATCTGGCTAAAGGTGTATCAATTTTGTTCATCCTTCCAAAAAATCAGCTCCTGGTTTCACTGTTCTGTTTGCTTTTTAGTCTCTGTTTCATTTATTTCTGCTTGAATCTATATTATTTCCTTCCTCCTACTGGCTTGGGGCTTTGTTTGGTCTTCTTTTTTTTTTAATATTTTATTTATTCATTGGACAGAGAGAGATCACAAGTACACAGAGAGGCAGGCAGAGAGAGAGGAGGAAGCAGGCTCCCTGCCGAGCAGAGAGCCCAATGCGGGGCTCGATCCCAGGACCGTGGGATCATGACCTGAGCTGAAGGCAGAAGCTTAACCCACTGAGCCACCCAGGTGCCCCTGTTTGGTCTTCTTTATGTGTTAAGTTAGGTTGCTTGAGATTTTCCTTGCCTCTTGAGATTGCCTATATTACTATAATCTTCCTTCTTAGAACATTTTTTGCTGCATCTCAAAGATTTTGGACAGTTTTTATTTTATTTTCATTCATTCATCCATGTATTTTTTAAATTTCCTCTTGTATTTCATGATTACCCATTCATTGTTTGGTAGCATATTTTTTAACTTCCATGTATTTATGTTCTTTCCAGATTTTTTCTTGTGATTGATTTCTAGTTTCATACTGTTATTGTCTGAAAATATGCATGATAAGATTTCAATCTTTTAAAATTTACGAGACTTGTTTTGTAACTTAACATGTGATATTATGGAGAATGTTCCATGTGCACTTGAAGAGAATGTGTATTCCACTATTTTTGGATGGAATCTTCTGAATGTATCTGCTAAGTCCATCTAGTCCAATGTGTCATTCCAAGTCACTGTTGCCTTTTCTGTTTGGATAATCTATTTATTGATGTAAGTGGGATTTTAAAGTCCCCCACTATTATTGTATTACTATCAATTCCTTCATATCTGTTAATAGCTACTTTATATATTTGGGTGCTGTATCTTAGGTGTATAGATATTTATATGTTATATTTTCTTATTGGACTGTTCCTTATATCATTATGTAATGTCTCTGTGTGTTGTTAGTCTTTGTTTTACAGTCTATTTTGTCTGATGTAAGTATTGCCACCCCAGATTTCTTTTCTCTTCCACTTTCATGGCAAATATTTTTCTATTCCTTTGCTTTCAATCTGTATGTGTCTTTAGATCTGAAATGAGTCTCTTCTAGGCAGTATATCCATGAGTCTTGTTTTTTATCCATTCAGTCACAGTACATCTTTTAACTGGAGCCTTTAGTCCATTTACATTCAAAGTAATTATTGATAGATATGTATTTATTGCCATTTTGCTACTTGCTTTACTATTGTTTTTATAGTTCTTCTCTTTCTTCTTTTCTTGCTCTCTTCCCTTATGGTTTGATGTCTTTCTTTAGTGATATATTTAGATTCTTTTCTCTTCTGCCACAGGTGTTTTGATTTGTGGTTCCCACTAGGTCCATATATAAGATCTTATGCATATAGCAATCTATATTAAGTTGATGGTTGCTTAGTTTGAACCCACTCTTTACTCCTCTTCCCCCATGTTTTAGATGTATGGTATCATATTTTACATCCTTTTATTTTTTAATCCCCTAACTGATGTTTTTTAAGATTTTATTTATTTATTTGACAGACATAGATCACAAGCAGGCAGAGAAGCAGGCAGAGATGGGGAGAGGGGGAAGCAGGCTCACCGCTGAGCAGAGAGCCCAATGCGGGGCTCGATCTCAGGACCCTGAGATCATGACCTGAGCCAAAAGCAGAGCCACCCAGGCGCCCCTCCCAACTGATTTTTATAGACACACTTAATTCTACTGCTTTTGTGCTTCCCACTTTTCTTGCTCCTCCTTATGGTCTTTCCTCTCCATTCAAAGAATCCCCTTCAACATTTCTTGTAGGGCTAGCTTAGTGGTCATGTAGTCCTTTAACTTTTGTTTGGGAAACTCTTTATCTCTCCTTCTATTCTGAATGATACCCTTGCTAGGTAGAGTATTCTTGGTTGCAAGTTTTTTCTGTTTTTTTCCTTTCAGTACTTTGAATATATCAGAACCCTCCTGGCCTGCAAAGTTTCTACTAAAAACTCAACTGATAGGTTTATGGGATTTCCCTTGTAACTATTTTATTTTCTCTCCCTGCTTTTAAAATTGCCTCTTTATCACCACTTTTCAACATTTTAATTGCACTGTATCTTGCTGTGGCTGATTTTGTTGAGGGCTCTATGTGCCTCCTAGATCTGGACATAAGTTTCCTTCTCCAGATTGGGTAAGTTTTAAGTTATTATTTCCTCAAATAAATGTTCTGTCCCCTTTTCTCTCTCTTCCTCTTCTGGGATCCCTGTAGCATGAATGTTTTTACACTTAATGATGTTTCTAGTTCCCTTAATCTAGCCTAATTTTTTATTATTCTTTTTCTTTTTTGCTGTTCAGCGTGGTTGCTCTCCATCATGCTGTCTTTCAGGTTGCTGTTCCATTTTTCTGCCTCCTATAATTGCTATTTATTCCCTCTAATGTATTTTTAATTTGTTGTTGAATTCTACATTCCTAATTGGCTTATGTCTTCTCTTTCACTGAGGTCCTCTGCTCCTTTCTCAAGTGTATTACTTTGAATTCTTTATCAGGCATATTGTTTATCTCCATTTCATTGATTTTGCTTGGTTTTGTCTTGTTCTTTCATTTGGGACATATTTCTCTGTCTCTTCATTTTGTCTAACTCTCTATGTCTGTTTCTGTGTAATGCAAAAGTCAGCTACATCTCTTGATCTTGAAATAATGGCCTAATAAAGAGGAGGTCCTGTGGTGTAATGTGCCTTATTCACCAGAACCAGTTGCTTCAGGGATATTTCCTATGTGGCTTGTGTGTACTCTACTGTTATGACTGAGCCCTGTATGCTTTCCATCCAGTTGGCTGCAATGACCCACTTTGCCTATGTGGACACATGGGTGGGGCAAGGCGTGTTCCCTGTGCAGTTAAGGAGCTGGTCTTGGGCTCCCATGGGCTAATAGTTGGGTAGTGCACACAGACCAGATAACTGCCCTCAGCCCATCTGCTAGGGCTGTGGTCACACCCAACTGGAGGGCACTCTCCTTGCATTGTCCCCTAAGAGGCATTCAGTGTTGGGCAGGACTGGCAACCAGATCAGATGCCTGGCCCCAGTCTCAGCTTGGTTGCTTACAGGATGTGTGGGCAACAGAAACCACTTTGTAGGGATGTCTGCCAAGTTGGGTGAGTTGGATGGGATGGATCTGCAGGAGACCAGGGTGGGCAGGTCATGTGGTGTTAGCAAGATAGGTGGAAAGTGTTTACACTGATTCCTGAAAGTATCCAGCCATTTAATCCGGGGTGGGGGTGGGGGCAGGGAAGAAATGGCATCTGCCATGTCTTTTGTTCTTGGAGATGTCTCCTAAAGATCGCTGCCCCTCTTGCACATGTTTTGAGATGCTAAACAAATCTCTTTCACATATAGCCCAGGTAGTTGTTCAAATTGCTGATTCTATGCCTTGTCTCTGTCAAGTTGTTTATTATGCTGTCCCTTTAAAGGCAGGGTCTCAGTTGTATCACCCTTTGGCTCTTTCAGAGATAAGCCTGCTAATTTTTAAAGTACCAAGAGTTAAGCACCACTAATTTAACAACTTGGGGAGTTAAGCCTGGTGGTTTTCAAAGCCAGAGGCTATAGGGACTTGTTTTCCTAATGCAGATTCCTGTTGCCTGGTGTGGGGTCTGCTCCTCTCCATTCTATATGCTTGTCTCACCAGGAAGTTGGTTCCTGACAACATCTCCACCCCTCTTACCCTTTGCAATGTGGTCTCCTCTCTACAATTAACTATGGAAAGTTTGTTCTCCCCATCTTTTGTCATTTTCTGAGTTAGCTGCACTGACTTGGCTGTTACGTAGGTGTGTTCATGGGAATAAGAAGAGCTTTAGATCCACCGATTCTGCAATCTTCCTAGATTCCTCCCCCTTAAAATATCTTTCCCCCTTGGATTCTTTCCGTTTCCTCTGAGCCCTCTTTCCACTCTTTTGTAATCTGTTGGTATTTCCAAACATTTATCCCAGACCAACTTACTTGTCACTCTACACACTATGCCTGGACAATCTTACCCACTCTCATCCTCCTGTATGAGGACTATACCCAAATACAACAAATAACTTCTGTTCTGAACTCTCCCCAGAACTCTTCCTATATATTGGAAACACTCTAGAGCATCGCCTTTTCTGCCCCCAACTCCAACACATACATGTGTATGTATGCACACACACACACACAAAATCCTCCTAGATTCTTTCTTTATTTCTTCTGTCTTGGTGTGTGAAACCAATTGCAGACATTTTATCTATATCTATTGAGTGCTACCAATACTTGTATTCATCTAGCCAATAATCAAAGCTGGAAATTCAGGTACTCCAGCTTTTCTCTCTTCTTATTGCCCAGATCCAACTGTTCATCAGGCCCTCTACATTCTCTCCTAAGAACACATTTGTGACAACTGACCCCTTTCTCTCTACCTCTGACAGCTCCTGCATTAATTCCAAGTCTCATTGTGTTGTAAGCACCTCCTGAATTCCATCTTGGTTTTCTGTCTCCTCTGCTCTCGCCCTTCCATATGGCCACCAGAGTTAGCCTCCCAGTGTAATTTAACCAGATTACTCCCTTATAGAAAAACCTCCATGGACTCTCCATTGCTTACCAGAACCTACAGTATTGCTTTAAAAGTGACTTGCAGGAGCCCCTGAGTGGCTCAGTCATTAAGCCTCTGCCTTCAGCTCAGGTCAAGATCCCAGAGTCCTGGGATGGAACCCCGCATTGGGCTCCCTGCTCAGTGGAAACCTGCTTTTCCTCTCTCACTCCCCCTGCCTGTGTTCCCTCTCTTACAGTGTCTCCCTTAGCCAAATAAATAAATAAATCTTTTTTTTTTAAGTGACTTGCAATTAGAATCCAACTTCATTTTGTTTCATTCCCCTACTGTAGACACCTGAGTTGATCCTCAGCATTTTCTAGAATGTGTTGTGCTCAGTCAATTTCCCATACTACTCACATTATAAAATGTAGCTCCAGATTGCCTTCTCTGGGACACTTATATCAAGTCTTCAGGGAGAGTCCCTCTTTTCTTCCACTGCCCCAGAACCCTTTTCAAACTCACATTCTAACACTTAATAGGAATCATTATAGTTATTTATTTATATGTTGTTCTCTCACACTAGACTATGAGTTCCTTGCATACAGGAGCCTTGTTTACTCATCTTTGTACTTCCAGTGCCTTGCACAGGGCCTGGCATAGTGTGGATTGTCAATAAACATTTGCTGAATAAATGAACCAAAGACTGAAAAATAAATTGCAGGTAGAGACAAGAGCACGTCAAAGGCTCAGAAAAGGCATGTTGTGCTTTGGGCATGTCTAACAACTCAGTACAGCTGGTGCTTGTGACAGATGAGAAAGGATGTAAGAAAAGAGTTTGGAAAAGTAGGTTGGAGCCAAGTTGTGAGGGAGCTGGCCTTTATCCCATAGGTGACTGAGAGCCTGTGATGAATCAGCCTCAATTTTTAGTTTGAAATTCTTACTCTATGATTTTTATGAGCTTATAGTTTGAAATTCCTACTGTATGATTTTATTAGATTTTTGTAGCTGAAATAGAAATCACTCTAACCTAAGCAGAAAGGAATTTATACTAAAATTTCAGGTAGTTCATAAAAACACTGAGAGATTGGAGCAGAGTAGACAAAGGATCCGACTAAAATATCCAGGCCCCCAATTACAGTAAGCAACTCTGCCATCTCCTACACAAACAGTCACCAGTTAGGACGTTTCCACCATGATCTACTAGGATCTGCACCAACAAAAATGGATGCCTTGCCTCATCTCAGTTCTAAATTCAAGTTTCACACAGTTTCACCTGATTGATGGAACCTAAATTATATTTTTAACGTTAGCTGTGATTTCCAGAATCTGGAAAATGTGGGGTGCCTGAGTGGCTCAGTCATTAAGCATCCGTCTTTGGCTCAGGTCATGATCCCAGGGTCCTGGGACTGAGCCCCATGTTGGGCTCCCTGCTCGGCGGGGAGCCTGCTTCTCCCTCTCCCATTGTCCCTGCTTGTGTTCCCTCTCTCGCTGTCTCTCTGTCAGATAATAAATAAAATCTCTTTTAAAAAAGAGAGAGAGAATCTCGAAAATGTAATTTATAGCTCTCCCAGATTCTATAATACTAAAATGAGGTTGGAATGGGTGATGAGTGAGACAATCCACAGTTTTTATGTGCCTAAGGAGGTGTTTTACTTTCATGTCAATGACAGCCCATCACACCCTACATTCAGATGGCACGTTAGTCATCTATTGCTTACAACTATGTCAAGTAATAAACAACAAATATCTCAGTGGCCAACAACAAGAGACATCTCTTTTCTGACTCTTGGGTCTGCACCTCATTTGGGTAGTTCTTATTGAGGCTACAGTTGGGATTTGGTCTATTCCATAAGTCTCCATCTTGAGGCACAGGTTGAAAGGGCAATAGTACAAGGAGCATGCTCTTCCCATGAGAGATTGTAGGAGTGCATGCCAGAAAGCCAAACCTCATGAGAAAAACAAGAAGCAAAATACCTAGTAGATTCATTCCTGAATGTCACAGAAGTAAAACAGTGCTTCTCACATAGAAGTAAAAGAACTAGAGAGCAAACACAAACTGCCTTCAGAATCAAACCAGCCCTCATAGATGGAACATGGCAAAGACAAGATGCAGACTGAATCAGAGCCCAGGACTCCTGTGAGAGAAGAAGCTAGGACAGGATCAGAAACATGTCCTATAGATAACGCTGGGCTTCTTGTATCCTCCTTGTTTATTGCTCTGCTGTTCTCCCCATTATCTCATATAAGAAGCAGGTAAAAAGCACCCATTATGTACCAGGTGGTGGGCTGAATGCCCAGGAATCCACAATAAGCAAAAGAGATATGTTACCTGGATTGTGGAGGCCGAGACCATCAAATTGCAGGGCAATTACCATACTGTGGTAAGTGCTAAGGTATGGGGAAGTACCAGTTTATAACAGGAACACTCCAAGCAAACCAAAAGGATGGATGAGAATTAACCAGAAAAATTAACCAGAAAAAGGGATGAGCACTATAGGTGCCAAGAAAAGTAAGTGTGAATGCTAGGAGCATGAGCAGAGAAGAGAGTGTGGTGCTTGAGATGCCTCTGTGAGTTTCACATAGTTGGAGAAGGGAACACAAGTGTGAAGCTTGAATGGTAAGCCAGGACAAGCTCACAAAAGGTCTACAAAGGGTTAATGAGTTTTAATTTCTTTTTAGTACTTAGGAAGATATTTTTGAAAAAGGAGATTTTTGTCTGGTGTGATTAGAGCTTTAATGAACCAAGTTGAGTGTCTCTCTCTTTTTGGTGCCTTAAAGTCATTGTTCCCAAAGGGAGTTGGGTGTGAAGCATGTCATCTCCCTTCCTCTCCTTTAGGAGGTATATCAAAATTACACTGTGGATTTTTACACACATATCCTAGTTTTACCTCATGCTGCTTCTCCCTTTTTTCCCCCTAGCCATCGGTACTGTGAATATGCCACTTCCCTCAGGTGTGTCTGGGTAAAGAAACAGGTGAAGAGACACTGCCATAGAGGGTGGCTATGCTTTATTAGAATATGGGAAGCAACAGAAGAACTTTAAGATATGTGTCTGGTTATCCTAGCATGGGTGCAACTTGGGCCACAGTTGGATACATGGCAAGATTTGTATTTTAGAAAACATCTCTGCTCTTTGGGCAGAAAGTGGTAGGTTGATCAGCCTATGCAATAATTAAACCAAGTGAGAAAAGATGAGACTTGTATTAATGGTAAATGTAGGGATGGAAAAGGAAGTCACATTCCAGTCACTTCAGAGGTGACATTGAATCTCAGAGTAAGAGAAAGAAACTGAGGAAGATCCTGAAGCTTCTGGCTTGGGCTGGTGGAACCTAGTTCCAAGGTACTCGTTGGTGTCTTCTCTGTGAATTCTGCTGCCTCACATCTCTAAGCCCAAAGATCCCCAACTCCTCCTATAACACTGGGGGCTGTAACACATGTGTAGAGTTAAGTAACCATCTTACAACATGAAAGAGAAATCTACTGTACAAGTTAGTACCTAGAGTAGGTCAGTCAAGTTATTACTGGCTCTAATTATCACCCCCATAGCTGTTAAATTCTTTACCTGCAGCAGAGTAGAACTCCAGAGGTGAGAAATTCTTTCCTGCCTTTGAAAATGCCAAGGAAAAAACCCAAAGGAGTAACTTCCAATACGAACCTTAGAAATCAAACCTACACAGTACATGAAGACAAGGCAGCCAAAGGGAAAAGCACCGGCAAACATGGAAAATAACTTACTGGAAAGTCAAAGGTCTAATGTTGACTTTATTTAGAAATTACCTCCTACTGCGACTTGGGTGTGTAAACTTGGAGACTGTGGCCCTCAAAAGCAGCAAACAGTGAAAATAAGAAAAAAAGAAGAGAAAAAGAAGTCAAGGCTTGCCAGTCCCTATAGTATTTTTCATTCATTCATCTCTAATTAAGACATGAAGAGGGAAAGCTGAGCTATCCATCAGACACGTGGAGAAACATAATGGAGAGAATTGAAGAGGTGGTACCTGGAGAAGACAAGATCCCATAGAAAGGGTCTTAACCAGAGAGAGAAAGTTGCTTTGCTAGTTACCATTACCTTTTAGAGAGGAAAGACTAAGATGGATACTGTAAAGGGTTAAAGAGCTTTTACCACCTTGTCTGTAAATGGCCCATCTTAACCAAACACTCGCTGTCTAAAATTTCCAATTAAAAAAATCAATCTCATAGAAGATATCAGCATTTTAAATAAGTTAAGAAAATATACAGGGTCAAGAGATTCCCCAGCTAACCAGAGAGCATTCATTTTCAATGAATATCACCCACGGTCATATAGGTGAAATCAGTTTTTAGTGTTAAGGTTCTGACATCTTTATCCTTTTGCTTTCCATGTAGGAAACTATGCCTATGCCTGCAGTAGGAACTCAGGGGATGATTGGTGAATCACATTAAATATGAAGAGAACCATTTGAGAGATGTTGAAAGCCACATATCTGAGCTCACACTCCCAGATTCCTGAAATATGATGAAGAGAATTCCCAGGAAGCTTCAACCTAGACCTGAACACACACACACACACACACACACACACACACACACGAGGAGCAACAGAGAGAGAAGAAAATAAAAGATGTGCCTTGTGATGGCACATTCACAAGGATAAAAATTACACATGTATAGTTATGTGAGTCCAAATCTATTATTAAATCTATATTAAAGATTGGGTTATTTTCTTAACTATGAATTGTCTAAGAGACAAACCTTCACCAACATGTAGCAAATGCACCTTCTGTTCTTCCCCAGTATACTTATGTTTCTATAAGGAGCTCAATTTTTTTGTGTGTCTATCCTACAAGCACTTAAAATATCTTTCAAGAAGTCAGATAGATGATAATACTGGAAAAGAGCATATGTGAAAACTGACACCTTGGAAGATTCTCTACTGAGGAAGGTAACGATGTCATATGCTCTGGTAGCATATTGTCCCTGGAGGCTATTGTCCCTGGAGGCTAGCACCCCCAGGCTAATTACCAAAGCCACCTGAGGCTGTGAAATACAAGTCAGGATGTACCAATTTTCCACCTGAATCTGTATTTAGGATTATAATTAGGTCATTTCTTCTTCTAACTTTGCTGATTTTAGTAGCAGGAGAAGCCCTTCTATATATTGATTTGCCATGTAACTAAATTTATCATAAAGATCTAAAGGGTATTCTATGTCCCAGTGTTTCAAATCCAGAAACAATAATTAACAAAAGCACTTGTATGTTCTCAATTCCACATCTCAAGATGGAATGGAACATCACAGAGTTCCTGTTGCTAGATAGGAGATGTTTCAGAGGATGATGAGCTGCCCTGCTCTGTCTGCATGCTGGTGACAGGACTGCAACGTGCAGAGAGCCAGCATCTGTGGAGAGCCGGAGCACACAGAAAGGGGTACAAAAGATGCTAGGACAGTTCACAGCATGAACTTGGAAGTCATAGGGCTTGCTTCTACATTTTATTAACTGTACGGACTTGGGGAAATTACCAAATCTCTTTATTTGCCAATGTTAAGGTAATAATATTTACTTTATTGGGGTCTTAGATATACTCAAGTAATCTACGTGAAAGTCATAGTTCCTAGGCCATGGTATATGCTCAGTATTAGTTATTATTACTATGCCAGTAATCATCATCAGCATCAGACTCTTGCCAGGATTCTGGAAGGAAGCAGAGGCTCAACTTGAGAATCCAATAAAGGGACTTTTCATAAAGGCAATAGGGAAGAGAGTGGGAAAGGCATGGCAGAGAGCGCAGGGCTAGTATAAGGGCTGCACTTGTTCCCCTAAGCCACCCCTAATTCTGAAGGAAACCATGAAGGGAAGGCTGTTGAAGGACCTAACAGGAATTGCAATTCCCCCTAAGGAAGAAGCTTGGGACTAAATACCCAACCTCTCTCTTCCCACCCTCCAATCTCCCAATGATGTATTTCATCGGCCCACACAATGGAAGGCCAGAGGATGAAAACATCCTTCGGATGTAGTCTATACATTTTAGCCCTCCAGAGCTTAGACAAGGATAAAGAAGGATGAGGGGCAAATAGAAGTATCAGAACAAATACATATTTGTGAGGTCCAATGTGAAATGACCTAACTTGGTCATTTACTGAGTGTCTAGGGCAGTGTCTAGCACATGGCAGGTACTCAAGAAATATTTTTAAATAATGGAATAAATTATCCTGTGAACCATATTCTGGTTCCTTTATGTATATCTGACCTTTTCCATATGTATGACTGGTAAATCATTTATCATTTGTCTCATACTTTAAAGTTAAGTGTAAACTTTAGTCTGAAAATAAGGTCTATCCCCGAGGGTACTGTAAGTCTGGAAGTAGGGTACCTGGAATTAGAAAGAAAGGTATGTGGATCCAGAGCTGTACAGAGAGGTGGATGATGAATCCTATACACACACACTTGGCTGACAATGTTGACAAAGCCTGGGTTGTGTTCTCAGCCTCTCAAGCCATAACATGTGTGGATGAAGAGTCATCATAGTTACAGCTTCTGAGCAAGCGACTGAAAATTCAAGCATACTCAGCTCACATTTTCCTTTGCTAGAACATGAAGGGAAAAGTTGCTGCTGACTTAGGAGTCAATGCTGACAGACAATTTTGCATGAAAAATATAACACCTATGTAACGCTATAGCTTGCTTTGGGGGATGAGGGAGTAAAAAATATCAGTCTGAGAAGATAAACAAACAGGGCTAGTTGTACTACTTGGCACAGACAGGCGTGTCATACTAGTTGGCAAAAACTAATAAAGCACTACACAAAGAAACCCATACTCACTTTGAGATGTACTTGAATTCTACATGTACATTAATCCATGATTTAAAATGTTTTTCAAGTTGTTACTCAGAGTATAACTTTGGGAAGGGATTGGGAGTGGAGATGAATATGAAGAGCACAACAACTATGCTTATAAGTGGACCATGTTTCCTGGTAACATTTGTAGTCCAAAACCCTGAAGCTCAAGAAGTGTCCCTATCCCTCTAACCACCTTCTCACATGACCAGAGCCATCTGAAAGTCTCAAACTACATCAAGGAGTCCTTCTAAATTTTAGGGGTTGGGGGAACTGAAAAGAAACATACCTTGGGATCGTATCATCTATAACCCAAATACCAGTCTACACAGATATAATCTCTACAAGCAAATGACTGTCATAGGAGGAATCATATCTTTGAATATCCCCAACCTCCATGCTTTCGAGACAAATATATATATATATATATATATATATATATATATATATATATGATACAATGGAGTCAAGGACAGTCTCTTTAAAAAATGGCATTGGGAAAACTGGACAGCTACATGCAAAAGAATGAAACTGGACCACTCTCTGACACCATACACAAAAATTAACTCAAAGTGGATTAAAGGCTTGAACATAATTATACCCAAAACCATAAAACTCCAAGAAGAAAATATAGGCAGTGTCCTCCTTCACATCAGTCTTGGTGATGTATTTCGGATTTGACACCAAAAGCAAATAATAAACAAGAGGGACTACATCACACTAAAAAGTTTCTACAAAGCAAAGGAAACCAACAACAAACTGAGAAGGCAACATACCAAATAGGAGAAAATATTTGTAAGCCATATACCTGATAATAGTTTAACATCCAAAATATATAAATAACTCCTACAACTCAATAGCAAAACAAAACAATCCAATTAAAAAAATGGACAGAGGAGTAGACATTTTTCCAAAGAAAAATGAGTAGACATTTTTCCAAAGAAGTCATGCAAATGGCCAATAGTACATGAAGAGGTGCTCAACATTACCAGTCATCAGAGAAATACAAAGCAACACTGTGATGAGATATCACATCACACTTGTTAGAATGACTATTATCAAAAAGAAAGGAGAACAAATGTTGGTGAGGATGTGGTAAAAAGAGAAACTTTCGCACTGTTTGTGGAAACATAAATTAGTGTGGCCACTATGGAAAACAGTATGGAGGCTCCTCAAAAAATTAAAAATAGAAATATTATATAATCCAGCAATCCCACTTCTGAGTATTTATCCAAAGGAAATGAAAACACTGGGACATCTGGGTGGCTCAGTTGGTTAAGCATCCACCTCTTGATCTCAGCTCAGGTCTTGATCTCAGTGTTATGAGTTCAAGCCCTATGATGGACCCTAACTGTCCATCAATGGGTAAATAAACACACACACACACGCACGCACGCACGCACACACACACACACACTGGAATATTATTCACCTGCATATATAAAAGGGTATTTTGCCACTTGCAACAACACAGAGAGACTTTCAGAGGCTTAGGCTAAGAGAAATAAGTCAAAGAAAGACAAATACCACAAGATCTCATTTATATATGTAATCTGAAAAACAAAATAAAAACCCAAACAAAACAAACTAATGAACTCATAGTTATGGTGAACAGATTGGTGATAGCCAGAGACACGGGGTGGGGAGTGGGCAAAATGCGTGAAGGAGGTCAAAAGGCACAAACTTCTTCTGGTTATAAAACCAGTCCTGAGGATATAATGTACAGTATAATTTCTATAGTTATCAATACTGTATTATATATTTGAAAGTGGTTAAGTGGATATATTTTTAAAGTTCTCATCACAAG
Source organism: Mustela putorius furo (assembly GCF_011764305.1). Lineage (NCBI taxonomy): Eukaryota > Metazoa > Chordata > Mammalia > Carnivora > Mustelidae > Mustela > Mustela putorius. The sequence continues at coordinate 24,568,096 of NW_025422368.1, read as the reverse complement.
AAAATAATTGTAACTATGTGGTGGTAGATGTGTACTGGGCATACTGTGGTGACCATTATTCATATATCCAACTACTGTCATTATGTTGTATACCTGAAACTAATATATCAATTATATCTCAATTTTTAAAACATTAAAAAATTGTCAATATTTTGCTATTTTATGGCACAAAACTTATTTGATTTATGTTTTAAAGACTCTCTTACTCTGGTATTTTTAAATCATTTCCAATGCTATTGCCCATATATCGTGACTGCATAGCCTTTAAGAGAAGAAAGGAGAAAATGAACATTTTCAATATTTGCCCATTTAGCCTCCCTTTACTTCTCATCTTCACATTTATCTAAAGTGCTTTCTCGGGAAACTCCTAAAGAAAAAGATTTCATACCAATATTTCAATAAAGTGTCAAAATTTATTTTTTAAATGAATTTGAAATTTTAGAATAGCTTCAGATTTACAGAAAAGTTGAAGATAGTAGAGAGGGTTTCCTTAGACCCTATGACCAGTATTGCTGTTAAGATCTTACCTATGATAACATTTGTTACAACTAATGAGTCAATGTTGATATATTATTATTAACTAAAGACCATGTTTTGTTTGGGTTTTAAGACTTATTTTTTTTAAGAACTTTTTCTACTGAATATAGGGTATTATAACTCTGGGGGGGTTAATATTTCACACTAATATGAATGAATTTTCGACCTCCACTGTTCATTTTTTAAAGAACTCTTTGAAGATTTTATTTTTAAGTTATCTCTATACCCAGCGTGGGGCTTGAACTCACAACTCCAATACCAAGAGTTGCATGCTCCACTGACTGAACCAGCCAGGCTCCCCTCAACTCATTTCATTTTATCTGATGCAGTTTTACTGCTGATTCAGAACATCCCAGGGACAATGGACCAGACAACAGAATACCCCTCTGGAGAAATGTGTTCACAGAGAAATGTGTTTCAGCCTTAACTCTGTTTTGCTCTAGGAAAACCACTTAAGCTTCCTTCGAACATAAATTCTATTTCTTACAAAATAAAGAAATTGAACCGATGATATCTGAAATTCCTTCCACCTTGAAATTCTATGGTTCTGGACCATCTGAAAACATGTTAATATTGTCATAGCAAAGGTTCAGAATTAGGGCTGGAGAATTGTGACTGTGGCGTTGTCAACTTTTAAACTAGCTTTTGTATTTCTCAATTTCCATATTTGCCCAGAGACCAACAGGTATGTTAAGAAGCTTCATCTGCATAAATACTTTCATTTAAAGAATGTAGCTAAAATTTGCTAAAGTTTATATAATTTCTCCTTTAGAGCATAGAACACCTGGGATTCTCATTCAGTATTGACTTGAATATTAGCTGATTCTCTTAGGATGCTCTACAGAAGAATTTTCATGTCGTTCCATTCCTTTTCATAACTAACCCAGAAAGAGAGCTACTGTTCTTTTTCTTGAAAATAGATGCAAATTCCAGTTAACAGTTAGTATTGATGAAAAATTACTTAATGATTATAAATAACATATTTGACATATGCTGAAATATGACACCAGAATTATACTTACAATAGGAAATATCAAGAATTTAATGACTACAGACAAAGTATCATCTTACTAATTCAAGACTGAAGGACAGTTACAAAAGCAAGGCACATTCAGCATGTATTAAAGAAAAAAAGCCATAAGATTAAATCATCTCAAAACTAAAAAACACAGGGGGTGAAATGATATTTTCACTAATTAGAAGAAAGGAAAGATATATTCTGTTTTTATAAAAAACACATTGGGGAGGGTATGTGCTATGGTGAGTGCTGTGAAGTGTGTAAACATGGTGATTCACATACCTGTACCCTGGGGGATAAAAATATATTATATGTTTATAAAAAATAAATAATTATTAAAAAAAAAACCAAATGAGCATATTTATGAAGTAGGGGTTATACAAGAACCTAATTTCACGATCCGAGAAAAAGGAGTTTGTGACAGTTGAAAGGGAAAATCCCTAGCTTTTTCAAGGCTTCTCTTATGCCCTAAAGGGGAATTATGCGTTTGCAAATTTTAAAGTGGTATTCACTATCTGTGGAAATGAAAACGGTTTTTCTTTTTCTTTTTTTTAATTTTTATTTTTATTTATTTGACACAGAGAGAGATCACAAGCAGGCATAGAGGCAGGCAGAGAGAGAGGAGGAAAACACTTTTTCTTTGAGTGAGTTCCTAAAGCATCCTTCTCCTCAAAATAGGAAAAAAAAAATCGGGGCACCTGGATGGCTCAGTTGGTTAAGAGTCCCACTCCAGGGGGGCACCTGGGTGGCTCAGTGGGTTAAAGCCTCTGCCTTCAGCTCAGGTCATGATCCCAGGGTCCTGGGATCGAGCCCCACATCGGGCTCTCTGCTAGGTAGGGAGCCTGCTTCCCTTCCTCTCTCTGCCTCTCTCTGCCTACTTGTGATCTCTCTCTCTCTGTCAAAAAAATAAATAAAATCTTTAAAAAAAAAAAAAAGAGTCCCACTCCAGGTTTGGCTAAGGTCATGATCTCAGGGTCATAAGACTGAGCCCCAAGTCAAGATCCCCACTCAACACAGTCCACTTGGGACTCTCTGCCTCTCTTTCTGCCCCTCCCCCTGCTTGCGCTCGCTCTCTCGCTCTCTCTCTCTTTTCTCTCTCTTTCTCGCAAAAAACCAGACAGAGAAAGACAAATACCAAAGATCTCACTTATACATGGAATCTAAAAACAAAACAACCAAACAAACAAAAACAGACTCTTAAATACAGAAAACAAACTAGTGGTTGCCAGAGAGGAGGTAGGTGGGAGGATGGGTAAAATAGATAAGGGGATTAAGAGGTATAAACTTCCAGTTATACAATAAATCACAGAAAAGAAAAATATAGCATAGGGTATATAATCAATAACACTGTAATGTTGGTGACAGATGGTGACCACATTTATCGTGATGAAGCCTGAGTAATGTATAGAATTGTCGAATCACTATGTTGTACGCTTGAAACTAATATAACAATGTATGCTAATTATACTTTATAAATTAAATAAATAAATACTTCACAGCCTTAGCAACTGGAGAGGGCCATATTTTGGAATCAGATCTAGGCCGTATTATTTACTACAGGTCCAATATTGGATATTGGATTTCGTCCAGAAAGTGGGGACAATAAATCCCTTAGGGATCTGTTGTAAAAGCTGAATACAGTCACGTAAAATCCCTGGTAGAGTGTCCAAACCAAAGCTGGTCCTCTGTGTTTTCTTTCCTTTTATCAGCTTTCATATTCATCATTTAATTTGTGATGCAAAAACTAGCAAAGACTGGGCTGAATAGCTTTTGAACATCATGGTGTGTCTATTTACTATCCCCTCTTCACTGCTACTTAACTTCATATTTATCTAGGAGCGCTCTATAGAAAATTCTTAGAGGAAAAATAAAGAATTCACAACTATATCTCAACATAGCACCAAGACTTACTTTTTAAAAAAGTTCTTCCTCTAGAAATATGTTATTTATAATCATTAAGTAATTTTTAACTTGTACGATAGAAGTGGAAAATAAACAATTGCAAAGTAGTGAGTTCCATGTTGAATTAAATTAGTTATAACTTTGAAACACTATACCTAAGTTCCTGAGGTTTAAAAATTAACTTTAAGAACAAGAATTCAAACAAACAATTTTTCATAATAAAGACTGCGATAGCATGAAAAATCAGAAACTACAAACATACTAAATTTTTTTCTTTCTTAAAATCTCCCGAAATAAACTTTTTTAATAAAGTAACAGAAATAACTGATGAGAATAGCACATTTTTTAAAGGGATAAGGAGTTTCAAAACGGTCAAAGAAAAGGAGAAAAGTAAACTACCTAAACAGTAAATAGGAAAGGCTTATTTAAAATGTTTCTCATTTAAAAACAAAATTAAACCATATAGAAAAATATGAAAAGTATCAATAGATCTGAAACATTAATACCCAGAACTAAATGCTATTAACATTTTGGTAAGGGTCTTTTATAGACAAGTCTCTCTAAATATGTTAATGAGATCCATTATTCATATTATAACTTACAATTTCCACTTAACATGTTTGGGTCATTTTTCAAAGTAAATAATTATAGAGAATTATATCTTTATATAATCTTTAGCAACTTTTTAACATTGCATAGTACTTTATTGTTAGCTATTTAACATAATTTATGTAACCAGTTCTTTTTTGTAGTTTTTATCTGCCCCCCCCCTTTATTTTGCTATTAAAGTAATGCTGCAGGGGCACCTGTGTGACTCAGTCAGTTAAGTGTTTGCCTTTGGCTTAGGTTGTGATCTCAAGAGTCCTAGAATCAGCTTGCATTGGGCTCCCTGCTCAGTGGGGAGTCTGCTTCTCCCTCTGCTTCTGCCCTTCCCCCTTGTGCGTGTCTCTCTCTCTCTCTCTCTCTAATAAATAAACAAAATCTTTTAAAAAATAATGCTGCAGTTAATATCTTTACATGGACATCTGTTAGCATATAATTTCCTAAAAGATAGGAATTTTTTACATTTTACATCGGATCTTACATTTTACATCTTGGTACATATTTCTGAAGGAGCCTGTTAGAAGATTTCAACCAACAGCCACACAAGTCTTTTTAAAAAAGTGTGTGGGGGCTTATGGGTGGCTCAGTTGGTTAAGCAGCTGCCTTCCACTCAGGTCATGATTCCAGGGTCCTGGGATAGAGCTCCCAGATAGTGTGGGGCTCCCTGCTCAGCGCAGAGCCTGCTTCTCCCTCTTCCTCTGCCTTCCACTCTATCTGTGCATGCTCTCTCTCTCTCTCTCTCTCTGTCAAATAAAGAAATAAAATCTTAAAAATAAATAAATAAATAAAAATGATAAAAAAGGCATGTGGGGTGGAGGGCCACTCTGCCCTAGGTGTTTGTATCTTTATAATAATCACCTGTGATTAACAAAAGAATAACTAGCCCCTAAAAATAGAAGTAAACCATTGAAGGTGTTATCAATAGAGATGTTAAAAAAATTTAAGTCCCCCCCCCCAAAAAAGTAAGTTCCTTGGTTCACTTTCTATAAAAGACCAACCCAAAAGGGCCTCTTTGGCACCCCTTGGGACCCCTCTCATTCTTGAAAGCTTTTTCTGTATCTTCACTTAACAAACTTCTATTGCTTTACTCACATTAAAAAAAAGAAAAAAGGGCATTAGGTTGCTAGGGCCTTAAGATCGAGAATGGAGTATAAGGTTTGATAGGGTAATACAACTGGTTTGACTTACCTATTTCTTGCTCACTGCTACAATCAATTTACATTAAATAGCATTAAATAGATAAAACAAGAACATACAGCCTTCAGTTTTATTCCCAAGACAGGTAATATAATGGGAGGTACAGATTATAACGATTTGCATTTGGACTGCACTTGGCAGTTACAAAATACTTTCACTTTCATTATGTAGTCTGATGTCTCAAAAATTCTTTAAGATAGTCCAGGCAGGGGGCACCTGGGTGGCTCAGTGGATTAAGCTGCTGCCTTTGGCTCAGGTAATGATCTCAGTGTCCTGGGATCGAGCCCTGCATCAGGCTCTTTGCTCAACGGGGAGCCTGCTTCTCTCTCTCTCTCTTCTGACTCTCTGCCTACTTGTGATCTCTCTCTCTCTGTGTCAAATAAATAAATAAAATATTTTAAAAAAAAAAAGATAGTCCAGGCGGAAATCATCATCTTTATTTTACAATAAAGAAATAGAAGCCAAGGGAGGTCACTTCTCAGTATCACACCACCAGGAGGCTAGCGTTGGACACAGCTGTGGTCCTCCAACTGATGGTCCTATCTCCCCATTGGGCCTTGCTTGCCTTTGTAACCCAGCACTACTACTTCTGTGCTAACATAAGATGGGGGAGGGAGGGCACCTGGGTGGCTCGGTGGGTTAAAGCCTCTGCCTTCAGCTCAGGTCATGATCCCAGGGTCCTGGGATCGAGCCCCACGTCAGGCTCTCTGCTCCGCAGGGAACCTGCTTTCTCCCCTCTCTCTGCCTGCCTCTCTGCCTACTTGTGATTTCTCTCTCTCTGTCAAATAGATAAAATCTTTAAAAAAAAAAAAAAAGATGGGGGAGGAGGTCAACCATGCTGGATCTGGGGCCCACGTATCAGTGTCAACTTAGACTGTATATCTATAGACCTTGAAAGATCTGTGTATTCTTTCCCAGTGTAGGTCCAAATCAGTGCTGAGTGTCACTGAAGTGACTGGAAGGGCCTTCTTCATAATAACCCAGTTTCCCTTTAATCGATGGATTTGGAGTTTGCCTACTGACTAGTTAATAGAAATTGGGCAAAGACTCATGGCTTTCCACTACAGAGGCAGACTTTAGCTTTCTGTTCATCCTTTCTTGATTTTTTGGCTTACATTTTTAACCAATATCCTTCTTGGCTGTGTAATAAAAAATGTCATATTGTAGTGCTCTCAAGACCCTATTTTATTACTTATCTCCATAGGTCAGTGAATCAGTCCTCCTGGCTGCCGTTCCATCCTTGCTGTGCATTATAGCAATTACTCCCATTTCCTTCTGAAAGTTAAGTATAACCCTGTGTCTTCTGTTATTTTGAAACGATTATCCCACTTGTTACCAAGGAGCAGCATCTCCTATCATCATCCACAGTCAGTAGAGGACAGTGACCACTGAACTTCTCAATAATGCTGATGACCCTCAAGTACAGATTGGCTTCAGCATTGTCCCTTGGAGGAGCACCTGTAACAGAGAGTGCCACCCTCCTCTCTCCAACCTAGAGGCAGGGGTCAAAGCTTTATGAAAGCCCACTTAAGTCAGTCTTAATCTATTCAAGCTGCTACAAGAGAACACTATAGACTGGGTGGTTTACAAACAACAGAAATTTATTCCTCACGATTATACAGGCTGGGAAGTTCAAGAGCAAGATGCCAATATGGTCAGGTTCTAATGAGAGCCTACACCCAGCCATCTCTTTACCATGTTTCCATGTGGCAGAAGAGCGTGAAGGAGCTTTCTGGGGTCTCTTTTATAAGGGCACGACTCCCATTCACGAGGGCTCCAACTTTATGATCACCTCTCAAAGTCTCCCCTTCCAAATAGGATCACATTGGACTTTGGGATTTACCATGAATTTTGGGAGGATGAAAACATATGGTCTGTAACATGCATAGTCATTGTCTGACGGCTACCTCTTATGTGGGAGAAGTATCACCTCCCAGGCCAGGAAATTGCCCAAAAGCAATTCTCCAGAAAAAGAAGACGTATTCTGTCAGCACAACTAGAGTTGGGTGCACTAGTTCAGGAAAGAGATCAACAAGATCCACTACATTCTTAGGAGGCGCCTTTGAAAAATGCTAGGAAACCCACACAATTATTTTGAAAACTGGTAAGTAAAGACAAGGGAGCTAAGCATTTATTCTGCTTTTCCTATTAGAATTGTACCAGAAGGGGCATCTGGGCTGCTCAATCCGTTAAGTGTCTGCCTTCAGCTCAGGTCATGGTCGTGGAGTCATGGGATCCTAAATAAAACCTTAAAAAAAAAAAAAAAGAATTGTACTGGAAAATCAAATGTTGATGCAAATAAAATTCTCTTTAAAATATTTTGGCTAATAAATGAAGAGAAATTTAAAAATTAGTATCACCATTTCATAACACCTAGTAAACTAATGGAGTTTGGTATTCAGCATCAAAGCTGAAAATTTCAAGTAAAGAGTGATGATCAGACGCTATGTACCTCCCAATGAACATAAGACATAGTTACCTATGAAGTATTCATGCCAGTAACATTGATCTCAACTTTGGTAAAGCCTCTAAATACAACTATCAATTTATAAGAAATATAGAAAACATAGGAATGTGTTAAATAATATCTCACCAAAATATCTGTGTGTTATATATGTGTTAAATAATATCTCACCAAAGGATATGAAAAATTATACTGGATGGATGAAACTTCTTTTCCTTTTTGGAAAATAAATTTCAAGAAAAAAGAAAGAAAATCTTTTTATTTAAAAAGTCTTAAGATCATATCAACTAATTACATGGTATGAACCCTACTTCAAGCCTCATGTCAATAAGCAAACTATAAAAAATAATTATAGTCAATTATAAACAATTATTGACAATGTTGTTTCATTTTGCTCCAACCACCCCAGGCTCCTTGCTATTCCTCAAACAGGCCAACTCCGTGCTTTAACACTGGCTATTCTACCTGCCGATTTCGGAAATCCTCTTGCCTGGACACCTGCATAGCTGCTTCCCTCACTGCTTCGAGGACTTTTCTCAAAGTCACCATCTCAAGGAACTCTTGCCCATCTCCCCACTTAAAAATTAAACCTTCTGTTCTCAACATTTCATATCTTCCTTTGTTCATTTTTTTCCCTTAGCATTTATCACTATGGAATATTGTTTATACTTATTAATCTTCTTTATGGTCTGTCTCCCCAACTAACATGTAGGAAAGAAATGTTTGTGTTTTGCCTATCTAGAAAATTTCTAGTTCATATGAGGTCCTCAATAAATATTTGTTGAATATTGAATGAATATGGATGAATCATAGCAAAATAATATTTAAAAAGGCAAATCCCCAAATATATCACTTTATAGACTTAAAAACAACTAAAACTAGAATATATGTATATGTGATAAAAATACACATGTATGTGTGTGCCTACAAGCACACACAAGATGAGAAAAACAAAACTCAGATGGTTATTAACAAGCATAGAGATAGGGCATCAGAGCAGGTAGATTATTACTTCATAGGAAGATGTAAGTTATTCTTAATATTTTTTATTTCATGTTGATAGTAGACTAGATACTTATTATATTTTTGATTACTTAAAAATGAAAGTAAAACAAGAATAAAATGATACCAAATCCTAAGAAAGTAATCTTCGTTAAAAATAATTTTAGGACCATATGATTTACAAATATTATTATAAATCTTAAAATTCTGTTAAAAAAAAAGAATCTAACAGCATATGACTTGGGAATTTTTTAGGTAATTTCTTCTCTTTTAATCTCGGCAAATGCCTTATGGTCTCTATAGAGTGCAATGTAGAATGAACAGATCTAAAAGAACAGAATTTTACTCTATATACTAACTTACAAATGTCTTAGTATGCCTCTGGGACAATATAAAAAAAGCTTTCTCTAACAATGGCTCCTTCCAAGAGGACAACTAGGTAGACGAGGGAAAGAGGTATAAGGGTTATTTTTCATGGTTTACCCTTTTGTTTTTGTATACCATAGACATGTATTAAATTTTCAGAAAATGTTATAATGAAATCCTTTACATTTATTTATGAAAGGATTTAAACACACACACACACACACACACACACAGCTTTTTAAATCAACAAACAAAACATAATAACCCAATAGAAAAAATGGGCAAAGGAAAGGCCAGATAATTCAGTGAAGAAGAAATAAAAGGACGAACAAATATTAACAAAAAAATGTCCAACCATAATCAAAATTACAGGATACAAATCAAATTAAGAAAACGTTATTTTTCATCCAACAGGCTAGTAAAGATTAAACATTTAAAGACACCCAGTGTTGGCAACATGTTGGAGAAATTGCCATACTCTACTGATTGGGTATAAATTGGCCGTGTTTTGGAGAGTGGTTTGTCAATATATATAAAAGTCTTATATGCATATACTTTATGTCTTAGCAATGTTACTTCTAGGCATTTACCCAAAGGCAGCTATCACACAAAGGCATAAAAATATATGTTCATAGAAAAACTGTAGGAACAAAGACTCAAAATAGCATGAATGCCACTAGGTAAATACATTTTGCTATATCCATACAATGAAATATTTTGTACCCTCTAAAACTGTAGTTATATCCATATATATCACTATCCAAAGATGTACAAGTTACATATTAACTGAATAAAACAAGTTCTAGAACAATGCATGTGGTATTGTGCCTCCCGCCACTCACTAACACACACACAGTTGGAACAATACAGTTTGAACTGAATGGATCCACTTACACAGGGATTTTTTAAAAAAATACAGTACAGTACTATAAATGTATTTGTTTCTTATGATTTCCTTAATAACATTTTCTTGTCTCTAGCTTGCTTTATTGTAAGAATACAGTATATAATACATAAAACATACAAAATATGTGCTAATTGATTGTTAACAAAAGTTTTCCAGTCAAGAGTAGGGTATTAATAGTTAAGTTTTGGGGGAGTCAAAAGTTGTACATAGATTTTCAACTGTGTGGGGGATCTGCACACTTAAAACCCCATGCTACTCAAGGGTCACCTGTAGATATATTTAAAAGTGGGTATATAAGGGCGCCTGGGTGGCTCAGTGGGTTAAGTCTTTGCCTTTGGCTCAGGTCATGATCTCAGGGTCGTGGGATCAAACCCTGCATCGGGTTCTCTGCTCAGCGAGGAGCCTGCTTCCCCCTCCCTCTCTGCCTGCCTTTCTGCCTACTTGTGATATCTTTCTCTCTCTCTCTGTTAAATAAATAAATAAAATATTTTTAAAAAATTAAAAAAATAAAAGTGTGTGTGTGTGTATGCTTTTAAAAGCACAAAAATCTCTGGAAAGATGCATCAAAAACTATCAAGAATGACTACTTCTAGAATGTGAAATTGTCAATCAAATGGGAAAGGCAAGAGATTAACTTTTAATTTTTTACATCTCTGCACCGCTTGACTTTTCTACCATTTGTATTTTGTACATGTAATGTTAAATCTATGAAGAAGAAAAGGAGGGGAAGATTTTACATTTTTTCAGGACCTAGCTTTGCAGCAAAAGAACAATTTAATGTCCTCTGTGTCACAAATAATCATTGTTTCCAGACATACCTCAGCTAAAGCTGAGAAATAAAAGATAAATAATACCAAAAATACCATCAAATGGATTAACTTATTTAATGGTATATATATTTTTTAAAGATGTTGTTTCTTTATTTGACACAGGAAGAGCAAGTGAGATAGACAGGGAGTAAGCAAAAGCAGGGGGAACAGCAGGCAGGAGAGATGCAGGCTCCCCACTGAGCAAGGAGCCTGATATGGGGCTCAATCCCAGGACCCTGGGTTCATGACCTGGGCTGAAGGCAACTGCTTAACTGACTGAGAGACCCAGGCACCCTATTTAATCATGTATTTTGCTACTAAATCATCTTGGCAGGTCCACTGAGATGCAAAAATTCCATATGACCCATTTAAGCTAATTTACAAGAGAGTTGATGATAAATAACCCTTATACTAACTATTTTCCTGATCAACACCCAATTTTCATTGCTTAACAGTCTAGCACTCCAAGATTTAATGTAGTATTTATCCAAATGTAAATATATATTTCCTAATTTAAACAACAACAACAAACGCCTTTTTCACCTCAAATACAGTTATTCTTTGCAAAGGTTGAATGTTTCCAAACCTGGGCAAAAAATATTCTGTAATATAATCAAAACTTAGATTTTTATAGCCAACTGTAACTCCTTTACGTACATGCCTGATAGCTAAATGTATGAGGAGCACCTTTGCTCCTTTCACCATGAATATCTCCATTTTGGCACTGTACAACAAGTTCATCTCTAGTTTTTTGTTGTCTAACCCCAGTCAAGAGCTTCTATGAAATAGTCTATACTCTAGAGGATTAAAGGTCATCTCTCTAAGCCATGTCCAATCACATATCTTACCTGGAAAATTTGGTCTCAGTTACTACGAGAGTGTGATACACACAGAAATGCTCTACCAGATCCTCCTTCAAGGAAGGTCTTGTTGCCCAGCTGCTGGGAGTTATCATCAGCAGTCAGCTTCCAGCTGTCAGATGTTTCAGGGACCACCTGAACTCCAGATTGGCCCAACGTCATACCCTTTCAGGAGCAGCTCACAACCAATGACTGATTGAGGCAAAGAGAGAAAGTCCTAGGCATTCTTGATAAGCTATTTTCACTCTAAAACTCGCCAAGGGGTGGTCTGAGGGTGAAGGGACTGCATCTCGGTTAAACTTACTCTTCTAGCCCCATCCTGTGTTCAACCACTCCCATCTATAGAAGATTATCCAAGGACATACTCAATAAACATTCTCAACACTATAGACTGTCCTCAGAGTCAGCTTCCTGGACAACTTAGACTGTGTCTTCTGGAATCAATTCAACATCATCCCATTGATTTTCATCCATGCCCAGTATAAGAAAGGGTCAAGAATGTTCATTATTTTTTTAAATTCATTAATGAACCATTGCAATTTCCTCAAGGGAAGACAGAGAACAAACCCTGGTGGGAGACCTTCTGTAAAGAGACCTAGTACCCATCATGATTCAGGCAAAGTCAACATAAAGGACCAGGAATAGAAACATGTCCAATAAGTCATATGCCACAGTGATGATGAATATGGAGCAGAAATATATGGTGGGGAGTATCAGCCCAAAATAATAGTGCTAACAAAGAGCTGGAATTCTGGAATGGAGCTAAAGTTCAGACTAAGGAAGAGCAAAAATAAGGTAGGACCTGGTCTTAAGATTGATTTGAATTTGGAAGAATAGCTAAGGTGCCAAAAAGGCACCCCAGGAAAGGGAGACAAGGCAGAAGGCCAATTGTAATACTGATAATAGGGATCTGGATATATCAGCTCAGGTACTGAGTGAGGCCACCACCAAGCAAATAAAAGCTGGGACTTAGAAGCCTTTTGCTTAACACTGGTGCACCATGTCCTTGGTTGGAAACATAAATAGCAAGAATCTATAACCTATTTGATAGGGTGGTGTTAGGAGTAAATGTCAATGTGTGAGCCACGGTAAACACTGGGAAAAAATGTAACTTTTAAACAGTGGTAGTTATCATAGTATGGTTTGAGATTATCCAAGTGTTCCTATTCTGAAATCCTTATTGTTATGTTAATTATGGAGCTTTCTCAGCCTTGATAAAAGATCAAGCCCAGGTGAGGAGCCCAACAGTCCTAGCCATCAGGGCTAGCACAGGAAGAGACAGAAGTGAAAGGCTGGTACTCACAATCTCTCTCTTGATAAACAAAAGAAATGTTTCCTCTTATTCCATACTGAGATGCTGCACTGCCTTGTTGTTTCACCTTTTGCTCAGTTGCCTGGAAACATAAAACCAAGCTTAATGCACTAAATAGAGAGGCTGTCCCTTCCTCCCTTCCAACTTCTTATTCTCTTATCTACCACCTTTCTAACTGCTTCAATTTTATCCCTGTATCATTCATTTGTGACTTGTGTCAAATCCTTTTGAAAAATAGAAATAAGGAGGCAAAGTAAAGTAAAATAAAATTTTACTTGTAATGAAAAAAATAATCTTTCATGGAGAAAGCTTGCCTACTTAAAATATTGTTGCTATATCACCTCACACCTGTCAAAAAGGCTGAAATCAAAAACACAAGACAAAATAATTGTTGAGGAGGATGTGGAGAAAAAAGGAAACTTCCTGCACTGTTGGTGGGATGCAAACTGGTACAGTCACTCTGGAAAACAATACGGAGGTTCCTCAAAAATCAAAAATAGAATTGCCATAAAATCCAGCAATTCCACTACTGGGTATTTACCCAAAGAATATGAAAGCACTGATTCAAAAAGATATATGCACCCCTAAATATTACAGCATTATTTAAAATAGCCAAATTATGGAAGCAGGCCAAGTGTCTATCCATAGATGAATGATTGAAGAGGAAGATGTCATGTATATACACAATGGAATATTACTCGGCCATAAAAAGAATGAAATTTTGCCATTTGCAATACATGGATGGATCTATAGAATATAATGGTTAGCAAAGTAAGTCAGAGAAAGAAAAATACTATATGATTTCACTCATACATGAAATTTAAGAAACAAAACAAAGAAAAAAGGAGAAATAAAAAACAGACTCTTAACTATAGAGAACAAAGTGGTGGTTACCAAACTGGAAGTGGATGTGGGATAGGTGAAATAGGTGAAGGGGATTAAGAGTACACATATCTTGATAAGTACTCAGTAATGTAAGTAATCATTGAATCACTATATTGTACACCTGAAATGAATATAACACTGTATGTTAGCTATAATGGAATTAAATTTTTTAAAAAATTGTTGCTAAAGATTTTTGTAACTGACATGTTTTCCATAACTCTAGGCATAAACTAGCTTTAAAAATTCATTCATTGATTCATTCATGTATATACTCAAAAAACATTGTTGAACTATCAAAATCTTGAAGTTTTCTAAAGAAATGGAAAAACCCATCCCAAAATTCATATGGAATGTCAAAGAACCTTGAATACCCAAAACAATCTTGAAAAAGAAGAACAAAGGTAGAGGTCTCATAATTCCTGATTTCAAAACTTACTACAAAGCTACAGTAATCAAAGTGCAGCATTAGTATTAAAAACATATATAAATGAAGAGAACAGAAAGCCCCCAAATAAATCTTCACATATATTGCCAAATGATTTTTGACAAGGGTGCAAAGACTGTTCAATGGGGAAAGGATAGTTTTTTCAACAAGTGGTGCTGGGAAAACTGGATATCCACATGCAAAAGAATGAAATTGGACCAATTTTACCATAGGCCAAATTAAGTCAAAATATACACACCAAAAAGTAAGTCAAAATGGATCAAAGACTTAAATGTAAGACATAAAATTCCAATAATAAAACACAGCAGAAAAGATTCAGGACACTGAATTTGGCAATGATTTCTTGGAAATGACTCCAAATGTATAGGCAGCAACAAAAACAAAAATAGATAAATTGGACTACATCAAAATAAAAATGTTGTGCATTAAAGAACACTATCAACAGAATAAAAATGCAACCCATGGAATAGGAGAAAATATTTACAAATCACATATCTAATACAGGGTTAATATTCAGAATATATAAATATATATTTAAAAATATATAAAATCCTACAACTCAAGGACAAAATAACAACCCTATTTTAAAAAAGGTAAAGGATTTGAATGGACATGTCTCCAAAGAAGTCTATGAATGGCCAAGAAGCACATGAAAAAATACTCATCATTGCTAACCATTAGGAAAATGAAAATCAAAACCATAGTGAGATACCATCTCATATCCAATAAATGACTATTATCAAAACAAAAAAATAGCACATGTTGACAAGGTTATAGAAAAATTAGAACCTTTGTACACTGCTGGTGGAAACGTAAAAATGGTTAAGCAGCTATGGGAAACACTATGGAGATTACCTCCAAAATTAAAATTCCCATATGATCCAGCAATTCACTCTAGGTATATAGAATTGAAAGCACAGATTCAAACAGGTAACTGTCCACTTGATTCATAACAGCATATTCACAATAGCCAAAAGGTGGAAACAACCCAAGTATCCACTGACAGAAGAATGGATGAGAAAAATATGGCATATAAATGCCAGGGAATACCATTCAGCTTTTAAAAGAAAGGAATTTCTTTTTTTTATTCTTTTTTTAATTCTTTTAAAAAAATTAACATATAATATTTTATTTGCCCCAGGGGTACAGGTCTGTGAATCATCAGGCTTACACATTTCACAGCACTCAACATAGCACAAACCTTCCCAATGTACATAACCCAGCCACCCTATCCCTACCTCCCCACCCCGCAGCAACCCTCCGTTTGTTTTGTGAGATTAAGAGTTTCTTATGGTTTGTCTCCCTCCGGATCCCAGCTAGTTTCATTTTTTCCTTCTTTACTCTCTACAACCTCCCACCCTGCCTCTCAAATTCCTCATATCAGAGAGATCATATAATAATTGTCTTTCTCTCAGTGACTTATTTCTCTCAGCATAATACCCTCTAGTTCCATCCACGTCATTGCAAATGGCAAGATTTCATTTCTTTTGATGGCTGCATAGTATTCCATTGTGTGTGTATGTATGTGTATCTATATCTATATCTATAGATATATAGATTGTGGACATTGTTGCTATAAAAATTCAGGTGCACGTGCCCCTTCAGATCACTACATTTCTTTCTTTAGGGTAAATCCCCAGTAGTGCGATTGCTGGGTCATAAGGTAGCTCTATTTTCAACTTTTTGAGAAACCTCCATACTGTTTTCCAGAGTGGCTGCACCAGCTTGCATTCCCACCAACAGTGTAGGAGGGTTCCCCTTTCCCCGCATCCTCGCCAGCATCTGTCATTTCCTGACTTGTTAATTTTAGCCATTCTGAGGGGTGTGAGGTACTATCTCATGTGGTTTTAATTTGCATTTCCCTGATGCTGAGTGATGTAGAGCACTTTTTCCTGTGTCTGTTGGCCATCTGGATGTCTTCTTTGCAGAAATGTCTGTTCATGTCCTCTGCCCATTTCTTGATCTGATTGTTTGTTCTTTGGGTGCTGAGTTTGATGAGTTCTCCATAGATTTTGGATACTAGCCCTTTATCTGATATGTCATTTGTGAATATCTTCTCCCATTCTGTTTGTTTTCTTTTGTTTTTGTTAACTGTTTCCTTTGCTGTGCAAAAGCTTTTGATCCTGATGATGTCCCAATAATTCATTTTTGTCTTTGCTTCCCTTGCCTTTGGTGGTATTTCTAGAAGAAGTTGCTGTGGTGAGGTCAAAGAGGTTGCTGCCTGTGTTCTCCTCAAGGATTCTGATGGAGTCCTTTCTCAAATTGAGGTCTTTCATCCATTTTGAGTCTATTTTTTGTGTATGGTGTAAGGAAATGGTCCAGTTTCATTCTTCTGCATGTGGCTGTCCAATTTTCCCATTACCATTTGTTGAAGAGACTGTCTTTTTCCATTGGACATTATTTTCTGCTTTGTTGAAGATTAGTTGATCATAGAGTTGAAGGTCTATTTCTGGGCTCTCTATTCTGTTCCATTGATCTATGTGTCTGCTTTTGTGCCAGTACCATACTGTCTTGATGATGACAGCTTCATAATAGAGCTTGAAGTCTGGAATTGTGATGCCACCAACTTTGGCTTACTTTTCCAACATTCCTCTAGCTATTCAGGGTCTTTTGTAGTTCCATATAAATTTTAAGATTATTTGTTTCATTTCTTTAAAAAATTTTTGATAGGGGATTGCATTAAATGTATAGATTGCTTTAGGTAGCATAGACATTTTCACAATATTTGTTCTTCCCATCCATGAGCATGGAATATTTTTCCATTTCTTTGTGTCTTCCTCAATTTCTTTCATGAGTACTTTACAGTTTTCTGAGTACAGATTCTTTGCCTCTTTCATTAAGTTTATTCCTAGGTATCTTATCATTTTGGGTATAATTGTAAATGGGATTGACTCCTTAATTTCTCTTTCTTCTGTCTTGTTACTGGTGTATAGAAATGCAATTGATTTCTGTGCATTGATTTTTATATCCTAACACTTTACTGAATTCCCATATGAGTTCTAGCAGTTTGGGAGTGGAGTCTTTTGGGTTTTCCACATAAAGTATCATAGCATTGGCAAGGACTGAGAGTTTGACTTCTTCTTTGCTGATTCAGATGCCTTTAATTTAAAAGAAAGGAATTTCTAATACATGCTACAATATGGACAAATCTTGAGGACATTACGTTAAGGGAAATATGCCAGTCATGAAAACAACAACAATTACTGTGTGACTCCACTTATAGGAGTTATCTAGAGTAATCAAATTGACAGAGACAGAAAGTAGAGTGGTGGTTGCCAGGGCTAAGGGGAGGGAGAATGGGGAGTTGTTGTTTAATGGGTATGAAATTTTAATTTTATAAGTTGAAAAGTTCCAATGGTGGTGATGATTGTAAAACAATGTGAATGTACTTAATGCCACTTGGCAATGGTTACAATGGTCAATTTTATGTTATGTATATTTTGCCACAATCTTTTTTTGAAAAATTCATTTTTTAATAACCAAATTTTGCTAGATCTGTATAAGACACAGATAACTAACAGTATAGTAGGGAAGAAAGAAAAAAATAAATTATCACAAAATAACAGTCACCATAATGGAGTTATTCACACTTTGGTAGCCCAAGAAAGAGAAACAGAATCAAGGATAGAGTACCCTATGTTTTATTTTATAGAACTAGCTATGCCCTGAATATATCTAATGATTTGTTGTTCAAAAAAGACTTACTGAACAACCACTTTCAGTCAGACACTCTTGCGTGGAAATTACACTTCCAGTGAAAAAAAATAAGGAAGAGCCACATTTGCCCTGTGGAGCAGAGATCTAGACTCCCTGTCCAAACTGGGGAAAAAATAGAAGATATTCTGGAATCTAACCCAAAGCCATTTCTCATGCAACCCCCTGGAAGTAGGACCATGCTTTGAAAAATTCTTTTGGCAATAATCATTTCCTAGATATTAGATCCAAGATTCAAGAAATAAAACTGCTCTTTGACTTAAAAATTTTCCCTCCACTAAGAACAGTCAACTTAGTTAAAGTTCACCTTTTCAACAACAAAACACTCAGTATTATAAGCCAGTGCATCTTAGCATTAGTGTACATTCAAGGCATCTGGGGTTCTTTTGTTTTTTAAGATTTTATTTATTTATTTGACACAGAGAGAGAGAGACAGAGAGAGAGAACACAAGCAGGGGGAGTGAGAGAGGGAGAAGCAGGCTTTCTGCTAAGCAGGGAGCCTGACAATGCAGAGCTCAATCCCAGAACCCTGGGATCATGACCTGAGCCAAAGGCAGAAGCTAAGGATTAAGCCATCCAGAGACGCATCTGGAGTTCTTAACTTGCAGTTGTTGATTCAGTGGGTCTGGGGCAGGTCCTGTTCTGCTTTCCTAATAAGCTCCCAGGTGAGGCAGATCCCGCTAGTCCCTTGACCACACTTGGAGCTGTCAGGTCATAGATAACAACATCAGATAATATATACCCTCTCATCACAGCAATTACAGTTCCACACATGGCTGCTGCTTGGTTCTGGTTCAAGCTGGGGTTGCTCTCCCTGACACAAACTACAAAATCTTACAGCATTTGTCAAAAAAAAAAAAAAAAAAGTAGTTTCCAGGGGAACTACTTCCAGGGGGGGAACCTTTTTAAGTTTGGATGAACCTCTATTTCTAATTACAGGGTTTCCATAAAGAAAGCCTTAAGGGTAAGATTAGTTTTAAGTTCATCAACTGCTTTCACTCAAGGAAAATTAAGGGTTGCCTGAGTTTGACAGGTACTTAATTGCATCATAACAGAAAGAGGGTTTGATTTCCCCGCTAGACCATTATAATTAAATCCTTGCATATTCTTCAGCTTCTGAAAGGTCACATGAGGAAGCTGAATTTGTAAGTGTTGTAGGGTTTTTTCTTCTTTTTCAATTTAATAAAGAAAATGAATCAAATTGCTTTGCTTGGAAACAAACATATCAGCCCCCCAAAGAGAAAAATCAGTGCATGAGTACAAAAGGGGACTGTATACCTCTCATAATTTTCATAATGAAAACTCTGCATAATTTGCGATGTTTTTGTTTGCCCAAACTTGTTAAATGATCAAAAATTATTAAATCTTAACAGATTGATCTACCCTTGTCAAAACCCACATTATGCAGAACAGGCCTTCCCAGAAAAAGAGGACTCTTCCTGGAAGGTTATTAGGCAGTTTCAAGAAAATGTTATACACTCCAAGACCACATCAATACTTCTAGGAATCAAAGACTATCTGTGATACATAAGTTTTGTTGTTTCCTGATTATAACTTTAAATCTTTACATCAAGAAGAGCAATGAACAAAAATGCATTCACAATTTTGCTCCCATGAGCTACAAAAAGATCATTAGCTATTGCACTTAGTTTTTCCATTTTGAGGGGTGAACCAGAAATTCAGAGGCTAATTCTCTACCATTAAGTTGTACTTTTTCTTCCATTATTTCATAATATTTTGGTCTAGCTGTCATCAGAAGCACTGTCCAATCCTACATAGGTTTAAATTCAGGCCTGTAGATTTAGCTGAGATCAAGGTATCAAGATTCCGCAAATGGCATTAATCCAGTCTCACATTTTCCACTGAAACAAATCTAGTTCCAGAAAAACCCACAAGATATGTAGCAAATTCCTATGTGACCACAGATCTCCTCACTAACTCTTCTTGTTAATCCTTGAAAACTCTCTGGATGGCCAATCAAGAGAGAATATACTTGTCCAGCTGGCAGATAGATGACTTATAATTGTGATAGCCTCTTATTTCTTTTTGTGACTTTAACTGAATTGGTACTTTTATTGAAGTCTGCCATTTTTTTCTGACCAGCCATGCAAATAATTATACTGTCCAGGATATTAAAGGAAACAGGCCAACCCAAAAGGAAATCAGGGAGTGACTTAAAGGAATCTTACCAGGACTCTAAACACAATAACCTCTGCCTCCCCCCTTGCCATCTTTCTCTCAGGTTTCTGTGAGAATCTGTCTTCTAGGTTTATAATAACCCAGGAGAGAAGCAGAACAGACAGAATAAGTGGCGCAATGAAAATAGGAGGAAGCACATTATCTTCGGTGGTCCACAAATTGGCTATGATGTGTGACCCTGATTGGCCCTTGAGGGGACCAAAATTTTCCCATATGAAGTCCCCTTAGGTCTACTTCTTCTTTCCACTGGCTCTCTGAACAGCCGGGAGCCAGGACAAGGGGCAGTCTTCTAACTTACTTTTGCTTAGGAACACACCAAGAACCCTCTTCCCCCTGAAGGAAACTCAGCAGCTGACAGACCCTTCTCCAATAGTTGCATAGCAGACCAGGAACCTGCCCAAGAGCCTCAGAGTAGAAATTTATTGGAGGATCCTACTTCTTGCAGTCACTAAGTCATTTCTCAAAAACAGTTGTTGCTTTCTTAATTTACTTATGAAAAATGGAAAGCTGGGGCCCAATCACCATTTCCCCAACTCTCTTAACACCCTCACTTCTTAATTTACCATCTTTCTCTCTGTAGCTATAGAAATTTTCAGAAACATTTTCCATCTTTCTGTTAAAAGTGCCAATTTTTCAAATGATAACCAGGATCTAGCTGTACACAACCTCTCTCTTTCACCAGTCTAGTGAAGTTATGATTCAACAAAGGAGCTCTTCCTAGCTAGCATTTAAAATTCCTTAGTTACATTAATTATACTAATAAATGCAAAAAAAAAAAAAAAAAACCACAGGCTTCTTATTCACTAAGAATAGCCTAAAAGAGAGGGACCACCCTCCCCAATAAAAAGAAAGGGATTTTTCCATTTAAAGGTTATTTTCTTGAATAGTTTAAGTAGGCATTAAACCCAAACCTTCCGGAGTCTTGGCCTCCAGAGGCTCCCTCCTTCACTCCTGCTGTCCAGGGCTTTGCGTCAGTCACTGCGGTCCTCCTGCTGGCACAGGAGACTCAGACCTCGGCTTTCCCCCAAGCCTGTCAACGCTACTCCCAATAACTGCCAGAGAAACCATATGGTCTTTCCACACCCTCCCCTTGGGCCCAAGTTTATTATCTCCCCAACCTACCCACAGCAGCACGGAGCCGGAAAGAAGAGAAAGAGCAAATTTGGGGCCTGACCGTGGGCTATTCTTATTTTTCTGCTATTGTATCACCATAGGGAGAAGTAGTGCAGGACATGGGATGGAAAGAGAAAAAGGAGGGGAGAGAGAGAGGAAAGGAATGAAAGGAGAAAGGGAAGGAGGGAGGAAGGAAGGAGAGACTACTTGGCAAAAAAGAAAAAAAAAACACTCGATATGAAAGAAGCTTAGCTCATCTGTAATTCAGTTGTTGGTTTGGTACCATTTAGTTCTACATCCTGATGTCAGAAATGCCTAGGAAATGTCTTCTAATTCTAATAATGGTGTCCTCAAAATAATTTATATACTGGCGTTAAACAGCATTTTAAGAGTATTGTGCTTTCTTTAATAATATCTTCACCTCAGAGGAGAAAGACTGCATACAATCCGGAGGCACTTCTTGAAGCTGCTATTCAGATATGGCACGGTAAGGTAACTCTCTAAGTTGAAGAGAAAATTGTTACCTGGACAAAATGTCACCTGGACAAAACGTCGCCAGAGTTTAAAAATCATGCTTTTCCTATTTCAAAAATGAATTCTGTATAATTTTTTTAAACCTGGTCATTAATTCCTTAAATATGACACTCAGCTCAGATTCAGAAAGTAGGTTTTCATAGGAACCAAACTCCATCTGAAAAACTACTATTGAATATCTATCTACCCATCTAGTCACTTTTATTTTTATCATAGTGAATACTAAGCTATGATCTCTAGCTATCAAAATTTAATTTTGAAAAGAGATATTTATACTCTGTACTAAAAAGACAAAATTGGAGGTCTAAAATTATTTTATGAGAAAATAATTTGCATGAAATTCTGGATGTCTGACCAGACCATTGCTTTGGGATTTGACCTGAACTAATATTTCCACCCCCTACTCCTCATCATCCATCCCACTCAATACCTCATACACTGAGAAATCTTTTTTTTTTTTTTTAAATGCCGTGTTGAAGGGACTTTTCTAAAATGCCAAGAGACCACAAACTGTATCTGGTTGGCCTGTCTGCTCCCCATACTTGCCTGGCTTCATTATGAAAGATGCCAGAAATAGCATTCCTACAGGATTTCCAGTACAGAAACCACAAGAATGCTCTTTCTCATGATATGGCAAATGTGCAACAATATGGCGTCATCTGGAAAATTACAGTCTTAGAGACAAATATTTTTCCCCTCTCTGATGATTTAAAATAGACAGGGTGTCGCCCAAAAATCATGCTTTCCCTTCTCCAAGATGGAGGACTCTTCTTACAACGTTTCTCCTGGGGACAGCAACCTTTGTTGCTAGAACCCCTAAAAAAACAAACTCTCACACACAAAACTCCTTGGATAGTCCTCAAAGGATTTTGGAAACTATTCAGTGTGTGTCCACTGAAATGGAAAGCATTTTAGAGTATATCACTAAATAAACATTTCTTTTTTAACTTGACATTATAGTAAATCACACTTATAATGAATTTTCCACAGAGCTTAAATTTGCATATTATGAGAATTATCAACATTATTATGGCAGATATTTTTTGTGTGTGACATTTATTTTGGATACACTCTGCACAAAAAAAGAACCATAACCTAGAAACAAGTAATTTAATTATGAGACATTATGTATAGGGCATTTTTTTCTGGCATTAATTTTCCTCTTATTCCCTTTTATAGGTCTTTTTACATTTTATTTATTTTTTTAATTTCTTTTCAGTGTTCCAGAATTCATTGTTTATGCACCACACCCAGGGCACTTTTAAGGAGAAAGAACATAAGAAAATTTTCCCAGAAGTATAGATTGTGAGTTCCATGAAGGCATGCCTGCCTGATTCATAGCTATAATCCCTGGACCTACTCATGTAGAACTTATAAAGAAACTCAATAAACATTTGGGAAAAGAAGAAAGAGTAGGAGATATAGGGCAGAGGTAAGGACAAGAAAACAAAGTGTGCAAGGTAGCTGAGCTCAACATGGGGTAAATGAAGCTAATTTATTAGGAAACCATCTCAGTCATTTGCATTTACCGAAAGAAGGAGTTGCCTTCTTCTCATGGAAGTGGGAGTTGTTTTTCACTGTGATGGCAAATAAGCCTGTGGGATCTTGGAAGAAACTACCACCCAGTTTCTCAGAGCATTTTCTATTTCTGTTTCTTCCTACACAGCATCAAGTCACTATACAATTACTTGCAATTGCCTAAAGACTGCATATGAATATCCTGGCTCTTGATTTCCAGAGTCCCCTCTAATTTTTATTACATTTATATGGGTTAGACAAAGTTGTTAATGTTTAAAAGCTCATAAACAAGACATATGCCACCAAAAGTGTGTGCGTGTTGTTTTCTGTTTGGTTTTCAGCGAAGAGAGATTTTTACTTCTAAAAAAAAAAAAAGAGAGAGAGAGAGAGTTCCTGAGGAGAGATTTATTTCTAATTTTTAGCCTCTTTAGCTTCTGTATTTCTTGAAACCCTCTAATCTCAAACCCCAATGACGGAAAATTTATTGAGCTCACAGAAGCAAAAAATATAGAAGCCAAAATGATTGGAACAAGTGTAATGTTGGCTTACTCAAAAGTAGAGACAAGTGATCACACAGAAAAGCCATTTGAGTCCAGTCCCTCTGCAAGGTCACACACACACACACACACACACACACTCAGTCCACAAAAGCTTCTCGAGCTTCAGAGGGTTCCTTGTGTGAAAATGGCCTAAGGTCTTTAGAATTACTACTTCCTGTTGGCAGTTTCCACAAACACCATCTGAAATCTCTGAGGAATGACTAGATGGACAGCTCCAGAATGGCACCCTCTCAAGTTTTTTACCTGGACATCGAATGAAGGAAAAGAGGAAGTTATTTAATGACTGGGAATGAAAAAAAATCAAGTAACCTAAAACATATTTTCTGGCAAAATTTGCCTTCTACAAAGCTGCCGAAGGATGATAACAGGGTGTGGAGAGATGGAATCAGCAGTTAAGTGGATATCCGTCTGTCACTTAGCCTTCATTACACAGCATTAGAGACCAGCGTCTGGCCAGCTTGGCAATCTGTCTTCCCACATTGCCCCACTGGCAAAATGCTTCCCCAAGGTCCATGGCCTGTGGCCACACCACTCTGGCCTGCGGTTCCATCACATCTTACAAACTGTAAAGGGGCTGAACAGTACTTGGATGAGATCAAGGGTCAATCTGGACTGGATTCAGGCCTGGTTCAACAAGGCTTTGTACAACTTGTTCCCCCATTTCCCTCTCCTCTTATTTCTTTATCTTCTGGGCTTCCTATTTTGAGCACCTCCCTCACCCCTCTGACCCAGATGAGCTTCTGTTTTCCTAAATTCTTCTCAGACTTACCATATCCTAAAGTCTTCCTTCCTCTGTCTTTTCAATGTTTCCTCTTGCCGTACTTATATTTCTTTAAAACCAACATGAATTGGCTGGAAGCAAAATAAACAGATGCAACTAACAGAATCATAAATCACCAAGTCGGAGGGTAAGATTCTTCCCAATACAGGAAACCACCTCTCAGTTGGCTTTAGGAAAGGAGATAAAGGAACAGAACTTTAGATTCACCAATATGTCCTGTTCCCTTAACAAGTCCTCTGGGATTAAATACGAAGTGTGCTAGACAGATCAAATATTCAGACTGAGCATATATAAAGTTAATCAAAGTCCTCTTCACTGTATGCACCTTATTTAACAAATAAGGAAAATAAATACAACTCTTGTACTTTCTGAAGCTATAAAGAAGTATTAAAAAATGACCTCCATGTATTCAGGCACATAACAATAGTCCCACACCAGGGCTCACCAAAGCTATTTTGCAGCAAAAGTGCACTGTGAATTCTAACTTTCCTCATAAAGATGGAGCTGTCACATACATACAAACATGCACACACAGACAGACGCACAGACACATCACTCCAATTCCACAATACTAGCCACAGAAAATGGCTCCCTCATCTACCCAGCTGTGCAAGCCACACCCTAACAGTCATCTGCTTCTGTCCGTGTATTTACAAAAGAATTCTCATTTCTATAGCCTCCCTTTAGTAGTCCAGGGGTTGTCAAACTCTTTCTGTAAAGAGCTAAATAATGAATATTTAAGGCTCTATGAGTCAAACAGCTTCTGTTTCAACAGCTCAACTCCACTGTTGAGCTGTACAAAAGCAGCCATAGAAATATGTGAGCAAATAAGCAGGCAGCAGGTGGGATCTGGCTGATGTCTGCTAATGGCTGTTGCAGGCTATGACCATCTCTCATTCACATTTCTGCCACACTTCTAACTGGTCTCCTATGTCCAGACTGGCTCTTCACTAACCCACTCTCTACTTTGCAATCAAAGATCTTTCAAAAACATGAGTAAGACCCTCCATGGATGAAAAGGTTCACTAGTTTCCTAGTTCCCTTAAGATAAAAGTGAAAATCTTTAGGATGGCCCTTTTATGCACTCCAGGATAGGCCACTGTCTATTTCTTCACACTCTATGATCCAGTCATACTGCACTTCTGCACTTGTTTCCATTCTTCATAATATACATCAAGCTACCTGTTCCATCTGGGCCTTCACAAAGGCTGAGAAGAACACTGTCTCCAGTGTCCCTCCCCCTATGCCCTTTATCATTTAGATCTCCTCTTACAAGTCATTCCCTCTTGAATGTTCCCTGCCCATCATACTTGACCTACTAAGTCAGACAGGGACTCCTGCTAAATCTTCTTAGCAGGAAACCTTCTTAGACGAAACCTTGAGTTTTCATCATCTTTGAATATTAATCATGTTTGCTTTTAGACTGTAAGTTTGGAAGGAAGGAAGCATGTCTGTGTTTTATGTAATTGTTTCTTCAGCATCTAGTAGAGTACCTGGCATGTGATGCATGCAAAAGAATGTTTATTGAATGAGTAAATAAGTGAACCAGAATTGAAAGTGCAGTAAAATGTTCCAAATTGTTCTGTAATATTATACTTAGTTAATTACAATAAGGACCATAAAATCTCAACAGGCATCAAAAAAAAAAAGTTCCCCAGTATAGAATAATATTACAGTCTTTAAAGAGATGAGTTCACTATATAACTCAATGAATTGGTTAAATATTCATAGTAGTTAATTAAAATTAAGTACTTCAATGTAAATGTAGGTATAATCTTTATTACCTTCTCTTCCTATACGTAACACTCTTGCTGATCACTGTCCTCAAATGTGTATAGTAAGACATGGAAACATGACAACCTCATTATAATAATGATGTTACTATCTTTTGACTCCTTCCCATTTGTAGAGGCAAAATAATGTCACTCCATGCATTTTTAACAGCCCTAGATAGAAGAGTTGCAAAACTTTTCAGGGTTCTAAAAACCACTCATATAAGTAAAATTTGTGAGAAGGAATAGTGAACTCTTACTAATGGCTCTTGGCACTCTAAATCTGCATAATTTTTTTTTACTGAAGTATAACTGAAATATAATACTACAATATCCTATTAGTTTTAGGTGTATATCATAATTATTTGGTATTTTTAGACATTACAAAATAATTCCCATAATAAATCTAGTTACCACCTGTCACCATACAAGGTTGTATTATTGACCATGTTCCCTATGCTGTACATGACATTCCCATGACTTATTTTATAACTGGAGGTTCATACCTCTTAAGCTACCCACCTCTCAACTCCTTCCCTCTCTGGTAACCAACAACTTGTTTCTTATATCATTAGTCTGGTTTTGGTTGGTTGGTTTGTTCTTTAGATTCCACATACAAGTGAAATCATACAATATTTGTCTTTCTCTGTCTGACTTATTTCACTTAGATAATGCCCTTGAGGTCCATCTGTATTGTCTCAAATGGCAAGATTTCATTCTTTTCTATGGCTGAGTAATTTTCTATTTCAGATAGATAGATAGATAGACAGACAGACAGCAGAGAGCCAAGTAGCTAGAGATAAAAATAGATATCCCTTCTTCTTTATCTATTCATCTATCGATGGACACTTAGTTTGCTTCCATATCTTGGCTATTGTAAATAATGCTGCAATGAGCATTGGTGTGCATATATCTCTTCAAGTTGGTGTTTTTGTTTTCTTTGGGTGCATACCCAGCAGAGGAATTGCTGTATCGTATACTAGTTCTAATTTTAATTTTTTGGAGGAAACTCCATACTGTTTTCCAGAGTAGCTACACCAGTTTACATCTACACCAACAGGGCAAAAGAGTTCCCTTTTCTCCACATCCTTGCCAACACTTGTTTTTTTCTGTCTTTTTGGTAACATTTGTCTTTTTGAAAAACATGAAGTGATAGCTCCCTGTGGCTTTGATTTGCACTTTTCTGATGAGTAGTGAATCTAAGCATCTTTTGATATGCTTGCTGGCCCTCTTGTTGTCTCCTTTGGAAAAAAATGTCTGTCTTCTACCCATTTTTTAATTGAATTGTTTTGTTTTTTGAGAAATTGTTTAAGTTCTTTATATATCTTGGACATTAATCCATTATCAAATATATGATTCACAAGTATCCTCTCCCATTTGGTAGGTTGTATTTTGGTTTTGCTGGTTTTTAAAATTATTTAATTTTTTTGCTGTGTAAAAGTTTTTTTTAGTATGATGTAGTCCCATTTGTTTATTTTAGCCTTTGTTGCCCTCATCAGAGAAGACTGGTCCAAAAATATATTGCTAAGATCAATGTCAAAGAGTTTACTGTCTACATTTTCTTCTAGGAGTTTTATGATTTCAAGTCTTACATTCAAATCTAATCCATTTTTTATTTATTTTTGCATATGGTATAAGAAAAATGGTCCTGGTTCATTCCTTTACATGTCGCTGTCCAATTTTGCCAACACCATTTATTGAAGAGACTGTCTTTTCCCCACTGTACATTCTTGCCTCCTTTGTCATAGATTGACTATATATATGTGGGTTTATTTATGGGCTCTCTACTCAATCCATTGATCTTGTGCTTGTCATTGTGCCGGGACCACACTGTTTTGATTACTATAGATTTGTAGTATACTTTGAAATCAGGGAGCAGGATACCTCCAGCTTTGGCTATTTGGGGTCTTTTGTGGGTCCATACATATTTTAAGATCCTCTGTTCTAGTTCTATGAAAAGTGCGATAGGTATTTTGATGGGGATTGCATTGGATCTGTAGATTTCAGGGGGTAGTATAAATATTTTAACAATATTTATTCTTCAAATCCATAAACACAATATGTCTTTCCATTTGTGCAATCTTCAGTATCTCTCATAAATGTCTTAGAGTTTTCAGAGTACAGATCTTGGTTAAATTTATTCCTAGGTATTTTATTCTTTTTGATGAAACTGCAACTGATGGTTTTGTGAATTTTCTTTATGATAACTCAATATTAATGTAGAGAAATACAACTAATATCTGTCAATTTTATATCCTATGACTTCACTTAATTCATTTATTAGTTCTAATAGATTTTTGGTGGTCCTTTAGGTTTTCTCTATATACTATCATGTCATCTGCAAATAGTGACAGTTTTTTACTTCTACCTTTCCAATTTGTATGCCTTTTCTTTTTTCTTGCCTAATTACTATGGCATAGACTTCTAATATTATGTTCTACATAATGTGACCAATATCTTGAGTAAAGTTGCTATTACGTAGCTCAGAGAAAGAAAAAGTGGAGAAGGTGGCATCTTTGTCAGGTCCCTGGTCACATGGAAAAGGTTGCAGCTTTTCACTGTTGAGTATGATGTTAGCTATGAGTTGTCATATACGGCCTTTATTATGTTGAGATACATTCCTATACCCACTTTGTTGAGAGTTTTTATCATAAATGAATAGATGTTGGATTTTGTCAAGGGCTTTTTTGCATCTACTGAGATGATTATATCATTTTAATTCTTTGTTTTGTTAATGTGGTATATCATGTTGATTTGTAGATGTTGAGCCATCCTTGCATTCCTGAAATAAATCCCACTTGATCTTGGTATACGATCCTTTTAAGGTATTTTTGAATTTGGTCTGGCAATATTTTGTTGAGGATTTTTACATCTATGTTTATCAGACATTTTGTCTTGTAATATTCCTTTTTGGTGGTGTCTTGGGTTTTGGCATCAGAGTAACTCTGGCCTCATAAAACAAATTTGGAAGTGCTTTTTCCCCTTTAATTTTTTAGAATAATTTGAAGATAGGTGCTAACTTCTTTAAATATCTGATATAATTCACCTGTGAAACCATCTGGCCCCAGACCTGTTTTGGGGAGTTTTTAAGTTACCGATTCAATTTTACTGTTTGTAATTGATTTATTCAAATATTATATTTCTTCATGATTCAGTCTTCAGTATTTCTAGGAATTTATCCATTTCTTCTGGATTTTCCAATTTGTTGGCATACAGCTGTTTATAGTCTCTTACTATCTTTTATGTTTCCATGGTGTCATCCCTTCTTTCATTACTGATTTTATTTATTTAGACCCCCTCTACTTTTTCCTTGCTGAGTCTAGCTAGAGGTTTATTGATTTTTGTTTATCTTTTCAAAGAACCAGAGAGCTGAGTAATTTTTAACTTGGTGTGCTCACTGAGGATTTTTCTCAGTAGCTATAGAGGGACAGAGATATCAACATTTTTAAATAGATCCTAAACGACTCCAATATGACTCCTCAGTTGAAAGTTTGTTCTGAATGGTAACTTATTGAGGGCAGAAGCTATTTTCCACTCGTTGTTTTATTCCAGACCTTGGTTCAGAGCCTAACATGTAGTAGATGTTCCATGGATATTTACTGACCTAATTCATAATAATTGTTAGTAAAGACTTTTAAATTTATACACCTTTGTATTACATGAATTTTTTTTTTGATGAGCATGTATATTTTTCTAACCAGAAAAGAGTAGACCTTAATTCAAATTTATATTAATATATCTGGAAACAGACTAGACTAAAATATATATTTTAAAGCAGAGAATTAGATTCATATTAAAAGTACTGATGAATAACTTGAATTTAATAAACTGTTTGAAATTAATAAACTGTTTCTATCCAAAAGAATAAAATATTGTAACTATAAAAACTTTTTTTTTAAGATTCCATTTATTTATTTGAGAGGAGCGAGAGAGAGAACATGAGAGGAGAGAGGTCAGCAGGAGACCTGGGAGCTCGATGTGGGACTCGATCTCAGGACTCCAGGATCATGACCTGAGCCGAAGGCAGTTGCTCAACCAACTGAGCCACCCAGGTACCCTGTAACTAAAAAAACCTTTTTTTTTTAAGATTTTTTTATTCATTTACCTGACAGACAGAGATCACAAGTAGGCAGAGAGGCAGGCAGAGAGAGAGGAGGAAGCAGGATCCCTGCCCAGCAGAGAGCCCGATGTGGGGCTCAATCCCAGGACCCTGGGATTATGACCTGAGCCAAAGGCAGAGGCTTTAACCCACTGAACCATCCAGGCACCCCTGTAACTATAAAAACTTTTAATAGCAACCATGAAGGAACACATTCCTGGGCCCTACCTGTAAGTCATCATCAGTCACTGTTAGTTAGATCAGCTGGTCTTTAGGTCTATACTTGATGTGTCCCCTATCTTGGATAGAGCTCCTACAACTTAGAGAAAAATCTCTAAAAATAAAAGAAAATAAATCCTGAAGTCTTTTCCCACCAGGGCAATTATGAATAGTTGACCTTTAGGCTGCTAATACTGCAACTCCTTCCAAATAACCCATAATTGTGCCTTACACCGGTCTGCATTGGTAGAAAACTGCTTACTCTGGAAGCTTGATTGCACTGCTACGAAATGACTTGCATACTATATTTTTATTCCAGTGGGATGAGTTACCTTCTAACTATATCCTCTTTTATTTCCCTCGCTTTTTTGATCCTACTCATTGTTTTCATCTTCCCATAATTCTTAGTTAATTGATTTTCCAATCTATTTTTCCTAGAAACAAATTTAAGAAGTGTTCACACCAAGTTGGGGCATTTAATGGCTTTCTCCTGCACCACACCCAAAACCACTATCACCCCATAAAAACTTGCTGCCATTACTTTCTCACCATTCAGGCTATTTCTCAACTTTGCCACTTGTTCCTTGTTTTGGACTTTCATTCTAGTCTAATCTCCCTGGTTTTCATCTCATTAGCATGTACACATATTTTTCCATGATTTCCCAGCCCTTTCAAATGGACAGCTCATTCGGAAAATCGGCCTCAGCTTCATCTTCTACTGAAGATGCTACATCTTGTATTAACCACACCACACATACAACTTATCCTCAAGAAATATGCTTGGCTCAGGCCAGAATCCCCAGTAGAAACCCATTATGGACCACAGGACCCTTGATTCCCTCTTCTCTGAGAGAATTGATGAGATCACTTGGAAAAATTAATCTTTAAAATTTCCCTAGATTATTCCAGCTGGGCTCAAATTCATCATCACAAACCATATTTTTGTCACGAATTACCAGTCACTACACTCAGGACTTTATTTCGGTAAAAGAATACTTGCACTTTAAAAATTTTTTAAGGGAACACAAAACAAGAAAGATAAATCAATGCTGCACTCCTCCCACCCCCATCTCCTACCTGATCTTCTTCTAGATATACCTCAGGATTAGATTTGATCAGGGTTAGGCCTATGTGTCTGATCTTTTAAGAAATATTGAATGGCCTTAGGAAATAACATAGAAACTAGGTTTTTTGCTTGGGTCTACCCCATTCATCATTCAAATAATTTTGTGATCCATCATGTATGTTAGCTAGTACTTTTCAAGTGTCTACTTTGTGTGTATTATAGTCCCAGCCTACTCCACCTACACTTCTAATGGACACAACATATTAAGATGATGTGTCAAGCTGGACCAGAACTATATTCCTTGGGGATATAATCTATGAGGTAGGAAGAGGACAGGAGTGATGCAAAAACAGTACTTAAATGTACCCCTAAAAAATAAGGGCATGTGAGAAGAATCTTGAGGATAGCAGCCTAAATCCTCAAGAGATGTCATGGTCTAAACTGCATGTCCCAGTTCTGAGCCCTTTCCATCTGTCTGAGCTGGAGGTGGTCTTGGATTCTGCTCTACAAGGAACTGTAGGGCAAATAAAATAGAGATGGGTAACAGCACTTGAATGTTGAATACACAACCCTTTTTAAGAAATAGGAGTTCAAAATCCAGGGCTTTCCAGCTGGGCTGAGTACAGCTGTTGTACCCTGAGTTCATGCCATCCCTTTGAAACAAAAAACAAAGCAGCAGTAATAAAAATAAAATTCATGCTTAAAAAAAAATGTTGGTCCCTTCCCACTCATGTTTATGTATAAACCAAACACCAGCAAAACAAACTGGTGGTTAAACTGGCATTTTAGTTATGAGCCATTGCATTAACCAAACAAGCTATGGGACACCCACAGACATCTCTTATTTTTATGGTGCTGGATGGCAAGAAGGTCCAGGTAGGTGTCCAGGTATCCTACTATTCACAGAGAGGCCTCCAGCCTTCACTATTACCACAGAAATTCATCTTAACAAAAATCATAAGAAGTTTTGGAGTCTTCTGGAGGAGAAACTCCTTCTAAGCTTAGACATCAAAACTAGGAGAGCAATAAAAACTCAAAAGCATGACTTTAAGGCTGGGTTGGTGCTATTTTAAATGACTGTTTGCCACTCTGGTCCCTTAACCCAATTTATTCTCATCTCCCCAAACCAATCCTTCTTACTTATGGCAGATATGAATGGGCCAATGCCTATTTGAAAACCAGTTCTTTCTAAAACTGTTTGTTTTTGCAGAGCACTGGATGAGGGGATTTCCTAACTGACTTAGGAAAATGTAGCTCAAGCTGATGAAACCATGTTCTACTTATTATTAGGCCCAGAGTGCTGGAGAGAAAGTGTGACAACCTACAGCTGTCCACAGCTCACCTTTCAAAAACAGCTTCTTAAAATTAAATTCAGCGGCTGCAAATGCCTGGCCAGAGGCATTCTGGGAAAACACCTGTGTCAAGGCAGAGACCAGAAAAGACGAAAAGATGAGTACTTGAGAGAAGTGAATCTGTGGTTTTGACTGGCGTAACCAGTCCCATTTGGAGTAAGAAGTCAATGGAAAAATGATCCTTCCTCAGTTACTTTTATTTTGTTTTTGTTAAAATTTCTTTTGGAAAAATTAAACATCTGGACCTCTTTATGGAAATAGTTGTTATGGTCACTGGGAAAAAAAATTATATATTTTTTTCATAGACTTTGGATCAATTTGGTCAGAGAAGGCCTAGGGGTGTAGAAAGCCCCAACATGGGGTGATTGCCTCTCCAGCCTTTAAACATTTTGAAAATAAACTTTCTGATGACTACATTCTGGGGCACTGGACTAACAAAGCATTTGTTCCACAGTGTTGAGAAGCAGCACTGAACAGTTGTCTATAACAGGAAGACCTGACTATACCCAGGAAAGAGGGAGCTCTCCTCCCCAAGGCAGGGAAATTCCTGTTAGGTTTGAAAGTTGGTTGTTTGTGTTGCTAAGTTGCTGGCATAATATTTTTCCCCCTGAAGTTGGTGTTTTACATTTGGGAAAGGGAGAGGAAAACAATGTGTTTGTGATATTTTTCAATCAATATCTTTCTTTTCTGGAGCACATTTTAAGGGAGATATATTTGGGAAGAATTTTCTATCCTCTCACCTTCATTATTTTTGAAAAAGGATTGTGGAAGGACCTGGCTGCTTTATGCTCTTTAAGCACTATACCCTTTCTACCTAAGTATAGGGCTTAAGGAAAAGGAGATGCCTTTTTAAAACTCTCTTATTTGGAAATGTAGCATTTTCTTTAACTCAGGCAGACACTCTAAATTACAATCAGATCTGAAGTCCCCCCTCTCTTCTGTGTTGCCAATTTTTGAGCCCATTTTGAAAGCCGAAGTCTTCTTTCAACTCCAAGATAAGAAAAAGGTATCACAAGTAAGCTCCAGCAAGACGGGAAATGTGGTCATCCACTGGCATTCTCTTTCTGCCTCCCATGAGTGCCTTGTACACAGGAAATAGTCAATAAGGCTTAACCTAAAACATGCAAGTTTAATTCACTCTGGGTAGTGAAATGTACAGAACTTTTCACATGTGATCTCCCCCATCATTTTTTGTTTCATTTTTGTTTTTTTAAATTGTCTCTGAACAGAAGTAGCTGGAGCTACTTGAGCCTAGACTTTTTCTCTTGAAAGTTCCCCCATCAGTCAGCTTGAGATCATACAGATTACCAAATGGCCTAATACCATCTTTGATCAAAAGTTCTTATCTGTCTATGACCCTGCTACTCAATTTCATTTCTTTGGATTTTCGGTTTGTAAATGTGTCCTATTAAAATGCAAAAAATCCTGAAGAATATAACACCATATTAATAGTATTAATAATCACCCCTTAAGCTGAGATTGGCAAAATGATTAAGAAAAATTACGGTAGGAAGGAATAGGGTGGTTGATAACAGAAATGAGGCTGCAGGAAGGGGTCCAGGTGGCATGGTGGAAAAGGAGCAGAGAGAAGGCCACTTGAAGGGAAAACAGAACATTTTCTAAAGCCTAATTTCATATAATTTGCACTTTACATAATTTACAGTTGTGTTAAAAGCCAGTACTGTTCGTACCCACAGGGGATTCATAAGAAACACTTTGAACTCCTCGGAAGGAAAGATTTAGTAAATACAAAATATGATTATCATTACACCTGTTTCCTAGAATAGATGAGGGAATTTTTACCCAGGTGTCTATTATCCCTTTGTGTCTTTTGGGTCAAGAAGGTTAATTTATAATTTCATGTCTGTTTGGAGAGATTATAGATGGGTAGCACTGAGAGAAAATGGCATAGGATAAGACAGAACATATGGCAGCAGATGAGAAAGGATATAAGCAGTTTATACATTTCAAATGGTCCGCCCTCAGAAGACAAGGAAGAATAGGAAGGCTGGCTAAGTTTGGATTCCCCCAGAAGCAGATCCTGAGGCACTGATTTGATTGCAAATAGTTTACTTGGGAGATGATCCCAAGAAGTACTAGTGGGGAATGAAAAGAGGACAAAAAAGTGGCCAAAATCAATAGCATATAATCAAACAATTCACCTCTGGAGGCAACTGAGGGTAACTCCTGCTGAGTAACTCTGGGACATACAGAAGAATAAATATGTTTCCAAGTCATTCCATTTAAGGAGTGAGGAATCTGGAATATCTATCTTTTGATACTCATCCATCATGGCTGAGGGCTGCCCCCTGCCGCTTCTGGCATGCCTTGATGCAGACTGAGAAGCAGAGCCACAGGTGCTGTGTACTGGAATGGTAAGTGCAAGGGAGATGTGGTGTGGGCAACAGTGTGTGGGCATCCAGAGACAACTAGGGCCCATGAAAGTCATGAAAAGGCCCTGTGGGCACTTAGAGCGTCATACACAAGGACATAACAAATAAGTGGTTCTTATCAATTTAGTATATTCAAATTCATAAACAAGTTCATATTTTTTCCACTTTCCATGAGAATCTCCTCTACTTACTTGGCTCCAACTAACACAGCAACAATGACTCCCAGTGACTCATTTCTGCTAAATCCTTGTTCCATGTTTCTAACTGCTTAAAGAGCATCTCCACCTGGAGAAGAGCCTCTCAAACTTAACACAGCTTAAATTCTCTTCTCAAAAATGTCCACTTTTTTTCCTGCCCTTCCTAACTCAATCAAAGGCACCACTATCCATCTTTTAAGTTCAGTTAGAAACATGAAGTCATCTAGAATCTTCATTCTCTTGTACCGTACAAATCCAGACAACTCCTGATGTCCTATCTCCTAAATATTTTTTAATCTACCCCTCCTCTCCAGCTCCTCTACCACTGTGATTTTTCTATGACATTATCATTTGTCACCTAAATTATTGCAACATCCTCCTAATTGCTCCCCCACCTTCATTTTCTCCTTCTCATCAGTCTATTCCTAACACTGCTACCAAAAAGATAATTTGAAAACCTTCATTTGATTACATAATTCTAATCTACCTATCCAGCTTCATCTTGATTCTCTGCATTCCTCCAAGTCAAGGTTCTCAGTTGCAAATAACTCTAGATGACTTAAACCAACTCTAGATTACTTAAAGTAAAATAACTAACTGAGTGATTATTAGGAAGCCCACAGGATCTCTGGGAAGGCTGGAAAACCAGGCTTAAAAGATAGATAAGAACAAAGGGAGACCATGCAGCCAAAACCATTCTACCAAGCCAGTCTTTGGAGAACAGTTGCCTCTTTCAGCAAATACTAGACACTGTACTAGCTCCCAAGACAGTTTTGGGCCTTAGGGACTGCTGCTCATTCCTCTGTCACTGTCTCTCCCACAAGCTAGATATTGCTGCCATTGCTACTCCCTGCAGAATAAAATCTCCACCACATTTCTCATTCGCATCACTTGGTCCAGATTCAATATCCTGTGAGTGTGATTGATTGGCTGCCATGTGAGGTCACATCACAGGACCATGACTTCCAGAGAAGCCAGAGAACAAGTAGGTGGTTTTCTCAACCTTGTAATGGGAGGTGGACTCAGCTTCCCATCAAGCTTCATGAGAAAACAAAAAATGAGTTTATGTCATAGGCAGCTGTTAAAAAATGACAACTGTCAATGAAAATAGATCTTTTCCTGATGAGGAATTTGAGAGGCAAAGTGGAGGGGTTTAGGGGGTAGGGAAGGAAAAAAATGAAACAAGATGGACTCGGGAGGGAGGCAAACCATTAGACTCTTAATCTCACAAAACAAACTGAGGGCTGCGGGGGGGAGCAGGATATGGAGAGGGTGGTTGGGTTATGGACACTGGGGAGGGTATGTGCTATGGTGAGTGCTGTAAAGTGTGTAAGCCTGATGATTCACAGACCTGTGCCACTGGGGCAAATAATACATTAGATGTTAATTAAAAAAAAAAAGAAAATAGATTTTCCATTTATAAACTACAAAGAACAAAAATAATTTTTCTCTTTAACAGAATTCAGCTGTTCCTACATATATCCACAAATATACTCAGGCACTCTGCAAAGGGAGATGATCCAAAACCACATCAGCACTGAACTTAATATTGATATAGCAAGCTCCAAAGTACATGGTCCATGGAGTGTGCAATGTTCAACCTACACAACCTGATGGAAACATTCTTTCCTTGAGTGACAAAAAGTTCTAAAGCAGCAAAACCATTAGTTTCAAGGACAAGAGTATCTTATAGCTAACTTAAAGCTATTTCTCAAAAGGAAAAAGTTACCTGCTAAAGAAAGCATGACTTATTCCAAGTCTCTTGGATTCCTGCTGTGGTGACACAAAGGTCAAGTTTTGTTCCATTCCATAGTTTCCATTCCAGCATCTTGGTATTCACATGTCCACTGAAAGGAGGTCCAAGTGACAGCTTGTTTATACTACACCACAGGCTAGCTAGAGAGCCTTCCTGCTCTGGGTTCCTCTCAAAGGTGTTAGCTTTTTGGGTCTCTTGGTAAATAGTTATAAGCCACACATCCAAATGTGGTGCATATTCTCTCCCAAACCCAAAGAGGCCACACCAAGTATTGTGCCTCTGATTTAATGAGTATCTCCTTGGGCTTCACTGGAAGAGCTAGTCTAACATGCCCACTGACCCCTGGACTTTAGAAAGGACACTGTATGTCAGTCTTTGTGCTTTCATGGGAGTTTTCTCTCACCCTGCAATAAGATTATATCTTATTTCCTCCTTCCCTCTGGGATAGTCAGATGTTATAACTGATGTAGCAGAACAGTAGATGTTGAAGGATGGAGAGACTACAAAGATCCCTGGGGACTAAATTGTGCCACAGAATCAGAGTAGTTATAATCTTGAGGCAACCAGAGGAAAACTGATGCTTTCTGACGTTGTCAGCTTGCTGGAATCCAGGGGTAAGCATTAGATGGCTTAATAACTGTGTAACAGGTGTGAATGACTACATTATCCAGAAAAGAGGCATCACCAGTAACAACCACCATAATTGAAGCCGACATCTACATAAGCTTGCACTATGCCCTCTGCTTTTCTTCAAAACCCATCCACATTCTATGCAGGCCAGATAGACAAAGTGAAGGGATATGTTCATGTTAAATTTCCCCCAGGATGCAGTTTTACTTCTGACTTACTATTTACTACTGCTATTTTATTTTTCATTTTAAATTTGTCTGATCTTTCCTATCAAAATAGCCCATGTGAGACCTGTGCCTGATGTTAAGAGTATTTGCTTTGGTGATTTATTCATGATCTGAGAAGGCAACCTGGGGGTGATTCAGGGTCCAGCTAGACCTAACATTGAGCATTTTCAGGTCCAGCTCCATTTTCGTCTGATGCTTATAAGATTCCACTCTGGCTGGTAGCCTACAGTGATGTTATAAGTCACATGTTGGTGTTAGCCCAAAGCCAGTGTCCAGTAATTGTGAACAGCCTTGATATAATCCTTTCCCTGATTTGCAATTACCCAGTAAATGGGAACAGTGCCCTTTAAGGAGAGATAGTAGGAAGATTCAGAGTATATCATTTTTGTTGTTGTTTTTAATATCCACCTTCAATAATATCCACTAGCCTCCTCTTTATTCAGGGGCTCTCCATCTACAAATTTACCCAGGCATGGGGTTGGAAGAAGTAGAGTGATCTTTGCCAGGGTGGTCAGGTCAGATCTTTATTCATTAGTTTTTTCTATTATGCAAATAAAGCAGAATATTACTGGATTGATGACCTATCTCAGATGTGGGGACCATATGCTCATTAGTTATCCTGAGGAACATTTTGGTGACCATGTCCCTGAGGTAAATAACTTTACTTGGCCTCTGCCATCCTGAGATCCTGCCATTTTCATGGAAACCCACGAGCACCTTTTAAATACAGACTCTCTGGGTGCCTGGGTGGTTCAGTGGGTTAAAGCCTCTGCCTTCAGCTCAGGTCATGATCCCAGGGTCCTAGGATCGAGGCCCCGCATCGGGCTCTCTGCTCAGCGGGGAGCCTGCTTCCCTTCCTCTCTCTCTGCCTGCCTCTCTACCTACTTGTGATCTCTGTCTGTCAAATAAATAAATAAATAATCTTTTAAAAATAAATAAATAAATAAATACAGACTCTCCACCAGCACTCCTGGACTATAGAAAACATTTTACTAAGGCACAATTCAAAGTAAATAAAATGATATATTTACTAAGGTCTTAGCGAAGGAAATATTTTCTGGGCTCTCATGTGAAAGGTAAGTCATTTATTATAAATCCAATACAACTTTTCTTATCTTCTTAAACCTTAGAATTCCTTCCACTATATTATACCAAGAAATTTATGACATCCACATTTAATCCAAAATAGGACATCACTGTGCCTGAGTTTTAGTAGCTCAAGTGAGCAGTCAATAATAATTCACCCAGTATTCCAAGCTACTCAACTGAATTTGAACTCCCTGGGAATTGCACCACCTTAAGAAATTAGGCTGACTTAAAATTATACTCATCTCTACACGGTATAGTCCCTTCAGGATTCATGCCCACACATATTCTCCAGACTTTTGCTGATATAAAATTTTTAATCTTACTTTACTGGTGTGTAACACTCTTCTCCCAAATGTGAGCCTATATTTTGCTATACTAGGATGTAACTTTGCTTATAGATCCAAAGAAAATAAGTGGTAGATGAGGCAGACATAAGGATAAAGATTTCTCCTTTTAAGTTAATCCCTTAGGGGAAAGAGTTATGTGATCTAAGAAGGGACAACCTTATCAATAAATGGAGAAGGAACTTCTTTGGGTGGTATATTTTCTATTGTCACTGTAACAAATTACCAAAATGTATTATCTCACAATTCTGTAAGATAGAAGTCCCACATGAGTTTCACAGAGCTTAAATCAAGGTGTCTGTATTCTCTTCTGGTGACTCTAGGAGAGAATCCATTTTCTTGTCTTTTCCAATTTCTAGAGGGTGCCCCCATTTCTTAGCTTGTGGTCCCCATCCTCCACATTCAAAGTAAGCAATGCTGCATCACTCTCTGGTCCTTCTTCCATGGCCCTGTCTCCCTCTGACCACAGCTGGGAAAGGTTCTTCACATTTAATGATTCATGTGATTAAACTGAGCCTCTCTGGATAATCTCCACATCTCAAGGTCCTTAGCCAATCTGCAAAATCCATTTTGCTATGTAAAGTAACATATTTGTAGGTTCTGGGATTAAGACATGGCTGGGAGTATTATTCTACCTACCACAACTAGCAAATGGAACTTACTTGAGATTGGATGACCTTTCTTTTCCATTCTCTGGATCCCATTCTTTCTCAATGTACATCTTCATTATTAAATAAAAGATCTGGTAAGGTTGCAGATTCAACTGATGTTGTAATTTAGCACAACCCATATCAAATCTGTTTAGTCTACAGTAATCTCAGTACTATCGCTGAAGGAGATAAATTATTTTAGCACGATCATAAGAAATTCCCTAAATTTCAGGCTGAGGCTCTTTGGGGGAGGGTGGGTATAAAAGGTATTCTTTTTTCCCAGCTTTTTTTTTCTTTTGAGGTATAACTGACAAATAAAAATTACAGATTTAAGGTATACAACTCAACGTTTTGTTATATGTATACACTGTGAAATACTCACCACTATCAAGCTAATTACCATATCATCACCTTAAAGGGTATTCTTTTTTAAAAAGCATTTTTTATTAACACATAATGTATTATTTGCTTCAGGGGTCCAGGTCTGTGATTCATTAGTCTTACACAATTCACAAGCCTCACCATAGCACATACCTTCCCCAATGTCCATCACCCAGCTACCCTGTCCCTCCCACACCCCTCCACTCCAGCAACCCCTGTTTGTTTCCTGAGATTAAAGGTCTCTTATGGTTTTTATTCCTCTCTGATTTCATCTTGTTTTATTTTTTTCTCTTTTCTAAGCTAGTAATTTAGGAGCTTGAACTTCATGTTCTCTTTCTTGAAGCCATTCAGGGCCACTAGTAGTGGCTATTTTTGGCTATTGCATTTCTGATGCCCATCATCCTTGTCTATGGCCTTTAATGCACACTTTATTACCCATTAATATAAACCATAACTTAGTTATTTCTTCGTTCTATTTCATGTGCTACAGTTTGCCATCCCTTAAATTTTGCTGGGTTTTTCACTGCTTTTAGTCCAACAAGATTCAAATTCCCCTGCACTAATCTCCTTGACAGTTTGTAGCCACTCCTTGTACTAATAGCTGGGGTGCTTGGTTGTAAGCCACAGAAAGCACTTCTGAGCTCTGCCAAAAATAAAAATGTATGAAGAGATAAGAGGTTGGCCCCAGGATGGCTGAAGAGGCTTGAGAACAAACTGTAAACTAGTAAGAACAAAGAGCGCCAAAGCAGCCAGAGTCACAGCTAGAATTACCCCCAGAGGACCAGTCTGATAATAAAGATAATGGTACAGCAGTCAGGACCAGCACTGGTCTATGCTGCCGCTGATATTCTTAGCACCAGAATAATTCTACCTAAAAAGAATTCTTTCTTTCCTAGGTTCTTTGCTTCACTAAATCAAGATCCCAAGTCCTGAGGAGAAACATTTGACTAACCAAATAGGGACATTACTGTGTCCCAGTTTCCTGGAAGAAAAAAAAACAAGAAAGGATTTGGCTTCTTTGGATCAATGCAGTAATGGATTCATACTTATTGGTCATATTTGTTAATGGGTTCTTATCCCATTGTACTATACTGTTCATCTTCTGCACTATACTAACACTGAAAGATAGGTACCATGTCTTAACTTGGTGTCCCCAAAAGCAACCACAGTATCTGGCACACAATAGGCTCTCAATAAATAAAATATTTAAAAAGGGAAATTAATTCCAGGATTTTCTTTTGATCTTTTTTGAAAAAGAACTGACTGGGGAAATAAGGAATCAAAGATGGAGGGTGTGCCTTTTTCTCAACGGGTTTGCCGCCAGAACACAGGTGTCGTGAAAACCACCACTCAACCTAAACCAGAATGGGGAAGGAAAAGACTCATATCAACATTGTTATCATTGGACATGTAGATTTGGGCAAGTCTACCACTACTGGTCATCTTATCTACAAATGTGGTGGGATTGACAAAAGAACTATCTGGGAAAAGGCTCCTTCAAGTATGTCTGGGTCTTGGATAAACTGAAAGCTGAACGTGAACGTGGTATCACCATTGATATCTCCCTGTGGAAATTTGAGACCAGCAAATATTATGTGACCATCATTGATGCTCCAGGACACAGAGACTTTATCAAAAACCTGATTACAGTCACATCTCAGGCTGACTGTACTGTCCTGATTGTTGCTGCTGGTGTTGGTGAATCTGAAGCAGGTATCTCCAAGAATGGGCAGACCCGTGAGCATGCCCTTCTGGCTTACACACTGGGTGTAAAACAACGAATTGTTGGTGTTAACAAAATGGATTCCACTGAGCCACCCTACAGCCAGAAGAGATGTGAGGAAATCGTTAAGGAAGTCAGCACCTACATTAAGAAAACTGGCTACAACCCCGACGCAGTAGCATCTGTGCCAATTTCTGGTTGGAATGGTGACAACATGCTGGAGCCAAGTGCTAACATGCCTTGGTTCAAGGGATGGAAAGTCACCCGTAAAGATGGGAATGCCAGTGGAACCACACTGCTTGAAGCTTTGGATTGCATTCTGCCACTAACTCGTCCAATTGACAAGCCCTTGCGTCTGCCTCTCCAGGACATCTACAAAATTGGTGGTATTGGTACTGTCCCTGTGGGCTGAGTGGAGACTGGTGTTCTTAAACCTGGCATGGTGGTCACCTTTGCACTAGTCAATGTTACAACTGAAGTCAAGTATGTTGAAATGCACCATGAAGCTTTGAGTGAAGCTCTTCCTGGGGACAATGTGGGCTTCAATGTCAAGAACATATCTGTCAAAGATGTTCATCATGGCAATGTGGC
Organism: Mustela putorius furo; assembly: GCF_011764305.1. Lineage (NCBI taxonomy): Eukaryota > Metazoa > Chordata > Mammalia > Carnivora > Mustelidae > Mustela > Mustela putorius. Next base: position 24,524,881 of record NW_025422368.1, on the reverse strand, counting down.
TGGTGACAGCAAAAATGACCCACCAATGGAAGCAGCTGGTTTCACAGCTCAGCTGATTATCCTGAACCATCCAGGCCAAATTAGTGCTGGATATGCACCTGTGCTGGATTGTCACACAGCTCACACTGCTTGCAAGTTTGCTGAGCTGAAGGAGAAGATAGATCATCATTCTGGAAAAAAGCTGGAAGATGGTTCCAAGTTCCTGAAATCTGGTGACGCTGCCATTGTTGATATGGTTCCTGGCAAGCCTATGTGTGTTGAGAGCTTCTCTGACTATCCTTCTCTGGGCCGTTTTGCTGTTTGTGACATGAGACAGACGGTTCCTGTGGGTTTCGTCAAAGCAGTGGACAAGAGGGCAGCTGGAACTGGCAAGGTCACCAAGTCTGCCCAGAAAGCTCAGAAGGCTAAATGAATATTATCCCCAATACCTGCCACCCCAGTCTTAATCAGCGGTGGAAGAACGGTCTCAGAACTGTTTGTGTCAATTGGCCATTTAAGTTTAATAGTAAAAGACTGGTTAATGATAACAATGCATCGTAAAACCCTCAGAAGGAAAGGAGAATGTTTTGTGGACCATTTGTGTTTGTGTGTGTATGTGGCAGTTTTAAGTTATTAGTTTTTAAAATCAGTACTTTTTAATGGAAACAACTTGACCAAAAATCTGTCACAGAATTTTGAGATCCATTAAAACAGAAGTTTAATGAGAAGGAAAAAAAAAGATGGAGGGTGTGGACAGTAATAAGGAAAAGCAAGTCTGTTTGATGGAGATAGGGAGGAGAAAGGGAAATGGGATATGTGTGTCTGTGTATGTAGGTATCATCAGATGAGTGTGTTAGAGATGGAGAGAGGCAGAGACAAAGAGAAAGTAAGAAACTGGAAAAAGCAAATGAGCCCTAGTCTCACCCATGATGCTATGTATTAACACAGCTCCAAAGCCCAAGTGACCTGGAAAAAAGGTACCCAACCTTAAAAGAAATTATTATGTAAGGAATTAATAACAGCCCATAGCACCCAATATACTTTGGGGGACTTTTTTTGCCCAATATCTTCAACTGAGTTTCCCTAAAACAATGGTGTCCTCGTATAACTCCTCACTCAGAAACTTTCAACAACCCCCACTGGCAGAGATTAAAATCAGTATTCTTTAACTGGATAGGTACACCCTTGAGTACCACATTCATCTTCCAAAATGAGGAGTCAACTTCCTTTTTCAGAAATGCCTTTCTTGTTTCTATCTCTATGATTTTTGTTAAGCTATTTTCCCATTCTAAAAAGACCTTTGTTGCTCTTCAACTACACAAATTTGTATCATCTTTCCAGACCCCAATTAAGATTCTCTTTGTCCCTCAACTCCTTCAACCCCACCCCATTTAGAATTGCAGTAATAATCTCTAGTGCCACCCCTTTTCACTTAATCTCGTAGACCCTCAGCACTGTAAAGTTATTCAACTTGCATGTCACCATTGCATTAAGACCAGAAAATCTAACTGTAAGACTGTGACTTTCTATATATTCTCATGTTTTGATAAAGCTAAAAATTAGCTTTAATAAGTGATGGTATTGATATAATTTTATTTGTATACCTGAAGAGGAAAGAAAATAATTCTTTACGTGGGAAGATGATTTAAACCCACATGCAAAACTTCAGTAGGCATAGCTTACACAGTCTGAAAAATGATCATATCTTCCAACATGGGCTGAAATTCCAATTCTCCCAGAAAGCCCAGCAAACCTCCCCTGAGGTTTGGTCCTCTGAACCTAGGGATGGGGTGAGTATGCAGGTGAGAGGAAAAATGAACAAAATTAAGGTCTTATTAGGAAAGAGAAAGGAAAATGGTGTTGGGCAAGTAATTAAGAATGTCTATAGTCCACCACCTCTCACCATGATTGACTTTTGTTGAACACTTAAGTTTGAGTTCCCAAGGATTATATTATAAACCCAAAAGACAGATAAGTACCCCAGGTCTTAAAACTTATTCTTAATGTTTAATAAAATGTCTACTAATTTAAAAAATCAGAATTTCAAATAAAACATCCATTCTTTGTTTTTAACCCACAAGTCTTGCAATGATAAATTGTGACTCTGAGAGGCCACTGCCCAGCCCTGGAGTACTCCTTTCTTTAATATGAGTAATACCCCTGGGCTTGGCATAATGCTTGACAACTTTACATCGGCAAATCTGATTCTCCCACAACCACACTTTACTAATAAAGAAATTGATGTTAAGCTATTAGGGGATATAGTCCAATGACTAGTAACTCTTGGGCCCAAAACCAGAATCCAGATCTTCTGATAGAACAAGAAGTGGAATGGAAATAAATGGAGTTTGCCTGGGTTCAAATCCCAGGTTTGCTCTTACACTGCACAATCTTCAGAAGTGACTCACCTCACCAAGGCTTTTCTCCTTTGTAAAGAAGAATAAACAAGATGTACAGAATAAGGACAGAGAGAGTATGTGAAAACTTCCTGGTGTTCAGTGGGGTCTGATTAGAAGATAGAATTTTTTTTTCTCCATAACTTGTGTTTCTTTCCAAAGTCATCTGTAGGCCACCACAGAAGTCTCCTACAAGGTGATCTCTTAGGCCTCCAGAATGAGGAGAGACGTTCGCTTAACCTGGTGGCTGGAGATGATCAAAAAGCAAGATCCTTGACTTCTCCACCTATCCCTACTGGCCTCCCCTCCAACAGCAACAAAATTGCGAGGGAATTTTAGATTTTGGCTTCCTGGAGGGTTTACTAGGGCTGTAGAAGAACTTCAAGATGATTCTCATAAAAGCTGTTTTCCTTGTGATTAAGTTGTATTTGCCTGTTAACTATGTGGTAAACAAACACTCAGCTCCCACCTCATGGTTCTAGCATAGCCGCATGTTAATTGGGACTCAGAGGGTAGTGGGTTGGCAAGGCTACTTGGGACAGGAAGCCAAGAAGCCCAATTTGGTTATCAGTTCTGTTGACACGAGCTGAGCCATATGTGGTTGTGTGGCATGTCCAGCAGGTCTAGCAGGGGTTTTCCAAGCTATGAAAGGCCTGCTGTTTGAAACGCTTGGCCTGCAGTCAAACAGGGCTTCAGATCAGGATTCTCACTGCCTTCAGCCCCATCAGCTCCACTGGCCCGGTCTGCCACTTGGGCAAGGGGGAAGGGCATACCAAACATGTCTGGTCCTATACTTGGTTCAGAACAGAGGAGAGAAGGCAAGAAATGAAACAAGCTGCACCTGGAGCTAATCTGCCCTACTTAACACCCCACCACAACCCCAACCCAGACAGAAAAATATCCCTTTCCCTGCAAGAGACATCAGCAGCACTGAAATCCTCTCCCTCTGTGTCACTTATCAGGCTGAACTCAGACACACTCAATCCCTAAAATAAGACTGCCAGGGGATCAAATGCACAGAAGAGGCTTGCTGGGAAATTCCTCCCAGCCAGTGGATACATGACTTGAGAAGAAATTGGGGCAGTTCCCAATGTAACTTGCTACCCCTCCCCCAGGGGCAATCACTGTCAAAAATGATTTATTTTAAACATTTTGTAATTATTTTAGCCAGTGGGGCGTGTGTGTGTGTGTGTGTGTGTGTGCACGTGCGAGCACACACATGTGTGTACACACAGAGAGTGAGAGTGTGTGTATGTGTATTTAATCATTTGTGGTTAAGCCTGCGTTCACAAGAGTCTGAATTCAGTAGAGTCCAACCGCCAAACCCACACCCAAATATTTTGTAGATAACAGAAGAGCCATTGCCGGGTTATTCTCGTATGTACACAGACAAGCTCTGTGGCAGAGTGGTGAGGACCCTGAAGTGGGACTCGGGAGGTGAGGCCTTTGTAGTAAGAGCTCCAGCAAGTCATTCAGCTGCATCTCAGAGAAACAATGTTTTTTAGAAACTTCTGTGAAAACCATTCATTCTGCTTCTTAGTAAATTAATATAACTAAGCATTTAATGGGTACCGTGACTGAGTTAAATACTGTTGAACAGGGTTAGCATTTATTATTAGGATGATGTTTGCTCTTATCCCCCATGTTAAATGTTTACAGGACCAGAAGCAATTGTGCCAAGATGTTAAATGGAGCTAATTCTGTGCAGTGGGACTCTGTTACTTTCTCCTTGTGCATTTCTACAGTTTAGACATCCCTATAAATAATTTTGAATGCTTACTGTGTGAGTGAATGAATGAATGAACCAACCCACGTAGGTCTACTTAAATATAGGCCTAGCTTCTGCTCTCAAAATGCTTCTATTCCTAAAGACATAGAATGGATAACAACATCCCCGAGCATCTGTTTCTATGGGCTTTTTGTGTTTGTTTGCCTTCTACTTTCTTTTCTTTTTTAGGATATTAGGAGAATAAAAAAGAAGAGGCAACATATACACTTGGGGTAGCTCAAAGTTGGGGGTGTACGGGGAAAGGTTCAAAAGTTGTGAAGGGAGAAGAAAGCCAGAAGATAATCATTTAGTTTTAATAAATGGCTTCCTTTAAGGAACTTGGAAGGTTGTAGATGGGTGACAGTGGTTTCTGGCTGGTCAAACTGGTCACATTCCCAGGTAAAAAGGAATATACTACATAAGTTAACATTCACCAGAATTTAAGTTCTATCAGACAGGGACTCCATTTGTCCCCATTCAATCTCCTGTGCCTAGAATAGTGTCTAGTGCATGGAGTATACACAATCAATAATATTTAAATTATGAGTGAATGCATTTCCTTTGAAATTTAAAAAGAGGAGGAAACAGCTTTCAAGTTGTAAGATTTAGATAAGGTCAATAGAACATATTTCTGACTATGATCACTTTGCTACATTATCAAGAGCTTTATAAGAAGAGACTAAGATATTACTATTAACAATAGTGGCAGTAAGGTTAGAAAGTCCTATGCCCAAACCAAAGAGTCTTCTATATTCCTGTCTTTGCTTATTTTGGTTTAAAAGTGGTGCTAGATAAATAAAATCTTTTTAAAAGGGGGGGGGGTGCACCTTGGTGGCTCAGTTGGTTAAGTGACTGCTTTCAGCTCAGGTCATGATCCTGGAGTCCTGGGATCGAGTCCCACATCAGGCTCCCTGCTTGGCACAGAGTCTGCTTCTCCCGCTGACCTCTTTCCTCTCATTCTCTCTCTCTCTCAAATAAATAAATAAAATCTTTAAAAAAAAAAAAAAAAAAAAAAAAGGTTGTGCTAGGGCTGTCTTGGCTATTGTCCAAATACTGGGGCAATGACTAGTTCATTGCAAACTGGTTCTTCTCTCAACCCATATTTTGCAAGGGGCCATAAGTTAAATCATTATGTTAATGAACTTGACAGAATTATTTCAACTGTAACAAGCTATATAGGATCATATAAGACTTTATGACTTCTTTAGTCAGTAGAATGTGGTCAGTTTTGAGTAAATGTAAAACGATGCAGGGCTGAGCTGTCAAAAATGTAATTGAAAGTCTTGAAATATAGGCACCTCGTCACATGGTTTCCTAGACCATGGGACACACAAGGACATTCTACAGTGTTCCTCTTAAAAGGTCTTGCCTGAGAAGTTCAAGTTTGTGAGGACCATATACAATGGACATGAGGCCTACTGTTATGTGTTTAAAATAAGTTCCCAGGACCCACTTTGAAGTGATGACTCACAGAGAATATTTTGTCAGGCCAACTAGGCCATAAAAATATTAAGTGTGGTTTTAAGTGGTAAAGGTTTTTATTATCCTGCTCACTTCCTGTCATGAAACATTGCACTAAATTGTACTTTAAAGGGATTAATGACCTGCATGCTAAATTTCACAAGAAATTCATTATTATAAATACTCTAGAAGCATTGATATTAACACTAGGGTTAGTTAAAAAAAAAAATTGGAGGTGCTCAAAAATATTCACTGATCTGAGTTGGGACACATAAAACATAACAACATAATATAGTTGAGGTGACAATTCATTTAAATTTGTTTTTATCCAGAAATTACCAGACATCACCCTGTCATCATGGAATTGTTGATGCTAACATCAGAAAAGGACAAATTCCTTGCTCAGGACTTCTTATGACTCAGCAAAGCAAGGTACTTCCTTCCAGGCAGCTGCAACCCAGGGTAATTATCCCACCTCTTTCAAGCCACTTAGCTGACAAGACTGATCAAACCCCATCTCAGTGCCACTGTCTTTAAAAAAAAAAAAAAAAAAAAAAAAAAAATCAAACAAGAAAATAATCTCTTCCAATCTTCAGTACAATTGTGCTGACTGGGAATCTCCCCAACCATTAATTTACATTTCTTCTTTGCTGAATTCAGTCTATTTCATTCAGGTCACATTATCTTACACGTGGGGCTCAGGGGCCCTGTCACATCCAATGGCAATAACAAACTGAAATCATTTTGGGGCCTGCCTCATTCCTTCCTTAGATTTGATACTTGTCTCTCATATTTTCCTTTGCTTGCTCAGCTTCCTCTTTTAGAAAGTGAGAATTATACTATGGATTGCTTGGGCTATCTAAGATAAACAATGTTTTACAGCAGTCTGCCAACAACCAAGTCTTTTGAAAACAGCTAAACTGCTCAGTGTGTATTACTGTTATCAAGCCCTAAGTTTGGCAGCATTTCAAACGCGACATTTCTATTTATGTCTTAGCTGCTGGTTGGCTGATGCATGTTCATTTGATTAGGGACATTAAGAGAAAAGAACTGGTATCTGTGAGTTCATATTGTATTATTCTGCCTTTTTGCTAAAAAGATATTTAATAGTACTTCCAGAAGAGGGCAATATTCCTGAGGTTAACTTTGTTAATAAATTTTCCAAACACCAAAAATTCACACCAACTCCAGATTATTTATTCAAAAGCGCTCTCATGCTGAAGTCTGAGAACTGATGACTTTAGGAAAACACTGGATTTGTACAGATTCCCCTTATAAATATTACTGTAATTTTCCTTTTCTCAAGAAATCTGAAACTGTTCTATCTGTTTGACATAACTCTTCTCTGGGGCCTAAAGTTTCTGGGAAATGTCTTTGGGCTATGCCAAACTCTTGGTTTAATTATGCTGACAATTCACAAACGTTTGAGACTGGTTTGCCCCTCGAGACCGAAATATTGATGTTATTTTAGATGGGTGCCTGGCTACAAAGATTACCATTTCATCTGCAAAGTGAAGGACTTAGGAAAATACACTTGATTGTTCTTCCTCCCTCTCTCAAAGGCCTGAGTCAAGCTGACTTCTGAAGCTTTGGGTCATAAATTGCTCTGTTGACTGCCCTGTAAACTTGAAATGCATGACCCTGAGCCCTCACAGGACCCTGGAGTAGAGTTGTGCTTTGTCCCCACTTAAAAGTGTAAGATTATGTCAGGGACTCTTCCTAGAAAGGAACTGTTCAAATTTCAGTGAAAAAAATCATTAACTAATTAATTCAAATAAATCAATAAATCCTGTTCTTCTTAGAAGGATTTCTTAATTCTGCTCCAAAGAATTCTAGCCCAAAACAGCCTATGGAAACCATTTCAAGAAGTCTTCCTCTGTGAATTCAGATGAGTTTTTGGTGGCAAATGCAGTGTCTCTAAGGTCACAGCCTGTAACAAGCAGGCACATTGTAATAAAAGTGACCTGCCAGTAGCCCTAAGACATGCCAAGGAGAATTTTGCCTGAAAGATCTCAAAAAAGCAAAGCCAGCTTCCAATAACCTTTCCAACCCTATAAAATTATCGCCTGGGTGGACATCTATTTATTTATTTGCTTTGTTTTGCCTGCCAACAACCCTTCCTCTTCTTTTGGCTAAGAATGCTCAAGCAACAGGCCTGTGATCCTGGTTTAGACAATCAGATTTTTTCTGCTTAGAATCTGACTCTTGAGTGAAATGACAACAGAACAGGGGTGGTTGTGGTGCAGTCCTCTCAAAGCTGCCCAGGAGCTCCTGTTTAGAGCTTCCCTAGTCTCAGCCACATCCAAGACCCAGCGGCTCAGCTCATACTTAGATTTTGTGAACTTGACTTACCTGTTCTCTGCAAAAGAGAACCGAACCAAAGAGCCTGAACCAGAACATGTCCTGAATATAAAGAAATCCTGTGAATCCCTGTGGGTGAAGGACCACTTGGACCATCACACCATAGGCTGCAGGCCAGAAAATAGAAACAAAGTCTTTAAGGGCATATAGTCAATGGTACTATAATAGTGTTGTTAGATGAAAGATGGTAGCTACACTTGTAGTGAACCTAGCATAATATAGAAAAGGTGAATGACTACGTTATGCATCTAAAACTAATGTAACATTGTGTGTCAACTATACTAAAAAAAAAAAAAAAAAAAAAAAAAAAAAAAAGCCTTCTGGGGTGCCTGGGTGGTTCAGTGGGTTAAGCCACCACCTTTGGCTCAGGTCATGATCTCAGGGTCCTGGGATCGAGCCCTGCGTCAGGCTCTCTGCTCAGCAGGGAGCCCGCATCCCCCTCTCTCTCTGCCTGCCTCTCTGCTTACTTGTGATCTCTCTGTCAAATAAATAAATAAAATCTTAAAAAAAAAAAAGTCTTTAAAAAAAATCTATAAAAGGCATCCAGTTCCAAGTTGGAAGAATAAAGCTCCAATCCCTTCTCAAAAATAATCTCAAAACAAAGCAAATAAAAAGAAAATCACTATGTATTTTTGATGAAACTAAAATTACCTATAGTCCTGAATTAAAACAGCAATAGTGAATAGGAAAACTGCAAATGACTTCACAGCGGGGAAATAACAAACTCAGAACCCGAAATGGTGAGGCAGGTGGCATGAAGGAGAGATACAGCTTTAAGAAAAACCTGGATTCACAGACCTGTACCCCTGGGGATAAAAATATATGTTTATAAAAAATAAAAAATTTTATTAAAAAAAAAAATCTCCAGAAAACTTCAGAATTCAAGGCGCCTGTTAGAGATAAGGCCAGTGACTGAAAAGAGAGGGTCTCTATAGAAGTCTACATAAGGAACACTTAGGCCTTGGTGCTCCCCCTCCCACCCCACCCTGCCAGGGCACTCTTCCCCTCCAATCCCTGCCATAGAAGGTGCGGATTGTGCTCTGGCAATGTTTTCCCCAGAAGAAACCAAACCAGGGAGACTCCAGACAAGAGGTGCGGAAAAGCAGAGGGTAATGTACACAGTAAACAGATGCTGCCTTCAGTATCTTCCCCCTTCAGTGGAGACAAGAGGAATGGAAGTAAGAAAGTATCTGGCAGGGGTGCCTGGGTGGCTCAGTCAATTAAGTGTCTGCCTTGGGCTCAGGTCATGATCCCAGGGTCCTGGGACGGAGTCCCCCATTGGGCTCCTTGCTCAGCAGGGAGTCTGCTTCTCTCTCTCCTTCTGCCCTTCCCCCTGCTTGTGCACTCGCTCACTCTCTCTCTCTCTCTCTCTTTCTCTCTCAAATAAATAATATCAGTTTAAAAAGTATCTGGCAGAGTTGCTGGGCAGGAAAAGTACTGATAAGCTTTCTGTGAAGCTATTGGGAGGTGGAGGGCGAATTCGTCAGGTGTTCTTATAAAACTAAACAGATGAAATGACATCATCACGGTAATATTACCTCCAGGTAGAAGGAAAAATTGTTCCAAAGCAAAATAACCATAGCATACTATTAGGCTTAGTGGGCAAAATTAACATGGTCACAACAATGGGAAGACTGTTATATTTGAGCAGAAACTGAGGAGTATACTGAAGAAAGTCAAATAATAAATAAAATTGAGAAGACATTGAAATTTAAGATAATGCCAAAAAATACATATAAAGGAGTTCAGTACCCCTGTACTGGGCATCAGTACAGGGGTAAGGGTGGAAAAACAAGCAACTACTGTTGCCCATAATAAGCCAGTTAACATTATTTGACTTCTCAAAACTACCTGCAGGTAATATTTTGACAAAAAATTTTCAATCCAGGGGTGGCTGGGTGGCTCAGTGGGTTCAAACCTCTGCCTCTGGCTCGGGTCATGGTTCCAGGGTCCTGATATCAAGCCCCACATCGAGCTCCCTGCTCGGCGAGGGCCTGCTTCCTCCTCTCTCTCTGCCTGTCCCTCTGCCTGCTTGTGATCTCTGTCTGTCAAATAGATGAATAAAATATTTTTAAAAAAAAAAGAAAGAAAGAAAAAAATTTTTCAATCCACTAGAATTAGTTGAAACATTAATAGGGTCATGGGCACTAGATTTTTTATGAAACAGCAACTATACATCATTTAATTATACCAATAGCTACATAAACATGACATTAGTATCCCAGATGTATCCCACAGTTCCCAGTTTCCATCTTGGTAATATGGTGATGATAAAATTCTTTGAACACATATTGTAATGACAGATAACTTTTTTTTTCTTTTTTAAGAGAGACAGAGAGAGAGAGCACATGAGTAGGGGAGAGGTAGAAGGAGAGAGGATCTTAATTAGGCTCCAATGGCCATCATGGAACCATTTGGGGAATTGGATCTCATGACACTGAGATCATGACCTGAGCCAAAAACAAAAGTCACACATGGGGTACCTTAGTGGCTCATCTGGTTAAGCATCTGACGTAGGCTCAGGTAATGGTCTCAGGGCCCTGGAATTGACCCCCACATGGGGTTCCCTGCTCTACAGGGAACGTATTTTTCCCTTTGCTCCCATGCCACCACTTGTGCTCAATCTCTCTCTCTCTCTCTCTTGCTCTCTCCAAAATAAATAAATAAAATCTTTAAAAAATTCTTTCTTTCCCTCTGCCTCTTACCACCCCTTGTCAATCTCTCTTAAAAAAAAAAAAAAAAAAAAGGTTGAATGCTTACCCAACTGAGCCACCCAGGCACCCCTAACAGATATATTTTTAAACTCTGAATGCAAATTATTTGAATAGTGGGCTTAGCCTGAAAAAATTTTTGAAGTCAAAACTATTTTAAAAATCAAAATTAGCATATTTCTGAGCAGAAATCAGTATTGGGACAAAAATGACATAAATTGTACTTAAATTATCTCCTATTAAATGTCGCTAAAATCATCTCCTATAAAAATTTATATATATAAATGTAAACATTAAGTACACATTATCATTCTAAAATAAAGTACTTCCAAATAAATTCATATTCAAAAACAATGTCACTAAAATGAAAAGGAAAACATGTAATGAACAAAGTTAAGAAATTGCTATTATTTAATATTTTTAAATGCAATTTTTTAAAAAAAGCAGCTTGTCATCTTTAAATCACACAACCATTTTCATGAAAAATTTTCCAGCTTCTGCAAAAAGCTTTTTCTGGCTCTAATAGTCTGAAGATAAGAGAGGAGGTAATTATGAGCTAGCTTCAAATATTTTCCTTTGGCTTTTACATCTTCAAACACTATCTCCTGTTTAATAATTCTAAGTTCTTTTTTGAACTTTTTTTTGTAAAAACTGTTCAGTTGACACCAACCTATAGCTTTTGTTTCAAAGAATGAATTTATGACTTGTTTCATCTTCTTTGTTTCATCATGTTTAGAAATCAGTACTGCTGTGTTCATATTCCACTGGTTTGAAAAACCTTTCAACAAGAATGAGAAATATTCTTGCAACAGAACTTTTCAACACAATACAGTTGCTTTATTGCTTCTTGCCCCAAAAATCTGTCTAGACTTGTAGACTGTGCATCAGATGGTCTTTTCCTTTCAATTGAAAAAGTGAGTCATTGCTCTTGATCTTGAGACAGAATTTATTCAGATTTCAACTATTTTAAATAATAACATACTACTCCAAGTAAAATATGATGATTTGGTACTTTAAAATCATACAGCACAACAGACTACTGAATACTGAAAACTAATATGCAGTACCTAGTAGAAAGTTCAAGTAATTCTATACACTGGTTTTCAGTTTATCAAAACAATATTTGAGTCATTTATCTTCATTCATAATACAACAATTTTTGGCGCACCTGGGTGGCTCAGTGGGTTAAAGCCTCTGCCTTTGGCTCAGGTCATTATCCCAGGGTCCTAGGGTCGAACCCCACTTCAGGCTCTCTGCTCAGTGTGGAGCCTGCTTCCTCCTCTCTCTCTCTGCCTGCCTCTCTGTCTACTTGTGATCTCTGCCTGTCAAATAAATATATATATATATATATATATATTTTTAAAAGAGTCAATACATTAATTTTCAACAGCAAACTTATAAATGTCAGTTTATATCCAATATAAATATCCGATATAGTTAGAAATTCTCAGAATATACAAATTAGGGGGAAAATGTATGCTTAATACCTGATCATAATTAGAGAAAGCAGTAATTCCAAATTCTTATAACCATAGTGGAAGCGCAGGGAGGTGATTTTGCTGGTGATCACTCAATATTAATTTATCAACACCTCACTAAAAGCTTTCATTTAAGACAGTCTGAGATCTACTTTCTAGAAATAACAAGTAGGTATTAATGTCACACAGCAGAAAGAAAATAGCTTGAAAACCCGTGATGGTAGCAAACAGACACATGAAAATATGCTCAACATCACTAATCATCAGAGAAATATAAATCAAAACCACAATGAGATGTCACCTATCAGGATGGCTAAAATTTAAAAAAATAATAATATTAAAAAGTGTTTTCAAGGATTTAGAGATAAAGGAATACTCCTACACTGTTGATGGGAACACAAATTGGTGCAACCACTGTGGAAAATAGTACAGAGTTTCCTCAACAAATTAAAAATAGAATTACCACATGGTCCATTAATTCCACTACTGGGTATTTATCCAAAGAAAACAAAAACACTAATTTGAAAAGTTATATGCACCCCTGTGTTTATTGCAGCATTGTTTACAATAGCCAAGATATGGAAGGAACCAAAGTGTTCATCAATAGGTGAAAGGATAAAAAAGATTGAGTATATAGAGAGAATGGAATATTATTCAACCATTAAAAAAGAATGAAATCTTGCCATTTTCAGGAACATTGATTGACCTAGAGGTGTTATGTTTATGCTAAGTGAAATAATTCACACAGAGGAAGACAAATGCCATATGGTTTCACTTATACATGGAATCTAAAAAATAAAGCAAATTAATAAATAAGCAGAAACAGACCCATAAATACAGAGAAACTGATGGTTGCTAGAGGGAATGGGGTGGGGGATGGGAGAAACAGATGAAAGGGTGGGAGATACAGGCTTCGAGTTATGGAATGAATAAGTCATGGGGGTGAAAAGTACAACATAGGGAAGATAGTCAATGGTACTGTAATAGCATCATATGGCAATAGACAGTAGTCACACTTGTGATGAGCATAGCATAATGTACAGACTTGTCAAATCTCTATGTTGTACACCTGAAGCTAAAGTAGCATGGTATGTCAACTACACTTCAGTTAAAAAAACAAAACAAAACAAAAAAACAGAACAGCGATGGTTTCCATGAGAAACTGGAAGATGTAAGGAAGGGTCCTCCCCTAAAGTCTTCAGAGAGAATATGACCCCACCAGTGGACTTACAGCCTCCAAAACCATGAGAGAATACATATCTGGTTTTGGTTTTGTTTTGTTTTGTTTTTTACATATCTATTGTTTTAAACCTCCACCCTCAAAGCAAACAAAGAAAATCAGTCATGGTTTCTAGTCTCTTCTTAGTCTCTAAACTCAATTCCCTCAATTTCCTATGTGAGAATTAGTGGGGAAGTTGCTCCTTTATTGTTCACCTTTATGTCACACTGAGAGAAAATATATGAAGCTCTGAGTAGGATGTTATACATGATCTGAGTGGACAATACTTTAGATTTTGGAGCTCACTGTAAAAACCTGCCCTTCAACCTTTGTTAACTAAATGCCACAAGAATCCAAGTCCATCATTAGACAATTTCTGCTGGAGTTAAGCAGGATCCTCTGCACGTAGTATTCTTCCTACCTCTGAAGTCCCTGGGAAGAAAGACTCTTTCTACCTCTGAAGCCCCTGGGAAGACACACTTCATCACTGTTAGTTTAGTGTGGACTTGTGTTTCAAATGATGGTAAGACAAAGAGCACACAGAACTGCACTCTGTGTGAGAGGAAAAATGCAGAAAGGTGGAGAAAACACACCAAAGATCTGGCTTTCAGGTTTTTCCCCAGGGCCCAGCTTTATCTCTAACTTCTTAGTTCCATGCTGCTCTCTACATTAAATCCCAGCCTTATTTATTCTAGGTTAATCTCCACTCTGGTTATATCTGAAAAGGTTAACTACCGGCTCCTAACTTTGAAGGAACAAAGCCCTGCAGTTAATGATCACAGATCACAAAAGGAAAGAGAAACCACTCTGAATACTAGCACTGACAACACAAGTACAGAAGGAAAGGACCACAAAATGAACAAACGTGCAGAGCAGTGAGTTCAGGGTTCAATAGCCACGCACTTTAAATCTGAGGGTTAAAAATACTTCTCATGGATGTGTCCTGGCTTCCAGTCTGTCTCCGTGTTTCCTGTTTTATACATGTAGGCTTTGGAGCGTCTCAGTTGGACTTCTCATCAGGGAGGTACAGAAAGTGGGAGATGTGTCCTTTCAACCCTTTCTCAGTTAAACACCCCATCCAGCTTAAGGAGCTGTACCACTGCACAGAGCTCACTTCTGGTGACTGGCCTGAAAGACAAAATGGAGCCTCACAAATCAGTCCTGTTCCAGAAGGTCAAAAGAAAAATCTGCAACAACATGGATGGACCCAGAAGATAAAATGCTAAGTGAAGTCAGCCAAAGAAAAGACAAAAACTATATGATTCACTCAGATGTAGAATTTAAGAAAACAAATGAACAATAACATAAAAGGCACAAAGAATCCTACATATAAAGAACAAACCTGTGGTTGCCAGAGGAGGGGTGGGTGGAAGATGGATGAAATAGGTCATGGGGACTGCGGAGTACACTCATTCTAAAGAGCACTGAGTAATGTACAGAACTGTTGACCCATGTTGTACACCTGAAACTAATATAATACTGTATGTTAATTATATTTCATTTAAAAATGAATTTTAAAAGGGTGGCAAAACATTATAATTCACTTTTGAAAAGGAAATTTTGCACAACAGACAAATCACTAAGAAACATCTCCACCTGTGGTATATTCTCTGCCTTGCTCTGCATAAATCTCTCCGGATGTCCAAGTTGTCATCCATTACACATACAGTCACAGGACTTGTGTCTTCAATAAACACAGCTCAATGGGGTAATTTCATTGTTTCATCATGTGGCCCAATTCTAGAAATGATCATTGGAGCATTTTAATAGAATCTTCCGAAGGGAATACATGAATAAAAGGGGTGGGAGGGAGACCCTTGGCAAAATGAAGTATCAAGGAAGACATTTAACCAGGGGGTTGGTCAGGAAGTACTCAGAAGAACTGCAGACCCCCAATGATGTAGAATGATCTTATCTAAAGATGAGTCGAATTCCCGGCCAAAGAATTGCCCTGGATTTTAATTCTCTGGGAGGAAAGACAATCCAAACACAAAGTATTGGGCAACTGTTTGGTTATCGCATGGGTACCAGTGGGTATATGTTACCATATACCAAAGAGTCTCTTTAGACCCCATGGGTCAGGGCAGGGGAGAACACTGAATTACCCATGTTCCCCTTCAGAGTAAAGACATCAGAATTATCAGAGTTACAGGAGGAAGACCTTGAGTTCCCCATATCAAATGTGGGGCATATATCCTAACCTCAATTACAGTCCCAGCAACATGGTTGTAACTCACATAGTGAGGCTCCCCCCACTGTATGACAGAAAAACAGTTTCCACCAGTTCTGGTTTCTTTTCTTCCTTCCTTTCTTTCTCTCTCTTTCTTTCTCTCTTTCTTTCTTTTTTCCTTTCTTGTTATTGTTGCAAATCAGCCTTCTTACTTTAAGAATAATCAAAGCAAAATGAAAACTGGGTGGTCATGAGACATTTGAACGGCTTGCTCCTAGTTCTCCACTGGTGTCTTTTTGACAGCTTTCAAGGCTGTGGCCCAAATGTTGCATTTCATCAACATCACTCCTTCCAGACCCAAGCTCTGAATTTAAAAACCGGGCAGAAGTGTTTCTGCATCTGGGGATTCTCAGGATGCCAAGCTTGGCCAAATGGGAGTAGCTTTCCTTCTCGACCACAGTCTTGTGGCCCACCATGGAGGCTGAAATAATCTTACTGTACTCAGCCTCCCAACCTCACCCAAGGTCCACTAATAACATCTGCTTTATAGCCGACGTTCCTGCAACCTGCTCTCTCCTTGGCTCTCCTGCCCTCTCGGAGAGGATGTGCTCTACTATGCGGCAGGTCTGGTGGAAAGTTGACAGTCTCCAAGCCAAGAGCAAAGCCAGCCAGCACTGGATAAATGACTTGAAGTGCTTTCTCAAGGGACCCTTTCCAGGTACAGGAGCCCTTCTTAACCAGATTTGGCCTGTGCTGGCAGACAGCCTTGTTCAGGAGCACATTAAAAATCAAAATACAGACACCATTTGGAAAGCATAGAAAGCTTGACTCTCACATCTTATGTATTAAAACATTGTTACATAAAAATGACCACAAAGCTCCAAATTCATACTTTCCTACCTTGTAAGACCAGTTGCCACCAAGAATAAACCCATGAAAGTGTGAGGCTGACTGCAGAGCCTCAAGAGGCCTGGGGACAAGGCTGGAGCCACATGCCAAGCCTTAGGGGCAGGATCAATGCCCTGGAACTTGAGGGCAACCCAGCCTGAAGCGAAGTGGGTGAGCTGGTGCCCTCATCTCACCACCCGGGTCTGGGGGGCAAACACCCAGCCTGAGCCAGGGTGCAACTGATAGTCTTTTCCCAGGCCCTCTTTCATCTACCTCATAAAGCCCCAGACAAATTGGCACAGCTCACAGTTTTTAATGAAGCGCGGGCTCCTGGCTGGAGCCAAAGGGACCTTACAAACTCAGAATGAGGTTCTTTCATACCCTCTGAGATGGTGATATAGAAGGCCAGACCTCTGGAATAGCTTTCTGCTGAAGAGCTCAATAGTCATCATGTAACTCGTTTCATTTTCCCTTGTCAAACCACCATGATGTCCAGAATGGATCATTTCCTCTTTGTTTTGAAGCATATCTAAAGCAGGGCCTTGACAATTTGAGGTTACCAACCAGTCCTGGGGCTACAGTGCAAATCTCCTGAGTACTGACTATATGAGGACATTTATAGAAAGCTTACAACAGGCTGAGCAATGCTAAACTTTATAGGCATTGCTTCATTCACTCATGACGATACCCTATGGGAAATCCACCATTTTCTCCCTTTTACAGAGATGAGGAACCCCCTAAACAAAGAATTTATTAAGGTCATATATTTAGTCTCATTTTGTCCCTCCTTAGTAAACATAATGCCTTTGACATTCATTCAAATGTGAATGAATAATAAAAATATATATATTTAAAAATGTGAATGAATAAGTGTGATGGGCTTGGTTGGACACTTGGAAGAAGAATTATTTTGAAATCAGTTGAACCGTGTATAAATCTTGACTCTACTAATTCTTAGCTGTGTGATCCTGAGAAATCAGAGTTTCTTCATTTCTAAAATGGGGTCATTTATAGACCAGGGCCTCTGCACTGAAAAATAAAAAGTGGGTTACAACTTTTTAATGCTACCACCTAGAATTGTGTAATTTTATGGCCCTGTCAAGACTTCAGCAATTGCACATTGTTTATAAATTATATGCCTTTTTTCTTCCAGAGAGAGCATGGTACTATGAAAAGATGCGCTTTGGAGTTGATTATTCTTAGGTTTGAGTCACAGTTCTTCCACAACCTGGCTGTGTAACCTTGAGCAAGTCACAACCTTCTGAGTCTTTATTCCCCAAACATGTTGGGAACTGGGAATAAAAATATTCTTCTGGATAATTATTACAAAGATTTTGTTGTGCAGAAGTGGAATACCAAAGCAAATTCCAAAATGTAGGAATGGCTTTGGAATAGAGCAGTGGGTGAAAACTAGAAAAGCTGTAAGGATTTTGAGGAAAGCGTTAGTAAAAATTTAAGTGCCTTGAATATACTATTCACATCATTTTGGATTTTGAGGATAGTGTCACCGAGGACTTAAAGGAAATTAAAGAAAATATCATTAGAAATGCAATGACAAGAGATCTTTGTTAGGATAGTGGCAGGAAGTTTAGCAAAACTGTCATGTGCAGCTATAGGGGAAGTAGAAAATATACACAGTGAATTGGGGGTTCTAGCTGATGATAGTCCTAGCCACAGTGTTAAAGTGACACCTGGTTTCCTCTTGCTGCTTATAGGAGGTAAGGTTGTTCTACAAAAGACCATTAAATTGAACATACTGGGAAACTATTAAAAACAATGGATATGAACATTCCAGATGACAAATAATGATAAATTTGAGAAAGGGCTTTCAAGCCAAACTCCAATGCAGAATAATTCCAGGAAGACATTGTGCCTCAGAATACTGTTCATTCTGACTAAAGGCTCCATAAAGATATTAAGAGTTTTACTCACAGATTCATTCAAACTTCAAGACTTTTACAGTGCTTAGGGACATTGTCCTTCACTAGAAGTTTAAAGAAATGAAAGGTGTCTCTCAGAGAGATGTAAGAGTTTTTATTTAATGAAGTAAACCCCAACAGCATTCATAGAAGGCCCATTAAAGTTTTTAAAGAGTGATTTCAGCCTGGACTAAAAAGAGAACACAGGGAAGAGGACGAAGTAAAAAAAAAAAAAAAGGTCATTGGACCCCAAAATCTCAACTGACAAGAAGTAGTTGAGAAAAACACTCAGATGCAAACACATGCTAATTCTCATAGGAAAAAAAGGAAGTACTGAGGGTACAAAGCCAAGGGCCCAGAAGGCAGAGCCAAGAGTAATGTAGAGTAACTCCTAATCAGGGGCATGACTGAATCCTAATCAAGGAACTTTCATATTGGTCTGGTTGGACTTCAGAACTGCTAGGGACTCCTGCATGCTTCCCACTTCCCCATTTTTGAACAGACATATCTACGGTGGTTATCCTACACCTATCTAAACATTGCATGTTGAGAGGTGGGGTGGATAACTTGTCATAGAATTCACAGGTCTGCAAAGAGAGGAACAGCACTGGAGGAGCTATACATAGGAAAACTACACCTGACAAGCTTCGTCTACTCCCAGACCTCATTTAGATGACAGGATTCTAGACTTTGAATGAATGTTATGATAGGATGAGACTTTGGGGGACCTTAAGTGCAGGATGAGTGTATTTTGCATGTGGAAAGGATATAAATTATTAGAACCCAGAGGACAGACCATGGTGGCCAGATTCCAAGATGGCACTGTATCATTCACAGTCAAGTACAATCTCCTTCTACCCTGTACCAGAATTTGTGTGACCAACAGACTGTAGAGGTGGTGTTATATCACTTCTGGGATTATGTTATAAAGGATACTGTGGCTTCTGTCTTGTTCTGTTTCTCTTGGATCACTCACTCTGGAGATCAACTGCCATGTTGTGAACAGTAGCATGGAAGGGCCCATGTGGTAAAAAACTAAGCCTCCAACCAATAGTCATGCGACTGAGCTTGGAAGCAGATCTTTCAGCCCAGTCAAGTTTTTAGACAACTGTAGCCCCAACTGACATCATGACGGAAACCTCACAAGAGGTTCTGGGTCAATATTACCCAGCTAAGTTGCTCCTGGATACCTGAACCTCAAAAAGCGTGTGAATAATAAGTGTTTGTTGTTTTAAGTTGCTAAGCTTTGGAGTAATTTGTTATGCAGCAATAGATAACAAATAAAGATAGCCAATAGAGAACAAATTCTTTGAAGTGTCGCATTCATGTGGTTAAAAACAAATGTCTGTGTGGTCAAAGGGTTTATTATCTACAGATGCATTTTACTAAAAGACATGGAATGTAATCGTTAAGACTCAATTGCTACATGTCACTCTCTGCACATAAAGGACATGAACATGCAGAGTCATAAATATCTAGAGTCAAGATGCTACCTTTGGAGAAAGGAACACAGGCCCACACCCCATTAGTCTTCAGGTAGCTAAAAATCCTTTGTTCTTACTGGTGTGCCAAAATGTCTAACAAATAGACTCCTCTTGATATACATTTGGTGCCAGAACAGCTCTACACTTGGAAAACATGCTAGTGTTTATTATTTTGCATGCTTTCCCAACCTGGGAGTAAAGGGGAGACTGGATTTTAATCCACTTAAAAGAGCCCAAGAAAAAAAATACAGGAGTGAGTAAAGATGGGAGGTGGGTGTTCTAATTGCCATAGCTCAACTCTGGATCTCCAGCTTAGGAAAAGGTTTTCAAACCCAATGTGACAGACAGTCAGGGTGGGGCCTGGGAGAGGAGAGACAGGGGGCTGGAAGAACCTAAAAAGAGTAAATTCTCTGAACCAAAGTTTCCATTTTGTTGAGGATAACGGAGGCATCCCCCTAGTGCCTGATGTGACAAAACAAGTTGTAACTGACTGTAACTAAATAAAGCAACAGGAAAGGGAGGACAGCAATCCCCAGTTTCGGTGGGATGTTTTGACTAGAGAGTGAGTAACTCTCATCACTGAGAATTGACAAGAACTGATCTTCTTTCCAGTCAAAAATGTGTCTCGCTTGGGTTCTTTTATTTTAGAAAACTTCATCTCCTGCCTCATGCTGACCACATTAGAACCTGGAATTGTGGGACCAAATTTGGTTTTGATCCTATCCACGGAGGAGTTTAGAGGTCTTTCTTTTTCATTGCTTTCTTTCTCTCTCTCTTTTTAATGCGAGTTGAGTTCCAGTAAGAGGAGCCAGATGGAAACTGAAGCTCTCTGTTTATGACTGCACAGGTACACCACAAACAGCAGTGTAAATGTCCCACCCCACTGCCTCCCACACACCCAGACTGCCCCAAACCCCACCTGGAAGGACCAGCTTCTAGCAGGGAGATGCTTATTGAGCCTGGTAATATTTGCTTAAGGACAACATTTGAATAGAGGCCCCTCAGAAAATTCACATTTCCATATTTACTGGGGGATTTATTTATTACAAATGAGGTTAAGAAACCATTCTCTATACTTGCTAAATGAAAATAAGCAGACTACAAAAGAGTACGCCAGTCATCACGGAATTAATAACCATTTGTTAGCATTTACTATACATCAGAACCTGTGCTGGGGCAAGAGGTCTATATAGATGAGTCCATGTGAGATGAGCTTACAATGTGCATTTTACAGATGAGAGACAGAGATACAAAAAAGGTGAAGTAACCAGTCCAACCTAAGATGACTACCTCTGGAGAGTCAGGTAGAGGTGCCGTAAGATGCATCGTGTACTCTTTTACACTTTTAGAAATGATATGCCACAGTTTACTATTTGATGTATTTTAAGTAACAAGAAGGTAATTCACTTTTTGTAAAGTCTTTTCTTAAACTCACAGGGCTGCATGTGGCCCAGGCAAACTCCGGAACTGGTTTATTGGGCTCCCCGGCACACAGACTCATCTTGTTGCTCTGACCTTTTGTTGGAGAAAGGAATCTAGAGACATCGGCTGACATGAGCACGTAGTTACCTCTGGGAAAGAAGAAAATGGCCACATCCGCTATTGTCCTCAAGGAACACTTCTGAGAGTGAAGGAGGTGCTGATTGGACTGGGACGGTCCTGGGTGCACTAGGGTTCACTAACTGCACCTAACTGTGGGTGACTGGTTTTATTATGCTGTGCAAACACCAAATGTTCTGCCTTGAGCATGTACCGTTTTTAACAAGAAGGACAGTGTTATGCACCTTTTTTTTTTTTTAGACAAAGACACTTTTAGTGTCTTTAGTTCTAACTTTTAGTTAGAACTCTTGTGGTCATACGTTCTTTTCATTTGAATCATAAATCAAAATTCACATAATTCCAATTATTCACCACTGGAATCGTCTCGAGTGCTGACAGCCATAAATGTGGCCATCGTTTTTGAAATGTGATGTTGAATCAAAGTGCTTGGAAACCACTGTGTAAATCCCCCTCCCCAGCAGCAGGGCAGCAACAGGCTTCAACTGCGCAGGTGGCAAACCCAGAGGTTAGGGAACACCTCCCCCGAGGTTACCAGGCAAGTTAGTCAGCTTCTGCTCCACCTATCACCAACTTCCGCTGCTCCTCCAAGCTGAAAGACAGTTTCCAGTTCTCTGCGGCTAGTCATAACTTTCTCCAAAACAATACAAGCCAGCTTCAGAAGAACATATGTGTTACCTTGGCCACATCGTGCACCAATACACAAACACCATTTACATCCAGGCAAGACTATCAGTAAATAATGTAACTTGACTCAAAATGGAATACGAACATTGCTCAGTAAGGGCAGCCTTGTCTGGACCAATTCAGATGACTAAGGAACCTCAGGAAGTGGAACCGTGAATCAGAAAGCAACCTCCTTTCCTCTGACTCAGTGCTGAGCTCATGAACCTAGGGGCATCGAGGATAGTGTCCTTGGAGGTGCTGAGCTCCTTGCAAATAGACAAAAACTAAGTAAAAACTTAGAACCTTTGCCGTTGCTCCCTGAATGAGGCTCTGTGATCACAATGTACTAATTGCTTTACCTATGTGAATCTCATTAACAGTTTATGTTCCACATCATTATCCCATTTTAAAAATGAAGAGACTACTCCCCTCTCTCTTAAACCTGGTGATTCACAAACCTGTGCCCCTGGGGATAAAAATATATGTTTATAAAAAATTAAAAATTAAAAATTAAAAAAAAATGAAGAAACTGAGGCTCAGAGAGCTTGCCAAAGCCCTCCAACCAAGTTGATGCATTACCAGTGCTTTTTCTATCATATTACACTGCCTCCCAATATGAAGCAATAAGGAAGAATCTAAATGGTATAAAACATCCTGTGAGCCACCTACTTCTAATTTTTACTATGATCTGTCACTGCAATTTAGATAAGCTCTATCAATAGTAATAGCTTTTAAATATGTCTTTCGTTTCTTCTGTTCTATTTGCAAACTTGGGAAGGTACTAAATTATTTTGAGCACAGTCATGATAATTAGAGTATTATCTATCTTTCTCCCATACACAGAGAGGTCTGACACATATTCGTGAATTCTTAAGGGAATAAGCAACGTACTTTTCCAGGAGATAACTCCAGTCTCAAAGGCAGTGCGTGAATAGCCCACATTTCTTTGGGTCCACTGACCCCACAGAGGAATGACCACACATGGGCCCTGCTGGGATTTGTCTGGCTAACCCCTCAAAAGCGGTTTGCAGCCTCTCAACGTCAGCGTGATGCTTGCAATCCAGATTTTTACCACTAGGTGGATGGTAGTTGCTTTGTATACTAATGGTTTTGCTGAGTAAGGGGTAAGCTTTCCCTAGGAACTTACAAACATTTAAATTTATAAAGTCAGTTATACCAGCTTTAATTAGAGACTACAAGCTCCATTGGAAAACAAGACTTCAGAATTTAAAAGGGTGTGAGAACAATAAAACCATATGGAATAAAAAAGTCTCATTTATAACACCAAATCCCACTTAATTATGCTATCTGATACAAGCAACCTCTTTTTTAAGTAAGCATAAGAACTAATCCGATTTGGGACAAGGAGAAACCTTTTGCAAATTGCTGTAATTTGGTGGCTTTCTCACTAAAATTCAATTACTGCTGATTATTGCTGAATCTAATCATGTCTTTACTTTTTCAATTTTTAAGAGGGAAACTCTAACCAACCAACCTGCCGTCACCCCCCCCCCATTTTTTTATACATGAAGTTTCAGCTGTCAGGAGAGTCTCAGACTATCAATGTGACTGAGATTAGAAGCCACTGCAGCCTCTCACGCTGAGGCTCATCCACATCCTGCCAACTCCGGAAAGATCTTACTTTCCAGTCCTTCCTCAGTCTTAGATGGTCACTATGAGGCAGAGGGCTGCTTTAGAAAGACAGTGGTGACTTTTTGATTTGTTTCTCCGTGACTATCCCCATGATTGTCCTTTATCAATCATGAAGAATCTCTTTCTCCAAGAAACTCCTTTCCATTCTAATTCCAAGACCTTTGAAATCTAGAACCAGCATAAAACTATAAGAAAGACAGTAAAGTAAAGTATAAGTATTACTTATAAACATAAGTAATGCTGACATCAGGCTTAAAGATGTCGGGCACTATGCTAAGCATTTTATAGGTCTTAATTCATTTTAAGCTATGACACTTTAAGTATTACAGACTAGCTATAAAACATCTCTAATAGCTTCATACCACCTTGTCTTTTTTAAGATTTTATTTATTTATTTGACAGACAAAAATCACAAGTAGGCAGAGAAGCAGGCAGAGAGAAAGGAAGGGAAGCAGGCTCCGTGTTGATCAGAGAGCCCGATGCAGGGCTCGATCCCAGGACCCTGGAATCATGACCTGAGCTGAAAGCAGAGGCTTAACCCACTGAGCCACCCAGGTGCCCCTTATACCACCTTTTTAAATGTTTTTGCAAAACATCTAGTGAATGATGCCATTTTTAAACAGAGCTAGCTTATAGATTCATGCATATCTTATATTCATATACATAAATATTTCATCACATATACACACCCTTACTCACCTCTTCCTGGCTATCTTATTTTCCCAGGTGGCTTATGGCTCTGTGAAAGGTAATCTTCCCCTTAGCTCCATCTGTCATTCCTCTACTATACCTTTCCACTCCAGAGCATGGGTCTGTGACCTGCAGCATCTGAATCACCTGAGATCTTATTAGAAAAGCAGAATCCAAGTTCCATCTCAACCTACTGAATCAAAATCTTCATTTTAACAAGATGCCCAGGTGAATTAGATGCGCATTCATGTCTGAGAAGGGCTACCTTTGGCAATACATCTGTTGAAGAAGATGATCACTTGATTAAGGAGTTAGGTATTAGGAGTGACTGTGTTTCCAAGAACAGAGAAGTTAGTGAGTGAAAATGGAGTGCCAATTTAGCAGTCAAATTGGGCCACCGATGCAATATTGCTTGTACATTAACAGGAATCATACTTCTCTAGAGTGAGTAGTAAGTAGTAGAGGTAGGACCTTTTGTTTTGTTTTGCTTTGGTCTTGGGGGTAAAGTAAATCTCCTTGTCCCAATGCAAAAGAAAGCATAATGCTAATAACAGAAAACAAGAAGTATTTTCCTCAAACATCTGATCCTATGGACAAAATAGTACACATAAGTGATCTACCTCTTTTCCAAAGATAGCTATTCAAAGGGCACCTGGGTGGCTCAGTGGGTTGAGCCGCTGCTTTCGGCTCAGGTCATGATCTCAGGGTCCTGGGATCGAGTCCCGTATCGGGCTCTCTGCTCAGCGGGGAGCCTGCTTCCCCCTCCCTCTCTCTCTGCCTGCCTCTCCATCTACTTGTGATTTCTCTCTGTCAAATAAATAAACAAAATCTTTAAAAAAAAAAAAAAAGAGATAGCTATTCAAAGTTATTCTTTTGTCTTCCCTTTTCAGATTAATCCATAGCTAAATGAAGCAGGAGCTACTCACAAGTGGTCACATATTGTGAATGACATTTATTCCAACGAACATCTCCCGTTTGGACTCGAATGCTCTAATTCTGGAAATGTGAAGGGTGAGGGTGGGAACGGCAGAGCTCCTTGACCACGTGGGCGCTGGCTCACCCCCAACGTCAGCAAACTAACTGCTCTACTATTTGAGATACTTAATTAAAGCCAAGGAGTCCGAAAATGCATTTTTTAGACGCCAAGAAGCAATGTGTGTTTTTAGCAGCTGTGAAAGTATGTGTTTGTGAAATTTAGACTTGGAGAAGGAGGTGATTTGCAAGCGTGTCCAGCTGCTGCCACCCTCGCTCCTGCTGCCCTCTCTCGGGAGCGGCTGCTGAGTCGGGGCTGACAGTTCTGAACTGTACCAGACAGAAGAGAATACGCTGGTCGTAAGACGGTGAGCAAGAAGGGGTGAAGTGTAAGAAAGGTGGGCAACTATTCCCAGCCCTATCTTTACACTATGGTCCGAAGCCGGAGGTGGGTGTTGGGGGGCAGGGGGATCTCAGATAGAAAGATCTCTCTGGAACCTGTTTGATATTCATCTTAAAAAGTTAATGACAGGAATTAGAGTTAATAGAGGGTTTGGTTTTTTTTTTTTTTTAATGTTGTTAAATCTTGTTAAAAGCAGGAGAAGAACTTTAGAGGATGAGAGGCATCTGCAGTAAATGCCTCTGCTGCCTTCTTGACTCTGTGAGGGAGAGGAGGTGGGTTTTACAATAAGCTTACATTGTTATTAATTTCTTTTTAAGAATGTTTTTAAACTCCAGTTCTCAAGGTCTCTATCAAAGGCTCTTCACTTTTGAAGGAGCAACCTGCCTTCCAACTAATGAGCCTTTGCCTATTCCTCATGGCAGGCAGATTCTCAGATCCATCTGCTCCAAGTTCCCCAGAAATGGGAGGTGTCTATACACTGGTTAGTGCCACCTGATCTCTGCCTTTTTATCACCATAACTGCTGAGCAGGACCTGGGATTCTCAACGGAGACAGTATCGCCCCACAGAGGGCATTCTGGAAACTGGCAGGGTGTTTTAGTCATTCTCTTTCCTACACTTAGGGCACACTAGTTCCAACATTAGATATTTTGCAGTAAACAGAACAGTCTGAGACAACGAATTGTCCAGCATCCTAGAAACTTTGTGTTGTCCAAAGACATGCACAGATGAAACATTCTGTGTATAATTTTCTTACCTAGAATATAAGTTTATTTTACAGATAGGGTTCACTGTTTTTTTGCAAAGTAATTCAGTTCTACAGTGAACTTTCTAGGTATACAACTACTGTATAAATCAAGAGAAGACTGTCCTCTTTTTCCACTGAAAATTTTGCCTAGGGTTGTTTACAGTTATGGAAATCCATGTCCCCAATGGCAAGGCCATCACCGGTGTCTGAGTCACAGGTACAACACACCTTTATCAAGCTGCTTTTGCAGCTGTCACAGGGCAAGGATTGTTGGTAGATCAAATTCTCTGGCAGCTTTACTGTCTTTTTTAGGACAGTTGTGCCCCAACATTTACAGATTGATAGACATTATTTGATTATAAATCATTTTCCTTTTTTCTTTCTCTTACCAACAGTGCATCATATTGATCCTTTTTTTAAAAAAGATTTTCTTTATTTATTTGACAGAGAGAGATCACAAGTAGACAGAGAAGCAGGCAGAGAGAGAGAGAGGAAAGCAGGCACCCTGCTGAGCAGAGAGCCTGATGCAGGGCTCGATCACAGGACCCTGGGATCACGACCCGAGCCGAAGGCAGAGGCTTTAACCCACTGAGCCACCCAGGCGCCCCATCATATTGATTCTTAATGAAGTGTGCAGGGTGGCTATATTCTTCATATTCTATATTCTTTGCTATCTCAAAGTAGTAAAGAAAATATTGTAAAACAAATTCAAAAGAAGTGTTGAGTCTAATAGAGTTGAGACCACTTGGTATAGGCAATTTCTCCAGAACCTAGGATCTAAAGAAGAGCAAAAGACCAAAAAATGTCCAGCAGAAAAATGAGAATGAAGACTTGAAAAGGATGTGCCTCTGTTCTGTATACAGGTAGCCCCTGACTGCTCAGTCTCCTTCAGTGCTCTCTTCTCCTACCTGTCCCTTCATTCTTCCGCTCTCTCATTCTAATCCTCATCTTCGGAAGATGTATCCATTCATAAAGCTTCAACCACCATTTCTACGCACATGATTCTAAGTCTACCCTCCAGGTCTGAGAGATCCTTCCATTTCTTTTTTGGATGAGCCACATCTATGTTGTATTACACCCCAAATACATGCAGCAAATTATATTCATCATCTTCCCCCAAAACTTGGTCTCCCATTGGTGTTCCCACTATTAGCTAGCAACTTCCTTGTCCTCCCAGTCACTTAGCATTACAACTTCAGGTAAGAAATTCAGAGTGATCTTTACAACTTTTCAACCCCACATGCACCTTAACCAATTATCAAGGTCTGTCCGTTCTACCCAAACGTCTCTGTGAAATCTTCCTCAGTGGTATTCTAGTAAAATGACTTTTTCCCCAAAATAAGATTTTTTTAAAGACCTAATTTGTATTGCTTGCCAATTTCTGTGATGCAAATATTCCCACTATGGCCAATTTAAAACTACCAAAAGTTTAATAGCTGGCTCATAAAATTCCTGAAAATTTCACAATAAGCCCTTGAGAGCCAGTGCCCCTTTCTATTTCTATTGTTGCCACCCTAGTTCAGTCACTTGTCATGTATTTTCTGAGCTATTTAGAAGCTTATAAATTAGTCTGTGTACCCCTTGCTCCAAGGGGTAAATCTGTGCATAAAATTCTTTTACATTTCTTTGTTACATATAAAATAAATGCTAAGCCTTGTATGCAAAGCCTTCCATAATATGGCCGTAGTCTATCTAGTCTATCTGTTTCCAAGGAAGGATTTGCTAAGACGAGAAGACTGGAACTGAGAATGAGTGAAGGAAATGTGGCTCAAGAAAGAAGCAAACACCAGATTATGAAGGGCTCAGCATACCACATTTCCCAGCTGATACTTCTTATAAGTAGAGAATTTATCTTTCTCAGGCAGAAAATAGCCTATGAGGATACAGATGCCTTTCATGGAATCCAATGAAAAGCTGAACAGCCAGGCCTCCGTAAGGACTGGAACTTACCTCCAGGAACTGAGTTGCAGAAGTGCACCAACCTTTGCTTCAAAGCTCTGGAATTAATGTGACTCAACTCTCAACAGCCTATTCTTATGTCACTCAGTTTAAATGCAAAAGAGAATCAGATTGGTCCAGTTTGGGTCAAGAGTGCATTCCTAGTTTAACAGCTATGACCAGAGCCACATTGGTCATCTTCATACACCAAGATACTCAGAGAACAGAGATCCCAGACTCAGCAGAGATCCTCAAAACTGTCTTCTTTAGTCAGACACATAATTACTCAGAGCTGAGGGCAGAAAAATCATGGCCAATTGTATCAGTTAGGAATGCTTTGGGCTGCAAGTAACAGAGAACATGCTACAGTGGCTTAAACAAATGAAAATGAATTATTCTGACATACCGAGAAGTCCAGCTATAAGTATTACTAGTGTGAGTTCAGCAGCTCATCAGTCATAAGGCCATAATCCCTGTGATTCTCTTGACTTCTTGCTCTTGGTCCTGTGCTGCTGTAGTTCCAGTTAATTACATACACACTGGAGACCTAAAAAGGAGAAAGAGTGATGCCAACTGTATCCCTTGCCATTTATGAGAACCCAAAAGATTTTCCAGAATCTCTGAAGAGACCTGTACTTAGTTGTCATTGCCATACATGGTTCACATGAACCCTTCTCACTCCAAGAGAGACTGAGAAAGCATGAAATAGTATCACAGTTAGCTTAGATCTACATGATCTACAACTAGATACATGAAGATCCCAAACAAAATTGAGGTCATTAAGTATGGCAGACACACTGAGGTAACCGCCAAAGATCCCCACCTTCTGGCTCTTACACTTGTGTGTAATTCCTTCTCCTTGAATGTGGGTGGGACCTGTGACTTGCTTCCAGTCAAGAGAATATGAAAAAAGTGATAGAATGTTAGCTCAGTGATTATGTTACATTACATATGATTCTATCTTGCTAAGACTCATTCTAGAGACTCTCTCCTCCAAACTGGCTTTGAAGAAATAAGCAGCCATGTTAAGAGGATCACATGGCAAGGCACTGAGGCTGCTCTCTAGGAGCTGAGCCAGCAACAAGCCAGGATTCTTGGTCCTAGAATCACAGGAAGTAAATTCTGCTAACAACCTGAGTGACCTTAGAAGTGAATTCTTCTCCTGTCAAGTCTCCAGATATGAATGCAGCCAGATAACACATTGACTCCAGCTCTGTGAGACCCTAAAGAAAGGATACCCAGACTTCTGACCCACAGAAACTATGGGATGATCAGTGTATGTTGCTTTAAGTCACAAAGTTTTTGGCAACAGATAATGAATACATCAAGGGAGAATTAAGGAATATTTATGGTGGAGGCAACCAACAGCTTCCACCATACCAGTCATGTTTGATTTCATTTCTTTTATATATAGACCATTTTTTACCTTCATCCATGTTTAATTATCTTCCTTATTCTAATCTCTAGGCCTGAATCTTAAATCTACTGAGACCATGATTCCCATAGGCTTTGACACCACTCCCCTTGGAAATACCTTTCTTGACTCTGACACTGCACTGCCCTTGTTTCTTTCAACCTCTCCTCCGTGGATGTCACTGAGGTTCACTTCTTGACCTGACACTCTTCTCTCTAGCTGCATTTATCCAGCTCCCTGTTGATAGTCTACTGTTATTCTAAAGTCAAAGTGGTTGAAACCCACTATTCCTTCTCTCTATGTCCCATAATCCAGCCTTCCACCCCAGCCCTCCTTCTCTGTTAGTAGCACTACAGTACTTTTCATCTTTCAGAATCAACATCTTGAAATAATCATTGATTCCCATCACCCATCATCAAATGCTGGAGATCTTCCTCATAATGTCTCCAAAAACATCCATTTCCTCCACTACCTTCCTGTTTCAGGACTTCAGAACCTCTTGTTGGTATTACCTCAAAGCTTGCTCGTTGATCTTCCTACCTCAATTAATTATATATCACATGCTCAGAGCTTTCATTTATCTTCTATCTCAAAATCCCCTTTATTGTTTATGCCATTTAATTTTGAGTTTTCTCTGACAGTGAAAAACTTCCTGGCAAATGCAATCCACCTCCCACAATTAACATCTATTTCTAGGCTCTACTGCATTCATTTCTGGATCTGAACATAAGGCAAATTATGGACATTCTCTTTTCTCTAAGTGCATTAATTCCATGTCTGCCCCTGAATTAGGTTGGAAGCTTCTCTTAGGATATAGATTCCTATTTGGTTTGTACTCCAATGGCAGTCACTATAATATACATGTGGAGGTTGATGGCACTGACCCTCCTCTAACTTCACATGGTCAAAAATGTATGCATAACTTTCAATGCCCCCCAAACTCAACTACTAACAGCCTACTGTGGACTGGAAGCCTTACCAATAATATAAGCAGTCAAATACATGTTTTGTATGTTACACACATTACATATGATATTCTTATAGTACACTAAACTAGAGAAAAGAAAGGGTTATTAAAAAAATAATGACAAAATACATTTACAGTGCTGTGCTGTAAAGAAGCCTGTGTATAAGTGGACCCACACAGTTCAACCCGTGTTGTTCAAGGGTCAACTATAATTGCAACATATCCCACATGTTGATTAGGAATTTACCATAGTCAAGTTAGCACAAAATACACTACAAATTAAAATACTGACAGCTTTGGAACAATTAAGTATCTAAGGAAAAAAAGTCAATTTCTGCATTACATGATAGAATATATTATTTCCTCACTAGTTCTTATGGGTTGAATTATATCCCCCAAAAATATATGTTGAAGACCAAACCACCAGTACCTCAGACTACAGTGTTCTACAGAAATGGGGTCATTGCAGATGTTATCACTTAAAATAAGGTCATACTAGAGTATGGCCCTTAGTCCAACATGCCTGTTGTCAGGATGAGAGAGGATGCCGTACGAGGATGACTGTAGTTGGAGCATCACAGCCACAAGCTAAGGAATGCCAAGGATTGCAGGCCACAACCACAAGTTCGAAAGGGCAAAGATGGATTCTATACAGAGTTGCAGAGAGAGCATGGCCATGCTGAGACCTTGATTTGAAACTGTTAGCCTACAGAACCAAGGCAAAATAAGTTTCTGTTGTTTTAAGCCATACGGTTAGTGGTACTTTGTTACAGCAACCACAGGAATATGCAGATTTTTAAAAATCATATCTAAACACCAATTATAAAAAGCTTACTCTATCTCAGTGTGACCTAAAGCCTTGCATGTGCTTGCTGCCTGTTCCCCACACCTGCTTCTTAAGCCAGAGCCTGCTCTGTCCTTTCCGCTCCCCTAATTCACCAAGGCCCTACCTTCCTCCAGGCCTTCAACATGCTATTCCATCTGTTGGGTAATAGAGTCTCTTCTCCTGGCTGGCTCTTTCTCATCCCTCAGCTTCAATGTCCCTTCCTAAAAAGGTCGATTTCCCTCCTATTATTCACTTTAATAATGGTTTCACTTTAATAATGGTTTTCTTTCACCTTAGAGCATCATCACAATTTGTATCCTCACTCCCCCAAAAATGTACCCCCAAGGGCTGGTGCCATGTCTTTTTGGGACACTACTGAATGTCTGACACCCAGTGGAGCATCTGGCACATACTAGGATACCACATGATTGAGTCCAAGATCCTGAGATATATGCCCAATGTCAGGTGCCCAGGTATCCACATACTCTGTGCACTGACAATGGCTGTAGTTCCTAATGTGATGGGTACAAATATACTGCAGCAAACCTTTCACAGCTTCTTGCTTTCCCAACATTTCAAGGGAGTTCTTGGGTCACTTTGGTTCTAAGGAGGGCAGTGTGTGGAGTTACTGGATACATCTGAAGGAGAGGCTAAATGAGTCATGTTAGTAAGGGTATGGAGCTACCCACTGAAGAGGTAAAAAGGTGGGAAAGAGAAGGGAAACTGAGAAATTAGGGAGATTATAAGAGGACAGGTGAGATCAGGACACACGACTGCCATGTGGTACCCTGGCAGAGGTGATGGTGAAGACAATGGTCAACGTTTCACAGTACACTGTATAGTATGCTCCTTCCTTTCTCACTCCACTTCCAAGAATATCTATATTAAAGCTTTTCATTATTATTTTTTTTAAAGATTTTATTTATTTATTTGACAGACAGAGATCACAAGTAGGCAGAGAGACAGGCAGAGAGAGACAAAGGAGGAAGCAGGCTCCCTACTGAGCAGAGAGCCGGATGCGGGGCCCCAATCCCAGAACCCCAAGATCATGACCCGAGCCAAAGGCAGAGGCCCCAGCCCACTGAGCCACCCAGGCACCCCTTCATTATTATTCTTATTCATCAAGGATTTTGGCGTCATATTTGCGATTCCTCTGGAAAGGCTACCACCTATACAAAAAAATCCCAGATTAATCCAACTGCTTTAAAAATCGTCCCTATTCCAATTTACTGTCCATCTGCTCACACCTCTCTTTCTGCTGCCTGAGCATTAATCCTTTGTCATTATCAGGAAAATACATCCCAGACCTCTCCATTGTCTCAGACTGAGCAGTTCCTCTGGGAATCACACAGTAGTTGAAACTACTTTGGAACTTTGGAACCAGACAGGGGTTCAAGTCCCAACTCTGTCAATTAGTAGTGGGTAGAACTGGACAAGTTATTTAGTAATATGCACCATCTGGAGTATATTGTGATAATACAGAGTGTTCAGCACCATGCTTGGCACACAATTAGAGCTCAGTGTGTGACAGCTATTCTTTCGGTACTCCTTATGACTAATAAGGTGACAAAGTATCTCAGCATCACCTCTACAATTTTCCTCCAAAATTTTCAAAGAGCTAGAGATCCTCAGAGCCATTGTAGAATTCTGAGGGTGAGGGGGAAAGTATAAAAAGTAATAGTTCCAATTAAAGAAGATTTTTGTCACACAAAGAAGACGGGGTGGGGGGGTGCCCTATAACTAATGAACGCCCAAGTCCTAAGCTTTAAGTAATGGAAATACAGAGTCCTCTTTTGACCACACCCTTGCTTCTCTTCACTCCAAAAGGAAGAGGGACGCAGAGCAAAGACACACTGAGAGGGGAACTCTTAGTAGGGGAGCAAAGGGGCCAAACCTCTCTCCCCACCCCTGGACACACTCAATCCTCCTCTCTGGCACAAATGGGTGAGGGGAAGGGCAGGGCTTCTCCTTGGGTGGCTCCCTCCACACTAAAACAACTTGAACTAGCAGAAAGACAGCTTGAAAAGCTACTTGATGACAGACCTCCAGCTGATGGGGCAAAGATTTCCAGAGTAGGAAAGGAAATAGGGGCTCAAGGTATATGTTCTGTCCAAGGACCCCAATCATGAGAGACACTAGTGTTCTCCACATTAAAATTTTGCAAGAACCTAATCTTGGCCACAGATGCCTGGAGGGAGTTAGGTCTCACCAACCTCTGCTTCCAACACATTCAACACATTTGGAGGTTTTCATGTATTGAGTCAAAGACTTCAAGTTGCATTTTCCAAAACCTATTTTTCTTTTCTTCCATAGTAATAGGTCCTGTATTTGTTTTCATTTGTTGCATAACAATTTACCACAAATTTAGCGGCTTAAAACAGCCCCCACTAACTAACTCACAGAGGCTGCCCAACCCAGCTGATATCTTGATTTTAGCTCCTAGATCTGCCTGGATTCCTTGCCTCAGAGCCCGCTCCCCGCCCCCAATCTTCAAGCCAGCAAAGACAGGTTGAAACTTTCTCCTGCTGCTTATCTCTAACTTCCTCCATCTCTAACCTCTATACCCGATTTAGAGGTCAAGCCTACCTGGATAATCTTCCTATCTTAAAGCTGATTAATTTCAAACACAACATAATCACAGGAGTGGTATCATATTTGCAAGATCCACCCATACTCCAGCAGAGGAGATTATACAGGGTGGAGAGCCCTGGAGTATCTTAGATCTCTGTCCCCCAGAGACCCCTACCTTTAAGCTTCACAGGTGGATCCCCAGATAAAGACTACACTTCCCAGCCTCCCTTACAACTAGGTACAGCCATGTAGTTAAGTGCTGACCAAAGAAGTGCTGTAGAGCAGCTTCCCAGAAACCTCTTTAAAATTCTACTGTTGCCCAATAGCTATCTGTCCCCTCTTGTTTTGATTCCTTCTTGCCAGCTGGAACATGTGATTTAATGTCTGGAACTTTTGCAGCAACTTGGACCATAAGAATAGGAGCCACATGCAAAGGCCGTGGAGCAGGAGGATGGAAATCTCCTGGGTGTCTCCAGTCTTCTACAGAACTCTACCCAGTGGCGGGCTGTTAAACGTTAAACCACAGGCTCTCAGAAAGGCGAAACCCTGATTTGTAACATTTGCCAGTTTCTGAGATATAAATACTCCACCCTGGCCAGTTTCAGGTTGCCACTAGGACGCCCCTGAACTTGGAGTTGGGCGGAGACGCTAGCAATCGGTTCTCAAAAGCTGGAACAAGCCACCCCCAGGCCACCCCTGGCTGGAGCTGCTCTGAGCGACCCACCTCCAGGTTTCAGTTTCGAAAAAAAAGAACCTCCACCTTCTTCGAGGGACAGTTATTTTAGGGTTTCTGTTGCATGCAGACAAACCTGACCCGAGGCTAATTTTCTCCGGTTTTCTTTCTCAAGCACTGAATCTTTTTCCATGTGGGTTTTTCTCTGTGTGGGTTGGGTCCAGACCGAAACAGAAGAGTGGGCTCCGGGGCGACAGGATTTACCTGGCGCGTGTCCCCAGCGGTGCCGCTTCGTCAGAGCCGCGTCTCTGGAAGATCCACCCCAGCACTTCAGACAGCGGTGCCGGACCCACCGTACAAGCCGCAGAAGGACCCGGAAGAGTGACTTCCAGAGAAACTGCAATCGCCATGCTGACAGGGACTTCCGGTCGGCCCCACGCTGGGAAACATTTGAAGCCAGGCGACAACATCGGGAGTATGTGACGTGGACCCCCTTCTCACAAAGCCGCCTCCAAGACCAGGGAAGTTCGAGACCCCGTTCGAGAGCGGAAGAGACTTCAGACCAAAAAAGCCTCAGCACAACCAGAAAACACCCACGCACCTCTCTGAAGATGGAGCGGGAAAACACCAGAGGCCAAGGCTTTCTCTTCAGACTTGAGTAGCGCGGGACCCCTGAGCATGAATCTGCCACAGCGCAGGGACTGGACCTTCACCCACCTGCCTGGCGCCTGGAGCAAGCCGGAGAGCGGCACCCCGCTCTGTTACCGACGTGTGTCCCCGCGGTGCCGGCGGCCCTCTGAGAGGACGGCTGGGTGTCCTTACCTGAACCTGGAACCCAGCAATGGCGCCGGCGCTCCCAACAAACACGGTCTCATCCGCGGCTTCTGCTCCCTGCCTTCCCCGGGCGCCTCAAAATGTAACGTACAGGGACGCCTGGGTGGCTCAGTCGTTAGGCGTCTGCCTTCGGCTCAGGTAGTGATCCCAGGGTCCCGGGATCCAGCCCCGCATTGGGCCCCCTGCTGGGCAGGAAGCCTGCTTCTCCCTCTGCCTCTCCCACTTCCCCTGCTTGTATTCCCTCTCTGGCGCTCTCGGTCAAATAAATAATTAAAATCTTAAAAAAAAAAATATATATATATATATACACACATACATACATACATACACACACATAACGTAGAGTTCAAGGTCTTCCTCCGAGCTGTCTCGGAGGAACCGCATTGACAACCTATGATCCACCTGGACTTCCTCGTCAGACCCCTTCTGCAGGTGTGTCAGGTCACGGAAGGGGTCTGATCATCCAAGAATCAGCCAGATTTCCTCCAGGAGCTCCCTCTGGGGGCTTATCGCACTCACAGCCTAGGAAGTGTGGTCACAAGAAGTACGTGTCCCTGTCCTACGCGGAGTATCCACCATATGTGAGAGCCTGTGGGAAGTGTGTGCATTTTCTCCGGGGATCTTGCTAGGAAATCAGTGAGGTACCCGAGATCCTTACCTGCACTCCACAACTGAGGACACGGGTGAAGGTGAGGCTGAGGCCAGGTCGCCAGCTGTTTGCATTCAGGCTGCCCAAGCACAGAGCACAGACTTCTCAGAAGGGGGCCTTTGACTGTGGGTTCCGGATCCTTCCCAGAGCTGTGCTGAGGTGGAGAAAGGATGTCTCACTCAGACTGTGAGTACAAGGCTGCCATTCCTAGGAGGCACCCTGGGCTCAGTGTCCCTGGGCTTTTTGAGGCCAATAAAAATGTTTTACTTGTAATGTCTTTTAATATCAAGAGAGAGACCTACATAATAATGATTCCATCCTGGATTATATTTGTACACCAACATAATCAAAAGATATAATTTTTAATATCTTCTACAGAAAAGAAGGCACACGAAGGCAAAAGTGCCAAGGACCTATGAAAGTCATAAAATGGGGTGCCTAAGTGGCCCAGTGGGTTAAGCCTCTGCCTTTAGCTCAGGTCATGATCTCAGGGTCCTGGGATCAAGTTCCGCATCAGGCTCTCTGCTCAACAGGGAGCCTGCTTCCCCCTCTCTCTCTGCCTGCCTCTCTGCGTACTTGTGATCTATGTCTGTCAAATAGATAAATAAAATCTTAAAAAACAAAAGTCATAAAGTGACCCAGATTAAGATAGTAGAAGTAGATGGCATTGCTGTGGGCACCAACCAGATGGAAAAAAGGTCAGAATGTTCCCGCACACCTGGGCGTTGTTGATTCAAGAGAGTATGTTCACAGTGAAAGTCTCAGAAGATTGTCAGAGTTTGGGCTATAGAATATTCCAGTAAGATAAAAATAAATAGGGTTAAAAATGCTCCTTATCTGTTCTTTATCCCAAAGCGAGAATCATCCCAGTAGACCAATGAGCCGCCCCCTCTGTTCTTTATCCCAATTGGCTATTCAGATAAGAGAACTGAATAAATCAGCAGCCATTGTTATGATATCGACTATGCTAGAACCCTGGCATTGGATCTGGTTCCCCCCCCCCCCAATATTCTTAAGGTAGTTTGTCGGACTCCGGTAGGTTTTGCGGGCCGACAGGCATGAGGAGAGCGTCCGGGCCAGCCGGTAGCTCCCCTTGGGGCTGAGCGGGATGGCGAGTGTCACGAGTCCAGGCGCATTATCGAACCACACCAGACTCGGGGGATCTGTCGAAGCAGGATCTCACTTTATTGAGCGGGGTTGCAGCTTATATTGGGTAGGGGATGGGAAATTAGGTCAGCGGGGAGAGAGCCTATGGGGTTTGGTTACGTAGTCAGTAACTGGGTAGGGTGTGTTGGGCGAGAGGAGGAAATATCAGAGATATGCGGAACCGAAACCGCCACGTTGGCGCCAATACTGCCATGGTGGCGCCTTTTCTAGCCGGAAGAGAAGGCAGGCCAGCGCCATCTTTGCTGTGCCCAACAGTAGTTATGGAACAATCCTCTGGTGACCTCTCTTTTCCCATGAGTGCCTCCACAGAACTAGAGATTTACTATGTCTGGTACTCGGAAACATAAGATAACTGTGTCAGATGGTTCCTAGGATGGGAACAGGGCTGCCCTGACTCCATAGCTTAATTGTTGGTTTGTTCTGGAGAATCACCCTCCCACCCTGGGCACAGTCTTCCTAAGACTGTCCATCAAGGTGCCCTGCCCTGTCCTGGCATGGGCACAGGGCTCCAGCTGGACAGTCAGGATGTTCACTCCTTGAATTTCCATGTTGATCTGATGATGTGGGTCCTGAACTTAGAGTTCCTCTATCTCCTGGGTGGAGCCCTGATGAGATTGTGTTTGAGTTCCCAATTCCCAGAGCTGCTGTAGTTCCACAGCTTCTTTGATTCCCTTTTAAATACTGAGCTGAGGGCACCTGAGTAGTTCAGTCAGTTAAATGTCCGGCTTCAGCTCCCAGGGTCCTAGGATCAAGCCCCACATCGGGCTCCCTGCTTAACTGGGAAGGCTGCTTCTCCCTTTACTGCTCCCCCTACTCATGCACATTCTGTCAAATAAATGAATAAAATCTTAATTTTAATAAATTTTAATAAATTTATTTATTAATTTTAAAATTAATTTATTAATTTATTATTAATTATTTAATAATTAATCATTATTTATTAGTAATTTATTTGTTTATTTTATTAAAAAATTTTAATAATTTGTTAGTATATAACTTTTTAATATAACTTTTTAGTAATTTTTCCTTTTTCTACCTCTTCTTCTTCTCTTCCTCCTTTTTCTTCTTCCTCCTTCTCCTCATCTTCTTCCTTCTACTTTTCCTCCTTCTGTTCTTCCTTTTTTCCTCTTCCCCCTCCCCCTCCCTCCTTCTCCTTCTCCTCCTCCAACTCTTCCCCCTCCTCCTCCTCCTCTTCTTCCTTCTCCCCCCACTTCTTCTTCTTCTCCTTCTCCCTCTTCAATTAGCTAGAACCTGTACCTGGTGCTTTAAAAAGAATTTTGATTGGTGGGTACCTTCCAGGTATTCAAGGGAGGCAGAAATTATTCTATGTGGGACACTGGGCATTGATAGCACTAAATTCACGAACATCATGTAAACCTGCTAACTCACACACTTAGCTAAGAAACATACCTTGTTTGTCATTAAAAATAGAAATCCAAATTAATTCATTAAATAGAAATCAAAGCACAATTAACAGAAGGGGACAAATTTATTCTGTTCTTTTAGATTTATAATTATTAAAAGATGCTCCCTGATGAGGAGGTGGGGAGCTGGGGAAGGACGCAACTCAAAGCAGACCTCCTTTCATGAACTGGGCCCCCCTCTCCACGAATCACATTATGTAAAAAATAGTAACAATTATAAAGTTTTAGAAGAAGACTCAGTATTTGTTATTGGTTGAGTTGTGTTCCCCCCAGAAAAAGATATTGAGGTCCTAGCCTCAGGTACCAAGGAATGGAGCTTTTCTGGCAAGTAGAGTTGTTGGAGCTGTAACTAGTTACAGTATAATCACACTTGAGTAGGGTGGGCTCCTAGTCTAGAGTGACTTCCTAAGACAGCCATGAAAAATCCAAGGAGAATACCACACGAGGATAATAGTAGAGACTGGGTTAGCACAGCTACACACCAAGGAGCCCCATGTTGCCAGCAAACTCATTCAACTTAGAAGAGGCAAGGAAGGAATCCTCTACAGGTTTCAGAGGAAGCGTGGCCCTATTGAAACTTTGATTTTGGACTTCTAGGCTCAAACTGTCAGACAGTAAGCTTTGGTTGTTTTAAGCCATCCACTTTGTGATTATTTTGTTACAGAAGCCTAGGAAACTAATACAATAACCTCCTCTCCAGACTTTCAAGAAGACATTGCTTTAATGGCAGAAACTTTGTTAAAATAAGGCAAGCAGGCAAACATATACATACACACTAGACCTTGAGAAAACCTCAAGCCACACACCACTTGTATCATAGTGTCTCTTCTTAGAACCCTTGTCCTTTCATCCAGCACCACTGGTGACATCTACCAGGGCTGAAAGTGATGTGAGCAGTGCACTCTCTATTCCATGGGTTTCCTCATCCTTCAGGAAGCCCTTTCCAAGCAACCCCCACCCCCGGGGCGGGGCAGGGCGGGAATCACACCACAGACAGGAAACTGGCCTTCTGTCACTAAGTCAAACACTTTCCAGCAACAATATCTGTCTAGTGTTCTACTTCTCTTTCTAGTATTCAATTCAAATTTGTGGCATTCAATTCAGATTTTACAAAGTCACTTCTCTAAGTGACAATACTATCACTCAAGCCCTGATATTGATTCCATTCACAAGAAGATAACAAAGTAATAGGGCTAGATTCCCATTTTCCTGCAGTGCTCTAGGGTTCCTAAGCACCAGCAGCACTGCTGTTTGAGGGCAAATTTCCCTTCCAGCACTACCAGAAGCTGAAACTTCTCCCACCTCTTTTTTTTTTTTAATTTTTTCAATTTATTTATTTTCAGAAAAACAGTATTCATTATTTTTTCACCACACCCAGTGCTCCATGCAATCCGTGCCCTCTATAATACCCACCACCTGGTACCCCAACCTCCCAACCCCCGCCACTTCAAACCTCTCAGATTGTTTTTCAGAGTCCATAGTCTCTCATGGTTCACCTCCCCTTCCAATTTACCCCAACTCCCTTCTCCTCTCTAACACCCCTTGTCCTCCATGATATTTGTTATGCTCCACAAATAAGTGAAACCATATGATAACTGACTCTCTCTGCTTGACTTATTTCACTCAGCAGGATATCTTCCAGTCCTGTCCATGTTGCTATAAAAGTTGGGTATTCATCCTTTCTGATGGAGCCATACTACTCCAT
This sequence comes from Mustela putorius furo, assembly GCF_011764305.1. Classification (NCBI taxonomy): domain Eukaryota; kingdom Metazoa; phylum Chordata; class Mammalia; order Carnivora; family Mustelidae; genus Mustela; species Mustela putorius. Next base: position 24,484,191 of record NW_025422368.1, on the reverse strand, counting down.
AGCGTATGTGGATCACATCTTCCTTATCCTTTCGTCTGTTGAAGGGCATCTTGGTTCTTTCCATAGTTTGGCGACCGTGGCCATTGCTGCTATAAACATTGGGGTACAGATGGCCCTTCTTTTCACGACATCTGTATCTTTGGGGTAAATACCCAGGAGTGCAATTGCAGGGTCATAGGGAAGCTCTATTTTTAATTTCTTGAGGAATCTCCACACTGTTCTCCAAAGAGGCTGCACCAACTTGCATTCCCACCAACAGTGTAAGAGGGTTCCCCTTTCTCCACATCCTCTCCAACACATGTTGTTTCCTGTTTTGTTAATTTTGGCCATTCTAACTGGTGTAAGGTCATATCTCAATGTGGTTTTAATTTGAATCTCCCTGAGGGCTAATGATGATGAACATTTTTTCATGTGTCTGATAGCCATTTGTATGTCTTCATTGGAGAAGTGTCTGTTCATATCTTCTGCCCATTTTTTGATATGTTTGCCTGTTTCGTGTGTGTTGAGTTTGAGGAGTTCATTATATATCCTGGATATCAACCTTTTGTCTGTACTGTCATTTGCAAATATCTTCTCCCATTCCGTGGGTTGCCTCTTTGTTTTTTTGACTGTTTACTTTGCTGTGCAGAAGCTTTTGATTTTGATGAAGTCCCAAAAGTTTATTTTCGCTTTTGTTTCCTTTGCCTTTGGAGACATATCTTGAAAAAAGTTGCTGTGGCTGATATCGAAGAGATTACTGCCTATGTTCTCCTCTAGGATTCTGATGGATTCCTGTCTCACGTTGAGGTCTTTTATCCATTTTGAGTTTATCTTTGTGTACGGTGTAAGAGAATGGTCGAGTTTCATTCTTCTACATATAGCTGCCCAGTTTTCCCAGCACCATTTATTGAAGAGACTGTCTTTTTTTCCACTGTATATTTTTTCCTGTTTTGTCGAAGATTAATTGACAGTAGAGTTGAGGGTCCATATCTGGGCTCTCTACTCTGTTCCACTGGTCTATGTGTCTGTTTTTATGCCAGTACCATGCGGTCTTGGTGATCACAGCTTTGTAATAAAGCTTGAAATCAGGTAACGTGATGCCCCCAGCTTTATTTTTGTTTTTCAACATTTCCTTAGTGATTCGGGGTCTCTTCTGATTCCATACAAATTTTAGGATTATTTGCTCCAGCTCTTTGAAGAATACCGGTGGAATTTTGATCGGAATGGCATTGCTCTAGGCAGTATAGACATTTTAACAATGTTTATTCTTCCGATCCAAGAGCATGGAATGGTCTTCCATCTATTTGTGTCTTCTTCAATTTCTTTCATGAGTGTTCTGTAGTACCTCGAGTATAGATCCTTTATCTCTTTGGTTAGGTTTATTCCCAGGTATCTTATGGTTCTTGGTGCTATAGTAAATGGAATCGATTCTCTAATTTCCCTTTCTGTATTTTCATTGTTAGTGTATAAGAAAGCCACTGATTTCTGCACATTGACTTTGTATCCTGCCACGTTGCTGAATTGCTGTATGAGTTCTAGTAGTTTGGGGGTGAAGTCTTTTGGGTTTTCCATATAAAGAATCATGTCATCTGTGAAGAGAGAGAGTTTGACTTCTTCATTACCAATTTGGATACCTTTCTCCCACCTCTTTGATGAGTTATGTACTATGGTAGAAGAGAAAAGTACACTGCAAGGTATTTCATATATATATATATATATATATATATATATATTTAAAATGAAGGTGTCTTTTTTTTAATTAACATATATTTGTTTCAAGGGTGCAGGTCTGTGATTCATCAGTCTTACACAATTCACAGTGCTCACCATAGCACATACCCTCCCCAATGTCCATCACCCAGCTACCCCATCCGTCCCACCCACCTCCACTCCAGCAACTCTTGGTTTGTTTCCTGAGACTTAGAGTCTCTTATGGTTTGTCTCCCTCTCTGGTTTCATCTTATTTCATTTTTTTCTCTCTTTCCCTATGATCCTCTGCCTTGTTTCTCAAATTCACATATCAGTGAGATCATATGATAATTGTCTTTCTCTGATTGATTTATTTTGCTTAGCATAATACTCTCTAGTTCCATCCACGTCGTTGCAAATGGCAATATTTTTATGGCTGCATAGTATTCCATTGTATATATAAACCACATCTTCTTTATCCATTCATCTGTCGAAGGACATCTAGGCACTTTCCATAGTTTGGCTGTTATGGACATTGCTTCTATAAACATTGGGGAGCACATGCCCCTTCAGATCACTGCATTTATATCTTTGGGGTAAATACCCAGTATTGCAACTGCTGGGTTGTAGGGTAGCTCTATTTTCAACTTTTTGAGGAGCCTCCATACTGTTTTCCAGAGTAGCTGCACCAGCTTACTGCAAGGTATTTCTAATAAAAGTTACTGATCAAAAAAAAAAAAAATACTAAATTAATTCCTTTAAAGAAATTGTATGGTTGGATATACCAAAACCTACATTTCTTTTTAGAAAACCCAACTAGGCTTCAAGACCTTCCAAATTCAACAAAGATGTTAAGCACCTGCTATGTACAAGACTTTGCTGTATTCCCTGATTTAGGATTATAAAGAATGAATACAACACTGTATCATCAAGGAAACTGCAATCTAGAACAAGAATAAGAAACACACATAAGAACTATTATGTAACTGTCATAAGTAATTATCTTTCATAACACCATGAAGCTAGTACTTAGCTCACTTCACTAAGACTCACAGCTTAGACTCATAGCTTACTCATCAAGGCCAGCTGCAAGGTCTCACTGCAATATGGCCACAAAGTGTTGTGCCCAAAGCTGTCATATCATAAACTACACAGTCTCAAAGTCTGCTTTAAGATCATCCAGCCCAGGCCTGGAAACCTGACGTCCTCCTTCTGAGACATGGCTCAGACTCAAGGTGATGTCCCTTCCCCACTGCAATTAGCACAACAAGCTTAGCTCTGCTCGAGCAACAGATTGTTCATACGGTCTTTTCAGGATACAACAGTTGACATCCCTTTCTTCTGGCAAGAGGAATCCCTCTTATCTGGTATTCATTCATTCCATGTTGTTGAGCCTGGAGCTTTTCCTCCAACCTCCCTAGCCACAGCAGTTACCCTAGGGATGGACACATGACCTGAGCTGGTCCCTTCAAAGGCTTGATTAAGAGTTTGGCCCTTAGGGGCTCCTGGGTGGCTCAGTTGGTTAAGCAACTGCCTTTGGCTCAGGTCATGGTCCCAGAGTCCTGGGATCGAGCCCCGTATTGGGCTCTCTGCTCAGTGGGGAATGAAAAGAGAAAAAGCACAGGAGGGGCACATGGGTGGCTCAGTGGGTTAAAGCCTCTGCCTTTGGCTCAGGTCTTGATCCTGGAGTCCTGGGATCGAGTCCCACATCAGGCTCCCAGCTCTATTGGGAGTCTGCTTCTCCCTCTGACCTCCCCTCTCATGCTCTCTCTCACTCTCTCTCTCAAAATAAATAAATAAAAATCTTTAAAAAACAAACCAAAAAAATAAAAATTAAAATAAAAAGAGTTTGGTCCTTGGGATGGGATGTTCCAACTATCTAACACTGAAATACAGGACCATCTAAATAAAGACGAGGGGTGGAATAGGCAGGATTCCCCATCATCCTTATGAGAGAAGCAAGGTAACTGATGATACTGCTCTATCTTGGGATTCAAAGCCTTCAAGCCCGTTCTTTGGGAGACATGACAGAAACACATCAGGATCATGGAATTTGTCAGCTACCTCTTAATAGCTTCAGTAAGGTATTTTAAGAAGGGCAGAAGATGCTGGCCGCGCTAGCCCATTTGAAGGTATAAAGAAAACCACCAACAGCTCTGATAGTCATAACAGCTCATGTCTACTGAGTGCTTCACCTGGATTCCTCATTCAATGGTCATAATAATTCCACAGAGTGGAGACAGTGGTTATCCCTACTTTACAGTTAAAAAACCCTGAGGCCCAGGGAGATGCAGTTATCTGACCAAGGCTATACAGCTAGAAAGTGGCAGAACTGGGAAGCAGAGTCAGCCAACTTTGCTCTGGAGCCCAGGCTTTTCCCTTTTCTGCCCGCAGCCAGGCGGCAGCGGAAGGTCAGATAATATGTGCCTTGCAGAAGAGCCAGAACTTCTGTTCCCATCAAAGGTGCATGAACAAACAGGAAAACATAGCAGGAGTGGGCCTTCAGAGCAGGCAAAGAAACAGAGTGGGAATTCATGCCCAGAACCCCTCCCAAACACCTTCTGCCACACAGAAGCAAGCATTTCTACGAAAGCAGCATTCCCTGGGATGCACCTCAGCAAGGGCAAACCCCTACTGTAGGTTTTCCCAAAGCTGAGGAAGACTTTGGAGCCATTAAGCTAGGGGTAAAGAGTATAGGCAGGAATACAGATACCACAAAGATGGGCTTCAAGTCTAAAAACCCAGGCCCTACTAGATCTGGGCCTTTAGCATACAGGGTCTCCAGAGATCAGATCCACCATGCTCTAGCCGAGTTCTTAAAGGAGTTTTATCGCCAAGGAAATGTTACTGGTCTGTAAACAGATGATCCCCCAGGCTCTACAGAAATTCCCAGGTTCTCTCCACACACCCATCTGTCCAATAACCATTTCAATGGGAAGAGAGCTACCGCCTGGGCACAGCACCCAGGGAGGCCCATGGAACATCCAGCTGCAAGGCAGGAGAAGTGGTTCCCAGATTAGCTAACCAGGAATCCTACCACCTTTGGAACAGGGAGCCCTTGCTAGACCTTACCTGCAGGAAGAAGTATACAATTTGGACCAGTGACTAGTTTTTCCTTCTCCCTTTTGCCAAATAGCAATGTGTGACCTGTATGTCTCAGGTTTCTTTTTTTTTTTTTTTAATATTTTATTTTTTATTTATTTGACAGAGAGAGATCACAAGTAGGCAGAGAGGCAGGCAGAGAGAGGAAGGGAAGTAGGCTCCCTGCTGAGCAGAGAGCCCGATGTGGGGCTCGATCCCAGGACCCTGGGATCATGACCCAAGCCGAAGGCAGAGGCTTTAACCCACTGAGCCACTCAGGTGTGGGATAATATTTGTATTTACCACATGGGATTGTTGTGAGGATGAAATCAATTCAATTTTAAAAATGCGTAGAGTTCTGGGGCACCTGGGTGGCTCAGTGGGTTAAAGCCTCTGCCTTCAGCTCAGGTCATGGTCCCAGGGTCCTAGGATCAAGCCCCACATCGGGCTCTCTGCTCAGCAGGGAGCCTGCTTCCTCCTCTCTCTCTCTGCCTGCTTCTCTGCCTACTTGTGATCTTTGCCTGTCAAATAAATAAATAAAATCTTAAAAATAATTTTTTTTTAAATGCTTACAGTTCCTTACACAGAGTAGGAGCTCAATTTGTGTTGGTGTGGTTGTTTTCATGTGTCTTGAGTATGTAGGAAATAATCTGAATTATTCATGATAGATCGTCAGAACTGAGTGATCACCCAGGGACATTCACAATGGACATCCCCTGACAACCCTGGACTGGAATGCAATAAGCTGTGATGTCCCTGGGTGCAGTAGCTAGGTCTGATTTTTGACTATAAAGGCGGGTATGTCGGGTTTCTTATGAGGTACCAGTGTTATCTTAAGACGGATCATTCTTAAAATTGTATGTATAAGGGGGAATGTATGGGCAGGTGAGTTCCTGCACATGGGGCAATCAAAGGATGGAAGGGAATGGACATCCGTGGGATGTCATATAGTAACTGAACCCCATTTTGTGATGATGCCCCCTCCAGGAACCCCGCAAACCTCAGAAGCAAGGGATTGTAGGGCATTTGGATGGCTCAAATAATTAAGTCTTCTACTCGGGTCGGCTCAGGTTGTGATCTCAGGGTCGTGAGATAGGGCCCTGCATCAGGCTCTGCGCTCAGCGGGACGTCGTCTTGGGATTCTCTCTCCTCTCTCTCTCTCCTCCCCCTCCCCTGTTCTCTCAAATAAATAAATCTTTAAAAAAAAAAAAAGGCAAGGAGTTGTATGTTTCAGTTTTCCTGGAGTGAGGGGTGTTTAAAGGAAATGGGAAACATTAGAAAACGGTGGAACAGATTGTGGCGGACTGTAATTGATGAACAGTGGGATTGAGACATCAGAATTCTAAGGCTTCAGAGTTCCTCCTCCCAGATCCCTCTTCTCCAAACACTAAAGGCTCTGGCAATATTTGCTACCCCATTTGACCCATCTTCCTACAGGACTACTGCCTCTCTAGCTGGTCCCTCTGTGCTAATCTAGTCTTCCCTGTGGGTCAAGAGCCCCCACCTGAGGGACCAGTGTCCTCTCTGTTCCGCACAGCTCCAACCACATGGCTGGTACATTGTACCTAATGGACAACAATTTAGATTGCTAAGATTTTGAACTATTTTATTTGAAGAGATTTTCTTCTACGGTTCTAGTTATAAACACAGAACAAATGCTATTTGAGTAAGGGCATCATAGGCATCATTGTATTTGAACGAATCATATCATAATGTTTACATTTTAAGCCATACTTGAAGACACAATACAACCTTTTTAACAAAGTGTCAGTCATAACAAAACATAATTGTTCATTCTACAGATTATCCACTCTTCTAAAATAACCACTACATATGAAAACATTGTAGAGACATCTAAAGAACCCCATTAAGATTTTTCTTAGAAAAATGACACAATAATGCAAATTACATTTTCCTTTTCGTTACTAGGAACAAACTGTGACATCCATTTGAGAAAGCAGCAGCCAACCCTACCAAAATCATCTCACCGGCCTTTTGCTCCTCAAAATCAACCATCTTTTACATTTAATGTGTTCTAGAGGAATGATAAAAATGGTTATGTCAAGTGCAGAAGTTAGCATTATGTCCACTGGTATGTATTTTATACCGTGTTCCTAAATTAACATAAGAGAATGAAAAACAGCAAATATTCTTACATGAATGAAACATAAGGACAGAAAACCACCCTTTAATAAGTGATCACACAGGTAGCATCAACCTTGACTTTCCGTCAGGACCAGTGTCTTAATGACCATTTAGTAATGCTTTTTATGAAAGTGTTTTAAAGGCATAGGTACAAACACACATGTGAAGAGCTCCCCTCTCCCCCAATATTCACTTCCCTGACTTTGCTCGCCCCGCTCAAGGGATTGAGCTGTTGAGCCCTTAGCCACATAAGCTGTGTGCCTAGTAATTATCTTTAAAGCAGATCACATTTTTTTTTTTTTTGAAAAATGAAGTACAGAGAAGACTATGAAAGGTAGTGAGAAAAAAAGCAAACCCTTAGAACTTAGGTTGTGATGTTCAAATTTAGAGAAAAGCTGGTTCATAAGAATTGTCAGATCATGAAGCAGTGGATAGATGAGAGGCAGCCAGGCCACAGAGCCCCAGTATGCCTGACAAAGGTGGGCATCTTAGAGGACATGGGTTACAATGATATGGCAAACATTTTCACAAGGCTGTAAGCTCTCCAGGTCAGGGGACATGACTCATTTACATCTATATCCCTAGTTCTTAATATTGTCCTGCACACAACAGACTTTCAGTATTTCTGGGAACCAGGGAATGGAGCTGAATCAGCTCAATGCTTTCAAAGTCTTTCTTGGGGGGTGCCTGGGTGGTTCAGTGGGTTAAGCCTCTGTCTTCGGCTGAGGTCATGATCTCAGGGTCCTGGGATTGAGCCCCACATTAGGCTCTCTGCTCAGCAGGGAGCCTGCTTTCTGCCTGCTTCTCTGCCTACTTGTGATCCCTGTCAAATAAATAAATAAAATAAAATTTTTAAAAAGCCATTCTGGATGGTATCTACTCACTATTTCATTCACTCCTCTAAGGCAGGATGAGAAAGAGACTTCATTCATCTCACTCTGATGGCTGGGCAATGGTTGCCAGGGAGCTCTGATGACATGGACTGTGAGACCAATTCCTGGCACTGAGGAAGGGAGTGCTTCTGATTCATGATGCCACCATCAGAGAACGGTGACACAGACATTATATATTCCCCACCCCTGGTCAAGGAAAAGGCATCCAACAACTCACCCATGTTCCCTTTCTGTCACTATGCTGCCTCACAAGAGCTCTGCATTAAGCCACGGCTCATTAGACGCTGGTTGATCAAGAAGGCCAAGGCCTTTCCACTCAATTTACCTCTGCGGCCAAACAGGTAGGGTCATGACTTTACCTGGAAATCTGAAAACATGGCATCCACAATGCTCATTAAGTAATTCTTTACTGAAAGAAAACAAGCATTTCCTTCTAATTCCTTTTGGAAGAAAAAGAGCTTTGTCCATCTCAGTAAAACTTTAACTGACATCTAAGGCGTTTGGAATTACTTGGGATTTTGGTTCAAGAAAACATGGCCGAGCTCAATTCTCTTTGGTATTCATGCTTAATCTTAATCTATTTGTTTCTTAATAGAATCCAAAACCTTCTCAGTACTTCATTGTTATGACTTAACCCACACTATTGAAATAATCAACTCCTACTCTTTCATCAGAAAAACTTCCAAGGATGCTAAGGGGAGAGGCCTCTTAAACCAAGAATGTTATGAAGAAAGCCAGAAAGAATGACAGGGAGAACCAACCTCCCTCTGCCTCCCAGACCATTCTTCATAAAATGGGTTTCTTCTGGCAAGGTGGCTCCCACCAGCAGGGGTCCTCCCGCTAACTCTCCTCCCTACTGTGGGAGGTTGGCACCCCTAAGAAGCAGGTCAGAAAAGAAGGAAGCAGCATTTAGAGAAAGGAAGAAAACAGAAGCGTATTATCAAAGAGTACTACATTGTACACCTGAAACTAATATAACACTGTATGTTAACTACACTACTATTAAACACTTAATTAAAAAAAAAAAAAAAAAGCAAAGTCCTGGGGGATGACAGGGACTTTTCAAAACAACATTCCCTCATCATAGGTAGAGTCTTCACTACAACATTGGCACCAATGTGAGAATAGAGCTAAATTAAAATTATCCTCAGAATGCCAACATAGCTGATGTGCACAGCAGGAAGAATGATGACATGATGACCCAAATCCACAGATCAGTTCCTATTACACATTCTTCCTCGCCCAAGTACGGCTGGCAGTCCAGAGTGACAAAAATATTGTTAGACGTCTGGGTATCTTAGAGCAATATGCCAGGACGTGCATGCACACACACAAACACACACACACACAATATGCACATACACACACATCAAACCTGGTTTATAAAAAGAGCTTTGTGGACCAGAGTATGCCTTCACTTGGTCCAATAATCTAATTGTTGGCATGAGGGAAACAGACCCAAAGAATGTAACCAGGAAGAGAACTGGTTGGCAGCAGTAATATTACATTTAAATGATATGGTTATTTACAAGCTAAGGTCTAATCGTCCAGAACTAATTCAACTGGCTAGACTCTTCAGAATATACAAGGTGAAGCTTTAAAAAAGTTAAGATCTGTAGCAACAAAAGTTAACACTATCTAAAATAAATTAGATTTTTAAATATATGCAATGAAATTATAGGTCACTGGAAATTCAATTCCATAATGAATATAAATTAATATAAATCTATTATTAAAGTACCATCCCCAAGAAGATTTCAATTCAGACTTAAAAAAAAAAAAAAAAAAAGGCTGAGTATTTGAGAATAAATGGGTATGGCTTAGGAACCCTTAAGTAATGTAAGTAGAGTACCAATATGATTATTTGGTGACAAGATCCAAGAGCTGTTCCCAGATCCACAATAAAGGCTTGCCTCAATTTACTTAATAGAAGTATTCCTAAAAAGTTGTGCAAATAGAATTTTTACAACCAGACCCTGATTTTCACTCTGCTCGCAGGCCATGGTTGTCAAGGAACCCTGCAGTGACCTTGTGAGAACCTGGGGCGCTCTGCCAAAGTGACCGGCCCTCTGCACCATGTCCACGAGGCGAATGCCTACCCAAGGCGCTGGGTAGCCTCGCAGAACACGTGGATTTGCCATGACAGTTTTTTGTTTTTCTGCAGGACGTTCTTAAAGTGAGGTGCACTGTAACTGGAATGTTAGAGCAGAAGGATGGACTCCAGCTCCCAGCTTCACCATCCTATTACAAAAGATCGGAGACGCTCAGAAAGAATAACATTTCTGTAAGTATATACATTTTTTAAAGGGATGGAGCTATGACTGGCAGAAACTTTATATATTCATGTTAGCTGACTTATTGACAACTGCTGGAGCTGGGTTCCATCTGACTCAATGACCAAGGCAAGCAGAGAAACTTCCCGAATTTCAGAGATACCACCAGAGGCCATTCCTATTCCACAAGAGTTTCTTCCCTCTCTAGCAGCAAAGTTCCACAGCTATCCTCACCTTCCCTCATAAAAGCAAAGCGTGAATTAAAAGGCTAAGGTTAAATTAGAAAGATGTCTGATCTAAAGATGATGAACTTATCTTTCTTATCTTAGAAACAGAACTAAGTCAAAGACATTCATCAAAAGTAACTCTTAAAGGCAATTTTTTTTTTCTTATTTGGTCTTCCCTTCCCATTTAAGACTTGATTTCAAAAAAAGAAAAAAAATATATATATATCCATCCTTCTAAACAATATATCCTCTCTTTTAAACAATACAGAATGCCTAGCAATGCAACTTATCTGACCACATAAATTTGCAATCTGCCACCAAAATGAAATAAGAGGTTACACCTGTCTATTCAGTACACATAATTGCAAAAGAAGTTTGGAAAAATAGCTGAGAAGGTTTTTAAGAAAGGTTCTGGGAGGACTGAAGCTTGTAAGGACTCACTCTAGGGCTCCATCATTGTAAGTTTCCTGGAAAGTAGTGTGCAAATAAAATAAACACAGAACCCTATTTTTAAACCACCGGAAGTATATGTGGGTATGAATAGGGGAGAATAGGGGTGAATGACAGTGTTAATATAAATGTATCTCAAGTAAATGAAAAATCTCTCACTTAAGGTATTAATGATATTTCAAGTGACCTAAATAAAACGGATTTTAAAATGATCTTTACCATTCACGTCAACAATCGACTTTGGTCCTTTACTAAAGCAGACACAATGAATCTTCTTTTTGTTGATCAGTTTCAGTCACTGGTCCAAGGGTACCATATTTGATGAAAATAGTATCATGGATTTGCTCCCATCATTTAAAAATCAATAATTAAAAAAATAACAAAGTTGGTCTCTTTTCTCCACAAGTTTTCAAGTAATTAGTTCAAGTAAGCTTATTTACAGCTATTGTACATGTGACCTACTTTAACCCACTTTTTCCCTTTAGAAATTAGCCTCCCTGGAAATGGGACACTACTTTTTCCTTTTTTTTCTTTTTCTGCCTTGAACCAGGTTTCTTTTAAATACTAAGTCGGTTCAGTCATGTTTCTGCTTTATTGGGCAGATAAAGAGAGGAAACCAGCAAGTTGTGTCCAAAGGCTGGGAAACGCCTGAATGCTTCCCAACTATCTGAGAAGATGTTGTACTTGAGAAAAACTCGATGTTCCAAGCTGGTGGACAGGGTCACGTCTCTGCTCATGATGTAGATGCCGTCGTTGTGGAGTGCACAAGTCAAGTTAAGCCCCGATTTGGACGTGTTCTCCTTGAGGTAGAGCCACTGCCGTGTGACCGTGTTGTAGGACTGCACCGTGAGCATGTCCTCGCTCTGGCTGCTCCTCCGGTTGGGCCCCAGCTCATGCAGACAGCCGCCCACAATGTAGATGGTCTCCTCAACAGACACCATCTGCTGCTTGCGAATGTGGACGTCACAGGTTTCAAACAGTGTCCAGATGTCGGCCGAGGGGCAATACTGCAAAATGTTCATGTTGCGGTCTGAAAGGAAGAAAGAAGCCAAATGAGGACACAGCCGTGAGGAGCACCACTGCCCGTGCACGTTGTGATAACATCTGCCCCCGCTTAGACCATCTGGTCACACAGAGGCAAAAGGACTCCAGAGAAGCAGAGGTTGGGACAACAGTAAGGCTGGGAGATCATCTGTTTAGAACCATCCCCCTGGGGATGTCCCCTCCCTGGGAGGCTCTCAGAATCAAGAGAGCCAGGACACGGCCTGCTGTGATTGGAGCATTTCAGAACCACCAGTCCAATGTAAAAAGAATCAGAGCCTTGGAACTCTCCTCAATCACTACAGAATTACTGACGTGTTAATACAGGTGTCAGGCGAAGCCCCAAGGGATCTACTCTTGACAAGCGACTCTACTAAATTAGACAAGTGAGCCAAGCAAGATCTTCAGGGGTTAGTCTAAAGGAAACAACACACAACTGCAAGTCAGGAAAAAAACCAGAAATTCTCACTGTGGCCTTCAAGCCATAGAATCACTTGGCAACTCGATGTCCCGACTACAACAGCAGAGACATACTCACAAAGGCCCTTCCCTCTCCCTGAAGCATGCTTCCCCAGAGACGGCTGGTTCTTGTGTGGATAAAATCAGAAAGTAGATCAAAGGCTACTCTAACATTATCTTGAATTCTCAGCTGCTTTAAGGAAAAACACTGCCTACTCTCATTTTGAAAAATGCTTGTGAAATATAAAATAACTAGTTTCATTTTTCTTTTTTTAATTGTTCTTTTTTATCTTCTTCTCCTCTAGGAAAGAATAAGTGGCATATTTTAGCCTCAGCAGAAAAAATGCTCTGAGTTATCTGAAAGAATGAACTTTCTCTTTGTTGTTGTTGCTTAAACAAACAACAAAATCCATCAGTGTAAGAGACAACTCAGCTTGGGAAGAGATGTGGAACTAAAGGGTACAATACTTCCTCCTGACACAGAGGGACCCACCCCACAGTTAGCAAAGATGAAGGAGCTCCACCCCCCCCTCTGGTATCAAGTGGAGGGCCTCGTAGAGGGCACAGAAAGAACAGAAAGAAGACCGAGCCCTGTGTGTGCACGCGTCCCCCCACTTATAGAAATTTCAGAATTGCTACAGCTTTAGGAAATAGTCCCTCTCTTTTCCACCCACACTAATACCTCCTTGTATTTCTTTTTATTGGAGGTATTGTGAAGAAACTCATTCCAGAGACAGTCCAAGGGAGTTTGGTTCCAATGTATCAGAAGTGCTCCTTAGTAACCTGGCTTCCCACCGCATGAATAAAGGAGTTATTTCTCCGTTCCAGGTCTGAAGGTCTTCCCAGGTCTTCTGTAAATGTTTTCTCTCCTCACCCAACAAGGGCTCAGACCATGATGAGGTGGTTTGAGTTGGTGGAATAACCTTTTTTCTTTTATATTGAGAGGTAATTCTGAACTTCAGCAAATCACCCTTCTTCCCTTGAGTGGTTACTACTATTTTCTATGGAGTTTCCTTTAATTTCCACAATGCCTGCTACAGAATCAATATAATCAAACAGCTGTCATAAAAATCATGAACTATTACTTCCTAAATTTTAAAAGTCTATCTAACTTAAGAAGTCAGCCAGCCAAGAGCCCAATTTTGAGCCCTGCATTTTGTTTTATGACAATTATGATTCCTTATTTTAAATCCAGGTAACTATTAGGAAGTGCTGGGAAGATCCTACATAGAAGAGGAGGGGTGTTTCAGAGTACAAGGAACTGTCCCGCCCTCTCATCTCAGAAAACCCGTTTTCAACCCTTACACAAACACTCATCCATCCACATCACCCAACCATCCCATCACAGGTATTTGGCTCGGGGAATCCAGGGCAGGAATCACCATGGGTGGCCCGAGTGAAGAAGGTACATTAGTAGTGGCTTGAGAAACTAGAAAACACACAAACAAGGGTTTTCCAGGTCAAATCTAAAGAACATTTGCTCAGCCAGGGTCATGGAAAAACTAGGAAATCTACCAGCACAGTACTCCTGGGTTTCAGTGCTGCCTGTCAGTGCTTCCCAGCTCCTGGTCACAAGAGAAGCCAAGGGATATGTGTGCATTATGTCAGCCCACAGGGTGCATTCTGGGTTACAAAATCTAGGGAGGAATCAGAATTCTTAGAAATGTTCAAAAGTAAATAACTGTATTTACTTTCCTAAGAGAAGAGACACACAGACACCCAGAGGTACATATGCACACACAGGAATTCTCTGGGGGCTATGGTTTCATTAAACACATGAAGTTGACCACCGTACCCAAACACCAAAGTAGAAGGTAAAAGAAATGGTTGCTAGGTCTCTCTCTCTCTTTTTTCAATTACTTATTACCCCAAAAAGCTGGCAATTATCTTATCTTTACTGGAAAGTCATGAGGGAGAGGCACTGGGACTAGCTCCACGGGGATAAAAACTTGAGGGCATTAAAAAACAAAAAAGTTCACTGCATCCCATGCATTTCTCTTGGTCACTGCCTCTCTCTCCTTAGATGCATAAACACAGCACCTGTACTGAGTTCAACAGTGGCTCCTTAAAAGATATGCGCTTTCTATTCCTGTCAAATAAATAAATCAAATCTTTTTTAAAAAATAAAAAATAAATAAATTTATTTGGCCAAGAGGTAACTCGGACACAAGTGGGGGAGAGAGATAAAAGGCAAGACACACTTCTATCTGGTGGGCCCCCACCGCCTCCTAACTCAACCAAGTTTGTCATTATCATGTGAGATGCTATCTACCAAGAACAGCAGTAAAAAACCTATTGGGAAAACTTATTTCCAAATTATCAATGCCAAATGCCCACCAAAAACAGTACAGCTTAATAAAAAGCACAACCACCTCCCACCTCTGGTCAGGAAAAAGTTCTCTTATATTGTTGTCTTTTGTAATCCTCTTACACTATGTGAACAACAGCCTTGAGCTGAGCTTCTGGAAACTGTCTGATAGGTTTGTGCTCAAGAACGAAGAAAGTGAAAACACAGATCCACAAGGATGTTCTGGCCCTAAATTCCATAGTGTTAAATGTGTTTGGAAGAAGGATGGCACTTACCCAGTCCAGTCACAAGACAGCTGCTCACAAGGCTGGGCTTCCAGAGCAGAAAGAAAATACGTATTCTCTTCATCACATCCTCTACCCCATTCAATTTTCATGCTCACACAAAGGGATCAAAGGTCCCTTCTGTCCAAAGTACCCTTGTAATACTCAACTCTCTTCCTCCCAGATATACAAATGTCCAGTATATAATGTATGAAATTACAATATGTACATCAGAGCATTTCCCCAGGCTGCCCAAGCTCACATGGAAGAGGATCACTTACTTGGCCCCTTCACTTACCTCTGGTCGTGTATCCTCCAATGACATAAATTTTCCCCTTACACTCACACGCAGAGAACTCGGCCAGAGGGTTTGGTAAGGGTGCCACAAAATTCCAGGCATCCTGCTCGGGATTGTAACACTCAACATTAGAAACGGCCTGCCCACCAATGGCATAGAGTTTTGAATTAACAGCCACAAGTTTGAAGTTAGACCTGAAAGAGAGATACAAAGGCCCAGAGAGTCAGTTTTCTTAACCATTAAGAAGGCAATGGCATGAACTGCTAAAGCAGACTGAGGAATGTGCTGGAGATCTAAAGAAAATTAGCTCTCCAAGCTGGGTGCCATTCTGCCTGGGGACAGAGGAATGGCCAAATGACACCTCAAATTTCACTCCTATCTCAGAATTCACAAGAATGAAGCATTTTTCAAATCTTAGCAATGAGAGATAAGCAACTCAATATAACCAAGAGTAGTCTTGCTTAGCCTTGTGCCAAGAACCAAAGATATTTTAATATTAATATTAATTTATTAATATTAACATTAAATAATAATTTATATTAATATTTAATATTTTAATATTTCCTTCAACAGCGGGAGCAAGTGTTAAGGGAGGAACGCATAACCTCCCTTGTCTCTCTACTCAGCATGTTTCCAATGCTTCCTCCCCATTGAGGAGGCTCCATGTTAGGTACACACTAGCACCTTCTATGGTGCATATGCTAAGGGTGGGTGCTAGAGGGTGGTTCAAAGACCCCTTTACCACAAGTGCTCCTGGCAGATCTCTCGCCCCCCCATCCCACCGCTCCATCCGAGGGCATCTTATATACTGTTTCACAACACAATACAAAGGGCTACATAAGCACCAAACTAAACATATTTTGATACAGCACCCTTACGGGGGGCTTCCGTATGTTAACAAATACTTAAATCAACAAATGCTCATTTATCATAATAGAGAATAATTTTAGGGGCACCCGGGTGGCTCAGCTGGTTGAGCGTCAGCCTTTGGCTCAGGTCATGATTCCAGGGTTCTGGGAGTCTGCTTCTCCCTCTCCTTCCTGCTCATGCTCTCTCTCACTATCTCTGTCTCTCTCAAATAAAGAAAATAATTTTAAAAGGAGAAGACACCGGTTTAAGCCCCATATTCAGTAATACAATCAAATACTGCTCATCAGCTTCAGATGCTACATAAAAGTCTTGTACCTTTTAACTTCTGAATTGAAAAGAAAAAACTAATTTGTTCCAGTGTAGCGCACGGAAATTAATGACTCCTGGAAGGCCAGATGGGATACACATTTGGGTCAGTCTCCCAGATTGGTGCTTGGTCTCAAGTTTACAGGAGTGTGAGCAGAGCACAATGCAACAGAGAGACCTGAAGCAGCTCTCTGACCCTAGTCCAAACACGCCAATTCACTATGGCTGGTATGGGGATAATACTCATCACAGGATGGTCAAGACAGTACAGGCAACAGTCTCTCAGGAAGTACCACACTGAGATAAGATACTACCATTATAATTTCTTAGTTTTCTAGTGTTTGCAATAAAGTAGACCATGTAAATTTAGAGACCACATCTACCACTAATACAACAATGTCTTCAAAATTAACAATATCCTAAGAAAGAATGGGGAGACCCACATTTGAAAAATGCAGGTAAGAGGGTAGATGAGGAAGAAACAGGGAACAAGTTGCCCACGTGTGATCTCCTAGCAGGAGTCTAATCAACACTGATGTACCATGACATAGGACCTGTGGGTAATAGCCACCTACACCTACTAAAACAGTAAGATGTTTTCAAAGGTGCCTGCAACGTGTCCGTTTAAATGAGTCTTTGTTTTGTTTTTCAAATGACAAAGTGAACAGAGTACTCTTCAGCAAGAACCCCACATTGTCCATTACACCTAGCCAGCCAGTCACATTTTATGCCAACCGACTTCACTGGGGTGGCAGCCACCGGGGGGGTCTCTACTTCATGTTGCTTACTTTTCCTGCTGCCAATGGTCCTTAAAATCTGACCATGATGCCCTCTCTGTGTGTGCAAATTTGGGGAACCAAAGGAAATAAAGCTTGCAAATAAGGACTAAATTTTACCAGTCTGCAATTTGTTTTTGCTCCCCAAAGGTACACAGATAGTAAATTTTCTAAGATCAAAACGGTTTTTAATATTCATCCAGCATAAGCATTTGTCCTAAGTAAACATGTAAGGGCTGAATGAGTAAGCAGTTAAAAGTAAACAATTCCATCTCTCCAGACCCAGCATGCTCAAATTCACTTGAAGAGAAGACGCTTTTCAATATTGAGTTGAAGATGAAACTGCCACCCCAACGCGGACCACTTAGTGAACACGCGTCCTGCTGAGGATTGTGAGCCCAGGCTCACACGGGGACATCTTAGCTCCACCACTCAATGGCTGTGTGACCTTAGATAAGTCACTAAATTTCAGTTCATCTCATCCTCAGTTTCCCCACCTGTGAAGTGGAGAAAGGAACATATATCACACAGGGAGAGTTGAAAAGGGGAACACCTGCAGAAAGGGGTCACAAGAGGGAATGCTTTTTCTGGGTGTCATAAGACTAAATTTCTTAATTCCGAGAGGATCTCTTTGTCATTTGTTAACTGCAACAGTCACCGGCTGGAATGTATTCTGGAATTACATACAAAGTGCTCTCTCATCCATAAATTCTCACCATGAAGCACCTCATTTCCTACTCTTTGAAAGTAACTCTTTCACTCTTCACCTACTGGAAGGGTGAAAGTATGAATCCAAGCTACGGCTTTAAAAAAAAAATTCATCTCTAGTGTTTTCTTAATATTGATCCCTGACATACTACCTTCAGGGGGTAAAAAGAATAATTTTTAAACCAAATAATGATGTGTTGTAGCTACATCCTTGACTGACTTAGAAATAGAAATAAAGGGGAAAAAATGCTGATTTAATTACTACTTCACCTCAAGGAAATAAAGAGCTCAGCAAATCCTTAAAAACTAAGTGACATGAAACATGCTGAACCCTGCTACACAGATCAACAGTAGCTGTATACAGCTGTAGGGCGGCCGGTGACACAGAGGTGGGAGCGGCTTCGAGTGCTGGCCCTGTAACCATGCAAACTTTTGAAACTCATCCTCAATTTCCCCTTGGGAAGACGGAGCCAATACTACTAAAAAGAGATTAAAAAGATCTAAAAAGAGACTACTCCAAAGAGATGCTGTGAGTGTGAAATAGGAAGTGACATCTAAAACAGTGTCTACAACATGTAGCCCAGAGTTAAGAGCTCAAGAAATAGGAACCATTGTCAAGGTTTGCTCCATAGAAAAGTTTGTTGCCATTGGAGTAAACATCAGAGAGAAATGGCAAGATCTTTTCTCAACCACACAGAAAAGACATATAGTTTGTGGAGCACTCAGGTCCTTGTGCCCCCTCCTCCTCCTCCTCTTGCCTACCTTCTGCCACTTCCCTATGGATTAACCTCCCCTGGGGACCAGCAGGTCGCTACCTACTAGGTGTCTGAGAGACTGGAGCACACGAAGCAACTACTGGACAAAATCACAATGAGTGGGGGATGAACAGACACATAGTTTTCTTTCCTTCCCACTATTCTCGGGCTGCAACCTTAACCAGAAAGGAGACCAGAAATGCCCTCAAATACTAAACTTTGGCCCAGAGAAAAAGGGAATAGCTAAGGCTGATGACAGTAATTCCGTCTCAGCCAGGAAACTTGTTTAACTCTCTCCCGGCTTTGTATTCACACACAGAACAACTGCAGAGCAAAAGTACAGGGCAATCAGAGAGACTAGAGACGGTAGAGACGGAGAAATGAACGACCAGGATTGCTGCAACAGTGGCCAGTTCCTGCAAGTTATCACCAATGGAAGCAAGGAGGGAGGGCAAGCAATGTTGTGGGTACACAGACTTTCGCACAGATGTCCTGACAACTCCTGAGATCAAACCCACATGCCGACCACTGGGCAGTGGGGCATCCCTGGACTTCAAAGCAGCCTCTCTGCTCTGCTGTGTACTCACACTGCCATTTTCAAGTGTGCCGGCACAACACTAACATCTCTTTCTTCCTTTTTGGGCGGGGGGTGGGGATGGGGAACACTACTGGTCACATGCACCATTTTATCCAGGGTGCAAAGGGCTTTACAGAATCTCTCAAGCTAGGGTTCCTGCCTGTGCCATACTATTTAAGATTCTGAGATCACCACCCTATTCAGTTGCTGAGGAACGTGGGCTGCTTTGCATTTGACCACTTTGTCAAAGTAAAACAGTAAAGGTACTGTGATGTAAAGGTACATCACAGAGGCAGTGAATCAAGCCAGATGTGAAATGCTGTGTAATCACAGGGGCTGAAATCTGCTTTTCCTCAAGGTTCTAAGTTTCCTCTGGTGTTTCCAGAAACTGTATTAGATACATTATCCAGAAACAATCCCATTCTAAGTTTCATTTTTACTTGTTTCATCATCTAAATCCCTTGAGGACAGGAACCATGTTGTCTTTGTTGTTTGCCCAATAGTGACTAGAAAGATGCTAGAAATGAATGAAGGCTGTGGTGAAGCTCAAACACATGTAATGAAATTTTTAAAAGCAGCACAAAGCATCTGTGCTCCACTTCTCTGAAGAAAATAATTTTTTTTTAAAGATTTTATTTATTTATTTGACAGACAGAAATCACAAGTAGATGGAGAGGCAGGCAGAGAGAGAGAGAGGGAAGCAGGCTCCCTGCTGAGCAGAGAGCCCGATGCGGGACTCTATCCAAGGACTCTGAGATCATGACCTGAGCCGAAGGCAGCGGCTTAACCCACTGAGCCACCCAGGCGCCCATCTGAAGAAAATAATTTTTAAGAAAAAATTAAAAAATGCACATGAAGATGGTCACTGCCAGTCTATAAGCCAAACTGTAAATACTCTAAATGGTTATATCTATTCAATGGATATTTACATTTTGGTTACTCTACTTACTACACACCTTAGCAAATTACTTGACTTTCTATGCCTTGGTTTCTGACTCTGTAAAATGGGAACCTGCCTGATACAGTCTTTGTGAAGAATAAGTGAGATAATACATGCAAAGCAGTAAGAACAGTACCTAGCACAGAGTAAATGTTCAGTTAAATGTTACCTAATATTATTTTTCTGCTATTCTAAATAACGATAGTGACTGTTACAAGATAAAAATATTCACAATATTACATTTAAAAAAATAAAATAATATAGTCACTTTTATTACAATAATATATGATATAGTTCATAATTCAAAAACAATGGTGCATTTTGAGCATCTATGAATTATTGGATACCACATTAGCAGTAGGGGCACACAGAAGCAATGAACTGGACCTGACTGGAAGGGAGAGAAGCAAACATAAGCAGAAAACTTCAATTCGAGGTGGAAAGTATTCTAGAGAAACAAAGAATTTGAATATTTAGCCTAACTCAGAGTTCAGAAAGGGACATCCAATTGAGCTGACCCTCAAATCTGAGTCAAAGTATGAGAGAGATAAAGAAGGTTACAAATTCCAACATGGCACCCAATTTTAAAATTTGGTGGAAAAAAGTATCTGTGTCGGGGCACCTGGGTGGCTCAGTGGGTTAAAGCCTCTGCCTTCGGCTCAGGTCATGATCCCCAGGTTCTGGGATCGAGCCCCACATCGGGCTCTCTGCTCAGCGGTGAGTCTGCTTCCCCCATCTCTCTTTCTGTCTGCCTCTCTGCCTACTTGTGATCTCTGTCTGTCAAATAAATAAATAAAATCTTAAAAAAAAAAAAAAGAAAAGAAAAGAAAAAAGTATCTGTGTAGAAAAAAAACAGTAGCTCGGGGTTGCCTGGCTCGCTCAGTCAGTGGAGCACGCAACTCTTAATCTCAGGGTTTTGAGTTCAAGCCCCACCTTCGCCCAGAACTTACTTAAAAAAGAAATAAATAAACAAAAGTTAAAAAAAAAAACTAGAAAATTCCTGAGAATAACTGCAAAAAATATACAGACTATACAAAGATCATAAACCTTTCCTGAAAGACCAAAAGACCTAAATACATGGAAAAACAATTTTTCTATCTGCAAAGTATTATGAAACTATTAATCCTCCTCCAACTTAACTGATAAATATCAATCAAAACTCCAACAGAACTTGACAATTGGATTCTAAAGTTTCTCTGAAGGGGAAAATGTACAAAGAATAGCTAAGAGAATAAAAATAAAACCAAAAAGGGGTGCCTGGGTGGCTCAGTGGGTTAATCCTCTGCCTTTGGCTCAGGTCATGATCTCAGGGTCCTGGGATCGAGTCCAGCATTGGGCTCTCTGCTCAGCAGGGAGCCTGCTTCCCCCCCTCTCTGCCTGCTGATCTGCCTACTTGTGATGTGTGTCTCTCTCTCTGTCAAATAAATAAATAAAATCTTAGAAAAAAAAAAAAAAACAGAAAAAAATGGGTCTCTATTCCACGAGACAACAGAATAGTTTACCAAGCTGCAATAATTTAAAAGTATGCTATTGGAAAAAATAAATAAATAAATAAATAAATATAAATAAAAGTATGCTATTGGTAAAGGAAAAGCCAATATGTCAATATGGAAACAGGAAAATTATCATCTGATAACTGGTTGTGCAAATCACAGTGAGGACTGAGGCCACTGAGACATTTAGGAAACATGCTATAACCTTACATTATACTTTACATAAAAATAAATCCCTATAAGTGACTCTTAATCTCACAAAACAAACTGAGGGTTGCCGGGGGGAGGGGGTTTGGGAGAAGGGGGTGGGATTATGGACATTGGGGAGGGTATGTGATTTGGTGAGTGCTGTGAAGTGTGTAAACCTGGTGATTCACAGACCTGTACCCCTGGGGATAAAAATATATGTTTATAAAAAATAAAAAATTAAAATAAATAAATAAATAAATAAATAAATCCCAAACACATTCAAATATAAATGTAAAAAGGCAAAACCATAAAATAGATTATAAGACAGATGAATATTTGTATATTCTTAACTTGTAGACACCTTTCCTGTGCAAGATTAAAAGCTAATAGTATATAGGACAAATTTGACTCCCCCAAAATTTAAATTTCCTCATGTAAGAATACGTGATACATTTGTATAAAGAGATCTTTTTAAGATTATAATGAAGATTAGGTATTACATATTAAAGATTTAAAATTTTAAAAAAAAAAAAGAATACATGATAAACCTGATGTCCAAAATTGGAGGCTCACAATGCCAGTGTTGTCCTACAGTTTGTTTGGTCTGCAAGGTTTCTGCTATTGTTGATGTTGGTTTTTTCAATGCAGTAAGTTGCCAGTCTTTAAAAATCAGGGCATCTGGCTATCTGGCAATGCTTCCTATACTTGGAGATAGCAACAAGCTGTGGGTGACAGGGGTGGGGCCCTCTTGCGGTGGGGTGACAGCTCTCCGATTCATCATCACTCCAACCCACCCCTCTACTCATTGACTTCACCAGCCTAGTCACTTTGTGGATTTTTATTTTTGAGGCCTTCCAGTAAAATAAAGGCAGGGGGAAAACAGTCCAACATTACCTAAGAGACAAGAGATTGATTCTACGTATGTAAACAGAATTTCTAAACTGAATAGGAAAAAGATAAACCAATTTTATTTTTCATTGGCAAAGGCCACTTATAAAATATATACAAAGTGCCAATAAACATCTGAGAGGAAAAATTTCTCTCCCAAGCAGAAAGATTCACATCAGTGTTTGCCAACTGGATTGGTAAAAATATAAAATGATGATAATATCCTGTCTTGGCAGGAGTACAGGAACTGGCAAGCTCAGACACTGTTGATAGGAGAGGAGATCTGAACAATGTTCTGATGGGCAATTTGGCAGGGGCTACCAAAATTTAAAACTTATATATACTTTGGCCCACCTATCCAGGGATTCCAGGAATTTGTTATTTAGGACTACTGAAAAATGCCTGCTAAGAGAGGCACATCTATGCCAAGATGTTCAACATAGCATTTTTTAAAAAGATCTTATGTATTCGAAAGAGAGAGTGAGCGAGTGAGAGAGCACAAGTGTGGGGAGGGGCAGAGGGAGAGGGAGAAGCAGACTCCCTGAGGAGCAGGGAGCCTAACATGGGACCCATTCCAGGGCCCTGGGATCATGACCTGAGCCAAAGGCAGATGCTTAACCGACTGAGCCACCCAGGCATCCCATTATAGCATTGTTTATAATGGCAAATACAAGCAACTTAAATGCTCACTGGGATGGGCTGATTACATTACCATACAGCCAAAGGCTAGAATACAGCTCTTAATGAGTGAGACAGCTCTATGTATATTGATATTTGTTGGTACAGAAAAAACTCTCCAAGTGGAATTGTCATAATAATCAGCACAGCCTAATCAACCTATGGTAAAAATATATATAAGATGAACACACACCCCTACATGTACACACATACAAACATTTTCCCCTAACAATTATTACCATACTTATGTTTATATAAATGTACATTTATAACATATATTTACAAATGTATAATATATAAATATATATCAGTAGATACACATATCTTCCACTCTGTGGTTTCTCGTGTCATCTGTAATTTTTCTAAGCATGTATTTACGAATTACTTGAATACCTTTTTTTTTTCCCCTGGAGGACATAAAGAATATTCCTAAAAAGAAAAAGAAAAAAGAAAAACGACTATCAAGGATTTGTAAAGATAGAAAAGGGGGCACTGGAGTGACTCAGTTAAGGATCTGACTTGATTTTGGCTCAGGTCATGATGACAGCATCATGAGATCAAACCCTACGTCAGACTCTGTGCTGGACACGGAGCCTGCTTAGGATTCTCTCTCCCCCTGTGGCCTTCCCCGCTTCTCTAAAAAAATAAGAATTCTGTGAGGTGTTATGTTAGAGCTCAAGCTGGATTGGCGGTGGAGGGGTTCTGTTGAGCAGCAGTTGATACAGCTGGACACACGTGTGTAGAGGTGACAGACAACCGGCTGGGCCTTCCACCCCAAATCTGAGCACCATTCGTAACCACTGAATGTCCCTTTGTTACCTCAATTAAAGCTTGTAGAATTTGCCTAAAAATAACACTTCTGATACCAAACCTTAAATACAGTATCATCTCAGTGGTATAAATAATACATTAAAAGGGCTTGGAAGAAAACATGCCAATCTCTACACAGTATTGCCTCTGTGAGGGAGGGAGCAGGAGTGATAGTCTTTCTGTTTCTTGATTCTTTTCCATTTTCCACTTTTCTAAAATAAGTATGTATTATTTTTATCACCCCAGAAAAAAAAAGAACACTTTCCAAAAGGAATTTCATGTTAGAGTAGAAATAAAGCCACTGTTCCCCCCCCCCCCCTACCCCCCTAGGCTGGGGTACCCTTAAGTCAAGTATGTATGTATAATGGTCTTCCCATTCCAGTTACAACTTTCTTTGCCGGGTGGTGAGTCCCCCAACTACGTGTTCCACACTTCAGGGTAGGGCCCATGTGGGGGTTGAGATGGATACAAGTGTAGCAGAAAAAAGGGGTATTCCTGTCCTTTCGTGGATCATACTGATTCTTCTCCCCACTTAAGTGTGAATGGCTCTGGGCCATCTTGAGTCCTTCCATCTTTCTTTCCTACCATCTCTTCCTGTATCTGCTCTGCTCTTTTTTTTTTCCTTCTTCTTCCTTCTCCTTTCCCACCTCGATTCCCTACTCTCCCTCGCCTCCCCTCCTCCTTTACCTGTCTTCATGTCACCCAAGGGCATGTTGGGAGGGATTTGAGGATGGGAGGGGGAAGGATGGGTGCACTGAAACGTTCTGATTTTGTAGGTGACCACTGCCAGGCTCAAATTTTAGAACAAAGACGAAACTGTCTGGGAAGGAAGGGAGATGCAAAAGAGAGGATACAAAATAAAAAAGACAATCCAAGGTACAATTCTAATGGTAATCTGATTACAGATTGGGGCCCCAGTGTGGAAAGCTTCAAAGTCAATAACAACAACAAAAATCCTCCCAAGACCGCATTACAGGTCACTGCCCGGTCTGTCACTGTAATCAGGATTAGAGCCTAAAAAATTAAAAAAAAAAAAAAGATAAAAATGAAAGCAAACTTAAAAAAAGTTTTCCTTTACAGTATCCTTCCGGGAAACCACAGACATCCCCCACCCCCACGCCCCCCAACTGGGAAAGAGGCAAAAAGGCAGTTTGCCTGAAAGAGCGAGACCTGCAAGGAAAGTACTCGGTTAGTTGACCTGGCGGGGGCCACTTCTTCCTCGCAAGTTCTCAGTTCCTTGGGAACTCTGCCAGAGTCGAGGCCAGCGACACTCCTGAAGATGTCATTCCCACTTCAGCAAAATCTCCTGCGATTGCCCAGCAAACATCAAGGGAATGAACGAACTCGTGAGCAAGTGAATGAATGGAACGGGAAAAGAAGCAGAAGCAGCCCCGCTGGGCGCTTACCTCTTCTGGTTCATGGAGGCCACCTGGAGCCACTCATTGGTGCTGGGGTTGTAGGAGTGCGCAGCCGAGATTTCCTGGCTAGTGATCCTATACCCGCCCACTATGAAGAGGTAGTTGTCCAGGATGGCAGACCCGTAACCCCTGACGTTCACCAGGTCGGGAGGAAGGTTGTTGGCCAGCGGGAACCAACGTTCGGTCATCTCCTCATACCTGAGCATGGACGGGGGCTCCCCTTGGTAGGGGTGTGGGGCCAGGGGGCCCCCCAGGAATCCCCCAGGGCTACAAGAACCGGAGTCCCGGTCAGCCGGGCCTCTCTCAGCCTCTGCTTCAGGCTGACATCATCCCGGGGGCCTGAGGAGGAGCCCCCAGGAGGTGGAACTGGGGCTTGCACAGCACCTCGTGGAAGTGGACGACCATGAAGCGCAGGCAGGCCTCCTGCAGGTCGGGCAGCCCGTACACCTGCGCCAGGCGGTACAGCTCCAGGCAGTTGGTGAGCCGCACCTGGGACAGCAGCAGCTGCAGCAGAGACGTGACCTGAAGGAAGGAGGCCGCTTCCACCAGCTCCGCCAGCAGGCTCACCTCGTCCATCTCCTCTTCCTCCTCCACCCCGCCGCCCTTCTCCGCCTGCGGGCCCAGGAGCCAGCCTTCGCGGGCCCCGCCGGCGTTGATGAAGTCCAGCACCAGGCGCAGGCCCGGGGCGCTGAGGCCGCGCAGCTGCTGCACCTCGGGGCCGCCGGCCTCCTGGCTCAGGGCCTCGCGCATGCCGGAGCGGTAGAGGGCGCGGAAATAGTCGCTCTGCTCGATAAGCTTCCTCTTGCTCACCGGGTAGCAGCGGTCCTCCAGGCGGATCTGCACCATCTCCTCGGCCGACATGGCTGGGGGGCCGGGGGCCGCGGGGGTGCCCGCCAGCTCTGCGCGCTCGCCTCCCCGCCCCCACGCGCTCGCCGGGTTCCGGGTTGGGCGCGCCGAGGGATGGCGCCGCGGAGGAGGAGGGAGGCGACGGGCCGCCGCCCGCTCCCGCGTCCGCCCGGCCTCTCTGGGTCGCGGCGGCGCCCCCGAGGCAGCCCCTCCTCCTGGTCCCGGGGGCGGCGGCTCAGCCTCGCTCCCCCGGAGCGGCCGCCCTGCCGGTCTGCTCTGCCTCAACGCCAGAAAAGGCCGGGTGGCCGCGCGCCGGGCGTCGGGAGGCGGCCGCCGTCCTCGTCCGGGTTGTCCGGGCCGCGTCCGCCGCCGAGGGGATCCCAGCCCCCAGCCTGCAGCCTCCTGCCACGCCTCGCTTCTCACTTCCGCCCGCAGGACCCCTGCCGCCCGCCAGACCTGCGAGCCGATCCGGCTTTCGGGGAGGGCTGCGGGCCCCGGCGCTGCGGCTGCGGCCCCCGGCGCTCCGGCTGCGGCCCCGTCCCCGCAGCCTCCCCCGCACGCCCGGCGCAGCGGCTCTGCGGCCTGCGGGCTCCGCAGCGACGCGCGGGTTGGGAGGGGGACTGGAGGCGAGGTGAAGCCAGTCCGCTGTTTCTTCCGCGCTGCTTTAAGAGCCGGGAGACAGAGAAGAGAAGAAGAAACAGGCGTGGGGGGACCGGGATGATGGGAGTCGGGGGTCCTGGGAGTCAAAATGACATCACATCTGGGATCGCCCATCTAGCCCAATCCGGCATAGTGTCCCGGGGCCTGAGGCACATAGGCCGTCCCTACACACGCAGGTGACACCTAGAGCTGATTCTTCGCCAGGGTCATCGTGTAGGAGCCATCTTGCAGAAAGAAGGTCCAGGCAGATGGCAGCAGGTTCTGCAGGGCTCGCTGGGGTGCACAGTACAGCAGATGAAACGGGTCGGGAAGCAGAGGAGCTTGTATTTGCTGCTGGGGCCCGTTAAGTCTTTTTATACTATTAAAAGAAAGACAATTTAAGTGAGGACACGTGACTTCTTTTAAAACCTCGTCGAAAAGTTATTGCTTTTCCTATTTCAATTTGGTTGGGCTAGCCATGACAGATGGTCTGAGCAGAAGATCTGGCCGCCTTTAGTCATACTGGCCTACCGAGTGGCTTTTCTTGCCACCCTATGTTCCCCAGCCCATGAGGACTATGAAGGAGGGGCAACTTCCCGGTCTTCTCTCACTGGACGTTGCAAAGAGATGAGTAAAAAGCTCAGGCCAAATAATGAAGACCTCGTGTTGTTCATGAGATATGAATTAATCTTAGAAGGGAGTGAGAGGGATACTGTTAGGTTATCTTTGGGTAGATGGAGGGATAAGGATTGGGAGGGAACTGGCACCCTATCCTAAAAAACAAAACAAACAAAAAACAAAAACAAAAAAAATTTGAAATTTTTCCCAGACCAAGATTCTTCCGTAATAGTCCTCAACTTGGGGAGGAGATGTATTTGGGCTTTGTTGTTATTATGACAAGCTTCATCTGTCTTCTGGAATGGCAAGTTGTTAAATGACACCTTCTTCATAAATACATTTCCGCTTTTTGAAACAAGTTATCTCCTACAACCGGATTAACATTTTACCTTAGCAAGGGGGGAAGCATTAAAAACCAGAGAAGAAAGATTGGTAAAGCATGAAATCATTTCAGCACCTTTTTGGTTAATTTGTTCTTCTCACTATGTAACTTAACTGCCTCGTGGTGAGTTGTCCTCCATTATCTTCTCTATAAAACACCATGGATAAGGAACTAACATATTAAAGACATAGAAAAAAATTCTAGTAGATTCTGGCCTCCCTGGGAAAAGTGAAGGAGACAAGGATGGATCTATGACTTGCCTTATTCATCTGTTTTTTGCTTTTTGTTTTTAAATCTGTGAACTTTATCTTTTCGCCTTGTTTCTTGGACTTTAAATCATTACTGATAAAAGTAATGATTCTCAAGCAACTTCTCACACTTCTGTTCTCAATAAGGGTGCAGTCAAGACATTCTAAGTTTCTTGGGTGTAGGCAACCGTGACTTTAGCAACCGCTTTGGGAAAGTAAAGCGCCACCTCTAGTATTAGGCCCTAAACTGGCAAATTTTGCTGGGAGGCACATCCTCTATTAAAGAGGCTTGGACTTGGGATTTATTTGTGCCTCCACTGGCAACAATGCCAGATTCAGTGGGTCAGCCAAGAAGAACAGGCCTTTAGTCTCTTCCATGTCCTTTTAGAATCTTTCACCAATGGATGCTTTTGTTTCCAAACGTCATGGATATGCCTCAGACTGGTATTTTCTTGCCTTCTAAAAAGAGACCCAAAAAGATCACACTCAAAGAATGATGCACATCAGAAAGGCAATTCACGCACAGTAATATTATCAGAGTAAGATTAGCTTGGGCAGGGAATCTGGGGTGTGAGTCTGACAATACCAGGCACTGAACCTGTAAGCTTTTTGACCCTGATAATGATAATAATGTCACTTAGGATTTGAAGTATTTTAAAAGATCAAATCATTTTTATAATTTACACAGTAAGCTTTCTGTTGAGCTAGAAATGCAAAGTCAAAGCAATATAAACTCATTTATAAAAGATCTAAAATATTATTTCTAAGCCTTATGAAAATATTGCTCATATATAGTTGGTGGTATAATTTTATAGATCTGTTATTGACTGAACAATGAATAATAAAGACTGGCCTTTGTGGTACTATGACTCACTTCAGACACTTTATATTTTATGATCTTTTTACAAAAGACTACAGTAAGTGTCAGACACAGGCTGTTTCTTTAAGAATTTCTGGAAAATACAACCTTAATGACTGAGAAGAAAAAAAATATTTAAGTACAAGATGTTTATTACATTGTTGCTTTTAATAATAAAAAATTAGAAAACATAACGTATAATAGTAATAGTAGCCAGCATTTATTGAGTATTTATTATATGCCAAGCACTATTGTCAGTGATTTTGTAGATTACAATACAATTTTTTATTTTGCTTCATAGCTGAGGAAGCTGAAGTACAGAGTAAATTTTGGTACATTCGTAGAATGAAATACTGGAGAGCCATTACAACTTAGGATAAACATGTAGATCCTTCTTTAGAAACCCTGAAAAATATAATTTTACCCTGGGTATTTAGAAAACAGTTTCTGGAGGGACAAATGGGTGGCAGAGTCAGTTATGCATCAGGTTCTTGGTTTCAAGTCAGGTCGTGACCTCGGGGTCGTGGAATTGAGCCCTGAGTGGGGTCCATGCTCAGTGTGCAGTCTGCTTAAGATTCTCTCTCCCTCCCCTCTGCCCTTCCCACTCATGTTCTCTGTCTCTAAAATAAATAAATAAATCTTTAAAAAACAGTTTCTGGAACAGCATGAATCCATTTACGTACAATGGCATATATATATTTATTTTCTATAGAGATGTCTAGAAGGATGTTAATGAAAGTGTTAAGACTATAGGACTGTAGTTTTTATTCCTTTTTGTGCTTTTCTGTAAGTTTGGGTTTTTATTTTATTTTTATTTTTAAAAATTTTTTAGAGATTTTTATTTATTTATTTGACAGAGAGAGACACAGCACGAAAGGGAACACAAGCAGGGGGAGTGGGAGAGGGAGAAGCAGGCTTCCCATGGAGCAGGGAGCCCGATGTGGGGCTCAATCCCAGGACCCTGGGATCACAACCTGAGCCAAAGGTAGATGTTTAACAACTGAGCCACCCAGGTGCCCCAAAAGTTTGGGTATTTAAAGTGAAAAATATATCGATTTAATAAAAAGCAAAACATTTTAATAAAGATTATTTCCTTTTCTTTTTTAACAAGCAAAACTGAAATATTTTCCTTTCATGCAAGCATGTGGGACAATTTAAATGACTTTAAAGTTGTACAGTTCTTTAAAAATGGTTCAGGGTCTCTTGGGTGATTCTCCGTGTGTTGGCTATCCAACTTTTTTGGCTTTAGCTCAGGTCATGATCTCTGGGAAGGGACAGGAGATCCAACCCCTTTCATCTTTATACCACCCCCATCAGGTCAGGCTCCCTGCTCAGCAGGGAGTCTGTTTTTCCTCCCCCTCACTCTCTACCCCCACCTTGACCCCCCCATGTGTGCACTCTCTCTCTCTCAAATAAATATTTAAAAAAAAAATCGTTCATATTTAATTCCGATTGAGCATCTTAATGTAAGTAAAACTTCCATTTTTTTTGCAGTCAGTGTTATGTCAGTGTTTTACAAACATCTTAGTAAATCACCTGGGACGTTTTTAAGAATTCTGGTTCCCAGACTAGAACAACTGAATCAGGCTCTTGGAAGAAAAATGTGGTTTTTAAGGTAAGAATACAGTCTTTGAACCCTTCTTAAGAGCACTCAGTTGGAAATAAATACAATATATCACTGCATTGCAATAGTGTAACAGTTCTCAATATTTGATAAAATCTATAAAAGCCTATATAGCAATTTTTTATTCAGAGTTGGAATTGCTTTCTGGTTTCTGTAATTTCATCTCACATGGACAATTTTGAGACTAGATGTTTCTGGGCCACATATCTCAGCCCATTGTGGATTCCTCCCTCTGCCCCTGCAGTCCAGTTTCTATCTCTCCTTTTCAAAATATTTGGCTCCAAGAAGTTCCTGGTTTCCCAACTGAATGTTTATGCAATCACACACCAAAAAAAAAGTTTAAAAAATTTTAAAGCATGCTTTAACATTGGAATTTGGAGATTCTTTAAAAAATGCAACTTTGATCTTTACTTGAACACCAATTGACAGCAAAAGGATTAAGCAATTATGGGTTGTTCCATTATCCCTGCAGGATACATGAGAACTTCAAGGAATTCTATATCACACAAAAGAAACTGCATTTAATGTGATTGAAAGACACTGAGGGTAGAAGGTTAGAAAGCTGACTTTCTGGTTTATGTCCCCGGGGCATGAACTAATTGCTGTATCTATGGAACCTCATGGAGAAAAAGGGAGTAATCTTTTTGTTCCTCGCCTGTCGCTTACTTTGCCATCAGGAAACCTCTCTTCCCTTTCTCCTTGGAACAGACAGAATGGTCGGATTATTTGCAGGTAAGCAACTGAAACTTGTTTTCTATGAGAAGTTCAATAGAATAACACATTTATCATTTTTAGCATATTTTAGGTGGCTTATGCAGGGTTAGGAGTTAATCCATGTTATAATTTTTGCTTAGGAGAAAGTAAAATGTTTTGTTTTTAAAGTTATTCAGCCCTTTGATTATTTGCTTATTATTGATGATTAAATCATATATTTCTAAAAATTAAAGCATATGTGATAGGCTATTATTACAAAACAAGTAGAGAAATGAAAATTCAAAGAATGTTAACATTTTTGTGCCAAGTAAGTGAATGAGTCATTGTGCAAAAGGTACGAAAGAAACTGAGATCACAGGATAGAAAAAGCTTTATCTTTTTTTTTTTTTTTAAAAGAGCAGTTCAGCCGTACTTTATGCGAAAGGCTGATTTTCACTTATGCTTGGTATAAAAATAGGATAAAAACCCAACAGTTTCATATTTTGAACTACTTTGTCAACGTGGACATCATCATGGGATATGGAAACTACAACCTTCACAAAAGTGAGAGGCCATTTTTTGCCTCCTTTAGTATCTTTTCGAATGTTTTGGCCTTGCAATTGAAGTGATTTTTATTAAAACTTAGAAATTTAAAACCATTTCATTTCCCTAATACACATTTCTTAGAAACTGTCCCTGCTTTAGTCAGAGATACTATGCATTTTTGTATATGCTTCACAAAGAAGTATCTTTTATAACTTGCAAACAAGCCCCCATTTTGAACTTTTTTTTTTTTAAAGATTTTATTTATTTATTTGACAGAGAGCGAGCGAGGGAGGGAACACAAGCAGGGGGAGTGTGAAAGCGAGAAGTAGGCTTCCACTTGAGCAGGGAGCCCAATGGGGGCTCAATCCCAGGACACTGGGATCAGGAACCAAGAGGAAGGCATATGCTTAATGACTGAGCCGCCCAGGTGCCCCCCCTTCCACTTTTTGAACTTCTTCACAATTTTCACTGTTATGTTTTATTTTCTCTTTTTAAAGAAAGTCTGTGGTTGACCTTTGAGGGGGTGGGGAATGCCTAGCTCCAAGAAGTGACCAGGATCCACATATCCACATTCAATGTTTTCAAAATCATTGCAAAATTAATTTTTTTTCATTTTCAGTTTTCATTTACTTTCAAGGTTTTGTTGTTGTTATTTTGTTAATAAAAACAAAAAATTTAAACCAGGGCACAAACTGGTTTTCTGGTGAATGTAAATACCAGAACTTAAATCATAGGGGGAAAATTTTTTTTTTTAAAGTCTGCAGTTGGGGCGCCTGGGTGGCTCAGTGGGTTAAGCCTCTGCCTTTGGCTCGGGTCATGATCCCAGAGTCCTGGGATCGAGCCCCACCTCAGACTCTCTGCTTGGTGGGGAGCCTGCTTCCTCCTCTCTCTCTGCCTGCCTCTCTGCCTACTTGTGATCTCTCTCTCTCTCTCTCTGCCAAATAAATAAATAAAATCTTTAAAAAAAATAATAAAAATTTAAAAATTAAAAGTCTGCAGTCACAGGTTTCTTTAAAACCATACAACAGTCCCCTTACAAACCATGTCTTGTTTCTGGTGTAATGGATCCTTCCTTTATCTGACGTCAAGTGACTAAATTATTGTTTTCCTCAGAAAGACTCTGGGCTAGGATTTCCACTTGTCTTTATATTTACTTAGGAAGAGGTGTCTGTGACTATTCACTTTCAGAGAAAGAAGAAAAGCAGAGGAGAGAATCCACATCTTCAAGAGGGTAAGGGACAGAGTATCAAAATGGCCTGGAAAATGTTCAGAATTAACATCAGAAAGTCAAATGTTCACCTAGGGCTCAGCTGGGAAGAAACAAAAGAAAAATCAATATGCAGTCAAAGAATGGCTTCACTTTTCTAGAAGGTGACTCTCTAGGAGAGTCCCTTAGCAACAGCTTTGAAATTCCAGAACCTGTCCTCAACCCTGATGGTCAACTTCCGCGTCTGTCTGGATCTCAGACTTCTTGCCCGATCTTCCTACCACGGAAATGCATGTGGCAGTGGTGGAAACAGCCTTGGTGCTGCTGCTGAGCATGGGGTGGACCTCAGACTCTCTCTGCTCACCCACCATTTTTTATAGAGACTGTTGGATCCGTCGCTTTCCAGGTCTTCTGATTGACCTGGAGGAGTCTCAGAAGCTGGGAGCTCAGTTCCTGAAGTATTATTCTGAAAGTACCGGCCAGAAATGTAGCAGGAGCTGCTGCCTTAGGAAGGATGGTAAGTATCAATGATATGCCTGAGCAAAAATCAGGAGAAACTTAGAAAATGAAGACCTAAGTAAGGAGCTCTAGGCAGAGGTTCCAGGGAACAGATGATCAGGACTAGGGAAGATGAGGGAGAGACAAGGGGATGGGGGAGGCAGGAGAGAGATTGAGACTGACTTTGCCATTTGGATCAGTTCTGGCTCAGTTTACAAATCTGGTGATGATCCAGAGTGCCATGGAACCCACAGGTAACACAGAATCTTCTTTTCTTCACTAAAGTGCTAAATGAAACTATTTCCTCGAGGGTTAACTAACAATATTTCCACATCCCCCCAAAATGGCATATTTGGCTTCAAAAAATAATACAATAATTTCTTTTTCAAACTTCTTTTGGTGATCTCAATATTTCAAATTTTTGAAATGTGCTTGTTTGTGTTGAGCAAATGTGGGTTGCATTGAGCAAGAATTTAGATTGTTTAGATGTTTTGAAGGACATAGGTAGATATATGTCAACTAGCAAAAAGAAAGAAAATAAATATATATTTTAAATATTCTGATTTTTTTGTCTGAAATCCAGAATCAGAGTTAAGCATCACCCATGTAATATGATCAAGGTTTATAATAAGGAAAACATTTCATTATTGCAGAATTTCCAGTTATAATTGTCTAAAGACTACTTTCATTTGTTTTTCATTTTTCCAAGATTTTAAAGCTACTTGGAAAGAAATAGCAAAAGCAACACAATACGTTAAAATAATTCTCTTGGTTCTTCTACACTTTCTTTCCATGGTTTGATACTGACTTATTAATTGCCAGTGCCTCCTATCCAAGTACACATGGCAGATTTCTGGGATGTGTACTGAGGCTACCCAAGGGTGTAAACTGACCACAGTGTGAGAAGCTGTCCCGGGCTAAGCCCTAGAAAGTTAATCAGGCACACAAGAGAGCAATTAATTTTTTAAAGGGATTTTTTTTTTTTTTTTTTTTACAGAATTTATTTATTTGAGAGAGAGAGAGAGAGTGTGTGAGAGAGTACAAGCAGAGGCAACAGCAGAGGGAAAGGAGAAACAGATTTCCCGTTTAGCAGGGAGCCCAATGCAAGGCTTGATCCCAGGACCCGGGATCATGAGCTGAGCCAAAGGCAGACGCTTAACTGACTGAGGCACCCAGGTGCCCCAAAGGGAAATTTTTTTGAAAAGGTTGCCAATCTAGATTCTCACCTTAAAGATGCTTCTAACTCCCATAAGCCTGAAGGGAAGGTGTGTGTGGGGGGGGGGGGGTTGTGCCTTTCAGCATTTTCCCATGGTATCAATTTACCTGACTGTCCATCGCAGGGAAACTGTGTCCTCTGGACTTCCAGGGATACTTTAAGCATCCAGTAGAATTCCATGATTTTAGAGCCTCTGTAGCTTCCAAGTTGTGGTTTTCTTCCTCCAGAAGAAAGGGCACGAACACACGTCTGTTTTTAGCTGGAAGCCAGAACTTTAAAAAGCCACAGTCCTGCAATAACTAACCTGTTCAGAGCTGGAACTCTAAAATGTACACGAAGAGGAATATAAAACTTCTTTTAAAATTGTTCTCTTTACAGGGCGCCTGGGTGGCTCAGTGGGTTAAGCCGCTGCCTTCGGCTCAGGTCATGATCTCAGGGTCCTGGGATCGAGACCCGCATCGGGCTCTCTGCTCAGCAGGGAGCCTGCTTCCTCCTCTCTCTGCCTGCCTCTCTGCCTACTTGTGATCTCTCTCTGTCAAATGAATAAATAAAATCTTTAAAAAAAAAAATTGTTCTCTTTACAGCATCAACTACTTTCTTATCAAAAATTTAAATGTCTAAATTTGAATATTTTTTAATCCTTTCCCTTAAACTTGACAGTCCAGTCTTTAAGGAATGCATTTGTAGTCTAAAATGTATTAGCAATGTATTATTCATTGAATTCTGCCCTCTTCTTTATCCTCCTGGCTGGTCCAGAGGTAACGGGGGAGGGGTGGGATAGAGCTCCCCACAGTTAACCTTACACAGAAGCAGCAAAGGTTTGGCCAACCACAGTTCCACAACAGCTTTAGGGATACTCTGAGGTCTGGTAATTGTATGCTATCCCTCTGTAATCTTATTTTATTAAAGAAGTTGATACCTTTGGTCAATGGATATTTCCCAGCGCATGGTTCCTACTACACTGCAGCAGGAGGAAAGTCTGTTTTGCACTTTAGGGAGGACAGACTGGATTCTGGCACTCAGCAAATCAGACTTAAGGGTTTCCAGAAATAACATGATGCATTTTATGGAGCAAAGTTATTTAGGAGAAGGGGGATAGCATCAGTGACGTACCCCACACCCACTAGAATTCCAAATGTTCACATCCTTGTCAGTGGACTCTCTTCCTCTTTAAAGGACATTGAATGGGCTTTCCGTTGGATGTGTGATTTGCAAATGGGGCTAGTGCTCCCCTATAATCAGGGTCAGGGTAGCGTTCACCTGGCCTGCTGCCTTTCTACCATCTGGGCCTCTCCCAGTAATTGCAGTGTTTGCCTTCCCATGACTCCCTCTTTTGTTACAACATCTGTCACTTGATTTTTGTTTTTCTTTCTCTGGTGAACTCCGGTGCATTAGCATTCTGAGAGGGCACTGCAACTAGAAATCTGATAAGCCCCAGGGGCTTCTGTAGCCAACTGAACTTTTCATGAACATAAAATCCTGGGATTGGAAAATGATTCCAGGTAATCCTGTGTGGAATGGAATGTGTGAAAGATTAGAGAAAAATCCATGGACAGTTTCTTTTAAAAGGGCATTTTCCACATTCATAGAAACAGTTACTGTAGTTCACCATGTTCTGTGAGATGTCTGAACATAGCCCTGCAATATACTGGCGTGAATGCCATGTTCTTGGAAGAAATAGAAGCTACTCAGAGCTCTTCCAGCTGGGAGAAACCAAAACCACCTGCAGATGCACTTTTCCTTTCAGTTTCCTGTAACGTGGCTGTCTTCTACCATGATCCCATGCATGACAATGTCAACTGCCTCCATGTTCACTGCCCCACACTGGAGAGCTGTATATTAGAGCCTGGAACCAGTGCCATTTTATACAACGTAACAGAAGGTAATGATTTGTGCATTTTGTGTTTATGCTGAAGAATGTTGGTAACGCTCTAGTAGAGATGTATAACCTAGAAACTGGCTGGTAACAACCTGAACCACTATTTTCCCATGATCTCTATCTGGAAAAGTTTTGGGCATCCAGGGCAGAAAACTACAAATAAATTTGCTCTAGTTTGGCATGCTCAGCACTGATGAATTCATTCCAGATGATAACAAATTGTATGTGATCAAAGAAGAGCTTAAGCATTTCCTATATTCCAGGAGCCCCTAGCAAAAGCCCAAAAAGGCATTCCTAATAGTGAATACTGTTACGCTGAAAAAAATAAGTAAATTAAAAAAAAAAAAAAAAGAAGGCATTCCTATTGGAGGGGCTAAGCGTACTACTAGGAACAAAGAAAATGCTTAGTGGCAGTTTTGAGGTCTATGGACAGACACTGTATACAAGGCTTCTACAAAGATTGATGTCAAGGACAAGGAAATGCACTTACTAACATACATTAGCCTACCAATGGTCCCAAGATAACCATTATTTTAGATAAATACACATTTAAGCGTGCCTTGCCCATGTATACAAACACATGGTACAAATTGGTAAATGTGAAAGAATAGATTTTTGCCATCCGGATACAAAGGCGCTAAATTTCGTCATTGGTTTTATTTACTGAACACCTAATTCAGGCCAGGAGCAGCATTGCAGAAGATGGCAGCTGTATGCCTGCCCTCGAGTTTCTTACAATCTAGTTGATATGACAAGGCTCACAATTAGTGTAGAACCTAATTAAATACAAAAATGTGTGATACTGCCTCAAGTACAAGCACTCAAAAGAAGAGGAGACTAAGGAAACCTATGTTGAGAGGCAGCTTCGTGGAAGAGGCCAGGCAGAGGCAAGACAAGGAGTTCTGTATCACACGACGGGAGAGTAGAAAACAGATCTGGCTACAAAAGGGGCACTGTCGGGGTTGCAATGAAAATCTGGGTAAGGATAGGGTAGGCTAGGTTACAAAATTGTTTTGGACAAAGCAGTGTTTGGACTTGACTTTGTCAGCAACAGAGAACCAGCAAAGGAATTTAGTGAGAGAACGTCATCATTAAAGTGATGAGTGTGATTGTCTTTAGTCTGGAAAAATAATATGCAGGATGCGAATTAGAATATCTAGTCAGGGAAGCATTAGATCTGGAGAAGGTGACCGTACCTGCAATGAAGAGGAGGGATGATTACCAGCACATTGGGAGGGAACCAGATAGGAACCACTTTTTGGATGAAGGAAAAGAAGAGAGTGGAGTCAAAGATTGCTCTGCAGTACATAGATTCCAGCTTGGGTGATGGAAGATTGGTGAGGTCCCCAAAAGGGATAGAGAGCCAGACAAAATGATTTTGGCTTTGGGACTGTTCAGTGATGACATGAGATGTCTAGGTGGGAACCTTCAGTAGACCACGGGAGCAATGAGACCAGGGACCGAGAAAGAGGAAATAACAGGTGATGCGGATTTCAGTGCCACTGACATAATGGTGACAGCCGATGAGGATACTCGTGTGTGTGTGTGTGTGTGTGTGTGTGTGTGGTGAAGGGGTGAGATGAAGGGAAACTTCAGCAGAAGACAACAGACTAAAGATTGTGGAAAGCACACAACCAGTTTGAACCAAGGAGAGAACCAGCTAAAGAAAGAAAAAATGAGAAACAGGCAATCTGAGATAGTGTCAAGAGAGTCTGCATTCCAGGGAGTCACAAGAGGAGAATTTTAGGGAAAGGATGGCCAGCAGGATTGAGGGTAAAAGAGAAGTCAGAACAATGAGGTGGCCAGGAAATATGGAAACTACTGAGTATCTCAGAAGCATAATTCTGACAGAATAGTGTGGATGGAACAAGATGGCAGAAGGCAAACAACAAAGAAAGGAAATGGATATCGTTATGTTGAGAGGGAGAGAGGCAGAGAGACAGAAACTGATAGGAGAGACAACTGAAAAGCTGTTGAGAAGTTTTTTCCCCTCCCCTTTATAGACAGAGCAATATTTGCTTGTGTCTGAAGTCAGAGGGAAAGGAGTTCCTTTACAAGAGAGAAAATACTGAAGACAAAGTCATTACCTTCAGGAACTGGGAAGGGAGGAGACAGAGGGCTTTGCTCATGATTTTGAATACAGTTATACTTCTGTATTATTTATTTTTTTAAAACTTTAAGATGCTACATATCTCAAATGGTTACTGTTTTTTTTTTTTTTTGCAATTCTTGCACTAACATTGGCTATTGTTACCCAGAAGCCCTGGCAGACACAAAGAATCCTCCATGATGGAGCCAGCTGTTTGTAACAGAAAGTGTTCTTGAAAGTTAAGATAAATTCAAATGTGGCCAGTACGTTTCTAAGCCTTCCAGAAATATGCAATAGTAGAACTTGAACTGAAGCTCAGTTCACTAACTTGGTGGCAAACCCAAGACTTCTCCAAGCTGTGCTTTGATATTCTCTCCTTGAAATAAAAAATAAAATGAATGATGCCTTATTTATCTTTCAGGTATAGATGCAGATTTGCTGGTTTTTGAACAATCACGTCCCACGTATCTAAATACTCGTTCCTCATCTAACACACGGGACAGACTAAGGATTTTAAAAGCTACTCATTTAGATGAACAACAAACCACAGTGATAAACCAAATGCTACCATCAACAGAGATGCCGTCATCAACCACACATCAAGATTTGGTTGTCAACACAAACAGTACTAGGTATTCCAAGGAGTTAACCACAGATTCTTGGGCAAAACTCATTTCCCTGAATAACTCCATTACCACAGAGGTAAATATGGTGTCACACAGCACTGATTTCATCAATAATCCAGATAACAAGACTATTTCTCCTTTCTTTGTTCCCATAGACACAAAAGCTTTTCATAGGCCTATTCCATCCCGACTCAACAGTAGCAAGCAATTACTAAATAAAACCAAGGGGTCCAACAGCAGAAACCACACAGCTGAGAATGAAGACATGACACCTGATGGGGCATCTGTGACTTCAAAGATGTGGCTGGCTCCAGTGGCCCTCTGTACCTCTGTCATCTTTCTTTGCTGTTGTATGATCATCCTAGCATCTGGATGCTGGAGAAAGCAGCAGGGCCAGTATAAGCCAGGGCAGAGAAAGGCAGGATCCAGGCATGTCAAAAAGTTAACACTCTAAAGAAGAACTCTTAATAGTAAAAGTTACAAGATTGTAAGCTTTCAAGGGTATCGTTTTTAGTTTTTTGTAAGACAAGGGCTGTTTGTTTAAAAAAAATAAATATTGCACAGGATTGCAAGGCCATAATCTTCATAAACTTAACTGCTTTGATCATTTCTATTTTGTGAATAGTCTACCCTTTGCCAAAGTTCCAAAATTCTGACCCCTGCACTTGTTTAGCACAGTGTGAGAGATATGCTTCTAAGTGCTATACATGTATTCCCCCATGGATATAATTTTATGAATTAGATATACTTTTTAAAATGACTATAGTATTATTATCACATTTTACAGATGAGGAAAATGAGAAGAGAGAGGCTATCTTCCCTAAAGTCACATAGCTTAATATTAGGGAGGGCAGGATTTAATAGATATCTGGTTCAAAAGTTCATGCTGGAAATCACTGTTAGATTAAAAGCCTCCAAAAAACATGGAAAAAAAAAATACAGAGAGGAAAACACCATAATATCATATGTTTCCTGTCAAGGTCAAATAATTGTCATGTATGTTAATAAAATCTTTTAGTGGATTGGATAGAAAAGTGCTATTATTACAGTTACTAACACATGTGCAAATGCTGCCTTTTAAAAAAATTTAGTTTTGATGTTCGATTGATTAATTCTTCTTAATCCTAAACCATCTTCATTTTTTAAAGTTGACATGCCTTTAACTCTGGTACTGGAATTGTGTTGATCTCTGTTGAATAAAGTTTGGGAGTTTTAGTTTACAGCCCTCACATGTATGTAGTGTTTTCCCAGGTGCAAACATTAGCTGTAGGTATTTGAGCTCTGTCCAAATCTTACACCAGATCTACCCCCACCCCCACCCTGAAGTGCAGACACTTTAATTCAATCAAGTCTCCATATTAGCTCGTCCACTTATGTTTATCTTATTGAAAAGTCAAAATTTGGGGTATCTACTTTGTAACATACACACTATAGTATCTAGTTTCTATATTATTAGCTCGTCCACTTATGTTTATCTTATTGAAAAGTCAAAATTTGGGGTATCTACTTTGTAACATACACACTATAGTATCTAGTTTCTATATTATTAGCTCGTCCACTTATGTTTATCTTATTGAAAAGTCAAAATTTGGGGTATCTACTTCAATCAAGTCTCCAATGATTTTAAGCTTTAGACCCTTAATCTAACCCTTGAAACTCTTTTTAAATGTGAGGAGAGATACTAAAAGACAGCCAATAAGCAAGAATAGATAAAAGAAAGCCCTATTACAGGATTAATAAAAAGTATTGTTCTCTCTTATGTTAAAACAAACTGTCCAGTGGCTTAAGAGGTGTTTCTGTTTCTTTCCCTAGTGTTGATACTATGTGGGGGAAAAATGCCTGTTTCTTTTTTTAATATAAGGAAGAAATATAAAAAATCTCTATCAGTGGAATATTAGCTACAAATAAAAATCTGATTTTAAAAATGTCATCAACTTACCCTTATTTACTAGTCATGATATTAAATATTAAATTTTATCAATTTCTTTACCAATTCATTAGGAAAAAAATTATTCATATTACATAGGGAGGATATAAAGACTTAAATTACCCTAAAATTATATTTCAATAAATAACTCAGGAAGCAGTCTTTAAAAAATTATTTATACAATCTTTTAAAAGATTATTTTTCTTTAAAATATATGCAAGTTTTTAATTTACCTTATTTTATTTTTTATATACAAGCTTTTAAAGGTTTCCAAAAAACCAGGGGTGCTAGAAAAACATTTTTCTTCCTTGGGGTTTCTTAGAATTTGCTCATTTCCTAAAATTGGTAGTTTTATAAAAATGACCATAATTTGAGAAAACATATTTACATTTGTAAGAAACCAAACTCATACTCCTCTTCTTCAGCCACTATCTGTGACCATCAGATAAACTGAAGACATTTATTAGACTGCAGATGCAACCAGGCCAGTGTCAGCCAGGAAGCAAAAATCGCCGAGCCTAGAAACCATGTCCTTCCTGGAAGCCACAAGGACCAAAAGAGAACTTCTGAATAGAATTTAAAACTTTCTTAAGAAACAATAAAAGATTCTCAAGGCCAACAACCAGTCAACAACCAAGGCCAAGATTGTTAAACTCAATTGCAAAGTAATGGTAATACTGAAATCCTCCCAACATTGTAACTAGCCAGACCTCTTTTAAAAAGTCTGTAACTGTCCAGTATTATGAAATACTTACCACTGTTGGGGAAGACATATGCAAAGAAAGAACTAAAGCATGTCACAATTAAGGGAACAGATTTATCCTACTTCTTAGTTGCCTATGTGTTTAAGCAACTTCTGAGTTATATAATTTTAAGTTTGATGTCAGCAGTCAATGTGTTATCAATGTAGCAAATATCCCTTAGACTTGGTTAAAGGATAAATATGATGTTCCTTGTATATATTGGCTCAATTAATATCTTAAAGGATGGGTAAAGATCCGATTAATGAAGAACAGTAGTTTAATTATTGCTAAAATTATAATGATCGTAACTGCTTTCTATCTGAGGCAGTTCTGTATTAATCTCACAGCTCTAAGATTTTGCCATTAGGTGTCAGTGCTACAGCCTATCTTCAGATCAGTTGCCTGGAGATACCCAAACTGCAAAGGCTAGAGGGTACAGTGCTCTGTGAGACACCAAGTATAAATTTGGAGCGGGGAGGTCTGTCTGAAAAACCACCCTCAGGTTTGGTAATTCACTAGAATAATGCACAGAACTCAAGGAAAGCTGTTATACTCATGGTTATGGTTTATCACAGAGAAAGGATATGGATTAAAGTCAGCCAAGGAAAGAAGCACATAGAATGAAGTCACAGAGGGTTCCAAAGTTATAGTTTCTGGTGTCTGCCCCTAGAGGCAAGATATGTTACTTTTCCTGCACCAGTGTATGGTAATATGCCCAGAGTACTGCCAGCCAGGGAAACCTGCCCAAACTTTAGCAGTTCAAAGATTTTATAGAGGCTCTATTGCATGGGTATGACCTAGTGATGACCTGGGTGGTTGATCTCAGCTGCCAAGTGGACTGATCCCAGGTGACTTAATGCCCCTTCCTCTAAATCATGTGGTTTTGCCGGCATGGCTAAGACTGTCAGGTGTGGCCAGCCCCACAATAAAATCCATTGTGACTGGCTCTCACCCTAAACAAAGATATTCCTATGAGGTATGACATACATAGATTACCTCCTAGAAGCTGCAAGCAAAGGCCAGACCTCTCTCTGGGCCAGGTCAGATTTTTTATTACACAGCATTACCTCCTCTGTTTTATCGATTATTATAGTATTATTTCAAAAGATGGATGACCCTAACCTACCATCTCTTTACATGTTCCCAAAGGATTTCTCCTCAACCTCTATTTTCAAAACGTTCCCTTCTTCAATACTGTTTCTGCATCTGAAATTCCTTAAACTCCATGAATCTCTAAGAAATATAACATTTCAATACACTTAAAGTATGCTTTTAATTTTTAATTTTAATTTTAATTTATTTTTTAATTTTTATTTTTTAATAAAAAATTTTTTATTTTTATTATTTATTTATTTTTATTTTAAAAAAAAAGGTTTTATTTATTTATTTGACAGAGAGAGATCACAGGCAGGCAGAGATACAGGCGGGGGGGTCGGGGGTTGGGGGAGCAGGCTCCCTGCCAAGCGGAGAGCCCAATTCAGGACTCAATCCCAGGACCCTGAGATCATGACCTGAGCCAAAGGCAGCGGCTTAACCCACTGAGCCACCCAAGCACCCTAATTTACTATTTCTACGCAGTGGGTTACAATGTATCTCTCTTTTTGCAGTCAAGGTCATCTTATCATACTTAATAACATACAGATTCTTGAACTTGCTAATACTAAATCATACCTTCATTTCATATAAATCCTTTGGGTAACTGTTTTCAAATTCTTTTTTGGCTTTCATTTATGTTCTCTAATTCTGTTAGGCAAAGTAAGTTTTGGACAAGTAACAAACTCATTAATTCCAAGTAATTAAACTCAATAGAAAATAAAATTCTATTTTAATTAACTTAACCACTTACAACTTTGGAAGTGGTAGACATAATAGATAAAAATACTGAATTGACAGTTAAATTGAATGGAATGTTTCATAGGACAAGTCTTACTTTGTCATTTACTCCAATTAATTTCAAGGTCTTACACCTCATCTCTTTTCTGAGCTGCAGAAACTCTAACTGGGGAATCTAAAGAGATGAATACCAGTTAACCTCCATTTCCACTTTTCTGCAAGCATTGGCTTGGAGAAGTGAGCCCCAGAAAACAGAAAGAAGGATGCTAAGCAGAGTTGAATTAACATAAAGTGAGCCCAAAAGAGAGGAATGGAGCAACTTTTCAGATTAGAAAAATACTTCCAAGAACCTGTTTCTAATCAGAATTGGCATCTGTAGAAAAGGCATTGGGTGGACAGTAGTTATGTAAAAAAAAAAGCACTGAACTATATACAGGGAAGTAGATTCTGGACTTAGCCTCCTAAATAACCAAAGTCATTACAGCTGGTCCTGACTTATTTTGACTCACGATTTTTTGAATTTATAATGGTGTGAAAGCAGTAACATACTGAGGAAACCATACTTCAGATTTTGGATTTTGATCTTTTCCCAGACTAGTGATATATGATGATACATTTTCATGATACTGGGCAGCAGCAGCCAAAGCTCCTATCCAGTCATGTGATCCTAAGGGTAAACAACCTGTATAATGACAACCACTTTGTACCCATAAAACCATTCTTTAACTTTCAGTACAGTATTCAATAAAC
Source organism: Mustela putorius furo (assembly GCF_011764305.1). NCBI lineage: Eukaryota > Metazoa > Chordata > Mammalia > Carnivora > Mustelidae > Mustela > Mustela putorius. The sequence goes on along the minus strand of NW_025422368.1, from coordinate 24,439,454 downwards.
TTCATGAGATATTTAACACTTAATTATAAAATAGGCTCTGTGATAGATGATTCTGGCCAACTGTAAGCTAATGTTAAGTGTTCTGAGCACGTTTAAGGTAGGTTGAACTAAGCTATGATGCTTGGTAGGTTAGGTGTATTAAATATATTTTCATCTTAAGATGGATTTACTGGGACATAACCCCATCCTAAGTTGAGGAAGATCTGGATTTAAAAGCAACCAATAGGTGCTAATGTGTATAAAAAGAAATAGGAGATAAAATAACAACATATGTATATACATGAATATTAAAGTGATGGCAGAAATAAAATTAAAATACTTTCAAACCAGAAGGAATCACACAGGTCGTCTAATCAGTTCTACTGCCACGCCATACAAATAAGAAAACTGCTGAATAATCATTGCCATGATGCATTAGTATGAGAAAATATTTTAAATGTGATGTGGCTTCTAGAGTTAACATGGTGGAGTAGTAAGGACCCTATGTTAGTCTTATCCCTGGAATTCAGCTAGATAGTTATCAAATCATTCTGAACACTTGCATTTTCAACCAGAGATCTGATAAAAGAAATGCTGCAATGCTACAAAGAGAAAAGTGGCCACTTCTTAGAAATATTGTCGTCTTTACTCTCTCTTTCTTCTTTTCTTTTCTGGACATAATAACAAGATGGAGAAACTTAATAACAAAAGAAAGAAGAACAGGAGTTAATATGGATATAAGTAAGATGTCTGAACTAGAACTTAAAACAATGATTATAAAGATACAAGTTGGGCTTGAAAAAAGCATTCAAGATACTAAAGAATCCCTTACTGTAGAAATAAAAGAACTAAAATACAGTCATGCCAAAATTAAAAATGCTATTACTGAGATGCGGTAAAAAATGGAGGCTCTGAAAGTGACAATAAATAAGGCACAGGAGAGTCAGTAATATAGAAGACAAAATAATGGAAAATAAGTAAGCCGAAGAGAGACAACTACTTAATCACGAAGGAAAGCTTCCAGAAATCAGTGATTCCATAAAGCAAAATAATATCCAGATAACAGGGGTCCCAGAAGATGAAGGGGAAGGAGGGAGGGCAGAATGTTTATTTGAACAAATTACAGCTGGGAACTTCCCTAATCTAGGGAAGGAAATAGGTATTCAATCCAGGAGGGACAGAGACATCCCCCCAAAATCAATAAAAAGATTGAGGTAATGATAAATGGTTCTCTAACCCCTTACTCTCAGTTTGGAGTTGTGTTTGGACATACAATAAAGAAGCTTGCAAATTTCAGATAAAGAGAAAAACCTGAAAGCAGCTTAGGACAAGAGGTCCATAACCTACAATGGTAGAAACATAAAGCTGACAGCGGACTTGCCCAGAGACCTGGAAGGCCAGTAAGGACTGGCATGATATATTCAGGGTACCAAATGAGAAAAATATGCAACCAAGAATACTTTTATCCAGCAAGGTTGTCATTCAGAATAGAAGGAGAGATAAAGAGTTTCCAGGTTAGACAAAAACTAAAGGAATTTTTGACCACTACACTAGCCCTGTAAGAAATATTAAAGGGGATCCTTTGAGGGAAGAGAATCCAAAAGTAACAAACAGCAGAAAGGAACAGTGACAATCTACAGAAACAGTGACTTTACTGAAAATACAACGGTATAACTTCGTACGTAATTACTTTGAATGTAAATGGACTAAATGTTCCAATCAAAAGACACATGATATCAGAGTGGATAAAAAACAAGACCCATTGATATGCTGTCTATAAGAGACTCATTTTAGACCCAAAGATACCTCCAAATTCAGCATGAGGGAGTGGAGAACCATTTATCATGTTAATGAATATCAAAAGAAAGCTGGAGTAGCCATCCTTACATCAAACTAGACTTTTTAAACCAAAGACTATAATAGGAGATGAAAAAGGACACAGTATCATAATAAAAGGGTCTACCCAACAAGAAGATCTAACAACTGTAAATATTTATGCCCCTAACTTGGGAGCAGCCAATTATACAAACCAATTAATAAAATTAAAGAAACACACTGATAATAATACAATCATAGTTGGAGACTTCAACACCCCACTCACTGCAATGGACAGATCATCTAAGCAGATGAAAAAGGAAACAAGGGCTTTGAATGACACACCAGACCAGATGGACTTAAGAGATATATTTAGAGCACTTCATCTTAAAGCAACAGAATACACATTCTTCTTGAGTGTACATGGAACATTCCCCTGAACAGATCACATACTGCATCAAAAATCAGGCCTCAACTGGTACAGAAAGACTGAGATCATACCATGCAAATTTTTAGACCACCATGCTTTAAAACCTGAACTCAATCACAAGAGAAAAATTGGAAGGAACACAAATACATGTTGGTTAAAGAGCACCTTATTAAAGAATCAATCAGGAAATTAGAGAAGAACTCAAAATATACACGGAAACAAATGTGAAAACAGGATAGTTCTGAACCTTTGGGATACAGCAAAGGTGGTCCTAAGAGGGAAGTATATAGTAACATAAGCCTTTCTCAAGAAATAAGAGAAGTAGGGTACCTGGGTGGCTCAGTGGGTTAAACCCTCTGCCTTCGGCTTGGGTCATGATCACAGGGTCCTGGGATCGAGCCCCACATCAGGTTCTCTGCTCAGTGGGGAGTCCGCTTCCCCCTCTCTCTGCCTGCCTCTCTACCTTCTTGTGATCTCTCTCTCTCTCTCTGTCAAATAAATAAATAAAATCTTTAAAAAAAAAGAAAGAAAGAAAGAAAGAAAAAAAGAAAGAAAGAAACAAGAGAAGTCCCAAATACACAACCTAACCTTAGACCTAAAGGAGCTGGGAAAAGAGCAGCAAATAAAGCCAAAATCTACTACAAAGCTGTAATCAGCAACACAGCATGGTACTGTCACAAAAACAGACACATAGATCAATGGAACAGAACAGAGAGCAGATATGGACCCTCAACTCTATGGTCAACTAATCTTCAACAAAGCAGGAAAGAATGTCCAATGGAAAGAAGACAGTGTCTTCAACAAATGGTGCTGAAAAAATTAGACAGCCACATGCAGAAGAATGAAACCGGACCATTTCCTTACACCATCACAAAAACAGACTCAAAATGGATGAAAGACCTAAACGTGAGATAGGAATCTGTCAAAATCCTAGAAGAAAATATAGGCAGCAACCTTACCTCAGCTGCAACTTCTTGCTAGATATGTCTCCAAAGACAAGGGAAACAAAAGCAAAAATGTACTATTGAGACTTCATCAAGATAAAAAGCTTTTGCACAGCAAATAGCTGACAAAATTAAAAGGCAACCTATGGAATGGGAGAATATATTTGCAAATGGCTTATCAGATAAAGGGCCAGTATCCGGGGCACCTGGGTGGCTCGGTGGGTTAAAGCCTCTGCCTTCGGCTCAGGTCATGATCTCAGGGTCCTGGGATCGAGCCCCGCATCGGGCTCTCTGCTCAGCGGGGAGCCTGCTTTCCCCTTTCTCTCTGCCTGCCTCTCTGCCTACTTGTGATCTCTGTCTGTCAAGTAAATAAAATTAAAAAAAAAAAAAAAGGGCCAGTATCCAAAATCTATAAAGAAACTTATTAAAGTCAACACCCAAAAATCAAAAAATCCAGTCAAGAAATGGGCAGAAACGCCAACAGACTTTACCCCAAAGAAAACATACAAATGGCTTGCAGACACAGCATGAGGGAAATACAAATCAAAACCATAATGAGATACCATCTCACACCAGTCAAAATGGCTAAAATTAACAAGTCAGGAACAACAGATGTTGGTGAAGATGTGGAGAAAGGGGAACCCTCTTACACTGTTAGTAGGAATGCAAACTGGTGAGCCGCTCTGGAAAACAGTTTGGAGGTTCCTCAGAAAGTTGAAAACAGAGCTACCCTATGAACCAGCAACTGCATTACTGGGTATTTACCCCAAAGATACAAAAGCAGTGATCCAAAGGGGCATCTCACCCCAATGTTTAGAGTAGCAACGTCCACCACAGCCAAAATATGGAAAGCGTCCAGATGTCCACTGACAGATGAATGGATAAAGATGAGGTATATATACACAGTAGTATTTTTATTCAGAAAGAATTAAATCTTATCATTTTCAACAATGTGGATAGAATTAGAGTATTATGCTAAGCAAAATAAGTAAGTCAGAGAAAGACAAATACCTTATGATTTCATTCATATGTGGAATTTAAGAAATAAAAGAGATGAACACAGGAGAAGGTAAGGAAAAATAAAATAAGATGAAAATTGACAGGAAGGCAAATTGTAAGAGACATTGAACTCTAGGAAACACACTGAGGGTTGCTGTAGGGGAGGTGGGTGGGGTGATGAGGTAACTGGGGGATGGGTATTAAAAAGGGAAACTGATGGAATGAGCACTGGGTATGTTATATGCAACTGATGAATCACTAAACTAATAATAATCACTAAGCCTCTGAAACTAATAAAAAAAATCTGAAATGTGTAAAAACGGTTTTTTTTTTTTAGCATTTTCAAATTTATATAAAGTGAGATAATTATAAAATTATATCATGGAGATTTTAAATCAAGGAGATTTTTAAAAATCATAAAAATTAAATCAAGGAGATTTTTCTAAATAAATCACATTAGATTTAATAGTTTCTTCACTGATTCTTTGTACTGAGAAAGGGTATTTTCATTGTCCCCTTCATTCTTAAGACTAACAACAGACTTTTTGTACTCTTCAACTTCTTTCGTAGCAAGGAGCTCTTCTTTATTTACATCCAGATTTTTCTCAGCAGCTTTGATTTGGAGAAGTGTTTCCAGAATATTTTTTTCAGAGGAGCTATTGTTCCATACATACTCTTCCATGTCTGCTTCAGTCTTATCTTTCTCCCATTCTTCAGTTTTCTGAAAGGAAAAAACTGAGTTCTGAAATCTGAGAAATACGATCCAAAAACAAAGTTTTGTTTTTGTTTTAGGGAAAGAGAATCTGCAAAATGTGGTGTCCCTATGGATACTTTGTATGTGAACTTTGATTTCGCTCCCTTACAGCACTGCTATCCACCTGCGCCAACTGTTTCAGGACCCCACACTCTATGATGTGACTACTACATTACTACTCACTAACTCTATAGAATTTATCTGGCTTGCAAATTCCACTCACAAAGCAACACTATTTCCCAAAAGAGACAGAAAACTCATTTTTTGCAGCTTTCTAATCCCTAAACTCTTAACACATCAACACTTCACATTTCTGAGGTTAATAATAAAGAGTTGAGAAAAGACTGTATTTATCTTTGTAACATGCCTGTGGGGATGACAAGGAATACCAATCATTACAATAAAGTAAAAAATATAAAATACATGTGTAATACATGATTTTTAGTCCTAATGACTTCATATATTCTGGAATTTTATTTTGTTATTATCTTTATTTTCTATTCCTCTAAGGGAAACAATTTTTGTTACTACTTGTTTCCTCTTTTCTTCTTTCTTTTTCTTTGTTTTTTAAAGATTTTATTTATTTATTTGATAGAGAGAGACACAGTGAGAGAGGGGAAGCAGGGGGGAGTGGGTGAGGGAGAAGCAGGCTTCCCTTGGAGCAGGGAGCCTGATACAGGGTTCAATCCCAGGACTCTGGGATCATGACCTGAGCTGAAGGCAGAGGCTTAACAACTGAACCACCCAGGCTCCCCACTAACATGTTTTTTCTTACAAAAGTTACTACTATGCTATCTTAGGGAACACTGTTAGGTTTTATAGTAATATAATTCAGATTCGTGATTTAGATGAAGATGTAACATTCTGTGAAAAATCAAGGAACGCAGCTGATAAATAATAAGCCCTGGTTCAATGAAGTGCTGAATGCCAGCCACATTCTTTTCAAACTAACATATTCTAACATAATATAACATATTAACAATATTTATTTCCAAAATAACATATTCTGAGCTATATACTATTATAGAATCATCCAATATTCTTAAAGCTTTTGAAGGTGGTAAACCCCGCAAATTAGAACATTTCTGAAGTATTAAAAGAAAGATTTGTAAGGCTGTCAAAATTATTTTATCTCTGAAAACTCCTCTTGAAAAAGACCCCAACTTGAGCAGACAGAGCTCCAAGTCTGTTCAGAATTAAGTGAGTACCAAGGAGTCGGTTTCCACTTCTGCCTCCCTCCTGTCCCCAACCTCACTATTCGAGTCCATGAAAAAAGAAAAAGCACAAGAGGGGTGCCTGGGTGGCTCCGTGGGTTAAAGCCTCTGCCTTCTGCTCAGGTCATGATCCCAGGGTCCTGGGGCATTAGGCTCTCTGCTCAGCAGGGAGCCTGCTTCCTCCTCTCTCTCTGTTTGCCTCTCTGCCTACTTGTGATCTCTGTCTATCAAATAAATAAAAGTTTTAAAAAATCTTAAGAAACAAAAAAGGAAAAGAGAAAAAGCACAGGAAATGCATCCCTCAAAAGGTAAAGAGGAGCCCCACCAACTGCAAATAGGCCCCTGGATATGCCATGGACTCAGCTAACCCCATTTGGGTTAACTGAAGGCAAGGAAAGAGTCTCCTCCACAAAGAACCACAAGAAAAAGAAATCCTGTTTATATCCTTCAAACTAAATAACCTTTCCTTCAAGATAAACCAATAGGATGTGGAGTGTCTCCCTGACCCTCAAATTCCTTAGCCAAAGGGGCTATACTCACAACTCCCTATATACTGTTTGCCCCACCTCCCTATCCTGAATTTATAGCTGAGGAAAACATCTCAACTAACATTCTAGAAACATATTATCTGGTTGAGAATTAACTCTACACTCCTTTTTTAATCTGGCTGTGATTCACCCCATAGGCTTGGCAAAGGGGCGGGGTGGGTGAATAATGTGAAACAACTTCTTGTATCCTGTGCATACAAGCCTGTTGCAAATAACTTCTAACAGCCAAACTCTGAATTTTACATTAAAAAGAAAACTGACAAATCATCCTACCCTACCTACGTTTTACTGTAATATTTGGGGAAAAAAAAAAAAATGTCAGACCCTTAAAAAAAAAAATGCCCTCGGGGCACCTGGGTGGCTCAGTGGGTTAAGCCGCTGCCTTCGGCTAGGTCATGATCTCAGGGTCCTGGGATCAAGTCCCGCATCAGGCTCTCTGCTCAGCAGGGAGCCTGCTTCCTCCTCTCTCTCTCTGCCTGCCTCTCTGTCTAATTAAATAAATAAATCTGCCCTAAATTAAATGTATCTTTGGTCCTATCTACTCTTAGAAGTGCTTTAAATGATGAAACAGTGTCATAGTCTCTTCATAATTCTAACTTACAAATGAGTATCCTTAAGATTTCAACAAATACATTATATAAAGCACTATGTAAAACAGTCAATCTACCTCTTACTTTTTAAAAAAAATTCTAATCTACTTCATTCTTGACTGCTAGAAGACAATTAAGAGATGAACAACTTAAAAAATTATAACTTTCACCTAGTTTTATGTGGATTTTTTCACCTATTCTGAAATAGATACTTAAAGAGGTAACAAAAGTAAATTCACTATAATCTTCATCATTTCATTTATCTTCCACTTATGTTTGGTGTACACAATTCTAGGCTGCTTTGTCAAAGTGTTACAGTGTGCCATGCTATTGATTCCCTCGGCCCTCAGGTGGCCAGGAGACCCTGGAGCAGCGGTGCACAAGCACCCTCTTCCTTCACTGATCTCAGGAAAGACTTTTCTCTGTGTGCAGCGACACAAAAAAGGTTAGGAAATACTGCACTAAGGGATAACAAACACTTACAGGAGAAAATCATACTGTGTTAAATAGCCAGTGGTAAGTCAAAGTGACTACAATGTGTAGAAGGCATAGTTTCCTACTAATCCTACACAGACACAAAGCAGTGTTGGGCTTCAGCTGCAAGCTAAACAAAACTCATGTTTTCAACAATTCTAATAACTTTAGGATCCAAACTCTGCACAGTTGAATATAAATTCCAAGATAATGATAGTAACAATACCAATAAATTAAATACTTATATGCCACGGACCTTAAATGCTTACATACATTAATTATTTCATATAATTCTTATTAAAACCTACTGGGTTTGATGTTAACATCTCTACAGAAAGAAAATAAAGTAATATGGAAGTTAAATAGGGGCCATAGCCACCTGGGAATGTTTCTGATTTCAGAATTTTTTACATTTTAGAAAATTAATACAGTGCATACACCATATATTTTGTTAACATTTCCAGAGAAGATCAACCACAGGACACCCTAAATCAAATACATCACCATTTTTGCAGCAACGTGTATGCAGTCACACTAAATGGGATAAACAAAGGCTATAAATGTTTTTCATCCATTCAAGTCTCATTTTGCCACCAAATAAGTTATGAAAAAACTAGCAATTTCCAAAGCTTTGGGGGTTACAGAGTTAGGGTGTGTGTGTGTGTGATTTGCTCAGGATCGCACAGGGAGGTGGTATGACACAATATTTAATATGGGCTTTGGTGTTTTACGGAACTCAGTTTACATCCTAGCTTCATCACTTACTACTGTGACAGACTTGTGTTACAGAAGAAGTGATTCCAAGGGCTGTTCTGTGAATTAAAAGAGGTAAGGAATAAAAATAAAATAAAATAGGTAAGGAATATCCATGCACTTAGAGCAACCAGCTCAGAGTAAACACTAAATAAATGCTTGCTACGAATAAAACATAGCTTATGAAGATGAATGAAAGAGAGTGGGATTCAAATCCTTGTTAGCCTACCTACAAAATGTGTTTCTATGTCAAGGGCATCACTGCCCCCATCAAACAATAAATAGAAACGTTCAGTGTAAATATAAACACAAACCAAATTGTTCAAATGTTCTGCAATTATTCCCACTCACAAAATTGTATCATTATTTTTATAATGTTTAGAAAAAATAGTTAAAGAAACAAGAGGTCTTTATTTCTTATCCCTGATATAAAGGTAATGTTTTTCGTGATTCTTGTAACTTCATGTCTTCTTGATAAATGCTATCACTGATTAAATTTTCCCAATTAATTGCCTATTCTTACTAAGTTATCTCCAGTTTTCCTGCAGTCTCCTTTGGATATAGGCATTTTATGTCTAATCAGATGTAGATGAGAAAACACAGACACACACACATGCACACAAAATAGCATTCTTGTCAAGAAAAAGAAATTTACTTTTTTGAAGTCCTGAGTTAAATGGAAGAAAATATCTTTACAGCATCTTTAGAATGTCTCTGTTTTTCAAGCAGGAAAAGTAAAAGCTAATTATTATCAATATATTTACTTTTAGAGGGAAATCTTTACTACTCATTAATGTATAAGCTTTCACAGATGAGTAACAACCAAATAGAGCTTGTCAGTGAAGAGAGAACAGAACTAACTAAAAGAGATGCTGTTCTATAAATGATATATTAGGAAGCTATTCTAAAACATCTTAATCTTTGTCAATGATATAAAGGCAGTAATACTGTCCATACTACTTGTCACGTTAGAATATTTTTCATTTCTAAGAGGTATAAATATAAAATCCTTGGGGCACCTGGGTGACTCAGTCAGTTAAACACCCAACTCTTGATTTCAACTCAGGTGATGATCTTAGGGTCCTGAGATGGAGCCCCCAGTAGGGCTTCCTCCTCAGCAGGGAGTCTACTTGGGAATCCCTCTCTTTCTGCCCCTCCCCCACTCTCACTCTTTCTCTAAAATCAAATTTTAAAATCTTAAAAAAAAAAAAAAAAAAAGATATCAGAGTTACAGAATCAGTGATGACTAGACGAATGTGAATTCCAGGCTGCAAGGATGTGAGAAGGATCCTTCTGAAAATCCTTAAACATTTTCTTTCCTGAGGGCATTTTCCAATTCTGTACAAGACTGGCACTTGGCAAATGCAGGATTCTTCTTGGGTATAGAGGAATACGTGAAATTTGAGCTGTTACACAGGGCTCTATAAAACAGACTGGAACTGAAGAATCCCCAAAATGACTGGTTTTAGTTCTGGGGTTACTTATGGAGAAGTTGGGAAATCATAATCACACCTCTAAAAAGCAAAGTAAAATCCCCCATAATCTCAGAATGTTTAGGAGACAAAGTCGCACTAGAAGAAAGAAGTGTGTTTTAAATGCACAACCAATCACCCCCCCTTTTTTTTTTAAGATTTTATTTATTTATTTGACAGAGATCACAAGTAGGCAGAGAGGCAGGCAGAGAGAGAGAAGGGGAAACAGACTCCCTGCCAAGCAGACAGCCCGATGTGGGACTTGATCACAGGACCCTGAGATCATGACCTGAGCTAAAGGCAGAGGCTTAACCCTCTGAGCCACCCAGGCACCCCCTACCCCAATCACCCTTTTAAAACATCTACCAGATTCTGTTTCAAGGTTAGAGGTTACTAAGCTAAGCTCAAAACTTCTGAAAAGTACAAATGACTCTACAGCAGATATAGAAGTTGATTAACCAAGTTCCCAATCAAAAGCCTTGATGGCTATGCCTAAGGAAGAGCTGGATGGGATTAATAACAGTCTAGATAGAGCAGAAGTCAGAATTAATGAATGCCAAAACAGACCAACACAAAACTACATTGCTATACATATCAGATCTGTACTATGGGATTATAACTATGAGATTCTGAAATCTTTTTATATTTTATGATATAACTCCAAGATTCCCAATGATTCTACTTAACAAGTTCCAACAAATCTTTGGAGGATAACTCTTAACATATTTCTTATAGACTGAATGCTTGGGTCTCCGCCCCCCATGCCCACCCTCAATTCTTGTTGGAATGGAACTCCCAAATGGTGGCATTGGAGGTGGGGTCTTTGGGAGATGCATAGGTCATGAGGTGGAGCCCTCATGAATGAGATTAACACCCTTGTGAAAGAGCTTCCAGAGAAAACCCTTGCCCCTTCTGCCATGTGAGGAGACAGCAAAACGACAGCTGTTTATGAAACAGGAAGTGAGCCCTCACTAGACATCCGACCTGCCAATGCTTTGATCTTAGATATCTCAAACTTCAAAAAAACAAGAAACAAATTTCTTTTGTTTATAAACAGACCAGTCTGTGGTACTGTGTTATAGCAACCTAAATGGAATAAGACAATGTCTTATACAAATAAAAATCAAAACTTATTTTTTAAGTTTGCAATAACAAATTTTGGGAAATTTAGTCTGGATCAATTTTCTTAAATAAGTTTATTTATTTATTATTTTTTAAAAGATTTTATTTATTTATTTGACAGATCACAAGCAGGCAGAGAGGCAGACAGAGAGAGAGGAGGAAGCAGGCTCCCCGCTGAGCAGAGAGCCCAATGCGGGACTCGATCCCAGGACTCTGGGATCATGACCTGAGCCGAAGGCAGAGGCTTTAATCCACTGCGCCACCCAGGCGCCCCAAATAAGTTTATTTAAAAGCCTATAATTTTCACCATCTAAAACATAATTTTTCCATAACTTCAAACTTAAAGAACTAATAGTGTTAAATTTCACAAAAATAATCTGATACCATAGACTTCCTGATGGAAGAGCACAATACTCATTACACAGTAGTTTTTAAAAAGTCAAAATAGAATCTGATGAAGCTCTAGATACAACTATCAACTTAAAAAATTATAGTATGGTGATACAATCAGCAGAATTCAAATGATGGGAAAGCCCACAGCAAACAAGAGCCCAAGATTTCTTCAACAAATAAATTGCAAGGAAAGAGCTCAACAGACAAAACTCCCTTTCGGTCTGTGACTGCTCCTGCATACTCTTTCACAAAACATTTCCTGAGAACCCACCATGTGCTAGGCAGTACGGGGAGAAGCAGGATGTCTCTAGGTACCCTGGCTAAAAATGAATGTTTTCATATCCAAGTATTTTAGAAAAAGGGTACCTATGCTTGTTCGTATTAGGCATCTGCTGATGAAATAAAAAACAGAAAAAAAAATCCTCATTATTCAAATACAATAATAATGTAGTGGAACAAAATCCAATTTTTTAAAAAAGATTTTATTTATTTATTTGACAGACAGAGATCACAGGTAGGCAGAGGCAGGCAGAGAGAGAAGCAGGTCCCCGCCGAGCAAGGAGCCTGTTGCAGGGCTTGATCCCAGGACCCTGAGAAGGCAGAGGTTTTAACCCACTGAGCCAGCGAGGCGCCCCCAAAATCCAATTTATAAGCTAATTCTTTTCTTTTCTTTTTTTCCTAATTCTTTCTTTCTTTTTTTAGAGAGAAAGGGCACATGCTAGCAGGGGGAGGAGCAGAGGAAGAGGGACAAGCCAACTTAGTGCTGTGCACGGAGCCCAACTGGGGGCTTGATCCTATGACCCTGAAATCATGACCTGAGCCAAAAATCAAGAGTCCAACACTCAATTGACTGAACCACCCAGGCACCTCTAAGTTAATCATTTTCTATGAGGCTAAATACATTTTGTTTTTGTGATTTAAAGGAGTCTATTACAGAAAATTTCAAACACATACAAAAGAGATAGCACTATATAAACTCTCACGTACTCATCAACCAGTCTCTCTCCACCGCACCCCCAAAGATTTTGTTTATTTATTTGAAAGACAGCAAGAGAAAGAGCAAAAGAGATAGAGAGCATGAGTGGGGTAAGGGGCAGGGAGAGAAGCAGACTCCTGGCTGAGCAGGGAACCCAATGCAGGGCTTGATCCCAGGACTCCGGGATCATGACCTGAGCTGAAGGGAGATGCTTAACCGACTGAGCCACCCAGGCGCCCCCAGAGTTTCTTCTTTTGAAGTGTAGCTGCAATATATTAATTTTAAAGTATAAATAATATCATCTTCAAATTACTGGGTGGCAATTAAAAATATCACTAAGCTTAAATTGATCACCATTTAGGCAGAGTTTGATTAACCTATAGACTCCTATTTTAATACTTCAACCACTAAACATTTATAATTTTAGCATTTAATTTGTATGAGTGTGTATATAATACATATACACATATCTGGGCTCTCTTTTTTCTTCCCTGCCTACAACGAGAGAACCTGCTCTGACTACAACCCTAGAGGAAGCAACCTTTCATTCTACACGATCTGTTCTCCTTTCTACAAAGCCTCAATTATTCATTTGCTCAATAAATCTTTATTGCACAACTACCCTGCCAGGCACACACTGTGCTGTCCTGCAATTGCCAGTCTAGTAGGAAACCTGGAGTTGAGTAGGAGCCAATCAAATGGAAGACTGCAATCCCAGCAGAGAAAAGAGCATCCAGAAAGACCTGGAGATAGCAAAGACCTCAGTATAATCACGGAACTGAATGGAGGCCAAGGTGAGGAAAGCAGCATGGGATGAATATAGCTATTAGAATACTTACTTTAGAATACTTACTACGTATGTCAGCACCATACATACAATAATTCACTTAACTTCCACAACAACCCTATGAGGTAGTACTATTACTATCTGCTTTATAGACCAAAAACTGAAGCCCAGACCCATTAAATAATTTGCTAAATCATACTGCTTTTTAGTGGCAGAACAACATATTCCAAGGAACACAGATACACTGTAAAAAAGAATATAAAGAACAAAAGAATAATTTAATTGCATCTATCACCTTTTTGTCCTCTTGTAAGCATAAATTCAATACACAGAAAAACACTGCTTTCCATGCATTGGTCAGTGTATTCTGATGTAACAGAAGGCAAAGAAATAGCTGTTCCACTGAACACACAAAGTTGTCACCTTTTACCATCTTATTTACAGCTCCCTTTGCCTAGAACATGAATCACAGTAATATTCCACTTCTCATGATTATAAGTAAGGCATTGTGCTACATGAGGAAAAAACAGTTTAAGCATTAGAAGAAAATTCAAGTTATTTGAAAATCATAAAAAATAAGAAGAGGTAAATATCCATAGTGGATTTTTTAAAAAAAGAAAGACTACTGCCAATTCTTTCAGTTACCATGGCCAAATGTTTAACTGAGTATGTCAAGGAACTCAATTTAATTCAGATTGGTTTTTTAAAAATTTACTGAATGCTATTTTGTCAGACATTGTACTCGGGGTTGGGAATGCAGCAATAAATGAAAGATACGTCCTTCTCCTCAGTAATCTCACAGTCTAACAGGGTCAGTCAGACAATTACCATAGAAGCAATAAGAAGAATGCTAACAGGAGGAGGAGGAAAGGATACACTGATAACTTCTAGGACGGGCTACATCTGAAGTGTATTAAAAGGTTCATATGAATCGGCAAGGCTGATCAATTTGAAAAAGGGATCATAAGCAGAAAGAACAGCATATGTAAAGTTATAAAAGAACACATTATGTTCATTACGGCTGAGATACAGAATACATAGCTTATATTTCCTGAGAACTGGTAATGAGGTGGCAAACTGTTGTGAACAGACAGGCTATGTAGGTTAGATTTTATCCTGGGTAATAGGGAACCACTCACGGAAGGACTTTATAAAGCAATATGACACAATAGATTTGCTTTTTAGAAACAATTACTTTAACAGAAATCCAGAAGATAGACGGGATGGGAAAATCAATAAGGCTATTATAGTTAAAAGATGATGAAGACTCAGGGTGGTAGCAGTAGGCAACAGGAAGAGAAAATATTTTTAAAGGATGTAATATGATGTTTTCCCTGACAGCAAAGAGAAGTGTCACCTTAATTGTGCCATCATCCAAGAATACAGAACAGCTGCCTATTGCCTAACACATCAAGTCAAAAAAGTCTGTATCATGGACAAATTTTTTTGCCCTTCTTCTTTTTTTTTTTTAATGATCTTATTTATTTATTTGAGAGAGAGAGCAAGTAAGAGAGAGCATGAGAGGGTAGATGGTAGGGTAGATGGTCAGAGGGAGAAGCGGACTCCCTGTGGAGCTGGGACTCCAGGATCATGACCTGAGCTGAAGGCGGTCACTCAACTAACTGATAATAGACACATATACAAAAAACATCTTAAAAGAGATATACCAGCCTTCTGTGTAGTTTCTTTATTAAGAAGACTCAAAGATTGGGGAAATTATTCACAATCAGAACTTATATCAGACTCCTCTGTGGAGACTTTAAAATGAAACCTTCCTGAGTTTCACCACTAGAGATGTTAATTATGTAGAGTTCATGGATCCGTAATTTAAAAAAAGCTTCCTAGGTGAGTCTAATGCAACCCGTACCTGAAAACAGGTTAGGGGGATAAATTTTCTTTCTTTTTTCTTTTTTTTAAAAAGATTTTATTTATTTGAGAGAAAGAGCACAAGCAGGGGGAGAGGCCAAGGGAGAGGGAAAAGTAGGCTCCCCCCTGAGCAGGGCGCCTAATAGAGGGCTTTCCATCCCAGGACACTGGGATCATGACCTGAGCTGAAGCCAGAAGCTTAACCAACTGAGCCACCCAGGTGCCCTGGAAATAAATGTTCAACTGTCAATTGTTCAGTTTGAGAACATAGTAAGCTAGCAGCTAAAGTGCAGATTTGATTTCATCTCTTATTTAATAATCTGTTTTAATGGAAGTCAAAGTTGAATAACACTAAATATGATACCATGGGAAGAATATGAACTTTGAAGCTGCAGTTCAAGTCTCCAGTCCCTCAGCCAACAAACTCTGTAAACTTGAGAAAAACTATGTATCTCTCTAAATCTTGATTTCTCAATTTATATCATGAAGAGGTTGTAACAGATAAATCTGATTCCTGATCTTCAAAGTCAGTACTAATTTAAAATGGATGGACACACTAAACACTATTGTGTTCAGAAAAAAGACACCATTTTAAAGCACTTTTTAAAAATGGAGCTCCTCAGAGCACCTGGGCAGCTCAATCAGATAAGCGTCTGCCTTCAGCTCAAGTCATGATCCCAGGATCCTTGTATGGAGACCGGCATGCGGCTCCCTGCTCAGCGGGAAACTGCTTCTCCCTGTATCCCCTGCTCTTCATGCTCATCTCTCACTATTTCTCTCTGTCAAATAAATAAATAAAATCTTAAAAAAAAAAAAAATGGAGCTCCTCTCTCACTCCTCATCCCCTTTTTGGTTTCCTTTTTATTTTTATCCAGGGTGATCATTTGGAAAGCAAAGGTAAAAAAGAAAGAGACACAGGTGACTCCTGGAGCAAGACTAAAAATTTCTTTTAAAACGAAAGCCAAGGGGAGCCTCGGTGGCTCAGTCAGTTAAGTGTCGAACTCTTGATTTTGGCTCAGGTCATGATCTCAGGACTGTGATACCAAGCCCCACATCTGGCTGGGTGCTAGATTTGGAGCCTGCTTAAGATTCTTTCTTTCCTAGAATGAATGAAACAAGATGGGATTGGGAGGGAGACAAACCATAAGTGACTCTTAATCTCACAAAACAAACTGAAGGTTGCTGGGGGGGAGGGGGTTTCCGAAAGGGGGGTGGGGTTGTGGACATTGGGGAGGGTATGTGCTATGGTGAGTGCTGTGAACTGTGTAAACCTGGCGATTCACAGACCTGTACCCCTGAGGATAAAAATACATTATATGTTTATAAAAAAGAAAAAAAGAAAGAAAAAGAAAAAAAAAAGATTCCTTCTCTCCTCTCTGCTCCCTCTCTAAAAATAACAATAACAATAACAATAATAAAAATAAAAATAAATTAAATAAAGGCCAGATGTGCTATTTGCCTGGAATCAAGGAAAAGGTAGCAAGTAAGCACTCTTTATTGTTACTGCTCTACTACAAATGCTCAGACTCATCATGGGAATCCAATTAATGTATTTAGTTATTTTTTTTCTTTAATAAACACTGTAATATTAGTTTATGCATAATTAGATTACTCAGAAGTTTATGCATAAATACATTTCACATTGAAGAGATGTACCCTGTTACAGCAGCCATTATTTTTCTATAATACAGAGGATACTAACATAGTCAAATACAAATTAGCATCAGGAAATAAACTCATAGAAGCAAATGTTTGTGGAAAACTTCCAAAACAATAAGGAATTAAGAATACTTTGTAAATATTTGAGAAAACATAATCAAATGAAAAGCAAACCTAATCTACACATAAATCATACATCCATGAAAATTAAGTATCTCAAACTGTTGCAAAGATATTTTTTATAAACTGGGCACAATTATGATTGCTGATTATTAACAATTTTATCAATAGATCATTAAGCTAGAACAGTAAGCTAATCATTGCTAACATCTAACAAGTATGCTACGTTTTTACTAAAAAAAAGGAGTTTGATACTTTGTCACCTTACTTTTTTTTTTTAAGATTTTTTTTTTATTTTATCTGACAGAGATCACAAGTAGGCAGAGAGGCAAGCAGAGAGAGAGGAGGAAGCAGGCTCCCTGCAGAGCAGAGAGCCCGATGTGGGGCTTGATCCCAGGACCCTGGGATCATGACCTGAGCCGAAGGCAGAGGCTTAACCCACTGAGCCACCCAGGTGCCCCTGTCACCTTACTTTTGAAGACTTCTACTTCAAAAGGCTACTTCAAAAGGCTATGGAAATCGGGCACCTGGATGGCTCAGTGGGTTAAAGCTTCTGCCTTCGGCTCAGGTCATGATCCCAGGGTCCTGGGATCAAGCTCTGCATTGGGCTCTCTGCTCCGCAGGGAGCCAGCCTGCTTCCTCCTCTCTCTCTCTGCCTGCCTCTCTGCCTACTTGTGATCTCTGCCTGTCAAATAAATAAATAAAATCTTAAAAAAAAAAAAAAAGTCTATGGAAATCTAAAAGAATGGACAACTATTATTAAACATTCAGTGTTCTTATATAGCACTGACCTAGATACTATGAAGAACAAAATACAGTAAGGTTGGATATATGCTAATGAGGACCTTATGATCAGTCAGAAAGACAAAACATATATGGAATAACAAAAAACACACATGGGAAACAGTCAACTGTTTCCAGTCATACATGGCACAACTGTCTGTGGTCAAGGGCCCTATTAACCAATATAGATGAGACAGTATAACTTGCTATTTATGTGAGATAGGAGTTACGCAAAGAATAAAAGGCTCAAATTCATCTGTTGAATTAATATCCAAAATATATGAAGAACTCATAACAACTCAAGCAGAAAAAAACAATTTGAGAATGAGAAGATCTAAATACCCACTTTTCCAAAGACATACAGATGGCCTAAAAGACACATGAAAAGATGTTCCACATCAGTCACCAGTGAAATGCAAATCAAAAGGACAATGAAAGACAATGAAAGAACACTTCACACCTGTTACAATGGTTATTCTCAAAAGGACAAGAAATAACAAGTATTGATAAGGATACGGAGAAAACAGAACTCTGCACTGCTGGTGGGAATGTAAATTGGTACAGCCACTGTGGAAAACAGTACAGAAGTTCCTCAAGAAATTAAAAATATAACTATCACAAGATCAAGCAACTCCACTTCTGGGTATACATCCAAAGAAAAGGAACATTAATTTGAAAAAATACCTGCACCCTCAAGTTCACTGCAACATTATTTACAATAGCCAAGACATGGAAACAATCTCTGTGTCCAATGATGGATAAACGGATAAAGAGTTAAGTGTGTATGTATGCAAGCATACATACATATACACTATGGACTATTATTCAGCCAAAAAAAAAGGAACTCCTGCCATCTGTGACAACATGAATGGCTCTTGAAGGCATTAAGCTAAGTGAAAAAAAGTCAGAGAAAGATATATATAACATATGATCTCATTTATGTGTGGAATCTAAAAAACCTCAACGTATAGCAACAGAACAAATTGGTGGCTGCTAGAGGCTAGGGTTGAGCAAAGTGAGTGAAGATGGTTAATAGGTACAAACTTCCAGTTAGAAAGCAAATCATGGGGATGTCATGTACACCATGGTGACTATAGTTAATAATACTGTACTGCATATTTGAAAGTTACTAAGAGTAAATTTCAAAAGTTCTCATCACAAGAAAAAAAACATTTGTAACTATATGCAGTGATGAGTGGATGAATGTTAACTAGACATAATGTGATCATCTCATAACATATGTTATGGAAGCATTACACTTTACCACCTGAAACAAATATAATATTATACATCAATTATATCATAAAAAATAGGCTCAAAGCAGGTATCAACTGAAGTGTTGAAGGATATACAATAAGTAGAAAAAATTAAAAATTAAATAGTAAACTATACAACATAGTAAACTATACAACAACACTTTTATAATATTTACTACTAAACCTTGTTTCTACTAGTGTTCCTCAATGGAAAAGACAAAGTCTTCCTCCTTATATATTAAACCCCATATGCAACAACACCAAGCAAGTAATAGGCAACCAGTAAACTTTTACCCCATCAATCAATAAACAGTTCATTTTAATGAAAGCACACCTGACATTTGCTATACGGATGGTTTACTATTTCATAAACATTAAAAAAAGTGAAAGGGGTACTTTCTTAAAACAACTAGTAAAATGCTACCTCAGCTCAATTTTGCCCTCTGGATACAATTTTACACTCTGTAAATAAGCCATACAACCTGTTCACAACCTGGCTCTGACTTGTTTTCCTGGTCTCAACTCCTTACCTCTGCCCTATCAGCCTTACACCCCGGCCACACCCAACTTCCGCCGGCTCTCTACATCCACAAGGCCAGAGTCCTTCACCCACTGCTCTACTGCATCTTCCTATTTATCTTCCAGAACCAGTCACCAGTTCTTGTGAGGCTTCCAGGGAGAATTAATACTCATCGGTGGCTCTCACAGCACCGTGTTCCTACCTCCGTTACTGAGTGAAACAGACTACGTTATAACTTCCTGGTTCTCTCCAGAAATAAAGGTACCTAAAGGCAGAGCTCTTTCACTTTCATAGTCTGAGCAATACCTAGCACTGTACTTGGTACACAAGACAAAATTACTGCTGAATGCAGGAAAGAGTACACAACATTACAAACATCATTCAAGAGTTCTTTACTATCACCTGGAAATATATGTGCATTCCATGTATTCCACACATCATAAGGAACTCACAGACCAAACATTAAATGGTGATGATGCAGCTGCAAAAGGACTCTTCATTATCAGATATATCTGCGATAAGGTCTGCTTTAAAAATGAACCTTTTTTTTTAAAGATTTTATTATTTGAGATAGAGTGAAAGGGAGAAGCAGGATCCCCACAGAGCAGGGAGCCTAACATGGGGCTCAATCCCAGGACCCTGGGATCATGACCTGAGCTGAAAAGAGATGCTTAACCAACTGAGCCACCCCACTGCCCCTGAACTTCTTACTTTAACATGAACTCTTTACTTCAAAAATGAACTCTTTAAAAATGAACTCTGAGGGGCGCCTGGGTGGCTCAGTGGGTTAAAGCCTCTGCCTTCGGCTCAGGTCATGATCCCAGGGTCCTGGGGTCGAGCCCCACATTGGGCTCTCTGCTCAGTGGGAAGCCTGCTTCCTCCTCTCTCTCTCTGCTTGTCTCTCTGCCTGTTTGTGATCTTTCTCTGTCAAATAAATAAATAAAATCTTAAAAAAAAAAAAAAAAAACTCTGAGTCTGAAATTACCCGACTCAGAAGTTTGTTATGTGGCTTTCCAGAACCAATTTAGTATAAAGCTAGATGTATTTTTGACTAGCAATAAGACTATCATGGAATCCACATAAGACAGTTGAAAATTCAAATTTAAAAAAGGAACTATTAGTAATTAAATATCAAATTATTCAAGAATCCTTGGAATTTGATTTCAGATCTCTAGAAAGTAAGTGTTTTTTTTCTTCCCCCAGTGTCTATCTTTTGTGCAAATCATTTTACAAAATGTTTCATCTGATCATTTCTTAACCAAATTACTTGTGGAAGCTTTAAAGAATATCATGGCATGAAGTTAAAATCTAGGAAGTTTTGTTATTATCAGCATGTCAGAATGCTGAGAAGGATACCTGTTCTAAAAATTCAAATACAACAGGGTACAGATCTGATTACCTATATAAAGTCTCTGTCAAGTTAAATGGGAATAAATTAATTTGAAATCCAAAGACAAATCTTTCTTCCTTTTAGTATTAACAATAATGTTAATTGTTGAGTCACCATAAGTGACTCTTAATCTCACAAAACAAACTGAAGGTTGCTGGGGGGGGGAGGGGGTTTCCGAAAGGGGGGTGGGGTTGTGGACATTGGGGAGGGTATGTGCTATGGTGAGTGCTGTGAACTGTGTAAACCTGGCGATTCACAGACCTGTACCCCTGAGGATAAAAATACATTATATGTTTATAAAAAAAAAAAAAAAGAAAAAAAAGAAAAAAAAAAAAGATTCCTTCTCTCCTCTCTGCTCCCTCTCTAAAAATAACAATAACAATAACAATAATAAAAATAAAAATAAATTAAATAAAGGCCAGATGTGCTATTTGCCTGGAATCAAGGAAAAGGTAGCAAGTAAGCACTCTTTATTGTTACTGCTCTACTACAAATGCTCAGACTCATCATGGGAATCCAATTAATGTATTTAGTTATTTTTTTCTTTAATAAACACTGTAATATTAGTTTATGCATAATTAGATTACTCAGAAGTTTATGCATAAATACATTTCACATTGAAGAGATGTACCCTGTTACAGCAGCCATTATTTTTCTATAATACAGAGGATACTAACATAGTCAAATACAAATTAGCATCAGGAAATAAACTCATAGAAGCAAATGTTTGTGGAAAACTTCCAAAACAATAAGGAATTAAGAATACTTTGTAAATATTTGAGAAAACATAATCAAATGAAAAGCAAACCTAATCTACACATAAATCATACATCCATGAAAATTAAGTATCTCAAACTGTTGCAAAGATATTTTTTATAAACTGGGCACAATTATGATTGCTGATTATTAACAATTTTATCAATAGATCATTAAGCTAGAAGAGTAAGCTAATCATTGCTAACATCTAACAAGTATGCTACGTTTTTACTAAAAAGGGAGTTTGATACTTTGTCACCTTACTTTTTTTTTTAAGATTTTTTTTTTAATTTATCTGACAGAGATCACAAGTAGGCAGAGAGGCAAGCAGAGAGAGAGGAGGAAGCAGGCTCCCTGCAGAGCAGAGAGCCCGATGTGGGGCTTGATCCCAGGACCCTGGGATCATGACCTGAGCCGAAGGCAGAGGCTTAACCCACTGAGCCACCCAGGTGCCCCTGTCACCTTACTTTTGAAGACTTCTACTTCAAAAGGCTATGGAAATCGGGCACCTGGATGGCTCAGTGGGTTAAAGCTTCTGCCTTCGGCTCAGGTCATGATCCCAGGGTCCTGGGATCAAGCTCTGCATTGGGCTCTCTGCTCCGCAGGGAGCCAGCCTGCTTCCTCCTCTCTCTCTCTGCCTGCCTCTCTGCCTACTTGTGATCTCTGCCTGTCAAATAAATAAATAAAATCTTAAAAAAAAAAAAAAAGTCTATGGAAATCTAAAAGAATGGACAACTATTATTAAACATTCAGTGTTCTTATATAGCACTGACCTAGATACTATGAAGAACAAAATACAGTAAGGTTGGATATATGCTAATGAGGACCTTATGATCAGTCAGAAAGACAAAAACATATATGGAATAACAAAAAACACACATGGGAAACAGTCAACTGTTTCCAGTCATACATGGCACAACTGTCTGTGGTCAAGGGCCCTATTAACCAATATAGATGAGACAGTATAACTTGCTATTTATGTGAGATAGGAGTTACGCAAAGAATAAAAGGCTCAAATTCATCTGTTGAATTAATATCCAAAATATATGAAGAACTCATAACAACTCAAGCAGAAAAACAATTTGAGAATGAGAAGATCTAAATACCCACTTTTCCAAAGACATACAGATGGCCTAAAAGACACATGAAAAGATGTTCCACATCAGTCACCAGTGAAATGCAAATCAAAAGGACAATGAAAGACAATGAAAGAACACTTCACACCTGTTACAATGGTTATTCTCAAAAGGACAAGAAATAACAAGTATTGATAAGGATACGGAGAAAACAGAACTCTGCACTGCTGGTGGGAATGTAAATTGGTACAGCCACTGTGGAAAACAGTACAGAAGTTCCTCAAGAAATTAAAAATATAACTATCACAAGATCAAGCAACTCCACTTCTGGGTATACATCCAAAGAAAAGGAACATTAATTTGAAAAAATACCTGCACCCTCAAGTTCACTGCAACATTATTTACAATAGCCAAGACATGGAAACAATCTCTGTGTCCAATGATGGATAAACGGATAAAGAGTTAAGTGTGTATGTATGCAAGCATACATACATATACACTATGGACTATTATTCAGCCAAAAAAAAGGAACTCCTGCCATCTGTGACAACATGAATGGCTCTTGAAGGCATTAAGCTAAGTGAAAAAAAGTCAGAGTCAGAGAAAGATATATAACATATGATCTCATTTATGTGTGGAATCTAAAAAAAACCTCAACGTATAGCAACAGAACAAATTGGTGGCTGCTAGAGGCTAGGGTTGAGCAAAGTGAGTGAAGATGGTTAATAGGTACAAACTTCCAGTTAGAAAGCAAATCATGGGGATGTCATGTACACCATGGTGACTATAGTTAATAATACTGTACTGCATATTTGAAAGTTACTAAGAGTAAATTTCAAAAGTTCTCATCACAAGAAAAAAAACATTTGTAACTATATGCAGTGATGAGTGGATGAATGTTAACTAGACATAATGTGATCATCTCATAACATATGTTATGGAAGCATTACACTTTACCACCTGAAACAAATATAATATTATACATCAATTATATCATAAAAAATAGGCTCAAAGCAGGTATCAACTGAAGTGTTGAAGGATATACAATAAGTAGAAAAAATTAAAAATTAAATAGTAAACTATACAACATAGTAAACTATACAACAACACTTTTATAATATTTACTACTAAACCTTGTTTCTACTAGTGTTCCTCAATGGAAAAGACAAAGTCTTCCTCCTTATATATTAAACCCCATATGCAACAACACCAAGCAAGTAATAGGCAACCAGTAAACTTTTACCCCATCAATCAATAAACAGTTCATTTTAATGAAAGCACACCTGACATTTGCTATACGGATGGTTTACTATTTCATAAACATTAAAAAAGTGAAAGGGGTACTTTCTTAAACAACTAGTAAAATGCTACCTCAGCTCAATTTTGCCCTCTGGATACAATTTTACACTCTGTAAATAAGCCATACAACCTGTTCACAACCTGGCTCTGACTTGTTTTCCTGGTCTCAACTCCTTACCTCTGCCCTATCAGCCTTACACCCCGGCCACACCCAACTTCCGCCGGCTCTCTACATCCACAAGGCCAGAGTCCTTCACCCACTGCTCTACTGCATCTTCCTATTTATCTTCCAGAACCAGTCACCAGTTCTTGTGAGGCTTCCAGGGAGAATTAATACTCATCGGTGGCTCTCACAGCACCGTGTTCCTACCTCCGTTACTGAGTGAAACAGACTACGTTATAACTTCCTGGTTCTCTCCAGAAATAAAGGTACCTAAAGGCAGAGCTCTTTCACTTTCATAGTCTGAGCAATACCTAGCACTGTACTTGGTACACAAGACAAAATTACTGCTGAATGCAGGAAAGAGTACACAACATTACAAACATCATTCAAGAGTTCTTTACTATCACCCTGGAAATATATGTGCATTCCATGTATTCCACACATCATAAGGAACTCACAGACCAAACATTAAATGGTGATGATGCAGCTGCAAAAGGACTCTTCATTATCAGATATATCTGCGATAAGGTCTGCTTTAAAAATGAACCTTTTTTTTTTAAAGATTTTATTATTTGAGATAGAGTGAAAGGGAGAAGCAGGATCCCCACAGAGCAGGGAGCCTAACATGGGGCTCAATCCCAGGACCCTGGGATCATGACCTGAGCTGAAAAGAGATGCTTAACCAACTGAGCCACCCCACTGCCCCTGAACTTCTTACTTTAACATGAACTCTTTACTTCAAAAATGAACTCTTTAAAAATGAACTCTGAGGGGCGCCTGGGTGGCTCAGTGGGTTAAAGCCTCTGCCTTCGGCTCAGGTCATGATCCCAGGGTCCTGGGGTCGAGCCCCACATTGGGCTCTCTGCTCAGTGGGAAGCCTGCTTCCTCCTCTCTCTCTCTGCTTGTCTCTCTGCCTGTTTGTGATCTTTCTCTGTCAAATAAATAAATAAAATCTTAAAAAAAAAAAAAAATGAACTCTGAGTCTGAAATTACCCGACTCAGAAGTTTGTTATGTGGCTTTCCAGAACCAATTTAGTATAAAGCTAGATGTATTTTTGACTAGCAATAAGACTATCATGGAATCCACATAAGACAGTTGAAAATTCAAATTTAAAAAAGGAACTATTAGTAATTAAATATCAAATTATTCAAGAATCCTTGGAATTTGATTTCAGATCTCTAGAAAGTAAGTGTTTTTTTTTCTTCCCCCAGTGTCTATCTTTTTGTGCAAATCATTTTACAAAATGTTTCATCTGATCATTTCTTAACCAAATTACTTGTGGAAGCTTTAAAGAATATCATGGCATGAAGTTAAAATCTAGGAAGTTTTGTTATTATCAGCATGTCAGAATGCTGAGAAGGATACCTGTTCTAAAAATTCAAATACAACAGGGTACAGATCTGATTACCTATATAAAGTCTCTGTCAAGTTAAATGGGAATAAATTAATTTGAAATCCAAAGACAAATCTTTCTTCCTTTTAGTATTAACAATAATGTTAATTGTTGAGTCACCATAAGTGACTCTTAATCTCACAAAACAAACTGAAGGTTGCTGGGGGGGAGGGGGGTTTCCGAAAGGGGGGTGGGGTTGTGGACATTGGGGAGGGTATGTGCTATGGTGAGTGCTGTGAACTGTGTAAACCTGGCGATTCACAGACCTGTACCCCTGAGGATAAAAATACATTATATGTTTATAAAAAAGAAAAAAAGAAAGAAAAAGAAAAAAAAAAGATTCCTTCTCTCCTCTCTGCTCCCTCTCTAAAAATAACAATAACAATAACAATAATAAAAATAAAAATAAATTAAATAAAGGCCAGATGTGCTATTTGCCTGGAATCAAGGAAAAGGTAGCAAGTAAGCACTCTTTATTGTTACTGCTCTACTACAAATGCTCAGACTCATCATGGGAATCCAATTAATGTATTTAGTTATTTTTTTCTTTAATAAACACTGTAATATTAGTTTATGCATAATTAGATTACTCAGAAGTTTATGCATAAATACATTTCACATTGAAGAGATGTACCCTGTTACAGCAGCCATTATTTTTCTATAATACAGAGGATACTAACATAGTCAAATACAAATTAGCATCAGGAAATAAACTCATAGAAGCAAATGTTTGTGGAAAACTTCCAAAACAATAAGGAATTAAGAATACTTTGTAAATATTTGAGAAAACATAATCAAATGAAAAGCAAACCTAATCTACACATAAATCATACATCCATGAAAATTAAGTATCTCAAACTGTTGCAAAGATATTTTTTATAAACTGGGCACAATTATGATTGCTGATTATTAACAATTTTATCAATAGATCATTAAGCTAGAACAGTAAGCTAATCATTGCTAACATCTAACAAGTATGCTACGTTTTTACTAAAAAGGGAGTTTGATACTTTGTCACCTTACTTTTTTTTTTAAGATTTTTTTTTTAATTTATCTGACAGAGATCACAAGTAGGCAGAGAGGCAAGCAGAGAGAGAGGAGGAAGCAGGCTCCCTGCAGAGCAGAGAGCCCGATGTGGGGCTTGATCCCAGGACCCTGGGATCATGACCTGAGCCGAAGGCAGAGGCTTAACCCACTGAGCCACCCAGGTGCCCCTGTCACCTTACTTTTGAAGACTTCTACTTCAAAAGGCTATGGAAATCGGGCACCTGGATGGCTCAGTGGGTTAAAGCTTCTGCCTTCGGCTCAGGTCATGATCCCAGGGTCCTGGGATCAAGCTCTGCATTGGGCTCTCTGCTCCGCAGGGAGCCAGCCTGCTTCCTCCTCTCTCTCTCTGCCTGCCTCTCTGCCTACTTGTGATCTCTGCCTGTCAAATAAATAAATAAAATCTTAAAAAAAAAAAAAAGTCTATGGAAATCTAAAAGAATGGACAACTATTATTAAACATTCAGTGTTCTTATATAGCACTGACCTAGATACTATGAAGAACAAAATACAGTAAGGTTGGATATATGCTAATGAGGACCTTATGATCAGTCAGAAAGACAAAACATATATGGAATAACAAAAAAACACACATGGGAAACAGTCAACTGTTTCCAGTCATACATGGCACAACTGTCTGTGGTCAAGGGCCCTATTAACCAATATAGATGAGACAGTATAACTTGCTATTTATGTGAGATAGGAGTTACGCAAAGAATAAAAGGCTCAAATTCATCTGTTGAATTAATATCCAAAATATATGAAGAACTCATAACAACTCAAGCAGAAAAACAATTTGAGAATGAGAAGATCTAAATACCCACTTTTCCAAAGACATACAGATGGCCTAAAAGACACATGAAAAGATGTTCCACATCAGTCACCAGTGAAATGCAAATCAAAAGGACAATGAAAGACAATGAAAGAACACTTCACACCTGTTACAATGGTTATTCTCAAAAGGACAAGAAATAACAAGTATTGATAAGGATACGGAGAAAACAGAACTCTGCACTGCTGGTGGGAATGTAAATTGGTACAGCCACTGTGGAAAACAGTACAGAAGTTCCTCAAGAAATTAAAAATATAACTATCACAAGATCAAGCAACTCCACTTCTGGGTATACATCCAAAGAAAAGGAACATTTAATTTGAAAAAATACCTGCACCCTCAAGTTCACTGCAACATTATTTACAATAGCCAAGACATGGAAACAATCTCTGTGTCCAATGATGGATAAACGGATAAAGAGTTAAGTGTGTATGTATGCAAGCATACATACATATACACTATGGACTATTATTCAGCCAAAAAAAGGAACTCCTGCCATCTGTGACAACATGAATGGCTCTTGAAGGCATTAAGCTAAGTGAAAAAAAGTCAGAGAAAGATATATAACATATGATCTCATTTATGTGTGGAATCTAAAAAACCTCAACGTATAGCAACAGAACAAATTGGTGGCTGCTAGAGGCTAGGGTTGAGCAAAGTGAGTGAAGATGGTTAATAGGTACAAACTTCCAGTTAGAAAGCAAATCATGGGGATGTCATGTACACCATGGTGACTATAGTTAATAATACTGTACTGCATATTTGAAAGTTACTAAGAGTAAATTTCAAAAGTTCTCATCACAAGAAAAAAAACATTTGTAACTATATGCAGTGATGAGTGGATGAATGTTAACTAGACATAATGTGATCATCTCATAACATATGTTATGGAAGCATTACACTTTACCACCTGAAACAAATATAATATTATACATCAATTATATCATAAAAAAATAGGCTCAAAGCAGGTATCAACTGAAGTGTTTGAAGGATATACAATAAGTAGAAAAAATTAAAAATTAAATAGTAAACTATACAACATAGTAAACTATACAACAACACTTTTATAATATTTACTACTAAACCTTGTTTCTACTAGTGTTCCTCAATGGAAAAGACAAAGTCTTCCTCCTTATATATTAAACCCCATATGCAACAACACCAAGCAAGTAATAGGCAACCAGTAAACTTTTACCCCATCAATCAATAAACAGTTCATTTTAATGAAAGCACACCTGACATTTGCTATACGGATGGTTTACTATTTCATAAACATTAAAAAAGTGAAAGGGGTACTTTCTTAAACAACTAGTAAAATGCTACCTCAGCTCAATTTTGCCCTCTGGATACAATTTTACACTCTGTAAATAAGCCATACAACCTGTTCACAACCTGGCTCTGACTTGTTTTCCTGGTCTCAACTCCTTACCTCTGCCCTATCAGCCTTACACCCCGGCCACACCCAACTTCCGCCGGCTCTCTACATCCACAAGGCCAGAGTCCTTCACCCACTGCTCTACTGCATCTTCCTATTTATCTTCCAGAACCAGTCACCAGTTCTTGTGAGGCTTCCAGGGAGAATTAATACTCATCGGTGGCTCTCACAGCACCGTGTTCCTACCTCCGTTACTGAGTGAAACAGACTACGTTATAACTTCCTGGTTCTCTCCAGAAATAAAGGTACCTAAAGGCAGAGCTCTTTCACTTTCATAGTCTGAGCAATACCTAGCACTGTACTTGGTACACAAGACAAAATTACTGCTGAATGCAGGAAAGAGTACACAACATTACAAACATCATTCAAGAGTTCTTTACTATCACCTGGAAATATATGTGCATTCCATGTATTCCACACATCATAAGGAACTCACAGACCAAACATTAAATGGTGATGATGCAGCTGCAAAAGGACTCTTCATTATCAGATATATCTGCGATAAGGTCTGCTTTAAAAATGAACCTTTTTTTTTAAAGATTTTATTATTTGAGATAGAGTGAAAGGGAGAAGCAGGATCCCCACAGAGCAGGGAGCCTAACATGGGGCTCAATCCCAGGACCCTGGGATCATGACCTGAGCTGAAAAGAGAGATGCTTAACCAACTGAGCCACCCCACTGCCCCTGAACTTCTTACTTTAACATGAACTCTTTACTTCAAAAAAATGAACTCTTTAAAAATGAACTCTGAGGGGCGCCTGGGTGGCTCAGTGGGTTAAAGCCTCTGCCTTCGGCTCAGGTCATGATCCCAGGGTCCTGGGGTCGAGCCCCACATTGGGCTCTCTGCTCAGTGGGAAGCCTGCTTCCTCCTCTCTCTCTCTGCTTGTCTCTCTGCCTGTTTGTGATCTTTCTCTGTCAAATAAATAAATAAAATCTTAAAAAAAAAAAAAAAAAATGAACTCTGAGTCTGAAATTACCCGACTCAGAAGTTTGTTATGTGGCTTTCCAGAACCAATTTAGTATAAAGCTAGATGTATTTTTGACTAGCAATAAGACTATCATGGAATCCACATAAGACAGTTGAAAATTCAAATTTAAAAAAGGAACTATTAGTAATTAAATATCAAATTATTCAAGAATCCTTGGAATTTGATTTCAGATCTCTAGAAAGTAAGTGTTTTTTTCTTCCCCCAGTGTCTATCTTTTGTGCAAATCATTTTACAAAATGTTTCATCTGATCATTTCTTAACCAAATTACTTGTGGAAGCTTTAAAGAATATCATGGCATGAAGTTTAAAATCTAGGAAGTTTTGTTATTATCAGCATGTCAGAATGCTGAGAAGGATACCTGTTCTAAAAATTCAAATACAACAGGGTACAGATCTGATTACCTATATAAAGTCTCTGTCAAGTTAAATGGGAATAAATTAATTTGAAATCCAAAGACAAATCTTTCTTCCTTTTAGTATTAACAATAATGTTAATTGTTGAGTCACCATAAGTGACTCTTAATCTCACAAAACAAACTGAAGGTTGCTGGGGGGGAGGGGGTTTCCGAAAGGGGGGTGGGGTTGTGGACATTGGGGAGGGTATGTGCTATGGTGAGTGCTGTGAACTGTGTAAACCTGGCGATTCACAGACCTGTACCCCTGAGGATAAAAATACATTATATGTTTATAAAAAAGAAAAAAAGAAAGAAAAAGAAAAAAAAAAGATTCCTTCTCTCCTCTCTGCTCCCTCTCTAAAAATAACAATAACAATAACAATAATAAAAATAAAAATAAATTAAATAAAGGCCAGATGTGCTATTTGCCTGGAATCAAGGAAAAGGTAGCAAGTAAGCACTCTTTATTGTTACTGCTCTACTACAAATGCTCAGACTCATCATGGGAATCCAATTAATGTATTTAGTTATTTTTTTCTTTAATAAACACTGTAATATTAGTTTATGCATAATTAGATTACTCAGAAGTTTATGCATAAATACATTTCACATTGAAGAGATGTACCCTGTTACAGCAGCCATTATTTTTCTATAATACAGAGGATACTAACATAGTCAAATACAAATTAGCATCAGGAAATAAACTCATAGAAGCAAATGTTTGTGGAAAACTTCCAAAACAATAAGGAATTAAGAATACTTTGTAAATATTTGAGAAAACATAATCAAATGAAAAGCAAACCTAATCTACACATAAATCATACATCCATGAAAATTAAGTATCTCAAACTGTTGCAAAGATATTTTTTATAAACTGGGCACAATTATGATTGCTGATTATTAACAATTTTATCAATAGATCATTAAGCTAGAACAGTAAGCTAATCATTGCTAACATCTAACAAGTATGCTACGTTTTTACTAAAAAGGGAGTTTGATACTTTGTCACCTTACTTTTTTTTTTTAAGATTTTTTTTTTAATTTATCTGACAGAGATCACAAGTAGGCAGAGAGGCAAGCAGAGAGAGAGGAGGAAGCAGGCTCCCTGCAGAGCAGAGAGCCCGATGTGGGGCTTGATCCCAGGACCCTGGGATCATGACCTGAGCCGAAGGCAGAGGCTTAACCCACTGAGCCACCCAGGTGCCCCTGTCACCTTACTTTTGAAGACTTCTACTTCAAAAGGGCTATGGAAATCGGGCACCTGGATGGCTCAGTGGGTTAAAGCTTCTGCCTTCGGCTCAGGTCATGATCCCAGGGTCCTGGGATCAAGCTCTGCATTGGGCTCTCTGCTCCGCAGGGAGCCAGCCTGCTTCCTCCTCTCTCTCTCTCTGCCTGCCTCTCTGCCTACTTGTGATCTCTGCCTGTCAAATAAATAAATAAAATCTTAAAAAAAAAAAAAAGTCTATGGAAATCTAAAAGAATGGACAACTATTATTAAACATTCAGTGTTCTTATATAGCACTGACCTAGATACTATGAAGAACAAAATACAGTAAGGTTGGATATATGCTAATGAGGACCTTATGATCAGTCAGAAAGACAAAACATATATGGAATAACAAAAACACACATGGGAAACAGTCAACTGTTTCCAGTCATACATGGCACAACTGTCTGTGGTCAAGGGCCCTATTAACCAATATAGATGAGACAGTATAACTTGCTATTTATGTGAGATAGGAGTTACGCAAAGAATAAAAGGCTCAAATTCATCTGTTGAATTAATATCCAAAATATATGAAGAACTCATAACAACTCAAGCAGAAAAACAATTTGAGAATGAGAAGATCTAAATACCCACTTTTC
Source organism: Mustela putorius furo (assembly GCF_011764305.1). NCBI lineage: Eukaryota > Metazoa > Chordata > Mammalia > Carnivora > Mustelidae > Mustela > Mustela putorius. The sequence continues at coordinate 24,407,361 of NW_025422368.1, read as the reverse complement.
CAAAGACATACAGATGGCCTAAAAGACACATGAAAAGATGTTCCACATCAGTCACCAGTGAAATGCAAATCAAAAGGACAATGAAAGACAATGAAAGAACACTTCACACCTGTTACAATGGTTATTCTCAAAAGGACAAGAAATAACAAGTATTGATAAGGATACGGAGAAAACAGAACTCTGCACTGCTGGTGGGAATGTAAATTGGTACAGCCACTGTGGAAAACAGTACAGAAGTTCCTCAAGAAATTAAAAATATAACTATCACAAGATCAAGCAACTCCACTTCTGGGTATACATCCAAAGAAAAGGAACATTAATTTGAAAAAATACCTGCACCCTCAAGTTCACTGCAACATTATTTACAATAGCCAAGACATGGAAACAATCTCTGTGTCCAATGATGGATAAACGGATAAAGAGTTAAGTGTGTATGTATGCAAGCATACATACATATACACTATGGACTATTATTCAGCCAAAAAAAGGAACTCCTGCCATCTGTGACAACATGAATGGCTCTTGAAGGCATTAAGCTAAGTGAAAAAAAGTCAGAGAAAGATATATAACATATGATCTCATTTATGTGTGGAATCTAAAAAACCTCAACGTATAGCAACAGAACAAATTGGTGGCTGCTAGAGGCTAGGGTTGAGCAAAGTGAGTGAAGATGGTTAATAGGTACAAACTTCCAGTTAGAAAGCAAATCATGGGGATGTCATGTACACCATGGTGACTATAGTTAATAATACTGTACTGCATATTTGAAAGTTACTAAGAGTAAATTTCAAAAGTTCTCATCACAAGAAAAAAACATTTGTAACTATATGCAGTGATGAGTGGATGAATGTTAACTAGACATAATGTGATCATCTCATAACATATGTTATGGAAGCATTACACTTTACCACCTGAAACAAATATAATATTATACATCAATTATATCATAAAAAATAGGCTCAAAGCAGGTATCAACTGAAGTGTTGAAGGATATACAATAAGTAGAAAAAATTAAAAATTAAATAGTAAACTATACAACATAGTAAACTATACAACAACACTTTTATAATATTTACTACTAAACCTTGTTTCTACTAGTGTTCCTCAATGGAAAAGACAAAGTCTTCCTCCTTATATATTAAACCCCATATGCAACAACACCAAGCAAGTAATAGGCAACCAGTAAACTTTTACCCCATCAATCAATAAACAGTTCATTTTAATGAAAGCACACCTGACATTTGCTATACGGATGGTTTACTATTTCATAAACATTAAAAAAGTGAAAGGGGTACTTTCTTAAACAACTAGTAAAATGCTACCTCAGCTCAATTTTGCCCTCTGGATACAATTTTACACTCTGTAAATAAGCCATACAACCTGTTCACAACCTGGCTCTGACTTGTTTTCCTGGTCTCAACTCCTTACCTCTGCCCTATCAGCCTTACACCCCGGCCACACCCAACTTCCGCCGGCTCTCTACATCCACAAGGCCAGAGTCCTTCACCCACTGCTCTACTGCATCTTCCTATTTATCTTCCAGAACCAGTCACCAGTTCTTGTGAGGCTTCCAGGGAGAATTAATACTCATCGGTGGCTCTCACAGCACCGTGTTCCTACCTCCGTTACTGAGTGAAACAGACTACGTTATAACTTCCTGGTTCTCTCCAGAAATAAAGGTACCTAAAGGCAGAGCTCTTTCACTTTCATAGTCTGAGCAATACCTAGCACTGTACTTGGTACACAAGACAAAATTACTGCTGAATGCAGGAAAGAGTACACAACATTACAAACATCATTCAAGAGTTCTTTACTATCACCTGGAAATATATGTGCATTCCATGTATTCCACACATCATAAGGAACTCACAGACCAAACATTAAATGGTGATGATGCAGCTGCAAAAGGACTCTTCATTATCAGATATATCTGCGATAAGGTCTGCTTTAAAAATGAACCTTTTTTTTTAAAGATTTTATTATTTGAGATAGAGTGAAAGGGAGAAGCAGGATCCCCACAGAGCAGGGAGCCTAACATGGGGCTCAATCCCAGGACCCTGGGATCATGACCTGAGCTGAAAAGAGATGCTTAACCAACTGAGCCACCCCACTGCCCCTGAACTTCTTACTTTAACATGAACTCTTTACTTCAAAAATGAACTCTTTAAAAATGAACTCTGAGGGGCGCCTGGGTGGCTCAGTGGGTTAAAGCCTCTGCCTTCGGCTCAGGTCATGATCCCAGGGTCCTGGGGTCGAGCCCCACATTGGGCTCTCTGCTCAGTGGGAAGCCTGCTTCCTCCTCTCTCTCTCTGCTTGTCTCTCTGCCTGTTTGTGATCTTTCTCTGTCAAATAAATAAATAAAATCTTAAAAAAAAAAAAAAATGAACTCTGAGTCTGAAATTACCCGACTCAGAAGTTTGTTATGTGGCTTTCCAGAACCAATTTAGTATAAAGCTAGATGTATTTTTGACTAGCAATAAGACTATCATGGAATCCACATAAGACAGTTGAAAATTCAAATTTAAAAAAGGAACTATTAGTAATTAAATATCAAATTATTCAAGAATCCTTGGAATTTGATTTCAGATCTCTAGAAAGTAAGTGTTTTTTTCTTCCCCCAGTGTCTATCTTTTGTGCAAATCATTTTACAAAATGTTTCATCTGATCATTTCTTAACCAAATTACTTGTGGAAGCTTTAAAGAATATCATGGCATGAAGTTAAAATCTAGGAAGTTTTGTTATTATCAGCATGTCAGAATGCTGAGAAGGATACCTGTTCTAAAAATTCAAATACAACAGGGTACAGATCTGATTACCTATATAAAGTCTCTGTCAAGTTAAATGGGAATAAATTAATTTGAAATCCAAAGACAAATCTTTCTTCCTTTTAGTATTAACAATAATGTTAATTGTTGAGTCACCATAAGTGACTCTTAATCTCACAAAACAAACTGAAGGTTGCTGGGGGGGAGGGGGTTTCCGAAAGGGGGGTGGGGTTGTGGACATTGGGGAGGGTATGTGCTATGGTGAGTGCTGTGAACTGTGTAAACCTGGCGATTCACAGACCTGTACCCCTGAGGATAAAAATACATTATATGTTTATAAAAAAGAAAAAAAGAAAGAAAAAGAAAAAAAAAAGATTCCTTCTCTCCTCTCTGCTCCCTCTCTAAAAATAACAATAACAATAACAATAATAAAAATAAAAATAATTAAATAAAGGCCAGATGTGCTATTTGCCTGGAATCAAGGAAAAGGTAGCAAGTAAGCACTCTTTATTGTTACTGCTCTACTACAAATGCTCAGACTCATCATGGGAATCCAATTAATGTATTTAGTTATTTTTTTCTTTAATAAACACTGTAATATTAGTTTATGCATAATTAGATTACTCAGAAGTTTATGCATAAATACATTTCACATTGAAGAGATGTACCCTGTTACAGCAGCCATTATTTTTCTATAATACAGAGGATACTAACATAGTCAAATACAAATTAGCATCAGGAAATAAACTCATAGAAGCAAATGTTTGTGGAAAACTTCCAAAACAATAAGGAATTAAGAATACTTTGTAAATATTTGAGAAAACATAATCAAATGAAAAGCAAACCTAATCTACACATAAATCATACATCCATGAAAATTAAGTATCTCAAACTGTTGCAAAGATATTTTTTATAAACTGGGCACAATTATGATTGCTGATTATTAACAATTTTATCAATAGATCATTAAGCTAGAACAGTAAGCTAATCATTGCTAACATCTAACAAGTATGCTACGTTTTTACTAAAAAGGGAGTTTGATACTTTGTCACCTTACTTTTTTTTTTTTAAGATTTTTTTTTTAATTTATCTGACAGAGATCACAAGTAGGCAGAGAGGCAAGCAGAGAGAGAGGAGGAAGCAGGCTCCCTGCAGAGCAGAGAGCCCGATGTGGGGCTTGATCCCAGGACCCTGGGATCATGACCTGAGCCGAAGGCAGAGGCTTAACCCCACTGAGCCACCCAGGTGCCCCTGTCACCTTACTTTTGAAGACTTCTACTTCAAAAGGCTATGGAAATCGGGCACCTGGATGGCTCAGTGGGTTAAAGCTTCTGCCTTCGGCTCAGGTCATGATCCCAGGGTCCTGGGATCAAGCTCTGCATTGGGCTCTCTGCTCCGCAGGGAGCCAGCCTGCTTCCTCCTCTCTCTCTCTGCCTGCCTCTCTGCCTACTTGTGATCTCTGCCTGTCAAATAAATAAATAAAATCTTAAAAAAAAAAAAAAGTCTATGGAAATCTAAAAGAATGGACAACTATTATTAAACATTCAGTGTTCTTATATAGCACTGACCTAGATACTATGAAGAACAAAATACAGTAAGGTTGGATATATGCTAATGAGGACCTTATGATCAGTCAGAAAGACAAAACATATATGGAATAACAAAAACACACATGGGAAACAGTCAACTGTTTCCAGTCATACATGGCACAACTGTCTGTGGTCAAGGGCCCTATTAACCAATATAGATGAGACAGTATAACTTGCTATTTATGTGAGATAGGAGTTACGCAAAGAATAAAAGGCTCAAATTCATCTGTTGAATTAATATCCAAAATATATGAAGAACTCATAACAACTCAAGCAGAAAAACAATTTGAGAATGAGAAGATCTAAATACCCACTTTTCCAAAGACATACAGATGGCCTAAAAGACACATGAAAAGATGTTCCACATCAGTCACCAGTGAAATGCAAATCAAAAGGACAATGAAAGACAATGAAAGAACACTTCACACCTGTTACAATGGTTATTCTCAAAAGGACAAGAAATAACAAGTATTGATAAGGATACGGAGAAAACAGAACTCTGCACTGCTGGTGGGAATGTAAATTGGTACAGCCACTGTGGAAAACAGTACAGAAGTTCCTCAAGAAATTAAAAATATAACTATCACAAGATCAAGCAACTCCACTTCTGGGTATACATCCAAAGAAAAGGAACATTAATTTGAAAAAATACCTGCACCCTCAAGTTCACTGCAACATTATTTACAATAGCCAAGACATGGAAACAATCTCTGTGTCCAATGATGGATAAACGGATAAAGAGTTAAGTGTGTATGTATGCAAGCATACATACATATACACTATGGACTATTATTCAGCCAAAAAAAGGAACTCCTGCCATCTGTGACAACATGAATGGCTCTTGAAGGCATTAAGCTAAGTGAAAAAAAGTCAGAGAAAGATATATAACATATGATCTCATTTATGTGTGGAATCTAAAAAACCTCAACGTATAGCAACAGAACAAATTGGTGGCTGCTAGAGGCTAGGGTTGAGCAAAGTGAGTGAAGATGGTTAATAGGTACAAACTTCCAGTTAGAAAGCAAATCATGGGGATGTCATGTACACCATGGTGACTATAGTTAATAATACTGTACTGCATATTTGAAAGTTACTAAGAGTAAATTTCAAAAGTTCTCATCACAAGAAAAAAAACATTTGTAACTATATGCAGTGATGAGTGGATGAATGTTAACTAGACATAATGTGATCATCTCATAACATATGTTATGGAAGCATTACACTTTACCACCTGAAACAAATATAATATTATACATCAATTATATCATAAAAAATAGGCTCAAAGCAGGTATCAACTGAAGTGTTGAAGGATATACAATAAGTAGAAAAAATTAAAAATTAAATAGTAAACTATACAACATAGTAAACTATACAACAACACTTTTATAATATTTACTACTAAACCTTGTTTCTACTAGTGTTCCTCAATGGAAAAGACAAAGTCTTCCTCCTTATATATTAAACCCCATATGCAACAACACCAAGCAAGTAATAGGCAACCAGTAAACTTTTACCCCATCAATCAATAAACAGTTCATTTTAATGAAAGCACACCTGACATTTGCTATACGGATGGTTTACTATTTCATAAACATTAAAAAAGTGAAAGGGGTACTTTCTTAAACAACTAGTAAAATGCTACCTCAGCTCAATTTTGCCCTCTGGATACAATTTTACACTCTGTAAATAAGCCATACAACCTGTGTTCACAACCTGGCTCTGACTTGTTTTCCTGGTCTCAACTCCTTACCTCTGCCCTATCAGCCTTACACCCCGGCCACACCCAACTTCCGCCGGCTCTCTACATCCACAAGGCCAGAGTCCTTCACCCACTGCTCTACTGCATCTTCCTATTTATCTTCCAGAACCAGTCACCAGTTCTTGTGAGGCTTCCAGGGAGAATTAATACTCATCGGTGGCTCTCACAGCACCGTGTTCCTACCTCCGTTACTGAGTGAAACAGACTACGTTATAACTTCCTGGTTCTCTCCAGAAATAAAGGTACCTAAAGGCAGAGCTCTTTCACTTTCATAGTCTGAGCAATACCTAGCACTGTACTTGGTACACAAGACAAAATTACTGCTGAATGCAGGAAAGAGTACACAACATTACAAACATCATTCAAGAGTTCTTTACTATCACCTGGAAATATATGTGCATTCCATGTATTCCACACATCATAAGGAACTCACAGACCAAACATTAAATGGTGATGATGCAGCTGCAAAAGGACTCTTCATTATCAGATATATCTGCGATAAGGTCTGCTTTAAAAATGAACCTTTTTTTTTAAGATTTTATTATTTGAGATAGAGTGTGAAAGGGAGAAGCAGGATCCCCACAGAGCAGGGAGCCTAACATGGGGCTCAATCCCAGGACCCTGGGATCATGACCTGAGCTGAAAAGAGATGCTTAACCAACTGAGCCACCCCACTGCCCCTGAACTTCTTACTTTAACATGAACTCTTTACTTCAAAAATGAACTCTTTAAAAATGAACTCTGAGGGGCGCCTGGGTGGCTCAGTGGGTTAAAGCCTCTGCCTTCGGCTCAGGTCATGATCCCAGGGTCCTGGGGTCGAGCCCCACATTGGGCTCTCTGCTCAGTGGGAAGCCTGCTTCCTCCTCTCTCTCTCTGCTTGTCTCTCTGCCTGTTTGTGATCTTTCTCTGTCAAATAAATAAATAAAATCTTAAAAAAAAAAAAAAAAAATGAACTCTGAGTCTGAAATTACCCGACTCAGAAGTTTGTTATGTGGCTTTCCAGAACCAATTTAGTATAAAGCTAGATGTATTTTTGACTAGCAATAAGACTATCATGGAATCCACATAAGACAGTTGAAAATTCAAATTTAAAAAAGGAACTATTAGTAATTAAATATCAAATTATTCAAGAATCCTTGGAATTTGATTTCAGATCTCTAGAAAGTAAGTGTTTTTTTCTTCCCCCAGTGTCTATCTTTTGTGCAAATCATTTTACAAAATGTTTCATCTGATCATTTCTTAACCAAATTACTTGTGGAAGCTTTAAAGAATATCATGGCATGAAGTTAAAATCTAGGAAGTTTTGTTATTATCAGCATGTCAGAATGCTGAGAAGGATACCTGTTCTAAAAATTCAAATACAACAGGGTACAGATCTGATTACCTATATAAAGTCTCTGTCAAGTTAAATGGGAATAAATTAATTTGAAATCCAAAGACAAATCTTTCTTCCTTTTAGTATTAACAATAATGTTAATAGCCACCATTTACTGAGAGCCTGCTACCTGCCAGACATTTCATGCAAATTCTACCCGAAAACACTTAGAAGAAAAGTGAACCTAGGAGGCCAAATAGCTGGCCAAAGCTACATAAGAAGTAATGGAATTCAAATCCAGGTCAATCAGGTTCCAAAGGATAAAAGTTAATTCACTCCTATGCTAACAACATGTCATACTGAAAGACTGAAACAAATTTCTACAACTCTCTTTCCTTCTTTGAACTGTGGAAGGATAAATGGTTTAAAGCATGTCTCATCACCTCCTAGCACTGCCATAACCATTCTTTAACTCACTGCTTGAAGTCTACGGTATGTGAAATCTATGCTTTTCAACATTTACTTTGATACTTCCAAAGTTAAACTGTTTGAATAGCATACAGTAGTAAATTTCTTTATCCTCAAGTCTAGATGAACACGTTTTCATATAAGTTTCCGAACTGTGTGCTACATAAAATCAACTACTTTCCCCTCAACACTTAGAGGTAACCTCCACAAAAAGGTTAAAAAGCCAGAAAATTAAGAGCAGCTTACTTTTAGGTATTAAATACTCCGAAACTAGTTAAAAAATAAAGAAACGGATTAAAAGGGGGTTCTCTAAATATTTGATTAAATACCAGTTTGGTAACATCAATTTCAAGTCTGAATTCCAGAAAGGAAGGAAAGTGAAGGAAAAAAGAACTTCAATTCAATAAAAATTCTGTTCCACCAGCTCCGCAAAATTTCACGGCTCATCTGCATTCTCTTAAAGCTTCTTCATTGATGGTACTTATTTAGAAAGGATTAAGAGCCAAGTTTAATACAGAAATTATTTAATTATATCTGTTTAGGACAGATGTATGTGGCCACTTATTCTGGCATCAAAGTAATTAGCATTAAAGATCAAAGGCTACTTGTGTGAATCCAGAATACAAACTTGTTTGGATTCTATGTCATGGAACCACAGAAAGAATCCAGTAAGTCAACTTTCACTGAATTTATTTATGCCTGTCATTTCCTTTGGGGCAAATTCATTTTACAGGCTGCTGGCAAAAGAGACTCAAAACTGGTCAGTTTTTATTGTTTGGTATTAACTCTTTCAGGATCAGCCATAGAGCTATAGCTAATTCAACCATGTTGCTGGTTCAAAAGAGAACTTAATTACATTAAGCCAAAGGCATTTATAAAATCAACTGACAGGAAAGAGAGATTAACTGCTATTATGATGTTGCTCCTGAAGCCAGGAACTAGAAAATCTGGATAAATTATGATAATTAGAATACCTCAGAAGAGAAAAGCTACCAGCTACTTTTTGTTCTTTACTAACCTGGCAACAAAATTTCCTTTTCTTTTATTTTCCACTTAAGCTCTTGTGCTACAGTTTTACTGTTATTATGAAGAGAATGCTGTGAGCAGTCTGGAGAATGGTTGCATGTGTTTACTCAATTACAACAACTCAGGGATGGCAGGAGATTCCCAAGGGCATCTAATCCAACTATCTATCCACAGAGAGTGATCCTTTCACCACCATATCTCCATTAAGTAGCCAAAGGATGGAATGTTCTCTACCAATTAAAAGTAGCACACTCCATCTTTAGAGGACTCTCTTAGAAAGTTTGTACTCAGTGACAAAGTCTGTTTCTCTATTGCTTTTACCTTGTTGTAATACCTAAAAGTCATGAAAAACAAATCTAACCTTTCTTTAATATGAAGTCCTTCAAACATCTAAAGAGAGTGACACTCTCCTACCGCCATTCCTTCATATGTTCCTAATAGAAAATACTACTGAGTCCCATGTCTGTTAGGCAAGCTGCAAAAAAATTAATTTATGCATATTTTAAATTATTTTAATTTTTAAAAATAATATTTAAAACTTTGAGTTACCCAAACTATTAGATACCAACTTTAAATTAGTAAGTTGATGCTCAAGCAAAAACTTCCTTATAAATAAATGTGTATGCCTGTATTAAATCTCAAAAAACTCAGACACAAGACTATTTTTAATACTAAAATTAAATAAATAATTGCCCTTAATTGTCCCTAATGTAAACTAGTGAAATGTTCACACAAAAGGCTATGTGTTAACTAAAAATTTTAATAAATATTTAAAATACCTTTCTATAAAGTTTTGGGGCTTTGTTATGAAGTTTATTTGAACAGCAGGATGCATTCTAAATTCTTGAGTTATACAGATGAACTCCCTTCTATAACTTTGATAACTTTCAGCCAAAGTCAAACAAAAGAAAAAAAAAAATTCAGATCTTCTAAACGAAGACAGAAACTCTGAATTTTAAAGGCATTTAGTATTTGGTCATCTGATTTCTGTAAGATGGAACTGAGATGGACTGCATAATCTATTTCAAGGTCCTCAATTTCAATGTCAGTAGAAATTATTTATAACATTTCATCTGTAGTTTAGTGGTTCATTAAATCCTCAACTGACTACCTGTCACAGACTGTTTTGAAATGTTAACACCATCTAAATTATCCTGACAAAATTATTAAACATTCACACACAATCACTTACCCAAGACTCATGGTATAAAACTGTTAGCAGATAGAGTGCATAATCATAATTCTGTCTCTTTAAAGGGCACCTGTAAGAGAAAGAGAGAGAGTAAGTCAAAATTTTAAAAATTCAGTCATTAAAATAATTTGCAAAATATACAAACACTAAATACAAAGGATAACTTATATTCAGGTATTCTCTATATTCAGGGAATATCCTACCTTTTATTTCTCTTTGTTTTCATCACTAATGGGAGTTATTTGTATCTGATAATAGTTTTACACTATTTTTAATATGACTGTGTCCAATCTAAGTGCCCTTCACAATCTTGGGGCAAAGAGTCTGCTGGACAGTGTGAGTGTATCTACTGAGTTCATTTTAAAAATAGAGATAGACTAAAGACAGTGGCTAATCAAAACGTTCATCTTGATTTCTCCAGAGCCAAGTTTTAAAAAAATAAGCTATGCTATTCAATGCTATACTGAAGTTGTTGTATTTAAAATAGAATTAATGACCTAATACTAGATAAAACTTCTATATAAATATGAGATAACAAATTAAGCTTTTAGAAATCATTAATTCCAATTTCTTTAAATATAAAATAAAATCATCATTTGACAGGAGCATATCGGTGGCTCAGTAAGTTAAGCATCTGCCTTTGGCTCAGGTCATGATCCCAGGGTCCTGGGATGGAGTCCCATGTTGGACTCTGCTCAGTGGGGAGCCTGCTTCTCCCTCTGCCTGCTGCTCCCCCTGCTTGGACTCACTCTCTCCCTCTTTCTGTCAATTAAATAAATAAAATCTTAAAAAAAAAAACAAAGCCATCACATGACAAGTGACTTTAACAGTACTCTGCTTATTCTACATATTTAGGTTTAATAGTTCTCTAAATAGTTGCTACCATAAACACACACCCACACCCACCAACACTGGAAAACTTAGGGAAAAACTCTGTCAGATACTTACAGAATTTCAAAGAGCAACACTTTAAAAGTAATTTTTTAAGCTGCACAAACTAAAAACTCAACCTTATTTTACATTTTCTAAAGACAGTAAAAAAGAATATTACTAATATATCTCAAATCTATTTTCCCCCATACTATAATACTCTAAAACCAGGGTTCCCAAGTTTTTTCCACCCCTCATTATTGCCTCCATTTATATATGCCATACTACTTCTTCTCACCATTAAGAAGGAGGACATAAAACTTAAATGACTTCCAAGAGCTTTGAAACTAGAATGGGAAGGGAGAGAAGATATCTCCCCACTTGCTTTTCTCTAAAGGCAGGTCTTTATATTTTGACATAATTCAGAAACAGCCAAATATGGTAAGATAAAAATAAAATAATCCTGGGGCACCTGGGGGCTCAGTCAGTTAAGTGTCTGACTCTTGATTTTGCTCAGGTCACGATCTTGGGGTCACAAGATCATGCCCCGTGTTGGGCTCCGTGGTGGGCATGGAGCCTGTTTAAGATTCTCTCTCTCCCCCTTTCCTTCTACCCTTCCCCGCCTTCCAGAAACAGAAATAAAATAACCCTTTTGTAAAAACATACCAATAACCCTTCTTCACCTCAAATAACACAATTTATAAATTCATATGAGGTAAATTTAATACTGTTTTTATGAAGCAAATTCACTAAAATTCTTATTTACAAAATTGCCTGGGTAAATTAAATTTCTGTATTTAATCATTTAAATTTTGAACTGAAAGATCTTTGACTTTGTAAAATTCAGTTTAAACCTTAATCACTAGCAAATCACACTTTTGTTCTCTTCTAACATCTTCCCTGAGTCTTATTCACATGGATATATTAGAATCCAGACTGAAAAATAACAATAATAATTTAACTAGGCAGTTAGGCAAGCCTCTCCATGTCCATAAAGAGGACAGCAACAGTAGACTAGTGTGAAGATATTAAACACATGAAATGTAGGTGGCTGGGTGGCTCAGTTGTTAAATGTTTGCCTTTGGCTCAGGTGATGATCCCAGGGTCCTAGGATCCCAGGTCCCTACTTGGTGGGAAGCCTGCTTCTCCCTCTTCCACTCCCCCTGCTTGTGTTCCCTCTCTCACTGTGTCTCTCTCTGTCAAATAAATAAAATCTTTAAGAAAAAAATAAAATAAATAAACACATGAATGGGACAGCTTCACTGACCTAATACGTTAGTTTATGTTGATGTATAAGGCTACCCCGATTTTTTTTTATTGTTTTAATTTCTTTTCAGTGTACCAGAATTCATTGTTTATGTATACCCCGATTTTCAATGTCATTTCTTAAGGAAAGGACTGCCAGAAGACTGGAAGATAATAAAACAACACAATGACCAATAAAAACAACACAATGACCAATTGGCTGAACTTTTCTTTACCTGTCTGTTTTGATGGTAAGTACATCTGTAGTCTTGCAGTATCGCTCTCCCACAAGTTTAATGAGTTTCTTCTTTGCATGATCATCTAAATTCAAACTGGAAAGTTTAACCTTAAAAATACAAGAAAAAGTTATTTGAAAAGAATTATTTCAGATACTTTGTTTAGTGAAAAGAAAACCCCAAAACCCAGTAACAATATCATTTAATGTTAAACTAACCAAAAAGAAACTTTTGCCACCTGTACCGTTGTCTATGTAGAGTTAGCAAATGGCATGCATTATGAAGCCTGATCTTACTCATGGGGAAAAAAAAAAAAGGAGGAGGAGGAAACTGTTTTGAGTTGAAAGTTCTGGGCATTAGCACCTTTCCTGTTAAAACCAATAAGTCTCTTAAATAAATGATATTACAGCTTATGAGTAGCACTAAGAATTAAACTCAATTAGTATTAGTAAAGCTGGAATATAAGAAAACTGGGATAAAACAAAAATGCTTTAAGATATTTCCACCATGCAATTATGAGACTTTTATCATTGCAACTTGCTTAGGGGTATTTATTTTAAAAGGTCCAGGTATCTCATGGAAGATGGTATAGAGCATTCATGAAGGATCAAGACATTTGAAATTCAGCTCAACATTTCTCAAAATGTTAATACTAGTCCCAGAGGCTGTTAAGTAGAATTATTTCTCGGGGCGCCTGGGTGGCTCAGTGGGTTAAAGCCTCTGCCTTCCGCTCAGGTCATGATCCCAGGGTCCTGGGCTCGAGCCCCACATCGGGCTCTCTGCTCAGCAGGGAGCCTGCTTCCTCCTCTCTCTCTGCCTGCCTCTCTGCCTACTTGTGTTCTCCGGCTGTTAAATAAATAAATAAAATATTTAAAAAAAAGAATTATTTCTCTAAAAAGGCTATTTTTGTTGAATATATTCAGATAATACAGAGTTAAACTGGGTTCTTTATAGAAGGACTTCTTAGAAGTGATAATATGCTAATGAGCATTCTGAAATTTCAAGACGCAGGGTTCTTATGTAACAATTTCCAGATTTATCTGACCTCATATTCTATTTTTCAAGGGACAGTTCATGGAATTAGTCTTCCTTAAAACATATTTTGGGAAACACTGGACTACATGAACAGTTTTTAATTTGGAGAGAATTATGGCATGGATTGAAGGTATCTAAAAGAAAACTAGACTTGACATAGAAAAATAGGTTAGATACTAGAATACAGTTAAGTAAGGTAAGCCACACACTGTTTTTCCATGGACGGCATTAAGAATAAGAAAAATCCATAACTATATGAAGAGAAAAAAAGGCTCAATAAGATTTTACAATCACATCTACTTCTCGTTAGCTTCCATAACCCTGCACTTCCCTCAAGACATTATAGCAGAAGAGCTTATTTATTTTTCCATTTTTCCCACTAGCCTGCAAACTCTCCAGGGTAAGAACGGTATCAGTCCCATTTTTGGTGATGGCCTAGCACTTAAAGAACATATGACATGTATTTGTTGAATGAACACATAAATGAAAAAAAGAAAGGATACATGTTTTTTTTAAGCACTGTGAATTTTTATTTGAACTAAGAAAATATAGGAAATAAATAAATAAAAATATACTTTTAAAGAATAAATGCAGGAAAAACATTGACTATTAAATATCAACCTACAGAATGGTCCTATGTGCAGGCAGTGCAAATTACCACAGTCCCCTGGAAAGAATACGTATCAACAACCAGGTTATCAGCTTGAGGTATAAGAAATATAATTCTGATTATTAACAATAAGAATTACTTAAAAGGAAATAGTCAAATGAATGTACCCCTAATTATTAACATACTTGTACATATGCATACATACAGATACAGTACAAAGAATAGTTTTTACGTTAGAATAAGAGAATGGAATGATTTTTTTCCTTTTAAAACTCCCTTCAATGTAATCATTTTCAACAATAAATTTAAAAATTTACAATTTAAAAAATTTAAGTGTTCTAGCTTTTTATGTAAGAAGTAGTAAAAAAAAAAATGGCACCAATGCTGATTATTGTAACTGCTTTAAAACTAACATTCACATTAACACTTTGAATGTTCAAAAATTATACAGCGTTTATGCCAGAAACTCAAAATATTTTAGAGCTATGTGGTACACTCACGCCACCTGCTAGCACTCAAAGGCACTGCAAAATTGTAGTCATTAAACTAGATGAACAGTCTGACTCTGAATTTGAGCAGCAATCATTACCATTCTTTTTCCAAAATTCCAAGAATGCTTGGACTTTTCTTTTGCTACATTTTAAAGCATCAATACTGTATTAACATTATCCCACAAAACAACACTGACATTTCAAATCATAGGAGATCATGGTTTTATGTATATACTTTCAAATGCCCATATTTAAGAGTTACATAAATTGAGAAATAAACCTAATTGTGTGAAGTACCTTCTCTATTTAGAAGCACAGTACGTCAGTTAAAGAACTATAGTTATATACAAAAGACAAGACCTGGGTTTGATTTCTAGATTTGCAACTTTATTTGCTAAGTGACCTTAAATCACTTGATCTTACTGTTTCCTCATTTACAAAACAAAGTACTCACAGGATTTTTGTCAGGAATAAATGAGAATAAATAGAAGAAAGCCATTTTTAAAGAAAAGTCCTACACAAATATTGTTTTTAATTCAGCACTACCTTTATAACTATCAAGAAAAATATGATACCATCTTTCTTTCTCTGAATTTAAAAATTTGAGTATCTTTTTTTTTTAAAGATTTTATTTATTTATTTGACAGAGTGAGAGCGATCACAAGTAGGCAGAGAAGCAGGCAGAGGGAGAGGGGGAAGCAAGCTCCCCACTGAGCAGAGAGCCCGATGTGGGACCCGATCCCAGGACCCTGAGATCATGACCTAAGCCGAAGGCAAAGGCTTTAACCACTGAGCCACCCAGTGGCCCCGAGTATCTCTTAATATAGTACTTTATACTATTTGACTGGCTTCACAATATTACTTTAAATCATGCCAGGCGACACCTGGTTAAATATCTGACTCTTGATTTTGGTCATGATCTTGGGGTTGTGAGATCAAGCCCCACACTGGGCTCTGCACTGGGCAAGAAGACTGCATGGGATTCTCTCTCCCTCCCTCCCTATACCCCTGAAGTGAACTCAGGTTCTCTCTCATGTTCTCCCCCCAAAAAATAAATAAAATAAAAAAATAAGTCACACAGGAATGCACATGCTTTAGTCCCACTGTTTTACCTACTTTTACCCTTGAACTACATGATACCATTCAGGACACCACCACTGAGCTTCAACTGTCAGTGGGTAGAGTGAAAAGAGTCCGAGAAGGGCAGATGTGAGTTAGGAAAAGAACACAAAGAAGTGATGAAGGTTTCACATGGTGGTATAAGACAAAAAGGAGACAGGAGGCCCCTGGGTGGCTCAGTGGGTTGGGCCTCTGCTTTTGGCGCAGGTCATGATCTCAGGGTCCTGGGATCAAGCCCCACTTTGGGCTCTCCACTTAGCGGGAGAGTGCTTCCCGTTTTCTTTCTGCCTGCCTCTCTGCCTACTTGTGATCTCTCTCTCTATCTGTCTATCAAATAAATAAATAAATAAAATCTTTAAAAAAAAATCTTAAAAAAAAGGAGACAAAAGTGGATGGCGGCCTGATAGGTAAGTGGTATCTTGTGGGATACTTCAAATAATGCAGTTGGATTATTTTTATGTAAAATAAAATAAACAAACAGAACAAGTAGGGAACCAGATGTCTATTCTGGTACTGAAGATTAAGGCCCACAAAAAGTAAGGCAAAATTCTAGATTTCCTGATTCTGAGTTCAGAGATTTTTTAAATCACTTAACATGGAGCTTGACAACAGCTGGTTGTTATTATCATCATTATTATTAAAAAGAGGCAACATTTACTAAATTATTAAAAATATATCAGGTATTAATTACCCCAGGTACTTTTTAAAAAAATTTTTAAAAACATTTTTAGGTAATCTCTATACCCAACATGGGGCTCAAACTCACATCCCTGAGATCCAGAGTCACATGCTCCTCTGACTGAACCAGCCAGGCGCCTTACTCCCTAGGTAATTTATATTAACCTGTGGAATGTTGGCCAAGCATAATTTTAAGGTTTCCCCCCCTTTATCTAGATTTTCTAAAATTTATACAGTAAACATGTATTGTCTTTTGTGATTTTAATATTTTCAATTTCTCCAAACATATAAATATAATGCTATGATATTTAAACTATTCTAGGGGGGAAAAAAAGGCTGACGAGCTTTGTAAATTTATTTCATAAAGAAGGCACAATCCTGATACCAAAACCTTTCAAAGAAAGAAAATTACAAATCAAACATGGATGTACCTCTAATAATATTTCTAGAAATTAAAGTTTATCTACTTGTTACCTTATAGTGTAAAAATGGTTGCGAGACTGTCAACATATCTTTGCAGTCCACATGGAATGTTCTTTTTCATTTTTTTTTTAAGACTTTATTTGACAGACAGAGATCACAAGTAGGCAGAGAAGCAGGCAGAGAGAGAGGGGGAAGCAGGCTCCCCGCTGAGCAGAGCCCGATATGGGGCTCGAACCCAGGACCCTGGCATCATGACCTGAGCCAAAGGAAGAGGCTTTAACCCACTGAGCCACCCAGGAGCCCTTTCTTTTTCATTTTTTAAAAAGATTTTATTTATTTGACAAAGAGACAAAGAGAGAAGGGGAGGGAGGGAGAGAGAGAGCACACATGAGCAGGGGGAGGGGTAGAGGGAGAAGCAGGCTCCCAGCTGAGCAAGGAGCCCAAAGTAGGTCTTGATCCCAGAACCCTGTGATCATGACCCTGGCCAAAGGTAGCCGCTTAACTGTCTGAGCCACCTTAGGCACCCCAAACATGAACTGTTCTGATTTAAAATAAAAACTACATGGAGTACAAAATCTAATTTTTTGAGTGTAAAAAAAAAAAAAAAGGAGTCTCTACCTTTGCTATGATATGATGAAATGGCACTTTACTGGTGAGGTTTTCCTCCCCAAAATACATACCAGTCTAAGCATGAGAAGAAAATCAAACAAATCTAAAATGAAGTACATTCCACAAAATACATAACTAGTACTTCTCAAAACTGTCAAGGTCACTAAAAACAAGTAAATTCTGAGAAACCACCACAGTCAAGAGGTGCCTAAAGAAATCTGAATAGGGGCACCTGGGTGGCTCAGTCTGTTAAGCATCTGCCTTTGGCTCAGAGCATGATCCCAGGGTCCTGAGACAGAGCCTGGTGTCAACAGGGCTTCCTGCTCAGCGGCAAGCCTGCCTCTCCCTCTCCCATGCCCTCCAACTCATGTTCTGTCTCATGAGTGCTGTTTCTCAAATAAAGAAATAAAATCTTTAAAAAGAAAATCTGAATAAAGTATGAACTTTAATTAATAATGTATCAATATTGGCTCGTTGTAATAAATGTACCACAATAGTAAAAATGTTAACAACATAAGAAATTTGGTGTGAAATATAGGAGGATTCTGTGAACTATCCTTGAAAGTTTTCCATAAATCTAAATTTTTTTTAGTTAAAAACAAAAAAACAAAAAACAAAAACCCATCAGGTAACTGCTCTGTGACTGCTGTGTGAGAAAGCTATGCCATGTGGATCAAGACTCTTACCGGAGAAAACAGTGGTTTCAAATACTAACTTGGAAGTTACTACAGCAAGACACTTGGAACTGCAATAGTATGTGACATGCTCTGATGGGTAGGAGCAGGGATTTAATGTTTCTCCAAGCAACAAACGATCCTAAATAAAATGCTAACAGAGCAGATCCATAGTAAGGCAAAAGAATGATGTACTATGAAATAATCAGGGTTCAGAACACTTCAGTAAGTGTAAATACAACAATATAATTCATTACTACATTAATTCAAAGGAGATCATTTCAAAAATGCTATAGGACTAGGACACATCGTTAACATAATAGAGGCTATTATCTCAAACTGAATACCAGTGTATACTTAGAAGCTAAAAGCCAGAGGCACATCCATTGTATAGAACAGCATAAAGGACTACATAAACATTATTTTAGAAGTTTCACCTAATGAAAAAGACAAAAAGAAAAGATAAAAACAAGGCATAGATATTTAAAAAGGAGAATTAAAACCACTCTTATTTATCACTTATTTCTTAAGAAATCTCTGAAAGAGTAAACAAAAAGCCCAAATATTCAGATTTTGGTCTCTTATTATATATCAGTGTTCAGCCTCAAACACTCTCTTAGCATAGAAAAGACCCTGATTTACGTTATATTCTATGTAGCCATGAATAATATATTAAAGAGGGGCATTTGGCTGGCTCAGTCAGTAGAGGATGTGACTCTTGATCTTGGGGTTTTGAGTTCAAGCCCCACCTTGGGTATGGAGATAACTTAAAAATAAAATAAAAAAAATAATATTAAAGAGTGATAACTTTGTATGCTAACAGATGGTAACTGCACTTATCATAGTGAGTATTTTGTAATGTATATAATCATCACTAGCTTGTACACCTGGTATTAATATAATTATGTATGTCAACTATACTTCAATAAAAAAATTAAAGAATGTTTAATAACCTTGGAAAAATTTTAATTCACATTGTTAAATAAAAAAGAGCAAATAACTAATCAAATATAGTATCATCCTATTAACATACACAAAGGTTGACTATATATATACTAAAATGAATTCCAGTAGTCAAGGTTATTTATAAGTAGTAGAATTAGAGGCAATTCTATTTAATACTTTAAAATTTTCACTGTTTTCCAAATTTTCTACAGTATCAGTTTTCTATATATAAAATGTTATTTTGAATTAATGTATTATAATAATTCTTATTTTTAGAAAAATATTCCTTACCCTTAAGGTTACTACTCGTGCTTTGGGGTTTCGGATAGATGGTCCTGCTGAAACATAATCAGTTGTGTCCACTTCAATGGGAAAATGCTTCTCACATTTTTCATCACTGTCCAGAGCAGCTGGCCACTCAGTGCAGAAATCTGAGAATTAAGAAAAATAATCTCAAGTATAGTTTCGCCAAGTACATTCTCGTTGCAATGTGCGCTACCAGACCAAATCACTGAGGGAGATGACTCTCGAGCTACATGGAATGAAAGAGCAGACTCTCTTCTGCACCTCACAAACACATCATCATCCTTCACCCCTTTTCTTCTCAGATGAATCCTAGTTAGGGAATGTGATTAAATGAAAGACTCAGATAACTTGGGTTTGGTGAGGAGCAGTAAGCTTTGATAAAAGGAAGCTATGACTTGATAGAAGCTTATTATAGCTTTGCACATACCCAGTTATGGGGCAGTTTAATCCCCCCTCACTCACCAACTAAAAGCAAACAGTTCATAGTGCTCAGAGTGTTAATTATTTTTGAGAAAAGCAACAGTTAATAGTAATTCATTCCCAAATGAAAGTTACTAAAGTTCTGAGGGGAACTGAAAAAGGCTCTGAAAGAGCTCTTAGAAGAGAGATATGGTCTCCATTCTCTCAGAAACTGAGCTGAATAGGGCCTCAAACTGAACAGGTACAGTCTAGGGCATTATTAAATAGATCCTTACAGTAACTCATGTTTCCTCTAGGTGACTTCTGTGCCAATGAAGCTAAATGGAAAAAGGAACAGACTTGTCCTCAGATTCAGGCAACACAACTAGCCTAAAGGGGAGATGGGACTGGCTGTGAGAAGTGGGCCACAATGGGAAGTTTCAAGCACTGTGACAAAAATGTGGTGCACCGTCTATCTCCACAGCACAGATCTCCACAGCACATACAAACTCAGGCCTTCAGTGGAGGGGTGGGGAATAGGGGAGAGGGGGCTGAAAAGAAAAAGAGCTCCTGGCATGTCCTACAGCTATCTGTATTGAGGGACTCCGTAAGAAGGTAGCTGATTTCATTTTGCCCTATTCCTATAAAGTTAGTGAGGTAGAGGGCTCTCAGCTTGAGATGTACTTCTGGCACTATCAGCCTCCCCTCCATGGAAATTTCACTGCATTCTAAGAATCTTCATTCATTCGAAGAATACCTAAAAGTAATTGGTTTCTTAGGTCAAACCTATTAAATCTCAGGGGGTCTGTGCTTTCTCCAAAAAGCATGACTGCAGGAGAGGCTGGTCACAAGCACAGGCATATGTGGGAACCCTTCCACGTGACGATTTAAGGGACAGTGAAAGGTACTTTGTCAATAACATTTCCTATAGTTAACAATTTTCTTTCTTTTTTTTTTTTTTTAAGATTTTATTTATTTATTTGACAGACAGAGGTCACAAGTAGGCAGAGAGGCAGGCAGAGAGAGAGGAAGGGAAGCAGGCTCCCTGCTGAGCTGAGAGCCCCATGTGGGGCTCGATCCCAGAACCGTGGATCATGACCTGAGCCGAAGGCAGTTAACAATTTTCTTATAGTAGGTACTATATTTAGCTCCCTTTATAGGCTTTAATACCAGTCAGCAAAATGCCACAAAGACTCTCCAAGATTTATAACTAAATATATGGTAACAAATTAAGTATAGCTCACACCATTCCCTGAACACCCTGCTTAAGAGAGCAATACTCACACACTTGAGGGGAAAGAAGTAGCTCCACAATTCTGACATTTAAATAAAATGGAAAGAGCATGATTACTGAAGTTAAATTTTATTCCCATCATGGAACAATTCCAATATCCTGCACTCTAAGATGCCACACTGCCAAGCACTTTATAAGAGACTAGTTTGGAGAATTTTATGAGTTCTTGGGTTTGTACTGACTCTTTTATTTTTTATAACTTTGAATAAGTCATTTCAATAACCAGATGATAATTACAACTTTTAAATTACCGGATTATATGTCTAAAAAATACAGCCAACTGGAAAGTACATAATAGACCCCTATTCATCTGATAGGTAGAGCAATAGACTAGACTTCGAAAGACCTTGGTTTTTACTTAACTTCTACCACTGATTATTAAAGTTTGGGTAAATTACCTAACTTTCCTGTGCTTCAGAGTTTCCACTTGCAAGTTAGATATAAAATCTGAACTGACCTACTTTAAAAGAAAATTGAGAAGAAATATTTTAAAAGCTTTTGAGTTATTTGGAAGATACAAGCTAAATCTAGAAGCTGGCAAAAGTGTAAAGACAAAATCAAAGAAAGATTAAACACTTAAACACTTAAAATATAATGCAACTTTTCTGAAAACCATTCATTTAAGAATTATGAAGTATTTTAGAAGTACCTCATTTAAAAACCCATTTCTAGATTATAAATGCACATTCCAAAATAATGTTTAAAAAGGAAAAAAATGAGATTTATCACAGTGCAGAACATTCCTTAACTGGCTTCACAAAGGATCAAAAAGTGCTACATGGTTTGTGCCAAACAAGGAACAAATCTGGAATAATGATCAGTGACAGTCTATCACTAGGCACCAATATAAACAGAAACATACTAAAACGATAGAAATGCATTCTACTATCCCAAAAAGACCACATACATGAAAGAAGATAGGAGAAACTGTTCTTCCTTCATGTAAGAGTAAAGTCATTCTTCCTACTTTTTGACTTCTTTATTTCTTCCTTACCTTTCTCAATAAAAGGCCCTTCCAAAAGCTCAAATTATATCATAATCATGATCACTATACTATTTCTCCTTCCAGCCTGTGAAGAGCTTTTACATTTCATTTCTTTTCTGAAAAGCCTTAACAAGTGTACTGAGCATTTATATATCTCCTTTTACATTTCATTTCTTTTCTGAAAAGCCTTAACAAGTGTACTGAGCATTTATATATCTCCTTTTTAATTAGCATGAAGAATTCATTCAAAGGTACTAACTCTTGAATTAAACTACACAACCAATCACTAACAACTGTGAACCTAAAACAATTCCAATGTCCTTCTGTATGTAGTCCAATGCAAATGAGATGAGAAATTGAGTCAATGTATATATGAAAACATGCATAAAACTATGAAAAAAAAATTCTTTGCCTTTACCTCCGTGCATGTGGGAAGGAAAAAGAATAAGTGAGTGAGGGCTATCTGGGTGGTGCAGTCAGTTAAGCCGACTCTTGGTTTGGTTCAGGTCACGATCTCAAAATCATGAGACTGAGTCCCCTGTGAGGCTCTGTACTCAGCAAGGAGTCTGCTTCACATTCTTTTTTTTTTTTAAGATTATTTATTTATTTATTTATTTATTTGACAGAGATCACAAGTAGGCAGAGAAGCAGGCAGAGAGGAGGAAGCAGGCTCCCTGCTGAGCAGAGAGCCCGATGTGGGGCTCAATCCCAGGACCCTGGGATCATGACCTGAGCCAAAGGCAGAGGCTTTAACCTACTGAGCCACCCAGGTGACCCTCTGCTTCAGATTCTCTTTCCCTCTTCCTCTCTCCCTCCCCTCTGCATGCTCTCTCTGCCAATATCTAGGAATCAATAAATATTGTTCAAATTCAATAAATTTAGAACTGGCAATATAATCATGGTCTGATGATTACTTCCATTTTACGTATGTATAATGAAAAATATATACTAACATAACTATACATATATAAAATATACAGAGAAAGAATATATAATAAATACTGTATAGAAAGAGACTATATGGGGCACCTGGGTGGCTCAGTGGGTTAAGCCTCTGCCTTCAGCTGGGGTCACGATCTCAGGGTCCTGGGATCGAGCCCCCTATCGGCTCTCTGCTCAGCGGGGAGCCTGCTTTCTCCTCTCTCTTTGCCTGCCTCTCTGCCTATGATCTCTCTGTCAAATACATACATACATACATACATACATACATAAATATGAGACTATGTGGAAAAAATAAGCAAATATACTCTCAGCAAGTAATTATCAGACCTAAACAATGACTAAAAGAGAACACTTCTAAAATGAGGGGCTGAGGGGAAAGGAGAAATAAAAGACTACTGCTTTTCATCATCAGTTTTTCTGCTACTTGATGTTACCACATCTATGTATCACTATGAAGTTCTTATTTTAAACAATTTCTTCAAGATAACTCTCTGCAAAGTATCCCATTACTGACTACTAACTATTGACTTGGCATCTTTCTACATTATCTTCAGTTTGGATTATACTGACTTCTATCTATAGGCAACACTCTGCAATATTTTCTTCCATCACTTTATGTATGTGCTATCTATAATGCAACAATTAAGTCCCTAGTCTACCTGAACAAGGACTACAATTTCCGGTTCTATTTATTATTCATAGCTACTTGCAGAGTAGTCTGCAAAAAAAAAAAGGAACTTGCAGATTTAACATCTTAACAATTCACTGAAAACTTGAAAATTTTTCTAAAAAAAGGAGAAACTAGCAATGAATATAAGACAATTTAATACAATAAAAATGAGGTTTCGTTCTTCCGTTTTTATTGAGATATAGTTGACATAAAACATTGTGTAAGTTTAAGGTACACGGTATATTGACTAGATGCACTTAATATATGTTGCAACATGATTACATTCACAACACTAACACAGTGTCACGTAATTACCATTTCTTCTTGTGTTAAGAATATTTATGATCTGCTCTCAGCAAATTCCAGGTAGAGAACACAGTATTAATAACTATAATCACTATTCTGTATGTTAGATTCCCAGAACTTATCATAAAACTGGAAGTTTGTATTCTTTGACCAACATCTCCCTCCCCCACGTAGCCCCTACTCTTCTGAGTTCAGCCTTCTCAAATTTCACATGTAAGTGAAATAATAATCCAATTGTTTTTCTCTGTCTTATTTCATTTAGTACAATGCCCTCAAGGCCATCTATGTTGTGACAGATGGCAGGATGTCCTTCCTTCTCATAACTAAATAATATCAAACACACACCCCACTTTTTTTTTTTAAGGTTTTAATTTATTTATTTGACAGAAAGAGAGACTGAGAGAGGGAACACAAGCAGAGGAAGTGGGGGAGGGAGAAGCAGGCTTCCCACTGAGCAAGGAGCCCAATGCAGTGCTCAGTCCCAAGACCCTAAGACCATAACCTGAGCTGAAGGCAGACGCTTAATGACAGAGCTACCCAGGCACTCCCCACTTAGGTTGTTTCCATTTTTTGGTTGTGGTAAATAATGCTGCAGTGAACAGAAGAGTACAGATATCTCTTCAATACCATGTTTCCTTTTCTTTTGAAAAAAAAAATATATATATACACACACACATATACACATACACACACACATACATATATATATCCAGAAGTGTGATTGCTGGATCACATGGGAGTTCTAATTTTTTAAGGGACCTACATACTATATTCCATACTGGCTATATCAATTTACATCCCTAGCCATTAGTACAATAGGGTTTCCCTTTTTTCCACACCTTCACCAACATTTGGTATCCCTTGCCTTCTGGGTGGTAACTATTTCTAGCAGGTGAGAGGCAACAGCTCCTTGTGGCTTCGATTTGCACTAATCTTTCCACAATTAGTTATACTGAGCATCTTTTCACTTCTCCACTGATGATTTGTATGTCTTCCTTGGAAAGACATCTATTCAGGTTCTCTGCCCATTTTTTAATCAAATTATTTGGGATATTTTGGTGTTGAGTTGTGTAAGTTTTTTATATATTTTATATAACCCTTATTAGATATATCACTTGCAAATACCTTCTCCCATTTAGTAGGTTGCCTTTTCATTTTGTTGATGGTTTCCTTCATTGCGCAAAAGCTTTTTATTTTGGTGGTCTCAAAAGTTTATTTCTGCTTTTATTTCCCTTTCCAAAGAGACATATCAAGAAAAATAGTGCTAAGATCAATGTCGAAGAAATGCCCATGTTTTCCTTAAGCAGTTTTATGATTTCAGGTCCACATTTATGACTTTAATCCATTCTGAGTTTATTTTTGTGTGTGACTTAAGCCAGTGGTCCAGTTTCATTCTTTTGCATACAGCTGTCCCATTTTCCCAGCATCATTTATTAGAGACTGTCTTTTCCCCATTGCATATTCTTGCCTCCTTTGTCACAGCTGAATTTACCATAGAAGCATGTGCTTATTTCTGGACTCTCTATCCCGTTCCATTGATCTATAGGTCTACTTTTGTCCTGATATCATACTGTTTTGATTACTGTAGCTTATTGTATATCCTGAAATCTGAGACTGTGATATCTTCACCTTTGGTCTTGCTCAAGACTCTTGGTTATTCAGGGACTTTTGTGGGTCCATACAAATTTTAGGTTGCTTCTTTGTAGTTCTGTGAAAAATGCTGTTGGTATTTTATAGGGATTATATTCAATCTGTACTTTGTTTTGGGTACTATGAACACTTTAACAATATTAATTCTTCCAATCCTCTATTTATTTTTAAATTGAGTTGTCTGGGATTTTTTATTATTGAGTTGTATGAATTCTTTATATATTTTGGATATTAACCTCTGACCCGAAGTTTGCAAATATTTTCTCCCATTCTGTAGACTGCCCTTTCCTTTTGTCAATGGTTTTCTTTGCTGTGCTATAGCTTTATAGTTTGGTATAGTCCCACCTGTTTATTTTTGCTTTTGTTGCCTTTGCTATTGGTATCGAATCCAAAAATCATTGCCAAAACTCACGTCAAAGAGCTTACTGCCTATGTTTTCTTCTAATTTTGTTTTGTTAATGTGATACATCATTCTGACTGATTTTTATGTTGGACCATACTTGCATTCCTGAAATAAATACCATTTGATCTCACATGATCCTTTTAATGTACTGTTGAATTTGATTAAGTAATATTTTGTTGAAAACTTTCTGGGTTTTTCTTGTAATAGAGTTCTAGTTTTATACCACTGTGATCAGAAAGGGTGCCTGATATGACTTCAGTATTTTAAAATTTGTTGAGACTTGTCTTTTGGTCTAACATATGATCTGTTCTGGAGCATGTTTCATATGTGCTTGAGAAGAATCTGTATTCTGCTTCTTTTGGATGCAACGTTCAGTAAACATCTGCTAAACCCATCCAGTCTAACATATAGTTTATATTCAGTGTTTCCTTACTGATTTTCTGACTGATCCATTTATTGTTGGAAATGGTATATTGAAGTCTCCTATTGCTATACTGCCATCTGTTTCTCCCTTCAGTTCTGTTAATATGTGCTTTATATACTTAGGTATTCCTATCTTAGGTGCATAAACTAAGATGCGTAAATTTAGGTGCATAAACAAATGTTATATCTTCTTGATGAACTGACCCCTTTATCATTAGAAATGAAATTTTTATGTTCAAAGTTATTGTTAAGTTCATATACTGAAACAATCACTTACCTTTAAGAGCTTCACAGTGCTTTTTAATTGCTACAGGAGTTAAATGCAGAAAATTGGGGATCTAAAATAGAGAAATTTAAAGGATAAATTCACCTACTACCTCAAAAACATAAAAAAAAAATTTCATAAAAAAAAATCCTAAGCACAACAAACCTTGTAATAAATAAAATCTAGTTTTTACAATATTAATTCTATATCACATGTGTTATGAATTCAATAAATGAATTCTGGGAAATATAGATTCATGATGTATGTTATGATGACTGGCCGTTGTGGGGGGAAAAATGCTGTTTTTATAGTACTCTTCCTGCCAAAAATCTACAGGTACACATATTTTAGTTATAAAACTAAAAGCACTCAAGGACACAGATTATTGTTTAATCATCTTAATTTCCCTGGAATACAAAAAGACATACAAATTATTCAAGGTTCTACAGTCTTAACACTTTGGTTAACATCCTTCTAGACATCTCTTTAAAAAACAGATACATGTATATGACTTTACATAAATGGATTCATACTGTTCTAGAAACTGCTTTCTTTTTTGGTCTATGTTTTTTTTTTTTCCCCAAGGGAAAACCATTTTATAAACATATATTTTTATCCCCAGGGGTACAGGTCTGTGAATCACCAGGTTTACACACTTCACAGCACTCACCAAAGCACATACCCTCCCCAATGTCCATAATCCCACCCCCTTCTCCCAAACCCCCTCCCCCCAGCAACCCTCAGTAGAAACTGCTTTTTAAAGATTTACTTATTTGAGACAGAGAGAACGTGCACATGTGTGCACACAGCTGGGAGGGGCAGAGGGAGAGGGAGAAGAATCTCAAGCAGACTCCGCATTGAGTGCGAAGCCGCCTTGAAATCATGACCTCACCCAAAATCAGGAGTCACTCAACCACTGTGCTATCCAAACACCCCTAAACTAAGTTCCCTTCTTTCATTTAAAGAAATGATAAATTTCTTCAATGTTTGTTTTCTTTTATCCCTTGAAACATTCAGATTTCCAAATTTCATTTACCCCTCTCTAGCAGCAGTCAACTCCTTCTCCATATTACCATCTCATTTTTTAACCACCATCTTTTAGCAATTTATTTTTTGTTTTTCGGTTTTTCAATACTGAACATATATATATATGCGATGTATATAAAAGTAGCATATAAAAGTAGCATACATATGCTAAGTGAAGTAAGTCAGAAAAAGAAAATACCATATGATTTTACTTACATGTGGAATCTAAAAACATAATGAACAAAAAGTAGAAACAGACCCTTAAATTCAGAGAACAAACTGGTGGCTGGAGGGGAAGGGACATGGAGAGATGGGAGAAATGGGTAAAGAGGAGTGGGAGATAAAGGCTTCCAGTTATGGAGTAAGTAAATCATAGGGACAAAAGGTAGAGCATAGAAAATATAGTCAATGATATTGTAATAGGGCTGTATGGTGACAGATGCTAGCTACATTTGTAGTGAGCACCGTATAGCACAAAAACTTGTGAAACCACTACGTTGTATACCTGAAACTAATGTAAAATTGTGTGTTAACTATACTTCCAATTAAAAAAAAGAAGAAAAAGATTCTCATATAGTGGAGAACACAGTTTATGACAATTTTACCGTATATAACATGAACCATCTAAGATATGCCTTCGCAGGCAAAACATATTCATATTTTCTTTAAAAAGGTTATAGTTCATGGTACCTGGGTGGCTCAGTTGGTTAAGTGTGTGTGTTCGGCTCAGGTCATCCTGGGATTGAGCCCTGCATTGGGCTCCCTGCTCAGTGGGGAGTCTTCTTTTCCTTCTGCTCCTCCCCTCCCCCTGCTCATGCTCCCACGTGTTCATGCTCTCTCTCTCTCTCTTGCAAAAATAAATAAATAAAATCTTCAAAAAAAAGCTTATAGTTCATAAATCATTATAGATGCTACCAACTGAAGCATTGAATATGACATATTTTGCTTCACGAAATAAAGAAGTTGAAGGACTATAACAATATTAAACGATATTCTACTTTTCTGGGCAGAAAGTTTTAGAATCTCTTTAAAAGTAGATTTCAAGGGTGCCTGGGTGGCTCCATGGGTTAAGCCGCTGCCGTCGGCTCGGCTCATGATCTCAGGGTTCTGGGATTGAACTCTGCATTGGGCTCTCTGCTCGGCGGAGAGCCTGCTTTCCCCTCTGTCTCTGCCTGCCTCTCTGCCTACCTGTGCTCTCTCTCTGTGTGTCAAATTATAAATAAAAATCTTTAAAAGTAGATTTCAGGGACACCTCAGTGGCTCAGCTGTTTAGGCGCCTGTGTTCGGCTATGGTCATGATCCCCGTGACCAAGCCCTGCACCCTCTGCCTCTTGCCCCGTTGGTGTTCTCTTGTGTGCATGGTTCCTCACCCTCTCTCTCTCAAATAAATAAATAAAATCTTACCAAAAAAAAAAAGGTAAATTTCAGTCACAATTCTCAATCTCAAATTAGGTCATTTCATTTTTCTGAGTTCCACTTGAAAGATATAGGTAGAAAAAATACAATAGAAAAGAAAAAGCCAGAAAGGAAGCCATAGGATCAACTGGTTATATTCTTAAATGCTCAGGACTCTTTGAGTCTTCTCTACCATGGACAATCAGAATGTATCATCCATTATTACCTGAAAAAAAGTTTAAACTAAAATACAATACCTGCTGCTACATACTGAACCCTCAAGTACAAGGCAGGGTAGGAGTGGGAAGAGGACCAGCATTTCTTTAGAAATAATTCTTAGCCAATGAATCAGCAATTGACCTTACCTTTAATAGTTCTAGATTTCCCTCCTTTGCCATGGGCACCCCCCTTTTTACTGGATAGCCCATTCGAATGGGAAGAGGTACAGCAGAAGGTTTAAATGGTGCTGCAACAGGATAAACACTAGGCCAATCTTGGTCAACAGTCATTTTCTCTGTCCTAGGAGGTAGTGCCTATAGAATATAAAATGGTTTAGTATTTTAAATATGAATATGATCTTTAATTTTAAAGCAAAAAACCTACAAAAAAAGAAACACAAGCAGAATTGCAACTGATGTAAAATCTGACCTCTTATAAAGCTGCTGCTATTCAAATGAAAAACACCAAATCTACCTAATATTTTTGCACTGTTTCTGCAAAGCTTCTGGTAAGGATCTTCTTTAATAGCACACTTCCTTCACTAAAAATTTCTGTGGATTTAGACTTTTAGCAAATTTTTTACATTTTGTTGAAGAGTAACAATGTATTTTGAAATACAGATCTTCCTCAACTTATGATGGGTTTATTGGACACTCAGTGTTTAAGTTGAAAACACCATAAGTTAAAAACGCTTTTAATACACCTAACCTACCAAACAGCATACCTTAGCCTAGCCTGCCTTAAATGTGCTCAGGACACTTACATTAGCTTACATTTGAGCAAAATCTTCTAAAACAAAGCCTATTTTATAATAAAGTGTTGAATATGTCATATAATTTATTGAATACTGTACTGAAAGTTACAAAAAAAAAGAATAGTTATAAGGTACAGACTGGTTGTTAAGTATATTGGTTATTTATCCTCATGACTCTGTGGCTATACCTAACTGACACTGCCCAGCATCGCACAAGCTCATACCGCATAATGCTAGCCTAGGAAATGATCAAAATTCAAAATTCCTAGAACAGTTTCTACTGAATGTGTACTGCTTTCTCACCACTATAAAGTTGAAAAATTATAAGCTGAACCAGTGTAAGGTGGTGAATGTTTCCCAAGTTAAAATAGTTTTCAGAACTTTATTGATGGAAGTCAGTACAGGAGAAGACACTGATAACTGAGAACTAGAGGAAAGAAGAAATAAATAATATGAACTTGGAAATAAGTAAGTAGGTTAAACTAACTGAATACATATATAATGAGAGATTATAAGTCTCCTAGTTTCAGAGAACAGCTATGTGACAGTTTAGTCAATCACATTAACATACACGTATTTTTTAAAAAACTGTATTCATTAGAAGGGGACGGCTGGCATATAAAAGTAGGGTTTTAAAGAAGCAAAATCTGGCAATGCCCAATAATGCAATACCAAAACTAGGGTAGTGTACGCCTTGGAAGAAGGTAATATTCCTGTGAAAATAACTACTCTAGATAATTATAATTTGGTACCAGTTAACTTCCATCTAATAATTTGTCTCTGTTCTGACTCCATCCTCAACAAGTGACCTTAGGATTCGGATTCTTTTATAGACTTGCCTACAGCGTAAGACCAAACTGGTGAGATTAATACACACATCCCAGGCTTCATAATTATTAAAAGCACCATCAAAAATAATTCTATATTCTAGTTTATATACCTATTTCCCAGGAATATGTGAGTCTATTTATCAAAGATGATCCATTTCTTGGGGTACTGACAAAAACCAGTCAAAGAATAGAACCAAAGCTCTGGCAGTCACCAAGTACGCATCCCCTTGTGAAGCCTTCTCGGGCAGCATTCTTCTACCTGATCATCAATATCTGCCTCACTTTAGAACTTCAGAGATCATAAAGATAATATGTAGTAGAGCACATTGTTTACCTTTCTTCTCAGTGGTCTTTCATATCTGGGTGTTCTGCCTGCTATACCTAAAAGACAACACAGTAGTTACAGAGAACTGAGTATGTACAGTTGTTCAACAGTGATCATGATCCCAAAACTCTGAGATTATTTCAGGTATTCATGAAAATGAAATAATAATCCATTTTCTGTAAGCTCTGGGACTAAATCATCTTAATGAAAAGTCAGAAATAGTTAAGAAAAGTCCAGTTACTATTTTTTTTAAGATTTTATTTATTTGACAGACAGAAATCACAAGTAGGCAGAGAGGCAGGCAGAGAGAGAGGGAGGAAGCAGGCTCCCTGCTGAGCAGAGAGCCCGATGTGGGGCTCGATCCCAGGACCCTGAGATCAGGACCTGAGCGGAAGGCAGAGGCGTAACCCACTGAGTCACCCAGGTGCCCCAAAGTCCAGTTATTTAAATTAAAAATGTATTGTGACTGATGATATAGTGAATTAATCACCTAAAGAAATATTTTTAATAAATGTTAAGGTTCATCATCAAACTCACTTTCCCAATTAAAATATCTAGTTAGAAATAAGAACTTTACATCTTTAAAGATATTTGAATGGAAATGTTTTAACTATAAATATACTTGCTCATATTTGGCAATGGAAATGTTTTAAAAAAACTATAAATATACTTGCTCATATTTGGCATTATTTGGTTCCACCAAAAAAAACAAAAAAAAAAAAAAAAAAAAAAAAAAAAAAAAAACAAAAAAAAAAACAAAAACCTTTGTTTTTCCTTCTGTATTGCATATTAGAACATATTAGCCAATGTTACAGTAATGCCAGTAAAAACAAAAATCATGGCCATTCCTAATAAATCATATAACTATAGAAGACAGTAAGTTATTTACATACAGTATATAGCTTTCGTCTCTCTAAATGTTCTGCTTCATCACAGCATACAGTGCTATAATTATGCAGCACTTTCACATGCCAGGCACTATGCTACATGCTTTTCATTATCTCACTTAATCTTATTGTTCACAATAACTGGAAGTACTATTATTATCCTTAGAGGTCATTTAGAGCCGAGAAAAAGAGTTAGGGTGACAACAGGATTGCATATAGGACTCTCCACACTCTGAACCACTTCTATCTCTAGCTTTATCTCCCTTCACAAGGTCCCACAGCTAAACTAAACTTCCAGTACCAGAGCCTGTGGACTTTCTCCAAACTTACTGGCCCCTCTGCCTGGAATGTGCATCCCTTCCACCTGTCTGGCTTCTGTCCCCTTCTGCCTCCCCATCTCATTTCTTTATCTGACACATTTTTATTCATCCCTTGATAGTAATTCATTTATTCACTCAATCATTTGAGTGATATTGTATACCAGAAACGGAGAAGGCAGCAATGAGCAAAAGAAACACAGATCTTGCTTTCACAGAATGTGGTCTGTCAAATAAGATATTTAAGAAGTGATTTCAATAAATAGTCATACTATTAAGGGCAACATATAGCAGAAGACAAAACTTAGTTAGTTGGAGAGAACTGCCCTGAAAAGCTGGATTTTAAGCCTAAACCTTAAGGATGAGCAAGAGGTAGCGCTGGGAACAGGCAAGTGAGAAAGTTTCTACACAGAAAAGGAAATGTAAAATCAATGGGAATAGTTCAAGATAGCTGAAATTTAAGACTAGAACAGAAAGGACATTAAGAAAAGAAGTTGGAAATATTTAATAAGCACCTCAACTACAATACATCATTAAGAGAGCTCTTAATTTTCTTCTTCCAGACTTCCTGACCCCTGTAAATGACACTGCCAATAATCCGATTACTCAGGATAAGAATCTAACCTGCTTCCCGAGACTTATTCTTATGCCCCATATCAAATCCATCAGTTAAGTCCTCCTAGCCGTTCCACTTTTAGCCCACTAAAGTAGGTTCTTCACACAGTGATTTTTTAAAAATATTTTATTTATTTACCTGACAGAGAGAGAGAGAGAGAGAGCGAGAGCGCGGCCAAGCAGCGGGAGCAGTGGGCAGAGGGAGAAGTAGGTTCCCCACCAAGCAGGGAGCCTGATGCGGGGCTTGATCCCAGGACGCCAGGATCATGATACAAGTCAAAGAAGGAAGATGCTTAACTGAGTGAGCGACCCAGGTGCCCCAGGGGTCAGTGATCTTCTAAAAGTATAAATCAGGGGTGCCTGAATGGCTCAGCTGGTTAAGCATCTGACTCTTGATTTCGGCTCAGGTCATGATCTCAGTCAGGGTCATGAGATCAATCTCTGCGTCAGGCTCCACATTCAGCAGTCGGCTTGTCCTTCTCCCTCTGCTCCTCCTCTCCTGAAATAAATAATTATATCACTTCCATGTTCAAAACCCTCCAGTATAATCCCAAACTTAAAATAAAATCCTAAAAGCCGTGCAAGATCAGATCATTACTTATCTTTCTAACATCTTTTTTGTTTTTTAAAGATTTTATTTATTTATTTGACAGACAGAGATCACAAGTAGGCAAAGAGAGAGGAGGAAGCAGGCTCCCTGCCAAGCAGAGAGCCTGATGCAGTACTTGATCCCAGGACCCTGAGACCATGACCTAAGCCGAAGGCAGAGGCTCAACCCACTGAGCCACCCAGGCGCCCTCTTTCTGACATCTTAAGACTACCACTTAACTATGTTCATTTACCTCATTGACTTTCTTTCTCTTCCTTGATCACACCCCTAAGCTTGTTCTCAATACCTGGCTTTTGCACTTGCAGATCCCTATGTCAACAATGCTATTCCCCCCAGATCTTGGCATGATACCATGCCATGAGCTCTGCTCAAATGTCACTTCCTCAAGGCGGTCTTTCCTAACTACTCAAATTTTATCTACCCTATAGCCAGTACTCCTCCAATCTATCATTTTCAATACCCTGCTTTATTTTCCTTCAAAGCCCTAATCACCGCCTGACACTGTACTGACACTGTTTTGTTTATAGTCTGACTTACCCAAAACAATATAAACTTCATGAGGTGAGAGACCTTGCTATATCCCATTATCGAGAACACTACCCAGCACACAGTAGGAGTTAAGTATTTACAGAATGAATAAAAAACTTACAAGACACAATCATTAAGACGATAAAGGGCCACTCTGACAAGTTAAGGAATTTATCCTATCTTAAAGCAATGAGGAATCATTCACAGATTTTGAACAAGGGAGTGGCAAGGTAAGATTCGCTTTTTGAATACTTGACTCTATCGCTTCTCAGCCTTTTGGCTAAGATCAAGTGTGAATACTTCACTCTACTTATGAGAATTCAAGGTAGGAGAGCATGAGCAGAAATAGGGGCCAGTAAAGAAACTACTGTAGAAGTGAGAGATGGTGGCCTAGACTGAACTCTTGGTAATACAAAGATTAGCGATTGTACAGACGGTAGCTTGGACAGCACCTGGTGAATGACTGGACACGCCCCCTCTTTGACATAGCTTTTCCCGATTCCCTCCCGAGGGCTCTTCCTCAATGCCCGTTACTCTATTCACGCTTCCATTACAGCACCTCACACTGCATATAGTGTGACTCCGTTAACAGATCTGTCTTTTCCACAGATTCTTCCAAGTAAGAACAAGTGTCTTGAATGAAGGTCATCTCAATGATGTCTGTTGAATGAAGGTCATCCCATTTGGTGGCCTACCTAGGGCTGGAATTCAGAGCGGCAATTTGTCCCACGAGAGCTGTATGCTTCTCTTAACGTTCGAGAAAACCCATGGTTCAGCACTGCCCAACAAACATCACCCGGCACCAGTACCTAGCGTGACCCTGTGCCAGTGGCCGCGCAAAGGGAGGACCAGAAAGCGCGGGTCACTCTAAGGGGCTAGGGGCAGAAAGCTCGCAACGCCCAGCCCATCCAGAAGCAGAAATCAGCGACTAAAAATCCGATGACAGGGGTACAGAAGAGAGACCCACACCTGCGGCTTTGCTACCGGGAGCAAAGGACGTACCGGCTTCCCCAAGGCGGTGCGGACTCCGCCACCGCGGCGGCTAGCATGGATTCGGTGTTCCGCCCTCTCACCTCCCGCAAAGCCCGGAGGGGATGCGACAGACACTCACGAGGGCTTGGTATCGCGGAGCGGGTGGCCGGAGACACGGAGGTACAGAAAGCACGCAGGGTCCTGGTCCCCGGCTGCAGGGTCAGCCACGCGGAGAGCGCAGCAGCCGCCATGGTCGCGAGGACGGCAAGCCGGATGGGACAAGCGCAGTCGGGAGTCAAGGGGCGGCTCTGAGGCCGCTACTGCGCAGGTTCGCCCCGCCTTGCCCCGCCCCTACGGGGGAAAAACAGGAAATAGGCGGGCCTGCAAAGTCCGCTTGGAGTCAAATGTGCAAGAAGATAGCCCCAAAATAGGAAAAACTAATAGAAGAAAACAAAAAGGTAACAAAATTTTTAATACATACATACATACATACATACATACATACATACGCAGTGAGTCCTAAGAGGACTGTAAGGGATGGGGAAAAATGTGGCTTACAGAGGGCAAATGTGATCTGGCTGGGATTTCAGATGACACAAGAGTCTGGCAGTTTACCTTAGGGCCCTGCTCCTTTGCCATTGCTGCCTTTCCACACTTTCTCGGTTTAAAGAAGTCTTGAGCTGGTGCAAGTGATATACTCTAAGAACGAGACAGTATCTGAGAGTAGTTAAAAGGATGGCCTCTAGCCAGACTACTTCTGTTTAAAACTTGACTTCATTTTTTCTTGGCTGGGTTGATCCTAATCAAGTAAATATAGCGAAAGCTCTGGGTGAACTGTTAGCCTACAGTGAGCGCCCTGTGTGCATAGGCTGTGACTGTTATTAATGATTTCGTTAGCTCCTTTGTAGATCAGGTTAGAATTACAAAAAGACCTCATCAAGACCTCAAAAATAATGGTCATTCTTTCTTTTTTTTAACGATTTTTTAAAAAAGTTTATTTGACAGAGCGCAAGAGGGAGCATGAGCAGGGGAGAGCAGGAGAAGCAGGCTCCCTGCTGAGCAGGGAGCCCCAAGCGGGGCTGGAGACTCAATCCCAAAACCCTGGGATCATGATCTGAGAGAAAGACAGACACTTAATGACTGAGCCACGCAGGCGCCCCAATAATGGTCATTTTTTAAATGAGATTTTTTTTTTCTGCCCTCCTCTATTTCAATAAAAAAGTTGTAGATTTTGTGTGTCTGTAAAGGAGGTGAGTTCAAGGTCTTCCTGCCTCGAGGCATCTTGGATTGAAACCTATTTTGACAACCCTAGGATGGATTAATGTACAACCATTAAAAAATTATCCTCTATTGTTTTTAATAGGTACTATAATATTTAACCAAAGTACAAAATTACAGTAACAGGAATAACTGGGAACCAACACGACTGACTCTTGGTAAGCATACCAAGTAGAGCAGGGGGGTGCAGGTGTCCCAGAGTAGTGTGTGTGCAAGCATTCCGTGTGCTATGGACATCAATCAGTATTGTTGGGGGGTGGGGGAGGGTAATTGGCAGATAGGGACAAGTATTCGTGATAATCACCATTCTTATCTTTCCTGGCCTTTTACCATCCCATAACTGTTCCAAAGCAGAAGTACAGTGTGTTAAATGTACTAGCTTCCTAGGGCTGCCCTAAGAAAGTACCACAAATTGAGTGACTTAAAATAACATTTATTCTCTCACCAGTTCTAGATGCGAAAAACCCCAAATCCAGGTGTTAGCAGGGGAAATTAATAAAAGGAAAATTAATAAAAGAAAATATCCAATAAAAGGAAATATCATTTAAAATGAAGTCTAGAGGCCAGATGAGGGAGCTCTCACATTCTACCACTAGCCAGCAAGTACAGACCCCACCAGGAACAGAGAGCACCTTGCAAATCTTGCCAGTGGATACCAGTTTACTAAGCCCCGCAGGAAAAGACAGTTGTTCTCCTACCCCAGCAACAGCCCAGTCAGTAAGAGACTGTCAGGATTAGCTAACGAAAAGGCAACATGCCTCAACAAACTCCCAGTTTACTCTCTAGGACTTTTCATCCATAACAGCCCCTCCCAACTCCCTTCTTTGTAACAAAGCAGTCCTCTCATTTGTTCTCCATACATGCCAATGGTTTTGCTGTAGCATTCATGTCCTAAACTGCAAGTCTCTGCTAATCCCTAGTAAACTCATTTTTGCTGGTAAAATAATTGACAGTTTTAAGATTAACAGTTCCTTCTGGAAGTTCTGAGAATCTGTTTATGCCTCTCTGCTCACTTCTGATGATTTGCAGTAGCTTGTAGATATATGGCTCCAATCCCTGCTTCTGTCTTCACATGGTGAGCTACCGTCTCCTCTGTTTTTAAGATTAAAAGTACAGCCTTTTGGTCAGATGGGTATGGGGTTTGAATCCAGGCTCTGTTTTTTTTGTGTTCTGGAGAAAATCTATCTAACATCTCTGAGCTTCAGTTTCGTGGAAAATGGAACCGTAAGATCTTCCTCAGAGCTGTTGTGATTTAAGTAGTTATGTTGCAGAAGGCAGAGTATAAATGGTGGTCATGGGGCCTCTGGGTGGCTCAGTGGGTTAAGCCTCTGCCTTTAGCTCAGGTCATGATCCCAGGGCCCTGGGATTGAGTCCCACATCTGGCTCTCTGCTCAGCACGGAGCCTGCTTCCCTCTCTCTCTGCCTGCTTCTCTGCCTACTTGTGATCTCTCTCTGCTAAATAAATAAATAAAATCTTAAAATAAATAAATGGTGGTCATTGGAATTAAGCTCATGGTCAATACAGCTGTGATTTTTGTACTCTCCAGTTTGTATGTTCTAGTACAGTGAATTAATTACAAGACCTATACCATACAAATTTAGGGACAAAAGAATTATGAATCTTTACAGAATTACTTTATATTCAGGGATCTCTCGGTTTCTGAGCAGGAAGTTGAGACTCCTGTCCTCGCCCTGCCCTCCTGTGTTTTCTTTTTGTCTTACTATCTCCCTAAGACGTTAGTGGACAGACATGACCAGAGTTAGAGGACCTAGAAAAATACTTACTGTTTTCCCAGACATCAAGTACAGTAAGGTTCCTTCTGAATTAAAAGAACTCATTTGCAATCCTGTCAGTAGGCAATAATATGTTTCATGCAGTGTAAACAGTAACACATGTACCTAGGAGTCACTAAGATTTACATAATTTTTCAGTTGGAAGAATTCTTAAAAGTGCAGTTGCTCACTTAGGATAAAAACTTTTTGTTCAGCTTTCTTACCAAATTATGGCCCTGCAAATTATAGCCAATGCTGCGTGGAATAATTTTAAATATTAAGGATTTTTATAATGGGGTTTTATTATGTCTAAAACCCAGATTAATCCAGTGACTTTCTGTCAGAGAGCTACTTTTAGTTAAAACTTCTTCAAAACGTCTTAGTTAATAGCAAAATTCTTAATTCTTAATTATGCAAATTTCTTAAGCAAATTCTTAATTAAGCAGAATTGTTAATTAAGCAATATTCTTAATGTTAACTCTCCAGCAAACTGGAGAGAGTGGGTATGGAGAGAGGGTGAGACTCCCGAAGGCTTAACTTTCTGTATTTCCATACTTTTTTACAGCAGAATGCAGATTTTTAAAAAATACAATATTTTTTAAATCAGCAAAACCTTCACATTTTTATTTTCACGAAAAAAAGAAGACATGGTAAGTCTTTTATATCTTCCAGTTGTTTAGAACAT
The DNA here is from genome assembly GCF_011764305.1 of Mustela putorius furo. Taxonomy (NCBI): domain Eukaryota; kingdom Metazoa; phylum Chordata; class Mammalia; order Carnivora; family Mustelidae; genus Mustela; species Mustela putorius. The sequence continues at coordinate 24,368,454 of NW_025422368.1, read as the reverse complement.
GAATATTTACAATTTGTACTAGAGTTCCCAAAATTATTGTTAGCTTATAATTTAGTATGGAAAAATGTTATCACAAGCATCATCTCCTTCAAATTAATTGAACTCATCCCCATTTACAGATAAGAAAATGAAGAGTTAAGTTGCCAGACTCTGCTCTTAAGATAATTCAACTCAAACCCACCTCTGATTTCAAACTGAATGTTGTTTTTATTACCCTAACCACCTTCTTGATAGTTTCCTTGACACAGCATTGCTACAGATAGGGTCCACATATGCCAAGGAAACATTACTTGAGTGTCAGGGTAGCTTCCAGGCTCATTCAAAGTGTGTGCCTTTATTTCTTCCCTTGCATCCTTAATATTTAAGATGTTTGGAAATACAGCATTAATTGTGGTAGATTTCATCCCTACATCCAATCATCAGCAACCGCTGTATGCTTTACCTTCAACTCTTCTAACAGCTTCCCAGCTGCTCCCATGGGCTCGGATTTCACTCTTTCCTCCTTACAGCCTAGTCACCACCCAGTAATCAAGTGAGGTGTTGTTTTTTTTTTTTTAAAGATTTTATTTATTTATCTGAGAGAGAGAGTGAGAGAGAGCGTGAGAGGGGAAGAGGTCAGAGGGAGAAGCAGACTCCCCGCATAGCTCGGAGCCCAATGCGGGACTCCACCCGGGGACTCGGGATCATGACTTGAGCCGAAGGCAGTGGCTTAACCAGCTGAGCCACCCAGGTGCCTAAGTGAAATTTTTTTTGAAGAGTAAGTCTGATCAATGTGATCAAGGCATGTCTGTCTGTCCCTTTATCACTCACAATAAAATTGGGTCCTCACAAGGGTGATTTGCTTGTTTCATTTGCTGGGTACTTCAATTTCAATTCCTATCACTCTCTCTCGAGCTCCCTGGACTCCATTCATACCAGCCGCCTCTGCTTTGCTTTACACACATTGACTTTGCTCCCATTTCAGGCTCTGCCTTTGCAGTACTCTAGGCCTAGAACATTCTTTCCCAGATCTCTCTGTACTAATGCTCTCCCTTTTCATTCAGATCTCTGGTCAATTATCCCTTCTCAGAGGTCTTCCTTAACCTAAATCCCATATATAGTAGTACCCCCTTCACTATCCCTTTATCCGTGCTTTCACATAACACTAGATATATTTTTAAGATGCATTTTATATAATCATATATTTGTCAATTGCCAGTTTTCCATCATTAAAAGAGAAATCGCCAAGAGTAGGGCCTTTTTCTTACTACTGGATTGGAAGGGTGTAGGACATAAAAAAACTAGGCATTTACCAATCATGTGAATGAATCTTTCATTTACATTCCTAAGCACTTTTTGCTTCACTTAGTTTTCCTCTCTTTTACTACTATTACAATTCCACCCAGGCTTTTAAGCAAAGATGCTTTTTATAAGTGGATACATGTTAATCATCATTACGAGGGATTGCTATAGGGGTCACTGTTTATTTATTTTAAATGTTTTATTTGACAGGGCGGGTGAGAGAGCACAAGCAGACAGAGTAGTAGAGGGAGAGGCAGAAGCGGGGAGCCTGATGTGGGTCTCAATTCCAGGACCCTGAGATCATGACCTGAGTTGATGGCAGATGCTTAATCATCTGAGCCACCCAGGCACCTCAGGGGTCACTGTGTTTAACGCATAGGGAAAGTGGACACTTCAAGCAAGTCCCAAAGTGAATCCTACCAAGAGTCTCTGTGCGCGGAGAAAGCAGCTGGGGAGGAGATGGGATCAAGGGCAGAGCTCACAGGAAGAGAGGGAATGAGGTTTTGTTTAGGAGTCCTGAATCGAACTGGTGCTGTCAGTGTAATTAATCCCATTCTGTAGTCTCACGGACCAGCTTATCCCCCACCCTGCCACCTCCCACCCAAGCAGTAAAAATACATTTTACACTTTACAGTTCTAGACTTATTAAACAATTAAAGACTTTTTCTTAGCAAATCAAACTTCAAGGCTGACTTTATTCTCTCCTCTCATTTTTATTATTGAATAAATTAATTTTCCCTGCAATATGAGCAGGGTTTTTTCCCCCCTGTTGTCATGACATTATATGCTTTGATCCAGGTGATTATTTTCTTGCAATGGAGGGTGGGTAGAGAAAAAAAAAAAAATCCCATGCTGGGATGATGCATGTGGATGAGCTCGCTGAAATACTTTTTCCTTTTTGCCTTAGTCTCTTTGCCCACGTCCAGTTCAGAGGATGCTAATATAAACCTTGCCCACCTCTCTCAGCCCATCTTTCTTACTCAGACAGTTCCCCAGCAGCTTTCTGATGGGCACACACTCTTCCGTTTCCAGGACAAACTGTGCCACGGCCTTCCGTCCTGGCAACTGGCCCCGCACGGTCTCACTTTTGACACTGTCCAGGACTACTCCTCTGATGTCTTTGGGCTTACCTGGCACCCCAAAGATGATAAACAGGCCCAGACAGTCATCTCCTATCAAGTGACAGAATTCTTCAAGCTTATCAAATCGACTTCTCTTCCTGGAAGACCCCCCTGCCCTGGATTCTGGAGGGTACATGTCACAGGGCTGAGATGCCACAGGAGGGAGGGAAGACATCTGCAGAGTTTTGCACTGCCAGCTGAAGCCTGATCTGTTTGTCGGCTCCCCAGAAAGTCCAAATCCAGTCTGCCCCGAACAGTACAGCTTGGTGCTTGGTCATCTTGGTGGTGGTGAGCCATTCATCCACTCCCTTGTCTTGGCAGAAAGTGATGAAGTGGATTAAGAAGATCTCGTTCAGAGTGTTGGAAGCTGGGCACAGATTGCTCAGAGGATCTTCGAATCCAAGATACTCCCTCACTTTCCGAGCTGCATGGACTATAGCCTCGCTGACAACCTCACAGATGCTGGAATCCTCTTTGCTGTCCTTCGGAGGCAACTGTTGCGATGAGTTTTGCCCCATATTTCCTCTGCACCTGATCAATACTGCTTCCGAAGATCAAACGTATGAAGCTCATGCAGAATGACTTCTTCGGAGAAGTTTTACAGTGTTTTACAGTGAAGTCATGTCTGGTAATGCAGTCCCAGTTTTCCGACTCAGCATTGACGTGGCGTAGCTGAGCACATAGACACACAGCTAAACAAACATGCCTGGTCTCTCTGTTTGCCAATGAGGTGTGTGGTATTCACACATTCCTGCTGGTTTATTAAGTTAGAGATGATTAACTCTCACCAAAACATCTGTTCTTCTCTAGCGATGTTCACTCCACTTCTAATATTGGGCAATCTCTTCCAAGATAGGTTTCCGCTTTTCAAATTTTACTTAAAGACAGTATTTAGTTCTTTAAAGGAATATACATCTCCTTCTAAAACGAACTTCTTCAACTTTGATGGCGAGTCATTTCCCTTTGCTTTTCTAATAACCCCTCTGCTAGGATTCCTTACGCCCCACCCAGTCCAGCTGCCTATTTCCTTTTGTACAGAAATTCCTCAGAGCCCTCAAATTTCTACCTGTCAATATATGCTATAACCCTCCCCCATGAAATTTATGGGAGTTTGCAAATGATAAAGCATCTGTGTCACTGTTCTAATAGGTCAGAAATAAAGCCTACTGGGTATTCTGCACAAAGGAAAATAAAGTCACAGAGCATAAAAATAGGAGACAATTATCAACTGACTTTATTTCTTTTCATATGTTAAAACCAGCAGTGCACCATGTTTTGTAAATAAAATATATCTCATCAAAAAAAAATTTAACTTTATCACATATCATCAGTTATGTTACACTGCCCTGAATAAAGAATATTTGGCATCTCTAACAGTCTTCTGGCATATTTTTTTTAACCAGGTCTGAATAAGAAATTGTTTTTCAAATGGTGACATATGTTCACATTAAAAAAAATACTAGTATGTAAGAGTCCAATACAGTTACCAGACAATGAATAGTAGAGAGTAAAGGATTATTATTAGCATCAGATCATTTTAGTCACGAATAAACAGTAATTTGGTATTATAGGCCCTTGCTGAAAAGCTTGGTAACCTGCTAAGAACTTGCAAGATCACACCACTGATATTCAAATAGAATTTATAAGCAAATCCAAATCTGAACTGCCTCTCTCTCCCCACACCAATTTGTGACGTGTCTTTACCATGTGGGCTACCGTGGGAAGTGTAGTAGTGAATAAAAAATAGGTTATTTTTTCGACTACCCCTAAAAATAATGATAAACACAGTAAGTTTTTGCCACCGCTATTTCCTTTAGAAATAAATGTCATCTGGGCCCTGTGCTAAAAACATGAATTACGTTTTCTCATCAATATATAGCCATTCTAAAACTCATTGTGCAGCCTCAGCGTTACTGAACTCTGAGACGAAATGTTCAGATGCATCTTCAGCTTAACAAAATCCCATCCACTGATAGCCTGAGAAATATACAATTAATAACAGTAGGTAGATGGTTAGTATTTTGATGTCATGAGATACTCAGCAAGAAGGAAAATAAGCAGCTTAATACTGTGAAGGTTTTTGTTTGGGTCTGATTTCTTCAGAAATTTCTACAAATTTGGGGGGGAACTTCTGAATTCATTTGAGTTAATAGTATTCAAATGTCCCTGGTGTTCTTCCTTTTGAGGCTAAAGGATCCAAGATGAAGGCTGAAACTTTCAACTCTTCAACAATTAACTGGGTGATGTGTCATCAGAGAAGGGGCATTTCATATACCCTAATTTAGTTGGGATGATCAATATTAACATCATTTTTAATATCATTAAAATTCAGTTTGGAGAAGGAGAGATCATCCCAACCTTTCGAGGACCAGTTGGTATATGACTGTTTGGAGCACTGCATTTGCTTTTCATCATCTCCTGTATGTCACAAAATAAAAGTTCTATTTTCTATGTACTAAATATATACACGTATTTAGAAAAATATATAAAATAGGACAAGAGGTGGCAAGTGGAGGTGGCCGCTGGCATTTAGCAGGCACGTGGAACACTTGAGGAAATTCCACATACGGATTTTGAAAGCATGTAATGTCCTATGCTGACAGCTACAGTGTTGTCACACTGACGTGACGAGATCATCCACGCACTGCTTCCTGATCCCCAAATCCTGGGTACTGTTGAATGGGAACGTGAAACGCTACAGTAAAACACTCATATTAAATGCAACACTTTAAATATATCACAGATTTTTACATTAAATAGAGGACAGACCACTACACTCTCATTCACCAGTGTCTCATTTTTCATGGCGTCTTCGGAATAGGCACACGCTGTCCCCCGCAACCCCAGCCTCCGTGTCCATTTCCGAGAAGGTGGAATGATCAATTGTATATAATCTGTTGTTTGTTCTAGATTCTTTGAGTTGTTTGAAAAATCAGGTGGAGGAAAGCCAAGGGGCTCCTCATGCTCGTCCAAGTGCTCAGATTAAACATTGGAGTCCTCGTCAGTGATGCTGGCACTGGGGGAACGGGCGGCAAAATCCCGAAACATGTCGTCCTCCTTTAACATGTGCTGGAAAACAAGGGGATGGGGTCATGAAACAGGAAGCAGGAGCTCGGCACGACACACGCTCCGTTAAAACATGCAGTCCTTTGGGGTTATTTTAAATATCTTTTTAGAATAACATTTTTATTTTAAACTTCTTCTCATTTTTAAAGATTTTATTTTTAAGTAATCTCTACCCCCAACGTAGGGCTCGAAGTCACAACCCCAGGGATCAAGAATCGCACACTCCACCAACGGAGCCAGCCAGGTGCCCCTGTAGAATAACATTTTAACTTCGTTTTACAGACTTACCGTTAGATTGTTGATGCCTTCGGAGAACACCCCTATCTGTCTCACTGTGCCTTCTGAATCCTCCATCTGTAAAGAACACACCCATCACGTGACCTACTCGGTTGCATCATTTCAAAGAAAGGACAGCAAAATGAGAAGTCGAAGAAGAAATAATGCAAGTGATAGGAAACGGGCTGGGAGCAACAGAACACTTCTGGGGATACCTCCTTTCGTTACAGCAACCAGAGGCTAAGAATGAGCCAAAATGTCCCTTTACTGGCACCTCTAGCCTAATGCTCTGATATTGACAATGACATCAAAGGATTGGTGACTAGGGGGCAATACTCAAATCCAGGACTTTGCATTGAAAAAGACTACATGAGCTGTGTATTTCCACTTGACTTAATACACAGATTTCCATAACCCAGAGACAGTATAACATCAGTGAGCAGCCCAGCCTGGCAGCTTGGAAGCCCAGGTCTTCAAGCTGCTCTTCTATCTCAGGTGAGTTACTCAGCCTCTCCGTGCCTCGGTTTCCTTCCCCCTACACTGAGGATGACAAGGCTCTGTCAGTGAAAGCTGACATACGTTAACTGCTGAGGATAGTGCCTGGGACATAGCAAGCAACTGGGAAGCTATTGACTATTATTTTCTTATTATAATTTCATATATTAGAGAAAAAACTGATTAGTAGACACAGTGCATCAAGTTTCCATTTAGTGTTTCATGGCTGGAGGAACTTGAAAGAAAACAGGCATGTCCTATTGCCTTTACCTGCTCCAACCGGTCCAAATCATCTCTTCGTCATACAGACGCATGTCCAATCCAGGTTTAGAGGTACTTCCTGATGGATGTCCCAGTTCCATAGGACAAATATATTCTTCCCTATCTTCCTGTCTCTTCCTTCTCAGATTCCAAAAATTGCCGAAGGTAAGTTTCCTTGGCTTTAAAAGAAAAGCAAACATCCAGGGATTTAATAAAACTCATATGGCAGAGAATTGAGAATATGCATGATTCAAATATTCACTCCATTTACAGAGAAAAGCAATTGGATGATTAAATTGGTGGGACAAAAATAAAAGCACCCTGTGTGTGTATGATTGATGTGCCCAAATATAATAAATGATCCAGATTATGAATCTCAGAAGATTAAGCTTGTTCTACTTATTCACCCCAATTAGCTGCGCAGTCACGGTGATACGCAAAAAAAATGCCAAGAGCCTTAGTTTTTGATTAAACAGGACTTAATGCAATGCTATTTCTCAGGGATGAATCCAGTTTTGCAAGGTTTTCCCATCTCAGATCAGGAAAAGAGAATGGTCCTAACTGTTTTCTTTTCAGGGGAAGCTATGATTATCCTGTATGCCCGCTATGCTTCCATAACAGAACTGAGGTTGCTAAAGGAATCCTCGCTTGTTTGGAGAGAGAATTTCTAATGATACTTGGAAGAGAAACTCCATCTGAGTCACTGCATAGTCCCTGAGACTATCAGTTCAGCAGACGGTGATCAGGCTGATGGTGAGAATTTAAATAGAACAGAGTCTTTGAGCAGTTTCAAATCTGGCAGATCTCTTAAGAGAGAAAGGGAGCTAATGAGAAAGTGTCAGGCAGGTAGAGGAGGTAAAAGAGAGAGAGAGAAATATCTATATTTCTATATATAAAGAACTTAGTACAAATTTGCAGAAGAGCTGATAAACTCTATCTCCACATTAAGTTGGTTGAGATAACAGACTCATAAGAGTTCACAGAGAAATGATTAAAAAGAAGAAAATGTAATCTGAATTTGGTATGACCCATGAATCTGGGTATACCCGGAAACAGCCATTCTCTGTTGGTCTACCTTGAATCCTTTCTTAAGTATCTTTTTCTAACTTGCAAGATTGGTTCATTGCAAGCCAGACAAGTTGAATCTGTGTGAGAAATCTTCCTCTTCTGCTGGATTTATCCATAGAACAACTGCAATCAATGTTTGAGCCCAAGTCATGGACTCTGCATTGGCAATACACTGACTGCATCCCAACGTCATCCTCTTCATCACTGTTAACTCTAATAGAATAAACGTGAGCAAAGGTCCCCCCAGAAAGACACTTGCAAAAATGCATTTTCTTAATTACTCTTAAAGATGCACAGACCATTAACCCATCCACAAGACTCAGTAAACTCCAGAAAATGGGACAGTCAGGTCAAAACCAAGCCCCAGCTTTAGTTTTTGCTTTAACCAGTTATTAGAAGACAGAAGCCTGAACCAACCTTCACTTTGGCCGTGGCTGTCAGGAGTACATAATCTGGTAACTCCATGGCATCACGCTTTTGGTGCTGGGCCTCGGCCCCGATCAGAAGGTTGAAATGAGTAGCCAAATGTCTTCGCAAGAGGGTCTTACTTGGTGGGATGTTCAATAGCTGAGCCATTGTTTCTACATTAAAACGAGGTTCTAGAACCTATAAAAAAAAAGTCATTTAAGGCACTGTGTATCATGCATGTCTGCCCTGCGCTTTGTAATTGGCAAAGTTCCTTCATTAGTCATCACCAATGATCCTGCAACAGCCCAGAGAGACCGAGCATGGACTTTCATTTTCAAGCTATAGATCTTTATTTTGCCTAAGCCAGTGAGAAGTACAGCCGTTCCCAACATCCATGCATTCCAAAGTTAAGGCTTGTAGCTCCCCAAAGTGGAGCCTTTGGAAGGCGACTCCTTATATCACTGTGCAGAAATAAAATCTAGATTTGGCAGGTGTTTCACGCCTTTGGTGCTGCGCCTCACATGAGAACCGGTGGCCAGATGGTCACATAAGATAAGAGATAATGGATTGAAATCTGATCTAACCCTACATGATACAAATACATGATGGGGAAAAATACTCGGAAAGTAAAGACTCCCTAGAAATGGTTACAGGAGGGCTCACTTTGATGGTGCTAGGATTATGACAAGCAAACTGATAATGTCCTAACTCATTTGACTGATGGAAACAAAATGAGAAGTCAGTTTTTCAATTAAAAGAGAGTTTTACCATGAGCCCACCATGGACACCACTGCCTCTGAGATTGGGGGCATATTCTGCCAAGTCCACGGAGCGCAGCCACTCCATTACCCGGTGATTGGTCCACTGCTGAACTTCGGACGGGGTGACGCTGTTCTGTGAGAACAAACAACCACCAGGAGCTTCAGTCATGAGAGACTGTGGGCTCTGAGAAACACACAGAGGGTTTTGGAGGGGAGAGGGGTGGGGGGTTGGGTGAGCCTGGTGGTGGGTATTAAGGAGGGCACGTATTGTATGGAACACTGGGTGTGGTGCATAAACAATGAAATCTGGAACATTTTATTTTTTATGAAAAAAGTAAAATAAAACAAAATAAAAGGAGCGTTAGTCCATTGACTGTGGGATCCCAAACACTCAAACTGCACCTTCTACAAAGTCTGCCTTCTAGAGCACAATTCCCTCGACATCCCACTAAGTATTTACAGAAAAGGTGAAAAGGGGTCTGCTAATCTCAGGTTTGTTTTGAGGCATCCGTGCCAGTGTTCCAAGCTTTTTTCACAAACTCATGAAGCAGTGCTTTAGGAATACAAGTCTCTAGAGTGATATTTAACTCTGTGGCTTAAGGAGGCAGGAAAATAAGAGACACCCGAGAAAAGGAGGGAGGGAAATTAAAACACAATCTTTGTGGTTACACAGGTAGAGCCATCACAATGGGGGGATATAGGAAAATAAAGCCCGAGAAGGTAATGAGGCTGGACTTGAGGCTCTGAGGATGGCAGAAGCCTTCCCTGCCGCCCATGAAGACTCGTGTGTCTGTTTTGCCCGCACAGCTGTCCCGTGCATGCAGCAGGAATGAGAGCGCATGAGAGCGCATGCAGCAGGAATCTGAACCTCAGGTGCTACCTCGTCAGACGGCCGCCTCCGCAGACAGTTCGGTTCAAAGTTATTGATCCTCAGGACCTGGATAGCCCTTTTGATACTGAGATGATGTAGCACACTCACGACCTTCAAAGACAGTAAGTCATCCTGAAAAAAAAAAAAGAACAAGAACAACAAAAAGAGGAGTTCACTGAGCTGGCCTAGAGCAGGAGGACCTTCTCAGGGAAACCCCTCTACCAACAGGCCTCGAGCGCTTGTATTTTCAAACCCTTTATTTGGTAACAGAACACTTTTTTTCCTGTTCCCAACAAAATCCTCTCCAGGACCCCAAATTAAAAACAACAACCAAAAAATTAGTGTTGTATCAACAGAAGCCAAGTTTCACCTGTTTCTCTTCCAGACACTTTGAAACAGGATCGTGAGACCCCACAGCTCTGTAGAGCACAGTTGGAAAGGAATTGGCTGGGTTACACTTTGATTTGGTGTGATAAAGCAAAGAGTTAAGAGCACATGATGTTCAGTGAGGACAGCAGAACTAGGTTTGCTGAACTAAGGCACATCACCATTTGGGAGAAAATCAGAAAAGTATCTCTGTTATAGTATTCCCCAAGCCTCAAGGAATCTCTAGTTCTTGATTATTATGCTCTATCCAGCAGAGTCTGTGAATAATTTTGGGAAAATTATGTTGATCGATGAGAAGGTTTTGGTGAGAGTTAAAGAGAAAAGAGACATGAAGAAGTTATTAGTAGCAACATGTATCACCATCAGTTCCTTCCAGGTGTAACTTTCCTGTCTGTGGTTATTGGGAACATTTCAAACATACCAAACACACCAAAACAAATTATTTCAGAAGGTGATGTGGAGGGCAGTGTCAAGATAAGCACCAGTCTATTTCCAAACACACCCAGAAAATAAAACAAGAAAAATATCCATTTTAGACACACCTTACTGATAAACACATTTGTTGGGGGGGGGTGATAATCTATTATAGAAATAGTTTTTAAATAAAAATATTGGACAATCAGCTTAAATTCTTAAAGCTACTCAGCAAAATTATTTCCTGAATTTTTTTTGGATCAATTTCTTTAAGGCACTTCCTTATGGTAAGTTAGAAGGCATTCAACACATTTTAATCTAAGATTGAGACACCCATTCAAAACATTTCCACGTGGGTCAGTTTCAACTAATTCAAGTTTTTCAGATTTAAAAAAATCTAAATACGTGATTACAATGTAAATACAATGCAAATTATTTTAGCTTGAGAGATTTTTTTTAGAGGGCTGTTTTAAATCAAAACAGATACTATTTTTAGATTTTTTAACAAATCTTTTGTTTTTTTAAAGATTTTTATTTATTTATTTGACAGAGCAAGATCACAAGTAGGCAGAGAGGCAGGCAGAGAGAGAGAGGAGGAAGCAGGCTCCCTGCTAAGCAGAGCCCGACGCCGGACTCAATCCCAGGACCCTGAGATCATGACGTGAGCCGAAGGCAGGGGCTTAGCCCACTGAGCCACCCAGGTGCCACCGCCTTCTTCTTCTTCTTTTTTTTTTTTTTTTTTTTATTTTATTTATTTATTTGACAGAGAGAGAGAGATCATAAGTGGGAGAGAGGCAGGCATAGAGAGAGAGGGAGAAGCAGGCTCCCTGCTAAACAGAGAGCCTGATGCAGGGCTCGATCCCAGGACCCTGAGATCATGACCTGAGCCGAAGGCAGGGGCTTAACCCACTGAGCCACCCAGGTGCCCCTAAAAAAATCTTTTAGGTAATTTTAATTTACCAAAGAGTTGCCAAAGAGAGATAATAGTTCCATATATCCTTCACTCAGCTTTCCCTAATGGTTAACACCTTCTATAACCATAATGTAGTCATCAAAACTGAGGAATTAACATAAACAAAAAAATGGTAATTAAAACTACAGACTTTACTCAGATTTCACCAGTTTTTCCACTAGGTCCTTTCTCTATTCCAGGATCCAGCCCAGGATACCATGTTCAAATAGGTATTTTTGTGACTCAGAACTTTTGAGGTCTAATTGTCTAAGATGATTTACTCTTTTATAGTCACAAAATTTATGTGCACTTTTCTTGTGGTTTTAAGCCTGAATCTACTCACGTTCGTGCAGAAGCATACCTACCTAGACAAGCAGGCAAGTATTTACTGAATTTGTTGCAGGCTGAGCTATTAAGAGGAGGAATCTGGAAACATCTTAGGTTCAAACACCCTGTGACTTCTGACTGCTTTCTGGCTGTGGAAACTTGGTTGAGCTACCCCATTTCTCAAGTTTCTCATTCCCTCACCTAAACACTGGGGGATAACAAGAATGTCACCTCAAGGCTTGCTGAAACTGGAGTATTCATAGGAGTACGGAGCTTGGAAGAGTGTCTGGCACACAGTATACATGCAATGTGCCACGCGCTCGTGTTATTACAAGCAGGTGCCCACCAAGGTACGGACTTTGGTTCAATGACAGAGAAGAAAATGAATCCCATGAAAGGAACCCCACAATTCTGACATTGAAAAATAAGCTGTTTGAAATTTTCAACAGCTTTTTTTTAAAAAAAAGATTTATTTGTTTGACAGACAGAGATCACAAGTAGGCAGGGAGGCAGGCAGAGAGAGAGAGGAGGAAGCAGGCTCCCTGCTGAGCAGAGAGCCCGATGCGGGGCTCCATCCCAGGACCCTGAGATCATGGTCTGAGCTGAAGGCGGAGGCTTAACGCACTGAGCCACCCAGATGCCCCAAATTTTCAACAAACTTAAAGAAGATACTTCTCGGGGTTGGTTCCAGAGCGTAGCTCACAAAAGGCCTTTTAAAGAAAAGAATCTAAAGCAGCAGTGCACTACCAGGACTGCGGAATCTAGAACAAGTTCTCCTGGAAACGGTCTCTTCCACTGTTGTAAAGTCCTTCTACCTCTTAGATGGAAGGATAAAAATACGGAACAGTAATGCAGGAATCAGAGAGTCCACCTCAGCCTACTTCTTGCCTCTGCGATTACTCCCCTCGTGGAACGGAGCTAACGAGAGAAAGGAGGCAGGTTTTGGGTGACATTCTCCAAAGCAGAAGGGAGGAGAGGAGACGGGTCTCTAGATGTCAGGTCAACAGGGTGGTCTCTTCTGAGCAGTCACTGCATATAGGAATGTGTAACTCAGAAACCCCCAGGGCTTCGACACTCTACACTCTATTTTTTAAATATCGTTAGGAGAGGGGCGCCTTGGTGGCTCAGTCAGTTAAGTGGCTGCCTTCGGCTCAGGTCATGATCTCAGAGTCCCGGGACCAAACCTCACATCAGGCTCCCTTCTTAGTGAAAGTCTCCTCCTCTCTCTGACCCTCTCCGGGCTCGTGCTCTATCTCACTCTCTCTCTCAAATAAATGAATAAAATCTAAAATAAAATAAAACAAAGCATCTTCATAACATATAATTCGCATATAAAATTATGCGAAAATTTACCCCTTCAAAGCGTGCACTTCAGTGTCTACATTGTCGAATATACATAAAACCATCTTCCTGGAGAGCTGAGTTTAGATTAGCCTTCATACAGCTTAAATCCAAGTTTTAAATTTCCCAACGGTACTGCAATCACCAAATCCTCTGACTTCAACTTAACAGAAACTCTTCTGGCTCTTCTCAAGTTAAGGCAACACCCTGAAACTCTGGTGGAATCATTGTGAAAACAATGTATTTTGCTCACTATTTCTGTGTCTTTCCAGAGAAAAGCAATTTGACACTCCCCTTCCCCAACTCCCAGGAGCCAATCACTTACAATAGTCATGTAATGGAGCATTCGACCATCTACCCGTCCTTCGTCAAACTGGGTCTTGTACTGGGGGAGACCAATGTCATCCAACCACCCTACAGGAGAGAAATTGGTGTTGTTAGTAAGCCACGCAACACCTGTACTTGTGATTCAAAAGAAAAAAAAGCGCTTCATTCATTTATTCATTCATTCAGTCAGTCACTCATTTACTCATTCATGAATGAGTGAATTTAAAATCTCTTACTAGTAACCCAGTTGAAATCCAGCTTTCCATGGTTGGTTTCTTCTTCAGACCCCACGGCTTGCAGTGCCAGCTGGAGCTTCTTTCGATGAAGTGAATGCTTAATCCCAAGTTCCTGAAATAATAAGCAGAAACACTGGTTTGACCATTCTGTCACTATGGGCTAGATGCCACTGGCAAAAGATGCCAGCTCCCCCCAAACGAAGCCAGTGTTAAAGACCCGACAATCCTGTTCAGTCAGCATGCCAAGTCAAGTTGGTGAAATGTTGCTGAACAAAAGGCCCCTAGAAAGCCAAGACCACAGCAACTAGTTTAATGGGATGTTCCATTCCCTAGTAGGCTCCTACCCCAGTAAGACTGGAATTCTATTCTTTCTGTACAAAAGGTTAAACAATTAGGAAATATGTTAAATAATTTGACGTAAGATGTAGGGCTCTTTCCTTTTCCTTTTTGCAAAGTAAAGTTGAATTGCATACATTACACTGAGGAGTTGGGCCAATGCTAAAGCCTCACAAAGATTCTGAGAAATATGAGCTTAAGGTTTATTATTATGTCTATACAATTATTTCTCATTAAAATATTATGCGAAATGATTCATAAGGAATCATTAAGATCAGGTCCTTCTTGTTAAATCCATGCGATTAAATTTAAAAAAAAAGTGTGAAGCAGAAAACACAGTTTTTCAAGACTACTGACTGGCTCCCCCCATGACCCTTTCTGGAGTATAAAACAATTCTACAATCATATTCTCTTTCTCAGTAGCCATTGTCTAAACAAAACAGAGAAGCAGTCACCTTCTCCAGATCTTGCTGAGAAGCCTGCAGAAGTGTTTGGCCAGATGCAATCCAGTGCTTGCCTGAATTCACGTAGGACCCCAAGCCCTGCTCCACAAGCCAATCACAAACCTGCTCCTTGTTCCATTTGGCAAATGGCATATCCAAGTCGCTATAAGAAAACGAACAACTGTGTGAAGAACAATTCCAAGCCAGCCCTGTGGCTTCTCAAGGTTGACCAACTTATACTGAATTAATGTAGAAATTCCCTAGTAATGCCTTATTTGACCGTGAAAAGCTTACTTTTCAGTCCATGTTTAGGGGAGGTGGTACTGGCATTGAAAGTTACCTCAAAAGGACCACAGCTTCATTTCAAATGAAACCACAAAAGATTCAATATGATTGAGCAAGAAACATATTGTGTGGAAAGAAAAACAAGTTGAACCAACAAGTCAAGTCACTGTACTAGTTTCAGTCAACGTGGTTTGAAGACTGAATTTCCAAACAGAAAACACTAGGTTAGATGGAGAGAAATCAAGTCTAACTTGAACTGTAGCAGAATTATGGTTTCTCTCCAAATGGTTATCAGTGAGAAGAGCGCAACATGCCATCACTGAGTACAGGGAAACATAATCACAGTAATTTCTGGGTCAAATTTTCTACTTTGACATGTAAATCGTGTTCCTCTTTGGGGGAAAAAATGTAGATAAACAAAAATTTTCTTTATTTTTTTTAAAACAGCACAAGGAGATCCTCTACTGTGTATAAAGAGAACACATGGCAAATGAGACCTTCATGTGTTTGGAGAAAGCCAGGGTTTCCTCCTTGATAAAACCTGTGCCCAGTCTTCTGCGAGGGTAGGAGAGACCATGTTCCAAAGACTAAGTGTAATGGTTTGTGCTAGATGTTTGCCAACCCCATCCTTCTCATGCTCAGTAGGTCAGTACAGTAATTTCAAAACAGCCCTCAATTGTGGTAAGGGTGTAGGAAAAGTTCCTAGAGTCTTAACAGAGAAAGCATTACATAGTCCTGATAAATTCAGGATTATTTAATCCTGATTAAATTCCGTTAGAATTTGTGTCTTAATGAATTTATGTAGGTGCGTTCACAGAATCCATTAGTCATTAACGTTCACTGAACAGTTACTATTTACCAGATACTCAACGCATATTAACTCCTTTAATCTTCATAATTAGACTAATTCATACCAGGGGACACGGAGGCGTAGAGTATGGATGTAGTTGCTCAAAGGTCACCCAGGTTACAGGAAGCAGCCAAGCCAGCAATCAGATCCAAGCAGTCTGTCTCTAGAACCTACTCTTAACCGCTATGTTAGCCCATCTCTCTAGAGCTATGCTTTAGAGTACTTGGGGTAACTATTTTCTCAGTCAGATTGAAGTCAAAGAATCATTCTTACACAGATGTTGCTGACACTTTAGCTTTGGTTCCTCCCCTGGCTCACGCAGCGCTCATCTTCTGCATGATTTTCACCAACCACTGCCAACCCGCACTGCGCTAAAGATGACGGACCCCTCTGCCAGGCCAAGGGGTAAGCAAGGGATTCTACTGCTCAGCCCAGGGACAATACTAACATTGCAAGTGCTCATAGCCTGGACATGTGGGTAGAGATGTCAAAGTCCATTCGTTCAGTTTTTCTCACCTGTTAGATTGTCCCAAATCTCGAGACCAACCCAGTCGTGGCCCTGCAGTTGCCCTTGTCCCTCCTCTTTTAAATTCAGGCTCAGACAGGTCATCTGGGTTGAATGTAGTTGACTGACTTCTCCTAAGTCTGAATAGAAGAAACAACATCACATTGCCTTGTAGAGACCTGAGGAGACCTTAGGACTTTAAAGTTAATGAGAACATTGCTTATGTATGGTCAGAAAAGACGTCTGGATTTACACTTTAACTGAGACCCAGTGAGTCAGTGCATCCCAGATCACAATCTTCCTTCCATCAAAGGAACAGCCAAGCCTTACAACTGCATACTTGTTTCTAGGCAATCTTCCATTTATTCCTACATTTGAGCAACACACAACACAAAGCCCCCTCCGGTTGTCTGCTGTGTTACTTACTTTCCAAAGAGTTTCATGATACCTCTGGATTTCTTTTTGGAATCCGGCGATGGTGGAGATATCTGCGAATTTTTCGGCTGGGAAGATCTACCAGCCAGATCTAGGTGCTCAGCTGTCTCCTTCTCTGTTTCAGCTATTCCAAGAACAGAATACATACTTGGTGAGTTTTAAAGTACGGAATGAACATGACTAGATGCTACCCTTCTTAACTTTAGCAACTGTTCACAAATTCTTCTTCTGTTGGTCTGTAAAGAGCACCCTACAAATATTACAGATGGAACACAAATTTATGTTCTGCTTTACCATCTGCTGTGTATCAGTGAATGATGTGTATAATATCGCATATGATATTGTGCCTAAATTCATTAACTCACAAATTACCACCTCTTTGAAGTTCAAAGGTGGGATAGGATTGCCACATTCTTTAAGTGATCTGAGATCACTTAAATTAATCTCGATTTTTCTGCAGCACTTGGTACTGCTGACATTCTTCCCACATTCTTCAAAAACATCATCTCCTTCATCTTGTTAGGACAATCTCCCAGATCTGTCATCTGATCGTTTCTTCTCTGCTATAGGACCTGTTTTCTCCTCTTCTTCCACTCCGAGATTCTGTTCTAGGCTCCTGCCAGCAGGATCTCTGAACAAGTTCACCCACTCCGTGCCTGGCACAAAATGATGGCTTCCCTCATTCATAAGCAGCCAGTATCACAATCTCTGGTCCTAATCTCTCTCCCCAGACTCAGGATCTGAACGTTTATGGATATTCCCAATGTGCTGTGCCAGGAACATCTTAGACTCAACAAATCCATCCAATTCTCAGAAGAATTCTCTCAGATTTTCTTATTCAATATTCCCTTGATACTAATTAATATTCTTCCTGTTACTCCCATTCACACTCTTTGGCATTTTCTTTTCACTCCCTCCTCTCCTTTGGCATTTACATCAGATCCTAGTCACCAAGCCCTGGCAGTCTTTTTTCAAGAGAGTTATTCCTATTTATAACTTGCTATGTCCTACTGAGAAAAGACTGTACTGGATATGCACACATTTTTCTTTTGATATAAAATCAGTGTCTGTTGATTCTGCCTTGAAAGAGTAACATCCAAATTTGCTACGCCCAGTTCTCCCAGCATTCTCTATTTCTTAATTCTTTTACCTGCCCCTTAAGACATGATCCCCCACTAACAAACACAAGCAGTACTGTTTCCTCAGTGTGAGACGACACTTTTACGGGAAAGAAAAAGTTGTACAAAAATCACAGAAATGGTGTTTCAGCAAGATACAAAAGTTGCAGAGGTTGACTTTTCTACGAAGCACAGCTGTGATTATAGGTTATAATAAGCAGCACTGGGCTCTTAGCATTATCAATGTATTTCTTCTAAGAAAGATGCAAAAACATTTGAAAATGTTGTCTGGATTTTATTTATCCCATGTGTATTCTAGAAATGTAAGACTGCAAAGGGAGAAAAGTAACCTGTGCTGACCCACATGAGTTGGTGTATGGGTATCTCAGGGAAAATCCAAAGGAACCTTTCCATCCAAACCCCAAAGCCATCACGGGTACGGGTATACCAGAAAATGTTGCCTAACTCACCCTCATTCTAAAAGCATCCTGTTTTCATTTTTTTGTTTTGAGGATGTTTCCTCCCTCCCAAGCCCCACACTTTTAAAAAGGAAAACGGAGTTTCCCCTCTCCTAAAATCACTCTGGGGGAGGCTCCTTAAATATCCCAGAAATCTTCCTCCAGTGTCACTAAATGCCACTTCCATCTTCAAAGCAATAAATGTCAGAAGAACATTCCCTTAAGAAAAGTCAGTCTAAAGCAATCATTTGCAATGTCTTCTACAGACTTCTCGATTTGGCTGAAAACATTGCTCTCTGGGGATAATGGAGACATGGAGAAGGAACTGTCAGGACCTGGGAGTTAGTGTGAGACAGGATGCACTGGAAGGGTGAGAAAGCTGGAAGGTACGAGGCAGGAGAGTCCTGCCCTGGACTCTGAGGGTGCCGTGCGCTTCTGGGTCCTCCCAGAGCTCCTGGCAAGGTGTCATTAGCAGGGGTTAAAACAGCACGTAGGCTGGGAAGCAAAGGCTCTCCAGAGAGTTCACTTTAGCAGCAGTTGGAAGGAACTCTCTGGAGTCGAGGACAACATTTTCTGATCGCTGCCAGCTTGCTTTCTAGAGATCGCAGATGCCAAGAGCAAGGATTAGTCAGCCTGGAGGACAGCACTGGCGAAGGCTGGCATGCAGGGGTACGATACCTAGGGTGGGTGCACTGGCACTTCGTTTACGATCTTCAGATATCCCAACAACGCACACAATCACACGCAGCCCAATGGAGAGAACACAGGAGAATGACAAAATGAAACACAGCTCAAAGTCCTACTCACAAAATACACACAGGGGGAGGAAAGGCAAGCACTGCGCTGTGCTTCCAACATCGCAGACTCCATTAGCAGGAACAATATGGGGTTAATTGGTCCACTTTCGAAACAGATGAGAAGCTGTTTACAATGAAGTCAGAGAGTGTCAAGGGTTTTGGTCTTTCCTCTACACTTATACTCCAACAAGAAGAGCAGGGTGATGGCCTGCACAGAGCTATCTTTACCACCGAATTAAACCCAAGGGGGCAGTTTCTTGCAAACTTTTCCCCCAGCTCATTCACCTTCATTTCTGAAAATGAGAAACGCACAGATCAATGAACCAGGGAAGGGAGGGGATTGACCTTGTCCTCGTCCTGAGTGAATTAAAGCAAAAGCACGCTGGCCATACGTACCCAAGTTTGGTGCACTTGCTGTCCTCTTGTTACTTTTTATTTTAAAAAAGCCACGCCCAAAGGATGATCTGGCTTTCCGAGTGCCAAAGGGGTTGTCATCCACGGATGCATCACGCCGCGGAGCTTTCGGAGGGAGGCCCCTGAATGGGCTGCTTTCTACAGGAGCTTTATCCTAAAAGACAAGTAATAATAAATGGAACACAGCGTGGCTGTGCACAATTAGGAGTACACGCTGGGCACAACACCTGATCTGTTACACATGTGATTTTATTTAAAAGAATCACAGAACTGATAAGTTGATTATGAACACCAAGCACCATATTACAATTTAGAAAGTCAGTTCTGAAAGCTACTTAGGAAGCAAGAGCAGCAACAAAAACATGTTCATCACTGACCTATAACCGGCATGCTTCAGATGTGAAGTATTTAGGACATAGAAATTCTCAAGCTTTATTTTATTTGCCTCATTCCCCGAATGACGTGGAAATAAGGTACTGCATAACCAGAATACCAGCAGGCTTCCTATTTTTCGAATGGTTATGACATGGACTAGGCTACAATGCAGTTCACAGTCTTTGCACCGTAACTGCATCAGAAGCCCAGCGTAATATAATCACTGTGCAAAGTAGGCGTTATCTCCAAGCTTCTACACCAGCAGCAGAAAGAGATTCTACTCCAGTTATTTAAATATTCTACTCAAGGAATTACTAGTCAAATGAGGACACAACCAGTGACCGTTAAACATTTTGTTTTTGAGAGGGTGTTCTGAGACATATTCATTACCTTGCCTGCAAGTTACCCGACATGGATCACCAACTTTCAAACGCTATGACATGCTTGATACACTTAACACCAAAACTAAACTTGTTATAATTAAATTTTTCTTCATCGATTCAGAAGATTCTTTGGCTGTCTCTAATAGGTCAAGGTCTTTATCGCGAAACTTAACTGTAATTAAGTTATACTTCTACGTACTGTTGATTTTTTAGCTTTCTCGTTATTTGAATTAGCAGTTCCAGTAACATGATCTATTATATTGTTTTAGTAGGATCCAAAGATGCTTTGATTTGCATGCCCTCATTCCTCTAACATCTCCTGCCCTCTGTTTTTGTTTTTGCAGAGGTAGAGAAAGGGGAGAGGGGACACAATCATCGTAACTACAAGTTTCTAGATGCCACAGTTTAGTGCAACTATTACCTATGTCTCACCACAGAAGTCAAAATCATTTAATCATTTATTGAATTGGCAAGACAAAAAAGGACAAAGGATGCCTGTAATTACAGCTGTGTGCACAGTCCGTGCCTTATCAGGGACACCTACATTACAACTCAAGGCATTCAGAGCCAGCAGTCAAGGGAGTGCATCTGGAAGTGGCCTACCAGAAGGTAGCCTTTACAGAGTTAATGATTGAAAATTGGAGGAAGAACGAGAGCCCTTGTTGATGAGGTCTTTAAAAAAAAAAAAAGACAAAAAAACAGAACACCAAAATGTTTGCTGTATACACAGTGGTTATATTAAATAAACAGCTGTTCTCGGGCGGGTGACCTAAGGATGTTTTGTGAGGTCTTAGGAAGCCCAAATATGATAATTAAGAATATCACTAGCCTGATTGAGAGTTGGGGGTTTTGTCTGTTTTTTGTACCTCCCCAACAGTTTATTGAGGTGAAACATAAAAAGTAACTGAACAATTAGGGGACATTAAGTACACTCACAGTGTTATATAACTGCCACCTCCACCTAGCTCCCAAACATTTCCATCATTTTGAATAAAACCCCTCCCCCTGGAAGCAGTTTCTCTCCGTTCCTCCCTCTCCATCTCTGGCAACCGCCAAACTGTGTTCTGTCTCTATGGATTTATCTACTCTACATACTTCACATAAATGGAATCGTGGACTATCTGATCTTTCGTATCTGGCTTCTTTCATATAACATGTTTTGGAGGTTCTGAGTTTGGGTTTTTTGGAGACAGTTAAGCAATCCCATGTATCAGACATCACAAACATTTTTCCATTGTAATCTGGACATAAAAATTACCTCTGGAGGCTTCTGAACAGACTCCTTTTCCTGTTCAAAACAATAATATTTTAGATTGTTATAGGAATGGCTTCATATATTCACAAACTGTTACACACAATTCTAGAAATTAAAATAAACTTTTATCTACTTCTAAGCTACACAATCTCAGTTCCATTTATTTCCAATAATGGCTAATTAGTCTTCAGTTGTGATTATACACTAGTTTCAACTGTTCATATTCACCCTTCTTAATATTTACCATTAACTGTGGTATCTAATAAATCTGCATTAGAGAAACCTCAAACTCTTCTTGAGAGTTTTCTTTGGAAAATGGAAAATGTGAGGATCCCTAAATATTTGCGTCTCAGGGTAACAGACAGAGAAACAACACAGAACCAACCCCATCTGATGACTCTTTCTTCAGATTGCCCAGGCTGCTGGACTTTTGCAGACTTGAAGTTCTAAAAATAACAATAATAGTAATTAGGATTAATAATAAGTGGCTCTGGTGCCACTGTTTCTTCGGATAATATCTTGGAAAGAAACTAAAACTGTGTGTGGGTTGAATCCTGGTCATAAAAGAAAATCCGGATTCAGGCAGTCACTTATGTGCTTTACTAAATTATAACATTGAGTTCTTTTAAAAGCAGAGGTGGTTAACTGTCCTGCCAATAACTCTAAATGTCCCACACGTGTTAGAATAGCTGGAAAAACACTTAGGACTCTCCTTGTGATGTCAACATTTGAAAATAAACCAGCATTTTTCCATGGACCAGTGGTGTATCCTTTTATGTATACATTTAGACCAGGAACTTTTTTATTTTTTATTTTTATTTAAATTTTAGTTAATATACCAGGGAACTTCTAAAACACTCACATACTATTTATATATAATCCTTGTAATTAAAATAAAGGACAGAAGTGTTACTTTTCAATTCACAAAGGAATCCATTTTCTGAATCTGGCCAAGTAGTTCATTTTACAGTTCTGATCGAGGCATACAAGAAAAATCCCTCTGGCTGCCCATAATAATTTGTTTGCTATCCTTGCAAAGGCGAAGTGACACTGTAAACATCCAGAGATTTTTTTCCCTTTCACATAACTAGCATTCAAGTGTACAGGGCTGTCTTTTCAAAAATGGAAGTCAGAAACAGGTGACCAGTTTAGAGAGAGAAAAAAGCTCTAAGAAGCAGAGTAACACACATACACAAACTTTTAAAAGGCAATTCTCATGTACTCATGTGTACATAAGTTACTAGACTTGTCCAGTATCAAATAAAGTAAAAGATATTGGTGAGAAAAGAGAAGATCTCATCTTTGAATACTGCTCTGGTAAGAGATTTTCCTAATTCAGACTTGAACTTGGATAAACATAGATAATGGACCGGTTTACTACATGGAGAATGCAAAAAACTACTGCAGCCTTTCCAGCCATTACATCATTCTCTGTGACTCTTTTCTGCTAGGGTCAAAATGCAAGCCAGTGCAAACCTGAAATTCAAAGCAAGTATCTCTGCACTTCACATGAAGCTTCACAGAAGCTTCCTCTCTCCCAGGTATCAATGACATTTTCCACATTCAAGAACATGACTTACGAAAGACTATCGCACGGCTGGGTTTCAACAGAAGCATCAAGGATTATTTTTCCATCACTAAAAGAAGAAAGAAAAGAAAAGGAAAAAAAAATGGAATGTGTGTGCTTCACAAGTAAAAGACCATATATATTCTAAGTAAGCAGAACTGTCAAAAAAACAAAAAATTGTGCTGGGGAAGCAATTTCTCTTTTAAAACAGTCATGTGTGTTTTGTTTTGTTTTGTTTTGTTTTGTTTTGTTTTTAAACACAGGCTCCATGCCCAGCATGGGGCTTGAACCCACAACCCTGAGATAAGACCTGAGCTGAGATTGAGTCAGCTGCTGAATTTACTGAGGATTCCCAGCTGCCCCTCTCTTTTAAAATTTTCTACTATATTTTCTTTGGTTAAAAAAATATTTTACTTATTTATCTGACAGAGAAATCACAAGTAGGCAGAGAAGCAGGCAGAGAGAGAAGAGGAAGCAGGCTCCCTGCCGAGCAGAGCATGATCCCTGGGATCATGACCTGAGCCAAAGGCAGAGGCTTAACCCACTGAGCCATCCAGGTGCCCCTAAAATATTCTATTATATTTTCTTTTATTTGGTCTCATTATAAGGTTAAGTAATTGAGAACATGCTCCCTCAAAATTCTACTTGTTAATGGAGAAACTACTGTATCCCTGTCCCAAATCCTTCTTCCGAACAGCCTGGGCCACATGACCATTGCTATGGGGCTTGGGACCCACTGGCGGCTCCCCATGACTTAGGACATAAAACTTGAGTCCCCTAAAATCTCTCTCTAACCTGAACACCACACCTCCCTGGACTCCTGCCCTAGGACTTCTTGCTTCACACCCTTTATTTCAATAATCCAGAACTGACTGTAGTGATTGATTTACACTGGTCCCCTGGCACATGCCTTACAGTTTCTTGCCTCTCACAGTAAAACCTGTGTCTGTAAATAAATTGCAATGCACTCTTGTGTTTGCTTGATCTACTCTGCTGAACATTTATATTGCAATGTTGGGTCATAAATGACATACCTTTCTTCGAATGAAGTCTCTGGTTGAGGAGGCAATTTTGCGCTTTCAGACGTTTCCAGGCCCTTAGATGTTGGCAGTAATGAAGGGATTGAAACTTGCAAGATGCTGGTGTGGAACTGTAATGTAATTAGAGAAAGTAAAAAATCCAATAAATAAGACAGAAGTCACAGAGATAAAATAAAAATAACGGAGACAATTACATGGTCCATCAAAAAAATTTCATACACCTATGTTTAAAAACACTATTCTTCTATTTATAAAATGGTCTCTGGATATAAACATCAATGACTGTTAAAGTCAGAGAAAACATTCTGGAGGAAGGTCATTTTTTTTTTTAAGTTTTTATTTATTTATTTGACAGAGAGAGAGTGATCACAAGTAGGCAGAGAGGCAGGCAGAGAGAGGGGGGAAGCAGGTCCCTGCTTAGCAGAGATCCCGATGTAGGGCTCGATCCCAGGACCCTGAGATCATGACCTGAGCTGAAGGCAGAGGCTTAACCCACTGAGCCACCCAGGTGCCCCAAGGAAGGTCATTTTTGAACTTGGTTCTGAATAAAACATAATACCATCAAGTAAGTCAATAGTTGATCCTGACAACTTTAAGCCCTAGTAAAAACTTTGGTTCTAACCTTATGCAAGTCACTTAACTGGGCACCAGTTTTCTCCTCTGTAACATGAGAATGGCAATGCCTACCTGACAGGGTTGTCATGATTTGAGATGAGATTTGGGTAAAGTGCTTTGTAAACACACCTGTTTTCACTTTATTTTCTATCACTAGTCTAATATAGAATGTTGTTCAAACCAGATTTTTTTTTTTTTAAGATTTTATTTATTTGACAGAAAGAGACATGGTGAGAGGGAACACAAGGAGGAGGAGTGGGAGAGGGAGAAGCAAGCTTCCCACTTCCCTGAGCAGGGAGCCTGATGAGGGGCTCCATCCCAGAACCCTGGGATCACGACCTGAGCAGAAGGCAGACACTTAACGACTGAGCCACCTAGGCACCCCCCAAACCAGTTCTTTGTGGATACCACTTAAAACACTTGGCTTAATAATACTACAGCAGCAACAGCAAAAATGCCTAAAAACACCTTCCTAAACAAATGCTTTGTGTACCCTAAGGATGGAATCTATGGAAGAAATTTTATACTCTGGGGTTAAATAATTTTCGATGACTGTAGAGCAGTATGGTGTAAGAGCCCATCATAAACTACAATACATGAATCACTTAAAAAATATTGTGATAAAAAAATAAAATTTTCCTCAGTGAATTCAGTCTGCCAGTCAACCAACCAATCAGTGACCGTCCCTCCTTCTGAAGTCAGCCAGGAAGGTAGGGACTTACAACCTGGAACACACTTCTAGATGCCAATCAATCAATGACAGTCTCACCTCTGTAACCACACATCCACAGCGGATGTCAACTCTCTCTAGCCTCTGAGAGTCCCTCAATCCCTGAGCTCCAAGCAACCCCACATGCCCCACATATGATCAAAGAGACTGTCCCTGACCAACAAAGTTCACCGAGGTAACTAAATAAGCAATACATTTAGCTCTGTGGTTTTTTGTCCAGTTACTGAGCGGTGGTCTCATTCCTTGACACTAAGAGGTTATAACATGTGAAGTCTGTTGAAATAATCTGATTGGGCCCAAGATGGAGTGGTTCATGTTAAGCTCCATGTCAGTAAACCCAAGCTTAGCTAAGTTTCCGTGCTCGGCACTCCCAGAAAAGGCAGACCTAGGTCAACCAATCGGCACTTGCCTGCCCTTAGTAAGTTACCTGACCCACCCCGCCCCGAGACTTCTCTTTGCTGCACATTAAGGAAAGTAACCCTACTTAACCAACCAGCAAATGACCAGCCTGATCCTCTGCTCCTGCTTCCTTAGGCCTAAAAAAGCCCTTCATTTTGTACAGATCCGTAGAGTTCCTTTCCATCTGCTAAAACGGACATTGCCTGATTCATAAATTGCTGAATAAAGCCAGTAAGATGTTGCAAATTTACTCATTTGAAGTTTGTTCTTTAACAACAAGTCTGATCTTGTTGCTTCGCGATTTTTTTTTTTTTTTTTTTTTTTGGAATCTTTATGATTAGTTCTGGGCAATTTACAGAGCCATCATCCCTGTGTTAAAAATTTTCTCAGCTGAATTTTTTTTTAAAGATTTTATTTATTTGACAGAGAGAGATCAGAAGTAGGCAGAGAGAGAGAGGAGGAAGCAGGCTCCCTGCTGAGCAGAGAGCCCAATGTGGGACTTGATTGATCCCAGGACCCTGAGATCATAAACTGAGCCGAAGGCAGAGGCTTAACCTACTGAGCCACCCAGGCGCCCCTGAATTTTGTTCTTTAAGAAATCCTATTGCTGTAAAATAGGAGATTACTTCACTATCTTTTTTCTTTTTTTTTTTTTAATTTGAATCTTTATGATTAGTTCTGGGCGAATTATTGAGCCATCATCCCTTGTGTTGTCAAGTTCACAGTAGCTCCCCGGGTTCCTAACATGGGGAAGGAAATGGCCCACTAACAAACTGATCCATTTCCTTGATTTCGTTTTGAACTTAGGACTTTAACTCCCAACTCCAATCTCCCTCCTAGCTCTTCTTTAACAATGTGGCTGAACACACTCAATCCTCATCAAATCATTCTGGTTCCAAACGAAAAATCTCATTAAAATACAATTCACATAGGAAAGACTTTTTTTAAAGAGACTATCTGGGCAAATCTTACATGTAACATCTGCCATTCTGTAAATAGGCAGCAAGCATACTCATTGACTGTCAAATGTTATTTTTCCCTTCAGTAGAAATATAATTAGCAATTAGGGGATTTTCCCCCTCTAACATATTTTTTATTTCCCCCTCTAAAATATTTTTTATTCCTTAACTAATCCTTTGCCTCTTTTTTCCAATTTTATTGGGATATCACTGACATGCAGTACCGTATAAATTAAAAAGAAAAAAGAAAAGGAAAGGGAAAAAAAACACATTTTTTTCCTTGCAATGAGAACTTTTCGGATCTACAGTCTTACCAACCTTCCAGCATACCAGACAGACAGCAGTGTTAACTATAGTCATCACGTTGTACCTTATACCCCCAGCACACTTGTCTTATAACTGGAAGTCCGTACCTTTTGATCACCACCTTCCAATTTCCCCTACCCAGTAATCCTTATGACTGACATCTTTTAGCCCTCTCCTATAGTGAAGAGAGAAATGTTTCCTCCTTGAATTCATTTTCATGCAATTCAAATTTCATTTTCTCATTAGGTAATCAGCAGGAATAGATAGGAAAAGAAAAGATGCCACTTGATTTTTTTTCTCACTGAATACAGTAATATGTTAAAGGAAAGACGACCAAAGGGGGAATTGGAAAACATAAGGTAGTCAAGACTATTTAGTTAAAAAACAAAAACAACAATAACAAAAACAATTTTTCCCATTCCCAGTTTCTCTAGACAGTACACTGCACTAAAATTAAAAGTTCTAGGGCAAAGAGGGAGGTGCTGTCAGGAAGCCACGGGTGTGCCTAGGTTAAGACCTCAGGAAGACTTAAGGTACAGCTGTCTCATTGAAACCTTCAAAAAGTTCGACAACTCTAAAAACAGAGGGATATTCCATAGCAGCCATACAGAAAACTTAAGATAGAGAAAGTCTTATGGTGAAGATAATTGTGGATATCCTTTACCTGACGGAGTGGATTATAAATTGATTCATAAGAAATGCCAAATGAATAAAATATTATACCAAATAGAACCAAGAGGGACAGAGATAGTAGAAGGCAGAAGGCCCTAGACCCGTATAGATACTTTTGCAGAAAACAACTCATCTGCAATTACAGGTTCTTTCTCCTGGAAATGGAAAGATGACTCCCAAGGAACAACCAAGAGCCCAAAGGTCTGGGCCCTGTCAAGGAACTGGCCACACGAGCCTGGCTGGATTTGGGAACTGCTACTGACTAATGATACGTGGGTGTCTTCCATGTCTATGTTCCCTCTTCTTGAATGGGAATGCCCAGTAGTTACTATGCCCATTCCACCACTGCATGTCAGGTGTGTAGGGGACAAATGACTTGACCTTGAATTTCCTGGTTCTTTACATGGAATGGAGTGCTACTCGAGAAGCCAAACCTGAGCAGCTGCACCTACATCTTGACCGGGTCTGGATGACAAGGTCTTGGGATGCGGAAGCCTGACTGGAATAAGACCAAGAGGTCTTTGACGAGGGGATGAGGACATTTTGCATGGGGGAGGGATATAAATGATTGTAGCCAGAGAGTGGAGGGCAGTTGTACTAGTCGAATATGGTCGTAGGGGTATATGCCATCCCATGTGTTCTTCTCAAATGTGATATTACTTGTCCATCAAGAGGTAGGGTCTTTGTTTCCTCTCTGTGAATGTGTGTGGGCCTGTGACTACAGGAGAAGAGATGCCACAGGGTTTCCGAGTCATAGCATAAAAGATGATATAAATATGCCCAGTCCTCTTATTGGGATGCTCATCCTTAGGATCTAAACGCTCTGCTAGAAGAAAGCCAGGGAGTCACAGGTATTTCCAGCTAGGGCCTCAGCTGAGGTCCTGTCCAACAGTAGTACCAACCAACCATGTGATATAAAAATGGGTAGCCTTCGGATGACTCAAGCCTCCAGCCTTCACACCATTCCAACTATTGCCCAGTGGAGCGAAGAAGAAATGCTCCTGCTGAGCCTTACCCACATCACACATTTGTTAGCAAAACAAGTGCTGTCATTCAAGCCACAAATTTTTGGGGTGGTTTGCAATAGGTAATGGAAACAGATTTTGGCACCAGTCTGATGTGTGAAAGAAAAGTAAATGAGTTCAAGACTAAATATTCCTGTCCAGCTGCTTTTTTCCAAGTCTAAAGAAGTCAGGGAAGATTTTAGACCAGAATTTTTCAGAGACAACATTGGAAGTGACTAAAACCAACTTCTTTATATAATCTCACGTTATCCCTCTTCATTTATTCCCTATTTGTTCTTTACTAATAAAGATTATTATTGCGTAGATTGTAATCTATTTAGGATGACATCTTTCTCCCATGTTCTTCCTGAATTATTTAAGCAATTTTGACATTGCCCAAGGTATTTATTTATTAAAGAGGGGGGAAAAACCAATCTTTCAAATAAAGTCCTAGGAGACTGAGTTTTGACATGAAAATTGCTAAGACTCAGTCAGTAGCCACACTGAGAAAAGATCCCAGGTCTTTCCTGCTGTCAACAGCATTTTAACCTTCAATGACACAGTCTCTTCGCTACAAAGATAATGTTGAGAGTCTGTAAATACCTCTTCTGGAACACTTGTGTTAAATGGGTCACAACTGGGAGATCCCGTGACTGGTGTAGATGATACACTTTTCTCCAGGTCACTAAAACCCTGCGCATCCAGCAAAGTGGAGACGGAACCAGAAGTGAGCAGACCGTCAAAGTCGCCATCTTGGTCTAGGAAAAGGAGAAGAATGGCAGCTTTTCATTTACATTTCATTTTTGGAGGAAGAATACCAACTGAATATAAAAATTTTTCCCATCCTCAAAAATCAAAAGTGAGTTTCCTTTGAAATCCTTAGAAAAATAACAAGAGGACCTCTAGGAGAAATGTTAAACTATGAGCACCTGGAGCCTGAGGGTGGTATTAATAGCTATTACCACAGACTCACAGCCTTGAAATCAGAAGTTCATTTAGTCCAACAACCTTCCCTAATTTTGTTTCAGAATTTGGGGCTTTACAAATTTTAGTTCAGAAACAACCAAGCTGGACAATATCAGTGGTACAACAAACTAATTCTGAACAGCAACACAGTCACCATGAGAAACTCAATATTCATCATTCATCATTTCTGTGTCGTTATTTTTTTATTAATTTTTAATAAACTAATAATGTATTTTTATCTCCAGAGGTACAGGTCTGTGAATTGCCAGGTTTACACATTTCACAGCACTCACATCATCATTTCTGTGTTCTTAAAGCAAAACAAAACAAAACAAAACAAAACAAAAACCACATACATATAAAGAAGAAAAAACAACAATAGGCAATCTTCTGATTCCTTAAGATGATCCTTCTGTGCCATTTATTTTATTTTATTTATTTTTTTTTTAATTAAAGATTTTTTCTTTATTTATCCGACAGAGACCACAAGTAGGCAGAGAGGCAGGCAGAGAGAGAGGAGGAAGCAGGCTCCCTGCAGCGCAGAGAGCCCGATGTGGGGCTCGATCCCAGGACCCTGGGATCATGACCTGAGCCGAAGGCAGAGGCTTAACCCACTGAGCCACCCAGGTGCCCCTTATTTTTTTTTTTTTTTTTAATTAAAGTGTGCCATTTATTTTAAAGAAGAAAGAACAGCCTTACGGACAAATGCAACCACATACCCAGGAAAGTGGCCAACTTTGAGAACTACTTCTACATCTTCAGCAATGAAAAGGATTAGCTGCTGAACAATTATGTCAGATATTCTTTTTTAAAACCAAAAAATGATGCTTAAAACACTATTCTCTGAATAGTACAAAATCCTAAACTCATTTAAAGCTGTTAACTAGACTTACCTTCTTATATTTTTATTAGGCATTTATTCTAATTTCATTAAAATGTAGGTATTATTCGCATTCTCTAAGGACTAAGTAAATACAAATACTAGTTAGAAATCACTGTTTATAAACTATTTATTAGAACAGGACATAATTTTCAATGGTGGTTAAAAACTCCCTCTTTTTAATATACAAATGTCAGTAAGTACATGATAAGATGTCCAATACTTTTCATCATGAGGGACTTGTGATGAGAATACTTAAACACTAAACCAATTAAATCAAAATCATATCAAATGTACAGGATTGTGAAGTTTCAAATACCATACCAAGTGTTGGCAAGTGATACATTGCTGTTGGCAATGTAAAATAATACAATTAACTTTGGGAAAGAAAACAAAAAACAACCTCCTTTTTCTACACATTTTATATGCATTAAATTAGATGAATAAAAGTACAGGAGGGGTGCCTGGGTATCTCGGTTAAGTGTCTCTCTCTCTCTCTCTTTTTTTTTTTTTAAGCTTTATTTACTTATTTGAGAGAGAGAGAGCATTGCATGCACGCACAGGCCAGGGGAGGGACAGAAGGAAAGAATCTTCAAGTAGCCTCCACCTGAGTGCAGAGCCAAGGTAAGGCCTGATCTCACGACCCATAAGATCATGAGCTGAGCTGAAAGCAAGAGTCGGACGCTTAACAAACTGAGCCACCCAGGTGCTCCAAACGTCAGACTCAATCTCTGCTCAGGTCTTGATCTCCAGGTCGTGAGTTCAAGCCCTATGTTGGGCTCCATGCTGGTCATGGAGTCTATTTTAAAACAAAACCAGATTAAACAAACAACAACAACAACAAAAAAACCCCATGAAACTGACAAAAATGATCATGTCAGTGCAATTATGAAGAATACCTCTTTTCTTGATTTTCTTATGTTTCATAATTATAGAAATTAATGTTTTCCTTTGATTTTTAAATATAAAAACTACAGTATTGAGATTCTATAAAATCAAATACTGTTTTAAATGTTATGACTACAGGGGTGCCTGGGTGGCTCAGTGGGTTGAGCCTCTGCTTTCGGCTCAGGTCATGATCTCAGGGTCCTCTGTTCAGCAGGGAGCCTGCTTTCCCCTCTCTTTCAGCCTGCCTCTTTGCCTATTTGTGATCTTTCTCTCTGTCAAATAAATAAATAAAATCTTTAAAAAAAAATGAATGTTATGACTACATAAAAATTAATCACTTGTTAATTTGCAATACTGTCTAAAAAGAGACACTCTCTTGAAGGCAGAGAAAATGCTGAGTGATGAGAATCGCTGTAAGAACACTGACAGAGGTTCATTTGCTTGCTCATTTGGGTATTTAAAATTTTAACATACACTAAGTCCTGTGGAAAATAAGATGAAGATCCATTTTTTTTCTCCTCTCAGAAATCCTCGTCTGAAGTAGGATTTTCTTTCTTTTTGAACTCATCGAAATTGAAATTCCAAAATCTGAGTATTTCACAAGTATCTCTGAAAAAATTTATTACTCATGTTTACTTTTAGAGCAAATAACCCCACCTTGCATTGCTAATGAATGAGAAAACTTCCAAAGTTCTTAACACTTTTGTTTTAAATGACCCCCAGAGATTTTCCACATTTGAGGATGGCCAACTGAACCATGCACCTATAAAATAATACCACATCAAAAGGCATAACTATGTTATTAAGTTTTTAATTCTAATTAACATACAGTGTAATACTAGTCTCAGGTATACAATATAGTAATTCAAAACTTCCCAACATCACCCTGTGCTCATCCCAACAAGTGCACTCCTTAATCCCCATCAAAGCGTGACTATTTTTACTTAAATGTCTTATGGTTTTGGTTTTATTTTATGTTTTAACTTAACACATTCAAAGCTGAACACAACCCCCCTTAATCATTTCAGTGCGCCCTCACTAGGCTTCGCTACCTTGGTAAATGGAATCATCACCCCCCCACCCCGGTCGCTTTAGTCAAAAACATCAGTCTTTCTTGATTCTTTCCTCTTCTTCACTCTCATCTAATTCGTCACACCACTGTGTTAGTTCGAACACCAAAATGTGTTTCTAATCAGTACCATTATTAACATTCCATTTGGAATCCTGCAAGAGCCTCTTGACTGGCTTCTCTTCTTCTGATACTGCTCCCTCCTCCCAATATGGTCCATTTGTTACGAAAATGCCGCAAACTTGTAAAAACCCTTCAGTGGATCCCTCTGGGCTCACAGAGCTGAATGCCTCACATTGCCTGACCTGGCCAACGCTAACTTCTATCCGCTCGGCTCATCTCCTCTCATTCTCCCCCTGATCACTTCCTTCCAGTCAGTCACAACGGTCTTTTTACTACTTAAATACACCGAGCCCATTTTCCCCATAGGCTCTTTTAATAAATGAATGAATGAATGAATGAATGAATGAATAAAATTTACTTATTAATTTTTGAGAGAGAGAGAGAAAGCATAAGCAGGAGGGAAGGGTAGAGGGAGAAGCAGACTGTTTGCTGATCTGGGAGGCCAATGCAGGACTCGATCCCAGGACCCTGGGATCATGACCTGAGCTGAAGGCAGATGCTTAACCCACTGAGCCACCCAGATGCCCCTCCCCACAGGCTCTAGAACACACTGTTCTGTCTAGAATGCTATCTGATGAACTCCACACAGAGGTTCTCCTTGACCAACCAGTCCACAGTATTCTCTTTGGCCTACTCACCAAGAAAGTGTGTGATATTGTTTCCTAATGATATTGTTGAATAAATGAATAAACAAACTATTTTGGAATAATGGATATTCCAGGAAAATGAAAACAAATGTTAAAGTTCATAGCCACTTAAAATCAAGTAAAGTAGAAAAACCTATAGAGCTACAGTACCTTTTTTACCTTGGGTCAGTATCACTGTATCTTGCATCTTCTTGTACCTATTCAGGCACTGTCGAAGATCTTCTATTTTCCGATCCTATTAATAAAATAAATTGTCATCTTTAAACTATGACTTTAAACAGTAAAAGTAAAAGTAATTGCAACACAAAGAATAGGGAGACATGAATTATTTACATTATTCAAGGAATATTTCTAAACTTTAGTCAAACCGGTAATATCTACATTTTACCAGTTTTTCCTACGTACATCAGAGATAGAGAAAAAGTACCTCTAAATTTAGAGATCCTATCCTTCAGCTGCCATCTTTAAAAACAAAAACAAAACAAGGTAATAAGATACAAAACAAAAACAAAACAAGAAAAAAATCAACTTTAATTATTCTCCTCTCCAACTTATGGGCAGGTCTTGAAAGAAAGATCTACTACACCTGTTGTCTTTACCTGCTGTCATCAATCATAATCTGGCCTTTCTCTGCTCAAAACACTCAGCCAAAGTTGTACCAATTAGTCATCAGAGTCATCAGAGACTTCATATTTACTAAAAATAAGAGAACTTTTCATCCTTTTTCTAATTTGACCTCTGATACTTGACTGACCCCACTCTTTCCTCCTTTTCCTTCACTTTTCTTTCCACTCTTTCTTTTCTTCTATTTTGATTTCTTAATTCCTTGACCAGATAGATATTCTACTTCCACTATCTACCCAGCCCAGTCTATAAAATGTTAGTGCTTTAAGATTTTGTCCTTTACCCCTACTCTGGTGGATCCTAAAAAAATGGGCTCCCTAGCTCTTCTCTCACTGGTTTTGGGCCTGGCCATGTGACTTGCTTTGGTCAAAGAGATATCAACAAATGTGGTTAGGGTTTGCCCTCTCTCTCTGCTCCAGGGAACCTTCACTATGTGAAGAAGCACAGGCTAGTCTAATGGAAGACGAGATATCATTTGGAAAAGAGACATCCCAGATGGGCCCAATCTACGCAAGGATGTTAATCACTAGACATGTGAGTCACACCAGCCTAGACCATCCAGCCCCATCCCACCCACCAGCTAACTGCAGAGATCAACAAAGCCAGCCCAGACCAGGAGAACCCACTAATCAACCATCAGAAGTATGAGAAATAATAAATGTGATTTGTCATGGAGCAAAAGCTAATTTACATATCAACTATAGCTTAGTCTCCGAAAATCTATAATTCTGTATTTTTCCTAAAATGGACTGGGTTCATTCCCTACCCCATCTATAATTATACATTAACCCCCAAATTTAGATTCATTTTCCAACTTTCTATGAGAAATCTCCTTTTAAAAGTCCCATGAGCACATCTAAGTGAATGTCTCTAAAATTAAGCTCATTATTTGCCCCTGGAATTTTGGAATAAATTTAGAGATCCTTAACTCTTTGAGGGCACTATCATTCACCTCATTACTCAAACTAGAAACTTGTTCTCAAATCCCCCCCAAAAAAATTACTTCAAAGACTTTTACTTACTCGAGACAAAAAGAGGGTGAGAGTGAGAGAAGAAGCAGCAGGAGGAAGGGGCAGAGGGAGAGGGAGAAGCAGGCTCCCACAGGGAACCTGATGTGGAGCTCAATCCCAGGACCCTGTGGTCGTTAACCTGACCGAAGGTAGGTGCTTAACCAACTGAGCCACCCAGGAGCCCTCAAATCCAAAATAAGGTTTTCAAAAACCCTGTCAACCTGTGTAAATGTCAGCTTCATATACCCCTCTACCTTATCTCATTCTGAACTTTCCCAACATGCACTAGGCTGTGCCAAGTCTGGGCTTTTGAGACATGTTTAGTTCATAGATACTTTCCTTAGCAGCTTTCGTTTTCCTGATAAACAACTCTTGCCTTTCCTCAGATTTTGCTCAAATGCAACCTCTTTGAAGCCTTCTGGAACTACTAAAAACTTATGTCAGCGTTGGTGCTCCTAAAGCAGTTTGAATGTCTAGTAAGCCCTCAGTCAACACTGGGAGATCTGTTTGTTATTGATGCTTTTTGAGAGAGAGAAATTAAGACTAAATGAATTTGTGATTACTTTTTTAAAAGTAAAAGCTATGGGGGCATCAAGGGGACTCAGTCAGTTATGCGTCTACCTTTGGCTCAGGTAGTGATCCCAGAGTCCTGGGATCAAGCCCCATATCAAGCTCCCTGTTCGCTGTTTTTCTCTCAAATAAATAAAATCTTAAAAAAAAAACATAAAGTAAAAACTACATGGGCCCCTTGCTAATGACTTTCCTTTTTATTCCACAGTGGTAAAGACTAGCAAAAAGAAACCTAAATATAGGTGGGTGGAGAGGGCAATGAGTTTATTTCCTAATAAAGAGCAAATAAAGAGAATGAACGGCAAAACTATAGAGTAAAACAGAGAACACAAGAATTAGAGAAAGAAACAAGATGAGACAAAAAGATCAAGGCAAAGTTCTTTGGCAGTTGCTTGTTTTTTTACTTCCTTGAAATGACTCTTTTCTTGGGAAAATGCCTCCTTGTTCTATTCATTGAGTAACATGAGGTGTAAGAGTAGTTCTGATGATGCGAGCTGAACCCGACTGTTGCTGTCCGCTGGGTATATGGCTGATCAGGTAGGCCATGAAAAAACACCTTGCTTTAGAGGACACTGTTTCCCTGCTCTCATCAGAATGAAATCAGTGAAGCAACAGGAAAGAAGACTCTGGAGTCCCTGGCATTTGGCCAACAAAGCTAAAAGACAGCCTAGGGCCATATTTTATTTCATGGTACTGATGCCTCTGTTCTCGTATCTCACCTCTCAGGAGAACAGAGACAATCCCTCATGTGAAAGAATCCAGGAGTGTGAAGAAAATGATATGAAGAAAATTAACCTCATTGGGAAGCTAACAGTTGTCAGGGACCACCCCTTTCAGAGTTCATGCGAGCCCAGAAAGGATGCACTATGGACTGTATCCTTTCTCTCATTTCCCACCTGAATATAAAGAAATGATCTGAGGGCTTGAACATTTTTCCAGATTCACAGGGAGGTGGGAGAGGGAGATCTCAGTGGACCCAGTGCTGCCAGTCACCACTCTACCCACACAGTCACAATGACAACTGCCATCACCGAGAGCAGGCACATGAAGGTAGAAAGGCAGAACGGCTGTCCCTCAACATCAGTAGTGTGTAGGGTTCTTCCAACCTGGCATATCTCAAGAAAACTCATGGAATGATCAAAATGGTGGTACACACCCACATAAATACTTTAATTTCATCTAGATACCTTTTCTTCATTTGCTGCCATCAAAGATTCCATAGCCTTTTTCATTTTTTGCACTTCAATATCTGAAAATATCACAAGAACACGTCAGAAGTCAGTTTTGTTAAGGTGTGTGACAATAACAAGGGGCTGACTCTTCAGACTGAAGTGTTTTAATGAAATGTTTACCGTCCATATCCTCTTTTGGGGAAAATCTGAAAAATGAACACCTTCCATGTCGCCTGAATAGTTATCACTCCAGAAAGCAAACAGTATGGGTCAGAGCTAACTACCCTCTCTCGAAGCAATAACAAAATCCTCACGAGAACACGGAAGGTGAAATTTCAGTGCTACAACCATGAAAACACAGCTTTTCAATTAAAAAAAAAAAAAGAAACAAGAAACCTAGAAAGCAGTGGGCGAAAGCGATGGACGGTGTACACAATGACATAAGCAGAGGACAGGATACTCAGTTTTAACCAAGATGGAGGCATGAATGGCAAGAGCCTGATGGAATGTGGCATCTATAGCAGTCATGCTATGAAGTTGGTTGTAGGTTCCATACAGAAGGATAAGTACTTTGCTTCATCTATAAACATCATTTCTGACACTATTTTAAAAGGTAAATGTGATTTTCCTTAAAATTTGACAGTCAAATACAAAAGCACATTACTTTAATAATAAAAGAACCAATATTTTAAGATGAAATGTCAACCTAAAACGAAATCACAAATTTAAAAAATTCAAACAGAAAAAAAAATTGAGCTAAGGTTACCTGCTTCTGAGAAAAACAAACAAACAAACTACTACTTAAGGTAAGTTTTAAAATGCATCATTCATCACTGATACAACACTTTCAATATGAAGGTATATTCTGTAGAAATTGCCTTTTTTTTTTTTTGATGCCCAATTCTCTGGGTGTAAGAATTCAACATCTGGAGGAAAGAGTCTATTAATTAATGATTTATCTCGATGATGCATTAGATAATCTGGGTTCTGTTAATCAGCCTGGGTACAATCTCTTGTCTAACACCAACAGGGTATGTTTAGTTCCTAATGTGGATCTCAGGGAAGAAGTGGGCTACAAAACCTTGAAAAGTAATTTTCTCCTCTGATACTCTGTCTCCCGAACTACAAAAAAAATTCTTCCTCCCCACTGTTACTCTGGGTGTTCTGCTATACCCTGTGGAGCAAAAGGGCTGAATCGGGGGTGGGGGGAATCAGCAAAATGACCTTTTACTCCTTGTTTTTACTGTTTGTTTATATACGCTCTATTTTGTGCACTCTGAAGAAATGGAGAGCTTATCGATGAAGCAACTTCACATCTTTGGTGAGATAAATGTTTTTAAAACACATGCAAAGAACAGTCCAAGTAGTACTTTACTTTTGTACTTTACTTTACTTTTGTCTTTGAGCTTCTTCTTAAAATTTTCATCTGTGCAGGAAAACCCATCGAATTGGAAGTTAGTATATACATTACAACAATAAATATTTTTAAAGTACTATTCTTTAGTCTTTTGCCTAAGATAAAGAAGCTAACCCTATAAAAACTGAATATTAAACACTATTTTGTGGCTTTAGGAATGGTACTGCAATGCATGATGCTCTGTGTAAGGTTAGAAAGAGAATATAATTCATCCAAAGACCTAGATTTGAGTTCCTACCTCTGTCACTTCTTCTCTGTGAACCCTGATTTCCTGGCATATTAAAGTTAGGTCTGTGGAATACAAGCAGTCCTTATACTCTACGGGGTGAAAACACCATTAGTGATGTTTGGTTGTAACATTTCCATTACGGGTCAGCACATGGCTTTCCTGAATGTGCCCAGCACTTGGCTTAGGACACATGAACCTCACCACTCAAATTCAATGACTCTGACATGGTCTACCTCCCGTTCAATGAGATGAGTCCACTGATCACGCAGTGAGATCTTATGCCAACATCAGATTGCTATGAAGTTTCTAAACATTGCTCCCGACTCTTGTGTTTATCGGGCTGTGTGTTGGCGATAAGCAGTTCATAGACCAGTGTCCGTCTTTGGGAACCACTACTCCAACACGTCCTCTAGCCCACAATATGATTCCATTTTATTCTTAAAACCCTAAAGGCATGACCTATCTGTGAACGTCCTTTAAAGACTACACAAATCTAGGGATGCCTTGTTGGTTCGTTCAGTCAGTATATAGTATGTGATTTTTGATCTCGGGGAGGTGTGTTTCCAACCCCATGTTGAGTGTAGAGCTTCCTTAAAAAACAAAAAAAAACACAACGCCAGAATTCTATTATATGCCAAAATACACAAGGGGGGGAAAATCCTTCAATGGTTGATGAGTTAGCTTTCTGATCCATAGGGAATTACAACTACAGGGATATAAAGCCAGGGTATTCTAGAACCAAGAAAGACATTATAGGTAACCTAACTGAAGCCCTTCATTATTCAGACAGTGAGGTTACCGATGCTCACATAAAAATGTACTAAAGCTACACTCAATGGAATTTTTAGTTTCAAGAGTCAGAAGTTGCTTTGTAGTTTGCATGCCACAGTGATTTATAATAGCAAAGAAAGGTTAAATCAAACCTAGTGTTGTCAGGTGTTCTGTGCATTTATATTTCCAAATATAACATAAAAAACACATTTCAGGGGCGCCTGGGTGGCTCAGTGGGTTAAGCCACTGCCTTCGGCTCAGGTCATGATCTCAGGGTCCTGAGATCGAGTCCCGCATCGGGCTCTCTGCTCAGCAGGAGCCTGCTTCCCTTCCCCTCTCTCTGCCTGCCTCTCTGCCTACTGTGATCTCTCTCTCTGTCAAATAAATAAATAAAAAATCTTTAAAAAAAAAAAAAAAAAAAAAAAAAAACACATTTCATTCAAGTTATTTTCTATCACATATAACGTGTATTAAAAATGACAGTCCATACAATATTCAAGACAAACTTCCTCAGTTATGAGAAAAATTTTTGATAAATTCACACACGTTTTCAAAAAAGAGGATTATTTTTACTTTCTAGCAGGTTGAGGGCTCAGTCCACCATAAGAAATTTTCCTTGATCTTCCAAAGATGCAAAGTCCTTTCCTCTCTTCCCTCAAAAGTGTAGGAACGGTTTATAAATCTCTTAGTTCGTGCTGTTTCAAGTTCAGTTCAGAGGGAGATTAAACCTGGGACATGATAATGTTCCCTTTTAATGCTTTCTATCCCTTCCTTGTACTGCCATCAGAACAAGAACTGTCTCAACAGAATTCACAACTTAGTAATGCATAATAAACACCGCATGAAGTACAGAGTTGCTCTCCTCCAGCTGCTGAAGAGGAAGCTACTAGATCCCCAGGCACAGGGAAGAGTTTCGGAGGAGGCCCTGCTGTCCTGGCCTCAGCTGGTTTCCGCCACCCTTCTCCTTTCTCTGAAAGGACTCACCACTGACACGGGGTTCTTTTGCAGGTGTGGGGAGGAAGGGAGGGCTGCACAGGGAGGTTTCTAAGAAAGTAAGAGAACAAATGTCAAATGTATGTGCCCACCTCGATCGAGAATTTCCACTCCTTCCCCTTTCATCTTGCACACCAGTTTTTCCTGTAGCCTTTTTACTTCAGATTCCTTCTCTTCCAGCTGTTCTTTTAAAGATGCCAGTTTGTCCTACAAATGATAAGCTCGTTTTACAACAGGGAATTATGACTAAAGGAGAATATTCAGGGAGCATGTTAACTCTTAAGTCAATAATGAGTTTTTGGGAATGAAACAAAAAACGATAGGAATCTAGATGCAGACTTCAGAAACCAGACAGTGGCAAGAGGAAGCAGGAAGCAAGACAATTAATGAAGGTCGATGTCTAATAATTCTGGAATAAGTGTTTCAAGTTTCTGTGTGACCAAATTAAAACAAAATGCTTTAAAGTGTAATTAGGACCTGAGTAGCCCTAAGTTTTAAAGCTTATGTTATACAAACAAAAAAAAACCCTCCCCCAGTTAATCCAGGATGATAATCAAATTAGACCCCGAGTGTCATAAAAGCAAAATAAAATGCAAATTGGAAAATATATATCAAGACCTGACTGAGATTTATTTAGTATTTCAAGATGGCATTCATGTTCCCTGAGCATGAACAAGGCAGAGCTTAATTGATGGGTAAGGTAGCAAGTGATGAACAATGTTAGCCAAATCATGGGACTAACTAATTCATCTTCATCACCAAAATAAAAGGACAGAGTCTCCCACAACAATGGAAAAAAGATTTAACAGATTTTAAATCCCCCCCTTCTTGTCTACTATGTAGCTATTAAAGATTCCAAGTCCAATATTCTATTTACTAATGTTAAATTTTCAGTTTAATTTTGGTGAAGAATTAGCTTTAGCAAACTGAAATTTTGCTGGCTGTATTTTAGCACAGAAAATAAAGCTCTGCAGTGCTAATAAGTGTATTTTTATAACTGATAAACATTTTATTTTCAGTCTCTTAAGGTAGGTATTGTGTTTAGTATTATGAGATCTCCAAAGAAGCAAGAAAGCTAGCCCTATACTTTTTACTTATGATAGGCATGGATCCCAAGTACAAGGAATTTTCAGTAGCACTGGCAAAAAGCTTCTTTACAGCAGTAATTTCAACTCACTGTCACGATACAGTTAACCTGTAAGAAAGTCCCAAAGGAAGAAGCAGTCTGAGGCAAAATGGATATCTTTTTCCAGGTGCATTTTTACAACTATTTTACCAAGCTTGGATCTCAGGTACTCTAAGAGAATGAGATCAAATTTCTAAATGAATATTTTTATTTTGCCCATTTGTTATTTTTCATTAATTATTTCATTTTTCTGATAACAACATCAGGGATCGCACTGGCTGAAATGTATTTTTAAAAAAACAGGGATGCCTGGGTGGCTCAGTCACTGGGCTCAGGTCATGATCCCTGGCGAGTCCCGCATCGGTCTCCCAGCTCCACGGGGAGTCTGCTTCTCTCTCTGACCTTTTTTTCTCTCTCAATGTCTCTCTTTTAAAAAATAAAATCTTTAAAAAAATAAATAAAAAAATAAAAACAAAAAAAAAAAAAAAATGAAAAAACAGAGCACACACTACTGAAAAACATGCTACTAAAAAAACTATCACGGCAAAACAGCGCAAGCCAGAAAAGCAAACAGGCCCAGGACCCCCATTCCCCAAAGTCTACTACACACTTCAGGGACTCCCATTTTTGTTCCATCCGCTGCTTTTCACTGCATCTGACCCACCTTGATTTTCATGCTAGAAAGTTTGGCCATTAAAGACTGGTAGAGAGACAGAGGTGTGAAAGAAACCACAGATAGAAAAAGACAAGCCTAAATATCCAAGAAAATAGTATCGGTTTATAAAGGAGGTTAGGTTAACTAACAGAAATAACAGGTTATGTTTCACTAGATTAGTTAAAGCCCCAATTTTTAAAAATTCAGAATAGTGGTGTTCAAATTCAAGAAAGTCTCCAGCTTGGGGGGAAATTTCATTCACTTGTAAGATAACTTCTTTATCATCTATTGAGTTGAGAACTTGTATTATGGATCATAGGTAAGTGAGTCAGGCTGTTTACACATTTTTGCCATTGAGAAAGCTTACCTTGGTTGATTTCAGCTTTTTTTCATACTGAAGTCTTTCATTGTCCATTTCACTGACTCTTAACCTCAAATCATTGATCTCTTGCATTAGCCCCTGTCAAAGGAGGAACAATGAAACATATCAGGAAAGCAACAACACACCTATGTAGGCCAAAATAGCAGCTTGGAAACCTAGTCAACAAGCCCCTGGGTTCAGGTTGTAGGAATTGGATCAGACAAATGGAAATAAATGTATCTACCTGAGGCCCAAAGCATCTTTCTAGTTAAAACACTATTTTAAATTCTCCATGCATCTGGCCCACAATCATGAGATTATGGAAATCAAAGGTAATTCTTTAAAAATTAAATTCAAATAATTAACATATAATGTATCATTAGTTTCAGAGGTAGAGGTCAGTCATTCATTAGTCTTATAGAACACCCAGTCTCTTCACATCACTGCTCTCCTTAATGCCCATCCCCGTTACCCCATCCCCCCCCCCCCCCACCCCCCCTCCAGCAACCCTCAGTTTGTCTCCTATGCTTAAGAGTTAAAAGGTGACTTTCAATTTTGATTAACAAAGGTAGCCAATCGCATACATCAATCATCAGCTATTTCTGGACTAAAAATCACCATATAGATTCCAACTTTAAAAATTAACTAGAAAAATTTTCTTTAGTAAAGCCATTACTTTTAGGGCCTTTTCAGTGATCTGTGGATTATTTATAAAAATATTTTACAATTTCTTCCTTTGTCTAACAAAAAATATAGATTGTTCATCAACCCAGTCTGGGAGAATGGAATGGAATTTAAATCCTTTTATTGTTTTTTTTTTTTGAAATGTAAACCTTTTAAACCAAGGATTCTCAGCTTGAGGGTGGATGAGGGCCCTGTAATTTACAAATACATTGTCATAACATGAATGTTACATTTGGAACAGGAAAAAGAAAATAATCCTAAGGTTTTCATAATACAAATACAGCCAGAAGCTTTTCTCTTTCACATTAAAAAAACAAAACAAAACAAAAACTAATTTGCTTGTAAAACTTGTCTAAGTGTTCTAAGAAACAGTAACATATTTTTGTCTAGAGCCCAGAGAGTAGGAAAAGGGAATCAGAATGCCATACAATACCAACTTCAAATACTGTGGAAAGGATTTCTTTTTTTATTACAAACCACCAAGACTCCACCAATGCTTAACATGTTTTTATTCCTCATTTTACAAGTCCTCTACTCATGAGCCACAAATAAACAGATGACAGAACTATACAAAAATGCCATAAAAAAGAAGCAATACCATAAGAAACAAAACTTTCTTACTAAACTTCTATGAGTAATGATTCACACATGGGGAGAGGGATGCCTTTCCTAAATTACTTAACAGTACTATATAATAATTACTCATTAGTTATTATTATAATTATTTTTTCTTTTTTTTTTTTCCTAAAGAGGGGGGAAGAAGGAGAGACGTTTCAAGCAGACTCCCGCTAAGCATGGAGTCCTAGGCAAGGCTCAATGAGATTCTGACCTGAGCCAAAATTCAAGTCAGAGGTTTAAACTGACAGGGCCACCTAGGTGCCCCTAGTACAGTTGTTATTAGTACAGTACAGTACCTCAGTATGAGGGAACTGTTTGACATCATTTAATAACATTTTAGCTGTGATTCCTTATCTAGAGGTTCGATTCAAGTCTAAGGAAAAAGTCAGTTTCTCCCATTTATTTATCCCCCATTTATTAATCATTCTTGCATACTAGAATTCTTAGTGACCTTCCTTCATCTCCTGGTCTTTTTAATATATATCTTGCCACTTTTTCATGGCTAGCAGCTTTGAATTCCTATTTGGTATTGTCTTATTTTAACTCTTCTTTTAGAAACAGTGACAACTTGCAAAAAGAAGTAACTAAAAAAAC
Organism: Mustela putorius furo; assembly: GCF_011764305.1. NCBI lineage: Eukaryota > Metazoa > Chordata > Mammalia > Carnivora > Mustelidae > Mustela > Mustela putorius. The sequence goes on along the minus strand of NW_025422368.1, from coordinate 24,324,519 downwards.
CACAATTACAAATTGAGATAATTTTTCTGTTAAAAAACAAACAAACAAACAAACAAACAAACAAACCCTACCCAAATTTCCCTTCTGGCAACACTAAGTATGAATGTAAATCTCCAACCTGAAAGAAGTCCTGTTTTTCCACAGTCACTCAAGCTGGAAAATCTGGAAATAGCTCAATATAAGACTTTAAAATAATGGAATTCAAATTATTTCCAATTCAGTTCTTTATAAAAAGAAAACCCCTTTTACTAGTCCCTTTTCCCTCTCCGAGAAACTTCAGGCTGCGCAGAAACGTAATTTCTGGCATCTGTACTCTTACCAGAAGGGGGCACTGTTGAATAGTGTTAAGCATCTCCTATCAGCCATTCCAGGCAAGTCTTCAAAATTCCAGGATTTCAAGACTTTTACCCTTAATCTTTCAGAAGTGCCTGTATTTTCCCCCCCCACTCCAATATTTTCTTAGAAATTAATCTCCAAAATAATCTAAAATTCTAAGACAAAGTTAAGGAATTTTGGATTCATGAAACAGCCAGGGAAACTTTTGTTTGTTTTTAAAGGAGGCTCCAGACCCAATATGGGGCTTGAACTCATGACCCTGAAATCAAAAGAGTTGCACACTCTACTGACTGAGCCAGCCAGGCGCCCCCACCAAACATTTTATTAAGGGAACAAAAATAGGAAAGAGCATATTCAATTCGGTTTTAATTTTAAGGACTATTTTATTTGTTGTTATATGTAATGAGGTTGATCAGATTATAGTTTATAATCTCTAGATATGCATGTGGTATTTTACCAATAGTGTTAAATATCTTAGAAAAAAATCAAGGATTGAGTTTACTGAAAGTCTGATGACAGGATCACTTTGTTTATGATTGAAAATGCATGAGTAAAGGAAGGAAGCACCAGGAAAAAAAAAAAGTTTTATTAAAAAATAAAAAAATGCAGACACGGCACCTGGGTGGCTCAATCGCTTACATCTCTGACTTGATCTTCGGCTCAGGGTTTTGGGATCGAGCCCCACGACAGGCTCCTCACTCAGCACAAAGTCTCTTGAGATTCTCCCTCACCTTCTCCCCCTGCCCCTCCCCCCGCTCACATGCTCTTTTTCTCTCAACTAAATAAAATCTTTTTTAAAAAAACGCAGACAAACTCAAGAGATGTGACTACTGCTCTGGAGTCTTACCAAAAAATCCTAACACATCCACTTCTATTTAGTCCCAATGCTTGGTTAACATCCCCGATCCAAATTAACCAGTCATGCAGGATGACTCCCCCTCAGCTTTATGGACACAAGGGAAAGGGCCAACTCTTGACCAGAACACTGCGACGTCTTTCCCTGCACCAGAGTAACCTCCATGGCACGCAGTCCATCTGTTGACTGAACTCTGTCATGTTATGCAGCAAGTGTGGAGTCAGGGAATGACTGAGAGGAAATAGAGGAAAATATCCAAATGGATTTTTTCAAGAAAGCACAAAAGGGACAATTTTAGAGAAACTGGATGACTTTCTCAGCTCTGTTCTAAGAGCCCTAGCCTCAATCAAGTGAGGAACATGCTCATATAGGTGACTGACAAAGAACTTTTGAAGGTTGAACGTGAACTAAATTGGGGATTTCCTTTTGCTGTTGAGGAAGTAACACACATACGCCAAGACCTTCCATTACAGTTCCATTTTGGCTGAAAATTGAATTTGGAAAATAGCAATGGAGTAAATCTCACTAAAGCCAGTCTATGCGGGACTTGCCCACAGCTAGTAACATACCTAAGGGGACCCCCGTTATCATGATGGTACAGAGTTGGCTTCAAAGAAACGTGTGTAAAAAGAAAACAGAGGGGGAAGAATACTTAAATGAGTTCTCCTCTCTGCTTCTTGGGACGCAGTTTCTAATGCAGTATGACAACTTTCCATACTCCAACCGAGGAAACAAAAGAGAGAGAAAGGAAGAGATTCCCTGGGAGATAAGGGAGTCCTGCAGATCTTCAAATTTTTTCCAAATAAACAGATTTCAAACGGATAGGCTCTCTTTTCCCAACAACAAATAATAAGCAAATAAAAGACCCAGATTAACAATAAAACAGTCCAAAGAACAAAACATGTTTAGCCACAAAAATGGGTACTTCAAGTTGTAGAATCTATCCCAAATTTCACAAAAGTATAGTGAGCTTTATTTAATTGGTATGATTTATGTGTGGAAGAGACCAAAAGTAGAAGGCCAAACTAAATAAACTCTAAAAATCTGATTTTTATGATTATATAAGAAGAGCATGTTCTCTGTACATATTTTCAAACCTACTTATTATATAGAAAATAATCAGTAAAATTTAAAAATGGCTATTAGTAAAGTGATACACTTAAACCCATTATTTCCATAATGAAGAAAACCACTACAGATGGACAGGAGGACGGACAGGAGGACAGACAGGCAGACGAACAGAGAGAAGCTCCAAATGTCACAAAGTGAAAAGTTCTTTCTAAATACTAATGAAAGCATTAAAATTTCATATCAAAAGTCTCACAATTTAAAAAAAGGTATGAACAACAAAAAGTCTCACAATAAATATTGCCATGAGCATTTAGTGATTAAAAAGTCAATGTAAAAAAAGCCAATGTAATTAAAGATTATTCCTAAAAAGGAGCACGGATGAACGAGAGCACGTAGCAATTAACTACCTCCCCCTCACGCCTACAAGGAATTTCAACTTGCTCTGGAAATATGTGTATGACATATACAGACGCACACGCATATGTATGTTAAGGGGGAGGGTATCACTTACCTCCGTGTCTCTGAACCTGTCTTCATAATCCAATCTATCCTTCTCCACAGCGGTCAGTTTAAGCTTCAAGTTAGATATTTCAGCCATCAGATCCAACTTCTGAGTTTCTAGGGATGTCCTACTCAGAAGCTCCTATTGGAATTTAAGAGATACACTCAAAACTTGTTTTATTACAAATCACCACATATGATTGTGTCTTACCCTGCAAAGCAGTAACTATCAAGTCGGGAATGTGGTAAAGATTAATCACTAAACAGATAAAATTTGAAAATATTATCTGCTTCTGTGAATCTTCATGGAGCAGAACTAAGTGTGCGCTTACTTCCTGGGGAGACGGACATGCTCTAGATACGCAGAAATCTTAACGGCTTCAAAGCCTGATGAGAACACTGATGCTGACAGGGTCGCTCTGCGTTAGGCACTGTTCTGATGTGGTTCGATCCTCAAAACAACTTTCTAAAGCAGAAACTCCTACTAAAGATAACTCAGGAATTATCTTTGTTCAACAAATGCGGAAGGTGAGGAACAGAGAGGCTGAAAACCTGCCAAAGGTCATACAGCCAGGATGTGGCAGAGCAAGGACTCAAACTGAACCAGTCTCCCTCCAGTACGTACCCTACCCGCTATATTATAGGTCCTCTCGTCTACGAGCACTGTGTGTGTGTGTGTGTGTGTGTGTGTGTGTGTGTGTGTGTGTGTTACAAGTTTGGGTTTGTTTTCTTTTCCCCATAAAAGTCACATATGGTACATATCTTTTTTCTTAATCATAAAATATATGCTCATATCTGGGGGTTAGGAAACCATATGCAAATTTAAAGAAGAACATTTAAACTACCTATAATCCTATCAGTATTTTATTGCAGATTCTAATTACATGAACGCTTTCTATGTTATGCATGTGTTTTGAGACCCTGTTACCCTCAGTTTTTGCTTAAAATATGCCAGTCTCGGTGAATCATGAACTTCAATGCTGCGTCCGAGGGGACACAACAACCAAGTGCAGAACTTCAAACAGGCGAGCAAGAAAACCCCACCTCAGTGACGGCTTCTGAACATACCTGCTGCAGCATTTCCTCTGTGGCATTCAGCTTCTCCCGGTGCTCTTCAAGACAAAATTCCAAATCTCGAATCTTCTCCCCCTGAGCATCCACCTGGTCTGTTAACACACTTACCTGTATATAGAGCAAAATACTGCAATAGATTAGGAAGGATTTGGGTCCCACTACAAACTTTATTTCTCTAAATAAAACAAAAACTGGAATGATGTCACTACCCATTTGTTGTAAGGGGGAAAAAAAAACTATCAATAAGACAGCAGTCCTTTACAATCCTATCTAAGTGATGCTTCTTGACCTGCAGACTCCCAATTTTTAAGGAGGTTAGGGCTGATTGGGGATATGCAATACCTTGTAGTTATAGGTTAACTTCAATTCAACCATTTTATGCGAGAGGGTATGTGCATAGATCATCATTTTGGGGAGGTTGGAATGGGAGTGGGAGGTAGTATTAGAGATTAAGAGAGGAAATGGAGTTATGTTTGAAAGAGAAGCTGTCAAGGACTACACGTGGGTCTTTCCCCACGATCACCAATCCCATAAATACACTGCAATTTACTTAACTCAAAATACCAAAATAAAAATGTTTGTCGTGCATTTAAAACATTAAGAAGAAGAAAACTCAAATTTAGCCACTAAACCAGAGTCCACTACTCACTTCTGTTCTGTTCAGCTCACAGGATCATTTTTAAAATTGAAAATTAAATAGATTCAGATTCAAAAACATTCAGGTTTATGAAAATCTGTGGTATAAAATTGCAATTTATGCTGTAAATTAAAAACACCAGATCAACTAAGATGACAGATCAGATCAGATCAGAAAGTCAGCTTAGATGACACTGTGGCTGTCATCAGAGGAGCCGAGGCTGCTCACTCTAGACCGGGGAGGCACTCCTTGGTGCTACCACAGTCCTCACCACTCCCTATTGTGTGTACGTACTTATTTCTATCAGCACTTATTTCTATCAGCAATCTGGCTCCCAAGCATCTGAATATGCCATCCCAATTTAAAATGGTCTTTGTAAATATGTTGTGGAGGAAGAATAGCATTGTTAAAAATCACTTGCCTGAAGAACGAGAGATTCTTTATCATTCTCTAAACGTGCTAGCCTTTCTTGATACACCTCTCCATTTCCGGGCAGGTGTCCATTTGTCTGAAAAGATGAAGGAGTATGTGTAAGGCTTGACTCTCTTTAAAACTGAAACGACTGTGAGCAAATAAAATGGCAGACATTCTTAATCCAAGGAACCTGAGTAGAATTCAGCCAGCTGCTGCCACCACTGCTAGAAAACACGAGTCTAAAACTTGGTCCATTTGCCTCAAAATAGGTAAAATGGGCATGGTAGGCATGTTATCACCAAACCAGACAAGTTCCCATCAAGCAGAAAAATCATGACCTAAAAGGAACAGTGGTTACTAACATGCTCGCAGGGACGCATAGCTGGGTCATACGAAGTTTCGCGAGTGTGTGGTCAGGCAGAAATTACTTATGCCACCTGAATGATCTGTGCTATTTCTGGGTGGGGGCACTGGGAATGTCCTGGGCTGCCCTTATGTGCCTCCCCTCTCCTCCCAAGTTGCAAACCCAGAACTGCAAATGCCTGTCTTTACAGAGGAGGCCTTGGGGGCAGCTCATATCAGCTTCCTCCCTGTTACTCAGGACCAAATCTCAGGGCAAGCCTTCCCTTTGTCTTTGAAGCCTTTCTTCCTTCCCCTGAAAGCTTAGGAAGCAGTCCACAACTACTTCCCCCAACCGTCCCCATCCACACCTTACCAGGAACTTTATTAGCTCCCATTCTGACTTCACTCTTTGTGACTTTGCTCAACTCTATTAGGTTACGCCAAGCTCCTGCAGAGCCTGGAAACAGGTATCATCCTGCAACCACAGCACTGGCCTGGGGCTCTGCTTAGATTCGTGCTCACTTTCTTCACCTCCCTCCAGCCCCGCACGTTTTTATCAGATTCGGACATGTCTGTGCATGGTGTAAATGCTGAAGGAAACACCGATTGGGAAAGCGAGTCACATTTTTCTTTTTCTCAGCTGTCTCATATATAAAAGCCATTAAGGAGATACACAAAAAAGACTCACGGAGAGCACACAATATAAAAACATCATTTTGAAATACAGCAGTATATCTGATATGTCCCTTGTTATCTCATGTAAGTAGCTCATAATCATATGACGGGTAATCCCAATAGAATTTCCTGATTCCTCATTCAACTACAACAGAAATAAAAGCCACTGGAGCTCAAATTAGTTAGATAGGGCCATCCAGAGGTCAATGAAGAAAGCAAATAACTTCAGGGGCGCCTGGCAGGCTCAGTTGGTTAAGCATCTGCCTTCAGCTCAGGTCATGATCCCAGGGTCCTGGGATGGAGTCCTACATCAGGCTCCCTGCTCAGCAGGGAGTCGGCTTCTGCCTCTCCTCCCTGTGCATGCTCTCTCTCTCATTTTTCTCTCTCTGAAATAAATAAAATCTTTAAAAAAAAAAAAAAAAGAGCAAATAACTTCATGTTTAAACCAGAGAAACACAAACTCAACCTTATCGTCCAAGAACACAGCAGATGTGACATCTATTATTTTCCAGAATTAACTGGTATTCTTATACTACCTTTCCAAATAATGCAGTTTCCCATATAAATTCTGGAAGTAATAAAAGGCATGTGTTGAGCGCACGCACACACACACGTACATGCACATGCTAACAAAAAAGGAAATTGCAGCATGTTGCTTCTAAAAACTTAGATGCACTGGATACATTGCCCATGAGGCCACAAAAGAATCAGAAGCTAATTGAGGAAGGCTGCAACAACATGTATTTAGAGTGGATAAAGTTTTTTAACATCAGTTTGACCACATACCTGCCCTATAACCATTGCATAATTCTGGTCATATTGTAAACCGAAGTATCCAAATACATTACAAGTTGTGGCCTGAAAGACTTCCAACCCCAGGAACTGCCATGAAAATGAAATTTACATAATTTCTTAAGGACAGTTTTTTGGAACAGAGCCAGGATGTATGATACACGTTCTCAATCTGAAGCAGTACTCAGACTGGCCTTCTACAGCTTTGAATTCCTCATTCTGATGATGAATGTTAGCAGGCATCTGCTTTTAAAACCCCACGTGCTTTTATAAACAGATACACTTCATGAGGTAGAAAAAAAAAAGGTTTCTGTTCACTGAGGATAAAAAGTAAAAGTTGTTATTTCTTCCGATGGAAAGATTAGAAATGCTGCTATAGCAAGTTCTAGAAGGGTTTCACGAAGCTACTGCATTTGAAATGGAAATCAGATGTTCCAAAATCACTATCACAAAACGATCTTAGAATCAAAATACTAAAAACTGACTCACTATGAGCATACATACTCACACTTCTCGAGACTAGTGATATTTATAAGAGTTCATAATGCTCAAGGAGTTCTTTTTTTAAAAGACCACAGGTCACCACAGCAAAACAAAGCCAAAGTTAAGAATCACCAATGGAGTAGTTAAATACTTTTAAAGGAGTGCACTGACCAGGTGAAAGTCTAGTCTCTTCACACATTTATTTCTATTTCTGCCAATTCTGTTACCTTTGACTTGAGAATCCTTGCAGGAGGTAAGTTCCATTAGGCAAATACCTTACCACCTCTGTTTTTCCTCCAACTCCCAAGCTTCACCAACCTGACCACTCAAAACCTCCCCACGTGGCATGCACTCTCGAATTCTATTCCTTTGGCGCGGGCCGTATTTCCCACCCTTTCCTCATCTTTCCTCGCTCTGTAAAGTCCAGCTCAACCCGGGCTTGGCCTGTGAAGTGTTCCTTGAGTTACCTGTTCACTCATAGGCCAGTTAGAGATTCCAGATCGTGGAATCCTCATCGTGGCAGGCAACACACTGAACAGATGAGGTTAGACGTGGCTACATATATGTTCCCCTCTTCCAACAAACTGCCTTCTTTGTGAGTAGGTTTGCCTTTGCACCTGGCACACAGTGAGTTCAAACCAAATGACTATGGAATGAATAACGAATGATAGGTGTTCAATAACCATCAGATGAATACAGGATGAACGAACACTTGGTTGCAAGTTGGCCCTCTCACTTCTCACTCCGTGGTTGACCTGAAGCCTGTACTCCCTCTTGCTACCATGTTTAGGAGGTGTTTTCAGAGCCTTTTTAATGGACTATACTTGAGACTATCTTGCATGAACTCCCTTACATACTATCTTCTCCAAAGCAGAGTATATATGGCCTCCGACATCTTCCCTTTCTTCCGCCATCTTGGGGGAATTGAGTCTTACTTCCTGCTCAAAGCTCATTATTCCACATAACCTTTGGATCCTTAATTTCCTGCTTCCCTGAGACTTACAATTACCACCTCTACCCATACTATTCTCAGTTTCTTCCTCCTAGTGAACTTTCTTCCACTGGCCATTCCAACATCTACTCCAAGGCTGTGTGTCCACCACTATACTCACTCATCATTCCTCTCGGCCTCTACAAATCCATTTTTCTTAGCCAGTTCTCACCTCCTCCTTCTTACCTTATGCCATACTCTCTTCTGCCCCTACACTGGTTTCCCTTCTCTGTCTTGTCTTGTCCTTCACCACTTAGCTTTTCACCATATTCTGCCATGGATGGCTTCCTCATGACCTTACAAGAGTTGGTCACTTATTCTCCTTAATGATCCCTCAAGGCAAAACTACCTTACATTTCTTTTGATTCTCCCAAGATTCTTATAAAATCATGGGCAGAGAGTTAAAAATACATTGAGTATCAACTCTTGTTGAGTCTATTTGACATCCAAAGCACTGAACACCAGCTCAAATTACTTTACTCAAAATCCCAGAGATGCCTTCAAAATAACTCTTCCTACTTTCACTCATGATGCAACTCCATCCTGACCACATTCGATACAACTGAAAGTTTAAGTCAAAATCAGCATCAGCTTGGGGATTTCAATACTATTGTAGCCAACTAACAGTGCGTGTGGAGGAGGGTATGGGACACTTGGGAGGGAAAAAGCAAGGCAAGGGATCCAGCTCGAATGCAACAGTGATACTTTAATTAAGGAACTTGTGGTGTTTGCCGGATATTCCTGGCACGACGGGTAAAATGTCTAAATGGCTCTATTCCTTACAGAATTATAGAATCCAAAAGTTAGCCAGCAACCACCCCTGGGAATATGAGTTGTCTGAATTCATGGAGCAGATGCTCCATATAATGCTAAAGGCACAATATACCTCACCCACAGTCATCTAGATAGAAGCTCTTCTATTTATATTATTTTCCTTTTAATGGTCAAGTAGACCCACGATCAAGTATAAAGATGTAATAAATGTTAGCATCTTGCTTCCCATGCCTCCCTTTCAAAAACTGTTTTATTATACAAAATTTCATTTGTATCTGCAAGTAGAGACCTTAAGTACCCATCACACAACAATATCAACGGTTACTACTTCAAGGTAGGCAGGAATGTTTTGCCTGCTATGTTCACTTAAAGTATCGTGCTATATTTTCCTTTAATTTTCTTAGTTCTGTTGGTTTGCACTGGTCTCCAGTTGACTACCCTCTCTCCCCAGCTTCGTTTTGCTTTGTTCTTTCCAGAGCTCTGCTGTCCTGTCTAAATCCCAAACCAACAAGCAAGCAGTGATTTGCCACAATTACACTTAACTTCTGTTGTAACACAGAACTCAGTTTGAATAGAACATTCCCAAATCAGAGTGCTGAGTAGCTAAATGACAATATGGAAAAGAAAATCAGTTCCATTTTATAAGGACAACAAATGTTAAGAAACAGTTGGACTGCTGCTATAACACAGACACAGACACACACACACACACACACACACAGTCTCCACCAAAGTCAATACACTTATTTTTTTTTAAAGATTTTATTTATTTATTTGACACAGAGAGAGAGATCACAAGTAGGCAGAGAGGCAGGCAGAGAGAGAGGAGGAAGCAGTCTCCCCACTGTGCAGAGAGCCCAATGTGGGGCTCGATCCCAGGACCCTAAGATCATGATCTGAGCCAAAGGTAGAGGCTTAACCCACTGAGCCACTCAGGCGCCCCTCAATACACTTATTTTTTAAATTAGTTTTAAAAACTGCCATCCAGTTTTTTATTTCATGATGACATTTTTCAAAATTCTGTATCAAGGAAAAAAAAGGAAGGCGCAGCCCTCTAAATCTCCTTTGGTTAAATTTATCTCCAGCCACTCAAAGAACCCTCTCACACCAGGGCCTCGTGCACCCTAACCAGCATTACCTCTCTACCGCTGCGTGCAGACATTTGTTTGCCTGCTCTCTACCAGATACTGGAGTAGGAGGAGAAACGGAGAAAGGCAGGAAGGCCACGAACACCACAGTCACATTTCACCAGGGCCTACCAGCACAAGAAGGAATCTCATACACTGTTGTCCAAAGAATAAATGAACGTGATGGCAAGAGCACTGGAAGTCAAACCACCAGGCAACAATACTCCACTCCCCTGTCCTCTCTCCAAGTGTGATGGAATCAGGGCGGTGAGGCTCTCACCTTGTGCTATGCATAATGATCTCAGGGCAAAAGCACTGCCACTGGGAGCTACTGGAGCGTCCCCACTGGAGTGTCCCCACTGATTGGCTGATGACGCTATGTACTAGCAGGTCTGCCTCCATCAATCTTGAAACACACCATTTATTGTCTCCTCTGAAATTTCTGTTATGACTCTAAAAAATAAATACGAACCCGGGGCAATACGGACAATGTTTCCAGGAAGATGTCTATTTCTTCCAAAAATCTCATCAGGTCTGCTCAAAAAGAAATCCAAAGGGAGAAATCCATCGCACATATACAGCGTCACACCCAAAAAGCCCACTCATGACCCTCTCCTAGAAAAAGATGCCTGTTTATTCAAAGTCGCCAGAAAGTGCTTCAAAGCCCGAAGCTCAGGATAAGCCTGAGTACCTCCTGTACTTTCCAAGTCAGAGAGAACAGATGTGGTGAAAATCAGAAATATGGCTTTTATTTCTGGGTTGTAATTTTTCTCAGTGTGTGTTTTCCAGAAATAGAACACTTCTTCTTCACTCAATAGCCAACGGGAGCAAGAAACAAGTGTTCTGGGGGTGAGAAGCTTTCACGTGAGCTAGGATGTCTCAGTGAGACACTGCTGAACTCAGATGATCTGTGACCCCGTGACCCAATCTTAAGATGGGCCTTGTTTGCCAAAGCTGGAACAAACATTCCCTGGAGACAACATGAAAAGGGAAGCTGGGCAGAGAGCAGTGGGGGATTCTGGGGACGGCGGGCCTAGAATGGGTCATGTGGCGGAGAGTCAGGGACTGGAGAGAATGTGCCCCACGTCTGAAGTCACGAGTATTTTTATTTTTATGAAACTTGTTCTAAAAACTTTTTTAGAAGATACACTTGCAATTAATAGGACCTATTTTTTAAATGTAGGAATACGATGGAAATGTATTGTGACTTATCAGGTCAGAAGCCAGTGAGGCACACTTCAATTTCTCTTATCGGCCACGATGCCGATTTGAAGTTCTATCATCGCAGTTCCACTCACTTTGTCAAAAACTGCACTTTTGTCATTTCTGCTGATTTTGCGAATGCCTCATACTAAAGCTGCTAAGTAACTGGTCACTTGTGGGATTTTATGCCCTGATCAAGGTCATGATCCTCAACGTCTTCCATTGGGAAAAGCTTAGTATGAATGTTCTAGGCAACTCATAGAGTTAGACCTAAAGCAAACAGAAACTGCTTGCTTGGCTCAAATAATTTGACATATTTTTTCTGTTTGCCCTCTTGAACTTAGAGCTTGATAAAGCATGTAATTCTCCACCATTAATATCTCTATTAACAGGAAAATACTTCTATCTCAGTACTTGACCAAATACGGCATACTCAACAGATTTGGGTTTTTGTTTTGTTTTAACCACAGGAGAGGAACTTCGGAGTCTTAAACTTGTCAGTGTTTAGAAGGTTACAGCTATAGCTACTTTATTCAAACAAATTCATTCTTAGTGATTTAATATCCCCTCACAAGTAACAAACTATTAATGTGACTATTTTCTTTCTTCTGAACCAGCTTCTGATCATATGAAAGAATGATACAGCAGAAATCAGTAGGGAAGGAAGACGCGACACCCGACAGGAAACCAGGGGGTCTCCTGGCCCAGACAAAGTAATTAGAACTGCAAAGGGCCAGTGGCATTAATGAGAAGATCGGTATCAGTCTTAAGGACATGGACTCCCAAGGTGGCTATCATTAAACATAAATGAAATCTTAATTATGTAACTGAGAATAAGTCTCTAAAATATTGTAAAAGCTTCTCCATAGTCTGAAAAATGTCTGTAGTCTTGTAAAAAAGTGAACCATGTAGGAGTGACACGGAACTGGAGCCAACACTTTCTTTCCCTCTTTGCAGATGGACCCCGTAGTTTCCCCTCCATCCTCTACAATCTCTTCAGTGTTGTATTTTCGACTCGTCTACCAGGCGCACCGACAAGCACTCATAAGTTCGCTCCCGGGACTCACACTCCCGTGCGGCAGAAGCTGTTGTCCCTGTTTCACAAACGAGGAAACGAGACAAACACCTTAAAAAATCTCCACCAAATCATGCAAGCTTCTAAGAATCAGCCCCCAAATTGAAATTCAGGTCTGTTGTCTCCAGCACCTGCACTGGGAAATGCCAAGATACAATCCAACCATCAGTTTTATCACAGTATTAATGTTCTCATTTTGGGTGGTGGTAAGATACACCCAGAAAATTTGTCACTTTTACCATTCTTTTTTTTTATTTTTTTAAATTTTTTTTTTAAAGGATTTTATTTATTTATTTGACAGACAGAGATCACAAGTAGGCAGAGAGGCAGGCAGAGAGAGAGAGAGAGAGAGAGAGAGGGAAGCAGGCTTCCTGCGGAGCAGAGAGCCCGATGCGGGGCTCGATCCCAGGACCCTGAGATCATGACCTGAGCCGAAGGCAGCAGCCCAAACCACTGAGCCACCCAGGCGCCCCATCACTTTTACCATTCTTAAGCATATAGTTCAGTGGCATTACTCGTATTACAGAAAGAACACTTTTTCTATCTTCTTCTCTCAATATTTTTAGTGGCGTTCTTTAGATTTTATTTGTTCCAAATGTATTAAAACCATGGTATATACCAATGTGTTCAGGGAAAGGGCAGATCCTCCACGCCATCTGTTTTTGAGACGGATGCCTAGAAAGGGGCTTCACTGTTCTGGGAAGAAGAACGCGATTGGAAGCCCAATTCTATAGCTTCCCTCACACCCTAGAACTGACATGACCCCACAGATCACTAGATGGCACTTCCTATCAGATACTGCAGACCTCTGCCTCGCTGCCTTTGGAGGTTCTATTCACTCTGCTTCCTATCTGAATTGCTCTTGGTCCTTTTACAGTAAATTTTCCAATAGTACTGAGAAAGCATCTATTACGTGCAAGGTTCTTTCCTTTACAGGACTATTTGTTCTAGGCCACAGCAGGTCATCCAAGAAAGCGAGTCCACCTTCAGAGGCAAAATCAGGTGGTGGGCTGGAGCCCATGAAATGTACACTAACATTATCCTTAAAGGGAACTGGGATGCATTAAGGGATAAAAATCACAGTGAACCTGCTGCCCTGTACTTTTTTGTTGTTGTTGCTCTAATCAGCTACTCTATGTTCTAAATTTTGGAATAAGCCACAAGAGATTCCGAGCGCAGGATCTGTAATGTGCCATTATCTACCATTTGACTCTGAAGCCATTTGACGAGTGTTTCCGCTGTTGAATCTGGGATCTGGCATCTCAAACCTTCCTTCTCATCTGTGTCCATCACCTCCAACAAGCCACGCAGGTCTTCCACAAGGTGCAGAGCTCGCAGGCTTCCCATGAATCCCGGGGAGGTGGGAGACTGGCAATCAAAAATTCCATTGGAATAGTCCAGGGCCTTAGAACCTAAGTTTAAAAAAAAAAAATCACAGAGAGAACAACAGGGTTTATATTACATAATGTCCTAAAGCTGAGGGTGGCAAGCAAGTCCAGTCACAGTGAGGAATAATCAAAATAAGCAAAAAGGAAAAGAAAATAAAGGAGTCGTGCGAATCTCTCCAAGTCATAGTGATTCAGTGCAAAAATAAAATCCATATAATTGATGGTAAATATCAATCACCAAATACCTAAACAGGGACGTCAACTGTGTATTACGGTAAGAACATAATGAATGGACTTTGGTGAAAGATGTGCTGACCTCATGGAAATAAGGGCTAAGAAGGTAGAGATCAGTGTGGATAGAGCCAAGTACTTCCCAAAATATAAATTTAGGTACCATAAGATTTTGAGAAATTCCCTGTAAAAGAAGTTGCACAATTTGGTGGAAACCGCATAGCATAATGTCAAGGGTAACAGGACTGGCTTCCGGTTAATTTACCAGAATTTAAGCTTTGGAGAATTTCAATGAATATATGTATACATTTGTGTATGTACAGGAGTGTGTGTGTGTGTTTAACATTTTTCTCCCATGATTTTGTTTGCAGCCTAGCATCAAAAACTCTTGCTAATATCAGCTTTAAAAAATAGTTTTACAGCCTTTCTTTCCCTATTACTTATAAGGGAAAGCGTTTTATGACTTGAATGTACATAACTAACCCATTGCCTGCTCAGAAATCACTCATATATACCTCTTCATCTCTTTGATTTTTATTTTCTGGTCTATCAAATATACATATTAATTAGAAGTACTAACTTTAAGTGTCAAAAATTATGATATTTTGACTACCACCTCATTAATCTGAGGGTCTTATAAAGGGAAGAAAAGTGTGAACCAATGTGTAAATTCTCTCTCCAGTTGCCACACAGCTTGATCAATTCCAACCATAGGGAGAGGCATTTTCCTTCAGTTAGTCCATTCCACTGACCTTCCAAAGAACTAGACCAAATGATGAGGACCCAAATCTGCCAAACTGTAATAATGGTAACCACTGATATGCTAGGCCCAATGTTAAATACTTCCCATGATCTTCCCCTCAGGAACCATATAAGGCTGAGAGGAAAATCCAGAAAAATAGAAATTGAGGAGAGTATGTCCGGGAAAGGGAGGAACAGTAGAGCATTTTAAAAACAAAACAGGCTATCGTGTCCTATGCCAGTAGTTTAAAGCACTACAATCACCTGATAATACTATTCACAATAGATGTACCCACAATAACCTTCTACTCTTTTAAGTCTCCATCACAAAACAAGGTGAGGGATAGGGGAGAAATGCATATTTAGAAAAACTCCTCAAATATTTGCAATCACATCTCCCTCTACCTTAGGTGGAGAGCTACTGATAGTAATTTGAGAAAATAAAGTCAGGTCCTACCCAAAAAGCTCCTGACTGCGTCAGTGTGAGCTGAGACCCAGGAAGTCTTGATTTTCCGAATAACTCTCATGTTGGTCCTGAAGCCCTGCCAGGGCTAAGGAACAAATATACTCATCTAGTAGAGTATGTAAAGCGTCAGTCCTCAAGTACTGTCCAGAAACATCACTTGTCTTGCCTACGGAGTTCCACTAAGAATTTGAGGTTATAACCTCTGATAACAGCCTAGGATCTGGCTCTGGTTATATTTTCCGAAACTGTGACACAGTAAGTCCAATCTCTTTTCCACGTAATAGTCCTTCAACTGTGTGAAAGTATCTATCATGCCCTGAGCAAGAATATAACTTTCCCAGTTACACTTAACCAGTTCCTTCCTTACCAGATGAAGTTGTTTCTTCGCCTTCACGGTCACCTCCTCTTTAAGTTTTACCAATAACCTCTTTGAAACGGATATTCCAAGAACTAAACACAGTACACAAGATGTGGTCTAATCTACAAAGGAGGTCAAATTAAAATCTGGTCTCGGGATATACAAGTAGAACAAAGGAGGCCAAACTTTGACTTGCCATGGCATTCAAGGGAAGAACCTCTGACAATGAAAATACCTGTGGTTTCTTCAAACCACTGAAACAGAGTAGGGTCAAATTTATGACCAGAAAAGATAAGCAACAGGGGCTAGGTAGCTAGAATGGAGGAGCAGTAGATGCTACCCACATCTCGACCCTGACCATCAGACCATCAGATGGATGACAACCCCACCCACTGGCCCCTTCAACCTTTCTTCATGACCATGGGTTCCTAAATACATAAAGGTACTTCTCCTGTGACAAAACGCAGAATGTGACATGAGACCTTAAGGAGCCACTACCCCTAGGAGAGCACAAGCATCTCAAAGGGTTTACCTACTGTTCAGTCCCTCTGGTCATGATGAGAAAACAAGCAGGTCATGATCTACACTGTTTTTGCTCTACTTCCATAACAGAGAATCACTCAAGATTCATAATAAGGGAGGAATACGACCAGATCTGTGTTTCAGAAAGAAAATTCTGGTGGTCTAGAGAATGAGGAACTACAGCGGGAAAGCAAGAGTGCCAAGAACATCAAGGGAGAGGGTTGCCAGGACAAAGCACGACAGAGCACAGACAGGACACACTTCAGAGGGGAAAAAAAGGAATGGCTAAGGGGCACGTGGGTGGCTCAGTCATTAAGCGTTTGCCTTTGGCTCAGGTCATGGACCCAGAGTCCTGGGATCAAGCCCCACATCGGGCTCCCTGCTGAGCGGAAAGCCTGTTTCTCCCTCTCCCACTCCCCTGCTTGTGTTCCTTCTCTCAATTAAAAAAAAAAAAAAAAAGAATAGCTGAATTTAAAGTTTTACTTATTTGACAGACAGAGATCACAAGTAGGCAGAGAGGCAAGCAGAGAGAGAGAGAGGAGAAAGCAGGCTCCCCTCGGAGCAGAGAGCCTGATGTGGGACTCGATCCCAGGACCCTGAGATCATGACCTGAGCCGAAGGCAAAGGCTTAACCCACTGAGCCACCCAGGTGCCTGGAATAGCTGAATTTTTAAAGGGAGATAGAAGTGACAGAACTTGACTCAGCAGGGGCTCTGAGGGACAAAGGTCTAATGTGACTTAAATTTCTAGGTAGAAAACTGCGTGGATGGACGATTATGAAACTAGATAAGATAAAGACTACTAGAAAGGCTTCTGAGAAAAGAAAAAGACTTCAAAGCTTTCTGTGATGACATGGATATGCATATAGGCTATTTCAAAGGAGGTATTTGATTGGCAGTTAGAGACCCAAAGCTTAGCAGAGAATTGAGAAAGTAAATAGTAGTGAGAGTTACTGGTGGCAAAATAAATGTCGAATTCAAGGGAATAGATCAGAATATCCATGGATCCTAGGTAGAGCAGTATCTTTCAAAGTGTCACCTACAGCTACTACCTGCACCGAAATCCCATGAGATGTACTTACTTACTTTTTTTTTGGGGGGGGGGGGGGGGCAGCAAAGCAAGGTTTATTGGGAGTACAGTAAAGTACAGATAGTACAAAGCTCCCGAGGAGGAAGGGAACCTGAGAGCGTTGCCCGAGAAGTACTTTCTTTCTCCTTGAGTCAGAACCACAGTATGGAAATGGAATTAGACATTTTCAAACAAAGTTTGAGAATGATATTGGTATAAAATGGAGAAGAGGGGCTAACGTGAAACCCCGAGGAATCTAAAGGCAACCAATAAATGAAAATAAAGTGGAAAAGGTAATAAAAGAGTTGGAATGAAAAAGCCAAAAGTGCAGAGTAAATGTCATGATTCCATCTTTCAGAGGACGCAGATTACCTGCTATAAGCCCATCCATCTGCTCCAACGCCGTAGCCAACATATCACTTCCGTCACTCATCATTTTGTGTTTTTGTCAAGGGCAAATTCCAACCTAGATCTGAAAAAACAATGATGTTATCATTATATCCTTTTAAATGCCACATGCTTCCAAGCAGGTGTGACAGCTCAAGGCCAAATTACAACCCCACTTAGACGTCAGCTAGGGAAGAGAAATTTTCTGAACTGGCAGAGCTGAATTACCTCAGTCACTTAACACGCAGTGGCCGACTGTCTACCTAACTGCAAGACCACACACTCCACCAGTTAATAAAATGAGTTTCAGATCTTGCACGCAAGGTGTTGAAAGTCCAGTAGAATGGTTTCCATGATGTCCTCTACAGAACTCGAGGCCTCGGTGGTGGAAGGGCACCAGGGATGGCTGTGGAAACTTCCTGAGGGCCATGAAGAATGCTCTCAGTAGAGGAGATTTCTTTCTTCCTGCACCAGCCCCACCCAATTTCTGTTCTTTCAGTTTGCCTTTGTTTCTGTTTTGTTTTGTTTTCTGTAGATGGATTTACCACAGGACTTGTCAAAAGGGTTTACTAGCAAACACACTGAACACACACACACAAAAACCACTGGTATTTTGTAATACAACAACACACTACCATGTACAAGTGTCTATAGTGGTCCTTATACATAGACACAAATTATTCATAAGCCCTAATCATGACAACAGCCCAATAAAATGGATACATTTGTCTCCATTAGATAGGTGATATCAATGATGTTTGTTGATTTTTGTACAGAAACACAGCAAATAAACATATAGTAAAGACAGGTTTTAACCTAGATCTGTCTGACTTCCACTATGATACATATTAAATTTCTGTTTATCTTAACTGAAAAATAGGCATATGCTGAAATTATGACATAATCTACTCATTCTTTCACCTGTTAAAAAATATATTGGAATTATTCTTGCAAAAAGTTTAATTATGAGCAAGAAAAAGTCAAGACTATGTGATTTCCAATATTAATTAATGTGCTTCAAATACCAGACTAAGCATCCATGTGAATTCTCCTAAAAGGACTAAATAGGGCCCTAGCTACTTTGCAGATACTGTGGTATAGCAAATGTCTGGGGAATAAAGGGATACGCTGTTTAAAAAGAAAACTTTGCCCACTGTTTCCAAGCAGCCAGATCTCACCACTTTATTTTTATGAACACATTTACAGTTCTGATAAACAGCTTCTTGGATCAATTTTCTACTCTGCATTCATTCTGATAAAATGCCCTATCATCATGAAGCATTGCTTTGATTTCATAATTTTTAGAGATTTCGTTGCAGATTTCTCAGAACTTGACTCAACTTCATAAGTTGTAAAGTATCACTACCATTTTATGTAGAAAACTACTATAGCACACAAGTACTCAAGGCAGGTGTTTACAATCACCCAGCAATTAGGAGTTAACAAAAGCAAGGTTCTGAACTTAGCTAGTTCTCAAATATTTACTTGCACAGTCCAGAGAGGTGGGGAGCAAATTTAATAGTCACAGTTCAGGATGAAAACTCAAAACTCAGTGACAACTGAGAACATAGAGGTTTAAGCGGAAGACCATGCAGTCCCTGAATTTCATGTAATTAAGTGGCTTGCATTCCCTGTCATTTTAAAAGTAGCACTTCCAAGAGCTCCAGATACTACGATAAACATAAAAATAACACAAAGAAATTCAAGCCAGGCTCAGCTATAACGATGGCTAATAAAACAAAGTAATGCTCATATTAGAAAAACTCTCACCACCTCACTGAATTAGAAAAACAAATATTCATCTTTGTTAGCAACTGTACTTATGTGCAGCATGAACACTTTTCACACACAACAGATAGTTATGTATTTCTTCTCTGTTCCATTCAACGAGCCTTTCAAATGCTCTGACACGGAGGTGACACGGAGGTATGAGAACCTAGACCATGGTTTTCAGAGTGGTGAAGAACCATTGTTTTTTTAAATTTCCAAGCACTTGTTTAATAAGTGACAATATTAAATTGCAATAAGTAGGGGTGCCTGGGTGGCTCAGTTGGTTAAGCAACTGCCCTTAGCTCAGGTCATGATCCTAGAGTCCCAGGATCGAGTCCCACATCCGGCTCCCTGCTCTGCAAGGAGTCTGCTTCTCTCAATGACCCTCCCCCTGGTCATGCCCTCTCTCATTCTCTCTCTCAAGTAAATAAACAAGTAAAATCTTTCTAAAAAAGAAAAATTAAAATAAATAAATTGCAATAAATGTTTATGGATGTTTATCTCAATCTCTCTACTTATCATGTAACAGCCTGCATGTAATAGTTAAAACAGTCAATAAAAAATGTGTTTAATACTGTAAATGAGGTAGGTGCTAAAGGGGAAAAATGGAGCAGGAAAAGGGGGTCAAGAGTATAGAAGGGTTCCCATCTCTCCTTATCTACTATTATTAGCTATTATGACTGCAAAAAGTTACCAATTTGTCCAAGGTCACTCAAGAAGTAAGATCTGAGCCCCAAATCCATGTTGTTCTCAATAGGGATTTATCAGCCAGCCAGTCAGCCCTGACCGGCACCACCAACCTTGACCCTTCTCATGAGCTTCTACCCAACTTAACTACTACCTTCAAGGGACCCATCCCTGCCTGTCTTGCCGTACAGCAGATCCTTCCCTGAGCATGCACCTGCTCTCTTTCCTCTGTGTGGTCATGAGAGCTGCTCCTTCTCTGTCTGGACCACCCTCAGATGCCCTGGGACACTTCCTTTTTTAAAACAATAATTTTATCTAAATTTAATTAACATATAGTATATTATCATATACGATAACACACCAGTATATATAGTATATTATTAGTTTCAGAGGTAGAACGTGTCGATTCAGTTGCAAATAACACCGAGAGCTCATTCCATCAAGTGCCTTCCTTAATGCCCATCACCCAGTGACCCTCATCCCCCAGCCAGGACACTTACTTTCAAGACTCAGCTCAGGCATCCTTGCCGCCCAGCCTTCTTGCCCCTCTCTTAGAGTGCCCTGGGCCTGAGTCCAGGAGAGCCCTAATTTTGTAGTATGTGTCTCCTTGACTAAGCTGTGAGCTCCGTGACAATGGGGACTTGTGACGTCCGCATTCTCCGTATCTCATGGGGTAGAAAGAATGCTTGCGGCACAGCTGTGTTTCAGGGGCTCCTCAAACAGGCACATCTTTGTCAGAAGGATTCTAGCTCCCAGATTCCTATATATATTCTTTATATATAGAATATATAAACATATTCATATAGAATAGTATGACCTTCTTCTCAGCTGCATATGTCAAAAACTGGTCTCTTCACCCTGATTTTTAAGATAACTTGGGATGAAAGAGACTGTTGCTCTCACCTACAATCTTACAATATAAATTTTCACACTCTTCAAAATGCAGGTGAACCAAATCCATTGTGATGATGTTATTTATAGGAGTTTGCAAACTTAGTTCCCAATAGAGGAATATTAGGGGGTCTTGAGCAGGTTTTAACTTCTGATTTTTCCATGTACTCTAACCCTAACCCCCACCCATCTCTTCTTTTTAGCTCTTAGAAACCTGGGAACTCCCATGTCTCCCAGTTTCCTGCCAGGTCTACCAACCTAGCTTGAGCTGGTAAGAGGTCAGCAGTTCTGGAATCTTTAAGATCCAGACTGTGGCCTACAGAGGGCAGGGTGGGTCCCCGCTACTCAAAGCTCTAAAAGGAAGGGGAAAGGAAGGGAAAGGACAAGTCATCTTCTATACAAACTCTCTAAAGGAGTATTTGATCAGCTGGGGGTCATGACCCCAAGATCAGAAGGCAGTGAAATAAATTTAGCAGACTGCAAGGCAATGTGTATTTGAACAAAACAAAAATAGCAGAGAGTCTCGTGGACCAGAAGGTTAAGAACTGTTTTGTGAAACTTTTAATTCAGTTAGATATACACACACATCTGCATGCAATAAATAGTGACTGAAGGCCTACCACATGCCAGGTATGGGAGACAGAACAGTGAAAAAGACAAGGAAAAAGAAGAAAAATATCTCTGCCCTTAGGTAGCTGACATTCCTGAGGTTTCAATATGGTGGGGAGGTGGGGGGGGAGGTATCCATATGTATTGCATCTTGATGTGAGAAAGTATATTTTTTAACAGATTTTTTATTTATCTGAGAAAAGGGGAGAGGGAGAGAGAGAGAAAGAGAGAGGGAGCGCACAAGCTAGGGAGGGGCAGAGGGAGAAGCAACCTCCATGCTGAGCAAGGAGCCTGACCTGGGAGTCGATCCCAGGACCCTGGGATCATGACCTGAGCCAAAGGCAGACGTTTAACCAACTGAGCCACCCAGGCACCCCAAGAAAGTGTTCCCACACTAGGTCAATCCATTTGAGAAACATTGCTCTAAAGTAGTGTGGCTTAAAATGTGGTCTGTGGGGGTACCTAGGTGGCTCAGTCAGCTGAGCATCTGCCTTCAGCTCAGGTGGTGGTCTCTGGGTCCTGGGATAGAGCCCCAAGTCCCAGGTCGGGCTTCCTGTTCAGTGGGGAGTCGCATCTCTCTCTATAGCTTTCTCTCTCTCTCTCTGACCCTCCCTACCACTCTTTCTCTCCCTCTGTCTCTCTCAAATAAACAAAAACTTTAAAAATAAAAACAATTTTAAAAAAAAAAAATAAATAAAATATGGTCTGTGAACTGGTTCACTATTACTGGTCTACTATGAGTGAAATATAGAAATTATTCAGAAAATTTGATAGTAACTTGGGTCTTATCATGATATCCAATTAATGATCATGTTGCTGGCCTGCCCGATTTTTTAAAATTGGATTTTACAGAAAGCATCAATCCATGATGAACTGGAAACAAGGCAGGACAAAAAAACCTGGTCCTTTACCAGAGGTGGCTGGACACCACTCTGGAGGACACAGGGAGCAGTTGTCTTGGGAGTGTGAACACCGTACTTTGACTGGAGGCTGCAGCAGTGGGTCACAGACAGAGAGGAGACAACACAGGAGGCAGGAGAACCCTAACACCTGGGGAGTATGGTTCAGGTTCTCTCTGCACACATGTCCCATGGTGAAAATAGTTAAACAGCAAGTGGAAAACCGTTAGCGCTGACAATGACATATGATTAAAGTCAGAAGAAGTGAAATAAGAAACATTTTGCTTACATAAAATTTCGACCAATGGCAGTCCTATATTTCACCTTAAACGTCTAGTTACAATGCATCACAGCAGCAGAACACATAATTTCCGATCCACTGTGTTTTCATTACAGCAATCAAGTCTATGCGGTTCACGCTAACATGTCATAGTCTGTCACTCATTCAACATGGCCAACATTGTCCTGTACTTAAAAATGGAAGGATCCCACCAGCATACCAAATTGATTGGGAAGAGTGGTAAAAATTATGGGCCAGGCAACAGTTTTGTGGTAAAAATAAGACTCTAGCGTAATTCTTAAAAACTAAACTATCTAGTGGATAATTTCTGTTGGTTTCTGTTTCGATGAGGAGTTAGTCACAGCACTGGCTGTTCAGTAAGTGGAATGCCCCCCCTTGTTCACTAATAGCATATATGCTTCTGGCCATTATCAGCAGTACAGATATGTGTCCTCGGCTGCTGGAGGAAAAAGAACATCAAAACCAGAGACCTGAAATGACACCATTGAAAGTACAAAATATATTCTTAACATCATTATGCACTATGAAAATATTAAAAAGACCTATGGAAATTTGGTACAGTTAATGAAGGCTGAGTATTAATGGGTAATACAGTGCTTTGCAAACTACTTCTATATCAGTTCTGTAAGACCCAGTGCAGCACTAATTGCTGCAGTGGGAGATGTCTTAGGGGAAGTATAAAGAGAATCAGGAAAGCAAGATGAAGAATTATTTCCCAACCCAAGAGCTGGGAAATGGCAGCCCATAAGCCAACTCTGGCTCACTGCCTGTTTTTTTGCCAATAGAGTCTCATTAGAGTCACGCTCTTTCGTTTATGTATCATCTGTGCTGCTTTCTTGTCCAGCAGCAGATCTGAGTAGTTGTAACTCACAAAACCTAAAGTATCTCCCATCTGGCCCTTTGCAGAAAAAGTGCGCCAACCCCTGCCCAATCCATCCCATGGCCTCCTGGAAGTCCACAGAACCCTCTCCCATTTGCTCATTCACCCACTGATTGAATATTTAAGTACCTATTATATATCAGGCATAATTAAGTGATGAGGATATAGTAGTAAAGAAAAAGAAAAATGAGTAGAAGAAAAGTTGTACTTCTGACGGCAAGAAACCACACACAGTTTAAATGTATAGTACATGACATATGGGAAAAACAAAGCAAGGAAAGAGAATTAAGTTAACATTAACTTACTATGTACCAGGCACTGTTGTAAGTGCTCTTCATGCACTAATCTATCAAATCCTCTCAATAACCCTATCGACACAATACTTACCATTTTATAAGTGATAAAACTGAGCCATAGAAAGGGCATCCCAGTCATAGAGCTAGAAAAAGGATTTGGAGCCAGAGAGCCCGATTCCAAAGCCCATGCTCGTAATCATGCACTGTGATGGCTCTTTGTGCAGAAAACAAATGGCAGGGAGTCACAATTTTAATGTAATAATAAGGGAAGACCCCGATGATAAAAGTGATACTGGTCAAAGCCTGGTAAAAGGTGAGGGGAAAAGTCACATGAATGTACAGTACAGGGAAGAGCTTCCACATAGAAACAAACAAGGTGTAGAAATGTACAAAGGCCAAGAGGAGGGAGAGCTTCATTTAGTCTGTATTTGAGAGGGATGGAGGGGGCAGTGGGGGTTGAATTTACGCAGAATAAAATGCCCAAGTCTTGGGGGCGCCTGAGTGGCTCAGTGGGTTAAAGCCTCTGCCTTCGCCTCAGGTCATGATCTCAGAGTCCCACACAGGGCTCTTTGCCTGGCAGGGAGCCTGCTTCCTCCTCTCTCTCTCTGCCTGCCTCTCTGTCTACTTGTGATCTCTCTGTCAAATAAATATATAAAATCTTTAGAAAACTACCACAATTTAATAATGGTGTTCGGGAAAAAGAAAAGACTCAAGCGCTGTGGCCTACTCTGTAGAAGGACGGAGTGTGTATTTAGAGGTGTCTAACCTGCTCACTCCCAACCCTGAACATGACAAGTAGTTCTACTATCCACCAAAGGAGAAAGAAGCAAGAACTACAAAATCATCACCCACGGAGAGTCATCACCCGGATCTTGTACATGAAAGCTGTAGGTCATGGAGGATTACTGAGCAAAATCCACGATCATGGCATCAAACACTCCCACAGCACTTTTTTGGTTTTTGTTTTGTTTTGTTTTGTTTTTTAAACCTTTACTACCAGGTACCATATGGAACCACAGGGTTATCTTACTAGATGCTATACTTGGCAGGCAGGCTCACTTAAGTTAAGGCCATGGAATGTTATTACTACTCGACTGTGCTTTTCAAGAGCTAAGCTACCACTCTTAATCCTTTCTGCCAAACTTAGCTCAGGACACAGTGCTCAAGTAAAGATTTGATAAATAAGTGAACAACCATTTATACCCATCAACACAAAATTATTCAAGAGTCACCACCACACATGCTATAGGGAACCGCACTGGGAAAGTAGGGTACATTAATAGACTTGCTCGGCACTTCTGTATCCTAGATCATCAACGCAGATTTTCTTTTCACTTTATTAAAAGTTCTGGCAACGCACACCCATCAAGAGAGAAAGAGCTATACATTGAAGGATGAGGGCAGGGCTACCAAATGACCAATATAATCAGGATTTTTCATATTTTACTATGTCAGGTAAAGCTACTGCTTCAAAATCAGATGGATAAACTCAGACATTCATTCATACAGACAGATGTTTATTGAAAGAATATTTATCACATCCCCACCACGTGCCAGGAACTGTCGCAGCCACCGAGGCATCGTCATTTACATGAACACACATGAACAATAAAGCCCATCTCACAGACCTGGTTAAGTGAGCCCACCTGCCAGAGACAGAGCCTGTTTCTCTAGCATCTGTCTTATTTTCAACTGGCATGCCCAAACGTGAATATTCTAAATGACTGGGGGAATACGGTGCTTGCTTGAGTTTAAAAACAAGGCAAAGAAACAATATACTTGGTTTTTACATTTTTGCTCTTTATACCATGTACACTGAATGTCTTTAAGTTATCTGAATCTCAGGATGCCTCAAGTCCTGCCTTCTGTTGGAAAGTAATATAGTATCCAAGACACCTTTTCCCTTATGGAACTCCCTGTTGTGTGGACTTGGCTGTAGCAAGCACTGCTAGAGAAAGCTGGGCTGGTTCAGCTGCCACTGTCCGCTACTTGTCTTGATGGGCACTTCGTGTTACTCAGCTGTCCCAGTCTTCATCATTAGTTCCCTATCACATTCTTCACAATGGCAAACTCTAAGAATCCCTACAAAATCCTCCCCTAATCTATTCCTAGTGCTGCCACACTTCATCTCAGTAGATTACCTCATACCCTACGTACAGAGAATCCCAGGGAGCTCTCCTCTACCTTACTTGCCTGTTCCTGCCTCCTGTCATAAGAAAACTTGCCACCTACGGTCAACGGGAGTCTGCTTCACCCTCTCCCCCTTCCCCTGCTCGTGCTCACTCTGTCTCTCTCTCAAATCTATAAATAAAACCTTAAAAAAAAAGAGAGAAAACTTGACACCTTTATTGATCTTATCCCAGCCTTTTAAACAACTACTGCCTCCTTCCTTTCTATCTTCATTCACCTATTCCCTTGTGCTCAGCCAATAAAATGTTGACAATCTTCCGGACCTAAAAATCCTAACCAAAACCAACACGTAAAAAATTCCCAAATCCTTCCCTCTGCTCTTCGTAAGTTACAGACCTAGCTCTGACTCTTCATGATTACATCCTTGAAATGAATGGTCCCTACCTATGCTTCACCCTCTCCCCATTCCAGTCTGGCTGCCGTCTTCTCATCTCATAATTTTTTTAATAATCCCCCAGGCAATAAAAGCAAAAAATTAAACCAGTGGGACTACATCAAACCAAAAAGCTCCCACACAGGAAAGGTAACGTAGAGAAGAGGAGAAAATATTTGCAAATCATGTATCTGATAAGAGGTTAATATCCAAAATACATAAAATCATACAGCCGAATAGCAAAAAGAAAAAAATCGGATTTTATGGCCAAAAATTTTTTCCAGAGAAGACATACAGATGGCCAACAGGTACGTAAAAAGCAGCTCAACATCCCTGATCATCAAGGAAATGCAAATCAAAACCACAAAGAGATACCACCTTACACCTGTCAGAATAGCTAGAGTCAAAAAGACAAGAGGTAAAAAAAAAAAAAAAAAAACGGTTTCTGCCAAAAAATCCATCCCTCATGAGGATGGCAGAGAAAATGACTCTCATTTTTAAATCTTTTTTTTTTTTAAAACACCAAGAGGTCAGGTGGAGTAAAGACATGTATGTTTGCTCCAATTCCACATGAGAATTCCCTGAAGAGATGCCTTTCTCAAAGAGACTTGTAAAAACACAGCAGCGATCCCTAAGCTGACCAAGGACCTTCACCTGTGAGAAACTCCCAGTTCAGAAGTTATTCACTCTGGTGGGAGCACAGGAAGGAAAAAAGGACCCTTGGCTATAGAAAAAAAAAAAGAGAGAACTGACCTCTTATCTCAGGGAAATATATGTATTAGGATTTAGAAAAATTTTTGTAATTTTCTACTTCACCTTAGGGCACGTGAGTGGCTCAGCTGGTTAAACATCCGACTCTTGATTTTGACTCAGGTCATATCTCAGGGTCGTGAGATCAAGCCCCATGTCCTTAAGTCAGGCTCCACACTCAGTGGGGACACTGCTGAAGATTCCCTCTCCTTCTCCCTCTGCTGCCCCAACTCCACCCCACCGTACTTGCTCACTCTCTCTCTCTAAAATAAATTAGTCCGTAGCTAGTTGGGACCTAACTGGAAGCAATCAGTGGATCAACAAGTACCCTGAAGAGAACAGAAAACTGACTATCAGTAAGCTAGACAGTCTTGTACAAAAGCTTGAGACATTTCTAGAAAATCAGAAAGATGACAAAGATGATGACTCTGCATTCCCTGGATCTGCCCAGGAGGAAGATTCCCAGTTGTTTGGCAGCTCCCCTCTAGACATAGCTCAGGTCAGTCATCAAGAACATGATACTTGTCAGGACTTCTCCTACGCCTGCCAGCATGAAGGCATCATTCAGTTTCCACAGATTCCACCAAGACTTCGGGAACATGAACTTGCTGAGGTGAGCAGAGAGATGCCTCACAGGCAAAAAGGAGATAGACCTGGTTGGTGGGGGAGGGGCAGTTTGAAATGATGCATGGAGCATTATTCCCTGCTTTAAACCAAGGTCAGCCTCCCTCAGCGCCTGACGTGGCAGGAGAGTGAGGGAAAAAGGAAGGAAAGGGGTCAGGGTCGAGCTGAAGGGAAAATCCTGAGGAGCACTGAAGGAGAAGAGAGGATAGGGAAGTTAAGAAAAGTTATGATACTGCGCCCGCCCCATGTGTGTTGAAGTATTAAAATTTTGCATTTCCAGTTGGATTTTTTTTTAAAGATTTTTAATTTATTTGACAGACAGAGATCACAAGTAGGCAGAGAGGAGGCAGAGAGAGAGGAAGACACAGGCTCCCTGCTGAGCAGAGAGCCTGATGCAAGGCTTGATCCCAGGACCCTGGGATCATAACCTAAGCAGAAGACAGAGGCCTTAACCCACTGAACCACCCAGGCACCCCTACAGTTGGATTATTTTTGATAGAAGGATTTGAACTCTATAAGTGGTAAATATTAGCCAGATTGTTATCCAGGATTTGCATATTTAACTCCTTCATTTTCTTGGCAGATGATAAACCAGTCAACTGCCAACCAAATGACAAGCACTGTAGAGACCTCCTCAGTCTCATCAGGTCAGCCGGAGAAGGAGGACACTCATTCCAGGACATCGGCCCTCTCCTGTGTGAACTTCAGGTGGGTCTTCCGCTGGCTAAGGCAGCAAGTCCTCTCCTCACTTCTCAGGAGACCACACCGCAAGGAGGCCACTGAGAGCCCTCATAAGTTGGCACGAAAGAAAAGACTCTCTCACAGAAGCAAGAGAATCCAACCTCAAGACTCCCTCGAATTAGGACACCCTCTATCGCCAGATTTTTTAACCATTTGACAGCCCCCATTCTACAATCTCCATGAGTTAATTGTTTTCTAATAAATATAACACATACTCTTATATTAGTCATGTCTTCCTCTTCCAACCCACCATCTTGACTCGGGCTGAAAGTTTGTATGTTGTCTGGAAGTCTGAAATATATTCTCTGCGAATTTTAAGCAGTATTAGCGTTCCTAATTTGAAGGCATTCTTGGTCTCCTCCTCCTCCTCCCTTCTTACTGTATTTTACTCTATTTTTATACATTTTCATCTTAATATTCATCTTAATATTAATATATCTTAATATTACATCTTAATACATCTTAATATTAACCCAAATGCCCATTGTCAGAAGGCAGTAGTATAAACCAACAGATTCCCAAGATGGTAGTGTGGTTTTGGTTGAACTTCTATGGCTCGACCAAGTGGCCGAGATACTGAGTCACTCAGGAAGCAGATTTCAGTTGGCAGCGTTTCAGGAGTTCAGACGGTAGATCCGATGTTCCCAGGAGACTTGACTGGTTCTAGTGAGTGCTGCAGTGGCTAGAATGAGTGGCTCACTCGGGAGGAATGTGAGGATTAGGAATGCAACTTAACCACTCCAAGTTTAACCCTCCTCGTTCAGAAGATAGGGAAGATAATAATACGAACCTCACAGGATTGTTGGAGAATGAACGAGATAATGATAATTTCATTGTTGCTGCTGCTATGGCTTCTAGGGAGGATCTCCCCAGAAAACCAGATCCAAGGGACATCCCAGAGGGAGAGTTTAAGAGTAATTCACATTGAAGTATTTCCCCCACAGAAGCAATATTTACCCAAAGTTACAGGTTTCTGCAGATCTTGACTCAAGCAAGTCCTCTCCCAGTCCGTTCCCCACCATGTCTTCTGAAATTCCTTTACAAATGGCAAACTTCCCTCTAAATTTCAGCTTCTTTAAGGAAGAATGTACTCCCCTCTCACCCTTTTGCCCTGACCTCTTCCTCTTACTGATATCAACTCCCCTCCCCACAACCACTACCATCCTCCGTAACCACCCACAGGCTTACCCAAGAGCCTTCCTTCAGCTTTTGACCTGCAGAGTTCAGGTGCCTAAAGCATCGGAGTCTTTGGTCTCAAATTCCTCCCTTTCCTCAACTTCAATTCCCTTTTCTCCTTTCTTCTCTTCCTTCCTTCCACAAATATTTAGCACAAAGAAGTGCCAGATACTCTTCTAAATTACAAAAACAGACACTCAATCCTTGGGGCTCAGGTGGCTCATTGATCAAGAAAGAAAGCCATGTAAACATTCAACCAGAACAGGTTACAGGTGATAAGTTTGTATGAGGTACATACTGATTACTAAAAAATAATTCAACATGAGGAAGTGAATTGTTAAAAGTTTCGTGTCTGAGGTTGCTTGAGTTAGTTTAAGGTGGAGGACTTGAAGCTGCTGGATAAACTGGTGTGGCATTAAGTGTGCAGTCCTGGTTACATGTGAGTGTGTGCAGTCCTGGTTACATGACTGGTTACATGTGAGACACAGTGGGGATGATATTGCCCGAAGAATAACAGACAGTACGATGGGAGGGAAGACCTCAAACAACAGGGCTTTCTTAGCAATACACTCACGGTCACGTCCTGAGCTTCTTCACAGGCAGACTCCTCACTTTATCCAACTCTCTAAGAGCATTTCCCTTTGACTGGCTCCCTCCAACACCCTCCCCCACCTTCACCTCTGACTTGGCAAGGACTTTGAGTCCCATTACCGCACCTGTTCAAGAGTTTTGGTCCCTTCTTTCCAGATCCAGCCCAGGCCCCTCCTTCCCCAACTGTACCATAGCCATCGCATCTAGCAGCAATCACAAAGCCTTGCCCTTTCCAGATCTTCTTTCAATCCATACTCACCACATTCCGCAAAGGAGACTCGTGTTTTTCCTAAGGGCCAACACACAAAACACAGGAATTACTTTCTCCATTCCTGAAGAATTCCCCCCACTGCCTTTTCCAGTCCGCCCACTGCCTGGGGAATTCGTCCTTAAAGACTCCAAACTCTCGAGTTACTATGAGGCCCAGAATGATCCTTCTGGCTTAAGCTGACCACATCCTTCCAAGCCGTCCCCCAGGCCCCCATCCTGCCACCCCCGCCCCCCGGTAACTTGTACTTTTCAGCTCTCCTTACATAACTACTTGACCTACTGACTTTAAGTTCCTTTTTATTGGAGGATCCTAACACAGTGCCTGGTACAGAGCCGTCTGTCTCTATAAAACTTTTTAAATGATTTGAATATATCTTATTTCTTTCAACTTTTTCCTATATAGTTTTTTTTTTTTTAAGTGAAATACAACAGCTTAGAGTTGCTATTCTTTATGTTAAAAGTTAGGGCGAACAGAGTTAAGAGCAGGTATGGGGATGGAAAGGGAACAGACAGGAAGTGAAAAGAAATCCATGGAAGGTCAAGAGAGGTGGTGACCCACAGACTGAGAAACCAAACCCCAGGGGAGGTTAGGGACTAATCTGGAATGCCCATTCAACAAATATACAAGAAGCCTTAGTGTTGATTGCTTTAGGCTAAAAGGATGATCTGTCTAAAAGATGACATCTCCTACTTTCATGGCACTAGTAACCAGAACTCTGTTATTTTAACTCTTTCTCTAGTAATTAAGTCAAGCTCTAAGAAAAAATCAACTGAAATGAGCTACTTGGAAAGACAGCTCCCGGTGAATTAGAGGCCCTGTTCATTAGCAAGATGGCTTACATATTTGTGCTTACTTTTCAGTGTTATATAAACGTGCTTGACAGGTATGAGGTTTATCTCTAAAATTCAAACAATGTATTTTAAAAGCCTTTACAACAAATGTTCTTTGTAAGAAACAGAATTTGAAATATTCATTGGGGTTATCATGCTACATCTCAGAAAAAGCAAGTCAAAGTGCTTAAAAACAGGAAATATTTCATTATCTCCTCTTCATTATGGTGTCAAATATGCTATGACGCTATTAGCTACATGTTAAACTACGACCAGGTTCTCCACTTTTTGTCACACACATCGGGCTGGGGTTAGAGGAGGCCCATTATACATCAAAAGGACTGAGAGCAAAATGGAAGTGGTCCCTGGAAGGTCCTACCTTTGCTGTGATCTTAAGCTTCGAATGACCGCACTTGCCAGACACACGCTAACCGAAATAACCAAAACATTTTGGGATTCCCATTATCATAATATCCAAAACTAAAACAACTCCTTCAAGTGAACCGCTCAACCTTGAAACCCACAAAGTTCAGCTAGTGGCACTAGACAACTGTTACCTTAGATACTCATATTCTACAATCAATAATGTCATAATGGGCCAGACTGTGGTGAAAACTTACCAAGCATACATAGAGAGCATTCAGCTTTCTCCACACACAGAATTGGACAGATTAACGTAAATTTTATTGCCCACCCCATGTCAATTTTTCACTCAGTAGGATCCCAATGAGAGAAAAAATATGTGTGCCGTACCAGCAAAACAAAATCATTTTCTTCAGACTTGCTTACATATTTGTGCTTACTTTTCAGTGTTATATAAACCTGCTTGACAGGCATGAGGTTTATCTCTAAAATTCAAACAATGTATTTTACAGGCCTTTACAACAAATGTTCTTTGTAAGAAACAGAATTTGAAATATTCATTGGGGTTATCATGCTACATCTCAGAAAGCAAGTCAAAGTGCTTAAAAACAGGAAATATTTCATTATCTCCTCTTCATTATGGTGTCAAATATGCTATGACGCTATTAGCTACATGTTAAACTACGACCAGGTTCTCCACTTTTTGTCACACACATGGGGCTGGGGTTAGAGGAGGCCCATTATACATCAAAAGGACTGAGAGCAAAATGGAAGTGGTCCCTGGTAGGTCCTACCTTTGCTGTGATCTTAAGCTTCGAATGACCGCACTTGCCAGACACACGCTAACCGAAATAACCAAAACATTTTGGGATTCCCATTATCATAATATCCAAAACTAAAACAACTCCTTCAAGTGAACCGCTCAACCTTGAAACCCACAAAGTTCAGCTAGTGGCACTAGACAACTGTTACCTTAGATACTCATATTCTACAATCAAAGATGTCATAATGGGCCAGACTGGTGAAAACTTACCAAGCATACATAGAGAGCATTCAGCTTTCTCCACACACAGAATTGGAGAGATTAACGTAAATTTTATTGCCCACCCCATGTCAATTTTCACTCAGTAGGATCCCAATGAGAGAAAAAATATGTGTGCCGTACCAGCAAAACAAAATCATTTTCTTCAGACTTGCTTACATATTAGTGCTTACTTTTCAGTGTTATATAAACCTGCTTGACAGGCATGAGGTTTATCTCTAAAATTCAAACAATGTATTTTACAGGCCTTTACAACAAATGTTCTTTGTAAGAAACAGAATTTGAAATATTCATTGGGGTTATCATGCTACATCTCAGAAAGCAAGTCAAAGTGCTTAAAAACAGGAAATATTTCATTATCTCCTCTTCATTATGGTGTCAAATATGCTATGACGCTATTAGCTACATGTTAAACTACGACCAGGTTCTCCACTTTTTTGTCACACACATGGGGCTGGGGTTAGAGGAGGCCCATTATACATCAAAAGGACTGAGAGCAAAATGGAAGTGGTCCCTGGAAGGTCCTACCTTTGCTGTGATCTTAAGCTTCGAATGACCGCACTTGCCAGACACACGCTAACCGAAATAACCAAAACATTTTGGGATTCCCATTATCATAATATCCAAAACTAAAACAACTCCTTCAAGTGAACCGCTCAACCTTGAAACCCACAAAGTTCAGCTAGTGGCACTAGACAACTGTTACCTTAGATACTCATATTCTACAATCAAAGATGTCATAATGGGCCAGACTGTGGTGAAAACTTACCAAGCATACATAGAGAGCATTCAGCTTTCTCCACACACAGAATTGGAGAGATTAACGTAAATTTTATTGCCCACCCCATGTCAATTTTTTTACTCAGTAGGATCCCAATGAGAGAAAAAAAAAGTATGTGTGCCGTACCAGCAAAACAAAATCATTTTCTTCAGACTTGCTTACATATTTGTGCTTACTTTTCAGTGTTATATAAACCTGCTTGACAGGTATGAGGTTTATCTCTAAAATTCAAACAATGTATTTTACAGGCCTTTACAACAAATGTTCTTTGTAAGAACATTTGGTTTCATTAAACACATGAAGTTGACCACCGTACCCAACCACCAATGTAGAAGGTAAAAGAAATGGTTGCTAGGTCTCTCTCTCTTTTTTTTCAATTATTTATTACCCCAAAAAGCTGGCAATTATCTTATCTTTACTGGAAAGTCATGAGGGAGAGGCACTGGGACTAGCTCCACGGGGATAAAAATTGAGGGCATTAAAAAACAAAAAAAAGTTCACTGCGTCCCATGCATTTCTCTTGGTCACTGCCTCTCTCTCCTTAGATGCATAAACACAGCACCTGTACTGAGTTCAACAGTGGCTCCCTAAAAGATATGCGCTTTCTATTCCTGTCAAATAAATATAAATCAAATCTTTTTTAAAAAATAAAAAATAAATAAATTTATTTGGCCAAGAGGTAACTCGGACACACAAGTGGGGGAGAGAGATAAAAGGCAAGACACACTTCTATCTGGTGGGCCCCCACCGCCTCCTAACACAACCAAGTTTGTCATTATCATGTGAGATGCTATCTACCAAGAACAGCAGTAAAAAACCTATTGGGGAAAACTTATTTCCAAATTATCAATGCCAAATGCCCACCAAAAAACAGTACAGCTTAATAAAAAGCACAACCACCTCCCACCTCTGGTCAGGAAAAAGTTCTCTTATATTGTTGTCTTTTGTAATCCTCTTACACTATGTGAACAACAGCCTTGAGCTGAGCTTCTGGAAACTGTCTGATAGGTTTGTGCTCAAGAACGAAGAAAAGTGAAAACACAGATCCACAAGGATGTTCTGGCCCTAAATTCCATAGTGTTAAATGTGTTTGGAAGAAGGATGGCACTTACCCAGTCCAGTCACAAGACAGCTGCTCACAAGGCTGGGCTTCCAGAGCAGAAAGAAAATACGTATTCTCTTCATCACATCCTCTACCCCCATTCAATTTTCATGCTCACACAAAGGGATCAAAGGTCCCTTCTGTCCCAAAGTACCCTTGTAATACTCAACTCTCTTCCTCCCAGATATACAAATGTCCAGTATATAATGTATGAAAATTACAATATGTACATCAGAGCATTTCCCCCAGGCTGCCCAAGCTCACGTGGAAGAGGATCACTTACTTGGCCCCTTCACTTACCTCCGGTCGTGTATCCTCCAATGACATAAATTTTCCCCTTACACTCACACGCAGAGAACTCGGCCAGAGGGTTTGGTAAGGGTGCCACAAAAATCCAGGCATCCTGCTCGGGATTGTAACACTCAACATTAGAAACGGCCTGCCCACCAATGGCATAGAGTTTTTGAATTAACAGCCACAAGTTTGAAGTTAGACCTGAAAGAGAGATACAAAGGCCCAGAGAGTCAGTTTTCTTAACCATTAAGAAGGCAATGGCATGAACTGCTAAAGCAGACTGAGGAATGTGCTGGAGATCTAAAGAAAATTAGCTCCCCAAGCTGGGTGCCATTCTGCCTGGGGACAGAGGAATGGCCAAATGACACCTCAAATTTCACTCCTATCTCAGAATTCACAAAGAATGAAGCATTTTTCAAATCTTAGCAATGAGAGATAAGCAACTCAATATAACCAAGAGTAGTCTTGCTTAGCCTTGTGCCAAGAACCAAAGATATTTTAATATTAATATTAATTTATTAATATTAACATTAAATAATAATTTATATTAATATTTAATATTTTAATATTTCCTTCAACAGCGGGAGCAAGTGTTAAGGGAGGAACGCATAACCTCCCTTGTCTCTCTACTCAGCATGTTTCCAATTCTTCCTCCCCATTGAGGAGGCTCCATGTTAGGTACACACTAGCACCTTCTATGGTGCATATGCTAAGGGTGGGTGCTAGAGGGTGGTTCAAAGACCCCTTTACCACAAGTGCTCCTGGCAGATCTCTCGCCCCCCCATCCCACCGCTCCATCCGAGGGCATCTTATATACTGTTTCACAACACAATACAAAGGGCTACATAAGCACCAAACTAAACATATTTTGATACAGCACCCTTACGGGGGGCTTCCGTATGTTAACAAATACTTAAATCAACAAATGCTCATTTATCATAATAGAGAATAATTTTAGGGGCACCCGGGTGGCTCAGCTGGTTGAGCGTCAGCCTTTGGCTCAGGTCATGATTCCAGGGTTCTGGGAGTCTGCTTCTCCCTCTCCTTCCTGCTCATGCTCTCTCTCACTATCTCTGTCTCTCTCAAATAAAGAAAATAATTTTAAAAGGAGAAGACACCGGTTTTAAGCCCCATATTCAGTAATACAATCAAATACTGCTCATCAGCTTCAGATGCTACATAAAAGTCTTGTACCTTTTAACTTCTGAATTGAAAAGAAAAAACTAATTTGTTCCAGTGTAGCGCACGGAAATTAATGACTCCTGGAAGGCCAGATGGGATACACATTTGGGTCAGTCTCCCAGATTGGTGCTTGGTCTCAAGTTTACAGGAGTGTGAGCAGAGCACAATGCAACAGAGAGACCTGAAGCAGCTCTCTGACCCTAGTCCAAACACGCCAATTCACTATGGCTGGTATGGGGATAATACTCATCACAGGATGGTCAAGACAGTACAGGCAACAGTCTCTCAGGAAGTACCACACTGAGATAAGATACTACCATTATAATTTCTTAGTTTTCTAGTGTTTGCAATAAAGTAGACCATGTAAATTTAGAGACCACATCTACCACTAATACAACAATGTCTTCAAAATTAACAATATCCTAAGAAAGAATGGGGAGACCCACATTTGAAAAATGCAGGTAAGAGGGTAGATGAGGAAAGAAACAGGGAACAAGTTGCCCACGTGTGATCTCCTAGCAGGAGTCTAATCAACACTGATGTACCATGACATAGGACCTGTGGGTAATAGCCACCTACACCTACTAAAACAGTAAGATGTTTTCAAAGGTGCCTGCAACGTGTCCGTTTAAAATGAGTCTTTGTTTTGTTTTTTTCAAATGACAAAGTGAACAGAGTACTCTTCAGCAAGAACCCCACATTGTGTCATTACACCTAGCCAGCCAGTCACATTTTATGCCAACCGACTTCACTGGGGTGGCAGCCACCGGGGGGGGGGGTCTCTACTTCATGTTGCTTTACTTTTCCTGCTGCCAATGGTCCTTAAAATCTGACCATGATGCCCTCTCTGTGTGTGCAAATTTGGGGAACCAAAGGAAATAAAGCTTGCAAATAAGGACTAAATTTTACCAGTCTGCAATTTGTTTTTGCTCCCCAAAAGGTACACAGATAGTAAATTTTCTAAGATCAAAACGGTTTTTTAATATTCATCCAGCATAAGCATTTGTCCTACGTAAACATGTAAGGGCTGAATGAGTAAGCAGTTAAAAGTAAACAATTCCATCTCTCCAGACCCAGCATGCTCAAATTCACTTGAAGAGAAGACGCTTTTCAATATTGAGTTGAAGATGAAACTGCCACCCCAAACGCGGACCACTTAGTGAACACGCGTCCTGCTGAGGATTGTGAGCCCAGGCTCACACGGGGGGGACATCTTAGCTCCACCACTCAATGGCTGTGTGACCTTAGATAAGTCACTAAATTTTCAGTTCATCTCATCCTCAGTTTCCCCACCTGTGAAGTGGAGAAAGGAACATATATCACACAGGGAGAGTTGAAAAGGGGAACACCTGCAGAA
Organism: Mustela putorius furo; assembly: GCF_011764305.1. Taxonomy (NCBI): domain Eukaryota; kingdom Metazoa; phylum Chordata; class Mammalia; order Carnivora; family Mustelidae; genus Mustela; species Mustela putorius. The sequence continues at coordinate 24,287,007 of NW_025422368.1, read as the reverse complement.
AGGGGTCACAAGAGGGAATGCTTTTTCTGGGTGTCATAAGACTAAATTTTCTTAATTCCGAGAGGATCTCTTTGTCATTTGTTAACTGCAACAGTCACCGGCTGGAATGTATTCTGGAATTACATACAAAGTGCTCTCTCATCCATAAATTCTCACCATGAAGCACCTCATTTCCTACTCTTTGAAAGTAACTCTTTCACTCTTCACCTACTGGAAGGGTGAAAGTATGAATCCAAGCTACGGCTTTACTTTAAAAAAAAAAATTTCATCTCTAGTGTTTTCTTAATATTGATCCCTGACATACTACCTTCAGGGGGTAAAAAGAATAATTTTTAAACCAAATAATGATGTGTTGTAGCTACATCCTTGACTGACTTAGAAATAGAAATAAAGGGGAAAAAAATGCTGATTTAATTACTACTTCACCTCAAGGAAATAAAGAGCTCAGCAAATCCTTAAAAACTAAGTGACATGAAACATGCTGAACCCTGCTACACAGATCAACAGTAGCTGTATACAGCTGTAGGGCGGCCGGTGACACAGAGGTGGGAGCGGCTTCGAGTGCTGGCCCTGTAACCATGCAAACTTTTGAAACTCATCCTCAATTTCCCCTTGGGAAGACGGAGCCAATACTACTAAAAAGAGATTAAAAAGATCTAAAAAGAGACTACTCCAAAGAGATGCTGTGAGTGTGAAATAGGAAGTGACATCTAAAACAGTGTCTACAACATGTAGCCCAGAGTTAAGAGCTCAAGAAATAGGAACCATTGTCAAGGTTTGCTCCATAGAAAAGTTTGTTGCCATTGGAGTAAACATCAGAGAGAAATGGCAAGATCTTTTCTCAACCACACAGAAAAGACATATAGTTTTGTGGAGCACTCAGGTCCTTGTGCCCCCTCCTCCTCCTCCTCTTGCCTACCTTCTGCCACTTCCCTATGGATTAACCTCCCCTGGGGACCAGCAGGTCGCTACCTACTAGGTGTCTGAGAGACTGGAGCACACGAAGCAACTACTGGACAAAATCACAATGAGTGGGGGATGAACAGACACATAGTTTTCTTTCCTTCCCACTATTCTCGGGCTGCAACCTTAACCAGAAAGGAGACCAGAAATGCCCTCAAATACTAAACTTTGGCCCAGAGAAAAAGGGAATAGCTAAGGCTGATGACAGTAATTCCGTCTCAGCCAGGAAACTTGTTTAACTCTCTCCCGGCTTTGTATTCACACACAGAACAACTGCAGAGCAAAAGTACAGGGCAATCAGAGAGACTAGAGACGGTAGAGACGGAGAAATGAACGACCAGGATTGCTGCAACAGTGGCCAGTTCCTGCAAGTTATCACCAATGGAAGCAAGGAGGGAGGGCAAGCAATGTTGTGGGTACACAGACTTTCGCCACAGATGTCCTGACAACTCCTGAGATCAAACCCACATGCCGACCACTGGGCAGTGGGGCATCCCTGGACTTCAAAGCAGCCTCTCTGCTCTGCTGTGTACTCACACTGCCATTTTCAAGTGTGCCGGCACAACACTAACATCTCTTTCTTCCTTTTTGGGCGGGGGGTGGGGATGGGGAACACTACTGGTCACATGCACCATTTTATCCAGGGTGCAAAGGGCTTTACAGAATCTCTCAAGCTAGGGTTCCTGCCTGTGCCATACTATGTAAGATTCTGAGATCACCACCCTATTCAGTTGCTGAGGAACGTGGGCTGCTTTGCATTTGACCACTTTGTCAAAGTAAAACAGTAAAGGTACTGTGATGTAAAGGTACATCACAGAGGCAGTGAATCAAGCCAGATGTGAAATGCTGTGTAATCACAGGGGCTGAAATCTGCTTTTCCTCAAGGTTCTAAGTTTCCTCTGGTGTTTCCAGAAACTGTATTAGATACATTATCCAGAAACAATCCCATTCTAAGTTTCATTTTTACTTGTTTCATCATCTAAATCCCTTGAGGACAGGAACCATGTTGTCTTTGTTGTTTGCCCAATAGTGACTAGAAAGATGCTAGAAATGAATGAAGGCTGTGGTGAAGCTCAAACACATGTAATGAAATTTTTAAAAGCAGCACAAAGCATCTGTGCTCCACTTCTCTGAAGAAAATAATTTTTTTTTTAAAGATTTTATTTATTTATTTGACAGACAGAAATCACAAGTAGATGGAGAGGCAGGCAGAGAGAGAGAGAGGGAAGCAGGCTCCCTGCTGAGCAGAGAGCCCGATGCGGGACTCTATCCAAGGACTCTGAGATCATGACCTGAGCCGAAGGCAGCGGCTTAACCCACTGAGCCACCCAGGCGCCCATCTGAAGAAAATAATTTTTTTAAGAAAATTAAAAATGCACATGAAGATGGTCACTGCCAGTCTATATAAGCCAAACTGTAAATACTCTAAATGGTTATATCTATTCAATGGATATTTACATTTTGGTTACTCTACTTACTACACACCTTAGCAAATTACTTGACTTTCTATGCCTTGGTTTCTGACTCTGTAAAATGGGAACCTGCCTGATACAGTCTTTGTGAAGAATAAGTGAGATAATACATGCAAAGCAGTAAGAACAGTACCTAGCACAGAGTAAATGTTCAGTTAAATGTTACCTAATATTATTTTTCCGCTATTCTAAATAACGATAGTGACTGTTACAAGATAAAAATATTCACAATATTACATTTAAAAAAATAAAAAATATATATAGTCACTTTTATTACAATAATATATGATATAGTTCATAATTCAAAAACAATGGTGCATTTTGAGCATCTATGAATTATTGGATACCACATTAGCAGTAGGGGCACACAGAAGCAATGAACTGGACCTGACTGGAAGGGAGAGAAGCAAACATAAGCAGAAAACTTCAATTCGAGGTGGAAAGTATTCTAGAGAAACAAAGAATTTGAATATTTAGCCTAACTCAGAGTTCAGAAAGGGACATCCAATTGAGCTGACCCTCAAATCTGAGTCAAAGTATGAGAGAGATAAAGAAGGTTACAAATTCCAACATGGCACCCAATTTTAAAATTTGGTGGAAAAAAGTATCTGTGTCGGGGCACCTGGGTGGCTCAGTGGGTTAAAGCCTCTGCCTTCGGCTCAGGTCATGATGCCCAGGTTCTGGGATCGAGCCCCACATCGGGCTCTCTGCTCAGCGGTGAGTCTGCTTCCCCCATCTCTCTTTCTGTCTGCCTCTCTGCCTACTTGTGATCTCTGTCTGTCAAATAAATAAATAAAATCTTAAAAAAAAAAAAAAGAAAAGAAAAGAAAAAAGTATCTGTGTAGAAAAAAAACAGTAGCTCGGGGTTGCCTGGCTCGCTCAGTCAGTGGAGCACGCAACTCTTAATCTCAGGGTTTTGAGTTCAAGCCCCACCTTTGCCCAGAACTTACTTAAAAAAGAAATAAATAAACAAAAGTTTAAAAAAAAAAAACTAGAAAATTCCTGAGAATAACTGCAAAAAATATACAGACTATACAAAGATCATAAACCTTTCCTGAAAGACCAAAAGACCTAAATACATGGAAAAACAATTTTTCTATCTGCAAAGTATTATGAAACTATTAATCCTCCTCCAACTTAACTGATAAATATCAATCAAAACTCCAACAGAACTTGACAATTGGATTCTAAAGTTTCTCTGAAGGGGAAAATGTACAAAGAATAGCTAAGAGAATAAAAAATAAAACCAAAAAGGGGGTGCCTGGGTGGCTCAGTGGGTTAATCCTCTGCCTTTGGCTCAGGTCATGATCTCAGGGTCCTGGGATCGAGTCCAGCATTGGGCTCTCTGCTCAGCAGGGAGCCTGCTTCCCCCCCTCTCTCTGCCTGCTGATCTGCCTACTTGTGATGTGTGTCTCTCTCTCTCTGTCAAATAAATAAATAAAATCTTAGAAAAAAAAAAAAAAAAAACAGAAAAAAAATGGGTCTCTATTCCACGAGACAACAGAATAGTTTACCAAGCTGCAATAATTTAAAAGTATGCTATTGGAAAAAATAAATAAATAAATAAAAATAAATATAAATAAAAGTATGCTATTGGTAAAGGAAAAGCCAATATGTCAATATGGAAACAGGAAAATTATCATCTGATAACTGGTTGTGCAAATCACAGTGAGGACTGAGGCCACTGAGACATTTAGGAAACATGCTATAACCTTACATTATACTTTACATAAAAATAAATCCCTATAAGTGACTCTTAATCTCACAAAACAAACTGAGGGTTGCCGGGGGGAGGGGGTTTGGGAGAAGGGGGTGGGATTATGGACATTGGGGAGGGTATGTGATTTGGTGAGTGCTGTGAAGTGTGTAAACCTGGTGATTCACAGACCTGTACCCCTGGGGATAAAAAATATATGTTTATAAAAAATAAAAAATTAAAATAATAAATAAATAAATAAATAAATAAATCCCAAACACATTCAAATATAAATGTAAAAAAAGGCAAAACCCATAAAATAGATTATAAGACAGATGAATATTTGTATATTCTTAACTTGTAGACACCTTTCCTGTGCAAGATTAAAAGCTAATAGTATATAGGACAAATTTGACTCCCCCAAAATTTAAATTTCCTCATGTAAGAATACGTGATACATTTGTATAAAGAGATCTTTTTAAGATTATAATGAAGATTAGGTATTACATATTAAAGATTTAAAATTAAAAAAAAAAAAAAGAATACATGATAAACCTGATGTCCAAAATTGGAGGCTCACAATGCCAGTGTTGTCCTACAGTTTGTTTGGTCTGCAAGGTTTCTGCTATTGTTGATGTTGGTTTTTTCAATGCAGTAAGTTGCCAGTCTTTAAAAATCAGGGCATCTGGCTATCTGGCAATGCTTCCTATACTTGGAGATAGCAACAAGCTGTGGGTGACAGGGGTGGGGCCCTCTTGCGGTGGGGTGACAGCTCTCCGATTCATCATCACTCCAACCCACCCCTCTACTCATTGACTTCACCAGCCTAGTCACTTTGTGGATTTTTATTTTTGAGGCCTTCCAGTAAAATAAAGGCAGGGGGAAAACAGTCCAACATTACCTAAGAGACAAGAGATTGATTCTACGTATGTAAACAGAATTTCTAAACTGAATAGGAAAAAGATAAACCAATTTTATTTTTCATTGGCAAAGGCCACTTATAAAATATATACAAAGTGCCAATAAACATCTGAGAGGAAAAATTTCTCTCCCAAGCAGAAAGATTCACATCAGTGTTTGCCAACTGGATTGGTAAAAATATAAAATGATGATAATATCCTGTCTTGGGCAGGAGTACAGGAACTGGCAAGCTCAGACACTGTTGATAGGAGAGGAGATCTGAACAATGTTCTGATGGGCAATTTGGCAGGGGCTACCAAAATTTAAAACTTATATATACTTTGGGCCCACCTATCCAGGGATTCCAGGAATTTGTTATTTAGGACTACTGAAAAATGCCTGCTAAGAGAGGCACATCTATGCCAAGATGTTCAACATAGCATTTTTTAAAAAGATCTTATGTATTCGAAAGAGAGAGTGAGCGAGTGAGAGAGCACAAGTGTGGGGAGGGGCAGAGAGGGAGAGGGAGAAGCAGACTCCCTGAGGAGCAGGGAGCCTAACATGGGACCCATTCCAGGGCCCTGGGATCATGACCTGAGCCAAAGGCAGATGCTTAACCGACTGAGCCACCCAGGCATCCCATTATAGCATTGTTTATAATGGCAAATACAAGCAACCTTAAATGCTCACTGGGATGGGCTGATTACATTACCATACAGCCAAAGGCTAGAATACAGCTCTTAATGAGTGAGACAGCTCTATGTATATTGATATTTGTTGGTACAGAAAAAAACTCTCCAAGTGGAATTGTCATAATAATCAGCACAGCCTAATCAACCTATGGTAAAAATATATATAAGATGAACACACACACCCCTACATGTACACACATACAAACATTTTCCCCTAACAATTATTACCATACTTATGTTTATATAAATGTACATTTATAACATATATTTACAAATGTATAATATATAAATATATATCAGTAGATACACATATCTTCCACTCTGTGGTTTCTCGTGTCATCTGTAATTTTTCTAAGCATGTATTTACGAATTACTTGAATACCTTTTTTTTTTTCCCCTGGAGGACATAAAGAATATTCCTAAAAAGAAAAAGAAAAAAAAAGAAAAACGACTATCAAGGATTTGTAAAGATAGAAAAGGGGGCACTGGAGTGACTCAGTTAAGGATCTGACTTGATTTTGGCTCAGGTCATGATGACAGCATCATGAGATCAAAACCCTACGTCAGACTCTGTGCTGGACACGGAGCCTGCTTAGGATTCTCTCTCCCCCTGTGGCCTTCCCCGCTTCTCTAAAAAAAATAAGAATTCTGTGAGGTGTTATGTTAGAGCTCAAGCTGGATTGGCGGTGGGTGGAGGGGTTCTGTTGAGCAGCAGTTGATACAGCTGGACACACGTGTGTAGAGGTGACAGACAACCGGCTGGGCCTTCCACCCCAAATCTGAGCACCATTCGTAACCACTGAATGTCCCTTTGTTACCCTCAATTAAAGCTTGTAGAATTTGCCTAAAAATAACACTTCTGATACCAAACCTTAAAATACAGTATCATCTCAGTGGTATAAATAATACATTAAAAGGGCTTGGAAGAAAACATGCCAATCTCTACACAGTATTGCCTCTGTGAGGGAGGGAGCAGGAGTGATAGTCTTTTCTGTTTCTTGATTCTTTTCCATTTTCCACTTTTCTAAAATAAGTATGTATTATTTTTATCACCAGAAAAAAAAAAAAAGAACACTTTCCAAAAGGAATTTCATGTTAGAGTAGAAATAAAGCCACGTTCCCCCCACCCCCCTAGGCTGGGGTACCCTTAAGTCAAGTATGTATGTATAATGGTCTTCCCATTCCAGTTACAACTTTCTTTGCCGGGGGTGGTGAGTCCCCCCAACTACGTGTTCCACACTTCAGGGTAGGGCCCATGTGGGGGTTGAGATGGATACAAGTGTAGCAGAAAAAAGGGTATTCCTGTCCTTTCGTGGATCATACTGATTCTTCTCCCACACTTAAGTGTGAATGGCTCTGGGCCATCTTGAGTCCTTCCATCTTTCTTTCCTACCATCTCTTCCTGTATCTGCTCTGCTCTTTTTTTTTTTTCTTCTTCTTTCCTTCTTCCTTTTCCCACCTCGATTCCCTACTCTCCTCTCGCCTCCCCTCCTCCTTTACCTGTCTTCATGTCACCCAAGGGCATGTTGGGAGGGATTTGAGGATGGGAGGGGGAAGGATGGGTGCACTGAAACATTCTGATTTTGTAGGTGACCACTGCCAGGCTCAAATTTTAGAACAAAGACGAAACTGTCTGGGAAGGAAGGGAGATGCAAAAGAGAGGATACAAAATAAAAAAGACAATCCAAGGTACAATTCTAATGGTAATCTGATTACAGATTGGGGCCCCAGTGTGGAAAGCTTCAAAGTCAATAACAACAACAAAAATCCTCCCAAGACCGCATTACAGGTCACTGCCCGGTCTGTCACTGTAATCAGGATTAGAGCCTAAAAAATTAAAAAAAAAAAAAAAGATAAAAATGAAAGCAAACTTAAAAAAAAGTTTTCCTTTACAGTATCCTTCCGGGAAACCACAGACATCCCCCACCCCCACGCCCCCCAACTGGGAAAGAGGCAAAAAGGCAGTTTGCCTGAAAGAGCGAGACCTGCAAGGAAAGTACTCGGTTAGTTGACCTGGCGGGGGGCCACTTCTTCCTCGCAAGTTCTCAGTTCCTTGGGAACTCTGCCAGAGTCGAGGCCAGCGACACTCCTGAAGATGTCATTCCCACTTCAGCAAAATCTCCTGCGATTGCCCAGCAAACATCAAGGGAATGAACGAACTCGTGAGCAAGTGAATGAATGGAACGGGAAAAGAAGCAGAAGCAGCCCCGCTGGGCGCTTACCTCTTCTGGTTCATGGAGGCCACCTGGAGCCACTCATTGGTGCTGGGGTTGTAGGAGTGCGCAGCCGAGATTTCCTGGCTAGTGATCCTATACCCGCCCACTATGAAGAGGTAGTTGTCCAGGATGGCAGACCCGTAACCCCTGACGTTCACCAGGTCGGGAGGAAGGTTGTTGGCCAGCGGGAACCAACGTTCGGTCATCTCCTCATACCTGAGCATGGACGGGGGCTCCCCTTGGTAGGGGTGTGGGGGCCAGGGGGCCCCCCAGGAAATCCCCCAGGGCTACAAGAACCGGAGTCCCGGTCAGCCGGGCCTCTCTCAGCCTCTGCTTCAGGCTGACATCCCCGGGGGCCTGAGGAGGAGCCCCCAGGAGGTGGAACTGGGGCTTGCACAGCACCTCGTGGAAGTGGACGACCATGAAGCGCAGGCAGGCCTCCTGCAGGTCGGGCAGCCCGTACACCTGCGCCAGGCGGTACAGCTCCAGGCAGTTGGTGAGCCGCACCTGGGACAGCAGCAGCTGCAGCAGAGACGTGACCTGAAGGAAGGAGGCCGCTTCCACCAGCTCCGCCAGCAGGCTCACCTCGTCCATCTCCTCTTCCTCCTCCACCCCGCCGCCCTTCTCCGCCTGCGGGCCCAGGAGCCAGCCTTCGCGGGCCCCGCCGGCGTTGATGAAGTCCAGCACCAGGCGCAGGCCCGGGGCGCTGAGGCCGCGCAGCTGCTGCACCTCGGGGCCGCCGGCCTCCTGGCTCAGGGCCTCGCGCATGCCGGAGCGGTAGAGGGCGCGGAAATAGTCGCTCTGCTCGATAAGCTTCCTCTTGCTCACCGGGTAGCAGCGCTCCTCCAGGCGGATCTGCACCATCTCCTCGGCCGACACGGCTGGGGGGCCGGGGGCCGCGGGGGTGCCCGCCAGCTCTGCGCGCTCGCCTCCCCGCCCCCACGCGCTCGCCGGGTTCCGGGTTGGGCGCGCCGAGGGATGGCGCCGCGGAGGAGGAGGGGAGGCGACGGGCCGCCGCCCGCTCCCGCGTCCGCTCCGGCCTCTCTGGGTCGCGGCGGCGCCCCCGAGGCAGCCCCTCCTCCTGGTCCCGGGGGCGGCGGCTCAGCCTCGCTCCCCCGGAGCGGCCGCCCTGCCGGTCTGCTCTGCCTCAACGCCAGAAAAGGCCGGGTGGCCGCCGCGCGCCGGGCGTCGGGAGGCGGCCGCCGTCCTCGTCCGGGTTGTCCGGGCCGCGTCCGCCGCCGAGGGGATCCCAGCCCCCAGCCTGCAGCCTCCTGCCACGCCTCGCTTCTCACTTCCGCCCCGCAGGACCCCTGCCGCCCGCCAGACCTGCGAGCCGATCCGGCTTTCGGGGAGGGCTGCGGGCCCCGGCGCTGCGGCTGCGGCCCCCCGGCGCTCCGGCTGCGGCCCCGTCCCCGCAGCCCTCCCCCGCACGCCCGGCGCAGCGGCTCTGCGGCCTGCGGGCTCCGCAGCGACGCGCGGGTTGGGGAGGGGGGGACTGGAGGCGAGGTGAAGCCAGTCCGCTGTTTCTTCCGCGCTGCTTTACGCTGCTTTACGAGCGGGGAGACAGAGAAGAGAAGAAGAAAACAGGGCGTGGGGGGGGACCGGGATGATGGGAGTCGGGGGTCCTGGGAGTCAAAAATGACATCACATCTGGGATCGCCCATCTAGCCCAATCCGGCATAGTGTCCCGGGGCCTGAGGCACATAGGCCGTCCCTACACACGCAGGTGACACCTAGAGCTGATTCTTCGCGCCAGGGTCATCGTGTAGGAGCCATCTTGCAGAAAGAAGGTCCAGGCAGATGGCAGCAGGTTCTGCAGGGCTCGCTGGGGTGCACAGTACAGCAGATGAAACGGGTCGGGAAGCAGAGGAGCTTGTATTTGCTGCTGGGGCCCGTTAAGTCTTTTTATACTATTAAAAGAAAGACAATTTAAGTGAGGACACGTGACTTCTTTTAAAACCTCGTCGAAAAGTTATTGCTTTTTCCTATTTCAATTTGGTTGGGCTAGCCATGACAGATGGTCTGAGCAGAAGATCTGGCCGCCTTTAGTCATACTGGCCTACCCGAGTGGCTTTTCTTGCCACCCTATGTTCCCCAGCCCATGAGGACTATGAAGGAGGGGCAACTTCCCGGTCTTCTCTCACTGGACGTTGCAAAGAGATGAGTAAAAAGCTCAGAGGGAAAGGAGTTCCTTTACAAGAGAGAAAAATACTGAAGACAAAGTCATTACCTTCAGGAACTGGGAAGGGGGAGGAGACAGAGGGCTTTGCTCATGATTTTGAATACAGTTATACTTCTGTATTATTTATTTTTTTAAAACTTTAAGATGCTACATATCTCAAATGGTTACTGTTTTTTTTTTTTTTTGCAATTCTTGCACTAACATTGGCTATTGTTACCCAGAAGCCCTGGCAGACACAAAGAATCCTCCATGATGGAGCCAGCTGTTTGTAACAGAAAGTGTTCTTGAAAGTTAAGATAAATTCAAATGTGGCCAGTACGTTTCTAAGCCTTCCAGAAATATGCAATAGTAGAACTTGAACTGAAGCTCAGTTCACTAACTTGGTGGCAAACCCAAGACTTCTCCAAGCTGTGCTTTGATATTCTCTCCTTGAAATAAAAAATAAAATGAATGATGCCTTATTTATCTTTCAGGTATAGATCCAGATTTGCTGGTTTTTGAACAATCACGTCCCACATATCTAAATACTCGTTCCTCATCTAACACACGGGACAGACTAAGGATTTTTTAAAAGCTACGCATTTAGATGAACAACAAACCACAGTGATAAACCCAAATGCTACCCATCAACAGAGATGCTGTCATCAACCACACATCAAGATTTGGTTGTCAACACAAACAGTACTAGGTATTCCAAGGAGTTAACCACAGATTCTTGGGCAAAACTCATTTCCCTGAATAACTCCATTACCACAGAGGTAAATATGGTGTCACACAGCACTGATTTCATCAATTATCCAGATAACAAGACTATTTCTCCTTTCTTTGTTCCCATAGACACAAAAGCTTTTCATAGGCCTATTCCATCCCGACTCAAGAGTAGCAAGCAATTACTAAATAAAACCAAGGGGTCCAACAGCAGAAAAACCACACAGCTGAGAATGAAGACATGACACCTGATGGGGCATCTGTGACTTCAAAGATGTGGCTGGCTCCAGTGGCCCTCTGTACCTCTGTCATCTTTCTTTGCTGTTGTATGATCATCTTAGCATCTGGATGCTGGAGAAAGCAGCAGGGCCAGTATAAGCCAGGGCAGAGAAAGGCAGGATCCAGGCATGTCAAAAAGTTAACACTCTAAAGAAGAACTCTTAATAGTAAAAGTTACAAGATTATAAGCTTTCAAGGGTATCGTTTTTAGTTTTTTTTGTAAGACAAGGGCTGTTTGTTTAAAAAAAAATAAATATTGCACAGGATTGCAAGGCCATAATCTTCATAAACTTAACTGCTTTGATCATTTCTATTTTGTGAATAGTCTACCCTTTGCCAAAGTTCCAAAATTCTGACCCCCTGCACTTGTTTAGCACAGTTGTGAGAGATATGCTTCTAAGTGCGATACATGTATTCCCCCATGGATATAATTTTATGAATTAGATATACTTTTTAAAATGACTATAGTATTATTATCACATTTTACAGATGAGGAAAATGAGAAGAGAGAGGCTATCTTCCCTAAAGTCACATAGCTTAATATTAGGGAGGGCAGGATTTAATAGATATCTGGTTCAAAAGTTCATGCTGGAAATCACTGTTAGATTAAAAGCCTCCAAAAACATGGAAAAAAAAATACAGAGAGGAAAACACCATAATATCATGTTTCCTGTCAAGGTCAAATAATTGTCATGTATGTTAATAAAATCTTTTAGTGGATTGGATAGAAAAGTGCTATTATTACAGTTACTAACACATGTGCAAATGCTGCCTTTTAAAAAAAAAATTTAGTTTTGATGTTCGATTGATTAATTCTTCTTAATCCTAAACCATCTTCATTTTTTAAAGTTGACATGCCTTTAACTCTGGTACTGGAATTGTGTTGATCTCTGTGGAATAAAGTTTGGGAGTTTTAGTTTACAGCCCTCACGTGTATGTAGTGTTTTCCCAGGTGCAAACATTAGCTGTAGGTATTTGAGCTCTGTCCAAATCTTACACCAGATCTACCCCCACCCCCACCCTGAAGTGCAGACACTTTAATTCAATCAAGTCTCCAATGATTTTAAGCTTTAGACCCTTAATCTAACCCTTGAAACTCTCTTTTAAATGTGAGGAGAGATACTAAAAGACAGCCAATAAGCAAGAATAGATAAAAGAAAGCCCTATTACAGGATTAATAAAAAGTATTGTTCTCTCTTATGTTAAAACAAACTGTCCAGTGGCTTAAAGAGGGTGTTTTCTGTTTCTTTCCCTAGTGTTGATACTATGTGGGGGAAAAATGCCTGTTTCTTTTTTTAATATAAGGAAGAAATATAAAAAATCTCTATCAGTGGAATATTAGCTACAAATAAAAATCTGATTTTAAAAATGTCATCAACTTACCCTTATTTACTAGTCATGATATTAAATATTAAATTTTATCATCAATTTCTTTACCAATTCATTAGGAAAAAAAAGTTATTCATATTACATAGGGAGGATATAAAGACTTAAATTACCCTAAAATTATATTTCAATAAATAACTCAGGAAGCAGTCTTTAAAAATTATTGATACAATCTTTTAAAAGATTATTTTTCTTTAAAATATATGCAAGTTTTTAATTTACCTTATTTTATTTTTTATATACAAGCTTTTAAAGGTTTCCAAAAAAAACCAGGGGTGGCTAGAAAAACATTTTTCTTCCTTGGGGTTTCTTAGAATTTGCTCATTTTCCTAAAATTGGTAGTTTTATAAAAATGACCATAATTTGAGAAAACATATTTACATTTGTAAGAAACCAAACTCATACTCCTCTTCTTCAGCCCACTATCTGTGACCATCAGATAAACTGAAGACATTTATTAGACTGCAGATGCAACCAGGCCAGTGTCAGCCAGGAAGCAAAAAAAAATCGCCGAGCCTAGAAACCATGTCCTTCCTGGAAGCCACAAGGACCAAAAGAGAACTTCTGAATAGAATTTAAAACTCTTTCTTAAGAAACAATAAAAGATTCTCAAGGCCAACAACCAGTCAACAACCAAGGCCAAGATTATCCTACTTCTTAGTTGCCTATGTGTTTTTTAAGCAACTTCTGAGTTTATATAATTTTAAGTTTGATGTCAGCAGTCAATGTGTTATCAATGTAGCAAATATCCCTTAGACTTGGTTAAATGATAAAAGGATAAATATGATGTTCCTTGTATATATATTGGCTCAATTAATATCTTAAAGGATGGGTTTAAAGATCCGATTAATGAAAAAACAGTAGTTTAATTATTGCTAAAATTATAATGATCGTAAACTGCTTTCTATCTGAGGCAGTTCTGTATTAATCTCACAGCTCTAAGATTTTGCCATTAGGTGTCAGTGCTACAGCCTATCTTCAGATCAGTTGCCTGGAGATACCCAAACTGCAAAGGCTAGAGGGTACAGTGCTCTGTGAGACACCAAGTATAAATTTGGAGCGGGGAGGTCTGTCTGAAAAACCACCCTCAGGTTTGGTAATTCACTAGAATAATGCACAGAACTCAAGGAAAGCTGTTATACTCATGGTTATGGTTTATCACAGAGAAAGGATATGGATTAAAGTCAGCCAAGGAAAGAAGCACATAGAATGAAGTCACAGAGGGTTCCAAAGTTATAGTGTTTCTGGTGTCTGCCCCTAGAGGCAAGATATGTTACTTTTTCCTGCACCAGTGTATGGTAATATGCCCAGAGTACTGCCAGCCAGGGAAACCTGCCCAAACTTTAGCAGTTCAAAGATTTTATAGAGGCTCTATTGCATGGGTATGACCTAGTGATGACCTGGGTGGTTGATCTCAGCTGCCAAGTGGACTGATCCCAGGTGATTTAATGCCCCTTCCTCTAAATCATGTGGTTTTGCCGGCATGGCTAAGACTGTCAGGTGTGGCCAGCCCCACCCTAAAATCCATTGTGACTGGCTCTCACCCTAAACAAAGATATTGCTATGAGGTATGATATAGATTACCTCCTAGAAGCTGCAAGCTAAGGCCAGACCTCTCTTTGGGCCAGGTCAGATTTTTTATTACACAGCATTACCTCCTCTGTTTTATCGATTATTATAGTATTATTTCAAAAGATGGATGACCCTAACCTACCATCTCTTTACATGTTCCCAAAGGATTTCTCCTCAACCTCTATTTTCAAAATGTTCCCTTCTTCAATACTGTTTCTGCATCTGAAATTCCTTAAACTCCATGAATCTCTAAGAAATATAACATTTCAATACACTTAAAGTATGCTTTTAATTTTTAATTTTAATTTTAATTTATTTTTTAATTTTTATTTTTTTAATAAAAAAATTTTTACTTTTATTATTTATTTATTTTTATTTTTTTTAAAAAGGTTTTATTTATTTATTTGACAGAGAGAGATCACAGGCAGGCAGAGATACAGGCGGGGGGGTCGGGGGTTGGGGGAGCAGGCTCCCTGCCAAGCGGAGAGCCCAATTCAGGACTCAATCCCAGGACCCTGAGATCATGACCTGAGCCAAAGGCAGCGGCTTAACCCACTGAGCCACCCAAGCACCCTAATTTACTATTTCTATGCAGTGGGTTACAATGTATCTCTCTTTTTGCAGTCAAGGTCATCTTATCATACTTAATAACATACAGATTCTTGAACTTGCTAATACTAAATCATACCTTCATTTCATATAAATCCTTTGGGTAACTGTTTTCAAATTCTTTTTTGGCTTTCATTTATGTTCTCTAATTCTGTTAGGCAAAGTAAGTTTTGGACAAGTAACAAACTCATTAATTCCAAGTAATTAAACTCAATAGAAAATAAAATTCTATTTTAATTAACTTAATCACTTACAACTTTGGAAGTGGTAGACATAATAGATAAAAAAATACTGAATTGACAGTTAAATTGAATGGAATGTTTCATAGGACAAGTCTTACTTTGTCATTTACTCCAATTAATTTCAAGGTCTTACACCCTCATCTCTTTTCTGAGCTGCAGAAACTCTAACTGGGGAATCTAAAGAGATGAATACCAGTTTTAACCTCCATTTCCACTTTTTTGCAAGCATTGGCTTGGAGAAGTGAGCCCCAGAAAACAGAAAGAAGGATGCTAAGCAGAGTTTGAATTAACATAAAGTGAGCCCAAAAGAGAGGAATGGAGCAACTTTTTCAGATTAGAAAAAATACTTCCAAGAACCTATTTCTAATCAGAATTGGCCATCTGTAGAAAAGGCATTGGGTGGACAGTAGTTATGTAAAAAAAAAAGCACTGAACTATATACAGGGAAGTAGATTCTGGACTTAGCCTCCTAAATAACCAAAGTCATTACAGCTGGTCCTGACTTATTTTGACTCACGATTTTTTGAATTTATAATGGTGTGAAAGCAGTAACATACTGAGGAAACCATACTTCAGATTTTGGATTTTGATCTTTTCCCAGACTAGTGATATATGATGATACATTTTCATGATACTGGGCAGCAGCAGCCAAAGCTCCTATCCAGCCATGTGATCCTAAGGGTAAACAACCTGTATAATGACAACCACTTTGTACCCATAAAACCATTCTTTAACTTTCAGTACAGTATTCAATAAACTTCATGAGATATTTAACACTTAATTATAAAAATAGGCTCTGTGATAGATGATTCTGGCCAACTGTAAGCTAATGTTAAGTGTTCTGAGCACGTTTAAGGTAGGTTGAAACTAAGCTATGATGTTTAGTAGGTTTAGGTGTATTAAATATATTTTCAACTTATGATATTTTCATCTTAAGATGGATTTATTGGGAAATAACCCCATCCTAAGTTGAGGAAGATCTGGATTTAAAAGCAACCATAGGGGTGCCTGGGGTGGCTCAGTGGATTAAGTCTCTGCCTTCTGGTCATGGTCTCAGGATCCTGGGATCGAGCCCCACATAGGGCTCTCTGCTCAGCAGGAGCCTGTTTCCCCTTCTCTCTTTGACTTGTGATTTCTGTCTGTCAAATAAATAAATAAAAATCTTTAAAAAAAAAAAAAAAAAAAAAAAAAAAAAAAAAAAAAAAGGGTGCTAATTTGTATAAAAAGAAATAGGAGATAAAATAACAACATATGTATATACATGAATATTAAAGTGATGGCAGAAATAAAATTAAAATACTTTCAAACCAGAAGGAATCACACAGGTCGTCTAATCAGTTCTACTGCCACACCATACAAATAAGAAAACTGCTGAATAATCATTGCCATGATGCATTAGTATGAGAAAATATTTTAAATGTGATGTGGCTTCTAGAGTTAACATGGTGGAGTAGTAAGGATCCTATGTTAGTCTTATCCCTGGAATTCAGCTAGATAGTTATCAAATCATTCTGAACACTTGCATTTTCAACCCAGAGATCTGATAAAAGAAATGCTGCAATGCTACAAAGAGAAAAGTGGCCACTTCTTAGAAATATTGTCGTCTTTACTCTCTCTTTCTTCTTTTCTTTTCTGGACATAATAACAAGATGGAGAAACTTAATAACAAAAGAAAGAAGAACAGGAGTTAATATGGATATAAGTAAGATGTCTGAACCAGAACTTAAAACAATGATTATAAAGATACAAGTTGGGCTTGAAAAAAAGCATTCAAGATACTAAACAATCCCTTACTGTAGAAATAAAAGAACTAAAATACAGTCATGCCAAAATTAAAAAAAATGCTATTACTGAGATGCGGTAAAAAATGGAGGCTCTGAAAGTGACAATAAATAAGGCACAGGAGAGTCAGTAATATAGAAGACAAAATAATGGAAAATAAGTAAGCCGAAGAGACACAACTACTTAATCACGAAGGAAAGCTTCCAGAAATCGGTGATTCCATAAAGCAAAATAATATCCAGATAATAGGGGTCCCAGAAGATGAAGGGGAAGGAGGGAGGGCAGAATGTTTTATTTGAACAAATTACAGCTGGGAACTTCCCTAATCTAGGGAAGGAAATAGGCATTTAATCCAGGAGGGACAGAGACATCCCCTCAAAATCAATAAATAAAAAGATTGAGGTAATGATAAATGGTTCTCTAACCCCTTACTCTCAGTTTGGAGTTGTGTTTTGGACATACAATATAAAGAAGCTTGCAAATTTCAGATAAAGAGAAAAACCTGAAAGCAGCTTAGGACAAGAGGTCCATAACCTACAATGGTAGAAACATAAAACTGACAGCGGACTTGCCCAGAGACCTGGAAGGCCAGTAAGGACTGGCATGATATATTCAGGGTACCAAATGAGAAAAAATATGCAACCAAGAATACTTTTATCCAGCAAGGTTGTCATTCAGAATAGAAGGAGAGATAAAGAGTTTCCAGGTTTAGACAAAAACTAAAGGAATTTTTGACCACTACACTAGCCCTGTAAGAAATATTAAAGGGGATCCTTTGAGGGAAGAGAACCCAAAAGTAACAAACAGCAGAAAGGAACAGTGACAATCTACAGAAACAGTGACTTTACTGAAAATACAACGGTATAACTTCGTACGTAATTACTTTGAATGTAAATGGACTAAATGTTCCAATCAAAAGACACATGATATCAGAGTGGATAAAAAACAAGACCCATTGATATGCTGTCTATAAGAGACCATTCATTTTAGACCCAAAGATACCTCCAAATTGAGCATGAGGGGGTGGAGAACCATTTATCATGTTAATGAATATCAAAAGAAAGCTGGAGTAGCCATCCTTACATCAAACTAGACTTTTTAAACCAAAGACTATAATAGGAGATGAAAAAGGCCACAGTATCATAATAAAAGGGTCTACCCAACAAGAAGATCTAAAAACTGTAAATATTTATGCCCCTAACTTGGGAGCAGCCAATTATACAAACCAATTAATAAAATTAAAGAAACACACACTGATAATAATACAATCATAGATGGAGACTTCAACACCCCCCACTCACTGCAATGGACAGATCATCTAAGCAGATGAAAAAGGAAACAAGGGGCTTTGAATGACACACCAGACCAGATGGACTTAAGAGATATAATTAGAGCACTTCATCTTAAAGCAACAGAATACACATTCTTCTTGAGTGTACATGGAACATTCCCCTGAACAGATCACATACTGCATCAAAAATCAGGCCTCAACTGGTACAGAAAGACTGAGATCATACCATGCAAATTTTTAGACCACCATGCTTTAAAACCTGAACTCAATCACAAGAGAAAAATTGGAAGGAACACAAATACATGTTGGTTAAAGAGCACCTTATTAAAGAATCAATCAGGAAATTAGAGAAGAACTCAAAATATACACGGAAACAAATGTGAAAACAGGATAGTTCTGAACCTTTGGGATACAGCAAAGGTGGTCCTAAGAGGGAAGTATATAGTAACATAAGCCTTTCTCAAGAAAGAAGAGAAGTAGGGTGCCTGGGTGGCTCAGTGGGTTAAACCCTCTGTCTTCGGCTTGGGTCATGATTACAGGGTCCTGGGATCGAGCCCCACATCAGGTTCTCTGCTCAGTGGGGAGTCCGCTTCCCCCTCTCTCTGCCTGCCTCTCTGCCTTCTTGTGATCTCTCTCTCTCTCTCTGTCAAATAAATAAATAAAATCTTTAAAAAAAAAAAAAAGAAAGAAAGAAAGAAAGAAAGAAAGAAAGAAAGAAACAAGAGAAGTCCCAAATACACAACCTAACCTTAGACCTAAAGGAGCTGGGAAAAGAGCAGCAAATAAAGGCAAAATCTACTACAAAGCTGTAATCAGCAACACAGAATGGTACTGGCACAAAAACAGACACATAGATCAATGGAACAGAACAGAGAGCAGATATGGACCCTCAACTCTATGGTCAACTAATCTTCAACAAAGCAGGAAAGAATGTCCAATGGAAAGAAGACAGTGTCTCTTCAACAAAATGGTGCTGAAAAAAATTAGACAGGCACATGCAGAAGAATGAAACCGGACCATTTCCTTACACCATCACAAAAACAGACTCAAAATGGATGAAAGACCTAAACGTGAGATAGGAATCTGTCAAAATCCTAGAAGAAAATATAGGCAGCAACCTTACCTCAGCTGCAACTTCTTGCTAGATATGTATCCAAAGACAAGGGAAACAAAAGCAAAAATATACTATTGAGACTTCATCAAGATAAAAAGCTTTTGCACAGCAAATAGCTGACAAAATTAAAAGGCAACCTATGGAATGGGAGAATATATTTGCAAATGGCTTATCAGATAAAGGGCCAGTATCCGGGGCGCCTGGGTGGCTCGGTGGGTTAAAGCCTCTGCCTTCGGCTCAGGTCATGATCTCAGGGTCCTGGGATCGAGCCCTGCATCGGGCTCTCTGCTCAGCGGGGAGCCTGCTTTCCCCTTTCTCTCTGCCTGCCTCTCTGCCTACTTGTGATCTCTGTCTGTCAAGTAAATAAAATAAAAAAAAAAAAAAAGGGCCAGTATCCAAAATCTATAAAGAAACTTATTAAGTCAAACACCCAAAAATCAAAAAATCCAGTCAAGAAATGGGCAGAAGACGCCAACAGACTTTACCCCAAAGAAAACATACAAATGGCTTGCAGACACAGCATGAGGGAAATACAAATCAAAACCATAATGAGATACCATCTCACACCAGTCAAAATGGCTAAAATTAACAAGTCAGGAACAACAGATGTTGGTGAAGATGTGGAGAAAGGGGAACCCTCTTACACTGTTTAGTAGGAATGCAAACTGGTGAGCCACTCTGGAAAACAGTTTGGAGGGTTCCTCAGAAAGTTGAAAACAGAGCTACCCTATGAACCAGCAACTGCATTACTGGGTATTTACCCCAAAGATACAAATGCAGTGATCCAAAGGGGCATCTCACCCCAATGTTTAGAGTAGCAACAGCAACGTCCACCACAGCCAAAATATGGAAAGCGTCCAGATGTCCACTGACAGATGAATGGATAAAGATGAGGTATATATACACAGTAGTATTTTTATTCAGAAAGAATTAAATCTTATCATTTTCAACAATGTGGATAGAATTAGAGTATTATGCTAAGCAAAATAAGTAAGTCAGAGAAAGACAAATACCTTATGATTTCATTCATATGTGGAATTTAAGAAATAAAAGAGATGAACACAGGAGAAGGTAAGGAAAAATAAAATAAGATGAAAATTGACAGGAAGGCAAAATGTAAGAGACATTGAACTCTAGGAAACACACTGAGGGTTGCTGTAGGGGAGGTGGGTGGGGTGATGAGGTAACTGGGGGATTGGGTATTAAAAAAGGGAAACTGATGGAATGAGCACTGGGTATGTTATATGCAACTGATGAATCACTAAACTAATAATAATCACTAAGCCTCTGAAACTAATAAAAAAAAATCTGAAATGTGTAAAAAACGGGTTTTTTTTTTTTAGCATTTTCAAATTTATATAAAGTGAGATAATTATAAAATTATATCATGGAGATTTTAAATCAAGGAGATTTTTAAAAATCATAAAATAAAAATTAAATCAAGGAGATTTTTCTAAATAAATCACATTAGATTTAATAGTTTCTTCTTCACTGATTCTTTGTACTGAGAAAGGGTATTTTCATTGTCCCCCTTCATTCTTAAGACTAACAACAGACTTTTTGTACTCTTCAACTTCTTTCGTAGCAAGGAGCTCTTCTTTATTTACATCCAGATTTTTCTCAGCAGCTTTGATTTGGAGAAGTGTTTCCAGAATATTTTTTTCAGAGGAGCTATTGTTCCATACATACTCTTCCATGTGTCTGCTTCAGTCTTATCTTTCTCCCCATTCTTCAGTTTTCTGAAAGGAAAAAAAATGAGTTCTGAAATCTGAGAAATACGATCCAAAAACAAAGTTTTGTTTTTGTTTTAGGGAAAGAGAATCTGCAAAATGTGGAGTCCCTATGGATACTTTGTATGTGAACTTTGACTTCCCTCCCTTACAACAGCACTGCTATCCACCTGCGCCAACTGTTTCAGGACCCCACACTCTATGATGTGACTACTACATTACCACTCACTAACTACAGAATTTATCGGGCTTGCAAATTCCACTCACAAAGCAACACTATTTCCCAAAAGAGACAGAAAACTCATTTTTTGCAGCTTTCTAATCCCTAAACTCTTAACACATCAACACTTCACATTTCTGAGGTTAATAATAAAGAGTTGAGAAAAGACTGTATTTATCTTTGTAACATGCCTGTGGGGATGACAAGGAATACCAATCATTACAATAAAATAAAAAATATAAAATACATGTGTAATACATGATTTTTAGTCCTAATGACTTCATATATTCTGGAATTTTATTTTGTTATTATCTTTATTTTCTATTCCTCTAAGGGAAACAATTTTTGTTACTACTTGTTTTCTCTTTTTTTTCTTTCTTTCTTTTTTTTTTTTTTTAAAGATTTTATTTATTTATTTGACAGAGAGAGACACAGTGAGAGAGGGGAAGCAGGGGGGAGCGGGTGAGGGAAAAGCAGGCTTCCCTTGGAGCAGGGAGCCCGATACAGGGTTCAATCCCAGGACTCTGGGATCATGACCTGAGCTGAAGGCAGAGGCTTAACAACTGAACCACCCAGGCTCCCCACTAACATGTTTTTTCTTACAAAAGTTACTACTATGCTATCTTAGGGAACACTGTTAGGTTTTATAGTAATATAATTCAGATTCGTGATTTAGATGAAGATGTAACATTCTGTGAAAAATCAAGGAACGCAGCTGATAAATAATAAGCCCTGGTTCAATGAAGTGCTGAATGCCAGCCAATACTACACAGTAGTATTCTTTTTCAAAACTAACATATTCTAACATAATATAACATATTAACAATATTTATTTCCAAATAAACATATTCTGAGCTATATACTATTATAGAATCATCCAATATTCTTAAAGCTTTTGAAGGTGGTAAACCCCCGCAAATTAGAACATTTCTGAAGTATTAAAAGAAAGATTTGTAAGGCTGTCAAAATTATTTTATCTCTGAAAACTCCTCTTGAAAAAGACCCCAACTTGAGCAGACAGAGCTCCAAGTCTGTTCAGAATTAAGTGAGTACCAAGGAGTCGGTTTCCACTTCTGCCTCCCTCCTGTCCCCAACCTCACTATTCGAGTCCATGAAAAAAGAAAAAGCACAAGAGGGGTGCCTGGGTGGCTCAGTGGGTTAAAGCCTCTGCCTTCCGCTCAGGTCATGATCCCAGGGTCCTGGGGCATTAGGCTCTCTGCTCAGCAGGGAGCCTGCTTCCTCTCTCTCTGTTTGCCTCTCTGCCTACTTGTGATCTCTGTCTATCAAATAAATAAAAGTTTTAAAAAATCTTAAGAAACAAAAAAGGAAAAGAGAAAAAGCACAGGAAATGCATCCCTCAAAAGGTAAAGAGGAGCCCCACCAACTGCAAATAGGCCCCTGGATATGCCATGGACTCAGCTAACCCCATTTGGGTTAACTGAAGGCAAGGAAAGAGTCTCCTCCACAAAGAACCACAAGAAAAAGAAATCCTGTTTATATCCTTCAAACTAAATAACCTTTCCTTCAAGATAAACCAATAGGATGTGGAGTGTCTCCCTGACCCTCAAATTCCTTAGCCAAAGGGGCTATACTCACAACTCCCTATATACTGTTTGCCCCACCTCCCTATCCTGAATTTATAGCTGAGGAAAAACATCTCAAACTAACATTCTAGAAACATATTATCTGGTTGAGAATTAACTCTACACTCCTTTTTTAATCTGGCTGTGATTCACCCCATAGGCTTGGCAAAGGGGCGGGGTGGGTGAATAATGTGAAACAACTTCTTGTATCCTGTGCATACAAGCCTGTTGCAAATAACTTCTAACAGCCAAACTCTGAATTTTACATTAAAAAGAAAACTGACAAAATCATCCTACCCTACCTACGTTTTACTGTAATATTTGGGGAAAAAAAAAATGTCAGACCCTTAAAAAAAACAAATGCCCTCGGGGCACCTGGGTGGCTCAGTGGGTTAAGCCGCTGCCTTCGGCTCAGGTCATGATCTCAGGGTCCTGGGATCAAGTCCCGCATCAGGCTCTCTGCTCAGCAGGGAGCCTGCTTCCTCCTCTCTCTCTCTGCCTGCCTCTCTGTCTACTTGTGATTTCTCTCTGTCAAATAAATAAATAAAATCTTAAAAAAAAAAAAAAACAACAAATGCCCTAAATTAAATGTTTCTTTGGTCCTATCTACTCTTAGAAGTGCTTTAAATGATGAAACAGTGTCATAGTTTCTTCATAATTCTAACTTACAAATGAGTATCCTTAAGATTCCAACAAATACATTATATAAAGCACTATGTAAAACAGTCAATCTACCTCTTTTTAAAAAAAAATTCTAATCTACTTCATTCTTGACTGCTAGAAGACAATTAAGAGATGAACAATTTAAAAAATTATAACTTTCACCTAGTTTTATGTGGATTTTTTCACCTATTCTGAAATAGATACTTAAAGAGGTAACAAAAGTAAATTCACTGTAATCTTCATCATTTCATTTATCTTCCGCTTATGTTTGGTGTACACAATTCTAGGCTGCTTTGTCAAAGTGTTACAGTGTGCCATGCTATTGATTCCCTCGGCCCTCAGGTGGCCAGGAGACCCTGGAGCAGCGGTGCACAAGCACCCTCTTCCTTCACTGATCTCAGGAAAGACTTTTCTCTGTGTGCAGCGACACAAAAAAGGTTAGGAAATACTGCACTAAGGGATAACAAACACTTACAGGAGAAAATCATACTGTGTTAAATAGCCAGTGGTAAGTAGTAGTTTCCTACTAATCCTACACAGACACAAAGCAGTGTTGGGCTTCAGCTGCAAGCTAAACAAAACTCATGTTTTCAACAATTCTAATAACTTTAGGATCCAAACTCTGCACAGTTGAATATAAATTCCAAGATAATGATAGTAACAATACCAATAAATTAAATACTTATATGCCACGGACCTTAAATGCTTACATACATACATTATTTCATCTAATTCTTATTAAAACCTACTGGGTTTGATGTTAACATCTCTACAGAAAGAAAATAAAGTAATATGGAAGTTAAATAGGGGCCATAGCCACCTGGGAATGTTTCTGATTTCAGAATTTTTTACATTTTAGAAAATTAATACAGTGCATAAACCATATATTTTTGTTAACATTTCCAGAGAAGATCAACCACAGGACACCCTAAATCAAATACATCACCATTTTTTTGCAGCAACGTGTATGCAGTCACACTAAACAAAGGCTATAAATGTTTTTCATCCATTCAAGTCTCATTTTGCCACCAAATAAGTTATGAAAAAACTAGCAATTTCCAAAGCTTTGGGGGTTACAGAGTTAGGGTGTGTGTGTGTGTGATTTGCTCAGGATCGCACAGGGAGGTGGTATGACACAATATTTAATATGGGCTTTGGTGTTTTACGGAACTCAGTTTACATCCTAGCTTCATCACTTACTACTGTGACAGACTTGTGTTACAGAAGAAGTGATTCCAAGGGCTGTTCTGTGAATTAAAAGAGGTAAGGAATAAAAATAAAATAAAATAGGTAAGGAATATCCATGCACTTAGAGCAACCAGCTCAGAGTAAACACTAAATAAATGCTTGCTACGAATAAAACATAGCTTATGAAGATGAATGAAAGAGAGTGGGATTCAAATCCTTGTTAGCCTACCTACAAAATGTGTTTCTATGTCAAGGGGCATCATTACCCCCCCCCATCAAACAATAAATAGAAACTTTCAGTGTAAATATAAACACAAACCAAATTGTTCGAATGTTCTGCAATTATTCCCACTCACAAAATTGTATCATTATTTTTATAATGTTTAGATAAAAATAGTTAAAGAAACAAGAGGTCTTTATTTCTTATCCCTGATATAAAGGTAATGTTTTTCGTGATTCTTGTAACTTCATGTCTTCTTGATAAATGCTATCACTGATTAAATTTTCCCAATTAATTGCCTATTCTTACTAAGTTATCTCCAGTTTTCCTGCAGTCTCCTTTGGATATAGGCATTTTATGTCTAATCAGATGTAGATTAGAAAACACAGACACACACACACGCACACAAAATAGCATTCTTGTCAAGAAAAAGAAATTTACTTTTTTGAAGTCCTGAGTTAAATGGAAGAAAATATCTTTACAGCATCTTTAGAATGTCTCTGTTTTTCAAGCAGGAAAAGTAAAAGCTAATTATTATCAATATATTTACTTTTTGAGGGAAATCTTTACTACTCATTAATGTATAAGCTTTCACAGACGAGTAACAACCAAATAGAGCTTGTCAGTGAAGAGAGAACAGAACTAACTAAAAGAGATGCTGTTCTATAAATGATATATTAGGAAGCTATTCTAAAACATCTTAATCTTTGTCAATGATATAAAGGCAGTAATACTGTCCATACTACTTGTCACGTTAGAATATTTTTCATTTCTAAGAGGTATAAATATAAAATCCTTGGGGCACCTGGGTGACTCAGTCAGTTAAACACCCAACTCTTGATTTCAACTCAGGTGATGATCTTAGGGTCCTGAGATGGAGCCCCCAGTAGGGCTTCCTCCTCAGCAGGGAGTCTACTTGGGAATCCCTCTCTTTCTGCCCCTCCCCCACTCTCACTCTTTCTCTAAAATCAATTTTAAAATCTTAAAAAAAAAAAAAAAAAAGATATCAGAGTTACAGAATCAGTGATGACTAGACGAATGTGAATTCCAGGCTGCAAGGATGTGAGAAGGATCCTTCTGAAAATCCTTAAACATTTTCTTTCCTGAGGGCATTTTCCAATTCTGTACAAGACTGGCACTTGGCAAATGCAGGATTCTTCTTGGGTATAGAGGAATACGTGAAATTTGAGCTGTTACACAGGGCTCTATAAAACAGACTGGAACTGAAGAATCCCCAAAATGACTGGTTTTAGTTCTGGGGTTACTTATGGAGAAGTTGGGAAATCATAATCACACCTCTAAAAAGCAAAGTAAAATCCCCCATAATCTCAGAATGTTTAGGAGACAAAGTCGCACTAGAAGGAAGAAGTGTGTTTTAAATGCACAACCAATCACCCCCTTTTTTTTTTTTAAGATTTTATTTATTTATTTGACAGAGATCACAAGTAGGCAGAGAGGCAGGCAGAGAGAGAGAAGGGGAAACAGACTCCCTGCCAAGCAGACAGCCCGATGTGGGACTTGATCACAGGACCCTGAGATCATGACCTGAGCTGAAGGCAGAGGCTTAACCCTCTGAGCCACCCAGGCACCCCCTACCCCAATCACCCTTTTAAAAAACATCTACCAGATTCTGTTTCAAGGTTAGAGGTTACTAAGCTAAGCTCAAAAACTTCTGAAAAGTACAAATGACTCTACAGCAGATATAGAAGTTGATTAACCAAGTTCCCAATCAAAAGCCTTGATGGCTATGCCTAAGGAAGAGCTGGATGGATTTAATAACAGTCTAGATAGAGCAGAAGTCAGAATTAATGAATGCCAAAACAGACCAACACAAAACTACATTGCTATACATATCAGATCTGTACTATGGTATTATAACTATGAGATTCTGAAATCTTTTTATATTTTATGATATAACTCCAAGATTCCCAATGATTCTACTTAACAAGTTCCAACAAATCTTTGGAGGATAACTCTTAACATATTTCTTATAGACTGAATGCTTGGGTCTCCGCCCCCCCCCATGCCCCACCCTCAATTCTTGTTGGAATGGAACTCCCAAATGGTGGCATTGGAGGTGGAGTCTTTGGGAGATGCATAGGTCATGAGGTGGAGCCCTCATGAATGAGATTAACACCCTTGTGAAAGAGCTTCCAGAGAAAACCCTTGCCCCTTCTGCCATGTGAGCAGACAGCAAAACGACAGCTGTTTATGAAACAGGAAGTGAGCCCTCACTAGACACCCGACCTGCCAATGCTTTGATCTTAGATATCTCAAACTTCAAAAAAACAAGAAACAAATTTCTTTTGTTTATAAACAGACCAGTCTGTGGTACTGTGTTATAGCAACCTAAATGGAATAAGACAATGTCTTCTACAAATAAAAATCAAAACTTATTTTTTAAGTTTGCAATAACAAATTTTGGGAAATTTAGTCTGGATCAATTTTCTTAAATAAGTTTATTTATTTATTTATTATTTTTTAAAAGATTTTATTTATTTATTTGACAGATCACAAGCAGGCAGAGAGGCAGACAGAGAGAGAGGAGGAAGCAGGCTCCCCGCTAGGCAGAGAGCCCGATGCGGGGCTCAATCCCAGGACTCTGGGATCATGACCTGAGCCGAAGGCAGAGGCTTTAACCCACTGAGCCACCCAGGTGCCCCAAATAAGTTTATTTAAAAGCCTATAATTTTCACCATCTAAAACATAATTTTTCCATAACTTCAAACTTAAAGAACTAATAGTGTTAAATTTCACAAAAATAATCCGATACCATAGACTTCCTGATGGAAGAGCACAATACTAATTACACAGTAGTTTTTAAAAAGTCAAAATAGAATCTGATGAAGCTCTAGATATAACTATCAACTTAAAAAATTATAGTATGGTGATACAATCAGCAGAATTCAAATGATGGGAAAGCCCACAGCAAACAAGAGCCCAAGATTTCTTCAACAAATAAATTGCAAGGAAAGAGCTCAACAGACAAAACTCCCTTTCGGTCTGTGACTGCTCCTGCATACTCTTTCACAAAACATTTCCTGAGAACCCACCATGTGCTAGGCAGTACGGGGAGAAGCAGGATGTCTCTAGGTACCCTGGCTAAAAATGAATGTTTTCATATCCAAGTATTTTAGAAAAAGGGTACCTATGCTTGTTCGTATTAGGCATCTGCTGATGAAATAAAAAACAGAAAAAAAAAATCCTCATTATTCAAATACAATAATAATGTAGTGGAACAAAATCCAATTTTTTAAAAAAATTTTTATTTATTTATTTGACAGACAGAGATCACAGGTAGGCAGAGGCAGGCAGAGAGAGAAGCAGGTCCCCGCCGAGCAAGGAGCCTGTTGCAGGGCTTGATCCCAGGACCCTGAGATCATGACCTAAGCCGAAGGCAGAGGTTTTAACCCACTGAGCCAGCCAGGCGCCCCCCAAAATCCAATTTATAAGCTAATTCTTTTCTTTTTCTTTTTTTCCTAATTCTTTCTTTCTTTTTTTTTTAGAGAGAAAGGGCACATGCTAGCAGGGGGAGGAGGAGCAGAGGAAGAGGGACAAGCCAACTTAGTGCTGTGCACGGAGCCCAACTGGGGGCTTGATCCTATGACCCTGAAATCATGACCTGAGCCAAAAAATCAAGAGTCCAACACTCAATTGACTGAACCACCCAGGCACCTCTAAGTTAATCATTTTCTATGAGGCTAAATACATTTTGTTTTTGTGATTTAAAGGAGTCTATTACAGAAAATTTCAAACACATACAAAAGAGATAGCACTATATAAAACTCTCACGTACTCATCAACCAGTCTCTCTCCACCGCACCCCCCCAAGATTTTGTTTATTTATTTGAAAGACAGCAAGAGAAAGAGCAAAAGAGATAGAGAGCATGAGTGGGGTAAGGGGCAGGGAGAGAAGCAGACTCCTGGCTGAGCAGGGAACCCAATGCAGGGCTTGATCCCAGGACTCCGGGATCATGACCTGAGCTGAAGGGAGATGCTTAACCAACTGAGCCAGCCACCCAGGCACCCCAAGAGTTTCTTTTTCTTTTCTTTTCTTTTTTTTTTTCTTTAAAGATTTTATTTATTTATTTGACAGAGAGAGATCACAAGTAGGCAGAGAGGCAGGCAGAGAGAGAGAAGAGGAGGAAGCAGACTCCCTGCTGAGCAGAGAGCCCGATGCGGGACTCGATCCCAGGACCCTGAGATCATGACCTGAGCCGAAGGCAGCGGCTTAACCCACTGAGCCACCCAGGCGCCCCCAAGAGTTTCTTCTTCTTTTGAAGTGTAGCTGCAATATATTAATTTTAAAATATAAATAATATCATCTTCAAATTACTGGGTGGCAATTAAAAATATCACTAAGCTTAAATTGTTCACCATTTAGGCAGAGTTTGATTAACCTATAGACTCCTATTTTAATACTTCAACCACTAAACATTTATAATTTTAGCATTTAATTTGTATGAGTGTGTATATAATACATATACACATATCTGGGCTCTCTTTTTTCTTCCCTGCCTACAACGAGAGAACCGGCTCTGACTACAACCCTAGAGGAAGCAACCTTTCATTCTACACGATCTGTTCTCCTTTCTACAAAGCCTCAATTATTCATTTGCTCAATAAATCTTTATTGCACAACTACCCTGCCAGGCACACACTGTGCTGTCCTGCAATTGCCAGTCTAGTAGGAAACCTGGAGTTGAGTAGGAGCCAATCAAATGGAAGACTGCAATCCCAGCAGAGAAAAGAGCATCCAGAAAGACCTGGAGATAGCAAAGACCTCAGTATAATCACGGAACTGAATGGAGGCCAAGGTGAGGAAAGCAGCATGGGATGAATAAAGCTATTAGAATACTTACTTTAGAATACTTACTACGTATGTCAGCACCATACATACAATAATTCACTTAACTTCCACAACAACCCTATGAGGTAGTACTATTACTATCTGCTTTATAGACCAAACACTGAAGCCCAGACCCATTAAATAATTTGCTAAATCATACTGCTTTTTAGTGGCAGAACAACATATTCCAAGGAACACAGATACACTGTAAAAAAGAATATAAAGAACAAAAGAATAATTTAATTGCATCTATCACCTTTTTGTCCTCTTGTAAGCATAAATTCAATACAAAGAAAAACACTGCATTCCATGCATTGGTCAGTGTATTCTGATGTAACAGAAGGCAAAGAAATAGCTGTTCCACTGAACACACAAAGTTGTCACCTTTTACCATCTTATTTACAGCTCCCTTTGCCTAGAACATGAATCACAGTAATATTCCACTTCTCATGATTATAAGTAAGGCATTGTTCTACATGAGGAAAAAACAGTTTAAGCATTAGAAGAAAATTCAAGTTATTTGAAAATCATAAAAAATAAGAAGAGGTAAATATCCATAGTGGATTTTTTAAAAAAAGAAAGACTACTGCCAATTCTTTCAGTTACCATGGCCAAATGTTTAACTGAGTATGTCAAGGAACTCAATTTAATTCAGATTGTTTTTTTTTTTTAAAGATTTTATTTATTTATTTGACAGAGAGAAATCACAAGTAGTTGGAGAGGCAGGCAGAGAGAGAGAGAGAGAGGAGGGAAGCAGGCTCCCTGCTGAGCAGAGAGCCCGATGCGGGACTCGATCCCAGGACCCTGAGATCATGACCTGAGCTGAAGGCAGCGGCTTAATCCACTGAGCCACCCAGGTGCCCCCAGATTGGTTTTTTAAAAATTTACTGAATGCTATTTTGTCAGACATTGTACTCGGGGTTGGGAATGCAGCAATAAATGAAAGATACGTCCTTCTCCTCAGTAATCTCACAGTCTAACAGGGTCAGTCAGACAATTACCATAGAAGCAATAAGAAGAATGCTAACAGGAGGAGGAGGAAAGGATACACTGATAACTTCTAGGACGGGCTACATCTGAAGTGTATTAAAAGGTTCATATGAATCGGCAAGGCTGATCAATTTGAAAAAAAAGGGATCATAAGCAGAAAGAACAGCATATGTAAAGTTATAAAAGAACACATTATGTTCATTACGGCTGAGATACAGAATACATAGCTTATATTTCCTGAGAACTGGTAATGAGGTGGCAAACTGTTGTGAACAGACAGGCTATGTAGGTTAGATTTTATCCTGGGTAATAGGGAACCACTCACGGAAGGACTTTATAAAGCAATATGACACAATAGATTTGCTTTTTAGAAACAATTACTTTAACAGAAATCCAGAAGATAGACGGGATGGGAAAATCAATAAGGCTATTATAATTAAAAGATGATGAAGACTCAGGGTGGTAGCAGTAGGCAACAGGAAGAGAAAATATTTTTAAAGGATGTAATATGATGTTTTCCCTGACAGCAAAGAGAAGTGTCACCTTAATTGTGCCATCATCCAAGAATACAGAACAGCTGCCTATTGCCTAACACATCAAGTCAAAAAAGTCTGTATCATGGACAAATTTTTTTGCCCTTCTTCTTTTTTTTTAATGATCTTATTTATTTATTTGAGAGAGAGAGCAAGTAAGAGAGAGCATGAGAGGGTAGATGGTAGGGTAGATGGTCAGAGGGAGAAGCGGACTCCCTGTGGAGCTGGGACTCCAGGATCATGACCTGAGCTGAAGGCAGTCACTCAACTAACTGATACTAGACACATATACAAAAACCATCTTAAAAGAGATATACCAGCCTTCTGTGTAGTTTCTTTATTAAGAAGACTCAAAGATTGGGGAAATTATTCACAATCAGAACTTATATCAGACTCCTCTGTGGAGACTTTAAAATGAAACCTTCCTGAGTTTCACCACTAGAGATGTTAATTATGTAGAGTTCATGGATCCGTAATTTAAAAAAAGCTTCCCAGGTGAGTGTAATGCAACCCGTACCTGAAAACAGGTTAGGGGGATAAATTTTCTTTCTTTTTTCTTTTTTTTAAAAAGATTTTATTTATTTGAGAGAAAGAGCACAAGCAGGGGGAGAGGCCAAGGAAGAGGGAAAAGTAGGCTCCCCCCTGAGCAGGGCGTCTAATAGAGGGCTTTCCATCCCAGGACACTGGGATCATGACCTGAGCTGAAGCCAGAAGCTTAACCAACTGAGCCACCCAGGTGCCCTGGAAATAAATTTTCAACTGTCAATTGTTCAGTTTGAGAACATAGTAAGCTAGCAGCTAAAGTGCAGATTTGATTTCATCTCTTATTTAATAATCTGTTTTAATGGAAGTCAAAGTTGAATAACACTAAATATGATACCATGGGAAGAATATGAACTTTGAAGCTGCAGTTCAAGTCTCGAGTCCCTCAGCCAACAAACTCTGTAAACTTGAGAAAAACTATGTATCTCTCTAAATCTTGATTTCTCAATTTATATCATGAAGAGGTTGTAACAGATAAATCTGATTCCCGATCTTCAAAGTCAGTACTAATTTAAAATGGATGGACACACACTAAACACTATTGTGTTCAGAAAAAAAAACACCATTTTAAAGCACTTTTTAAAAATGGAGTTCCTCAGAGCACCTGGGCAGCTCAATCAGATAAGCGTCTGCCTTCAGCTCAAGTCAAGATCCCAGGATCCTCGTATGGAGACCGGCATGCGGCTCCCTGCTCAGCGGGAAACTGCTTCTCCCTGTATCCCCTGCTCTTCATGCTCATCTCTCACTATTTCTCTCTGTCAAATAAATAAATAAAATCTTAAAAAAAAAAAAAAAATGGAGCTCCTCTCTCACTCCTCATCCCCTTTTTGGTTTCCTTTTTATTTTTATCCAGGGTGATCATTTGGAAAGCAAAGGTAAAAAAGAAAGAGACACAGGTGACTCCTGGAGCAAGACTAAAAATTTCTTTTAAAACGAAAGCCAAGGGGAGCCTAGGTGGCTCAGTCAGTTAAGTGTCGAACTCTTGATTTTGGCTCAGGTCATGATCTCAGGACTGTGATACCAAGCCCCACATCTGGCTGGGTGCTAGATTTGGAGCCTGCTTAAGATTCTTTCTTTCCTAGAATGAATGAAACAAGATGGGATTGGGAGGGAGACAAACCATAAGTGACTCTTAATCTCGCAAAACAAACTGAAGGTTGCTGGGGGGAGGGGGTTTCGGAAAAGGGGGTGGGGTTATGGACATTGGGGAGGGTATGTGCTATGGTGAGTGCTGTGAAGTGTGTAAACCTGGCGATTCACAGACCTGTACCCCTGGGGATAAAAATACATTCTATGTTTATAAAAAGAAAAAGAAAAAAAAAAAGATTCTTTCTCTCCTCTCTGCTCCCTCTCTAAAAATAACAATAACAATAATAAAAATAAAAATAAATTAAATAAAGGCCAGATGTGCTATTTGCCTGGAATCAAGGAAAAGGTAGCAAGTAAGCACTCTTTATTGTTACTGCTCTACTACAAATGCTCAGACTCATCATGGGAATCCAATTAATGTATTTAGTTATTTTTTTCTTTAATAAACACTGTAATATTAGTTTATGCATAATTAGATTACTCAGAAGTTTATGCATAAATACATTTCACATTGAAAAGATGTACCCTGTTACAGCAGCCATTATTTTTCTATAATACAGAGGATACTAACATAGTCAAATATAAATTAGCATCAGGAAATAAACTCATAGAAGCAAATGTTTGTGGGAAACTTCCAAAACAATAAGGAATTAAGAATACTTTGTAAATATTTGAGAAAACATAATCAAATGAAAAGCAAACCTAATCTACACATAAATCATACATCCATGAAAATTAAGTATCTCAAACTGTTGCAAAGATATTTTTTATAAACTGGGCACAATTATGATTGCTGATTATTAACAATTTTATCAATAGATCATTAAGCTAGAACAGTAAGCTAATCATTGCTAACATCTAACAAGTATGCTACGTTTTTACTAAAAAGGGAGTTTGATACTTTGTCACCTTACTTTTGAAGACTTCTACTTCAAAAGGCTATGGAAATCGGACACCTGGATGGCTCAGTGGGTTAAAGCCTCTGCCTTCGGCTCAGGTCATGATCCCAGGGTCCTGGGATCAAGCCCTGCATTGGGTTCTCTGCTCCGCAGGGAGCCTGCTTCCTCCTCTCTCTCTCTGCCTGCCTCTCTGCCTACTTGTGATCTCTGCCTGTCAAATAAATAAATAAAATCTTTAAAAAAAAAAAAAAAGGTCTATGGAAATCTAAAAGAATGGACAACTATTATTAAACATTCGGTGTTCTTATATAGCACTGACCTAGATACTATGAAGAACAAAATACAGTAAGGTTGGATATATGCTAATGAGGACCTTATGATCAGTCAGAAAGACAAAACATATATGGAATAACAAAAACACACATGGGAAACAGTCAACTGTTTCCAGTCATACATGGCACAACTGCCTGTGGTCAAGGGCCCTATTAACCAATATAGATGAGACAGTATAACTTGCTATTTATGTGAGATAGGAGTTACGCAAAGAATAAAAGGCTCAAATTCATCTGTTGAATTAATATCCAAAATATATGAAGAACTCATAACAACTCAAGCAGAAAAACAATTTGAGAATGAGAAGATCTAAATACCCACTTTTCCAAAGACATACAGATGGCCTAAAAGACACATGAAAAGATGTTCCACATCAGTCACCAGTGAAATGCAAATCAAAAGGACAATGAAAGACAATGAAAGAACACTTCACACCTGTTACAATGGTTATTCTCAAAAAGACAAGAAATAACAAGTATTGATAAGGATACAGAGAAAACAGAACTCTGTGCACTGCTGGTGGGAATGTAAATTGGTACAGCCACTGTGGAAAACAGTACAGAAGTTCCTCAAGAAATTAAAAATATAACTATCACAAGATCAAGCAACTCCACTTCTGGGTATACATCCAAAGAAAAGGAACATTAACTTGAAAAAATACCTGCACCCTCACGTTCACTGCAACATTATTTACAATAGCCAAGACATGGAAACAATCTCTGTGTACAATGATGGATAAACCGATAAAGAGTTAAGTGTGTATGTATGCAAGCATACGTACATATACACTATGGACTATTATTCAGCCAAAAAAAAGGAACTCCTACCATCTGTGACAACATGAATGGCTCTTGAAGGCATTAAGCTAAGTGAAAAAAAAGTCAGAGAAAGATATATAACATATGATCTCATTTATGTGTGGAATCTAAAAAACCTCAACGTATAGCAACAGAACAAATTGGTGGCTGCTAGAGGCTAGGGTTGAGCAAAGTGAGTGAAGATGGTTAATAGGTACAAACTTCCAGTTAGAAAGCAAATCATGGGGATGTCATGTACACTATGGTGACTACAGTTAATAATACTGTACTGCATATTTGAAAGTTACTAAGAGTAAATTTCAAAAGTTCTCATCACAAGAAAAAAACATTTGTAACTATATGCAGTGATGAGTGGATGAATGTTAACTAGACATAATGTGATCATTTCATAACATATGTTATGGAAGCATTACACTTTACCACCTGAAACAAATATAATATTATACATCAATTATATCATAAAAAATAGGCTCAAAGCAGGTATCAACTGAAGTGTTGAAGGATATACAATAAGTAGAAAAAATTAAAAAATTAAATAGTAAACTATACAACATTGTAAACTATACAACAACACTTTTGTAATATTTACTACAAAACCTTGTTTCTACTAGTGTTCCTCAATGGAAAAGACAAAGTCTTCCTCCTTATATATTAAACCCCATATGCAACAACACCAAGCAAGTAATAGGCAACCAGTAAACTTTTACCCCATCAATCAATAAACAGTTCATTTTAATGAAAGCACACCTGACATTTGCTATACGGATGGTTTACTATTTCATAAACATTAAAAAAGTGAAAGGGGTACCTTCTTAAACAACTAGTAAAATGCTACCTCGGCTCAATTTTGCCCTCTGGATACAATTTTACACTCTGTAAATAAGCCATACAACCTGTTCACAACCTGGCTCTGACTTGTTTTCCTGGTCTCAACTCCTTACCTCTGCCCTATCAGCCTTACACCCCGGCCACACCCAACTTCCGCCAGCTCTCTACATCCACAAGGCCAGAGTCCTTCACCCACTGCTCTACTGCATCTTCCTATTTATCTTCCAGAACCAGTCACCAGTTCTTGTGAAGCTTCCAGGGAGAATTAATACTCATCGGTGGCTCTCACAGCACCGTGTTCCTACCTCCATTACTGAGTGAAACAGACTACGTTATAACTTCCTGGTTCTCTCCAGAAATAAAGGTACCTAAAGGCAGAGCTCTTTCACTTTCATAGTCTGAGCAATACCTAGCACTGTACTTGGTACACAAGACAAAATTACTGCTGAATGCAGGAAAGAGTACACAACATTACAAACATCATTCAAGAGTTCTTTACTATCACCTGGAAATATATGTGCATTCCATGTATTCCACACATCATAAGGAACTCACAGACCAAACATTAAATGGTGATGATGGAGCTGCAAAAGGACTCTTCATTATCAGATATATCTGCGATAAGGTCTGCTTTAAAAATGAACTTTTTTTTTAAAGATTTTATTATTTGAGATAGAGTGAAAGGGAGAAGCAGGATCCCCACAGAGCAGGGAGCCTAACATGGGGCTCAATCCCAGGACCCTGGGATCATGACCTGAGCTGAAAAGAGATGCTTAACCAACTGAGCCACCCCACTGCCCCTGAACTTCTTACTTTAACATGAACTCTTTACTTCAAAAATGAACTCTTCAAAAATGAACTCTGAGGGGCACCTGGGTGGCTCAGTGGGTTAAAGCCTCTGCCTTCGGCTCAGGTCATGATCCCAGGGTCCTGGGGTCGAGCCCCACATTGGGCTCTCTGCTCAGTGGGAAGCCTGCTTCCTCCTCTCTCTCTCTCTGCTTGTCTCTCTGCCTGTTTGTGATCTTTCTCTGTCAAATAAATAAATAAAATCTTAAAAAAAAAAAAAATGAACTCTGAGTCTGAAATTACCTGACTCAGAAGTTTGTTATGTGGCTTTCCAGAACCAATTTAGTATAAAGCTAGATGTATTTTTGACTAGCAATAAGACTATCATCATTTACATTTTGAACTGAAAGATCTTTGACTTTGTAAAAATCAGTTTAAACCCTAATCACTAGCAAATCACACTTTTGTTCTCTTCTAACATCTTCCCTGAGTCTTATTCACATGGATATATTAGAATCCAGACTGAAAAATAACAATAATAATTTAACTAGGCAGTTAGGCAAGCCTCTCCATGTCCATAAAGAGGACAGCAACAGTAGACTAGTGTGAAGATATTAAACACATGAAATGTAGGTGGCTGGGTGGCTCAGTTGTTAAATGTTTGCCTTTGGCTCAAGTGATGATCCCAGGGTCCTAGGATGGAGCCCTGCATCGGGCTCCCTACTTGGTGGGAAGCCTGCTTCTCCTTCTTCCACTCCCCCTGCTTGTGTTCCCTCTCTCACTGTGTCTCTCTCTGTCAAATAAATAAAATCTTTAAGAAAAAAATAAAATAAATAAACACATGAATGGGACAGCTTCACTGACCTAATACGTTAGTTTATGTTGATGTATAAGGCTACCCCGATTTTTTTTATTGTTTTAATTTCTTTTCAGTGTACCAGAATTCATTGTTTATGTATACCCCAATTTTCAATGTCATTTCTTAAGGAAAGGACTGCCAGAAGACTGGAAGATAATAAAACAACACAATGACCAATAAAAACAACACAATGACCAATTGGCTGAACTTTTCTTTACCTGTCTGTTTTGATGGTAAGTACATCTGTAGTCTTGCAGTATCGCTCTCCCACAAGTTTAATGAGTTTCTTCTTTGCATGATCATCTAAATTCAAACTGGAAAGTTTAACCTTAAAAATACAAGAAAAAGTTATTTGAAAAGAATTATTTCAGATACTTTGTTTAGTGAAAAGAAAACCCCCAAACCCAGTAACAATATCATTTAATGTTAAACTAACCAAAAAGAAACTTTTGCAACCTGTACCGTTGTCTATGTAGAGTTAGCAAACGGCATGCATTATGAAGCCTGATCTTACTCATGGGGAAAAAAAAAAGGAGGAGGAGGAAACTGTTTTGAGTTGAAAGTTCTGGGCATTAGCACCTTTCCTGTTAAAACCAATAAGTCTCTTAAATAAATGATATTACAGCTTATGAGTAGCACTAAGAATTAAACTCAATTAGTCTTAGTAAAGCTGGAATATAAGAATACTGGGATAAAACAAAAATGCTTTAAGATATTTCCACCATGCAATTATGAGACTTTTATCATTGCAACTTGCTTAGGGGTATTTATTTTAAAAGGTCCAGGTATCTCATGGAAGATGGTATAGAGCATTCATGAAGGATCAAGACATTTGAAATTCAGCTCAACATTTCTCAAAATGTTAATACTAGTCCCAGAGGCTGTTAAGTAGAATTATTTCTCGGGGCGCCTGGGTGGCTCAGTGGGTTAAAGCCTCTGCCTTCCGCTCAGGTCATGATCCCAGGGTCCTGGGCTCGAGCCCCACATCGGGCTCTCTGCTCAGCAGGGAGCCTGCTTCCTCCTCTCTCTCTGCCTGCCTCTCTGCCTACTTGTGTTCTCTGGCTGTTAAATAAATAAATAAAATATTAAAAAAAAAAGAATTATTTCTCTAAAACGGCTATTTTTGTTGAATATATTCAGATAATACAGAGTTAAACTGGGTTCTTTATAGAAGGACTTCTTAGAAGTGGTAATATGCTAATGAGCATTCTGAAATTTCAAGACGCAGGGTTCTTATGTAACAATTTCCAGATTTATCTGACCTCATATTCTATTTTTCAAGGGACAGTTCATGGAATTAGTCTTCCTTAAAACATATTTTGGGAAACACTGGACTACATGAACAGTTTTTAATTTGGAGAGAATTATGGCATGGATTGAAGGTATCTAAAAGAAAACTAGACTTGAAATAGAAAAATAGGTTAGATACTAGAATACAGTTAAGTAAGGTAAGCCACACACTGTTTTTCCATGGACGGCATTAAGAATAAGAAAAATCCATAACTATATGAAGAGAAAAAAAGGCTCAATAAGATTTTACAATCACATCTACTTCTCGTTAGCTTCTATAACCCTGCACTTCCCTCAAGACATTATAGCAGGAGAGCTTATTTATTTTTCCATTTTTCCCACTAGCCTGCAAACTCTCCAGGGTAAGAACGGTATCAGTCCCATTTTTGGTGATGGCCTAGCACTTAAAGAACATATGACATGTATTTGTTGAATGAACACATAAATGAAAAAAAGAAAGGATACATGTTTTTTTTAAGCACTGTGAATTTTTTATTTGAACTAATATAGGAAATAAATAAATAAAAATATACTTTTAAAGAATAAATGCAGGAAAAACATTGACTATTAAATATCAACCTAACAGAATGGTCCTATGAGCAGGCAGTGCAAATTACCACAGTTCCCTGGAAAGAATACGTATCAACAACCAGGTTATCAGCTTGAGGTATAAGAAATATAATTCTGATTATTAACGATAAGAATTACTTAAAAGGAAATAGTGAAATGAATGTACCCCTAATTATTAACATACTTGTACTTATGCCTGCACATACAGTACAAAAGAATAGTTTTTACGTTAGAATAAGAGAATGGAATGATTTTTTTCCTTTTAAAACTCCCTTCAATGTAATCATTTTCAACAATAAATTAAAAAATTTACAATTTAAAAAATTTAAGTGTTCTAGCTTTTTATGTAAGAAGTAGTAAAAAAAAAAAAATGGCACCAATGCTGATTATTGTAACTGCTTTAAAACTAACATTCACATTAACACTTTGAATGTTTAAAAATTATACAGCGTTTATACCAGAAACTCAAAATATTTTAGAGCCATGTGGTACACTCACGCCACCTGCTAACACTCAAAGGCACTGCAAAATTGTAGTCATTAAACTAGATGAACAGTCTGACTCTGAATTTGAGCAGCAATAATTACCATTCTTTTTCCAAAATTCCAAAGAATGCTTGGACTTTTCTTTTGCTACATTTTAAAGCATCAATACTGTATTAACATTATCCCCCAAAACAACACTGACATTTCAAATCATAGGAGATCATGGTTTTATGTATATACTTTCAAATGCCCATATTTAGGAGTTACATAAATTGAGAAATAAACCTAATTGTGTGAAGTACCTTCTCTATTTAGAAGCACAGTACGTCAGTTAAAGAACTATAGTTATATACAAAAGACAAGACCTGGGTTTGATTTCTAGATTTGCAACTTTATTTGCTAAGTGACCTTAAATCACTTGATCTTACTGTTTCCTCATTTACAAAACAAAGTACTCACAGGATTTTTGTCAGGAATAAATGAGAATACATAGAAGAAAGCCATTTATAAAGAAAAGTCCTACACAAATATTGTTTTTTTAATTCAGCACTACCTTTATGACTGTCAAGAAAAATATGATACCATCTTTCTTTCTCTGAATTTAAAAATTTGAGTATCTTTTTTTTTTTAAAGATTTTATTTATTTATTTGACACAGTGAGAGCGATCACAAGTAGGCAGAGAAGCAGGCAGAGGGAGAGGGGGAAGCAAGCTCCCCACTGAGCAGAGAGCCCGATGCGGGACCCGATCCCAGGACCCTGAGATCATGACCTAAGCCGAAGGCAAAGGCTTTAACCACTGAGCCACCCAGTGGCCCCGAGTATCTCTTAATATAGTTCTTTATACTATTTGACTGGCTTGACAATATTACTTTAAATCATGCCAGGCGACACCTGGTTAAATATCTGACTCTTGATTTTGGTCATGATCTTGGGGTTGTGAGATCAAGCCCCACACTGGGCTCTGCACTGGGCAAGAAGACTGCATGGGATTCTCTCTCCCTCCCTCCCTATACCCCCGAAGAGAACTCAGGTTCTCTCTCATGTTCTCCCCCCAAAAAATAAATAAAATAAAAAAATAAGTCACACAGGAATGCACATGCTTTAGTCCCACTGTTTTACCTACTTTTACCCTTGAACTACATGATACCATTCAGGACACCACCACTGAGCTTCAACTGTCAGTGGGTAGAGTGAAAAGAGTCCGAGAAGGGCAGATGTGAGTTAGGAAAAGAACACAAAGAAGTGATGAAGGTTTCACATGGTGGTATAAGACAAAAAGGAGACAGGAGGCCCCTGGGTGGCTCAGTGGGTTGGGCCTCTGCTTTTGGCTCAGGTCATGATCTCAGGGTCCTGGGATCAAGCCCCACTTTGGGCTCTCCACTCAGCGGGGAGCCTGCTTCCCCTTTTCTCTCTGCCTGCCTCTCTGCCTACTTGTGATCTCTCTCTCTATCTCTCTGTCAAATAAATAAATAAATAAAATCTTCAAAAAAAAATTTTTTAAAAAAGGAGACAAAAGTGGATGGCGGCCTGATAGGTAAGTGGTATCTTGTGGAATACTTCAAATAATGCAGTCGGATTATTTTTATGTAAAATAAAATAAACAAACAGAACAAGTAGGGAACCGGATGTCTATTCTGGTACTGAAGATTAAGGCCCACAAAAAGTAAGGCAAAATTCTAGATTTCCTGATTCTGAGTTCAGAGATTTTTTAAATCACTTAACATGGAGCTTGACAACAGCTGGTTGTTATTATCATCATTATTATTAAAAAGAGGCAACATTTACTAAATTATTAAAAATATATCAGGTATTAATTACCCCTAGGTACTTTTTAAAAAAATTTTTAAAAACATTTTTAGGTAATCTCTATACCCAACATGGGGCTCAAACTCACATCCCTGAGATCCAGAGTCACATGCTCCTCTGACTGAACCAGCCAGGCGCCTTACTCCCTAGGTAATTTATATTAACCTGTGGAATGTTGGCCAAGCATAATTTTAAGGTTTCCCCCCCTTTATCTAGATTTTCTAAAATTTATACAGTAAACATGTATTTTCTTTTGTGATTTTAATATTTTCAATTTCTCCAAACATATAAATATAATGCTATGATATTTTAACTATTCTAGGGGGGAAAAAAAGGCTGACGAGCTTTGTAAATTTATTTCATAAAGAAGGCACAATCCTGATACCAAAACCTTTCAAAGAAAGAAAATTACAAATCAAACATGGATGTACCTCTAATAATATTTCTAGAAATTAAAGTTTATCTACTTGTTACCTTATAGTGTAAAAATGGTTGCGAGACTGTCAACATATCTTTGCAGTCCACATGGAATGTTCTTTTTCATTTTTTTTTTAAGACTTTATTTGACAGATAGAGATCACAAGTAGGCAGAGAAGCAGGCAGAGAGAGAGGGGGAAGCAGGCTCCCCGCTGAGCAGAGCCCGATATGGGGCTCGAACCCAGGACCCTGGCATCATGACCTGAGCCAAAGGCAGAGGCTTTAACCCACTGAGCCACCCAGGAGCCCTTTCTTTTTCATTTTTTAAAAAGATTTTATTTATTTGACAAAGAGACAAAGAGAGAAGGGGAGGGAGGGAGAGAGAGAGCACACATGAGCAGGGGGAGGGGTAGAGGGAGAAGCAGGCTCCCAGCTGAGCAAGGAGCCCAAAGTAGGTCTTGATCCCAGAACCCTGTGATCATGACCCTGGCCAAAGGTAGCCGCTTAACTGTCTGAGCCACCTTAGGCACCCCAAACATGGACTGTTCTGATTTAAAATAAAAACTACATGGAGTACAAAATCTAATTTTTTGAGTGTAAAGAAAAAAAAAAAAGGAGTCTCTACCTTTGCTATGATATGATGAAATGGCACTTTACTGGTGAGGTTTTCCTCCCCAAAATACATACCAGTCTAAGCATGAGAAGAAAATCAAACAAATCTAAAATGAAGTACATTCCACAAAATACATAACTAGTACTTCTCAAAACTGTCAAGGTCACTAAAAACAAGTAAATTCTGAGAAACCACCACAGTCAAGAGGTACCTAAAGAAATCTGAATAGGGGCACCTGGGTGGCTCAGTCTGTTAAGCATCTGCCTTTGGCTCAGAGCATGATCCCAGGGTCCTGAGACAGAGCCTGGTGTCAACAGGGCTTCCTGCTCAGCGGCAAGCCTGCCTCTCCCTCTCCCATGCCCTCCAACTCATGTTCTGTCTCATGAGTGCTATTTCTCAAATAAAGAAATAAAATCTTTAAAAAGAAAATCTGAATAAAGTATGAACTTTAATTAATAATGTATCAATATTGGCTCGTTGTAATAAATGTACCACAATAGTAAAAGTGTTAACAACATAAGAAATTTGGTGTGAAATATAGGAGGATTCTGTGAACTATCCTTGAAAGTTTTCCATAAATCTAAATTTTTTTTAGTTAAAAACAAAAAAAACAGGGACGCCTGGGTGGCTCAGTTGGTTAAGCAGCTGCCTTCGGCTCAGGTCATGATCCCAGGGTCCTGGGATCGAGTCCCACATCGGGCTCCTTGCCCTCCGCAGGGAGCCTGCTTCTCCCTCTGACTCTGCCTGCCATTCTGTCTGCCTATGCTCGCTCTCGCTCACTCTGTCTCTGACAAATAAATAAATAAAATCTTTAAAACAAAACAAAACAAAACAAAAAAACAAAAAAAAACCCAAAAAAACAAAAACCAAAACCCATCAGGTAACTGCTCTGTGACTGCTGTGTGAGAAAGCTATGCCATGTGGATCAAGACTCTTACCAGAGAAAACAGTGGTTTCAAATACTAACTTGGAAGTTACTACAGCAAGACACTTGGAACTGCAATAGTATGTGACATGCTCTGATGGGTAGGAGCAGGGATTTAATGTTTCTCCAAGCAACAAACGATCCTAAATAAAATGCTAACAGAGCAGATCCACAGTAAGGCAAAAGAATGATGTACTATGAAATAATCAGGGTTCAGAACACTTCAGTAAGTGTAAATACAACAATATAATTCATTACTACATTAATTCAAAGGAGACCATTTCAAAAATGCTATAGGACTAGGACACATCGTTAACATAATAGAGGCTATTATCTCAAACTGACTACCAGTGTATACTTAGAAGCTAAAAGCCAGAGGCACATCCATTGTATAGAACAGCATAAAGGACTACATAAACATTATTTTAGAAGTTTCACCTAATGAAAAAGACAAAAAGAAAAGATAAAAACAAGGCATAGATATTTAAAAAGGAGAATTAAAACCACTCTTATTTATCACTATTTCCTAAGAAATCTCTGAAAGAGTAAACAAAAAGCCCAAATATTCAGATTTTGGTCTCTTATTATGTATCAGTGTTCAGCCTCAAACACTCTCTTAGCATAGAAAAGACCCTGATTTACGTTATTCTATGTAGCCATGAATAATATATTAAAGAGGGGCATTTGGCTGGCTCAGTCAGTAGAGGATGTGACTCTTGATCTTGGGGTTTTGAGTTCAAGCCCCACCTTGGGTATGGAGATAACTTAAAAATAATATTAAAGAGTGATAACTTTGTATGCTAACAGATGGTAACTGCACTTATCATAGTGAGTATTTTGTAATGTATATAATCATCACTAGCTTGTACACCTGGTATTAATATAATAATGTATGTCAACTATACTTCAATAAAAAAATTAAAGAATGTTTAATAACCTTGGAAAAATTTTAATTCACATTGTTAAATAAAAAAGAGCAAATAACTAATCAAATATAGTATCATCCTATTAACATACACAAAGGTTGACTATATATATACTAAAATGAATTCCAGTAGTCAAGGTTATTTATAAGTAGTAGAATTAGAGGCAATTCTATTTAATACTTTAAAATTTTCACTGTTTTCCAAATTTTCTACAGTATCAGTTTTCTATATACAAAATGTTATTTTGAATTAATGTATTATAATAATTCTTATTTTTAGAAAAATATTCCTTACCCTTAAGGTTACTACTCGTGCTTTGGGGTTTCGGATAGATGGTCCTGCTGAAACATAATCAGTTGTGTCCACTTCAATGGGAAAATGCTTCTCACATTTTTCATCACTGTCCAGAGCAGCTGGCCACTCAGTGCAGAAATCTGAGAATTAAGAAAAATAATCTCAAGTATAGTTTCGCCAAGTACATTCTTTTTTTTTTTTTTTAAAGATTTTATTTATCCACTTGACAGACAGAGATCACAAGTAAGCAGAGAGAGAGGAGGAAGCAGGCTCCCTGCTGAGCAGAGAGCCCCACGTGGGGCTCGATCCCAGAACCGTGGATCATGATCTGAGCCGAAGGCAGTTAACAATTTTCTT
Source organism: Mustela putorius furo (assembly GCF_011764305.1). Classification (NCBI taxonomy): domain Eukaryota; kingdom Metazoa; phylum Chordata; class Mammalia; order Carnivora; family Mustelidae; genus Mustela; species Mustela putorius. Next base: position 24,242,088 of record NW_025422368.1, on the reverse strand, counting down.
ATAGTAGGTACTATATCTAGCTCCCTTTATAGGCTTTAATACCAGTCAGCAAAATGCCACAAAGACTCTCCAAGATTTATAACTAAATATATGGTAACAAATTAAGTATAGCTCACACCATTCCCTGAACACCCTGCTTAAGAGAGCAATACTCACACACTTGAGGGGAAAGCTCACAATTCTGACATTTAAATAAAATGGAAAGAGCATGATTACTGAAGTTAAATTTTATTCCCATCATGGAACAATTCCAATATCCTGCACTCTAAGATGCCACACTGCCAAGCACTTTATAAGAGACTAGTTTGGAGAATTTTATGAGTTCTTGGGTTTGTACTGACTCTTTTATTTTTTATAACTTTGAATAAGTCATTTCAATAACCAGATGATAATTACAACTTTTAAATTACCGGATTATATGTCTAAAAAATACAGCCAACTGGAAAGTACATAATAGACCCCTATTCATCTGATAGGTAGAGCAATAGACTAGACTTCGAAAGACCTTGGTTTTTACTTAACTTCTACCACTGATTATTAAAGTTTGGGTAAATTACCTAACTTTCCTGTGCTTCAGAGTTTCCACTTGCAAGTTAGATATAAAATCTGAACTGACCTACTTTAAAAGAAAATTGAGAAGAAATATTTTAAAAGCTTTTGAGTTATTTGGAAGATACAAGCTAAATCTAGAAGCTGGCAAAAGTGTAAAGACAAAATCAAAGAAAGATTAAACACTTAAAATATAATGCAACTTTTCTGAATGTGCTATATGAAAACCATTCATTTAAGAATTATGAAGTATTTTAGAGAAGTACCTCATTTAAAAAAAACCCATTTCTAGATTATAAATGCACATTCCAAAATAATGTTTAAAAAGGAAAAAAATGAGATTTATCACAGTGCAGAACATTCCTTAACTGGCTTCACAAAGGATCAAAAAGTGCTACATGGTTTGTGCCAAACAAGGAACAAATCTGGAATAATGATCAGTGACAGTCTATCACTAGGCACCAATATAAACAGAAACATACTAAAACGATAGAAATGCATTCTACTATCCCAAAAAGACCACATACATGAAAGAAGATAGGAGAAACTGTTCTTCCTTCATGTAAGAGTAAAGTCATTCTTCCTACTTTTTGACTTCTTTATTTCTTCCTTACATTTCTCAATAAAAGGCCCTTCCAGGGCGCCTGGGTGGCTCAGTGGGTTAAGCCGCTGCCTTCGGCTCAGGTCATGATCTCAGGGTCCTGGGATCAAGTCCCACATCGGGCTCTCTACTCAGCAGGGAGCCTGCTTCCTTCTCTCTCTCTCTCCTGCCCTCTCAGTGTACTTGTGATTTCTCTCTGTCAAATAAATAAATAAAAATCTTTAAAAAAAAAAATAAATAAAATAAAAGGCCCTTCCAAAAGCTCAAATTTTATCATAATCATGATCACTATACTATTTCTCCTTCCAGCCTGTGAAGAGCTTTTACATTTCATTTCTTTTCTGAAAAGCCTTAACAAGTGTACTGAGCATTTATATATCTCCTTTTACATTTCATTTCTTTTCTGAACAGCCTTAACAAGTGTACTGAGCATTTATATATCTCCTTTTTAATTAGCATGAAGAATTCATTCAAAGGTACTAACTCTTGAATTAAACTACACAACCAATCACTAACAACTGTGAACCTAAATCAATTCCAATGTCCTTCTGTATGTAGTCCAATGCAAATGAGATGAGAAATTGAGTCTATGTATATATGAAAACATGCATAAAACTATGAAAAAAAAATTCTTTGCCTTTACCTCCGTGCATGTGGGAAGGAAAAAGAATAAGTGAGTGAGGGCTATCGGGGTGGTGCAGTCAGTTAAGCCGACTCTTGGTTTGGTTCAGGTCACGATCTCAAAATCATGAGACTGAGTCCCCTGTGAGGCTCTGTACTCAGCAAGGAGTCTGCTTCACATTCTTTTTTTTTTTTTTTTTAAGATTATTTATTTATTTATTTATTTATTTGACAGACAGAGATCACAAGTAGGCAGAGAAGCAGGCAGAGAGGAGGAAGCAGGCTCCCTGCTGAGCAGAGAGCCCGATGTGGGGCTCAATCCCAGGACCCTGGGATCATGACCTGAGCCAAAGGCAGAGGCTTTAACCTACTGAGCCACCCAGGTGACCCTCTGCTTCAGATTCTCTTTCCCTCTTCCTCTCTCCCTCCCCCCCTGCATGCATGCTCTCTCTGCCAATATCTAGGAATCAATAAATATTGTTCAAATTCAATAAATTTAGAACTGGCAATATAATCATGGTCTGGTGATTACTTCCATTTTACGTATGTATAATGAAAAATATATACTAACATAACTATACTTATATAAAATATACAGAGAAAGAATATATAATAAATACTGTATAGAAAGAGACTATATGGGGCACCTGGGTGGCTCAGTGGGTTAAGCCTCTGCCTTCAGCTGGGGTCACGATCTCAGGGTCCTGGGATCGAGCCCCCTATCGGCTCTCTGCTCAGCGGGGAGCCTGCTTTCTCCTCTCTCTTTGCCTGCCTCTCTGCCTATGATCTCTCTGTCAAATACATACATACATACATACACACATAAATATGAGACTATGTGGAAAAAATAAGCAAATATAGTCTCAGCAAGTAATTATCAGACCTAAACAATGACTAAAAGAGAACACTTCTAAAATGAGGGGCTGAGGGGAAAGGAGAAATAAAAGACTACTGCTTTTCATCATCAGTTTTTCTGCTACTTGATGTTACCACATCTATGTATCACTATGAAGTTCTTATTTTAAACAATTTTTTCAAGATAACTCTCTGCAAAGTATCCCATTACTGACTCTACTAACTATTGACTTGGCATCTTTCTACATTATCTTCAGTTTGGATTATACTGACTTCTATCTATAGGCAACACTCTGCAATATTTTCTTCCATCACTTTATGTATGTGCTATCTATAATGCAACAATTAAGTCCCTAGTCTACCTGAACAAGGACTACAATTTCCGGTTCTATTTATTATTCATAGCTACTTGCAGAGTAGTCTGCAAAAAAAAAAAAAAAAAAAAAAGGAACTTGCTGATTTGACATCTTAACAATTCACTGAAAACTTGAAAATTTTTCTAAAAAAAGGAGAAACTAGCAATGAATATAAGACAATTTAATACAATAAAAATGAGGTTTCGTTCTTCCGTTTTTATTGAGATATAGTTGACATAAAACATTGTGTAAGTTTAAGGTACACGGTATATTGACTAGATGCACTTAATATATATTGCAACATGATTACATTCACAACACTAACACAGTGTCACGTAATTACCATTTCTTCTTGTGTTAAGAATATTTATGATCTGCTCTCAGCAAATTCCAGGTAGAGAACACAGTATTAATAACTATAATCACTATTCTGTATGTTAGATTCCCAGAACTTATCATAAAACTGGAAGTTTGTATTCTTTGACCAACATCTCCCTCCCCCACGTAGCCCCTACTCTTCTGAGTTCAGCCTTCTCAAATTTCACATGTAAGTGAAATAATAATCCAATTGTTTTTCTCTGTCTTATTTCATTTAGTACAATGCCCTCAAGGCCATCTATGTTGTGACAGATGGCAGGATGTCCTTCCTTCTCATAACTAAATAATATCAAACACACACCCCACTTTTTTTTTTTAAGGTTTTAATTTATTTATTTGACAGAAAGAGAGACTGAGAGAGGGAACACAAGCAGAGGAAGTGGGGGAGGGAGAAGCAGGCTTCCCACTGAGCAAGGAGCCCAATGCAGTGCTCAGTCCCAAGACCCTAAGACCATAACCTGAGCTGAAGGCAGACGCTTAATGACTGAGCTACCCAGGCACTCCCCACTTAGGTTGTTTCCATTTTTTGGTTGTGGTAAATAATGCTGCAGTGAACAGAAGAGTACAGATATCTCAATACCATGTTTTCTTTTCTTTTGAAAAAAAAAATATATATACACACACACATATACACATACACACACACATACATATATATATCCAGAAGTGTGATTGCTGGATCACATGGGAGTTCTAATTTTTTAAGGAACCTACATACTATATTCCATACTGGCTATATCAATTTACATCCCTAGCCATTAGTACAATAGGGTTTCCCTTTTTTCCACACCTTCACCAACATTTGGTATCCCTTGCCTTCTGGGTGGTAACTATTTCTAGCAGGTGAGAGGCAACAGCTCCTTGTGGCTTCGATTTGCACTAATCTTTCCACAATTAGTTATACTGAGCATCTTTTCACTTCTCCACTGATGATTTGTATGTCTTCCTTGGAAAGACATCTATTCAGGTTCTCTGCCCATTTTTTAATCAAATTATTTGGGATATTTTGGTGTTGAGTTGTGTAAGTTTTTTATATATTTTATATAACCCTTATTAGATATATCACTTGCAAATACCTTCTCCCATTCAGTAGGTTGCCTTTTCATTTTGTTGATGGTTTCCTTCATTGCGCAAAAGCTTTTTATTTTGGTGGTCTCAAAAGTTTATTTCTGCTTTTATTTCCCTTTCCAAAGAGACATATCAAGAAAAATAGTGCTAAGATCAATGTCGAAGAAATGCCCATGTTTTCCTTAAGCAGTTTTATGATTTCAGGTCCACATTTATGACTTTAATCCATTCTGAGTTTATTTTTGTGTGTGACTTAAGCCACTGGTCCAGTTTCATTCTTTTGCATACAGCTGTCCCATTTTCCCAGCATCATTTATTAGAGACTGTCTTTTCCCCATTGCATATTCTTGCCTCCTTTGTCACAGCTGAATTTACCATAGAAGCATGTGCTTATTTCTGGACTCTCTATCCCGTTCCATTGATCTATAGGTCTACTTTTGTCCTGATATCATACTGTTTTGATTACTGTAGCTTATTGTATATCCTGAAATCTGAGACTGTGATATCTTCACCTTTGGTCTTGCTCAAGACTCTTGGTTATTCAGGGACTTTTGTGGGTCCATACAAATTTTTTGGATGCTTCTTTCTAGTTCTGTGAAAAATGCTGTTGGTATTTTATAGGGATTATATTCAATCTGTACTTTGTTTTGGGTAGTATGAACACTTTAACAATATTAATTCTTCCAATCCTCTATTTATTTTTAAATTGAGTTGTCTGGGATTTTTTATTATTGAGTTGTATGAATTCTTTATATATTTTGGATATTAACCTCTGACCCGAAGTTTGCAAATATTTTCTCCCATTCTGTAGACTGCCCTTTCCTTTTGTCAATGGTTTTCTTTGCTGTGCTATAGCTTTATAGTTTGGTATAGTCCCACCTGTTTATTTTTGCTTTTGTTGCCTTTGCTATTGGTATCGAATCCAAAAATCATTGCCAAAACTCACGTCAAAGAGCTTACTGCCTATGTTTTCTTCTAATTTTGTTTTGTTAATGTGATATATCATTCTGACTGATTTTTATGTTGGACCATACTTGCATTCCTGAAATAAATACCATTTGATCTCACATGATCCTTTTAATGTACTGTTGAATTTGATTAAGTAATATTTTGTTGAAGACTTTCTGGGTTTTTCTTGTAATAGAGTTCTAGTTTTATACCACTGTGATCAGAAAGGGTGCCTGATATGACTTCAGTATTTTAAAATTTGTTGAGACTTGTCTTTTGGTCTAACATATGATCTGTTCTGGAGCATGTTTCATATGTGCTTGAGAAGAATCTGTATTCTGCTTCTTTTGGATGCAATGTTCAGTAAACATCTGCTAAACCCATCCAGTCTAACATATAGTTTATATTCAGTGTTTCCTTACTGATTTTCTGACTGATCCATTTATTGTTGGAAATGGTATATTGAAGTCTCCTATTGCTATACTGCCATCTGTTTCTCCCTTCAGTTCTGTTAATATGTGCTTTATATACTTAGGTATTCCTATCTTAGGTGCATAAACTAAGATGCGTAAATTTAGGTGCATAAACAAATGTTATATCTTCTTGATGAACTGACCCTTTATCATTAGAAATGAAATTTTTATGTTCAAAGTTATTGTTAAGTTCATATACTGAAACAATCACTTACCTTTAAGAGCTTCACAGTGCTTTTTAATTGCTACAGGAGTTAAATGCAAAAAATTGGGGATCTAAAATAGAGAAATTTAAAGGATAAATTCACCTACTACCTCAAAATCATAAAATAAAAATTTCATAAAAAAAAATCCTAAGCACAACAAACCTTGTAATAAATAAAATCTAGTTTTTATAATATTAATTCTATGTCACATGTGTTATGAATTCAATAAATGAATTCTGGGAAATATAGATTCATGATGTATCTTATGATGACTGGCCGTTGTGGGGGGAAAAATGCTGTTTTTATAGTACTCTTCCCGCCAAAAATCTACAGGTACACATATTTTAGTTATAAAACTAAAAGCACTCAAGGACAGAGATTATTATGTTTAATCATCTTAATTTCCCTGGAATACAAAAAGACTACAAATTATTCAAGGTTCTACAGTCTTAACACTTTGGTTAACATCCTTCTAGACATCTCTTTAAAAAACAGATACATGTATATGACTTTACATAAATGGATTCATACTGTTCTAGAAACTGCTTTTTTTTTTGTCTATGTTTTTTTTTTTTCCAAGGGAAAACCATTTTATAAACATATGTTTTTATCCCAAGGGGTACAGGTCTGTGAATCACCAGGTTTACACACTTCACAGCACTCACCAAAGCACATACCCTCCCCAATGTCCATAATCCCACCCCCTTCTCCCAAACCCCCTCCCCCCAGCAACCCTCAGTAGAAACTGCTTTTTAAAGATTTACTTATTTGAGACAGAGAGAACGTGCACATGTGTGCACACAGCTGGGAGGGGCAGAGGGAGAGGAAGAAGAATCTCAAGCAGACTCCGCATTGACTGCGAAGCCCAATGTGGGGCTCGATCGCACGACCTTGAAATCATGACCTCACCCAAAATCAGAGGAGTCACTCAACCACTGTGCTATCCAAACACCCCTAAACTAAGTTCCCTTCTTTCATTTAAAGAAATGATAAATTTCTTTAATGTTTGTTTTCTTTTATCCCTTGAAACATTCAGATTTCCAAATTTCATTTACCCCTCTCTAGCAGCAGTCAACTCCTTCTCCATATTACCATCTCATTTTTTAACTACCATCTTTTATTTATTTTTTGTTTTTCGGTTTTTCAATACTAAACATATATATATGCGATTTATATAAAAGTAGCATACATATGCTAAGTGAAGTAAGTCAGAAAAAGAAAATACCATATGATTTCACTTACATGTGGAATCTAAAAACATAATGAACAAAAAGCAGAAACAGACCCTTAAATTCAGAGAACAAACTGGTGGCTGGAGGGGAAGGGACATGGAGGGATGGGAGAAATGGGTGAAGAGGAGTGGGAGATAAAGGCTTCCAGTTATGGAGTAAGTAAATCATAGGGACAAAAGGTAGAGCATAGAAAATATAGTCAATGATATTGTAATAGGGCTGTATGGTGACAGATGCTAGCTACATTTGTAGTGAGCACCGTATAGCACAAAAACTTGTGAAATCACTACGTTGTATACCTGAAACTAATGTAAAATTGTGTGTTAACTATACTTCCAATTAAAAAAAAAGAAGAAAAAGATTCTCATATAGTGGAAAACACAGTTTATGACAATTTACCGTATATAACATGAACCATCTAAGATATGCCTTCTCAGGCAAAACATATTCATATTTTCTTTAAAAAAGGTTATAGTTCATGGCACCTGGGTGGCTCAGTTGGTTAAGTGTGTGTGTTCGGCTCAGGTCATCCTGGGATTGAGCCCTGCATTGGGCTCCCTGCTCAGTGGGGAGTCTTCTTTTCCTTCTGCTCCTCCCCTCCCCCTGCTCATGCTCCCACGTGTTCATGCTCTCTCTATCTTGCAAAAATAAATAAATAAAATCTTCAAAAAAAAGCTTATAGTTCATAAATCATTATAGATGCTACCAACTGAAGCATTGAATATGACATATTTTGCTTCACGAAATAAAGAACTTGAAGGACTATAACAATATTAAATGATATTCTACTTTTCTGGGCAGAAAGTTTTAGAATCTTTTTAAAAGTAGATTTCAAGGGTGCCTGGGTGGCTCCATGGGTTAAGCCGCTGCCGTCGGCTCGGCTCATGATCTCAGGGTTCTGGGATTGAACTCTGCATTGGGATCTCTGCTCGGCGGAGAGCCTGCTTTCCTCTCTGTCTCTGCCTGCCTCTCTGCCTACTTGTGCTCTCTCTCTCTGTGTCAAAAATAAATAAAAATCTTTAAAAGTAGATTTCAGGGACACCTCAGTGGCTCAGCTGTTTAGGCGCCTCTGTTCAGCTAAGGTCATGATCCCCGTGATCAAGCCCTGCACCCTCTGCCTCTTGCCCCGTTGGTGTTCTCTTGTGTGCATGGTTCCTCACCCTCTCTCTCTCAAATAAATAAATAAAATCTTACCAAAAAAAAAAAAGTAAATTTCAGTCACAATTCTCAATCTCAAATTAGGTCATTTCATTTTTCTGAGTTCCACTTGAAAGATATAGGTAGAAAAAAATACAATAGAAAAGAAAAAGCCAGAAAGGAAGCCATAGGATCAACTGGTTATATTCTTAAATGCTCAGGACTCTTTGAGTCTTCTCTACCATGGACAATCAGAATGTATCATCCATTATTACCTGAAAAAAAGTTTAAACTAAAATACAATACCTGCTGCTATATACTGAACCCTCAAGTACAAGGCAGGGTAGGAGTGGGAAGAGGACCAGCATTTCTTTAGAAATAATTCTTAGCCAATGAATTAGCAATTGACCTTACCTTTAATAGTTCTAGATTTCCCTCCTTTGCCATGGGCACCCCCCTTTTTACTGGATAGCCCATTCGAATGGGAAGAGGTACAGCAGAAGGTTTAAATGGTGCTGCAACAGGATAAACACTAGGCCAATCTTGGTCAACAGTCATTTTCTCTGTCCTAGGAGGTAGTGCCTATAGAACATAAAATGGTTTAGTATTTTAAATATGAATATGATCTTTAATTTTAAAGCAAAAAACCTACAAAAAAAGAAACACAAGCAGAATTGCAACTGATGTAAAATCTGACCTCTTATAAAGCTGCTGCTATTCAAATGAAAAACACCAAATCTACCTAATATTTTTGCACTGTTTCTGCAAAGCTTCTGGTAAGGATCTTCTTTAATAGCACACTTCCTTCACTAAAAATTTCTGTGGATTTAGACTTTTAGCAAATTTTTTACATTTTGTTGAAGAGTAACAATGTATTTTGAAATACAGATCTTCCTCAACTTATGATGGGTTTATTGGACACTCAGTGTTTAAGTTGAAAACACCATAAGTTAAAAACGCTTTTAATACACCTAACCTACCAAACAGCATACCTTAGCCTAGCCTGCCTTAAATGTGCTCAGAACACTTACATTAGCTTACATTTGAGCAAAATCTTCTAAAACAAAGCCTATTTTATAATAAAGTGTTGAATATGTCATATAATTTATTGAATACTGTACTGAAAGTTACAAAAAAAAAAATAAGAATAGTTATAAGGTACAGACTGGTTGTTAAGTATATTGGTTATTTATCCTCATGACTCTGTGGCTTTACCTAACTGACACTGCCCAGCATCGCACAAGCTCATACCGCATAATGCTAGCCTAGGAAATGATCAAAATTCAAAATTCCTAGAACAGTTTCTACTGAATGTGTACTGCTTTCTCACCACTATAAAGTTGAAAAATTATAAGCTGAACCAGTGTAAGGTGGTGAATGTTTCCCAAGTTAAAATAGTTTTCAGAACTTTATTGATGGAAGTCAGTACAGGAGAAGACACTGATAACTGAGAACTAGAGGAAATAAGAAATAAATAATATGAACTTAGAAATAAGTAAGTAGGTTAAACTAACTGAATACATATATAATGAGAGATTATAAGTCTCCTAGTTTCAGAGAACAGCTATGTGACAGTTTAGTCAATCACATTAACATACACGTATTTTTTAAAAAACTGTATTCATTAGAAGGGGACGGCTGGCATATAAAAGTAGGGTTTTAAAGAAGCAAAATCTGGCAATGCCCAATAATGCAATACCAAAACTAGGGTAGTGTACGCCTTGGAAGAAGGTAATATTCCTGTGAAAATAACTACTCTAGATAATTATAATTTGGTACCAGTTAACTTCCATCTAATAATTTGTCTCTGTTCTGACTCCATCCTCAACAAGTGACCTTAGGATTCGGATTCTTTTATAGACTTGCCTACAGCGTAAGACCAAACTGGTGAGATTAATACACACATCCCAGGCTTCATAATTATTAAAAGCACCATCAAAAATAATTCTATATTCTAGTTTATATACCTATTTCCCAGGAATATGTGAGTCTATTTCTCAAAGATGATCCATTTCTTGGGGGTACTGACAAAAGTCAAAGAATAGAGCCAAAGCTCTGGCAGTCACCAAGTACGCATCCCCTTGTGAAGCCTTCTCGGGCAGCATTCTTCTACCTGATCATCAATATCTGCCTCACTTTAGAACTTCAGAGATCGTAAAGATAATATGTAGTAGAGCACATTGTTTACCTTACTTCTCAGTGGTCTTTCATATCTGGGTATTCTGCCTGCTGTACCTAAAAGACAACACAGTAGTTATAGAGAACTGAATATGTACAGTTGTTCAACAATGATCATGATCCCAAAACTCTGAGATTATTTCAGGTATTCATGAAAATGAAACAATAATCCATTTTCTGTAAGCTCTGGGACTAAATCATCTTAATGAAAAGTCAGAAATAGTTAAGAAAAGTCCAGTTACTATTTTTTTTAAGATTTTATTTATTTGACAGACAGAAATCACAAGTAGGCAGAGAGGCAGGCAGAGAGAGAGGGAGGAAGCAGGCTCCCTGCTGAGCAGAGAGCCCGATGTGGGGCTCGATCCCAGGACCCTGAGATCAGGACCTGAGCGGAAGGCAGAGGCGTAACCCACTGAGTCACCCAGGTGCCCCAAAGTCCAGTTATTTAAATTAAAAATGTATTGTGACTGATGATATAGTGAATTAATCACCTAAAGAAATATTTTTAATAAATGTTAAGGTTCATTATCAAACTCACTTTCCCAATTAAAATATCTAGTTAGAAATAAGAACTTTACATCTTTAAAGATATTTGAATGGAAATGTTTTAACTATAAATATACTTGCTCATATTTGGCATTATTTTGTTCCACCAAACAAAAACAAAAACAAAAACCTTTGTTTTAACTTCTGTATTGCATATTAGAACATATTAGCCAATGTTACAGTAATGCCAGTAAAAACAAAAATCATGGCCATTCCTAATAAATCATATAACTATAGAAGACAGTAAGTTATTTACATACAGTATATAGCTTTCGTCTCTCTAAATGTTCTGCTTCATCACAGCATACAGTGCTATAATTATGCAGCACTTTCACATGCCAGGCACTATGCTACATGCTTTTCATTATCTCACTTAATCTTATTGTTCACAATAACTGGAAGTACTATTATTATCCTTAGAGGTCACTTAGAGCCGAGAAAAAGAGTTAGGGTGACAACAGGATTGCATATAGGACTCTCCACACTCTGAACCACTTCTATCTCTAGCTTTATCTCCCTTCACAAGGTCCCACAGCTAAACTACACTTCCAGTACCAGAGCCTGTGGACTTTCTCCAAACTTACTGGCCCCTCTGCCTGGAATGTGCATCCCTTCCACCTGTCTGGCTTCTGTCCCCTTCTGCCTCCCCATCTCATTTCTTTATCTGACACATTTTTATTCATCCCTTGATAGTAATTCATTTATTCACTCAATCAGAAACGGAGAAGGCAGCAATGAGCAAAAGAAACACAGATCTTGCTTTCACAGAATGTGGTCTGTCAAATAAGATATTTAAGAAGTGATTTCAATAAATAGTCATACTATTAAGGGCAACATATAGCAGAAGACAAAACTTAGTTAGTTGGAGAGAACTGCCCTGAAGAGCTGGATTTTAAGCCTAAACCTTAAGGATGAGCAAGAGGTAGCGCTGGGAACAGGCAAGTGAGAAAGTTTCTACACAGAAAAGGAAATGTAAAATCAATGGGAATAGTTCAAGATAGCTGAAATTTAAGACTAGAACAGAAAGGACATTAAGAAAAGAAGTTGGAAATATTTAATAAGCACCTCAACTACAATACATCATTAAGAGAGCTCTTAATTTTCTTCTTCCAGACTTCCTGACCCCTGTAAATGACACTGCCAATAATCCGATTACTCAGGATAAGAATCTAACCTGCTTCCCGAGACTTATTCTTATGCCCCATATCAAATCCATCAGTTAAGTCCTCCTAGCCGTTCCACTTTTAGCCCACTAAAGTTGGTTCTTCACACAGTGATTTTTTAAAAATATTTTATTTATTTACCTGACAGAGAGAGAGAGAGAGAGAGCGAGAGCGCGGCCAAGCAGCGGGAGCAGTGGGCAGAGGGAGAAGTAGGTTCCCCACCAAGCAGGGAGCCTGATGCGGGGCTTGATCCCAGGACGCCAGGATCATGATACAAGTCAAAGAAGGAAGATGCTTAACTGAGTGAGCGACCGAGGTGCCCCAGGGGTCAGTGATCTTCTAAAAGTATAAATCAGGGGTGCCTGAATGGCTCAGCTGGTTAAGCATCTGACTCTTGATTTCGGCTCAGGTCATGATCTCAGTCAGGGTCATGAGATCAATCTCTGCGTCAGGCTCCACATTCAGCAGTCGGCTTGTCCTTCTCCCTCTGCTCCTCCTCTCCTGAAATAAATAATTATATCACTTCCATGTTCAAAACCCTCCAGTATAATCCCAAACTTAAAATAAAATCCTAAAAGCCGTGCAAGATCAGATCATTACTTATCTTTCTAACATCTTTTTTGTTTTTTAAAGATTTTATTTATTTATTTAACAGATAGAGATCACAAGTAGGCAAAGAGAGAGGAGGAAGCAGGCTCCCTGCCAAGCAGAGAGCCTGATGCAGTACTGGATCCCAGGACCCTGAGATCATGACCTAAGCAGAAGGCAGAGGCTCAACCCACTGAGCCACACAGGCGCCCTCTTTCTGACATCTTAAGACTACCACTTACCTATGTTCATTTACCTCATTGACTTTCTTTCTCTTCCTTGATCACACCCCTAAGCTTGTTCTCAATTCCTGGCTTTTGCACTTGCAGATCCCTATGTCAACAATGCTATTCCCCCCAGATCTTGGCATGATACCATGCCATGAGCTCTGCTCAAATGTCACTTCCTCAAGGCGGTCTTTCCTAACTACTCAAATTTTATCTACCCTATAGCCAGTACTCCTCCAATCTATCATTTTCAATACCCTGCTTTATTTTCCTTAAAAGCCCTAATCATCGCCTGACACTGTACTGACATTGTTTTGTTTATAGTCTGACTTACCCAAAACAATATAAACTTCATGAGGTGAGAGACCTTGCTATATCCCATTATCGACAACACTACCCAGGACACAGTAGGAGTTAAGTATTTACAGAATGAATAAAAAACTTACAAGACACAATCATTAAGACGATAAAGGGCCACTCTGACAAGTTAAGGAATTTATCCTATCTTAAAGCAATGAGGAATCATTCACAGATTTTGAACAAGGGAGTGGCAAGGTAAGATTCGCTTTTTGAATACTTGACTCTATCGCTTCTCAGCCTTTTGGCTAAGATCAAGTGTGAATACTTCACTCTACTTATGAGAATTCAAGGTAGGAGAGCATGAGCAGAAATAGGGGCCAGTAAAGAAACTACTGTAGAAGTGAGAGATGGTGGCCTAGACTGAACTCTTGGTAATACAAAGATTAGCGATTGTACAGACGGTAGCTTGGACAGCACCTGGTGAATGACTGGACACGCCCCCCCCTTTGACATAGCTTTTCCCGATTCCCTCCCGAGGGCTCTTCCTCAATGCCCGTTACTCTCTATTCACGCTTCCATTACAGCACCTCACACTGCATATAGTGTGACTCCGTTAACAGATCTGTCTTTTCCACAGATTCTTCCAAGTAAGAACAAGTGTCTTGAATGAAGGTCATCTCAATGATGTCTGTTGAATGAAGGTCATCCCATTTGGTGGCCTACCTAGGGCTGGAATTCAGAGCGGCAATTTGTCCCACGAGAGCTGTATGCTTCTCTTAACGTTCGAGAAAACCCATGGTTCAGCACTGCCCAACAAACATCACCCGGCACCAGTACCTAGCGTGACCCTGTGCCAGTGGCCGCGCAAAGGGAGGACCAGAAAGCGCGGGTCACTCTAAGGGGCTAGGGGCAGAAAGCTCGCAACGCCCAGCCCATCCAGAAGCAGAAATCAGCGACTAAAAATCCGATGACAGGGGTACAGAAGAGAGACCCACACCTGCGGCTTTGCTACCGGGAGCAAAGGACGTACCGGCTTCCCCAAGGCGGTGCGGACTCCGCCCGCCACCGCGGCGGCTAGCATGGATTCGGTGTTCCGCCCTCTCACCTCCCGCAAAGCCCGGAGGGGATGCGACAGACACTCACGAGGGCTTGGTATCGCGGAGCGGGTGGCCGGAGACACGGAGGTACAGAAAGCACGCAGGGTCCTGGTCCCCGGCTGCAGGGTCAGCCACGCGGAGAGCGCAGCAGCCGCCATGGTCGCGAGGACGGCAAGCCGGATGGGACAAGCGCAGTCGGGAGTCAAGGGGCGGCTCTGAGGCCGCTACTGCGCAGGTTCGCCCCGCCTTGCCCCGCCCCTACGGGGGAAAAACAGGAAATAGGCGGGCCTGCAAAGTCCGCTTGGAGTCAAATGTGCAAGAAGATAGCCCCAAAATAGGAAAAACTAATAGAAGAAAACAAAAAGGTAACAAAATTTTTAATACATACATACATACATACATACATACATACGCAGTGAGTCCAAAGAGGACTGTAAGGGATGGGGAAAAATGTGGCTTACAGAGGGCAAATGTGATCTGGCTGGGATTTCAGATGACACAAGAGTCTGGCAGTTTACCTTAGGGCCCTGCTCCTTTGCCATTGCTGCCTTTCCACACTTTCTCGGTTTAAAGAAGTCTTGAGCTGGTGCAAGTGATATACTCTAAGAACGAGACAGTATCTGAGAGTAGTTAAAAGGATGGCCTCTAGCCAGACTACTTCTGTTTAAAACTTGACTTCATTTTTTCTTGGCTGGGTTGATCCTAATCAAGTAAATATAGCGAAAGCTCTGGGTGAACTGTTAGCCTACAGTGAGCGCCCTGTGTGCATAGGCTGTGACTGTTATTAATGATTTCGTTAGCTCCTTTGTAGATCAGGTTAGAATTACAAAAAGACCTCATCAAGACCTCAAAAATAATGGTCATTCTTTCTTTTTTTTAACGATTTTTTAAAAAGTTTATTTGACAGAGCGCAAGAGGGAGCATGAGCAGGGGGAGCAGGAGAAGCAGGCTCCCTGCTGAGCAGGGAGCCCCAAGCGGGGCTGGAGACTCAATCCCAAAACCCTGGGATCATGATCTGAGAGAAAGACAGACACTTAATGACTGAGCCACGCAGGCGCCCCAATAATGGTCATTTTTAAAATGAGATTTTTTTTTTTCTGCCCTCCTCTATTTCAATAAAAAGTTGTAGATTTGTGTGTCTGTAAAGGAGGTGAGTTCAAGGTCTTCCTGCCTCGAGGCATCTTGGATTGAAACCTATTTTGACAACCCTAGGATGGATTAATGTACAACCATTAAAAAATTATCCTCTATTGTTTTTAATACGTACTATAATATTTAACCAAAGTACAAAATTACAGTAACAGGAATAACTGGGAACCAACACGACTGACTCTTGGTAAGCATACCAAGTAGAGCAGGGGGGTGCAGGTGTCCCAGAGTAGTGTGTGTGCAAGCATTCCGTGTGCTATGGACATCAATCAGTATTGTTGGGAGGTGGGGGAGGGTAATTGGCAGATAGGGACAAGTATTCGTGATAATCACCATTCTTATCTTTCCTGGCCTTTTACCATCCCATAACTGTTCCAAAGCAGAAGTACAGTGTGTTAAATGTACTAGTTTCCTAGGGCTGCCCTAAGAAAGTACCACAAATTGAGTGACTTAAAATAACATTTATTCTCTCGCCAGTTCTAGATGCGAAAAACTCCAAATCCAGGTGTTAGCAGGGGAAATTAATAAAAGGAAAATTAATAAAAGAAAATATCCAATAAAAGGAAATATCATTTAAAATGAAGTCTAGAGGCCAGATGAGGGAGCTCTCACATTCTACCACTAGCCAGCAAGTACAGACCCCACCAGGAACAGAGAGCACCTTGCAAATCTTGCCAGTGGATACCAGTTTACTAAGCCCCGCAGGAAAAGACAGTTGTTCTCCTACCCTAGCAACAGCCCAGTCAGTAAGAGACTGTTACGATTAGCTAAGGAAAAGGCAACATGCCTCAACAAACTCCCAGTTTACTCTCTAGGACTTTTCATCCATAACAGCCCCTCCCAACTCCCTTCTTTGTAACAAAGCAGTCCTCTCATTTGTTCTCCATACATGCCAATGGTTTTGCTGTAGCATTCATGTCCTAAACTGCAAGTCTCTGCTAATCCCTAGTAAACTCATTTTTGCTGGTAAAATAATTGACAGTTTTAAGATTAACAGTTTCTTCTGGAAGTTCTGAGAATCTGTTTATGCCTCTCTGCTCACTTCTGATGGTTTGCAGTAGCTTGTAGATATATGGCTCCAATCCCTGCTTCTGTCTTCACATGGTGAGCTACCGTCTCCTCTGTTTTTAAGATTAAAAGTACAGCCTTTTGGTCAGATGGGTATGGGGTTTGAATCCAGGCTCTGTTTTTTTGTGTTCTGGAGAAAATCTATCTAACATCTCTGAGCTTCAGTTTCGTGGAAAATGGAACCGTAAGATCTTCCTCAGAGCTGTTGTGATTTAAGTAGTTATGTTGCAGAAGGCAGAGTATAAATGGTGGTCATGGGGCCTCTGGGTGGCTCAGTGGGTTAAGCCTCTGCCTTTAGCTCAGGTCATGATCCCAGGGCCCTGGGATTGAGTCCCACATCTGGCTCTCTGCTCAGCACGGAGCCTGCTTCCCTCTCTCTCTGCCTGCTTCTCTGCCTACTTGTGATCTCTCTCTGCTAAATAAATAAATAAAATCTTAAAATAAATAAATGGTGGTCATTGGAATTAAGCTCATGGTCAATACAGCTGTGATTTTTGTACTCTCCAGTTTGTATGTTCTAGTACAGTGAATTAATTACAAGACCTATACCATACAAATTTAGGGACAAAAGAATTATGAATCTTTACAGAATTACTTTATATTCAGGGATCTCTCGGTTTCTGAGCAGGAAGTTGAGACTCCTGTCCTCCTCGCCCTGCCCTCCTGTGTTTTCTTTTTGTCTTACTATCTCCCTAAGACGTTAGTGGACAGACATGACCAGAGTTAGAGGACCTAGAAAAATACTTACTGTTTTCCCAGACATCAAGTACAGTAAGGTTCCTTCTGAATTAAAAGAACTCATTTGCAATCCTGTCAGTAGGCAATAATATGTTTCATGCAGTGTAAACAGTAACACATGTACCTAGGAGTCACTAAGATTTACATAATTTTTCAGTTGGAAGAATTCTTAAAAGTGCAGTTGCTCACTTAGGATAAAAACTTTTTGTTCAGCTTTCTTACCAAATTATGGCCCTGCAAATTATAGCCAATGCTGCGTGGAATAATTTTAAATATTAAGGATTTTTATAATGGGGTTTTATTATATCTAAAACCCAGATTAATCCAGTGACTTTCTGTCAGAGAGCTACTTTTAGTTAAAACTTCTTCAAAACGTCTTAGTTAATAGCAAAATTCTTAATTATGCAAATTTCTTAAGCAAATTCTTAATTAAGCAGATTTGTTAATTAAGCAATATTCGTAATGTTAACTCTCCAGCAAACTGGAGAGAGTGGGTATGGAGAGAGGGTGAGACTCCCGAAGGCTTAACTTTCTGTATTTCCATACTTTTTTACAGCAGAATGCAGATTTTTAAAAAATACAATATTTTTTAAATCAGCAAAACCTTCACATTTTAATTTTCACGAAAAAAAGAAGACATGGCAAGTCTTTGATTTATATCTTCCAGTTGTTTAGAACATGAATATTTACAATTTGTACTAGAGTTCCCAAAATTGTTAGCTTATAATTTAGTATGGAAAAATGTTATCACAAGCATCATCTCCTTCAAATTAATTGAACTCATCCCCATACCCTAACCACCTTCTTGATAGTTTCCTTGACACAGCATTGCTACAGATAGGGTCCACATATGCCAAGGAAACATTACTTGAGTGTCAGGGTAGCTTCCAGGCTCATTCAAAGTGTGTGCCTTTATTTCTTCCCTTGCATCCTTAATATTTAAGATGTTTGGAAATACAGCATTAATTGTGGTAGATTTCATCCCTACATCCAATCATCAGCAACCGCTGTATGCTTTACCTTCAACTCTTCTAACAGCTTCCCAGCTGCTCCCATGGGCTCGGATTTCACTCTTTCCTCCTTACAGCCTAGTCACCACCCAGTAATCAAGTGAGGTGTTGTTTTTTGTTTTAAAGATTTTATTTATTTATCTGAGAGAGAGAGAGTGAGAGAGAGCGTGAGAGGGGAAGAGGTCAGAGGGAGAAGCAGACTCCCCGCATAGCTCGGAGCCCAATGCGGGACTCCACCCGGGGACTCGGGATCATGACTTGAGCCGAAGGCAGTGGCTTAACCAGCTGAGCCACCCAGGTGCCTAAGTGAAATTTTTTTTGAAGAGTAAGTCTGATCAATGTGATCAAGGCATGTCTGTCTGTCCCTTTATCACTCACAATAAAATTGGGTCCTCACAAGGGTGATTTGCTTGTTTCATTTGCTGGGTACTTCAATTTCAATTCCTATCACTCTCTCTCGAGCTCCCTGGACTCCATTCATACCAGCCGCCTCTGCTTTGCTTTACACACATTGACTTTGCTCCCATTTCAGGCTCTGCCTTTGCAGTACTCTAGGCCTAGAACATTCTTTCCCAGATCTCTCTGTACTAATGCTCTCCCTTTTCATTCAGATCTCTGGTCAATTATCCCTTCTCAGAGGTCTTCCTTAACCTAAATCCCATATATAGTAGTACCCCCTTCACTATCCCTTTATCCGTGCTTTCACATAACACTAGATATATTTTTAAGATGCATTTTATATAATCATATATTTGTCAATTGCCAGTTTTCCATCATTAAAAGAGAAATCGCCAAGAGTAGGGCCTTTTTCTTACTACTGGATTGGAAGGGTGTAGGACATAAAACTAGGCATTTACCAATCATGTGAATGAATCTTTCATTTACATTCCTAAGCACTTTTTGCTTCACTTAGTTTTCCTCTCTTTTACTACTATTACAATTCCACCCAGGCTTTTAAGCAAAGATGCTTTTTATAAGTGGATACATGTTAATCATCATTACGAGGGATTGCTATAGGGGTCACTGTTTATTTATTTTAAATGTTTTATTTGACAGGGCGGGTGAGAGAGCACAAGCAGACAGAGTAGTAGAGGGAGAGGCAGAAGCGGGGAGCCTGATGTGGGTCTCAATTCCAGGACCCTGAGATCATGACCTGAGTTGATGGCAGATGCTTAATCATCTGAGCCACCCAGGCACCTCAGGGGTCACTGTGTTTAACGCATAGGGAAAGTGGACACTTCAAGCAAGTCCCAAAGTGAATCCTACCAAGAGTCTCTGTGCGCGGAGAAAGCAGCTGGGGAGGAGATGGGATCAAGGGCAGAGCTCACAGGAAGAGAGGGAATGAGGTTTTGTTTAGGAGTCCTGAATCGAACTGGTGCTGTCAGTGTAATTAATCCCATTCTGTAGTCTCACGGACCAGCTTATCCCCCACCCTGCCACCTCCCACCCAAGCAGTAAAAATACATTTTACACTTTACATTTCTAGACTTATTAAACAATTAAAGACTTTTTCTTAGCAAATCAAACTTCAAGGCTGACTTTATTCTCTCCTCTCATTTTTATTATTGAATAAATTAATTTTCCCTGCAATATGAGCAGGGTTTTCTCCCCCCTGTTGTCATGACATTATATGCTTTGATCCAGGTGATTATTTTCTTGCAATGGAGGGTGGGTAGAGAAAAAAAAAAATCCCATGCTGGGATGATGCATGTGGATGAGCTCGCTGAAATACTTTTTCCTTTTTGCCTTAGTCTCTTTGCCCACGTCCAGTTCAGAGGATGCTAATATAAACCTTGCCCACCTCTCTCAGCCCATCTTTCTTACTCAGACAGTTCCCCAGCAGCTTTCTGATGGGCACACACTCTTCCGTTTCCAGGACAAACTGTGCCACGGCCTTCCGTCCTGGCAACTGGCCCCGCACGGTCTCACTTTTGACACTGTCCAGGACTACTCCTCTGATGTCTTTGGGCTTACCTGGCACCCCAAAGATGATAAACAGGCCCAGACAGTCATCTCCTATCAAGTGACAGAATTCTTCAAGCTTATCAAATCGACTTCTCTTCCTGGAAGACCCCCCTGCCCTGGATTCTGGAGGGTACATGTCACAGGGCTGAGATGCCACAGGAGGGAGGGAAGACATCTGCAGAGTTTGCACTGCCAGCTGAAGCCTGATCTGTTTGTCGGCTCCCCAGAAAGTCCAAATCCAGTCTGCCCCGAACAGTACAGCTTGGTGCTTGGTCATCTTGGTGGTGGTGAGCCATTCATCCACTCCCTTGTCTTGGCAGAAAGTGATGAAGTGGATTAAGAAGATCTCGTTCAGAGTGTTGGAAGCTGGGCACAGATTGCTCAGAGGATCTTCGAATCCAAGATACTCCCTCACTTTCCGAGCTGCATGGACTATAGCCTCGCTGACAACCTCACAGATGCTGGAATCCTCTTTGCTGTCCTTCGGAGGCAACTGTTGCGATGAGTTTTGCCCCATATTTCCTCTGCACCTGATCAATACTGCTTCCGAAGATCAAACGTATGAAGCTCATGCAGAATGACTTCTTCGGAGAAGTTTTACAGTGTTTTACAGTGAAGTCATGTCTGGTAATGCAGTCCCAGTTTTCCGACTCAGCATTGACGTGGCGTAGCTGAGCACATAGACACACAGCTAAACAAACATGCCCGGTCTCTCTGTTTGCCAATGAGGTGTGTTGTATTCACACATTCCTGCTGGTTTATTAAGTTAGAGATGATTAACTCTCACCAAAACATCTGTTCTTCTCTAGCGATGTTCACTCCACTTCTAATATTGGGCAATCTCTTCCAAGATAGGTTTCCGCTTTTCAAATTTTACTTAAAGACAGTATTTAGTTCTTTAAAGGAATATACATCTCCTTCTAAAACGAACTTCTTCAACTTTGATGGCGAGTCATTTCCCTTTGCTTTTCTAATAACCCCTCTGCTAGGATTCCTTACGCCCCACCCAGTCCAGCTGCCTATTTCCTTTTGTACAGAAATTCCTCAGAGCCCTCAAATTTCTACCTGTCAATATATGCTATAACCCTCCCCCATGAAATTTATGGGAGTTTGCAAATGATAAAGCATCTGTGTCACTGTTCTAATAGGTCAGAAATAAAGCCTACTGGGTATTCTGCACAAAGGAAAATAAAGTCACAGAGCATAAAAATAGGAGACAATTATCAACTGACTTTATTTCTTTTCATATGTTAAAACCAGCAGTGCACCATGTTTTGTAAATAAAATATATCTCATCAAAAAAAAAATTTAACTTTATCACATATCATCAGTTATGTTACACTGCCCTGAATAAAGAATATTTGGCATCTCTAACAGTCTTCTGGCATATTTTTTTTAACCAGGTCTGAATAAGAAATTGTTTTTCAAATGGTGACATATGTTCACATTAAAAAAAATACTAGTATGTAAGAGTCCAATACAGTTACCAGACAATGAATAGTAGAGAGTAAAGGATTATTATTAGCATCAGATCATTTTAGTCACGAATAAACAGTAATTTGGTATTATAGGCCCTTGCTGAAAAGCTTGGTAACCTGCTAAGAACTTGCAAGATCACACCACTGATATTCAAATAGAATTTATAAGCAAATCCAAATCTGAACTGCCTCTCCCCACACCAATTTGTGACGTGTCTTTACCATGTGGGCTACCGTGGGAAGTGTAGTAGTGAATAAAAAATAGGTTATTTTTTCGACTACCCCTAAAAATAATGATAAACACAGTAAGTTTTTGCCACCGCTATTTCCTTTAGAAATAAATGTCATCTGGGCCCTGTGCTAAAAACATGAATTACGTTTTCTCATCAATATATAGCCATTCTAAAACTCATTGTGCAGCCTCAGCGTTACTGAACTCTGAGACGAAATGTTCAGAT
This sequence comes from Mustela putorius furo, assembly GCF_011764305.1. NCBI lineage: Eukaryota > Metazoa > Chordata > Mammalia > Carnivora > Mustelidae > Mustela > Mustela putorius. The sequence continues at coordinate 24,219,699 of NW_025422368.1, read as the reverse complement.
GCATCTTCAGCTTAACAAAATCCCATCCACTGATAGCCTGAGAAATATACAATTAATAACAGTAGGTAGATGGTTAGTATTTTGATGTCATGAGATACTCAGCAAGAAGGAAAATAAGCAGCTTAATACTGTGAAGGTTTTTGTTTGGGTCTGATTTCTTCAGAAATTTCTACAAATTTGGGGGGGAACTTCTGAATTCATTTGAGTTAATAGTATTCAAATGTCCCTGGTGTTCTTCCTTTTGAGGCTAAAGGATCCAAGATGAAGGCTGAAACTTTCAACTCTTCAACAATTAACTGGGTGATGTGTCATCAGAGAAGGGGCATTTCATATACCCTAATTTAGTTGGGATGATCAATATTAACATCATTTTTAATATCATTAAAATTCAGTTTGGAGAAGGAGAGATCATCCCAACCTTTCGAGGACCAGTTGGTATATGACTGTTTGGAGCACTGCATTTGCTTTTCATCATCTCCTGTATGTCACAAAATAAAAGTTCTATTTTCTATGTACTAAATATATACACGTATTTAGAAAAATATATAAAATAGGACAAGAGGTGGCAAGTGGAGGTGGCCGCTGGCATTTAGCAGGCACGTGGAACACTTGAGGAAATTCCACATACGGATTTTGAAAGCATGTAATGTCCTATGCTGACAGCTACAGTGTTGTCACACTGACGTGACGAGATCATCCACGCACTGCTTCCTGATCCCCAAATCCTGGGTACTGTTGAATGGGAACGTGAAACGCTACAGTAAAACACTCATATTAAATGCAACACTTTAAATATATCACAGATTTTTACATTAAATAGAGGACAGACCACTACACTCTCATTCACCAGTGTCTCATTTTTCATGGCGTCTTCGGAATAGGCACACGCTGTCCCCCGCAACCCAGGCCTCCGTGTCCATTTCCGAGAAGGTGGAATGATCAATTGTATATAATCTGTTGTTTGTTCTAGATTCTTTGAGTTGTTTGAAAAATCAGGTGGAGGAAAGCCAAGGGGCTCCTCATGCTCGTCCAAGTGCTCAGATTAAACATTGGAGTCCTCGTCAGTGATGCTGGCACTGGGGGAACGGGCGGCAAAATCCCGAAACATGTCGTCCTCCTTTAACATGTGCTGGAAAACAAGGGGATGGGGTCATGAAACAGGAAGCAGGAGCTCGGCACGACACACGCTCCGTTAAAACATGCAGTCCTTTGGGGTTATTTTAAATATCTTTTTAGAATAACATTTTTATTTTAAACTTCTTCTCATTTTTAAAGATTTTATTTTTAAGTAATCTCTACCCCCAACGTAGGGCTCGAAGTCACAACCCCAGGGATCAAGAATCGCACGCTCCACCAACGGAGCCAGCCAGGTGCCCCTGTAGAATAACATTTTAACTTCGTTTTACAGACTTACCGTTAGATTGTTGATGCCTTTGGAGAACACCCCTATCTGTCTCACTGTGCCTTCTGAATCCTCCATCTGTAAAGAACACACCCATCACGTGACCTACTCGGTTGCATCATTTCAAAGAAAGGACAGCAAAATGAGAAGTCAAAGAAGAAATAATGCAAGTGATATGAAACGGGCTGGGAGCAACAGAACACTTCTGGGGATACCTCCTTTCGTTACAGCAACCAGAGGCTAAGAATGAGCCAAAATGTCCCTTTCCTGGCACCTCTAGCCTAATGCTCTGATATTGACAATGACATCAAAGGATTGGTGACTAGGGGGCAATACTCAAATCCAGGACTTTGCATTGAAAAAGACTACATGAGCTGTGTATTTCCACTTGACTTAATACACAGATTTCCATAACCCAGAGACAGTATAACATCAGTGAGCAGCCCAGCCTGGCAGCTTGGAAGCCCAGGTCTTCAAGCTGCTCTTCTATCTCAGGTGAGTTACTCAGCCTCTCCGTGCCTCGGTTTCCTTCCCCCTACACTGAGGATGACAAGGCTCTGTCAGTGAAAGCTGACATACGTTAACTGCTGAGGATAGTGCCTGGGACATAGCAAGCAACTGGGAAGCTATTGACTATTATTTTCTTATTATAATTTCATATATTAGAGAAAAAACTGATTAGTAGACACAGTGCATCAAGTTTCCATTTAGTGTTTCATGGCTGGAGGAACTTGAAAGAAAACAGGCATGTCCTATTGCCTTTACCTGCTCCAACCGGTCCAAATCATCTTCGTCATACAGACGCATGTCCAATCCAGGTTTAAATCCCTTCTTAGAGGTACATCCTGATGGATGTCCCAGTTCCATAGGACAAATATATTCTTCCCCATCTTCCTGTCTCTTCCTTCTCAGATTCCCAAAATTGCCGAAGGTAAGTTTCCTTGGCTTTAAAAGAAAAGCAAACATCCAGGGATTTAATAAAACTCATATGGCAGAGAATTGAGAATATGCATGATTCAAATATTCACTCCATTTACAGAGAAAAGCAATTGGATGATTAAATTGTTGTGACAAAAATAAAAGCACCCTGTGTGTGTATGATTGATGTGCCCAAATATAATAAATGATCCAGATTATGAATCTCAGAAGATTAAGCTTGTTCTACTTATTCACCCCAATTAGCTGCGCAGTCACGGTGATACGCAAAAAAATGCCAAGAGCCTTAGTTTTTGATTAAACAGGACTTAATGCAATGCTATTTCTCAGGGATGAATCCAGTTTTGCAAGGTTTTCCCATCTCAGATCAGGAAAAGAGAATGGTCCTAACTGTGTTTTCTTTTCAGGGGAAGCTATGATTATCCTGTATGCCCGCTATGCTTCCATAACAGAACTGAGGTTGCTAAAGGAATCCTCGCTTGTTTGGAGAGAGAATTTCTAATGATACTTGGAAGAGAAACTCCATCTGAGTCACTGCATAGTCCCTGAGACTATCAGTTCAGCAGACGGTGATCAGGCTGATGGTGAGAATTTAAATAGAACAGAGTCTTTGAGCAGTTTCAAATCTGGCAGATCTCTTAAGAGAGAAAGGGAGCTAATGAGAAAGTGTCAGGCAGGTAGAGGAGGTAAAAGAGAGAGAGAGAAATATCTATATTTCTATATATAAAGAACTTAGTACAAATTTGCAGAAGAGCTGATAAACTCTATCTCCACATTAAGTTGGTTGAGATAACAGACTCATAAGAGTTCACAGAGAAATGATTAAAAAGAAGAAAATGTAATCTGAATTTGGTATGACCCATGAATCTGGGTATACCCGGAAACAGCCATTCTCTGTTGGTCTACCTTGAATCCTTTCTTAAGTATCTTTTTCTAACTTGCAAGATTGGTTCATTGCAAGCCAGACAAGTTGAATCTGTGTGAGAAATCTTCCTCTTCTGCTGGATTTATCCATAGAACAACTGCAATCAATGTTTGAGCCCAAGTCATGGACTCTGCATTGGCAATACACTGACTGCATCCCAACGTCATCCTCTTCATCACTGTTAACTCTAATAGAATAAACGTGAGCAAAGGTCCCCCCAGAAAGACACTTGCAAAAATGCATTTTCTTAATTACTCTTAAAGATGCACAGACCATTAACCCATCCACAAGACTCAGTAAACTCCAGAAAATGGGACAGTCAGGTCAAAACCAAGCCCCAGCTTTAGTTTTTGCTTTAACCAGTTATTAGAAGACAGAAGCCTGAACCAACCTTCACTTTGGCCGTGGCTGTCAGGAGTACATAATCTGGTAACTCCATGGCATCACGCTTTTGGTGCTGGGCCTCGGCCCCGATCAGAAGGTTGAAATGAGTAGCCAAATGTCTTCGCAAGAGGGTCTTCCTTGGTGGGATGTTCAACAGCTGAGCCATTGTTTCTACATTAAAACGAGGTTCTAGAACCTAGAAAAAAAAAAGTCATTTAAGGCACTGTGTATCATGCATGTCTGCCCTGCGCTTTGTAATTGGCAAAGTTCCTTCATTTAGTCATCACCAATGATCCCGCAACAGCCCAGAGAGACCGAGCATGGACTTTGATTTTCAAGCTATAGATCTTTATTTTGCCTAAGCCAGTGAGAAGTACAGCCGTTCCCAACATCCATGCATTCCAAAGTTAGGGCTTGTAGCTCCCCAAAGTGGAGCCTTTGGAAGGCGACTCCTTATATCACTGTGCAGAAATAGAATCTGGATGTGGCAGGTGTTTCACGCCTTTGGTGCTGCGCCTCACATGAGAACCAGTGGCCAGATGGTCACATAAGATAAGAGACAATGGATTGAAATCTGATCTAACCCTACATGATACAAATACATGATGGGGAAAAATACTCGGAAAGTAAAGACTCCCTAGAAATGGTTACAGGAGGGCTCACTTTGATGGTGCTAGGATTATGACAAGCAAACTGATAATGTCCTAACTCATTTGACTGATGGAAACAAAATGAGAAGTCAGTTTTTCAATTAAAAGAGAGTTTTACCATGAGCCCACCATGGACACCACTGCCTCTGAGATTGGGGGCATATTCTGCCAAGTCCACGGAGCACAGCCACTCCATCACCCGGTGATTGGTCCACTGCTGAACTTCGGACGGGGTGACGCTGTTCTGTGAGAACAAACAACCACCAGGAGCTTCAGTCATGAGAGACTGTGGGCTCTGAGAAACACACAGAGGGTTTTGGAGGGGAGGGGGCTAGGAGGTTGGGTGAGCCTGGTGGTGGGTATTAAGGAGGGCACGTATTGCATGGAACACTGGGTGTGGTGCATAAACAATGAAATCTGGAACATTTTCTTTTTTATGAAAAAAGTAAAACAAAATAAAAGGAGCGTTAGTCCATTGACTGTGGGATCCCAAACACTCAAACTGCACCTTCTACAAAGTCTGCCTTCTAGAGCACAATTCCCTCGACATCCCACTAAGTATTTACAGAAAAGGTGAAAAGGGGTCTGCTAATCTCAGGTTTGTTTTGAGGCATCCGTGCCAGTGTTCCAAGCTTTTTTCACAAACTCATGAAGCAGTGCTTTAGGAAAACAAGTCTCTAGAGTGATATTTAACTCTGTGGCTTAAGGAGGCAGGAAAATAAGAGACACTCGAGAAAAGGAGGGAGGGAAATTAAAACACAATCTTTGTGGTTACACAGGTAGAGCCATCACAATGGGGGGGATATAGGAAAATAAAGCCTGAGAAGGTAATGAGGCTGGACTTGAGGCTCTGAGGATGGCAGAAGCCTTCCCTGCCGCCCAAGAAGACTCGTGTGTCTGTTTTGCCCGCACAGCTGTCCCGTGCATGGAGAGCGCATGCAGCAGGAATCTGAACCTCAGGTGCTACCTTGTCAGACGGCCGCCTCCGCAGACAGTTCGGTTCAAAGTTATTGATCCTCAGGACCTGGATAGCCCTTTTGATACTGAGATGATGTAGCGCACTCACGACCTTCAAAGACAGTAAGTCATCCTGAAAAAAAAAAAAGAACAACAACAACAAAAAGAGGAGTTCACTGAGCTGGCCTAGAGCAGGAGGACCTTCTCAGGGAAACCCCTCTACCAACAGGCCTCGAGCGCTTGTATTTTCAAACGCTTTATTTGGTAACAGAACACTTTTTTTCCTGTTCCCAACAAAATCCTCTCCAGGACCCCAAATTAAAAACAACAACCAAAAAATTAGTGTTGTATCAACAGAAGCCAAGTTTCACCTGTTTCTCTTCCAGACACTTTGAAACAGGATCGTGAGACCCCACAGCTCTGTAGAGCACAGTTGGAAAGGAATTGGCTGGGTTACACTTTGATTTGGTGTGATAAAGCAAAGAGCTAAGAGCACATGATGTTCAGTGAGGACAGCAGAACTAGGTTTGCTGAACTAAGGCACATCACCATTTGGGAGAAAATCAGAAAAGTATCTCTGTTATAGTATTCCCCAAGCCTCAAGGAATCTCTAGTTCTTGATTATTATGCTCTATCCAGCAGAGTCTGTGAATAATTTTGGGAAAATTATGTTGATCGATGAGAAGGTTTTGGTGAGAGTTAAAGAGAAAAGAGACATGAAGAAGTTATTAGTAGCAACATGTATCACCATCAGTTCCTTCCAGGTGTAACTTTCCTGTCTGTGGTTATTGGGAACATTTCAAACATACCAAACACACCAAAACAAATTATTTCAGAAGGTGATGTGGAGGGCAGTGTCAAGATAAGCACCAGTCTATTTCCAAACACACCCAGAAAATAAAACAAGAAAAATATCCATTTTAGACACACCTTACTGATAAACACATTTGTTGTTGGTGGTGGGGGGGTGATAATCTATTATAGAAATAGTTTTTAAATAAAAATATTGGACAATCAGCTTAAATTCTTAAAGCTACTCAGCAAAATTATTTCCTGAATTTTTTTTGGATCAATTTCTTTAAGGCACTTCCTTATGGTAAGTTAGAAGGCATTCAACACATTTTAATCTAAGATTGAGACACCCATTCAAAACATTTCCACGTGGGTCAGTTTCAACTAATTCAAGTTTTTCAGATTTAAAAAAATCTAAATACGTGATTACAATGTAAATACAATGCAAATTATTTTAGCTTGAGAGATTTTTTTTAGAGGGCTGTTTTACATCAAAACAGATACTATTTTTAGATTTTTTAACAAATCTTTTGTTTTTTTTAAAGATTTTTATTTATTTATTTGACAGAGCAAGATCACAAGTAGGCAGAGAGGCAGGCAGAGAGAGAGAGGAGGAAGCAGGCTCCCTGCTAAGCAGAGCCCGACGCCGGACTCAATCCCAGGACCCTGAGATCATGACGTGAGCCGAAGGCAGGGGCTTAGCCCACTGAGCCACCCAGGTGCCGCCGCCTTCTTCTTCTTCTTTTTTTTTTTTTTTAAGATTTTATTTATTTATTTGACAGAGAGAGAGAGATCATAAGTGGGAGAGAGGCAGGCATAGAGAGAGAGGGAGAAGCAGGCTCCCTGCTAAACAGAGAGCCTGATGCAGGGCTCGATCCCAGGACCCTGAGATCATGACCTGAGCCGAAGGCAGGGGCTTAACCCACTGAGCCACCCAGGTGCCCAAATCTTTTAGGTAATTTTAATTTACCAAAGAGTTGCCAAAGAGAGATAATAGTTCCATATATCCTTCACTCAGCTTTCCCTAATGGTTAACACCTTCTATAACCATAATGTAGTCATCAAAACTGAGGAATTAACATAAACAAAAAAATGGTAATTAAAACTACAGACTTTACTCAGATTTCACCAGTTTTTCCACTAGGTCCTTTCTCTATTCCAGGATCCAGCCCAGGATACCATGTTCAAATAGGTATTTTTGTGACTCAGAACTTTTGAGGTCTAATTGTCTAAGATGATTTACTCTTTTATAGTCACAAAATTTATGTGCACTTTTCTTGTGGTTTTAAGCCTGAATCTACTCACGTTCGTGCAGAAGCATACCTACCTAGACAAGCAGGCAAGTATTTACTGAATTTGTTGCAGGCTGAGCTATTAAGAGGAGGAATCTGGAAACATCTTAGGTTCAAACACCCTGTGACTTCTGACTGCTTTCTGGCTGTGGAAACTTGGTTGAGCTACCCCATTTCTCAAGTTTCTCATTCCCTCACCTAAACACTGGGGGATAACAAGAATGTCACCTCAAGGCTTGCTGAAACTGGAGTATTCATAGGAGTACGGAGCTTGGAAGAGTGTCTGGCACACAGTATACATGCAATGTGCCACGCGCTCGTGTTATTACAAGCAGGTGCCCACCAAGGTACGGACTTTGGTTCAATGACAGAGAAGAAAATGAATCCCATGAAAGGAACCCCACAATTCTGACATTGAAAAATAAGCTGTTTGAAATTTTCAACAGCTTTTTTTTAAAAAAAAGATTTATTTGTTTGACAGACAGAGATCACAAGTAGGCAGGGAGGCAGGCAGAGAGAGAGAGGAGGAAGCAGGCTCCCTGCTGAGCAGAGAGCCCGATGCGGGGCTCCATCCCAGGACCCTGAGATCATGGTCTGAGCTGAAGGCGGAGGCTTAACGCACTGAGCCACCCAGATGCCCCAAATTTTCAACAAACTTAAAGAAGATACTTCTCGGGGTTGGTTCCAGAGCGTAGCTCACAAAAGGCCTTTTAAAGAAAAGAATCTAAAGCAGCAGTGCACTACCAGGACTGCGGAATCTAGAACAAGTTCTCCTGGAAACGGTCTCTTCCACTGTTGTAAAGTCCTTCTACCTCTTAGATGGAAGGATAAAAATACGGAACAGTAATGCAGGAATCAGAGAGTCCACCTCAGCCTACTTCTTGCCTCTGCGATTACTCCCCTCGTGGAACGGAGCTAAACGAGAGAAAGGAGGCAGGTTTTGGGTGACATTCTCCAAAGCAGAAGGGAGGAGAGGAGACGGGTCTCTAGATGTCAGGTCAACAGGGTGGTCTCTTCTGAGCAGTCACTGCATATAGGAATGTGTAACTCAGAAACCCCCAGGGCTTCGACACTCTACACTCTATTTTTTAAATATCGTTAGGAGAGGGGCGCCTTGGTGGCTCAGTCAGTTAAGTGGCTGCCTTCGGCTCAGGTCATGATCTCAGAGTCCCGGGACCAAACCTCACATCAGGCTCCCTTCTTAGTGAAAGTCTCCTCCTCTCTCTGACCCTCTCCGGGCTCGTGCTCTATCTCACTCTCTCTCTCAAATAAATGAATAAAATCTAAAATAAAATAAAACAAAGCATCTTCATAACATATAATTCGCATATAAAATTATGCGAAAATTTACCCCTTCAAAGCGTGCACTTCAGTGTCTACATTGTCGAATATACATAAAACCATCTTCCTGGAGAGCTGAGTTTAGATTAGCCTTCATACAGCTTAAATCCAAGTTTTAAATTTCCCAACGGTACTGCAATCACCAAATCCTCTGACTTCAACTTAACAGAAACTCTTCTGGCTCTTCTCAAGTTAAGGCAACACCCTGAAACTCTGGTGGAATCATTGTGAAAACAATGTATTTTGCTCACTATTTCTGTGTCTTTCCAGAGAAAAGCAATTTGACACTCCCCTTCCCCAACTCCCAGGAGCCAATCACTTACAATAGTCATGTAATGGAGCATTCGACCATCTACCCGTCCTTCGTCAAACTGGGTCTTGTACTGGGGGAGACCAATGTCATCCAACCACCCTACAGGAGAGAAATTGGTGTTGTTAGTAAGCCACGCAACACCTGTACTTGTGATTCAAAAGAAAAAGCAGCTTCATTCATTTATTCATTCATTCAGTCAGTCACTCATTTACTCATTCATGAATGAGTGAATTTAAAATCTCTTACTAGTAACCCAGTTGAAATCCAGCTTTCCATGGTTGGTTTCTTCTTCAGACCCCACGGCTTGCAGTGCCAGCTGGAGCTTCTTTCGATGAAGTGAATGCTTAATCCCAAGTTCCTGAAATAATAAGCAGAAACACTGGTTTGACCATTCTGTCACTATGGGCTAGATGCCACTGGCAAAAGATGCCAGCTCCCCCCAAACGAAGCCAGTGTTAAAGACCCGACAATCCTGTTCAGTCAGCATGCCAAGTCAAGTTGGTGAAATGTTGCTGAACAAAAGGCCCCTAGAAAGCCAAGACCACAGCAACTAGTTTAATGGGATGTTCCATTCCCTAGTAGGCCCCTTCCTCAGCCAGACTGGAATTCTATTCTTTCTGTACAAAAGGTTAAACAATTAGGAAATATGTTAAATAATTTGACGTAAGATGTAGGGCTCTTTCCTTTTCCTTTTTGCAAAGTAAAGTTGAATTGCATACATTACACTGAGAAGTTGGGCCAATGCTAAAGCCTCACAAAGATTCTGAGAAATATGAGCTTAAGGTTTATTATTATGTCTATACAATTATTTCTCATTAAAATAGCCAGTGGCTTACATGTTTCATAAGGAATCATTAAGATCAGGTCCTTCTTGTTAAATCCATGCGATTAAATTAAAAAAAAAAAAGTGTGAAGCAGAAAACACAGTTTTTCAAGAGTACTGACTGGCTCCCCCCATGACCCTTTCTGGAGTATAAAACAATTCTACAATCATATTCTCTTTCTCAGTAGCCATTGTCTAAACAAAACAGAGAAGCAGTCACCTTCTCCAGATCTTGCTGAGAAGCCTGCAGAAGTGTTTGGCCAGATGCAATCCAGTGCTTGCCTGAATTCACGTAGGACCCCAAGCCCTGCTCCACAAGCCAATCACAAACCTGCTCCTTGTTCCATTTGGCAAATGGCATATCCAAGTCGCTATAAGAAAACGAACAACTGTGTGAAGAACAATTCCAAGCCAGCCCTGTGGCTTCTCAAGGTTGACCAACTTATACTGAATTAATGTAGAAATTCCCTAGTAATGCCTTATTTGACCGTGAAAAGCTTACTTTTCAGTCCATGTTTAGGGGAGGTGGTACTGGCATTGAAAGTTACCTCAAAAGGACCACAGCTTCATTTCAAATGAAACCACAAAAGATTCAATATGATTGAGCAAGAAACATATTGTGTGGAAGAAAAACAAGTTGAACCAACAAGTCAAGTCACTGTACTAGTTTCAGTCAACGTGGTTTGAAGACTGAATTTCCAAACAGAAAACACTAGGTTAGATGGAGAGAAATCAAGTCTAACTTGAACTGTAGCAGAATTATGGTTTCTCTCCAAATGGTTATCAGTGAGAAGAGCGCAACATGCCATCACTGAGTACAGGGAAACATAATCACAGTAATTTCTGGGTCAAATTTTCTACTTTGACATGTAAATCGTGTTCCTCTTTGGGGGAAAAAATGTAGATAAACAAAAATTTTCTTTATTTTTTTTAAAACAGCACAAGGAGATCCTCTACTGTGTATAAAGAGAACACATGGCAAATGAGACCTTCATGTGTTTGGAGAAAGCCAGGGTTTCCTCCTTGATAAAACCTGTGCCCAGTCTTCTGCGAGGGTAGGAGAGACCATGTTCCAAAGACTAAGTGTAATGGTTTGTGCTAGATGTTTGCCAACCCCATCCTTCTCATGCTCAGTAGGTCAGTACAGTAATTTCAAAACAGCCCTCAATTGTGGTAAGGGTGTAGGAAAAGTTCCTAGAGTCTTAACAGAGAAAGCATTACATAGTCCTGATAAATTCAGGATTATTTAATCCTGATTAAATTCCGTTAGAATTTGTGTCTTAATGAATTTATGTAGGTGCGTTCACAGAATCCATTAGTCATTAACGTTCACTGAACAGTTACTATTTACCAGATACTCAACGCATATTAACTCCTTTAATCTTCATAATTAGACTAATTCATACCAGGGGACACGGAGGCGTAGAGTATGGATGTAGTTGCTCAAAGGTCACCCAGGTTACAGGAAGCAGCCAAGCCAGCAATCAGATCCAAGCAGTCTGTCTCTAGAACCTACTCTTAACCGCTATGTTAGCCCATCTCTCTAGAGCTATGCTTTAGAGTACTTGGGGTAACTATTTTCTCAGTCAGATTGAAGTCAAAGAATCATTCTTACACAGATGTTGCTGACACTTTAGCTTTGGTTCCTCCCCTGGCTCACGCAGCGCTCATCTTCTGCATGATTTTCACCAACCACTGCCAACCCGCACTGCGCTAAAGATGACGGACCCCTCTGCCAGGCCAAGGGGTAAGCAAGGGATTCTACTGCTCAGCCCAGGGACAATACTAACATTGCAAGTGCTCATAGCCTGGACATGTGGGTAGAGATGTCAAAGTCCATTCGTTCAGTTTTTCTCACCTGTTAGATTGTCCCAAATCTCGAGACCAACCCAGTCGTGGCCCTGCAGTTGCCCTTGTCCCTCCTCTTTTAAATTCAGGCTCAGACAGGTCATCTGGGTTGAATGTAGTTGACTGACTTCTCCTAAGTCTGAATAGAAGAAAACAACATCACATTGCCTTGTAGAGACCTGAGGAGACCTTAGGACTTTAAAGTTAATGAGAACATTGCTTATGTATGGTCAGAAAAGACGTCTGGATTTACACTTTAACTGAGACCCAGTGAGTCAGTGCATCCCAGATCACAATCTTCCTTCCATCAAAGGAACAGCCAAGCCTTACAACTGCATACTTGTTTCTAGGCAATCTTCCATTTATTCCTACATTTGAGCAACACACAACACAAAGCCCCCTCCGGTTGTCTGCTGTGTTACTTACTTTCCAAAGAGTTTCATGATACCTCTGGATTTCTTTTTGGAATCCGGCGATGGTGGAGATATCTGCGAATTTTTCGGCTGGGAAGATCTACCAGCCAGATCTAGGTGCTCAGCTGTCTCCTTCTCTGTTTCAGCTATTCCAAGAACAGAATACATACTTGGTGAGTTTTAAAGTACGGAATGAACATGACTAGATGCTACCCTTCTTAACTTTAGCAACTGTTCACAAATTCTTCTTCTGTTGGTCTGTAAAGAGCACCCTACAAATATTACAGATGGAACACAAATTTATGTTCTGCTTTACCGTCTGCTGTGTATCAGTGAATGATGTGTATAATATCGCATATGATATTGTGCCTAAATTCATTAACTCACAAATTACCACCTCTTTGAAGTTCAAAGGTGGGATAGGATTGCCACATTCTTTAAGTGATCTGAGATCACTTAAATTAATCTCGATTTTTCTGCAGCACTTGGTACTGCTGACATTCTTCCCACATTCTTCAAAATCATCATCTCCTTCATCTTGTTAGGACAATCTCCCAGATCTGTCATCTGATCGTTTCTTCTCTGCTATAGGACCTGTTTTCTCCTCTTCTTCCACTCCGAGATTCTGTTCTAGGCTCCTGCCAGCAGGATCTCTGAACAAGTTCACCCACTCCGTGCCTGGCACAAAATGATGGCTTCCCTCATTCATAAGCAGCCAGTATCACAATCTCTGGTCCTAATCTCTCTCCCCAGACTCAGGATCTGAACGTTTATGGATATTCCCAATGTGCTGTGCCAGGAACATCTTAGACTCAACAAATCCATCCAATTCTCAGAAGAATTCTCTTAGATTTTCTTATTCAATATTCCCTTGATACTAATTAATATTCTTCCTGTTACTCCCCATTCACACTCTTTGGCATTTTCTTTTCACTCCCTCCTCTCCTTTGGCATTTACATCAGATCCTAGTCACCAAGCCCTGGCAGTCTTTTTTCAAGAGAGTTATTCCTATTTATAACTTGCTATGTCCTACTGAGAAAAGACTGTACTGGATATGCACACATTTTTCTTTTGATATAAAATCAGTGTCTGTTGATTCTGCCTTGAAAGAGTAACATCCAAATTTGCTATGCCCAGTTCTCCCAGCATTCTCTATTTCTTAATTCTTTTACCTGCCCCTTAAGACATGATCCCCCACTAACAAACACAAGCAGTACTGTTTCCTCAGTGTGAGACGACACTTTTACGGGAAAGAAAAAGTTGTACAAAAATCACAGAAATGGTGTTTCAGCAAGATACAAAAGTTGCAGAGGTTGACTTTTCTACGAAGCACAGCTGTGATTATAGGTTATAATAAGCAGCACTGGGCTCTTAGCATTATCAATGTATTTCTTCTAAGAAAGATGCAAAAAACATTTGAAAATGTTGTCTGGATTTTATTTATCCCATGTGTATTCTAGAAATGTAAGACTGCAAAGGGAGAAAAGTAACCTGTGCTGACCCACATGAGTTGGTGTATGGGTATCTCAGGGAAAATCCAAAGGAACCTTTCCATCCAAACCCCAAAGCCATCACGGGTACGGGTATACCAGAAAATGTTGCCTAACTCACCCTCATTCTAAAAGCATCCTGTTTTCATTTTTTTGTTTTGAGGATGTTTTTCCTCCCTCCCAAGCCCCACACTTTTAAAAAGGAAAACGGAGTTTCCCCTCTCCTAAAATCACTCTGGGGGAGGGCTCCTTAAATATCCCAGAAATCTTCCTCCAGTGTCACTAAATGCCACTTCCATCTTCAAAGCAATAAATGTCAGAAGAACATTCCCTTAAGAAAAGTCAGTCTAAAGCAATCATTTGCAATGTCTTCTACAGACTTCTCGATTTGGCTGAAAACATTGCTCTCTGGGGATAATGGAGACATGGAGAAGGAACTGTCAGGACCTGGGAGTTAGTGTGAGACAGGATGCACTGGAAGGGTGAGAAAGCTGGAAGGTACGAGGCAGGAGAGTCCTGCCCTGGACTCTGAGGGTGCCGTGCGCTTCTGGGTCCTCCCAGAGCTCCTGGCAAGGTGTCATTAGCAGGGGTTAAAACAGCACGTAGGCTGGGAAGCAAAGGCTCTCCAGAGAGTTCACTTTAGCAGCAGTTGGAAGGAACTCTCTGGAGTCGAGGACAACATTTTCTGATCGCTGCCAGCTTGCTTTCTAGAGATCGCAGATGCCAAGAGCAAGGATTAGTCAGCCTGGAGGACAGCACTGGCGAAGGCTGGCATGCAGGGGTACGATACCTAGGGTGGGTGCACTGGCACTTCGTTTACGATCTTCAGATATCCCAACAACGCACACAATCACACGCAGCCCAATGGAGAGAACACAGGAGAATGACAAAATGAAACACAGCTCAAAGTCCTACTCACAAAATACACACAGGGGGAGGAAAGGCAAGCACTGCGCTGTGCTTCCAACATCGCAGACTCCATTAGCAGGAACAATATGGGGTTAATTGGTCCACTTTCGAAACAGATGAGAAGCTGTTTACAATGAAGTCAGAGAGTGTCAAGGGTTTTGGTCTTTCCTCTACACTTATACTCCAACAAGAAGAGCAGGGTGATGGCCTGCACAGAGCTATCTTTACCACCGAATTAAACCCAAGGGGGCAGTTTCTTGCAAACTTTTCCCCCAGCTCATTCACCTTCATTTCTGAAAATGAGAAACGCACAGATCAATGAACCAGGGAAGGGAGGGGATTGACCTTGTCCTCGTCCTGAGTGAATTAAAGCAAAAGCACGCTGGCCATACGTACCCAAGTTTGGTGCACTTGCTGTCCTCTTGTTACTTTTTATTTTAAAAAAGCCACGCCCAAAGGATGATCTGGCTTTCCGAGTGCCAAAGGGGTTGTCATCCACGGATGCATCACGCCGCGGAGCTTTCGGAGGGAGGCCCCTGAATGGGCTGCTTTCTACAGGAGCTTTATCCTAAAAGACAAGTAATAATAAATGGAACACAGCGTGGCTGTGCACAATTAGGAGTACACGCTGGGCACAACACCTGATCTGTTACACATGTGATTTTATTTAAAAGAATCACAGAACTGATAAGTTGATTATGAACACCAAGCACCATATTACAATTTAGAAAGTCAGTTCTGAAAGCTACTTAGGAAGCAAGAGCAGCAACAAAAACATGTTCATCACTGACCTATAACCGGCATGCTTCAGATGTGAAGTATTTAGGACATAGAAATTCTCAAGCTTTATTTTATTTGCCTCATTCCCCCAATGACATGGAAATAAGGTACTGCATAACCAGAATACCAGCAGGCTTCCTATTTTTCAAATGGTTATGACATGGACTAGGCTACAATGCAGTTCACAGTCTTTGCACCGTAACTGCATCAGAAGCCCAGCGTAATATAATCACTGTGCAAAGTAGGCGTTATCTCCAAGCTTCTACACCAGCAGCAGAAAGAGATTCTACTCCAGTTATTTAAATATTCTACTCAAGGAATTACTAGTCAAATGAGGACACAACCAGTGACCGTTAAACATTTTGTTTTTGAGAGGGTGTTCTGAGACATATTCATTACCTTGCCAGCAAGTTACCCGACATGGATCACCAATTTTCAAACGCTATGACATGCTTGATACACTTAACACCAAAACTAAACTTGTTATAATTAAATTTTTCTTCATCGATTCAGAAGATTCTTTAGCTGTCTCTAATAGGTCAAGGTCTTTATCGCGAAACTTAACTGTAATTAAGTTATACTTCTACGTACTGTTGATTTTTTAGCTTTCTTGTTATTTGAATTAGCAGTTCCAGTAACATGATCTATTATATTGTTTTAGTAGGATCCAAAGATGCTTTGATTTACATGCCCTCATTCCTCTAACATCTCCTGCCCTCTGTTTTTGTTTTTGCAGAGGTAGAGAAAGGGGAGAGGGGACACAAGCTTTGAAGGTGGTTATTTTATCCTCTGAATTTATTGCTCATCGTAACTACAAGTTTATAGATGCCACAGTTTAGTGCAACTATTACCTATGTCTCACCACAGAAGTCAAAATCATTTAATCATTTATTGAATTGGCAAGACAAAAAAGGACAAAGGATGCCTGTAATTACAGCTGTGTGCACAGTCCGTGCCTTATCAGGGACACCTACATTACAACTCAAGGCATTCAGAGCCAGCAGTCAAGGGAGTGCATCTGGAAGTGGCCTACCAGAAGGTAGCCTTTACAGAGTTAATGATTGAAAATTGGAGGAAGAACGAGAGCCCTTGTTGATGAGGTCTTTAAAAAAAAAAGACAAAAAAACAGAACACCAAAATGTTTGCTGTATACACAGTGGTTATATTAAATAAACAGCTGTTCTCGGGCGGGTGACCTAAGGATGTTTTGTGAGGTCTTAGGAAGCCCAAATATGATAATTAAGAATATCACTAGCCTGATTGAGAGTTGGGGGTTTTGTCTGTTTTTTGTACCTCCCCAACAGTTTATTGAGGTGAAACATAAAAAGTAACTGAACAATTAGGGGACATTAAGTACACTCACGGTGTTATATAACTGCCACCTCCACCTAGCTCCCAAACATTTCCATCATTTTGAATTAAACCCCTCCCCCTGGAAGCAGTTTCTCTCCGTTCCTCCCTCTCCATCTCTGGCAACTGCCAAACTGTGTTCTGTCTCTATGGATTTATCTACTCTACATACTTCACATAAATGGAATCGTGGACTATCTGATCTTTCGTATCTGGCTTCTTTCATATAACATGTTTTGGAGGTTCTGAGTTTGGGTTTTTTGGAGACAGTTAAGCAATCCCATGTATCAGACATCACAAACATTTTTCCATTGTAATCTGGACATAAAAATTACCTCTGGAGGCTTCTGAACAGACTCCTTTTCCTGTTCAAAACAATAATATTTTAGATTGTTATAGGAATGGCTTCATATATTCACAAACTGTTACACACAATTCTAGAAATTAAAATAAACTTTTATCTACTTCTAAGCTACACAATCTCAGTTCCATTTATTTCCAATAATGGCTAATTAGTCTTCAGTTGTGATTATACACTAGTTTCAACTGTTCATATTCACCCTTCTTAATATTTACCATTAACTGTGGTATCTAATAAATCTGCATTAGAGAAACCTCAAACTCTTCTTGAGAGTTTTCTTTGGAAAATGGGAAAATGTGAGGATCCCTAAATATTTGCGTCTCAGGGTAACAGACAGAGAAACAACACAGAACCAACCCCATCTGATGACTCTTTCTTCAGATTGCCCAGGCTGCTGGACTTTTGCAGACTTGAAGTTCTAAAAATAACAATAATAGTAATTAGGATTAATAATAAGTGGCTCTGGTGCCACTGTTTCTTCGGATAATATCTTGGAAAGAAACTAAAACTGTGTGTGGGTTGAATCCTGGTCATAAAAGAAAATCCGGATTCAGGCAGTCACTTATGTGCTTTACTAAATTATAACATTGAGTTCTTTTAAAAGCAGAGGTGGTTAACTGTCCTGCCAATAACTCTAAATGTCCCACACGTGTTAGAATAGCTGGAAAAACACTTAGGACTCTCCTTGTGATGTCAACATTTGAAAATAAACCAGCATTTTTCCATGGACCAGTGGTGTATCCTTTTATGTATACATTTAGACCAGGAACTTTTTTATTTTTTATTTTTATTTAAATTTTAGTTAATATACCAGGGAACTTCTAAAACACTCACATACTATTTATATATAATCCTTGTAATTAAAATAAAGGACAGAAGTGTTACTTTTCAATTCACAAAGGAATCCATTTTCTGAATCTGGCCAAGTAGTTCATTTTACAGTTCTGATCGAGGCATACAAGAAAAATCCCTCTGGCTGCCCATAATAATTTGTTTGCTATCCTTGCAAAGGCGAAGTGACACTGTAAACATCCAGAGATTTTTTTCCCTTTCACATAACTAGCATTCAAGTGTACAGGGCTGTCTTTTCAAAAATGGAAGTCAGAAACAGGTGACCAGTTTAGAGAGAGAAAAAAGCTCTAAGAAGCAGAGTAACACACATACACAAACTTTTAAAAGGCAATTCTCATGTACTCATGTGTACATAAGTTACTAGACTTGTCCAGTATCAAATAAAGTAAAAGATATTGGTGAGAAAAGAGAAGATCTCATCTTTGAATACTGCTCTGGTAAGAGATTTTCCTAATTCAGACTTGAACTTGGATAAACATAGATAATGGACCGGTTTACTACATGGAGAATGCAAAAAACTACTGCAGCCTTTCCAGCCATTACATCATTCTCTGTGACTCTTTTCTGCTAGGGTCAAAATGCAAGCCAGTGCAAACCTGAAATTCAAAGCACTGCACTTCACATGAAGCTTCACAGAAGCTTCCTCTCTCCCAGGTATCAATGACAAATTCCACATTCAAGAACATGACTTACGAAAGATTATCGCACGGCTGGGTTTCAACAGAAGCACCAAGGATTATTTTTCCATCACTAAAAGAAGAAAGAAAAGAAAAGGAAAAAAAATGGAATGTGTGTGCTTCACAAGTAAAAGACCATATATATTCTAAGTAAGCAGAACTGTCAAAAAAACAAAAAATTGTGCTGGGGAAGCAATTTCTCTTTTAAAACAGTCATGTGTGTTTTGTTTTGTTTTTAAACACAGGCTCCATGCCCAGCATGGGGCTTGAACCCACAACCCTGAGATTAAGACCTGAGCTGAGATCGAGTCAGCTGCTGAATTTACTGAGGATTCCCAGCTGCCCCTCTCTTTTAAAATTTTCTACTATATTTTCTTTGGTTAAAAAAATATTTTACTTATTTATCTGACAGAGAAATCACAAGTAGGCAGAGAAGCAGGCAGAGAGAGAAGAGGAAGCAGGCTCCCTGCCGAGCAGAGAGCCCTATGTGGGGCTCGATCCCAGGACCCTGGGATCATGACCTGAGCCAAAGGCAGAGGCTTAACCCACTGAGCCATCCAGGTGCCCCTAAAATATTCTATTATATTTTCTTTTATTTGGTCTCATTATAAGGTTAAGTAATTGAGAACATGCTCCCTCAAAATTCTACTTGTTAATGGAGAAACTACTGTATCCCTGTCCCAAATCCTTCTTCCGAACAGCCTGGGCCACATGACCATTGCTATGGGGCTTGGGACCCACTTGCGGCCCCCCATGACTTAGGACATAAAATGAGTCCCCTAAAATCTCTCTCTAACCTGAACACCACAACTCCCTGGACTCCTGCCCTAGGACTTCTTGCTTCACACCCTTTAGTTCAATAATCCAGAACTGACTGTAGTGATTGATTTACACTGGTCCCCTGGCACATGCCTTACAGTTTCTTGCCTCTCACAGTAAAACCTGTGTCTGTAAATAAATTGCAATGCACTCTTGTGTTTGCTTGATCTACTCTGCTGAACATTTATATTGCAATGTTGGGTCATAAATGACATACCTTTCTTCGAATGAAGTCTCTGGTTGAAGAGGCAATTTTGCGCTTTCAGACGTTTCCAGGCCCTTAGATGTTGGCAGTAATGAAGGGATTGAAACTTGCAAGATGCTGGTGTGGAACTGTAATGTAATTAGAAAAAGTATAAAATCCAATAAATAAGACAGAAGTCACAGAGATAAAATAAAAATAACTGAGACAATTACATGGTCCATCAAAAAAATTTCATACACCTATGTTTAAAAACACTATTCTTCTATTTATAAAATGGTCTCTGGATATAAACATCAATGACTGTTAAAGTCAGAGAAAACATTCTGGAGGAAGGTCATGTTTTTTTTTAAGGTTTTATTTATTTATTTGACAGAGAGAGAGTGATCACAAGTAGGCAGAGAGGCAGGCAGAGAGAGGGGGGAAGCAGGTCCCTCCTTAGCAGAGATCCCGATGTAGGGCTCGATTCCAAGACCCTGAGATCATGACCTGAGCCGAAGGCAGAGGCTTAACCTACTGAGCCACCCAGGTGCCCCAAGGAAGGTCATTTTTGAACTTGGTTCTGAATAAAACATAATAAATACCATCAAGTAAGTCAATAGTTGATCCTGACAACTTTAAGCCCTAGTAAAAACTTTGGTTCTAACCTTATGCAAGTCACTTAACTGGGCACCAGTTTTCTCCTCTGTAACATGAGAATGGCAATGCCTACCTGACAGGGTTGTCATGATTTGAGATGAGATTTGGGTAAAGTGCTTTGTAAACACACCTGTTTTCACTTTATTTTCTATCACTAGTCTAATATAGAATGTTGTTCAAACCAGATTTTTTTTTTTTAAGATTTTATTTATTTGACAGAGAGAGACATGGTGAGAGGGAACACAAGGAGGAGGAGTGGGAGAGGGAGAAGCAGGCTTCCCACTTCCCTGAGCAGGGAGCCTGATGAGGGGCTCCATCCCAGAACCCTGGGATCACGACCTGAGCAGAAGGCAGACACTTAACGACTGAGCCACCTAGGCACCCCCCAAACCAGTTCTTTGTGGATACCACTTAAAACACTTGGCTTAATAATACTACAGCAGCAACAACAACAAAAATGCCTAAAAACACCTTCCTAAACAAATGCTTTGTGTACCCTAAGGATGGAATCTATGGAAGAAATTTTATACTCTGGGGTTAAATAATTTTCGATGACTGTAGAGCAGTATGGTGTAAGAGCCCATCATAAACTACAATACATGAATCACTTAAAAAATATTGTGATAAAAAAATAAAATTTTCCTCAGTGAATTCAGTCTGCCAGTCAACCAACCAATCAGTGACCGTCCCTCCTTCTGAAGTCAGCCAGGAAGGTAGGGACTTACAACCTGGAACACACTTCTAGATGCCAATCAATCAATGACAGTCTCACCTCTGTAACCACACATCCACAGCGGATGTCAACTCTCTCTAGCCTCTGAGAGTCCCTCAATCCCTGAGCTCCAAGCAACCCCACATGCCCCACATATGATCAAAGAGACTGTCCCTGAACAACAAAGTTCACTGAGGTAACTAAATAAGCAATACATTTAGCTCTGTGGTTTTTTGTTCCAGTTACTGAGCGGTGGTCTCATTCCTTGACACTAAGAGGTTATAACATGTGAAGTCTGTTGAAATAATCTGATTGGGCCCAAGATGGAGTGGTTCGTGTTAAGCTCCATGTCAGTAAACCCAAGCTTAGCTAAGTTTCCGTGCTCGGCACTCCCAGAAAAGGCAGACCTAGGTCAACCAATCGGCACTTGCCTGCCCTTAGTAAGTTACCTGACCCACCCTGCCCCGAGACTTCTCTTTGCTGCACATTAAGGAAAGTAACCCTACTTAACCAACCAGCAAATGACTAGCCTGATCCTCTGCTCCTGCTTCCTTCGGCCTAAAAAAGCCCTTCATTTTGTACAGATCCGTAGAGTTCCTTTCCATCTGCTAAAACGGACATTGCCTGATTCATAAATTGCTGAATAAAGCCAGTAAGATGTTGCAAATTTACTCAGTTGAAGTTTGTTCTTTAACAACAAGTCCGATCTTGTTGCTTCGCGATTTTTTTTTTTTTTTTGGAATCTTTATGATTAGTACTGGGCAATTTACAGAGCCATCATCCTGTGTTAAAAATTTTCTCAGCTGAATTTTTTTTTTAAAGATTTTATTTATTTATTTGACAGAGAGAGATCACAAGTAGGCAGAGAGAGAGAGAGAGAGAGAGAGAGGAGGAAGCAGGCTCCCTGCTGAGCAGAGAGCCCACCGTGGGACTTGATCCCAGGACCCTGAGATCATAAACTGAGCCGAAGGCAGAGGCTTAACCTACTGAGCCACCCAGGCACCCCTGAATTTTGTTCTTTAAGAAGTCCTATTGCTGTAAAATAGGAGATTACTTCACTATCTTTTTTTTTTTTTTAATTTGAATCTTTATGATTAGTTCTGGGCGAATTATTGAGCCATCATTCCTTGTGTTGTCAAGTTCACAGTAGCTCCCCGGGTTCCTAACATGGGGAAGGAAATGGCCCACTAACAAACTGATCCATTTCCTTGATTTCGTTTTGAACTTAGGACTTTAACTCCCAACTCCAATCTCCCTCCTAGCTCTTCTTTAACAATGTGGCTGAACACACTCAATCCTCATCAAATCATTCTGGTTCCAAACGAAAAATCTCATTAAAGTACAATTCACATAGGAAAGACTTTTTTTAAAGAGACTATCTGGGAAAATCTTACATGTAACATCTGCCATTCTGTAAATAGGCAGCAAGCATACTCATTGACTGTCAAATGTTATTTTTCCCTTCAGTAGAAATATAATTAGCAATTAGGGGATTTTCCCCCTCTAACATATTTTTTATTTCCCCCTCTAAAATATTTTTTATTCCTTAACTAATCCTTTGCCTCTTTTTTCCAATTTTATTGGGATATCACTGACATGCAGTACCGTATAAATTAAAAAGAAAAAAGAAAAAGAAAGGAAAAAAAACCACATTTTTTTCCTTGCAATGAGAACTTTTCGGATCTACAGTCTTACCAACCTTCCAGCATACCAGACAGACAGCAGTGTTAACTATAGTCATCACGTTGTACCTTATACCCCCAGCACACTTGTCTTATAACTGGAAGTCCGTACCTTTTGATCACCACCTTCCAATTTCCCCTACCCAGTAATCCTTATGACTGACATCTTTTAGCCCTCTCCTATAGTGAAGAGAGAAATGTTTCCTCCTTGAATTCATTTTCATGCAATTCAAATTTCATTTTCTCATTAGGTAATCAGCAGGAATAGATAGGAAAAGAAAAGATGCCACTTGATTTTTTTTTTTCTCACTGAATACAGTAATATGTTAAAGGAAAGACGACCAAAAGGGGAATTGGAAAACATAAGGTAGTCAAGACTATTTAGTTAAAAAACAAAAACAACAATAACAAAAACAATTTTTCCCATTCCCAGTTTCTCTAGACAGTACACTGCACTAAAATTAAAAGTTCTAGGGCAAAGAGGGAGGTGCTGTCAGGAAGCCACGGGTGTGCCTAGGTTAAGACCTCAGGAAGACTTAAGGTACAGCTGTCTCATTGAAATCTTCAAAAAGTTCGACAACTCTAAAAACAGAGGGATATTCCATAGCAGCCATACAGAAAACTTAAGATAGATAAAGTCTTATGGTGAAGATAATTGTGGATATCCTTTACCTGACGGAGTGGATTATAAATTGATTCATAAGAAATGCCAAATGAATAAAATATTATACCAAATAGAACCAAGAGGGACAGAGATAGTAGAAGGCAGAAGGCCCTAGTCCCGTATAGATACTTTTGCAGAAAACAATTCATCTGCAATTACAGGTTCTTTCTCCTGGAAATGGAAAGATGACTCCCAAGGAACAACCAAGAGCCCAAAGGTCTGGGCCCTGTCAAGGAACTGGCCACACGAGCCTGGCTGGATTTGGGAACTGCTACTGACTAATGATACGTGGGTGTCTTCCATGTCTATGTTCCCTCTTCTTGAATGGGAATGCCCAGTAGTTACTATGCCCATTCCACCACTGCATGTCAGGTGTGTAGGGGACAAATGACTTGACCTTGAATTTCCTGGTTCTTTACATGGAATGGAGTGCTACTCGAGAAGCCAAACCTGAGCAGCTGCACCTACATCTTGACCGGGTCTGGATGACAAGGTCTTGGGATGCGGAAGCCTGACTGGAATAAGACCAAGAGGTCTTTGACGAGGGGATGAGGACATTTTGCATGGGGGAGGGATATAAATGATTGTAGCCAGAGAGTGGAGGGCAGTTGTACTAGTCAAATATGGTCGTAGGGGTATATGCCATCCCATGTGTTCTTCTCAAATGTGATATTACTTGTCCATCAAGAGGTAGGGTCTTTGTTCCTCTCTGTGAATGTGTGTGGGCCTGTGACTACAGGAGAAGAGATGCCACAGGGTTTCCGAGTCATAGCATAAAAGATGATATAAATATGCCCAGTCCTCTTATTGGGATGCTCATCCTTAGGATCTAAACGCTCTGCTAGAAGAAAGCCAGGGAGTCACAGGTATTTCCAGCTAGGGCCTCAGCTGAGGTCTTGTCCAACAGTAGTACCAACCAACCATGTGATATAAAAATGGGTAGCCTTCGGATGACTCAAGCCTCCAGCCTTCACACCATTCCAACTATTGCCCAGTGGAGCGAAGAAGAAATGCTCCTGCTGAGCCTTACCCACATCACACATTTGTTAGCAAAACAAGTGCTGTCATTCAAGCCACAAATTTTTGGGGTGGTTTTCAATAGGTAATGGAAACAGATTTTGGCACCAGTCTGATGTGTGAAAGAAAAGTAAATGAGTTCAAGACAAAATATTCCTGTCCAGCTGCTTTTTCCAAGTCTAAAGAAGTCAGGGAAGATTTTAGACCAGAATTTTTCAGAGACAACATTGGAAGTGACTAAAACCAACTTCTTTATATAATCTCACGTTATCCCTCTTCATTTATTCCCTATTTGTTCTTTACTAATAAAGATTATTATTGCGTAGATTGTAATCTATTTAGGATGACATCTTTCTCCCACGTTCTTCCTGAATTATTTAAGCAATTTTGACATTGCCCAAGGTATTTATTTATTAAAGAGGGGGGGAAAACCAATCTTTCAAATAAAGTCCTAGGAGACTGAGTTTTGACATGAAAATTGCCAAGACTCAGTCAGTAGCCACACTGAGAAAAGATCCCAGGTCTTTCCTGCTGTCAACAGCATTTTAACCTTCAATGACACAGTCTCTTCGCTACAAAGATAATGTTGAGAGTCTGTAAATACCTCTTCTGGAACACTTGTGTTAAATGGGTCACGACTGGGAGATCCCGTGACTGGTGTAGATGATACACTTTTCTCCAGGTCACTAAAACCCTGCGCATCCAGCAAAGTGGAGACGGAACCAGAAGTGAGCAGACCGTCAAAGTCGCCATCTTGGTCTAGGAAAAGGAGAAGAATGGCAGCTTTTCATTTACATTTCATTTTTGTAGGAAGAATACCAACTGAATATAAAAATTTTTCCCATCCTCAAAAATCAAAAGTGAGTTTCCTTTGAAATCCTTAGAAAAATAACAAGAGGACCTCTAGGAGAAATGTTAAACTATGAGCACCTGGAGCCTGAGGGTGGTATTAATAGCTATTACCACAGACTCACAGCCTTGAAATCAGAAGTTCATTTAGTCCAACAACCTTCCCTAATTTTGTTTCAGAATTTGGGGCTTTACAAATTTCAGTTCAGAAACAACCAAGCTGGAGAATATCAGTGGTACAACAAACTAATTCTGAACAGCAGCACAGTCACCATGAGAAACTCAATATTCATCATTCATCATTTCTGTGTCGTTATTTTTTTATTAATTTTTAATAAACTAATAATGTATTTTTATCTCCAGAGGTACAGGTCTGTGAATTGCCAGGTTTACACATTTCACAGCACTCACATCATCATTTCTGTGTTCTTAAAACAAAACAAAACAAAACAAAAACCACATACATATAAAGAAGAAAAAACAACAATAGGCAATCTTCTGATTCCTTAAGATGATCCTTCTGTGCCATTTATTTTAAAGAAGAAAGAACAGCCTTACGGACAAATGCAACCACATACCCAGGAAAGCGGCCAACTTTGAGAACTACTTCTACATCTTCAGCAATGAAAAGGATTAGCTGCTGAACAACTATGTCAGATATTCTTTTTTAAAACCAAAAAATGATGCTTAAAACACTATTCTCTGAATAGTACAAAATCCTAAACTCATTTAAAGCTGTTAACTAGACTTACCTTCTTATATTTTTTATTAGGCATTTATTCTAATTTCATTAAAATGTAGGTATTATTCGCATTCTCTAAGGACTAAGTAAATACAAATACTAGTTAGAAATCACTGTTTATAAACTATTTTTAGAACAGGACATAATTTTCAATGGTGGTTAAAAACTCCCTCTTTTTAATATACAAATGTCAGTAAGTACATGATAAGATGTCCAATACTTTTCATCATGAGGGACTTGTGATGAGAATACTTAAACACTAAACCAATTAAATCAAAATCATATCAAATGTACAGGGTTGTGAAGTTTCAAATACCATACCAAGTGTTGGCAAGTGATACATTGCTGTTGGCAATGTAAAATAATACAATTAACTTTGGGAAAGAAAAACAAAAAACAACCTCCTTTTTCTACACATTTTATATGCATTAAATTAGATGAAAAAAAAAGTACAGGAGGGGTGCCTGGGTATCTCGGTTAAGTGTCTCTCTCTCTCTCTCTCTTTTTTTTTTTAAAGCTTTATTTACTTATTTGAGAGAGAGAGAGCATTGCATGCACGCACAGGCCAGGGGAGGGACAGAAGGAAAGAATCTTCAAGTAGCCTCCACCTGAGTGCAGAGCCAAGGTAAAGCCTGATCTCACGACCCAGAAGATCATGAGCTGAGCTGAAACCAAGAGTCGGACGCTTAACAAACTGAACCACCCAGGTGCTCCAAACGTCAGACTCTATCTCTGCTCAGGTCTTGACCTCCAGGTCGTGAGTTCAAGCCCTATGTTGGGCTCCATGCTGGTCATGGAGTCTATTTTAAAACAAAACCAGATTAAACAAACAACAACAACAACAAAAAACCCCACAAAACTGACAAAAATGATCATGTCAGTGCAATTATGAAGAATACCTCTTTTCTTGATTTTCTTATGTTTCATAATTATAGAAATTAATGTTTTCCTTTGATTTTTAAATATAAAAACTACAGTATTGAGATTCTATAAAATCAAATACTATTTTAAATGTTATGACTACAGGAGCGCCTGGGTGGCTCAGTGGGTTGAGCCTCTGCTTTCGGCTCAGGTCATGATCTCAGGGTCCTCTGCTCAGCAGGGAGCCTGCTTTCCCCTCTCTTTCAGCCTGCCTCTTTGCCTATTTGTGATCTTTCTCTTTGTCAAATAAATAAATAAAATCTTTAAAAAAAAATAAATGTTATGACTACGTAAAAATTAATCACTTGTTAATTTGCAATACTGTCTAAAAAGAGACACTCTCTTGAAGGCAGAGGAAATGCTGAGTGATGAGAATCGCTGTAAGAACACTGACAGAGGTTCATTTGCTTGCTCATTTGGGTATTTAAAATTTTAACATACACTAAGTCCTATGGAAAATAAGATGAAGATCCATTTTTTTCCCCCTCTCAGAAATCCTCGTCTGAAGTAGGATTTTCTTTCTTTTTGAACTCATCGAAATTGAAATTCCAAAATCTGAGTATTTCACAAGTATCTCTGAAAAAATTTATTACTCATGTTTACTTTTAGAGCAAATAACCCCACCTTGCATTGCTAATGAATGAGAAAACTTCCAAAGTTCTTAACACTTTTGTTTTAAATGACCCCCAGAGATTTTCCACATTTGAGGATGGCCAACTGAACCATGCACCTATAAAATAATACCACATCAAAAGGTATAACTATGTTATTAAGTTTTTTTTTTTTTTAAAGATTTTATTTATTTATTTGTGAGAGAGAGAGTGAGAGCAAGTACAGGCAGACAGAGTGGAAGGCAGAGTCAGAGGGAGAAGCAGGTTCCCTGCGGAGCAAGGAGCCCGATATGGGACTCGATCCCAGGACGCTGGGATCATGACCTGAGCCGAAGGCAGCTGCTTAACCAACTGAGCCACCCAGGCGTCCCTGTTATTAAGTTTTTAATTCTAATTAACATACAGTGTAATACTAGTCTCAGGTATACAATATAGTAATACAAAACTTCCCAGCATCACCCTGTGCTCATCCCAACAAGTGCACTCCTTAATCCCCATCAAAGCATGACTATTTTTACTTAGATGTCTTATGGTTTTGGTTTTATTTTATGTTTTAACTTAACACATTCAATTTGAACACAACCCCCCTTAATCATTTCAGTGTGCCCTCACTAGGCTTCGCTACCTTGGTAAATGGAATCATCACCCCCCCACCCCGGTCGCTTTAGTCAAAAACATCAGTCTTTCTTGATTCTTTCCTCTTCTTCACTCTCATCTAATTCGTCACACCACTGTGTTAGTTCGAACACCAAAATGTGTTTCTTTTTTTTTTTTTTTTTTTTTTTTTTTTAATTTTTTATTTTTTATAAACATATATTTTTATCCCCAGGGGTACAGGTCTGTGAATCACCAGGTTTACACACTTCACAGCACTCACCAAATCACATACCCTCCCCAATGTCCATAATCCCACCCCCTTCTCCCAAACCCCCTCCCCCCAGCAACCCTCAGTTTGTTGTGAGATTAAGAGTCACTTATGGTTTGTCTCCCTCCCAATCCCATCTTGTTTCATTTATTCTTCTACCCACTTAAGCCTCCATGTTGCATCACCACTTCCTCATATCAGGGAGATCATATGATAGTTGTCTTTCTCTGCTTGACTTATTTCGCTAAGCATGATACGCTCTAGTTCCATCCATGTTGTTGCAAATGGCAAGATTTCATTTCTTTTGATGGCTGCATAGTATTCCATTGTGTATATATACCACATCTTCTTGATCCATTCATCTGTTGATGGACATCTAGGTTCTTTCCATAGTTTGGCTATTGTGGACATTGCTGCTATAAACATTCGGGTGCAAGTGTCCCTTTGGATCACTACATTTGTATCTTTAGGGTAAATACCCAATAGTGCAATTGCTGGGTCATAGGGCAGTTCTATTTTCAACATTTTGAGGAACCTCCATGCTGTTTTCCAGAGTGGCTGCACCAGCTTGCATTCCCACCAACAGTGTAGGAGGGTTCCCCTTTCTCCGCATCCTCGCCAGCATCTGTCATTTCCTGACTTGTTGATTTTAGCCATTCTGACTGGTGTGAGGTGATATCTCATTGTGGTTTTGATTTGTATTTCCCTGATGCCGAGTGATATGGAGCACTTTTTCATGTGTCTGTTGGCCATCTGGATGTCTTCTTTGCAGAAATGTCTGTTCATGTCTTCTGCCCATTTCTTGATTGGATTATTTGTTCTTTGGGTGTTGAGTTTGCTAAGTTCTTTATAGATTCTGGACACTAGTCCTTTATCTGATATGTCGTTTGCAAATATCTTCTCCCATTCTGTCAGTTGTCTTTTGATTTTGTTAACTGTTTCCTTTGCTGTGCAAAAGCTTTTGATCTTGATGAAATCCCAATAGTTCATTTTTGCCCTTGCTTCCCTTGCCTTTTGCGTTGTTCCTAGGAAGATGTTGCTGCGGCAGAGGTCGAAGAGGTTGCTGCCCGTGTTCTCCTCAAGGATTTTGATGGATTCCTTTCGTACATTGAGGTCCTTCATCCATTTTGAGTCTATTTTTGTGTGTGGTGTAAGGAAATGGTCCAATTTCATTTTTCTGCATGTGGCTGTCCAATTTTCCCAGCACCATTTATTGAAAAGGCTGTCTTTTTTCCATTGGACATTCTTTCCTGCTTTGTCGAAGATTAGTTGACCATAGATTTGAGGGTCTATTTCTGGGCTCTCTATTCTGTTCCATTGATCTATGTGTCTGTTTTTGTGCCAGTACCATGCTGTCTTGATGATGACAGCTTTGTAATAGAGCCTGAAGTCCGGAATTGTGATGCCACCAACGTTGGCTTTCTTTTTCAATATCCCTTTGGCTATTCGAGGTCTTTTCTGGTTCCATATAAATTTTAGAATTATTTGTTCCATTTCTTTGAAAAAGATGGACGGTACTTTGATAGGAATTGCATTAAATGTGTAGATTGCTTTAGGTAGCATAGACATTTTCACAATATTTATTCTTCCAATCCAGGAGCATGGAACATTTTTCCATTTCTTTGTGTCTTCCTCAATTTCTTTCATGAGTACTTTATAGTTTTCTGAGTATAGATTCTGTGTCTCTTTGGTTAGGCATCTTATGGTATCTAGGTATCTTATGGTTTTGGATGCAATTGTAAATGGGATTGACTCCTTAATATCTCTTTCTTCTGTCTTGCTGTTGGTGTAGAGAAATGCAACTGATTTCTGTGCATTGATTTTATATCCTGACACTTTACTGAATTCCTGTATAAGTTCTAGCAGTTTTGGAGTGCAGTCTTTTGGGTTTTCCACATATAGTATCATATCATCTGCGAAGAGTGATAATTTGACTTCTTCTTTGCCGATTTGGATGCCTTTAATTTCCTTTTGTTGTCTGATTGCTGAGGCTAGGACCTCTAGTACGATGTTGAATAGCAGTGGTGATAATGGACATCCCTGCCGTGTTCCTGACCTTAGCGGAAAAGCTTTCAGTTTTTCTCCATTGAGAATGATATTTGCGGTGGGTTTTTCATAGATGGCTTTGATGATATTGAGGTATGTGCCCTCTATCCCTACACTTTGAAGAGTTTTGATCAGGAAGGGATGTTGTACTTTGTCAAATGCTTTTTCAGCATCTATTGAGAGTATCATATGGTTCTTGTTCTTACTTTTATTGATGTGTTGTATCACATTGACTGATTTGCGGATGTTGAACCAACCTTGCAGCCCTG
Organism: Mustela putorius furo; assembly: GCF_011764305.1. Classification (NCBI taxonomy): domain Eukaryota; kingdom Metazoa; phylum Chordata; class Mammalia; order Carnivora; family Mustelidae; genus Mustela; species Mustela putorius. The sequence continues at coordinate 24,189,165 of NW_025422368.1, read as the reverse complement.
GAATAAATCCCACTTGGTCGTGGTGAATAATCTTTTTAATGTACTGTTGAATCCTATTGGCTAGTATTTTGTTGAGTATTTTTCGCATCTGTGTTCATCAAGGATATCGGTCTATAGCTCTCTTTTTTGGTGGGATCCTTGTCTGGTTTTGGGATCAAGGTGATGCTGGCCTCATAAAATGAGTTTGGAAGTTTTCCTTCCATTTCTATTTTTTGGAACAGTTTCAGGAGAATAGGAATTAGTTCTTCTTTAAATGTTTGGTAGAATTCCCCCGGGAAGCCGTCTGGCCCTGGGCTTTTGTTTGTTTGGAGATTTTTAATGACTGTTTCAATCTCCTTACTGGTTATGGGTCTGTTCAGGCTTTCTATTTCTTCCTGGTTCAGTTGTGGTAGTTTATATGTTTCTAGGAATGCATCCATTTCTTCCAGATTGTCAAATTTATTGCCGTAGAGTTGCTCATAGTATGTTCTTATAATAGTTTGTATTTCTTTGGTGTTAGTTGTGATCTCTCCTCTTTCATTCATGATTTTATTTATTTGGGTCCTTTCTCTTTTCTTTTTGATAAGTCGGGCCAGGGGTTTATCAATTTTATTAATTCTTTCAAAGAACCAGCTCCTAGTTTCGTTGATTTGTTCTATTGTTTTTTTGGTTTCTATTTCATTGATTTCTGCTCTGATCTTTATGATTTCTCTTCTCCTGCTGGGCTTAGGGTTTCTTTCTTGTTCTTTCTCCAGCTCCTTTAGGTGTAGGGTTAGGTTGTGTACCTGAGACCTTTCTTGTTTCTTGAGAAAGAAAGGCTTGTACCGCTATATATTTTCCTCTCAGGACTGCCTTTGTTGTGTCCCACAGATTTTTGAACCGTTGTGTTTTCATTATCATTAGTTTCCATGATTTTTTTCAATTCTTCTTTAATTTCCCGGTTGACCCATTCATTCTTTAGAAGGATACTGTTTAGTCTCCATGTATTTGGGTTCTTTCCAAACTTCCTTTTGTGGTTGAGTTCTAGCTTTAGAGCATTGTGGTCTGAAAATATGCAGGGAATGATCCCAATCTTTTGATACCGGTTGAGTCCTGATTTAGGACCGAGGATGTGATCTATTCTGGAGAATGTTCCATGTGCACTAGAGAAGAATGTGTATTCTGTTGCTTTGGGATGAAATATTCTGAATATATCTGTGATGTCCATCTGGTCCAGTGTGTCATTTAAGGCCTTTATATCCTTGCTGATCTTTTGCTTGGATGACCTGTCCATTTCAGTGAGGGGAGTGTTAAAGTCCCCTACTATCATTGTATTATTGTTGATGTGTTTCTTTGATTTTGTTATTAATTGGTTTATATAGTTGGCTGCTCCCACATTGGGGGCATAGATATATTTAAAATTGTTAAATCTTCTTGTTGGACAGACCCTTTGAGTATGATATAGTGTCCTTCCTCATCTCTTATTATAGTCTTTGGCTTAAAATCTAATTGATCTGATATAAGGATTGCCACTCCTGCTTTCTTCTGATGTCCATTAGCATGGTAAATTCTTTTCCACCCCCTCACTTTAAATCTGGAGGTGTCTTCGGGCTTAAAATGTGTTTCTTGGAGGCAACATATAGATGGGTTTTGTTTTTTTTATCCATTCTGATACCCTGTGTCTTTTGACAGGGGCATTTAGCCCATTCACATTCAGGGTAACTATTGCGAGATATGAATTTAGTGCCATTGTATTGCCTGTAAGGTGACTGTTACTGTATATGGTCTCTGTTCCTTTCTGATCTACCACTTGTAGGCTCTCTCTTTGCTTAGAGGACCCCTTTCAAGATTTCCTGTAGAGCTGGTTTGGTATTTGCAAATTCTTTCAGTTGTTGTTTGTCCTGGAAGCTTTTAATCTCTCCTTCTATTTTCAATGATAGCCTAGCTGGATATAGTATTCTTGGCTGCATGTTTTTCTCGTTTAGTGCTCTGAAAATATCATGCCAGCTCTTTCTGGCCTGCCAGGTCTCTGTGGATAAGTCAGCTGCCAATCTAATATTTTTACCATTGTATGTTACAGACTTCTTTTCCCGGGCTGCTTTCAGGATTTTCTCTTTGTCATTGAGACTTGTAAATTTTACTATTAGGTGACGGGGTGTGGGCCTATTCTTATTGATTTTGAGGGGCATTCTCTGAACCTCCTGAATTTTGATGCTCGTTCCCTTTGCCATATTGGGGAAATTCTCCCCAATAATTCTCTCCAGTATACCTTCTGCTCCCCTCTCACTTTCTTCTTCTTCTGGAATCCCAATTATTCTAATGTTGTTTCGTCTTATGGTGTCACTTATCTCTCGAATTCTCCCCTCGTGGTCCAGTAGCTGTTTGTCCCTCTTTTGATCAGCTTCTTTATTCTCTGTCATTTGGTCTTCTATATCACTAATTCTTTCTTCTGCCTCATTTATCCTAGCAGTGAGAGCCTCCATTTTTGATTGCACCTCATTAATAGCTTTTTTGATTTCAACTTGGTTAGATTTTAGTTCTTTTATTTCTCCAGAAAGGGCTTTTATATCTCTCGAGAGGGTTTCTCTAATATCTTCCATGCCTTTTTCGAGCCCGGCTAGAACCTTGAGAATTGTCATTCTGAACTCTAGATCTGACATATTACCGATGTCTGTATTGATTAGGTCCCTAGCCTTCGGTACTGCCTCTTGTTCTTTTTTTTGTGTTGAATTTTTACGTCTTGTCATTTTGTCCAGATAAGAGTAAATGAAGGGGCAAGTAAAATACTAAAAGGGTGGCAACAACCCCAGGAAAATATGCTTTAACCAAATTAGAAGAGATCCAAAATCGTGAGTGGGGAGAAAGGGGATAAAAAGAGGTTCAAAAAGGAAGAGAGAAAAAAAAAAAAAAAAAAAAAAAAAAAAAAAAAAAAAAAAGAAAATAAAAGAAAAGAATTTTAAAAAAAGAAAACACCTAAGAAAAATGTAAAAAAAAAAAATATATATATATATATTAGATAAACTAGTAAAAAATCGTTAAAAAAGAAAAAGGTAACAGTTAAAAAAAAAAAAAATTTTACCCGAAGGCGAGAAAAAAAAAAAAAAAAAGAAAAAAAAAAAAAAAAAAAAAGAAAAAAATTAAATTAACTGCAAGACTAAAAAAAATCACAGGAAAAAAGCCATGAGTTCCGTGCTTGGCTTTCTCCTCCTCTGGAATTCTGCTGCTCTCCTTGGTATTAAAACCGCACTCCTTGGTAGGTGAACTTGGTCTCGGCTGGATTTCTTGTTGATCTTCTGGGGGAGGGGCCTGTTGTAGTGATTCTCAAGTGTCTTTGCCCCAGGCGGAATTACACTGCCCTTACCCGGGGCCGGGGTGAGTAATCCGCTCGGGTTTGCTTTCAGGAGCTTTTGTTCCCTGAGCGCTTTCCGTAGAGTTCCAGAGGACGGGAATACAAATGGCGGCCTCCTGGTCTCCGGCCCGGAGGAGCCGAGAGCCCAGGGCCCCACTCCTCAGTGCGCCCTCAGAGAACAGTGCCCAGTTACTCCCGTCTGCCTGACCTCCGGCCGCGCTCCGAGCTCACCGAGCCTGCGACCGGTTCAAGGTAACACCGAGCTGCGAGCTTACTGTCGGCTCTGTCTCTGTAGCCGGTTTTTCCCGTTCCAATACCCGCAAGCTCTGCGACACTCAGACACCCCCGATCCTTCTGTGACCCTGCGGGACCTGAGGCCACGCTGACCCCGCGTGGGCTTCGCCCCGGTTTAGCCTCTGGAGCGATGTCCCTCAGCGGAACAGACTTTTAAAAGTCCCGATTTTGTGCGCGGTTGCTCCGCCGCTTGCCGGGAGCCGGCCCCTCCCCCCGGGGTCTATCTTCCCGTCGCTTTGGATTCACTTCTCCGCCGGTCCTACCTTTCAGAAAGTGGTTGATTTTCTGTTTCCAGAATTGCTGTTCTTCTTCTCTTCGATCTGCCGATGGATTTTCAGGTGTTTGCAATCTTTAGATAAGCTATCTAGCTGATCTCCGGCTAGCTGAAGCAGTCTCAGCTTGCTACTTCTCCGCCATCTTGACTCCTCCCAAAATGTGTTTCTAATCAGTACCATTATTAACATTCCATTTGGAATCCTGCAAGAGCCTCTTGACTGGCTTCTCTTCTTCTGATACTGCTCCCTCCTCCCAATATGGTCCATTTGTTACGAAAATGCCGCAAACTTGTAAAAACCCTTCAGTGGATCCCTCTGGGCTCACAGAGCTGAATGCCTCACATTGCCTGACCTGGCCAACGCTAACTTCTATCCGCTCGGCTCATCTCCTCTCATTCTCCCCCTGATCACTTCCTTCCAGTCAGTCACAACGGTCTTTTTACTACTTAAATACACCGAGCCCATTTTCCCCATAGGCTCTTTTAATAAATGAATGAATGAATGAATGAATGAATGAATGAATAAAATTTACTTATTAATTTTTGAGAGAGAGAGAGAAAGCATAAGCAGGAGGGAAGGGTAGAGGGAGAAGCAGACTGTTTGCTGATCTGGGAGGCCAATGCAGGACTCGATCCCAGGACCCTGGGATCATGACCTGAGCTGAAGGCAGATGCTTAACCCACTGAGCCACCCAGATGCCCCTCCCCACAGGCTCTAGAACACACTGTTCTGTCTAGAATGCTATCTGATGAACTCCACACAGAGGTTCTCCTTGACCAACCAGTCCACAGTATTCTCTTTGGCCTACTCACCAAGAAAGTGTGTGATATTGTTTCCTAATGATATTGTTGAATAAATGAATAAACAAACTATTTTGGAATAATGGATATTCCAGGAAAATGAAAACAAATGTTAAAGTTCATAGCCACTTAAAATCAAGTAAAGTAGAAAAACCTATAGAGCTACAGTACCTTTTTTACCTTGGGTCAGTATCACTGTATCTTGCATCTTCTTGTACCTATTCAGGCACTGTCGAAGATCTTCTATTTTCCGATCCTATTAATAAAATAAATTGTCATCTTTAAACTATGACTTTAAACAGTAAAAGTAATTGCAACACAAAGAATAGGGAGACATGAATTATTTACATTATTCAAGGAATATTTCTAAACTTTAGTCAAACCGGTAATATCTACATTTTACCAGTTTTCCTACGTACATCAGAGATAGAGAAAAAGTACCTCTAAATTTAGAGATCCTATCCTTCAGCTGCCATCTTTAAAAACAAACAAAACAAGGTAATAAGATACAAAACAAAAACAAAACAAGAAAAAAATCAACTTTAATTATTCTCCTCTCCAACTTATGGGCAGGTCTTGAAAGAAAGATCTACTACACCTGTTGTCTTTACCTGCTGTCATCAATCATAATCTGGCCTTTCTCTGCTCAAAACACTCAGCCAAAGTTGTACCAATTAGTCATCAGAGTCATCAGAGACTTCATATTTACTAAAAATAAGAGAACTTTTCATCCTTTTTCTAATTTGACCTCTGATACTTGACTGACCCCACTCTTTCCTCCTTTTTCCTTCACTTTTCTTTCCACTCTTTCTTTTCTTCTATTTTGATTTCTTAATTCCTTGACCAGATAGATATTCTACTTCCACTATCTACCCAGCCCAGTCTATAAAATGTTAGTGCTTTAATATTTTGTCCTTTACCCCCACTCTGGTGGATCCTAAAAAAATGGGCTCCCTAGCTCTTCTCTCACTGGTTTTGGGCCTGGCCATGTGACTTGCTTTGGTCAAAGAGATATCAACAAATGTGGTTAGGGTTTGCCCTCTCTCTCTGCTCCAGGGAACCTTCACTATGTGAAGAAGCACAGGCTAGTCTAATGGAAGACGAGATATCATTTGGAAAAGAGACATCCCAGATGGGCCCAATCTACGCAAGGATGTTAATCACTAGACATGTGAGTCACACCAGCCTAGACCATCCAGCCCCATCCCACCCACTAGCTAACTGCAGAGATCAACAAAGCCAGCCCAGACCAGGAGAACCCCCTAATCAACCATCAGAAGTATGAGAAATAATAAATGTGATTTGTCATGGAGCAAAAGCTAATTTACATATCAACTATAGCTTAGTCTCCGAAAATCTATAATTCTGTATTTTTCCTAAAATGGACTGGGTTCATTCCCTACCCCATCTATAATTATACATTAGCCCCCAAATTTAGACTCATTTTCCAACTTTCTATGAGAGATCTCCTTTTAAAAGTCCCATGAACACATCGAAGTGAATGTTTCTAAAATTAAGCTCATTATTTGCCCCTGGTACTTGAGCTTAGATTCCCTTAACTCTTTGAGGGCACTATCATTCACCTCATTACTCAAACTAGAAACTTGTTCTCAAATCCCCCCCAAAAAAATTACTTCAAAGACTTTTACTTACTCGAGACAAAAAGAGGGTGAGAGTGAGAGAAGAAGCAGCAGGAGGAAGGGGCAGAGGGAGAGGGAGAAGCAGGCTCCCACAGGGAACCTGATGTGGAGCTCAATCCCAGGACCCTGTGGTCGTTAACCTGACCGAAGGTAGGGGCTTAACCAACTGAGCCACCCAGGAGCCCTCAAATCCAAAATAAGGTTTTCAAAAACCCTGTCAACCTGTGTAAATGTCAGCTTCATATACCCCTCTACCTTATCTCATTCTGAATTTTCCCAACATGCACTAGGCTGTGTCAAGTCTGGGCTTTTGAGACATGTTTAGTTCATAGATACTCTCCTTAGCAGCTTTCGTTTTCCTGATAAACAACTCTTGCCTTTCCTCAGATTTTGCTCAAATGCAACCTCTTTGAAGCCTTCTGGAACTACTAAAAACTTATGTCAGCGTTGGTGCTCCTAAAGCAGTTTGAATGTCTAGTAAGCCCTCAGTCAACACTGGGGGATCTGTTTGTTATTGATGCTTTTTGAGAGAGAGAAATTAAGACTAAATGAATTTGTGATTACTTTTTTAAAAGTAAAAGCTATGGGGGCACCAAGGGGGACTCAGTCAGTTATGCGTCTACCTTTGGCTCAGGTAGTGATCCCAGAGTCCTGGGATCAAGCCCCATATCAAGCTCCCTGTTCGCTGTTTTTTTTCTCAAAATAAATAAAATCTTAAAAAAAAAAAAATAAAGTAAAAACTACATGGGCCCCTTGCTAATGACTTTCCTTTTTATTCCACAGTGGTAAAGACTAGCAAAAAGAAACCTAAATATAGGTGGGTGGAGAGGGCAATGAGTTTATTTTCCTAATAAAGAGCAAATAAAGAGAATGAACGGCAAAAATATAGAGTAAAACAGAGAACACAAGAATTAGAGAAAGAAACAAGATGAGACAAAAAGATCAAGGCAAAGTTCTTTGGCAGTTGCTTGTTTTTTTACTTCCTTGAAATGACTCTTTTCTTGGGAAAATGCCTCCTCGTTCTATTCATTGAGTAACATGAGGTGTAAGAGTACTGATGATGCGAGCTGAACCGGACTGTTGCTGTCCGCTGGGTATATGGCTGATCAGGTAGGCCATGAAAAAACACCTTGCTTTAGAGGACACTGTTTCCCTGCTCTCATCAGAATGAAATCAGTGAAGCAACAGGAAAGAAGACTCTGGAGTCCCTGGCATTTGGCCAACAAAGCTAAAAGACAGCCTAGGGCCATATTTTATTTCATGGTACTGATGCCTCTGTTCCCGTATCTCACCTCTCAGGAGAACAGAGACAATCCCTCATGTGAAAGAATCCAGGAGTGTGAAGAAAATGATATGAAGAAAATTAACCTCATTGGGAAGCTAACAGTTGTCAGGGACCACCCCTTTCAGAGTTCATGCGAGCCCAGAAAGGATGCACTATGGACTGTATCCTTTCTCTCATTTCCCACCTGAATATAAAGAAATGATCTGAGGGCTTGAACATTTTTCCAGATTCACAGGGAGGTGGGAGAGGGAGATCTCAGTGGACCCAGTGCTGCCGGTCACCACTCTACCCACACAGTCACAATGACAACTGCCATCACCGAGAGCAGGCACATGAAGGTAGAAAGGCAGAACGGCTGTCCCTCAACGTTAGTAGTGTGTAGGGTTCTTCCAACCTGGTATATCTCAAGAAAACCCATGGAATGATCAAAATGGTGGTACACTCCCACATAAATATTTTAATTTCATCTAGATACCTTTTCTTCATTTGCTGCCATCAAAGATTCCATAGCCTTTTTCATTTTTTGCACTTCAATATCTGAAAATATCACAAGAACATGTCAGAAGTCAGTTTTGTTAAGGTGTGTGACAATAACAAGGGGCTGACTCTTCAGACTGAAGTGTTTTAATGAAATGTTTACCGTCCATATCCTCTTTTGGGGAAAATCTGAAAAATGAACACCTTCCATGTCGCCTGAATAGTTATCACTCCAGAAAGCAAAACAATATGGGTCAGAGCTAACTACCCTCTCTCGAAGCAATAACAAAATCCTCACGAGAACACGGAAGGTGAAATTTCAGTGCTACAACCATGAAAACACAGCTTTTCAATTAAAAAAAAAAAAAGAAACAAGAAACCTAGAAAGCAGTGGGCGAAAGCGATGGACGGTGTACACAATGACATAAGCAGAGGACAGGATACTCAGTTTTAACCAAGATGGAGGCATGAATGGCAAGAGCCTGATGGAATGTGGCATCTATAGCAGTCATGCTATGAAGTTGGTTGTAGGTTCCATACAGAAGGATAAGTACTTTGCTTCATCTATAAACATCATTTCTGACACTATTTTAAAAGGTAAATGTGATTTTCCTTAAAATTTGACAAATACAAAAGCACATTACTTTAATAATAAAAGAACCAATATTTTAAGATGAAATGTCAACCTAAAACGAAATCACAAATTTAAAAAATTCAAACAGAAAAAAAAATTGAGCTAAGGTTACCTGCTTCTGAGAAAAACAAACAAACAAACTACTACTTAAGGTAAGTTTTAAAATGCATCATTCATCACTGATACAACACTTTCAATATGAAGGTATATTCTGTAGAAATTGCCTTTTTTTTTTTTTTTGATGCCCAATTCTCTGGGTGTAAGAATTCAACATCTGGAGGAAAGAGTCTATTAATTAATGATTTATCTCGATGATGCATTAGATAATCTGGGTTCTGTTAATCAGCCTGGGTACAATCTCTTGTCTAACACCAACAGGGTATGTTTAGTTCCTAATGTAGATCTCAGGGAAGAAGTGGGCTACAAAACCTTGAAAAGTAATTTTCTCCTCTGATATTCTGTCTCCCAAACTACAAAAAAAATTCTTCCTCCCCTCTGTTACTCTGGGTGTTCTGCTATACCCTGTGGAGCAAAAGGGCTGAATCGGGGGGGGAGGGGAAATCAGCAAAATGACCTTTAACTCCTTGTTTTTACTGTTTGTTTATATACGCTCTATTTTGTGCACTCTGAAGAAATGGAGAGCTTATCGATGAAGCAACTTCACATCTTTGGTGAGATAAATGTTTTTAAAACACATGCAAAGAACAGTCCCAGTAGTACTTTTGGTGAATTTAAAGGCTGATGGAAAGACACCAAAAACCTTACTTTTGTCTTTGAGCTTCTTTTTAAAATTTTCATCTGTGCAGGAAAACCCATCGAATTGGAAGTTAGTATATACATTACAACAATAAATATTTTAAAAGTACTATTATTTAGTCTTTTGCCTAAGATAAAGAAGCTAACCCTATAAAAACTGAATATTAAACACTATTTTGTGGCTTTAGGAATGGTACTGCAATGCATGATGCTCTGTGTAAGGTTAGAAAGAGAATATAATTCATCCAAAGACCTAGATTTGAGTTCCTACCTCTGTCACTTCTTCTCTGTGAACCCTGATTTCCTGGCATATTAAAGTTAGGTCTGTGGAATACAAGCAGTCCTTACACTCTACGGGGTGAAAACACCCATTAGTGATGTTTGGTTGTAACATTTCCATTACGGGTCAATGTCAGCACTTGGCTTAGGACACATGAACCTCACCACTCAAATTCAATGACTCTGACATGGTCTACCTCCCGTTCAATGAGATGAGTCCACTGATCACGCAGTGAGATCTTATGCCAACATCAGATTGCTATGAAGTTTCTAAACATTGCTCCCGACTCTTGTGTTTATCGGGCTGTGTGTTGGCGATAAGCAGTTCATAGACCAGTGTCCGTCTTTGGGAACCACTACTCCAACACGTCCTCTAGCCCACAATATGATTCCATTTTATTCTTAAAACCCTAAAGGCATGACCTATCTGTGAACGTCCTTTAAAGACTACACAAATCTAGGGATGCCTTGTTGGTTCGTTCAGTCAGTATATAGTATGTGATTTTTGATCTCGGGGAGGTGAGTTCCAACCCCATGTTGAGTGTAGAGCTTCCTTAAAAAACAAAAAAACACAACGCCAGAATTCTATTATATGCCAAAATACACAAGGGGGGGAAAATCCTTCAATGGTTGATGAGTTAGCTTTCTGATCCATAGGGAATTACAACTACAGGGATATAAAGCCAGGGTATTCTAGAACCAAGAAAGACATTATAGGTAACCTAACTGAAGCCCTTCATTATTCAGACAGTGAGGTTACCGATGCTCACATAAAAATGTACTAAAGCTACACTCAATGGAATTTTTAGTTTCAAGAGTCAGAAGTTGCTTTGTAGTTTGCATGCCACAGTGATTTATAATAGCAAAGAAAGGTTAAAATCAAACCTAGTGTTGTCAGGTGTTGTGCATTTATATTTCCAAATATAAACATAAAAAAACACATTTCAGTGGGTGGCATGCCTTCGGCTCAGGTCATGATTCCCTGAGATCGAGTATAGCAGGAGCCTGCTTCCCTTCCCCTCTCTCTGCCTGCCTCTCTGCCTACTGTGATCTCTCTCTCTGTCAAAAAACACATAAAAAATCTTTAAAAAAAAAAAAAAAAAAAAAAAAAAAACACATTTCAAGTTATTTTCTATCACATATAACGTGTATTAAAAATGACAGTCCATACAATATTCAAGACAAACTTCCTCAGTTATGAGAAAAATTTTTGATAAATTCACACACGTTTTCAAAAAAGAGGATTATTTTTACTTTCTAGCAGGTTGAGGGCTCAGTCCACCATAAGAAATTTTCCTTGATCTTCCAAAGATGCAAAGTCCTTTCCTCTCTTCCCTCAAAAGTGTAGGAACGGTTTATAAATCTCTTAGTTCGTGCTGTTTCAAGTTCAGTTCAGAGGGAGATTAAACCTGGGACATGATAATGTTCCCTTTTAATGCTTTCTATCCCTTCCTTGTACTGCCATCAGAACAAGAACTGTCTCAACAGAATTCACAACTTAGTAATGCATAATAAACACCGCATGAAGTACAGAGTTGCTCTCCTCCAGCTGCTGAAGAGGAAGCTACTAGATCCCCAGGCACAGGGAAGAGTTTCGGAGGAGGCCCTGCTGTCCTGGCCTCAGCTGGTTTCCGCCACCCTTCTCCTTTCTCTGAAAGGACTCACCACCACTGACACGGGGTTCTTTTGCAGGTGTGGGGAGGAAGGGAGGGCTGCACAGGGAGGTTTCTAAGAAAGTAAGAGAACAAATGTCAAATGTATGTGCCCACCTCGATCGAGAATTTCCACTCCTTCCCCTTTCATCTTGCACACCAGTTTTTCCTGTAGCCTTTTTACTTCAGATTCCTTCTCTTCCAGCTGTTCTTTTAAAGATGCCAGTTCGTCCTACAAATGATAAGCTCGTTTTACAACAGGGAATTATGACTAAAGGAGAATATTCAGGGAGCATGTTAACTCTTAAGTCAATAATGAGTTTTTGGGAATGAAACAAAAAACGATAGGAATCTAGATGCAGACTTCAGAAACCAGACAGTGGCAAGAGGAAGCAGGAAGCAAGACAATTAATGAAGGTCGATGTCTAATAATTCTGGAATAAGTGTTTCAAGTTTCTGTGTGACCAAATTAAAACAAAATGCTTTAAAGTGTAATTAGGACCTGAGTAGCCCTAAGTTTTAAAGCTTATGTTATACAAACAAAAAAAAACCCTCCCCCAGTTAATCCAGGATGATAATCAAATTAGACCCCGAGTGTCATAAAAGCAAAATAAAATGCAAATTGGAAAATATATATCAAGACTTGACTGAGATTTATTTAGTATTTCAAGATGGCATTCATGTTCCCTGAGCATGAACAAGGCAGAGCTTAATTGATGGGTAAGGTAGCAAGTGATGAACAATGTTAGCCAAATCATGGGACTAACTAATTCATCTTCATCACCAAAATAAAAGGACAGAGTCTCCCACAACAATGGAAAAAAGATTTAACAGATTTTAAATCCCCCCCTTCTTGTCTACTATGTAGCTATTAAAGATTCCAAGTCCAATATTCTATTTACTAATGTTAAATTTTCAGTTTAATTTTGGTGAAGAATTAGCTTTAGCAAACTGAAATTTTGCTGGCTGTATTTTAGCACAGAAAATAAAGCTCTGCAGTGCTAATAGTGTATTTTTATAACTGATAAACATTTTATTTTCAGTCTCTTAAGGTAGGTATTGTGTTTAGTATTATGAGATCTCCAAAGAAGCAAGAAAGCTGGCCCTATACTTTTTACTTATGATAGGCATGGATCCCAAGTACAAGGAATTTTCAGTAGCACTGGCAAAAAGCTTCTTTACAGCAGTAATTTCAACTCACTGTCATGATACAGTTAACCTGTAAGAAAGTCCCAAAGGAAGAAGCAGTCTGAGGCAAAATGGATATCTTTTTCCAGGTGCATTTTTACAACTATTTTACCAAGCTTGGATCTCAGGTACTCTAAGAGAATGAGATCAAATTTCTAAATGAATATTTTTATTTTGCCCATTTGTTATTTTTCATTAATTATTTCATATGTTTCTGAAAACAACATCAGGGATCGCACTGGCCCTTCCATCAGCTTTTTTAAATGTATTTTTAAAAAAACAGGGATGCCTGGGTGGCTCAGTTGGACGACTGCAGGTCATGATCCCGGAGTCCCGGGATCGAGTCCCGCATCGGTCTCCCAGCTCCACGGGGAGTCTGCTTCTCTCTCTGACCTTCTCCTCGCTCATGTTCTCTCTCACTGTCTCTCTCTCAAATAAATAAATAAAATCTTTAAAAAAATAAAAAAATAAAAAAAAAAATAAAATAAAAAAACAGAGGACACACACACGATGAATGCACATGCTACTAAAAAAACTATCACGGCAAAACAGCGCAAGCCAGAAAGCAAACAGGCCCAGGACCCCATTCCCCAAAGTCTACTACACCTTCAGGGACTCCCATTTTTGTTCCATCCGCTGCTTTTCACACTGCATCTGACCCACCTTGATTTTCATGCTAGAAAGTTTGGCCATTAAAGACTGGTAGAGAGACAGAGGTGTGAAAGAAACCACAGATAGAAAAAGACAAGCCTAAATATCCAAGAAAATAGTATCGGTTTATAAAGGAGGTTAGGTTAACTAACAGAAATAACAGGTTATGTTTCACTAGATTAGTTAAAGCCCCAATTTTTAAAAATTCAGAATAGTGGTGTTCAAATTCAAGAAAGTCTCCAGCTTGGGGGGAAATTTCATTCACTTGTAAGATAACTTCTTTATCATCTATTGAGTTGAGAACTTGTATTATGGATCATAGGTAAGTGAGTCAGGCTGTTTACACATTTTTGCCATTGAGAAAGCTTACCTTGGTTGATTTCAGCTTTTTTTCATACTGAAGTCTTTCATTGTCCATTTCACTGACTCTTAACCTCAAATCATTGATCTCTTGCATTAGCCCCTGTCAAAGGAGAAAGGAACATGAAGTGAAACATATCAGGAAAGCAACAACACACCTATGTAGGCCAAAATAGCAGCTTGGAAACCTAGTCAACAAGCCCCTGGGTTCAGGTTGTAGGAATTGGATCAGACAAATGGAAATAAATGTATCTACCTGAGGCCCAAAGCATCTTTCTAGTTAAAACACTATTTTAAATTCTCCATGCATCTGGCCCACAATCATGAGATTATGGAAATCAAAGGTAATTCTTTAAAAATTAAATTCAAATAATTAACATATAATGTATCATTAGTTTCAGAGGTAGAGGTCAGTCATTCATTAGTCTTATAGAACACCCAGTCTCTTCACATCACTGCTCTCCTTAATGCCCATCCCCGTTACCCCATCCCCCCACCCCCACCCCTCCAGCAACCCTCAGTTTGTCTCCTATGCTTAAGAGTTAAAAGGTGACTTTCAATTTTGATTAACAAAGGTAGCCAATCGCATACATCAATCATCAGCTATTTCTGGACTAAAAATCACCATATAGATTCCAACTTTAAAAATTAACTAGAAAAATTTTCTTTAGTAAAGCCATTACTTTTAGGGCCTTTTCAGTGATCTGTGGATTATTTATAAAAATATTTTTACAATTTCTTCCTTTGTCTAACAAAAATATAGATTGTTCATCAACCCAGTCTAGGAATGGAATGGAATTTAAATCCTTTTATTGTTTTTTTTGAAATGTAAACCTTTTAAACCAAGGATTCTCAGCTTGAGGGTGGATGAGGGCCCTGTAATTTACAAATACATTGTCATAACATGAATGTTACATTTGGAACAGAAAAAAGAAAATAATCCTAAGGTTTTCATAATACAAATACAGCCAGAAGCTTTTCTCTTTCACATTAAAAAAACAAAACAAAACAAAAACTAATTTGCTTGTAAAACTTGTCTAAGTGTTCTAAGAAACAGTAACATATTTTTGTCTAGAGCCCAGACAGTAGGAAAAGGGAATCAGAATGCCATACAATACCAACTTCAAATACTGTGGAAAGGATTTCTTTTTTTATTACAAACCATCAAGACTCCACCAATGCTTAACATGTTTTTATTCCTCATTTTACAAGTCCTCTACTCCTGAGCCACAAATAAGCAGATGACAGAACTATACAAAAATGCCATAAAAAAGAAGCAATACCATAAGAAACAAAACTTTCTTACTAAACTCCTATGAGTAATGATTCACACATGGGGAGAGGGATGCCTTTCCTAAATTACTTAACAGTACTACATAATAATTACTCATTAGTTATTATTATAATTCTTTTTTCTTATTTTTTTTTCCTAAAGAGGGGGGAAGAAGGAGAGACGTTTCAAGCAGACTCCCGCTAAGCATGGAGTCCTAGGCAAGGCTCAATGAGATTCTGACCTGAGCCAAAATTCAAGTCAGAGGTTTAACTGACAGGGCCACCTAGGTGCCCCTAGTACAGTTGTTATTAGTACAGTACCTCAGTAAGGGAACAGCTGTTTCCTCCTTTCACGAATGAGGTCAGGAACTGTTTGACATCATTTAATAACATTTTAGCTGTGATTCCTTATCTACAGGTTCGGAATTCAAGTCTAAGGAAAAAGTCAGTTTCTCCCATTTATTTATCCCCCATTTATTAAGCATTCTTGCATACTAGAATTCTTAGTGACCTTCCTTCATCTCCTGGTCTTTTTAATATATATCTTGCCACTTTTTCATGGCTAGCAGCTTTGAATTCCTATTTGGTATTGTCTTATTTTAACTCTTCTTTTAGAAACAGTGACAACTTGCAAAAAGAAGTAACTAAAAAAACCACAATTACAAATTGAGATAATTTTTCTGTTAAAAAACAAACAAACAAACAAACAAACAAACCCTACCCAAATTTCCCTTCTGGCAACACTAAGTATGAATGTAAATCTCCAACCTGAAAGAAGTCCTGTTTTTCCACAGTCACTCAAGCTGGAAAATCTGGAAATAGCTCAATATAAGACTTTGAAATAATGGAATTCAAATTATTTCCAATTCAGTTCTTTATAAAAAGAAAACCCCTGTTACTAGTCCCTTTTCCCTCTCCGAGAAACTTCAGGCTGCGCAGAAACGTAATTTCTGGCATCTGTACTCTTACCAGAAGGGGGCACTGTTGAATAGTGTTAAGCATCTCCTATCAGCCATTCCAGGCAAGTCTTCAAAATTCCAGGATTTCAAGACTTTTACCCTTAATCTTTCAGAAGTGCCTGTATTTCTTCCCCACTCCAATATTTTCTTAGAAATTAATCTCCAAATAATCTAAAATTCTAAGACAAAGTTAAGGAATTTTGGATTCATGAAACAGCCAGGGAAACTTTTGTTTGTTTTTAAAGGAGGCTCCAGACCCAATATGGGGCTTGAACTCATGACCCTGAAATCAAAAGAGTTGCACACTCTACTGACTGAGCCAGCCAGGCGCCCCCACCAAACATTTTATTAAGGGAACAAAAATAGGAAAGAGCATATTCAATTCGGTTTTAATTTTGAGGACTATTTTATTTGTTGTTATATGTAATGAGGTTGATCAGATTATAGTTTATAATCTCTAGATATGCATGTGGTATTTTACCAATAGTGTTAAATATCTTAGAAAAAAATCAAGGATTGAGTTTACTGAAAGTCTGATGACAGGATCACTTTGTTTATGATTGAAAATGCATGAGTAAAGGAAGGAAGCACCAGGAAAAAAAAAAAAACGTTTTATTAAAAAATTAAAAAATGCAGACACGGCACCTGGGTGGCTCAATCGCTTACATCTCTGACTTGATCTTCGGCTCAGGGTTATGGGATCGAGCCCAACGACAGGCTCCTCACTCAGCACAAAGTCTCTTGAGATTCTCCCTCACCTTCTCCCCCTGCCCCTCCCCCAGCTCACATGCTCTTTTTCTCTCAACTAAATAAAATATTTTTTAAAAAAACGCAGACAAACTCAAGAGATGTGACTACTGCTCTGGAGTCTTACCAAAAAATCCTAACACATCCACTTCTATTTAGTCCCAATGCTTGGTTAACATCCCCGATCCAAATTAACCAGTCATGCAGGATGACTCCCCCTCAGCTTTATGGACACAAGGGAAAGGGCCAACTCTTGACCAGAACACTGTGACGTCTTTCCCTGCACCAGAGTAACCTCCATGGCACGCAGTCCATCTGTTGACTGAACTCTGTCATGTTATGCAGCAAGTGTGGAGTCAGGGAATGACAGAGAGGAAATAGAGGAAAATATCCAAATGGATTTTTTCAAGAAAGCACAAAAGGGACAATTTTAGAGAAACTGGATGACTTTCTCAGCTCTGTTCTAAGAGCCCCAGCCTCAATCAAGTGAGGAACATGCTCATATAGGTGACTGACAAAGAACTTTTGAAGGTTGAACGTGAACTAAATTGGGGATTTCCTTTTGCTGTTGAGGAAGTAACACATACGCCAAGACCTTCCATTACAGTTCCATTTTGGCAGAAAATTTAATTTGGAAAATAGCAATGGAGTAAATCTCACTAAAGCCAGTCTATGTGGGACTTGCCCACAGCTAGTAACATACCTAAAGGACCCCGTTATCATGATGGTACAGAGTTGGCTTCAAAGAAACGTGTGCAAAGAAAACAGAGGGGGAAGAATACTTAAATGAGTTCTCCTCTCCGCTTCTTGGGACGCAGTTTCTAATGCAGTATGACAACTTTCCATACTCCAACCAAGGAAACAAAAGAGAGAGAAAGGAAGAGATTCCCTGGGAGATAAGGGAGTCCTGCAGATCTTCAAATTTTTTCCAAATAAACAGATTTCAAACGGATATGCTCTCTTCTCCCAACAACAAATAATAAGCAAATAAAAGACCCAGATTAACAATAAAACAGTCCAAAGAACAAAACATGTTTAGCCACAAAAATGGGTACTTCAAGTTGTAGAATCTATCCCAAATTTCACAAAAGTATAGTGAGCTTTATTTAATTGGTATGATTTATGTGTGGAAGAGACCAAAAGTAGAAGGCCAAACTAAATAAACCCTAAAAATCTGATTTTTATGATTATATAATAAAAGCATGTTCTCTGTACATATTTTCAAACCTACTTATTATATAGAAAATAATCAGTAAAATTTAAAAATGGCTATTAGTAAAGTGATACACTTAAACCCATTATTTCCATAATGAAGAAAACCACTCCAGATGGACAGGAGGACGGACAGGAGGACAGACAGGCAGACGAACAGAGAGAAGCTCCAAATGTCACAAAGTGAAAAGTTCTTTCTAAAGACTAATGAAAGCATTAAAATTTCATATCAAAAGTCTCACAATTTAAAAAAAGGTATGAACAACAAAAAGTCTCACAATAAATATTGCCATGAGCATTTAGTGATTAAAAAGTCAATGTAAAAAAAGCCAATGTAATTAAAGATTATTCCTAAAAAGGAGCACGGATGAACGAGAGCACGTAGCAATTAACTACCTCCCCCTCACGCCTACAAGGAATTTCAACTTGCTCTGGAAATATGTGTATGACATATACAGACGCACACGCATATGTATGTTAAGGGGGAGGGTATCACTTACCTCCGTGTCTCTGAACCTGTCTTCATAATCCAATCTATCCTTCTCCACAGCGGTCAGTTTAAGCTTCAAGTTAGATATTTCAGCCATCAGATCCAACTTCTGAGTTTCTAGGGATGTCCTACTCAGAAGCTCCTATTGGAATTTAAGAGATACACTCAAAACTTGTTTTATTACAAATCACCACATATGATTGTGTCTTACCCTGCAAAGCAGTAACTATCAAGTCGGGAATGTGGTAAAGATTAATCACTAAACAGATAAAATTTGAAAATATTATCTGCTTCTGTGAATCTTCATGGAGCAGAACTAAGTGTGCGCTTACTTCCTGGGGAGACGGACATGCTCTAGATATGCAGAAATCTTAACGGCTTCAAAGCCTGATGAGAACACTGATGCTGACAGGGTCGCTCTGCGTTAGGCACTGTTCTGATGTGGTTCGATCCTCAAAACAACTTTCTAAAGCAGAAACTCCTACTAAAGATAACTCAGGAATTATCTTTGTTCAACAAATGAGGAAGGTGAGGAACAGAGAGGCTGAAAACCTGCCAAAGGTCATACAGCCAGGATGTGGCAGAGCAAGGACTCAAACTGAACCAATCTCCCTCCAGTACGTACCCTACCCGCTATATTATAGGTCCTCTCGTCTACGAGCACTCTGTGTGTGTGTGTGTGTGTGTGTGTGTGTGTGTGTGTTACAAGTTTGGGTTTGTTTTCTTTTCCCCAGTAAAAGTCACATATGGTACATATCTTTTTTCTTAATCATAAAATATATGCTCATATCTGGGGGTTAGGAAACCATATGCAAATTTAAAGAAGAACATTTAAACTACCTATAATCCTATCAGTATTTTATTGCAGATTCTAATTACATGAACGCTTTCTATGTTATGCATGTGTTTTGAGACCCTGTTACCCTCAGTTTTTGCTTAAAATATGCCAGTCTCGGTGAATCATGAACTTCAATGCTGCGTCCGAGGGGACACAACAACCAAGTGCAGAACTTCAAACAGGCGAGCAAGAAAACCCCACCTCAGTGACGGCTTCTGAACATACCTGCTGCAGCATTTCCTCTGTGGCATTCAGCTTCTCCCGGTGCTCTTCAAGACAAAATTCCAAATCTCGAATCTTCTCCCCCTGAGCATCCACCTGGTCTGTTAACACACTTACCTGTATATAGAGCAAAATACTGCAATAGATTAGGAAGGATTTGGGTCCCACTACAAACTTTATTTCTCTAAAATAAAACAAAAAAACTGGAATGATGTCACTACCCATTTGTTGTAAGGGGGAAAAAAAAAAAACTATCAATAAGACAGCAGTCCTTTACAATCCTATCTAAGTGATGCTTCTTGACCTGCAGACTCCCAATTTTTAAGGAGGTTAGGGCTGATTGGGGATATGCAATACCTTGTAGTTATAGGTTAACTTCAATTCAACCATTTTATGCAAGAGGGTATGTGCATAGATCATCATTTTGGGGAGGTTGGAATGGGAGTGGGAGGTAGTATTAGAGATTAAGAGAGGAAATGGAGTTATGTTTGAAAGAGAAGCTGTCAAGGACTACACGTGGGTCTTTCCCCACGATCACCAATCCCATAAATACACTGCAATTTACTTAACTCAAAATACCAAAATAAAAATGTTTGTCGTGCATTTAAAACATTAAGAAGAAGAAAACTCAAATTTAGCCACTAAACCAGAGTCCACTACTCACTTCTGTTCTGTTCAGCTCACAGGATCATTTTTAAAATTGAAAATTAAATAGATTCAGATTCAAAAACATTCAGGTTTATGAAAATCTGTGGTATAAAATTGCAATTTATGCTGTAAATTAAAAACACCAGATCAACTAAGATGACAGATCAGATCAGAAAGTCAGCTTAGATGACACTGTGGCTGTCATCAGAGGAGCCGAGGCTGCTCACTCTAGACCGGGGAGGCACTCCTTGGTGCTACCACAGTCCTCACCACTCCCTATTGTGTGTACGTACTTATTTCTATCAGCACTTATTTCTATCAGCAATCTGGCTCCCAAGCATCTGAATATGCCATCCCAATTTAAAATGGTCTTTGTAAATATGTTGTGGAGGAAGAATAGCATTGTTAAAAATCACTTGCCTGAAGAACGAGAGATTCTTTATCATTCTCTAAACGTGCTAGCCTTTCTTGATACACCTCTCCATTTCCGGGCAGGTGTCCATTTGTCTGAAAAGATGAAGGAGTATGTGTAAGGCTTGACTCTCTTTAAAACTGAAACGACTGTGAGCAAATAAAATGGCAGACATTCTTAATCCAAGGAACCTGAGTAGAATTCAGCCAGCTGCTGCCACCACTGCTAGAAAACACGAGTCTAAAACTTGGTCCATTTGCCTCAAAATAGGTAAAATGGGCATGGTAGGCATGTTATCACCAAACCAGACAAGTTCCCATCAAGCAGAAAAATCATGACCTAAAAGGAACAGTGGTTACTAACATGCTCGCAGGGACGCATAGCTGGGTCATACGAAGTTTCGCGAGTGTGTGGTCAGGC
Source organism: Mustela putorius furo (assembly GCF_011764305.1). Lineage (NCBI taxonomy): Eukaryota > Metazoa > Chordata > Mammalia > Carnivora > Mustelidae > Mustela > Mustela putorius. Next base: position 24,168,347 of record NW_025422368.1, on the reverse strand, counting down.
AGAAATTACTTATGCCACCTGAATGATCTGTGCTATTTCTGGGTGGGGGCACTGGGAATGTCCTGGGCTGCCCTTATGTGCCTCCCCTCTCCTCCCAAGTTGCAAACCCAGAACTGCAAATGCCTGTCTTTACAGAGGAGGCCTTGGGGGCAGCTCATATCAGCTTCCTCCCTGTTACTCAGGACCAAATCTCAGGGCAAGCCTTCCCTTTGTCTTTGAAGCCTTTCTTCCTTCCCCTGAAAGCTTAGGAAGCAGTCCACAACTACTTCCCCCAACCGTCCCCATCCACACCTTACCAGGAACTTTATTAGCTCCCATTCTGACTTCACTCTTTGTGACTTTGCTCAACTCTATTAGGTTACGCCAAGCTCCTGCAGAGCCTGGAAACAGGTATCATCCTGCAACCACAGCACTGGCCTGGGGCTCTGCTTAGATTCGTGCTCACTTTCTTCACCTCCCTCCAGCCCCGCACGTTTTTATCAGATTCGGACATGTCTGTGCATGGTGTAAATGCTGAAGGAAACACCGATTGGGAAAGCGAGTCACATTTTTCCTTTTCTCAGCTGTCTCATATATAAAAGCCTTTAAGGAGATACACAAAAAGACTCACGGAGAGCACACAATATAAAAACATCATTTTGAAATACAGCAGTATATCTGATATGTCCCTTGTTATCTCATGTAAGTAGCTCATAATCATATGACGGGTAATCCCAATAGAATTTCCTGATTCCTCATTCAACTACAACAGAAATAAAAGCCACTGGAGCTCAAATTAGTTAGATAGGGCCATCCAGAGGTCAATGAAGAAAGCAAATAACTTCAGGGGCGCCTGGCAGGCTCAGTTGGTTAAGCATCTGCCTTCAGCTCAGGTCATGATCCCAGGGTCCTGGGATGGAGTCCTACATCAGGCTCCCTGCTCAGCAGGGAGTCCGCTTCTCCCTCTCCTCCCTGTGCATGCTCTCTCATTTTTTTCTCTCTCTGAAATAAATAAAATCTTAAAAAAAAAAAAAAAAAAGCAAATAACTTCAGGTTTAAACCAGAGAAACACAAACTCAACCTTATCGTCCAAGAACACAGCAGATGTGACATCTATTATTTTCCAGAATTAACTGGTATTCTTATACTACCTTTCCAAATAATGCAGTTTCCCATATAAATTCTGGAAGTAATAAAAGGCATGTGTTGAGCGCACGCACACACACACACGTACATGCACATGCTAACAAAAAAGGAAATTGCAGCATGTTGCTTCTAAAAACTTAGATGCACTGGATACATTGCCCATGAGGCCACAAAAGAATCAGAAGCTAATTGAGGAAGGCTGCAACATGTATTTAGAGTGGATAAAGTTTTTTAACATCAGTTTGACCACATACCTGCCCTATAACCATTGCATAATTCTGGTCATATTGTAAACCGAAGTATCCAAATACATTACAAGTTGTGGCCTGAAAGACTTCCAACCCCAGGGACTGCCATGAAAATGAAATTTACATAATTTCTTAAGGACAGTTTTTTGGAACAGAGCCAGGATGTATGATACACGTTCTCAATCTGAAGCAGTACTCAGACTGGCCTTCTACAGCTTTGAATTCCTCATTCTGATGATGAATGTTAGCAGGCATGTGCTTTTAAAAACCCCCACGTGCTTTTATAAACAGATACACTTCATGAGGTAGTAGAAAAAAAAAAGGTTTCTGTTCACTGAGGATAAAAAGTAAAAGTTATTTATTCCGATGGAAAGATTAGAAATGCTGCTATAGCAAGTTCTAGAAGGGTTTCACGAAGCTACTGCATTTGAAATGGAAATCAGATGTTCCAAAATCACTATCACAAAACGATCTTAGAATCAAAATACTAAAAACTGACTCACTATGAGCATACATACTCACACTTCTCGAGACTAGTGATATTTACAAGAGTTCATAATGCTCAAGGAGTTCTTTTTTTAAAAGACCACAGGTCACCACAGCAAAACAAAGCCAAAGTTAAGAATCACCAATGGAGTAGTTAAATACTTTTAAAGGAGTGCACTGACCTAGTCAAGCAGGTGAAAGTCTAGTCTCTTCACACATTTATTTCTATTTCTGCCAATTCTGTTACCTTTGACTTGAGAATCCTTGCAGGAGGTAAGTTCCATTAGGCAAATACCTTACCACCTCTGTTTTTCCTCCAACTCCCAAGCTTCACCAACCTGACCACTCAAAAAACTCCCCACGTGGCATGCACTCTCGAATTCTATTCCTTTGGCGCGGGCCGTATTTCCCACCCTTTCCTCATCTTTCCTCGCTCTGTAAAGTCCAGCTCAACCCGGGCTTGGCCTGTGAAGTGTTCCTTGAGTTACCTGTTCACTCATAGGCCAGTTAGAGATTCCAGATCGTGGAATCCTCATCGTGGCAGGCAACACACTGAACAGATGAGGTTAGACGTGGCTACATATATGTTCCCCTCTTCCAACAAACTGCCTTCTTTGTGAGTAGGTTTGCCTTTGCACCTGGCACACAGTGAGTTCAAACCAAATGACTATGGAATGAATAACGAATGATAGGTGTTCAATAACCATCAGATGAATACAGGATGAACGAACACTTGGTTGCAAGTTGGCCCTCTCACTTCTCACTCCGTGGTTGACCTGAAGCCTGTACTCCCTCTTGCTACCATGTTTAGGAGGTGTTTTCAGAGCCTTTTTAATGGACTATACTTGAGACTATCTTGCATGAACTCCCTTACATACTATCTTCTCCAAAGCAGAGTATATATGGCCTCCGACATCTTCCCTTTCTTCCGCCATCTTGGGGGAATTGAGTCTTACTTCCTGCTCAAAGCTCATTATTCCACATAACCTTTGGATCCTTAATTTCCTGCTTCCCTGAGACTTACAATTACCACCTCTACCCATACTATTCTCAGTTTCTTCCTCCTAGTGAACTTTCTTCCACTGGCCATTCCAACATCTACTCCAAGGCTGTGTGTCCACCACTATACTCACTCATCATTCCTCTCGGCCTCTACAAATCCATTTTTCTTAGCCAGTTCTCACCTCCTCCTTCTTACCTTATGCCATACTCTCTTCTGCCCCTACACTGGTTTCCCTTCTCTGTCTTGTCTTGTCCTTCACCACTTAGCTTTTCACCATATTCTGCCATGGATGGCTTCCTCATGACCTTACAAGAGTTGGTCACTTATTCTCCTTAATGATCCCTCAAGGCAAAACTACCTTACATTTCTTTTGATTCTCCCAAGATTCTTATAAAATCATGGGCAGAGAGTTAAAAATACATTGAGTATCAACTCTTGTTGAGTCTATTTGACATCCAAAGCACTGAACACCAGCTCAAATTACTTTACTCAAAATCCCAGAGATGCCTTCAAAATAACTCTTCCTACTTTCACTCATGATGCAACTCCATCCTGACCACATTCGATACAACTGAAAGTTTAAGTCAAAATCAGCATCAGCTTGGGGATTTCAATACTATTGTAGCCAACTAACAGTGCGTGTGGAGGAGGGTATGGGACACTTGGGAGGGAAAAGCAAGGCAAGGGATCCAGCTCGAATGCAACAGTGATACTTTAATTAAGGAACTTGTGGTGTTTGCCGGATATTCCTGGCACGACGGGTAAAATGTCTAAATGGCTCTATTCCTTACAGAATTATAGAATCCAAAAGTTAGCCAGCAACCACCCCTGGGAATATGAGTTGTCTGAATTCATGGAGCAGATGCTCCATATAATGCTAAAGGCACAATATACCTCACCCACAGTCATCTAGATAGAAGCTCTTCTATTTATATTATTTTCCTTTTAATGGTCAAGTAGACCCACGATCAAGTATAAAGATGTAATAAATGTTAGCATCTTGCTTCCCATGCCTCCCTTTCAAAAACTGTTTTATTATACAAAATTTCATTTGTATCTGCAAGTAGAGACCTTAAGTACCCATCACACAACAATATCAACGGTTACTACTTCAAGGTAGGCAGGAATGTTTTGCCTGCTATGTTCACTTAAAGTATCGTGCTATATTTTCCTTTAATTTTCTTAGTTCTGTTGGTTTGCACTGGTCTCCAGTTGACTACCCTCTCTCCCCAGCTTCGTTTTGCTTTGTTCTTTCCAGAGCTCTGCTGTCCTGTCTAAATCCCAAACCAACAAGCAAGCAGTGATTTGCCACAATTACACTTAACTTCTGTTGTAACACAGAACTCAGTTTGAATAGAACATTCCCAAATCAGAGTGCTGAGTAGCTAAATGACAATATGGAAAAGAAAATCAGTTCCATTTTATAAGGACAACAAATGTTAAGAAACAGTTGGACTGCTGCTATAACACAGACACACACACACACACACACACACACACACACAGTCTCCACCAAAGTCAATACACTTATTTTTTTTTTAAAGATTTTATTTATTTATTTGACACAGAGAGAGAGATCACAAGTAGGCAGAGAGGCAGGCAGAGAGAGAGGAGGAAGCAGTCTCCCCCCTGTGCAGAGAGCCCAATGTGGGGCTCGATCCCAGGACCCTAAGATCATGATCTGAGCCAAAGGTAGAGGCTTAACCCACTGAGCCACTCAGGCGCCCCTCAATACACTTATTTTTTAAATTAGTTTTAAAAACTGCCATCCAGTTTTTTATTTCATGATGACATTTTTCAAAATTCTGTATCAAGGAAAAAAAAGGAAGGCGCAGCCCTCTAATCTCCTTTGGTTAAATTTATCTCCAGCCACTCAAAGAACCCTCTCACACCAGGGCCTCGTGCACCCTAACCAGCATTACCTCTCTACCGCTGCGTGCGTGCAGACATTTGTTTGCCTGCTCTCTACCAGATACTGGAGTAGGAGGAGAAAGAACGGAGAAAGGCAGGAAGGCCACGAACACCACAGTCACATTTCACCAGGGCCTACCAGCACAAGAAGGAATCTCATACACTGTTGTCCAAAGAATAAATGAACGTGATGGCAAGAGCACTGGAAGTCAAACCACCAGGCAACAATACTCCACTCCCCTGTCCTCTCTCCAAGTGTGATGGAATCAGGGCGGTGAGGCTCTCACCTTGTGCTATGCATAATGATCTCAGGGCAAAAGCACTGCCACTGGGAGCTACTGGAGCGTCCCCACTGGAGTGTCCCCACTGATTGGCTGATGACGCTATGTACTAGCAGGTCTGCCTCCATCAATCTTGAAACACACCATTTATTGTCTCCCTCTGAAATTTCTGTTATGACTCTAAAAAATAAATACGAACCCGGGGCAATACGGACAATGTTTCCAGGAAGATGTCTATTTCTTCCAAAATCTCATCAGGTCTGCTCAAAAAGAAATCCAAAGGGAGAAATCCATCGCACATATACAGCGTCACACCCAAAAAGCCCACTCATGACCCTCTCCTAGAAAAAGATGCCTGTTTATTCAAAGTCGCCAGAAAGTGCTTCAAAGCCCGAAGCTCAGGATAAGCCTGAGTACCTCCTGTACTTTCCAAGTCAAGAGAACAGATGTGGTGAAAATCAGAAATATGGCTTTTATTTCTGGGTTGTAATTTTTCTCAGTGTGTGTTTTCCAGAAATAGAACACTTCTTCTTCACTCAATAGCCAACGGGAGCAAGAAACAAGTGTTCTGGGGGGTGAGAAGCTTTCACGTGAGCTAGGATGTCTCAGTGAGACACTGCTGAACTCAGATGATCTGTGACCCCGTGACCCAATCTTAAGATGGGCCTTGTTTGCCAAAGCTGGAACAAACATTCCCTGGAGACAACATGAAAAGGGAAGCTGGGCAGAGAGCAGTGGGGGATTCTGGGGACGGCGGGCCTAGAATGGGTCATGTGGCGGAGAGTCAGGGACTGGAGAGAATGTGCCCCACGTCTGAAGTCACGAGTATTTTTATTTTTATGAAACTTGTTCTAAAAACTTTTTTAGAAGATACACTTGCAATTAATAGGACCTATTTTTTAAATGTAGGAATACGATGGAAATGTATTGTGACTTATCAGGTCAGAAGCCAGTGAGGCACACTTCAATTTCTCTTATCGGCCACGATGCCGATTTGAAGTTCTATCATCGCAGTTCCACTCACTTTGTCAAAAAACTGCACTTTTGTCATTTCTGCTGATTTTGCGAATGCCTCATACTAAAGCTGCTAAGTAACTGGTCACTTGTGGGATTTTATGCCCTGATCAAGGTCATGATCCTCAACGTCTTCCATTGGGAAAAGCTTAGTATGAATGTTCTAGGCAACTCATAGAGTTAGACCTAAAGCAAACAGAAACTGCTTGCTTGGCTCAAATAATTTGACATATTTTTTTTCTGTTTGCCCTCTTGAACTTAGAGCTTGATAAAGCATGTAATTCTCCACCATTAATATCTCTATTAACAGGAAAATACTTCTATCTCAGTACTTGACCAAATACGGCATACTCAACAGATTTGGGTTTTTGTTTTGTTTTAACCACAGGAGAGGAACTTCGGAGTCTTAAACTTGTCAGTGTTTAGAAGGTTACAGCTATAGCTACTTTATTCAAACAAATTCATTCTTAGTGATTTAATATCCCCTCACAAGTAACAAACTATTAATGTGACTATTTTCTTTCTTCTGAACCAGCTTCTGATCATATGAAAGAATGATACAGCAGAAATCAGTAGGGAAGGAAGACGCGACACCCGACAGGAAACCAGGGGTCTCTCCTGGCCCAGACAAAGTAATTAGAACTGCAAAGGGCCAGTGGCATTAATGAGAAGATCGGTATCAGTCTTAAGGACATGGACTCCCAAGGTGGCTATCATTAAACATAAATGAAATCTTAATTATGTAACTGAGAATAAGTCTCTAAAATATTGTAAAAGCTTCTCCATAGTCTGAAAAATGTCTGTAGTCTTGTAAAAAAGTGAACCATGTAGGAGTGACACGGAACTGGAGCCAACACTTTCTTTCCCTCTTTGCAGATGGACCCCGTAGTTTCCCCTCCATCCTCTACAATCTCTTCAGTGTTGTATTTTCGACTCGTCTACCAGGCGCACCGACAAGCACTCATAAGTTCGCTCCCGGGACTCACACTCCCGTGCGGCAGAAGCTGTTGTCCCTGTTTCACAAACGAGGAAACGAGACAAACACCTTAAAAAATCTCCACCAAATCATGCAAGCTTCTAAGAATCAGCCCCCAAATTGAAATTCAGGTCTGTTGTCTCCAGCACCTGCACTGGGAAATGCCAAGATACAATCCAACCATCAGTTTTATCACAGTATTAATGTTCTCATTTTGGGTGGTGGTAAGATACACCCAGAAAATTTGTCACTTTTACCATTCTTTTTTTTTATTTTTTTAAATTTTTTTTTTAAAGGATTTTATTTATTTATTTGACAGACAGAGATCACAAGTAGGCAGAGAGGCAGGCAGAGAGAGAGAGAGAGAGAGAGAGAGGGAAGCAGGCTTCCTGCGGAGCAGAGAGCCCGATGCGGGGCTCGATCCCAGGACCCTGAGATCATGACCTGAGCCGAAGGCAGCAGCCCAAACCACTGAGCCACCCAGGCGCCCCATCACTTTTACCATTCTTAAGCATATAGTTCAGTGGCATTACTCGTATTACAGAAAGAACACTTTTTCTATCTTCTTCTCTCAATATTTTTAGTGGCGTTCTTTAGATTTTATTTGTTCCAAATGTATTAAAACCATGGTATATACCAATGTGTTCAGGGAAAGGGCAGATCCTCCACGCCATCCGTTTTTGAGACGGATGCCTAGAAAGGGGCTTCACTGTTCCGGGAAGAAGAACGCCATTGGAAGCCCAATTCTATAGCTTCCCTCACACCCTAGAACTGACATGACCCCCACAGATCACTAGATGGCACTTCCTATCAGATACTGCAGACCTCCGCCTCGCTGCCTTTGGAGGTTCTATTCACTCTGCTTCCTATCTGAACTGCTCTTGGTCCTTTTACAGTAAATTTTCCAATAGTACTGAGAAAGCATCTATTACATGCAAGGTTCTTTCCTTTACAGGACTATTTGTTCTAGGCCACAGCAGGTCATCCAAGAAAGTGAGTCCACCTTCAGAGGCAAAATCAGGTGGTGGGCTGGAGCCCATGAAATGTACACTAACATTATCCTTAAAGGGAACTGGGATGCATTAAGGGATAAAAATCACAGTGAACCTGCTGCCCTGTACTTTTTTGTTGTTGTTGCTCTAATCAGCTACTCTATGTTCTAAATTTTGGAATAAGCCACAAGAGATTCCGAGCGCAGGATCTGTAATGTGCCATTATCTACCATTTGACTCTGAAGCCATTTGACGAGTGTTTCCGCTGTTGAATCTGGGATCTGGCATCTCAAACTTTCCTTCTCATCTGTGTCCATCACCTCCAACAAGCCACGCAGGTCTTCCACAAGGTGCAGAGCTCGCAGGCTTCCCATGAATCCCGGGGAGGTGGGAGACTGGCAATCAAAAATTCCATTGGAATATTCCAGGGCCTTAGAACCTAAGTTTAAAAAAAAAAAAATAACAGAGAGAACAACAGGGGGTTTATATTACATAATGTCCTAAAGCTGAGGGTGGCAAGCAAGTCCAGTCACAGTGAGGAATAATCAAAATAAGCAAAAAGGAAAAGAAAATAAAGGAGTCGTGTGAATCTCTCCAAGTCATAGTGATTCGGTGCAAAAATAAAATCCATATAATTGATGGTAAATATCAATCACCAAATACCTAACAGGGACGTCAACTGTGTATTACGGTAAGAACATAATGAATGGACTTTGGTGAAAGATGTGCTGACCTCATGGAAATAAGGGCTAAGAAGGTAGAGATCAGTGTGGATAGAGCCAAGTACTTCCCAAAATATAAATTTAGGTACCATAAGATTTTGAGAAATTCCCTGTAAAAGAAGTTGCACAATTTGGTGGAAACCGCATAGCATAATGTCAAGGGTAACAGGACTGGCTTCCGGTTAATTTACCAGAATTTAATCTTTGGAGAATTTCAATGAATTACATGTATACATTTGTGTATGTACAGGAGTGTGTGTGTGTGTTAACATTTTCTCCCATGATTTTGTTTGCAGCCTAGCATCAAAAACTCTTGCTAATATCAGCTTTAAAAAATAGTTTTACAGCCTTTCTTTCCCTATTACTTATAAGGGAAAGCGTTTTATGACTTGAATGTACATAACTAACCCATTGCCTGCTCAGAAATCACTCATATATACCTCTTCATCTCTTTGACTTTTATTTTCTGGTCTATCAAATATACATATTAATTAGAAGTACTAACTTTAAGTGTCAATAATTATGGTATTTTGACTACCACCTCATTAATCTGAGGGTCTTATAAAGGGAAGAAAAGTGTGAACCAATGTGTAAATTCTCTCTCCAGTTGCCACACAGCTTGATCAATTCCAACCACAGGGAGAGGCATTTTCCTTCAGTTAGTCCATTCCACTGACCTTCCGAAGAACAAGACCAAATGATGAGGACCCAAATCTGCCAAACTGTAATAATGGTAACCACTGATATGCTAGGCCCAATGTTAAATACTTCCCATGATCTTCCCCTCAGGAACCATATAAGGCTGAGAGGAAAATCCAGAAAAATAGAAATTGAGGAGAGTATGTCCGGGAAAGGGAGGAACAGTAGAGCATTTTAAAAACAAAACAGGCTATCGTGTCCTATGCCAGTAGTTTAAAGCACTACAATCACCTGATAATACTACTCACAATAGATGTGCCCACAATAACCTTCTACTCTTTTAAGTCTCCATCACAAAACAAGGTGAGGGATAGAGGAGAAATGCATATTTAGAAAAACTCCTCAAATATTTGCAATCACATCTCCCTCTACCTTAGGTGGAGAGCTACTGATAGTAATTTGAGAAAATAAAGCCAGGTCCTACCCAAAAAGCTCCTGACTGCGTCAGTGTGAGCTAAGACCCAAGAAGTCTTGATTTTCCGAATAACTCTCATGTAGGTCCTGAAGCCATGCCAGGGCTAAGGAACAAATATACTCATCTAGTAGAGTATGTAAAACGTCAGTCCTCAACTACTGTCCAGAAACATCACTTGTCTTGCCTACGGAGTTCCACTAAGAATTTGAGGTTATAACCTCTGATAACAGCCTAGGATCTGGCTCTGGTTATATTTTCCGAAACTGTGACACAGTAAGTCCAATCTCTTTTCCACGTAATAGTCCTTCAACTGTGTGAAAGTATCTATCATGCCCTGAGCAAGAATATACTTTCCCAGTTACACTTAACCAGTTCCTTCCTTACCAGATGAAGTTGTTTCTTCGCCTTCACGGTCACCTCCTCTTAAGTTTTACCAATAACCTCTTTGAAACGGATATTCCAAGAACTAAACACAGTACACAAGATGTGGTCTAATCTACAAAGGAGGTCAAATTAAAATCTGGTCTCGGGATATACAAGTAGAACAAAGGAGGCCAAATTTTGACTTGCCATGGCATTCAAGGGAAGAACCTCTGACAATGAAAACACCTGTGGTTTCTTCAAACCACTGAAACAGAGTAGGGTCAAATTTATGACCAGAAAAGATAAGCAACAGGGGCTAGGTAGCTAGAATGGAGGAGCAGTAGATGCTACCCACATCTCGACCCTGACCATCAGACCATCAGATGGATGACAACCCCACCCACTGGCCCCTTCAACCTTTCTTCATGACCATGGGTTCCTAAATACATAAAGGTACTTCTCCTGTGACAAAACGCAGAATGTGACATGAGACCTTAAGGAGCCACTACCCCTAGGAGAGCACAAGCATCTCAAAGGGTTTACCTACTGTTCAGTCCCTCTGGTCATGATGAGAAAACAAGCAGGGTCATGATCTACACTGTTTTTTTTGCTCTACTTCCATAACAGAGAATCACTCAAGATTCATAATAAGGGAGGAATACGACCAGATCTGTGTTTCAGAAAGAAAATTCTGGTGGTCTAGAGAATGAGGAACTACAGCGGGAAAGCAAGAGTGCCAAGAACATCAAGGGAGAGGGTTGCCAGGACAAAGCACGGCAGAGCACAGACAGGACAGACTTCAGAGGGGAAAAAAAGGAATGGCTAAGGGGCACGTGGGTGGCTCAGTCATTAAGCGTTTGCCTTTGGCTCAGGTCATGGACGCAGAGTCCTGGGATCAAGCCCCACATCGGGCTCCCTGTTGAGCGGAAAGCCTGTTTCTCCCTCTCCCACTCCCCTGCTTGTGTTCCTTCTCTCAATTAAAAAAAAAAAAAAAAAGAATAGCTGAATTTAAAGTTTTACTTATTTGATAGACAGAGATCACAAGTAGGCAGAGAGGCAGGCAGAGAGAGAGAGAGAGGAGGAAGCAGGCTCCCCTCGGAGCAGAGAGCCTGATGTGGGACTCGATCCCAGGACCCTGAGATCATGACCTGAGCCGAAGGCAGAGGCTTAACCCACTGAGCCACCAGGTGCCTGGAATAGCTGAATTTTTATTTATTTTATTTTTTTTAAAGATTTTATTTATTTATTTGACAGACAGAGATCACAAGTAGGCAGAGAGGCAGGCAGAGAGAGAGGGGGAAGCAGGCTCCCTGCTGAGCAGAGAGCCAGATGCGGGGCTCGATCCCAGGACCCTGAGATCATGACCTGAGCCGAAGGCAACGGCTTAACCCACTGAGCCACCCAGGCGCCCCAGAATTTTTAAAGGGAGATAGAAGTGACAGAACTTGACTAAGCAGGGGCTCTGAAGGACAAAGGTCTAATGTGACTTAAATTTCTAGGTAGAAAACTGCGTGGATGGACGATTATGAAACTAGATAAGAAAGACTACTAGAAAGGCTTCTGAGAAAAGAAAAAGACTTCAAAGCTTTCTGTGATGACATGGATATGCATATAGGCTATTTCAAAGGAGGTATCTGATTGGCAGTTAGAGACCCAATGCTTAGCAGAGAATTGAGAAAGTAAATATAAGTGAGAGTTACTGGTGGCAAAATAAATGTCGAATTCAAGGGAATAGATCAGAATATCCATGGATCCTAGGAAGAGCAGTATCTCTCAAAGTGTGACCTGTAGCTACTACCTGCACCGAAATCCCATGAGATATACTTACTTACTTTTTTTTGGGGAGGGGGCAGCAAAGCAAGGTTTATTGGGAGTACAGTAAAGTACAGATAGTACAAAGCTCCCGAGGAGGAAGGGAACCTGAGAGCGTTGCCCGAGATGTACTTTCTTTCTCCTTGAGTCAGAACCACAGTATGGAAATGCAATTAGACATTTTCAAACAAAGTTTGAGAATGATACTGGTATAAAATGGAGAAGAGGGGCTAACGTGAAACCACGAGGAATCTAAAGGCAACCAATAAATGAAAATAAAGTGGAAAAGGTAATAAAAGAGTTGGAATGAAAAAGCCAAAAGTGCAGAGTAAATGTCATGATTCCATCTTTCAGAGGACGCAGATTACCTGCTATAAGCCCATCCATCTGCTCCAACGCCGCAGCCAACATATCACTTGCGTCACTCATCATTTTGTGTTTGTCAAGGGCAAATTCCAACCTAGATCTGAAAAAACAATGATGTTACCATTATATCCTTTTAAATGACACATGCTTCCCAGCAGGTGTGACAGCTCAAGGCCAAATTACAACCCCACTTAGACGTCAGCTAAGGAGAGAAATTTTCTGAACTGGCAGAGCTGAATTACCTCAGTCACTTAACACGCAGTGGCCGACCGTCCACCTAACTGCAAGACCACACACTCCACCAGTTAATAAAATGAGTTTCAGTTCTTGCACGCAAGGTGTTGAAAGTCCAGTAGAACAGTTTCCATGATGTCCTCTACAGAACTCGACACCTCTGTGGAGGGCACCAGGGATGGCTGTGGAAACTTCCTGAGGGCCATGAAAAATGCTCAGTAGAGGAGATTTCTTTCTTCCTGCACCAGCCCCACCCAATTTCTGCTCTTTCAGTTTGCCTTTGTTTCTGTTTTGTTTTGTTTTCTGTAGATGGATTTACCACAGGACTTGTCAAAAGGGTTTACTAGCAAACACACTGAACACACACACACAACCGATGGATTTACCACAGGACTTGTCAAAAGGGTTTACTAGCAAACACACTGAACACACACACACAACCACTGGTATTTTGTAATACAACAACAACTACCATGTACAAGTGTCTATAGTGGTCCTTATACATAGACACAAATTATTCATAAGCCCTAATCATGACAACAACCCAATAAAATGGATATATTTGTCTCCATTAGATAGGTGATATCAATGATGTTTGTTGATTTTTGTACAGAAACACAGCAAATAAACATATAGTAAAGTTTTAACCTAGGTCTGTCTGACTTCCACTATGATACATATTAAATTTCTGTTTATCTCATCTGAAAAATAGGCATATGCTGAAATTATGACATAATCTACTCATTTCTTCACCTGTTAAAAAAATATATTGGAATTATTCTTGCAAAAAGTTTAATTATGAGCAAGAAAAAGTCAAGACTATGTGATTTCCAATATTAATTAATGTGCTTCAAATACCAGACTAAGCATCCATGTGAATTCTCCTAAAAGGACTAAATAGGGCCCTAGCTACTTTGCAGATACTGTGGTATAGCAAATGTCTGGGAAATAAAGGATACGCTGTTTAAAAGAAAACTTTGCCCACTGTTTCCAAGCAGCCAGATCTCACCACTTTATTTTTATGAACACATTTACAGTTCTGATAAACAGCTTCTTGGATCAATTTTCTACTCTGCATTCATTCTGATAAAATGCCCTATCATCATGAAGCATTGCTTTGATTTCATAATTTTTAGAGATTTCGTTGCAGATTTCTCAGAACTTGACTCAACTTCATAAGTTGTAAAGTATCACTACCATTTTATGTAGAAAAACTATAGCACACAAGTACTCAAGGCAGGTGTTTACAATCACCCAGCAATTAGGAGTTAACAAAGCAAGGTTCTGAACTTAGCTAGTTCTCAAATATTTACTTGCACAGTCCAGAGAGGTGGGGAGCAAATTTAATAGTCACAGTTCAGGATGAAAACTCAAAACTCAGTGACAACTGAGAACATAGAGGTTTAAGCGGAAGACCATGCAGTCCCTGAATTTCATGTAATTAAGTGGCTTGCATTCCCTGTCATTTTAAAAGTAGCACTTCCAAGAGCTCCAGATACTACGATAAACATAAAAATAACACAAAGAAATTCAAGCCAGGCTCAGCTATAACGATGGCTAATAAAACAAAGTAATGCTCATATTAGAAAAACTCTCACCACCTCACTGAATTAGAAAAACAAATATTCATCTTTGTTAGCAACTGTATTTATGTGCAGCATGAACACTTTTCACACACAACAGATAGTTATGTATTTCTTCCCTGTTCCATTCAATGAGCCTTTCAAATGCTCTGACACGGAGGTGACACGGAGGTATGAGAACCTAGACCATGGTTTTCAGAGTAGTGAAGAACCATTGTTTTTTTAAATTTCCAAGCACTTGTTTAATAAGTGACAATATTAAATTGCAATAAGTAGGGGTGCCTGGGTGGCTCAGTTGGTTAAGCAACTGCCCTTAGCTCAGGTCATGATCCTAGAGTCCCAGGATCGAGTCCCACATCCGGCTCCCTGCTCTGCAAGGAGTCTGCTTCTCTCAATGACCCTCCCCCTGGTCATGCCCTCTCTCATTCTCTCTCTCAAGTAAATAAACAAGTAAAATCTTTCTAAAAAAGAAAAATTAAAATAAATAAATTGCAATAAATGTTTATGGATGTTTATCTCAATCTCTCTACTTATCATGTAACAGCCTGCATGTAATAGTTAAACAGTCAATAAAAAATGTATTTAATACTGTAAATGAGGTAGGTGCTAAAGGGGAAAAATGGAGCAGGAAAAGGGGGTCAAGAGTATAGAAGGGTTTACAAACTACATGGGGTAGGTCTGGGAGAATGATGGATTCAAAGGCCTATGATCTCTAATAAATTAAAAATAGTATAGATGGTCTGCTTCAGTGGTAGTCAAAGGATAGAATTCCTACAAACTGATTTTAAAAAGGGAGAAGTGAGGACATGAACAGATATATAATAGAAATTATCTCCAGCCAATAAACACTTAGAGGCTTAATGTCATTAATACAAGAAATTTTAGGGGCGCCTTGGCGGCTCAGTGGGTTAAAGCCTCTGCCTTCAGCTCAGGTCATGATCCCAGGGTCCTAGGATGGAGCCCTGCATGGAGCTCTCTGCTCATCAGGGAGCCTGCTTCCACCTCTCTCTCTCTGCCTGCCTCTCTGCCTACTTGTGATCTCTAATAAATAAATAAAATCTTTAAAAAATATATATTTTAAAAATATACAAGAAATTTTAGACAACAATGTGATACCATTTTATACTTAGTCAACTGGGGAAAAAAAAAACTGACATTACCAAGTATTACAGAGGATGTGGATTCACAAAATCTCTTACAGAATGGCGGTGGAAATGTAAAATGGCTTAACCACTTGGAATAACAGTTTCGCACTGTCATCTAAACTTCAACATATTCTTTTTCACGATAACAGTATTTACTCCAAGGTACATAATCATGAACACACACAAATGTTCATGGTAGGACTCTTTGCAAGACCAAAAACGTGGATACAAACCAAATGTCCAACACAAGAGATATTTACACAATGGAATTACATACAGTTGTCAAAGCTAACTAAAACAATATACGTGTGGTGTGAATAAATCTATGCAGTATAACAGCAAATAAAAATAAGTCTCCAATAAATTCAGTGAGACTTTTAGGAGTTAAAACAATATAAATTTAAATATATTTTAGAAATACACGTAAGATTCAACAAAACTATAAATGCAAACAAAAAAGAGGAAATAGTAACATGAAATTCAGGATATGGTACCTCAAGTCAGGGATATTGGGGGACAGACTGAGAGGAAGAGTTACATAGTTAAATAAAGGTTACTGTTCAAGTTTTTGAGTTAGGTAATGGGTTCAGAAGAGTGCTTAGTTTATTAAACATGACAAAATGAGAATTCCACTTCGGGTAATGGTAGAGTAGATTAATTGGACAAACTACCCCACAAATAGCAATACAAAGCACTGGATAAAATATAAAAACGGTTTTGAAGAAACTGGAGAGTGAGCAAAAGCTGGTAGAAACTGGAGGGAATTCAGCACTTGAGTAAAGGGAACCATAATGAGTGAGATTCATTTTTATACCTCTTTTATCTGTGGGCACTTCCCAGTCCATTGGATGAAGAGTAGCTAGGATCATGAAGACTATCAAAATCTTATTGGCTCAAAGGGAAGAAAGGGATAAACCTCTTACATTATACACAAAGCTGTTTAATACTAATTCATGGTAGACAGTGACAAGAATATACAATGCAATCCATTAAAATTACAAAATAGAGAGATATTAGTAAAAAGCCAATTAGGTTAAATGAATTACTAATAAAATCCTCAATCCAAAAGGCAATAATGGAACAATGAGGAGATGGGAGAAACAGAAATCAAATGGCACGATGGTAGATTTAAATTCATATAAATAATTATATTAAATATCAATAGAATGAACACTATTAAAAGCCAGAGATTGTCAGACTAGCTAAAACAAACAAAAACCACTAACAATATGCTGTTAACAGAGCTATACTTTAAATATAAAGAAATAGAAAATAAAAGAATGCAAAATGAAATACCATATACACAGTAAGCCCAAAGCATAGCTTTATCAATATAAGAAAAATGGCTTTCAATTGAGAAGTATTACCAGGAAGAGTCAGAGGTTATAACAATGATCAACTCATCAGGAAGTCATAACAACTGCATTTTTTTTTTCTTAAAGATTTTTTTTATTTGACAGAGAGAGATCACAAGTAGGCAGAGAGGCAGGCAGAGAGAGAGAGAGGAGGAAGCAGGCTCCCTGCCGAGCAGAGAGCCCGATGAGGGGCTCTATCCCAGGAGGGATCATGACCAGGGCCGAAGGAAGAGGCTTGAACCCATTGAGCCACCCAGGTGCCCCAACAACTGCAAATGTTTTTTCAACTAATAACAGAGCTTCCAAATATATAAGGCAAAATCCAACACAATTAAAGGAGAATCACATAAGTCATTTATATTTGATGTAATTTTTGATATGGTTAGATTTAAGTGTATGGTCCTGTCCTTTTTCTGGTTTTGTTTTGTCCCACCAATCATTTTCAACCCTCTTTCAGGAGAGCAAAGGCAGATACAAGGTAGGAAAAAAAATAATCAGCAATAACACAGAAGATTTGAACAACAGCATCAATCATCCTGATCTAATTTGATTTATATAAGGAAAGATCCAAATGCAGGACATACATACTTTTCAAGTCCACATGTTATATTCCTCAAGATATTCCACATCCGAAAGGCAACAAAGTCTCAATAAATTCCAAATGGACTTCAAAGGACTACACAGAGGAGTAAAAACAGCAAACTGAAGTGGTAAAGTACTAATGTTAAAATGGAATTTCCATGTTTTTTAAAATTCTGACTTGCCCATTGGCTTGAGTTACTTCAGAGGCAGCTTAATTTAACGAGCATCTGTGTTGATAAAACTATGTCAACTTTCATGGCTGGATCGAAGTATTTTTAAAAATAGAAAGGCAAAATGGAAAGGCTTCAGAAAATCCTATGCTCTAAAAAGATTTTCCTATATCCCAAAACCATTTCTGAGAGGAAGATTTCCCTGGAATCCTTACATACTCAATACAATATTACTCCAAATACACTGAGAGGAATGTTACTCCACATTAAAAAAGACTGAACTACTGACACATGCAACATTATGCTGAACGAAAGAAGCCAGACTTAAACAACAATGTACTATATAATTCCTTTTGTCTGAATCAAGAACAGGCAATCTATAGTGATAGAAAATAGGAAATGGTTTTGCAAGAAGTGGCAAATGATCCTGGAGGACCTCCTGTTCCATATGTTGATTGAGTAGTTGGTTACACAAGTTTATACATTTGTCAAAACTCCTCAAACTATGCACTTCAGATGTGTGCATTTCACTATGTATATACTTCATCTGAAATTTTTAAAAAATTAGGGATGAAGATTATTAATTAAAACTAAAATTGTAGTTTTAAGATAAACTAAATAAAGTGGATTAATATAAGTAGGAAATGCATGGATTTATAATGATGTTACAAATCAAGGATAATGAATAACTACCAATTATAGACTTGAGGTCCAAAATAAAAGACTCAGAATATCCAAGTCCCTTTGTTCTAATTCTTTGCTTACCCAGGAACCTCCTGATTATAACTCGATCTTCTGGGTACACAAAATCATTTAGAAAATTAAACCTTCAACAGCCAATAATTCTCATACGATAGCAAATTCATTTCTGAATTCTAAATGGTTAATAATTTACTACTTTGAATGACTTGCTGAAGGGAAAAAGTACCAGAAAATACAACTACCACAACAAACGAGTGGGGTTTGGGTTTAAGGTTATAGCTCAAACTCAAGAAAACCCTATTTGTTGGGTAATTTAAGCAGAGATCAGCTCTGTTTGCAGGAGTCCTCAGTCTGGCGGTTTCCTATTCCAATGGCTCAGTAAAACTAAGTTTAGAGAAGTCTTAGAAAAGCTATCTCCTGGGGATAACATTCATATATCATATATTAAAGGAAAAAAGAAAGACCCAACAGAAAAAGAAGTATGTTTTGGGTACATTTCAAGTTTGGTCAGGACTCATTTAGAGTAGATTTGAACAGGATAAAATATTAAGGTAAGTTCCAACAATGGGCGTGGTAGCTAACGGGTTGGCAGAAAACCACAGTTTTTTCCTGGGTTGCTAACTGAGTGATGTTTTCGGGCAGGCTAGCTGCCCAGTCTCTCTGTGAAGAAAGAAAGAAAGAAAGAAAGAAAGAAAGAAAGAAAGAAAGAAAGAAAGAAAGAAAGAAAGAAAGGAAGGAAGGAAGGGGACTAAGAAAACTAGTAAGTTTGTTCTAAACCTGGGCAAAAACGACATCTGTCCTAGCTTTCTCAGCTTTCCTTAACTAAAATGTTTAGGTTGAAAGAGAACTTCTAACTTCATACCTAGAAACAGATACAACTCACTTAAAAGAAGAAATATTTCTATCTGAGAGAATGTTTACAAACATTCCACCAGACTGGTAGTGCCATATTATTATGTGGTCATTATGAAAACAATGTATTTTCACATAAATTACCCACAGACTTCTCATCAATCCCCCCGCCTCCCAAGACATTCACTGATTCCCAATGCATGCAGCAATAAAGTCTCAGCAAAGATAACATGACTTTAAAAATGCAAAGAGCAAAGGAGAGGAGTTGGAACTATCAGTGGTTCTCAAGGTGTGGCTCCTGGATCAGCAGCAGCATCACCTGGAAGCGAGATAGCAGGCAAATCCTTGGGCTCCACCAAAACTTACTGAATGAGAAACTCTAGGGCAGGGCCCAGCAACCTGGGTTTTTACAAGCTGTCCAGATGATCGTGCTGTGCACTCAATCACTGTGCTAGAGCATAAGAGGCCATCTTTCCTTTTAGGCCAACAAGCTCCACCCAAGACGAGGTTGGAACTGGTTACCAAGGTAAACAAGGATAGAACTCCTCTCCCCAGTCACTGCTTCTTTTGATCCCAAAATAACAGCTCTGAATAAGCAATTCAGGTTTCAACCGGAAAACTCTTTCCCTTTAAACTTCAACTACTAAGTCCTTATGTCCACAACATTTTCTGATTCTGACGCAATGCTCCCTGCTTTCTGGTTCTCTGCTATGTATCTGTCATCACATACTTTCTCCTCTCTACTCTATTAGTTCAAATCCTTTTCATCTCCAATCCGCTCTAACATCCCTAGAAAATTAATTCAGAATCACTTGAAAAGACAACATGGTAAGAAGTGGAGGTCAAGGTGCATGGGAAGTGGGTGAAAACAGGAGAGACCAGGCTACTGGCAGCAGGGGTGATACCTGATGTTACAACATACATTTTTAAATCTGTCAAACTATAAAGTAGGTGCAATATTGATCATATAATTGAAAGTTTGAACACTATTTGATGATATTAGGGAATTATTTTAATTTTTAAGTTATAATAGTTGTTTTTTTAAGAGTTTTCTTTTTTTTTTAAAGATTGCTAGCAAAATATTCCCTAATAAAATGATACATCTGTAATTTGCTTTAAGACAATAAAGGGGAAGGGAATAAGAGTAACGATATAGATGAAACAAGATTAGCCACGATTTGATCATTGTCGAAAGTGGGTGATAAGTATGTGTGGTAACATTAGACTATTCTTTGTACACTTTTATATATTTGAGATTTTCCATAATCAAATATTTAAAGTCCTTCATCCATATCTTTAGACAGTAGGATTTTCAAACACCCTTGAACCTGGTATGTTGTCTTAGATATTCTATTTTTCTATCATGACCTCAAACACAACGAGGGCTCACCAAATATTTACAAAGCCAATAAGAAAATACTTATTTTAACCACCTGCAAAAACAAAAACACACAGTCAGAAACAGCCTCTCACAGACAGAGAATTTGTAAGGCAGAGCATAAAAGAGGAAGTATTAATGACTGCACCTTAGTGAAAGTTACTTCTCTTGCTTGCTAAAATGAGGCCCCACAAAAGATGGTGGGGCAAAGTTGGCAAGTACTCAGATAAATGAAACAGCCAGGGAAAACAGGACAGGATAAAAGGAAATGAGCTTCTCAGCTCAATGCTATTAATATTTAGGAATGATAACCTTAAGGGAATTGATAAAAAGGTGCATACAATAAGCCAAGATCCTTTACTTCTTGAATAAAAGGGGGCTGCTGCTATTTGAAAAACGGGCTATATTAAGTCTCAGTAAATCTGCAGATCTTGTGAGAAAGTGAAAGAACTCCCATCTCTCCTTATCTACTATTATTAGCTATTATGACTGCAAAAAGTTACCAATTTGTCCAAGGTCACTCAAGAAGTAAGATCTGAGCCCCAAATCCATGTTGTTCTCAATAGGGATTTATCAGCCAGCCAGTCAGCCCTGACCGGCACCACCAACCTTGACCCTTCTCATGAGCTTCTACCCAACTTAACTACTACCTCCAAGGGACCCATCCCTGCCTGTCTTGCCATACAGCAGATCCTTCCCTGAGCATGCACCTGCTCTCTTTCCTCTGTGTGGTCATGACAGCTGCTCCTTCTCTGTCTGGACCACCCTCAGATGCCCTGGGACACTTCCTTTTTTAAAACAATAATTTTATCTAAATTTAATTAACATATAGTATATTATCATATACGATAACACACCAGTATATATAGTATATTATTAGTTTCAGAGGTAGAACGTGTTTATTCAGTTGCAAATAACACCGAGAGCTCATTCCATCAAGTGCCTTCCTTAATGCCCATCACCCAGTGACCTCATCCCCCAGCCAGGACACTTACTTTCAAGACTCAGCTCAGGCATCCTTGCCGCCCAGCCTTCTTGCCCCTCTCTTAGAGTGCCCTGGGCCTGAGTCCAGGAGAGCCCTAATTTTGTAGTATGTGTCTCCTTGACTAAGCTGTGAGCTCCGTGACAATGGGGACTTGTGACGTCCGCATTCTCCGTATCTCATGGGGTAGAAAGAATGCTTGCGGCACAGCTGTGTTTCAGGGGCTCCTCAAACAGGCACATCTTTGTCAGAAGGATTCTAGCTCCCAGATTCCTATATATATTCTTTATATATAGAATATATAAACATATTCATATAGAATAGTATGACCTTCTTCTCAGCTGCATATGTCAAAAACTGGTCTCTTCACCCTGATTTTTAAGATAACTTGGGATGAAAGAGACTGTTGCTCTCACCTACAATCTTACAATATAAATTTTCACACTCTTCAAAATGCAGGTGAACCAAATCCATTGTGATGATGTTATTTATAGGAGTTTGCAAACTTAGTTCCCAATAGAGGAATATTAGGGGGTCTTGAGCAGGTTTTAACTTCTGATTTTTCCATGTACTCTAACCCTAACCCCCACCCACCTCTTCTTTTTAGCTCTTAGAAACCTGGGAACTCCCATGTCTCCCAGTTTCCTGCCAGATCTACCAACCTAGCTTGAGCTGGTAAGAGGTCAGCAGTTCTGGAATCTGTAAGATCCAGACTGTGGCCTACAGAGGGCAGGGTGGGTCCCCGCTACTCAAAGCTCTAAAAG
Organism: Mustela putorius furo; assembly: GCF_011764305.1. Lineage (NCBI taxonomy): Eukaryota > Metazoa > Chordata > Mammalia > Carnivora > Mustelidae > Mustela > Mustela putorius. The sequence continues at coordinate 24,146,187 of NW_025422368.1, read as the reverse complement.
GAAGGGGAAAGGAAGGGAAAGGACAAGTCATCTTCTATACAAACTCTCTAAAGGAGTATTTGATCAGCTGGGGGTCATGACCCCAAGATCAGAAGGCAGTGAAATAAATTTAGCAGACTGCAAGGCAATGTGTATTTGAACAAAACAAAAATAGCAGAGAGTCTCGTGGACCAGAAGGTTAAGAACTGTTTTGTGAAACTTTTAATTCAGTTAGATATACACACACATCTGCATGCAATAAATAGTGACTGAAGGCCTACCACATGCCAGGTATGGGAGACAGAACAGTGAAAAAGACAAGGAAAAAGAAGAAAAATATCTCTGCCCTTAGGTAGCTGACATTCCTGAGGTTTCAATATGGTGGGGAGGTGGGGGGGGAGGTATCCATATGTATTGCATCTTGATGTGAGAAAGTATATTTTTTAACAGATTTTTTATTTATCTGAGAGAAGGGGAGAGGGAGAGAGAGAGAAAGAGAGAGAGAGAGGGAGCGCACAAGCTAGGGAGGGGCAGAGGGAGAAGCAGCCTCCATGCTGAGCAAGGAGCCTGACCTGGGAGTCGATCCCAGGACCCTGGGATCATGACCTGAGCCAAAGGCAGACGTTTAACCAACTGAGCCACCCAGGCACCCCAAGAAAGTGTTCCCACACTAGGTCAATCCATTTGAGAAACATTGCTCTAAAGTAGTGTGGCTTAAAATGTGGTCTGTGGGGGTACCTAGGTGGCTCAGTCAGCTGAGCATCTGCCTTCAGCTCAGGTGGTGGTCTCTGGGTCCTGGAATAGAGCCCCAAGTCCCAGGTCGGGCTTCCTGTTCAGTGGGGAGTCACATCTCTCTCTATAGCTTTCTCTCTCTCCCTCTGACCCTCCCTACCACTCTTTCTCTCCCTCTGTCTCTCTCAAATAAACAAAAACTTTAAAAATAAAAAAACAATTTTAAAAACAAAAAAAAATAAAATATGGTCTGTGAACTGGTTCACTATTACTGGTCTACTATGAGTGAAATATAGAAATTATTCAGAAAATTTGATAGTAACTTGGTCTTATCATGATATCCAATTAATGATCATGTTGCTGGCCTGCCCGATTTTTTTAAAATTGGATTTTACAGAAAGCATCAATCCATGATGAACTGGAAACAAGGCAGGACAAAAAAAAAAACCTGGTCCTTTACCAGAGGTGGCTGGACACCACTCTGGAGGACACAGGGAGCAGTTGTCTTGGGAGTGTGAACACCGTACTTTGACTGGAGGCTGCAGCAGTGGGTCACAGACAGAGAGGAGACAACACAGGAGGCAGGAGAACCCTAACACCTGGGGAGTATGGTTCAGGTTCTCTCTGCACACATGTCCCATGGTGAAAATAGTTAAACAGCAAGTGGAAAAAACCGTTAGCGCTGACAATGACATATGATTAAAGTCAGAAGAAGTGAAATAAGAAACATTTTGCTTACATAAAATTTCCACCAATGGCAGTCCTATATTTCACCTTAAACGTCTAGTTACAATGCATCACAGCAGCAGAACACATAATTTCCGATCCACTGTGTTTTCATTACAGCAATCAAGTCTATGCGGTTCACGCTAACATGTCATAGTCTGTCACTCATTCAACATGGCCAACATTGTCCTGTACTTAAAAATGGAAGGATCCCACCAGCATACCAAATTGATTGGGAAGAGTGGTAAAAATTATGGGCCAGGCAACAGTTTTGTGGTAAAATAAGACTCTAGCGTAATTCTTAAAAACTAAACTATCTAGTGGATAATTTCTGTTGGTTTCTGTTTCGATGAGGAGTTAGTCACAGCACTGGCTGTTCAGTAAGTGGAATGCCCCCTTGTTCACTAATAGCATATATGCTTCTGGCCATTATCAGCAGTACAGATATGTGTCCTCGGCTGCTGGAGGAAAAAGAACATCAAAACCAGAGACCTGAAATGACACCATTGAAAGTACAAAATATATTCTTAACATCATTATGCACTATGAAAATATTAAAAAGACCTATGGAAATTTGGTACAGTTAATGAAGGCTGAGTATTAATGGGTAATACAGTGCTTTGCAAACTACTTCTATATCAGTTCTGTAAGACCCAGTGCAGCACTAATTGCTGCAGTGGGAGATGTCTTAGGGGAAGTATAAAGAGAATCAGGAAAGCAAGATGAAGAATTATTTCCCAACCCAAGAGCTGGGAAATGGCAGCCCATAAGCCAACTCTGGCTCACTGCCTGTTTTTGCCAATAGAGTCTCATTAGAGTCACGCTCTTTCGTTTATGTATCATCTGTGCTGCTTTCTTGTCCAGCAGCAGATCTGAGTAGTTGTAACTCACAAAACCTAAAGTATCTCCCATCTGGCCCTTTGCAGAAAAAGTGCGCCAACCCCTGCCCAATCCATCCCATGGCCTCCTGGAAGTCCACAGAACCCTCTCCCATTTGCTCATTCACCCACTGATTGAATATTTAAGTACCTATTATATATCAGGCATAATTAAGTGATGAGGATATAGTAGTAAAGAAAAAGAAAAATGAGTAGAAGAAAAGTTGTACTTCTGACGGCAAGAAACCACACACAGTTTAAATGTATAGTACATGACATATGGGAAAAAAACAAAGCAAGGAAAGAGAATTAAGTTAACATTAACTTACTATGTACCAGGCACTGTTGTAAGTGCTCTTCATGCACTAATCTATCAAATCCTCTCAATAACCCTATCGACACAATACTTACCATTTTATAAGTGATAAAACTGAGCCATAGAAAGGGCATCCCAGTCATAGAGCTAGAAAAAGGATTTGGAGCCAGAGAGCCCGATTCCAAAGCCCATGCTCGTAATCATGCACTGTGATGGCTCTTTGTGCAGAAAACAAATGGCAGGGAGTCACAATTTTAATGTAATAATAAGGGAAGACCCCGATGATAAAAGTGATACTGGTCAAAGCCTGGTAAAAGGTGAGGGGAAAAGTCACATGAATGTACAGTACAGGGAAGAGCTTCCACATAGAAACAAACAAGGTGTAGAAATGTACAAAGGCCAAGAGGAGGGAGAGCTTCATTTAGTCTGTATTTGAGAGGGATGGAGGGGGCAGTGGGGGTTGAATTTACGCAGAATAAAATGCCCAAGTCTTGGGGGCGCCTGAGTGGCTCAGTGGGTTAAAGCCTCTGCCTTCGGCTCAGGTCATGATCTCAGAGTCCCACACAGGGCTCTCTGCCTGGCAGGGAGCCTGCTTCCTCCTCTCTCTCTCTGCCTGCCTCTCTGTCTACTTGTGATCTCTCTGTCAAATAAATAAATAAAATCTTTAGAAAACTACCACAATTTAATAATGGTGTTCGGGAAAAAGAAAAGACTCAAGCGCTGTGGCCTACTCTGTAGAAGGACGGAGTGTGTATTTAGAGGTGTCTAACCTGCTCACTCCCAACCCTGAACATGACAAGTAGTTCTACTATCCACCAAAGGAGAAAGAAGCAAGAACTACAAAATCATCACCCACGGAGAGTCATCACCTGCTGTCCTTTACACTAAAGCCTAATGAAATACCCAGATCTTGTACATGAAAGCTGTAGGTCATGGAGGATTACTGAGCAAAATCCACGATCATGGCATCAAACACTCCCACAGCACTTTTTTGGTTTTTGTTTTGTTTTGTTTTGTTTTTTAAACCTTTACTACCAGGTACCATATGGAACCACAGGGTTATCTTACTAGATGCTATACTTGGCAGGCAGGCTCACTTAAGTTAAGGCCATGGAATGTTATTACTACTCGACTGTGCTTTTCAAGAGCTAAGCTACCACTCTTAATCCTTTCTACCAAACTTAGCTCAGGACACAGTGCTCAAGTAAAGATTTGATAAATAAGTGAACAACCATTTATACCCATCAACACAAAATTATTCATGAGTCACCACCACATATGCTATAGGGAACCGCACTGGGAAAGTAGGGTACATTAATAGACTTGCTCGGCACTTCTGTATCCTAGATCATCAACACAGATTTTCTTTTCACTTTATTAAAAGTTCTGGCAACGCATACCCATCAAGAGAAAAAGAGCTATACGTTGAAGGATGAGGGCAGGGCTACCAAATGACCAATATAATCAGGATTTTTCATATTTTACTATGTCAGGTAAAGCTACTGCTTCAAAATCAGATGGATAAACTCAGACATTCATTCATACAGACAGATGTTTATTGAAAGAATATTTATCACATCCCCACCACGTGCCAGGAACTGTTGCAGCCACCGAGGCATCGTCATTTACATGAACACACATGAACAATAAAGCCCATCTCACAGACCTGGTTAAGTGAGCCCACCTGCCAGAGACAGAGCCTTTTTCTCTAGCATCTGTCTTATTTTCAACTGGCATGCCCAAACTTGAATATTCTAAATGACTGGGGGAATACGGTGCTTGTTTGAGTTTAAAAACAAGGCAAAGAAACAATATACTTGGTTTTTACATTTTTGCTCTTTATACCATGTACACTGAATGTCTTTAAGTTATCTGAATTTCAGGATGCCTCAAGTCCTGCCTTCTGTTGGAAAGTAATATAGTATCCAAAACACCTTTTCCCTTATGGAACTCCCTGTTGTGTGGACTTGGCTGTAGCAAGCACTGCTAGAGAAAGCTGGGCTGGTTCAGCTGCCACTGTCCGCTACTTGTCTTGATGGGCACTTCGTGTTACTCAGCTGTCCCAGTCTTCATCATTAGTTCCTATCGCATTCTTCACAATGGCAAACTCTAAGAATCCCTACAAAATCCTCCCCTAATCTATTCCTAGTGCTGCCACACTTCATCTCAGTAGATTACCTCATACCCTACGTACAGAGAATCCCAGGGAGCTCTCCTCTACCTTACTTGCCTGTTCCTGCCTCCTGTCATAAGAAAACTTGCCACCTACGGTCAACGGGAGTCTGCTTCACCCTCTCCCCCTTCCCCTGCTCGTGCTCACTCTGTCTCTCTCTCAAATCTATAAATAAAACCTTAAAAAAAAAAAAAAGAGAAAACTTGACACCTTTATTGATCTTATCCCAGCCTTTTAAACAACTACTGCCTCCTTCCTTTCTATCTTCATTCACCTATTCCCTTGTGCTCAGCCAATAAAATGTTGACAATCTTCCGGACCTAAAAATCCTAACCAAAACCAACACGTAAAAAATTCCCAAATCCTTCCCTCTGCTCTTCGTAAGTTACAGACCTAGCTCTGACTCTTCATGATTACATCCTTGAAATGAATGGTCCCTACCTACTGCTTCACCCTCTCCCCATTCCAGTCTGGCTGCCGTCTTCTCATCTCATAATTTTTTTAATAATCCCCCAGGCAATAAAAGCAAAATTAAACCAGTGGGACTACATCAAACCAAAAAGCTCCCACACAGGAAAGGTAACCTAGAGAAGAGGAGAAAATATTCGCAAATCATGTATCTGATAAGAGGTTAATATCCAAAATACATAAAATCATACAGCCGAATAGCAAAAAGAAAAAAATCTGATTTTATGGCCAAAAATTTTTCCAGAGAAGACATACAGATGGCTAAGAGGTACATGAAAAGCAGCTCAACATCCCTGATCATCAAGGAAATGCAAATCAAAACCACAAAGAGATACCACCTTACACCTGTCAGAATAGCTAGAGTCAAAAAGACAAGAAATAACCAATTCTGACAAGAATGTGGAGAAAAAAGAAACCCTCAGGTGCCTTTGCTTTGAATGTAAATTAGCGCTGCCACTATGGAAAATAGTAGGGAGGGTCCTAAAAAAATGAAAAACAACTGCATACGATCCCACATCCCCATTTCTGTGTATCTATCCAAAGAAACTGAAACTATTAACTCAAACCCATATTCACTGCAGCATTATTTGCAATGGCCAAGACAGGGAAACTACCTAAGTGTCCGTTAACAGGTCAATGGCTAAAGAAAGCATGGTGTATCTATACCTTGAGGGTATCATGCTAAGTGAAATAAGTCAGACAGAGAAAGACAAATATCATATGATCTCACTTATACATGGGATGAGTGAAAAACAAACAAAACAAAACAAAAACCAAGCTCGAAGATATAGAGAACAGACTGGTGTTTGCCACAGGCAAGGAGTTGAGGGATGGGCTTTCGAAATGGGTCAAAAGGTACAAACTTCCAGTTACAAAATAAGTCAGTCATGGAAATGCAATGGCCAGCATGATGACTATAGTTAATAATACTGTATTGCATACTGGAAAGTGGCTAAAAGATGATCATTTCACAATACATACAAATACTGAACTACCATGTTGTATACCTCAAACTAATATAATGTTGTGGTCAATTATACCTCAGCAAAAAATTAAAAAGGCTGAAAACAAAGACAGAAAAATCGCCTTTTATCAGAGTATAAGTGAGATTCCATAGAATATGGGTACAATGCAACTAAACTGAGGGGATTAAAAAAAAACAAAAAAAAAACAAAAACCAAACACCATCCCTGGTGGTCTCATTTATTTCATGAAATAAAAGAATCCTACTGCTGCCAAAGGTGACAGAAGTCCCATGTCCTCCCTTAATTTCCACCACGAGGATACAGGCCTGGGATCTTTTCAGTGTAAAACAAGAGCTCTTTGAGTTTGCACAGTTTAGAAAATAATTTGCCAAGGTGTGTGTGATGTGCCTTGTGCGTGGGCCTCCTGTATTTTAAAGATCCAATAAATAGTGCATATGTAACTATGATTTCTGCCCCTGGCAGGTATCCACTGAGAACCTCTTGTGTATGCACCTTCTGCTGACCTGATCTTTATGAAGAGCTCAGCACCCTTCACTGGTTCCATAAATATTTTCTCATGACAGACCCCCACCCCAGGAAAAAATCTCCTACCTTACACATTATGCTTAAAAACCATGGAAATAAGAGTGTAAAAAGGGAAGGAAAAATGAAAAGGAGGGAGGAAAGAGGAAAATAGGGAAGAAAAAGAAGAATGGGGGCACCTGGGTGGCTCAGTGGGTTAAGCCTCTGCCTTCAGCTCAGGTTATGATCCCAAGGTCCTGGGATCGAGCCTCACATTGGGCTCTCTTCTTGGCAGGGAGCTTGCTCCCCCTCCCCCCCAACCTGTCCCTATGCCTAATTGTGATCTCTGTCTTTCAAATAAACAAATAAAATCTTTACAAGAAAAAAAGAAAAGAAAAGAAAAGAAAAAGGAGAATGGAAAGCAGAAAATAACTTTTATTAAATGCTTGCCCAACTGCGACAACTGGAACAGTAGTGGCTGAGGACTCTGACAGGAAAAAGAGAGAAGTTCGCTAATAGCTAATGCAGAATCTACCACTGACATGACCCCAGACTCTCATTTGTACGGGACTGTCACTGTTCAGGAGTTTCCTGAGTTTTTCTTGACTTGCTGGGGACCCCAAGTGTAGTCAAGAAGCAAAAGGAGGTTAGGAAGTACATGCCAGAGATAAATCTCTGTGAAAATATCTTACGAGGGAATAGAAAGAGAAGTGAAACCTCAGTGGCTGCTTGAAATGCCTTAGACCTGTGGAGTGAGGTTAGTCTATAAGCCAAAGTGGAAAACTAGCCCAGAGGACTGATGCCAAGGGCCAAAAGGACTACTACCTGATACTACAGATCTCTAAATGAAATATTTAAAACATCCTTGTCCCTGGAGAGAGTATTTTAGTCCACTGGCAAACTGGAATTCATGGAGGATCTCCTAGGCTTGTCTTCTCTGAAGAGGTCAAATACCAGAACCATCAGGTTACCAGGCAGACGCTGGGAAGTTAGGGCTCCTCTCTGGGGCTTCATGGGAGTCTCTGGAATTTCCTCCAATGGGAGGCCAGGCATGGCAATCAGGAAGCAACCAACTATAGCCATAAAGACGTTCTGGTTCTTGGCACTGGAATAATCCAAATCTAGGACTGCTTCTCAAGGTACATGGTTGCCTCTGGAAAGATGAGGTTCTAGGCCTTCCTTTGCTTGGGTATGACATTGGCTCCAGGCTCCATGAAGAAAAAGAAACCAGTCACAGACAAACTTCTAGAATAGAAATCACCATTTCAAAGGCTAGCTGAGAGGGTTGATGTATTTACTGTTTCTTGTTCAGTTAAACATGTGGCCCATGGCATGGGGATTGGGTAGCAAGAGGTAAAAAAAAAAATGGTTTCAGCCAAGAAACCCATCCCTCATGAGGATGGCAGAGAAAATGACTCTCATTCATTAAATCTTTTTTTTTTTTTTTAAACACCAAGAGGTCAGGTGGAGTAAAGACATGTATGTTTGCTCCAATTCCACATGAGAATTCCCTGAAGAGATGCCTTTCTCAAAGAGACTTGTAAAAACACAGCAGCAATCCCTAAGCTGACCAAGGACCTTCACCTGTGAGAAACTCCCAGTTCAGAAGTTATTCACTCTGGTGGGAGCACAGGAAGGAAAAATGGACCCTTGGCTATAGAAAAAAAAAAAAAAAAAAAAAGAGAGAGAGAACTGACCTCTTATCTCAGGGAAATATATGTATTAGGATTTAGAAAAATTTTTGTAATTTTCTACTTCACCTTAGGGCACGTGAGTGGCTCAGCTGGTTAAACATCCGACTCTTGATTTTGACTCAGGTCATGATCTCAGGGTCGTGAGATCAAGCCCCATGTCCTTATGTCAGGCTCCACACTCAGTGGGGACGCTGCTGAAGATTCCCTCTCCTTCTCCCTCTGCTGCCCCAACTCCACCCCACCGTACTTGCTCACTCTCTCTCTCTAAAATAAATCAATTAGTCCTTTAAAAAAAGGAATTTTTGATTTCATCTTAATAGTGAAGATTACTAGAGCCTTTCACATAGTCAGAAAGGACCTCTGACCTTGGTGGCTGCCACACTACTACCGGCTTATAGAAGTATGGATACCAATGATGCCATGCAGTATCCAACCAGCCCCAAACTGCTTCCTGCAGGATATGGAGTTTTACCAACAGAATGCTGGTATTTTAGAACAGACTTGCAGGGTCAAAAGATCTACCTCATTTAGTAGAAAGGGGAGACAAGTTCCCATCCATCCTGGGTCTCTTAAGCCAGGAGAAACGAAGTATGGGTTATGACTCCATGCCCAGAAGCCTAAGAAGGTATAGAACAGTCATACTAACAAGACAAGCTTGGGAACGGGGAACGGGGAAAACCTAAAAATACAGATGGGGTAAACAAACATGACAGGGGCTGGGTGCCTGCAGAGACAGAGGCCTGGCAATGCCTTGATTTTCCAGAAACTGGGAAAGGCCCAGAGGAGAAAAGGAAGACATCCTTCAGCTCAAAAACCTCCATCTCTGAAGGAATCACTAGATAGTATCACAACGACTTGCCAGAAAATTCAGCTGCAAGCTCTCAGAATAAACAGTCAGTCCAAAGCACTGGAGAGCTGTGAGTGTCAAAACTATGCAGCCAAACCAGGCTTATGTGGAAACTAAAGAATATGCAAAGATGGTGTAATTAAACCAGGCGTCAAGGAAAAACACACTACGCATCAACGTGTTCTGTCTTAGATCCTCAGGAGGAATGGGTGGGACATTTTATAGGTCACGGAATCTGGCAGAAAGGCAGCGGCTGAAGCCCCCTAGCTAAAGATGCTGCTGTCGTATTGGTTTTCCTTTACCTAACACTTTGATCCAGTGACTCATGAAATGAATGGAAGGGAGAGCACCGTGTACTACAGAACCACCGCCATCCACATTAAGGCACTCTGCTGGACTGGAAAAAGAGGAACTAAAATTCAGCTGTTTACAGGTTTCTTTTGGTGATTTATAGGAGATTCCACAATAAGTACAGCTAGATTTCTGAGGCCAATTTATATGGAGGCTTAACTATAGGTGGTGTGATGGGTTGAAATGTGTCTCCCCCAAAACTCCTATGTTGAAGCCCTAACCCCCAGGACCACAGGACGCAACCTCATTCGGAGATAAGGTCTTTACAGAAATAATCAAGTTAAAATGGGATCATTAGATCGGGTCTTATTCCCGAGGTCTAGGATCCCAATTTTAAAAAAAAGGGATATTTGAACACAGAGACATGCAGGGACAGAAGATGATATGAAAACATAAGAAGACGGCTGTCTACCAGCCAAGGAGAGAAGCTTGGAACAGCGCCTTCCCTCACAGCCCTCAGGAGCCTCCAAGTTTGCCAACGCTTTGATTTTGGATTTTCAGCCTCCGGAACTGTGAGAGAATAGATTTCTGTTGCTCAAGCCACCTCGTTTATTGTACCATGTTTGGCAGCCCTAGCAAACAATTATGGGGGGCTGAGGCCTAACAAGAGGAGCTGGGTGGTATGAGCAGCAGGTTGGCCAACTGCCAGGGATGAGATGACCCATGATCACAAAGGCACAGGGCACCCTATGAGGTGGAGTTTAGAGCATGACCGGCCTGGAAAATCCAGCTGCAGCTCTACCTTGAAGAACGAGTCTTCTGAGCAACAATGGGCTGGCCATGTTCTAGTCTTTTCAGTGACAACAGTCATCAACTGTCTTTATGACCCAGTAATGAACGTGATAAGCTAATTCGATTAGATACAGCATATTTGCAATTTCAATACCATAACAAATATTTACAGAGCAATTATTTGCTCCCAGATTCAAATTTTATTCCTACCGAGAGCCCTGGCAATGATCTCTCTCAGAGAGAGCCCATCAATGTTCGAAAATGACAAGGTACTGAATATATGTGGTTGTCTTTCATGCTTTCTTTTACAGTCCTCCCTCACCCCAATAATACTTAGGTACTTCCATAATTCTGTAAAACGACAAGATAAAAAAAAAAATTCAACACAGAGTTTGAAGAAAAGAAACAAACTGCCCTCAAATCAAAGGCAAAATTATCATAATGATATTCATTCCATGTTTGCTCAGAGAGAGATTGATGCTAGGATCCTGGCAGAGGACATGTGGATATCTAACATGTACATCAAAGTGATCTAGGTTTGATGAATCGTTCTGTGCCAACAATGAACTGCTTAATAAAATGTTCAGTTTAAATGTTTATGAGATGACTCACGCCTAGCAAGAACGAGGTCCCCTCCCATTTCTTCTCCTGCCAGGTCTCAAATACTTCAAGTCATTTTCACAAGAGCAAACATGCCATATGGAAGAATGTTGTGCTTCTCCGGCTAGCAGACAAAGACATTCTAGATTGTAAATCACTCCTGATCTTCAACTATGAGACACAGCTATGAACAAGCACAGAGACAGTCACACCAGCTTGGGAAGATGCATACATGTTATCCTAGTCATGCAAAGAATAATTTCTATAGCTTTCCTGGTAAAAGCGTCCTCATATTTGCAATCATTACTATATCATAACGCTTTTAGGGATTTCCAGAAGATGTCCAGGACTCGGCTTCTAAATAGGACATACAGACCTATTTTAATTTGGAGGCAAACCAACTGACATCTTGAGTCAGGGTCACTATTCTGACTGTGCAGGTTGTGATCTGCACAGGGTGCCCTGCCCTAGCAAGTGGAGGTTGAAATCTGGTCTGTTCCGGCCCAGAGGCTGTATCTGCCTGCGGGGCCACCATTTTCTAATTACACAAAAGCTCTCTCAGGACTAGGACCATATTCACTTTCTTCTCTGTGGTTACCCTAGGGATATAGGTCCACAGTCACCTCAGCAAAGGGCTGCTCTGAGAGTAAATAAATCTCAAAAGAAACAGAAGAAAAGATAGCCTACCTGGTAGGAGTTCTAGGTCACAAAACACTGTGACTACCATCCTGTCCTCCATCTGACCCCCACAATGTGTTCCAATCCTCACTGATGAGATGTTGATAGATTAAGTTACCAAATTCATTAAGCACAGTTGAGTTTCAGAGCATTGTCCCCAGAGGAAGCAGCATGAGCAGAACTTGGGAAGCTGTGAGAAATTAAAACATTCGGGCCCTACCCCAGACCTACTGATTCAGAAATTGTGAGGGTGGGACCCAGCACTCAGGGCTTTAACAAGTCCTCTGGGCTTTAACAAGTCCTTTAACAAGTCCTCTGATTCTAATGCACACCCAAGTTTAGGAACCATGGACAACTATCAATCATATTTCCTTCACAACTACTTCCTAATGCCCATAATCCATTTTTTCCTGTTAAAATTTCCTCCCAACTCCAAAACTGCAGTCTCTGTCTAGGTAAAGCTCCTTCCCCAGGTGACATCATTCCTCATTTGACTGCCACGCTATCTCCTTCAAGGTGTCTGGACACCCAGCTTCATCTCCTCCAATCTGAATCCTGCCTGTGTCATTGAGTCAACTGATGGTGGCCCTGCCCTCCTGCTCCGAGTTCCTTCATTCCATACTGGCTGCACCCCCAGAACACTGCCTCGTGCTGGGAGCTACAGCACGTCCTCAGCAGGGACCTGCCTTTCATTTGGAGTCACCAGTCTCTAATATACAGAGAAAACCTACTGAAAGTCTATCAAATCAGTGTGTCTCGAGGTGGAGTCTACTGCAAGGACAATGCAAGAGTACAATACTGAGCTCCGTTTCTAGTCTCTTAAACTAGAAATTTCTGGGCACAGGGCTAGGCATTTTCTTTTTCTATTATGTTATGCCAATCACCGTGAAGTACCTCATTAGTTTCCAATGTAGTATTTCAGGATATACTGTGCTACACATTTTCCACACACACCGAAGTTTGCTCGGTGCTGCTGTAGAGGAACTGCTATCTTGAGAACTACAGACTTAAATTAACAGCTTCTTGAGCACAGGACACTGAACTAAATTGAAACAAAATGAGAAGAGCTTATTTGTTTCCTGACCCATGGTCCACTTCCTAAATGCATTCCGCAGATTTTTAGAATTTTAAAGCAACATCACACTTGGTGCTCTCTGTATACTATCAGTGTGTCTTCCCCAGCCTACATGTACAGAATTTGCTTTTCAGACCTAATGAATTATATCTTTTATCTCTTTCAGACCAGATATCGGAGCTTTACACGGTCATTTAGAAGATACCCTTTTCACCTATTTCTCTTGGACTTACTCAACTCTAAATTGTGAATGTTTACATTAGCGTCAACAAAATTTAAACACGGAATTTTAGGTGTAAAAAGAAAACACCAATATAGCTGCCAAATAGCAAATGAAATTATTTATAACCACTGACACATTGTCGCACAGCCAAAAATATTTCCTGGCTAGAGTTACGAACATAGAACTTGCTCCCCCCGCAACCCACTGCCCCACAACGTCCTCCTCTCAAGTGGGTACATGAGCTCCACCCCAACCCCCACACACACCCTAAAAACGCCTGCAGGCAGATCCAGAGTCAAAATAGTTACTACAAAGCATGTTAAATAAGAGGAGCAGAACTGCGTCCGGAGACAAGCGGTTTTTAATACTACTGCAAGAGAAGTAGCTATGAAACAGAAGGGAAAACAACAAGCTCTTTCCTAGAATTAGCATCCAGGGTCTTTCTCAAAACAATCTGTGCTCATGTTGATCTTGTCAAACACATGCAAATCTGTTTTTTAAAACTGCAGCACTGTCTAATTAAATTTTCACTCTTTCTAAACTTTGTCATGGAAGAACTGGCACATACACACACTCATCTGAAATCTATGAGAATACATGCCTTGGGTGGTTCTGATGTATGCTCTTCACTTTTATTTTTTAAAAAGTTGCCAAATTCTATTTCTGAGATTCATTTTAAGAGAGTAATTTTAATAGATGCTCATGAAAAGAACTTGCATGGTTCATTCTGCCTAGCAGGAAAATGTCTGTTTTTTTAATCAAGGTACAATTTATATACAGAAGAGTCACCCTTTTTAGGCATACAATTGGATGGTTTTTGATGAATGTACACAGTTGTGTGACCACCACCAAAACAGTGAACTGTGTTGCCCATCCAAGTTGCCACATGCGGCTACTGCACCCTTAAAGAGTGGCTCCCCCTAAAATTAGAGGTACTGTAGGTATAAAATACACACCAGACTTCAAAGACTTGGTTTAAAAAAAAAAAAAAAAAGCAAAAGATCTTATTAATTTATAGTGAAATTATACTTTACATATAGTGGGTTAAATATTAACATAGTAAAATTAATTTTACCTGTTTCTTTTTCCTTTTTTTGCTGTGCCTCTTAGAAAATTAAGTTACTATAGAAAATTAAAAGTTACTGACTTGTGGGGCGCCTGGGTGGCTCAGTGGGTTAAGCCGCTGCCTTTGGCTCAGGTCATGATCTCAGGGTCCTGAAATCGAGCCCCGCATCGGGCTCTCTGCTCAGCAGGGAGCCTGCTTCCTCCTCTCTCTCTGCCTGCCTCTCTGCCTACTTGTGATCTCTGTCAAATAAATAAATAAAAATCTTTAAAAAAAAAAAAAGTTACTGACTTGTATTTGTGGCTCAAGGTACATTTTTATTACACCGTGCTTCAGAGATTATTTCCAGCCCCTAAAGAGCTCCCTCCCCTCCCTTTGCAATAGATATCATTTTTCCACTCCCAGCTCCTGGCAACCACTGATCTGATTTCTAATCCTGAAGTCTTTCTTTTGGTTGTCTCTAAAAAATATATCCTCTTTTTGTTTTCTACCTTCTAATTTTCCATAATCATCTTGTGTTATTCTAAAAATAGTCCTTTTTTAACTTTAAAAGATCTGGAAATGCCTTGCCTGATCATTTCTTATAGTTTTCATTAACCAATGTCATTTTCATTAACCAGTTCCAATGCTGACAGGACCACCACCATTGTGGGTAACCAACTGCCTTCCAATGGAGGCACGCACAAGTGGTTCATAATGGAATGGAGACCACCATGCAAACACAACAGCTCTGCTCAAAGATGCCAAGGGAGATCTGAGCCAGAGGTGGGGAACCTACTGTAGATTAATTTTATTTAGCTTTAGGGAAGTGGAGAGAAAGCTTTGTCTGTGCTAAGAAAAGGTTGGACGGACATGTAAAAACATTTACAGGTAGGAGGGGGAGCGAGGACAGGAAGCTCTGGCCCATGGGCAATGCCTGCAGTGGGAGCTCTGTGATGACTGATGATAATGGCCAGAGGCAGCAGGACATCCAAGCTGTATCTCTCCCCAGCCCTCACCCTAGGCTCACCTATTCACATTCTGCTTTTCTTCTAATTCCCTTCTAATTAAAATGAAGTTAATCATTGTTTATAATAGGTATTCACATCTTCTGCTTCTATCCACATGTACTCTTTATTCATTCTTCAGTTACAACATACCATCTTTCTGATTTCCCAGAATTTAAGGAAAATAGTGTAGGCTACCTCCTATGCATGTTTTCTCCCATCGGGTGAGTTTGGGAGCTGCATGCTAGTCTACCTATGATCTCTTGGGGTTATCAACCTTGAGCACATCTTCCTAGATTTCTATATCTCATTTGGACTGTCCCCTGCACCTTCCCTTTGCAACACCCCAGAGAACCAGAACAAAATCTTTGCATTTTGAGCATTTTATTACAAGTCTTTTAGGGAACTGCAGTAAAATGCCAACTAGGCTCTGAAGTTTCTTGTTTCCTCTGAGATAACTAAAAGCACCTGCAGAGTCTACATTCTCCCCATCCTCCACCCCATAGATTTCTTGTGAAAAACTCTCTCCACCAAGAGAACCAACTGCCAATTCAGATTAATGGCAAAGCAAAAACTAAATGTCCAGATTGTTTGGGATTCATTTTGCCAGGTCTCTGCTTAGCCCTGAAGGGATCTCTTCCACGCATTTCTACCCTGACTGGAAAATGGACTAGAAATGGAAAGCCTCCAGTGCAGTGCCCACATGAAACACAGAAAGGATGAGAACTGTGGTGGTCCCTTAGGACCGTCAGAATCCTGGAGAGGCTCACAGACCAGGCACCAAGCTGGGAGACAGAGACACTGCTTGACAACCACAAGGCTCCACCTTTCTCTTGCGGGGATCCAGCCTAGGGGAAGGAGATGGTCAGATAATCATACAAACACCAGTATAATCACTAAGTGCACACATGATTCTGATACACAATCAGAGCTGGAAATAAGTTTATGCTTGAATTCCTTTCTAAAGATTTTATTTTAGAGAGAGAGCACCCATGAGCAGTGAGGGTAGGCACAGAAGGGGAGGGAGAGGGACAAGCACACTCCTCGCTGAGCAAGTGGCACCAGACTTGGGGCCCAGTCTCCACAATCCTAAGACTATGACCTGAGCCAAAACCAAGACTTGGACGCTTAATCAACTGTGTCACCCAGGCACCCCTACATTTGAAAAAAAAAAATGTTTTTTAAGATTTTTATTTGACAGAGAGATTATAAGTAGGCTGAGAGGCGGGGTGGGTGGAGGGGGAAGCAGGCTCCCTGCCAAACAAAGTGCCCGATGTTGGGTTCCATCTTAGGACTCCGAGACCATGACCTCAGCCGAAAAGGTGTAGGCTTAACCCACTGAGCCACCCAGGCGCCCCCTATGTTTGAAATTTTAAAATAAAAACGTTTTCTCCAGAGAAGCAGTGCCAATGAAACAGGAAGTAGTTTCAATTTCCTTAACTATGAAATAAAAATAAACCATTTACCATGCATTCCACATATATAATCTCTAATCATTACCAAAACTCTACAAGAAAAGTATTATCTCTATTTTGTAGATGATGCAGAGCCAAGTTAAAAATGGATTTGCTGTTGCTAGAAGTGACCTGGAATTGGACAGGCACTCAATTGGTAGGCACCCAGTTGTTAAATTGATAAAAACAGAAGAGTAGAGGGAGTATTTTAACAGAGAGCTAGGAGAAGACTGTGGATTCCCCACATTTGGTGTTGTGTAAGGCACTACCAGTCTTGGCCTAAAATAGGCATAAGACCCGACATTAGGAGATAAAACAAGACAGGCTATATGCATGTCTGGTAACTGCATAAATAATGCTCATTTAGTTCTCAAATAAAGAAGCAACTGTCTCCATCATGCAAAAGTCTGGCCACGGGCCCCTGGGGAATTAAAGCCAGCCCCAAATGATGTTAATATCAGCAATGTGTATGAGAAGGGCTGTTGGAAGGACTGAATGACAGAACAAACACAGGCTGTTACGGTGCCTGCTATTTTTAAAAATACTTCAACCTAGGCACTTGTGACACAAAAGGGATTATTATTTTTAACCTATACTCTGGGGCAGTTAGCATTTGAATGACTAATCAAAAGCTCATGTAGAGGTGTCTGGATTGCTCAGTCGGTTAAGCATCCAACTCTTGATTTTGGTTGGCTCAGGTCATGATCTCAGTGTCTTGAGATCCGAGCCCCGTGTTGGGCTCTGCACTGGGTGTGGAGCTTGTTTAGGAATCTCTCTCCTTCTGCTCCTCCCCCAACATCTCCACCTCTCTTTAAAAAAAAAAAAAAGAAAGAAAGAAAGAAAGAAGGAAAAAAAGAAAAAAAAAGCTCGTGTAAACAGAAAATAAAGCCAATTATCTGCTGAACACCAGAGGGTTGCTGCTTAGTATAATGGCGGCCACAAATGAGTTTTCATCAATGAAATGGTGTTCATTGTGGTCTGTAAGTATCATACAGATATATTCTGTTTATGCTGAAGTGGGCATAAGAACTATCCAACCCAGCTGTCCAAACCTTTCAAAATGGTGCCCTTGCTGAAGACTGCCACCAGTCGTCTTTCTAGATGCTCTGGAAAAAAATATTCTCACCTGATCCTGACAGAAAAGTCAAATCCTGATTCTAGGCTATGGTCCCATCTGCCTCTAATGAAACGTTTTGTTCGGAGTGCTACTCAAATACACAAAGGACACAGCGTTAAAGACCTTCCAGGGCAGCTCTGTCCAACAGAACTCTGCTGCAGTGCCAGAAATGTTTGTCTGCCCTGTGATAAGCTAGCCACTAGGTACAGGCAGTCACAGAGCACTGGAAATTTGGCTGGTGTGACCAAAGAACCAAATTATTAATTTAATTTGAATTTGAATGGCCGCCTGTGCCTGGTAACTACTCTGTCGGATGGCATAGTTATGGAGCTTACGAAGGAGGGCTGGGCACAGATTTTGTGCCTGCTTGCTATTAAATGCTTGCACATGGGAGACCTACAGCTCTCATCTACTGCGATTGTCCACTAGCTGTATCAGCCCACGGTGTACAACTAAGTCGGCTGAGGCTAGTTCTCAGCAGCCCACCTCCAGAGGACCTCTGGACTCTGAAGGCAGATCTGGGTAATCTGAACTGCACCAGAAGTTAAGATTGGGATAAAAATACACAACTTGGGCAGCTGTCATGGAAATTAAATGAACAAGCCTGTGAAAGCCCTAGCAGAGTATATAGCATAGGTAAAGGCTTCATAATATTTAACTTTGCTTTACACCAAAACACCATTCTCCTTTAATGAGGTCCATGAGCTTCGATAAGGTCTTGTCTGTTTGGGAATAAACCTATAACTACAGCATAGGAAACTGTACGGTGTCCACTCCCCATCCCCCAAAAACAGACACTAAATATTTCAGCTAAGAATTTGATTTGGAAGAATGATGCCCTTGTCACAATAATTCTTATAAAACAAAACAAGCTATAGGAATAAGGGGACTTGCCATTTTCTAAAGAACATCTCTTATAGTCTACTTACACTGGGTCCCCCCCCCCAACATATGTGTGTGTGTGTGTGTCTGTGTCGGTGTTAAAATACACACATCATAAAATTTACCATCTTAACCATGTTTTAGTGTACAGTTCAGTAGTATTGAAATTAAATTCATACTTACAATGGTTTCTGTCTCCAAAAATTAAGCAACATATTAACATGTAAAGTTGATAGTAAAAGATGTCTAAGGTAAATAAACATCAAATTGAAGAGAGTGACCATGGGAGAAGTGGGGTAGGAGAGAAAAGGAGGAATACAAAGGGTTTTAAGTTTTATCTAGAATGTTTTGTTTCTTTTTAAAAAATTAGGGGTGCCTGGGTGGCTCAGTCTAAACATCTGCTTTCGGCTCAGGTCATGATACCAGAGTCTTGGGATTGAGCCCCGCGTTGGGCTCCCTGCTCAGCGGGGAGCCTGCTTCTCCCTCTCTCTTTGTCTCTCCCCCAGCTTGTACTCTCTCTCTCATATATATAAAATTATAAAATAAATCTAAAAATTAAACATGGCAAACTGTTAAGACCTGACCGAAATGAGTTTTAAGTATATAGGTGTTTCTTACATTATTTACTATATTTTTATGTATTCTCTTAAAAATGTTTCTTTTTGACCGTATTTTACACTTAGAGAAAAGTTGCAAACACAGTATCCACACATTCCTCCACCCACTCCCTCTAATATCAACATCTTGAGATCAGGAAATGAACTTCGATATAATACTATTGTAAAACTATTAATTAAAATAAGGAACATGTTGAAATCACTCTACTTTTTCCATTACTGTTCTTTACCTATTCTTGGATCCTACCCAGAATCCCTCAGTACTTTAAAAAAAAATGTATTTCTTTACTTTG
Source organism: Mustela putorius furo (assembly GCF_011764305.1). NCBI lineage: Eukaryota > Metazoa > Chordata > Mammalia > Carnivora > Mustelidae > Mustela > Mustela putorius. The sequence goes on along the minus strand of NW_025422368.1, from coordinate 24,126,816 downwards.
GAGTGGAGAGAGGCAGAGGGAGAGAGAGAGAGAATCTCAAGCAGATTCCCCCCTGAGTGCAGAGCCCATGGGTCTCCAGGTGGCTGGACCTCACAACCTGAGATCAGGACCTGAGCTGAAACCAGGAGTCAGACTCTTAACCAACTGTACCACCCAGATGCCCCCCCTCCGTGTTCTGTAGTCTTTGACAGCTTTGCAGCCAGCCTTTCCTTGTCTTTTATGACCTTGACACTTGTCAGTTATTTCGCTAAATGGTTCACAACAGGGGTTTGGCTGACACTGTCTCATTCTCAGGCTGTGATTATGGATTATGGGCAGGACTACCACAGAAATGATGCTGAGTACCTAGTGCATCATATGACAATGTTTGTGATAACTTTTTTATTGTTAAAATAGTTCATAATTTCAAAGATAAAAAACAAGCAGCTATGTTAGACTGGGTTCTCCAGAAAAACAGAACCAATAGTAAATATATGTATATGTGTATGTGTACACACACATAACACACACACACACACACACGTTTATTATCAGGAATTGGCTTATGCATTTATGGAGACTGAAAAGCCCAAGATCTGCCACCTGAAAGCTGGGGAGCCAGTGGCATAGTTTCAGTCCAAGGCCAGAGGCCTGAGAACACCAGGGGAACTGAGAGAATCAATTCCAGTCTGAGTCCAAGGGCAAGGGAAGACCAATGTCCTCACTCAAAGACAGTCACAACAAATTCTTCCTTACTCAGTTTTTTGTTCTAGTCAGGACTTTAAAAGAGTGGGGTGAAGACTACCCACACTGGGGAAAGCTACTTGCCTTCCCCAGTCTACCCATTCAGATGTTAGTCTCATCTAGAAACACCTCCACAAACAGGCCCAGAAAAATATTTAATCAAATATCTGGGTACCCTGTGGTTCAGTGAAGACAATATACAAAATTAACCCTAACAGTAGCTTAACTTCCAAATTAAAACTTCCTGCATATTTAGGATCCAAATCCCATCAAGCCAAGTGGATTTTAGGAAGTGTTCCAATTTTTAAAGTTATCATTATCACTAGCTTCAGGCCTAAAACATTGTAAATTCATGACATACTATCATTTAAAAAATTTTTTGGAGCACCTGGGTGGCTCAGTCACTTAAGCATCTGCCTTCGGCTCAGGTGGTGATCCCACGGTCCTGGGATCTAGCCGTGTTGGGATACCCTGCTCAGTGAGGAGTCTGCTCTTTCTCTCCCCCACCTCCCTCTGGCTCTCAAATAAATAAATAAAAATCTTTTTAAAAAGTTAAAAAATTCAAAAAATCTCAGAAGTCTTATGATTTTACTTCAAGAGAAAAGGTGATGATGAGCCAGCTTATATTCAGATTAACTGACTCAAGAGAAGCTTGACCATCATTAACACAAGCTAATAAGAACCCAAAATCCCTTATTTCTGATATCTTATTCCAGGTGAAAGCTGAGTCCTCTTTTAAAGATATTTATTTATTTATTTATTTATTTGATAGAGAGAGATCACAAGTAGGCTGAAGGCAGGCAGAGAGAGAGAGGGGGAAGCAGGTTCCCCGCTGAGCAGAAAGCCCGATGTGGGGCTTGATCCCAGGACCCTGAGATCATGACCTGAGCTGAAGGCAGAGGCTTAAACCACTGAGCCACCCAAGCGCCCCCTGAGTCCTCTTTTAGAATGAACTACACTGCTCAGTATGGCATCCTAAAGAGGTTCTAGGTCATTGCTTCTTCAGAAATAAGATAGTGGAATGAAATCTATATATATATCAAACAATGCCCTATTATTCTGGGACAAGAGAGAACTTGAGTTTCAGAGACTTTCACTATTGGAGTTGTATAGTCAAATGAAATATACATGTTTATGCACACACAGCTCACTCTTGAACAACATGGCTTTGAACTTATACATGGATTTCTTCTCCCAATACAATGTAACAGCTCCTAAGGCTATTAGTATTTAAGTTTTGAGGAGTCAGAAGTTATGCTCAGATTTTCACCTGTGGCGGGGGCACTCAGTACCTTAAGCCATGTGTTGTTCAAATGTCAACTGCACTTGTATATATAAATATGGAGAGAGAGAACAGTATATAAATAAACTTTCAAATCTTTTCTGAGGCTTCCCCCATTTGAATCTTTTTATCTTCAGGATCACTCTAAATGTTGGTGGTTTAGGCTGGGAAATAATTTTTTTCCAACTTAAATGTTTATATTTAGTTCAAAGCGTTCCATTTCCATGGGTAATGGTACCACAGCTTTTCCCTCACCTTCATTGAAAGAAAGCTACTCACAAATGCTTTTCTAGGTTCCCAGTGCTCTGGAAGGCAGTCACAGGGAATTTTATAAAAAGCCAGAGCAGAGTGATTTAGGTCTCATTATGCCAAAGAGGAAGGTGGACACCCATTTTAAGTCTTTTGGCCCACCACAAATGTGGACACCACTGTTCTGGGCCATTCCCATGTACCACACACCTTCTGCTGTCTCTTAGAACACACAGCTCCACTCAAAGTGGCTTCTTTCAAAGAAACAGTGGAACATGGGTTTGCTTTTGGGCTGGGTCAACTCTCCTAGGGATCTTCTAGGGAGAAGGGAGGCAGTCAGCCCCTGAGAGACAAGAGCATGGAGAGGGTAGGAGTAGGGGCTTTAGACCCAGACTTCCTATGTTCAAATCCAGGTTCTAGGGTTTATGATCTTGGAATGTCAGCAAGTTATATAACTGCTCATGCCTTTTTTCCTTCAACTGTAAAACGAACAAATAACAATACTCAGCCGATTGGTTTGCTGTGAGGATTAGACACGCACACAGAAAATGCCTGTGTGCCTATGCCACATCCACAGGACCTGGCATGTAGTAAATGCTCAATAAATGCTAGGGAGACTGTAGGTCCTGATTCCACGCCCCAGTGGAATTAATCTAGGTCCCCAGTCACTCATGGGAGTTGTGATCACCTGCAGCTGTTGGGTAGGAGATACGGTTTTTTCCCCCAACTCCATCACCTGAAACAGAATTGCCTAAAAAGTCTTATTTAGCAGAACCTAAAATTTAAACCTGAGCAATAGTCAAAAACCTGAAGCACAGCAGGCTTTAAATGTAATCTCATCAGGGGCACTTGGGTGGCTCAGTGGGTTGAGCGTCTGTCTTAGACCCAGATGGTGATCTCGTGGTCCTGGTATTGAGCCCCCAGAGCCCCTGAGTCAGGTTTCCTGTTTTGCGGGGAGTCTGCTTCTCCCTCTGACCCTTCCCCTGCTCATAAGCATGCACACAAGCTCTCTCTCACTCTCCAATAAATAAAATCTTTTTTAAAAATGTAATCTTGTTAAATGGAAATAAAGAAGAAAAATATTTAGAAAGGATCTTAAGTAATGGATAGATTCCAATGAGTTGAGGTTCTTTTAAGTAGACTTGTATTTTTTGGCTTTTTTCTAGAGTGTGTGTGTTTAAATTCATGCCTCTTTTTGATAAATATAAAAACCTTATGGTTTCTCTTAATGCTATTTAAAACTTGACATTTTTACAAAATGGACCAAAAGCAAATCTAAGCAATGTTATTTTAAGAATATACTTGTTCAAACTACACATGGGCTTTATCTCTAAGAAACTGAGTAGGTGCCCTAGTCCCTTCCTGGAAATCACTGAACTGACCAAAAAGCAGAATTGTACAGCCTCACAGTTTACACCACACTGGAGGTTGCTAGTTTGCAGGATGACTTTGTTATAGAAAAGGTTTTTTGGTTTAGTCTATGCAGCTAAGAGCCCTTGATCCTATATGACCCACATTTATCCTCAGAATTGCACATTTGGAAACAAGAGTTTTGAAACAATTAAAGATTTACTACCCCCACCTATGGTTTACCCACTGAGAACAATACAGCAGTGAAGGCAGAGTGACCAGATTGGATCACTGTGGGGCTATGATCTGACCAATTCCCAAATAATTTCATGATGCCATTAGAAAGGGAAGGGTTCACAACAGTGGTTAAGGGAAGAGCAGTCTGGGAAGTGGGAGGGCTTGGTTCTAGAAGAACCAAGACATCTTATGTTACTGGAGGCACTTAACAGAACTGGACAAAGATTCAGTTAACAGAATTGGTGTAAAATGCAGGCTTACCCTTGCAATAAGACAAAAGCCTAGCTGGGAAACTTGAAGAAGAAAAGGGAGGTCCTCAGCACTGCATTCTTACAAATTTCTCTATATCCATCTTCACTTTCTTCCTTCCAGTATCAGGGTATAACAAGCCTGTCCCTCTAACCATGCCAGGAGTCCCACCCTTATCCTCTTCAAAAGCAGCAGCCAATCTCATATTTTGAAACTCCCCCCCCCCGCCCCCGTACTGATTCCTTGCTCCTTTATTATTTGGGGATTTGGTGCAGAAACTAACCTTGACTAAGTTTCCTCCTCTTACTTTCTTATTCAGATATTTCTAAAGTATAGTCTATATTCACTGCTCTCGCTTCCTTTCCTCTCATTCATTTCTCAACCCCACGCAAACCTACCGATTCCATTGTCATAGAAGTCCACCAATAACATCCACGCTGCCAAGTCCATTGTTAAGTTTTGTTTTAATCGTGCCAAGTATTTCAATATATTTTGAATTGCCTGGAAGACTGCCTTATAAATGAATACCACTATCTTGAGTACAGTCTTACAAGATAAAAGTCTAAGCTCCCTAACAGGAGTGGAAACCCTTTCATGATCTCCCTGATCCCAATTTACCTCATCAAGCTTGATCTCCCCACACAATCAGCTGTTTTTCACCTGGGTGTCCTTGCTCAGGCTGTCCCCTCTGTTGGAAAGGACCTCTCCCCCAACCCTTCTATCACCTTTTTAAGAAAGTGAGAGAAACAGCACAAGCAGGGGGAGAGGGGAGGGGGAGACAGAGAATCTTAAGCAGGCTCCACTCTCAGCGCAGAGCCCTACACAGGGCTTGATCTTACAACCTGAGCCAAAAATCAAGACAGTCAGATGCTTACCCAAATGAGCCACCCAGATGCTTCCTCCTGAGCCTTTTTACTTCACTAACGTCTACTTATACATACTCAGATCGGACGTAATCTCCTCCAGGAGGCCTTTTCTGATATCTCCACCCCAGTCTCACCGTGGCTGCCTGAGGAACCTCCTTTCGTTCTCCCACATTATTTTTTAAGTCCTGCTGTTACACTTACCGTTCTGTCCTATAACAAACTGTTTACGTCTGTCTCACCAAATAAGCTCTACACTCCCTTAAGGCAGGAGCCATCTTCCATACCCACGTGACAGGAGGGAAGGAACCGCCATTGCATTTGCTCTTCCACCCTCAGGGGGGATCCTCTTCAGACCCAGACAGGATGAGCACAGAATCGGGGGGAGGCAAAAGGATAGCTCTTGTGGCTTTCTATCACTTTTTTTTTCTCTTCCCATATTTCTGACTCCAACTTGGGTCCTTGTGTTGCCATAGTAACCAACAGTCCCAGAACAGAGACCTCTGGCAGTTGGACTTCTAGTCACTGTGAGTGAGTCAGGATCTGAAGGATTTCTAACATCCCCAGTTTATGGCCCAGGAGCTGGCAGCGCCTTTTTTATGTGGGCAGCCGCCAGAGCAGGGCGTGACTGTGTGTGTGTGTGTGTGTGTGTGTGTGTGTATTTCTTCCACCCCCACACACCTACTGGGGCATCACAGAAAAAGCTGCACTAAAAAATGCCAACAGATGGTGGGAGGATGGGTATCTAAATGGCTATAACCTTTCTGGAAAGCAATTTGATACCAACTCCAATTTATCTGTGATCTTTGATCCATCAAAGCCACAGATATATATATAGAGGGAGACATAAGGATTTATTGATAAGGGGGTTTATTCAAGACTTATTAAAACAGTAACAACCACTTAATGGTCATCAATCAGAAAGTCATTAAAAATGACAAAAGAGCCATGTACAGGTTTACTGTAGGGCATGCCATAAAAGAGAGTGATCAACAGCTGATGTGACACCCACACATATGCAGGTATGTGTATGTATATGTACAAATACACAGGTACACACATATGTACATATAAAGAAAAAGAAAAGGAAATCCACCAAAATCTTTCCAGGGATGGTTATCCATATCTCTGGACAGTACGATCATAAGCGTATTTAATTTCACCTTCATACTTTTCTGCATTTTTCAAATTTTAAACGATGATCATTTTTTTCTTTTGCAACGCAAGTTGTTTCAACTGCAGCAAGACAGAAGACAAGCAGTAGCAGGTGGAGAGGATTAGCTGAGAGGGTTTTCACACAAAGAAAGGCATTTTTTCAAGGGAGGGGGGTAGCTTTTTTTGTCCTTCCTTAAGGAATACAAAAATTGGATGAACTACCAGAATGGCATAGTAACAAACCGAAAAAGGAATGAATAACATTACTGCTTAAATACTGTGACTTCCTTCTTCTCCCCAATCCCACCAAGTTTTTTCTTTCTTTTGAAGATTCCTGAGTTGAGGGAAACCTGAGAATGAGTCCCTGAACTCCATGGCGCACACAACCTGCAGCAGCGACCGATCAGACAGCACAGACTGCAGCTCGCAATCAAACCTGAGTCTCTCCGTGGGTTATTTCCCCTCCGAGGACACCTTCTCCTACGAAAACACCATCTCCTGGGAAGACAAGTCTCCCAAGAGTCTTCCAATCCTTGTCCCTCCTATCCAAGGGACATGGAGGACAGAGAGTACAGGCAGACTCCTGAGGAGACAAGACCAGATTCGGGACGACCCAAAGCAGTTCTGCAAACTCAGCATCACCCTGGCCTGGGATGTTGATGTGGGCTCAAACAATTCAGGCTCCGTAGCTAGTTGGGACCTAACTGGAAGCAATCAGTGGATCAACAAGTACCCTGAAGAGAACAGAAAACTGACTATCAGTAAGCTAGACAGTCTTGTACAAAAGCTTGAGACATTTCTAGAAAATCAGAAAGATGACAAAGATGATGACTCTGCATTCCCTGGATCTGCCCAGGAGGAAGATTCCCAGTTGTTTGGCAGCTCCCCTCTAGACATAGCTCAGGTCATTCATCAAGAACATGATACTTGTCAGGACTTTTCCTACGCCTGCCAGCATGAAGGCATCATTCAGTTTCCACAGATTCCACCAAGACTTCGGGAACATGAACTTGCTGAGGTGAGCAGAGAGATGCCTCACAGGCAAAAAGGAGATGGACCTGGTTGGTGGGGGGGGGGGCAGTTTGAAATGATGCATGGAGCATTATTCCCTGCTTTAAACCAAGGTCAGCCTCCCTCAGCGCCTGACGTGGCAGGAGAGTGAGGGAAAAAGGAAGGAAAGGGGTCAGGGTCGAGCTGAAGGGAAAATCCTGAGGAGCACTGAAGGAGAAGAGAGGATAGGGAAGTTAAGAAAAGTTATGATACTGCGCCCGCCCCATGTGTGTTGAAGTATTAAAATTTTGCATTTCCAGTTGGATTTTTTTTTAAAGATTTTTAATTTATTTGACAGACAGAGATCACAAGTAGGCAGAGAGGAGGCAGAGAGAGAGGAAGACACAGGCTCCCTGCTGAGCAGAGAGCCTGATGCAAAGCTTGATCCCAGGACCCCGGGATCATAACCTAAGCAGAAGACAGAGGCCTTAACCCACTGAAACACCCAGGCACCCCTACAGTTGGATTATTTTTGATAGAAGGATTTGAACTCTATAAGTGGTAAATATTAGCCAGATTGTTATCCAGGATTTGCATATTTAACTCCTTCATTTTCTTGGCAGATGATAAACCAGTCAACTGCCAACCAAATGACAAGCACTGTAGAGACCTCCTCAGTCTCATCAGGTCAGCCGGAGAAGGAGGACACTCATTCCAGGACATGGGCCCAATCCTGTGTGAACTTCAGGTGGGTCTTCCGCTGGCTGCTAAGGCAGCAAGTCCTCTCCTCACTTCTCAGGAGACCACACCACAAGGAGGCCACTGAGAGCCCTCATAAGTTGGCACGAAAGAAAAGACTCTCTCACAGAAGCAAGAGAATCCAACCTCAAGACTCCCTCGAATTAGGACACCCTCTATCGCCAGATTTTTTAACCATTTGACAGCCCCCATTCTACAATCTCCATGAGTTAATTGTTTTCTAATAAATATAACACATACTCTTATATTAGTCATGTCTTCCTCTTCCAACCCACCATCTTGACTCGGGCTGAAAGTTTGTATGTTGTCTGGAAGTCTGAAATATATTCTCTGCGAATTTTAAGCAGTATTAGCGTTCCTAATTTGAAGGCATTCTTGGTCTCCACCTCCTCCTCCCTTCTTACTGTATTTTACTCTATTTTTATACATTTTCATCTTAATATTAATACATCTTAATATTACATCTTAATACATCTTAATATTAACCCAAATACCCATTGTCAGAAGGCAGTAGTATAAACCAACAGATTCCCAAGATGGTAGTGTGGTTTTGGTTGAACTTCTATGGCTCGACCAAGTGGCCGAGATACTGAGTCACTCAGGAAGCAGATTTCAGTTGGCAGCGTTTCAGGAGTTCAGACGGTAGATCCGATGTTCCCAGGAGACCTGACTGGTTCTAGTGAGTGCTGCAGTGGCTAGAATGAGTGGCTCACTTGGGAGGAATGTGAGGATTAGGAATGCAACTTAACCACTCCAAGTTTAACCCTCCTCGTTCAGAGATGGGGAAGATAATAATACGAACCTCACAGGATTGTTGGATAATGAACGAGATAATGATAATTTCGTTGCTGCTGCTGCTATGGCTTCTAGGGAGGATCTCCCCAGAAAACCAGATCCAAGGGACATCCCAGAGGGAGAGTTTAAGAGTAATTCACATTGAAATATTTCCCCCACAGAAGCAATATTTACCCAAAGTTACAGGTTTCTGCAGATCTTGACTCAAGCAAGTCCTCTCCCAGTCCGTTCCCCACCATGTCTTCTGAAATTCCTTTACAAATGGCAAACTTCCCTCTAAATTTCAGCTTCTTTAAGGAAGAATGTACTCACCTCTCACCCTTTTGCCCTGACCTCTTCCTCTTAGTGATATCAACTCCCCTCCCCACAACCACTTACCATCCTCCATAACCACCCACAGGCTTACCCAAGAGCCTTCCTTCAGCTTTTGACCTGCAGAGTTCAGGTGCCTAAAGCATCGGAGTCTTTGGTCTCAAATTCCTCCCTTTCCTCAACTTCAATTCCCTTTTCTCCTTTCTTCTCTTCCTTCCTTCCACAAATATTTAGCACAAAGAAGTGCCAGATACTCTTCTAAATTACAAAAACAGACACTCAATCCTTGGGGCTCAGGTGGCTCATTGATCAAGAAAGAAAGCCATGTAAACATTCAACCAGAACAGGTTACAGGTGATAAGTTTGTATGAGGTACATACTGATTACTAAAAAATAATTCAACATGAGGAAGTGAATTGTTAAAAGTTTCGTGTCTGAGGTTGCTTGAGTTAGTTTAAGGTGGAGGACTTGAAGCTGCTGGATAAACTGGTGTGGCATTAAGTGTGCAGTCCTGGTTACATGACTGGTTACATGTGAGACACAGTGGGGATGATATTGCCGGAAGAATAACAGACAGTACGATGGGAGGGAAGACCTCAAACAACAGGGCTTTCTTAGCAATACACTCATGGTCACGTCCTGAGCTTCTTCACAGGCAGACTCCTCACTTTATCCAACTCTCTGAGAGCATTTCCCTTTGACTGGCTCCCTCCAACACCCTCCCCCACTTTCACCTCTCTCTGACTTGGCAAGGACTTTGAGTCCCATTACCGCACCTGTTCAGGAGTTTTGGTCCCTTCTTTCCAGATCCAGCCCAGGCCCCTCCTTCCCCAACTGTACCATAGCCATTGCATCTAGCAGCAATCACAAAGCCTTGCCCTTTCCAGATCTTCTTTCAATCCATACTCACCACATTCCGCAAAGGAGACTCGTGTTTTTCCTAAGGGCCAACACACAAAACACAGGAATTACTTTCTCCATTCCTGAAGAATTCCCCCCCACTGCCTTTTCGAGTCCGCCCACTGCCTGGGAAATTCGTCCTTAAAGACTCCAAACTCTCGAGTTACTATGAGGCCCAGAATGATCCTTCTGGCTTAAGCTGACCACATCCTTCCAAGCCGTCCCCCAGGCCCCCATCCTGCCACCCCTGACCCCCGGTGACTTGTACTTTTCAGCTCTCCTTACATAACTACTTGACCTACTGACTTTTAGTTCCTTTTTATTGGAGGATCCTAACACAGTGTCTGGTACAGAGCCGTCTGTCTCTATAAAACTTTTTAAATGATTTGAATATATCTTATTTCTTTCAACTTTTCCTATATAGTTTTTTTTTTTTTTAAGTGAAATACAACAGCTTAGAGTTGCTATTCTTTATGTTAAAAGTCAGGGCGAACAGAGTTAAGAGCAGGTATGGGGATGGAAAGGGGACAGACAGGAAGTGAAAAGAAATCCATGGAAGGTCAAGAGAGGTGGTGACCCACAGACTGAGAAACCTAACCCCAGGGGAGGTTAGGGACTAATCTGGAATGTCCATTCAACAAATATACAAGAAGCCTTAGTGTTGCTTTAGGCTAAAAGGATGATCTGTCTAAAAGATGACATCTCCTACTTTCACGGCACTAGTAACCAGAACTGTTATTTTAACTCTTTCTCTAGTAATTAAGTCAAGCTCTAAGAAAAACTCAACTGAAATGAGCTACTTGGAAAGACAGCTCCCGGTGAATTAGAGGCCCTGTTCATTAGCAAGATGGCTTACATATTTGTGCTTACTTTTCAGTGTTATATAAACCTGCTTGACAGGTATGAGGTTTATCTCTAAAATTCAAACAATGTATTTTATAAGCCTTTACAACAAATGTTCTTTGTAAGAATTAGAATTTGAAATATTCATTGGGGTTATCATGCTACATCTCAGAAAGCAAGTCAAAGTGCTTAAAAACAGGAAATATTTCATTATCTCCTCTTCATTATGGTGTCAAATATGCTATGACGCTTTTAGCTACATGTTAAGCTACAACCAGGTTCTCCACTTTTTGTCACACACATGGGGCTGGGGTTAGAGGAGGCCCATTATACATCAAAAGGACTGAGAGCAAAATGGAAGTGGTCCCTGGAAGGTCCTACCTTTGCTGTGATCCTAAGCTTCGAATGACCGCACTTGCCAGACACACGCTAACCGAAATAACCAAAACATTTTGGGATTCCCGTTATCATAATATCCAAAACTAAAACAACTCCTTCAAGTGAACCGCTCAACCTTGAAACCCACAAAGTTCAGCTAGTTGCACTAGACAAGTGTTACCTTAGATACTCATATTCTACAATCAATAATGTCATAATGGGTCAGACTGTGGTGAAAACTTACCAAGCATACATAGAGAGCATTCAGCTTTCTCCACACACAGAATTGGAGAGACTAACGTAAATTTTATTGCCCACCCCATGTCCATTTTTTACTCAGTAGGATCCCAATGAGAGAAAAAAGCATGTGCGCCGTACCAGCAAAACAAAATCATTTTCTTCAGACTTAACATAATGTTGAAATTTCATGGCTCCAGAGGATACACAGGTCTAGGTCTACCTAGTTACAAAAACAACCTCCAAAATCCTCTTATCAAACAACGAAAGGAAAAATGAAACAAATTATAAATGAATTCCTTAGAACGCCTGGTAGGGTTTTTACCCCAAGAGTTAAGAATGGTTTTGTTTCGGCAGGAAGGATAGCGAAGTGCCTGAAAAATAAGTCTTTGCATCATGAGTTGCAAGTGGAAGGAGGTTTACGGCAAGCAATGTACTCTCTAATTGCAAGATGCATGAGTAGGCTTTATACCTCATTGCCAGGAGTCAAGCTTTTCCCCTTACCCCCTCACCCCCTCACCCCCCAACAAAGAGAACAACACCTGCTTTCAAAAGTGAAATGAGATCCTCATCAGATAACACAGAATCATTGAGTGAGCCAGTCATGGGTCGGGTGGGTACAAAAGCCTTAAGATAAATTCCCAAAAGGATTATAAACCTAGACCAAGAAATCCCCCTACCAAACAATTTGTTTACTATTCCACCGTTCAAAGGAATTCCACAGCCTTGATGCCCTTTGGATTTCGAATATGCTTCCCAAAGAAATATTTCTGAGGCCTTTTCAAATGGGAGGGTACACATTCAGACTGTGGCTGTTTAATGAAAATTCCTCTCATTATTACTGAATTCTCTTGGTCTAGAAGAAAATCAAAATGGCGATTTAACTTCATTTGTTCTCATCTGTGTCGATGAAGATTTATTATTTTAAGTGCAAATCCCCAAAACTAAACAAATCTCCCTCTCCTCACAGAACTTTCCCATGCACCCACTCACAAAGGCAAACACCAGACAAGTTCATTATCAATGCAGGCTTGGAGAGTTGCTTCCATGTTTCCCTTTCATCACCTCAACAGCCCTCTGTCTTTGGGGCCTAGATTTCTCCCCAAACAGGCATGACAATGACAAGGAGAATTCTTCGCCAGTAAAGTGACCACAAATTCAGTTAGCACCCTATCACAACCACCACCATAACCACAGACGCATATAAGAATCCAAAAAGAATGCTAACCCACTTGCTGTGAAGAGCTCAAGGGTTATATGGAAGCGCTAAATCACTACACTGTACACCTGAAAGTCATATTCCATTGTATGTTAACTAGAATCTAAATAACAACTTAAAAAAATTGAATGCCAAAACCATTGGGTAAATGGCTGTTAGGGAACAAGACATGCACATGGTCTCGGGGAACTATCCAGCAGACTACGCATTAGTTATCAGGGAGATTAGGTACCTTCACAATAGAGAGAACTGGTGAACGCCAGCTTAACTAAACGATTTGATTCAGCCTAACCAACATTACGTATCTTCTATTGCTACCACTGTTGTGTTTACCCTGAATTGGATCATGAGGAATCCAACAGTCAAATGAATCCAGAATATAAGAAATTATTCTAGACAATTCTAGACAACCATCTTAGACTTTTCAAACATGTTTACACTATGAAATACCAAATAGAAGAGAACAAAAAAGTCAGGGAGACCAGACAATTCACAAAGGAGACCAAAGAGACATGATGACCAATTGCTGTTCATAATCCTTCACTGAGTCATTCACCAAATTCTCAAAACAATGATAAAAAAAATTTCTTAATAGATAGACAAATATGAATATGGACTATATCTTAGGTCATTATATCTATATCTTATCTTATATCTGTATCTTAGGTTATTATAATAATATCACTATTATCTTAGATGTTATTATAATAAGAACATTATGGCTACGTAAAAGAATGTCCTTTGTTCTTAGGAAATTAAGAGTGAAGCATCACGGTATTAGTAACTTACTTTCAAACAAACCAGAAAAAAAATATAAAATAGAAAATGAGCAACAAAGATGGGAAAAATGTTAAGAAAAACCCCAATAGATAGGAATCTAGAAGATTGTTATGAAAATAAAACATTACATTTGCTATACTTGTGTGAAAATAGTATGTTAAAGATGTACATATTTAAAGCATTACAATCTTTAAACAGAACTTAGGCATTGATTTCTCAAATGATATAGATCAGGCAATTCTCTAATCTGGATTCATCCATTCATATTAGCATGCGCCTTTGGATTCACCACAAGCTGCAAGGAATTTTCAGTCTCCTGGGTTAATAAACATCTATCCCACAAGTCCCTCTAACTGTAAAAAGTTGATCCAGTTGAAAGTAGACCAGCATACAGGAATTTTTTAGAAACTTTCAGATTTTAGGAGTTTATTTAGCTTTTGTTGAAATTTAAAAGACTAATTTTTGCCAAATGTTAAGCTAGGCTCTTTTCTCATTTGAGTTATCACAAGTTCCAAGTAGCCTGGAGACCTCAAGTTTACCTTCAAAAAAGACCTTCTTGGACATTTTCTGTTTTTTCCCAAATCAAGAAACAACCTGCCACTTTATAGTACTAATTCTTGCAGACTGTTTTCAACATTTCCTTTTATTTCCAGCAGTGCAAGAGTGTTTTGCTTTTTAACCCTAAGCAGCAGCATATGCATACGGTCACCTATAAGGCGCTAAATATACTGGGGAACTTGTGAGCGCAAAACAGTGCTTCTAGAGTCCTTACTAACTGTTTTTGGTAAATTCCTCTTACAGGATTAAAGTTATACATTTTTTTTTCTTAAACAAATTTACACATTCACATATATTAACACTTTGTAAATAATTCAGAAAGTTCAGAGACTCCTTGAAGACTACTGTTCAAACCCAGGTTCAAAACCCAAAGTTCTCAACAAAACTTTCTGGCTTCAAATCCCAGGCCTACCTCTTATTTGCTATGGATGCAGCGAAGTTACTTAACCACTCTGGGCCTTCCATTTTATCTACAAAATATGATCCTAGTAGTACTAACCTCAAAGTGTTGTGGTGAGGATTTAGAAAGAGTGCCTGGCACACAATATGTGCTTACAAATTTTAGCTGCTGGTAGTTGCTGTCACATATTTCCTTTTTAAAATCTTCCTCTTAAAAATCTGCCACAGCTCCTTATGCCTATAGAATTATGTCCAAGCAAACTGTCATTAAATCACTCTAAAATCAGATCCCAGTGTACTTTTCCAGTCTTATTTTATAATGCTCTGCACTCGCCCCTCATGTTCCTTGAGGAATGCCTCTGTACCTTTGCTTATACTGTCCCCTCTCTTCGCAATTGCCCCAACTATGTTAGCCTACCCTGCTACCTACTTACTCCTAAATGCACCCTTTCAAGGTTCATGTTAAACTCGAGCTCTTCTGCAGGAGCGAGCAGATTAGAAATAATCTCACCTTCCTTTGTGCTACCATAGCACTCCCTGTAATAAGTGCATATTTTACCGTGTTTTACAGAAATGTGCTGCCATGTCTCCCACTAGACAAAAGCCTCTGTGTTCTGCTTATCTTTTCTTTTCATGCTCCAAAGTCCCTGGCCCAGTTTCTTGGACATGGTAGCTCCATGATAAATATTCGGTGAAATGAATGGTTAATCTACAGGAAAGAATTGAAACAGATAATATCTGAAATTGCATGTCATTTCCTCTCATATAAAATTTAACTATTTTCTACTTTAATTAAGTCTAGTCCCTGGATATTTTTATTGGGGGCCACCAAGCGTGGCGTAGTGTAGATGTTTCCTGAGTGGAAAAGCTCAGTTTTGTACAACAGACAAAGCTAGTCAACAAAAGAACAGTCACATTTTTCTATTTGAGTAGAAATTGATATTCTACCCTCTTTTTTTTTTAAACTTGAAAATATCTTTTCTAAAGTCTTCCTATTTCCAAATCCTCCAGATAATGTTCAGATTCCTTCACCCATTCAAATACATTTACTGAACATAACATCCTAGAGGCTGTGCACCAAGATAGTTAGAAAGACACTTCCCTTGAAGGGCTCATAATTGGGGGGGGGGGGCGGGGACAGACATCTTGCCAGACACAGGGGACGATCTGGAAGAAGAAACAGACAAGACTGGCAAAGGGAAGAGCCTAAGCAAAAGCCAGAAGTCCTAAAAGGCATGCATAGCAAACAGTGTAAAGTGTAGTTTTGCTTGAGCACAGGGAGGTAAGAGACAGAGAAGTCTGAAGTGCCAGGATGGAAGCCAGATCACGAAGGGGTTTTGAACTGTATCTTCCAGGGAGAATGGAATTTTGAAGCAAGCTATTGAGATGATTAAATCCAGAAAGGTTTCTGATCACAGAAGCACGGCAGTGGGACCAAAAAGGGAAGCTGGCAGCAGGAATAAGAGGAAAAAAAAAAGAAACAGCTAGCCAGGCTATGTGGTGAGATGGAGAAGGACTAAAATGCAGTTTTAGCCCTTATGTAGTTTTCTCAGTATGGTTGGTGGTCCTGCTGTTCCTCTCTCAGGCCAGCTGCAATACCGTCCATGCTACACTACTTTCTCTGACAATTAGTAAGTATTTACATGAGTTAATTTAATAAATATAGGAGACAGGCAATCATCTAAGCTGAAAAGATGCATCAGACTCCTCAGGTGATCTGAAGTAGGTTCATGCATTACCAAGATAACGTCTTCTTGCTCTTCCATTCGTTCATTCATTCATTCTAGTTGCCGCTCCCTCTAGTCGCCGTTCCACTATGTCTGGCTGTGATCATTTCATGTCAAGGACATGGGGATACACAAGACCTTGCTCCTTTCCTCCAAGTGTTCAAAGCCTGGCAGAAGCGTTGTCATCCGTTCAACAACAGGAGTCACTAACAGGGCAAGCTGTCTGTAATGGTCTTCATTTCACACGAGGCTGTTTAAAGACATCTTCTGGGTAATGGTCACAATACAAACTCAGAATTCATTTTTACCTTAAATGACTGGTTTGGTACGTGAACTACAGCACTGAACTGAAAAGGGTTGCTGCCACAATAATTGAGATCACTTTGCTTATGTTACACAACAGGTACCTGTGGATGTGCCACCTTGCTAAAATTCATTTGTAACCCCAAAATCAATACAAGCAGTGTTCTCATGGACACTTATGGGCATGCACAGCGCAGCAAAAAATGTGAGTTGCCTCTGAGCATGGTCCCAGCTGAGGGGGAACAAGGCAATGCTCTGCTTTCTAGTTTCAGATCAGCACTCGTACTATAAACATGTGTTTCTAGGGCACAGGGCTAAGCACAAGAGGGCTGTGACGTGCCTTGCAGAGAAAAACGGGTATGTTAGATAAGCTCTGTTCAGGGATAGGGGGCACTTGGGTGGCTCAGTGGGTTAAAGCCTCTGCTTTCAGCTCAGGTCATGATCTCAGGGTCCTGGAATCGAGCCCTGAATCTGGCTCTCTTCTCTGCGGGGAGCCTGCTTCCCCACCAACCCCCCGACCTCTCTGCTTGTGTCTCTGCCTACTTGTGATCTCTCTCTCTCTCTCTCCCCCTATATCAAATAAGTAAATAAATAAAAATCTTTAAAAAAAAAAAAAAAAAAGCTCTGTTCAGGGATGGGTTAGAGTGCAATTGATTGTGAATTCAATGCTAATGAATTAACAATATTAAATTCAATGCTAATGAATCAACAATATTAAACAATATTAAATCAACAAAATTAAATATTAAATATTAAATGAGGTGCCTTAAAACAAAAAACATGGAGGGCACCAGGGTGGCTCAGTCAGTTAAGGGTCTGCCTTCAGCTCTAGTCATGATCCCAGGGTCCTGGGATTGAGTCCCGTATTGGGCTCCCTGCTCAGAGGCAAGTCTGCTTCTCCCACTACTCCAACCGCCTGCTCATGATCTGACTCTCTCTCTCAAATTAACAAAATCTTTAAAACAACAGCAAAAAAGAAACAAAGTTATGTACTCATCAACCGAGAAAATGTTGTGACAGAGACTGACAGGAACCTAAAACTTACACATGCCCTGGGGCCAGTGGCTCAGCATTCACTAATTCAGCACCTGCGGTGACTGCTGCAAATGAGAACGGACTGTATCGATCAGGTAAAGATCACAAAGAGCCATCTGTAGCACGTGATTTTCCTCAGCTGCCCCTTCTGAGGATTCCGGAGGGCCACAAAGGGAAGAACCAGAAAACGCTTTCTGAATCCTACAACCCTCCAGTAGAATGACTGAGCATTTTTCCACCCCTCTAGAGTCACTCAGACTCCCAGGGAAGTGCTTGCTGCTGTATTGGCTAGCTAAAAAGGGGAGGCCAGAGAAAGGGCCAACAGGCCAGGGGGTGCCGTGGGTCAACATAAACAGGTGTTTTGGGTGTCACTGTTTTCTGCTGCAACTAGTCTTAGTTGGAAGGTCTGATAGTCCTTGAAGGCCATTTGCTTCCCACTTGATGCTTGTTTTTCTCACTATCCCAACAACACAGGAGATTCTCTCTGGGATACGAGGCTTCAGAAAGGGCTGTTATGTGCCAGACCTCACTCAGGACCCATTTCGACTATGAAGAACCAAATAATCCATTCTTTAATTTCTAAAAGTTTACACACTGCAAGAATATAAATCCCACACACCATCCAAAACTTATGCAAATGCCCCAAGATTCATGTTTCCCTCTGTAAAAGCTAATCCCCTCAAGCAGGAAACAACTTCTGGACACTGATATATTGGAAGCTGGTGTCCTGGCTCCAGAAATCCCATGCATTAGAACCAGAAGCATTCACGAAGAGTTCCATCCTGGGTCTCCCTCCCTCCCAAGGTTGACATTGTGTTTATTTGTCAAACAAAACAGTCATCCAAGTTCAGACCTATTGAAAAGCTTCCAAGCAAGATGAGAGGCCAAGACAAGGGGGAGGAACAGCTAATCAGAAATCAAGGGCAGGAAAAGCTGGACCCAAAATAAATACAGTACAAAATGCCCAGAATAGCCCAGAAAGACAGCTGATGACCTTTTCTTCTAAAATCTCTTAATATCACAGTATCAAATAGCCTATGTATCTAAAATCAAGCACAGAACTACTATCACAAAGGTAAGGAACAAAGTAAAAAAAAAAAAAAAAAAAAAAAAAAAAAACCAAAACAGAAAAACAGGAAAAGCTGGTGGCACAGTGACAATTTGCATTTTAAAATACAAACTAAAACACAGAAGACAAATACAATTAATGCACGGTACTGACGAGTCCCTCACTGGCGAAGGATTGACCTCAGTTCAAGGCAATGGTCACAGGAAGCTGTTGAGGCTATTTCAAGCTCTAAAAGCTACCATCATTTCTCAAGAGATAGCATTTTTTCTTTTTGCCGAAAGACTAATGGGTCCTGCTACAATGGCTGTAATTAACCACACTCCTAATTTAAGTTTCCTCTTAAATTGAACAAGCTCTGGGCTGTGCCTTCCCAAGCAGAGGGCAGCATCTTGGTATTCAAGGAACACAAAACACACCTGGGGACACAACCTCATTTCTTTGATTATAATGTACAAAGCCTTGAGCTACTGCTAAATAATAGATTTAAGAATTACTGAAATCCCTTCTCCCACATCCTTGCTCCCTAAGCTATAGAGAGCCTTGGCTGATTGAAATTCTGGAGCCAGAACCATGCTTTTCAAAAAATGTCATATTAACCCACAGATCCACTACATGAGAGCCAAAGTTCCCTTGGACCCTCTTCCTTCTTAAAAAACTGCTAAGACTTGGGGTGCCTGGGGGGGCTCAGTGGGTTGAGACTCTGCCTTCCGCTCAGGTCATGATCTCAGAGTCCTGGGATCGAGCCGCTCGTCGGGCTCCCTGCTCGGCAGGGAATCTGCTTCTCCCTCTCTCTCTGCCTGCCTACTTGTGATCTCTCTTTGTCAAATAAATAAATAAAATCTTAAAAAAAAAAAAAAAACCTGCTGAGACTATATGAGTCAGTATCATCAGAAGTGCTAAGTGCTTCTAATTAAATACATAAATGCAGAGCACTTGAAAAAAAAAACACATCACCTGTCCCGTTATAGAGCCAAGGCCTGTGTGTGCACACACCCTCCACATATTTTGATTATTTATTTGCTAAATGTGTAAACATTTCCTTTCAGTCTACAGTTGCGCCCTTGCATATCTGTATCAAGGAGAAAAAAAAAATCAAAGTCACTGAAGCCAGTTTCCTAAGGGGTGGGGAGAAAACAAAGCAACTGAGAATAAAAAGAAGCTGTGGCTTTGGCCCAGTGGCAGGCAAAGAGCTCCTGCAGCCTTCAAACTCCATCCACACCCTTGCACACAAAGGAAGCAGCTGCTTAAAGGCAGAGTTCTAAAAACCCAACCACACCTCCCTTTGATTGTAAAGGAGATCCGAGATGCTCTGTAGAAGAGGGAGAGAGGACTAGAGGGGGACAAATGGAAATAAAAATCTTCTGTGGCTTTCATAATGGAAAGAAAGTTACATATTGCCTCAAGTTATAATGAACTAATAAAGCTCAAGACATAACACATATGTGACACGATTCCAGTTAGGTCAACAACCCCCAGCAGCACCTTGAGAATCCACAGTAGGAATTTACCTAGAATAGCAAATGTTTGGTCCACAAAAGGCAGTGGGGACATAGAAAACTTCAACCTCCCTATGATAATTAAAGTGAAAAATACTACCAGGGTATGGACAAAGAGGGCCCAAAGGAACATAGTTATGGGGGGTTGCTTTTCTTTGGGACACCACTATCTCAGCCGCCTGCTCAAAAACCACTACATGAGGGTACCCAAGTGGCTCAGTCAGTTAAGTGTCTGCCTTCAGCTCAGGTCATGATCCCAGGATCCTGAGATCGAGTTCCACATCAGCTCCCTGCTCAGTGGGGAGTCCGCTTCTCCCTCTGCCTCTATCCCTGCCCCTGCTTGTGCTCTCTCTCTCTCAAATAAGTAAATAAAATCTAAGACAAACAAACAAACAAAAAAATCCCACTATATGACAAGGTGGAGAGATTACATAAGCATGCCTGCTTGATGACACAGACAGTCCCACAGCCTTCCTCACCCTGAAGAAGAGAAGACCCCACCAAAACCAGAGCAGAGGCTCCACCTCATTCTTATGTCTGGGGCCACTCAACCTCCAAAGGGGTAGAAAAAACAGCTTTCACCATCGCCACCCGTGATCTCAAGAACCATGAAAACAATGGAGAGACCAGGGGGTTGCCTCTGCTCTGGGGCAAATGATATTTCTTCTGTTTGCCAGTTATCAGAACATCTAAATGACTGGAAGTACTGAAGTTTTTAGTTTAAGTTTTCCCTAGATGTTCTCCTGCATCCTCTTATACTTGGGTATAAGAGGACAAAGGACAGAACTTAAAAGTAATAAGTAATAACATGATTTGGTATTTATTCTCATTTTATTAATCCAATGTCATTTCTATGACAATTAGTAAATGTTTTTAAATCAATGTTTGCTTTGATGTCTGGAACAACAAAACAAATCCAGTTTTGGGGGGTGGGACACTCCCAACTGTGTCATGTGGGAACTGAGAATTTAAAAAGGGATAGAAGAGAAGGCCAAGTACAGCTTTCGTAATCCAGCTAGGCCACTTATTTAACTACATTTATTTATGTAGCTTATATATAAATATACACACCCTTTAATGAACAGAGCATGTGTATTAGAGACCATTAATGTGAAAATATATCTAGATACGCTCAATATAGCCTTATATCAGTCACAAGACTCCAGTCATTTAATTTTTTATCTGCTCTGGACATTAACTATTTTGTGAACTTAGGTCATATTTTGAAAACACTCCTTTGAGAATTGAGAGTCAATTCTTCCCAAACAAAACTATGATTTTTTCCTTTGTGCAAAATGACCCGACTTCCCCCTGACTCTTAGCTCCACTGGCCTCTTCTTGAACTAACCATGTAAAGCAGTTTCAACAACCAAGAGTGTCTTCACTGACTCACCCTGGGGAGGGACCTGCCAAGAACACATGGACAAATGCTTCCTTTCATCTTCCCTCAGATTTCAGTTTAAGGCGAGGCAAGTAGGAAAATATTTATTAGTTTTCACCATACTTAAAAAAAAAAAAAAAAAACTAGTCTTATATTTTAAAAAGAATTACCTGAAAAGTCCTATAAAGAATTAGATGCAGAGTCAAACCAGCAACATCCATAATAAGATTCAGAAAAACAGTAAGAATAAGGACTATTATTTTTAGCACCCATGCAACACACCCAAAAGCACAGGGCTGATACTCTGCAGCAAACCTATCAGATCAGCATGTTAATATCCCTTCTTTAGAGATGAGAAGCTAATCCAGAGAGATCGTGGGAAAAGGTGAGGGAGCTGTGACTTTCACAAAGAATGGTCACACAGCAAGGCCCCCAGGCCCACTCCTCAAATCTGTTTGAAAATACTTTCTTCTCCCCCAGTTTGGTAATTCTACCGATTAAGTCCATCTTAGCTCAAGATTCATACATTAGGGACAGGTTTTTACAAACTTCCTTAAAAGAAAATTAGACTTAAAAAGAAATTTGACAAAATCAGAATAAATTTGTTCAGAAAATGCTTTGAGAGCTGCTTCTGAGATTCAGCCTCCCCGCCTGGATCAGTATTTATTTCTTTATTCATCTCTTCAGACTCTTTAGGTCTCACAGCAGAGATCCTTCCCCTGCATTGTCAGCTTTCCAAGCTCTTGATCTGGCTGACAAGATATCCTAAGGATTTCTAGGGTAGCCCAGATGTCTATCACTTCTGGATTTAGTTTCTCTTCCTCTCTGTAACTCCTTCCTGAATCCAAGCAGAGCCCTTGCTGTCAGGGAGCAAGCCTTCCCACACCACACACAGAGCAGACAAGGGCCCACCTGGCCACACCCTCAAGAGCAATCTGCCAAAACATCTTCCATCTGCTCCTGACTAGCACGCCCAGACGGTCAGGCTGAGGCAGACAAATCACCTAAAATCAGCGTGTCTACTTTCAAAGATACTCATTTAGTCCAACAACCCTCCCCAGATCGGCAGAGTCTAAATTACTGAGTAGTCCCTGAACAAACAAAATACAGTCATCACCAGAAGACAGGCACGAAAATATTCACTGGAGCATTTATCTGGTATTCATCCAAACTGGATAACCACCGAAATGTCCAGCAACTAGAAAACAGATATATAACTGAATATTGTGAAAGCGAGGAGAATGGCGGAAAAACTATAAATATTGGAGATAAATTTCACAAATATAATAAGAAAAATTCACCAGGCACAAAAGAATATATAGGACATGATTCTTTCTAGTCACATGAATTTTTTAAACAGGCAAAATGAATTAATCAGTTATTTCCAAGGGCATTGGGGTGCTGGCAATTTTCCATTCATCTGCGTGCTGTTACAAAGGTGTACTCACTTTGTGACAATTATTCAAGCTATCCACTTATGATTTGTGGGCTTTCCTCCATATTTCCATAAAAAGCTGACTGAAAGAGACCTCAGAGAATATCTGGTCTGCTCTCCTCAGTTGGCATAAATAGAAGTAATTGTTTCCCGTGTATGTTAAATTATTGCAAGGACACACAGGAACTCCATGGAAGGGCTGGGACTGGACATTGTATCTTTTAATTCCCCATCCAAGCACCAAAGCTCTCTCTCAAATGTGGGAGGATGTTTCTCCAATTTCCTTCCTTGTTGTGACTATGGCCAAGGTTTAGAAGAATTAGGATCATATTTCTATTAAGACTCTAGGCTCCTACCAAAGCAGGGTCAGGAAGAGCATTTTAAACACCACTTAGGATATGGCCAGTCAGAAAAAGTCAGTGCCATGTTCACACTCCAGGTTTTGCCACTTACCAGTTGTGTGACCATCAGCATTCTCCCTACCTTTCTCTGAACTTCAATATCCTCATGTATATTCCTGAAAATATTAACTCGTCCCTGAAAGGTTGCCATGACAATAACACAAGGTGTCAGAGTAGGGACTGGCACATCACAAACAGAAAAAGTATGTGTTGAATACTGATTGACTTGAATGAGTCAAGTACTTGTCACTTAGCAGATGCTCAAGAAATAGTTAGGTGTTGTTATTATTATTACTGAACAAAAATACCAGGGAGGAAGGGAGTAAATAAGCTTATGTGAAAATATCTCATTTTTCTAAGCCTATAGGGTCATTAACAGGTTGACCCAATTCTCACTAGCTTCGACGTGGCACTGAAATGGTCTGCAGGACAAAGGCAACAAAGGATTTGAGAAGAGGGTGGTACTGTTCATGGGCTACCTGGTCTGTATTTCCATTCCTGGTGCCAAACAGATTTGCTCACAGACTGCCACACCATGTCAAAATTCTATAATCACCCATGTGAGTCATAGCACTTCAAGAATTAAAAAACTTTTCAAGAGTGGGGTGGGTCATCAGTTCTCATAGACTTAATGAGTCAACCAACATAGTCAAGAAAAATTTACACACTGAACATACAGAAATTACCTTTCTATATTCAGGCTTTAAAGATCTCAGAAATAAACCATGGAGAGTAGAGAGTTTACTCACATTTTAAAAAGCAAGTCTAAGATGGATTTTTTTCCTTCAGCTCTTCAAACCTCCCATGTACTTATTGGCCAACCGGTCCATAAAATTCTTTTATACTGGAAAGAAACAACTGTAAAAAAAAATTAAAACTAATTTCAAATTAGAGCATACCAGAAAAAAAATAAAGCGGACAGATGATAAATTATTTTACAAGCAATGAAGAACATCTAACAAGGTAACATGTGTAATCAAAAACAAAAAAATCTGGGATGTCTGCATGGCTCAGTCAGTTAAGCACTTGCCTTGGGCTCAGGTCTTGATCCCTGGGTCCTGGGATTGATTCCGCCCTGGGGCTCAGCAGGGAGTCTGCTTCTCCCCCCTCCCTCTGCCTGTTGCTCCCCCTGCTTGTGCTCTCTTTTTCTCCTTTTCTCCTCAAATGAATAAATAAAATCTTTAATATTTAAAAATAAATAAATAAAAACAAGAAAATGTGTTAAGGACCAATAGATTTAACTAATTTCCTTCTAGTTATCCTTCTTTCCTTCTTCCTCTTTTCTTCTCCACCCGCCCCAACCCCAGCACTCCCTTCTCTTTCTTCCTTAGTTCCCAGTTGCTAGGCAACCTCAAATATTCCTTGAAGCTGGAGTTTCAGGAGAAAACCACCAGCATTCCTTTTTATAGCACAAAGTACCTGCACCATGTTAGACACTCTATGAATGTTTGTCAAGTACTTAAACGAACCACAATTTTACTATATTTAGTTGTTAAGGTCAAAAAAAAAAAAAAAAAAGAAATCAATTAAAAAAGGGGAAGTCAATCAATTAAAGAAAATCAATATGCAGACAATACGGTAGAAACATATACACCCCGTGTTCTAGACTTGCACCTAGACTTAATTTCCTTACTTCTTGTAATTAACATATACTCCGGGAAAAAAAAAAAAAAAGATCCCGGTACTATATGTATGGCATGTACATACTCACCAGTACAGTAATAAAATATATTTTGAAGTAAAGGAATATTTAGGAATAGAAGTTCCTTTTGAGGTGCTCACTATTCAAATACCTCCTAATACCTCCATCTAAATAAGAAAGCAAGTATCTCCCAGTTAAGTACTACAGATAACCTCATATGCGGTTATCAAATGTACACAGAGTCAGAGCCAGTCCCAGACCAAATTATGAAGGAGCAGTGTGGCTCCTTGCTTCTTCTATCTATCCTTCTGAGGAGTCAGTGACCCCAGATGTTTAAGTAGGGAAGAAACAGGATCAGCACTAAGGTTCAAAAGGCTTAATGGATAGCTTTCCTGGGGATATTTTCATTTGAAAAAGAGCTTCAAAAGAGGCAGCTGCTTAACACAGAAATAAAATGCATTACTGACAATGGAATTTCAGGCATGAATGGGGGATAAAGGCTGTCTTAAATCTCTCAACTCAGGTAAGCGTCTGTCCATGTGGTCGCCCCTAAAGCTGGCTTCATATATAACCCATACAGACACACCAATCCAGGTGAACTTTTAGCAATTAATCGTGTATACATAGGCAAGCCCAATTTTAAGACTAATGTGTGCTCCAAAAATAAAGTTATATTCATCAACAGTTTTCAAAGTAAGTGTGCAGGAACCCGACTCCATAGATGCTTCTGAGAACGGAGGCCGGAGTGAGTGACATGGGACAGCCGACACAGCAATTTCACTCTTGTCTGTGTTACATTGAGATCCAAGATTTGGCTGGAGAAGTGGTTTCCTTGAGTGCTCATAAAGGGTTGAAATTAACAATTACATTAACAGAAAATTTCCATGAGTTTATACCATAACTGATCTGGAACAATAATCACAGCAAAATCCAACCACCATTTCTAGCAGGGCCTTTGTGGGGGG
The DNA here is from genome assembly GCF_011764305.1 of Mustela putorius furo. Classification (NCBI taxonomy): domain Eukaryota; kingdom Metazoa; phylum Chordata; class Mammalia; order Carnivora; family Mustelidae; genus Mustela; species Mustela putorius. The sequence goes on along the minus strand of NW_025422368.1, from coordinate 24,101,084 downwards.
TCTGAGTTCTAGCTGGGGTCCCAGCACACAGGTCAACCTGGGTCTGAGTAGACCTGAGCTTGGCCTGTGCCCCCTTCTCCTGCCCTGGAGCGAACAGCAGGAGGAAGGACACAGACATTGCCAGAAGGAAGGGACCAACACTGAGGGGACAGCACTGAGATGGGGAAAGCCTGAGGATATTCCAGAGGTGGGGAAACAGGGACCTCTGCAGGAGCAAGACACAGCACATTTCTGTGAGTCAGTTACATCCCCAGGCCCCTTCCCAACCCCATCAGCCTCCTTCCTAGAAACTACATGTGCAAGGTTTAGAGATCACACATCTAAATACAAATGAGGGCCTATAGGATACAGACGAGGATACAGAAAATTAGTGGAATGTTTTAAAGAGAAGAAAAAATATATTCCATATATTTTATTCCATAAAACCCAATTCTAAACATGTGCAATAAAAAAACTGTTAAAGACTTTAAGAAAGTGTTGCCTGAACTTGCTCCAGAGGAATCCATTCAATTGGGAAGCATTGAGTATTTTCAGTCCCTCCCTTAGCACAGAGCTCTGATTATTTGGCCCAACCAAGACTGAATACATAAAAACACTTATAAACATGAACCATGAGATTTTTTGAGTTTCCATCATGAGCCTTGTTAAAGTAAGTCAAAGATGTCCTTTGTCACACAGTTTTGATCGAATGCAAGCGAATTTAGTCATTTCCTCAGAAACAGACATAAGCTATAAATATGAACTAACACAGCCACTCACAAAAAGGTTCGCTGACAAGTTTAATTTAAAAAGAACACTTTATTAAACTGAGAAGTAAGCCACAAAAAATTCAAACCCATGCAAACAACATTCCTAGCAGAAAAACCTGTTGTGTAATGGCAAGGATAATTACAATAGCCTGTTACTAGACTCATACATTTTTCCTGCACAAAAATGAACAACTACAACAAAAAAGTCTGTATTTATGTTTACTTATTATTTTTTTAAAGATTTTAATTATTTGACAGGGAGATAGAGAGCCAAAGAGCACAAATGACAGGAAGAGCAGACAGAGGGAGCAGGAGAAGCAAACTCCCCGCTGAGCAGGGAACTCAATGCTGGGCTCAATCCCAGGACCCTGAGATCATGACCTGAACAGAAGGCAGATGCTTAACCCACTGAGCCACCCAGGCGCCCCTGTATGTGTGTTTATTTAATAAGACAACCCTTAGCATCTTGCCCAAATCAGATTTCAAATTCTAAGAATAATCCTCCAAACCATTAAGTGACTTCAGTATATCTCTTTGAGATGGGAAAAAACATGACTACTGCTTATTTTCTAAATTACTTCGATCTTCTAAAACATGACTATCACAAGTCAGAATAACATGTTAGACATACTCCTTTAGAGGTGAAGTTATTTTTTATTATAATGCCTGTTTCATACCTTAAATGGAATCCAGGAGCGCCTGAGGAGCTCAGTCAGTTAGGCATCTGCCTTCAGCTCACGTCTTGATCCTGGGGTCCTGGAATCAAGCCTCATATCCAGCTCCCAGCTCAACAGGGAGTCTGCTTCTCCTCTGCTCCCCCAAACCCCGAGTCATGTTCTGGGATGCTTGTGCATGCACACTCACTCACTCTCTCTCAAATAAATAAATAAATAAATAAACCTAAATTGAATCCAAAGTCTCTATGAAGGTATGGCTTAAGTATCTGAAGCAGAGGTCTGGGAGGGAAGGAAAAAAAAAAAAAAACACCCACACACAAAAAAACAGCAATCTGTTTTTATAAACAAAGCTTTATTGGAACCCAGCCATACCTATTCATTTACATACTGTCTATAGCTGCTTTTACAGAACACAATGAGAACTGAGTAGCTGCAGAAGAGAGTCTAAGTCCTGCAAAGTATAAAATATTTATTAACTGATCCATCCCTTTAAGAAAAAGTTTCCTGACCTCTGGTCTCTGTCAGTATAGCACAGCTGACTGGTTAAATACACTCACAGTTGACTAAATGTTGAAATACACACTAATCCTGGCTTAGTCATCTTGTTGGACAATTACCTAAATCACTTAACCTGTGGCTGCTTTAATTTTCTCATTTGTAATACAATAATAGATAATATTTGTTGCGAACTTATGTACCAGAAACTATTCTAATAGTTCTACTTTCAATAAATGGACAATGCATTCATTTAATTCTGGCAAAAATGCAGTAAGGAAAGTAAAATGATTATCCCCATATTACAGATAAAGAAACTGAGGCACAGTGGTTAAATAACTTGCCCAAAGTTACACTGCTATTAAGTAAGAAAATCAGGATCAGAACTCAGGCAATCTGGGTCCACAGCTGGTATTATTAATCTCTGTGCTATACTGATAATACTTTCAATTTTTGAAAAGTTACAGATAATAAAAAGAAATCTCAAAAGGTTTGTAGGCTAGAAATGTTAAGTAGACGTAGTAAAGTATACCTCTGCACAGCTTAAGATAAAGTACCTAAAATAAGAATATAAATGGATTTGCAAGATTCCTCTGATTCTAAAATTAGAGCTTACCCTGAGGTATGAGGAACATAAAAGTCCACAATATTCCATTTTTTACCAAAGTAATCAAAGAACCAAACTAACTAACCACCGTCAATCTTTCCCTTGGTAAGCTAAGGCCACTTCAGAACCTTCAGAAAGTCTTCAGGATAAAGACTTACCAGGGACCCCAAATCTTCCGAATTTTTTCCCATCTAGTCTTATCCTCAGCCTGGTTTACATCTGGGAAAAGGCTGAGCAAACATCCACATAAATTATGGAAAGACTTCTTCACAGCCTGGCAAGAATAACTCTATCCAAATACCAATCTCTGCATGGTTCAGGAAGATGTCCCCTGCTGAATCATCCCCGCCACTTCCTGAAGTTCTCCAGGATGTCTGGAGGAAATGTGTCACCTAAATGTGACCCAGTACTCTTTTGGACTGAAAGACAAGTTTATACAACCCAAATAATAATAAGGGGGAAATATACTGTTAAGTTACTCATCACCAACTTCCCATTTAGATAGAGATGTTCTTAATCTTCTTTTCAGTCAAGCTAGTCTTTCATTGGCTTGTAATGTCTGCAGAGTCAGGTCCAAATTCTTGACTTTGACATTTAAGGTCTTCCTTTGCTTCTTTTCCACTCCTACCTCCTTTATTTTTGGTCCTTCATGTAACAAGGACAGCCTATTTCTCTTTCACACATCACCTCTACTCCTGTCTCTGAACCACACTCATTCTGTACTCCATTTTTTCTACTCCCAACACCACATCCAGTGTACAGGCCAAATCACTGCGCTCAATATGGGATATAATTTGTACTTCCTGTGAGGACTGGATCCTCACAATCCCTCAGGGGAAAGAGGTATACAAAAGACTAAATAAAGTTGTATAATTAAAGATGTGAAATCTACTACAGGATGTAGATTACAGGATCTAAAAAGACTTTAGAGAGAGGCTATCACTGAGTTGGACCTTGAAGGAAGGGGGAGGCTCACAGACTGGTTGAGTTTACAAAGTTGGAAGAGTAACCATATGGGATAAAGGTTTACATCGCACATTCCAGAGCTAGATAGGCCTGAGTCCAAAATCCTGGCTCCCTCTGACTGGTGTAGGAGTGATGGTTAAGTAAGTTAGGTGGCTGCCTACCCATGACCAAACCCTATTTGTATCCCATCCTCATGTCTTGTTCAAATAATTAAACCTTCCGTGCTATGTCCCTATGGAGTCTTCCCCTTCTCTCACTGCCAACAAGATTCAGTGTTTCGACCTCTTCATTCATATGGGCATTTAACCACATATTGATTTTCAGTGTCTTTGCCTCCTCAATAAGACTTTGTTATCAAAGAATAGTTTCTTTCAAACAGACCCTTGGCATTTGCAAATTTTTAGGTTCAAGGTCCCTGACAAGTAGTGCTAGCTGAGCTGAGAAACAATTTAAATTATATGCGTGGGCTGTCTGGCAAGTTACATGGGGCCCAGCCAACCATAAACATCGGTCTTCCTACACGGCTTTGTGTTCTGCCCATCCAGGAACTCCTATGAACAGACTTAAAACTTGTTTCTCCCTGGGATGGTCAGAAAAAAGCTCACAGCTAGGGCTAATGATAGAAGTAAAGATCAAGTACAAGAAAGGAAAGGCTCTCAGCCAAAAAAATACACATTAGAGAGTTGAAGAAATTACATGTTATAGTATATTTGCAAATCTGAGGTTGGACAAATGGCTTGGAATTCACCTCTTGTGCTTTAAGAGGGTTCAATATAGGGTGTATGGTGTTCTCACAATACCAAGCACCATGAGGTCAATACTAGCTGAAAGGATAATCTTATAATCTCTGATGTCCCAAAGTCCTCAGCGAACCCAATTTCTTAGCCAAAATCAAATTTCCCTCAAGGTTCCAAAATCTTAGTATTTGCAATGTCTACTGACATATTACATCAAATAAAGCCCACATGGCTTTAAATTAACATGTTGCCTCACAATCATATTTGTAGTGTTTAGTAATGGCTTGCCTTTTTTTTTTTTTTTAAACGTTTTCATGCACAGCTTTCTTTGCCAACGCTGGCAAATTATTTCCCAGAGAAAGATTCTAATTCAAAGATGCTAGGCAATTTGAGGATTTAAAAGTTGTTATTCTTTTAAAGTTTTCACTGAGTTGATTGAAATGATTAAGGCTTGCTGGGAAGTTTTATGTAAAAATAAACATGCACAGTTGTGTGCGACATGGGACAGTGGGGTGGGGGGAGGGAATGAACATGGCTCAGTTTCCTAATACACCAATTTCTTTTGTGGCAAATACTTCATGAGCTATCCTGAAAATTATATAACAAATATTATGAGCTACAATGTAAAATTTACCTAAGAATGTATTTTAAACAGTTGATTTCAATTAAATTTGGGGCGAGAACTTTAGAGCAGACATTCCTGTTATTTACACATTTCTTGGAGCACAGGCATAGTTTTGTAGAAATTGGAGATGGCTGACTACACTCATTTATGTCCTCAGAGGGAAAAATATTCTATAATTGTTCTGAAGTATGTTCCATCCTTATTGAAAGTATAGGAGAAACAATTGCACCAGCCCTAAAACCTGGCTTTCATACCCAAGAAATCTAGTAGAACCAAGACCTTCCACCTATATCATTGGTTAATGTGTTATTGCAAATGTCACTCAAAAAATATGAAGCCAAACCACTCTGATCCCACAAGCACTCTGAAAAAGCATTCTGAACTAATGTGAAATTTGTATAGTAATTGTTTCACTACAAACCATGACTTCAGTCTATTGGCATATAACACTTTATCATGGCAAACGAACTCTGTGAACCAACATACCCAACAGAGCTCACCATAGCTCTGCAAAGTAGGTTGGCTTTTGATGAACTCTGTCATTGATGACCCAGTAGAACAGCAGAAACTCTTTCTCTTAAACTGTCCCACAAAGAATAAATTTATTTTCACTGTCAGACTAGGACCATGATCTCTCCATCATGTGTGTTTAAGAAATACATGTGGGTTGACTGACTTATTTCCTAAGAATTAAGCTAGTGAATTTTAAGGAATTATGAAAAAAAAAAAAAATTCCCTCTCTCTCTCTCCTCCTTGCCTCTCTTTTCTTACTTTAATAGGCCAAATGGGAAGACGCTTTCTTGGAGGGTAGAATGGCCCTGGCAATGATCATCAAAAGCCCTAAAAATCTAATAGCCTCTGACCTGGCATTCCATACTAACTAAGCTAAAATAAATAACTGGACAAATAAGGACACGATTTATGTATATAATTTTCACAATGTTACTTGTAAGAAAAAAATGTAACCAATCAAAATGTCTATCAATAGTACCACTGAAGTCCATTCCTTAGACAGACTATTAAGCAGGCCAAGGTTGCCGAGGTGAGTACCAGTGGATAATAACATAGAAGAACATTCATGGTCTATTAATTGATCCCTTTTTGTAAACATATACATAATAAGGTAAAAAGTCTCTGGTTTTGAACACTTTCTTCTTGATCACTGAGCCGAGAGCAGTCTACCAGGAATGAAGGAAGAGGTATACACACATTCACCCCTCTCTCACTCCCAGGGTCTGTGCCAGGTCTCCTGCCTTCCTCTGAGATAGGCAGTCATACTCCAGCATGCTCCCAGTGGTATTCTTTGTAGGGCAGAATTTCAGATGAATGTGGTTTTATTTTCCTTTTTGCTTTTCTATACTTCATAATTTTACAATAAAGATTATTTTGCCAAAAGGAGCAGAGCATGATGACTAAGGGTATAAAATATGGAACAGATAAGCCTGGGTTTTAATATTCCAAGTCCATAAATTTTAGGCTATCAAGTTACTCAACCCAAGGTGCCCATCCAGCAAATGGGCCAAAATAATATTATAGCCATCTTTTTATTAGAGACGTTAATAGAAATTCCATGTTGAATAAAGGAAATGATTATGTACTATGTAAAATACAAACTAAGTATTTATACTTTTTGAAAGATTTATTTCAGAGAGTACACATGCACGTGTGCATGAGCAGTGGGAGAGGGGAGGGAAAGAGAGAATGTCAAGAAGATTCCCTGCTGAGTATGGAGCCCAAAGCATGTGGGGCTCGATCCCACCACCCCCAACAACACCATGATTGGAGTGGAAACCAAGAGTCGGACACTCAACCAACTGTGCCACTTAGGTACCCCAAAGTGTTTGTACTTTTAAGAAAAATAAATCCAAAGCCAGTCTCACAGAAGAACCAAACCAATAAAAACATGGGGAAAACTGTATTTGCAATGGTAACAAAAAATGCATATTTAGCAGCCCTGAATTACCATTTTACACATACCAAAACAAAATCCCTAATAAAGTTTCAGTAATGTAGTGAAATTGCTGGTATTCCATTGTTAGCAGCACTAAATTTCGTATGAATCTTTTAGGAAAGCATTTAGGCTTTATTAGGGTAAGAGTAATTCCTCCAAAGAATTTATCTGCAATAAATAATGTGCCTAAAGCAAAAAATAATATGCAAAAAGGTGTTCATGACAGAATCCTAAATAACGGTAACTAACCGGAAATATTTGAATATCCACTGTTAGAGGAATGGGGAATGGTTTAATTCATCTTGGCATGTCAAAGCAACAAAATTAGAAAACCATCCAGACTGTCACACTGAAGACCATGGAGAAACAAAATAGTCTGATATGCTTTCAAGTGAAAACAACAGAATTCAAAATATCTATACCCCATCCCTATATAAAATATACAGACCTGCACACAGGAATAACTGAGATAAGGAGAAATGTGTGGGAGTAGGGAAGAAAGGCTTCTAGACCGAGGAGCAGTGAATTCAAAAGCAGAGTAGACCAGCAGTTGGACCACAAGACATGGTCGGTCAGCCATGCCAGCTCTTTCTACTGCATGGTAAATAATACCATAAACTTCCTATTTCTTTTCTTTCTTTTTAATATTTTATTTATTTTTGAGAGAGAGATAGTGAGAGAGAACATGAGTGAGGAGAAGGTCAGAGGGAGAAGCAGACTTCCCATGGAGCTGGGAGCCTGATCTGGGACTCGATCCTGGGACTCCAGGATCATGACCTGAGCTGAAGGCAGTTGTCCAACCAACTGAGCCACCCAGGTGCTCCAAACTTCCTATTTCTAAAGAAGGAAGGAAAACCAAATTTTACCAGTATTTCATGAATAGATTTACAATGACATCCTCTTTCAGTCCAGATGGCAGCCAGTCACATGAAAGGGCTCTCTGAAGACAGCCTGGGAGCTCCATTGCCATGAGGCACCCTCCGTTCCTGTGCCCTTCCAGTGACTGCATACAGTCTACATGTGCCCATGTAAGCAGATGGATGGATGATATCATTACACCTGAACCACATGACCCCCGTGAAACAGACAAGTGGTTTATAGGAGCCACTGCTGGATGAGAACAGCAGTCATGTAGGCGCAAGACAGCACACACTCGTGAATCTGACACCTCTGCTTGTCCACACTGCACAACTGTACAGCAGCCCTCATTCCTCTAAAGTACAGATGACACTGTCACAGCGAGAAAGGTTCCCAAAGGAAACATTTTGAAAATAGAAGTTCAAAAATATTTCCATCATTATGTTCATCTTTCCCCAAATAATATCGCACCCATAAAACCCATCCCATCTGCACTCTCTAAATATGTCGACACAGAATTTTCTAATCTGCCTTAAAATTTATAAAATTAAGAGTCTTCGTTTTTGAAGTCCTATTACAAGTAGGAAAATGCAGCGTGTTCCCACTCTTTCTTAAAGAAATGACTGAGCTTCTCAAAGAGGAAAATAACCACTACCGTTTATTGGGGACGCTCTGCTTATGGATCAGGCACTGATCAGTGCTATTTCCTAATCACTCAATCTTCACCACCATCCCTGATGAAGAAACTGTGATAATCATCTCACTTCATAGAGACAGAAACCGAGACACAGATTAAGCAAATTATCCAATCTAGTAAATAAACAAGACAAGAGTCTAATCTAGGCAACAGAACCATGGAAGGTCTGTTCTTAGCCACTCTGAATACTATGCTAGATTACAATTTACTGGCTGATTTCAACTGAACGTTTGTGCAGCTGGTGAATAAAAACAAACAAGCAGTGAACACTGCATAGCTCCCATTTGGATCTGCATTTTCTGAAGACAAACTAACTTTTCAACGATAACAATCGAAAAAAAAAAGTATGTAAGAAAACTATACTTCAACAGAGCTTAAAATTAGTGTATCACAAAATGGAAATCGATTTTTAAAAGGAAGCAAATGCAATCATATTATTCACACTGAAATTATCAACGACTCAGAAAAAAATTCCCAAAATTAAAGGACTGAATATTATGAATATAAAATTATTTTTAAAAACATTACTTTTATGTCCTTTTAATCCCTACTTTTGTGTTTACAATATGTAATACATTAGTGCAATAAATATGTATGTTATTTATAATACATATATGTATACTGAAGGAGATGCTCACAAACTTAATTATTAGCAACACCCTGCTCAGAAGTTTAGAGTTTAGAATATTGCAAAAGGCTTTAGAAGAGAAAACAATTACATTTGCATTTCAAAAAGCTCTTCCTGGAGGCATTGTCAGGGGATGAATTTGGAGCAATGGTATAGCTATGGATCCTGAAGGCTTGAACTCAGCAGACAAGGGAGAAAGCATCTAGGACACTTATCAGTCATGGAGGAGCCAAAGTCATTGATGATGTCACAGTTTCTGACTTGTGGCGATAGTGGATTCAGAAGAGAACACAAACCAAAGTGCATGTGTGGTGGGGGTTGAGGGGAGTGGGCTGCGATGATAATTAAACTCTGATCCATTGAGATCACAAGGCCCTGGAACATCAGGGTGAATGCATAAAAGGTAATTGGGAAAACAGGTATGGAAAGTTCAGGGAAGAGCCTGGGCTCATTCATGGCTGAGCTTCATCTGTTTACAAGTGGTCACCAACAAGCTCAGTTTTGGTAAGCGCACTGGAGGAGCATGCCTCAAGGTGGATGGGAAGGGCACCAGCATTAACAGAACAGGTCGTGGGAACAAAGCCATTGAAGAAGACTGGGAAGGAAGGAAGAGTCTCAGAGATGGGAGAAGGCCCAGGAGAGGGCGGAATGAGGAGGCTGAGGAACTGTGGCACACTGATGCCTGCAGGGCAAAGGTACTAGGCTAAGGGACCACTCATGTGCACACGCCATCAGTGATGTCAGAACATCTGGGCAACACATCTGCTTCCAAAGCAAAATGAGGTCCCTCTGCTACCATTCCTCACCCTTACACATGTAAGATGATCTTGGTAAAGAAAGGCACAGTATCAGCAGGCTTATATCCTATAGAAAGGAGAGAAGCAGCATAATCAAGTTACGATTAAGTAGTCATATACAATGCATCATGTCATTCCTAGAAAAAGGACTTTTTCCACTATTGATCTTGATTTTATAGAGTCAACTAATACAAAGAACATAAAAGTGCTTTCTGAGATTAAGAACAAAACCTCCCTCAGACCCAGAAAACATGAAGAAGTAACTTCTGATGCTACTCTTGCTACATTTGCTTAACTGCCTGGCCAACACTGATGATTCCTCTTTCCCATCAGACCCCAGCAGCCCTCTATCAGGATTTAAAGACGGGCTTTGACGTTTTGACAGAACTATGGATCTGTTCAATGTCTTCTTCTAAGGGGAAATAAAAGCTAGACTGAAGGCATATTTTACTGTTTTCAATGCCCTTAAAATTTTTTATGATGTGGAATTTCTCCATAATGATAAAGGATATAAACTTGATCTTGGGGCTCAGTTCCTGATCATATCTCCTTGGTCTGTATCCTGAGCCAGGATGAAACTTCAAGGAGGCTAAGCAACCCCCTCGGACTTAAAAGTAATGCCACAAGTCGAATTTACCAGCTTTTTTCCCCAGAAATTTTTATTACAGAAAATTTTAAAGGTATATAAACATAAGTGGATTAACACAATGAATGCCATCCACCCATCACCAGCTTCAATAATCAATCCTTATGGCCAATCTTGTTCCATCTGTATTCTCTCCCACTGATACCCCCTTATCACCTTGAAGCAAGTCCCCAAAACAATACCATTTCTTCCATGAATACTTCAGTATACATCTAAAAGATAACATAACTGTAAGACTATTTATCCTAAAATTAGTATAATTCTTACCATTAGGAAGAGAAATTTCTATTTCAATACCATCCCATTTGCAGCCAATCGATGATCACATTTCCAAAGATCTTATAAAAGTCGTATTTTATGAAAAGTCATATTTTAAAAAACCATTTTTTTTGCATTAGGATCTCATCAGGGTTTCCCACTATGGCTGGCTGGTAGTTAAGAATTTTTTAATCTGGGGTACCTGGGTGGCTCAGTCGGTTTAACATCTGCCTACAGCTCAGGTCGTGATCCCAGAGTTCTGGGATGGAGCCCTGCATTGGGCTTCCCAATGCTTCTCCCTCTCTCCCTTCCCCCTCCCCAACTTGTGCTCTTTCACTCTCTCTCTCAAGTAAAATACTTTTAAAAAAATTTTTTTAAAGAATTTTTTAATCTATACATTTTCCCCTTCAGTTCTCTTCTTTCTCCTACAAATTACTAGGTAGAAGAAATTGGGTTATTTGTCCCGCAGAGTACCCCATAGTCTGGCTCCCTTGGCAGGTACAATTTAACATGTTTTAGTTCACCTTTAAAATTCAGATGGCTAATTTTTTTCCTGCCCCTTGTTGCTAGATAAAGATATCCCACAGTGTGCTGAACAAAAATGACGAATCACCCAGGCGCCCCATGCTGTGTGGTCTTTAATCACCATCTTTAACTTCTCTGTGCTTCAGGGTCCTTCACCATAAAATGAACATAACACACTCTACACCTACGGTATGAGAATTCAGCAGGATAAATTCAGAAAAAGGGCTTGACACACAGTAAGCACTCTAGAAAAACTTAAATTAAAAAAGTTGTCATTGTTACTATTTTTAAATTATTATCCCTAATTAAAAGTGAAACTTTCCCTCTCTCAAAACTAAAGCTCAACTTTGAGGTACCATCTCCTCTCTTCCCCCACTAAGTGACACCTCTAAATTGACTTTTACCCTGAAGACTTTTTGCTTTAGTTGTGCTCTTGACAATTTTTGTCTGTCATGGCACTTCAGAACAAAAAACTACCCCTGCTGTGTGATAATATGTCATCCATATTTTGCAAACAGCAGGAGAATCGGCTGTCCTTGAATAGTCACAGATCTAACCTTCTTGGTTGTTTAAAAAGCATTCAAGTGAGACACAGATTTTTTTTTTCCTTAGACTGAGAGCCTACCATGTGCCAAACCTGGCATTTAACACCAGCAACTTCATGAATTCTAATCTGCTGGAACTTAAAACCATTGGATTTCTCCCCTCTTACATTTTAATTATTAATAACCTGAGATTTTTAAAAAAATATTTTATTTGAAAGAGAGAGTACAAGCAGTGGGGAGGAACAGAAGGAGAGGGAGAAGCAGACTCCCCGCCATGCGGGGAGCCAGATGTGGGGCTCGATCCCAGGACCCCAAATCATGACCTGAGCATAAGATATTTAACCAACTGAGCCACCCAGCCACCCCAAGTGTCTTCATTTAAAATATGTATTTATTGCCCACCACTGGGACACATGCTAGTGGGTGGGGATGAAAAATTAGTAACAGAGCACAGTTTCCTGGAAGAAAATCTGCAGTCCATTAGGAGAGAAGAGAGGTTTATTTATGATCTATACTTTAATATAACATAATGGTAAGTGTCACGGGAGGGGAGCTGTTTAAGAAGGAGATAAGAGCTAAAACGAAAGACTGAACAACATGTAGGATTTCAACATTCCAGAGAAAGGGTTGAGAGCAGCAAAAAGCGAATTTCAGACAAAGGAAACTGGAGCAGGGGGGCTGAAGTGTGGGGGTATTTAGGGAAAGGCAGCAGCTCTGGCTCAAGTATAGGATGCATGAAGGGACAAGGAGAAAAGAGGCTAGAATGATTCAGTGGGGCTAGAACCTAAGAGCCCCTGATGAGTAAGTAGTAGTAAGAAGGCTGGACTAGATTCTGTGGTTAACTGAGAGGTTTTGAGGATTTCTGAACCAGTGAGTGGCACAGTCAGAGCTGTGGTTTCCTATAAATTAATATGGATGCACGGAGGTGACGGGAGTCAAGGGGACAACCTGTTTCCTGATTCAGAAGTCAAGGACCTCTGAGTCAAGTCCAGAAGAAAGCAACCTATGAATACAAGCTATATTGTGGATGGAGGGCATATGACTTGGTGACTGAAATGACAGAAGTGAAAGAGAACTCAAAGTCAGCTCCAGAGTTTGGAGCCTAAAGGTCTGGAAAAAATAGTGGCACCAATAACAAAACTGTAAGTCAGTTCAAAGAGCTGGGGTTGGAAGAGAGATGACACAATGAATCCCATCTGAGTATGTGGACTCTGATGTCCCAGCAGCACACACACAGTGGGCCACCATCATCAACAGAGGAGTGTGGAAAGAGGGCCAGGAAGAGAATCTTGGAGATGTAGTATGTGTAGGATCCAGAAAGTGCAAATAGATGGAGAAGTCGTGTTCAGAGAAGACTCTTCAGGGCAGGACAAATCACAGGATGCAAAGTATGGAAGAGCTTCCCAGGAGTCATGAAGACAGAAGACAGATTATGGAGCTTAAAGAAATGAGGGAAGAAGTAAAGGCGATGAACGTAGACCCCTTATTTAGTAACTCCATATAAAAAATAAAGAAAAGAGGGGATCTAGGCAGGAGCACTGAAAAAAGAGTTGCATACAGAAGTTCCCCCTTAGCCACTATTTCACTTTCCATGGTATCAGTTACCACTGGTCAGCGGTGGTCCAGAAGCAGGCAGTGAGCTTCCTCCTGACATATGATCAAAAAGTCAACAGCAGACTGACACTATGCATGTGTCATTCAGCTCACTTCCTCTCATCACACAGGCATTTTATCATCTCACATCATCCCAGGAAGGGTGAATACAGTATAATAAGATACTTTGAGACTGTAGTCATGTAACTTTTATTACAGCATATTGTCCTAATTGTCCTGTTTAATTAGTAGCTATTATTCTTTTATAAAAAGAGTGTGCAGGATCAGTGCAGGGAGGGGTAGAGAGGGACAGAGAGAATCTCCAACAGAACCCCTGTGAGCACAGAGCCTGACTCAGACCCAGGGCTCAGACTCATGACCCTGAGATCCTGACCTGAGTTCAAATTGTGGGTCAGACACTTGACCGAATGAGCCACCCAGGAGCTTGAATTATTAGCTATGACTGTTAATTTCTTACTGTGCCTAATTTATAAGTTAAACTGTAACTATAGGTATGTATGCATATAGAAAACATCCTATACATGGGGTTCAGGCATCCACAGGAGGTCTTGGAATGCATGCCTGGTGGATAAGTGTGCCCTACTATATCCATTTTTTTTTTAAGGAAAGGAAGGTCTGAATATTTTTATGCAAATAAGAGGGGAAGAAACAAGTGAACACCCCAGGCAAGAAAAAAAAGGGATAACCCTGGAGACAAAGAAATAGTGGCCCGTGAAAACACTAAAGTAAAAAAAAAAAAAGCAAAGCTTGAAAACTGAAGATGACTAGCTGTCAGATCTGTTTCATTGGCCTACACAGTTTCAAAAAACATGATGTGAGCTTGTAGAGATTTCACCTAGAAAACCAGAGATTTGATTTTTCTGGAGAAAACAGAAGAATGGCAACATCAGGCCCAAGCCTCCAGAGGACAACCAACCACAGCTGCTGCCTACACCGGAGACATGCCTGGCACCCTGCAGCCGGCCACGGGCCCCAACTGTGGCCACACTCATTGTGGTGACTTCAATGGCTCCTCCTGGCAGTGGAGTTGGTGACCCCTGACCCAGATCTTTTCAATAAAATGCTGCCGTGATGTCATCCTTAGAGAGTAAGTGGGGACTACAGACTGAGATTTGGAAACTGAAAAAATATTGTAATAGTCGTGGAAGGAAATGGTTAGGAAGTCAGCAGGAGATGAATAATCAATGGATTGTTATCTGTGAGTCTGATGGAGGGAGCAGTGATTTGTCGTTTCGCCCGGCAGTGCCCTACAGCCTGGAAGCAGAGGTCACAGGGCAGTCATGGCGAGAGACAGGAAGCGGAGGTTTTAGGGTGCTGGGCGGGCCTCAGTGAGGAGACGGAAGGTGCTGGTGGCCTGGGAGAGTGAAGAAGAGGCATCCCAGGAGCCAAGAGCAGATGAGGAAGAGGGAGAGACCTGTTTAAAAACATTAGAGGACAGACACACATCGGAGGCTAAGTGGAAGGGCTGAGAGACTTGGGGAGCAAGCAAAGGCAAGGAGAATTAGTACAAAAGGGAAAAGTTAGCCCCACAAAAATTTGACCATTAGTGTTTCTTCATCTCCCTGCTATTCAACTCTTATAACCTGGAAAAGATTTTTTTGTTAATAGAAAGAAAAAAACAAAAACAAAAACAAAACCAGGGAAACATGACCGGACTTCATAAATCAGAGCAGGTTCAGAGGATTATATTTTTGTGCAATGAGCCATGCGAATGTTGAGGAAGGCCATTTTTAAACTACACACTTGACTTCCCTTCAAATATCCTTAGTTATGATTTGGAAGATAAAAAGTACATTCTGTCTTTGTTCTTATATGCAGAGGACTGTATACATTGTCTCAAGTTTTGAAGAAGGAAGGAGATCAAAAGTTCAAAGTTTAGCAAATTCTCAGTGTCTCACACAGCGAATGCCTATAAAAAGGGAAGGAAGAAAGCCAGCCTTCATGACCTGCTTGCCCGGTGCCTGAACCTCTGGGGTCTGCATAGGCCTTAAGTCCCTTTGTGTTTAAAAGAAATACACATACACACAAAACGAGGTGTTAAATGCAGAGAATAATTCCACACTGTTACACCCAGACTGGTAGCCCGGCCACTCTCAGAAAGAACAGTAAGGGTTGGTGGTCCCATGACAGAGAGATGAAGGGGGAGCTTAAAGCTTCATCTTCAGTGCTTGGGTGACTTACTTTACAGCAAGAATGCATTTGCAATTTTTTAAAAAAATTTTAAACTTGAATAAAATGGATCTAAAGCAAGATTTTAAGAATCAAAGAAATGTAAATCAAAAGGAGTCCCTTTATTTCACGTACCACACAGCCTACAACACAATATCTGCAAAGGTGTGGGAAAATGGGAAGTCTCTAAGAGTTGTTGCTGTTGTTCTCTCGGAGACAACACAAGCACAGGGCACAAAACTGAAAAGGTGCAGAGGAACTGTTCTCAAAATTAAGTCTCCTTCCCTCCCCTGTGCCCCAGACACCCAGTTCCTCTCCTTGCAACCAGTTACCTGTAAGAGTTTCCTGGGTGTCATTGAGAAAATCCACTAAATCACAGGAGGGAGTGCAAACTGATACACTTTACTGAGTGACAGTTCAGCATCTATCAACATTTAAATACAGGTACCATGTTGTCTAGCAACTCCACCTATAAAAGACTACAAAAGACAATCTATGTACCCAGATGCCCACTGCAACATTTTAGAGGTAGTGAGTTAATTCGAAGCCAGTTAAATATAGAGTACATCCACCCAGTGGACCACTATGTTGTCCTTATAAAACATGAGAGGGGAAGAAAAAAAGGAAGCTGCCCCCCCCCCAAAAAAAAATCAGTATGAAAGCATTTTCATAAGCTAACAAAAATTTCTGGATATGCCTATGTGTGTATGACCACTGTCATGTCAGGCAGCATAGTCAAACCATTTCTAATCTATGTTTATTACACACCATTAGAAATGAGAAAGGAGGGAGGATAAGAGATTTTCTTTTCTTTTTTTTTTTTAAAGTCTTTATTTATTTATTTGACAGAGAGAGACACATAAAGAGAGGGAACACAAGCAGGGGGAGTGTGAGGGGAAGAAGCAGGGAGCCCCATGCAGAGCTCAATCCCAGGACCCTGGGATCATGACCTGAGCTGAAGGCAGACCCTTAACGACTGAGCCACCCAGGTGCCCCAAGATTTTCATTTTTAAATACTATGGTACTATGTGAATGTCACAATGAGCTGTCACAGACTGCTTTGATGGCTTAAGATTTTTAAGAATTAAGTTCAAAAATATAAAGCTAACAGAAATCAGTATTACATGGATGAAGTTAGCATCTGTAAAAACATTTTGCATGTAGACTATTAAAAAGCCAAAGGTATGAGGCACCCGGGTGGCTCAGTTGGTTAAGTCAGTTCATCTTCAGCTCATGTTAGATTCCTGGGTCCTGGGATCAAGCCCTGCATTAGGCTCCCTGCTCAGCGGGGAGCCTGCTTCTCCCTCTGCCTCCCTCCCTCTCTGTCTCTCATGAATAAATAAATAAAATCTTTAAAACAAAAACAACAAAGGTATCATGGGTACAGACGTGAATATTCAAGATCTGCCCCAAAGGCTCAGGCCTGAACAAATGAATGACTCTACTGAAGGCTGAATGGAAATTGTGTGTGCTGAGGGCTGCCAGGGCCTCTGACCTGGAGAGGGAAGCCGGAACATCCCAGCTACCCACAACATGTAAGTTTCTCTTCTTATAGACCAAACTCAACTCCCATGAAGTGACTGAAAATACTGGGGATGGACAAAGAAAGGTGATGGGCTGGAAAGAAAGATATCTAATAAAGGTGTTCTTGGGCCCCATCTAGCTCAGTGTATGCAATTCTAGCTCTTGAGGCTCTAAGCTTGAGCCACATGTAGGGTGCAGAGATTCCTTAAAAACAAAATCTTTAAAAAAAAAATTATTTCTAATCCCGGGATTCCAGAAGATCTCCAGGAATATTCCTAATCTCAACTTTCTAAATTTCAGCCAGAAGCTGAACTTCTTTCCTGAAAAAGTAGGCATCAAGTGTAGAAGATAAACTTGAATCCAAGAACTTATTACACATTTACCAAGGGGAAGTGCAGAGATGAAAATGCTGTCGACCAAGCAGTTAGACTACTAGACTGCATAAGTGTCCCTCTATCTCCAGCACTGATGTGTACACTTATTCATGGAAGTTTTCCAGTCCTGCCAGCAGATAAAGCCCTGGAAAGGAGAATGCCCTCTAAGGCAATGATCATTCAGAATCGGCTAAAGGTTGTTACATGTCTTTCCAGTAGCTAACCCAAAACGCCCTTCCAATATTGGTCTTATTTCTCAAACTCCCTGGATTAGTTTTCTGTTGCTGCCACAACATATGACCACAGACTTAACTGTCTAAGATACCATTGTTATCTCACAGTTTCACTAGGTCAAGAGTCTGGGCACAACTGGGTCCCTGCTCCAGGCTTCACAGACAGCAATCAACATGCGGCAGGGCTGTGTTCCTTTCTGGAATTCTCTGGAGAGGAATTCATTTGGATTGCTGGCAGCATTAATCCCAAGCGGCTCTAAGATTGAGGTCCCCATTCCCTCGCTGGCTGTGGACTGGGGGCCGGTCTAGAGACCATGTGGCTTGCAGCCTCCTTCAAACTCAGCAATGGTGAGGGAGTTCCCCTCATGTTCTAGTCTCTCTGCGTCCCCTGGGCCTCTCCTCCCTCCACAGCCTCCCTCTCTGCCCCATCTCTCTGACTCAATCTTTGACTTTTAAAGGCCTGTTAGTTATTTACCTCAGGCCCACCTAGATAATCAAGGCTACCCTCTCTCTCTTTTTTTTAATATTTTATTTATTTATTTGACACAGAGAGAGAGAGATCACAAATAGGCAGAGAAGCAGGCAGGGTGGGGGGAGGCAGGCTCCCCGCTGAGCAGAGAGCCTGATGTGGGGCTCAATCCCAAGACTCTGGGATCATGACCCGAGCTGAAGGCAGAGGCTTAACCCACTGAGCCACCCAGGCGCCCCTACCCTCTCAGTCTTAAGGTCAGCTCATTACTGACCTTAATTCCATCTGCAAAGCTCCTTCAGAACAGTACCTAGATTAATGTTTGACTGAACAACCAGAACAGGCATTGGGGGGGGGGGGAATCTTTAGAATGATGCCTGCCACATCCATTTCTATTCTAAGATGGAAAAATAAACTGACCCAAGGATTCCAATCTCCCTGGATTTTTCAGAGTCTGATAATGAACTGACACTGCTCTTATGGGAGTTATTTTGATCAAACCTGCAAAGAACTCTGCTGAATAAATATTAAAACCACCTTTATAATCAACAAAACTATGGCTCAGAAGTTAACTTGCCTGAGACCATAGGAGCTCCAAGTAGGAGAATCAGAAGGATATCTGGTTTTGACCATCTTAAAAGGCCCATTTCTTTCGCTATTTCTGAAAGCAGGGCACAATTATGCCTTTAGAAAAAGAGTGGCTATGTTGGTAGAGATAGGCTAAGGAATATTGATGCTTAAAGCAGAAGAGAAGGAAATCCAACAGGATTTAGCAACGAATTGATTCTGTGAATGAAAGGCGAAGGACAACATAGAATCAAACCCGCCGCCACTATAAGCACAAACTGAGGTTTAAAACATTAACTTAAAACTTAATTTTATTAATTTAAAACTTTAAAAATTACAAAATAGGCATATCATAGGATACAAGTCCTAATGCTGAGCAGGCAGCAAAATGGCACGTTGAAGAATGTGCATCTACATGTGTGTCAGGCAGGTGTAGGTGTTCACACATACATCCTTTCACTTATTTTACTAAACAAATATTTAAGAAGCACCTGCTAGGTAGCAGACACTTATCTAGTTGTTGGGCATAAAGCAATAAACAAAACGAAGTCCCTGCCTAACAGCAAATAAACAAACAATATATATAAGAGATAGTGATAATACCATGGAGGGAATAAAGCAGAGAGGAAAGAGGGAGTTCAGAAAGGAGGGATGTTACTTTATATGAGCTGGTCAGGGAAAGCTTTGTTGACATAGTGCTGTCAGAACACAGTCCTGAAGAAAATGAAGGAGACATGCAGTTCTCTGGGGGAAAGCAGTCCAAGCAGAAGGTACTTAAAGTGCAAATGCCCTGGGGCAGGAGTGGGGTTGCAGAATTAAAGGAACGGAAGGGAGGCCACTGCTGCTGCAGCAAAATAAACAAGGTGGGGAAGAGGAGGAGGAGAAGTCAGTGAAGTTAGAGACGCTGGGCATGGAAGAAGATAATGTGGGAGTTTTAGTGTCACCAGGAAGACTCTGGGAGAGATGAAAAGGCATCAGAGTTCTGCATAAAAGAAAAATGGCACTGTTTATCCATAAACAAACTAAAGTTCACAACACTAAATCTAGGAATAATTACTTCTTCCTGATGAGGTGATTATAAATTTCCATTTTCCAGTTTTACTTATTATTTTACAAGAAAAGGTACAGTGCATTAGATATCAAGTTGGTTTTTAAGTGCGCCAAAGTGACCCTAAGGTGGTTCTCTGGGGACAAATGGTTAGGTTGTCTGGCTCTGGATCAGGAGGGCTGGGTTTAGTTCTTGATTTTGTGCACATTCAAGTTGCCTAATGGCTGCCAACCTCAATATATTTTACTTCAGGGGAGGAACTCGTGCCCACATCATCTGGCTGGTTGGATGTAAGTAAAAGACTCAGTACTCAGCTCAGCTCCTAATAAGAGTGACCCCTTCCCCACACAGAGTGGTCTCTGTTCGCACAGACCAACCAAATCTGCTTTAAGCAACAGCTAATATGAGCGAGTAACCGTAGCAGGATTGGGTGCGGCTCACGTGGTAATCTGGGCTGCTTCCTTTTTACCTCCCCTCCACAAGTCACTCTCAAGGACAAACCAGTCTAACTACCAAAACCCAAACTGAAAGGATCCGTTTGGCAGCAAAGAACACCAAATCCAAACCACCAAAACGAACAGACTAGCTTTGCATTTAATTCATCCCTGAGGTTCCCCGAACTCATCTCTCAAACCTTTTTATTCCCTTAAACCTCTTCTTCCTCTTCTGTCATGATCTAAAACAGCCAATAATTTGAACTTAAAATATAGGCCGATAGCTGCTTGTGAAACAAAAGGAAAACTCTGGATTTTCAAAGATTAAAAAAATATATAGGTTTTACACAAGAACGAACTTCTGACTACGTATTTTGAAAACATTCAAATACCTAGAACTCTCTGTGTATAATATTTACCTACCATGTCAACATACATTCTCTCGGCAGAGAAGACTATTACACAGACTTTATCATTAAGGGAAGCCTCAGCCACTTTAAAGTTTAAAGGACATTCTAGTTTAAAGGACAATTTTTGTGTCTTGTTTTCTGAGGAGGAGGAATAAACAACTTTACCATCTTCTGGCCCAAGCGTCCTCTCTAGCGAATGTCAGCTTGGCCCAGTTACACTTATTTTTCGTGTAGGGAAATGGCAGGGTTTGTTCCACATCGACTCTGTGTATGTGTGTAGAAATTTCACCATTTAATTTTCATGTCTGGGAGGAAAGGAGCTTATAATTATGCTGGGAGGTAGAACTATAATTAGGTTTTCAAATACCATAGGTATCCCTATGATCCAATTTAAAATAAAAGAGAGTTCTGGTACTGTGTTATTGGGTTGGCTTTTTTTTCCCCCCTTGAACATCACATTCCTCAAACCTCAGGAATCATGAGAAAATCTTAGAGTTAAAAAGTGTTTTTAATTAAAAAAAAATAAGCTAATACAAACTGTTATTAGTGTTTAGCATGAATAAGAATTTCATACATACCTGTAGATGCTTAAAAATTATTCTGGCTATGAGTTATATCCTGCAAAATAGGTTAATGGCAAGTTTAGAAAATAATCAGCTTAACCTTATTACCTCTGGGGATGCTAATAAGATTTTACAATCACTACAGCTTCCTAACTCTCCAGCCACACAGTGTACTTTATACATGACTCCTTTACACTTACGGTTTGCAGAAGATGAAACATACAGATTTTATAGGTCTTATTCAAGTGTAAGCAGCATGTTTGTGTTTGTGTGTGGTGTCTTGTGTGGAGGAGGGAAGTAGGGCGGAGAGTATATACGCAAATGCTTTCCCCACCCACTCTCAAAGAGTGAGTAAGATCATACTTGACCTATACAGGATAGTATGGAAGACAATACATGCAAATATTCTGCGTAATTACATTTATTCCCACTTTTCTGTACTGCTCCCATTCTGGAAAGGAGAGAGAGAAAATGAAAATAAACATTCCCAATATTTGATTGTATGATCTAATTAATGGAAGTAGCCCTATTCATTTTAAAAACCCCGTCGCTGGTTCTAAACACCAAATAATCTTGGAAACATCTGAAAGTGTTAAGGGAAAAGACAAATCTATGAGAAACAGAGTATGTACACATGCCAGTCAAGCATTTGTAAAATATAAAATGCCTAATAATTTTATTCCAAAGTATTTCAAGAGCCGACTTCCACTCAAACATACCCACTGCATTACAAAAATCCCATGAATGTATAAATGGTATACAAACACCCAAAGTCATATGGAGCATGGTAAGGCCATGTTATGTGAAACACTGATTCCAGGAAATAAAGGAACAGAGCTTCAATATAAAATGGGATCCTTTAAACAACTGAGTAATTCTAGGCGCACGGGATTATCAGAAAACCAACAAAATCAGAGAACCTGTTTGGAAATCTATAAGGAGAGAGAACTTTCTTGAGCACTTGGAAATAGAAGAAGGCGGTTCACATTCCAGTAACTCCAGGTTTTTCTCCAATAAATATTCACTACTCATTTTTCATATAAAACCTATAGGGGAGCATTTAGCACTTAGACAAAACTTAATGTGCCTACAGTGTTGGAAACTTTCTATGAACTGCCCTAATCATAAAAATAACATGTATTCAAAAGAAAGAGCTGTTGCAAGTATCGTTCTGGAGACTTTTTAGGTACTTAGTAACCACTTTCACATTTTGATTTTTTAGATGATTCCATTTGTATTTCCTTCTATTCCCTTACTTGTAGAAGTATTGTGACTATGATTTTACTCCTCAAAACTTTAGTTTGACTTACAAAAAAGTTCAGCAAGAGGAGAAAACATTTTCCTTCATTAATTTGAAAATAACTTAAGCTATGAGCTGTATAAAGCAGGCTCCTTTTTCTTTTTCCTAAAAATACATATGAAGTCAGTCATGAAGGATTATCAAATAACAGGACTTGACGCAATTTCAGATATTGAGATTAAACAAAATCCAAGCCACTTGGTGAAGTCAGTAAACACCTGGACAAAGTTGAGTTTGGGGGGAAGGGGGATGTGATCTAAAAGGGGCCGTGGAGATTTTAAGACTCTTAACCCCTCTCTTACCCCCTCCCTCCAAATATACATGCCAGAGGAAACGTAAACTATTCACTTTTCTTAGAAATGCAGGCCCACACAGATTAATTATTAGCCTCCAACAATCCAACAAGTCCAAGAAGTAACCAGCTTGAAATCTGAAGCAGAGAAGTTAGATGGTTTATTAGTAATTCTATGACTTGCTCTCTCCAGGTCAGTGCCGGGTTGATAGGGTAGCATTTGCCTGAAAGCAGCAGGCAAGAATAAAACTCTTCCAAAACAACACAAATCTGGACAGAATGGAAGTTTCCTGTTCCTTCAGTAAATGACAATTCTAATGTGGACAACATTCAGGTCTTGGGAGGAGGAGACAATCAACAGAAGACTTCATTTTGAATTCCTAATTCCTATAAGCCTAACCTTATCCAAACCTATCACAAAATCTGTGAAACTAGGAATGCAAGCGAAGCCCACGTCAGCTAGTCTGGTACCAATTTTCTAGGTATTGCCAGCAAAGTTTGTTTGGGGATATTCCAAAACTGGTTTTTTACTCTGTGATAACAAATGTTACCATTGGCAGAGAAGGGAAATATGGCTAAAGATTGAAGTCCCGTACAATATTCTTTTCAGTATTTAGGTCTTTCATTACAATACAGAAATGATTGTTAATGCTCTTTGTCACTCCCAGATGACCGTGAAAATGTCCGTATTAGCCATCTGTAGGTCAGAAACCTGTTAGGCATGTAGGAAATTAAAAACCTGAACTGGACCTTTGATTTCTCCAACAGAAATTAGCCTATCAACCACAACAAATGACTCAAAACTAGCATGATACTATGCCAAAACATACTTTACCCCAAAAGCAGCAGATGTATTCAGGAAGCAGTTTTTATTAGGCTAATCGCTAATTGCAAAATAGGCTGTATTCATTACTTATGATTCAAGTTAAGTTTCATAATTTAAGTTCTAAGCACTAAATATAAGTTTATTTATTTTTAAGTGTTATTTATCTCAGTAATCTCTACACCCAACGTGAGGCTCAAACTCATGATCTCGAGATCAGGAGTCACATGCTCCAGCAACTGAGCCAGCCAGGTTCCCCAATACTAAATATAAGTTTAACATGGACAATTTTTTTTTCCCCAACGAGGAGCCTCTTTCAAGCATAAGGCTATTTTTTTTTTTTTTGCATAAAGCTATTTTTTAAGTTATTCACAATCTTATGCAAAATGGTGCTCAAAATGCTTAAAGGAATAAATACACAGGGGTCAGGAAAGGAGATAAAGATCAGGACAATTAACATACAACAGGGCTTTTCCTCCCCAAAATAGCATTTCTTAAAAATGATCTGAATCAATGAAAATACAAGCTTGCCAACAGGTGAAAAGCTTTAATTCTGTCGTTGGAGTGCTATATGGTAACCAAGCCATTATTAGTCCTTAGAGAAAAGGAGAAGAACTGGGTTAAAATATCTTTTGCTTTCAATGCTGATTTATGATTTCCTCCACAGAAAAGCGCAATTTCTGCCAAGCAGAGGAACACAAGGCTTAGCTTGACCATGGGGGCGGGAGTGGGGGGGAACAGGGGGGAGTAGCAATCTTTTTTGCATATAATAATCACTTTTATGTAGTCCACTCATGTAAAACACAAAACAAAGGCATAAGGGATCTACAGTCCTGGAAGGATCTGCGAAAATAAAGAACAAGAAAAGCATGTTAAGAGACATTTCCAGAGCTTTTTCAGCTCTCATGAGAAACAAGCGGTTGTTACACTTTCCATGACCTATGCCATGGAAAAGGGATGCCTTTCTTCTGCCATTCTCTCTCTGAAAAAGCAATTTTTTAAAAAGAACCAGAAGGAACCAGCTATTTTACAAAAATCATAGAACCTTATCAAAGTCTATTTTCTGACGCATCTCAATGAATCTCCTCACCCCCTTGAAATGGCTAGACTCATTCAGTTACTGGAAGGGCCTGCCTTCCCTGAGTCATTCTGCCCACCCCACCCCAGCTTCATCTCCCATGAGGACTGTCCTCAGGGATAAAACGATACTTTTGCGTGGTTACGCTGACAAGTTTTTAAAGCGGCAGCCCTGTCTTCCTGAACACCCCAGGACTTCAAACTCCAGTTCTCCAAACCACTTTGATTAGCTCACCATTTCCAGACCTCTGGTCACACTATATCTCCCCACCCTAACACTGGCAACCTTCCAACATGGCAACGTTCCTTAAAATGGTGGGTATGGAGTCTAGCACAAGAATCTCCAACACAGAGCACAAAGGGAATGTTCTCTCCAGGAAAATGGACGCTAACTTCCATTAAATTAAACGTGGTAAGGTTAACTTTCCTTAACTCTCTGTTAGCAGAGCATCACACATTTGTGCTCAACGACAACCCCCAGGAAGAGTATGCCCAACCAAGTCATCTTCATTTTTAGTTAAGTTTTTAGATGTCAATTCACAACATAACATATAGCCCTGTTCATGAAAATAGTACCCGCTTCACTTCACCGGGCCCTCTCGTAAGGATTATTTTCTGAATTCTGTCACCAGTGGTCTCTCCCAGCTTTGTTTCAACCACAACTCCGAATCACTGATGAAAATGCTGAGTATGAACTCTGCGGTGAGCACTTTGAAATTCCAAATCATTTCCTCCTAATGCACATCTTTTCTGTTTTTTTAACCAAAGAAAATACCAGTTTTCATAAAGCAAGCATTTTAAGCAGAAGCTGAGAAATCTGGTGAATGGTAATATGTCAGAAAGGAATAATTCGTTTAAAACTGTTCTGTTGGGGGCGCCTGGGTGGCTCAATGAGTTAAGCCTCAGGTCATTAGGCTACCTGCTCAGTGGGGAGCCTGCTTCTCCCTCTGCCTGCGGCTCCCCCTACTTGTGCTCGCTTGCTCTCTCTCTCTCTCACAAATGAATACATAAAATCCTTTAAATAAATAAATTATTAATTGATTTTTAAAACTGTTTTGTTAGGGAACACCTGGGTGGCTCAGTTGGTTAAGTGACCAACTCTTGGTTTCAGCTCAGGTCATGCAAGACCTCAGGGTCGTGAGATGAAGCCCTGTGTCAGGGTCCAGATTTAACTTGGCATCTGCTTAAGCATCTCTCTCCCTCTCCTTCTGCTCCTCCCCACTGCTTGCCCTCTCTCCCCTCATCTCTAAAATAAATCTTTAAAAAACAAAACAAACAAAACAAAAACTGTTTTGTTGGACCGAGCAGACCACTATCTCTACCAGCACGGATGTCTCTACTATAGTTGTCCCGATGCATGGCTATGCATTCTCTTCAGGATGCATCTTAACAGGAATGCCAGCAGATATCTACAAGTTCCCAGTTTTAAGTAATTTACCATTTAATACGCATCTAAGCACTGAATGTTAACCAGATGCGAATCATGAAGCACCCGTAGTATCAAATTTGTTGAAACACCAGTATTTCCAAAAGTCAGCTCTTTGTGCCCCGTTCAGTTCTGTGAGACAGCAGGTTTATCCAAGGCACAAGCAAGAGTTGCTTATCAAGTGTTTCTTTCATCATTTTTTAGATAACACATATAATTCAGAAAGCTCTGTCTCGTTCAATTTGAAGACCTGGAGGAGAAAAGAGAAGTAGGAACTACTTGTCTATTGGCCTCAGCTGGCTCCATCTCTCTGGTCTAAGAGGATCTCCCCAAAAATGTTCTCAAAGGTATGGAGAATGACTAAGGGAATCAAATGAGGGCCAGTGAGAAGAATGAGGTGAACAGTGGTCTCTGGACTTGTGCCTGTTGAGTCCCTGAGCCTAAGGCCCAAAGTGATGGATGTATTTTCTTAGGGACCTTTTCCTCACCACAGACAAACGCTGCAGAAAAGAATGGTTTTTTATTCAGTTCACAGATCACCAATTCACAGAAATCCAATACCCGGAGAGAGTCAGCCACAGAACATGAAGGCTCCTTGGGGAGAACCCATCAAGCTCCAGGGACTTTCCCAACACATGTCCTGCATTATTCTGGTCACATCCACAGAAAGCCTTCCTGAGCACCCTTGGGTTTCTGCAGGCCGATCCACGAGGCCCACTCATACAAGCAAATGGACCGCCAACGACCTCCAGCCTCTGGACAGCTGAGAGAGCAGTAAGCCAGAAAAGGCTGTGGAAGGACGCTACACAACAGGGCACAAAACAGCATTCATCCAGGGCCCTGCTGAGCACAATCCCCAACCCAGCTGGACGGAGTGGTGATAGAGGCAACATTATGGAGGGCGAGCTCAGACTTGTCAGTCACCCACTTAAAGAAGTTCTGCTCTCTTTATAGCACTGTAAGTCCACTGTAAGCCCCACCCAGGGCAGTGACCAGAGCCGGGTCACAGCAGATTAAATTCAGTGTTACCAGACAGCCCTCAGCCAGAGGAAAGAAGACCCTTTTTCCCCTGTGAGGCACAGATTGGCACCACAGCTAGAATCCCACCGCTGGTATGGTGGACTGGATAAGAATATACTTTTCCTCCCCGGTCCTCAGCCTCTTCTGAGCCTTAGTCCATTCCACAGCTGGGCCTCTCTCAAAGCAACCCGAACAGTTGTTCTCTGCTCTGGGCAGCCCTCCAGTACACCTATACACACAGCGTCAGTGTCTGACCACAGTTCAGAACCACTCAGCGAGACGCTGACTCTCAGGTCGACTGTCAGGGATTAAGGCAACAAAATGGCACACTGACCCAAAAAATAGCTGCAGCTGAATTCTCTTCATTAACAGTAGGTTTGTGTATTTAAAAGGTGTGCAAGGAAAATGTCTACAATACTTTCCCTTTGGGGGTA
Organism: Mustela putorius furo; assembly: GCF_011764305.1. Classification (NCBI taxonomy): domain Eukaryota; kingdom Metazoa; phylum Chordata; class Mammalia; order Carnivora; family Mustelidae; genus Mustela; species Mustela putorius. Next base: position 24,073,546 of record NW_025422368.1, on the reverse strand, counting down.
CCCGGGTGGCTCAGTCAGTTAAGCATCTGCCTTTGGCTCAGGTCACGATCCAAGGTTCTGGGATTGAGCTCCACGTCAGCTCCACGTCGGGCTCTCTGCTCAACGGGGAGCCTGCTTCTCCCTCTCCCTCTGGCCTGCCACTCACCCTGCTTATGACTCGTGCACATGCAGTAAATAAAAAGATAAAATCTTTAAAAAAAAAAATTTCCCTTTGAAATGCAATCCACAGGTCATCGGAATTGGAAATACACCACCCATTTCCATTCACTGACAACAGAAGTCAGAGACCGACAAATTCAATATTTGGCGTTAAAGGCAGGCACCCGGGTGAACTAGTTAGAACAAAAGCCACGTTAGGACCCTCCTACACTGTTGGTGGGAATGCAAGCTTGTGCAACCACTCTGGAAAACAGCATGGAGGTTCCTCAAAATGTTGAAAATAGAACTGCCCTATGACCCAGCAATTGCACTACTGGGTATTTACCCTAAAGATACAAATGTAGTGATCCAAAGGGGCACGTGCACCCGAATGTTTATAGCAGCAATGTCCACAATAGCCAAACTATGGAAAGAACCTAGATTTCCATCAACAGATGAATGGATAAAGAAGATGTGGTATATATACACAATGGAATACTATGCAGCCATCAAAAGAAATGAAATCTTGCCATTTGCGACAACATGGATGGAACTAGAGCGTATCATGCTTAGCGAAATAAGTCAAGCGGAGAAAGACAACTATCATATGCTCTCCCTGATATGAGGAAGTGGTGATGCAACATGGGGGCTTAAGTGGGTAGGAGAAGAATAAATGAAACAAGATGGGATTGGGAGGGAGACAAACCATAAGTGACTCTTAATCTCACAAAACAAACTGAGGGTTGCTGGGGGGAGGGGGGTTGGGAGAAGGGGGGTGGGGTTATGGACATTGGGGGGGGTGTGCTTTGGTGAATGCTGTGGGGTGTGTGGACCTGGCGATTCATGGACCTGTACCCCAGGGATAAAAATATATGTTTATAAAAAATTAAAAATTAAAAAAAAAGCCACGTTAGGATTAGAAATGTCTGAGTCAAAATAATTTTTTTTTAAGATTTTATTTATTTATTTGTCAGAGAGAGAGTGGGGGAGAACACAAGCAGGCAGAACAGCAGGCAGAGGCAGAGAGAGAAGCAGGCTCGCCGCTGAGCAAAGAGCCTGATGTGGGACTCGATCCCAAGACCCTGGGATCATGATCCCAGCCGAAGACAGCGGCTTAACCAACTGAGCCACCCAGGCGTCCCTGAGTCAAAAGAATTTTAGAGGCATGTGGGACTATCTTACCTACCCCTCTGTTCTAAAGATAAGGAAACCACTGGTCAGCCGTGGTGTGAGAAAGTAAACAAACCTGGAATACAGTCCGCTAATCAGCAATTAGGAATCCTCGTTCCACAGGTTCCTTCAGTATTTTCTAATACCTGTCTACTTAGGGGCCAGACTGTCAAAATTTATTTTCAAATGACAGAAAAACTCTCCACTTAAAAATAATCTGCCTTATTTCTAGATGGCAGCTTGACACACAATCTTCATAGCCTTTAGCAGCACACCAGTTTGAGTTAAAAATCACTAATTCCATAAAAGGAACTAGAGACAAATGAAAAGCCAAGTAGTTGAGTTGCCACAGACATTTGGCCACCCAGCGTGTGAACACAGATGGGGCTCTCCTGTGGCCTGAGAAGGCAGAACACGACAGAAAACCTGTCCATCTGTAAGTGAGTGACTTCAATTACACAAAGTCATCAAAGAGTACGTTTTCCCCTCCCCAATTTTTTTGGATTTCCAAGACCTTCCATGCAGCCATCCTCCTAGGACCCAAACAACTGTCTGATTTACAACATTCCCTCTAAACAAGGTCAGGTGTTCTTTAGAACTTTATTTATAAATCAAGTCAGTTCCTTCTAGCCAGTGCCAGTTTAGAAAGATGGTACCAGCACGGGTCCCTAACCTTGGGTGACCATGATTATTTTTAATTATCATAGTAGTTAGGGATGAAGAGATGAACATCCCCATTTTCCTTCCGGTGCCACTCATCATCTTTGGGAATTCCTCCTGACTGAAGGTCTGGGTCAGATGCTCCCAGAGGACAATGAGCAGCCTTCTACCAGATCATACTCTTCTGGAACCTTAACCAGATCTGACATGATTGTAGATAAAAAAAAACCTGAACTCTTAAGTACCATGTTACAAAATTTATTTTTAGAACTAGCCCAATGGGCACCTGGGTGGCTCAGTGGGTTAGGCCTCTGCCTTAGACTCAGGTCATGATCTCAGGGTCCTGGGATCGAGCCCTGCATCAGGCTCTTGAGATGCTCAGTAGGAAGCCTGCTTTCCCCTCTCTCTCTGCTTGCCTGTCTGCCTGCTTGTGATCTCTCTCTCTGTCAAATAAATAAATAAAATCTTTAAAAAAAAAGAACAAGCCCAGTGACCTTGGGACATTTTCTGTGCGTCAATTTTCCCATTTGAACGGGAATAAGAGTACCAATCTCCATTGCCTTGTTTGTGTAAAAGAGAACATGGAAGTATCCACCTGAGATCACGTGTAAAGAGCCCCATGCTCTTATGAATTAGAGCACATGAAAGCATTGCCACATCCCAAGTAGTCAGTCAATGATCACCAACTATTACACGGCTGCCCTTCGGAGTCCTAACACAGTAGATGTCCTCTTCTCTGTGCTTGTTGTACTTTTTACCAACCAGATCGACTGCAAGTTCTTGTGTGTGATGAGAAGAGAACATGTGCTTTGAAATTAAGCAGGAATGAACATCTAGGTTTTACACTCTACTGCATTTCATTGATTAGAAAGAGATTTTTTTCCACATTCAACACTGCTGAAATTGGAAAGTGTCTTCCATTCAGTGAAACTGGGTATGATTATCTCTTAAGCAAGTTATTTAATCTCTATAAAACTGGTAATATCACCTTCCCCTCTTAGTGTTGGGGGAAGGATCAGTAACATAATTATGCTAACCCCTAACACACAGCAGGCAGCCTGATGTACCACTTCATTCTGCACCCTTATGGGCCCAGTGTCTTGTACAAAAGATGCTTAGGATTGAATATTTACATATATTTAACAAAGCAACCCATCATCCATGGAGATTTAAAAACAATGCCCAGACCCATTCCAAGCCAATGTGTGTGGCTCTCCCAGCTGGAGCCATCTCTAGGAAAGATCAAGGGGTTTCAGTACAGGAACTCTCAGGAACGGCAACGTATGGGCACGCAGAGACCTGGGCAAGGCCCTGCAGCTGCTCTCAGTAACCCAGCAGAGCCTCGATACTGTCTAACTCCCTGCAGATACCAAGCTCAGGATCAAAGTGCGACAGTGGAGCCAGAGGGTGTAGGAAGTGGCCTTTTACAAATCCTATAACCACTTCTGGCATGCAACAACACTTAGCTCATTTTTAAGCACTTACTTCATTAGGGTCCCCTAAACCCTTTACCATAACCCCGTGAAATACAACCAGCTTCATCCACATTCCTGTTTTCTGAGGCCCAAGGCTGAAGTCACAGCTGAGTGGCGAAAGTCTGCATGGTTCCCAGGACTGGGCCCTTAATCACTGTGTCCTCTCAGGCTGGTGATGCCACATCAGCTTGACAAGGAAGCAGGATGCCCCCACACGTCAAGGTCTTGCCTTCAAAACAGGCACACAGCATCCTCTCCAGGGGCGTGTCATACCCTTCTGCTCCAGGTGAACAAGGGCAAAAGCAGGTAGATGTGCGGAGTGGTTCTCTGTGGAGCGCATTTCCAGGCCCTTTGGTGCTGACTCAGTCCTCAGGCTCTAACAGGCAGCCCTAACAGGTGGTGTTTTCTGTTGAACCTTTGTCTGTTTCTTTTATCCCTGACTTATTTCCCACAGCTCCAGATCACCTCTGCTTTTCCCTTTTCTTAATAGGCTTCCTCCACCTTTTTTCTTTTTTAAAAATTCTGGTTCTTCAAACTTGAGTTACCTCTCCCCACATGGTACCACACTTCTTGGCAAAGAAACTTCTTGATTCATCCCCGGCAGATGTGAGTCGTAATGATAACTCATAGCTGGAGATTCCATCTGAACTTTCCAGAATGCCAACGCTCACGTGGAGGCATGTCAGAAAGATGGACAAGCCGGAGGAAGACACGAACCGCATTACAGCTTGCCTTGCTGGCTCCTTGCACGATCACATCACCTGACACTCTAGAACTCAGACCAAGAAAGACCAGCGAAGTAGAGAGTTTAAGAAGACATGGTACGTGTTCGACAAACTCACCTCAGCCTGTCCCCTGCAACAAGGTCACGATGCTACATTAACTTCCTCCTTGTCTGAGGAAACCTTGAAAGCTTATTTTATGCCATCTCCCATTTCCAGGCAATACAATGAACCGGCTGGCAGATCACCTCCTTCACAGGCAATCACCAATCGCCCATCCCTCCGAGGTGAGATGTATGTCTTATACAGAATGTATCACCAGGGCAACTGGCGCTGTTCAGTTTCTGAATAAGGAAGAGTGACCTATTTACCTCTCCACTACACCTGGAATACAAACAGGTCCGTGACATCTTGCGCTACGGAGCTCCTGAGCGGCAAGGCAAAGAGGACAAGGGTTACACAGGAGTGGATGGGGGACTCGCTGGAAAGTGAAGCCCACTGGTCAGAACACACCCCTTTCCTCTGTGCCAGGCTCAAATCATCAGACTTTCCTACCTCCGGACCCCACAACACACTCTAACTATGAGATGACGGGTCCGCAGAACCCACCGCCGCCTTCACTCGCTAGGAAAAGCAGAAACTAAGGAAGACGCATGTTCGCTTTTGCAGATATGATTAATCTGAGGTTGGAAAAGATGTAGGGCGGTTTGGGCCTTATTTAGCCATCCCACTCACAGCACAGACCATGCCAGACAGTTTCAGACATCGGCTGAGTACAACTGGCTTTCGGAAATGCCAGAAAACCAGTTCATTTTTCAAAGCACATTAACTTCTCTTCCAGCCATATAACTCCTAAATTATTATCCTCAACTGTATCGAAATGCCCTATCAGGTGACTGGAATTTCAACACAGGCTATATTCTCCTATATTTGCTCTCTCTAGCTATCGGGTCCCCTGGAAAGTTCTGAGTTTGATGGTTTGTGTGTCTTTTTTTTTTTTTTTTAAAGATTTTATTTATTTATTTGACAGAGAGAGATCACAAGTAGGCAGAGAGACAGGCAGAGAGAGAGAGAGGAGGAAGCAGGCTCCCTGCTGAGCAGAGAGCCCAATGCGGGACTCGATCCCAGGACCCTGAGATCATGACCCGAGCCGAAGGCAGCGGCTTAACCCACTGAGCCACCCAGGCGCCCCTGATGGTTTGTGTGTCTTAATCTGCGCTGCCTGACTTTTGTGGTAGTGACCCACCAATTCTATAAATTCAACAGGAGTTTAAATATTCCAGAAACAGATGCACTTACGTACACACAGGGTTAACATTCTAAACATGCAGTAATTCCCATGTGGGCAAAATCACTTAACAGGTCAGCCATTTCACACATACAGAAGCTGGCCCCAGCTATACCACCACCAGGTGTAAAGATTACCCAAGTATCTCACAAATGTCTGAAAAGCCAGAGATCCGTTTATCATTAACAAAAGGGTATGACCTCTTCGTTCAGTTTTTCTAAGGGATCCAAACTTTCTAACTGTAGATAAAGAAACCGTATATGTTGGAATTTTGGTGTCATCTATTATTGTTTGTTTCTTTTTTTTAAAAAAAAGATTTTATTTATTTATTTGACAGACAGAGATAACAAGTAGGCAGAGAGACAGGCAGAAAGAGAGAGAGAGGGAAGCAGGCTCCCTGCCGAGCAGAGAGCCAGATGCGGGGCTCGATCCCAGGACCCTGAGATCATGACCTGAGCCGAAGGCAGCGGCTTAACCCACTGAGCCACCCAGGCGCCCCTGTTTGTTTCTTTTTTAAGGGGTTAGCTTCTTTGCGACAGGTAAGAAGACATTGGTGTGTTTCATCCAAACCCCACTTTTAGAGCTGGCTGTGCTCATCCTGGCTCCCAACAGCTCGAGAGAAGGCCCCCAGCCAGCTGCAGGAGACTGCTTCAGCAAGGTTAAGCCACCAGAGGGGATAGCCAGCTGCCAGCAATGAGCTGATTCAGGAATACAAAGGTCCAGCCCCTCACCTCCACTACGGCCATCCTAAGACCAGAGCTCCCCATATGGGCAGCTGGGGATTCCACTGCAGTGGCATTGCTGGTCAGCTTCTCCTCCACGGAATCCTACTACCTTTTCCTCAGCCCTAAAATCCTTCAGCATCCAATTCCTGGTCTCAGTAGGCTTCCAATGCACCTCATCAAAGACAGGCTGTTTGCTGTTTTCTAAGTGTAGAAAGCTATTTTTTCAATTCTCCTGAGGAAGTTATAGGCCCTACACATGTTCTATTCCAACATACTATTAGAGGTCCTATGAAGGCTGAAAACCATCTTTGAAAAATAGTGTTGGCTCGGTTCAATAATTGCACGTTTTTGATAGTCAGCCCAGAACACTTTCTGAACATCAGCCCAATGCAGTCAATAGGGACAGGAGTGAAATAATGCCCCGGAATATCACAGGTTCACAAGGAAGGAAAGTGAGACATCGCCAGGCTAGCGATCTGCACGTCACAACATCATGGGGCACTGAAAACTGACACCAGGTCATGAGAGGCCGGATCTGCTGTTTTCAACCTCAACCCATGGAGCCTGCCCCTCCCCACATAAGGCACACTTGCATCAGGACCTCAAATCCTAGGAAATCAGTCTAAGCTCCTTAAACAGTTCTACATGTAAGTATGAAACAAAGTGCTGAACGCTTTATCCCCAGCATTGCAAGCTTTCCATAAGAGGAAACAATTCTTGGAGCCGACAGGTAATAGACGACTTTGCAAGAAAGCAGATGCAGACGGGCCTGAGCAAGAATCAAGACCCATGGCTACGGCATTGCCCAGAAGGCACTACCGCTTTCCAGAAGAACCTTGAGGAACCATCTCGCAGTCATTCAGGCTCTAGCCCAGCTGAGGGCGGAGGATGGAGTGAGGGAGATCACAGAAGCAGAAGTCTGAGCAAAAGCAGGTACTGGTGCAGTGTCTGTATCTTATTACCAAAGGTTTGGGTTCAGAATGTTAAAAAATGTAGATAATGTACCTCATATGAAAAACTCAACTTAAAATCACACTCCTGCTTAATGTTTTACCGTTTTTACACTTTGTCCAGTTTGACCCTCACAGCTCTCCCTGTGAGGGCGGGGCTAGTATTAGTAGCTCACTTTTATGCCCAGGACCACACACCTGATCCATGTGGGGATCAGACTGCCAGATTCCTGGTTCAGGGTTCTAGCCTATAAAATCCGCCAATTTGCAGTTTTTCTATATATTTCTCCAGGATTCTGTGCAAAACCCCCAGACTTTGCTGCCCTCCTACTACATGTGCTCCCAGCTTCATAGCTACAAATCTGGATTTCAGAAGAATAAGGACTACCCATGCAGGAGGTCCTAAACAGGGCCACCAACTACCCTCAGACATCTCTCTTTCTCAAAGACTTGAAACAACCCAGACACTCTGTTAGCACCACAGCTGACAGCAGACTAAGGAGATCAAGTTACAGGACCACCAGTGTTCGATATCTCTAACTAACCCGGTTCGTGTCAGCCAAACACACAAGAAGTGGGGTTGGGGGAAGAGCAAAGGCTAAGGCTCCCCGATTTCTTAGACACAGTCACAGCTCTTAGGAAAGACTTCCACCCTGCAGTAGGATTTGCTACTGTCATTTGAGACACTTGGTGGATTTTACTCTTGCCAAGTTGGCATTCTGTTTCTGCAATGCAAAAATGCTCAGATTGAAGAGATCAGATGGGGATTTTCACGTTTTGAGGAACAGAAGCGAGCCTCTTTCCGCCTCAGGTGGATGCATTACAGCTTGGGGGAGTGCTAATGAGAGCTAATTACTCTATTTACTTCATAAGCCAACCAGCCAGCAACAAGAAATGCCTGGGTAAAACTCTCGGCGATCTCAGGCTTGGTTTCAAAGGGCTGGTGCCAAAATGATCTGGCTGAAGTGACGGGCTCAGGGCTGCCCAACTGGATTGTTATCTCAAGATCACAAAACACAGGCCGTCTTTTGGCCTGTGTATCCCGTAAATTAATAGTCACAGCAGCATCAATTTTATTCTTCCATGCTTAATCTACTCTCTTCGCCATTATCAACACTCCCACCTGTGCCCCCAAATGTCCACACTGGCTGTAAATTAAGAAATCAAACATTAGGCCTGAATTTTAGGAAAACAACTGTCTTCCTACCATTGAAACTGGGTGTGGCATTTTACAATGTCCTACACTCACCTGGCAATAGTCACAAGATTTGGCCAACAGTTCATTCACTTTGATCCTTGAACTCTAGACATAAGAAAGAACTTAGAAATCACGTAAATTTCACTTAATCATTGATACTTAACTGAATCCATGTGTTAAGTAAAGCATATACATATGGCATGAATTATATAAAAATACAACTAATTTATGACTCTAATTTATATAACTTATATAAATTACATTTAAAAGAGGCTTTCTCATCCATGTTTCTCCATTCCTGCCATAGTCGGGTAAGGGGTAGGAGATGGAAAAACCATAGGACAACAGATCTAAATTTCCCAGAATAAGAACAAGAAGGTTAGTCATTAACTCAATAAAGCCTCAACCATATTAACCTCTCCCTCCTCCAATACTAAGATGGTGTATTGTTGAAAATGCAACCATGGCTTCAGGGACAAAAGTAAGAAGATTCAAGACACATTTTAAAGAAGATTGCCAAAGGGCATTATCTTCAACTCCATAGAAACGAGGCTGCATTGGATTATAATATAACTCTAAGCTAACATTTATAATTACTTGGCTCAATTTATTAAAATGAAAAAATCTAAATAAACACAAGGAGAAGTTAAGTGGCCAGAGCAACCTCACGCTGAAATTCTTCAGGCAGAAATAACTTCCATATTATTAGTGGAGGCTTTTTATGTGGATGACAATCTAACATAAGGACTAACCAGATCCAACTCAATTTATATATGGTATGAAAAATGGAAATTTAATAATGGTTCTCCTGAGTTACTTAGCAACCTTCTCTTCTCTCATGATTTTCTATGTTTTTTTTTTTTTTTTTTTTAAAGAGAGAGAGAACAAGTGCACAAGCAGGGGGAGTGTCATGCAGAGGGAGAAGCAACTCCAACTGACCAAGGAACCCAACATAGGACTCCATCCCAGCACCCTAGGATCATGACCTGAGCCAAAGACAGACGCTCAATGACTGAGCCACCCAGGCATCCCTATAACTTTCTTTTTAAGACTGCTTTGTTACCTGAATGTTTATAATACATGGGACAAGTAAGTAACATGAATGATGCCAAAAATCTCATCTATGTGTAAAGGAATGACTAGGTTATGGCCCTTCCCAAAAACTGCCTGTGCTTTTTTACAGAAACGTGTAGACAAACATGTTTTACTTTGGCTGTGAGTACAGCCCTAAGCTGGGGATTCATCACAAAGTCGTCCAAGCAGAAGTATTTCAGAGAAGCAGCTGATATCCGTAACAAAAAACAAAATCGACTCAACAGGATAATAAAGAGGCCAGATAAAGAAACATTTCTTGCACAGAAATATAAATAACATTTACTAAAATTTCACAAGTCTGAGCAGGTTTGCCAGTTTTTCTAAGATTGATTTAGAACAGTAGCATTTTAGCTTTAAGACTAGGTAGTCATCATGGGACGCCTGGGTGGCTCTGGGTGGTTAAGCGGCTGCCTTCGGCTCAGGTCATGATCCCAGCGCCCTGGGATCGGGTCCCACATTGGGCTCCTTGCTTGGCAGGGAGCCTGCTTCTCCCTCTGCTTCTGCCTGCCACTCTGCCTGTGCTCGCTCTCGCTTCTCTATGACAAATAAATAAATAAAATCTTTAAAAAAAAGAAAAAGAAAAAAGACTAGGTAGTCATCATTACTGAGCTCCTGCAATGAGTAAGCCAGGTGCTGTGCTAGGCATCTGGTATATGTAATGTCAACTTAATCTTTCTCATAGCCCTGCAAGGTAGGCACCGTTGCTTCCACTGACAGACAAGAAACCACGGCTCAGACTGGACAAACCACAAAGTCACAATGTTAAGATATGACTCTACTGGGATTCCACCCAAGATATGGCTGACCCCAAAACCCAAAGTTGCTGCTACCTTCTGCCCAGCAGTACCACTAAGAAATCACAACCAGAAATTACAACGATGGAATTATTTCCTAAGTACAGAGGATCAGCTCTAAGGTCAGAAGCTCTAGATTTTAATTGTGCTTCTATTGAGTGGTGGTTTCCTCCAAATTAATGGAGATGAAAATAGTATTTAACCTCCTAAGGTTGAGGGGAAAAGCATATAAAAAAGCCCTGGTCGAGGCACTTTTCGAAACAAGTAAGCACTATTTGTATTTGCTATTATTACCTTCTTCCTCAAGCCTCAGCTGGTGAACAGCACCTGGGGAAATCCACCCACAGGGCAGCAAATTACCTTGATGAGGCCTGAGCAACACAAAGCCTGGAGCCCAAGAGAACGAAACTTAAGGGGTAAGGAATGGAGGGGGCTTGGGTACAGTCTCTGCTCAGTGTACCTTCTCAGGCACTAGTAAATAAAATAATGGTTGTGGGCAAGCTCTGTGCCAGGCACAGCCACATTCACTAGACAAGCTGCTGGCCCCAGTTAGTCAGCCAGGTAAGAATGGATGGAAGCTCCTGCCTTCAGGCAAGCTCACATCTACCCTGTGGTAAAGGAAATTCAGACTAAACAAGCTACCGCCCTCCCGACATGAACCTCACTCTTTCTCATCAACTTTCCCTACTCACTCATGCTTGCCCACACCCCCCCCCCGCCACCACACACACAGAGATGGGGAGGGCTTTCCATGGTACAGGGGGTGCCCAGATTCAACCAAGCACTTGAGGCCTGTTCATCCCCATTAGGAAACTCTATAGTGGTCCAGAGTAGCAGAATTTTAAACATTGACAATTCAATACAGTGACTTCCAGAACAGAGAAGATTCATTTCAGTACAAAGGAAGGTTGAAGACGATGAAAAAAAAAAAAATCAAGATTTGACTCCATAAAAGTTTTATGATTCTATAGGACTAAAAACAAAATTAAAAAATAAACCAAATAGAAATTAGAGGAAAAAAAAAACGAGGTCAAAATATGTGCAGTAATGATGATAGAGGATTAATAAGTAAAATACAGAGTCTATGACAAATGAGAAAAATACGAATCCCCAATAATAAATAATAAAAGGGCAAAGTTCAAGAACAGTTTGTTAAACAGGAAATGCAGTCAACAGTCATATAAACATGTTTGATCTCATTAATATCAAGCAAAACAGAAAAACAAAGTATTTTTTCTCTTAGAAAATTGCCAAATATTATTAAAATGAGAATAGCACTCTGCTACTGGTGGCAAAAATTAGTACACACTTTTTTGGCAACCAATACCAATATCAATCAAGATACCCATATGCATGACCATCCTTTTGTTCTACTTCCGGTCATCTCTGATAAAAATAAAAATGATCTGAAAGAAAATGCTGACTGCATAAGATGCTCATCAAATACTGAAAACAGGCTCTGCAATCAGATTAAATAAATCACAAAATATCCCTAGACAGAATATTTTACAGTCCTTAGAAATAACATTTACAGTTATTTTTGTAGTGTGGGGAAAGGCAAATAAAACAATGATAAGTAAAACACAAGTCATATACTTAGAATACTTCAAATATTCTAAGTAAAATAAATAAATTTATAAAAATATATAAATATAAATATATAAATATATAAATTAAAAATATACAAATTTTTAAAATGGACAGAAACACAGCAAAATAGTTGTGTGGTAGAATAACTGTTTTTTATAACATCTTTATGGTTTTCCTATACTACAAAATCTTTGATAAGGTGCATCTCACTCTTGTACTTACAAAAAAACATAAGTAACAATCTCCCCTGCAAACCCACAACAATAGAAGGAAATCCAACAACCCTCCAAACCACTCCCACAATTACCCGAGCGTGCAACAGGCAGGTAAGGCAGTAAACTGAGGGGAGAGAGGCTTTGTTTTAAGTCTGGGCCTAGAAAAACAGGAGGCATCTTGATGTGAAAACAAAAACTTTTCATCTTCCACTTGTCAAAGCATATTTTGGAAATTCATTAACCAAAACATTTTCCATCAGAGGATTTAAACCCACACACCAAAATTATCTCCACAGAATAAACTAGTTAAGCAACCAGGAAGTTTACCAGGAACACCCTAAAAATTAACAATTGTTTTTAAGGCTCTGATAAAGCCAGCCAGCTCATGTTGGTACACAATGTAACACAAACAACCTCTCCAGTGAGTCCTCTGAACAGGAGTGCAAGAAGTCCTTATCATAAGGTTTTCCTTGGCAAGAAGGGGTTCACCTTCCTAAAAGCTGATTTTAGGGGCACCTGGGTGGCTCAGTGGGTTAAGCCGCTGCCTTCGGCTCAGGTCATGATCTCAGGGTCCTGGGATTGAGTCCCACATCGGGCTCTCTGCTCAGCAAGGAGCCTGCTTCTCTCTCTCTCTCTCTCTCTCTCTCTCTCTCTCTCTGCCTGCCTCTCCATCTACTTGTGATTTCTCTCTGTCAAATAAATAAATAAAATCTTTAAAAAAAAAAAAAAAGCTGATTTTATAATCTTAGAGATGGCATCCATTATCCACCTTCATCTTCACAAACCTACCAGGCAGGGTTTCTCCACTTCAGCACTCCTGTCAGTGCAATTCCTTACAATTCCTTGCTCTGGTCCATGCACTGCAGGGCGTTCAGCAGCATCCCTGGACTCTCTGCTCACTAAATGTCAATCCTCCCTCCATCCCCAGTTGCAACATGAAGAAGGTTTCCTGACATCACCAAATGACTCCCGCAGGGCAAAATCACCTCAGCTGAAAACCAGTGGTACAAATCACGTGCTCTCATTGCCTGAATTTTACAAAGGAGGAAACAGACACAGCGAGGCCCATCTAACTTCAAAGCTTGAGATCCAAAACTCGGTACTGTATGGGTACACAGGTAGGAGGCAGATCTTCTAGTATAACCTATGATACACACCCATCTTTTCTACTTGGTCCCTATGCATCCACCCCCACGGAGCCTGGTTGAGTCGGCCTTGGTGCACACCATTCACGTAAACCATTTCTCTCATCATGTAAACATTTATGAATAATGCCAGATGAGAGTCTGGCAATAAAGGCACAGTCATGACCTTCGACAAGTATATAATCTATTTGAAGAAATAAGACATAGCCATGGAGAAGCTATTCGGAGTACCAGTTTGGAAGAACACTGTTTCCTCACCTGTAATATGGAAACGATGTCAGGGCTGATCCCATAATTCACTGAAAGAATGCGAATCACGTTCTTTTCACGAAATAGGATTTCAAAAAACAGCCAGATATCAAATGCTTGGCAATATATAGGCACCAGCACAGGATGGATTAGAGTATCTCAAAAATCACTGGGCTGGCATGAACCCTCTAAAACACCCTGAACCCACCACCCCTTGGTACTTGAGCATTTGAAAATCCAAAAATTGAATTACCTGTTTCCAGCAGAGTTTGCGGGAGGAGCTCTGACAGAGGCTCTCAGCAAAGGTTTCCTGAATGGCTTCAAGCAGGCCTGGAGGAAAGAAAAGGAAGGATTCAAACAAAGAGAAGAGCCAGGAGTAGGAGAAAAGGTGGAATGGACTCAAAGCACTCCGGAGGAGCAGAGCCTGGGCCTCAACCCAGCAGGACAAGGGAAGGCAAGGGTGGGAAAAAAGGTCAAGACCAGAGGAGGTCATCTGGTGATCTCTAGGTGATCTGTAGTGTCGCTGACAGGCTAGAGCCAAGAAATACTTCTGAAAAAGTAACCAAGGGCTGCTACAGCTTTGTAGCACCATTATGAAGGCGGAGAACTTAATTTCTCAGACTAAAAGGTCAGCATTCCCTGAGGACAATAAGCAGATGCTTGCTTAAATTTACATAAGTGAAAGTGATGATTTTCCAGAACAATGAGTCAATCTGCCCTAAAAGTAAATCCAAATAGGTTCTTTCCCAAGTCCACAGGTCCTCCTGTTCTGTAAGGGCATCAGCCCAACACAAGGACACAAGAGCCCAGGGTAGCCAGATTTCCTGATTTTAACATCTGGATATCAATTAGGTGAAATCTCCCAAACTTTAAGTATTGGCCTAAATTGCTTTAAATACCGTGAAGGTCAAACCAAACCTATCTCCCTGCAGTCTCCACCCCAGGGCCCCCAGTACAAAAACCCTGTCGTTAGCCACAGCCTACAGAAGGTCAAGTAAAGCTTTCTGGGATATTTGGAAGATCTCTCCGGCAACGTGTCACAGAACACAGGGAAGAAACTAACTGTAGAGTATATAGAGCCTTCAGCAATGGACTGTAGAAAGGCCCCATAGCGCTCCCCCCCCCAGCTAAATACAAACCGGCCCTCAGGTGACACCTCAAAATATCCACTGGCCAGGGGTACCTGGGTGATGCAGTCGGTTAAGTGTGTGACTCCTGACTTTGACTCGGGTCATGGTCTCATAGGTCATAAGATGCGGCCCCATCTTGGGCTCTGCGCTCAGTGAGAAGTCAGCTTGGGGATTCTCTCCCTCTGCTCCAGCCTCCACCCTCCCCACGCTGCTCACTCTCTCAATCTCTCTCTCGCTCTCAAATAAATAAATAAATCTTAAAAAAATATATATCCACAGGTCCTAAGTGACCAATGGGCTACTTACAATTAAGCAGTTACCAAAAATGGGAGAATTCCACACATCAGCATACCTCCTCATTTCCCCATTTTAAAAAACCTACAGTAGTATGTTAATAAATAAATAAATAAATAATATAATAAATAAATAAATAAATAAAGCCAGCCCCCACTCACTGCCTCATTACAGAGAACCCTCCTCTGCTGTCCTGTCCACCACCCCCCAGGCCCTGAGATATATTCAATAAACTTCTCCCTCCTTTGTTCTGCCTCAGGTGAATTCTTTCACTGCTTGTGCCACTGGCTTTGACCCAATCATCACCTCATATCTGGGGATCCTCATCTGCTCAGGAGACACATCCCACTTAAGACACCATAGGGTCCAAAAAAAAAAAAAATAAAAGACACCACAGGGTCTACATCAGAGCTGACAGGGATGTGAACAAAGGCCATGGCGGAGGTAATAGAGAGTGATTCAAAAAATGTATGAGAGGCAAAAATAGCAGTGCTGATGGCCAGGAGAAGGTCCCTAGGATACCAGAAACAAACCTGACCCATTGCAAATTTTGACAATGAAAGGGAGTCTTTAAGACCAGCGGGAAACAGGCTTAAATGTGCACTTTGACCTCTGAGAACAGGGCCATCCTCATGGACTTGTGACCTGTGTCGTCACACAGGACTCCATGCTCAGAAAGGCTCCATGCTTGGTTTAATGATCTGCTGTCATCATTTTGAGATTCTTAATTTAACTTCGAACTTGTGTTTTGTAAGTGAGGTCTGATGGGGAAATGGAGCTTGCATGTGAGCAGAAGAGATCCTGCTCAGTGTGTGTGGCCACATTCTTACACAGTGTTTGCCATGACCCAGAGCACAGAATTTCTGTGGATTCATGAGGCCTGGGAGCCCAGCAAGACTAGTTCAAGGTAAGTAGTTACAAAGACAACTAAGTGAGCAGGTAGGTGTTGACAGCTCCCAGAAGCCATGCTTTCCATTCAAAGGAACCACAACTCCCTTTGCATATAGAAACAAAGCAATGTTTTTCTAAGATACAAAACCAACAAAAGAATCCTATCATATCCTCTTACTTCTATTACATTCCTGTGTTAGCTGATCCTGCACACTGAAAATAATGGCATAGAAGGAAAAGGAAATATAGGGCAACCCATGGTTCTTTTTCCTTTCAGTCCTTCCTTAAAGCCAGCCCTTCCTTCCATAAGACAAAGACTAACAGAATGTAGGTATCAAGAAGTGAATAAGAGTAATCCATTAGCTTTGGGCAGTGTTTCCACATTCTGGTAAGAACAATACACATATGCATGTACAAATTACAAAATCTGAAGTGTATAATTTCAGTAATTCTGCAGATGTGTCAAATAAACTTACATTTGCATTTAACGTTGGACTTGCACCATATAAAGCGTACAAATCATGCTAATAATTTAAATTTTTAATTTCTCTTCACTTAGAACAATATTAAATAGCAAACGAGGATAAGTCAAGGGAGAGAGTGTAGAAGGAAAAGCTTTTTATGCTAGTACCTTTAACATTGCTTTTTTCATGCTTTTTGAACAAGGAGAAACACATTTTCATGTTACACAGGGCTCAACAAAATCTGTGGCTGGCCCACTGAGAACCATTGCAGTCAAGAATATCATGCCTAAAATGTTACACATGGGGCACCTAGGGGGCAGAGTGGTTGACTGTCCAATTCTTGGTTTCAGCTCAAGTTATGAGCTCAGGGTGGTAAGACCGAGCCCCATGACAGGCTCCACACAGCGGAGCCTCACAGCAGGTGTGAGGCCCGCGGGGGATTCTCTCTTACCTCTCCCTCTGCCCCTCCAGGCCCCACCCCACCACATGCTCATGCATTCTCTCTCAAGTAAGTAAATTAAATCTTAAAAAATAAAATAAAATAAAATGCTACACACACCTAGATAAGTTCCTCCAGATGTCCTCCAAAGTAACCCCCAAAAGAGCCACTTATGGACAGATGGCGGTGATGATTTTTACTTCCATGCTCTGTTACTGAATCACTTTTCCCTTTTCCCCCAGGTACCTCACATCATCACAACAACACATCTGCTGAAACAGTGCAAGCCTTTGTCTTTCCAACTAAAGTGAAGACTATAGAAGACCTTCCCCAGAGCAGCATCTAAGGCAGAGACCTCTCTGCTGGGCATCCCCCTTCTACAGAGTGCTTCCCCGAGCTCTGGCACTGCAATTTTCACCAAACTCAAGCTGTTTCTCACCACTCCGAGTGCTCGGGTTTCCCCTGGAAAGTGGTTCTGTGTAAGTCTGGCTGTCTAAAAAGGCCTCCTTCAAATACAGTCAAGTTTTCCTTTGTCTCACTTCATTCTCCTCTTCTGTTTGGTACCTCCACTTTCCACTTCGATAAATTAATTTCCTGCCTGGAGACACATCCTGGGAAATGTGTCAGTTTGTATTGTTTAGATGAGAGACTTCTGTCATTCTTTCAAATTTTTCCTCTGCACCAATAATCCTGACAGCCAGCCTCTTAGGAGCCTAAGTAGCTTGTCTATGAATTTCCTTTCACGGCCTCCTATTAGACTGAAAAAATGCAGACTGCCTGCGGTGAACTTACTCAACTCTTAACCCTTCCGATCACATCTTTTTCTATTTCCCCATCCTTTCTTCTAGCCCATTTAAAGAAGGGCTCTTACGGAATTCAGGGCTAACCGGCCACTCTCTACCTGATTGTTAATGCTGCTTTACCTGTACCTGCTTCACACCAAACTATCACAGCATGCCTCTCCTGGTTTGATTCCTTGAAAGGCTGGGCTACAGAGCCACCTATGGTGCATCCCCTCCCTTACAATCCTCATTTTTTTGCACTCTGGACTACATCTCTACTGGGCTACTGAACCTGCACTCTCCAAGTTCATGAATGACCTGCTGGCTGGACCAGGGGCAGTTTCTCGGACCCATCCTTCTAACGGGTCTATTGTGCCAGATGGCAAGGACAGTCCACATGTGTTGGGTCTGCTTCTTCCCTCTGCTACCACCATCTTCCCCTTCTCTGGTGGCTCCTGCTCTTCCTCCTCTAATAAATTTCATTAGTCTGATCATGTCTAAATGTCAAGAGTTCCTTGAAGGATGTGTATCACTTCTATTTTTATTCTACATCTTCAAAATAGGTAGAGGCAATTAGGAGATACAAACTTCCAGTGGTAAATAAAAAAGTCACAGAAATTGTGAGCACAGCAGAGGGAATGTGGTCAACAATATTGTAACAATAGTGTTTAGTGACAGATGGTAAGTACAGCTATTGTAGGGAGCACTGCAGAAAGTACAGAATTGTCAAATTGGTAAGGTGTGCACCTGAGAATAATATAACATTGCAAGTCAACTATCTTCCAATAAAAAATTTAAAAATAAAATTGGCAATATTTGGTATATTGTACACAGCATAACAAAGGGTAAATAACTAAATTTTTTAGTTAAATTTAATTTTTTAACTAAATTTTTTTAGTTTCTGAAGTATTTTATGGTTTGTTGTGTTTCTGCAGATTATGGGCATTTCTCTAAGACTTCCAAAGGTAAATCAAATGAAAGATGAGCTCTACTCATTACTTTTCCATGACAGAGGACATCTCTTCTTGATATAAAAAAATTTCATGGCCTAGAAATAATTGATCAACATTAGATTCAAATAAACTTCAGCATGCCACATTCTGTCAATACCCTTGCCCCATATTTTCTAGTCTTTTAAAAATATTTGACTATAAAAATGCTAATAAATATATATACTATTTTAAAAAAAGAATTCCCTGAAGGCACCATACTTGCTTCTCTTTTTATTCTACACCTTCTCCTTTAGTGTGTTCATCTATTCTTACTCATTATATATAACAGCTCCATGGAAACGATCCATCAATATAGGGTTTTGCATAAACTCCAAATCTAAATTTCAATTTCTTCTTAAAAAAGATTTTATTTGACAGAATGGGAGAGAGAGGGAAAGGACAAGCAGAGTGGCAGGCAGAAGGAGAGGGAGAAGCAGGCTTCCCACTGAGCAAGGAGCCTGATGTGGGGCTCAATCCCAGGACCCTGGGATCACGACCTGAGCCAAAGGCAGATGCTTAGTGACTAAGCCACACAGGCGTGCCTAAATTTCAAATTCTTAACATCTTCATGTGGATAAAATCAACTAACAGATTTTAATGGCTTTTAACATGCCAAGTACAGAAGTAAGCCAGAGGCAGTAATACAAAGTAGTTGAAGATACTGACCCTCGAGACTGTATGCACCTGCATTTAAATACACTCCAACAGAGGATAGTCCAAGATGACATAACTAAGGTCTTGTGCTCCTCTGCCAGGTCCCAGGAATTCAGCTAGATAAATATCAAATCATTCTGAACACCTGTGAACTCAACAGGATATCTAAGAAGGAACAGTTGCAACTCTGCATATAGAAGTGATCACTTTCTGCAAGAATGACAAGACAGAAAACTCACATCAAAAAAGAGAACAAGAGGCCATACTGACTGCCAGGGATCTAATCTGTATGGACATAAGTGAGATGTCAGAACTAGAGCCCAGAATAATGATTATAAAGCTACTAGGTGGGCTTGAAAAACACAGAAGACACTAAAGAATCCCTTTCTGGAGAAATAAAAGAACTAAAATCTAATCAAGTCAAAATCTGAAAGTCTATTAATGAGATGCAATAAAAAATGGAGGCTGTAACTGCTAGGATATAGTCTCTATCTCTCTTCTGAAGAGAGAGTTAGAAGACAAAATGATGGAGAATAAATAAGCTAAGAAAATGAAAGATAAACAACTAGCAGATCATGAAGAGAGAATTCAAAAGATAAATGATACCATAAAGCGAAATAGTATCGGAATAATTGGGATCCCAGAAGAAGATGAAAGAGAGAGAGAGAGGCAGAAGGTATATTCAAGCAAACTATAGCAGAGAACTTCCCTAAATCTGGGGAAGGAAATAGGCATTTAAGTCCAGGAGGCAAATAGAATCCCCCTCAATATCAATAAAAACAAGTCAATACCCCAACATATAGTAGTGATGCTTGCAAATCTCAGAAACAAAGAGAAAATCCTGAAAGCAGCTCAGGACAAGAGGTCCATAATTTACAAGGGCAGAAAAATTAGATTGGCAGCAGACCTATCCACAGAGACTTGGCAGGCCAGAAAGCACTGGCATGATATATTCAGGGTGCCAAAGGAGAAAAGTATGTAACGAAGAACACTTTATCTAGCTAGGCTGTCTTTCAAAATAAGTGGAGTGATAAAAAGCTTCCAAGACAAAGAGAAACAAAGAATTTGTGATCGCTAAACCAGCCCTGCAAGAAATAATGAAAGGAATCCTTTAAGCGAAGAGAGAACCCAAAAGTAACATAGACCAGAAAGGAACAGAGAGATTATACAGAAACAGTGACTTTATGTGTAATACAATGGCATGAAATTCACATCTTTCAATATAAATGGGCTAAATAGCCCAATCAAAAGATACAAGGAATTAGACTGGATAAAAAAAACAAGACCCACTGATATGTTGTCTGCAAGAGACTCATTTTAGACCCAAAGTCACCTCCAGACTGAAAGTGAAGGGATAGAAAACAATTTATCATGCTAATCAACATAAAAACAAACAAAAACAAAAAACTGGGATTGCAATCCTTATATCAGACAAATTAGATTATAAACCAAAGACTGTAATAAGAGATGAGTATGAACACTATAACATACTTAAAGGGTCTATCCAACAAGATCTAACAACTGTAAATATTTATGCCCTTAACCTGGAAGCAGCCAATTATATAAATAATTGATGACAAAATCAAAGAAACACATTCCTAATATGTTTCCACACCTATTCACTGCAATGGGCAGACCATCTAAGCAGAAAATCAACAAGGAAAAAAGGGCTGTGAATGATACCCTGAACCAGATGGACTTCACAGATATATTCAGAGCATTCCACCCTAAAGCAACAGAATACACATTCTTGGGACGCCTGGGTGGCTCAGTTGGTTAAGCAGCTGCCTTCAGCTCAGGTCATGATCCCAGCGTCCTGGGATCGAGTCCCACATCGGGCTCCTTGCTTAGCAGGGAGCCTGCTTCTCCCTCTGCCTCTGCCTGCCATTCTGTCTGCCTGTGCTTGATCTCTCCCCCTCTCTCTCTGATAAATAAATAAAATCTTTAAAAAAAAAAAAAAAAAAAAAAAAAAAAAATACACATTCTTCTTCAGTGCGAATGGGACATTCCTCAGAACAGATCACATTCTGGGTCACAAATCAGATCTCAACCATTACCAAAAGACTGGGATCATTTCCTGCATATTTTTGGACCATAATGCTTGGAAACTGGAACTCAATCACAAGAGGAAATTTGGAAAGAACTCAAATGCCTGGAAACTAAAGAGCATCCCACTAAAGAATGAATGGGTAAACCTGGAAATTAAAGAAGAATTTTTTTAAATTCATGGAAATAAATGAAAATGAAAATACAAATGTTCAAAACGTTTGGGATGAAGCAAAGGCAGTCCTAAGAGGGAAACATAAAGCAACACAAACCTTTCTCAAGAAACAAGAAGGGTCTCCAGTGGAACAGAGTGGAGAGCCCAGATAAGGACCCTAAACTCTATGGTCAAATAATCTTTAACAAAGCGGGAAAAAAATATACAGTGGAAAAAAGACAGTCTCTTCAATAAATGGTGCTAGGAAAATTGGAAAGCTATGTATAGAAGAATGAAACTTAACTATTCTCTTACACCATACACAAAGATAAACTTGAAATGGATAAAAGACGTCTACGTGATGGAGGAATCTATCAAAATCCTAGAGGAGAACATAGGCAGTTACCTCTTCAACATCGGCCACAGCAACTTCTTTCAAGAGCTGTCGCCAAAGGCAAAGAAAACAAAAGCGAAAATTAACTTTTGGAACTTCATCAAGATCAAGTTTCTGCATAGAAATGGAAAAAGTCAACAAAACAAAGAATCAACCCACGGAATGGGAGAAGATATTCACAAATGACAATACAGACAAAGGGCTGATATCCAAGATATATAAAGAACTTCTCAAACTCAACACACACAAAACAGATAATCATGTCAAAAAATGGGCAGAAGACCTGAACAGACACTTCTCCAAAGAAGACATACAAATGGCTAACAGACACATGAAAAAATGTTCATCATCACTAGCCAACAGGGAGATACAAATCAAAACCACACTCAGATACCACCTGACACCAGTTAAAATGGCCAACATTAACAAGACAGTAAACAATATGTGTTGGAGAGATGTGGAGAAAGGGGAACCCTCTTATACTGTTGGTGGGAATGCAAGTTGGTACAGCCATTTTTGGAAACAGTGTGGAGATTCCTTAAGAAATTAAAACCAGAGCCACCCCATGATCCTGCGATTGTACTATGGGGTATTTACGCCAAAGATAGAGATGTAGTGAAAAGAAGGGCCATCTGTACCCCCAATGTTCATAGCAGCAATGGCCACAGTTGCCAAACTGTGGAAAGAACCAAGATGCCCTTCAACAGACTAGTGGATTAAGAAGATATAATCCTATATACAATGGAGTATTATGCCTCCATCAGAAAGGATGACTTTTGTACCAACATGGACAGGATGGAGGAGATTATGTTGAGTGAAATAAGTCCAGGAGAGAGAATCAATTATTATATGGTTTCACTTACTTGTGCATAAGAAATAACATGGAAGTCATTGGGAGATGGAGAGGAGAAGGGAATTGTGGGAAATCGGGAGGGGGAGACAAACCATGAGAGACTGTGGACTCTGAGAAACAAACTGAGGGTTTTGGAGAGGAGGGGAGTGGGGGATTGGGTGAGCCTGGTGATGGGTATTAAGGAGGGCACATATTTCATGGAGCACTAAGTGTGGTACAGAAACAATGAATTTTGGAACACTGAAAAAAAATTTTAAAAAAAAGAAAGAAACAAGAAAGGTCTCAAATACACAACCTAACCTTATACCTAAAGAAGCTGGAGAAAGAACAGTAAATAAACCCTAAATCCAGCAGGAGAAGAGAAATAATAAAAATCAGAGCAGAAATCAATGGGCTAGAAACCAAAAAAACAGTAGAACAGGAGCTGGTTCTTTGAAAGAATAAGATAATTAATTATTAAGTAACAAGAATAAGATTGATTAATTGGTTAATAAGATTAATAAGTTAATAAGATTAATAAGGTTAATAAGATTAATTGGTTAATAAGGTTAATCGATCTTATTAACCCTTTCCTGGACTTAGCAAAAAGAAAAGAGTAAGGATCGAAATAAAATTATGAGTGGAAGAAGAGAGATCATAACCAACATTGAAGAAATACAATTACAAGTACATATTATGAGCAAAAATATGCTAACAAACTAGGCAACCTAGAAGAAACGGATGCATTCCTAGAGACATATAAATGACCAAACCTGAAACAGGAAGATAGAAAACCTGAACAGACCCATAATCAGCAAAGAAAGTGGAGCAGTAATCAAAAATCTCCCAACAAACAAGAGTCCAGGCCCGGATGGCTTCCCAGAAGAATCTACCAAACAGTTAAAGAAGAATTAATACCTTCTCTTCTGAAGCTGTTTCAAAAAATACGAATGGAAGAAAAACTTCCAAATTCATTCTAGGAGGCTAGCATTACCTTGGTCCCAAAACCAGACAAAGACCCCACCAATAAGAATGACAGACCAATATCCCTGATGAACACAGATGCAAAAATAATCATCAACATATAGCTAATAGGATCCAACAGTACATTAAAAGGATTTTCACCACAACCAAGTGGTATTTATTCCTGGGCTGCAAGGGTGGTTCAACATCCACAAATCAATGTCATACATCACATTTATAAAAGAAAGGACAAGAACCATATGATCCTCTCCACAGATACAGAAAAAGCATTTAACAAAATACAACATCCTCTTTTGAGAAAAATTCTGCAGTGTAGGGATAGAGGAAACATACTTCAATAACATAAAAGCCATCTATGAAAAACCCACAGCAAATATCATCCTCAATGAGAAAACACTGAGAGCTTTTCCCCTAAGGTCAGGAACACGGCAGGGATGTCCATTCTCACCACTACTCTTCAACATAGTAGTCCTAGCCTCAGCAATCAGACAACAAAAAGAAATAAAAGGCATCTCAATCAGCAAAAAAGTCAAACTCCATTCTTTGCAAATGGCATGATACACTAGAAAACCCAAAAGACTCCAAGCCAAAATTGCTAGCACTCGTGCAGGAATTCAGCAACGTGGCAGGATATAAAATCAATGCACATAAATCAGTTGCATTTCTATACAGTAACAATGAGACAAAAGAAAGAGAAATTAGAGAGTCGATCCCATTTACGATTCACCAAAAACCAAGATACCTAGAAATAAACCTAACCAAAGAAGTAAAAGGATCTGCACTCTGAAAACTATGGAACACTTATGAAAGAAAGTGAGGAAGACACAAAGAAATGGAAAAACATTCCATGTTCATGGACTGGAAGAACAAATATTGTTAAAATGTCTATGCTACACAAAGCAATCTACACATCCCACGTAATCCCTATCAAAACACCATCAACATTTTTCACAGAGCTGAAACAAACAAAACTAAAATTTGTATGGAACCAGAAAAGACCCTGAATACCCAAGTAATTCTGAAAAAGAAAACCGAATCTGGAGGCATCACAATTCTGGGCTTCAAGCTCTATTACAAAGCTGTCATCAGCAAAACAGTATGGTACTGACACAAAAACAGACACACAGATTGATGGTACCAAACTGAGAACCCAGAAATGGACCCTCAACTCTATGGTTGTCTAATCTTTGACAAAGCAGGAAAGAATACCCAATGGAAAAAAGTCTCCTCAAGAAATGGTACTGCAAAAATTGGACATGTAGAAGAATGAAACTGGACCATTTCCTTACAAGCTACACAAAAGTAGACAAAATAGATGAAACACCTCAATGTGAGGCAGGAATCCATCAAAATCCTAGAGGAGAACACAGGCAGCAACCTCTGTGACCTTGGCCACAGCTATTTCTTGCTAGACATGTCTTCATAGGCAAAAATGAACTACTGGGACTTCATCAAGTTAAAAAGCTTTTGCACAGGAAAAAAAAAAAAAAACAGGAGACAAAACAAAACAAAAGACAACTGACAAAATGGGAGAAGATATTCACAAATGACATATCAGATAAAGGGCTAGTATCTAAAATCTACAAAGAACTTATCAAACTCAACACCCAAAGAACAAAAAAACCAGTCAAGAAATGGGCAGCAGATATGCACAGACATTTCTCTAAAGATATCCAGACGGCCAACAGACATATGAAAAAATGCTCAACATCACGTGGCATCACAGAAATACAAATCAGAGCTACAATGAGCTACCACCTCACACCAGTCAGAATGACTAAAATTAACAAGAAATGACAGGTGTTGGTGAAGATGAAGCGAAAGGGGAACCCTCTTACACTGCTGGTGGGAATGCAAGCTAGGGCAGCCACTCTGCAGAACAGTATGGAGGTTCCTCAAAAAGTTGAAAACAGAGCTACCCTATAACCCTACAACTGCATTACTGGGTATTTACCCCAAAGATACAAATGCAGTGATCCAAAGGGGCACCTGAACCCTTATGTTTATAGCAGCAATGTCCACAGTAGCCAAACTATGGAAAGAGCCCAGATGTCCATCAACAGATGAATGGATAAAGAAGACGTGGTGTACATACACCACCTACCACACACACACACACACACACAATGGAATACTACTCAGCCATCAAAGAGAATGAAACCTTGCCACTTACAACAATGCGGATAGAACTAGAGGGAATTATGTTAAGGGAAATAAATCTGAGAAAGACAATTATATGATCTCACTCACAAGAAATTTGGGAAACAAAACAGGGAAGCATAGGGGAAGAGAGGAAAAAATAAAACATGACAAAATCAGAGTGGGAGACAAACCACAAGAGACTTAATCATAGGAAATAAACTGAGAGTGCTGGAGGGAGATGGGTAGAGGGATAGGGTAATTGGGGTGATGGACATTAAGGAGGTCATGTGATGTAATGATCACTGGGTATAAGACTGATGATGAATCACTGACTTCTACTTCTGAAACCAATAATACATTTTATGTTAATTAATTGAATTTACATTAAAAAGTACTGTGTCCAACATGCCTAATCTAGGGAAATTTGTCTAGCCTCTCTGTGGCTCAGATTCTTCTGTAGTATAGGAATAACAACAATACCTTTTCTTTGGGCTGATGTAGGTATTAAATCCAAGTTAAAATATGGAAGGTGCTTAGAGCAGTGCTTGGTACATACCAAGTATTTGTAAGCATTAGCTATTGCTATTATTGTTACTGTCCTTCTAAATCTAAATACCTAGTAAGACAAGTACTATTACTTTACCCATTTATATAACGAGAAGAAAAAGGTAAGTTATGGGTCATGATGGAAATCTCCAACTCCAACTCCAAGTCCAGAAATTTACTTCCCATTAAAACTCAACTTTCACTTGCGTGCCATTTTTCCTAAGATTGTATTTATTTTATGAGAGCAAGAAAGAGAAAGAGAGAGCCCGTGCACACATGCAAGGGGTGGGAGGGGCAGAAGGACAGGGAGTGAATCCCAAGCAGACTCTGCACTGAGCATGCAGCCCAACATGGGGCTCAATCTTAGGATCCTGAGATCATGACTGAGCCAAAAACCAAGAGTCAGATGCTTAACTGACTGAGCCATCCATGCACCCTGATGCCTTTCTCTCGATTAATGTTTTGCCCCTCTCCCCACTCCTCACCACTTATATTCCAATAATATCCAAAATACTAGTTCTAAAGTCATCTTTATAACGTAATTTTCATAATTCTCCCCACCTTTTTTTTTTAATTTTTTTTTTATTTTTATTTTTTTGACAGAGAGAGAGATCATAGGTAGGCAGAGAGGCAGGCAGAGAGAAGGAAGCAAGCTCCCTGCCGAGCAGAGAGCCTGATGCAGGGCTCCATCCCAGGACCCTGAGATCATGACTGGAGCCGAAGGCAGAGGCTTAAATTCTCCCCACCTTTAAAAAAAAATCTCATTTAAAGCATAATCTTGTCACTCTCTTAACCCTCTAAGGGCTGACTACATTACATCTCTTAATATGGATATCTGTACCTTCTCTTTCTCTAAAATTAATTTCACTGCACTCTACATTTCACAGCAAAGCCCAGCATGCTCATCTGTCTCTGTCGCCCCCCACCATCGTTGCCTCCTCAAAATCTCCTACTCCTTCAAGACTCATTCAAATCCCACCTTCTTTAGGGATCCCACCTAACTCAACCCTTTATTTGAGTGACTGATCTACCTCATCTGATCTTTCCACACCTACCTCCCAAAGACCCAACAAACTGATTTTTTGAACTTTAATGCTTTTTATATTTCAGGACTAATGCATGAATGCTATAAAATAAACATTCTTAAAAAATTAAAGCCCCTTTCATCTTCCCTGCCATGCTTGGCTCTCATGAGTCACCCATTTAATAATTTTTCATGTATTAACAAATATAAACTACAGAACTGCTTGGCTGTTTTGCTTAATACATAATAGACATACTCTAAGTCAACATTTTTTTCCAACCATTTTAACTGCTAAACAGTAGTCTAAATCTGTTTTTTATTATGGGCCATTTCCTTTCTGCCCCCATCTCCCAGATGGGAATATTCTCCAGGGTAAAGGCTGTTTTGTTCTTACATCTGCAAGAGGACCTCATTCCAAGGCCAAGAATTCCTTAAACAATGTATTATCATATTTAGTCCTCATAACCACCCAAGTATTCCCATTTCACAGAAGACAAAAGCACAAAGCCAATAGGGACAAGGGATTCTAATCTACACTTATCTGACTCTGGAGTCCACACCCTTCATCCCCAGGCTATAGCTAATAAATTTTTCATAAGGACATCCTCTTTCAAACAAAGCTGGAAGACAGAAGAGCTCCAAGTATTCTGGTGTAGGTGGGTAGAGCTGAGGAGAAGACATGGGCACTGGCCAAATGGAAATTACACGCAGGCGAGTGGTTACAGCTATAAAGCTAATATACCATTTAGTCCTTCGATCTGTGTTTACTAAGAACTTACTAGAAGTTGAATTACTTGCCTCATCCTCAACAGGCTCCCCATTACACTCTCCCTCACAAGTAGCTGCACCATTTGTTTTAAGTCTCTGTGCCTAATGTGCCATTATTATTTTTATTAATAATTTCTAACTATTTTGAAATTATTTCTAAAAATTCTATGAGACAAATATCAGCACCACCATTTTAAAGACGGGAAAACTGAGACCCGGAGAAGTTAAATCATTTGGCAATACTACATTATAATAAATAACAAAGCCAGGATTCAAGCTGAGGGTATGTGTGGCTTTAGACTGACCCCTCTTGTTACACAGAATGCTGCTTTTCAACTCTTAGAGAAAAGATGAACTATGACTTTTTAAAATTTAGACTCAGGATTACATTTGGCTACAAGTAACAGACCCAACTTCTGTGGTCTAACCAAACAGAGATTTTCTTTTTCTCCCAGAAAGTCCAGAAATGGACAAAGTCTGGTATAGCAGTTTCAAAATGCCATCAGCTTCTCAGCCTACTTAACCCTTAAGCTTCTTGTATTTGGTCACAAGATGGCTTCTCCACTTAGAAAACAGCCTTCAGGGGCGCCTGGGTGGCTCAGTCGGTTAAGCGTCAGCCTTCAGCTCAGGTCATAATCTCAGGGTCCTGGGATCCAGCAGGCTCCCTGCTCAGTGGGGAGTCTGCTTCTCTCTCTCCCTTTGCCTCTTCAATCTTAAAAAAGGAAAAGAAAAGAAAAAAGAAAACAGCCTTCATGTTCCAAGGAGGAAAAAAGTACAAAGGCCAAAAGGTCAGCTCGGAGAGGCCATCCTCTTATAAGACCTTTTGAAAGTGGGGAGGAGGTCCAACCCACCTACTTCCATTCCATTTGCCAAGACTACAGCACTTAGACACCCTACAAGGGATTCTGGAAAAATTAAGTTTTTGTTGTTTCTTTCCCCCGCTGCCAAACTGGCCACAGTGGCAAATCAAACAAAATGGGGTTAGCTGTAGGGATGACATCAGTGGGATAGATTCTGGTGGCATCTAGCTGCGTCTGCCCATAAGGTGACATAGAACACAAGTCACCCTAGAGAATCAAGGTACTCTGAGGAGAAAAAAAGCATTAAAAGAATCTTAATTCCCTATTTATTTATTTTTAAAGATTTTATTTATTTATTTGACAGACAGAGATCACAAGTAGGCAGAGAGGCAGGCAGAGAGCCACTAAGCAGAAAGCCTGATGCAGGGCTCCATCCCAGGACCCTGAGATCATGACCTGAGCTGAAGGCAGAGGCTTTAACCCACTGAGCCACCCAGGTACTGCTTAATTCCCCATTTAGAAGCTTTTGGTTGCACAAAGTTAAAAACCAATGGGGGTGTGAAAGAATCCATAGCAGCTGACCCAGAATAAAAACAGAGAGAACCAGGTGACTTCACACAAATCATTCTGGCCATCTCACAGGTTCAATGGGTTTAGTGTTCCCTCAGAGTCCTCCACTGTTTTCCTTCCTCCCACTCACTCACTTCCCAGTTAATATAGAAGAGACCCTACAGGCTCACTGGACTCTTCTATCATTCATAAAGAGTAGTAGAGCGTGTCCAAATTCTGATTCAGACAAAGTAAAACCCTCTACTATGTGTTGTCATAAGCAGCAGCATCTTTAGACACAGATAATGGTTGCAGAAACATGACTTAGGCAACAACAGCAGTTACACCAACAAGCTAGAATATTAAGAAAGTAGGCCATCAAGTTCTAGCCTTATTTTTACTTTCTCCCAAATAAAGTCAACTCCATAAACTGTCCTCGCAAAAACCTCATAAAACTCTGTGGTGGTGAGATGACATCTGTACAAGTATTATAGAGAGAAAGGTGACAAAGAGCCAGCAAAAAAGGACTGGATCCTGCGAACTAGATCCTACATATAGAGATATAAGATAATGTAGGCGTCTTTAGCCATATGGTAGAGCACTACGTGTATAGCATGAAAGAATGAACACCCTTCCCATTGAGCCTCCCCCTTCTTCCCAAGAACCTCCTTGCCTGCCTAAAGAATTTGGCCACTGGGATGCCTGGGTGGCTCAATCGGTTAAGCGGCTGCCTTCGGCTCAGGGCATGATCCCGGAATCCTGGAATCAAGTCCCATGTCGGGCTCCTTGCTCGGCAGGGAGCCTACACTCTCCCCTCTGCCTGCCATTCTGCCTGCTTGTGCTGTCTCTATCAGATAAATAAATAAAATCTTTTTTTAAAAAAATCTGGCCACTTGTTTATGAATGGGCTTGTCGATAAAAACAGCATCTTAACTCTCTCGTACCAGGTAAAATTAAGTTTGTCCTTGTTAACAAACACACCCACACAGAATCAGCCACCTGCTCTCCTGAACTTGCATCTATTTTATGTCAAATGCTTAATTTCCCAAATTTAAGAGAGATGTGGAAACACCTAGCCTTCCTTTGGAGTTCAGGGGGTGTCCATGAAATCTACAGCCAGCCCCAAACTTTACAGTACTTGATCTTCTTCCTCCAGGATCCACAGTTGAGCCATGAGCTTTGCCAGAATGATTGATGTTGACTAAAATTTAAGTTTGTACAATTCCTTCAGTCTTGGACATTTTTAGGCACACCCCTGTACAAAAGCCACCAAATGATCCTTCTATTCTTAACTCATTATACTTGCCAACAAAAACAAGAATTTGCATGTGGGCCAGTCAAAATGTGAGTCACAGCAAGTTCTGGGGAGACACAAAACCCAAGTCCAGTCACAAACTATGACACCACATCCACCAGGACCACACTCAGAGTCCAAAGCCACATTTCAGAAATACAAGCTCTTCAATGATATAGACAGGTACACATTTCACTCAGACCCTCCTCTCCCCAACAAAGGTGGCTAACAAGTGTGCAAACTTCAAACTCCTGGGGGAGTCCATTTTTCAATCTAAAATCCAGTTGTTTGGCATTTTAGATCCTTCAAAATGGAAAAAAATATTAAAGCAAAAGTAATCCTCACTACTTGGCCTTGTGAAACATTGTCGTCCACTTACACCAAACTGGCATCAATAATGACAAGATTTAAAATAAACAGCGTAAAAGAAATAGAAGAGTCTTTGTATTTTTTGTAGGGTGGGTTGGTTCAGTTTGGTTTCTTTTAAGCCATTACCTCCAATGAATAAAGCATTAGTCTTTGTGGTTGTAACATATGTGACAAAAGCTCTCAGCCTTTTTGACTAGGAAAAAGGTTCTGACATGCATGGTGAACAGTTTGAGGGAAAAAATGGCATAATAAACTAGAGCTGAATCAACTGCACAAGCCCAGAGCAGTTTTAGGACAGTGTCCACTTTTGGACAGTTTGATGACCGATTTAACTGTGAAATTATCAACCTTTAGTTGAAGGCAACTGGTGGCCAGAAGACACTTTGTTCCATTTATCCCCAAACAACACCCAGTGTCACTAATCTCGACAGCTCTGCATCTCATACTTACACCCATCTGTTCAACCACAGCTAAAAAAAAATAATAATAACCCCAGCTCACTGAAATATTTTACGATTGGCTGCTCAATTGTGACTTTTTTTACTTAATTTCAGAACTAATATGGCTTTCTAGGGAAATCTCTGGGAATAAATAGGCCATCATTATGCAATATCTCTTGCCTATCTTTCCACTCTGAAGCAGTATTTCTTTAATAAAGAATCAAGACACATACCCAGTATAAATAGTCCTTCTTTCACTCCTTGTTTTGAAAAGGTAATTCAGATCAGGTCAGAAATGTAATAATATCTTTGAAAAGACAGAATCAGATGAATGAGGTCTTCTTTCAGTTAACAGTTTGAACAATGTGCTATTCGGAATTGAAGAGCGCGCGAGCATGGGTAAGAAGGGAGATGGAGAGAGAGAATCCCAACGACACTCCCCACCGAGTGGGGAGCCCAGTGTGGGGCTCGAAGCCAGGATCCCGAGATCATGATGTGAATCGAAACCAACTGAGCCACCCAGGCACCCTGGAAACCTTTTTGAATGGAAGATGAAAAACTCAACAGGCTGATTTTAATATAACAAACTACCAAGATAATCTAAATTAACTATAAAAATACAAATATTTCCTGAATATGAAAGGCATGTTTTTTACAAGGAGTCAGCTAGTTGGTAAGAGGGGAAAAGTGACCTTGGTCTCATTTATCTCATGCTGGTACAGTGAGGAACAAAAAGACTACATAAGCAGTTAAGCTCTCTCTCACTGAACTTGTTTCCAAAAAATGTCTATGATGCCCTTGAAATTAGGCACTATTGATCTGCAACTACATTGTGCCCTTCATTTCAAGTCAACATCTACCTGCCCACAAAGGCCAGATTATCCTATTTTTTTTTAAAAGTAGCTATTGGAAGTATGACAGTTGCTGGTTAAAGAGAATTTAACCAAAACCTGATCTTACCCTTCTCAATGACTCAATTTATCTTTCAAATTCTGTCCTTTAGGAGTACTTTGTTTTACTCTACCATATCTGTCTTATAAACACAGAGAAAGGGAAATAAATATGTTAAAATTAAGTACATAAAGTAAGTGTTATTACTCAAACTGCAAATGAAATTTAAAGCATTAGCATATTCAAGTCTCTAAGCCAGGACTAGTTTCCCTGAAAGAAAGCGTAAACTAGAATTTGGCACATCAACGCAACACCATGAAGACGTTCTTTACTTGACTGGTGATTACAAACTGCACTTTGAACACTGTATTAACCAAGGCTCCAGTGAGCTCACATTAACCCCCAGGAATTCTACATTACCTCCTCTTTCCCAATGAAAAAGGACACTGGAAAATACAGTGTGTTTTATGTACTTCCCATGGAACAAATAGAAGAGACCCATTTCACAGCCATTAAGCAATTGCTATTTTTTTTAATTTATTTTTTTAAAGATTTTATTTATTTGTCAGAGACAGAGAGAGAGCACAGGCAGGCAGAGTGGTAAGCAGAGGCAGAGGGAGAAGCAGGCTCCTTGCTCAGCAAGGAGCCTGATGTGGGACTTGATCCCAGGACACTGGGATCATGACCTGAGCCCAAGGCAGCCGCTTAACCAATTAAGCCACCCAGCCGTCCCTAAGCAATTGCTATTTCTTAGCCCCAAAACACAAACCAAAATTAAAATGGCCTTAACTTTTCCAGGAAAACACACCTTCCCTTTGCAAAAAGACTGCTCCTTATCCACCCTGTACTAAATTTTTTCAAGAACCAAGAATAATACAGACCCAGGTGTTTTATAAACAGCAAAACAAAACACTTCTTTCTAGCTCTGAAATCTGACTGTCATCAGCTAGAAACATGGAGAACCTGGTCTATTAAGTCCTGTGTTCCCTATTTCTCTCCATGGGTTTCTAAGACGTAATGTGCCTTTTCTTTCTTTCCTCACCTCCTGGAAATTCTCTTTCATTCAAGGCACCTGGGATGCAGCTTTTGCATCACTATAAAGTTCACACCTGACCTGGCAACAGAAGGATCCTCACTGCTGAGGAACAGTGATGAATAAAAAGGGAAACTTGACTCCCAAGTCTCAGCCCATACGTGGTGTTTGTTTTGTTTTTGTTTTTGTTTTTTCTTCTTCTTCTCCAAAAGAAAGAGCCTCAAGCACTGATAAGTGAGGGTTCTGAATCAGTTTATGGAGTTAATTCTGTTCACCAGAAAGTCAATCACAATGGATTAGCGACCTGGGTACACAAGATCTCCCAACAGGAAAAAGGTTTCAAACAGGAAATAAACAAAAATCAGAATTCTATACTTCCACTTCTCAAAATATCTTTTCCTCCCAACAACCAACGGCCTTTCCTAACTTCTAAACTTGGACACTAAATCAAGTTGTTCTTCTACTGCTCTCTGCACTTCTTATTGAAAGGAAGGATTTGTTTTGGGTCCCACATGTTGAAAGAGCCACGCTCCTGTAATTAAGAGTTTGTATGCCCCGCCTTCCACCCCATTTCCCTGTGAAAACTCTTTTCCAAAAATGATCCTTGAAAACGCAACTACAAGCCCTCATCCTTTTCTCAGGCAGCCACAGGGCGCAGATCTGTAGATTCTCAGCAGCTTTCCTAACCCCACCAGATCACAGTTGACTATGAAATTCTGTTAAAATGTCAGAGTGAAAAAGAGTTGGGAGTTTTAGAAGTGTGCCCCCAAGAGACGAATTTTCCCACAGCTCATAATTAAAACACCCCAAGTGAATGTCTCACATCCTGACTAGACCATATAAGGGACATTTTTACATTAATATATACGAATATTAAGAATAACAATGATACTCTTTCATTTAAATCACCGTGTAACAGGCCACAGGGAAACTAAAAAAAAAAAAAATACAAACCTTTCTTTCTCTCTCAAGGGGCATAATTTTTGAGTCGAAATTTTATAAACTTGTGACATCTTTAAATACCGCCCCCCAACACACACACACACACACACACGTTCTCGAATCGGGGTTCTCAAGTATTACTGGGAGACCACGGTGTGGGGGTCTAAGGACACAGACAATACCTTACACGTCCACCGTGGAGGTACTTTTCACCTATGTGCTAGCTAGGAGCCCCAGGAGTTAAGCCCTTTCCCCCCCAAAAGTTCCCGTTCCCCCGGGGAAACAGGAGTGAGTTGGAAAGGAAATCGAGCCCGGGAAGAGGAGGAGCAGCTGCAACACCCAGCTGCAACCACACAACGGTGCCCCTTCCCTCCGGTCTCTGAGACGAGCCAAACGCCCTTACCTGGGGGGTGGAGAGCCGCCGGCACGACTTCCAAAAGTTCTGGTTCACCTTCCGTCCGAGTTCAAAGCCCCGGCGCGGCGGCCCCGCCGCAGGCTCTCAGCCCGAACCCTTTCCCGTCCCGCTCCCGCCTTCCCCGTCCCGCTCCCGCCTTCCCCACCCCGCCGGCCCTACACCATGTCAGGAATCCGGGCAGGCACCGAGCTGGGAGCTGACATCACTCCCAGTTCCAGGTACCTCCCCTCCCCCCTCCCACTCGCCTTCTCTCCTCCCTCCCCGCGGGAATTAGCCAAAGAGCGTTCGCAAGGGGGTGGGGCCGGCCGCGCCCGGGCGCCCGCCGATTGGGCCGGGGGGCCGTCAGTCAGAGGAGGCAACTAATTTTATACATTCCTCGCCGAGCGAGACCCGGACTGGGAGTGGGTGGTGGTTGAAGGGGGGAGCGGCTGCCTTTCCGGCTATCTTTAAGAAAAGGAGGTGATGGTCTGGGGAAGAGCCTTGCGGGTCGCGTTTTGAACTAATCTCGGCGCGTTGACAACCACCCGGAGCGGAAACGAAACTAACCCACCCCAGCCCCCTTTCTAGGGAAAAACAATTGCTTCGGTGTCACGGGCAAGTCCGAGTCCCGCGGCGCGTGGAGCAGAAAATGGCTAGCTTTAAGTCCGGCAGATAAAGGAAGCCGCCCGCTCTCTCCCCTGCCCTTTTATCTTGGGGCTGCTGGGTGTTCCCTTAGATGGGAAATTGAGAACTTCAAAAGCTCCGGAAAGGTTTGGAAGAGAATCGTAGACACCGCGACCCAGCTCTGAATGGTTAACTGGTGGCGTTATCAGCCATGTGCTGCTTTTGCTTTTAGTGGTGAGAATCACACCACCCGAGCTTTCGGGCAAATAAAATTGAATCTCCGAAGTAAGGAAAATCACTGTTTACCTTTTTAAGTACCTTAAGGCTGTTGCTTTCTTTCGTACACTTCTGAAGGGGCGGGGAGGGGGGGTGGAATCTCACAATTGACTTGAACGAGCCACATGAGAATAATTACTGTTGAATGGAGCCAATTGCAGTGGCTGAGCTATCAATTAAGAATTAACTAACATTTACTCTTGACGGATATCCTGCTGTATAATCCCCTTGGCTAACAGAACAGAATGATTCTCAGGAGACAGTTCTTTCAATTTGCCTAACATCTGATCCAAGGCAGGGATTAGTTCACGATGGTGAACCGTCGTTCTATTTATATTAGATAACATATTATCCATTACCTTCTGGAAATGTAGTGAATTAAGTATTGGCTTTCTGTTGGTTTGTATTGTTGGTTTTTTTCATTGATGACAACATCCCCCACATTTCACCAGTCTGCCAAAAACTGTAGACAGATGCACAGAGTCAAACATTGATCAAACTTGATCCTCACAACCATCCTGTAAAATGTTATCAGCCCCACTTTAACATAAAGAATCAAAGGTTCAGCCACATAATGTAAGTTGCTCCAGAGCCTCCAGAACTGGGGCTGAAACCAAAATCCATTGGCCCCCCTCACCAACCATTTTTTTCTCTTCACAGTGGCAATTGCTCACAGTGGACCTCGTTCAAACACCATAATGCTGAAAAAAATCCACACGCCCAGGCGTCTGTTCTCTCAAATCTACATTCTATTACCACCACTATGCTGTTTGTCAGACCTATGCTATTCCAACCTCCTAACATATTTCCGACTCCATTTTTCCCCCACTTCTAGGTCTTTCTATGCATCACCACCAAATGAGTTTTCTAAAACACTTCGGTTTTGCCATCAACATCTTCCCCTCTAAATCAGGCTTCCTTTTTCTGCAGTTCTTAGCTAGCCACTTAAAACTCTCCCTAACAAGGGGTACCTGGGTGGCTCAGTGGGTTAAAACTCTCCCTAGCATCCTTTGTATTTATCTTTACCACCTCATCTCCTACTTCACTCCAGCGAAACCCAAACTGGTCTATCACAGATCCCTTGATTCTCACCTTCTGGCCTACCTGGAATCCCTGCTCTTCTGTGTGTGAAGTCTTGCCCTTCTCTCAAAGCCTAACTCTGTCCTAGTCCTCTGTGTGTGCTATAGTGGACTGTAAAAGAGCTTGGGGTCCATTGCCCAGTTCTGGCACTTACTTGGTGCCTAACTGGGTGAGTCACTAAAACTTTGCGTCGGAAACCTTGATCACCTCCTTTATAAAATGGGGCTAATAATACATGGAAAGTAATTGTAAGGGTTATTGAGATTGTCCAAAGGTATAAACATGGTTAAAACATGGTCCAGTTTTATATATTTCCTTATCTTCCCACAGGATTAAGCAAGCTCCATGCTTAATCCTCTTAGTATTATTTACACCCAATTCAAAGAAAAGACTCACTAAAAATACAGGACTACAGAAAAATTGATCATCATATCACCCTGACCCCCCTCCATTCTTTAATGTACCCAGAACCCAAAAAATCTCACAGCCAGACACTATAACTCTCTCTCTCTCTCATATATTCACCAGAACCCTTCCCTTTTCCTCCTCTCCCATCATTCATGCAACAACCCTTAACTTCTTTTCTGCCCAACCCACTTAACCTGCCTCTTAGCCACTCATCCTTCCCTTCCCTCAGTCAGAGACACACTTATCAGTAGTGCCTGTTGCCTCTTTTGCCCCCCAGATGCCTTCGAACAGTGGCCCAGTGACTACCAGTCTTCTTCCAGCCCCAGTCACAAGAAGGCTGCATCTAGGTTCACATTCTACAACCGACAGCAGATGGGGGAGGGAATGTCCCACCCCCACAGGGATGGCAGGATAGAATAACAGGAAGTTGCCTCCCATCCCCTCCCTCTGCAGCTGGAGTGATAACAGCTGCCATCAGAGTCCAGAAAGCAAAAAAGTCAAGAGGAAAGCTGAAAACAGGCGGGGGCTGGAACAGTAATGTTCAAACCAGGGGTTTCAGAGTGGGTGAGAAGGAACCAGTGGGTAAGATTTCAGCCTCCTCCCTGCACTCTTTTCTGCTCCCCCTTAACAAGAGTTAGAGCTTCTCTTTTCTACATTTAGGCTTCAGCATAATGGTTCATTTTAAAAAAATAAAGTATGCATATGTATACTGACCTCTGGGTATCTTGGAGAAGCCCCAAAGGATTAGAACAATGCAACAGAAGTGAAATAGGATGCCTGATGAGCGGACACCTGGAATTTCCCTACTATCTTGGATTCTAGCTGGCTTAATGGAAAAGTCTATTTACAGCTCCTGTGGTTTCAACACTAATTAACTCTGTATGTCTAGATATCTATTGTCCACCTAGTTCTTCCTATGGTTAGACTTACCTTTAGTACCTATGAGTTGTGCCAGATACTAACACTATGGGGTATGGGTGAGGAGAGGAACATTTTGAAAGCAGGAGAAATCCTGCAGAGAGTAACAAAAATAGAATTTGAAATAGACCCCAAAAGTCATCTGATGCAACCCCTATTGAATGCAAGGAGCCCTTCCATAGCATTCCTGACAAATAGCCTTGTTGTAAGCCCCTGGTTAGATTCACCTGGTAACAAGGAGCATACAAACTCAGAGAGCAGCCCACCACTCAAACTCTTTCTCCTAAGAGGCAGTTCCTGCTTTTCTGATTTTCTCTTCCAAAGACTCGGGCTTGTGTCTCATTTAATCCTCATAACCACTCATTAAGCTAAGTGTTATAATCCCCCTTTTAACATAAGGAATCAAAGGCTCAGCAAGGTTATATAAGTAAATTGCTCCAGAATACCTAGAACTGGGATTGAAACCAAGGTCTCTGACTACAAGCCTTTTTCTCTTTATACACCTGAAGCCTTGCCTGTCCACAGTCTACCCTTTTCCAGTTCTGTCCTCCCGAGTAACCGGGAACAGGCTAACTCTTCATTCCTCATCCCCAAGCCTGTGCAGGCACGAGGACACATGCCCCACTTAGTTTATTTAGATGCAGATACCAAGAGAGGTTCACCTGACTCGTCAAGGTCACATCACATGCCTGTCTGGCCTTCACAGGCTTCCAGCAGCCACTCTCGAGAACACTGTCCTGATCATTCTTCACTTTCCTTTCAAAACACTTGAACGTGTCCCTTCACTAGGGGACAAAGCCCAAACTCTCTTTGGGTATCCAAAGACCCTTACATCCCTTACATTCTGGTCTCCAACTTACCTTTCTATACTTAGTGATCCACTCTTCTTCATACTCCCATGTTGTGCAAAGTTGGCACCCATATTCCCTAATAAGTTTTTTCCTTAATCTGACTTTTGCCCATTTCTAGTAAAATCTATCTCACGGGGTTTTATGAGAATTTGAGGAAACACCACCGGCAAGGTGATAGAGCACATTGCCTGACACATAAGACATCAGTAAAGATAGCTTCCTTTTTCTTACGCCACAAAACAATTGTACTATTATTTATAGAGAGAGCTTATGTTCCTCACTGACTAAGTTTCTGAGGACAGGATGCCAATTTGTGTTATCTTTAAGTTCTTTAGGGAATCCAAAGCCCTGCTTCACCCTATAGACATTCAATAGAAATTCACTGGTACTGACTGAATGAATGAATGAATGCTGTCTTTTGCTTAAAACTTTTAACCTGCCAGGAGCTAACTCTTCAGAAACTCGTGAAGAACTGGACCAAAGTTGTCTTAAAGGATGTGGGTGCCTCAGACTATTCTTACCCTAGTCACACTGCTAAACACAGAGTGAGTTGGACACATGGTATAAATCATGAACCCAAATTCAAATGAAACAAGCCTAGCTTTAGAATTCTTTCTAAAGGAAATTGCGGCTTATTCCGTCTGATTCTAAGCATGGCATTGGTGATAACCCAGGCACCATTTTAATATCCTTTAGCTGGATACTAGGCCACTGACATCATCTATGAAACCAACGTTCCTCCTTATTCCCTTCCTGCCCATGGAGACAGGTTAGAAAGAAGACCGGTATCTCCCTTCAAGTAGGGTCTTATTTCAATAACTCTTCCCTTTCAACCCAGATTGTCCTCGTTATTCTCTGGTTACCTGCCAGACAAATCCAAAAACCCAGCTACATTCAATTATCCATTTTATTATTCTATTTTTAAATGGAAAACAACTTTAAAAATAAAGACTATTGCTTTTCATGGTCCTTGATTAATGTTCAATTAATGGCTATACTAAACAAATTGAATTCCCTTAAATAGTTAAGCCCATTTACAAACATAGTTAATTGAATTTCCTAAAAAGCGTGTCTGGTTCCTCTACTCTGAGAGAGTCCAGAAAGATGGCTGGTCAGTCCTTCCAGGACACAGCAACAATTCCTCTCTTCTGTTCCACGCAGATGATGGGCAGAGGGTTCTTCCCAAGCAGGCCAAACCCAGGCTGTCCAGAGATGACAAGTCACTGCCATTCCTTCTTAAAACAGGCACTGTGCACAAAGCCTTGTTAGAGGTCCCGGGAATGCACCCAATCAACAGCAGAGCATTATTCATAACCAGTAACTCCCACTTTAATTTTCATCTGCCACAATATTTAGTAAGGCTCATTTTTCAAATACAATATCATGGCTCACTACTAATCAAAATTTACCCCCCTGGAGAGTTGTAGTGTACCCCATTCTCTGGACGACTGCCACATATGATTCCCAGACCCCAGACTAATCCATTAATTTCTACCCCACTCACCTTTTCACCTGGACAATCATTAATTTACTGTTGCTTTATTCAGTCTCTCCTAATCCTTAACTAGAATCCTTCTACTTAACTAGAATTTACATTTTCAGTGGCAGCTTAGATTTCATTTTAGAAACTCCTAGGGGGATGAAGAGGACATCCAGACTGGAGAGCACAGATGTAAAGTGAAGATGGGACGACGGGTTCAAATAAATGGTTTTGTTAAAGGGACTTTTGTGGCAAGTCGAAACTAGTTGAGGATTAACAAATCTTTAGGCTAGAGCATCTGATCTCCCAAATCCTATAAAAGTTGGGTTCTCTCCTGCTTTCCCTAGCTCCTCCAGATTCTATCTCCAGAAAGACCTTGTCACTGAAGGATGCTGACTGTGTAGCATGTGAATTGCCAGTAATAAGTATGGTGGTTTGTTAAACTAGCCGGGGTATTAAGGAGGCAAGGAGAAAGTGGCTCAGTCATCACTTTAGTATGTCTGTCTTTACGTGATTTGAACCTTGTTTCTCCTATATCACCCTGATATAATTTCCATTTGACCCTATATTGCTCAAATTCTGAATTAGTCATAGTGTAATAGCCATAGAATTACCTTCTCTATTGTAAGATGCTACTTCTGAAAAAGATCATCACCCATTCCTGAATAAGAGGAAGTGTAAGAAATAGCACCTCCTCTTTGGTAAAATTAAATAAAGCACTGAGTTCTAAGACATAGGATCACTTGACATTTTGAGGATCACTTCATCATCTATAAATGGGATGACATCAATGCTAAAGAAAGCATTGGAGTGGAGCCACAAACCCCTGGATGCTGCCAACCCCACAGCTTCCTTCTAACAGTCCAAAATGGTTCTTCACAGAATTCTCAGTTAGCAGCCCGAGATCTTTGAACGGTACTGACTGGACCATGGATTCCCACCTGAATCAAAGACGGTCGAGTATAAGCTTGCCAACAGCATGGAGCAAACAAGCATGGGAACTTACCAGCAGAATTGCCTACTAACTAGTCTCAGTGTCCCCATCAGATTCTCTCTCAAGATAGTGAATGTGAGACACATTAAAAAAAATAATAATAATAGCAACAACCCAGAGAGTAAAGCAGAAAGAAGCAGAGAGGGACATCGAATGAAAGCAAGAAACAGAAGCATGAGTAAGTAGCATTATGAAGTCTAAAAAGTGAACCATGAGACCGTAAACCCCAAAAGAGTAGTGGATAGTAGCAGCAGAAGTAATAGTGAAAGAACAATGATGATAAAAATGATGATAATAGGAAACACCAATTTCTCTCTGGTACTTTTTTTTTTTAAAGATTTTATTTATTTATTTGACAGGCAGAGATCGCAAGTAGGTAGAGAGGCAGGCAGAGAGGAGAAAGCAGGCTCCCCGCAGAGCAGGGAGCCCAATGTGGGACTCGATCCCAGGACCCTGGGATCAAGACCTGAGCCGAAAGCAGAGGCTTTAACCCACTGAGCTACCCAGGTGCTATAAATATATTATATAAAATATAATATATTTAAAATATATATTAAATGCTATAAATATATTAACTCCAATCTTCTGAGGTCTGTTTCCATTTCACAGATGAGGAAACTAGGCCACAAAAGGCTAAGTAACTTGCCCAAAGTCCCATGCTAGCGTGATTCAACCCAGCTGAGCACTATAGAGTCTGTGTTAAGAGGGAAGCTGAGTTGGTGCACCTGGGTGGCTCAGTGGGTTAAGCCGCTGCCTTCGGCTCAGGTCATGATCTCGGGGTCCTGGGATCGAGTCCCGAGTCGGGCTCTCTGCTCGGCAGGGAGCCTGCTTCCTCCTCTCTCTCTCTCTCTCTGCCTGCCTTTCTGCCTGCTTGTGATCTCTGTCTGTCAAATAAATAAATAAAATCTTTAAAAAAAAAAAAAAAGGAGGGAAGCTGAGTTAACCAGAATAATAGACACATAGCCTTACTGTTGAATATTTAACCATGCTCCCGTTCGTAAAGGCTTGATGGCTCAGTGGTTTCCGGCATTTCCTTCATTCCCCGGGTAGTCTCACACTAAATCTCCACCGCTTGAGGTAATCTGAACTCCTGAAATAATCTTGCACTGGGACTTCAAATGAGACAATAAATGTGAGAGCATTTTACCTTCCCTGAAATAAATGGCCCAACTGAAGTGTTTTTATTCTGAAAGAAGGTGAAAGTTCTGAAGAGGCAGTCTGGTGATCAAGATTGAATTTTTCTCGTAATCACATCACTCTGCAACATAGCTTTGCGTCAGGCTCAGTTTATCTTGGTGGTACATTTTTCCACGCACTGTGGG
The DNA here is from genome assembly GCF_011764305.1 of Mustela putorius furo. Classification (NCBI taxonomy): domain Eukaryota; kingdom Metazoa; phylum Chordata; class Mammalia; order Carnivora; family Mustelidae; genus Mustela; species Mustela putorius. The sequence continues at coordinate 24,030,931 of NW_025422368.1, read as the reverse complement.
AATTTTAGTGTGTGTTCGTTTTCAACATGTAATTATCATTACATATTAATTAAATATAATTATATTAATTACATGACCCTGTTCTACCTCATTCCTTCCCTAAGCAGCTAGAGCGAAGAGGCTATGATTACAGGGGCAATGAACAAAGACCCAAAGAAAAGCAGCTTGAATATTGTTTTATCCTTCCACCACCTCTCACAACAGCAACCAGATCACTTAGGGTATTGAAGGAGTTTTAATTTATTCTAACTCTAATGAAAAAAATCAGGACATACATTGCTACCATCTTCTTTTTTCACAAAAAAACTAAAAACTTTTCTCAATCAACCCCATTTTGCTTTTATTGAGCCCATTCGTGAGAGTCCCACATATGTGATGACAGTTGATGCTTTCTTACAGGGCTCCTTTGCAGGGTTCTGAGCTTTGCTTTCAAAAGGGCAATCAGTGGACATTGTTGAATCAGTGCCTCCCTCAGCATGTTAAGGACAGAAAAAGTTGGAGCTTAGATTCAACCCTCCCTTAGCAGAGGTTGAGTAGCAAGACATTGAAGTCTGCTGAAATACTAGCAGAAGATTTAGAACTTTCTGGGTTGTACTAAATATTATTTCCATATGGTATCATTGTTTGAAAAGTTGTTAGCATTGGGCATTAAATTCTGATTTGTTCAACGCACTGGCTTCTCAGTGTTCTTAGAAGGTAATAAACATGTAAAAGAAAATAATCACCCCTTTCCAAAATGCCACTCAAAATCCCCTGACTTTACCTCATAATGAGGACTAATCTTATAAGAATCAGCTTTCTTTGTCCTGTCCTATTTTAGATATTAGGGTTGTGTTCCGTTGCCTTCTAAAGCTTTATTTATTTATAGAATAAAAGAGTCATATGTGTGGAAATAATAACACTTTTGTCAGAAAGTCAGGCAGCAACTTGGAAGCTCCAGGGTCCAAGTGCCACTTTCAGCGGAGCACACTTCTACAGACTTGGAGAGAGAGAAGAGAAAGAAATCACGTACCCTGTAGCAGAGACCCTAAGACTATAAATAAGCAAATTATTGAACAGCCTGCATTGTTCACCCCAGCAGAGTCTCTCAGCTCTGAAATGTCCCTGCCTACTCCCCGTATACACTCTCCCTTCCCCCTGACTAATGTCTCACTGACCAGAAATAGGTGAAAAAAGCCCAAACTATTCTTTCCTGTGACCCTGTGACTCAACCTCCACAAGACTTTTAATGTTTAAACTTTAAACACCTTTGTTGGTAACCCTTTCATGTTTTCTGAGAACTAAGTCCTAGAACCTGATTTAATCTTCTCAGCAAATCTAAAGGTAGGTCCAGTTATTATCACAACCTTCCAGATAAGGAAACTGAACTGGTTTTAGAAGCAGAACTGGCTCCATGGGCGGGAGATGTGTGGAGTCACAAAGGGCCCATGCTTAGAGGGGCCCCATACTTGGTTTAATCCGCTGTCACCATCCTGAAATTCGTAATTCCTTAAAGGGCCCCACATTTTCATTTTGTACTGGGTCCCACAGATTACATAGTTTATTTTTTCTAGAAGGAGTAAATTTCCCTAGGTCCCTTTATTGGTTTTCTAGGGTTGCCATAATGAATTACTGCAGATTGGGTGCCTTTAGGCAACAGAAATTTTTATTTATTTATTTATTTATTATTTATTTATCTGACAGATCACAAGAAGGCAGAGAGATGGGCAGAGAGAGAGAGAGAGAGGAGGAAGCAGGCTCCCTGCTGAGCAGAGAGCCCGATGCGGGGCTTGATCCCAGGACCCTGAGATCATGACCTGAGCCAAAGGCAGAGGTTTTAACCCACTGAGCCACCCAGGCACCCCTAGGCAACAGAAATTTATTTCCTCACAATTCTGCCAGCTGGAAATCCTATCAGGGTCCGCAGGATTGCTTTCTTCTGAAGCTGCTCTCCTCGGCTTGTGGATGGCTTCTCCCTTCTTTGTCTTCACATGGTCTTCAGGATTAAGGTCTATCCTATGACTTAGTTTTAACCTAATAACTGTTTTAAAGACACTATCTCTGAATTCAGTCACATTCTGAGGTAGTAGGCATTAGGTCTTTGATATCGAAATGTGGGGGGAGGCAGGTATGGAGAGACAACTCAGCCCATAAGAGTCCCATAACAGGGGCGCCTGGGTAGCTCAGTGGGTTAAAGCCTCTGCTTTCGGCTCAGGTCATGATCCCGGGGTCCTGGGATCAAGACTTGCATCGGGTTCTCTGCTCAGCGGGGAGCCTGCTTCCTCCTCTCTCTCTGCCTGCCTCTCTGCCTCCTTGTGATCTCTGTCAGAGAAATAAATAAATTCTTTAAAAAAAAAAAAAAACCATAACAACCGGTGTGTGGAAGAGCCTCTAAGATTTGTTCTATTCATTATTCTCTACGTGTCTTCACAAATACCTATGTGAGTTGTAAAAGTGCCTCTTATCACCCGTAGGAGAAGCAGAGGCATAGAAAGGTCAGTACTTGCTATCATGAAACTAAATGGCAATACAGGAAATGCGTTACTACAATGTCAGCGCTGGGTTGAAACCTCAGCTCTCCTGGCACTGAATCCCCTGCTGGCCCAGTACCACCTTTTGCAACCTACACACACAGACACTGCTGCCAGGAAAGACGGGCCCTCTCTACAATTATAGGTTCTGGACTCTTTGCCTTTGGTAGATTTCAAAATAGCACAGTTGACTGTTTCTAGCCAGGAAGAAAAAATCATTACTCTTCTCCTCACAAGTTACACAAAGGCACCTCTGTGGACTATATCCAACATACCATTGTGTCACGGTTTTATCTTGTTCTTTCACTGGCTCCAAGCTGTGAGTGTGAGCAGGGTGAAGTGAGTTTGTGGAGATTAACAGGAGAGTAAGGTAACTCATTTAAATGATAAAACAGGAAACCCATCTCCAGTTTGGACATAGATAGTGTTGGAATGTGAACAGATCTGGAGTCCGGACTAAAGACTTGGGCAGTAGTAAAATATGGTGTGGCAAGGCGGGCAAGGGAGGCACCAGATTTCTTCTTTTAAAGGAAAGCGTCCTTGATGCCTGCTGGGCAGAGAAAGCGTTTGTCGTGCTTTGGCTCGCAGGTACAGTGATGTGGGAAGGGTCAGAGAGGAGGGACAGGGCTTTGGTCTTCGCCCTGGCCTTGATGCTAATGGTGGGCAGTATACTTCACCTCTCCAGACTCAACCTTCTTTTTGGCAACATGGTGCTTTCAAGTCTCATGCCTGTCTCTCAAATTCAGTATTGTTGGTGGGGTGTAACAAGTTCTCTTTGTAAAAACAAGAGAGCATGGCATATACATATAGTTTTTCATTGATACTCCGTTCCCAGTTACCGTAATGTGATCTTTTATAATTTATTAGTTTTTAAAAAGGCATTTTCCTGGAAGATTAGAAAAACCATACATCAGCAGGGAAACCAAACAGTACTGTGGCCAGATGATCAAAACTAATATGACTAATGAGGGGAAGATGGACTTTGTATGCCTGCAGATATGATGCCCTGAGAAGGACACAACACCACTTAGGTGATTTTCTGGGCCAAGATGCATAGTATGAATCAAATCATGGGGAAACATCAAACAAACCCAAACTGAGGACCTTTTGTAAAATGACTGGCCTAATCTTAAAAATGTCAGTGACATGAAAGGGAAAGAAAAGTTGAAAAAAAAAAAGCTGAAAGTAGGTTAAAAAAAAGTTGAAAGCAGGTTAAAAAGACAAATTACGCACAAGTATAAGTCGTCTTATATATTCGTCTTATATATTCCAATGGGGGGTTGATATTCAATATATTCTAATAATATATTAGGAATATATTCTTAATATATTGAGCTGCTTAATTAACCAACCCTGGAACCAGCCTGGCTGCAGACATTTTGTCACATGATGTAATAAACGTCCTTATTCTTTAAGCCAGTATTGCTTAGTATCTGTTACAGATAAAAGCATACCTACAGTTAATCCTCTATTTTTAAACAAGATAATGTGGCCATTTGCACTGCTCACTTATCAAACACATGTAGCAAATTTCTTCCAAAGGAAAAAAGTCATGGGACCAAATCTGGGTTTTGAGCATGTGGTGAGGTCACTAGCCAGAAGCTAAAGGGAACAACGAGTTTCTAGATTAGGACAGGCAGTCCCAGTCATGCCCAGAAACTGAGAATGGGAAGGCCAGTCTTACTCTCTGGAACACCTCTGACTCTGGAATATGTACTGGGATTTAGACTTGCTTTGGCTTCCAGAGGGGGATTCAATATGGGGAATAGACAAGGTGGAGGAAGCAGTAAAAGCTGTAGCTCAGTATCCATGCCTCAAGTATAGGCCGGGTGAAAAGTGGACCATTGGCCTTTCCAAGCCTATGTTAATAACCTTTGCATCAATGTGACTTCTGGGAAAAGTGATCAGTGGCAGAGATGATGCCAAAGAAGGGCAACGTGGCAGGTGGGGTCTGAAAGCTACAGCACTGGTGGAGGCTGAACTTGGCAAATCAATGTTAGTTCACTGATTCGTTAATAAAACTTTATCAAACACTTGTTATTTCTAAGTAATGTTATAGATGCTGAACATACAGGGCTTACCATGGCATTGTTCCTGCCTTCACAGAATTTACAATCCATGTTTGGAAGGTTGTGTGTCACCCGAAAAGACTACAGACACCGTACTCAGATAGATGAAGATTCAAGTTCTGACTCTTCCATTTATAGTGGGACAATGGACTTATCCTTTATGTGCCTCAGTTACCTTATGTAGAAGAATGGAGATAATGGGGTGCCTGGGTGGCTCAGTCAGTTGGACATCCTACTCTTGATTTCAGCTCGGTCATGGTCTCAGGGTTGTGAGATGAAGCCCTGTGTTGGGCTCCACTCTTAATGGGGGATCTGTTTCTCTCCTTCTCCTTCTGCCCCTCCTCAGCTTGTGTGTGTTCTATCTCTCTCTCTCTAAAATAAATAAATAAGTCTTTAAAAAAAAGAATGAGGATAACAATAATATATGACTCATCAATTCACTCTGAGGATTAAATAATGAAATGTGTATGAAACACTTTTCACATAGTGCATGAAACATAGTAATCATTTGATAAACATTATTTTTTATTATTATATGTGTAGTTTTTGTTACATAATCAGTTAATAACAATCATTGTTACTGTTGCTATTTACATTTGTGCTCTTCTTGTGCTGAAGGATAGAATTTTGTTGATAAATCTGAGTGCAGCCTTATCTGCAAGGCCACCAAAGGAGGTCAGGTTGATGTGTGCAGAGTCTTGCCTGAAACGCACTAACTACCCTCTTTTCCTCAACACCTTTGATGTACACACAAGAAAGCGTGAGTGTGAGAGGCTGTGAAGGTCTCAGAAGCCCCAGGACTATTGTCTTTTCACATCAGCCATATTCTTACCTGGAGAGATTACTTCCATCTGAGAGGGAGCAATATACTTTTCCAAATGCAAAGAAAACACCATTCACGTTGGGAAGGAATTTGTGTCATTAAAAACTCCAAAAGTCAGGGGCTTTTCAGTCACTTGATTTGCTATGAAAGAACTTTCCATTTCTCCCTAATACTTCACTGACCATATTTTTGAGGAAGAAAATAAGAAAATGAGAAAAAAATTATTCCTACATCCACACTTAAGAACATTAACTGTGCAGTGTGGACCGAATATCACATGTGGTATTATTCTGAAAAGGCCTCTGGATCTCATCAAGTACAAGTACAGGAGGACGTTTGGCCATGTATGAGACTGCTTCTTAGTCAAGTGTTCTTCATCTGGTAAACTCAAATGTCGCAATAGACACTACTGCTTGTTCTTACTCAGGAAAGGAAAATAACCACACAAACAACACAGGCATTTGGTAAAGTTCTAAAAGAACTCCCTTAATTCCAACATGCATAGCTTCTTCTTTTACCTAGGCCATGTATCAGTCAAATGCATTTAATTATGTACTTGATAATACACTTATTAAAACTTTTACTTGCTACCATTTAATTCCAAAATGGCTGTTACCCATAAATTAAAATTTGTCTGGATCCATTTACAAAAGAAAATGAAACTCATTTGTCTTATTTACATATACTTTAAAAAAAAAATCAAACTAGACTTTGAAAAGTAATTATCTCATCCACCTCTATTTCCACCTACTCAGTTTCCCTCCTTGGATCTACAACTAAGAGTCTGGAACAATACAGACCATAGATTAGGCTGTTAGCCATTCACTGATGCCATTGAGCATCCAGGCATTTTTTGTTTTTGTTTTTTTATCTCTTGAGGTATCCATCAGCCTTGCTCTAAGGGTTGTAGGGCTGAACTAGATTGTACATTCCTTTCATGGTTGCAAGAGGACCTAAGGAATTTCAAGCACACCAAATGTGCACCCAGTGAAATCCGAAAGTAAAATAAGAGATTTTTCCTTCTACTATCTCTTTCTAAGGTAAAGGAATCTTGCTCAGACACTTCCCCTCCCCTGGTAGATATACTCTCAGGTTTCACTGGTCAGAAATGAATCACATGTTTGCTTCTAAACCAATCATTAGGAGCGCCTGGGTGGCTCAGTGGGTTAAATCCTCTGCCTTGAGCTCAGGTCATGATCACAGAGTCCTAGGCTCTTTGCTCAGCAGGGGGCCTGCTTCTCTCTCTCTCTCTGCCTGCCTCTCTGTCTACTTGTGATCTCTGTCAAATAAATAAATAAAATCTTAAAAAAAAAAATAAACCAATCATTAACAAAGGGATCAGGGCCTTGTGTAAGCCAATTAGGATCTGATCCCCAGTGGTACAGGGCAAGGATATCTTTCTCAACAGTAAGAAGGGGAAGTGAGGCATGGCGGCTGGGTAGGCTTTGCTTCATTATTATGAACTTTGCCTTATTTCTTAGGCTATATCACTTGGAGATTATATCAGTAAAATCAGTCAATTTTAAATCAAGGAGAAAGAAAAACCCATCATCCCAAGCAGTCAAGCAAAAACCGATGTGTCACTTGGTCAGTAACTATTCTATGACAGAGTTTAATTTTTTTTTTATTTTTTAAAGATTTTATTTATTTATTTGACAGAGAGAGATGACAAGCAGGCAGAGAGGCAGGCAGAGAGAGAGGAGGAAGCAGGCTCCCTGCTGAGCAGAGAGCCCGACCGGGGCCCGATCCCAGGACCCTGAGACCATGACCCGAGCCGAAGGCAGCGGCCCATCCCACTGAGCCACCCAGGTGCCCCTATGACACAGAGCTTTAATGAGTTTTCTCAAATGCATGTAGAAAAAAAGATTCAAAAACTGAAATTTTAAAAAAATTAAAAATTAAAAACTAAGATGGTTTCAGACCTTATGAAGTTAAGACAAAATTGAAGCTAATCTCCTAGGTGACTAACAGGCCCTCTGACAGAAGAGCTGTCCCGTCTCTCACACCCACCCACCCTTACATATATCACCCCTCACTGCAAACTAATGTCCTATGGAAATCTTTACCTTTCCCCAGTTCTGTGGGATGGCAGGCCTGGGACCCTTAGTTTGAACATACCGTCTCGTCCACCTCTAATCTAAGGTGGACCATATAACCTTGGACTCAATTTCACCTGCCAGTGAATTTAGTTTTGCTGCCTTGAGACTTAATAAGTACCAAACGCCTGAGTACATTTGTTCCCACCAATTTGCCCTCTCCTCTCTAGCCCAGGGTGATTATACAGTCTGTGTGAATAAATCCAGTCATGTAACTGGGAAATTCATTTGTCCTACGTGGAGCATGTTTTTCTCCTCTCCCTCTAGTCCTTTATCCAAGTACAAACCTCTCACAGATCTAGCTAGCTCCTTTCCTCCTATGGTTACCTATCCTTTTTAAACTTTGACTCCTTCACCCTGGATATAGCTCATTCCTTTTCAGACTTTTAGCATTCGGAGCAAAATAATCCCTCAGGAAATTTTGCTCAGTAATTATGATGCTAGTGTCCCCTTTCAAATGGACATATTTTCTGATATTATGTGTATAGGTAATGTGGTGTCCATAAATTTTCCTAGTTTAGTCTCTGCTCTTGTGGAGCTTACATTTCAACAGAGACAGATGAATAATAAGCCTAATAAACGAATAAATTATATATATGTTAGAAATCATAACAAAATAAAGGAGGAGAATTGGGAGGGATGGAATGCGGATGCGAGGATTGCAATATGAAACATGATGGTCATATAGGTCTCATTAAGATGACGCCTTTAGGGGCACCTGGGTGGCTCAGTGGGTTAACCCTCTGCCTTCGGCTCAGGCCATGATCTCAGAGTCTTGGGATCAAGCCCCAATTCAGGCTCTCTGCTCAGCGGGGAGCCTGCTTCTCTCTCTCTCTGCCTGCCTCTCTGCCTACTTGTGATCTCTGTCTGTCAAATAAATAAATAAAATCTTAAAAAAAAACCAAGATGACGCCTTTAAAAGTTGAGATATGATTCACATACTATAAAATCACTGTTTTAAAGTATACAAATTCCGTAATATTTAGTATATTGACAAGGTTGTGCAACCATCACCACTAGTGAATTCCAGAATATTTCATCACTCTAGAAAGAAACCCTGTACTCATTAGTAGTCACTCCCTCCCTGCCTGCTGCCAGCCGTTAATCTACCTTGTCTCCATGAATTTACCTATTCTGGACATTTCATGCAAATGGAATCATACAATATGTTACCTTTTGGGTCTGGCTTCTTCACTTAGCATAATGTTTTCAAGGGTCATTCATGTCGTGGCATGTATCAGTATTTCATCCTTCTTTTGTGGTTAAGTAAACACTTCATTGTATGGGTAGACTATATTTTGTTTACTATTGGTTGATGGCTATTTGGATGGCTTTTAGTTTTTAACTGTTAAGAAATGCTGCTAGGAACATTCATCTACAGGTTTTTGTGTGGACTTATGTTTTTTAATTCTTTTGGCTATATATCCAGGAGTGAAACTACTGGGTCATATGGTAACTCTACATTAACTTTTTGAGGAATTGTTTTTCTAAGAGACTATTTCATTTTACTCTGTCATTAGGAGTATATCAAGTTTCCAATTTCTACACATGCTCACCAACACTTAACATTATCTGCCCTTTTTATTATAGCCAAGGGGATGACATTTGAACTAAGATTTAAAGGCAACATGGAAGTGAGCCATGTGAATATTCAGGGCACAGACTGGCAGGCAGAGAGACAGCCGGGGCAAAGCCCATGAGGTGAGAGTATGCCTGACGTGCTCCAGCAACAGCAAGATGGACAGCGAAAGTGGAGTGCTGTGATCGAGGGGACAAGTGGAACAGAATGAGGTGAGAGCCAATGGAGGGTCAAGTACAGGTTGCTGAAGGCCATTGTCAGGATTTTGGTTTCGTTTTAAAAGAAATGGGAAGCCACAGAAAGATTTTGGAGCAGAGGGGTGATGTGATTTTACCCACATCATAACAGTATCATTCTTTTTTTTTTTTTTTAAAGATTTTATTTATTTGACAGAGAGAGATCACAAGTAGACAGAGAGGCAGGCAAAGAGAGAGAGGGAAGCAGGTTTCCTGCTGAGCAGAGAGCCCGATGCGGGACTCAATCCCAGGACCTTGAGATCATGACCTGAGCCGAAGGCAGCAGCTTAACCCACTGAGCCACCCAGGTGCCCAACAGTATCATTCTTACTGCTGAATTATATGTGGACAAGGGTGGAATCAGGAGAATCAAAGAGAGAATTGGTAAAATTTTGCAGTAACAGTGATGTTATTATTAAGAGCAGTTGCTGTCAAGGAGATGGTGAGGAGAGCTTGAATTCTGTATATGCTTTAAGGTAGAACCAAAAGATCTCCTGCCAGACCTCAAGTGGAACATAAGAAAGAAAGGAATCAAAATTTGTGCTTCAATGACTTTCTTTCCTTTTTTCTTTTCTTCTTATCTTTCTCTCTTTCTCTTTCTTTCTTTCCTTCCTTCCTTCAGAGAGAGAGAGAGAGAAAGAGAGTGATTGTGAGCAGGGGTGGAGGGGCAGAGGGAGAGGGAGAGAGAATCTTAAGCTGACTCGCCACTGACCATGGACCAAGATGTGGGGCTCAATCTCAAGACCCTGAGATCATGACCTGAGACAAAATCAAGAGTCTTGTGCTTAACTGACTGAACCTTTCAGGCACCATCAGTGACCTTCATTTCTAGAAATAGTGTATCAAGAAGTATATTCAAATTCACTTTTTCTCGATTAGGTCAAATGAAAAGCTCTTTTTTTTTTTTTAAAGATTTTATTTATTTGACAGAGAAAGGGTGAGAGCAAGAGAGAACAATTAGGGAGAAATACAGAGGGAGAGGGAGAAATAGGCTCCACACCAAGCTGGGAGCTCAATGTCAGGACCTGAGCCAAAGGTGCAGGCTCAACCAACTGGGCCACCCAAGTGCCCCAGATTCAAAGTTCTTAATTAGGTAATCTCACATGTTTAAAATATTGTCCATGGTAGTAATAATAATAATAATACCCTACAACCTATTAAGTGTTGAGTCCTTTAATCCAACTATCTCATGAGGCATGTACTATCTTCCACTATTTATACATGTGTGAACAAAGACAGGATTAATAACTGACAGCTTCCCTAATTTTTGTCCCTGTTTCCAACTTAGAACCAACTCATAACCATTATGAAGGATACCCCCCTTCTAGTTAGCCCATCTACATCTCCCTCATGCCAGTAGCCTTCAATCAAGATATACCTGAAGCCTTCCTCTTTTTTCACTGTTAAGCTTTCCCACTCCTCTGCCTTTCTTGAGTCTCTGTTAAGACACAAGTCATGGTGGCTGACTTGTTGCTATAGCAGGTTTGGTTATGTGTTCTCATTTGGTTAGTCTTCATTTGTTTCTACAGGTGTGTTGGATCAAACTCCCTGGGAAAGGACTTTAAAGTTGAGACTCAAGTGTAGGTTTACTGGGGAAGAGTCTCTAGATCATTCCCTGTGAAGGGGATGATGGGGACAAGACGGGGCAGAGAGAGAAGCTGCACTGTGACATAGTTGCACTAGAGCTTTAATTACTCTCATGGGGAGCTCTGAGTCAGGTTGGCCCTTCAGAAATGTACCCTGGCCTGGATCACTTGTTGGATGCAGAGTACCCTTGGGAAAGGAGAGGAACCTTAGGCAGAGGAGATCTCTTTGACCACAGACAAGTTCAGGGGGAGATCCTAGCTGTGAACTCTCAGCAGCCAACACTCTGGGGAGCTGTGGAATGAGTGCTGGGATGGACTTCGGGACAGAGGGAGGGTGGAGATTAGAAGACCCTACCAGACACACAGTTGGCAGCAGATCATTACTCTAACATAAGCTTTGGATCCAAGTTTAAATCTCCTTTCACTACAGTATAGCTGTCTTTGCTCAAAGAAACATGACCAATGGAGACTTTGTGACCATTTATTTTCTGTCCTCCTAATCCAAAACCAAGACCATATTTGTAAAATGACTCTGAAATTTTTTAGTAAGCGATTGTGTACATAGTGGTTGACTCAATTGAATATGGCATTTAAAAGATCTGAAATAAAACCCAATCAACCAAAGCAGTTAACTGAATTACCGCATAAAGGCATTTAGATCATCTTAATATTATGGTACTTTACTAAATGTTTCCCTCTCTCAATAGAGTAGAACATTGTGACATCCAGCTTTCCAGCTTGAGATGTTGGCAAATTGAAAATAAACTGATGAGAAAATAGTACATTTCCCACTTTAAGGCTATACATGCCCTAGTGAAAATTATTCCATCTTAGTTTAGATATTAATAAAGCCTATCTAAGTAATTAGTAAAATATTAATTTTATTCTTAAAATAATCTAGTTCCCTTATTTTCATCACTAGTGTTATATGATTATTGCAGGACTTTTAACTTTAATTGAGTTAATTAAATTCAATACGTCCTTTTTGGTTTTATAAACAAAGCAGCTGATCCTGTATCTAGTAACTGGAATTTTCCTGAAGATTATAAAAAACATATACCAAGTTCTGTCTACCAGTTGGTCTGAATAGTCCCTTTAATATTTGTAAATAAATCTGAGACTTCAAAAAGAAAATCTGTCTGCTAGCATGTTCTCTCACAATCACATGACCTTTTGAATATATTACTCATCGTTCCCAGAGCTTTTGGCTTTTTCCCTTTTCTGTTTGTCCTGGAAATTCCCTCATCCATACTCACTTCCTTCTCCCTTCCTGCAAAAGGAGTCACCTCTTTTTTTTTTTTTTTTTTTAAAGATTTAATTTATTTATTTGTCAGAGAGAGAGAGCGAGCACAGGCAGACAGAGTGGAAGGCAGAGTCAGAGGGAGAGGGAGAAGCAGGCTCCCTGCGGAGCAAGGAGCCTGATGTGGGACTCGATCCAGGACGCTGGGATCATGACCTGAGCGGCAGGCAGCTGCTTAACCAACTGAGCCACCCAGGCGTCCCAAGTCACCTCTTGATTAACCTTGTATGGGATCTCAGTCAAATTGTAATTCCAGGTAGTTTTGCCCGTAGCATAGCATAGCATAGCATAGCATAGCATAGTGGTTCTTAAACCTGGAGTCTTAAGACTTGTTATGGGAATGTATTAAAACAGAAGATATTAGAGATTCATCCAAGATCTAAAGATTCAGAATTTCTAGAGGTGAACCTCGGGCAAATGTATAACTGAATTTCTCTTTGTGGAATTTTGTTAGGTATCATAGCCTGAGAGCCACTCACAAGAAAATGTTGCATTTCTAGCAAATGATACAGTTTTCTGGCTTTAGAATGTCATGATGAAAGTGGCATTTGGGATCTATTCTTTTCTGACATTGTGTGTATCATAGCTTCTGGAGGGGGAAACAATAGGCTAGCTTTTCCCAGCAGTAATCCATTTGTATAATAAGGCATAGCAGAATGGAAACTTTATAAGTGTAAGGAACAGGGGCTGTTTGAGAAAAATTGCTATAGAAGAATTAGAAGGACCTGGTGATTTCTAGAATGCTAAAGCCGAAAGATAGTAAAGGAGTTGAAGGTTCCATTGAGAAAATGGCTATGGCATAAAATTATTATTTTTTATGATGGAATTATTGAGCAAATATTAAGTGTAGCACAAGATGAGGTGATAGGGAGACCACAAAGATACCAACACATAATTTAATTTGCTTCAATAGGTATTTATTGAGTATCTGCTATGTGCACAGCATTATCCTAAAGCGTGCCAAGACATGGTTCCCAAATCTAGATTTGTATTATGTTTGGCTGGGGAGATTTAAAAAAAAAAAGATTTATATTTATTTTAGAGAGAAAGAGAGCACACACGTGAGGGGGTAGGGGCAGCGGGAGAAAGAGAATCTCGGGCAGACTCCCTGCTGAGTGCAGAGCCTAAAGGGGGTTGGATTCCACAACCCTGAGATCATGACCTGAGCTGAAATCAAGAATTGGAGGGTTACCTGACTGCGCGACGCCCCCCCCCCCAAGTTGCCCTCAGCTAGGGAGATTTTTGAGAATAACGTTTGAACCTCATATTAGCTCTACTGAATCTAAGTATCTGGAGGTGAGATTGAAAGCGTTTAGTATATAAGGGTCCCCAAGTGATTCCAGTGCACACCGTCCATGGACCAGTTATTTGGCAATCAGAGACCACAAAAATGAGTGAGGCAGAGTCTTTTGACAAGAATGGATAAGCTGTTATGTTGAGCAAAATGCCCTAGCGTGTTTCCTGACTCTGTCTTGTATTCATGGCTTCTAAGTTTTACCCAGATGTTTCTTTCTCTGAAATGCCTTTTCCTCATTTCTGCCATGAAAATATTCTCCATCCTTCAAGATCCATTCAAATGTGACAGGGACCACATTCCCTGTCACCACCCTTCCAATCCCAAATCCATTACATAACCCAATATTGTAGAATCTATCCTTATAGTAACCACTGAACCCCTCATCTCCTTTCTAGCCTCATCTCCCCCTCATTAGCTCACCTGAACCACTGACTGGCCTTTTAGCTCATCCCTCACATTCCATCTACCCTCCTAACTCCAGTGTATGTATGTATGTATGTATGTATGTATGTATGTATTTATTTGACAGACAGAGATCACAAGTAGGCAGAGCGGCAGGCAGAGAGAGGGGAAGCAGGCTCCCCACAGAGCAGAGAGCCGGATGTGGGTCTTGATCCCAGGGCCCAAGGATCATGACCTGAGCCGTAGGCAGAGGCTTTAACCCACTGAGCCACCCAGGTGCCCCATCTTATTCTTTTTTAAAAAAAGATTTTATTTATTTATTCGACAGAGAGAGATCACAAGTAGGCAGAGAGACAGGCAGAGAGAGAGGGGAAAGCAGGCTCCCTGCTGAGCAGAGAGTCTGGTGCAGGGCTCTATCTAAGGACCCGGAGATCATGACCTGAGCCAAAGGCCAGAGGCCTAACCCACTGAGCCACCCAGGCGCCCCTCAAAATTCTTATTCTTAGAAAATGACTAATGTGACATATTCCCAAGTACTGTTAATAGAAAGATTGGGGATCTTATGAAAGACCACCTACAATTATGCTAAGTAAAGATGGCTCTTTGAAAGCAAATTAGGATGCTGTTACCAAAAGGGAAAGTGAATGTTAGGAGCAAAACTAAGAAGTGTCCACTACTCCCAAACTATGGCCCCAATCCTACTGAAGTAAAACTGATAATGATGGAAAGAAGTTCATTCTGTGCTTTTCTTTTTGAGGAAAATGGGGGAAGAAACAAGGAAGCTAATACTGGGTAGTCTCAGCGTTCTCGGCATTGGAGAAGACACTTGTGCTTTGAAGTAAATGTGTAAACAATGTGTGGAATGATTCAAGATGTAATTGTGAGTCATAAGGGTAAAGATAAACTGTTTTCATTTTTTCTGTGAACAAGCAGTTTTCATATAACTACTGTCTTTTGCCAAAAACCCAATAGTACTTTTTTGGAAAATATGTTAACCAACATAATACAAGGACAGCCAGAATTTTATTAAGGAGAAAATCAGTAGGGTAACAGTAACTTCCAAATCTCTAGGAAGGTAACAAGTCTTCCACTTCCAAGTTTAAGAAAGGTGCAATGATCTCCCGAAGTTCCCACATTCTGCGGCGTCCAAGCATTGTGGGGAGCAAGCTTTCAAATATAAACGTAGCATCAAAAAATAGGATATAACATGAAAGTCCAGTGAAGATGAGGACATAAAACATGATGAAAATCCTCAGTGCACGTTTCCTACAAGGAAAGAGAACATCTGCATTAAGAACGGTCTGAAGAACACCACACTGAAGAGACTCCTGGTTCCACCCCCCAGGTAGCTCTATAACGTCAAGGAAGTAATTAAACTTCTCTTGACCTCTGTTGACATCCTCAAAAGAAGGAGCTTCAAATAGTTGAGCTTGTAAGTCCCTCCTAGGGCTGGCATTAGAATTTTAAGGCTCTATAGCCATAAAACAATGAAACCTTGGAAATTATGAGACCTTTGAAATGCTCCTCTCACATTCTAGCAGATTATTGACATCTTGACCTCACTTGTGAGGAATAGTGACACTGATTTGGAGGGAAATAAGACCAGGCCCTTAGATATTCCTGGAGATATAAAATACAATGTGACAAATGGAGTCTAGCTCTATCCCTAGTTTTGTTCCTGCACCAGACTTACCCTTTTAAGGTAAAATAAACTTTCTCAAGTCTTTCAGGACTCCTCCTTCTAGGCTGTACCTATGATGTATTTTATTTATTTGATTTTAAATCCTTGCATTATTATTTTCTAACTATAAACGCAATACAGGATTAGGGTAGAAGATCTGGAAGATCCAGAAAAACACAAAGAAGGAAAGAAGTGTTGCGGATAATCCTGCTATCTGGAGATAATGGCCATCGGTAATATATTTCAGAAGAGAAAATTTAGAGCACAGTGAAAGCTAGCTATGGATCTATTTTGTGATCCAAGTCAGTGGATTCTGTAAACCTGAGCCAAGTTTCTTGGCATTATTGCCACTGGCTGTCTCTTGCTAGTGACACAAATAGTTGTTGCTTCTATTTAACACATTTTTAAAAATTAGAGATTTATTTATTTATTTCAGAGAGAGGGAGAAATGAAATGAAATGCTCCTCTCACATTCTAGCAGATTATTGACATCTTGACCTCACTTGTGAGGAATAGTGACACACAGAGGTGCAGAGGGAGAGGGAATCTCAAGCAGACTCTGCACTGAGCGTGGACCACCATGCAGAGCTCAATCCTATGACCCCAAGATCATAACCTGAGCTGAAACCAGGAATTGGTTGCTTAACTGCCTATGCTACCCACGCGTCCCATCACACATTCTATTAGAGAGCCAATGTATTGATAAATACTCGAGTCAGAAGAAGCTTTGAGGGTTTCCCTGCCCTCGAGAAGGGCTAAATATAGATTTGTTTTTTTCTTATGAAAGGAAAAACGACTCACTACTAAAACATAGCTAATAAATAAACATTGTTCTTCCTAAATTTCAAAACCAGTCATCTTTGGAAATACCAAACTGGAACATTTTCAAAGAAACACATTTTAACATTATTTTTAAAGAGAAAAATAGTTTTTTAAAATTATGGATAATTTGAAAAAGAGAGAAATGAAAAAGTTATAATCTCATCACCCTAATATCATCAGCTAAGTTTTGTTTCTTTTTTTCTTCTTTTCATTCATTCATTCTTTCTATTTCATATTAATTTTTTGTCTTATTTTGTTTGCTTTTCTTTCCTTATAGAGTATGTTCTTCCATTCTTCCAGTTTTTTCTTTCCTTAAGTGAACACTCTGGGTATGGTTAGGTTCAGATTTATGTATTTATATTTATCTATCTATCTATCTATCTATCTTTCAGATTTATTTTTTGACTGAATCATTTGAGTTTGATTTATAAGTCAATATAACTTAAAGAATTTTTCAGATTTTCTGTTATAAAAAAAAGAACATGTGTAATATTTATTTTTTAAAGTGCAGACTTTTTTTTTTTTGGAAAACGTCATAGCTACAAATTCAAAATACTTTCTTTCATATCAACCTATGTAGAACCAAATATTTGTGTCATTAAATATTTTAGTAAAAAAATTTTATTCATTTTGAATTTACCTTCTTTCTTTTTATTTTTTTAAAATATTTTATTTATTTATTTGATAGAGAGATCACAAGTAGGTAGAGCATCAGGCAGAGAGAGAGGGGGAAGCAGGCTCCCTGCTGAGCAGAAAGCCAGATGCAGGGCTCAATCCCAGGACCCTGAGATCATGACCTGAGCCAAAGGCAGAGGTTCAACCCACTGAGCCACCCAAATGCCCCTTGAATTTATCTTCTTTTAAAAATAAAAATATTCTTTTAACTTTTTAAATGCTGTTTATCTATTTACATGTTTATTTTTCAAGGTCTGCCATACATAAAACCTTTCATCTTTTCCAAAATGTTCAGATTATTTGTGGAAAGTCTACAAGGGAACTGAAGAATTGGGGATTATACCAGGAATCTGGTATAGAGGTATCTTCTGAGCCTAAAAACAACAATAACACCTGCAAGATAAACCTCCTCAAAAAGATAGTGTATAAGTATGCTTCAGTGGAACTAGTACATTCCCAAGAAATGTAGTTAGACAAGAAATTTGTCAAAGTCTTTGGTGGTCTTAACTAGAATATAATGATGTGATGAAAGATGGTCAACTCAACTGGATTGTAATCTGTCCATTTATATTTGATAATCATTTGATTATCAAGTGATAATCAAAAGGCATATACTTGTTTGATTTTTGAGATATAATTTGCATGCCATAAAATTTACCCTTTAAAGTGCATAATTCAGTGGCTTTTAGTTTATTTACAGGGTTGTACTGCCATCACCATTATCTAATTCCAGGAAATTGTCATCACCCCCAAAAGAAAGCCTGTACCCATGAACAGTCACTCCTTATTTCCCACTACCCTAAGGCTACACATTTACTTACTGTCCACATGGATTTTCCTATTTTGGACATTTCACAAGAATGGAATCATATAACGTGTGGGCTTTTGTGTCTGACTTCTGTCATTTGGCATACTGTTTTCAAGGGTAATCCAAGTCACAGCATGCATTAGTACTTTGTTCTTTTTTGTGGATGAACAGTACTCCGTTGTCTGGATACACCACATTTTATTTACCTATTCATTAGCTGATGGATATTTGTATTGTTTCTATTTTTATGAATAATGCTGCTATGAATATTCATGTACAAGTTTTGTGTGGACGTATACTCTCAGTTCTTCTGGGTGCATACTTAGGAGTGGGTCGGTTGGTAGCTGCCCTATATTTAACAATTACAGGAACTACCAAATTGTTTTCCAAAATGGCTGCACCATTTTACAACCCCTCTAGCGATGTCTGAGGGTTCTCATTTCTCCACATCCTCTCCAATGTTTGTTATTATCTGTCCTTTCAATTGTAGTTGGCTTAGAGATGTAGAGGGGTACCTCATGATTTTGATTTGCATTTCCTTAATGACAAGTGAAGTTGACTATCTTTTCGTGTGTTTGTTGGCCATCTGTGTATCTTCTTTGAAGAAATGTCTATTCAAATCCTTTGCTCATATTAAAAGTTGGGTTGTTTCCCTTTCTGTTGTTGAGTTCTAAGATTTCTTTATCTATTCTGGATACTAAATCCTTAATTTCCAGAGTTCTGAAAAAGTTGATTCAATTTTTTTCAAGCTCTCTCATTGATTTTTATGGGGGAGGAAATTTCCTGGGGGGTTTTTACTCTCCTATTTTCACTGGCATCACTCCTCACTTACTTATTAATTTACTATCTGTTCAGCATGGTGAAGATGTTTTATATTTCATGTCCCAAAATGACAAAGATGCCTGCCTTTTGGTAGCTCATGGATTATTAGGAGGAGCAGATTTGAAATAATTTAATGGCAATTATATGTTGTAGGTTCTAGATCAGGATTATGTGTAAGGCAGAGTGCACCCATGAGACGTTGCTGAACATTCTACTTGGATTGGATTCTACAGAATCAGAAAAGTTTTCTTAGAGGAGGGTACTACTCCAGGTATATATGATGGTCTGGCAACTTCAGAAAAGGATCCAAAGAATTAGAATTTGCTAGGATGTATGTCTTTAATGCCATACAAGAGAGAGGCATCCTGCCTGGTGAACAAAGGTTTTCAAATCCACTCAGCAGGTAGGTTCCTTTGATGGAGGTAGCTGCATCATAGCTTGGAGACGCCATCTTTTAAGATTTATGTATACATAGTTACCTAAAGCAGTAATAAAGAAATCTGTATCTATTTATTTAATGAAATAGATCTATAGCTAAAAGTAATATGAAAAACACTATGACTCCAAAAAACACAGCCTTTTAAAGAAGAAGAAGAAGAGATAATATATAAAGGAAGATAAAACAAATTTTTAGTCATTCCTTGAAGAAATTCATCATACTATGCTTCATACATTTGGGGGGACTTGGTCCAGCCCCAGAGGCTCCTTTCTCTGACTTACCACACTGTAACCCTGGCAGGACTGTTCTGTACAGAAGGGGGTGGTGGAGCCTGAGGAAGCAGGCGCTCACTTTCTTCCATGACCATTTCTTCAGGACTCTGAGAGTCTGTTTTCCCTTCTTGCATTTGGTACACTCCCAGCTTTGTACTAATCAGAGTCATGTCTTTGTAAAAGTTCTGAAAAAAAATAGCAATCAATTATCATTTAAAAAATGATTTTAGAGGTCTGCTAGTCTTATTGTAGATGATACAGAGTGCTTTTCCTCCAGAGCACCTCAGGAGCCCACATTGCCAATCACATATGAGTCACATGAGGAGGTCATGGGCAAGTGCAAACTCACCTAATAGAGAGAGACATACACATTCACAAAATAAGGTAGCAGCATGGTAGACACGCATGCTAATCTTTAACTACTGACTTATTCATGTAGGAAGATAACTATCCTTATACTGAATTCATCTGTTCAATTTGTTCATCTATGCAAAACATATTGACTCTGACCAGGCACTATTCTAGGATACTGTGGTTAACAAAATAGATAAGGAATGTGGATTCTATTACATGTGCCTTTTTAAACCAAATGGCTAAGGAATTACATGCAAATTTATAGGGGCTGGGGGAGAAGCAACACACACACACACACACACCTATATATACACACACACAGACACACATATACACATATATTACATATGATAGACTAGGATACATGCTAAAGAGAAAATAGTAAGATGATGAGTTAGAATAGCTGAGGTTTGTTGGTGGGACACTTACTCCAGATAGGGGGGTGATTAAGCACCTCTGAACAAGTGACAGTTTGACTCATTCATTTCTTCTTTCATCCATTCACATTTACATCAAGATATTGTGGGAGGAGTTCAGATATGGAGCCATTTTTCTGGCTAGGGGAGATTATGGGAGGTCTGGAAGAGGCGATGACCTTTGGGCTGAGCCTTGAAGAACACATTACATGTCGACATAGAGGCTGAGCTCTAAGTGGAGGAGATGTAGAAGCAGCACAAGGCTGTGAGACCTGGGAAGTCCTCAGACTGCAAGCTGGTTTGTCCACCCAAAGCAGAGGTCCAGGAAGTGGAGAAAAAAAGTGATAAGGAAAGAGAAAGAGAACAGTAGGTGGCACACTCTTAACTTCTAGAGAAAGAATGATCCCTATATTTGGATTTTATCATTATTTGAACTTGAGTAACTGTGAAATCTTACCTTCATTCTTGCAATGAGTTTTTCCTTTAATTCATGAGCTTCATTACAAGCATCTTCCTGAAAAGATACCCACAATTTGGGGTAAAACGGAAATTATATTTTTCTGGTTTATACCATAAAACGTCACTCAGGTTGATACCACTTAATTGTAAAGTGACTTCTTTGAAACTAACTTTTACTTAGTAAAATCCTTCCTCTCAGCAAATTCATAATATAATCATGGTAAATTGCAGGAGGAATCACCAAAAGATTAGTATAATTATTTTTAACATTTTAGGAATATAAATTTATACAATAGCAGCTTATGATAAACTATCTTTTTCTTTATTCCTTATTCTTTCCTTGTGCCTTAATAAACTTCCAAGACACTAGGTGCTCCTGGGTGGCTCAGTTGGTTAAGCGTTTGACTCTTGATTTTGGCTCAGGTCATGATCTCAGAGGTATAAAACTGAGCTCCATATTGGGCTCTATGCTGGATGCTGAGCCTGCCTTAACATTCTCTTTCTCCCTCCCCTTCTCCCTATTCCTTTCCCCACACCTGTGTGCATGTGTGTGCTCTCTTGCTCTCTCTAAAAAGAAAACAAACAAACTTCTAGGACACTAGTTGGAGAAACTGTATGTGTCAAAGAAAAAAAGAAAATTGTATTTCTTTTAAATATTTTAAAATTTATAATATATGAATATATGTTCTCATTATGTTAGTTTGAATATTTGGACTTTATAGTTTAACAAAAGAGCTACCCACAAAAGTGTCTGGTCCCTCTGGTTGGTTTCTTTCAGCAAGTTCAAGAGACAGGCTGAAAGCAAACTTTCTAAGACATGGATGCCAATTATACATATGTCAGGAGTAAATAACTCTTTTAAGGTTTTTAACTAATCTATAATAGACTAAACTATAATAGACTATAATAAACTATAATAGACTAAACTATAATAGACTTGCAGGATACTTTGAAAGGCAGAGCAATAGCAGGAAGAACAGTGTTCTGGGATTCAAGAACATGGGTGCCAGAGGTTTCATTCCTAGAAATTTTTCTCAAACAAGTACTTGCAAAAGCAAGCAAGGATATGAATTGGTGATGCAAAATTTGTGATAGCACATTTATTATAAAGCCCCAAATGCCCAATGAAATAAATTTAATAAGTCCAAAAATCAAATCCTACATTATATAAACAGTGACAAGGTAAAATGACATCTAGTGGCATAGAAAGTTGCTGAAGAAAAATGCTAAGGGAAAACAGCAAGTTGCAAAAAATATATATAATATAATTCCATTTAAATTGTAAAGACAACATGTAAGCACATGTATAGTAAAATTTAGAATATAAATGTACTAAAATATTCACTGTGTTTATCCTTGAGGGAGTGAAGTTCTTTTTCTTTTTTTTTTTTAATAGGAAATAGTTCTATGTTTTAATTATTAAAATAAGTATCCATTACTTTCGTTAGAAGAAAAGATACACATACTTTAATTTTAAAATGGGAGAGCAAGAAAGAGACTGGTCTTTTCACCTGGGAATATGGGCAAATCACATCACATTTTTGAGTTATGCTTTTCTCCTCTGAAGATGAGGGTGTAAGCTACAAGATATTTCCCTGCTAGGCTAAAATACTGAGCCTATCTTTTATTCAGTTTTGAATTCCATTCACTAAAATGCTATAAATCTGAGATTCCCTTGAATAACTGGTTTTCTTCCTTAATTATAATGCCATAATTACCTGGACATAGTTGTTATCCATTTCTTCTATTTGCTTTTTAATTTCCATGATCTTCTCCTTTAAAACAAAAGGGCATAAGTCAAAAGTTGTGGTGATGTGTGGAATTGAAACCAAAAGAAGATTTTTAGAAGAAAGCTCATTTATGATCAAAAAGTTTGAGACTTGATAGCAACTGTTTTTTTGTTTTGTTTTTGTTTTTTTTTGATACTGCCCTGGGTACTGATCTCCAAAGTCAACATGAAGTTGAATCAACAAGATACAGTTGTCTACATTCTACGTTAAGTGACCCTTGAGCTAGGTATTGTGCTAGTTGGAAACACGTAATAAACACTTACCCTCAAACAGCTTCCAGAGAGGGGCACCTGGGTGACTCAGATGGCTAAGCATCTACCTTGCAGCTCAGGTCAAGATCTCTGGGTCCTGGGATCGAGCCCCACGTTGGGCTTCCTACTCAGGGGGGATTCTGCTTCTCCCTGTCCTTCTGCCTCTCTCCCTGGTCACGCTCTCTCCCTCTCTCTCTGTACCTCTTTCTCTCAAATGAATAAATAAAATCTTTTAAAAAACCCAGCTTCCAGGGGCTGCCTGGGTGGCTCAGTGGGTTAAGCCACTGCCTTCGGCTCAGGTCATGATCTCAGGGTCCTGGGATCGAGTCCCGCATCGGGCTCTCTGCTCGACGGAGAGCCTGCTTCCTCCTCTCTCTCTTTCTGCCTGCCTCTCTGCCTACTTGTGATCTTTCTCTGTCAAATAAATAAGTTGTTAAAAAAAAAAAAAAAAACCAGCTTCCAGAGAATGTATAGTTACACCCTTCTTTTACCAAGTTCAACCATCACCAACCCCTGAACTGTGTGATTTAATTATTTAGAAAGGAGTTGTGATCTTCTAATCACTTTTACTTGGTACCCTGGTTTACTTATATAGTGAATATCTTAATACAGTACTTAATCTAAGATAGTCGTACCAAAGATAATGGATACGAGTCAGTTGCAGAATGAAAGTCGAGATGTTAATATGGAGATCTCAGAAAGCTTCGTGGATTTGGGGGTTAAGTATCAGGCAAGAGCCAAAGGCCACCTCAAAGTCTTTTCCTCACCTTAAAGGTCTTTTAAATTTGTTTCTGGTGTGTGTGTATGTGTTTAATTTTTTTTTTTAGATTTTATTTATTTGACACAGAGAGAGAAATCACAAGTAGGCGGAGAGACAGGCAGAGAGAGAGAGAGAAAGAGAGAGAGAGAGAGAGGAGGAAACAGACTCCCCGAGGAGCAGAGAGCCTGACTCGGGGCTCGATCCCAGGACACTGGGATCATGACCTGAGCCAAAGGCAGGGGCTTTAACCCACTGAGCCACCCAGGCACCCCTGCTGTGTGTGTTTTTTAAGTGATTTTACCAATTTTTCTCTCCTTTCCCTTTCAGAGTTGTTCCTTTCTTCACAAGATATAAATGAGCCAATACATGTGGTTTTATCCTAACTTTATTAACTTATTTTTCCTTTAATGTACCCACACCAAACTTCGGTTATTGGTTCCATATCTAACAATCTTTTTTTCCCATTACCAGAGTGAAACTACAGCATTCCTACTGGCTTTGTTTCTGTAATACTTATATTCAAAATTTCTTATTTAGGGACACCTGTGTGGCTCAGTCAGTTAAGCGGCTCTCTTTGGCTCAGGTCAGATCCCAGCATCTTGGGACTGAATCCTGCACTGGTCTCCTTGCTCAGCCGGGAGCCTGCTGCTCCCTCCCTGCTGCTCCCTCCCTCCCTGCCATGCCCCCATTTGTGCATTTGCTCTCTGTCCTTGACAAATAAATAAATAAAATCTTTAAAAATGTTAAAAATAATTAAAATCTCTTATTATATTACTGCATTTGCTTTTATATGACCTTTCCCATCAATTTTTAGACTTATTGAGGACAGATCTTGTGCCTATTTTTAAAAGTTATGTGTATTGAGGTATAATTTACATACAGTAAAACACACTATTAAAAAGTGTACTGTCCTATGAATTTTGTCATAATCAACAGCAGAAGATATGTGGTATTTCCATCATGCCCCAAATTTCCTTGTGCCCCTTTGTGAACCCCTCACTTCCTTTCTCCATGCAACTCCAGCAACCACTAATCTCTTTTTTCTTCCTATCGTTTTGCTATTTTCAGAACGTTATGTAAATGCAGTCATGAAGAATGCAATCTTCTGGATCTGGCTTGTTTCACGCGGTATAATGCACTTGAGACTTATTTATGAGTAAGAAGTCTATTCCTTCGTATTGCAGAGCAGTATTCCATCATATCACATGTACCACAGTTTATCCACATACCAGCTGGTGGATATTTGGGATGTTTATAGTTTTTAAGTCATGCTGTTTTTTTTTTTTTAAAGTGCATACAGAACTACTCATCTCCAGGACAGAGAATCTCCATAGGTATTTGTCCTGCCTTCCCTTTTCATACTATCCCAAACCTTTGTTGGTTTCTTTTTTAAATCTCACTTTCATTTATCTTTGTGTTCTTCCATCTTTCTCCTCATTCCTTTGATACCCATCCCTCTCCAACCCTAACTTCTATTGAAATCCACATCCTTGTAACACAGCTGACTCTTGGAGGAAATTTTCCAAGGCAGAATATTTGTTGGCCTTGTCCTCTTCCTTTTTCTCATAACTTGCAATTTCTAAAGCCCAAAGATAGTGAAAAGAACTCCTGACTTTTCAGTTAGCTCAAAATGAGGTTGCTACTTCAAAATTTTGGACTAAATGGTGGCTAAAAGTATCCACACCCCCAACCCCTTGTGTTAAATCTGTGCTGATCTATAGCTGACTTTAATATGTGAGGGTTCTAAATAAACATTGCCTTCCTGCAATAAAGGAGGCATTTCTTCTTTATTTCCTCCAAAATTCATTTAATTTAAGCTTTGGCTTGAGCTAAAGTAGAGGAGGTAGCAAGACACAGGCTTCTTCTTTCTTAGAGAATTGTTTTTCAAAGCTGTGACATTTAGAAATTCTGTCAGCCAGGGCTCTGAAGTCTGTTTCTCATCCAAAGTTGGTCACTGCCTTTCTAACTTCCTATGACTCAAAAAAAAAAAAAAAAAAAAAAGTGGGGGATGCCTGGGTGGCTCAGTCAGTTAAGCGGTGGCCTTTGGCTCAGGTCATGATCCCAGGGTCCTGGAGTCCCACATCAGACCTCCAGCTCAGCAGGGAGCCTGCTTCTCTCTCTCCCTCTGCTGTTCCCCCTGTTTGTGCTCAGTTACTCTTTCTCTGTCTCTGACAAATAAATAAATAAAATCTTTTAAAAAAGTTGGGGGGGGGGTTCAACTTTTCTTAGAAAAGAGTCTCTTGTCAGTGCAAGGCGAGAAAACAACAGAAAAACTGGATTGTGAAAACCAACCCAAGAACCCTTCATGAAGGCAGCAGAGATGAACACAAATATATCTCTTACATTGTAAGATTGCAGTTATACACAAATATTTAATTCCTGGATGTCTTCTTGAACTGTTAGGTGCTGGGATGCAAAGATCAAGAAGAGAATTCTTCCGTTAAGGTACTAATCATTGTCTTAAGATGGCATTAAGATAGAAGCCTACTGAATTGAGTCTCTAGGTAGAATTAAAAAGTCTAGTCTTTCTGTGTTGTCAAGGAATAGAAGTGGTGGTACCCACATGAAAGGTATTTTGAACTGACCACCAGTGAGCTCTCCTCATGGCAAAAGATGGGTTTTAATTCTTACTACGATCTGTTAACTAATAGAAGGGTGGAAATGGTGGCAGAGTCCCCACAACCTCCCAGATTGTCTTTTCCAAGCCTCCAGCTTACCTCAATGTTTGCTCCCTGATCAGCGCCAAGGTCCTGGTGTGACTCTAGCTTTTCAATTTGACCCTCCAGAGATATCACCTCATTTAATAATCTGCAAATAGGCCAGAGATGGACTAAGTCCTATGGATTAAGAAAAGTCACCCAATAGACAATCTTTTTTGATCTTTCGAGAATGAAATCCTATTCTTACATAGGAAGACTCTTTAGTTGTGGTTGTGTTGGAATGGGATGTCACTAATGCAATGTAAGAAAGTAAAAAACACAAAATAATCTAGATAGTAGTAAAGAAATGTGAGGCCCAATTGGATACAGGAGCAGAAAATTTAAAAGATTAAAATAGAAGCTTAGCTAAATTTCTAGAAAAAAAAAACCTACAGAAAATCTTTGGGACTTACAACTAGGCAAAGATTTCTTACACTTAACACCGATAACACTACGTATAAAATAGATAAACTAGACCTCATCAAAATTTAAAGCTTTCATTTGGCCAAAGACCCTGTTAAATGGATTCACTTGTCAATATCTGGCAAAGGTCTTATAACTAGAATATATGAAAATGTCTTAAAACCCAACATTAAAAAACCAAACTATCCAGTTAAGAAATGAACAAACCACACGCACAAACATTTCACAAAGGAGATACATAAATGGCAAACAGATACATGAAAGGATGCCCAGCACCATTAGCCATTAGAGAAATTCAAATTCAGAGTATAATGATATATTACTACAAATTTATCAGAATGACTATAGGATACAAAATAGTGATAATGCCAACTGCTAGTGATATGGAGTAATTGGGTCACTCAGACATTAGTGGTGGGAACGTAAAATGGACAGCTGCTCCAGAAAATAGCTTGGTGCTTCCTGTCACAACTGAAAACAGACCTACCATGTGACCCAGCAATTTCGTTCTTGGGCAGTTATCCCTGAGAAGTGAAGACTTCTTTTCACACAGGGATTTGTATGTGAGTGTCCAAAGTAGCTTTATTCATAATAGCTGAAAACCAGCAATAACACACTTGTCCTTGGATGGATGAATGGTTAACCAAACTCTCTCTATAACCAAACTCTCTCTCTATATATATATATATATATCTCACCATACTATGGAACACTACTTAGCAACAAAAAAGAAAGGAACTATTGATATACAGACAACAACTTGGATGAACCTCAGGAAAACTATGCTGAGTGAAAAAATAAATCTTAGAAGGTTACATAATGCATGATCTGATGTATCTAACATTTATGAAATAACATAATTATAGACATGTGGAAGTGATTTCTCATTGCCAGAGATCAGGGAGGAAATAGGTATGCCTACAAAGGGCTAACACAAAGGAATCTTGTGCAATGGTAAAACTGAGAATCTTGATATGGTTGTGGTTATGTAAGTCTGCCCATATAATAAAATTGCACAGAACTATACACACACTCACACACACACAAAAGGGAGAATACACATAACTGGTAAAATCTGAATAAGTTCTATTTATAGTACCAAGGTCACTTTCTTGGTTTTGGTGATATATTAGAGTTGGACAAGATATTATCCTTTGGAAAAGCTGAGGGAAGATGAAATGGGCAAATTCCTCAAATGATACAATCTACCGGGCACCTGGGTGGCTCAGTTGGTTAAGTAACTGCCTTCAGCTCAGGTCATGATCCTGGAGTCCTGGGATCGAGTCCCTCATGGGGAATCCCTGAACAACAGGGAGTCTGCTTCTCCCTCTGACCCTCTTCTCTCTCATACTCTCTCTCTCTCAAATAAATAAATAAAATCTTAAAAAAAAAAAAAGATATACTCTACCACTAATATATATCCAATGGTTCAGTAGCCTGAATGGCCCTATATATCATTAAAGAAATTAAATCTGTAGTTAAAATTTTTACTGTAATGAAATATCCAGACAATATAGCTTTGCTGGTGAATTCAGCCAAACATTTTAGGAAGAAATTATGCAGTTCTACAGAAATTCATCCAGAAAATAGAACAGGTGGGAAAATAGCCCAATTTTTTCTATAAAACAAGTTTTCTGAGACTAACACACTATAAGAAAGAAAAAAGGCCAATATCTCTCATTAACATACATCCAAAATTTCCCTTTAGGTAAATAGTGTCCAACAATATCTGAAAAGAATAATATGCGATGACCAATTTGAGTTTATTCTGTAAATTCAAGGCTGGTTCAGCATTCGAAAATCGTCATTATAATTTGCCATGTCAGGAGACCATAAGCAAACAAACAACATGACCATTAGTAGATGTAGCAAAAGCTATTGAAAAAAATTTAATCTCATTCCTGATTTTAAAAACATCTTAGTAAATTAAGATGTGAAAACACTTTCTTAATCTCAAAAAAAAGAAAACTAGCAAAACACTTTACATCACACTTAATGCTTTTTCTGTAGGACTAAAAACAAGGCAAATATGTCTAGCTGCTGCTGTCATCCCTCCTATTCAACATCATACTAGAAGTTCTAACCAGTATGATAAGGTAACAAAAAGAAGTAAAACATGCAGATAGAAAAGAAGATATATAACTCTATTTGCAGATGACATAATTATCTATGTGGAGAATCTCAAATAACTTACAAAACTACTGGAGCTAATAAATGAGTTAGCAAGGTCACAAGACATAAGATCAATATATAAAAACCAATTGCATTTCTATATCCTGGCAAATTATTCGAAATTTGTTTATTTATTTTTAAAGATTTTATTTATTTATTTGACAGAGAGAGATCACAAGTAAGCAGAGAGAGAGGAAGGGAAGTAGGCTCCCTGCCGAGCAAAGAGCCTGATGCGGGGCTTGATCCCAGGACCCTAGGATCATGACCTGAGCTGAAAGCAGAGGCTTTAACCCACTGAGTCACCCAGGCACCCCAAATGATTTGAAATTTAAAAGTTTTAAGTATAATGGCACCAAAAGGATGAAATACTTAGGCATAAATCTAACAAAATGTGGTATGTCTGTACCCTGAATTTCTACACCACCAGTGAAAGCATTTCCTTTTAATCCAAAACCTTCTTTTTATACCAGTAACTAGATAAATAATAATTACTCTTATCTTTTCTGTTTCATCTTAAAACTTTCCATTTAAACTCAGACATACATTAACAACTATACTTTTTAATAATTTTTTCATGTCATGCTGGTTGGATCCCTTTGGACAATACTGGCTACAGGTCAAGGGTTATTGGGGACTTCAACTCCTTCCTCTGATGACCATTAATACAGCTTCAAAAAAAGAAAAAAAAGCCTATAAAAGGCGGCTTGTTCCTTCTTCCTTGAGGGAAGAGAGAGCAAAGCTGCAGATACCTTTGATACAGGCTTTGAGACATTGACTTCAAATGTAAGACCTGATACTTTTTACTCTGAAGACATTCCTAAGAGATTTCACCACCTTAAACTCAGAGTTTCTGAAGCTATGAAAATTTTCAATATATTCTGGCCAAACCCAACACCCTAAAATTACCTCTTCATTGTGTCTTCTGTTAGGTTTATTTTTCGGATAATATTATTGATTTTCTCCATCCAGCCTATGTGATCGGCTCCAAGTTCTTTCACTTGTAGACCCATCTGTGAATTCCAGTAGTTCAGCTGAAAGAATGTGTTTTCCCGAGTCCTGCGGAAATATTATTATGATCAGTTTTAAGGTAAGAAATGGGAAACATCTTCAAACGGCCCCAAACCTTCTTGCTTTGAATGGCAAGTTGGTGTGCTGATTCATTTCCTGTCACCAAAATGGGTCAGGCAAGCATTTAGGCCTCAAGAAAAAATTTGAGCATTTATTTGATATCCATTTTAGCAGATCTTCATAAGGCTGGAGAAAATAAACGTATTTTACATTTTACATTTAGTAAAAATAAATGTTTTAACTTCTCTGCATAGAATGAATGTTAAGATTTATACTATCCCAATGAATGTTAGGATACTGATTCCCTGTTGCTGGGTTCAGAGAGGTGTGTAACAGGGAAATGGTCTACAAGGGCTTAACAATACATTTCTTTCTTTCTATTTTTTCAAAGATTTTACTTATTTATTTATAAGATTTTATTTATTTATTTATTTATTTGTCAGAGAGAGAAAGCGCGCGCACAAGCAGGCAAGAAAGGCAGAGGCAGAAAGAGAAGCAAGAGGCAGCAAGAGAAGCAGGCTCCTTGCCGAGCAAGGAGCCTAACGCAGGACTCGATGCCAGGACCCTGGGATCATGACCTGAGCCCAAGGCAGCAGCTTAACTGACTGAGCCACCCAGGCGCCCCTCATTTCTATTGATAATTATAATTCTTTTCTTTTTTAAAAGACTTTATTTATTTGAGAGAGAGAGTGAGTGAGAGAGAGCACACGTGGAGGGAGGGAGACGCAGACTCCTCACTGAGCAGGGAGCCAGGCCCAGGACTCCATCCCAGCCAGGGCCCCAGGATCATGACCCAAACTGAAGGCAGACACTTAACCCACAGAGTCACACAGGAGCCCCTATAATTCTTTTCTTACCTAGAAAGTTATCTGAGAATGACAAAATATGCATTCATTCTGGTTTCGAATGTACAATAACATGCTCAAGAGTTCTATACGGTACTCAGTGCTCATCACAGTCAATGCACGCTTAAACCCCTTTATCTGTTTTACTCATCCCCTCACTCACCTCTCCTCTGGCACCAACCAGTTTGTTCTCTGTGCTCGAGAGTCTGCTTTTTGTTTGTCTCCTTTTTGTTTGTTTGTTCATTTGTTTTGTTTCTTAAATTTTACATGTAGGGGCGCCTGGGTGGCTCAGTGGGTTAAGACCTCTGCCTTCGGCTCAGGTCATCATCCCAGGGTCTTGGGATCAAGCCCCACATTGGGCTCTCTGCTGAGCGGGGAGCCTGCTTCCCCCCTCTCTCTGCCTGTCTCTCTGCCTACTTGTGATCTCTGTCAAATAAATAAATAAAATCTTTTTTAAAAAATAAATTTTACATGTAAGTGAAATCCTATGGTATTCGTCTTTCTCTGACATATTTCACATAGCATGTACCCACCACAAAATATTATTAAATGATTCCTCTTGCATGTGTCAAGGCTTACAGTTCAGGGATGTTCTCCTTGGAAAACTGCAAAGATGTGGACATGTCAGGATCCTCGTGTTGAACCTGACTTGTTTCTTGCTCCTCCCATTCATTCTGTTGGTCCCGGTGATGCTCAGCCTCCAGCTCTGCCATATTCTGATAAAGATTATGAAAGAAGCAAAGCAAGAAAAAAAGGGTTATACGAAGAGGTGATGGTCTCTGTAGCCTACTCGAGGCCCTCACTCTGGGGGCAAGCCCATAGCCCTGTCTGAGGCTGGAGATTTCTACTGCGTTTATAAAATAAGTAGTCATGCCCGACTGCTCCTTGGCTGGGACAGGGATGCATGGAACATGCAGTGTCCTCATGCAGAGCTCTTTCTAGTGCTGATAACAGAGTTCTACCTGCCCATGGACTCTAGTACTCCACTCAAGATCACTGTTTTCCCAAAAAGTCAATCTCAAGGAAAAATAAAAGGGGATGGAACTGTTCTATGTTAAGAGAATCTAAAGAGATATCCATGTTGTTTGGGTGTTGGTTTTATTTTATTTACTTCTTTTTAAAACTTTATTTATTTATTTGACAGAGAGAGATAGAGCACGAGAGAGGTAACACAAGCATAGGAAGTGGGAGAGGGAGAAGGAGGCTTCTTGCAGAGCAGGGAGCCTGATGCGGGGCTTGATCCCAGGACCCTGGGATCATGACCTGAGCCTAAGGCAGACACCTAGTGACTGAGACACCCAGGCGCCCTGGATGCTGATTTTAAAAGTACAAGCATTTCCTGAGTTTTGGCACCAAAACAAAATTTTATAAATAAATGAATGAGTGGATGAATGAATGAATGAATGTACGGGCATTTGAGGGACAACCAAAAAAATTTAGAATGCTCAGAGAATTGAGGATATTAGATTATATCATGGAATTATTGCCAATTGTCCTGATGTGATGATGGAATCTTGGTTATGTAGAAGAAAGCCTTTATTTTTAGAAATGCTTCTGAAAATAAACAGGGATAAAGTCTCATGCTGTCTTTGACCTACTTTTAAATTTAAAAAATTCCATCTATTTACATATGTAAAGATAGAGCAAATGTGATAAATGGTAATGATTTTAAAATCTAAGTGTGAGAATAAGATGGATCTTCATTTAATTCTCTTAAGTTTTCTTTTTATTTAAAATTTCTCATAATAAGAAGAAATAAGTGGGGGAAAGCCAACTCTATCAGTTTGACCTATGAAATTCATTTCTTTGTTTCTTTATTCTTTGCCTTGTTCTAGAAAAATATTCAAGGAATTTTCTGGTATTTCACTTCTATGCATACACACAATTGACAATAATTTATCTTTGAACATTTCTCTTCTTTAGTAACTACATTGTGAAATATTTCTCTGCCCTTGAAGAAGTTTGGTCTGAAATCCTTGCTTTTCAGCAAAACTATTTTTAAACTCAAAGGAGAAAAAGTTGGACTGCAGATCAGTGTGTTACTGAAATGTCTGGACAAATTACTGGCCACATCAATGGGAATAACTAACATTCACGTGCCTTCTTTCCTTTAATTCCCATGATAGACTCGACGTGGATAAAGCCAGGTGTTGAAACCCTCTAGGGCATTCATATTAATAAACAGTCCAAGGTCGTAAGGTGTAGTGGGTTAAGGGGTCACTCCAAAAAAGATATGTTTATGTCCTAATGCTAAGACCCTGAGAATGTAACTCTATTTGGAAAAGAGTCTTTGCAGATGTAATTGAGTTAAGGGTCTAAGATGAGATTCTCTTGAATTACCTGGTCCTAATGAGAGACAGAAAGCACCTACACAGAGGGGGAGGTCATGTGAAGACAGAGGCAGCCACGTGCCAAGGAATTCCACCCAATCTTTTGCCAAGGTATTCACAGGCCGCAGGAACCCTGTGATATAGAGGAAAAACCCTTCCTTGGGTATGGAGGACCTGAGGTCCAAGCCTTATTCTATTCTTGTGCATCATGAGCCACCTGACCACTCTGAAGCTCAGTTTCCTGCTCTGTAGGAAGAAAATGGAACCAGATCATCTCCAGAGTTCTGTCTAGATCCAAAAAATCTACAATGACATTTTCTTGTTTTCATCAGTCCATTTACTATAATGGTTGCTACACCACAAAAGAGTCAAAAGCCAGGAAGTAAAAATAAAATATATAAATTTTTTAAAGCTGCAGGATTGAACAGATAAAGAGGGGTGTGTGTGTGTGTTTTAATAGCAAACCTAAAGTGTGCTTGCATGAAATACAAAACCGAAGGGCATTACTTCCCATTTTTGTGCAGCCTTTTTGAAAACCGCCTATGTCTCCGAGTGTTCCACAGGCACTTCAAATTCAGCAAAGCAAGAACTAAATGCACCATATTTCCCATCTACCTTGTCCAGGTTCCCATCCTTACATATGTTTCCCCGATTCATGCAGATGCTTCTGCAGGAACCTGGAAAAGTCCTGGAGTTTTCATGGCAGATTTTCTTTTCCCTCTTCATTACTCATGTCACATCGACTTGGGGTCCAAGCCCAATAACACCTGTCTTTAAAACCTGTATCCTCTTCTCGCCATCTCCATGGCTATTAGTCAGTGCCTGGCTGTGTCCTCAGCACTTCCTGCCTGCTGGTGGCATCCTGGGCTGTCTCCACCTCCATAGGGTCCTTGCTGTTTGGCTGTTCATCACGCCTTTTCTTTCACCTTTCCTGCCTCAGAACACAAGTTCCCGTGGGCCCCTTTGTCTTTGCACCTACTGTCCCTTCTTTCTGAAATGCTTTTCTTCCACCCAGTGTATCCTTCAACACCCAGTTTTCCTATTCCTGGTTCTCTGCCCACCATGTACGTTGTAGCACATCTGCTACTTCTAGTAGCCTAGACATTTGCTTGTCTGAGTCCCTACTAGTGTGCGAGCTCACTGAGGCAAAAGGATTTTAGATAGAAATATTGATATCCTCAACACGTTGCCGTGCCAAGAACACAGAGGATGCTCAGTACGTGGTATGAGAATAAACAGACTTCCTAGGCTCACCGCAGAACTATTTACAATCGCCAAAATATGGAAGCATCCATCAACTGATGAATGGATAAAGAAGACGTGGTGTATATACGTGCAATGGAATACTATTAACCATTTAAAAAAATGAGATCTCACTGATATGAGGAAGTTGAGAGACAAGACAGAGGATCATAGGGGAAGGGAGGGAAAAGTGGGACAGGACGAGGCCAGAAACGGAGACAAACCACAGGAGACTCAATCTCAGGAGACAAACTGAGGGTTGCTGGAGTGGAGGGGGAGTGGGACAGACGGGGTGGCTGGGTGGTGGACACTGGGGAGGGTACGTGCTATGGTGAGTGCTGTGAATTGTGTAAGACTGATGAATCACAGACCTGTACCCCTGAAACAAATAATACATTATCTGTTAAAAAAAGAATTGAAATCTTGCCAATTATGGCAACATGGGTGGACCTAGAGGGTATTATGCTAGGTGAGATAAGTCAGACAGAGAAAGACAAATGCTATAGGATTTCACTTCTATGTGGAATCTAAAAATCAAAACAAATGAATAAACAGAACAAAACAGAAACAGATTTATAAATACAGAGAAAAAACTAGTGCTTGCCGGAGGGAAGGAGAGAAGTAGGGGAAGGGTATGAAGAGATACAAACTTCCAGTTATGAAAAAAATAATAATAAAAAGAGTACAGAAGTAAGCAAATACATTCTGCTTGTGAGAGATGCAGACAAAAGCAGGAAATAGGAAAGAATGCTCACTCACCTGTCACCCCGAATCAACACTGCACATACATACAGTGCCTGCTATCGGAAAATGTGAAACTAGAGCAAACCTCATTTCTAAACATTTTGGGGGCTTTTTATGATTAGCTATGGCCATTCTGGCAGCCTGGCTAAAGTCTATTTTGCTAATTAAATCAACTGATTTTTTAAAAATTTCTGTTAGCTCTGTCCTTTTTCTGAACCTTTAAATTGTATGGTCTTATTAAAAAAAAAAAAGTAAGATAATACAAATTAAAGACCTTTTGTTTTGCTTCCAAAGAAGGAGAAAAGGAATCTTTCTCAAGAAGTCATGTATTTGTCCTTTGGTTGGCAAAGAGCCTCGTTTGTTAATACTTCTGTTAATTATGCAACTACCTGTGATTTATTTTGTGTAATTGTAGAATTTGCCATATAAATAAACTGATGTAAAGAAATACAGCCAAAAATTTTTAAAAAGCCTTTTGGTAAACTTATACCCTGACTTGAAGTTTGTAAGAAATAATTTTTTTGCCTTGTCCTCTGAGAATGTGGACTGTTTGGGAAAATAATTCACTCTTACCGAGCAAATAATTTTATTCTCTAATTAGACTT
Organism: Mustela putorius furo; assembly: GCF_011764305.1. Lineage (NCBI taxonomy): Eukaryota > Metazoa > Chordata > Mammalia > Carnivora > Mustelidae > Mustela > Mustela putorius. The sequence goes on along the minus strand of NW_025422368.1, from coordinate 23,995,356 downwards.
CTTCTGAGTCAACAAGTGATGTTCACTGATGGACAGGGTTCAGCAGGGCACAGTAAACTGTGGGGGCAGGAAAAGTTTCCTTGCAAACTGGGTCTCATGATAGCAGCCCTTGCCTGAAGGCCGGGGACAAGCCTCCCCCCCTCCCAAAATCAAATGACACTATTTATGGAGAAATACCTTCAATTCATGTGTTCCCTAAGATCATAACACCTCATACCTCAATTGCCCTTTTTCCTTTTCTCATCTTCAGCCTTCCTAAAAACCCATCCCAAGTCTCCCCTTCTAATTCAGTTTATATTATTTTTTCCCATATATGCCCTGCCGAAGCAAACACTATTATTTTTTTCCCATAAAAGGTGTCTGTCTGTCTCTCCTTTCAGTTCTTGTCTGTCTCATTGCATCTATTCTCCACACCTCTAACTCTATCCCCTCATGCCTTCTATCCCCTTCTACTTCTTTGTTGACCTACTGAAGAGTCCTTAAAGATAGGGTCTAGCTTAGGATACCCTTTTATGGATTTACAGAATTAACCATCCCTGAATCCAAGATACAGTCAAAGGAGAAGCAGATAATAAGATCAATCCTGAACTTCCTTTTGGGGCTGCACAAGCCTGGGAGTGGACAGTCCCACTCCATCTTCCCTTTATATTTTTCTGACTGGTTGAAACGAATGGTCAATGGCCTTGGGAGTCTATGGAGAGATTTGTTCAATGATAATAAACTGGGTCTGTCTCAGCCATGACTTTGCTTTGATCTAAATGGTGGTGAAAACATAAACGCTCCCCAGGACAATCTCAGGCGTTTGTTGAAATTTCCTCCATTCCATGTCAGCTGGGTGACTGAATTTCAAAGACCGAGTGATGTTCAGAGTGAATGAAGAGTAACTAGATCTCTCTCCTGCCTCCTGTTGGAAGACAATCTGGGGTGGGGGGGCAACTTGACACATGGCAATTTACTCTGAGATAAAAAACGTCGCCATTTTTTCACAAATCCCAAGGACCGAAGTAACATACAATACACAAGTCATCAGGTGGGAGGGTTAGCAAGTCCCTCAGGTGATAACAGCAGCCCTCAGAGGAGACATGACCTCCCTTCTGGTTTCAAGCTCCAATCACCCTACGACTGCTATGAGGAAACGCTCAGATCTTTCCTTACCATGTTGAGATATGAGGAGACATCAAGTTCCTCTCTCCACACACTGCGACATTTAAGTCTCCCCCTTACCCATTTAGTCGTCTCTGTCTCGTGAAGGAAGGCAGTTTGAGGCTTTTCGGAGAAAGTGTTGTCCTTATCATCTGATCTGTCCAAGATGTGGTCCATTTTGGTAAATCCCCTCAGCAAACTGCAAGCCACACAATCAAAACACATGCTATTATTGTGCCTTAGGGGCACAGTTTAGGCCTGCCCTAAACACTTCCAGAGGGAGAACACAGGACTCTTTCCCAGCCCCCAGGAGCCCCCGCTGCCCCGCGTGATGCTCTGACTCTGTGGGAATGGTGCGAGCATAGCGCGCTGCTCGGACCAGGAATAGAGAGGCTGCCTAAGTATTTGCTGACTGAACCCGTAAGTGATTTAACAGTCCAATCTCAAATTCCAAAGCCATTGTAGCTTTGTAGCTGTCTGTGTGCAAATATGTGTGTAAAATAAGTAAACAATAAATACTCTTTAAGAAAGAGTGGAGTTTAAAAATGTCATGTGGTTCAAAGATCATGCAGAACGGAATAAGTCAGATCCCGTCTTGATCTCTAGCCCTCAGATGTCCTCCCCACCACATTTATTAGTTTCTTCTTTCTTCTTCCACAGAGATTCTATGCATAAATAAGCAGCTATGTTTATGTAAATATATATTCTTTTCAAATATGCATGAGAGAATATTAGATGCACTATTTCGTACCCTACATTTCTTTTTTTAATAGCATTTGGTGTCCGTTTCATATCAGTACATACAGAGCTGTCTCGTTTTGTTTTATTTTATTGATATTTATTTATTTATTTGAGAGATAGAGATCACAAGTGGGAGAAGGGGAATAAAGAGAGAATCTCCAGCAGTCTCACCACTCAGCATGGAGCCAGGATGTGGGGCTTGATCTCACAACCCTGAGATCATGATCTGACTTCATGACCTGAGCCAAAATTGGGAGTAGGATGCTTAACTGATTGAGCCATCCAGGTGCTCCTGCCTCATTTTAAAAATGGTTATATGGTGGGGGGGGACTGGCTCAGGGGGTTATGCCTCTGCCTTTGGCTCAGGTCATGATCCCAGGATCCTGGGATCAAGCCCCGCCCTGGGCTCTCTGCAGCCTGCTTTCTCCTCTCTCTCTGCCTGCCTCTGCCTACTTGTGATCTCTGTCAAACAAAATTTTTAAAAATCTTTAAAAAAATCGTTATATGGTATCCATTATGGCCATACACTAATTTGTGAATGAATTCTTTGTTAATGCATATGTAGATGCATTAATTCATCTTCATCTTCATTAATTAATGAAGTTAATATGACATTAATTAATTAATTTCCAATTAATTGCTACTGCAAACAATGTTGTAATGACCATCCCTACACAACTACGTGTCACTGTATATGTGTACAAGTGTATCTATTGAGTAACCCTAAAAATAAGAATTGCTGGGTCAATAGATACATATATTTTAAATTTTGATAAATGCCACCAGGTTATCCCTTAAAGAGCTTGAACCCATGTACATACACTTCCAGCAAAAATGATGAGCGTGCCTGTTTTTCCCTCCTTTCTATAATCATATAAGACTAAAGTTTTTAATCTTTGCTAATCCCATATTCTTAAACTGGTATCTCATTTTAGTTTTAATCAGTTTTTTTTTTAGTGAGGTTAAGCTTCTTTGCCTGCATGTATTAAACTCATTTATATTTCCTTTTCTATGTTAAGGGTGCTGATATCCTTTGCCCATTTCCTATTGGACTACTGTTTTTTTCTGGCGTGCATACTCACGCACATGCACACACACACACACACACACATACAGGCTCACACAGTCACGTATACTTCTGAGTGAATCCTAGTCAGTTGTAATGGAGGCCAATGGCAGGGGTTTCCAGTCTGTGGGTTTTGAACCTGAGGTGGGGGGGGGACACTTTACAGCTACCCTGCATAGAAAGGGGTTTGGGAATCTATAAATATTTCTATAGACTGAATAAATTTTGCTTACATAAATGCTGCTCAAAGTTTCCATATGTATATACAACTGTTATTGGTAAATTACAAATACATTTAAAAACATCTTCAATGTCATACTAGCTTTTTTTTTACATACTAAGATTCTGGAAAAACTTTTACTTTAATAAATTTCTTCCTATTTAAAAAGGTTGTTAACTATTGGTTTATATGACAACACGTTTTTATCATGTACTAACAAATGTATATGTATATTTACATGAACATTTTGTGTTTTGTCTACCCTACAAAGTATTGTAAATGGTTTATATATTGTGCAGATGAAGATAATAAAGTCACAAAACAATCAAAGTATTTTTATAAATTGCTATTTTTTATAAATTGCTATTCAGCTGAGGTACATCTGGTTGATGACCGTAGGCCCCTTTAGTGTCTCACAAAAAATACTCATGAGGTCAAAATTAGAAGAATCGTAGAAAAGGCTGTCAACCCTACCCCTGAACTTGGTGATCTCGTTACTTGCATCCTGCTGTCCCAAGCAAGCGTCTGGACAGGACCACAGCAACTGCCCCCAGAAGCCCAGGTTTCACTTACTTCTGCTTTGCACCTTGAGCCGCATCCATATTTTGGAGAAAGCCACTGTTTTTCTCAGTCAACTGTTGTTCCTTCCCAACTGTCATCATCTGCAGAGATGTCCTGTCACTTAGCTTCATGAGCGCCATTTCTTGAGCACTACAGGGACGGTGATGGCAACAAGAGGGCTTTCCCCACAGGATTGGCAACTACATCCCCTACACTGACACACTGAGAGCAGGCGTATTTCAGGGATCTTGGCCTTAACCCCTCTCCTTCCCAAACTGACCATCAATTGTAAGGGACCCCAAAGCAAGCTCTTAGGTTTCTCTTCAAATATATACAGGAAAGTCTTTGTAAGTGGCTGTTCCTTAGGACTTCTCTGGTGAACATGAAGGTTGTCTGAGCCTACGAATGTGTGTTTTGAATCTTTGAATGGAAATAATAGAGAGCAATATAAAAGAGCCAGGCTAGGGAGATGGGAAAGTTTCACTTTTATAATCTCTTTCTGATCATGTGTGTGTGTGAATATATATATATATATTGTAAAAAATAGAAAAGGAGAAAGAAGGAAATCGAAATCATTGGTGCTCTGGAGAAAGAAGGAAATCGAAATCATTGGTGCTCCAGAGATAGCCCAAATACAAATACAGCTGTATTTGTTTCCATTTCTAAATTTGATGTTTGTCTTATTCTTTTCCTGTCATTGACAATTAGGTTATTTCTAAGTTTTTACTAATATAAATAATATAGTAATGAATATCCTTGCTTAGTAATTTTCAGTGCATCTCTATCATTTCCTTAGGATACTTCTTTAGAAGTAAAACCACTGGCTGAAAGTGTATCTGCATTTTTTTTTAGAGGGGGAGAGCGCATGGGGTAGGGGGAGGGGGAGAGGGAGAGAGAGAGAATCCCAAGCAGTCTCCACAGCCAACATGGAGCCCAGTTCAGGGCTTGATCTCATAACTCTGAGATCACGACTTGAGCTGAAACCAGGAGTCAGTCACTTAACTGACTAAGCCAACCAGGCACCCCAAACTTTATATGCTTTTCTAATTTAATTAATTAGTTAATTTAGAGAGAGAGGATGGGGAGGGACAGGAGGAAAGGGTGAGAGAGAATCTCCAGCAGACTCTCCACTGAGCATGGGGTCTACACAAGACTCAATTCCATAACCCTGACATCATGACCTAAGCTGAAGTCAAGAGTTGGATGCCCAACAGACCGAGCCATCAAGGTGCCCCTGTGTATACAATTTTAAAGATTTAGAAAAATATTCCCAAATTAATTTCCTAAAGGTTCAATCACTATACACCACTAGCAGCTGTATGTGAGAAGGGGAACATTCATTCCAGCTGGATAGGCAAGTATCAGTGGGTGGTGGGGATGGGGGAGTGAATTGTTTGAGTGAGTACTGAAGTGGTGAGAGACATAAAGGTGAAAGGAAATAGAAAGGGGATGGGGAGTTGCAAGACAGGTTCTAGAAAGCTCATATGAAAAGCTGTAAGAAAGGATCCATATGAAACAGAACTCCTAGTTATTAGCAGGAATCACAAGGATTGTACCCACCACCAAACAGGAGGAAACCTTCTCCTCTGGAGAGTGGCCTGACCCTGAGGATCTTAAGAGACAGAATCCCTGAGGGCCTGAGGGGACTGTAGACTGATGGAAGGGAAGGGATAACAGGGATTTCCCTGGAAGGGTGAATTATGGCTGAGATGAGGAATGGTAGGAAGAAAGAGGCTTGGGGAACCAGAGACTTCTGGAACCATTTGGGCAGCCAATGGCCTGGTCCATCACTCTGGAAAAATTGTGCTTTGTGTTTGGCCATTGTGGGAATCCACAGTGGATGTGGTACAAAGGGCGCTGCTATGAAGGAGGAGCAAAGGCAAAGACTGGAACCTTCGATGTGAGATGCTCCATCCTTCTTAACTTTGGATGTGACAAAAATGAATAAAAATTTGATCTCTTTCAGGAGAGACACTGCGCCCTGTCCAATTTTATCACTGCTCCTATCTGGACGGTTTCATCTGTTTCCTGAAGACGTTAAGCATTACTAAGGCAAATCCAAGCTCTGAAAGATGAATGGCCATAAAATCTGCCTGGTTTCATGTCTCTTTCCTGTCCAAAAATTAGAATACTGTGCAAATAATATTTCCTTATTTTGATAATTCTTTGACATCCTGATAGCTTTCCATTGGGTGATTTAAAAGAAAATTTGCTTCTCTGATTTCAAGTACCTACACAAATTCTACATCCATACATTTTCTCTTATTTCAATAACAGAATCCTAATGATGGCTTACATTCGTGCAGCTCCTAGTAGATTACAATGCTTTTCACTTATGATTTAGTTCCCATGACAACATGGTGAGGAAGGTAGTATTCCTGTTTTATGTGTCTGAAGCTCTGGGAGATGGTGTGATTGACTTAGAGTCATACAGCTGGTTAACTAGTAAATTTCCATGTCCTCACAGCTACCCGTAAGGGATTTCTCCTCCACCCCAAAAGATGATCTAGATGAGGACTCACCGTTAAAACTTCCTGTGGTTGGAAATCTTCTCCATACTGTTCAGTACGGTAGACACCATGCCCCTGTGGCTATTGAGCACTTGAGATATAGTTAATGCAACTAAGGAATTGAAATTAATTTAACCTAAATAAATTTAAACTCAAATAGGCATATGTGACTGGTGGCTACCATATTGAACAACTCAGAATTTTCTAGACCAGGAATCAGCAAACTATAGCCTGCAGGCCAAAGATACCCTACCATTTATTTTTTTAAAGATTTTATTTATTTATTTAACAGACAGAGATCACAAGCAGGCAGAGAGGCAGGCAGAGAGAGAGAGGGAAGCAGGCTTCCTGCTGAGCAGAGAGCCCAATGTAGGGCTCAATCTCAGGACCCTGGGATCATGACCTGAGCCAAAGGCAGAGACTTTAACCCACTGAGCTGCCCAGCCTCCCCTGCCACTTGTTTTTTAAGTAACATTTTATTGGAACACAACCACAGCCATTCCTTTAAATATTGTTTATGACTGTTTCTGTGCTGCAGTGACAGAGTTGAATGGTTGCAAGAGATGTAAATTTGGCATGCAAAGCCTAAAATATTTAGGATCTTGCTTTTTAGAGAAAAAGTTTGCTGGCCCCTGTTCTAGACCATCTCCTTCCTCTGTGATGATGGGTGTTTGCTACAGTGAATCAACTGGAGGCAGTGAGTAAGAGTTTGAGTTTTGGAGAGGCAGGCTGAGCTCATATCACAATCAACCCTTAGCAGCTAGGCATAATCTTAATGTTCTGGGTCTGACTTTCTTCATTACTATCACCATTGTTACGAGAGTGGTGCGGAGCAAATCAAGTCATTCTTATTGTGCTTCACACAGTATCAGATGGATGCAGACACTTGGCAATGTTACCTATCTATCAAAGTAAAAACAGTAGAGATGGGAGCTATTAGGTTTCATTAGCTTCAAATATAATAAATAATAGTAATAGTGATGATGATGATGCTGCAGCACCCTTAGTTTATTAAGAACTTTCACTGATGGGGCGCCTGGGTGGCTCAGTGGGTTAAAGCCTCTGCCTTTGGCTCAGGTCATGATCCCAAGGTCCTGAGATCAAGCCCTGCATTGGGCTCTCTGCTCAGCAGGGAGCCTGCTTCCTCCTCTCTCTCTCTGCCTGTCTCTCTGCCTACTTGTGATCTCTGTCTGTCAAATAAATACATAAAACCTTTTTTTTAAAAAAAAAAAAAAAGAACTTTCACTGAGTGTTTCCTTTGGTTCTCACACCCACCCTGAATGGTCAGGCAACCCAGGAAGATCTTATTACCTCTATTTTTAAAAATGCGGAAACTGAGACTCAGAGACCGTGATTTGCCCAAAGTTTTATTGCTAGAAAATGGTAGAATCAGGGTTTTAAACCTGCATGTTTTGGCTACAAATGTGACAATTATCCTATTATTATACATACATTTGATGCCCAATATGTTTTAATAGGTTCCTTATTAGCCGTCTCACCTAAAAAACAAGTTAACTTTTTTTTAAAGATTTTATTTATTTATTTGACAGAGAGAGAGATCTCAAGTAGGCAAAGAGGCAAGCAGAGGGGAAGGGGGAAGCAGGCCCCATGCTGAGCAGAGAGCCGGATGCAGGGATAGATCCCAGGACCCTGAGATCATGACCTGAGCTGAAGGCAGAGACTAACCCACTGAGCCACCCAGGCGCCCCTAAAAACAAGCTAACTTCTGAGGATTTTTTTTTTTTAAAAGTAATATCTACAGTGTGGGGCTTGAACTCAAGACCTTGAGATCAAGAGTCACATGTGCTACAGACCGAGTCATCAGGTGCCGCTGAAGCTACATCTGACTAGTCAGGTAGTTTTGGTCCTTGCTACTCCAAGTATGGTCTGCTGACCAGCAGCATCAACACCATCTGGGAGCTTACTATAAACACCCAGAATCTCAGGTCCTACCCTAGACTCAACAGCATCTACATTTTCACAAGATCCCAGGTGATTCATATATGTATTGAAATTTGGAAGTATTCACACGCTAGACCTTTGAAACTCAAATCTGTTTTCTTCTCCCTAGAGCCTATCTCTTCATTCCTGTACATTAAACCATTGGCCTCTAGGATTGTTTGGTACAACTGGAATGAATCCCTCCTCTTTTCCCTAACCTCATCAAAACCTTTACAATTACAAATTTGGTGGGGCACCTGGTTAAGCGTCTGACTCTTGGTTTCTGCTCAGGTCATGATCTCAGGGTCCTGAGATCGAGCCCCATGTTGGGCTCTGCACTCTGTTGGGAGTCTACTTGGGGATTCTCTCTTTCCACTTTCCTCTGCCCCTCTCCCTCTCCCTTGACCCCATGCTCAGTCTCTTCTCTCTCTCTAAAATAAAGAAAGAAAGAAATCTTTAAAAAAATAAAATTACAGGGGCACCTGGGTGGCTCCGTGGGTTAAAGCCTCTGCCTTTGGCTCAGGTCACGAGCCAGGTTCCTGGGATCAAGCCCCACATTGGGCTCTCTGCTTGGCGGGGAGCCTGCCTCCCCCTCTCTCTGTGCCCGCCTCTCTGCCTACTTGTGATTTCTGTCTTTCAAATAAATAAATAAACTATTTTAAAAAATAAAATAAAATTACAAATTTGAACAAGCATTACTCAAAAAGAACAGATCAACTATTTTAAAAGACAGCTGATGAAATCTGTAACTTACCTTTTGTGGGAGACTTTTTCCAGGCCTGACCACTCAGATCCACCCTCTTCAGTACCTGCTAGCTAGACAATTTGGGCTCCCGGAAATTTTAAAGCCTGGTTCCAATAATTGAGGATTTGATGTCACCATAGGCTCCTGGCCAGTTTATGATGAGATGGTAAAAGCTGTGAAATATGTGTATGCCTGGTGATTTCCTTGTTTATGCTGATTTGGCAATCATAAATAACCCTCAATTCAGTGGGGGTAGACTAGCGACAGTTAAGTTTCCCTGGAAAGTTCTGGTGATGCCAGATCCTCCTTTCCCCAGCACCAAAGGCAGAGATGAGGCCATTTATGAGTGGTACACACCGAGGCAGGTGAGTTTGCAGTTGGACTTGCCCTCTCTGACATTCCACGTGGAATGCGGTACATGCGACCCTTCAACCCCCTCCGACAAGGTTCCAGGGGGGCATCGCTCTCCTGCATTCTTTTAACTTACATCTCCAGCTTGTCTCCCAATTTCCTTGCTTTCCTACCAACACTTTAGAAACTAAATCCAGCCCTCTGTCCTCTGTCTACTGACACAGTGCTCTGGGATGCCCTTCCAACTTCAGTTGCTTCTGCCGTGCCCACTCCTTTCACCTCCTTGTCTGAACAAGGCATCCCAGACCTTCTGCAATAGAGGACATGACTTCTCCCAACCCCCATCCCCCTTAGCAGGAATGAGGAAGCAGTTGGTCTGGCAAACCAGAGCTACTCCTACTTTATGGCTCTGTCCATACTTCCTCTTACCATTCTCTACCACCCACTTTCACTTCTTCCAAGACTTCGTTGCCAAGTTCACATTTTCCTTGGTACCTCTTCTTCTCCCTCATTCTTGGGGAACTCAGCACCCATGGGAGGGGTCTAACATTCTGACATCAAGGGTCTTAAGCTACCAACTCTTAAAGATTTCCTATGCAACTACCAACATTATTTGGCAGCATGGTGAGGAAATCAGAACAACTTTTCTAAACATGAACTTTAGAATGAGGTAAGTGTTTCAAACCTGGCTTTGCCATTTATTAGCTATTTGGTTTGTGGTAAAATATAATTTCTGTCTGAAAAATGTGTTTGAGAATATCTGCCAACTTGGTTTGTCAAGAAGATTAAGGCAATAATTCAAGGAAGGAGTTTAGGGTACTGCTGGATGATTGCTAGTGCTCTGGCTAGAAAGAAGGCTCTAGGAAGACACCAATGGCTGTATGCTTTGTTGACTGTTGTACACCAGCAATAAGCAAGTGGCTGGCATTAGGCACACAAAAAAATTTTGTCAAAGAATAAAATGAATACAAATATGGTAGCCATGTTTTCTATGTCAATATTTTAGGTCTTGTCATCACCCTGAGTATTTCCTCAGCTAAAAGCTCAATGTCAGATATCTCATCATTCTTCTTCCAGGATTTCTATGCTCCAGACTCCTTCACCTTGTGGCCTCCTATAGTACCTGCTGGGCCAATCTTCAGTCTTGGGTTCCTGCCTCACATCAAGACGATGCTCATAACTTTGGTTGTCCCAAGTAACTCTGTGTTTCTTTAAGAAAAATCGTGGATGTCTTGGTGGTTCAGTTGGCTAAGCATCTGTCTTCAGCTCAGGTGATGATCCCAGGGTCCTGGGGCTCGAGCCCTGCATCAGGCTCTCTTCCCTGGGGAAGTCTGCTCTTCCCTCTGCTCCCTGCCTCCCCGCAACTTGTGCTCTCACTCTAAAATAAATAAATAAAATCCTTTTCTTTCTTTCTTTTTTTTTTTTAAAGGAGACAAAAAGAAAAGGAAAAAATCACAACAGTCTTATGAGGAGCTCCACCAAAATTTAACAACAATAACTAACACTGAGTACTTACCTATATGCAAGGCACTCTTCTAAGTCGTTTATATGTATTACCTAATCCAATTCTTACCATCTTTCAAAAAGGGATTCAAACCCAAACCTATATTGGCTCCCGGGACCACACCCTCAAGCACCACCAAATATGACTACTCTTCACATTGGGTTCTCACTGTTACTCAGAAAACTTTACACATCTCTTGTTGCCTCCCAGACATATGGGGCCAACAGCTGTTTTCTGTCTTCCTTGGTTCTTTCCCCTTTCTGCCCCACTACCAAAATGCAGCCAGCTCCCTCTGTGAGCGGTGACCCAGCCTCCCTCATTACCGCATTACATCATGGCCACCTGAAGGAAGGGCTCTCCACCACCAGTCAGCTCCTCTGTGTAACCTCTTCTCCACTCAGAACATACGTATGCTTTCCCCATCCTCTCCCAAACCCTTGGAGCTCAGAGAAAGTACTTTTCCACTTTCCTTCCTCAGGCTCCCTTGAATTAGACCCTTTATCCTTCTTGGGGATTATCTTCCATTAATTATCCATTCTCTTGTAATTTCAGAAACTCTTTTTGGCATTCCCCTAAGAAGCTTGCAATTTCTTTGAGGAAATGGACACATAACTTCAAGCTCTGTCTCTGCATTATTGTTTGCTCTGTGTAAAAACCTTGTCATACTTCCCTTCTTGCAGAAAAACATTCCTTCCTTCTGTGTGTTTGAACTACCATCTTTGCTTTCTCCTTTTAACAAAAATTTCTTAAAATATTGACAACTAGAGTTACCCATTTCTATTGTTCATTACATATTCTTAAAATGTTTTCAATATGGCTTAATTACAAAATTTTTTGCCCTTTTTTTGTATTTTTGGAGCCTTTAATAATGTAATTTCTTTGGTGGAGTGAATGCTTATTTTTAAAAATATTTTATTTATTTATTTGAGAGAGAGAGAGAGTAAGAAGGAACAGAGAGAGGGCCAGAGGGAGAGGGAGAAGCAGACTCTCCACTGAGTAAGGAGCCTGATGTAGGACTTGATCCCAAGACCCTGGGATCATGACCTGAATTAAAGGCAGACACTTAATGGACTGAGCTAACCAGACACCCTGGTTGCTTATTTTTCCATTTACTTTAATAATCCAATTTCTTTGGTGGAGTGGAAATAGTGCAGTTTGTTTCTCACGCTTATTTGATCCCAGAGGTTTTTTCATGCCCAGAGCACTGTGTTTCATGGACCACACTTCAGAAAATCCTTTTTAAAGATTATAGGTGATATAAGTGAAGTTCCAGGCACACAGGAAGGTTTTCTAAGCAGTAGCAACCACATCACAGGGCACCCCCCCCCCACCATTGTTGTTGTATCTTGGATATCATGACTGGGCAGCTTTCTTGAACTAATCTCTAAATGCTCAAAACACCTTCCCCCAAGGCCTGAAGCTACCCAACATCAGTTCCATCCCAGCAAGAGGTTCTGTTCTGATCCCTTTTGAACCCCCTTGCCCATCCCCAGGCCACCTGTAGCCCAGCAAGTCTTGAGATATGGCACTTACTCAAGAAGGACATTAGAGCAGTACTTGAGTGTCTCAGTCGGTTAAGTGTCTGACTTCAGCTTAGGTCATGATCTCAGGGGCCTGGAATCAATCCCTAAGATGAGCCCCATGTCAGGATCCATGCTCAGCATGGAGTCTGTATGTCTCTCTCCTTTTTCTTCTGCCCATCTCCCTGCTGGTGCTCTCTATATCTGTCTCTCTCTCAAGTAAATAGAATTTTTAAAAAAAGATGGGAAGCATTAGATCCCCATGAAAACTCTACACTGTGAATGTATTGGCAAAAGGCCTCCTTGAGAACCCAGAGATTTCAGGAATTAAACCTACAAAGGAGTAAATATGTGTTTATTAATCAGAACCTTTTAATGAGTACCTTTCCATGGAGGGTTTTGTAATAGTTTAATTTATTTTCTAACATTGTTACCAAACCAGTAGTTAGATCAAACAATCTGCCTTGAATGTGCCTCTTTCTAAACTTTGCCAGGACAGAGAGATATCTGCAAGTTACTTAATATCTCTGAGCTTCCCTTTTCTCATGAACAAAATAGAGGAATGTCTACCTCACAGACTTATTGTGAATAGGAAACGGGGTGATTGTGTATAAAGCATTTGGTTTGGGCCCTGGAACACAGCAGGCACTGAAAAAGAGAAATGACAGCTTGGAGGAATAAAATATATGAAACCTCAGGTGCTGAAGGTCTTGACCTCCAGGATAAGAAGAGCATTATTCATCCTACATCTGGGAAGCCCCTGGCTTCCAGCCCTTTAATAAAATGATTCTCACTGTTGTAAAGAATGAAAAAGTTGAAAGAAAGAAAGAAAGAAAGAAAGAAAGAAAGAAAGAAAGAAAAGAAGGAAGGAAAACTACTGTGTTTTGATATTCAGGAAAGATCTTCAAGACCTAAACTCTCATATTAGACCCTAAACAAGAGTGATGTCAGAGGGCGCCTGGGTGGCTCAGTGGGTTAAGCCTCTGCTTTTGGCTCAGGTCACGATCTCGGGGTCCTGGGATCGAGCCCTGTATCGGGATCTCTGCTCAGCGAGGAGCCTGCTTCCCCCTCCCTCTCTCTGCCTGTCTCTCTGCCTACTTGTGATCTCTGACCATCAAACAAATAAATAAAATCTTAAAAAAAAAAAAAAAGAGTGATGTCAGATTTGGAGCTATAGGAAATGGTAGAGAACACATAGAATCAGAAAGATTGGGTAAAGTAGTGTGTACTTTATCTACTCCAGATATTTGGGAATAAAACATCAGTGTGAAGTCCTCTTATATGGTGGTAACAGCATCCTCATCTCTACTATCAAATATTTATCAGCTGCTTATTGAATCTAGGACACTGTGCTAAGTAAGGCGGGGTAAGAAAGCATGTCCAAGGCTGTCTTTACCCTTCAGCTTAGCAAAAGATGAAAACAGTAACATTCAATATACGTTGAATGGCAAGAGTTGGGACATTTATAGAATTGCTGTGAAATTGCAGAGCAGGGATTCCTGGCTGGCTCTGTTGGTTAAGTGTCTGCCTTCAGCTCAGGTTATGATCCCAGGGTCCCGGCATGGCATAGTGCCGAATTGAGCCCTGAATCAGGCTCCCCGCTCAGCGGGAAGCCTGCTTCTCCTTCTCTCACTTCCCCTGCTCTTGTGCACGCATGCTCTCTCTGTCAAAAAAATAAATAAAACCTTTAAAAAAGAAAAAAAGAATTGCAGAGCAGAAGGATTCTTGGAAGGATGCCTACATAGGATGGGTGGCTATTCTAATGCTTTTAAAGAGTTTCCCATCAGAAATGTGACTGAATCAAAGGTTGTTCAGATAAATGATGAAGAGGAAAGAAGGTTTTCTAGGGAATGGGTCCTGTCTTAAATATGTTGGCGTGCAAGTGCAAGGAGTTGGAGCTTAAACAGAATTTGATGAGGAGATAGTTTTCCAGACAACTTTCATTGTATTTTATTCAGCTGTAATTTAATTGATGTTTTAATCAATTAAACATAAAAGAAGACAAGGATGAAATATACATTTATGTCCATACATATTTATAGCCATCTTGATATTTTTTCTTTTCAATAGAGAAATAACTTGCAGGATGTTCATCCGAAGGTTAAAAGTGGCTATTTTGGAGTAGTGGGAATTTTTGTGATTTTCTGTCCAGCGCAAAGTTCAGAGAAGAGGAAAGAAAGGAAGGAACGCAGACAAGCCTGCCGGCGGTGGGGAATTAACAAGGATTCCTGTGAAAGGACATGCCACGACCTAAGTCACGCTATAGGAACACAGCAGTTTCAGGCAGCGTTTTAGAAAGGAATACATGGTTTCTAAGTAAGTGGTTAGGAAATGAAGCAGTGGTTTCTGGGCATGGGTGTGGGTTTTCCGAGACAAGCCCTCTGAGACTCATTTCATTCCCTTTTGCATGACAGATGCAATTCATCTTTTCTGCGTACAAAATCGTCTCTCAAGCATTTAACACTTCAATTGACACAGAATGAGAAAAATGGAATCATTTTGGAAGCCCAAGAAAGTAAGCCATAAGAAGGAAATATAGTTTTTCTGCTAATGGCAAAAAGGATCTCCCGTAGAATGCAGATTTTCTCTTAGTCATCCCCTACCTGAAAAATGAGCCATCCTACCCTCCTCCAAGAAGGGATAACAAGAAAGTATTACATGTTAAGTTTAACCAAGAGTTCTAGTTAGAGTTTTTATTTAATATATCATGAGCAGATTTTGGCTTTACCTGCAATCGTAGGGAATTTCTACAGAAATCAGGAAGACATTTGGAAAGAAAGGCTGTGCAACCCTAGTGATATGGATGTGTCTAGATCTGGCATTCCTTTGACTACAAGCATGAAATTCTAAGTCGTTTCAAGCTACAATTTTGGGGGTGCCCGGGTGGCTCAGTGGGTTAAGCATCTGCCTTCGGCTCAGGTGATGATCCCAGAATCCTGGGATGGAGCCCCACATTGGCCTCCCTGCTAAACAGGAAGTCTACTTGTCCCTCTCCCTCTGCCTGTTGCTCCCCCATCTCCTGTTTGTGTGCTCTCTCTCTTTCACTCTCTCTGTCATATAAATAAATAAAATCTTAAAAAAAAAAAAAAAGCTATGATTTTGGGGCACTTGGATGGCTCAGTTGTTTTTGCATCAGGTCACGATCTCAGGGTCATAAGACCGAACCCCAGGGCAGGCTCTGTGCTCAGTGTGGAGTCTGCTTAAAATTCTCCCTTTCTCTCTGTCCCTCATCCTGCTCTCTCTCTCTCTCAAGTAAATAAATAAATAAATAAATAAATAAAATCTTTTAAAAATTAAAACTATAAAAATAAATTAATAAAATAGTAAAATTTTAAAAAATAAAATTAAATAAGTAATAAAAATAAAATGATAAAAAATAAAATAAAAAATTAAAACTATAAAAATACATACACTAAAAAATGAGAAGACTTGTCTTATAATCATTCTTCTCCTCAGAGACATCAATATTTTGATGCAGAGTCTTTCCAGATACTCGTGTACTCATATATACATTATCTTACTTATTCAAATGCTTTTTTTTTTTTTAAGTAGGATTCCTGCCCAGTGCAGAACCCAACATGAGGTTTGAACTCACGATTCTGAAATCAAGAGTCAGATACTTATCTGACCAAGCCACCCAGGTGCCCCCATATTCAAATGCTTTTAATATAATCTTACTGTGCTCACACTGTGTATTATGTCCCACATGCTTTCCTTTTTCAATACATCTCAGAACCTTCTAGGTCAGTCTTGTACATTTTCCTCATTTCCTTTTAATTATTTCTACATTTCCTTTTAATTATTGTATAATATTTCATATGATCAACTTCCATATTCTAACCATCCATTCTTCCCATTCTTGAATATTTAATTTGTTTTCAAGAGAACATTAAGAAAAATTATATGCCAACAAATTGGACAGCCTAGGAGAAACGGATAAATTTCTAGAAGCACATAACCTTCCAAAACTGAATCAGGAAAAACCGGAACATTTGAACAGACTTATTATTAACAATGAAATTAAATATGTAATCAGAAAGTTCTCAACAAACAAAAGTCCAGGACCAGATGGCTTCACAGGTGAATTCTACCAAACAGTTAATGAAGAGTTAATATTGATTCTTCTCATAGTATTACAAAAGATAGAAGAGGGAAGAAAGCTTCCAAATTCATTCTATGAGGCCAGCATTACCTGAAAAACAAAATGAGATAAAGACACTACAAAATAGAGAAGTACAGGCCAATTTCTCTCATAAACATAGATGCAAAAATTGTCAACAAATGGGGTGCCTGGGTGGCTCAGTGGGTTAAAGCCTCTGCCTTCGGCTCAGGTCATGATCTCAGGGTCCTGGGCTGGAGCCCCGCATCGGGCTCTCTGCTCAGCAGGGAGCCTGCTTCCTCCTCTCTCTGCCTCCTCTCTGCCTACTTGTGAACTCTGTCTGCCAAATAAATAAATAAAATCTTTAAAAAAAATTGTCAACAAAATATTAGTGAACAGAGTTTAACAGTATGTTTTAAGGAATCACTCATTACAATCAAATGGGATTTATTCCCAGAATTCAAAGGTGGTTCAATATTTGCAAATCAATCAATGTGTTACATCACATCAACAAAAGAAAAAATAAAAACTATATGATCATTTCAATAATTAGTTTACTTTTTAAAAAATGATTGTCTGAAAATATGTAATATCATGGAAAATACGTAGAGTGTATAGCCAAATGGGTGAAAAAGGCAGCATACAGACATTATATCCAATACAATCCCATTGGAAACATATTTATTCATACTGATTCACAAAGAAAGGATAAGAGAAAACAAGTGTCAACAATGATTATATTTGTGTAGTGGGATCTACTTGATTTTTGTCATTTGCTTCATTGCTTGTCTGCATTTTTCAACATTTTTTTGCAATAAGCCTGACAACTTTTATAATTATAAAAAAAAAAATCAACAGTGTTACTTGGAAAGTAAACCAAAACGACAGTTACTTAGCTAGGAAAAGGCAGTCTCTCTTCTTCATTCACGCAACATTTGCCTTACTTGAATACAGTTTTCCTGGGGACCGAGCCAAAGAGTAAGCCAAGAAGTCTTGATAGAAGCCCAGGGAAAACATCTGTAGCGAAGGAGGTGGGGGGTGGGGCGGAAGGAAGGAGAGACCAAGAAATCAGTCAGCGTCCAGTCTCCTCTCATGCTCTCTACCTCCTTTTATTCAAACAGTTCATTCTGGTGAGGCCACAGGCATTTCTGAAATTCTCCAAGGTGGGGAGCTGCCAGGAGCAAACTTGGCCATTCTTTTATGTGGGAACATGCGTGACTGCTGTTCAGGGAGGACCTACAAGGGAATGTTTCGATCTCTTGCTGGGCTTGACTCCAAAGTATAGATTTACAGAGCTGTGTACAGTGCCACTGAAAGAGCACTTACATTTCCCAGCATGGGTCGGGGCAGTGGCTTTTATCTCTGCAGGCTCTGGGTAGAGTCATCTTTTTTTTTTTTTTTTTTTAAAGATTTTTTATTTATTTATCAGGGGGGGGGGGAAGAGCGAGCACAGGCAGACAGAATGGCAGGCAGAGACAGAGGGAGAAGCAGGCTCCTTGCTGAGCAAGGAGCCCCATGCGGGACTCGATCCCGGGACGCTGGGATCATGACCTGAGCCGAAGGCAGCTGCTTAACCAACTGAGCCACCCAGACATCCCTAGAGTCATCTTTTTGAAACGATAAGACTTTAAACAATAGGTGGCAGCCCCAAACTGTGCTAAAGAATCTTGACCACATTTGCAAGCCTGTCCTGGACTCAGTTTCCTGTCCAGCCAGCTCCCGGAAGGGAAATTTTCGAGGCCAGGCGTCTTTTGTAGCATAATAGATGCTCAGCCCCAGCCTGGTTGAAAACTTGGTGCCAATACCCTGTACACTGCGGTGGAAGCTTGAAATAATCAGAGGGACTTCAGGAAGAGTAGGCAGTGGATTCTCATGTTCTGAGATTGTTGACATCAAACAAGTCCAGAATCACGGGCTTTCCCAGGACATGTGTTACAACCATAGGCCTAGGAGGGGAACGTTAATTCCCAGAGAAAGTGCTCCCTTATGATATGATACCAGAAATGTGCCTTCCTTACCTTCATTTCCTCTATTATCTACCGACCGCTCTGAAATCCTACTAAAGTTTCATTCCATATGATTATGGAACAAACAGATTTTGCAAAATTATCATTATCTCTGGAAGCGGTATCATATCAGCCATGAACTCTTAAATGTGACTGAATTTTACTCGGACTCCTGCTAGCTGACAAGTGTTCCCTGCAGAGAGTGATGGTTATTAGATGATGAACTGGGGTGAAGGAAAAGATCCCCTTAAGGACTTTGCTTCATGAAAGCAGACCCAGTAGGGTTCTAGAAGCCCAAGTCATTTAAATCCATGAGGTAATCCACCGAGTAGCCCAAGAATGAGGATACTTAAGAGAGAGAGGGTCTGGGGACCAAGAATATACAATCAGTCTTCATTTTTAACAATTTCCATATTTGTGAATTGACCTACTCACTAAAGTTTATTTGTAATCAAACTCTTGGTATTTTGTGATCCTTTGTGGGTTTTCACAGAGCCCTGAAAACTTTTAGTCTCCTGACATGTTCCAAGCTGAGGAGGGACAAGGTGGTGTTCTGCCTTCTTGTTTCAGCTCTCATACTATAAAGTGTCCTTTTTGCAGTCTATGATGGTGCCAATAATTAGAGTAGTGATTTTTTTTTTTTGGTTGGTGATTTCATGGTTTAAAATGGTGGCCTTCAAGTGTAGTGTTAAAGTGCTGTCTAGTGTTCTGTGATATGCTTTATAGAGAAAAAAACATGCATTAAAGAAGCATAATTCAGTCATGAGTTATAGTGCTGTTGGCTGCTGGTTCAATGTTAATGAATCAATAATATTCATTAAATATGGTATCTTTAAACAGAAGCACACGAAAAACAAAGTTGCATATTGATCGGTTGATGATAATGTGACCAGAAGCTCACATGAAACTAACCCTGGATTTTCCCTAGGAAAACTATCCAGTATTTGCTAATTTGCAGCATTCTCAGAGACTTTATACACAAATAATGAGAATCAACTGGGATCTTAGACTTTAGAAGAAGAAGAAAGAGCAACTGGTAAGTAGCTATCTTTAGCAATAAAATAAATGACAGGTATTGGTATCTTACTATGATTCATGTGAGAAAAGATTGAGAGCCTCAGTGTGGCTGTTCATAAAGCATATCAAAATCTGGAATTCCTTAGACTATATCAATGTTTCATAAAGGTTCTAAAATTTCCCCAAGGAATCATTCAGGACAGTGATTCTTTCCCTATAAGGATAATCTCCTTTGCTGACATCCCATTGGGGGTACTTAGCTGTATGAAGCCAGTAATACAAAAATACCAAGAAACTTCTACCTAGAAAGATGTAGCCCATTTTACCTCACCATTTGGCTATAATTTCATTATTATTTATATGGCAGTCTAATTTGCCTGAAGTGCCGTTTTTAAATAACTACAAGAGTACTCCTTCACTAATAAACATTATTTTAATAACTCCTCCATAATTAAGGAATTCCCTGTTCCAGACTTGTGCTATTTCTCTCTGTGAGGGCTCTGGATTATGCTAATTTACGAGACCTAAAGTATAGATTCTCTGGGGTGTGTGTGTGGGGGGGTTGCTATGTACACTGGAACAATAGTCCTAAACTTGGTAGTGTTAGAATCTAACAGACTTATCTAGACAAGAAGACTCAGCTAACTGATAACACCCATTTATGATGAGTACACAAGTGCTTCAGTGAAAACCAGGCATCAGAAGAAACAGAGGTCAGGTCATGTGGTGCCCATCAGACAAGCCAGCGAGGTCCGCAGGGGTGGAGCTGTGGGATGGAGTGGGGTTGGCCGACACTGAAGAAACGGGGTACTTGTCTCATACTCAAGGAAGCCATAAAGCCTAAATCAGGACCAGAGAAAGGCTCAATGGCCTCGAGTGGCCCTTGGGTCAGCACTGGCTGAGACTGCCTGGGGCAGTGACCTCTACAGATTTCTCTCCTAAAATGAATGGAGCTGAGCCTGGGATGAACACTGTGTCCCTGCATGAGGTCCACATAATTCATTCCTTGCTGCATTTGATAAGATTGCCTGAAGAGGCTGTTATGGTTGGAGAAGGGGCTGGGAGCCAAAACTGACCAATAAAGGGAAAGACAAAGGTGAGAGAGAGGCAAGAGGCAGCAATGGAGCCAGGTACTCTGGCCTGAAAAATTCTGTCTAGAGATGTGACACCCAGGTAGTCAGTCAGGCATTTAAGCCAAATGGGCCATTGTCTTCTTGGAGTTCAGGGGAAAGACTGATTTTTTTAAGAGCCTGTGGTTCTGCTGTGGGAGGAATAGAAGTTCCTAGCCAGGGAAATGGAATTACAAAGTGCACAGAGGACAGTGGGACATATTTGTGTTACTGGTAGATTACTTGGTGGATTTATATCAGGGGTTTTAACATTTCCCCCTTCAGGGAACCAGTTGAGACCTAAATCTGCATAAATCCTCTCGAGTTATACTTAACTCAATCAAGGCACAATAGATTTTAAATCAAATTTCTTCTATGCAGGAAGTTCCCAGGAAGGCAAAGCAGGGAGAGGAGCCTCATTATTGTCAGTCTTTCAATACAACCTCAATAAGCAGTTTCCTGTCTTATAAGCCAGAGTTCTTCAGAGAAAACAGAAACAATAGGATATATGTGTTTTATCCTATTGGTGTACCAAATCATGCCACCGGCTTTCCTGGGTCTTCAGCTTGTAGATGGCAGACTTGGGTCTTCTCATCCTCCATAATCACATGCGCCAATTACTCATAATAAATCTTGGGATGAGAAGACCTAAGATCTGCCATGTGCAAGCTGGAGACCCAGGAAACCTGGTGGTGTAATTCAGTCTAAGTCCAAAAACCTGAAAACCTGGGGAGCAAATGGAGTAAATCCAAGTCCAAAGGTAGGAGAAGATGAGATGCCATGTCCAGCTTATTGAGGCAGTAAAAAGAGGCTAATTCCTCCTTCCACCTTTGTTCTATTCAGGTCCTCAATGGATTGGGTGATGCCCACCCACAAAGGAGGAAGCAATCTATTGATTCCACCAATCCTAATATGAATGTCATCCAGAAACACTTCACAGACATCCTTGGAAATGTTTAGAGGCACCTGGGTGGCTCAGTCGGTTGAACATCTGCCTTCAGCTCAGGTTATGATCCCAGGGTCCTGGGATTGAGCCTAGCATCATGCTCCCTGGTCAGTGGGGAATCTCCTTTTCCCTCTGCCCCCCACCATTTGTCTTATTTCTCTCAAATCAATCAATCTTAAAAAATGTTTAATCTGGGCACCTCATAGCCAGTCAAGACGACACCTAAAATTAACCATTACACTGTATTATTTACAATTAATTTCAGTAACTTACTTTTTACAGAGATGCTTTTGTAGCTGAGAAAGCTTGTGAAGTTGTTTCTACCCATTAATTTTTCAAAAGTATGCAACAGATGAAGGCTTGCTTTTTCCCTTACACAGATAAAGATAACTAAAGCATAAAATGTTTGTGTATCCAAATGATGTTTATGCAGAGATCCTAGCAAAGTATTTGGTTTGTATATATCCATTGAAAGAAACATCGTTCAGACATTGATGTTCATTCTAGTCACTCTAGCTGTATATTCTGCTCTTGTGGAAGTGTGGGTGGCATGATCTATTAAAAAAAAAAATCTTCAGCTTAGCCAGTCTAGCACAATACTTCAGGAAAATGTGAATTCGGCTCAGGTAATACAGTTTTCTGACCTGTGCAAAACCCATAGCCCAGATTAGGGGTGGTCTTATGGCCAACATATTGTCAAATCTGCGGTAGATGAAAAGTATCCCTCCTTGCCTTCTCTGCCTCCTCTTTCAATCCACTCTGCTGTTTTAATCCTTTGGTTCTGGTGTTGATAATTTCACCCCTCTGTCCTTATTAGCTCATTTATTAGAAAAAGCTTGGGAGCCAGACACTGAGGGGATTAGAATCTTGTGGTTGGAGAATAAGGGTACAGGATGTAGGAGCAGCCTTGAGGTGAATTATCAAAAAGATGGTAATTTTTCTCAGGGGAAAATTTAACCTCCAGCTAGTATATCTAAAGCAGAAGATTCTGCTTATAGGTCATTTGTTTGCTGCCCCACCTTGAATCACATTATAAAAAATTTCTTTATTTACTCTTCTTTAGGACACTGGTGGGCAGAAATGAAGAAGCCCAGGGGTCCCAGAAGCTGGCTGGGATCCCTTGTGTAGATCCTTAAAGACCAGCATGTCTGATGGCCCAAGTTTGGGTTTTGTTTTTCTGACACAAAGCAGAGAAGAACATTGATTCCAGGTCAGTTCTCAGTTTTATTGACTTGTTTTTGCTTTTATGCAGTGGGAAAAAGAGCAAGAAGAAAAATGGCAGTCGCTCAAGTACAGCCTGTCTTTCTATGTCAATGAGTAGTATTCTAGTAAACTCAGTCAAGTCTGACCACTTGGGAGAACTAAGGGAGAAGACCACTCCCACTTCCTGTGCAATTCTGATGTGGCAGGCATTGTGTTCTGACTTTAGATGTATTATAGGGTTAATCCTGACAACATCTTTATAGAATAGTTGATGTTATTCTCATTTTACCAGTGGCTAGCAAGTTCTAAAAAGTGAGTCACTTGTCCAAGATTCTACACCTAGTAAGCGGCAAAGAAGGAATTAGTCCCAATCTCTTTAAACTGGAAAGCTAATGCTTTCTCTACTTATTTCCAAAAGCTTTTATTTAGGGGCTCCTGGGTGGTTCAGTTGGTTGAGTGTCTGACTCTTGGTTTTGGCCCAGGTCCTGATCTCAGGGTTGCAAGATCGAGCGCTGCATCAGGCTCCCCCACCTCAGCAAGGAATTTGCTCAAGATTCTCTCTCTCCCTCTTCCATCCCCCACCCTCTCCGTCTTTCTCTCAAATAAATAAATAAATAAATAAATACATGTTTATAAAAAGCTCTTATTTAATCAACAACTATTTTTGAGCATCTGTTATGGGCTAGGTCTTGTGCTATTGTAAAGAATACAAGGATAAATAAACATACAGTCTTGTCTGCAGAGAGCTCACGGGCCAGTGGGAAATGGGGCACACAGGTGCAGTGTGTTAGCTGCTAGTGAAGACTACCAGGCAGACAGAGAGGAGAGGAACCTGCCTGAGTCTTGGGGGATCAAAAACATCAATCCAGAGAAAATACCTCTACAGGAGCTTAAAAAAAAAAAAAAGTGCTTCTCAAATTTTGAGGTAATTATGAATCATTCTGGGATTTTTTTTTTCACTCTGGGATCTTATTAAAATATAGGTTCTGATTCAGTAGGTTTGGAGCGAGGCTTGTGCATTTCTAAGAGGAGAGGCTAATGCTGCTGGCCCATGGCTCACACTTCTTAGCTGTAAAGCTCTAAAGGGAAAGGAAATGTTAGCCCGGTGTAGAGGTGTGTTGGGGAGAACTTTCCCAGGAAAGACAAGGAATGCGCAAAGACTCAGCGAGAAAAAGAGCAAGATCAACTTCGGGGAACTGCCATTGATCCAGCAAGCCTGGGTTATAGGTCATGACAAGGTGAGCCAGCCTGACACGGACTAGAGGCAACAGCAAACAAGTGAGCCGGAAGCACATGAAGCAGGCTCTGCAAGACTTGGTAAGAAGCTACATCTGATGCTGAGGGCAACTCAGAGGCCATTCAGTGTTTTCAACTGATGAGTTCCTGTCGCAGATTCAGGCTTTCCAAAAAGCATACAGGCTATCGCATGGAAAATGCATCAGGACAATGTTCTCAACCCTGTTGCTTCTTAGAATCACCTGAGAGCTTTAAAAAAAAAAAACAATGCTCAGTCCCCGCATCAGACAAAGAGGATCTCTAAGGCAGAGCTCGGAAGTGTGGTCTTCGGACCGGCAGCATCAGTATCAGTTGGGACCTTATTCAAAATGCAAATTCCCTAACTCCAGCCTGCATTTACTGAATCAGAAACTACGCAGATGGGACCAGCAGTCTGGGTTGTAACAAGCTCTCTCAGGTGAATCTAATGGGGCTAACATTTGAGATTCATTAGTTTAGATGGAAAACAGTAGGGAGAGGAAAGAGACGGCTACTGTACAATTTATGAACTAGGTAAGCTTCTATCTTATGTACTGAATTGTGCCCCCTAAATTCCTATGTTGGGGCCCTAAGCTTCAATGGGATGGTTTTGGAGGTAGGGCCTTTAGGAGGTAATTAAGTTCAGATGACGTCATGAGGGCGGGGCTTTATGATTGAATTATTGGCCTTACAAGACCAGGCGCCAGAGGGCCCATAAGGTCTCTTTTTCACCACACGTGAGGGTTTAGGGGTAGGATAGCTGTCTGCAAGCCAGAAGAGAGCGGTCACCAGAAACGGACAGTGCCAGAGCCTCCGTCTTGGCCTTCTGAGCCTCTAGAATGGTGAGTAAGTAAATAAATTTCTGTTCTTAAGTCACCTTGTTGATGGTATTTGGTTATGGCAGCCCACCTATGCTAAGATGCTTCTGGAACGGTGGGCAATCTTACTGTGACACATGGGTCCCTGTGGAGTTACTGTTAAAATACGTATCTTGGAGCTTGTGCGCATGAACTAGTTTTAATTATAACAAACTGAGCCTTGATAGCTTGTGTTGTAATATCAGTTTTGCAGTTGTGGCTTTTTGTTTTGTTTTGTTTGTTTTTATGTTTTTATCCTAAAGTTGGTATGAGTAATTGGAATTGGAAACCTGTAATAGCTGTAATTGCCATAAAATATAGGATATCCAGTTAAATTTGAATTTCATATGAACAAGAAATAACTTTTTAGTAAAAGTATGTCCCAAATGGTGTAGGGGTTAAAACTCCTCCAAAAAATTATTCATCATTTGTCTGAAATTAAAATTTTACTGATTGTCCTGTGTTTTTGTTTACTCAATTGGAAATGCTAACCTATAACAAATTAATACAGACCAAGAAATATCAAATGGGTGACGGGGTTGATTGATATAGAGTAAGGGGATGAGTCAGTGATGCCTTAAAGGTTTCTGGTTTGGAAACTGGGTAAATCTTGATACCCTGTAGGAAAATAGGGGACACTGAAGGCAGAGTTGATTGGAGAGGAAGGACAAAAGATGAGTTACGTTTTGGAAATGTGGATATGAAGGTCCTTCTTGAATATATAAGCAGATTTAATTAGTAGGCTTTTGGAGATATAGTTCTGGACATAAGGAGAAACATCAGGAGGGAATCACAGGTTTAAATATCATAAGCAGCGACGCCTGGGTGGCTCAGTTGGTTAAGCAGCTGCCTTCGGCTCAGGTCATGATCCCAGCGTCCTGGGATCGAGTCCCACATCGGGCTTCTTGCTCAGCAGGGAGCCTGCTTCTCCCTCTGCCTCTGCCTGCCATTCTGTCTGCCTGTGCTCGCTCTTTCCCCCCCTCTCTCTCTGATAAATAAATAAAAAAAAATTTAAATAACATAAGCAATTAGGTGGTAGGAAATTTTAGGAATGGATGAGATCCCAGAAACCAGGTAGAAAAGAGGGAGTTGGTGAAAATAGGATGTAGACTGAAGTATCTGAGGAGTTGGGAGACCAGATGTAAGCCGAGACATATTCTTGAGTCCAGGATAGGAACCCCAATCTGTTTTCACAGGAAGAAGGGTAGAAGGGATGGCTGTGCGTGCAGGTGAGCTTGGTGGAGGGAAGTGGACTTGTGTCAGGAGCTCTGCATAGATTCTTTTGCCAAAGGAATCCTTTTTCCCTTGTGACCTGTTCATTCTGGTTGTGCTCATTGTATCAAATAATGCAAAATGATGAAATGAGTTTCAAAGGTTTTTTTAATGAAAGCTAAGCTAAACTTTGGAAAAATCTTAAAATGGCAAACTGCACTTTTTTGTTGTTAAAGTAGGGGTAGGTAACACAGCTGTAAACATTTGGATCTGAAAAAAAAAAAAAAAAAAGTAAAAGCCTAGTAGGATTTTGCACTTACATTGCTTTACCTACAGAAATTCAAACTGGGCACCCAAATGAGAAATCCTTGGTATGATTTCTGTAGAAGTCACACTAACAGACCCCCTCCAAAATGCCATGGGCCTAACTCAGAAAACTAACAAATGGACGTATACTTTTTAGGGTAAAATAAAATGTAAACTATACCTGTTCGCATTTCTTAAGTGATTCACTGTTTGGTTTTGGTTTTGTTTTTAGTATATTTCCAACAGTTCTTTCTAGTTTCATTACTCTATGATTGATAAAAACTTCATATATTTAACGTGTGTATATTTTGGTATATGTATGCATTGTATTATGATTACCATAACCAAGCTAATTAAAGTATCAGTCACCTGACATAATTATCATTATTTGTGTGTGTGATGAGAACTTGAGATCTACGGTCTCGACAAATTTAAATACACAGTACATTATGAGCTATAGTTACCATACTTATGTGTTAGGTCTCCAGAATTTACTTGTCTTATAACTAATAGTTTATACTTTTAAAAAAATTTGTGTATAAATTCAATTTAAGTAACATATACTATATTATTTGTTCTGAAGCAGAATGTAGTGATTCATCAGTTGCATCAGTGGTTTTAGGGTACTCTATTTTTAACTTTTTAAAGGACTTCCATACTGTTTTCCAGAGTGGCTTCACCAGCTTGCATACCCATCAACAGTGTAAGAAGGTTCCCCTTTATCCACACCCTCATTACTTCAAGTGACCTCCTTAATGTTTATTACCCAGTTATCCCATCTTCCACCTACCTCCTCTCCAGCAGCCCACACTTTCTTAGAGTTGAGAGTCTTATGGTTTGCCTCCCTCTCTGTTTTCATCTTATTTTTCCTTCCCTTCCCCTACATTTATGTTTTTTTTTAAATTCTACATATGAGTGAAATCATATGGTATTTGTCTTTCTGACTGACTTATTTTCCTTAGCATAATATGCTCTAGCTCCAACCACATCATTACAAATGGCAAGATTTCATTCTTTTTGATGGCTGAGTAATATTCCAGGATAGATTTCATCATATATATATATATATATAGCTCATCATATATATATACACACACATCAATATATATTCATTATATATAAATATATATATATCTCATATCCTCTTTGTCCATTCATCTGTCCAAGGACATCTGGGCTCTTTCCATAGTTTGGCTATTGTGGACATTGCTGCTATAAACATTGACATGCATATGCCCCTTTGAATCACTATGTTTGTATCCTTTGGATAAATACCTAGCAGTGCAATTGAAGGGTTTTAGGGTACTCTATTTTTAACTTTTTAAAGGACTTCCATACTGTTTTCCAGAGTGGCTTCACCAGCTTGCATACCCATCAACAGTGTAAGAAGGTTCCCCTTTATCCACACCCTTGCCATCATCTGTTGTTCCCCGAGTTGCTAATTTTAGCCATTCTGACAGGTGTCAGGTGGTAATCTCATTGTGGTTGTATTTGTATTTTATTTGTATTTGCTGGATGGTGTTGAGTGTTTTTTTTCATGTGTCTGTTGGCCATTTGTATGTCTTCTTTGGAGAAATGTCTGTTCCTGTCTTCTGCTCATTTCTTGACTGGATTTTTTAGTCTTTTGATGTTGAATTTTGTAAGTTCTCTATAGATTTTGGATACTAACCCTTTATCTGATGTGTCATTTGCAAAATCTACTCCCATTCTGTAGGTTGACTTTTAGTTTTGTTGACTGTTTCTGTTGCTGTGCAGAAGCTTTTTATCTTGATGAAGTCCCAATAGTTCATTTTTGCTTTTCTTTGCCTTGCCTTTTGGAGACGTGTCTAGCAAGAAGTTGCTGCAGCTAAGGTCAAACAAGGTTGTTGCCTTGTTGATGGATTTCTGTTTCACACTTAGGTCTTTCATCTGTTTTTGAGTCTATTTTTGTGTATAGTGTTAGAAAGTGGTCAAAGTTCATTCTTCTGCATGTGGCTGTCCAATTTTCCCAATACCATTTCTGGAAAAGACTGTCTTTTTCCATTGGATAATCTTTCCTGCTTTGTCGAAGATTAGACAACCGTAGAATTGAGGGTCCATTTCTGGGTTCTCTGTTCAGGATCATTGATCTGTGTGTCTGTTTTTGTGCCAGTACCATACTGCCTTACCGATGACAGCTTTGTAATAGAGCTTGAAGAGAATTGTGATGCCTCCAGATTTGGTTTTCTTTTTTAGAATTACTTGGGTACTCAGGGTCTTTTCTGATTCCATACAAATTTTAGGATTATTTGTTTCAGCTCTGTGAAAAATGTTGATGGTATTTTGATAGGGATTACATGGGATATATAGATTGCTTTGGGTAACATTGACATTTTAACAATATTTGTTCTTCCAGTCCATGAACATGGAATGTTTTTCCATTTCTTTGTGTCTTCCTCAATTTCTTTCATAAGTGTTCCATAGTTTTCAGAGTACAGATCCTTTTACTTCTTTGGTTAGGTTTATTTCTAGGTATCTTATGGCTTTTGGTGTAATTTTAAATGGGATTAACTCTTTAATTTCTCTTTCTTCTGTCTCGTTACTGTATAGAAATGCAACTGATTTATGTGCATTGATTTTTATATCCTGCCACGTTGCTGAATTCCTTCACTAGTGCTAGCAATTTTGGCTTGGAGTCTTTTGGGTTTTCTACATAGTGTATCGTGTCATCTGCAAAGAATGGAGTTTGACTTCCTTGCTGATTGAGATGCCTTTTATTTCTTTTTGTTGTCTGATTACTGAGTCTAGGACTACTATGTTGAAGAGTAGTGGTGAGAGTGGACATCCTTGCCGTGTTCCTGACCTTAGGGGAAAAGCTCTCAGTGTTTCCTCATTGAGGATGATATTTGCTGTGGGTTTTTCATAGATGGCTTTTATTTTTTTTTTTTTTTTAAGATTTTACTTATTTATTTTACAGAGATCACAAGCAGGCAGAGAGGTAGGCAGAAAAAGAAAAAGAGAGGGGAGGAAGCAGGTTCCCTGCCGAGCAGAGAGCCCAATGTGGGGCTCAATCCCAGGACCCCAGGATCCTGACCCGAGCCAAAGGCAGAGGCTTTAACCCACTGAGCCATCCAGGTGCCCATTTAGAAGGCTTTTATGATATTGAAGTATGTTCCCCCTATCCCTGCACTGCAGACTTTTTATCAAAAGAGGATGTTGTATCTTGTCAAATGCTTTTTCTGTATCTGTGGAGAGGATCATATGGTTCTTGTCCTTTCCTTTATTAATGTGGTGTATGTCATTGATTTGTGGATGTTGAACCACCCTTGCAGCCCAGGAATAAATATCACTTGCTTGTGGTGAATAATCCCTTTAATGTACTGTTGGATCCTATTAGCTAGGCTCTTGGTAAGAATTTTGGCATCCATGTTAATCCGGGATATTGGTCTGTAATTCTTCCTGTGGGTGGGGTCTTTATTTGGTTTTGGGATCAAAGTAATGCTAGCCTCCTAAAAAGAGTTTGGAAATTTCTTTCCATTTCTGTTTTTTGAAATAGCTTCAAAAGAATAGGTATTAATTCTTTAAATGTTTGGTACAATTCTGCTGGGAAGCCATCTGGGCCTGGACTCTTGTTTGTTGGGAGAATTTTGATTACTTCTCCAATTTCTTTGCTGCTTAAGGGTCTGTTCATGTTTTCTATCTTTTCCTGTTCCAGTTTTGGTAGTTTATACATCTCTAGGAATGCATCCATTTCTTCCAGATTGCCTAATTTGTTAGCATCTAATTGCTCATAATATTCTCATTATTGTTTGTATTTCTTCAGTGGTGGTTGTCCTCTGTCCTCTTCATTCATGATTCTATTTATTTGGGTCCTCTCTCTCTTTTTTAAGATTTTATTTGTTTTGAAAGAGAGTGTGCCCGAGAAAGCATACACAGGAGTAGAGTGGGGGAGAGGTAGAGGGAGAAGCAGAATTCCCACTCAGCAGGAAGCCCAGTGCAGGCCTCCATGCCAGGTCCCTGAGACCGTGACGGAGCTGAAGCCAAGAGTCAAATGATTAATAGCCTGAGCCACCAAGTCTCCCCCTTTCTCTTTTCTTTTTGATAAGACTGTCTAAGGGTGTATTGATCTTATCAATTCTTTCAAAGAAACAGCTCCTAGTTTCATTGATCTGTTCTACTGTGTGTTTTTTTTAATTTTATATCCTTGATTTCTGCTCTAATTATTATTTCTCTTATTCTGCTGGATTTAGGCTTTATTTGCTGCACTTTTCCCAGTTCCTTTAGGTGTAAGGTCAGTTTGTATGTTTAAGACTGTTCTTGCTTTTTGAGGAAGGCCTGTATAGCTATGTACTTCCTTCTTAGGACCACCTTTGCTCAAATGTTATAAACTGTCTGTTTTCATTTTCATTTGCTTCCATGTATTTAAAAAAAAATTCTTCTTTAATTTCCTCGTTGACCCATTCATTCTTTTGTAGGATGTTCTTTAACCTTCATGTATTTGTAGTCCTTCCAGACTTTTTCTTATAGCTGAGTTCAAGTTTTAAAGCATTATAGTCTGAAAATATGCAGGGAATGATCCCAAGCTTTTGGTACCTGTTGAGACTCAATTTGTCCCAGTATGTGATCTATTCTAGAGAATGTTTCATGCACACTCGAAAATATATTTTTTGTTGCTTTAGGATGGAATTCTCTGAATGTATCTGTGAAGTCCATCTGGTCCAGTGTGTCATTCAAAGCCCGTGTTTCCTTGTTGACCTTCTGCTTAGATGATCTGTCTATTGCAGTGAGTGGGGTGTTGAAGTCCCCTACTGTTATTATACCATTATCAATGTGTTTCTTTAATTCTGTAATTTTTGTTTATATAATTGGCTTCTCCCAAGTTAGGAGCATAAACATTTATAGTTGTTAGATCTTCTTGTTGAATAGACACTTTTATTATGATGTAGTGTCCTTTTTCATCTCTTATTACAGTCTTTTTTTTTAAATCTAGTTTGTTTGACAAACCATAAGTGACTCTTAATCTCACAAAACAAACAGGGTTGCTGAGGGGAGGGAGGTTGGGAGAAGAGGAGTGGGGTTATGGACATTGGGGATGGTATGTGCTATGGTGAGTGCTATGAAGTGTGTAAACCTGGTGATTCACAGACCTTTACTCCTGGGGATAAAAATATATTATATGTTTATAAAAAATTTTAAAAAATTAACTATCATTATAAAAAAAATCTAGTTTGTCTGATATAAGGATGGCTACTCCAGCTTTCTTTTGATGTCATTGCATGATAAATGGTCCTCTATCCTCTCATTTTCAATCTGGAGTGTCTTTGGGTCTAAAATGATTCTTTTGTAGATTGCATATCAATGGGTCATTAGTTTTTTTATTAATTTATTATTTTATAAACATATAATGTATTTTTATCCCCAGGGGTACAGGTCTGTGAAATCACACATTTCACAGCACTCCCCATAGCACATACCCTCCCCAATGTCCATAACCCCACCACCCTCTCCCGACCCTCCTCCCTCCAGCAACCCTCAGCCTGTTTTGTGAGATTGAGTCTTCTATGGTTTGTCTCTCTCCTGATCCCATCTTCTTTCACTTTTTCTTTTCCTACCCCCCCTTACCCACACATTGCATCTCCACTTCCTTGTATCAGGGAGATCATGTGATAGTTGTTTTTCTCTGATTGACTTATTTTGCTAAGCATAATACCCTCTAGTTCCACCCATGTCATCGCAAATGGCAAAATTTCATTTCTTTTGATGGCTGCATAGTATTTCATTTTATATATATACCACATCTTCTTTATCCATTCATCTGTTGATGGACATCAGGTTCTGTCCATAGTTTGGCTATTGTGGACATTGCTGCTATAAACATTCGGGTGCACGTGCCCCTTCGGAGCACCATGTTTGTATCTTTAGGGTATATACCCAGTAATGCAATTGCTGGATCATAGTGTAGCTCTATTTTCAGCTTTTTGAGGAAGCTCCATGCTGTTTTCCAGAGTGGTTGCACCAGCTTGCATTCCCACCAACAGTGTAGGAGGGTTCCCCTTTTTCCACATCCACGCTAGCATCTGTCATTTCCTGACTTGTTAATTTTAGCTATTCTGACTGGCGTGAGGTGGTATTTCATTGTGGTTTTGATTTGTATTTCCCTGATGCCGAATGATGTGGAGCATTTTTTCATGTGTCTGTTGGCCATCAGGATGTCTTCTTTGCAGAAATGTCTGTTCATGTCCTTTGCCCATTTCTTGATTGGATTATTTGTTCTTTGGTTGTTGATTTCGCTAAGCTCTTTATAGATTTTGGATACTAGCCCTTTATTTGATATGTCGTTTGCAAATATCTTCTCCCATTCTGTCAGTTTGTCTCTTGGTTTTGTTAACTCTTTCCTTTGTTGTGCAAAAGCTTTTGATCTTGATGAAATCCCAATAGTTAGTTTTTGCCCTTGCTTCCCTGGCCTTTGCTGATGAATGGGTCATTAGTTTTAATCCAATCTGATACCCTGTGTCTTTTGATTGGACCATTTAGTCCATTTACATTTTAGAGTAATTAATGAAAGATAGGAATTTAGTTTCATTGTCTTATCTGTAAAGTCGCTGTTCCTGTAGATTATGTTCCTCTCTGGTCTTTACTACTTCTGGGCTCTCTCTTTGCTGAAAAGATCCCCTTTAATATTTTTTGTAGGGCTGATTTACTGTTCACAAATTCCTGTAGTTTGTTTGTCCTGGAAACTATCCAGAAAGGCTATCCTTCAGAATAGGAGAGATAAAGTATTCTTGGCTGCATATTTTTCCCATTAACTCATTGAGTATATCATGCCAGTCCTTTCAGCAACTGGGTCTATGTGGACAGGTTTGCTGCCAGCCTTAAGTTTCTACCCTTGTAGGTCAAAGACTTCTTGTTCGGAGTTCTTTCAGAATTTTCCCTTTTTCTCTGAAATTTACAAGCTTCACTATTGTATGTCCAGGTGTACTTTGGAGGGGGTTTTTCTGTGCCTCTTGGACTCGAGTGCCTGTTTCCTTCCCCAGATTAGGGAAGTTCTCAGCTATAATTGGACTGTTTTCAGCCAGATTTTCATCCTCGAAAACTCTGCTTCAGTACTCTGATGCTTGAGTACTCTGCTGCACTCAGGCACCCCTGTTCTTCTTGTGACACTGGGGATCCTGAGATCATGAAGTCTCACCTGGGATTCTGCCTGGCTTTTCCACCTGAGCACCTTTAAGCCAAGGATGTCCCCTAATGTAGCAGACTTCTAAAAGTTCTGATTTTGACCTCCACTGCTAATAATACTTTGGGGTAGGCTCCTTAAGCCAGCCCCCCTCCCCTCAGCCATATTCTCTGATATTCTGCCACAGAGTCAAGTCTCCACACATCCTACCTTCCAAAAAGTGGTTGCTTTTCTTTTTGTAGAATTGCAGCATTTCTTTTCTCATATCTGATTTTGCAGGTATTCAGAATGATTTGATAAGTATGCAGCTGAATTCCAGGGACCAGATAAAATTAGGGATCCCTACTCCTCTACCATCTTAATTCGTTCCCCTGACAGTTTATACTTTTTTAAAAAACATCTCCCTTTTTCTCCCCACCTCTCAACCCTTGGTAATCACCATTCTAATCTCTGTTATGATGAGTTCCATTTTTTAGATTCCCCCATTTGAGACCATGCAGCATTTGTTTTTCTGTGTCTGGCTTATTTCACTTAGCATGATGTTCTTCAGGTTAATTGATGTTGTCACAAGTAGCAGGATTTTTTTGTTTGAATAATATTATAGATACTATATTTTCTGTATTCATTCCGTCACTGACAGATACTTAGGTTCGTTCCACGTTTGGCTGCCGTGAGTTAACACTGCAATGAACATGGGTATGCAGATGTCTCTTTGAGATACTAATTTCTTTAACTTTATTATTTTTTTAATTTCATTAACTTGTAAAATTCTATTTTTAAGGAACTTCCGTACTGTTTTTCATGGAGACTACACCAATTTACATTTCTACCAACAGTGTACAAGGATACTTATTCCACAACCTCATGAACACTTTTATCTCTTGACTTTTTGAGAATAGCCCTTCTAACAGGTATGAGGGGACATCTCATTGTGGTTTTGATTTGCATTTCCCTGATGACTAGTGATGTTGAGAACTCTTTCACGTACCTGGGAGCCATTTGTGTGTTTTCTTTGGAAAAATGTCTATTTAGATCCTCTATTTTTTAGATTATTTGGTTTTTGTGGTGTTGAGTTGTAGGAGTTCTTTATATATTTGGGTATTAACCCCTCATCAGATATATCATTTACAATAATGCTTCCCATTCAGTATTTTGTCTTTTCATTTTGTTAATGGTTTCCTTCATTGTGCAAAACTTTAAGTTTGACGTAGTCACATAGTTTATTTTTGCTTTTGTATCCCTGGCCTGGGGAAACAGATCCAAAAAAATATTGTGAAGGCCAATGTCCAAAAGTTTATTGCCTATGTTTTTTTTTCTATAAGTATTATGGTTTCAGGTTTCATATTTAAGACTTTAATCCATTTTAAGTTTATTTTTGTGTGGTGTAAGAGAGGTTCAGTTCCATTCTTCTACATGTAGCTGTCCAGTTTTCTCAGAACTCTTTATTAAAGAGAATATCTTTTCCCCATTGTATATTCTTGCCTCTTTTGTCATAGATTAATTGACCTTGTAAGTGTGGGTTCATTTCTGGGTTCTCTGTCCTGTTGCATTGATCTGTGTCTGTTTTTGTGCCAGTACCACACTGTTTTAATTACTACAGTTTTGTAGGAAATCTTGAAATCTGAGATTGGAATATTTCTAGCTCTGTTTGTTTCTTCAGATACGTTAATATTTACTTTATATATTTAAGTACTCGTATATTGAGTGCAGAAATAGTTACCAATGTAACTTCTTGAAGATGTTCTTCAATAGAATTGACCTTTTCATATAATGACCTTATTTGTTTTTTATTATAGTTTTGGCCTAATGCTTGTTTTGTCTGATGTAAGTAGGGCTACCCTAGCCCACCTTCTGGTGTGTGTGTGTGTGTGTGTAAATATATATATATACCCTTCTTTACCCTTTTATCTATTGATGTGCAATTAGGTTGTGCCCTGAGAGCTATGAGATATTGATGAGAAAAATTTAAGATACAAATAATTGAAAGACATTTTCTGCTTATGGTAGATGGGTAGAATTAATATTGTTAAAATATCCCTATTACCCAACACAATCTGCAGGTTCAATGCAATCCGCATCAAAGTATAATCAATTTTTTTTTAAAACAGAACTAGAACACTAATTTGTGTGGTCTAATTGTAAGTAGGATTGTTCATTGCTACTGCTTCATTATTAGTGTTTAGAGATGCAACAGATTTCTGTATATTGATTTTGTGTCCTGCAAATTTACTGAATTTATCAGTTCTAGAATTTTTTTAATTGGACTCTTTCATGTTTTCTATATATAGTATCATGTTATTGGTAAATAGTGGAAATTGAACTTCTTTCTTACCAATTTCGATGAGTTTTTATTTCTTTCTCTTATTGCTGTGGTTAGGACTTCCAGTACTTTTTTGAATAAAATTGGTGAGAGTGGATATCTTTGTCTTGTTCCTGACCTTGGGGGAAAAGCTCTCAATTTTTTCCCATTAAGGATATTGTTAGTTGAGGGTTTTTCATATATGGGCTTTATTATGTTGAGGTATGTTCCCTCTAAATCGACTCTGTTGAGGGTTTTTTTGTTTTGTTTTGTTTTTGTTTTTAATCATGAATGGATGTTGTATTTTGTCAAATGCTTTTCCTGCATCTATGAGAATGAACCATATGGTTCTTACCTTTCTCTTTTGGATGTGTTTTGTGAGTATTGAATCACTCTTGCAACTCAGGAATAAATTTCGCTTACTTGTGGGGAATCATTTTTTTTTTTTTTTAATGTATTGTTGGATTTGGCTTGCTAGTATTTTGTTGAAAATTTTTTGCATCCATGTTTATAAGGGATACTGACCACGCTGTAGTTCTCTTTTAGTGGTGTCTTTATTGGGTTTTGGTATCAGGGTAATGCTTGCTTCATAGAATGAACTTGGAAGTTATTCTTTTCTATTTTTTGGAACAGTTTGGGAAGATTAGGTATTAAGTCTTTTTTAAATGTTTGGTAAAATTCATATGTGAAGACATCTGGTCCTGGACTTTTGTTTCTTGGGAATTTTTCAATTATCAAACTACTGATTCAATTTCACTGCTAGTAATAAGTCTGTTCAAATTCTCCACATCTTTCTATTTCAGTTTTGGCAGGTTATGTGTTTCTAAGAATTTATCCATTTCTCAGAGGTTGTCCAATTTGTTGGCATATAGTTTTTCATATTACTATCATTGTTTCTGTTTGCTATTTCTCCTTGAATTTCATTTCTCGTTTTGAGTCCTTCCTCTTTTTTTTTTTTTTCCCTGTAAGTCTGGTTGGAGGTTATCAATTTTATTTCCTTTCCTTTTCTTTTTTCAATTTTTTTTTTCATCCTTCAAAGAACCAGCTCTTGGTTTCATTTATCTGTTTTACTGTTTTGTTTTGTTTTTAGTTTCTATGTCATTTACTTCTGTTTTGATCTTTATTATTTCCTCCCTTCTGTTAGTTTTAGGTTTTGTTTTTTCTTTTTCTAAGGTTAGATTGCTTGAGATTTTACTCATTTCTTGAGGTAGGCCTGTATTGCTATAAGCTCCCCTCTTAGAATAGCTTTTGCTGCCTCCCAAAGATTTTAGGCCATCATGTTTTCATGTACTTTTTTCTTCTGTTTCCTGGTTGATCCATTCATTGCTTACTAGCATGTTACTTAGCCTTTATGTGTTTGAGATCTTTCCAGATTTTTTCTTGTGGTTAATTTCTAGTTTCATAGCATTTCAGGAAAGATGTGTGGTATGATTTCGATCTTTTTGAATTTGTTGAGGCTTGTTTTGTGACTTAATATGTGATCTCTTCCAGGGAATGTTCTGTGTGTACTTGAAAAGAATGTATGTTCTGCTGTTTTAGGATGGAATGTTCTGAATATATCTGTTAAGTTAATCTGTTCCATCACGTCATTCAAAACCATTGTTTCTTTGTTGATTCTCTGTTTAGATGAATTGCCCATTATATAAGTGTGGTTTTAAAGTCCCCTACTATTATTATAGAGTAGTTCTTTGTTATCAACTGTTTTATGTATTTGGGTACATAAATATTTATGATTATTAGATCTTCTTTTAGGATTGTCCCCATTATTATATGTTGTTCTTTGTCTCTTGTTGCAGTCTTTGTTTTAAATTCTATTTTGCCCAATTTAAGCATTGCTATTCAAGCATTTTTTGACATCCATTTGCCTGATAGATGTTTCTCCATCCCCTCACATTCAGTCTGCAGGTGACCTCAGGTCTGAAATGAGTCTCTTATAGGCAACATATAGACATGTCTTCATTTTTCTAATCCATTCTATTACCCTGAGTCTTTTGATTGGAGCATTTAGTCTACTTACAGTCAATGTAATTATTGATATATGTTTATTGCCATTTTATTACCTGTTCTTTGGTTGTTTCTGAAGATTTTTTCTGATCCTTTCTTGTCTTTCTCTCCTTCATGGTTTGCTGATTTTTAGTGATATATTTGCACATCTTTCTCTTTATTATTTTCCTATTTAGTAGTGGTATTTATATATGATTAACCATTCGGTTTGCATATAACCCGTTCTGCAAATAGCAGTCTATATTTAGTTGATGGTCATTTAAATTTGAACCCATTCTTTACTCCTCTCCTCCCTACATTTTAGGTATATAATGTCTTACATTGCACCCTCTTATTTTGTGAATCTCTTCACTGATTTTTTTTTTTAATTTTATAGATCTACTTAGTTTTACTGCTTTTCTGTATCATACTCCTCTTCTGCTCATGGTCTTTCCTTTCTACTCAAAGAGTTCCCTTTAACATTTCTTGTAGAGCTGGTTTAGTAGTGATGAACTCCTTTAACCTCTGTTTGCTAGAAGAGAGTTTCTATCTCTTTTTATTCTGAATGATAGCCTTCCTGAACAGAATATTCTTGGCTTCAGGTTTTTTTCTTTCAACACTTTGAATATATCATGGCACTCTCTTTTGGCCTTCAAAGTTTCTGCTGAAAACTCAGTTGATAGTCTTATGTGGTTTTCTTATGTCTTTTCTCTTGTTGCTTTTAACATTCTTTTTATCACTACCTTTTGCCATTTTAACAACTATTTGTCTTGGTGAGGAAAGTCCTTGGGTTGGTTTTTGTTTGTGATTCTCTGTGCCTCCTCGATCTGGATGTCTGTTTCTTTCCCCAGATTTGGGAAATTTTTTCAGCTATTCTTTAAATAAAGGGTCTGCCTCCCTTTCTCACTTCTCCTTCTGGGATACCTATAATGTGAATATTGTCACAGTTGATGGTGTCACTGAGTTTCCTTAGACTATTTTCATTTTTTTATTATTTTTTCTCTCTTTTGTTTCACTTCATTGCTTTTTATTACTCTATCCTCCAGGTCACGGATTCATTCTTCTGCTTTCTCTGGTCTATTTATTCTGTCTAGTGGTGTGTGTGTGTGTGTGTGTGTGTGTGTGTGTGTTTAATTTCAGTTACTGAGTTTTCCATCCCAAATTGCTTTTTTGTTTTTTTATCTCTTTTTTTGAGGGTATCACTAAGGTCCTCCATCTTTTTTTCCAGTCCAAAGAGTATTTTTATGAAAATTACTTTAAATTCTCTATCAGGGGGGCGCCTGGGTGGCTCAGTGGGTTAAAGCCTCTGTCTTCGGCTCAGGTCATGATCCCAGGGTTCTGGGATCAAGCCCCACATTGGGCTCTCTGCTCAGCAGGGAGCCTGCTTCCTCCTCTCTCTCTCTGCTTGCCTCTCTGTCTACTTGTGATTTCTGTCTGTCAAATAAATGAATAAAATCTTTAAAAAAAAAAATAAATTCTCTATCAGGGACATTACTAATATCCATTTTGTTTCACTCTCTTGGTGTGATTTTTGTCCTGTTCTCTCATTTGAGACCTATTCTCCTGTCTCCTCATTTTATATAGCCTTGTGTCTGTTTCTGTGTGTTAAGAAAGAAGATCTATGCCTCCTGGTTTGGAAGCAGTGGTCTTATAAAGAAGAGGTCCTCTAGTGCCCTGCTGCATTATGTTATCAGTTTAGCAGAAGCAGGCCCTTCAGGCATGTCTTCTATATGTGTTATGTGTGCCCTGCTGTTGTGGCTGAGCCAAATTTGCTTTCTGCTCCGTTGCCTGCCGTGGCTCTCTTTGCTGGTTGTGGACAGTTTGTTCCTTGTGTTAATGGGCTAGTCTGGGGCCACCTTGAGCCTGAGTTGAATCAGACCATGTGTTTGCCAGAGATGCAATAGCACCAAACTGCACCAACCCTGTGTTGTTCCTTTCACTGGTGGCCAGGGCCTGTTGTCACCTGATGTTTGCCCCTAGCCCACTGCGGGGGTCGCAGTTAAATCAGTGTGTAAGATTATGTTCCCTTGGGCCTGGGGCAGGAGTCACTTTGTGATGGGACTGGCCCCTTGTTGGGGCTGATTGCATGCTGTTAGACTTGTAGCACCAGTTTGGCTGGACTCCTGCCAAGTGTGTTGGGAGGGGACAGATCTGCAGGAGAACCTGGGGGTAAGACACATAGTACCAGCGAGGTCCCTAATGGTCTGCTGCAGCAAAGGAACTCTGGCTGCCTGGGAGAACTCCTGCCCAAACTAAATGGATGGGATGAGTCTACAGAAGGGCAAGGGGGCAGGGCATGCTGTTAGCAAGCTAGATGGAGAGGGTTTAGGATGTGCTGGTTCCTGCAGGTATCCATGTGTCTAGTGTAGGGAGTGTGGGAGAAAAATGGTGCTGACCAGCTCTTGGAGAAGTCTCCCAAATATCCTTGCCCCTCCAGCACACGTTTTGGGATTAGTAAACAAATCTTCCTTCCATATGCCTTAGCAATTTTTTTTTTTTAAGATTTTACTTATTTATTTGACAGAGACAGAGAGAGGGAACACAAGAAGCGGGGGGGGGGGAGCAGGAGAGGGAGAAGCAGGCTTCCCTTCAAGCAGGGAGCTTGATGTGGGCCTTGATCCCAGGACTCTGGGATCATGACCTGAGCCAAAGGCAGCCGCTTAACAACTGAGCCACCCAGGCACCCTACCTTAGCAATTTTTAAAAAATTGCTGCTTCTATGCTGTATCTCAGCAGGGTTCTTTGCTATGCTGGCCACTTAAGGGTGGAACTCCCCTTCCTATGATCCTGCACCTTCTCCTCCATGATTTGTCAAGTTTCCAGGGTTGAGCCCCACTGATTATAAGAACTTGTGAAGTTAAGTTCTAAGCCAAAAGTTACAGCAATTGGTCTTCCCACTGTGGGTCCCCATGCTGAGGTGGCTGGGGTGGGGTCTGCTTCTCTCCTTTCTTCTCCATGCTTTTTGGTGTTCTCCCTCCTGGAGATAGTCTCAAGGGTCAGTTTGGTTCCCGATGGTGTTCCTGCCTTGCCTTCTTTTCTTTTTCTTTCTTTCCTTCTTTTTCTTCTTTTTTTTTTTAAATGTGGTCTCTTCTCTACTATTAGCTATTACTATTAGTCTGGTCCACCAGTATTTAGATCATTTTCTGGGTTTGTTA
Source organism: Mustela putorius furo (assembly GCF_011764305.1). NCBI lineage: Eukaryota > Metazoa > Chordata > Mammalia > Carnivora > Mustelidae > Mustela > Mustela putorius. The sequence goes on along the minus strand of NW_025422368.1, from coordinate 23,954,476 downwards.
CACTAACGTGGATGCTGTCTGTGTGTATTCATGGGAGGAGGTTAACTTAGGATCATTGTACTCTGTCATCTTCTGTGTTTGTTTTGAAGTGTACTTTGTCTGATACTACTGCTGCCCTGCCTGTTCTTGTTTTGTTTTTGCTTCCATCGGTATCATCTATTCCAAGGCATTTCCAACCCTTCACTTTTGAGTCTGTATTTCTTTAAGTCTAGAGGAAATCTTCCAGACAGCAAATAGATGAGTTTTGTTTTTTATCCGTTTAGCCAGCCTGTGTCTTTTGATTGGTGCATTTCATACACTTATTAAAGTGATTATTAATAGGTTATGACTTATTTCTATTTTGTTAATTGTCTTTTGATTATTTGTATAGTTCCTCTCCATTCCTTTCTTCTTCTCCTTGTCTCTTCCCTGGTGGTTTGACAGCTTTCCTTAGTGTTATGCTGAGATTCATTTCTCTTAATTTTTTGTGTATCCTAGGTTTTTGATTTATAGTTACCATTAGGTTCATGTAGAACATTCTACATGTATTCTCTAGCAGTCTATATTAAGTTGCTGGTCACTTAAGTTCAAACACATTCTAAAAGCATTACCTTCCTACAACCCCATCAGATTTTATGCATATAATGTCATATTTTACATCTTCTTATTTTGTTTATCCTTGTGCTGATTTTTGTAAATATAATTGATATTACTGCTCTTAAGTTTTAACCTCCATACTGGTTTTACAAGTGGTTAATCTACCACACTGAAGATTATGTTTGCTTTTACCTGTGAAATGTTTTTCTTTCTTAATTTTCTTCTATTTAAGAGCTTATTTCATTTAGAGGATTCCCTTTAACATTTCTTGTAAGGCTGGTTTACTGGTGATGATCTCCTTTAACTTTTGTCCAGGAAACTTTTTTATCTCTCCTTCAATTCTGAATGATAGATAACCTTGCCAGATAATGTTCTGGGTTGTAGGTTTTCTTGCTTTAAGCGCTTTGAATATGTCATGCCACTCCCTTCTATCCTGCAAAGCTTCTTCTGAGGTCAGCAGATAGAGTTATGGGGTTTCTCTTGTATGTGACCTGTTTTCTTTTAATGTGTTGCTTTTAAGATGATCTCACCACTGCTTTCTGCCATTTTAATTATGTCTCATAGGGTGGTCCTCTGTGGGTTCGTCTTGTTTAGGGCTCCCTGATTCCAGGATCTGGATGTCTGTTTCCTTCCTCAGATAAGAGAAGTTTTCAGTTATTTCTTCTTTTTCTTTTTCCCCTCCTCCTTCTGGGATCCCTAAAATGCAATGCTGTTAGGTTTGATGTTGCAGTGTTCCCTTAACCTATTCTCATATATTATTATTATTAATTGTTACTGTTGCTGTTCTGATTGGTTGCTTTGTATTAACTTGTCTTCCAGGTCACTGATCTATTCTTCTGCATCCTCTAATCTGCTGTCGGTTTCCGCTAGTGTTTTATTCTTTTAGTTATTGAATATTTCCATTCTGCTTTTAAAAATATTTTTTCCTTGTTTTAGTTTCACTGAGTTCATTCACTCTTTTCTCAAGTCCAGTGAGCATCTTCATAGCTGTTACCTTGAACTCTTAATCAGGCATATTGCCCATTTCCATTTCATTTAGCTCTTTTACTGTGATTTTTGTCTTGTTCCTTCATTTGGGACATACTCCGGCCTCATCTTGTCTAACTCTTTATATTCATTTCTGTGTATTAGGTAGGTCAGCTACATTTTCTGGTCTTGAAAGTAGTGGTCTTGTGCCTAAGAAGTCCTGTGGTGCCCTATAGAACAGTATCCCCTGCCCAGCAGAACCAAGTACACCAGGGGCATCCCCTATGTGGGATTTATGTGCCCTCCTATTGTGGCTGAATTGTGAATGCCTTTAGCTCAGCTGAGTGTAAGGACCTGATTTATCGGCTATGAGCACATAGGGCAGGGTTTGCTCCCTATTCTGTTGAGAGGTCTGCCTGTGGCTGCCATGGGCTCACTGGTGGGCTGGGAGGGCCATCAGCTTAACAGCCTGTGATTAGCCTCTCTGCCACAGCAGCAGACACATCACAGCCAGAGCTTGCCCCTGGAGGCCCAGCCCTCTTAGCTTCTGGAGCAGGAGGCATGCTGGTATATGGGATTATCTCCTTCCCCTCCCAGCCCATTATCCAGGACAGGGCTGCCCTCCAGCTCTGGTGGGACAGGAGCCCCTTTGAAGGGATGTTTGCAGAGGTGGACAGTTCTGCAGAGGAACACCTCGGTCTCGCATGTGGAACTAGCATGGTGCTAGCATGGTAGATGGAGAATGTTAGCACTGCCTCCCCAAAACATCCAGTCTCTAGTGTGGAGAAGGGGAAAGAAAGGGTGCCCTCCACCAATTTTGTTCTTGGAGAAATCTACAGATCCCTGCCCTTCCAGCAAATCCAGTAAATCTGCTTCACATATACCCCAGGTGCTTTTTCAAACTGCTATTTTGTGCTATCTCCTGGGCTGAGTTATTTAGTATGCTGACCCTTTAAGGACAGAGACTGGATTTCCTATTGCCCTCTGGCTCTTCTGGAGTTAATCCCAGTGATTTTTAAAGCTCTCAGAGTTAAGCGCCAGTGATTTTTCAAAGCTAGGAATAATGCGGACTCATTATGCCTAGCTTCCTACTGTGGGTCCCTGTACCAAGAGTGTGGCTCCCTAGTGTGGGACCCTGTACCAAGAGTGCCTGGTGTGGTATTTGATCCTCTTCTCTGTGCTTGTGATGTCCGTTCTGTTTGGGGCTTGTTGCATTGGAGGTTTGGTTCCCAGTGATGTCACCACCCCTCCTCTCCTTTTCCATCTGGCCCTCTCTCTGTAACTAGCTGTGGAAGATCTGTTCTTTCAGGGTTCAGGTGCATTGTCAAAGTTAGTTGTATAAATGGAGTCATTAACAAAATTTTCTAATAAAGAGTGAACTCCCCAAATCCTAGGGAACTTATCCTTGACTTTTCCTTTTTTTTTTTTTTTTTCCTCCTTCTTGTCTATCCATTTCCTCTCCCAGTAAATCCATACTGAGTGTCCCCCTCCTGGTCAGGGCTGGAGAAAGGGCTATTCCTGGCTCATTATGGCAGAATCAGGGTAGCTCCCTGTGGTTGGTCACTCCTTACAGTTAGTTCTTCTTAAGATCTTCTCCTTCCACTCACACACTTTCCGCTCTTTGAAATGAAGTTTTAATGAGGTAAATCCTAAAACAAATCAAAAACGTCCTTTAATATTGAACACCTTTTCAATGTGTATCAAGACCAACCCCCTCAAGGTGGTGACAGAAAAGTTTGAAGTGTGTGAAGAGAAACAACAACCTTCTGTTGCCTCCCTGAGGCTCATTATTGGGAGATTGTGAACTGATGCAGACCTCCAGTTTTCTCAAACAATGTATTTGGTAGCTTGGTGTAGGAATAGGGTTATCAGAGAGCTGAACTCATCCGGAGCTGGGATTTTCTAGAGTTGAATGAGATCAAAAGGCAGAGGGTCCAGGAAGTGGAGAACATAGACAAAAAAAAATCAGTGAAATGATAGCCTTAGTGGACCAGTCCATGTATAGAAGGAAGTAAAGATATTGTGTATGGAGGGTGTTGTGGAGGGAAGCATGAGGAGAGGAGATAAGTAGGAAAAGAATGAAGGCTATCGTAGGAGTGGTCATCTTAATGAAGATTAAAGAACAGAAGGGAGGAATTTTTTCCTACCCCCTTTAACAAAGAGTGTAACTCTCTGGGGATGTGGTTCTCAACTTGGGATGTAGAAGATTGTGATCCTCCCCTTCAGGACATTTGGCGCTGTCTGGAGACATTTTTGTCAAACTAGGTTTGCTACTGGCATCTAGTGGGTACAGGCCAGGGATTCTGCTAAACATCCTACAATATATGGGATAGACTCCCACATCGAAGAATTATCCAACCCAAGTAGAGAAACCCTGCTCTGGAGAGTGTCATTGTAATCCAAAAACTATGAAACATCCCTCAAAATGGACACATCACCTGGGATTTTAAAGATCTGCCTGACTCAGGAACCCATTTTTTAATTTTTAATTTTTTTTTTTTAGCACCGTCATACTGCTAGGAAGGTGAATATGAATTTCTAGAAGAGGGCAGGCGGATTTCAGGAACCCCTTGGAACATGGTGGTTGTGACTGGAGACTGCAAGTCACCAGATGCCTGGTACCAGATGCTGCTGCTGTAAAGCAGACAGCCTCCTCCAGAGGCTCAGCCACTGGGCTCTGCCCATGGTGTAGGACGTCCCTCCAATCCGCAGAGTAGAGATGCCCTTTTATTTTAACTTGGAGGCAGCCCCACTACTTAAAATGTCCTCTTTCTATTTATATAAGTTGTGATTGCTCTCTTCGCTGGGGAATGGCTCCATTATTTTCTCAAAGTGCTGCAGATATTAGTCAACTTCATAGTTATACTCTTATCCTGTTATTTTTTATTTGTTATTTATAGACCAATCATCTAAATCTAATGACAAAAGGGAATGAATCCTTTTTAGTTGTTTTCCTGAAAATGCTAGCAAATTCTTTTCGACGTTCTAAAAATATATAGGCAACTTCTGTACTCTATTTTTGCTACAGAGGGAGGGTCACTTCTAATTGCTCATTAGATGTTACATTTGGAAAATGGTCCTGTATGCTCAAGTGTGGGGAAATTCCATTATTACCAACATCATACAGAATGAGGAGCCTCAGTGAATCTAACTAATAGCAGACAGGATCAAGGGCAACAGTTCTCAAACTTGTGTGTATTGGACTCACCAGGAGGATTTATTAAAGCACACAGAGTGCTGGGATCTGTTCAGAGAGTTTCTGAATCAGACCTAGGGTGAAATCCAAGAACTTGTATTTCTGACAAGTTCCCAGGTGATGCTGATGTTACTTATCTGGGCTTACATATGGAGAACTTTGTGGATTTATACACTAATTTTCATAAATTCTTCTGTTTTAATGCTAGGTTATATTTAAGAAATCCCTTCCTGGTTCAGTACCATATAATATGTTACTGTTTGAAAAAAGCTACATTGATTCTTTTTCTTTTCTTTTCTTTCTTTCTTTCTTTCTTTTTTTTTTTAAGATTTCATTTATGTCTTTGACAGAGATGACAAGTAAGCAGAAAGGCATTGGGGGTTGGGGGGAACAGGCTCCCCACTGAGAAGAGAGTCTCATGCAGGGCTCAATCCCAGGACCCTGGGATCATGACCTGAACCAAAGGCAGAGGCTTTAACCCACTGAGCCACCCAGGTGCCCCAACATTGAATGCTTTTAACAGGTATTCCTATGAACTCACACATCTGAATGAAAAACGTTAAGCCTTAAGATGTTTTGTAAACTTGCCTGTTCATAGCAACTGTTGCTATGATTTTTAATGACTTATTTCCTATAATGTCTTGAAAAAGACCAATTTAATAAATGCTCACCAAAACTCCATTTCTTAAACAATATTTTATTTGAGAGAGATTTGAGAGATGATGTGAGGAACTGCAGAGGGAGAGAAAGAAGCAGACTCCCTGCTGAGCAGGGAGCCCCCATGCAGGGTTTAATCCCAGGACCCTGAGATCATGACCTGAGCCGAAGGCAGACACCTAACTGAGTGAGCCACCCAGGTGCCCTCTAAAGCCGTATCTATGTAAACCCCTAAATATCAGAGCTAAAATGAGAGCTAGACTCCAGGTAGTGGGCCTGAGTGACCTGTTCCTCCTTTGTATAAAATAAGAGGTGGATAGGCTATAAATAACATCCCTTTTGGGGCACCTGGGTGGCTCAGTTGGTTAAAGTCTGCCTTCAACTCAGGTTATGATCCCAGGGTTTTGGGATGGCGCCTGCATCAGGCTCTTTGCTTAGCCTGCTATTTAGCTGGGAGCCTGCTTCTCCCACTACCTGCCACTCCCCCTGCTTGTGCTCTTTCTCTCTCAATCTCACGTCTGAGGAATTCTGCTTTACCTAATGTGTTTTTGTAAATGTTTGCAAGGACAACATGAAAAATTCATTTCATCTAATATGTTGCCTCAATCACCTGTGAGTGGTTGGAAAGCTCTGAGTTGGGAAGGGTTTGAAAGCCCAGCTGGGTTCCACAAAAAATGATTTATTTCTTTAGCTATGTCTGTCTGGAGTGTAAAGAAAATGGTGGTACAAATGCTATCCATGTATTAAATTTCTTCTAAATATTTAGGATAGTTTTTTTTTCCTCATAATTCTTATGCAGCTACAATAGTTCGGCAAAGTAATGATTTGTAAATAAAATTTCCTTATTTCAAGAAATTCTTTGAGGTATACAAAATTTATTTCAATAGGAGTCCTAGTTAGCACAATCAGAGAAGAAAAAGAAATGAAATGCATCCAAATTTGTAAGAAAGAAGTTAAACTGTGGCTATTTAAAAAAAGAAGTCACTATTTGCAGATGACATATGACACATGGAAAACCCTAAATACTCCAATTAAAAATTATTAGAAATAGTAAACTTGCAGGATACAAAATTAATACACAGAAATCCATTGTGTTTCTATAAACAAATAACAAATTAGCAGAGAAATTAAGGAAGCAATTTCATTTACAATTCCACTAAAAAGGATGAAATGCCTAGGAATAAATTTAACTAGGGGTGGAAGACCTCTGCTTTGAAAACAATGAAACACTGAAGCACCTGGGTCGCTCAGTCCCTGCGTGGCTGGCTGCTGCTTCTCCCTCTCTCATTCCCCCTACTTGTGTTTCCTCTCTTGCTGCATCTCTCTCTGTCAAATAAATAAATAAAATCATTTTAAAAAACAAAAAACTATGAAACACTGATGAAAGAAATTGAAGATGACTCAAACCATGCTCATGGATTGGAGTAATTGCTTTTGGTAGTATGGACATTTTAAAGATTTTATTTATTTATTTGACAGAGAGAGACCACAAGTAGGCAGAGAGGCAGGCAGAGAGAGAGAGGAGGAAGCAGGTTCCCCGCTGAGCAGAGAGCCCGATGCGGGACTCGATCCCAGGACCCTGAGATCATGACCCGAGCCAAAGGCAGCGGCGTAACCCACTGAGCCACCCAGGCGCCCCGGTAGTATGGACATTTTAATAATAATTATCTGTAGGTTAAGGGCAATCACCATCAAAATATGAACAACATTTTTTACAGAACTAGAACAAATAATCTTAAAATTTGTATGGAACAAAAACAAACAAACAAAACCCCCCTGAAGCAATCTTAAGAAGAACAAAACTGGAGGTATCACAAGCCCAGGTCTAAAGATACATTACAATGCTGCAGTAATCAAAACAGTATGGTACCGGCACAAAAAATAGATATATAGATCAATAGAATAGGACAGCAAGCCCAGAAATAAACCCATGATTATATGTCATTAGTCTACAACAAAGGAGGTAAGACTATGCAGTGGGAAAAAAGTCTCTTCAACAAATAATGTTGGGAAAATTGGACAGCTACATAAAAAGAATAAAACTGGACCACTGTTTTACACTATATTCCCTAAAAACCTCAAAATGGATTTAAGGTCTGAATGTTAGACCTGAAACCATAAAAATCCTACAAGAGAGCAGAGGCAGTCATATCTGACACTGGCAATAGCAACATTTTTCTTTCTTTCTTTTTTTTCTTAAGATTTTATGTTTGAGAGAGAGAGAAAAGGAGCAGGGGGAGTTGCGGAGGGAGAGGGAGAAGCAGACTCCCCACTGATTAGGAAGCCCAACAGAGGGCTCAATCCCAGAACTCATGGATCACAACTGGAGCCAAAGACCCATGCTTGACTGACTGAGCCACCTAGGCTACCTTGTAGCAACATTTCTCTACATGTGTCTCCTGAGGCAAAGGAAAAAAAGCAAATGCAAACTATTGGGACTACATCCAAATAAAAAGTCTCTGCATAGCAAAGGAAATAACAAAACAAAAAGACTATCTGCTGAATGGGAGAAGATATTTGCAAATGATATATCCAATAAAGGGTTAATATCCAAAATATATAAAGAATTATGACTCAACACCAAAAAGACAATCCAATTTAAAAATGGGCAGAAGGCATGGACATTTCTCCAAAGAAGACATCTAGATGGCTAACAGACACATGAAGAGATGTTTAACATTACTCATCAGGGAAATACAAATTAAAACCACAATGAGCTATCACCTCACACCTGTCAGAATGACTAGACTCAAAACCACAAACAAGTGTGGTGAGGATGTGAAGAAAAAGGAATTCTTGCACACTATTGGTGGGAATGCAAACTGATACAACTACTCTGGAAAATAATATGGAGGTTTCTCAAAAAATTAAAAGTAGGATTACTATGTGATCCAGTAATTTCACCACTGGATATTTACTCAAAGAATACAAAAACACTAATTTGAAAAGATGTTTGCCCTCCTGTGTTTGTTGCAACATTATTTACCATAGACAAATTATGGAAGCAACCCAAGTGTCCATCCATAGATGAATTGATAAGATATGGTGTATATATACTATGGAATATTACTCAGTCATAAAGAAGAATAAAATCTTGCCGTTTACAACAACATGGACAAACCTCGAGCATATAATGCTAAATGAGTCAGAGAAAGGCAAATACTATATGATTTCACTCATTTGTGGAATAAGAAAACAAATGAACAAAGAAAAAGACAAAAAAAAAACCACTCTTAAATATAGAGAACAAACTGGTGGTTACCAGAGAGAAAGTGGGGTGGGGGATGGATGAAATAGATGAAGGAGATTAAGAGTACACGTACAGCTATGAGCACTGAGTGATGTGTAGAATTGTTGCATCCCTATATCCCTATATTAACTTAACTAACATAACATTGTTAATTATACTGGAATGAATGAATAAATAAATGGCAAGAGACTTGAATGGACATTTCTCCAGAGAAGATACACAATGGTCAACAAGCATATGAAAAGATGGTTAGTTGGTCCGAAGGTTGTGGGTTATTGTTAAGCTGAAAAGATGGTTAACACCAAGCAAATCAAAACCACGACAAGATACTACCTTACACCCATGAGGATGGCCACTATTAAAAAACAAACACACAGAACAAACATACCAAAAAAATAAATAAATAAGTGCTGGTAAGAAAGTGGAGAAATCAGAATCTTAGTGCATTGATGGTAGCAATGTAAAATGGTGCAGCCACTGTGGAAAAGAGTATGATGTTCTAAGAATTAAAAATAGAATTACCGGGATGCCTGGGTGGCTCAGTTGGTTAAGCAGCTGCCTTCGGCTCAGGTCATGATCCCAGCGTCCTGGGATCGAGTCCCACATCGGGCTCCTTGCTCAGCAGGGAGCCTGCTTCTCCCTCTGCCTCTGCCTGCCATTTTGTCTACCTGTGCTCGGTCTCTCCCCCACCCCTCTCTGATAAATAAATAAAATCTTAAAAAAAAAAATAGAATTACCATATGATCCATCAGTCGTGCTTCTGAATATTTATCCAAAAAGAATTGAGAGCAAAATAATCTTGAAGACCCATTTTCATACCCATGTTCATAGCAGTATTATTTGCAATAGCCAAGAGGCAGAATGAATAAAGAAGAGGTGGTATATACATAAAACAGAATCTTCTTTTCCTTTAAAAGGAAGGAAATCCTGTCATGGGCTACAACCTGGATGAAACTTGAGGACATTTTGCCAAGTGAAATAAGCCAGTCACAAAAAGAAACTGCTTAGATGAGCTATCTAAAGCAGTCAAACTTACAAAGAAGAATTGTGGTTGCCAGGGGCTGGGAGGAAAGGAAACAGAGTTGTGCAGTAGGTATAGAATTTCAATCTTACAGAATGAAAAAGCTCTAGAGATCTGTTTTACAACAATGAGAATACAGTTAACACTGCGGAACTGCATGCTTAATATAAAAATGGAGATGGAGACTTTTTATAATTACAAAAACCTTAGAAATTGTTGTCCCTTAAATTAAGGAGGGTGTGGGAAAGGCAGAAAGACCCTAAAAGTCCCAGAATAAATCAAAGGGATTACTACAATCCAAGGTTAAGAACACCAGTGTGGGCTGTGTGGGTCTGGATTCCGACTCCATGGTTCATGAGCTGGGTGACATTGTCAAGGTACCGAACTCTCTGAGCCTTAGTTCCCCCATGTGTAAAACAGAGCAATACCAGCATTTGTCTTCACAGTTGTTAGGCCGCTTAAATTAATACATGTAGAAGTCTTAGGAATTTGCTCCCATGGTAAGAATTTAATAGAGGCTAGATGTTACTCTCTTAGAACATCAACAACTCAAAGAGAATAGAGACTGTAGTATTGGATGGGTTGTTCCAAGAGTAAATGCATCCTCTACCAATATATTCTCTGTAACACAAGTTGGAAGAATATATTCTCTTGTAACACAAGTATGGAAGAATGTCAAACCCATCAACACCATTCCTGAAATGGAATTCAATGGAATTCATTGTTTTAAGTGACTGATGTGCAATCTGATAAAATAAAAACTTAGTAGTTTCTGTTCTGATTTCAACATTTCCTCTATTTTCACTGTCTTAAAAGTATTTCATAAGTAAATATATAGAAAATTGCTATTTTAAAAACTTTCAGGAGAAAAAAGTGTACAGAAATTAAAACATCCTTTTATCCAAGTCCTGTGACTCGGCCTAAGAGTTAAGCTGATGTAAGTCAGATTAGCAGGAAAAAGGTATTCAAATTTAATATTTTTAAGTGGACATGGGAATCTTCAGAAGAACAATGATGAACTAAAGAAGGTTTTAGGCCCCAAAAGCTACATATCTTTTTATACAAACAACAGTAATTTGTGGGAATATAAGATATAAATTAGGTTAGGTCCAATAAATTGTGGAATAGGGACTAGTGAATCTATGGGGAAACTAATGGGAAATCGGGGTTATTTTTGTAGATTTGCTTACGAAGGTCAATTTCACCATTGATTCTCAGTCTCTGCTGATAAGAATGCTCTTCTCTTCGCAGATGATATGATACTATATGTGGAAAACCCAAAAGACTCCACTCCAAAACTGCTAGAACTTGTACAGGAATTCAGTAAAGTGTCGGGATATAAAATCAATGCACAGAAATGAGTTGCATTTCTCTACACCAACAACAAGACAGAAGAAAGAGAAATTAAGGAGTCAATCCCATTTACAATTGCACCAAAACCATAAGATACCTAGGAATAAACCTTACCAAAGAGGCTAAGAATCTATACTCAGAAAACTATAAAGTACTCATGAAAGAAATTGAGGAAGACACAAAGAAATGAAAAAATGTTCCGTGCTCCTGGATTGGAAGAATAAATATTGTGAAAATGTCTATGCTACCTAAAGCAATCTACACATTTAATGCAATTCCTATCAAAGTACCATCCATCTTTTTCAAAGAAATGGAACAAATAATTCTAAAATTTATATGGAACCAGAAAAGACCTCGAATAGCCAAAGGGATATTGAAAAAGAAAGCCAAAGTTGGTGGCATCACAATTCTGGACTTCAAGCTCTATTACAAAGCTGTCATCATCAAGACAGCATGGTACTGGCACAAAAACAGACACATAGATCAATGGAATAGAATAGAGAGCCCAGAAATAGACCCTCAACTCTATGGTCAACTAATCTTCAACAAAGCAGGAAAGAATGTCCAATGGAAAAAAGACAGCCTCTTCAATAAATGGTGCTGGGAAAATTGGACAGACACATGCAGAAAAATGAAATTGGACCATTTCCTTACACCACACACAAAAATAGACTCAAAATGGATGAAGGACCTCAATGTGAGAAAGGAATCCATCAGAATCCTTGAGGAGAACACAGGCAGCAACCTCTTCGACCTCAGCCGCAGCAACATCTTCCTAGGAACATCACCAAAGGCAAGGGAAGCAAGGGCAAAAATGAACTATTGGGATTTCATCAAGATCAAAAGCTTTTGCACAGCAAAGGAAACAGTTAACAAAACCAAAAGACAACTGACAGAATGGGAGAAGATATTTGCAAACGACATATCAGATAAAGGACTAGTGTCCAAAATCTATAAAGAACTTAGCAAACTCAACACCCAAAGAACAAATAATCCAATCAAGAAATGGGCAGAGGACATGAACAGACATTTCTGCAAAGAAGACATCCAGATGGCCAACAGACACATGAAAAAGTGCTCCATATCACTCGGCATCAGGGAAATACAAATCAAAACCACAATGAGATATCACCTCACACCAGTCAGAATGGCTAAAATCAACATGTCAGGAAATGGCAGATGCTGGCAAGGATGTGGAGAAAGGGAAACCCTCCTACACTGTTGGTGGGAATGCAAGCTGGTGCAATCACTCTGGAAAACAGCATGGAGGTTCCTCAAAATGTTGAAAATAGAACTGCCCTATGACCCAGCCATTGCACTACTGGGTATTTACCCTAAAGATACAAACGTAGTGATCCAAAGGGGCACGTGCACCCGAATGTTTATAGCAGCAATGTCCACAATAGCCAAACTATGGAAAGAACCTAGATGTCCATCAACAGATGAATGGATCAAGAAGATGTGGTATATATACACAATGGAATACTATGCAGCCATCAAAAGAAATGAAATCTTGCCATTTGCGACAACATGGATGGAACTAGAGGGTATCATGCTTAGTGAAATAAGTCAAGCAGAGAAAGACAACTATCATATGATCTCCCTGATATGAGGAAGTGGTGATGCAACATGAGGGCTTAAGTGGATAGGAGAAGAATCAATGAAAGAAGATGGGATTGGGAGGGAGACAAACCATAAGTGACTCTTAATCTCACAAAACAAACTGAGGGTTGCTGGGGGGAGGGGGGTTGGGAGAAGGGGGTGGGATTATGGACATTGGGGAGGGTATGTGCTTTGGTGAGTGCTGTGAAGTGTGTAAACCTGTTGATTCACAGACCTATACCCCTGGGGATAGAAATATGTTTATAAAAAATAAAAAATTTAAAAAAAAGAAAAAAGAAAAAAAATAATGTAATTTTGGGGCAGCTGGCTGGTTCAGTCATTACAGCATTCGTCTTTTGATCTTGGGGTCATGAGTCTCTTTGGAAAGTTAGGCTTTTTATACTTGTATAAATAATACAATCAATTGTATTTGTAGATGAATGTGATTGCCCCACTTTTTAATTAAATAAAATTTGTATCTATACTGAAAAAAAAATGTTCTTCTCTTTCTTATGCAGAGAGGGTACCTTTCCCATGGCGAAATTTTGTGTCCTGCTTTTAGGTAGAAAGGGGGAGGGCAGAGAGCTCTTTCCACACTTTGTTTCTTGAGTGCCTTCGTCTCAAAATAATCCATGTGCCGAAGTGTCATATTTTGAGGAGGCATGTTCTCAAATCCTTCAGAAGATACCATGATACACCATCAAATAATGGACAAATTCATTTCAAAGTCCATTATTAATTTAAGCAGTTAAATTAATGATACTGGTGAAAGGACAGCCAGATGAATGGGTGAGAAGCCTCTCCCCACACATACGGCACCACTACTGCAACCCCCCTCCTTTCAAGCAGGTCCCAGAATAGGTAAAAATGTAACAGTTGGTAAAGGTAACATCACAGAACAGCAGAGGAAAGGAAGGAGTAGTCCCTGAATGTTTCTGGGGCAAGTGGCTAATATTTGAGAAAAATTAGACTTCTGTATCTCATTACAGACTAAACTTCAGCTAGTTCAAAGACTTCGCTATAAAATTATGGAAACACATGACATCTAGAAAGAAATGTAGTTGTATATTTATCTGATCTTGGGGAGGAGAAGTTTCTCTGAGTGTAGAAGCAAACAAAATCAAACATTTGTTGAAGGATGGTAACTGACATATTACCCATAATAGTAACATTTTCCAAATATCCTATATGTTTCATAATTAGGAGAATATTTAAATGTGGGCTATCAGGTCTAAACTCATTCTGTGCAAATCAAGAAGTGGCAATCAAAGTATATTAAGAGATAGAAGTACTAGAATAGGTTAAGTGAAAGTTGTATGGTTGCTCTGGACAATAATTACAAGTTAGGGACACCTGAGTGGCTCAGATGGTTAAGTGTCTGCCTTCAGCTCAGGTCATGATCTCAGGTTCCTGGGATCAAGCCATGTGTTTGGCTTCCTGCTCAGTGGGGAGCCTGCTTCTCCCTCTGTCCCTCCATTCCGCTTGTGCTCTCTCTCGCTAAAATGAATAAATAAAATCTAAAAAAAAAAAAAATTCTTTAAAAATTTTTTTATTTTTAAGAGTAAATGCTTTTTATTACTAAATGACTTTTAATCAATACACATGTTCATTTCATACAAAAATATAGGAATAATAGAATCCTAGTTGTATAATTTTATAACTTAAATGAAATCATCAGAATTTCAAGGCCTAAGAAAAAAGATAAACAGATTACCAAAGTGTTAATTGTGCTTTTCCACTAGATAGTGAAATTATAAGTGAATTTTATTTTCTTAGCACTTTCCTGTGTTCCTGAATTTTCAACAGTGAAAATAAAGTTTTCTTGTAATCAGAAAAAAAATAACTAAAATAAGCTAATGTTAGTACAAAGAACTAGAATAGTGTTCTACTGTGAATAATATGAATGTGATCATTTTACATATAACCTAATTTAATGCTTCCATTTCCCTGCCAAGAATGACTATTACAGGAACTGTAACATTTTCTTGTCCTTTGTTAATTCAAATAGAACACTATATGCATCCAGATAATTTTAACAATTGGCTAACTGTGTGTGTTGGTCTAGATGTCCATTCTGGTAGATGAAAAACCTTTTTGGTTATTGCTCTCTCAACCAAGTATAAAATAAAAATTTTTCATTGAGACAACTGACTTAACATTGTATTAATTTCAGATGTAAAATCTAATGATTTGCTTTATTCATGTATTGCGAACAATCAGTCTGGTTAACATTCATCATCATGCAGAGCTACAGTTTTTATTTCTTATAATGGGAACTTTTAAGATCTACTCTCAGCAGCTTTGAAATACACAGTACAGTAATATTAGCTACAGTCACCATGCTGTACATTGTATCCCCAGGATGTTTTCATTTCACAGGGGGAATTTTGTGCATTCTGACCACCTTTACCATTTCACCCACTCCCTAGCCCTGCCTCCGGCAACCGCCAGTCTGTGCTGAGCTTGATTTTGTTGTGTTTTGTTTGATCGCACTTACCAGTGAGGTCCTACGGTATTTGTCTTTCTCTGATCTGTTTCACTTAGCATAATGCCCTCAAGATATATCTGTGTTGCCACAAATGGCAAGATATCCTTCTCTTTCTGATTGGATAATCGTGTGTGTGTGTGTGTGTGTGTGTGTGTGTGTGTAGACACATATAACACATTTTCTTGTCCAGTCATCCCAAGTGGTCGGGTGCTTGTCTTGGCGTTTGAAAACAATGCTGCAGTGAGCGTCGGCACAGATCGCCTATCCAGTTAGTGTTTTCATTTTCTTCTGTAAATACTCAGAAGCAGAATTGTTGAATCATATGTTCTATTTTCAATATTTTTAATTTCTTGAAATATAGTTGACATACAATATTAGTGTCAGGTGTACAACATAGTGACTTGATAATTTTATACATTATGCCTTGCTTACCATGGTAAGTGTGGTTGTGATTTGTCACCATATAAAGTTACCACAATATTACTGATGTTTCCCATGCTGTACTTTGTATCCTTGTCACGTACTTATAACTGGAAATCTGTACCTCTTTATTCCCTTCACTCCCTTCACCCCTCCATAATCCCCTTCCCCTTTGACAACTACCAGTTCTCTATATTTGTGAGCCTATTTGTTTTGTTCTGTTATTTAATTTCCACATATAGGGGGTGCCCCAGTGGCTCAGTTGGTTGAGCCACCGGCTCTTGATTTGAGCTCAGGTCATGAGCTCAGGGTCATGGGATGGAGCCCCGTCTCGGGCTCCATGCTCAGCAAGGAATCTGCTAAGATTCTTTCCCTCTCCCAGTGCCCCTCCCTCTCACCACTCATGCTCTCTCTTAAAAGAATAAGTAAATCTTTAAAAAATTCCACATATAAGTGAAATCATATAGTCTTTGTCTTCTCTGACTTATTTCTCTTATCATCATGCTCTCTAGGTCCATCCATCCTGTCATAAATGGCAAAATTTCATTGTCGCCACTGATTCAATGTTCCATTGTCTATAAATACAACATCTACTTTATCCATTCTTCTGTAGATAGACATCCAGTTTGCTCCCATAGCACCATAGGGGTGCCTAAGATATCTTTCTTTTTTTTCATAAAGAGAAAGAGAGAGAATGAGAGCGTGAGACGGGCAAGAGTCGGAGGGAGAGGCAAACTCCCTGCCGAGCAGGGAGCCCAATGTGAGACTTGATCCTGGGACTCTGAGATCATGACCTGAGCCAAAGGCTCACCCAACCAACTGAGCCACCCAGGTGCCCTGGAGTGCATATATTTTTTTTGAGTTGTGTTTTCATTTTTGTTAGGTAAATACCCAATGGCAAAATTACTGGATCTATTAATTTTCTGAGACACCTCCATGATGTTTTCCATAGTGGCTGTACCAGTTTACATTCTGACCAACAGTGCACAAATGTTCCCTTTTCTCCACATCCTCACTGACACTTGCTATTTCTTATCTTTTTGATATGTCATTCTGACTGGTGCGAAATGGTTTCTCACAGTGGTCTTGATTTGCATTTCCCTGACAATGAGTGATGAGGACATTTTCATGTATATGTTGGCCACCTATATGTCGTCTTTGGAAAAATGTCTGTCCACTTACTCTGCCCATTTTTTAATTGGATTGTTTGTGGTTTTGTTGTTGTTTGCCATTAAGTTGTTTGTTTTTGTCATATATCTTGGGTATTAATTCCTTATCAGATATATGATTTGCAAATATTTTCTCCCCTTTAATAGGTTTGTTGATGGTTTTCTTGCTGTACAGAAGCTTTTCAGGGTTAAGTTTATTAGATTCACATTTGTAATCTATTTTCAAGTTGATTTTTGTGAGTAAGGTCATGTGGGGTCCAATTTTATTCTTTTGCATGTGGCTGTCCAGCTTTGCCAATACTACCTATTAAATTGTCTTTCCCATTTTATATTCTTGGTTCCTTTGTTGTGTTTTAATCGACTATATATCGATGGATTGATGGTTGGGCCCTCTATTCTATTGATCTGTGTGTCTGTTTTTATACCAATACCTCACTATTTGGTTACTGTAGTTTGATAATATAGTTTGAAAGTGCAAAGCATGAGGCCTCCAGCTTTGCTCTTCTTATTCAAGACTGCTTTGGCTATTCAGGGTCTTTTGTGGTTCCATATGAATGTTTAGGATTGCTTTTTAAAAATCTTTTTTTTTTTTTTAAAGATTTTATTTATTTATCAGAGAGAGAGCGGGGGAGAGAGCGAGCACAGGCAGACAGAATGGCAGGCAGAGGCAGAGGGAGAAGCAGGCTCCCCGCCGAGCAAGGAGCCTGACGTGGGACTTGATCCCAGGACGCTGGGATCATGACCTGAGCCGAAGGCAGCTGCGTAACCAACTGAGCCACCCAGGCGTCCCGAGGATTGCTTTTTAGATTGCTTCTTCTATTTCTGTGAAAAGTGTTTTTTGGAATTCTGATAGGGATTGCATTGAATCTGTACATTACTTCTGGTAATCAGGACATTTTAACAATATTTGTTCTCCTGATCAATGAGCGTGGAGTATCTTTTGATTCATTTATATCATCTTTAGTTTCATTCATCAATGTTTCATAGTTTTCAGAGTACAGGTGTTTATCCTTCTTGGCTAGGTTTATTCCTAGGTATTTTATTTTTGGTGTAATTATAAATGGGATTGTTTTTCTTCATTATTAGTGTATAAAGATGCAACAGATTTCTCTATATCGATTTTTGTATTTTGCAACTTTATTGAATTCATTTATCTATCCTTGTTACTAGTTTTTAGGGTTTTCTATATAGTATCATGTTATCTGCAAATAGTGACAGTTTTACTTCTTCCTTACCAATTTGGATGCCTCCTCTTCCTTTCTCTTGTGAGCTTGCTGTGGCTAGGACTCCCAGGACTATATTGAATAAGAGGGGTGAGAATGGACATTCTTGTCTTGTTCCCATTCTTAGGGAAAAATATTCTCAGCTTTTCACTGTTAAGATGTTAGCTACAGGTTTTTCACATATGGCCATTATTAAATTGAGGTATGTTTCCTCTAAACCTACTTTGCTGAGGGTTTTTTTGTCACGAATGGATGTTGTATTTTGTCATGCTTTTTCTGCATCTATTGAAATGATCATATGGTTTTTATCCTTTCTTTTGTTGATGTGATGGAATATGTTGATTTGCAAATTCTGAACCACACTTGCGTTCTAGGAATAAAATCCACTTTATCATGGTGAAGGATTTTTAAAATATATTATTGGATTTAGTTTGCTAACATTTTGTTGAAGAGTTTTATATCAGTTCTTCGGAGATATTGTCCCCCCCCCCCCTTTTTTTGGTAGTGTATTTATCTGGTTTTGGTATCAGGGTAATGCTGGCCTCATAAAATAAATTTGAAGGTTTTCCTTCCTCTTCTATTTTTTGGAATAGTCTGAGAATAGGTATTAATTCCTCTTTCAAATATTTGGTAGAATTCACCTGTCAAGCCATCTGGTCCTGAACTTTTTTTTCGTTGGGAATTTTTCTTTAAGATTTTTTTTTTTTAAATTTATTTGAGAGACCGGGCACTAGAAAGGAGAAGTGGGGAAGAAGGAGAAGCGGCTCCCACAGAGCAGGGAGCCTGACACAGGGCTCCATCCCAGGACCCTGGGATCATGACCTGAGCTGAAGGCAGCATTTAACTGACTGAGCCACCCAGGCACCCCATTTGTTGGGAATTTTTTGTTTACTGATTCAATTTTATTACTGGTAATTGGTCTGTTCAAATTTTCTATTTCTTCCTGATTTGGTTTTATGAGGTTATGTTTCTAGGAATTTGTCCATTTCTTCTAGGTTACTCAATTTTTTGGCATATGATTTTTATAATATTTTCTTATAATCTTTGTATCTCTGTGGTGTTTTTTCATTTCTGATTTTGTTTATTAGAATCAATCCCTCTCTCTTTCTCTTTCTATCATCTGGAATAAGGTTTATCAATTTGGTCTTTTCAAAGAGTCAGCTCCTGGTATCATCGATCTGTTCTTTTTGTTTGTTTCTATTTTGTTTATTTCGGAGTACTGTTTATTAGTTCCTTCCTTCTATTGTTTTTGGGTTTTGTTTGCTTTTCCTTTCGTAGCTCCTTTAGGTGTAAGGTTAGATTATTTTGAGATTTTTCTTGCTTCTTGAGGTAGGCCTGTATTGCTATAAACTTCCCTCTTAAAACAACTTTTGCTGCATCTTAAAGATTCTGGATCATTTTGTTTTCATTTGTCTCCATGTATTTTTTATTTCCTCTTTGATTTCTTGGTTGACCCATTCATTGTTCAGTAACATGTTATTTAACCTCCATGCATTTGTATTCTTCCCAGATTTTTTTCTTTTGATTAATTTCTAGTTTCAAAGCATTGTGATTGGAAAAGATGCATATTATAACTTCAATCTTTTTGAGTTCGTTATGACATGTTCTGTGGCCTAACATGTGATCTATTCTGGGAAGAGTTCCATGTTCTCTTGAAAAGACTGTGCATTCTGGAATGTTCTGAATATATTTCTTAGTCGCATCTGGCCCAATGTGTCATTCAAAGCTACTCTTTCCTTGTTGACTCTGTTTGAATGATCTACTCATTGGTATAAATGTGATGTGCAAGTCCTCTGCTATTTATTGTATTAGTATCAATTGCTTTCGTTAAGTTTGTTATTAGCTGGGGCACCTTGGTGGCTCAGTGGGTTAAGCCTCTGCCTTTAGCTCAGGTCATGGTCTTAGGGTCCTGGGATCAAGCCCTGCATTGGCCTTTCTGCTCAGCGGGGAGCCTGTTTCCCCCTCTCTCTCTGCCTGCCTCTCTGCGTACTTGTGATCTCTCTGTCAAATGAATAAATAAAATCTTAAAAAAATTTATTTTAAAGTTTGTTATTAGCTGCTTTATGTCCTTAGATGCTCCGATGTTGACTACATAAATATTAACAATTGTTACAACTACTTATCGGACCATTTCTTTTGTTATGTTGTGTCCTTCTTTGTTACATGTTATAGTCTTTGTTTAAAGTCTACTTTGTCCAGTATAGGTATTGCTACCCCAGATTTTCATGATAGATGATTCTCTATCCTTTTACATTTATTTTAAAAATTTTTAAAAAATATTTTATTTATTTATTTGACAGAGATCACAAATAGGCAGAGAGGCAGGCAGAGAGAGAGGGGGAGAGAGAGAGGAGGAAGCAGGCTCTCCACTGAGCAGAAAGCCCGATGTGGGGCTTGATCCCAGGACCCTGAGATCATGACCTGAGCCAAAGGCAGAGACTTAACCCACTGAGTCACCCAGACGCCACGTATCCCTTTACTTTTAATCTGCAGGTGTCTTTAGGTCTGAAATGAATCTCTTGAAGGCAGAATAAAAATGGATCTTGCTTTTTATCTACACTTTCACCCTCTGTCTTTTGATTAGGTGTTCAGTCCATTTACATTCAAAGTAATTATAATACTTATTGCCATTTTGTTACTTGCTTTATGGTTGTTTTTATAGTTCTCTATTCTGTTCTTCTCTTGCTCTCTTTTTGGTTAGCTGGCTTTCTTTATTGATATACTTGGATTCCTTTCTCTTTATTTTTTGCATATCTTTTACCAGTTTTTTATTTGTGGTTACCATTAAGTTTGTATATAACATCTTATGCATCTAGCAGTCCATATTAAGTTGATGGTTGTTGAAGTTTGAATCCATTCTAAAAGCACTAAATTTTGGGACTCCTGGTTGGCTTGGTCAATTGAACATCCAACTCTTGGTTTTAGCTCAAGTCATGACCTCAGGTCATGAGATTGAGGTGTGATCTCGGTGTGGAGTCTACCTGAGATTCTTTCCCTTTCCCTTTCCTTCCGTCTCTGCTCCTTCTCTGCACTCATGCACACACTCTCTCTAAAATAAATAAAATAAAAACTAATTTTTTACCCCCCCAACATGTCATATACATGATGTCATACTTTACATCCTTCTATTTTGTGAATTCCTGGACTGATTTTTATAGATATTCTTAATTTTACTGCTTTGGTGGTTCCCTGTTTCTTACTCCTGCTTATGGTCTTTCCTTTTTACTCAGAGTTCCCTTGAACATTTGTTATAACCCTGGTGTGATTAATTTCTTCAACTTTTGTTTGGATCTCTCCTATTCTGAATGATGGTTCCTGGATAGAGTATTCTGGATTGGCAGAACTATTTTCCTTTCAGCATTTTGAATACATGGTGCCATTCCCTTCTGGCATTCTTAGTTTCTGCTGAAAAATCTGGTGATAGTCTTATGGAGGTTCCCTTGTATGTATCCAGTTGTTTTCCCCACTGCTTTTAAGATTCTCCCCCTTGTCTTTAACTTTTCACAAAGTTACAGACTGTGCTCTTTGTTGAGTATATATAATATATTTAAGAATCTGTACTCAAACTACAAAAAAGGGAAGGAGAAAAGAGAAAAGTGGAGGTAACACCCATTTACATGGTAAATAACAGACTATCATGTTCAGCAGTGCAATTTTCCTTTGCTAGTCCAGCAATGCAATTCTTCATATGACGTTCACTGTTGTTCTTGCATTTCAGGGTTTAGCTGTGTGCTTGTAGGGGTTAGAGTTCCTACCAGACATCTGACTCTGAGTGGAATTACTATGGCTAGAATCACTTCTGTTCTAAGTTGACAGAGCTTCTTATCCCAGTGCTTAACTTTTTCACAGAGTTGATCCTGCCATTTCTTAGTAATATTACTTTCCCCTCAGAGTAATTTGGAGCATCACTCACCTTCATAACCCATAATGATATACTACTCATTATAGCCAATTGGTGTAAAGGTGAATGGTGTGCTTGGAATGTTTCATTAGAGAAGCCCTTAGGATCTCCTTCGCCTCAACTGATGCAGTCACACCATGGCATTTGGTCAAGATGGTGGAGAAGTAGCAGGCTGAGACTACTTCAGCTACCAGGAGATCAGCTAGATAGCTTATCTAAAAATTGCAAACACCTGCAAATCCATCGGAAGATCAAAGAGAAGAAGAACAGCAATTCTGGAAACAGAAAAACAACCACTTTCTGAAAGGTAGGACTGGCGGAGACGTGAATCCAAAGCGACCGGAAGATAGACCCCGGGGGGAGGGGCCGGCTCCCGGCAAGCGGCGGAGCAATGGAGCATAAAATCAGGACTTTTAAAAGTCTGTTCCGCTGAAGGACATCGCTCCAGAGGCTAAACCGGGGCGAAGCCCACGCGGGGTCAGCATGGCCTCAGGTCCCACAGGGTCACAGAAGAATCGGGGGTGTCTGAGTGTCGCAGAGCTTGTGGGTACTGGAAAGGGAAAGCCGGCTACAGAGACAGAGCCGACAGTAAGCTCACAGCTCGGTGTTACCTTGAACCGGTCGCAGGCTCGGTGAGCTCGGAGCGCGGCCGGAGGTCAGGCAGACGGGAGTAACTGGGCACTGTTCTCTGAGGGCGCACTGAGGAGTGGGCCCTGGGCTCTCGGCTCCTCCGGGCGGAGACCAGGAGGCCGCCATTTGTATTCCCGCCCTCTGGAACTCTACGGAAAGCGCTCAGGGAACAAAAGCTCCTGAAAGCAAACCCGAGCGGATTACTCACCCCGGCCCCTGAGAAGGGCGGTGCAATTCCGCCTGGGGCAAAGACACTTGAGAATCACTACACCAGGCCCCTCCCCCAGAAGATCAACAAGAAATCCAGCCGAGACCAAGTTCACCTACCAAAGAGTGCGGTTTCAATACCAAGGAGAGCAGCAGAATTCCAGAGGAGGAGAAAGCAAAGCACGGAATTCGTGGCTTTCTCCCTGTGATTTTTTTTAGTCTTGCAGTTGATTTAATTATTTTTCTTTTTCATTTTTTGTTTTTTTTCTCGCCTTCTGGTAAATTTTTTTAACTTTTACCCTTTTCTTTTTTAACGTTTTTAAACTAGTTTATCTAATATATATATTTTTTCTTTTTTATATTTTTCTTTATTTGTTTTTTTTTTAATTCTTTTCTTTTTTTTTTCTTCTTTTTTTCTTTCTCCCTTTTTGAACCTCTTTTTATTCCCTTTCTCCCCCCTCACGATTTGGGATCTCTTCTGATTTGGTTAAAGCATATTTTCCTGGGGTTGTTGCCACCCTTTTAGTATTTTACTTGCTCCTTCATATACTCTTATCTGGATAAAATGACAAGACGGAAAAATTCACCACAAAAAAAAGAACAAGAAGCAGTACCGAAGCCTAGGGACCTAATCAATACAGACATTGGTAATATGTCAGATCTAGAGTTCAGAATGACAATTCTCAAGGTTCTAGCCGGGCTCGAAAAAGGCATGGAAGATATTAGAGAAACCCTCTCGGGAGATATAAAAGCCCTTTCTGGAGAAATAAAAGAACTAAAATCTAACCAAGTTGAAATCAAAAAAGCTATTAATGAGGTGCAATCAAAAATGGAGGCTCTCACTGCTAGGATAAATGAGGCAGAAGAAAGAATTAGTGATATAGAAGACCAAATGACAGAGAATAAAGAAGCTGAGCAAAAGAGGGACAAACAGCTACTGGACCATGAGAGGAGAATTCGAGAGATAAGTGACACCATAAGACGAAACAACATTAGAATAATTGGGATTCCAGAAGAAGAAGAAAGAGAGAGGGGAGCAGAAGGTATACTGGAGAGAATTATTGGGGAGAATTTCCCCAATATGGCAAAGGGAATGAGCATCAAAATTCAGGAGGTTCAGAGAACACCCCTCAAAATCAATAAGAATAGGCCCACACCCCATCACTTAATAGTAAAATTTACAAGTCTCAGTGACAAAGAGAAAATCCTGAAAGCAGCCCGGGAAAAGAAGTCTGTAACATACAATGGTAAAAATATTAGATTGGCAGCTGACTTATCCACAGAGACCTGGCAGGCCAGAAAGAGCTGGCATGATATTTTCAGAGCACTAAACGAGAAAAACATGCAACCAAGAATACTATATACAGCTAGGCTATCATTGAATATAGAAGGAGAGATTAAAAGCTTCCAGGACAAACAAAAACTGAAAGAATTTGCAAACACCAAACCAGCTCTACAGGAAATCTTGAAAGGGTCCTCTAAGCAAAGAGAGAGCCTACAAGTGGTAGATCAGAAAGGAACAGAGACCATATACAGTAACAGTCACCTTACAGGCAATACAATGGCACTAAATTCATATCTCTCAATAGTTACCCTGAATGTGAATGGGCTAAATGCCCCTGTCAAAAGACACAGGGTATCAGAATGGATAAAAAAACAAAACCCATCTATATGTTGCCTCCAAGAAACTCATTTTAAGCCCGAAGACACCTCCAGATTTAAAATGAGGGGGTGGAAAAGAATTTACCATGCTAATGGACATCAGAAGAAAGCAGGAGTGGCAATCCTTATATCAGATCAATTAGATTTTAAGCCAAAGACTATAATAAGAGATGAGGAAGGACACTATATCATACTCAAAGGGTCTGTCCAACAAAAGATCTAACAATTTTAAATATCTATGCCCCCAACGTGGGAGCAGCCAAATATATAAACCAATTAATAACAAAATCAAAGAAACACATCAACAACAATACAATAATAGTAGGGGACTTTAACACTCCCCTCACTGAAATGGACAGATCATCCAAGCAAAAGATCAGCAAGGAAATAAAGGCCTTAAACGACACATTGGACCAGATGGATATCACAGATATATTCAGAACTTTTCATCCCAAAGCAACAGAATACACATTCTTCTCTAGTGCACACGGAACATTCTCCAGAATAGATCACACCCTTGGTCCTAAATCAGGACTCAACCGGTATCAAAAGATTGGGATCATTCCCTGCATATTTTCAGACCACAATGCTCTGAAGCTAGAACTCAACCACAAAAGGAAGTTTGGAAAGAACCCAAATCCATGGAGACTAAACAGCATCCTTCTAAAGAATGAATGGGTCAACCGGGAAATTAAGGAAGAATTGAAAAAAATCATGGAAACAAATGACAATGAAAATACAACGGTTCAAAATCTGTGGGACACAACAAAGGCAGTCCTGAGAGGAAAATATATAGCGGTACAAGCCTTTCTCAAGAAACAAGAAAGGTCTCAGGTACACAACCTAACCCTACACCCAAAGGAGCTGGAGAAAGAACAAGAAAGAAACCCTAAGCCCAGCAGGAGAAGAGAAATCATAAAGATCAGAGCAGAAATCATGAAATAGAAACCAAAAAAACAATAGAACAAATCAACGAAACTAGGAGCTGGTTCTTTGAAAGAATTAATAAAATTGATAAACCCCTGGCCCGACTTATCAAAAAGAAAAGAGAAAGGACCCAAATAAATAAAATCATGAATGAAAGAGGAGAGATCACAACTAACACCAAAGAAATACAAACTATTATAAGAACATACTATGGGCAACTCTACGCCAACAAATTTGACAATCTGGAAGAAATGGATGCATTCCTAGAAACATATAAACTACCACAACTGAACCAGGAAGAAATAGAAAGCCTGAACAGACCCATAACCAGTAAGGAGATTGAAACAGTCATCAAAAATCTCCAAACAAAGCCCAGGGCCAGACGGCTTCCCGGGGGAATTCTACCAAACATTTAAAGAAGAACTAATTCCTATTCTCCTGAAACTGTTCCAAAAAATAGAAATGGAAGGAAAACTTCCAAACTCATTTTATGAGGCCAGCATCACCTTGATCCCAAAACCAGACAAGGATCCCATCAAAAAAGAGAGTTATAGACCAATATCCTTGATGAACACAGATGCGAAAATACTCAACAAAATACTAGCCAATAGGATTCAACAGTACATTAAAAGGATTATTCACCACGACCAAGTGGGATTTATTCCAGGGCTGCAAGGTTGGTTCAACATCCGCAAATCAGTCAATGTGATACAACACATCAATAAAAGAAAGAACAAGAACCATATGATACTCTCAATAGATGCTGAAAAAGCATTTGACAAAGTACAGCATCCCTTCCTGATCAAAACTCTTCAAAGTGTAGGGATAGAGGGCACATACTTCAATATCATCAAAGCCATCTATGAAAAACCCACCGCATATATCATTCTCAATGGAGAAAAACTGAAAGCTTTTCTGCTAAGGTCAGGAACACGGCAGGGATGTCCATTATCACCACTGCTATTCAACATAGTACTAGAGGTCCTAGCCTCAGCAATGAGACAACAAAAGGAAATTAAAGGCATCCAAATCGGCAAAGAAGAAGTCAAATTATCACTCTTCTCAGATGATATGATACTATATGTGGAAAACCCAAAAGACTCCACTCCAAAACTGCTAGAACTTATACAGGAATTCAGTAAAGTGTCAGGATATAAAATCAATGCACAGAAATCAGTTGCATTTCTCTACACCAACAACAAGACAGAAGAAAGAGAAATTAAGGAGTCAATCCCATTTACAATTGCACCCCAAACCATAAGATACCTAGGAATAAACGTAACCAAAGAGGCACAGAATCTATACTCAGAAAACTATAAAGTACTCATGAAAGAAATTGAGGAAGACACAGAGAAATGGAAAAATGTTCCGTGCTCCTGGATTGGAAGAATAAATATTGTGAATGCTATGCTACCTAAAGCAATCTACACATTTAATGCAATTCCTATCAAAGTACCATCCATCTTTTTCAAAGAAATGGAACAAATAATTCTAAAATTTATATGAAACCAGAAAAGACCTCGAATAGCCAAAGGGATATTGAAAAAGAAAGCCAACGTTGGTGGCATCACAATTCCGGATTTCAAGCTCTATTACAAAGCTGTCATCATCAAGACAGCATGGTACTGGCACAAAAACAGACACATAGATCAATGGAACAGAATAGAGAGCCCAGAAATAGACCCTCAACTCTACAGTCAACTAATCTTCGACAAAGCAGGGGCGCCTGGGTGGCTCAGTGGGTTAAGCCGCTGCCTTCGGCTCGGGTCATGATCTCAGGGTCCTGGGATCGAGTCCCACATCGGGCTCTCTGCTCAGCAGGGAGCCTGTTTCCTCCTCTCTCTCTCTCTGCCTGCCTCTCTGCCTACTTGTGATCTCTCTCTGTCAAAAAAATAAATAAAATATTAAAAAAAAATCTTCGACAAAGCAGGAAAGAATGTCCAATGGAAAAAAGACAGCCTCTTCAATAAATGGTGCTGGGAAAATTGGACAGACACATGCAGAAAAATGAAATTGGACCATTTCCTTACACCACACACAAAAATAGACTCAAAATGGATGAAGGACCTCAATGTGCGAAAGGAATCCATCAAAATCCTTGAGGAGAACACAGGCAGCAACCTCTTCCACCTCAGCCGCAGCAACATCTTCCTAGGAACAACGCCAAAGGCAAGGGAAGCAAGGGCAAAAATGAACTATTGGGATTTCATCAAGATCAAAAGCTTTTGCACAGCAAAGGAAACAGTTAACAAAATCCAAAGACAACTGACAGAATGGGAGAAGATATTTGCAAACGACATATCAGATAAAGGACTAGTGTCCAAATTCATAAAGAAGTTAGCAAACTCAACACCCAAAGAACAAATAATCCAATCAAGAAATGGGCAGAGGACATGAACAGACATTTCTGCAAAGAAGACATCCAGATGGCCAACAGACACATGAAAAAGTGCTCCATATCACTCGGCATCAGGGAAATACAAATCAAAACCACAATGAGATATCACCTCACACCAGTCAGAATGGCTAAAATCAATAAGTCAGGAAATGACAGATGCTGGCGAGGATGCGGAGAAAGGGAAACCCTCCTACACTGTTGGTGGGAATGCAAGCTTGTGCAGCCACTCTGGAAAACAGCATGGAGGTTCCTCAAAATGTTAAAAATAGAACTGCCCTATGACCCAGCCATTGCACTACTGGGTATTTACCCTAAAGATACAAACGTAGTGATCCAAAGGGGCACGTCCACCCGTGCACGTGCACGTCCACAATAGCCAAACTATGGAAAGAACCTAGATATCCATCAACAGATGAATGGATCAAGAAGATGTGGTATATATACACGATGGAATACTATGCAGCCATCAAAAGAAATGAAATCTTGCCATTTGCAACAACATGGATGGAACTAGAGCGTATCATGCTTAGTGAAATAAGTCAAGCAGAGAAAGACAACTATCATATGATCTCCCTGATATGAGGAAGTGGTGATGCCACATGGGGGCTTAAGTGGGTATGAGAAGAATCAATGAAACAGGATGGGATTGGGAGGGAGACAAACCATAAGTGACTCTTAATCTCACATAACAAACTGAGGGTTGCTGGGGGGAGGAGGGTTGGGAGAAGGAGGTGGGATTATGGACATTGGGGAGGGTATGTGCTTTGGTGAGTGCTGTGAAGTGTGTAAACCTGTTGATTCACAGACCTGTACCCCTGGGGATAAAAATATATGTTTATAAAAAATAAAAAATTAAAAAATAATTAGTTTGGGACTAGGTCCTTTGTGTAGCCCAAATAGGTTTACATTTGCAGCATTCACTGCTTGCCCCTCTATAGTTTCCATTACTAGGATTCATGGGGAAATTCACTCTGCCCATAATGATAATGGCCTTGTGAAAGATGCACTTGCCCCAGTCATAAGTGGCAGCTCCTCATAGGCTTAGCTCTCAGACCACAGGTGGTTTACCTGATGAAGATGGGCTTGTAGCCCTCTGGGCTGACTTGCATATAGACTTGCAGAACTTAATGTGCTCTTGTTGGAAGGAATGGTGCAGATGAACGTATACATGGCACAGAGTAAGGGAAGATGTGGGCTCCTGGTGGTGCCCAGCAAACCTTCAAACTGCTCAGTGGCCAAGATGGCTTTGGTCTGTGTACTGGGGTGCAAGGGGTTGGGCATCTTTGTCATGTTCTAGGGTAGGGAGGCAGACATTGCAGCCTCTGCTGCAGGCTGGCCCCAGAAATCTACAGCAGGCAGGGCACAGCCAGGGCACCATCCCGAGCCCAGCCCATGGCAGCATCCCTCCTAGACTAAGGCCGACCATGATCATGACAGGAGCAACAGTGTCCGGGACTCTGAGAGGCCTGCTTCATGGTCTCTTCCCCACCACTGTCGATTTGGTCCATCCATGAGAGGAGGTGGATTCAGGATCTTCCTATATCACCATTTTGAGCTGGACTGAGATTTTTCAAGAGTTCTATTAAATTATAAATATCCATAATCTAGGCCCCTCATTTTTGTGTTGTCTTTTGAAGAAAAAAAAATTAACCCCCCAAAATGTGACATATTTACTCACAAGGTATAATGGGACTGATTTCCGTGGACAGGAATAAATGTGGAAAATACTACCTAAATGTGAGCTTAAGAACTAGGACTGCCTAAGAAAATACATCCTATGCCAGAGACACACAGCTGGACAAGAACTTAAGACAACTCTTTATGGAGTCTCCAAACACATACTGAGGCAATAGACTGGGTCCCCCAAAGCACCTAGTGGCTGGGTATTAAACAAAAAAGATGATCAGTGTTAAAAATACATCACAACTTGCTGCTACTCATTACCCTCTTACAGCCCCCCAAAATAACCAGAAACAAGACCCCAGATTCACAGAGCTAAACCCACGATCCTCTGAAATCTTCAACCATCATAAATTACAAGTTTTCCATGGTCCTTTCTGCACATGTCCCCATTCTTTCCACTGGCCCTAGAATGTCAGGCAGCTGGCTGTTGTTGACATCCTTTGCTTTTCAAGGATACCTTTTAAAATACAGGTTTGGGCATGTAACCAAAACCCAGCCAATCTGTATATTCCAGCCTGGTGACCTCAGGAAACTCTATGTGAACCAAGCTGATGCAAAGGCCCAAACGATGGACATTTTTGTGTGAATTACTAGGAAATAGAGAAACTCTCTTTCCACTGAGGTTGCCACTTGCAAGAACAACATGTTCTGGGAAGTTCTAAGTGCCATTATGGACAAGAAGATGGTTATAGCCATTAGTGAACCCTCATGAACCCACACAAATATATAAAGAGGAATGTAGTTCAGTATACTCCTCTGCCCTGTGGTTTGGGAAGATTGGATCTTCTAGTCTGTTTCCACTTTAAAAAGTAGTTAAGGAGATTTTTTTTGGGGGGGGGAGAAGTTTAATATATTAGGTTCAAAAAAACTTCAAACTAGTAATTATTATAAAATATAGTTTAATTTCACTTTTCATTACTTACCACAAAATTTAAAAAATACCAGTATACAGACAAGAGCAAGTAAACTGGAAAAAAGCTAAAAATTGTATAAAAAACAAAACTAAGCACAGGAATATAGGAGCAGTGACACACACATACCATATAGTCTCAAGTGAATTCAGAAGTGTGTTCCAGGTTAGACAAGTTTTCTTTCTATGGTCAACTTTTATTGGAGCCACATCTGGAAAGGATCTTAAACACCAAGGGTCTTATATGGGAAACATCCTCCCAGACTTCTTTTAAAAGCATTTCTCATAAAATAACCCACACCAGAGAGGCAGACCTAATCTAAATACAAGTCATAAATGCCTCCCCTTGGCCCTATGAACTTGGAAAAAATTAATGAAAACAAAGCACTCTAGAAATGGAAAAGTGACACCTAGTGGCCGTTTGGCAGTTTTCCTTGGTGGCTTCTGATCAGTTTAGATCTTTTCCCTGCTCTTCTCATAACTGTACTTGGCAAATCTGAATTTCCAAATCCAGAGCCAAACAATGACCTACCTAAGTGGTAGATGATTCTTCAGAGCAGGATCTGAAATGAGACTACCAAACCTGGTCCGATAACTAGGTGGTTATTTCATTTCCTGTGCCCTGATGATACAGAAATTCCTCACATAGGACTAATAAATAGAGCCTTTCCCCACTATGACACTGTAATGAAATACTTTAATCTCACTTAATTACCAAAAGCCTCTATCCTCTACTTTCCTATTTCTCGGTGATTTCCAGATTTAGTGATTGCAATAGGGTGTCAACACATACACCTCAAGTTTTATTTGATTTCAGGTTATTATCATGTAAATGAAATAACTGAGAACATTTTCAGATTTACTAGTTTCAAAAAAGTTTTAAATTTGGATACATGGATAGAGGTTCACAGTTATTGGATTATACTAAATCAAGGATAAATAAACAATTGTTCCTTAAACCATAGCATTTAGAGGTAAATATCATAGTTACAGTATAACTTTGGTCTACTTCAAAGTGGTCTACTAATATCCACTTAATAAAATGTTTCAGAGCAGCACTGTCCAATAGAAATATAATATATGCCACATGGGTAATTTAAAATTTTCTTGTAGCCACATTAAAAAAGTAAAAACTAAAATGTTAATGTTTTATATAATTCAGTATATCCAAAATACTTGAGTATGTGATCAGTATCAAACTGCTTTTTTAAAAGATAGTTTTTTATATTTATTTTTAAATTTTTATTTATTTTTAAGTAAGTTCCATGCCCAACATGGGGCTTAAATTCACGACCCTGACATCAAGAGTTGTGTGTTCCTCTGACTGAACCAGCCAGGTGTCCCATTATAAAACTGTTAATGTGATATCTTATGTTCCCTTTTTATACTTAATGTACGAAATCTGGTATGCATTTTACATTTACAGTCTATCTCAATTTGCACTAGCTACATTTCAAGTGCTCAACAGCCACATGGCCTGTGGCTCCATACCAGACAACACAGTTCTAGAGTCTGACCCTAATGCTCAAATCCCATGGCTTAGAATCATAGAATCAGAACTGGAAGTAAACAGAGAGATCAAACCTCTTGTTACAGAGGAGGAAACTGAGGCACATACAGAGTGTTTAAATGGCTTACTTGAGGTCACACAGGTAAACTTAGGGTGAGCAGGCTCTTTCTGATTCCAGGCTCTTCCCCACTCCACTGTGTTATTGTAAGTAATTCTTAGACTTATGGGGGTGGGGGAAAGGAATTAGAATATCCTTTTTATTATCTCATTCAATGTGTAGATGCTTTTCATCAAAAGGCAAGAAATTAATGGTTAGGAGAAAAAGTAATATAGCATAAGCCATAAAAATATCTGTCTCTCCTAAGAGCAATTCAATGTAAATGCAACACATGTCAGAGAAAACACCAAACATGGGAGAGTTAGAATTATCCTGCATTGCATGGATTGGATTCTAGGTCCAGGACAAGATCTACAGAAAAATCCTCGAGGGGGTTATTAAAGGATCAAAACCTTAAATTGGCTATCTGCCCACCAGTCTATGAACTAACGCTTCTTGCAAGGAGAAAAAAGTGCTTCTATATGTAGCAGTGATGGCCTCTAGAAACTGCATCCCTGAGCCTTGCATCAAGAGGGTTAGCCCCTCTCCTTTCAAGGTCATCCAATCACAGTGACCCACCTTGCTACCCCTAGCTTAGGTCAGCTCTGGAGGCCAAGTCCAACCTGCAATGGTTTAGACCCTAAACTGTTAACGTTGGTAGGCCTCACACTTACAGAGGAGATGTGATTGTTTTAAGTCTGAAGAAACAAGAACAATCATGCTTAGCCTGCTGCAAACCAGTCTCCCTCGTCCTGTAGGATTTCTCTGGCTTATTGGAAACTTGCCAAGTCCCTCAAGTCCCAGAACCGGGAGTGGTGCTGACTCTCCAATATTGTATTGCCTGGAGGACAATGTGCCAATACTTCCTTCCTCATGTAGCTACTGCAGAAGTCCCAGCTGAAGGGAATGTGTGCTTTTGGCCTGTTACCTGGTGGGTTGTTTGCCATTAACCAGTTTGACAAAAGTTCTAATCTATTATGTACAGCCAAAAGAAATATGCAAGGCCAAAATAATGCTTTGTTTTGGTGTGAGACTCGGAGAGCTATCTGCTGTAGCACCACATAGAGGAAGAGAACTGCATTGGCTCCCCCACATCTGAGCTTCTGGCTTCCCCATTAGCTTCCCAGACTATCGTACTTTCATTTGTGGGGCACAAAAGAAAGTATATGAAAACACATTCGGTAAACTATAAAGAACTATGAAAACATAGAGTATTATGAAAGTATGACCTTCAGAAAGGGAGACATACATATATGATTTTAAATATTCTTCTTATAATCAGTATAAGCCACTCCTCAATTACCAGTTAAAAAATGATGCCCAAATTTGTAATGATAGCTAGAAAATTGGTTTTTAAATTCTTTCTCATTGCCTCAGTTTCAAAACTACACTTAGCATTTGTATAATTACCTTTGGTTTCAGGCAACAGTAATTGTAATTGCCTATTCTAGAAGGCCACAGCTAGTTCCTGGGTCAGTTAACTAATAATTTAACCAGTGAGACCATTGCTTTCCCAAATGTGTATCAAGAAGCTGATATATACACATTAAACATTTAAAAAAAATATGAATTTAACTGTGACTTCACACAAGATATTAAACCTGCTTGGGCTTGTATTTTTGTCACTAAGCTCATTTTCTGCATCAAAAACTGGTTTTATATGTAATGAAAATCTTGACTGGTTACATTAACAACAACTCTAACATGCAAAGGATAATTATCAAGATCTAGTCCCCAAGATCTTTCCTTTTCTGTAAGCCAAGTGAAAATCCCTTAACTTTTTTTTTTTTTTTTCCTGAGTTTTAAATAAAGTCTCTCACTTAAAGCCCATCTTAATTGCTTGACCAAGCATAACTATCCTGGTTACGTTTGCCCAAGTTTACAATGACTGAACATAGTGTTCACTGCAATTATGACTACCAATTGTACCCTCTCTTTAGGTGTTCAAGGGCTCAGAGTTTTCTTAAAGTGTATAAGCCTTATCCTCAATTAAGGAAATATACAAGAAACAGAGATGTTCCAACTTCTATAAATCTACTAGTATAAGTCCATTATAAATTAATCTTAGACACAGGAAAATGTCAATATATTAAATTCCCCACACTCAAAAACTGCATCAGAAAATAAAAACAAAACCAAAACAAGATGTATGTGATGAGAAATATTTTAACAAAAAGTTAGCAACTAGTGGGTTTTAAGCCATGTCACTGAGAAAAGGAACTGTCTGTAGGAAACTCTGAGCCATTCTTTGTGAAGGGAAACATCACATTTCCCCATACTGCTGTAGAAGTAAGGTGCACATCTATAACAATTGGTAGACTACTAATAGGAATTAAAGATAAAAACAGTATCAAGACAGTACAGAAGATTATACAGTTGTGTGTTTTTTTTTTTTTTTGTCAATGAAATGCTTTAACACATTCCTAATTTGTAAGAATTAAAAATCAAATGCTAGAGTGTCCAGTGGATGTCACCGAGGTCCCCGGGGTCTCCCAGGCCCCCCTCTGCTTCAAAGTAATTCATGAAGGCAGCCATGGCTGTGTCATCATTGTCACACAGGGCATCAAAATCCAGCTGGGCACTGTCACCTGTCAAATTAAAATACAGACCTGTCTAAGTACATTTGAAGGTTAAAAGATGGATATCATTAAGAATGGCAAAGCGAGCAAAAAATAAAGAGAGAAAGCAAGAAACAGAGTCCTAATTACAGAGAACAAACTGATGGTAATCAGAGGGGATGGGGGCAGGCGGATGGGAGAGATAGGTGATGGGGATGAAGGAGGGCAGTTGTGACGAATGCCCAGGATTGTACATGACTGATGAATCACTATTGTACACCTGAAACTAATACTACACTGTATGTTAGCTAACTGGAATTAAAATAAAAAACTTAAACTAAAAATTGCAAAGCGAGGCTAGAATAATATACAGTGAAATTTTGAAGACAAAGCATAGGCTTTATATTGCAGAAGGCTGATATATTTTTTAAATGGGTCACCTATTATATAACCATGTGCTATCAGAGAAATTGCAGAGAACTCATTTGATGCACATAAATGAGGTGATCTATGAGTTTTCAAATAGAAAATAATAGCACTAAAAGGTACTGACGCTAGACAATTGGAAGCTAGGGGCCAGTGTTTATGCATGTGTCCACATAGAGCCTGGAAGGATAAACTTAACTTTAATCTGCCTTGTGAAAATACTGTACGTCTTTAATCTGAAAGAGAAGGCTGACACAAAAGCATCCTCTTCTAAAAAGGAAAATAACCAGTTTTTTTATTGAAGAAGGAAATAAGAAGAAACCATAGAAACAAGATTCAAGTTAGAGATAAGAAAGAGGATCTAGAAATTATGGGTTAACAAACAGCTACAATTAGCCAACGTTCTCTAGAAATCTTTCGAAGTACAATAGAATTTGAGATGATTAATGTGTGGTTCTCTGTGAAGCTGAAATCCAGTTTCTTTCTTTCAAGTTCTTTGATTCTTTTTGACATATATTTCCAGTAGATCAATGTTAGTTATGGATAGTATAAACCTGTGTCACTTCAATTTAGTTGGTTTGAATTTACATAAACATAGTTAAAATGAATAATTACATCTTAAACACTTTATGATTGGTACATTTAAAAGTACTTATTCTTGGAAATGGGCATCTTTCTCCTAAATAGTAGTACCTTAGTTTTATTTAGATAGTATGTATTAACAATATCCATTACTAATTCCACTGATAAGGGGATTTTTAATGACAGGTACATTCAGTAGCAACCACCTTGAAGTTGAGTATGATCATTGTATTTAGGGTTTTGAATGAAAAAATCTTAGTTTTCAAAGTCTTTGCTCCTTTAGAGCTCTCCTACATCTGAAAATATCATGATGAAGAAAGTGTTTGGAAAACTAAAATGGCAGGCAGTTGCCAAAGAAATCTTACCAAGGAGTGGCCCGTGATTGTGGGGAGGATCAGCACTCTGGTTTTGCCTTGTAGCCTCTGACTTCCCCATTTCAGAAGGATTTACTGGAATCCACTCCTTTTTTGAAATCTGAAAAGAAAGAATAATAAATAGTAAGGTTCCTACTTGAATGAAATGAAACTCTCTTAGCAATGATCAGACATAGGCCTGCCTCATCCATAGGCTACTTGCATTCACTGAGGACTGTGTGCCAGGCACCCCCAGGCATTTCGTTTTTCAAAGGTCATGAGGTCAGGGATCTGAGGGCTAAAGAGATTAATAGCTTGCCCAAGTGTTGAGACCATTATTCTAACTGATCCACCTAATGGCAAAGTCCACATTGTTTGTAACAGTAACTGAATGTACATATTATACAGATTGAGGATTTTGGACTGAGGAGAAAGAGCTATTTGTTTTTAAGAAAAATGATGGTAAAACTATCTCACATGAAACTACAATAGAAAATAGTGGTTTGGAGTGGGAAGTGGATTAAACTAAAGACTTCTACCAAAAAGTTATCATACTATTACACAGTTATAGGTCCAACAATTCAGTAGTTAATGTAGCTCATCAACATACATCATTTACCAATATAAATTACTGATAGCTTACTAGCCTGGCAATTGCCCACTGATCACATCCCCTTTCTCTTCTGCTAAAGTAACCACGATCTCGAGTTTTAGGTAAATAATTTTCTTTTTGCTTTTATAATTTTAGCATCTATATAAATTCCTGTAAGCAATGTATGGTGTCTTAAACATTATGTTGAACACTAAATAAATGTAATAATGCTTGATGGAAAAAAGATACATCATTTACCTATGTTGTCTTATTAAGTTGATGAACTTGATCTATAAAATGTCTACATAATGTACACTACTTGGAGATTATGTTGAAATGACTTAACCCCCGTCTTCTACCCTATTGTCTGGCACAAAATAGCTACCTAATAAACATTGGCTAAATGTATGAGCAAAAAAAAAAAAAAAAACTAGACTAAAAGACCCATGACATTTGTATAAAAACATCTTTTTTTAAAGATGTTATTTACTTAGTTGAGATAGAGACAGCATGAGAAGGGGGAGAGGCAGAGGGAGAAGAAGGCTCCCCATGGAGCTGGGAGCCCGATACGGGACTCAATCCTGGGACTCCAGGATCATGACCTGAGCAGAAGGCAGTTGCTCAACCAACTGAGCCACCCAGGCCCCCTGTATAAAAATATTTTTTTAATTTCCTTTTTGGCCTGATCAGATTTAATTTCTCTTTTCTCCTACTTTATTTTTAAATACCACTTTGTTTATAGACCTACTTTAGATCTTTTTGTTTTCTGGGATCCATTAGAATTAAATTGTATGTCACTCTTCCAGATATTTACCAATATGTTTAGTCAATTTTATATATGCAACAATGTTTTTTGAATAGTATTTGTTTAATTGAATTGAATTAAACAGTATGTAATACTCATAGTGTATAGTATTAAATTTTTTTTCCAGACCATAAGGAGTACATTTAATCCACTGAATTGGAACCCATTACAATAATATCCTAGCTACCATTTATTGAGCACATATTATGTACCAGGCACTGTTAGGTTTTTGCATCAAATCACTTAATTCACACATCACTCTAAGAGTTTGGTGCTATTACTGTCCCTGTTTCACAGAAGAGGAAAGAGAGGCACAAAGTTTAAATAACAAGCATGAGGTTACCCAGCAGTAGGTGTCTGAGTCACAACATGGACCCACATAGCATGTGTCCAGCAACTTTGCGGTCAACCACTAGTCTATATTGCCTCTTAAAAACATGAAAAGAGTTCATTTTTTTATGATGGCATCTTAAATAATTAAGAAGAAAAAAATTTCACCCAATTATTTCATGAATATTACTTATTCTACTTACTTTCCTGCAGTTGATAGCATGAGAATCTTTCATTAAATTTGTTGGACTTGAGTCATCAAGGGAGGAAGAAGACTGTAACCTTCAAAAAGTGACACATAAACATTTTCTTTATATATATGGTACTTTTGTCTTTAAACACATAATCTGATAAAGTACAGTGAAAAACAGGAGATTGAATGTCATGACAAGTTTTCTCAAGTAGACTAACTTTTTCAGTGCCATACTTAATTTTTACTATGGACTGCTGAAAAACACCATGTGGTAAATTGAAACATAAAACTCTGAGGTAAGAGCACTTAGGTAAATCATGTTGCCTGTCTTAATACAGCATGTGGTAAAGTGATGGAATAATAAATAATCATTCAAAATAGGCATTCACATTAAGAATCCATTCCTTCTCGGTTCCTTAATAACAACAGAACTGAGAATAAAGAAAGCTTTCCTAACATCCTGTAACCTATTTAAGTGAAAAATGTTATGTTTTTATTATAAGTCGTGCCCAGGTACAAAATCAGTGAAACCCAAAACAATATAAACAAAATCCTATGCTTTAATCCTAAATCTCTTCAAGACTTAATATGACAATATTAGTGTCTTCAGGACATTAACAGTATCCTATAAAGACAAATACCATAGGGTTCACTCATGAGGTACTTAGAGTAGTCCAATTCATAGAGACAAAGTAAAATGGTGAATGTCAGGGGTTAAGGGGAGAGGGAAATGGGAATCATTGTCTAATGGGAGTTTCGGTTTTGCAAGGTGAAGGAAGTTGTAGAGATGGACAGTGGTGGTGGTTGCCCAGGTGTATTTAATGCTACTGAACTGTATATTAAAAATGGGGAAAATACTCAACCTTGATTATGTATATTTACCACAGTTAAACAAATAAAATGTCCTTCACTGATACAATGTTTTTCATTACTTAAGTCACTTAGTTGTAAAACCTTAAATCTGGAAGGAAACCGAATCCTATAGTGAAAATTAGTATAGGATTAAAGACTAAGAATGTATAAACCACACACTCGAGCATTTAAAAATTCACTATATGCTACTGTCAGTTTTATATATTGAGTGTTGTCAAGAAATTTATGGTCAAAGTGGATGAGGGGTTAAATACATATCCTTGTACATATTTATCGTACTTTCAATACTGAAAGTATATAGCACGTTGCAAGTATTCAGTATTGAATAAAATTGAGCAGACAGCAGTCACAAATGTCTCAGGGATTTTCTTCAATGTAAAGTTTTTAATGTGAAAACTTAAAAAATTTGGACTTACAAAGAGGCAGAAAGTAAAAAGTCTCTTCCCTCTTCTACATCTCCCACCCTCCAACACCTAGTTGTATCTATGAGAAGAAACTAATCTGAACAAGTTTCTGTATTGTCATATGTTGTGGAGTTTAAGGTCCTTTCTTTACAATTCCAAAATCCAAAATGCCTTGGATTTTCCATAATTCATGTGGCAGCAAAATCAGAATTAATCTGAACTTAGCAAAATTTGAAATGATGAGGCTAATGTTTTATCCTACTTTGCCCTGCTAATATTTACAATTCACTCCAGAAATAGATCTTAGAACTTTTATTATGGAAAACTTTAATTCTTTTCTAAATCTTATTTAATGCATTTACCCCAGAGTCTTCCCCTCTCCTCCCATGTTTTATCATTTAATCTGTAAATACTTCTCAAAGCATAAATAACAATTTAATTGATTATGGGTGCTGCCCATAATGTAACTAATTGCTCTCTTTTAAAAAACTTAAATTCCAGAACAAACATATCTTTCTTTTAAAATCCAAAGATAGAGGCGCCTGGGTGGCTCAGTGGGTTAAAGACTCTGCCTTCGGCTCAGGTCATGATCCCAGGGTCCTGGGATCGAGCCCCGCATCGGGCTCTCCACTCAGTGGGAAGCCTGCTTCCTCCACTCTCTCTCTCCTTGCCTCTCTGCCTACTTGTGATCTGTCAAATAAATAAATAAAATCTTAAAATCCAAAGATATTCTAGGTTCAGGACTATCTGGTCTCAAGGGTTTTAGATGAGCAATTATGAGCTTGTATATACACATATTCATATATATAAACGTATCTTGGGGCACCTCGGTGGCTCAGATGGTTAAGCTTCTGCCTTTGGCTCAGGTCATGATCTCCAGACACTGGGATCAAGCCCCAAATCAGGCTCCCAGCTTGGCAAGGAGTCTGCTTCTTCCTCTCCCTCTGCCTCTCTCCCTGCTTGTGCACTCTCTCTCTCTCTCTCTCTCAGATGAATAAACAAAATCTTTAAAAATCTTTTTTCTTATACAAGTGAGTTATTGTATATATTTTTTGCTCTTTTCCTGTGCATTCTATTAACCATATATTTTAAAGACCATTCCATATTAGTATAAATAGACCTAACTCTTAATAGTTGCACAGTACTCCATCGTATGGGTATGCCATAACAAGTTGTAGTTGTAAATATTTAAATCACTAAACAAGCATACAATGAATGGTCTTATTCATAGACTTTTGCACAGTTGTGTAAGAATATTTGCTCCTGGAGTAGAATTTCTGAGTCTAAGACCATATTCATTTACATTTTTATGAGTATCGTCAAATTGCCCTCCAGAGTTGTTACATTAGTTTATTTCCTACAGTTTATGGGTTACTGTTCACTCACGCTGTCACTCACCAATATTGAGTGTTATCAAGCTTTCAAATCTTTGACAATCTTATAAATGGAAAAAGTAACACCGTATGGTTTGATTTTGTATATACAGTTGACCCCTAGCCAACAGGGTTTGAACTGCGTAAGTCTGCTTATACATGAATTGTTTTTGATAAATACAGTACTGTAAATATGTTTTTGTTTATGATTTTATCTTTTGTTTTCATCAAAGTTTAGTAGTCACACAATGTTATGTAGTCTCACGCATACAACATAGTGATTCAACAACTGTATGCTGTGCTCACCACAACTGTAACTACCATCTGTCACCGTATAATGTTGTTGTAATACAATTGTCTATATTCCCTATGCTCTACCTTTTATCCTTATTCATTCTAAAACTGGAAGCTTGCACCCCAACTCCCCTTCACCCATTTTGCCCATCCCACCACATTCCTCCCCTCTGGTGACCATCAGTTCTCTGTATTTATGGGTCTGTTTCTGCTTTTTGTTTGTTTGTTTGTTTTTTTAGACTCCACATGTAAGTGAAATCCTACAGTGTTTGTTTTTTTTCTGTCAGACTTATTTCTTTTGGTGTAATACCCTCTAGGTCTCTGATGTTATAAATGGCAATCACATTCATTTTTTATGGCTAATATTCCTGTGTGTGTGTGTGTGTGTGTGTACGTACACACCACTTCTTACTAATAATTGCACCTCTGACAAATCTCATTGATCAGGATACTCTACTATGTAAACACTATTATAACACTTCTTTATCCATTCATCTATCAGTGGACACTTAGATTGCTTCCATATCCCGGCTATTATTATTAATGCTGCAATAAACATAGGCGTGCACATATCCTTTCAAATTAGTTTACATTTTCTTTGGGTAATTACCCAGCAATGGAATTAACAGATATATAGGTATATCTAATTTTTAAAAAGATTTTATTTATTTATTTGACAGGCAGAAATCACAAGTAGGCAGAGAGGCAGGTAGAGAGAGAGAGAGGAGGAAGCAGGCTCCCTGCTGAGCAGAGAGCCCAAACTGGGGCTCAATCCCGGTATATCTATTTTTAAATTTTTTTTATTTGAGAGAGTGTACGGGTGCAAGTGGGGGAAGAGATGGAGAGAGAATCTCAAGCAGACTCTGCACTGAGCATGGAGTCCAATGGGGGCTTAATCTTGCAACTCCTGAGATCATGGCCCTTTGCTGAGACCAAGAGTCAGACACTTAACTGACTGAGCCATTCAGGTGTCCCAGTATTTTTATTTTTAATTTTTTGAAGAACCTCTATACTGTTTTCCACAATGGCTGCACCAATTTACATGCCTACCAACTGTGCACGTGGCTTCCTTTTTCTCCACATTCTCCCCACCATTTGCTAGTTCTTGTCTTTTGATTTTAGCCATTCTGACAAGTGTGAAGTGGTCTCTCATTGTGGTTTTGATTTGCATTTTCTTGATGATTAGTGATGTTGAGCATCTTTATATGTTCTATTGGCCATTGGTATGTGTTCTTTGGAGAATGTGTATTCAGATCCTGCCCATTTTTAAATTGAGTTGTTTAGGGTCTTTGTAGTGTTGAGTTGTATACATTCTTTATCTTGAATATTAACCCCTTATGAGATATACCATTTGCAAATATCTTCTCCTATTCAGTAGATTGCCTTTTAGTTAAATTGATGCTTTTCTTTGCCATGTAAAACCCTTTATTTTGATGTAGTCTCAGTAGTTTATTTTTTAAGATTTTATTTATTTACTTGACAGAAAGAAGGAGCACAAGTAGGCAGAGCAGCAGGCACAGGAAGAGAGAGATGCAGTCTCCCTGCAGGGAGCCTGATGCAGGGCTCACTCCCAGGACCCTGGAATCATGAACTGAGCTGAAGGCAGATGTTTAATGGACTGAGCCACCCCCAGTAGCTTATTTTTTGTTTTGTTTCCCTTACCTTAGAAAACATAGCTAGAAAAATGTTGCTAAGTTCAATGTCTAAGAGATTCTTGCCTATTTTTTTTGTTTGTTTTGTTTTTTAGAAATTTTATGGTCTATTTTTGTGTATGGTATAAGAAGGTGGACCAATCTTTTTTTTTCTTTTTTAAGGTTTTCTTTATTTGAGAGAGAGAGCAAGAACACAAGTAGGGTGAAGGGCAGAGGGAGCTCCCCGCTGAGCAGGGAGCCTGATGCAGGGCTCAGTCCCAGGATCATGACTTGAGCCAAAGGCAGATGCTTGACCGACTGAGCCACCCAGGCATCCTGGAAGTGGTCCAATCTTATTCTTTTCCATGTACCCATCCAGTTTTCCCAGCACTGTTGATTAAAGAGACTGTCTTTTCCCATTGTATGTTCTTCCCTCCTTTGTCATAGATTAATTGACCATATAATCATGGGTTTATTTCTGGGTGCTCTATTCTGTTGATCTATATGTCTATATTTATGCCAGCACCACACTGTTTTGATTATAGATTTATAGTATATCTTGAAATTTGATATTATGATACTTCCATCTTTGTTCTTCTTAAGATTGCTGTGGCTATTTGGGATCTTTTGTGGTTTCATACAAATTTTTAGGATTTTTGCTCTGTGAAAAATGCTATTGGTATTTTAATAGGGATTGTATTAATGTATAGATGGCTTTGCATAGTATGGACATTTTAATATTCTACCAATCCATGAGCATGGTATGTTTTTCTATTTGTTTGTGTCATTCGATTTCTTCCATCAATATTTTGTACTTTTCGAGGTACAGAACTTTCATCTCCTTAAGCTTATTCCT
Source organism: Mustela putorius furo (assembly GCF_011764305.1). Classification (NCBI taxonomy): domain Eukaryota; kingdom Metazoa; phylum Chordata; class Mammalia; order Carnivora; family Mustelidae; genus Mustela; species Mustela putorius. The sequence continues at coordinate 23,911,360 of NW_025422368.1, read as the reverse complement.
AGGTATTTCATTCTTTTTAGTGTAATTTGAAATGGAATTGTGTGTTTAATTTCTCTTTCTGCTACTTTGTTACTAGGGTATAGAAAAAACAGATTTCTGTATATTGATTTTTGTATCCTGCAACTTACTGAAACCATTTATTCTAATAGTTTTTAGTGTTTTCTATGTATTGTACCATGTCATCTGCAAAAAGTAACTCTTTCACTTCTTCCTTAGCAGTTTGGATGAGTTTTATTCTTTTTCTTGTCTGATAGCTGTGCTTAGGACTCCCAGTACTACAGTGAATAAAAGTGGTGAGGGGTATGTGCTTGTTCTGGGTCTTAGAGAAAAGCTCTTGATTTTTCACCATTGAGTATTATGTCAGCTCTGGGTTTTTTGCATATGGCTTTTATTTATGTTGAGATATGTACCCTCTAAGCCCATGTTGCTGAGTTTTATGCATAAATTGGTATTGAATTTTGTCAAGTGCTTTTTCTGTCTATTAAGATGATCATATGATTTCTATATTTTTTTATTGTGGTGTATCAAGTTCATCAATTTGCAAATATTGAATCATCCCTGCATCCCTGGAATAAATCCCACTTGATCAGGTTCAATGGTCCTTTTAATGTGTTGTTGAATATGGTTTGCTAATTCTTTTCTGAAGATTTTACATCTATGTTCATCAGAGATATTGGCATATAGGGTTTTTTGTTTGTTTGTTTGTTTGTTTTTTGTGGTGGTGGTAGTGGCATCTTTGTCTTATTTTGGTATGAGAGTAATGCCGGCTTCATAGACTAAACTTGGAAACATTCTTTTCTGTTTTTTGGAATAGCTTGAGGGAAATAGGTATTAACACTTCTTTAAACATTTGGTAGAATTCACCTGTGAATCCATCTCCTGAACTTTTGTTTATTGGGATTTTGTTGATCACTGATTCCATTTCATTACTAGTAATGGATTTTCTATTTCTTCCTGATTCATTTTGTAAGATTGTATGTTTCTAGGCATTTACCTGTTTCTTCTAGGTTATTCAATATTTTTGGATATAATTTTTCACAATTGTTTCTTATAATCCTTTGTAGTGTAGACTGCAACTTCTCTTTAATTTCTGATTTTGAGTCTCCTCTTTTTTCCTGATGAGTCTGGCTAAAGGTTTATCAATTTTGTTTATCTTTCTAAAGAATCAACTCTTAGTTTCATTGATCTTTTAACTGATTTCTTTAGTCTCTCTTTCATTTATTTCCACACTGGTCTTTATTATTTCATTCCTTCTACTAACTTTGTATTTTGTCCTTTTTTAAGTTCCTTTACTTGAAAGGTTACATTGTTTGAGACTTTTCATGTTTCTTGAAAAAGGCCTATATCATTTCCTTCTTAGAAGTGCTTTTGCTAAAAAAAAAAAAAAAGCGTTTTTGCTGTGTCCCAAAGATTTTGAACTATAGTTTTTCTATTTTCCATTGTTTCCAGAGTTTAAGAAAAAATTTCTTCTTTGATTTCTTCATTGATTCCATGGTGGTTTATCACATAGTGTAGCCTCCAGAGTTTGTGTTTTTTCCAGGGTTTTGTTTTATTTTGTTTTTGTAATTGATATCTAGTTTCATATTGTTGTAGTCAGAAAAGATGCTTGATATAATTTTAGTTTCTTTACATTTATTGAGACTTCTTGTTTGGATAAGCATGTGATCTATCCTTGAGACGGTTCCCCGTGCATCTAAAAGGAAAGTGTATTCTGCTATTTGGTGATGAAATGATCTGTATGTATTTTTTTATGTCCATCTGGCCTAATGTGTCATTCAGAGTGACTGTTTCCTCATTGATTTTGTCTTGATGGTCTATTCATTGATGTAAGTGAAGTGTTAATATTCCCTACTATTTTATTACTGTCAATGTCCCCCTTTATGTCTGTTAATATTTTCTTTATATATTCAGGTACTCCTATGTTGAATGCATAGATATTTACAATTATTATGTCCTCTTCTTGGGTTGATCCCTTTATTAATACATAATACCTTTCTTTGTCTGTTGCTGTAGTCCTTGTTTTAAAGTCTGTTTTGTCTAACACAAGTATTGCTATCCCAGCTTTTATTCTCTGCCTCCAGTTGCATGATGTATCTTTCTCCACCCTTCGCTTTCAGTTTGTATGTGTCTTTAGCTCTGAAGGGAGTTTCCTGCAGGCAGCATATAGATGGGTCTAAATTTTTTTAATCTGTTGAGTCACCCTTTGTCTTTTGATTGGAACATGTACCTCATTTACATTTAAAGTAATTATGGATATCTATGTACTTACTGCCATTTTGTTCACTTATTTCTGGTTGTTGTAGTTCTTTGTTCCTTTTTTCTCTTGCTCCCTTCCCCTGTAATTTGGTGACTTTCTTTAGTGTTATGCTTGGATTCCTTCCTCTTAATTTTTTCCATATCTTTTATACATTTTTGGCTTGTGGTTACCATGAGTTTCATATATAACATCCAAAGTATATAGCAGTCTGTATTCAGCTGATGGTCTCCTAAGTTCAACAGTCTAAAGGCACTACATTGTTACTCCCCCTTCCCGTTATTATAGGACAGCACATTTTACATCTTTTAATTCTGTGTATCCCTTGACTAATTTTTGTTGATATAATTGATTTTACTACTTTCATTTTTTAACCACCATACTAGCTTTGTAAGTATAAGGTTGACCTACTACCTTTACTGTGTATATTTTGTAATCAGTGGAATTTTTTCCTTTTGTACTTTTCTTATAGCCTTTTCTGATTAAAGAATTCTCTTTAAGATTTCATCTAAGGTCAGTTTAGTGGTGGTGAAATGTTTTAACTTGTGTTTGGGAAACTCTTTACCTCTCCTTAATTCTTTTTTTTTTTTTAAAGGATTTTATTATTTATTTGACACACACAGAGAAAGAGAGTGATCACAAGCAGGGGGAGTGGCAGGGGGAAAGGGAGAAGCAGGCTCCTGGCCAAGCAGGGAGCCCGATGCACGGCTCAAATCCTAGGACCCCAAGATCACAACCTGAGCTGAAGGCAGATGCTTACCAACTGAGCCACCCAGGTGCCTCTACCTCTCCTTAATTCTTAATGATAATCTTGGTGGGTGAAATATTCTTAGTTGTATGGTTTTTTTCCTTGCAGCATTTGAACAGATCATTTGGCCAACACTTGAACATGTCATTTGGCCTGCAAATTTTCTGCTAAAAAATCAGCTGTTAGCCTTATGGAGTTTACTTTATACATTTCTAGTTGCTTCTCTCTTCCTGCTTTTAAAATCTTCTCTTAATAATAATTTAAATATCAAAAACTGTCATGGTGTGGACTTCTTGGGTTTATCTTGTTATCTGTTTCCTTCCCCAGGTTAGGGAAGATCTTAGCAGTATTCCTCAAATAAGTTTTCTGCCCTCTTCTCCCTCTTCTCCTTCAGAGATCCTTATGATGCAAATGTTTATTCACTTGATGTTGTCCAAGAGATCCCTTAACCTGTTCTCATTTAAAATTTTTTTCTTTCTCCTATTTAGCTTGGGTGCTTTCCATTACCTTGTCTTCAAAATTAGGGATATGTTCCTCTGCATATGCTAATTTTTGATTCCCTGTATTTTATTTTTCATTTCTGTCATTGTATTCTTTAATTCTGATTATTTTGATATTTTCTATTAATTTATTAAACTTCTCACTAAGTTTATCCACTCTTCTTTCTAGTCCAGTGAGCATCTTTTTGACCATTACTTTGAACTCTTTATCAAATAGATTAGGTATCTCCATTTACTTTTCTCTCTACGGTTTTGCCTTGTTGTTTGGTTTGGTGCATATTTCTGTCTTCTCATTTTGACCAACTTATTGTTTTTGTTTCCATGAATTAGGTGGAATAGCTACTTCTAAACCTAAAGGAAGGGGCTTGTGTATGGTTGTTCCCTGTGTAGACGAAGAGCCTGGTAATTTTGTTGACTGGATGGATAGAGGTAGGGTTAGTCTGGTTGGGGATCCCAGGGCACTTTGTGCTAGGGCTGTGGTGGTGGGAGAGCTGGAGCTGAAGAGGTCATGGGCCAGCATAGCCCCGGGGCTCTTTGCACTTAGGTGCCCTGACAGAATAGCATAGATGAGGCAGTACATGCTGGGGGCTCCTGTCAAAGGGTAGCCTGGCATAGTGGCTGGAAACAAGGCAGGGTTGGGCCTGAGGGTTTTGGGACACACTGGAAACAGGACACCCTGATAAAGTGTATGGAGCTAATGCAGCATGAACCATGTGGTCCCAGAATGCTCTGCACCAGGAGTGCCCTAGCAAGTCATGTGGAACTGAAGTGGTTCAGGCCTGGAGTGTTCTGGTACTCTGCACCTGTGTCACCTTTGGAAGACAGCTGCAGCTGTACTGAGCTCTGACCAGATGTGTCCTAGTGTCCTACTATATGCTATACTGGGACCACCTTGGTTGGATAGCAGGGTTCATGTAGGCTGGGGTGTGGGGCTCAGTGAAGGAATAGGCAAGCTAGAATGTGCATATAGGACCCTGCTCTCATCCACACTCTCAGGGTAGAGGCGGAATATAAACTGTGGCAGCCAGCCCCTCTGACCTGGACAGTGATCCAGCAGCTCCCTTGAGATATTGACAGAGTTCCAAGCTGGTTCCTGTATATTCTGTTTGATCTTCTAAACCACGCTTTTTTGTATGTGCCCCATGGTAGACTTATCTGCTCATAATCCCTCAGTACTATTTTTTCCCACTACTACTTACAGTGTCAAGGGTGGGGATTCCCTTTTTCCGTTTGTTACAGTGTCTGTATTTCTCTTACTATTCTTTATGTAGTCTCTATTCCTTCACTTGTACAGAAGCTCTTCAGTCAGCCTTTAGTTCTTCATGAGAAACTGCTCTATAAATAGATGTAGATTTGGGGTGTCTGTGGCAGAGATGAATTCAGGGTCTTCTTATGTCACCATCTTGGAAGGGAATCTCTCCCTTAAGATTTTTCTCAATATTTTCTTTGTCTAGCTTACTTTATTGTAAGAATACAGTATACTATATATATATATATGTTATTTATATATATAGGATATATATATATGTTATTTATATATATAGGATATATATATATATATAAAACACGCAAAATACGTGTTTACTTACTGCTTATGTTCTTGGTAAGACTTCTAGTCAATGGTAGCCTATTAGTAGTTAATTTGGGGGAAGTTGAAAGTTATATGCAGATTTTTGACTGGGGAGGTGGTTGATATCCCCAAACCCAATGTTGTTTAAGGGTAAGGGTCAGCTGTATAGGGGGCACCTGGGTGGCTCAGTTGGTTAAGCAACTGCCTTAGGCTCAGGTTCTGATCCCAGAGTCCTGGGATCAAGTCCCACATTGGGCTCCCTGTTTAACAGGGAGTCTGTTTCTCCCTCTGACCTCCCTCTTCTCATGCTCTCTTTCTCCCATCTTCTCTCTCTCTCTCAAATAAATAAATTCTTAAAAAAAAAAAAAAAAGGGGGGTCAGCTCTATATATTTGTAACTGTGAATGGGGTTGAGCAATCATTTTCTGTTTTTTTGTTGTTGTTGTTTTCTTTTTAAATTTAGTTGGTTAACTACACTGCAATATCGGCTTCTGGGGTAGAATTCAGTGATTCATTATTTACACACAACACCCAGTGAGGGTTGAGAAATTGTTGAAGATTCTTGACCATTGATGATTTTTTTCTATTCTATTCTCCAACTTTTTTATTGAGCTGTTTTTAAAAATTACTTAATAACTTTATGCTCTATATAAAGTTTAAATACGTTAATAAAATTAAAGTTTATTTATAAAGCTTAAATAGCTTAATAACTATTTTTTATACTATAAAACTTCATATAGTAAGATATATTAAGTCCATTTTATCACATGAAACACACATTTTTCACATTTTATTATTCTTTTACCTTTGTCATGATGGTTATTGGCTTAAGTTTTGAGTTTTTAATATAACTTATCTACTTTTTTCTTTATGAATTCCAGATTTTGTGTGATGTTTATAAAGGACTTTTTAAACTAAGATTATAAAAAACTCGTATTTCTGTCCTTGAAATAGTTCTATAGTTTTTAAATTTTACTTTGAACTCTCTGGTTTATCTGAAATTTATTTTAATGTACAGAATAAAATTGGTGTTCAGCTTTTCCCCCCAAACAGTTAAAGTTATTATAATGCTTGTAATTGTTTAATCCATTTCCCCTCATTGATTTGAAATGCCACTTTTACCATATAATAAATTCTTATATGTGGGATTTTGTTTTTTGTTGGTTGGTTGGCTGGTTGGTCTTTTAGTCATTACATTTATTTTAGTCATTACAATAGGGAAATCTTAAATTCCTGTATGTGTTTGAGACTATTTCTGAAATCTATTCTTTCCCATTTAATCTGTCGGTTGTGCTGAAATGTTTTAGTGATTGTCACTTTATAATATATTTTAATATTTGTTAGGGTTAACTCATTCTATTACTTTTAGTTTTTAGAATTTTCCTCAATATGGTTAGTATCATTTGTTGGATTCTAAAAAACAAATGCAAGATGCCTTTCTGACAGGATTCACACTGAATTCATAGATGAGCTTAACAAATATTGACATCCTTACAGTACTGAGTCTTCCCATTGAAAAACAATAATCCAGAAAGCTATTCAAGTCATCTTTTATGAACCTTTGGAGCATTAACAATTTGTTTTCATAGAGTTCTGGATGCTTCTGAAGTTCATATCTAAATACCGTTTTTGTTGCTACTGTAAAAATGATCTCTTTCATTATCTTATTGAATTAGTTACTGTTTGTATATGGGAAACTTACTGATTTTTGAATATTGGTTTTATAAATACAATAATTCACTTGTGAAAATATTTGAAAACATCACCTCTGGAAATCCAGGACTTCGTTTACAATATCTGCCCCAAGACTCCCAGCACCAAGTACTATTCCAGTAGACATTCCAGGCACACTAATACAAGACTGTTTAGAGGATTCTAAAAAATAACAAAAGGAAAAATTCAAATGAAGACTTTAAAAATGTAAATATAACTTTTAAAAAAATATTTTTTTTCAACTCCAATATACTTCCTATTTCTTTCTTTGAAATAAATAGTCATGCTTGTATTATAATCATAACTCCTGATGGTTTAAGATGCATATGAAGAATGACAGGAATCAACGATGTAGAACATCACTGAGGATACAATCATAATCCATAACCCTTGGGTATGGATATTTCCTTCCCATTTTAATCTCCACACTAAAGTCAGAGCAATACTGCTTCATTTTTTAATATTCCTTAATATTTCTACTTTTATTTATACAAGTAATTTGTTAAAATATTCTCTTGGTGGATAAGCAAGATAAAACTCCCCCTTACTGCTTTCCATTGATTTACCCAACAGATATATATTGAGTAACACAAACTGCAGGGAACTTCTAGGGATAGATAATGGATAAAATACCATTCCTACTCTTGAACTCAGTCTAGTGGCAGGCCAGTTGAATAAACAACTAATTGCAAAAAGATGTAAGATTATAATGGAAGTGTGGTCAAAGTATTCTAGAAATTCTGAAGAGGGTAACTTAAGCCCTTAGAAGGCTTTGCAATTTTATCTTGAAATGTTAGATAGAACATAATAGAAGATAGAAAAAATAGAAGATAGAAACAAATAGAAGATAGAAAAAAATGGTAACAATAACAGTCCTAGTAATAAATCTCCATCATTTAAAACTAAGCTTACCTTCTGATGATTGAGAGCTACAAGGAAGTAATGACACTTCTTTCATCTCATTATGTCCCCTAGAATTAAGAGGCATTGTAGGTAATTTTTAAGTGCAGGAAAGATTTAAAGCCACTACATTATAACTCTGTGTACTTATCAATTCTTGGCCTTTTGTTTTATATATACACATTGTTAATGTCACAATCAGGGATCAAGGCACTGATGTGCTAAGTACCAGGGCATTTATCCAATGCCCCATTACCCTGTGAATTACACTTTCTCACAGTTACAAACTCTCAGTTTGTATATTAATGATAACAAGCAAGGATTATCCGAATGAATAACAGGGGATACTGCTAGAGATACCAAGCTTTGGGGACCTTTTTAAAAAACTATAGTAGATCAAGAAATAGGATTGGTTTGCTGCAACCTTACAACAATTTCAAAGAAAAACCTTACAGAAAGATAATACTTAGAATGGGCTCTGTTAGTTTATTAAGCAAATCAGGAAAAGTTGGCTGTTCTTCCAGGCTGGCTGACACAGCCATAGCCGGGCTTGGCAAGTAATACTTAGGCTGGATTTCTGCTTCGCCCCAGCCAAATACTCCCACACAATCCATCACATGTGGTACCTCAAGCTTAGAAGATGTGCATGCAGAAATAACATGCAGGACAAAATTTCTAACAATGATTTCTTACAATGATCAACAGTTTTAAGTTACAGCTACATCATTTTGTGACAGGACAAGACAAGGGCATGAAGGACAAGAAGAAAGAGCTTGAGTGAATGCATTTACTGTCACCTTTTATACCAAGCAAAAAGACAGTTATTACAAAAGGGAAAACTTTCAGCTTAATTCTAAGAAGTAACACCAGTGAACAGTGAATGAATTACAAAAAAATATATACTCGTTATAAAGCCAGATGATCATACAACTTTAATGGTTTCGCAAGATGAGAAAAGACACTCTTTTGAAGTTAACACAAAGGTCTTAACAACATAAAAAAAATTACTTACAAAACTAAAGTGTTGACAGACACAATGTATTCCAGTTCTTTGGTCCAAGGATTTGTGAAACTAAACCACTGGCTTTTTAAAGTTACAAAAGAGCCATCTTTCTTTCTGAACTTGTATAAATCTGTAAATATTTTCTCTTTACTCTGTAGAACTTAACAAGAAAAGATAATAATCAGCATAATGGGTTACCATGATATAAATCAATCCCCTGAGGATTAATTCAAGTTTCAGATATCACAGAAATGAGAAATGAGTTGAAGCTATAATTAAAAAGTACCCCCAAAATTAGCCCATTAGATGCATACCTGCCTTGTGCTTGTCAGTCAAATTACTATGGTCATCTTGATGAAAATATTCATAGCAAGAAGTTCCCAAAAGCTCCTGAGGCAGATATCCTAAAATTGCTGTCGCCCTGGTTTTAAAATTGAAAATAAACTTAAGATCAGTGAATGCAATCCCTTCCAGAATACTGTAGGTCCATATATGGTTGGCATAGTAGGAATGTGGACAGGGGGATGAGTAACTGATAAGCATCACTGGGATCCCTTTGGCTGCCCTTGGCCCAGACTAGAGGTACAACACAGAATGGACACCCACCCAGTCCAGAGTATGCTCTTCTCCTATTCAATAAAACAGACCATGCTGTTTCTGCACCCCAGGCCAAAAAATATTATTCCAAGTTTTATCCAGCAGTGCTACTAGGCACATCTTTAATAGCCTTAAGTATCTCATTGAACTCTAATCATTATGGTATATAAATGTTCACCTTTGGTCCACATAGACAAATTTTCCATTCATTGCAAACCGGGTTATAAATTCAGTTGGTTTCACTTTAATCTCTCCACTGTTCTGTGGGACAATATATGGATGTAATCTCCCAATGGCAACAAGGCAGGTAAAATTACTACCGTCTTTCTTCTTGTCCCTTTCTTCTTCCACTCCAACAATATTTGGAGGCCAGCTTCTCAAGTAACCAGTGCAGTGGATAGTACAGAATTTTCTATGATCTAATTCAAGAGTTTGAAAAAAGAAAATTTGAGTAATTGTGAATCAACTCTTAAATTTCTTTGACATTTATAAGTTATAATTGTGCTATAAAGCATTCTTTAAGCATGCTAAAATATGAAGGAGGAAGGTATTGCATTGAAAAGAAGTCATCATTTTATTTAACAACCTTATTCTTAATGGATTATTTTTCTCATAAACTAAATTATACATGCTACAATAAAAAGTTAAAAGATTAATTTAGGTTTCAATAGGCCTAGGGCTTAATACATTTCCAAGCCAGTTTTTTTTTAATTACAGTAATTTATATTTGTTAGAAAAATTTAAAATTTAAGTATCCTTGCTTTAAGCCACAAAGATACTATTTTTAGCGTTGTAACTTTTTGGTATAATGCATATCTAAAATTCATAAAGATTCTTGAATTTCTCATGTTAGCAATTATAATGGGTAATAGATATCTATGGTTATAATCGATTTATAAGAGTATTTAGAGAACATTTGGAGAAATTTATAAAAGGTATAAAAATAAAATTTGATATAAATTTTACTTTTCAGAAAACTCCAAGTAATTAACTCATAGGAAAAGCTTGTCACACAGGCCCAATCAAAATAATGAAAGACTGGAAATAATCCATATGCTCAAATGTCAGGAAATTCTTAAAACAGTGAGATTTAACACAGGCATAAAACACTGGAAGTATACAGATTATGGCAATCCACACACACACAAAAGCTGACATTAAGGGTTTAATAGGGTCAAAGAGAAGGGGGGAAAAGCTTTGTAAAAATTATGGAAAACAGTGGTTTATGATAAGATTTAGAAAAGATCAGAACATTCATTATTTTACACCAGCACTGTTTGGTAAGACTGTTATTACAACAAATCTTTAAAAAAAAATAAAAATGGAACAGAAGGTGGTATGGGCTATATTACAAGACAGAAACTGGTAGTAGTTATAGCAAAGACTTGGAGAACACTTTGTGTGCTATGTTTTTTTAAGGGCTTTAAATGTATAATTAATTGATCTTAATAGTCCTGTGAAGTGTTCTTATCATCAGCACCACTGTCTCAGGAAACCGAGAGTTAATGCCAAAGTCATAGCTGCAAGGGTGGAGCTGTGAGTGCTTTGTCTTGGAAGGTGTTCAAACAGGAGTTGTCTGGGTGATGGGGGGGGGAGGGTTACAAAAAGTATTTGAGTCAGAGGGGACAGCCAGTGTAAACCCAGAGCCAAGAGAGGGTCACATGTGGCTGAAGCCATAGTCTGTGATGGGGAAGTGGCTTGAGAATAAAGCAGAGAACAGATAGGTTATCTCTTCTTCTAACCATGCATAGGACATTGCACTCATCACTTAACAGACATCTCCCAATCCATGGTCCACAGATGCCTTAAATTATGTCATTATGTCTTCCAATCCCAAGCCATATGTATATGTTTATTGGCACCATAATCAACCCAGGTAGTTAAATGAGAAAACCGGGAGTCCTACCAGGTTCCTTTCTTTACAACATCCAAGATACCTTAAGGGAATTAAAAGTGGGATAAATGGTAAATACAAGGTTTTCATTCCTATTAAAACTAGATAGTCATAAGTCAAAAAGCTTATACACTGAGTTTGGCATTTCTGATGGCACTTGCTTGCAAACTTACAAATGATACTGACTAAAAATATTCTTTTCAACTAAAAATGTAGATTAAAAAATTTTCACATTCATATGGAATCTCATCACACAGAACCTAGCATTTTACTTTGATTCTTCTCGAATAACAGGGTTGCTGACCAAATTTCCAAATTAGTCTGTCCCACAGTTCTTCCTGTGAACATTTATTCGATTGGCAGATTTTTAGTTGGGATTATGTAATTCCACCCATTGCGATCCATTTGATAATCATTTTAGGCTTTTTTAAAATCCCATAAAATACCGCTTATCTCAAGAATTCCTAGGGGCACGTGGGTGGCTCAGTCTTAGGTTAAGCATTCAACTCTTGATTTCAGCTCCAGTCAAGATCTCAGGGTAGTGAGATCAAGCCCTGTTTCAAGCACCCTGTTTCAGCCAGGAGTCTGCTTAAAAATTCTCTCCCTAGGTCCCTCCCTCTGCTCACATGCTCTCTCCTTGAAATAAATAAATCATCGTAAAAAAAGAATTCTTTAGATTTTTACCTAAATATTGGGGTCATGGCCCCAATCCTTACCAAACTGTTTACATCAGCTCCACAGGGTAGATTCAAGTATAACTTCTCTGTGATTTTTGGAAAGAGGGAAAAATTTATGTTAACCCAAACACAGCCTTCATTTATAGGTTATTTTCTCAAAATCCCTCACGAAATATTTCTTCAGGTGGAGGGCTAGGTCTCTCAATTTGGTATCTTGCTTGAATTCTCACAGCAGCAGAACTGAGACAGGGATTCAGATCCACAAACACATTTGAGAGAGCATCCCAGCAATACTAGGAGGGAAGTGGGGTGAGACAGGAAAGGGAAGGAAGCTGATAAAGGATATGTTGTCCAGGAAGTTGCCCCTTTGGAAAATCAGTGTTCTATCTGGGTAGGGTGCATTCTGGGGAAAATTGTAGACCAAGAGCTTCAGAACTAAGTAATCTGAAGAAAAAGGGAATTAGGATACTCATCTACCAGCTCCCTTCAGGCAGTGGTTGAGGGGTGCTCACAGGGAGCATTGATTCTCAAGGACTTGAGGTCTGCCCCTAGCTAATGTAGGCAGTCTCTGAAGAAGAGAGAAGGTCTAGCAGCAGCATGGAGGTTGGACATTGGAAACAAGGTTATATAACCTTCAAGGGGTAGGTGCTAAGAGAATAGGTCATAGTGCACTGACAGCATCTTCCACACTTGCACAGGGAGCCCAAGAGATTCTGGGTGTACTGCTCTATTACTGATAATCTTATTAAGATGTCTGGGAGACACCCAAGATATTTGGCAGTAGTCCTCCATCTTTCATTAGCCCTTGATTTCACAAGTAGATACACATGACTAATTTTATCCCTATCTTAGAAACTTTTTCAAAGTTTGAATCTCTAACATTCATATTGGAATCAGGAGAGAAATAATGCTTTTAATGTCAATCCTGCTTTTTAAAAACAAAACAAAACAAAACTTTTTATTGTGGGAAATTTCAAACATACACAATCAGAACAGTATAATGAAACCCCACTTGAGTGATACGTGGCCGATCTTGAGAAATGGCTTTTCCATACTTTGTAAGTTCGGTTTTGATTTGCCTAAAAAAGAGCTGCTTTCTAGTTTCTTTTAAAATTAAGTGTAAGTAAAACAAACCTATGGAGATAAGAGATGAGTGGTTGCCAGGGGTGGTGGCAGTGGGGAAAGGAGTAGGCAGAGCACAGTGGATTTTAGTGCAGGAATACTTTGTATGTTATAAGGTAGATACGTGTATTATACATTTGTCTAAACCCACAGAATGTACAACACCAAGAATGAACCTTAAGACAAATTTTGGGCTTTGGGTGATGATGATGATGTGTCAATGTGGGTTCATCCTTGGTAACAAATGTACTATTTTGGTGGGAGATGTTGGTAATGGGGGAGGCTCTGCATTCGTAGGGCAGAGGTAAATGGGAAATCTCTGTCCCTCCCTCTCAATTTCATTGTAGACCTTAAACTACTCTTAAAAAAAAAAAAAGTCTTAAAAATAACTGAAAATTTTAAATGTAACTGCCATGACATAGTAAACAAGAAAACGCCTTTACTAACTATGAGCTTTCCTCATTAAAAGGGAGTCGTCTTAAAACATAATCCTATTGGCTAATTATTACTGGAAAGACCATGTAGGAGCAACTCTATGTAAAATACAATTGTTTCACTCGATACTCTCCTTGGCTAAAGTAGAACACAGGTGATCTCATGTGTGGGAACCCATCCATGTGACCAATCAGGGTTCAATTTTGCAATTACCTCATCCTGCCCCAGCTGTCTGTCTACCTGTAGGTCTACAGGCTGTTGTCTTCTAACCCAGCACTGCAAGGAAAGGCCACCCTGATGGTCAACACATGCCCTTTCCATTCCTTCAGAAACACTAGCCACATGCCTTTGGCACAGAGCTCTGGAGTATAAAGGGAATATTTGGTGCAAGTGCCTGGGAAGATTAAAAATTCTTTTTCGGAAAGATATTTGACTGACTGCAGGCATCTGTGTGGCCCAGCTTGGTGTGGGAGTGAACATCCGTGTGTGGGCAGAATACGTTCCTTCCACAGAAGCCAGCCCCCTTGCTGGGTGTCTGCTGCAGAAATCATCCAGAATGGGTCTTTCATTAGTAACCTTTTGGCTCCTAGGAAGCTGTTAGTAGGTGGTATAGCATAGTGGAAAGAATACAGATTTTAAAGCCATGTTCCTGATTCTGCCACTTTCTATGCAACTTTAGACAAATTACATAAGCTTCTTTCTTTCTTTCTTTTTGGGGGGCTTCTGTTTCTTCAGGTACAAAATAAGGACAGTTTACTCAGGATTGTTATTCAGATTAAATTAGGTATTTACTCAAAGTGCTTGGCATATGGGTTTTAAATAATCACTGATTTTCTTGCCCAGAAAGCAAATTTTATTTTGTTTTCCCTCTTTTCTTTCTGAGCCACAAAAAAAAAATGGCTTCCATTTATTGAGTGCCTACTGGGAGCCAAGCACTGCATCAGCCACATGTAATCCTAACTCCCACGAGGGGGTATTATTATACCCATTGTATCAGTCTGCTAGGGTTGTGATAACAAAATACACAGACTGGGCTTAAACAAGAGAAATTTATTTTTTACTTATTTCTGGAGGCAAAAGTGTTGGCAGTTTTGGTGTCTCTGAGGCCTCCCTCTTTGGCTTGTAGATGGCTGACTTCTCACTGTCCCCATATGACCTCTTCTTTGTGTGTGTGTGCATCCCTAGTGTCTCATTGTCTTCTTCTTCCTTTAAGATGTATTTATTTGAGAGAGAGCGAGCGAGAACAAGAACAAGCAAGGGGAAGAGGCAGGGGAGAGGGAGGATCCCAAGCAAACTCCCCATGAGTGCAGAGCCCAACACCAGGCTCAGTCCCAGGACCCCAAGATGATGACCTGAGCTGAAACCAAGAGTCAAAGGCTTAAGCGACTGAGCCCCCATGCCCCCCTCTTTCCCTCCTTATGAGAAAACCAGTCACACTGGATTAGGGCTCTACTCTATGACCTCATTTGACCTTAATTATCTCTTTAAAGGCCCCGTCTCTAAAGGGCATCACACTGGGAGTTAGGGTTTCAACATGTGAATTTTGGGGAAACATGATTCAGTCCATAACATCCATTTTCCATATATTGAGAGGAATTTGCTTCCCGTTGCACAATTGTTAAGCAGCAGACATGATGTTAAAACCCTATTGAGGGGAGCCTAGGTGGCTTAGTTGGTTAAGCATCTCCCTTTGGCTCAGGTCATCAGGTCTTGATCCTTCCCTGCCACTCCTCTCCACCCTGGCTTCTTCCTCTGCACCCCCCCATTCATGTTCACTCTCTCTCAAATAACATCTTAAAACAAAACAAAACAAAAAACATCCTATCAAATTCAGAGTCCAGCTCCCTTCTACTCTGTCCTGAAGTCTGACCAGCAGTATGGCTTATTGTGAGGCAAAGCCTAATATGAGAACTTGAAACACTGGAGAGACTTAAAAATGTGACAGTTCCTTTAGCTCATCATGAAATCCATCTATGAATTAGCTTTAATTTACCACTTGAAATATATTTTTCCAGTAAGGTTACCAATATTTAAAAAGGAAAAAAATCTTTGCCTCTTCTGTAGATTTCTAACTTACAATATAAAAATTCCATTTAGAAACCATGCAGGAAGACTAAAGTGTGATTACTACATCCTTCAAAAATCTTGCTTGGTTTTTTTTAAACCTATGACTAGACACATGTGTTTTTGCTTATGATTCAGTATTTACAAAATACTGTAACGGTACAATGCAGTTCATGGAGGACATCTTACTTTCCCTTTTGTATCTTTGCAAAAGGGTTAAAAGATTGGACACAAAGTATCATTCTTCTTAGATTATTATTAGTGACATACTTGAGCTCCGTTATTTAAGAGAAATCCTCCAAGAATGTATGTATTCAGTCAAGCACTGTCCTAGAATTCCACAAAAGCTGAAATAAAATAAATCTAAGGTGACAGAAGAACCTAGACGAGATAGTGCCCCCCACCGATCTGTGACTTGTAGTTCCTTATTTCAAGCCAAATTATAACATGCCTATTTAATAAATGTAGATGTACTCAACAAGACCCAGATTCCCTTAGTCCCCACTGCAGACGGAGCCCTTCCAGATTTACTTCTCATGAGAATCATGTCAGAGAAAATGATCCAGTTGATGGCTGTCTTAACTAACGAGGGCTCCCATAACACCGTATCCCAGCTGGGTGGTTTGAACTACAGATTATTTCCTCACAGTCCTGGAGCCTAGAATTCTGAGATCAGGATGACTGCATAGTTGAATTCTGGTGAGAGCTCTCATCCTGGCTAGTAGACCGTGACCACCTCACTATGTGAGATAATAAACTCTCTCCTATCTCTTCTTATAAGGGCACTAATGACCTCATGAGGACCCTGCTCTGACAACCAAAACTTTTGGGGATCAGATATTTTAAAATGCTTAAATTGCTTTTTGGGTGAAACAAAAACATCATGATGTAGATTAATTCACTGGATTAATTGTTCTTATGGATCTGAGAGCAATTATGTGATCAATCTAGAAAAAAGACAAGAGGATGGTCACTTAGGCCTTCTATAAATGTCTAGAATGTGTCAGACATCACAGAAACAAATGAAACTCTTATTCTAATGTGGGATGCAAATACAAAAAAAAAAAGTAAATAATTCTGATACACTGCAGCAAAGACCTCAGGATTATTAATAGGTTACCTACCACAAATGGGTAGCTGGGACTTAACCCAGCAGAGAGAGAAGGATGTTAGGGAAGGTATCCTGGAAGGAAGTGTGGCCTGTATTCTAATGGTTCTGGATCTGCCAGTAGGCTTTCATTCTCCATTCCTTCCAACAGAATGGCCTCCTGCTGCTGCTGGTATTCTGTTTTGGAGATCTAAGCCTGGCAACCGCCCCCCCCCCCCCCCCCCCCCCCCCCCGGGTCTCAGTCCGTGCCTGGGGCCTCACAGACTCCATCTTCCCTTCCATAATGGCTCTCTCAATTCAGGATTAAATGTTTCCTATGGTGAAACAAGTCTTCAAGCTGCCCTCTTAAATCTTTCATGTTACCATTGATTGTGCTGTAGAGTCTGCCTTGTTGGGAAACAGATCATTTGAAATATTTCTTAAGGTTCTCCCAGCTAGTCTACATGTTTTGGCTCTCCTGTGGTGTTAATGTGAGGTCTTAAGTGGGGGGAACATACTCAGGGTGTCTAATTTGGTATTTCATAATCTCCTGTAGTGATGGAAATGGTCACTTTAGCTCCCAGTGGACCTAATACAACACAGAACATTCTTCCTTACTATCTTGGCGGGGGTGGGAGACATTCTACAAAAAATCCAGAAATGTTCCTAGGGGCATCTCTGAGGTTCATTTGTTATTTTTCTAATCTCTAGAGCAATGCTCTTCAAACATTTTTTATTTTGCATGCTATATAAAAATGTAATCACCCTTCATGGGCCTATATTTTCTCTATCAATTCTTATACAAATATGTGTATTACAAAACACAAAACTAAAAAGAGAAAAAAGTTGAAAACATTTTAAAAATAAATTTTATTAATCGTAAAACTTGTTTAAAAATTATACATCTTGTTTAATGAGCTATTAAATATGCTTTATTATTTTTAAACACCATGTTTTAACACATTGTGAAACCGTGATTGGAAGGTCTGGTTCTAAATCTAACTTGTTCTATTTTTTCTTCATAGCACTTATTACCATCGCAAAATTTTGTTCTATTCATTGTTTTGGTCCCAGTATATGGAACAGTGTTTGGCCCATAGTGTATAGTTAATAAGTATTTATTGAAAAAAATTATTTTTGGACACATTACCATATAATGGTGTGTTTTTGTGTATCCCTTCCCTATTCACATTCAGTGGCTTCCTGTTGGGAAGCGTGTGACTACTTTTGCCACAGAAATCAGAACAGCTACAAAGCGGGCTTGAGTTACTTTTTATTTTCTTTCCTGGTAGTCTACATCTATGAAAATGATGGCCAAAATATTAATAATGAAGATTAAACTTAAAAGCATGTTGTACCTATAGTTGTTATATGGTAAATAGCACCAAAATTGAGCAAATAGTTATCTAATATGAAAAAAATAATCATTTCAGCAAAGTCCCTAATATTTAAAAAATGAGTCAAGTTCTGACAAGGAGTCTTCATGATGTCACAAGAACAGAGAGACTGAGAAACCTGTGGGGCTGCAAAGTTTAGAAGCAAAGAGGAAGACGGTAGGGCAGGCGGTGGAGGGTGAAGTCAAGTTTTAGAGAAGCAGAGCAAGGGGACACTGGGCACTGACGATGCACCAAGACAGAGACATGATTAAAATACCAGTACTACATAAGACCATATGGGAAATGTTTCTCTTCCCAGAAGGAAAGACAAATTAATCTGAAAATCTTTCTAATTGTAGTTGATATATAATGTTATGTTAGTTTTAGGAATATAACATAGGGATCTGACTGGTCTATATGTAATGCTTACCACAAGTGCAGCTGCCATCCAACACTATAACAGTATCATTGACTGTATTCCCTATGCTGTACCTTTTATCCCGAGGACTTACTCATTCCATAACTTCCCCCATTTTGTCCATGTCTTCCTCCCCGCCTTCCCTCTGGCAACTATTTGTTTGTCCTCTGTATTGATGGGTCTGTTTCTGCTCTTTGTTTACTCATTTGTTCTGGTTTTTAGATTCTACGCAGAAGTGAAATCCCATGGTATTTGCCTTTTTCTGTCTGACTTATTTCACTTAGCATGATACCCTCTAGGCCCACCCATATTCTTGCAGTATTGTTGCGATGTCAAGATCTCATCCTTTTTATGGCTGAGGAATACACCAGTGTGTGTGTTGGGGGGTTAGAGTAATTGGGTGATGGACATTCAGGAGGGCATGTGATGAAATGAGTACTGGGTGTTACATGCAACTGATGAATCACTGAGCTCTATCTCTGAAACCAATAATACACTAAATTAATTGCATGTAAATAGAATTAAAAATATTCCAGTGTGTGTGTACCACTTCTTTATCTGTTCATCTACTGTTGGACACTTGGGTTGCTGCTTTATCTTGGCTATTGTAAATAACGCTTCAATGAACATAGGGGTAATAAATTTTTTCAAATTAGTGTTAATCATTTTGTGTGTGGGGGGGTTAAATATGTAGAAGTGGAATTATTGGATGATACGGTATTTCTATTTTTAATTTTTCAAGGAAACTCCATACTATCTTCCAAACAGCTGCAGCAATTTACATTCCCACCAAAAGTGCACACTCTTTTTTTCTCTAAATCCTCACCAACAGTTGTCTTTTTGACTCTAGCCATTCTAACAGGTGTAAGGTGATACTTCATTGTGCCTTTGACTTGCATTTCCCTGGTGAGTAGTGATGTTGAGCATCTTTTAATATACTTAGGTCATGTGTAGGTCTTTGGAAACAAGGTCTATTCAGGTCCTTTGCCCACTTTTAAATTGGATTATTTCTTTGATGTTTCATGATGTAAGTTATTTATATATTTTGATATTAACCCTTATTGGATCTATCATGTGCAAATATCTTCTCTCATTCAGTACAAAATGTCTTTTCATTTTGTTGGTTTCCTTCACCATGCAAAAACTTTTCATTTTGATGTAGTCAAAACAAAAATAGTTTGTTTGCTTTTGTTTCCCTTACCTGAGGAGACCCATCTAGACCAAAGAGCTGCTAAGGCCAGTGCACCAAGGATTACTGCTAATTTACTTCTAGGATTTTTGTGACTTCAGGTCTCACATTTTGGTCTTTAATCCATTTTCAGTTTATTTTTATGTGTGGTCTGAGAAAGTGGTCCAGGCTCACTCTTCTGCACATAGTTTCCTCAGCATCATCTATTCAATATACTGTCTTTTCCCCCTTGTATATTTTTGTTTCCTTTGTTGTAGATTGACTGTATGAGTGGTGGGTTTACTTCTGGCCTCTCTCTGCCTATTTTCGTGCCAGTATCATACTGTTTTGATTACTAGAGCCTTGTAGTCTATCATGAAATTTGATATTGTGATACCTCCAGCTTTGTTCTTTCTCAAAATTACTTTGGGTATTCGGGTCTCTTATGATTCTATAGAAATTTTAGGATTGTTAGTTTTAGTTCCGGGCTGTTTTCAATAGGGATTGCACTGAATCTATACAATGCTTTGGGTAGTATGGACATTTTAATAATATCCATTCTTCCAATCTGTGAGCATGGTATGTCTGTCCATTCATTTGTGTCACTTTCAATGTCTTTAATCAATGTTTTCAAGGTTTTATCAATGGTTTTCAAGGTATAGGTCTTTCATCTCCTTGGTTACATTTATTCCTAGGTAGTCTAATCTTTTGTGTGTAATTAAAAATGGAATTGTTTAATTCTTCTCTTTTTTGTTATTAGTGTATAGAAAAGTGACAAATTTCTGTATATAAATTTTGTATCCTGCAACTTTACTAAATTCATTTCTCAGTTCCAGTAGTCTTTTGGGAGAGTTTTCTATGTCTAGTATCATGTCATCTGCAAACTGACCGTTTTATTTCCTCCTGACCCATTCAAATGCCTCCTCTCTTATCGGACAGCTGTGGTTAAAACTCCCAGTATGGTGCTGAATAAAAGTGACAGGAGTGGAATATCCTTGTTCTTTATATTGGAGGAAAAGCTCTCAGGTTTTCAGCAGTGAGTATGATGTCATCTCTGGGTTTGTCACATATGGCCTTTATTATGTTGAAGCATGTACCCTTTAAGCCCACTTCATTGAGTTTTTGCCCATGAGTGGATGTTGAATTTTGTCAAATGCTTTTTCTGTATCTATTGAGATGATCATGGCTTTTTCATTAATGTGATGTATCAGTTTCATTGATTTGCAAATATTATTGAGTCATCCCTGCATCCCCAGAGCAAACCCCATTTGGTCATGCAGAATGATCCTTTTAATCTATTGTTGAATATGGTTCGCTGACTTTTACTGAGGACTTTGCATCTATGTTCATCAGGGATATGGCCTGAAGTTTTCTTTTTTAATACTGTCTTTGCGTTGTTTTGGTATGGGAGTAATGCTAGCCTTATCAAACAAACTGGGAGGTGTTTTTTTCTATTTTTTGGAACAGTTAGTGGGAAATAGGTATTAACTCTTTAACTGTTTGGTAGAATTCACTTAGGAATCATCCTGGACTTTATTTGTTGGGAATTTTTAAATTGCCAATTCTATCTTATTACCAGTGACTATTCTGCTAAGATTTTCTATTTCTTCCTGATTCACTTTTAGAAGACTGTATGTTTCTAGGAATTTATCCATTTCTTCTAAGTTATCCAATTTGTTGGCATATAATTTTTCATAGTACTCTCTTATAATCCATTGTATTTCTATGGTGTTGTCAATTACTTCTCTTTCATTTCTGATTTTATTTGGGTCCCCTTTTTGATGTGTTTGGCTAAAGGTTTATGAATTTTAATTGTTGTTTAGTCTTTATTTCATTTATTTCTGCTCTGCTTTTCATCATTTCCTTTCTCTACTCATCCTGGGCTTTGTTCTCATTCTTTTAGGTGTAAGGTTAGACTGTTTGAGATTTTTGGTTTTTGAGGTAGGCTTGGATTGCTATTAACTTCCCTCAGCTGCTTTCACTGCGTCCCCCAAATTCTGGACCATTGTGTTTCCATTTTCACTTGTCTCCGTGTATTTATTTTTAAAAAGATTTATTTATTTTTGAGAGAGAGAGCAAGAGAATGAGTGGCAGGGAGGAGCAGAGGGACTCCCAATGAGCCCAGAGCCCGACGTAGGGCTTGATCTCACCACCCTGAGATCAAAACCTGAGGCCAAAACCAACAGTTGGATGCTTACCTGACTGAGCCACCCAGGTACCCCCATCTCCATGTATTTTTTTTATTTCCCCCTGATTTATTTATTGACCACTGATTGTTTGGTAGCATGTTGTTTAGTCTCCATGCGTTTGTTTTTAAGAGTTTTTTCTTCTGGTTGATTTCTAGTTTCATACTGTTGTGGTTGGAAAAGATGTGTGTATAATTTCTATCCTCTTCAATTACTGAGACTTGTGATCTAACCTGGAGAATGTTCTATGTGCATTTGAAAAGAATGTGTACTGTTTTAGGATGAAATATTCTGTATGTGTCTGTTAAGTGTATTGAGTCCAATGTGTCATTCAAAGGTATGGCTTCCTTATTGATTTTCTGCATGGATGATCTATCCATTGATATAAGTGAGTGTTACAGTCCCTACTATTAGTATTACTA
This sequence comes from Mustela putorius furo, assembly GCF_011764305.1. NCBI lineage: Eukaryota > Metazoa > Chordata > Mammalia > Carnivora > Mustelidae > Mustela > Mustela putorius. The sequence continues at coordinate 23,889,227 of NW_025422368.1, read as the reverse complement.
TCCACTTCTCCCTTTATATCTTATATTTGCTTTATGTATTTAGCAGGTATTCCTATGTTGGATGCAGGAATATGTACAATTGTTCTATCCTCTTGTTGGATTAATCCTTTTATCATTATTCATTGCCCCTTTGTCACTTGTTATGGTCTCTATGTTAAAGTCTACTTTGTTTGATCTAAGTATTGTTATCCCAGCTTTTTTCCTGCTTCTATTTGCATAGAATATCTTTTTTCATCCTTTCACTTTCAATCTGTATGTGTCTTTGGTTCTGAAGTGAGCCTTCTGTAGACAGCATGCAAGAAGGGTGTTGGTTTTTTTTAATCCACTGAATCACCCTGTGTCCTCAGTTGGAACATTTAGACCACTTGCTTTTAAAGTAATTGCCATTTTGTTTGTTTTCTGGTTGTAGTTGTAGATTTTCTCTGTTCCTGTCTTCTTGCTCTCTTCTCTTATGACTGTGGACTTTCTTTAGTGTTATGCTTGGCTTTCTTTCTGTTTATTTTTTGCGTACCTATTATACGTGTTTGGTTTGTGGTCACTGTGAGGTTCATATATAACATCCTAAGTATATAGCAGTCTATGTTAATTTGATGGTCACTTAAGGTTGAACATATTCTGAAAGATTTTTTTGCTCCACTCCCCTAATTTATATATTGTCATATTTTACATCCTGTTATTCATGATTTTCTTACTTCTGAGTATGACCTTTTCATTTCCACTTCAGGAAGTCCCTTTAACTTTTCTTGTAGTGCCAACTTAGTGGTGATGAGCTCCTCTAACTTTTGTTTGTCTGGGAACTCTTTATCTGTCTTTTAATTCTTAATGATCATCTTGCTAGGTAGAGTATTCTTGGTTGTAGGTTTTTTTCTTTCAGCACTTTGAATTGATCATGGAACCCCTTTCCAGTCTGCAAAATTCCTGCTAAAAAATCAGCTGATAGTGTTGTGAGATTTCCCTTGTATGGTACTTATTGCTTCTCTCTTGCTGCTTTTAAAATCCTCTCTTTATCTTTTGTTAATCTTTGACATCTTAATTGTGATGTGTCTTGATGAAGAACTTCTTGGGTTCACCTTCTTTGGGGCTCTCTGAGCCTCCTGAGTCAGAGATGTGTTTCCTTCCCTGGGGTAGAGAATTGTTTAGCTCTTATTTCTTCAAATAAGTGTGCTGCTCCTTCCTCTCTCTCCCCTTCTGGGACTCCTATAATGTGAATGCTTGTTTGCCTGATGTTGAAGAAATATTTTTACCTACCCTCACTTTTTAAAATTCCTTTTTCTTTTTGCTCTTCAGCTTGGGTGCTTTCCATTACCCTATCATCTAGATTGTGGATTGATTCTTCTATATCCATTAATCTGTTGATTCCCCCTGGTATATTTTTCATTTCAATTATTGTATTCCTCAATTCTGTTTAGTGGTCTTTTATATTTTCTATCACTTTGTTGAAGTTCTGAGTTCTTCCACCCTTCTCTCCAGTCTGGTTAACATCTTTATGATCATTACTCTAAACTCTTTATCAGGCATATTGCTTATTTCTGTTTCATTTAGTTCTTTTTCTCAGATTTTATCTTGTTCTTTCATTTGGAGCATACTCCTATATCTCCCCATTTTGCTTGTCTATGAATTAGGCTGAAGAGCTAGTCCTTTCAAACTTGAAAGAATCATCTTGTGTGTGGTCTTTCCCTGTGTAGACACTGTATCTGGTGATTTTGGCTGGCTGGTTGAAACTGTAGCTGGTGTCAGTGAGAGTCCTAGGGCACTCCATGCTGGGAATGCACTGGAAGGATGGCTGGAGATGAAGTGGGCACAAACTGAGGAGGTCTTAGGACTATCTACACAGAGAACACCCTGGCAGGACAGGTGAAGGGGACACAGGCTAGGGAGGTCCCTGGGTTCTCCACAAAGAAAGTACCTTAGCAATTCAGCTGAAATAGAAGTGGGTACAAGCTGGTGGGTCCTGAGGCTCTCTGCACAGAAGGCATCCTGGTGAAATCACTGAGACTGAAGTGTTGGCATGGGCTGTGGTGGTCTTTGGGTGCTCTGCACTGATGGTGCTTTGGCAGGTTAGCTAAAGTGGATGCAAGCCAGGGTGTGGGGGTATTCAGCCTAGAGGTTGCTCTGGCAGGGCAAATGGAGCTGAGAGGGACAAGGAGCCCTGGACAAGGGGCACTCTGGTGGGTGAAACAGCATAAGCTGGCTGGGCGGGTGGGGGGTGGGGAGCAGTCTACACTGGGGATGCTCTAGCAAGCCATCTGGAGCTGAAGTGATGTGGGCCTGGAGTATTCCCCGCTGCTTTGCACTTGTGTCACCTTGGCAAGTCCACAAAGTCCACAAAGTCATAACAGGCTGTGGATAATCTTATTTCACAGATTCAGTGGGATTAAGAAACTTATTCACAGCCACAGAGCTAGCAAGTGATAGAACCAAAATCTGATCCCAGGCAGCTGGATTCACAGCCTCTTCAACTCCGAGTCAACTGTGACTTCAACCTCAGGAGGCCTTAAAGGTGACTTTAGACAACCCTTGCCCACTCAGAGTCAAGGGCACGAGGGCGGCAATGGCTGGTTTACAAACAGATCCTCTCTTACCACTGCTGAGTCATTCTGCTATGTTTCTTTATGGTGTAACATGAGAGTAGGGGCGTTAGATTTGAGTGGGAGTTTTGCCGATCTCCTTTCTGCAAGTTACTGAAACTCTCCAAGTCTCTGTTCCCTGATTCTTAATCAGTGGAAAGCATAGTGTTTTCATGGGAATTAAAACAGTACAGTCTCTGATCCAGCACAAGTATATGCTTGGTAAGTGAGTATTGGGTGATTATTGTCTTAGGTGGCTGCCAAAAAAAGAATTGTTCGAAACTTGTAAATAAACTGAATATTGCAGCTCAATTATTGTATTCCTCAACTCTGTTTAGTTGTCTTTTATATTTTCCATCTCTTTGTTGAAGAGAGAGAGAAGACATAAATAGACTCTTAAAGGATGGGAAAGAAAATCCCACAATAAAATTTGCATAGGAAATCCTATCTCTAATAGGTTAGTATATTCTTAGGCAAAAAAAAGTGGGAGGCATTTTTCAGTCCCCAGAATTTCTCAGTCAAATAAAATAGATGAGTGTTAAATCAATTAAAAACGTAAATGAGACAAACCTATAAAAGATTCACAGGAAAACAGAACTAGAACTATTTACCAAAGAACTAAAAGCACTGACTGTCTTAAGAAACTGGAATGTCTTAAGAAACTTTTACCAAAATTAATCAAATCAGGCTCTTGTACTATTGCAGTTTTTAAAAAAGCCCTAACTTTCATATTTTAAAACAATGGGATTTCATTTCCCTCCCCATTGGAAAGCCCCCAAGCTGCAGTTTCAATAGCACCATTAAAATCATGGACAATGAAGGGCCTGCAGTTACCTGATAAATGTGAAAGATGTGATGAGTCCATCCAAATAATTCTGGTTAAAAAACAATCTTATCTCCTTGGGTGTTTTTGGCCTGAAGTATTTGTCTTGACCACACACTTTACTATTTCTGTATAGAAAGCTTTTAGGACATTAATTTTATACCCCTGCCTTAAATCACTTGATATTTTAAAATGATGATACCTTTCTTCTTTGAGGTGGATAAGCATTCATGCTCTTCTTTGACAGAGATTTTACAGCTCTTTATCCGACAAAAAAAGGATCGCCTCGAGCCAGAGTACACATGCATCCTTCCACTGTGGAAATTACTGTGAACCTGCAAGCCAGCTTTCGTAGCAGGAGGCAAGAGAACAGGTGGAAAAGAATATTTTCATATAGATCAGAAATGTTAGGAGACACATTTCAAAACAATTACCTTTTTTTTTATACATTGAAAAATGGTTATTTAAAGCAATGACATCATTATAAGGTAAACCACTAAGTGAAATATACCAAAAAGAGCATATGCCAAGGAATTATATTTTTATAACTTATAAACACTTGCAGTTCATCTTCATTTTTTCCCTGGGGGGGAAACAAAGGTAATCAAAATGAAATGAAAAATTTTTTTAAGTGAAAAAACCCCTCAATTTACCGTAGTAATCAATGGCTTTAAGCATCACTACTTTATATTATAAATAAATGTTTGGCACTGAGCATTTCCAAAGTGGTATTTTCAGAGAAGATAAAGAATATTTACACTTCCAAAGCACAATTATACAAGGTATTTCATATGGAGTAGATCTAACTCCTATAAGAGAGAACTGTCTAGCATATGGCTGAATAACAGAAACCCCAGCAATTTTTTAAATCCAAAATGATACTTTCTTATAAAGATTTTATTAGCATATGGAACATAGTGATTATAACACAATCACATATCCCGCAAACAAAGCATCTTCATATGAACATATTTGTTTTTGTATGTGTAGATGAATACAGGAATTCCCTATTGTTTTTTGAACTCTAGATTAATGACTGTAAGGTTTACTAAATGTCCTCCTCATAAAACCATAATTAGCTAATTTTTCAAATTATTGCACAGCCGTGCTTTGAAGTAATAATTTACTTACATAAAATTACAGACATGCTGACATAAGCACTTACTTTTGGCATCGATCAGCTTCTCTCTTGGTGAAAGGTCAGAAGAAGAAAGTTGCTCCTTTACTTTGGCAACATCTTTTGGATGTAAGAAGTCAAATAAGCTTTGTCCAGTCAAGCTAGCCTATTTATAAGGTAGATGTTCATTTAAAATCAGTACCATAACTTTTCTACATTTCTTCACGTGAACTTATGGTAAATACTGTTAAAATTGCTTTTCCTCAAGCTCAAAGATCCATCTCCTACACTGTGACATTAACTTAGTGTTAAAAGCAGGGTAATACTTGTAGATAGAAATATACAAAACTGTATCTGGAAAGACACAAATCACAAACACCTAATCACTGATATTCGGTGAACTCTTGTTAATATCCCCCACCCAGTTCTCTTGTTACTTCTAAATTATATGATTATTTAAATTTTTTTTAATCCTTGGTAAAAGTAAAAAGATTATATTATAATATGGAAGTCACAATGTATCTGTGATTTTACGGTGTGATTCAGATTTTTAAAAAATCACTGCACTATTAAAAAAAAACAAAATCTAACCTAGAATACCTCCCATTTCCCATTTCACTTCCCCCAATATGTACAGCATTCCCATGTCTATGGTTTTGCTTGCATGGTCTCATCACCTAGAATTCATCCCCCCTCTCTACAAACTCAGAGTTCCCTCACCACTCCAGCCAACTGACTTTTGGTCCCTGACTTGCTCCTCAACTGAAATGTCTTCCTCCCCTTCTCTGCTCATCTTAATACCTAAGCAGACATTCAACTTTGTATATCAAGCCTTTCCTGATTTCAGTGATCACCCTTGCCTTATGAAATCCTTTATTACCTAAAGTAGACATTCTTATAGAAGACAGAACACATGGACCAGCTAGCTGGACAAATGGACAAGTAACCTAGACTGAGTTAGATATCTCATATTTTTAAAAAATAGCATTTTATTAATCAATCTGCTATATGATTGGTTAATAGAAGTTTCTACTCTATGCTTCAAAGCAAATCAGGTTCCTGAATTTGAAAAGCTAAGGACCAGATCCTGCCTACATCATGGGGATTTCAGAGTCCTAAGAAGAAGAGAAGTCAGTATGTCTCTTGAATGGTCTGAAATACTAGGTCAGTGCCCAGTGGGATGAGATTCATGTCACTAATTTGGAACTTACATGCCTATCCTGAATTGTAAGTTGTGTGTGTGTGAGAGAGAGAGATGTTCTCTATCTCATGTTAGGAAATAGAATAATCAAGTCTTGACCTCCCCTTGTGTCCCCAATGCCGATAAAACCAGCTGCAATGATTCATTTGGTTCTTACTCTCTCTGTTTGTAGGCTCATAATACCTCTTCTTCTGTTACTTAACTCATTATCTACGAATCTATCTCTCTAAATTTTCATGTTTGGGGAGAATATAGGTGAAGTCATTGGGATTATTGAAGAGTAAAGCTGTGGTCTGATTCCTATTTTAAAGGTGACCACAGGAGCTAGTTTATTTACTCCGTTGGATTAGTGTTAGAGCTTTTAAGTAACTAGCTCAAATTAAATGGTACTTGGGAATGAGGAGGTAAAGAGAAGAGAAAGGTGGTTAAATGAAAGATGACTTTTATTAGAGTTTGTTGCCAGAGCTTAGATCAAAAACTGTTATGCATGTAACCTAATAATAAATAATAATGCTGTCTTTTAGAGAAAACAGAAGGACACCAAACATTGTTCAGACAGTCTCAAATGTGACACCTATTTTGTCTTTACAACCTAGAGACAGGTTTAATCATCATTTACCCTTGTCACGTAAGAGAAGGCTACAGCTCAGGAAAATTAAATAACTTGCCAGAGGTAAGGAAGTGAACACTCTTATCAGAAACAAGAACCCATAATCTTTGCATACATTTCCATCTCTCTAGGAGTTCTAACCTAGTGGAACCTAAGCCCACAGCCCGGGGTTCAAGAAGAGAACTCAGAAATATGTGTGTGTTCAAAGAAGTTAAGCATCATGTGGAAAATATCCTCAGTTTTGGATACCTGATCATAATTAAGTATTTTGGAGACTGATTTAGAAACGAAGAGAATTTTTCCTCTTTCACATCCAACCACAAATAGGAAGCCTTCGGCAGTCTAGAATTTAAAAATATAAACATGAATATTAAAAAAAAAAGTCTGTCTTACACACATTCAAGTACTCTGAAAATTCCTGTAGCGATAAAACAAAGAGTGGTCATAGAGCTAGTAAAATTAGGACATTTTCTTAAACTATAAAAAGACTGATGAAGAACATCAAAATGAACCCCAGTCTAAACTAGTTTTTGACATGGAAAATTTGGCCATGGAATATTGGGTTGTGATATTTTCTAATATAGAAATGACCTACCCCAAATTCTATACTGCATATGAAACTATAAAAATATCAAAACACTGCAGTAACAACTGCCCGAGGATATGCTGAGATGCAGGGAATGTGTAGAGTGGGGACAAGAAAAAGAGCAGATGTCCTACAATACACCTTGTGAGTAATTACTAACCGCTCACTGGAAACTAAACTTAAAAAACTCTAACCTCACCTCGGTTAGATGAAGTCTGCCCAGTACATCCTTTGTGAAGCAACCTATATGGAAATGGACCTGTATGGACACAGGATGAGTCTAGCACTCCCATCAGACGTTGCCTTGAATCATTTCTACTAACTGGAAACAAATATGAGGTGAGTTTGGCGGACATACTCTAGAAGGGCAGAACAAGTGTTATATTAGGACTGAAAGAAAAAAAAAACACTTAAAGATTGTGAGAAAGCTTCCAAAGCATACTGTACATGTTGCTAACTTTAGATATCTTAATCTTCCAAAAAAAAAAAAAATCCCTTACATTCCTATCAGGAATCTTGTATTTAAATTCAGCTCTTCAGATAAAAGAGCTTTTCAAAAATTGAGAAAAAATAGACAAGTATATATATGATGATTCTTTCAGTTTTATCATGCTATGGTTTAAAGCCCAGGAGTCATTTATCTCCTCCTGGGGGCAGGAGAAGCCTATGAGATGGTTATATTTTCCAAGTCAAATAACCTCTAGAGGAGAGAATCTGAAAACCCATGCATATGAATGGTGAGAACAGAAATGTCAAAGCATCGACTAATAGCTCATTAAGCAGTAAGGGCTAATGTGCTGAAAACAGAATCCAGAAGAGAAAAGGATACAAGGTAGCTGGCTTTTAAGGAGGTGGTGATGGAGGGCAAGAGACCCCATGGCACAGGAAGCAAGTACAGTGTAAGTTTAGGATCAAAGACAAGCTTGGCTCCATATTATGGAAATTGCATATCCTCTGTCTCTACTTTCATCAGCCCAAATTAAGACATGGTTACTTATGCAACTTATTTTTGTAGGAAGAGAGCTATGGTGCATTTGGGAGCCCTGGCTGTGGCAGCCGGAAGCGAACCCAAAAAAATCTGCATCCCATCCAAGTAAAACTGAAAGGACAAACACAGCTTAAACAAACAGAACTCTGGACTTACCTTAAGGATTAAGTGTCTGAGCTCATTATCCTGAATAAATGAAGGTCTATAATTACCTCCTGCATAAGAATTTGTCATACCTAAAAATAAGTCCAAAAGTTATGGAAAATAGAATAGAGTTGGAAATGTAGTAATTACTCAAGGGAAATAAGTACCGTTGCCGCTGCATTGTGAATGGTACTATTACTAGCACATTCTATGACTTTATTGTCCTCATTCTTTCAATAGTATTAGAATAGGATGTCCTGATTTTATACTGTAAGTTCTTGGAACTACTTATTCCCTTACACTTGAATGTGTGGACGCCAGGAGCTGATTTCAAAAGAGAACCATATTTTCTAATACACTATAGTTCCTTAGCTTCTTCAAACTGTTCAGGGGCACTGGGGTGGCTCAATTGGCTAAGCATCCAATTCTTTGATCTCAGGGTCATGAGTTCAAGCCCTGTGTTGGGCTCCATGCTGGGCATGGAGACTACTTGAAAACAAAAACAAAAACAAAACAAAACAAAACAAATGGATTATGTGAATTACCCTAAATAGGAAGATTGTGAAACTTTAAATCACTGCTCTGGATTCATAAGATTTTTCAAATGGCGCTTTAAAAATCATATGGAGACTTCTGATAATATATAAAAATGTATAAAATATAAATGAAATAATTCATTTTAAGCCCTTAGCACAGAGTTTATTGTATCAAAATAAAAGTCTCTAAATGAACAGCTGACAAAAGGAGGAAAAGCAGGACCTACTTAAAGGTTTCAATGAGAGAAACAAGGGGAGCACCAAAATCAATTGTGCATGCATGGCCACAAGGGGGCGCAGGGGACAGCCCACCAAGCCAAGGTGCCCTGTCCCCAGATAACATCCAGGCAAGCGTAATTCATAGGTAAATCAATTTTCCCTCTGATATACTCAACTTTCCTAACCCCAAGCCCCTCTTCCTGAGGACCGCAAGAAAAGTTGCTTTTGCAAAAGAAAGATGGGTTAATACCCTGAGAGGTTTGTTTGTTGTTTTGTTGTTGTTTTCCCCACCCTGGGACCCTTGGAACGATTTGCAGCTCAAACTCACAAAATATGTAAGAGCTGGCGGGCGGTTGTTGGGGGTGGGATGGTGGTGAGGCAGTACCCAGAAAATCAAAAACACCTCATGGTCTTAATTGATACAGCAGCACCCATATGAGCCTGGCATAAGTAAGTAAATGAAAATCTCTTCCAGAATCTACCTTCTAGGTAAGGCTCCAAGAATTCCCTCAAATGATTTCTTATGATTATAAATGAATACACAGCAACCTGACAGGAGGGAGTTGAGAAAGAGCAGAAAGATACAGACTGAGTTCCAGGCCAGCATAGGCTATAAATCAGTCTGAGCAAAGCAGTGTTATCTTCTGGTCTGGCCTGAAGGTCAGAAGAAGTATGTTAGGGAAACCCTGTCGGTGTCAGCCAGCCAGAACTGGGAGGTGGGACAATGAGCGGAGGACAGGCTAAGGAGAAATGATGGGGGTAAGGACTGAGGTACTACTAAAACACATGCTGTGATATTCTGGACCTGTGCAGTGAGGGATAACAACTTTTTAAAAAGATTTTATTTGAGAGAGAGGGGAGGGGCAGAGGGAGAGGGAAAAGCAGGGATCCCTGTCGAGCAGCGAGCCCAATGTGGGACTTGATCCCAGGACTCTGGGATCATGACCTGAGCTGAAGGCAGATGCCACTAGGGCACACCGAAAGATAACACACAAGGAAACAAGATCACTTACCTTTATCACAGTGTTCATTGGGTTACTAATCAAAATCACAGTACCTATTCCTCCTCCCCCCTCCTACCTCCAACCCAGAGTAAACACTGTGCTTGCCCTTGATAGGTGTTAGTCTTTACTATTAACAATGACCCTATTCAGTAAATGCTTTCCCCCTATTTTACAGCTACAGAGGTGGAGGATTCGAATGTGAAGTGACTTGGGTAAGTCACACAGCCATTAAGTAAAGGAGCCAGGCTTTGAACCTAGGAGGTTTGCCTCTGGGACCTCCATGCATGGACCACTTCACCCCCACCCCGCCCAGTACCAGTACTATGACTGCACACACACAATGCCCAGAGTTTCTCTGAAGGCACCTGCTGAGAAGAAGGGCTACTCCAAGTGTGGTCTGCTGACTGGTGTCATCAGCAAACTATGGCAGGTGAGTATGGAAATGAAAAACCAGCATTTTTAGGGGCACCACCTGTTTGGCTCAGTCAGTTAGAAGCATCTGCCTTTGCCTCAGGTCATGATCCTAAGGTCCGGGGATCGAGCCCCACATCAGGCTCCCTGCTCAGCGGGGAGCCTGCTTCTTCTCCTGCTCCCCCTGCTTGTGCACATGCCTGCTCTCACTCTGTGTGTCAAATAAATAAATCCTTTTTAAAGAAAGCAATTTTAGACACTTTTATGGAAATGTGACATTGTTGGGGCACCCCAGCCCATGAGCATTTTTCCAGGATTTAGCTGTACTTTGTAATGGGTGGGGGTGGGTAACACTTGTCCTTCACCCAGATAATTTGAGAAGCAATATTTAAAGCATGTAGGCAAAAATTCACTTCACAATCCATTTATCTTTAAAGTAATTATGTAGGGACGAAAACAACATGCTCCGCAGGCAGCCCTCTGATGATGTGGGGTCCAGGTTTCTGTGATCTACTCCAGTAAGGGTACTGGAAGGCAGGCAGACCCAGTTGCCTGAAGTCCTCTTACTCGTGGGCAGCACCGACTAAAGGGTCTGCTCAGGGTGTGTGATGAGCCCTTGAGCACCTCAGAAAGGCCACTGGCAAAAACCTGTGCTCTGGTGTAAGGAAGGACAGTCCGTTCTCCCTACTGAGCTTCTCTTGCTCCTCCTCCCACTCCTACTTCCGCTGTAGCATTTATCACCCTGGGTTTTAATGATCTCTGCCTGGGTCTGTCTCCTTTGCCTGCCATGAACCCCAAGAAATCAGAGATCTTGGTCCTTCCTTTTCAAGTCCCCAGCACAGACGGGAACCTGCATGATGCTCAGTGCCTGTTTGTTGGATTAGTTGATGGATTCATGACTTTTCCCCTTAGGTTCTCCTCCCTCCAGGCATTGCGAATGTGAAAATGGTTGGGTAATTTTAGAGTTGCAATCAAATGACCTCAGTGGGGCCTGCAAATGTTCACTGCTAAAAGATTTAAGGGAAATATTGCATACAACTTATGCAAGATCCAGTTGTGGGGTAAAAGGGAATCCTGTTTCACAATGGATGGTTATGAAAATGAGACCTCCCGTCACACTCCTGCAAGGATCCTGCCAAGCAGTATCCTCACACTTCCACTGTTCTGCTTGGCATCAGAGGGATCAAGGCTGTGCTTGCTTTTCCTCACTGCCTGCCCTCCAGATTTGCAGATAGTCAGCGAGAGTACGGCAGCCACCATTCTGCATGTGGAAATCTAAGGAAGGTGATTTAAAGTACCTATTTTTTGTGAAAGGGACTTCTTAAGCAGAGAAGAAAAGGCCAAGACAAGAAAATTATGCAAGAAAAATATTTCCGTGGTAAAAACTGAGTAAAGGTGGTGGATGAACCACTTATAAAGCTAGTATGACCGTTAAAAGACAAAAGTAGTAAAATGGTATCTGCAAAAACTTTGTCAAGGAATACACAAAGTAAAGAAGGTATAACATGTGACCACATGTGTATAAATGTGGAAAGGGGGAATACAAATGTAGTGCTTTTAGAATGTGGTCGAAGTTAAGAGACCATGAACTTGGTATACGTTACTACATATTTAGGATGTTATATATGAAATTCATGGTTAGTACAACCAAAAGCCTATAATACATACAGAAAAAAAAAAAAAACAAAGAGAAAGAAATCCATGCATAACACTAAAGAAAGTCCTCAAATCACAAGGAAGGGATCAAAAGAAGGAGGGAATGGAGAAGAACTACAAAAATAACCAGGAAACGATTTTAAAAATGACCATATGCACCTATCAATAATTATTTTGGAGCATCACATTTAATCAAAAATCACAGGGTGATTTTTGGATAACAATGGATAACAAAACAAGACCCAACCACATGCTGCCCCCAAGAGACTCACTTCAGCACTAAAGACACAAGCTGGAAATGAAGGACTGGAAAAAAACATTCCATGCAAATAAAAGCAAAACCAAAATGGGGTAGTGGGGTGCCTGGGTGGCTCAGTGGGTTAAAGCCTCTGCCTTCGGCTCAGGTCATGATCCCAGCATCCTGGGATCGAGCCCCGCATCGGGCTCTCTGCTCTGTGGAGAGCCTGCTTCTTCCTCTCTCTGCCTGCCTCACTGCCTGCTTGTGATCTCTCTGTCAAATAAATAAATAAAATCTTAAAAAAGAAAAAAAGATGGGGTAGTGACAATTATATCAACAAAATAGACTCTAAAACACTGTATCAAGAGACAAAGAAGACCATTACATAATAATATTAAGGGATTTATTCAAAAGAGAAGATCACAATTGTAAATATGCATCAAACACAGGTGCACCTAAATATATAGGGCAAGCATTAACAGACATCAAGGGAGAAGTTAACAGTGATACAATAATAGTAGGGGACATTAACACCCTATTAGGTCAATGGATAGAAAAGAAGGAAACAGTGGCTTCAAATGACCAATTACAAAAGATGGGCTTAACAGATCTACATACACAAAACATCCCATCCAAAAACAAGAGAATATACATTCAAATGCACATGAAACATTACCCAGAACAGATCACAAGAAGATAGAAATTTAAAAGAAAGACAACTGAAATCAAACATCTTTTCTGACTACAACAGTGAAATGAAATCAATCCCCCCCCAAAAAAAACCCCAAACCCCAAATGTGTCAAGGCAAAAAAAAAAAAAAAAAAAAAAAAAAAAAAAAAACCCATGCTACTAAACAACCAGTGCATCAGCAAAGAAAGGAAAAAATACATGAAGACAAATGAAATTAGAGACAATGGTTCAAAATCTCTTGGATGCAGCAAAAGCAATTCTGAGAGGGAAATTTATAGTGATAAAGACTCACCTCAAGAAAGAAGAAAAATCTCAAACAACCTAACTTTATACCTAAAAGGAGCTAGAAAAAGAACAAACAAAATCCAGTCAGTAAAAGGAAGAAAACAACAAAGATCAGAGTGGAAATAAATGAAACTGAGACATAAAACTGTTAAAACTTTAGCCAGATTCATCAAAATCAGAAATGCTAGAGAAGTTAAAACTGACAATATGAAAATGCAGAGAATTAAAAAAAGACTACTACAAAAATTATGCAAAAAAAAAAAAATTAGACAAACTAGAAGAAATGGGTAAATTTCTAGAAATCTACAATCTCCCAAAACTAAATCAGGAAGAAAGAATCTGAACAAACTGGTTACCAGCAAGGAAGTTGCACCAGTAATCAAAGAACTCTCAATAACCAAAAGTTTAGGGCCAGAAGGCTTCACAGGTGAAATTTACCAAACATTTAAAGAAGAGTTAATACCTCCCCCTTCTCAAATCATTCCAAAATATAGAAGAGAAAGGAAAACAGCCAAATTCTTTCTACGATGCCAACATTACTCTGATACCAAAAACAGACACTACAAAATAAATTTACAGACCAATATCCCTGATGAACACAAAAATCCTCAACAAAATATTTCCATACCAAATTTAACAATACATTAAAAGGATCATTCTCCATGATCAAGTGGGATTTGTTCCGGAGATGCAAGAATGGTTCAGTACTTGCAAATCAATCAACACAACACACATTACAAAATGAAAGATATAAATTATATGATCACCTCAACAGGTGCAGGAAGAGCATTTGACAAATTCGACATTCAGAAAAACTCCACAAAGTGGGTACAGAGGGAACAAAATAGTATAAATGCTCTAAGTGACAAACCCAGAGCTAACTTCATCCTTAGTGGTGAAAAACTGAAAGGTTTTCCTCTAAGATCAGGAACAAGACAAGGGTGTCCACTCTCACTACTTTTATTCAACATAGTACTGGAAGTCCTAGCCATAGGAATCAGATAAGAAAAATAAGAGACATCCAGATTGGTAAGAAAGGAGTAGAATTCTCACTATATGCAGATGAGAAGATACTACATATAGAAAATCCTAAAGACTCCACCAAAAACCTACAATAAAGGAATCCAGTAAAGTTACAGAATACAAAATCAACATACTGAAATCCACTGCATGTCTACACATTAACAAACTAGCAGGACGAGAAATTAAGAAACAATTATATTTACCATTGCATCAAAAAGAATAAAGCACCTAGGAATAAATTTTACCAAGGCAGTGGAAGGATTATACTCTGAAAACTCTTAAGATGTTGACGATGTCTTAGACAATGAAAGACATTGAATATGACACAAATGGAAAGACACACTGTGTGCATTTAAAATAAAGCTTTTAGTGAAACCAAGATTTTCAATACCCAGATTAGTATTCTCTCCACATATAGCATATGAGCATCAAAATCGATGCCTGTAAACAAACTGATGCCTATAAAGCTGAAGACACACCTGTATAGAATTTCAGGAGCCAATGACCACAAAAATGAATCGGGGATCTCAATTACAGGGTGGACTTCACAAATCCAAGTGCGGGGGAGCCTGTGTGGCTCAGTCCGTTCAGTGTCTGCCTTTGGCTCAGATCATGATCCCAAGGTCCTGGGATTAGGCTCCCTGCTCAGCGGGGAGCCTGCTTCTCCCTCTCCTCCCTCCCTCCTCACTATCACTATGTCACTATCTCTCAAATAAATACATTTTTATAAAATCTTTAACATTTTATAATTTCATAAAATCGTAAAAAAACTCTTTAAAAACAACAGCAACAACAAATCCAAGTGCAGAAGCCATTCCCAAACTCACCTTTTAAAGATTTCAAGTGTTGGACAGCCATTCTTAACACTGTGAGCTTGTCCAGTTTCCGTGCCATGGGATTGCACTGAGGGATCATTGCTGACAGTTCTTCGATCAGGTTATTCATTTTATCTCTCCTCCGCTTTTCGGTTTGGCTATGAGCTTCTCTAAGAAGGAAAAGAACCTCCTTTATTTTTAACAACGAGCAGACCCACAGTTACCTCGGAGGCGCTGACTGGAGCCTGAGGAGGCCAGCGAGCACGCCCTCCTTGCTCCCAACTCCGGCCCTGCGCTCCGGGTTCAGGGAAGAAGAGGAGCTGCTGAGCACCAGAACGGCGCTCATCTCTCGTCAGACCAACTACCCCTGCTCCTTCCTTCCTATCTTATTTCCAGAAACCTTTAAGAACTAAGATGTGTCTGAGGGCCACATGAGTAGTTTTAGAAATTCCCTCAGTCTCAGAAGGCGACCCAGCTCTTCCTTTCACTACAGATCACTGCTCTCTGGTATTCGCTTCGGCAGCTTCCCATGGGGCTGCAAATGTGTGCAAGTCTCTCTCTTTGGGGAAAAAAAACTCCTACCTTATCCTCCTCTGAGGGGTTTTTCCCTTGCTACTATCTTCCCTTCTCAGCCAGCTTCCTGGATGAACACCATCTCCGCTCTATTTTTTTTTTTTTATTTGACAGGCAGAGATCTACAAGTAGTGAGAGAGGAGGAAGCAGGCTCCCTGCTGAGCAGAGAGCCCGATGTGGGGCTCGATCCCAGAACCCTGGGATCATGACCCGAGCCGAAGGCAGAGGCTTTAACCCACTGAGCCACCCCGGCGCCCCACCATCTCCGCTCTTTTCTCAAGCAGGCACCTTTCCACCCATCTATTAAAATCAACCTTCAGCAAACCCTGCCCCACCGACACTATTTCTAGCAGAGGTCATCCTTATATTATGCAAGGCCTTGCTGATCTCTGCCTTGAATTTGACGGTCTGAACATTCCTTATTCCTCCGCGGGCTCCTGTGACCCTCCCCTGCTCCGCTGCCCTCCCTGCTCCACTCAGTCCCCTTGTCTCTTTACCAGCTCTTCCTCTTTCCTTCAAAGCAGTGCCCCAAGATCCCCCAGTTGGCTCTACTCTTTCCTCACCTTACAACTTCACCCTGAGATAGCTCCTTCTCTCAGAGGCTTTACAGCGGTTCCTAAGCTACTATTAAATCTCTAACTCGTTCATACTTCACCCCCTTCCTGACCTTCAGAACTTGAACTACACACTTAAATGATTCACAAGTGCCTTAAACCTCAGGTAAGCCCATACTGAATATGTTCTTTACAATCTACCCCCATTTTATATCTCCTTCCTCCATTACCCTTGACTTACTCTTGTAGAATTTATCTTGGTTGCTGATATCACTAGGCTCATTCTAGACCCTTCTTCCTTCTTCACTCGGAAGAACCGAATAATCACAAACTCCTATAGGTTCTAGTTCTTAAAATGGTTCTTATATAGGTCGTCTCTTCCTCCCCATCCACTGTGTCACCACCTTGATTCATGAGGTGACAGCTCACTGTACTACCCCCAAAAACCTTTTAACCTGCTATACTTCCAGTGTCTTCCCCTTTCAGTCTACGCAAACCCCAACTTCCAGAATTATCACTCTAAAACAAATGAAGTCATCTAATTCCATTGCACCAAACTGCTAAAATAGATTTCCACTGCCTACGAGGAAGAGCCAAACTCCCTCGTGACATCCCAAAGTTCTCCATGATCTGGTTTGCGCCCTCATTTCCAGGTCCATGTCTCCGTGCATTCCCTACACCTCCACGTGTTACTCCGCAGCAACGCCAAACAACCTTCTGGTCCTCACACATGCCGAGTCACCTCCCATCTCCTCTGACTCGCTCTTTGCTAAGCTTATAAAGTCCTTCCCTTCTATGTTCTTGGAAAAATCCTCTTCCTTCTTCGAAACCCACCTCAGCTATTCTTCTGGGAAACGGTCTGTGACGACTACATGATGAATCGCTTTCCTCTCTCAGCTGCCTCTAAGTCTTCGATCCATCTACCATGTCGCCAGACCTAAGTCACTGTCTGCTGGAAATTCAGTATTATTGAACACGTCACAAGGAAAGAAAAACATTGCCCATTAACAGGAAGGGGCCATTGAGTAAGACCTTTTTCATGGATGGTAAAATGTAGGGGGGAATTGTATATCTTACATTTACATTTTACATTTGAGTTAGGCTCTTTTACTCTTCACACTTGACTGTAAACATCTGTCTGTTTCTCCTACAACAGTCAGATTGTGGCGCTTCGAGAATTTCCACATAAGAAGAGTTTAAAAAGGACAATCTGATGGGAAAGAAGGAGAAGACGTGCTCTGACCTGTCTTTATGGGAAGTTTAAATTAGACAAAAGAAAATTTAATTTTTCCACATAAGAGATTGGGGGACGGGAGAACACTAATGAAAACCGATGGAGAGAATATTCCCCTTCCCACCCAACCATTCACCCTTGGGTCACACTACTCCTGGAACAAAATAAGTACTTTTGAGTGAACTGGATAGAATTCAAATTATATGTATGTTCACATAAGATTTAGTTACATACTCATGCTTTGGTCCATTCAGGAACAATTTTTAGATTAAAATTTTATGTTTAGAAGAATGTTAGAGTTATCCTCCTGCTAGAATTATCACCTCTCATTTCTACCAGTATTCCCCATCAGCACAGACACCAACAATGGGCAGAGATGCCTCCTTCCAGGAATGTACAGCAGGTGCGGTCTTCTGTCTTTGAGGTAGGGATTAGAGAAAGGTGAGAACATGTGGGAGCAAGGCCCTGTGGAGAACAATGAATGATGATGGCAGGAGCTAGGAAACCCAGAAGAAGGCAAAATAGCTAGTTTTTGAAGGAGATGCACCTAAAAGATTTCTGGAAGACTGTATTAGGGAAAGACCAATTTACCAGAGGCTGGTTGTCTGATAATTTAGTGGCAGGGGTCTGGCTCTTAATTCTGCATACTCTTACTGCCACTTTGATCCCTGTCAGTGTTTTGCAAATTAGATACAAAACCAGAATAAATGAAGAAAAAGCAAAACTGAGATCTGGCCATGTTGCCAGATATAGAAAAATTTTTGTTGATGCTGAGAATATGTTGAAAGAATTGACAAAGACTAACAATCAGATGCTCCTCAGAAGTAACTGGGATTTCTTTACAGCATAAATCAGCTTTGCTCTAGTGCTTCAAGAATAAACAGTCCCTCTAAGAAAAACTTAAAGGCACATTAAGACAAATGTTATTCCAGTAGATAGAAAAGGTAACAGGTACTTGACATTCACCACTTCTCAGAGCATATGGGATGAGAAAAACCTAATATTCGTGAATTAATTCTATCTTGGCGTCACCTTTTACTTTGGCTCAAGGTTTGTATCTGCAACATTTTCCACCCACCATCTAGCAATCTCAACGGTTCAGTGTACCTGAAGGACTTCGTTTTTACTTGTTGTTCACCATCTTCCATTCTACAAAAAAGCAGGATAAAGTGTCAAACTACATGAAACAGCTTTTATGTCATTCTTGAAAGAAAATGAATGTGAGATTAAGTACTATCATCCTACATCCTAAATCCTATTAAGTCTTAGTTAAATGCTACCCTGAGCTCCTAATGACTGGAAATGATTATTACTGTGGACACAAGTGGTGGTGGTGGTTCTCCTCCTGAGGCTCACAGGCCCCTCCTCCCCATCAGGGCAACGAAAACTGCTAACTTGTGACAATGAACAAAAATTATCTTGTGTGAGTCCTGAGAAATGTAATTTTCATATGAATAATATTAAATAGAATAATTTTTAGACAATTGGCTCCACCAAAAATTTTGTAGTGATGATATTAAAATAGCCTAAAAGTAAATGAAAAGGAATTTACTTTGTTAAAATTTACTTTTTAATTAAAACTATCATTGAAAATTGGAAACTCCGGTCACTTGGCAATAATATTAATAGTCACAGTAGTATATTCCCTAGCAGAATATGCCAAATGTATATATGCGTGTGGGGCTATATATGTATATATACACATGTGTGTGTATGTATTATGTAAGATGGGTAGTTACCACCAGACCACTACTATAGCAGAATATACTGATGGTGACAGAATACATTCCACGTTAAAAAATGATGCAGGCTGAGTAGTTTTTAATAATGCATATTTAAAAAAATATTATTTCCAAATGTATCAGAACAAACAAAAATAGACTCTTAAATACAGAGACCAAACTGGTGATTTCTAGAGGGGAGGTAGATGAGGCGATGGGCAAAATAGGTGAAGGGAATTAAGAGGTGCAAAATTCCAGTTATAAATAAGTCACAGGAGGGGCACCTGGGTGGCTCGGTGGGTTAAAGCCTCTGTCTTCGGCTCAGGTCATAATCCCAGTGTCCTGGGATCGAGCCCCACATAGGGGTCCCTGCTTGGCGGAGAGACTGCTTCCTCCTCTCTCTCTGCCTGCCTCTCTGCCTACTTGTGATCTCTGTCAAATAAATAAATAGAATCTTAAAAAAATAAAAAATAAATAAATCGCAGGAATGAAAAGTATAGCATAGGAAGTATAGTCAAGAATATTGTTGGGGTGGGGCGCCTGGGTGGCTCAGTGGGTTAAAGCCTCTGCCTTCAGCTCAGGTCATGATCCCAGGGTCTTGGGATCGAGCCCCGAGTCGTGCTCTCTGCTTAGCGGGGAGCCTGCTTGCTCCTCTCTCTCTCTCTCTGCCTGCCTCTCTGCCTACTTGTGATCTCTGTCTGTCAAATAAATAAATACAATCTTAAAAATATATATATATTGTTGGGGCACCTGGGTGGCTCAGTGGGTTAAAGCCTCTGCCTTCAGCTCAGGTCATGATCCCAGGGTCTTGGGATCGAGCCCCGAGTCGTGCTCTCTGCTTAGCGGGGAGCCTGCTTGCTCCTCTCTCTCTCTCTCTCTGCCTGCCTCTCTGCCTACTTGTGATCTCTGTCTGTCAAATAAATAAATACAATCTTAAAAATATATATATATTGTTGGGGCACCGGGTGGCTCAGTGGGTTAAAGCCTCTGCCTTCAGCTCAGGTCATGGTCCCAGTGTCCTGGGATCAAGCCCCGCATCGGGCTCTCTGCTCTGTGGAGAGCCTGCTTTCTCCTCTCTCTGCCTTCCTCCCTGCGTGCTTGTGATCTCTCTCTCTGTCAAATAAATAAATAAAATCTTAAAAAAAAAAGAATATTGTAATAACATTATATCCTGATAGATGGTAAGTACATATATCATAGTGAGCACTGAGTCCTTTGTGGAATTTGTGTGTTGCACACACAAATCTAACAGTGTCAACTGAATTACAAAGGGGAAAAAAAAAACTCTAAAGAAATGGTGAAATCCAAACCTACTGTACTTATGAAATCCAAACATACTATTATTTAATGGTCCCTGGTAGAACAGAGAAAAGGCATGATCCTATATTAGCCAAACAATTCATTTCTTGTTTGCAGCATAAACTAGGTAAGTGCAAATGCAATCAAAATATTCTCCAGATTTGCTCCTTTTCATGCCTTCCTCTTTTTAAAACCTTCTTCCTTTGGTTTCTGAGATACTACCCTACTTCAGAGCCATGTCTTCTCACATTTGGGGTAGGATTTCCTTCCTCCTTTTACAGTGTTTAGGCCTGAGTCCCCCCAGAGTATATCCTCAGTCCCCAAATCTTCCCACTCTCTGCACTTCCCCCAGTGACCGCGCATCCATGCCAATCACTGCAATGGCTTCCTGAACATTAGAAATGTGTGAATCTCTATCTCTAGACCAGGTGTCACCCCTAAGCACCAGGTCCTCATATCCAACTGCCTGGTTGAAGAACTGAGAATTACCATGCTCTCACTGTGTCCAAAACTGAATTCACCATCTATCCCTTGATCTCAGCATATAACATCCTCCAAATAGGTAACCAAGTCAGAAAATTTGGACACTTCCTGTATTCCTGCTCTCCTTAATCAACAATCATGAATTCTCTTTTAAACTTCTCATAACATGCCCTTCCCTTTCCATGCCCTGCTGTCCAGGACCTTACTCTCTTAGACCAATGCTCAGAAAACAATCTCTGGCAAAACTTCTCAGCTATTTTCTCTGCCTCCTGGGTTTCCCCCCTTCAGCCCATCCTCCATGTTGTTTCCCAAGTGATTCTTTGAACATAGAAGTCTGTACCACTTCCCACCTGGTAGGATAGCTATATTCTTTTTAAAAATGGACAATAACAAATATCAGCAATATGGAGAAACTGCATCCTTCACACACTGCTGGTGGGAATGTATATGCTGCTGTAATGTAAATGTAATGCTGGTGGGTACAGCCACTGTCAAAAACAATTTTTGTGATTCCTCAAAAACTAAACATAGGATTACCATATGACCCAGAAAGTCTCCTGAGTATATACCAAAAAGAACTTAAAGCAAGGACCCAAACACATACTGGTACATCAGCATTCATAACAGCATTATTCACAGTAGCCAAAAGATAGGAACAACCTAAATGTCCACCAGCAGATGAATGGATAAACAAAATGGGATATATGGCAACCCCTGTGCAGAGTACCCCAGAACCTCTCCCTGGCAGGCATGTACCCTGCCTCAGCTCCAGAGGACACCCCTCTAAGGCACTATCTCTACAGACAGTCCTAGAACATACCTGTTTGCCCCCACTTCAGATATCCTACCCGGACACCTTCTGTACAAAGAACTCAAGGGTCTCCTGCTTCTACACACTGCTTCAGCTCCGGCCACTCCACTGGGGCACCCCCTGCAAATAGTACCCCAGAAATCCCAGCTTCCCTTCACCTCAGCCATCCTTCCAGAGTGCCCTCAGTGTATAGAACCTGGAACTTTGCAACACACAGTTGGGACAGGGCGCCCACTCCACAGAGAGCCCTGGAATCCCGTAGCATACACCCACTTCAGCTCCACCTGTCTTGCCAGGGTGCCCTCTGTGTGGAGAGCTCCAGGATACCCTGAATAATACTCACATCAGCATCAGCTACACTGCCAAGGTTCCCTCTGGGTGTAGAGCCTCAGGACACCCCGGCATGCACCCACTCTAGCTTTAACTAACCTGTCAGGGCACCTGCTGCAGGGAGGCCCAGGGGCCACACTGACCTGTACCCACTTCAGCTATCCTGCCACAGTGCCTACTATGTGGAGAGTCCTGAGACAACCAACCCATGCCAAACTCATCTCCAGCCAGTGAAAGTCGCTAAGTGCACCAAGCCTTCCTTCAAATTCAGAAGTTGTTATTCTGCTTAATTCATAGAAACAAACATGGGGAGTAAGGAAGGCAAAATGGGGAGACAGAAATATGCTCCAAAAGAAAGAACAAGACAAAACCTCAGAGAAAGGAGCTAAATGAAATGGAGATAAACAATATGCCTGATAAAGAATTTAAAGTAATGATCATAAAGCTGCTCACTAGGCTGGAGAAAAGAGTGAGTGAACTTCACAGCGAGACTTTCAATAATTAAAAAATGTAAAAAAGAACCAATAAGAGCTGAATAATACAGTAACTGAAATAAAATATACCTTAGAGAGAATCAATAGTAGATTAGAGGATGCAGAATATATCAGCGATAAGGAAAAACAGGTTAATGAAAAGCACACAAGCTGAATGACAGAAGGAGAAAATAATAAATGAAGGTTGATTAAGAGAGCTCTTAGACAGCAGTAAGTGAAAAAACATTCCCATTACAGGGAACCTAGAAGCAACAGCAAGAGAGAAAGGAAAATATGTATTTGAAGAAGTAATAGGTGAAAATTTCCCTAACATAGGGAAGGAAATAGATATCTAGTTTCAAGAAGCACAGAGTTCTAAGCAAGATGAACCCAGGAAGGTCCAAACCAAGACATATAATAATTAAAATGCCAAAGGTTAAAGATAAAGCAAGACTTTGCATGCACCTGGCTGGCTTGGTCAGTACAGCATACTACTCTTGATCTTAGGGTCGTAAGTTCAAACCCCACATTAGACATAGAGCCTACTTAAAAAATAAATATATAAAGAGACTTTTAAATGTAGCAAAAGAGAAGCAAAAATTTACCTACAAGAAAAACCATGAGGCTATCAGCCAAGTTTTCAGCAGAAACTTTGTAGGTCGAAAGAAAGTGGCATGATATATTCAAACAGATTTATTCTGAGGATGCAAGGATCGGTCAATATTTGCAAATCGACCAACATGATACACCATATCAACAAAATGAAGAATAAAAATCATAATCTTCTCAAGGCAACTGGGTGGCTAAGTCAGTTAAACATCCGACTCTTGGTTTTGGCTCAGATCATGATCTCAGGGTCCTGGGATCAAGTTCCATGTAAGGTTCCCTGCTTGGTGGGGACTCTGCTTGTCTCCCTCTCACTTTGCCTCTCCCCCTGCTAATACTCTCAATTTCTCTAAAATAAATAAATCTTTTTAAAAAAAATCATGATTTTCTCAATAGATTTAAAAAAAAAGTATTTGACAAAATTGAACACTGACTCATGATAAAAATTCTCAACAAAGTGGGTTTAGAGGGAACATATCTCAACATAATATAGGCTATAAGTGAAAAAACTACAGTCAACATCATACTCAGTGATGAAGGACTAAGAGATTTTCCACTAAGATCAGGGACAACACAAGGATGTCCACTCACCACTTTTATTCAAGATGGTGTTGGAAGTCCTAGTCAGAGCAATCAGACTAGAAAAAGAAATAAGAGGCAATCATATCAGTAAGGAAGAAGTGAAACTGTCACTATTTGCAGACATGATTCTACATATAGGAAACCCCAAAGACTGCATCAAAAAACTATTAAAACTAGTAAATTCAGTAAAGTTGCAGGATGCAAAATTAATATACTGAAATCCACTGCTTTTTTTTTGCATTTTTATACACTAATAACAAACTAGCAGAAAGAGATTTTAAGTGAATACTCCCATTTACATTTTCACCAAAGACTAAAATACCTAGGAATAAACTTAACCAGGTGGTGAGAGATGGGTGCTCTGGAAACTGTAAGACTTTGATGAAAGAAACTAAAGGAGACACAAATAAATGGAAAGATACTCTGTGTTCATGGAATTAACATTGTTATATGCAAGGAATGAATCATTGAACATTACATCAAAAACTAACGATGGATTATATGTTGGTCAATTGAATCTAAATTAAAAAAATGTCCCTTCTATCCAAGACAATGTAAAGATTCAATGCAATCCCTATCAAAATACCAAGAGCATTTTTCAGAACTATAACAAACAATCCTGCAATGGGTCTGGAACCACAAAAGACCCTGAATAGCCAAAGCTATCTTGAAAAAGAGCAGAACTGAAGGTATCACAGTTCCACATTTCAAGATGTACTACAAAGCTATAGTAATCAAAACACTCTGGTACCGGCACAAAAACAGACACACAGATCGAAGGGAAAGAATAAAGGGCCAGAAAAAAAAAAAAAAGAATAAAGGGCCAGAAATAAACCCACCACTACATGGCCAAGGAGGCAATGGAGGCAAAGGAGGCAAGACTATGCCATGGGTAAAAGAAAGTCTCTTCAACAAATGGTGCTGGGAAAACTGGAATACTTTCTAACACTATTTCACAAAAATAAACTCAAAATGGATGAAAGACCTATATGTGAGAACTGAAACCATAAAAATTCTAGAAGAGAACACAGGCAGTAATTTCTCTGATGTTGGCTGTAACAATATTTTTCTAGATATTCCTCCTAACACAAGTGAAACAAAAGCAAAAATAAGCTATTGGACCTATATCAAAATTAAAAGCTTTTGTGCGGCTTTCATATAATAAGGCAACCTACTAAGGAGAAGATATTTTCAAATTCCATATCCAATAAGGCACTAATATCCAAAATAAAAAAGAACTTATACAACTCAACACCCGAAAAGCAAACAATCTGATTTAAAAATGGGCAGAGGTCCTGAATGGACATTTCCCCAAAGACATACAGATGGCCAACAGACACAAGAGAAGATGCTAATCACTAATCATCAGGAAAAGGCAAATCAAAACCACAAGATAACACTTTCCACCTATCAGAATAGCTGAAAACACAGAGATGAGAAATAACAAGTGTTGGAGAGGATGTACCGAAAATGAAACCCTCGCGGTAAGGCTGTAAATTAGTACAGCCACTGTGGAAAGCACTATGGATATGGATAATTTTATGGAAAAATTATCAGAAAAATTAAAAACAAGAATACCATATGATCCAAGAATTCTACTACTGAGTATTTACCCAAGAAAACCAAACCACTAATTATAAAAGATACATGCGCCCCTATGTTTATTGCAACATTATTTATAGTAGCCAAGATATGGAAGCAACCTAAGGGTCCATCAATAGATAGAAGAAGTAGTGCACCTACACGCACACATGCGCACACGCACGCACACACGCACACACACGAATATTCCACAGCCATATAAAAGATGAGATCCTAC
Source organism: Mustela putorius furo (assembly GCF_011764305.1). Taxonomy (NCBI): domain Eukaryota; kingdom Metazoa; phylum Chordata; class Mammalia; order Carnivora; family Mustelidae; genus Mustela; species Mustela putorius. The sequence continues at coordinate 23,863,828 of NW_025422368.1, read as the reverse complement.
CATTTGCAACATGGATGGTCCTACAGTGTATTAAGCTAAATGAAATGGTCAGACTGAGAAAGATAAAAGCCATATGATTTCATTCATGTGGCATCTAAAAAACAAATGAATAAACTAAAAGCAGAATTGGACCTATAAATACAGAGAGTTAATGGCTGCCAGAGGGAAGGAGGGTGAGGAATGGGCAAAATAGTAAGGGGTGTGGGAGATATGGGTTTCCACTTATACAATGAATAAGTCATGGGAATAAAAGGCACAGCACTGAGAATATTGTCAATGATACTGAAATTACGGTATATGTGACAGACTGCAGCTATGTGGTAAGCATAGCATAATGTATAGAGAAGTTGACTAGGCTGTACACCTGATATTAATGTAACATTGTTACAGAAATGTGGTATATACATACAATGGAAAGTTAGCCATAAAAAGAATGAATTTCTTTCACGGAAACAAATGATAATGAAAACACAATGGTTCAAAATCTGTGGGACACAACAAAGGCAGTCCTGAGAGGAAAATATATAGCGGTATAAGCCTTTCTCAAGAAACAAGAAAGGTCTCAAATACACAACCTAAACCTACACCTAAAGGAGCTGGAGAAAGAACAAGAAAGAAACCCTAAGCCCAGCAGGAGAAGAGAAATAGTAAAGATCAGAGCAGAAATCAATGAAATAGAAACTAAGAAAACAATAGAACAAATCAAGGAAACCAGGAGCTGGTTCTTTTAAAGAATTAATTAGATTGATAAACCCCTGGTCAAACTTATCAAAAGAAAAGAGAAAGGACCCAAATAAATAAAATCATGAATGAAAGAGGAGACATCACAACTAACACCAAAGAAATACAAACAATTATAAGAACATACTATGAGCAATTCTACGTCAACAAATTTGACAATCTGGAAGAAATGGATGCATTCCTAGAGACATATAAACTACCACAATTGAACCAGGAAGAAATAGAAAACCTGAACAGACCCATAACCAGTAAGGAGATTGAAACAGTCATCAAAAATCTCCAAACAAACAAAAGCCCAGGGCCAGACGGCTTCCCAGGGGAATTCTACCAAACATTTAAAGAAGAACTAATTCCTATTCTCCTGAAACTGTTCCAAAAAATAGAAATGGAAGGAAAACTTCCAAACTCATTTTATGAGGCCAGCATCACCTTGATCCCAAAACCAGACAAGGATCCCATCAAAAAAGAGAACTACAGACCAATATCCTTGATGAACACAGATGCGAAAATTCTCACCAAAATACTAGCTAATAGGATTCAACAGTACATTAAAAGGATTATTCACCATGACCAAGTGGGATTTATTCCAGGGCTACAAGGTTGGTTCAACATCTGCAAATCAATCAATGTGATACAACACATTAATAAAAGAAAGAACAAGAACCATATGATACTCTCAATAGATGCTGAAAAAGCATTTGTCAAAGTATAGCATCCCTTCCTGATCAAAACTCTTCAAAGTGTAGGGATAGAATCAAAGCCATCTATGAAAAACCCACCGCAAATATCATTCTCAATGAAGAAAAACTGAAAGCTTTTCCGCTAAGGTCAGGAACACAGCAGGGATGTCCATTATCACCACTGCTATTCAACGTAGTACTAGAAGTCCTCGCCTCAGCAATCAGACAACAAAAAGAAATTAAAGGCATCCAAATTGGCAAAGAAGTCAAACTATTACTCTTCACATTTGATATGATACTATATGTGGAAAACCCAAAAGACTCCACTCCAAAAATGCTAGGACTTGTACAGGAATTTAGTAAAGTGTCAGGATGTAATATCAATGCACAGAAATCAGCTGCATTTCTCTACACCAACAGCAAGACAAAAGAGAAATTAAGGAGTCAATCCCATTTACAATTGCACCCAAAACTATAAGATAACTCAGAATAAACCTAACCAAAAAGGCGAAGAATCTATACTCAGAAAACTATAAAGTACTCATGAAAGAAATTGAGGAAGACACAAAGAAATGAAAAAATGTTCCATGCTCCTGGATTGGAAGAATAAATATTGTGAAAATGTCTATGCTACCTAAAGCAATCTACACATTTAATGCAATCCCTATCAAAATCCCACCCATTTTTTTTTAAAGAAATGGAACAAATAATCCTAAAATTTATATGGAACCAGAAAAGAGCTCGAATAGCCAAAGAGTATTGAAAAAGAAAGCCAAAGTTGGTGGCATCACAATTCCGGACTTCAAACTCTATTACAAAGCTGTCATCACCAAGACAGCATGGTACTGGCACAAAAACAGATACATAGATCAATGGAACAGAACAGAGCGCCCAGAAATAGACCCTCAACTCTATGGTCAACTAATCTTCGACAAAGCAGGAAAGAATGTCCAATGGAAAAAAGACAGTCTCTTCAATAAATGGGTGTTGGGAAAATTGGACGGCCACATGCAGAAAGATGAAATTGGGCCATTTCCTTACACCACACATGAAAATAGACTCAAAATGGATGAAGGACCTCAATGTGAGAAAGGAATCCATCAAAATCCTTGAGGAGAACACAGGCAGCAACCTCTTCGACCTCAGCCGCAGCAACATCTTCCTAGGAACATCGCCAAAGGCAAGGGAAGCAAGGGCAAAAATGAACTATTGGGATTTCATCAAGATCAAAAGCTTTTGCACAGCAAAGGAAACAGTTAACAAAACCAAAAGACAACTGACAGAATGGGAGAAGATATTTGCAAATGACCTATCAGATAAAGGGCTAGTGTCCAAAATCTATAAAGAACTTAGCAAACTCAACACCCAAAGAACAAATAATTTAATCAAGAAATGGGCAGAAGACATGAACAGACATTTCTGCAAAGAAGACATCCAGATGGCCAATAGACACATGAAAAAGTGCTCCACATCACTTGACATCAGGGAAGTATAAATCAAAACCACAATGAGATATCACCTCACACCAGTCAGAATGGCTAAAATTAACAAGTCAGGAAATGGCAGATGCTGGCGAGGATGCGGAGAAAGGGGAACCCTCCTACACTGTTGGTGGGAATGCAAGCTGGTGCGGCCACTCTGGAAAACAGCATGGAGGTTCCTCAAAAAGTTGAAAATAGAACTACCTTATGACCCAGCAATCGCACTAGGGTATTTACCCTAAAGATACAAACGTAGTGATCTGAAGGGGCACGTGCACCCGAATGTTTATAGCAGCAATGTCTACAAGAGCCAAACTATAGAAAGAACCTAGATGTCCATCAACAGATGAATGGATAAAGAAGATGTGGTGTATATACACAATGGAATACTATGCAGCCATTTGCGACGACGTGGATGGAACTAGAGGGTATCATGCTTAGTGAAATAAGTCAATAGGAGATAGACAACTATCATATGATCTCCCTGATATGAGGAAGTGGAGATGCAACGGGGGGGGGGGGTTGGGGGGTAGGAAAAGAATAAATGAAACAAGATGGGATTGGGAGGGAAACAAACCATAAGTGACTCTTAATCTCACAAAACAAACTGAGGGTTGCTGGGGGGAGGGGGGAGGGAGAGGGGAGTGGGGTAATGGACATTGGGGAGGGTATGTGCTATGGTGAGTGCTGTGAAGTGTGTAAACCTGGCGATTGACAGACCTGTACCCCTGGGGATAGAAATATATGTTTAGGGGCGCCTGGGTGGCTCAGTGGATTAAGCCGCTGCCTTCGGCTCAGGTTATGATCTCAGGGTCCTGGGATCGAGCCCCACATTGGGCTCTCTGCTCAGCGGGGAGCCTGCTTCCTCCTCTCTTTCTGCCTGCCTCTCTGCCTACTTGTGATCTCTGTCAAATAAATAAATAAAATCTTTAAAAAAAAAAAAGAAATATATGTTTATAAAAAATAATAATAAATTTTTAAAAATGAATTTCTGATATATGCTATAATGTACAGAAAACTTGAAAATATGTTAAGTGAAATAAGCCAGACAAAAAAGGATAAACAATGTATGACCCTACTTATGTAAAATATCTAGAATAGGCAAAATCATAGAGCTAGAAAGTAGACTAGAGGTTACCAGGGCCCCAAGGAAACAAGGAATGGAATATTATTATTTAATGCATGCGGAGTTTCTAGTCGGGATAATAAAAAAAATGTTTTGGAAATAGGCAATAGTAATGGTTGTACAACATTGTGACTCTAACTAATGCCACTGAATTGTACGTTAGAAATGGTTGAAATAGCAATTTTTATGTTATATATATGTTACCAAATAAAAAAAGTCCAAAGGCCCACAATTTTTGTTTAAATGTAATTTGACATGCTTAAAATCCTTGTGTTTTCCGACTGCATGCAAAATGATTTCTATATTCTTTAATTCAACAGATCTCTTTGACCCAGTCCATGTTCATTTCCCAAGTCTCACAGTTCACCCACCTCTGTGTACAGCCTCTGCTCTTTGTGCCAGCCACTTGTTTCCTGATGAGCAGGTGCTATTTCATATTCCATGCCCTATGCCTATGCACAGTTCTTCCTTCCACCTAAAGTACCTCCTCTACTCCTGCTCAGAATGGCTCACTTCCCTTCTTCATTTAAAACTTAGCTTAGGGGCACCTGGGTGGCTCAGTGGGTTAAAGCCTCTGCCTTCAGCTCAGGTCATGATCCCAGGGTCCTTGGATCGAGCCCCACATCGGGCTCTCTGCTCGGTAGGGAGCCTGCTTCCTCCTCTCTCTCTCTCTGCCTGCCTCTCTGCCTACTTGTAATCTCTGCCTGTCAAATAAATAAAGTCTTTAAAAAAAAAAAAACTTAGCTTAAATCGGGGTGCCTGGGTGGCTCAGTGGGTTAAAGCCTCTGCCTTTGGCTCAGGTCATGATCTCAGGGTCCTGGGATCAAGCCCCACATCGGGCTCTCTGCTCAGCAGGGAGCCTGCTTCCTCCTCTCTCTCTCTGCCTACTTGTGATCTCTCTCTGTCAAATAAATAAATAAAATCTTAAAAAAAAAAAAACTTAACTTAAATCAACCTCTGCAGGAAGCTGTCCTTCCCTCCTAATCCCAGTCTTATTTAAATGCCCAACTGTTCTTGTTGTCAGGGTACCTGGGGTATGTATTACAGCAGTTATCATAATGTGTAATACTTACCTGTTTCTTTCTAACTTGTACGTGTTTCTTTTGTCTTTGTATTTCTCCCTCCTAGTCCACTGGGTGTCACATAGTAGGTACTCAAGAAATATTTAATGACTATATTCCAGGAAATCTTCATCCACGACCCTTTAAAAGAATCAGCTCTCCCTTCAAACCAAGAGTGCTGCAGAAATGGCAAACATTCTCATACATTCTTCTTTGTTTAAAAATGCCCAATATTCTGGGGCTCCACCAATGAAATCAACTTCATGTCTACTGACTAGCTTTCATGCCCTGAGTCTCTGGAAAGGATGCTATACAATCAGCACTTTGTAAAACACATAAAGTACTTTGACTTCCATCATTTCACTAGAGGAATGGAAAACAGTGGAATGAAAGAAGGATTGGGGCAGAATGGAGAAGCTCTAAGGCAGACAATGAGCAAATCAATGGGATGTATATACTCTTCTGTCTACTGCCATTACATGTGTTCTTTAAGTAGGCATTATGTCAAATGGAAGTCCAGGACTTACCTGCTGCTACGGGATGCTGATATTTCTATCCTTGTTGAAAGAAGATAGGTAAAAGGATTCTGAGAGAGCTTTTCCACCACTTTTTCTGTCATGATTCCTGACCTGGAAAGAAGGAGGTCTTGGGTCACCTCTACCCATACATGTTGGGAAATGGACAGCATGATTATCCTCATGTGCCACAAGTCCCCAACCCTGTCCAGTTGAAGAGAGACAGGAAGTAGCGTGTAATGAAGTACCACACTAACAGTCGGGCGTTCTAACTACTTGTGTAATGTTAGGCAAGCCATTTGATATTTCTGCATCCGGGCTTCATTTTCTAAACTATGGGCAACTGGCTAATCTTCAGTGTTGTCTTCTGCCAAAAAATCATTATCTGCCAGTACTTGGCATGTTTCCATTACTTCCCCTACCATGGACTCCACTTCCCATTCACTCCCCAAACCACTGAAGGTCGCAGCCATCCCGGCTCTGCAGCATAAAACTGTCGCCTCTAGGATCACACCTCCACTTCAGCAGCTCACAGTCTTATCTGGATACTAAAAAAGCACAACAGTGCTTATGATTCCGAAGAAAAGGAAAATAAAAAGGACTGACAATCACTTCGAGCTTGAGCTGAGTGGGGACTACAAACTGCTGATTCAGGATGTAAGATGGTAAACAGTTCTAGACCAGTCACTTGGTCAACTGAAGTTATTTATGAGCATTCACATTAGTAGAACAGTCGGAGAGAATACAGACAACCCAGAAAAGTAGATAACCTTCAGGTCATTTGTACGTAGCTTGGGAAGTGCACTGGTTCTTACATTTGAATAAACACTGATTCTGCTGTCTTGGGAGTTTTAACTAAATCAGAAAGTACATTGGAAAGAACAGTCTTAAAAAGAGGTGGTTTCTTCCAGTATGTCATCCTGTCCCCCTATTCAAAAATTTTCCCTTCCTTCATAGAGACCTATCAACTTCCTCATTTATGTAAAGTACCAGCCTAAAATGGAGTACTCTAGATCATAATATTTACTTTGCCTTATCATTTTCACCATACAAACCCTAGCTTTGGGGAGTTTATTAAAGAATATTTGGGGCTGCAAGCTGCATTAAGCAACGAAAGTAAACAAGAAGAAAACAAGTATCTTCAACATTGACTTTGTTATCTACTTGGCTTAATAAACATGAAAAACAAGAGTTTTATAGGATTCAACTGGCCACAGATGACCAAGGGTTGGTGATTATATAAGTGATGGATAAGGTAAGAAGCAATGTGGTATTTGTTAAGTCAAACACACAGAAAGATGTTCTCCTCATGGTTAAGCAATTCATTTAGGAAGGTTAGTATCGTGCTGTAACCATAAATGTTAAGCAAACTAACCCTATGTTCCTATGTCTTTCAGACCCCAACTGACCCTCCCTAGATACCTAATAAGCTTCAGAGTTGGATGGGAAAGTTACAGATCAGTCAATGATGGGTGGTGGTTGGGTGGATAAGTAATTGTCCCTATCCAAATGTTACCATGTAACATTTTCAAATCGATGATTTAAAAAGTAATCTTTTTTCTTCCCCTTAGAATGAAAGATTTCATGGGCTTAAAGGAATAAATTCACTTACTGGGATGGGCCTGAGTCACTTCCTTTTCGTTTTCTTGGAAACTCTATCACATGTGGGCTGAGGGATCCAACAGCTGTTGGTTTTGTCCATGGGCTCATATGACTGGAAACCACAGGAGAAATGCACTGGTTCTCTTCAAGGAGTATTCTGTCTACGAGAGATAAAGCACAATAACATCTATTTTTAACATCAACTTTGACTTTATACATATCCCTATCACATACTTTAAGTGGTTTTTATCTTTATATTTTAAAAATATCAATTACAACATAACATAGAATGAAAGACAAACTATGAACACTCAAATACTAGTTAGAAATATATTTGTTAGTCCATATTTTTAAGCTTATTTCCACTGTTTATTGTAAAAAGATTGTAGAAAATAGGGAAAATGCAAAGAATAGAAAGGAAGGGGGAAATCCTATATCACCAACTGATGTTACTAGTTAGAGATGTTTCCCTTTAGAATTTTTTCCATAGTTGTCATCAAAGTAATTGAAATCATAGCATATGGTATATTCTACTTTATTTACAAATCACTGTGAAAATTTTATAGTACTATTACAAATTCTTTGTGTTGTAGCTATGTAAACATTTTTTTAAAAGATTTTATTTATTTATGTATGTATTTATTTATAGCAAGAGATTGATGTGCAAAAGCAGCAGGAGGAGCAGAGGGAGAGGGAGAGAGAATCCCAAGCAGACTCCCCACTTGGTATGGAGTGTGATGAGGGGCTTGAACACATATGACTCTGAGATAATGACCTGAGCCAAAACCAAGAGTCAGTTGCTTAACTGACTGAGCCACCTGGGTGCCCTGCTACTTAAACATTCTTCTATTGTGACAATCTATGTTTCTTTCAACCATCACAAATATGTGTTGTAATACATAAAGCTTTTCATTTACTGGTTATTTCATTTAGATGGCATCCCAGAATAACATCAAGGGATGTGAATATTTTTAACCCTAAATTGCAAAATATGATAAAATCCTTCTTGTATAAAGTGTGGTTTATTAAATGCTTTATAAAATATAAAAATAAGAATCATTGAACTAAAAATAACAGATGTTCCAAAAGTAGGCCTCCCTGAGTAACTGTATTTCTCATATTAAAATGGATATAACAGGTTAAAGATCATCTGTAACTTACAACATAGATTGAAAACATATAAGAAGTATTAATAAAGAGAATGCAATGAATCTACAAGAGTGGGAGATTTTTAACAGCTCTCTAGCAGTACCTAACAGATCAAGCATTCAGAAACACTGATGTAGAAAATTTGATCCACACAATGGACAAGCTTGGTGAAATAGACATCTACAGACCTCTACTCTTAGCCAGTGTCTGTTTTGCAGCACCCATGGAGCATTTATAAAAACTGACAATATACTGGACAAAAAGCACATCTTAACAGTTTCAAAAGAATGATATTCTACATCAAACATTTACTGATTCAGTGTAATTATGCTTGACACCAGTAACAAAAAGATAATAGAAAATCCCTGTATCTTCAAAAATTAAGAAATACACAAATAACTTGTTCAAAGCAGAATTCATTGGCAATCCAGAAGATCCAAAGTAATCTACAGTGGAATCCTGATCCCATGGCTACAATGGAAAAGTTGCAGGACTCCAAGTGTAAGCAAAGATGTGAAAGAATGGGAAGTTTTGGGGCGCCTGGGTGGCTCAGTGGGTTAAGCCGCTGCCTTCGGCTCAGGTCATGATCTCAGGGTTCTGAGATCAAGTCCCGCATCGGGCTCTCTGCTCAGCAGGGAGCCTGCTTCCTTCTCTCTCTCTCTCTCTCTGCCTGCCTCTCAGTGTACTTGTAATTTCTCTCTGTCAAATAAATAAATAAAATCTTTAAAAAAAAAAAAAAAAAAAAAAAAAAAAAAAAAAAAAAGAATGGGAAGTTTTCTGTTTTGCTGGTGGGAACATAAATTGCTACAACCGAAGCCACTTTTGTATTACCTAAAAAGTGGGATATTCATATAACATTTAATTCAGCATTCCAGTCCTAGGTACATAGAAAACCTCCATGCATATTAAGAGACATGTACAAAAAAATGCATTGGTAGCACTGCTTGTAACTGAAAAACAAAAATAAAAACCTGAGAAAACTGGAAGCTAAATTTCCTTCAATAGATGGATTGTTTATTAAATGAAATACTAATGGCAGTTACAATGAATTAAGTACTGATATCAACATGGATGAATCTCAAAATAATAATTCTAGGCAAAAAATGTCACATCTAAAAACATACATCATGTTTTCATTTTTAATTTTAAAAAATTGTTTTTTTGAGAGGGAAAGTCCACATGTGCACACGAGCAAGGGGGAGAAAGAAGGGGGAGGGAGAGAATCCCAAGCAGGCTCCACACCCAGCGCAGCCCAATATGGGGCTTCATCTCATGATCCTGAGATCATGACTTGAGCAGAAATCAACACCACAAGGGCTTAACCAACCAAGCTGCCCAGGCACCCAAAGCATATTTTTTAAAAAAAGATTTATATAAAGTTGAAAAATAAGTAAAACTGATCAATATTTTTTAATAATATCCATAGAGGTTGCCACACTGTACAGAAAAGTAAAGGAACAGTTAACACAAAATTCAGAATTCTCTTTGGGAAAAGAAAAGGAGTATCTGGATGCGATCAGTGAAGGACACACATGGGCTTCTAAGAATTCATGTTCTACTTCTTAAGCCTGGTGTGAGTTTACAGATTTCTAAAATTCTTTAAACTACACATAGAATTTCTACAGCCTTCTGTAAGTTACAGTACATTTCACAATATAGAAGTGAGGAGAATAATTTTATCCATGATTTTTGGCCACTTGGGAATTAAGTTTCTCATTTTTGGTATTTGAAGACTTCTTGGCTTGGACTCTCTTAATGGGAACAATTCAGGATCACCAGAAACCACATGAAATTAACTGTGATTTCAGCTTCCAGACTTTAATCCAATGGACTTTGAATGGCAGAATGCCATCTGTCTTCACAGAAAAAAGTGGGGAGTTTCTTACAATAAATGACAAATCAATAGAAAAAAATTCACCAACACTGAACCAGACTTCAACCTGGTATGTATAATACCAGACCTCCCCCACCCATCTCCAATCCTCCAACATACTCAAGCAAGCACATGGTTTCCCTTGCATAAGGTCAAAAAAAATAGTTTCTTTTTTGCCTCTCATTCTAGGAAGCATAATCTCCACATTTCAGTCTTACTTCCTAACCTTTAAAATAAGAAATGGACCATCTTAAGACTGCAAATAATGTTCTTTTCACAAAATCAAAACCTAAAGCTCTAAGGGCCTTTATCTGTATGTTCCCTAATGAGAGGGGGAGTACTGCCCCTAAATTAGCTATGTTCCATCAAGTTTAAGTTTCCTATGTCAGTAGAAGGGTATTCAAAGGCTTTCTGTAAACAAAAGGAAAGGCTTTCTGTAAACAAAAGGAAAATATGTGTTAGTGGGACTAATTAGGTCTGGATGAAAAGATCTGTTCTTTGGAAACAATTCAGCCTTCATGTAATAGATTTTTATGTTAGAAGGTGACTCATAAAGAGTGAAGATTTCATTTTTAACTTCCCAATTTACTTTCAGCCTCCACAATTACTTATTTAGAAGATGAGACCATGTGTTAGGAATTGAAAGTTAATTCTGCTTTTATATAAGTCATTTTGAAGGTATATGCTTCAATATTTTGATACTATCTTTCTTCATCAAGTTGCCACTTCTCAATGATGAAGATAATAAATGTTATTTGTTTCCAGAAAAATAACTACTAATACATTTCTATAATACTATTATCCTACTTTTTAAAAAGTTTATCTTTGTATAGTTGATAAGCAATGTTACATTAGTCACCATTGTTTTATGTTACATTAGTCACCATGGTATTATAACAGCACTGCATGGTGACAGACAGTAGCTATACTTACATTGAGCATAGAGTAATGTATAGTGATGTTGAATTACTATGTTGTTCACCTGAAACTAGATTCCCTATGCTGCACCTTTCATTCCTATAACTTATTCGTTCCATAACTGGAAGTCTGTATCTCCCGCTCCTCTTTACCTATTTTGCCCATTCATCGACCTGCCTCCTCTCTGGTAACCTTCAGTTTGTTCTCTGTATTTATAGATCTGGTTTGGCTTTTTGTTTATTCACTTATTTTGTTTTCTAGATCCATATGAATGAAACTGTATGATATTTCTATTCCTCAATTTGACTTATTTCACTTATCATAATACTCTAGGTCTGTCCATATTGTTGCAGATGGCAAGATCTCATCCTTTTTTATGGCTGTGTATGTGTGGTGAATATATATAGTCACCAAGTCTTCCTTACCTACTCATTTATCAATGGATCCTTAGGTTGTTTCTATATCTTAGCTATTATAAATAATGCTGCAATAAACATAGGGGTGCATAGATCTCTTCAAACCAGTGTTTTCATTTTCTTTGGGTAAGTACCCAGTATAGGAATTAGTGTATCATGGGATATTTCTGTCTTTAATTTTTTCAGGAACCTCCACACTCTTTTCCACAGTGGTGCACGAGGCTTCCTTTTCCTCCACAATCTCACCAACACTTGTTATTTCTTGTCTTTTGATTTTAGCCATTCCTGACGGGTGTGAGGTGGTATCTCATTTGGTTTTGATTTGCATTTCTTTTCCTGATGATTAGTGATATTGAACATCTTTTCACATGTCTGTTGGCCATCTGGAGGTCTTTGGGAAAATGTCTATTCGAGTCCTGTGGCAGCGTCAACAAGACTGACTCCATCTTTGGCCCTCCATCTTGTTCATGTTTGCACAATGACCTCTTTTAAGGCAGTGTGTTCTGGTCCCCTTGGAGATTTATATACATACCTTAGAGAGGGATGCCAAGACTGGGATGGTGGAAAGGCTTGTTCTGGCCTCTCATGAATCTGTCAGAGATAACATAGTCTTCTTTCTTGATGCACAGGTGGTGCCACCAGATCTAATTAAAGGGTTGCTGTCAATTAAGTGCATGCAAGCCCTTTGAGGTACACGTGAACCCTATGATCCTACTACAGTGCCCTTCTGCATGTCCCCTCACTCTATAAAATCTGTGGACTAAGGGCTGGACTTCGTGAGAATAGCTATGCAGCTGCCAAGGATCACCCTCTGCCCAATATCCCAAGTCAGTCAGTTATGCTGAATAAAGCTCAGTGTAAACTTTACAGAGTAGCCGGCTTCATTTTCCAGTCTCAAAGTACCTTTTCAGTTTGGGGGATATTTTATGGACCCTTCTCCACCTCCTAAAAGGTTCTGTGCCCATTTTTTAAATGGATTGTTAGATTTTTTTAATGTAGAGTTGGGTAATATACGTTATTTAGCTCAGTAAAATAATTCAGAACTTAGACTAAACAAAGATAGTATGCATGTCTTTAAAAAGGAGGCTTTGTGGTTTATTTAAAATGACATTGGCAGGGCACCTGGGTGGCTCAGATGGTTAAGCATCAGCTCAGGTCATGATCTCCAGGTCCTGGGATCAAGACCCACACTGGGCTCCCCACCCAGTGGGGAGTCTGTTTCTCCCTCTCCCTCTGTGTCTCTCTCTGCTCATGTGTCCCTGCTCTCTGTCTCAAATGAATAAATCAAATTAAACAAACAAACAAATAAATAAAATGACGTTAGTTGGGGCACCTGGGTGACTCAGTTCGTCAAGCACCTGCCTTCGGCTCAGGTCACAATCCCACGGTCCTGGGATTGAGTCCCACATCAGGTTCCCTGCTCAGTGAGGAGCCTGCTTCTGCTTCTCCCCTCTGCTGCTCCCCCTGCTTTCCTACTCATATGCTTGCTCTCTCTCCTGCTGTCACATAAATAAATCTTTAAAAAATGAATAAAATGAGATGCTTGTTACTTAAAAAAAAAGAAGTAAAATGACATTAGCATTACATCTCACTCCATTCTACATACATCTCCCTGGTGACGGTCATCAATGTAACAATATTTTAAAGGTCTGCCATTTAGTATCAGTAGCTCAAAGATGAAAATAAATTGTGGGAAATGAGCAGCTGCTTGGGAATTGTAAGCAGGGGAGAATAAGCAGCCATTTGATTTAGGCTCATAGTTACAAAGGGTTCAAATTTAGGATTTGACATTGTGCTTGAAAGAAAATATACATATACCCATACACATAAGCACACACACATTCACATACAGGCATTGGCAAGATGGAAAAAATATACTTTTCATACAACTTATAAACTTTGTCCCACTACCAACTCTCATTGCAGTAGTGTGCTCTATGTTAAAATTTATATAAAGCATAAATTAACCTATGAATAACTTTGTGTTAAAAACAATTTGTGCAATGTGAACATTTGCTTCTTAATTTCTGAGAATCCACGCCCTAAATCAGATTACCCAAATGATAATGTCTTACTTAACCTCAAGGTCAGGAATATTCAAATGTTGTTAATTGTCCCCCTAGTGTCCTTCTGCTGGTCCAGGATCCAATCCAGGATCACATGAAATATTTAAGGTCTGTTATGTGTCTTCACATAACAGACTTTAAATCGCGTCCTTTAAATTGTAACATTTCCTCAGTCTTCTTTTGTCCTTGAGGTTTTTGAAGAATAGATATTGGCCAGCTGTAGAGAATGTCACCCAGTTTGAGCTTGTCTAATATTTCTTCATAACTAAATTCAAGTCATGAAATTTTGTCAAGAATGCCACAAAAGGGACGCTGTGTCCTACTCAGTGCTAAATGCCCACAACTTTTCTTTTCTTTTTTTTTTTTTTTTTTTTTTTTTTGCCGCCTCTGGGACTTTTTATTGCTACACTGAGATCTGCTCTTCAGGATTCCAAAAGGTGTTCAGCTTTTAGACTCAACAGAAGAGGCAGAGAAAGGTTTATTAGATCCGCTATAAGCTGCAATATGGAAAGATTTGAGAACACTATCATCTCTTATGCCCAAATCCTAGCCCAGTGCCTGACACATAATAACAGGGTTTGTTGAAAGGATGAACTGCATTTCATTTCATTACCCCAGACATTCAAATGAGAAACTGTAAGAGATGTGAAATCCAAACTAACATATTCACTCTCCTGGAATGCTGGAATGATAATGTTCCCACGATAAGGAATACGTGAGTCCCCACTATACCTATTTCACAAATAGGATTACTTCTGCTTCCTTCCATTACTTCATTTTTACCGTTTTTTCCCCCAGAGTGGGAAAAATATACTTGATTGTGTGTTGGAAAAAAGGTACTGTGTGATACAGGATTTGGCAGTCTGAAGTAGCTTTCTAGAACAACAAGCAGTAATTGTATTGGTTTGTGGTAACGCATTTCAAGAGAAAGTCAAAAATTGTTTATTACTAACATATTACTATAAGATGCTTAGTCACATAATAGATAAAGTACTAATTGGTACTATACAAGAATAAGACCATCTACATATAGTACTATACACAAATCATGAAAAGGCTTTTGCTCAGGAGAGATTAAAAATACTCCATTATTTCACAGTGGGTTTTTTTTTTTTTTTTAAGATTTTTATTTATTTATTTGACAGAGATCACAAGTAGGCAGAGAGGCAGGCAGGGGTTGGGGGAGAGCAGGCTCCCTGCTGAGCAGAGGGCCAGATGCAGGGCTCAATCCCAGGACCCCGATACCATGACCTGAGCCGAAGACAGAGGCTTTAGCCCACTGAGCCCCCCAGGCACCCCTATTTCACAGTATTTTTTAAGAGCCTAATGTAAGCTGCGGTCAAGAAGCTTATAATCCTGAATATGTTTGTGCACATGTAGGTCAGATTAGATCCAGAGACAGGTATGAGTTTAGGCTACAAGACCACAGACAGAACAGCACCAAATTCTGTTTGGGGGAAGGGAGAACAACAGCATCTTTTCAGGCTAAGAGAACATCATCAACAGGTGGCAGAAGAAACACATTGAGTAAGATCCTATGTCATCATCAATGATGACGTTCAGTTGTTGACTCAATGAATACGTATCAGAGTCAAGTTCTAGAAAATGCCTCTCCTGATATAAGTCTGATGGGTAAGATTGGACTTTTCCAAAGTAAATTTTACCTTCTTGCCTGTGAAACAAAACACACACTAAATTGACCTATATGACCAGAAACCGGACCCCAGATCATTTTTCACCATGCAGAAATGCAGGTTGCCTAGAAGATTCAAAATAAGGATGAGGCTTAGATTCACTGAAATTTCATGAAAGTCCCTCAAGACTTATTTACCTCTCAATTTTTACTCTGCTTAGAAAAGGCAGGAAAGTCTCTCTCTCTCTCTCTCTCCCTGACCACCTTTCCTGAGTTGTCCAGGCAAACAGTCCACCGAATCCAGAGGAAGAGCACCTATGTAGTGACACTCATCTCTGAAGCCGGCAAAATATCTTACGCAAAATAGGGGTAAAAGGAAGAGAGTAAGATACAGGAGCCTGAGTCTATCATTTTCTAAATTCCCATCTGTACTCAGACAGAATGTGCCGACAGACCCTTCACACTGCTACTATTTTTGCAAAGTATTCAATCTCAGACTCTAACACATACCTTACTATTACAGAAAAATTTCTCCCATGAAAACCTGGTTTTCCCATGATCTCAGCCTCAGTGACCTTGGCAGAGGAGATTTCGAGCTTTGATTTAAAAGGATTTTTATGTGGGTCTACCTACAGAGACATGAAGGACATATAGATACCCAGACAATGCCTTCTGATAGAGATATTTTGTATCCACTAATAACCTGGCGTCCGGTTTTTGCACGTCAAAAAAAAAAAAAAAAAAAAAAGTCTTTTACCATGCTCAGAGGGTTGTATTGGTGGCTTCTCAACTCTGGCTTTCTGTTTGTTGGAAAGGACAACATCTTTGGTGAATGGGTGTGGCTTGGATAAAGGAAGACAAAGAAGCAATTCTACGTTATCTTCTAGGGAAGTGTTTATTTTCTTGTAGCTCCATTCCATTGCTGCTCTTGAAGCAAAAACATGACTTGGTATTTGCCCCTGGGAAAATTAGTGGGAAACAGCACACAAGTGGAGCGGGAAGTTCAGCAGGGGTGCTCTGATGTCCTATCACTCTTCAGTTGCAGACCCAAGGGGAAGAGAGGGACCCAGCACCCTTGCACCTTGATGCTACTTGAGTATCCTCCTGCAGCAATCTAGCCAGTAAGAGACAGTCACAATCCAGCCAGTGAGGAGCCTCTACACTGCCAGTCTCAGTTTACTCCAATGGACTGTTTATTTTTTTAATTTTGTCTGTTTATTTGTCAGAGAGAACACACATGAGTGAGACAAGCAAGGGGAGGAGCAGGCATAGGGAGAAGCAGTCTCCCTGTGGAGCAAGTAACCTCCTGGGATCATGACCTGAGCTGAAGGCAGACACTTAACTGACTGAGCCACCCAGGCACCCCAGAGGACAAAAATTTTTTCCTTAGCGGCTATGGATGCTGCTATATGGATTGAATGTGTGTGTGTGTGTGTGTGTGTGTGTGTGTGTGTGTGTTTCCCCCCATTCATATGTTCAAATCTAATCCCCAAGATTAGATGGTATCTGGAGCTGGGGCCTTTGGGAGGTATTATGGGTCTGAGGGTGATGGTATCTGGAGCTGGGGCCTTTGGGAGGTATTATGGGTCTGAGGGTGAAGCCCCTGTGAATGGAATCAGAGCCCTTATCCAGAGGCCAGAAAGCTAGTTCCAGACTCTGCAGGAACCCTCAGACTTCTAGTTGTCAGAACTGTGAGGAATAAACTGCTATTGTTGATAAAGAATAACATAAAATAAAAATGGTATGTCTGAGTTTTATGAACATGGAAAATGCTTACGCAATGTTTATTTTGAAAAGCAGGATGAAAGACAGAGACTACGCAAAAATAAGAAACAAAGACAATCTACAGGCAGGGGAGAAAAAAACCTGGAAGGAGATGCAGGGAAATATTTTCAGGTGTTTTGTCTGAATGGGCAATCAAAGGACTTTCTTCCTTTCTACTTTTCTGTATTGTTCCAAAACTGTAAGTATGGGGTCTTAACATTTGTAAGACATGCATACATCTGAGAAGGAAAAAGGAGGGCATATATGGACTGCTGGGAACTAGCAAGCATGTCAATGCAGCTGGGCACAGTATGAAACATTAGGAAATCAAACTGGAAAAGTCATCGCACTAGTTCACGCAGGGCCCTTGTATGTTCCACTGAGGAGACACAGCTTTATTTCCAGGTAGCAGGGAGCTAATGAATTTGTGGAGTACTGCATCTCAGTCCCCTTTGTTTCCTGGGCAGTCCTCACAAGGGAGGGGTACGTCTGCACTGCCCTCCCTACCAAAAGCTAGTATTCCCAATAAAAGCTGAAAAAAACCCTTTTACTTTGGGATTAGAATCTCACATGTGGATCCACAACCACTCATTTCAGATACAATGTTAGAACATCACAGAAGGATCAATCCTTTTTTTTTTGGAAAGATTTTAGATTTTATTTATTTATTTGAGAGAGAGAATACAGAGGGAGATAGAGAGAGACGCAGACTCCCCACTGAGCAGGGGGCCAGATGCGAGACTCAATCCCAGGACCCTGGGATCATGACCTGAGCTGAAGGCAGACACTTAATGGCCTGAGCCACCCAGGTGTCCCTCAATCTCTCCTATATAGGGAGGAAATTTTATTCTCTTGGCCTTGGTGTCAAAAGTAGGAAGGATATCTAAAAGGTAAAAGTCCCCAGGATGCCTCTTAGGGGAAGGAGGTTCCGATATGATGAGAAAGAAACCCAGGTAGAAGACCCTGGGACAAAGTAGAACTATCTCAGACTTCATAAACAGAAAGCCAATTTAGCCTTATTCTGTCTGTTAATTTTTATTTTAAGACTCTCTTCCTTTGAGTTCCAAATGGTAAAGGGGAAACCATACTCTTCTAGATTCCATGGACGTGGAGCTTTGCTGGCATGTGATTTTGTCCATGATTACACAATAGCTGAGACTGATTACACAAAGAATTGAAGCAGAAAAAAGTTTCGTTTGCCCACAGTCAGTCACTTTCGAGGGAAGTATACAGAAGATCAAAGGACAAAGAAGTGATGTCCGTATTGTAGTGAAATGGGCCATCCCAGAGTACAGGCTGGGTAGGAAAGCAAGAGACCCCTAGAAGGTGCTGAAAGAATAGACCAGTGTTCGGAATGTTTGTATAAGTGAGAGAGTCATCAAAATAGGACAGTATAATCGGCAGGGAGAGGTTCATACTTGGGGATTCATAGGCAAAGAATTTCCAGCTGATTCAAGGGTCTACGGAAGGTGTGCCCAAGGGAGTGCAGCAGGGAAGAGACAAGAGAGGAAGAGGTCTAAGAATATACAAAGGTAACATTCTAGAGATAGATGATTAAAAAGTGAGGACAGAAGAGGATGAAAGGAACACAAAACCTACATGAAAAATAAGAAAGTGACCATGGGGAATAATCTCAGAAAATGGCAAGGAGGCTCAAATAATGCCAACTTCCTCTCCTAGTTCTGAAATAAACAAGCCAGTGATTAGCTTCCACGACTCCCTGATTATCATTTCCTTCACATTCGGGCTGACCACATGACAAATAACCTGAGCACTACTGAAGTGGAAAAAGGGATACTTCTTCCCCCTATCAAACTGACCAATCCTGGTAAGTGGTTATACTGGCAAAGGAGCCTTGGAGAAGATGAGGTGAGAAGAGGGAGACTGTCACAGTTTCATATACTTTTTGTGGGAATAACAATTGGTAGAACCATTCTGAAAGGCAATTTGAAAAGTTCTATCAAGGGACATGAAGATACTTCTATCCTTTGCCCCAGCAATTCTGTTTCTTTGAGTTTATGTTTAAATTATTAAAGATATACATAAAGACTTTTGACATAGAAATTTATTAAACTACTTCAACTGTATAAACCTGAAAACAACCTAAAGGTATCAACAAACAAGGGAACTAAAAAACTAAGTGTAATCATGGGATGGACTATTATAGAGCTCTTGTTTTTTTAAAAGAAAGATTGTAGAGAGAGAGAAAGAGCGTGAATACAGGGACAGGCAGAGGGAGAGAATCCCAAGTAGGCTCCCTGCTGAACATAGAGCCCAACATAGGGCTCCCTCTCACGACCCCGAGATCATGACCTGAGCCAAAACCAAGGGTCAGACACTTAGCCAACTGAGCCACCAAGGAACCCTGCAACTGCTATGCAGCCTTTAGATACGTTTCCAAATTATTTATGAAATGGTAAACACTATGTAGAATATTAAACTTGATGTTTTTTGTCCTTGTTTTATTTTTTTTTTTTTTTTTTTTTAAAGATTTTATTTATTTATTTGACAGAGAGAAATCACAAGTAGGCAGAGAGGCAGGCAGAGAGAGAGAGAGGAGGAAGCAGGCTCCCCGCTGAGCAGAGAGCCCGATGCGGGACTCGATCCCAGGACCCTGAGATCATGACCTGAGCCGAAGGCAGCGGCTTAACCACTGAGCCACCCAGGCGCCCCTGTCCTTGTTTTAAAATACAGTATATTAATAGGAAAAATCTGGGGTAAAGCTAACAGATCAGGAAATGATGCCAACAAAATGGTAGACTATTAAATTCCCATGGGGCATGTTATACCATAGGGAAAGTAGGGAGCATGTGGGGGAAGCACAAGGGTCAGTCAGGCGGAAGAGAGAGAGCGGGTATCCGTGGACAAGAGCCTTTATTTTGTGTGTGTGTGAGAGAGAGAGAGAGTGTGTGTGTGTGTGTGTGTGAAAGAAAATAGGCTGTGGACAAAGTGACTGTCCAGTTGTCTGTTTACCTGGCCCAGGAAAATGAGGATAGCTGGATAGTAGCCTAGAGTGTGAGATGCCAAAAAAAAAAAAAAAAGAGGTATTTGGGGAACAGCCTCTGGACTGGTTGGTTTAAATTTGAAAAGTACACTCACAGGCAAGTTGCTTATTATCTCTAGAACTGGGTTAAATCCTGGGAAAGGCAGGATTAATATCGCAAAGCATCAGAATACAGAAAATTAAAAATATGGTTAAAAGATTTATATTTTAATTTAAAATTTGAAAATAAAAATTTTCAAATTTTCTACAATTAACCCATATTTTTTTTAATTCAGAAAAAATAAATATACCACAAAAATACTGTGTCATTCACAAGCCTGGACTATCTTTGAAAGGATAAATTTATACTGATAATAAAGAGTCATGGATGCAGACTGCCTTATACATATTTTTTTTTAAGATATATTTATTGGGGCACCTGGGTGGCTCAGAGGTTAAAGCCTCTGCCTTCGGCTCAGGTCATGATCCCAGGGTCCTGGGATCGAGCCCCATGTCAAGCTCTCTGCTCAGCAGGGAGCCTGCTTCCTCCTCTCTCTCTACCTGCCTCTCTGCCTACTGTGATCTCTGTCTGTCAAATAAATAAATAAAATCTTTTAAAAAATGATATATTTATTTTAGAGAGAGAGTGAGAAAGCACGTGAGTGGGTGTGGGGGATAGGAAGCAGACGGGGGGCTCCATCTCAGGACCCTAAAATCACAACCTGAGCTGAAATCAAGAGTCCCATGCCCAACTGACTGAGACACCCAGGTGCCCCACCTTATATATTGTTTTTTTTAATCCAAAGAACAGGGGTGCCTGGGTGGCTCAGCTGGTTAAGCATCCAACTCTTGGTTTCAGCTCATGTCATGATCTCAGGGTCATAAAATAGAGCTCTATGTCGAGCTCTGCACTGGGTATGGAGCCTGCTTAAGATTCTCTCTCTAGAAAAAACAACAACAACAACAACAACAAAAACAAACATGACCTGCTGATACTGTGAACTTTACGTTGCTAAAGATAGGAGAACACACAGCCACTTTCACAGATCATTTAATGTTTTCCTAAAGAGAAGGAACAGGGAGTTTCTAATCAAATGCACAGGATTCCAGACCGACCCCAGTCCTAAACTGTGTGTGAAAGAGAGATCTGTTGGCAAGGAATTCAAGAGAGTTTCCACAGGAGTCACCTGCCTAGAGTGGATCCCTCTGTGGATGAGGGGGAGGGGTAAGTGTACAGATTTCAGAAAGCGGCAGCCACCTGGCTTTGAACACAGCTACAAGCCACACTGGATAACTGATTTAAAGCATTAGTGAGATGCCAGGTTTAATGCTTTCTAGGAACTGTGGCAACACAGTCCATGAAGGGCCCTTGTTTGTGCCTGGGAACAGCCCTGCTCTGCCAAAGGCACCTACTTGTCCATGGGGAGTGACAACCTATACTGTTTTCTAAGGACTCTGCTAAGGGAAGAACTTCCGGACTGTATAGACTTCATAAAATATCCAGCAAGGGTACATCAGCCTCCGTCCTCACCTCTAGGTCTGCCTAAGAGTCTTTCCCTCTCCCCGCCCCTCCCACCTCTAAAACAAATAAATCTTTAAAAAAAAACAAAAACAACAAAAAAAGAATGAGATAAATGTTGAAGCCTTTTAGAATCTGTGAAGCTTTGTTGGATGGATGTCAGGCCATGCACTACTTACTTATGTGAGGTGCGTATAATGGGCTCCTGGCAAGGTATGAGAACCCAATGGACACATATGTACACCCATCTCCACCTCCTGCATGGTCGGATTGAATTATGTGATACATAATTAAAGCCAAGTCAAATTCATGGTCTGGTTGACTGCAGAGCTGTGTTAAATCAGAAATAAACAGTATCAGAGGGGAACCTGGGCGGCTCTCTCAGTTAAGTGACCAGGTCTTGATCACAGGGTTGTAGTTCAAGCTCCTTGTTGGGCTCTGCACTGGGTGTGGAGCCTACTTAAAAAAAAAAAAAAAAAAAGAAAGAAAGAAAGAAAGGAAGGAAGAAAGTAAGAAAGAAAAGAAAAAAGAAATACAGTGCTAGATAATTCAGATTTCCACATGAAAATCCTTACCTAATCAGTAAAAAATAAATTTCTCCCACCCCCTTCAAAGAAGGTAATGTGAGACATTAATCAAAAATCATATACATAATTCAGAACTGTCATGACTGCTGGAATTAAAAGCTGTGTGCTCTGAGAGACTATTTGATATGCAAACTATGAGTGGTGTGATTATTGCACAAAACAGATGTAAGTATTTCTCTCTATTGCTCAAACTCTAGCAGTGGTTCCCCACTGAATTGAAGATGCCATGTAACAGGGAGTCATGCAGAGCACAGCGCGTTCTCTCTACTGGCCTCACCCTCTAGTGTCCTCTCATTCATGAGCCAGGCCAAGGCCACAGAACCCGAAGTGATGCTCCCCAGTCATACTGCAGTCCCTCAAGATCTGCCTCCCTGGACCTATTTGTCCCTTGTCTGGAATGCTGTTCCCAAATCAGAGTAACATAAATGTTATCTGTCAAGACATTTAGGTCAGATCTTAACTCCTATAAGAAGACTTCTCTGCCCACTGCCCCAACACCTGCTATCCAACCGGGTCCCCTTCTGTGTAATATGGGGGCACTTTGTAATTGATACCATTGTTAAGCTTATTCTATTTCACTGTGATTATCTTTTTACTAGTCAGCCTGCCTCACCAGACACAACTCCTTGAGGGCAGGGACCATGTTTTTATTCCCAGGTTGACAGAGTCCCTGTGTCACCTCACCCACACTCAATGTTTGATGTAATGATGGATGGTCCAGTAATTCGTATTAAGTTAACTCCTAACTATTCAGAAAATATTAGATCTGTATTTCCCCCTATTTATCAAAAATAAACTTGCAATGAACAAATGAATTAACTGTATGGAAATACAATCATAAAGGTATAAGAAAAAATATCTGTAAATATTTACATAATTGTAAAGACTTCTGAAGGAAGTAGCAAAGGTAAAAGCCATGAAAGAAATGACATTAAAAAGTTAAAATTTCTGTATACCAAAACCCACCATAAAATTAACACATATAAACTAAACTGGAGAAAAGCTTCCCTATGCCCTTTGCAGTCCATCCTTCCCTCTATCCCCAACCCCAGGCAGAGTGACTTTTTTGGCATTTTCTAGATTTTATATAAATAGAACTATATGATATGTGCCCTTTTGAGAGGGCTTCTTTTCCACATGATTTTGAGATTCACCCATGTTGTTGCATGTATTGGTGGCTTCCTCCTTTTTATTGCTTACTCCTTTGGGTGGAGATCATATTTTGCTTATCAATTTTTTAAAAAGATTTTATTTATTTGATAGAAAGAGGGAGATCACAAGTAGGCAGAGAGGCAGGCAGAGAGAGAGGAGGAAGCAGGCTCCCTGATGAGCAGAGTCTCCGAAGCGGGGCTCGATTTCAGGACCCTGAGATCATGACCTGAGCCGAAGGCAGAGGCTTTAACCACTGAGCCACCCAGGCACCCCGATACTTTATCAATTTAATTCACTTGTTAATTCTAATTTTTGGCAATTATAAACAAAGCTGCTACAAATATTCATGTACGAGTCTTTCTGTAGACAAACGTTCCCATTTGTCTTAAGTACTTGGACATAGAATGACTCTATTGTAAGACAGGTGCATGTTTAACTTTTTGAAAAACTGCCTAACTGAGTCCCCTAAGAGCTTTTCCATTTCATTTCCACCAGCAGGTGTAGGAGAGTTCCTGTTGCTTCACACTCTCAGCAACAATGAACATTGCCAGCCTCCTTAATTTGATTCATTCTAGGGAATGCATTGTGCTATCCCACCAAAAGTCATATACTTTAACAACATTTTGATTCTTTGAAAAGTTTGCTCCTTGGAAGACCAAAATATTGTTTTAATTTCTAACCATCGATCCTGTACCTAAGAAGTCTAGTAAGTTTTCAATTCCTTCGCAAGTATCTGAGTACTTACTATTGTACAAGGCACTGTGTTAGAAGCCAGAGAGGATGCAAAGACGAGCACAACACGCTGTTTGCTCTCAAATAACTCAGTCTTGTAAGTAGAGAAATAACCCAGCTGCAAGCTGGAATGGAAAGTGTCTTTGGTGAAGTCGGGGTCACAACGCTCTACAACGGCTTCATGAAGGCAGTGTCCTCTGAGATAGTCCATATGCTACAGAACTCCTCCAACTTTGGTTGGCAACCACAGTACCCCACACTTTGGCCCTAAATTCTTCTCCCCCCACCCAAACCGTGTAACTCCCTCAAACATCACCCATATAGGATGCCTTGTTGCTAGGGTGGTTACTCTCACTGGACAGACTTTAGCCAAATATTTCCTTTGATGTGTGGTGTGATCAGAACACAACACCCGGGAGTTGTCTAGCCCATAGAGAGGAGAGCAGAACTCTTACTGATTATGTTTTGACTATATTTTCATTATTTATAAGACTGCATTAGCTTTTATTTAATATATTGGGCCTTTAAATAAATGAATGAGTCAACAGTATAATTTCAGAATTGTAACTGGTATTACAGATGGTCTAATAGAACTCCCTCTTTTTCCAAGAAAGAAAAAAGAGCTCCACAGTAGATTAAGTTCTTTGCCCTTTTTCATACAACCAGACATTGATGGAGGAGGGATAGCTCTGTGAGTCTTTGGACTCTAGAACAGGGCTTTCTTTGAGTAAACCCAAATCTGTCTTTTCTATGGGCTGTTATTAAGACACCTCTTTACCTTTCATACATCTGTTTTTTGTTTTTTTTTAAATATTGAGTTACTGCCCCCCCCACTTTTTTGGTTAGGTTTAATCTTCTTTGGCACCACCTTAACAGCATCTTTTTGGATGTAGATTATAGCTAAGAAATTGAATAAAGCCTCCTCAAAATATGCCATCTGCAAAAGTGACCGGCATGACATTTACATCGTCAAAGCAAATGTCTGGCTGGTATGTGGAACAAAAAAGCCAAAGAGAGAACAGCCAGGAATTTACTCGCTGTGATCAAATACAGTGTAGGCAGAGTGAGAGCCCAAGTAAGAGTCACAGCGGAAAGCAAAATGCTGACACCAAGGAAAGCTCCAAATGGTTAGAATGGACTGGGAGAATCACTTGGAAACAATTAGTTGGATTGGGGAAAGTGGTCTGGCAATAAGGCTGTGAACAATGCTGGGGCGTCCCTGGGTGCCCCAGTCAGTTAAGTGGCCAATTCTTGATTTCAGCTCAGGTCATGATG
Organism: Mustela putorius furo; assembly: GCF_011764305.1. NCBI lineage: Eukaryota > Metazoa > Chordata > Mammalia > Carnivora > Mustelidae > Mustela > Mustela putorius. Next base: position 23,838,555 of record NW_025422368.1, on the reverse strand, counting down.
TCAGGATCACAAGATCGAGCCCCACATTAGGATCCACCTTGGGCATGGAGCCTGCTTAAGATTCTTTCCCTCTCCCCCTGCCCCCCCCTCCATCTCTCTCTTGCTCTAAACAACCACAAAAAACAAACAAAAAAACCCTCTCAGGAGCTGCTATAGTCTATGAGAATATAGTCTGAAGTCTATAGGAATCACATTGTTGGCACTGAACATCACACAGGCAAGTGAGTGGGCCATGTGCCTCAATGCCTCAATACCTTTTACTCACTGACACCCTAAAAGATGCCCTTTCTCAACTTTGTCCTTCCCCTCCATTTCACCACAGCACCAACAGCACTCCAGTCTTGGGTTAATATCTGGTAGAACTCCAGGATACATGGAAGGACTGGTTGGATTTTAGGCTCCATGAAGGAACCGTCTTTTGGGTCAACATCATATTCCCAGCCCCAAAGCAGAATGTCTGCTTCGAAGTGGCTTGATGACTATGTGCTGTTGGGATATATGGACATGATAGGACCACAGCTGACAAGTTCTGCTTACGAGATGACTGTCCCTACAGGGGGGAATAGACTGGTGCTTTTCCTACCATGTCCATTCTACCTGGTTATGCTACGAACTGGAGAATGGGCTTTTGAGTTCATTGTAGCGTTTGGAAGCCATAGTCTTCCTATCTCTCTCCCATTCACACCCATACAACTGGTCTGTGTTCCACTCTGAACACTGCGCCCTCATAACCAGACTTGGAGAGCCTTCACATACACTGTGCATGAGGTCCGGGACATGCACAAGGCTCTTTTTAGTACACACACCAATGGAAGCAATACGAGCAAATCCATACCCTACCTCATACATGCTCTGGAAGATATATGCCTTTGCACCGAGCAAGGCTGGGAAATCTCTTGTCCCTCCTTACTAGTTGAAGGGATGTGTCACATAGGAAACCAGATCCGCCCTGGCTCATTTTAACCCATGAGGAGTAATGGCCCGCTCACTGGCCTGTGTGACATTCACCACCAAAGCTGTCATTCCTATAGATTATAATAGTTCCTAACTGCATTCATTTGTTCACACTTTTTTTTTTAAGATTTTTTTTTTTTAAAGATTTTATTTATTTATTTGACAGAGAGAAATCACAAGTACACTGAGAGGCAGGCAGAGAGAGAGAGAGAAGTAAGCAGGCTCCCTGCCGAGCAGAGAGCCCGATGTGGGACTCGATCCCAGGACCCTGAGATCATGACCTGAGCCGAAGGCAGCGGCTCAACCCACTGAGCTACCCAGGCGCCCTTTTTTTAAGATTTTTTATTTATTTGAGAGAGAGGCCTCCATCTCACAACCCTGAGATCATGACCTTAGCCAGAACCAAGAGTTGGATGTTTAACTGGCTGAGCCACCCAGGTGCCCCTACACATTGTTTCTTATTGACGGAGTGGAGAAATGAAAGGTTTTCCCAGGTAAATTTTTATGGATTATTTGACTCAACTGTATTGAAATATTGCCTGTTACAGATCTGTTTTGATCCAGGAAAAACAAACAAACAAAAAAACTGCTTTTAGTGATAAAAATCGCTATAAAATTTTTGGAGAACATCTTAAAAAGATAACTGGTTTTCTTAATGCCAAAGGAACAAAGCAAATCATCTTGTCCAAGTAACTCACCAGACAGCAGAGGAAAAGTGAGACTCAAGAGTGTGGAATTAGTCACGTGTTATACTGCAGTTTAAATGAAAGAAAAAGAAGCAGAACTTATATACAACAGCCTCTCACAAAGAAAGAGTTCTCATGCATGTCCACTCTCAATTACTGCAGACATTTTTAAAAATAATAAACTATACTAGAATGAATACTGGTGCCACTGGAGAAGGCAGTCCTCTATTCCACCAGCTTTTAGCAGGAGGTGGGGACTTTCTGGGGAAGGGAGCTATAGTATTCATGGGTACCTTGAGGAAAGCTATGAATGTAGTGTGTCTGGATTTCAGTGAAGACAGTTTTTTCAGAGATGAACAGCAGTGAGCTACTTTAAGCCTCCATTACAGCCTTGAGGGAAAAAAATGAAGATGGAGGAGAAGAAATTTTGGGAAGAATACTGGTCGGGAAGCCAACAACTGCCGTGAAGCAGAATGATCAGGGAAGTGACAGAAACTGAGACTGGGGCACTTCTGTAGGTGACACCACAGACACGACCACTGTCACCCCCTACCCCCACACATAAACACACCACCCCTAGCACAAGAACTAGAATGATCTTCTCCTGAGTCCTTATGTGCAAGGCACTTATACCCTTTACCTACCTTATCTTATACAATCCTCACAGCAACCCTATGGTGGTGGTTTACCACATGAGGAAAGAGGCTTAGAGAAGTGAAGTAACTTGCTGTGATGGTCTTTTTGCTGTGTCTGCTTGGCTGAGCTACAGCCCTCAGTTACAGTTACAGCACACCAAGTGCTGCCAGAAAGGTGTTTAGTAGATGTGATTCAAGTCCAAAGGCCATAATCAGTTGACCTTAATAAGGGAGATTATTTTAGATAATCTGGGTGGGCCGGATTTAATCAGTTAAAAGGCCTTAAAAACAGAGCTAAGGCTTCTCTGAAGACAGAGACACTCTGCCGCAGGACAGCTGCTTCAGACTCTGAGAGTTCAAGCCGGCCTTTCCTCACAGCCTGGCTTGTGGAGTCCTGTCTTGCCCAGCCTGCCCTCGCAGTTACAGAAGCCAATTCCTTGCAATAAACCTCTTAATATACACATCTCCTACTAGTTCTGTCCTTCCGGTTGAACCCAAACTGATATACATGTCAAAGATCACACAGTAATTAAGTAAAAGAGTTCAGAGCCTCGCAAAGCCAAAAGTAGGTCACAATTTCACATTCCCTCCCAACAGAAGAAGTTCCGATTTGGACATCAGCACTTCACAGAAATGACAACACATCCAAATGTCTGGCAGGCACTGAAGGAGAGGGTAGAAGCTTAGAGCTCTGGAGACCAGACTATGCTAAGCTTTTGAAATGGTGCCAAGGGGTAGGAGAAACACCCATTATGACTCTGAGGAAATTGGAGTCATGGAAAACCACTCAGTTCTGATGCAGAATAGAATCAGGGTGTCTAAGCACTGAAGAATGCTTCCCTGACTATGACCATTCCGGAAAAGGCCAGTATTTCTTTCATTTTCTTCTTTTTAAGATTTTACATATTTATTTGAAAGAAAGAATGAGAGAGGGAGAGAGAGAGCACAAGAGGGGATAGGCTCAGAGGGAGAAGAAGACTCCCTGCTGAGCAAGGAGCCTGATGCAGGACTCGATCCTGGGACTACAGGATCATGACCTGAGCTGAAGGTAGTCGCTTAACTGACTGAGCCACCCAGGCGCACCAAGGCCAGCATCATAGGCATTATAACCTAATCCAGGTATCAGCAAAAGCAAGAAACAGAGGTTCATCAGAATTTCAGTTCCACATCAAAACAGGGAAGTTCCCTAACTTGTTCCAGACCAGATTGGTCCTTATGCATAAAAAGAACACAGGGTTTAGCATTTTGAACATCAGCATGTTTTTCCAAAAAAGCACAAAATTGTACTTAGATTTGGATGGTCTACACCCACATCATTGTTATACACGGGAAAACACAATTCTTGCAGTTTATGAGTCAGCAGAAAACATTGACTTAATACTAAAACATGCTAAGAAAACATGCTTAATACTAATCAGGCATGATGCCACACAGAACCTATAAAAGACACAATGTTGCAGTTTAAGGAAGATGGTAGGATGAGGATCCCGAGCTTACCTCCTCCCGTAGACAGAGGAGCTGTGAAACCTTCTCTAGATTAGTGAGCCGCAGAAGGGCAGATTTTCTATTTCCACCCCACCTTAAAAACCTAGACCAGAGCAGGATCCGGATACCAAAATGGGGGAGTCTGGTAATCTTAGTGAGCTTGTGAGTTGAATGAGCTGGAGTCCACAAGGCCACACCAGAGTCATGCCGGGGCACAGAAAGAGAAGCCAGGTTTAAAAGGGCTGGGGAGCTGGGCGAACACTGTCCGCCTTGACCTTAAAAGCTCAAACAAGAGCAGGATCCAGACATCATAAAGCGCAGGTTCAGATGCCATAATTAGCGGGTCACAACGCCATGACCGGTGGGTCAGATCATCACAGGGAGCTTGTGACCTCAGGAAACCAAGGATCAGCAAGACCACACCAGCCCACTGGTACTGGAACACAGCAAAAAAAAAAAAAAAAAAAAAGGAAGCAGCAGTTTAAAAGAGCAGAAGAACTGTGGGAATATTCTTTCTCTTCCGCCCTACAAGTGCAGACCAAGGCTCCAGTTATCACAGGGAGCCTGTGACCTCAGGAGGCCCAGGATCTGCAAGCCCACAGCAGCCCCAGTTATGCTGAGGCACAAGAGAAAAAAACCAGTTTAAAAGTGCCAAGAAACTATAGAAACATTTTCTCCCCTTCCACCTTAAAAACCCACACTGAGCACGGTCCAGCTTAGGGTGAGCTTGCAATGGCAGGGAGCCCACGAGCCATAAGCTTGCACCAGCTGCCCTGTGGTGCTGGAGAACAGAATGAGCCATGGGTTTGTGTTTCTTTTGTTTGCTTTTGTTTTGTAATTTTAATTTTTTTTCTTTTTTAAAATTTTTTCTTGCTTTTATTTGTGGCCATTTTTTTCTTCTTTTTTTCCACTCTTTTCTATTTCTCTTTCTCTTGTTTTATATTTTTCTTTCATTATAATTTTTCCTTTATTCTTTCTGTAAAAAGCAATGGTTTAAAAGGGTAGCTCCAGGGGCGCCTGGGTGGCTCAGTGGGTTAAAACTTCTGCCTTCAGCTCAGGTTATGATCTCAGGGTCCTGGGATTGAGCCCCGCATTGGGCTCTCTGCTCGGCGGCCAGCCTGCTTCCTCCTCTCTCCCTCTCTGCCTAGTTGTGATCTCTGTCAAATAAATAAAATCTTTAAAAAAAAAAAAAAAAGGGTTATACAAAGCTGTAGTAATCAAAACAGTATGGTATTGGCACAAAAATAGACACATAGATCAACAGGGCAGAACAGAGACCCCAGAAATAAACTCATGATTATATTGTCAGTTTATCTTTGACAAAGGAGAAAAGAATATGCAATGGGAAAAAGAAAGTCTCTTCAACAAATAGTGTTGGGAAAGCTGGACAGTTACATACAAAAGAAGAAACAAATAAGAAAAAACTCAAATAAACAATCTAACCTTATACTTAAAGGGCTGGGGGCGGGGGGAGAACAAACAAAGCCCAAGGTGAGTAGAAGAAATGAAGGTCAGAACAGAATAAAAGAAATTAGAGCAGAGTAGAAGAAATTAAGGTCAGAGCAGAAACAAATGAGGGAGAGACTAAAAAAAGAGAAGTAAGAAAAAAAGCCACTGAAATCAAGAACTGGTTCTCTGAAAAGAAACTCATCAAGAAAAAAAAAAGGAAAGGACTTAAGTAAATAAAATCAGAAACAAGAAAGGAGAATAATTAACACCATAGAAATGCAAAGGATTATAAGAGAATATGAAAAATTACACGTCAACAAACTAAACAATGTAAAAGAAATAGAATTTCTACTCTAGGAATTTTTCTAGGAATTTTCCTAGAAACATACAATCTTCCAAAACTGAACCAGGAAGAAACTGAAAATCTAAACAAGTAATGAAGTTGAATTGGTAACCAAAACCACCAAAAAAATAAAAGTCCAGGACCAGACGGCTTGACAGGTGAATTCTACCAGACATTTAAAGAAGAGTTAAGACTTATTCTCTTCAAACCATTCCAAGAAATAGAAGAGGAAGAAAGCTTCCAAAAATATTCTACAAGGTCAGCATTACCCCAATACCAAAACCAGACAAACACATCAGAGAAAAGAAAACTCAGGCAAATATCTCTGATGAACATCGTTGCAAAAATTCTCTATAAAATATTAGTAGGCTACATTCAACAGTACATTTAAAAAATCATTCACCACAATCAGGTAGGATTTATTCTTAGGATGCAAGGATGGTTTAATATTCAGAAATCAATCAACATAATACACCCCATCAACAAAACAAGGGATAAAAACCATATCATTATCTCAACAGATTCAGAAAAAGCATTTGACAAGATTCAACACCATTCATGATAAAAACTCCAAACAAAATGGGGTTTCATAGGGCACCTGGGTGGCTCAATGGGTTAAGCCTCTGCCTTTGGCTCAGGTCATAATTTCAGGGTCCTGAGATTGAGCCCCACATCAGGCTCTCTGCTCAGCAGGGTGCCTGCTTCCCCCCTCTCTCTGCCTGCCTCTCTGCCTGCTTGTGATCTCTTTCAAATAAATAAATAAAATCTTCTTCTTTTTTTTAAAATGGAGTTTCATACTTCAACATGAAAAAAGCCATAAATGACAAACCCACAAGTAACATCATATTCAATGGTAAAAAACTGAGAGATTTCACCCTAAGGTCAGAAACAAGACAAGGATGTCTATTCTCATCACTTTTATTCATCATAGTTCTGAAAGTCCTAACCACAGCAATTGGACAAGAAAAAGGAATAAAAAGCACCTATACTGGTAAGGAAGAAGGTAAACCAACCAAATGTAAACCATTTGCAGACAACATGATACTATACAAAGAAAATCCTAAGGACTCCACCAAAATACTACAGGAAGAAATAAACAAATTCAGTAAAGTTGCAGGATACAAAATTAATACCCAAAAATTGGTAACATTTTTATACAGTAAACAAAGTTACAGAAGAGAAATTTAAAAAAAAAAAAAAACCCACTTACAATTGCACCAAGGAAGAAAAATACACTGAGGAATAAAATTAACCAAGGAGATGAAAGACCTGTACTCAACTATAAATCACGGAGGAAAGAAACACAGGTGAAGATAATGGGAATAAATGGAAAGATATTCCATGCTCATGGATTGGAAAAATATTGTCAAAATATCCATAGTACTCAAAGAAATCTAGATTCAATTCAATCTCTATCAAAATACCAACAGCATCTTTCACAAAACTAGAACAAATAGTACTAAAATTTATATGGAAACATGGAAGACCCAAATAGCCAAAGCAATCCTAAGAACGAATAATGAAGCTGGAAATATCACAATTCTAGACTTCAAGGTATACTGTAGAAATCAAAACAGTATGGTACTGACACAAAAACAAACACATAGATCAATAGATCAGAACAGAGATCCCAGATATAAACTGACACTTATAAGGTCAATTAATCTATAATAGAGGGGCCAAGAATACCAGATGGGGAAAAGAAAGTCTTTTCAATAAATGGTACTGGGAAAACTGGACAGCTACATGTAAAAGAAAAAGATTTGACCACTTACTACCCCCATAAAAAAGAATAAACTCAAAATATATTAAAAAGCTGAACATGACACCTGAAACCATAAAAGTCCTAACAGAGAACACAGACAGTAATTTCTTGAAATTGGCTATAGCAACATTTTTCTACACATCTCCTAAGGCAAAGGAAACAAAGGCAAAAACAAGTTATCAGGACTACATGAAGATAAAAAGCTTCTTCACAGCAAAAATAATGAACAAAACTAAAAGACAGCTTGCTGAATGGGAAAAGATATTTGCAAATGATATATCCAATGGGGGTTAATATCAAAAATTATAAAGAATTTATAAAACTGAATACCAAAAAGCAAACAATCTGATTAAAAGTGGGCAGAGGACCTGAATAGGTATTTTTCCAAAGAAGACATACAGATGATCAAAAGATAGATGAAAAGATACTCGAAATCACTAATAAACAGAGAAATGCAAATCAAAACCATAATGACAGGGCACTAGGGTGTCTCAGTGAGTTAAAGCCTCTGCCTTCAGCTCAGGTCATGATCTCAGGGTCCTGGGATCAAGCCCCGCATTGGGCTCTCTGCTCAGCAGGGAGCCTGCTTCCTCTTCTCTCTCTGCCTGCCTCTCTGCCTACTTGTGATCTCTCTCTGTCAAATAAATAAACAAAATCTTTAGAAAAAAAAAATACATGAGGTTATCATCTCCCACCTGTCAGAATGGCAAAAATAAAAAATACAAGAAATAATGAGTGTTGGCAAGGATGTGGAGAAAAAGGAGCAATATAGGCCTACTTCAAGAAACAAGAAAAAACTCAAAGAAACAATCTAACTTTACTCCTACAGGAACTAGAAAAAAGAAGAACAAACAAAGCCCAAAATAGTAGAAGGAAGAAAACAATAAAGATCAGAGCAGAAAATATGAAATAGGGACTAAAAAAAAACAAAATCCAACAACAATAGAAAAGATCAATGAAACCAAGAGTTTGTTATTTGAAAAGTGATAACCATTAGCCAGACTCATCAAGAAAAAAAGAGAGGACTCAAAATTAGAAAAGAAAGAGGAGAGGTAACAACTAACCCCACAGAAACATAATTATGAGACTACCATGAAAAATGATATGCCAACAAATCAGACAACTAAAAGAAATGAATAAATTCCTAACACATAAAATCATGTAAAACTGAATCAGGAAGAAAGAGAAAATTTGAACAGATCAATTAGTAGTAAGGAAAAGGAATCAGTAATCAAAAACAAAACCTAAGACCCAAAAGTCCAGGATCCAAATTCTTCATAGGTGAATTCTACCAAAATTTTAAAAAGAGAGGGGCATCTGGATGGCTCAGCTGGTGGTTAAGCCTGACTCTTGGTTTTGGCTCAGGTCATGATCTCAGTGTCATTAGATCGAGCCCTCAGCACAGCATCTTCTTGAGATTCCCTCTCTCTCTTCCCCTGCCCCTCCCCCTGCTCATGCTCTTCTCTCTCTAATGAAATGAAATAAATAAATAAAATCTTCAAAAAATTCCTGTCTCAAACTGATCTAAAAAATTAAAGAAGGAAGGGCGCCCTGGTGGCTCAGTGGGTTAAAGCCTCTGCCTTAGGCTCAGGTCATGATCCCAGGGTCCTGGGATCAAGCCCCGCATCAGGTTCTCTGCTCAGCAGGGAGCCTGCTTCCTCCTCTCTCTCTGCCTGCCTCTCTGCCTACTTGTGACCTCTGTCTGTGAAATAAATAAATAAATAAATCTTTAAAAAAAATTTAAAGAAGGAATGCTTCTAAATTCATTCTACAAGGCCAGCCATACCTTGATACCAAAACTAGAAAAAGACACTATAAAAAAAGAAAACTACAGACTGATATCTCTGATGAACATAGATGTAAAAATTCCCAACAAAATATTAGCAAACCAAATTTAAGAATACATTAAAAGGATCACTCATCATGATCAAGTGGGATTTATTTCAGGGATGCAAGGATGGTTCAATATCTACAAATCAATCAATATGATATACTACACTAAGAATTAAGAATAAAAACTATATGAACATTGCAATGGATGTAGAAAAAACATTTGACAAAATCCAACATAATTGATGAGGGAAAAAAACCCTCAAAAAAAAAAAAAACCCTCAAAAAAGGGTTCCTCCTTATGGGAGGAACATACCTCAATATAATAAAGTCCTCATATGGCAAACCCACAGTTAATATCATACTTAATGGTGAAAAGCTAACAGCTTATTCTCTAAGAAAGGGACTAACACAAGGATGTCCACTCTCACCACTTTTTATTCCACACAGTACTGGAAGTCTTAGCCACAGCAGTCAAAGAAAAGGAATAAAAAACATCCACACAGGTAAGAAAGAAATAAACTGTCATTGTTTGCAGATGACATGATTCTACATTTAGGAAGCCCTAAAAACTACCAATAAACTATTAGAACTAACAAAGTTAGTAAAGTTGCAGGATACAAAATTAATACATAGAAATCTGGTGCATTTTTATACCCTAACAACAAACTAGCTGAAAGAGAAATTAAGAGAACAATCACATTTATCACTACATCTAAATTAATTAATTAATTTTAAAAATACCTAGGAATAAATTTAACCAGGGGTATGAAAGACCTATACTTTGAAAACTTATAAAACACTGATGAAAGAAACTAAAGAGGGCACAAATAAATAGAAAGATACACCATGCTCCTGGATTGGAAGAATTAATGTTGTTAAAATGTCTATATTACCCAAGGCAATCTACAGATTCAATGTAATCCCTATCAAAAATACCAACAGCATTTCTCACAGAACTAGACCAAATAATGCTAAAATTTGGGTAGAACCACAAAAGATCCTGAATAACCAAAGGAATCTTTAGAAAGAAAAGCAAAACTAGGGGCACCTGGGTGGCTCAGTGGGTTAAGCCTCTGTCTTCAGCTCAGGTCATGGTCTCAGGGTCCTGGAATCCAGCCCCGCATCGGGCTCTCGGCTCAGCGGGCAGCCTGCTTACCCCACCCCCCACCATGTGCCTCTCTGCCTACTTGTGATCTCTGTCTGCCAAATAAATAAATAAAATCTTTTAAAAACATTTAAAAAAATAAAAAGCTTTGGGACACCTGGGTGGCTCAGGGGGTTAAAGCCTCTGCCTTCGGCTCAGGTCATGATCCCAGGGTCCTGGGATCGAGCCCAACATCGGACTTTCTGCTCAGCAGGGAGCTTGCTTCCTCCTCTCTCTCTCTCTGCCTCTCTGCCTACTTGTGATCTCTGTCTGTCAAATAAATAAAAAATAAAATCTTTTTAAAAATAAAAAATAAAATAAAAAGCTTTAACACAGAAAATAACAACAACAAAATGAAGGACAGCCTCCTGAACAAAAGAAGGTATTTGCAAATGATATATCCAAGGACAGGTTAATACCCAAATTTATAAAGAACTTCTACAACTCAACACCAACAAAACAAATAATCGGATTTTTAACATGGGGTAGAGGACCCAAACAGACATTTTTCCAGAGAAGACATACAGATGGCTAACACACATGAAAAGGTGTTCACTAATCACTAGGGAAGTGCCAACTAAAACCATAATGAAATATCACCTTCACACCAGTGGGAATGGCTAGTATCAAAAAGACAAGAAATGAGAGGCACTGGTGAGGATGCAGAGAAAAGGGAACCTTGTACAGTATTTGGGGGAATGTAAATCTGGCTTAGCCATGAGGGAAAACAGTATGCAGGTTTCTCAAAGAAGAAAAAGAAAAATACCATAAATCTATTAATTCCACTTCTGGGTATTTGCCCAGAAAATGAAAACACTACAGCTGACCCTTGAACAACACACTGATTAGGGGCTTGGCCACCTACACAGTCAAAAATCCATGTGCAACTTGTGACTCCACAATATAACTACTAACACCCTACTGTTGACTGGGAAGGCTTAACCATAATCTACATACCTGATTAACACAGATTCTGTATGTTATATTTATCATATACTGTATTCTTAAAGTCAGCTGGAGAAAAGAAAATCATGAGAAAATACATTCTGTACTACATTTAAAAAAAAAAGTACTACTGTACTATATTTATTACTATATTTATTTATTTTTTTAAAATCTGTGTTAAAAGTTAAGTGTCTGCTAATAAACAGTTATTTTAAAACCTTTTGATACATGATTTGTCCTCAGTGCCTTCTACAGTTTGAAGTATGAACTTGAACAGCACCCCCACCCCCGGCCAAGTCCAGGCGGCTTTGCTACAACCAAACACAAGTCCCAGAGGTAGTTATGATTCTTGCTGAAAGAAACTGATGAGCCAAAAGGGCTAGTTGAACTCAGGCTGAAAACTAAGGAAAAGGAGAACTGTCCTAAGAAGCCACTAGCAGCGGGATGCTTGGAAAATTGGGTTTGGTCTCTTTTTTTCTAGGTCAGTGTGGTTGTCTGGATAAATCTTACAGTAGAGATGGCCTACTAAAAGCAAGATTGTTGGTCTCCCGGGCAGTGCAAACACAGCCCATCTGGGCCACCTCATAACTCAGGACATCTGATCCTCCAACCAGGGAGCTGGGAAGAAACACATGCAGAGCTGGAAACGGTGTTCCACATTTCACCCTTTTCTCTAGATCTTTGTCAGAACAAGTATTAATCTTCACAATTATGTATTCATTTAAATATCAAGATCTACTTTATAAAGGGTTCAATTTCAATTCTATCTACTGCACATTGATCTTTTAAAATCTGTATTTCTGTAAAATACACATGGCTCTGGGACTATCCTAGCTCAACTATCCGAGTCCATTCTTTCTATATTCTCCTCTCCTAGGAAAAATGGTGAAGAGGTACTTTAATGTATCTAGAACTTATGCTTTTTTTTAAATACATTTTTTTAAGATTTTATTTATTTATTCATATGAGAGAGAGGGAGAGAGAGAGAAAGAGAGAAAGTTTGAGGGAGAAACAGGCTCCCCGCAGAGCAGAAAGCCCAATGGGGGTCTTGATCCCAGGACCCCAGGATCATGACCTGAGCAGAAGGCAGACACCAAACTGATGGAGCCACCCAGGCGCCCCTAGATCTCTGCTTCTAAGTATCTTCTAAACCCGAGGTCGTCCGCACTGTACCTGAATCAAAATAAGAACACCTTCTGAGGTGTTTCCATGAGTATTCTTTTTTGGTTCACAAACCTTCACTAAGTGATTATATTGGAAGTCCAGGCTGAGGGTGTCTTTCGGCGTGGTCCCACGGAATGGCACGGGAAGGGTCTGAGAGCGTGCCTGGAGCACACGTCCATCCTGAGGGTGTATCAGCGATGGGGACAGTGGAACAACGCAGGAAAGGGTATCAGAAGCCCGGAGACCTCCTTCCCAGCAGGTTGTAATGAGAACAAATGAAACCAAACTTATGATGCTTTTCAGATGAATGTAAAAATGGATCTAAAGACAGAAGCAGCTCCTTTTTCAAGGAAGGAAAGATGAAAGAGAGAAAGAAGTAGTCCAGAAGGATTTGGAGTAAAGGCTAAGACCTAAGAGCCACAAACGTGGCAGGAACCCAGACCTCTGTCTTTTGTTTTGTTTGGTTTGGTTTGGTTTTTTTTTAAAGGTTTTATTTATTTATTGGACAGACAGAGATCACAAGTAGGCAGAGAGGCAGGCGGGGTGTGGGGAGTGCTGAGCAGAGAGCCTGATGCAGGGCTTGACCCCAGGATGCTGGGATCATGACCTGAGCCAAAGGCAGAGGCTTTAACCCACTGAGCCACCCAGGGACCTGCCTTTATTTTTTTATTTTTATTTTTTTTCAAATCTGATTAGAAATGTACCACAGTTCTTCTTTGGAGGTGACACAGAAGCTCTGTTGCTGACCAGGGGCCAACAAGAAGATGCATGGATCTTTCCTTCTGGAGGGGAGGCAAATCATTGCTTGTATAGGGCTTTCTGGGTCCACAGTCTGTGCTGCACCGCAGGCATGGCAGGGGAAACCCCCCACAACACTAACAGCACAACTTCACTGGTCAATTCCTTTCCCATTTTTCCTATCCAATGCAAAAAACAAACAAACAAACAAGCCAAAAAACAAACAAACAAAACTACCAGCAGTTCTTCCAAGCATGTCACTGATGACTTTCCATACCCATGTCTGTGCTCCGTCCTCAAAGACCCTCTTCTTCACTGCCTCCCCTAGAGCTCTCTATGTATCGATACTAAAGTTGACACCTTCTCTGCAAGTGAGTCCCTGCTCCCCAAACTAGACAGAATTTCTCCCAGCTTTGGGTGGGGAGGCTCACTCCTAACAGTTAAACTATAGATCTTACTAGGTTCTATCTGGTCTTACACATATTTTGACTACTTTTGACCTATTTATAAACTCCTGCATCTTTTTTCTGGCTTTTTCCATTTCTCCATCTCTGCTTGCTTAGTAGAGTAGCATGTATTTAATGGATAGTTTATGAATGAACCAGACTTGTTCATACCTTAGACCAACCGTTGATTTAAAATCAACTGGGGCCCTGCCTTTGGCTCAGGTCATGATCCCAGGGTCCTGGCATCGAGCCCTGCATTGGGCCCCCTGCTCAGTGGGAAGCCTGCTTCTCCATCTCCCACTCCCCCTGCTTGTGTTCCCTCTCTGTGTCTTTCTGTGTCATATAAATAAATAAAAATCTTTAAAAATATAAAAAATAAAATCAACAAATCTTCATTAGGCATTCATAGGTACAAGGACTTGAAGATTGTAAAGATGAGTAAGAACTCTGCTCTCCTACGATGGGGATAGAGCTAAGAAACCTACCTAAATGACTTGTGACAAGAGGGCCAAGTGTTATAATGGGTGCGTGCACACACACACACACACATACACACACACACACACACACACACAGTGAAAATAGAAGGGAAGAAGCATTTCTGTTGGGGAAGGAGAGGTTCTGGGAAGGCTTCATGAAAAGAAGGGGAAATTCACCTACTGTGTATCAGATTTCACTAAACAGTTTGTAATCATCTCATTTAATTCCCATATAAGCCTCCAAGTTAGGCATTTTTTACTACCATTTTAAGGAAAAGGAAATTGGGGTTCAGAGCAGTTTAAATAATTTGGCCAAGGTCACATAGCTATAAATAATGAAACTGGCGATCACATCCCCAGTGGCCTGATTCTAAAGCTCATGATCATTTCCCTACACAGGCAAGTAAACATACAGTGACACCTGAGCTCAGCCTTCTAGACTACAGAAGATTTCTACAGCTTATCTGGAGGGAGGGCAGGAGGATTCCAGGAGTAGCCAAAAGCCGGAGCAACGCCTGAAGGTAGCAAAGTTTCAAACATATGGGGAAAGGCAGATTCCCTCACATAACAGCCTATAGGACATACAAGGGAGACAAAATGGAGATGTTTGGGAAGAGAAAGCCAGTGAATGATTTTCTATATTCCCTATGATACATTTGGAACATACGGTAAAGTATAATTTCTTATCTACTTAAAAAATAAATATTATAAGCAAAATATTTTCTTTATAAGTAAAACATTTTGAATGCATTGGCAATTACTGTTTTATGGCAATAATCTTGACCTTCAATAATAAATATCCTGTAATGCAAATCATGTTGACTGGAAGAGTAATTCTCTCCACATTTCCTTCTCCTCCAGCTTTTGATTTTATCTCTCTGTAAAGATATTATTTAGAGATTTAAACCACAAGATTAAAGACTAGAGAAACAAAATGCCAATAACGTACTTGAATAAATGACAAATTTCCTATCATGCTAAACAACATTTAAATATTTTTTAAGATATTATTTATTTATTTATTAGACAGGCAGAGATAAAAAGTAGGCAGAGAAACAGAAAGAGAGAGGGGGAAACAGGCTCCCTGGGATCATGATCTGAGCTGAAGGCAGAAGCTTAACCCACTGAGCCACCCAGACACCCCCATGTAGATATTTTCAAATAAGAGTTTTAATATTATAAAACTGGACTGATTTAAATATTTTAAGAAATTTTTTTAAAAACTGGGCTGGGAGATGGGAAGAGGGAGAGGGAGAGAGAGAATCTTAAGCAGGCTCCATACCCAGGGCAGGACCCCAAACAGGGCTGGACCTCACAACCCTGAGATGATGACCTGAGCTGAAATCTAGAGTAGGATACTTAACTGACTGAGCCACCCGGGTGCCCCTTAAAATATTTTAAATTTAAAAATTGGGGGTGAGAAGATATTATAGCCTAAGTGTTATGATTTAGATAGTATGTGTGAGGGACAAGTAAATAGACTTCACATAAGAGCAGAAAATGGGGGTGGGGGGGCATAGTTAAGTGCTCCGTAAATTGTTGGTAAATACCCCAAACTACTACAAGCTACTGCAGAGAATATCTTCCACCTGTAGTCCCAGCACCAATAAGAGTTTAAACTGTAGCTTCTAAGTTCTCACAGCCTCCTGCCACAGGGAAGGAGGGAGGCACTGGGTGAGGCAGGTGGGGTACAGAAGGGCTGAGATTTGGGGTGGGAGAAGCCACTCCAGGGAGCAGACCCACGGAAACCAGGACAGGAAATCACTGTCTCACAGAGCAGGCAGATGTCTCATCTCCTACACGGCACCTGGTCACTGAGTCCCCAGGAATGCTGATGACCGTCCTGATGCTGACTCATGACCCAGATTCCAGGCACCTGCATCACTCAGCTGCCATGGTGGGAAACCGGAGGTCTTCCACTCAACGGGACAACTGAAATCGGGGCTACTAGGATGAAGTGGATTATTGAGGATTTCCTGAGCATTATGTAAAGGGAAAGATTTCAAAAGGATGCGATAATCAATGTTGACAACACAGAAAGAAGTCATGCTTTTTAGAACTAGGGAGTCTTGCCACAAGGAAAAAGGTCAAGTGAAAGGTGCCTACTATACTCACTATACTCATATTTTGGCTTCCCCTATATATTTAATTTAATTTATTTTGAGAGAGAAAGAGAGAGAATCTCAAACGGACTCACCCCTGAGCATGGAGCCCTATATGGAGCTCAGTGTCGGGTCCCGGAGATCATGACCTGAGCCAGAATCAAGAGTCAGACACTTGACCAACTGTGCCTCCCACGTGCCACTCCCTATATATTGTAAACATTAAATTACTTAAACTTTAATGGGCTGGCAGTCCCTCCGCTCCCTCTCTTCTCCCACCTCCATCCAGCCGCTTTCCCCTTCCCCCACTCACTCTACTTCCCCCACCAACCCCTTGCCTTCCCCTTCCCTTTAACCCCTTCCGCATCTCCCCATCTCTTTCCCTCACTTTCCACATTCCTTCCATCTTGCTCTTTTACTCTCTCTCCCCTCTTCGTTCTTTACTCCGCCCCTCGTCTCCCTCTTCCCTCTCCCTCCCCTTCCCAAGCCCCCACTGCCTTCCCAAACCCGTGAGCAGCAGTTTCAGTCCGTCCTGGTTTATGTTGAGTAATGCATCTCAGGCTGAGACTTTGCCTAAGGATCCCGGCCAGGAGCAGTAGCTTATGTAAAGTTGATTGGCACATGATTTTTTTACTTCTGAGTCACAAAAGTGAATTTAAGCCACTATAGTTGCAGAACTACACCTCAGAAAGAGTGGTCTGAGAACCTCGCAGGTGGAAACACGCTACGGGAAGGAAAGGGAAGGGGAGAAAGCAGCCCCCCAAATGCCAAGACCCAAACCATCTCTGGCAGTCAGTCCCGAGAATGCACTGCTCCTGCAAGACAGCCTTTCCCTGATTCCAAGGATTCTGGAATCATTTACCGGGAGGATACCCAGTCACTTGGCAGCTTGCTCAATCTTAGTGTTTACCATAAGCCTGTCAAAAAAATTGAGCGGGTTGGGACGCCTGGGTGGCTCAGTTGGTTGGGCAGCTGCCTTCGGCTCAGGTCATGATCCCAGCGGCCTGGGATTGAGTCCCACATCGGGCTCCTTGCTTGGCGGGGAGCCTGCTTCTCCCTCTGCCTCTGCCTGCCACTCTGTCTGCCTTTGCTTGATCTCGCTTCTCTCTCTATGACAAATAAGTAAATAAATAAAACTTAAAAAAAAAAAAAAATTGAGCGGGCAATTACGTGAGGCACCAGCTGATTTCGATCGCTATTCTCACAATCAGCCCTGAAGTTATTTTCAGCTGTGTAACTACCATGAGGTGGGTGGGGGTAGATTCTCCCCACCACCACTTTTAGATTTGTATTTTATTACCAGGGTCTTAATGTCAAACAGCCTAGGGAAAAGAAATCTTCAGGGATTTTGTGTAAGGAAAACATGGCCATAGATTCTGATATAGAGACCTGTTTTGTTGTGTTTTTCCCACTGGGGATAGGGGAACTTGTAACCATATATATTTTTTCACCCTTAGGTGAAGGGGGTGTCTGAAGGTGTGCGTGTTGCTCCTTAACGCCACCTAGTGAGACAGGAAAGGACGGAAATCAGCAAGGCCAGTAGCCACAGATTTTCCACTGCAATTTTTCACTCCTGCTTTTAACTGTTGGCCAGCCTACCACCACCTACATCACAGCTTCTGTGACACTAAGGATGATATCCCTTATGAAATGCTTGGTACGTAATAGGACCTCAAGAAATGCTGGCCCTCCCAGGCCCCACTGAAACTTTGCTACTTTTATCTAAGAAAGATTCATTTTAATCATTCCCAACTTCACATGTGGTAGTCAGCTAAATAGCAATAAACGATTTGTTTGAAAACCTTAAAGTCCATAAGGTTTACGTGGTGAAAGTCACTCTGAATGAGTCGGTCCATTTCCATATTTCTCTTTTTATCAAGATTTTACTTATTTGACAGAGAGAGACCACAGACAGGCAGAGTGGCAGGCAGAGGGACAGGGAGAAGCAGACCTCCCACTGAGCAGGGAGCAGGAGGCAAGGCTGGATCCCAGGACCCTGGAATCATGACCTGAGCAGAAGGCAGCAGCTTAACCGATTGAGCCATCCAAATGTCCCTCATGTTTCTCGCTTTTCAGTAGAATCCAAACATTCTTTGAGTTTGGCCAATTTTTGACTTGTGTGGGATAACATTTTAATGAACCAGACAAGCCTCGTTAATTTCACAAAGCAAGTGGGAGCTGCAAGTTAATAACTGTATTAAGCTAATGTTTATAGAGCATTTGTGATTTCTCCAGTAGTGGACTATGCACTTTATTTGTACTTAAATGCATTTATATCTCGTTTAATCCTAACAATCCTATAAGACAGATACTATAATTATCCCCACTTTACAGATGAAGAAACTAAGGCTAAGGTAAATAACCCCAGCAACACGTCTGAGTTTAACACCATACATACTGCCCTCTCTTTGCAAAACAGAGCCTATTCACATCTTTCTATCATCCAGAAAACGTGCGTATATTCAAATGATGAAATTTGGAAATCTCTCCCGATCCAAGTTCCCATAACTGTATTAGATTTTCAAAAGCACCTCTTCACATTGCTGTATTTCAGAGAATCAAAACTCCTCATCCTATTCCAAAAGGCAAGCGCGGATTTCATCAATAGCTTTCCTGAAATTCGTCCAGTCTTCCTTCAATTATTTCTTTTTTTCCTGCCTCCCTTTTGACTTAACAGATATTTTATAACCGCCCCAAAATTGCGACTAGTCCCCTGGAAGAGACAACAGAATGTCGCCAGTGTTTTTGCTCGAGAGAGGAACAAGACAAAGCTACGCTTCCGACTCAATTCACAAAAAGTCCACTAAAATATAAAACATCCCCCTGATGGCTTTCCTAAAACAGTAACGGTAAACGACGAGAGCCTCCTCTCGCCCACGGAAGGCTGTTGCGGTGCAATCTGGGGTTTTCAAGTGAGAGGTGCGGCGGACCTGCGTCCACGCGCTCCCGCGCCCGCCTGCCCACCCCACGACCCGGCCGTTTGGAAAACGGGTTACGGAGACTTGAGTATTTCCAGTACGGAGGCTACCGCTGGCAGAACCCGGGTTACTTCCATGGCTGATGACAACTGCTTCACACAGAAGAGGAAATCTAAGAAGTCCACAAAACAGACCCCGCAGACGACGAAGTGGGATCCCAGGGGTCGGCCGAGGGCGGCTGCTCGCCGTTTCAAGGGGGCTGGTCCCTCGCCAGCTCACCTTCGCCAAAAGGTCCAGCCGGGGCCAAGAAACGAGTCTGCGGGCCAAAGGAAAGCCGGCTGCGAGCCCGGGGACTCCCCGCCTCCCTCTCCCCGGCAGGACCGCGTGGCGCCGCGCAGCACCTGTGCCCCCCGGCGACGACCTCGGTCCGGGAGCCAATCGGAACCTGTGCGGGGTGGGGGGAGGAGAGCCCTCCGCACGCTTTGCCCGCCTCGCGGGCCGCTCGCCCCCAGCCCGGCCCGGGATGCTCCTGCGCGCGCGGCCCCGCTCCCCACCTGGAGCCTCCCGCCCGCAGCCTCACCTCTAGCCGCAGCCTCCTGTTCCGCCGCCATCGCAGGAGCCACCCGGCCCGCTCTGCAGCCCCGGGGCTGGCGGCATCGAGAGCTCCGGGCCCGCCCTGCGCCGGCCTGGGAGCGGGAACGCGGGCGCCGGGGGAGCTGGGCCGCGCGTCTCGACGGTCACCCCCGCGGCCCCTGGGCGCGCAGCCGGCGCCGACTCGCAGCCCGGCCGCCCGGGACCGCAGAGCCAGCGGCCTGGGACTGGCCTGCCGCGGGGCTCCCAGCCGGAGAAAGGCACCCGGCGCGGGGCGGAGTCACGGCGGCCCCGCCCCCGACCCCTGCGGCTGGAGGCAACGCGGGGAACGGCGGGCGAGGCAGCACCTCGAGGCTTTCCAGAAAGCGGCTTTTAAAACAGGTTTCCACATCCCTTTAAGGATTCGTTGTGTACCTGTTCCGTGGGTTGGAGTTGTTTCCCTTGGGGGGAAAGGTAAAGGATGAATGGAGATGTTGCAAGGTGGGGGCGCTGGGGGAGGGAGGAGCTGGAAGAGAAACTTCGCGGGTCCACAGAAGGGCGAGGGAACGGCTTCGCTGCAGAGACAGGGGTGCGAAGTGATAGAGAGGGGGTCACTGAGGAAGCTGTTTTGGCTCCTGCAACCGTTGGGTAAATCCAGAAGCAACATCCTTTGGGGATCATTACACACACACACCACCACCACCACCAACACCACCACCACCACCCCACCCCCGTGCGGAATAAGCGGCTTCTCTCCCCGCCCACTGGTCCCTAGCCCCGTTCCTTGCTTACAGTTTGGCCAGTAGACGAAGGTAGTGGAGGAAAGGAACAGCAGAGAGAACACTAAATCTTTGCATCAGCTCGCCTAAATCTATTAATTTTCCTACCGTGACTCTTCGTTATAGTGTTTTAAACTAGCTACCCATGTGTTCCGAGGGCTATTTCGGGCCAAACCTGGGCAAGGGGATTGGAACAGCGTTCCTGGGCAGAGATAAGCATGTCCAGGGGGAAACTGCTGCCCTCTGAAGTGGGGATGGCAATTTTACCAGCTGGAGGTGGAAGGAGGTGCTGAGAACTGTGGCTGCCCTCAGTAATGCACACCAAGGCACTTCCCTTTTCAACACTATTCTTGACACCTCAGGATCCCAGCCTTGACTTGGAGCTCTACCTGAAATCCACCAACACCAACTCCAGCGGCAGCTCAAAAATAAAAATTCCACAGACAGCCTGGCAACTAGTCTTTAATCGGGGGTAGGTTTCCCTGAATATGTCCAAACCTGGCTTTCCAGGTAAATGTGTACGGTTTGGGGATGGTTTACCAAGTGGGGAGGCATTCTAAGACCTCGGCATGTATTAAATGTCACCTTTCTGAGGGCACCTGAGTGGCTCAGTGGGTTAAGCCTCTGCCTTCGGCTCGGGTCATGATCTCAGGGTCCTGGGATCGAGCCCCGCATTGGGCTCTCTGCTCAGCGGGGAGCCTGCTTCCCCTTCTCTCTGTCTGCCTCTCTGCCTGCTTGTGATCTCTCTCTCTGTCAAATAAATAAATAAAATCTTTAAAAAAAAAATAAAAATAAAAAAAAAATAAAAAATAAATGTCACCTTTCTGGTGAAGCAGTACCATGGTTAAAATGCAGAGTACACACTATGTATATATGTATAGGGGCTCAGAGATGAGCACTGGGGCCAGGATCACTTAGTGGGTGGGAGAAGCCAGACTGTAAAAACCAGATCTTCTTAGGCGTTCATACTACGGTATCCAATAAGCTTTCTGGTGAATCATTGCAGTCCTCATTTCTTAGAAATGATGATTCACTTCCACTCAAGCCTGAAAGCCAAAGAAAAGGAATCCAGTACCTAAATATGATAGGAGGAAGTAATGCTCAAGGAGAAGAGGCCACAGGGTTCTCCTGGGGCAAGTCACTTTCAAAGCTTCATATGCACTCCCCCTTAATGTTCAAGTTTAAATCTTACTTGCTACTTTTTCTTTATGCTCTGGAGCTTTCCACTCTAGGACTCTTTTTTAACCAGTATCCTGAGAGATGGATAGGAAGGTAATCTCTCATTTACAGGCAGTGATTTTCTAACATTTTCTCCTTGGGCAAAATGTAACAAGTGATTTGAAACATAACTTGCAGAACACATGATCTATTTCCTTCTGCTCAATACCCTTTTCTCACCAAAGGCCTAGGGACAGTGTTGCTCTTCAAGAATCATGGCTAATCCCAGGGTGATCTTAGTTTACTAATTTTTGCTTCACTGACAAGTACTTAGGCAAGAACAGTACTGGAATCAATATCCACTGCCTCAAAACTATAAATTCCTATACTTGTCAACCTCCTGCTGAGATTGTAACAATGTAATTTGGTTTGAGGGTTCCTTAAGACCACTTGGATATTTTAGTTGGTGGGGGAGGGGGAATCCACCTACTTCAGAATGATACTGTTACAAATAGAAGATTTGAAGATACTGTTTCCAATGATGCATTTAAAAAAAAAAAAAAACCACCCCTCAGTGAACTCCTGGCTGAAGAAAATAACTAAATTATTTATATTTAAAACTACCTTTTCTTCCCTGCCACTTTCCTTTTACCTCCACCGCCAGCATTCTATGGAAGGTCCATACTGGGGACTTGATTCTTGTTTTTGCTAAGCAGATTGATGAGTGGGAGCACAGCTGGGAGAAACAGAAAGGCCAAATGTGTTTAGAGTAGACGGACCTGTCGTAGGCGTCTGGTATGGGGAAGATCAGCTTGAGCTTGGCTTATGAAGGAGTGGAGAATGCAGAGAAGGAAAGTGCAGGAGCGTATACTCATGAGAGAGAGGAAAGAGGTGGTGGCAGCTGCCACAGGAAGTGGAAATTTGAGAAAGATCTTTTAAAAGGGTATTAAGGGAACTTCACTGGGTAATGCAAACCCTCTTACATTATTTCCCTGGAAAATAACAACTTTAGTAAAGCTACGTCCCTTTTCAATGCTTTTGGAGTTATGTTTTTATTAAAAATGAGAACATTTTGAGATCAGCTTTAGATGGAAAGTAGGGCTGCCCACCAAAAAAATGCAGTTATTTAATTCATTTGTTCACACGTATTTATAGAGTGCCTACCGTGTGCCAGGTGTTGCTGTAAGCATGGACTTGTACTTCACCTGCTGTGCCCCCGTCACTTTATATAGATGTTCTCACAGCAGTTAATGGGGTGGGTATTATTTCGTTTGGGAAAAGTCCAGCCAGTGTCTTTTTTTTTTTTTTTTAAGTTTGTTTATTGTTTATTTGCCAGAGAGAGAGAGAGTACACACAAGCAGGCAGAGAGGCAGGGAGAGGCAGGCAGAGGCAGGGAGAGAAGCAGGCTCCCTGCCGAGCAAGGAGCCCGATGCGGGACTCGATCCCAGGACCCCGGGATCATGACCTGAGCCAAAGGCAGCGGCTTAACCAACTGAGACACCCAGGCGTCCCCAGCCAGTGTCTTTCTGCTCAACTCTGCCGTTCCCCAAGTTGGATGTTCATGATAATGTACAGAATTTCAGACTCACTCCTAGAGATTCTGAGTTAGTTCTCAGTCCCTACTTCAAACCAGCTAGTTAATTTTGAGACATTTTAAGTACTCTAGAAAATACTGCTTCAACTTGCCAAAAATCAAGTTTCCTAAGCCTAGGTTGTTGTGGGGGTAGGCTGGGTATTTCTGCTAGCTAGAGGTCAGAAGTAGCCACAAACTGAAATTCTGAGAAAAATACAGAAAGGATCATAGGACAAGCCTGAGCGAATGGCTGTGCAGACATCTCTTTATATATGGAGTTACTGTTTAATGTTATTTTCCCCTTAGAGATGATGTTTGTGTGTGTGTTATAAGTGTCAAAAGCTGAAGTGATTTTTACTTTTGCGGGTTTGTGACACTCTTGAAACAAGCATGTATCCCAGGTCCTCTTGAGTCCTCCTCATATGTATGGAATTGGACAGGAGTGATCTTCAAGTTCTGTTCAAGTTTATCTCACCCAAGAGGTCAGGAAAGGCAAAAGACAGTCTCCCTTTCATGTTATGGGTTTTGCCCTTTGGTAGAGCCTTAAAAGTCATCCTGTGTTGGAGTATCTGGGTGGCTCAGTCAGTTAAGCATCCGACTCTTGGTTTCGGCTCAGGTCATGATCTCAGGGTTGTGAGATCGAGCCCCACATTGGGCTCTGCATTCAGTGGGGAGTCGCTCAAGATTCTCCCTCTCCCTCCGCCCTACCTGTGCCCCCTACCCTGCGTCTTCTGTCTCAAAATAAATAATCTTAAAAAAAAAAAAAAGTCATCCTCTGTTTAAGGGTTTGATAAGGAGTGTCTTATTTTTTTTTATTTTTTTAAAGATTTTATTTATTTATTTGACAGAGAGAGATCACAGGTAGGCAGAGAGACTGGCAAAGAGAGAGAGAGAGAGAGAGAGAGAGAGAGAAGCAGGCTCCCTGCTGAGCAGAGAGCCCGATGTGGGACTCAATCCCAGGACCCTGATATCATGACCTGAGCCGAAGGCAGCGGCTTAACCCACTGAGCCACCCAGGCGCCCCAGGAGTGTCTTAATATGAACAGTAGGGTAATTCCAAGATAAAATCATGGTAGTGAGCACCTCGCCTGAGAAATGTTTGGATTTCTATTAGTCAAAGCCCATCTGCTCGTTAGACAGTTGAGCCAATAATAATTAGGCAACCCCACTCCTGCCTGGATCTTGGGGAAATAAATCGATGAGGATCTCTATTGCTGGCATGATAGCAGTGTGGGGAGATGGACCAATGAGGCAATGATTAGGGGCTGGGAGGGATGGCAAAAGCACTAAACAGACCAAACCCTGGTCATTGGGCCATACATCGATTCTGTTTGTATGAGGTCCAGAGATACAACCCTACTTTTGGTTCTCCAAAGGGCAAGAAAAGTAGGATTACAGTGGCTGGGCCATGGTTGGGCGCAGGGGTACTTAGTACTCCTGCTTTCAGTAGGCCAGGAAAGACGTTAATGGATCAGGTTTCAGCTCAAACAGCAATGGGAGAACCAGCAAGAAAATCCAGGTATAGTGGCTTAAGGTAAGAACCATTGCTATAAAAATGTGTAGCACCCTTTTGATTACCTTGGAGCTTTTTAAAAGAACGCCAACTGGTCCTGGTATCAGGTGGCCATGTGCTTTAGATAAGCCTCCACCTAGCACCAGGGATGTGAATCCTGATTTTTTTTTTTTAAGATTTTTTTTATTTATTTGTCAGAGAGAGAGAGGTGGAGAGAGAGCTAACACAGGCAGACAGAATGGCAGGCAGAGGCAGAGGGAGAAGCAGACTCCCCACCAAGCAAGGAGCCCAATGTGGGACTCGATCCCAGGACGCTGGGATCATGACCTGAGCTGAAGGCAGCTGCTTAACAACTGAGCCACCCAGGCGTCCCAAATCCTGATTTTTAAGTCTGTCCCAGGCCAGGTACTATTGTAAGAATGGATGTATGACATAATCATGGCCATTAAAATGTGGAGGTTACTTTGCTTAGAATGCTTCTAGAAGACATCTTCCTTGATCTTAAAAAAGAGGGTGCACAAGTACTAGTTTCTAGGGACTTACATGTTGTAGAAAGACTTCATGCTTAGAGTCTCTGTAGCCCTTTAGCCCCTCTGAAAAACAAGAGGAGGGACAAAGCTAACGCGTGGAAGATGTCAAAAGCAGTACAATGAAAGAACCTGTGTTCTTGATGTTGCTTTTGAGAAGTGAAGTTGACCACCCTGGAAGCTCACTATCTCGTGTCTTCATGTCCTATAAGATAATCATTTTCCTTATTGCCAAAGCCATCTTGACTCGGTGTCTTCTGACGCTTGCAGTCTAAAGTACCCAAAGTGACAAATCTGACACTAGCTCCCCACGTATTTTTCTGAGGTCTAGAAGCACATGAAATAATATGTCACTGAAGCATGCTGTCTGATGTGGGGGGATACAGCAGCACTGGACTTGGGTTCAAGAGCAATTTATTACCTGTGTCTGGGTATGTCACGCTCAGCCTCAGGTTCATCATCTGTAAAATGAGGGGAATTATGTTTATTTCAGAGCAATAGTAATATCCGAAATGAATAATTTAAGTTAAAGCATTTTGTATACAAATAGAAGTTCTTTTTTATCAGAAGATGCTCTTGAAAGAAGATGCATTTAGTCTCTAAGTTTGCTCCAATGTCCCAAGTTTCACAATCGGTGCTTTCACTGTTTTGTCTTAACAATGGCATTATTGAAACGATGTAAGTCAGGAACAGTGAGGAGCACAATTAGGGTGAGCAGGATTCTGACTGGCCCCCTCTGCACTTGGTGGAAAGAGTAGCATGACTGCTTATCAGTGTCTTCCGCGGGACAGAACATAATGGTACCTGTGTGCAAACCTAGGCCACTCGCATCACTAGATTACATACTATTCTGAGGCATTTTAAATTTAATTTTGAGGTTTTTTCAGTTTCTGTTTTCTTGCAAATTGATTTTGGCTTGGTGGGGTAGTTATATACAAACTGTACAACTATCTTGATTATTTAAACATAATACAATTGAAACTTCAAATATTGTGTTCTTGATGTGATATTTAAGTGTGATGGTTGCATATATTTACAGAAGAGTCTTTCTTGAGTTTTGGATAACACCTGTCTCAAAACTTGAAAATAAAACCAAAACATCTCACCAACAGAAATATTATAAACATAGTTTTTATTCTTTTCTTACCTTCAATGAAAAAAGCCTCATGTCACCAAAACATTTTTTTGAAACTCGGTAACTAAACATAGCACTTGACAGCCTGATGATCATTTTTCTAGACAACTGCTGAATAATTTATATTGCTTTTTTAAAAAACTAAGAACTATTTTTATTACTTCATTTCTGCTTAAAGTGGCAATGTGCCCTCACATTTTTTCATAAAAATCTAAAATATATCTAGTAGTCCCAAGTGTTTCGTATTTATGTTTGTTCTAAGTGTTTCATTAAAACTTTTTAGAAATAAGTGCACTTCTAAAGAGAAAATATATGTTAAATAAAGATGAGAAGAAATAGTCATGGTTATAGCAAAACAGTTGTTCTGAATATTCTGAAACTTAACACCTCAGAGCGAATGTGATTTAGTTGCTAGGGGACTTCTCTCCTGATTAAAATCTCAACTCATTAATTTATAGATCATCAAAAGATGGATAGCTGGTTCTTCTACAAGTAGATATGGTTTGATTGTCTAAAGGTTTTCTACAAAAAAACCTCAAAAATTAATGAACTTAAAAAATTTTTACATTTACTGATTTACACAAAGATCTACAGATGTTTTAAAAACAGAAGTAGTATGATATTATAGAAATAAATGAAACCCTATCTTCAGACTTAGCAACCAAAGGAAGTTTGCAGTTTTCCACATGTTATTTTTCATTCAGCTATTAGCTTATTAAAATCAGCTATATATTTCATTCAGAAAAGGTTGTTTTATAAGAAATTCCTTGTTTTTAGATAGCACTATGCTTCAATAAATTTAAACTATGTTAGTAAGAAAAGCATAAAAGAAAAATAACATAACTTGCTTTAATACAAAGGTTTTTTTAATAAAAAAGTTGAAGTCTACATTAAATCAGGAAATCAATAAATCTGAATTATACAAGCTTTCTATATACTTAGAAAAACCAAAAACACACAGTTTATAATAAAACTCTTTAATTCAAAATAGAGTCTAATTTAAAGAAAATGTCATTATGCCCAGTTGATTAGATAGGGTTTTGTCATTTAAATTAAATGGTTCACCTGAAACATGGTAAGTGTATAATAGAGAAAATTCGATCTTGAGGGTACTTTGCAAATTACCTAGCTAATTTGCATCATGACTCAAATTCTTAGCTTCCAAAGGGCAGACACAGTCTTTAATTGCTTTTAGATAGGCACTTAAGAAATGCTTATGACGAGGAGGAAACCCCAAAGATTGTGAATCACTCTGTTAACTCCAGAGAAAAATGAGACTCTAAACAAAGTCAACTTTCCAGAACTGCCCTTCCACTGCCAAGAAATCATAATTATTTCCAAGTTCTTCCTGCTAATAAAAATGAGGGAGATGGAAAACAACATGCTCTTCTCTTATTTGATTAAGAAGCAAACAGGTAATTCAGTTCCATTCTAGGAAACCCCCCTCCATGGTCAACTTGAATTATTAATGACATTTTTCTGTGCTAGAATAGTTACCATATTACAACTAGAAAATGATGCAGTTTCCTCCTGTCTTACTCATTCATTATTACACTAGCAAAACAGTCAGTCTTTTTTAAAAGGTGGGGGGATGCGGTGGGGTGAGAAAAATCTCATAAAACTGAGTAGCAGTTGCAGCTTTTTTTTAAAGTTAGAGGGAGTTATAAGTAGAAGAACCAGAGCTGGTCAAATTGAGATAACCCTAGAATTTTAATAGTTCTCTCTCCTAGATACTCAGCCACATGATCCAAATGAGAAAAATGGAGATGAACTATTAGATGAACATATCATAAGTATCAAACAAATACTAGAAAGAAAGAGTGGAAAGAAGAAGGAAAGAGAGAGAACGGGGGGAGAAAAGCCAACCAACCAACCAACGAACCAACCAGCATGGCCTTGTTGAAATATGTGGAGCTACCTAGCAGCAGCGTTTATAAAAGCTTCTGTAGATTTGCATAATGATCCTGTGCAGTTCTTCCCCATTAAGAAGAACCTAGCTACAAAAAAACCATCACTTTTGATTTTGATCACAGATCATGGTTACAGTTCTATCAATTAACAGTTAAGACAAACATTAGGCCATTCTTTGATAAAGTATTGTTTCTTAACTAGTACTTACGAAGCCAAAACCTCAGAGAGTCATTTTAGAATAAAATGTTGAGCTAAAAAGCGTGACTTAATTCTTCAGGAAAGAGCTAGAGAATCTGATGCTGACATCATCTCCCCTATCCTCCTCACAACCTCACCGGCGCCCCTCACTTCCCCCCACCCCGCCTGCATTTACTTCCTTAATTCCACGTAGGTTAACCATAGTGATGTAGCTGAACATGAACAATATTGCCCTTGAATAAGCTGAGCACTATCAAAGATCTGTCATATCTGAATATGGCATTCCCACAGGAAAGGAAATTTCTTCTCAGTTGTGAACATCCACTCTGTTCAGGATCTTTGGTACATTTGGAGTGTAAGAAAATAATGGCACAATAATACAAGTACTATCAAAGGAAAGATTTTCACCAAACAAAAGAAAAGTTAACCAGCCATGATATGTAACAACTTTCTAGAAAACCAAAGTAGATAGCTCTTTGTTCTCTACAAGTCCATTTCCATGATCAGAAGTTTGACATTTAAAAAAATAGTTTAATAAAAATACACCAGTTCTACAAGCAGCCTTCATGGTCATTTCTTAAATTCAACTCACCATAATCAAATCAAAATAATGCCATGTCCTCTTGTTAAAAAAGAAGTCCTTTTGTCACAAGAAAAGCAACTTTACATTTTATATAATACAGTACATCTCCCTATGAGTATACAGACTACGTATATAAAGGTCATCAGTATTTCTGAATGCAAAGTAAATATATTAGTGGAGTGTTTGAGTGAAGGTGTTAAAGTTCCTCTTTAGTATAAACTTGTCACTCCCGACTGTGCAGTTTGTGAAATAACATGATGATAAATTCTATTTTTTAAATAACCAGTGTATTTCCTTTTTAAAACTTCTTAAAACCATTACAGAAATTGTCTTCATGTCTGTTCATTCTATAGCCGTCCAAACCAATAGGGCAAGTATTCTAACACCGACTATGGAAGATGGCTTTTTTTGATTATCTAGACCCATAAGATTTGCAGTAAAACAGCAATACTGCAGTGTAACCTACAGGTTAGCCTATGTTGCTTTAAATGATATGTTTCTCCTGAATTGATCAGAGGTGTTACAGTACAAAGCCACGGCACACACAGGCAGAATGGACCTTAATACGCGTGTAGGCAGTGCAGTTAAAAAGGGACGTACATTTCTTTTATTCCAGTACCTTTGTATAATAAAGTTAACACAAATAATAAAATATTAAAAAAAAAAAACAAAAAACAAAAGCCAGCTGGCACTGCCAACCAATTCCTGTAGTAGTCTTAGAAATCCTAATCCTGTAGAATTTCCTCTTGTAGTCATAAGCACCACCGTCTTCGGGAGTATTTCAGTGTATTGGTATCTATGCCAAGCAAGCCTGGTGATGCAGCTACCTGAGTTCTCTTGGTTGTGGGCGAACGTGATCTTTATTCATAGTTTTCCAGCTTTCATGTAGGTGGGAATAGAGCCGCGCTGAGTCAACCCTTCAAACCTTTTATAGGTATAATTGAGAAAAACCCAGTCTTTGGATTTGTAGTCCGGTTCTGTGGTGTTTGGCACTAGGAAAGATGGGAAAATTAACCAAGAGCAAAGGAATTTCATTAGGCATCTTTAGAGACTGTGAAGTGTTAGTTTTGTCATAGATTATCTTACCTGGTTGTAAAATATCAGATTCAGGAAAGTCATCGAAATTTGAAGTATCATCAATGCTTTTGATTTCTATAGGGATTGCTGCTGGCCTTTCCCTATAAAAAAAGGATCAAGTAGTAGCATGGCAAATTTTCTTTAACTCTTTGTTTTCCAAAATGGTTCTACTTGCAAATTCTGCTTCCTGTTCTACAGATAATAGAAGAGTCGAGAGAATTTATTGTGGACTTGAAAACTGCGAAGTGGATGTCATAGTTGAGTGTAATATTTTCTGAAAACATGACCATTTACTTGGAATTTTTATTCTTTATACCCAGACTTTCTCATGCTGTTTTGTTTAAAGTGGAAAAATAAGAGTTAATGAAAGGGAATGTAGAACAGAAAAGATTTTGTTCAAACAATTTCATAATTCCATAATGTATGCTGGCTATTGTGTGTACTGGATTCTAGCTAAACAATTCAGGAAAGAATTCTTCTACTAAAGGATCCAGAGATTAAAAGTCATTTGGGGGGCGCCTGGGTGGCTCAGTGGGTTAAGCCGCTGCCTTCGGCTCAGGTCATGATCTCAGGGTCCTGGGATCGAGTCCCGCATCGGGCTCTCTGCTCGGCAGGGAGCCTGCTTCCCTCTCTCTCTCTCTCTGCCTGCCTCTCCATCTACTTGTGATTTCTCTCTGTCAAATAAATAAATAAAATCTTTAAAAAAAAAAAAGTCATTTGGGGAATGTCTGGCTGGCTCAGTAGAACTCTTGGCCTCAGGTTCATGAGTTCAAGCCCCACACTGGGTATAGAGATTACTTGAAAAAATAAAGATACTTGAAAAACAAAAAGCGCTTTGAGAAACTAAGGGGGGCAAAGGGACTACACATTTGCAATGAAATCTAAATCTAAAACTTTCTGCCATCTAAATGTTAAGGGAATCGGGGAGATAAGGTTAAAAAAATCAGTCATGAAACTATCTTACCATGCTAACAATGTTTAAAAATAGAAATAGTTAAAAGAAGCTATCCATTTTTATTGCTTCTATTTTTTTCAACAAATACTTAACTGGATGTATTAGGGGACAAGTGAACAAAGCCAGTTACCTAAAGTCCTAAGTATTCTTCGCAGAATCATTCCAATTTCTTTATACTTAATGTGATAACTTAATAAATGTATATTACTTTAGTGACAAGAACCAGAGACTCTGGTGTCGTTAACTAACAGCGTGACCTTAGGCAGGCAACTCCTTGCTCTGTGACTATTTCCTTACTATCAAAGCAAGAGATTGCACAAATGGGCTCTAAGCATCCTTCCAACTGTGAAGCGGGGAATCCTCATTCTGTTCAGTGAGATGAGGTATACAGTGTAATGCAGCGTATCAGTTAAGAACCAGGACACCCAGGGGTCCAATTCTAGTTAGAAATTCTAGCTGGAAAAAAAAAAAAAGAAAAAAAGAAAAAAGAAATTCTAGATGGATTATTTACTGGCTGTGGCACTGCAGGCAAATTACTTCTCTGTGCTTTAGTTTCCTCATTCGTAAAAGAAACATCATAATGGTACCTATTTTATAAGGTGTATCATGAGGATAAGATAAAAAATGCACATAAAGTCCTCAGAACAGTGCTGGACATAACATTAAGTGGTCCAAACAAACGAGTTGTTATTACAGCAGGTCGAGTGCCTGGCACACTGTGGGAGTTCCCGTGAAGATGTGCCTGGAGCCAGTGACACATTAGGCTGTCTCGAAGGAGGGGCAGATGCTGGCCAGGCAGGGCAGTAATGCGGACAAGAACGAGTGGAGAGAGAAGAGCATTTCAGGCAGAATGAAGAGCAAAGGGCAAAGCCCCGAGGGGAGAGGAGAAGAACAACCCTCGGAGATGCCACTGGGACCCATGAGGCTAGAGCCACACCCCATAGTCCTGAAAGCAGTGCCTCGGCCTTAATTTTATTCTAAGCACAAAGGGGAGTTAGAAAAGGGTATGATCAGTGTTATGTTTTGGAAGTCTCACTGTGTGGAGAGCAGCCCAGAACTACTGAAGGTACTTTGGCCACCAAGTGAATTAAAGGCCGATGCTTACAATTAACAACTGGAAGCAAATTCGTCAAAGTTACTTGCATCATTTCACTTTTCTCACAGTGTTTAAAAAAAGGGACTGTGTCTTCTTATAACTTCATAAAGAAGATGGTATATTAGAGAAAGGAGCAGTATACAGCATGACAGAATAGGACAAAATTGAGGGGTTATCGTGTGAAATAAAACTACATCCCTGTTGTGCGGACATCAGCTTGCATCCCGTAACTCTGAATATAAAAATCGAAACAGGTGCGCAATAGGTGGTTTCCCCTTTACGGTGGGCATTCGCTAAAACCAGTCATTTAGCTATAGTCTCGCTTACGTAGTCCAGAGAACACTGGAATAATAACACTGTAACAGCAATGAGTATTTAGCAGAGTCAGAGACAAACTGATTGCTAAACCTAGTAAAAACAAACAAACAAACATTTTACTTAGATCTCTCCCGTTGGAAGCCTATGAGCGTACCTGATGTGCCCCCAGTCTACACCTTCAAAGAAAGGATGACTTTTTATTTCTTCTACTCCACTATTTCCAATTCTGTTTTCAGAATCAATACAAAATCTAGAAAATGGAAACAGAAATGATCATATGCAAATTACATATACAGTACCCTATTTCCATTTTTTTCCAAACATTTCATTTTTTTCCTCTGTTTACCGAAGTCAGCTCTGTTTCCTGTGGGAAATGTGGGAGAGAACAGAAATCCTCTGTAATTGCACTGTACAGAGAGAACCACTATAAACAGAATGAAGCCATTTCCTTCTAGTCTTTTATTACAATTTTTAAAACTATGTGTTAGCACAGTAGTTACTGTTTTAGGGTGATTCTTTTCATTTAATATACTGAGAAAATTTCCCAAAATCATTATATATTTTTCTTTAACTTCATATTCTAAAATTTGCTTGTGGAAATATTAGTTTATTTAGCCAGTCCACTCTAGTTGAACACTTAGTTTTCAATTTTTCATTACTAAAAACATCATGATAATCTTTACACACATCAAATTGTCTGCATAAGCAAAATTCCTAGAATTACTGGGTCAATGGTCATAGACAGTTTAAAGATTTTTGATAATATGCTGTCAATTAGCTGTTCTCATAGGTTGTCCCAATATATATTCCTTGTAGCTGTTCACAATAATACCAAACTTCATCTTAGTTGAGAAACAGAATGGAATCCTTTGCTTAGAAAGAATTTCATACATAGACTTGTGATAGGCACTGCTACTAGCGATTTATTTTCTCTTTTCTCTTTAACGAAATAGGTCATTGCGTACCAACAGGCGTGGCCTTTGAAATGATACAAGACACCATCCCTCTTCTTATACTTTCACTGCATGCTTCCTTTTAATTGTTTGCAGTTTTTAAAAAACACATTTTCTTTATTGATCTCTTTGACTGTATAGATCAGTAGTGGTCCTTTTCCTCCCACAAGAATAAAATGGACAATTCAATCTTTTTAGGTACCTGTGAAGTTTCAAAATACCATAAACTCCTCTAGGGATTTAAGCACTAACCTAAGAATTAAGTCCTTGGCTTTCTCAGATATAGGTACCTCTGGAGGAAATACCAAAGTTTCTTTCCAGTTCATCACTTTTCTATATGTTTCTTGAGGAGTTTCAGAACAGAAAGGTGGATATCCTGCATATGAGAGAAAATACAAGTTTTATCATCTTTAATAATCAAATATGCTCTACCTACTATGTATGTGTCATAGGGGAAAAAAATAGCCAGAAGTGCTCTATTCAGCAATAAAAAATGTCACCATTCATCGATTTATAATAAAATCGCTAATAAAGGCAATAAAATAAAGGATTCAAAGCATCACCCCCTTTATCCAAAAGGCCATGTAGATGCAATTTTCACACATGGGAGTTCTGGTTAAATACCCTGTTCCTGAATTGCTACAGAGCTCACTGGTATTTATGATTATTGACACTGGGGGATGTCAAGGAGCTCAGACATTTCAGATATTACATATCTGTAATATGCTCCATCCATGGCACTAATGGAAATTTCTATAGTATATACGTAAACAAATGATAAGACATACCTATTAGCATTTCATACATAATCACTCCCAAAGACCACCAGTCACACAGCTTGTTGTAACCAGTCTGCATGAATA
This sequence comes from Mustela putorius furo, assembly GCF_011764305.1. Classification (NCBI taxonomy): domain Eukaryota; kingdom Metazoa; phylum Chordata; class Mammalia; order Carnivora; family Mustelidae; genus Mustela; species Mustela putorius. The sequence continues at coordinate 23,804,260 of NW_025422368.1, read as the reverse complement.
CTTCTGGAGCAATGTAATCTGGTGTCCCAACTGTGGAATATGCCTACAAAGGAAAAGCTTATCAAACCAGCATTCTTTAAATATTTGTTAAAAGATCCGAGTATGGCTCATTACTGGAAAAAGCAATACAGCAGTTAATTTTGCATTTAATACTTGTTTCACATGTTTATCATGTAGAAAGCTTAGTGACAGGTACCGAATCAGATAATACATTATTTAAGATATGATTTCTGGCTGCCCACCACCCCCTCTCCAAGAAGCTCAACTAAATTATTTATATATTTAGCCCTAAATCCTGTGAAAATTAATAGAAGGACAGCTCACAAAAGTGGCTTCGGGATGCTAGAAGGGGTAGCTATGCTGCTGTACTCCTCACTGTCAATTACAGACCTTATCGGAGGAATCATGAACAGGCAAAGAATCACCTATTGTGGGCCCCAACAGGGAAAGATGTACACTGCGTCTCCTGTGTGAAAGCAGCTACCCCTGCAACTCAGCCAAGGAGAGACCTCCACCACCCTCAACTCCTGCTTTGCTCCAGTGAACTGTTGTTCAAAACAGCCCCTTTCAAATCCTCCTTCTTCTCTTAAAATACAAGTTTTCTTCTTTATTTGTTGGAGTTGCCAATGGTTTTGCCGCAGCTTGCCTGTCCCAAATTGCGATTCTCTGTTATTCCCGAATAAACCCACTTTTGCTGGCACAATAATTGTTTCATTTTTAAGGTTAGCCATCCATTTCAAAAAGAATAAAGAGGCTGAACCAGTGGGCCGGAGTCCACCACTCACTAATAATGTGAGTTCTTGGACAGGCGACTCAAGCACTCTGAACCTCGGCTTCTGCTTACAGGAAACTGCAGTAATCACACACAGTTGACAGGAGGATGAAACAAGAAAAGGAATGTGCTTTGGAAACTACAACCTGCTGTATATATAAACAACAGGTATTTTCATGATAAACCTAATTCCAGGGCACTGCTTATCCATCAGAAAGCAATGGAGTGCTTCATTCTTAATTCATATAAAATCTTACAAAAACGACTTCTTTACAGTAGTTGTTCTCAATTAAGGGCAGTTATGCCAGGGACCATTTGAAAATGTGTGCCAGCAGATTTCGTCATTTCAAGGACCTGAGGGTGGCAGGGGGTGGGGGTGGGGGTGATTGCTGATTGGCATTTAGTTAGTTAGCAGGGGGGATATGCAAGAGCCAAAGGATTTTCCTGCCCCAAACACTAAGAGTCCCCTCTACTTCTCCCTTGGTAAATAAACATTGTAGAAGTCGGGGCGCCTGGGTGGCTTAGTGGATTAAGCCACTGCCTTCAGCTCAGGTCATGATCTCGGTGTCCTGGGATCGAGTCCCGCATTGAGCTCTCTGCTCAGCAGGGAGTCTGCTTCCCCTTCTCTCTCTGCCTAGCTCTCTGCCTACTTGTGATCTCTCTCTGTCAAATAAATAAATAAAATCTTTAAAAAAAAAATTGTAGAAGTCATGATAATGGCCACAAGAATATAAAACATGACAACAGGAATCACCCGTGAAGGCTCTGTTAAGTCGAATTCCCACCGTACTTTTAAGCAGTATTCACTTTTCCCCTTAAAAGCAGGAAATACTGCAATTCTTCTCTCAGTGGTAAAATCTAATCTGAAAGTGGCACATTTAAAAGTAGAAGGAAGTTTTTTGTCATGAATTCATAGCTCCATAGTTTTAAAATTCTTTTTTTCTAACTTTTAAAAACACTGAAATGTTTTATGAGCACAGGAAGCTTATAGTTAATTACTTGGGCCACTGACAGAATGAGTTTGACCAAGCAAAGTCTTATTATTTGGTTTGAGAGGGTATTGGACTATTATCGTCCAGTCTGTTAACCTCACCCAATTCTCAGACGGAATGATAAATTAATTTCCCTTTCATCACTTGGTTGAGTTTAACAGGTATTTATGGAGTGTCTGTATGTGCCGGGCATACAAGAGATCAAGAAAACAAAGTCAAAAGGCACATTCCTAACCCTGAGAATGTGCATGGACCTAATTAATAGGATAAAGGAAAGAGGAAAAGGGGCAAACAATTCTTATAATTGCTAAGTAATAAAGGAGAAACTGTGTGGGGCAAAAGCAGGTTTTTTTGTGGGGCTTGACTTCCATTTAAAGAGTAATTAAGTTTATCTGTAGTAAAGTCTGCTTTCTAATTTTATTTTATCTGTTTTATCTGTTAATATGCCAAACTTCTTGTTTACCTTGTCTATAAAGTCCTTAGAAACACACAACCACCTTACTTATGCTGACTGGCAGTTGTTTCAGAACAAGTACGAAAAATGGAACACACAAGGCATTCACTACAATCACATTCATCTCAGTGAGTTTTATATTGTGCTAATTACTAGTAAACAGGCTGCTTAATTATAAGTATGAGTCATAAAATGCTATAAAGTTAAATTACAACGTAAATATCAGCATTCACTTTTTAGGCAAGGAAATGTTACAGAGAAACTAAGAGAACTATGTGACCCCAGAAGCAGTTCTATCCTTGCTACAAAGTAAGTACTAATGATTGTGAAGATATGAAATGATCAAGCAAAACCCCAGTGAACTTTTAGGACCAGGTCAATCTTTCTTAAGGACCCGGCTAACTTACCAGCTGTCTCCTGTTCTTCTTCCATGTTTCTGCTTTCCTCTTTGAGTTCATGTTCTGAAATGCTAATTTCAACAAGAGAGAATTGTAAATATGAGGGGAAAAACTCCACCAAAAAACAAAACCACATACATGTAAATACACTGGTTTAAGGAATGAGGAGAGGAAGAGAACTTTCAGTGCTCAACAATGCTGAATTAAACTAGCTATATTATGTCACACAGAAAAAAAGAATCAAACTTACAGAAGTCACTTGGCGGGTTGTGTGTAAGGTTTCTATAGAATTCGGTCCTATGAGCTTTCTTCAATCCCGTGCATAAACCAAAATCAGATAATTTTACATGACCCTATAAAAAAATCCAGTAAAATCAAGAGATTATATTAACTTTGAAACAAAGCCTTAGGGCAGTGATTATAAAAATTCTTAGCATTATAAAAACTCCTACAGGTGGTAAGTAAAATTATAAATATTTGATGATGACGAATGTTAAAAGTAGTAAATGGAAGAAGACAAAGACAGCCATCCTCCCTTGAGGTCATTTTCACTACCAAGTCTTTTCCTGTCACATCATTCTATGACATCACATAGTTGAGCAATAATATAAATGGTAGCTGCCCATTCAATCACAAAATCAGCTCTATTATTCCATTAAAATAATCATCAACCCAATAATTCACCAGTTTCTTCACATACCTTGGCGTCCAATAAAAGGTTGTCTGGTTTAATATCCCGATGGATGAAACCCAACTGGTGGATTGCATCAATTGCTAGAACAGTCTCTGAAATGTAGAACTGTGTCTCCTCTTCTGTCAAGGTATCTTTCTTCATTAGCAATGTCATCATGTCACCTCCATAAGGGAAACCAAGTATCATGTATTAGAAGCACGTCAGGCTTCCTCTGTATCGGTACAACCTCTGCCTCATTTCTGCATTGTACGACCCACCCAGTAGACCGCCAACCATCTCTAGGGCCAAGTAAAAAAAGTGTCACTGCATTAGCAAAAGTTTCACGACATCTGATGATTTTTAAGGCAGAAAGTAGGTGATAATGAAGTACTTTCTACCACTCAACATCCATAATAATTGCTGAGGAAAATATGCTGAACTGGGGAAATGAATCAGAGTAAGCACACCTGGAAATGGGATAGAGTCTTTCAAATTCAAGTTTCAAAAATGTTCAGAGCTGTTTAATCCATCAAAAAATAGAAAATTATCCCACCAAAAGACATTCTTTTATTTTCAAGGAATTTTTTCTTTAAAAAGGGGCAAAGAATAAAAAATGGTGAACTTACAACTCAGAAATGACAACTGTTAATATTTTTTATGATGCTTTGAGTCTGTCCTCCATCCCATTTTATTCCGCTTTCCCTTTTTGCTGAGTAGCCATCAGTGTCGACTTGGTTTGGTGGGTATGTTTTCATATACATATATCTTAATCTATGAAATTATGTTCTTTCATATTTTTAAAAATTACATAAATGGTATCAACTGTACATATAATTCCCCAGCTTGCTTTCTTACTCCACTGTTTCTGAGATCTTATTGAAATGGATAGAGCGCCTGACTTTTAGCTGCTGTAAAATATTTCAGCATGTAATTATGCCACATTTTATTTATCCATTCTGCTGACGGACATTTATCGTTCTTGCGGTTTTTCATGATCACAACAATGCTTCCGTGGTCTCGCAGGTCTCTGTGCGTGTGTCCAGGAGAATCTCCAGGGACTACGCTAGTTCTAAAATTGTAGGATTATGGGCCGCATGCCCTTTCAACTCCACCGGTAGCTATGAACTGCTCTCCGTAAGAGTTAGAGATTAACTTAGATAAAAGAGAGGCCAGTTTCTCTCACAGTCTCATCAGAAACAGATGAAATGGTAGCTCATTTTTAATTTGCGTTTTCCTGAGTATGAGCAGAGTTGAACATTTTCCTATGTATTTATAGGCCAGCCAGAGTTTCTCTTCAATATGTTATTTGCCCATTGGGTTGTTTGTCTTTCTCTTTAGTGACTTACTGTTCTTAATTCTAGACTTGCAACAATCTAACTAACTATACCCTGTTAACCAGACTGATAGTATTTAAAATGTGCCAAATGTATCGTTCCTTCAAAATAATCTGATTTGTGGTAACAATTAGCATTATTATGGGAGGAATTCAGGAAAACCATGACTGCTAGGAATAGAAGGAAAAAACCTAAGCAACAGGATAATAATTACATGTAAAGATGAGCTTGTGTCAGTCTGTCATTGCTATTATGTTTGTTTTTACCTCCAGGGAGAAATTCCATGATCAGATAAAGGTTCCTCTTATCTTGAAAACTATAAAACATCTTCACTACCCAGGCACCATCTGCTTCTACCAAAATATCTCTTTCTGCTCGGATATGGGCCACCTAGATGGATGTAGTTGGAAAAAATGATTGCAACACATTACACATCTTTCAAGTTGACCTCTTAAGAGACCCATCCAGTTCCTTAACAATCATGAAGGAAAGAGGGAGTTTTAGAAAAGATTTGAAATACATACACATGTTCATATCCTCATTATATATACAGAGCCTCAGGAAATCTTTTATCTTTAGGCCTGGAAAGGTGGGATCCACAGGTATGTTACAGAAAGCTGACGCTTCTGAGGTAGGAAAATTATTAGTCCATAAACTTTCCAACCAGAATCCTTCTTTGCTAAGGATCCTGGCTTTGTTATACAAATTTCAGCCCCTGGCCTTTTTTTTTTTTTTTAAAGGTTTATTTATTTATTATTTGAGAGAGAAAAAGAGAGAGAACCGGGGAACTGGGGAAGGAGCAGATGGGGAAGGAGAAGAAGGGAGAAAGAATCTCAAGGAGACTCTGTGCTGAGTGCAGGGCGTGATTTGGGGTCAGATCTCATGACCCTGAGATCAAAACCTGAGCCAAAACCAAGAGTTGGACACTTAACCGACCACACCACCAGACGCCCCTGGCCTGACTTTTGAAAGTTAAAACTAGTAAGCAATGCCTTAACAGGTTGCAGATCCTTAGCAGACTGTTTTTAACTGCTATTAGTTAAAAAAAAAAAAGGGGGGGCCTTATGTGATTTTTAAACATTTAGGTTTGTTTCTTTTTCTAACAAGTAGAAACATTTATAAGAACTTTGTATTATCTTGACAAATATAACTATATTATTTTCTGAAATATAAAAACCTCTATAATATCTATTAAAATGATCCACAGCAAATTAGTGTAACTTTGGGGCTTTTGCTGCTGACTTGTCAGACATACAATTACTAAGGATACTTTTATATGAACATTTTATAGACTGGAAAATTTTAAAAACTGAGTAATTTATTGGGTTGGTATAATCAATTTTCAAATGTTTTGCATTAATATATTTATATATTTTCTCTTCAAAGATTAACAATAATATTTGATTTTATCCTTTTGCTGTTCTTATTGTGCATTATTATGAACTCTGGCCCAAAGCACATGAGAACCCAGATTTCCTAAGCCTTTTCACAGTAATGAAATATGATCTGCTTAAAATGTCATAGTTGGGATTACTGTATTTATTACCTAGTACAATAAATGCTCTGAGATCAAAGCACAGGAAAAACAGTTGAAAACTAAGAACTTGTTTTCTGGCATGAATAAAACTTTACAATCTCTCTGGATCTGTTTCATAGAGTGAACAATGGTATCAAAATTCCTACCGATGGTTTTTTACAAAGCATTGTAAGATTAGTAAAGGAAAACCCTTAAACCTTTGATGCTGCATCTGCTGCTGTCAGGAAAAGTTATGTCATCAACTTGGCCTGATTGTTTTAAAATATCTTGAAGTTAGATTACAGGATGTTTTTAAAATGGGTCTATGTTTTCAAAGAATAGGAAGTTATTGCACATAGTACCACAATATCAGGGAGATAAGTTGCTACTTTGTGGATTGGTTAGTATTAAAGTAAATGTAATTAAAAACTTCACATAATAACATATTAGAATTGAGTGGGAAAAGGTTTCCTAAAATGAAATTCAGTGGTTGCAAATGCAGATTAATTTGTATAGGGGGCAAAACAGACTTGATGTTTGGGCTCCAGTGAGATTTTCCCCTGCATTCCGGAATAAAGTGATCAGAAGCTCTTCAACAAGCTCTTCTGGCAAAATATTCTAGATTAGTGCTGTCCAAAAGAAATACAATGCAAGCCACAGACTTCGTTTAAAATTCTCTAGTAACCACATAAAATATAAAAACAAACAGGCGAAATATCTTTAATTATATATAGTTTATGTAACTCCATGTATCTAAAATGTTATCATTACAGTACATAATCAATATAAAAATTATTGAGTTTTATTTGGTAGGAAGTCGTCAAAATTTGATATATATTTGCCATTTACAGCGTATCTCAATTCACACTAGCTACACCGAATAGCCACATTGGCTAGTAGCTGAAGACTATAACTGGAACGAACTGCTCCTTTTGTCCCTTCTCCAAAACCCTATCCAGGACTAATCCCATATGGCTTGGTTAGATCCTGTTTATCTCTTTGTCTCTGAGAATCTACATCTTGACCCAGTCCTTTATTCTTACCATTATCTGTAATTCTCTAATACATTGTAATACTTCGACCTTCCTTGAGTTCCAAACCAGCCTCTTCCCTATGGAATTGGCAGGTCTTCAAAAAAGTCCTCCATCATCTCACCTCTGGACAGTTCCTTCACCTTGTCATCCTAACTGATGATTCTTCTCATCAGGCTGTTGTCAGTTCTGTCTTCCTGCACAGTGAGCTCTCAAGAAGATCTGTTCTCCTCTCATGGCTTATGTGGCAAGGGGGTAGGTTTCCTGCTCATTCTCATGCTGCTTCCATACCACTGTGACACTCCTTCTCCGCAGTTCCTTGAAGTGCACACTGTGAAACTCCCATCAGCCATCACCTATCCTCAAGGCTATCATTTACAGAGCTCCTCGGCAATTCCTCTCACTCACTCATAACTTCAGCTCCTGGCTCACTATCAACTTCCTTTCCAGTTTCTCCATTCATGGATGGATTTCAACCTCCATAAGGGTGAACCGTCAAATGCCCTATCTACTGACTTCTTCCTCATCTACAATGATCTCTTCTGCCTCTGCACCTCAGCCACCCATGGTAGTCATCCTAGCCTTCTCATCAGCTAAAACTGTACCCCCTCTAAAATCTCCATTTTGAGGAACTCTATTTCCACCTTTCATCTTCCAGATCTCTTATTCTTATATTTCAATCTCCCTTCCATGGATTCTACAACTTTTTCTCTATTACTCTCCTCAGTATCTCGTATCTTTTTCTACCCAGCCTAGATTCCATCATTATAATCACTCTTTTTGCAAATACTCTGAACTCCCTCGTCCCCTTCCTCCCTTGTATTTGCCTGGCAAAACACCAACCCTAATTAGACTCAAATTTCTGTCTATTTCTGTCTACCTACCCCAGAGCAACTAAGTATTCTACAGAAAGGTCACCCAACTATGCCAACTAGTTTCGTGGTACAGTTATAACTGCAAATCTCAACAGGCATTCAACTGTATTTCCCCGGGAAGTCTGCTTTCCCACCCTTTAAAGTCAATAGTTGTGACTATTTCACAAATTCTCCCTCTTTATGCCCCTAACAAGCTATCCGTCCTCCTCTACTCTGAGATGATGACGTCACTTATTTGCACTCAGGCAGAAACATGGTACCTGAGGCTGCTAGTCAACCACCTGCATTTGTTCCCATTTTCTCTGCATCTTCTTCCTGTTTTAATGGATAGGTACACGTCCACTCCTATCTATCAAAGATCAACTCTTCTTTTTTAATTGTATTTATTTATTTGACAGAGAGAGAGAGCGCGCCGTGAGCAAAAGCAGGCGGAGCAGCAGGCAGGAGGGAGAGAGAGAAGCAGGCTCCCTGCTGAGTAAGGAGCCTGACAAGGGGCTCGATCCCAGGACCCTGAGCTGAGGGCAGAAGCTTAACCCACTGATTCATCTAGGCACCCCAACTCTTCTGTCTTCCAGTGTATTCCTATAGTTATCCTCCCCTCTCCTGGACCTTCAATTTCTTTTCCTAATGCATTCTTCTCATCAGAATCAAAACATTTCCGGTCTTTAAAAATAAAAAGAAAAGAAAATCCTTTTTACCCGGAAGTCTCCCTTTATAAACCTGTTCTTTGTACTGCCTCACATGAAAGATTGATTTGCACTCACATTCCCCACTCTTTGCTTCCCATTTTTCTATCTCACCATTTCAGTTAGGCTTCTGCACTGGAAATGCCCTTGCCAAGTTATTAAAAATCTCCATATTGTGACATCCACTGGCTTGTCTTCCTCTTGTACTCTCTCAGCAGCATTCAGCTATGTGGAACACTTTCTTCTCTTGGCTTCCATGACACCATGTTCTCTCAGTTTCCCCCACCTGATTAGAGGTTCCCTCTTGGTCCCTTTTGCTGGCTTCTCTTCTGCCTTTTGTTTCCTAGGGCTTGTATATAGGCCCTCTTTCCTTCTCTATCTAGTTTTCTAGGCGATTTCATCTTGTCCCCAATAGATGGTCAATATATTGATGGCTTCCAAATTATATTTCTAGAGAAACTTCTCTCCAGATTCCAGCCAACTGTGAACTCAATATCTCTTGGATCTAACAGGCAGCTCAAACTCAATATGCCACAAGGAGAACTCTTCATTCCCGCTATCTCCAAATGTTCTTTCTTCAGTCTTTTCTAAATCAGAAAACAACACCATCATGTATCCCAATCTTAAATGAAACTCTAGGTGTTATCCTGATTCTTCCATTTTTTCCTCACTATCCTCACCCATCCTCTCATCCCCCAATGTACAGGACACCACAGGGCATCCTGAGGGCTCTTCCACTAAAACATATACTTAATCTGTCAGACTCTTCTTCAGATTCTCTGCTGTGAGCTACAATCCCATCCTGGCTGAAAGTGGTTCACCAGTTTCTAAATCACCTTCTCTCCTTCCCTTCTTGTTTTCCCCATCAGCAGCAAAGGGATTGATTCATCTTTGTAAAACCTCAATCAGACATACTATTCCCCTGTTCAAACAAAAGCGTCTTCCCATTGCATTTAGAATAAAACCAAAATGCTCTATTTTGGCATTCAGAGGTCTCTGGGATCTGCTCCTTTTCTACTTCTCCTACCATTCTTTGTGCACTGAATTCTAGCCACAAGGACCTCTGCATTTGCTGTCCGGAGATTTGTTCTACATGATCTTTTCTGTCATTTTTTTTCATTATCCTTTCATCAAATATTCTCTCTTCAAAGAAACACTCCCTCATCTAATTCTTCCTCCTAAAGCCAGATCATCTGTATCAATTTATCCTTTTGTACAAACTTTCTTTGTAGTCTTTCTCAATCATGACTATTTGAGATAGCTGTCTATGTCCCCAGTACTAGAAAAAAAAGTAAGAATCAGGTTTGTCCTGTTAATTCTGCCTGTGTGTTAATCTACAACACCACAGGCCCATCTGGCACATCGTTGTCCCCCAGTAAATACTTGTTGAACACAGAGAATAGAAATAAAGTAAAAGAATGCAGTGAAAACTCAAGGTGGGTCATATTTGAATAAAAATAAATATTTACTGCCATACTAACTATGGAAGCTTTAAGCAGGACTTTCCTTAGCTACTGCTAAGGTGCTGACTTCTTTCTGAGGAAGCCAGGACCGAGCTGGGTGAGACCCTCACTTCCTCTGGTGACTAGCACCATGTGGGTACAGCACTGGGCCTCTGTCTCTGGCTTGCTACCAGCATCTATCTACTCAGCCCTCATCCTCCAGTCACAGAGGATAAGATCAATGCCCTCATCAGAGCAGCGGGTGTAGAAGCTGAACCTTTCTGGCCAGGCTTGTCTGCAAAGGCCCCTGGCCAATGTCAACACCAATATCCAGAGCCTCATCTGCAAACAAAGGGCTGCAGATGTACCTCAGCAGGAAGTCCTGCTCCCTCCACGGAGGCTGCCCTGGCTGAGGAGAAGGAATTAGAATCAAAGAAAGGAGAATCCGAGGAGTTTGATGAGGACCTGCAGTTTGGTCTTTTTGCCTAAACCTCTTCTGTAACTTGTTCAGTCAAAAGTTGAACTCTGAAGTAAGCGTTAGACAGGGACTGAAAGACTGAAGTAGAACATTAGGTAGAGAGAAGGGCCATCCTCCCTCAATACCCAGTTGTTGAGACCTGCCCTAACATATGATGAGGGAGCATGAGGCTGGCTGAAGACAAAGCAAAAGCTGGCGCCTTGTACCCCCCTCTCCATCGGCTCCCCCTCAGTCCTATGTGTAGCATCCCTCAGGCAGCCCTGACTGCCATGAACAATAAGCAAATAGTTAATTTGCAGAGCTCACAATCCTGCTAGACAGGAGTCTCCCTTGGCTTACAAATGTCCTAAATCTCACTAACAAAGACAACTGAAAGTCTCCCAACTATCTTAATGTTAATGGCTGGTCTAAAGACAACATTGATCAAGCCGCAAGGGCAAGGCCTCAGGTAGACCTGGGACATCCTGGCATCTTCTAGGCCCTCTTTAGCATATGAAAACTCCATTGAACCCTTCCTTCCCCTCACCTTCCCCCAACCGCAGGGCACATAACCTGCCATCCCTCACAACCCAGGGCAGCAGCTCTTCCTGCCCATGGGTCCTGTCCCCGTGCTTTAATAAACCACCATTTTGCACCAAAGATGTCTCAAGAATTCTTTTTTGGTCATCAGCTCCGGACCTCAGCCCACTGAACCTCACCTAGGTTCTAGAACTTCATCACATATGTAATCCATTTAGGGTTCTCTAGAGCCTCTATCCAGAATAGAAAGAGGGGAACACATAAATAATACTATTGATGTTCTCGGATTTATGGCCCACCCTTAAGCTGCATTAAGGCACAGGAAACATAGAGAGTCCAGGAGTATGACATTGGGGGAGGGGGTGGTTTACAGATTTTGGAAATATGTTAAATCAGCAACTTCTCAGAAGACTGGTCTTGCTTATATGTGATAGGGATTTAAAAAACGGAGAACTGTCCCTTGATTTCACTGAAGTCAGAAAAGAAGGTACTTTGTTATGGAGTAAATGTTTGTGTACACCCCCCACCCCCCACCCTCCCACGCCCGCTACAAATTCCCGTGATGATGAACCCCCAGGGTGACTAAATGTGGAGGTGGGGCCTCTAAGGAAGTGATTAGGTGAGGTGAGGCCAGAGAGGGAGAGGAGGATAGCATCCTTGTAGGAAGAGGCACCCGAGCACTCCGTTCTCTCTCTGTACACACACCAAGGACAGGCTATATACCTGGTGGGAAGGCAGCCATCCACAAGCCAGGAAGACCGCTTCACAGGACTCAAACCCTGCCAGAACCCTCGTCTTGGGCTTTCAGCCCCCAGAACTGTGAGAAAATAAATTTCTGTTGTTTAAGCCACCCACACTGTGGTATTTTGTTATGGCAGTCTGAACAAGCTAATACAGCTTCAGATTATAAATTTGGAAGAAATTTTAGCTATAAGAATTGAGAAACAACAAAACAGGCTATCAAAAAATTAAGAGACTCTATACAGTAAGATGTGTAGACTTCTTTTTAGAAATTCCAATATTAACATTTACTCTAACACCTAGTCAGTGGTATTCCTTTTGGTTGTGTGTCTCATACCTGCTCTTTTTCGAGCATATCAGCTTTTCTCAATATCTTCATTGCATAGATATGGCCTGTATCTTTCTTCTGGACCAGCCGCACCTAGAATGTAAAAATTGACCATGCTATCAGTGTTATGCAATCCCTACTATTGATTTAGGAACAAAAGGAAAGTTCTTTTAAAGAGATCAGGGTTGCAATCACCATTGCTTATATTTTTAGAAATTCTTAATATTAAACTATTCTGATACATTAAGCTATTAGCTATTGGAATGCATATGTTAAGCTGTCTAAAGCTATATATTTTCAACAGCAGTGCCTTTAAAAAAGAAGTAACCTCTCCAAATGCTCCTCTTCCTATAACTTTCAGAGACTCAAAGTCATCCAGGCCAAGTCTGGTCCTCTTGAGCCGTAAGAACTCTGTTTCCTTTCGGGCATGTTGTGATCGGCGTAATTTTTTCTATCAAAAAAAGACAATTTAAAAGGATGATTCTAAATTTAGATTGCTATAAAGGAAGCCTGTAGTATTAAAAGAAAAGACACGTAAAATGGGGATGAAGTATCTTAAATATTATATACTAGTGTTAGAACTTATTTACCAAAGTTGAGTATTTGTTAAGCTTGGAAAGAATAAAACAATCTAAAGAAAACATTTTTTTAATTTTCACCAATCGATAAATCTTTATTCTTGAGGCGGACTCCATTAAATATTTCATCTTAATGAAGTTCATCTTATATGTCATGTATATGCTAATTTAATTCATAAAGAAAAGTTGAACTTTAGGAAATGCTAATCGTATTCTGATCATGAATTTTACCGTCAGGCAATTTAGTTTGCTTCAATTCTCTAATTTCCAGGTTGTTCTGTCACAACTACTGAAACTTAGGACACCAAGAGAACACCAGAGCAGTGTTTCCATGGAGATTTACTTATGATAGAATATGATAGAATTTTTTCTCAGATAAATTTTAATAAATTACTTTGAGATTTGGTACACAACTTCCTAAAAATATGAGATTACAAAATAATAATTACATGAAGAATTCATTAAGATATTCAAGTCAGGAATTTCATAATATGCTTTCCAAAGATCTCCAAAAAATAACTAACGCTGATAAAAAACATTATGAAATACCCAAAGGTTACATTTGGAAGGGACATTCACTTTATTGTTCTACATGTCATTTTCCCCCTGACCAAACAAAACTCTGTTGACATTCTGTTAGTTCCCAGTAGAGGTCTCATTTATTAGGAATTAAACAAAAATAAAAGTTAAGCACCTGTTCACGGTCAACTGAACCCCACCAGGCTTTCAAGAGTTCCATTCTGAGGGCAAGTCAAGTTGAAGTGACCATTTTAGCTCAGAAACACTGCTTTGTACAAGGTATAACCACTGAATGGTGTCTTACTATTCCTGTATATATCTATTTTCAAAAAGGTATGGCAAACTATCAATTAACTGGAAATGGGTAAATGTGCATCACCAGTGCAATGGAATTCTGATACTTCCAACAAAATTAATCTAAGAAGATGTGATCAAGAAATTATATCCTCAATTTAAACATCTTTAAACAGCTGAATGAAGTTACGCACACAGGCACATCAATGGTGGAAACAGTGAAGACTATTTTCTGGTTCAAAAATGCCCACTAACTTGTGGAGCATAAGGAATAACATAGAGGACATGGGGAGATGGAGAGGAGAAGTGAGTTGGGGGAAATCGGAAGGGGAGATGAACCATGAGACACTGGACTCTGAGAAACAAACTGAGGGTTTTGGAGGGGACAGGGGTGGGGGGTTGGGTGAGCCTGGTGGTGGGTACTAAGGAGGGCACATATTACATGGAGCACCGGGTGTGGTACATAAACAACGAATCTTGGAACACTGAAAAAATAAAGTAAAAATATTTTTAAAAGCCCACTTAATAGTTTTTTTGTTGTTGTTTTTTGTTTTTTGTGTTTTACAAATAACTGAATTACTATAGTAAAAAAAAGAGCCCCAAAGAGCAGCTTATTTTAAGACTAATTAAAAAGGCCACATGGTGGCACTATAGTATCATATTTTTCAAGCAGCAAAGAGGTTGGGGGGTGGTTATTACATAAATGAATAAATGTAAGAATTCTGAAACTCTTTCTGGGTTTCTGATTTGTGGAATATAAAATGGGAGTTGGGTGACAGTTGACAACCAATGACAGTTGGGTGTCATTTCAGAAACTTGTTTAATCTGAATGGAAAAGATGATCTCATTGCATCCATAATCATGCTCAAAATCAACAGGAGAGAAGCCACTAAAGAAAATAATGCTCACTAATATTTAATAGCTTGTGTAATGCAGCAAGTAAACAATGTTTATGCAGTCTGGGGCACAGCTATTTAATGGCAAAAAGGGAGAATCACAAGTATAGGGATCACATAATTCTATAAAAATGGGACCACACTATAACATTGTCACATTATTTTTTTAAAAATACACATTTTTTTTTTTTTAAAGATTTTATTTATTAATTTGACAGAGAGAAATCACAAGTAGACAGAGAGGCAGCCAGAGAGAGAGAGAGAGGGAAGCAGGCTCTCTGCCAAGCAGAGAGCCCGATGCGGGACTCGATCCCAGGACTCTGAGACACATTTTTTAAAGATTTATCTATTTTTATTTTAGAGAAAGAGGGGGTGTAGCAGTGGGAGAGGCAAGGAGAGAGGAGAAGCAGACTCCCCACTGAGTGGAGCCCAAGGCCCCAAAACCCTGAGATCATGACCTGAGCCAAGACCAAGAGTCCAGCGCCCCCCCCCCGGCATGATATTAGTCTTAAAATCAGTGTTGCAGTTCAGAGGGAGGTGAAACAAGCTAGCATTAAAAATATATATTGATGAAGCACCTGGGTGGCACAGTCGGTTAAGCATAGGACTCTCGGTTTCCATTCAGGTCGTGAGATGGAACCCTGTGTAGGGCTCTGGGCTCAGCTTGGAGACTCTCTCTCTTTTCCCTCTGTCCCTCCTGCACATGCACTCTCTCTCTCTTTCTCAAATAAATTGAAGTAAATCTTAAAAAATATATTGATGACATGATGAGCACTGAGTATATAGAATTGTTAAATCACTATATTGTACACCTGCAACTAATCTAACACTGTATGCTAGGAATTATACTATACTAGGAATTAAAGACTATACTAGGAATTAAAGAATAAACTCAAAAAATATATTGATAAAAAAAGCATATTGATGTATCTGCTCATGACTTGTATAGATTAAGTAGCCTTGAAAAACAAATTAACATTTTTGTGGTAATCATATTCTCTTTTGCCAACGAGAAAAATCTGTGGGCAGGCTTAACATTTCATGGCTCCCTTTTGCAGTTTAAATTTGTTTATTTTGTTTTCCCATTAGAATGTATAATATTCCATGTCTGATGGGATTTTCTTAAGTGAGATGAAACCAGACATGCATTGTTTTCTTCCTTTCTCCATTCCTTTTTAAATGGGTAATCCTCAGATTCTCAATCTGTGGGATGCTGAGTTTTTGTACAAGACAGTGTACACAGAAGTTCTGAGATAGGAAAGAGTTCTGCTGGCAATTTCATCTCCATATATATCCTCTACATGACCACAGTACATGGTTTAATTTTCACAAGTAACTTTCACAAATTATTTTACAAAGATTTTTTATTATGAATGAATTAAGGATAAATACTAGCTTTCAATTTAAAACTAGATTTTAATAAAACAATTTTATTTTTAAAAAATCCACCGCAGGGCATCTGGGTGGCTAAGTCAGTTAAGTGTCTGCCTTCAGCTCACTTCATGGTCTCAGGGTCCCAGACTGGGCTCCCTTATCAGAGGGGAGCCTGCTTCTTCTTCTCCCTCTGCCCCTCCGCCAACTCGTTTTTTTTTCTCTCTCTCTCTCAAATAAAAAAATAAAATCTTTAAAGAGAAAAACCCACCCCATATAATGATAGTTACAACATATTTGATATCAAGGTTAAGAGAGGATGTCTATTTTATAGAATTCGCCATGATCTAAGACCTAGCATGGGGCCTAATAATAAGCACTTGTGGAATTAAAATTAAAAAAAAAATTTAGAAGTTTTATAGTTATTATGAGCCACTAACTGTTTTTAGGTATAAATCATATCACATTTTTTCCAAGTTGATTAGAAGAATTAAAGAAAATAGCTCTAAATGTATTTTCTCCTTCCTGCTGCAGAACAGAGATTGCAAACTGAAAGCTACTAATTGTATTCAACCTACAGATGTATTTGATTTTACCTACAAGTTGCTCCTAAAACACTTGAATTATTCACCAGTATTTTAAAAAAGCAAATAATGTCACATAAAAGTCCAGATTTCCAGCCTCTCTTGAAAAACGGGAACTTGGCCACACAGGGCCAAAAAGGCAGTCAGTCCTCTTTTGATGGACATCAGTTCTCTAACTGATGCCAGTCATCAGGTGACATGTAGAACAGGGCTGGTGCTCTTGTCTCTTTTCAGTAAAGTGAAAAGGGGTATGTCTTTATCAAAAGATAAACTGTGAGGATCCGATATTTTAGAAAAAGAAAAAAAAATAGAGCCTATTTCTTTGTGGAAATCAAAAAACATTCTTGGGAGTTGAACGTGCAAACAAAGTGTGTTGGATCAAAAGAATATATAACCTAAGATATCATGAAAATAATCCAGCCAGCTTCCCTCATTCATGTTATCTGCTTGACCCCTCTTTTGAGAATTCAAATTAAGATCTTATGCTTAAGATTCATTTATATATATAATGTTTCTCCATATATGCAAATACAATGATGTGTAATATGCATTAATACAATTATAATATTGTTAATAATAAGGAAGTTATTAACGCTAATGAATAAATGAGAAAAGGTGTGTGCTTTGCTTTATTTTTTCTTTATTGACTGCAATACAGATCTAAATCACTACCTTTCTCCTTAAAGTTTAAAGAATATAATTAAATGACTTTTAAGTACACAGTATCATTCACTACAGTCACAGTAATTACAGCTAACATTACCTCTTCATCTGCTAATCCTTCCTCTTCCATGGCCACTTCTAATTTCTTCTGCCTTTTCAAAGAAAAAATAATTTAAATTTTAAATGCATTCCTAACTATTCCCATTTAAGAAATGTTCATTTATTTATTCGAGTTTATCACTTCAGTTTGCTATGCTAAAAAAAGATATCTCAAGTTGAATCAAAATAATCATTAAGAATACTTTTCTTTCTCAAAATATAAATCCAACCCAGATTTCACTTTCTCATATTGGCCAAAAGAAAAATTTGCTTCTAATGCTGCTTAAATCAATGATTAACAAAGGTGACTAATATTCTAGTAAGGAAAATCTGTTCTCTAATATGCAAACCACCAAAATCATTAACATTTATCAGTGTTTACATTAGAAGTATATAAAAGTAACTATAGTGACTAAAAGTACAAATATGTTAGGTGGATATCCCTTTTTGAACCCTGATTCTAATACTTATTAGCAAAATGAGCTTGTGGAAGGTCTTCATTTAAAGTCTAAGCTTGATTTCATAATCAGTCAAGAAAAAATGTTCAATGCAATTGAGTGTATTTTATTCTAATTCTTTGCAAACTGTACATTAAAAAACCCCCACTAACCACCAGAGCGTTTGCTTTTCTAGGTACAGCCAAGTCCAGCTATTCCTCGTTTTTAGATGGTATCACCGAAGTTGGTCGAGCTAAGCACTGTGGGGAGATGGGGAGGAGAAGGGAAAGGGCCAGCGGATGAAGGAACCCGGAACTACAGAGATGGTTGTGACACTAATTTTGCAACTCATTTCCAACTGAATATTCATCATTTTACTTCTATCATATTGGTTTTGCCTAAAGATAAACCGAAGAGAGCTCTTTCTGATTAGTTCTGTAGTATGTTAGAGTAAGACTAACTTTCCAGGATTTACCTCCATGGGAATTCAAGGGTTGAGGACTGAAATCATCATATACATTTTTTTAGCATTTGTCATTTACAATATGTCTAACGGTAAGCTCTTTCCTAACCCCTTATTCTTACAGAAAATTCATAAAAATATCTAATGGCCATTCATTAATCAGTACCCCAAAGGCAATGATACCTAATGGCATGTTCTCTGGCTACTTCCCCAACATTTGTAATAGACACCTTGGTGCGTTATCACACTGATTTTTATCTTTCATTTACACACTATTCTCTGAAGCCTAACCCTCAGCATGGAGTAAGCTCTGTGCCCGCCGTCATCCTCCTCTGGGCCCCACAGAGCCACTTGCTGAACGATTCTGAGTTTTCTCCTCGGCAGACAGAATGCACAGTGGAGGAGGACCTCTAATCTGGGAGGGCCCATTTGCATACAGGCAACTTGATTCTCCCCAATCTCCACTGCCCCCTTTCCTCACTGCTTGCCAAGACTAACACTTCAGGGAATCATCCCTTACTCTGGAGAGAGAGGCAGTAACCTTTGTCTGTTTCTACCATATCTAAACAAGAAGACCTGTGGCTTCTCTGGTACCTGAAAAGAAAATAGTCTTCCTCCTAAATGTCCTGATACTTTGTTCTGATTGGTACTTTATTTGGGCTATGTATTTACTCAATGAGTTAAGCCTTAAAAATTCATCACATGTAGTCCTAAAGTATAAGCTTTTAGAAAATATGAGCTGTTTAATATGACTTCCATGGCACCAAGCTGAGACTGCTTCCCCCCTCCCTTCTTGAAATAACAGCAAATACTTTCAGTCGTACTTCCCTTTGTTTGAAAAGAGGGCAAAACTGAATTACTGAAAGATTTCATCAAGAAAAGACAATGAGCCTTCAAAATTCCGATGCCTAACTTCAGTGTCTGTCTCCTGAAACAGCGGTCTTTCTCTCCCTGATTCTCTTCTACTTTGTTCACTCTCCCTTGGTGACTGGATGAATTCCAGAGACTTTCATTATATTTACAATTAGTATAATTACTCATATGTTTGGATTCATTTCTAACTGATTGTGTGGTTTCTATTTGTGTCAACTTTTGGCGTTTTACTTTTTCTTTTTCCCTTGCCTTATTTTGAAGCAGGATTTTTTCCTCATTCCATTGTTTCCCTTCCACTAGTTTGGAAGTTATAAACTCTATTAGTCTGAAATGAATCAATCTTTACCTCTCTGTATGTTGTGCCTCTACTGTGGTGACACAAAGATCTCTAGGAACACTTTAATGATACTTACTGCCCTCCTGACTGATAGTCCACTGCGGGAAAATATCTTAATTCTATTTTTAAAAATGTATAAGACATTATCATTATTGCTACTGTTTTTACACTACTTGTGTTGAGATTTATCCCCACACTTATATTTAGATCTGTTTGTGATCACTTTCTTTCAGCCTAAATTGAATCTTCTGGAAGTTTTGCTGACGGTGAATTTAGTTTAACCTGCTTCCTCTTTCCTCTCTTCCTTCAGGAACTTAAGTTAAAGATGTTAGCGCTCCTTGCTATTCTCCGTATCTCTCAACTCTCCTTCCTCTCTTTCTGCCTGTGTGTCTCTAGGTTAACTTCTGAATAATGACTTAAGTTTTATTTTCTAGTTCAATTCTCTGCTCAGCTTGGCTGATCGGTAGTTAGACCTGTCCAACATTTCAGACCTAGGCAGGCACCACTTTTGTCGATCTTTCTTGCTCCTCATTTCTATTCTATTGTTGTCGCGATCCTTAATTCAAGCCCTTTCTAAGTGCCTGCACTACACATCACTAGCCTTTCCTGTTTCTTATCTCTCCACACACAATCCAGTCTATACATGACAACTAAAGCACTTTTCTGGAGAAACACCGTGATCACAGATTCTGTTCAAAATCTTCAGGCCTCTTTACTCCCGTGAGAACAGCTACATTAGCGAAGCATCTTAGGCTCACAAGGAAAGCTGAAATCCAGCTCGAGCTAGACCGGTTCTTGCTTGACTCAGCACCAAAGGCCATTTCCTCGGTCGGCATCGGCATTGTCCTTCTTCTGCTCTTTCGTCCCCCTCTTCTCCCATTAATGCATGTGTGATTAATCCTCTTCCCTGAGAGCCGCGGTAAATGCCACCACTTATGACGCCCTCCCGGTTACTTTAGTCCAAAGCGACCTCTCCCTTCTTTGCCCTTCTCTTAGTGACGCTTTCCACTCTTTCATGTAATATTTATGGGCCTTTTCTCCCTCTTCAGAGTTTTCTGAAGGCAAAATAACACGTCGTTCGTTTTTATTCCTCCACCTCCGCTTATACTATGCATATTTTGGATAATTAATAACATTAATTATTCATGAAGTATGAGCATAAATCATAATTTCATGGTTAGAAATGTTTTACTGAAGCTAGTAGTTGACGTGATTTAAGTATATGGGGGCACAGGACAAGAAAAATGCTGCAAAAATAACTAGAGACACTGTCAGTACAGGAAACCTAAAAACAGCATACATGGATCACAATATTTATATTATTAGTGTTAATTATATTATTATTGTTATATTAATTATAATATTAATAAACATTTACACCCTACTTACAACTTAACGGCTTATTAAACCAAATAGAAAATTCTGACCAGCCTTTACTATACCTGGTTTCTCTCTCTTCATGCTGTAGAATTAGGTTGCTGTAAAAATTCTCCAATGTGAGCTTGGCCACGGTCACCCTCTCCCGGGTGTGGTTGCTCATAGGAAAGGTGCTTGTAGTCCCTGCCGTCATTGCCATAGTAACTGAAACTGAAACAACATATAAACACAAATTGTTCAGTAGAAAAACACTTTCTAACCCTCATAATAAACTCTGGAGATGGTTTAATTTCTGCTAAGCAAAATTCTACCCTAACAGTTATGCTATCCAAGTCTTTCACATTATAAATAACACAATACCAGTAAAGAAAGAGGAAGCAGCAGAAATTATTTTCGGGTTGGTACCACCAGAGGTGAATAAGAGTCAAGAAGCACCAGTCCACACACAACATGGACACATTTTATACAAAAAGTTGTACTCAACGAGCATTCAAAACAAGAGGTTCGATCTATTTTGTTGTTGTTTTATTGATCACTAAGTAAAATCTACAAGATTTTGTTACTACATATGCCTGCACTAAACGTAAGTCTCTGTAGAATTAATGTAGTCCAGTTAAATAGTAAGAAGTAGCTTCCACCATATAAATTCTAGGAAACATGAAGCCGTTTATCAAATCTGCACACAAACGTCAATCTGAAGCAATTCTCACATATATAGGCTTTGCAGGTAAACTACTTTTTTCTTTTTAAGATTTTATTTATTTATTTGACAGACAGAGATCACAAGTAGGCAGAGAAGCAGGCAGAGAGAGAGGAAGGGAAGCAGGCTCCCTGCCAAGCAGAGAGCCCAATGCGGGGCTCAATCCCAGGACCCTGGGACCATGACCTGAGCCGAAGGCAGAGGCTTTAACCCACTGAGCCACCCAGGCACCCCTGCAGGTAAACTACTTCTAAAAAGAAGCTCCTTTGGATGGAGGCTCTGTTGCCCTATTTCAGTCTGAATCCTATTTCATTTCAGAATGTGCTATAACAAGGTCTGGTGTACTTCTCCAGGCTGTGAGGTCCATTTCATTTCCAAATGACAGTGAAATACCCATAGGAGTCAGGCAGAAAACACAAATGAATCAAGCCAGGTAACAGCAAGGATGTTTTAGGATCTTAACTGGGCAATGTGTGCCTACCTAAAGCTCAAGTGCCAACTTCAAAAAACCATGGGCCAGCCAAATGAAGTACTGGTTTGAAGAAGATAATTTGGACAAAAAGACAAGGACTGTAGCAAAATGGCTGCTTTGTGAGGGTGGTGAGGCAGACTGAACTGTGGTGGCCGCTGCTGCTGGGCAGTGACCCTAAGAGACTTGTCTCCTACAGTCTACAGTCTACATCAGGACCAAAGAAAGACTAGAATGGTTTCATACAATAAAGAGGTTTTTGCTTGTCTAGATAGAGATCATAACAGACCTAGAGAAGATCCAGATTGCCAACAGTGAGCATCCAATATTGCACTATTAGCTGGAAAGCATAATTCCCCTAAACCTGACATCTACTCCCTAACTATGTGAAGATACAGACCCCTGAGTATGGACCTGAACTGCAGTAGACTCCAGGGTTAATGGAATGAACAAAGGTCCTTTCTTGGTCCTCAATGTCAAGCAAGTCAACTATAGGTTGAAAGTATACAATTTAACTCTGACAAATTCCCGGTTCTACTTCTCTCTTACTGGCTTTATACCTCAATGTACTGCATAAGCCTCAACATCAGTATGTCTAAACATGAATCTATTCTTTTAGACTCACAAACTTGTTCCTCTGCTGACTACTCCAAAGGTTTTTAGAACAAGAAGTTGATGTCACTCGTTTAAAATCATTCACCGGTTCTCATTGCCTATAGTAAATCCAGTTAGCTTGGCATGATAAACAAAGGCAACTCCGGGACACTGAATGGTTGTGCCTATCAGCAATTGTATGATGTCTTATTCACCGATTTCTCCTTTTTTCTCCAGAGGATTTAAGAGAGTGGCCCTTCCTAAGCATGAGCGTGTCTCCTCCTCACAACAGCCCTGCAAAGTAAGGAACTAAGGCTCAGAAAAATCCCAAGGCTAGTGTGTCGTAGAGTCAGGATCCAACTCCAGGAGCTGTCTCCAACTTGTCTGTCTTGCCTCTCTACTGCCCCACCCCCACCCCTCTTCTCCCAACATACCAACTCTTTCCTGCCTCCAAACCCTTGTATGATCTATCCCCAACCACTTCTGACCTTTAAGACCCAGGTTAGCTCAAGTCTTCCTGCGATCACCTCTCTAACATTCCCCACCAGAAGAGGCATAATATTTGGTATTCTTCCATGTGTGTTGCCTAGCACCTGTACCAGTAGGTCTCGGATACTGGTATTTAGCACTCATCCATCTCTTCCACTGAACTAGGGGCATGTCTGGGCAAGAATCTTCCCCATTCAGGGGCACCTGGGTGGCACAGTGGGTTAAAGCCTCTGCCTTCCGCTCAGGTCAGGATCCCAGGGTCTCAGCAGGGAGCCTGCTTCCTCCTTCTCTCTCTCTGCCTGCCTCTGAGCCTACTTGTAATCTCTGCCTGTCAAATAAATAAATACAATCTTTAAAAAAAAAAAAAAGACTTTTCCCCATTCATTTTTGAGTATTTACCACAACAGCATTGTGTCTGACACACAGTAGGCTTCAATGAATGAATGGGTCAACCTGACAAATGGGGGGTGGAGGGAGAATTGAAAGAATTGGCAAAAAATAAGGTTGGCTAATATGCAACTATAAGAAATTAGTGAACTTAGGAGTCAGAAATTTTGAGATCTAATCCAGGTACTGCTGCTAAGGATAGTAAGGTCTTCTTCCAATCACTAGAACACTTCGAACTCAAGAGGGGTTTTATAATATTTGCTTTGCTGGTTCACCGGCATCGTCTAAGGCCATCTGAGCTGATACGCAGCAAAGCCACAGTGACTTATACAAATGTAAGACATTATTTGAGGCACCTAATTAAATTTTTTAAATGTGCTAAATGGTTTAACATAATGCACATTATTTTTAAAAATAAAAAATAAAAACAAATGGAACTCAAGAATTATCATGGCCAAATGATTTTTGAGTACTGAGTTCTCACTCTTCTTGGAATGTTATCGAAAGTAATGCTGCCACACCATCTTTAGAAACCACAGAGTCACTGGATTCATGGTCTGTCCTTCAGGATCAGATGTAGAAAAGTCAAACAAGGACAAGCAGAACAGGCAGGGTATACAGGAGACATTCTGAGTCCCACTTAATTGGGATTTGAGGATGGAGGGAAGGCCAAGGAAGATGGACTAGAAGTTGAGGAATTCAAATAAATTCAGGAAATCCAAAGTAAATGAAATTAATCACGTGTCATATTTCAAGACTTCTCAGAATTTTTAATATGCTAACATGCATCTTAAATGCTCAAAGGGGGAGAGATATAAAATTGGCAGTAGAATTCCAAGGAGCTTCCTTATGCATGTAAGTTCATAGCTAATGCTCATCAAACACAAAGAACTTTTTTTTTTTCAACATTTGGAGGTAGGAAAACTTAGAAGCTCCAACACAGAGAAATATCTAGGGACTTCTGAGGGTTTTCTCATTTGTCCAAAAGATCTGTATCTGATAAGGAATTTTCAAATTGGTTTGCCAGTTCCTAGGAGGAAAAAAGGCCAAGACCCAACTATGGCTGTGCATGTTCCTTTCAAAAAGCAAATGGTGAAAAAAACCCAACCAACCAAAATCTTCTGTAGTGCCTCCTAAAAAAAGCACAAAGAAATCACACCTAAGTAATGCTTGCGCAAGTCAGAAAGAAAGATGTGTGATGAACTCAGGGTCTGGCCTTGGAGGACAGATTACTGGCTGTCCAGGGACCTCGTGAAGAAAGCTCTGCCCTTCAGCTTCCAGAGATCCAGAGCAATCAAATTCTGGAAGCTACGTTAGCCTAAAAGAGTTCACAAGGGACTGATATGCATGGCATAACAGCAATTTACTGATTTACACAATAAGAAATTGAGCAACAAGGAACAGAGACTTGTATCGTCTGGCAAATGTATTCCAACCTTGAAGGCAAACTAGATGTAAAACCTTAATTAGGATCAGAAGATTGCTTGGTGAGCACGGCATCAAAACAAAGAGAACCGTTATTCAGTTGTTTAATGGCATCAGACTGAGGCAGATTCTAAAAAAACAAATAAATAAGAGATGTATCATGATCTTGCCCAAGGTACTTTAAAGTAGATGGCCAGCATTAAGCTCTCCTGCTGACTGGGCTTTCCCAGAATGAAGCAAAATTGAGGGGCTAGATATGGGCAGAACTATTACTGAGCAAAACTTTGGGGGACATTTTTGTGAAACAAAAAAAAATTGCTAGGGAATTCAAAACACTTCTAAACATCAGTAATTGTGTGCATCAACAGTACACAGCAATATGACGTCGTTTTAGATAAAAATGTAAGAACCTGAGGTCTTTATAAAAGAGGAATAAACACAGGGTCAGGTTTCTCCCACCATAAGATGATGTAAAGAGTTTAACTCCAAAATCCAAAGGTGGATGTTGAGTAATGAAAAACAATTTCCAGACACTGTATCATCTAATCATGATTAAATCCTTCTACTCTACTTATACATACACAACTGCAAGTCCGTGTACTGTGTTTAAAAAACAAATCAGAGCAAAACCTATTCATCTTTGTATTTGTCTTTGTAATGAAAGTATTACAACACCAGATGAAGTGCTGAGCACACAGTAGGCATTCAGTAAATGATGGTAACAGAACTCAAATTTAATAGAGTTGAAATTACATGTCTCATACATAATAGTTTTCTTTGGATTAAAAACTACAGAATCATTTAGTGTTGGGTTAACTTCAGAAAAAAAAATCCTCCTTGAGAGACAATTGCAGAAAAAGCCAAAATCCTACCCTTAGTCTTGATTAAATAATGCCATTTAGAAATTAGCTTTAAAAACAAGAAAAAATAATTTCCTTCTAACTAGATATAAATTGGCTTTAAAATTTTCAAATTGAACAAAACCAACAACAGAAGTGAACAAATTATTACAAAGAATGACCTAGATGACTGGCACTTATTATATTGCAAATTTATTCCTCTAATGGATTTAACACTGTCCTTTGTCTTTTACTGAAGCCCTTTCTTTAGTCAGAAAAAGAACAGGATACAATTTGCAAGTCTAGAATTCCTGGACTGATAAAAACAACACTAGGTGCCCTTGAATTTCCTGTTCACGTGTTTTCGCCAGACTCCCCTATTCATTAATGTAGACAGTACCAATAGTTAAGTCCAACATTCTTTCATTTATTAAGCCTGGGGAAAGGAGATAACAAATCTGGAACTTAAGTTACCTATAAATAGATGTGTCTCCAACCATTTACCATCAAATTTCTAAAGTAGGAAAACAAAACTGTTTTACCTGACTGGCCAAACACACTACTTAACTGGGGAATTCACCTTAGTTTCCACTACTACGTATCAGAGGAATGAGTATCCTTAATGTTACTGTATTGCCTTGGAGTATAAAAACTTTTCTAAATGCATTTAGTCACAACCATAACGCCCCAAGCTACAACGGGTCTTCAGATTGGATACTGTATATGCTGGGTCCCTAAGGATAGAGCAGCCACAGTTTCTTTCCCCTGGGCAGTACATTCAGAAGAGCAAGAAATTCAGTCAGGTGAAGGCTCAAGTTCCAGCACTCACTCTTCGTGGTTGTATTTTTCCAGTTCATATATACTGCAGATTTATACCATGTGCCAGCACTGCACACATTACTGAGAATACTAAGAAGGATAAAATATAGTCTCCGCCTTAGGGAGTTCACCATCTTATGGGCATGCAAAGAAGGGAGAAATTAGCTCTCCAAGGGTTTAAGAGTAGTCAAAGGTTTTACAGAAGAGGAAATACTTGAACTGAATATTGGGGTGGGTGGGGAGGACTAAGGGTTCACAACTCAGATGGACAGGTCAGAGGAGGAAGAGGTGTAAGGGTGTGAAACAGACTGACATCAGAAGTGTAGACATGGCTTGAGTATATTCAGTGAAACAGCAGAAGATGAAGGTGGAAGCGCGGGTAGGAGTCATGATAAAATACCTTTCTGTCATGTTAAAATATACTTAGCACAAATGGGAGCCATTCAGGGCTTTTAACTAAGTAAAAAGTACTGGCCAACAAATAACATTTCCTGAGGGCTTATTACTCAAGTATCAAGAACTCTGCTAAAAATGGTATATGTTTTAATGCAGCCAATCCTCCTGTCACCAACAAGACCATAAGACCTGAACCTTACCACCCATCTGCATGTACCTACCTACCTTTGTCCCACATTTTCCTTAAGTTCTTCTTTCCAGGTTATCTTTCAACTCGGGCAAAGACCTAATGGGCACAGCATCCCATGACAGAAACCAACACTACCCCTCAAGCTGTAACAGCTGCCATGGGGAAGAGCTCCAGAGGCCCAGACCACCCAGACCAGTTTGAACTTACCCACTGACTCACACCTGCACAGATGGACTCAGGGGTGACTCCCCAGTGACCTCTACCTCATTATCATGCTAAATTCTCCACCCAAGGAAGAGCACAAGCCTCATTAACACAATGTACAATGTATGTCTAGGCATGTTTCCTTGAGGCACATGTATGACCATATGGCTGCCTCTACATACAATGACAAGGATCCCCTTTCTAAATACTCATCCTAACCCTAAATAAAAGGAACCCGTTCATTCCTGCTTGGGGAATCACAGCTTTGGAAGTTATTCTCTGTGACCTCCTTATGAGGTGCAAATAAAATTGACTTTGTATGACAACTCCACCTGATGTAGTTTCTATGTATAAGTCACCAAGGAGCTAACTCATGTTGTTCGATTACATGTTAGTTCAGTTACATAACTCATGTTATATTTGGTTATACCTCTCAAATCCTATCTGTTTGGCACTTCAGATAGAGTATGCTAGTACAGGGAGGATGACAAAAAAAAAAAAAAAAAAAAGGCTGGGAGTAGATTAGATTGAAGGGATATAAATCAGGTTAGGGGGATGCAATAATACATAGTCATGGATTACAAACTTGTGGCCTGCAGTCGTATCAGGCTTAGCTTGTACTGTGACTTAGAAATTAGAAGACTTTGGGGCACCTGGGTGGCTCAGTGGGTTAAGTCCCTGCCTTCAGCTCAGATCATGATCTCCAGGTCCTGGGATTGAGCCCCACATCGGGCTCTCTGCTCATTGGAGAGCGTGTTACCCACCCACCCCCCACCCCTGTCTTCTGCTCTGCCTAATTGTGATCTCTCTCTCTCTCTCTGTCAAATAAGTAAATAAAATCTTTTAAAAAAGAAAAAGAAAAACTAGAAGACTTTACATAAGAATTCAGATTTTTGGTCCTCTTGAAAAATCAGCTCAGTCAGATATGAGGCCACATTACTGCCTGTAACAGAGAGGCAGCTGCCCCCTTGCAAAACAGGACATCCTGCACAAGGCCACCAACTTTCTACTCCTTTTTGCCCAGCATCCTCCACACATTTTATTACCTGACTACTTCTGGTAAGCAGCTGAAATCACAGTCTTTGGTTTAATATGAAAGAATGAGGACCTAATTTAAGATAGTAGCAAAAAAGATTAAAAGAGGGGCTCATATATTCAGAGGGAAAGATGAAATCTATAATTACCTCTGGGTTTCAGATTGGGTGAGTGGGAAAATGGTGATAGCACTAATAAGAATAGGAATTATAAGAGCTAACGTGGTAGGAAAGAAAATAAGTTTAAGTCTGATTCTGTTTGAACTATGTCACCAGACTCAGTTTAAAATTTAGGCTTTAAAATGTGAACTCTAAAGATTTACATTTAGAAATGGAAATGTTGGGGCACCTGGGTGGCTCAGTGGGTTAAGGCCTCTGGCTTGGGCTTATTAGGTCATGATCCCAGTGTCCTGGGATCGAGCCCCGCATCAGGCTCTCTGCTCACCCAGAGGCCTGCTTCCTTTCCTCTCTCTCTGCCTGCCTCTCTATCTACTTGTGATCTCTGTCTGTCAAATAATAAATACACAAAATCTTAAAAAGACAAAAAAAGAAATGGAAATGTTCCTGAAATTAGCAAAGAGAAAGGGATGAAGAACAACATTCATAAAATACCTAAGAATACCTTGATCAAGAAAAAAAAAAAGTTAGCCTTTTTATGAGGAAATCTAATCATTGTGGAAGGAAGGGAAGAATTACCAATTAATGGGTTGGAACAACTGGTTATCTATGTAAGCAAGCCAGATTCATTCCACTCCAACGGGCAAAATAAATTCAAATCGTTCAAAAGTGTGATCATAAAAACTAAAGAGGAAAGAAAAAGGAAAGAAAAGAGGAAGTAAAGTAAAAAGAAAAGTTTAACTTCAAAAAAATTACAAGGAATATTGATGAGTAATTATCTGATCTTTGAATTGGCAGAACTGTATTTTTAAAATCACAATAAAAATAATGCTACAGGGCACCTGGGTGGCTCAGTGGGTTAAGCCTCTGCCTTTGGCTCAGGTCATGATCTCAGGGTCCTGAGAGCAGGGTCCTGCTCCACAGAGAGCCTGCTTCCCCCCTCTCTCTGCCTGCCTCTCTGCCTGCTTGTGACTTCTCCTTCTGTGTGTCAAATAAATAAAATCTTTTTAAAAAATTAATGCTACATATTATTACATAAAAATTTGGAATCTACATATATAGATGTCAAAGAAGAGTAAAAGACAGCATTCGGGGAAAAAACTGCAAAATAACAGCATGTATTTAAAGTATATATTGAGGGGCACCTGGGTGGTTCAGTCATTAAGCATCTGCCTTGGGCTCAGGTCTTGATTCCAGGGTTCTGGGATCAAGCCCCGCATCAGGCTCCTGGCTGGGCAGGAAGCTTGCTTCTCCCTCCCCAACTCCCCCTGCTTGTGTTCCCTCTCTGTCAAATAAATAAATAAAATCTTCAAAAAAAAAAGTATATATTGAAGTATAAATATTTTATACTTATATAATATATTAATATATATTAATATATCATATATTAATATATACTTATATATTAATATATTATAAATTAATATATTATAAATATAAATAAATTAATATATTATAAATATATTTCATATATTTCTTAAAATATATGAAAAGCTTGTAACACAGCTTTTTTTTTTTAAGATTTTATTTATTTATTTGATAGACAGAGATCACAAGTAGGCAGAGAGGGAGAGGAAGAGAAGCAGGCTTCCCTCTGAGCAGAGAGCCCAATGTGGGGCTCCATCCCAGGATCCCAGGATCATGACCTGAGCCAAAAGGCAGAGGCTTTAACCCACTGAGCCACCCAGGTGCGCCTTGTAACATGGCTTTTTAAACATTAAAATTGTAAAGGGAAAATAAGGACCCTAATAATAAAGAAATAATACTGATGGACAATATATAAATAAAAATAGCTAACATCTAAAAAATGTTCAATTTTCCCAAGTGAACCAAGGATATGGAAACTTTAAAATAATACATATGTTCCCTATGTGAAAATAGCCATAATTTAGGGGGAGACCCTCTTGGTCCAGGCTATCATGAGATGACTTTCTCATACATGTGTGTTTGTGTGTGGTTTTCTCCCAGCTTTACTGAGATGTAAATGACATATAATGTTTTGCAATGTTAACAGATACCAAGTAATAATCTGATACATAGATACAATATATGCCCACATCATGAAATGATTACCACAATAAGGTTAGTTATTTATCACATTGTATAGTTAAAATTTTTGTGTGTGTGGTAAGAATTTGTAAGATTTACTCTCTTAGCAACTTTTTAATATACAGTACAGTATCATTAACTATAGTCACCATGCTGGACAGCACATCAACAGAATTTGTAACTGAAATTTTGTACATTTTTGCCATCTCTACCCATTCCTCCTCCAACTGCTCTTACCCCTGGGTCCACGGCACCACCAATCAAACTGCTATTTTTATAAGTTCAATTTTTTTTAGATTCCACATATAAGTGAGATCATACGGTATTTGTATTTTCTGTCTGATATGTTTCACTTAGCCTAATACCCTCAAGGTCTATCTATGATGTCACAAGTGGCAGGCTGTCCTTTTTTATAAAGGCTGAATGATATTCTATTATATTGAAATACCATATTTCTTTATTCATGTCTACCCATGAGTAGACGCTTAGGTTGCTCCCATGTCTTGGCTATTGTGAATATGTTGCAATGAACACAGGGATGCAACTCTCTCTTTGGGACAATGATTTCATTTCATTTGCACAGATCTCTTGATGGAATTACTAGAACATAGAGTAGTTCTATTTTTAGTTTTGGGGGAAACCTCCATACCAATTTATATTTCAACCAACAGTGTTTGAGAGTTGCTATTTTCCCATATCCTCACCAACACTTGCTATCTCTTGATAATACCTATCCTAACAGGTGTAAAGTAATATCACATGGTGGTTTTCATTTGCATTTTTCTGGAGGTTAGTAATATTAGCCACCTTTTAATTTATGTGTTGGCCATCCGAATATCTTCTTTGGAAAAAAATGTTTATTTAAGTCTTTGTCCATTTTTAATCAGATTATTTGCTCTTCTTGTTATTGAGTTACATGAGTTCCTTATATATATATTAACCTATGTCCTGAGCTTTTTCTTTGCTGGGAGATTTTTGATTACTGATTTAATCTCCTTATTTATTACTGGTCTGGTCAGATTTTCTATTTCTTCAGAATTTGGTCTTGGTAGATTGTATGTTTGCAGGAATTCATCTGTTTCTTCTAAGGCTATCCAATTTGCTTGCACTATGTTGTTCACTGTAGTCTCTTAGGATCCTTTCTATTTCTATAGGATCAGCTATAATATTGTCTCTTTCATTTCTATTTTATTTGAATCCTCTTTTGTTCTTGGTTAGTCTAGTTAAAGGTTTCTTACTTTTGTTTACCTTTTCAAAAAACCAACCAAAAGTTTTGTTAAACTTTTCTATTGTTTTCCTCATATCTACTTATTTCTGCTCAGGTCATTATTAATTCCTTCCTTCAGGTAATTTTGGGCTTAGTTTATTCTTCTTTTTGTAGCTACTTGAGGAGTAAAGCTAGCATATTGGAGATCTTTCTTTTTTCCTTAATGTACGGATTTATTACTATAAACTTACTATAAACTCTTAGAATCACCTTTGCTGCATCCCATACGTTTTGGTATGTTGGGTTTCCATTTTCACTTGTTTCATATTTAAATTTTTTTTTCTTTTGATTTCTACTTTGACCCACTGGTTGTCTGGGGTGTGTTGTTTAATTTTCATGTATTTGTGAATTTTCTAGCATTCCTTCTATTACTTACTGATTTATAGTTTCACACCATTGTAGTGAGAAAGATACTTGATATAATTCCTGTCTTCTTGAATTTGTTAAGACTCGTCTTGTGGCCTGTTGGATGGCATGTTTTGTTTTAGTCTGCTAGGTCCATTTGGCCTAGTGTTATTCTTATCTGCTGTCTGCTTATTGATTCTCTGTCTGAACGATCTATCCACTATTGAGAGGGGTATTAAAGTCTCCAACAATTATTGCATAGCTATTTAC
The DNA here is from genome assembly GCF_011764305.1 of Mustela putorius furo. Lineage (NCBI taxonomy): Eukaryota > Metazoa > Chordata > Mammalia > Carnivora > Mustelidae > Mustela > Mustela putorius. The sequence continues at coordinate 23,771,936 of NW_025422368.1, read as the reverse complement.
TTCCCTTTAGTTCTGGTTAGTATTTGTGTTATAGATTAGGCACTCTGACATCAGGTGCATAATTATTTATGGTTGTTATATATGCTTTTTTTAAAAAAGATTTATTTATTTGACAGAGAGAGATCACAAGTAGGCAGAGAGGCAGGCAGAGAGAGAGAGGAGGAAGCAGGCTCCCTGCTGAGCAGAGAGCCCGACGCGGGACTCGATCCCAGGACCCTGAGATCATAACCCGAGCTGAAGGCAGCGGCTTAACCCACTGAGCCACCCAGGCGCCCTATGTTTTTTTTTTTTTTTTAAGATTTTATTTATTTATTTGACAGAGAGAGAGATCACAAGTAGGCAGAGAGGCAGGCAGAGAGTGAGGGGGAAGCACATTCCCTGCTGAGCAGAGAGCCCGATATGGGGCTCAATCCCAGGACCCTGAGATCATGACCTGAGCTGAAGGCAGAGGCTTTAACCCTGAGCCACCCAGGTGCTTGGTTGTTATATATTCTTAATTAACCCCTTTATCATTACATAATGACCTTCTCTGTCTCTTCTGACCATGTTTACCTTAATCTATTTTGTCTGATTTAAGTTTAGCTATCCCTTGCTTTCTTTTGATTTCCATTTGCTCGAAATAACTTTTTCCAACCCTTCACTCTTGGTCTATGTATGTCCTTAAAGCTTAAATGAGTCTCTTGTAGACAGGACACCATTGGATCTTATTTTTTAATTCATTCCGTTATTCTGTATCTTTTAATTAGAGAAGTGATAGATAAGGACTTAATACTGTCATTGTGTTGTTTTCTGTTTTGTATATCCTTTCTTCTTTGCCTCCTATTTTGCTACTTGTTTTATGAATAATGACTTTTTCTTCTTTTGGCAGTATGCTTTGACTCCTTTATGATAATCTTTTGTGTTACTACTGTAAGTTTTTTGTGGTTATCATGAGGTTTACACTGATAACATCCTATTTTTTTATTATTACGTTCAACTAGCCAACATAGAGTGTACCAGTAGTTTACATCCTGTTTTAAGCTAGAAACAACTTAACTTTAGTAGCTGGCAGACACTTCACACTTTGACTTCTCTACCCCTCATAGTTTAGTTTATTGGTGTTTTAATTTATATCACTTTGATATTGTATATTCAATAATAAGGTTTTATAGTTATGCTTATTTTTAAACTAGGGTTGTGAATTATGTGCCACCATTACAATATTTAAGAATGTGACCAGTGGGAGCACCTGGGTGGTTCAGTTGGTTAAGTGTCTGCCTTCAGCTCAGGTCATGAACCCAGGGTCCTGGGATCAAGCACTGCATCAGACTCCCTGCTCAGTGGGAAGCCAGCTTCTCCCTCTGCCTGCTGCTCTCCCTGCTTGTTCTCTCTCTCTCTGTTAAAAAACATAAATAATCTTAAAAAAAAAAAAAAAAAGAATGTGACCAGTGAGTTTTTACACATTCGTATGTTTTTATGATGTTAATTAGAATCCTTTTATTTCTACTTGAAGAACACAACTTTAATATTTCCTATAAATTAGGTCTGGGGTAATGCTTTTGTTGATTCGGAAAGTCTTTATCTCTCTTTCATTTGTAAAGGACAGCATTACGGCAAAGTATTCTTGGTTGACAGGTATTTTTCTTTCAATATTTTGAATATAACATCCATTCACACCTGGACTGCAAGGTTTCTTTTAAGAAACCACCTATAGTCTTATGAGGGCACCCTTGTATAAACAAGTTGGTTTTCTTTTGCTGCTTTCAAAATTCTCTTTTTTCTTTGACTTCTGACAATTTATAATGTATCCTGGTATAGCCCTTTTGGGTTCAATCTATTTGAGATTCACTACACCTCCTGAATCTGGATGTCCATTTCTGTCCCCAAGTCTGGAGAGTTTGCTGCCATTCTTACTTTATTATTTTTTAAGATTTTATTTTATTTATTTGGGGGCAGGGGGAAGAGCAGAGGGAGAGGGATAAGCAGACTCTGTGCTGAGAGTGCTGCCCAACACGGGACTTGAGGCTTGATCTCAGAACCCTGAGATTAAGACCTAAGCTGAAACCCAGAGTTGGAGGCTTAACTGACTGAGACACCCAGACACCCCTCTCATTCTTGCTTTAAAGAGATTTCTGTCCCTTTCTCTTCTGAGTATGCATAATAATATACGTATTCATAATATATATTTGCATCTCCTAATTGTGTCTTATAAGTCTGTGGACTTGCTTCACTCTTCTTTTTTCCTATATTTCAATTCACTAACTCTTTTTTCTACTTTGTTAAGTCTGTTACTGAAGCTCTCCATTGAATTCTTGAGTTCATTATATTCTTCAGCTCTAGAATTTCTGGGTTTTTTTTTAATAGTTTCCATCAAAAAGCTTTGTTGAACTTTTCATTTTGTACATGTACTGTTTTCTGACTTTCATTTAGTTGTGTGTTCTTGTAGTTCACTGAGCTTCTTTAGGAGGATTACTCTGAATTCTTTGTCACATAGTTCACAGACTCTATTTCTTTAGGGTCAATTTTTGGAGTTCTGTTAGTTTCCTTTAGTGGTGTCATGTTTACCTGATTCTTCGTGTTCCTTGATTCCTTGTGTTGGTATCTGCCATTTAAGTAATTGGTCTCTTCCCCCAGATTTTATAGGTTTAGCAGGGAAAGACCTTCACCAGTCAGCTCAGCTTGGAATACCAGACAGTTCAGCTGGTAGTATCTATGGGCAGGCAGGGCTTACTATCAGGGTCTCTAGTTGGGTGAGGCCACTAGCCATGCTCTGAAGTTAGGATGGGTGCAACTACCTCGTTCTGTGGTTGGGTGAGTCTGCTGGCTGGGTTCCACATTCTAGCAAGGGCAGTAGGAGGGCTCCCTGATCAGGTGGAGCTGCTGTCTGTGCCTGCTGTCAGGTGGGGCCACTAGCTGGATTCTACAATTACCTCTGGTCAAGTGAGGTCACAGGCTGTGTTCCCTGGGATGGTGGTACCACTGTTTGGACTCCCAGATTGGGCAGGGCGATGGCCTGGGCTTTGCAATCACTCCTGTTTGGGTGGGATCTCAGACTGTGCTTCCCGACTGGATGGTAGCTCTGGCTGGTCTCCATGCTGAGGAAGGCTGCAGACAGGTCTTTGTGCTTAGACAGGCTTCTGGCTATGCTCTGGAATCAAACAGACTATAGGCTGTGCCCCAAGGTTGAGCAAGGTCTCAGGTTGCACTTCATAATCAGGTAAGCTGTTGGCTGTGCTCCATCCACTGTTGGAGAAGATTGTTGGCTGAGTTCTCTGGTTGGGAGGGGCTCTGTTTGTGTTCTATAGTTAGTTGGGCTAGAGATTGTGCTCTGCAAATGGACCAGGTTGCTGTCCAAGCTTCCTCACCAGGTGAGGCTGCAAGCTATGCTCCCACTCGGACAGGTCACTGGCTAGCTGGGCTCCCTGCCTCGGAGAGGCAGCAGGCAGTGTTCAACAATCAGGCAGAGCCATAGTCTGCACTCTGTTGCAGGGCAGGACTTAGGGTGGGCTTGGCAACCGGGTAGTATCACAGATTGGGCTCTAGAGCTATCCAGGCTCACTGTTCAGGTTCCCAGGTTGTGCAATGTCAGAGACTATACTAATAGTGTACTCACCAGGGCTGCTGGCTTGTCTCCCTGCCCAAGCAGGGCTGTAGGATAGGCCCTGTGGCTGCACAGTTTCTTTGGCCAGATGGGAATGGAGGCTATACTCAGCACTTGGACAGAGTTGTGAATGCCCTGCCCTTGTGGGGCCACAGAACACGCTCCATACTCAGTATGGTTTGTTGGCTGGGCCCAAATAAGGCAGACCTACCAATCAAGCTCCTTAATAGACAAGGCCACTGCCACTGATTTGGCATTGCAGATGGGCAGAGCAGCTGGCTAGGATCTCTGCTCAGGCACCACTGTGAATAGAAATTTGGTCCACCAAGATCTGAGCACTGGGTGGTATATCCCCAGCCTCCTCCTCTATCTGATCCCCAGTAGTAGAGTCTTGCAGATTTTCCCAGTAAGCCTTGTGAGGTAAGACCAAAATGGGAATTCCTGGATGTATCCCACAAGGTCAGAGGAGCTAGATGTCCACCTTGGGCTCTCCTTTCCACTGGAAAAGCCATAGGCCTAGGGGGCCCTTCTCAGTACAGCAACTGTGCCGGCCAGCAAGGCAGGAAGTGGGGGCCAATGAGGTCAGAGTATGTGGTCCTTCTCAGTCTCTGTGATACAGGGGGTTGCTTCAGCCTCATATCTACGTTCTGGGATTATTACAATGGTGATGTCCATAAGTAGTTGCTAGTTGGTCTTCTTAAGAAGGAGGCTGAGGGGCGCCTGGGTGGCTCAGTGGGTTGGGCCACTGCCTTTGGCCCAGGTCATGATCCTGGGGTCCTGGGATCAAGTCCCGCATCGGGCTCTCTGCTCAACAGGGAGCCTGCTTCCTCCTCTCTCTCTCTGCCTGCCTCTCTGCCTACTTGTGATCTCTCTCTGTCAAATAAATAAATAAAATCTTTAAAAAAAATAAAATAAAATAAAATAAAAAGAAGGAGGCTGAAGTTGGAAGCAATCTATGTTACTACCTTGATGATATCACTCCCTGTGCTTATGTTAATTGATAGGAATATAATCCCTTTGGTAGGGAGTATAGCAATTGGTATGAAGAAACTTAAGGTTTTGAAGGGTTTTTTGACATAATAATTTTACCTTTAGGAATCTAATAATAAAAATTGCAGCAAAGATTATTATAGAGTTGTTTTTAAATCAAAGCATTATTTAAAATAGCAAATAAAACAAATGATTAAAACTAGGTGAAATGAGGGGCGCCTGGGTGGCTCAGTGGTTTAGGCCTCTGCCTTCGGCTCAGGTCATGATCTCAGGGTCCTGGGATCGGGTTCCACATCAGGCTCTCTTCTCGGCAGGGAGCCTGCTTCTTCCTCTCTCTCTCTCTGCCTGCCTCTCTGCCTACTTGTGATCTCTGTCTGTCAAATAAATAAATAAAAATCTTAAAAAAAATAGGTGAAATGATTGATGGAATGATTATAGCATGAAATACCACAGAAATACTGAAGAAAATTTCCCCAAAAAAATTTGACATGAGAAATAATATGAAGTAAACAGGATACAAAGATCTATAGGTAAAATATGAACTCAGTGATATGGAAAAAAAGGGGAGTAAATTATGGCATAAAATTATGGATAGTTTAGATTTTGTCCTTTATCATTTTTTTAAAGATTCTAATTTTTCCATAATGGGAAAACAATAATATTTATAATAAGAAAAAAGAAGTACATGGGAGCAGTAAAAGGGAATTAAACTGAATTTTTCAGCCCACCTGGTTTTCCAGGTACCTCTGTACTTGAGAGTTTTTTCCTATGAACCAAATTCTTAGTTCCGGTTTAGTGGAGGATAATGAGGAACAGCAAAAAGAGTCTGAGTCATGGAATAAAGTTAAATACAAACCACAAGACTAATGAGAATTCTGAAAAGTTTTCCAGTCATATCTTATATTTTTTAGGAAAACAGATTTTTAGTGGTTTATACTCATGAATGTTTATAAGGGCTCAAACTGTTTGTCACTCTCTTAACTAGCTTGTCTACTGGGGAGTCCAAAGGCCCATCTCAAAATCAAAAACACAAGGTAGCACAAGTCTTACCTCAATTAACTTCATGTCTTATTTAGAGTAAGGGAACTACTCCCAAATCATAAGAGACAAAATGAGGGCTCTAGCTTCAAAGATCTCCACACTCCCCTTTACTCCTTCTTTAAAGGAGATACAGCCTGATTTAAAGCACCAGTGTAACAAAAAATGCCTATTTTGTGCTAAAAGGTGAAGGTTTGGTGTGACCAGAGAAAAAGCAATGGAATGGTGAGAGGTGGTGTGAGGCACTGTAAAGGGAAGGGAAGCAGCTCACACACTTCCATCACTCAGTGGTCCAACTGGAAGAAGCTGCTCATCTCTGAACTCCTGCCTTTCAATTTCTTAAAAGTGTCTAAGAGGAAAGGGAATGGGAATGGGGGAGAGGGAGAGAGAGAAACGGGCTGATGTTCATACCCAAAATGAAACCTGAAAACAGGCTTCAGTTTAAGTGAGGATGTAAAATATGAATTTTCCGGAAATGACTTTGATTAAAAATATAAGCTCATGGTTGAATTGTCCCATTCACTCAAAAATATTCAAAACTTCTATGTCATTGAAGAGGTTCAAGAGAGATGTAGGTTCCTTTATTGTACCAATTTCTTTTATATTCCCTAATTTGACTTTTAAAATTATTACTGCGTTCTCTTGTTCACTTTCCTTTTCAAACAACAACCACTCACTGAAAGAGATCAGACTAATCTAACATCCTAAGAGCCAGAAGCAGCAATTCTTTTTGAGGGCAAGAATTGGATTAGACTAAAAATAAAACATGGTATCACCAAGTTCACAATTTTAAGATGTAAGTAGCTCTGAGTTACTTTTAGCTATTTTGAGTCATTTAAACTCTCCCAAGAGGCTTTTTGACCATCACAAGTGACCAACAAAAACTGCTCCCAGCTAAAAGCAGACACACCATGTGACTCATAAGATTCAGATATTGTGTTAAACACTCAGATTACTTGCCTTCTGCAACCGTGAGAAAATCCAGAAGCTACTTCACCTCATTTAAGGCACTTAAATCTTTAAGGCAGAAAAAAATGTTTTTAGTGCTACTGACCTTTATAATTAATACCTGAACAGCTGATTAGCTAAGTACCAAACTGGGTCATACCATTTGATTGGCTTGTGATCTTTAGAACACGATTCCGGTCTATTTGGAAAACAAATATAGGCGAGGGGGAAAAATGCCTAAGATGGAATAAAAAGTAAACTGTATAGTTTGTTGTCATCAAGGATATCCTGTAATTCAAGTGGGTAGACTGGCAAATCCTCCCATAAATCAGTTTATGAGTTCAATTCTGTTCAGTATTTTTCTGGATTTCACTAAAGGTCTAAGGTGGCAAATTTAGTTCAGCAACACACAAGACTGCTAGAATCACAGCACCCAACAACAGAAGCTGTATTATCTAATCCATCTCCCTCATTTTACAGAATTGTGGCCCACAGTCATCTGGCTACCTGGTGGACAAGGCTTGACTTGAACCAGTCACTCGACCTTCCGCTGGCGCTCGCAACCTAGTGGGAGAGTCCATGGTGCAGCGGGCACCTCTGGGACTCTGTATTACCATGTGGAGAAGCTGGCTCTCAGGACACTGACAGCCCGGGCCAAGTTCTGTACTACATGGTGTCCATGAGATCTAACACTGATGTCCAAGGTTCCAACGCTAAATCACTGTTTACCATCTTAGGATTACAGATCTGTGGATCAAATAACTGGTTTCGGCCTGCTTTTCAGATGATGGAAGAATGACATTTTTACTCCAAACTTTCTAATAAACCCAAAATATTATGACTAAAGCCTTCTTGAAAGTGATTAGGATTTCGATTACAGAAGTTAACTGCCATGAAGTGAACAAAATTCAGCCTGGGACCCACCTCTATCTATGATGATTTCCTCATAAAAATATTCCCCAAAGTGAGGTTTTCAAAATCTTAGATACCACATGGAATCACAGGCAGTCCTTATCCATGGCAGCTGAGCACGAGGGCAAAGCTAAGTGTACGTACATCCAGTTGTCTGGATTCTGCCCTAGGTATTCTATAACATGAAATAAGATCTCTAAAATATAAAAATATACTTTTTTCTTTCCAAACTGGAAATATCTTTTTCTATTTATGAAAGCAAAATGTTTCCTGTAAAAACGTGAAAATATCCGGAAGTATATAAATTCCAACATGAAAGTGACCTCACACTCCTACCTCCCATATCAGCCAGTTTTAACTGTTGGCTGCCAGACTGGTGTTCCACTGCCTGGATTTAAATTCTGGCTCTGTCACTGGCGAACTCTGAGAGCTCTCAGGGTGTCAGTGTCCTTATCTACAAAACAGAGACAATGATGGTGTGCAAGAATTAACAACTAGTGTTTATTAAGTACTTTATGAAGTGTAGGTATTATTCCGAGCACTTAAACCATATTAACAAGTTTTAATAAAGTGGCTGAAGGATAGACATTAGAGCACTGAACAGTGCCTGAGCTTTAGTCACATGCTCACTGAATGTCAATGGTTGTTCTGATGACCTTCCCTAACCTTAACATGTACACACACACACACACACACAGACGATTTTAATACAAATGGGCTCCTATAAACTGCTCTGTAACTCGGTTTTCCCCTATTTTAACATAAACAGACCCACTTTATCTTCTTTAGGGAGCATACTGTAATAACATTTTCCAACATACAGTGAGTTGCTTTGTGCTTTGTGTATCATCTCATATAACCCTCATACAAACCCTAAAAAAATGTGCTATTTATTACTATTCCTACATAGACAGGAGGAAAGAAAGATTCAACTGGGTCAAGTAACTTGCCCAAGATCATATAGCTAACTGTGGTGGAACCAGGATCTGAACATAGTGACCACAGTGCTCTCCATTCTCTGTAAGGCCCTACTTTTATTTTTTTTTTTTTTTTTTTTTTAAAGATTTTATTTATTTATTTGACAGAGAGAAATCACAAGTAGATGGAGAGGCAGGCAGAGAGAGAGAGAGGGAAACAGGCTCCCTGCTGAGCAGAGAGCCCGATGTGGGACTCGATCCCAGGACCCTGAGATCACGACCTGAGCCGAAGGCAGCGGCTCAACCCACTGAGCCACCCAGGCGCCCAAGGCCCTACTTTTAAACTAAAGTCCACTAAGAGACACTTAGACAGATGGCTTCCATTTTGCATAGGTCTTTATAGCAATGCTGCAGTGAACATACTCAGATCACAGACTACATACTCTTTTATTTCCTTATTGTATTCTTCTGGTGTGCAACTGCTGAATCAAAGAATATTCACATTTTAAATTTTGACACACAAGGCAATATTCCCTTCCAGAGAGATAGTGCCTGAACATCTGAACATCTGAACATCTACAGGTATGTGAAAGAGGTAACACTGGGTACCGTCCATCTTTTTTTTTTTTTTTATTTGACAGACAGAGATCACAAGCAGGCAGAGAGGCAGGCGTGGGGGGGGGGGGGGAAGCAGGCTCCCCGCTGAACAGAGAGCCCAATGTGGGGATCAAACCCAGTATCCTGGGATCATGACCTGAGCTGAAGGCAGAGGCTTAACCCACTGAGCCACCCAGGCACCCCACCGTGCATCTTTTTAATCTTTGCCAGCCTGATGGGTTAAAAAAAAAAAAAGAATCCTACTGTTGTTTATGTATTCCTTTGACTAAAATGAGTTAAGCGTATTTTCACATATTTTAAATATTTCTTCTTTTCTAAGCTGTCTGATTTAAGTTCCTTGCCCACTTTTGTATTGGAAGATTCATTCTTTAATAAAGTGAGACTATATTTTAACAATATAGTTATCATAGCCCAGTTTTAATTATTTTAAATAGCTTAAATCATACCTTAATGCCAGTATTTAAATAATTTTGGTTTATACAACTTACAAAAACAGTCAAAGAATGCTTTAGCTCATATAGGAATTACAGTCATTACATTAGAAGCAGGGCACTTTCCTACAAATCAGTAAGATCAAGTCAAAACTATTATCACACAACTCACAGGTTGAAGATGTAAATAGAAAGAGTTTTCCAGACTAAGTAAGAGTTTCTGTCATTGGGATATGGCATTAAGATGCTATTATTCAAAGACAAATACCATATGATTTTACTTATTTGTGGAATTTAAGAAACAAAACTGATGAACAAACCATAAGAGACTCTTAAATATAGAGAACAAATGAAGGGTTGTTTGAGGGGAGGTCAGTGGGGGAGTGGGGTAACCAGGTGATGGGCATTAAGGAGGGCATGTGATGTCATTGAGCACTGGGTATAATATGCAACTGATGAATCACTAAATTCTACCCCTGAAAGTAATACGTTAACTTGAATATAAACAAAATCTAAAAATAGTGAAAACAAAAAGACCCTATTGTTTGGACCCTATTTATTTAGGACAGCATACATAATTTCTTTTTTAAAATGATGCCAATTGGGTGCCTGGGTGGCTCAGTAGGTTAGCTCAGTTGAGCAGATGGGATCAAGCCCCATGTGGGGCTCCCTGCTCAGTGGAGAGCTTGCTTCTCCCTCTTCCTCCGCCTTCTGCTCTGCCTACCTGTACTTTCTCTATCTCTCTGTCAAATAAATAAAATCTTAAAAATAGATAGATAGATAGATAGATGGATAAAATAAAATAATGCCAATTTACTCTTCAACAGATGACTTCCCAGCATAGATAATGACCGTCTGGGAAGCAACTAACCAATGTCATTGTCGTTATTACCACTGTCATCACAGTGGCTTATGGCTACTATCGTTAAGCACCTTACCTTCTCTGCACCAGACAGTACTGTATGCATCACCTCACTTAATCTTCACAACTGTCTGAGGTAGGTACTATTTCCCCATTTAACAAATGAGAAACTGAGGCTTCAAGCCATTAAGTTTCTTGCCAGAGGCTCTCAACTAAAAGTGGCAGAGCTGGGATCTGAACCCTGTCTGAACCCAGGGCTACTACTGTTCTATTGTTCTAACATCACTCCTACATTTTACAATCAGACTCAACTAGTTCAACAAAGCTAAAGCCAAAAATAAATCTGCTAACCTCCTAAAGACCACTCAAAAGAATTACTGGTCTATTCTTACACAATCACCTTATTTATTCTTAATAAATCTGAAAGCACTGTTATAGTTCCTGGTTTTACAGAAACTGAAAAGAATCAAGTAGCCCATCATCCTAGGAACGAGGCAGTGTTAACCTTCCTCCCACTCAACACACCCTCTTGCCCAAACAGCTGTACAAACTGTTTAAAGAGTTTAGAATCTTTTGGGAACCTTTGCAATTATTTCACAGATTATTTAAAATATGTAGTCTATCCTATGCTGTCACTTACTTGTCTAAATAGGAGGAAAGTATCAGAATGCTTTACTCTGTGAGCAGGAGGATTAACCAACACTGAGTGGCAGTCAGAAACCAAGCAAAGTTGCCACAGTAGGGTTGAAGTCCACGTTTAAGCTGCCTCTAGATGCGTTACCAAGAGCCCTGAAATAACCTCAGAAAGCCGGAGAGGTCTCCAGAGTGGTGACAAAGGAGTCTCTTTGATCTGTTTGGCAGCCTTACAATCAGAAAGTTCTTCTTGCATCTAACCTAAATATCTCCTACTGAAATTCAAACCCATTTATTTTTCTCAGATTCTCCATAAAAATGAACTTCAACTGCAGAAATTAATTTGCCCAAATTCTCATAACAAATAAGAAAAGAGTAGCTAGAAGCAGCACTGGTTTCCTTGAGTCTCATCATTCCATAATCCCAATCTCTTAAATTTTCAGTCAGTTTGGCTAAGGGAAAAACTGCTCATCTTCCTCAAAAAAACCGTGAAACTGATCTGAGAATAAAGCTATCCTTCTGAAATCCTTGTGATTCGTATTTATTTAAGAATTTTAAAAAAACAGAAACCCTTCACAAACTTTTAAAGGTCTTTAATTAATAAAAATAAAATCATAAGTAACTCTTTTATCAACTACCCCTAGGTTGGGGACAGTGTGACACGTTTCACAGGCACAACAATCTTTCATCTTTACAATTCTATGAAGTAGATGTTTCTAGACTTACAGATGAGAGAACAGAGACTTTTAAGTCCCACCCCAAAGATATACAACTAGTAAATGGAACCTGGTCTGCTTTGTATCAGGGACCAAGCTCACAACCCATTTAACCATACTGTCTCTCATGTGACTTTTATTTTCAAATGAGTAAGCCCCACTTTACAGAGTACTTTCTTCCTGAAAGTACCACACTCATTATTACAAATTTGATCTTCCTCATCTCTTTCCATTATAAAATGTGTGGAAAAATAACACCCCAAGATTTCACAAAACTAGAGTCATACTTACGAATACAGCAGACATTATTCATTTTTTAAAAAATACCACATTGTACACTGTCTTCTTTTTAAAGATTTTATTTTTAAGTAATCTCTACACCCAATATGGGGCTCAAACACATAACCCTGAGATCAAGTGTCACATGATCTATGTACTGAACCAGCCAGGCACCCCTAGTGGACATTTTTTAAAAACTAAAAAAAAAAAAAAAATATATATATATATATATATATATATATATATATATGTGTGTGTGTGTGTGCACTAAGACTCAGGAGTGAGTATGATCATCTACAGAACTTTTGCACTAGATAATCATCTTGTCACAGTCCATTCTGAGACTCTTCTTTGTTCCATTAATCTATCCATCCATCCATCCATCCTTCTAACCATCCACCCATGCATTCTCACACCTAAACTAAACTATTTTATTTTCAGAGCTGTAAAATATTTTTTGGCACCTGGTTGGGCAAACCTCTCCCCTTTTTCCTTGTGTCTCTTTCCTCAAATTTTTACATACTCTTTCTTTTTTTTTTTTTTTAAGATTTTATTTATTTATTTGACAGAGAGATCACAAGCAGGCAGAGAGGCAGGCAGAGAGAGAGGAGGAAGCAGGCTCCCTGCTGAGCAGAGAGCCCGATGCGGGGCTCGATCCCACGACTCTGAGGATCATGACCTGAGCCGAAGGCAGCGGCTCAACCCACTGAGCCACCCAGGTGCCCCTTACATACTCTTTCAAATGAATTTTAGAATCTGCTTGTAAAGTGCAATTAAAAACTTGGAATTTTGATTGGGTATTGTCTTTTTTTTTTTTAAGATTTATTTATTTTAGAGGGAGAGAGAGAAAATGCATGCAAGTGGGAGGCGGGGCAGAAGGAGAGAGAGCGAGGGGGAAAGAACAGACTCCTTGCTGAGCACAGAGCCTGACGCAAGGATCCATCTCATGACTCTGAGGTCATGACGTGAGCCAAAATTAAGAGCTGGATACCTAACCGACTGAGCCACCAGGGGCCCCACATATTGTCTTTTTGAAAAGAGGAAAAAACATGGTTTAAACTAAGCCAGCATCAGCCTTGGGCTTCAAATTACCATTTTTATTTTGGTTCTTTGCCAAGGTATTTCTGCCACCTGGGGACAAGTTTCCATATTGAAGGTTATGGTTTTTTATAGTCCTTCTAAAAAAAACTGCATCCAAACTTACAGTGTCTGTTATTGATTGCAGAAAACAAAATAAGAATTCAATAAGCCTATGAAGTGGTATTTACAAGACAGTTAAGGCCTTGGGATCACCAAAGAGAAAAATAGAAGAAACCAGCTAAGCCAATACTTCCACAGGTTTCAGGTAAGGCTCATCAAAAACTGGCCATCATTATCACCTGATATACACTAGACTCTTTGCTAGAAGGAAGAGATCCAAACAGTAAGAGATTATATGAGCACTCAAAAATCCCATATTTTTGAACAGAGCAAGACTAACTCATAGAAATAATTAGTACATGCAACAAAGTCTGGATGGGCCTTTGAGATACAAGCAAGGCTTCAGAACAGGGAAAAAATGGGCGCAGGCTGCAGTTCCCAATAAGAACTAGTAGGTTGGGTAGCTCAGCTCTAGCTTCACAGTAATCAAAATTTAATGACACCTATTCAAAAGTCCATGTGAAGAAAAATGGGATGATCTCAATTTGCTTGATAAAGTTTACAACACCTGAATAGAAGGGCTGAGATTCTTTGGGAAAGCATCACCCTTTGTTCTTGCTGAAGCTACTCCCCATGATGTGCACAAACTGTGGCCTGCACGAGATGATCCAACGGGAAATCCCCCCAATGCTTTGTGGCTCGAGGGACTACTCAGTACCAGAACCTTATCCTACTCCCCTCTATGCAACCAGAAAAGTCCCTATTCCATAGGACTTGCATCCGCAAAAACCTCTACCCAGTTTCCCAACATCATGGAAATTTACTAGTTCACTCAGAAGACCTAGTATGTGGGCTCATCTATTTGTGGAAAGAGGTAGTTCTTTCCAAAATTATTGAGTCAGAAAATTTTACCAGCACTAGATTTGTTTAAAAAAAAAAAAAGGGAAAAATTTTTTTTACTTGAATAAACAGGATGAACACTGTATCTCCTTCCAAGGAGAAAAAAAACAACTGCTAAACATAGCTGGGAATATTGGTTGGGAGGAATTAGGGTGGAACCTTTTTTTTTTTAATTTAAATCATATGCAAACTCTACAGTTATTGAATTTAAAAATCATTATTAAATAATGCAAAGTAAGCATCTCACTGATTTCTTTACCACACTGACATGCCAGTGAGCATCATGTTAGGAAGGGTATTTTCTTTGAAAATAAGTAGAAAACTTACCTGTGATTGCTATTAAGGCAATTTCACTAACATCAGGAAGTTTAAACTATTTAACCCTCTGAGGTTCTTTCCCTTCAGTTCTCCATGTTGTTTATACTTTTAAAAGGTAATTATTAGGGTGCCTGGGTGGCTCAGTGGGTTAAGCCGCTGCCTTCGGCTCAGGTCATGATCTCAGGGTCCTGGGATCGAGTCCCGCATCAGGCTCTCTGCTCAGCAGGGAGCCTGCTTCCTCCTCTCTCTCTCTCTGCCTACTTGTGATCTCTGTCAAATAAATAATAAAATCTTTAAAAAAAAAAAAAGGTAATTATTAGTACTCTAAATTAAGCAGAACACAGCAGGTGTGAACAGTTCTCACAAGAAGCCCCAGAACTCTGCTTCTAATCAGATACACTATAAATCATAAAACATCATGTCATAATTTATAGCTTTTACTAAGTGAAATTGGGAAGGTTGTTGGGTTGTACATTTTTAGAAATGAAATACTCTATATAGTTCCCCACAAACTTTAAGAGTTGTGAAGGTCAAAAGGAAGAGGCAAATTTGTTTTTTAAAAGTCACTACTCAATGTATGTGCACTGGAACAATAAAAATTCTATACCCAGGATAATGGTTATTTCTGTGGAAGGAGGGAAAAAGTACAGGAGGCATCTCAAACCCTATTAATATTTTATTACTTCATAAAATCCAAGGCAAATCTGGCACAATATTAATATTTGTTCAGCAGACACATGAATGTCCCTTATACTTTTCTCTGTAACTGTACATGTTTATAATAATTCATAATAAAAAATTCGACTATTTGTTTGTAATGCAATCTTAAGAAAAGAAAAATGACAAAGATGCCAAGGAACTTTAAGAGCTTCTTGTGGATTGATTTTTTTAAAGCTACTTAACTTCATACATACATAGAATATCTTATTTTCTACTGGTTTCCTTATTAACATCATCACCAGACAGTTTCAGTAAAAAAGCTCAACTCTCCAGGGACAAAGGAGTCTCAGGGAGTAGGGTGCAGTGAAGGTGATGGGCGTGGGAATAGCCGGGCAGGGGGAGGAGAGAGCCTGGAGGCAGAAGACCACTACTCAGCAGAAGAGGCCGCCAGTTTTCTAGACCTAGATCTTCCGGGAGGCTTCATTATTTTGTTTGAAGTATCATGACTTCCCAGAATACCAGAGAGATCTATATTTAAAGGATTAAAAACATATCCCATACATACTAAAATATTTCCAGATGAAACAATATAACATCAAGGACTTGCTGTAAGATAATAAGAAGGGAGTAGGTGGGGGTACAGATGAGACAGGACTGGTCATGCTTTGATAGGGGTTCAGGCTGGTGAGGGTCCGTGGAAATACATAATCCTCTCCTGTTGTGTATATTTAAATTTCTCCATAATAAAGTCTTTTAGGAAGAAAATCCTAAAATAAATGACTGAATGATTGCTACATTAAAAGGCCCGCCCCATTTCAATGTTGGGCCTGTTCATGGCAAGGGGATCGATCAGGCAGCCAGGCCAGGCTCATCCTGACATGACCACCAGTCAGCCAGGTACCCTCATCTTAGTCAGCAGGTACCCTCATTTTGCTTTTGTATTTATCCAACCGAACAAAAAAACAAAACAAAACAAAAAAAGTTTGGACAAGCTAATATTAAGTTTCCTTTTAACTATAATATGATTATTGGATTTCTAAAACTGACTTACAGTACAACACAATTAAGAACTGCAAATGTTATTAGCGATCTACTACGGCCAAGCGGGGGTTTCTTTGATCCCTCATTTATTTACTTATGTGACAAACACTCGGGGGATGGTATGATGTGCCAGGCAGCGCAACATGTGGGTAGAATACAAAGTAAAATGGCACAGAATCTCTGCTTTTGAGATCCAGTCTAATCGTGGCAGACAGATGTATAAACAAATGACAATACAATGTAAGTGAGATGATAGCAATGTCAGCGGCCTTCATAGTGACAGAGAGCAGGGAACTTACAGATCATCTCATAAGCAGAAGGAGAAAGGTAAGTGGCTGGAGATGACACTGGATAAGAAAGTAGGGACCAGACTGAAAAGAGCCATGAATGCCATACCAAGGAATCTAGATGGTATCTTGAAAAGTGATAAGGAAGTTATTTTAAAGATTGTAAGGCTGGAAATGATGCGGTCCAATTTACATTTTAGATGAGCTTTTGGAGCAGGAATCTAGAATTGGTGACGGTTCATGGTGTTTGGGGAATCAGAGGATGGAGAAAAAGAAGGGAAGGGAGGTTTACCTGGTAGTTAGAAGATACTCCAATGGCCCAGCAGGATATGATGAGGGCTTGAACCAAGGCAATATTAGTGGAGATTACTGAGATACTGTTACAGCTTTAGAAATGCAGATTTTAGGTGCTCTATTTCTCTCCCCATCTTTCAAGATAACAAACATGTACTGCATGAATTACATACAAACAAATCATGGAACTCTACATCAAAAACTAAAGATGTACTGTATAGTGACTAACAAAACATAATAAAATAAAATAAAGTAAAATAAAATAAAAAACGAGCTACAGCATGAAATAACAATGTCTATTCATCATTGGTGGGGTACCAGCTTCAAGCACAGTGCAATGTGCAGATGCTTAATAAATGCGGGTTATGTGTAGAATGTGATGAGTTTTGATGAACTAATGAAACAGACAGTACCATGTGTCATATTAACAATGTCATGATAAAAAGCACAAGTAAAGGAAGACAAAAATTCTTTTTCAGGTGATTTTTGTGCCCTTCTATAACCCTCCTCCCATCCCCCCAAACTTTTAGGCAACATCACCAATAATCCTTACTGCTACTTCTTAAAACAATAGAGTGGATAGTTAATTTGTTGTTAAGAGTTAGACTACTCTCATGTACAGACTATAATAGAAGATAGTTTTTTCCCTTACAAACTAAAAAGTACCTTTTAAGTACCAAAATGGGCTCGTCTAAGAAAAGCATTAGAAGTACTCAGTATTATGTGCCACAAACCATATAAACTTTTGTTTTGATTTTCATAAAACAAAAGTAATATTTTCCCCTCAAAAACCATTATCTTTGTTTAAATAAAAATAAAAAGTAAAGCACAGAAGAGTAGATCATCTGAATAATGTCCTGCTGTCATGACTATTACTCTGAAACTGGAAAATTATGCCCTTTAATTACTACCGTCTTATAATTTCAGATTCTCTCAGCAGTAAACCTGTGGTCCTAAACATCAAACCTTGTAAATTTTATTCTATTCCAAACATAGAACCTTACAAAATGTTAATATCACCCCAAATGTCACTGAAAATATTAACAAATGTATAATTTATAATAAGTATACATAAAATATATAATTTATAATAAGTAATTTATAATATATAAATATTATATTTATAATATAATAATAATATAATTATGTGCCAGGTATGGAGTGCCTGGGTGTCTGTTAAACAACTAACCGGCTCAAGTCATGATCTCAAGGTCCTGGGACCAGGCCCGCCTCCCTGCTCTGCACTCAGCAGGGAGTCTTGCTTCACCCTCTCCCTTCCTCCTCACCCCAACCCCAGCTCATGCTCTTTCAAATAAATAAATAAAGTAAAATCTTTAAAAAAAGATTGGTGGGGCACCTGGGTGGCTCAGTTGGGTAAGCCACTACCTTCGGCTCAGGTTGTAATCCTGGAGTCCTGGGATTGAGTCCCTTGTCAGGCTCCCAGTTACTCAGGGAGTCTGCTTCTCCCTCTTGACTTTCTCCCCTCTCGTGCTCTCTCTCACTCTCTCTCTCTCAAATAAATAAATAAAATCTTAAAAAAATAAAATAAGATTTGTGTGCCAGGTAACAGGCTTAATATTTAAGCTACAGTACCCATTCGACCCTGACCCTCGCATTAACTCTAAGAAGTGGTACCTAAAGTTACTGCCATTTTGCAGTAGAAAAAAATAAATGGGCTCAGAGAAGATTCGTTATCTTATCCAACGTCATACAACCAAAACAAGCTTGTCAGTAGCCCAGACTCTGCCACTCTGCAGGACGGACTGCCTCTTCTGAACTGTGTGAGGTAGGTGGGCAGGTGTTACTAACAGCATTTTAAAGATGGAAAACTAGAGGTTCAGAAAGTTGACAAGACTTGCTTAAGGTAACACATCTAGAAATGGAACCGGCAACTTAGGCTCCTGGTTCAGGGGCTCTACCACTCCACTTCTAATACTGCGCCTGTTCCACATGAAAGAAATCCTAACTACTTCATGGGAATCAGCAAAATAGAAAATCCCCACTGTTGTTTAAAAACAATCAAATCAAATCAAACACAAAATGTCTGTCAGCGTAGCACAAAGGTCATGAGGTTCTTAAAAAACAAAAAACAAAAAAGGCAGTAAATTTCTTTTTGACACATCTAGACTGCCTTTAACTCAAATCATAAAAGGAGCTAATTTAGAAAACAGGATTTCCCAAATTTCGAAGGTGTGTATTTACTTTGTTTTCCCAGTATTTACTTATGTGTTCCTTCTAAAGTCCCCATTGAACTGCCAAAGTTTTCAGTACTTATCAGAAACTTGGGGAAAGGTTAAAGAGCAATTTTCTGTCCCCCACCCACAGAGAAAACAAGGTCTACGATTAATCCTCACAGAATCTACCACCAAATAACCAGCAGGTGCAATATTTCTCTGAGGTACTGTATGTATGTGGGGTGGAGGTGGTTTAAAAAAAAAGGGCGGGGAGAAACATTAAAACAAACCACATTCGGGGGGGCTCATTTCTTCTAAGTGACTTACAGCTAATAAGGCATCTGGCTGTTGACAAGATGATCCCGCCCTTGAATACAAGGAAGTTGCACCCAGTCTCACAAAGCAGATGCAATCACCCCAAACAGAAATCTGGACTTCCCTCCAAGACAAATATGGAATTCAATCTGTGTGATGCCTTGAATGTCGCTAATTAATTTGCAATCCTTTAGTATGACCATACAAGGGAGGGAAAAGAGCTACCTTCCTAGTCCTTCCTTGAGGGGGAAGCCATAGAGGAAAAAGCATAATATTTAAATCCCATAGCAAAGTTTTAAAACTTTTCCATTAAGATACACACCCTAGCTGAGTCATCAGCATAATACACTGCAGCCAATCACCTTGGTACTAACTACCTTTCCTATACATGGTTGTTCCAACTCTGCTAATTCTACTCAAAACAGAATGGGTAAGAAGCTATAACTTGTTTCATTCTTTTCACTTAGTCATTTAACCCTATAATTTTTAGAGGAAATGCATTGATCTTAATTCATCTAAGCACTTAACCTATAGTTAAATGAATAAAGAAACCACAACTGAGTGAAAATTATATCTGAAACAACCAATAGCCAAAGCAATAATAGCAACCTAAAGAAAACTGTTTCAGGAGCCAATGAAAATGTTTTGAATCCAAAATAAAGATTACGAGGAGGAAAATTCTCTTAAACTAAAAGTACTTGAGGGGCGCCTGGGTGGCTCAGTGGGTTGGGCCGCTGCCTTCGGCTCGGGTCATGATCTCAGGGTCCTGGGATCGAGTCCCGCATCGGGCTCTCTGCTCGGCCGGGAGCCTGCTTCCTCCTCTCTCTCTGCCTGCCTCTCTGCCTACTTGTAATCTCTCTCTGTCAAATAAATAAATAAAATCTTTAAAAAAAAAAAAAAACTAAAAGTACTTGATGCCATCTACCACATGAAAAATGTGTTTCCCACTTTCAACATCACATTAAAAAACAAAACAGTTTTAGGTGAATTCTTCTCTTAAACTAAAAATTAATTTTAAAAAAGTAATTAATTCTTCTTCAGATACCAGCTGATAAACCTTATGAATCTACTTCGAAGACTCTGCAACTAGACTGCCTGAGTTTGAATCCCTGATTGCACTCTTGTCAGCCTGTTTGATCTCAGAGAAGTGAATTCATCTGTGTGTGTGGGCCTTAGTTTCTTCATCCACCGAAGGCGTCCTTGTGAGTTAATGCAAGTAATACATTTGGAACAGTACCTGACACGATAAGTGGGCAGTTTGAAGAAACTGTTATCATTTCTCTCACCACTGTTGTTAACTTGACAATCATATTCCCTTTGCCATCTTTAAAGCACGTGGAAAATCTACTGAAGATAATTAGATCTCTGAACTACCACTCAGCTAAAGAAAATAATACATTGACAGTTTGGTCAGCAAGTTAAATATTTCAAAGAACTTAAGTCTGTGATTTGACATCATAAGGACTCAACTCTAAGAACAGTTTAGGATTCATGTGGATCTCTTATGGGCAGCTGTTACAGATTTCAAGTGGTCCCTGAGTTGCAAGTATTAAACTATCGAAATTAGGAAGCCAAAAATATTTTGCATTCAAAATAATCACAATACACTTGGTGAGACAGAAGCTACTCTTATGTAAGACTTATGATATTAGGCACTGTTCTAAACAGTGTATCTTAAATACATGAAGAACTTCTATGAATCAATTTAAAAAAACAAATGAAAAAATAAAATAAAAAGAGCAAAAACCCCAAATAAGAATTTCACAAAAGGGAAAACACAAATGGTCCATAAATTTAATGTAAGATGCTCAACTACAGTTCTAATCAAGGAAATGAAAATTAAAACCCCAATGAGGTATCATTTCACACCCCTAGATCAGCAAAAACTTAAAAGGCTGTCAATATCTAGTTTTGCTGAGGAAGTAGAACAATAGGAACTCTTATTCACTGCTGATGAAGGTACAACTGCTTTGGGGAACAGTCTGATACTCCTCAGTAAAGCTCAGCAGACACGTACCCAATGAACAGACATATACCCAATGACCAAGCAACTGCACTCCCAAGACATAAGCCAAAAAGATACACGTGGAGTACAGGGGGCATTACTTAATGATGGTCACTGGGGCACTGTTCCCACAGACAAAAAACAACAACAACGACAAAATACAATGATCATCAACAGAAGAGGAACAACAACAACAAAAATAGTGTGGTATAGTCCTATAACTGAAAACTACACAGCAGTGAAAATGATCTAAGTACCACTACGTGGATGAATCTCAGAAACAAACATAAGTTGGGAAAAAAAAAAAAAGAGGCAAGTCATAGAATATAAACTGTTCTCATTTATATAAATTCAGAAATAAACAAACTAAAAGATCACTCAATGGAATATATTCCTAGGTAATGAAACTATAAGTAAAGCAAAGGGATGCTTAAAAAATTTAAAGACAGTTAGTTTAAAACTGAGAGACAAAGGGCGCCTGGGTGGCTCAGTGGGTTAAACCTCTGCCTTCGGCTCAGGTCACGATCCCGGGGTCCTGGGATCGAGACCCGCATCGGGCTCTCTGCTCTGCAGAGAGCCTGCTTTCTCCTCGCTCTCTGCCTGCCTCTCTGCCTACTTGTGATCTGTGAAATAAATAAAATCTAAAAAAACAAAAACAAAAAACCGAGAGACAAAAGGCATATGGGAAGCTTCTGGGATACTGGGAAAGTTCTATTTGTTAACATCCATGGAAATTACTGCACAGATACATTTTATGTTCTTATATGTAACACACTTTAAACAAAAACAGTTTGGGCGCCTGGGTGGCTCAATGGGTTAAGCCTCTGCCTTCAGCTCAGGTCATGGTCTTAGGGCCCTGGGATCGAGGCCTGCATCGGGCTCTCTGCTCAGCAGGGAGCTTGCTTCCTCCTCTCTCTCTGCCTACTTGTGATCTCTCTCTCTCTCTGTGTGTCAAATAAATAAATAAAAACTTAAAAAAAAAAAAAAACAATTTAACATATGGGGCGCCTGAGTGGCTCAGTGGGTTAAGCCTCTGCCTTCAGCTCGGGTCATGATCTCAGGGTCGTGGGATTGAGCCCCATGTCGGGCTCTCTGCTTATTGGGAGCCTGCTTCCCCCCCACCTGCCTGCCTCTCTGCCTACTTGCAATCTCTCTGTCAAATAAATAAATAAAATCTTTAAAAAAAAATAATTTAACATATTCCTTTTACAAGAGTTGTGGGGGTGCCTATGTGGTTCAGTCAGTTGAGCATCTGGCTCTCAATCTCAGCTCAAGTCTTGATCTTAGTTAGGGTCATAAGTTCAAACCCTGCACTGTACTCAACCATGGTCATGGAACATACTTTAAAAAATCTTTTTAAAAAAAAGTTGTGGTTAAGACTACATAATGAACTCATCATTGAAACAATGTAGACATTTCAGACTAGGAAAGTAACTATTTAAGATAAAGAATGCAAGAAATAAAACCTGCAACAGAAACAAAAATACTGAAAATTTACAATTGAGTCAAACTCATTCACAGGTAGAAAAGCAAAAAAGTAATGATATAAAGCATCTTTTTGTCCAAGTGTGTTCTACAAAACATTTCTTCTTAAATGTCTGAAGGAAAATGGGTTCCAGTAGTGAAATAAATTTGGGGAATAATGAGTTAAACAAGTAAATCTCCTAAAGAACAAACAGAATTTCCCAAATTCTTTGACCCTGGAATCTTTTAACATGGTGAATTACGTAGTGGCTCTTTTAGGACTTGTGTTTCATGTAATACAAACTGGGAAACATTTGGTAACACAGAGGTCATACTAGATACAATATTACCCCCAAAACTAAAGCAGGAGAAAAATATTCTAGTAAAAAGATACTCAAGAGGTCTAAGTCTTCGGTAACTGAGTTGACTAAGCCAAATCCTGGATGGTCGGAAGCAGAACCCATAACCAAACAGCACCCTTAAGAACTAAGTGAAACATCATTCTGTGTTATATGAACATGAATACACCTTTATTGTGATAAAAGGCAAAATATGAGGGAGACAAAATGACAGAAAAGATCTAGATGGAATATCAAAAAGTATTTCTACAGCTTTGGGGTCATGGTAGACTAACAGGCAGAGGTTTTTATTTTATTTAGGTAGAGTCCAGCACAAAAATCTAGGTTTCAAATCAGATCTCTTGGTTAAAGGTTTTTCTATTAATCTTCTAATAAAATTAGAAATTCTCTAATTTCGGGGTGCCTGGGTGGCTCAATTGGTTAAAGCCTCTGCCTTCAGCTCAGGTCATGATCCCAGGGTCCTGGAATTGAGCAGTCCTGGGATTGAGCGCTGTACCAGGCTCTCTGCTCGGTGGGGAGCCTGCTTCCCTCTCTCTCTCTCTCTCTGCCTGCCTCTCTGCCTGCTTGTGATCTCTCTCACTCTCTCTATGAAATTAAAAAAAAAAAGAAAGAAAGAAATTCTCTAATTTGCTACTAAAGTTTTCCCTAGGTACAATAAATCTATGAACTGAATCGGAAAATTCTTCATAATACGCTTTTATTACCATAGGAAAATTACATGATAGTGCTCTTTGAAAGAAAATATAAACACTGCACATTTATTTTTAAAACTTCTTTATAATTAGATGATTATCATAAACTTTCACATACACCAGTCCTCATGAAAACTAACTTTTGGGTGGCAATGAAATATATTTTAAAGGAAAAAGTTGTTGAACATGTCTTTGTATATCAAAAATGTTGAAATATTGGGACGCCTGGGTGGCTCAGTTGGTTAAGCGGCTGCCTTCGGCTCAGGTCATGATCCCAGCATCCTGGGATCGAGTCCCACATCGGGCTCCTTGCTCAGCAGGGAGCCTGCTTCTCCCTCTCCCTCTGCCTGCCTCTCTGTCTGCCTGTGCTTGCTCCCTCTCTCTCCCTCTATCCCTGACAAATAAATAAATAAAATCTTTAAAAAAAAAAAAAAGGTCCACAGTGTTCAAAAAATAAAAATGTTGAAATATTATTCGACAAGAGTCAAACAACTGTCTTTTCAGGGTGCCACTGGGATTCAAATGCGGAAATGTGGTACTGCCATGGGTCTTTACAAGGCGAAGGCTCTCAGACTGTCTTCTTCAGAGGGCTCTTGGTGATTTACTGCAACCTAGGCCCAATCCACAACTTTACAGTCTCAGAAATCTGATTTTTATCAGCATCAATAAGATAGAGGCAACAAAAATTAATATAAGCCTCAAGAGAAATCAGAATACAAATTTACTAACAGAGAATGACAAATATAACTGTGATAGAAGCAAGAATGTCTGTTTATGGCCATACACGGCCCAAACTCTCCTTATAGCTAGGCTTCTATAGGCAGTTCCTGAGTACTCATGGAATTAGAATTAAGGAAGTCAGAGGAATTGAGTATTTAATGATCTTCTTTCATTCTACAGAAAACTTTTATTTTAAATTAAGCAACTACTGCATTCAGTCCTCTCTCAGATGCTAGGGATACACAGATCTCAGCTTTCAGAGACCTCATGTGTAAATAACAGCTGACAGGCATATATTTCATAATATAGTCTACTATATTATTATTAATAAAACCAAAAAATTTTGCAAGCAATTTAAATGTTTAATAATAGAACTGTGATTTAAAAATGGCAAATCCGAATGATAAAAGAAAATGCAATTCTTTAAGAATAGCATATTTAGGGGCACCGGGGTGGCTCAGTGGGTTAAAGCCTCTGCCTTCAGCTCCGGTCATGATCCCAAGGTCCTGGGATCAAGCCCCGCATAGGGCTGTCTGCTCAGCAGGGAGCCTGCTTCCTCCTCTCTCTCTCTGCCTGCCTCTCTGCCTACTTGTGATCTCTATCTGTCAAATAAATAAATAAAATCTTAAGAAAAAAAAGAATAGCATATTTAAGCAGCCATTTGTGACATGGGAAAACTATCATGATGCAATGTTAAATGAAAAAGCAAGCAACAAAACATATAATAGTACACAATCATATATACATATATGTGTCACATGTATACATACACATATGTATATATTTCCTATCCCTTTATAACGCAAAAGAAAAAGACCAGAAAGAAAACCAACCAAGTACTGTTAATGGTTGTTTTTCTTTACACCTCTTTGAATTTTCTAATTTCCTAAAATAGCTTGACATGCCTTTTATCACCAAGGGAAAAAAGTACTTGTTAAAGTAATTTCAATCAACATGAATATAAGGATCCCTTCAGATTTATCTACTAGAAGCTATCCACGAAAGCCAGTCCTTGAATCTCCATCTTTGTTGAAGAGAGCTCCTCCTACCTGCCCCCCACAACCTTTACGCAAGACTCTCCACAGATGAGTAAATCAACCTACCTTTTCATCCAGCCGGCTGTCTCACATTTCTCTGAACAGTTCCACCTAAACACCTTACAGACAACTCATACCTAATTACATCCAAAAGTAAATGCATACTTTTCCTCTACAGCCAACCCCATTTCTGTCCATGGCACCCACCTTTCTTCCAATCAGAAAGCTTGGAAAGCAATTCAACTCTCCCTCTCCTGTTTCAAGTTCATTAACAAATGCTGTCCAAATCCCTCTCCCAACCTACCTTATTCTTCATTCTCATTTCCATCATCATATCAGTCCAGGCCCCGCTCACAATGTCAGTGACATAACTGCAGCATCATTCAAAGGGGGTCTTCCTGATGCCATTCTCTGCCATCTGTACATCACTGCTCCTTCTCTAGAGCTTGGATGATGTAATTCCTTGGCTCAAAAACATTTACAGCCTTCTTTCTGCCACTCCAATCTAAACTTCTTTGCCTGGCTTTTATTAAACCCCATCATTTGGTTCCACCCTAACTACTTAACTTTATTTTCCATTATTTGCCAGTCTCCTCCCTCATCAACCAACAGACATACCATAATCAACGCTACCACCAAGCCCTGGAATACTTAAAAATAGTCCTTCCTTTTCCCCTCTATTTGTGCTTAAGGAACCTATGAATTATTACCTCTTCTAAAAGCTGTTCTTGATTTCTCCTGCCTCATTTATTCTTCACTTCAGAACTTGTCTAGCACTTACTATGACTCTCCCAATTGGGCATTTGATTCCATACTCCTGTGCAAGTGGATTTGCTGTCATGTATATTAGTCTTCTATTAAATTCCACAGTTCTTGAGGACAAGAGCCATACCTTATTCTGTCCCCCACACCATTTAGCATGATAAAAACACAAAGAAAGGGCTAATATTTGTTGACTTGAAGTAATCAACTTCAGCCCCAGCTTCTCTTTCACTATGTTACAGATACCGCTACACACATTGTAACAATTTGGGCAGGTCAAGCACAGTCCTAAGGAATACAGCAGGAGACAATTTCAGTACAGTACTATGGAGGTCCATTAGATATAACACTGTAGTGATGACAAGGGGTCTCCATGTCCCAAAGATGGAACAACAGAGACAGAGTTCTAGGGAATAACTGGCATTCTCGAAGTCTCTTTCAAGGGAGTAGTAATGAGGATCTCAAACACCTTCTAACCTCCATGGCAACAGGAACTAAGTCTTCTGAAGGAGTGCTTTGACTGGGGTGAACAACAAAGAGAAATGCCTATTCAAACAAAAGACCTGAGCAGAGTCCTACTTATTCATAAAATGCTATTACATAAATCAGTAAATCTCAGGTGCCATGCTGCTATTGGTTAAGAGATGATAACTCTTAAATATTATATTAACTCATATTAAATTTTCTTATATTTTCATGTGCAGAGTAGTAGTACCCATATTTATGAAGTTCGTTAGAGTCTTCAAATGGCTTTCTAAACCATCTTTTATTATCTGACCTCTCCTAAATACAGGGTGAAATGGATACAAAGGGTCACATTAAAATAGAATTTATATACAACAACTATTTTGTTTGAGTCTACTTTAAGTATACATATCCATATCATTCTAAAAGTAAGAGCTACTTCAAAACCTGACTATTCAATGACTTAAGGAGTTTTCTCCCATGGAAATGGTAATCTTTTAGAATGCTTAACCTATCAACACTTAGCATAATCTCTATAAAGCTTTCTCCGTTTTAGAAGAGCTATTTTAACTTACCCATTTTGTGCTGAGTCAATTAAAACATATACGGAATTCCCTAAATACAAATGATAAAAACCAGTTTTCAACAACATCTCTATTTATAAAAGTTGACATTTTTCTTTAAACTTAAATAATTTGTATTCAATTTCAAAGTGTAATGCCTGGGTTGTCAATAAAGGCATTATTACTGTCTGGACATTAACCCCAAAATAGAAGTTTTTTGAAGTACTATGATGCTTCTCATGGTTCCTTTTAGCAAGTGGACAGTGTTGAAGGATGATGTGATGGCACATGGATGCCTGGTTCATACCGCAGCATCAGGCATCTGTAACACACTCTTGGCTGATAAGGAAGTATACCTGGCAAAAACTAAGAATGAGGACTTTTACACAGAGCCTGCTGCTCTTGCTAATGAAAGCTGGCACATCCTGACTGCTTCCACAGGCCAAGCACATGTGAAACACACTGAACGTCTGATACACCCTGCGATATATTGTGCTCTTAAAACCATGACTGGCAAACAGGAAACCAAACGTGAAAGTTTATCACCATTATCTTCATGTCACTTAATTCTGAGAAGAGGATGAATATATTTGAATACATTATGAAGCAGGCATCATTTTACTGTAGCTCCCATCCCCTCGCCCATTTACGGATATAAACATAAGTTTAGAAGACATAGCAATTTCATTTGTTCCAGGCCACAGAGTTAAAATGGTAGATTCAAAGCCTTTGCTAGTTGCTAGGTAATCTTTTTCCTGTTTGACTGAGATATCGTTGACATACAGCACTCTGTAAGTTTCAGATATGCAGCATAATGACGTGACTTACATATACCGTGACATGATCACTCTTGTAAGTTTAGTTGGCATCCATCACCTCACACACATACAATAAATAGAGAAAGGAAAAAAATAAAACTTTTTTCTCCTTGTGATGTTAGGAGAACTCTTAGGATTCACTCTCTCAATAACTTTCCGATATACCATACAGCAGTGCTAGCCACAGTCGTCATGTTGTACTTTCCCTTCCTAGGACTTGCTGACTTGTAACTGAAAGTTCATACCTTTTGACCACCTTTCTCCAATGCTCCTCCCTCCCCTCAACTCTGGTAACCACAAATCTGACCATTTTTTCTATGAGTTTGTTTTATTTTGGTTTAGATTCCACGTAGAAGGGAGATCGTATGTACTTGCCTTTCTCTGTTTGGCTTATTTCACTTAACATAATACTGTTCAGGTCCACCCACATCGTTGTAAATGGTAGGATTTCTTCATTTTATTAATGGCTGCATAATATTCTGTTGTGTGTGTGTGTGGGTGGGTACGTGTGTGTGCATGCACAATTTCTTCTTTCCTTCTATTCTAAAAAATATTTATTTATTTATTTTTAAAGATTTTATTTATTTATTAGACAGAAAGAAAGATCACAAGTAGGCAGAGAGGCAGGCAGAGAGAGAGGGGGAAGCAGGTTCCCCGCTGAGCAGGGAGCCCGATGAGGGGCTCGATCCCAGAACTCTGAGATCATGACCTGAGTTGAAGGTGGTGGCTTAACTCACTGAGCCACCCAGGTGCCCCTAAAAATATTTATTTATTTATTTGAGAGAGAACAAGCACCCAGGGATAAGGAGCAGAGGGAGAGAGAAACCCAGACTCCACACTGAGTGCAGACTCCCACACCAGGATTGATCCCACAATCCTGAGATCACAACCAGCCCAAACCAAGAGCTGGATGATTAATTATCTGTGCCACCCAGGTGCCCCACACATACTTTCTTTATCCATTTGTCTGTCAATGGATGCTTTGGTTGTTTCCATGTCTTGACTACTGTAATATGCTGCAATGGACATGGGGGTGCAGACAACTTTGAGTTAGTGTTTTTGTTTCCTTTGGATATAGTCCCAGAAGCCACTATACTTGTAAGTAAGTAAGTCACTATGTCACTTGATTCATTGATCAAGTGGACTTTAAGCTTAAAATTGAAGAACAGGTAGAAAAAGTTTAGATATTATTGTAACTATGAAAGAAGCTGGTCATGCTCTGGAAAAAAAAAAAAAAAGACAATGAGAAAGGTCCAGCAAATTATTTGTTGCAGAAAAACAAACAGGAAGGTGTTAACAACAATGCGGTGTTAGGTTCCTGTGAACATAAACCCAGAATACGAGTATTAAAGAAAGAAAACTGCCATTTTACAAATAAGTAAATATGATACCATTAAGCATTACTGGGATTTGGGGCGCCTGGGTGGCTCAGTGGGTTAAAGCCTCTGCCTTCGGGTCAGGGTCATGATCCCAGGGTCCTGGGATCGAGCCCCGCATGGGGCTCTCTGCTCAACAGGGAGCCTTTCTCTCTGCCTGCCTCTCTGCCTATTTGTGATCTCTGACTGTCAAATAAATAAAATCTTAAATAAAAAAAAAAAAAAAAGCATTACTGGGATTTGATGGGATAGGACTCTGAACTGGAATAGAGCAATGGTGGAAAGGTAGGGCATAAAAAGTTGCTGATTTGGAATATTCTAGAGACTGAAGCTGACACAGAAATAATGGAACTTTTGGAATATCTGCTAGAATTCTTCCACAGCTAAAACTCAAGGCATCTGATAAATGCCTTGCTAAACCTTCCATCTCTCAAACAGGGAAAGAAATATTCTAGATATGAATGTGACCACAGGAAGAAATTAGCTGATTAAATTGAAGTATTGGTAAACCTGACCGCAATTTTGAAGTTTTGTTACAGTAGCTGGGAATGTGGAACATTAGAGAACACAAGTTATAGAACATTCATAGAATATAAAAGCAAATCTTGGCTGAGACTCTAAAAGGGAAGTTGCATGATATGTTTTAGGAAGCTCTCAAGAATACAACTCTGGTTAAACTAGCTTTGATTGAGTAATATTTACTGAGCATCCACAATGGGCCAGGTACTGTTCTTGGCAGGAAGGACACAGGTAACATAAAACACCTGCCCTTATGGAGCTTACATTCGAGTTGGAGAGAGACTAGAAAGTGCAGGGGCTGAGGGAGCAATTAACATTTTAAATAAGGTCATCAGGAGAGGTTCCCTTGAGAAGGAAGTTTGAAGCAGATAAGAAAAAGTGGTTTCAAAACCTAGGGGCACGGAGGAGTAACTGCAAAGGCCCTGAGGCAGCAGTGTGTCTGTAAGAAACAGCAAGGAGATCAGCATGGTAAGAAGAGAGTGAGTGCACAGGCATAGTAAGAAAAAAGAGTTCAGAGATGTAAGCGGTACCAGAATGTGAAGCACTTGTAGACACTGTAAGGATTTTTGGATTACTCCCGAATTATAACCATTAAGAACTCACACTTCTTAGGTCCTGTTACTCAATGTCTACATGAAATACCTGTATTTGACTAGGCGTTGTGAGGAAAATACAAAGGACGTAGAAACCATGATTATTTCCCTGGAGACAGTGTCCGTTTTAAACTCTGTTGAAAGTAAATTATAAATTGAAAATGAATTTAAAATAATAAGGAAATGTTCTATATATATTCAGGACTTGATCAAGTACCAGGTTTAAACCTCTAGGTTTTAAGGGCACCTGAGTGGCTCAGTCGGTTAAGAGGCTGCCTTTAGCTCAGGTCATGATCCCAGGGTCCTGGGATGGAGCCCTGCCTAGGGCTCCCTGCTTAGCGGGGAATCTGCTTCTCCTTCTGCCCCTCTAAACACTCATGATATCTCTCTCTTTCTCTATCTCTCCCTCTCAAAAATAAATAAATAAAATCTTGAATAAACTTCTGGGTTTTAAAGTAAACAATTTCTAAAATTACATCACCAGAAGTATCCAGGAAAGAAGGGCAAGAGAGAGAATTAAAGAAAGAGAATGAGTTAGAAAAACATGGGGGAGAAAAGTATAACCAAACAGTATAGCCCCCACTCTCCCTAGTCATGTGGAAAAAAAGCAAAACTTAAAATGATTTGGTATAAAAATAATAGAACTCTTGTTATAAACGCAAAGGATATTAATGACAGAGAAAAGGGGAAGATTTGGAAAAGACTGGCTGCACAGAGAGCTCTCCAATGAACTTAGATTTTAAAGACACAGATAAGAGAAACTGAGAGGAGGCACACGTAACATGGATGGCTGTAAAAGAAACAGAGGATGGTATCAGGAAGCCAGATGCCCACAGTGAGCTGAACTTAAGAAAACCATTAAGGGCTACAAAAGCAGCTTTTGAATATTCATTTGGAAGGAAAAATTTGCAATCGGCCTGGGTAAGTTGGTGCAGGGAAACAGTGTAGTTAACATAGGACAGGGGGTAAAAAAAAAGGAAGAAAAACCACTTCTGTTTTTCTTTTTTAAAATACTGCACTTGCATACCCCTTTACAGTTCACATATTTCTATCTTCCCACATCTTTGCTGGGGAGATACAAACCCTGTGTTATAGAGGAGGACTCCCAGTGGGGTGCCCACCTGCCATCCACCTCTGGAGCTCCGCCTCTCTTCTACAGTGGAGGGTGGGGAACAATGGCCATAAGTGGATGTGAAACCAGGGAGCTGAAGCCCAGGACACGGGAGGCCATCAGACAACTGCCCCCAGTGCCCTGCAAATCTTCTCACCTGGCCAGCTGATTGGTTTGCTATCTCAGGCCCACATGCTCTACATACTCAGATAAACCATGAGGACCAGAGAGCTGCGCTGAAAGACAGGAGACAAACTGCCCAATCTTTCAAAATGAGGAACGAACATGAGCATTACAAAAGAAAATGGACATTACAAAATGTTACAAAACACTCATTGTTGTGCTTATCATCCAGCCTGAGGAAAATTCTAGAATAGATAATAAAGCAGATGGCTTTTGAACAGACAAAGATGGGTGATCACTAAAAATGTACACAGATTCGGGAGGAAAACAAGTAACTTGCCAAGTAACTTACTTCCTTTGTTGGCAAATCTTAAGGACAAATAATCTCTATGACTCTGAAAGGTACCCATCAAGACCCATTCTCCAATTTTTTTTAGGGTGAGGAAGGGAGAAAGATGAAGAAAAATGGACTGAGTATTGGACACATTTATAACTGATTAAGCAACAAAACTAAGAGTCATCTTAAGTAAGTTCTGCAAGGCTCACTGGGCTTGGGCAGTTATATTATCAATGAAATGGATAAAGTTTGATCCTTATCAGATGTATTCTTTTCAAAGTCTTCATCCCAAACTGGAATCGGGAGAGAATAATCAGACAGGGCACAGTGGAGTCAAAATCCAAAACAATTTTAACGAAAAATTAACTTTAACCAATGAAATTTATAGAGAAAAGGTAAAGAATTATGCTTGGATTCAAAAAAATGAAATGCTGGCACAAATGGTGACAAACCACTATATATATAAAGAACAACTAAAGATTTCTGTTGAATAAAGCTTGATATAAACTAAAAATGTAAAATGGCCATCTATGCAATCTTACTATTAGGCTAAGCTAATAGACATATAAGGTCAAGACAAAGGAAGGTGAATGTCATACTGTACACTGTACTGGTCAGCTCATACCTGGAGAAGTTTGCAATACTTGGCAATACATTATAGTCAGTACAAAAGGCCAAGGCGAAATGCCCACCTAATTTGAAAATTAAATCACCCTCTGGGAGTAATATCAGCATGAATCAAATAGAGTGGTAGAAATTAGCTATCAACATAAGTAATTCCAAAAGAATGTGTGACTGAAAATATCTGGAATACCCAACTCCGATCAAAACTGAACAGGAGGGGCGCCTGGGTGGCTCAGTGGTTAAAGCCTCTGCCTTCGGCTCAGGTCATGATCTCAGGGTCCTGGGATCAAGTCCCGCATCGTGCTCTCTGCTCAGCAGGGAGCCTGTCTCCTCCTCTCTCTCTCTCTCTCTGCCTGCCTCTCTGCCTACTTGTGATCTGTCTGTCAAATAAATAAAAATCTTTAAAAAAAAAAAAAAAAACTGAACAGGATGTAGTTTCCGGGAGGTAGGATTAGAATGTGAATTAACAAAGCTGAAACCTGGGGCACCTGGGTGGCTCAGTGGGTTAAAGCCTCTCTGCCTTTGGCCCAGGTCATGATCCCAGGGTCCTGGGATCGAGTCCCACATGGCTCTCTGCTCAGCAGGGAGCCTGCTTCCCTTCCTCTCTCTCTGCCTGCCTCACTGCCTACTTGTGATCTCTGTCTGTCAAATAAATAAATAAATAAATAAATAAATAAATAAATAAAAGAAAGCTGAAACCTTGTGGGGCACCTGGGTGCCTCAGTTAAGCATCTGACTCTTGGTTTCAGCTCGGGTTGTGATCTCAGGGTCATGGGATCAAGCCCCACACTGGGCTCCATGCTCAGCACAGAGTCTGCTTGAGATTCTCTCCCCCTCCCACTCATGTGATCTCCCTCTCTCTATATATATATATATAAAATAAGTAAATAAATAAATCCTAAAAAAAAAAAAAAAGAAAGAAAAAGAAAGAAAGAAAACTGAAACCCTATCAGTTTTGTTTTCTTCTGGCTAAATAAACTGTGTTAACAGTTACATTAATAACAGTTATATTAATCTGGGGGGAAGAAAGCAGGAGTTTAACATGCAAGATTTTGCCTGTGTTCCTCTAACACTGCCCCAAATTAAAATGAGCTGCCCATATCCAAAGTAGCAATGGGCAGAGGCATCCTTATAAAAAAAGACGCTCCATCAAGCTATCATGGCTTATTGACACTTGCCATGAAGACTGTCCTACTGGGTGACAGTGTGTTGGCCAAATGATGCATGCTTCCATTCTATTCACCATTATATTAATAAGTTCATTAACTGGCATTCTTGTGTTTATATAGTAGTCTCTTGGTCACTTGCTAATCATAAATAAATTTCCATAATCCTAATTATTTCTGGACACACACAAAACAATTCACATTTACAGAGCTGGAAAAGTGAGGTCAACATCTTAAATATTATATATTCTAGGAAGGAGATGGACAACACAGTCCCAGGCTCAGAAGAGGTCTGAGCAGATACACAGATTTCTAAGTGATTATGAGAGAGTGGTCCCTAATGACATCAGAGCACGTGAGATCATCCGGCAACCAGAGCATGTGGAGGGAGAAGGAAAGAGGATCAGGGCAAAAGGCTAGAGAACACTGGCCACCAAAAGAAATGAAAGTTAGGTAACCTGTAAACTGCTGAATTCCTTGTCTCAGCAAGGTACTAAAATATGTAGACATAGACAAGCCATCCACTTGTCAAGGATTAGAGAGAACACACAGTAGAGAATCTGACTCTCTGACCTCTACAGCAGCTGTCAGCTTTGAACATGAGCCAAAGGCTTTCATTCAATCCAGTATTTCTCACAATCTGAGAAATAACTTTTTATCATCATTACAGAAACACTAAAATTGTGCCTATTTTTTTTCCTTTGGCTTTGTTAGCTGGTCATGGAAAAACGTTTTGAAGAATTAAAGCTTCTTGTTTCCTGAAAGTGAAATGTACTTGGGTTACCTGGACAGGAGACCACAGCCTCTAGATCTAATTTCTCACCCTGTTTTTCCTTCTGTGGGTCCTGTTATATGAGTAGGATGAATACACAGTCTTATCCAAACACATTTTCCTACTTATGCTTCCCTTCCCTTTTGGCCACCTCTGCCTGATGGGGGCTAGATATGTAATCTGTGGTTTTAAATCTTAAATGTTTTACTACCTTTCAGAAATGTACTGTAACTTTCACTAATATTTAAAAATTACTGATTTCTGTTTCCCCTTCTACTCAATACTAAAGACAGAGGCACAGGTATATATACAAATTTTGTTTTTATTAAATCCAGAAATATTTTATTAAAACAAACTGTCGTTTTTGGCATAACAATACACCCAGCGTATTTCCAGACATGATTACTGGTGGTCCAACTTAATCTTAAAATATGGCACATGTCCCACTAAGTAGCACCTGGAACAGGTGTCAGAGGTATTTAACCCCTTCTAAACATTTCTCCAGCTCCTACCCTATCCCTCCCCTGACACTCTGCAAGCCTTCTCTTTCTTGTCCCTCTTGTCTTTCACTTTCCTCTTGGTAGTGCCCAGAAACTTTGATTATTCCCACTAATGGCACTAAACCTAACACAGCTGCCAAGCCCCAGCCTAGAATACAATGGATATAATTCTAATTAACTTTTTGATTGTCCTTAGAAAACAGCTATATTCTGTTTCAGCAGCGCACAAGACAGAAAGGATAAGTGGCTGTAGAAAAGAAACCTATGTGAAAAAAGAAACCTAGCTTCCTAGTTCTGGCGGTCTAATATAGATTATGTACACATAGTTCAGAATCATAATTTGCCAATGCAGGTTTTTTTTTTAAAGATTTTATTTATTTATTTGACAGACAAAGATCACAGGTAGGCAGAGACGCAGGTAGAGAGAGAGGAGGGAGCAGGCTCCCTGTGGAGCAGAGAGCCCGATGTGGGGCTCCATCCCAGGACCTTGGGATCATGACCTGAGATGAAGGCAGAGGCTTTAACCCACTGAGCCACCCAGGTGCCCCTCTTTCTTTTTTTTTTTTTAAGAGGGTTTTATTTTTGGAGAAAGAAAGAGGGAAAAAGAGACAGGGAGAGAGGAAGAGCTCGAATGAGAGCAGAGGGAGAGGGAGAAGCAGACTCTCTGCTTAGCAGGGAGTCAATGCAGATTTTGGAAGCCCAGAAAAGTGGGAGCGGAACAAACCAGGACCCACATTTAAGACCATTTAAAGTTTAAGTCATGCTAATTTATGAAGTATAGTAAGGGTCAGAGTAAAGAAGATTTTAAAAATATCAAGGCCGGAACCAGAACAAAAGGACTTTAGCACTAGATATTACAGTTCTGGGAAATTTTCATAGGTTCCATAAAACTTTATGGGAAAGGTAAATAATTGTGTTCCTACCACAGTCCCCTCCCCTGAGTCAAGTGCTTGGAGCTATGCTCTACGCTGTATTCTCTTTAGAGGACAACCCTAGTGGCTCTGGGCATTCATCAGAGGAAAGGGTTTCAGTGCATTGCTTTCCCTATTCATCTCTCTGGCTATTGGTATCATTCATCACCTTTTCTGCTTAATTTCACTAAGTGGAAACAAGAGAAATTTATTACTGGAAGTATACTTGCGGGCTAGGAGTGGGAAGCACAGCAGAGTTACCTCCACTAGGCTATAAGAGGCACTAGAA
This sequence comes from Mustela putorius furo, assembly GCF_011764305.1. NCBI lineage: Eukaryota > Metazoa > Chordata > Mammalia > Carnivora > Mustelidae > Mustela > Mustela putorius. Next base: position 23,735,677 of record NW_025422368.1, on the reverse strand, counting down.
ATACTTCCTCACAAAAGCTCAGAGTGCTAGAACTGGATAAAATAAATATATTTAAACAAACAAGCAAACAAAAAACATGGCAGAAGTACCTGGGTGGCTCAGTGGGTTAAGCATCTGCCTTCGGCTCAGGTCAGGATCTCAGGGTCCTGGGATCAGGCCCCAGGAAGAGTTCCCTGCTCAGCAGGGAGTCTGCTTCTCCCTCTCCCCCTACCTACCACTCCCCCTTGCTCATGCCCATGCACGCTCTCTCTCTCACTCTCTGAAATAAATAAAATCTTCGAAAAAGAAGACTAAAAAAAATGGCAAGTAAAATGCTACTCTATTAAGACAAGTCCATTTATCCTATCTAGCCTCACGTCCCAACACTAAAATAACCCAGGATCTTGTGGCTCTCTAAACAGTCTCTTAGATCTCTATGCCATCATGGCCTCCTGCTGCCTTTTGGCCTGAAAAACTCCTACTCACCCTTCAAGTTTAAGCTCACACACTACCACCTCCCTGGAAGGCTTCTTTGATTTTCCTAAACAGGTGTTCATTCTCCTTAGCTGCTCCTCTTACTGTTCCTTTATTACAGCAGCCATGTGCTATTGCAATTATTTCTATCCCTGTGAGTGTGGCTCTCTAGTTCCCTGCCTGCTGTCTGAGGGACCACCAGGTCCTTCCATCTCTGTATCTCCTGGTACATGACGTGTACCTCACAGGTAATTCACACAGTGAAAGAAATCCCTCGGTCTCAAGATGGAGGAGCAACAACTATCCATCCAAGTCTCTCTTTTCCAATCCTACCCAGTTTAGAACTTTATTATTTATCTCCTAGGTCATTTAGTCCCTTCAAAACAAAAATACAAATTTAGAAAGATACATGCATGCCTATGTTTATTTCAGCATTATTTACAATAGCCAAGATATGGAAAAACCCAAGTGTCCATAAATAGATGAATGAAGATGTCATATATCCATACAGTGGAATATTACTCAGTCATAAAAAAGTATGAGATCATGTCATTTGCAACATGAATGGACCTAGAGAGCATTATGCCTAGTGAAATAAGTCAGACTGAGAAAGACAAACACCATAGGATATCAATTATTTGTGGAATCTAAAAAACAAAACAAATAATAAACAAAAAGCAGAATCAAGCCTATAAATACAGAGAACTGATGGATGCCAGAGGGGAGGGGTAGGGCTGGGCAAAATGGGTGAAGGATAGTGGGAGGCACAGGCTTCCAGTTATGGAATGAATAAGTCATAGGGATGAAACACACAGCATAGGGGACGTAGTCATTGATATTGTAATGGTATTGTGTTGGTGACAGATGGTAGCTACACAGGTCTTGAGCATAACATATAGGGAAGTTGAATCACTATGTTGTACACCTGAAACTAATGTACCATCATGTGTCAACTATACTCAAATTAAAAAAAATTTTAAATAAATATAAATAGTCTCTTCATTGCTCTTCTCATTTCTTGTCCCTCTTCCCTTGAATGAAGTCCAAATACACTACTGCCACTGTATTATTACTAAAGTATGACTTTAATTAAATGTACCACATTGAACAGTTGATGATGCAAAGAATGAAAAGCTTTCTGAAAAACACCTGTTCTCAAAGCTCTGTGGGCTGAAATCCAATAGGGCAGAGAGAAAAGTAAATAATTAACATATAATTTATCAGGTGTTATAGAGATAGATCCAATTCATGCTAATCCCTCTTCCTGGCCTGGCCTTCACTCTTAAATAGCCAATTCATATTTCACTTTATATGGGAAGTCTTCCTAATCTCTCCAGCCAGAAGAAATCCCTTCTTCCTCTGCTCCCATAGCGCCCTGCCATTCACTTATCACTTTCTGTTTGAATTACAGTTTATTTGTACCCATACATTATGTCTCCTACTGGATAGAACCTTTCTAAGTAGAAGTGCAATATATTTCACTCATCTCTATTTTGCACGGTACCTCATACAGTGCACTGCAAATAGACGATAAATGTTGAATTATGATGATTAACTTCACTAAAATATTATGAGTCTGTGGCTCCTTTAGGATTTGCCAGTATTAAGAACATTGATAGGCCAAATACATGCAATTTGGATGGAAATTTTTCCACTCTAGCCACAAAAATAGAAAAAGTCTTTTCAGTTTGGCTAGATAATAGTGGACATATGGAGAATACCCTCAACCAGATTTGAAAGATGTGTCCAAATGAAATGGATCTCTATTGTAAAAACACAATAAAAGGCAACTCCCTCTTGCTATAAACCAGGCAACCAGCCTCTGCTGACAAATACCAAAAAACTATAAAGTGCAAACATGGTGTGGTGTTTCCACCCTGGGGCCAACTTAATGGGCAAATGCTTAACTAAGAAAAAAAATACTCAATTTAGTAAAAATTAAATTTAGTCAAACAAGATACTGGCACAAGAGAAAATTCCAAAGATAGATCATTGAATAAGCTCTCTGATCTCTCAAATAATACAACTTGCCAGAGTTCAATACATGAAGCTTGTCCATTCTCTAAAGCTGACATCCAATTTCCTACAATAGTGACACTATAAGATACCTCATCAAGCCCTTGTTAGGATCTCCATCTCTCCAATTTCACTTCTGAAATGATAATCTGTCCTCCCTCTGCCCTATTCCTTCACTGTAATCTTTTAGTTAAATGCCACACTTGTACGCAGGATGAGGTAGGCAGCAACTTAACCACCATTCACCTGAATCACAGGGATGGAGCACTTTGAAATTTCATGATTTAAAATGCAGAACTAAAATTCCAACTTCTCAATTTTGACCAAAAAGGAAGCTCAAATCTCAAAACTATAATGCCCTTTAAGAAACTGCTGTGCTGGGGTGCCTGGGTGGCTCAATGCATGAAGCCTCTGTCTTCGGCTCAGGTCATGATCTCAAGGTCCTGGGATCGAGATGGCATCAGGCTCTGCTTTCCCCTCTCTCTCTGCCTGCTTCTCTGCCTACTTGTGATCTCTTTCTCTGTCAAATAAATAAAATCTTAAAAAAAAAAAAAAAAGGAAAGGAAAGAAAAGAAAGAAAGAAACTGCTGTGCTGTAATGATATTTATCTGCTCTTAATTGGCTTGAATGAAGTCAGAACATTTGATTATATCATTTACTTCACATTAGAATTGCTGAGAGCAAGAACTGTGTCTCATCAACTAACTTTGCAGTCTTTGGGAAAGTGTGTGTAGCATCTTTTAATCTAAGGACTTGAGTTAAAGGGAGGATTCTAGGAGGATATGTGACAACAAATGCTTTAGGCAACTCTAAAGCACAATACAAATATAAGGTGTTACAACTAGAATTCTTCCAGTAAGCTCTCTCTAAGAGCAAGTCCCCCTCTACAGGAAATATGAGTAGAACTGAATTATTTCTATCTACTTCTTCTAAAAAGATTTGTTTGACATGCAAAACTGTAAATAATTCCTAAAAACGGGAGGAAGGGAAGGAAAGAAAGAAAACTCGGGTGGGACTAGAAGAAGGCAACAGCAGAGGAGACGTTTTTTAAATAAAATAAAGCAATGTAAGAGAAAGCAAACTGGATCTCAGGGATCAAGTTCAAACTCCATCATTCACTATCTACCCACATGACCCTGGTTACTTCTCCAAAGACTCGAGTTTCCTCATGGGTAAGCAGAAATAACTCATACGGTTGCCTCAGGGATTAAATGAGATGATACTTATATAGAGTCCTTAGCATTATGTCTTATACATAGTAAGCAATAAGTGAGTGATTACTGTTGTTGATAAAATTATTATTAGACCTGTACACTGACTGGTGACATTCAGGAAGAAAAAAGAGCCAAGAACATGTCAGAAGGGAAGGTGACAGAGAGCTAAGTCTATAAATTCCTGTTGGGAGACCAAGTTTGAGAAACATAGATTACACAAAGCATTTTTCATATTCTATGTAACAAATGCCATACCGTGTCTCCAGGATTGCTGAAGAATCTACAGAACTCTACAGAAATCTACAGATTTTGTAGCCAAATTCTCAAAGTCATAAAAGCAGAACAACCATGACTACATGTAGACAGAGCAAGACCCCCACCACCAAGGACAAAAAGGGCTTAGTGATGTGTACCAACACTCTCTTATTTCCAAACTTTTGATTTGGAAATCAAAAGATTTTCCTATACAGAATGAAAGCTAGGCTCCATAGCAAAGGCACACCAACTCGGCTTGCCAAAAATAGATGGCATTAACAACCATGCATAGTCATTTAGGTTTCTGTTATCTTGTTCTTTATCCTGGGGAAGTTGTTGTATTTGTGGTTGATTTTCGGTGTTAAGTAATTTTTAACTCCATCATCTTTAGTAATTGCAAAAGTAAGAAAAGTGTTCCGAAATTAGGAATCAGATAGACACAGCGAATAATTGTAAAAGGTAAGAAAACATGGGAAAGGTATGAGAAACAAGAGGTAGGGGCTAACACTGGATGCTGCCTATGTATGGGGGATCAGACTTATAAGTTGTAATAATGTCTATGCCTGTGGAATCAGGAAGAATCAGCAAAAGACAAGGCAAACAAGAAAGCGACATGTGTGGCCAGAGAATCAACATCAGTCGTCAACTGGTCTGAAGAAGGCAAGGAGCTTGTTTAACAGTTTAAAAACTAAGCATAGCAGAAGTACTACTATTGCAAAACTGCCAAAGTTCGAGGCCTTTTTGAATTTACCCAACATCAGTGTGAATGATCAGCTCACCGTATGAACTGGCACTGCTAAGGTCTTCTGTAAGACCTGTGCAGAGATCATCTAAGAGATAAGCTACCTGTCTCAGTGGATGTTCAACAGAGACAAGACTCGTCTATTAGGGGAAAAGATGCCCCCAAATTTCTACCAGCAAGGAGGTGAGAGAATATCTGATTTCCCTCTGAGGCATCGGCTCACACCCCTCTTTATTAAGAATAACCTTTCAAAACCAAACCTGTACTTAGAAAAATGTTAACTTTCTTTCTTTCCTTTTTTTTTTTTTTTTTAATAACAAAGCATAATTGTCTTAGTATCTGCATGAGGGGCACCTGGGTGGCTCAGTCAGTTAAGCATCCAACTCTTGATTTCAGCTCAGGTCAGGATCTCAGGGTTGTAGATGGAGCCCTGAATCAGGCTCTGCCCTGGGCGTGGAGTCTGCTTAACGTTCTCTCTCTCCCACTCCCTCTGCCCTCCCGGCAACTGCCTCAGATGTGTGCTCTCTCTCTCTTTCAAATAAATAAATCAATAAAATCTTAAAAATTAATAAAAAAAAAAATTTAGTACCTGCATGAAATTATGGGCTGAAGATCCTAAAAATTTTTGTCAGTCAGGTGGTGGTAAATGGAAATAATACACCATCATTATTAATTTAAGCTGTGTAAAAATACATATATATGTATACCCATATACATATATACTTAAATTTGTTTTGCCATTTTTGTCTAATTGTAATAATAATATATGAGCTTAAATCCTGGCTTTAGTTCTTCTACTCTCCCTATTAGATTTTAAGCTCATCAACCATAAATTATCCTACTGTGGGCGTTTTCTACCATCTTACCCGACTCAGACAAGGAGAGGACACTTACTATATTCAATCTCAGAAAATGTGCGTCTGGAACGCTATGATGAGTTTGGTCAATCAAGACATGGACAAAGGAGCTGATGTATCTGCATCTTAATAGACAGTACCTCTATCACTGCCGAGATATACTTTCTCTCCTAAACTTTAAATCCACTTGAGTTTACTGTGATCCCAGTACTTTGATAACCAATTACAAACGTGAACTTTTCTTGGAACTTCATTAATAAAATTATTTGGACCATTCATTCAACAAAAAAGCATTTACTGAGTAGGTCTACAAGAGGCAGGGTGCATTTCTATGGCACCTTTTATTTTACAATCCCAAAGAGCTTTCAAAAGTGCCCTAACAGAAAGTATCGGTGACTGAGCTTCTCTTATTTTATACATGTACCACACTCTATTCAAAACCCTGATTCATGGGGCATCTGGCTGGCTTAGTCAAGAGCATACAACTCAATCTAGGGGTTGTGATTTTGAGCCCTGTATCAGGCGTAGCGACTGCTTAAAAGTAAAATCTTTTTTTTAAAAAAAGGAAAAAAAACCCACCCTGATTCAGGCATAATATATTTAGCTGCTTGTGGAAATAAAAACTAGAAGGGCTAAGACTATCAATCATTAACTAAATTCCAACTTCACAATTCAATCCAAAAAATACCCAGTGCCAAGTGATTTTTTTATTTAAGTTATAAGCCAAAATATACTATGATTCAAACATTCCATTAGGCAAAGGAGTTAGTATAGTTACAGTTTCTCATTTCTAAATCCGTATGGGTATGGTACTAGGTAATAAGTCAAATTTATCAAAAGTCCCACTCAAAGGTTACAATTACTTTGCACCAAGAGCAATTTCTTGCAATTGATTATTTCACATTCCAAAAATAACTTACCTACCTGGGTGTTGTTTATTTTGAAGCTCTTTCTACAAAACTGACCACTAAATCTACGTGTGCCAGATAAATGTATTTTCCTGAATTAATTTTTTTTAAAAAGACCTGAGAAAGACCATCAAGAATGGAAGAGAAAATAAGAATAGAGATTAAGCAGAGATATACAGGTATAAGCCAGAATGCTTGAGCTGGAACCCTTATTCTATCATTTTCCAGTTATTTGGTCTTGATACCTCAGTTACCCTGTCTACAAAACGGAAATAATAAAAAATACCTACTCTGTACAGTTGTTATTGGAATTAAACCCAGGTATTAGTACATGTAAGGTTCTAGCAGCAATCAGCATTATATAAAGGGTTTACTTATTATGATTATCATGACTAGATCATCAAATCATCTAAACAAACGCCTTTTCCTATTCAAAACCTTCCTTAATTGATCTAGTAGAATTTAATCCCTCCCTCTTAGGCTTCTCCACAAAATGCATGTGTATTACAGTTATTTGGGTCCATTTCCCTCACATTAGATTGTGTCTCTCTAAAGACAGAGATGACAGCTCATCTGAGTACTTCAGACAGCAAATATTGTTCACTGCTGTCCTTCTTTTCCCTCTCTCTAAAGGTTCTGAACAATCATACCCTGTCAATTAAGAAATCTTTACCTGGAGACCGGAGCTTTATGTAACCAGTACACTTAAATACTGGTCTTACCTTGCTAAATCAGAGCTCTTAAGACTTAAACAAAATTTTGTGGGTGTGGAGAGAGAGGGAGGAAAGAAGGATTGATTTAATATGTTTAAACAGCTAAGGATTTTTTTAAACTATTTTTTTTAATTCTTATACCTTAAAAGCTTATTCGCATTATTTCATTCAAAAAAGCCCATGGTACTTTTAATATAAAAATACAGTAGCATAATTTCTGCATATGTCAAGTCTAACCTAATCATAACTTGCCCATCTGCTGATTTTAATGTAATCCTGGGGCTGCTAGAAGACAATATGCTTGCTTCATTCACCCAACACTATTTATGTAAAATAAAATCATTTTAACATTACATTGAGATGCAAATCACTCTGGCTTTGATTTGTGTCCTCTTTTCCCTCTTAAAAAAAAAAAAAGCACCCCCCCCCCGCCCTGCCCCCAAAACACAACAAGCCTCCAACTTATTCCGGATCACTGAGAAAACACTTTCTAAAGTATTATCCAACTTCACTCACACAATGATGTTGCCCTCACTTTGAGAGAACAGAACTTTTCTGAAAACAAGTGACTGAACTGAATGCATTTTCTACAAATTTTCCTCCGGTTTTATAGTGTTCTACCTTTTGAAATTAATTTTTCAGCATAAAAACTGCCAAGGACACCTATTCATTTGCACAAATTTTCCTAGTCTCTATTCTTTGACCCATTTTAAAACAAACTAAAAAACAGAAGACTGAAAAAGAATTGCACCCATTTAATGTGGCTTTTCTCATTTTTTTCATTCCTCACTGGCAGGACCTTTCAAAGGAGTACAAAAACTACACCCAATTTATTTCTCATCCTAAACACATCTCAGCCAAATGGAAAACATTATCAGCCATCTTAACCAGGAGAAAACGCAAAGCTAAGCTACATCAAACCTTTTTTTTTTTTTTTTTTTTTTTTACTTTTGAGATCAGGATTTTTCACACAAAAGTACTTTAATGAACCCATGCGATCAACAAAGGTAATCACAATTTAACATCGTATGTTGAACTAATTTCTCTTCCTCAGTCACAATGGTGGCTAATTCACCCATAATACCTCTCAGCTACGGGGAGAGTATAATAAACTTAATTGTTTTATATATCCTGAGGCAAAAAAAGAAAGGTTGATCAAAGACAAAGAGGTTCCCAGTATCCTATATACATATATGACTGAAACAAAAAAAGTCTGTACAGGGTAAGTAAAATTGGGCTTAAGCAACAATGGATCCTGCCTTAAAGTAGGGAGACCTGACAAATTACCCCATCCCCACCCCCTTGAAGACAAGGTCTCACTCCCATCTTACAACTAGGAGGCACAAATTAAAACCGTAAGAGTTGTCTTCTCAGACTTTAGCCGTAAGAAAACTAATATTGAGGCCTTTTCCCAGCAACTGACTTCTGTCAAAACTTATCACAAGTTACGTGAAACAGACAAGAGCGTTGGTTCTGCATTTTACCAAGTGAGAACAGCTTCACAGCTTTTGGACAAGCCACCACTTCCAGCACCTCCAGCTCTCTCCCCACCCCCCAATTTCTTTTTATATCCTTCCTCCAAACTTGCAATCCGAAAAGTGATCCCACAAAACAAAAGCAGCATCAGTAAACGGGAGGCCACCGGTTTTGAAAATAAAGTTTGTTCCCTTGCCGTCGACCTGATAACTTTTTAAAGATGAAACGTCTCCTGCTCGACCGGGTACAACCTTTCCTATTCCCTTAGCAAACAAGCCCTCGTCTGCCCCCGACAGTAAAGAGAAAAAAGGGGAGTGGGAGAAAATGATGTTGAAAGGAGGGTCTACGGGGCCAGGGGCAGGGACCGATTTTGAGCCCGGCGTTGAACACTCCGTGCTTCTGGGAGCTAGCAGGCTTTACCGTGTTGTGTCGATCTGAGAACTGTTTAGCAATCTGACGCATCAGTTTTTAGGAACGGTACACAAGCAGCCCCCACAATTTGAGCCATGCCTGGAATCCTCCTTCTCGGAGACATCGGCTGGAGGGCACGGGACGGGCGAGCGGGGGGCACCGGCGAAGGTTCCGCGACATTTGTTATTGTTTATGAAGCCCAGGCAGGGACCGGGATCGGGGTGCTCCGGGGCCGAGGAGTGCAAGGGGAGAGGGGCAGGGAAGCACAAAGATTCCTCCCGGGGCTCGCGGCTACCTCTCCGGGGACGCGGGACTAGTATCACCTCGGGGAACCAGAGGGCCAAGGCCGTCGCTGGAGCTTCTCTGGAGAGACACTGCCAGCCCCGACATTAGCCCGGCTGTCGCTGGACCCCCAAAGACACCGAAGATCTCCTCCGGCTCCTGCTCGCAGAGTTGGGGCCCGCGCCGCGAGCGGGGACCCCCAGCCGCGGCCGCCGCGCGCCGCATCCGCGTACTCACCTGCCTCCGGTCGCGCCCGCGGCCGGCTCAGCCTCCGCACGGACCGCAGCCGGTCCGCGGCCCGTCCGCTCCCTTTTGCCCGCTCCGCCCTCGCCCCGCCCCCGGGAGGTGGCACCCGCGGCCGCGCCGGAATCTCGGGGCGGCCTTCCTGAACTCTCGCGAGCCCTCCCTCCTCGGCTTCTCGGTGGCTGGGCCGGTCAGGCTCGGCCCTGACGTCATACGCACCACAGCCGGAAGTAGCCTTCTGTCGTCAACGCCGGCTCGTCTGCCCCGCCCACCTCCTCCTTGTGAATTCCTGATGGCCCTGGAGCAGTGAACTTGGCAGTCACTACTTCCCTCATTCATCAACCTCACCTCACTTACCTTTTCTGATTCAAAGCTGGTTCAAAAGCTGGTCCTTGAGAGAGTTCCAGTGTGGTGCCATATTAGTCCTAAGTGACAGAGTTTTCCTTAATACTTACCAATGTAATGCAAAGAGTAAGTCACAATGTAAAGCAAAGAAATGGAAAGAGGTCTGGAGATAATCCCCACGAATCCACACATTTTGCAGATTAGGAAAGGGTGGTTAACAAAGATGGCTTGGCTGACCAATTTGCTTAATCAGTAGCTGTGGGATCTAAAAGCCTCCCAAGTTCTTTGACCCTTTTCCATCTCACCACGACTCCACTGCAAAGGCTTGAAAGGGATTCAAATTTGGAAAAGCGACGAAAAACTTGCTTAGATGGTCTTGGAAAATCTAAAATAACTGACAGTACTGGGCTGCTTTAGGATCTGAGAACTAGGAGGGAAAAGTCCCTGCAGTATAACTCAAAAGGGATGGCTTTGTGAAGAGGATGCATTTGACTTTGGAGAAAACACTGGGCAAACCAAATAAGAGAATCATTCACAGTTATTGTCAAAAAATTCATCTTTGATCTGAATATTGGAAGTGTTACAAAATACCCTTGACTTTAGAGACTACTAAGACAGTATATGAAACTGGTGTTATACTTGTGAAAAGCATAATTATCTTTAGTTTCACCAAGAAGAAGTGATAGATGCAAAGGACATAGGGAAGCATCATGACATCACTTCTCTCTTCTCTCTCTCTCCCTCTTTTTTTACGCCCTGTGCTTTCTCATATATAACTTGGTAACAGAAAAAGCACTACTTTTGTAATTAATGCATTCTTGAGGATATCAGTTCCACCGATATCATATGGTCCTTTTGAGACTCAAGTAACAAATGCTATATATGAGTATAAGGAGGTTTAATTGTGATCAAATATGCTTGACAAAGGCCTGTACACCTCTCTCCTTTCACTATCCACATACGTATATTAATTCAAATGAGTAGAATGGAGAACAGTTTATGGAGTGTTCTATATCAAATTTACACTTTCAACTATGCCATACGTTTTTCATAGCACTGGAGTAATATGGACTAGTCTAGGGTATCAGAGTAGGATAATATGGAGGCTAAAGCTTTGACCTTCAGATTCTAAACTGAGGCTATTCTAAAAAATTCCCATAGGAAGTTGTTGAAGTGCCTAAACTGATATAAATTAAAGTCATATGGCCTTCAGGAAACATGGTGAAGTCTGGGGACCTTTCTCAGAATATTGTTCTTAAATGCATAAGATAAATTTTCTAGGGCTACAAAGGAAATTGATTTTATTGGCATACAGTTATCAAAATACTAAAAAGTGAATTTGTGATATAGTTATGTGATAGGCAGTTTCTAAGATGATTCCCAATAATCCTCATTTCTGGTATTCCTGTCGTGTGCAATGCCCTCCACTTGAGTGTGGGTTTAGTGATTTTGTTCTGGGAAAAAAATACGGCAGAACTGATGGGATATCACATCTCATAAGTAAGTTACAAAAAGAATCTGGCTTCCTTCTTTGCTATCCTCTCTTGCTCTCTCCCGTGTTCACTCTGGTAGAAACCAGCTTGCCATGCTGTGACCTATCTTATGGAAAGGCTCACTTGGCAGGAAACTGAGAGAGGTCTCTGGTCAGAAGCCACCAAAGAATTGAGGCACTCAGTCCAGCAACCCATGAAGAACTGCCAACAATCTGAGTGAGCATGAAAGCAGATTCTTTCCTAGGTGAGCCTCAAGGTGACGCAGCCCTTGATTGCAGCTTGGGAAGGGACCCTGAGCCACAGACCCAGCTAAACCATGTCAGTTTCCCGGTCCACAGAGACCATGAAATAATAAGTATTTGTTATTTAAGCCCCTAATTTGGGGGTTAATTTATTACACAGTCAAAGATAACAGTTACACATTTGTGTCTTTATTAATGCATTAAATAACAAGATCAGGACCTACAGTAATTTTGCAGTAGCAAAGAACATAAACAGTATTTAAGATATCTGCAACAACTTTAATGTGATAGAAAATATGTATGATTTCTCTTGGGCATGAAGTCACAAGTTGCTAGTATTACCGTGGTTTACTGAGTACATGCATAATGGAAGAAATGCTCATTTACAGTTGGGCTTTAGTGGAAAAAATATGTAAATATGCATATATGTTAAATTATAAGTATGGATATTATGGATATGTTTACTTCATCAAGTTTCATAGACCCAAAGTAAGAACCCATGGCCTAAATAACAAATTATTTGTAATTTCTTCCAAAACTCTTACTATCAACTCACTCAGACATTAGATCAAAATTCAGGTAATAAACTCAGTTAACAGATATAGACCATGGCCACTGCTAACTTTATTAAACTACATCTAAACATAAATTTTTATCCCTTAGCTTTTGCTTATTCCCTCTTCTCCAGATCTATGTTAAACATAGATAGGCTAAAATCTTGGTCTGGAATGTGAGAAAAATTGTGGCTGAAAACTTCTACAGCTCTCAGAATTCACCTGATTTTTGTTTTCAGCATGTAAGCGGAAATCTTAAGCTCCCTGACCAAAGTGACTCCTTTTTTTAAAGATTTATTTATTCATTTGAGACAGAGAGATAAAGAAAGAGGGCACGAGCAGGGGGAGAGGCAGAAGTAGAACCCCCGCTGAGCAGGGAGTCTGATGGGGGGATGGATCCCAGGACACTGGGATTATGACCTGAGCTAAAGGCAGATGCTTAACCATCTGAGCCACCCAGACACCCTCAAAGTGACTCTTTACTATTACTCTTACTCTTCTAGGCGTGCCTCATAGTAAGTAGCCAATGAATGCCAAATGATGGCAGTAAATAATAATAGAAGGAAACTATTAATAAAATCTTTCCACTGGGTGAGTAGAGCTGCTTTTCTATATATGTAGCTTTGCAGTTGTGGGATATGGCCAAAGCAGGCTTTAAATGCATTTAACAGAATACACAAAATGTAAAAACAGATGAACCAAGTTCTTAACTCAGGAAACTTGAAGAAGAAAAGAGATCTAAAGAAAGTAGAAGGATGTAAAGATTAGTGCAAAACCCCTTCCAGGGGTTCACAGCCCTTATGTGCACCATGTATTACAGATCAAAACATAATCCATCCTAGGAATGCCCGGGTGGCTCAGTGGGTTAAGCCTCTGCCTTTGGCTCAGGTCATGATCTCAGGGTCTTGGGATCGAGCCCCATGTAGGGCTCTCTGCTTAGCAGGGAGCCTGCTTTCTCCTCCTGCCTCTCTGCCTACTCTGATCTCTCTGTCGTATAAATAAATAAAATCTTAAAAAAATAGTAATCCATCCTAGCTACAACTCTGTTTTTCAAATGGTTGTAAATTCTATTATATTTAACAAATTCAAATACAGTTCTAAAATATAAAGGCAGAAACTGATGCAAGAGAAAAAAATTTTTTTAAAGACTGAAATTGATCTGTAACAACAGAAAGGTGATTCTTTGAAAAGTCAAGGATGTAGGAAAAAATTTGGCAAGACTAATTTAGGAACAAAAAGAAAAGAGACAAATAATAAGAACAATAATGGAGATATAAATGGTATGGAGAATTTTTTTTAAAGGGTAAGAAATTATGATTAAAAAAGAGAGACTATTGGGGCACCTGGGTGACTCAGTCGGTTAAGTCTCTGCCTTCAGCCCGGGTCATGATCTCAGGGGTCCTGGGATCGAGCCCCGCATTGGTCTCTCTGCTCAGTGGAGAACCTGCTTCCCACCCCCACCCCGCCCGCCTGTCTCTCTGCCTACTTGTTCTCTCTCTCTCTGTCAAATAAATAAATAGAATTTTAAAAAGAGAGAAAGAGACTATTAAGACAGGCTGGTTGAACACTCCCCTCTGTGTAAATGAAAGAGTAATGTTAATTCCTGATTCACTCCATGTTTAGACTAAAGAGCAACTAGTGTTTACGGAGTCTGTGTATCAAGCATTGTGTTCTTTACTTGTACTATCTCATTTAATCTTTACAATAAGCCTGTGAGATAGGTATTACTATCCCCAGTTTTCAGATAATGGAACTGGGGCTCAGGGAGCTATGGTGACTTACCTCAGGTCACGCCAGATAGCAAATGACCAAGGCAACCACTCAGATTCCCAATAGTAGACAAAAGAAGCACAACAGAGCAAAAGCAAGAACAAGAAATCTTGTTTTACCCACTTACAGCACGCACAGTAAATATTAGTTATTACTGTTACGATAATCCCTCTACTTTAAATGGGTTTATGATACCACCTCAAACATGCAAGAGATAAGGGCAGAAATTCACTTTCAAGGATGTTTATCCCAGCATTATTTATTCATAACTGTGAAAAGTTAGAATCAACCCAGATGCCTAAAGGTAGGGGTCAGTGCAATAAATTATGGTGGATCCACATAGTGTAATAGAAAATATGTATTATAAATCATAAGTAGACCAATTATTGACATGGGAAGATGTTCAGAATATAGTGTTAGGTTTGAGAATTCTTTTAAAGCAGGTTGCCAAGAGTGTAATATCCTTTGTATGAAAATTATTTTAAAAATAACATGTGTATATATGCAGACATTCATAATATGCATGTTCAGATGCATATTTCAAGACTGAAAAGAAAGTCACTAAAATAAAAGTTTTCTCTCAATGTGATTATGAAAAAAAATCATGATGTGCAAGGTTATGCCAGTAGATTTTTAATTTTTTTTTTAAATGAGAGAGAGAAAGAATAGGTGCTTTTCAGTTTTCCAGGAAGGCTGTCCTGATGGAAATTAATGGAATTAATTAATTTTCTTACTGTGGAAAAAAATGAAAAGTTTATGGAATAATGTCTTTCCAGTTTGCCCCTGAGAGTGTTTGATTCCTGGCTCTTCTTCTCATAGTTCTGACTTTCAAGGGGGCTCTAGATTAGCCAGGCTAAGTGCAATTGAGTTTCTTTGAAAATAAGGGCTCTGTTCTGTAAGCTTCCGGGGCCTTTCACTGGACCATTTGATCAAACACATGGCAGTCCATTCAGAACTCTCACTAGACTGCTTTCTGCAAAGCACTTTATAAACCTGGAAACAATGACTTTTAATTGATCTCTGCTTTAATTTTTAACTTGCTTGACTAAATGGCAAACTATTTATCACTGAAGGTCTGAAGCATTTCCAGATTTGGGCTCTTTCTCCCCCAAAGTGAAAAGCACCTACATAAATCAGATGCCTGGAGAGAAGCATTAAGGAAAAGTGAAAAATACATTATGTTGAACTCTCTCTTTGTGTTATGTTTATTGCTCTGCAAAGGGTAATAAATAACCAAATGGGATTTTAATTCCAAGGACCTGGTTCTGTTACTAGCTGTATGACCTGGGACAGATCAAGAAGAGTTATCTGAGGTCTTATTTCTACTTCTGTAAAATGAAGAAAATCAACACAACAGTTGTTGCAAAGATGAAATATGATTATATATGGTAAAAGCACTTTGAAACCTATAAGACCCCATTGCCATAATGGAAATAATATTAGATTGAAGAGAGAAAGATCTCAGCATCAATAGCTACCTCCTAGGATCACTATGAGAATTAAATAAAATTAACTAGTTAATTAAGATAAATTAAGCACCTAGTGTAGGACCCAGAACATATTCACATTCAGTTCAAGTAAATCACCATGTCTGCTAATAATAATATTGAGCGATACAACAAAAACACATGTTTCAGAATGGAACCCCCTTTTCTCCTGTCAACTACAAGTCAAATGGATTCTCTGCATTTAAGGAACATTTTTGATGATGTTAACATCCATGAAGAGAAAAAAGTCCCTGTCAGACCTTCCCGGCTTTGATTCTTGTCTGCTTTCATTGATGCTTAGAAATTCCTGATACTAACAGAGATACAGCTATAGTGGATTTTCCGTCTGTGAAATAGGAAATCTAGTGCATGAGTAAGACGAGCCTAAGTGATGCTGTAGTCACAGACTATCACGGAATTTTAGTGGCTTCAAATGGTGAGGATTTATTCATTGTTGATGCTTTATGGCCTTTGTAGGTCATCCGTAAGGCCTTGCTCATCAGAGGCACTCAGGCTTCAAGGCCAGTGCAGCAACCATCACCTGGGACATTGCTTGACCTCATGCCAAAAGGAAAAGAAGATTAGAGGTCTCAGTTAGAGATTTCTGCTTACAACACATTGGCCAGAAGTAGTTGCATGACCCTAAACAAAGAAAAGGGAGCCAGGAGATAGAATCATCTGATTCTCCAGAAAGGAGAGAAAACCAGAAATATTTGGCACTGTACCAATGACTACCACACATTGCACACTGGGCATATGAAATTGTCCTGGATATGTGAAACCCATTGTCCAAATGCTAGCTGTTATGATTCCCTTACCTCCACGTCCTAAAGAAAAGCTGACAGTTTTAGTTTCTTAGAAAGGAAAACTGCAAGACACTATGATATTTTGTGATAATACGTGCTGTATTAAATATAGTTTAAAATTTCTAACATCAGGGGCACCTGGGTGGCTCAGTGGGTTAAAGTCTCTGCCTTTGGCTCAGGTCATGATCTCAGGTTCCTGGGATTGAGCCCCGAGGCTGGCTCTCTGCTCGGCAGGGAGCCTGCTTCTCCTCTGTCTCTGCCTGCTGCTCTGCCTACTTGTGATCTCTCTCTCTGTGTCAAATAAATAAATAAAATCTTAAAAAAATTTTTTTTTCTAACATCAAGTTAAAAAAGAAAAAAATTTGTTCGGTGTCTTTGGTTGCCTAAAAATGATCTTCATCGACCTTAGAAATTCACTAACATTACAATTAAAATTTTTTTAAAGACTTTTTCTTCTTTAAACTGAGATGTGGTTTTTCCTTAAATTTTGCTATCTTCTTCATTCCTAATGTTGGGGTTTGAGTATAAGAATTTCGTTTTCTCAAGTAAGAGAAAGAAGCCTCCACCAAAGACTGTTTTTCATCACAATAGTTGAATTTGACTTATAAAAAACCCATTGATGTTTAATGTAGGCAGCCTAAGAAAAGCCGAAATAATTTGAATCCATTCTAGAAAATTATTAAAGTCACTTTGTTGTAGAGTACCTATTCATACTCTGTGATTCTAGCACTTAAAATTATTATACTTTAAAATTAAATACTTTCCAGTTTTAAAAGAAATTTTAACGCTAGCACTCCTATTTTTAACAGTCAAATCATGTGTGTATAGCTTGGTTTGGGATCTGCTCTAGAATTCCTATCCTTTATTTGGCTTTTCCTCTATATTAGCCATTTAATATGGAATATGTAAAACAAAATTGATTTCTTTAAAAGTAATTATGACTCTACTTCAAAGTCTGAATTGTTAGAATTAGCTCTTTGGAGATAGTGTGAGGTCTCCGAAAATCATAAACCAAGAGGTTTTAGTTGGGCTTTCTTTTTTATACTTTCCATCTTTGGGGGTGGGGATTTCTTTCCTTTTCTTCTAGCCACCTATTCCTTCAGTTATCTGCTTTATTTTTAAATATTTATTTATTTATTTCTATTTGTTTTTTTATGTTGACTTTCCTGGGAGTAAACCAATAGTCCAGATAGAGACTGTCTCTAAATCAAACCCTTCTAGTGGTGTGGGTTCAAGTAGGTGTTTCTATTGTATTCTGAGGCCACAGGGAGAGTCAGATATGGGGCAACTAGCAGATCTGTTTTCCATGGTTGGAAGCCAACTGTCCATGCTCAGAGGCAGAGAATGGGACAGACCAAGTGGGCAAGCAGGACAGAGGGTCTCTACCTGGTCACACTGAATGTTGGAAAGAGGACCACATTGGGGTCCACATCTGGACCAAGGGCTGATTCCTTAGCCTTGTGGTCTTGGGTACATTTCTTAAACTTTCTAAACCTCAATTAACTCATCCATAATAGGATGAGTTATCAGAGGAGAATTGTTACTAGGAAATAAAAATTAAGATATTTGAAGGAGAGCCAGTGTTTTTGAGTAAATATAGAAAAAAATTATGTTACATGTATTTTACAATAAAAAAATTTTGTTATTTAGAGTACAATTACAACTATGTAGTACTTAGACTGGGCAAAGTCTGAATCATGTTAGGGATTTTTTAGCATAATTTTTCTGACACAATTATATGATTTAATGGATTGACATACCTTCAGCTGACATTAGACATTACATCACAATCATACAGAGGGGGTCACTCTTGAAAAAAATACCTGTTTGCTGAGATCTTTTGATGTCCACATTCTTCTATTTTAAACCTTTGTTTTCAACAGTTTCCACTACGTTGAAACAGTTAAAATAATTGAACTCCCTTCTCAGTTATCTCTTCCCACTAGAGGATGTCAACTGGGAGAAAGGGAATGCACATTTTATACTTCTACACTTATTGCCAAACTGCTCTCCAGAAAGTGTACTAATTTCCACTATAACCAGCACACAACACAAGCAAATTCCCACTTCCCCACTTGCTTTTTCATGCTAGACTTTATCCATATTTTTAATCTTGCCCAAGAAAGACAAAGACCTTCGCACACTATTAGAGAGAGACCCTGGTATTAAACAGAAAAAAGCTTTGTGTGGCAGCTCATTTTGTAATAGGTCAACTGGCTTGTAAATATTTTCATGTTTTAATGACTTGTGCATCTTTGGACAATCTTACAACTATGGGGATTCAGGGAATGGGTACCCGGATGAGAAAGGTCCTCTTTCTCCATCTGAGAGAGTCGTGAAAGCTAAAGGAGGTAAAGGTACCTAAAATGACAGCTACTTCATAGGGGCACCATCCGAGCTCCTCTTCTTCCGTCAGCACGGAGGCTATGATTGAGGTCAAGAGGGTAGGGAAGTAAGTCACAGATCCTGTGGCTTGTTTGAACATAGAGAATTCACACAGGGTCTGGAGCAGACAAGATCATAGCTAGTGTTGGTTGAAGCTCTCTGATCATTTTCTTTTTGCTGAGTAGTTCTATAAATCTAGAGATAGGGATTGTGGAGGAGAAGTTACTGGATCTGCTACACTCTCCAACCACCCTGTGAGTCAGGTTGTTGCTTTCAGAAGGTTACCGCACACATTTTATGCTGATTTGGTTTCCTGGAGGAAGTAACCCAAATAGGGCTCTCAAAAAAATGATTTTTTTTTTTTAAATTTCTGACTAGACCACACAGTCAGGGCCTTGTGGACAAAGTTAAGGAGATTATCTTCGTGTAATAGCAATAGGAAGCTCTTGAAGGGTTTTAGGCAGAGGGGTGACATGTCACATTTGAATTTTAAAAACAGACTGACAATAGTGTGAAGAATTAATTTGAGGGGAACCAGAATGGATAGTAGTGGACCATTAGGAGGCTGAGTTTTATATTTATAAGCACTAAGTTGTATATCATAAATGGCCTGGGGGAATAATACCATGGTAAGCAGAAATGAGTATGTGGTCTACCTCTGCATAATTTCCACCATGACTGAATGGTGCAAAGATGATCAGATATTAAAAACCAGATAAATTAAAATCAGATTAATTATCTTACTCAAGCTAATTTTTTATTTCACTTCCATTTTAAATTTTCTTATGGATTAATGGTATGCTAATTAGCCAACAGAAATGGTTTGCTGTACAATTACATTTTTCATTATGAATTGCTAACATTTTTTTCTGACTTACATTAACTTTACTCTGTATTAATTTCTCTGAATTTGATTCTCTCTAACAGGGTTAAATTTCTGGACATGCAAAGCTAAGGATCAAGCTCTGTCCTAAGCAATCTAGACAAAGTTTCTCGTTAACATCTTTGTGTGGTTCTCTGGTTACAGTATTTCCTATGATAGAATCATGCTGGAGTAAAATTCTTATAGGAGGATTAGTACACATATTAACTTTAATCATTTTAATACTTAAAATAGGCCAGTTGTAACGCTTGAAATATTACATTATATATTACATTACATTACATTACCTCTCATGTATATAATGGCCCAGTTTTAGGTTGGGTTTCCTGGGAAGAAAACTCTGAAACTCTCAGGTTAAACTGTATGGGAGATTTATTAGGGAGTGATCTCCAGAACTACTCAGGTGAGAGAGAAAAAGCCCCACGGGTAGGCAGAGGGAGACCTTGAACTCAGATGCAGGTCCAGCAGAGGCCTCAGTCTATCCCACAGGGAGCTCTGGAGTTGGGATGACCCTTCAGAGTTGTCCCAGTTGAGGCAAAGAGCCAGGCCTTTATACCCCAACCTCAACCAGCCGTTGAATGGCAGCTCAGTAGGCTGATGGAATAGCTGGGGGGTGGGGGGGTGGGGTGACTCGGATGTGGGCGCTCAGAAGCCAATGCTCCCAGAAGCCGCAGGTTTGAGTGATGCCAGCAGCATCCACTACGGGCCCACTGAAGGCTTTGTCCTCAGGCCCAGGCTTGTGTACTACATACACCAATAAAATACTGCTCTTCAAAAATGCCCCATTTTGGGCACCTGGGTGGCTCAGTGGGTTAAGCTGCTGCCTTCGGCTCAGGTCATGATCTCAGGGTCCTGGGATCGAGTCCCGTATCGGGCTCTCTGCTCAGCGGGGAGCCTGCTTCTCGCTCTCTCTCTCTCTGCCTGCCTCTCCGTCTACTTGTGATTTCTCTCTGTCAAGTAAATAAATAAAATCTTTAAAAAAAAAAAATGCCCCATTTTGCCTCCTGATATGATATATTGGGGTCAGAGCACTTCTGTATTATCCTGCTTACTCTCAATCTAATCATAAAGAACATCAGACAGGGACGCCTGGGTGGCTCAGTTGGTTGGACGACTGCCTTCGGCTCAGGTCATGATCCTGGAGTCCCGGGATCGAGTCCCGCATCGGACTCCCAGCTCCATGGGGAGTCTGCTTCTCTCTCTGACCTTCTCCTCATTCATGCTCTCTCTCACTGTCTCTCTCTCAAGTAAATAAATAAAATCTTTAAAAAAAAAAAAAAAAAAAAAAAGAACATCAGACAAACAAAAAGTGAGAGGTGTTACAAAATAACTGGCCTATCCTCTTCAAAATATAAGTGTCAGGGTGCCTGGGTGACTCAGTCAGTTAAGCATCCGACTCTTGGTTTCGGCTCAGGTCGTGATCTCAACCTAAAATCCTTCAAGCCCCAGGTTGGGCTCTGCACCAAGCATGGAGTTCACTTAAGATTCTCTCTTTCTCTCCTTTTGCCCCTCCCCATATACCATGCATGCACACTCTCTCCCTAAAAAAAAGAAAACAAAAGTAAATGTCATTTACAACAGACAGGCTCAGAATTCGTTCCAGATTTTAAAAGACTAGAGAAATAAGACAGCTAAATGAAACACTTACTCCCCAATTGCTTTTTGACTAGAATTTTGTTATTACTTGCTATTAAAGACATTATTGAGACAATTGGCAAAAATAAATTAGGTTTTTTGATTCTGATCATTGTTCCATGGTTACATAACAGAATATCCTTTTTCCTAAGAAATACACATAGCAATACTTAAGCATAAGAGGGTAAATGTTCCATTTGAACAGTACCATTTATTTTTATCTCAAATATTCCCAAATCTTCCCTCAGAAAAACCACAGTATCTGTCAATGGAGAACATGACATTTTCAGTACCTAGGACTAATTACATCTCATACAATGTGTTTACCTAAAATGCATGCAAGAAGAATAGATTCTGTTTTCTGAAAGGGCTCTTTCTGGAGCACCTGGGTGATTCAGTCAGTTGAGCATCTAACTCTTGATTTCAGCTCAGGTCATGACTCAGGGTCGTGAAATCAAGCCCCACATCAGGCTCTGCGGTCAGCAAGAAGTCTCCCTAAGATCCTCTCTCCTCTTCCTCTGCCTAATCCCCAACTCGTGTGTGCACTTTCTCTCAAATAAATAAATAAATCTTTACAATAAAAAAGTAAATAAAACAAAGATCCCTTTCTTATGGTTCTTTACAAAAGGTGGCTTCATTTATTTCAGACTTGTGCAACTAAATCCTTCCTGCCTATGTATTTTGATCTTTAGGTCCAAAGGCCCTGCATGATTTACCTTCTTTGATATTTTTTTAAACAACGATTTGTAAAAACAAATAAATAAATAAAAATAAGTAACAATTTGTTGTGAATTAGTTCCATTTTACACAAATATCATTGTTGAACCTCCATGGGAATTACAGTCCCTTTAAAAATGCTGAAGTCATCTGGTTTGTTCGAACAGTAAGGAGCTTTGAATGCTGCTGAGTCTGAATAAAGAAAGAATAACATTGTTATAAACTTTTATAGTTACTTAATGCTTTCTGTAAAGGATTCCAAAGTAATTTACAGGCATTTAATTAAGGAATGAATACTCCTGTGAGCACACTGCATATTATTCTCCTTCTAAAGGTGAATAATAGATCAGTTGGTTAAGCATCTGCCTTCAGCTCAGGTTATGATTCTGAGGACCTGGGATCAAGCCCTGCAACGGGCTCCCTGCTTAGCAGGGAGCCTGCTTCTTTCTCTCCCTCTGCTGCTCCCCTGCTGTGCTTTCTCTCTCAGTGTCAAATAAACAAATAAAATCTTCTGAAAAAATGATTCAACTAAAGAAACATTAAAAGGAGATAGTTACATGTATACATACACACATTATATATTTAAGTTATTATATGTAATATAAAATCAACAGAAAACAATGTCTATAAAATAAGCCTAATCCCCTTTATTTACTTATCTTTATGCCTCTAGCGTGAATTTATGGGGTGACCAAGCCATCCCAGTTTGCCCAGGACTGTCTTGGTTTAGCACTAAAAATCCTGCGTCCTGGGAACTCTTGCAGTATCAGGCAAAACAGAACAGTTAGTGATTGTATCTATACCTTCTCTTTGTCTTTCAAGGTAAATGAATTAAAATTGATTATTAAATGTCAGAGACTCCACTAGTTAATAAATTATAGACTGGTCTTGTGGACCTCTGATCTTAAATGCTCACTCGGTTCCATAATAAAAGTGAAACTTGGGTCAACTTACACAGGTTTTTGCACTCTCCACTGAGCGTTTTGTCTTTTTTTTTTTTTTTTTAAGAAGTGACTATGTAGAGCTACCCTATGGCCCAGCAACTACACTACTAGGTATTTATCCAAAGGATACAAACATAGTGATTCAAAGGGGCACATGCATCCCAATGTTCATAGCAGCAATGTTCACAATAGCCAAACTATGGAAAGAGTCCAGATGCCCATTGAGAGATGAATGGATGAAGTATACATACACATACACACAATGGAATATTACTCAGCCATCAAAAAAGGATAAACTCTTGTCCTTTACAATGACATGGATGGAACTAGAGGGTATTTTGCTAAGCAAAATGAGTCAGTCAGAAAAAGACAAATACTCTATGATTTCACTTTATGTGGAATTTAAGAAGCAAAACAAATGATTGTAGGGGGGAAAAAGAGAGAGGCAAACCAAGAAGCAGACTCTTAACTATAGAGAACAAACTGACGGTTACCAGAGGGGATGTAGGTGGGGGGATGGGTGAAATAGGTGATGGGGAGTAAGAAGGGCACTTGCTGTGATGAGCACTGGGCATTGTAAGTAAGTATTGAATATCACTAAATTGTTGAAACTAATATTACACTCTTAACTAACTAAACTTTAAATAAAAACTTAAAATATGCATATTGTAATTCCTAGAACACACACACACACACACACAATTCTTACCCCAGTGTTCAAACCCAACCTACTTTTCTAGCTTTATATGCTAAATTCACTAAATTCACTTTTCTGGAACTTGCAGTCTAGTCAGTGTTCAGTGAACACCCCGTCTTGCTTCTGCACTTTTGTCCATATTGTTTTCCCTGTCCCTGAATGTCAAATCCTTTAATTTCTCAGATCCTTTAAGAGTCACCCCAAATATTTTCTTATTCACTCATCTATTCAGTCTTTCTAAAACAATTTTATTTATTCATTTATTTATTTTTGGTCTTCTATCTGCCAGGCATGGTGGCAGCTTCTGGAGAAGCAGTGGTGAGTGAATTAGAGTTCTTCAAGATTTTTCCCTAGTGGTGGAAACAAAGAAACACATAGGATTTTCAGGATCTCCATTCTGTGAGTGGGAAGCTGTAAGTGGAACATTTAACTCAGTTTGGGGTGACCAGGAAGCTGAATCTAAACTAGGACCTCGCCTAGTCTAACATACGTCACAGGGATCCTGCTGTCTCCTCTGAGGTCACTGTACTTATCGTTCACTCCACTTTTGATTATGTGGAGTTCGACAACACAGGCATTTTTAAACTTTCAGTCATAGCTCCCTGATGCAGCTTTAAAACTACTCTTAGTGACAGAGGGCATGATCTTTCCTTTCTTTGTTGTCCTACCCCTCCTCCCAACTTAGAACAACATCTCCTGTATTTTATAATTAGCACCCAGGTGCCTAGAAGAACTCATTTCCAGTAGACTCTTCAGTGTACCTGCCTGAATCTTTTTTATTCTCTCAATTTTTCCTTCAAAAAGTATTTACTGAATACCTGCTATATATCAATAATCACTCTAGGTGTGCAAAATGTTCAAATGCTATGAGAAAATATGTGCAGGATACAAACAGAATAAAGGAAGGAATGATTTCTTCTTGTTTTCTTTCTGTTCCAGTTTTCATTTTTAAGGAACTATTATAGAACTTAAGAAAAGGTAGTTTAATTGCTGTATATAATAGCCATACACATGGCTATACATAAAAGCTGTTTCATTCACTGTTTAACCTCATCTTTCTTTATATATAAAATATGAATAATTTGAAAATCTCTACAGTCCTAATTTATAGTGTATGATTGCTGATGATGGGGATCATTGCTGATCCTTACAGGGCTGCTGCTGTTGCTACTAGGGTCAAGATCCAGTGTTCCTGCGTGAAGCCGTTCATTAACATAATTCTTCCTTTTTCCAAAGTGGCTGTACCAACTTGCATTCCCACCAACAGTGTAAGGGTGTTCCTCTTTCTCCACATCCTCTCCAACACTTGTTTCCTGCCTTGTCAATTTTGGCCATTCTAACTGGTGTAAGGTGGTATCTCAACATGGTTTTGATTTGAATTTCCCTGATTGCCAATGATATTGAACATTTTTTTCATGTGTCTGTTAGCTGTTTGGATGTCTTCTTTGTAGAAGTGTCTGTTCATGTCTTCTGCCTTTTTTTTTACTTGATTATTTGTTTTTTGGGTGTTGAATTTGAGAAGTTCTTTATAAATGGTGGATATCAGCCCTTTATCTGTAGTGTCATTTGCAAATATCTCTTTCCATTCTGTGGGTTACCTCTTTGTTTTGTTGACTGTTTCCTTTGCTGTGCAGAAGCTTTTTATCTTGATGAAGTCCCAAAAGTTCATTTTCGCTTTTCTTTCCCTTACCTTAGTAGACGTGTCTTGAAAGAAGTTGCTGTGGCCAGTGTTTAAGAGGTTGCTGCCTATGTTCTCCTCAAGGATTTTAATGGATTCCTGTCTCACATTGAGGTCTTTCATCCATTTAGAGTTTGTCTTTGTGTATGGTCTAAGAGAATGGTTGTGTTTCATTCTTTTGTATATAGGTGTCCAATTTTCCTAGCACTGTTTATTAAAGAGAATGTCCTTTTTCCATTGGCTATTTTTCCCTGCTTTGTTGAAGATTAGTTGACCATAGAGTTGAGGAACAATATCTGGATTCTCTATTCTGTTCCGTTGATGTGTCTGTGTTTTTTTTTAAAGATTTTATTTATTTATCAGAGAGAGAGAGAGAGGGAGAGCAAGCGAGCACAGGCAGACAGAATGGCAGGCAGAGGCAGAGGGAGAGGCAGGCTCGCTGCCGAGCAAGGAGCCCGATATGGGACTCGATCCCAGGATGCTGGGATCATGACCCGAGCCGAAGGCAGCTGCCCAACCAACTGAGCCACACAGGTGTCCCAATGTGTCTGTTTTTATGACAGTACCGTGCTGTCTTGGTGATCACAGCTTTGTAATACGGCTTGAAATCAAGCAACGTGATGCCCTCAGCTTTGTTTTTCTTTTTCAACATTTCCTTGGTTATTTGAGGTCTTTTCTGGTTCCATACAAATTTTAGAATTGTTTGGTCAAGATAGCTTTGAAAGTATAGATTGCTCTGGGCAGCATAGACATTTTAACAATGTTTATTCTTCCAATCCATGAGCATGGAATATTTTTCCATCTCTTTGTGTCTTCTTTGATTTCTTTCATAAGTGTTTTGTAGTTTCTAGAATATAGATCCTTTACCTCTTTGGTTAAGTTTATTCTAAGGTATCTTATGGGTTTTGGCACTATTGTAAATGGAATTTATTCCCTAATTTCTCTTTCTATTGTTACATTGTTAGTGTATAGGAAAGCAACTGATTTCTGTACATTGAGTTTGTATCCTGCCACATTACTGAATTGCTATATGAGTTCTAGGAATTTGGGGGTGGAGTCTTGGGCATTTTCCCCATAAAGTATCATGTCATCTGTGGAGAGAGAGTTTGACTTCTTCTTTGCCAATATGAATACCTTTATTTCTTTTTGTTGTCTTATTGCTGATGCGAGGACTTCTAGTACTATGTTGAACAAAAGTGGCGAGATTGGGCATCCTTGTCCTGTTCCTGGTTTTGAGGGAAAGACTCTCAGCTTTTCCATACTGAGAATGGTAATTTGCTGTGGGTTTTTCATAGATGGTTTTTATGAAATTGAGTAAGGTTCTTTCTATCCCTACAGTCTGAAGAGTTTTAATCAGGGAAGAATGTATTTTATAAATGCTATTTCTGAATCAATTGAGAGGATCATATGGTTCTTGTCTCTTCTCTAATTAATGCATTCTATTACATTGGTTGATTTGTGAATGTTGAAGGATCCTTGCAACCCAGGAATAAATTCCACCTGGTCGTGGTGGTAATCCTTTTAATTATTGTTGGATCCTATTAGCTAGGATCTTGTTTTGGCATCCATATTCATCAGGGATATTGGTCTCTAATTCTCCTTTTTGATGGGTCTTTGCCTGGCTTTCATTTGCTCCATCTCTGTTTTTATCTAATATTATTTTACCTCTCCTTCCCCTATGTTCTTCTGTTTTGTTTCTTAAATTCCACATATGAATGAAATCAGGGTATTTGTCTTTCTCTGACTGACTTACTTGGCTTAGCAAAATACCCTCTTGTTCCATCTATGTTATTGAAAGAGGCAAGATTTCATTCTTTTTTGATGGCTAATTAATAATCCATTGTGTGTGTGTGTGTACAAATATATACCATGTCTTCTTTATGCACTCATCTGTTGGTGGGCATGTGGGCTCTTTCCATAGTTTTGCTATTGTGGACATTGCCACTATAAACATTGGGTTGCATGTGCCCCTTCGAATCACTATGTTTGTATCCTTTGGATAAATACCTAGTAATGCAATATATATCTTCTTTATCCATTCATCAGTAATGTATATAATTTGGCTATTGTAAATAATGCTGCTACAAACATTGGGGTACATGTATCTCTTCACATATTTTTGAATTCCTTGAGTAAATACTTAGGAATAAGAATTTTTAACTTTATGTTCCAGGCAAAAGTAAGGTAATAAAAAATTTGAATTGGGAGATGATAAAATCAAAGAAATCCTTTAGTCTGGTTGCATAGGAACAGAAGCATTATTGAATGAGGGACAAGAAGACACAGACTGTAGCTGAAAGACCAAGGAAGGACCCAAGTTAAAAAGACAAGAACTTTGGGGTGGCCTTGAAAAGAGAAAAGAAAAGACAGATGACAGAGATATTTTGCTAGTGATCCCATCATAAAACAGATACATTCAGGAGAGACTTTGAAGAAATGATCTCTATAGTAGATTGACTCTGGGCAAGGGCAAGAAAGAAATAAAGAATTACATTTTGAGCCTGCATAAGTGACTGAATAAAAATTATAACTACATAACAGAAAAAAGGAAAGAAAGAAGGAGAGAAGAAAGAAAGAAAGAAAAAAGTAGGGAGATGAATTTGGTTTTGAAATGTTACTATGATAGCTCAGCTTGAAGAGGGTTCCAAATAATTCCATCACTCCCTGTACATTCAAGCTGCTTCTCCCATCAAGAGTTAGAATTTATGACCTCTCTTCCTGAATCTGGCTGGACCTAGACTGCTTTCACCAACAGAATACAGAGAGAGTACTGTTCTGGTACTTCTGAACTCAGGAAGGACTGGCAGCTTCCACTTCCTCCCTCTTGGAGCTTGGAGCCATCAGGGAAGAAGTCTAGGATACCCTGCTAAAGAGAGATAGGTCACGGGAATAAGATGACACATGGAGGATCATCAAGATACTAGATGTATAGGCCCAACTGCTATCTGACCCAACTGCCTGAGAGACTCCAAGTGAGACTTACAGAACTATCCAGCTGAGCTATCCAAGTCAACCCATGGAATCATGATTTATAATAAAAATGGTGGACATTTTAAGCCACTAACTTGCGATGGTGTGTTCGGCAGCAATGGCTGACCACAATGGTTGCTTCTAATATAATTATAGTATATTCAAGTTAAAAAGTACAGCAACAGAAGATAAAGCTAAGTTGCAAGACTGGGACACATGCAGAGGGGCTGTGGCCTGAGAGAGAGTAGACCAGCTGGTCAGAATTCATCATTCTCTTGCCATGGTCCTAAGAAGATGGAAATCCACAATTATTTTGAAGGCCCGTAAATTGAACCATCAATCTCTCCTTACTCTCATCTCCCATGCATTAGGCAGAGTGTAGGGTAGCCAGGCATTGACTTCCCATCCATATCAGCCCTGTAGTAGGATTGCAGGTACAATACAGGAGGTCTGTTTAATTTG
Source organism: Mustela putorius furo (assembly GCF_011764305.1). Lineage (NCBI taxonomy): Eukaryota > Metazoa > Chordata > Mammalia > Carnivora > Mustelidae > Mustela > Mustela putorius. The sequence goes on along the minus strand of NW_025422368.1, from coordinate 23,707,039 downwards.
AATTTCAGATAACAATGAATCATTTTTAGTATAATTGTGCCCCCAAGGATTGCATAGGACATACTTATACTAGAAAACAATTCATCATCTGTCTGAAATCCAAATTTAACTGGGTACCCTGGTTTCTGTTTTTGCTAAATCTGGCAGTCTTATCATCTGCCACAGAATAGAGAGTTCTTTCCTAAAAGGAGAACAAGAACAGCCACTGTGGGTCTGGACTTCCAGTGTTTCCCATTGCATTCAGAAGTTTGGAGGCCCAATAGTGTAATGGCTGGCTCCTGAAGTGAAGTCAGCCAGTCCACAAATCCCACTCAGATACACAGTTAAACTTTCTATCATTTCATTCTTACATATAAATAGGCAGCCTGCTATTCCATGAAGCCTACAATGTTAAAGAGAAAGATCAGGAGAGATAAATAGAAAAAATGGTCCTAAACCAAAACAACTAATGCAGGGAATAGGACAAAACTACTACTACTACTACTACTACTACTACTACTACTACTACTACTTCTGCTGCTTCTTCTGCTTCTTCTTCTTCTTCTTCTTTTAGGAGAATACTTTTATTATTATAGTCTTTTTAAAAAAAACTAACATATAATGTATTATTTGCCCCAGGGGTACAGGTCTGTGAATCATCAGGCTTACACACTTCACAGCAACTACCATAGCACATACCCTCCCCAATAGGACAGAACTTTTTAAAAATGGAAATAAAATCCCTGGAGAAATTGAGGTGATACTGTATTCCTAAAACAAGAATAAGATGGTATGGGAAAGGAAAAGTCAGAGAACAAACCTCATTCTTGGAATTTGAAATACAGTTGCCAAAACAAAGTATTAAAAAGAAATTTAATTTTATCTTGGAAGATAAAGTAAGGAGATTTGACAGAACATAGATAAAAAGACATTAAGATAAAAGAGAGGAAAGAAAGTTAAGAAATGAGGGATCATTCCAGAAAACCCAAACTGGTTAAAAAGCATTTCAGAAAAAAAAGAAAAAAAAAGAATCAGCAACAGAATAGAAAAGCTAAATGGAGAAACAAACTGTCTTTGTATTGCACGCGACCATTGATTGCAGAACAGCATAAGTGGGGGGGAAAACCAAAACTGAAAGAAAGAACCCAGACATGTCACAGAAATATATAAAGATAAAATCCTAACTAACAGCTTCTAGAAAAAGTTTACACACATACACACATGTGTGTGCATGCACACACACATTATCATGAAAGAGATAAAAGGCAGGCATGCCTCAAGACTTATCAATGGTAGTGCTGTCAAAATTCTAAAAAAAATGAGTTTCAACCTAGAACTCTACATCCAGCATATTGATTAGGTTGAAGGCAGAATACAGACATTTACAAGTACATAGGAACTTGGAAATTTGGGGCACGTGGGTGGCTCAGTTGGTTGGGTGTCAGACTCTTGGGTTCTGTTCAGGTCATGATCTCAGGGTCGTGGAATCGAATCCTGAATCATGCTTCCTGCGTAGTGAGGAGTCTGCTTGTCTCCCTCTCCTTCTGCCCTCCCCCTGTGCACTTGCACTCTATCTCTCTTAAATAAATAAATATTTTTTAAAAATTTACTTTAAAAAAATGCATCCTTTCTTAGCAAGCTACTTGAGTATGGTCTCCAGCAAAATGGAAATAGAAATCCTTAAGTAAGGAGAACAATGAAGGGAAGTACTCAGATGGTATCTATTCAGCAGGTTTAAGAGAGAAACTCCTTCATATAGCCTGCAAGTATTTACTGTGTTCCTACTACATGCTAGGCCCTCTCCTAGGGGATGGAGATTCAGCAGTGGACAAACAAGTCATCATACTACTAACATTCCAAAGAAGGAGGTAGGAAAGAAGTAAGCAAATGTGTATGTCATCTAAATGTACGAAGTGACAAATGCTATGAAGGAAAACAAAGCAGGGGAAGGAGAGGTGTGCCCGCTCAGATAGGGTGGACAAGGAAATCTTCTCTGAGGAGTGACACTTGAGGTGAGGCTTGAATGAAATGAGGAATGCATTTCCCCCATATGCAACTCTGGGGGAAGAGTATTTCAGGGAGAAGAAGGAGCAAGTGCAAGGGCCTAGGGGTAGACACGAGCTTTGAGTGTTGGAAGAGTGGGAAGGAGGCCCCTGAGGCTGGGATATTGGGAGTCATAGGAGGTGATGTCAGAGAAATTAACAGGCCCAGATCACAAGACCTTTCTGCAGTGTCAGCTATGATGATAAAATCATTGCAGGGCTTTGAGCGGGAGAATGAAGTGCACAGCCCCACAGAGGAATACAGGGAAAGAAGGATTTCATAGGCTAGAATGTGTAATTGAAATGAAAAATATTAAGGATCATGGCAAAGAATGAAAGTAAAAATAGAAGGTAATTTGCAACTCTAGGGAAAATGGGTGGTACAATAAATAAATATAAATTGAGGACATTATGGAGCTTCCCGCTACAAAAAATTTAATTCAGCACAATAATATAAATAATTTTCATTGACTTTCATCTTTTAGGATGGGATCGGAGTTAGCATTAAACAGAGTAAGTAGAAGAGCACCATCGTTATGAACATGGCTTCTAGAACCAGACTGTCTGAATTTGAATCCCAGCCTTGGCATTTAACAAGGTGACATTGGGAAAGTGATTTAACCTCTGTGTTCTTCATTTTCCTTACCTATTAAATAGGAATAATAAAAGGTATCTACCTCATATGGCCATAAGGCATAAATGAGTTTATATTTGTAATGTAGATGGAACAGTGGTCCCATCTTAGCACATGGTTGGCATTAAATTGTTTCTTTGAATTGTAAAGTATGGTATGATGAGAGAGCAAGAGAAAAGTGCTCTACCCAAATCTCTCTGGTGTGAAATTCCATTATTACAGATTCTGTTGAAGGCTTCACAATCTTTTAGAGCCCCTGTGAAGTAAAAGTTCTCTTGAGAAGGATGACATCTTAAATTCTCATTTGCTCCAAAGTCGTTTGAATTAATCAAGTCCTTTCCAACCTTGATCCTTGCCTGAGTACACAGGCAGCGGGGTGGTTGACTGACATAGGGAGAGGGGCTCGTGCTCCAAGAGAGTAGACAGCTTCAAAAAGGGATGGGGGAGGAGAGTTGAGTAGACAGCTTCAAAAAGGGATGGGGGAGGATAGTTCAAGAAGGAACTAACTAGAACTCCAAGACAAATAACCTCCCAAGCTGGCCAAGAACCAGACTTCAACCAAGAGAGTCTTGGCTCCTGTTTCCCCGTGGCCAGTCCTGTCTGTGTCACATTGACACGTTTAAACAGGACAGACCAGGGAATGAGTGCCAGGTTTGCCACAGGCTCAAGCTATTTACTAGCAGATGGAAAAAGTCATGTTATTTCTGGGGGTGCCATGGAGCCAAACCCCAAGGACCTCTTTCTTCACATTTATTTTTGCCCAAGGCTCAGTGGCCCCTACAGTGAGCTTGATCCCAAAGGGTGGTCCCTGAACCAGGTCAGCCTTGAAGGCTTGGGATGGGCTGTTTGTTCAGGCAGGAAACAGCTCACAGAAACTCCACCCGCCTTTGGGAGTGGTTGCCTTGGGAGACCTTTCAATCCTCTCGGACTGGGGCCTCTGGCTGGCTCAACTCTCCTATTTCCACAAAAAACAGTGTCTGCGTTTGAGTGGAAAGAACGTCTGTACAAGTTAGGACCTGCCCCTTTGCAAGATGAGAATTTCTGGTCCATAGGCAGTCTGCTTTGGGAGTTGATGAACTCCGAAATGTGACATTTCCAGTAAGCCCTTCCTGGCTTTTAGGTTTCACTTTGAGAGAAATGTGATGCAGGAGAAAACCATGCTGGCTTAAATAGTCACCATCCGGATTTGCATCTAAAGTATAGAGAGTGACAGTGAGAGCAGGAGCACAAACAGGGGGAGTGGGAGAGGGAAAGCAGGTTTTCTGCTGAGCAGAGAACCCGACACAGGGCACCATTCCAGGACCCTGGGGTCGTGACCCGAGCCAAAGGCAGTTGCTTAATGACTGAGGCACCCAGGCATCCTGGATAACAGTTCTTTATTGGATATATCTTTTGCAAATATTTTCTCCCACCATGTGTTCTCTCATCCTCTTGACAGTGTTTTTCACAGAGCAGAAGTTTTTAACTTTAATGAAGTCTTGTTTTTCAATTATTTCTTTCACAGATCATGATTTTGGTATTTTATTTAAAAAATCATTATCACACCCCAGGTCATCTAGATTTCCTCCCATGTTATCTTCTAGAAGTTTAATTGTTTTGCATTTTATAATTGAGTCTATGATACATTTTGAGTTAATTTTTGTGAAGGATGTAATTAAGGTCTGTGTCTAGATTATTTTTTTCTATATGCAGATGTCTAGTTGTTTCAGCACCATTTGCTAAAAAAGTATCTTTTCTTCATTGTATTGCCTTTGCATCTTTGTCAGGGTAACTCATTGGGTTTCTACTGAGATTCCATTGAATCTCTAGATCAAGTTGGGAAGAAGTGACATCTTGACAATACTGTGTCTTTCTATCCATGAACATGGAATATCTTTCCATTTATTTAGTTCTTCTTTGATTTATTTCATCAGAATCTTAAAATTTTTGTTCATATAGATCTTGTATATATTTTGTCGGGTTATAGCTATGTAGTTCTTTCTGCGGGTGCCAATGGAAATAACATTATGCATCTTATTTCAAATTTTACTTGTTTGTTGCTGGTATATAGGAACGCAGCTGGCTTTTGTGTATCAACCATGTATCCTGCAGCCTTGCTCTAGTAGCTTTTTAGTTCCAGAGGTTTCTTTCATCTATTCCTTCAGATTTTCTATAGACAACTTATACTTTTTTTAAGTTTTGTTCTGCCTGTGTTTTATTTCAGTTATTCCATTGGAACAGCAGAGTTGAGAGGAGTTGGTAGGCAGACAGTTTCGCCTCTGACTCCCCATACTGAACTGAGCAGAGCTGGAATCAGCTCATTTGTGTTTAGGTCAAAGCACTTGGAATGATGATGAAGGAATGAGATAGTGGGTAAGTAATAACCACTTCACCAATTTTACAGATCTTTTGGCTGATTTTTGGCTACTGTTTCCCCCAAGTGTTTTCTTTACCCAAATAACCATGGATGGCTAGAGATGACTTCTCATTCTCAGACCTGGTATAAAATTTAAAATATGTAACTGGCCAGTCTTTGAGTTTGTCCTTTTGCAACAATGGCTGCCCAGCTGATTTCCAGAAAGATATCTTCTCAATGGGGCAATCAAGGAACTTAAAAAAATAAAATAAAAGATACTTTTGGTGCTGTATCCTATCCCTCACCCCAAATCCCAGAACTGCCGGGTCAAGTCAAGTACCCACTACAAGCAAATATTCTACAAATGTGCGTTCAACATTGATTTGGTAAGGATATGGATAAACTAATTTTTTAATCAATTAAAAGCATATTTTAAAATGTTTGCTTGCTAACTCACTTCCACTACTGACCTATAGGAAATGCTCTAAAAGCATTTAACAATAAGTTCCCATTTTTCTGAAGTTTTCTTCTTTTCTTCAGTTTTGTTCACTTGTAATTTTATGAACCAGAAAGGATTTGGGGGGTATATGAATGGGTGAGTAAAACAAACCATTTGTTGTTTCTCAAGAAACAGCACTAGGGCACATACAAATAGATTCAGGAAATTTCAGCTGACCACTAGTAAACACGTGCATCTCAAACGTATCCAGATTAGGTGGACTGCTTCTAATAGAGTGTTGTTTCATTTCCTTTTGAGGGCAGTGCCTACCTCAGTGAGACTGGAACCAATTTTCATTTCCTTAGTACATAAGCAATAGATAGAAAAACCAGAGTTAGTCACTGCTTTCTAATTCATTCCAGGGAAATGTTGGAGTTGATTTGTTTTTACCAGTGTTATTTTAGAATCCTTTTAAAGCCCCCTTCCCCCATCCACCTCCTTCCATAGCTGTCCACTGGCCTGCCTCTTTAATTGTCTCCAAAACATTGGTCCCATCTAGTTCAATCACATAGTTTCTTTCTATGATACTCTTCGTTGGCTCACTAACTTGAAGTTGACAACTTACTCCTGAATAATTTAACTCCTTTCTTGAACTGCCTCTTCTTAAGACCTCTCTTAACTTTTACTTCTAAAGGTGGGAGGAAAATAAAGGTGTTAGAGACTCACTACATAATTGGCTAAGGAATACATAAATCTTTTTACCCCCACCCTCCCTAACAGCAAGAGCTTTCACTCAGCCTGATGTAAGGCCATAATATAACCCCACCTTGGTCTATATTCCTCACATTCCCACCTTTACTTACACTTGAGTGTGACAATTTGGCTGGGGTGGTTTTTTTTGTTTTGTTTTTTGCTTTTTAGTCAGGAAGGGATGGGCACATGGAAAGAAGAGGTAAGTTTGATTCATACTGTAATTCTACACTGACCAATTGGAACAATATCAACTTCTATTTAAAATTCCATATTTCAGGAGCAACTGGCTGGCTCAGTCAGTGGAGCATGAAGCTCTTCATCTCAGGGTTATGGGTTTGAGCACCATGCTGGGTGTAGAGATTACATAATAGAATATTTTAAAAAGTAAAAAATTAAAACAAAAATAAAATTCCATATTCCACAAGTATATTGGGCAATGTTGCTCTGGTAAGTAATTTGGAACTATGTATCAAAACCTTAAGAATATCTACACCAGGGATACCTGGGTGGCTCAGTGGGTTAAAACCTCTGCCTTCAGCTCAGGTCATGATCCCAGGGTCCTGTGATCGAGCCCAGCATCAGGCTCTCTGCTCAGTGGGGAGCCTGCTTCCCCTCCTCTCTCTCTCTGCCTGCTTGTGATCTCTGTCTGTCAAATAAATAAACAAAAATCATTAAAAAAAAAAAAAAAGAATGTCTACACCAGTCAAGTTGCCTAAAATCAGAAAGCCAGCTCAAATTATTTTAAGTAAAAAGGGAATGTATTAGGTCAAGTATTTGGATAAGTCTAGGGGAACCAGAAACTCAAATGATGTCATCAAAAATCTCCCTTCTCTCTCCATCTCTCAGCTCTGCTTTTTCCTTTGTTGGTATCATTATGGCTAAGATGGCCCATATCAGTTCCAATCTTAAATTGTCCTAGGTGCCCATAATTTCAGAAGAAAAGAGATGTTTTTATCCCAGTATCATTATCAGACTTCGAATAATTCCCTCTTACTGGCTCTGCTTAGATCATATGCCCACTCTTGACCCAGTCACTGTGTGTGTGTGTGGGGGGGGTAATAGGAAATAGGACACTGTGATTAATCCAAACCATGTGACAAAAAGTTCCACCAGACGAGGGGAGAAGAAATTCCTGAAGGGAAGTGGATAAGTGAAATAAGAGCTCAGTTCTTCATAAGAAGAAGAAAGAGGAGGTAGGGGAGAGGGGGAGGAATTCTAGGCAGGCAGAAACAAGAGATATCTTTGTTCAATGTTCTATGAACTTACCCTTAGGAAATAATCAAGGGTGTGAAAGAGTTACAAGTTTATTCATCAGAAAATTATTTATAATACTGTAAAATCAGAAAGAATTGAAATATTCAATAATAACAGATCGGCCAAAAAAAATGTTACATGTGTTCAATAGAGCACCATGCAGCCTTTGAAAAGTATGTTGAAGAAGAAAACTTAATGACATGAAAAAACGGCCATGACACATTAAGCATAACAGCATGCAGAGCATGGTCCCAATTTATACGCATTTTTATACATACATACATTTTGTCTATACAAAACATAATGTATAAATATTATGAAAGATTGAAAGAATATATAATGCTCCTTACTTCTCTTTGCTATAATTAGGAGTAATTTTAGTCATTCTGGTACTTCTCTCTATTTTCTATAGTAAATAATATATTTTTAAAATAAAAACATTGAAAACCTTTTAATTACTCACTGTCAATTTTAAATTAATCATACTAAATCTCTCTGTGAAAGAAGGCACTGAAATGGAAATCCTAACTACTGGTAAATAGCAAACTTTGGTTAGACTTAGGAAACTACTTAGGAAAATAAATTATTCAGAAGTTTTTGAAGATTAGCTAAGACCCGAAAGTGTTCTCTATTATGTCACATTTCCTTGTTTTGAGGCTTTGTGTATTTGCACACAGCTAAGTCCCTCCGAATTAATCAAACAGCTAGATTCATGCCTAAGCATGGGGCCCAGATACCTGCACAGAGAGTCTGAGCTTCATAATTACTCTTCAGTGTATCAAGAATGGGAAACAGGGGCGCCAGGGTGGCTCAGTGGGTTAAGCCTCTACCTTCAGCTCAGGTTATGATCTCAGGGTGTGGGGATCAAGTCCCGCATCAGGCTCTCTGCTCAGTGGGAAACCTGCTCCTCCCTCTCTCTCTCTGTCTCTGCCTCCTTGTGATCTCTCTCTGTCAAATAAATAAAATCTTAAAAAAAAAAAAAAAGAATGGAGAACATATTTCTTGCTGCAAGGGACAAGAAATTTTTCTTGGTAGCATTAAAAATATTCAGATTAGAGGAAACTACTTCAGCGAAGCAGAGAGCAATAAAAATCCCAAATGAACAAATCTCTAACTCCTAAATTGCCTACTCCCCTTATTTCAGTTTTCCCTGGAGAATTTCTTTTTTGAATGAGATTTTGCATCATCTGGGGTGCCTGGGTGCCTCAATGGGTTAAAACCTCTGCCTTCGGCTCAGGTCATGATCCCAGTGTCCTGGGATCAAGCCCTGCATTGGGCTCTTTGCTAAGCGGGGAGCCTGCCTCCCTCTCTTTCTCTCTGCCTGCCTCTCTGCCTATTTATGATCTCTGTCTGTCAAATAAATATATAAAATCTTAAAACAAACAAACCTGGAAAGAGCCTGGAAAGCATTGTGAAGAGCTCATACCTGCCTTGAACTATATAACTCTAGGTTTCTTATTTTGTGCAACAAATAACCCTCTTAGTTGTTTAAGCTTTGATATGTCAGGTTTTACAGTGGAATGCAAATCTAACTAACGTGTAGGAAAACGTTCTTGGTATTAATCATGTTGTTGAACAAAACCAGCAGGTTACAGAGCAATGTGCATAGCATGTATCTCATTATTTATTTACATGTGCGTGTATATATACATACATATGTATATATTTTATATATGCATTACATATATTATATATAATTAATCTATATAAAGCTATAATATGTGTTTAAGGAAAAAAGGGGGATGATGATATTCACCTGTCTGGCCAAATGGACTAAATCAACCTCCTTCTGGAAGGGGATTGGCAATGACATCTAGTTAACCCCTCTCTCTTTTTCTATAATAACTGGACTTATAGAGGAATAAAACAGTCAACATATGAAATATTTTTTTGTGCAAGACAGAAAGCAGGTGTTTCTCAGTTGTCTTAAACACATATTGATGTGCCCAGGACACTGGAAAGCCAAACACTACATATAATGCAATCCAGTCCAATTCTTATCCTAGTAGAGTAGTAGCATTTCAGATTTCTACCTTGTCATCGTCTGGGAGTTCTCAGTGAGAAAGCAAGAAACCCAACCTTTAAATTTCTGAATAAAGAAAACCAGGTAGCTACCTATGTATGGAGTTTTGAACTAGGAATCAGAAAATCTGAATTGTAGACCTAGTATACTGAAAAACTTCGTCTGTAAAGGCAGTGATATGACTTGTCTTATTCCCTGACAGGAAGTTGTGAGAATCAAATGAGATAATTACTATAAGATGCTACGCAAATATAAATTAGTAATAATAGTAGTAAAAACAACAAGTAATGTTCTCTGCATGCCAGGCACTATTCTACATACTTTATACATCTTAACTCATTTAGTCCTTGCAACAATCCAATGATACCATGGGATGTGATTATGTGGCCCAGAACACTGGGCCCTCAAATATTCTGAAGTCAATTCTCCCATACAATTTTATGTATGGCCATATATATGTTTCACAAATATGTTTATTAGTATTTTTGCATGTTAACTAATACAGGAAATGTGTTCAGTTATGATCTAGTTGAACACTGAGCTGCTTCTCTATTTTTGCACTTCTAATCATTTTTAAGAAAAGAAGCAAGAAGCTACATGAGTAAGGAAAACTGTTAAAGAAGCAGGGACTTTCATTTATCCTTTCCTTGCCTGTCTGTCTTAATCCCAAGAAAAGGGAACCACTAGTACATTTCCGTCCTCTCTTGATTCACCCTTTCTTGGTTCCTTCTCATGGGAATGAGGGGAGTGATTGGTCAGAGTCGGGCACAATCATTGAACCACTTTCACTGGCAGGCTAGACCTATGTTGAAAGCTAAACCTCAGGGCTCATGACTGTCTTGTCCTCTCATTCACTTCTGAGCCCAGGCCCAACAGACTCTACTTCCTATGGGAGTGACAAGTACATGTGGGCGGGGCCTGGAGCCCATGTGTTAAAAAGGGGCTTGTGGTCCTTGCCTTTTGTCTGCTGTGTGGATTAGTGAACTCAGGTCTATTCTGAAAATCTGCCTATGTCCTCACAATAGCGTGCCTGAATAGACAGGTACAGAGGTCTATTAATCAGTGTGCAAAATAGGGACCCCCAGTTCAGCCAGATTCAAAATGCGGTCTCTAACACTACAGTCTATCTCAGCCTTGCATTTTAGGGGATTTGTGGCTACTGCCTAGATTAAGAGAGTGGTTCATATCCTTTTCATTGGCCTAGTGATCTTTTCATGTATGTTCCTAGAGAGAAGAGGGTTAGTGATATCCTAATCTCCTAAAATAAATCCAAATTGTAACTTAAGAAACTTTATCTCCTCTGCTAGATGAAACCATATAGTCTTCTTCCATGTGTCCAGGTTGTAGCATAGGATTTGACCCAGAATAGTGGCTCAGTAAATGCTTGTTGGGTGAATTAATAAAGTGTGCTAAGAAAGAAAAAGTAGAGTTTGAAAGAAAATTTGGAAAAGAGAAGAGGTTTCCAGAAAGATGAGAATGTAAACTTGGCTTAGACTGAAACAAAGAAGGGTATAGACTTTCATAGAATCAAGCCAAAGTACCTAGAACTGAAACATCTGACTTTGGAGCTAACAGAACTATCCAAACCAAAGGGCCAGGGTCAGAGCAGAAGGATAAAAGCCCTCAGGCAGAAGCAGAGATAACAATTAGCTGTCAATAGGATGGCTGCTCTATGACACATCTCCCCACAGGGAGGTCTTGAAATATCCACTATCTGACTCCCACTGGTTAAAATATCTTTAGAAGGTCAATGAAGATATTTGTCAATATCATGCATTTTACATATCATTTTACATATCAAAGGTGAGAAACTATGAGAGTTAAACTTCCTCTTAAACAATAGATGAAAGGCATAAAAGAAATGATATGGGTAATCCTCCTACTTAAAAATACATATTGTTTAGGGACGCCTGGGTGGCTCAGGTGGTTAGGCAGCTGCCTTCGGCTCAGGTCATGATCCCAGCGCCCTGGGATCGAGTCCCATATCGGGCTCCTTGCTCAGCAGGGAGCCTGCTTCTCCCTCTGCCTCTGCCTGCCTCTCTGTCTGCCTGTGCTCACTCGCTCTCTCCCCCTCTACCTCTGACAAATAAATAAATAAAATATTTAAAAAAAAATACATATTGTTTAAAAAAATACATATTGTTTAATTAATTCATTAATTGTTTATTGAAATAATACATGTATAGTTAAGACAATCAAATAGTGAAAAAAGGCATGTAATAAAAACCAACACTTCCTTCCTAGAAACATCACCAAAGGCAAGGAAAGCAAGGGCAAAAATGAACTATTGGGACTTCATTAAATAAAAGCTTTCGCACAGCAAAAGAAACAGTCAACAAAACCAAAAGACAACAGACAAAATGGGAGAAAATATTTGCAAATGATATATCAGATAAAGGGCTTGTACCCAAAATCTATAAAGAGCTTATCAGACTCGACACCCAAAGAACAAATAATCCAATCAAGAAATGGGCAGAAAAAAAAAAAAAAAAGAAAGAAATGGGCAGGAGACACGAACAGACATTTCTCCAAAGAAGACATACAAATGACCAAGAAACACATGCAAAAGTGCTCAACATCACTCGGCATCAAGGAAATACAAATCAAAACCACAGTGAGATACCACCTCACACCAGTCAGAATGGCTAAAATTAACAAATCAGGAAACGACAGGTGTTGATGAGGATGCAGAATAAGGGGAACTCTCCTACACTGTTGGTGGGAATGCAAGTTGGTGCGGCCACTCTGGAAAATAGCATGGAGGTTCCTCAAAAAGTTGAAAATAGAGCTACCCTATTACCACACTACTGGGTATTTACCCCAAAGATACAAATGTAGTGATCTGAAGGGGCATGTGAACCCCAATGTTTATAGCAGCAATGTCTATAATAGCCGAACTATGGAAAGAGCCTAGATGTCCATTAACAGATGAATGGATATACCACATCTTCTTGATGTGGTGTGTATGTATATATGTATGTGTGTGTGTGTATATATATATATAGTGTGTATGTGTATATATATAGTGTGTATGTGTATATATATATATACACACACATACATACACACATACGTATATATATACACATACATATATATACACATATACATAGATGTGGTGTGTATATATATGTATATATGCATGCATGCATGTGTGTGTGTGTGCATGTGTATTATGGAATATTATGCAGCCATCAAAACCCCCGAAATCTTCCAATTTGCAATAACATGGATGGAACTAGAGGGTATTATGCCAAGTCTAAATAAGTCAACCTAAGACTAAATAATCAATCAGAGAAAGATAATTATCATATGATCTCACTGATATGAGGAATTTAAGAAACAAGATAGAGGATCATTAGGGAAGGGAGGGAAAGATGAAACAAGATGAAACCAGAGAAGGAGACAAACCATAAAAGACTCTTAATCTCAGGAAACAAACTGAGGGTTGCTGGAGGGGAAGAGGAGTAGGAGGGATGGGGTGGCTGGGTGACGAACATAAGGTAGGGTATGTGCTATGGTGAGTGCTGTGAATTGTGTTAAGACTGATGAATCACAGACCTGTACCCCTGAAACAAATAATACATTATATGTTAATAAAAAAAATAGAAAACCTAACACTTGTTGTTTCACCGTTCATTAAACCCCAACAATGGTTATAATTGGTGACTCTTCACTTTTTAGATATTTCTTTGGCATTTTGTTGTTGCTATTGTTAGAGAAGGAGAGAGGAAAGGGAGGAGGGAAGGAGCAGAGGAAGAGAAAGAATCTTAAACAGGTTCCATGCCCACCTCTGAACTGAGGTAGATCTCACAACCCTGAGATCATAACCTCAGTTGATATAAAAAATTGGTCACTTAACCAACTGAGCCACCCAGGCACCCCAAAACGTGTTTCTAAATAATATGATTTAGAAACTAAATCTTAACTAACTTTAGGAATCTATTGACTTCTTATGGAGAATGAGATCTAACTCTACTTTCTCTATCCTCATTCACATAAGAGTTAGGTCATGATTTGGGGGTAAATCAACAGCATTATTATAAAGTACTTGTTTACTGTTGAGAAAAGTAATTTTTTAAAATTTTACATCTTTTTAATTTTTTAAAAGATTTTTTTAAAAAGATTTTATTTATTTATTTGACAGAGAGAGATCAGAAGCAGGCAGAGAGGCAGGCAGAGAGAGAGAGAAAGAAGCAGGCTCCCGGCCGAGCAGAGAGCCCGATGCGGGGCTCAATCCCAGGACCCTGGGATCATGACCTGAGCCGAAGGCAGCGGCTTAACCCACTGAGCCACCCAGGCGCCCCAAGATTTTGTTTATTGAGAGAGACAAAAAGGGAGAGAATGAATGAATGAGGGGAGAGGGGCAGAGGGAGAGGTAGACTCCCTGATGAGCAGGGAGCTTGATGGGGGACTCAATCATAGGACCCTGGAATCATGACCTGAGCCGAAGGCAGACACTTAACCAACTGAGTAACCTAGATACCCCTAAATTTAAAATCTTTTTTTTTTAAAGTTAATCACTGCCTCATTTTTTTCTTTTTCTTAATTTCCAATGTTCATAATCCTTATATTTTTCTGTCAATCTCCTATGGTTGTAGCGAGAGTTTTTCTGAATGCCAGACACATCATTTACTTAATCAAATCCCTTCATACCCTGAAGCCCTCTACTCTGGTTCCCCATCCCCGTGCTCCAGTCTTGATGGGTCTTTAGGCACAGGCTGACTTCCAAGGACTCAATTTGTCATTTTCTTTTTTTTTTTTTTTAAAGATTTTATTTATTTATTTGACAGAGAGATCACAAGCAGGCAAAGAGGCAGGCAGAGAGAGAGAGAGAGGGGAGGAAGCAGGCTCCCTGCTGAGCAGAAAGCCCGATGAGGGGCTTGATCCCAGGACTCTGAGATCATGACCTGAGCCGAAGGCAGCAGCTTAACCCACTGAGCCACCCAGGTACCCCTTCAATTTGTCATTTTCTTATGGCGCATCCTTTATTTCTAGATTCCAGATCCCATTGCTCGGTTGTATTAAGTTGATGGGTTTGTGCTTTTTGCAAGTATTAGTGCTAGTATTTTTTTTTTTACTCATTTTTTATCAAACAATAAAGACCAGATGCAATTAAAATATTCTAAAAGTTATAGAACTCCTGTTTAACAAAAATGAGAGAGCCATCCAATAATAAGCAGGCAGTACCAGCATGAAAATCCTTTACTCCTTGGGCATATTTGGTGTATGGAAGATGATGAAGTATTAGAGAGAAATGTGTTATAAATGCAGTCCATGTTGTACTAAGGACACTGTGAAATCTCAATAAGCTCTTCACTTGGTATCTCTCCAAACCAATATCTTTAAGGCAACTCATTAACCGTGTGTGTATGTGCATGTGTGTATGTGTATGTATGTGTGTGATTGAAGGATAAGCTAATTTTCTGCAAGTTGAAATTTATTTTTTTTCTTCATGTCCCTAACCCTTATGCCAACAGAATACTCATTCTTAAGTTCCCTCAAAACAAAACTCCATTTGGGGCGCCTGGATGGTTCAGTGGGTTAAGCCTCTGCCTTCAGCTCAGGTCATGATCTTGGGATCTGGGATTGAGCCCCGCATCAGGCTCTCTGTTCAGTGGGAAGCCTGCTTCCTCCTCTCTCTCTGCTTCCCTCTCTGCCTACTTGTGATCTCTGCCTGTCAAATAAATAAATAAAATTAAAAACAAAACAAACAAAAAACAAAACTCCATTTAAAAATAAGATAAGTGATTCAAGTAGATTTTTTTTTTTAATTACACTGGGGAATAGTGCATAGCTTTTCACAAAAAAAAAAGGAAACAAAGGAAGAAAGGGAGTCCTTTAGCTGTATCTTCATTCAAATCTCTATATTGGGCTTTCAAACCCCTCTTCCTCCCTGTAGCAGGATGCCTTCCTGACAACCATCCCTGCTTCATGGAGTTCCCCCCACCTCCCTCCCAAACTCTCTCTTATGCCAGACTCTTGCCCTCTGCCCAGCTCTTGTTCCAAACCTGCACAACAACCGTTTGTGATTACTTATTCCACTCCCGCAGCATGCCAAAAGCTCCTAGATTGATCCTCCAGCTAATTGGGACCCACTTTCTTTAGAAGTCAGTGAAGGATTATTAATAATAAATTTTCTTCTTACATGTTCAAATTCAAACAACGGATTTCTTCTATGCACTAAAATTAGAATGGACTAATTTCAATTTCTGCACTTATGTAAGGAGATGCACCTAAAAATCTAGGTTTACCAGCATCAAATTTTCAGCTTGGGGGGTAGGAGTGTTTTATGGCCATTTACAGACTCATGCCTGGGTGGCTGGCAGATGAACATTGAGAGTGGGTTGGTTGAAAGTGGATCAAGTGAAATCAAGGACCACCATGGAGTCTTCCAGAGAAAGACAAGTCAAAGAAAATACTGCAGGGGATGTGGGGAGGGATTTGCGAGTACAAGGCAGCAGAGCATCCGCTGTTTCGTTCTTCTGGGCTGTGAGGAGAACTGTTGGACTTTCAGGCTGAGAAGTAGGCAGAGACTAGATAAGGGAGAGTCCTGGGGCCAAACTAAGCAGTTTTCAGATTTCATCAATAAAGCAACAGCAATGGATTCCAGTGGGAAGTCTTAGACTCATCTTATATGTAGAAAATAGAAGGAAACGTGAAGAAGGAAGAAAGAAAAAAGGAAGGGCAAGGGCACCTGGGTGACTCAGTCAGTTAAGTATCCAACTCTTTTTTTTTTTAAGATTTTATTTATTTATTTATTTGACAGAGATCACAAGTAGGCAGAGAGGCAGTCAGAGAGAGGAGGAAGCAGGTTTCCCGCTGAGCAGAGAGCCCGATGTGGGGCTCCATCCCAGGACCCCGGGATCATGACCTGAGCCAAAGGCAGAGGCCCTAACCCACTGAGCCTCTAACTATCCAACTCTTAATCGTGATCTCAGGTGGTAAGATCGAACCCCCAATACTGTAGTTAACAATACTGTATTGTATATTTGAGCAGATTTTAAAAGTTCTCACCACACACACACCAAGCTGCAACCATAATGCTTTTATTGGACCGCATACCTTGCCATACCCAATAGCATGGAGCCTACTTAGGATTCTCTCTCTCCCTCTGCCTCTCCCCCCGACATGTACATGCTCACTTTCTCTCTCTCAAAACAAAAAATGAAAAGGAAAAAATGAAAGAAAAGAGAAATAAGGCAATCCTAAGACTTTGAAGAAGTCTTGACATTTATTTACTTAGTCTCACCTCCTGCTCAGGGCTGGAATCCTTTCTTCAACCCCGTACTAAATGTTCCATGCCCCAGAGTTAACTAAACTTTCTATTTTGAGGTCACTGTAGGTCCACCTACAATTGTAAGAAATAATACAGAGACATTATATATATTCTTTATATAGTTTTTCCCCAAAGTTACCAATTTTTTAAAAAGTTATTTTTATTTTTTTATTTGACAGAGATCACAAATTGGCAGAGAGGCAGGCAGTGAGAGAGGGGGAAGCAGGCTTCTTGCTGAACAGAGAACGCAATGTGGGGCTTGATCCCAGGACCCTGAGATCATGGCCTGAGCCAAAGGCAGAGGCTTAACCCACTGAGCCACCCAGGTGCCAGTTCTTTGCAATTTTATCACATGTATAGATTTACATGTTCACTACCACTGGCACAAAACAAAGTAGCTTTATCACTAGGATCCTCCTTGAATGGAAATTGATCTCACATCATAATTATATCCTTCTAGGAGGAAGCTTTTGCCTGTCTCCCCATTTCTAAAGATTTTTTTAAAATTTATTCAAGAGAGAGAGAGAGAGAACACAGGTTGGGGTGGGGGAGAGGGAGAGGGAGAAGCAGGCTCCCTGCTGAGGAAGGAGCCCAAAGTGGGGCTTGATTCCCAGACCCTGAGGTCATGACCTGAGCCAAAGGCAGGCACCCAACTAACTGAGCTACCCAGGCACCCCGAATTCCATCCTTCTTGACCTGGTCTTTGATGCCTGTTTCTAGACCTCTCTGATGCAATCACTTATCCATAAGGGTCTTCGCCAAATAACTGCAACTCAATTCTCTGCTGATACCTTCTTCTACACTGCTTGGATAGAGATGATTGCTTTAACTGCAGTTCTGCTCTTTTGATAGTAGCACACAGTGTTTGGGTTAGCACTGAGTTCAATGACATAAAATAGAAAACTGAAATAACTTACACAAGTAAGCCTGTGAGATACATCCAGGCTCTAGAGCGGCTCTGTGATGTCATCAGCATCCAGCAGCCTCCTTCCTCAGTCTGTCATCCTGTCCATTGTGGTGGATTCTTCTGACATCTCCTCGTTCACTCCTATCTGTGAGGGAGGTTGATAAATATACTTTTCAGGGTTGCCAGATAAAATATTGCATGGGACATGTGTCTACTAATGCAAATTTAACTGAGAGCCCTGTGCTTTTATTTGTTAAGCTGCAACCATAATGCTTTTATTGGACCGCATACCTTGCCATACCCAATAGCATGGGGGGGGGTTCTAATTGAAAGCTGAGTGTCCACCAGCAGTCTCTCAGTCTCTGCCATGTGGAACCTTCTGTTTTCTTCTGTTGCTTGGTCTTCCAGTTTTAACCCATGTTTCCCTTCTTTATCCCTAGGGTAATATGCCAGTTTTAGTTTTTCCTAGGGTTCCTCATCTACTACTATTTCGAATAAAGTATTAAAATACTTGTATTTTTAGCAGCACAATAAACTCCATGGCGCATTTGAAGTTTCCCTTGAGAGGTGAACTAAAAGAGAAGCATTTAGCTTAAATTGGATGTTAAAGATAACTGAATTCTAATATAATTTGTCACATTAACTTTACAGCCCAAATAATTGGGTTCACCTCCCTATGTAAAATGTCTCCTAGCTTTACTGTTTTAATAGTACTTTATGCTGTGTTTTAATAGTTAAATTTAAGATAACTAGTATAGTATCAAAAATGGTGATGTAATTATATCAAAAGGAGGACAGAGGGGAAATCGAGGAGAGGAAGTAAACTATTTCATCATCCATTATAATAGGATGGGACAGGAGGTGGGGGCCAGGGGAATGGGTAAAGGTGGTTAAAAAGAATAAAGTTCCAGTGGCACCTGGCTGGCAGAGCATGTGACTCTTGATCTCAGGGTTGTGAGTTCAAGCCTCATTCGGGCAAAAGATTTCTTAGGAAAAAAAAAAAAGGTACAAACTTCCAGTAATAAGATGAGTAAGTTCTTAGGATGTAATATACAGTATGCTGACTGTAGTTAACAATATCGTATTGTATATTTGAGCAGATTTTAAAAGTTCTCACCACATACACACCAATTATGTCAGGTGATGAATGTGTTAATTAACCTTAATCATGGTGATCATTTTGTAATATATACACATATAAAATCACTACATTGTACACCTTATACTAATAAAATGTTACATGCCAGTTACATTTCATTAAAACTGGAGGAAAGAGAAACAAAGAGATGGGGGTTCAGGATTCGTCCCCTTGGACCTAACAGACCTTTGTAACTGCCTTTGACTAGAAGAATGTATCAGAAGTGATTTTCAGGATTGGTCATAAAAGGCAACAGGCTTCTGCTTGGCTCTCACTCTCCCTGGACATGTACCTCTGGAGCCCCAAGAAGCCATGTAAGAAGTCCAGCTACCTCGAAGCTGCCCCAACGGAAGACCACATGGAAAACCCAGAGGTTTCTAGGAGCTCCACCTGTTTAAGCCTCTCCAGTCCAAGCCCCAGAAACATAAACAAACATTCAAGATGACCCAATCCCAGTCTGGCTATATTCTGAATATGAGAGAACCACTAGCTATAGCTCCCAAATTCCTGATCCACACAAACAGCGAAAACTAACATTTGAGTATATGGCTTCAAGCCACCATATTTTAAGGTGAGCTATTATGTAGCATTCCAGACACCTGGGTGGCTCAGTCAGTTAAACATCTACCTTCAGCTCAGGTCATGATCATAGGATCCTAGGATTGAGTCCCGAGTTGGGCTCCTTGCTCAGTGGGCAGCCTGTTTTTCCCTCTCCTTTAGCTGCTCCCCCTGCTTGTTTTCTCTCTCTCTCTCTCTGTCAAAAAAATAAATAAAATCTTAAAAAAAAAAAAAAGATAAACAGAACAGCCCCTTCATTTCTCACCCAAGATAATATTATAGTTGCCAGTTGAAGGTGTATCCCTAGAGATTATTTTGTGAAATTTCTAACAAACTTAAAAAAAAAAAAAAAACAAAGGAGGGGCGCCTGGGTGGCTCAGTCAGTTGAGCCATTGACTCTTGGTTTTTGCTCGGGTCACAATCTCGGGGTTGTGGAATTGAGCCCCGCATTCGGCTCCATGCTTATCAAGGAGTCTGCTTAGGATTCTGTCTCCCTCTGACCCTCCCCCTCATTCTCTCTCGCTCTCTCTCAAATAAATAAATAAATAAATCTTTTAAAAAATAAATAAATTTTAGGGGTACCTGTGTGGCTCAGTCATTTAAACATCTGCCTTGGACTCAGGTCATGATCCCAGGGTGCTGGGATCAAACCCCATTTCAGGCTCTCTGCTCAATGGGGAGTCTGCTTCTCCCTCTCCTTCTGCTGCTCCCCCTGCTTGTGGGCTTTCTCTCTCTCTCTTCCCTCTGTCAAATAAATAAATAAAATCTTAAAAAATAATAATAAACAAATAAATTTTAAAGATTAAAAAATATAAATGAGGGGCGCCTGGGTGGCTCAGTGGTTTAGGCCGCTGCCTTCGGCTCAGGTCATGATCTCGGGGTCCCGGGATCGAGTCCCGCATCGGGCTCTCTGCTCAGCAGGGAGTCTGCTTCCTCCTCTCTCTCTCTCTGCCTGCCTCTCGGCCTACTTGTGATCTCTGTCTATCAAATAAATAGGTAAAATCTTTAAAATATATATATATATATATAAATGAGCTCATACTATATATTATGGGGATTAAGACACACACTTGTGATGAGCACTGGCTGATGTATGGAAGTATTGAATCACTATATCGTACACCTGAAACTAATAAACACTGTATGTTAACTAACAAGTTTAAATAAAAACTTGAAAATATATCATGGACATCTTTGCCCATCAGCATAGAGGTCAACCTCATCCTTTAATACACACATAATACTTTACTATATGGATGTCACACGATTTGTATTCTCCTCCCTCAGTGCTATATATAAATTTCCAGTCTTTCTGAAATAAATATTTACATCAATACAATTTTATAACAAAATTATAATCATATAATCATACCATTTTGTAAACAATTTTTACATTTGACATTGTATTTCTGATGATATTCTTTAAAATATTAACTTTATTGCTAGAATAATATATATCTTCTGAATGTACCATAATTTATTTAAATAAGTCTATTGCTGGACATTTATGTTATTCCTGATTTAAAACATTGCAGCTAACATCATCACACATTCATTTGTATAAACTTGTCCTTAGACAAGTCTATACAAATACAAATAAATATAAATATTTATTAATAAATACAAATAAAATATTTAAAAATACAAATAAATACGAATTTATTCTCCTTAGAATAAATGTCTAAAAATAAAATGCTGGACCAAGAGGTATGAACATTTAAGATTTTATACGAATGCAAAATGTAGGAAAAGGTCATTCTAATTAATGTTCCCAACAACAGGAAATGAGACTACATACTTTTTATATCTGATCTGATCATTAAACATTTTTTTATCTTTGATGATCTTGGTGGTTAAAATTACTTCACTTTTAATTTACGTTTCTTTCATTATTATATATTATAAGACAGAGCCAACCTCAGTTTTCCTTCATAATGTCCTCTGAGATTATTGAAGTAAAAACTCAGCATCACAGGGAATCTTGCCCAAGGAATTCAGAAACAGCCTTACCCACTGATGACTAGGTATTTCACATTCCACCCCTTTGCTTTAATATTTTTGACATTCCGGGGTACTTACTTGAGGCAAGGATACTTATGAGATGTAGGTGACATTGGGAGACCATTAACTCAGACTGGTGATATTAGGCTACAAAAGGAATTTAGGACCAGTGGGAATAAAACTGCTGAGAGGGGAAGATCAGTCTTGTTATTTGAACGGATCTTGACAGACTATACAGCAAGATGATCTCAACTGCCCATTCCAGTGGCCTCCTATAGGCTCTTGGGAAGTAAATGTTCTTATGGTGCTGGTTGAGGTACTCATGATTCACACAAAGGTCTTGAGTCTGTACAGATATTGCTGTTACTCCTTGAGGCCTTGCTGCAACACCTTGCCCCTCTCCCAAAACACATAACTCAAGATACCACCCTCTCAGTGGGGGGCGTGGATGGAACATAGGTGGTTTGCATGCCATTATTCTCCCCATCCTTCCTCCCCACCCGTGGTGGACATAGCTAATCCATCTTGTGGCCTTTCCTGAAAAGTCCAACTGTGGCCTCCGAATGCTCCAAAACAGTACTCCAAATATCCACCATCTATCAAATATCTAACAGAGTAGATAGATAGCAGATATTTGGAATTGGCAAGAGCATGACTGTGAATAGGATCCAAATGAGTAGAGATGGGTATTTTCCTCTTCATCTAGGAGCAACTACTCAAGTATCCATACCTGTTGCCATTATGAGATCTGGTGATAAAGGTCTCAAAGCGGAGGCTGGTTACTCTGAGGTTTCTAACTAAGTTGTTCTCTCTCTCTCTCTTCTTTTAAAATAGGCTCCAGAGGAGCCCAACATGGGGCTTGAACTCACGACCCTGAGATCAAGACCTGAGCTGAGATCAAGAGATGGAGGCTCAACTGACTAAGCCACTCAGGTGCCTCTAGCCAGGTTGTTTTTAGACGAGGGCTGGATGTCAGGGAGGTAAACTGTACTTATTACTAATTAATGTTAATTCTCATCAAGCCTGGATTTGGCCCCACTACCCTCCTCAAAACAACTCCAGAGGGGCACCTGGGTGGCTCAGTGGGTTAAGCCTCTGCCTTCAGCTCAGGTCATGATCTTGGGGTGCTGGGATCGAGTCCCACATTGGGCTCTCTGCTCAGCAGGGAGCCTGCTTCCTCCTTTCTCTCTCTCTGCCTGCTGCTCTGCCTATTTGTGATCTCTCTGTGTCAAATAAAGAAAATCTTTAAACAAACAAACAAACAAAACAACTCCAGATGGCCTCTACCAATAGTTATGGGTAAAGGCTGCCTGCACCCCATCAATGTTGACTTTATACTTTTTTTTTTTTTAGCTTGACAAATGGGAAACTTGATGGCAAACTGGCAACAAAGGAGTCAAAGGATGGTTTGGAAGCTTATTTCAGCCTGGCCCATCTCGGGCTGAGCGGGCATGAGGTTTGTGATGCTGCACTGATGCAGATGGGCTCGGGGACAGGGTAGTGAAGTTCCTGCAACAGACCCCCAGCAGTGGAAAAGAGTAAACCATACGGCTTTTTCAGTCTGGGAAGGAAGAAACTGAACCAGTATCATTTGGAAGTCAGGTGGGACATTGCTCAATTATCTGGACATTTGCCCTGATCCAGCAGTCTTACACCCGCAAGTAGAGAGTTTGGGGAGCCAGATCCAGCTCCAAGAAGTATGAGTTGGGAGGTGCCAGTGTAGGTACCAAAGTCATAGTCCTAAAGTGGCATTTGGGTCCTTTCCAGGTTAACTTTGGAGGAAAAATTAAGGCAAACTGAAAGTCTGTCAAAAACAAGAGCAAATACCAGGCTTGGGAAATGCTGTGGCAAAGAAATCTCAGGGACACAACTGTAGGTGACCAGCATGGGTGCCACCAGATTCTGGGCCCCAGAAGTATGACTTTATTTCAAGCCACTTTGGTGAGGCTATGGCTGCTGAGATAGGTCCCCATTAAGGGCCAGACTAATTTTAGAGTGGACGTCCAGCCACGAGGCTTTGAGAAAGGCAAGGACAGAAAAGGTGGGGGCACATAACTGCTTTAGACTTTCCTTCTGAATGTCCCTTGTTCCCTCCTAGGGTTCTTTTGTCCTTGTTCATTTTCTTACGCGGCTTCTGAGTCCCTTTCTCTTTCTTCAGGTGAGGAGATCCTGTCTTCTGCCTTTTCGAAACCAAAACTATTTGGCCCTCACTTAAGACCTTCCATTTCACGTCATATTCTGATTATTTGTTTACAGGTTTCCCCCACTGTACTAGACTTTGAACCACATGTTTTGTGTCCTTACGTCTCCCCACAATGTATGGCAGAATATCAGTTAGTTCTTTTTATTAAATGTCATAACTTTTCTTCTTTCCCTTTTCTCTTTGTTCAGGTGTGGGCAAATGACAGCCTGCATGCTAAAAACAGCCTTCTCACAGCCAGCAAGGCCAAAAATATTTATTATCTGGCCCTTTACAAAAAAAACAAAAACACAAACAAAAACGGAACTTGCTAACCCTTGCTCATTTTTAGTAAGAAAAGAGATTTCCCTTTGAACTTCATTCATCAAACCACTCACCGTGTTCCCTCTCCCCTTCTAAAATCTATAAGCATTGAAATTGTGAAGTATTTTGAGAAATAGTCATCATTAAATAGAAGCTCAGTTAAGGAGGTGTCAGGGGTTTCTTAAGGGCCCTGTAGTAAGCTCACGTATAACCAAAGAAACTTGTCAGTCATAATTATCATTGAGAAATAATGAACTGACATTTTAGATTCATAGGTAGTTTTCTCTGAGCACAGGTGATATAAATCTGCCATTTGTGTTCCAATCCAGCTGGAACCATTCTCTCTTCCCTCAATGCTTCGAGAACTCTGTTACAGTGTCTATTTCAATTGGCCTTGCCTTCATTTCTTTGTAGGAGTATACTTACAGACTAAGGTTATAAAACCCTGTGGGAAGGAACTCTTTGGTCCAACCCTGTAGCCCCCATAGAGTTTTCCCAAGATAAATGGTGATTGAAAAGGTGTCGTTAATACAATTATGAAAAATAGGTTTATAATAACACCGATCTCATGAAACCATGAGCAAAATTTCCAAAGAGATTCTTCATTCCGAGCTTCACACATACACATGTTCAATCCTGTTTATTCAACTCATATCCCTGTTTACTTTTCTCATATATGTGTATGGAAAGGAAATCATCTCAAGAATGCCTGGTATACAATAGCACTCTGTTGTTTGAGGGAAAAAAAAAAGGCAAGACAAAACAATTCTCTTGAAAAAGTAAATGCCTTGTCTGGGGTCAAGCAGTTTTCTCAGGAAATCAGCATTATTGTGAACCGGAAAACCCTCTGGACCTTATTTCCTTCACTATTCACTTCGCTGTTGAACTTCAGCCCTGGTAATGAATCTTATTTAGCAATCCAAATGACAGACGACCCAATCAACCTCTGGTTTTCATCTGTGTGAAGTCGTATTTATAGTTCAGGCCCCACGGAGTCTAACCAGAAAAACAGAGAATCCCTTAATTTGCCTTTGTGTAGGTAAAACTCTCCATGGTCAGGTGGACAGAAATATGACTTGAATTAGCCTAAGTAAAGGGGATGGGGAACAGGGGTTGCTGGTTCACCAAATCCTAGAAGGAGGTGAATAACAAATGATGGGGAAAATTGGGAGGCAACGGAGCCTCTGGAACAATGAAAACCACAGAGCTGAGAGCTGCCATAACTGTAGCCTTTTCTATTCGGAATCTCTGCTTCTTTTTCTAGGCTACCGTCATTCCCCACGTAAATCAGCTCTCTCCACCAGGAGGAAAGCTACCCATACATAAGTCTATTTTTTTCTTTTTTAAAATCTTATAGTTTTATTCTTAGAAGTGAAGAGTCCCTCTCACTTTTAATAGGGAAAACCTTTGTGCCCAGGTTGGGTCAAACCTAACAGATGTATTATACATGGAAATGACATTCAACTTAGCCTGGAAGATAAGAAGGAAGGGAGGGACGTTGAAGGAGAGACTGTTCCTAGGAGAAGGGTATGGGGTTGACAATTCCAGAGACGTTCTTGGTCCTTTTTCATGGCATGGAATGATACAATTATATAAATCCTTATGCTAAAGAAAAAAAGAGGACTAATAAAGAACAATCATGGATACTTTAGCTCAGAGAAAAGACTTTCCTCATAGCAGTATAGCTAAAGGCAAGGAGAGGTGAAATGTTCACATTCATTCAGAGTATAGAAGCAGAGTCAGCAACTATAGGCGTCCCATCAAGGGCAGGGAGAGAAAATGATAAGGAGGGACTATAGTATGTAGCGCTTGAAATGGACCCTTCCATTAAATACCCTAAGGGGTTTGGTCAATTTTCTTAATGTAAAAGGCCATAATAACCCCAGGCTAACTAAGGGTTCCTCTAAGCCCCACCCCAGGATGGCTGCTAGCCCAGACAGTGGTTTTGTACAAATCTGAAAGGCACATCTTCCTTGAGGCAGACCCAGCCCACTCACCTCCCTGGCACCACGTCAGGAATCCCGAGCTGAGTGCTGAATTTCGGCCTCCACCCACCCCTCGGCCAGGAACCCTTGCCCAGTATCCAAAGAGTCTATGGCAGTTCTGGCCTGCCCGGAGGAAGGTAAGGTAGTCAGACTATCCCTTGTCAAAGTAAGGATTTCCAACATCTGCAAAAGTAGGCTCAGGTAGCTGGGGCTTGGTGATAGAAGGCATCACAGGAATGGCAACAACTGAATTCAAAGGGATCTAGGGATGACAACCCACTTCTGGGTACCAGAGCAGAAGGGACATCTCTGGGAGTAGAGAGACCAGCACTGACTGAGGAAGCTTCAGAGGGTCCTGGAAGGAGTCAAGACACACCAATGATGAGGGTCCATGCATGCTTGTCTCTCCCAATGAAAAACAGGGCTCTTGGGGTTTTTTTTTAAATCTAGAAAATTTATGTTAAGCAAAATGCCTTGATGGAGATGAAACTTTTTGTTCTCTTTCTTTTTACCTCTGAAACACTAAAAATAACTCCCTTTTGAAGGGGATGGTTGTATAAGGATTTAAGGAAGCTATCCTTAGTCACCCTGAACCCTGGGGGATCAGGACACAGTCTTACTG
Organism: Mustela putorius furo; assembly: GCF_011764305.1. Lineage (NCBI taxonomy): Eukaryota > Metazoa > Chordata > Mammalia > Carnivora > Mustelidae > Mustela > Mustela putorius. Next base: position 23,680,587 of record NW_025422368.1, on the reverse strand, counting down.
CGAGTGGACAGTCTGCCAGGACCTAAAGCAATGGTCAGAATAGAGAAGCATCATCCCAGTGCCCCTGGTCCAGGGAAGAAGGTCCAGGCAATCTGCCACTGTGCTCTTAGATCCCTGTTTATTTTTGTTCTTCGAAGGAGCCGCCCATGAATATTCTGGTCACTGCATGAGTCAGAGCCTTGTTCCCCAAGAACTGCTGAAATATGGCCTCCATTCCCCCCCTTTCCCCTCCTTCTGGGGCTCAGATTGAGGCAGCGCTCCCCAGTCCCCATGACTGTGCATGAACTGGGAGCTAGGCTGAGTCTCAGAGTCTAACAACATGACGGAGTCCTGGACTGCAGGGCACAGGCAAGATCCGGGTGCTAGCTAAGTATGGGACAAGAATCGACCTTCAAATCACCTAAGAAAATAAGGGATCATTGAAAAATTTTGGGGAAAATTGACCTGCAATTAGGGGGAAAATATTAGATTGTTACCTTACTACATCTTAATAAATTATAGATAGGTCAAAGATTTTAATATAAACATTTTTTAACATAAAAGTAATAGAAAATAGAAAAAACTAAGGCAAATAACATTGAGTATAACAACTAAATTCTTTCTGTGTGGCAAAAAAAAAAAAATCACATAGGGGCGCCTAGGTGGCTCAGTGGGTTAGGCCTCTGCCTTCGGCTCGGGTCATGATCTCAGGATCCTGGGATCGAGCCCCACATGACTCTCTGCTCAGCGGGGAGCCTGCTTCCCCCTCTCTCTCTGCCTGCCTCTCTGCCTACTTGTGATCTATCTCTGTCTATCAAATAAATAAATAAAAATCTTTAAAAAAAAATCACATATAAGGTTGAAAGACAAATTACAAACTAATAATAATAATTATTATGTGGATAATAATAATAATGTGAGACAATAGGTTGCTATCCATGACAATAAAAGAATTTGCACAAATTAAGAAAAATTTAAACTCAAAAAAATGGGCAAAAATCACAAACAGGTAATTAAAATTCAAATGGTCAGTAAATACATGAGAAAAAATCCTTAATTTCACTAATATTCTCAGAGGCAAATTGAAATAGTATTGAGATGTCTTTTACTTATTACTTGACAAAGATTTTTTAATATTTCTCAAACTCACACATTGACAAGGTTGGGAGGAACATGGACTTCCCACTTTTCTGTGGACATGCAAAATGTACATGTTTTCAGAGAGCAATCTGATGAGAAATAATAAAATATAAGATGTATACACTCTTTGGTAATAGTAGTACTTGCAGAACTTTATTCCAAGGAGGTTAGTACATAGTCAGACTTTGTTTATAGTTTTGAAAAATAGGAAACAACTTTAGGATCCCTCAGTAAAAGCTGGTGAAGTAATTATGGTACAGTATCCATGGAACACTACACAGTCCTGAAAAATGATATAAATCTGTATCGACACAGAAAGATGGCTTTGGTTATTGATTCTTTGAGACCCCACTATTCACCTGGATCAACCGCCACCTGTCCTCATTAGCAAAGTTTCATAATTCTCATTCTCCCCCGTGAACCATGGGCTTTGGCACCTGGTTTAGAGTCTTCCAAACAACTATCATCCAAGGTGAATTGAATGTCCGTGTAGATAAATCATCCCATTTCCAGTCTCATGAATTCTCAAATTCCTCATCTACAATTAATACTCTGCACTCGCCTATCTTCATGGCTACATTAGGCACAAACCTATCTCTAAATTTACTAAATTACTCTAAAATACTAATTGTCGCTCTCTCTCTGACCACATTTTCTTATCCTCTCAACAAGCCTGTTCAACTCGCATAACACATTTCTCCCTTTGCTTCGGGTCCTCTAATCCACGCCTCTATTCATCGTAGACTTAATGAGCATTTCACACATTCTCTTGCCAATATTTTTAACTCCTTTGCCTCATTATCCTCATTGTACCTGCTGCAAAATCTCCCACCCTTCATGGTTTATTTGGATGATCTGTGTTTTTTCCATGCTTTGGCTACCAAACAATATTAGAGTATCACATGCTGGCAGATAGGTACCACTACAAATTACCACTCCCTAATTTCATCTGGGCCCTTTTCTAGAGTTCAGATCCCACAGAGGCAGAGCCTGAGATGGAGATTGGAATATAAATGGTTTATTTGGAGATAATCCCAAATAGAGAAATAAAGGGGTAGGGAGAAGAGAAAGGAAGAGAGAGAAAAACGGGGGTGGGGGAAAGAGGAACCAACACAGGGCATGTTAATGAGCAGACTGTCACTGCGGGTGACTGGGGCTCAGTCCCACTGGGACCTCAGAAAGACTGCATAGAACCCACCTTCGAGTCATCCCACCCCACTCTTCTCTGTTGTTGGTTGAAAAATACTATCAGGGGCTTTGACCCCCCCCCCTCATTCCAAGCTGCCCCATGCACAGGCCCTACAGGCTCCTGGCCTGTGAATCCCCTTAGGCTTCTACCAGAAAGCCACGGGCATGTTCACACCAGACCCGCACGTCCCCAGGCCATATTGGTGAGCCACCAACAGCATATGCTGCAGCCTCGGTGTGGCCCAGCATCCTTTCCATGTCACTCTAGTCACCTTCATCTCTCTTCCCTACAACCATTTCAAAAATCCTCCCATCACTTCAAACCTCTGATGCTCCTGGTTGTGCCTTCACTCTCAGCAGATGACCTTGCCTCCTAGTTCACAAAAAAACAGTGAAGTTCTCAGAAAGGAACTCACCCAACTTCCACCAACAATCCTAGCACCCCATCTATATCTACACTCATCACTTCTCCCTTCTCCCCTCTTCAGAAGAAGGGCTTCTAGCCTCCATCTAAGGCCAATATCTCCGCCTGTTCTTGACCTTGTCCCTTCTGTCCTCTTGGTGACTGTTCTCTTTGCTTCCTTTCTCTTGCGTCTTCAACTTCTCTGTGTCCCTTGCCTTCTCTCTCCCATTCTAAAATAAATGAACAATCCTTCCTGGAGTTCACCTTCCTTCCATCTACTGTTCTCTCTTCCTCTTCAAACCAGATTTATTAAAAGAACATCTTATGTACGTGGCCTCCAGTACCTCCCTTTCCATTCACTACTGAGAGAGAGAGAGAGAGAGAGAAAGAGAAAGAAAGAAAGACTGGGGGGGCAAGGGGTGGTAGAGGCAGAGGCAGAGGGAGAGAGAAAGAGAATCTTAAGACTTCAGGCCCAGCATGGAACCCAACGCAGGGCTCCATCCCCCTACGCTGAGATCATGACCTGAGAGTCAGATGCTTAACCAACTGAGCCACTGAGCCTCCCCTCTTCCCATTTCATTTCTCTTGCTCAACAATAACTGCTCTCAGGAGCATGATAAATGACGTTCTTGTGGCAAAATTCATCCTTCTCTCTCTTGACTGCTCAGCAACATTTAATTGCGCAGAATACTTTCTCTCCTGCACTTTCATGGCATCTAAGTCTTGGTTTCCTCCTTTCTCTCTGGCCACCTCCCCTCAGTGTCTTATTTCTCTCTTAAGTGATGCTGTCCTCAGCAATCCAGCATTCTCCACCAGTGTTCACATCCATGTCAGCTCCTGTAATTACCATGCTAAGGCGGAGGTCTCCTAGATCCACAGAAACAGCCCAAGTTTTTCTGCTCCAGATTTAAATATACATTTGCTTAATGCTCATACTCAGTTCTGTCACTTTGGCCAAATTACTAAACTTCCCTTAACCATTGTTCCTGGGTATAAAATAGAAATGAAATTTTCAAAATTTTTAAAATTTTAAAAAAGGATTTTATTTCTTTACTTGAGAGAGAGAAAGAGAGAATGAGCAAGAGAGCACAAGCAGGGGGAGCGGCAGAGGGAGAGCAAGAATCAGGCTCCGAGCAGAGTAGGGAGCCTGACTCAGGGCTTGATCCCAGCACCCTAGGAGCATAACCTGAGCCAAAGGCAGATGCTTAACTGTCTGAGCCACCCAGCACCTCACAAAAATTTTAAATTTTGAAGTAACTATGGCTTCACAGAAAGTTGCAAAGACAGTACCCTGGTACCCTTTACCCTCTTTCTCCTGGAGGTTGCATTTTACATAAGTATAGTACTATATTAAAAGAAAACCAACATTGTAACAATATGTGTAGTTCCATACCCTTTTATCACCTGTGCAGATCTGGGACCCAGAACTGCAATCAAGGCACAGACCTACTCCATCGCCACAAAGAGCTCCATCGTCTGTGTCTCTTTGTACCTATTTCTTTTTTTCTAATTTTTATTTTCATTACATCCTTGAGAGAAGGGATGTGTGTGTTATTTGGTTTTGTGTTCTCAGAGTCTCATGGAGCACCTTGCTCTTAGAAGTCCCTGCTAAATATTTATGAAAGCAAGGACGGAAAAAAGGAAGGGCATTCCATCCGTGAAGGCCAGAGACATCAGCCTAGTATCTGGGGCAGACTCTGGTTCTGCCTAGCTCCATGTCTACAGCCAGGCACCTGAGGACAGAGGCCTCCCTCCTGGATTTTTACCTCCCATTGAATGAGATGTTGGCAGATTTGAGAAGAGTCAGAGTGATGAGGCTTGTCTCCCAGGAATTCCAATCGTCACAGCCCCTGTCTGTAGGAGGGAGGAAGGACTTCCTCAATCCAGCACCTTTTTTAGGAATCTCTCACATCACCCCACATGGCCAGTTCCCCATTCCACCTATCTGATGTTTGCCCTGCTCTGCCTCACACCATCAGCACACCACAGCTCTTCCTGGAAGAACAGGGAGCAGGTCCTGACCTCAGCCTCTCTGCTACTCAGTGGGTGGGTGGGGCACGTTTGTCTCAAGGCTTAAGCAAACTGGTCAATCCCAGGACATGATTTCAAAATTCTGCTGAATTGTAATTGATCTTGATGGAGAGGTAATAGTTCTCTTTGCTCAGTAAGTATGATAGTTAAAAGGAGAAATCTGAAGCTGGCAAGGAAAAAAGAGTTAAGAATCTGCACAATTAAAAAAAATAATAAAAAATTAAAAAAAAAAGAATCTGCACAATTAAAAGTACACTCATAGCTATAGCCCCCCACACACAGAGAATGTGTGTATGTGTGTGAACCACCAAATTACTACTCCTATTAGAAGGAGAGATAAAGGAGTGTTTATCCAACAAAGATCCGTCTCATCCTAATAGGGTTTAATCAGGGCAAAAATAAAATGTGTATTCCCGTAAATAGCGTGGCTTTAAGTCTCCGAGATGAAAAACCCTAGCCTGGAATCTTTGTGTCAGCAATGAGCAGTTTGTGTTGTCTAGTCGGAAAGTCTCAAGGGGCAATTATTTGATTTCCAAGCTTCAAACTCATTTATCAGTTGTAGTTTATGAACTTGGTGCAGCAATTTGCGAGCTGATGTCATGCTTCCAGCCGGGTGGCTTGGAAATGGTCCATCTGGGGATTCATTTTCAGTGGCGGAAGTGAGGCGTGGAATTAAGGCAATACCTGGGCTCCCCGGCAAGGGGAAATTTGGGGGTTTGGAAGCATAGCATGCCTTGTACATTGTTTGGAGAACGCACTTGATCTCACATCAGAGTGTGTTTGATATTAAAGATCTGAATCGCAGAGAGCACACACAGAATGGTCATGGTTAAAAGGACAGGCATCTTTGTTGTGTTCATGGGTATTTCCTCAGAGCTCAAAATAATGCCTGGTGCATGGTGGGCTCTCAGAGAGTTTATGATGCCTGAATAGTCAAAATGTATACTGTGCGCAAGGGAGAAAGAATAAATCAATAAACCAATAGGGATTAAATTGCCAACAAACCCAGGGCACATTGGGTAGCAATGTTACAACTCAGACTTAGGTAAAAAGCCTGCAGGATCACAGCAAAGTGAAACAGAGAAGGAGAAACCAGGAGTCAGAAAATGGGCGCCTGGGTGGCTCAGTGGGTTAAAGCCTCTGCCTTCGGCTTGGGTCACGATCCCAAGGTCCTGGGATCAAGTACCGAATCAGGCTCTCTGCTCTGCAGGGAGCCTGCTTTCCTCCACCCCCCGCCTGTCTCTCTGCCTACTCGTGATCTCTCTCTGTCAAATAAATAAATAAAAATTTTAAAACAAAACAAAACAAAAACCCAGGAGTCAGAAGAACAGAAGGACAGACGGGACAATCAGATCAGCTCTGGAACCTGACCACGGTCCAGGGCCAGCCTGCAGTGGGTTTGGGGAAGTTGGTCTAGTCTGGAGGGTGGGGTTCGATGGTGGGAGTCCGAGTGACAGGCTAGACTGAAAGGTGGACAGAGCGTGGCCCAACGAGAGCAAAACCCACTCAGTGGTTGAATCTTCAAGAGAAAGATTTGGTCTTATAGGGGAGGGACTTGGCAAGAACTCAGCAGGGTGACAGGGTCTAAATATGAGCAGAGAACTAGAGTACAGGACAACAGACCTGAAATCAAAGCCCAGGCTTACGGGGGTAACGTGCTCAATGGCTGGGGAAGGCTGTGATCTGGTGGGTCTGCACTGATGCCCAAAGCATCCAACTTTCTAGGTCATCACTGGCACTTCTAATGCTAAGAGTTCACTAATGATGGGCGAAGGCTCGTATAATAGGTAAGACCGAGCCTACAGGGAAAGGGACTCAAACTAATTCCCTCATTGTGTGCTCCACGGCATCCTTAATACGCTTCTAGGGAACCACTTATCACACTCGCAATTGCTTCCAGACTTTTTTTCATTGCTGGAGCTAGGGATTATCCGTGTTCATTATCACTTCATCCCCAACACCAATATTGGCACATAGTAGGCACATACTATGAATAAAAGAAAGAATCAGGGTCTCCCCATGGAAGAGGCTTAGGAAAACAGAGATGGACTAGGTAGAGCTGACCTGACTTACATCCCAGAAGTACGCCGCCCCCCATCTGCCTTGTATTTCCTTGCATCTGCTGGGACTGGCACCAAGGAAAAGAAAGACCTGAGTCATGACCCGCCTCACAGTGGCAAATCTCTGCACCACTGCCACTTTTTCCTGGAGCAGTCCCAGGTTTTCTGTTGAAATTATCCATATAACCTTTGAACAGCATATTTTCATGCCAGTGTTTTCTTCTCTGGTAAGGAAGAGAGCTAGTAAAACTGCATGAGGTTCAAGGAGAAGAAAAGGGAGGAGGAGAGAAAGGAAAGAGGGAGAGGAAAGAAAGAAACGTAGAATATCCCATGACCACTTGCACGGACTGGATTTGGTTGCTAAGTGCCCCCCCTGCGTGGTCACAGTCCCCATCCTGCCCTCCACTCTCCCCAACACGACAGCAAACCACAGTGTCCTGAGAGCCATCCCAAACACAGAGGGAGCCCCCTCGTGCTGCTCTGGGCTTCAGAACGTTACAGTTCAGCTCTGTGGTGGTTGCTGACCTCTTAGTGCTTTGGTCCTTGTAATACCATCATCCCTATCAGTGGCACAGAGCTGGAAGGTCTTGTACTTGAGAGCACCTCTGAGGGCCAAGCTAACAGCTGGAAGAAGGGCAGATGGGGTAAGGCAAAGACAGACTCTCTGGGTACATGTGTTTTTTTTTAAAGGAATAAGAAAAGTATTATAAATATAATTCCAAAAGGGCAAAAATCCTACCCAATAGGAAATTGTAAATGTTTTAAGGAATAACAAAGAATGTAAACTGTTTGCAGAAAGGCCAATAGATGATATCATTGCCTCTACAAGGACTTGGTGTCTGAAGAAAAATAAACTGGCCCAAGAGGCAAACAGATGATGGGAACATATCTGGAATGTGTGATTCTTTGCCCCATATTTGTACACCAAATAAGAGTAAAGGGTTTCAGGCATAATTCTAAGAGTGGGGGAGAAACAAAAAAATAAACCAAATGGTTTGGAACTAGCAAAAGTAAGTTCCAGAAAGAGAGGCTCTAGAACACACGGGAAGGATCAAGAATATCAGCATTTCATTCAGGGGTGCCTGGCTGGCTCAGTTGTTAGAGCACGCAACTCCCAACTCACACAACTCCTCCTCCCATGGGGTTGTGAGTTTGAGCCCGACGTTGGGTATAGAGATTACCCCTCCCCCCACCCCCAAAAAAATCAGTATCTCATTCAGACATAGAAAGGACGGGATTTTAAAAAAAAATTTTTTTAATGATTTTATTTATTTGACACACACACACACACAGAGTGAGAGAGGGAACACAAGCAGGGGAAGCAGGAGAGGGAGAAGCAGGCTTCCCACGGGCAGGGAGCCGGATGTGGGGCTCAATCCCAGGACCCTGAGATCCTTAAGCAGAGGCTTAACCCACTGAGCCACCCAGGTGCCCCAAAAGGAAGGGATTTTCAAAACCACAATAAGATACCACCTCACACCTGTCAGAATGGCTAAAATTACAAACTCAGAAAACAACAGATGTTGGTGAGGATGCGGATAAAAGGGAACCCATTTTTAACTGTTGGTGGGAATGCAAACCAGTACAGCCGCTTTGCAAAAGAGTTGGAGGTTCCTCACAGAGTTAAAGATGGAACTACCATACAACCTAGCAAATGCATTTCTAGGTTTTTATCCAAAGAATTTAAACATAGTGCTTTGAATAGGTACATGAACCCCAATGTTCATAGCAGTGATGTCCATAGTAGCCAAATTATGGAAAGAGCCCAAATGTCTGTTGACTGATGAATGGAAAAAGAAGACATAGTATACAAAGGAATATTACTCGGCGATCAAAAAGAATGAAATCCTACCATTTGCAACAGTATGGATGGAGCTAGAGAGTATTATACTACGTGAAATAAGTCAGTTAGAGAAAGACAAATGTCTTTTGATTTCACTCATATATGGAATGTAAGAAACAAAATAAATTAATATAGGGGAAGCGAAGGAAAAATAAGATAAAAACAGAGAGGGAGGCAAAGTACAAGACACTCTTAAACACAGAAAACAAAATAAGGCTTGCTGGATGGGAGCTAGGTGGGCGGATGGGCTAAAGGGGTGATGGGCATTAAGGAGGGCACTTATTGGGATGAACATGGGGTGTTATTTATAAGCAATGAATCACTAAATTCTAACCCTGAAGCTAATACTACACTACATACTAACTCAAAGTTTTTTACAATTAAATTAAAAATTAAAAAAAGAAAGGAAGGGATTTTGATTTTTCCTCATAATGCCTTGTTCTTTTTTTTTTTTTAAAGATTTTATTTATTTATTTGAGAGAGAGACAGTGAGAAAGAGCATGAGCAAGGAGAAAGTCAGAGGGAGAAGCAGACTCCCCATGGAGCTGGGCGCCAGATGCGGGACTTGATCCCGGGACCCCGGGATCATGACCTGAGCAGAAGGCAGTCGTCCAACCAACTGAGCCACCCAGGCGTCCCAATAATGCCTTTTTCTTGTTAACCTAATATTCACTGAGACCCAAATGGGAAGTAAAGCAGAGCTTCTGGCAAGTTCTACTCAGAGATACAGGTAGTTTTGGAGTCAAGCCCAAGGATCTGTTACTAGGCTACTTTTCCAGGAAGTAGAATGCTAGTTGGAGGCTTGGGCATGGGAGAGGATAGGCAAGGTATCAGTGGGATGAAATACATTTTAAGAACCTCATAAATACAATAATTACCCTCATGGCATACTTGATTGGTTTGGGACCATGCTTTTTCTTTTTGAATGACAAAGGTAGCCCAATACAGAAACATCTAATTAGTGTGCAAAGGGGATAAGAACACACACCCCATAATGCTATACAACATAAATGCAAAATACAGTTTACTGGAGGAACCTTATAAGCATAGAAGAAGCCGAGAGCAGAGTTCATACCATGCCCTGAGTTATTTCCTCCCAGCAAAGCATACTTAGGCTGAGACTAAGCAGATCTATTCCCAAGAAGAACTGCTATACAATATGGTGCATACTTACAGGGAAAGGTAACTGTGTAATGATGACAGCTTTCAAATCAAGTTGTTAGGAAGGGGAGCTGTCTCTTATCTCTAAAGGAAGGATAATAATAATACCTATCTTATAAAGCTATTAGGAAGATTAAGATAATCAATACATATAAAGCATGCAGAATGCTCTTAAACACAAGGAAGCATTTCTAAAAAAAATTTTTATTAAAAAGCATGCATCGAGTGTCAACTATAAATCAAATCCTGTTTTAGGTGCTGAAAACACAATGGTGAACTTGGAGCTTCTTTTCTAGTGGGTATGGCAGATGATAAATCAATAAACCACCAATGTAAAATACAATGGCATCTAATAACAAGTACTCTAAAGAAAATAAAGTTATGAAAGTGTTTTTTCACATTGTGTGGCATGATATTGACAAAGATCTGAATGGAGAGAGGATACAACTCATGAGGCTATCTAGAAGGAAAGGGTATTCTAGGCAAAAGAAACAGCACATACAAAGGTCCTGAGGTGGGAATGCCCTTAGAGCACTTCCAAGACAGCGAGAAGACTGATGTGACTTAAGAGGTGTAATGGGGAAACGGAGGGAAATGAGATCAGAGAAGTATGCAAATCACATAAGACCTTGCAGGCGTGACAAAGACTTTGGATTTTGTTTAAGAATAGTGGTAAGCCATTGAAGAGGGTTGACCCATGAAGTGACATAATCTGACTTATGTTGTAGGTTTGTGGTGTAAGGAAGGGGACAAGAAGATTTGCTCAATGGCGATGCTCCAGATGTGAGAGGACAGCACCTAGGACTGACTGCTGGTGTCAGTAGAGGTAAGAAGTCAGATTTGAAGGGAGAAGTTACACGGTCTAAGTCTTGTTGGCAGGGCTGACACAAGGTTTGAGAGAGAGGAGTCACTCAAGCGTTGGTTCTGAGCAACGTGGAAGATAGGTTGTCACCACTCATTGAGATGAGCATCATTCAGGAAGGAGCCACTGGGATAAGGAGTGAGGGCGCACATGGTCTTGAACATGTTAATTTAAAAATACGAAGTAGACACTCCAATTCAGTTGGCAGTAGCAATGAGATTTTATAGAACTTTAATCAAAACTGCAGCAAGTGTTTCTGAAACAGGTTTGTGGGCCTGTAGGGAGAGGAGAAGGACAAACCAATGTTAGCCATTCTGCAGAAGGGAAGCATTGAAAGAAAAATGGGGGCACCACATGTGGAATGTGTGGAATGTTCTGGAATGGTGTAGAGGATGGCACCAGCAAGGTAACAGTGGCAGCGTTTGGGCAGGTAGAGGAAGGGGAGATCTCAGTGGGGTCCAAATAACTCCTGCACCTCACTGTTTTATCCTTGTCTGTAGATTCTGAGGTCCAGAGTGTGAGGCAAAGATAAATCACTTCATATTTCTAAGCCTCTGGTTTTTCTCTGTAAAGTAAGGTGGATAGACCAATAATACCAATAAGAACTAATAATTATCAAATATTTTTCTGTATGCTAGGCACCACACGAATCACTTGACAAGCATTGTCTCATTTACCCTTCACAACAACTCTGGCAGATAGATGTCATTTTACAGATGACGTCACTGAGATTTAGAGAGGTCAAGGAACTATCCTGGGATCCCATAGCTTGTGAGTGGTTGAGGGACAGAAACCAGGATCAAAATCCAGACTGTGTGACCTTAGATCCTGCTAGACTGTTCTACTTCCAGCTCTCATGCCCTATTACTGTAAGAGAAAAATGCCACCTCCTGTATGTGTTAAGATAGTACAAAGCCCTCTTGAGAAGAACCAGTGTGTTGAATTTAGGGCACCTGAAAATGTAGCAGCTGGCCAGCATCTAGTGGTACGGTAGGCTGGATGCTGGCCCCTGCCCTCCAGCTCCCCACTCCCCGCTCCCATGGACATTAGGATGTCCATGACCTGATGTCTGGAACCTGTGACCATTATAGTAGATAGCAAAAGGGATTTTGCTGATGTGATTAAGTTGGGCATCTTGAGATGGGAAGATGGTCCTGGATTATCCAAGTGGGCCCAAGGCAATGACCAAGATTCTTCTAAGAGAGAAAGTAATGAGAAGATGGAAGTAGAGAGAGTGAGATTTGAACATGCTATGCTGCTGGCTTTGAAAATGAAAGAAAAGTCCACGGAGCAAGAATGCAAGAAATACAGTGTTAGAAGCTAGAAAAAGCAAGGAAACAGATTCTTCCCTACAGCCTTCAGAAGGAAGCAGCCCCCTGCAAACAACATGACTTAGCCCAATAAAGGCAATGCTGGAATTTCTCGCCTTCAGAACTGTAAGAGAAAAAAATCTCTCTCTCTCTCTTTAAATATTTATTTCTTTATTTGAGAAAGAGAGAGAGAGAGACAGCATGGGGGGAAGGGACAGAGGGAGAAGACAGAGAGGGAGAGAGAGTCACAAGCAGATTCCACATTGAGGGTGGGGCCTGACCTGGGACTTGATCTCACAACCTTGAGATCACAACCTGAGCTGAAAATAAGAGTTGGACACCTAACCGACTGTGCCACTCAGGTGTCCTGTCTCATTTTTAAGCTGTCAAATTTGTGGTCATTTGTTACAGCAGCAGTAGGACGTGACTGCAAACAGGATGGTGTGGCAGGAGTGGCCACAACTGGGCGAGGATCTGGTGACGTCTAGAAATGATGAGGTGGTGAAAACCCCGGACATCCTCAGGGGTAGGATCATCTGTGAGAAAAAGCTAAGACGTGACCACAGGCTGAAGTTGGCTGTACTTTCTAACATAGTTCCTAGAAGACCATGTTTCCCGAAGGTCAGGACCTGACCCCTTACTATTAAAAGGCAGGTTGAATCAAAGCGACTTCCACTGCTTTGAGTTGGCATTCTTCAAGGGTGAGGACAGCCACATTTCTGCCAAAGGAGATGGGGTCCCAGGCACATTGCAGATGAAAGAATGGCAGCCAGCACTGTGCCCAGTGCCTAATGGCACTCCAACAAAATTCATCTCTTATTTCCTCCTAGATGGTGTGACTCGGAAACAAGAAACATCCACCTGTCCACCCACATACATCCATATCTCAGAATGGAGACAAACACTTTCTCATTCTAGATTTCTAAATAAAATAAAGCCGTGCACAAAAATTTCTCCACAAATTTAAAAGGTTAAAGAAAGGAATCAGACATAGGGTGTGGCTCTGATTCTAAGGAAAGTCACGCCATTTTTGCAGACATCCACACTCATGAACAGTCCACCTGCAAAAGGAAAAAATGTCAGCATTAGCAATAACAAGTTACCACTGTACCTGATTTATCACCAGCTCTGGGGCAAATGCAAACATACACCATAATAATTCAGTTTTAGTCACCCATTGCATAACTAATTGAAATACCAGTACTCTACCATTTTTTAAAAAGATATATTTCTTTCTTTTAGAGAAAAAGAGAACACAAGAGGGAGGGGCGGGGAGAGGGAGAGAGAATCTCAGGCAGACTCCGCACTGAGCGTGGAGCTCAATGCTGCGCCGGATCTTGTGACCCTGAGATCACAACCTGAGCTGAAACCAAGAGCCCCTGGCTTCACCAACTGTGTCACCCAGGTGCCCCAGTAGTCTACCATTTTCTAACAGGACAATCTAAATTTCCAAGAGTCATCCCTTGTAAAGGCTGCTGGTCAAAAAACAAACAAAACAAAACAAAAACTGGGAATAGTGCTTGATTTCTTCCCAAGGAAAACAGTCTTCACAGAACAACATTGTATCGTTTCAGATCTCTGAGGGTTTTTAGAGAGCTTCAATAACCTTTGAGTGACATTGAGTCAGAATGTAATGGGTTTGGGCTCATAGTCAAGAGAATTTACAAATCAAACAGCAGATACAATGTCATATTTATCATTAAATTATTCTGATTGTTAAAAATACTGCCTGGTCATCTTAGAAAATTTAATAATGTAGAAAAATGAACAAGAAAAAAATATAAATTACCCGTAAGAGAACTACCTGGATATAGAACTATTAACATCTTAATAGTTTTATTTTTTATTTTTTTATTTTATTTTTAAGATTTTATTTATTTATTTGACAGAGAGAGATGACAAGCAGGCAGAGAGGCAGGCAGAGAGAGAGGAGGAAGCAGGCTCCCTGCTGAGCAGAGAGCCCGATTTGGGGCTCGATCCCAGGACCCTGGGATCATGACCCAAGCCGAAGACAGTGGCTTAACCCACTGAGCCACCCAGGCGTCCCTATTTTTATTTTTTATAAAGATTTTATTTATCCATTTGACAGAGAGAGAGCGTACACAAGCAGCAGAGGGAGAGGGAGAAGCAGGCTCTCCACTGAACAGGGAGCCTGATGTGGGACTTGATCCCAGGACCCTAGGACTCTGGGATTATGACCTGGGCTGAAAGCACATGTTTAATGACTGAGCCACCTAGGCACCTCCTTACTGCCTTTTTAAATGTACTTTATTTCCAGACAATTTACACACACAAATACATGTTTTTTTAAATTCAGATAATTCTGAAAAACTACAGCCTGAATTTTTATTATATCACATTCTCCCAAACTATTAAAATATTCTTGAAAAATCTGAGTTTATTGGCTGTATCATATGGATTTACCATACTTACTAAGGATTTTACATTATTGGATATTTAGATTATTTTTTCAAGACTCAGTAAAGAGTCTTGTACTTAAATGTCTGTGAAAACTTATAATTATTTCACTAAATACTTAGAATTAGAATTACTGGGTTAGGAGATAGTGATTTTAAAGGTTCTGACATGGGGGTGCTTAGTTGGCTCAGTCAGTAGAGCATGTGACTCTTGATCTTGGGGCTATGAGTTTGAGCCCCATGTTGGGGGCAGAGTTTACTTAAATAAATAAAGGTTCTAATATAGAAAGCTTATAACAGTTTACATTCCCACCAAACTTAAACCCATTCTGAGTATTAACTTCTTAAATTAAAAACTAAGACACAGGAACAAAGAGAAAGACTCCAATAGTTATAAAGACATACTGGACCATAAGGAATCCACCTTTCCTGAACAGACAACTGGGATTTCTGCCTAGGAATTTCTGGTAGAGTTTCACATATATAGGCAATTATTTATTTATTTATTTATTTATTTGACAGACAGAGATCACAAGTAGGCAGAGAGGCAGGCAGAGAGAGGGGAGGAAGCAGGCTCCCTGCTGAGCAGAGAGCCTGATGCAGGGCTTGATCCCAGGATTCTGGGATCATGACCTGAGCTGAAGGCAGAGGCTTTAACCCACTGAGCCACTCGGGCGCCCCTATATAGGCAATTCTTAAAAAGCAGATTTTTCCTCTTTACTTCTTTTCTGGGGTGTGTGTGTGTGTGTGTGTGTGTGTGTATTTCCAATAAGCATCCTCAATATTTATAAACAGGAAAACAAATTCTCAGAAACATGAAGACAGGCATCTAACTTCAGCGTTCTACAGATAAAGTCTTGTTAAATTAGTATTCCGATCTCTGCACATCGTTCCAAATAAAATATAATAGAACGCAATCAGAACATTTGCCTTTTTCACGCATCCAATGTGATCCAATGAAAGACCATTTTGTGTGTTTGTTGTTGTTTAGTTCACCAAAAGAGATTTTTAATAGAAAAAAAAAAAAAAAGGCAAAAAGAGTCTTAGGTAGGGCAGCTTGAGCTTCTTTGCTCAAAATGGAGGAGAAAACATTCTTTTTCTATCAAAACTGCATTAACACCCCAAAATCTTCCTTTGGCCCTCTACCCTCCCTATCTCTTCTGCCATCTCTCTCCTCCTCCACCCACCCAGACTTTTGAAAGTTGTCTACACCTGCCGGAAGTCCTCCCTTCCGCACCTCCCACTTGGTTCACAGTTACAGCGAAGCTCCATCCCAGCCATTTCACTGAAACATGGCTTACCAGAGCGATCAGTTAACTTCTATTGAGAAATCCAGTGATGGCTTTTTGTCCTTATTTTAGTGACTCTTTCTGCTGAATGTAATGCCACGGATTACTTCTTCCTTCCTGAAATTCCCAACCCTTGACTTAGGTGACACTGTACCTTCCTGATGCTCCTTAAACCTTTCTAACTCACTCTTCTTGGCCACCTTCCTAAGCAACTCTTCCACTGCCCACTCTGTAAGTCTTGGTGTTATCCCATTTGTGCAGCAGCTCTCTTCTCTTTTTGCTCTCTGTGTGTTCCCTGGCGGGTCTAGTTACACTCTTTCCTAGTTGTAACAGCCACCTAAATGCTAAGTCTCCCAAACACATACCTCCGTCAAAGACCTCAGACTCACAAATCTGTCTGTTCAATATTCCTTGAAACCTATCTCCGCAGACACTGCAGGTGAACAGATCCCCATCTTCCCCCCCTACATGCTTCTCTACCATTCTCTGTTGGTGACACGACCTAAGGATCTAAGCTGAACACCCGAGATACTTCCTTGGTTCCCTTGCACACCCCTTCAGTGAATTATAAGCTGCAAAATGTCAAGCCATCCATGGTTGAATTCAAACATACAATCCTAGCCCAAGAAACATTGGTCTGACAAGACTAATTATTGTTAGTTTGTTATATTAGTATAGTTGGTATTGCTGTTTCATTATTTCTTCTCAAATAATGAAAAAGCAACTCAACCCCCTTTAGGGTTCTCTCAAAGAACACCAACTCAAGGGAATCAATACCCAGCCAAACTACGTGTTTTCCCAGTCCATCCTTACGGACTCACATAACAGACCGCTGCCTGAGGCCTCACTGCTGCTGTCCACTCTAACCACGCTTTTTACTCTCTCTAAAGTCACCTGCATTTCCTTGACACCATTTCTTCTTAAAAACTCATCCTCCCCTTATCTCTCTCATTTTTGGGCACTGTGTAGATTTACCACATTGCTCTGGCTGTCATGGCCTTATTTCTCCTTTGTCCCTTATCTAGATTCTAAACACAACTAAACCCGAGGTCTGACCTGGGAAGAAGTGTAGAGGAGGGAAGATCATTTAATTTATAATCCAATATCCTTTCCTTTTGTGCATTTCACATAATCAAACACTCTAGATATCATGACAATATCTATCCTAAATATCTCTTTAATCTGTCCTTTCCTTTCCAAACAATGATCCTTTGTCTGGGCTCATTTTCTCATCTCTTATCTGGACCACTCCATAAGCCTCCAGCTTTTCCTCCCTGCCTCTAGCATTATTCCCTTCAAATCCACTCTCCATTAGCTTCCCAGTGCTCTAATTCAACAACCTAACTTTATGTTCCTCCACTCCACCACACACACTCC
This sequence comes from Mustela putorius furo, assembly GCF_011764305.1. Taxonomy (NCBI): domain Eukaryota; kingdom Metazoa; phylum Chordata; class Mammalia; order Carnivora; family Mustelidae; genus Mustela; species Mustela putorius. Next base: position 23,663,527 of record NW_025422368.1, on the reverse strand, counting down.
CCCCGCACACACACACACCATTTGGTTACCAACTCACCAGCCATGGGAATGAACTACCTTGAAAGTGGGTCCCCCATCCTCCAGTAGCAGCTGAGCCACCCAGATGATGTCAGATGAAACAGAGATGAGCTGTGCCTAGCAAGTTCTGACCAAATCACACAATCCTAAACAAAGAAATGAAAGTAATCGCTCTCAGCTGCAAAGTTTTAGGATGGTTTGTTAATCATCATTAGGTAACAAACGAGGTAGTTCTGTTGACTAAAACCAGAGTATCTGTGACCTTTCCTCCTTTGTCAATCATACCGCTTTCTTTCAACTTTGTGTACCTTGATTTTCCCTTGTTCAATTTTTTATAATATGGCTAAGTGATTAGTTAGAATGATTTCTCATTATCAAATGCTGTGGGAAAATGCATATATTTGACGTATGTTATTTCCCACTTTTCAGCAACACAATAATCATTTTTTACTAGAAGATACACTTTTTCAAAAGTCTTACCCAAAAACATATCATGATGACTTTTGGTGCAACAAGCAAGAAATTATCAGAGAGAAATATAAAGGCATGCGAGAGCTTGTATGTCAGATATGTATCTTATATGTATCTTATTCAGGACTGGTGGATACTGGCTGTGTTTTCTGAGTGAACAGACTTTATGAAAAGTAATCTGCCTAATTCACCCAGTCATGTCAACCAGGAGTGCCAACCATCCTGCTTCTGACTTTTTCAAGCACTCTGGCCTACAGACTCTAACACGCTATAAGACCTGAGTAGGATCAAAACTTCCTTCCATTCAGAATTGCTTTGAAAATTCTGACCTGCAAAAGAAGAAGAAATAATCCTGGACAAGAGTTAGTAAATTCAATATCATATCAGATCTGAATGTCAATAATTAATTGTAATTATTTTTCTATATTTACTACATCATTCAACAGCTTTGCCTGCTACATTAGAGAACGATAAGCTTTGAACTAAACATCTTCTTGTCTTAAAGCCAAGACAAGTTTGGATATCTGCTGGTCTACTCTTCCCTTTCAGGAGGAATGAGATTCTTCATAATCAGCCCTATTCCTATGTCTGCAGTGAGCAATCTTTCCTAGTCTTCCTTTCCTAGCCCTATGACCATAAACACTCCCCACTCCGATTATTATTACCTCCTTCTAGGAGAGATGTAGAGTCTCTCCCTTTTGAGTGAACATCTCCACTCTAAGTTATGTGTTTGGCAACATTACTCATTCAGTCAGTCAGTACTTTTTTTTGAATGTTTGCTATGTTTTGGGCATCGTTCTGGGAACTTTAGTTTTAGCCAGGAACCAAAGAGATAAGGTCTGCTCTCATGGACTTTAAATTTTAGGGGGGGGGGGTGATTCTGTCACTTAAAAAAATCAGTGAACAAGATAATTTCAGGTATTGCTACAAAGAACACATAACCCAGTAATGTGCTAGAGAGGCTGGGCAGACACTTCTGGTGTGATGCCAAGAGAAGCCTCCTAGAGTAGGGAGTCTACAAAGATGAGCCACCCCTCTTGCTCTGGGCTTGGTCTGACAAGCTCTGTAATATGCTAACAGCCTTCTTCAGTGGCAGTAGGAATAGGAAATAATCTGAGGGGGATTCTTTTGATGTGAATTGGGTTTTTTTTTTTTTCTCTCGTTTCCTCTGATTGGAGCCAGCAGAGATGTCAGAGCCCTGGGTTTCAGAAAGCGGGCACAGCAGATTAGTTGCCTCAGGCGGCCATAACAAATCACTACACACCTGGTGGCTTGAAACAACAGAAACGTATTCTGTTGCAGTTCTGGAGGCTCCAAGTCCAAGATCAAGCTGCTGGTGGCCACGTTCCCTCTGAAGGCTCTAGGGAAACGTACTTCTTGCCTCCTCACAGCTTCTGGTGGTCTGCTAGCAATCCTTGATGTTGCTTGTTTTGTGAGAGCACAGCTTTTCTCTCTTCACATGATTTTCCTTCCTGTATCTCCTCTCAGTCTCTGTGTGCAAATTTCCGTCTTTATATAAAGACACTAGTCATTGGATTTAGGACCTACCTTAATCCAGTGTGACCCCACTATAACTTGATTATATCTGCAAAACCCCCTTCCAGATAATGTCACCTTCAAACATTCTGGGTAGACAGGAATTTGCAGGGGAACACTATTCAACCCACAAGAGACAGAACAAACTAGAACTCTAATTAGTGGGAGGAAATACATCCCAGCAACTTGATGGGGCTGAAGAGTGGGGACCTCTTGAGAGGCATGGCCTGTGGAATCTAGAAGCAATATTGTTTACCATACGATTTTTAGTTTGTGCCCAGTGTTATCAATCCCTTATGTTATCCTTAAGAGTTAAGTTAAATTTGTTAAGCCACTAAATGCTCCTAGGAAGGGCTTCAGAAAATGGGTCCCTCATTAAGCAAAAAAGAGTGAAGAGATCACGGCAGCCCGGCGAAGCGATTGTTACACGGCCAAGATTAATTGGCAGTCTCCATCTGAGATGACAATAAAAACCAGGACCAGCTGGCTGTCCCCAGAAATACTTGGAGACAGAATCTTTAATGATGCAGCCTTCATTCACTCACCCGACAACATTCATCCAGCACCTGCCATGTGCCAAGTACCATATTCATATTAGTGATAAAAGGCTGAGCAACAGGAGACTGGCCTCTGTTCTTGAGAATTCCACTGGCATCAAGGAGGATGAGAATTTGAAGAATGTCATTTGGATATAAAGGAAACTGTGACCCCATAATGCTGAGTTGACAACACACAACTTGCATTGATTATAAAGTGATTGATAGTACAACAAATGTTTGTTGACTGCCTCCCACATGCCAGGCTCTGTGCCAGATGCTGGCATTCAGAAGCAACATACTTCTTGCTCCCCTCCCATAGTTTCCCCTTCACTGTTCCATGGAATCATTAGACCCAACAAATCTACAAGATATTGATGTCCACTGATGACTTCCCCAAAATAATTTCTTTGATTGACTTGCTTCATTCAGAAATAGCCCCATCATAGTATCACATTTCATATGCTAACTTACTCATTCCAACCTGAAAAACACCCAGGTCAATCCCTCAATGTCCTTTTCCTTTACTCCTGTTGAAAACCCTATACCACTGCATAAAAACACATAGCACAGTTTGTTGAATAATGTAGACATTCATTCATTCATTCATTCATTCATTCCCATTTATTGAGCAACTACCATATATCAGGCAGTAGGATAGACATTAATTGTTAGTTTCCTCTTCTTTCCTAAATAAAGATTGCACATTTGTTTGTTGGTCTTAGGAATAAGTTTCATATAAAAGAGATAAAATTCTGAAAAATGATCTCATTATAATTTAACCAAAAAAAGAATCACTATAGTTCAGAAAAGTTACAACTCTTTGAGATCTTATAAGATCCCATCTCCAGCTTTTCTTTAATTTTGAATTTCCCCATGGACATAGTCCTGTCTTCTTTCCTTTTTGCCTTCTCCTTGTATCTCCCATTGAAGACAGCCACTCATTATTAAGTTTGGTCAACATGCATCATTTGCAATATTATCTCTGAATAAAAGCTAGGTGAGTAATTTGCATCTATGTTATAAAAGCTTCTAGAAATGAATGTCTAAGCCATCACTTGTGAACACACCGGATACGACTTGGTTCACTTTTCCTTTGCAGCTATGGACACCACGATATTTTGAAGCCAGCATTGTGTGGCAAGAGTCCATGAGTTTGGGATCAGGTCTGGCTTTGTGTCCCTACTCATCCGTTTTCTGCCTGGGTGAACCTAGGCAATTTACTTGAGCTTTTTTTTTTTTTTCCCTGCTGAAAACAACAGCTACATTTTGGGGCTACAGTGAGAACTGGAAACAATCAGTGAAAACTGTCTGGCACTTAACTCTTTGATGCCCTTACTATGATTAGTCTAGTCACGCCCCATAATCTATATAATCTCTTGGGTCTACTTATGGTTGCTTCTGACATTTCCACTTTCACCTGTTAGGTATCAGCTACGAGGGGCGCCTGGGTGGCTCAGTGGGTTAAGGCCTCTGCCTTCAGCTCAGGTCATGATCTCAGGGTCCTGGGATTGAGTCCCACATCAGGTTCTCTGTTCAGCAGGGAGCCTGCTTCTCTGTCTCTCTCTGCCTTCCTCTCTGCCTACTTGTGATCTCTGTCTGTCAAATAAATAAATAAATAAATCTTAAAAAAAAAAAAGATATCAGCTATGGTTGGATTTGTAAATGTAACCTAGCATCTTCCAAATGCAAAGGGGAAGAACACCGAGTCGAGATGGCATGGCACAAAAGTCAGTGTGCTCAAACTCGAGCTGTGAGATCTGAAACAGACTAACGACCATGGGCTGCTGGTGAGGTCATAAGCCTAAAATAAGTTGGCAGAGCTAACCCAGACTAGCACAAACAGACTTCTGAATTGGCACATAGCACAAAAGGTAGTTCTCCTTATGCCCAAATATAGATGTTGACTCACACAGTCTGGGTGAGACAGCTGAGGAACAAAGTGATATCATCCGAGGAGGCAGGATGACATCATTCTGCAAATGTTTTTCGTCTGTCTGGTTTTTGGCATTAGACGTTTTGACTCCTATTTCTCATGATTTCCGTCAGTCGCTCTTAAAGACTACCCTCCTTGAGGGAGGCAACATTGCTCCTATCTTTAAATTTCCTGTACGTTATAAATATTTTTCCATGTCTGACACGGTATCTGGTTTCCCCTTCGTTTATTCTACTGAAACTGGTCTCAAAAGGCCACTAAAAATAGGCTTGTTGCCCATCCACTAGATTCCTTTTTGTTTCCTCCCCTCTGGAACTGTGCACTGCAGGGGACACAGCTGATCAACTCCTCTTTCTTGCCCTACTCTTTCTTTGCTTCCTTATGCTTGTCTTGGGATTCTCTTTCTTCTGAAGATCACTTCTTATGAGCCTACTTCACTTGTCTCTCTTCCATATCTCCCCTGAGATGCTCTCCCAAGCGAACATTCTGGCCTTTTCTCTGCCCACAAGCGCCCCAGGCACCCGTGTCTCCCAGCTTCCCCATTCTAGGTGAGCACATTTGCAACAACCTTCGCCAAACCAAACCTGTTCAGGTCACTGCCCCAACTAAGAATTCTCAAATCTTTGATTTTTGCCATTGCCTTTAGGATAAAGCCCACGCACCCTAGGAGGACAGCCAAGCCATTCCTAACCTGGTCTTAGGGATCTTCTGAGCTTTGCCTCCCACCATGATGTTCCTCTGCCCTTACTCAGGCGCTTTCTGTATCTCTGTACTCTCCACCTCCAAAAGTCTTAACAGTTCCTCTGAGATCCAGTTCAAGAGTCATTTCCTTAATCCCTTCCTCCCTGTTGCCCCGGGAGCATTAGTGGCCCCCTCCTGGTTCCCAAGACAGTTTTTGCCGACTGCTAATGTAGCACTTACCACATTCTCTAACTGTCTGCTCTGCCCTCATCTGTCTGTTCCCTTAGATGGTGACTTCTGGAGAACAGTGACATCACCCTTTGTGGCTGAGTAGTCACACCACCAGCACTGCGCCTTGCAGATAATTACATCCTCAATACAAGTAGTTCTCCATTTCCACGGAACCCGTTTTTCAAAGATCAGTCTTCTAATCAGGTCCAGTTATTTTATTACTTAAAATGGGAGAGACAGAGAGAGAGAGAGAATAGCTCTGCCATGAATAAAATGTATTCTAGGCCATATTTAGGTTTTCATGGCAGAACTCTTTTTCACTCTCTCTATATAATTAAACTGTGGCCAAAAGAAAGCTGTTCCACGGTTTCTTATGCATGACCAACTTCCAGGTCAGCTAGATTCCAGTGCATAATCACCAGAAAGAACCAGGATGTCTAATCTACCCTTTGCAAATAAAAGGGCCTACTCAATTGTATAAACTCTTCTAAGACAACAGGGTATCATTTAGTACATTTCTTCCCCCAAGGAGATGAAATAAGGCCTGGATGTGTATTATAGCAGATACACATAAGCTCTAATTTTGTTTTGCAAAATAAATGGTTACTTAAAACTAAGCCTGGATCAACTCAAATACATCGCATAGCTAACCCAGACAGAAATAAAGCTCATGATGCTGATCGAGAAGAGCACTGTCTTTCTTTCACCTGCTCTACTCAGTCAAGATCTACTTCAGCAACGATCTTTGTGTAGGATTAGCTAGTAGAGTTCTTCGGCTCAGGGTTTCATAAGAGCAATAGCCAAATCTCTCTTGTGAGTGACCGAATTTCCACTGTTCGAGGGCATGTACAATTTACAATATGTATCTTCATAAAAATGAATGATCTGTATGGAGACCTGGCATATATATCATGTGGGGATTATTTCATTTCCTCAAAATAGCCCTCTGAAGTTGAAACTATTATTATTTCTATTTTATAGATGAGGAAACTGAAGGTCAAAAAGTCAGGTCACTTCCTTATGTTGCAGAGCCCTTCAGCAGTGACCTGGGAGTTAGGAACGGAGTCCGACTCCAGTGAACTTAGGGGACAGACAGATATTTTTGGTATCGGTTGCTCGCACCTGCTCATGAAGAGATCGATGACAGCCCGTAAGCAACATGGTTAAGGAAATGTGGCCAGCCAGGTTTGAATCTTTATGCACTTTCTTCCAGTCCCATCTCAAGGACTGAGACTCCATCACTTCTAGGTACAGAAGACTTTTATCTCTTTGATGTTAAAAAGAGAGTGGGCAAGGTAGAGATGCCAGGGGGAGTTAAATTGTATGAATGCAGTTTCTAGCTCAAACTTCAGCTTGTAATGACATGCAGATAAGTGGAGACCCTGCTCAAATCCCTTAGGTCTAAGCACACCCTACTAGAAAGACTTCTGCCTTTTCCTGGATCTATCCTCCACCTTCCAGAGAAGCTTTGTAGCCTGGAGCCCAGGAGACTCTGGAACAGGATGGTCAACCACTACCATGCAATCACTTCATTCATATGGACATTTCTTTTGTAAACTGACCCTTCTCTGTCACTCATTCCAGTGTCCACTGGAAAAATGCTCCCTTATTGCTTTTGAAGTAGGAGAGCCAACATACTAAGGTTTATCCAACCTATTCCATTTTCAGCAGAATTTTTGAAAACAGCGCTGTGTTCTTCTACTCCCAAGATAAGCTATCTGCAAATATTTCTTCTTAATCTCCTGTTATTATGTTCCTGGCATGATCAGTTTTTTCCTGAAGAAGATGGCTTCCTACATTGTATCTCCAGGAATAAATGTTACCTTCTCTCAAACAAATCACCTTGAGGCTATCATTTAAAGTTGGATTTAATAATTACTCAGTGCAGAAATTAATGCATTCTATTAGCTGAAATTGAATTTTTTAAAATCTTAACAATGATGATATGGCAAGACACAAAACACATACCATATGCTGAGGATGTGGGAAAGCAGACATTCTCATATATTGCTGGTAGAAGTATCCATTGATGAAACTTTTCACAGACAGCAATTTGGCAATATCTATTGAAATTACAAGTGCATTTACAGATGATTCATAGGTGATTCACAGCAGCATTGTTTCATAACAGCAAAAGATCATAGTCTATCCATCAATGCAAGTTTACAATGCAAACTTAAAAAAGACTGAGAAAGCCCCATCAGTGATAGGGAATGGTATTTAAACCACCTGTGTGACTGTGTGTGTGAGAGTACGCATGTATGTGAGCTGCGGTGTGCTGATTCATGTTCAACCTTACTCAGTTCCCTTAGTTCAACACAATTAATTCCCTAAGTGTGGCTCCATGAGTGTTGGTTGACAAGTAAGAGGAAAGTCAAACAATGAAAATATAGTCTGGAGAGGCGCCTGGGTAGCTTAGTTGGTAAGCAACTGCCTTTAGCTCAGGTCAGGATCCTGGAGTCCTAGGATTGAGCCCCGTATTGGGCTCCCTGCTCAGTGGGGAGCCTGCTTTTCCTTCTCCCCCCAGCTCATGCTGTCTCTCACTCTCTCTCTCATAAATAAATGAATAAAATTTTTTAAAAAAAGAAAAGAAAGTATATTCTGGAGCGTCATTTGTTCATCAATGAAGTGAGTGACTTCTTTGCCAAATTGGATAATAATTTCAAAAACTGGAAGACTATTTCCTCAATTTTTGTTACTTTCATGAGGACAGACTTAGGTTTAATTTGTATTAACATTTTGCCATCCTTTTCTTAATTCTAGACAATCATCAAAACAAAAATGATTTGTATCATTAACTGATTTCTATGGGGGAAATACTGCCCCCATGGCCAACTTCAACCAAGCAATGTGACATCATTGAATACACAATGGGAAGAGATGAACATACCTACAGGAACAACATTATATAGTGTTTCCATCATATAGATGTAGTAGATGCAAATAAACTCATGACATACATATAATAGTGTTAGGAAATAAAATAATCAGGAAGTGATTTTTAAAAGGTTTTATTTATTTATTTGTCATAGAGAGAGAAGTGAGAGCAAGCACAGGCAGACAGAGTGGCAGGCAGAGGCAGAGGGAGAAGCAGGCTCCCTGCCAAGCAAGGAGCCCGATGTGGGACTCGATCCCAGGACGCTGGGATCATGACCTGAGCCGAAGGCAGCCGCCCAACCAACTGAGCCACCCAGGAGTCCCAGGAAGTGATTTTTAGCATTTCTTACCTTCTTTTTTTTTTTTTTTTTTCATTTCTTACCTTCTTAACTTAATTGAAAGTTTACTTATTTTTTCATAGCTGTTGTATTTAGTAACCAGCTCACAAAATTCCTGAAAAATGTAACAACTGGCTCTTGTTTACTTATGACATGGTACCATACTAATTATGTGTATAAATGTGTACAGTTAGACTGTCCCACCAGGAAGGAAAACACATTTGGATGAAAATCTGAAGAAAGTTCAAATGTAGGGTCTTTTAAAAATGTTACGAGCGAGGTTAAGGAAACACAAAGAGATGCTGAGAAATCTGTGAATATATCAAAAGATGTTGAATTTAAAGTTCAAGTGGATGAAGTGCATGGTATGTAAATTATATCTCAATAAAGCTGTTTTTCAAAAAGGGGAGATACTGAGGCTCCCAGGGACTAGAAGTGGCAGGAAGCCATTACCACGAGAAGAGAATGGTTAACCAGAGCACTGTGAGAAATAAGGACCAGCAAGAGCTATAGTTATAGAAGGACTCAGTCATCACCTCAACTGTAGCTCAAAAACAGAGGAAATTGGGGATGGGAAGTTTGGGATAGCCCAAACTTCCAGCTTCTACTAGTGCCTCACATCGGCCAAACCCAACTGTAAGTCAGAGAGGACTAGGGAAGATGGCTGATGAATTCATAGGGGTCAACTCCCTAGTGCCCAGAGCAGATATCTAAAGGTTAGATAATGGATCTGAGGGCAAACAGAGAACAGTATTTATTGGCTCCCCTCAGAGACCAGCAGATAGGAATCTGCAAAACTGAAAATAGATTTACCGTTATAGTAGTGAAATTATAAGTGATCCTCCACTACTACTTTCCTAAATTTTTATTATTATGTTATAATATCTTTTTTAAAAGGAGGGCTTATAGGAAGGCTAGAGCAACAAAGCACCAAAAACAAACCAGAATTACGCCTCTAATACATATCAGCTTAATCTTTTATTACCACAGCTGCTTGAAATTAAGCTGAATTTGAAAAGTAAAACATGTTAAAAAAACAAGGTTTTAAACACACAATAAAAGTGCAAAAACATATGCCTACTTTTAAGTTCAAATGAGGTTAGCATTGTTACCTCACACACGCGCGCGCACACACACACACACACACACATTTGCTAATCAAGTATAAGTATAGTATATTTCTGGAAGAAACACAAGAAACTTGTGTTCAGGGAAGGAGAAATACAGAAAGACATAGACATTTCACTCTAACATTTGTAGCTTTTGAATTTTGAACCATGTGAATACATTACCTATTTTGAAAAAGAAGTAACATTTAAATTTAAAAAATTAAAAATCAGGGATGCCTGGGTGGCTCAGTTGGTTGGATGACTGCCCGGGTCCTGGGATCAAGTCCCGTATCGGGCTCCCAGCTCCATGGGAGTCTGCTTCTCCCTCTGACCTTCTCCTTGCTCATGTTCTCTCTCACTGTCTCTCTCTCAAATAAATAAGTAAAATCTTTAATTAAAAATCAGGGGCGCCTGGGTGGCTCAGTGGGTTAAAGCCTCTGCCTTCGGCTCAGGTCATGATCTCAGGGTCCTGGAATGGAGCCTCATGTCGGGCTCTCTGGCTCAGCGGGGAGCCTGCTTCCCCCTCTCTCTCTGCCTGCCTCTCTGTGTACTTGTGATCTCTCTCTCTCTGCCAAATAAATAAATAAAATCTTTTAAAAAAAAATTGAAAATCAACCAAAAAAAAAAAAACAAGTAAATCTGTGGTAGTCCACAAATCAAGGCAGGTCACAAATCACTTGATTCTCTACAATGTGTGTCATATCCGGCAGAAGATTTAAGAGTCAGTGTAAGTATTGCCACTTTCCCTTTTTCTTACCTCATAGATCATGGAAGTATCTATCAAGATGGAACTGCTCATAGCCAGAGTCCATAATTTATAAAGAGGAGACATGTTCCCTTCCACCACCACGACACTAACATTGGACATGCAGCATGAGTGCGAAATAACCTTTGTTGCTGTAAATTGCCAAGATTATGAGGTTGTTTGTTGCCACAGCATAGACAAGTCTATCCTCACTGACATAAGATGGAACCAGACAGCTCCTGGAATTATTTCCAAATAAAATATGAGATTTTTAAAAATAGTTAGTCTCTCATATTTAAAACAATACACATGTTAAAACCCATGGAAATATTGCTGTTTTCAATGACAGTATGTATATTAATTTGTGACTACGAATACTAAGCTGACAATTGGCAATTTATATATCAAAACCTCAAAAGTGCATACTGTTAGGCCAAACAATTATGCTTCTATGAATTAATGCTCACAGAATAATAATGATGATCATGGCTAAATTTTATTGAACAGCTATTATGCACCAGGCATATTTTAAGTACTTTACATAAATTACTTTAGAATGTTCATGTAATCCTATGATGTATGACCTATTATTATTATTATTTTTTAAAGATTTTGTTTAAGGGTGCCTGGGTGGCTCAGTGGGTTAAGGCCTCTTCCTTCAGCTCAGGTCATGATCGCAGGGTACTGGGATCCAGCCCCACATCGGGCTCTCTGCTCAGCAGGGGGCCTGCTTCCTTGTCTCTCTGCCTGCCTCTCTGCCTACTTGTGATCTCTGTCTGTCAAATAAATGAGGGAGCAAGAGATGACAACATGAGGAAGGTGGAAGGAACAGAGAGAGAGGGATTAGCAGCTCCCCATTGAGCAGGAGCCCAAGGTGGAGCTCATTCCATCCTAGGACCCTGGGATCATGATCTGAGCCAAGGGAAGACACTTAACTGACTGAGCTACCTAGTCACCCCTGACCTATTTTTTATTACAACACTTTTACACAAGGAGACTGAAGCTTGGAGAAGCTGAACAACTTGTTAAAAATTATATAACTAATAGAGTATCCAGAACTTTAAATCCACCAGCCTGATCCCAGAGCCCGTGCTTTCTTTTTTTTTTTTTTCTTTTGAAGATTTTATTTATTTATTTATTTGACAGACAGAGATCATAAGTAGTCAGAGAGAGAGAGAGAAAGAGTGAGGAGGAAAGAGCCCCAATGTGGGGCTTGATCCCAGGACCCTGGAATAATGACCTGAGCTGAAGGCAGAGGCTTTAACCCACTGAGTTACCCAGGTGCCCCAAGCCCGTGCTTTCAACCATTATGATATACTGCTACTTCTCCCTTATTTTAAATTTAATTTTAAAAATTAATTAAAAATAGGGGCACCTGGGTGACTAAGTTTGTTGGCTCAGTGGGTTAAAGTCTCTGCCTTCGGCTCAGGTCATGATCCCAGGTTCCTGCGATCGAGCCCCGCATCAGGCTCTCTGCTCAGCAGGGAGCCTGCTTCCCCCTTCTCTCTCTGCTTACTTGTGACCTCTATCTGTCAAATAAATTTTTAAAAAAATTAATAAAAAATAAATAAATTTAATTCTCCCCTTTACTTCTTTGACTTACACATTTCTTAATTTCCAAATGTATGTCTTTTTCTAGTAATCTTTTTTCCAAATTCATTGAAGAATAGCAATTGACAATAGCAATTGACAAATATAGTTGTACGTATTTAAAGTGTACAAAGTGATGATTTGATAGAGATACACACTTCATAGAATGATTGCCAAGATTGAGATAATTAATTAATATTTCTATCACCCCACACGGTTAATCCCCCCCTTTTTTTAAAAAATGGTAAGAATGCTTAAGATCTACTCTTGGCAACTTTCAAGTACAGATCATCGTCAACTTGTGCTGGGGTTATGTTCCGATAAACCCACTGTGAGTTGAAAATATAACAACTCAAAACTGCATTGAATGCACCTAGCCTACTGAACATCACAGCACAGCCTCACCCACCTTAAACGTGCTCAGAACATTTAACACTGGCCTGCAGTTGGGCCAATCATTTAACACAAAGCCTCTTCTATAATAAAATGTAGAATACCTCACATAATATGTTGAATACTGTACTGAACGTGAAAAACAAAATGGTTGTACAGATGAGCAATGGTTCTAAGTTTTTTGGCTGCCGCTGCCCAGCATCATAAGACAGGATCATACCTCATGCTGCCAGGGAAAAGGGGAAAGATCCAAATTCAAAATCTGAAGTATGGTTTCTACTGCCTGCCTTTGTTTTCACGCCATCATAGAGTCAAAAAATCGTATGTCTAACGACTGTAAGCTACGGATCAACTGTACACAATAGTGTATTAACTGTAGTCACCATGCTGTCCACTAGACCCACAGAAGTTCATCTCCTTAATACTGAAAGTCTGTCTCCTTTGACCTACATCTCCCCATTTTCCCCTGTCCCCTACCCCTGACAACCCGTTTCTATGAATTCAGGTTTTTCTTTATAGTCCACATAAAAGCGGTACCATACTTATTGCTATTTCTTAAATAGCTTTAAGGATGTAAATTATAGCACTGCTTTAGAATAACAAATTGGGGAAACAAAACTAACATCCAAATGTGAGAGAGTGTTGAATCAGTTGTGACTATAGAATACCATGCCTATTCAGCCACTTCTTAAAAATCATAAATAAGAGGCACCTTCGTGGCTCAGTCAATTAAGTGTTTGCCTTCAGCTCGGGTCATGATCCCAGGTCCTGGGACAGAGTCCCACATCAGGCTCTCTGCTCATCGAGGAGTCTGCCTCTCTCTCTCTTTCTCTCTGTCTCAAATAAATAAAATCTTTAAAAAATTAAATGAAATAAAAAATAAAAATTATGAAGAACATGAAAAGATGTCTGCAGTATAAAAAATGAGAATAAGTTTTTAAAAATATTGTTCCATTTTTTAGAAAGCATATGCATAGACAACAGCCTAGAAAGCTTAGTGACAGATCTGGATAGTAGATCTTACATGAGCTTTTCTAAGTGTCTCCAGGTATTGTCTGATTTTCCACAACAGCATGATAAATCCTAACATTAAAAATGCCATGCCGAGCTCGCACAGTAGATCCTGAAACAAGAGCTTGCACGCAGTTATTCTAGTTAGTAAGCCACCCCAGGGAATAGGTGTGGGGATGTGGAAGAGTGAGATGGGATGGAGGGAAAGCCAAATCAAAGATTAACTGTGTCATAAAGCTGATCACCACTGTGGGAAACTAAGACGTTTTCTCTAGAAATCTGTCTAAAGAGCCAGGTAGAGTGGACCTCGCCCTGGTCTGCTTAAGAGACATCAGGCAGGAGGATGTAACCACAGCTCCCTTCCCCATTGGTCAAGGGGACTAAGTCCCTCCTATTTCCGGTCTGCACATCTGCCAGAAGGGCTAAGAAGGTTGCTGCAGGCATCGCACTGGCCACAGCTGAGGAGCCAGGGGCAGAACGCTGGCGCTAAGCCAAAATGCTTATGGAAGTGCTGGAACAAACTGAAGTTAAAAAAAAAAAGATGAAATAAGAGGATGAGCACTGGGGCAAAAAAGACGGGGCCTCACATAGCATTGTATAAAGTTGAGAGATTGAAATACCAGCTTCAAGTCATGACTCTTTTCTTAAATAAAACGCGGTGAAATGGGGCACTGGGTTGCTCAGTCAGGTAAACATCTGCCTTTGGCTCAGGTCACTATTTCAGGGTCCTGGGATGGAGTCCTGCCGCCTGCATCGAGCTCCCTGCCTAGTGGGGAGTGTGCTTCTCCCTTTCCCTCTGCCCCTCCCCACTACTCCTATTCTCTCTCAAACAAATAAATAAAATCTTAAAAAAAAAAAAAGAATGTGGTAAAACCCAAGTTTTATTTCCTTTTTTCATTTAGCATAAGAGCTCTTGTAGTAGGAAAGCCTAAGTGTGAGGCATTGAAACTCTTTGTGTCGCCCCATCCAGTCAAGATACTAAATAAAAACCCATATCACATCTCAGAGGGGCATGGCAGAGATTAGAACGAACCTCAAAGATTTAAGGGATGTAGAGGCGTGGCTCCCATTAAACAACCATCCTGGCATTGACAGAAACCAGATTGTGGATGATGTGTACCACCTAGACATTGACAAGGGAAAAGCACCAGTCACAGCTCCCAGGCTGGATGTGGAGTCCTCGTGAGAGCAGACTAGCAGGGCCTCAAGCACACACCACATGGTTATCGGTCTGGTGAGTATATTCCTTTCCATATCAATCAAAAAGTAGAGTGAAAAGCAGTATATACAACAGTATATATTCCCAGGCTTGTCCCAAGACTATGTAAATTCTCCCTTTTCCAGTAATAAGGAGCTGTACTTTAGGTACATTCTACAGAAATTACATTGGTCAATATTTTGAGGATACATGTTAATAAGCAAGATGCGGGATACATTCTAGGTGCCTTATAAGACATATATAATCCAGAGGGTGAGAAATTAACCCTGTGAAGATCTAAAGACATTTGAGTGCAGGCCATGCAGAGATGTCCCCCAAAGTACTTCTTACCTGTAAGCAAGCAGCACACCACTTCTTAGGTCTCTTAGGTTTTGCTTGCAGAATGTTCCACACTGAGGTCCACTGCGTGAAGCCATTATAAGGTGACCTGGAAGGTTTCTAGCTTTAGTAGAGCTCACAACAGGAGAAGGCTTTGCAGCAGGTCCAGTTTTCCGTGAAAGCAGCCTTGCTGCTTGGGCCATGGGTGCCAGCAGATCCAAGGCCATGTGAGGAAGAGGGGTCACGTGGGCTCTTTGATTAAGTCCCAATGACAGGACCACCACGCAGCATCTCGGCTTCTCAAAGCAACGCTCTTCCATTTGCTGCAGAGAACTATACACAGCATGGGAAGGGAAGCTCCTGGAAGGCTGCTGGGCCCAAGATAGCACGTATACCTCACTGTAGGACATCAAGGGTCCGTGTGGCCAGACGTGCTCACCATGAGCTGAAGGCTCTCAGCTCCCCAACTTATACGGTGAGGGGGGCCTAGGAACAACATACAGTAAGATTGCTGGAGGCTGCTCGAGAACATGCAGAAAGCACAAAGAAGCTACATGAGAGATGACCCAAGACCTCAGGATCACCGTGCTGTGTACAGACTGGCACCTCTTCCTTGTTACAGTGTTCCTGTGACCACCTAACAAAGGAAGAAAAACCCACGCTGGGTTCATAGATAGATCAGCTTGGAGAAGTTTGTAGGGGTGCACAATGGACTGTTGCCCAGAACATTTTCATTCAGGGGTGGTCTTGAAAGACAGTGGTGAAAGCAAACCCTCCATACAGGCAGACTGCTACTTAAAAGAATGATTAAATTATCTTTGTACACATTCACATATTAACTCATGAATCTGTTACTTCTATCCACAAGATTTATATAGGTGGGGCTTAAAAATAACATGTTAGGGACACCTGGGTGGCTCAGTCGGTTAGGTGTCTGCCTTCGGCTCAGATCATGATCCCAGGATCCTGGGATCAAGTCTTGCATCAGGCTGCTTTTTCAGCAGACAGTCTGCTTCTCCCTCTGCCTGCTGCTTCCCCTGCTTGTGCCCTCTCTCTCTGTCTCTCTGACAAATAAATAATTAAAACCTTTTTTAAAAAAATTAAAAATGACATTTGTATTGTTTGTTTAAATTACCTGGATTTAAATTGCATCACCAATAATGAAAATGAAGTATTTTTTAAAAGATTTTATTTATTTATTTCACAGAGAGAGACATGGCAAGAGAGGGGACACAAGCAGTGGGAGTGGGAGAGGGAGAAGCAGCCTTCCTGCCAAGCAGGGAGCCTGATGCAGGGCTCAATCCCATGACCTTGGGATCATGATCTGAGCTGAAGGCAGACATTTAATGACTGAGCCACCCAGGTGCCCCAAAAATGCAGTATTTACATTACAGGTTGCCCCCGCTATCCAAAAGCAGAGCATTCCTATGAAACCTTTCAAAGGAAAGGCATAAAGCAAAGAAGCAATTACCATTAACTTATATGGAACATTTTGAGCATTCTCAGACCCTCAAAATAACCCCCCAATCTGATACCTTAAGACACATCTTGCTAAAAGATGCACCAAACAAATCAAGATAAAGCTCATGCCCACAGAGGCCATTCAAAGCTACAGCAGCTTGATGCTGAGGTGCTAAGTTCTTGGGGAAGGAGCTTGGCAGTGTCACTCTTATTGCCTTTCTAACAGCTGGCCACAAAACGAATGCTAAACACTATTTTCAATTTTTGCCTTTTCTCCTAAGAGCAAAAATCGTCTTCAGCTTTCTTTCAGTTAGCGAAAACATGTACCAGTGTAGGTCTTTCAAAAAAGTGAGGTGATGTGGGGCGCCTGGGTGGCTCAGTGGGTTAAGCCTCTGCCTTCAACTCAGGTCATGATCTCAGGGTCCTGGGATTGAGCCCCACATTGGGCTCTCTGCTCGGCAGGGGGCCTGCTTCCCTCTCTTTCTCTCTGCCTACTTGTGATCTCTCTGTCAAATAAATAAATAAAATCTTTAAAAAAAAAAAAAGTGAGGTGATGTAATGCAAACTTTCGAAAAGCAAGGCATACCTATACGAACAATGTTGATAAGAAAGAATGGAGGGGAAGACTTCCAAGACCATACAGAGAGCACACATAGGAAGTAACAGGCCCTTTGAGAATGCTATCATTATTGCCTCAGCAGTGGGAGATTTGGTGGTGAGCAAAAGAACAAGGAGGCAAAGTGAAATAGCAGAGGGATAACAGGATTTCAGAACCAGACAAATGTGGCTTTGAGTCAAGGCTCTGCCAATTATGAAATGAATGCTTTTGGAGAGGTTATTTAATCTCTCTAAACCTCAGTTTTCTTTTTTGTGAATCAAAGTTAATGATACTCTAACTAGTTGTGGGTTTTTTTGTTGGTGGCTTTTTGTTTTTGTTTTTGTTTTGTTTTGTTTTGTTTTTGGTGGGCAGCAGAGCAGGTTTATTGAGTGATGGTACAAAGCTCCCAAAGAGGGAGGGGACCTGAGAGGGTTGCCTGATACTTTAGTTCTTAACTACGTTTCTGCCAAGTATAGTTGTGCAACCTGTGAACTGAACAAAAGTACCCAGGGAAGAGGTCAAAAGGGGCTGACATTCCATTCTCAGACCACTGGGAACATCCTACCATGCACAGGTATTTGCATTTCTAATTTGCAATTCTCCCCCTGTAGTACTTCATTCCTGACTGTTATCAGGGTTTGAATGAGATAACATATGTAAAACACCTAGTGGGTAGTAATAAATGATAGTTGCTCTTGTATTTTGTTGTCCCCCAAGTCCATCAGTTACAGAAAGCACAAGGCTTGCATGATAAAGATGGTCACAAAAGGAAGAGCATAAAAAGAGACACATAGATGATGGGATAGAACAGAGTACCCAGAAATGGATCCTCAACTCTATGGTCAACTAATCTTTGACAAACCAGGAAGGAATGTCCAATGGAAAAAGACAGTCTCTGCAACAAATGGTGTTGGGAAAAATTGGGTAGTCACATGCAGAAGGATGAAATCAGATCATTTTCTTACATCACACACAAAATAGATTCAAAATAGATGAATGACCTAAACATGAAATCAGAAACCATCAAAATCCTAGAGGAGAACACAGACAGCAGCCTCTTTGACCTTGGCCACAGCAACTTCTTGCTAGATTTGCTCCAAAAGCAAAAATAAACTAGTAGGACTTCATCAGGATTAAAAGCTTTTACACAGCAAAGAAAACAGTCAACAAATCCAAGAAACAACTAACAGAATGGGATATATATCAGATAAAGGGCTAGTTTCCAAAAGCTATAAAGAACTTACCAAACTCAATACCCAAAGAACAAATAATCCAATCAAGACATGGGCAGAAGACATGAACACACATTTCTTGAAAGGACACATCCAAATGGCCAACAGACACATGAAAAAGTACTCAAAATCACTTGGCATCAGAGAAGTACAAACCAAAACCACAATGAGATACCACCTCATACTAGTAAGAACCGTTAATATTAACAAGTCAGGAAACTACAGATGTTGGTGAGGATGTGGAGGAAGGGGAACCCTCCTACACTGTTGGTGGGAATGCAAGCTAGAGCAGCCATTCTGGAAAACAGCATGGAGGTTCCTCAAAAAGTTGAAAACAGAGCTACCTACAAACCATCAACTGCACTACTAGGGTTTTACCCCAATGATACAAATGTAGTTATCCGAAGGGGCATCTGCATCCCAATGTTCAAAGCAGCAATGTCCACAGTAGCCAAGCTACAGAGAAAGCCCAGATGTCCATGGACAGATAAATGGATAAAGAAGATGTGATATATTTATACACAAACACCCACACAATGGAATCCTACTCAGCCATCAAAAAATGAAATCTTGCCATTTGCAATGACATGAATGGAACTAGAGGGTATTATGCTAAGTGAAATAAGTCAGACAAAGACAATTATCATATGATCTCACTCATATGTGGAATTTAAGAAACAAAACAGAATCATAGGGAAAGGGAGGGAAAAATAAAACAAGACAAAGTCAGGAAGAAAAACCTTAAGAGACTCTTAACCATAGGAAACAAACTGAGGGTTGCTGGAGGGGAGGGGGGTGAAGAGATGGGGCAACTGGGTGATGGGCATTAAGGAGGGCACTTGAGGGGCGGCTGGCTGGCTCAGTGGGTTAAAGCCTCTGCCTTTGGCTCAGGTCATGATTCCAGTGTTCTGGGATCAACACCACATTGGGCTCTCTGCTCAGCGGGGAGCCTGCTTCCCCCCCACCTCTGCCTGCCTCTCTGCCTACTTGTGATCTCTGAATGTCAAATAATAAATAAAATCTTAAAAAAAAAAAAAAAAAGAGGACACTTGAGATAATGAGCACTGGGTATTATATAAGACTGATGAATCACTGACCTGTGCCTCTGAAACCAATAATATACCATATGTTAATTAACTGAATTTATTTTTTTTAAACTTTATTTATTTGTCAGAGAGAGAGAGAGAGAGCACAAGCAGTGAGAGCAGCAGGCAGAAGGAGAAACAGGCTTCCCGCTGAGCAAGGAGCCCGATATGGGACTCGATCCCAGGATCC
Source organism: Mustela putorius furo (assembly GCF_011764305.1). Lineage (NCBI taxonomy): Eukaryota > Metazoa > Chordata > Mammalia > Carnivora > Mustelidae > Mustela > Mustela putorius. The sequence goes on along the minus strand of NW_025422368.1, from coordinate 23,643,952 downwards.
CGGGATCACGACCCGAGCCGAAGGCAGACGCCCAACCGACTGAGCCACCCAGGCGTCCCTGTTAATTAACTGAATTTAAATGAAAAGGAAAACAAAAAACAAAAAGGAAGGGCATGTCTCTGACCAAACCTGCTTCCTTGGATAGACTTTAAAAGCCAGAAGGGCTAGGGGACCTGTCTTAATCACCTCTAGATGTTCCCAGCACTTAGCACTAAATAAATATTTGATAATATTTGTTAATAAATATTTGAATGACAGCTTGATTGAATGAATGAAAGGATAATTTTACCTCCCCCCCTTTTTTTTAAACAAAGTAAGAGTGACCAAAGCATCTTTGAAAATATTTGCTTAGGGGGCGCCTGGGTGGCTCAGTGGGTTAAGCCTCTGCCTTCGGCCCAGGTCATGATCCCAGGGTCCTGGGATCAAGCCCCACATCAGGCTCTCTCCTTGGCGGGGAGCCTGCTTCTCCCTCTCTCTCTGCCTGCCTCTCTGCCTACTTGTGACCTCTCTGTCTCTCTCTGTCAAATAAACAAATAAAATCTTTAAAAAAAAAAAAAAAGAAAAAGAAAATATTTGCTTGGAACCCTTCTTTAGTGTTTTTCCATCTGTTGGGTTCAGCGCGCGAGTTCTAAGTCTGCGTTTTCCATCAGTCTTGAGGCCATGCAGAGAATAAATCTGGGTTGATATTCAGAGTATGTGGCTTCAAATGTCTGAAATTTAGACAGACAATCCTGAAGTAGTGAAACCAAGGAAGTGACAGCCCCACAAATCCTCCAAGCTCCTCTCTCTGTCCCTTTACCAGGTAATCAGCCTGGCTTCTGGCCGGCGGAAGTGAAACGAAACCACCCAATAATGTTATGTTGGTCAAACCTAAGTCTGTTCATTTAGCATTTTTCAGCTGATTCTTGCTGTCACTTCCATTCTTTTAGACTACACAAAGTGAGTCTGTTTCTCTCTATTAAGCTTGCTGAACTATTTGGTTGGTGAAGGCAGCTGCTAGGATAGGGAGGAATTGCCTGTGACCCTCTTTTGGACATTTCCAAACTCCTCCCCCTTCTCAGCTGCGCAAAGGAGGCTGCAACCTGACTGTGGCACTAGAAGCAGCCCAGGGAGCTTCCAAAACAGTCCCCTTGGGGGGCAAAGGAGGGACGCAGGGAGATAGTATGGAAACCAAGTCTTCCCCTAAACAAAACTTTCGGTCCAATCCAGCAAAACAATGTTTTCAGGACAGCAGATTCAATTTTCCTGCAGTTGCCTCTGATTTAGTGTAAGTGATCTGAACGAGCTCTAAAACATGATACGATGGCATAAAATCCAATGCGCGTGCCTCCTGTCGGTCATTTCTTCTGCGTGTGCTCCCTCCGCTCTCCCACAGCCTGGTTATAGGCCTCTCTTCCTCCTAGTTCACCGCCAGCTGGGCTTATTAACTTGTCAGAATTAAATTTTACACATTGTGCTGACAGTTTTAAACGGCACGGAGAACTCCAGGGCCTGGAACGATAATAGCAGAAAGGAGCTGCCACAAAACTTCCCCATAGAAGGGCAGCCCTGGTGAGGCTCAGAAGGAGCCTTTGTTCTCCTCAGAACAGCTAATCTCTCCTGCTAAATTTGCCTTGCCTGCAATCCCAGAGACTTCTGAGGAGTTCTGTTCTTTGATCACTTCTTCTGTTGCTTCTAACACGTATCTTCATCACAGTGGGCCAAGTCTTTGACTGGTTTTAGCTGCCTGTTCTGAGGTGCTTTTAGGATAGACTGCTTTTTTTTTTTCCATAGCTTTTACTTATTTATTTGTCAGAGAGGGAAAAAGAGAGCACAAACAGGGGGAGCTGAAGGCAAGAGAGAAACTGGCTCCCCAGCCATCAAAAGAAATGAAATCTTGCCATTTGCGATGACGTGGATGGAACTAAACAAAAAAAGAAACTTGCTTCCATATAAGTAAGGATCCTGGTATAGGACTCGATCCCAGGACCCTGGGATCATGACCTGAACCAAAGACTGACACTTAACCAACTAAGCCACCCATGCATCCCTAAGGACAGACTGCTTTTAAATTAATCCTTATTTATATTCATTAACTTTGATGGAAAACAAGCAGGAAGATGCTGTCATTTTTCTAGGAGGACAGGATTTTTTAGAATTAATTGAAGCCCAGATAGCAAACTTTGGGGGCCTTTAAAAGAGCATATCTCTATAAATGTAGTTTAAAATCTTTTCTCATTAAATTATATATATATACATATATATATATATATTTTTTAAGATGTTATTTATTTGACAGAAAGAGATGCAACTCAGCAGAGAGGCAGACAGAGAGAGAGGGGGAAGAAGGCTCCCCACTGAGCAGAGCCCAATGCAGGGCTCGATCTCAGGACCCAGAGATCATGATCTGGGCTGAAGGCAAAGGTTTAACCCACTGAGCAACCCAAGAGCCCCTCTCATTAAGTTATATTAACTCGAGTTACTTCACAGCAAAATGGTGCCAAGAAGGAGAAAAAAATTACATTCTGCATAATTATTGTTTTGGAATGCCGCATTATAAAATCACAAAAGATTTGAAGAGAAGGTGATACAGATGTTTTTTAGATAAGTTTTTCTACTTTTGGTTCTAACAAAATAACTGAGGCCTATCATTCTGGTCCTGATCTAGGAAGTTCTAGGCTCCTTCAATTTCAAAAGGATTGAGCAAGACTCCCCTCCTTCCCAGATACTTTCCAATGCCCACCAAACATGGGCTAATTAACCCTTTAAACCTCATTTCTTTTTCTTTTTCTTTTTTTTCTTAAGATTTCATTTATTTATTTGACAGAGAGAGAGAGAGAGAGAGACAGTGAGAAAGGGAACACAAGAAGAGAGGGAGAACCGGGCTTCCTACTGAGCAGGGAGACTGGTGTGAGGGAGACTTGATCCCAGACCTTGGGATGATGACCTGAGCTGAAGGCAGATGTTAACAACTGAGCTACCCAGACACCCCTAAACCCCATTTCTCATATAACCCAGAAAACAACAACAGAAAGAGGAGTTGTAAGGGGGTAGGTTACAGCACGGACCCTGGTGCCAGACTAGCTCTACCATTTGCTACTTTTGTAACATTGGGCGAGTGGCTTAGGCTCTCTGGGCCTCATTTTCCCACCTATAAAATGGAAATAGTAACAGATTGCAGCACAGAGAATTATTATGGGGATTAAATGAGTTCATCTTCCTAAAAATGTTTAGAATAATGCTGTAGCACTATAGGAGTCTTGTTAAATAAAATTTTGTCTAGCAAAGTCTAATCCTGACTTTTATCTCTGAAATCAGAAGAGTTTTATCCATGAATCCAGTAGAAGAAATTGTTAGTAATTTTTAATGCCTTTTATATAAATAACATATCAAATAAGTACATGCATTACAGATTATAAATAGGCTAGATGTCTAACAATAAACAAATTTTTGTTAAAATATCAAGACATTTAATTTTAATGAAATACAAATTTATTATCAATATGTGCTTAAGTATAAAAAAGGTTGCTTTATTTATTTATACATAATACAAATATATTATGGGGGTGCTTAGCTGGTTAAGCATCAGACTCTCTGCCTGCCTCTCTGCCTACTTGTGATTTCTCTCTGTCAAATAAATAAATAAAATCTTTAAAAAAAAAAAAAAGATTTAATTATTTGACAGAGGGAGACACAGCAAGAGAGGTAACACAAGCAGGGGGAGTGGGAGAGGGAGAGGCAGGCTTCCCGCTGAGCAGGGAGCCCAATGCAGGGCTCAATCCCATGACCCTGGGATCATAACCTGAGTCAAAGGCAGACACTTAATGACTGAGTCAGCCAGGCGCCCCAAACATCAGACTCTTGATTTTGCTTACATCATGATCTCAGGGTCATGAGATCAAGCCCTGCATTGAACTCTACGCCAGGCATGGAGTTAGCTTAAGATTTTCTCTTTTCCTCTCTCTCTGCCCCTCCGCACCCCCACTTGTATGCATGCTCTCTTGCGCTCTCTCTTAAAAAGTAATATGTATTATGATTCTACTTTTTAGTATTTAACATATAATACATATAATATCTTATATAATGTACTATGTAAGAATGCAAAAAAAAAAAAAGTCTGAACAGATAAACACCAAAATGTTCATAGTGGTTATTTTGGGGTGATTAAATAATGGATGGTTTTTATTTACTTCTTTTTCAAAAATCTCTATCTTCTAAATTATCTCCAAAAATATTCATTACTTATGAATAAAGGGAAACTAAAAATTAATAACAAAAATATAGTTTTATGATTGTAGAAATATATTTTTTTCTGTGGGAATCTTTAAGGAAAATGAAATATAGGAGCACCTGGGTGGCTCAGTCAGTTAAGTGCTCTCAGGTCAAGTCATGATCTCAGGGTACTGGAATCGATCCCTGCTTAGGAGGGAGCCCGCTTCCTCTTCTCCCTCACCCCTGCCGATGTTCTTTCTCTCTCAAATAAATAAATAAAATCTTTAGAAAAATGAAAATGAAATGCATTAAATTCCTTCCATATAATCACAACTTCCATAAGCTTCAAATTTAGTAAAGATATATATATATATATACATATATTTATCCCATTGCCTTAGATGCTTTAAGGCACTGAAAGGTATTTTAAACAATCTTGCATTTATTACCTTGGATACTTTAAACATTTGTTCTCACTTTTATCATCATTAGCTATAGTTAACTAGTTTTATTTTGGTTTATTAAGTATAACCAAATTTTTATTTTACTTATTTATTTTAACCTAAATTTTATTTATCAAACATACAGTACAATATTAGTTTCTGGAGTAGAATTCAATTATTCATCACTTACATACAAGACCCAGTATTACAACAGGTGTCCTCTTTAATACCCCATCACCCATCTAGCCCATCCCCCCCCCACCTCCTTTCATCAACCCTCAGTGTGTTCTCTATTGTTAAGAGTCTTTTGTGGATTGTTTCTCCTCTTTTTTTCTTTTCCCCCTTCCAATATGTTCTTCTGTTTTCTTTCTTAAATTCCACATATGAATTAAATTGTATGGTATTGGTCTTTGACTTTTTTCAGTTAGCCTAATATACTCTAGCCCCATTCATGTCATTGCAAATGGCAAGGTTTCATTTTTTGATCACTTAGTAATATTTCATTGTGTGTGTGTGTATATATACACACACACACCATGTATTCTTTATCCATTCATCAGGTGATGGACATTTGGGTTCTCTCCATAGTTTGGCTATTGTTGATAATGCTGCTATAAACATTGGGGTGCATGTACACCTTTGAATCTGTATTTTTGTATCCTTTGGGTGAATAACTAGTAGTGCAATCGCTGGGTCATAGGGTAGCTCTATTTTTAATTTTCGGAGAAAGCTCCACACTGTTTTTCAGGGTGGCTGCACCAGCTTGCATTTCCACCAACAGTGCAAGAAGGTTCCCCTTTCTCCACATCCTCACCAACATCTGTAGTTTCCTAGGTTGTTAATTTCAACCATTCTGACTGGCATAAGGGGGTATCTCATTTGGTTTTGATTTGTATTTCCCTGATGGATGAGTAATGTTGAGCATCTTTTCATGTGTCTGTTAGCCATCTGGATGTCTTCTTTGAAAAGTATCTCTTCAGGTCTTCTGCCCATTTCTTAACTGGATTGTTTGGTTTTGGGGTATTGAGTTTGATAAGCTCTTTATAAATTTTGGAGACTAGCCCTATATCAGATATGTTGTTTTCAAATATCTTCTTCCATTCCATAGGCTGACTTTTAATTTTGTTGTATAACCAACACTATAGGAGTCTTGTTAAATAAAATTTTGTCTAGCAAAGTCTAATCCTGACTTTTATCTCTGAAATCAGAAGAGTTTTATCCATGAATCCAATAGAAGAAACCTTTAAAACAACTCATTACACTAAATTTGAGAACTGAAGTAGACTTCTATGAATACCATAATTTTAATTAAGTTTCTATAATCTAGCAAATAACAGAAATGAAAAGTTTTTAGGCATTATTATGTTGATTATATATATAATATATATATATTATAAATAGGCCTATTACAATAGGCATGTTATGCTTATTATTGCCTCTTATGAAGCAATATGATGACTACTTAATTGAGTACATTTTCCAAGAACCAGAGAGAAAAGTTAAATATATCACCTTACCAGTACTATCATTAAGGACATTTTACTAGATCACCTTGATTTGCCCTTCTTCAAATGTGACTTTATTTCTCCTCAAGCTCAATTGTTCCATCCAGACTCCTCTGTGATCCTTGTGGTTCTTCGTTCAATCTCCCTTTAAAGGGTTCAACAGATTTTTAAGTAAAATCCTTGTGAAAATACCAGATGCGACTCTCTGTTTGTTTTTACCCAAGATGGGAATTACTTTCTCTCTCATAGTGAGAACCTAAAACCTAAAATTCACAATGAATCTGTACCTTGGGGAACTGATAAATCCATATATTTTAATTTGAAGGAAGTCAGACTTGAGGAATAGAAGTTGATTTTCGTTCTCTCACAAAACTAAGAAACCAATTTTTCTCTCTCACTGAATCAGCTATTAACTTGCTAATTCACATAACTTTGCTAACCACTAGAAAGTTATTTCAACCTTGCTAACCCTGCAACTACCCTCTCTAGCCATCTTACTTCTTTTTGTCCCTCTGGGAATGTCCCCCATGGCCTGTTGAAAAGTTTCCACCTTACTTCTCTCAAATAGGTTCTCAGATTTAGAAGGAAAAAAAAAATTCTGAAAGGAAGTGACCCAGTTTTCTAGAATGAATAAAAATGTTCACCTGCAGTGGAAATATTATAGTAATTTTTTCCCCAAAGCTGTAAGATGGTGGGACAAGTAGTACTTTGTATTTAGAAGTACTGAATAAACAATGTCAAAATCTTATTTAGAAAATATACCAAGAATCAATAAAGACAACACAGAAAATGACAGAGTTTTTTAAAAAAAATTATGGCAAAGCCTCTTTCTCTTGCTATCTAATTTCTCTATTTACTGAAAGCTTCAATGAGCCTTTCTATTCCAAACCTTACAGTATGAAGGCAAGTTTGTTAACCAGTGATACTAGGTCAGGAAAATATTTTACTCAAGAAAACAGATAGTCCTTTTATGTCATATAAAAAGAGAATGATATTTCAGAAAAACACTCAACTAAAGCTCAAAATATGAAGTATTAAACTTCTTCAATCTATATGAGAAATTGTATATATACATATATATATATATATATGCTGAGTTTTTCATACTCATATGTGTTTCCCTTAAATTTATTGACTTTTTATCTCTTGCTGCTAAATCTACAAGGAATAGCTTTAAACTACTTTTTATAGTGCCTAAAAAGTTAACTCCAATTTCTCCTACCACCTCCTCCTGCCTGCCACTCCCAGGAATCCATTCTAATTCCTTACATTTAAGATCTTTCCTTTATTTATCTATTCAATAAATATTTGAAGGCTCACTCTGTTTCAGTCACTTAGGCTCTCAGATGTCATGGTGAGAACAAACGGACACAACCTCTGCTCTTACCAAGCTGATTGTCAAATGTTCAAATATTAATCAAATAATCACCCTAAGGGAGTTATAATTATGAACTGAGGTTCACGTTCTGGGGAAAAAAAAGAAAAAAAGAACACAATCCTAGAGAGTGTGAGCAATGGGATCCTCACCTAGCTGAAGGAAGAGGTAAAGCTTTTGAGGAAACAAAGAACCAAGAACCAAACAAGAACCAAAACTGGCTGGATCTATAATCCCAGATTTAATCTCTTTTCATAACATCATTTGGTAAGCCATGCAAACAGCCTATTTATTAATTCTAGGGTGAGCAGAACAACATTTAGTCTTGACCCTTTTCCCACAAAAAGTATTCCTTCTCATTGAGGAAATACTTACTATCACTCATCTCAGCATTATATATTTTAGAGGTCCCCCCCACCCACACACACACAAACAGAACCTGCTGGGTATTTCCACAAATTTTCTAAGGGAGAAAAAAGAGTGGAAAAAAAAAAACCAGCATTTTTTCACCGTTTTGCTTCTCTGTCAAATGAATTACCCTTTTGAAATATTTTCTGTAAAAACAAAGATGTTTCACAGACTCTGATTTGCAAGCTATTCCATAAATATTATTATCATAGATTTCCAGTTTATTCTTTTTAGATCCTCTATGGGAACCTGTAACTCCAGATCAAATTACTCCTCACTTACATTTCAGTTAATGGAGCACATTAGATAATCTTCATTTTCAATCATTGATTATTTTGAAACAATGTAAATAAGATATTTCTTAGATCAAATTTTTCCTAAAACTCTAGATATATTTGGTCACTTTTGCTTTGGTTGTTTTTATGTGTGGGTTGTTTCTTTTTTTTTTTTTTTCAATTTATTCTTATTACAAAGTTAACACATGTAAACAGAGAAAAAAAGTTTTTCAATAATAAAATAAAATGAAAATTTACCAGCCCTGAGCCAGAGATCCTTTCTATTAATATTTTGTTATATGCCCACATATATTTATATATCATTTGCCCTACTTCCTCAGAATTTTCATAAGGTATTTGAGTAAGGAAAATGACATTACTTTTCCTCTCAACCATAATTAATGATCCATTTCCATCTTTTGTCAAATATTAAGTTATATAAACATTTATGGAGTAGCTACTGTGTGCCTACTACAAAAATGATATGATTCCATTCTAAAGCTGCCATATAAGTCAGTATTGGCACCAGGGTTTAAAAAATACAAGTTTGTAGGGAAACCTGGGGGACTGAGTTGGGTAAGCATCTGCCTTTGGCTCAGGTCATGAACCCAGGGTCAGCCTCCCTGTTAAGGAAGAGTCAGCTTCCTCCCTCTGCCCTTCCCCCACCCCCATTTGTACTCTCTCTTTCTCTCTTTCAAAAATAAATAAATAAATAAGATCTTTAAAAAATAGATCAAATTCATTTCAGTTATTTAACTCTATTTTTCTCTTATCATTTTTAAAAATTCTGCCAAGGTTTTCCTTTAACTCATAAATTTCATCTTTTTGTTATCATCACAGCATTTAGATCTACAGAAATCACTAGGAATCCTGATTTTATTATCTGCCATTTTAGCTAAACCCCCCAACACACACTTTCGTGTCATCAGTGAATTTGAAAATAATTTCATCTAAGCCCTCATTTAAATCATTAATAAAAATGTCAAACCATTGATAGGATATGGTAAGACTAGCTAAAAGAGAAAGGACAACAGCAAATGGCTCACCACCCCAACTCCAGTGAAAAGACAACAGAAGAAAAGAGGAGAAGACTGTGGACCCAGAAAAGTCTCTTGCTGGATGCACAGCAGGAGTCCGGCATAAGAGAAAGGAGGGAACCTCAGCTACCTTGCATATCAAAGGCAGTACTCCTGGTGTTTTTCAGGCATTATATGAACTGTCCTAACAGCGGAAGCACTCAAAGAGAGGGAAAACTTTACATAAGCCTCTTCAACTAGGGATTATTGCCATAATGAAAGCTATAACACAACAAGGAACCAGCTAGTTTAGCTCACAGGCTCTCCTCAGGGGCTCCTGGTTGGAGAGTGATAAAACCCACCCTACATCTTTTTAAAGGAGTTACATTCCACTGCAATTTACCCAAAGAACACAAAAATACTAATTTATTAGTATATAATTTATTAGTACTATATTTATGAAGTATCACTTACAACAGTCATATTATGGAAGTAGTCCAAATGTCCATCAATAAATGGATAAAGAAGCTGGGGGCGGGTGATGGAATATTATTCAGCCATAAAGAATGAAATGTTGCCATTTGCAACATGGTTGGATCTAAAGAGTATGACGCTAAGCAAAATAAGTCAGTCAGAGAAAGACAAATACCTTATGATTTCACTCATACGTGGAATTTAAGAAAGAAAGCAAAGGGGAAAAAAGAGACAAGCCCAAACCACTCTTACATATTGAGAACAACAACAAATAGAGAATAAACAGATGGTTACCAGACGGGAGGTAGATGGGGGGATGGGTGAAACAGGCAAAAGGGATGAAAGGTACATGTATCTTGATGAGCACTGAGTAGTATATAAAATTGTTGAATCACTGTATTGTACACCTGAAACTAATAGAACACTGTTAACTACACTGGAATTAAATTTTAAAATAAAAATCTCAAAAAATAAAGGGATATATTAGTCAGAAATAAGTTATTCTGGAATGACAATGACATTGTAGGCCATTCTTCCAACAATGGCCTACAATGATAACTCTTTACCTATCTTGGAGGTTTTCTGGCAGCTGCAAAATCTGCCAGATTCTGCCACAGCTCTGTTTTATGGCTCCATTCAAAATGTCTTCTTCGTTTGGGTTCATAGGCCTAAAGTGTTGCCCCCACCCCTTCTCTTGGCAGAGGGAGGACAGAAGTGAAACAACGCAATGGCTCAGAAGCCTTCTGCTTGAAAAAGGCACGAGTCACCCTTTTTCATTCTATAGGTGGGAGCCAAGTTCATAGGGTCGAACCCCCTCTCAGGTGTGGCAGTTTGGATAAAGGGTTAACAAGATGTTTTCTCTGCTGCTTAATAATTTGACCTTAATGGGGCACCTAGGTGGCTCAGTTGGTAAACGTCTGCCTTTGGCTCAGGTCATGATCCCAGGGTCCTGGGATCGAACTGCACATGGGACCCCACATTGGGGTCCCGGCTTAGAGGGGGGCCTGCTTCTTCCTCGGCCCCCTGCTGGTGCGTGCTCTCTCCCTCTCTCTCTCAGGTGAATAAATAAAATAAAATAAAAGGAATTTGACCTTTATTCATCTCACTAGCTCTGTTCCCCTGGAGCCCCAGATTAGAGTTCTGTATTAGCAATATTCCTCAGCCACATTGCTTATAATAAAAATAATCTCTGACTGGAAATCGCATCTGACCCGAGATGAACTATAAATGCCCTTTAGATGGATACCTGCTGGAGGCGGTGTACCTTTTAGCTTCCCTGAGTGTGATCACTGTCAGACGCAGTTTGTCCTCATGCGGACAAGGAGCTGTTTCTGACGTTGTTACAGAGATATTGACTCCACTGGGGAACAAGATTCTAAGTCAGAGTGATTCCTGCACCTGACCCAGGTGGATCTTCCTGCCTTTGAGCTGATCCTGGGCAGCTGTGCGAGATGATGTCCCACTGGCAAACCGTGGTTCCTGTTCTCTTGGTTTTGGGGGGTTTTTTGGGGTTTTGTTTATTTGTTTGTTTGTTTTTTGTTTTTTTCTGATTGAATCTGATGCCAAAGTGGCCGCTGGTAGTTTTGTACATCTAAATGCTGAGTTGAACCTAAGAATACCCCCATGGTGGGCCTTATACACAGAAATTGCCTATTCACACACAGTGAAGCACTACAAGGCTGTATGTTCTTACTGCGAGAGGAGCAATTGACTAGAAACAGTAATAAAATCTACACAGGGGATTCTCCTACGGGACTTTGCTACCTTTCGGCACATGTTAGATTGATGGAGAACTACTGATCATCAGAGGCAGTTAGAAAAAAAAGACATGCGGGGCTCAGATACCCGAATCTGCTTTTTACTTCTGGTGAGCACCAGAATCCTCATCAGTGAGTTTATTATTTTACAGGCCATTTTACTGAAGAGAAAAAACCCAACTGGAACTCAATTAAGAAAGAAAAAAAAGTGGACTTATTCATGTAATTGAAAAGGGCAGGGTTGGAGCTATAACCAATGAACTTGAGTCTCCAGGACTCTCTTAGTTCCTATCTCTAATTTTTTCACTCTTTTCTTTTTTCTTTTTAATATTTGTTTATTTTTTTAAAAGATTTTATTTATTTGACAGACAGAGATCACAAGTAGGCAGAGAGAGAGAGAGAGGAGGAAGCAGGCCTCCCTGCTAAGCAAAGAGCCCGATGTGGGACTCGATCCCAGGATCCTGAGATCATGACCTGAGCTGAGGGTAGGTGCCCAAATGACTGAACAACCCAGGCATCTCTAATTTTTTCAGCTTCTTGGCTTCATTCTCGCCTACTCCAGGAGGAATTGTTTTCACGTGACAGAGCTAATGACATCTGTGGCTCACATTCTTCCAATGAACATCTATCCTCTTTTCATGAATGATTTCACTTAAAAATATGATGGGATGCTCTTGTCATCTTACTTATCTTAATTGGACTGAGCTTTCATTTTACAGTGATTTTTCTCCCACTTACGGATTGAAGACTTTCTATCCTTCTAGCTAGAGAATCCAGGGGAAAAGTAGAAATTGAGTAAACTGATAATCAGAAAGCTCTACATATGGTAGGGACCATGGTGATCATGTAGTCCACGAGTTCTGCCTTCATCTAACATTATATTGTCCTTCCCAGGATGTCAGCCTAGGCTTTGTTCTTATTCCGATCATGACTTAAAAGTCTATTTTTATTAAGAATATTCACAAACTTACGCTTATTCTGGACTTTAAACTCAGCTTTAGATTGGCTCCCTGGAAACAGTTTCTGAGGAGTCTCATACAAGAAGTTGCTAAACAGTGATCTCAGAAGATACACCTGTAAGGAAGTAAGGAGGACAGGATTGGGCAGTGGGAGAAGTGGTCATAACTGAGGCCTCAGATTTCTACAGGCTGCTCTAAAATTATTCCAAATTGGAGCAAGGTTTTTTTTTATTCTTGCATTAGCAACACCTGAGAGAGCTTTAAACATGGGTCAGATCAATCCCTGCAGCCAAAGGCAATTTCAAGTCTTGAATGCGCCTGTGAGCCAGCAACAGCCGATATTCCCAGCAGCTTGGAAAGGAGTACATTGGCCCTGAAGATGGGGTCCTGGTGAGGAATGTAATATCTACATACTTCTTTTTTTTTAAGATTTTATTTATTTGGGTGGCTCAGTCGTCAAGCGTCTGCCTTCAGCTCAGGTCATGATTCCAGGGTTCTGGGATCAAGCCCCACATTGGGCTCCCTGCTTGGCGGGAAGCCTGCTTCTCCCTCTCCCCCTGCTTGTGTTCCCCCTCTCACTCTCTCTCTCTCTCTCTCTCTGTTAAATAAATAAATAAATAAAATCTTTTCCTTAGAGATTCTATTTATTTGACAGAATGAGAGAGAGAGAGAGAGAAAGAAAATGAGAAGGGGGAGGGTCAGAGGGAAAAGCAGACTCCTTGCTGAGCAGGGAGCCCAAGAGGGGCTCAATCCTAGGACTCCAGGATCATGACCTGAGTCAAAGGCAGATGTTTAACCAACTGAGCCACTCAGGCACCCCCTACATTCTTCTTACACAGACTTTTATGTTGGGACAGATTCCCTTCTTTTCATTTTCCTACTCCTTCTTCTATATCAGACAGCACCTTATTACAGCCATCCCATTATATGTCTCCCCTATTTCTTTTCACTCATATTTATGCAGTTATTATTTTCAATTTTTCTTTTTTTTCCCCCTTGTACATATGGTGTTTGAATCTTCATAAGCCTGCTTTTCTAAACCTATCTGTTCTGATAGAATGCAATTATTTCATACAGTTTTCTCCCACCGAACCAATCTTTTCTTCCTCATGGGATAGAAATGAGTTAGAATATTAGTTTGCCCTTTGATGTTCTCTACTTTCAAAGGATATTTCAGCACTCTTGGCAGCAGATAAAGAAAACAAGCCTAATCCAGTGAAAGAGAAAAATACTTCTTAGAAGGGCTAAAGGTCACACATTAGGCAAGAACGCTGAAAAGACAGACGGGCAGGGATGGAAGTGAACAAAGCACAGCCAAGATGCTGCAGAAAGAGTCATGGGAGTAGGATGCTTTCCTAGTGCAGACCCCGCTGGAGACCCACATCTGTGCTGCTGGCACCTGCTGTCTCTGACCACCTTCCCCCATCCCCCGAAAGCATGGCACCTCCGTGGACACAATGATGATACTGACGTTACCAGAATTAACTATTAACCAGAAAGACTGTCATTCCCTCTCAGCTTCCATGTTATGAATCAGAGCCCTCCATTCTTTATTTCTTCCCTGTGATTCACCCTGGGGTGGGGGGGGAGATATTCATGTACTAGGCGACCAAAACAATAAGTGACTTATAGAAAAATATCCAAGAGATGTAAGGATTTGTCAGTGCTATTCCTTGAACACAATTAATTTTCAGAATAGTGGTATATTTGGATTCTTTGCCTTACCTCTCTAACTTGTCCCTCTGCGGTGTTTATGATTTATAGTAGGAAAGCATCTTTTATGTAATCTACCTTCCGATGTCCTCATTACACTCCAGCAACAATAGCATTTTTGCTTGTCCCTGTTTTTTATCCTCGTCTGAGGTCCTAGTTTGAGATGGAAAAATGTGTTCTGTTGAGGGAAAAAACAGGTCTTCGGTCCTATAAAATGGAGAAGCATTACAAAGTATATAACTCCCTTTTGAAAAATCTCAAAGCACGGTAGCATATTAAAGGTTTTGGGATTTTTTTTTTTCCAGATTTATGTATTTGAGAGAGAGAGAGCACAAGCAGGGCAGAGGGAACTGGAGAAGCCGACTTCCAGCTGAGAGCGGGCCTCGAGCCTCGATCTCACCACCCTGAGGCCCTGACCTGAGCCGAAGGTAGTCGCTCCACTGACGGAGGCACCCAGGCGCCCCAGGAAAATGCCGAAGTGGAAAAACAGATTTCACTTTAGTTCAGCTTCGACCATTCTTTACCCGAGTATTGTGGCTGTTCAGTCGATGCCGTCCTCCTTCCCGCGCCTCAGGGGCAGGAAGCCCGACCGCTCCCTGCGGCAGCCGCTCTCCTCCGCCGGTTCCTGAGGAGGTGCGGGCGCTGAGGGCGCCGGCCAGAGGTCAGGGAGCGGGCAGAGCTAGGAGCCTTTGTTTTCCTTCTTGTGCTTTGGGCTTGGGCAGTAGCAGTGGCGGGACATTGCGGGCAGCGGCAGACTGCGGCCACGGCAGCGCTGTGGCAGCCACAGCGGCAGAGGACAGTCAGCAGCCGCAGCAGCAGCGCCGACGGGGCTCGGCTTCCGGCACCCTGAGCCGTGAGCGACTCCGGGCTTCCTGCAAAGGCGACCGCTGCGCGACCTCCAGCCCAGCGGGGGCAGCAGTGGTGCCCGGGGAACCTCAGCCGCACAGGGCTTCTGGGACGTGGGCAACACCCCTCTCCCTTCTGCTCCGGCCTTAGGAGAGGGCCTCGTCCCACGGTTATTGTTATCCAGGGAGCATCTTTCTCCTCCACCCCTTCCAACCTTTTAACACTTCAGCCGGCAGTTCCCTGTCTTCAAGGCTAAAGGTTGGAAAACCCGGGCGTTGTTTCTTCTTCTTCTTCTTCCCCTTCTCCTTCTTCCTCCTCTTCTTCAAGATTTTTATTTATTTATTTGACAGACAGAGATCACAACTAGGCAGAGAGGGAGGAGGAAGCAGGCTCCCCGCTGAACAGAGAGCTCCATGCGGGGCTCGATCCCAAGACCCTGAGATCATGACCTGAGCCAAAGGCAGAGGCTTAACCCACTGAGCCACCCAGGCGCCCCCCTGGCGTTGTTTTCTATTGCTCTGACTGCACACAGAGAGGAACAAACATGGTATTTTCCTTCCAGAAAACATAACAATTTTCAGGACTATAGGATTCTGCCTGACATAGTTTAAGAAATGCCAACAGCCCAAATCCTGTCCACATTTCTTCTATTTTCTATTTGTTGCTTTTTCTGTAAATAAGTACTTGTGAATGCTATTACTTTTTACATTTTATTCCATATTTTTGACCCAAGTATTACTTAAATTCCATGTTCCATTCACATGTTCTACCTAAGAATTCTCATTGATACCTAGTGGATCAAATATTGTTTATTTTGTTCACCATCATTCTGTGCAATGGTACAGAGATAGATACAACTCTTTTTTTTTTTTTAAAGATTTTATTTATTTATTTGACAGAGAGAAATTATAAGTAGATGAAGAGGCAGGCAGAGAGAGAGAGGAGGAAGCAGGCTCCCTGCTGAGCAGAGAGCCCGATGCGGGACTCGATCCCAGGACCCTGAGATCATGACCTGAGCCGAAGGCAGCGGCTTAACCCACTGAGCCACCCAGGCGCCCCGATAGATACAACTCTTAACCAGCTTATTTACTTTTAAGATAACTTACACGCAGTTAAGTGCACAAATCTTAAATGTGCAGCTTGATGAATGTTTAAATATGTGTAATATACATGTAGTATACATCATAGATACACACACACACACACACACACACCCCATTATGTTAGCATCAACTAAAGATGTAGAACATTTCCAGCATCCCAGAAGGCCTCCTCATGCCTCTCTGTAAATACTCCATTAAACATAATGAGTACTTTGAACTCTATCACAGATTAGTTCCGCCTGTTTGGAATGTCATATAAATGGTATTATATAGTATGTATTCCTTTATGTCTGGTCTCTTGCAGTATTTTGCATGCAAATTTCATCCATGCTATGAAGTACTGGTTTGCTCATGTTTATTGTAGTAGTATTATTATTGTAGCACCACTTTATCATTCATTCACAACTTATTTATCTATTCAACTCATGATGAACCTTTGAGTTTTTACCAGGTTGGAGCTACTATAAATAATGTTTCTATGAACAGTCTTCTTATATTTATGTTTTGATGGTTATAGCACTCACGTCTGTTGGTGTCATACTCAAAAGTGAAACTACTGGGTCACAAGGTATATGCACATTTGACTCTAGTAAATATTGCCACAAGAATTTTTCAAAGTGGTTGTACAAATTTGCATACCCACAAGCAATGTGTTGCTAAACATTCTCGCCAAACCTTGGTGTTGCCATTCTGGTTTTTCAACCTTAGTATTTCATTACAGTTTTTATCTGCTTTTTTGATATTTAAGCATGATGAGAGCCCTTTACACTCCCTGGCTATGTGGACATCTTCTTTCTGTAAGGTATAAATTTCTTCTCCTTTTAAAATATTGGGTTGTTGGTTCTTTTTTTTTTTTATCATTGTGGGAGTTTTTATAATCTAGGATGAGTTCTCTGTCAGATACATGTATTGGAGATATCTTCTCCCGGCCTATGGCTTTTATTTCCACTCAATTGATCCCATCTTTTGATAAATAGAATTTTTTAACTTTAATGAAGTATAACTTGTCAATCTTTGCTGTTATGGATAGTTAAAGGTATTTTTGTCTAGACCAAGGTCATGAGGATATTTTCCTGTTTTCTTGAAAAGCTATTTTTGGGACACATTCAGGTCTTTGATCATCTCAAAGTAATTTTTTAGTGGAGATCGGTGTTAATATTTTTCCATATAGATATCCAGTTGATCTGGCACCATTTATTGAAATGACTATCCTTTCTCCTGCTGAATTCCAATAGGCTCCTGATTGTAAACCATGTGACTATATTTACATAGATCTATTCTAAATTCAGCATTCTATTTGCCTATTCTTTCTCCAATATTATACTGTCTATTGTAGCTTTAAAGTTACTCTCGATATATGATAATCTGCAGTTCCAATCTTTTAACTCCATGATTGCCTCCTTCATTCTCAGCTCTTGCATTTCCATGTATATATTTTTAAAGAGAGTCTTTAGTCCAAGTTAATGTAATTATTGAAATGCTTTACTTTAACTGTACCCGGTTTCTGCTGTTTTTTTATTTGTCCATTGGTTTTTTTCCCTTTATTTCTCCTTTCTTGCCTTGTTTTGTATCACAAAATTATTATTACATTTTTCCCTTCTCTTAGCTTTTTTTCCTTTTTTTAAAAAAGATTTTATTTATTTATTTGACAGAGATCACAAGTATGCAGAGAGGCAGGCAGGGAGAGAGGGGGAAGCAGGCTCCCAGCTGAGCAGAGAGCCCAATATGGGGGGTGAGGGGGTTGATCCCAGGACTCTGAGATCATGCCCTGAGCCAAAGGCAGAGGCTTTAACCCACTGAGCCACCCAGGTGCCGCTCTCTTAGCTTTTTAAACAGCTTCGTTGAGACACAATTTACATACTAAGCAATTCACCTACTGAAAGTATACAATTCAATGGCTGTTGGTATATTCAAAAAGTGTGCATCTGTCACTACAATCAATCCTACAACATTTCATTACCTCAAAAAGAAATCTCATAACTTTCAGACATCACCTTCCAATCCCCCATATTTCCTCAGCCCCAGGCAAACACTAATCTACTTTCTGTCTTTATCGATTTGCCTATTCCCAACATTTCATAGAAATGGGAACTCAATGGTTATCAGTATGGTATTATCGTGTGTGTGTGTGTGTGTGTGTGTGTGTGTGTGTGTGTGTGTGTGTATGTATATGTAAGACACTAAGAAGGAAAAAGGAGAAGTTGTGAATAACACAGTGAGTGAGGCTAGAGTAAGATTTTATATTTTTTGAGCATGGGCAATTATGCGTGCTTAAAGATCAGATTTATAAATAAGGATATTGAATTTCATGTCCTTGGTGAAGAGAAATTAACATTTCATGGATGAATCAATACTCCTAAGTGCAAAAGTTTTGGTTCTCAAATATCTGCTGACAAAAGACTGTATGTATTTTAGCACTGTAATAAGAGTCAACAAGCTGAAACCAGTTTTTCCCTTCAAATGACTTCAAAGGAAAGGTGGACCTCAGCCACTCCTATCTTTTTTTCTAGAAGGTAAATAAAAATGACTAATGCAGTTGGTGATAGAAAGTCTATATTTTTCTTCAATGGACAAAAAGACCTCTTAAGAATTTTGAGTTTCATCATTATATGTTATGTTTATTATTCAGATCAACCAAATAATTCTGTATGGTAGGTTATGACTATTCTTATTTTATGATACAATATCTGAGGCACAGAGTAGTAATGTACCTTAACCAAGATCATATGGCTTGTAAATGGTATGGTCCGGGTTCAAACCCAGAGCCTATGCTCTAAATCATTATGTCTTATGTCTCCCAACAGTAAAGAGTTATTCAAAGGTGATGTATCAATAATATTTCTTTAAAAAAAAAAGATTTTATTTATTTATTTGACAGAGAGAGAGATCACAAGTAGGCAGAGAGGCAGGCAGAGAGAGAGGAGGATGCAGGCTCCCTGCTGAGCAGAGAGCCTGATGCAGGGCTCCATCCCAGGACCCTGGGATCATGACCTGAGCCAAAGGCAGAGGCTTAACCCACTGAGCCACCCAGGTGCCCCTGTATCAATGATCTTTCAACCAAGAAGTTCTTGCAGCAATAATCAGGAGACTGGATAGTAAGATTCTACATTTCCTAAGCTGAGCTTATACCCATTGAACTTAAAGCCAATGCTTCTGATATTTTTCAGTGGCTCCATTAAATTTCCAACAAAATCATGGGAGTAAGATTCAATGCTCAGTCACCATGTAAGTCCTGCATTCTGCATGATCTGCTTTAGCTGACAACTATTCCTTTGTTTTGATTTAGCCAAACTGAAAACAAAAACAAACAAAAAAAAAGACTGACATTGAACTTGCATCTCAAATCTGAAAAAGTCTTTCTGAATTCCCATGTATCAACCATTGTTAGAAAGAATAACTACAAATCAAGGGAATTAAGTTTAATCCCTCTAATAAATAAAGAGAGCCTCAGCAGGGGTTAGGGAGAAATCTCTCCCAGCAGGGCTCTCCGGAAGGATAGAAATTTACTATTCTGCATTATTTGCTGAAACACTGAGAATAAGCCACTGTCTGAAAGGACAAACTACATCAGGGTGAAACTTAACTCTCTTCCAAACTTAAAGTGCATATTCAATCTCTTACTGGACTTTTTCTTTGGAAGAGGCTTGTCTTCAATAAGCAATTTTTCCACTGTGGGTTGAGAACAATAATTTCAAGATCATAGATATGACCATGGTATCCAGGGATTTTCTTAAATTTTTAGCTGTGGAAAGAGAAAATTGTAATTTAAGAAGAATTTTCCAGTTTTAGCCAGTTCAGGGTCTGAAACGTAAACATGATGAATGTACATAGTATGTATAATGGACAAGGGAACACTCCACTTTCACCCTCAGCAGGATTCTGTGACTTAAGAGGCTCCCCATATTGTCAGAATGCTTCCTGCCATGATAAAACAATTAAGATAAAATACCAAGCCATAAAAAGGCCTCAACTATAGGAGAAGAGAGTAAAAAGAAAAAAATGTAACCACTAATAGTTGTATCTCTCCCATCACAATTTGATGTAAACATCTTCTTTTACCTCTACCCTTAACCAATGTTAGCAAACTAAAGGGATCCTGATGTCTTATCTTTCTTTTGAGACAGCACTTCTCAAACTTTTCCATCTCAAGACTGCTTTACGTTCTTAAAAATTATCAGATTCTGAAAAACTCTTCTTGGTCATGTGGATTATATCCATTAAAACTGACAAGCTGGTAAGGTGTTGATTTATTTTGCCATAAACATAATAAACCCATTATACATAAATATGAATAATACAGATTTTATGGAAATTAACTGTATTTTCCAAAAAACATTAGTGGGAAGAGAAAGATTTTGCATTCAAACTATTCTAACATGCTGTTTTGGTTCAAGTGTGTGAAGAAAACCTGGATTTGCAATTTGAACAGGGAAAAGTATTTTAATTGCTTTTTCAGATAATTATCAGTACTCCTCTTTGATAATACACTAAGAATCAATAAGTGACAGTTTATTAAAAGTCAGTTTCCATGTGGAATCCAAAATCATTATCAATGAACTTTCTTAACTGCATTACATTAAAATTCATTGCACTTGAATGGATATTTTATCCATAGGTTATTTTGTAACATCAAATTTTGGCCAGTTGGGGCACATTTAGTTTGCTGAGCTACTCAGATCTTCCATATATTAGCACATTTCATTAAACAATATTTTAGCAATCACAGTTGTTAATATCACCACTGATCTCATCAGAAAGATGTAAGAAAAGTGTTTGTGTTGGGAAGCTATCAAGCTCATGCAGAAGATACAAGCTTTCCAGAACTCTAATTTTTTTTATAAGTAATGGGAGGGTTTTGTTTTTTTTTTTAAGATTTTATTTATTTATTTGCAGAGAGAGCATAAGCAGGGATAGCAGCAGGCAGAGGGAGAGGAAGAAGCAGGCTCCGTGCCAAGCAGGGAAGCCCCACAGGGCTCTATCCCAGGACTCTCGGATCATGACCTGACCCAAAGGCAGACGCTTAACTGACTGAGCCACCCAGCTGTCCCCAGCATTCTAATTTTCACTTGAAAACTCAAATTTAATCATTGGTATCAAATACTGTCAGTTGTGTTCCTTGAAGTGACAGGATTACTTGATTCATTTTCGAGACAGTCTCTCTCAAGTTACATTAAGTCTGAATAACCATAGTTTGTCTCTTAGTCATTAGTAAGTGATGCTCCCTGGAAAAAGCTGCTAGAAGAGCTCACAGGTCAAAAAACTTGTGTAAGTTCTTTTTTCCTGATACAACCGTAATACTTGGATATGCAGCAGAAGTGCGCTACATATGCTTCATATTTTTTGTCATACAGTGTAATAAAAAGATGTATACAAGATTCAATAAAATTAAGTTTTACTGCTTCATCGAGGTCATTCTTAAGTGAACTAGGATAATTTTTTTGTTCCTGTGAGTGTATGACAGGGAAGAAGATCATGACTAGTTTGCTTCCAGGGTCTTGATTCATGCTAAGGCTCCAGCAGTTTTATCCACCATTTCCTTTGCCCATCAGTACAAATGCCAACAGAGTGAAAAAGGTGAGTAAGTCAGCATTTTTATGAAAGTAGTTTTGACTTTGCAGACCCAGGGGTCCATGGGCCACACTTTAAAAATGAATCCCTAATAATAACATAGTACATTAATACCTGAGTTAAAAGTACTGCTTTCTAGGGCTTTTTGAGAGGAAGACCTCCCTAGAAAAATATTTTGACTAAATGTTGCCACTGAGATGACCTGATATTTATTTAAGTATATGGGTTGTTTTCACATGTCATCACATAGGCCTATGATCCCCAGACTTTTTAATCAGACACCCATCTAAGCAATGTTGAGTTGATATTCCTGATATAGGCATAATTATTTCTTTATAAACTACATAGGTGGTGTTGCAGTAATATATTCTATACATTATAGGTCACACCTCCAAAGATAGGAATTTTGAAAGGATGAGATAGAAATAAACACTATTCTTAAATGGAATAATAATTTATATATAATATAACATATACATAATTATATATGTAATATATATACAATTCATAATAAAATAGCTCATTTTATTATAAGTAAAACATTTCTTTGCCTTCACCAAAGAAATTTCAGTGAGACAAATGTAATTGAATAGGTTGTTTCTGTAAAATTTGGTTTGGTACCATAGGATAAAGTGATATGAAGTTCTGGTTACTAATTAAGTTTATTTCAATATTTGGTGTTAATGGTTCACACAGCTAAAAAAAAAGATCTTGCAAAGAATTATGAATTCAAGTTGAAGGGTTAGCTGCATTTACTAAATCAATCCACCTGCCTATTGACATTTATGTAGTAAATTTCTGTTTTCCCAGATATCAGTAAGTTGTCTTGCAAGCAGTCAAAGTTTCTGCATTTTCATATTTTAAACAAATAGGTTTACAACTAAGCTTTTGGAATATTTAAAAATAGACTAGATAGTTTTATTTTAGATATATTCTAAGTATTTAGATAATAAAGTTTTATAGATGACATAAATCACTTTGGGCAAAAAAAAAAAATTCCTCAATGATGGAAATATTTTAAGACATCTGTTATCAAAACATCTTATATGTTTGTACAATGTCTTAATGTATACAAATGTCTTATACAGAAGAGTTTCTTTCAAAATGTAGATACATATTCTTACTCATTGTTAAATGTTCCCTTTCCCCTGAAATGACAGATTAAATGTGGGTTTTTTGTATGTTTATTTTGATTCTCATTCTTACTTCCATGGAACCACTTTGAAAGTAGTTTTGTAGATTCTTTTAAAAAGTTAAATATACCCCTGTTATACAATTCGATCATTCTACTCCTAGATATTTACCCAAGAGAAATGAAAGCATATGTCCATACAAACACTTGTACATAAATATTCATAGCACTGTTTATTTTGGACAAAAATTAGAAAAATCTAAATGTCCATCAACAGATGAACTGGTAAACTCTGGTAGATCCATACAATCAAATAACACACAGCAGTAAAATGAAAGAACTAGTGATACATGTTGCAACATGGATGCATCTCAAAATAATTATGCTAAGTGAAAGAAGTCATACAACATACATACTGTATGATTCCATTTATATAAAATTCTAGGAAATACAAACTCAGCTATAGTGACAGAAAACAGATTAGTGGTTGCCTGTGGACAGGAAACAGTTGCAGAGAGGGACTAAAAGAAGGAATTTTGAAGGGGCATGAGGAAAGTTTTGGGCATTGCTACTACACATCTACTAGAATGGCTAAAGTTAAAAGACTTTACTAAGTGTTGGCAAAGGTGTGGATCAACTGGAACTCTCATACATTGCCAATGAGAAAGTAAAATGGTACAACTTTGAAAAATACTTTAGCAGTTACTTAAGAATTTAGATACATACCCAAAAATTACTCCAGCCATTCCACTCCTAGATATTTATTCAAGGAAAATTAAAACATGTCCATACAAAGATATGTATATAGAAGCTGTATTCATAAAAACCAAACCTAAAAACAGCCCAAATAATCATCAGCAGGTGGGAGGATAAACACATTTGATATATCCATTAAATGGAATACTATTCAACAGTAAAAAAAAAAAAAAAAAAAAAAAAAAGAATGCATTACTGATAATCTCAACAATATGCACAAGTCTCAAAATCATTACTCTTCTTTTTTTAAAGATTTTATTTATTTATTTGAGAGAGAGACAGTGAGAGAGAGCATGAGCAAGGAGAAGGTAAGAGAGAGAGAAGCAGACTCCCCATGGAGCTGGGAGCCCGATGCGGGACTCGATCCGGGTACTCGGGGATCATGACCTGAGTCGAAGGCAGTCACTTAACCAACTGAGCCACCCAGGCGTCCCTCAAAATCATTATTCTTAATGGAAGAAACCATACAAAGAAGTTATATACTGTATGATTCCATTTATATAAAATTCTAGAAAATACAAACTATAGTGACAAAAAAAAAAAAAGAAAAAGAAAGATCAAAAGTTACCTGAGAATGGGGATAGAAAGAGGGATAAATTAAAAAGATTCAGGAGGAAAATTGTGGGGTTGATGGAAATGTTATCTTGACCTTGATAATGGTTTCATGAGTGTATGTGTATGTCAAAACTTGTCATCTCCCACCCACATGTATTATCATCAGTTGTACCTGAATAATTTTATAAAAAGGGGGGAGGCTGGAATATGATGGTTGATGCTAAGTGCTATCAATCAATGCATTGGGGGGGGGAATTAAAGGTTAGATGTACTGATTACCAATTTAAGGCAAATCTTAAAAGCCAGAAGTCTTCCTTGGTAGTAGTCACTCAGCTCTTGTAGTCTAAAGGCAGAAGGAGGTGAAAATCAGATTCAGTCTTTATTTATAAGATAAGTGAAACTCCAGAAATATTTGATTCTCAACCCAGGCAAGTCAGCTTTACCAAGGTCAGGGAATTGATTAGGAGGGAGTGATCCCAAGACTGAGAATAGGGATTTTGTGGCTAAAGCACTCAAAAATCTTAAATCCTCAAATTCTTCAGGTCCCGCACAAGTGGCTCACTCTTGCCCATTGAACACTAGCTCTACCTACTCCTGGAAGGTGATGCAGAATCTCTGCTTTGCGGGGTAAATGCCATCCCCATCCACCTTTTCCCAGGATACCACCACACCTCATATCCCCGCTACCAGATCAATCATGATCTGACACAGCTGAGGAGGTGCAAGACCTTCTGAGGAGGAGAAGGTGCTATAGGACCTAACCAAGGTGTACTGGCAGGAGCTAAGAAAGTACTCATGGGACTGGAACATGACAGGAGGCTACAGAATCTAGAAGATAGAACATAAAGTTGGACAGGGAAGAGCTTATCAATATAGGATCATCCTTCTGTCCTACATTTAACATCTTCTGTTTAACAAGTAGCTCATAATATTCTTAAAATATGTAACAATCAGCTCTTGCGAGAGTTGAGAAGAGCTAGCACAGCAGCGGCCATGGTTCATGGCAGGAGACCCTGGCACCACACCAGGCTTCCGGATAGAATGGGAATGATATGATCCTTAAAAAGCAGGGACCAGGGGCGCCTGGGTGGCTCAGTGGGTTGAGCTGCTGCCTTCGGCTTGGGTCGTGGTCTCGGGGTCCTGGGTCCTGGGATGAGTCCCGCGTCGGGCTCTCTGCTCGGCGGGGGGCCTGCTTCCTCCTCTCTCTCTCTGCCGGCCTCTCTGCCTACTTGTGATCTCTCTGTCAAGTAAATAAATACTCTTAAAAAAAAAAAAAAAAAAAAAGCAAGGACCATGTGGCTGTGCTTAACCATCAGAAGCAAGATGAGCTCAATTATTCCCAATGAGCTGCAAAGTTAGGGTGGCTAGTATGGACTCAGAGAGCTATGGAGATTGCTAAGAAAGCATCAGTCCTTAAGAGCAAGAGAGATAGTCATCACTGCTCAAACAATACAATCAAAAGAAACCAAGGATGGATGATGAAACTCCTAAGAATACCTGTCTCAAGAGAAAGTCATGGTCTCTTCCCTATTTCCAAACCTGAGCCCCCTTTCAGGTTCAGAACCTATTGATTTTATGTGGAGCTCCCAGGAGAAAATCATATAACACCATAGCAAATGTTTATGATAATTCTCCCAAACCCATGCCAAAGGGACCTGTGGGCATTTATTCAGGTCACTGTCTATAAAGGAAAGAGAAATACGAAGGCATTTTGAGGAACACTGGCTCTAGGATCTGATTTGACATTAATACCTGGGAATTCAAAGCAATATGATGGTCCCCTATTGGGGATGTTCATAATAAATAATAAATGGTATCCTGGCCAAGATCTCACACATAGTCAATCCATCGGTTCCATGACTCATCCAGTGATCATTTTCCCCATCACTAAACTTTATGGTGAGGACTCTCACATTAGTTTTTCAGACCATAGCATTAGAGTTATGGAAGTGGGAGCTCTGAAACCATCCCTCCCATTCTGCCTTGGCCAAGATAATAAACTAAATTAATGTGATATTATAAATAAAAACAAATATTGTAAAAGTTTGAAAAAATGTTATGTCATTATAAATATTGTAAATTAAAAAACAATATTTCTGCCTGGAACTATGGCAGAAATTAAAGTCCCCTTAAAGACATGAGAGATACTGGGACTGTGATCCACCACATCCTTATATAATTCACTAGTCTGGCTCCTACAAAAACCTCTATGTCCTAGAGGATGATGTTGGACTACTGAACATATATAAATTCATTTACTCTTGATAATAATCCCATGAGGTAATTAGTAATATTATCCTTGTATATAATATAAAATATTTTATTTTATCCTTGTATATAATATAAAATATTTTATTTTATAATAGTGCTGAGACACAGGTAACCTGCCCAAAGTCTCATGGCTAGCAAGTGGCAATGCTTAAGCAGTTTTTACATTGCTTTGCCATATGGGGCTGCCCTTCAGCTAGGATGTAGCGATTCCTAATGTGTGCCCTGTCTAACACACACACACACACACACACACACACACACACACACGAACACACACATGTAGCTCCTGCTACCAAACTAGCTAATCCCCAGGTATCCTTCTGGGTCACAAAATATCCTCTCCAACTACCGCGTGAATAGAACCAAAAGTCAGGGTCAAACTGCCCTCTTGTGGTGAAATATCGCTCTTTGGTCTCGGAAGCCCCAAACTGCTGCATTGGGGCCTTAATGAAGACTCCTACCATCTGAGGCCTTCCTTCAGCAACCAGAAAGAAAAAAAAAATGAGAACCCTAAATAGGCAGAGACAGGATGAGGAGCAGGAATGTGGTAACAGGGAGTTTATCTTTCTAAATCCTATTACTGTTGAACTTTGGAGGAGTATGGCGGACATAAGGTGGGTCAGTCCTGTGGAGGAAGCCTCTTCCAGCAGGATCTGCAATAGCTAAGAGCAAACCAGTTTTGCCTAAATTCAAACACAGAGGAGGGGCACCTGAGTGGCTCAGTCATTACTCAGGTCACGATCCTAGGATCCTAGAATCTAGTCGCATGTTGGGCTCCCTGCTCAGGGGAGCCTGCTTCTCCCTCTCCCACTCTCCTTGCTTGTGTTCCTTCTCTAGATGTCTCTCTCTCTCTCTCTCCCTCCCTCTCTAGATGTGTCTCTCTCTCTTTCTCTCTCTCTCTGTTCTCTCTGTTAAATAAATAAATAAAATCTAAAAAAAAAAAAGATTCTCTCTCCCCTTCCCTCTGCTTTTCCCCTCCCTCACTCGTGTGCATGCACGCTCTCTCTGAAAAAACAAACAAACAAAAAAACCCATAAAAAACAGATGAAACAATATAATTATGCTGCTTAAAACTGTCCTGCTTTATACCTTATTATAGAAAACATGACCTTTAGATGTAGCTTGCTTTAGGGGCACCTGGGTAGCTCAGTTGGTCAAACTCTCAATTTCAGAGTCCAGAGTGCTAACCATTACACAATGGAACCCCACTCAAACTCTTAATTTCAGCTCAGGTCACGATCTCAGGGTCATGAGCTCCTGCTGGGCATGGAGCCTGCTTAAGATTCCCTCTCTCCTTCTCCCTCTCCCCCTCCCCATCTGCTTGTACTTGTTCCCTTGTTCCCTCTTTCTCTAAAAAAAAGAAAGAAAATAAATTTAGTTTGCATTAAATATTGTTTTGGTAAATACATACCTCTCAGTTCAAGAATATTATTACAGGGTGCCTAGGTGGCTCAGTGGGTTAAGCCTCTGCCTTTGGCTCAGGTGATGATCTCAGGGTCCTGGGATGGAGCCCTGAATTGGGCTCTCTGCTCAGCAGGGAGCCTGCTTCCTCCTGTCCCTCTGTCTGCTGCTCTGCCTACTTGTGATCTCTCTCTCTGTCTCTCTGTCAAATAAATAAATAAATAAAATCTTAAAAAAAAAATTTGTCTTTGGAATCTCCTTGTTTTTCTTTAAGTTATATAAACATATATTTATAGGCCTACCCTGAGCATATGTAGCCTTGTTCAAGAACACATGGAAACCTATGGACCACATATCTAAATGTATAAAATTTATAAATCAAGTTAGCAAAGCATTAAATTAAAAAATAAGTATGCTTGTCTTCCTGCCTTGAAAAGCAAACCTTCCAAACCTAGAAAGCCAGATTTAAATTTCTTTGACTACCGATGAGGTGGAATATTTTTGCCTTTTTAATGGCCATTTTTCGACTATGAAATGATGATTTTGCAATTTTTTTAATGGGTTGTTCATCTTTTTCCTACTGATTCTTATTTCTTAAGATGGCTTTATCTAATCTAGATACTAATCCTTTGTGCAGTTACAAGTGTTGCAAATGACTGCTTCCAAGTTGAGCTTGCATTTTCGCTCTCTTTATGTAGTCTTCTGATGAACAGAAGGTCTAAATTTTAATGCAGTTCAATTTAACCTTTCCTAAATTGGTTAATATATGTAAGTTTGAAATAGTGTCTGACACATATTGCTTACCGTAATTTTTGTGTTATTTTCCTTTATGATGGGAATTTTTTGTATCTATTTTTAAAAATGCTTTCCTATCCTGAAGTCTTAAAAATATTTTCCTAATAATGTATTCTAAAACATTTTAGGTATTTGTCCTTCATCTATGTTTTTAATCTACCTGGCATGAATTTTTTAAATAATGGTTTTATTAAGATAAAATTCATATACTATGAAATTAAGCTTTTTACAGTACACAATTCAGTGTTTTTAGTATATTCACAGAGCTGTCATGACTAATTCCAGAACATTTTCATCACCCCAAAAAGAAACCCCATAGTCACTGACTTTAATATATGGCATATATATATCCAGTGTTCCAGCACCATTTCTGTTCTTTCCCCAGTGGTTTCTAGCATCATCTCTGTCAAGATCAAATTTTCCTATCTGTGTGGATTTCTGTTAGATTCTATCTCTGTTCTCTTCCATTGGTCCATTTACCTATCCCTGTACTAATATGCTCTGTTAATTACTATTTTTTAAAGGTTTTATTTATTTATTTGAGATAGAGAGAGCAAGAAAGTGGCAGAGGGAAGGAAAGCAGCAGACTGAGCAGCGAGCTCATTGCGGGCTTGATCCCAGGACCCTTGGGATCATGACCAGAGCCGAAGGTAGTCACTTAACTCGGCTGAGCCACCCAGGTGCCCCTGTGTTAATTGCTCTTAAAGTAAGCTCTGTCATTAATGGTATCTTTCCTAATGAGTATCTTCATATCTATTGACAATTTGTACTTTCAATACATTTTAAAAATAACTTGTCAAATTCCACAGAAATCTCAGTTGGAAACCTAGTTAAACTTGTATTAAATCTATGAGTCTGTTATGGAAAATTGTCATATTTACAATATTGACTCTTCTGTTTCATAAAGATAGTATTACTGTCTTTTGGTCTTTAAAAATGTTTTAAAATTAGGTTTTAGAATGTTTTCCTTAATTTTTTAAAAAAGATTTTATTTATTTATTTGACAGAGAGAGATCACAAGTAGGCAGAGAGGCAGGCAGAGAGAGAGGGAAGCAGGCTCCCTGCTGAGCAGAGAGCCCGATGTGGGACTCGATTCCAGGACCCTGAGATCATGACCTGAGCAGAAGGCAATGGCTTAACCCACTGAGCCACCCAGGCGCCCAATGTTTTCCTTAATTTTTGTCATACATTTGAATTGTACTTACTCTTTGAAACATCATTTTTGATACTATGGAAAGATTTTATTTATTTATTGAGAAAGAGAGAGAAAGAGACAGAGCATGAGGGGCAAGGGGAGAGGGAGAGAGAATCTCAAGTAGACTCTGTGCTGAGCCTAGAGCCTGACAGGGGCTTCATCCCATAACCCTGAAATCATAACCTGAGCCCAAACTGAGAACTGGACACCCTAACCAACTGCACCACAGAGGTGGCTCTGGAAGATATTTTTTAGAACTATTTTTTCTGGGGTGCCTGGGTGGCTTAGTGGGTTAAGTGTCTGCCTTTGGCTCAGGTCATGATCTCGGGGTCCTGGGATCAAGTCCCACATCGGGATCCCTACTCATCTGGGAGTCTTCTTTCCCTGTGCCCTTCCCCCTGCTTGTGCTCTCTCTCACACCGTCTCTCAAATAAGTAAAATCTTTAAAAAAAGAAAAAAAGGTATTTTTTTTCCTACCATTTGTGGCTGGTGTGTTGCACATTGTTTTTATATTCAACAATCATTCCAAAATTCATCTATGGAATCCTCTTGATTATCTCTCCAGGTTCTTATTTCATCCTTAAATAATAATTTTGTTTCCTTTTTTTTTAATCTTATAATTTTTATTTCCTTTTCATGCTTAGATGGATTGTTTAGGACTATCAGCACAAAAATGTGTAGATATGTTTATAGCAATCATCCTTGTCTTATTCTCAAACTGAAAGGAAAAACATTTGACCTTTCAATATGATGTTCACTGTATTTTGTAAGACCCTTCATATTTTAAAAATTGTTTCTCCTTTGCCAAAAGTTTTTTTCACAAATAGACGTTGAATTTTATCAACAAGTTACATGATCATATGATTCCAATTTTAACCTACTGTGACAAATTACTATTTTTAATCAAATCAAAGATTCTGGCAATTGTAAAGCATACCATTTTATGTTACAATAAAGAAGAAAAAACAAAATTCCATTGAACAAAAACAAAATCAAAATCCCAATTTTAAGATACAATTAAGAAAAAAATGGTAAGCATCTTATTAGCATTCATAAAAATACAAAGTTATTTATTTATTTAAAGATTTTATTTATTTGACAGAGAGATCACAAGTAGGCAGAGAGGCAGGCAGAGAGAAGAGGGGGAAGCAGGCTTCCCACTGAGCAGAGAGCCCGATGCGGGGCTCGATCCAGGACCCTGAGATCATGACCCGCGCCGAAGGCAGAGGCCCAACCCACTGAGCCACCCAGGTGCCCCTACAAAGTAATTTATAAAGATAAAACTGCCACGTATCCCTGGAATTAAACATAAATTTGTGATATATTCAATTTTTAATATGTAATGGCTTTTAATTTGCTAGTATTTTTGCATATTCATGAGCAAGATTGGTTTTAATTTCTGCACTGTCCATGAAATTTTGACAATGAGCTTTATGTGAAATTAGAATTTTTCCCTCTGAATGTTTAACAAAACTAATAAAACTCTCTAGACTTAGTGCTTTATTCATGGAGAAGACTTTTGACTGTATTTTTTTTTAAAAGATTGTATGACCATGATTTATATATTTCCTTGAGCCTGTTTGTTACATTTTTTTTCTAGGAATATCCTTTTTATCAAAAATTTTCAAATTTCTTAGCATAACAGTACTCAAATTTTCTCATTTGAAAATCAGTGTGGGTACCTGGGTTGCTCAGTCAGTTAAGTGTCTGCCTTTGGCTCAGGTCATGATCTTAGGGTCCTGGGATAGAGCCCGTATCCTGCTCCTTGCTCAGCCGGGAGGCCTACTTCTCCCTCTCCCTCTGTGGTCTCATTCTCACTCTCTCAAATAAATGAATAAAAATCTTTAAAAAAATATTTTTTAAACAATGCATAGGACTTTAACCCTTCATACTGTATATTTATATCATCTCTCTTTTTTCTTTGACCAAACTCGCAGAAGGTGTCAATTTTATTACTTTTTCAAGCCCAACTTTGAGCTTTTCATATTTTCTCATGGTATGGTTGTTTTCTTATTTCTTCCATTGCCTTTATTTCCTTTCTTCTTTCAACTGGAAGCTTAGCTCATGAATTATCAGCCTCTTTTTTTCCCCTAAAATAAGCAAGGAAGGTAATACTTGCATTTTCTCCTAAATGCTTAGAATGTCACAAGTTTTTACTTGTTTTTTTAACAACACTGAGTGCTTTTATTACATAGAACTTAATAATTAGCAAAAACAACTTCGATTTCACAGCACTGTTATGCGAGGAGAAGTTCTTTTTGTGGAGACTGAGATAAGGGCTGCAGCTTTGCAAGGATGAAATTTAAAATTTACTCTCGTGACCTGATTGCAACTGCTCTTTCCTCATGAACACATTCTAGACCAAGAAGCAGGACACTACACATTATCTTTCATCTGAAGCTTTCAGAGCCCTCAGTAAAGCTCCATCTGCAGTATCCAGCACTATTAATCCCATTGAGAGGTTTTCCTCCTTATAAAACTGTATCCCTCAGGGACACCTGGGTGGCTCAATTGGTTGGGCAGCTGCCTTCGGCTCGGGTCATGATCCCAGCGTCCTGGGATCGAGTCCCACATCGGGCTCCTTGCTCGGCAGGGAGTCTGCTTCTCCCTCTGCCTCTGCCTGTCATTCTGTCTGCCTGTGTTCATGCTCTGTCTCTGACAAATAAAATTTTAAAAATCTTAAAAAAAAAAAAACTGTATCTCTCACTATCAATAGCTTCAGAGAGGGTCTTCAATAGCTTCAGAGAGGGTCTTCGTATTCTCTTGTGCTGCATGTAGATAACCAATGTAAGCCATGCGAATCCAAAAGCCATTACAGGTTAGATTTAATGAAGAGCTCTGGGTTCACAACTTGTTGTATGGACCTCTGCACTCTGGATTTTGAAAGTCTGTCTCTTTGGGTGGTTCCTTTTTAAAGCTGGGAGGCTCAGACACTGAAGACATCTTGATTAATGATTTATTACCTGCTGCAAGGTCACCTCCCTTGCACATCTACTGCTCTCCCCATGTTTCTGTACATAATATTTTCATTAAGTTCTGAATTATGTCCTAATCTCCATTATAATTTCTTCTTTCATCCCGGAGTTATTTACATTTCATAGGGTTGGGCTTTTAATATTTACTATTAATATTTTCTTTATGAATTTTATCCTAAATGTACACATAAGATGTTCTGAGAGATTTATTACTTCACAGTGAATGAGTGCCTCAGCCCCCTTTGCCCCAGCCTTAGCCCCTGGGGGTATGTGATGAGAGAAGACGAGGTTTTTTTCCTACACAAGTATTATCAAGTAAAAACAAATCCACACTTAGGTACAAAAAAACTTTATTGGAAAATATTGTGGCAATGAGAATGCTCTGAAAATAAGATCTCCAACTGTCTCAAAGATCAGATGGACATAAGGAGATGGTTGATAAGTGGAAGTCTTTTTCAGTGGTTAGTTAATTTTCAGGAAGTGTCTGAAGATGTACTATTCCACATTCCAGTGCAGGTTCAGACTGAGGGTGGATTAAAGTTCAGGGGTTTGTGAGGGGAGAAGCCTAAAGTTTGATTAGGTCCTTTTAAGGCATTTTGTCCAGATTGGTCTGTGGGGACAAATAGTTCAACTAACCATTTAAGAGACAAACAATGGGAATTTGGAGGTCTGGGTCCAGCTTTGTCACACATGAACAAAGCCATACAGGGAAAGGTGGTTCTTTGCAGTAAGTCACTGCCAGGAATACAATAAGATGGAGAAACCATAACTGTTTTCCAGGAGCACAGTACTCAATTGTCAATGGCCAGGTGCTTCATAGACAAAGGACAAGGAGATGGGTTGGCGACTGTTTTACAGATCACACGACTACTTCTCTCCCTTTAGCATGTTCTGAATGCGTGTATCTTCTCTGGCATTTGCATGAGGAATTACAAGGGCACAGAATGTCTATTCCAATAGTATGTTCATAGTAGAAGCCATGACCAGTGTTATCAGATTGAGCTCAAAGTTATATTTAGCAATAAAGTTATATTTAACATCCTCACTGGTCACTCTACCTAGACCCAAAGTTGAATTTGCATGTCCCTTCTCCCCACTAGACCAAGTACGATAGCACCCATATCCAACAAAGCCATGAAGGGTTGGGTCCCTCCTTTCCTGAATTCTCCAGAAAATTCCAACAGGGATATAGGGTCTATGGTCCTTTAGGAAGAAAGAGACCATAGCCCCATTTTTAAGGAGTTTTCTTCTTAAAACACCTTAAATCTGGGTAGAAAGGAAGGGAAGAATTAGAGGATGAAAGACACAGACATCCATTGTTTTCTGTCCTCCTAAAGCCATGTACCAGGCAGCAAAACTATCACTGCCCATATACCCATTTCAGCTTTTAGGACTTCCTCACCCAACAGCCATGTCCACAAAATGACAGCTAAGAAAAGCTATTATATACAGTCTTTATGAATTATGTCATACAATCTTTACAAATATTTCAGAATGTGTATTGTTCTTTTTCTGTAATACCTTAAACCAGAAAAAACAGGCAATTTCAAATATAAAAAATCTCAGATAAGGGGCGCCTGGGTGGCTCAGTGGGTTAACCACTGCCTTCGGCTCAGGTCATGATCTCAGGGTCCTGGGATCGAGTCCCGTGTCAGGCTCTCTGCTCAGCAGGGAGCCTGCTTCCTTCTCTCTCTCTGCCTGCCTCTCAGTGTACTTGTAATTTCTCTGTCAAATAAATAAATAAAATCTTAAAAAAAAAAAAATCTCAGATAAGGATAACAGTAATCTAACAGTTTAAGGCTATAACTTTTTATACTTCTCTCTTGGGGCTAATTGTGTTTTTCAGTACTTTGAATATTACTTTCTTTTATGAGTTATCTTCCACCTCATGCTAGTATTTAAAAATAAAATTCATTTTACAGGGCACCTGTTTCGCTCAGTCAGTTAAGTATCTGCCTTCAGCTCAGGTCATGATCCCAGGGTCCCAGGATGACGCCCTGCATCACTGGGCTCCCTGCTCAGCGGGGAGTCTGCTTCTCTCTCTGCCTCTCCCCACCTCCCCACCCCTACCTTGTGTACTCTCTCACTCTCAAATAAATAAATAAATAAAAATAAAATTCATTTTAAATGGGCACCTGGCTGTCTCAGTCAGGGGAGTGAGACAAGTAGGACTCTTGACTTTGGGGTTGTGAGTTCAAGCCCCATATTAGGTGTAGAAAGATTACTTAAATAAATAAAACTTAAAAAATAAAGAAAGCATGATTACTCATGGGATGCCTGACTGGCTCAGTTGGTAAAGCATGTGACTCTTGATTTCAGGGTTGTGAGCTCCAACCCAAAAGATTACTTAAAAATTTAAATAAATAAATAAATAAATAAATAAAATGCATTTTAGGTGATGCCAGAGAGAATAAGCCAACATTTTAAATATCTATTAGTACAGATAACATTTAACATAACTTTAAAAATTAATGACTCTAAATTGTAATTTGGAGTTATAATGTGCCTTTAAGCAGTATTTTCTGAGAACTGTGGAACAGCTTGATTATGATGGGAGTAACAGGCAGAATCTCAGACTATTGTTCTTAAACTTTCTTAAACTCCGGATAGTAACAGATTGCAGGAAATGTAGCTCAGGATATTCTGAAAAATGTAGCCTCAGGAGACAGAATCAGTTACAATGTAGAATACATTTCAACTCCAGCATTCTTGTGGAAATAATCAAAGGATTCAAGGAGAAGGAAGAGTTGGTGCACAATCATACTTGATCACACTGACACAAATGTTAGCAGTAACACAATAAGGTGGAATGCAGAAAATGTTAAAGTAACTTATGTAGTAGAATTAGGTTCTGGTCAGATTAGAATGCAGGAATAAAAACTGAGAGGTTAATAAGATCAGCAGAACCTTCAGATAAATAAAAAGGATAAGAAGAGGGGCGGCTCAGTGGGTTAAGCAGCTGCCTTCGGCTCAGGTCATGATCTCAGGGTCCTGGGATCGAGTCCTGCATCGGGCTCTCTGCTCAGCAGGGAGCCTGCTTCCTCCTCTCTCTCTGCCTGCCCCTCTGCCTACTTGTGATCTCTTTCTGTCAAATAAATAAATAAAATCTTTAAAAAAAAAAAGGATAAGAAGAAATCAATGACTCTGGGAACATACTTCACAATGCAAATTAAGAAGAATGGAAAAAGCAGATCAAGAGATACGGGAAAGGATAGCTCAGAATGAAGAAAAATCCTCTCACAAAAGCACAGGAATTCTACAGATAGAGAAGATAATTTCTTAGTAGAAACACATGTGGAGGTGAAGTAGAATGAGTATGAAGTTCTAGAAAAAGAAGAACATTTCCAGAAAAGTGATCTAGTCTCTCATCCAGCCACACTAGCCTTCTGTTTCTTTTTCTTTCTTTCTTTTTTTTTTTTTTTTTAAAGATTTTATTTATTTGTTTGACACAGAGGGAGGGAAAGAAAAAGAGAGAGAGGGCAAAACCAGGGGCAGCGACAAGCAGAGGGAGAGAGGCAGGCTCCCAGCTGAGCAGAGAGCCTGATTCCAGGCTTGATTCCAGAACTCTAGGATCATGACCCGAGCCAAAGGCAGGGGCCAAACTGACTGAGCCTCACAGGTAGGTACCCCATAGCACTCTGTTTCACCAAAGCAACCTGGTTTCAGAAACTTTCCTTGCTCAAGCTCCAAATTTATATAATGAAACCTCTGAAGAGGCAGAAGGATACTAGCCTAAATTGAAATGCCCCATATCTCTACACTTACCATCTCTCCGGCTTGAGGGATGTTTTGATTTGCAAAAAAAACTGTAGAAATTTGATAAAATAAAGATAGAAACATCACAATAGAATTTTAAAGTACATCTGTTTAATTATATTATAACCATTAATGCAATATCTACCTCAGTAATTTCATTTCAATAATAAAAAATGATGGTATAATGATGGTTTAAAGCTGGTTCAATCACAATTTTAGAGGCTTACTTATCAAGAGTGAAAATAGAAGACTATTAAAAAATAGCTATAAAGGTAACGTGTCATAGTGCTTAATGTTTCTGTAACTGTTGGTAAGGCTTACATCTAAATTTGATGCAGAATTCTTAATGGCACTGAAATAGTTCTTTTCTCAGCCACATGGTATATACCAGTTCTAGGAGTCTGGAAGAGACTGACTATGGGTACCACTCCTTGTCTTCAGTTGTGACTGCGCAATATCAGCAAGTGCACTTTGTATCTTTTCCAGAAGCATGTCCCCTCGATAAACAACATCCTCCAGACATGTAGCAGCTTCGTGGTTTTCTTCTTCCAGCTTATACAAGCTAGCAGCCTTTGTAAGACACAAATTAAAAAATCTTTTGAGAAATGAAAAACTTGGAGGTTAGTAAGAGTTGAGAAGGAAATAAAAAATGAGAGAAGTATTTTCTTTTAAATCTGGAGGACTCTGAAACCATTATGATAGGTTTCTTGGTGTCAGGAATTCTAAAATCACATGATTTTTTAAGAGTTATCCCCTGATTGAATTATTTAAAAGAATGAATTTTCAGTCAGACATCTCTGAATGTCTACATATGACTCTCTTCCACACGGCTTGTGGACATTCTACTCCACACCCAGAATACTACCCAAAAGAGTGGAAAAGAGCCAAAATGAGAAAAATAGAAGTTTACTTATAGCTCAAAATAGGACAACCAATATACTCAGCATGGTCTTTAATAAACTACACTACTTTACAATTAACAAAACCTCAATTTTAAAATTTAATCATGGAGAACCTGGCTGGCTGTCTATGGAGCATGCGACTTTGATCCCAGGGTTTTGAGTTCAAGCCCCATGCTAGATGTAGAGATTACTTAAAAATAAAATCTTAGGGACGCCTGGGTGGCTCAGTTGGTTAAGCAGCTGCCTTCGGCTCAGGTCATGATCCCAGCATCCTGGAATCGAGTCCCACATCGGGCGCCTAGCTCGGCAGGGAGCCTGCTTCTCCCTCTGCCTCTGCCTGTCATTCTGTCTGCCTTTGCTTGCTCGCTCTCTCTCTGACAAATAAATAAAATCTTAAAAAAAAAAAAAAATAAAATAAAATAAAATCTTAAATAAATAAATAAAACAATCTTAAGGAAACTGAATACTATAACAAAAGATATTAAATCTCCTTTGGGGAACCTAGTTGGCTCAGTCAGAGGAACATGTGACTCTTAATCTTGGGATCATGAGTTCAAGGCCCATATTGAAGTAGAGATTACTTAAATAAATAAATAAATAAATAAATATTTTTTTTTAAAAAATCTATCTTCTTTAATCAAAATTCTCTACTAGCGGGGTGCCTGGGTGGCTCAGGGGGTTAAGCCTCTGCCTTTGGCTCAGGTCATGATCTCAGAGTCCTGGGATCGAGCCCCACATCGGGCTCTCTGCTCAGTGGGGAGCCTGCTTCCCCCCCACTCTCTGCCTACTTGTGATCTCTCTCTCTCTGTCAAATAAAGAAAGAAAAAAAAAATTCTCTACTAGCAAATTTCTCAAAGGAATAAAGATTTTTACCTGTAAAGCAGCTGTAGATTCTTCACTGGGTAATGAATCTATCAAAACATCAATGTCTTTTGCTGTTCGTGCAATCAGTGCTGCAAAAAGCTGTGCATATTCTAAAGAAAGATATCACTCAGTCAGAGTATTAGGGAATGTCAAGTTTTCAGAAAAAGAAATTAAATTTGAAGCTAATGAAAGCAGAAAACTTCATAAACTTCTTCTGTACCAGACTTTGAATGATTAAAATGTAATTTTAACACACCAATCCTATTACATGTTTGAGAATTAGCCTTACTATTAACTCAAATTGGGAATTAAACATAATTATTTCATTTTTAAGGACAATATGCCAGTCAATTGAATAAAGAAATCTGTTAATGGGATGTCTTCCTTATTAAGGTCCCTCAAGTGAAATTCAGCTAAATTCATATAAATTCATCTCTAAAGGAGTAACAATCTATTATTTGACATGAATGGAATTATGAAATGTTATATAAATTGACTGTAACAAATTCATTTCTTTTATAACAAAACTTTCAGTAATATTCTCAAACAACAAGACTGTAAAAAAGCTATAAGTAAGTTACATTTCTCAATAAACTTAATCTTAAAGGATTACATGTATCATCATGTATATGTATATGATGGTCAAATTAAGACAAGCCAAGAAAATTTACCTTCCGTAGGATTAGCTGGCTGATCTTTGTTAATTGCTGTCTGAATATTACTAAAGGAAGCAGGAGGACCACACTGCTGCAACACTCCAATGGCATTACAAAACTGATCTGCAAGCTTGAGGCCAAAGAAAATGTGTCAGAGTTAGAAAGGATTTATCAGTTTTCAGGATTTTATCTGTAATAGCAACAAAAATAAGTTTCTATAATAATGACCTCTGAGCAAGGGAACAGAACAGGAATAATTTTGGATAAAATTAGTCAGTTATTATTAACAACAATTAAATATGTTAATCAGGCAAAGAAACAAGGTTTGGTATCAACATACTCGAAACAGTTAAAAGGAAATACAATATAATCTTTGTTTTTGTCCCAAGGTAAGAGAATAATAAGAGAAATTATGCCAATATTTGTTATAAGCATAAGTAAGGATTTTGTGGGGGGAGGTAGCAGTGGAAAAGAGCAAATTTGACTGGCAAATAAAAGTCATCCTAGTGCTCTAGGATAAATTTTAAAATGTATAACTCATATAACAAAGTACACAGTTCCCTTTTTTTTGAGACTAAAGTAGTTACAAGGATAAAGAAATAGCATGGAAAAGACTCCACCTTAAGAAATCTTAGGGCCATTGATGGATGAATGAATGAAGAAACTGTTATACACACACAGAGGAACATTATTCAGCCATTTTAAAAAAAGGGGGGGATACACCTGGGTGGCTCAGTCGATTAAGCGTCTGCCTTTAGCTCAGGTCATGATCCCAAGGTCCTGGGATCAAGCCCTGTGTCTGGGCTCCTGGCTCAGCAGGGAGCCTGCTTCTCCCTCTCCTCCCCTGCTCCTGCTCTCTCCCGCTATCTCAAATGAATAAATTCAATCTTTTTAAAAAGTGGGGAGGAGGATTTTGACATTTGCAACATGAATGGACTTTGTGGGCATTACATTGAATGAAATAAGTCAGAGAAAGACCAATACTACATAATGTTACTTATATGTGGAATCTAAACAAAACAAAAACTGAGCTCACAAAGGGCAGACTAGTGGTTATCAGAGATGAGGTGCAGGTTAAAGTGAGCAAAAAGAGTAAACAGGGTCAAAAAGTACAATCTTTCAGTTATAAAATACATAAGTCATGGGGATATAATGTACAGTATGGTGACTACAGTTAATACTGTGTTGTATTTTTGAAAGTTGTTAAGAGAGTAGAAGTTCTCATCAAAAGATAAAAATTTGGGCTCAGTGGGTTAAGCCGCTGCCTTCGGCTCAGGTCATGATCTCAGGGTCCTGGGATGGAGTCCCGCATCGGGCTCTCTGCTCAGCGGGGAGCCTGCTTCCTCCTCTCTCTCTCCCTCTCTCTGCCTGCCTCTCTGCCTACTTGTGATCTCTCTCTGTCAAATAAATAAATAAAATCTTTAAAAAAAAAAAGATAAAAATTTTAACTTTGTGGGGCGCCTGGGTGGCTCAGCGGGTTAAAGCCTCTGCCTTCGGCTCAGGTCATGATCCCAGAGTTCTGGGATCGAGCCCCGCATTGGGCTCTCTGCTCAGCGGGGAGCCTGCTTCCTGCTCTCTCTCTGCCTGCCTCTCTGCCTACTTGTGATTTCTGTCAAATAAATAAATAAAATCTTTTAAAAAAATTTAACTTTGTAACTACAGTATGGTGGCATGTTAACTAGATTTATTGTGATCTTTTCACAATATACACAAATATTGAATCATTATGCTGTACACCTGAAGCTAATATTATGTCAATTATACCTCAATTTTTAAAAAAGAGAGAGAAAAGGGACTCCACCTTAAGTATTTGGAAATGTTTTCTCCATGACTCAAGTTGTAAATTCCCACTGCTCTAAAACTATTCCTTAAGCAGTTCTGAAGACTGAGAATACCACTTCCTTACAAGCAGCAAACTTAAGACTCCTATCCTCCCAAACAGCTTCCCTCAATTGTCCTGACCTCTTGAACCTCAGTTTTTTTATTTCCAATCAGTGCATGACCACTTCCACTAAGTTTCTCTGCCATTAAACAGAACTCAAAATCAACTGTTTCCTTTAATATCTAATTTGTACTGAGAATCTCCTAGTTACTAGCAGTCTAACTTCAGACTCTCACTTTCATCTTCAAATCCTTCTATTCCTTTTTCATTCTATCATAATTGCCTCTGTAATTATCTCACAATAGGATTGTTACAATAGCCTCCTTCTTGTTTTCCATTTCACTATGTTATTTTTTTTTTTTAAGATTTTATTTATTTGTTTGACAGAGATCACAAGTAGGCTGAGAGGCAGGCAGAGAGAGAGAGAGAGGCAGAAGCAGGATCTTCACTGAGCAGAGAGCCCGATGCGGGGCTCGATCCCAGGACCCTGGGATCATGACCTGAGCCGAAGGCAGAGGCTTTTAACCCACTGAGCCACCCAGGCGCCCCTCACTATGTTATTTTACCCTGCTTAAAAATTTGGGGCTCAGGGGAGCCTGGGTGGCAAAGTTGGTTAAGGTCCAACTCAGGGTTTTGGCTCAGGTAGTTATCTCAGGGTTGTGAGATCAAGCCCTGTGTCGAGCTCCATGTGGAATCTGGTGAAGATTCTCTCCCTTTCCCTCTTCCCCTCCTGCTTATGTGCACCCTCTCTCTCAAATAAATAAACCTTTAAAAAAATTTTTGAGCTCACCCCAATATGGCCTTTAAGATTAATCTCCAACTCTTCAGGCTATTTCAAAACTTTCAATAATCTAACTCAACTCTACTTATTCATTTTCTACTAATCCTTTATATATACCTAACTAGTGATAAATTAATTCCTGACTATACTGTATTGCTCACATTCTACTACTTGAAATGGAGCAACAGTAAGTGCTCAAAAAATGCACAAATGTGTATTCTAGTTCTGGTTCTGGTAACCTGAATAGGGTTTTTCATTTTTAAGTTGGAAACATTTTCACATTACACTATTGTTCTAAGGAATGGAAAAAACACACATGCACAAAATTCAACACGGTGGCTATCTGCTGTGTTCTTCAAAAGCTCTCAAAATCCATTTATTCAACAAATAGTATCAAAAGTAAAACTCTATTGTATATAAACATTAGATTGATACAGTGAACAAGACATAGTTTCTGTCCTCATGGAGTTCTCAAGACGATAAAAACAAATGTTATTTTAACAACTTTACAAATAACTATAATTTAGATCAATGCTAAGAAGATCTGCTCTATTTTAATGCATATCACTCTACATTCCAATTTACCTCAGCACTTACAGTTGAAGACATTTGATTCATTATAACTACCTAACCAAATACTACTTTCATGTTATTTAAATGTCTCTTGAGTATATGACATCTTTCTAATTAGACTGTGAACTCCTTAAGGAGTATTTCTCTGTAAACATGATAATGCTTACATACACAGTAGGCATTCATACTTGTTAACCCAGAGGTTTCTCCCCAAAATCCAATTGTCAGCTTGCTAACCCTGGAGTTAAGGCCATATTCACTTTCTCCTACTAACTTTCTGGTTACAAGACGTATATGAATATGCAACATTTCTCCTAAAATAACATTTGTACCCAGAAGCATCATTACAATTTGATTTTGAAAAGCCTCAAAGAAGATCTCTAAGAAGGAAGTTGGCTGGCAGCCCAGGCAAGTTACCATAACATAGAATTTATCCTAGTGATTTCATCAACATTTAGGGGCTAGCCCTCTCAGTCCTAAAAGGTCTTATTTTATGTACAGAGCAGATCAGTTTTTCACAGGCAGATTCACAGCCTGGAAGTGAACAAAGATTGATGATGCAATGATAAGAATCCTCACTCCTTAGCCTCCAGTGTGAAAAAATTGGCAAGGGACCGGATACTTAAGATTTTCCAGTTAACATATTCTCTCTATCCAGACATTTTACCTGGGACATCAAAATATAAATAGAACGACAACGAAAAATATAACTACTAATGGGAAACCCTTTAACTGTTAATGGTAATGAGTACATGAATCCTTCGGTTTGCATAAACTCGCCGGTTAGGCAGAACCGGAAAAATAAGAACGATCAACGGAAGGGGGTCGACTTAAAAGATCTGGCCCTTACGAGGAAGACACATTATGTGTCTGAGACACATTAAAGACGATTTAAATAAGTGGGAACAGACACAGGCGTTACAAAATTGACTCTCGTAAGCACGTCAGTTTTCCCCATACTGATGCTAGAGAGCGCCAAGAGAC
Organism: Mustela putorius furo; assembly: GCF_011764305.1. Taxonomy (NCBI): domain Eukaryota; kingdom Metazoa; phylum Chordata; class Mammalia; order Carnivora; family Mustelidae; genus Mustela; species Mustela putorius. The sequence continues at coordinate 23,600,841 of NW_025422368.1, read as the reverse complement.
GGAACGAAACCCTTTGTCTATAGGAACCAACTAAGATGAAACAAAACTCACCTCACATCACTCCAGCCTCAACCTGAAAGTCCAGGGAAAGAAATACTCTCGGCTGACATTTAACGAAAACAGCTCCTCAGGAGCCCAGTCTCTCATCCGCGGCTTACACTGATAAGGGAAAAAGCAGCTCCTGCTGCTTCTCCCCTTACCCCCGGAAGAGAAGAGATCCCAGAAGCGCTACTGACAATAAAATAAAACTGCTCCCAGAGAACAAGACAGGACCCTGACGCCTAAGTGTCCTGACAGACAGAGCCTCTACTTTTCAGGCGAACGAGGCTGCTCCCTCCCTCAGCTCTCCGCAAAGCCCGCAGCCGGCCTCAAACCTCCCAGGACGCCGCGCCGCCTCCCGCCGCCGCCAGCGCTTCTTGCTGAAACCCCGCCTCAGTCCGCTCCCCACTTGCGGGTGTTTTTCTCGGGCCCCTTTTCCTCTCGTTAATACATCGGAAAAGGGAAGACAGAGACTAAGAGAGCGAAATGGCTCACCGAGTTCACCGCGTCCTGCAGCTGTGTGAGCCGGTCCGCCATGTTCCTCCTGCAAGCTAAGGAAGCTAAAGCAGCTGCTCGTACGCGATTGGGCAGTTTCAGGACGCGTGGTGACCAACCACAGAGGAGCGTTCTTAGAAGGGGTGGAGTCAGCAGAACTCCACGCCTGGCCAGAAGAGGGTGGGTGGGACTTTTCCGAGGCTTTATTTAGGCTAGCTCCATCAGCGAAGCATCTCTGCTGCACGTATTTTGAGTAACTTGGAGGTTGTTGGGAGTCCATTCGTGATTTGCGTCCAACATACTGTTCTCGAGGTTTTTGGGTGTTAAACATTCTACAGGGATTGTTAGATTCTGCGGTTTGGGAAGTAATTTTCTCAGCCCTCCCTTGTATTCATGTTTAAACATTGCCTTGAATACTTGTGTTGCATTGGGTTTCCAGGTGGAACGCAAAACATATACACAGCAGGCAACTCAAGAATCCTTGGGGGTCGCGATACCGATTTTAACGTCAACAAATCCAAATTAAAATTCACCAGGCAGTCTTGGTAAGCATTCGGGTGCCGCCTCTGTTGCTTTTGGAGGCGGGGGTGGGGAGGATCTCCCAAGTGGAGACTGGTTTGCATACTTTAATTCTGAGTGTGGGTGTGCTGGGGAAGCTGACACACATGAGATGGAAAACATCCGAAAAATTAAGTACTAAATCGAACTATATTGATGGTGTAAGAAGAGAATGGTTCTTAGAAAAGAGAGGTTTCTGTGGGCAAAGGTGAGTGGCAGAAGAAGAGCCATTTGGAGTTCAGAGGTAAGGTGTGAGTGTAGGCAACTAGTAAGAATCTCGTTCCTTTGACAGCGAGAAACTCACTGTGGAGAACAAAAGAGGGTTGTGGAAAGGAGATTGGAGGTTGCAGTGTGTAGCTGGGAGAAAGAAGATTCCTGGAAAATGAGCCTTATGTGTAGGTAGGGTGGCAACAGTTTTTAAACAGGTAAGATGTGCAATTTAGACTTTAACCTTGAGACCTGTTGAGGGTTTAGGTGTGAAGGAAGATAGTAGAAACTTGGTATCTGGCCTTTCGGTGACTGGAGCATGTGATGCTTGATCCCCTGGTTGTGAGTTCAAGCCCCAGGTTGGGCATAGAGATTATGTTAAAAAAAAAAAAAAAAAAAAAAAAAAGAAAAGAGAGAAAGGAAAGAAAGCAAAGAAAAGAAAGAGACTTGTTATCTAAAAAAAGTTATAGCCTGGGGATAGTGTGGCAAGAAATGAGCCTGAAATCAGCAAATGACTGGTTAGCGGGCCTGGGACAAACTCATCTCTTACACCCTGCTTCTCTTGTTAATTATCCCTGATCAGCCTACTGGGGTTGGGGGAAATTAGGGAGAATTATCCACTGAAAACTCAGCTTGTCGGATTTACCCCCAATGCTAGCTGGTAAACTGTACTTCTGCTTCACCACTCCTTCCTCTCAATCCCTCTTCATATCTGCTGGGACCTAATTAGAAACCTCTCCAGAGGGGCGCCTTGATGGCTCAGTGGGTTAAAGCCTCTGCTTTCGGCTTGGGTCATGATCTCGGGGTCCTGGGATTGAGCCCTGCGTCAGGCTCTCTGTTCAGCGGAGGGGCCTGCTTCCCCCTCCCTCTCTGCCTACTTTTGATCTGTCAAATAAATAAATAAAATCTTAAAAAAGAAAAGAAAAGAAAAGAAACCTCTCCAGATGAGACACCTCCCCTGACCATCATGGGATTAATGAGAAAGGACTCTAATTTTTTTAACCGCAATATGGAATAATCTTGTGATTGTTTCTTCTCAACCTCAGTTTAGAGTATACCTTATTGAATGCTTGCCATGTACCAAGAAATATGTTAGATGCTGGGTTTGCAAAGATGAATAAGCCAGGGCCTCACTGGGAGGAGGGCTTTGCAGTTCCAAGAATGAAATGGGTTGGGCCTAGACTAGGGGGTTGACTCTGATAAGAGAAGAAGAAAGGCTCGTTTTGAAGGAAATGTTAGCAAGAGTTGGGCCCAGTTAGATATAGAGGGATGGGGGCACCTGGGTGGCTTAGTCAGTTAAGCGTCTGCCTTTTGCTCAAGTCATGATCCCAGGGTCCTGGGATCAAACACCACACTGGGCTCTTTCCTCAGCTGGGAGCCTGCTTTTCCCTCTCCCTTTGCCTGCCATTCTGCCTGCTTGTGCTCTCGCGCTCTCTCTCTCTTTCTCTGTCAACTAAATAAATAAAATCTTAAAAAAAAAAAAATTAGAGAGGGGATGAATAAGAGAGCCCATACTGTTTTGGAGAGATTCTGTTTTGGAGAATACTGTTTTGAGGCCCAATTGAAGAGAACTTGGGCACCTGGCAGAGAGGTGCCACTTGAAGACAATCATGTTATGACAGAGCTTTTGTCCTGTCATTATCTTCTTACAGGTTTTCAGTAGCTCCACTGAGCCCTCAGGCTGGTGTCCAGCCATCTCTGCCTAGTTTTCAAGGGTCACTATGATCTGTCTCCAGAGAACAAATCCAGCCAACTCTCCCAATAATATTTTGAGTGAAATCAGAATATTCACCCATGGGGACATCTGGGTGGCTCAGTCAGTTAAGCATCTGACTTTGGCTCAGGTCATGATCCCAGGGTCCTGGGATCAAGCCCAGCATCAGGCTCCCTGTTGAGCAGCCTGTTTCTCCCTCTGCCTGCCACTCCCCCTGCTTGTGTGCACGTTCTCTCTCTCTCTCTGAGAAAATTAAATAAATAAAATGTTTTAAAAAAAGATTATTCATCTTTTATTTATCCCTGGACCCCTGGGCTTCTTAAGACTGTTTTGGCCATGGACACCTTTATGAATCAGATGAAAGCTATGGACCCTTTCCCCAGATCAGGCTCAAAATTTTGCATACATCTTTAAGGGGGTTATGAATCTCTTGAAGCTGTGGACTTCAGGGAAAACTCCACCCGCCCAAAACAGTCTCTTGTGTCTAGCTTGGGATTTCTTTTCTTTTTTTTTTTTTTAAGATTTTATTTATTTGACAGTCGGAGATCACAAGTAGGCAGAGAAACAGGCAGCAGAGAGCCTGATGCGTGGCATCCTGGGATCAGGACCTGAGCCAAAGGCAGAGGCTTTAACCCACTGAGCCATCCAGGCGCCCCTAGCTTGGAATTTCTCAGCAGCAACACTATTGACATTTAAGCCTGATTATTCTTCCCACCCCTTCCACCCCCAGTGCTGTCGTGTGTTTTGTAGAATGTTTAGAATGATCACTGTCCTCTACCCATGAAGCAATGATGGCAAACACCCCTTCCAGTGGTTACAATAAAAAATATCTCCAGATATCCCCAAATGTCTCCTGCAGGGCAAAATTGCTCCCAATTGGGAACCACTTCTTTAACTCTTTCCTCATTCTTTACCTTCATCCAAATGATTTCTTTGCTGTGATTTCTTTACTCTTTTACAGTTTTACCTTTTTTCATATAAATTTTATGAATTACTGGAGTCTACATGGACCTCTACTTTTTTCCTTATATGATTCTGACACTTTTTCATATGCTTTTTCACTTGCTGTTCTTGCATCTCCAACTGGATTACATGGTTTGAAGAGCAGAAACCCAGTATTACGTATCTCTTAAACATATAATTTTGGTATGTTCTTTTAAACTTCATATTATTTTTGTGGTAATTTTTATACCCCGTGTGGTGCTAAAACTTATAAACCCGAGACCCAGAATCACATGCTCTTCCCACTGAGCTAGTTAAGCACTCTTTTCTTTTTTTTTTTTTTAAGATTTTATTTATTTGACAGAGAGAGAGAAATCACAAGTAGGCAGAGAGGCAGGCAGAAAGCAGGTTCCCCGCGGAGCAGAGATCCCGACATGGGGCTCGATCCCAGGACTCTGGGATCATGACCCGAGCTGAAGGCAGAGGCTTTAACCCACCAAGCCACCCAGGTGCCCCTAGTTAAGCACTCTTAAGCTTCATATTATTATAAGTTTCAAACATATACAAAAATTAAATAATAAGGGGCACCTCGGTGGCTCAGTCGTTAAGCGTCTGCCTTCGGCTCAGGTCATGATCTTAGTTGTACTGGGATCAAGCTCTGCATTGGGCTTCCTGCTCCACATTGGGAAGCCTGCTTCTCCAGCTCCCACTCCTCCTGCTTGCGTTCCCTCTCTTGCCATGTCTCTCTCTGTCAAATAAATAAATAAAATCTTTTTAAACATAGAATAATAAAGTGGACACTCATGTATTCATCATCCAGCTTTAATTATCAACTCATAGCTAATCTTGTGGTTAGTACTTTCATTTTTTTAAATCTGTAGTGACTCCTTATCTTTTCAGAAAAAAAATAATTAACAATTCTTTAACCTAGCATTCTAGACTCTTAACTACCTTTATTACCTACTTGACCACAATTTATTAAATATGTATAACATTTCAAGCACTGGGCTGAAATACTATAAATAAGAATTGGCAGGCGCCTGGGTGGCTCAGGGGGTTAAAGCCTCTGCCTTCAGCTTCGGTCAAGATCCCAGAGTCCTGGGATCAGCCCAGCATAGTTTAGGGAATCTGTGCTCAGCAGGGAGCCTGCTTCCTCTGCTCTCTGCCTGCCTCTCTGTCTACTTGCATTCTCCATCAAATAAATAAATAAAATCTTAAAAAAAAATAAGAATTTGCTATACTAGATTCCCTTTGTTTCCTTGTTGACCATCCACTTACCTTATTTTAAATATTTCTTGTTTTTTATAAAACCCTCCCTGAAACCCTACAGTAGGGTAATTGTTCCCAATCTTCACCACAATTGTTCCTTATACTTTTGTTATTGCACTTAGCATATTGAAATGTAATTACTCATACATGAATAATTGACTCACTACCATGAGCTGCTTGTGGGCAGAAACATTTAAATTTCCTCCATATTTCCAATACCTAGCATTTACCTGGCACATAGAAGCCAATGCATGCATACTTCTGGACCAAATGAATACATTTTCTAGGATAATAATTTCCATGTAATAACTATTAAGTAAACATTTATTGGATTTAATTTAGTAAACACAGTCAAAATAATGTAACCCATAGAAACAAGAATTAAAAAAAAAATACAGAGCAAAAGTGAGATTAGAGTGAGATAGGATGAACGGGCAAGTTTCACAGAACGTCTTTCTTGCCTTTCCCCTAGAAAGATGGGAATATTCTGTTCCCATCTCTATCCAAGGTCTTGGGTTTTATAAAATATCTAGGATAGGTTACTTGTCTTCTTCCTTCCTTTTCTAAATTTTTTTTTTTTAAAGATTTCATGTATTTATTTGACAGAGAAATCACAAGTAGATGGAGAGGTAGGCAGAGAGAGAGAGAGGGAAGCAGGCTCCCTGCTGAGCAGAAAGCCCGATGCGGGACTCCATCCCAGGACCCTGAGATCATGACCTGAGCCGAAGGCAGTGGCTTAACCCACTGAGCCACCCAGGTGCCCCCTTCCTTTTCTAAATTTTAAGCAGACTTTAAGGCACTAGTAGTTATCTGTATCTTCGGTTTAGGAATCTTCTCAGTTTTTGTATTTCCTTTCTTTTTTAAGAAATAATTTATTTACTTATTTGACACAGAGTGTGAGAGAGCAAAGGCCAGGGGAGCGGCAGAGGGAGAGGGAGAAGTAGACTCCCTGCTGAGCAGATATCCAAACATGGGGCTCTATCCCAGGACCCTAGGATCCTGACCTGAGCTGAAAGCAGACACTGAACCAACTGAGCCACCCAGGTGCTTCTGCATTTCCTTTCAATTCATAGGAGTGACAAACTCATCTGCAAAGCTGCTGAGCCCATTTGTTTCACAGGTTGCCAGTGGAACTCTGATGTGAGCAAGGAACCTCAGCCAATATTCTTCCTGAGCTGTCACGGTATTTCAGAGCCAAGGTACTAAAGCCCTCTTCTGACTGCTGACACATCTGTCATCAGCTGTCCTCTGCAGGCAAAGGAACTGCGATGCAAAGGTATGGAGGGGAGACAGTGGGATGAGTTCAGGAAACTACAATTAATTCAGTGTGGCTAGCATAGAGGAATTGAGTTTAGTTGCCACACGAACCTGGAGAGGTGGGCAGGGGCTATATTATGAAAACAATTGTGTCATACTCAGGAAGGTGGACTGTTATCCTGAATGTTTGTATAAGAAAAATCTTTAAAATTATACATCTCTTTTAAAAATTAATATTTTATTTCAAAGCAATGCATATTCAATGTTGAATTTTTACAGAGTGCAGAAACATGGAATGAAAATCATTCTTGGGGCACCTGGATGGCTCAGTCAGTTAAGCATCTGACTCTTTTTAATTTTTTTTTAATATTTTATTTATTTATTTGACAGACAGAGATCACAAGTAGGCAGAGAGGCAGGCAGAGAGAGAGAGAGGAAGCAGGCCCCCTGCCGAGCAGAGAGCCTGATGTGGGGCTTGATCCCAGGATCCTGAGATCATGACCTGAGCCTAAGGCAGGGGCTTAACCCACCGAGCCATCCAGGCGCCCCAAGCATCTGACTCTTAAACTCATCTCAGGGTTTTGTTTTGTTTTGTTTTTAATTTGAGAGAATAAGTGAGAGAGAACATGTGAGGGGAAAGGATCAGAAGGAGAAGTAGACTCCCCGCTGAGCAGGGAGCCCGATCCCCGATGTGGGACTGGATTCCAGGACCCCGGGATCATGACTTGACCTGAAGGTAGTCGCTTAACCAACTGAGCCACTCAGGAGCCCTCAGCTCATGTCTTGGATCTCAGGGCCATGAGGTCAAGCCCTGCACTGAAGTTAATTATTAAAAAAGTTAAAAAATAATCATTCTTAATCCAATCACCCAGAGATAGCTCTTTAAAACATTTTATTTTTTCAACTTCTGACTGCTGACACATCTGTATATAAATATGTATATAAATATGACTAAAGTGAAAACAAGATAAAGCTCATACTGGGTATATTCGGCGCTTTTTAACTTGCCTTTTCATAAACACTTCACAATGAGATGCTTTCTAAAACATGATTTGAGAAGGGCTACACAGTATTCTACTATACAGATGCATCATGGATTATTTAGTCAATTCCTTATTGCTGGGCATTTAGACTGGGTTTCGCTGCTCTAACACCTTGATGAAGGGGCCAATGGGTGTCTCAGTCAGGTAAGTGTCCTACTCTTGATTTTGGCTCAGGTCATGATCTCAGGATTGTGGAAATGGGCCCCACGTGGGGCTCTGTGCTCAGTGTGGAGTCTGCTTGTCCCTTTCCCTCTGCTTCTCACACTGCTTATGTGCTCATTCAAATAAATAAATAAACAAAATATTTAATACTTGGTAGTTTTGTGCACTAATTTTATACAGGTACGTAATGTTTGTACATATATATGTACTTAAATCTCAAAGTGGAATTATAGTACCAAAGGTATGAATATTTGTAAGATTTTTGTGCAGATTATGTTATAAAAACTTGTCAATACATTTCCAAAGATTCCAAGAAGTCTGCTTCTCAGCTCTTGCACCCACACGATATTCTTCTAAAATATTTACAACTTAGGTCTTAATTTTTTTTTAAGATTTTTGTTTTGGGGGTTCCTGGGAGCTCAGTCGGTTAAGCATCTGCCTTCCGCTCAGGTCATGATCCCAGAGTCCTGGGATCCAGCCCCATCCCACATTGGGCTCTCTGCTCTCCTGATTCTCCCTCTGCCTTCGCCTGCCACTCCCACTGCTTGTGCTTTCTCTCACTCTCTCTCTCTCTTTCTGTCAAATAAATAAATAAAATCTTAAAAGAAATAAGGATTTTTGTTTTCAATTTATTTGAGAGAGAGTGCACATGCGCAAGTTGGGGGATGGTAGAGGCAGAGGGAGAGAGAATCTCAAACAGACTCCAGGCTGAATGCCCAGCCTGAGGCAGGGCTCCATCTGATGACTCTGAGATCATGACCTGAGCTGAAATCAAGAGCCGGAAGCTTGACTGAGCTATGCAGGCACCCCCTCAACGTCTTAATTTGATTTTTGTTGTTTTTGTTACTAATGAGTTCAAATGTTTTTCTTTTATTGGCCAGTTTTCTTTCTTTTCTTTCTTTCTTTCTGGTCATTAACTTGGCTTTTATTTCTTCTTCTTCCTTTTTTTTTTTTTTTTTAGATTTATTTATTTATTTATTTTAGAGAGAAAGAGCATGAACAGGAGGTGCACAAGGAGAGAGAATGTTAAGCAGACTCTGGGCTGAGTCCAGAACCTGGTGATGAGATCACAGCTGGAGCTGAAGCCAATAGTCATTCACCTGCAGGACTGGGCCACACAGGTGCCCCTTGACTTTTCATATTGCTGTTGGAGTTTTTTGACTTTCATAGAATTTTAATTTTTAAGTAGCTAAATCTACCAATCTTTTCCTTTATGGTTTCCTCCTTTGTTTTTTTGCTGAGAAATTTCCTCCCCTGAATGCTTCTACCCACTTCCTGCTTGGTGCTTCCAGATTCAAATAGATTTTTGCTTAAATGAACTCTTTTAAAAGGAGGTTCCTTTCACTTTGAGATCAAGTTTTGTTTTGTTTAAAAGCATTTATTTCAGGTCGCCTGGGTGCTTCAGTAGGTTATTAAGCATCTGACTTGGCTCAGGTCCTGTCTTGCCATCCTGGGATCAGCCCCACCTCTAGCTCCCAGCTCAGCGGGGAATCTGGTTGATCGGCTTTCTCTGCCTCTACCCCTACTCGTGCTTGCTCTCTCTCTAACAAATAAAGCCCTAAAAAATAAGAATCACGTATTTCTTCTAATTCTCTTATAGTTTTAACGAATACTTTGGAATTTTATTTTGCTAGGGTGAGATAGAGTTTTTTTTTTAAAGATTTTATTTATTTATTTGACAGAGAGAGATCACAAGTAGGCATAGAGGCAGGCAGAGAGAGAGAGGAGGAAGCAGGCTCCCCGCTGAGCAGAGAACCCGATGCGAGGCTCGATCCCAGGACCCTGAGATCATGACCCCAGCCGAAGGCAGCGGCTCAACCCACTGAGCCACCCAGGCGCCCCTGAGATAGAGTTCTAATACTGCCTCCCCAACAGGGTGCAATCAGTCATCAGATTAACTCATTTGATGATTCAGTTATCATCAATGGTTGGTAACTGAATGGTAGAGAAAAGAAATCTACCCATTGATTCAAATATTACCCTTATTATAACCACTCTTACCATCATCCTGGGATTTCATCTACTGAGAGTTACAGGAATGAGGACATGTAGGAGACAGTAGAGGGAAAACAGGAAAAAAATTGTGCCCTTTCAGATTATGGTGATTGCTACTGGTTTTAGTTTAATAGTGGAATAACCGAATGTGTATTTTTCAAGATAGTTGCTCATTAAAATACCTAAATGAAAAGTTTAAAGAGCAGGCAAAAGAAAACAGAGCAATCTCCCCCCAAATAACTGAGTCTCCATATCCAATTACTCAGCGCGTTCCCGAGCCGTCTGTCACGTGGTCTGCTGTCCTTTAAACAGCCCTCAGGTGTCAAGTTTGAGAGAGCAAGCTGGGTCAAGGTCTAAAGTCTTCGAGGATATTTCGCTCAGAGAAAGTGAAACTTTATTGTTAAAAGTGGAGCTCACCACTACAGAAACACGACCCGCCCCGCATTTTCCTACTAACATCGGCCTGAGCAGCGAAGGGAAACCGCCCACTGATCGTGGGTTTTGAGTCCGGGCTTCGTGTCTTTCCCTTTGGCGAAGGGCAGTTAAGCCCGGGAACAGGAGCCTGGAGACGTTAGGCCGCAACAGAAAGTTATTTTTTACTCTAACGGCGGTTTTCGTAAGCGATAAAGATACAAAACTGAGAAGTAGGGATTACACCACAGAACTTTCCGGGGTCTCCTCTGCCCCCACCTCCCGCGCGCCGGGCGGCGAGGACCCGCGGGTGCGCGGCGCTCAGCAAGCCGGCTGGGCGCGGAGAGATAGGCGCGCGCCGGCCGGACCCGCCCCTCCGCCTTCGCCCGCGGCGCCGGGGGACCCGCGGCGGTGACGTAAAGGGGGCGGGGCGAGGCGCGGTGTGGGGTTGCGGGGTTTCTGCCGGAAGAGGAAACCTCCCGGTGGGGCGCAGGCGTGCGGCTAGCCTTGGACGCCCGTCCTGGGGGAACGGCAGGTGTGCGGTGGGAGCGCCTGGCGAGTGATGGGACCGTGCGCCAGCGCCCCGGGATAGCGCGGGTGAGGCGACAGAGCCCCGCCCGGGCAGCCATGGGGCTCCTTCGGCTCCTGGTCCTCGCGGTGCTGGCGTCCGAACCCGGCGTGGCCGGAGGAGCCGAGACCGTCGGGAATTCCAGCGAGGGTAAGGGCAGGGGAGCCTCAGTTCTGCAACCTCAAGTTGGTTTTGCATTTCTTGCAGGTTCGCAGTCCACCTCGGGATCTGTGCATTTCGCAGGGGGGGTGGTGAATTCAGAACCGGCGGGAGTGGATCGGGGTCTTTTCCAGCTGAAGGAGATTCCCATTGCCAAGGAGGCCTCACCGTCAACCTACTTTAGGCTGAGGGAATGGGAAGGGTTAAGTAACTCTCCTGGTCAGACACGTTTTTAATCTCCCTTAGGGAGCAACCATGTGTTTGTAGGTTTAAGTTGACTCATGAAAACACTTCTTTGCTCTCAAGTGGTGTATCTGAGACTCGCCTGGGAACTTAGTGCAGAATGAAGGGCTTTATTAATCATGTTCCTCCAAGCTGCTGCGGGTTTTTACACTCCAGAATCTAGATGCTTTTCAGATTGGTTATGCTCTACGGAGTTTGAAAGGAAAAGTGAACCCAGAGTGGGACTTAGGATGGTATAGGTCATGTGCTCAGTGAATGCGTTTTAGCAATAGCTCCTGGTTTGTTAATATAAACCATAAAAAAGCAGTAATTATGCTAGGCTGATGATAATCATGTGCTTTTCCATGAGCTTCATCACATTCTTAGTTTTATTTTGAGCTTAAGAGACCAGTTGCACTTCTGAACCAGTGTATTTTCTGAATAATGTGGTTGTGTTCCTAATTGCTCATCTTAGAAAAGCTTTTGTGCAAACTGAATCTTAGAGTCATTGCACAGGAGTTAAGGCCAGAGCTGAAAAGGGCAGTTATATTTATGCAGAGAAAAGCCTTGTTAATGATAGGGCACTGACATTTCACTGTGTGCAGTAAGTGCCAGGTGCTTTCCATGGCATTGTTAATTAATCCTCACAACCCTATGAGATCATCACCCTCTTCAGAGGAGAATGGTAAGGCAGAGGATGAAACTGGGGCCACGATGATGTTCATTACACAGGTCAACAGTTAAGAGGGGGCACAGGTGATATTTGAATTCATGTGTGTCTGGCTGTAGTTTTAATTTTCATGGTCCTTCCACTTCGGCAAAGCTGGCCTCCAATAAAGATATTTTACTTAGTATGGTGCTTTACATTTAATTCTGTGAATTCTCATTCCTCAAAATAACCTTATGAGAGAGGTAACGGTGATGTTATTTCCATTTTATTTTTTTTAAAGATTTATTTTCCAGCGAGTGATTGCGTGCAAGTGGGGAGGGGCAGAGGGAGAAGGAGAATCCCAAGCAGACTCCCCACTGATTGCAGAGCCTGATGTGGGGCTGACTCCCCCGACCCTGTGATCATGACCTGAGCCTGTGCATTTGTATTTAATATTATCTTCCATTCTTGTTTTACATTCATATCTAGTAGTTTACATGGAATTACAATAGTAATTGGAGTTGAGCGGAATGCCATGTGGGCCTTCTAGTATTTGTGTTATTGCTGGTTCTGGATTTAAGGCAGCGGGCTATTCGTGTGGTTCATTGCAAGTGATCTCTTTTAAAAGTATGTAAAAGGTAGTGTGTACATTTCTGTGTTTCCTTTCAGCTTTTAGGGGTAATGAAAATTCGTAAGATATAAATAAGATATGGGGAGAGGCAGTTGAATGCCTACCAACTTAAGTATCTGAACTGTTTTTTTAAATAGTTCATCTGAAGAGGATTATGAAGACTTAAGATTTCACAGATCTAGAATTTGGTTGTGTCAAAGCACAAACAAGTAAATTTTAGTAAAAAAAAAAAGAGTTGGATAATTATACGGTTCAAGTTTAGGATCTGATTGAGAAAGAAAAGGAAAAGATTAGTACTGGTCAGCTCTTTTTAGAAAGAAATTATTATTAGAAGGAAAAATAACTCTGGGTGGGAATGGAGGAAGGGTATGAAAAATAGAAGAGAGTTCCTGGCTGTGGGTGAGATGGCAAAAAAATACCTTTGGCAGAAAAAGCAGAGCCATTGTTTTTTAGAGGAGAGCCACAGCCTCCTGAGTGCTCTGTCTCCATGCTAGCCATTTGCCTGCACTATCATTTGATGTGCTGTCTTTTTCCTTCCCACTCACAAAGTCACAAGATCTAATTATGCCTCATAAAGTGAATCCTTTTCCAGGTAGCTTAGAGGAGAAGTTCCTGTTAACTTCTTCAGGGTATAGTTTGGATACATGTTTTCTTTTGCTTATGTCTGTTTTATTTTATTTATTTATTTATTTTTATTTTTAAGATTTTATTTGACAGAGAGATTACAAGTAGGCAGAGAGGCAGAGAGAGAGGGGGAAGCAGGCTCCCCACTGAACAGAGAGCCTGATGCGGGGCTTGATCCCAGGACCCTGAGATCATGAGCCGAAGGCAGAGGCTTAACGGACTGAGCCACCCAGGTGCCCCTGTTGTCTGTTTTTATAAGTAGAAATTAAATGCATTTTCTGCCAGACTATAGTGTTAAAGTCTTGATTTTTCGTATTTTTCCTTGTCGCTCCTTGGAAGTCTCTTTCTCATTTTGATGTTTATGATGGACATGCTGGACATGTATAGTCCCCTTCTTTCTACTAGTTTATTCGTAGGGCCATATTGAATCCCTGACTTCTTTTTTAAGTAAGGAGATGAGTCCCTGAAATGCTGGGAAGCTAAGGGAAGTTTGTAATGTTACTTTATTGTATAGCACTGGACAGTTTAAAATTTGTTTCTCCTATTTATTTTATACTTTCAGCAGCCAAATGATGTATGAGGTACGTGACTTCCATTTCACCTTGGAGAAACTGAGGCCCAGAGGAAGTAAATTACTTTTCTGAGGTCATAACATTCAACCATCCTTCACTAAACATTTACTGTGTGCCAGCTATGTGATTGGTACTGTACTAGACACCAGGGTGTCAACTATAACAAAGCCCTGCATAGCCACAGCTGGTTTGGCGAATATTCAGTCTTCTCGAAAATTGCGAAGTGGTTAACAGACTGCCAAGGTAATACTGCCAAAGGATTTTTACGCAGAAGTTAGGTTAAAGATAATTAAGAATGGGAAAAAATGTATTTATCCTTTCCTAATTCATCAAACATCATGTTAGGAGTTCTCAGACGTGGCTGAACATTAGAATCAGCTAGAGAACTTTTTTTTTTTTTAAAGATTTTATTTGTTTATCTGACGCACAGAGAGAGATCACAAGTAGGAGAGAGGCAGGCAGAGAGAGAGGAGGAAGCAGGCTCCCTGCTGAGCAGAGAGTCTGATGAGGGACTCCATCCGAGGACCCCAAGATCACGACCGGAGCCTAAGGCAGAGGCCCAACCCACTGAGCCACGCAGGTGCCTTGTCCTGGAGAACTTTTTAAAAAGGCAGTTTGGTGAAGAGACAATTAGAAATTGAAATGTAAAAGAAAAAATGAATTTCTGTTAGCATCAAGGAACATAGAATATTTAGGGGTAATTATAATGGAATATGTAAAGATCTTTACAGGAAAAAGCATATATCATTCTTGAGACAAATTGAGAAACTAAGCAGAGGGATATCTCAGATTCATAAATTAGAAAATTTTATGTTATAAGGATATCATTTCTTCCTCATTTAATACATTGCCATTCCAATCAGATTGCTGGCAGCTTATTTTGTGGAAATCGACAAGCTGCTTTCAAAAATATATATGGAGATGAAAAATGGCCAAAATAGTCAAGACGGTCTTGAAGAGAAAGAACAAATTTGGGACAAAATTGACACCAATGCAATATTGGTGTTAGGATAGACAAATAGACCACTGGAATACAAGTAAGAGCCCAGAAACAGACCAACACATGTGGTCACCTATGTGAAAACTGAAATTGCAGAGTAGTAGGGAAATGGTGGTATTTTCAATAAAGGGTATTCTATCAACTCAGTATGCATATGGAAACATGAACCTTGACCCTCTGCCTCACACCATATGTAAAAATCAACTTTATATTGATTTTAGTCTTAAATATCAAAGGTAAAACAAAGGTCTAGAAGTTAACATGGAGAATGTGTCTTCATAATCTTAGGATATGTTGGCAAAGATTGGATTAGAATGACACAAAAAGGACTAAGCATAAAAAAAACTCAAGAAATTGGTCTACATTAAAACTAAAATTTTGGGGTGCCTGGGTGGCTCAGTGGGTTAAGCCTCTGCCTTCGGCTCAGGTCATGATCCTCAGGGTCCTGGGATCAGACCCCGCATCGGGCTCCCTGCTCAGCAGGGAACCTGCTTCCCGCCTACCTCTCTGCCTCCTTGTGATCTCTCTGTCAAATAAATGATAAAAAAAAAAAAAAAGTTAAAACTAAAATTTCTGTTAATCTAAAGGTAGTAAGAGAGGAAAGGTGAGCTAACAGAATAGTAGAAGTACACTGACAGAATGCTCATATCAGTGATGTATAAAGAACTAAAATTCAGTCATGACAGTCTTTTTTTTTTTTTTTTAAGATTTTTTATTTATTTATTTGACACAGAGAGAGAGATTACAAATAGGCAGAGAGGCAGGCAGAGAGAGAGGAGGAAGCGGGCTTCCCGCTGAGTAGAGAACCCGATGCAGGGCTCGATCCCAGGACCCTGGGATCATGACTTGAGCTGAAGGTAGAGGCTTTAACCCACTGAGCCACCCAGGTGCCCCAGGACAGTCTATTTTTAAAGTGGGCAAAAGTCTTGAACACAGACCCTTTTACAAAGGGAGTGTCCAGATGGCTCATAAACAAAACAAGATGTTCTTAACCTCTTTAATGATTAGGGAAATGCAAATTGAAATCACAATGAGATACTACTACGCATCCAACAGAGACACTGATGAAACCTAGTGTTGGTGAGACAGTTGGGCAACCACAATACTTTTCCACAAGTTGATAGGGGTATAAATTGGCAAAACCATGTGGGATAAGTGTTTGGCAGTAGCTACTAAGGCAGAATGTAAGTGTACCCTATTACCCGATGATTCTACCCGTGGGTTCTATCCAATAGAAATGTGTACATATGTGCACTAAAAGACATGTACAAAAAATTGCTTGGAGTTACTCATAATAACTTCATATTAGAAGTAATCCAAATGTTGATTAACAGAAGAAAAGATAAGTAAACTGTGGTATATTCCTTTTATGAAGTATACAACAATGAAAATGAGTAAGTCATGGTTACTTAAGAGTAGCTTGGATTAATTTCACAGGTATGCTATTGATTTTTAAAAAGCTAGACACAAAAGAATTCATCCTTTGTGATTCGACTTAATTAAAGTTCAGAAATGGGCAAAGCCCATCTGTGGTGTTTGAAGTTAGGATCATGGTATTTCTGGGCGGGAGGAAAGGCTTAGTGATTGAAAGGGACTACAGACCTCTAAGATGGTAGAATGCTCTTTCTTCACCTACCATGTAAACTTCATGTACTTCTCTGTATGTATGTTCAATAAATGTTTTTTAACTGACACTTGTACCCTAGCCCCTTTGATTTTTATTTAACCAGTCTTGATAGGGGCCCAGGCAGCAGTAGTTTTTAAGAAGCCCCTCCAGATGGTTGTAATGCACAGCCAGAAAGGAGAACCACTGTATTAGATTTCCTTCCAATAAGGCCACCTTATGAGTGCTGTAGGAAATTCGAAAAGTAAAGAAATGTGCAAAGAAAAGGGAAAAAAATCATTTAAAATACACCCCCAGAGGCAACTGCTTTTAAACGCCTACTTATCTTGTAAAGTGATCAGGTTTTCAAATCGTGGATACCGTTTCTTTTATTATCTTGTATCTGCCAGGTTCCTGCTACAGGTATTTGATTGGGGAAAAAGGGTTAGTGAGGCATCATCTTTCACATAGCTTCTGGAAATCCAGGAATTAATAAGTGAAAGCTGTAGCCAGGTGCTTTTCTTAAATTTAGAAGCAGAGACTGTAACGTAATGTTTTGATCCTAATCATTATATATTTTCAAATGGACTGCTTGTTTTCATTTCTGATTTTCTTAGAGAGCAGGACTTCTTAGGTAGTTTAACCATTTAGGATGAAAAGTGATCTGTTACACTGTCACAGGAAAAACCTCAGATAGGTTTTACTGCCTGATATGTATGTATGCTTTCTAGTAGACTCTTCCAGAAAGAACTATTTCTTTATTTTTATGCTGGAATGGTAACAGCTGGTATGTTCATCAGTACGGGATTTGTTGAAAAAATATGGTTACATACAGAATGAAATATTATGTAACTTGTAAAATGCTAGAGCTAGAGTTATCTATGTTGATATGCAGAAATATCTAAGATCTATTAAATGGGCTATACCAAATGTATTTATATTTTTCCATTGTATGTAGAAATATTTATTATATCTGCCAAAGTCCTAAAAGATATATGCCAAACTGTTAATATTGATTATTTCTGCAGAGTATATTTGCTGTGGGTATTGATTTTCTCTGCATTTCTTACCTTTCTATAATAAAGGTTATGTATTATCTGGAAAAATATTATGATTTTAAGGGAAAAAGAAAACAAGTGATGGAAGTGTTGAAAGAGTGTCATCATTTTGTCTAGGTTCTTATTTTATCTGTGTTCTTGTTTTTATAAATTTGAGATGAAGACTTGAGGTAGAATCTGTGTTTTGAGTGCTGTCAGGAATGGAGGATTTTTCCAAATTGTACAGTTTCAGTTTTTGGTAAGAACATCTCACCATCATTATAGAAATTTGATAAACTGTGAAATGTGTAAAGAAAAGAAAAATCCCTTAAAATATACTCGCAGTGATACCTACTTTCAATACCCATACTTACCTTAAGTTACCAGTTTAATAATGTGTTTTAATTTTTTTTTAAGATCTATTTATTTATTTGACAGAGACCACAAGTATGCAGAGAGGCAGGCAGAGAGAGGAGGAAGCAGGCTCGCTGCTGAGTAGAGAGCCTGATTCGGGGCTTGATCCCAGGACCCTGAGATCATGACCTGAGCTGAAGGCAGAGGCTTTAACCCAGTGAGCCACCCAGGTGCCCCTGTGTTTTAATTTCTATGGTTCTTCCTTACTGTCATTTGAAACACTGAAAGTTTTGGTTCTCCATGTATTTTTGAGTTGCGATTTACTTACACCCCTGTGTGATAGGTTACGGGAAGATTAAGAAAACCTTGACACCAAGACTTAACTAGTTGATAGCTTTATTTATTTAAAGAGTTTTTATTTATTAGAGAGACAGAGAGTGCACCCACAAGCAAGGGGAGTGTCAGGTAGAGGGAGAAGCAGGCTTCTCACTGAGCAAGGAGCCTGATGTTGGGCTCTATCCTAGGACCCTGGGATCATGACCTGAGCCAAAGGCAGAGGCTTAACCCAGTGAGCCACCTAGGCGCCCTGGGTAGAGTTTTTATTCAAGGTCTTTGTAATGGGGGATAAACATACAAGATTATCTGAACAGTTTCTAAGATATACTCAAAGGCAAATTAGTGAGAATTATAGAAATCTTGGACAGCCTTCACATATACATTTGAACCAGTTTTGATCACAGTACCCAATAGGCAGAACAGCTGGTCCATAAGAACTTCATAAATATTTGTCAAATAGAGAAAATGGGGAAGAAGAGGAGAAGACTTAAAAAAAAAAAAGACTGAAAATATAACTAGAAAAGGCAGTGAAAAATAAAAAATGAGCTTAGTGCTTTGAACAGTTAAAGGATGGACAGTTAAAGGACCAATTAGTTCCTAGGAAAATAAACATACTGCTTTCAGATTGGCAGACTAGAATTTGTGGATATTTTTAAACCTTGGAAACTGAGGATAGATGGGACCAAAATTAAAGTATGATACATGCAGTATTTTTAGTGCCACTTAATGAGACTTACTTAATTTTATGTATAATTTGGTTCCCTAATAAAATAATCATGATGATGGGAAAGCCTGAAAAATGTAGAAGTGTTTTTCTT
Source organism: Mustela putorius furo (assembly GCF_011764305.1). Classification (NCBI taxonomy): domain Eukaryota; kingdom Metazoa; phylum Chordata; class Mammalia; order Carnivora; family Mustelidae; genus Mustela; species Mustela putorius. The sequence continues at coordinate 23,582,176 of NW_025422368.1, read as the reverse complement.
GTTTCCCTTTATAAAAAGGGACTTCCCTGTCCAGAGTCTATTAAATTCTTCCTAATATTTTTACCTCTGTTCTGGCTGGAGCTTAGTTTTACATAAAAGGTAAAATGTGGGCGCCTGTGTGGCTCAGTGGGTTAAGCCTCTGCCTTCCGCTCAGGTCATGATCTCAGGGTCCTGGGATCGAGTCCCGCATTGGGCTCTCTGCTTGGCAGGGAGTCGGCTTTCACTCTCTCTCTCTGCCTATCTACTTACTTGTGATCTCTCTCTGTCAAATAAATAAATAAAATCTTTGGAAAAAAAAAAAAAAGAACGTGTTTCTGCTTACATAATTGGGAGGAAATATACCATCTTCATTTGTCATTGTTGCCACTAATTAAAATTTTCCCTGGAGTTTCAGAAATTAAATTGTAGCCACCAGTAACTTTTTTTTCTATAATCAATTATAAAAAAAATAATGAAGGTAATATAACGGCATCATGAAGTTTGGGGAATTTAGGCAGAGTGAACTTTGATCTCAGCCTAGCTTTATTCATTTATTCTGTTCCACTTCTTGGTTAACCATTGTTCATAGTCTTTTTAAAATCATCCAGATGGAGTATTTGTGTTTAAAAAAAAAAAGGTGTTGGAAATTAGCCTGTTTGGGAAATAATACATAAGAATGAGTGTGAAGTTTAATGTCTGGAGTATTTTCCTTTACCACCCACTGACTCTAATTTCCTTCCAAAATAAAATGATAGTTCCACAGTGGGACTTACAATCTATTGTCAACTGTTTCATTTTATTTTATTTTAATATTTATTTATTTTGACAGATACCGCAAGTAGGCAGGCAGGCAGAGAGAGAGGAGGAAGCAGGCTCCCTGAAGAGCAGAGAGCCCGATGCGGGACTCGATCCCAGGACCCTGGGATCATGACCCGAGCGGAAGGCAGAGGCTTTAACCCACTGAGCCACCCAGGCTCCCAACTGTTTCATTTTATTAAATTTAAATCTTTTTTTTCTATTTTTAGACTTGAAATCTGCCCCACCCCCACTCCTAAGGACTGCTTATGTAATGTGTGGGAGCTCCTCTGTTATTTCTGCAGAAAGATGCCAGCTACAGGGTAGAGGATGGGACGGGCATCCAGGATCACACACATAAAAGCAACCTATTTAGTAGATTGTTTGAGAATTGGGTTGATGAAAGAAAGAACTGGAGTGCAGGTGGGAGAAAGACACAGTGCGTGGATGACTAAAACACAAAGGGAGGCAAGCAGACAGATGACAAAGGCTTAGATGAGGTGTTGTAAAACTCGTGTGGACTTTGAACTTGATTCTTGAACCAAAAGTTCCTTTTTCCAGCATGCCCAGGGTTCAGGACTGCATGTGAAGTATATGGTGTAGGCACTGAGACATTTTTTGTCAGTGTTGATGGCACCTTCCTTTGCAAGCTAGGTAATAACAGACTCATTTGACAGATGAAGAAATAGAGCTTTAAGGGGATTAAGTAACCTGCCCAAGATCACACAGCTTATAACTGGTAGGATAAAATTGAAGCCCCCATATCCCTCTGAGCTGGGCTGACTTCAGAATTCACTAGATCAAGTTCTGTATTTAATATCAGTGTATTCATAATTGTTAGTGCTTTCTTAGGGTTGTTAAACCCTTAAATTCATGGGCTCTGTTTTTGTTTTTAAAGGTTTTATTTATTTGAGAGAGAGAAAGTGTGTGCAGGTACAAGGGGGAGGCAGGTCAGCGGCCCCAGGACCTGAGCAAGGCAGATGCTTACCCCATTGAGCCACCCAGGCACCCTGTTTTGTTTATTTAATAAAAAAGATTTGTTTTAAAGATTTTATTTATTTATTTTACAGAGAGAGATCATAAGTAGACAGAGAGGCAGGCAGAGAGAGAGAGAGGGAAGCAGGCTTTCTGCTGAACAGAGAGCCCGATGTGGGACTCGATCCCAGGACCCTGGGATCATGACCTGAGCCGAAGGCAGCGGCTTAACCCACTGAGCCACCCAGGCGCCCCTAAAGATTTTATTTGTTTAACAGAGAGATACAAAGCGAGAGAAGGAACTCAAGTAATGGGAGAGGGAGAAGGGAGAAGCAGTCTTCCTGCCGAGCAGGGAGCCCAATTCGGGGCTCAATCCCAGGACTCTGGGATCATACCTGAACTGAAGGCAGAGGCTTAACAGCTGAGCCACCCAGGTGCCTCAAAATAAGCTCTATACCACGTGGGGCTTGAACTCATGACCATGAGACCAGGAGTCACATGCTTTACTGACTGAGCCAGCCAGGGGCTCTGTTTTGACTGGAATTGTTAAGGCTGCTTACAACGGGGAATGTTCTGGCTCTGGGCACTGGGCATCTAAGGCATCCTGAATACTCTTTTTTTAAAAAAAATATTTTATTTATTTATTTGACAGAGATTACAAGTAGGCAGAGAGGCAGGCAGAGAGAGAGGAGGAAGCAGACTCCCTGCTGAGCAGAGAGCCTGATGTGGGGCTCCATCCCAGGACCCTGGGATCATGACCTGAGCTGAAGGCAGAGGCTTTAACCCACTGAGCCACCCAGGCGTCCCCTGAGTACCCAGGTGCCCCCTGAGTACTCTTTTGTTCGAATCTTTCAAAACACCTATCTTAGGTGTTTTAGTGCTTTAGTGCTCAGTTACACAATTGAGTAGCTGCTTCCCCTTCTTAAGCTTAACTGTCCTCATCAGTAAAAGAGGGGCAGCAATAATTATCTCCCCAGGTTTTTCTCAGGATTAAATTAAGAATGCATGTATGCTTATGTCTGTGATTTCTACAAGTTGATTTTACAGGTATAATGTCACAATGAAACGTTTCTCCCATGGCAGGTCTTCTTGAATTTTCCGTAGGGAAGTTTAGATACTTCACGCTCAACAGACCCTCTCCAGAGGATGCCATTTTGCGTCATATTTCCAGCAATGCATCTTTCCTTATTTTCCAGATACACTCACAGTATCAGAATACAACAATTTCTTTTACTAAGGTAAGTATGGAGAGTTATTTCTTTAAACACCATTTCCAAATTTGGGGGTCTTGTATTTAGTAGAAACATGAGAATTTGATGCCTCTTTATGTGTGACTTTATGTCCTTCAAAGAAAAAAATCAAGATTGGAGCCTGTCAAGTAGGTGGTTTAGACTGGCTAAGACGTGTGCATCTCAGGCCTTTCTTGAGTGTGGTGACCTCTGACTTAAAGAGGGGGTGAGCAAGTGCCATGTTTCAGAGTAGGGTGGTCTTTACCGTCTCCTGGTCGCAGTTAAGCTTTTCTTGTGATTTCTCACCATTTTTAATTTCTCTTCTGGATCTTTAATGATTTTTACCTCTGCATATGTTTTAGTAGGTTTCCATCCTTGTTCAGCCATATAGTGTTTATGGAGTTTAAATATAAAAATATATATTTATATTATATAATAATTTATGTAATATGACAGTTATAGCTCAGTTTTTTTTTTTTTTAAGATTTTATTTATTTATTTGACAGAGGGAGAGAGATCACAAGTAGGCAGAGAGACAGGCACAGAAAGGGGGGAAGCAGGCTCCCTGCTGAGCAGAGAGCCCCATGCGGGTCTCAATCCCAGGACCCTGAGGTCATGACCTGAGCTGAAGGCAGAGGCTTAACCCACTGAGCCACCCAGGCGCCCCATATAGCTCAGTTTTTTAAAGAAACTTTCTAGAACATGAATTCTTTAGGGGTGGGGCTCATGTTTTTGTTTTCATAATGATAAAGTTAATTTGTATATTGGACCTACAAGATGGAGTCTGCCTCAGTGGCCTGCTCCATGTCACAAATCTAAACCTGAGTTAGCTTGTACTTACCGGGAAACACCTGTCCAGGAAACCTAACATGACAGTCACCATCCTCCAACTCTGCTCTAGTTCCTTTACGAACCATAGAGAGTAGGACCTGCTCTCCTTCCTTATAAGGAAATTCCTGACCTCCTAGCCAATTTTGTCCCGTTTCTGTTTCGCTTTTTCTAACACCGTACAACTCACTGTTGCCCCAGATCCCTCAGCTGCTTCTTCACTGCTTCTAAGGCACTACACTGCCCTAATCTGTGGGTTGTTTTTCCTTGACACCAAAAGGACACCAATAAAGGACACTTTACTGAATTGTTTCAGTGTTGTCATTTGACTGTAGTCTTAGTACTTGACATAGTGAATCTTAATTTGGGGAATTGGAAAAATTGGGAATTAAACTGTGCGTCTCCTATTCCTATCAAAGATCGTGTATTGAAATAGTTCTTTGTGCATATGTGTGAGCATCTGCGTGTAGAGATGAATTCTTTTAAGGAAGGTCTGTGTTTCTTCCTTCTTGTTTTGAGAAGGTTTGGAATAGGACATACAGACGAAATCCAGCCTAGAGTTGAAATATTTTGCTCAACTCCCTATTCACAATGACTCTCTTCTACCTTATTGCAGACTCTCCTTCACAATACCTCAGGAACAGGCACTGACAAAGGACTGGTTTTCATTCTTAGACCAGAGCAGAGTATGTGCACTTGGCACTTGGAGACTTTAGATGCTGAGCCTGTCCAAAACATGGCCATCCCACTCTCCTATTCAGAAAGAGGTAACCTTTCTATCTTCGACTTCCTATTGACTCTCCAGAATGTGGAACTTATTTATGAAAACTTAAGGGAAACTGTAATCCTTGTAAAAGTATTGATTGCAAATACAGTATATTGAATCAAAGATTTTTAACAGCAAGGGAGCCAAAGAATTACATGGTGATTGAAAGCCCAGGTAGGGGTGTTGGAGAATGCAGTTATTAACCCCCCCAAAATTTAAGGAGGCCTTGGAGAAGCAGGAACAAAGGCAAAACACAGTTCTGAACACTTTACCAGGCAGAAGAAGGCATGGTAGAAGAACTGAGAGTATTTGGAGAATGGCAGAATGGGGGGTGTGGCTGAAGCCTGGAGTGTGAAGGGCCTTGTATGTAATTTGAGGTTTGTATTCTATTCTGAAGGAACATAAAGAATTTTGAAGCAGAGGAATGCTATGCATTTCCTCTGTCAGAAAGTTAACTCTAGAAGCGGTGTGGGGAGTGTTGTGGAGCAGGCATAGCAGGGTCAGGACTCAGCTCACCTTTAAGGGCTCAGAGTGAGAAAATGGAGGGTGGCACTGATGAGACACAGTGACCGGTGGTTATGGATTATAAAGGCAAGAGCATAGGCTTCCGATTTGGGCTGCAAGGAGATAGTGATGCAAAATAGGGTTGAGAGAGAGTTGTGGTGCTGGGCAGTTTATGCGATCCAGATGGGAAAGACGGTGACTTTGGTTTAGGACACAAGGAATCTGAGATGCTATAGGACATCTGGGTGGAAATGTGTAGTAGGGAGTTTCAGGGCATGGAGTGGAGACCTGAGGTTAGATATCCACCTGCAAGGTTCTGAGTAAAAGCCATGGCAGCGAGTAAGATTGTCCAGGCATATACTCAGAGATTTAGGGGGAAAAACAACAGCGGATACTTTCATAGTGCCTACCACATGTCAGGCACTGTTTCTGGGCGATGCTAACTGCTGAGGAATTAGCATACGACTAAGGAGGAGTCAGGCCGGTAAGAGAAGAGCCCAGAGGTTCTGCTTTAAGTAAGGAGTGTAAATAGTGTGTTGTAGAGAGGTTAAGGAAGTGACTGAAAGTGTCCATGTGATAGTGCAGTGAAGGGTGGCCTTTAGGGAGAGTCATTTTAGTGGCACAGTGGGGATGAAAACTTGATTACGGTGATTGAGGAATAAAGGTGAGCTGAGGGTATTTAGACTACTCTTACACAGTGTTCTAGGGAGCAAAAGGTAATGACCTGGTAGAAAACCACAGACTTTGGGTTTTCATCAAGGATAGTGTACAAAGAAGAATTAGAGTAGAGCTTCCATTGCAATCCATATCATTTTCTCGGGTGTAGTAAAGATTTGTAAATGCAGGAGAAGGAGAGTGTGGAAGAAGATGGAGACAGATATGCATGTTGGGTTTCTCCATTCCAGATCTGGCCAGGGGGCATCCACCACCAGAATTCCAACAATTGATGGAAACCAGGACCCAACTGTGGAATGATTGCATGAGTGTATCAAGTTGAGATCTTGAAGATCTTTAAATTGATTTACCAGATAAGATCTGTCTTATCTTAACCTTTCCACTTGGGTCTATCTAGACAGTTGTTTGCATAGAATCGAACGCATGTTATGTGACTTCTCTAAGTTTTGTCACGCTTAAGGTCATGAATAGGATTCCTAATAAGAAAAGAAGAGCTGTTTTAACCACATTATTAAGAGGATGAAGTACCTAAAATTTGTATTAAATATCCAAATGCTATTCCAGTACATGGTCTTGGGAGTCTTTTGAGGTCTTTTTTATTTTTACTCTTTTATGTGCACAAAGACTCCTCCAACACTGAGGGTGATGTCATCTTTCTAACAGTTTAAAGGAGCATGTGAAAAGTAGACACCCCTTTCTTTACTGCCAGTGGAGTTCCTTTTCTCTTTGGCACTGTTTTTTCCCTTCTGTCCCTGGATTCTTAAGCTCTTTTTATGGGATCACAGACCCCCCCCCCGAAATCTAATAAAAATCTCTCACCTTAAGAAATGCATGCATTCAGGGTGCCTGGGTGGCTCAGTGGGTTAGGGCCCCTGCCTTCGGCTCAGGTCATGGTCCCAGGGTTCTGGGATCTAGCCCTGAATTGGGCTCTATGCTCAGCGGGGAGCCTGCTTCCTCCTCTCTCTTTGCCTGCCTCTCTGCCTACTTGTGATCTCTGTCAAATAAATAAATAAAATCTTAAAAAAAAAGAAAAAAAAAGAAATGCATGCATTCAACCTTTGGCATACAATTTCAAGGTGTTCATGGGACCTCCAAAGCCCATTTTTGGATACCAGCTTAAGAATGTCCATCTCCAGACCTTTTCAACTCTAGAGCAGGGTTGACAAACACAGACCATAAGTCAAATCCAGCCTCTGCCTGTTTTGTACATAAAATTTTACTAGAAACAGCGACGTTCCTTTGCTTACATTTTGCCTATGGCTGCTTTCGTGCCTCGAGGGCAAGGCTGAGTGGTTGCCGCAGAAACCATCTGGTGTGTGAAGCCTAAAATATTCACCATTTTACCCTTTACAGAAAGGCTTGCTGACCTCTGTTCCAGAGCCCTCAACCTCAGTCAAGTTTTTCCTCTTTAACCTCAGTTCATGAAGTAGTTACAAAACCAGAAGCTCTATTATATTTAACTCCTAAATGGAAAGTTCTTACAAGAGTAGAGTTCTGTTTTTCTGAGTACAATGTGAATGTAGAAGGATTCTGTGTTGAGTAACTTCCTTATTTTTCATACAGATCCTGTCCCTGGAGGCTGTAATTTGGAGTTTGATTTAGATATTGATCCCAACATTTACTTGGAATATAATTTCTTTGAAACAACTATTAAATTTGCCCCAGCAAACCTAGGCTATGCAAGGTATGTCTATCTTCCTATCTCCTAAAACTGCTTATAGGACATCCATGAGTAGCTGTTGTATTGATTCAGTGAACTCCCCAAATCCATGGTTCTCTTTACGGAAATGGTTTAATTTTTTTTGGAACGGAGGTCATTTCAGCGTTGTAAGTAATAGTTAATCTGTCACAATTAATATTGTCTCCCTCCATCCTTAGAAAGAGCTAGATGTTGAGTTTCTGTTGTGAGCTTAGAAGTACATTTAGTTTCTGTAGAGTTTTGAATATAGAAAGCATTCTGAAACCATGAAACACCCTGTATTTTTTTTAAGGATTTTGTTATTTTAATTAAAACTCTGCCTTAGTTTCTACTTTGATAGTAATGGTAGCTAACATTGAGTAACACTTCAATGCTGTCTGTGTATCATCCGTAGTGTTCTTAGTCACTGAATCCTGACAGTTTTCTTAAGAAGGGGTGGTGGTGCTTCTACCGAGTGGCGCCCAAGGGTCATTGAGATGAAGTGACATGCTCATGTCCACACAGCTAACAAACGGCAAAGCTGGCATGTCCCTCTGGGCCTAACATGAACATGCGGTTATTTCACCATACTCCCCCTCAGTAGCTTCCTTTTAGTCGTAATGCCAAAATTGGAATGGATGCAGAAGTTTGAAATTTGAGCTTTTGGTTCCTTTTATAGATGGGACATGCATCACAAGAGATTGATGTTCAGTTTTGTTGGTTGACTTTAGAGGCACAAATCCTCTGCCGTGTGACATTGGGACGGGCCGGGACTCTAGGTGGAGGTTGCTGTATGATGTCTATCAGTATTTTCTGCCCGAGAATGACCTCAGCCAGGAGGGTTTGCTAAAGCATCTGCAGAGGATGGCAGAGGTGCCTCAGGTGAAGGCCAATGCAATCAAGGTAAATCTGGTTTTTACCATTTGTGTGGCCGAGGCTGTGGCCCTATTGTCAGAGTCGAGAAAGGAAGAAGCTCCTCTTCCTTTACTGTTCCTTGGTCTTTCTGGGATTCTCACTTTATTCTCTTTCATTCTGTTATCATATCTGTTACGATGTCACTATGCTAGTGATATCCCCAAGTAATGTTGGCTTTTGAGGAGGTGCATGTAAATTATGTTATGTTTTAATTGCTGTCACATACATGACCTGGTCATCTTCAGCTACAGATGGAAGTGATTTTTTCTTTGTATTCCCATAACTATTATATAAAAACTTTTGGCAAGTATAGAAGTTACAGTGTCTTTTAAAAAACAAGGAGAAACTGTCTCAGGATATACACATTGTCATTAATATTTACTTATTTATTTATTTAAAAGATTTTTGTTTTTATTTATTTTAGGGAGAGAGAGTGTAGATGTGCATGTGGAGAGAGGAGATGGGTAGAGGGGCAGAAGGGGAGGGAGAGGGACTGGCAGACGTCATGCTGAGTGCAAAGCCCCATGTGGGGCTCGATCTCATGACCTGGAGATCAGGACCTGAGCCAAAATCTGCTTAACTCACTGAGCCACCCAGGGGCCCCTGACATTAATATTTAAGCCCAAACTCAGAAGTCTCTAACTTGAAGCAGAAGTTTTCTCTGACCTTTGGAAGCCCTGTAAATTCTTGGAATACCAAGTGTGGGGTATGGGCCAGCAGCATTGGTAACACCTGCGAGTTTGTTAGAATTGTAGACTCTTTGGCTCTACCCCGACCTACTGAATCAGAAGTTGCATTTTGAGGGCCCCAGGTGATTCCTATGCATATTAAAATTTGAGATTCATGCTATAGATGATTTTTGTGGAGGGCAGGATTTATGTCTTAAAAAGTACTTGATAGCAGTCTAATAATATAGAAGTTCATCCTTCAGTCTAATGGTTTATGGGTATAGTTTTTCTAGACTACTCTGATTCTTCTAGAAGGTTGATAGGTTACCAGATTTTATAGGAAGCAGTGGCCTTTGTGATTAGCCTAGGCCCTCAGTCTATTGCAGAGCAAGATCTCATTTTGTCGTCTTGTCACCTAGGATGTCATGGTCATATGCTAAGAAGGAGCCTTACACAAGAAAACTCATTGTGCTTATTCACAATGGAAGCTCTTTTGGACAAGTTTACCGGTTGCCTTTTTACGTAGAAAATTTTGAAGATCATTTTATTTTATTCTCATGAAGAATGTAAGAATCATATACTTTATAACTTTCAGGGAAGAGTTAGAATTTTGTATGCCAGAGTTGAGGGAAACCCTCGTTGACTAATGAGGGCATGTTGAAAAGAGTCAGAGCCTGTTTAAAGAGGCTTGCCCTGACCAACTTTGGGGCAGTTCAGTCATCAAAAAGAGTAATGATTGGTTATAAGTTTTGAATAAATAAAAATAAGCCCATATATGGGGCGCCTGGGTGGCTCAGTGGGTTAAAGCCTCTGCCTTCGGCTCAGGTCATGATCCCAGGGTCCTGGGATCGAGTCCCACATCGGGCTCTCTGCTCAGCAGGGAGCCTGCTTCCTCCTCTCTCTTTCTGCCGGCCTCTCTGCCTACTTGTGATCTCTGTCTGTCAAATAAGTAAATAAAATCTTCAAAAAAAAAAAAAAAGAATTACATGTGATGACTTTATTAAAAAAAAAAGTCCATATAAATACTAATGAAAGGGGGAAAAAAGAGAAAAAACTCCTCAGTTGCCAACATTGGAGGAGACTCCTGTACCAAGTTACTCTGGAAATCAATACAGGGGAGGAATTTATGCTGTGTTTCCAGAAAGAGGCCCTGTAATTCATCCTTCTGGATGAGAGAAGGCTCTTCATGGAAGAGTGCCAGCCAGTAGATGTAGAAGGAATAATAGGATGAGAAAATCACCATATTCCACCCTCAGTGAAATAAGTCAGGCATCAGCAGGATCAACGACTGCTGGGGAAGAGGATAGTCTCAGCATGCTCAGATTAATTCTATTTGCAAAGGAAAAACTTACTTTTGGAATGGAATGATTTGATGGTCTTATCTATATGGTCTGTGGGGTTCACTGATAGTGGGTAGCTGGCCTTATGTGCTCATATGACTCCATCTGATATCGTCATGACCACCTGTGAAATGTTCTAGCAAAACATGTTTAACCTGAATTCAGTCCACTGGAGTTGCTGTTTATAGGATTACATGGGTTTAAAGAATAAGTTGGACACCTTGAGCATATCCAGACTGTGGAATGTTCTATAAGGCAACTGCTCTTTTTTTTCTTTTAAAGATTTTATTTTTATTTTAAGAGAGAGTGTGAGCTGGCGGTGGGGGGTAAGGGGCAGAGGAGAGGCCAGAGAGGATCTTAAGCAGCTCCAGCACTGAGTGTGAAGGCCATCGAGGGGCTCAATTTCACAACCATGAGATCACAACCTGAGCTGAAACCAGGAGTTGAAGGCTGAATTGTACCACCTAGGCGCCCTTTAAGATTCTATTTTTAGTAATTTCTGTACTCAACCTGTGACTTGAACTTACAACCATGAACTTACACAGGCTTTACCAACTGAGCCAGCCAGGTGCCCCTGTAAGATAGGTGCTCTGGGGGTGCCTAGGTGGCTCAGCACGTTAAACAACGGACTCTTAATTTCGACTCAGGTCATGATCTCAGGGTTATGAGATTGAGCCCTATATTGGGCTCTGCACTGAGCATGGAGCCTACTTAACATTCTTCTCTCCCTCTCCGCCCCACAATAAAAAAGCAAACAGAAAAAGACAACTGCTCTTAATCTCTTTAAGAATCATTGGTGGGGGGGCGCCTGGGTGGCTCAGTGGGTTAAGCCTCTGCCTTCAGCTCAGGTCATGATCTCAGGGTGCTAGAATCGAGCCCCGCATCTGGCTTTCTGCTCGGCAGGGAGCCTGCTTCCTCCTCTCGCTCTGCCTGCCTCTCTGCCTACTTGCGATCCCTCTCTCTGTCAAATAAATAAATTAAAAAAAAAAAAAAAAAAAAAAAAAGAATCATTGGTGGGGCACCTGGGTGGCTCATTGAGTTAAAACCTCTCCCTTCGGCTCAGGTCATGATCCCAGGGTCCTGGGATCAAGCCCCACAAAAGGTTCTCTGTTCAGCAGGGAGCCTGCTTCCCCCTTCTCTCTGTCTGCCTCTCTGCCTACTTGTGATCTCTGTCTGTCAAATAAATAGATAAAATCTGGGACGCCTGGGTGGCTCAGTTGGTTAAGCAGCTGCCTTTGGCTCAGGTCATGATCCCAGGGTTCTGGGATTAAGTTCCGCTTCGGGCTCCTTGCTTGGCCGGGAGCCTGCTTCTCTCTTTGCCTCTGCCTGCCTTTCTGCCTGCTTGTGTGTACTCTCTCTGGCAAATAAATAAACTCTTAAAAAAAATAGATAAAATCTTAGAAAAAAAAAAAGAATCATTGAGTGATGGGTAGGACTGTCCTAGATATCGGAGGTAAACAGCATGCATAAAATGGTTGGATTTTGGTTAAGGGGGAAAAAGCTATGAAAGACATTGTAGGGGCATGTTTCTTCTATTACATATATTACCTTCCTAAAAAAACCTTTAAAATGGAAGGTTTTTTGTTTTTTGGGTTTTTTTTTGAATTTATTTTTATTTGAGAGAGAGCATGAGAGGGAAGAAGGTCGGAGGGGAGAAGCAGGAGATGCAGGACTCTATCCCAGGACTCCAGGATAGTGACCTGAGCTGAGGGCAGTTGCCTAACCAACTGAGCCACCCGGGTGTCCCTAAAATGGAAGTTTTGAAGTGAAGAACCACGCATAACAACTTGCATGGAATGTTTTCTTATTGCAGAGTCTGTTGACAAAGATAGCTGGGTCCTCTCCACAAGATGTTAATAAACACTTGTCTGCTGGCAGTTCGTAGCTAGTAGTAATAGCTAACATTTGTTGAACACTTACTCTGTGCCAAGCATTGTGCTGAGAACTGAGGAAAGAAGGACTAGGGAGCAAGATAAATGCAGTTCTTGCTATTGTGTTGTTTACAATCTAGTAGACGACAGGAATTTTTTAAAAATTTTGTCCTGATAGTGTTTACACTTTATATCTTATTTTACTTAAATTGTTACCATTTGATGCTGTGCAAAATCTTTAGAAGCATTTTGTATAACAACTTGCTTATATTAGCACATATAACTATAACTGTGCAGGACAGTTGTTTGAGAGAGCTAACTGGATTGGTATATATTTTAAACAAGAATTATAATATAATTTAATATCACCTGTAGGTGGGATTATAATAGAATAGCTTTTTAAAAAAAATCTGAACACTAATCACACATTATTTTTGGCTTCAGGTGGTTACTCTAACAGCTAATGATAAGCCACGTGTTTCCTTTTCCTCTCTCCGAGGACAAGGTGTCATTTATAATGTCATTGTTCGGGATCCACTTCTCAATACATCTGCCGCGTATGTTCCTGTTCACACGTACGCTTGCCACTTTGAGGCCAAGGAGGGTAATTGTTCTTCCCTTGGTGAGTATGTGGATTTAAACTTCGAAAATTTCTTCTTTGGCTTTGCAGATTGAGGTCAACCAATCCAGAACTTAAGAAGATTAAAAAATGCTTTTGTCTGGTCTTCATTCATTCAGCAAAGGCCTTTTGAGCCCCTCTGTTGTTCCACTCTCTGTTTTAGGCACAGGGATATAGCAGTGGAGCAAACAGACAAAATACCCGCCGTCCTGGAACTTATGTTTTAGCAGGGGCGATGAGACAGACAAGATAAATTTGTAAAATATTCATCATGTGAGAAACTGCTGAGTGCTAAGAAGCAAGCATGAAGTAGGAAAGGTGGGTAATAAGCAAGTGACCGTGAGGGAGGAAGTTTGAGAGCGACCACAGCCGAGGTGGAAAAGCTAACCTTTAGGTGGAGACGGGAGGCACAGCGGGGAGCCCTGCCTGCCTCTGGGCTGTAGTGCCTGCAGAGGGAACAAAGACCCTCCGCAAGGAGCCTTGCTGGAGGAGGGGGAGAGATGCAGCCTGCTGGGTCTCGGCTGGGTGGAAGCTCCTATTCAGAGTGAAATGGAAAGGCAGGGAGGGTTGAAGCACAGAGTGCGGTCTGGCTCCTGTTTTGATGGGATCACTGGGCTGCTTTTCTGAGAAAAGTCAGGGGCAAGAAGAGGAACAGAGATGGATCAGACTATCTGGTAATTTCCAGTGAGAGAGGACAGTGGTTTGATTGAAAGGACAGTGGTTTGGATAGGATGGTGGTAGTGGAGGTGTGGCAAGATCATTCTGTGTGTGTGTTTAACATTTTATTCTGAAATAGTTTCACAGAAATGATGCAAAAACACGAAGAATTTCTGTGTAATCTTTACTCATATTCCTCAAATGTGAACATGTTACACTTTGCTTTTTCTTCTTTGTGCTAGCGTGCACGCTCTCCATATGTATGTGCTCAGATACTACTCTCTCTGAGCCACTTGAGAGTAAATTGCAGACATAGACATTTTTCCCTTAAATATTTCTATTTTTTTCTTATGTAATCATAGTAAAAATGATCATATTCACAGAAATAACTTTGATGCAGTACTATTATTTAACCTATAGACGTCACTGAATTTCACTAGTTATTCCACTGATGTCCTTTATAAAAAAACTGTCACGTGTTACATTTAACTGACTTGTCTCTTTAGTGTTCTGTAATCTGGAACAATTCCTCAGTCTGGTTTTGTCTTTTAAGACCTTGACCTTTTTGAGGAGTATAGGCTCACTTTTTAGAACATCCTTCAGTTTGGGTATATCTGATGTTTCCTCATGATTAAATTCACATGATGCATTTTTGGTGGGAATACAAAAAAATGATATTGTAACCTTCTTAGGAGGCATTAGATATCTATTTCTCCCATGACTCATGGTGATAACCTTGAATATTTGGTTAGTGTTATGCCCGAGTTTTCGCGTCTGAGAGACCACCCAGCTTAAGCTTGGGCCCAAGTATACCCCGCATAGCGGAGTAGGGACTTGGACCCCGAGCTTAGTCAAGGCAGGGGAATTTATGGGTCGTTACAAGAGGCTGGGGGGGAGGAGAGAATTTACTAAAGCAGGGTGGGGGTTTCTGGAACCAAAGCAGGGTGGGGCTTCCTGGAACTAAAAGTAAAGTAGGGGAAAGTTCAGCCCTTGGGTACAGGGGTCTGAGATGGCTGTACTTATGCTAAGGCTAAACCTGAGGTGGGATGGCCTTAATTTTTCTCGGCCTCCACAGTTAGGGATGTTTCAAGGGAGTGCTGGGATAAGCCTTCCTGGAGTATGTTCAAGAACAAGTAAGAGGAAAGAAATTGGAGAAGAGTCCAGATAGCACTTTCCAGGAGTTTTGCTCTAAAGAATAAAGTCCATTGTGTTCGGGGACAAGGCTTCCTTCTTCAGTAGAGCTGTATCCCATCTGTCTTCCATTGCCATGCTCAGGATCCTGGAGAGTTACAATGTAGGAAACCCAGGCAGTTATATGTTCTGCATTTTTTGCTGGTAGACTTAACCTAGGTTCCTCTAGGCCCCTTCCCTTGAGCCCTTCTGCACCAGAGCCTCCCCCAGTCCGAAAGCCCTTCTCCCCTGGGTTTCCATCTCTGTGTGTTAGTTGAGGAGAAAGGGAGCTCTGATCCTATTCCTTCAACCTAGAGTTGACTACTCCTGGTGATGTTGGTCCTATTGTTGCTTTCATTTTCAAGCTTGATGTGTATGAGGACATTTTTCCTGAGGTTGGAGTAGGGAGGAGGTATCCACATTGCCTTTTAATTAAAACCTTGGCCCTACGTATCATAACCTAGGTGATACTGTGATGAATAAAGACTCTACTAGGACTGTCTTCTGTCCTTCCAGACCATTACCCCTTTGTCTTCATTGCCCCATAAAGTGCCCCTTGTGTCTTGAGAATTGTCTCTAGATTCTACTTCTTATGAAACCTGCCATCTGGCTTTTCCTGTATCATTTTTTCCTGTCCTTTCCTGGTTCTGTGATTGGGGTTTCCATTTAGTTCCTCCTTGTTGTCTGGTATCATGGAAGCAAGCTAACTGTGTGTCTGTTTTTATTGGGTTGGAAGATCTTGCTAACCTTGCTGGAAACTGCCACTAGATTTTCATTAGAAAAACACTATCCCAGCAGACTCCATGCTTGTGGTATAAAGATTAAATCATAGAACAACAATCAGCCACAGTTCTTAAATAAGCAGAATGTGGCGTCTTATCTTTTGTTTCGTCTTTCTTTTGGGTGCTTTGTTCTCAGAAAAGCTGCTGCGTGGGTATATATCATGTCCTGCAAATTCTGGTCTTCTGCCTTGTGTTTCTTATTTCAATGTAGGTCTTCCTGGTATCTCTATCTGAGCACTCTTAGGTGTTTTTTTTTTTTTTTTTAAAGATTTTATTTATTTATTTGTCAGAGAGCGAGCGAGAGCGAGCACAGGCAGACAGAGTGGAAGGCAGAGTCAGAGGGAGAAGCAGGCTCCCTGCGGAGCAAGGAGCCCGATGTGGGACTCGATCCCAGGATGCTGGGATCATGACCTGAGCCGAAGGCAGCTGCCCAAACAACTGAGCCACCCAGGCGTCCCGTTTTAAGATTTTATTTATTTATCTGAGAGAGAGACAGTGAGAGAGAGCATAAGAGGTGAGAAGGTCAGAGGGAGAAGCAGACTTCCCATGTTGCTGGGAGCCTGATGCGGGACTCGATTCTGGGACTCCGGGATCCTGACCTGAGCCCAAGACAGTTGCTTAACCAACTGAGCCACCCAGGTGCCCCCACTCTTAGGTGTTTTATGTGTTTTGATCTATGGTTACATTGTAACATTTTCCACATGAGCTTGTATAGGTGTTTTGTTTTTGTTTTTAGTTCAGGGATTATTTTCTTCTGTTTATCTCAAAGGAGGCATGATGGTGAATTTAGTGTATTTTTCTCTTTGGTTAGTTGTATCTTTTGGTTCACGTTATTTATATTTGAGTTGGTGCCTATTAAGGGCCATGAGATTTGGGATTCATTGGCATCATGAGGTATATTGTGCTTGATTGTTAGTTATAATGTTACATTTTTTTCAGAAGCAATATGTATAATGAATATGGGCAGTGATTTGTTCATGTGTGACTTATGGTGTAGTACATGTTCTTTTATTTTAATGTGAGTTTCAGTTAAGATTTTTTATGGTGAAGAACTTCAAAGAACCTTCATATACTAATTTTTCAGCATTAATGATTTTGATTCATGGTTTTGATTTCAGCTATATACCCACCCGAGTCTTGGCCTCCTAGTGCTTCTTTATTACTGATTTTTTTTTTTAATAGCAAATCTGTGGCCATCATTTTGTTCACAAAATTTCAGTGTGTATGCACATACTTGTGTGTGTGTGTGTGTGTGTGTGTGTGTGTATGATATAGGCACAGTAATCACTGACGCAAGTTTCAGTGAAAAATACCAAAGACAATTCCCTAATATACCATCAAATTAACAGCCAATATTTACATTTTCCCAGTCATCCCAATTGTTTTTCTGTTTTTTGTTTTTTGTTTTTTTAAATTTGAATCAGGTTTCAGATGATGTCTATACATTGTATTTACTTGATGTGTCTTTTAAGTCTTTTAATCTGTAGTCCTTTCCATTGCCCTCCTTTCTTCTTGCAGTTTGTGAAGAAATGAAACTATTTTATGCACACACAATTCCCCAAGAGTATGTCAGCAGTAGTGCTGCATATTTTGTCGGAAGCAGAGATTGTCTGGTTCCTCTTTTGTTATAGTAGTAGCATTGATTGTCATTGCCCGCATAAAACAATTTGTTAAGGATGGCAAGGGTATTTCCAAAGTAGGTTTATAATTCATATGCTTTTATTTGTACATGATCTATTATAAATTAAAATAAGTGTACATACTATTGTCAGTGCCCTTTGCTTTTTTCATGAAGCTTTGTTCTCATAATTAAATAAAAGGTTTGGATATATTACCCACTAAATTTTTTATTATTTTTAGGAAGAGTATCAACCAAAGTGTTCTTCACCCTTTTTGCCCTGCTTGGTCTCTTCATTTGTTTTTTTGGACACAGATTCTGGAAAACAGGTATTACTGATGTAGTTGCTGTTTACGTGACTTATGGGTTATTTTGCTTAAATTCTGCTGGGGAATTTGAATTTTAAGGAGGCGAAGCAACTGCTTATCTCTAGCTGTCTTCATAGATTTGTGGCTGGGTTCTTTTCAGTAAAGATTTTACTTAATTTACTTAGTTCAGTAAAGATTTTACGTAGTGCATTTTAATTTTTTCTTTTAATAATGGATTATAACCTCCTCTTACTAAGAGGGGAACAAAACTGGATTTATTCAGTGAACTTCAATTCCTAGGTCGGCTAGCTGACTAAAAGTAACTGGGGTTGGAAATCAGGACATTTGTGTAAGCATGTGTGGATTTTGACAGTGGTGACTGATGTGGTTTCACATACATCGAGCAGCAGGTCTGTGGTATATGTATACTGAAATGTCTCCTTAGTCCTGGGAGGTTCAGACTGCAAATAGGAGCTCCACAATCATCTCTGCGAAACCCATTTGGGGAGTGGGACACAGTAGTTCCCTCTTATCTGTGGGGCATACTTCCCAAGTCTCCTAGTGGATGCTTGAAATTATGGATAGGACTTGAACCCTGTACATACATATATATATATTTTTTTTTCCTATCCATGCATATCTATGATAAAATTTAATTTATAAATTAGGCACAGTAAGAAATTAACAATTAATAATAAATAGAATAATTATGGCAAGATAATAAATAGAATAATTACGGCAAAATATCTTATTGTCTTGCACTTGTGAGATGATAAAATGCCCATACAATGAGATGAAGTGAGGTGTAAGATGCAGGTAAGAATTGTGACATGGTGGGACGCCTGGGTGGCTAAGTTGGTTGGAAGACTGCCTTTGGCTTAGGTCATGATCCTGGAGTCCCGGGATCGAGTCCCGCATTGGGCTCCCAGTTCCATGGGGAGTCTGCTTCTCTCTCTGACCTTCTCCTCACTCTCTCAAATAAATAAATAAAATCTTTAAAAAAATAAAAAAATAAAAAAAGAATTGTGACATGGTGTTAGGCTATTGTTGACCTTCTGTTGGAACCTCAGAAGGAGGATCATCTGCTTCTGGGCTGTGGGGTAACTGAAGCCATAAGAAGAGAAACCGTGAAGAAGGGGACTACTAGAAAATTATGCTCACTGAATTGATTTGAATTTTAGGGCTGCCCTTTGTGTAACAGTGTTGGCAATCACTAAAAAAAAAAAATCCTTATTCATTAACAAGAACAATAACAGAGCATCAAGGAAAGAGTGAAAATAATACTGATCTCAGACTTTTTAAACTTGCTTTAATAAATTATGAATTGTGGGGGTGCCTGGGTGGCTCATTTGGTTAAGTGTCTGACTCCTGATCTCACCGTCATGAGTTCAAACTCTGTGTTGGGCTCCATGCTGGGCCTGGAGCCTACTTTAAAAAAAAAAAAAAATTATGAATTGAAATATGCAACCCCTTTATTATTATATTTTCTCCTTGATTGAGTAGAAAATATTCTGAAGAATGTTTAATTCCTCAAAGTATAGAATGATTTTATAGTAAAGAATGTAATTGTTTAGCTCTGGGCAAGGTTCCAAAAATATTACTAGGTATTTTAATGGATGAAGAGAGTGATTAATTATTCAGCATAGATAAGAAAGGATGAATTAAAGGAAGGTATAGAAATTACTTAAAAAAATATTTATTTATTTATCTGTCAGAGAGGAAGAGAGAGCGCATGCACAAGCAGGGAGAGCAGCAGGCAGAGGGAGAAGCAGGTTTTCTGTTGAACAAGGAACCCAATGTTGGACTCGATCCCAGGACACTGGGATCATGACCTGAGCTGAACACCGATGCTTAACAGACTGAGCCACCCAGGCTTCCCAAAAGTCACTTTTTACTTTGAAATATTTTGTTATTTTTCCTTACATTTTATTTTTCTCATGTAACAAATTAAATCTATTGTGTAGTTTCAGATCAGACACAATGACAGAAGTATACCATTCTTGTTTTCAGTGGGAAGCACAGGGATATTAAAATGAGCTATGAAATTAACAGTTAACGACTTACCAATTGATACTGACCTCTAGGCAGTGTATCTAATAGTTAATACTTTAATACTGTATTCATTTAATATTTACTCCCAGCCACTTGTAAATTTTTCCTGTCTTTCAGGTGTATCTTTCCTCAGAATGTCCTAATATGTGTGAATTCTGAATGCTTAAGCATGTATTTGTAGGTTTGAAATTTAAATTGCACTGTGAAAAGAATACCTAACCATAACTTCTATTTTTTTTTCTTTTCTTCTTTTTCTGGTGGTTTGCTACTAGAATTATTTTTCATAGGCTTTATCTTCACGGGTTTCTTCTTCTACATACCAGTTACAAGACTGACACTTCTTACGTATGATGGTAAGTGAAAATAATAGAGTTTGGGAAGAAAGTGGTTGTGTTCATACTCCCCCTTTTTTCTATAGTTTGAACAGTATTGTGTGTGATAGCTTGTTATGTGTGTAAATAATGAGCCACTTACACTTGAAACAGCTTTTCTATGCTGCTCATTTAGACCTTCTCTTCTGGAATTTTAATTAATTAATTTATTTGTTTTTAAGACTTTATTTATTTATTTGACAGAGATCACAAGCAGGCAGAGAGGCAGGCAGCGAGAGAGGGGGAAGCAGGTTTTCCGTTAAGCAGGGAGCCCGATGCAGGACTTGATCCCAGGACTCTGGGATCATGACCTGAGCCGAAGGCAGAGGCTTTAACCCACTGCGCCACTCAGGCGCCCCTCTTCTGGATTTTTAATTTGCTTGGTGAAATCCGTGGTACTTAGGGAAGTGAAGGGCTTTGTTGCTGTAGTCCACCTATGTGGTATATTGAAGATACAAGATTTACAACTATCAAAATATTAAGATTTTCTTTATCTTCAAACACAACCCATCCTTCTTTGTCACATTTAGCAGAATGCTTATTGCCCCTTCTTCCTTAGCCCCAATTTAAGGGTTGTGCCACACCTATCACTTGCCCAGGAGGTTTGGCTCACCTGCTGGTTTCTGCAGCTCTGACCAGCCTGTCCTTAGGGAAGGCCTCCCCGTGCTGGAGTCCTGACATTGCCTCAGTGCTTGACCCACAGAAAGGCTAAGGCTTCCTCTGGCAGTGGCATCGTGTGTCTAAGGCATGTGGTAGAAAAAGCTGCCTCTGGTCAAACAGTTCATCTTCTCCTTCCGTGCAGTTCGTCTGATTTTGACAGCCGTCGCTGGAAGCGTTGGTGGGATTCTCCTGGTAGCTGCTTGGTGGCGATTTGGAATCCTCCTGATTTGCATGCTGTGTGTTGGATTAGAGCTGGGCTTCCTCATCTCCTCAGTGATGTTCTTTGCCCTGCTGGGTAGGAGAAGTGTAATGTTTTCTGCGTTCAGTTTACTGTTTGCAAGACCTCGTTTGGGTTCTCTAGGTGCAAATACTGCCCCATCAGGGACTTGGGGCCTTGCCTGTAGAGTTCTGGTAATTTCTATGGATGATATGGCACTTGAGGGAGGGCCAATACAAAGTGACTCATGAGCACTGAAGCCCGGTGTATCCCACAGATGAGCTTGCCACAGCTGTGCTGGCAGCTGGGTTGGGAACCTGGTGCTTCATTCCTGGGTTGTCTTTTACCCTGACCTTCACTCCCACCATCTGCCAGACTCCGGGCGTTCTCACATACCTACTAAAGGGTGGCAGCATGGGATGGTTCTGGGGATTTTTTTTTTTTTTTAAGTAATCCAGTTTCTATCAGTTTTAAGAATGTGGTTAACTTGTAATTTAACTATCTTTTGTAGGGTTGGAGAAATTTCCCTTTATCCTTCTAAGGTTCCTCAGCTGGCCTAATCATTAAATTAACATAAGATAGATTAACAAAAGGACAAATTTAGTTTTGTATGTATAGGAGCCCCTTAAAAATATGGGCCCAAAGGCTGTCCAGCAGCTGAGGTTTCATTGTCATCCTAAGCTAAGGAATGGGGTAGGCGCCTGGGGTTGCAAGGTGGGGAGTGCAAGTCGCAAGCAAAGAAGAGCAGATGTGTGGTAATCAGCTGTTTGCCTTCCCAGGCAGGTGAGCCTCTCAGATAGAATAGTTACTATGCGTAGCTGCTCTCTTTCTGGGTCAGGCTCCCTGTATAAATGCTTGTAGGCAGTTAGTGAAGCAGTTAAAGTTTTTCCTGACTCTGCTGGGTCCTGATTGCCTTCAACTCAAAATAATCCACATGCCGAAGTGTGCATTTTGGAGTGGCACGTTCTCTCCCCTTCTACTTTGCGGTTGTATAAGAACTTAACGTTTCATGATTGTTGTCAAAAATATTAAAAAAAAAAAGTATTTATATTCTAAGATACTCTGCTATATTTTCTTTTTGTGGTAATGTTTAGGTTTTCTGTTACGTATATCAACATCAGATTAAGGTTGATAGAAATGTTAGATCTAAGAACTATCTCTTGAGGCCATCATCTCTTGAGCACACATGATATAATTTACAGAGTGCGGGTGGCTCTCTGAAGATATTTTTTTCAAGACCAGAAAGAATTGACAAACAGTGTGTTTACTGTCCATCTCAAGTCCCTTTGTTCCGATTTTAGCCAAACCTACAGTCAGGTTCATTCTCACGGGTCCCCTTGTGGGTAGCTTTTTAATCTAGATTGATACAAAGTAGCAGTGTTTAGATCTGGCTAAAGGATAGGTTCACAGGGACATTTGTTGAAAATGCAGATTCAGGGCCCTACTCCCTAAGTGCTAAATGAACTACTTAATGAGCTCCCTTCCCTTTCTTTGCCAGTGCTTGGAGAATAGAGGCATGATTGGTTCGAATTTTTAATAGTTAATGTGTTTATTTGTGAACTGTCTCATTGATGAAGGGCAGTTAGGGTGACCTTCTCCAGTGGGTGCAAAATCGTATTTTTTAAGCATTAAAATTTGAGAAATACTAACCTCTCAGATCTAATGCAATCTCTACTGTTTTCACTTGATGATGTCAATAGCAAAGAGTTTATGCTCTGAAAGGGTCAGTCTTCACATGCCTGCATCACAACTACTATTTTTAATCCCTGGATTTCTTGACTTTTTTTTTTTTTTTAAAGCTACATGTGTCTTTTGTGGAGGTTAATGCAGTTAAATTACAGAATATGATCCATAAATTCACCTCCCTGCAACCTGTTGCAGTTCACTTTCTGAGAACGTGGAGTCCCAAGGTCACATCTTACTATGGAACTCTCCCCCTCTTCCAGGATTTCTGGGTCTCAACATATGGGCCACCTCCAGTTGGACTGAGTGGTGGTGCCAGTATCAGTATAACTGTCTGGCTTACGTCCTCGATATTTAAATGTAAGGGTTTAGTGGAAGCTCAGGCAAGTGGTTAGCCCCCGTCTTTCCTGATCTTCCAAGATGCAGGGCCTGGCAGGAAATTCACTGATAGCCAAAATCTAGTGAATCGATTTTGCTGCTCATATTGGGTAGGAGTTCATATAGTTAGCTCTGAATGCCATTTACTTGCACTTTTTACTTTACAGTACAAAATCATAAAGTGATAGAAACATAGAGCAAGGAAGGATGATATGGAGCTTGGACACGAAATAGTTCAGTCTTCTCATTTTATAAGTTAGGAAACTGGGTCCTAGTATCATGACTAGTGAACGGAAGATCTTGGACTAGTCCAGCCTTTTCTAAATTTTCCAGGGACTAAAAGCAGAGCATTTACCTGCTTGATTGTCCTCTCACTCCTCATCCTTCTCAGACACATCCTTCAAAGGGGATTGTACTGGCAGTTAAACGAAAAACATCAGAATTCATTTCTAATTGCCAGCCTGTTCCCTGGTGGTCATAATAAACCTTCGATGCCTGTCTGTGTTTAGATGTTGAGAAAATGAAATTGAACTTGGTAAACCTGCTATTAACTCTTGCTTCTTTTTGCAGGAAACTTGAAGATTTTTCAAGACGATGGTGTGTTCTGGGTGACCTTCTCTTGTATAGCTGTTATCATTCCAGTAGTTTTCATGGGCTGCCTAAGAATAGTGAGTGTTTTCATCCAGTGAGATTTATTCATGCTACTGTCCCGGACCTTCAGTTGCTGTTCACTTAGTGCATCACTTTGTATGTTTTATTTACTGGGGAGAGCTACATGAGAATCTTTAGGAGATGATGAATTTTAAATAGGCTTGTTACTGTGAAAGCAAGAGAAGTTCTGATTACAATTAGTACACAATGTTTTTTTTCATCAAGTGGGGCAGATCACCATTGTCTGTATACTTTAAATGGTGGGAGCAGAGAGGTTGGGCTCATGTAAATGCACAAGCAGATAGATTGTTCATTTCAGCAGTCTCTCCAGATGAAGCGTTCTTCGTCTAGTTAGACTTTATTAATGAGGTCCTTCCCCAGGAAAGACATTTCTATGATTAAAGTAAACCATGTTTTAAGAACTCACTGTGGGTGTCAAAGGTGGTTGTCAGTTTAACCTTACAGGTAACCTTTATTCAGCTCTGAGACTTGACCCCGTTTCCTGTGCCCTAAGGGAACAGAAGTGAGTGGGGAGGGTTAGAATCCACTCCTCGTTCTGCCAGTGGCGACGCCTAAACACTTGTACTCTTCCACAGCTGAACATACTGACTTGTGGATTTGTTGGCTCCTACTTGGTGGTCTTGGCCTTTGACAGTTACTTGTACACAAGCCTTTCTTACATCACTTTGAATATACTCAAGAGAGCACTCCACGAGGATTTCCACAGAGCTTTCACAAATGTGCCTTTTCAAACTAATGGTAAGACTAAATCTGGAACACTAGCCCACTTGTACTAACAAGAACACTTGGTAACTAGATTGAAAGAAGGTTAACTGGACCAGAGGAGGAAACTCACACTATACAGATGCTATTAGAGTCTTCTGTTAATGTTCCCTTATGACCATAGGAGCAGAAAATTCAAATTTGTAAGGAGGTTGAAGTTCATACTTCTAAAAAATCTTCTAAATGAACTTTGTTAAGAAATTTCTTAACCAGGATTACTCTGGTTACCTGGTCCATTTCCAGTTGGGGTGGGATGAGAATGACAGTCTGATTTTTAAATTATTCCTTTGTTTCCCTCCTTTAAAGAAGCATGTAATTTGCTACTTGAAAGAGAAAAAGTGATTTTCAATCAGTAGGTGTTACTGTTTCTGCAATTTTAAGATGCTACCCATTAAAGCTTCTCCATTAACTGTTTGAAGAAAAAAAAGGTACTAAATTAGATTACTAAATTACTAAATCAGATGTTCACAACGATGTGTAGAATGTTTTGGTTTCAGATATGTTAAAATATGGAATATGGAAAAGCATGTCTTGGAATTGAAGATCTATAAGCATAGTCCTGATTGCTGTGAATATTTAAGGGCAGATCTTTCCCTCTACCATCCTGAGCCTGCCCTCACTGGATAAGAGGTTTAGACCTTGGTAGATGGTAGAGACCTTGAAATCCACGTGTCTTGCAAGTTTTACATACAAAACAATATATTTTTTTTTAATTTTTTTTTTTTAATTTATTTAACAGACAGAGATCACAAGCAGGCAGAGAGGCAGGCAGAGAGAGGCGGGGGGGGGGGGGGAAGCAGGCTCCCCGCTCAGCAGAGAGCCCAATGCGGGGCTCGATCCCAGGACCCCGGGACCATGACCTGAGCCGAAGGCAGAGGCTTAACCCATTGAGCCATCCAGGCGCCCCAAACAATATTTTGTCTAACCTTTGCCAGCAGCTGTTAGTCTGTTGAACTGTTGAACCTTCTGTACCTGCTCTGCATGAAGGGGTGGCCCCCGTATTGAGTGGAATGGGAGAAAAGAGAGCAGAGTGGCGTCTCATGGTCCGCACATGTGTTCCGCAGATGTGTTCCACACATCTCATGATGTGTGTTTGTGGGGTATAGCTGGAGGACTGGACTACTTTCTCCCCACCCCAGCCCCAAGAAAACACAATGAACAACCACACCTGTGGGCACTGGTCATAGAGTATTAGAATTCCAGGGATCCAAACAACGGACTTTACAGCCTTTCTGGACTTTCAAGTGCCTGTAACAGAAAATTCCCATTTTAGAATTTAAGACTAGCTTCCTTATTCATTCCTTGGTTATAAGTGAGGAAATACACATTTGGCCAAACTCACCAGAAAGTCTAATATTGCCGAGAAAGAATGACACAGATTTAAACTCTGAAAGGTTAAGTGTTAGAGCTCTTTTAGGTTGTGAAATACAAGAGTTCAAACTGCTGTTTTGCTGTTTTTTTAGACTTTATTATCCTGGCAGTATGGGGGATGCTTGCCGTAAGTGGAGTGACGTTACAGATGCGAAGAGAAAGAGGGCAGCCATTTTTTCCTGCCCACCCGTACAAGTTATGGAAGCGAGAGAGGGAGCGCAGAGTAACGAACGTTCTGGACCCTAGCTACCACATCCCTCCATTGAGAGAGAGGCTCTACTGCCGACTAACCCAGATCAAAGAACTCTTCCGGAAGGAACAGCCAGCTGGAGAGAGAACACCCCTGCTTCTGTAGATGCCAAAAGGCTTGGTCAGTGTGATCTTGAAGTACAAGTCAAGCGTTTCCCCAGCTTTGGTGTATATGCCCAGCCTGCTTCAGCCATCTCCAGTGCAAATCTGAGAAGAAAGTAGGCTTTTGTATCTATCTGTGCTTTGTACTATATTGTGGTGTCCTTATTGATATATTATCAAAAGGTACCCTTCTTTCGTTTATTTTTAATTGTGGTAAAATTACACATTTACTGTATCAATCATAAAGTGTATAGTTCAGTAGGCACTTTGTTTTTGCCTCTTACTGCTTAAAATGCTAATTTAAATATTAAATTATGTCAGTTATTTGAAAACAGGTCAACTTATATAGATAATAAAACTTTGATATGGATATAATGGCCTCCTTTTTTCCTTTAAAGGCCCTTAAAGGAATGTTGACATCTCATTTCCAATTTAAAGTGCATCAGAATTGTTTCTTAGGAAACCAGTTGGCTCCTACCCCAATCTGTAGTCCCATAAGTAAGGAAACCTTCTAAAATTTGCA
This sequence comes from Mustela putorius furo, assembly GCF_011764305.1. Classification (NCBI taxonomy): domain Eukaryota; kingdom Metazoa; phylum Chordata; class Mammalia; order Carnivora; family Mustelidae; genus Mustela; species Mustela putorius. The sequence continues at coordinate 23,555,759 of NW_025422368.1, read as the reverse complement.
TTTTGTAGTTCTTTCTGCTAAATTGGTGGGTATTAGCATTGATGTCAAATACAGGTTTCAAAAATTTTCTTTTATATACTTTGTACCATCTGTGTTTTTGTGATGAGGAGGGAGTCAAAAAGGAGTCATGTAATTTAAAGGAGCTGCTTTGAATTAGGACCTTGGATTCTGTAAGGAAAGTCCTTTCAGTTTTGACCCTTTTCCTCCATAAGCAAGCACGTGGATGCCCTGCAGTGCATACTCACTCCTCATGGCCTTTTGTCTTAACTGTCAGAGAGGCTGCCTTTGGTTCTGCTGTGGATTGTAAGCTGGGGACTGTGGCATGCCTGAGTCATAGTGACGGTACTTGTTGTTGGTTGCATATATATCTGTGAGTTAACCACTATTTAAATGATGCTGCTTTTCACAGTTTTTCGTAGATTTCTGAAGTTTCAGGTAACTGGAAAATTTTCAGTTTTTGCATTTAAAAGTGTTTTGGAAAGGCTGAAACAAAGTGCAGACATACAAAACTAATCATTTTTGCTTTGCAAAATTAAACACAGGTGTTAACTATTCTGTAATCCTGTTTATATTAACTTCAGTAATACTTGAAATTTTTTTAATCCCTTTGGGGCTTCTGACTTCTGTCATATCTTTGCACATTCTAACAAAGTTCTATGGAATGTTTGTGAGTTATTTTCCATACCATCAAAATGTATTGCCACTGAAGACTAAAGACAGAGCACACTTTTTTGGAGGCTTGAAACAAATTGTTTAAAATTTTTCATAATTTGAGTAATAAAAAGCCACTTTGTATAATTTTTTTAAATAATAAATGCCTATTTTGAAAAAATGCTGAAGTCTCATTAAATTTTTTTTTATGATTTTATTTATTTATGACAGATCACAAGTAGGCAGAGAGGTAGGCAGAGAGAGAGAGGGGGAGGCAGGCTCCCCACTGAGCAGAGAGCCCAATGTGGGGCTCGATCCCAAGGACCCTGAGATCATGACATGAGCCGAAGGCAGAGGCTTAACCCACTGAGCCACCCAGGCACCCCTAACTGAGGAAATTCTTGACCAAGGAGTTATTTAAGTCACTATTATCAATAATAGTGCCCAGATCAAATTTGGGATACCTAACTTCCATTTAAATGTGCTTTATACTGTATCAGAATGAAAATATAAATCATTGATTATTTTCAGTTTTCTTCTGCTGGTGAATTGGTGACAACACAATGAGAAGGCAGCCTTCTGCAAGCAGAGGAGAGGCCTCAGTGGAAAACAACCTCGATCTTGGACTTCCAGCCTCCAGAGTGGTGAGAAAATAAATTTCTGCTTAAGCCACTCGTGTATCGTATTTCATGGCAGGCCTAGCTAGAAACTAATACACTTTAGAAATCATTTTACCCTGATTGTTGATTGGAAGACTTCTGGGCAATCTGGCCACTGTGATCATAAGGACCACTCTATGAAGTGGAGGTAGAGAGGGGCTCAAGCTAGTGGAAACTTGGGCTTACCCAGGGACTACCATATAATCATTACACTCCGGAGGTTGTCAGTCTGGATCAGGCTATATCACCAACAACAAGAAATCCCCCACATAAAATGATAGTAGTTTTATTTTGATCTCACTTTTACTTATTACATAAATAAGTGTTGAATTCCTAAGTGCCAGGCTGTTCTTCTAGGAAGAAGATGGTGGAATATACTGGCATGGCCCCTGCTGCATCGTTTGGAGAGTGATGAGACAGGTACTAGAGTAGTTACCCAGAGGAGGTACGATATGCAATGAAATTTAAAATGGACGAGGGGGGGCGCCTGGGTGGCTCAGTGGGTTAAAGCCTCTGCTTTCGGCTCAGGTCATGATCTCAGGGTCATGGGATCGAGCCCCACGTCGGGCTCTCTGCTCAGAGGGGAGCCTGCTTCCTCCTCTCTCTGCCTGCCTCTCTGCCTACTTGTGATCTCTCTCTGTCAAATAAATAAATAAAATCTTAAAAAAATAAATAAATAAAATAAAATGGACGAGGGGATGGAATCCACGATGCCAGGCGAGAATTCCTTGAAATGACACTGAAGCTGAAATTGGAAGATGAATAGGAGTAACTAAACCATGGAGGCTGAGTGCATGGTTGAAACCATAAGGCGAAGCTTTGAGGCCTTCCCTTCTCTGTGGAGAGCCCCCAGGGGCATCTCTCCCTCTCCCCGCCAGTCCTTGCAGCCCTTCACTTTGGTGCTTGGTGGGGTCAGCAAGCCCATTCTCAGCTTTCCACATTTCGATCCAGAAAGGATGTTGTTGGGTGTTGTTTTTTAAAAAATGGAGATGTAATTGACCTCCCACACTATGTAAGTTTAAGGTATAGTATGTGGATTTGGTATATTGAGGTTACGGTAGGATTACCACCAGAGAGTGAGCTGATGCCTCTGATGTGTCACATAATTATCATTCTTTTTGTGAAAACAGGATCCAGTTTCTTGGCAGCCTTGAAGTTTATAATACAGTAGTGTTGACCATAATCCCTAGCGCATTTGAGCTCCAGATTTTGCCTATTAATTCTGAGTTCATTCCTTCCTTAAATAACATTTCCCCAATTCTCCCACCTTTAGCTGCTGGTCACCACCATTTTGGGGTTTTTGAGATTCCACGCAGAAGTGGTATCATCTAGTGTTTGTCTTTCTCTGGCTTCCCTCACTTGGCATAGTTCTCTCAAGGTCCATCCATGTTTTTGGAAATGGCAGGCTTGCTTTCTTTTTCATGGCTGAACAGTGTTTAATTTTATATACACACACAACCCCTCCACATCTTTATCTGGTCATCCATTGATAGACGCTTAGGATGTTTCCTTGTTTTGGTTTTTGTGACTAATGCTGCAGTAAACATGGGAATTAGCCATTTTTATAAGATCTTGCTTTTCATTTCCTTTGGCTATATACCCAGAAGTGAGATTACTAGATTGTATGTTGGTTCTGTTTTTATTGTCTTCCTTGTTAAATTTTATCTATACTATAAAACTGCACAGAGCACACCTTGTCTTTTGTTTACCTTTTTCTTTTCCTCCCAAGACCCTAGAATTTAGCAGGTGTTTCCTGGCAGCTGGGTCAGAACACTTGAGTGATCTGCAAGCTGTGGTCGTCAAATTCTTTCCTTTTGTTGGAGTCCTATTAATATACCTCTATATAAGTATAATATACCTACTCCATTGCCCCCAGGGTGAATTCCTTCCTTTGGAAGGAGGTTAAAGGATGGCCATATCAACCTTTTTTTCTTTGTAGTTCTTAGGGGCTAGAAGGCTTGTTCACCTGAGGTTCATGGCTCCTCCTGGTAATGGGTTCTCTATTGTCCAGACTGGCTTGTGTGTTATCTGGCCTGCCTGAACTTGTGGTGAGTGCACTGGGCAGGACATGGATGCCTGTGTCTGGGAGCTTTAAGGAAGGGGGTGGAAGATTAGAAAGTGATGCAGATGGATGAAGTAGTTGAGACGCACTAAGTGTGCCTTTGCTCCCCAGTTTTCCAGTCAGCAATTGAACTGGACCTCAACAACTTTTTAAAAAAATTTTATTTTAGGGCGCCTGGGTGGCTCAGTGGGTTAAAGCCTTCGGCTCAGGTCCTGGTCCCAGGGTCCTGGGATCGAGCCCCACATCGGGCTCCCTGCTCAGCGGGAAGCCTGCTTCCCCCTCTCTCTCTCTGCCTGCCTCTCTGCCTACTTGTGATTTCTGACTGTCAAATAAATAAATAAGATCTTTAAAAAAAAAATTTTAGAGAGTCGCACAAGGACACAAGCAAGCACGTGAGCAGGGGGAAAGGGCAGAGGAAGGAGAGAATCCCAAGCAGACTCCACAGAGTGCTGAGTGCAGGGCTCTATCTCACAACCCTGAGAGGACTTGAGCTAAAACCAAGAGTTAGACAGTTAATCAACTGAGTCATCTAGGAGCTCTAACACCTTTATTTAGAGCAGGAGACTGTCCATATATCAAAATTACTTGACAGTGAATATATGTATTGCTAGGGCTGGGCCTAGGGTCTAGAGGACTATTTTCATGGACAGAATTAAAGGCTCTTCTCTGAGGAAAAAAAAAAAAAACCAACACAACAAAAAACTCTCATCTTGCTTATTAATGGCTCAGCCAGTTAAGCATCTGCCTTTGGCTCACGTCATGATCTCAGGGTCCTCGGATGGAGCCCCGAGTCATGTCTGGCTTCCAGTGGGGAGTTGGTTTCTTCCTTTGCCCCTCCCCATGCTCATACGGTCTCTCTCTTCCTCTCAAATAAAATCTAAAAAAAAAAAAAAAATGCCTGAAAGTTTTTCAACACTAGCCTGTCTTCCATTTCACAAGTAGAACTACTCTTCTTCCAAACCAACTCTCCCTCCTGAATTCCTTCAATGATATATACCAGTGATTCTCTACTGAATTTTCTCCTGAATGATGTTTTTAACCTCTTATATTCTATAGGTCTAGAGTCTGCATGACCAGGAATAAAATTATTATAAAGATTTTTATTTAAATTCAGTTAGTTAGAGATAGGTCTTAAAATGAACGTATTCTAGAAGCTAACATTTGAGGTATTCATTCACTTGATCTCACATCAACCATTGATTTGGGAGCACTGAATATTTGACCACTGAGTGTAGCTGAAATCTAAGATGAAGCTGATACATCCGAGGCATTTTAAAGTAGCCAAGGGCCAGCCCTATTCGTCCTGAACTGTCTGTACAGACAAAAGCAATTTGCTGAGGCTTGGGGTTATGCAGTGACAAGCTCTTGGAACCCAGATTCTAACCAGCTTTCCTCTGTTAGATTTATAGAAAGATGAAAATGTAGCTTTCCTAGCAATGTCTGATACCCAAAAAGTGTATATCCTGTGCTTCAAGATAAGGATGTCTTTACTCTGGGTCTAGTTCTACCTACTGTACTGATTTCAACATAGTGAATTTTCTGACAGCTTTAGTTATTCCAAAGCCATGGGGTTTACGCTTTGCCTTTTATGTGAGTTTAATCCTTTATTCCTTATGTGGCAAAAACAAACAAACAAACAAACAAAAACTTGCAAGGGTTATCATTAACTGAAAAAAACAAAACAAAACTGAGGAACCAAGGTGTAGTTGAGATTCCAATTGTGTGTGGGAGGGGTGTGTGTGTATGTTTAACAGCACTTAATAGATTAAGTTTTTCTGATTCACAACAAACTTGTAATTACCTTTGGGAAGACATGGGTTGTAAGAGACTGACTTTGAACTGTAATATTTTCTGTATGGTGGATTTTTAACTGTATACCTTTATTTTTCCTTTATGTAAAAGATAAATTGTAACAAAAAGGAATATAACAAACTCTTGAGAATTTATACACTGGAAATAGGTATAGTACATAAAATACATACATAGATGTTTAGGGAAGCATTGTTTTATGTTAACAAAAATTGAAAACAGTCTGAATTTCTATCACTAGGAGAAATAGTTGGATAAATTATGACATCTATACAAAGACAGTTTGGTTTTCAGGCAACGAAGTTTTTTGTAGCTAAGTGTCTAGTGTATGTAAAACAATGAATTAGAAGCATACTGATGTTATTTGCTTCTGGACTTTTCTCCCTATGCCTTTGATTTTTACGTAGTTGTATGTTCAATTTAGTATTAAGGTTTCTGTTTTGCAAATTTAGGTACATGTTTTTGTTCCTGTTGCTAGAATCTTTAAGCTGTGGTATATAATAAACTACATTGGGTAGATGTTGATTATAAATTAATAATTGACATAAACTATTTCCCTATTGTATGATATTTAGGTTGAATCTAATTTGTTCACTCTAGCACGAATCATAATGTGTGTTAACCAGGGGAAGCAGTGGAGATAGTGAGAAATGGTAGGATACTGATATATTTAGAAGGGAGGGTCAATAGGATTTGCCAATGAATTGGGTGTAAAATAGAACAGGAAGTAGAGACGAAGATGCCACCAAGATTTTCGGCTGAAACGATGGAGTTATCATAAGCTGAGATGGCTGGACAGTGAGACTGCTTTGAGCATGTTGAGTCTGAGATCTCTCTTTGATAGTTACACTTGAAGGAGTCTGGAGTTAATGAGAGGTTTAATGAGAGCTGTAAAGCTGGGAGTCATCAGCATTACAGGTGATATTTAAAGTCATGAGATTGGATGAGATCACCAAGGAAGTGAGTAGGAATAAAGTAGAAATAAGGACTGAGCCCTGGGGCTCTCTAATTTTAAGTCAGAAGAAAGAACAAAAGCAGCCACAGAGGTAAAAAGAAAGCCCCTTCCAATTAGAAATTATTCTTCATTGCTGTTTAACTAAAAACTGACTCCTATTTTACTCAGACTGTCAGAAAAGGTGGAGATCATCAAATGAGTTAATGCTATGATCTTCCAATCATTGAGGCAATTTAGAAATAAAATACTTTGTAAGTCACCCTTATATAAAGGAGATCAATTTGAGCAGATAATACTTCATCTGTAAGGTTGTATATAATTGGTTTTTTAGAATAGTAGTGGATAGATGATAAATAGATATTGTTTTTTAGGGTTGCCGTAACAAATCACCATAAGGGGTGGTTCACAATTCTGAAAAATTAAGAAGGCCAGAAGTCTGAAATCAAGCAGGGCTGGCCCCTTCTGGAGGCTCTGAGGGACAAGGCATTCCATACCTTTCTCCTGGCTTCTGGTGTATAGTGTGGCCCCAAGGCTTGCATAACTCCCCACCTGTCTTCACATGGCTTTCTCCTCATGTGTCTGTTTGAAATATCCTTGTCTCTTATAAGGACACCAGTCATTGGATATAGGGCCCATCCTAAATTCAGGATGATTTTACCCCAAGATCCTTAAATTTTCAAAAACTTAAATTATGGTCATATTCACAGGTACAGAACATCAGAACCAGGACTGGACATACCTTTGAAGGGACACTCTTAAACCCACCACATACAATAAAAAGGCTTGCAGGAGAAGGAATAAGTTGCAGGCCAATTCCTAAGAAATACAGGTGTAAGTTGTTGCTAAGTACTAGCTTTGTGGTAAGAGATGAGATGCCATAAAAAAAACCTGTATGTAAGGATAAATGTAAGCATTGTTCTCAAATTAACTTGGAGACCATATCAATTTCAACCATTTGTCTTTATTGATAAAATGGCTCCTATGCAGTACACACTCTCAGACATATATTTAAGGTTTTACTTTAAAAAAAAAATATGGATGGAAAACTGTTGCTATATAGTGAAGTAAATGTCTTTAAACACCAAGATCTTAAAATTATATCCAAGTAAGAAGACCAAGAATAAATTAACTTATTTATAAAAATAACTATCAAGTAACATTTTGTAACAGAGCTGCCTCAATGAATTGCCTCAGACTTAATCTCAACTGTGTAGCTTATTTTAATTCTGACTTGGGATAAAAACTGTATAAATGAATGTGTCACCAAATTAACAGATACTTACCCCAAAACCAACAGAAAAGCTTAAAATAAAAACTGTCATTTATAAAATATCAATTAAGGCCTCTGAGAATCTGTTCAGTGTTTGGGCCATTAGCCCTTTTCAGTCAGCCCCATCGACCCTACTCACCCCAAAATTAGGATAGAAAATTCCAAGGTGAAAAGTAGTTTTCAATTTTATCAATATATGAAATTATACACAAAAATTACCATGTGAATATTTCTTTAACAAATTATATACCCCAAAGTGGAATTTCCTATTGTGCTAATTTTAATATAAATGAATATATTTGAACATATGTGACTTTTTCTTTTATCCTTTTATTTTATAATCACAAAATAAGAAAAATTTAGATTTCAACTCATGTTAAAGTACATTTATGTCTAGTGGCTTTTAAAAATTTACATACTGGATATATATTTTGTAAAAAACAAAACAAATACTTATAAATCCATAGACTTCCTTCCCCTCACCCCCCTTTGACTGAGAGGTTATAAGAAAAATCTTACAGGTTATGAGGACCAGATAGAGGTTAAGAATAGATCCAGAAAACAATTTTTTTTTTGAAATTTTAACTTACTTTCTGTATCTCTTAAGAATACTTAAAAAAAAAAAAAAACTTTTAAAAAAGGGTTCAGTGAGGCAGAACAATTCTTAATTTACTCTGAAATTACCTTACCTATGCTGTATCAAACATTTCAACTCTTTCAGCTAAGAGCTACATAATATCCTTAAGATCAACCAGAGAAGAGAAAAATCTCATCTTCATTATTGATTTAGAACCAAAACTTAAATCTTTCAAAGGAGTAGTTTAACCTACTAATATGTCTAAGATCTTCTTTCTTAGAAAGTAATATTCTTTCTCTTTCATTCCTGAAATATTTCATATACTTAAGCAACTTATGGACAATTGTTAGCTATTTTAACTATGGCAAGTTAGCTAAAATGAAATCACCTCTTGTTTATGGTGCACATAAAACATTCTTATGGCCTTGCTAAATGAATTTTCTTTGACAAAAATTTACATTTCTGGGAAGGTAGACAGGCAATCATTAAAGCTGAAGTCTCATGGTACATAAAGCTCTCTCTTAACTCTGATGCCATACAAGGAGGAGAAATAAAATTTAGTATGACAATCTTTCTTCATAAAACTGTGGCAAAATGTGAATAATTTCATGAACTCCCAAACATTTACTGGGGATAGTTGGGCTTACCCAAGTGTCATCCAGAATGCCACCTGCACTGCTGGAAGCTCTTGACAGTTTAGCACTCAGAAAATCTTTAGTTTGTTCATCCATTAACAAAGTTTCTATTTTAAATTTTATTTTGGAATAAAGTCTATGACCATTAACTATGCATTTTTTTGTTGCTATCTCAAGAATTATCATTGCCAGTGCACTGTACATACTATAGAAAAAAAATAAAGCAAAGGGTAGCTTGAGACAGATTTTTCTGTTAATTCATTCACTTTAGTAGACCAGTCCTGGTGACCATTTAGAGCCTTGTAAGAAGCTCACACACTTACAGGCTCTTCAGCTCTTCCTCAGACTCAGGTCACTATTGGTCACTAATGCTGACAAAGATGAACTTTCAGACATATCATCCTTCCTAAGGTTCAGAAATGATTCTCGAGTTATTTGAAGGATCTCTCTCAAGCCTTTGTTTTCTTGCTAAAAGAGGGCAAAAAAACAAAGATGCAGTCAGCAGGACAGCCCCGAGAATACAAACATATCTTAAGCCAAACATATGAAGGTATGACAGAAGGTTCTATCATTGGCAGACATACACTAAATGATATATGCAGTTGAAGTTGACAACTTGAATCCAAATAATACTTTTTTTTTTTTTAAAGGATTTTATTTATTTATCAGAGAGAGAGATAGGGAGAGAGAGTGAGCATAGGCAGGCAGAATGGCAGGCAGAGGGAGAAGCAGGCTCCCTGCCAAGCAAGTAGCCCGATGTGGGACTCGATCCCAGGACGCCGGGATCATGACCTGAGCCGAAGGCAGCTGCTTAACCAACTGTGCCACCCAGGCATCCCAAGAATACTTTTTTAAAAAAAGATACAAGAACTGTGCTCAGTGTTTTCCACCAGTGCAAAGCCTTCTTTTTTATGCAGCTCTGATTGTAGATGGAACCTGAGAAATTGCCTTATTTTAAACTCACAGTATAGATGAAGAAAATAACATCTAGGTTTATATTTCTATAAACTCAGCAAAGCCTGTGAATACCCTGGGACTAGGACCTCCTAGTACTTTAGTCCTTTTACTCCTTTCCATGAAAGCATGGAATGCAGGACAAGCCATCTGGTCTGGTTTGTTTTCTTCCCTCTAATTTGAAAGCAGCAGGGCTGGCTGAGTGAATTGGGATATTTCTCAAAAAGGCAAGTGACCAGATCTAGCACTAATAACTACCACCTTCCCCCAGATTAGTTACTATAAGAAATAAGCAGACATTTAAAAATAACATTTGTAATTCTCAACCATTTTGTCTTCAGTCTTTCTAAATTTTACTGGTACAAAGCAGGGATCGGCAAACTACATACAGCCTGGCTTGAGGTCTGTTGTTTTTAAATTAAACTTTACAGGAACATAGGTAAACTCAGTCTTTTTTGTGTATATTGCTGCTTTGTGTTACAATGGCAGAGCTGAGTAGTTCCAACAGAATGTTTGGTTTGCAAAGCCTAAAATATTTCCTATCTGGTCCTTTACTGAAAAAGTTTGCTTAACCCTGTTTAAAGAATGCTTAAAGACAGAAATCACTTTAGGCCCTCAATAACCAAAAGTATCTCCATTATGATTTCAAAATGAAACTTTTAAAACATAAAAGTTGGGGCACCTGGCTGGCTTAGTTTTTGGGCATTTGCCGCTGGCGCAGGTCATAATCCCAGAGTCCTAGGATCGAGCTCCACGTTGGACTCCCTGCTTGGTGGGAAGCTTACTTCTCCCTCTCCCATTCCCCCTGCTTGTATTCCCTCTCTCTCTGTCAAATAAGTAAAATCTTTAAAAAATGAATAAAGTATAAAAGTCTGTTCTACTGATCTGAATTATTCAACAATGACTGATGCCTGTGCTGCCACAAATAAAGGACGGAAAAGCTTTTATATTCCTCAGAAAAATACAAGTGCCCTAAGAATATCCGTGGTTTAAAAAAACTTTTCCTGCATCATCATCATTTCCAACAGAATGAAGAAATTTTTTAAATTACTAAATTAAAAAGCATATTCACCCAGTAACAGGAAGCAACACAGGATCAAAACATCAATGTTCTCAAATACTGCTTTACTGATCCTCGACTCTTCTATTACTATGGAAATGGTCCTGCATTATATGCCCATATAACCAGTATCCAGGTTAAGAAAGAGAACATTGCCAGTTTTCCAGAGAAGTGTATACATATATTTTTAAATGGGATGTATTTTCTGGCATAAATCTTTGTATGGACAGTTTTTATCCACATTTGCAATTTAAAACTTACTTCAAGTTGAAATATTCGCTCCTGTTCCTTGCAACCCTGTTGCTCGTCAATTTCAATAGCTTTCCTCATTACTGCTGCCATTTCCGTTATCTGATCAACATGTGCTTGTAATTCCTGAAAAAAAGAGATGGGAGTTGCAAATCAGTGAAATACTTTAGTTTTATTTTTGGATCCTCTCCTTTTTAAAAAGTCTGCATTGCCACTTAATATGGATGTAATATTCTTACATTGCCATTTAACATGAAGGTACTTTATAAACCAGTTTTACCAGAAAGTTGACTGACCATGAATGTGCTTTTGAAATCAGGGTTTTATCAGGGCTACAAGTAAGGATAAACACCACAATATAACTAAACCCACTAGCAAGAAGTGTACTCATATTTCACATTCCTCTCACCCTACAAATGATCAACAACTTTTCCTTTTTTATACCTACATATAGTACTAATTAAAGTAATGGGGAAGACAAAAATTGACCATATTTGATCTCTTTACCCCTAACATCTTCATGATTCACAAGTCTTTTCTGTATTATCCATGTCTAAAAACTGATCTCAATCCAACCTAGAAACTTTTCCAGATTATAATCTTCCTTGAGAGCAGGAACTGTATCTTGTTTATATTTGCCTGTGTCTGGTACATAATGGATAATAAATATTGAATAAAATGAACAGAAGTCTGCTTTTGAGTATTAAAATATTAAATGTCCTTCTTTGCAAACTGTTCAAATCTCACTTAGGTGTAAAATGGCCACATTTATTTGGTGTAGCAGGTAGTACAAATTTCTTCCAATCTCATGCTATTATTACTTTTTGCACACCTATGATATGCCAGGCACCGTGCTAAGCAATGGGAATAGGAAACCTATCAAGACATGTTCCCTGATTTCAAGGAGCTTAGAGTCAAGTGAAAGAGACAGACATGAGGTTTAAAAATCAACAGAAACTTGAGAATAATAATTTTTTCAACAAATAGCTTCTAAGATCATTGTTCACTGGCAGTTGGGGGTGATTTTTATTATATTAAGGTCAAACTCAAAAGCTAAAATCTCCCCCCAATAACCTTGTCTCTTAAATTGTATATATCTGATTTATAAAAAGGATTTGGAAAGGACCTCCAAAACTTACAAAACTAGTAAACTGGAAAAATATGGAGAACAAATAGTATCTTTAGCAAACCACACATTTAGTACATTCTAACCAACAAAAATACAGATCCTTAAATTATTTTAATGGGGACACCTATACAATGCTAGTATGCAGAAAGGCAAAACAAAAGGACTAATCTGCACTACCCAATATGATGCTATGCAAATGTCAATTAAAATTAAACACCTTTTAAAAAAGTTAATTCAGTCCGAGTTGCACTAGTGACACTTGAAGTGCTCAATAGCCAAGTGGCACTGGTGGCTTCCATGTTGAATAGCACAGATAAAGAACATTTTCATCATTTCAGGAAGTACTATTGGACAGTCCTGGATTAGATTATGGTAGCAACAATAATATCAAGACAAACATCTATCATATTCTGAAATAGTTTTTTAAAAAAATTATTAAAATCTCTCCCTCTGGAAAGGGAGCATAATGTTTAAAACCAAGCTTTAAGTACAGACAACTGTAGCAACAGACTGAGGATGATGAGTAAAAATTCTGAATACCAACATTTTCTTCAGTTTATCGTTTAGTGTCCTTTAAGGGTAAAAGGCTGTACAGGAAGCAAATAATTCTTTGCCTTTAAAATGGAAGAAAATGAGATTCCACTAATTTTTTCAGGACAGAGTCTGTTCTAATTAAATCATGAGAAAAAAAGACCACCAAGATTTCAAACAGAACAGTTTTATAGGCCCAGTTCACGGAGGGTTCATTTATTACAATAAAATCTTTAGGGAGGTATCCTAGGTCTTTTAGTGAACACAGAGGCTAAGAGCTGTGCTTTCAAAACTGTCTGAAAAGCAAGAAGAGTCAGTAACATAATCCTTGAACTGTCAGTAATACAATCCTTGAACTTTCTTGAAATGCCTTTCATTTATAACTTTTTAGGGTTATTTCAAATTTGCTCAATAAAGACCTGCCACAATAATTAAAACAAAAAAGACAATGTAGCATATATTACTAACATATACATATACATATAGTATGAAACCTAAACAAAGGCATCTTTAGGTTATTGAGAACTCAAACTAAAGAACTACAAACTATTACAAATCTGAGTTAAAACTGTTCCTTTAATAGTTCGAACAAAACTTCTATGAAATCAGATTAAAATGACTTCCAAGAAAATACTTTGATGTCCACAAAGAGGGTAGCTGTTTACACAATTCTGCAGCAACAAAATGAAAATCTGGCTTGAACAACCTTTAAAGCCTGCCATTACCTAACAGGCTGTGTATGATACAAAGGGAATTAATGACAGATTTAAAGTTTCTACACTGAATATTTTTGCATGGCTATCAAAAGCACAGTATATATATATTTAAGGCAATTTCATTTATTTGCTGATTTAAACTGGCAGGAAAATTCAATGTCAAAGAATGTTTTAAATGGACCTTCCCCCTTCCATCCACACCCCAAAAGTTGACTGTTTTATTTAGTGTACATTCTGATTTGCTTCCAAGTGCCTCCTCTCCAGTCCATGTTGAGATGCTTCAAAGATGTGTCGAGATGCATCAAGGAAGAATCCTTCGGAGCTGTTACGATGTACCATGTCAATCTGTAGTATAGAGTCATTATAATGTTAATACGGATATTATCCGTAATTTAAAAACTGAATGAGTGTTAGTTCATGCGTGTTAGCCAACTGTTTGAAATGTTTGTTTTTTTAAGATTTCCAAAAAGGCATCTGTTCAAAAATAATGTAAAAATGAGTATTTGGAAAAAATGAGTTCTTCTCAAACTTTTTATTGATTTTCCAGTCTGTACTCAAAAACTTCTAAGTGAGGGTAAAATTCTGTACTACAGTTGGTCTTAAAATGATCTCTTATGCCAAAATGCTGTTATGTGTAACTCCGCTTATTACCCCTAAATGCATTATAAAATTTTTTTGTGTTTAGGCTCATCAGAGTATTAACACCTAAACACATCTTGGAATATTTCTGCACCTTTATCATACAAGTTTCTCTGCTCACCCACTTCTGCTTGTTGACCCTTCCACCCCAATAATTAATTCAAGGCTAGACTTGGATGAATCTGTCTTCTTGACACCTTCCCAGATTATCTTCATGAGAACTTATCTTGCTCCATTAGTACTCCCGTATTAAATCATATCTCTATTTTAGGATTCATCACATCCTACCTTATATATTCTGTTTGTATTTCCCTTTATACTCTAAGCTCTTATGGCAGAGTGATGGAACTTATTATTTACTCATCTTATTATAATAACTAAGCCAAGACAAGTGTTAATAAGTGTTTGTTTAATTGAGTTGAAGTGTCTCCTTTTTGGGAAAAATCAAAATCACAAACATTAATATGTATTAGTTGGAATTAACATATAAGTCACTGAACAGTCATTTTATGGAAGGATCAGCACTCAGATGAATTCAATCTACATAATAAAAGATGGTCTACAGTTATCTTAAGAAATGTTTAACTTTCCTAATTAATAACACTGCACTAGTGAATGGTAAAATCTAATGTGTTCTAGAAAATATTTACTTTTGGAATAGCTGCTACCAGATGGAACTAGCAACCTGCAGTATCTCATGCTAAACATTCTTTGGTAGAGCAATCTCTTTAGATCTTAACAAATTTCTTAGGTTTTAAACATAAGGGCCTTTTGCAATTTCTCATGATTATATTTATTTTACCAACAATTTCAGTCAATTCATCTTTGTACCTTTAAAAGAAACACTCAAGTTATACATTTAAATTTTTGTTTTTATAATGATCTCATTAAAGATAGATAAATTTATATTCAAAAGATTGCCACTTAAACATCCAAGATTGTTCCTTCTGGTTAGAAGATGAATAGTTTAATTAGATAACATTAAACCCATATTTATTAATTTATTATAAAATTGACACAAGAGTATCTATTACTAATTCTCTTAATAGGAAAACTTGTCACACAAAGATCTATTTACTAGGTATTAATTTTAATAGAATAATTTATAATTTAAAAATACCTACAAGCACCAATATGGGAGAATTAATTTAAGGATTCTAAAATGTGTTTCAGTTATTGAGAAAGATAAATGCATGTCTTAAAACAATATTTCTTATATAATGTTAGTTTTAACTAATAATAGTTAGCTCATCATTATCCAATACAGGTATAACTAGAAATCACAATATTCTAATATTTTTATTCACAGCAGCAGTTAAAATTCAGCTTAAAATGTAAATAGGAAAGAATTATTCTACTTGTCTTCATAGCAGTTGCTAATAAACAAAGGGACATACACAAAGGAAAGAGACACAGGGATGTCAATAAGTGAAATGAACAGAGGAGGAAAAAACCAATTTCTAACCAGTTTAGCTCTATCTCTAAAAATGGTGTTAAGTGATATGTGATTGGGGAGTGGGGGTGGGGTCAAATCTTAATATGTTGGTTCTTTTCCTCCTTGCACCACCCCCACCATGGTTTTCCCATCATGATCAGTATAATTTACAGTCTGGATTAATTAGCCTCATTCAGAAAACACTCTTAAGAAAAACAGATCTACCTTTAGCTGGCTTCAGATTTCTGAAAACGTTTTTCGGCATTTCAATTTTTGTTTTTGCAACAAATGTCAATACACAAATTAGAAGAACTATTTCTTAAAAGCAGATAAGCTTATAAAAATATTTTTTAATATACTTACCTTTACTTCCCAAATAAAGTTTATTTTTGAAAATATGTTAGAGCTACTGGGAACAATATGAGTTAAGAGAGTAAATCAAACAAAATATGTAACAAGAAGTGACAAAAATGAGGAAAAGCAGAAAATATCAGAAAGATGAAATATTCGGTATGTTATATACCTGTGATTTAAAAAAAATCTCAACACAAGTTAACCATTTATGCTTCTTTTTCATTTCAAATTATACTTATAAAATGGATTACCTTGGAGTGCTGTTCTTTTAACTTCGTTATTATACCCGGATCATCTTTTTTGCTGGCCATTAGCAGTCTAAACATTTGCTCTCGATACTTGCTCATTATAAGTTCCAAGGCAGACTGATGTTCTTCCAGGGATGTACGTAATTCTATCAGAATCACAAGAACAAGAGTATATTTTACTCAAACCTGAGTTAAAGATGTACACAATAGTCTCCTCTCCACTGTATTTACCAAAAAAGCAACTTACAAAAGGGGTGTTTTGAAAAGAAAATGTGTAAAAATCTTGCCATAAAGCAAGCACACCAAATGGGAGTCCCTTGTTAGTTTTTTAAATGACCACTTAAAGCTTAGTTTTAAAGAATCATTTCAACAAATATTTACTGAATAATAATCAAGTATCAGATAATGCTCTATATTAGGAATACACAAAAGACCATGGAGCTCAGAGTCTAGAGGAGAAAGCAAATACATAAATAATTATAATACAACGTGTAAAGTACAGAGTAGAGCTCTACCCAAATATATATAAACAAAGTCTGTGAGCAGAAACTGGTGAGTTTCATATTATTGAGATGAACTTGGATTTCTAAAGATAAAAAAGGGAAGGGCATGCTATGCAGGGAGGCATGAAAGTGGGTTTTGTGTTCAGGAACTAGTGCGGGGCAGCAAGAACAAAGGTCTCATGGAGAAAAGAGGTATGGGAAGAAGACAGAGAAGAGGCCTCGAGTTGATGTTGAAAGCTCTGGATAAGGAAGTAAGTTTCCAATGAAGGTTCTAAAGCAGAAAAATAACAACCAGATATATCTTTGAAAAATGAATCTGATGCCTGTGTTGTAGAAAGACTGAAGGGGGAAAAGAGATTCAAATCACAGAGGCCAATTAGGACAGATCAAGCAAGAGACTTTGAACACCAAAGCAAGGGACTGAAGTAGAGAAGAGAAGGAAAGGGAGTTATTTCATAGGTAATAACAATGGCATAAACTGGATATTGAGGCTAAGAATCTAAGATGACTCCACACAAGGTAGACATTCATATGTAGTAAAGGATAATGACGAATACATTATGGTTGGGGCATATGGATCACAAATGAGAATACCAAAAAGAAAATTTAGTTGGCCATTTCCTCATTTTTGAAAATATGAATTGGTCCCAAGTTAAGAGTCCAGTTGTATATTACAGCTCTTTTAATTTTTTTTTTTTTTAAAGATTTTATTTATTTGACAGACAGAGATCTCAAGTAGGCAGAGAGGCAGGCAGAGAGAGAGGGGGAAGCAGGATCCCGGCAGAGCAGAGAGCACGATGTGGGGCTGGATCCCAGAACCCTGGGATCATGACCTGAGCCGAAAGCAGAGGCTTTAACCCACTGAGCCACCCAGGCACCCCCTACAGCTCTTTTAACTAAATTCAATTTTAACTAAAATCCAATGAATTGTGCCCTTCAAAAGGGTATATTTTATGGTATGTGAAACATCTCAATAACAGTAATAAAATAACTTATGCAAAAGAAATGAAAAATTATTTTTTAAAAATAAATGTGAATCTAACTTTTTAAAGCCCACTCCTTTATTCTCAAAGCATTCTGATAAGCCCCTTAGCAACATAATTCATTATAGCATTCTTGGTTCTCAACTTTAGTTGTCAAACTCCTTTGTTTTTTAAGATTATGTATCTTACCTTTGTTCTCTTGTTGCAGTTCTCTAATTTGTCTGTTTTCTTGCTGGATTCCCATAACTAATGTGGACCGTGGCCGATGCCTTGCAACTTCATTAAGTTCTTGAATTTCTTCCTGATACTAATGAAAAGATCAGAAAAGAACATGTGGGGAGAATATATTTGAAAGTATGTATCTCAGATACATATCTGATAAGGGTCTAATATCCAGAATATATAAAGAATTCTTACAACTCTCAGTAACAATAAAAATAATAATTCTAATTTAATAATAATAACATTAAAAAGTAGGCAAACAAGACGAGTAAGTTTTGGGGAATCTAATGTACAGCATGGTGACTTTAGTTAACAATACTGTATTATACACTCAGAAATCAGTAAGAGTAGATTTTAAATGTTTTCATCACACACGGTAATTATGTGAGGTGACACAGGTGTTAACTAACTTTATTGTGGTACTCATCTTGCAATATACATGTGTATCAAATTATCTTGTACACCTTAAGCTTACACAATGTTATATGTCAATTCTATCTCAATAGAGCTGGAAAAAAGTGGGTAAGGGATCTGACAAGACATTTCTTTAGAGAAAGTCTATAAATGGCCAATAAACACATAAAAAGATGTTTAATATTACTAGTCATTAGGGAAATGCAATTCAATAGAACAGTAAGATACCACTTCACAACTACTAGGATGATTTTTTTTTTTAAAGATTTTATTTATTTATTTGACAGAGAGAGACACAGCGAGAGAGGGAACAGACAAGCAGGGGGAGTGGGAGACAGAGAGGGAGAAGCAGGCTCCCTGCTGAGCAGAGAGCCCGATGCGGGGCTCGATCGTAGGACTCTGGCATCATGACCTGAGCCAAAGGCGGGTGCTTAACCGACTGAGCCACTCAGGTGCCCTACTAGGATGATCTTAATCAAAAAGTCAAATACCAAGTGTTGGGCAGAATGTGGAGTAATTGTACTGTTCAGTGGAATATAAAATGGTGTAGCTGTTTGGAAAAGTCAAGCAGATCTTCTATTATATGACCCATTCATTCTACCCCCCAGGTATATACCCAAGATAACCGAAAATATATGTCTACACAGGAACTTATACACTAATATTCATAGGAGTATTATTTATAATAGCCCCCCAACAGAAACAATCCAAATGTCCATCAACTGATGGATAGACACAATGCACTATGTCCTTATGATGGAATATTTCAGCAATAAAGAGGGATAAAAAACTTATAACATGCTGCAACACGGAAGAACCTCAAAAACATTATATTAAAAAACCAGTTACAAAAAGCCACATCCTGTGATTCCATTTATATGAAATGTCCAAAAGAGACAAATCCACAGAGATAGATTAGTGCCAGGGGCTGAGGGAAGGGAGAGCTAGGGAACATCCATTAATGGAGGCGAGCCTTTTGGGGTAATGACACTGTACCAGAATTAGTGAGTATGGTTACACAACCTGTGAACATACTAAAATCCAATGAACTATGCCCTTCAAAAGGGTTAATTTTATGGGTGTTGTGAATTATATCTCATTAACAATAGTAAAAGAACATGTGCAAAATAATTAAAATGATAAATAAATGTGAGTCTAACTTTAATATTGTTCTACTTCATTTTCAAGGCATTTTGGTGTGCCGCTCAGTAATGTATTTATTCATTATAACATTTCTGGTTCTTTAACTGTTATATTCCTTTGTTTTTACAACTCAATTCAGATATATGTTCCTTGGAATACATAAGTCAAGCTGGACAGTTAGGGAGATATGTAATCTGTTTAGGGCAACAAAACAAGTAAACTTGCTCCATTATTTCTAGTAGCAGTATCCCAGGATGGCTTCCTTTTACAAAATGGATGAGTTTCAAAAGAAAGTCTATGAATATACATTTCCCTCAACTCATTACCATCAAAATACAAGAAATTATATAATTCTCTTTGAGTTGAAAATTTTTATCAGAAGGAGGCTTTTAAAATGGTAGCTAAACTCCATGTATCACTGGAAAGTTCTTATATACAAGTTATTTAAGAAAGTTCTTACATATATTCTATGGATTATAAGGATAATAAGAAGTGAAGTCCTTTTTATTTCTTAATTGGTAGCATTAAGTGAAAATGAAGGTAGGAAGTACAAATTCAACAACTGCATAATGTATAAACCAGATATATCTCTGTCCAAAAAGCAAATAATCAAATATACAGCTTTTAGAATATACAAACGTATATATATATATATATATATATAACTTGGACATTGAAAAAATTATAGGGTAATCTACAGTAAAATCAAAACCTACAAGTCAGGGTACTTTATTTTTTAATTTTTTTAAAAAAGATTTTTTAATTTATTGACAGACAGAGATCACAAGTAGGCAGAAAGGCAGGCAGCGAGAGAGAGAGGGGGAAGCAGGCTCCCGCCTGAGCAGAGAACCTGATGCGAGGCTCAATCCCAGGACCCTGGAATCATGACCTGAGCCAAAGGCAGAGGTTTAACCCACTGAGCCACCCAGGTGCCCCAAAGTTTTGGGCTACTTTTAAGTTTTATAGAACATTAAGAAAATAACAAATATTAATTAAGCAGAAGTTTATAATTCAAGCAATGCATAAATGTCTGACTGCTTTTTTCAAAATGGAATCAATAAGAAAGAAAAATCAAACCTGCTTCATCGCTTCTACTCGCTTATTGAGAGCTGTGGTTTGCTCAATCAGAGATTCTGCTGCATCGTCATGATCTCTCAATCTTTCAACAAGAGCTTTGGCATCAGCTAGTGCCTTCTCGATTGTGCAACTCATTTCTAAAGGAAAACCTGTAAAATTAAAATCAAGATTCAAAACGAAGCCAGCATATCATCTTACTATTTTAGTTTCATGTTAACATAGATATGCTTAAGTTACATTTGTTACAGGATTGTTCACTGCACAGAAAAACACATAAGAACACTTGTGGTTTTGCTTCTGCTGGGATGGCCCAAGCTGGAAAGTGAATTTATAATACTAAAAAAACTAGAGCATATATAAATGATTTGCAGACATAATCAGAGCATATTTAGAGCTCCCTGAATTTATGGTGGGGGAAAAAGTACAAACCAAGTGAATATATTTTATATTATACAGAAATTGTGCTCTTCATGAGAGCACTCCCTTATCTTGTTATTTGTCAAAAAGATTACTTTATTAGTTCGTACTCTGAGGTCCATGTTTGTGAGTTGCTAACTATGAGATCTTTCCTAGCCTCTGCTTGGTCAGGTGACCTGAGACACTATTCACAATACATACTTACTGACCACCCATGGTGGTCTGTATGTGTCATGCTGTGTCAAAGTGTCCTTCTTTTGGAGGAACTACTTCTTGTATGAACTACTATAATCCTAACTCTTGCGCTTCCTTAGTAAATGGTTAAAAAAATATGACTTAGAATATCAGCCATTATGGGAAATTTTCAATATATTAAAATCAATAAATAATGTGTTTAAGAGAGGCTCAAAAAATTAGGAGGCAAAATATGAAACACGAAATAGTTAGCTTCTTTCTTCACTTAGTATTCAGAGACCTCAAAATAAAATTGTAAATTTAAAATAATCTCTCTCAAAGACTTTAACCTTCTGAATCTTACTATCTTTGAATTTTTCTATTTATACTAAGTTTTATCTTACCTTCTATATGAGCCATCCTTTCTTCAGAGCTTTCTCAAAAAGTAAAGTCAAATTACTAGTAAATTATTTTACTGAAGTAAAATTACTGGGCCAAAAGCCAAGTCTACAGATGTTAAATTAAAACTCTGTGATCCAAGCCAAAGGCTATAATTAAGGATTTCACCAGCTTTAGGAAGACAGAAATTTGTTACAAAATGTAAGATTGTTAGATTCTACTATACTAGTTCAAACCTGAATAAGAGGATTTAATTAGAATAAGTTAAAATATAAAGCTGCCAACTTAGAAAATACTCAATATATGACATTACCAGAGAGTTTTAAAAATTAAACAAGCTAGAAATTAATATAATTCTGGCTCTCCAGATAAAACAGCCAAAAGACCTGTCTTCTAAGATTTGAGAGATTTAGAAAAAGGTACTTGAAAAAAACCATAAGCAAAGGGGTCATTAAAGTTACAGCTGTCCCATACTGGCTAAAACACAAAAGGACAACTATCCAATACCTGTCTAAGATGCTGCTCCAAAGAAGACACCGGATTCCAACAATGCCCTGTCCTTTCTCTTAACTTCCAAGGAGATATACCTAAAATTATAGATGGATAATAATACAGATTTCTTACTCATATGGGAGCCACCATATCTCCCCATTAACCCCACTAGTATGACACACCAGATCCTTCAGAGTAAAATTTTGAAGTTATTTAAAGCCCCCTCACCAAAAAGAAACAAAAACAAAAACAAAAAACCAAAACTGGGAGGGGGAAGTGGGGGCAAATTGACTTGAAATGAGTAAATAAATAAAAATAAAGATACATTTGTCTTACAGTAAAGATAACTGGCTGTAACAAATAATTAAAGAAAATAATTTTAAAATTTTGAAAGTCTAGAGAAAACTGTAGAAGACTTTAAAGACATAAAGTTTATCTTGGCTTAAGAGAACAACTCAACCACTAAGAACCTCTAACAATCTCTGGTCCCAGCCTGTAAATAATATTATTGGGACCACTACCTGAAGAATACTTCTTTATGCTCTGTAACAAAACATCTACAAATATAATACACAGGATCTGTTTCCAAATAGAATACAATAAGGCTCCTACATAGGATTAGATTATAGATGATACAGACATTAAAAAACTATACTGTGCATAATTTGATAAGCATTATGCATAATTCGGTCTCCTTCATCCCCCACCCGTAAAAAAGAGGGTAGAAGGAAAAAAAAAATTAGCTCCTAGATTCCTCTAGGCAAAAGAATCCAGAGACTAACAGATTAATTTGGAAGAGAGCCCTGAATCTAGATGGATTCTTCTTAGGTAATCCTGATTTTCTTTTTAAAATATGAAAAAGTTATGCTGTGTTCTGGGGATATTAACTTCACAAATGACACCAAAGAACCACTGCTTATTAAATCCTATGCCTTAATTGAGTAGCTAAGATATCCTTTTTTCCCTCAGAGAAATCACAGACTTCAACTAAATCCGAACTTACCCTAGGGTCTTTAAACCTAATGTTGCAATGTTGCAAAGCCCTATTGCTAAAGGAAACCACTCTACATTTTCTACTAGTTGAATAATTATGAAATATTGTTACTTTCTGCTTTTCATATTACCATCCATTAGTGACACTCTTACTCCAACAACCAACCTACTGAAGGAAATCTCATGATTGTATTTCCATTCCGTAAATCAAGAACTGTCCAACCCACAAACAAAATTCATCCTCTAGGGATAAATCTTGACATTACTGCTTGTTAATAGGTTTCACAGTAAGCACAAAAAGTAACAATAACTGCAGTCACTCTGATAAAACTAATTTTGTTACTGGAAGCCAAACTGATCCAGTAAGTTAACTGTGGTTGTCTAAGATAGAACAACTTGCTTAAAAAAAAAAAAAAAAAAAAAAAAGCAAATTTATATACTAAGAGCTGGATCATTTTTGGGATAATTCACTTCTTTGAAATACTGCAAAAAAAAAAAAAAGTTCCTCAGATATCCCTTAATAAACAATGAATACAATAACTATTTAATGGCTTGATACAACCTAAAGTAGCAGAGACACACAATAAAAAAAAAATACCATACAAGCTAGGATGCTATGTTTTAGTATACATAATATAATAATGGAACTGCCTTATACTATAAACAGATTTTTTTTAAAGATTTTATTTATTTATTTGACAGAGAAAGAGACAGCGAGAGATGGAACACAAGCGGGGGGGATAGAAGAGGGAGAAGAAGGCTACCCATTGAGCAGGGAACCCAGTATGGGGCTCGATCCCAGGACCCTGGGATCATGACCTGAGCTGAAGGCAGACGCTTAACAACTAAGCTACCCAGGTGCCCTATGCAAGGGCCTCATATATAACAGTAAAATCATCAATCTATGGAGAAGTTCAAAGATTCCATCACAGACACACAAATCTGGCCTGATAAATTCCAAAAAGAAACATGGGATGATCAAGTTGTAAAATCCTGAGGATAAGAGCTGCCACAATCAGAATGGTAACTTGATAGCACCAGATGAAACCTCAAATGGACACTAGAAACTCCAGAAAACATTTCATTCCAGTAGGAAAAAAAACTGGCCACAATATTAGGAAAACTGATGGGAAAATTTTTTGGATATGGCCAGTGCATGCTTTATTTGTAAATAATCTGGAAAAATTTAAAAGATGAAGTGAGGACTAGAACAATTCCTAAAGGATTTTTTTAACATCTCCTAGTGGATTTTATAGAGCTGTCCCTCTATGCTCTAGGAATATGTAACTTTCTTTAATATACTAGTATGTTTATGTTATGGACAGGTTGAAAAAGTCCTCCACTGAAAAGCCATAATAATTGCAATAATTAAAATACTACTATAGTTTGTATTTCCCACCAAAAACATTCTAACTTCTCAATCAAGTACTATGGAAATGTATTTAACTGGCACAGTTATTTATGAATTTAAATTATGCAACACGGTTTCTTCCTCCGGAAATCTTCTGTCTTCATCATTCCTAGTCCTCAAACAGGATAAACCCAAGGTCTAACTCACATACAAAATTACCAAATTTCTGAAAACTAAATACAAAGAAAAATTCTTAAAACAGAGACAAACAACACTTATGAAGAACAAACAATCTGAAGGGTAGCTAGAAGCCAAACTGATTGAAATTGAAAGTGGAACAGTTAAAATGCAGAAAGAACAGAACTGTCACCCTAGAATGAAATTGAAAGTAGAACAGTTAAAATGCAGAAAGAACAGAAATGTCATCCCAGAATTCTATATCCAGCAAAAATATCCTTTATATATGAAGGTGAAATAAAAATCACTCCCAGAAGAAGAAAAAGAATTCATTTCTAACAGATTTGCTCTAAAGGAATTTCTTCAGAGAGAAGCAAAATGGTATCAGAAGGAAACTTAGAGCATTAGGAATAAAAGAAGAGTAACACAAAGAGGCAAATATCATAAACTATTCTTGAATGCTTTAAAATGTCTGATATTTGAAAATAACTATAATTGCTGTCTGACAGAATTTTCAGTTTACATATAAACATATAACTATGACATAAAGGTAGAAGGATAAACGTATCTATACAGTGATAAGATTTTAACTTGTCACCTGAAACTTTTATATGTCAACTGTAAGTAAAACAATTTTATATAAGTATATATATATATATGTACATACATATATATACACATACACACATACATAAATACATAACCTAGACAACTCCTAAAGAACCTGTACAGAGATAATAGCCAAAACCACAATAGATGAATTAAAATAAAAAGTGTTCAATAAGACAAAAGAATGAAAAGGAGGAAATAAAGGATCAAAATATTGAAGGAACAAATTACAAGATGTTGGACCTAAATCCAAACATATTATTACACTAAATGTAAATGTTCTAAACACACTAACTCTAAGATATATTATCAGAATGAATTAATTAAACAGGACCCAGAGAGGGACTAAGATGGTAGAGTAGGAAGATCTTCAGCTTACCCTGTCCCACAAACATACCAAGAAAATAGTCACATCTGTACAACTAACTGTAAAAATGACCTGAAGACTGGCAGAACACACCTTCACAGTTAATGGCAGAGATGAGGCTATATTAGAAAAGGTAGGAGAGGTAGAGACTCATTGGGAACCAAACCCCTGGTGAGACAAACCACAAATGGGACAGATACCATAAGCATGGAGAATCTAGAGTATCAGACCCCACCTCAGACACTCCAAGCACCTCAGGCCCTGGGGCCTTCAGAAGACAAATCCCCTTAACATCTGGCTATGGAAACTAATGGGGCTTAACTTCTGAAATTCTTAAACAGTGGGGCGTACTTCTGGGGACTTTAAAAATCAGTGGGCTTAACAAAAGAGGTAGGAGGCAATAGGAAACTGAGTCCTTGCTCTTAAAGAGCCAGCTTAACAAATAATTCAGGCACAGAAGCAGCAGTTTGAAAAGCGTGTGGGGTATATGTGAAGGAGATTTATTTCCTAGTCTCAGAACATATGCTGGAGGAGCAAAGATCTTCAGGAGATTTCCCTAAAAGAAAAGTGATGGTGGGAGCCATTTCTCTTCCCCTCTCCTAGTCTGGATAGCTGGACACCTGCAGGAAATAGCACTAATACTTGCTAACACTACATGCCCTGCCCCCACATTCCTCTGCCACCTTCCTGTTCCACCCCACCCACCTTGGTAGGCATCCCTTCAAAGAGGTTCCTGCTCTTCCACATCCTGCAGGCAGCTCTGGCAGGGAATGATGCTATTCCAAAGAAACTCCTTCCTTGAGGAAGAGGCACCTAATCCTATAAACTAGCTTGCCCACAGTTCCAGGAGCCAAGTCTTTCAGCAGACTGTACAGAAAGAATGCTCTGCCATATGGCATGCCTGCAGCTTCAGCGAGAGGCAGACTGTAGATATCTACTCTGACTGCCAGTTCTGGCCCTCAACAAAAGCCTCTGTGGGCTCTGTAGGGAGAAAGCCCTTTCTTTCGATGTACCAACAGAGAGGCTAATTGCAGACAGCAGGCCCAACTGCTGACCCTGCCCACCTCTCAGCCAATCACAATCTCACACAGGCTCCCCAACAACTGAGGGGCTAAATACTGTCCAGTGTCTCCACAGTAGGCAAAGCAGGTAAACATCAACTGGGCTGAAGGCAAACATGGCTCAGCCACAACAGGAGGGCACATATAGCCCACACAGGGGACACTGCTGGAATACCTGACCCTGGTGACCAGGGGACATTGTGCTACAGGGCACTACCTAACTCTTCTGCATAAGGTCATGAAGATACTAACTGAACTTGAGAAAAAACTGAATGAACTTATGAGAACTTCAACAAAGAGAAAATATAAAACAGAACCAGCAAGAAATAAAGAATTCAATAATGGAAACAAAAAACACACTAGAGGAAATCAACAGAGGATTAGAGGAGGCAGAAGAATGGGTTCAGCGATCTGGAAGACAGGGTAATGGAAAACAACCAAGCTGAACATCAAAAAGAAGAAAGAATTAAAAATGAGATTACATTAAGGGAACCCAGTGACACTATTGAGCATAATAACCTCTGCAATATAGAGATCCCAAAAGGAAGGGAAAAAAAGGGACAGAAAACCTACTTGAAGAACTAATAGCTGAACACTTCCTTAATCTGGAGAAGGAAAAAGACATCTAGATCCAGGAAGCACTGAGAAGCCCCAACAAGATTAGCTCAAGGAGGTATACACGAAGACACGTAATGATTAAAATGGCTTAAAGTAATGATAGAGAATTTTAAAAGCAGCAAGAGAAAAGAAAGCAATTATATACAAAAGAAACCCTAGAAGGCTATCAGCTGATTTTTCAGCAGAAACTTTGCAGCCCAGAAGAGAGTGGCATGATATATTCAAAATGCTGAAAGGAGAAACTAGCAAAGTTATCACTGAGACTAGAAAGAAAGATAGTTTCCCAGACGAAAAAAGTTCAAGGAATTCATCACCACTAAACTAGCCTTACAAGGTATGCTAAAGTGAATTCTCTGAATGGAAAGAAAAGGCCCTTAGGAAAAAAAATTCACAGGTAAAAACAAAACTATAATAAAGGTAGTAGATAAATCACTTATAAAGCAAGTATGGAGGTTAAAACACAACAATAATAAAATCAATTACGTCTACAAAAATTTGGGGATACACAAAATAAAAAGATGTAAAATATGACATCATATACATAAAATGTGGAGGGGGAAGTACCAATTTAGTGCTTTTAGAATGTGTTTAAACTTAAGCAACCATAAACTAAATAATATAGACTGCTGTACATTTAAGTTATTATATATGAACCTAATGGTAACCACAAATCAAAACCTATACAGACACACACATACACAAAAGAAGAAAAGAATCCAAGTCTAACACTAAAGAAAGCCATCAAACCACAAGGGATAAGAGCAAGAGATGAAGAAAGAAATAGAGAAGAACTATAAAAATAACTAGGAAACAACAAAATGGCAATAAGCATATACCTATCAGTAACTACTTTAAATATAAATAAACTGCTCCAATAAAAAACACAAGGTAGGGGCGCCTGGGTGGCTCAGTGGGTTAAAGCCTCTGCCTTCGGCTCAGGTCATGATCCCAGGGTCCTGGGATCAAGCCCCTCGTCAGGCTCTCTGCTCAGCGGGGAGCCTGCTTCCCTTCCTCTCTCTCTGCATGCCTCTCTGCCTACTTGTGTCTACTACTACTGTCTGTCCAATGGATAAATAAAATCTTTAAAAAAAAAAACACCCAAAAAACACAAGGTAACTCAAAGGTTAAAAAAAAAAAAAAGCAAGACCCATTTAAATACTGCCTATAAGAGACTCACTTCAGACTTAAAGGCTTGTACAGACTGAAAAGGCTGGGAAAACATATACCATGCATATGGAAAAAAAAAAAAGAAAAAAGCCAGGTTGGCAATACTTTTATCAGACAAAATAGACTTTTTATTAGATTTTTAAAAAGATTTTTAAGTAATCTTTAAACATGAAGCTTGAATTTACAACCCCAAGATCAAGAGTCTCATGCTCTACCAACTGAGCTAAGCAGGCACCCCAGACAAAACAGATTTTAAAGCACAGACTGTAGCAAGAAACAAAGAAAAGCAAGAATTTCATAACAATAAAAGGATCACTCCATCAAGAGGATATAACAAATGTAGATTAACTATGCATCCAATATATCGGCCCCCAAATACATAAAGCAATTATTAACAGACATAAAGGGAGAAATGAACAGTAATACAGTAATAGTAGGGGACTTTACCACCACATTTATGTCAGTGGATAGATCATCTAGACAGAAAGTCTACAAGGAAACAAAAGCTTTGCACAACATATTAGACCGGATGAACCTAATAAATATATATAACACTGGATCTCAAAACAGCAGAATACACATTCATTTCAAGTGCCCATGCAACATTCTCCAGTACAGATCACATGTCAAGTGGTAAAACAAATCTCAATAAATCTGAAAGGACTGAAATCATACCATGCATCTTTTCCAAGCACAACAGCGAATGAAACTAGAAAAAATCTGGAAAGAACATAAATACATACAGGTTAACAACATACTACTAATGAATGTGTCAACCAAGAAACCAAAGAAATAAAAAAAAATACATGGAGACAAATGAAAATGAAAACAGAATGGTTCAAAATATTTGGGAAAAAGCAGAAGCAGTTCTAGGAGGGAAATTTATAGTTATACAGGCCCACCTTAAGAAACAAGAAAAATCTCAAATAAACAACCTAACTTTACACCTAAGAGAGTTAGAAAAAGAGCAAAGTCTGAAACTAGCAGAAGGAAATAAAAGCTGATAAACCTTTAGATAGATTGATCAAGGAAAAAAAGGGGAATTACAAACACTAACCAAAGTTAGAGGGTTAATAAGCACAGGAAAAGATACTCAACATGATCAGCTATCAAAACCACAATGAGATGCTTCACACCCACCAGGATAGCTATAACAAGACAGATAATAAGAATTGGTTACAATGTAGAGAATTTTTTTCTCAATAATTGATAGAACTTCCACACTGAAAATCAGCAAGGATACAAAAGACATGAACAACCAACAACAAGGTGGATTATTATCAACAAGAGCAAAACACATTATTTTTAAGTGCAGACAGGTCATCACTAGGATATATCTTATCCTAGATAATAAAACAAACCTTAACAAATTTAAAAGAATTGCAATCATACAAATTATGTCCTGTGACCATAATGAAGTTAAACTAAAATAGGTAACCAAGAGATAAGAAAATCTCCAAACATCTGGAAATTAAAAAACACAAAAGTAATCCAGAAGTCAAAAAAGAAGTCTTTTTGGAAATCAGAGAATATTTTCATCTAAATAAACAAGAAAATACAAGGTATCACAATTCTGTCTTGCATATATAGCAGTACTTTAAAGAAAATTTGTAGCATTAATTTCTTTTATTAGAAAATTTAAAAGATTTCAAATCAATCAATTACCTAAACCTCAAGCTTATGAAACCAGGAAAAAAGCAAATAAACTCCAAAGTAAACAGAAAGAAGGAAATAATAAAAGAGCAGAAATCAATGAAACTGAGAACAGGAAAGCAACAGAGAACCAATGAAACCAAAAGCTAATTCTTTGAAAAAGCAAATGAAGTGGATAAACCTTCAGCAAAACTGATCAAGGGGAAAAAAATAAAAAAGAGAAAATATGTAAAATAACCAATGTCAGGAATGAAAGAAGGGCTATCACTTCAGACTTCTAATTCATTAAAAGAATAAGTGAATACAATAGTAATTTTCATACACATGAATTGGATAATTTATTTATTTTTTTTAAAAAAGATTTTATTTATTTGACAGAGATCATAAGTAGGTAGAGAGGCAGGCAGAGAGAGAGAGGGGGGAAGCAGGCTCCCCACCGAGCAGATAGCCTGATGCGGGGCTCAATCCCAGGACTCTGGGATCATGACCTAAGCTGAAGGCAGAGGTTTTAACCCACTGAGCCACCCAGGCACCCCAGAATTGGATAATTTAGATGAAATCGATTAATTCTCTAAAAACCACAAACTGCATAGTTACAAAAGAGGAAATAGAGAATTATTAATAGTCCCATAACCATCAGGTATAGCAATTATAACTACTAATATCCTATAACTATTCTATAATAGTCCTAGAACTATTAAAGAAATTAAATTTGTAGTTAAAAATCTTCCACAAAAACGTCTCTATTTGGATGATTTCAATGGCAAATTCTACTGAACATAAAAGAAATAATACAAATCTTGTACAACGTCTTCGAGAAAATAAAATACTTCCAAACTCCTAAAATGATACCAGCATTATTCTAAAACCAAAACCAGACACATTCCAGAGAGACAGAGAACCACAATGCAGTATCTCTCATAAACATAAAATGTAAAATATCCTCAAGAAAATATTAGCAACTCAAATTCAACAACATATAGAAATAATAATACACAATGACCAAGTAGGGTTTATCCTAGAACTCAAGGCTGTTTCTATATTTAAATATTAATCAATGTAATCCATCATTTAAAAAAAAACAACAACCTACTTCATCATACTAATTGGTGCTTTTGGTGGGGGGGACCCAACGACATCCTTTCATAATAAAAATTCTCTAGAAATAGAAGGGGATTGCCTCAAAATAAGAAACAGCATCTTTAATATAGTCAACATCATACTTAAGTGAGACTGTATTCAAAAAATGAAATTTTGGGGTATAAAGATAATAAAACATATGTAGGATATGCACACTGATAGCTACAAAATGCTAATTAAGGAAACCAAAGAGGGTCTAAATAAATGGAGACACACTGTGTTAATAAATTGGAAGACTCAACATAGTACGGATGTCAATCTTCCATAACTCATCTACAGACTTAATGCAATTTCCAATCAAAATCACAGCAGGTCTTGCTGTAGAAATTGACGAGCTAATTCTAATATTTCTATGAAAATGCAAAGAGACTAGGATAGCCAAAAGAATTTTGAAATCAAAGTTGGAGAAATCACACCACCAAATTTTAGGACTTACTATAAAGTTACAGCAATCAAGACAGCATTGTATTGACAGAGACAGAAGAGAATAGAGGTCGGAAATAAGTCTAAAGAAACATGGTCAACTGTTCTTTGAAAAAGATGTACAGACACTTCACAGGGGAAAGGATGGTCTTTTTCTTTTCTTTTCTTTTTTTTAAAGACTTTTTATTTATTCATTTGAGACAGAGAATGAGAGAGAGAGGTAGAGGGAAAGTGAGAAGCAGACTCCTCGCTGCGCCAGGACCAGACTCGACTAAGGGCTCAATCCCAGGACCTGTAGATAATGACCTGAGCCCAAGGCAGAAACTTAACCATCTGAGCCACCCAAATGCCCAGGAAAGGAAAGTCTTGTCAACAAATGGCTATATGCCAAAAAATTAACCCCAACATAATTCTTACACTTTATATAAAAATTAACTCGAAGTAGACCATAGACCTAAACGTAAAATGAAAAGCGGAGAAAATCTTTGTGACCTGTGATTAGGCAAAGATTTTTTTAGACAGGATATCAGAAGCTTGATTCATCAAAATAAATAAATATATAAATAAATAAATAAAACAAACTAGACTTCATCAAAACTAGAAACTTTTAAAAAAAAACCCAGAAACTTTTGCTCTGGGAAAGGTATTTTAAGACAATCTGAAAAGACAAGCTACAGACTGGAAGGCAAAATTTGCAAATCACATATATCACAAAGGACTTTATCTAGAATACATAAAAAACTCTCAGAACTAACATTAAGAAAATCATCCAATTTTTAAAATGAGCAAAAGACTTTAACACTTAACTAAAAAGATATAAAGGTGGCAAATAAGCACATGAAAATACTCAGCATCATTAGCTATTAGGGATATGCAGTTAGAACAATGAGATCCACTATACCCCTATTAAGGTGGCTAAAATAAGAAGTACCAACATTTCAAGTGCTGCAAGGATACAGTATGACTGCAACTGCCATACAATGCTGGTGACAATGGAAAATGATATGGGTATTTCAGAAAATGGTTCTTATCAAATTAAATATCTAGAGCTAGATATGGTCTTTATGACCTCGCAATACTACTTTGGGCATTTACTGTAGAGAAATGAGTGGAAAAGCAAACTGTAGTACAGCAATACATGGAATGTGATACTGATACAGACAACAATATAGATGAATCTCAAGGGCATTAATGCTGAGTGAAAGAAGATAGTTTCAAAATGTTACATATTGTTTCCATTTACCTGGCACTGCCAAAAAGACAAAACTATAATGTACTTCCTGTCCCCAAGGTTTTGCCTTTGTCATTAATTCATCTGGTTGTTATTTGCATGTATGGTAAAAGGAAGCTATCTACTTATATTTCCTTTGTTTTATGGGGACAACTAGTTGCCTTGGTCTCATTTATTGTATAGTACATTTTTCTAGGACTGAATTTTTTCCTATTGAAATATATTTGACATATAACATTATGTAAGTTTAAGGTGTACAACATATTGATTTGGTATTTATATATTATAATATGATTGCCATTGTAATGATAATTGGCATCTCTATTATGTCACATTATTTCTTTCTTATGGTTGGAATATCCCCACTCATTTTAATGCCACACGTGTTTTCTCAATAAATGGATAGGTATGTTTTTGAGCACTCTATTCTACCTCTGGGTCTTTTTTATCTATCTCCACATCAATACTATGTTGCCTCAACTGTTATAGTAGTAAAATACACCCTTACTATCTGGCATGGCAAGTAACCCTCTTCTCTTTCAAAATTGTTTACTTATTCTTAGCTTTCTCTTAAACCTAACTCAATCCAAATGGACCTCTGGGGCACCTGGGTGGCTCAGTTGGTTAAGTGCTGGACTCCAGATTTCCCTCCAGGGCACCTGGATGGTAACTCTTGATTTCTGGCTCAGGTCATGATCTCAGGGTTATGAGATTGAGCCCTGCATCAGGCTGGGGTGAAGCCTGCTTAAGAGTCTTTCTCTCCTTCATCCTCTGCCCTTCTCTTCCTCTAAGAAATAATTGGAAAACAACAACAACAAAGCCAAATGGACCTCCAGAGCACTCTAGATCAAATTGCTAGGTATTAATTTTAATGAATTCAAACTGTTGGTAGATTTCTAAACCCAAGGAATACCACCTTATATTCTTTTGGTCAACAGGACAAGTGTTATTCCCATTTCATCAATAAG
Organism: Mustela putorius furo; assembly: GCF_011764305.1. NCBI lineage: Eukaryota > Metazoa > Chordata > Mammalia > Carnivora > Mustelidae > Mustela > Mustela putorius. The sequence continues at coordinate 23,522,244 of NW_025422368.1, read as the reverse complement.
GAAATAGACTCTGGGATCCCAAATGTAAGGAGCTGAATGGCAGCACATGCAGCAAGGAAGGAACCACGCTAGCACCAGAAATAGATCCTGAGTCTAGCACCATACTTAGAAGCCTTCGTGGATCCTCAGGACCATTTACCTGTAACTATGTAAAAACCATCTGTCTCCCTGGGTGAAAAAACAAATTCCCTGACCTGCTTCACCAATGGGATTTCCAAAATATTAGAAAAACTGTTTATCAAGCCAGCAACAGAAAATAAAAGGGGGTGTAAATGAAGAAAATATTAAAAAAACCCACCAAATTCCAAATATTTTCCATTATAATTAATAAAAACCTACCATCCACTTTAAATAGGCATCACAGTTAATTATAAAATCAATTAATGTTTACTGACAGGTTTTTTGAAGTTAAAATTAACACCCACTTTAAAAAATCTTCTCTAGATTGCATAATGAAATACTGTCAAAATAAACTATATTTAAAATTTGCTTTATAACTATAAAAACATACCTATTTAGAAAAAGGAATTCTAAACATCAAGTAATTGAAAGCATAATTCTGTTAACACTTCAGAAAGATAGTGACACAGAGTTTCTAAGAATCTGCATGCTCATTTCCTGTATGTGAAACAACAGAAAAGTTTAAAATATTTTATAACATGCATTTACTTTGCCAACTTTTTTGAAAATCATTGTTTTCTCTCCCCTTTTTGGCTAGTAAGTGGAGTGGGAAGAAGACTGCTTTCCAAACTCTTTAACGATTGTTAAATATTTAAAAATAAACTCCAGTAAAAAAAGGGAGTATTTTCCATTTATCTATTTTTACAGTGCTTGTCATAACTGGTCACGGTGCACTCACATTGTTTTCTATATGTAGGTAAATTATAGGTGAAATTTTTCTAAAGTAGGTTTTCCCCTGCCTGTACTAGCCATATTCTCGCCCACTTTGCCACCCAAAGATATCGGCAGACTCCTGGCAAAGGATTCAGAACATTCTGCTGCTTATAAAAGAGAAACCACCACCCACTCAAGACAGCAACTGCCAGCTGTTTAGTTTTACATTTTGGTCAAGAAAAATGTAAAGAATTTCAAGTCACTCTTCTTTCTCTTTTAACCACAAATCTACTATCCCATAGCTGGACATACACAGAAATTATGACTGATGGTTATGACTGGTGACTACTGATACACCACAGATTTGTCTTTAAATATTAACAACCAAGTTTAGTTAAAAAATTTTATTGGACTGTTTAGGCAGGTACTGCAAATATTAATTAGTAGATGATATTAACAGATACATATTGAGGGGCGCCTGGGTGGCTCTGTCAGTTAAGTGTTTGCTTTTGGCTTAGTTTGTGATCCTGGGGTCCTGGGATGGAGCCCCACATTGGGCTCCCTGCTCATTGGGGAGTCTGCTTCTTTACCTCTCTCTCTCTCAGATAAATAAATTAAAAAAAATTTTTTTTAAAGATACATAAGGAAACAGAAAAATAAAAAGGCATAGTTATGGCTTTCTTAGAAACTTTTAATCTAAAGAAATCAAGAATGTATGTAAATTAAATATGTAATTAAACATCTTATAAGACAATATATTATTGTATTTGAGAGCGCAGAAAATTTGCACAATCTTTGAAAATGATGGGAACAACATGTTTGGAGCTTTATGAAGAAGCTAAATTTTTAAAGTTGGAAAGATAGAATTTAAAAGGACACAGGAGAACTTTTTTTTTTTTTTTTTTTACCTTAGAATTGTAGCTAAATATAAGTTGCCTATACTTATAGATTCAAACAGGTATGACAGGTCAAGGAACTAACCTAATCTAAACCAGTTATTTATAATCTATGGGCCAAGGAGCCATTGGAAGAGTTACGTGGATGTACACACACCAAATATGATCTTTAGTCTAAAATATTTTTCTCACATATATAAATATTTCTCTATTTTTCAAATACAGACAGATACTAGTATAATAAAATATAAAATCATTTAAAAGCAGTTTTTTCCCATTATGCATAATCTCAATTAACAAATACTAAAAATACAATTACTTGTGTTGGGGTACAGAGTTTCTCATTTTCAAAACAGGTCAGGGGACTTTAGCTAACATACAATGTTCCTTCTGGCTCTAAAATTCTGTGATTTTTTAAAAGCACTAAGGACTCCTATTATGAATATTTAGAACTACTGCATTATAAATATGTATACATATTTACAAATGTATATACAAATGATGCCTATTATGTATATACAAATAATGCCTGCTATCCCCTAAACACTGGACTAGCTTTTGTTACAAAGATGAACAAGCCAGGATTCCAGACTTAATCTCAAATTGACACAAGAGACAGACACATGAACAAATTATACAGCCTAATAGATACTCCAGAAGAATCATTTCAAGTGCTCTGGGAGCACCAATGGTATTATTGATATCAACTGGGGGAGTCTGAGAAGACAAGAATCTATGAATTGGGTCTAGATGGGTGAAGAGTGGGGTAGAGAGAAAGAGTAAGCATTCTAGACAGATGATACAGCACATACAAAGGCACAGAGCTGTGAAAGTGCATGACATGTTTGGGCAGCTAGTTCTGGTTTGGTTGCATATTAAGGTATTTGGAGGAAAAGCAAGAAGAAACTAAAATATAAAATGAACTGGAACAGATAGTTAAAGATCCTGAAGCATATCATGCTTACCAATTAAGACTGAACTCCATTAGGCATAGAGTTAGGGGAAAAGTTTAAGGAAAGGAGTGATAAAAACATTTTAGGATGATATCTCTATGGAAGGATGATGGTGGAGAAACCAGTGTGTGTGTGTGTTGGGGGGGGGGTCGGGCAACTGCAATAATTCTGGTGAAAGAAGGAATAATATAGAGCAGAGCGAGTGGGAATGCAGAATCCAGGATAAAGGTTTCCATTGGGACAGGAGAATAGATACTGGTACCATTATCAGAAATGGGATACGGAAGAAAAGCAGGAGAACAGCAGCATTCCCTGGAAGGCAGTTTCAAGAAAGAGGGACTAGTTCCATCCATGAAATAGGCTGCAACGCTGAAAACTGAAAACCGATAGGGTCCCTCTTCCCTCCTCTCAATGGTAAGCCCCCAGGTGGGTTGAGGCAGGAAGAAAAAGAGACACGAAGATGCGTCCAGACAAGGTTCGGGCCAGACTTCAAGAAACTTTCCGCACCTGAGAGACCCGGAAAGAGGAGCTGGGACCCGGGAAAAGGAAGTACCGCTCCAAGAAGCGGGAAAGGAGCCCCGGGAATCGGAGGGCGGCCAGTAGTTCCAGAGATGCGAAGAACGACGGCGGCCCTGGGAAAGGAAACTTCAACTCCCTACGCCCGCTCTTGTCCCTCGATTTATCTCCACTTACTCAGGTCTCAATCCCTCGCAGCCGTCAGTTGTGGCGTTACGACTCAAAGCCTCTGCTAGCAGGCACCTAAGCACCCAAGGGAAGAGACTCCTCTCGCCTCTTCAGCTTCTTCGGCCAGCAGACGCAGAACCCAGCAGGGACTGTCAGTCGAGGGGCGGCTGCAGGGGTCAGCGGAGCTCAGCCCCATCACTGGCCCGAGGAACACCTCCACTGATCGCCTGCGCCCAGAGCTCGCAGAGCCCTCAAACCTCGCGAGATTTCCTGCCTCACGTGGCCGGGTGGTGGGACAGGCAGAGCCAAGAAATTTATTCGAGGCTTCTCGCAGACATGCGCGAGAGGTGGAGGCGGTTCCCTTCTACGTCCCTCCCCATCAATCTACTCAGGCTTCTGCTTGCCTTCTCGCAAAGTGTCGCGAGTTTTGCCAGGGGAAGCCGACCTGGGTGGAGAGGCGAAGAAGGGGAGGCCGGGTGGGAGGGCCGTGCGCCTAAGGGCCGTGGCTGGTTTAGCCGGTGCTGTGGTTGGTACTTCGCTGTTGGGGAGGCTCTGAGTTCGCCCGGATCAATCTTCCCAAAGGGTTATTGGGAAAATTAGCGGGTAGAAAATCTTGGGGTTCGGAGGCATTTTTTTCTTGGCTCCGCCCTCTTCCTGTTCTGAGAGCTGGGCGTCTGGCCCACCGAGGGGGAAGGGCTGCTTGGCGGGGCTGAGGAAGAGGGCTTTGCGCACGCGCGAGTCCGAGTGTGTGTGAGTGTTTGTGTTCACGCGCACGCGCGCGCGCTCCTGCATTTAGGAAGCCTGGGAAGGACCGGTGTGCTAGGAGATGAGCGGGGAAAGCATAGTCCCCAGTCTTTGGTACCAGACACTCCTGACTGTGCGCTGACCCTCCCCACCCAGCCAGCAGCCTTTTCCAGAGAGGCTGTGGTCCATAGCCTCTGTTCGTTTTCACTGCAGGACCAGGCACGAAAGTAAGCGAACCTCGATTCTGAGGTCTTCCCTATCCACTCACCTTGTACTTTCCACCCCCCACCCTCCAGCAGAGTGTGTTGAGGTTTCTCAAAGAGTTTGCATGAAGGGGAAATGCGTTTGAAAGCAGAAGAAAATAGCTAGGTCGTAGAAAGTCAGTTCGTTTTAATGAACACTTTTGCTCTGCTTACCATGTGCTTTTTGAATGTGGATTGTCTTTTCAGTGTAAGGTTTTATTAGAGAAGCAAGGGAGTTTTTATAAGAAAAAGTTTAAAAGTTTCTCCTCCCCAGCAGTGTGGAATGTAGCAACTGAGTTTTTCTGTTCTACATGATAAATTACTGTGGTGTTACAAAAAGCTAAAGGGGAGACTGTATTTGGGGTCCTTATTCCTAATGTGAAGACCCGATATGCAGTTGTCTTAGGACATGTTTATATGGGGGCTTTTCTTTTGCTGTCACTCCTCTTTCCTATTAATTCTGGCCCACCTCAACCTTATTCAGAAGTCTTGAGACTTTGGAAGGAAGTCCAACTGCTGACTTGGGTTAGTTTGAGGGTTTATATGTGATTGATGTCAGTTAGCAAGAATCATCAGAAGTGTATTTTAAGAGTATTTGTCATTGTTTATGTTTGGTATTACGTAAGGGAATCAAGTGCAGTTATTTGTAAACATTTTTTTTTCCTGGCAATTTTAAGTTTATTCAAAAAGCAAAATATATATATACTGTAATTTTGCCTGTGACTGATAGAGTGACAGCTTACTATGGTGTAGCTTATCCCTCCAATTGATAGTTACTTTATGGTCATGACCTCCTTAAATCTTGTCCTTTGTTGGATAAATTTCTTTGAATACTGATTATTCATGTTCCCTACCAAATCTTTTTGAGGAAAAAACATTAATTAGGAACAATTTAAGGATATTAAATGTCATATATGAGACATTTGGCTAATATATTTTATCCCTTACAGGTTAAAACAAAAATGAAGATTTTTTCTGAATCTCATAAAACAGTATTTGTTGTAGATCACTGCCCTTACATGGCAGAATCATGCAGACAGCATGTCGAGTTTGATATGCTGGTGAAGAATAGGACCCAAGGAATCATACCTTTGGCACCCATATCTAAATCATTGTGGACTTGTTCAGTAGAATCTTCCATGGAATATTGTAGAATAATGTATGATATATTTCCTTTCAAAAAGCTGGTGAGTGTGAAGTACAAGCAAAATCATCATTGGGGGCGGGGGATGGACTTAACTGTCTGTTATATTTTTTACATAAGAATTTACTATAGTTTTGACTTACAGCTGTTTACTACTTTTAAAAATGTGGTATGTGGAACTCTTTTGGGGGATTAACATGCTATCTATATTTAATTAGGGCCAATAGCAATAATAACAGCTAACAGTTATGGAGCATTTACATGTGCCAGTCATTTCCAGAGTGCTTCATATTTATTAACTTCTTTAATTTTCACAACAATCCTGTAAGGTACCTACTATAATTACTGGGACAATATTCAAAGTGTATAATAACCAGAATAGAATTGAGAATAACCATTGAGACCGTTGCCGGTCAAAGCAGAAGGGATGTTGGGTGTAAGCAATGTCAGATTGTTTTGGTAGATATCATGTGAATATCAGCTTTGTTTATTATTGCCATGTTGGAGATCTAGAAATTGAGGTAAATAGAAGAAACTTGTCCTGAGGCACACAGCTAGTTAGAGACAGAACTAGCATTTGAACCTAAGCAGGCTGGCTGCTTATAGTTTTAGTGGATACACACTAAATTGCTGCAGGATTTAACCTTATTACAAGAAAAGCTCTTAAGAATGCTAAGTGGAAATTATTTTTTTCCATAAGAAGAGAGATTGAGGATTGATAGATTCCAAATATGAAAATTATCTTCAGGTTTCATCATCTCAGCTGTTTTATTTTGGGAGTCATTTGGTTACCCACAAATGGATGATTTGCTTTGTCTCATTTGGAGCAGCCTAGGCTGAGACCTTGCCAGTCTCTTAGACTACCACAGGCAGGAAAGTGGCAGTAAGGCTGAACGTAGAGAATCTAATACATTCAGATATATTCCAAATTAAAATGTAAATTGTTTTTAGTCCCTCTGCAAATTGTGCATGATGTAGGGTAAAAGAACATAAGGAAGATATGAGGGGAAGATAAGTAGTAATTTCTGATAGAGGCTTTGGTTCAAATTCTGGCATCATTAGCTACCACATTGTGACCTTGATCATATTGCTTAATTTTTCCAAACCTCAGCTTCCTCACATGTAAGCATAACACCTCTTTCTGTGATGTAAGATTTCAGTGAGATAATATAACTAAAATGGCTAGTAGAATATGTCCCTGTTAGAGAAGACTTCAGAGAGAAAACCACTTACCAAATATATTAGGGATGCAAAACTCATATTTCATGGAGAGTTAGAAAAAAGATCATGGATTAGATCATGTAGTCCAGGGGAAAGAAATAGTCTTACCCTCCTTCAAAAGGGAGTAATCATCCATCATCTTATATACTTTCTAATATACCCTTCTAATATATCTATTATCATTTTTCTCTGTAGTATTTTTTTGTTTGCTTTTTACTTTAGGATAAAGTCCAGATGGACTATTTTGACATTCAGTGCCTTTCGTGGTATGGCTAGTACCTGTTTCTCTGAGCCTATCTCCCACCCGTTTGCCTGCTGGGACCTTTTCACTCTTCTGAGGGTACACATTTAGAGGCCTATGCATTTGCTGTTTGCTGTACCAGGAATTCTCTATCCCCAGCTCCATTTATGGCTGGTTTCTTTTGGTCATTTGGTTTGCAGTCAGTTGCCAGTTCTGTGGAGAGCCCTTCTCTGACCACTGAACCTAAAGCAGCTAACCAATTTGGTTTTCATAGCATTTATCACTCACTGAAATTCTCTTGTGCATTTACTTATTTGGATTCTTCCTATACTGCCCTCTATCTTACCACTGCCCCCAAATGCCTGACTTACCCCATATTGTGAGTGATAGAACTTTTATTCGTTGCTGTATTCCCAAATCCCCAGTGCCAAGGATAGCACCTGGCATATACTAGGCATTCTAGAACTATAAAGTGAATGAATGAATCAGCAAGCCAGTGCTAGAGACTGCATATTAAATATGATATGATTGAGTGGAATTGGATGTGAATACTAATTATGTCTTTGAACTCTGTTAGGTGAATTTCATTGTGAGTGACTCTGGAGCACATGTTCTAAATTCTTGGACTCAAGAAGACCAAAATTTGCAGGAGGTATGGTTAGGTTTTGAGCTGTAGCCATTTCTGAAAATTATCTGAATGTGGTAATAGTTTCTTGGAAAACAATTTGAAAGATTTTTTCTTTTTATCAGTATACTATTTGCCTGTAGTTTTAAAACAATACTAAATGAAAAACAGCTGTCTTCACTCCAGTCTTTTCCCACTTCCTAGAAGCAAACTTTCAACTCTAGCTCATCTAGTATGTACTTCCGTATTTCTAAATAATGTTTTTTACTGCTATTGATTGAGTTCTCAATTTAAACTTTATTTTTTATCATTATTGTTAATGAAAATTTAACTTTTAGATTTCTTGTCACCCATGCTTACCCTCTTACCTTCCCTCATTTTCTCAGTGTTGTTATATCAGAATTTTTGTTAATTTAGAATTGCATATTTGCAATGATATCTGTATAAAGTGTTATTTACTGGTAAGCTAAGTAGTATATATGGGTATATCCTTTCTCTTTTTTAGGTTTTACTGAGATATCACTGACTTACAGCTCTGTATAAGTTTAAGGTGTACCACATAATTATTTGACTTAAATATTTTTTCCTTTTTTGTGTAACTTTTTGTTTATTGCTTCAACTTATCATTTCCTTTTTTTCTTAATTTGCTTTATTTTATATGTATCTTGCTGCTTTTCCTCATGTCTCTATAAAACCTGTCAATATATAGGGGTGCCTGGGTGGCTCAGTGGGTTAAGCCTCTGCCTTCAGCTCAGGTCATGATCTCAGGGTCCTGGGATCGAGCCCCGCATCGGGCTCTCTGCTCAGCGGGGAGCCTGCTTCCCCATCTCTCTCTGCTTGCCTCTCTACCTGCTTGTCATTTCTGTCTCAAATAATAAATAAATAAATAAAATCTTTTTAAAAAAGTTAGTATTTTTATCATAAGTGTATGAGAAATTTAGCAGCTTGTTTTTTGCTTGAAATACTTCTTGGAGCATAGTCTTTTGCTCTAGTTTGAACTAGCTGCTTTCTAGGCCTGATGGTTTTTAAACATTATTTGTCTAAGGATATTGAGATTTGTGATAGATTATGTTCTTTGCTGTTGTTGAGTTGGGTGACAGACTTCAGTTTCCTGGGTTCTTTACTGATGAATATGAATATGAGAGGCATTAGTGAAATATTTGAATGCATTTTTTTGAGTGATTTCATGTTAAAGTTTTTTTGTTAATGGATATCCTTCAATAGAAATAATTTCATCTAAATATGTTGTAAATGGAACTTTTTTTAAAAAAAATTTATTTATTTATTTATTTATTTATTTATTGGTCAGAGAAAGCACACGAGTGCACAAGCAAGCAGAGTGACAGGCAGAGGCAGAGAGAGAAGCAGGAGCCCGATGCAGGACTCGATCCCAGGACCCTGGGATCTTGACCTGGGCTGACGGCAGCAGCTTAACTGACTGAGCCACCCAGGCGTCCCGTAAATGGAACATTTTTAAAGAAAATGTGTTTATCACAGTGTTTGGTCTTAAAATGTGATTAGTGTTGTAATATGTAAACATATCTAATCTTTTATTCTTTTGAGGTAATACACTCGCGCAGTGGGCTTTTATTGTTTTGGCTTTGCATTGATATTACTCCAGAGCATTCTTAATTCTTTCTTTACTTTAAAAAATAATGTTAAAGACTCTGTACATTCTCTCTGCATTTTCTTTTTGAAAGGGCATGTATTTTTGCTTTACTTTTTTTAAGAGGTACTATGAAGGAAGCCTGAAGCCTCTCTAGTTCTGTCTGAATAAAAATCAGTACAAATTTGTATAGGTTTTCTTTACTTCTGCAGTGCTATAAAAGTTGTGCATTTGATAATGGTATGTATAGTAATGATAAGAGAATTGCTACTTCCCTCTGCTTTCTGAATGTGAAGGCACATTGTATCATGCTGATTGCTTTTAAATTGTGAACAGAAGGGGAAACTAGTTAGGAAGGCAACTATATAGCAGATCACTGGTGTTTAAGATTATATAAAATAATTGACATTTTGTATACATTATGTATAATCTTGTTTGTGTTAACACATTTAATGTTTAGCTTTGGTTAACCATGTCACACCTTTCCCTAATTATTGTGAACAATCATGAGTAACAAGTGAAGTAGACTGAAGATGAATTTTGGGGCTAGAAGGGTTGTAAACATCCTTTGCTTCGACTCCTTTCATGTGCAGGTGAAGGAACAGAGGCCCACGGGAGCCAGACGTGTTTTGACTTATATACCTGGGACCAGGGCTCTTTCTGTTACAGCACATGACTCTATCCTATACATCTTAAATTTTATCACCCAAAATTGTTGGAGTTCAGACGTTTGGGTCTGGTTTTTGTAGGCTCAATTAAATAAAGTTTGAAAGTATTGCACTAATATGGGACAGATTATATTTTTTTCACTTTTAGGTTAGGAGAGATTGACCAGGGTTACAGTGTTTAAAGGCATAGCCAGAATTTCATTCCATCTCTGTCTGATTCCAAAAGTTAAGCCTGCTTTCTGCTACTTTCTCTAGGACCACAACATCCCTAAAAAGCTACATTTTTTTTTTTTAAAGATTTTATTTATTTATTTGACAGGCAGAGATCACAAGTAGGCAGAGAGGTAGGCAGAGAGAGAGAGGAAGGGAAGCAGGCTCCCCACCGAGCAGAGAGCTTGATGCGGGGCTTGATCCTAGGACCCTGAGATCATGACCTGAGCCGAAGGCAGAGGCTTAACCCACTGAGCCACCCAGGCGCCCCGAGCTACTTTTTTAAAGATTTTTTTTTTTAATTTGACAGAGAGATCACAAGCAGGCAGAGAGGCAGACAGAGAGAGAGGAGGAAGCAGGCTCCCTGCTGAGCAGAGAGCCCGATGCGGGGCTCCATCCAAGGACCCTGAGATCATGACCTGAGCCGAAGGCAGAGGCTTAACCCACTGAGCCACCCAGGCGCCCCCCGAGCTACTTTTTTAATTGAGTTTCTCCTATGTACCAGGGACTTTGTATAGTCATTTATACACAGTTTTTTTCTTTCTTTTCTGATTACTTTTCATGAATAGGTAATATTTACATAGTTTAGAAATTAAATTTACATATATACATACACATGTATGTATAACCTACATGTACTTATGTACACATATACATATTTGTATGTGTAGTAAAAGGTAGACCTTGAAAACTTTCCGGTTCATCCCCTGACCCAGTTAGTGGTGTGCTAGACCCCGGTTATACCAACTTGGAACAGGTGAATATGTTCAACTCCTACCAACTTTGTGTTCAGTAAAGCTTGAAATCTGCCATGGTGGGAGTATTTTATTTAACCATACATACTGGCAAAAACAAGTTAGGACTTCCCTGCACCCCCAACTTCAGAGAGAGCTGATTTACCAGCAAATTACTGTTTATCCCCACCACTATTAGTTTTTTATGGCTCATTCCAGACTGTCTATCCATATACAAGCAAAGTCCTTCCAGTTTGTTCTCTTTCAAGATTGTTTTGGCTGTTCTCTGACTCTTGCAATTCTATATTAATTTTAGAATCACCTTGTCAGTTTCTACAAAGAAATCAGCTGGGATTCTGACATGGATTAAGTTTTAATTGTAGTTGAGTTTGAGTAATGTTACTATTTTAACAATATTAAGTCTTTCAATCCAGGAACATGGGATGTTTTACATTCATTTAGATCTTTCATTTCTTTCAACAGTGTTTTGTAGTTCTCAGGGTATAAAATTTGCATTTCTTTTGTTGATTTTTTCCCAGAGATTTTTCTTTTTGTGCTATTATAAATGGAATTGTTTTCTACATTTTTGGGTTATTCATTGCAAATGTGTTGCAGTACAATTTTATTTTTTATTATTGATTATGTATCCTGTAAATTGCTGAACTTGCTTATCATTTCTAATAGTTTGTTAGGGGATTCCTTATGATTTTCTACATACAAGATCATATAGGGGCGCCTGGGTGGCTCAGTTGGTTAAGCATCTGCCTTTGGCTCAGGTCATGATCCCAGGGTCCTGGTATCGAGCCCTGCATTGGCTCCCTGCTCTGCAGAGAGCCTGCTTCTCCATCTCCCTCTCCAGCTCCCCCTACTTGTGTGCTCACTCACTCTCTTTTTCAAATTAATAAAAATATTTTTTTTCTTTTTAAAGATTTTATTTATTTATTTGACAGACAGAGATCACAAGTAGGCAGAGAGGCAGGCAGAGAAGGGGAAGCAGGCTCCCCGCCGAGCAGAGAGCTCAATGTGAGGCTCGATCCCAGGACCCTGGGATCATGATCTGAGCTGAAGGCAGAGGTTTTAACCCACTGAGCCACCCAGGCGCCCCAAATAAATAAAAATATTAAAAAAAAAAAAAAGTCACGTCATCTGTAACATAGAGATAATTTTACTTCTTTCTTTCCAATCTGGATTCCTTTTATTTCTTTTTCTTAATTGCCCGGGCTAGGACCTCCAATATAGTGTGGAATAAAAGTGATGAGAGAAGACAGCCTTCTTCTACTCCTGATCTTAGAGAGAATATGTCCAATCTTCACTATTAAAGATGATGTCATCTGTAGGTTTTTTGTTGGTGACATTTTCTGCTTGAGGAAGTTCCTGCCTATATCTAGTTTGTTGATTGTTTTTATCATGAAAGGCCCTGGATTTCGTGAAATGCTTTTTCTGTGTTTATGAAGATGATCATGGGGTTTTTGAAAAATTTTATTGGTATTTATGTTAATTAATTTTCAGATGTTAAATCAACTTTGCATTCCTGGGCTATAAGTCATGGTGTATAATTTGTCATGGTGTATAAATCTTTTTATATGTTGCTGAATTTGGTTTGGCGGTATTTTGTTGAGGTTATTTGTGTCCATATTTGTAAGATATACTGGCTGTAGTTTTCTTGTGATGTCTTTGTCTGACTTGTACATACTCTTGTCAATATAATCATTTTCTCTTTTTCTTCAGCTAATGGCAGCATTAGCTGCTGTTGGGCCTCCTAATCCACGAGCAGATCCAGAATGCTGCAGCATTCTGCATGGTCTCGTTGCAGCAGTGGAAACCCTGTGTAAAATTACAGAATACCAACATGAGGCTCGTACTCTATTAATGGAAAATGCAGAACGTGTTGGAAATAGAGGACGAATAATTTGCATTACTAATGCAAAAAGGTGAGACATTAATCACAATAATTCTTTCACTAAGGGAATTTTAATGTCTTATTACAGTTTTTATTTGAAAAAACAGGGGCAGCATGTTAGTGTTTAGGCATATTTCAAGTAGCCTTTCTAATATTGAAGCCGTATTTATCCAGTTCTAACATACTCATTTCAGTGAAATCTACTTAGATTGTCATCATATCGGTTAATTTGACTTTTTTTCTCATTAGTTTTTCAGCTGATTCTTTGGTATTGTGAGTGAACATGCTAAAGACAGTTCTTATTGAAGTAATTTTAAGTGCTTATAACAAGATACTGCAGCTGAATAGTGTGTTTAATTTTTTCACTGTATATTCAGGTTTGTTCTTTTTTATGCCATAGTGATAGTCATGTACGAATGCTTGAGGATTGTGTCCAAGAAACAATTCATGAGCATAACAAGCTTGCTGCAAATTCAGATCAGTGAGTATGATCATAAGTGAAATAAATACTCCATTTTATAGTCCTGTGTTTCATTATAATTATTCCAATGATTATAACAGTAATTGGTAGCATTCCCTTGAATTCTCCACTGGCTCTACAAATTAGCCAAAAAATGTATGTTTGATCAGAAAATTTTTCCATTTTCTCTTTCATGTTAAAATTTTACTTTTTTTTTGATAGGAAAGGTGATCAGAAGGGTAAAATAATACATACATTTATAAAGCATACTTATTTTGATGGCTTGCTCTCATACTTTGTGTTACAAACTAGTAGTTGGTAGGATTATTTAATATGTACCAAATCAAAACATAACTAATTGCATTGTATGAATTTTTTAAAAGGATTAAAGTTGGGGCACTTGGGTGGCTCAGTTGGTTGAGTGTCTAATTCTTGGTTTTGGCTCAGTTCATGATCTCAGGGTCATGAGATCAAGGCCTACATTGGGCTTGGCACTGAGCATGGGGTCTGCTTAGGGTTCAGGGTTCTCTCTCTCTCTCTTCCTCTGCCTCTTCTACCACCTCCCCTCCACTCACCAAAAAAAAAGTAAATAAAGCTATTAAAGACATGTTTAGGACAGTTGCAATGTGGAGTTTATATTTGATTGAACTATTACTAATTTTCTTAATTGGAGTACTGGTATTATTGTCAATGAGTGGGATTATTTTCTATTATTATTACCTGATTTTTGTCCTTAAAAATCATTAGTTTTTGTTTTTTTTTTGTTTTGTTTTAAGATTTTATTTATTTATTTGACAGCCAGAGATCACAGGTAGGCAGAGAGGCAGACAGATAGAGAGGAAGGGAAGCAGGCTCCCTGCTGAGCAGAGAGCCCGATGTGGGGCTCGATCCCAGGACCCTGGGATCATGACCTGAGCCGAAAGCAGAGGCTTTAACTCACTGAGCCACCCAGGGGCCCCAAAAATCATTAGTAAAAGAGAAACAAATACACAATATATTCATTTTCTCTGTGGCGGTTATCTATTAAAAATTATTCCTGATTACAAGACATTTTCCTTTATTTTTCAAACACAAGAAAGTATCATTTTTGCATTTATAGTAAATTCATATTCGTATTAGTACAGCAATTATGTGGTTTTTCTAAATATTTAGCTTTTATATTAACAGCAATATCCGATTATAGAGATATACTGTTTTGATATATTAAACTTTCAATAGTTTACCAACCTGGATTCTTTACATACTGTGTATTCTTATATTCTAAGTAAGAAGTTTCTCTTTAAGTCTCATGCAGATTCAGAAGTGTGAGCTGGTCTTGATCCATACTTACGCAGTTGGTGAAGACAGCCTTGTATCTGATCGTCCTAAAAAGGAGGTAAGTGCAGAAGTAATGCAAGGACAGATCACTGTTATTTATTAATAAGAAGCGCTGAGAAGGGTTAGCATAGGGGCGCCTGGGTGGCTCAGTGGGTTAAGCCTCTGCCTTCGGCTCAGGTCATGGTCCCGGGTCCTGTGATCGAGCCCCACATTGGGCTCTCTGCTCAGCGGGGAGCCTGCTTCCCCCTCTCTCTCTGCCTGCCTCTCTGCCTACTTGTGATCTCTATCTGTCATATAAATAAATAAAAAATCTTTAAAAAAAAAAGGGTTGGGGCGCCTGGGTGGCTCAGAGGGTTAAGCCACTGCCTTTGGCTCGGGTCGTGATCTCAGGGTCCTGGGATCGAGTCCTGCATCGGGCTCTCTGCTCAGCGGGGAGCCTGCTTCCTCCTCTCTCTCTCTGCTTGCCTCTCTGCCTACTTGTGATCTCTCTCTCTCTGTCAAATAAATAAATAAATAAAATTTTTTTAAAAAAAGGGTTAGCATAAAAATGATCATATTGCCAACATTTTCTGCCAAGGTCTTGAGAGTTTCAAAGCAATCTCTATGGCAAAACACTTAGGATGATTCTTATGTTACAGTCATAGATGTTAAAATGCTTTCTGTTTTGCTTGCCTGTTGATTTAAATGTGTTGCAAAACCATACATAGTCTGTGTTGTTCCTAAAATTTCAGTTACTGTAATGGATTTCAGTTGCTTTAATGACTTTTTATTGTATAAGAATCTATTTTTCATCATTAGAAAGGCAATATACTTTTTAACAAAAATAGACTCCGATAAAATTAATTTTACATGTCCAGAGGACTAAGCTAAAACTAATTTTTAATCTTGGTTTTACTTTTTAAATAAATTTGAACAATTTTAAAGGGAAAAGATGAGTCTGCTGATTTTTAAATAGATTGTATCACATAATATTCTCCATCAGTGTTGTGTTTAGAAAATAGATGTATGGATTTATATAGTTATATTAAATGTGTATGTTCTTATGTTCTGGTTTTTCACTTAGCCTTAATTTATATAAACATGGGAAGTATTAGCTTACCCAAGTGTTCGATAGTTAAGTGGTATTTTTAGGTCATTAACTCTATCATTGTGTTTTTAGGTGGTTTCCAGTGAAAGCCCCTCCCTTTTTTTTAAAACGTTTTTCTGCCTCTTTTGATAATGTGGGTGCATGTTGGCTTTATTTTGTGATAACTAAAAATTTATTTACACTAAATATTATACCCTGGACTGAGTGAAGGCTTATATAATCTTGTTGTAAGTAACTTTTGGTAGCCTGATTGCATTTTTTGGTGATGAAATATGACATTTATGGCAATTTCCACATTCTTTATTAAAATAAGTAATTTTAGTTATAGGGCTTTTTCCTCCCCACAAAATTAATTGTTTTCTATAGTATTTCTCTCGGCCATTTCAAATCGTTTTGCATATAGATAAATAGAAGTAAAAACTATAAACTAAGATAAATATTTAAATCAAAGACTATTCCACACTTAAGTTGCAAGAGAACAAAGACTTTGCCTATTTGCTACATCTTCTAATAGTTCAGTTTCTGGCAGATAATATAGTAAGTTCTTAGTATTTATCTGTTGAGTGAGTGTATGAGAATTTTTTGCTAAAATAATGATCATAGTTAATTTATGGGCCTTTTTATTTTTTCTAAATTCTAAAAAGTAAAAATACTTATATTCCCATCTGTAAACATATTGGCACTAGGTTACACTATATTAATGTTTTATGGGTTTTTTTTAATACTTTTTTTGTAGTTATCTCCCGTTTTAACCAGTGAAGTTCATAGTGTTCGGGCAGGACGGCATCTTGCTACCAAATTAAATATTTTAGTACAACAGCATTTTGACTTGGCTTCAACTACTATTACAAATATTCCAATGAAGGTAGGCAGCTCCTTTTCTTGCTATTTTGAAAGCTCTGCTTTGCTTTTTAAATTTTTTTTTGACATATATTGTTTATTTTAATTGAACCTTAACTTTTTCTCCCCATATCATATTTTCTGTTTTGCTAGCCCACATTCAGTGTCTTTGACCAGGTCAGTACATAGTGAAAAGCAACAAGAAAGTATCACAGAACAAAATCCTGTATTTTTCTTTTTAGTAAGAGCACTGTATATTAGCTTTTTTTTGTTTTTAACTATGTTCTCATTATTTTCATCAAAATCTAATCTGTGTCTTAAATGATTACTTTTTCTGTGATTCTTTTCCTGACAAGTATGTTACTAGATTTTATTTTGTGCATCCTAGTGGATCTTTTATTTCCTTTATTATTGTTCTTACTCATCTAGTATGAAGGTGTTTGTAACTAATAGATCTGACGGGGAAAAAATAGCTTGTAGTTTTAAAAGTTTATTATATTCCAGCTGAAACAGAAGATGTAAGTCACATGATTTTACTAATGGATTTTGTTAGGAATCTGTTGGTACCTATTCATTTCCATTATTTTATCACTCAGTTGCCTAGGACCAGCACAACGCCTGGCCCATAATAAGCTTCAGGTGAATTTTTACTGAGCAGAGTTGAATTTAATTTTATTGGTTACATTTGCAAATATGAAGTAGTCACCATATCTAAACATTCAAATTGGCTTTAAGTCCAGTTTCATTGTTTTGCTGCCACATAATGAACACTAAATTTTTTGAGAAATATGATCAGTTTATTATTAATTTCCTCCTTATACCAATGGCTGGCTCTCTAATAGAGATTGTAGCCTTATCCAGTGGAATGGTTTGGATGCAGAAGCAATTATCAAGTAAATTAGCGTAATATATTTTAATATATGTAATTTCATGAATTACAAGAAAAATACTCTGAGGGTGACAGATACCTTGTTTTTTAAATTTGATCATATTTGTGTGCAACTGGTGTGACTCTTTCTTCATATCTTTTTCTTGTAAATAGATAATATTGAAGTTCTTATATACTAATTAGTGAAAACAAGTTACTAAACTTGTTTATTAGTCTGTATTTGCTATTTCATATAACTGGTATTTGCTAATTTCTTATAGGTATTTAAAGATGCTATTTCCTCCTGTAAAGAACTACTTCACTTATAATTTGTATAAACTCTTTCAATTATATAATATTTACATATAAATATATAAATATTTATATATTTATATGTAAATATTATGGCAGTGTTGGCAGGACGGTACATTTGGAGTAAAAAATCTAACGGTTTGGAAGAGTCATCATTTATGATAATTCTGATGTAAGAAAAATCATTAAATACTTTATTACTTATATATAGCTAGTAATTTTTATATAGAGTTCATATTGCCTTGGAAAACTATTGCATCTTTAAATAGATTAATCACTGAGCAAACTTTCCCATTATAGCTAATTATTGTTGCGTGTATTTTACCTCACTTGAAGTAAGAAGCAAAACGAACAATAAGTAACTTAATTATTTTGAAAATAAAACCAAGTTATTTTAAATTTTGCTTGAAGGAAGAACAACATGCTAACACATCTGCCAATTACGATGTGGAACTGCTTCATCACAAAGACGCTCATGTGGATTTCCTGAAAAGTGGTAAGTAAGAGATGTCGGAAGCTAGTATTCTGTAAGATCTGACATATGAAAGCATACTAACAACTTTGAGAAGTTTGTCAGTAAACAAACCTGATGGATAGTGGCCATTTCCTTCCACACTTATTCCACAGTATTATCTATTAATGACCATGAAACTAGCATTCTGTAGAATTTTCCTCTGGGAAACACGAGGTGACTAGAACAAATACTGAGAGGGATAGCCATGACAGTCATGTCATAGTTTCCTTTTGCAAGCAAACTGCTTTGGGGGAAAAAAAAAAACTGCTTTGGGAAAGCAAAAAGAACGAGAACTGACTTGAAAAGTGATAGACTTCCAGCTTGCCTGCATAAAAACCAGTTGTTTTTAAATTTAAATTTCTTTTCTTTCCCCTAAAACTTAATTGAGTCAGTAGATCCCATCGCCAAAATCATTTCTGTAACTGTATCAGCATGGTTTGGGGGAGAAGACTCTGGAGATAATAGATAAGAGTTTTAGCTAAATCTTTGCCACCATCTAGCAAGACCCCTGTCTGTAGACTTCAGTTTGCATACTTTACTGAATTGAAGATTATTAGATGAACTATAATATTCCATCCATTCCTAAAGTTCAGTGATGTTGCCTTTAAGTTTTGGCATTTGTGTTAAGTCCTTTAGAATATTTTCTATGGAAGTTGATGCTATCAGAGAATAAATGGTTGACTTTGATCATGTTGTATACAACTTTTCTGAAGTTAATACCTTCAACCAGTCATAACATTTGTTACATGTATAAGGAATCTTGAAATTAACCCAATACAGATTTCTAACATGAGAAAAACTGTTAAGATAAATGGTTTTATTTATGTTTAACAAAGGAATGTAAATAACTTGTTTTTAAAAATATAGTATGTGGAAATTACTAAGAATCTGTGAGGTAATAACCAACTTTTAAAATGTTTACTTTTTTTTTTTTTAAAGATTTTATTTATTAATTTGACAGAGAGAAATCACAAGTAGACGGAGAGGCAGCCAGAAAGAGAGAGAGATAGGGAAGCAGACTCCCTGCTGAGCAGAGAGCCCGATGCGGGACTCGATCCCAGGACCCTGAGATCATGACCAGAGCCGAAGGCAGCGGCTTAACCCACTGAGCCACCCAGGCGCCTATAAAATGTTTACTTTTTAAAACAAAAATATTAAGAGTGTTCTTTGTGACACAAAATATTTCTTTCAGATAGTTATTGATTGACCTGTTGTATGTGTGACATATGGGCAACCTATGTAAAATGCTAGCTTTGCAGTAGGAACAGGGTGCTGTGAGAATGTAGGGATTGCAGGTGATTATGCCTCCATGGTTAGGCAAGCTTTCCAGAGATGACATAAGAGCTGGATTTTGACGAGTAAGCTTACACTTTAGCCCGCACATCTTACCTGAGCTCCAGATCTACAGATTCTACTGCTACTGCCTAATTATATGTACTGCCTCAGAGTCCTAAAACTCAACACTCCCAAAACAACTGAGGAGCTCTGAGCCCTGAATTGGTAGTCATTGTCGCCTTTTTTATTATTTTTTTTCCTTAAGATTTATTTATTTGAGAGAGAGTGTGTGCGCATGTACACGGTTTGGAGGCGATAGACTGAGGGAGAGGGAGAAACAGACTCCTTGCTGAGCTAAGTCCCAGGACCCCGGGGATCATGACCTGAGCTGAAGGCAGAGGCATTAACCCACTGAGCCACCCAGGTGCCCCTCTACTTACCTTTTAGATGAAAACTAGTTTTCACTTTCTCAAAGAAACTGTCCCCTGATGTCTTAGATTAGGTCAGATCTCTTTTTATAGATGCTCCTGGTACTGTATACATCTTCTTCAAAGCTTTGTCAACTTTATAGTTTGCATTTGTTCATTATTATTTTATTAGCATCTAGTCACTCTAGATGTTGTGCTTTAGAGTCCATTAAGGCAAAACATGCTCACTGTTCTATCTTTTTTTATATTTACTTTGCAGACAGTTCATTTTATGTTTCTTCTCATAAATTCATTAGGATTCAGGATGATCAGTTGTGTATTTTAGATTTCTGAAGCTTTCTTTAAATATTTAACCTTGTTGTCTTATCATTTAATGGTGTCAGAGGGGAGCAGTTGTAGATTCTTAAAATTAAAAAAAAAAAATTGCTCCTAAAGCACCCGGGTGGCTCAGTCGTTATGTATCTGCCTTCTCTTCAGGTCAAAAAGAGGTCCTAGAGTCCTAGAATCAAGCTCTGCATTGGGTTCCCTGCTCCACACTGGAAAGCCTCCTTTTCCCTCTCCTACTCCCCCTGCTTGTGTTTCTGCTCTCACTGTGTCTCTCTCTGACAAATAAATAAATAAAATCTTTTAAAAAAATTTTTTTTATTTTGCTGTTGATTTTCAGTGCAGTGACTGAAATGATTGATTAATAAGAAATATGGAGGATAGTTAAATAATTTATTTTAATCAAAGCTAATATCCAAGTTTTACTTGGTATCTTTCTAGGAGACTGTATAAAAATGATATTCTCTGAGAGGTATTTTCTTGCCTAGAGTTTAAACTGTTCTGGAAGTCTTGAGTTAACAATTTGAAGTTTGTAACTATTTCATATTGTTTTTCTGGCTTATTCTTAAAGGTGATACCCACATAGGAGGCAGCAGTAGAGAAGGCTCGTTTAAAGAAACAATAACATTAAAGTGGTGCACACCCAGGACAAATAACATTGGTAGGTATTTTAAAGAAATTGAGAGAGAAAAGAACCAATCAAAGGTTCTTAAAGTATGTATGTCTTTTTGAATTTTTGTTTTTCATTGTGTTAGGGCCTCAATGAACATTTTTTTCTCTTTTAATTATGGAAATATTTCTTTATATTCTTTCAAATCAGTGTTTTCTTCCATTTCAGAATTACACTATTGCACTGGCGCTTACCGAATTTCACCTGTAGACGTAAATAGTAGACCTTCCTCCTGCCTTACTAATTTTCTTCTAAATGGTAATTTTCAACATTTAGTTGTTTTGTCTGAGAATATTACAAGTGCAATTATTAGTAAGAAATGTGAAAATCTGAATTCTAGAAAGCTCTCTTTAATATAGTCTGAACATATTTTATCTCCTAAAACACTTCTAAAGTTATGTAATAGTAAGAACCCTTTTAGCAGTTTTACTGTTTAAAAATAAGATGAGTTTATGCCTTTCAGATTGTTGTATCTAAAAAAAGTGTTATTTAATATATTTTTTAAGTATTTTTAAAGATTTTGTTGTTAGAATCTAAGTTGATTTTTTTGGTAGAATAGTACAGACTATTTGTTTTGGCCTATTGAATTTTAAATTGCAAGTATATATGAATTTATTTTTTGCACAGTTTACCTTAACCATAAATACTGTATTTTCAATATTATACCATATGATTCTTAACACATGACTTTGAATCCATGGTTTCCTTGTGCGAAAATTGAAGAAAAATTATGAAGAGTCCATTTACTGGATTTAAATTCTTAAAATAGCTTTACCAGTGATCACAACCCAGGTTTGAAAGCACTGATGTGATGGGTCAAAATTAAGCAAAATTTGATTATCAGCCTCCATAAAGTCCAGATTAAATAACCTTTCGTCATGTAAAATAAAAAGTAGTTAGAATAACCATGCTGATATATAGGAGGTATTGTGGAAGTGAATGGAGACTTTTTGCTTTCTCCCCCAAATATTGTATAACTTTGATATTTGAAGAGTTATCCAACAGTTGTCTCCATTTTCTTCTTGATGTCCGGGAGGAAAATCTTACGTACTTGTAATGTATAAATTTTGTAACCAAACGTTATACCAGAGACCACTATACTTACTTTGGAAAACTGCATAACTATGTAAACTTGGCATGACCAAGAGAAAACTGAGGCTAGAATTCAGGCTCTTAGGACTTGAAATGCAGATATACTGAATTAGCCAATGCTGCTTAAAATATGAGGCTTAATGAAATGAAAAATCTAGACATAAATTTTAAGGGAAAAAATAAGAGTTTATTTGAACTTCATCACTGATAGAATAATCTTGTTTTTGACAGGTCGTTCTGTTTTATTGGAACAACCACGAAAGTCAGGTTCCAAAGTCATTAGTCATATGCTTAGTAGCCACGGAGGAGAGATTTTTTTACATGTCCTTAGCAGTTCTCGATCCATTCTAGAAGATCCGCCTTCAATTAGTGAAGGATGCGGAGGCAGAGTTACAGACTACCGGATCACGGTAAGATTCCAATATTTATAAATTTTATGTTTTGACTCTGTCACCATTTAGCAGGTAGTTACTGAATGGCTGTTACATGCTAAGATCTGTTACAAATGGGGTTTGGAGAAGTTAATGATATATTATTCTTCTGATTTGACTTTTCTGTCAAAAGAGCTCTTTATCACTATATACTCTTCCTTATATATTCAGTGTGTATCTAGAAGTATATGGGTAGCAGTGACCCCTGAAATTGTAGGAAGGAATGGAAATTGATTTGAACTAATATTTCAGGTGGAAGTTTATTTTGTTTTAAGTTATTACTTAATGGCAAATAAAAACCTTTCAATATTTGGCCACTGCTGCTTTGGAATAACACTGAATTTTTGTTATTTAAAGGTATATGTAAGGAAGTTTTATTTTGGGTAGAAGTTCTGTTCTGATTTTAATTTTTTCAATCCCCCTCCCCTCTTTTACATTTGGTACTTCAGAGTTGTTTGCTTTGAGGTGGTGGTAAAAATTAAATGTGATTAATGTATAGGAATATACTTTGTAAATCAAAAAGTGTTACATACTGCAGGTAATTATTTTTGATTAGGCTTTTTTTTTAATCTTTTTTTAATAAGGAGAAAACTAATAAACATTCATCACAGAAAACTTAGGGAATACAGATTTCTTTTTTTTTAAATCAAAAACAAAGACTATAAATTACCTATAATTCTGTCATTCAAAGATAACCACTGTTAACATTTTGATGTTATGTCAAGGTAATTTTTTAAGTAAGCATTGGTATTCTAATATGATTAATCCCTGATATAAAAGAGTTAAATTATATAAGTGAAGAAAAATGAATGTTCCTTGGTTTTTAAAAAGTAGAACCATGAATGCATTTATGTTTGAGGCTTTCTTCATCTCCCCTGTAATAAAGGCGAATAGGTTTCATGTTCAAAAAGAAAGGAAAAAATTAGTAAGGGGACTGTTACAGGAAATACTTTGTTGCATATCACAGGACAGAAGACATCAGGGAAACAGACTATTACATGTAATCCATACTGAAACATTAGAAAATAGTTTCTAATTTTATTTTATTTGGTTATCATTAGGATTTTGGTGAATTTATGAGGGAAAACAGATTAACTCCTTTTCTAGACCCCAGATACAAAATCGATGGAAGTCTTGAGATCCCTTTGGAACGAGCAAAAGATCAGTTAGAAAAACATACCCGTTACTGGCCTATGATTATTTCACAAACCACCATTTTTAACATGCAAGCGGTAAGTATTAAATAGTTTTCAATCTTTCTTCTAGATTGGTTATATATTCTTTATAGATATCATTTCTCAAGCAAAGAATCAAATATAGGAATTTGCTGTAGATTAAGAATTACTAATAGAAAATTGAAATGATGGTTATAGGTTATCTCACCATGGTGATGTTTAAAATCAATTGAAGTTCTCCCTAGATGCTTTTGATATTTGTTTTTCAAGACAGATTTTCTTTTTATTTCTTAAAAAAATTCTAACAGGTAGTTCCATTAGCCAGTGTTATTGTGAAAGAATCTTTGACAGAAGAAGATGTGTTAAACTGTCAAAAAACAATATACAACTTAGTTGATATGGAAAGGAAAAATGATCCTCTGCCTATTTCCACAGTTGGTACAAGAGGAAAAGGCCCTAAGAGGTAGTTTTTTTCTTACTTTCTCTGTATATCACATTACTTGATACATACTGTTTTTAAGCTAACTTATTTCATATGTAAATTATATGGTTGGAGGTATGATTGAGATGAAATGATACAAAATACAGAATATCAGAGCTGGATATTATAACTTAGAGTTACATCATGAACTGTCTAGGAAGAAAAAGTCCATGTGTAATGATTCCTTTTACTTTATTTTACCAGTAGCAAATGACCTTCAATATTATTTAAAGAGTATTTCTTAAGAACCCAATTTTAAATCTTTACTTCAGAGATGAACAATACCGTATCATGTGGAATGAATTAGAAACCCTTGTCAGAGCTCATATCAACAACTCAGAGAAACATCAAAGAGTCTTGGAATGTCTGATGGCATGTAGGAGCAAACCCCCAGAAGAGGAAGAACGAAAGAAACGAGGACGAAAGAGGGAGGACAAGGAGGACAAATCAGAGAAGGCTGTGAAAGATTATGAACAGGAGAAATCTTGGCAAGATTCAGAGAGGTGACTCTTTTTTTTTTTTTTTTAAAGATTTTATGTATTTATTTATTTATGTGTTAGAGAGAGTGAGAAGGAGCGAGCATAATCGGGGTGAGTGGCAGCCAGAGAGAGAAGCAAGTTCCCCGCTAAGGAAGGAGCCTGATGTGGGGCTCAATCTCAGGATCCTGGGATCATGACCTGAGCTGAAGGCAGACTCTTAATCAACTGAGCCACCCAGGAGTCCCAAGAGGTGCCTCATTGACAATAGGGTACCATGGTGCATTTTGGTGTATCACATGCTGCATGTAGCACATTCATACATTCATTTAATACATGTTTATTTAATTTTATAACTAGTTTGATACCAGTTTTTGCTTTATGTAGTATGAATATAAAAAAAATGGTTTTATTTCTTTGTTCAGTAAATACTGAATGCCTTGTTTGTGTTGTGAATTTGGTGTAAGATTCTTGCCCTGGAAAAATGTACAATGTTGTGGTAGAGATAGACATGTAAGTCATTGATTACACCAAAGTGTGGAAGATGCAGTTCTAAAAATAGGCACAGGATATCCTTGGGAGCATAGAGGAAGAGCAGTCTTATTTCTGAAAACCTTCCTCAGTAATACACTCTTTTCCCTTAGTTTGTGATTTAGACAGTAACATCAAGGTTAAAATTTTTTAAAAAACATAAAAAGTAGTAAATACTTTTTTTTTTTTTAAAGATTTTATTTATTTATCAGAGAGGGAGAGAGAGCGAGCACAGCAGACAGAATGGCAGGCAGAGGCTGAGGGAGAAGCAGGCTCCCTGCTGAGCAAGGAGCCTGATGTGGGACTCAATCCCAGGACGCTGGGATCATGACCTGAGCCGAAGGCAGCTTCTTAACCAACTGAGCCACCCAGGCGTCCCAGTAGTAAATACTTCTGAATAAAAGTATCATAACATTTCAGCTGGCTTTGGCTTCTACCTCCTTGCCAGAAATCAGAAAAAGAATCAGGTAAATATTGTAATGGCCATGTTAGTAAGTCCCTTAAAAACGAAACAGAACCTACTATGGAAAATTTCAAACATCTATAACAACAGAACAAATAGTTACTCATTTATTTTTAACAATTCATGGCAGATCTCATTTCACATATATCCACAGCCACTCACCTCACCACCACCACCACTTTTCCTCCCACATGGGAATATTTTGAAGCTAATTCTAGAAATCATATCATTATATCCAAAAATAAGTAGAACATTTTATTCTCTTTGACCATAGAAGTTCATTTCTTTCTTAGGGCTACTGAATTTCTGGAACAATTAGCTCACTTTAAGAAGAGTGGGAAAAGGTATTCTCATTCAGACACCACTGATGTTTATATATTTTGAGATGTTTCTGTTCTCTGATGAAACTCAAAATGAGATTAGAGTTTAGTTCTTAATTTGTGAACTGTAAATACATTTCCACAGCATGTAAACTGGGCCACAAATGTTAGTAGATTTCTTAATCTTCAGTGTAATTTGAAATAGTATTTTGTCCGTATTTGTAAAAATTAAAATTGTGACATTTCTTCCAAAGATCACACTTCTGACATTTTAAAATTTAACTTCCTAAATTTTCCTCCCATGTTTTCTTATTTTACAGTGAACTACATTAGTGAATTATTACATTATTATGATGAAGGAGAAGGGAAACGTGTTTAATTCATTAAGTTCTCTTACCTGATTTTAGGAGGAGGTTGATATTTAGATTAGTTTCTAGGTCTCTGTGAGAGCAGCTATCTTTTATTAAAACCAATTTGCAAAGTCTAGTTTAATTATTGAACCCGTTAGATTTAACACTTTCAATTTTGTTTTTTGTCCCTCTGAAAGATTAAAAGGAATCTTAGAACGTGGAAAAGAAGAGTTGGCTGAAGCTGAGATTATAAAAGATTCGCCTGATTCCCCAGAACCTCCAAACAAAAAGCCCCTGGTTGAAATGGATGAAACTCCACCAATAGAGAAATCAAAAGGTAAAGTGGGAACTGTGGTGACAACTGTGTTTGTAAAAAAGTTTTCCGATTTAGTTTTTCTGCAGTGTCATTTAATATTATTGCATATGTGAGGAAGAGCTACTAACTGCTTCTGGATGTGGTTTGGGAAATTCTCCTTATAGCCTTGGAAAACAAAGGCAGAAAATGAATTTGTTGGTATTAAAGGAAAAGTAGTGTCATACCTTCATTATCGAAGCCTTTGGAAAATAAACACTTTTATTATAAAATCTGTGTTTTAGGAAATTTTAATTATGTGAACTTGAATTCATTTATATTCTTGACTCTATATCAGGTATGCTAGGTTTACTGAACACAAACTCTTCCTTAAACTCGTACTGAACTTAGGGAAAGATCTAATTTACCTGTCTACAATTTGGTGTGAATGACTTTCAGTAAAGGTATTATAAGTAATGTTTTCATTGTTAAAAACAAACCAACCAACCCACAATGTTTTAATTTCATTTTATCTCTGAATAGAGTGAAATGCTTAATTTCTTCTTTAAGGAATTCTGGCTGTCAGATATGAATTGGGCTTGGGAGCTCCTGAAATTGTAGGCTTTAGTTGTCTTGAAGATAAATTAGAATTAGTCCTTTTAGAATAAATGGCAAATGATGTAACAAGGACTGTCTGGTTTCTTGCTACTATGCCTTCCCTAAGGCAGTAAGACTTGGGGCTAGATGTGTTATGACTTTTGGAAGGTGATCCTAGGGAGAAGCCTTGTTTGTTTTTTATATACTTCCATTGTGTATATATAATGTGATACATGTAAATACCTCTCCATTTACTGATTTTTTTTGAAGTCAGAGATAAGGGTGATCTTACCGTATTTGCCCTTCAGGCATTTGCCAGAGTGCTTGGGAAATAAATAAATGTCTGATAAATTACTCTATTTTTCACAGGCCACAATTTGCCAATTGATTAGGGTGAGAAATTTAGGTTTAATCTAAACAATGTTTCTATGTTCCTTGGAAAATAAAACTTTAAAAATTATTTATGGCAGAGTTAAAAGAAGTTAAAAGAAGAGTTAAAAGAAACCAAAATCCTATTAGTAAAAAATAACTAAATGAAAGTGTGTCCATAGGGTAGAATTTATATAGCCCAAGAATAGTAATTACTGTTCCCTTTTGCTAATGTGTATCATTCATATTTCAACTTAAGCAAATCCTTTTTCAGGAAGGACTTCCCTGACCTCCATTTATAATTAAGTTAGATGCTTCCATTGCATCCCAGGATTACACTAGGTAGCACTTAGAGTCTTGGATTGACATTGCTTGTGGACATCCTGCCTCTACTACTAATCTGAAACATTTAAAAAGATTGGGCTTTTTATTTTTAAGAAGGCTCCATCCCCAATATGGGACTCGAACGCATGGCCTGGGGTCTCAGAGTCTCACGCTGTACCAACTGAGCCAGCCAGGTGCCCAAAATGCTAGGGCTTTTTAAAATTTACTGTGTGGGACACTTATGTGGCTCAACTGGTTAAGAATCTGCCTTCCACTTGGATCCCTCATTGAGCTCCCTGCTCAGTGGAGCCTGCTTCTCCCTCAGTCTGTTACTCCCACTGCTTGTGCTCCCTCTCTCTCTGAACAATAAATAGATCAAATCTTTAAAAATAATAATAATAATAATAAAATAAAAGTTAGTGTTATATCATACCACTCAATTTCCTGGTGCATAGAAGTTAAACTATTACTTGTTGAATGAGTGAATGAATGAAAATATAAGGTAAAGGGGAAAAAAGCAGGCTATGAAAACACATATACCATTATCTCCATTTTATTTATTATTTTTTTTAAAGATTTTATTTATTTGACAGAGAGAGAGGTCACAAGGAGGCAGAGAGAGCGGGGTGGGGGGGGTGAAGCAGGCTCCCTGCTGAGCAGAGAGCCTGATGCGGCCTCGATCCCAGGACCCTGAGATCATGACCTGAGCTGATGGCAGAGGCTTAACCCACTGAGCCACCCAGGCACCCTCCATTTTAAGATTTTTTTTTTTTTTTTTTTTTTTTTTGACATAGAGAGAGATCACAAGTAGGCAGAGAGGCAGGCAGAGAGAGAGAGAGGAGGAAGCAGGCTTCCCGCCGAGCAGAGAGCCCGATGCAGGGCTCAATCCCAGGACCCTGGGATCATGACCCAAGCCGAAGGCAGAGGCCCAACCCACTGAGCCACCCAGGCGCCCCCCTCCATTTTATTTTTAAAAAGAAATTTGTGTACATACCTACATCTGCTGGTCACTTTTTTTTCCCTTGTCATTCTAAATAGATCCCTGATGCTTCCCAGACTGGAAGCACTAAATAGATTGGCCCCTATGAGAAGTGATTTTGTTGCAAATCACTCTCTTCAACTCTTGTAACTTTCCTTTCAAGGCTGATATTTGAAATTCGGGGTTTTTTTTCTGTTCTCTTTTACAACCTAAGTCATATGTCTCTTCTGATTAGCAACTTCTGCGGGTCTTTTATTATATACTTCAGTTTCATCTGGTTTGAAAAATGACTTCCTGGGACTGTCCAAAGTATATTTTGTGCCAGACATATACTCTGCATGTAAGGTTAGGCTATTCCAAACAGACCCTCTAGATTTGGTGAAAATCTCTTCAGCTCTTGTTTTGATGGGCAGTTCTGTGAGTTAAACAGTTCCATCACCCAGATGATTCTCTAGGACTATGCCTTTGTAATCATCCTACACTCCCCTTACTCTCAGTCCTGCATAATCATTGATACATTTTCTTTTCCTATAATTGTGCCTTTTCCAGAGTGCCATATAAATCATAAAGTATGCAGCCTTTTGAGGTTGGCTTATTTGATATAGCATAATACATTTGAGATTCATCTGTGTTGTGTGTTTGTCAGTGGTTTTTCGAAACACATTATAGATAACTAGTTTTATTAGAATCTGCCAACTTATTTTTCCAAACTGGGGTGTCATTGTGTGTTCCCACCAGCAGTTAGAGTTCTGGTCGTTCTGCATCCTCCAGAGCCTTTGCTGGATTTCTTTTGTTTCTCCTCTGATTGGTATGTAGTAGTATTTCATTGTGGTTTTAATTTCCATTGCCCTCATAACTGATGATGGTGAGCCTCTTTTCATTTGCTTATTTTCCATCTGTATATATTTCTTTAATAAAGGGCTCATTCAGATATTGTGGTTACATTTAAATTGGGTTGTTTGAGAGTTTTTTGTTGCATTTTGAGAACTTCTTTTTTCTTCTGGATACAAATGCCTCATTGGATACGTGATTTGCAAATATTTTCTCCCAGTCTGGTTTGTCTTTCTCCTAACTGACTTTTATGAGCAAAAGTTTCCAATTTTGATGAAGTCCAGTATATAAAAAAAAAATGTTATGGTTATGCTTTTGGTGTTATTGATAAGAAATTTTTGCATTGCCCAAAGTCACAGAGTATTCCTACATACTTTTTTAGGAGTTGTATACTTCTAGATTTTACATTTAGGCCATGATCCATTTTGAGGTTTTTTTAAAAAATTTTTCCATATGGTGTAAGATATGAGTCAATGTTCTTTTTTCTTTTTCTTTTTTATGTAATGTCCCAATTGTTGCAGCAGCATTTGTTGAAAAGGCTATTTTTTTCTTCATTGAATTGCCTTTGCACCTTTATCAGATATCAATTAATTTTATATGTGGAAGTCTGCTTCTGGGTTTTCTTTTCTGTCCCATTGGTCCATGTGTCTGTTCTTTTGCTAATACAACACTGTTAGGATCACGATAAGCAGAGTCTTAAAATCAGGTAGTGAGTCTTCTTTTTTCTACTTTTCAAAATTGTTTAGACTGTGCTAGTGCTTTGCCTTTTTCTTGTATTGTGTAGGAAAGAGATAACATAGCAAACTTGAAACTATTATCATTAAGTTTGGCCATTGGTTGGCATCTAGGAACTTGGCTTCTAACACATTCCCTGAATGATGAAGTTATTTTGTCTTACATCTGAACACTTGCCTTCTACCTGAGAGTCTAGACTTTGGTAATTGTAGTTTGGTAGAGAATGCTTTTCTGTCCAGCTCTTAATAAAAACCCAGGGTTCTGAGTCTTACACGGGCTTTTGGGGCAGAAATTTTCTACATACACAGCTGCATTTTTGCTGCTGGAGGGACCGTGCACTTGGTGTGAACCTTCACTCTAGGGAGAGAGCATGTAAGGCTTGCAAGTGGATTCTTCTGTCCTTTGCTTGGTGTATCTCTTGCTCTTATTGATCTGGCTGTGTATCCTTACTCTGTTGCTGCAGTGGTTCTTAGCCCAGACTGTAACTTTATATTTAGTTACTTTAATCCTTCCAGCAAATCACCAAATTAGTAACTGGTCTTGGGGACCCCTGGACATTTAGAATAAGGGAAAGATGATATTGCTTTAATTTTATAAAATGAACAATGGAATTAAAGGTGAATTTTTTAAATTTGAAAATTTTAAAGTAATGAGTTCTACCTTGTTTCTCTTCTTTCATATGTAACACCAGGGCCAGTGTCCTTATTGTCCCTGTGGAGTAATAGAATCAATACTGCCAATTCCAGAAAACATCAGGAGTTTGCTGGACGTTTGAACTCTGTTAATAACAGAGCTGAATTGTATCAGCATCTTAAAGAGGAAAATGGGTCTGTATTATTTATTGTAGAAATTGTTTTTCTTAATTGCTTTATTACAAGTTAAAGTAATAAACACTGCTTATTTGTTGTGTTCAGCATTTTTTTTTTAAAGATTTTATTTATTTATTTGACAGAGAGAGATCACAGTAGGAGAGAGGAAGGGAAGAGATCACAGAGAGAGGAAGGGAAGCAGGCCCCCTGCTGAGCAGAGAGCCCGATGTGGGACTCGATCCCAGGACCCTGAGATCATGACCTGAGCCGAAGGCAGCGGCTTAACCACCTGAGCCACCCAGGCGCCCCATGTGTTCAGCATTTTTTTATTACTAATATAATGAGTTGATACATGTTACCTATAAAGAGAAAAAATTAACTCCTTTGATTCTTGGTACTTATAAAAGACTTGATTATATTGATTGTAACTCTTAGAGGATTGTATTGTAATCTATTGTAATCCTTAGAGGATTTCATTGCTCAATAAACATCACAGAGGGAAAAATCAGGAACACTTAATATACAATACTGACTCTTATTAAAAATGGGAGAGAAATACATTTCTATTAAGTACTACAGTATTAGAAATGTTGATTTTAATTAAATAAATCTCAGGTCTGATGATTTTAACATCCTTTTTGGAAGACCTTTTGAAAATGTATTGGTAAAGGAGTTCTTTAGTGGAAAAGAAAATAAATTTTTGAGTAAATGGTAGAAGTTTTTTCCTTAGTTTTAAGCTTGAGTGGGTACCATGAAAAAGTCGGGAAAGTGACTTTATTTCTCTGAGCTTCAGTTTTTGTTCTATCTGTGAAACAAGGAAGGTAGAGTAACGAGAGCGACCCAACTGTAGTCCTTTTCTAAAGGACAGATGTTCTTTTGTCCTATGAATATATAGTTTAATTTTGTGTGAAAGTTGGAGAAAAAATATGGGTAGTTACTGAATGTTTTGTTTTACCACTCATTTTTTTCCTTCTGTTTTTCAGAATGGAGACGACAGAAAATGGCAAAGCCAGCCGGCAGTGAAGAATAACTTGAGGAACTAAAATTTACTATACATACATATTTTGGGCAGAATTTGATATAAGTACTTTTACAGCAAGATTGTATAGTTATGTTGCCTGGACTGGTTTTTACATTTTTAAAATATTTCAACTAACTTTATCTTTTTTGTATTAATTGTAAAATTGGCACATATATCAAAAAATATACATTTGAAATTTGTCCTCCCAAATCACACAAATTTATTTTATGGTAAAAGGATGTTCCCTCTGGAAATGTTTTTTAAAAAATTCTTAGGCTTCTCTTTGCCAAATAAAAACTAAAAATTTCTGAAGTGCAAAATATTGGAGTATTCTTTTAGAAGACAGGTAATTTATTGGATGGCTGTCATTTTTAGAAATTTAAAAAAGAACTCTCAGGATTTAGGTGAGATTTGTAATACTCAATATAAAATATTTTCTCTTAATCTGCAGCATATATACAGTGCTTTTCCAAATAAGAATGTTGTTTTTGTTTATATTTTATTTTGTGTAGGTGGTGTAGGTGTTAGCCATTTAAAAGCAGAATTTATATTTATCCATTTGAATAATGTTGCATGTTTTTCCTGCTAAAAATATACTGTCCACTGACTTCTCATATTAAAGAGAATTATAAAGATTACTTCATAGACTTAGAAGAAAGGAAGTTACTAGGTTGTTTGCTTTTAACCCAGAATAGAATCTTGGTCTCCTTATCTGTCAAATGTCATGGTTACAGGGTATATGTTTGGTGAGACTTCTTTTGCTGCTTCTTCTGGAGGCTCATAACATGCTACAAGAAACAGGTTTCGGTGTTAAATGCTAATTCTAGGCTTGTTATTTTTCCTTGAGTGTTTAGTAGAGGAGACAAAAGCGTTGCTTAAACATAGAGATTCAGTATTTTCTATTTAAACTACTGCAGTTTAAACAAGGGTTTGGTGGGCTCCCTTGTCAAGCCAGTGAAATTTACATTGCTCTCTTTTATCAACTCCTGTCTTGGTCCCAGCCCTTGCATCTGTCCACTCCTCTAAGCTATAATGTTTTTATCTTCACAACTGTGTATAAATATACACCTATGCACAGGAATGAGCAGGCCTGATTAGTGACTTGAAGATTTAAGGAGCTATAATCCCATCTTGAATTATTGCATCATATATAATTCTGTTTGTGTTCTGATCTTCTGATCTTCTGTCTTGTTCTTGATACCCAGTTTTCAACTTGTGCCCACTTGGAGTCCCTCGTTTGTGTCTTCATCCAAAATCATTCCTTTGCAGTGCATCTTCAAAAGCTGGGATCCGTTTGTACTCTTGACTTATGCTTCTCCCTTTCCAATGTGCTGGGACCATGCTACCTGTTGAGTCTTGTCTTTTCTAAACTGCAGTCTCCATTTTTAGGTACTACTTATGAACTGTTGGTATACTCTACCAAGGGGAAGGGGAGATATTTCTGTGGCTGCATTTAGAACTGCTGTACCAATGGCCTTCTGTATTATTCCATGTTGTTGGTTGTCAGCATTATCCAGCTGACTCTTCAACTGCATAACTGTCTTTTGAGCATCTCCCAATTCACCACCCCCACAGAGTGTCAGGCTATACTTGGCCTTATCTTGAGATACATACTCCAGCCTTTTGATGAAAGTGACCATTTTGGGACAAACATAGAAGAATGACTGTTAGTTGTTGGTTCTTTTGAAACAGGAACTATATTAAGGACTTATTGGTCAAGAGAAATAGAATTTAAATTTTTAAAAAGTTACCCATACAAAACTGGAATCTAAGCTTAAGTCCAGACTTAATGATTGCAGGAATCAAAGTTACTCTAGAGAGAACAGGTGCACTTCTAATTAAAAGATTTTGACAATAGCATTATGGTAGCAAAAGACATCCCTCGTTTTTATCTCTCCCCAACCCCAAAAGCAAAAATTTGGCTTTCACCCAAGACAAAAGTACCTTTGAGGGAACTGCAGGATCCAGCATCGGATGCCAAAGAACCTAGGAGGAATCTCGCTTACCTGTGTGTCAGGTAATGGGTAGACAGACCTTGGTCCTAGCTATGGACTATGCACTAGTTTGTGAATTGGATCCAGTCCCTCTCTGCCATGGTCCAGGAGCCCCTAGAATGTATTACCTGAAACAATTACCCATGAACAAAAGAGCCTTTGTGGAAGTCCATATTTCTAGAGAAGTTTTAACACACCACTAGAGCAAAAAACAAAACAAACAAAAATACAGATCTGGACACATTGAAGTGGGTACAAGAAATAGCTTGACTTTACCTGCATCACCCTTCCTCCAAGGCAGCACAGCCTAAGGCTTAGAGAGACCTCAGCCCATTATCTGTCTCACAGGTGAAAGGGAGAATGTGTGAGCGTGCACCTGATTTTCCCAGCTGTGCAGGACACTATCAACGGGTTTCCTTTACCCATCCAGAGTACTGAATCAGAGTGACATGACTGGAAGGCAGAAAAAGACTGGGAGAGTGATAGAACTCTTGGCATTGAAGGTATGTGAATCCTACTGACTGCATTCAGACTCTTGAAAGAAACACACCCACAAGCTGTTGGAAATGTCTCACCCATACCTAACCACAACTGGCCCATGGGCACCCCCCAGCACTCTGCATGTCTCAATCATACCCCCACCACTCCGGCCACCTTGCTGTGCACACTCTTGCTAGCAGTGGTGAGAAACCTGATAGATAGTTGGTGGACATATGCAGAAAGCTGGCTCAAATTTGCAGGCCAAAGAAATCACAAACTTGAGTGCCACATTTGGGGAAGTAAGAGAGGTTGACAGCATTCTGCCCTGTCCGGTGCACTGCAGGATCCAGAGAAGGTGTACAAAGTAAAAAATGTTGCCACAAGGGGGAGCAAGAAGTGTGGAACAGATATAACCAGAGATGGTTTCGAGATAGCCTTAGAATCCAAGAGGGCTAAAAATAATCTATCACTCCCAAAGACAGTTAATAAAGATTGGAAGAGTTGACTGCTACTTGGAGAACAAAGTCAGCTATGCAAAACTTCAAGGCATGTGAAAAATCGAAGTAATGACCTCACCAAGGGATCATAGGCGAAATTTCTGTAACTGATCCCAAAGACATGGAGACCTATGATCTACCCAATAAAGAATTTGAGTTAGCTGTTTTAGGAGACTTCCCATGAGATACAAGAAAACACAGAAAGATAACAATATCTGAAAAACAATACATGAACAAAATGAAAAGTAGAACAGAAAAATAATAATGAAAAATTCTGGAGAGGAAGAATACAGTGGATGAAAAGGAAAATGCAATAGAGAGCATCAGCAGTAGGGATCAATCAGAAGAAAGAATCTCTGAGATAGAAGACAAGGACTTTGAAATTATCCAGTCAGAGGAGAACAAAGAAAAAGAATGAAAGAGTGAAGAAAGCCTAGGTTGCATTTCAGTTGCATTTCTCTACACCAACAAGACAGAAAAAAGAGAAATTAAGGAGTCAATCCCATTTCTAATTGCACCCAAAACTATAAGATATCTAGGAATAAACCTAAACAAAGAGGCTAAGAATCTATACTCAGAGAACTATAAAGTACTCATAAAAGAAATTGAGGAAGACACAAAGAAATGGAAAGATGTTCCATGCTCCTGGATTAGAAGAACAAATATTGTGAAAATGTCTATGCTACCTAAAGCAATCTACACATTTAATGCAATTCCTATCAAAGTCCCATCCATTTTTTTCCCCAAAGAAATGGAAATAATCCTAAAATTTATATGGAACCAGAAAAGACCTCAAATAGCCAAAGGAATATTGAAAAAGAAAGCCAAAGTTGGTGGCATCACAATTCCAGACTTCAAGCTCTATTACAAAGCTGTCATCATTAAGACAGCATGGGACTGGCACAAAAACAGACACATAGATCAATGGAACAGAAGAGAGAGCCCAGAAATAGACCCTCAACTCTATGGTCAACTAATTTTCAACAAAGCAGGAAAGAATGTCCAATGGAAAAAAGACAGCCTCTTCAACAAATGGTGTTGGGAAAATTGGACAGCCACATGCAGAAAAATGAAATTGGACCATTTCCTTACACCACACACGAAAATAGACTCAAAATGGATGAAGGACCTCAATGTGCGAAAGGAATCCATCAAAATCCTTGAGGAGAACACAGGCAGCAACCTCTTCGACCTCAGCTGCAGCAACGTCTTCCTAGGAACATTGCCAAAGGCAAGGGAAGCAAGGGCAAAAATGAACTATTGGGATTTCATCAAGATCAAAATCTTTTGCACAGCAAAGGAAACAGTAACAAAACCAAAAGGCAACTGACAGAATGGAAGAAGATATTTGCAAATGACATATCAGATAAAGGGCTAGTGTCCAAAATCTATAAAGAGCTTAGCAAACTCAACACCCAAAGAACAAATAATCCAATCAAGAAATGGGCAGAAGACATGAACAGACATTTCTGCAAAGAAGACATCCAGATGGCCAACAGACACATGAAAAAGTGCTCCACATGACTCGGCATCAGGGAAATACAAATCAAAACCACAATGAGATACCACCTCACACCGGTCAGAATGGCTAAAATGAACAAGTCAGGAGATGACAGATGCTGGCAAGGATGCGGAGAAAGGGGAACCCTCCTACACTGTTGGTGGGAATGCAAGCTGGTGCAGCCACTCTGGAAAACAGCATGGAGGTTCCTCAAAATGTTGAAAATAGAACTACCCTATGACCTAGCAATTGCATTACTGGGTATTTACCCTAAAGATACAAATGTAGTGATCCGAAGGGGCACGTGAATGTTTATAGCAGCAATGTCCACAATAGCCAAACTATGGAAAGAACCTAGATGTCCATCAACAGATGAATGGATCAAGAAGATGTGGTATATGTACATAATGGAATACTATGCAGCCATCAAAAGAAATGAAATCTTGCCATTTGCGACAATGTGGATGGAACTAGAGGGTATCATGCTGAGCGAAATAAGTCAATTGGAGAAAGACAACTATCATATGATCTCCCTATATGAGAAGTGGAGATGCAACATAGTTAAGGGGGTAGGAGAAGATTAAATGAAACAAGATGGGATTGGGAGGGAGACAAACTATAAGTGACTCTTAATCTCACAAAACAAACTGAGGGTTGCTGGGGGGAGGAGGTTCAGAGAAGGGGGGTGGGGTTATGGACATTGGGGAGGGTATGTGCTATGGTGAGTGCTGTGAAGTGTGTAAACTTGGCGATTCCAGACCTGTACCCCTGGGGCTAATAATACATTATATGTCTTAAAAAAATAAAAAAAAAAGAAGCCCAAAAAAGAAAAAAAGATACATTATGCTAAAACACTAAAAAAAAAAAAAAAAAAAAATCAAAAACAGGGAAACTTAAAAGCAGCAAGAGAAAAAAAAGCTTTTAACTTTCAAGTTAATCCCTGTAAAGCTATTAGCAGATTTCTCAGCAGAAACCTTACAGACCAGAAGAGAGTGAGATCTAGCAGGAGTGCTGAAAGAAAACAAAATAAAACCAAAAAACCAAAAACCTGCCAAACAGGAATACTTTGTGACTAAGCTGTCCTTCAGAAATGAAGGTGAGGTAAAGAATTTTCCCAGACAAAAGCTGAGGGAATTCATCACCACTAGACTTGCCTTATAAGAAATGCTAAAGGGAGTTCTTCAAGTTGAAGTGAAAGGACGCTAAATAGTAACATGAAAATATAAAATATTAACACACTGAAACAGTAAGTATAAAGTCAAATTCAGAATGCTGTAATACTACACTGTGATGAAGTGCTATCCACTTAATTCTAGGACAAGATTTAAAGGACAAATATTTTTTTTTAAACTACAGTTATCATAATTCGTTAATGAGCACAAAATAAAAAGAAGTGAAGTGTGTCATCAAAAATGGGGAAGGGGAAGGAGTAAAAGCATAGAGATTTTGTACATGCTTGAAGTTATCAGTGTAAAATATACTGATACAAGATATTTTCTGTAAGCCTCATAATAACCACAAAGCAAAAACCTACAGTACATTCACAAAAGAGAAGAGAAGGGAATAAAAACAAATCACAATAGAAAATCCTCATTTCACAAAGGAAAGCAGCAAGAGAGGAAGAAGGGAACAAGAGAACTATAAAATAGCCCGCAAACAGTAAGATAACATTAGTAACTCCTTACCTATCAGTACTCTAAATGTATATGGATTGAATTCTCCAGTTAAAAGACATGGAGTGGCTAGATGAATTAAAAAGCAAGACCTAACTGTATGTTGCTTTCCAGAGACTGACTTCAGTTTTAAGGAGACACATAAGCTCAAGTTGAAAGGATGGAAAAAGATATTCCATGCAAATAGAAACCAAAAAAGAGTAGGGTAGATATACCTATATCAGACAAAATAGACTAAGCCAAAAACAGTACCAAGAGACAGAGAAATTTATTGCATAATGATAAAGGGGTCAATTCAATAAGAATATAGAGCGATCACAAATATATATGTACCTCAAATCAGACCACCTAAATATATTGTATATACTAAGTGATCTGAAAGAAGAAAGACAACACAACAATAGGAGATTTGAACTACCCAGTTTCAACAATGGACAAACTCCAGATAGAAAGGAAATATTTGACTGGAACCATATATCTTTTTAAAAAGATTTTATTTATTTATTTGACAGACAGAGATCACAAGTAGGCAGAGAGGCAGTCAGAGTGAGAGGGGAGAAGCAGGCTCGCCGCTGAGCAGAGAGCCCGATGTGGGGCTCGATCCCAGAACCCTGGGATCATGACCTGAGCTGAAGGCAGAGGCTTTAATCCACTGAGCCACCCAGGCGCCCCTGACTGGAACCATATTTTAAACCATTCTATATACGTCTGTTGGTGTACCAAGAGACGTATATAGAACATTCCATCCCAAAGCAGCACAAAATACATTCTCAAGCATACATGGAACAGTCTCTGGGATAGATCACACAGTAGGTCACAAAACAAGTCTTAATAAATTTAAGAAGATTGAAATCATACAATATACATTCTGACCACAATGATATGAAACTGAAGTCAATAACAAAAGGAATACTGGAAAAATCACAAATATGTGGAAATTAAACAACACACCCCTGAAAAGAAGAAGTTAAACGTGGCCCAAAGTTAGCAGAAAGATCAGAGCAGAGATAAACAGAGGTCAGAAAAAAATTGAATAGATCAACAAAATTAAAAACTGGTTTAGTAAAAGCAAAAAGAAAAAATCTTTAGCTAAACTAAGAAAATGAGAAGACTCAAATAAAATTATAAATGAAAGAGAAGATATTACAGCTGATACTATAGAAATACAAAGAATAATAAGAGATTACTATGAACAATTATGTTCCAACAAATTGTATGATCTAGAAGAGATGGGTAAATTCCTAGAACCATATAACTTACCAAGACTGAGTCATGAAGAAATGGAAAATCTGAGCAGACCAATAATGAATAAGGAAATTGAATCAATAATAAATAACCTCCAAACAAAGAAAAGCCCAGAGCAAGATGGTTTCATTGGTTAATTCTATCCAAGATTTATTTATTTTTCTCTCTCTCTTTTTTAAAAGATTTTATTTATTTATTTGACGGACTGAGATCACAAGTAGAGAGGCAGGCAGAGAGAGAGAGGGGAGGAAGCAGGCTCCCTGCGGAGCAGAGAGCCCCATGCAGGGCTTGATCCCAGGGTGAGACTTGATCCCAGGACACTGGGATATCCTGACCTGAGCCAAAGGCAGAGGCTTTAACCCACTGAGCCACCCAGGCGCCCCATCTATCCAAGATTTAAAGAAGTAATGCCAAAAAATTGAAGAAGACAGAACACTCCGAAACTCATTCTGTGAGACCCCATTATCCTTATGTTAAAGCCAGATAAGAACATTACCCAAAAACTACATCTGATAAATACAGATAGAAATTCTCAACAAAATACTAACACAATACTAGCAAACCAAATTCAACAGTACATTCAGAAAAAGATTATTCATACACCATGATCAAATCAGATTTATCCCTGGGATGCAAAAATGGTCCAATATATGCAAATCAGTAAATGTGACATGTGACATTAATAGAATGAAAGATAAAAATCACCTCCATAGATGCAAAAAAATTTTTGACAAAATCAAACATCTTTTCATGATAAAAATGCTCAAAAAAGTGTGTACAGAAGGAACGTATCTCTACATAATGCTATATATGATAAGCCCATCACTAACATTATACTCAATGGTGAAAGGTCAAGAGCTTTTCCTAAGATCAGAACCAAGATAAGGGTGCCCACACTTATCACTCATTCAGCATGTGATAGTGGTAGTCCTAGCCAGAGGAATCAAGCAAGAAGAAGAGATAAATTGCATCCAAATCAGAAAGGAAGAAGGGAAACTGTCTTTGTAGTTGAGATTATTTTATACATAGAAAATCCTAAAGATTACAACAAGAACTTACTGGAACCAATCAAGAATTCAATAAAGCATCAGGATAGAAAATCAACATACACAATTCAGTTACATTTCTGTACACTAACAATGAAATGTCTGAAAAAGAAATAAAATATCCCAATTTACAGGAGCATCAGAAGAATACAATACTCAGGAATAAATTTAACCAAGGAGGTGAAAGATCTGTAACTGTAAGTTACTGAACTGTAAGTAACTGAAAACTGTAAGATGTTGATGAAACACATTGAAAAAGACACACAAAGAAGTAAAGATATCTCATGTTCATGGATTGGAAGAATTAATATGTTAAAATGTCCATAATACCTAAAGCCATCTGTGGATTCAAAGCAATCCCTATGAAAATTCCAATGGCGTTTTTCACAGAAATAAAACTATCCTAAAATTTGTACAGAACCATAAAAGATCCTGAGTAGCCAAAGCAATCTCGAGAAGGAAAAAAACTGGAGACATCACAACTACACTACAAAACTAATTTAAACAGTATAGTGTTGCCATAGAAATTGACACATAGACCAACAGAACACAACTGAGAGCTCAGAAATAAACTCTCACAGATACAGTCAACTAATATTGGAACAAGAAACCAAGAGTACTCAGTGGGGAAAGGCTAGTCTCTAATAAATGGTGTTTAGAAAACTGGATAACCACAAGCAGAAGAATGACATTAACCCTCTACCTCACAAAAACTAACTTGAAATGGATTAAAGACTTAAAACATAAACCTGAAACCTGAAACACACAAAAAAGGAGAGAAAATTCCTTGATGTTGGTCTTAGCAATGGTTTTTTGGAAAATTCCCACAAAGCACAAATCACAAAAATAAATAAGTGGGATTATATCAAACTGAAAAACTCCTACACAGCAAAAGAAACATTTAATAAAATGCAAAGGCAACTTATGGAGTGGAAAAAAATAGTTGCAAACCATAGATTTGATATAGAAAAAATATAAAGACCTCATAAACTCAATAGCAAATAGGTACTGAACAGACATTTTTCTACAAAAGATGTACATATGGCCAACAGTACATGGAAAGGTGTTCAGCATCACTAATCACCAGGGAAATGCATATGAAAACTTCAATAAGATATTGCTTCACAACTGTTAGAATGGCTATCATCAAAGAGACAAAAGATAATAAACATTGAGAAGGATGTGGAGAAAACAGAACCCCTTTACTCTGTTGGTAAGAATGTGAGCAGGTGTAGCCACTGTAGAAAACAATATGGAGGTTCCAAAACAATAAAAATAGAATTACCATCTCATCCAGCAATCCCAATTCTGGGTATATATCCAAAGGAGATAAAAACATGATCTTGAATAGATATCTGCACTCCCATGTTCACCACAGCATTATTTGCAATAGCAAAGATAGGGAAACAACCTAGTGTTCATCAATGGATGAATGGATAAAGTAGATATGTTATTTATATAAATGGAATATTCATCATGGGAATGAAGGAAATCCTGCCATTTGGGATAACATGGATGGAACTTGTGGGCCTTATGCTAAGTGAAATAAGTAGGGCAGAGAAAGATAAATGCTGTATGATATGTCTTACATGTGAGATCTTATATTATCCAAACTCATTGAGTGTAGAACAATGGTTACCAAGGGTTAGGGGCTGGGGGAAATAGAGAAATGCTGGTCAAAGAATAGAAACATTTAAGACTGGAGTAAGTTCTAGGGATCTAACGCACAGCATTGTGATTATAATTAGTAATGCTGTATTATATACTTGAAAGTTGCTAGAAGAGTAGAAATTAAATGTTCTTACCACAAAAGTAAATTGATAATTATGTGATGTGATAGAGGTGAGAGCTAATGTTAGGGTGATAATTATTTTGCAATAGATGTGTGCATTAAATCAAGTATATGCCTCAAACTCTCCTAATGTTATATGTCAATTATATTTCAATAAAGGTAGAAAAAAGATTCTACCTACTTAAATCTCCTTTATTTATGTAATCATAGTGTAAGACAAAATATTCACAATCCTCTTATCACCTGATATGTTTGACAAAAAATTACAGTCATAAATACTGTGAGATTTTACTCCACAAAGTTCCATTTTATTTTAATTTTGTTCAGAATCATTATAGGGACATGTGCAAAATCATTATAACTTAATGTAGCAGAGACTTTTTACATATGTGGATTGATTGACATTGACATTCCTAAGTATTAGGAATCAGCCTGCACAATACACACCTTAATTTTGGAGGAAGATCACCAGGTGTTTGAATGCTCAAATACTTCTCTTGTATTCCTGACTTTACGGTACACTTAGGTACCTTTATCTGAGGATTAAACAGTCTATGGTTCTTTGTTCAAGATAATTTTATGAAGCACTGAGTTATCTGTTTTGATATTACTGACACATTTCAATTAAATTCACCAGTACAATTACACTTATGGAGAGGACAAAACTGTCCAGATGCTAATTTTGTTATGGATATGCCACAAATGTAAGCAAATCTGGAAGTTTCCATATTATTGCAAAGATCTGGAAACTTTGGGATCTGAATTTATACTTATGAACTTTGATTACACTGAGATCTCTACTTCCATAATTAAAATCAGCACATTTGATTGAACCATATGAAATTGCCATCTTCATGTGCAAGACGTAATTGAGTATTGGCAATTTCATATGGTTCAATATAAAGACGTAAGTATATTCATTCTGAATATTCAATAGAAACTATAAATGTAGGAAGTTGTGTATATCAAAACAAGTTCTTCCTATGAAACGTGAGAACTTAATTTAGTATCTGCTGAGAAATGTTCCATTTGTCACATTTTAAATTAATTCCATTGTTGCTCTGAATCAGTTGAAAATGGAAAGCTCTAAGGGAGAAAAAGTGATATTAAGTTAAAATGTCCCTGTAATTTCTTTCTTAGTAAGAAATGGGGGTAGCAACAAATCTATTTGGATTAGAATATTAAAAGGAGAGAGAAAATATTGTTCCATTTAAAAACTGATGTCCCATTATTTTTATATACTTAACACCTTCAAGGACAGTCATTGGGGATCATGTTTAAAGGGGGTAAAAAAGGGCACCTGGGTGGCTCAGTCGGTTAAATGCCAAACTTGTGGTTTCAGCTCAAGTCATGATCTCATGGGTCCCAGGATTGAGCTGTGTGGAGCCTCACTGTGCATACCACACTGAGCCCTCAGTGGAGCCCCAAGTCGGGCATTCAGTGGGGAGTCTGGGATTCTTTCCCTCTCTGTCTGCCCTGCATGTCCTGGCACATGTTTTCTCTCTCTCAAATCAATCAATCAATCAATCTTTTAAAAAATAAAATGAAGGAGTAGAAGAGAAGGAAAAGAAAAGTTGGAGAAGAAAAATAAAGAAGTATCATAGGACCTGGAGAAGTGTTCAGAAGAGTAAAGTCTAAAAGAAAGCCAACCAAAGGATATGCCAACCAAGATACTGATAAATGCTTCCGAAAAACATT
The DNA here is from genome assembly GCF_011764305.1 of Mustela putorius furo. Classification (NCBI taxonomy): domain Eukaryota; kingdom Metazoa; phylum Chordata; class Mammalia; order Carnivora; family Mustelidae; genus Mustela; species Mustela putorius. The sequence goes on along the minus strand of NW_025422368.1, from coordinate 23,478,245 downwards.
TCCCACGGAATGGTGAGAGCAGAAACTACCTTGCAGCTTGAATAAAGTTAGAAGTAGGAGATATAAATGTGGTCAGTGGTTCCAGAAGTACAGTAACAAAAGCATCCTTGCCTGTTAAGGTAGCTTGATGAGAAAGCAGAATTGAGAGAAAATTTGCTATTTTTTGGTGGTCTTAAGATCAGTATGATGAGTTTGCTAGCAATCTAAAGATAAAAATACAAAGGATAACTAAAGATTCAATAATTCTTTGCTCATGTATAGTAGAATTTTAACTTATTATAGAATTTATTTGATGTTAAATTATTTGTGTCTTTGTGCTGAAGCTTGTATTGAGTAACTTGGCTTGGCTGTTTATGACATTTTTCACATTTGAAAGGGGCACAGCCAATGGGGCAATTTCTGTCCATAACCAATGAGTCATTACATGGTTTGTTTATGGTAGTGATGGCCTGGATGAGAACAATTTATAATTGACCATCCAAGCTTCCAAAGGGAAATAAGTGATTACAATTGATTGGTAGTATGTTAATACAATTAACCCAGAGGATAAATTATGTATTGCTTATTTTCTGACAATTTGATTCATCAGCTGTTTATTTTCCCTAATTTCTAGATCAATTAGCCCTGCTTCTTCTGCAGTTACTGATGCACATGGATTTCTGGTAGCATTACTTACTTTTCCTTGGGTTAATGAGATCCATTTCATAATGGAACAGGGGCTAATGTTTTGGAGGTTGGGAGAATGGTGGCTCTTGTTTCCGTGGCAGGGATTCCATTTTCTCCGTGAGGTTGATACTGAGAAGACAGTGGTACCCCTCTCCATAACTGAGGTGAAGACAGAGCTTCACACTCCAGGATAGGTGGGTTTCAGGACCTGAATACATACATTTATTAATCACTATTACTTACTAAATTTCTCCCTTGAAACAGGACTAAGAAAAGTCTTCTATTTCTTACAGAAATGGTACGCCACACTTGCTGTCGCTATTATAGTCAATATACAAATACTTTCCAACAGAGTAAGAAAAAGATTTCTCATCCAGAGACTATTTTCCATGCTAGATGAGGCAAGAATGCTGTCTTCAATTAACGACCCATTGTCTGGCTCCAGAACAAGGCAGGCTACACTCTGCGTGGTATTCTCACTTGTGCCAGTTTTGTGTTCTGATAACACAGCATAGGCAATGTTTGGATGGACATTTCCATCAGGCCTCCTTAAGATAAACATCACTTCCTAGACTCTCCCATTAGGATACAATTTTAGAGAACTGCCATTGACTACACATAAAGCATCTTGATACCAGGAGATAATAGTAGACCCTGTCTCAGAGTTAACACAGTTTGTTCAGAGTTAGTGGAATTTAGATAGTGAATTTAGTAAAAAACCAAACCAATCCTCTCTCTTTTTTTAACAAATAAGTAGAAACTATTTTTTGTATGTGTGTGTGTGTGTGTGTGTGTGTGTTTGTGCAGAGTATTTAACTGTTGCAAGGAGTATTTCTGCATAGCCTCAGTGCAATGGTCAAAAGCCTCTGAACAGCTAGGCCCCCAGAATCTGAGACACAAAGAATAAGTTCCTGAGGGGAATACTGAAAATCGAATTCTCGGGGATCTCCATATTGTATTTGATGAGTTGCATTAAATTGCAGCCAGCTCTCTGGGGCTGAAGGCTATTCATTTGCTGATTTTATTTCAAGGGTCAAGTGAGCTGAGTTGCCTGATCATAAAATGTGTCATGAGGGATTGGAAAATGAAGTCTGTGCCAGGTAGTTGCTGTTATCAATTGAATTGGATTAACAACTGTTGGAAATGCTGGTTTGACCTAGGAGGAGCAAACAAGACATAAATTTCAACAAATACCACTCTTCATTTGAGTGCTGAATGTCTTGATGCTTGACTTGTTTCCCCCATATTTACTTTTTGACCTGCTTTGCACAGGAAAGTGGGAAGATGTCTATTGATACTCAGTAGATACATGTGTACCACATAGTAGCCCCAGGGAGGAGTGAAAGGGACTGACTTCTTTCACTGTTTTTGCCTTTGATTTGGGACACTACCTCCATCTACTCAGGAATCCATTTCATCCATCTCAGGCCCTTCCCTTCCTCTTCCATGTTCTTTCTCCCTCTTCCCTTCTCTCTTGTTCCCTTCTTAATCTTCCCTCATAATCAGTTAGTAGACTTTGCATTTTGGCTTGACGCTGCTTTGACATATTCATGGAGTTTGTTAGTTTCCAAATTTCCTAATCTTTTCAACTTTAAGTTAAGTATGAAGAAAATCTTGAAATTAGCTCAGCAAATAAACTTGGTATCTGAAGTTGTGGAGGCTGTGGGCCCGAAATCCTAAAATGATTGTGTGTGTGTGCGTGCATGCGTGTGTGTGTGTGTGTGTGTTTAAGAGCTCAACAGGGAAATGTTTTTAAAGCTCAGGATATTAAAGTTATATAATTGAACAAAAATGTAGAAATGAACTGGGGCTCCAATTTCAATTAAGACATTTAATTTCAAAGAAGCTAGAGAACAGCTCAAGCTCAGCATAGCTGTGGTGTGGTGCTGTCTGGGAAGGAAGATGAGGTGACTGATTATCACAAAAATGGGGATACGCTGCAACATAACAAGCATAGGGCCTTTACGTACTATGGGAAGCACTAAGTTGGCAAGATGAGGGTCATACTACCAGAAAAAGAACAATAAATTTAGAAGGCAGAATGGGACAGTCACTTAATGAACAAAAAGACCTTTGTATTTATTTTTATTTTTTATTTTATTCTTTTTGGAGAGAGAGAAAGTGTGTGTATGTGCACATGTATGTCCATGTGAGCTGGCGAGGGTGGGGGTGTGGAGAGGCAGAGAATCTTAGGCAGGATCCATGCCCAGCAAGGAGCCCCACTTGGGGCTTTATCTCATGACCTTGAAATTATGACCTGAGCTGAAATCGGGAGTTGGATGCTTAACCAGCCGAGCCACCCAGGTGTCTCCAAAAGGACATTTTAAAAGTGAGACCTGAGCACTGCTGCATATTTCATGAGACTGATTAACAGTAAATGTTCTGACTTCTAAGGAGACGAGCTTCAAACAGACTCAGGTTCCATTAATCTTACCAATCCTTGGTGATAGAAAAGCTTCCTTGTGGGCACCTGGGTGGCTCAGTGGGTTAAGCCGCTGCCTTCGGCTCAGGTCATGATCTCAGGGTCCTGGGATCGAGTCCCACATCGGGCTCTCTGCTCAGCGGGGAGCCTGCTTCCTCCCCTCTCTCTCTCTGCCTGCCTCTCTGCCTACTTGTGATGTCTCTCTGTCAAACAAATAAATAAAACCTTAAAAAGAAAGAAAGAAAGAAAGAAAAGCTTCCTTGTGTGTGGCATGTCCTCAGGTTTCTGAGATTCAGAATGGAGAGCACATGCCACAGTCTTTCTTGCTTGAAGCAATTCATATTTATTAAAAAACAAACTGGTTGAACCTTGTCTAAGCGACGTTTCTAGAAACCTGTAGCAAATCTATATAGAATGGTGCACAATTATTTAATTTAGATATTGAATTCAAACATAGGAAATCGCCCAGAATTAAAAATCGTCTGTGAAATTTCCCATGAAAGTTACCATACAAGTACGTTTCCATATGAAACAGGTTCTAAGAAAATCATTCTGGGGGTGTCTGGGTGGCTCAGTGGGTTAAAGCCTCTGCCTTCAGCTCAGATCATGATCCCAGGGTCCTGGGATTGAGCCCCGCATCGGGCTTTCTGCTCAGTGGGGATCCTGCTTCCCCCTTTCTTTCTGCCTGCCTCTCTGCCTGCTTGTGATCTCTCTCTCTCTCTCTGTCAAATAAATAAATAAAATCTTAAAAAAAAAAAAAAAGAAAATCACTCTGATATGAATTATCTAGTTCAGAGATGAGAAGATGAGCAGGGATAACAGCTTGTATTTCATAAACATTCACCACACACCAGGCATTCTTCTAAGTGCATAGTTCATTTTATCTTCACAACAAATATACTGGGCTGTTATCCTCCATGTATACATGATGAAAGTGGAATAATAAAATTAAATACGTATCCAAGGTTACACACATAGTATATTATAGAGCTATATTTTAAACTTCTGTGTGACTGTAGATATTGAATTCTTAATCACAATACTGCAGGTGTTTATCGTTTATCATGAGACAGAAGCTAAATGAAAAAAAATTTACCAATAGAAACTGAGTTTGTTAGCAAGCATAAAGGTGCAAAAGATGATTAATGTTTTTCTGAGATAATGTAGAAATAACAGTAACTAGACAGAGCATGTTCTAAGTGATAGCTCAAAGTTCCTTGCAGAATTGTGAACCTTTAATATATCCGAATATTGCATTTAATGTGTATAGGGCATAAGATGGTACTGTATTTTCTTGTTGACTTTTCTTGTGTAGTATATCTTAAATTTATTCCTCCTGAAAATCACTATGTTCCTTGTAGAAATATTGAAAAACACAGAAAATGTATAGAGGAGGCAATAAAAAAAACTCTAATTTCAGCACACTGAACATTTAAAGTATTTTAATCTTAATATTTTAATGAACATTTGCTGGTTCCCACTCATTACTATAAAGATTCATTGAAAAATAGAGCAAATAGAGAAGTGAGCAAGGGTGGTCCAAGATGGTGGCAGCAGAAGAGGCCTAAATTTCTTCTGGTCCCAGGAATTCAGCTCGCTAAGTATTAAACCATTCTGAACCCTTACGAACTCAACAGGAGATTGAAGAAAAGAATAGCAGCAACTCTATGAACAGAAAAGCGACCACTTTCCACAGGTAGGAGATGCGGAGAAATGAATCTGAGGTGATATATGGGAAGACAGACTACGGGGGAGCGAAAATTCATCAGTCAGCAACCCCCAAGTGACAGAGCAGCGGAGCGCAAAATCAGAACTTCTAGAAGTTTGCTCCAGGTAGGGACGTCACTCTGGTGGCTAAACAGGGGGTGGGGCCCTTGTGGGGACAGTGTGGTGTCAGGACCCGTGGGGTCACAGAAAGACTGGGAATATCGGAGTGTAGCAGAGCTCCCAGGTATTAGAGCAGGGAAGCTTCTGCATAGACAGAGCCAAGGAGGGGCTCTTGACTCCAGGTTACCTCAAACCATGATCCATGGCACAGTCGGGCCACAGCTCTTCCAGCAGGGACACAAAAAGTGGCAGATCCAGCGAGACTTATCTTCCTCCCCTGGGAGGAGTGGTAACAAGAGATTGACGCAGGCATCTGCCATAGGAATCTGCTGGGTTTGGAGACTCCAAACACGGCGGTGCATCAGACCTAGAAGTGCTCATTCACAAGCTGGGTGAGCACAGAGCTTGGCTAGAGACCAGGCAGATGGGAAGGATGGGCTGCTTTTGTCTGAAGGCACACTGAGGAGTGGGGCCCTGTGCTCTTGGCTCCTACAGGCCAGAGATTGGGAGGCCGCCATCTTCATTCTCCTCCTCCAAAGCTCTACAGAAAGCCTTCAGGGAACAAAAGCTTCCAGGAGCAAACCTGAGCAGATTGCCTAACCTTGCCCTGGGCAAGTGTGGTGCAATTCTGCCTTGGGCAAAGACATTTGTGAATCACTGCAATAGGCCCCTCCCCCAGAAAATCAGCAAGAAACATCTAGCCAAGACCAAGTTCACCGATCAATGAGAACTGCAGAACTCTAGAGTGAGGGGAAAGCAACACATAGAATTCATGGCTTTTTTCCCATGATTCTTTCATCTTTCAACTTTAGTTTTTAAAAATTTTTTTATTTTTTTACTTTTTTTTTAAATTAAATCGATTTTTTAAATTTTATTTTATGATATGTTGAATTCTTTTTTTTTTTTAAAGATTTTATTTATTTATTTATTTATTTGACAGAGAGAGAGAGAGAGAGAGATCACAAGTAGGCAGAGAGGCAGGCAGAGAGAGAGGAGGAAGCAGGCTCCCTGCTGAGCACAGAGCCTGATGTGGGGCTCGATCCCAGGACCCTGGGACCATGACCTGAGCCGAAGGCAGAGGCTTTAACCCACTGAGCCACCCAGGCGCCCCTATTTTTTTACTTTTTAAAAATTTTCTTCTCTCCTTTTTCAACCAACTTATTTGATCAATTCCTTTTTTAAAATTTTTCAATTTTCATTTTTTCAGTCATATTCTATCCCTTCATTGTATTTAAACTTCTTTTTTAAACTTTATTTTATTTTTTCAGTGTTCCAAGATTCATCGTTTCTACATCACAGCCAGTGCTCCATGCAATACGTGCCCTCCTTAATACCCACCACCAGGCCCACCCATCCCCCCAACCTCTTCCTCCAAAACCCTCAGTTTGTTTCTCAGAGTCCACAGTCTCTCATGGTTTATCTCCTACTCCAAGCATAAGAAATAACATAGAGGACATTGGGAGAAGGAGATGAGAAGGGAGTTGGGGGAAATCGGAGAGGGAGATGAACCATGAGAGACTGGACTCTGGGTAACATTTTTTTTTTTTTAAGATTTTATTTTTTTTATTTGACAAAGAGAGAGTGAGAAAGCACAAGCAGGGGGGAACAGCAGAGGCAGAGGGAGAAGCAGGCTCCCTGCTAAGCAGGGAGTCTTATTCAGGACTCCATCCCAGGATCATGGGATCATGACCTGAGCCTCAGACAGATGCTTAATCAAGCCATCCGCCCCATGTATTTAACCTTACTTTTTGTATATATGTAAGTTTCTCTTTCCTTAAAAATTTGGGATGCAGTTTCTTCTAAAAGACCAAAATACACCCCAAATCTAATGTGTGGCTTTGTTCTATTCACCAGCCTGATCACATTCTTTTTTCTTTCTTCTTCTTCTTCTTCTTTTTCTTTTTTTTCCCATTTTCCTTTTCCCCCTGGCTTCAGGTCTTTTCTGATTTGTTTAGTGTATATTTCTCTGGGCTCGTTGTTACCCTTCTAGCATTGTGTTCTCTCATTCATCTATTCTTCTCTGGACAGAATAGCAAAACAGAAAAACTCACCTCAAAAAAAAAAAAAAAGAGAGAGAGAGAACAAGAAGCTGTACTGACTGTCAGGGACATAATCAATATGGACATTAGTAAGATGTCAGAACTAGAATTCAGAATAACAATTATAAAGATACTAGCAGGGCTTGAAAAAAGCATAGAAGGCACTAGGGTATCCCTTTCTGGAGAAATAAATTCTAACCAAGTCGAAATCAAAATGAAGTACAGTGAAAAATGGAGGCTATAACTGCTAGGATAAATGAGGCAGAAGAGAGAATTAGTGGTATAGAACACTAAATGATGGAGAATAAAGAAGCTGAGAAAAAGAATTTGTGATCATCAAAACATCCCTACAAGAAATATTTGAAAGTGGTCCCTGAAGCAAAGAGAGAACCCAAAAGCAACACAGACTAGAAAGGAACAGAGACAATATACAGTAACAGTTATCTTACAGGCAATACAATGGCACTAAATTCATATTTTTCAATAGTTACCTGAATGTAAATGGGCCAAATGCCCCAATCAAGACACAGGGTCTCAGATTGTATAAAAAAGCAAGACCCACTGGTGTGCTATCTGCAAGAGACTCATTTTAGACCCAAAGACACCTCCAGATTGAAAGTGAGGGGGTGGAAAACCATTTATCATGTTATGGACAAACTGCTAGAACTCATATAGGAATTCAGTCAAGTGGCAGAATATAAAATCGATGCACAGAAATCAGTTGCATTTCTATATACCAACAACAAGACAGAAGAAAGAGAAATTAAGGAGTTGATTCCATTTACAATTGCACCCAAAACCATAAGATACCTAGAATAAATCTAACCAAAGAAGCAAAGAATCTATACTCAGAAAACTACAGAATACTCATGAAAGAAATTGAGGAAGACACAAAGAAATGGAAAAATGTCCCATGCTCATGGTTTGGAAGAACAAATATTGTTAAGATGTCTATGCTACCTAGAACAATCTACACATTTAATGCAATCCTTATAAAAATACAATCAACTTTTTTCACAGAGATGGAACAAATAATCCTAAAATTTGTATGGAATCAGAAAAGATCCCGAATAGCCAGAGGAATGTTGAAAAGAAAAGCAGAGCTGGTGGCATCACAATTCTGGACTTCAAGCTCTATTACAAAGCTGTCATCATCAAGACAATATGGTACTGGCACAAGAACAAGCACATAGATCAGTGGAACAGAAAAGACAACTCAGAAATGGACCCCCAACTCTATGGTCAACTAATGTTCAACAAAGCAGGAAAGAATATCCAGTGGAAAAAAGACAGTTTCTTCAATAAATAGGGTTGGGAAAATTGGACCACCTCATGTAGAAGAAAGAAACTGGACCACTTCCTTACACCATGCACAAAAAGAGACTCAAAATAGATGAAAAACCTAAGTGTGAGACAGGATTCCATCAAAATCCTTGAGGAGAACACAGGCAGCAATCACTTTGACCTCAGCTCAGCAACTTCTTCCTAGACACATTGCTAAAGGCAAAGGACAAAAATGAACTATTAGGCTTCATCAAGTTAAAAAAAAAAAAAAAGCGGGGCGCCTGGGTGGCTCAGTGGGTTAAGCTGCTGCCTTCGGCTCAGGTCATGATCTCAGGGTCCTGGGATCGAGTCCCGCATCGGGGTCTCTGCTCAGCAGGGAGCCTGCTTCCCTCTCTCTCTCTCTCTGCCTGCCTCTCCATCTACTTGTGATTTCTTTCTGTCAAATAAATAAATAAAATCTTAAAAAAAAAAAAAAAAGCTTTTGCAGAGCAAAGGAAATAGTCAACAAAACCAAAAGACAACTGACAGAATGGGAGAAGACATTTGCAAATGACATCAGATAAAGGGCTAGTAAGCAAAATTTTAAAAAATGTATTTAACTCAACACCTAAGAAACAAATAATCCAATCAAGAAATGGGGAGAAGATATGAACAGACATTTCTGGAAAGAAGACATCCAGATGGCCAAAAGATACATGAAAAAGTGCTCAACATCACTCAGCTTCAGGGAAATACAAATCAATACCTCAATGAGAGACCACTTCACACCAGTAAGAATGGCTACAATTAACAAGTCAGGAAATAGCAGATGTTGGTGAAAATGCAGAGAAAGGGAAACCCTCCTACACTGTTGGTGGGAATATAAGCTGGGGGACCCACAATGTAAAACAGGATGGAGGTGTCTCAAAAAGGACAATAGAGCTACCCTATCACTGAGCGATTGCACTATTGGGTATTTATCTGAAAGATACAAATGTAGTAACCTGAAGAGGCTTGTGCACCCCAGTGTTTATAACAGCAATGTCCACAATAGTCAAACTATGGAAAGATGTCGTGTATATATATAACGGAATATTATGCAGTCATCAAAAAATGAAATCTTGCCATTTGCGATGATGTGGGTGGAACTAGAGTTTATTATGCTAAGCCAAATAAGTCAATCAGAGAAAGGTAAGTATCATATGATCTCACTGACATGTGGAATTTGAGAAACAAGGCAGAGGATCTCAGGGGAAGAGAGGAAAAAATGAAACAAGATGAAACCAGAGAGGGAGACAAACCATAAGAGACTCTTAATCTCAGGAAACAAACTAAGGGTTGCTGGAGTGGAGAGGGGTAGAGGAAGGGTGTGGGTTATAGACATTGGGGCGGATATGTGTTGTGATGAGCACTGTGTAGGTGTGAGACTGATGAATCACAGACTTGTACCCCTGAAATAAATAATACATTATATATAAATTAATTAATTAAATCTTTAAAAAAAAGTAAGCAACTACCACAATCTTTCCTTATATCCTGTTAACATTATAAATAGTCTCATATCTTGTCAGTGTGTTTTTGGAGTTTCATGGGTGACATCACCATTTCAGTAGAATCTGGGTTAAACACTGTGTTGTGTGGCAAAGGTTTGCTAGTTCATAAGAATTTGCTGAAAGCTGGGCGCTTGGGTGGCTCAGTGGGTTAAGCCTCTGCCTTCGGCTCAGGTCGTGATCTCAGGGTCCTGGGATTGAGTCCCGCATCAGGCTCTCTGCTCAGCAGGGAGTCTGCTTCCCTCTCTCTCTCTCTCTGCCTGCCTCTCTGTCTACTTGTGATCTCGCTCTGTCAAATAAATAAATAAAATCTTAAAAAAAAAAAAAAAGAATTTGCTGAAAGCTATATGTCCTATGACTCAGTACTAGTCAGCAAAAAAAAAAAAAAAAAAAAAAAAAAAAAAAAGAATTATAATCTTTGAGTCCATAGTTTCTTGAGTCCATAGTTTCTTGTATCCTGGAGGAATTTGCAAGTTTGGGAAACTCAGAAAGGAAGGAATCAGATAAATCACCTGAGTAAAGGATGAGGTCTCCTTAGAATAAGATTGAGTTTTCATAATCATCCCACATGTTGAGTCAGATATCCTATCCCATAGAAATTTTGTATTTATGCTCATGCCAAGAGGTAAAATTGTTTCTGTAGAAATGAGGAATAAATGAATCTGTTGAGAGACTGTAGGAGTCTCTTATGCTTATGCTAATGAAGATGCTTTTGGTTTAGCTGACTTGACAGGTGCAACTGGCTGAACTCAAGGGGGAAAATGGGAGGCTGCCAATGTCTCCCTTGTTGTTTCTGAAGGTGTCAAGAAACTGTAAGATGACTGTGCAAATCGCTCCAGGTAGACTGGAACAGAGCCATTCCAGTGCCTGAGAAATGTCACTGAAGACAGTCCTTCTAAAGGTGTGGCTATATTCTGTATGACTTCATCAGACATACAGGACCCAAGAAAATGAGAGTGCTTGGATAAGGCAAGGAGGGCTTGTGAATGCCAAGCTTGACTGATTCTGAGACAAGGTCAGATGAAACAGGAGGCTTTTGTATTTTTGTTCTGTGGATTAGGGTGTGTTCCTGTATTTCCCATTCTGTAGAGTCTGGTTTTTCTAATAATATTAATACTGCAGAAGTTCTATTCTGAAGGAAGTCAACATTTGTGAATGAAGTAGCTGATAATACCATAGAAGGAATGCCCTCAGAGAAAGCAAAAGAGGGAAGTTTGGATGGCTCAGTCAGTTAAAGCATCTGACTTCGGCTCGGGTCATGATCCTGGGGTCCTGGAATTGAGTCCTGAGTAGGGCTCCCTGCTCAGCAAGGAGCCTGCCTCTCCCACTCACTCTGCTTGTGTTTTTTTTTTTTTTTTCTCTCTCTCTCTCTCAAATAAATAAATAAATAAAATCTAAAAAAGAAAAAGAAAGAAAGCTAAAGAGTATTCTAGGTTTGTTGTCAAGGCACTTCCTTAAATGAATTTTGCGATACCACTGTGTGTAGTGGGCTTTTAATCTTCACATGCCTTAGAGTATTTGGCATAAGGTCAGGATCAGGGTTAGGAGCGAACTAACTGTCTTAAGGCAGCAAATAAGCTAGGAATTGATGATGCCTCATCTTTAAGGATCCAGTGATCTACTCTAAGGTGGGTAATGAAACAGACAGGCTTGCTTAGTAACTGTTTGGGTCTTCTTTGAGATTTTTGAAGTAATCTCCAACCTTCAATACTATATCCTAAAATTTGTGGAAGATACTTAGAGGAAGCTTGATATTGAAAAACTTGCACTGGCTCCGGCAGTATTGCAGAAACCTCATATTCCATAGGCCAGTAGAATTGTAGACAGTGACCTCGTGAAGGAACAACATGCCCAGGATCTTCAGCCAAGACTGGAAGATTCCACAGGTGCTTGCTTATCTTACTTTTGAATGGGTTCATAGTCACTAAAGAAGGATCCAAGTGGAAATAGTCTGCCAAAGAGATTCTTTTGAACACCAAGAACTTCAGCAGCTGCTTTCACAGTAATTTCAGCTAAAATGGTAGAAACTCCTTTGAGCCTCCTTGGACCCTGACACTGAAGATTTAAAAGAATAACACAGCATGGATTATTGCTTTATTAGCATTCTTTTAATTTTATGTAGTTCTTTAGAGTATATATAATATTCTCACATATCATCTCATTGCTATCTCTAGTAATGAGGAGGGAGGGAACGGCTAGTATTATAATCCCTAGTTTATAGTTGGAGAACCTGATTCAAAACAGCTAAATAAAATCCTAAAGACACACAGTAAGTGCCTGATGCTGATTCAGGTGTTCTGACTTCAAACTGGAAGGTAGGGAAGTCAGTAGAAAAGTTGTGGGTTTTGGAGTTAGAAAGTTTACCAATTCAGTTTGTCACTTGGACTAGTTATATGATCTTGAGTTATTTAACTGATATGAACTTTAGTTTCATTTTTCTTTTTCTTTTTTTTAAGATTTTATTTATTTATTTGACAGGCAGAGATCACAAGTAGGCAGAGAGGCAGGCAGAGAGAGAAGAGGAAGCACGTTCCCCATGGAGCAGAGAGCCTGACGCGGGGCTTCATCCCAGGACCCTGGGATCATGACCTGAGTGGCAGGCAGAGTCTTTAACTCACTGAGCCACCCAGGCGCCCCTAAACCTTAGTTTCTTAAAGTAGGTAAAATGACGTTTACCTTGCAGAGCTATTTTGAGTATTAATTAATAGAAGGCACTGTGCCAGTTCCTTGGCACACAGATAAGTCCTTTACTCTACTGTGCATTTCCTGTTTCTTTCTTTCCTTTTCCACTTTGCTGGGAGCTTTCTTATCCTTCTCCTCCCTGTTTGCCTCCTTGTGTCCTTCTGCTCGTCCTACCTTGTGTCTTTTCCCCCCTTTACATACTTCCTTTTATCCTGTATCCTTCTCTTCCTTCCATCCTTCCCTTCATTTTGCTTTGCTATGTTATACTTCTTTATCTCACAGCTTTTGCATCTAGAACAACAGTGGATCTCCTCTTAGATGGAAGTACTGGCTTGGGAGTCACCAAATGTGCTCTTTGAAGGAAAAGTGCCCATGGTTGGGCTTCAGTTCAGAGTGGAGTCATGACACCAATGACTAGAAGACCTTGGCTGTGCTGAATGAAAACTCAAGCAATAACTCTCACAGATCCCAAAATACTTTGAGGGTGGAATAGCCCCAGGGTACTGTTGAAACGAGCAGGCATGCTAAACCAAAAGATTAAGTATATAAAACTATAAAAAGTATTCTAGATCTTTGAAGAGTAGGAATATATGATTTATTTTTAGGGTATAATGAGTGGGTTATGTTTGTGATGCATTCTTTTTTAAATTTTATGTATTCATTTCAGGGAGAGAGACAGAGAGAGAACAAGCAGGAGGCAGGGGTAGAGGGAGAAGTAGACTCTCCACTGAGCAGGGAGCCAGATGCAAGATTCGATGTCAGGACCCTGAGATCATGACCTGAACAAAAGGCAGATGCTTAACCACCTGAACCTCCCAGGTGTCCCTTGTGATGCATTCTTAAGGCTTGCATTTCTTCCTTCGTCTCCAAGGCTTTCAAATGTGGTAACTCCCTGTGGAAACCACAAGGCTTGCTAGTCTCTCCATCCTTATTTTCTGCCACTCCCCCACTTGCCCTGTGTTCTAGCAATACCAAATTTCATGTGGCTTCCCAAATACACAGGTTTGTTGTAACCATTGGTTTTTGTAACTATTAAACAAGTCTGTACTTGTAAATCACGCCAATGGTTTTTGTAACCATTAAACAAGTCATTCCTTCCACCTATAGTGCCTTTTCCTCCTTTTCTAGCTAGCTTCTTCAACTTCAAAAATATGTCATGGACATTACTCATCTCAAAAGTTTTTGCCAACATCCTCGCCCAAAATTGAGTTAAGCTACTGATTTTTTTTTAAAGATTTTATTTATTTATTTGACAGGCAGAGATTACAAGTAGGCTGAGAGGCAGGCAGAGAGAGAGGAGGAAGCAGGCTCCCTGCTGAGCTACTGATTTTTTAAAAAATATTTATTTAGGGGCGCCTGGCTGGCTCAGTGGGTTAAAGCCTCTGCCTTCGGCTCAGGTCATGATCCCAGGGTCCTGGGATTGAGCTCTGCATCGGGTTTTCTGCTCAGCAGGGAACCTGCTTCCTCCTCTCTCTCTCTGCCTGCTTCTCTGCCTACTTGTGATCTCTGTCTGTCAAATAAATAAATAAAATCTTAAAAAAAAAGATTTATTTATTCATTTGAGAGAGAGGCATGGGTGTATCACGCATGTGTACAACTTGGGGAGGGGCAGAGAGAGAATCTTGGAGCAGACTCCCTGCCATGGAGCCTGCGGTGGGAGCCTGAGGTGGGGCTCAAGCCCATCACTGGTGAGATCAAGCCTGAAATGGAAACCAAGAATCAGACACCCAACCAACTGAGCCACTCAAGCTCCCAGCTACTAATTTTACCTCTGTATCTAGCATATGGTTCTGTTACTTCATTCATTGCACTGTGATTTTTTAGTTATTATTATTAGTTATTAGTTATTATTAGTTATTATTTTTTACATTTCTGCATACCCTTCTGGACTATTAGACTGAGTTCCTTAGTGGCAGTTTATTTATTTTATCTCCTACTCCTAGCTCAGGAAACTGGCAAACAGTTGGCACTCAGAAAATTCTTATCTAATGAATGAATGAATAAATGAACAAAACAATGAGAAAAAGTTGCAATAATAAATGCAGGAACACTTTATAAATTGTGAGTTGCTACATAGGAGTTAGTTATTATTGGCCTGAAGTATACTTTTCATAGTTTTGCATAAAAATCCTTTTAGAAATGAAAAGCAACTTTGCAAAGATAAACTTCAACATTTTAGGTTAAGAGAAAGAGCAAATGACAAGGTTTCTTCCATATTGGAAAGTTATTTGAAGAAAATTAAAAAAAATATTCAATATGTAGAACTGCCTTTTGATCTATTTTTTCATAGATACTACATGAGCACAATATAAAATTCACAAGGCACTTTTTTTTTTTTTTTTTTTTTTTACCCCCTATCCTGGTTGCCCAATCTCCAGTTTCTCTCCTTCCTTTATCATCATATTCAGACATAGTCTATGTTTGTAAGGCATGTGTATATGGGATGCTGCCTTTTGAAGGAGAAACAGAGAAAGGAGTTTTTTCAATTAATGCATGGGTCCTGGGTATAAAATAAAATGGTATAAAAATAAAAAATTTAGTTCTCAAGATGTCACTTATCTGGAGAGGTTTTTTCCCAATTCAATGAAATTCTACAATAAGCTTTAATATCCCAGTGAAATGTCTCTACTTTTGTGAAGATCTTCTGTTCCTCACTCTTTCCCCAATGTAAGATTTTATGTCAAATCCTGATGAGGCAAAGATTTAGATCTTTCAACCAAACCCATAAGCTAAGCATCATATAGAGCTGCCTTGGTATTTTTAATGAGGACACTTACCCATTTGGAGAAGCAATTAAGCAATTAAGCTTTCTTACTCACTCCATTCCAGGCCAGCATGTGAAGGGTAAAGATGATGGAGGCTGTTTGTGTTTGCTGAAACAGAAATCTCCAGTTATTAGCATCGTGATTTCATAATCTTCTCTCATCTTAGAGGTCAGTCCTTGCAAGGTCTTGGTAGGAGAATTGTGTTCCAGCTCTTGACAGTTTGATTTTATGAACAATATAATGTCCAATTTCACATGAAACAAAGTATGACATTGCTATAGAAAGGAGTTTTAAGGGGCACCTGGGTGGCTCAGTGGGTTAAAGCCTCGACCTTTGGCTCAGGTCATGATTTCAGGGTCCTGGGATCGAGGCCCGCATTGGGCTCTCTGCTCAGCAGAGAGTCTGCTTCCCTTCCTCTCTCTCTGCCTGCCTCTCTGCCTACTTGTGATCTCTGTCTGTCAATTAAATCAATAAAATCTTTAAAAAAAGAAAAAGAAAGGAATTTTAAAATTGCTTGCTTTGTCTCTGTGGCGGAGCATTGATAACAAGAGTTAAAGATCTGTTGAAGTCTTTGTCAACTTTAACCATAAATCCAGTTTTAAAAAAAAAAACCCTAATAATAAATACTCTTTCATCTCATGCTTTTTTAAAAAAGATTTTATTTATTTATTTGACAGAGATCACACGCAGACAGAGAGGCAGGCAGAGAGAGAGAGAGAGGAGGAAGCAGGCTCCCTGCTGAGCAGAGAGCATGATGCAGAGCTCCATCCCAGGACCCTGAGATCAAGACCTGAACTGAAGGCAGAGGCTTAACCCACTGAGCAACCCAGGCACCCCAGGCTTTTTTTTTTTTTTTTTTTAAGATTTTATTTATTTCTTTGAGAGAGAGGGAGAGAGAGAGAATGAGTGGTGGGGGGGAGCAGCAGGAGAGAGAGAAACAGACTCCCCGCTGAGCAGGAATCCAACAGGGTGCTGATCCCAGGACCTGGAGATCATGACCTGAGCCGAAGGCAGACACTCAACTGACTGAGCGACCCAGGTGCCCCTTATCTCAGGCCTATAAAGTCCTTATGAAAAACACAAACTTTGAGAAGAAATCACAATATAGTCATTAAACTCCTTAACATACTTGGCTAAGTATTTTGCCAAAAAAAGTTTTACCAAAACCTAGCAACTGTTTAATATGACTGACAAGGCTTGTGTATAAAAATGCTATATTCTATTAAATTTGGATGTTGAATTATTTTTCTTTTCAAACTGGCTTCCTCATAGTTGATGTTATTTATCAGCCTTTAAGAATACTTTAGTTTTCTGGGTGCCTGGGTGGCTCAGTGGGTTAAGCCGCTGCCTTTGGCTCAGGTCATGATCTCAGGGTCCTGGGATCAAGTCCCGCATTGGGCTCTCTGCTCAGCGGGGAGCCTGCTTCCTCCTCTCTCTCTGCCTGCTTCTCTGCCTACTTGTAATCTCTCTCTGTCAAATAAATAAATAAAATCTTAAAAAAAAAAGAATACTTTAGTTTTCTTAGTTAGTGCTCTGGCACACCTACCTATAAACTATTACAGGATCAAGCTGGAAAATTTTAGCCCTATTTATTTTTACTATCTATATGGATGCAATGCTGAACAGATAGGTAAGAGCTACTTGGGTGCTTACCTGACTTATTTGCCCTTGGAAGGCATATGGAGAAATTGGATAATAGAATAATTTTTCAATAATAGCATCTACACCTAGCATGCCACAAAGAACTTGAATCTCCTCACGGGTGGGGGGAGCAGGCACAGTCAGCATATTCAGGGACGCAGATGTCAGAGTCAGCCCAGGATCTGGTATCACTAAAACTCTTCTGATCCCAACAAAGGGGCAAAGCAGAACCAGCATTGTCTACCATGTATTTCTTACTGGTATCCACTGCTTTGGTATAGTTAACTCCATTTAGGCTACTGGATATCACTGTACTGAACCTCAAAGTGTTTGAAAAAAACAGCAACATTTGAGCGCAGCCAATCAGTATTTCCTGGGAAGGGGGAAATAGATTTTATCTATAGAGCAATTGTTAAGGTTTAGAATCTTTTTGTTTTTATATATCATTGACATCAATTAATGAAGAATTAAAATAAAAATTCTGGGGGCACCTGGGTGGCTCAGTCAGTTGAGCCTGGCATCAGACTGCACGCCAGGTGGGGGAGCCTGCTTGGGATTCTCTCTCTCCCTCTCCCTCTGCCCTACCAACCTCTGCTTGCTCTCGCGTGTTCCCTCGCTCTGAAATAAACAAGTAAATCTTAAAAAAATAAAGTAAAAATTCTCCTCGCTTAAAACACGACTGCTCTGTGGTGACTGTCAAAGGAGTAAGAGAGGGAAACTCAGTAGTGTGCATTGTGACATAGTATCTGCTCTGTACTGCTAGCTGTTGTGACCTCCATCTAGCTCTACCTAGAGATTGAGGTGGGACTCTTCGAAGAATGAATGAATGTGATAATATCATAAAAAAATTACAAAATAACAACACCAAAAAACCTTCCTCAGAGACAGCCTTATTCTCACTTTCATCTGTCCAGGTATTAGACACCAGAATGCTCGTCCCACTTTTGCCCATGACTCCCTGCCTTCGGGAAAACTTCCCTCTCCTACCTTTGATGATCTGATGTAGCTGCCAATTACAGGGACTCATCTTTCTGGCCAAAGGGGTGAGCAAATGACTCAGTCATTTGGTCAGTCATGATACTTAGTGCCTCTTGCCACCAGGAAAGACCGGATTTGGGTAGAAGACCCAGGCTTGGCTTACCAAAGTCTTTTCCTGTTTTCTGGCATTTTTATCTGAAAATGTTGGGACATAAAATTTCTCACTTTCCTCCAGGGTTGCTCTGTCAACCTCCAGCTACCTTCCCCAGTCCCCCACCGGCTTCTCCCTCTCAGCCTCTCTTGGCACTTCAGTCCAGCTCAGAACAGCTAAGTCATATTCAGGCACTTTTGAAAATGTGGAATAATCCTCGGTGCCAGTTATCAACATCTTGTGAGAAGGGATTGATTTTTTTTTTTAGAGAGTTTTTTGTTCTTTGTTTGTTTGTTTGTTTGAGGGAGAGCGAGAGAGAGTGCATGCACACAAACATGGGGGGGGAGGGGCAGAAGGAGAGGGAGCGAGAGAATCTTAAGCAGGCTCCACCCCGAACACCCGAGCCCACTTGGGGCTTGATCTCACGACCCTGAAACCATGACCTGAGCCAAAATCAAGAGTCAGAGTCTTAACCGGCTGTGCCACCCAGGCACTGCACTGAATTGCTCTTTACAGCATTTCCTCATTATGGTGAGCACAATGCCAGTAGAGGGTATGGGACAGATATCTCAGGAAGAAGGAGCTTTGTGGTGTCAGGGGTCAGTGTGCTCTGTTTCGCTCTGTTAGCTCCTGCTGAAAGGCGCATCCATGTTGTGTGGAGGGGGAGGTCCAGGGACACCGCGACACAATGGCCGCTGGTGACCTTGCAGCCACGCCCAGGCCCAGCTGACCCCTTCACCACAACTCTTCTTACAGGGACACTGGATTGTTCCGGACCTCCTGTCAGCAGTGGCACCTGGACCCTCTCTGTGTGCCATCTGACCAGCCTTGGCTTGTCTGTGCCCTGGAGGGTGCTGCTTGCAGCCTGGTGACTGAGGACAAGCTTTGGTTCAGGTAACCCAGCAGATGTCCCTGCCACTCCACAGGTGACAACCATACTTTCCTTAATGAGGTCTAAACCCTACCCTTGGGGAGTGGGCCCTCCTCCAAGTTCTCTCTTCCTTGGGAACTCTCCAACAGCCTAGATGCCCACCCTCTAGAGTTGTCTTTATATCGTTTAAATTTACTCTCCTATTCTAGTTTAATAATTCTTTATATAAAACTTCCCTTATTATTAGTGTGTATTTTCTGTCTCCTGATTGGACCCAAACAGAGTAACCCATTCTTATTCTTTTCTTTTCTTTCTTTCTTTCTTCCTTCCTTCCTTTCTTTCTTTTTTAAAATTTTTTTTTGAAAGTCACGTGCTCTACTGACTGAGCCAGCCAGGCACCCCTAGCCTGTTATTCTTTTTTTTTTTCTTTAAGATTTATTATTTTTATTTTTGGTGCACCTGGGTGGCTCAGATGGTTAACAGTCTGCCTTCGGTTCAGGTCATGATACCAGGGTTCTGGGATCAAGCCCTGTATCAGGTTCCTTGTTCAGTGGGGAGCCTGCTTCTTCCTCTTCTTCTGCCATTCCCTCTGCTTATCATCTCTGGCTCTCTCCATCTCTCTTTCAAATAAATAAATGAAATATTTTTTAAAAAGCTTTATATTATTTATTTCAGAGAGAGAGCAGATGAGTTGAGGGGGAGGGGCAGAGGGAGAGAGAAAGAAATCTCAAGCAGACAGCCCACTGAGTGCAGAGCCTGACATCGGGCTCAATCCCAACACCCTGGCCTGAGCTGAAACCAAGTTTGGTGCTCCACTGACTGCGGCACCCAGGTGTGCCCCACTAACCTGCTATTCTTAATATTACTTTTAGTTTCTGTGATTGGCTTGGATCTTTTCTGACCTCTGTGTTGCTTATGTTTTTATTTTTATTCTACCTCTGGAGTGCTGTATAAAATGGGAGAAGCAATGGCTGTCTTATGTGCTATCATGCGTAAGAGAGAGTTTGTAAATTATAAAGTAGCATTTTATGTGTGTTGTTCTTATTACCTAATGATGCTTCTTATCTTTCTGGATCTTCCTTCTCCTCACCTTCTGTCTGAACGTTTCTGGAAGGCTGGTTCTTGACTTTTGCCTTCTCCCTATTCCCTTGCTTCCCATAGCGTCATGCCAGTCTCTTGCTGGAACTCTGGGCTCACATCTCCATTACTATCTTCAGTTATTCTTCACTGTCCAGAGGTTGGAGGATAATGTCCTAAATGTTTAATTTGACAGTCAAGGCCCCATTAATTGCATAATGTGCAAGGCACTGTTCTAGATGCTGGGCACACAGAAGTAAGTAAGATAGGTAAAACCTTTACTTTGATGGAATTTATATTCCATAGTTTAATCATAATCTATCCATTCAGACATATCTCCCTTCATCAACTTGTGTTTCAAGGGAAAGTGAACATTTCATTGTTATTTTCCTGTCCCTTTACTAAGTATTGTACCTGAAATGATCTTCACTTTCTTGGTCCATCCAAACCCAAGCTTTCTTCAAGATCTGGTTTAAACCCATCCATGAATCCTCAGTAGAAACCCCCAAAGCACTTTTTATAGCAGTAGTTCACAACTTTGCCCCATGACAACTAATCTGAGAGATAAAATATGCCCTTTTGTAATAGTGGCTTCATATGCATCTATTCTCAGTGGGTAAAGGAAGGGTTTTTACCAGAATCTCAGCACATGGGTGTGAAGAGTCTTCCCAGCCATAGAAAGCTATGGCTTCTTCCCTGTTGAGAACCACTGGTCTATACCTTATGCTTCTCAATGAAATGTGTGCTGCTTTTAAAACATTTTCATCATTCAGGGCACCTGGGTGGCTCAGTGGGTTAAAGACCCTGCCTTCGGCTCACGTCATGATCTCAGGGTCCTAGGATTGAGCCCCGCATCAGGCTCTCTGCTCAGCAGGGAGTCTGCTTCCTCCTCTCTCTCTGCCTGCCTCTCTGCCTATTTGTGATCTTTCTCTGTCAAATAAATAAATAAAATCTTAAAAAAAAAACATTTTCATCATTCAGATTCTCGTGCATCATCTCTTTAAATAAATGGTAATGCATTAGAAAGAAGTCAGTGGAGGGGGCACCTGAATGGCTTAGTTGGTTGAGCGTCTGACTCTTAGTTTTGGCTCAAGTCATGATCTCAGAGTTGTGAGATCAAGCCCTGAGTCAGGCTCTGTACTTGGTGCAGAGTCTCCTTGAGATTCTCTCCCTCTTCTTCTGTCCCTCCCCTTGCTTGCATGTTCTCTCTCTCAATAAATAAATAAAAAAGAAAAAAAGAAAGAAGTCAGTGGGTCTACTGCTTCTTGACAGTCTTCTCAGCCCACAATTCATGGTTGTATGTACAGAGGGCCCCCAATTTACAATGATCTGACTTACAATGGTTTGACTTTATGATGGTGCAATACATGTTTAGTAGAAAGCACATTTTGAATTTCAAGTTTGGATCTTCTCCCCGGCTAGGGATATGGAATGTGATCCTCTCTTATGATGCCAGATAGAAGCAGCCACAGTTCCCAATCAGATGTAGGATCATGAGGTACATGGCTGGTTTACTTATGCAAACACTGTATTATAAAATTGGCCTTGTACTAGGTGATTTTGCCCAGCTGTAGGATAATGCAAGGGTTCTGAGTACATTTAACATGAGCTAGATTAAGCTATGATGTACTATAGGCAAAGTGTATGAAATGCCTTTTTGACTTACAATATTTTTCAATGTTCAGTGGGTTTGCCAGGACATAGCTCCATCATAAGTTGAAGAAGATCTGTATTACACATAGAATGTTAAGAAATATTGAAATGATCATTGGTTTTAATTGTAAATTGCAAATATATATGTAGAAATAATTATATATATAAATTATATATGTGTGTGTGTATATATATCTCACCTTAACAACCATTGCTAATGCTTTCCATTTTTTTCCCCAAAGGATTTTGAAGCCCATTTGGTCTTGCGCACTAACTTTCAGATGGAAAAATCAAGGTTACAGCTAAATATAAGAGTTAAAGCTATAAAACTTCTAGAAAAAAACTTAGGGAAATACTTCATGACCTTGTTAGGCAAAGAATTCTTTTTTTTTTTTTAAAGATTTTATTTATTTATTGGACAGATAGAGATCACAAGTGGGCAGAGAGGCAAGAAGAGAGAGAGGAGGAAGCAGATTCCCTGCTGAGCAGAGAGCCTGATGCTGATGTGGGGCTTGATGTGGGGCTTGATCCCAGGACCCTGGGACCGTGACCTGAGCCGAAGGCAGAGGCTTTAACCCACTGAGCCACCCAGGCACCCCTACGCAAAGAATTCTTAAATAGGATATAAAAAGCACATAATTATTAGAATGATTAAAAAAATTTAAGTTGACAATACCAAGTGCTGGCAATGATGCAGAAACTCCTGCATTGCTAATGAAGTTGCAAAATGGCATAAGCAATTTGAAAATTACACTGAGAGTTTTCTACAAAGCTAATCACATACTTATAGAATTTATCAAATGTATAGCTTATTATTATTATTTTTAGGGGCAATGTAATAATACAGAACCGCAAATATGAAGCTACCTTAAAGATTAACATTTTGTGGGGCGCCTGGGTGGCTCAGTGGGTTAAAACCTCTGCCTTAGGCTCAGGTCATGATTTCAGGGTCCTGGAATCGAGCCCTGCATCGGGTTCTCTGCTTGACAGGGAGCCTGCTTCCCCCTTTCTCTCTGCCTGCCTCTCTGCCTACTTGTGATCTCTGTCAGTCAAATAAATAAATAAAATCTTTTAAAAAAAGAAAGATTAACATTTTGCTTTTCAATGAGGCAATCTTTCCTTACATCATCTCTTAATATATTTTTTTTCTGCATTTAAATCACCACCTAGCTGTCTCTTTCAGGTAGACATCCCCACCTCATTTGTCTCCTAGAAACACTTCCCATCCTTTAGGACTTTTAGCTATTTATCTTATTCCCTCTTTAATTTCTCCACATTCTTTCACACAAGGAGAGTGAACGTAGCCACTAATGAAGGGCTTCATCTTTTTTTTTTTTAAGATTTTATTTGTTCATTTGATAGACAGAGATCACAAGTAGGCAGAGGCAGGCAGAGGGAGGGGGGAAGCAGGCTCCCTGCTGAGCAGAGAGCCTGATGCAGGGCTCGTTCCCACGACCCCGAGACCATGACCTGAGCTGAAGGCAGAGGCTTCAACCCACTGAGCCACCCAGGCACCCCATGTTTCATCTTGTGTAAATATAAAAAGAGCATTTCAATAAAATGATTACTAGGGAAAAAAATGTAATAAAGTACTAGCAACATGTTTGAAGCTGCCTTTGGAAAATTAGCCACTTCCACCCTTTCCCCATGTCTGCTGGTTCTGAGGATCCATCCTTGAAATCCCTAGGAATACAATGATGGTGCCGGGCGGGAATGAAAGGGAATGTGAATCTGGACAAATTGCCATTTGCTTCACAGTAGCTTCTTGAAGATAATGACCCAAGAAAGTTAGAATCCCTCATCCTGATGAGTCCTGAAAACAGAAAGCTCCCTCCAGCCCACAGTTTGTAGTCTTCTTATTAGGTATTTTATTTTATTTTATTTAAGATTTTATTTATTTATTTGAGAGAGAGACAGTGAGAGAAAGCATGAGAGGCGAGAAGGTCAGAGGGAGAAGCAGACTCCCCATGGAGCTGGGAGCCCGATGCGGGACTCGATCCCGGGACTCGATCCCGGGACCGTGACCTGAGTCGAAGGCAGTTGCTTAACCAACTGAGCCCACCCAGGCGCCCTTATTAGGCATTTTAAGTTTTAACTATAGAATGCATCAGTCAGAGAGCGGCAAATACCATACGATTTCACTCATAGGTGGAATTTCAGAAACAAAACAAATGAGCAAAGAGAAAAAGAGAGAAGGGTGGGGGAGAGGCAAATCAGGAAACAGACTCTGAACGAGAGAGAACAAACTGCTGGTGACCAGAGGGGAGGTGGGTGGGGGGTGCGGGAAATAGGTGATGGGGATGAAGGCGCACGCTTGCGATGAGGACTAGGTGATGCATGGAAGGGTATTGTACCTGTGAAACTAATATGACACTGTATGTTAACTAACTGGAATTAACATTTTTTTAAAAAATGAAGTTTCTAAAATCTTTAAAAAAAAAATAGGGGCGCCTGGGTGGCTCAGTGGGTTAAAAAAATGAAGTTTTAACCGCAGAATGATGAAAGGAAAGTGGTGGAATGAATAGGAATTCTTTGGATTGAAGAGAGTTAGACCTGGATTCTTGTCCCGTATGCAATTAAGGAGCTGGGACACCTTGGAAAAATCTGTTTTCTCGGAGTCTCAGACTTGCAGTTGTTAAGTGAGGGAGGGTCAGACTCAAAGCTCCCTATGGTCCCTTTTGGCTCTTGCGATTTCTGATCTTGTACTTATAGGTGTCACGAACATTACTAGACTGAATTGTTGTCTCCTGTGGCAATCTTAAGAGCATTAACAGAAGTAACTTCTCTTGCTTACTTGGCTCTCAAGAGGGAAGCACTTCAGTGACTCGAGAGGGTTGAAGAGAGGGAACACTTCAAATTCCCTTTCATAACATACACTCTTAAAGAAATCCTAAGCCAGGTTACTGGATAGCTTGAGAATATGTCATTGAGTCACTTACAAAGGGCTACTAGCCATTTAAATATGTAGAAACTTTGGTTTTTTTTCCTCTATTCCTTGCAACAAGTGGTAGCAATTAGGATTTAAGTAAGTCAGGCTTTGCCAGAGTTTAAGAATCTGTATTCCTTTTGGGGAACAAGATGATCGAAGAAGTAATTAATAGAGAAATGATCTCACAGTTTAAAAATCTTGACTTTAAGGTCCTCTTCCAAAAGAAAAGGACATTTTATATGCAAGGTCTAAAAACCATGCCAATACAAAATCTGTGGCTAGAAAATTCATGAAGTTTTGAACTTATAAAGATTAGAGTTTGCTTCTTTTTCTTTCCTGAGCACTCTGCATGCAATGTTGCCCCATAACTGTTTATTTACAGTGACTGTGGGGGTCATTCCTTTTTAGCCTAATTCCAAAACTAGAAAATTCAGAGACAAGAGAGTAAATGATTTGTTTCATTGATTATCAGTTTGGTTTCCATTGATTTTCATCTTTCTGTACTCTTATATTTTAGGAGTATTAGCTTTAACAGCTGGATTTTTATTTTTATTTTTATTTTTTTAAGATAGCCTCCACGAGGGGTGCTTGGGTGGCTCAGTGGGTTAAACTTCTCCTTTTGGCTCAGGTCATGATCTCAGGGTCCTGGGATTGAAACTCACATCAGGCTCTCTGCTCAGCAGGGAGCCTGCTTCACCCCCCCCCCCCGCACCCCCTGCCTGCCTCTGTGATATCTCTCTGTGTGTCAAATAAATAAATAAAATCCTTTTTTTTTTTTTTTTAAAGATAGGCTCCATGCCCAATGTGGGGCTTGATCTCATGACCCTGAGATCGGGAGTTGCATGTTTTACCAACTGAACCAGCCAGGCACCCCTGAACACCTGAATTTTTAAAAATTCAGTCTGACATTTGCCTTTTTTTAATGGGAAAATTTAACAGATTTTCATTTGTTAGGATTATAGAAATAAATCTTATTATGTCTTTTCTTTTTGCATTACCTTTCTGCCTCCCCTCCTCACTATTGCTGCCTTTTAAATTCATTAAGTTTTCTTTTCTTCTTAGCTGGTTGAAGATATTATTCCAATATCTTCTGGCTTCTATCATTGCTGTTGAAAAGTCAGGAGTCGGCCTAACTGTTATTTCGCTATGAGTAATTATTATTCCATTGTGGATAATGTGCCTTCTCTTTGCATGCTTTTGGAGTCTTCTTATCTTTCAATGTTTGCAGCTATAACTAGGTATAGGTCTTTTTTCCCCTCTCATTTTGCCTTTTTCATTTGTTTCAGTTTGGTTTTCTTGGTCTGTGTCTTTTAACAGTTCTGGGAAATTCCCATCTATTATCCTGACAAATACTATTTCTTACTTATTCTATTACCTCATTCTGGAATGATAATTATAACTCTCTACATCCTAGGTCTTTCAAATTTCTATTTCAAATCCTTCATCTCTGGGATATATTCTGAATTTCTTTGTATCTTTCTTGCAGTTCTCAAATTGTCTCTTCAGGTGTAGCTAACCTGCGATTACTCCAGTGTCCCTTGATATTTTTATCAATTTAATTTTTGACTTCTTGAAATTCTATTTGCTTCTGTTAAAAAATCTTTTCATTTATCTCTAGTGCCTCATGTTCTTTATTTATATTTTGAGTTTTCACTTTTATTCCTTTAAACATATTAGATATAGTTATTTCATATTCTGTGTCTAATAGCTCCAACATCAGAAGGCTTTTTGGATTGTTTTTCCCCTGTTGTCCCTGCCATCTCTTATTCATGGCACCTTTCTTCCTTGTATTTTATGGGATTCAACAGAGTTATTCCTTTTCCTTGGATCTTTATGCAAATGTTTGAGGCCTGGATTTTATTTTCTTTTGCTAGACATCTAAGGGGCAATAAATCTGAATAAAATTTTTAGCTTAAGTTTGCTTTTTTGTATTTTTGTCATTTTAGATCACAGTCACTGTACAAGTTCAGGCTGGAAATCCTGGTGAGAATCAGACCATTAGTTTCTGTCAGAGAGTGCTTTTGGTTTGAAGGTCTGAATATTTCTTACTTTCTTGCTATCTCAGGACTTTCAAAAGATATTTTTATCCAACATTTTGTTGTATTGGGAGAGTCGTTTAGAGCATCTAATCTGCCAGATGGAAGAGTCTGGATATGGTAGAGTCTCATAAAATTCCAAGTTGATGCAATTAGTTTTTTGTCAGCAGCACTGCTTTTTTAGCACAAGGATCCCAGTGACTAAAATGCCCCACAATTTGGACTGAGCTTAGTAAGAATGAATAAGTGAGAATTTACTACACAGTAAATGAGACTATAGTTCTAACTCTGTGACATCCACAACATAGAACATGACACTCACCAACTTTTAGGAGTCACTATCCTTAAAATCTGTACCACTGACTTTGAAATGTGAAATGTGAGTTTTAAAAGAGACTTGGAAGACATTTCTCATAATAACTTAGTGAACAAATTACATTGATTTAAGTGGAGGAACTACTGTGGGAATTGTCATAACCGATGCTGGATAGGAAGGAAGGTATAAATTCCCAAGGATGGATGTAGCTGGGTGTGTTGTGTGGACACCGAGAGAAAACATTCCTCTTTGCCTTCTTCTATATTTTCTTTCGACTTGATCAGTTGCCCTGTGGTCAGAAACAGGTACTGTTTTCTAAGAACATTTCTAGAAAATAGTTCACTTAGGAAATTCATGTGAATAAACTATCCTTAATGCCAATATCAAGATGGTAAACACCATGAGCTAGAGAAAGACAGATGACTATATCCCTGTTTCTCCCTCCAGAGAACATAATGAAGCCTGCTGTAGTAAGAGTTCCACCAAACCAAAGGAAATAAGGAAGTCCTATACTCAGCTGTGGCTTTTTGTAGCCAATGCAGATCAAGATTTCTTCTAGCGTAAAAATGTTTCATGTCTTTGATTCACTGAAGACTGCTATTAGAACTTCCATTATCTCTAGGAAAGCAGTAGCTGAGTGTGGCTACTCCCTAGAGGGAGAATAGTTCATGGCCAGTGATGCCCCCACCCCCAACTCCCAGGTCCTGATCAGGCAATCTGGAATGCTGGTCAAAGACAGACAGTCACGCAGTTCAGAATGTGTGTGCATAATTCTCACAAATAGCAAAATGGGTGAATAGGAGTGGGAGAGACTAGCTTCCAGGTATGGAATTTTGAAAAAGTCACAGGAATAAGAGGCACAACATAAGGATTATATAGTCAATGATATTGCAGTAACAGTGTATTAGGACAGATGGTAGTTACACTTGTGGTGAGCATAGGATAGTGTATAAACTTTTCCAGTCACTATGTTGTATACCTGAAACTAATGTAGCATTTTGTGTCAACCGTACTCAAAAAAAAAAAAAAAAAAAAGAAAAGAAAAGAAAAGAAAATCTCAGATTGAAGCTTATTCAATTATTCTGTTCCCACAGTGGTCTGGCATTGTTCTAAGTGCTAGGAATACCAGAGTGAACAAAATAATCCCATCTGTTCCATCTGTAGAGACAGTTCACTCCTCTGGTGGGGGCAGACAAAAAGAGACAATTCCATTATTAGAGTTTTTTTTTTTTTTAAAGATTATTTATTTATTTATTTATTTGACAGAGAGAGATCACAGGTAGACGAAGAGGCAGGGAGAGAGAGATAGAGGGAAGCAGGCTCCCTGCTGAGCAGAGAGCCCGATGCGGGACTCAATCCCAGGACCCTGAGATCATGACCTGAGCCAAAGGGCGGCTTAACCCACTGAGCCACCCAGGCGCCCCCCATTATTAGAGTTTAATGAGGGCCTGGAGAGGAGTGGTAAGAACGGCTACCTAAACCATCTTTATGTCCATTTACTGGTTTTGCATTGAGCTTTGTAATCAAAATTATAGTATCTGTCACAACAAAGCATATAAAATGGTATGCTAGAAATGATCTCCCCAACATAACAGAGATAGAGAGGGTGGGGTAGGAAAGGGAGCAAAGTCAGACGATGGAAAATATAATCATTTCACCCTTTTTGATCTTTCAGAGAAGTTTTCAATATATTATATCAAGAAAGGCTGCTTAATCAGTGAAACATTTGTACATTTGTCTGACATATGTAACTCTTAGACAAGAGTGGGGAAAAAGAAGTGAAGAAAATTTTTAGTTTGTAACTAAGGAAATCAAATTTTAGTATATTTCCATGTTCACAAAAACAGTCTTATTTTAAAAATAAGTTCTTTACGTAAGGGATATTTTTTGGGGTGCCTGCGTGACTCAGTGGGTTAAGTCCCTGACTCTTGGTTTCGGCTCTGGTCATGATTTCAGGGTCCTGAGATGGAGCCCCAGGCCAGGCTCTGTGCTCTGTGGGGAGTCTGCTGGAGAGTCTCTTTCCTCCCTCTATCCATTCCCATCTGCTCCTCCCCCTCTTGCTCTCCCGCTGCTCATGCACACACCTGCTCTTTCTCTCTCAAATAAGTAACTAAATAACATCTTTTTAAAAAGGAATATTTTTAGGGCAATGCAAAGATTTCTTTATAATATAATGATGAACACTTGTCATTATACTTATACACAAAACTATGTGTTTGTCCAAACACACAGAATATACAACATCAAGAGGGAGCGCTAATGTGAACTAGGGCCTGCAGGTGATGAGGACATGTCAGTGTTGGTTCATCAGTGTAACAAAGGCATCATTCCGGTGGGGGAGGGATACTGTAATGGGGGATGCTATGCCTCTGTGAGGGCAGAGAGTATACAGGAAATCTGTATCTTCCTTCCAATTTTGCTGTGAACTTAAAACTGCTTGGCAAAGTTTTGATTAAAAAAAAAGAAGAAGAAGAATATTTTCCATCTTGGATGAGTTTTTTTTTTTTTTTAAAGATTTTATTTATTTATTTGACAGAGAGAGACCACAAGTAGGCAGAGAAGCAGGCAGAGAGAGAGAGAGGGAAGCTGGCTCCCTGCTGAGCAAAGAGCCTGATGTAGGACTCGATCCCAGGACCCTGAGACCATGACTTGAGTTGAAGGCAGAGGCTTAACCTACTGAACCACCCAGGTGTCCCTTGGTTGTGAGTTTTGAGCACACCCCTAACAACACAGTCATGTAAGGAAATCAGATACTACAGACTAGAGAACCCCATCAACACACAAGCTCTTCAACGAACAAGAATGGCTCTAGCACTCAAAAATGTTGGGAGTTGTCTTAGGAATAATGGCTAAATAAAGCTTAGTACTTCCCAAGGGGCATCAAGACCATTTTATCTCCTTCAGAAGCCAAGCCCGAGTGCTGGCTTACCGCACGAGCCCTCCCTTTATACTCATCTTATAATTTGGTTCTCGCTGCTTGTCAGCACCTGCGCTTCTCCGTGTTCTAGCTACTGGAGCTCTGGGCACAAAAGCAGAGTTTGATAGTTTAAGTATTTTGGCAACTGTCTCCCTGGTGGCTGGGGTAGGAAATAACCTTTGACCTCTCCTCTATTGTTTGTAGTGAAAGTCGGGCTTGGGCTTGTGAAGCTCTCTTCTGCACTCTCCTGGAAAAGCAAGGCTGCCATATTTTCTCCTGGGCCCCAGCCATCTGGCCCACTCACCATGCATTGTTTTCTTGGATCAGGAGATCGGGGCAACCACCATTCTCCCTGAGGGGAAGCAGGTGAAGGGGAGGCGGTGGTGGGAGTGGGAAAGCCTTGTTAAGGAATATTATGGGCATGATGCTTGCCAGGATAGCCTCGCATGATGAGAAATCTTTATATTTTCATATCTTCAATCGCATTCTTCTGCTCTGTGTGCCTTTATCATGGCTAGTCCTATCTGAAATTTTTACTTGTTTTCT
Source organism: Mustela putorius furo (assembly GCF_011764305.1). Classification (NCBI taxonomy): domain Eukaryota; kingdom Metazoa; phylum Chordata; class Mammalia; order Carnivora; family Mustelidae; genus Mustela; species Mustela putorius. Next base: position 23,447,916 of record NW_025422368.1, on the reverse strand, counting down.
CTTACTGAGGAAAAGAAAAAGTCTGCATTTAGTTAAAATCATTACATTGAGAGACCTGTCAAGCACCTGGCCCTTTGTTTCACATTGTCAGTCAAAAAGATAAGTTGCATCAAAAGTGGGACATAAAGAGGGTTTTCGTAAGTCCTAGGAAGACGAATGTTCAGATACAGACTGTAGACGGGATGCTGGATGGGAACCCTGGGTTGGTAGAAGGGAGTCGGGCGTCAAGAGAAAGGAGGGATATAGCATGAAAGAAGATACTTAGCCTACCTCATACATTTTGTTCAGGGCAAAATTAACAAGGATCACATAGCATACATTTACCCAAAGGCAATTGTCCTAATTAGCAGCAGGGGGACCTCCCTTAGTCGGGTGACTGCATTTTGAATGTTCCTTATGGAGTAGGAACACCAATTGGCTTTTCAGCATTAATATGGGTACCATAGTTTTGCATTAGCTTTTTTTTTTTTTTAAAGATTTTATTTATTTATTTGACAGAGAGAGATCACAAGTAGACAGAGAGGCAGGCAGAGAGAGAGAGAGGGAAGCAGGCTCCCTGCTGAGCAGAGACCCCGATGCGGGACTCGATCCCAGGACCCTGAGATCATGACCTGAGCCGAAGGCAGCGGCTTAACCCACTGAGCCACCCAGGCGCCCTGCATGTAGCTTTTGAATAAGATGCAACTTTATACAGATTTTTATTGTGGGTTAAACAGATTGATTAGATGGAGGTAGACTGAAGTTTTTATTGCTTCTTTTTTTAAAGTAAACTCTATGCCCACAGTGGGGCTTGAACCCATGATCCCGAGATCAAGAGTGGCGCGGTCTACCCACTGAGCCAGACAGGCATCCCACAGGTTTTAGTGTTGTTGATTCCATGACAGGTTCAATTCTCACTAAGTTAAAAAGATATTCATTCAAGATTCTTTTTATTTTATTTTATATTTTTTTCTGTTTGGTTCCTAGTTGGTTAATTCCAGTTTTTAAACTTACCTTCAGGCACATTTTGTCCAGTCATGGGAAATTCCATTTGAGTGTCCAGTCTTGCACAAGAATCAAACCTGACCCTTTTCTACATCTCATATCCTATATCCAAGTTCTGTTGGTTCTTACTTCCCAAATATAGCATATTCCTAAATCAAGTATGTCTCAACATTACCATCTTAGTCCAAAACACCATTACCTATTTCCTCGACCACCGAACTAGCTTTGTAACAGGTTTCTTTACTTCCATTACCCCTTTGCTTCCATCCACCCAGCTGTCAGGTTGAGCTGTTGAGTCTCCGAAGGTTCAAATGACAATTTTTGTTTTCTCAAGGAAATCATGTTGGTGGTCACCTTCCCTTCCCCAATTTGTTTTTGCCTTATCTGGGTGGTCATCCCTGGGTTATCACTGGACAGGTGATGTTTGGGAAACTACAGGTTGCATAAGTAAGTACAGATTCCTGCTGTGGAGTGTAGAGCCCCCAAAAGAATATTCTAGTTCATGTTGGACAGGAAGAATTTTGCCAAGAATTCAACCAAAAAGTGATACTCACCTTAAAAACTTCTACTTCAAAATAAACAAGTTCCAGGACAAAATCTTAATGTGATCAGAGACTCCAAGGGTGTGAGTAGAAGGTCATATATCTTAGAAAGAATAAGGTCCAGGATGTTTCAAGGAAAAATAAACTTCAGGCTATACAAATAGGATGACCTCAGTAAATGCACTAGCATTAAGCATGGGCCAAGTTGAAAGGAACATTTGCTTATTTTTTTAAAAAAGATTTTATTTGACAAAGAGAGACACAGCGAGAGAGGGAACACAAGCACGGGGAGGCGGGGGGAGGGAGAAGCAGGATTCCTGCTGAATAGGGAGCCTGATGTGGGGCTCGATCCTAGGACCCTGGGATCATGACCTGAGCCGAAGGCAGACGCTTAACGACTGAGTCACTCAGATGCCCCAGGAACATTTGTCTTAAAGGAATTTCTTTTTCCCTCTAGATTTCTATTTGCAAGCTTCAAGTACCATTCTCTTCTCCATCTGATCTGAGGTATGACTATATCTAGCCCATCTATAACACAGCTGTAGCAGAATGAATGCTTGTCCACAATCTTCACTGTATGAGAAGTCTACATTTATCTCTTTATAACCTAGATTCTGTTCTAAGCCCTCATTCTTCCAATGCAGGAGAAATTGATCTCTGTTAAATTGGGCTGAATTGGTGATTTCCTCCCAACCTTCCCAGAGTTGGTTCTAATTTCTGGAGAATGTTCCAAGTGACAAGATATGGGGTCTGGGGGCTGAGGGTTTGAGTCTGGTCTCTGGCTGTCATCTGTCCATGCGGGAATCCACTGTGACAGCCAACCCTGGGAACATAGTACCTTTGGCCTCCGCGGCTCCCACAGGGACTACCCCTCATACCTCTCTGTTGGCCACACCTCAGAGTCATTTCTCTTTGAGGTCATTCTTGCTCTTTCCCTTTGATCTGAGAATCCACAAGCCCATCTGGAGCTTCGGTAATCTGCTCTTCCTGGCGGACCCTTGAACGGGGAGAAGCAGGGACAGCCCCGGCTCAGAGGACACATTAGCATCTATGTTCTGACTTCTTTCTAATAACTCTCCTTCCACAACACCTGGGACAGCTTTGTGTCATCTTGGATGGGAACTTGCTCTCTAAATTACCACGTAAACTTCTATATCTTGTTTATCCCCTCCTTATATCCCATTCCCTTTGGGGCCTGAATTTTGAAGATTTCAATGCCAAAAGAAGTTCATTTTTTTTCCCTCTGCTTTCTGTTAACTTAGTCCACCTGGGAGTAACAGAACTCAGAATAACCTATCTGCTGTTTGAAAGAGGGTAAGAATGAGGAAGTAGAGAAAATTTTAGGGGAAAACAATGACTAAGACTTTGTAAGTGTATCCTACCTCATAGATTTCTGCTGATCAATTCCCTAAACAGAGGTAGGTGGAATGACATCTGATGAAAGAAAGGCTCGATATTTTGATGCATGCTAAATCATGCATACAAGCTCTAATAAAATTCATAGGACCTCTTAAGAAAAAATATTATTTGTAACAGATGGAAATTATTTAGGATATAATCAGCTTATATGGGGTTCATTTCTGCTCTGGTCTGACTGCAGAACCCTACCTAGGCTAATCATTTTGCCTTCTAAGCCTGGATTTCTCCTTCATAAAGGGGGAATAATAACCCCACCTAACAGGTTTTTTTTTTTTTTAAAGGATTTTATTTATTTATTTGACAGACACAAGTAGGCAGAGAGGCAGGCAGAAAGAGAGAAGGAAGCAGGCTCCCTGCTGAGCAGAGAGCCTGATGGGAGGCTCGATCCCAGGACCCTGGGATCATGACCTGAGCCGAAGGCAGAGGCTTTAGCCCACTGAGCCCCGGCGCCCCCTAACAGGTTTTAAATAAGATTTAAATTACCTTAGGGGTGCCTGGGTGGCTGAGTCGGTTGGGCTTCCGACTCTTGGGACTCTTGGTTTTGGCTTGGGTCATGATGTCAGGGTTGTGGGATCAAGGTCTGGAGGGTGGAAGGGTAGCCCTTGGCTCTGCATTCAGCAGGGAATAAGCTGGAGTTTCTTTCTCCCTTTCCTCCCTCCCGCCATTTGTCCCCGGTTTTACGGGCATGCGCATGCTCTCTCTTTCAAATAAATAAATCTCTAAAAAAAAAAAAAGATTTACATACATTATTTTATTTACTTATTTGACAGACAGAGATCACAAGTAGGCAGAGAGGCAGGCAGAGAGAAAGAGGAGGAAGCAGGCCCCCTGCTGAGCAGAAAACCAGATGCAGGGCTCGATCTCAGCACCCTGAGATCATGACCTGAGCTGAAGGCAGAGGCTTTAACCCACTGAGCCACCCAGGCACCCCAAGATTTACCTTACATTAAATAATGAAGGTGATGCATGATAGTCACTCAGTAAATGCTTGTTTGTTCATTCATTCATCCATGTGTTCATGTGTTCATCCTTTCTTTCATCAGATATGCATGCCTTACTCCTATAACAGCAAGACTACAGCCACTGTTAATAAACCTTTTGCAATATGTACAAACACAGGTTGGGTAACAAATGTGACTCTGCCCTAGCCATTTATCTAGTCAGTAATAGATATGAGCCCTAAGAAAGTGCAGTGCAGGTAAGCCCGCTCACATTCTCGTGGATTCATACTCTCATGGATCTGATGAACAATACTCATGACCAGGGTCTTCTGCTGCCTTACTCATTTTTAGCAAATGAGATCTGAGCAGAAATAGTACCTTTGGTGACAGAGAGCCTTTGTTTGTGCACAACGTGGACAACAGCATCCCCCTCACCTCTTCTCTAAATGGATGATATCAGTGATGTTTTCCCAGCTTCACATAAAAGAGCTGGATGGGATAAAACCTTAGGTGAAGAGTGGAATTCATAACTATTCTTTTTGTTTTAATTGAAGTATAATTTTCATACAATAATATGAAACGTCTTAAGTATTCAATTCAATGAGTTCGACAATTCTATAGACCCATTCAACTACCAGCCAAGACAAGAATTTAACCTTTTTATCACTCCCCCAAATCACCCTCATGCCCCTTCCAGTCAATCCCCAATATGGCAGAATTTTCTATTGTAGGATCTCCCAAATGTTCTTAGGGATGTCATCTACATTACTTACCATTTGAACTCTCATAACTTTCTTCTATTGGAAGTAAACTAATGAGAGGTTTGCATGAATCATCTCAATATTCATAACTATTCTATGAGGTAGGATTTATTATTTCTTCCATTTTATAGATGAGAAAACTAAAGCTTAATGAGATGAAATAAATTGCCCAAAGGTCAAACAGGTGTTAAGCGCTTAAGGTCTCAACAGCTCTTAATCCCAGAATCTGAACTCAGATTGGTCTGATTCTAGCACCTGACTTTTAAATCACTATTCTAAAGAGCAATTACATCCTGAAGTTTAGCTGACAAGTGCCTTTTTCCTGGATCTGGATTTTGTACATCTGTTACTGTGACAAAAGGAGAAAAAAGTCAGCTGGTTGATTTAATACCATCTTACAGGACAACTTCCATTCCTTTTATGATACCTTGTAAGTTCAGTTACTCTTTCATTAACTTGTGCCTGCAAGACTTTTGCCCGTTGACCGTGAAGAACCATGATGGAGATCACCCTGACGTCGACAGTTAGAAGGCTGAACAGTTATTTTTTTTTAAGATTTTTAAAATTTATTTGACAGAGAGAGAGACAGCGCGAGAGAGGGAACATAAGCAGGGAGAGTAGACGAGGGAGAAGCAAACTCCCTGTTGAGCAGAGAGCCCGATGTGGGACTCGATCCCAGGACCCCGAGATCGTGACCTGAGCCAAAGGCAGTCGCTTAACCAACTGAGCCACGCAGGCAGGGCAAACAGTTTGAGCACTGACTATGTGTCAGGTGCTATGTAAAACACTGCATCGAAATTTCCTGATTTAGTTCTCCTAATGACTTTCGGGCAGGATCTATTATTAACAGTTTTACAGACTAAAAATTTGCAGCTTAGCGAGCATAAGTGAATTTGCCCAGTGCTACACAATTAGAACGTGGCAGAGCTCATTCTGAATCTTGTCCTGAATGCCTGTGTGTCATCCCCTGTTGTAAACAGCCTTTTAATCCTCTAGGTAGGTCCTTAGTCCTATTAATAAAGAATGGTCTCAGTTCCTGCCTGAACTAGATTTCACCACTATAAATATGTGAGCACAAACTCTGCCAGCTGGCAAGCTTTTAGGTAAGATCCTGTTAGTCCCAAACACTTAACTCCACCTGGTCTTCAGAAACTTGGAAAACAGCTGGCCCTTGGCCAAATTGTGAGGTACATGAAGTTTGTCTTAGACATTTGATCCTCCTCAGCTCTCTGCCCCTACCCTCAAAGTATCCTCTCAAACAAAGACTCTCTTTCAATTCCTGGAGCCCAAGTCTTGCCAGAATTACTGAGTTTACATGTTCGGACCCTCTGATGCTCCTCGGGCTCCTTCCCTGCCCCTGCCTGTTGAGTTTTCCATCTGTACCTGAGCCAGTTTCATTTTGGCTATCCCACCCAAGCTCGTGCTGATGTCCTCTTGGAGGGAAGTTGGTGAAGGACCTCCAGATGCCTGAGGCTCTCTAGAGCAAGGCAGCCTCAGGGGTGTGTCTCCCAGGACTGATAGGACAGGAAGACAAGGCAACTTTAGTGGCAACAACAACTAATAAATAGACATGAATCTGCTCCTTGTGCTGTTCAAAGGACTTTATATGTAGGCATTTATTCAGTCCTTACAATAGTCCTATGAGGTGTGTTAGTCAAGGCTCCAGCAAGAAAGAGGAGGTGCACACAGATGGAATTCTGAAGAGAAGTTAAAGAGGAAACTTATTGGCAGATGTGTAAGCAGATTTAAGGGAATCAATCAGGAATCTTGAGGCACCGAGCAAACTAGCTGCAGTCGAAAGCTGTTCCCACTCACAGGCTGAAAGGGCAAGCAAGGAAATAGTGTAACTAGAGCCTGATGAAGAGCTATTATTCTAGGAGAAGCTGCTCTAAGAAGCCATCTGCAGTCATGGAGGTATGTGGCCAAGCCCCAGGGTGTGGAGCTGAGGGTAGCAGGTGAAGAGAGAGAGAGAGAGGAGCTCAGGGGTTGGTGATGTGTTGGGGGAATTAATACTCTTATACTCCCTTCCACCTTCCAATTTCCCTTTGACTGAACAACTAGAAGTCTGACATCAAGGGAGTCTCGGTGATATAGACTTAAAGTATCAGTCGCCATGGGTCTCGGTATGGGGCAAAATGACAGTGAATAACTAGTCCATAAAAAAACCAGGGCACAGAGAGGCCAAGTAACATGTCCAAAATGGCAGAACCAGGATCTGAACTGAGGTTTTCACTTTTGGTCTAGTGTTAAGTTCTCCCACACTCGTGGCTTACAGTTTCTCCAACTGCCTTCTCCAGAGAGATTTTAGAAGATTCCTGTGGGAGGTGTTTTAGAGCAGGTGCCCCTAATCGTATTATTCCCAATGAACTGGGACAGACTCTAGGACCAGGCATGTGGGGCTCCAGTGGATCACATTGTTGGGATGAATCTGGGCCAAGCATGGAAACTCATACAGCTCTTCAAATTGTTCCCACTAGTGACAGAGAGGAGTCCTTGTTACAGATAAAAGGTTCCATTCACCTGTTCAAGATATCCCTGAACACAGTAGCCTCTTGGCAGAAATTACTTCATGACAGACACAGGTATTACTGGTAGGCTTTGGCCAATTCAGTGGGTTAATGGTAACTAACACGGTCAAGTTTATGAAACAGATCACAAAATACTAAGTTTGTCAGAAAACCCCTGGTAAGATGGGGAAAATCATTTTGCCTCAACTTAGGAGAAACTGAGACTTGAGGTTTCTGTGTGAGAGAAGCCAGTACTCAATTTGAACTTCTGCAAAATAAATAAAATAAAATAAAGAAAGAAAGGAAGAAAGAAAGAAAGAAAGAAAAAGCCACCCACCTGGGTTGAACCCAATCAAGGCAGACCAACTGATAGAAAATATCATTGTGTGGAGACATTTCCTGTGAAATAAGAAGAAGAGGTACAGAAAAACACTCTTTTGTGAAAAAGATAAAGAATACAAGAGAAATGAAATGATTAACCTATGTCTTTTTAAATTAAAGAAGGAAAGCTCTAATGAGAGCCTTTTAGAGTTTGGTCTTTTATTTCAATTAAGTTTTTTGTTTTCTCCTTTGTAAAATTAGGCAGCGAGCTGGTACTTTTTATATAAACCAGGACTTCTATCAGGAAAAACATGAGGCTGGGAAAGAGAGACGAGGCCCAATATGATGCACAGGAGAGTAAGGAAAATACCAACATTTCTTATGTAATTTAGCAACGAAAGTGTGTAGCATGTAATAGGATATTAAGGCTTGGCATTATCACTGTAATTTGAGAAAGGAAAGCAGTCTTACTGACCTAGTGATTTTATGATAGAACTCTGTGAAAAGTAAATGAAGTGTATTCAGCTTATGATCAACTGAATGTTATATCCCTAGACAACGTTCTTTTCTACTAGACTTTTTTCCCTCTCCCATCATTTGTTCAAAAAGTGTTCTTTTAAAATTCTATCCTACTAAACTACTTGAAATATGGCTTTAGGGAAGCAATCTTCATTATTTGTCATGAGAGTGGTATTTAATTGGCTTTACTGTTCTTCTTTCCACAAGTTAACCATTTCTAGGAGTTGGTTATTAACAATGTTTATTATACAATACAATTTTACATTGCAGCTGGTTTCTTTTGAGCCGTAAACACTGGAGGGGTACTCTACATAAATCGTCATGCACACATGAAAAATGTGCTCCCCATCTTCCTTTCTTCTGGACCCCAGATTTGTTAGGATGCTGTGGGATTGACCCTGTGTGGTTTGGGGACCATAAAAGGTTGTTAGAGGGGACTCCATTTGAGCAATGATCTCAGGAAAGAAGAGTCACAAAGGTAAGCAACCTAATCTGCATGCATCCAATCCTCCCAAGGACTTGGAGCTTATACTTGCATTTAGAAGTAAAAATAAAAGGGGAGCCTAGGTGGCTCAGTTTTGGCTCAGGCCGTGGTCTTAGGGTCATAGTCTCAGGGTCGTGGGACCTAGCCCGAGTTGGGCTCTGCGCTCTGCAGGGAGGAGTCTGCTTGAGATTCTTTTCCTCTCCCTCTGCCCCTCCTCCTATTTATATATGTGTACGCTCTCTTTCTGTCTCTAAAATAAAAATAAGTAAATCTTAAAAAAATAAAAATTAAAATTAAGGAAGCGCTAGCAGCCAAAATGAAGTCCAATCCTTTTATGACTTCTGACCATAGCAAGAACAGAAAAAGTCATTTCAAGGCACTTTCCCACATTTTCAGGAAGATTATGCCTTTTCCTCTTTCCAAAGAGCTGAGACAGAACTAGAACGTTCAATCCATGCCCATCCGAAAGGATGAGGAAGTACAGGTTGTGCAAGGACACAACAAAGGTCAGCAAACTGGCAAAGGAGTCCAGGTTTACAGGAAGAACTATGTCATCTACACTGAACAAGTACCTTGCGGGAAGGTGAATGGTCCAACCGTCCATGTGGGCATTCATCCTGGCAAGGGGATTGGCACTATTCTATAACTGGACAAAGAGGTCCTGAACATAAAGTCAAATCTCACCAAGCCCGAAAGGAACAGGGCGAATCAACGGAAGAAACAATTGAAAAAATGCAGGAATAAAGTAATCTTCTACGCGACTTTAAATAAAAACTGTTAAAATGAAAAAAAAAAGTGAAAAGTAAGAATGAAATAGGAATACCATTATCTCATTTATAAAATGGAAGATACAATTGAGTAATGTCTTTAAGAATCCTAGAAATGCTTTACCTTTAAAATACTATTTAAACCAAGGGGAGGGGCACCTGGGTGGCTCAGTCATTAAGCATCTGCCTTTGGGTCCTGGTATCAAGCCCGCATCAGGGTCCTGGCTTGGTGAGAAGCCTGCTTCTACCTCTCTCACTCCGCCTGCTTGTGTTCCTGCTCTGGCTATCTCTCTCTCTCTGTCAAATAAATAAATAAATAAAATCTTAAAAAAATTAAAAAACCAAGGATATTTGTTTGTAATTAATACATATAGGAAGGGTGCCTGGGTGGCTCAGTCAATTGGGTGTCCAACTCTTGATCTCAGGGTCATGAGTTCAAGCCCTGTCTTGGGCTCTTCCTTGGTGAGGAGCCTACTTTAAAAGATACAAGAAGTGGCCATGTTATGGTCTGTAACCAGTTAGAAATAAAATATGATCAACATTGTTTTTCAGATTTATATAGGTAGTGATTTGATTAAGGGGATAGAGAAGAAAAAGAAAAGGGATTAAAAGCATGCGTTGTTTCTACTCTTTCATACTTTGGGAGGTAGGGAAAACCATGTTTGCTAAGCTATGACAATGCATCATCATCTACCTGTCAACTCTCCTGTATTTAGGGTGGAAAAGCGAACTTATCCTTAATGGGGGAGGGGCTGGATAGCTGCTAAGCCACAGGCTGTGCTATTACAATAGCAATCCCCTCTAGGACTTGTGTGCTTGTTGGTAATGCATGGCTTCCATAATGCACATCCACTATTTTCATTCGCCCAGTGTCTTTGGCTAAAATCTGGGACCCATCTTTGGGAACCACGTAGCCCTGGGCACCAACATATCCTCAACAGATGGCTGCTGTCCCACCAAGCCGTCTTCCTGCCCTAGACAGCTGATGTCCTTGTGGAGAGGACAACACCCAGCAGGAGGGATGAATGTTGCCAAAGGTAGGCAATTTAAAAATATAGGCTGTTTTGATTAGATAGACACTACTATTAGACAATCGATATTTAATTCCTCAATTCAGGATAAATTTCTCTTTTATCTCTGCATATCGTGATTTCAATGAGTGTAACTTTCAGCAAGTTACAGATTTAACAAAGAATAAAATGGTATAAGCTGTTGCGGGACTGTCTTGATATTTATTTATTTATTCCATTTTATTTCTTTTCAGTGTTCCAAGATTCATTGTTTATGCACCACCCTCAGTGCTCCATGCAATAGTGCCCTCCTTAATACCCACCACCAGGCTCACCCATCCCCCTACACTCTCTCCCCTCCAAAACCCTCAGTTTGTTTCTCAGAGTCCACAGTCTCTCATGGTTTGTCTCCCCATCTGATTTCTCCCAACTCACTTCTCCTCTCCATCTCCCAGTGTCCTCCGTGTAATTCCTTATGCTCCACAAACTTGACATTGAACTCTATCCATCTAATGAAAATACCGTGATTACATTCGAAAGGCATTGTAGTTTGCTTTATCTAGTCATCTCCGTACTGCTGTCAACTTTCCCTTTCACCTCCACAAACCCTTGAAAAATATGGTGAATTTCATTGACTCTCTAACCCACTAGAAACTCTGTACTGACTTTATACAAGTACTGACTCATTTAATCCTCACAACAGCCCTGTGAGATGATAGCTCTTTTCCTCCCAGTTTATAGGTGATGAAAATGAGTCAGAGAGGTTCACTTTCCCAAGGGCACACAACTAGTGAGAAGAGAACAGGGATGAGATCTCAGACGGTCAGGTCCTAGGGCCCAGGCTCTCACCTACTACCTGAAGTGTCTCTGCATGTTGGTTTGACTTATTCTCATCTTTGCTCTCACGCATACTGATTTATAAATAGGGTTGTTGGCCTAAGGGTTCATACCTTTCCTGTGTCCCCTTCCCTTTCCTGCTCTGTGTCCCGATTCCTGTCTATATCCATCCTGTTCTCCCTGTGATCACACCATCTGATTCCATGGTACAGGTATTCCCCTATATGAGGTGAAGTCCAGCCATGAGGTGATTGCCCATTCTGCAGATATTTGAATCCTTGGGAAATCTCATGTCAACCAGAGTTATAAGGAAAAAACAAAGACTGGGTCCTGGATCCAAGCATTCTCTATAGATCTTGGAAAAGGGGATAGCCCTTTAAGATACAAGGTCCCTTTGGATTGTCTATGATATGTGGCTTTCAAAATTCTTGACCACAGCTTATCATGAGGAATATATTTCTATTGCAACTCACAGCACATATATTCACATACAGAGAACTAAAACAAAAGGTCATAAAACACTTTACTAGGTGAGATGTGCTTCGGAAGTTTCTATTCGATTTTACTTGTTTTTTTAAAAGATGCTGGTCCAGATCCAGTAAACTGATTTCATAACCCACTAATAGTTCATCACTGGCAGGTTGAAACATACCACAATAAAAAAGTATTTTTAACTCATTGTATAATGAATTTTCACTAATAATAAATTTAGGTTAAAAATGATTCGTTCCTTGATTATCCACAAAAAGTGTTGCGACTTATTTGTGTTCTCCTCTGTTTCAGATCCTTGTTGGAGATCAAAATGCCAGTAAGGGCAACATCATGGGAGAGATACATGAGATAAGACATGTGGGTGTCAAGAAGGTATTTGTACTTTCCTGAATGCCAGCTAAAATTGCCTCTGCAGAGTTATCATCCGCTAAAATATTAAGATTTGGTCAGTTGCATTCATGTAGGAAAGCATCCTCTCTAAGTGTTGATAGTGAAGTGTTTATGGGTGGTACACCACAATGTCTAATGTTTATCTTAAAATAAACGTGAACACCAAAACAAAGACTGGGGATGGCAGTTAGAGAAGCGGCACCACACCTCAGCGACAGCAGATGCCACCATTGTCTTGCTGCCACTTCCCCAGTCCCCTCTGTAATTAGACCTCCAGTTGCTGAGCCAATGAGTACAAAAGAGGAGGTGGGGAGAAACCATCACTGACCTACTGAGAGTTAGATGTTGAAAAGTCGTCATCATGGTTCTGGTTCTAGGATGAAGGTAGCGAGTACACGGCCTGTGTCTCCCACTGTGTGCATCTGTAACACCTGAAAGGCCCACATGAAACAGCTACCTGAGGATTCTGAAAAATAAGTAAGAACAGGCAGCTCGGGGAAGAAGACCAGAGTTTGTAGGTATGCAAAAATGGTGGTGGGTTTATTTTTTAAAAATTTGCGTTGCCCAGCATGATTCAAGACTATTTGAAATGGGGGGTACCTGGGTGGCTCAGTGGGTTAAAGCCTCTGCCTTTGGCTCAAGTCATGGTCCCAGGGTCCTGGGATCGAGCCCCGCATCGGGCTCTTTGCTCAGCGGGAAGCCTGCTTCCTCCTCTCTCTCTCTCTCTCTCTCTCTCTCTGCCTGCCTCCTCACATACTTGAGATCTCTGTCTGTCAAATAAATAAATAAATAAATGAATAAAATCTTTAAAAAAAAAAAAAAAGACTATCTGAAATGGGGGCACCAGGGTGGCTCAGTCAGTTAAGCGTCTGCCTTCGGCTCAATTCATGATCCCAGGGTCCTGGGATGGAGTCCCACATCGGGCTCTCTGCTCAGCAGGGAGCCTGCTTCTCCCTCTGCCTGCCACTCCCCCTGCTTGTGCTTTCTCTCTCAAATAAAATCTTAAAAAAAAAAAAGACTATCTGAAACTGGGATATGGACATCATCATGGACAGAGGTCCTCAAGTCTCTTGTTCAGGCACAAGGAGCAGGAAAGAGGGTAGACAATGAGTTTCTAGATGTAAAACTGAAGGCAACATTTTTAAAAGAAAAAGTTGGCCAATTATACTTTATCAAATGTGAAACTTTTACTCTGTGAAAGACACTATAAAGGGAATGGAAAGACAAAGTATAGACAGGGGAAATTTTGTAAATTACATAGTCAACAAATACTTGTGTCAGGAATAGTAGAAAGGACTTAGAAAATTAATAATAAGGAAATAAACGGTCCCCTTCCCTCAAAATAGCCCAAAGACTTGAACAGACACTTTATCTAAGAGGCATATGGATATAATTTTGGGACAATAAACAATGTGCAGAAATTTTGTATTTTTTTATTATTAAAAAAGAATTTTTAAGTATTTACACTCATCAAACTGAAGCCTATGAATGCATCATTGGTTCTCAGCTAAATTCTTGATTATATTAGTAAATGAGTGACTTATGAGCACCTAGAAAAGAAAGCTGTGCTAGAAACAATCACAGATTCACAAAGAGCAAGTTCATTCTCCTTTGAAAGAATTGCTATCAGAAAAGTATGAACCAGTTCAAGGCCTTTGTGAAAGCCTCATAAATTCTTTCAGATACAACTGAAAAATGTGGTTTGAGCGACATACAATTAAGCCATTGATAAACATGATTTCCAAAATCTGGAGGGAGGTACACCTTTCTTGTTTTTTTTCTCTTGACTTCCCTTAATAAATATTTTGCTTGGTGATTTGATTCATGATAGAGAAAGAAATTCTTGTGAAAAGATCTGTAGTCCATGAAGATAGAAGGATTATGCATACTTGGATATCATGATCAGATTTGAAGTAAATTATTTTTTAAAGATTTTATTTATTTGACAGAGAGATTACAAGTAGGCAGAGCAGCAGGCAGAGAGAGGGGAATCAGGTTCTCTGCTGAGCAGAGAGCCCAATGCGGAGCCTCGATCCCAGGACTCTGCGATCATGACCCTAGCTGAAGGCAGAGGCTTAACCCACTGAGCAAACCAGGCACTCCAAATTTTAGTAAATTCTTGATAGTGGAAGGGATGAGTTGAAGGGATGAGATGAAGCAAGCAAAATAAAATTGATGTCAATGATGATTAAGGGTTTTGTTTTTACATCCATAAAACCAATCATATAATTGTAATATGGAGTTTTGCTATAGTATTTATAAACAAGACCTATATTAACTTAAACTAAATCTGAGTTATTTCATTTCCTATTTCTGCTGTATAAAAACTGTCACAAGTTGAGTGGCTGCAAAGAATAGGAATTCATTCTGTCACAGTGTGGAGGTCAGCAGTCTAAAATGATTCAGCAGGGCTATGTTTCTTCCTGGGACTCTCAGGGAGAATATCTTCCCTTGCCTGTCGCATCTCCTAGAGGCTGCCCACACGTCTTGTTCTGTGGCCCTGCATCTCTCTGACCCCTGTTTCTGTCGTCATAACTCCCTCTTGGACTCTGGCCCTCCTGCCTCCTTCTGGTAAGAACCCTTGAGATTACACTGAACCACACACATCATCCAGAATAATTTCCTGTTTTCAAGATCCTTCACTTAATGGAATTGGCAAAGTTCTTTTTGCCATTTAGGGTAATAACATGCTCACAGGCTTCAGGGATGAGGACATGGATATCTTTAAAGGACCATTATTCAGCGAGCCACAATGAATCAAGAGTGTGATGTTATCACCAAAAACTATCAGATCATTGGACACATTAATATTTTGAATGAAATACCACTCTGATAACATGTAATAACTATGTTAATCATATAGCAAGCAATAAATGGAATACTTCAAAGGAAAGGTTATAGTTTCACGCTAGTCTTCCTTATCACACACCTTGCTTGGATAATTGTGCCCAGCTCTGAATACCACACTTGAAAATATAATCAAACTGGGACACAATCAAAGAAATATTCTGAAAGAACATAACAAAGAGGAAATAGAATTAAGAATAAGAATTATCTACAGAGAAAAGAAGTCAGGAGAATGTCTGGTTGCTGTCTTCCCGCTTTGAAGGGACAGCATATGGAATAAGCATCAGAGCCGTGAAAAGCTATAAAAAGGCAAACTCGGAAAGGAGCTACACATCACGGAAATGAGTTCAGTTCCATGGAAGGAAGAGCTGCCCAACCCACAGTGGGTGTCGTGCAGAGCTACGAAGTTCTTTCACAGGAGACGTCTGTGCATTAACTCCTTATGATTTAAAAACATGTTTTCATTTAAATTCAATTAATTAACATATAGTGTATCATTAGTTTCAGCCATAGAGGTCAGGGATTCATCAGTCTTCTATAATACCCAGTGTTCATTACATCACATGCCCTCCTTAATGTCCATCACCCCATCCCCCCAACCCTCTCCCCGCCAGCAGCCCTAAGTTTGTTTCCCAGAGTTCAGATTCTCTTACGGTTTGCCTTCCTTATGTTTTATATAAAAGCAATGCGAACATATGGAGAGTTCTGAGCCAGATGAATTTCAATGCCCCTCCCACATTTCAAGTTCCTGTGATTCCAATGACTAAATGTCTGTCCCTTTTTGAGGAAAGGAAAGAAAAATAGCCAAAGCAAGAGAGCCAGTGAGCAGATAAGGGCTTTGCAAGGGTCTGAATGGGCTGTTTTCATGACAGACAGATTTATGATGGAATAATTTCCTCTGTTTGTCTTGTAATGAGTGTTTGTACCTTGTGCTTGCAGCAAACTCCTTGCCCCGTGAACATTTCCAGCTGGATTTCAAAGAAAGGAAATGGTTTTGCTTAAGTGACAATTAACAGAATTCCTGTTGATTAATTTTTTTCCTTATTGTTTTCAGCACAGCTAATAGGTAGCTATTTTTTTCAAAGTAATAAACCTAAAGGCTTATAATTTTAAGATAAAAGTTTACATTTAGTTTGTGTACACAGCATATGACTTCCTCAATGCCCAAGCTTTCCATAGATCCTTTTACCGTGAACACAGAAATGTAAAATATGAACCCAGCATAGCAGGCGGTACTTCCCGTCAATCTAGTCATTTTTCTTTCTACAAAGAAGACTTTTCTGAAGAAGTTCCTCTCTCACCCTCTCACTCTCTTTGTCTCACACACTTCCTTGTCTCTTTTAGCCTTCTCCCTTTCTCCCCTTCTCCCTCTCCTTCGCCCTAGTTTGTTAAGAAAAGAAGGAATCAGATGGTACACCCTCCTTTTCCCACGAGCAACCCCATGACGTGCTTATGTCTGTGCCCATCCCTTCCTCTTTCCTTCTGTTTCCACGAAAGAAGTGTTCCTCCCTCTCCTCCTCCTTTTTTTTGAAAAGCACTTTTTGTAAAGATGAAAGGAGAGCTAAGTTCTAGGTTTATGAAGAATTCGGGGATGTCGTGGTAGAAAGGAACAGGCCACAAATGAGTGACAAATGTGAGCTAGGCTTATTTTTTGCCCCCATAAAAAGAGAAAAATAAGAGGATTTCAGAATTCTTACTAAAATCTGGTTGCAGGGCACCTGGGTGGCTCAGTTGGTTGAGTGACTGCCTTCAGCTCAGGTCATGATCTTGGAGTCCTGGAGAGTCCTGCTTTGGGCTCCCAGCTCCGTAGGGAGTCCACTTCCTCTGACCTTCTCAGCTCTCATGTTCTCCCTCACCGCTCTCTCTCTCAACTAGGTAAATAAAATCTTAAAATAAAACACCACAAAATCTTAAATAAAATAAAATTTGGTTGCATTCAGCTTGAGACAATCGGTCCACAAGCATTTACTACCCTTTTACCTCGTATGAGGACACAGTTCTGTTTTAGAGGCAGACGTGTCGGAACTCAGGTATAGTGATCACAGCTCTGGAGTCTGCCTTCACTGCAGGCATGAGCTTATTATCCATTTCCTGAGTCTGCCCAGAGTCTTTTCATTTTTTATCGGATAGTCACGTATTCGTATGCGAAACTTTTCTCCTGAGATGAAGTTTTGCAGGTACTATTGGCTGGATAAGCAATTAGTGAGCATTACATGAAAAATAGAACTTTGTCAGGAAATTGACTGTTAGGAAATAATTGGCCTTAGAAAGTTAGTATCATTTCACTATACTTCGGACCTATCTTCCCACAGGATAATTTGGTTCATTTTTTCTGAGAGTTTATCATGACCCTGAACATGAGGAGATAATGTCTTTTACAATAATTTTTCTCTTCCTCGCCACCTCCATCCAATCCATCATCAAGTCCTTTGACTCAACCTTTGAGATAATTTTAAGTGGGTCCACTTATTTATAACTCCGTCACCACGACTCGAGTTCACACCAATATTACTTTTTACCTGGACTACTACCTTAACTCTCACTAGTGTCCCTTTATCATTTCTTGTTCCCCTTGAGCCTCCCCCCCTCCTCCCCACAGAAGCCTGGGCATTTTTGAGTCAAATGCTAGCTGACCAGTCAGATTGCAAGTTCTCCATCAGACAACCAAGTTTGGATGTCTCGGCAGATGGATGTAGACTTTGGAATTCAAGCTGGAGTAGAAAACTTGTCAGTAAAGGTAGACTGGTAAGAGAAGGGGTCCAAGGTCTGAGGCCTGGGTTCCCCCTTTGTTTAGATATTGGGGATATGAGAAGGAACCAGTAAAGTCTGAGAAGCGCTCAGTGAAGAACCAGGAGTGTGTGGTGTCCAGGAAGGCAAGTGATAAAAATATGCCAGACAGAAGGGAGTGGTGAACTGTGTACAATGCTGCTGACAGGGCAAGGAAGAGGAAGTCGGAGGACCACGGATTTAGCATCATGGAGGTCACAGAGGACTTTGACAAGAGTAGCTTCAGTGGGTCTGTGGGGCAAAGCCAAAGGGTAAAAAGGATAATGGGAGGAGGAAGACTTGAAGCAGCAAACAGGCACAACTCTGTCCAGAAGATTTTCTGTAAGGCAGTGAGTTCCTAACAAGAGGACAGAAGGCACAGGAAATGACATAGAGGCATTGGCAGGTTCTTTCGTAAGCTCTGTTTAACTTGCTTCTGTTCTCTCGTGAGCCAAGAGGCCCAGCTCTCAGCAGGATGAAAGTTAAGGATTAGGCAGGAGCTGTTGGCATTTGAAGAGGGAGCATAAGGTTTGAAGGAGTCATCTAGAAGCCTGGAGAAATGAGCGGATAGAGAGAACATGTTATGACTGCCACATTCCATTGAGGTCCAGTAGTTAAGTGTTGAGAATGAGCTGGGTCTGTGTGGTTTTACCTCTCTCTCAGGTACTGGAAGTCAGCAGCACAGGTAGAGAGCAAGCTGAGCATCAGCTTTGACCAGGGATGGGGTTTACTAGGTGAGAACACAGAGAGAGAGGACAATGAGAGTTGAGAACAGTACATGGATTATAATGATCAATTCTAATCCAACGGAGTAACACAAGAAAATAGGACGTCGGAGAGGCAGGGTGCCCTGGAATCATGGGGAATCAGTGTGATTATGGGGATTTACAGCTGTAGGAGTGAGGGTAGTTGGAGAGATGGGAAGTGGATGGCAGTAAGTGTGCGAGCTGATTGAGAATGACATTGTGAATAAATAAGAGGTAACGATAGGATCGATGGCATACCCGTGGGGCGAGCAGCTGAACCAGAGAGGAGGACTTGGAGTGAATTACGTTGGAGGCCTGAGCGGGAGAAAGACCATTTACATAGATATTGAAAGCATTATGAGTTATGTCCAGAGAAGTGTTGGCAAGGGTAACAGTGAACCCAGAGGTAAATCTGCAAGGAATGATTCAGGGGTCTGGTGATGACTGTGACAAGGATGATGAATGCATATTTATAGTCTGATGACATAGAATATTCCAACCTGGGAGCCATAGAACAGTAAAACCAAGACCTTAATTCTGGAATATAATAGATCTCGTAGAAGAGATACAAAGCGCTATGACAGTGGTTCTCAAATTTTAGCAACTGTTCTGATATTTCTTAAGTGATTTGTTAAAGTACAGATTGTTGCTTCCCCTTCCCAAGTTCCTGCTCAATAGATCTGGGAGCGAGCCCAACAATTTGCATTTCTTTTCTTTTCTCCCTTTATTTATTTATTTTTTTTAAGAGAGAGAGAGAGAGAGTGCTTTTGTGTGTGCGTGCGAGTGGGGTTGGGGGGCAGTAAGGAGGAGAGGGAGAGGGAGAGAGAGAATCTTAAGCAGGTTCCATGCTCAGTGCAGAGCCCGCCTCTGGACTCAGTCTCACGACCCTAAGATCATGACCTGAGCCAAAATCAAGAGTTGGACACTTAACCGACTGTGCCACCCAGGTGTCCCAACAATTTACATTTTAACAAGTTCTGAGGTGGCACTGATTCTGATGGTCTAGGGGGCCACATTTTAAGAACTTATCTGCTATGAAAATTCAGAAGGGAGATGAATTGCTTTTGGCTGCAGAGATCAAGGAAGGTTCATGGAGAGTAGTCTTTATTTTGCTGCAAATGTTTAGAGACAGCAATTTGACATCATCAAATGCCATATATTGACTAATAAGGGAAGTCATACTTTTGGGTATTTTGGGTTGACTTATTCTGCAAGTCAGAGATGCAGAGGAAATGTAGTTCCTTTATTTCTCTAAAACTTCATTGTATCCAATCAACACATGGTACACCTTCAACTTATGGAATCACATGTGCCACTTATATCTTAAAAAAGCTGAAAAGAGAAAAATACAACTTCCCAATTGTCTAAAGCAGTTCTGCTCTTCATCAAGGCTCCACCTGCTGGATGACCAGGAAAATGCTGACTTCCGTCCATTTCTGTTTAAAATTTGATCCATTGCATACATTTAAACAATCTCTTTAGGTAAATGTCGAATGTTTGGTCTTTTAGATATCACCTGGCGGGATGTGGTTTTTGACTTTGTGGCTTTGGGGGGGATGGTTTCCCTGTTCTGTATTTTGGCTTCTCTGTTCCGTGTGGTAACGTCTCTTGTCTGCCAGGGTGCTGCTTGCTTGGCAGGCAGTCTTGGCTGAGGTCTGCCCTGCCCTCATGGTCTTGTCATTTAGCTTGACTGGAGCTCAGTGGTTCTCCTTGACTGACTTGGCGTTATCTTGCTTACTGTAGTTCCTTCTGACTTTCTGCCCTGTCCTCTAACTGGCCACTAGCCTACTGGATCTTGGATCATCTCACCCTTCAAAAGAGTGCAAAGTGATTTGTACAGCGGCCCTATGGCAACACGACGGGGTCTCAGTTCACATGCCATCCCATTCTTACCCTTAGAATCAGCATGTTGGGGTCCCATCTATACCCCATGGAGTAGAAATAAACTTTGGGGACTTGGTTTCTAACTGCCCTCTCTGTCCATTTACACAGGGTCACTGTTTTTTTCTCTGATGGGACTTCCTGCCTCTCCCATGAGTGTGGCGATCGCATGAGGCAGCCTCCTTTGGGAACTCTAACTGGAAGCAGGGTGAGAGCCCCTGTCTGTCCTCAGTGCTGCCCTCAAACTAGCCAATGGGCCTTCTTCCCTGCCCCCTGTTACTAAAGTGAGATTCAGAATGTCTGGCCTCCCTCGCCTCCTGTCTCGCCCATTCTTTAACCATATGTTGTGTGTTCTGAGACCGTCTTTCCACCTCCCTCCCTCACTATCCCTCTTACGGTCTCCCTTTTCTTTTCCCTCTGTGCCTTTTGCTTTTTTTTTTTCTTTCTCTTTCTCCTCTACAACCCCTCATAGAATGGTAATTATTTCTATGAGAATTACATCCCAGTGGTTTCTATTCTATTACATTTTTTAAAAGTACTGTCATCACTGATATCACAACCTAGTAATTGGTCACAGTTTGCAATTTTCTTCCTCTTTCTGTAACTTTTAAGTTTATGGAATTTAAAAAAAGTCCCTCTTTTGTCTTGTTTAGAACTGATAAAACACATATATTACATGTTAAGATACACCACCAAAATAATATTTAATTATAAGCCTTGTTATTGAACTAATATGTATTAAATATACTTATTATGTATGCACATATACATATTCTCTATGCCGAATGAAGGGTGTGAACTCATGACCCCAAGACCAAGAATCACATGTTCAACTGACTGAGAGCTAGCCAGGCGTCCCTAATATATTTTTAATGTGAAAGTATTTGACATCCCTTAATTGTTATACAGAACATGAAATCTGCCTTTTTGTCTTTGGGCATCTCTATAATTACTAATCATCTTAATGATATATGTTTTTAGAATTTTTTAAATATATGCTTTGGAGGGCATGTGCCTCTATTGATATTGTTCATAGGTGACAATACACGGTTTGATTTTTTTTCCCTTAGAGTACCAATTTTCTAAACTGCCATCCTCGCTCCAAATGATTTCTTAATAACATACATGACAATACATTCCTATCAGTGGTAAGTGGCAATCCAAGAAGTCCAGGAGCTTAATGTTTTTTTTAAAAAGATTTTATTTATTTAATTTGACAGACAGAGATCATAAGTAGGCAGAGAGGCATGCAGAGAGAGAGCGGGGGAAGTAGGCTCTCCACCAGACACAGAGCCTGATGTGGGGCTCAGTCCCAGGACCCTGGGATCATGACCTGAGCCAGAGGCAGAGACTTTAACCCACCGAGGCATCCAGGCACCCCCCAGGAGCTTAATTTTTAAAAAAAGATTTTATTTATTTATTTGAGAAAGTGTGCTTGGGGTGAGGGACAGAGGGAGAGGGACAAGGAGATTCTGTGCTGAGTGTGGAGTCAGAAGTGGGGCTTGAGCTCATGACCCTGAAATGATGGCCTGAGTGGAAAACCAAGAGCCGGACACTTAATGAACTGAACCACCCAGGGGTCCCAGGAGCTTAATTTGTATTGTGAGTTTGGAAAGGTAATCCAATTTAACTTAAACTTTAATATTTTGTTCAGAAAATAGGGAGGAAAGTAGCAATTTGAGTAGAAGATGAGATTTTGTGTGCTTCTCGGTGGGTGTAGCTCTGTGAGAAGGGAATTGTTCATTTGTTCCTCTCTCTGTTTGAGTGACCTCATATCTTGGAGATTGTTGAGTATATGACAGTTCTTGATGAGATTCTGATGTTCAAAGGATAATGTTGTTTTTTACTTTATTAAAATTTTACCTTAATTCTGATTTTAGCATTCCATCTTCAAGCCCAATGAACTGGACTATAAAATTCATTATTTAATATCAATATTTTCTTTTTTCTTAATACCTATCCAATTTTACATATTTTACATGACTTACAAAAATAAGCTGACACTTTTTTTTTAAAAGACTTATTTATTTATTTGAGAGAGAGTGAGCAAGCCTGAGCATGCACACTGAGGGGGGCAACGGAGAGGAAGTCTTAAGCAGACTTCCATGCTGAACATGGAGCCTAACCCCCGGCCAAAACCAGGAATTGGTTGCTTAACCCACTGTGCCACCCAGGTGCCCCTAGGCTGGCACTTTCTAATGGATGTTTAGGTCAAACTCCTTGAGGGCAGAAACAGTTTCTTTTCTCTTTTGGATAACTACCATTTATCATAATTCTTGGCACATAGTAGGTGCTCAATAAGTATTTGTGGAATAAACAAAAAGCCAGTGTGTCCCATTAACTTTGAATAAACAGTTACATTTAAAGATTTCAAAAAGCTCATATCTACTTGCTTTATAAGAACATTTTCAGGTGGATGACAACCCAATTAGTTTTGCTTCCAAATCCTGTCTTATTGGGTCCAAGTTGACTTAGTCATGGATGAAAAGAGCACAGAAAGACTCTGTCGGGGAA
This sequence comes from Mustela putorius furo, assembly GCF_011764305.1. Classification (NCBI taxonomy): domain Eukaryota; kingdom Metazoa; phylum Chordata; class Mammalia; order Carnivora; family Mustelidae; genus Mustela; species Mustela putorius. The sequence continues at coordinate 23,425,188 of NW_025422368.1, read as the reverse complement.
AAATGTTAGAGACTGATACTTCCATCAACTTGGTGGGAAGAAATGGGTAAATATTCAGAACTGGAGCAGCACGAAAGCATCTAATGCAACATAAACCTTAATGGGGCTCTAGAGAAAGGACAGAAACTCTACCAGAAAGACATATGACCGGTGCTGCGGATGATATCACTTGGACTGGTGGGCTGTGCAGCAGTAGGGACAGGAGTAGAGAAAAGGAGATTTCTCCCTCCATTTCTCTGTCTTTGGTCTAAGAATAGAGCTGACAAGAAGAAAATCTGTGAAGGAAAAAATAGAAGGTTATGTAAACAGTAAGTTGGAAGAATGTCTTAATGACTGAAAGATGATAAAAGTCTGAAAATGTAAAGTTAATGTAGATGTGTAATATAGCTGCTGAAAAACCAACGTGGTGCAAATTTTCATGGGTGTGTGCATGCTTGTGTATTCGGGGAGATGGCATATAGCAAGAAATCCTAGTATTAGTATTGGACATATGGGAAGGAGATTTCAAGTGCCGTGGGAAGGGAAGAGTTGTAACCTGTGAGTAAAAGAGCATGTTCATCAAAAGTAAAGAGAACAGATGCTGCTAAAGTTTTCTCAAATTTTCTACCGCTGTGTCCTGGCCACCCTCTGATCCTACCCACTGCCATTGATACATTCAGAAATTCTGCCATGCAAAGGCAGATGTTTAAACAGTCTACAAGGAAGTGAGCCTGTATTCAAAACCTGGGGTTGGGATATGTTAGTTTACACACAAACCCCATGGGTAGGAAGTGACGTCTGAGGCAGGTGTCCATCCTTTCAGGGAAATGAAAGTCTGTGTGAGACAGCTGTGATGGGTGAGTATTTGAAGGAAAACAGAGAAGATTAGTACAATCGTCTTAAGGCATTCTTAAGAGTGATACCATCTGGTTGAGCTGAATTTAGGTCCATATATTTGAATATCTGTACAAAGCTCCTATTGAGAAGAGCTTAGCATTTATCTTTCTATCAATATTTCTGTGTCATTTATTGCAAGGCTTAGTCAGTATCATGCCTGCTCCAGTTTGATAAGCAGAGATTGCAGGGGTGATCGTGGCTCAGCCCAACGCCCATAGCTAAGGCAAAACAAGTAACAAGTCTAGTCGCAACACTTTCCTGGAACATGGTCCCCAGAAATAAGCAGACTCCAAACACCGATAAGGTTGTTATGGAGAACTGCATTCCGATCTTAAATCTATTTCTGCCTTCAAGAAGGGTGGATTCAAATTCTACAGGCCTCTTGGATTTTCACTTGGCACCCTTTTCTGCAGAGATGTTCTGAGAGATGCCAGGAGAGTGGCCCTGCAGAAACTGAATTACTAAAATGCCATGAAGGTGTATGTGCTCTGTGCATGATTTTACTATGAAGAATGTGGTCAACATTTCCTTGAAATATATATATATATATATATATATATATACATTTCCTTGAAAATATACATTAATAGGAAAAGTTAATTAAAATACCATGATCAAAAGTTTCCAAGGATATCTTCTGCACAGCTGAATCTGATGATTTCCTTTTTCTATTTCCTTGACTTCATTCTGCTCTGTCAACTTAGACTTTCTTCAGAAAAATCCCATAATTTATCTCAAGCTTTTTAACTTAAAATCAAATGTTATTTATTGCTGTTTTAAAAAATTTTTTCATTAAAAAAATAACATATAAGTCTAAAACATTTAAAAAGTAAAAAAAGAATACCCATGGTTTTATCATGCAAGTCTTTTTTTCATTTATTTTTTCTACATTTTTGTGACCATACTCAATATAGAACTTTCATCCTGCTTTTGAAGTCATGATATAAATCATTTTATATATTATCACATATTCTTTTTTTTTTTTAAAGATTTTACTTATTTATTAGAGAGAGAGATCACAAGTAGGCAGAGAGAGAGAGAAGGGAACAGGCTGCCAGCTGAGCAGAGAGCCGGATGCGGGACTTGATCCCAGGACTCTGGGATCATGACCTGAGCCGAAGGCAGAGGCTTTAACCCACTGAACCACCCAGGCACCCCACATATTCTTTTTTTTTTTTTAGATTTATTTATTTATTTCAGTGAGACAGTGAGAGAGGGAACACAAGCAGATGGGGATGGGGACGGATCGAGGGAGAGGGAGAGGCAGGCTTCCTGCTGAGCAGGGAGCCCGATGCAGTCTCAATCCTAGGACCCTGGAATCATGACCTGAGTTGAAGGCAGATGCTTAACTGACTGAGCTAGCCAGGTGCCCCATATTATTACATATTCTGAATAAGAATCATTGGCTACATATGTCAGCAGCTACAGTTTATATCACTAATTTGCTATTGTTCAATGTTTACTTTATCTCCAATGTTTGTTTTTATTAGTACTATGATAAACACAATTGTGAATAAAGTATTTTTTTCAAATATAGGATTATAGCCTTAAGATATATTCAGTAGTTCCATTTTGCCATTTAAAATGGTTGTAGAAGACTTGAGTTTGGTTGTTTCAATATCAGCCTTGGTTATTATAACTAAAAAATATTTTTCTAATCTGATATGTGAGAAATGGCATCTCATTATTATATGATTTTAATTTCTTGCCTATAATCAACGTTTTGCCTATAACATTTGTTGCAAAGTTTTCCCATTTTTGTCTTCTACTTTTTTTTTAAAAGATTTTATTTATTTATTTGATAGAGAGAGAAATCACAAATAGGCAGAGAGACAGACAGAGAGAGAGATGAGGAGAAGCAGGCTCCCTGCTGAGCAGAGAGCCCGATGCGGGACTCGATCCCAGGCCCCTGGGATCATGACCTGAGCTGAAGGTAGAGGCTTAACCCACTGAGCCACCCAGGCGCCCCTGTCTTCTACTTTTTGATTTTATTAAAGTTTTGACATAAAAATTCAAAGTTGTACAAATTAAACTTACTTGATATTTTGCTTTATATTTTTATATTAATGCATAAATATTTCTAAGCTAAGAAATCCCTCATTCATAGACTGCTGAATTTAAATTCAATTTTGGGGGGGGATATTTTAGAAATATTGAATGATAATATATTCACTGGAATTTATTTTTATCTTAAAATATTATGTGATATCCTAAAACAGTACTAAATTGATATTCATCATATAAGTGAATAATCACCTCAGCATCTTTTCTTGAGGAATCTTATGCCTTCTCATTGCTTTTTGATGCTTCCTTTATCAACTACTGAGTTCTTACAGATAGGCTTGAAGACTGTGGCTATGTGCCCATTTGCACAAGTAGTTGGCACCACATGCCACTCCCCCACCCTCACAGGTGGGTGAGTGCAGGTCACATTTCCAGAAGCATTCCTTGGGAGGGCCAAGCTTCTGATCTCCCTGAAGTTTACTTCTTTGGTGATTGATCAATGTGCCTATCATTTAAATAAACACTCACCTGGCTCCTCTCAGTCCTTCAGATTTACTTGGCCCACATACCACCAAATGACTTGAAGATAGAAAAGCCCACAGAAAAAGCCCATTTCCAGAGCGTTCATCATGAGCAGCTCATGGAATGGAAGAATTATGACCAGGATTCTAGAGTATTTCCTGCATTACTGACTTTCGTGTTATGTGTGGGTGTGAGGGGAGATGCAAGGGAAGTACAGGACAGAGTTCTTGCCTTGAATGAGGGTGATCTGGATGCACATGCCTGAGATAACACACACGAGCAAGCCCACAGACGTGCGTATGAAGGAGAGGAAACCACAGCATATTGGGGAGGGGCTGGGAGTGGGAAAAAAGAACTTCCGGAAGTTCTCCCTGAGTCTCCTCCCTGGTGTTTCCTTTATCTGAATTATGGTGCTATTTTCTCTTTTCTCTCCATGTATCTTACCAACTGAGGGACTTTGGGTTCCCTAACTTCTCTAAGTCTCAGTTTCTGCAGCTATAAAATGGGGTTAAGAATAGCAATTATCTCATGGAGGTTATTACAGAATGTATGAAGTGTGCTCAGCACAGAGACTCAAACATCAATGTTGTTAATTTATGTTAGTTTCCTTCTTCACAGTGCATGCCTTTCCCCTCCCTCAAGACTTGTTCCTAATTCTTTTATTCCCATTGGCATTTACTATTGGCAAGTTTGGACTTACTTGTCTGTGTTCCCTCATCAAGATAGTTTAAAATTCTGAAGTAGACATTCAAGAGTCATCAGAAATTCAGAAATCAGGATCTTGGGACCTGGACTGCACTTTGAGAAATTTCTCTTAATTTGGATTTTAAGACCGAAGAGGTCAAGCTGCCCGTCTTATGATCTCCAGAGGTCTGCAAGAAGCGAGAGATCATCAAAGTTCTGCATTACACCTTCCCTGTTATTTCCCAGGGGACCACAAGCGTGACAGTGGTGTTATATGGCCGTTTTCTCTGTGGGTTTTATCTGCTCCCTTCTGTGAAGAGATAAAAGCTGTCAGCTTGTGGAAGACAGAGATCCCATCTGACATTCTTTGGTGGTTTTGGAGCACCACGCTGGAAATTTAGTCACTTTTGTTTCTTTTGTCTCAAAATTTATGTTTCCTATTATGTCTGAAATTTTCTTAGTAATAATCAGATTTCTTTCAAAAAATTCACATATCCCTGAAAGAGATAAAAATTTCAATAATTATCAGTGATTACCACTGTTTACTGAAGGGACTGATGGGTAAATGAAAAAACGATGGACTCGGTCTCTGGAGGTGGGCGCTGACTCAGTCACTAACGTGTCTTCTCAAACAGGTCACAATCTCTGATGCTTGGTTTCTTATGACCCTCACAACTGCTTTTCTCTCAGATAATGATAATCAGAAAAGTAATTAACATTTATGGAGCACTTACTTTGTGGCAAGTACCAGGTCAAGCCCTTTAAGTGTATTTTCTAATTTAAACCCCTCACAGGGGACCATAGGAGGTAGGCACCATGATTGTCTTCATTTTACAGTTAAGGAAAATGAAACTGTGGTTAATTTTTTTTTTTTTTTGGGAAAGACTGGCAAAGGGGAAATTAGTGACTTAAACCAGTTCTATGTGATGCTTATATTCTTAAAAAATTCTGCTGTATAGTCATGAGATCCTCTGAAATGATTGATAAATGCTATCCTGATATATAGATGGAAATATAAAGTTGCATTTGGGAAGTATCATTATACACTGAAGTAGGAAAGATTTAAAATACTGATATATTTTTCTGCAAAATTTCTGTTCTCTTTTGTTATCAGAACTAGGCCATGAGCAATTCAATGGCAGATAATATAAGTATCTGTAGGTGCTATGACCCTATCGAATAAGTTGAAAGAATATTTTAATAGGATGTTAATTTGGGAATTTCAGCAGAGGCATCAAAGTACAATGAGATCAAGATGCAAATTTTTAAAGGAACTATTTGAAAACCAGGGCTATAATGCTTAAAAAACCCTGCTGCCAGATCAAAGATCTAAAACGGTTGTACTGTTAGAGATAAGAGAGGATTCTGCAATGGTGAGTGCTGTGCTATGAGTTGCTGATGTGTTCTGAGTCCTGCTCTGCCCCAGGGCGTGGGAAAGGACCCTGGTGTGGAGGGGTGGAGGTAGTGATGGACTTCTAGTCTAGTGAGAGGAACTTCAAAGGCTCCACTTGAGAAGCATGGTGTTTGTCTTCTGTAGGGAAATAAAGTAGACTGATTTGAGACTCCAGCTTTGGAAATAGAGAGGTGAAGGGTCAGGAGATGGGCTGGACAGCATTCTTGACAGGGAAATCAGACTTGCTGATGCTCTGAGATTGGCCTGCATTTCCAGAGCTTTCTCAGTCTAACAGATTGTTTCTTGTGAACCACGCCTTAAAAAGAGAAGCAGGTCTGAGATTATTCCTAAACTTTTGTCTAACAGACAACACTTAGACAGTGATCAAAATTTATATCCTCAACAAGGGGCAGATGGCATCTGGGGAAGAACATGTCATCGCTTGTTGAGTATTCTGTCTGGAAAGGCTGCACTTATCTAATTCTGAAGAAACGCAAGACAAATCCAAATTGAGGAATACCCTAGAAATAAATGGCCTATATTCTTAAAAAATGTCAATGTCATTAAAGGTGAAGGATGGCTGAGGAATTGGTATAGATCAAAACAGTCTAAAGATATTTGACAACCAAATGTTACATGTGATCCTGAATGGGGTTTTCTGTGCCAGAGGAATAAACTGCTTAAGATTTTTATTTTCTTGTATTTATTTTATTTTATTTCTTTTAAGATTTTATTTATTTATTTGACAGATAAAGAGATAGCACAAGCAGGGGGAATAGCAGGCAGATGGAGAAGCAGGTTTCTCACTGAGCAAGGAGTCCTATGTAGGGCTCCATCCCAGGACCCTGGGATCATGATCTGAGCTGAAGGCAGATGCTTAACTGACTGAGCCACCCAGGTGCCCCAGAACAACCTGTTTTAAAGGACATTATTTGGACAGTGGATACATTGGAACATGGGCAGTAGATTAAAGTTTTAGATCAATGTTACATTTTCTGAACTCGATCACTGTACTGTGGATATATAGTAGTCCTCCCAGATTTAATTATTCACAACGGTGTTGGTTACCTTCAGTCAACTGTGGTTTAGCAGCAGGTGATTCTCCTGATGAATCATCAGAAGATCAGTAGCCCAACACTGTCACAATGTCTATGTCACTCACCTCACTTCATCTGATCACATAGGCAATTTGTCATCTCACATCATTATGAGAAGAAAAGGAGTCTATGTACAGGTTGATAAGATATTTTGAGAGAAAGATGCCACATTCACATAAATTTATTATGTATATTGTTATAAATGTTCTTTTTATTATTGTTGTTGTTAATCTCTTACTATGCCTAACTTATCAATTAGACTTTATCATAGGTATGTATATATGTATAGGAAAGAACATAGCATAGATAAGGTTTGGTACTATCTGTGGTTTTAGGCATCTATTAGGGATCTTGGAATGTATCTCCTGAGGATAAGTGGGGACTACTATATAAGAGAATCTCTTTATTCTTTTTTTTTTTTTTTTTTTTTTTAAAGATTTTATTTATTTATTTGACAGACAGAGATCACAAGTAGGCAGAGAGGCCGGTAGAAAGAGAGAGAGGAGGAAGCAGGCTCTCCACGGAGCGGACAGCCCGATGCGGGGCTCGATCCCAGGACCCTGGGATCATGACCTGAGCCGAAGGCAGAGGCTTTAACCCACTGAGCCACCCAGGCGCCCCGAGAATCTCTTTATTCTTAAAAATACATGAAGTATTAAGAGATAAATGGGCATGATGTATTCAACCTACACTCAAGTAATTCTGAAAATAAATTGTGTGTCTGTGTATGTGTGTGAGTGCGTAGAGAAAGACAATTATAAACAGACATGGCAAATGACAAAAAATGATGAATTTGGGTCAAAGTTCTGTATTCTCTTTATAACTATTCTGTGTTTGAGCTTATTTTAAAATGAAAATGAAAAAACAAGTCATTTTCTCAGCAAGGCCTCCCACTAGCCAATGTTTGTTTTAACCTTGTCTTGTACAACCTGTGCCCATGCATAGTTCCCCCTTCAGACATGCGAGTACCCGCTAAATCAGAATCTCTGGGGATGGGGCCCTGGGATCTGTGTTTTAACCCTCTAGATGGTTCTCATATACACTCAAGTTTGAGAAGCACTGGTTTTGACTGCTCAGGGGCTCTGCCTGGAATTGGGGTGTGGTGTTAATTCAGGCATGGGGGAAAGGTGATGACTCTCAGGGAGCTGACCACAGGATCTGGCTCACAACAGTGGCTGAGGATAGACACGAGATTCTCTTTCTTTATTCTCTCCAATACCATCCACTATTCCTCAAGTACACAGAATTTTTTAGTCCAAAATTTCACATCAAAAGTATCAATGACTAATGTATATTTATGAGAGAACAAATGCATTGATTCTCCATAGAGAATATACATCAGTTATGGTGAATTGGCGGTGTTGTCCATTTTCAGCTGAGATAGTGAGGGGAGGTAGAGCTTTTTCCTCATCTCCATGGAGGATATTTTGGAGGGGAAGATGTGAAGAGTGCTAGCGCTCATGACTCTCCTAACTGGAGATAGGTTGGTTCTTGGTATGTCAGACTTATTGATCTATCTGAAAGGGAAAGGAAATTGGAGAAAGATGGAAAGATTGATGGAATGAGGGGGCCCATGGAGTATTTTATATGCTCATTCTGGTGCAGTAAGGACGCCAGAATGCACGGCAGGCTACAAAATTTTCAGGACCCAGTGCAAAAGATAACGTGGGACTTTTGTTCAAAAATAAGAATTTCAAGATGGTGCCAGGGAAATATCAAATCAAGCATGGGGCCCTTCTAAGCACTCGACCACGTATTACAGCACAGGTTGCACAACTGTAAAGCAGACCCTGCCTGAATCTCCTATGGACACAAGGAGACCACAGCTGCTAGGACTCTGCCCAAGGGGAGAGGAGAGGACTCTGCCTGTGGGCTACACTGCCGATGATGGAGCTTCAGGGTTTGCAGAAGGTCATGCCAGGGGCAACTCTCCCACTTCAAAGAACTGTGCACTGCAGAAATCCTTCAGAGTAGCTAAAAACATCACTCATGGGCCCAAGAGAGAGCTAACATTTGATACTTACCTGAATGCAACCAGTCAGTGCTGGCCAGACAAACAGCAAAGAGGACTGGAATCATGCATCCAGTTCAGAGTGATATGTTAGCCCATTTCGTCCTGATTCTACTTCCCTAACCCAACATGGAAGGAGCTCAAATGCGAAGATGTATGGAGAGGAGAAAAGGACAGCCCCACACTCCCTTCCTCATGGCTGCCGCATTAATCTAAGGAAGTCAGGAAGAGATGTGACCAAGTTTTCAACTGACCTGGAATGGGGTATGTGTGTATGTTTAATAACTGAAAATAACTACATCCAAGGGCTCTCCTTGAAATGTCATTACGGAACAGAACATATAGATTTGATGTTGCAAGGCTGTCACTTAAAAACTCATATTTTATTTGTACTTCATGAGGCAAACTGCTCAATAAGCCAGTTACATATTAAAAATTGTATTTAGTACTAGGCAGGGAATGAGGAAAGCTATTCATGATTCAGTTGACAGATCACAGTTTTCAAACCCTTTCACTTCTAGTCTTGATCTGAGGAATCCAAGTGAACAGTGGCTATAAATCACCCTGAAACTATCTCTGATGGAAGAACTTTTTATTGCACTTATTTTTTGATATAATCAATCTTTTGGGAGTAAACATTTCCAATATTATATTATGCTCTATCTATTACCTCTCTTGTAGATTTTTTAGGGCAATGATGACTGGGCTTTTGGTGAAGTGATTCATAGTCTCAGCACAGGAGACTCTTTAAATGTCATTTGGTTGAACTGATGTTTGTGACATCTTCTGTTATTCCCATCAGAGGTAATAAAAATATTTAAGCATTAAAAAATTCCTTATCAGGTGTGCCTGGGTGGCTCAGTCAGTTCAGCATCTAACTCTTGATTTCAGTTAAGGTCATAACCTGAGGGTCATGAGATCAAGCCCTGAGTAGGTCTACTTGCTCAGTGTGGAGTCTGCTTAAGATCCTCTCCCTCTCTCTCTATCCCCCTCCCCCTGCCCCCCACCTCAAGTGTGTGTTTTCTCTCTCTCTCTCTCAAAAAAAATTCCATATTAGTTATTATTACAACAATCTATCAACTCTTTATTGAAGCCCTAAATGAGGACTGCTAGCCCCATAATGGATAAAACATGAATTAGACACTCATTCTCAAGAGGTAAGGCTCAAGATGTATGGAAATAACCAGAAGGCAAGGTGGAAAGTATTGAATGGTACCTAAAAAGAGATGTACCCTTAGGCTGGGCAACTGGGCTCCTTCCCTGGGCTTTGAATTGTAGAGGGCCCTATTCTGGACCAAGGAGACATGCCTACCATCAGCCCAAGTTTCCTCCCACTCCTAGAATATGTTCTGGGTATATGAGACCCCAGAATCCTACACATAGATGGTCCCTTACCCATCCTCCCGAGTGTGGACTGGACATCTGGTATGTGCAAGTTGGGCCCAAGAAGTGGTTGAGGAATGACTCAACCACTTGTAGAGATGTACATGTAGAAATGTAGAGAGGATGAACTCAGAAATGTAGGCCAATTCTCCCTGTACTACCTGTAACAGTTACTTAGCTTCATTTGCAACGTTTAATATTCAGACTGTTATGAGTGTCTCCGATTACTCTTTCCCTGGAGACCCACAAATGTTAGGGGCAGGGTGGTCTGGCTATGGGAATTCATGAAAAGTGAGAACTTGGCCTTGGCCAAGAATCCGAGAAGCCTCACTGGGGAGGTAGAGCTTGAAGAGGCAGAGATGGGAGAAGGGAAGGAGGAGGAGGAATTTCTGGCAGAGGGGGACCTCACATTCTAGGACATGGATCTAAAAGTGCCAGCTTGTATGTGGGAAGTCTAGTTTTCTGTGAGGATATCAGGAGTGGAAGAGGGAGAAACCAAGGCTAGAGAAAGAAAAGGAGACTGGATCATGGACTGCCCGGAATGTTGGGACATGGTGAAGTGTCTTGTATTCTCAGCACAGGAGATTCATTTACATGGACTGATGTTCACAACATCTAATATTCACTCCAGCAGGTTAGGGTCTTTGAACTTCCTTCTGTAGACAATGGGGCATCCTTGTAAGTTTGAAAAGTTTTGATCCTATCAACTTTGTAAGAAGACAGTGCTGGTTTGCCATGAGGATGGTGAGTAGGGGGACTGGAAGGGTAGGGGACAATGATCAGAAACACTACAGAATGGAGCAAGGATAGTGGGCAAAGTGAGATAATAGAAGAGGAAGAAATATGTAGAGAAAGGAATAAAGAGTGACTCCAAGACTTGGTACCTGGATTCTTAAAGAGGTTGGTGAAGCCATTTGATGAAAATATGATTGCTAGGGCTGTCTGGCTGGCTCAGTCAGTAGAGCATGCAACTTTTGGTCTCCAGTGGTGAGTTTGAGCCCCCACGTTGGGGGTAGAGTTTACTTTTTTTTTTTTTTTGACATGAACTGAGCTGAAGGCAGATGCTTAACCAACTGAGTCACCAAGGTGCCCTGATAGAATTTATTTAAAAAAAAAAAAAAAAAAAGCAAAAGTTGATTTCTATTGGAAGCTGGGACATTTTTGACCTTGCATAGTTAGATGATTAGTGAGGAATGAAGTGATATGTTTTACCCTACTTAGCGTTTCACTGAATCTTTTCAGTTGTACTCTAATACCTTTTCCTGGTCTGAGCAGCTAGATATGAGGCCGCCCTTGCCCAAAGTAGGGTCAGTTAGGACCAAGGGCACAGAGGTCAAGTTAAAGAAAAAAAAAATGGCCAAACACAAGTGTAAATTTGAAGAATACTTTTTGAGGTAGTCTCTCTCTCTCTTTTTTTTTTTTTTTTCAAGATTTTATTTATTTATTTGCCAGAGAGAGAGAGAGAGAGCGCACACGCACAGCAGAGGCAGAGGGAGAAGCAGGCTCCCCTCCAAGCAAGGAGCCCGATGTGGGACACGATCCCAGGACGCTGGGATCATGACCTGAGCCGAAGGCAGCTGCTCAACCAACTGAGCCACCCAGGCACCCAGTCCTGAGGGAGTCTCTTTTAACCTTACCTTTTGTTCCTTTCCATCCCCGACTCTGAGACTGTTTTTTACTGATTTTTTTTTTTTTTAAAGATTTATTTGAGAGAGAGAGAGAGCATGAGAGAGCATGAGCAGGGGAGAAGGGTAAAGGGGGAGGAAGAAGCAGTCTTCCCACTGAGCAGGGAGCTCCAGGTAGGTCTTGAGGAGGGGCCTGAGATGGGGCTCAGTCCCAGGACTCTGGAAGAATGACCTGAGCCAAAGGCAGACACTTAACTGACTGAGCCACCCAGGCATCCCAATATGTTTTAACATAGCCACAGAGATGTACAACCATCACAATTTTAGAACATTTTCATCTCCCCCCAAAAGAAACCCTGTGTGCTTTATTTACCTACTCCAAGCCCTTTTTACCACCGGCCATAGATACACTTATTCTGGACATTTCCTATAAATTGAATCATATATGATCTTTCACTTAGCAGAATCTTTTTAAGGTTCATCCATGTTGTAGCATGAATCAGTACTTCATTCCTTTTCATGGTCAAATAGTGTTCCCCTGTGCTTATCTATTCATTAATTGATGGACATTTGGGAAATTTCCACTTTGGGCTTTTATGAATAAAGCTACTGTGAACATTTGTGTACAAGTTTTGTGTGCATATATAAATGTTTTCATTTCTCTTGGATATATACCTAGAGATGGAATTGCTGGGTCAAATGGTAACTTTATGTTCAACTTTCTGAGGAAGTCCTAAACTGTTTTCCAAAGCGCAGTGCCATTTTACATTTCCTCCAGCAGTGTTTGAGGGTTCCAGTGTCCAAGGAAAAACATTTATGACTTTGAGCAATAATTGTTGAGTATCCATTACATGTATGGCACAGCACCATGCAGTAAGGGCAACAATAGAATGAAATACCCAGATCCCCCAGATAAACAGAAACCTCCATTTCCAGGGTCATCATTTTGTTCCATCTGAAACTTTTAAATAGTTCATGTTCAGTGTCTCAGAGGCCTCAAATAATAGTACCATTTCTGTAGACACAGGAGGGTTTCTATCATGCAACAGGCATTTCCAAGTTGCTTAGTACCCTTTTCCAAATGAGAACATGGAACTTAAGAGATCTGTCAGCTGCATGGAAGGACAGTGACTGGGTCCAGTTTATCTCAGGACTTACAGGCTTTGCGGGGGCATTTCCTGGATTCTGGGTCTAACACTCTATTCTCTTCTTTCCTGCAAGCTTTTTAAGCATATACATTTGAATATGAAGCTTATTTTTCTTTCATATTCCATTATGTGATTATAAGTCTCAACCCAAACCATCAACGAACTGTAAGACATGTAAAACATCTCTGCACTATAATTTAAGTTTTGGTCAGGTGCACAATTTGACATACACTCCTCTGCAGGCGCAGCCCCCCTCCTCACCGTTTCTGGAGACCTTGCTCTGTGGCGAGTTGCAATTCTTTGATTAGTTCGCTAGTGTCATAACCTATGTTGAAAAGGGTTTGCCTTCTCCAGGTCTTCCAGAAAGGTAGGGCAAAAGACTTCTAAAATGATAAGAGGAGGGGTATTAAAGCACAGAGGTGTGGAAACGTGTCCAGCCACTACTACCATTTGTGACTGCTGGAGTTTTAACCGTCAGCATCTTTAAATTTAAACGTATGAAGATTTTCAGTGAGATGCTGACAATGGGCTCACGAGGTGGAAGGTTAAAACTGGCTTCGAGTTAAGGAAGCAACAGGAGGCCTGTCCTTGGAGACTAGCGAAGGTTCCCCACTACCGGTTGGCTACAAGAATTGCTGGCTCGGCCATGTGAGGTTTACCTCCATGGAAGTTCGCGTCCACCTGGACACCTACTGACAGGTCAAGTTTCACTAATGCCACATACTTGAGACAAAGCCTACATACTCCAAGGAACTACAGATCCATCCATCTTCCTCCCTTCCCTCCTCCCTCCCCCCCTCTTCCTTATTTTCTTTATTATGTGTTTATTCTTTATTTCCACCCCCCCCTTACTTCAACACCTTCCTCTGCCTGCGTCAGCAAATTACCCACCCCCACCCATGGTCCCCGGCTCCACCTTTTCATCTCCAGGCGTTTAGCTGGCTCACTCCACCGCTCGCGTCCTCCGCGCCCGGCCCAAGGCCAACGGTCACCCTCCCTGCCCCTTGAAAAACTAGGGGAAGACGTCTTGGCCCCGCCATCCCTCGCTTTCCCCGGCGGGGAATGTCGCACGCCAGGCCCGGACGCTCCAGGGCGACTATCACGCGCCCTCTCCCCGGCTCGGGGGCCCCGCTGCCCCTCCAGCGCCCGCGGTACACCACAGCGCGCGGCTTCCCGGGTGGCCCGGCCTAGGCACAGTCGCCCCGCCCGGGCCCAGCTCCTCCCCCGGCCGCCGCTCGCTGATTGGCCTCCCACCCCCTCTCCCCCGGCTCCTCTCCTCCCCTCAGCCCAATGGGCATCGCCACCTGGTCCAAAAATTCCCCCGAGGGGACCGAGGGGCTCTGCAACCACCAGCACCCGCCGGGCGGCGGGAACGGCCGCGGTGGGGGCGCAGAGCGGGGAGGGGACACGGAGTGGGGAGCGGAGGAGGCGGGAGGAGGAGCAAAGGTGTTGGAGAGAAAACTTCTGAAAGGAACAGGAAACCTGCCGGGGAAGCGGCGGCTGCAGTTCTCGCGCCGCCGGGGCTGCGCACGTCGCGGGGTGTCCGCGGCCGCCGCTGCGCTCCTGGCCGGCTCCCCCGGCGCGGGGGCCCGGCTGAGCCACGACACTCGGTCACTCGGGCCGTGCCCTTCGCCGCCGCTGTCGGCGCTGCAGCCGTGCGCTCCGTGCCGCCCCCGCCGCGGCGGCTCCCCAGAGAGGGCGGCGAGGGCGCAGGAAAGAGGAGGGACGTCTGCTTTCGAGCATGAAGCAGCATGTCTGATAAAATGTCCAGCTTCCTCTACATAGGGGACATCGTGTCCCTGTACGCGGAGGGCTCGGTCAACGGCTTCATCAGCACCCTGGGGTAAGCCGGGGGGCGAGGGCTGGGCAGCGCCCGCGCTCCGTCTGCTGAATCGTCCCCGCCCCTGCTCGCGCCGCCGCGTCCCCCAGCTTCCCGCCGGGGGGTGGCCGGGCCGCGCGGCTGTGTCTGCGCCCGCGGACAGCGCCGGGCGCTCGGCTCGCTCGCAGGAAGCTGCCCCGAGCGGCAACACTTTCTCAGCAACTTTGTAATCTCAAGCTCAGAGGCTCATCAGAAAAGGAGGAAGTGATTCGAAAGCCCGGAGACAGGCCCCGGGGAGAAGTCTTCGCTAGCTTCTCCAGGGGTTGTTTTCGTTAAAATGTTTGTTTTCCCTTAAAGGTAAAGCAAAACTGCACCTCTCCCCGGGTTTGCTAGCTCCCCACTCTCAAGCCCCTGTCTGTCGGGGCCGGGTTTGTGAGAGCCGTGGGTAAAAGTCTGTGGCCTCGGACGTGAAACCCCAACGATGTGGTCGTGAGCCCCGGTGTGGCTTTGCCCCTGCGCGGGTTGGTTGCTCACCGTCCCGTCGCCTCTGAAATAATTTCCTCTGGACTTCGCGCATCGGGGCGCCTCACGGGTAGTGGAGGGGCGAGTGCAGCGCCGTGACCCCCGGGGGTCTCTGAGGGCCTCTTGGGTTCTAGAACTCAGGCGTGCTTTTCTCCTTCCCGGGTCTTGCCTCACTGAAATCCTGAACCTCGCCTGGAACTCGGCCAAGTGCACGGCTCTCTTGAGATTCGAGTGATTTATGAGTGGGGGAGATATGTATATAAACATACCAAGTGCTAGTTGGTTGAATAGGACTTCCTTGATTACTAGCATTTTTCTCTCTGTCCTGATTGTGAATACAAGTTAGCAGTTTAAACGCACAAGGCAGTGTATTTCGATGCGCACACATTTTTCTGGGTTACCTTATGGCCTCAGTACTTCAGACTGCCCCGTCTACAAGATTTCAGGCTGCGGAACTGGTGTTTCCACTCCTGGCTGGTCACTGTTGTCTGCTGGTAGGTTTTAGGGCACATGACTGAACATGCAGTGTCCTTGGACCGTGACTGCGAGCCATATTATAACGGAGTGGTGCCTACACGAGGAAGTCACCTAACTTAGTACAGCGTGTGTTAATTGTTCATCTCCCCTAAGAGGCGAGAGAAGGGAGGGAGGAATAATTTAATGCCTTTAAGGTCAGTGTTAATTGTGAAACTGCAGTGTGGAAGAAAAATGTATCAGCAGCAACTGCCCGTGTTGGGTTTGTAAATCAGGAGCTACCGTTTGTTCCTGACACAGTTCACGGTGTGAGGTCAGTTTTGGCGCCCCCAACAACATTTTGTAGATGAACTCCGCTGCACTTCACCTTTTCCAACCATAGACTCTCTGGGTGGGAGTTTGGAAATGCTCCAGGGCCAAAATGTTCAGGGTCAAATCCTGGCAAATCCACCTGTGAATCTTATGACCCTGGGCAAATTACAGAATTGCTCTGTATCTCAGGTTCCTCCTGTCTAAAAATGGGAATACTACTGGCTTCTGCCTCATAGGACTGTGTTGAAGAAGGGAGTTATTATATGCAAAGTGCCTAGCCCAGTACCCGGCACCTAATAAACACTTATGTGTTTGCTCTTCTAATCATCACTACCTTGGTGACTGTGGGCAATAGTTACCCTTGTGGACAAAATAATGAAAAGGACTAGGAATAGAGTATAAAGCCTGGGTAAATAAAGGGCTATGTTTTTGTAGAGTCTTGTTCAGCAAAGTGATGTGTTTGTGTACCTAGACCCACATGGGGCTAGAGGTGAAAAATCAGGAAGCTACAACTGTAGCAGTTGTGGAGTCTCTCCTACTACTTTTAGAGATAAAGGAACTGAGGGGATGAGAAATGAAGAGACTTGCCTAAGAAATGGGGGACATTCATGCCTCAAGCTGGAACTGTAACCCTGTCTCCAGAGTCCCAGCAAAGTGTGGTTTCTTTGGTGTTACACATCATAATCTTTAAGCCTTGAGAAAAGTAAGCTCCTACCTTTAATGTAGCATATGTTTCTAAAAGTATTATTTGTATTCATTATTTCTTGCTGGTGTTTTGAAAGTTGGGTTTCCTTAGAATGTGCGTAGTATTATTTTCGGGTTAACAAACTGAGTCTCCTTGAGGTTAATAGGACAAGACCTCTGTGCAGCTCAGTTCTGAGGTAAGGAAGGTTCTTTACCCATCCTGCTCTTGGTGAAGCTTGGTGCTTTGATTGGATATTCTTTTTCTCTAACTGGTGGAGCTAGAAACTCATCTTAAAGTTTCTGATTTTTGTGTTAATTTTCTATTTGATACTTTGGATAGCATGATGGTTTTTTAAAATTCAGCCTAAGGGAGTAGTTAATGAGAACTTAGTTTACACAGCATTTCAAGGTAATTCTTGGTAAAGATATTTGTTTGCAAATGAACATTTGCTTTTAACATTAGTGTGTCAGGGAGTTTTGGAGGATATGCATTGTTATCATTTAGCTTTGGGGAAGTTTTGCAATAAGGTAATGAGTTTTTCTGCTAAAAAAAAAAAAAAAATCAGTTTCACTCCATGAGAGTTTAGCAGGTTCCTCTTAGAGGTACTTCCTACTGGAAATATGAGAGGATTTTCTTAGGCTATGTGACCCAGCTTCTAAGTTTGATTTTTCAGTCTGTGAGAAATTAGAATGCCCCAGTTGCAAAGATTTGCATTTCCTCTTTTTTCTCCAGTTATCCTTTAACCAATACCTACTTGATGTTTCTGAATCCCAAATTAATGCTGACTGAAGTATTGTTCTCCCAGCTTGTGTAGGTGCCAGAGGGGCCTAATATGTATTTTCTCAATTAACTTTTCATCTAAAGATTTATTTAGGAAACATTTATATCAATTTAAGGAAAATTGCTTTAAATCCTGTAGAATGATGCTGCTGCATATATTTTAAATAGTCTCTTTTGCTAATGGTATGTTTTAGGGTTGTCGTATTTATTTATTTATTTATTTGACAAAGAGAGAGAGAGAGAGATCACAAGTAGACAGAGAGAGGGGGAAGCAGGCTCCCCACTGTGTAGAGAGCCCAATGTGGGGCTCGATCCCAGGACCCTGAGATCATGACCTGAGCTGAAAGCAGAGGCTTAACCCACTGAGCCACCCAGGTGCCCTTGTTGTTTTTACTTTTTAAAAAGGAGGGAGGCGGGGCGCCTAGGTGGCTCAGTGGGTTAAAGCCTCTGCCTTCGGCTCAGGTTATAATCCCAGGTCCTGGGATCGAGCCTCGCATCGGGCTCTCTGCTCAGCCGGAAGCCTGCTTCCACCTCTCTCTCTGCCTGCCTCTCTGCCTATTTGTGATCTTTGTCTGTCAAATAAACAAATAAAATCTTAAAAAAAAAGAAAAAAAAGAAGGGAGGCACTAGGGATGCCTGGCTGGCCCAGTGGGTTAAGAAGCGATCAAGCGATCAAGTCCTATGCTGGGCTGCTTGCTCAGTGGTAAGCCTGCTTCTCCCTCTGCCTGCTGCTCTCCCTGCTTTTGTTCTCTCTCTCTCCCCCTGAATAAATAAATAGAATCTTAAAAAAAAAAAAAAGGGAAGGAGTTTGGGGATCTGCTGTACAATGTCAAATATAGTGGTAATTGTTCCATCTCCCCTTTTAAATTTTCTTTACCCTGAGACTTCCCCAGTCATTGCTGTATGTGACACTTCATATTTCTGGGTCCATCCACTTGACCAAATGGTTAGATACCATACAGTGGGAATGAGCACGGCAGAACTCCCAGGATGGGTGGGATAGAATAGTGAAAAGGTGTTTAACTTCTTCATTGTCTATCCTCCACACGATTGAGAAGTTAGCAAATGACACGTGTGATATGTGTATTTGTGTGTGTGTGTGTGTGTGTGTGTGTGTAAGTGATTGCTGGTTTGGTTTGAGGTTGCTTTGTAGGATCTACCAAGAATCAACACCTACTAGTTAAGGTCTCAGGAAGCCATCAGTGGCATCACTGATACAGTGGCCACAAAGTATCATCATTGTCTCTTAGCCAGAGTGACACAAGATTGTGTCCCTTATTTCTTACTTTCTGCTTGATTTTGGCCAATTCAGTGAACTTTTCTCTTCCCTCTTTCCATGTTCAGTGACGGACATTATGTAGGGTGGTGGTGTGTCACACAGTTTATAATTCTGGCTTCATTCCTCAGATGAATAAAACTGTAAATGAGTACCTTTTATTGTTCCCATTTATAGTCCCTTGAATTTGCCTTCCTGATCTTTTACTCTGTTTAACATTTTTGATATTCAAATACTTGTAAATTTGATTATTATCTTTTCTTCTTTTTCTCATTGAATTATGCGGCTCTTTTTATAGCTTTAAACATCTTTCCCTTCCTAGGACTGGCTGATCAGTGAAGAGTCAAGTAGATGACACAAGGAATGGTTATAGTCAAGTGTTATTTTAGAATAATTTGTAGGTTATCTTTAGTCTTCCAAATAGAACTCTTCAAGTTAACACCCAGTATTTCCTGCTTTAACTAGCTGTATAAACTTAGCTTTGTTTTGGCTAAGGCATATGTTATTGTGATAAAAATATCTAAAAATCCATTGAATATTTGCATGCGTGTTCACTGGGGAGGAAGAAGACAGTATAATCTTGAATACTCAGTTGTTTTGGAAAGTCTAAGGGTTAGTAGTGTCACCTTATGGAACTTGAAATCTGCTCAAGTACGAAGACAGTTTCTGAAGTGGTGAACATAAAGGCTATTTTAAGTTAAAATGTCAACTGTTTCTTAAACTTAGAAGTTATTCCATAAATAACATTGCAGCTTTTCCACCCTCTCTTGTGGAGAAAGCTCAGTCAGGTAAACAACCGTCTCTCCTAAATGCCCCTGATGCTTCTTCTGATTGACTAGAATTCACAGACAACTGCTTGGCCTCATTCTAGGTTTAATAGATACTTTTTTTTTTTTTTTTTTTTGCTTAGGTAGCACGTTTCATAATCTCATTTTCCCTTGGAACTGTTCTTGTACAGATGGAATATAGATAACTCACAAATATAGACAGAATACAATAGACTCATAATTTAAAACTCAAATCCCAGGCACAGGGTGTCTCTTCATATATAAATCTGGAAGAAGAAGTAATAATGGACTTTTATAACAAATTAATAGCATAAAATAAGAATGAATTTTACTTTTTTTTTTTGAACACCTGATCTTGGTAACAGATCATCAGATTATAATGAGAAGTAGAAGTTTAATGACCATTCATTCATTCATTCATTTATTTAGTAGGTAAAACTGTACCTTTCAAATGTATTGATGCCTTTTTTGTTTATGGTTCTCTTTCTTCTCCCATGTAAATTTAGATAGGAAAGTTTTAAAAATATGCCTTCAGAAAACCATAATTCTAGTTAAAAAATACAAAACAATATATATGGAAAATAGTGAAAGAAAATAGAATAGCATATTGGCAGTGGTAGAACTGCATGGTGAATGAATAGGTGATTTTCATTTTCATTTTTGTATCTTCTGTATTTCCCAGATTCTAGATATGTTTCTTTAATTAAACATCTATTACTGGTGTAGTCAGGAGAGTTAGCTAAATTGAAAGTGGTATTTTTAAAGATTCTTCAGTTTCTTATTACTGTTAGTCAACAGTATTCATCTTTTTTTTTTTTTAAATTAAGGATTTTATTTATTTATTTGTCAGAATGAGAGAGAGAGAACAAAAGAAAGGGACCACAAGCAGGGGGAGCAGCAGGCAGAGGGAGAAGCAGGCTCCCTGCTGAGCAGGGAGCCCCATGTGGGACTTGATCCCAGGATTCTGGGATCATGATCTGAGCTGAAGGGAGGGACTTAACCTACTGAGCCACTCAGGTGCCACAATAGTATTTACCTTATCAAGCATAAATAAAGTTTTGTTCTCCTTATGGTCACTGAAGGGAAACTACAAACTAGTTCAGTAGGTGTTGCTGAAATAGATGGTCATTCATCTATCATAAACAACATTTATTCCTTATTACTGGTTTTGAAAATGTATTATGAAAAAATGTTTGACCAGTAATGCTGAGCAATTCTTAATGATTGATTTAACTTATGCAGACTTATTTTAGAAGTCTGTTTATGCATGAAGTAAGAAGTGTGCAGTTTAGCACGGCCGACTTGTTCATGTTTGTAATCTCAGTAGTCACTATGATACTTTTAAATCCCAAGTCACCTTCTATAGGCAATAGTTTGTGAGGGATTTCTTTTTGTGTATGTATGATTGAAATGTTTTTGTTAAGTATCTTCGAAATGGATGGATTAGATTTTTTTTAAAGATTTTATTTATTTATTTGACAGAGAGAGAGATCAGAAGTAGGCAGAGAGGCAGGCAGAGAGAGAAGGAAACAGGCTCCCTGCTGAGCAGAGAGCCCTATGCAGGGCTCAATCCCAGGACCCTGAGATCATGACCTGAGCTGAAGGCAGAGGCTTTAACCCACTGAGCCACCCAGGCGCCCATGGATTAGCTTAAAATAAAAAGTAACAATTGGTTAGCAAGAGCTATTTTGTAGTTTATACCAACACATACCCACAGAAATCCAACCCAGAATTGAGAATAAATTAAGAGGTTATTAAAAAAAAGCATTTTAATCATAAAATTACAAAATGTACTTACATCATGAATCAAGTCCAGGTAATTTTCCTTGTGATGTGGTTTATACAGGAGCATGCTGCAGATAGAATCATTAATTCATTCAACAAATATTTAGTAAGCCCTGACTATGTGCTCGGGATACAGTGGGAAGAGATGCTAGATTTTTTTTTTTTTTAAAGAGATTTTATTTTTTTGACAGAGAGATAGAGAGCATAAGGAGGTAGAGGGAGAGAGAGAAGGAGGCTTTCTGCTGAACAGGGAGCCCGATGAGGAGCTCCATTTCAGGACCCTGGGATCCTGACTTGAGCTGATGGCAGACGCTTAACGACTGAGCCACCCAGGTGCCCCAGAGATGCTAGATCTTAAGTGTTTAATTATCTCAAAAACTAAAATTATCTTTGGGAATTTGTAGTATGCGATTTCCTTTGAGAGCTTGTCTAGGATCTATGGGACTAACGGTATTGACACCTTCTTTGCTCTCCGTGCTAAAAATGCCACAAGGTAAGGAACTGTCATTTTTATCTTTGTATGCTTAGCACCTCACACGATTCCTGCTTAATAAATATTTGTGAAGTAACTAGTGGTTACCAGTTACCATTAGTAACTAGTGATGGAGGTAAGGCTGATATTGAATAACCACAACATGAGACAATTCTTTTCAAATGTCATGAAGATGATTAAAAACAGTATCATAAAGAAGTCAGAAGAGGATTCATTGCTTCTGGCTTAAATGAGCTGGGGAGGGTTTCGAGGAAAAGGTGGTATTTAAGCTGAACTTTGAAAGATCATTAGGATAGATATTTGTCTCAAATCTATACCCATGATTTGAGCATATATTCTTGGTACTTTTTTCTTTCATTGAAAAAGCAGCTTGGTGAAATTTTACTGTCCGTTTTGATAGCTCCAAAAAAGGAAGCAAACAATTTGATATTTTTGATATGAAAAGATAGAAGAAATGATCTAAAAACGTATTTTATGCTTATTTACCAAATGTGAGAAGTTTAAATTTGGTTCAGACCCTCTGAGTTTTGCCTCATACTGCCTGTGACTATTCAAAACACACACACACACACACACACACACACACACTCATTCCCAATTGGTACAGCATACCTTTCATAGATTCTCGTGAACACAGGAAAAGACGTACGAAGTGCACTAAGCATAATTTGAATATGTGTCTAAATTCTTAGAATTCAAATGTGTTATTGAGCTTCTATCTATTAGTAGGGTATTTGAGCCACTATTAAAATATCCTCATAAAATTTTCTTGTGAAAATTACAAAATGCTGGACTTTTATTATGTATAGTTATCCAAAACAATTCCTCAGTGGAGTCCTAGAGAAAACTGAAGTTTTTAATTAAGAAATTCCTAGATATCTAGCTCTCCAAGACCTTGTGGGAATGACTAATTTTGAAAGAATCACTAAGAGTAGACACTACTATTCTCCATATCTTATCTCCTATTGAAAAGAGAATTCTTCAAATTATACAAGGATCATCAAAGCTAAATATAAGAGCATAAACAAACAGGACCCACCACAAACCAAAAAATAAAACTGGACCATAAATTTGTTGATTGACTTTTCTAGTGGCAAATCAAAATGTATTACAGGCGTCTCCTACTATCCAGAAGTTCACTTTATCCAACTTCACTTTAACAAAAGACCTACACTGACAACTGCCTTCAGTAATTGAAAGAAATCCAAAGAGGATTTTTGCTTTTGTGAAATAGCAATTGCTTCTTTGCTTTATGCATTTTGGCTTTTTAAAGGTTTCATAGGAATGTTCTACTTTTCGATGGGGGGGGGTGGGGAAGAAACCTGTTTTTTGTAAAAATTTCAAAGACTAAAATGATGTTCCAACACACATTTAGTCAAATTATTTACAAATCTTGTATTGAATTGTCTTGGAATTCTCGAAAGAACAGTCAGTATCCTTTGCTATCCTAATTCTTACTACCTGATTTCAAAAGCCCAAAAGATTTGGAAAGCGAAAGATACTTGTATATCATTTTCCTACATGGATAAAGCCTCAGGATCAAAAGTCTATAATATATTAGAAGTAAGATTCTTTTGTTTCTAAGGAAGAGAAACTATCTCTGGCTAGCTTAAGCAAAGAAGGAAATGTTAATTATAAGGATACTGGAGGAACTCCAAGAAATTGAATGATGAGCTCAACAACTGAGCAGTGAGAAAGGCAGAAGCCCAAGGCTGCTGTGGGAATCTCAATAGCAGAACTTTCTCTCTGTCCTGCCGTTCACATGACCTGGATCCAGGAATTCCTATACTCTGCGTCTTTCTTCTTAAATTTCAGAATATCGAGTGGTGGAATTTGGCTCCATTTGATTATTCACTTATGTGAATGAAGAAGTCCCAATACCAGGTTTGATTACCAGAGAAATCACTGAGCAAGGCCCTTTGGTTTCTGCGGGCTTCTGGGTGGTCTGGTATGGGAGAGAGCGAGCGAGCGAGCTAAGAGCAGGGGAGATTAGATCATCGCTTATTCTATCAGTATTACATCATCAGTATTCTAAGTGCCTTTTAAAATAGTAATTGTGGGAAAATACACAATTTACCATCTTAACCATTTTAAGTGTAAAATTCAGTGGCATTAATCACTTACAATGTTGTGCAACATCGCCTGTATCCATTTTCAGAACTTTTTCATCATCCCTTTCGACCATCACTCTGTCCACGTCCCCTCCTCCTCTCTGAAACTCTTAGTCTACTTTCTGTCTCTATGAATTTACCCATTCTAGGTGCCCCACCTAAGTGGAGCCATATAGTATTTGTCCTTTTGAGTCTGGACTTATTTACAAGCATAATGTTTTCAAGAACCAACGGTGTAGCATGCACTAGTCCTCCATTCCTTTTTATTGCCAAACAGTATCCTGTTGTATGGATTTAGCATATTGGGTCTCTCTGTCTATCAGTTGATGGGTCTTTGGGGTTGATTCCACTTTTTAATTATTATGAAAAATGCTGCTATGAATATTCATGTATAGGCTTTTGTGTGGATTTATGTTTTTAATTCTTTTAGGTATATACCTAGCAGTATATAGAATTCATGGGTCATTGATAACATATTTAACATTTTGCCTCAGCCTTTCCTATTCTTTATTTTATTAAAAAAAATTAAAAAAAAATTTTTAAGATAAAAAAATTTATTAACATATAATGTATTATTTGGCCCAGGGTTACAGGTCTGTGAATCATCAGGCTTATCCATTTCACAGCACTCACCATAGTTCCTATTCTTACCCTGCTTTACCTACCCCGCCATACTATATCTCAATACACACAATATAATTTACTATTTAAATATCCATTGTTTATCATCTGTCTATAAACTCTTTGAAGGCAGGGATCTTTCTGTTTTGTCACTGAGTATCTCAAGTACTTGGCTCCATAAATATTTTTGAATTAGGATATATGTATTCTCAAATCTCTAAGTAACTGTTAATATCAGTTCTTCTCTGGAAAAAAAAAAATCAATGAAAGTGCTCTTACTTATTAAATGTTTTGAGAATCCATACAGGTAGTCCTTTCAAAAAAGATGGAAGTAGTCATTAGTTTTATGGTGCCATTAAATCTTACTATAAGAGGTAGTTTAATAATGTCTTGGGTCATATCTCTGTGCTTTCCTGCAGTCTGGAAAAGGTACTGTATATAACCTTATTTAATGGTTTGCCTGTTATAGCCACATTAAACTAAAGTTGATATTTCTGAAAGTTCAGTTTTGTTTTTAATGTGTACAAAGGGTGAATTTGTAAGCATTTGATGAGACAATTTCTTACTTTAAATCAGCTCTTTCCCTTTGTGGATGGTATATAACACATCTGGAGAGACTTTTTAAAATTTTAACTGCTATTGGCAAAAAAGTTTAGTTGGAAATAATTTGCTAATATGAAACCAGAGAACAGTTGAGGGAATTTATAGCACTTAAGAAAAATAGAAGAGAGCATATGACAACTTGTAATTTTTATTTTTGAAATTTAAGAATAAGTGTCTGGAAAAGGATAAGCATTTAAATATAGGTTGAAGAAAACAAATTGCTGTGTTTTTCTTCTTCATTAATTTATATTCCATCTATTGCCTGAGTCTCTTAGAATGTGCTTTGCCTTAGGCTTATTCCAAATTACACATGTTTGGCCATTCTCTTTTTAAGAACATAAAATTCTCCAGTGTTGTTATTTGCTCTTATTCTTGGAATCTTCACTGGTAGCAATGTACAAATAAGAACTTCATTGAGGTATATTTGCATATAGGACAGAGAAATAAAGTGAAAAATATAGATATGTACAAATTACAAAATAATTTCAAAGTAAAACAATGTCATTCTATTTCCTCTAGTTGTAATGCACCATGATCTTCTATGATAGGTATTTAAAATGTAATATCTTTAAAAAAGTACTTTTGAGATGAAATATACAAAACATTATCAGGGTTTTGCTTCATTTCCAAATTAATTCCTCGGAAGCACATCATACCAATTAAAGATAGTGACTTAAAAAATATATCACGCAAATCACCAACATAGTTACATTAGGGATCCAAAATAAGTTAATGATTTAAGGACTAGTCACTTGTGTTTGGCTGAAGTGTTCAAGGTCATTGCTGATATCAGGGACATAACTACTTAAACATTTGCATTTCAAGTAGATTTTTGGCTTCAGCCACATTTTCAAAGAGGGTAATTTCAAACCTGGTTTGTTAAAATAGGCAGGAAAAGTAAGGAAAGGAATTTTGTTGTACTGAAGACTCGATACTTGTGGCTAGGAATGGTGAATATTGTGACATTTAAATCAAATTAAGTCTCATTGTCAATGAAAGTCAATGAAACTTATTTAAAATTTACTTAATTAATCCATCTCTTCCATCTCTAGGATTACTAACAAATGAGAAAAAGGCCTTTATTTACCTTTCTTCCCTATTTACCTGGCAGGACATGATTTAATAGTTGAGTTCCAATTCTAAACTCATGTGAAGAATGGGCCTCTTTCCTGATCAGTACAAATGAAGTCATTGTTATCTGTTAGGGTGAAACCCAGTGCTTATTTCTAGTTGTAGCTGCTAAAGAATCTTTCAGAAAGTCTTTTAAAATATTATCAAGTTGCAAGTATAAAAACACTGTCATTATTGAGGAAACTGGGTAAAGAATTGTTTAGGTAAATTGTCATGTAGGAGTTTTTTGTTTTTTGTTTTTTTAAAGATTTTATTTATTTGACAGAGAGAGAGAGATCACAAGTAGGCAGAGGCAGATGGGGGCGGGAGGGGGGGAAGCAGGCTCTCTGCTGAGCAGAGAACCCGTTGTGGGGATCAATCGCAGGACCCTAAGATCATTACCTGAGCTGAATGCAGAGGCTTTAACCCACTGAGCCCCCATGTAGGAGTTTTTTTTTTTTTTTTTAAAGATTTTTTTTAAAATTTATCTGACAGAGATCACAAGTAGGCAGAGAGACAAGCAGAGAGAGAGGAGGAAGCAGGCTCCCTGCAGAGCAGAGAGCCCGACGCGGGGCTCGATCCCAGGACCCTGGGATCATGACCTGAGCCGAAGGCAGAGGCCCAACCCACTGAGCCACCCAGGTGCCCCCATGTAGGAGTTTTGAGAGGCAGTGATTACTTTGGCAATAGTTAGATAAAGTTGTACTATGACAGTTTTCTAAAGAGTAGATCAAAATTCATTTTGCACATTTTTTTGAAATGGAAATTATAATTAATGTGATAAACTCTAAAGAATTGACGCCAACTGCAACATTTAGTTTGAGCTCTGTTTAATTTAGCAAAATGCATTTTTTATTTCAATTTCTGTATCATAGACTGCTAGTTATTCCCTCAAATTCATTCTTCCTTTCTTCCATACTAACAGAAGTATTTGACTTTATGGGTGCCCAGAATAAAGACCACATTTCCCAGCCTCCCTTGCAGCCAGGGTGGTCATGGACTATACGTCGAGGTCAGGTTTTTAAAGGAGGCTTTGGCTGCCCGCTATCCTCCCTCCCCTCCCTTCCCCCCATTTCATTTAATTGTTATATGAGCTGTAAGAAGCCATCTTGAATCTTGCTGATGTGACCAATATATTGGGGATAATAGAACATCCATAAATGAACCTGATCTCTGGACCTCCTCAAATCCTGGCTCGACTTTATTCTAATAGAAGATGGAACTGGATAGGCAGACAAAGGCCAGATCATATATTCCTCATTAGGTAATGTGAAGTCATTGGAGGATTTTTAAGCAGGAGAGTGAAATGATCAGGTTTTGTGCTAGGAAGATCAGACAGTGGTAAAGAGAAAGGATAGAATGAGGTTGCAAATGGTAGGCATGGGCGGAATCAGGGTCTTACCTGAAGGAGGCCTGAACCAAGGAGCTGTACTGGGGATGAAAAGTAACTTGTCTTAGAATCACTGAAGGGACAGTAGTGTTTCACTTTAGATCTGAAAAGTTTTATAGATTAAAATACTCAGTGTGACTTTTGAGGCTTTATTTTAAAAGTGAAACACATGGACTTGAAAGAAGTTTCTCTTTCATTTGCTTATGGATGGATGAAAGGTCATTAAACTTCAGGCTTTCCTGGGCTCTGAGATACAAGCCTCATCTTGTTCATGCTTTCTTCCCCTGGCTCCCTGCTTTGGGAGATGTCTCCCTGTGCCTCCCCCCATTTTTTTTTAGTTGCATATATATTCTGAGTTTCCTCTTACCACAGGGGCTTTTCATGTGTTTTCTTCTCTGTCTGGCAGATTTCCCCCCTTAAACCCCTGCCTTTCACCTAATTTGTACCTATTCCTTATCCAGATTTCAGCTCACTGACCGTTCTTCAGTGAACTTTTCCTGATCTTCCAGATGGTGTGAGCTCCTTTTTTGTGTGCTCCTACAGCACCATATTTTTCCCCTTCAGAAAATTTATCACAGTTGTAGTTTTAATTTTACTTAAACTCTATAAGGGCAGGACCTGTCTGGTTTTGTTCACAATTATGTTCCTAATGTTGCACAGAGCATCTGTCAGGTAGTAGGTACTCAAGAAGTTTTGAGTTTGGTTCAGACAAACCTAGTTTCAAATCACAACTCCAGTCTTCTTGGTGTGACCTTAAGAAGTTGTGACCTTAATACTGAAACCTCAATTTCTTTATCTGTAAAGTGGGATTATTGCTTAGGTTTTATGATTGCCCTGAGATTAATGGCAATTAACATTTGTGAAACATTTAGTAAGTGTCAGACCCTTAGCATTGGGCACCTAAATTAAGTAGGTAGAAACAACTGTTATTACTATTGTTATTATTATTATTATATCCAAAAAATCAGCATGAATCTCTTTTTGGAAACTCGGTTGAGTTCATAGGGCATCGATGTTGAAAGTTCTGCTGCATTATGTTTATAAAATTTTGTAGTAAACCAGTATAAGCTGGTATTTGCTTAATAGGCTGTTCAAACTCACACTTCCTTATCTATTATTTATTTTGGTTTTGGCTTTTTATTTTTCTTCCTCACTTTGATAATGCACATTACCAAGTTGCAGGCACTTCTATTTATCTTTTATTAGTGGGTTTGATGCCTGCTATCCTTTTGATGTAATGCAAACACCTGAATTGTATCAACATTAGTAATAACCTTAGAATTGCTTGGCATATATATACCCTATCTTCCTGGATTGGAATTTTGAAGTCTTGCTACATTTTAAAGACAACCTGTTATTTTAGTTGCTAACATTTCCCCCTCCCCCTTCCCGGTAGAACATAGTGCTCAAAGGAAAGAGTTTTGTTTTATTTATTGAAACAAAAACAAATGTTTGCTTTGGAGCCATTAGGATAGAGATTTTGCACAATTTTCCACTGAACAGCTGGTGCTACTGTACCTTCTCTTGTTTCCTATTGGCCAAGCATTCCCAGGGAACATCTGTGACTGGTAGAGGGATTAGCAAAAACATTTATCTAATTTGGATAATTAATCAGTTTATAAATAAAAAAATTAGCCTGGCATAATCTTGTTAAATTTTGAATAGTGACCAATCAAGTGATCATGGTTGCTTATCTTGGGAATACTAATGACTTTTAGACAAAATCTTAGGGATCGGAAAGGCATGGAGGGTGTTCTCACTCCTGCCTTTTGGATATAGTTAATGAACAAAAATAGGCAGGCTCTAGCTTTCTTTTAGTTATGTCATAAAAGGAGATTTTACTATAACTGGAATCTTAGTATATATATCACACAAACTGTTGAACAATCCTTATAAATAAAAGCATTAAAGAAAAACACTTCACACACACCCCTCCCCCTTATAAACTCTTTTTTGAAAGTTTCTCTGTGATGCTTCCTTTGAGCTCACATTAATTCCTGACGTTGCAGTTTATCCCAGTTTGCTATTTCTAGTCCTACTGGAGTAATGGGATAAGAGCTCCAAACATGTCACATTCCTTGTTATGACAGGACTGGTGAATCTGAAGACCCTCTATGAATCAGGGTGCAAGAAACAGAAAACTCAGCTGGAACAATGGTCAGCAAAGAGAACTTTGTAATCAAGTAACCGAAGAGTGTAGGCATAGCATTGTTATAAACTCTATCCCTTGATTCTGTTTTTTTGTTTTTGTTTTTTTAAGATTTTATTTATTTGTTTGACAGAGAGAGACACAGAGAGAGAGGGAACACAAGCAGGAGGAGTGGGAGAGGGAGAAGCAGGCTTCCCCCTGAGCAGGGAGCTTGATGCGGGACTCGATCCCATGATCCTGGGATCATGACCTAAGATGCTTAAGGACTGAGCTACCCAGGTTCCCTTTATTCTTGAACTAATGAGTGTTAGTTCCACCCTTAGGCAAGCTTCTGCCTATGGTGACAGCATGGCTGCTAGCGGCTTCTGCCTTATAGTACCCTATCCTCTTACCCCCAGAGCTGAAAAGAGTGCCTCATTTCCTCGGACCCCAGAAGTACAGCAGTTACCTCTGTTGCTTGACTGGGATAGTGGTCCCATTTTCAGCCAAACACTGTGGCTAGGGAATGAGATGCTAGTGCTTCCAGAGATGACATCGTCATGCCCTGAGTGGGAGAAGAAGAGCCCTTCTCCATTATTCTGTCAGGGTTCTGTTGCCAGAGAAAGACAGTGGACAACCGGATGGGAAGGTAAAGACAACACGTGCCCCCCACAGCCGAAAAGGATTACCCCTTAACCTCAAGGAAGCTATATCTCCTAGGTCCTCACAATCAGGTTTTCAAATGTGAAACCTTTAATTACCTTTTGTGCTTGTAGAAGACTGTTCTCTTTCCAGCTTACTACTTTTGGGCTTTTTATACTAGCATTTCAGGTGGAGTTTACTTCCTGATGAAGAGGAGAATTATCTGAATACTTTTACATGCTCTAGTAAAACCTCAAGTCTGGTCCAGTCCATACTTCTTTGGGCATCAGCTCTTGGAGGAAAGGACTTTGAGGAAATCTAAGGGTGGGGGTCATGGTGAGGGGTCAGAGGTAAGGCAGCAATGTATTGCACCTAGGTAATACCCCAATATTGTTGCTATGAAGTAAAAAAAAAGAGAGAGTTTATGAAACAGACTTTTTCAAAATAAAAACATTATTCATAAGCACCTGAATAAACATGCTTTGATATATGAATGTCATCCATGAGAGTATATACATGAGACTCTCTATTTCTTACAGTAAATTTTATTGTGAATGTATTTCCTTTTAATGTAGATAGCTTTTGTTTAGGCACAGGTAGCTTGTCCACTTTGGAGTAATTGTGGCAGCTTATGTGCATACAGTGTACATGATTAATTATTATGATGCAGATGTATACAAAGCAGGGTGTGATGTAGCAGGATTTAAAATACAGATTTTGGGGGCACCTGGGTGGCTCAGTGGGTTGGGCTGCTGCCATCAGCTCAGGTCATGATCTCAGGGTCCTGGGATCGAGTCCCACTTCGGGCTCTCAGCTCAGCAGGGAGCCTGCTTCCCTCTCCCTCTCTCTCTGCCTGCTTCTCTGTATGCTTGTGATCTCTGTCAAATAAATGAATAAAACCTTTAAAAAAATACAGATTCTGAAATAAAAGATCATTATTTTAGATCTCAAAAATTAGAAAATTTTGTTGTGAAAATAGTTTTAATTAAAAATTCCCTTGTAAAACAAATGTATTTTGTGCCAGAGCTAGATATGAATTATGATTCCTAATTAATATGTAATATTGAAATGTGATATTTGTGTAACCTTTTCAGAAATGGCACAGTAAATTCTTCTAACTCTTAAAAGTCAATGTCTTCAACTCATTTTTTTCCTATTTTAATATTTAAAACTTAGGTCTACTTGACTATTGAAGAAATCGGTTAGTTATGATATAATTATCTAGAAATCATATTTAATTTCAAGGTTGAATCAAATCATTAAATAAATAGATGTTTGATAATGAGCTTTTAAAGGCAATGTGGATTTTGGAAAGAGCTGTTGAAGTACTGAGGTTTGAATTCTATTCTTCCCTGAAGAGGTTCTGAGAACTTATACAGAGTATTTAATATCTGAATTCAGGTCCCCATCTTTATGACTGAGTCTTCCAGGTGCCCCCCAGGCCCCCATTTTTATTTTATTTTATCTTATTATTTTTTTTTAATGATTTTTTTTTTTAAGATTTTATTTATTTATTTGACAGAGAGAAATCACAAGTAGATGGAGAGGCAGGCAGAGAAAGAGAGGGAAGCAGGCTCCCTGCTGAGCAGAGAGCCCGATGCGGGCCTTGATCCCAGGACCCTGAGATCATGACCTGAGCCGAAGGCAGCGGCTTAACCCACTGAGCCACCCAGGCGCCCATGGTCCCCATCTTTAAATTGGGATTATAAGTGTATGTGTCCTCTGTTTTTCAGTGGTTCTTTGGGGGGGGTGAAATGATGTTATACCTGTGTGAATGTTTGGAAAGCTATACTGGTACATGCTGGATGTTCAAAAAATTCATATATATTTTCTTTAAACAATAAATCCTAAGCAGTTCACCTAAATCTACTCACTAGCATGAGTTGAATCATATTATACATTTAAATATCAGCGGTTTCTTTTTCCAGATTTGCTATAATTTAAAAAGCCAGAAAATGTTTCCCCTATTTAACGTTTCCCAGAAAATGTCTTCCCACTGTTGTGGCAGTGATGTAAATAAAAAGAAAATTTTGATTTAAGTACATAACCCAGGATTTTCTTGATTTTCTTTTGTCTTTATTGATGAAGGAACATATTTGGAAAATAGAAATAATTTATTTTAGTTATGCACATATATATAATGCATATATATAAATTTACATATAACTAAAATAAATTACTTGTATATATATAAAACATATGTATATATATGATTAAATATCTTGTTTTAGGCAGCATTTTAAAAAAATTTCTTTGAGAGAGTGCAAGCAAGACAGCAGAAGCATGGTGAGCAGCAGAGGGAGAGGGGAGAAGCAGACTCCCCACTGAGCTGGGAGCCTGCTCTGTGGCTCCATCCCAGAACTCCAGCATCATGACCTGAGCTGAAGGCAGACGCTTAATGACTGAGCCACCCAGGTGCTTTCCACCTTTCTTTCTTTTTTTTTTTTTAAAGGTCCAAGTAGTGGTTTTTAAAAAAATATATTTTAAAATTTTTTTAATAAACATATAATGTATTATTAGCCCCAGGGGTACAGGTCTATGAATTGCGAGGTTTACACACTTCACAGCACTCATCATAGCACATACCCTCCACAATGTCCACACCCCCCCCCCCAACCCTCAGTTTGTTTTGTGAGATTAAGAGTCTATTACTGGTTTGTCTTCCTCCCGATCCCATCTTGTTTCATTTATTCTTTTCTTACCCCTCAAACCCCTCACGTTGCATCTCTACTTCCTCATATCAGGGAGATCGTATGATAGTTGTCTTTCTCCCGTTGACTTATTTCACCAAGCAGTGGTTTTTAAACTACACTCCAAGTATCATCTGATTACAATTCAACAGATCAGCCATGGTATTTGGCGTGTTATTAAGGTATACTTTATTACTTTTTTCTTTTTTTAACGAGGCATGAGAGAGGAGATGAGATAGGATTTAGGGTTTATTGATTGTTAAAAAAGACATCTGGCCAACTGTTTCTTCTAACTCCAGTGTTCAGGGAAGTTGAAAGGGTGAACTACCCAGCACAATTATGTGTGTAAATCAAGATATCCATAAATTAAAGGAAATGTAACGTTGAATGAGGGAAAATAAAACATTTCCTATCACATCCTTTCTTTTCCTGTTTTTAAATTCCAAGCCCTTTAAAGAAAATTCGGCTACTTAGCAGTTCTTCAGGCCCTGTTTGGAATGCTAATGAGCCTGGCCTAGTCACAGCCCCAGCACTGCCAAGTTCTAGGAATTTAGATTTTCTCCAGGCATGGAAGGGGCTTTTGACTGGTGTGTGAAAGGAGGGGAAGACTGAACATCCCTTGATGCTGTGCTTAGAAAAGGGGAGAATTGAAGAGGGTGGACACAGGGAAAGTGGCGAGACGGCTTTCTTCTGTTCGGAGAGAATTCAGTGGTTTAGAATATTGAATAAGGCAGGGAACCAAAGAGGTGTCATTTCAGTCACTTAACATTGAAATACAGGACACTGTGGGGAAAAAAAGCTATAAGGACTTTTGGAGACCTTTTACTGTAGGGACTATCCATCAGATTGCTTTGTGAGAGGAAACTGAGAAAGGAAGGGGGGAGGGTTCTCTCAGTAATGTGCGATCTTGGTCCAGAGGGACTCTCCTGCCTTTCACAGACCTTCTTCTGACAGGACAAGACTAAGGGCCAAGGGGGACCGTGAAGGTTTTTTATTCTTTATGATTCAGGATAATTTCTCCTCATCCTGGCAGAAGATGCCACGTCCTGTGTGGATATGGTCTCTCATGACAAAGCCCTCAGTGTACAACCCAGAAACAACACACAGTTGAAGAATCATGTCTTTCTAATGGATGTATTTTTTTTTTTCCATGTAATTTGTTTTTGTGCACAGCATTATAACTCAATGTGCAGATCTAGAGGAACTTTACAAAAAAAAAAAAAAAAGCTGAAAGCTGTGTTGGTTTGTGGGGGAGAGTGAGTATGTTACTACATCTACAGGTGTTTCTTATTGCATGTCCCGTAAGATAGGGTGACCGTGGAGGTTTGTCTTTTCCTTCTTGGATTAGGAGTTGGGCTGGAAAGAATCAGTTTGACAAGATAATTGGACCCGAAACACAGTTGCTTAAAAAGATGGTCTAAGGGGTGTCTGGGTGCACAGCTGGTGAAGTGTCAGACTGTTGATTTTGGCTCAGGTCATGATCTCAGAGTCGTAAGATCAAGCCCCACTTTGGCCTTAGTGCTCTGGGCAGAGTCTACTTAGGAATCTCTCTTCCTCGCCCACTGCCCCTACCCGCCATGTGCTTTAGCTCTCTCTCTCAAATAAGTAAATAAATCTTAAAAAAATATTTTGGCTAAGTTTGAAGCTTGACATCATAGAAGAGAAAGAATGAGAGAAACAGATACAGGTAAATAAAAGCGCGTGTTACCGAAAGATAGTAGCCGGTTTTATTCTTGGGACAAAATGGCTGCTGGTGATGTTGCTCTTCCCTCCCTCTTCTGGGAGGCAAGAGAGTCGTACCAGATGGAAGAGGGTTGGGAAATCTTACCAACATGTCAGGTGAGATTGTCTATCCCGAGGGAGACATCTTTGAAGAGAGAAGGTAGCGTGTAGCTGGTAAATAGGAATCAATGAATTATTTGGGAAAATCACCATAGACATTTGATTACTTGGTCTTTAGTTTCATTCCCAGGAATGGCGGGAGGTTGAGAAAGAAGTTGTTTCACCTTGAAAAGGAATCTGCTTTTGGTAGTCTCAGAGTAGGAAAAGCCAAATCACATTCTTAGAGGAAATTTTTGTGAGAAGATAATTATAATGAATCAGCTGCTATGAAAACATCTCCAAGAGACCATTTTGGGTAAGAGAAAGCAGTGACTCTTGTTCCTGTGTGTGTTTTTCTTTTTCTTTCTTTCTTTCCTTTTTTTTTTTTTTAAACCAAATAGAAATCTGATCAATATCAGTTTAGTTAAAAACCATTTTGCAGATGAAAAGGAGATATCTTTCCTTTTGGGTTCTGGAAATACACCTGTGAAACAGATAACCTGTATATATGCTTCAAAAGGAATTAGAAAGTGGGTACTGAGATCCTCCCAAACATTTAGATGATGGGTAGACTGTAGAAGATGATACCTTTCTTGAGCTTGTCTTTGTAAAATTATTTTTCTCTGATTTAAAATTCTACAGATGGAGCTTATAACTTCAAGAGAAGCTTCTCTAATTTTAATTTCCCCTATAACTTTTCAGAATTATTGACATTTTGCATTTTGCAACTTGATTGATCTTTGGTTCTATCAAATTATAAGAAAGACATGTTCAAATTCAAATTAAGTTGCAAAGGAAAAAAAACAAAGTTGCCTATTGATGATAATGATGTTTGTAAACTGGGCCCTTTATAACTTCACAGTAGGGGGAAATCCTCCTTTTGAAGAGTTCTTTTTTTGCTTCCCATTAGTTTTTTAAAAAAATCATTGAACTATATATTGGTCACAAATAGCATCGTAAGAAGAGAAGACTGTATATGATCTATAGGAGAGGGTCTAAATCCTCTTCTCTCTTCAGCCTTTAAAGGGCTAATATTTGAGACACTTTCCAGTTTATTAGGCATTAAGACAATCAGCTATTAGCTATTAGTTTTATTTCTATAGAAAAAGAATTATTAAAGGAGTTCACCTCAAAATACATTTTAAAAGAGAGTGAGGTTTCTGTCACATCCCTGTTCTGTAGAGTGTCTTCTCTGAACAAAACTGTGCTAAGCTTAAGGGATGAAAATATCCATAAAAACTTTGAGATGTCAGGATTCTAAGGTATGTTTGTGTTCTAAGAGTTTTCCTTAATCTTTTGGGGGTCATATGTCACTTTGAGACTGAGGAAATTCAAACAAGTGTACAAAAACACAAGAGTTTATGTGC
Organism: Mustela putorius furo; assembly: GCF_011764305.1. Classification (NCBI taxonomy): domain Eukaryota; kingdom Metazoa; phylum Chordata; class Mammalia; order Carnivora; family Mustelidae; genus Mustela; species Mustela putorius. The sequence goes on along the minus strand of NW_025422368.1, from coordinate 23,389,028 downwards.
ATTTGATGGTGTTCAAGACTCCCTGAAGATTAGCCATCGGATCCAAGCTTGGGAATGCTTGTGCTAATGTGTACTAATAGCTCTTCATGAAGCTGGAAGCTTTGGGTTTGGTTTGTATTGCACTCTGTTGTTTCCTCAGTGCCTAGCACAGTGCCTGGCTCATAATCAATGAGTATTTGTTGGATAAAATGGATATTTTTTTTAAAAAAGGATTTTAATTATTTATTTGACGGACAGAGATCACAAGTAGGCAGAGAGAGAGGGAAGCAGGCTGCTGAGCGGAAAGCCTGATGTGGGGCTCCATCCCAGGACCCTGGGATCATGACCTGAGCTGAAGGCAGAGGCTTAACCCATTGAGCCACCCAGGTGCCCTAAAATGGAAATATTTTATTTTGGACATATTTGGTATGTGGTTCATCTAATCTGGATCTTCTGGTTGCTTATAATTTATCAGTTCTGCACTCTATAGGACTTTTTTTTACTTCTTTTGCAAGGGATAGGAACTCAAGTAGTTTAAGCACAATAGGAGCTTTTTGGTTTGCATTACTGGGGAGTCCAAGAGGAGGTTCTGCCTTCTGGTTCAGCTGGGACTAAGGGTTCACTTGAGGGGACCAAGGGTTCAGTTGAGGAGACTAAGATTTTGTCTCTCTTTCTCTCTCTCTTTCTCTTTTTTTTTAAACTTCTGTCCTTCTTGTAGAACTTATTCTCTGGAAGACTTTTTCCACTCATGGTGAGGAAAAATGATTTCTGGCAGTTCTATGCCTACACTTTCTCTCATAATGCTTGATTTTATAGGGAGATAGAACCCTCCCTTTTCCTTTCATTGTTCATATCTGCTTCTATAGAGGCACTTGGGCCCTGCTGGGGCTGTGTTCTCTCCTTTGGACCAAGTACTGTTGTTGTCTGGTGTGATGGGAGAGAGAGGGGGTCCGGCTAGGTTTCATACCCTCCCTTGAGTTGTGGAGGGATCCCATTGTTTCTTAACCATGCCATCTTAAGAGTTATTCGGTGGGAGGGGCACCTGGGTGGCTCAGTCATTAAGCGTCTGCCTTCGGCTCAGGTCATGATTCTAGAGTCCTGGGATCGAGTCCCACATCAGGCTCCCTGTTCCATGGGAAGCCTGCTTCTCCCCCTCCCACTCCCTCTGCTGTATTCCCTCTTTCTCTGTGTCTCTCTCTCTGTCAAATAAATAAATAAAATCTTAAAAAAAGAAAAAAAGAGTTATTCGGTAGGAAAGGGAAGTTTCTATAAGAAGCAGGAGAAAACACAACAGATGTCCAAGACACATTTCATATGTGATAGTTTAATTAAGGTTGATATTGTGGTCTTAGGATGTCAGTGGGTCCATTGAGTGTCCCTTACTGAGCAACTGGTTTTCTGGATATTGTCATCAAAGAAACATAGGTCCTCAAAGGAAGGACTTGCGTCTTGTAGAATTTTTTAGGATTAAGAGAATAAATACCAACATTTGTGCAAAGGGAGGAAGAAGTAGGAGAGCATTATAGGAATCTTGTGAAATCTGTCATACAGCTGCTTTCTTCAGACTGTAGGGGCAGTAATTTGGATTTACTGAATGTGATGTCAAGTCTGGCTTTAGCTTTTCACTTGCTCTGTGGTGTCTCCAGCAGAATGTGTGGGCTGAGTGTACTGTCCTTGACAGGGCTTGTAAATGGAACCAGAGCAGGTTGACTTTGGTTGGGGAAGGAAGTACTTTGGAATATATGGGGATTGTTGAACACAACTTTCTGTGTGCTTTACTAAAGGAGAAAACACTTCGTATTGATGACCAAGATTCCAAATGACTGCAATTTCAATTATTCTTGATTATTCTTGAAGATCTATTTCACTAGATATTGGTTTTCTAATAATTCATATATTTTTTTCTTTAAAAAGAAGAGGAGTATTTTTGTAATAATTATCATGAAGGTTTTAGAATAACACTTAAGATTCAAATACATTCAAAACCCCAAGATATATTTGGATAAGTTAAGATGACTTACTATTTAAAGGTATAATGCTCGTAATTTTCTGTTTGGTTCATTGTGGACTCATGCTGAGCAGGGGACTATCAGTTCTGTGATAGAGTGCTAACTTTTATTCTTATTTATTTTTTTTAACGATTTTGTTGATTTATTTGACAGAAATCTCAAGGAGGCAGAGAGGCAGGCAGAGAGGGGTGGGGGAAGCAGGCTCTCTGTTGAGCAGAGAGCCCAATGCAGGGCTCCATCCCAGGACTCTGGGATCATGACCCGAGTGCAAGGCAGAGGCTTTAACCCACTGAGCCACCCAGGTGCCCCTAGAGTGTTAACTTTTAAAACTTTGATTTTTAATATGTTCAGATTGTCATCCTGACCTGTTTTTCAGGTTCAGTAACTAAATGTGAACTTATGTGGACTCTTTCCACACCGCTATTATTTTTCTTGAAGTCTTAATTAAAAGATTCGGTTAGAATCTCATGTGATACCTGACACGTAGTGGGTGGTCATTTGTATTTGTATAATGAAATGATGAGTGAATATAAATTAGTGTGTATCAGTGTGCCTCATGAGCAGTAGGTCTATGTCATTTTCCTATTAAATATATTTGAATAATGTTTCCCACCAAGAAGTTGAGTAAATTTAGATTTACTAAATTAAATAAGTCATTATTATGTCCTTTCTCTGTGCCTGGCATTGCTTAGTTTTTTGGCTTTGAAGTACTTAACTGCCCCTTATTTATGGTAAATACTATATTGCATGTATAATTCCACCATAAAACCAATATGATAACCCTTAAAGAGAGAATAGCCATTCACATCTCTTTTGAATTTCCCTGCTTTTCTTTTCCGTTAGAATGTTGATGATATGGAACACATTTATGGATGTGTTTTCTCACTTGGATGGCTGTGCTAGTCTCTAAAGTAGTATCTTTCTCATTCCCACCAGTCTGCTCTCAGCTTGGCCACCAGAGAGATCTTTCCAGAAATAAGCCAGGTCACGCTGACCTTTCCTTGCTCCTTCCAGTGGCTCCTCTCTCACTTGGAGTAAAAGCCTGGGTCTTTATGATGACCCAGGAGGCCTATAGGATGTGGCCTTTGAATCCTTGACCTCTCTGACCTCCTTTCCAGTAGCTTACCTTCTTCCTCACTGTTTTCAGCCACGATGTATTCCTTGTAGGCCCTTGAATATGCCAAACATCCTCCCACTGGAGAGTCTGCACTGGCTGTTCCCTCTGCCTGGAATGCAGATATCTTCCTCAGGCCTGTTAAGTCTTTTAGCATGTTTTAGGTTTCTTCTTTTTCTACTGCATTTATCCCCTAGCACACTGTAAAATTTATGGGTTTATTATTGTTTATTATTTGTCTACTCCCTGCTATCTCCTGTAAGAGTGAGTGTTGCTTTTATTTGCTCTTACTATGATGCCTTGCACATAGTAACTGCTTAGTAAATGTTTGTGGAATGAATTTCCCGAGAAAGAGATTTAAATAAAGTTTTTTCTAAAGTGATTACCTTATTGGTTAACTTTTTTCAGCAATTAAGGGTAATAATAAATAGTAATGATGATATATATTATGAATATGAATAATAAATAGTAATGATGAATATAGTTAATAATTACTGAGTATATACTTTGTGCTAGGCATTTGTAATCAATAATATTCATGATGATGATTGCTAACCTTTAGTGAATGTTAACTTTGGACCAGGTATTTTGCATTATCAAATTAGTTAATTTTCAAATCAACTCTACAAAGTTAATACTAGTATGATCTGAATTTTGTAATTAGGCCAGAGAAATAACATTCCAATAACATATATTCAGTATAAAATTGATACAACTGTGATATTAGAATCTCAAAAGGAAACATATATTGTTAAAATTATTATTATCCAATTTTTGTACAGTTCTAGCAGAAGTCTGTATGTCTCTTAGGGAACTTTTATGTGTGGTTATGATGATCACTGTGTGAAGAACTAGTATTAGGATTAAGAGTGTCCTTGCATTTAGAGATAAAGTCATTACCTAATACTAAATACAACATCTAACTTAGGAGTATTACTATTTCTGTCTGCAGGAATTAGAATTTTTTTTTTTTTTTTTTGCCTGGCCTGGAAACAAGGGAAATAATTGAACACATGCATGTGTAGCTTTCTTCAGTTGTCAGACTTTTCTGCTTATTTTTGTTTATCTTTGATTTTACCCTCAGTTGGCTCTGCTTTCAGAGGTCATGGGTGTTGCTTTATTTTCAGGTTAGAATTCATTTACCCCATCCCACAGAGGTCTTTGCTTTTTAGTTAAAACACTTCAGAAGAGGATATATCTCTCATTTCAGCCACAATTAGACCCTTGCCAATAACACAAGTATGTCTGGGATTATTTTCTTCCTGCACAGAAAAAGCTTAAAAGGGGGTCTTATGCCCATTGATTCTATCCTTCCCGATTATTAAGTGTGACTTTAAAATGACAACTGTGTTGTTGTTTTTTTTTAACTCCCGTTTATTCACATTTAGCCACTGTTAATTAAATGTTGGAAGCTATGTCTGTGGGAGGTATTTTTTTAAGAGTTTTGAGCTCTTCCCTTTCCTGGTAGTTCTTAGAAATGTCCCAGGTCCTTATTGACTCAAAACAAGAGTCATCTGCTTGTAGTTTTAACAAAGAAGTTGTTATACCCTTCAACTTTCTGGAAAAGAAAAAAAAAAGTCCAGGTTCTCATGCTAGAATAATTGTGGGAATTAGTCTATAGCTGTCAGAGGTTTTTCTGGCCAGGGAACTTCTCTTGCCAACTGTTTCTTCCTAGGTATGTTTCTCTTTTATGTGTAATTAGCCAGGAAGTGGTAGATGATTCTCATACTCATCTCCGTTTGGAGAAGGTAGCATACTTAAAGGGAACAGGGATGAGGCATGTCCTTACAGCTATAAAACTTAATCACCAATAGCATTGTGCTCTGAAGATTTCCAAAGAAGGAAGTATTTTTGGCTAACTTATGTTCTGCTTTGCCTAGGAGCCCTTAGTGATTGGCTTACTCTTTGAAGTCTCTTAGCCATTCCCTTCTAGAATGTGTAAACATTATTATATGGTTTGCTGAGGGGATGAGCCGGGGATGAACGGTTAGTTGTATCATCATCACATATTTATTTTATCTTTCCTGCCTATGATCTTTCTGCTGTTTCATCATCAACCTCATTTTGTCTTTTGCAATTTGGTTTCTTGACCTTCCTGATTTGCTCATTCAATTCATTCAGGAATGAAGTACCCATTCATTCATTCAGTTTTTTTTTGTGTGTGTGTGTGTGTACTGACTGCATGCTAGTCACCGTGCTACATAGTGAGGGTATAAAGATTAAAAATACACTGCTTCAGGGGGCACCTGGCTGGCTCAGTTGGAAGAGCATGAAACTCTTGATCTCGGGTTTAAGGTTTGAGCCCCATGTTGGGTGTAGAGATTACTTACATAACTAACTAACTAACTAACTAAATGTAAAAAAAATATACTCCTCCTGCAGTCCTCAAGGAAGGTCGGAATGACTAAAAGCAGTAGAAGTCTGGGGTGGGGTAGGTGTCTATACTTGGAATAAACGAATGTCACTAGGGTGAGTTTTCCATTTTATGACTTTTTTTTTCCCTGAGAACACCTCCAAATTGGTGCCAAATTGGTTTAGGTGGCAAAAACTCAGAAAGGAATGTCCGTCCGGTAGGAGTAAGCCTCTGGACCTGAACCTTTGCCTTGTGAGTCACTTTTTCTAGGGCCAATGATTTTCTAGCTCTTTTTTTTTTTTTAATTTATTTAAAGATTTTATTTATTTACTTGAGAGAGAGACAGTGAGAGAGAGCATGAACGAGGAGAAGGTCAGAGAGAGAAGCAGACTCCCCATGGAGCTGGGAGTCCGATGCGGGACTCGATCCCGGGACTCCAGGATCATGACCTGAGCTGAAGGCAGTCGTCCAACCAACTGAGCCACCCAGGCGTCCCGATTTTCTAGCTCTTGACAGATGATTGAGAACTGATAGTAGTTAAGGTCAACTCAGCATCACTAAATAATTGGTCTCAACTGATAGATGCTCATTCATATCTGGAGGAAGGCATTTTGCAAATGCTTTTGATTTTTAGGAAAACAGTAATAGGCAGACTAGGAGAAAATGCTGCACAAACTGACTTGCAACATTCCCGGATTCCAAGAGGTCAAGGAGGCAGGAGGTCAAGGAGAGAGGATCAAAAAAAGGAAGTTATCAGATGCAGAAGGAAGATCTGAGAAGAAAAAGCCATGATTTCTTTCTTTAGCTGGATTAGGGCTTTAAGTTTTCAAAATATATGGACAAATTCTCTCTGAACTCTTAGTTACATATTTCCCTTTGAAAGGCACCATGTAGTTTACTGTCTCCCCATCTTCTCCCCCACTCCCAGTTTCATCAGTATCTATGCTCTGAAGGTAATTGCTTCACAAAATGACGTCTTCCTACAGTGATTTCTAAAAAGGATCATATATGCAAGACGTCATTGCCTTTGGAGTCCACACGACACCGCCCTTTCTAAAAGGTCTTTAAGTCACTCACATGAAGTGATAGCAGTGATCAAAAAATTTAAACACAAGGATTCATCCAATCTTTTTAGGAGCTTCCACACAGTAGTACTTCAACATTGAGAGTTTATACTATGAGTTAAATGTGATTTAAATTGATTTGGTCTTTCATGGAAAAATAACTGTAGACATTTTCAAGACCTAAGAGCAAGGACAATTTCAATTTTGGAAGGAACCAGTTTTAGAAATATTAGCAGCAGCAAACATACTTCAATATGGAATTAAGCATATTTTTAATATATAAGCTTAAAATATTTGTGTTAGTAAAAAATGTTATTGTAGTAAGGCATATAAAAGAAGAAAATAAAAAAAAGAAGACACTTTTATTTTGTTTGTTTGACCTTTAGAAACCACACATTTCATTTTCTTTTTTTTTTTTAAGAAGAACATTAGCTTTTTTTTTTTTTTTTAAAGATTTTATGTGTTTATTTGAGAGAGAGAGAGAGAGCGAGAGCGCGCTCACAATCAAGGAGAGTAACAGGTAGAGCTAGAGGGAGAAGTAGACTCCTCTCTGAGCAGAGGGAACGTGGTGTGGGACTTGATCCCAGGACCCTGGGATCATGACCTGAGCTGAAGGCAGACACTTAACTGACTGAGCCACCCAGGAGCTCAAAACCCCATGTTTCAAATGACAAAGGAAAGTGAAATTAATTCTTCTTGTCATTATAGGCAGGCAAAGCTGGAATATAGCGATGAGTGAATTTGGTATGTTGCATTTGTTTTGCTTTTATAAATAGAACACTTTTTGGCAGAAAGTTTTGACAGTGTTTATTTCCCTCTTTATGAGATTTGAATTGTTCATGGTATGAAATTGGACATCTGAAGAATTTTCTGTTTAGTTACTCTGAATTATGAGAAAAATTACTAGGCATATAAACAAGAATCTATAGGCTTGAGATTGGTTCTTTACTTGGGCAACTTGAGTTCTGTAAGTACAAAATGTCTATACTACTAAGTGGCAAGCTCTTAAGTTTTTTTTTTTTTTTTTTTTTTTTACTTATTTGACAAAGAGAGACACAGCGAGAGGGAACACAAGCAGAGGGAGTGGGAGAGGGAGAAGCAGGCTTCCTGGGGCTCGATGCTGGGCTCGATTGCGAGCTTGATCCCAGAACCCTGAGATCATGCCATGAGCCGAAGGCAGACACTTAATGACTGCCAGGCGCCCCAAGATCTTAAGATCTTTTGACACTATGTTCTAAGAATGGTGAGTGAACAGAACAAAATCACATACTCGTACTTTGCTTGGAGTGATAAAATAATACATCGACTTAAAACCATTGATACTAAACAGTTAAACATTCACTCTACACTGAAAATATTATAAACGTCAGAGTTTGCTATTGAAGAATGATACCGCAGGCCAGCTCTAATTACAAAATAGGAGAAATGAAAAAAAACTACAGAAAGAGAAGGAACTTGGGAGATCACAACTATCCCATTTAAGAAATAAGGCACAGAGAGGTTAAAGGACCAGTGTAGGCACAGCTGATTTTGTAGTGGCAGACCAAGGATTAAAACTTAGGGTTTTTTTTTTTTTCCTTCTGTTCTAGTGCTGTTTCTTTCTTTCTTTCTTTTTTTTTTTTAAAGATTTTTTTTTAAAATTTATTTGTTATATATATAGAGAGAGATACAGAGCGCAAGCACAGGCAGATAGAGTAGCAGGCTAGAGGCAGAGGGAGAAGCAGGCTCCCTGCCGAGCAAGGAGCCCGATGTGGGACTCGATCCCAGGATGCTGGGATCATGACCTGAGCCGAAGGCAGCTGCTTAACCAGCTGAGCCACCCAGGCGTCCCTAGTGCTGTTTCTAAATGAAGGTGAAAGAGGGAGGTGAATGTGTGCCAGGGCTGTGGGGGCTGTCGGGTGGCAGGTGGTGGGGACATGTGGGGAGGAGGGATAGTTTAGGTAAGATGCCAAAGGGTTGCAGAATTTATGAGAAATTTCGTATGGCCAACAAAGTGAACCCAGATTTGGGGATAAAGTTATTTGTGGTCAAGTTCTGGAAGAACTTTGAGGGCAATTCCTTTCTCCTCCTCTTCTTCCTCCTCTATCTCTTCCTCCTCTTCCTCTTCCTCCTCCTCCACCTTCTTCTTTTTTTTGAAGATTTTCCTTATTTATTTGTTAGAGCAAGAGTGAGAGAGTGCATGAACACAAACAGGGGTAAGAGCAAGCAGAGGGAGAAGCTGGCTTTCCACCGAGCAAGGAGCCTGATGTGGAACTCAAATCATGACCTGAGCATTCCATCCTGCTTATGAACCTAGCAATTCTAACCCCCTTTCTTAGTACACCTTTTTTATAATATCCATGGTGTAGTCCACACTGTTTCTTCCCCCCTAAATTCATTTCATTTAAATGTGCTTCAGAGTCATTTCATTAGAAGTGAACTATATCACTTAATGGTATGAGGATCCAGGGACACACAGTGGGGAAACAGCAGGAAAATAGTATACTTAGTTTATAAAGTATTCACACTGGAAATAGTTTCTTTTGTGGTTTCTGAAGGAAAAAGGTACAATTGTTAACTCTAAGGAAATAAAAGTTATCTTATCAGCAAAATTGGGTTTATCTGGGGATAACAGAGAATTGCAATTTGGGTCAGGCAAGCAGTGGCAAAACCATAGGCAAGTCCAACAAACAAAGGGGAGAACCATTGTTTTACGGAGAAGGAGGAAGAAGTTGGGAGGGATTGTTTTGAATGAGAATCTATTGGAGAAAAGCATGAGTCCAGGTTTATGATAATTTCTTGATGGCTGAGTTTCAGGGGTTGTTGATTTCTTATAGGAGATGCAGCGTGTACAACTTTTCTTGTTGGGTCCTGTAATTAATGATTATTTCTATTGATGGTTGTTATTTTTTTTTTTTGTTGTTGGGGTCTATAATTGACAATTCTTTATGAATTGAGTGGTATGGTTTCCCCTTCTACTGTCCCCTTCTATTCTCTTCACTCCGTTTTTGTAAGATTCCCCTTTATTCACATGACTAACATATTTTACCTACTATGTGACATTGTCTTTACATTTGGGGGAATAATAAGGGACTGGAGATCAAAGGATAATTTGCTTTCTTTTGGAAATCTTTAAAAAATCTATAGTAGCCATGTATTTTTTTTTGGAAATCTTTAAAAAATCTGATAGCCATATATTTTTATACACCAATTTGTTTATATTCCATGCATATTTCTAAAATGCTGCTATTTAGTTTTGCCCCTTCAATATAAATGGAATTATATAACAGTTACTAGTTTGGGACTTGCTTCTTTTAAGCTCAACTTTATGTCTTTGAGATTTTTTCACTGGGTTGAAAGGGGCGATATGAGTTACAGTTATTTAAAACAGGCTATCTTGGCCTCGTTCAGGATTTGATATTTTGGATAATTTTCTGAAACCCATCTGGATGGGGAATGCTTCCCACCTTCCTTTATCTACATTTAGGCAACTGTTTGTTGGTTCCAGGTATTTTTACTGTTTATTTGATTTACCAAAAATAACATTATTGACCAATTCAGTGATTCAAAAAGTCACCCATTCACTCAATGAATAATTATTTAGTATCTTCCATGTTTGAGGCCTCATGCTCAAAGTTGGGCATGTTATGGTGAACAAAACAGAAATGGTCTGACTCTCTTGGAACTTATAATTCATAGCATTAGAGACTTATGTTTGAAAATTATGATGGAACATGAAAAGTTTTATTGATAGAGGATAGCCTAGAGTACAGTGGGAATGCAGAGCAGGTGTTCCTGATCCATTTAAGGAGGGAGAGTGATTTTAAAAAGATTTATTTATTTATTTGAGAGAGAGAGAGAGAGAGAGAGAGAGAAAGAGAGAGAACAGGAGGGGCAGAAGGAGTGGGAGAGAGAATCTTTCATGATTCAAAAATACTCAGGAGAGACTCTCCCCAGAAAGCATGGAGCCCCACCTGGGGCTCAGTCTCATGACCCTGAGATCATGACCAGAATCAAAAACAAGAGCTTTGGAGAGATTTTTTAAAAATACAGATTCTTGGTGAAGTCCCCTGTGGAGGAGCCATTGGAGGGTACATCTGGACTCATGCAGAGAGTCTAGAATCGTACTTCAGGGGGAGGTTGACACTTGAGGTGTATGAAAGGACATTGAGCTCCTTGATAAATATCGTTATGAGAAAGAATTGGAGAGAAATCGTCTTATTCATCCCAGAAAAAGAAAACTTAGTTTACATAGTTCCAGAGGAAAGAACTGGGACTGAAAAGGGAAAGTTATTTGGGAAGCAAGTCTCATTTTATTCACTGACTCATTGATTCATGTAATAGGTATTTAATATCTACTATAACTCATTCTCAAAGTTGCCAAAGATATAATAGTAAACAAGATGGATTCAGTTCCTGACTTCATGAAGCTGCAATTTATTGAAAGATTCAGACAATTAAGCAAGCAATTTAATGAAAATGTGATAAGTATAGTAAAGGGAAACACGGGGTGCTATTTCCCCTCCATGTAAAACACCTCTCTGATATTAATACTCTCAGAAAGATGGTAAATGGTGAATACTCTGACCTTGGAGGTACTCACGAAGAGGCTATGGGGGTAATGAAGAAGTAGCGCCAATAAATATCATTAAAATCCCATTTAACTTTTAGCATCAATGATTGTCTATGTCTTTGAAACAGACTCACACTCCTCACTTTTTCCCCCCTTCCTATCCCCACCTTTCCCTTTCTTCCATTCTCATTTGCAGTTATTTAAGTCTTCATGGTGGAATGATTCTGGGATTTTCACAGATGTTTGTCTATAATGAATAGGACTAAGTCTTAGAACTGAAGTCATTCTTAGGTATTATGTTTTAATCTGGGCTATCATGTAATTGAGGATAGGAGCAAGTATGTAAATGCACTGATCTGACATAGAGCTTCAATTTTACCCCTTCCTCTTGATGATTAACCCATGCAGGCAGGGACTCTTAGTAGGCATTATAGCACGATTCTGTATTTCTGGGGGAATGGATAGGCACAAAGAATGAGTAGAATGTCAATGCTGCTTTTCATGTAATTTTCTAAAAAGATTATCATTTTTGATCATTATATTTTGAATTCTTAACATGTTTTAAGTAATTAGAAAAGCTGCCTTTTAATTCATAGCTTTTAAGAAAAATTAAGTATTATGTTGTGATATTCTCAGGACTCTCTGAGCCTTTCACATTCAGTGTTCTAGGCTGAAGCTGGATATTGTGGAGGTTTGGGTTTACTTTCTCTTGACCCAATGTGACTTCCTGTTTCTAAGAAAAACAGTTTTAAAGACTTTTAAAAGGAATATCTTGCATGCTTGGCAACTCTTGTAAAACCACATGTTAGTAAACCAGTGCAAATGAAGTATATATATATAAAAAAAAAATCAAAGAACCATATTGCTTGACCAAGTTAGCATTTTGTTTTGTAGAAATTGGATGCCATAGAAAAATTTGGTGATTTAGGAAGTGTCTGCTTTGGGTAACCAGATAAATCAGGAACCAGAAGTTTCATTTTGATTTAGTTTGTCATCCTAATTCAAGGGGACATTTGATCACAAATCGGGGTTTCCTCAGTGTTGAATTGATGTATGATACTATTGATGATACTAGTGATCTTGGTTTTAGGTTTTTGTTTGTTTGTGTTTTGATTCGTTGCAACTTGGGCACCTCCTTTCAAATGAATTCACAAATTTAGAACTAATTCGCATGCATTCTTACAATATCCTGGAAAACAATCCAGTTACTCCTGCCACTTACTCAGTGAAGAAAATGAATGTTAGTGAGTAAGCTTTGGTAGTTAGATAATTCTCTTTGAATGGGAGGTTGATGTCTCCTGGCTCTCAGGTCGGATTCAGCTCTTCTCTTGATATTGTCCTAGAAATTAGCTTCTAATGAATATTTTAATAAGAATTAAATATGTTTTTATAACTATAAGGGTGATTTACTCATTTGGTTAGTATTCATTGAGTACCTAGTATGTGTCAGACATTCTTCTAGAAGAGACCGTATGTAATTGTCCTAGCAATGCTATGAGGTAGGTATCTTTATTCTACAGGTATAAAGAAGGAGGCTCAAAGTCACATAGCTAAGAAGCAGCTGACCCAGGGTTTGAATGAGGGAATGAGAGCTCATTACCACCCACTTTACGGTCCCTGTATGATCTCCCTAGATCACACATTCCTTGTTAAAAAACAAACAAACGAACAAACAAACCCCCCCTCCCCCGCCAAACACACACACATAGAAAAAAAAAAAAAGGAAAATCAAAACTATGTAATCTGACCACTGTTAATATTTTGGTGTCTGTGTTCCATTCTTTATATGTGTATGTGTAGAGGGTGTGTATGTGTGAGATATCTTATTGGTTTGCTACCAGTTATTTTCATAAACATATTATAAATATTCTGCAGGCCAGTACATTTTAAAAATAGACTTAAATAGTTTTATAGTATTCCGTCATTTGTTTATATCATGATTGGTTACCGGTTTCCTTCCATTTAGCAAAAATTTTCAGTTTCATAAATGCTGCTTCAATTAGTATCTTTATGACAAAATCTTATTACAAATTTATGATTGTTAAAAAGTTTCTTAGTGAAAAATGGTGTTCATACTCTGAGTAAGTACGTATAAAGTAGCCACATGGTAGATACCTACCATGACGAGGTTATCAGTATCTATATGCTTTGTCTTCCAGGTTAGTGGATGACAGATGTGTGGTGCACCCGGAGGCGGGAGACCTCGCCAACCCTCCCAAGAAATTCAGAGGTAAGAAATACATATCTATTTGTTTTTTATTATGTGACATAAAGGCCTGAGATTATTTTTGTGTCTTAAAATAAAGTCATGTTAAAAGTTTATTGAGTGTGGGGGCACCTGGGTGGCTCAGTGGGTTAAAGCCTCTGCCTTCGGCTCAGGTCATGATCTCAGGGTCCTGGGATCAAGCCCCACATCGGGCTCTCTGCTCGGTGGGGAGCCTCCTTCCTCTTCTTTCTCTCTGCCTGCCTCTCTGCCTACTTGTGATCTCTGTCTGTCAAATAAATAAATAAAATCTTAAAAAAACCCAAAACTTTATTCAGTGTGAAACTTTCACATATAAATGTGTCCACTGAAAAGTCTTTCAAAAATTTCTTTGTTGTTTTTCTTCTTTTACACATTGAAGGATTTACAGGGAAAGAGTAGTTTCAATTTTTGTTTTGCTGGATGATAGTCCAGCTGTTGAAAGGAAATCTTGATAATGAATTCTGAAAGCCTACTTTCTAAACTAATAAATACAGCCAAATATTTATTTATGTATTCCTGGGGCAATTATGCTGTAAAGATTTGTGTTTCATTATCAGCTCTTTATCTTAGCTTTTAAAATGTCACTTTGGATGACATGTAATAATGAACAATTGTCTTAGAGTTCCTTTCTAAGTATAATTTTAGAGTTAACTTGATAATATCAGTTGAGACATGGGCCATAATAGGAGACTGATTATAATTCAACTCTTAGGGAGGATTAATGGAATTTGCAAAGAAACTAAAACCAGCAATTAAAAGCCTGTTCAAATCAATTTCATAATTTGTTTGTACTTGCAATAATAGAAATAATTTTAATTGATTAATTTTTAAAAGATTCTATTCATTTATTTGATGCAGAGAGAAAACACGAGCAGAGGGAGGGAGAGGAAGAAGCAGATTTCCCACTGAGCAGAGAGCCTGATGCGGGGCTCGATCCCAGGATCCTGGGATCACAACCTGAGCCTAAGGCAGATGCTTAACTGATTAAGCCATTCAGGCGTCCCAATAAAAATAATTTTAAAGCAGCATTCATTTTGAACACACGGTGGAAGCATTCCTTCTCATAATGGCGAAAAGCAATTTTAATGTGGGATAAAATTCCAGAGAGAGAAGGTAGAAGGGATTCCCCAGGTCCCCAGGCCCAAGTCAGGCTGTGCTACTTCCTACATTGGGGAAGGGAAGTATTTTTCACATTTGGCAAATATTTTCCTTGTCTCACTCCCCGTGATGGACACTTTCCCACCCAATTCTCATTATAAGAATGTATATATTTCATTTTCTTCCTACTCAGAACCTTGAGGAGAGAATGACAAGCCCGATAAATATTTTTTGAGTTAAATCGGTCAATCTGGATGAGAACTCCCATTTTTTCCTCCACGTGGAAAAATTAACATAAAACCAGCCGTCGGAGAGACACTGGCCATTGGAAGCACTGATGGAACCAGTCACTAGGGACTCTCCCCTCACTCCGAGCATGTGAGGTGTTCCCTCAAGGGTCCTCACTGAGGACGGACTCTCCCCTCACTCGGAGCACGTGGGGTGTTCCCTCAAGGGTCCTCACTGAGGACGGACTGCCATACAGCCACCAGGAAGGAGAGTCAGCGGTGCGACCGATGAGTAACTTGCAGTGTGGATGGAGCATTAATGATAAAAAGACAAGTTTCCAAGGCAAACGCGGACAACAAATCTTTCTCTGTACCAGGAAAAAACATGGGGTTCAGGTTTTGACTGTGCGGCTCACTGGCTGTGTCATTTTTAAGTAGGTCACCTAACCGCTTTGAGCCTCAAAGGGCATTTGTCGTTGGCTGGTGAGAGCAAGGTGGGTAATAATGAGAAAAAGGCACGGAGAGCCACACAGAGCTCAGTTGAGGCTGGAGACCTCTCCAGAGAATAAATGGGAAGTGCTTTAAATCCTGATAGAAATGACAGTTTACTTATCATCGAAAGGCATAATGTATTTCCTTTTAACATATTTGACTCAGCTCTTACGTTGTACTGTCTTCGAGGGCAGGATTCTGCTTTTTCCTTGTTTTCCAGTTATTGGCCCATGCTAGACATCCCAAAACTAATCGTTCAGTTCTTTCGGAGGAGAGACCCAAATGTTCCCTGGGGTCACGGGATAGAACTTGGTTCTTCAGGGCCCCTCCACACCTCACCGCCGCAGGTGGGGCAGTCTTATTCCTTTGTCAATCAAGGGAGAGGAATCTTCCAAAGACAACCTTCAGGGTGGATGGCCACCTTTCTTCCTTTTCCTCTTTCCCAGCGAAGCAAATTGTTTTAAAGCGTGAAGATCATTGAGGCAGTCCCGTGGTAATACTCCGTGCCCAGCAGATAATTATATACAGATGCTTGGTGTCATGTTTTTCGACAGGCATTGATTCAAAGTATGAATCACTCAGGTGCTCCAACCCACCCCTGGAAGGCTGGCTTTTCCTGTAATCTAATACTCTCTGCCATTGTCCCTGCTAGGTTGCTCTGATTTTTCTACCTCTAGTTTAAGACTGAACCATTTTTCTTACCCCCTTCATCGTCAGAGAAGGAGGGTCCCTTTTTTTAAAAACTGGGGATTGAGGGTTTCCTTTAGTCTCCCCCCCCAAGATTTAGTATTTTTTTTTATTAATTATTGTTGTTAACATGTAACGTATTATTTGCCCCAGGGGTACAGGTCTGTGAATCGTCAGGCTTACACACTTCACAGCACTCACCTTGGCACATACCCTCCCCCACCCTTGGTCCATAACCCAACCACCCTCTCCATACGTTTTCCTTTTATCTTTAAAGCTCTGGCTCTTCTGTCATGATTCTTGGAACCCCGGCGTGGCAGAGTCCCAGTAAATAATGCCCTGCAGTGGGCTTGCCTTGGTCTTCAGACTGCTCAGCAGCCAGAAGTGTGCCTTCTTGTCCCAGATGCCTTGTCTTTTCACATAGATTTCACAGTTCTTGCATTTCACCATTCTCTGCCTGCATGTATACCCTCTGGTTTTAAAAATCATTGTTCTTTTCATGGACTGGCCTCCCAGCATTGCCACCCCTGCATTTCCAGACTCCTCGGCCAAGTTTCCAGAGCACCCTCCCTCATTGTTACTTTTTAGATAAGGTGAAGAAACAATAGTGTATCACGGTTCTGCTACACCTCAGTTCCTCTGGCCTCAGCCATACAAATGATAGTCTCAAATTAATTTGGAAAGAGTTTTGTTTTTCATATTCTGTTGTTTGTCCGAGCGAATCCTACAATTTTAGAGCTGCTAGACAGTTCAAAGTTAATCTAGTGCAACTCCTCTAGTTTTTGGAATGAGGAACCGGAGCTCCAAAAGGGTTAAAATGATTCTCTCCAATATCCAAAGTTATACAGTGAAATATTCTTTTGACTATGTCACATTGCCTCCTGTAGGAATAGAGGAAACCAAGGTTTAACGACAACTTCCTGAGGGCTATTTAAAACCTGATTGACGGCCATTTCTCAGTAGAAACCACACAGTCAGACTAATATTAACTGATGGGCAGTGGCTTTCTCTTGCCAGTGCAAAATTCCTCTCCTGGTCAAAGACTATCTATTTTCTTTAAAGATAACCCTTAAACTTTGGAATAAATTCTGATGGACAGAGGAGTTGTAAAACTACTATAGAGGATTCCTCTTCACCCAGTTGCCTCTTGTGTCAGCCTCTTCCATAGTCACGGTGTATTTGTCAAAGCTAAGAAATTACCTTTTGAATATTACTATTGGCTAAGTTCCAGACTTCCTCTGGATTTCACCAGTTTTTTGACTCTTCTCCTTTCCTCATTCCTGATCCCATCTGGGACCCCATGGGGCATTTAGTCATCCTGCTTCTTAGTCTAATCTGGTCTCTGACATTTTCTCAGTCTTTCTTTGTGTTTCATGACCTTGAAACCTTTGAAGAATGCTGGCAAGGTGGATTTTATAGAATCTCCCTCATTTGGGGATTGCCTGATGTTTTTATCATGATTAGGCTGCAGTTAAGTTTTTTTTAAGACTTTTTTTTTTTTTTTTAATTTGACAGACAGAGATCACAAGCAGGCAGAGAGGCAGGCAGAGAAAGAGGAGGAAGCAGGCTCCCTGCCGAGCAGAGAGCCCGATGTGGGGCCCGATCCCAGGACTCTGGGATCATGACCTGAGCCGAAGGCAGAGGCTTTAACCCACTGAGCCACCCAGGTGCCCCTGCAGTTAAGTTTTTGAGATGAATACTACTGAGGGGTTGCCTGAGTGGCTCAGTTGGTTAAGCATCTGCCTTCAGCTCAGGTCACAATTGCAGGGTCCTGGGATCAAGCCCCGCAGCGGGCTCCCTGCTCACTGGGGAATCTGCTTCTCCCTCTGCTTCTCACTGTTTTTGCTCTCTTTCTCACTCTCTCTTTCTGTCAAATAAATAAATAAGATCTTAAAACAAAACAAAACAAAACAAAACAAAAAAAACCAAAGAATACCACAGAGGTTCACTGCCCTTCTCTATGCAAACATATCAGGGACACATAATATCAACATGTTTTATCACTGGTCTCATTATAAAAAAAAATTTTATTTATTTATTTGACAGAGATCACAAGTAGGCAGAGAGGCAGACAGAGAGAGAGGGGAAGCAGGCTCCCTGCTGAGCATAGAGCCTGATTTGGTGCTCAATCCTAGGACCCTGGGATCATGACCTGAGCTGAAGGCAGAGGCTTTAACCTACTGAGCCACTCAGGTGCCCCTGGTCCCATTTTTTGACATAGAATGTAATCCTTCTCATTCATGCTAATTTATAGCAGTTGTTTTATTGACTTTATAGTCTTTTGGTTTTCCTTTCTCCCCCATAGTTCCTTAGACACTTCTTTTCCTACCTCCCTTGCCCTCTACTCTCTAGAAAGCTCTTCTCTGATGTGGATTTTTCCTGAAGCCTGTGCTCTATTTATACATGTGCATTCTCTTTTAGGAGGAAAAGCTAATATAAATCCAGGCAAGACAGGTTTATGTGTGCCTTTATTACCATCAGTGTGATAAAACACAGAAGTAGTAGAGAACCCAGGAAGCCACCCCCCCAGAGCGATGGAATGAAGAGAAGATAGCCCCTTCTGGTGGCTTAGGTATTCCTCAGGGTTTGTCCCTTTGGTCTGGAAATGTCCAACTCTGAGATTCTGTGCTCATTTGACATGTGACTATTTCATCATCTACCATACCTATCAAGTGGACACATCTGGCAAGCAAATAGTCATCCCGAAGCAGCAAGTTAAAATGTTTCTGCAAGTAGAACTTAAATAGAGAAATCTTCTGCTCTGTGGTGCAACGCTAACATAGGTAGTGAAAATCATAGTCTTTGGAGAAGAGTGACAAGATTATTTTTTCAATTCAGTTCCGTCTCTTTGTATAATTCAGGGAAGTCCCTTTAAAGGCTGGGACTCTCACCTTTTGCCTCCAGTCATGAAAGTTACACACGTAGGCGCACAAGTGAGAAAGCCATCTTGCTACATAGTAGCTTTGAGTTTTTATGTAGTCGACCATGTCTATCTTGTCTAACACAGTGATTTTCTAGTATAAATACCTCCTTTACCAGTTTGACAGTTGCTGTGCTGAATTTCTTCAGATTTGGGGTTAGTGTAATTTTTAAAAAAATATTTTATTTACTTTTTTATTTGACACAGAGAGAGAGAGACAATGAGGGTGGAAACACAGGCAGGGGGAGTGGGAGGGGGAGAAGCAGGCTCCCCACTGAGCAGGGAGCCTGATGTGGGGCTCGATCCCAGGACCCTGGGATCATGACCTGAGCCAAAGACAGATGCTTAACAACTGAGCCACCCAGGTGCCCCGGTTAGTGTAATTTTTTGATGAAGGCTGAAACAAGTTCAGGTTTGAAATAACTAACACTTATGGAACATTTAATACATGCTACACTGTGCTTGGGGCTTCCTATGCATTATTATGTGGTAATCACAATAACCCTAAAAGTGAAAATTGTTGTTATTCCCAATTTTGTGGTTGACAGAGTTAAGTATAATGAGGTTATGCAGCCATCTTGAGGTCACTGACTCCAGAGCTGTTTGTTTGTTTGTTTTAAAGATTTTATTTATTTATTTGACAGTCAGAGATCACAAGTAGGCAGAGAGGCAGGCAGATAGAGAGGGGGAAGCAGGCTCCCTGCTGAGCAGAGAGCCCGAGGTGGGGCTCGATCCCAGGACACTGGGATCATGAACTGAGCTGAAGGCAGAGGCTTAAGGCACTGAACCACCCAGGAACCCCCAGAGCTGTTTGTTTTTAATCACTCTGCCATATTATGTATTGAATTATCCTCTCCTATAAGTTTTACTCAGTGGTTCTGTATACTCACATAGCTTAAACCTAATCCCGCTTCCACACAACAGTCCTTTAAAGTATTTGTTTAGAACGATCACATTTCTGCACATCTTTCCTTCTATAGGCTTACTTTTTAAAACGTCTTTCACTTGTGGCCAGTCACAAATTCTTCATGGTGATTTCTCTAGCTTTCATTACACTGTCTTGTTTGTTTTCTGGTTGGGTTCCTGTTTGTCAGTGTAGTTCTTAGAGGTGTGGAAAGAAGAGAACGTAGTACATCTGGGTGTAGTGTGATGAGAATTTTCCTCTTTTTGGGATCCCATGTTTGTGGCTCAAGAGTCTTGGGCAGTACTCCTTCCCTCACCTCCAGATGCTTTTCCTGATGCTTTTCATTTGAGTCTCTGAATCCTCATTGTCTTCCTCCTGTGCTGTATAATTGGTTCTTTGGAACCAAGTAGAGACTCTGTTACATTTCATTGTATTGGCATTGATTGGCTTATTATTCCAGCCTGCCACTCACCCTGTCTCTCACTCTAGCTCTCTCTCAGATCTTAACTCTTATCCGAATTATTTATTCAAATTCCCAGCCTTACAACACCTTGAAATTTGTTCAGTTGGTAAAAGGTAGATGTGTGATCCTCTGAATCCATGTTTTATTCCAGTGTTATTGAATATCTCTGAGGAGAAATAGAGTAGGATTGCATTAGTCAGAGTCTCTACAAATCAGACTTTGGAAGACATGGTTGGAGGTACTCCATTTAGGAGGTAATCTCTGGAAGCCCTGATGAAGCGGTGGGGGAGAGTAAGTCTAGGGAAAGAAAAGGCAACAAATTGTTCATTGATGTCCATCACCGTGGCAACTGGAACTCTGTGCTGCTAGGGCCTTCTGAGACTTCCTCAGGACCATGCCTCAGAATCTCCTGCCCAAGGACAGAAAAGCTGGGGCCAACTTGCATCTTCTGTGGGTTACGGGTTGCCCCTACAAGGGTGTTATCACCCTCTTCCACAACACTTCTGGGCTGCTCCTGCTTGTACCTAAGAAGTTCTTCAAGTAAAAGGGAAAGCTTTCAGGGAAAGCTCTCACAAAGAGAAGAGAGATGGGGGAACTGGAGGTTGGAAGCTCTCAACATGCTGGAAACTGTCCACTGTAGTTGTCAGTGAACTTGGGCCTGAAGACACATAGTCACATTACTTGTACATGTTCAGAAGCTGCACCTGTTTCTTTACTTGAAAGACCTGCAGTTAGGCTATAAACTGTTTGAGGGTAAAAACTGTGTTAGCCTTGCCTTCTGGGGAGTTACCAAGATCAAGGACAGTGCTTTGCATATTGTTAGTGCTGAATTAATTTTTGTTGAAAGAATGAGTAAGTTCTAGAAAAAATTATAATTCTTAAAGGCAATATAATTTCAGGCCTGTTGTCAGATACTCTTTGGGGGGGGGGCGTGTTTTAACACCACCCAGCATATAACAAAATTGCTGGCTGATTAGTTGTTTTATAATAAAGCAATGTGTAGACCTGTTACTTTGTTATAGTCTTCAATTCTACTCCTCTAGATTTAAGTTCATTGGTGTCAAGGATGCCCTCTAACATATTAATCTGTAGGGTGAATAGCAGAAGATGAAAACTTCTACATGTATTGAGTGAAGTTTATTAAGGTTATAGCATTTTGTGGTTTCCTACAAAGAAGTCTAGAAAATTCCAATGGATTTCCAAGCCAACAATTACATGATTTATACCTAAAAGTCTTTAAAGTCTCCAGTGGCATGTTACTGCTGCACTGATCCTGTGTATTTGTAGTACGTTGTCATAGTAAGATAAGTCCCTATTATTAAACTCTTAAGAGGCAATGGAAATTGGATAATAAACTTACTCTTCTCAGTGAGGTTTCAGAGAAGGGCCAAAGGATGAAATGGAAATGGACTGCTTTTCCTCTTTGCTTCTTCTGTTGGATCTGGTCAGGACTGCAAAAGTGCCTGGGCTGTAAGATGCTTCAGTCTTTAATGGAGGAAGTTGCTGTGGTTCTCAACGGTCAGATAGGACTACTTTGCAAGCCTCACGAATTGGATATGTAGGCTAGCACTGGCATACTTAATTATGTATCTAAAATAAATATGGTACATGAACTTTGATTTGTGGCTCTAAGTTGTGAAATTTAGTTCTCTCCCTTAAGAGTAAGAACTAGTGGGCAGAAAATGAACACTTGTCCTGTGTACATTTCGTGGCATAAGGACAACTCTGACACCCCCACTTTCTAATCCTCTCTCCAGGGGCTGATTTTCCTGTGCTGCTAGCTCATTGTAAAAATCTCGCTTCAGTATTGGGTATGAAGTTAGTTTGTGTCTACATTCCTCGTAAATATTGAATAAATACCCTTTGTACGAATTTTAATAGCCAAGACTACTCTTTCTGAAAAAGAAAGTTCTAAATGTAAATTTCTTAACTTTGGGGGCACCTGGGTGGCTCAGTGGGTTAAAGCCTCTGCCTTCGGCTCAGGTCATGATCCCAGGGTCTGGAATCAAGCCCCACTTCGGGCTCTCTGCTCAGTGGGGAGCCTGCTTCCCCCCCCCACCTCTGCCTGCCTCTGTGCCTACTGTGATTTCTGTCTGTCAAATAAATAAATAAAATATTAAAAAAAAATTTCTTAACTTTGAGTGGTTATGTCGGCCTTTATCCATGTTACCTTGTTTAATTCTCAATAGCCCCGTTTTACAAACGTGGAAACTACACTTTAGAGAAGTCAAGCAACATGTTTAAGATTACACAGCTAACTAGGTGGTGAGGCAAATTTGTTCTTCAACATTATCAAGTTTTGGGATATATTTCGTAAGATTTATTCAATATCCATTGTGTGAAATGTAGCATGCGAACTCATTGGTATGGCTCAAATGAGTCAGAAATGAACACTGCTCTCAAGGAATTTATAATCTAATGAGGGAGATAAGGTGTACATACATACAATTATAGCACAAGGTAGAAGCGATAAAGCCTAAATAAAAAGGTGTGGTGAAGGTATTGTAGGAGGATGGAGATTTTAATTTCCTGTTTTGAGAGATGAGGAAAGCTTCTTAATAAAGATAGCATTTGACCTGTAGCTTAAAAAATTTGTATCCACAGGGAAGGGAGATCTTGATTTTTCAGGCTGAGGGTGAACCTTTTCATGAAAATAGTTCCAAGGGTAATAGTTGGTACACCAAGCTGAACTGCATCTTCTTTTCAGTGACAGAATGCTTGGCATTCTTTAACTGTAATGCTGAGATGAAAGCACTAAGCCATTTACCTCAATACATTTGGTGTTCTAGGAGATACAAAAGTTAGCCAATGATACTTAAATGTCACCAAGCCTGCTCTGCTGCTACCACTGAGGATGTCACGTTTATTTAGTTTTTACTATATGTCTGGTGATGTTTCACATTCTATTAATCCATGTGATTCTCATGTAACCTTAGGAGGTATGTATTATTATTGAAACATTATTATCTGCATGAATTGGATGACCACCAATGGCTTATATAAGGTAGAAGTTATTTCTCTCCCATTTCATAGTTCCTAAGTGAGTGGATCAGAACCATCTTGGCAATTCTACCATCCTCAGCACATGGCTCCCAAAGTTGTTCCAGTAGTCACCACTTCCCAGTCAGTAGAAAGAGGGAGGGGCACCTGGGTGGTTCAGCTGGTTAAATGTCTGCCTTCAATTTGGGTCGTGATCCCAGCATCCTGGGATCTAGCCCTGTGTCAGGCTCCTGCTCAGTGGGGAGTCTGTTTCTCCCTCTGCCTCTTTCCTTGCTCGTTCTCTCTCTCTCTCACTCAAATAATAAAATCTTTAAAAAAAAATGAAAGAAAGAAAAGGGGGTAAAAGAAATCCAGGGCGAGTAGATTTTTCTTTCAGGAACATCTGGAACTTCATATATCACTCCTTCTCATATTTCTTTGTCACATGGGTAGCCCCCCAAAATTAAGTCCATATCCTAATACCTGGATCCTATGAATGTTATCTTATTAGTAAGGAAGAAAGAATTTTTGCAAATGTGATTACATTAAGAATCTTGAGATGAGATCATCTTGGATTACCCAGGTGGGTGCCATATCCAATGACAAATGTCCATGTAAGAGACAGAAGAGGAGAAGACACAGAGAGGAGAAGGCCATGCAAAGACAGACACAGAGCAACCAGTTATGTTGCCACAGGCCATGGAATACCTGGGGCCACCAGCAGCTGGATAAGATAAGAGAGGATGGTTTCCTAGATCTCTCAGAAGGAATATGGCTCTTTTGACACCTTGATTTTGGACTTATGGCCTTCAGAATTATAGGAGAATAGTTTTTGTTGTTTTTAGCCACCAACTCTTTAGCCATTTGTTATGGTATCCACAGGGAACAAACACATGGCCACATCTTGTTGCAAGGAGCCTGAGGAATGTGGTGGTTAGTGGGCTGACAGCTGACCATTTGCCTACCTAAACTTAGGAGTTCTGTTACTGAAAGGAAGAAGACAATGGATATAGGGGGTGAAGGGTAACATTCTCTGTCACCCCCCCATTTTACAGCTGAGGAAATTGAGATTGGAGAACTTCAGTAACTTGCTCAAGTTTTTATAGAAGCAAAGCTTTGATTGAAATCCAGACCCTTAACTATTAACCGTATTGCTTTTAAGCCCAAGGGGCTTCAGAAGCACGAAGAGGATTGTATTTGATTTAGGAATTCGGAAGAATGGAGGTGAGCTGGAGCTGTGGAAGAATGTGCGGTTGTTAGCCAGGTGGAAAGGAGCGGGTCGAGGAGAAGCATTTCTGGCTGAGGTGCAGAGGAGTGCAGTGGCATGACCCCTTTGTGTTTGTGGCTTTTCAGAGTGTTTAAAGCTTAGGAGAATGTGGAAGAGTGGCAGAGATGAGCTTGGAGGAGGTCAGATGCCCCATGGCCTTATATGCCGCATTGAGGCATTGGATACTTATGTTAAGACAGTGGAGGACTATTAAAGAATTTTAAGTTGGTCTGAGACATGATCAGAATTGAAATTTTGAAATACTGTTCTTTTACATGGAGAGGTTGGAAATATATAATGGGATATCAACGAGGAGACTATTAAAAATAGTCAAGAAAATTTGATAATGGACTAAGCTAGTAGCTTTGGATAGTGAGAAGGGGATGTATTTGACCATATTAGGCCTTGGTAACTTATTGTGTGAGGAAGTGGGGTAGGCCGTAGAGGCGAGGGAGAAGCATATGTCCCAGAGTTCTCCCAGGTTTCCGTTTTGGGCAATGTAGTAGATGGTAGTAGCGTGTATTGAGATAGGGAATACAAAAGAAACTACTTGATAGGGGAAGGTGATTGTATCAACTCTTTCTTTCTCACTATCTGTCAAAACATCTCCCAACTGAGTGACTCACTTAGCATCCATTTATTTAATTCATGAATCTGTGGTTCCTTGACTGATTCTTTGGTTCTGAGCTGGCCTGGCTGATTTCTGCTAAACTTGCTCAAGTATCTGTAGGTATTTTGCAGCTGGATAGTCTGGGATGGTTTCACTCACATATCTGCCTGTGGATAGGCTGTTGATGGGGGGTGCTGAGCCATGTGTCTCTTACTGCCGGGAGGCTAGCTCAGGTTCTTCACATAAGGATAGTATGACAACAGCAAAAAGGGCGAACACCAGTGCTCATCACTGTTCAGACCCCTGCTTGTGTCACAGTTACTAATGTGACACAAGTATATTCAGATGCAAAGCATGGAGACATTGTCTGTGCCTTTTGATAGGCAGAGCTCCAAAGTCACCAGCAATAAGATGTGTGTACAG
This sequence comes from Mustela putorius furo, assembly GCF_011764305.1. Classification (NCBI taxonomy): domain Eukaryota; kingdom Metazoa; phylum Chordata; class Mammalia; order Carnivora; family Mustelidae; genus Mustela; species Mustela putorius. The sequence continues at coordinate 23,363,642 of NW_025422368.1, read as the reverse complement.
GGATGGGAAGAACTTATGGCCTCTTTGCAGTTTACCCCAGTAATGAGCTTGGTTCTGGCATCCTTTCTGCCAGAGAAGTAGATTTAGAAGATTGCTGGATATATTGACCTGGAGGCTCAGAAATCTAGATGGAAAAATGGAGATTTGAAATTTATTAAAATTTGGATTAAATTTAAGTCTGTGAGAATGAGAAAAAAAGAGTACCCTAATTGGAATCTCCAGGAATATCAACATTTCAGGTGCCAGAAAATAACATCTCAGTATCAAGAGCCACATGAAGTACCACTGCAAAAATGGTTTAAAAAAATATTGAAAATACCAAGTGTTGACAAGGATGCAGATCAACTAGGACTCTCTTACATGGCTTGTGGTACACAAGATGGTACAGCCATTTTGGAAAAGAGTTTGGCAGTTTTTTTATTAAGTTAAATATGCACATACTATATGACCTCCAAATTTCACTCTTGGGTATTAACTAAAAGCAGTGAGAAATTAAGTTCACACAAAAATTTGTACATGAATGTTTATAGCAAAAACTGGAAACAATCAAAATCTCAACTGGTCAATGGATAACCAATATATGCAGTGATATATCTGCATAATAGAACATTACTCAGTAGTAACGATTGAAGGATTTATATGCCTGGCAACACAAATGAATCCCAAAAGTGCTATCTAAGTGGAAGGAGCCAGTCTCAAAAATCTATGTAATATATGATTGTGTTAATATACCATTCTGGAAAATGCTGAGGCAGGAGGGATGAATTTAGCCAACTCAAGATAGAGTATCCCTGAGGTGGCTAAACATTCTGTTGACCCAGAAGTACTCTTGACTTCACTGAAAAACAAAACAAAACAAAACAAAACAAAGTCTCTCCACTCTACACTTGTGTGATTGTTTTTTTTTTGTTGTTGTTGTTTGTTTGTTTGTTTTGCCTCTATGGCTTGCTGTGTGGAAGGTGGAGAGAGACCTTATTCATTTAGATCTCTTTGCTTGTCCTTAGTGATGTCTTCAGATATTTACATAATAACAGTATTAATTTAGGGGAAAAGAATGATTCTTATGTTATCATTTAATCACTTTATTTTAGTCACTTTAAAGGATGTTTGCTCTTCTAAATGATCTGGAGGGTTAGAGGTTTTCCATCTATGTAATATTTATTTTTTGCATTATGTTAACCATATATTTAACTTTGTGTTATTAGAAAAATAACCCAGTTATTTTATTACTGTGGAATTTCCTATAGAAAGTGCATTCTTTTTATAATGTAGTTTCTAGGAACATATGGTAAGAAGCATGGACTGTTTGTAGAACTGAGGCTATAGCTCACTCAAAAACTCTTCACGGAAGTAAATAGTGGTGATTTTTAAAAAAAGAGATCTATTTATTTCTTTGAGAGGGAGAAGGAGTGTGTGTGTGGGGGGTGGTGGGTAGGGCAGAGGGAGAGGATCTCAAGAAGAACCCTGCTGAGTGCAGAGCCCTACCCAGGGCTCCATATCATGACCCTGAGATCATGACCTGAACAGAAACCAAGAGTCGGTCCCTCAACCAACTGAGCCATCCAGGTGCCCTAAAAGTCGGGATTTTTAAAACATTTCTATTATCCTGTCTGGTAGGCATATTAAAAGGCGTGTTAAAAAGTCAAATCACTTCAGTTTTCTCATGCTCTACAGCATAAACTATGTTCATGTCGGAGAATGTCATATACATATTTGTTAAGTGGAAGTATAAGTGAATTAAGATTGTAATTCTATGGTTTCTGGTAGGTGGCCCTTACTTGTTTCACTCTCTTACAAGTATTAAATAAATTAATACAAGTTATATTTTGTTTATGAAAGTCTCTGTGTATCTCCATGAATCTTACAAATCATTAACTTATTTAAGCTACCATTAAGATAAAAGTTTGATTTGTACATTATGTATTCAAGTTCAAGTAAACTGCCTTTCCTTTCCAGGTGTTGATTTAGTGAGTGAGCCGTTTAAAGATCTTCTCTGATCAGGTGCCATTGTTTACATTTTGTGGCTTTCAAAGTAAACACAGCAATTTCAGAATAAAGCAAACAGGTGCTGGCGGGTGTTATTATTTGTTTTACAAATGCTTGGAAATAGTTTGGGAACTTTGTCTTTTAGAGAATAAAGTAGGTAAAAACCTAAGAAAGCAGCCCTCAAAAGTAGATCCAACCCCACTTGGCAGTGCGCCACTGACTCACCCTTGTTCTTCCTGAACTTGCTTTCCTTTTTCAACTGGAGACCTCTACAAAGAGAGAGGGATGTCCTGAAAATTAAAGTGGGAGTCCCCAGGAACTCACTGAGTCTTGGTAATTCTCTAATGTTGATCTACATGACTGGCTGCCGTGTGTGTGCATGCGTGTTTGTAAATGTGTATGACCATCTTCCACTGGATGGACTTCGAGGTGGTGAGACTTAAATTTCCATAGGCTCTCAAGGGACATGTGGAACTGGGAGATAATAGGCTTATCTAAGAGCCTCCTCTCTTGAAATCATAGGTATGGGGAGGCTAAACCTGGCTTTTTAACTAGCATTTTCTAAATGTGAGAAGTTTCAGCTCCTGTTTGGAAACAAGAATTTGTCCCTCTGATTCTATTTAGATGTATTTCATGAAGTACAAATGCAGCCAGATTTGGAGAAAGCTTCCCAGTTATGCTGCGGTCCTTCTGATTGCATCTGCATAATTAGATACCTTGATGTGGGTCAATATTAGAAGGAACGGAGTTAAACAAAGTTAATTGTGGGTCACCTGGGTGGCTCAATCAGTTAAGCGTCTGCTTTCACCTCAGATCATGATCCCAGGATCCTGGGATAGAGCCCCACATCGGCCTCCTTGTTCATCTGGGAGCCTGCTTCTCCCTCTGCCTCTGCCTGCCACTCACCCTGCTTATGCTCTAGCTTATGCTCTCTCTCTCTCTCTCTCATAAATAAATAAATAAAATCTTAAGAAAAAACCTCAAAACAGAGTAAATTGTGTGGCCAGGTTATGAAAGAAAAAATCTGATACCCATGAAATACTATGTTAAAAAAAAACAGTGTGACTGTCCAGAGGGCAAGCATAAAAACAAAGCAAAAAGCACCCAATTGAGCGTAACTAATATTTTGATTTAAGGCATTAACAATGGGGCGCCTTGGTGGCTCAGTTGGTTAAGGGTCTGTTTTCAGCTCAGGTCATGATCCCAGGGTCATGGGATCAAGGCCTGCATCAGGCTCCCTGCTTGTTGGGAAGCTGCTTCTCCTTCTCCTTCTCCCACTGCTTGTGTTTCCTCTCTTGCTGGGTCTCTCTCTGTCAAATAAACACAATCTTAAAAAAAAAAAAAACCACACCAAAGACATTAACAATGGAATTTCTTTAATTCCTATTTCTTTCTCACCTTATTTTCTTTCTATCTATTTTGTCAACATTGCTAATAAAATGAAAGGCTATATTTTCCATTAATTGGCTTATATGTATGTAAGCCAGGAGAACAGGACAGTTCCCCATTTTCATCCTAACACAGGGATGGGTAACACTATTCTAGAGGCTTCTTTGGATATATTGCCTATCTCTTGCTTGCCTTCCTAAGTAAAATTTATTCAACAACCTGGAATTCAAGATTTCATCACTTAAATAGCCTAGAACTTATAAGTAGCCTAGAAACACTGACTTAGTTGGATAAAACCTTTGGGACTTGGAAACTGATCACTTACAGAGCAAACAGGGGCAACTGGGAGCACTTATTACACATGCCCTGTGAGCCACGCCAGGGTGGTGTATGGCAACCAGCCTAGCTGAAGACAATCCCCTCGTGGTTGCCATAGGCCATAAGAGATGGTCAATGCAAAATGTAGATTAGGTAACAGAAGTGGTCGAAGGGCAAAGGGCTTCTTGTGATTCTGTAGCTTGGAGTCCTCCAGATCCTTTTAGGATGCTCTCTAAGATAAAACTTTTTCATTATGAGACTAAGACATTAATTTCCTTGTTTATTTTCTTTCTTGAGTGGATAGTGGAGTTTTCTGGAGGCGACATGAAGTGTGGTGGTGTCACCTTTCTATTGTCTAATGGATTATGTGCTTGTGATTTACTGCGCTATAAAGTTCTCAGTTTAATTTGACATACAGTAAATAAAGTAGAAATGGCCACAAAAGGAAATATCTTTGGGGTTCTCAGTAATTTTTAAGACTGTAAAGAGGTCTTGAGACCAACAAATTTGAGAACTGTTTGCTAAAGGAACAGTCAGGTAGCAAGAGTTAGGAATAAATTTCACTGAGCTCTGGGAAAGGGCTTGTGTTAAAAGCAGTGGATGGACAGGGAATAGGAAAGAACTGTGGTCTGGAAAAATAATTAGAAGTCAGGATGCCAACAGGTATACCAAGGAGGCAGAATAAATAGAGGGGACAGGAGAAATATCTATTTTCTGTGTGCTTTTCAAGGTTCAGCGTGGTATCTCTAGTACTGTGCCTACAGTAGGATAGGCTTGTGAGGAATATTTGTGAAAGATTGAATTTTTAAGTATAAAGATTGTAGAACCAAGTAAAATTTTGAGAAACATATGAGATGCAGTATTTATCGCAGTAATACTTTTAATGGAGGGAATGAATATACAAGAGGAGGAAAAAGATTTATGTCATCATGTGTCCTAAGTGGGAATTTAATGTTTTCAAGGTAATGTTTAATGACATTAGAAGATGTGAAGTTTAAAAAAGGCTTGATGTGAACTGGATATATTTTATATACAGTTTATATAAATGCATTTCCAGTTACCTAAATATGATATGCCTGCATAAGTGTGTATTTTAGTAAATGTATATGACTGCTTGTCTCACAAAATGATAAACCTGGTTAACCTTGGGGCATGAAAAGAGTGTTTTTTTTTTCTTTATACTCTTTAGATTTTCCCATTTTTTTCCAGTGGTCATTTATCAGTTTTATATTCAGAAAAACCCATGTTTTTTTACACACACAGACATATACACACATTTTTTTAGTTTATGAGGCTAGAAAAAATTAAAGTTGTTTTATATCATGATAGCTTTTCTACCTAAGGCTCAGAATTTTAAAATTTTTTCACTGCCTCTGTGAGGCTGGCTTGAATGTCTGGAGGGAGCATAGGCAAGCGAGAATTCCAGGGAGTGCACTGGAAGCCAATTATTGCTGTTATCAGAGAGCTTTAAAGCAAAAGGTTACTTGAAAACCAAATTCAACAATACATGAAAAAAATCATTCATGATTAAGTGGGACTTATTCCCTGGATGCAAGGGTGGTTCAATACTTATAAATCGATTAGTGATACATGACATCAACAAGAGGAAGGATAAAAATCCATATGATCATTTTAATAGATGCAGAAACAGCATTTGACATAGTACAACATCCATTCATGGTAAAAACCCTTAACATAGTAGGTTTAGAGGGAACACACCTCAACTTAATAAAGCCCATATATGAAAACCCCACAGCTTCTAGAACTAGAACAAATAATCTTAAAATTTGTATGGACCCACAAAAGATCTTGAATAGCCAAAGCAATCTTGAAAAATCCTTAATGGGGAAAAACTTAGAGCCTTTCCCCAAAGATCAGGAACAAGATAACTATGTCCACTCTCAACCACTTTCATTCAACACAGTAGTGGAAGTCCTAGCAACAGCAATCAAACAAGAAAAAGAAATAAAAGACATCGAAATTGGTAAGGAAGAAGTAAACTTTCACTATATGTGAAGTAAACTTTCACATATTTTCACTATGACATCATACTATATATAGAAAACCTGGAAGACTCCATCAAAAAAAAAATACTAGAACTGGTAAGATAATTCAGTAAAGTGTTAAGATACAGAATTAATACACAGAAATCCATCGCATTTCTATACACTAATTGTGAAGTAACAGAAAGAGAAAGTAAGAGAAAGAAATCTCTTTTATATTGCACCAAAATTAGCAAAATACCTAGAAATGAACTTAACCAAAGGTGAAAAGTTTTCTGTACTCTGAAAACTATAAAACATTGATGGAAGAAATTGAAGATGACACAAACAAATGGAAAGCTATTGCATGCTCATGGATTGGAAGAACAAATATTGTCAAAGTGTCCATACTACCCAAAGCAGTCTATCAATTTAATGGAATCTCTGTCAAAATACCAACAGTATTTTTCACAAAACTAGAATAAATAATCTTAAAATTTGTTAGGACCCACAAAAGATCTTGAATAGCCAAAGCAATCTTGAAAAAGCTCAATGAAACTGAAGGTATAACAATCTCAGATTTCAATTTATACTATAAAGCTATAATAATCAGAACAGTATAGTATTGGCACAAAAATAGACACATCGATCAATGGAACAGAATAGAGAGCCCAGAAACAAACCCATGATTATATGGTCATTTCGTCTTCAACAAAGGAGGGAACAATGTGCAACTGGAAAAAGTCTCTTCAACAAATGGTGTTGGAAAAACTGGAAAGCCACATGCAAAAGAATTAAACTGGACCACTTCACACCGTACACAAAAATAAACTCAAAATGGATTAAAGACCCAACTGTGAGACCAGAAACTGTAGAAATCCTATAAGAGAGCACAGGCAGTAACTTTTCTAATTTTTCTGCATCAGCTATAGTAACATTTTTCTAGATTTGTCTCCTAAGCCAAGAGAAACAAAAGCAAAAATAAACTATTGGGACTACATCAAAATAAGCTTCTGCAAAGCAAACAAAGGAAATATTCAACAAAACTAAAAGGCAACCTACTGAATGGGAGAAGATATTTGCAAATGACATATCCAATAAAGATTTAGCATCCAATTTATATAAAGAACTGATACAACTTGACACCAAAAACCCTCAAATAATCCAAGAAAAAAATTGGCAGAAGACATGAATAGACATTTCTCCAGAGAAGACAGATGGCCACCAGACACATGAAAAGATGCTTAAGATCACTTATTATTAGGGAAATGGAGATCAAAACCACAATGAGATATCCTCTCACACCTATCAGAATGGTTAAAATAAAAAACACAAGAAATAAAAAGTGTTGATGAGGACATGGAGAAAAAGGAACCCTCTTTCACTGTTGGTAGGAATACAAATTGGTGTGGTCATTGTGGAAAATGGTATGGAGGCTCCTCAGAAAATTAAAAATAGAACTACCTTATCATCCAGTAATCACACTACTGGGTATCTACCAAAAAATTTACAAAAACACAAATTCAGAGGGATACTGGCACCCCTATGTTTACTCCAGCATTATTTACAATAGCCAAGATACAGAAGCAACCCATGTGTCCATTGATGGATAAATCAGATGTCCATAATGGATAAAGAAGATGTAGTATATATACATACAATAGAATGTTAGCCGTAAAAAAGAACAAAAGCTTGCCATTTACCACAGCATGGATAGAGGTAGAGAGTATAAATGCTAAGTGAAATAAGTCAAAGAAAAACTACCATATGATTTCACTCATTATGGAATTTGAGAAACAAAAGAGCAAAGGAAAAGAGAGAGAGACAAACACAGACTCAGACTCAACTACAGAAAAGAACCTACTGATGGTTATGAGAGGGGAGGTGTGTTGGGGGATGGGGAAATAGAGAATTGGGATTAAAGAGTACACTTATCATGATGAAAAAAATAAAATAAAATGATAAAAAAAGTGAAAGGACCATAGACAAGAACTAACTCAAAGAACATCATAGAGTTAAATATAAGAGTTAAAACTATTAAACTATTAGAGTCAAACCTAGGAGTAAATCTTTGTGACCTTGGGTTATTTCATGATTTCTTAGTTCTGACACCAAAAGCACAAGCCACAACAACAATAACAACAACAACAAGATGATAAACTGGACTTCATCAAATTAAAAACTTCTGTGTTTCAAAGGACAACATCAAGGAAGTATAAAGACAGCTCACAGTCTGGAAGAAAATACTGCACATCGGGTATCTGGTAAAGGACTTGTATCTAGAATATATAAAAATCTCTTACAACTCAATGGTAAAAAGATAAACAACCCAATTGAAAAATGGGCAAAGAATCTGACTAGATATATCTTCAAAACAAGATATGGATGTTAAAAATAATTAGTAGTCACATGTAAAGATGTTAAAAATAATTAGTCATCTGGGAAACGCAAATAAAACCCACAACAAATATCAGTTCACAATTGTAAGGATGGCTGTAATCAAACAGGCAGATAATGGCATGTGTTGGTGAGGATGTGGAGATATTGGAACCCTTATACACTGCTGGTGGGGATGTAAAATGGTACCTGACTTTGGAAAAGAATCCAGAAGTTCCTCAGAAAGCTGAAATAGAGTTACTGGGGACCCAGCAAATGCATCCCTAGGTATATACCCAAGAGAGATGAAAACATATCCACCCAAAAACTTGTACAGAGATTCATAGCAGCATTATTTATAATAGCCCAAAGTGGAAACAACCCAAGGGCTCACCAACTGATGAAAGGGTAAACACAATATGATATATCCCTTCAATTAAAACATTTTAGCCACAAGAAGCCATTTATTTAGCCATAAAAACCAATGAAGTACTATAACATGGATAAACTTTGAAAACATTATGCTAAATGAAACAAGTCAGTCACAAAAGATATTGTAGGATCCCCTTTATATGAAATGTCTAGAATAGGTAAATATGTAGAGCAGAAATTAGATCAGTGATTGTCTAGGGATGGGGAAAAGGGCATAGGGTTGATGGTGTTGAGTACAAGGTTTCTTTTTGAGGTAATGAAAATATTCTTAAATTCGTTTATGGGTTGGTTAGCACAACTCTATAAATACACCCAAACCACTGAATTGTCCACTTTAAAGGAATTTAATGGTAAGTAAACTGTATATGAACAAAACTGTTATAAAAGTTGAAGGTATGGAGCTAACATGTGATAAAATGTTAAAACTCACGAATAGTTACCCAGTTGAAACAATTTAGTGTACCATTGTGTCTGTCCAGTCAGCCAAAATATGTAAAAATTATAAGCTTTAAGAAGGGCTATGTAAAGAGAGAGAACAAGAGAGAGTGGGGCTTTGTGGAACTAATCACTCTCACAGTGGAGGAGAATCTATAAATTGGCATAGACTTTCTGGAAAGCTATTACATGAACCAGACATACTTTATAAGGCTTTGGCTGAGGGAGGAAAATATAAAATAACCAGCAAGCAAAGAATTCTGATCTTAAACGTTAAATAATAAAAGTTCTATCTCTGCCTGCTCATGAGTTCATGTTCAATGATGAACTTGCTCATAAGATTTATTACTAACTCATAAAATGTATAATTAACATAGTTTGTGGAGTCAATACCGTATGGGGGAAATTTGAGGACAATTTTGGTGTGTGTCCCATAGAAAATACTGGCTATTTGTTGGGTTTTTGCACACAACTTGTGGGTATTGCTGGAGTTCCACTTACACAAAAAAGGGTTCTAAGTTCAGTCAGTGTTTCCTTGTGGTCTGATCTAACAAGATATTTAGATGGAAAGGGCTGATAATCTTAGTCAAAACCTCTGTTCCAGTTGGGTTTTAGAGTAGTCCAGAAGAGGCCAAAGAATTTGCAGAAAAAAATTTAAAACCATGTTCCTCATTATAGCTAAAAAGGGAAAACAATAAAAATATTCAACAACGTAGGGGTGGGTTAGTAAACCATGAAGTATCAGTGCCTTTAAAAAGAACCATGTAGGGCGCCTGGGTGGCTCAGTGGGTTAGGCCGCTGCCTTCGGCTCAGGTCATGATCTCAGGGTCCTGGGATTGAGTCCCGCATCGGGCTCTCTGCTCAGCAGGGAGCCTGCTTCCTTCTCTCTCTCTCTGCCTGCCTCTCAGTGTACTTGTAATTTCTCTCTGTCAAATAAATAAATAAAATCTTTAAAAAAAAAAAAAAAAAAAAAAAAAAAAAAAAAGAACCATGTACTTTTCTATACACGTTCATGGGTATACATTTCCCCTACTTAAGGAAGAGCTTCACGAAGGGAGAAACTATAAATGTCTTTCATTTTTCATCCCCAGCAAGTATAGTGTTTGGCACATACTAGGTACTCAGTTACTGACTAATAAATAAGTCTGCAACATTTTATTTTTTGTTAACAGTTTTTCCATATATTTGAAATATTTCTTCATTAAAAATTAAAAAAAAACCAATGTACCTACCATTATTTTTACTATATATAACATTTTGTTTTTAATTCATTGTTTGATGTTTTGAAATATTTTCCTTTAAATTTGTTAGGCTATCTCAAGTAAAAAAATAAAATAAAATTATTAGTACAATGAAAAAAATAAGAGCAGAAAATACTTTTTATCATTGTAGAATACTAGGAGCTGCTATTTGGTGCAGATTCTAGTTGTTCAGTCAGTATCCCACAAATGACAGCCCAGAGCCCATGATCAGTTTTCTGTTTTTTGGTGGAAGGGCAGGTTTAGGGTGTTAGAATTTTTCTTTTTTCTTTTTTCTTTTTTTTTAAAGAGAGGGAGAGAAGAGAGAATCTTAAGTCAACCCCACGCCCAGCATGGAGCCCAGTCTCACAACCTTGAGATCATGATCTGAACTGAAATCAAAGTGGGATTCTTAACCCACTGAGCCACCCAGATGCCCTGGGCATTAGGATCATTTTACAATTGAAACAAAAAGCCTGAGGAGTAGGAAAGCAAGAGGGCGGAGGTAAATACTCCTCTTGCTTGATAATTATCTCTTGTTGGAGGAGTAGAAAGGGAAGAGGAAAGACAGGAGTTGCCAATATTAGACCAACATCAGCTTCCTCCTGTTTGTCTCCTCCCTGCAGTTGTCCTTGTCACACTTTGGGCTCTGCCACCTACGAAGCGCTCACTTCAGCCCTTGGGGATGTTTTCCAAGGCTAATTTTATTCTTCTTAAGGCTTAACAGATTTATATTCTGATTTTTTCTTTTAATTTTATAAGTACTTTCCCATATGGCTACAAATTCATTATAATGATCATTTGTCTTTGGGGGTCATGATATCCTAACTTAAAAAAAAAATTCTATTGTGAAGTAAAGCATACATTCAAAGATATTAATGTGTATACCTCTGTGTGTATGTGTATAGACACGTGTATAGATATATGCCAATATATGGGCATAGATTTTATAGATAAAGTAATAGAACTAACTGAGCAGAGCCCAAAGTAACCCTGCTCTCTCTCTCTCTCTCTTTTTTTAATAGACACCATTTTTAGAGCAGTTTTAGGTTCACAGCAAAATTGAGTACAAAGTTTAGAGAAGTCCTATATACCCCTTGCCTCACACATGCCTCGGGTTCCCTGGTGTCAGCACCCACTATCAAGAGTGATACATTTGTGGGGCGCCTGGGTTAAGCCGCTGCCTTCGGCTCAGGTCATGAACTTGGAGTCCTGGGATCGAGCCCCGCATTGGTCTCTCTGCTCAGCAGGGAGCCTGCTTCCTCCTCTCTCTCTGCCTGCCTCTCTGCCGCTTGTGATCTCTCTCAATAAATCTCTCTCAAATCAATAAATAAAATCTTTAAAAAAAAAAAAAAGAGTGATACACTTGTTATCATTCATGAACCTATATTGACATATCATTATCGCCCAAAGTCCACATTTTACACTAAGGTTCACTCTTGCTGGTATATGTTCTATGGTTTGACGAATGTATAATGATGTGTATCTACTGTTGTCCTATCACACAGTAGTTTCCATGCCCTAAAAATCTTCTGTGCTCCACCTATTTATCCTTCCCTCCATTCTAAACCTGTCAACCCTAATCCTTTTTCCCTCAGTTTTATTAAGATGTATTTGACATACAACATTGCATTAGTTTAAGGTGTACAACATAATGATGGGATGTGTGTATATGTATATCAAAATCATTACCATAATAAGTTTAGTTAACATTCATTACCTCACATAGTTATAATTTTTTTCTTGTGATGAGAATTTTTTTTTAAAGATTAAAAAAATATTTTATTTATTTATTTAAGGGAGAGAGAGAGTGTGAGTATGAGTGGGGGGAGGGGTAGAAGGTGAGGGACAGAGAAAAATCTTAAGTAGACCTCACATTGAGCATGGAGCCCACTGTGGGGCTCTATCCCACAACCCCGAGATCATGACCCGAGGTGAAACCAAGAGTCATACACTCAACTGACTAAGCCACACAGTCACCCCAAGATTTTATTTTCGTAAGTAGGGCTTGAGCTTACAACCCTGAGATCAAGGATTTCATGCTCCACCAACTGAGCCAGTCAAGTGACCTTCTTATCATGAAGACTTTTAAGATTTACTTTCTTAGCAACTTTCAGGTATACAATACAGTACTGTTAACTATAGTTATCATGCTGTACATTACATGTACAGAATTTATTTATAACTGGAAGTTTGTACCTTTTGACTGACTTCATGTACTCTCTGTATCTCCCTCCCACCACAGCCATCACTAATCTGTTTTCTGTCTCTATGGCTTCAGTGTTTTTAAACTCTACATGTAAGTGAGATCGTACAGTATTTGTTTTTCTCTGTCTGACTTATTTCACTTAGTGTAATGTCCTCAAAGTTCATCCTTATTATCACAAATGGCAAGATTCCTTTCCTTTTTAATGGATGAAAAATACTCCATTGCATATTCCGTTAATACTCCATTTCAATAACATTCCATTGTATATGATACATACCATATTTTTAAAATCCATTCATCAGTTGATAGATATTTAGGTTGTTCCCATTTTCCATATGAGAAATAATACGATGAACGGAAGTGCAGATATCTCTCAAAGTGATTTTGTTTCTTACAGATATATATCCAGCAACAAGATTGCTGGATCACATATGGTAGTTCTCTTTTATTTTTAAAGATTTATTTACTATTTTATATATAGAGAGAGTGAGAGCATACTTGGGATGGTGGGGGTACAGAGGGAAAAGGAGAGAGAGAATCTCAGTCAGACACCCTGCTGAGCACAGTGCCTGATGTCAGGGATGCATCCCACAACCCTCAGATCCTGACCTGAACCCAGAGTCAGACACTTAACTGACTGAGTTATCCAGGCACCCTGGTAGTTCTATTTTCAATTTTTTGAGGAACCTACACACTGTTTTACATAGTGGCTGCATCAATTTACATTCCCACCAACAGTGCACAATGGTTCCCTTTTCTCCATATCCTCACCAACACTTGTTATCACTTGTGTTTTTGGTAGCCATTCTCACAGATGTGAGCTTATCTCCTTGTGGTTTTGATTTGCATTCCCTTGATGATTAGTGATGTGGAGCACCTTTTCATGTGCCTGTTGGTCATTTCTGTGTTTTCTTTGGGAAAATGTCTATTCAGAGTCTCTGCTCATTTTTTAATCAGATTGGTTTTTTCTTTCTCTTTTTGCTACTGAGTTTCATGAGTTCCATATATATTTTGGATATTAATCTCTTGTCAGATACATGATCTGCAAATATTTTCTCCCATTCTAGTCTCCTAGACTTTGTCTACAGCAGCTTTGCCTTTTTTAGAATGCCACGTAGTTGAAGTCATACAGTATATAGCGTTTTCAGACAGTCTTTTTTTACTTAGTATATACATTTAAGGTTCTTTCAAGTCTTTTCATGGCTTGAGAGCTCTTTTCTTTTTAGTGCTGAGTTATAGTCCATTGTTTGGATGTCCCACATTTTCTTTATCCATTCATCTACTGAAGGACATATTGGTTGCTTCTAAATTTTGACAGTTTGCGTTGCCACAGACATCTGTGTACAGATTTTGTGTAGAGATATGTTTTCAATTCAATGTCATTTTGCATTTCCATCAGCAGGGAATCAGAATTCCTGTTGCTCCACATTCCTACCAGCATTTGATGATGTTAGTGTTTTGGATTAGGGGTGTTCTCATAGGTGTGTAGTTGTAGCTCATTGTTGTTTTAATTTGCATATTTCATATGATGTTGAGCATCCTTTCAATTGGTAATACCATCTGTGTATCTTTTTTTTTTTTTTTTGGCGAGACATCTCTTTAGGTCTTTTCCCAGTTTTTAAGTGGGCCATTTGCTTTCTTGTTCAGTTTTATGAGATTTTTTGTGTATTTTGGATAATAGCCCCTTATCAGATATGGTGTTTTTTTGGGCAAATATTTTCTCTCAGTCTGAAACTTGTCTTCCCATTCTCCTGACTGTCTTTTTGCAGAATAGAAATTGTTAATTTTCATGAAGTTTAGCTTATCAATTCTTTCTTTCAAGGATTGTACCTTTGATATTATATCTAAAAAGTTATCACTATACCCAAGGTCATCTAGGGTTTCTCCTATGCTATCTTCTAAGAGTTTTAGAGTTTTGCATTTTACATTCAGGTCTATAATGCATTTTGAGTTAATTTTTGTGAAGAATGTAAGGTCTGTGTCTAGATTTTTTTTTTTCTTGAGTGTGGATGTTCCAGCACCATTTGTTGAAAAGACTGTTTTTTTCCTCCATGTATTGCCTTCCTTTGTCAAAGATATAGTTGACTGTAATCATGTGGGTCTATTTCTGGGTTCTCTGTTTTGTTCCATTAATCTATTTTTTTACTTTTCACAAATATACTGTCTTGATTACTGTAGCTTTATACTAAGTCTTCAAAGTTGGATAGGCCTTTTCTTTTCTCTTTTCTAAGGTCAAATTGAGCTGAGGGTGGAAAGATGGATACCAAAATGTTACCTTTTATATAATAGAGGCCAGGTTTGAGGATTTGGTTTTAAGTATTTTGGCCCAGTGGGTATGCTAACTCTACATTTAGAATGAAGTAGAACTCTCTACCCTGTCATAGGCAGCACTCGGGTTATGAGGAAGCCTCTTCACTTCTGCAGGCATGGGTAAACAAAAAGGTAGAAAAATGACAGTTTGACTCTTTGACTTCCTGTTACCAGGAAGAAGCAAGGAGAGTGGGGAAGAAAGTCTTCACTAATGGTACTTTAAGAAAAACAACATGAGTGCCTGCTTAAAAGCTAGAACCACAAGTACCTTGGAAGCCCCTTCTTTACCCCTTACTTTACTGTGTGTCCCCTTTCTTCTTGCACATAAGTGACTGCTGTCCTGACTTTTGTGTTAACTATTCCCTTTCTTTGGTTTTATTATTTATGATCCACATGTATATTCCTAAATTACATGTACATGTCTCATTGTTTTCTGAGTCCATGAACTTGGACAGAGAAAAATTCCATCTTTATTTTCACTAGTCTCTTTTTTTTTCCAGGAGTTTCATTATTTTTGCGAATTTATTGCCTTTAATTTTGGATGTAGGTAATAAAATATTCTTGTGAGCAAAGGGCTTTACTAGATTGCCAAAGATCCATGGCACATTCTTGATAGGGTATTTCCTGAGCAGTAGCATTGCTGGATCTTGGAAAACATGTTTTTACCCAATTGCTAGGAAACCAGCAGGCACTCTGTTCTTTCCTTTCTCACCAGGATTCCTCATCTGTCATTGAACACAGATAATGTGAGTACCTGTTAGTTCTCCGAAGGATGGTACATAATCAGTCCATTCTAGAAGCAGAGGAGAGGTTAATTTTTTTTTTTTTTTATATACAATGAATTCCTTAAGGTATAGGGCTTGCTTCTCTCTTGGAACCACAGTTTTGGCATTCAGCTTCTGGTGGGGGTCTTCTTTTTCCTGCCTTGGTGTAATACAGTCAGACAAATTGAGCTTTAGACCCTGGCTTTGCCACTTATTAGGAATGTGGCTCTGAGGGGTTATTTCACCTGACTCTGTCTCAGTATACACACTGTAAAATGATGATGATACAGACATTCAAGGGTTATTTGAAAATGAAATAAAATAATTTGTGTAAAGTAACTAGCATGCTTGCTGGCAAAGATAGGATCACATTTTTTGTTTGTTTGTTTGTCCTAACCCCCACCCCCTATCTTATAAGAAATCAGAGATATAGGTGTTAAGAAATAGTTAAAGTTTCCTTCCTTCTTCCTTGCTTCTTTAAAATGCTGACAGTTGTTTTTTTAATTTCATATTTATTATTTTAATGTAATCCTAGCTGATTCTGGTGACCTCTATCTTGCTGTGAGTTTCTTTAATTCAGACTTCACATGGGCTTAGTGGAAGGGTTCCCAGTAATCAGAAAAGGGCAGCTCTAGAAAAGATGGTGTGGAAGTCACATACTGTGTTCCTGGGCTTCCCACAAGCTGCTATTCCGGTGTCTTACGCTTTCTCCTTTTGTCTTCCTTCACCACCTGTAATGATGTGTGCATTTTTGAAGACATTGTTCTCACCTTTCATGAGGTAGCTTGTGTGTGCCAGCTCATAGTATTAGTAATTTTGTACTTAATTTGTCTGGATTTGCCTGGGGTTTGCAGAGCGAGGGTAATTTCCTTAGGTAAGATATAATTTACAACAGAATGACACCTCACAATTTAAATAGCAGCTGTTAAGGGAAGGCAGACAGTTACAAACTACTCCTGCCCTCTTAAAAAGAGGTATGCTGTGGTGAAATGAATAGTGTATTTTGGAACATACCTGGGTGTCCTACTGTGGCTTGATTTACGTGGACTAAGGGCAAAAACAAAACAAAACAAAACAAAACAAAAAACAAAAAAAAAACCACCAAACCCTCCTCATTTGTCTTTGTTTTCAAATGTAACACAAGTTCCATTTCCATGAGGGAGTTTTGAAAGAATATCTGTCTTGTTACGAAGAGAAGGAAATTCTTTCAACTGGTTCATGTAATGCGTATGGCCCATGATCTACTTCTTGGGAGGGGTATTTCGAGAAAGGCTGGTGTTAAGGTGGGAAATCTTTTCTTCTTCATTTAGGGCAGTTGATCTTGACAAACTGGTCAAGGAAGGGCCAATTGCAAGGCAAAAACAACAAAGGGGGGAAATTAATGTGAACTAACGTTAATAATCATCTATCATGTACTAGGTAGTATTTAGTTATTTCTACATTTTCATCTTCCACTTATATTTTTAAAATTGAGAAGAGAAGACATTAATGTATGTTAGGTGGGTATTTAAAATACAGATTTAGGGGCGCCTGGGTGGCTCAGTGGGTTAAAGCCTCTGCTTTCGGCTCGGGTCATGATCCCAGGGTCCTAGGATCGAGCCCCACGTCAGGCTCTCTGCTCAGCGGGGAGCCTGCTTCCTCCTCTCTCTCTGTCTGCCTCTCTGCCTACTTGTGATCTCTGTCTGTCAAATAAATAAATAAATCTTTAAAAAAATACAGATTTATATCTGTGTTTAGTTAATGAAGAAAGAAGATTAGAAGTGGGGAGTGGAGAGTGAGAAGGGTAGAGAGAGGATGAGGAAGAGACTGGCTCTCCATTACCTAAGAAAAGAGATGGAAGAGAGAGCCATGTGGAAGGGAAACCAGGCAGGAGGAGATGTCCTCAGCTGGACTGTTAATTTGGGCATTTTTCTTCAGAATCAAATTATACTAACTACTATTGTCCTTTGGACTTTAATTAATATGTAAGTAATTATTCTCAACACTTCTAGAACTGTCTTTGAATTTCTACAAATTCTTAAGTAGAAGAGTCACAGCAGCTGCCTCCTACCCTCATGTTCCCACCTTGCACATTCCAAAGAGGTATTTTTTTAAGGACTCTACCTAAAGTATCATCACACCATAAAGTAATTCTGAAGAGTTGCATAAAATCAGAGATGAATGTGGATCAGTTAGAGAAAGAACAGTTGAGCTAAAGAAACATTTTCATGTATTTGAGAAGGTATTATGCATAGATGAAAACTAGTCATTATCTCAACTGAGAATGCAATAGGAGAAACTATCTTAACCATTCTGAGGAACTTAGCATAGGCAAGAAACACTTTGTTACAAAAAAGCAGGCTGTTGAAATTAAGGTGAGTTTTTAGAGGTCTCAAGTGAAATCTTTAAAATTTTTTTTTAAAAAGGAGACTGTTCACCCATGGTAGTTAATTATCAATCCTGTTTATGCATTTGAGCCTCCAGACTGTTAAAAGGTAAGCTGGGGCACATTAAAATTTTGAAGTGTTTATGGGCAAACATCAGTTGGAATTGGGCAGTAGTAGACTACAGTGGTTAGGAGTGTTCCGATGCCAGAGCCGGGGCGAGGTTTTTACAGGGAAGGTGCAAAAGCAAAGTGATTATTTGATTGTTTTTAGTTTCCAGTGTTACGCAATTTGGGAAAGCCTAGTTGGGTTTTTGTTATTGGTTTCATTTTCTTGGATTTCAGGCCTTGGACTCTGGCTTAGGTGGTTTTTTGCTTATGTAGGTTACCAAGCCACTGGAGCCTGCTCAGTCTTATGGCCTCCCTGTTTACTTTAACAAGACTGTAGACACATATTTCTCTAATTCTATGGGATTATGCATGTGCTAAAAAGCATTTTATGTCTGGGCTTGAAAGCATATTATTTTAAACTTCTTTTAAATAAAAAATAAAACATATTATTTTAAACCTTTAAAACTTCTTGTATAAGATGAGGCTTTTGACATTTTAAGCTCAGTTAATTGAGTTGATGGGAGTTTGTTGTTAGGGCCTGAAATAGAGAAGGGAGGGAGATTACCAATCAGTCTGGGTTACCACCGTCTGGGCCTTGTGGCTGCACCCCTGGTTCTAGTAGTTTGAGATTAGTCCTGGTGATGGCACAGTGACTGTGGGAACTGTCCCCTCAGAAGTGGGCACCCATTGTTCTGAACTCTAGGGCAGTGGTTTTTCAACAGTTTGATCATATGCCCCATCAGAAAGACAGTGAGCGTAATAAATATAAGTTGACTTATAAATTCTTTATGTTTATTACTATAATACTGAGTTGTATATATTATTGGACATACACAAAAATAAATGTTAAAATAGAAGATAAAAAATGTAAATTTAATTTCTAGCATTTTCTTCCACACTCTACTATTTTGTCTGGGCACTCCTCTGGAATGTGCATACCATTTTTAGAACCTTTGCCCTAGTATTTTGCCATTAGGATGACTCAGCTGTTTTTGTTACCTGGGTGATGTTAACAAGCTGTGTGATCTTGAGCAGCTATCCTCACTTCACTTATTTGTGAAGTGGACGGTGATCGTAGCTCTCTTATAGAATTGCTTTGGAAATTAAATACAATGAGATATCTAAAGTTGTTAGCACAGTGTCTGAGATATTAAGCACTTTTCCTGATGCCATGGACAAGTTTTTCTCCACTTCTATCTCACCTCTTCTGTTTATTCATGATTACCTACTTCCTTTTCTTCTGCCTTAGGATTTTTGCTTCCTGCCTTCACTCCGTGTGTTTCTGCTGGCTTTCTTCTCTCATGTACAGAGAGGATCTCTTTGGGATAATTGGTTATAATCACATGTCCTATTTTTCTGAGACAGTCCTGGTTTTCACCTATCGTCTCAGTATAATTACAAGGTTCTTTTAACTTTAAAGGTGTCTTGGTTTGGAAATAAATGGAAAGCACATGGTCATCCTATTAATCAGTCACTGTCAAGTATAGTGGACCTCTGTGGGGTGGATCTCTTGAAGGAAGACCACCTCCTTGGCCTTCATTCATCTGTAGGTGTAGCCTAGAGGTGGTTCTCCTCAGATGAGGTATGAATCTCTAGTTTGCCCTAGCTGATACCCAAAGAAAGAGGTTCCATAAATGACTATCTATAAGGAGGTAGCAAGGGGAGTGATAAGTATGGCGCACCTCAGAGAGATGTCTAGTGTAAGAGGTAACCATAAATTACATCCAACAATGTATTGCTTTGAGAAAGGGCAGGGCAGTTGGAGTCTATAGCCTTGAAAACTGTCTGCCCAGATTGCACAATGAAAATCGAGGATTTATTGGGTATTGAACTTGGAAGTCTAAACCCACCACCTGAAGCTCAACATTATGGTGAATATTTTCCAAACTGAGAAAAAGTTCTTTTGGTTTGGAATGAAATGTGCTACTATTATATAAGGTCATGCTAAAGTTCATAATACAAGTTAGAAATAGGCCATTTTATTCTTCAACAGGCTGTCTGGAAGGAACCAGACAAGTCTCTTGTTTTCTAGTGGTTCATGTTTTCTCCTAATGTTGTTCCTCGTCTGGTTCCATGTTTTATCCCTGTGGGACATTTGGCAGATATTAATTAGCACTTGTGAAGGTTACTCTAACAATGTTGGTGGGGGGAGGGAATAAATGATTAATAAGTTATGTACATCTTCAGTTTCAAGTGATTCCTATAACTGTGTTTCTGAGGCGTAGTATTTAAAAAATTATTAGTTATTTAGGGAGTCATAGATGAGAACATATGTGATAATAAGGAAAATTTTTGATGTTTATTCTTCCTTGGATGACATTTATTGGAATTGATAACATAAGAAACTGATGGATAAATTAACTTTTGCATTCCCTGAAGTCTGCAGGCTTGGTTTCCTAAAATGAACATGATATTTGGTTGTGATTTTTAGAATACTTATAATCCTGGCACAATACTTGAAAACAAGGATCTTTATTTCCTCTCACAGAATCAAGAGCAGGTAGTGAATGTGGTAGAACACAATGAGTATTTCATTGTTTCCCCAGGAGAAAAGAAAATAGAAATTGAAACTGTATGATTACCCCAGTTAGGAAATCTGACTAAAATATGGCTGCAATTCAGATTTTTCCACTAATGCTTGACATTTTACATTATGAAATAAGCAGTAACTTTTCCTTTAGAAGTTTTCATAAGTACTGTGTCTGAATGACTGCTGCTTTGGATCACAGTCCATTTTTAATTCTCTGACCTGGACATTCATAAGTCAATGCCAACACATTGTGAGTTTAGTTTCTTCCTCTAGTTTTCTATCTTTAAATTGAGGAGTAGGTATAACAACCTATAGGAACTTAATAGAGAATCATGCTAATCCTGTTGGAGAAGGGCTGGAGTTACATGTGCTGTGTGACACCTTACAGTCAGATCCCAGCAATGAATCTCACTTGTTTTTGTCCCTCAACATGTACTCAAAATTAGGGATTTCCCCAGATTTTTCTTCCCATTCCTTTACTTCCATTTTTTAAATTTCATCTACTCCTGTGGTTGAAATAGTTATCTTTGTTCTGATAGATTCTAAAATTTCTATTTCAAACTTTATGATTTTCTCAGTCTATCCATTGACTCATCACCCATGGGTTTCCTGAGGGAAATGGTATTTTAGAATCTCATATACTGTTTTGCAACTTAAAAAGTATCTTACTGTGGGGCACCTGGCTGGTTCAGTTGGTGGAGCATGCAACTTTTGATCCTGGAGTTGTGAGTTCAAGCCCCAGGCTGGGTGTAGAGGTTACTTAAAAAAAAAGAAGGGACACTAGGTTGCTCAGTCAGTTAAGCATCCAGCTTTTGACTTTGGGTCGAGTCATGATCTTGGTCTTGAGGTCAAGCCCTGTGTCAGGCTCCACACTCAGTGTGCTTAAGATTCTCTCTTCCCCCTTCTCCTCTTGCCTCCCCCTTGCATGTTCACTTGCTCTCTTTCTCTCAAAAGAAAAAAAAAATTACCCAAATATCAAGGAATGACCGTCATAATTGCCACTAAGATTAAAAAGAAGGTCTTATCTCCTGTGGAAAATGGGACCCTCCCCACCAGTGGATAAGTTCTGCAGACATTTTGGAAATCATGTTACTAAAGTTTTAGTGAGAACAAGGTTTGGAGATAATATAGCTAAAATTCAGGTGGGAACAAATGTGAAAACAATGAAAAAGAATGATTTCTTTGTAATAGTATAGCATTGATGGAGTGTTTTAAAGTTGATTAGGGAAGGCTTCCCAGAGGAAGTGTTTCTTCAGGGCTTTGAAATTATAAGGGACTTGAATTGGTGGAAAGCTGATAGGCTAAATAATTCAGAGGACAGACTAAAACACAGGAAAGCCAGAGAAGCTAGGGGTTTGTTTCTTTTCTAGAGAAGAGAAGAGAAGAGAATCTGTTACAGGATAACAAGAAGAGTTAATGAAGAAATGGCACGAGATAGATGACTTGGTGGGGAACACTCAAAATGAAGTAAACAAATTTTTATCTGATGCAGAATTCTTGAATTGGAAAATATGTTAGAAGCATTGTTAAAAGAAATTGATCCAGTGGTGTTGAGACTGACTTGGAAGGGGAGATACAAATGATGGAGAGACATGCATAGACATAGTTACAGTTGTCCTGCTGATAGGTAGTGAGCAACTCATTTCAGGGCAGTTTAGCAAATGGACAATGATTGCTATGAAAGTAGAACAAAAGACATATTAGATAAAGCTTATGGAATTTGATTAGATAAAACTTCATATTTGAATGAGTAGCATGAAGAAGAGAGGAGTTGAAGATGTTTTTAAGTATATACTAGGTTTGAGCTGTATGAAATTAACAAATTCAAACTTCTTAAATCTACCAAAATGGTAGTTTTATATGGGTCCTTGTATACACAACTAGTTGGAGGTGATTACTCTCAAAAATGGGCAGTGTTGGGGTGCCTGGGTGGTTCAGTCTATTGTGTATCCAACTCTTGGTTTCAGCTTGGGTCATAGTCTTGGGGTTGAGGGATCAGTCTGTAGGGTTCCATGCTCAGCAAGGAGTCTGCTTGAGATTCTCCTTTCCCTCTGTCCCTTCCTGGTGTGCACATACATGCTGTCCCGCTCTCTCAAATAAATAAACAAATTTTTACCAAAAAAATGGGTAAGGGCATCAATGAGGAACCAAGAATTGCGAAGGTAGCAATATTACCAATTATGTGAGAACAAAAATTTTAAGTGATTTGGGATATTTTCAGAGTTCTGAGCTGGGAGCAGAGTACATTGTAGAGCTGAGAACTAACTAACTAACTACATGCAAATATCATGAATAATTTTTTTTTGAATTTTAAACATGTACACTTATATGTACTAACTGGAAGTCCAGTAGAGGAACTTTGGAAGATTGGTTACCTCTTTGGGGTTTGGTTCTGACCTGGGCAACTACTCAGTTTTGAATTATTTGGCTATTTGGTAGGAAAAAGTTATTTTGTGAATTTGAAAGAGAGTCTGAAAACATGTTTTTCTCACGTTTATACTCATTCTTATGTAGCCACTAAGAGAATTGGGCTCAACTAAAAAATGAAACAAAAATAATTCTCTGCACATGCATGCGCGCACACACACTCACACACACACACACCCTGATGAGACAACACTTGAGATCTTTGAAGGAAAAAGCAGGTACATACAACAATGCACTATTTGTTTATTGAGATATAATTGGCATACAGGATTATATTGGTTTCAGGTATAATGATTTGGTATTTGTATATATTGTATATATTGTGAAAGACAACCACAATAAGGCTAGTTAACATACATCACCGTATTATTTTTTGTGGTGAGAACTTTTAAGACTTACTCTTAGCAGCCTGCAGGCACACAATACAGTATTATTCACTATAGTCACCGTGGTGTAGATTACATCTCAATGAGTTATTTATTTTAAAATTGGCAATTTGTACCTTTTGACCCTTTCACCTGTTTTGCCCATCCCCAGCCCTTGCCTCTTGCCTCTGACAACCACCAATCTGTTCTCTGTATCTCTGAGTTTGTTTTTTTTTGTTTGTTTGTTTTAGATTCTACATGTAAAAGATCATAGGGCATTTGTCCTTCTCTGTCTAGTTCCCTTAGCATAATGCCCTCTCAGGGTTCATCCATGTTATCACAAAAGGCAAAATTTCATTATTTTTATGGCTAACAAAAATTCCACTAATATGAAATATATATATATGCCTCATTTTCTTGATCCATTCATCTGTTAATGGACACAGGTTGCTTCCATGTCTTGGCTATTGTAAATGTTGCAACAAACATGGGAGTGTGGTATATCTTTTTGAGTTAATGTTCTTGTTTTCTTTGGGCAAGTACCTGGAAGTGAGTTTGCTGGATCATATAATTCTTTACTTTTTTTGTGGAACCTCCGTACTGTTTTCCATTGTAGCTGCACGAATTTACATTCCAGCCAGCAGTGCACAAGGATTCCTTTTTCTCCACATCCTCGCCAACTCTTTTTCTTGTCTTTTCAATAATAGACATTCTAATAGGTGTGAGGTGATATCTCATTGAACAATACACTATTTTCAAATACCCAACTTGGCTGAATTGCCTTGATAATCCTCTACTTTTCTTCATGCACATCTTAGTGGTGAGTATTATTCAGGAGTGGCCCACATTTGCTTCAGTAATAAAGAAGATAACAGCAAGGCTAGATTAAGTTTGTGATGTTCTACAGCAAACCAAAGTGGTGTGAGTCTCTGGAGGAAATCTCCCAAAGGAAAACACCTTTGAAAAAGTTGTGTCACTAGACCAGCCAGCTCTCAAGGAGGCATGCCACATTAAACAGGAACAAGTAGCAGCGAAGGAAAGAAGCTTACATCTTTAAGAGTGGCAAATTGTCAGGTTGTTTCTTCTCATTTTTTATTCAGACTCACGTCCAGTGCTTCCTAAATACCACAGAAACACTAGCCCTGTCTTCTCTAAGCTCAGTGAATGTGGGGCATGGGGCTCAGTAGAATGGGCTCATTCTCCAGGTTCTGTCCATTTGCATGCATATTTTATTGGGTCTTCAAAGAAGCAGCTCATGAAGAGCCATGCAAGAATGGGTGTGTGTGTGTGTGTGTGTATGAGAGAGAGATAGAGAGAGAAAGGGAGAGAGAGAAAGCTTAAGAGAGTGAGAACCAGTGATTACATTTTGAGCTGTTTGTGCTCTCTTTGGGTGAAAGGGGTGAGATGTTTTGTATTTGTTTATTTATTTATTTATTTTAAAGATTTTATTTATTTATTTGACAGAGAGATCACAAGTAGACAGAGAGGCAGGCAGAGAGAGAGCGGGAAGCAGGCTCCCTGCTGAGCAGAGAGCCCGATGTGGGGCTCGATCCCAGGACCCTGAGATCATGACCTGAGCTGAAGGCAGAGGCTTTAACCCGCTGAGCCACCCAGGCACCCCTGGGGTTTATATTTTAGAATTGAATTTCATTTAAATTAGCATTTATTGAATATCTACTATGGCAGACTATGCTTTCAGTAATGGGACTAAAATTTGAATTCTGAGTGAAAAACCACTCAGGTGTGATTCTCTTTGTATAGTTTAGGTAGAGCCACTTACATGAATTTTTATAATTTTTTTTTTCCACAAAACAGCATTATGAGTGCCGCATTATTGTCTTTTTTCTCTCTTTTTTAAAGCAGACATTTCTTAATTTTTGCTTGGTTAAATTGTGATTTTCCCATAGACTTCTAGACATTCTCTAAGTGAGGATTTTGTTGCAGGTATTTCTTCCTTTTCGAGCCTGGGGAAGGCATTCAAGGGTGCTTCTTCAAATAGCATGAGTCAGCTATCTCGGTGGCCATTGTTCTAAAAAGCAGATAGCTCCACTTTGCAGTTTGGGTTATCGAAAAATAATCCTGTACCCTTTCCTGGATTGTTAGCGTATCCAGAATTTGTGCCTCAAATAAACTTTTACGTCTGTGGTGCTGAGGGTGGCTCTCGTCTTCTGCCTAGATTCAGTCGCACAGAGTGGGAACATGACAATGTATAATCCTTAGAAGTGCAATCCAAACCATCAGTTGAATCAGCTCCGACTTAGTGAAGTCATATCTGCTTTGTGTCTGTGTTTGTTCAAGGATAAAAGGAAAGAAGCACCAGGGCTCCTTTATGTTCTCATGTTTTCATCTAGCAGGCAAGGAGCACGGGAGGTCTGTTGTTCGTCATTCCTGGATAAGATCAAAGCCCGCCTGTTCTGGCAAAGCCGTTGCTAATCTGTAGGCAGGATAGGCCTCTATGACCCTTGAGAATGTTTATAATGCTGCTACCTGGGAAATCTCTCTCCCTTTAGCAGAACATTTTATCTGCAAAAAGTTGCACCTGCCATCATTTGCCTAATTTTAACAGAACTTCTGCCGATAATCTAGAAATGAGTAACATTTGGCCTGCAAAATTACTTTTCTCCACACTCAGTTTTCCCTTTGAAGGATCATAGTAACCACTTTCTTAATAAGGCCAAGTAGAGGGTAAGACACTCAAGAAAGAGCGGGTTTCTTCTTGCTTTATTGGTTTCTTTTATTTTTATATGCATATCACAAAGAGGATCCAGTAGATTGTTGGCTCCTAGGACTGTGTTCTGTGTCAAAATAATTAATGCTTATGACAAAAATTATAGATCGTACCCAAGGTTGTGGGATTTAATTCGACATCCATGGATTAATGGAACTGACTGCATTCATTTCTAGTACTCAGTTATTCATGTGTGTGTTCATTCATTTAGCGCACATCCTCTGAGTGCCTGCTCAGTGCCAGACATCCATCGGGTTGTGCTGTGCTGTGTAGGAAACTGAAGCAAGGTAGCAGAGTGTGGCTTGGAAAGGGGTTGTTATTTTTGCAGTGCCCATGCTGGTCTCACTGATGTTTGAGCAGAGGATGAATAGGAGAGAGGGTTAATTCTGCAAAAATCTTGGGGAAAAAGCAAAGGCGGACAAGAGCATCCAGGTCAGAGGCCCTGAGGTAGAGGTGTCCTGCGGTAAATGCCAGGAACAGCTTGCAGGCGGGGTGGCTGGGGTAAGCTAGTGAGTGGCCCGAGGGTAGCAAATGGAGTCAGGAAGGTTGTTGGGGGTGGTGGGGGCAGAGAGCAGAAGCTGACTTCTTTGAGAAGAAGGTGACTGGATCTGGCTTGTGTGTTAATAGGCTTACTCTCTCTGCCACCCCTCTTCCCCCATCATATGGGGAGTTAACAGGCAGAGGACAGGGGTCAGGAGGATTTTGCCATATCAAGGGGAGAAACTCTGGCTATTTGAATTAGATTGATGAGTTGGTGAGAAATCAGATTCTAGGAAGGTCTTACAGGAATTTGATTGTTTTGGACTTGGGGTACAAGAGATGGGATGCATACTACGCCGGCTCTCCTGTTGATAATCAAGGTGACCCTTCACCATTGTGCCTGTGGGATTTACGTTGTTGCATGTGGAAGCAGTTCATCCTTTTTCATTATTTCTTTTTAGGATTCTGTTCTATGAACATACCACAATCTGTCCATTCTCTGATTGACGGTCTTTCGTGTTGTTTCCAGTGTGGAGGGCTTGGATGAACAATACTGCTAGGAACATTCTTTATGTGTCCTTTGGTGGGCAAAAGCAGTCCTTTCTCCTGGGTAGACACAGAGAAGTGGGGTTGCTACGTTGTTCTTTCTCTGACTTTCCACATCGCTTTGGTGTGCTTGCTAACGTTGCTGCAGGGCACTCCCTTGGCTTCTTGTGGACCTGCCCTAGGAGTTCTTCCCTCCCTGGGGCACACGTTTGGAACTGACTTTTCTTTTCTTTTCTTTTTTTGGCTTCCTGTAAAGCATCTTTTAACCATCCTCTCTTTCTTTATGCATTTTTGCTTCTCTTGATTAGCAAAGCAGAGTTCAGCTCATGCCTGCCTACAACTCACTGTTGGCAGCCTGGCAGCCCAAGATGATTTGCAATGGCACATTTTCTAGCGGGAGCAGCTGCTACAGGTTTTTGAGGGGCCTGGATTCTTTCCTCTCAGGGTGCAATAAAAGCTGTTGGCTCTGTAGAAGATGCACCTTTGGGGGCCACCTGGGTGGCTCAGTCCATTAAGTGTCTGACTCTTGATCTCAGCTCGTCTTGATCTCAGGGGGGGGTGAGTTCAAGCCTTGTGTTGGGTTCCAGACTGGGTGTGGAGCCTACATTAAAAAAAAGAGAGAGATAGAGAAAATGCACCTGTGAACATACATACTTTTTCTTAAAATTTTTCGTAAATTTTTTTGGGGCAATCTGTGGACCTCTAGGAATCCCACCAAATGGTGGATTCATGGTACCAGGATGAAGAATCTTCTCTATTTTGTAATGTCTTAAAAATGGGTCAGTATTGGGGCTCCTGGGTGGCTCAGTGGGTTAAGCCTCTACCTTTAGCTCAGGTCATGATCTCAGGGTCCTGGGATTGAGCCCCACATTGGGCTCTCTGCTCAGCAGGGAGCCTGTGTTCCTCTCTCTCTCTGCTTGCCTCTCTGCCTACTTGAGATATCTCTCTCTGTCAAACAAATAAATAAAACTTAAAAAGAAATGGGTCGTATTCTTCAGTGTGCCCCAACTCTTTAAGATCTGCTCTGAGCTGTCACTGTCAACAGATGTGGACAAAGGACCATGTATGCATAGATAGAAGACTGACTAATTCAGAAACTCTGACGTAGCTGGCCAAAGAGGTAAGAATTACTAGCACTTAGAAAAGTCATTGTAATTATTGTGGAATCCTTATTCTGTTCAGTTCTGCAACCATCTGAGAATTTTTCTAATTGTATCCTTCACCACTCTTGTTAAACTGCCTAACTAGAGATTAAAAGAAAGAAATTGCAGTTCAACTAGACCCTCCCAGGCCGAGAAGGCCTCGCCTTGGCCTCAGGGACAGCTGGCATGCGATGGGGAGGTACCCGCCTCCTGTTCCCTCCCTCACCAGGAACCTGCCCCTCCTCAGCCTGGGCGCGTTTCCTATTTTCTTAGTGGGTGAATAATTGGGTGCTGCTCCATCAGAGAGGTCATGGAAAAGAACGGGAAAGGGCTCAATGAAGCACACAATTAAACTGTCTGTAATCAGCTAGATCTTTTCCTTGGAAAATGAATGTGTTTTTGGTTTAAAAGTTACTGGTCTGACATATTTACAAAAGGAACAGGAAGGACGAAGGAAAGATCCCGTCTCCTTGTCTGCAGTGACCATTTCCACTCTGCGAGGGTAGCTGCCGCTCTTCGTAGTTTCTCTTCCCAGAGTTTTTAATCACGCATATGAAAGCTGGTATAGATTTGTTTGTTTTTCCTGGGCTGGAATCACATTGCACAGAATTATGGGGCCTGTGTCTTCCACTTTGCAGGGTAGCACAGATATGCTTTTGTGCGTGTGCTGCATTTGTCCTGGCTTACCTTCCCCTGATCTTGTTCATCTTTTTAAATGTGACTGTTTTCCTTTAGTTGTTTTTAGAGTAATGAGCTGGGACCCTCACTTTCAAAGATGACCAAAAAGGTTTTTTTTTTATACTTATGAACTCTTGGATTTTAGCCTATTCAATGTGCTTTTGTCCAAGTCAGCTGTTAATCTGGATGATTAGATAGTCTCACCTTTGTTCAGTATGAGCCTTTTCTTTGTTCTTTTTTTTTTTTTCCCCTTAAGATTTTATGTATTCGACAGAGAGAGACACAGCGAGAGAGGGAACACAAGCAAGGGGAGTGGGAGAGGGAGAAGCAGGCTCCCCGCCGGGACTCAATCCCAGGACTCTGGGATCATGACCTGAGCTGAAGGCAGATGGTTAACGACTGAGCCACCCAGCCACCCCCAGTGTGACCCTTTTCAAGTGTTGCTGATGTGACTCAGTGGTCTGAGCTGAATTCCTCACTTTCGCCTATGGCAAGGTGTTCTAGCCTATTCTCTTCCCTAAAATAAAATTAAATTTTGGAACAAGGCTCAATTTTATTTTGTGCTGTGTTTAGGAAAATTTGTCTCACAAGGTTTAACCAGATCTACCTGCTGCACCCCTGGGTGTGCCTTATCAGTCAATCACCAAATATTTTTGAAAGCTGCTGTGTGCAGGAGAGCCAGCTAAATCCTGTTATGTAGCAAACAAGTCACCCCAGTCTTCTTGCTCCCGTAACAAACTATAACCTGAACAACAAAAATGAGTCCTTATTATATCTTTAAAGTTTAACTTTTATCTTAAGAATATTTTTGGGAAACCACGGATCCATAGAAAGGTAAGCAATTGAAGACCATATGCAAATATAATAATTTTTTTTTCATATTTATTTTCTAGTAATTTACATACCATAAAATCTACTCATTTTAAGTGCTTAGTTGAATGAGTTTTGGTAAATGCATACAGTTGTGCAACCAACATTACAATCATACTTTCATGACCACAGAAAGTGTTTTCTCATCTTTGTAGTCATTTCTTGTCCTCACCCCATTTCTAGGCAACGATTGATCCTTTGGATGCTATAGTTTTGTCCAGTCTAGAATTTCCTGTGATTGGCATCCCATAATACATAGTCTTTTGTGTCTAGCTTCTTTCACTTAGTAAGATGTTTTTGAGACTCATATTAGTAGTAGTTCAGTCTTTTTTTTTTTTTTTTTTTTTTTTGAGTATTACATTAAGAGTTGAGTCCTACCCTCCCCTTTTGGACTATGATGAATAATGCTGATATGAACATTGCATACAAGACTTTCTGTGTACATATGTTTTAATTCTCCTTTGGAATGGGATTGATGGATTTTATACACACACACACACACACGCATGCACGCACACATATATATTTTAAGATTTTACTTGTTTATTTAGAGAGTTAGTGAGCTGGGGAGGGGCAGAGGGAGAGAGAAAGAATCTCAAGCAGACTCTGTGGGGGAGCTCAGAGTTGATGCAAGGCTTGATCTCACAACCCCCAAATCATGACCTGAGCTGAAACCAGGAATCCGATGCTCAACCAACTGAGCCACCTAGGTGTCCTGGGATTGCTGGATCATATATTAAGTATATGTTTAACTTTTCAAGCAATTACCAGCATATTTTTCTAAGTCTTTGAACCATTTTGCATTCAGACCATGATTGAGGATATGATCATATATATATATATCAATATGAAGGTTCGAATTGCTCTGTATCCTCGCCAACATATGATATTACCATCCTTTTTAATTGTAGAATTTCTAGCAGGTGTGTAGATATATATAATCAGAGTTTTAATTTGTATTCCCCTAATGAGCAAAGATATTGAGCATCTTTTCTTGTGCTTGTTGGCTTTTTATCTATCTATCTGTCTATATTTATATATCTTTCCTTTGTGGTTCCTTTGGGTTGTATGTGTTCCTTATTGTGGTATAAGGATACTGCCTATATTCTGAATCCAAGTCCTCTGTTAGATATATGTATATGTTTTGCTTTTGCAAGTTAATTTTAAGTTCAATTTTGATAAGAAAATGTCCAATTCATTTACATTTTTTTTGAAATACAAAATATATAATCTTATCCAAACAAAATCATAACATATTTTGGGCACAATTTTATGATCATGTGAGAGAACAAAAGAAAAAGAGTCAAGAGAAAGTTCAGAGAAGAGATAAAGGAAATACTGGGGAAAGAGCAAAATAAGAGAGTAAAAGGAAGACGTAAGTAGGAAAAAAGAAAGAATTAGATAAAATGAAAAAAGAGAGATGGAATGAGAGAGACCCCAAGAAACAGAGGAAGAGAACAGCATACACGTTTGAAATTATGGGGGAAAAAAGGAGAAATAGCTGTGAAAGGAGAAGACAAAAAAAAAAAAAATCCAGGGAGAAGAAAATGCCAGAACAACTGTTTCTTTTAGTTTCCTTGTCCTATATCCTGCATCTTCTACTGATGCTTCATCTTTCCATTTCTGACTTCTCACATCCAGCCTGCTTTCTGGAAGTCTCACTTTCCTTTCCACTTCCCAATTCTTCAATATTTTACTATTCTGACTTCCAGACATGCAAAACAGCTGGGTTGTCCTTTCCATCTTCAGAGTATAAAAGCACAGACTCTGTGGGCTCCTGGGTTACACAGTCCGTTAAGCGTCCGACTGTTGATTTCAGCTCAGATCATGATCTCAGGGTTCTAGGATCAAGCCCTGCATCAGGCTCTGCACTCAGCTCAAGAGTGCTGAGTTTCAGCATGAGTTTCCCTCTCCCCTTCTCTCTGTTCTCTCTCTCTGTCTCAAATAAATAAATAATATCTTAAGAAGAAAAAACCCGCTATATATTTTCCTCTCAGGACTGCCTTTGTTGTGTCCCACAGATTTTGAACCATTGTATTTTCATTATCATTTGTTTCCATGATTTTTTTCAATTCTTCTTTAATTTCCCGGTTGATCCATTCATTCTTTAGAAGGATGCTGTTTAGTCTCCATGTATTTTGGTTCTTTTCAAACTTCCTTTTGTGGTTGAGTTCTAGCTTTAGAGCATTGTGGTCTGAAAATATGCAGGGAATGATCCCAATCTTTTGATACCGGTTGAGTCCTGATTTAGGACTGAGGATGTGATCTATTCTGGAGAATGTTCCGTGTGCACTAGAGAAGAATGTGTATTCTGTTGCTTTGGGATGAAATGTTCTGAATATATCTGTGATGTCCATCTGGTCCAGTGTGTCGTTTAAGGCCTTTATTTCCTTGCTGATCTTTTGCTTGGATGATCTGTCCATTTTAGTGAGGGGAGTGTTAAAGTCCCCTACTATTATTGTATTATTGTTGATGTGTTTCTTTGATTTTGTTATTAATTGGTTTATATAGTTGGCTGCTCCCACGTTGGGGGCATAGATATTTAAAATTGTTAAATCTTCTTGTTGGACACACCCTTTGAGTATGATATAGTGTCCTTCCTCATCTCTTATTATAGTCTTTGGCTTAAAATCTAATTGATCTGATATAAGGATTGCCACTCCTGCTTTCTTCTGATGTCCATTAGCATGGTAAATTCTTTTCCACCCCCTCACTTTAAATCTGGAGGTGTCTTCGGGCTTAAAATGAGTTTCTTGGAGGCAACATATAGATGGGTTTTGTTTTTTATCCATTCTGATACCCTGTGTCTTTTGACAGGGGCATTTAGCCCATTAACATTCAGGGTAACTATTGAGAGATATGAATTTAGTGTCACTGTATTGCATGTAAGGTGACTGTTACTGTATATGGTCTCTGTTCCTTTCTGATCTACCACTTGTAGGCTCTCTCTTTGCTTAGAGGACCCCTTTCAAGATTTCCTGTAGAGCTGGTTTGGTGTTTGCAAATTCTTTCAGTTGTTGTTTGTCCTGGAAGCTTTTAATCTCTCCTTCTATTTTCAATGATAGCCTAGCTGGATATAGTATTCTGGGCTGCATGTTTTTCTCATTTAGTGCTCTGAAAATATCATGCCAGCTCTTTCTGGCCTGCCAGGTCTCTGTGGATAAGTCAGCTGCCCCACAGGCTCTGAACTTAGGTGTTTAGGTTTGAATCATACCTATGCTACTTGCTAACTGTGATGCTGGGCAAAACCTACCCTCCAGCTCCAGTTTCGCTGTCTGCAAAGTGGGAATGGCAGTGCTACCTGTCTCATGTTTTTCTGTGAGGATTAAAAAATTCATGTGAAGCTCTTATTATAGTGCTTGGTATGTATGTAGCACTCGGTTATTGAATGTTAGCTGCTAGTGAGGTGTGTGTGTGTGTGTGTGTGTGTGTGTGTGTGTATTGAGGGAGGAGGTGTTTCTTGGTTATCATTCCCTTTACTTTTGGTTCTTCATTCATCTTCTTTTATCCTGGCAGTATATTACCAAACTAAAATATTTATGTGACACAATATCAGAAGTATCATGCTTCCGGAACTCCCAGATAGAAACACAACTGTATTTGTTCATCTGGAATGTAAAGTTGGCAGTAATAATAAAGAGTATTTATATAGTGCTTTAACTTAGAACATTTTAACCTAGTACTGATGGATATTTAATAGACTTATAGAGTCCAGGGCTAGAATTTCCTCAGCTCTGTAATAGGGAGATGCCAAACCAAACCATGGGGTGATAAATACAGCTGAGGAAGGTGAGAAGTCTGAGCTTTTTATCAGTAAATACTGGACATGAGCTCTACCCTTTCCACACCAGTCACCTCTGCCACAATTGCCCTCATTAAATAGAAGGTCATATTTGCAAGGGGCTCCTTCCCAATACAAG
The DNA here is from genome assembly GCF_011764305.1 of Mustela putorius furo. Lineage (NCBI taxonomy): Eukaryota > Metazoa > Chordata > Mammalia > Carnivora > Mustelidae > Mustela > Mustela putorius. Next base: position 23,330,044 of record NW_025422368.1, on the reverse strand, counting down.
ATCCCCTTTTGTAGCATTTCTTAACTACCTCTGTCTGAACATTATTGTAGAAGTTTGCTTGCTTGTGATTAATTTGTATTTTTTGGATTTTTCCAATTGCTAGCCCGATTTTCTTCGTACTTATAAATACACTTACACACTTAGAAATTTTGCTTTAATCCTGGATCAATATGGAAAAAACATGTCTTCTATTATGTGTAGACTGTCACTTATAGAAAGTGAGATTATGCCTACTCTTCTTTTACTCTGTTAGACAACATTTCCTGGTTCCTACTCTTGTTCCTCAAATAACATGACTTCTATATTTTGCTTGCTTTCCCACTTGCCTAACTTTGGACCCAGGTAATTTGTTACACATTTTAAGTGGTGTGTATAAGTGAGCCTGATATTTTGTCTATGTATAATTGAGCCCAATGATCTGGATGCATTCCTACTTCCTCTGGTAGTGATCTCATTCTTCTGTTAGTGAGCCTAAAAGGGCTACATCAGCTTTCAGCTCTCACATCATTTACTATATTTGGAGTGATCGTATACTTTATCATCTAAGCCAGGACACTGAGAGTGAAAGGGAACACAGTTAATAATTAGGCTCAGGCAACAGGCATAAACCAGAGTTGTCCTGGGGAGGGATGTATGGCCATTGTAATTATATTAATTTTAATTAAGCCTCAGGTCTGGCTTTATTTATTTATGTATTTATTTATTTATAAAGATTTGTTGCTAATACCCCTTTGGTTCCCCTCTATCATGTAATTAAGTGGTTGAAGTTTTTTGAACATAAACCCAGAACTTTATATTTAGGTTTGTTTAAAATTTAATTATGTTAATGTTTGCCCTGTGGAGATTATAAAATCTAGATTTTTATCTGTCAAATTAGCTATTGCTTCCCAATCTGCGTCATCTGAAAATCTGATAAACAACTTTCCTGAATACCCTTCCCAGTCCTTGGTAATGAGAAAGGTGCCTTCCCAACACCCGCAGCACCTGTCCGCCCTCAATCTCAAGGAGATATCAGGCAGTAGGGGTCAACTGAGAGCCAAGAGCACAATTGTTCTCTTCTCATGTTCTCCTTTTAACAAGACAAAAGGGACCCTTAAACCTTGAGACCCTCAAACCTTCGGGAGCAGAAAGAAGAGATTCTAATGATTGCTTCTCAGGTATCTAGGCAGAAGTTTCCTTCTGCAGGTTCTGAGCATTTTCTATATACCAGATAATAGGTGCTGAATGTAGAGTTACATGCAAACATGTTAATTAATGCAAGATACCATCTGATAGATACGCGCTCCAGTAAAGAGTGGGGGTAAGAAGGAGGAAGACAGTTTTAACAGGGCATCTTCCTGTTCCATTGTAATTGCCTATGTAAAAATTTGATGCAACAGGGACGCCTGGGTGGCTCAGTTGGTTGAGCAGCTGCCTTCGGCTCGGGTCATGATCCCAGCGTCCTGGGATCGAGTCCCACATCGGGCTCCTTGCTCCCCAGGGAGCCTGCTTCTCCCTCTGACTTTGCCTTCCACTCTGTCTGCCTGTGCTCGCTCTCTCTCTCTCTGAGAAATAAATAAATAAATAATCTTAAAAAAAAATTTGATGCAACAATTAATAAAAGGATAGTTTTGGGGGGTTTCCAAAGTCATTCATAGAGAAAAAAAAAAAAAAGTTCCTTTGGTCCTCTCCTGTCCTCTCGACCACAGAATTTCTTTCAATCTCTCTCCTATTATGGCATATCTATTATAAATGTGGATCTTACACATTTGTACTAACTTGTATAATATTTGTACTTTTATTCGTATTTATGTAATATGTGCAGATATAAATATAATACATTTGTATATATATAATATGTATGTTTTAAGTTTTTCAGTTCTGTTAACCATAGCTGGTACCCATGTGTAGTCCTTTAGAACAGAGACTTTCAAATACTTTTTAAAGCAACTGTCAGTAAGAGATACATTTTACATTGTAATCCAGCACACACACACACACACACACACACCCCAGAAACAAGTTTCTTGAAAGAGTACTTGCTAGTTGCAGTGTCCTCTATTTCCTTTCCTTCCCCTCCCCACTGCCTTCCCCCAACCCTTCATGTTCCATTCCATTTCAGTCCATTCCAAAGGGGCTAACTGAAGCCATATAAATTAATTTTAAACCTGGTTTGCACAATGACAGTTGGTAAAACACTGTTGTAAACTTATTTATTTTTTTGAAGATTTATTAATTTGAGAGAGAAGGGAGGCAGGAGGAGGGGCAGAGGGAGATCGAGAACCTCAAGCAGACTCCCCGCTGAGCACGTGGAGCCTGACCCTGGGCTAGATCTCATGACCCCAAGATCATGACCTGAGTGGAAATCAAGAGCCTGAGGCTTACATGATTGAGCTACCCAGGTGCCCCAAGTGTTTTCCCTTGACTCCTAAATTGTCTATAGTGATAGATACTTTAATCATGGTAGTAGTCAATAGAAAGCTAGTCTAACTTGGGCATAAATCAACAATGATAATGCTGATTAGGACTCTATGATCTTTTAAAAAATTATTTTTAGTTAATTAATTAATTTTTTATTGTGCTATGATAGTTCACCATACAGTATATCATTAGTTTTTGGTGTAGTGTTCCAAGATTCATTGTTTACATATTACACTCAGTGCTCCATGCAATACTGCCCTCCTTAATACCCACCACAAGGTTCACCCATCCCACCACCCTCCTCCCCTCTAAAAACCCTCAGTTTGTTTCTCAGAGTCCACAGTCTCTTGTGGTTCGTCTCCCCCTCTGATTTCCCGCTCTTCACTTATTCTTTCCTTCTCCTAATGTCTTCCACATTATTCCTTATGTTCCACAAGTAAGTGAAACCATCTGATAATTGACCTTTTCTGCTCAACTTATTTCACTCAGCATAATCTCCTCCAGTCCCATCCCTGTTGATAGAAAAGTTGTGTATTCATTCTTTTTGATGGCTGAGTAATATTCCATTGTGTATATGGACACATCTTCTTTATCCATTTGTCTATGGAAGGACATCTGTCTATGATCTTTTTTGTTCATATGGATACATTGCTGCCCACAAAATACCTAGTACAGTGAGCTGGTTTTGTTTGAGGTTTTCCATATGAGAATAGCAGTTAATTCTGTACCTAGATGATGAACAGCAAGCAATTCTTCAAACTAGATATTTCTATTACATAACTATATTGGCATAAAATAGCCCGTTAGACTTAAAAAGTTGTTTTTTTTTAATGCCTAGAGTTATAATTGCCATGCTAAAATTGATTAAAAAAGGGGAGCTATCTCTATAAAGTTAATTTATCTGTATTAACAGTTTAATTGTTCAGCTATTTGAAAGTTGTTACTTTTGAAGTAGAGGGTGTGATGCTCTAAAATTCTCTGCGCAAGTGCTTCTAGTTTGCTACTTCGCTGTTCTCTTAGGTCAGAGCTGCAGATACGTAGATACTCTTAAATATTTTTGGTCCTTATAGAAGTTCAGCATTTCTTGGAGTATGAAACCAGGGAAAGATAGACTGTCATATTGAGTGTTTTAATTTGAGAAATACAGAATGCCTTTGATTAAATTGTGGTGGGCTTTGGGGACAGATTGATGTGGATTAGGTCTAAAAACTAGTTTTGAGACTTTGGGATGAATCACTAAAATAGGCCAAGTTTCTCTTTCTTCATTCATAAAACTAACTTTTATCTTAAAAGATTTTTAGAATTAGGGGCGCCTGGGTGTCTCAGTCTTTAGGCATTGCCTTTGGCTTGTGTCATGATCCCAGGGTCCTGGGATCGAGTCCCACATCAGGCTCCCTGCTCAAGGGGGAAGTCTGCTTCTCCCGCTCCCACTCCCCCTGCTTGTGTTTCCCTCTCTCGCTGTGTTTCTCTCTGTCAAATAAAAAAATAAAATATTTCTCAAAGAAAAAAAAAAGTTTTTTAGAATTAAATGAGGGAATGTATGTGGTAACCATTGATATATAAGAGACACCATAGTATATTATAAACATAAATAAGAATATAAATAAAAATATAGAACATATTATATAAAAACTATTATATATGTGTATCTATATTTTAGGTATATATATACATACAAAGCATTTATGTATGTATAAATTCACTTCTGTTTGTTTTTTTTTCCAAACTTGGTATTTGTGTAATTGGGTTCAGAAACTTGCATTTAGGGGCACCTAGGTGGTTCGGTCAGTTGAGTGTCTGCCTTCGGCACAGACTGTGATCTTAGGGTTCTGAGATGGGGCCCCATGTCGGGCTCCACGCTTAACTGGGAGTCTGCTTCTCCCTCTCCCTCTGACTCCCCCTCACCTCGCAACTGCTCATGTTCTCTCTCTCTCTCAAATAAATAAATAAATAAATAAGATCTTTTTTTTTAAAAAAAAGAAAGGTAACTTGCATTTAGACTTCTGAATCAGTCTGTCTATGACATTCTTGATTATGACACTTTGAGAATGGGATAATTGATTGCAAAATTATACATTATGATTTTCTGATAAATATTCCACTTATCTGTCGTATAATGGTTTGTCTAATGCTCAAGTTTAAAGCTTGACTAGAATGAAAATTAGCATTGATGCATTTGAATTTTATTTTTCTCTGTACTCCCAATGAAGCATAATAAATTTCCATTTACTTTTGAGTATTTACCCATTAATGTATGAATGAGGTGATTAATGTTTTTGAGACTAAGATTTTTGTAACATATTGATGCTTTAAAAGATTTATTTAATTACATATGCCTATATGGCATATTTACCATGAAAAACTATTCATTAGTTTCTCTTCTTTTCATTTTTTAAATTAGTTTCTTTTGAGGTATTATTGTAGAGATGTGTGTGTGTGTGTATACACACACACACACAAACACATTGCAAGACTGTGGTAGCATGGAAACTGAGGCACATCTCACTCTCTGACCAGTTTTTTTTTTCCCACTGCATATACTTGCTAAATACATTAATAACTGCTTTAATAAATTCTTTAACAAGTCAATGTTTAATTGGCTAAAATCTCATATACTGTGAGGAAGTATTCTTCGTATTTGGCAATAAAAATGGAATTTTGTGAGGAGATCATGCTGTGGTAATCAAACCAAAGATGAGCTCAGGATGTGAGATAGATGCTGTTTTCACATATTTAGGGCCGTGGTATAGAAGTCAGATTAGATTTGTTCTAACTGGCCTCAAGGTGTCCATGTACAATTTTAATAGCTTTTCAAGTGGTACAGATTTTGCCTTTGTATGACACACTTGCTCCCAGATGGTGTCATCCCAAGGTGACAGAACACTGAGTTGGGTTCAGATGATCTCAGTTCAAATTCCAGCTGGATTCCTTACCAATGGTGTGGTCTTAAGAAAAGCCTCCATTTCCTTCTCTGGGATGGGGGGGAAATAATCCTGATTACCTCTCAGGGTCTCTTGACTATCCATGTATAGTACTCTTGGTGTTATATAAAGTGTTCCAGGGTAGTAAACTGGAATGAGCAAACCTAGTGTGGTCTGACCATCCCTACTACCATGAGGCCAGACTGTCCCCTGTGAAGGCATTCAAGCACCCTCTGTGTGGTTGAACTTGTTCATATTGACAATTTACTTTGATCTAGAGGTTCTATCATGAACAACCTAGGCAGCTCATTCTGAATTTTTACTTCTTTATCTCAAAGAAGGAAAAGATTAGATTTTATCTGAAGCCCCTTGGAGTTTGAACATTTTAGCCATCTAGGAGTCTGTAACTACAAAAGGCTATTTCTTTCTCTCTTTAGTAGTAAAATAACTGACTTTTGCCTAGAGGAAGTTATCCTGCATCTTCCTGGTTGTCCACCCAGGGACTTTGATAAACTTTAATGTCTGATAATCCCTGTAATAAATTTTCTTTGGCCTTTGTAAAATTCTAGAGAACTTTTTCACTCTTACACCCTCTCTATCCTTGCCTTAGGCTATGACCCAGGGAGGTAGAGGTTTCCTTTGAGATTTCCATGCCTAAGCGAAACAAAACACACTCTTTTTAAAAATACACTCTAAACATAAAGAGTTTTTAATACAAACACAGTATTTAAGGGTGCTTTCTTAGAGAAACTAAAAGACAAAAGAGAGCTACAGTTACATTTTCAGTTAATGAATGTGTTACCTGTCTTCTGACCAACTCTGAATTCTAATTACTAGTGTCGGATGGCCCCTTGTGTGCCTGTCCCTTACCCTAGGGAGAGTTTTCTTACTACTTTCCATTTTATCATTGGGAAGGTTCCATAATATTCATTGAATGCTGCTGCGTCCTGTTTATGTCATAAAGAGAAAAAGGAAGGCTCCAGACGCCCTCTCTCTCCACCTTTCTCCACGTGGAAATAATCAAGCCCTTGGCAACCATGTTCCTTGTAATCAGTATGAGGTAATTTTATAGGCTACCATGAAAGAGCCATTTGTTGAATGCCTGCTTTGTGACAGGCATTTGCTGATGGTTTAATGTCTTGTGTCATTTAAATTTGACAACATCTTTAGGAGGGTAGAGAAATGAAAGTTTTCTTTCCACCATTACCAAAGGAAGTTGTTGGCCATTACATAATTTTGCATCTAGTAGTCCAAATGGGGTCCTATAGACAGTTTCTAGGGATGTAGAAACTGCCTTAGATGCAAAGGTGTAGTACAGATACAAAGCAAAACATTTCAGAACTATTTAGATAGGTGTTGTTAAATGGAGGTTTAGACTGGTTTCCTACCAGATTTACATGGAATCATGTGGAAAAGGTAGTTCTTCGGAATGCACATTGTATGCTCTATACTGTTTGAATGGCTTTCATATTTCTTTTCTCCACTAGCATTTAGAAGCAGGCAAAAAATGCTACTGATTCTATCAGTTTAAAGTGAACACTTTTGGGAGGCTTACTTTCCTTCCAGAGTAGTTAAAAAAAAGGTTTTAATTCTAAGGCATTGTTCTTATAATATTGTCTAGCTGAATATATCATGTTTTATAGGATTACTCACATTTCCTGAGCTGCTGTAATTCTGCACAATTATTGACCTTAGGTCTTCAGGTTAAGCTTTTTAAAAAATTTAACTCAAGTTACTTCCTTTAATTTGTGCTTTTTTAGTGTTGGCTCTATGAGGCAAAACTTTCCTTTAAAAAAATTTTTTTTTGAGTCTTGAAATGCTGAAGAGAATGTTGTTACTGAACTAACAAAAGACACTGGGTTGCTTTCTGATTGGAAAACCTTTGTCTTTTTTTAAAAATTAACTTTTTTTTTTTCTAAAAAAGATTTTATTTATTTATTTGACAGGAGAAGAGAGATAGCAAGAGAGAGCAGAAGCAGGGGGAGCAACAGGCAGAGGGAGAGGGAGAAGCACACTCCCTCCTGGGAGCCCATTGTGTGGTTTGATCCTAGGATCCTGGGTTCATGATATGAGCCGAAGGCAGAGACTTAACTGGCTGAGCCACCCAGGTGCCCCAGAAAGCCTTTTTCTTATATACCTTTGAATTTAGAGAAAGAGCAGACCAACAAATACTAGAGGGCAGGGTGAGAGAGTATAGCTCTGAAAGAGTGGGATTTCTACTTGGGGGTGGTGGTGAATGTGGGATGTTTTGGGAGGGGGTGAATGTGGGACGTTTCCACCTGTGCTGGTGTGAGGGATTGTGTCTGCATATGTTAAAGGTAATAGAGATTGCCTCCTCTGCTCACTGCCATGCTGTTTTGGGAAATTTTAGAATTTTATACTATCACACACTGTGGCATCTTAAACCACAGTGAACACCTTGTTGTGAATTGAGCGTTTTTGGTTTGTGTTCAGGTTCAACCCGAGAAATCTGCTTCTTGTTGCTCTTTGCTGGGAGCTCTGTAAGGATTCGGTCATTTCTTAATCTTTGGGGAGCAATTGCTGAATGAATGAAGCAATATTAATAATAATATCTTACATTGATAATAAGGTTTTCAAGTTCACAGAGTACTTTCACAAGATTTTCTTTCTGCGAATCTCAGCAGTCCTGTGAACGAGGCGTGGCAGGTATTAACACCTTAATTATGCAATAAATTGAGAATCAGACAAGATATGTGACTCGCCCAAGACCAGTAGATCTTTTTTATGTTTTCTCAAAAAGGAAGAGAGACTTAAACACACACACATACACACCCCCGTCACCATCACCACCATCAACAAGAAAAGCATTTTTACGGACATCTGTGTATGCTCCACATTCTTTCCCATCAACCAAAATAGTCCCTTGATACTAGTTCCCACACAGAAACGGACCCGTTCTTTATTTACTGTAGCGGGGAATGAGATGCGGCCAGTGGGGGGCTGCTGAGCATGACCAGGGAACCAGGGCCCTGACGATGGAAAAGCTTTTGAAATCCGAGGCTTTGCATCTCAGACACCGTGGACGAAAGCTTGTTCATCTGGCCATCTTCACCCTCCTTTCTTCTCGCTTCTCCCCACAGCACATCTCACTGGTTATTCAGCCTGTTGACTCTGCTTTTTTCTTAGAAGTCTATGGCTAGCCCCCGACGACTGGACAGCCCACATTCAGATGCTCGCTGTCCCCCAGCATGCCGGCAGAGGGCTTCCTGCGGGTCCCCTTGACTTTCCTTCACATCCTCTTTCACACACTGAAGAGCATCAAGTTCTTTAAGAGTTCGACATTTCCAGGAAATGCAGTCCCTTCTCCTAATCTAGCACATAGTGCTCTACAGATCCCGACTTTGGGCAGCCACTCCATTCTCAATTCATAGCCTAGGCTGTAGTTTCCTATATGGCTGACAGGTCCCTTGGCAGTCTCCTCTGCCTTTGTACCTGCCATCGGCTCTGTGTGGCATGCCCCTCCTCCCCTGTGTGCATTTGAACCCCCTTGGCAATGTGCTGAGTTAATGTTGGTTCGTTCAAACTTGGTTTGTGTCTTCATTGGGTGGACTATTCTGACCTCCCCTGGTGAAGTGGGCGACATGCATCTTTGTGTCCTGTGGTACCTTCTGAAGAGCCCCAGCGTGAAACTTCCAACACTGTCTCATCCACAAGACTGTGAACTTTTGGGGGACAGGACCTGGTTCTTAGCACCTAGCAGCACAACCAGGCCATTCAGCATGGTTTGGCTGAATGTTTGGCATCACTTCACAATAAACTCAACCACAATGATCAGGACCGTGACGCTCCCAGTCTGCTTGCCAGCTACCCAAGGATACCACTAATTAGGAGGGTGACTGGGGTGATCTAGAAAAAATATTTTCTCCCTTAAAGGACCATTTCCTAATGAATTTAGTTAAGAATCTGAAGTAATGGAGGGACACATTTTTCTTTCTTTTCCTGGATGGATGAAGTCAGAAGTATAGGCTACAGGTCATGGAGTTCAGTTCAACTTGAATATGGAGCTGTGTTTTTGCTACACTTAGACAATGTAGAATTCAACTTCTGGCCTATACAGAACAGAATAGTCTCTCCCATTACATTAGGAGCATTCCTTTTGTGATATTCACAGCCTCTATATTGGTGTTAAAAAAATTTGTATATTTTCTTGGTAGTTACTGATATGTAGGAAATAATTTCTAGGGCTTATAAAATATATTGCCAAGGGAAACAGTTTTGAGGTCTAGTTATTAGGTTCTCACACACATGTGCCAAGTGGTGATACCTAAATCGTACTATAATTGTGATGGTCTCTCCGCCTACTTTCAGTGGGTGGAAGGTGTCTGTTTTCCCACTATGTATGAAATGTTTACTCCTCCAGTAGCTTTTAAGCCAGAAATGAATAGTTTTCTGTAGCCTGTATGTATATCAGGTGGGAGGACAATCAATAGAACTTGCTTATAAGTACAAGCTGTAGAAAGGGTCACTGCTTTTTCTGTGTTTTTAAATTTTCTTTGAAAGTGTATAGTCATATTTCTTGGTCATTTTATGCCATTTAGAACTGTAAGAGAGATTTGAAAAGAGATCAAGTCCATCACTTAATTTAGTAATTATTTTTTTAAAGATTTTGTTTATTTATTTGAAAGAGAGAGAGCCTGAGCCTGAGCAGGGGGAGGGTAGAGGGACAGAGAAAAGCAGGCTCCCCATTGAGCAGATAGCTCAATGTGGGGCTCCATCCCAGAACCCCAAGACCATGATGTGAACCAAAGGCAGATGCTTAACTAACCCAGCCACCCAGGTGCCCCAATTTTATAATTATTTTTAAAGAGAAAAGATTGAGTATATATAATATAGTCAAGAATGTAGTGAAATTGACTGAATTTTATTTTATTTTTAAAAAGATTTTATTTTTTTGAGAGCGAGTAAGAGAGAGCACAAGTGGGGTGAAGGCCAGAGAAAGAAGTAGACTCCCTGCTGATCAAGGAGCCCCATGCAGGGGCTTGATCCCAGGACTCTGGGATCATGACCTGAACTGAAGGCAGCCCCTTATCCAACTGAGCCACGAGGTGCCCCTCGAATTTTATTTTTGTGATACATATTTAAAAAGTGAGAATGACCCTAAATATTAACACATCAACCAAAATTAAGTATATCACATTAAGTTAATACAGTTTTTTTTGTGGAAAAAAAAAATGAAGATAATGTTGGGGTTTTCTGCATCCCTACTTCTTTATCATAGAATATTGAGAGTTAATCTTTATTCTGGTTTGTAGTCCATTTCACAAACATACAAAATCATTGTATGGAAGGATTGTTGGTAGTTACTGGAAGGATTCTTTCATCACATTTGTAACATCCTCATTAAAAAGAAAAAATATATTTGGCTTTTGACTTAGAGATAACACTCCCTGTATTATTCCACTGTGATGTCCCATCTTGATATTTAGTACAGATATATGGAAACTTGGGGAATGGGTGACCGAAATGCGATTTAATTAATTATTTATTTTTAAAAAGATTTATTTATTTATTTGAGAGAGAGTGAGCAAGCATGAGCGGGGAGAGGAGCAAGGGGAGAGGGAGAAAGAGAATCTCAAGCATCGCAAGGAGTCTGATGCGGGGCTCGATCTAATGACCCTGAGATCATGACTTGAGGTGAAATCAAGAGTCAGACAGTCAACCGACTGAGCCACCCAGGCACCTCTGAGATGTAATTGTTGTGATTGATTGTTTCTACTTTTTGCATTACATTGGCTGTCAAAGATACATACCATGAATAAATAATTAAATTTGCAGGGTGAGGTAAAGTAGTGAGAACCACTAATCTCATTCTATTCACTTCCTAAGACCAGGTACCTCATTGTCATTAAGAAGTACCTTATATATAATGTAATGATTATGTTGACTTGACTTTTTAATAAATTACACTAGCTATGTTAGCTTTTCAAAAACCTAAACTAATGAAGCAGAAGGTATTTTAGCAATCTAAATAATTATTTGGAATGGATGTTATGGGGGAGTTTGGGAGATGGGCTCGGTGTTCTTTCTACTCAGGGATTAAAGGTTCCAAGGGTAGGCTAAAAGGAAAATCTAAGAAATGCTGGTTGCCTTAGTTACAGTGTTTTTGTTTGTTGCTTTGTCATAGACTGCCTCTTTAAGGTGTGCCCTATGAACCGATATTCTGCCCAGAAACAATATTGGAAAGCTAAGCAAGCCAAACAGGGGAACCACACAGAGGCAGCCTTGCTGAAGAAATTACAGGTAAGGGCTAGTTTCCATTGGTCTGGCTTAGGCTAGACCCAGAACAGCAATAACAAACCAGCTATTTTGTATCTTAGTGATTTCACTCAATGCACAGAGATTTAGAATAGATGTAGCAACACATTGAAAGTGGAAGGGACTTTGAAGTCACAGGGTGTGATCCTCTCGTTTCCTGGCATGGAGCTAATACACTCCTGCTGCTAATTCTTAGGGTGTGCCAGACTAATTCGGAGATTCACATCAAACTGGAAACAATTCAGAATCTCTGTAGGAATCTCAAATCCAGTTATATTTTACTTGGCATAGTACTTAATTTTTTTCTTGAAAGACTAGAAAAAGAAATTGAAAGTCTGTTGCTTCTGGTTTGGGCTGAATGTAAATTTGATAGAACTTAAAATTTTGTGCTATTAAAATTCCTGTTACTTTCAGAACTGAAACTATTTTGAGTCTTTTGAAATTCACCTGCTATTTTTATATTATTTGGTTTGTCTGACAGTATTCCTTCTGAAATTAATTTTGTAAGACCAAAGAGCCTAGTACTTTTCTGACATTTTTAACCTAAAAGCATCCCAAGATATTTTTTGGCCACATTTCAGCATCAAATTGAGACCGTGATCATACTGTATTACAGTCATTTATTTAATGGTTGGTCCCTTATCCACAGTACCAAGAGTAAAGCAACCAGCCCATTTTATTCATGGTTATAGTCCTTGTTCCTAAAATAACCTGTTTTCTGTTGTTGTTGCTGTTAATTGTTGTACTCTGTTTACTATGTTTCCATGCTGAGTGTTTGATAATCATTTTACAGCATGCTGCAGAACTGGAACAAAAACAAAATGAATCAGAGAATAAGAAACTGTTGGGAGAAATTGTGAAATACAGTAATGTTATACAAGTAAGTCTGTTTACTCTCTCTTAAAAACGGTGACTATCTGATGGGTAATTTTCATTTGTATAGGCATGTCAAGCTGCATTAAAAGTTTGAGGATATAATAGTTCTTTCATGAAGATTACGGATATCATGATATTTTCAGTTGATGTTCAGCACAGTTTTCTCTATGTTTGTGAATGTGTCTGATGCATACACATAAGGAAGTGAATTATTCTGGATAATATGCACAGGTCATTATTACATCAAAAGGATGAAGATGGGGAAACATAATTTTTAAAGGTCTCTACTAAAATCTTCCTTTAGAATTGATGGGACTACCATGTAACACCTGAAGCTTTATTTTTCATTTTGTAGAGAGAAGAAAAGTTTCCTATTGTACTTCTATATGGAAACCATCCTTGAATTGTTATTAAACAAGTTATTTAACTGATTTATCTCAGGCTGCATCCCTCTCTTGTGCTTCTCTTAGATCTTTTAGCTTTTTACTTGCTTATTTGTTAATATGTGCCCCACCTTGTTCCAAAAAGAATGCAAGGCATTTTCAAAAATACATACCACATAAGATAAAATAGAAATAAATAAGGCAACTGGGTCAAAGGGAAAGAAAGGTGGTTCAGCGACTAAGGTGAAGTCAGGGGGGAGGCGTGTTTATAAAATCCATCTTGTAAAGTCTGCTCAGCTTTGCCTGGAAGTCTTATCCTTGCTGTAAGGGAAGCAGAGTATCCTACAGCACTCCCCTAGGAGGCCCTTGACATAGAACTGAGTCAAAGGTCTGGAAGCACAAATGTTGCCAGGAAAACCAGAGAAGTATTTCTCCAATGAGCTCTCATAAAGAGGACACTGTTTAATAGAGTCAATAACAGCCTTAACAACTTCCTTACAGTAAACACTACAATGAGGTGTTTCATAGAGCTGTTTTAAAACATAGTATCGCCCGATGTTTTGTTATTGGCCAGTGGCAGAATGGCAGCCCACAGGACCATCCAAGCAGCCCTCTCCTGGGACAAGATGAGAGCGCCTGGCTCTGTAGCAACCCGGATGTAGGACCTCATCTAATGGCAGATTATAGGACGCCAGTGGGTGGGTTGCATGTCCCTTGAGCAGTCCTCCATTAGTAGAGTTTTTCTTAACCAAATTTTGATTCATATGAAGTGCCAGCAAGTGTAGTCTTTTTTTTTTTTTTTGTCAGGAGGTGGAAGTGTAAATGTTTGGGTGGTCAGTTATGGACCAAACCACATGCCCTATCAAGGTAGATTCTGAAGGAGTAGGGTTGGGCCGTGAGGGTTTCGTTGGCTCGGAAGAGAATTTCTTTCTTATATTGTAAATATGAAAATGACCACTCTGTTTTGAAATGATTGTCATAATAGACAGGAAAGGTTATTTGTTTTAGCTTTCTTGCTTGGTGGAATAAAGTCTTGGGAAGGTTTTGTCCACAGGGTCCAAAAAGTCTGAGAAATGGTGTTTCCTCTGCTCATCTGAGAAGGGAGTAGGATCAGTGTCCTCCTGCAGGAATGATTTGGGATGCAAAGCCCGCCTCTTCACAGAGGAAGAAGTAGGGCTGCCCGTGGCAAGGATAGTTAATGACACTAAGAGGTTTGGTCCATTATTTAGCTTCTTGGTTATTTTTCTTAGTATATTCTGGTTTTGTGTCTGTGCAGGAATGGAGAGAATGAGATTTCAGGGCATTTCCTGGTCTCCTTTGGGAAGCCTGGTTTTATCCTATTATTTATCAGTAGATGAAAATTTTCGGAGATCTGCTCTGGTTTGATTTCTCCATGAGCCCTGTTCATTGTGGGCTGGAGGGGAAGAGGAACCTGAGAAAGTCAGCTTGGGAAGATGGCGAGTATAAAGCGAGAAAAGAGCACCTTTGTTTAACCTGCACTCGAAGCTATAGCATGTGGACACAAAATATATGTACAAATGCATACATGTAATTAACAGAGGACATGGAAGAATAAAGGCAGTTATATCTTTTCCCCCACAGCTGCTGCATATAAAAAGCAACAAGTATCTGACTGTCAACAAGAGATTACCTGCTTTACTGGAGAAGAATGCCATGCGTGTGTCCTTGGATGCTGCAGGAAATGAAGGGTCTTGGTTTTATATTCATCCCTTCTGGAAGCTGAGAAGTGAGGGTGACAATGTATGTAAAAATAAAATTAAGAGAGAAAGAATGTGTTCCTAAAGACAATAACTGTTAATAAGTGAGAGAATCCAGATAGCACAAAGGCACAAAGAGAGGACGTGTGATTTTCAATCAACACATTATTTTTATGGTAATCTCTTTAATAGGCTAAAACTATTTATAGTGCAAATTGTGCTTGGGAATCATAAAAAGACAAAATTCAGGTTAATTAAAAAATCATCTTCCAGCTGGAATTCATGTGAAAGAATTTAAGTAATGTTGGGCGCCTGGGTGGCTCAGTGGGTTAAGCCGCTGCCTTCGGCTCAGGTCATGATCTCAGGGTCCTGGGATCGAGTCCCGCATCGGGCTCTCTGCTCAGCAGGGAGCCTGCTTCCTCCTCTCTCTGCCTGCCTCTCTGCTTACTTGTAATTTCTCTCTGTCAAATAAATAAATAAAATCTAAAAAAAAAAAAAAAAAAAAAAAAAAAAAAAAAAAAAGAATTTAAGTAATGTTAATATTGGCTGAACCTTTCAAAGGAGAGAGTTTGCTTCCTTTCCTAATCTGAAGGGAGCATGGTTGTAAGGAGAGAAAGCTATGCTTAGGAAATGTTGTTTATCCCTTTGAATTAATAGAGAGTAACAGTGACTTACGATGATATTTCATTTACTGGCTCTATCTTCAGCTATTTATGGTCTATACATCTTAAAGATGTATGAAGTATGAGGAGCTATATAGATGGGCACTTGCTTATTGATGACAATATTTAAAATATGTTTGGGAATACATATATGTTGTATCATGTAAATTTTAGTAGTTGCTCAAGCATTTCCCACTAGTTTATAGAGTAGGGAACATAAAAATTATGTGAAATGATTCAATAGGGTCAATTGTTGGATATTTTTGTTTGTAATAAAGTAGCTAGTGACAATTCCTAGCACATGAGAAATGCTCAATAAATACTGAATAACTTTTGTAAGTAGAATACCTTACAAGTATTGGGTCAGGTGTCAAGAAAAAGAGTTGAGATTTAAAAAAACTTAACCTTATACATTCAAAGCAATATAAAAATATAATTATTCTGATGGGTTTCTTAATACTTGGATTACATTTCAAATATGTTTTGGATATTTCTTGTCCTAGAAATACCCTCTTTTATAGTGAATCTCTATTTTCAGTGAATTTTGAAATACAAATTCAATTCCACAGGATGCAAGCTTCATGGTTTAATTTGGTTAATAAATGATCTGATGATATCTTCCTTAGGTAAGGTTTGGGAGATGCATGGCATGCAGGAATGTAAGGCACCTTAAGTCTTGTGTTGGATTCCTTAAAAAAAAAAAAAAAGTCCTACTTGTTTATTTTTTGGCATCAAGTGATGTGTGCTCTGAGCATGATCTATATGTTAATTTCAGTAGGTAGTTAATTACAATCAACTCTCAATTATTTAGGGACTGATTATGCAGTTTAAGAACACCCCATGTCTTCTGGTGCCCTTTCTTGGAAATGATTGGATAAATTAGGGCCTTTCAATTAGCTGTGGATTTTATAAATTCATTCTATTTGTTTATTTATTTATATATTCTAGTCCTTTCTTGTTCCCAAAGGCCTTTATAGGATCCACTGAGAGTTGAATGTAATGAACTATTTCAAATAATTAGTTGTACTGGGGTGGGGGGAACCTCCTACTCAAGCATTCCGTCTTGGTAAAATGGACAGTGTAATTGTGAAGTGCAATATAGAAACCCTCCTTCTGTAGATGTTTTCATAAAGCATGGCTACAACAACCTTCCACATTGCTTTTTGCTGGAACAGCTCACTGTTGTCGCTCACCATTGTGTAGCTATTGTATGTGATTAAGATTGCTGTGAAAACATAAGCACACCCACATCCACCTGTTTGCCATACAAATAATTGTATTGTAGTGCTCCTTTTCTTCTCTAGGATTGGGTGGCATTCCCTAGCAATAAGTATCATTCTAAAATTCTAAAATGTATTTTATTGAGGGCAGTTGGAAATACTGTCACTTCATAACAAGTGATTTAATTACTACTCATTTTCTTGAAAAGCATATTAAGCTAGGAAAAGGAAATTGTAAGGTTCAAAGGATTTTTAAAATTACATGTTACTATTAAGCAATTAGTAAGTTGAGATTCAGGTTGTGAGTATCCAATAAGATGTTTAGTGACTGAAATGAAATGTTAAGAGAGAGGCTGATGATAGTTTGGGGAGAAAAATGCTCATAGCCTCAAAAATCTGTGGGTTCTACTATTTATAGAATGATGAGTTGGATAGTTTTTGGGGGAAAAATAGATTCAGGGATCCCTCAACATTTCGGCTGTAAGGAGGATCTTGTTTGCTGTTGTGTAGTTAGAAAGTCATTGGGGATAGCAGAGTACATAAATATTTCATTTTCATTTATTTTCCCATGATTGAGTGGTTAATTTTTCATTTTCAACTTTGATCTGAGAAGACATGAGTTTTTTTACCTTGAGAGTAGATTTTAAAAAGGAGAAGAGCCCAGATAGTCTTTCAGTGAAGAGAAAAATTCAACTCTTGGACAAAGAGCCTCTTCAAACAGCAAGTAGATTTTATAATTTTGCAAAACTGGATCTCTTAGAATTCTAGCGAAGGCAGGACTAGATCCCTGCTGCATTGGTTTCTACTGCAATGCCACGCCAAGTGTCACTTCCAAAGAAGGGTAGCTGCCAGTGGTATTATATTGCTCTGTATTTCCAGTAAAATCTCAGCTTGGATCTTCATGGCTGTTGCATAGAATCAACAGAAGTGCTTTTGGAATTGGAATTTTTTTAAAAAAGATTTTTTATTTTTTAAAGATTTTATTTATTTATTTGACAGACAGAGAGATCACAAGTAGGCAGAGAGGCAGGAGAGAGAGAGGAGGAAGCAGGCTCCCCGCTGAGCAGAGAGCCCGATGTGGGGCTCCATCCCAGGACCCTGAGATCATGACCTGAGCCGATGTCAGAGGCTTTAACCCACTAAGCCACCCAGGTGCCCCTTTAAAATATTTTTTTTATTTGTTTATTTGACCGACAGAAATCACAAGTAGGCAGAGGCAGGCAGAGAGAGAGAGGAAGAAGCAGACTCCCTGCTGAGCAGAGAGCCCGATGCCAGGCTTGATCCCAGGACCCTGGGACCGTGACCCGAGCTGAAGGCAGAGGCTTTAACCCACTGAGCCACCTAGGTGCCCTGGAATTGGGATTTTTAGAAGATGTTTGTGTACTAGGGTGAGTGTGATGTGGCAGAAAATGATGACACCCTTAAGTTCCTTATTAAATACACAGCTTCTCAGAAGGCATCAGACTACATCAGTGGACTAGTCCCAGGCTACATGCTTCAGAGCATATTATCAAGTCTGATATTTTCCAAGTTGTTTAATTACGTGTGAATTCCCTGAGAACAGGGACTATTTGTTACACTTCTGTATTCTTTTTGCACTCATCTGTTCTTTTTATTTCTTTTGATTAGCATCTGGTCCATTGCATGTACAAGATTTTTTTTTTTTCCCCACCTTGGTTAGTCCAAGTAACCATTGTCAAGAATAAGACTGAAGACTTGGAAATGAGTGAATTAATGTTAGATTCTATTTGTTATTACTGTTTTTATGAACCCTTGCTGTTTAGAGCATTTTGGCTATATGGCTGATCTCTTAAAAATATATAGTAGAAGACTTTCCGGGTGGTGTTTTGAAATAAATATTACATATGGATTGACCCAAAACTTACAGAAAACTATAAGAAAATAGTAAATAAGAAAAGAAATAAGAAATAAGAAAACTGACTCAGATCAATGGATATAGGTGCAAACAAAAATATTCTTTTAATTGGAAGGACATAGCTAGAATATATCATTATATTTAGCAGTTCATTGGCCAATGTTTATCTGATGCAAATAAGAAAGACATTGTAGACCAGATCCAGTTGTTCTTTAAGAACTTGGAATATCAGGTATAGCACCAGCATGATGTGTATTAAGTCCCAATATTCATAGTATGGATGGCTGTGTGGACTTCCTTCTGGCCCTGAGAGTCGGAGCTACCGTGGTATCATGTGCGGTGATATCAAGTGTGTGTGTGTGTGTGTGTATGTACGTGTTTTGGAAGGGGATGTTGGACGTATGTTTATGTCACATTGACTTTTATATGTTTCTGCTTATACTTAATTTTTAAAAAATACTTAACCCATTTTGGTTCAAAGATAGAAAACAATATAAAGATACATTGCTTAAAGTCTCTTAACCTTTTTTCCGGCTCCCCAGTGTCTTCTGTCCCCTGTACCACAGTAAACTTCTAGAAAGATTTCTGATGCTTGTACTCTTCCTCCCTCACTCCCCCCTCCTTTTTTTTACACAAAGAGAGCCCAGCTCTGCCCCCTCCCCCTCTCCCTTCACATTGTTTTTTTACGGTATTCCCTTATCTGTGCATAGAGAGCTTCTATGATGGCTTTGCTGAGTCCCAGCACCAGCATCCGACTGATGATGGACTTGAAAAGCAGGTGATGAATAGAGACCAATCCTGTGAGCGGTAGAAGCTACTTCTGCAAACCTAAGAACAACTAACTTCCCTCTGCTTGAATAGTGAGCTTGAGGCTTCTTTATCATAGTTTGTGACAACAGAACTATGCGTGAATGTAGACTCCCGTATATAACCCATAAAAGCTTAATTTAAATTGGAAATATGAAATTATGTTCCTGAAAGCCTTGGTCTAGGTTAAGATACAGGGAGGAGAAGTTTTGTTTATTTTTATTTTCTGAGTCCTAATTTGTTTTTTCAGTTATCTGTCCAACTAATATAGTATAATACTTGGTAAGAAATATGCAAAGAGACATATTAGTTTTCATTTCTGAGATGGTGAGCAGTTCTATGTGAGAATTGAGCGTATAAGTCTTACGGTAATAAGTCTTTTTTCAAAAAGATTATTTACTTACTTATTTGTTGGAGAGAGAGAAAGAAAGAGAGGGAGAGAGGGAATACAAAGAAGAGCAGAGGGGGAGGGACAGGCAGGCTCTCCACTCAGCATGGAGCCCAATGTAGGACTCAATCCTAGGATCTCGAGATCATGACCTGACCTGAAATCAAGAGTCAAAGGCTTAAGTGACTGAGCCACTCAGGCGCCCCATACAGTACTAATTCTTCTAATGGATTGTAACAAGAGAAACTCTAGCAACTCTAAAATTAAACTGCTTATTATTACCATTAAGAAAGCAGAACTTTGGGGCGCCTGGGTGGCTCAGTCAGTTAACCATCTGCCTTTGGCTCAAGTCATGATCTCAGAGTCCTGGGATCGAGTGCTGCATCAGGAGCTTGCTCGGTGGGGAGCCTGCTTCTCCCTCTGACTGTTGCTCCCTCTGCTTGTGTTCTCTCTTTCTCCGACAAATAAATAAATAAAATCTTTGGAAAAAAAAGAAAGCACAAGTTCATTTCCCACAATTTGAGTTATGAATAGAAATTCTTAAAGATAAATTGGACGTTGTTAATGATAACATAAATGAAAAAAATCAACTTAGATTTAATTCTCTAGATCATTCTCCCAAAACCAACTAAAAATTTTTTTATATATGTTTTCTTTATTTTTTTCAGTAATTTCTACTCTCCTGAGATCAAGAGTTGCAGATTCTACTGACTGAGCCACCTGGGCGTCCCCTAATTAAAAAAACAAAAAAATATTAATTCAACTTAAATTTTTTTTTTAAATTTTATTAAACCTTTTATCTTAATTCCAGTATAGTTAATATATAGTGCTATATTGGTACCAAGTGTATTACATAGTGTAAAACATGCACAACTTTTTTTTTTTTTTTTTTTCCTTCATTTTTTTTTTTTTTATTTTTTATAAACATATGCAACATGGAGGCTTAAGTGGGTAGGAGAATAAATGAAACAAGATGGGATTGGGAGGGAGACAAACCATAAGTGACTCTTAATCTCACAAAACATGCACAACTTTTAAAAATTATTGTTCCAACTTAAATTTTAAGGCATTTAGATTTTAGAGAATATTTAATGAAAAGGTGGGCTTATGACTGAAAACTAGCAAGATAAATATTTTTACCTTAAACATTTTTTTTTAATTTCATACTGAACCCCAAAGTTTAAAGAACAATTGGATGTGAAAGATAAGAGTGAACTAGATGCTTAAGGACCAAACAATAAGCATATTTCTACAGGGTCATACCTAATTGTGCACTTCCTGAATCCAGATGACATTAGGATGTTTAATGTATTTCTGGGATGATGGGACATTTCAAATTTAACAGACTTGTTTTTAATCCCACAGATAACAGAAGTGAGTAACGCTTTCTCCTTGCACTTAATGTGCTTCTAATATATAGGCAGATTGATGTGGCAGGTGCTCTGCTGTGCTCACGGCATAAGATCCAGTGTGGAGGGGAGACATCCTATTTATAAGCATTAAAATAGTTCTTACTGAAACGGGAGACTGAGAAAAGGGCCCGCATGAGCTTTATGAATCCAGGCTGATCAGTACTGTGGAACATAATGACATGATCATTTACCAGAAAATATTTTACTCTAAGAGAAAAAGAATTGAACTAATATTTGTGCAGAAGCCAGACCAGGTGTTGCGTCAGTAACTGGACTTCCCTGCAGTTATTTCTAGCTTCAGATGTGGTACCACAGTTCTTCCCAGTGTCTCAGTTGCAACTTATTTCTAATTCCTAGATTGTGGTGGGTGATAAAGTTGTTCTGATGCCCGTGAACGCGGGACAGCCGCTGCACGCCAGCAACATAGAGCTTCTCGATAATCGAGGGTGCAAGGAGGTGAGTTCGGGAGGAAAAAAAATGGGTTTGTCTATTTTTATCATGAGAGGAAGAAAAGTCATACAGCTTCATTCGTTGTTTTCATGAATGTAATTGTGCTAATTAATATTCCTAAGATCTGGGTAGGTGGTGATTGCTATTTTTGCGTAGTATTTGTGTTGAGGTGCCTATCTTATTGGCCACAGTTATCTTTTTTCTCTTTTTTACTATTTGGAAGAACAATTTCTGGTACAAATGAAGCTGCAGTTTTATAATTTAACATTTCTTCATTAATAGGTGAATGCTGTTAATTGCAACACTAGCTGGAAAATCACTTTATTCATGAAATACAGTTCCTATCGAGAGGATGTACTAAAAGGAGTAAGTATGTGCTACATGGAACATTTGCTTGAAGAATGGAAGGTTGAACTTCTGGATGTAAAACCTGTGTATTCACTAGTATTCATAGTTCAGGAGATGTTTATAAACCTTGATAGTCACTACAGTGTTTCACTGAGTTTTCTTCTTTATAGTTTGACATGTGTACATAATCATTAAAAGCCAAGTAAGTAGTAGAAGGGCCCAGAGTATCAAAACCAGGAGAAATCTGCTTCTTATGTGTATTTGTTCTGACTTTTCTTGGAAATGCATTGTTCTCTTCCTATTTTCCTAGGGTGATGTTGTCAGACTGTTTCATGCAGAGCAAGAGAAGTTTCTGACTTGTGATGAATATGAGAAGAAACAGCACATTTTCCTTCGGACAACCTTGCGTCAATCAGCCACTTCTGCTACCAGTTCTAAAGCGCTCTGGGAAATAGAGGTGTGCAAATAATGTTTGGATTTTAATAAATATTTATATAAAAAGACAAGGTTACTAAGCTGATTATTTTATTGTTATAGACATCATTTATGATAAATTCATAAAACAGTAATATTTGTGGACTAACTTGTACCTTTTCATTACTGTGATGAATTTGAAATGTTGCTACTTCCTTTTCCTATACTCTCTGGGGCATCTCTTTTCCTGTCCCCTCTCTCTCTTTCATCTATTAAGGGAATGGAAAGATGCTGCCTTTAAAAATCCATTGTGAACTGTTGTCAACACTGATCTGACCTCAAATGATGTGCCTCAGATGGCATTGGAGTTATGATGGAACTTTCACTCACTTCCGGTATCAGAACTACACAGTCACTGAGAAGAACATTTGTTTCTTCTGGAGATGCCACTTTTATTGGCTGAAGAGACCCATAGTTAAGAATTC
This sequence comes from Mustela putorius furo, assembly GCF_011764305.1. Lineage (NCBI taxonomy): Eukaryota > Metazoa > Chordata > Mammalia > Carnivora > Mustelidae > Mustela > Mustela putorius. Next base: position 23,307,408 of record NW_025422368.1, on the reverse strand, counting down.
ATCCATCCTTTAAAAAGTTTTTCTTAAATGTTGCCAATATGGTAGAGTAATTAAGAAAATGTAAGGTGTGGATTTTTCTTTTTTTTTTCAAAAGATTTTATTTATTTATTTGACAGACAGAGATCACAAGTAGGCAAAGAGGCAGGCAGAGAGAGAGAGAGAGAGAGAAGAGGAAGCAGGCTCCCTGCTGAGCAGAGAGGATGTGGGGCTAGATCCCAGGACCCTGGGATCATGACCCGAGCCAAAGGCAGAGGCTTTAACCCACTGAGCTACCCAGGTGCCCTGTAAGGTGTGGATTTTTCTTTGGTGTCTTTATATATGATGAAGGAGATAAGAGAGACATAATTACCTGTGAACAAGCCAACCTATGACGCATTCCATCCTGATTTAATGGACATCCAGACTTACAGCTGGATGGTTCTCAACCATTTAAAACCCATCACTTCCCCTTTATAGCATGTACTTTGTGATACTTCCTAGTTTTTTAAAATGAAATTTGTAGGTAATATTATTTATAGATTTACATGAGTAAAAATTAATAATATCCCTAAATTACAATTTAGAAAACATGAAAGGAAAATAATTTATAATAAATGATTGATAATAAAAACAATATGTATTTCAATATGTAAATAATTATTCTAGTAGATATAATATTTGTACCCACCTTGAATGAATACATTTGGATTTGAAAGGCAAGGTAGAAAATGAGGATCAGAAGACATTCTATGCAGGGGCACCTGCGTGGCTCAGTCAGTAAAGCATCTGCTTTCAGCTCAGATCATGATTCTGGGGTCCTGGGATGGAGCCCCTTCGTGGGTTCTCTGCCCAGCCAGGAGCCTGCTTCTACCTTTCCCTCTACCTCTGCCTCTGCTGCTCCCCCTGCTTGTCTCTCTCTCTCTCAATTAAATAAAAAAATCTTAAAAAAAAAAAAAAAGACCTTCTATACAAGTACAGGAAAATGAAAGAGCAGGGGTAAAAGTGGGCTTGTAAATATCTCATGATCTCGTGTTAGGGGAAGTAATAACAGAACGCACTTATTTGTACATGATTTTAAAAAAGAAGGAAATAAACATTAATATAGGGATAACAACACAAATTACAGACTCTTGAAACAGAAAATGAGGAAGTATGATGTTTATGCCAATGAGCTGAGCCTTAGTTATAAATGTAATATCAGAATGATTCTCTAAATTATGACATGGTTTAGAATAGAGATGAACTAGTACAAAAAGCATGTTTTCTAACTTGAAACCCTAGTGCATATTGAGGCATACTTTCAGTCTCTAGCATTCAGAAGAGACCTTATCCTTCAAGAGGATAGGTTTACAGGGAATTGAGAAAATCTTAGGAAAAACCACCATCACCAAAACTACATGATATTCTTCTAAGAAATCTGACAATGTCTCTTATCAGGGTGAAAGATAACTGGCAGCTCCCAAATAAAAACATAATTAAAATATGTATTTTTCACACCATAGATTTCTTATCATTGTGCTCTAAAGAATTCAAGAAATACAGGGAGAGCAATAATGTGAGGTATAATTTTAAAGATTTCTTAATGAAATATAGTCATAAAAAAGTCCTATAGTGACTTCCCTATACAATGAGTTCCCTTATTTCCTATGTCTCTGCCTACGTGGTATTTGGCTCTAAGTCTTTTAAAGGAATTGTGAGTCTTCTCTCTTATATATTTACTATTAGTTTTATAGATTTTGCTGTAACTGTATCACTGTGTTGTCATCCTTTCCAACAAGGGGTGTAGTCGAAATACTGTAACTACTACAGCCCACCAAGCAGTCATCATGGAGAGAATGAATCCATTATTTAATAATTCTGAAATAATGTCTCGAATTCATTTAAGCTTCCCTCTTTGTAGTGGATTTCCCTTCAATTATTGGACTTTTCATCTGACTTGTTATGAAAACGTTTTAATACAATTATATGTGAAAGTGTTACCAGTTTATATTTGTGGATGGTTCATTTGTGCAGGAGGCTTGAACGAGGTGGGCTGTGGGACATTTCTCTACTGTGTGCAGTATCAGCCAGTGTGGTCGAGGCGAAGAGATATTTGGTGTAGTAAATTAGGTTTCAATGTTACTGGAAGGACCGGACAGGGAAAACCAGGGTAGGGAATGCAGTCTTTTTCTTCCTTTTCTTCCTTCCTTTCTTTCTTTTTAAAGATTTTATTTATTTACCTGACAGAGAGAGAGATCACAAGCAGGCAGAGAAGCAGGCAGAGGGGGAGGGGGAGAGCAGGCTCCCCACCGAGCAGAGAGCCTGATGAGGGGCTCGATCCCAGGACCCTGAGACTGTGACCTGAGGCAAAGGCAGAGGCCCAATCCGCTGAGCCACCCAGGCGCCCCAGGGGTCGGTCTTATTGGAAGATCAGGCAAGGCTGAAGGTCTCACGGCTCCTCCTCTGAGCCCTCAGACCTCTCCCCCCTTGCTTCAGGAGGCTGCCCGAGGCACCTGCCACCCCTTTACTAGAACCTGAAGAGGAAGCGTTCTTTACTTTTCTCTGCTTTCCATCCTAATGGAAGGACCCAGAACCCTGCTGCTGAGGCTTCCCACCCCAGGATACAGAGAGAGGAGCACTTGGAGGGGTGGGTGGGTCCTGAGTGCCACAGACAACGTCCAGCCTGGGCTCGATCTCCTGTGACCTGCAGCATATATGGTATTTTAGCCAATACCCCATAATGCCCGTAGCATCCCTCTAAAATCACTGTGATGGATGAAAACACCCTCCTTTCTGTATGTCCAGTTGTCCCTTAGTGAGTTGTACCGACATTGCTAGATCAACTCTTGTCTCAGATAGTTCTTAGTCTGGGACCCTGGGGAGCTTCCGGTTCTGTGTGAACTTCTAGCAGCTGTACACAAAATGTGTGTGCGTGTCCGTGAGACAACCAATAGATTTGATCAGTGTGTCAGAGGTATCTGTGCCTTTGCCAAAAGTGTTCGAGGGTAGCTGGTGTGATTAGCAAAAGATTTGTGGAAGAAGTTTGATTTGAGAACTTAGAACTTAGCCTTGGAAGATGGGTAGGGTTTTGGCCACAGGATTTTTTTTTTTTTAAAGACCTCATCCACTTTGAAGTATTTTCCTAATTATTACATTACTTGAGCCACCAGGGTAGGGGAAGACCTAGAAGCTAGAGTCTAGCAAAAGCATTAGAAATTTTATATGTAGTAGCACACAGAATTTGAGGCTGGGGCAGGAGTCCAACCGGGGTGGGGGTCAGCATTAGCAAAAAGAAGGTAATCTGTTGGGGGAGAATAATAAAAAAAATTCTCCTAGTACTTAATCTTCAAAACAATTAAAAATCATTCTGCATGTGACGAAACTGGCTTGAAGATGTCAGATTACTTGCCATGATCATACCATAGGAATTGGCGGAGCTGGGACTCAAACACAGTCATCTTCAGACAGTAAAATGTTGGCTTTGCTGCTGCCCCAAGCCGCCTGCTTCAGAGCCTCTCCTTTTACTCTCAGTGAGCCTCGTGGCTCAGCATCTGGGGCAAGGCCACTTCCAAGGACAGGTATCAAAGGCCAAGGTATTATTTAAAAAGCACTTGTGGAAAGGGCCAATAATTAAGTTCATTGAGAGCTCCAGGCCTTGGCATTTGTGGTTCCCTCTGTCTGGAATGCTATCATCCAATCTCTCTACGTGACTGTTCCTTCTTATCCTGCAGGTTTCAGCTCACATGTCATGTCAGAGTGGCCTGGCCTAATCACCACATCTCAAGAAGCCTTCCCTAGTTACTCAGTCACTTGCTCTGTTTATTTCCTCATGGCACTTGCCGAATCTTATTTAGTGGAAGCTCTAGTCTTCTCCATTGCTGTGATCCTGTTGCCTAGAAGAAGGTGTAGAGTAAGCTTTTAATATGATTTGCTGAGTGAATATTTGAGGGACCGATGGGAGAGAATCCCTCAGCATTTCCAGTTTGGGCCTGGCAAGCCTGTCTCTTGGAGTAAGACTGTATTTACACATTTAAGGCCTGAGCATCACGTATGCACACACTGAGTGAACTTACGTCTCTTTTCTCCTTTGTGGGGGATTTTGTTTTTCTGCCATATCGTCCTCTCAGGCAAACATATATTGGATTTGACAAGGGAGCCTTAACAGGCAAACGCTTTGTATGAACTGTTGGCACTGGCTTGCCAGCAGCATGAATATCTTTGAGACTTTATTGTCGTTGCTCTTTTTTTCTGTAGGTCGTTCACCATGACCCGTGCCGTGGGGGTGCTGGACAATGGAACAGCTTGTTCAGATTTAAACACCTTGCAACTGGGAACTATTTAGCTGCAGAGGTAAGACTGATGGATACAGTGCTATTACATCTCTGTCTCTGAAATAGTGAAATAAGCAATTGGGTTCTCCAAAAGAAGCTGTATTCGTAGGAACAGTCATTATGCAAAATTTGATTATTGTCTTTCATGATCTGGATTGGCATATAAATTATTGTTAAAGTGTGAATATTAATCGAAGCACTGCAATAATTTTTGTCTTAAAAATTTAGACAACAAGGGGCCCTCTGTGGCTCAGTCGGTTAAATGTCTGACTTGTGATTTCTGCTCAGATCATGACCTTAGGGTCTTGGAACTGGCTCTGCATTGGGCTCTGTGCTCAGCCCCAAGTCTCCTTGAGATCCTTTCTCTCCCTTGGCCCCTCTCCACATTCATGGGCACGCTGTCTATCTCTAAAATAAATAAATGAACCTTAAAAGAAATGAAAACAACAGTAACAACAGAGCACTGGTGCTTGGTTTGCTTTAAGGTCAAGTGCCATAGAGTATCTGATTTGCATATTGTATGCTGTTTGTTCTAGACTTTTTTATTTAGCTTTGATCTTGCAGAATGTCTGCCTTGGAGACATGATCAACTCATTGTTGGTGTAGTAGAGCCTTGATAGTTTCAGTCATCTTCACTGAGCCTGGTTTCACTAGTGGATGACTTTTATTGTTCAAACCATTGGAGAGGAAAGGCGTTTCTCCCTGAGGCACTGAACTGTCCTAATACTGTTAATAAAAATGGTCAAAACAAATAAAGGTCTTTTCTTTCTCCACTAAAAGCATGTTGACAATCAGGTAGCTACGACGTAACAGCATAGAAGTTTTACAAATGACTTAATTAAAGTTTGGTTATCCAATGTAAAAATAATTTTGAAAATATTTGTTTTTTAGATGGTTGAAAATAGGGACTACTCATTCTACTCTCCTCAACTCTGTTTCTGTTTTTCAATTTAAGGTTTCCTCTGGGATTCAAAACCAGACTTGGCCTTAGGATTTTTAGTATCCTTATCTGACTTATGGTTTTGGATGTGAGGGAGGATAAGGAACTGGGGGGGCAGAAGTGACGAGAAAGAGGTGTGGGAAGCAGGATGTTTCTGTTAACGGGCTGAGCCCTGAGTACTCAACACCATTACCCTTTATATCCTATTAACCTGCGATACTTGTCTTCATAGTGCTTACCACTGTCTGACTCATTGTACATCTTATTTTCTCAACATTCTCTGTCAGAATGTATGCTCTCTGAAGGCAGGGATTCTTTTTTGTTTTTGTTTTTGTTTTTGTTTTATATCACACCATGTCCCCAGCATGTAGGGCAGTGCCTGGTACTTACAAGAGTTGATGAATATTTTTTGAATGAATGAATGAGTATGTAGAAGCCATTCAGGCTTCTGTAAGCTTAGAGGATAGGAAGAAGACTTTGGGATTTGTATCTGAGTGGCATTTGGAGCCATGTGTGGGCAAATTAGTCTCTCTAAGATCCAGTTTCTTCCTCTGGAAAATGGGGATAATCACAATATTTATATAATACGAGTATTAGGAAAATTAAATGAGGTGAAATGCTTGGCATGGCATGTGGGCCATGGTAAGCCTCCAGGAAGTGACGCTGGAGAGAAATAGGGACTACTCTTACTTTTATAAATATCTGACTTATTATTTATGAATCTGTTCAAATAAATGAAATATAGCCTTGTAATTTATGGCTTGTTTACATCATGAGTGTTTTGAGGTAACTTTTTTTGAAAAATAACACTTTGATGCAAAATTAAGCCGGAGAATCTTGTCTAAAATAAGAGAAGTCTATTTTATGTGGTGTAAAAGATAAGAAATTAGTATCAAAATTCTCTTGAATCTTTTATTAGTGACTCGCCCTTAATTTACTTTAATCAATGGCTGTTTTAACTACTGACATTCTATAGAAAACCAACATGATTATACATTATGAGTTTCTTAGTTAATTTCTGCAATTAAAACTTTATCATTGACACATTCAAATGACTGAATTATTAAGAATTAAATTGTTTATTAACTTTAATGAAGCTCTAAGACCTGAATATATAAAGGAATTTATTAAAAATTGAGAAATAGAAAGCAGCTCATTCCTTGAAAAGACTTTGAAAGACTCTATTCTGTCTTTAGAGACTATGACTTTAAATGCCAGATGCTATTTTGTCCATTAAAAAGTCTGGTGTACTTGGAGGAGCTCTTCTTTGACCTTTAATACTTGCGATAACATCTTTTTTTATGGCAAGGTGAGAGAAGGAGAATTAAGCATTAAATCATCTCTGAAAATGGAAAGCTAGGAATTTATTTTCTACTGGTTTTAACTAGTAAAATAGAATGGATACTTCTGTGTAGTGTTCTACCATCAAAAGAGAAATCTTAGCCTCAAAATACTGGCATCCATAGGTTAGGGTTTTATATTTCATTTGTTGTCTAAGGTCCGGTAAGATCCTGGTATAGTCACATCACAGGATGTGTGTGTCCTACTGGTGTGAAAGTGTTTACAGGTGTGGCAAAATCAGTAACTGTCGTCGTCATGTGGTAAAAGATTGCTATCCAGTTCTAGTTCCGCAATAGGTGAAATTAGCCTCTGACAACAGTTAAAACACAATGCTTATCCTTTTATTATTTTGCTTTTTAAAAATGCCTAGGTCTTTAATTTCAACTCATTCCCAACAATTGGATCTGCAACTTCTTAGCTTTATTTATTTTCTCATATTATATACTTATTCAAAGGAGAGAAAAGGCTCTATGGCTTTTATTTTACTTTTTTTGTTTTATCTTTAATATCTAGATGCTTCTTAAAAAAATAAGACACACATTGTAGGAAGTTGAAAATGCAAGAGTTGGGAATAATTATTTTTGGAATTCAGAGCAGCGGCAGACACCCTCCTTCAGATTTCACATCATCTTTAGTATATGCTTTTTAAGTGATTGATAAGTGCAGAGCATGATGGAGAATGCTGCAGGGAGAGAAGGAAGCAGGGCGGTGAGTCTCTGCTCTCAAAGAGCTGACCTGGTTTGGGAAATGGAAGACGGTCTACAGTGAATGGCCACGGGATGGTCAGCGGTAGGATCATGTCAGGCTGATTCTGTGTTCAGGGGGAGCTAGGTCAGCAGGAAATTAGCCAAAGAAGACTCTTGCTTGTGGTGAACTTGTCCCTGGTTCTCCAAGAAAGGAATAAACGCAGGTGGGTAGAGAAACAAAAGGACAACCAGTGTGGAAGTTGCCACGAAGACACAGACAGGGTTGTAGAATGTCCACATCACAGGCAAACAATGAAAAAAGAGCAGCCTGGCTCAAGGAAAGGGGGTCTTTTTTTTTTTTTTTTTTTTAAGGAAAGGGGTTCTAAAAGGAATTACTGAGTGACAGATCCCTTTGCTTAAAGATTTAGGTTGAAAGGTTTGGGTTTGATCTAATCCGTAGGAGGAATAAGGTTTGAAGTAGTTACCTTTGGGGCTGAGGCTGGATGGGTATTTGTAAACATTTGGTAGACACCGGTGATGTCCCTAGAAAATCTAACTTCTGTCCTTGAGGAGCTCTCAGTACAGTGTGATAGGTATAGTATAGCAATAGGAACAGTGATGTGCTTATGGGGCGGCATTAGGTGCCTGGGAGGAATGGTCAGGAGTCTGGAGAAGGTGCTGCTTGGTGGATGGGTAAGGCAGGTGTGTGTGAGGGGGAGAGCACATGTTCAGGCAGTGAGGACGGCATTTACAAAGGGAAGGAGGTGTGTGCTGTTGTACAAACTAGTTTCATGTGGCTAATACACATGTGGATCACACAGAGGCTGTGTGTGAGATTGGGAGTGGTGCTGGAAGGTGGCCGGGGAGTAGTAGGGCCAGACATGTAGGGCAGCTGGTTTTTTTAGGCCATATTGTTAAACTAAGGAGAATTGGTTTTATTTTTAAAGCATAAAGAGCAGCGTTCTAAATAAACTTGTGTTTAAGGACAACCACTCTAGAATTGCCTTGGCATATGTTGGTTCTTTTAATTAAAATAAATACCATTAAAATGAAAAAGTCAGTTTGTCAGTTACACTAGCCACATCTCAAGTGGCTCAGTACCTTCAGGGTGTTGGAGGGTGCAGATACGGAACATTTCCATCAGCACCAGGAAAGTTTCAGTAGACAGAGCTGCTCTGGAGCCTTAGCCACTGGAAGGGATTGCCTCTGAGATGGGGAGCCCGGAGAGGAGATAGAGGTCCGATACCTTCAGGGAATGTTGAGGATTTGAACTGAGGGAGTGGCATTGGTCATGGCAAGAAGGGAAGACATTTTTCAGACATGGAAGCAAAAGAGTCGTAATCCATAGAATGTTTTAGGTGAAAGAGTTGGAGGATTCTGGCTTTGGAGAACTGGTGATGTCATTCACCAATTCAGGGAAAATGGGAAGGGGTGCAGCACGGATGAGGCAATAATCCATTCAGTTTTGACTCTGTTTGATTGGAGGTGCTATAAAATGCCCAGGTGAAAATGCCTGATAGGCACAGGGTTCGCATCTTCTAGAAGTTTGGGGATTGGCTCAACTGACAAGCATCAGCATGGAGGAGATCATCAGGCATTATGAGGAGAGTGAGAAGGTGTTTGATGCTGAAACTGTGGGGAACATCATCTTCCAAGGGTGGACGACAGACGGGGAGCCTGAGAAGTCAGAGAAACCGCTAGAAAATCCGATGGGTTGAGTCACAAATGTCAAGCAAGGGAGGACAGAGTTTCAAAAAGGAGAGAGTGCTACCCGAAAGGTCTGGAACACACTGTATTTGTGGCATTTGGCAAGAACACAGTCATTTGTGATGGAGAGCATTTTTCGTGGAAACCAGAATCCAGAGGGCAGAGGAATGACAAGGAAGCCAGGAAGCAGAAATAAGGGTGGACTGACTTTTCATATCAGGGCTTTGAAGGAGCAGGAACAGTAATAAAGGGAAAACAGTCCTATTAGATAAGTTTTTAAAGGTATATTTAAAAAAAATACATATAAGATGAGAACAGAGCCGTTTTTGCCTTAAAGGGAAGTTCCTGTCAGAAGACCAGGATCTGGCTGTGCATTCCCCTTTTCCCTCAGCCTTTCCATTCTCAGCACACATACTGATAATTTGAAATATTATTTTAATGTGCCTGAGGCATTTCTGGTAAATTGGATTATGTAATTCTTGAATTGCCTTTGAGGGTATGGTGCTTATATTGGCCAGTGTGGCAAAGAGAACCTAGTGTAGTGGGGGGAAAAAATCCCATGTATACTGCTCACAATCTATCTGACCTAAAGCAAATATTTAACTTCTCTGAACCTCAGATCCCTTGTGTGTAAAGAAGATGATAGTATATATTACATGGGATTATTTTGGAATTAGGGAAGATACGGAGTGTTCAACACCTCGCACATAAAATATATTCAGTAATTCTGAAGTCCCCTCACTTCCATTGAGAAGGGGACAAAAAATGTGGAGTCGCGTTGTTTATTATTACTTTCACTACTTCTACTGTTATTATGGTTACAGTTTTTATCCAGCACTGGTATTTTTTGGCAAGCCAGGTAACTGAAGGCGGTGGGGGGTTGGAATTCAGGGGTTCATCACTGGTTACCTTGTACATGGGAGATATATTCAGTAAATACTAGATAATCTAATGGATGAATCAGGGAGAGAGCCTGAGGCTGTAAATCCAATCCTTTTACTTTATAGAAAAGGAAACAGGTTCAGAGAGGTGATTCACTTTGTCCAAAGTTCAAACACAAGGTAAGGACAGTCGGGTTCAATGGCAGGCTTGTGTCGCTTTATCTACCCCAGTGGTTCTTAGCCTGGGGTGATCCTGTTGCCCAGGGGCTATATGACCAGGTCTGGGGGCATTTTTAATGTCAGAACTGGGGAGAGGGAGCTACTGGCATCTGGTGGATAGAGGCCAGGGGTGCAGAGAAACATCCAAGCACGGGACACGGGATAGCCACTACAACAAAGAATGGTCTGACCCAAAATGCTGGTAGTGCTGATATCGAGAAACCCTGACTCATGTTACACCAACATGGCAACACTCATTTACTGACTGCGTACTAGGTGGAAGCACCATTTTGATTTCATGGAAGCAACGGAGTTGTGAAGAGGTGATACCGTGAAGATAACCAAGGTGATGAACACTTGGTCCTTGTCCTTTGGGAGTTTGCAGTGTAGAGAAGGACATTCATTTAGTCACTGGGACATCTCCTTTGCAATGATTTCCAGCATGCGTGCATATCTGAGAGCACCAATTTTGTGTAATGTTTAAATTATGGCCATGTTAAAGCTTACAGTGAGTTTAAAGGGCTGCGATCTTAAATCTAAGCACAAAGGAGAAAAGAAACCCTCAAAATTTTACTTATACATATACTTCTTAAACATGATATTCTAATTTAACTCATACTTACAGGGAGGCCAAGTTTTCCAGAAAAGTGTAATGAGACTATTGTTTGTGGAGAAATGAAGGGGACACTATCCAAAGGAAATTAGACTGTTTCATATGCTGATGCTTCTGTAGTCTAATTATAGAGACAAAGCACGTAAATGGCAAGCTATTTAAGAATAGCACTATAGGAGGAGTCAAGATGGCGGAGAAGTAGCAGGCCGAGACTACTTCAGCTAGCCGGAGATCAGCTAGATAGCTTATCTAAAGATTGCAAACACCTGAAAATCCATCGGCAGATCGAAGAGAAGAAGAACAGCAATTCTGGAAACAGAAAAACAACCACTTTCTGAAAGGTAGGACCGGCGGAGAAGTGAATCCAAAGCGACGGGAAGATAGACCCCGGGGGGAGGGGCCGGCTCCCGGCAAGCGGCGGAGCAACCGCGCACAAAATCAGGACTTCTAAAAGTCTGTTCCGCTGAGGGACATCGCTCCAGAGGCTACCCGGGGCAAAGCCCACACGGGGTCAGCGTGGCCTCAGGTCCCGCAGGGTCAGAGAAGGATCGGGGGTGTCTGAGTGTCGCAGAGCTTGCGAGTATTGGAACGGGAAAGCCGGCTACAGAGACAGAGCCGACAGTAAGCTCGCAGCTCGGGGTGACCTTGAACCTGGATTGGAAGAATAAATATTGTGAAAATGTCTATGCTACCTAAAGCAATCTACACATTTAATGCAATTCCTATCAAAGTACCATCCATCTTTTTCAAAGAAATGGAACAAATAATTCTAAAATTTATATGGAACCAGAAAAGACCTAGAATAGCTAAAGGGATATTGAAAAAGAAAGCCAACGTTGGTGGCATCACAATTCCGGACTTCAAGCTCTATTACAAAGCTGTCATCATCAAGACAGCATGGTACTGGCACAAAAACAGACCCATAGATCAATGGAACAGAATAGAGAGCCCAGAAATAGACTCTCAACTCTATGGTCAACTAATCTTCGACAAAGCAGGAAAGAATGTCCAATGGAAAAAAGACAGCTTCTTCAATAAATGGTGCTGGGAAAATTGGACAGCCACATGCAGAAAAATGAAATTGGACCATTTCCTTACACCACACACGAAAATAGACTCAAAATGGATGAAGGACCTCAATGTGCGAAAGGAATCCATTAAAATCCTTGAGGAGAACACAGGCAGCAACCTCTTCGACCTCAGCCGCAGCAACATCTTCCTAGGAACAACGCAAAAGGCAAGGGAAGCAAGGGCAAAAATGAACTATTGGGATTTCATCAAGATCAAAAGCTTTTGCACAGCAAAGGAAACAGTTAACAAAATCAAAAGACAACTGACAGAATGGGAGAAGATATTTGCAAACGACATATCAGATAAAGGACTAGTGTCCAGAATCTATAAAGAACTTAGCAAGCTCAACACCCAAAGAACAAATAATCCAATCAAGAAATGGGCAGAGGACATGAACAGACATTTCTGCAAAGAAGACATCCAGATGGCCAACAGACACATGAAAAAGTGCTCCATATCACTCGGCATCAGGGAAATACAAATCAAAACCACAATGCGATATCACCTCACACCTGTCAGAATGGCTAAAATCAACAAGTCAGGAAATGACAGATGCTGGCGAGGATGCGGAGAAAGGGGAACCCTCCTACACTGTTGGTGGGAATGCAAGCTGGTGCAACCTCTCTGGAAAACAGCATGGAGATTCCTCAAAATGTTGAAAATAGAACTGCCCTATGACCCAGCAATTGCACTATTGGGTATTTACCCTAAAGATACAAACGTAGTGATCCAAAGGGGCACGTGTACTTGAATGTTTATAGCAGCAATGTCCACAATAGCCAAACTATGGAAAGAACCTAGATGTCCATCAACAGATGAATGGATCAAGAAGATGTGGTATATATACTCAATGGAATACTATGCAGCCATCAAAAGAAATGAAATCTTGCCATTTGCGACAACATGGATGGAACTAGAGTGTATCATGCTTAGCGAAATAAGTCAAGCGGAGAAAGACAACTATCATATGATCTCCCTGATATGAGGAAGTGGTGATGCAACATGGGGGCTTAAGTGGGTACGAGAAGAATAAATGAAAGAAGATGGGATTGGGAGGGAGACAAACCATAAGTGACTCTTAATCTCACAAAACAAACTGAGGGTTGCTGGGGGGAGGGGGTTTGGGAGAAAGGGGTGGTATTATGGACATTGGGGAGGGTATGTGTTTTGGTGAGTGCTGTGAAGTGTGTAAACCTGGTGATTCACAGACCTGTACCCCTGGGGATAAAAATATATGTTTATAAAAAATAAAAAATTATATTAAAAAAAAAGAATAGCACTATAAATATAGTGCTATTTTGTTTTAGGGAATTCAGAATTCATTTTGGAGAAATATACAGTGCTAGAAGCTCATGGACAAAATGTGGAAAAAAAGTATTTAATTGTGAATTAGAGAACGAAGCCATTTGTGGCTTTGTCAGATAATGCCTTCCAGAACACTTACAGTGCTGTAAGGTTAAGTTGTCTTCTGTGATGTCAGTTTCCTTGGGCCATACAAGGGAGAAGGTACCATGAGGGGAAGGAGCGCAAACAGCCATGAATTTTTGCCGTTTATACACTGCAGGGTTGTAAGTGCACTCATGGCCATTTGCCCTGGATCTTTTACTTGTATTGCTGTACTGGTGCAGGAAAATTCACAGCCATATCAATGGGAGGGACAGGACTTTTATCACATTTTGAAGGGGATAATACAGGAATCTCAGGAAACCATTCTTCTCTAGTCATGGGAGCAATTCTAAATCAAGTATCACAGTTTCTGATCTACTGCTTCTACATTTTCTTTCTTGGGATATTATTAAAGCCATAGGATCCTTCCCAGAGCAAGATAGATCGAACAGTGCAAGTGATTTTGTTAAAGATATCATTACACTTTCAAAGCCAACTAGCTTATTTGTAGATGGGCCAGACGTCCACCAGATGGCAGTAAACACTTATTTCCTAACGATGCAATGGATTTTGGATTTAATTAATTAGTAAAAAACTTGGTACTCAAGAACCTGTACATTGGTATAGAATCTTATGAATATTAGGTTTATAGTTTTGAATACCTCTGTGTTTAGTTTTCCATGCACTATATCAGCCATAGTTGGTGGTTTGTATGTTTGCGTATACATATATATAAATAAATATGATGGAAGAACACACAAACCAGGCCTTCCACACACACACATAAATACTATATATCAAAATATAAATTGCGCTGGCACATATAAGCACTTAATGAAGGTTATTTTTTACCTTCTTTTCTTTTCTAGAGTTGTCGGTCAGAATAATAGATTGTCTGAAATGTCAGGCATTGGAGACAAGAACATATACATATATAATTATTTGAAAAAATATACAAGTGATGATTTTAATGTTATATATCATCAAAATTGGTCAAAACACATTTCCTCATAAAAACCAACATTTTTGTTTTAAGAAAATGAGCCTATATTGTGGACTTGGGAGGGGTCTGTCTGCTTCTTACTATTGTGTTAGGTGAAAGTTGTACTTGTCTTTCATTTGATTGTGGCACAATCATGGTTTTCACTGCCTAACTATTTAGGGTATTTCTCTGTGCCTCTCTCTTTCTTTGCCACTTCTCTCTTCTGGCTTGTGACATTCTCTCCTTGACTTCTTCCTTTGGCCATTCAAATGAGGGCTCCCTTCAGGAGTTTGTACTGGGTCTTTGGTCTTCATAGTCTCCCTGTTATTCACCCCCACGGCTGCAGTGGGCCAGGAATTTGATCTCAGATATCCCACTGCCATTGCAACTCAATAAATATGTCTATGATTGAATCTTTTCTCTATCAAACAGTGCATTTTCTTAGTGAAATGTTGAAAACCTGCATCGTGGCAAACATACTTTTCTGTCTCAGTTTACACATTCTAATTCTACTGACTGTGTCTCCATGCCATCTTCTGCATTGGCTTTTTCCTTTATTCGGCATGATTATTTTTGTCAGGGCTCTGCTGCCTTCCTAGAACCAACTCGCTTGGTTTCTTTGCCTCTTTCATCCCTTTTCTCCATCTCCTACTAACTATGGCCAGTCGAGGATTTTTTTAATGTAGTGTTTTTGCAAATGCTTCCCCAGTAATATTCAAAATCTTTCTGAAGATGTAAACCCATTAGTTTATGGCTTAAAAGACCCATTGGTCTGGGCTGACTTGGATCCACCTTGGATCACACCCCTCCTCTTTATGGAGGCAGGAGGGATGTAACATGGTATTGTAACCAAAGGATGGAGTTTTGGAATCATAGGATCTGTGCTTCTGAGTGACCCTACCACTCACCAGTGGTATGACTTTGTACAGAAGACTTCACTTGAAGTGCCCCAGGGGCCTCATCTATAAAGTGGGGTGAAGAATCCCTCCTACGAGGGGGTGCCTGGGTGGCTCAGATGGTTGTGCGTCCAACTTGGATTTTGGCTCAGGTCATGATCTCAGCGTTTGTGAGATTGAGCCCCGAGTGGAGCCCCATACTCCAAGCTCAGCAGGGGGAGTCTTCTTGAGATTTTTTCTCTCCCTCTGCCCCCCAGCCCCATGGGCTGGCTCTTTCTCTCTCTAAAACAAACAAATAGACTTTTTTTTTTTTAAAGAAAGGTATCCCTTCTAATAGGACTGTAAGGGGAAATGAATTAACCTTTAAAAGCATATAAAAATATTTCATAAATGATGTTAATGGGTCTTTTCTGAACATGTGTCATTTTCTCATCTCTGTGCTGCCTATGTCCTTCCCCCGCACTGCCTGTGTCCTTTACTCTTTTCTTTATCTGCCAGTTATGATTCTACCCATTCTTCAAGGCTTATCTCAGATGCTACCTTCTCCATTAACAATTCTTTTTTAAAAAATATTTTACTTATTTATTTGAGAGAGAGAGCACGAGGCGGAGTGGAGCAGCCGAGGGAGCAGGTGGGGCTCGATGTGGGGCTTGATCCCAGGACCCTGAGATCATGACCTGAGCTGAAGGCAGACACTTAACTGACTGAGACACCCAGGCACCCCTCCATGAATAATTCTTGGCTAAATTTGCCCATCACAGATCCCTCCTTCCTCTGACCTGTATTATTTATAAATTAGTCATTCTTGTCTTATATCTCTTGTCACATTCTATTTTGTATTACAGCTAACTGTATTTATGTCTTATTTTCCTTCCTAGATTGTACTCTCTCATGGTTAGGGACCATATTCTCTTCATCTTTGCTAAAATACCATATGCCACAATGCTTTGCCCATTATAGATGTTCTATTAATATTTATTGAATAAATGATTGAAGAGCATATTAGGTCTCTCAAAGGGAAAAAAATTCTCTCTCTAATGCCAGATTTATAATTTATTTTTTAACATAAGGAAATATTTTCTTTAAAGTCCTGAAAGATTCAGGAATCTTCACATGCCCATGTCTTTTTTCCCTTTCTTTAGAAATAATATTTTTTTTGGCTTACCCTTAGTCTAATTACTTTAATAATTACTGCTCTCATATTCAGAGGAGGAAAGCAGCAGTATAATTAAAACATACATGAAAGCATATATTTATTTGGTCTTCAATTAATATTGGTGAATTTATATAGGCATAGATTATTTGGGTGGCTTCTCCCCTTCCTCCTTCTTCCCCTCCTCTTCTTCTTTCTCTTTGTTATTATTATCACTTTAATGAATTTACTTAAGCAGTAACTCCACATTAATCATTTAAAAAAACCCCACGTTACAGCCAGAGAGACACAAGATGAGGCAAAGTCTTAACTGATCAGCACCATCTTTAGTCTTATTGCCAAAGACATGAATATATAAAATTTGATGAAATATAATTAGTATGATTAAGCTTTGGTCATAGACTTTTCTCATTGAACAGATGAGGACTCTGGGTTCCAAGGTTAGGTGACCTTTCCTGAAGCTCATGGGTATCTCCTCCCAGGGCAGAGCCTGGAGTCCAGTTCCCAGACTTCTCTTAGGGATTGAACTTAGGGATTGAGATGAGTGACCCAAGAGGGTGAAATATATGAAGACAGAATTTCAGAAAGTAATGTCTTTGGGATGGAACATAACTTACATTTCAGAAGGCATACATGATTTTGTGTTAATTCCTGTTCCTTTACACATTTTAGGTAGGACACATCATGGTTTCCAGCACGGGTTCCCTTCACAGTGTCTGTGGCCAACTACTCAAATGCTTATTGAATGAATGCTTTGACCATGAGATATATCTTTGGCTAAACATGCTACATATATTTTGGAAATAATTTAACTATAATTTTAGTATGGCTATTTTTTTAATTTGAAAAAAAATCTGAATTGTTCAAATTGAAAACAAATTTAAAAATACGAACCAGTAATGCTTGACTAAAATAGCTAGATAAACCCCTCCTGGGCACTGTGCTGGAACTGTCATGACTACTAAAGAAAAGTGTGTCTTCTTGTGTTTGATTCATCAGTACATGAAAAGCCAGTTAATTCCCTATCTTTTTGGCTTTCTACCTTTCACTCTTGGATTCCAAAAGCAAGAATAAGCCGGTTTTGGAATTAATTCTTTTATTTGTCATTCAAGGGAACTTAAGGAGCCTGAGATACACATCTCCAAAGAAAAAGTCCTGCCTCAAATCTGCCTAGTTTCTGGCCTAACACTCAGGGGCAGCTTGTAACTGGATTCCCCTTTTCTTGCCCCCTCCCCTGCCTTCCTTTGTTAGTCAGTTTAACTGAGACTCTGGCATGTGACTCTTGGGCTGGGTTCTCTGCTTTCTTTCCACTCCTCTCCCTGGTACCTCTTTTCTCTCCCCCAATTTCTGATTTGTTTAACCACAATTTAGTTTTATCTGACTTTCAATTTTAGTATATGTGCTGCCGAAGCGAGCACTTTATCTGACTTTCAAATTGGTGTAAATGGAGTCATACAGTGTCTGGTTTTCTACCTACAATATCTTTAAAAATTAGTATATAACTGACATATAACCTTTTATTAGTTTTGATGTACAACATAATGATTTGGTATGTGTCTATATTGTGAAATGATTACCGCAGTTAAGTCTGCCTAACGGCCATCACCACACATCCTTTCTGCATGAGAACTTTTAAGATCTACTTTCTTGGCAGCGTTCAAACATGCAGTACAGTATTGTTAACTATAATCGCCATGCTGGGCATTGGTTGTATCCTCAGGACATATTTTCTTCTAACTTGAGTTAGTACCTTTTGACCACCTTTACCTATTGCGCTCATGCCCCATCTCCCACCTCTGGGAACCCAGCACTCTGTTCTCTGTATCTCTGAGCTCAGTTTGTTTTCGATTCCACAAATAAATGAGATCTTATGGTAGTTGTTTTTCTCTTACTTTTTTCAGATAGCACAGGGTTGTTAAGGTCCATCCAATATCGTGGCAAATGATAGCATTTCATTCTTTTTTATCGCTGAACAGTATTCCATTGTCTGTGTCTTTGAGACCCAGCCTTTTTGCCATATCAGTAGCTCATCGTGTTTATTACTGAGTAGTCCTCCATTGTTTGAAAATGCCACACTTGATTTATCCGTTCTCCTGTTACATGGTAAGCATTTTTGTCTAAATCTAATTTCTGGCTCTATTTTATGTCCCTATCATTGTTTTCCCTTTTGTCTCCTCTGCTCATTGTCCTCAAATGAATGTGTCAGTCCGTTTTAGTGGATTTTCCTGGGGTATGGTCACCTCTGCATACACAGTTCTTCAGCTGGGCAAAGCTTTATTTTCTATTATCTTTGATCATTGCTTGTATCCCACTAATTTTCTCTTCCTTTTCAGTACACCTGTTGTCCATCAATTGATAGGCCCTTCTCTGGTCCTCCCAGGACTACTTGCTTTTTCCTAATTTTTATTTCTTCATACGTTTCCTCTATATTGAGGGATGGCTGTTCCATTTTTTTTTTTATGCTCTGCATCGCTCATTACCTGCAGCATCAACTGTGCTTTTATTGCTGCCAAAATGGAGTTTAATTTTGTATTTGCGTTTTCATTTTTAGTGAAATCTTTCTTTTTATAATTCTTTATATTTGTATATTATTATTTATGTTATTTGTATTATGTTTTCAGCTGTTCATTTTATTCTGTTGTCCTTACCTAGAGGAAATGTTTACTTACACTTTCTTGAATATGCCAACCATTTCCTGAAAGTTGATTTTGCATCCTACCATAGAAGATATTCAGAAAGACTCTGGGAAAATAATGTCCCCTCATAACATGGTTTTTAATCGGTCCCATGTTGTTTTTTCTTTTCCTTCCTTCCTTACTATCCCCAGACAAGGGGGCTCTGTGCAGAACCAGATGGGTTGAGTGGATGGTCATTTTGTTCTATTTTTTAAAAATTCTTGATCCTTTTTCTCAGTTGTTAGCCGGAGGGCTACACTGCCGTTGTAGGTCTTAGGTCCAGCACATGGTGACTCTGCCTACCTGGGCTCTACGGTCCTTGCCTCTCTCTCCTACCCCTTTGCTATTTCTACAATGTCAGGCAGTGTAATTCCCCCATACAAAGCCACTCTTCTTGCTCTTTCTTTCTTCAGGAAGTGTTCTTCGAAAGCCCTCTGCTATCATCTGCCCCCTTGACTCTCTGCCTATTTGTTTTCTAAGATTTGTCACATTTCTGTGGTCATGAGAGGACAGAGGTAGCAGGGACAGTGAATGGGAGTCCTGGGGAGACAGGTTTCTGCTTAGTCTAACAAGGGCTCCTCAGTGGTACACACTTCTGTGTGGGGTTTTGGTGTCTGAGTGAATGGACAAACAGCAGCAGCCGTAGCAAGTAGCCTGTGTTCACAAGGCTGTTAGCTTGAAGTGAGGTGGAGTGAGCTGAGTCCTCAGAGAAAACCTTGGGGCCGTGTCTGCTTCTCCCTCAGCACCAGCTGCTTTGTGAAAGACCGCCAATCCATTGTAGATTTGGGAGTAGGTTGTTTTTCAGTCTTAGTTTTGAATGAAATTCAGACTTTTTTTTTTTTCTTTTGCTCTGTTTTGCCTTTGATCCTTTTCAGCACCTTTGCTGATATTTAATAATAAGTTGTGAGAACATTCCTCGGAGCTACTAGCCAAGTGCCATTCTGAGGAAGACTCTTGACCTTACATTTTAAATGGTGACTTTAATGCCTGGGGTCACATGTTACAGACACCAACTGATTCATGTTCAAATAGTTAAAATCAAGTGAACAACTCATTATTTAGAGAAAAAAACACCTTATAAGTCTGTTGTTTTACAAATTATGAACTAGTTGTTTCAGTACAACACAGACATTTTTTGGGACTGTGTCATTGGACGGGAGTCGGGAGGTATGCATTCTGGCCAGCTGGAAATGTGTGGGCCGACACTCGGCATATCCGGAACTCATCTATCTTTGTTGACCCCTAACACCCACACAACACTCATGCACTAATCTTCATATCCGGTATATAGCTCTTTTTTTGCTCAATATTCTCTTCTGGTGTATATAGCCTATGGAGCATGATACTGAATCATTGTCACTAAGACTTTCCTTTGGTCTAATTCTAAAAAAAATTGAGTTATTGGTTAAAGGCAGATTTTGTGGTGGGCAAGATGATGAATTCTCTTGAAGGCTTTCTTGGAGGATGCGAGATTGTCAGCTCTTAACTTGTTCAAAGATGTCAACTATTCTAATGTAAACAAAAGCCATAGACATGACATTTTAGCTCATGTCTCCTGCCACTAGAGTTTGAAGGTGATATTTTAAATTGTAATATTTTAGTAATGGTTTCTTTCTTAGTTTTTTTTATATTGAATTTAGTTAAGGATACAATAGTGAAATGAATTAAAGATCATTGATCTTGTTAATTTGCTTTTCATAAAGATTCAAAACTGTTTTTGTAATTTTTAATTTTTAATTTTTTTAGCTTAATCCTGATTATCGAGATGCTCAAAATGAAGGAAAAAATATGGTGAGTGAAATTGTTTTTTTTCCCTCCAAAATTCCAAATATATTGTTTATATTTTATATGAACAAATTGAGAAGTTAATAGAAAATTGAAGACGAGGGATTCTGAGAGATTCTCTGACTAGAGGCTGTGGATCACAGATAAAAAGTAAAAGATGACATGGCTTACATTATAAAAAAATGTTCAGTAATGGGTATTTAAGGAGATTTGTAGCAACTTGGAGGCCATTTATGATAGAACACTGAAGGCAGTGGGCATCTGGGAGATACGGTGTAGGTTTAGTTTTCAAAAGTACACAGATGTTTAGGAAGGAGAAATTGAATTATGGCATGATATTAAAAGAGGACAATGGAACAATCCTTTCTGATTGAAAATAACTTGAGTTCTATTTATGGGGAGAAATTGAGGCATCAAACAGCTGTATGACTGATTTTTCTGATATTCTAAAACATGCTACTCAGAAAATCTCAATCTTATTTTAAAGCCAACTTTCATTAAGATATTTATTATTATGCAGTCTGCTCTTTCATCATCATTTGTAAAGAGGATGACTGATTATAACAACATGACTTAATTCAATAGAAAATTCTGAAGTGGAGGATATTTGGTGTGTTACAGAAAAAACCTGGTTGATGGGATGGATTTATGTACCTATCTCTATGTGTTTATATAGTTTAGCAATCTAGCTAGACATTTTAATGTTAAATAGATACAGTCTATAATTTAATTTTCTTAGGAGTTTAGCAGTCTCTTTCAGAATTGCTAAGGATTATTACTGCATCATTCAAAATTCTATCCTTCCACAGAGAGTGTTGTAATATTTAATTGAAATAATTTCTGTCTTTGCATTGGCTCTCAGCTTTATGTTTTATGAGAATATTGATATGGGGGAGGTGAACCAAATCAGAATTTCTGGACCTGAGTCAGTCCTGTTTGACTTCTTTCTCCATCTGACTATTAGATTTACAATAGAAATAAAGCTGAAGTAACAAGTCATTGGCCTAATGAAAACTGTAATTTGTGTTAAAATGTCCCTAAACACAGAAGTAGGTTTCTTAGATCAGTTGGATCACTCATTTCTAATTCAGTTTTATGCCCTGTGTGGACTCTTCTCTCCTCGGTTTTCAAATAGCTAGCCCAGGATTGTTGGGTTCTCATTTTCCTGTGATTTGGAAAAACACCATCCATAACCACATTGAAAAGCTTCTTTTGAGAGTCTTTGGTTCTTGCTGTAAGCTGGGCAATAGTCTCTAACCAAAGACTACCAGAAAGACACCTGTTCTTGAACGAGTGGAGTTAATGACACGTTGCACTTACATCCCCTGGGAACTGTGGGGCCTCTCAGATGGCGATAGAAAGAACCTGTGGATTTGGAGTTATACAAGATGACTTTGGGAGGATTTAAGGAAGGGGGCTTACTGTAGATAGGAATGCTGTCAGGAAGAGACATTTTCTCTATAGGAAGGGCAGGTGAGAGCTAGGCTAAGGTTGTAAGTGCTATAGGAAGCAGCACCCATTAGGGGAGAGGGATCTTAAATAGTGTCTATGGCTTGGACAACATTCCCATTTTGTTAGTGTTCAGACACGATTGTGGAGTGGCCAGGTCTGATGTTGACATTCTATGAAATTGGTCGTGTTCACAGGAGGACACTGTGACCTATCCACAAATGTTGGGGTGCTCCTGGCCACATTGAGCCTGCCTGATCATACTGGGCCAAACTTCAGATGTCAGGGTTGCTTTTCTCTTGCTCAAGGGTCTTTGTTTATGATATTCTATGTGAGTTCAGCATTGTTATGAACCAGGGGAGTTCTACTTCTCACACCACCGTTGACTTGTGTCACTTTGGACATGTCAGATAGCCCTCCCGAGACTCCTTTTCCTACCCAAATGCTGGGTTGAGGAGGTTTGCTGTGTGTGTCACCTATATGCCATGAGGTTAACATTCCATCAGATAAAAGGAAACTCTTTGAATCCAAGATGTTAGTAGGTGAAAAATGTACGTTATTTCTATTGAAAGGGCATCACCCCCAAGCTTCAAATTGTGCAGTTGAATTCCATCTCTTTGCTTATCTCCTTTCAGCTACATACTGTTTGGTGAGGCTACTGATGATGGTTCTGGGCAGAGCTGACTGGAGAAGAAAGAGTAGGGAGGTTTAGAAAGCAGTATAGGATCCATGAGGTTTGCTGTTTGCGTCGATCAAGCTTTAAGTTAGACTTTGTAGATGTGTTTCCTTTATGTTTTGAAGTACAAGTTCTTCCTTCACCTGTAAAGGTGACAAAGAGCACTTTTCTGTGAGAGGGTTGTTACCAGAAACACTTTAATTGCATATAACACAGGTGGGTCTGCTTTGCCCTAGAAGTTTATGGCTGGATCTCATCTGCCATCCGAGAGAGGACCAACTGGATACATTTGATTTCATTTTTTTTTCTATCCTTAATCCCTAGCTTGAAAGTAAATAAAACCAAAAATATGGAACAGTAAAGCTAACAATATGGCTTCTCATTTTATAGACCATTTTCCACCTAGCAGTAATTATGTTTCTGTCTAAAAAAAGAAAACGAAGGAGCAGTTAGAGCTTAGCCTGTGAAAAATGAAATCAATTTCCCCAACCAGAATGCTATCTCACCTCAGATCTGGGTTCCAGTAACAACTGAGTTCACTGTGACCATGCTAATTATTTTTCTTTCCAAATTTTCCCTCATGTTCTCTATTTAATATCCAGTTAATATTTTTCCTGTAATTTAGAAACCTTTATCAAAATGTTGCCTTCCATTTTTGAAGTCTCAAAGGTTAATGCATGGTGCCACTGAAATGAGGCGGTGTGTGTCGGAGCTCCCATTAAGACCCAAATTGCTGTATTTATTCTACAAAGGAGCCTATTATTTCCAATCTTACAAATGTACAGCATCCACAGGGACCCTGTAAACATTGGAACTGTGTCAAGCCCAGCTGGGAACCTGACAGTCATTAGTTTCTTCTCCTTGAAAGGCTGCATCTTTTCAAATGGCTCTTTGAAGGGGATTTTTTTTTTTTTTGGACTAACACCACCCATTTGCACATTACCATATTGATGTGGAATGTGATCTGATTTTTCAAGGGAGTGTCTTTGTCTATGCTGGGGATTCTCAACCTTAGCCATATTGATAGATTGGCCTGGAGAATTCTTTGTTGTGGGGATGTGTCCTTTGCACTGTCAGGTGTCTGGCAGACCTATAGACTCTGCTCACTAGATGTCACTGATGGCCTTCCTGCCTCCCCCCTCCCCCCGCCGTTGGGGCAACTAAACATGCGTCTGGAAATTGTGAAATCTCCCCCTCCTTACCACCCCCTTTCCCAGGGTCTGGGCTCTCTCCTCATTGATGACCACCAGTCTTTATGCATAGACATACATAAATAGCAGTATTCTAGGAACCATGATACTTGGCTGACATGCATTGGAAAATTCTATTTTATAGGCTTTTTTGGGGGGGGCCAGATTATCAACAAAGACCCCCAAATTTCCTTAAGTTTATACTCTATACTCATGACTGGTAAGGTGATATGGAAAAAGGGTCATTAAGAATGAGTTTAAGAGTAACAGTGTCTTAAGGAACCTGGCAAGGGAAGAAGTGTCTGCACCTTTAAATGGCAGGGTTATGTCTGTTACATAAAGTCAGCAGCGAGAGCCCTGGAGGGTCTGACCAAAAACACAGATGCCTGCACATCATTATGCTGCCTTGGCTGTGACCGCATGCAGTCTGCAGCAGCCCTGAAAATGCATACGTTCTTTCTTACAGAATGTCTCTGGCTCCTAACAACAGAATTGCAACGTGATGTCTCTGCTAAAAATTCGATGACTCACAAATGAGTCAACAGAGAAGGTGTTACAGGAGGCTAAGGGCTATGACTCCACTGGCAGGCCCCAGGCCAGGCAGGAGAAGCCGGGAGAGCCATTTGTATAACCCGAGAGGCTGTGTGCCTTTCCTTCCACGTGAAAATGCCAGTTTTATAAGAGACCAGCAGACTAGGTTAACATTCAGAGGCTCTGCATTCCCGAAATTGAGGGTTTTGGATAGCTAGCTGATAGGAAATCTAACACCTGTTTAAGCTCTGTTGTACTTTAAATGTATTTTCATGATGCAAGAAGGGAGGGCGTTTCGCTTCGGTAATTCTGTGTGGGGAACTAGTTTTTTTGTGTCTTGTTTCTTATTTAAAAAATGTATGGGTTTACAAACAGAAGCCACAGGCATACCATTTTGAACAGAACTGCCTTTCTATTATAGACATATAATGTTGATTCTTCTTATAGATTGAAGCTTGAGCCATAAATTTAAAAATTATATATTTATAACTCTTCATTCACGTTTTATTGTTTACGAATTTTGAGGGGCTGTCTTGAAATTTACTGTGGAACTATTTCCAAAGCAGTGTTTGTTAAGCAAAATATCAGAGTGCGAGATTAAAAACAAAATGTATAGCACTGCTTTAAAAAACTGCAAAAGATCTTAGAAATTCTTTTGCACACGTAAATAATTGTTATGCTATTTGTAAACGGAATTTATCTCTTCATTAATCTTCTTTCTCCTCCTGCCCTGGGACCTAAGCAAATTATTTAGGGGTGTAGTGGTACATTCCACTTATCCTATGTAATTAAAATTAAACCACAGGTCCTCAATAGTATGAGTAATTCAGAGGAACCTCTTTTAATTAGCCATAATAAGTGAGGTTTTCCTATGTTTGGAAAAAAAATGTTGTTGTTAATTGTAAGTGTCAAAATTGAAAGGTTCCTTACTACTCTTGTTGGGAAACTGCATATTACCAAAGGGGTGGGGTAGGAAGACAATCTAGAAACCTGGATCTGCTTTCTTTTTGTAAGTCTAGAAAATTTATTTTCTGAACATTTCAAAAGGAGGGTATATACAGTAGGATTGACTTGTACTAAATGAACTCACAGGGGACTGATATATAAACCACAATGCCAACTTTCATCTCTAAGTAAATCTAAATCATTGGGTCAGTTCATGCATTTTCCTTGATAGAAAATCTATAGCAAAAACTAAGTTATAATTAGAAGATTGGTGTGCAAGAGGCTCAGGAAATTAGATGACACATATTCTTTTTCGGGATATGGCATTCCTCTGAAAAGACCAGAATATTAATTTTTTGCATCTGCACTCGCAATGATGAAAGAAGCTATCAAATCTTATTCACTGAATCTCTATTTATTTAGGTTACATGTTCATCTTCTGTTAATAAAGACTTTCTTCAAACATGGGTCAATATAATTGATTAAATTATATTTTCCTTAATTAAAGTCATATTTTATTTGTGCGTTTCTTAAAATCTACTGAAGCTACTTGTTTTCAAATTCCTTTGCCTACCTATTCAAAAAATCCTTTGGGTGATTTCTACAACTGACTAATCTTGTCCATTATTTCTGTGTTTTACGATGTGAGTCAGTCTCCTCTCACATGTATTAATTAACGTTCGTAATGTTGGTGGTTCTTTCTTTTGGCCGCAGTAGCATTGTAGAGTCTAAAAAACAGTTCTTTAAGGGTATTTCTTTGTGACTATAATTCTCCTGGTCTGTTTCTCCTCAAGTTTTTATCTTATGAGGATTATAACTGAAGCAAACTTCCTCTTCTTTCTTTCAGAATTATTACTT
This sequence comes from Mustela putorius furo, assembly GCF_011764305.1. Lineage (NCBI taxonomy): Eukaryota > Metazoa > Chordata > Mammalia > Carnivora > Mustelidae > Mustela > Mustela putorius. The sequence goes on along the minus strand of NW_025422368.1, from coordinate 23,281,135 downwards.
CCTCTTCTTAAACCTTCTTCTTCTTCCTCTCTTGGTTTTCTTTTTCATCATAGTCATCATTTTCAATATCAAATGTTACCACCATTTTTACCACTGAGAAGGAATTCCTAGTTGCATGTGGTGTTCTCCTGGGCCCCCAATAAAAGGATTCTTTAGAGCTTCTTGAGACTTTCTTGCCTTCAGCTATTTGCAGTTAGGCAGAAGTGTGGTTCCTGTGTCACCATTATGATCCAGGCAAATGCTTCTTTGCCATCCATAGTTTAGTATAACCCCTGAATTTTCATGTCGAGCTACATGGCAGACATCAATGAAACAGTGACCTTCAGAGTTCGTTTGTTCCTTCCTTCCTTCCTTCCTTCCTTCCTTCCATTTCTTTCTTTCCTTCCTCCTTTCCTCTCTTCCCTCCTTCCCTTCCTTGTTCCTTTCCCTTCCCTGTCATTTCCTCTTCTATCTTTCAGAATTATTACTTCCTCTTCTTAAACCTTCTTCTTCTTCCTCTCTTGGTTTTCTTCTTTCCCTCCATGAGGTTAACATTCCATCAGATAAAAGGAAACTCTTTGAATCCAAGATGTTAGTAGGTGAAAAATGTATGTTATTTCTATTTTATTGAGATATAATTGAGATATAATTTTATTGAGATATAATTCACATTCTGTAAAATTTTATTTATAAAATAGAATAACTTTATTGAGATATAATTCACATACTGTAAAATTCTTTATTGAGATAGAATTCACATACCGTAAAATTCAATTTATAAAAATATATAACTCTGTGTCTTTTAATACATTCACAGAGCTCCAAAATTATAGCCACTATCAAATTTACAACTTTTTTCTCTCCTTCAGGAGAATGCCTAAATCCATCAACAGTCACTCCCCATTTCTCCCTGCAGGTTCTGGCCGCCATGAATCTACTCTCTCTATAAAGATTTGCCTATTCTGGACCTTTCCTATATGGGCTCATAGAATATATAGACTTTTGTATCTGACTTCTTTCACTTAGCATAATGTTTTCAAAGTTCATGCATGTTGTAGCTTGGATCTGTACTCCATTCCTTTATGAGCAGATAATATGCCATTGTGCATATATACCCCATTTTGTTTGCCCATTCATTATCTGATGAACATTTGGATTGTATCCTCATCTTGGCCTTTAGAAATGCTGCTGTGAACATTGATGGACAAGTTTTGGTGTGGAAATGTATTTTCATTTTTCTTTGATAGAAAGCCTAGACTTTGAATTGTTGGTCGTATTTTTAACATTCTGCCAAACTGCCAAACTCTTCTGAAATGGCCATGCCATTTTATGTTCCCCCAGCAATATATGGCTGTTACAACTTCTCTGTGTTCTCACTAACACTTCTTGTTGTCTGTCTCTTTGGTTATAGCTGTCCTAGTGCATTTTACTAATTAGTAATGATGTTGGCCATCTTTGCACGTGTTTCTTGGCCATTTGAATATCTTCTATGGATAAATATCTATTCAAATCTTTTGCTCAATTTTTAATTGGGTTGTCTTTATTATTGAGTTGTAAGTGTTCTTTATGTATTCTGGATATAGTCCCCTTCTCAGGCAAATGACTTACAAATATTTTCTCTCATCCTGGTTTTTTCTTTTTTAATGGACACAATTTTTAAGGGCAATTTTAGGTTTATTGCAAAATTCAGTGGAAAGTACACATTTCTCTATATCCCTGCCACCACACAAGCACAGCCTCCCTCGTATCAACATTTGACACCAGAATGGCACATTTGCTACACTGATTAATCTATTTAACATATTATTACAATCCAAAATCTGTAGTTTACATTAGGGTTCACTCTTGGCTTTGTACGTTCTCTGAATTTTGATAAAAGTAGCCATCATTTGATATGCATCCATTATTAAAATATCATGCAGAATAGTCTCACTGCTCTAAAAATCTTATGTGCTCTGTCTTTTCATTCCTTTCTCCCCTCCCCCCACCACTCCCTGACAACCATTGATCTTTTTACTGTCTTCATAGTTTTGTTGTTTTTGGAATGTCATACGATTGGAATCATATAGTAGGTAGCCTTTTCAGACTGGCTTCTTTCACTCGGCAATATATATTTTAATGTTCTGACATGTCTTTGAGGTTTGAGAGCTCATTTCTTTTTAGCACTGAGTAATAGTCCATTGTCTGGATGTCCAACGGTTTGTTTATCCATTAGCCTACTGCAGGACATCTTGGTCCCTTACGTGTTTTGGCAATGACAAGTAGAGCTGCTCTAGACATCTATTTGTAAGTTTTTGTGTGCGTATTTTGTTTAATACTAAGGAGCATAATTGCTGGGTCATATGTTATAGGGTATGCTTTGTTCTGTGGGAAACCACCAAATAGTCTTCCAATGTAGCTGTACCGTTTTGCATTCCCCTAGCAATCAGTTTGAGTTTCTGTTGCTCTACATCCTTGTCAGTATTTGCAGTCCTCAGAGTTTTGGATTCATTCATTCTAATAGGTGTGTGTGTGTGGTTAGCTCATTATTGTGAGTGGCATCTCATTATGTAATTTGCAACTCCCTAATGACATATGATGCTGATCATTGTTTCACATCTTTATTTGCCATCTGTATGGCTTTTTCAGTGAGGTGTCTGTTCAGGTCTTTCACCCACTTTTAAATTGGGAAATGTGTTTTATTAATGCTGAAGTTTGAGTGTTTTTTGCATATTTTGGGTAAGAGTCTTTTATTAGATACGTATTTTTGCAAATATTTTCTCCTAGTTTGTGGCTTGTCTTTTCATTCTCTTGATGGTGTCTTTCACAGAGCAGAAGAAACTGGTTTTCATGAAAGCCAATTTATTAGCTGTTTGTCTCAGGGGTGGTGCCCTCAGTGTTGTACTGCTCTTGTATACTCCTGTTTTTCTTCTAGAATATCACATTCCTTTCCCTTTCCTTTGCCTTGCTTCCACCTTTCCATTCCAACTATTTCTTTTTCCTTGAAGATCTTCCTCCTAATCCATTCTGAGAGTTGAAATGCAGGAAATAAACAGAACTGTACAAAGGCTCTTCAAATTTCAGGAGAGAATAACTAAAATTAAACCTAAATGTTTTCAAGACCCAGAAGAATATATTCCAAATGATAGAATTTCACTTGAGTAGTTACTGTCAGAAATTTATTTGGGAAGAACTCTTAGCTCACAGATGATCTTTCAAGACCCTTCCCAATCTCAAGATTCAGAAGCCTAAGCTTTGTGTTACCTGGGTAGCCGTCTCCCCCAACTCATTTGTCTGGCCAGGATACTCTTATTGGGCTACTTAAAGACATTTAGATTGTTTTTTTTCCTCAGGATATGAGGGTGTTTCTGTCCCTCACAGATTGTGTCTTCAATTCAGATCAGATCACTGTGAAAATGTGTCTCATGACCCATGAGAATTTTTTCAGAAGACCTAAGAAAGGTTCTTACTTGTGAGTTCTTTCCTGCCCTTTGAGGAGTAGGTCAGTGAGTGTTTGAGGCCTCAGTCTAGGCCACTGGCTTTGGTTGGCTTTGGCTTGAGGGGTGGTTAGTTGAATTTGGGGTTGGGTATTGACTACCACAACCTACTGCTCCCTTCTTCTTCTTTCCTCCTCCTCCTTCCTTTTTCTTATTTCCCTCTCTTCTGCTTTCCTCATTCTTCATCAAAGGTAGGCAATGGCATTTATCTCTTGGTTTGAAGGAAATGATAATATTCATCTTACTTCCTTTCAAATTTTTGTTGTAAGGTTAATGAGAACAGCAATGGCTTTGGTATTATGAGAAGCTCTGTGTAAATTCACATATATGGTTTTCTTACTGTTTTTGCATTTTCCCCTGTATCTCTGCATTCCCTTATAATGTACACTAAGTTAGTTAAGTGTGTTTTTTCTTCTGATCAATAAGTATAGTTAGTTATACTTACTGATTAGAAACAGCTTTTATGGCTAACGGGGAGAGTTTGTCAGACTCGTGCTTTCATTTAACTCTGAATTTTGGTCTCGTTAGAAGACATGTAAATCAAAGATGTCAGGAGCTACCAGGTACTTCTGGGCTATGTGAGATTTAGCAGCTAACAGTCTTGCTCCTGCTTCAGGACCCTGGGGGTTCCTCTGCCCATTCACAGTTCAGTGGTGCTACCAATTTGCACACCATTTGAGAAGACATAAGAATTAAACTGCATAGGAAATGACATTCACAATCTTGGGATGGAACTTCAAGTGAATGTTTTGGAATGATTGGGTGTGACATCTCATTGTCATAGTGGCCATTAAACACTGCTTGTCATTGGGCATAGACTGCTTTCATCTGCTTTTCAAATCCCCCTCCTCTTCCCCACTTTCATTTGGCTTCTTGTGATGGTAGAGTGATACTCTCTCTCTCTACTTCTCTAAAATTTCATTTCTTTCAATAAATATGTGTAGTAATTATATTTATGTATGTAATTACCAATCTCATATTACATTTGCTGTATCAGCTTTTGGTTTCTGGTGCATCATGTTCTTCCACAGGGATTGAAACTTGCTTCAAATAAATATATATAATTACTAATCTTATGTGGTTACCAGCTTAAAATGGGGAATTTTGGAAATATTGACTGAGTTTTGCATCATCATGTGGGCTTCTGCTTGTGAAGATCCCATTTTATTTCACTGTATTTGCCATTATAATATGTTTTTGGATTTAATGGAATAAGCCAATGAACTGAATAGGAATATTGCTGTTGATTCCTCTTCCTCCCTGTTGTGTTCTGGGAGTTGGTCAGGAACTCTGAGATACTGCCATGTTGACTCTTGAGTTTATGAAATCTAGACGATTCCACACACTATTTCTTCACTCTGTTTGTTTTAAATGTGGGATGGTCAAAACTACTATGTAAATTGGTTTAAGACATGGTAAAGGAATTCACAACTATTATGACTGTTAGTGCTTTGATATTTGCCCAGATCAAGCCATCTCTCCAGGAGTGTGTGACTTAACACTATTGATAATAGCTACTTCAAGGGCTGTCAGGCCTGACCTGCTCTCTCTGGATGATGTGAAACAGACATCTCTATGATCTAATGAAGAAATAACGGGCAGATTTAAATCTTATCTCCTGATTAATTGGAGAATATAGTAAGAAACCTGTTAAAAGTAAATAATTTGTACCTCCGCAACAGAGAGATGGAGATCTTCCAACTTCAAAGAAGAAACGCCAGGCTGGGGAGAAGATCATGTATACTTTAGTCTCAGTCCCACATGGAAATGACATTGCATCCCTGTTCGAGCTGGATGCCACAACTCTTCAGAGAGCTGACTGCCTGGTTCCAAGGTAAAAAAAAATAAAAATAAAAATAAAAAATAAAAACTATACAATAAATAGTAAGATTTCTTTGAGTAATTGTAATGGTAGGTAAGGAATTAACATCTAATGTTGATAGAATTTTTGTGATATCTAGGGAGCAAGCATAAGAAAAGAATAGTGTATAAAAATCATGCGAGATTCTTTTGTGAGAAGATTCACATAGTTTGTTTTATTCTCATAAATAATTAAAGCATGCAGGACCAAAGAATTCTGAAAAATTCATAAGAATTATTTATTCTTATTACTTGTATGGCCTTTGCTTACTAACATGAAAAATGATCAAGGAGCATTTCTATTCGTATTTACTTTTTTTTTTCCCTATCAGTACTTATATCATTTATTTCTATTATGTCAAGTTCCAGGTTTCTTTCATTCATTCATTCATGCATTCATCCCTTTGTTCATTATTTAGTCATTCAGCCAGTAAATCTTTATTGCACTTAACAGACATTGCCCTTGGCATTGGGAAGAGAACTGAACAAACTTAAATTCAAATAAGGAAGAGAGGCAATAGACAAACCATAAAATAGGAGGTCAGGTAATACAAATGCTTTGAGAAAATAATTGCAGAGAGAGTTGTATTAGGTAGTATGACTGTTCAGAAATGGCTTCTCTGATTTAGGACATTTGAGAAAAGACCTGAATGTTTTGAGAGATCAGGTCCTCCCCATTGGGAGTGTCTCAAGCAGCAGGAGCATGAAATGGAAAAGTCTTGAAATTTAGTAGGTGTGCTGAAGTACCAGCTAGGAGACCAACTGGACCTAAGTGAGTGATGGGTGAGAAAGTGGAAGTGGTAATGAGGTAGCCAGAACTTAATGTGAGACAATGTCTTATATTCTTTCGCTTGGATTTGATTATTTTAATTAATCTCTTTTGCCTGCCACTGTCTCTCTTCCAACAGTTGCACTATGATATACTCTCTAAGTGTATGAGGGAGTCTTGCCCATATCCTTAGATCTAGTGGGATGGTTCTAAACTGTCTTTGATAGAGCATTATTGTACTTGGATTTGAGAGGATGGCAGTGGTTATACTGAAGGTACCCACATAAGATGCAGACACCATTGTGTAGGTTACTTCCAGGGAGGGTTGCTGCACTAGCACTGTTTAGAAACACAGCTCCTTGAGCTTCCCAAGGCATTTCCTGGTTATTCTTGTTCATGAGAAATGGTTCTAAACTGTCGTTGATAGAGCATTATTGTACTTGGATTTGTGAGGATGGCAGTGATTATACTGAAGGTACCCATATAAGATGCAGACACCATTGTGTAGGTTACTTCCAGGGAGGGTTGCTGCACTAGCACTGTTTAGAAACACAGCTCCTTGAGCTTCCCAAGGCGTTTCCTGGTTATTCTTGTTCATGAGAAATGCTGCTCAATCTTAGCTTTACATCAGCTATTGCTCATGCTTTCCTGTTCCACTGTTATAAGCCTGTAAAGATCCCATTGGAGGGTTTTGCCTGATCCCTGTTGCTGGCCTTCTCTTCTGAGTATTAGAATTTTAATCAACAACTTTAATCATTTTAGATTTAACTCAGCAGAAATGGAGTCCATCTTGAACTCTAAACAAGAATGTTTGCATAAGAAAATGATAAAAAAATCTCCCTATAGAACACACAGATCCATGACGAATGGTTAAGTAAAGTAAAGTTAGTGGCAAAGGAGAGGTAAATTAGTGGCAAATTTCTGATTATTTGTACAAGGATTGGTTTCTGCTACTTTAGGTTTTTGAAACTCAGTTTCTATTGTATCTACCTTTACGAATGAGCCAAAGCATGATGAATCGCTCTTTCCTGGAGGCCCTTGTTTTATTTGGTTCTGTCTTACTGACCTTAATGCTTTTTGCCTCATGTTATATGATTTATTTATGTCTTATCTTTCCTACCGAACTCTTAGCAACTTGGAGGCACAGAACTTACCACAATGCTTTTGTTTGAACAGATATTTTTACACATATTTGTTAAAGAAATGATGATAATAAGTGATTCACTAAAATGATAATGTTGGAGTTGGATGAAGTTCTAGCTGTCTTTTCTCAGGTGTTTCCTCACAGTTCACATACGGTTGATTCTTGTTTTTCCCAGTACATTGAATTAGCAAATACTGAGCCACTGTTCCTAGAAGAAATATGGGGTTAGGTTCCTGTGAGCCTCTGGTCACAATATTTTTCATCAGTCAGTACCATATAACCTTGTGTGTTATGTATATTTTTGTTTAAAGGCACTTTATTTAATACATATTGTTGATTCATTAACATTGAACTTATAGCAATCAGCCCTATAACTTATGCCCGAATGAAGCTTATGTAACATGAGTATTTTCTCCAGAAGGTACATAACAGCCTTATCCTTAGGACTACTGGACAGCACTTCAGCCCTATGCTTGGGACTGTTTTAAGCAATAAGCTCATCAACAAAAAGCACAGAAATGTGGAGAAACATGGCACTAACTAGACCATGAAAAGGATGCTTGTTTATAGTATAAGCAGAAATGAGAAGACAGAGCATTGTATTGTTCACCCTCACTGGGAATGTGCACACTGGAAACTCAAATTTTTTGCCACTCTGTCCATGTCCAAGAATGATTGCAAAAATGCCCAGAATGATTGCAAAAATGTCCAGACTGTTGCTCTGGGGGCTACAGATACATTTTCTTGAGTAGGAGAATTCATAAATACAGAATCAGCAAACAATGAAGATTGGCTGTATATACTTTTATATGCAAATGATTAAGCTACAGAAAGGACTAAGATCAGATAGCAGTGTTAGCTGAGGTGGCTACTTGGTCAGTGGTTCTCACATCGGCATTACCTGGAGAGGCTGCTAAAAGACTCATTTTCTTTTTTTTTTTTAATTTTTATTTTTTATAAACATATAATATATTTTTATCCCCAGGGGTACATGTCTGTGAATCGCCAGGTTTACACACTTCACACCACTCACCATAGCACATACCCTCCCCAGTGTCCATAACCCCACCCCTCTTCTCCTATTCTCCCCCACCCCCGCCCAGCAAGTTTGTTTTGTGAGATTAAGTCACTTATGGTCTTTCTCCCTCCCAATCCCATCTTGTTTCATTTATTCTTCTCCTACCCCCTTAGTCCCTCATATTGCATCACCACTTCCTCATATCAAGGAGATCATATGATAGTTGTCTTTCTCCGCTTGACTTATTTCACTAAGCATGATACCCTCTAGTTCCAGCCATGTTGTTGCAAATGGCGAGATTTCATTTCTTTTGATGGCTGCATAGTATTCCATTGTGTATATATACCACATCTGCTTTATCCATTCATCTGTTGATGGACATCTAGGTTCTTTCCATAGTTTGGCTATTGTGGACATTGCTGCTATAAACATTTGGTGCACATGCCCCTTAGGATCACTACGTTTGTATCTTTAGAGTAAATACCCAGTAGTGCAATTGCTGGTTCATAGGGCAGTTCTATTTTCAACATTTTGAGGAACCTCCATGCTGTTTTCCAGAGTGGTTGCACCAGCTTGCATTCCCACCTACAGTGTAGGAGGATTCCCCCTTCTCCGCATCCTCGCCAGCATCTGTCATTTCCTGACTTGTTGATTTTAGCCATTCTGACTGGTGTGAGGTGATATCTCATTGTGGTTTTGATTTGTATTTCCCTGATGCCGAGTGATATGGAGCTCTTTTTCATGTGTCTGTTGGCCATCTGGATGTAAAAGACTCATTTTCACCCTATGTTCAGAGTTTCTGATTCAGAGAACTGAGATGAATACTCAGAATTTGCATTTTTTAAAAAGATTTATTTATTTATTCCAAAGGGGGGGGGAGGAGAGAACACCTGAGAGGTCAGGGGAGCAAAGGGGGAGAGAGAGAGAGATAAATAGAGAGAAACCCAAGCAGACTCCATGCCAAAGTACTGACCCTGACACAGGGCTGGATCCTAGACCCTGAGATCATGATCCCAGCTGACACCAAGGATTGGCACTTAACCAACTGTTCCACCCAGGTTCCCTGAATCTGCATTTCAAACAATTTCCCAGGTGATGCTGGTCCTACTGGACCAGGGGCCACAATTTAAGAACCACTGGTCTAGGTAAAATACCACAAGCTTTGAAATAGTCTTTGACTCAAAACTTTTTCTTAAACCAGACTGTCCTATACTTGAGTTAATTCTAGTCTGAAACCTATTCATATAATGTATGAAACTCTTAAAATAAGGTAATGTGTAAGTTTGCTAATTTTTTATAAGCTGTTCTTTTGTGTTTTGCTTTTAGGAACTCTTATGTTCGGTTGAGACATTTATGTACCAACACATGGGTAACAAGTACTAGTATACCCATAGACACAGATGAAGAGAGACCTGTTATGTTGAAGGTAAATGCTCCTGAGAGTGGTTTAAATTTTTGCCAGATGTGTGATTAGGATCAGGGAGTGATTGACATGGTCTTTACAATTCATCTTTACCAATATCAGAGATTATTGCAATTAATTTAATCAAGTATTCATTCTACCGGTTGCTTATATCACTGAACTAAGTGGCTTAGATGCTGTGCCCAAATCATAGGAGTGGCATGTAGAAAGGGGAGAAGGTCCCAATAGTACATTCTCTCTACACTGTTGACACAGAAGAAAAGGGCAATGGTTCTAGGTGGGCTTTGGGAACAAGGCAGGAAATGGGCATGGAAAATCTGTGTGTCCCTATGGTCTTTCATAGTGGATGATGCATGTGGGAATTATTGGGTGTGGGTGAGCAATTCCTGTCTTGTATTTCTTAAACAGTATAACGATGTGTTAGGATCTGAAAAATATTGCATAGCTATTTAAAAAAAAAAACTAATCTGAATGGAAAAAACACATTGCAGATTGGAACTTGCCAAACAAAAGAAGATAAAGAAGCATTTGCCATTGTGTCTGTCCCATTGTCTGAGGTCCGAGACTTAGACTTTGCCAATGATGCAAATAAAGTGCTGGCGACCACAGTTAAAAAGCTGGAAAATGGTACAATAACTCAGAATGAAAGGAGGTTAGTAACTTTTTAAGATGACTCTTAAATCATTAAGAGTCAGTTGTCAACTCTTGTGGTAAACCTCAAGTGAATGAATGACTCTAAGGGAATATTTAGAATGGTCTCCATAGCAGCACACCTGCTTCCAAACGAGCAGATCATGGTAAGTGAATGAAAATGGTGACATTAAAATCTGGTGGAATATTCACTTTTTCCATTTTGGCTTGGCTTGAAGACAGTTGTTTTTTTACTTGCCGATATTCCCTTTTAAATGTTTCGTAAAAGACTTGCCCTTCATTTAATATTTTGGATTTAAGAGTTCTAAAAGTCCTGAAAGAAGTTTCATATTTTGGTATTCTTATTTATTTATTATTACTTCTTATTTTAAGAGTTCTAAAATTCCTAAAAGGAGTTTTGTGTTTTGGCATTCTTATTTATTCAAGACACATTTTTCTACTCTGGTACCACCAAATAAATACACGAGAAAACAATCTGCAAGGTCTAGCACTCTGCCCTTGTCCCAGAGAAACTGGATCCTTGATTCTTCAACTCTGGCTCTGGAGATAGTTGAGAAGGAGAGTGCTATGTCAATTTTGTCATTCCTACTTTGTGTCAGTACTGTAAATCTATTTTATCTATTCCTTCAAGTAGTCCTGAGATGGACATTATCCTCATTTTACGTAATTGGGGATTTGATTATGTGTGGTTTTAAAGTCTGTATGTTTTCAGTGTCCCAGAACAAAAGCACTCTCTTTATTTCCCTTCTTGATGATCTGTTTCGTACCTTTACATCTGAACAAGAAAAAGCTTCTTGCCAATTTCCCAGGCATTCCTACACTGGAACTCTCATCACAGCTGGGGAGATGATAATTGGTGTAACCACTTTGGAAAATAGTTTGACGGTCCCTTGCAAAGTAAAAGAAATCACTCCCCATATAAGTAGAAACAAGCAGTGTGTGTTCTGTGACTGGCTCATTTCGCATAGTGTGATATCTTCTAGGTTTACCCATGTTGTCGCATATGACAGCATTTCCTTCTTTTTAAAAGCTGAATAATATTCCATTGTGTATATAAAGTAACATTTTCTTTAAATGCTCACCCATCAATGGGCATTTAAGTTGTTCCTGTGTCTTGGCTATTGTTAACAAAGCTGGAAAATAGTCCAACTCAAACAGAGTAAGATAGTGGTTGCTAGGGAGGGGCTGATGGGAAGGGGGGAATGAAGAGTTCTTGTTTAATAGGTATAAACTTTCATTTATACACAGTAATCTGTTGTGCAATATTGTGCCTATAACTAACGGTACTGTATTGTGCGCTTAAACATTTGTTAAGACGGTAGATCTCATACACGTTCTTACCACCAATGTGCACACATACACACGATCCATGACTCACCAGTTCTTCTCCTCGACTACACATTTTTGAGCATCTGTCCAAAAAAAACCCCTACACATGTGCACCAGGACCCCTATATACAGCCTTATTATCAACAACCCCAGACTTCAAAAACCATCTGATGTTTATCACCAGTTGAATAGATGAATACAAATTTGGTACATTCATGTGATGGGATACAGTATAGCGATGACAATAAATGAACTACATCTATGTGTAATAACATGGATAGATCCAATAAACTTAAGACTGAGCTAGGACCAGACACAGATACATTCACTGTGATACTATTTCTACAGTTCAAGAGCAGGCAAAGTGAAATTCTGTTTCTTTCGAGTGCTTAAGCAATGAGCAGAACTATAAAGAAATGCAAGAAGATGACGGTCACAAAAATCCGGGTGGTGTTTTCCTGAGAGGGAAGGGATTCAAGGAGACTCCTGCCATGTCCAATTTCCTGCTCTGGGTGGTGGCGGCTTTATGCGATCGCCTTAGAGGTATTCCACAACTAAACATTTATGTTTTATGCATCCTTAGATGTATCTTATAATACAAAGGAACAAAAATCCAACTTGCTTTTTCCCACCACGATCTGTAGAAAAACATCACAAATATGCAAACAAATGGATACCTGTTTCTCCACTTACTTTCTGTTCTTACCTCTGTTTTTCCACTCACAAATGTGAATTTGAAAATAACTCTTGTATATTCAATTGTACCTCAAACTTCATTGGAAAAAATGAATGAAGCCCAAAAGCTGACCCAACTGCCCAACTCTTCTGGACTATAGACAATTAGATATCTGAGCTGGATCATCAGAAATACTTTTTATCTGCCTGTTACTTGTCTGTTAGTACTTCCTTTTGATGAATCCATTTCTTTGTCTCTCTCACTCTCATATATGCACAGAAATTTACTCAGCCTCACCTAAAAACTCTCCCATGCTAATAGTAAGGTGTTTCTTGAGGAAAAGGACAAGTAAAGAGTAGATATGAGCCCTCCCCCATAGCTGGTTGTAACCCGGAGCAAGTTGCTTGTCAGTTTCTGCCAGAGAGAATCTTGCCCCCTCATGATTCCTTTTTTTTTTTTTTTTAAGATTTTATTTATTTATTTAACAGAGAGAGAGAGTGAGAGAGCACAAGTAGTGGGGAGAGCAGGCAGAGCAGGCAGAGGGAGAAGCAGCCTCCCTGCCGAGCAAGGGGAGTGATGCAGGACTCCATCATAGGACTCTAGGATAATGACCTTATCTGAAGGCAGATGCTTAACTGACTGAGCCACCCAGGCATCCCTCCCCCTCATGATTCTTTTTTTTTTTTTTTAAAGATTTTATTTATTTATTTGTCAGAGAGAGAGTGAGTGAGAGCGAGCACAGGCAGACAGAGTGGAAGGAAGAGTCAGAGGGAGAAGCAGGCTCCCTGCGGAGCAAGGAGCCCGATGTGGGACTCGATCCCAGGACGCTGGGATCACGACCCGAACCGAAGGCAGCTGCTTAACCAACTGAGCCACCCAGGCGTCCCTCCCCCATCATGATTCTTAAAGGAAGGTCTGGACCCAGGACTGAGCAGGGATCATATGTTTTTATTTTCCCTGCTTCTTTCCCATGTTTTAGAGTAAGAAAGAAACATCAGAAGAAAGAGAAATATGCCCGAGAAATATCAAGTTGCAATTATTGATTTTAATTTAGTAATTTTAGGAAAGTCATCTCCCACTGATATTCATTCAAAGCTGCCTGTCAGGACAGTGGAGCTTATTGGCATACTTGAATGCATTTACATTATTTTCTCTGTTTTAGAATTCAATATAAAATTCTTTCTGAAAATACCTCACAACTCAGACTTTTTCCCCCTCTAGAGAATGAAGTTATTATTAGATCTTCTTTTACTCAAACCAGAAAAAATGAGACAAGGTCAGAGGGAAGGTGTTAGAATATTGCAGATCTACCTCAAAATGCCGGCATTGTTAGAATTCTCACTCATGGCTCCCCCTTCACTCGCCCTAGGATGGCCTCTAGAGGCACAAGCCACTCTGCTCCAAGAGCCTCAACCTCAGATATTTTTCAGTGGAATTTTCTCATCTTACTGCGCAAAGTTGCACCAACAAAATAGAGAGTATTGGGAACATATTTGCGGGTGGGAGAGGAGGGAGCCTGCCGTGGGGTTAACTGCTGTTCAGAGCTGAAAGAAATGATGCATAGAGTCCTCAACCAGAATCTCTGCGCCATGTTTTACGAGGGTACAGAAAGAGATGTGGGCTTCCTCAGCGGCATTTATAGTTCAGAGATGTAATTAATTCGTGTATATCGAACTCCTGGTACACGCCAGGTGCTGTGACATGCAGCAGGCATACACGCTCATAATGTGGCAGTGAACAAAGCAGCCCATGGCCATGTTTTTATGCAGTTTACTGGCTTGAGGTTGGTTCTGATTCCTCACGATAGAAACTCAGGATCTAGAATAGTGGTCATCCCACATAGAGTCACCACATCTGATGTCCTTGTTTGTTTGCTTTTTCAGATTGGATATCCTTGTAATTCAAAGTTAGTATCTTCCTTAGCAATACCATTTGCCCTTAGATTTTATTTGCCTGATGATACTGTTGCTACACTAACTATCTTCTGTTGAGTATGTGTCTAAAGCCGCTTTTTGAGTGTCAGTTAATTTCGATTTCCTGGTCATTTTGTTTTAGTCTCTTGTGAGCAACACAGAACTAGATTTTGTTTTTTATTTATTATTTATTATTATGTTTTTTATTTATTATTATGATTTTTAAAAATATTTATTTATTTATTTGAGAGTGACAGAGAGTGAGTGGTGGGCGAGGGGCAGAGGGAAATGGAGAGAGAAGGAGAGAATCTCAAGCAGACTCCCCGCTGAGCACAGAGCCCAATGTGGGGCTCCATCTCATGACCCTGAGATCATGACCTGAGCTGAAATCAAGAGATGGACACTAATTGACTGAGCCACCCCGGTGCCCTCAGAGAACTAAATTTAATAGATCTAATCTGATCCCTTTCTTTTCTCCCTCTTGTTGTGTAGTTTGTGCTCTCAGTTCTCAGATCGATTTCTTGGGTGTTCAGAATGATTTGATACTTATCTATATGTGTTCGAGGGATAAGACAAGCATAGGGTCCCCCTACTACTCCACCACTTTAACTCCTCACCTAATTGGATTCCTTTCATCTGGAGTCCCCATCTTCCAGTAATTCTCCAAAAAGACCAACATAAAGAGAAAGAGGAGGGGCCCCCACTATATTCTCTAGGCTTTTTAGAAAACATGGAGTGGTTCCTTTGGCCACGTACATGCAAATATACGATTTGTGAACATCAAGGGAACCAGCACTGTTCGAAAAGGAACACCCACACATGTTACCATGGCAAAGCTGGAAGAGTCTACAACATTTCCCAAGATGCTGTTGGCATTGTTGTAAACCAACAAGGGTAGGACTGTTGCCAAGAGGATTAATGCATTTTAAGCACTCAAAGAGCAGAGATAGCTGCCTGTACAGTATGAAGGAAAATGAACAGAAAAAGAAGGAAACAGAAGAGAAAGGTACTTGGGTTCAAAGGAAGCTCCAGCCTATTCCACCCAGAGAAAAACACTTTGTGAGAACCAATGGAAGGGAGCCTGAGCTCCTGGAACCCACTCCCTATGAACTCACAGCATGATAAGTGTAAAAAAAAAATAGAAGACCTGAGGCCAATCAATCAATCAATCAATAAATCGAATCTGATAATCTGTTTTCATTTAAGAAATATGTGTTCAAGTGTGCGTGGGTAGCTCAGTCGGTTAAGTGTCTGCCTTCGGCTCAGGTCGTGATTCTGGGCTCCCCCCTTGCGGGGAGTTTCCTTCTCCCCCTGCTCCTTCTCTCTTATGATCACTCTCTTTCTCTCTCTCTCACTGATAAATAAATAAAATCTCTCCTTTTTGGGGTGCCTGGGTGGCTCAGTGGGTTAAAGTCTCTGCCTTCGGCTCAGGTCATGATCTCAGGGTCCTGGGATTGAGTCCCGCATCGGGCTCTCTGCTCAGCAGGGAGCCTGCTTTCTCCTCTCTCTGCCTGCCTCTCTGCCTGCTTGCGATCTCTGTCTGTCAAATAAATAAAATCTTAAAAAAAAACAAAAAGTCTCCTTTTTAAAATCTCTCTTTAAAAAAAAAAAAGAAATAATATGTTTGGATTTATTCTAATTCTTTTCTTTAGTGTAGTTTCTTTTTCCTGTACTGGTTTAAAAGCTTTAGGTCATGTTGCTATTCTTTAGCAATTGCCCTTAAATTCTTGCCATTCATTTTAACTGCATAACTGCATACTCTTTCCTATAAAATTTGAAGCTATTAAATATTTATTTCTTCTGCTCATGGGAGAAAAGTACTTTTTGCTCATGGGAGAAAATGCACTGATACTCTCCTTCACATCTTTCTTGGAATATTTGTCTAGAACCATAGTTCTGTGTTAATTATTTTTGTTTAAAATTTTCATTTAATAATAGTTGATACGTGCAAAGAAGTAGGTGTATCCTATAAATTATGATATACCACTTATTCATTAAATTTTTTATTTTTAAAAACTAGTTTTACTATGAATTGTATTTCATGTTATATTTTACCTCTTCTGCTTGCTGAAATGTATTCCGTAAAGCTGTTCAGTCAGGATCTATGGTAAATCCTCTGAATTTTTGAATATATGAAAATATATTTATTTTGCTGCCACTCTTAAGTACTATTTTAACTATATATAGAATGTCAGCTTGACAGTTATTTTCCCTTAGTATTTTAAGGTTATAATGTAATTATTTTTAGACATATTTTGTTTTCATTAAGAAGTCTTTTGTTGATAGAATTTTTACTTTATTGACCTTTATGCTTTACTTTTTGGGAATTTTGTACATTTTTTCTTTGTCTTTAATGTCCTGAAGTTTTACTCTCGTGTATTTACAAGGAAATTTTTAATGCATTTAAAAAAATTGAGGTACAGTTGACATACAACATTATATTAGTTTCAGGTGTACAACATAATTGCTTGATATTTGTGTATATCATGATATGATCACTACAGTAAGTCTAGTTAACATCTG
The DNA here is from genome assembly GCF_011764305.1 of Mustela putorius furo. Lineage (NCBI taxonomy): Eukaryota > Metazoa > Chordata > Mammalia > Carnivora > Mustelidae > Mustela > Mustela putorius. Next base: position 23,264,374 of record NW_025422368.1, on the reverse strand, counting down.
TCACCATATAGATTTAGAGAAATTTTATTTTCTTGTGATGAGAGCTTTAAAGATTTACTCTCATAGCAACTGCTGGATATATGATAGAGTATTTTTAATTATTGCCACTATGCTGTATATTACACCCCCAGGACTTATTTATTGTATAACTGGAAGTCTGTACCTTTTGAGTTTCTTCACCCATTTCACTAACTCCTTTTACCTCTCACTTCATGTCTGGCAATCTGTTCTCTGTATCTGTGAGTTCATTAAAAAAACCTTTTATTTTTTAAACATAAGGAAATTTAATTTTTGTTTTTCACACCTAACATTTAAGGTATGCTTTTACTGTGTGTACTTATGTTTTCCTTTAATTCTGAAGTTTTCAGCCATTTTCTTTCAAATGCTACTTCTTAATCTTTTCCCTCTTTCCTCTCTCTTGGAACTCCTATTAAATACACATTTGAGCCTCTTAATTCATCGTCTTTATCTCTTAACTTTCTTTTTACAATTTTCCTTTTTAAATCTCTCTGTTCTGCTTTCTGGATTGATTTTTTATACTGTCTTACGAATCACTAATTTTTCTTAGAAAGTGTGCAGAATAGTTTAACTTCATGAATTAGATTTTTATTTAAATGATTATAATTTTATTTCTCATTTTTCTGTTGGTTCTCTTGTGTATCCACCTTTTCATTCATATCTGCCTTTTTAAGATGTTTATCTTTTTTGGTATATAATTGCTTTCTTAATCTCTTTGGTGATGGAAAAAAAACTTATTTAAAAATAATTTCGAAATTGTTCCGTTACTTGCATTTTGTTGGTAATGAATTGGCCTCTTGATTTTCTCTTATAGGCTTTTTTATTTATTTGGGAGAAGAGAGTGCTCAAGAGAGAATGAGTGGGGTGAGGGCATAGGGAGAGGGAAAAGCTCAAGCAGGCTCCATGCCCAGCTCAGAGCCCAACATGGGGCTCGATCCCATGATCCATGAGATCATGACCTGAGCCAAAATCACGAGTCAGACACTTCACGGACTGGACCACCAGTGCCCTGGGTCTGGCTTCATGTCCTTTTCCCCCTTATGCTTTGGAATTTGAATATGCAGGCTCTTCTTAGGTGTGTGGTTTTTGCTTTTCCTTTCTTTTCATTTGTTTATCGCCTCTATCAGTTTCACGGTTGCCTCCACTTGGCACGTCTCAGCTAGTTGAGGAGTGAAACTGAGGACGAAGAGTCCGAGTCCTGTGGCAATTTGAGGCTCAGCTGTTGAGATCACAGGTGGCGAGGTCCAGTCCTGTCGTGAATTTCCTCTCTTTCCTGCTACCACTGCATAGCCAGAGCTGAAAAGGAGCCACCAAGTTTTAAGGTTCTTTTAAGAGGTGGAAATCCTCCTTTAATACCTGCTTTCATGCCTTCAGCTTAGTTCCCTACCATGTGCTTTTAGTCCCAGTTATCTGGCAAGGATTGAACAGTATCCTTGCTTATCACTGTGCTTTTTCTTTTCTTTTCTTTTCTTTCTTTCTTTCTTTCTTTCTTTTTTTTAATAAAGATTTATTTATTTGAGAGAGAGTGAGCACAAGTTGGGGGTGGGGGAGAGGAAGAGGGAGAAGTAGGCTCATTGCTGAGCAGGTAGCCCAATGCGGGACTCGATCCCAGGACACCAGGATCAGGACCTGAGCCAAAGGCAAACACTTAACTTACTGATCCTCCTGGGCACTCCTTGCTGTGTTTTTCTTATTTTGTTCCTAATCCACAGAGCTTTTTATTTTTTTAGGTATATCTTTCAAACAATATATTTTAGTTATCATTTCCACGTATGACAAAGTCTCACAAATGTCTTTAGTACAAGCAAATAAGATTGAATGATTTAGTAGGACAAACCACTTCTGAGTATAGAATTGGAGTTTGATCTAAACTGAAAAAACCCAGTTGCTTTGCCACAGGTGGGGTGCTTGAGGTGAAAAAGGGGAAAAAAAGTTTCAGAGGTTAAGAGACAAGACTGGTTTTCTTGCCTTCCGTTGCCCCATCAGCAGAGCAACCAGGCTGTGTAAGCAGAACCTCCATTAAACTGTTGATTGTCATTCCAGTAACTGTCCCCAGTTGAGGCCATTTGGAAGACTTTGAAACTGAGTGATTTATAGCTGTCCCACAGTTGTGCTTTCTTAGATGTTGAAACATTGCAACACATTTAACTTGAAACAGGAGAAAAAGAATATTAATAATTTTAAAAGAAAATACATCTATTTATGCTCAAACTCGACTTGTAGATAGAACAGATAGCAACTGAAGTTCAACTTTATTTCAGTTGGTTGAAGAAACCTGGGCTGAAAATAATTTTTATTTTTAGGAATACCAGAATGATTTGGAGGACATTAAGTCAAAATTTCAAAAGAAATTCACACCACATTTCAATGCACACAAATCATAGTTGACATTTCTGTGGTTGCCCTCAAAGGTTATGAGAGTGAATCCTACACAGGCACATTTTTGAAAAGAAACAGATTGGGTTAACATTTAAAATAGGTACCCCAGGGGTGCCTGGGTGGCTCAGTGGGTTAAAGCCTCTGCATTCGGCTCAGGTCATGATCCCAGGGTCCTTGGATCAAGCCCCACTTCGGGCTCTCTGCTGAAGGGAGCCTGCTTTCCCCTCTTTTTCCCTCTGCCTGCCTCTCTGCCTACTTGGGATCTCTGTCTGTCAAATAAATTAATAAAATCTTTAGAAAGAAAAAAAAAAGGTACTCCAAGAAAACATAGAATCTCTGGAGTGTTGGAGCAGAATTTATGATTCCTGGAAATAGGCTAAAATTTGGCTGTAGATGGCTAAATTCTGGATTAAGGTATGTCCATTTGGCTCCAAGAAAGTTACTTTCTCTTTTAGGAGGTAAATCGGAGACAGATCAAGATATTTCCTAACTGAATCCATTCTACACTTTTCTGGATTTGTTGACTCTTTTATATTGTAGTTTTCTTATCGATGTCATCATGATTGACCATGCTAATTATAGTGAATGATATGCTGACATGTATAGATACATACATGTGTATGTATTTGCTGAACAAAATTTTTCAAAAATTAAAAAATTTATATGGAAGATGATAAAGAGCAGACAGGAAGGAGAAACAAGACAGCTAAGGAAGGAAGGGTTTTCAAGATACTTAAGGTTCTAAATGCCTCTGAAATTCAAGTAATATTTAATAACTAAAATGTAGAGTTTAAGGTGAACATTAATGTATGATTTTAGACTGATATGATTTTTATAGATCAGGTAATAGTTTAAGAACAGTTTTTTTTTACTACTAAAAACGATTTTTTTAAAAAAAATTTCATTTATTTGACAGAGAGAGAGAAGCACAAGCAGGGGGGGAATGGCAGGCAGAGGGAGAAGCAGCCTCCCCATTGAGCAAAGAGCCTGATGTGAGACTCAATCCCAGGACTCCGAGATCATGACCTGAGCCAAGGGCAGATGCTTACCTGACTGAATCACCCAGGCATCCCTAGTTTAAGAACAGTTTAGAACAGCTGATTGCTTGCTCTGAATCTGTTCACAGATCATTTTAGTTTTTTCCTGTTCTGTTCACTGGAGATATAGAAGTGTGGTGAGTATTAGAAAATGGAGTTTGAGTCAAAAGAAGAAAAGTGATTTGAATTTAGAAATTTAGAAATTGAGCTGTCCTCTGTTAAGCAGAAATACTCTTCTTTGCTGGTTAGTCATAGAAAAGGATCTGGTGGTGGTAGCCTATCAACTCTTCTCCTGTTGGGGCTCATGTGGCTTTAGTTCATAATTGTCTTTGCAAATACTTGACTAGAAGCTTGAGGCAGGACTGGGGGCTGCAGGAGCTGGAGAAGGCTTTGTAAATCTTTGTAAAGATTTAGGTAAATGTCAACTGAATTAGGTATTTTGTTGGTGAAAGAATGTTTATTACAAAATACTCTCAATATTCTAATGTTTCAGTCCTTAAGTATTTATTAAAAAAAATTTTCCAAAATTAGAGTAAAAATTCCTTTTCATTTTATGATAGGTTTGTAACCAAATTATTGGAAGACCTCATCTTCTTTGTGGCTGATGTACTCAATAATGGACAAGAAGTTCTGGATGTGGTTATCACTAAGCCAAACCGAGAACGTCAAAAATTAATGAGGGAACAAAATATATTGGCACAGGTGAATGTTTTCATATACTACATTGGCATATTTAGTTTTTTTGAATTGTAGCATCAGGGAAGTCCTTGTGTTAACTATTGCCGTGTAATAAATTACCCCAAGACTTTGAGGCTGAAAACAACAGATACTAGTTACACAGTTTCTGAATCTGGGAGTGGGTTAGGAATCTGGGAATGACTTGGGTGGTGGTTCTTGCTCAGAGGCTTCCACAAGGTCGCCTGTCAAGGTGTTGCCTGGGGCTGTAGTCATCTCAGGCTTAAACCGAAGAGGATTCACTTCCCAGCGCACTCCCACGGGCCTCTACTAGGACTGCCTTGAGACTGGGAAGCTTCTTTCCATAGAAATGAGGGATCCAAGAAAGAATAAGAGAGGGCACCTAGATGGAAGCTACAGTCTCTTTAATAACTCATTCTGAGACGTGACATCTTACCAGTTCTGTTGTGTTCTAGAGTCAGTTCCAGGAGGCAGGGATCAGTGGGGCCATGTAGAGACAGCTTCCTGCAGACCTCTCACAAAACCTACAGGGTCAGACTATCTCCAGAAAACATGCTGGAATAATTTTCTAGGTAGAATTTCCAGGATGACTTGGAAAGTGCCATCTCCATCTATTTCCTACTTCTGTCTCTCTCTTCCCTAGAAAGTGGGGCAGTCTAGTCATCAGCTCACAAGTCCTCTGCACAATGTTCTAGCTTTTTCCCTGGAAGTCTAGAGCTGCACTTATACTATGTCTTTCAGAAATTGTTCTTAACACACCGGTAAATTAATTCCTTCCTGATAATATACACATATGGGCATGCCTACTTTTCTGTGTGTGTGTGTTTTTTTTAATGTGGTTAATTGTCATACACAGTAATGGGCTTCTGCAAGGAAGATACTTAAAAAATAAAAAAAAATCATGTTATTAATATATGTATTCTTGTGGAGTTGGGAAAGGAGAATAGTAGATATATTGCTAATTAATATTCCATGGCTGATTGTCTGAAAATATAAAATCAACATTTCTCTCAAAGAAAATAAAGGTTGCAAATCTAATGAGACAAAGGCTTTTCTGACATTAGCATTCTTTTGTATAAAACATTTGATTTCAAGGACTTTTAGGACCTCGAATGATTTATTAATATTATTTCAACTAACATATGTCTAATCTTTTATTTCAGTATTTTAAATATAAAATGCAAGGTTTAGTGAATATAAAATTATTGAAGTAATGCTAATTTGTACTGTAGTTCATGAACTTTCTGTTTTGGTTTCTTGTATTAATACTCATGCCCTTGTATAGGTGCATCCTCATAAAAATTTACTCATCCTACCAGCTCATCCCTGGGTGACCTTACCTGCTGTCCTGTTGCCTCAAAGAGTTAGATTCCTCAATACTTTTTAGCTGTTTCCCAGCTGCTCACCTTGGTATGATGTGAGTCATTACATACTACCAAGTGGCACTTTATTTATTTGAATCCTGATACATTCATTGATTTGGCGACATTGTTTTGTACCAAGAACAATAAATGAACTCTTTCTGAAAGAGGTTTGGAGGCAGTACTTGGAGGTCATTCTCTGATGTCAATTTCAGATGAAAAGTAAATGTTTCCTTTATATTATTTTGATTTAAAAAAGTTATAGAACATTAATAGAAGTAATTATAAAGCCTACAGAAATGAAACTTTTTTAGTTCATTTGATTATGTTCACATAATTTGGTACAACCCGACATCTTTATATTTTTAATTTAATTTAATTTTTTAAAAAGATTTTATTTATTTATTTGAGAGAGGGAAAGAGAGAGCATGAGTGGGGGGAAGAGCAGAGGGAGAGAGTGAAGCAGACTCCCTGCTGAGCAGAGAGCCTGATGCCAGCTGGCTCCTGAGATCTTGACTTGAGCCAAAGGCAGATGCCCAACAGAATGAGCCATCCAGGTATCCCTATGTTTCTTCTTCTTCTTCTTCTTCTTCTTCTTTTTTTTTTTTTTAAAGATTTCATTTATTTATTTGACAGAGAGAGAGATCACAAGTAGGCAGAGAGGCAGGCAGAGAGAGAGGGGGAAGCAGGCTCCCTGCTGAGCAGAGAGCCCTATGCTGGGCTCCATCCCAGGACCCTGAGATCATGACCTGAGCTGAAGGCAGAGGCTTAACCCACTGAGCCACCCAGGCACCCCCTATATTTCTTATTTTAATAAAATATAATTTCTAAACAAAATTAAGTATTTTATTGAAAAGTTTTTGTCAATTTAAGGAATCCTTTAAATCCTTAAGGTATTTTTGTTGTTGTTGTTGCTTAGTATGTTGGTTCTATATTCTAAATCATCTTTTTCCTTTACCTGAATTCTACTCAAATATTACAAAAGTGTGTTTGAGTCAGTGTATTTATTTGTAAAACATAAACCTCCCGTTCATCAGAATAGGTGTTTTGTTTGTTTGTTTGTTTTTTCCCAATAGGTATTTGGGATTCTCAAAGCACCCTTTAAAGAGAAGGCAGGAGAAGGCTCAATGCTGAGACTTGAAGATCTGGGGGACCAAAGATACGCTCCCTACAAGTACATGCTGCGGCTGTGCTACCGTGTGCTGAGACATTCACAACAGGACTATCGGAAAAACCAGGTGGGAGGCTGCTGTCGTTGTCTCTGTTTAACGTTTTTGTTAAACTGCTTTGCCTCTGCTTCACATTTAAAGTAAAAGCAAGGTTCTTTGGTTACTGTTCTCAAATACATAAAATAGGAATGGGAATTTCCACTCTGCAATGAAATGTTTTATATCGACAACACATAAAAATGACCTGTAAGTATTTTTGTTCTGACGTATGTATTTATTCTTCTATGTATAAGTAGAATCTCTGCGGGGAAGATGTCTGAGGTCCTTGTGCATGGTTAGCTTTTGCTAGGCAGGAGGCATGCTGGATGTGTTATATAAAGAGGAGGTAGACATTTCTTGATATTTCTAGGAACACGTGAAGATCCACATCCTCATGTGTAGGCCAAAGACTTCCTTGTCTGGGGGTGAAGATGTGGCAGGTATATCTGAAACATAAAGGGAGAGGTGAAATGGAGACATGAGAGAGAAAAGGCAGCATTCTGGGAATTGAAAAGAGAGAGAGAGCTCAGTGCGGCTGAGTGCCCAGGCAGGATGCTTGGAGAAGGAAGTATTTGAGGAGGATGAGACTCATTTTCATAAATTGTATGGGAACAGGCATTTCAGTGAAGAACAGTGTATAAAGAGAGAGTGATGGGTACTAAAAAAGGGCACTTTTGTTCCAAGAGAGTCATAACTGGAGGATAGGGAACCTAGGGCTCAAGCTAAAAGTTACTAATGGCAAATGAAATTTCTTTTAAGTCTCACTTTTATCTTAAAAATACACAATATTGGGATGCCTGGGTGGCTCAGGTGGTGGGGCGGCTGCCTTCAGCTCAGGTCATGATCCCAGCGTCTTGGGATCGAGTTCCACATCGGGCTCCTTGCTAGGCGGGGAGCCTGCTTCTCCCTCTGCCTCTGCCTGCCACTCTGTCTGCCTATGCACACGCTCTCTGACCAAAAACAAACAAACAAACAAACAAACAAACAAAACCCCACAATATTTTCCAATGTGTTTAATAATATGCATTTGTTTAATATAAAGTTATTGAAAACTAATTATCATTTCCTAAATTAGCATCCTGTGTTTCTCTTAGCCAGTTTGGGAGAAAAGTGTGGATTCAGTAAATTTCATTGATTAGTTTAGTGGGAGAGAGAGAGGCCTGGTGAGACAGGTTGGGCTGAGCCACTTAGGCCAGGACATCAGGCCCAAAGGCTGGCATTTATTTGGGAATAGTCAGTTGTGTTAATTGAGTGCTTGCTTCCTACCAGGCCTAGTTCTAAGCACTTTTCATAACTTAACTCAGGTAAGATGAGGAACTGAAGCACAGAGAGGTTAAATCACTTGCCAAAGATTATACAGTGCTAAAATCAGAGCCAATATTCAAACCCAGACTCTTAATCACCACATTTTGCCTCTTAGTAGTTTGAAAGTTTTTTGGCAAGAAAAAAGAATTTGCTTTAAGAAAAATCTGTTCAAATACATTGGCTTTGAAATTCTATTTCAAGATTGAAGAAGAGTCTAAAAAGAATATGTAAAATAGACTAGTTAGAAGATAAATAATTTGGCAAGGAGCAAAGGAGCGAGGGAGAGGACAATATAAACAAATCTTTAATGACTTCTGAATATAATCCTATTATAAACAGCCTTTCCTTCCAATTAGAAATATTGCTGTTGAAATTCTTTCCTCCAGCTTCCCTGCATTGCATTAAAATGGAAGAGAAATCAAGTTCCAGGATGTTAAACGGTGGACCTTCAAGCCCTGAGAGAATCGATGTCCCAGAAATCCCCCAATATTAAGGCTCTTTTTATTCTGTGGGGACCTGAGGTGGAGATGGGGGCTAGAGGTTGCTAACTGTATGCCACCTCGCCTCATTTGTCTTCTTGGGTCTGGAAATATCTACTTTGCTAGATAAGCCACAGCTCCACACACATGAGCAGTGCATGTTAGAGAGCTTGGATTAACTGGAGAAACCAACAGGTCTACAGAATTTACCTGGTGCTCTGAGTCCCATGGGCTCAGAATGTATGCCATTCTTGACTGTGCTCAGCCTTTGGAGGGGTCTGAGGAGCTTCCATTCTATAGCACTGCCCTGGCTTCAGTGCCCCATCTCCTTGGGTGTGGTTGTTCAGCTGGTCCTGGTAGATTCCCACGGCAGTACATCTTAACTGATGTCCTTTCTTCATCTGGCACACAAAATGTTTTCTCACTCTTTTTAGTCTTAGCTGGGGACTCCTGCCCCTAATGTGTTGAGGTGTCTGCAATTTCTCCTCTGAAAACATTCATTCTTCTGATAAGTGGAAACATACGCACACTGCCCCTGTAATTCTTCTTCTTTGTTCTTAGTTTACCTGACCCAGGCACATCACTACTCCAGGTAAATGATTATTCCCTTTAGGGGACCTGCTTTCTGGGTTTCTTTAGAGCATATGACTGTAGGGGGGGCACTCTTTGTCTCTTTTGGGCTCTCTTTCCAAGGTGTAGATCATTGAGCTGACAAAAGAGTAGAAGAATCACCAGTACCCACTGGGGGTTAGATTTTGTTTTCCTTTATGTTCTCATGCATGCTCCAACTCAATTTCAGTGATAGTTGAATAATCTTGTTCTCATTTGTTTTGAATCAGGAATGCTTTTGTTAAGCATAGAGCAGCTTTACTTTCTACTTTTTGTGTAATTGTCTTGTTTTCCTTTAGCTCATCTGTATTGTACAGAGTCTTAAGAGGGAGTTCTTTTGTGATTTGCTAACCCAGGTCTTTAAGGTTGAGGGTCTACTTACTATTATTTATAGAACCTCTAACTTGATTTGATTTTTTTTTATCAGTATCTTGATCTATTTATCAAATATCTTGGAGGTTTGCCTTATACTAGAGTATGAATACAATAGTCATGAAAGTGTGTAAATCAATACATGTCTTTAAAATGATACACTAACAGAAGACATTTACTTAACTGGTTACTCAATATAAAGCTATCATTTTGAAAGGCCACAAAATTGCTGCTTAGAGTATAATTAGATTTGTGCAACCTGTATCATTTTCAAGGAGTAGCTAGGTTCCAGTAAATTTTACCTAAGGCAAAAATACTTTCCAATCAATAAATATGCCCATTATAGAACCAGAAATATATTCCCAACGAGAATCCCCAAGAATCTGAAGTGAGAACTGTGGAGTGTGGAAGGGGTTAGTTACCAGGTCTGTCTATGGTTGTGTGGGATTCTTGCTTGTACACAGAATGTAGGACATGAGCAATAGTGACTTGGAAGTTAGAAGAGTCAGTGTGGAGAAGGAGGAGCAGACTAAGTCATGCATGACTGAAACTCTCTGGCTTTTTCTTGCTCTTAGAATAACATTTTGGCCCTTTACCCTGTCTCCCAAGGACCTACCTCTTCAATTTCAGCTCTTGTTTTCTGCTTCATGTACTACACTTTAGCTACGCGGGCCACCTTTGTTTGTAGAGCACAAAGAACGTGGTTCCACTGCCTACCTAGATGTTTCTCTCCCCATGGCTGCCCCCTTTTGATCATTCCTCTATTTTCCATCCCAGCTCAAGCTGTCCCTTTGTTTCACGTCACTTATTAACATATAAAAGGATCATATTTATTATCTCCTTTACTGCCTTTTTTTCACAGTGAGAGGTAAGCTTCATGAGAACTCACCTATCTTGTTTGGTGCCATATATACGTCTAGTCTCTCAAACGGCCAGGAATGTAGTAGGCTTTTAAGAAGTACTTATGAGTTGAATGACCTGGTCACTGAAGTGATTGATTATTCATATTATCTTGTATGGTAGCTTTTTAAGATAAAAAGTGGTATGGGATTTTATCTTTATTTTGAAGAGAAGATTTAATAGATTTGGATATGCACAAAAAAGAAATCACTGCAAGTCAGCCTGGGCTCTTCATGTAACAGGATAGATGTCAAGCCTCATGAATGAAATATCAGAGTCATTTTCTTTCTGTAGTTACGATACAGTCAATGGTTATGACTTTTAGTTTGAACCAGAAGAAGGGCCTCTGTTAGGCATGCAAAATTTATCATGTCGAAAGAAATTGTTATTTTAACTAGGTTTATTTTTGTGTTTCCTACCTATGCTTTCAGAATATAAGTACCCACATTAAATATTTCTATGTATATAATTTTCTATTATAATTTAAATTAGGCATATGCTCATATGTTTCAATTTCCTTTCGCAAGAAGCCATATTTATCGAAAGATTATTGCTTTTCTTTGGACGATGCAGTTGAGTTTTTGTTATGAATAAATTAATCAATATTGCTGACTCTAATAGAACCTGTTATTGCTAAGCTGTTTGGCAGCATATTCTGACAGTCTTTCTTCTTTGCAGGAATATATTGCTAAGAATTTCTGTGTCATGCAGTCCCAGATTGGCTATGATATTTTGGCAGAAGATACCATCACAGCTTTGTTGCACAACAACAGAAAACTACTAGAGAAACATATCACAGCAAAAGAAATAGAAACATTTGTCAGTTTACTCAGGAGAAATCGTGAGCCAAGGTTTGAAGTGGTTATGCAGTATTCTTTACTAGTGGGGATTGTGCTTTATTTTATTTTATTTTATTTTATTTTATTATTTTTTTTTTTCTTTGCAAAAGAGCTTTTTGCTTTATTTTTGGAAGGTTTTAAAAGTTGTAATTTTTTTTTTTAAGATTTATTTATTTGAGAGAGAGGCTGCATGAGTGGCCGGGAGGGGCAGAGGGAGAGGGGGAGAGAATCCTCAAGCAGACTCCCTGCTGAGCACAGATTCTGATGCAGGAGTTTGATCCCATAACCATGAGATCATGACCTGAGCCAAAATCAAGATATAGACCCTTAACTGATCGAGCCACCCAAGCAGCCTGTAAAAGTTGGAATTCTTTCACGTCACTAACTTTCATGGACAAAACTATGTTAGATTTGCTTTTATAATAATTATGAATCATAGAGTTATTACCTTATAGGAAATTAAAACATTTTATAGACATATTTAAATATGAGTGACTTTCATTTTGATCTTTTATGTTTTTATAGCAATTCTAGTTTTTCAAAATATTTTCATGTACATTGCCTTAAGTCCTTATACATTTCCATGAGGTACACTGGTTGTATATTATTGTAATATTATCAATATATTATATATTCTTTTCATTTTATTTTATTTCTTTCCAGTGTTCCAAAATTCATTGTTTATGCACCACACCCAGTGCTCCATGCAATACGTGCCCTCCTTAATACCCACCATCAGGCTCGCCCATCACCTCATTCTCCTCCCCTCCAAAATCCTGTTTGTTTCTCAGAGTCCACAGTCTCTCATGGTTTGTCTTCCCCTCCAATTTCCCTCAACTTCCTTCTCCTCTTCATCTCCCCATACCCTCCATGTTATTCCTTATGCTCCACAAATAAGTGAAATCATATGATAATTGACTTTCTCTGCTTGACTTACTTCACTCAGCATAATCTCTTCCAGTCCCATCCATGTTGATACAAATACCCATGTTGGGTGGGTATTCATCCTTTCTGATGGAGGCACAATACTCCATTTTATATATGGACCATATCTTCTTTATCCATTTGTCTGTTGAAGGGCATCTTGGCTCTTTCCACAGTTTGGTGACTGTGGCCAATGCTGCTATGAACACTGGGGTGCAGATGGCCCTTCTTTTAACCACATCTGTATCTTTGGGGTAAATACCCAGTAGTGCAATTGCAGGGTCCTAGGGAAGCTCTATTTTTAATTTCTTAAGGAATCTCCACACTGTTTCCCAAAGTGGCTGCACCAACTTGCTTATTATCGTAAATTATTATTCACACTTTAGAGATGAGAAAACAGCCTAGATAGCAATTTGCACAAGAATACCCCAATAGTAAGGAATGTTACCATAATATCATCATTACTTATGAATAATATTATGGTAATATTCCTTACTATTGAGGTATTCCATCAAATTCACATTTTTTTTTAAATTTTAATTTTTTTATTATGTTCTGTTAGTCGCTATACAGTACATCCTTAGTTTTTGACTTAGTGTTCCATGATTCATTGTTTGTGTATAACACCTAGTGCTCCATGCAATTGGTGCCTTCCTTAATTCTCCTTGCTGGGCTAACCTATCCCCCATACCCTCTCCCTTCAAAAACCCTCAGTTCTTTCCTGAAGTTGATAGTCTCTCATGGTTCGTCTTCCCCTCTGATTCCATGTCCCCCTTCATTTTGCCCTTCCTTCTCCTAATGTCCTCCATGCTCTTCCTTATATTCCACAATTCTGTTCCACATACAGCTTTACCTAGAAGAAATGAATGCAGATAAATCAAGCAAATTGAGTTTTCTTTCTTCATTAGCACAGCAAATAAATGTTAGAAGGTAAAAATGGGCCTTTGACTCAACTAGGCCATGTTCACTTTTGTTGACTGTGCTGTTTTCCTATTTTACTCAATGCAGCATTAACTTTCATCTGCTTTTGTTTTGTTATCCAGTTCGTGGATAGCCTCATTTTAGGGCAGATAGCTGATTTTCTAAATATAGTAAGTCACAGTGCTGTGGGAGGAATATCACCAGATAAATAGAAGAAAACTTATATCATTTTTTGAAACAAAATTTATATTAAACACAAATAATTGGATGCTTAATTTGCTTCTAATGATGCAGTACTCAGCGACATATTAAAAATGTTGCATGGAGCTATTAAAAATAGATATAAAAACTTACTTTCATTATATCCCCAAGGATATTTTTATTGTGCTGTTTTATGAAGTACCTTTTCTTAGTGTTCAATTTATTTTTTTTTCTCTTGCCAGGTTTTTGGATTATTTGTCAGATCTATGTGTTTCTAATACCACTGCTATACCTGTAACTCAAGAACTCATCTGTAAATTTATGCTGAGCCCAGGCAATGCAGACATTCTCATTCAAACTAAGTAAGCCCAGATAGGGGAGAAATCTTTTTCTGTTCATTATTTGTAAGCGTCGTAACTCCTGTCGTATTTGTGAGTTAGCTCCTTAATTGAATTCATATGTATAATTTATTTCAAGGCTGGTTTCAATGCAAGTAGACAACCCCATGGAGAGCTCCATCCTCTCGGATGACATTGATGATGAAGAAGTTTGGCTCTACTGGATTGACAGCAACAAGGAACCTCATGGCAAAGCTATCAGGCACCTTGCTCAAGAAGCAAAAGAAGGCACCAAAGCTGATTTGGAAGTTCTTACCTATTATAGGTAAAGAATCATAATTATCAATCTTACATGTTTATTGAAATAAAATTCTCTGAAACCTCTAAAAGTGAGGTACCTATGAATAGGAAATTTTAAAAGTCATGTCAAAACAAAGGTAGTGGAAATATATAATATTATTTAAAGTCTTCAAAATAAAAGGTAACATCTGTGATTTCCACCTGCACAACTTGCAGTTTTCTGATTATTTTTCACTGATTTGGTTTTGTTGGGCAGCAGAGGGTTTTCTCCCTGTGATTGATCCATATGAGATGAGAGACATGATGGGACCATGGTGTTGGACTTGAGGGCTGGTGCTGAGCTGGGTGTGTTGATCCAGCTGCAGAGGTGGCCTCCGAGAAAGTTAGCCATCAGGAATGTAGAGAGTGTTTACAACTATGTGGAGTACTAGGGCTGGAGAGAAGCTGGTATGTATAGTTATGAAAGTTCAGTGGTGGCACTTGGCAGCAGAAGTCACCATGGTAGTTGCCTAAAGTCAGTATGTTGGGAGCAAGAACCTAGCTGGTATCTTTGAGTTTAAGGTATAGAAACCTCTAATGGGTGCCCTTGGAAAAGATTGGGCCCAGATGACAGGAATCTGAGAAAGGCCAAGCGTGCCTTGTGTTCCCCAATTTCTACAGGTATTGCAACAAAGCCAAGGCTAATTCTTGATCTCAGAGGTTATTGAATCCAAGTGTAACTGATGCCATTTGGATAGGTCACATTTGGTTTGAGAACTGAGTGGATCTAAAGATAGAGCGTAGCTAGATATTAGGGCTGGAGCTGATTGGGATTGGGTAGGTGAGATGGTTTTGTGTGCATTGTTATCCATAGCCTTCAGGCTTAGTGTATTTGTAATCCTAGGAAACCAAAAATGGAGAGCCTAATGTGCTTTCTTTTCTTTCTTTCTTTACTTTTATTTTTTGAAGATTTTATTTATTTCTTTGAGAGAGAGAAAGAGAGAACAGGCAGTGGGGAGGGGCAGAGGGAGAGGCAGAGGCAGACACTTCCTGCTGAACAGGGAGCCCTATGTATGGCTCGAATCCCAGGATCCTGAGATTATGACCTGAGCCAAAGGTAGATGCTTAACCGACTGAGCCATTGAGGTACCCCCCACCAATGACACTTTCCAACAGATACTTATTGCTGGAACAAGTAAGAGAAATTGTAACATGAATAGATGTAGAGATAATTTCGTGTATTTGCTATCCTTTGATTACTTCACTCACTACTAAAAAAATTCAATTCCAGTGTCACGAACACTCAGAAGTTTTGGTGTTGTATGAAAGTAGTTGGTAGATATTGATTGATATTGTGCTGTTTAAGAACTTTATCAAGAGAAGACGAATAATGTAGCATGTTTCATATTTTAAAGGTACCAGCTAAACCTCTTTGCAAGGATGTGCTTGGATCGCCAGTATCTGGCCATAAACCAGATTTCTATGCAGCTCTCTGTGGATTTGATCCTGCGGTGTGTGTCGGATGAGAGCCTGCCTTTTGACCTCCGAGCGTCTTTTTGTCGCCTCATGCTCCACATGCATGTTGACCGGGATCCCCAGGAATCTGTGGTGCCTGTTCGCTACGCCCGGCTGTGGACCGAAATTCCTACAAAGATCACAATTCATGAGTATGTCTGGAAACATTTCCTGAGCAGTTTCCATTCAATAGATGAACTCAAAATCAAATGTCTTCAACTTTGAAATGAATATATGGAAGGGCATTTTTGGGTTGAGACTCAGGTTGTTAGTCTTTTTTTTTTTTAACTGCTTTTATTTTTTAATTATTTTTTTTAAAGTTCTAATTTTAATTCCAGTTAGTTAACATACATTGTTATATTAGGTGTACAGTATAGTGATTGAATACTTCCATACGTCACCCTGTGCTCATCAAGGCATATGCATGCCTTCCTCCTATCAACTTGTTTAGCCCTCCTTCCCACACACCCAGGTTGTTAGTCTATCAAATACATATAAGATACTCTTTTTGGAGAGTAAAATGACAACTCTTGGTAATAGAAACATTCTGGAAACCAATAAGCAGAAATCGTATTTATAATAGGAGTAACAATTTTTTAAGTGCTTAATATTATGGTAGAATCATCTAGAAAGTTTAAATAAGTTACCTAAACTTAAGAAGCTGGGAAGCTAATGTACATATATTTTCCCATTTTTGAATGATTGCACTCAATTGAACTTGCTTTATATTCTTTCTTTCTAGATATGATTCTATAACAGACTCTTCCAGAAATGATATGAAGAGGAAATTTGCACTGACAATGGAATTTGTTGAAGAATACTTGAAAGAAGTTGTAAATCAGCCCTTTCCTTTTGGGGATAAAGAAAAAAACAAACTGACATTTGAGGTATTTAGTATAAATGATTAATTTGTGAGGTTATTCAGTTTTCCCTGTCAAGAGTTAGATACACTGAGCATCAAAGATTTTTTTCCCTCTAATATTTAGGATGTTTTTGGATTTGGGTAGTTTAGTTGATGAGTGTATGATTCCCTCTGCCATTGATTAAAAGACAGATTTGATGCTTTAATTAGACCTGATGTTCAATACAAAATATTTTGTTTATAATTACCTGTTACCTTCTGTTTTCCTGGATTTTGAGGGTTTCATTTATCTGTATAAGTTTTATTGCTTTTCATGAACAAAGATAATTTGCATACATTGTAATTTGTTTGGATACATTTTACCCCCATCTCCATGGAAGTGAAATTTTTAGCCTCATTAAACTGAATTGAAATACCTTTGGTTTAATATCACTTGGGGGATATAGTGACAAAACTAGAGAAATGATGCCATTACCTGATACCTGGTGGATTAGGTATCTACTGGTGTATAACAGATCATCTCCTAACTTAGCCGAAAGCAACAAGCATTTATTATTTTACAGTTTCTCTGGGTTAGGAGTCTGGAAATTCATGGTTGGGTGGTTCTGGCTCAGGGATTCTCATGAATCCCTAAAACCATTGACTGGGGTTGCACTTATCTCCGGCTAGATGACCTGCTGCTAAGTTCACTCATGTGTATCTTGGTGGCCATATCTCTTTGCTGCCTGTTGACCGGCGGTTTCATCTTTTTGCCATGCAGGCCTTTCCATAGGCTGCCTTTTCCATAGGCTGCCATGGCATGGCACGCAGAGCAAGCCATTAGAAAGAGAGAGAGAGGCTAAGATGGAATTTGCAATCTTCTCAAACCTAGTCTTGGAAGTGGCATGCCATTACTTCTGCTGTATTCTGTTTGTCACACAGTCCATCCTTGGTGCATTGTGAAAAGAGACCATACTTTGGGGACCATGTTAGAAGCTGACTGTCATACCTAGAATGTCTTACAGTGTCCAGAAGACCACATAACAGCATAAGGAACAATTTATTTCTGGACAAATTCCTGTATAAAATCCATTTATTAAAGTAACTCATTAATGTAACCATTTATTAAGTGATATTGTGACTTAAATAAGTTAATATTTAGTTAAGTAGATCATCCTAATGTAAATTTCTTTAAACACCTTAATACATCTAAAATCTCTTTTTGGCTTCTTTGCTGGCTGTGGACCAGACTACCTCATCATGTCATTGGAGCTTTTTTTTTTTTTTAAGATTTTATTTATTTGTTTGACAGAGAGAGAGATCACAAGTAGGCAGAGAGGCAGACAGAGAGAGAGGAGGAAATAGGCTTCCAACTGAGTAGAGAGCCTGGTGCAGGGCTCGATCCCAGGACCCTGAGATCATGACCTGAGCCGAAGGCAGAGGCTTAACCCACTGAGCCACCCACGCAGCCCGTCATTTGAGCTTTTGAGAGAGATGGCAAACTGACCTTATTTGGATTTGATTATAAACATGAATAAATCAGAGTTCAGTGGTAGCTTTTGCAGGCATTTTAATTCCTAAGTATTAGAGAGTTAGAAAGTTTTGAAATACCTGCATTAATATAAAAAAAAATCAATGTTAATTTCACGGGTACCTGGGTGACTTAGTTAGTTAAGTGTCTGACTCTTGAACTCAGCTCAGGTCTCGAACTCAGGGTCATGAGTTCAAGCCCCCCACTGGGCTCCATACTGGGCATGGAGCCTACTTAAAAAAGAAAATCAATGTTAATTTCAGTTTATAATGTTTTTCTTTTGTTTCTTTCCCATTTCCCCTCCCTTTTTTTTTATTAAGGTGGTCCACTTGGCTCGGAATCTTATATACTTTGGATTTTATAGTTTCAGCGAATTGTTAAGACTAACAAGAACACTTCTGGCTATCCTAGATATTGTACAGGTCCCCATGTCATCGTATTTTGAAAGACTAAGCAAATTTCAAGATGGTGGTAAGAAATTTTTTTTTTAAGAGATTGAAATCAATTTTTAGCAATAGCATTGACTATTTGCTATAACAAGAGAAAGGTATTTCTGCCTCCCATCACCACTTCTTCACCTGCTTAGTAGTTTTTTAAAAAAAATTAAATTAAATTAAATTTTTTTAAGTGTTCCAAAATTCATTGTTTATGCACCACACCCAGTGCTCCATGCAATATGTGCCCTCCATAATACCCACCACCAGGCTCACCCAGTCCCTCATCCTCCTCCCTTCCCAAACCCTCCATTTGTTTCTCAGAGTCCATAGTCTTTCATGGTTCGTCTCCCCCTCCAAGTTCCCCCAACTCCCTTCTCCTCTCCATCTCCCAGTGTCCTCCATGTTATGCCTTATGCTCCATAAGGAAGTGAAACCATATGATAATTGACTGTCTCTGCTTGACTTATTTCACTCAGCATCATCTCTTCCAGTCCAGTCCATGTTGATAAAAAAGTTGGGTGTTCATCCTTTCTGATGGAGGCATAATAGTCCATTGTATATATGGACCATATCTTCTTTATCCATTCATCTGTTGGGGTACAGATGGCCCTTCTTTTCACTTCATCTGTTTCTTTGGGGTAAATACCCAGTAGTGCAATTGCAGGGTCATAGGGAAGCTCTATTTTTAATTTCTTAAGGAATCTCCACACTGTTTTCGGAAGTGGCTACACCAACTTGCTTTCCCACCAATAGTGTAAGAGGGTTCCCCTTTCTCCACGTCCTCTTCAACACTTGTTGTTTACAGTCTTTTTAATTTTGGCCATTCTAACTGGTGTAAGGTGGTATCTCAATATGGTTTTGATTTGAATCTCCCTGATGGCTAATGATGATGAACATTTTTTCATGTGTCTGTTAGCCATTTGTATGTCCTCTTTGGAGAAGTGTCTGTTCATGTCTTCCACCCATTTTTTTTGACACGATTATCTGTTTTGTGTGTGTTGAGTTTGAGGAGTTCTTTATAGAGCTTAGATATCATAACCCCATTGTCTTCAGTGTCATTTGCGAATATCTTCTCCCATTCCATGTGTTGCCTCTTTGTTTGTTGACTGTTTCCTTTGCTGTGCAGAAGCTTTTGATCTTGATGAAGTCTCAAAAGTTTATTTTCACTTATGTTTCCTTTGCCTTTGGAGATATATCTTGAAAGAATTTGCTGTGGCCGATGTCTAAGAGGTTACTGCCTATATTCTCCTCTAGGATTTTGATAGATTCCTGCCTCACATTGGGGTCTTTTATCCATTTCGAGTTTATCATTGTGTATGGTGTATGAGAATGGTTGAGTTTCATTCTTCTATACATATCTGTCCAATTTTCCCAGCACCATTTATTGAAGAGACTGTCTTTTTTCCACTGTATATTTTTTCCTGCTTTGTTGAAGATTATTTGACCATAGAGTTGAGAGTCCATATCTGAGCTCTCTATTCTGTTCCATTGGTCTATGTGTCTGGTTTTTTGCCAGCACAACTTTGTAGTAAAGCTGGAAATCAGGAAACATGATGCCCCCAGTCTTCTTTTTCTTTTCCAACATTTCCTTAGCAATTTGGGGTCTCTTTTGGTTCCATACAAATTTTAGGGTCGTTTGTTCCAACTCTTTGAAAATTACTGGTGGAATTTTGATTGGGACAGCATTGAAAGTATAGGTTGCTTTTTTGCAGTATATAATTTTTGAGAAAAATTATGATCTTTTTTGTAGTGGGATAAAAACAAATCTATGGAGAAGTGGTTTTTAACATATACTTGCTAATGCATGTGTACAAATGAACAGTGATTCTATAATGAGACTAAGTGATAATAGGCTGGATTTATAAACTTTCTTAGCTGTTTATAAACTAAAAATTTGGAAGAAAAAGTCATAGATCAGTGAGTTCCATCTTTGGCAACTAATGTTATGGCTAATTCATTAGTGAAAATATTATGTGTTAAAAAATAAAAACATCTTAATATTTGTGATCATTTTGGTATGTGTCATATGATGGTTCTGCTTTATAGCAGGGCAAAGAGAAATGCAAAGAATTGGAACAGTAATGGTTATACCAGAGAAGCAGTGAATGAAAAACCAGTGGGAGAGGCAGTATAGTGAAGTGGATAAGAGAATGGGGTTTTGAGTCAGAGTGCTGTATTCAAATCCTGCCTTTACCATTTATTAACCTAGGCAAGGTACTTATTTTTTCCAAGAGTTTCTTTTCTCATCTGAGATATGAAGATGATAATAATAATATCTTCCCCACATCTTCCTTATGAAAATTAAATGAATGTATACAGTATACTCAAGGTTCTTACAACAGTGCTTATCTGATAACAGAATAATTTTATTTTCTTTATTGGTGATTGTCTTAGGTTGGATGCTTTGCAAACAGTGAGAGGTAGAGAATTGTTTTCAGAGGGTCTATTGAAGAATGTGTTCAGGTTATACACCTGTAAGGAAGTGAGGAAGGTAGGATTGGGCAACAGGAGTAGCTGATCCACACTGCATTTACAAGCGAGACATCATCTGATCCTATAGGTTAGATCTAGAGCAGGGTGGCCCTTTATAGTTGTCATAAATTAAGGCAAAGGTACTGAATTTTGTATTCATGCATCAGCCAACCATTGGTTGATGGCTTATTCATGGAGTGGGGTGTGAATCCCTGGGTAAGACAGTTTCCTTTGGCCAAAGGTCATTCTTAGTGAGAGGTGTCATGGGAGGTCAGCAACTATGATGCTCCTCAACTGGGAGAAAAGAAAGGTGTCTTAACTCTAAACTCTAAAGAGGGGACCTGGGTAGAGCACAGTGTGTCCACTGGAGTCTCCACTACAGAGTTAAAAAAGTTAAACCAGAAATGTAATTTCATACTTAATGTATTTACTTAATATTCCTTAACCAGAAATATCTGGTTAAGGAAGATTAAGTGAGGAACTTACAGGTAGCTAAAGTAATTAATGCTGCCTAAATCTTTTTATTTTATTTTATTTTAATTTTTTTAAATTTATTTTCAGCATAACAGTATTCATTATTTTTGCACCACACCCAGTGCTTCATGCAATCCATGCCCTCTATAATACGCACCACCTGGTACCCCAACCTCCCACCCCACGCCCCTTCAAAACCCTTAGATTGTTTTTCAGAGTCCATAGTCTCTCATGGTTCACTCCCCTTCCAATTTCCCCCAACTCCCTTCTCCTCTCTAACTCCCCATGTCCTCCATGCTATTTGTTATGCTCCACAAATAAGTGAAACCATATGATAATTGACTCTCTCTGCTTGACTTATTTCACTCAGCATCATCTCTTCCAGTCCCATCCATGTTGCTACAAAAGTTGGGTATTCGTCCTTTCTGATGGAGGCATAATACTCCATAGTGTTTATGGACCACATCTTCCTTATCCATTCGTCCATTGAAGGGCATCTTGGTTCTTTCCACAGTTTGGCAACCGTGGCCATTGCTGCTATAAACATTGGGGTAGTGATGGCCCTTCTTTTCACTACATCTGTATCTTTGGGGTAAATACCCAGTAGTGCAATGGTAAATACCCAGGAGTGCAATGACTGTTGCCTAAATCTTAATAATTTCTACATTTTCCAGAAATCTGTAGAGACCAATAAGAAGCAAATCTAACCATATAAATCCCTCACCTTCAGCAGAACTAGAAGACAGAGGACAATTCAAACATCAGGTGTAAGTAGAAATGTAGCATCAGTTTTCAGTAGAGCTGTCTCACAGGTTCTCACTGCAAGCCTTTGTAGACAGAAGGTTTTGGAAAAGCTGTGCAGAAGAGATAAAAAGAGATTGTCTGCAAAACACCCTCAGAAAGATAGTCTGTGCTAAGTGTGGAAATACTGACGTAGAATCTGGTAGACAAGAGCACTGAATAAAAGGGAAGGGGCTTAACAGTACTCAGGTAACAGCTGTGGAAATGCAATGCTTCTAGGGAAGAAGTGGGTTAATGTTCATCCCTAGGGATGAGGGGGAGTCATCCTTTGGAATCTCATGTTGAAGGGAAAAAGAAGTAAGATGATGAAATCCTAAGTTCCACAAGATAAACAACAACAACAACAACAACAACAACAACAACAACAAATTGAAGGAAATGTATGTAATTCCTTTCCATTGCCACCCACCATGAGCTAGAATTTAAAGGAATTGCACTTTGCCACTCTGACAGGAGAGGGTGTTCTTGAACTGAAGTTTATGTGAACCAGCTCAGATTTTCAGACTTGTCTAAGAAATGCAGACATGAAATCAATCCTCCTATATATGATGCTACTGTAAAATCAAAATAGAATGGAGAATCAAAACATTTCAGTTGATGGAAATTCTGCTCTGAAAACCAACCATGGAAGAAAAGAAAATTGTAACATGAGACTCTAAAGTGAATTAAGTATTTTCAAACAAAAATTGGGATTTGAAAACCACCTTGAATCATAGATTAAAAAACAGGTTAGACGTAGACCAAAAAATCAGGAGGAGATGAAATGCAAGTTTATTGGACACAGGAAAGATCTAGAGACTAAATCACATTATGAAAAGAATAGATTTGAAGAAAAGCATAATATGCACAATTGAAGAAAGGCAGGAAAACAATGAGAATGTCAGCGATATGAAGAAACAGGTAAAAAGAGTCAGAAAGAAAATGGTTGAAATGGAAGAAAGGCAAAGAAGAGCCATCATATGAATAATTGGAGTTCCTCTGAAGAAGAAAATTAAAACCATGGAACAGAACTTATATATAAGATTACAGTCCAAGAAAAAATTCTGTAAATAAAGAATAACCTAAGTTCTCCATGGTGTAATTGTCTGGAATGTTGATTTTAAGACATAGCATGATAAAACTGTAATATATACCGTATATTCAGAGAGAGTTGTGGTATGTAGGGGGAGTTGCTATGAAAGCAAGTGGAGAAAAAAACGAAAGGGTGTATACGCATTCTGTATTCTTCTTGCATCTTTTATAAAAATTTAAAATTTTATAAAAATCAAAGCCTATTAACAATATCTGAATGAAAACAAAGGAAAAGCCAAGAACAGTAATGGTAAATCAAAGAACAGGGGACTTGCCAGTGGTCTATCCTATTTCTATTTTCTGAATCTCACCAATGAGAAACTCTTCTTCTTAACAGTCCCAGAGGGTACATAGGAGTTGAGATGTCCATATTAAAGATTCTTCTTGGCAGGATCCTTTTATAATCTCCAATTTACTCTGATCTAAGTCATTCTTGATAAGTTAGAAATTGATCTTCTCTATTGGTCTCTTGGTTTCAATGCTCACAGTCTGCTTTCAGAGTTTTACCCTAAAGGAAAGTTTTATTTTTCTCTCAAAATTTGTAAATATCTTGTTTGCACTGTCTCTGTCATGTCTGTGTCTGCCCTGTAAGATATGTATATATATATTTTTACTCTTTTATGTTATTTATAATTCTCATATTTTTCTCATGGACCCCATTCATCTCTGGACTTCTTAATCATTCTATCAGCAATTTGAGAATGATTCATTTTTTTCAACAAGAATTTATTGAGTTACTATTACATACCAGATGCTGTTCTATTCACTGGGAATAGAGAAGATAAAGTCCTTAGCCACAAGGAGGACAGACAATTAATAAATACAGAGGCAGAATCCATCTTTTTTCCCTACTGGAAGACAGGTGATAAACAAATAAATTTATACTATAACATCCCATGATATGAAGAAAAATAAAGTGGGACAATATGGAGAGTGGTAGAATAAGTGGGGAGAAGGGCAAAATAGACTGAGCAACCTCTGACATTTAAGCAGAGATCTACATAGGTCAAGGAAGCCAGCCCTGAGGCAGAATAAGATTGACTTGAGGGAGGAGTAGCCGGAAGGCCACTTTGGCTGAGGTAAGTAAAATGGGGGACAATAATAGGAGAGAAGGTTGGAGAACCCTGGATTATAGAGCCTTGCAGACCTGTGAATTTGAATTTTGTTGTGAGTTTGTTGCATGTCTTTTGGGAGGATTTGAGAAAGGATTGATATGGTCTGATAATTTTGCTTGCTGAGTAGAGAATGGAGAATACTGATGTGGGCATAATGGTAGGAAGACCATAGTTTGGAAGCTTTTAGGGAATTGAATGATGATGATGAACTAGAAGAAGAGTGGTAGATTAGGGGAAAGGGGATGATTTGGGAATTTTACAGTATTAACTGATAGGACTTGAATGTGGAATAAGAAGGAGGAGAGTCAGAGATTATTCCTAGGTTTTTTTTTTTTTTTGAAGATTTTATTTATTTATTTGGCAGACAGAGATTACAAGTAGGCAGAGAGGCAGGCAGAGAGAGAGGAGGAAGCAGGTTCCCCACTGAGCAGAGAGCCCGATGCAGAGCTCGATCCCAGGACCCTGGGATCCTGGCAGAGGCTTCAACCTACTGAGCCACCCAGGCACCCCTGTTCCTAGATTTGAATTACCATTGGTGTGAATGTGGTGCTATCATCAAGGTAGGAAGGACTGGTGGATGAGGGGGTTGAAGGGAAAAATCAGGATTTCTGTTTGGGCACATTAGGTTTAAATACCTGTTGGGCATCCACGGGGAGATATTATGTCGACAACTTCAGAGTAATGTCAGGGTAGAAACTATAAATGTGAGAATTAGTGCATAGAAGACACTCAAAATATCAAACTGAATAAGATCACTTTGGGAGTGCTTGTTGATTGGGAAGAAATAAGGTCTAAAGATTGAATCCTGGGACCTCCAACATTGAGCCATGAGATGAGAAGAAGTCAGCATGAGAGACCAGGACAGAACAGCCAGGGCGTAAAGCAGGGCCCCCGGACAATGGGATATCTTGGAAGTCAGCAAAAAGTGATGCTAGATAATTGCAATTGTTTGTTGACTTATATAAATATACTTTCTACATAGCTAATATTCATTGAGTACTCTATGTGCTAAGTGGTTTTACATGGATTAACTTCCGTGTAGTGTGATTTGTGCTTAACAACGACACACACTATTGTTAAAATATGAGACATCACAATTTTACTCCAGTATTAAAATAAATTCATAATAGTTTTTATGAGCCAATTATAATTCTCTAAGAAACTTTGTGTTGTATCAATGGGAAATATCTATATATGTCTCAGTATAAACCGAGACTCAGAGGCTTCTGCTTTTTAAGACTCGTATGTTGAGGAGAAGAGTGTCTCTTGATTTGGGGAAATACCTTTTCCTAATTGGTAGAAAGGGGTTTATGGATTTTGGCTAGATTTTTGGAATCTGAAGTAATGTGCTTATTCCCTTTTAAGTAAATACCCAAGAATTCTGTTCTCCTAGTTTTTGGTGTATTGAAATTAATTTGAATTTAAAGACCATTTTTTCAAGATTCCTTCTCTTGATATCTGCAGATCAGGGAGTAAATTATTTTTTATACATTTCTGTGATTGGATACATAATACAAAATGTGAGAAAACATAGTTTATTATTAAGCATGATTTGATAACAGTTGTAATTGAATTACAGATAACCTTTGAGAGATGTTATGCTGGGCTTTCTTCCTTCCCTCGCCCCTAGAAAACCTTTCCAAGGAATTATTTTTGCTTTTACTAATGTTCGACGTTTATTTCATGTTAACTTGCATTATTAGCTTTCTAGAAAGTTTTATTTAAATGTACAAATATAGAAAAACCTATTCAGGGAGATTAATTAACTTGCCCAAGATGCACTAGTAAGTTAGCAACATTGCTAAGAGTTAAACCATAAGAAATTAGTTTTCCTATCATTCGTATCACTTGATTATTTATTAGTCAAATAAGCTAATATACATAGATATATTTTTCTTTATCTAGCCTTCAAATTTATTGATTGAGGAATGATGACATAAAGCTAGATTAATCATAACAAAATCTAGAGATAAAATCACAGTTTTATAGTATACAAAGCTTAGGTGTATCATGTTGCTACCAATATTGAGCCATACAATGTAAACGTAATGTTCTTCATTCAATGACTAATATTGTTTGCCATTCCTGCTTGGGGCCTTTGGAGATGCCTTAGTTATCCAGAGCTTCTGGAAAGCCATGATGATATTGAGGTCTATGGAAAGTGCTACTCAAATGGGTATTAGTCAAAGACCAACCAGGAAACAGCACACTACGTCAGGAAAGCTTCATATACAAAGGTGTGGGAAAACCACAGAGACAGTGTAGTACCATTGGACTACCATGAGGCAGTCCAATGAGCTACTATTTTAGAAAAATTGTAACTGAGGTTAGAATTTTTGTTCATAATTTTTTTAGAAGTGTATCAGTTCAGTCTCAAATACAGATATTTCTTTTTTTTTAATATTTTATTTATTTATTTGACAGACAGAGATCACAAGTAGGCAGAGAGGCAGAGAGAGAGAGAGGAGGAAGCAGGTTGCCTGCCGAGCAGAGTGCCCGATGTGGGGCTAGATCCCAGGACCCTGGGATCATGACCTGAGCCGAAGGCAGAGGCTTTAACCTGTGAGCCACCCAGGCTCCCCAATACGGATATTTCTTAAGCTGAGTAAACGAAATAGAGAGTTTAAAACAAAAGGAAATTGGGACAAAGCAATGTCATATGCCTCTAGATGTGAGCTACTAAGAAGGACATAATATCACCCAGTAAGTATCCCTGACAAAAATTCAGTTTCCAGTTAATCATGGAGAATTATGAGGCAAGTATAAATTGTGGGGTATTTTGTGGAAGAACTGGCTTGAACTTTTCAAAAATGTCCATGTCATGAAAGAGAAAGGCTAAAAACTGTTCCAAATTAAAGGAGATTAAGGAAACATGACAACTAGATACAATATGTGATTTTGGATCAGGAAAAATAGCATCTACAGAAGACATTATTGGCACAATAGGTGAAATTCGAATATGGATTGTATATTAGGCTGTGGTAGTAGATCAGATTTCTTGAACTTTATAATTGTACTATGGTTATGTAAGAGGATGTTCTTGTTTTTACTGAATACAAGGTGAAGAATTGAGAGTCAAAAGGTCAGGATGTGTGGAACTAACACGTAAATAGTGCAGGAAAGATACATATTTATGTACGTAGTGAGAGAGAGAGAGAGAGACAGAGAGAGGATGCAAATACAGCCAGATTCGTGAATCTCATAAAACTGGGCAGAATGTATTATAGGAATTCTATAATACAAAGAACTATTCTTGCAACTCTTCCCATAAATTTGAAAATGTTTCAAAACAACATGTTAACGACTTAAATAATGAGCCACGTAGGAAAATGATTTATTATATATAAGATGACACCTCAAACTTATAAAGCATTATTTTTTGTTCTAGGAGGTGTGTTATTATAGCTGAGTTCTATTAGACTATAAATTCCTAACAAAGGTTCTATTAGACTCTTAAAATTCTTAACAAAGGAAGCAAGAGAGAACACATTTCTGGAATCTCCAAATGTGGAGACAGGATTTTCAGGCCTGGGAAAAATTCCTGTGGTACAGGATGAGACAGAGGTTGATGCCAGAGAGGAAATCCCAGATTGTGGAAAGTACCTGGCGCGGGGGGGTGGTGGTGGTGGTGGTAGAGAACTCTTACTTGAAAGGACAACTCATGGGAGCCAGAGCAATGTGGCCAGATTAATAATACCCAGTGTAGCATCATATTGGCTTTTTTATATTTAAGTGATCTGGATTAAATTTTCCTATTTTAGTGAAACCTTATTCAGTTGGAAGTCATTTGCAAAGCACAATTTTTTAAAAATAAGAAGTAATTTTATAAGCATTGTTGCTAGATGAACCAGTTCCTTTAAGTAAGCCATGATAATCTTCTCATCTCATACTGTGTCTGGAAAATTTTTTGCAATCGAACTAGGTCTTTTTTTATCCTTCTGATCTACTTACCACTTACTAATTGTGCTCCAGCACGGTTGGGGTTGGACATTCAGAGAAATGTGTTTGGTAGCTGTTTGGTAGGTCAGACCCAATGGAGCGGAAGGAGAGGCGTGTCCAGAGGGAAAGGGCTTAGAGTTCCTGGAGTTCCATTTCATGCAGGCCTCAGTGGCGCCTGCCTTGGAGGGTGTGCACCTGTAGCATTCATTTGTTTTTCTGGGAAATCCTGTGGGTTGAGAGGTCAGTGATCAGTGTTTGAAATTCTGGGGATGGCTGGGTTGGAAAGTGGCAATTCCAGACGTTTTCCTCTTTTGGGTCCTTGGGAACAGTGCAGCCCACTGTGTGCCCCCGTGAGTCATCCTTATCCTAGAGTTGGTTGTGGGTCTGAATCTAGCCCCCAGACTGTGATTGCTCACCATCCCTGTGGCTTTCCATCGGCATCCTCGGCAGAAATTGCTAGGTCAGAAGCAGCTTTTCATTTTTGTGCCATCGAGGGGGTCCGTTCAGGAAATGATGCAGGCATACTAATATAGAGATGCTGGGAGCGGGCACTGTCCTGTCCTGTGCTATAGTGATATATAGAAGGTCCTGACCTTCAGAACCACACATCCCATACCTT
Organism: Mustela putorius furo; assembly: GCF_011764305.1. Taxonomy (NCBI): domain Eukaryota; kingdom Metazoa; phylum Chordata; class Mammalia; order Carnivora; family Mustelidae; genus Mustela; species Mustela putorius. The sequence continues at coordinate 23,235,693 of NW_025422368.1, read as the reverse complement.
TCATTTGCTCTGTTCTCACTTATGAAAAGAAATACTGTTTTCAGACAAATGTATTCACTCCCAGCAGGCTATGCTGTTGAGTCAATTTGCTTTGCCTAATACCTATCATTTGCTCTCAGTGATTTAGAATACGCAGGCACCATTCAGTGTAATTGATCTTTTGGGTGGGAGGATTATGTCAAGCAGGGCTCTTTGTCACGTATGCAAGTGAAAAGCCAGTGCATATGCTGGCTGGTAAGTCAGATATTTTCTTTCTTTAAAAATTTTTTAATTTAAATTCAATTTAATTAGTTTCAGAGATAGAATTTAGAATTAATTAATTCTAAATTTAGGATTTAGAATTTAGAGATTCATCAGTTGCATGTAACACCCAGTGCTCATTCTGTCAAGTGTCCTAATGCCCATCACCCAGTTTCCTCCTCCCCCATCCCCCTCCCCGCCAGCAACCCTCAGTTTGTTTCCCAGAGTTCAGAGTCTCTCATGGTTTATCTCCCTCTCTGATTTCGTCTTATTTTATTTTCTTCTCCCTTCCCCTATATCAGTTTTGTTTTTTAAATTCCATATATGGATGAAACCATGTGATATTGTCTTTCTCTGGCTGATAGGTCAGATATTTCAATATACTTTTGAAAGTACATTCTATTTAAAAAATTATACTTTTCTTTCTCTTTATGCCTGCTGAAGGATGTATAATCCGAGGACTGATACTACTACTGATTAAGATCATTTTTTTGTAGCGGGGTGGATATATTTTGTTTTCCTAGAGAGTCTTTCAAATATTTGGAACAAATGTGAATACAACTTACATTCGTCTAATGAACAACATAACATGTTAACTCTGCGTAGTGAGAGAGAAAGTCTCATCTTCACTTGAACAGAAAGCAGAAGGTGACACAGTCTTGTTTGGGTCTAACTCAGTATTTAGTTATCCTGTCAGTGTCTTTCCACTTGTCTGTTTGTGGTTTGGATGGGACTGGGATTCAAATTTAAGCCTCCAACATGGAGCAATAAAGTCTTAACCCAGGGTATGATGTCAGCCTCGTTAGGGTGTCTAGGCCAAGACTATCATTTCTTTTCATAGTTGTCTCCCCGGCCTTGAACTTACCAGACTTTGAAAAGGTGATATATCAGAAAACTACCAAAACACCAAACAAGAGCCGAATAGTTTCTTATAATCTTCTTCCATTTTGCTTTTTTTACAACTTCAGATTCTTGGGAGTTTCTATAGTCAAGCCCTGAAAGGTGGGCCAGTTCCTAATCAGTGACCAGACAATCTCTTTGGTTGGTGTACATAGGTTAGTGTGTTGAAAATGGGAAATTGCTACAAAAGTCAAATGGAGAATCCCATTTACTTTTAGGATTCCCTTTCTTTGGGGCTTGGTTTGGAGCTGAAAGAGGTTTTAGAGAATAAGAAACAGATAACCACAATGTCCTGAAAGGACTGGAGCTCCCCTGGGTGACTTTGAGTCCTGTGGGTCCCGCCCAGGGGAGGGAAGAGATAGGACAGGCAGGTGGTAAGAGGCCCTTTGGATGTGTGTCTGTCTGGGAGCTGACTGTCTATCTCGCAGCAAACAACTAACCATTTCTTCACTTGAACTATTTTTGTTTTGTTTTTTTTTTTGTGGGGGGCCAGAGAGCATTTTGGAAGGGACTTTACATGATCCACCTTGAAATATGCTTTTTCTGGCAGCATAGTTGCTGTTCAAAAGAAGGGAAATGGAGATGGGAGGTGGAGCAGAAACATTTTTAATATTGTTATATGGGTGGGAAAGGAAGAAAGTATTTGCAGGCAAAATAGCTGCCAGAAAATAGTTTCTTCCTTTATAAAATATGGTTAGTCTCACTGTGATCTTTACGGTCTCTTTCAGTTCAAAACTGTGAGTCTTTGAAGATTAGTGTGTTCACTCGCTGAATGCTGTTCTTTTTAACGTGTGTTGCAAAACACTCCTTTTAGCCAGTATCCACGAGGCCTTTGTCTCCTGGTTAATAGCGGTGATAGCTCTTTGTAAAGCCACCAGCTTGAATGCCTTGAAATCAGAAGTCTTTGTTCACTAAGAACCAGAGTGTATCACAAAAAAAAGCAAGCAAGCAAGTAAGCAAGAAAGCCAGGATTCACCTGGATGCAGGTGAGGCTGAGGACATTGCAGGTGGATGACAACAAACAGAAGTAAGGTTAGTACAATGCCCGTTCCCGGGCAGCCAGTACAAGGTCCAAGGCAGCTTGTATTTTCAAGACTCTTTCAAGTGTGCCTTCATCTTCTTTTAATTTTTGATCTGACTGAGCTCTATCCAGGTCTCTATAAACGATGTAAGTTCACGGGGGAGTTCACGGGGGAGTTCACAGTGCTCAGAAGTGTTAGCGAAGTTTACCTATAGGGAGAAGATACCACTGTTACCATTCATCATGTGAAAATCTCTTGCAGGGATCTCCGGACTTCTTTTTGCCCATTCTCCCTCTCAAGAGTCTCCTTTGGATGGCCTTATTTTTTGACCTGTCTCCCCTCGTCTCCGCTTCCAGGGATGTCCCTTTGCTTCAAACACATCTGTCTTATCTCCAGAATGTGTCTTGTTCCTGACATCTCCCAACTACCTGTCTGCTGCTCCCTTCTGCCTTCTCCTTTTTCCCATCGGAATCATGTATTTCTAGTAAGGGAAGCTTTTGACTCCAAGAAGAGGCAGAGACACGCATGTAATCCTCTTCACAGAGCTAGAGTTTCTCTTGTCCCTTTGTGTATGTGAGTGCCATTTAGATGAGTGTGTTCTCATAACACCTTGAGATTTTTCCACTAACTTTTTTTTAAAAAGATTTATTTATTTATTTGCTTGAGAGAGGGAGAGAGAGGAAGAGAGGGTAGGGGTAGAGGAAGGGGGAGGAAGAGAGAGGGGGAGGGGCAGAGGGGGACAGAGAGAGAGAGAGAGGGAACCCTCAAGCTGACTTCCTGATGAGTATGGAGCCCAATGCAAGGCTCCATCCCAGGACCCTGAGATGATGACCTGAGCTGAAATCAACCGTTGGCTTCTCAGGTGACTGGGACTCCCTGGTGCCCATCTTCCATTGATTTTTAAATAACAACAATGGCAGCAACAGTGATAACAATGTCCCTGAGTCTCTGGAGTTATTTATTGCAAGTTGTGTTTCCCAGGAAGCAGACCCTGAGCCAGAGATTAGCATGAAGGAGGTGTTACTGGTGACTCTTTAGGATCAATGCCAGTGAAATGGAAGGGAAAGGAGCAGGATCGGCAAAGGGAGAAATTGGGTTGTGATGCCAACCTAGTAGCAAACTCTGGGGTGAGGGGAGATGTCTGCATTTGGGATGTTCTTTCAGAATCATCTGCCATTGGAGTGAGAGTTGGGGCTGAGCCTTTATGCCTCCATGGGCTGCACTGCAATGGGTGTGCCACTGGAGGCAGCTCTCTTCAGACGCATCAGTCCCCACACAGGGCTGACATTTGAGGGCTGTCCTCAACGTAGCTACTCAATGAGTAGCACTCCTAGCAGGTGAGACCATATATTGTCCCTTATCCCTGAAAGAGCATCTGGGCAGGACTATCACCTTATCCACTATAGGCATCTTCCAGAAAAATACTGTGATTGGAAAAGTTGTAGCTCAAGAGTAAGATCTCATAGGAAATGCAGATTAGAAAGAAAAATAAAAATGATTATGATCTCATAGGAAATAGAGATTAGGGAGAAAAGTAAAAACAACCTTAAAACATAATACATACAACCAAGTTCTAGATAGGAAAAATTTCTAGAAGCTGCCTACTTCAAAATGCCCCAGAATCACCAGCATCACAAACCTGTTCTGGAAAGCAAGTCTTTTTTGGTCTCTTCTTCTTCAGTTATGAAGGAAGAATTTCTGTGACATTCTGATCTTCTGAGTCTGGTTCTCCTACAGCTTTGTGCTGTGCTGGCTCTGCCCCTGAGTTCTTTCTGGCTTAATGTACCTGCTTCCCTCCTCCCCCATCCCACCACTGCCAGCTTTAAGCTTTTATAAGTTTTAGAAAAAAGGCCTATGTAACTTCACAGTTTTCTCTTACTTATGAATAAAGCCTAAAAGGACTTTACCCTCTCTGGGCTTAATCCTCTCTCCATTATCCAGAAAGTTTCAAACACAGGATCTATGTTAAATCATGTTCCTTTTTTAAACTCAAATGCATGTCTAAAAATAGGTAGAGAATAACTATGTAATATATCTACTTTATACTGAGTTTCTACCATGTGCCAGGCCACACGTTGGCAAAACATTACTATAAAAGGGATGTATTATTTATATTCAATACTGAACACATCTTTAGATCTTTTGCATACTTTTACTTTTTTTAAAAGACTTTATTTGCTGGGGAGAAAGAGAGAAAGAGAGAGAGAGAGCACACAAGCACCGGGAGCAGCAGGCAGAGTGAGAAGCAGACTCCCCACTGAGGAAAGAGCCTGATGCGGGGCTCAATCCCAGGACCTTGAGATCATGACCTGAGCTGAAGGCAGATGCTTAACTGACTGAGTCACCCAGGAGTCCCGTACACTTTTACTTTTAATCCTTATTGCACTCCATCAATTAGTTATTATGATCACTGTTTTGCCCAGGAAATTGCCCACGATCACACAACTTATAGCTTGCTGAGCCAAATTTTGAATTCAGATTTCTTTTCCTTTTCCCCACTTCCTTAAAAAACCCACAGCCCTAGAGTTGATGTTCTTTCTGCTATTATTATATTACTTTCTATCTAGATGATTTCTTCATCTGCAGGGATGCTATTTTCTACTTTTTCCAAGTTTAGTGTCCAAGAAAGCTTAGCATTAAACAGTAGGTGTTTCCCAAAGAGTTTTGAATTTACTTGAAATGATTACAGGTCAGATCAAAAAACCTTTTTAAAACCAATAATCATCTCTTCTTGAATGGTTGGCTTGTCTCAGAAACAAAGTTTCAATCACAGGTCTTAAAGGTTTTACCACTTAAATATCTCTTGAAGTTGGATGTCCCTGTTCACTCCCTACAATAAATTTCTGGCTGGTCTCCCTGAGTCCGTTTTTGGCCCTTTTCTCCACATTCCATCCTAAGGATCCTTCTAAATCACATACGCTAGCTCTTTTACTAGCTCTCTTCTTCTCTGGAGAATAACTCAGTTCTTTAAGTTGGTGCCCAGGGGTCTTCACAATATGCATCAGATGTCTCTAGCTCTGCCTCTTACTGTTTCCCCAGTAATTCTAACCAATTTTATCTTCTTAGACACATTTCTATATCTCATATATACTTTCATAAATTTATCATTAGGACAAGTGTATGTAAGTGCCACACCCTATGTAAATATGCAAGTGTTTGGAGGACAAAAGTACTTCAAGGTCCTAATATTCCAAGTATATATTTGTGTCTTTCTTTTCTTAACTTTGTAATTATGTTTTGTAAGTCTGTCTTTTTGTTGTTATTGTTGTTGTTGTTTCCCTAGTAGACTTACAAAAGGCTCCAGACTCTTAGATTTACTATCTGGATAATTCCATAATAAAGTTTCAGATGTATTGACTGAGAGAGCAACCTAGAGGGGAAAACTATGAAAACATATTCTCTTTCTGTTTCTATAAGCTGGCATGTACCATGTATAACATACTATTATTTACATACAAGGGTTACCTATTGAGTGAAATGCATCTGATGAATGTATGTAGACTACATGTTTTTATATAAATATTTAAGCATTTGAATGTTAAAAATATCTTCTGGACTGTGACATTCCCAAACTAGGATTTTTTTTCTTTTATTACTGATGAACTTCTAGTTTCCCTTTCCAAACTTGTAATGAAGGAGACAGAACATGAGAAATGCCAGTTCATGATAAAATACTTCCTGGTATTTTGTTCCTGCAATTTTATTTAAGCAGTTTGAGTGAATAATGTTGTACCTTTTCAGTGATCTCTGATGCACTGTCTTAATAGAGTAATATGATTGAAATATTCACTTGCTAACTGTGTAAGTTAATAAATTTCACAAGAACTTAATGGTTATGATGCGCGCATAATTTACATGACACACTAAGTCATGAAGTACCTCTTCCTTTTGGGAGTATAACTTTCTTTTGGTTCTCTCAGTCAGATATTACATAAAGTTATAATACATAAAATTATTTTTGTTCGGCTTCATAATTAATTGACCAGTAGAGGCAGGAGACTGATTTTGTGTTTGTTGGTGTTTCTGTGGGATTTGTTAGAAACAAAGGCATCATGTGTCGTTTTTGTGTTTGGTTTCACAAAGTTATCAGGTACACAGTGGGTGGAGCACCTTCCACAGTTCAGTGTGGAATTTACTCTTAGTCTTTAAGCTATAGAGTGATGCTGGAGCCTCCAGAGTTATCTAGGAAAGACATGAATGATTCCTAGCACTCAGGAAGAGTTACTACTGTTACCATATTGAGTTAATAGGACAGAATCAATTACCCAGGGATGCCCTCACAAATAATGAGAGTGACTGAGGAGGGCCATGTTGTCCTCCCCTCCTCCCCAACTCTTTTCTCTATTTATAAATACTATTTGAACCTCAGAATCTGATGCCTTGAGCTGTCAATACACTGGGAATGGTTCCCCAGTTTTCTCAATTTCTGCTGAAGAGAGTCCACCAGTGACCTCCAATAAGGTACACTGTTGGAACCTAAACATAAATGCGTAGAATGTTAGCATGTAAAGGGATTGTTGAAATCATCTATGCAATATACAAACTTCAAATCTTCATACAACACCCATTACAAATGGTCACCTGGGAATCTCCTTGAACATTGGAGTGACCAAGATTTTGTTGCCGCAAAAGGCAGGTCTTTCTTATTTCCAAGAGCTCCAATTATTAGATTTCTTTTTGTTATGTTAGGTCTGTTTTGTTAGATTATCCTAAATATATCTGCCTCTGACTTCCAATTAGCAGTCCTACTTTTGTTCCCTGGAGGCACATTGAAATTGAACATCAATTCCACATGTCTGTTCCCTCCGTTTGAAAATGACCAGCACGTTGCCTGTGTGTCTCCTCCTCTCTGCGTAGTTTCTTTAACTATTCCTTTTAGGATTCAGGTGTTACTGATCACTGGTCTGACCAGCACAGAGGCAAGTACAGTTATTTTCTCTTTCATTCTGAACTCTTTACTTTTGTAATGCGGTCTAAGTGAACTGAGTGTTTTTGGTAACAATGACATAGTGTAGATCCCCATGGGACCTGAACAGAACTCAAATTGAATTTGTGCTCCAGTATTTCATATTTTCCCATCAGATACTTTACAGATACTTTAGTTGGTTTTTTGGGGTTCTAAATACAAAGCATTTTGTTTTGATTTTATCATGTTGTTGGTGTAGTTTGGGGATTTGGTGGAATAAATCACTATATTAGTTATCATTTTTGTTTCATGCTACCTTTACATTTAAGAAACATGCTGTCTCTGACTTCACCAGTCAGCAACAAAAATACTTATCTGGTTGAGGCAATGGTACAGCAGCAAGGAGCTAGAAACCTCTCTGGTATCATTTAACAATGATAGATGTGCTAGTACTAGTACTCTTTGGTTATGATCATTTAATTAAAATCATACCTATGAAACTACATTATTTAATGCATGTATCTATAGTGTGATGATGAATCAGAATAGTGGTTGCTCTTGGTGGTGGTGGTGGTGAGGGGGAAGGTAGAGGAGAGGAACTGGAGAAAGGTACAAAAGAGGTTCTGGGGTAATGGAAATATTTGGTATCTGGATGACATGTGGGTTTATAGGGGTGTGTGTCCTTCTAAAGCAGAACTGCTGAAAACTTTCATTTAAGATCTGGGCATTTTATTGTGTCTAAATTGTATCTCAATTGAAAACAGTATGTAAATTCATTTATTGGTTAGATTACCAACAGTTAAGAATTAAAATCAGCTTTGCAAATTAAAATCTTGAAGTTTGGAATATTGAAATGCCTTTGTCAGTATTTGACAGTGATGAAATCCAAAGTAGGATGTAGAACTCAACCACTGTTTTGTATGAATTGCTTTTTAAATTCATCCTTTGAATAACACTTCTTTAGAGTGTGGGTGTGATGGGAAATAATTTTCTTTTAAGCAGTCTACTTGATATTCAAAAAAAGGATGGATAATAACATTACTATATTTTGGTAGTGTGTGTTCAATAGGTTTTGCTTTGTTCAAATTCTAAGGTTTTGGAAGGCTGGAATGTGTAAATCGTTTATCAGCATACTCTATTCAATGAGTATTTATTTAGAATGAAGAAAATTTGGTGTCATATTGTCTATTTTGTTCATTGAGTATTCTTTATAAAGCACTTCTCTGAAAGTCTTCTTTTTGAGGTGATATTGTATGTCAGTCAAGACAGAGTGTAAGAGATCATGAGCTATGAAGGAACCACGCATTCCTTAGTAGAGTGGTGGTTACTCTAACAGAACATGATGAAATGGAGAATAATTGTTTTTATGAGATGTAGTGAAAACATGCACATGTCCTCCACTTTTCATTTTGAGGTAATACGTTATAATTATATGATACCTTTTATTCTTCATGACGTTTTTGTACGTATTATACAATCTTATTCTCACAGGACTTGGAACATATTTTGTTAGATTAAGAGTATATACATAGGATGGTGAAATAATTTGAGGAAGATCATACTAATCTAAATCTTCAACTTTGTTCAAAGCCTAGTTCAAAATTGTGTCTCTTCAGTGAAGCTGCCCTTCACCCTCCTTACCTAAAATAATTTAAAAAATTAAACTAAAAGTTTAATTAAAAAACAATTTAGAGGCCCCTGGGTGGCAAAGTTGGTCAAATGTCAGACTTGATTTCAGCGCAGGTTATGATCTCAGAGTCACACGATCAAGCCCCACATTGGGCTCTGGAGCTTAGTGTGCAGAGTCTGCTTGAGATTCTCTCTTCCTCTCCCTCTGCCCCTCCCCCTGCTAGTGCACAGTCTTTGTCTCTCTCAGTAAATTAAAAAAACAAAAAAACAAAAAAACAAAACTTTTTTTTTAAATTAAAAAAATTTCTTAAGGAATCTTCATCCTGCCCATGCTATAACTCTCAGCTGCCTTATATCTCTTCTTAAAAATTTTTATGGATATATTTTATGTTTTCCTAGCCATGTTGTTAGTTCTATTTTTCCTATGTCCTCCCATCCCCACTGTCCTTAGAACAGAGCCAGATGAACATCGGTTATTTAATAATACTTACTGAGCAAGAGCTGCCCTTAAAATGAAATTGTGCAGCACCAATAAAATGCTCCGAGTAGTGTGTGGCCCATCATATGTAATAAAAACTGGTTGGATAAGTTCACTTGGGGATAATGTGACCAAATTTATTATACGATTAATAGTAATTTCACATTTTTACTGCACAGTTTTAATTAGAATCTTTGCTTTCTGGGGGTGCCTGGCTAGCTCAGTCAGTAGGTCATGTGACTCTTAATCCCAGGGTTATGAGTTCAAGCCCCATGTTGGGCATGGAGCCTAATTAAAAAAAAGAAAGAAAGAAAGAAAGAAAACTATTAAAAAAAGAGAATCTTTGCTTCTTGCCTTTGCTAGATTTTCTGAATTTGAGTGTAAAATCTTTGGAAACTTGCTAGCAAAGCAGCATGGTTTGGGGAAAAAAACCTGCATATTGATATCTGTTGACCTCTCTCTCTGAAGTTCTGCCACTTTCTGGCTGAGTAAAGTGGGATGGGTCCCCTAAGCCCCCACCCTACTGTGAGCGTATATGTGGCCTAGCAAAGTACATGGGATGTGATTTGCCCTTGACGAGGGCAGATTTCATGATTCCCCTTATCTCACTAATATCTGTCTTATTACTCTTTCTTTTCTTTTTAATGAACAAGTTTTCAAGGAACATGAAGTTACATATGCTTTTTGAAAAAAATTAGAAAATTTGGGAAAATATAAAGGAGAGGAAGCAAAAATTCACCTTGAGGAAAGACGGAATATTTTTAGTATACTAAGATCCCATTTTTAAAATAAAAATGTCAATCTCATTTTTAAAAATTTTTATATTTTATTTTATTTCTTTTCAGTGTTCTGGAATTCATTGTTTATTCATTTGCTTATCAAGTCTTTTTTCTTTTATTAGTGCATTAATCTAGCATACATTTATTGGATGACTCCTGTATGGCAGGCACTATTCCAGGTGTTGGAGATAGAGCAGTAAACTAGGCAGGATCTTGGTTTTTCATGGAGCTTTTGTGTTTTTTTTTTTTTTTTTTGAGGGGAGTATGTACAAGAAGCACGTAAACTAATATAAAATATGACCTGAGATGGTGTTAATGGCATGGCTGAAATGTAAAGCAGGTGTGTGTGTCCAGAGTGATGGCAGTCCTCCTTTAGAGAGGGTAGCCACCTCAGGAGGTGATATTGTACCAGAAATCATAAGCATAAGTGAGAAAGCAAGTTGAGTGACCATCTAGTTAAGAGAACTCTAAGCAGAACAGCATGTTCCCAGCAGGTCCAGCACAAGGCTTACAGACCCGATGGAGGCTAGATTATCCATTTCTCTCAAATCCTGTGATCTAACTTTGAACTGGGAAGGCTGGCTACTTTTTGTCTTCTTAGGGTGTAAAATCTTGATTTTCCATTTAATCCAGGTTGGTACCATGGTACCCATGGCTCTGCTTGTATCACTAGCTTCATTAAGGCTTTGATCTTGTGTTAATGTTTTTGTTTGTTTTGCATATAGAAAAGTCCTTTTAAAACTAGACCCTCAACCACTGGGAGGAAGCACTGCTCCAGAGAATGTTCAAAATAGAAAACCATTCCAGTTCTAAAGTGTAGGCGTCTTCCAGCAAGGAGGTTTATAAGGAGCTGCTGAGCAGGGATAGGAGGAGGAAGATTTCCTGAGACCTGTCTTTATGGTTTAACATCATTCTGTTTCAAATGAATTATTATAACAACAAATGCGTTTTTCCTTCTTTTTCTTTTTCAAATTAAACTATGAAAATATGTTTCAGGGAAGGAAGAACAGTTTCTGGGTTATCCATTCTTTAGCTTCTATTATAAAACATTGAGCTGACTTTAGTAGCCACAGAACAATTAAATTGCTGTGAACAATTACTCACAGAGCTCTTCTAATCAAATATTTCTATGATCTCTTATAAATGCTGAGAAGGTTGCAGAAATGTCTACTTGAAATCTAAACAACTGGAAAATTCAAATGATCGTTTCTTGTGTTAGGTATTTCTAATAGAAATAGATAACACATAAAGATGACTTTAAATTAAATAAAATAAAATACCAGTAGTCATAAGGTAAATTTCAATCAAGTAAGATTCTGTTAACTCTCTCATGCTTTCTAGAAATCCACTTAACTCTTAATGATTGTTGAGTGTAGTAATGCTCACAAAGCAGTAATATGACTTCTGAACAGGTACAATTAAAGTGTGGTCAGCTCACCTTCCTGGTTGTGTGGATCTCTCATTGCTTTTTATTTTTCTGTGATTGGTAATGGGAACTTGACTCACTGGAAACATCAAACAAACAAAGAAACAATGTATTCTCAATCGACTCCTAGCCACCATTCCTGTTAGGCATTTTGTATACGCTTTTACTTTCGGGTTTTTCTCTTGAGGGAATTAGGATGGGTAAAGCTATCTGTGGAATCATGTAATAAAAAGACCTGAAAAGTCCATCTGCTTTTCTTTCTAAGCAATTCCTTCTTTCTTATTTTTGTTTAACATTTTTTCAAACTATCTCAACACCCTTTACATATAAATATAAATTCTGGCTACTGGGTTAATATAAAAGACATAGAAAAGCTGAATTTTTATGGGTTAGTCTGTCCAGAGGATTTATATCGTTACACAGTAGCCTTTCCACTGAAAACTTTTTAGTAGTATTAACTAATTATGATTGAGAGGAGAAATGGTAAGTTTTCTTCTTTGGCAGTGTTGAAAACCGATGGCCTCTGATTTATCTCAACAGTCTAGAGTTGGGAATTTTTCTCTGGAGAAATGGATACTTGGGAGATTCGCATGTATGTGATTTATGTGGCATTTGACTTACGTTTTCCAAGCTGTGATAGTTCACAATTTAAGCACTTCTCATCACCACCAAGCAACTCCAGAAAATAGAGCATCTTTTAATTTGAGCCCTCGCAGTTGGCCATACATGGAGAAGTCAGGAGAGTTTTGTGGTGACCACGTGCCACAGGCATCTAAGGATGTGGTAGAACCAGAATGAACCCACACCCCACCCCATGTCATTGACAACATGTGTTACGTATTATTATGGTTCTGGCCTCTAGATTTTAATTTCTTGGTGACAGGATCTATATTTGGGGAAAAGAATTGTCTGGGCTAACTTTCTGTGTAATAATCACTTGGATTAAATGATTATTTTTCCATGCAAATTTAAGTAAGATGCAAACACTGGGTGCCAAGGATTTCTGTGTGAATCAGGGGTAGGAATAACAAAGGAGCCTGTTCTGTGTTAGTGGTGAGAAATCATCTCCTGGAGGCTAAAACATACATATGCTCGAGTCAAAATTCGGGAAATGTACTGGTTAAACACTGGTGACCTAAAACCATTGCCAACCTCCAGATGTGCTTCCCTGCAATCCACGTAGCAAACAGTGGAGGGATTTGGAAGTAGTCAACTGCTGTGATTGCCTGAGAACCGCAGAAAATGAAGTATTCTGCCTCAAGGTTGTTCTCCTGGAAAACAGGGCTTTCTCGAATTCTTTATCTCAATCTTGTCTAAACTTGGAAATGACCTTTCACATACATTTTTTCTCCCCCTGCCGTTCTTTTTTGGTTTATGCCAACAGCAGTCAAATAAAGTTCATAGACTCTCAGAAGGAAAACCAGTTAATTTTTTGCCTGGAAGATGCCACTCGAGGAAAAAAAAAATGTTCCTTCTCTGCCTACTCCAAAATGTACTATTTGAGTCCCACTCTCTTTTCTGTACACGAATTTCATATATGAATAAGATCGTAAGTTTTAAAAGGCATTTCGCTTTTCACAGTGATTACCAGTGGCTTGTTGATATTTGTGGGTTGATCTGTGCAAGAGCATCAAGATTATTTTGAGTCATCCTTTCAATATTTTCCTTTCCTTTATTTATTTGCCTTTTGGTCCTGTAGGTATCCCTATAACTTATACTCTTCACTTAGAGCTGAGAGTTTTATCTCATCTCATCTTATTTCCATTTCCATTTCTCTTGGTTTACACCCTGAGACACTCAGGGAAAGGAAAATTATTTGCCAGATTCTTGGGCCTTTGCTTGAGGTAAAGCTCCATGAACATACATAAAGCAGAGATCAGTGTTCCAAAAGAAAAGTATACAGTTGTTCTTTTGGCTCTTGGCTGCTTGTTGTGGGAACTTAGAAGTGAGAAACAACAGTCAGGCTGGAGAACAGATTGGAGCAGCGTCCGGAGGATCCTTGGGTTCAGCTGTTTGTGGTCAGTGGAAGGCGTGAGGGTATGTGCAGTTTTATTGCAGGACAAATGAATGAGAAGTCAAATCAGAGAGAGACAAACCAGGAGAGACTCTGGACTCCAGGAAACAAACTGAGGGTTACAAAGGGGCGGGGGGGACGGGATGGGGTAACTGGGTGATGGGTATAGAGGGGGGCATATATGGTGATGAGCACTCTTCTACACAACTAATGAATCACTCAACGCTACATCAAAAACTAATGATGTATTACATGTTGGCTAATTGAACATAATAAAAAAAGATGAGGGAATTTACCTTCTAAAAAAAAAAAACAAAAACGAAAAACTCAGAAGACACAGGAAGAGAGCAATCCCATTTTGGAAATGATCATGTTGGTCACTAATGTGTTTTCCTAATTACCTCAAACATCATTGCTTTTTGTGGATTTGGAATACGAGTTTTTTAATTCCAACTGGATGAAGGAATGGGAAGTGTATTGGCAAACAATACACTTCTCTGGATGAAACTTTCTTTTTCTTCTTTCTTTTTCTTTGAAGTTATAGCAAGACTCCTCATGAGCTTTTCTCACAAGCATTATGAAAGCAAAGCTATAAAGTCCTTGGGTTGAGGGTAGGATTAGGATGCTAGTCACCACTTCCGTGTTTTCCTGTAATGCCTGTGTCCTCCCCTGTAGCTCCTTTCTCGTAGAGTTCATTCACATTATGGTAAAAGTTAGAGCCTATTGGTGTGACAGCTGGTAGGGGCTTCCTGGGTTCCAGAAAGACCTGGGGCGGATGTTATCAGAGCTCCCACAACTCACTGTGGTGCATCCTGGGAAAGCATTTTCTGAGAACAGTAAACTTCCATTTTTTAAAATTTGTCATTTTGAAATGCGTCTGCAGCCTCTGTACTTTGTAGGGAAGGAGCCAGAGTAGAGCTGGTGCTATTCTTTCCTGTCTTTGTGCTTCTGCGGTCCTGCTTGCTGTCTGGTTCTGACCAGCTGGGTAGGACGCCTGTTTCTCCAGCTGTCGTGTGTGTTGACTTAAAGACTTTTCTTGTGCCAGGAAACAATGTCATGAGAACCATCCATGGAGTGGGAGAGATGATGACCCAAATGGTACTCAGTCGAGGCTCTATCTTCCCCATGAGTGTGCCTGACGTTCAGCCCAGCATCCACCCCAGCAAGCAGGGGAGCCCCATAGAGCATGAAGATGTGACCGTGATGGACACCAAACTGAAGATTATTGAGATTCTGCAGGTACGTGGCAGAACGGGAGTGAAGGAGCGAATACCCAATTGTGCATCTCCAAATCACTGGGAATATTCTGAAATGCTATTGAACTCATTTATTTCTGTTAAGTGAATGGCACTATTTAAAATGTTAGTGACATGTGTTCATTTCCATTAAATGTATTTCTGATAATATCTAACAACTGTGGAGTGCTTTGAGGGTCACCAAACCTCTTTCATACACATTTTCTCATTTAGTATTGACCCTGATTTCATTTTACCTTCACTTCAGGGTTTCAGAGCAGGCAAACTTGAGATTGAATTCTAACTTGATTTGTATTTTTAATTGAATTGGGCATGTAATTCTAGGTATTCAGATTTATCATTGTTGCAAGAAACTCAAATAAAATTTTATTTATTATTAACAAAAATGTTAATATTGGTCTCAGTATTTTATATAAGGGACTATCTCTCTTTGTGTTTTTGTTTCTAAGAGGCTGAGGATAATAGATTTTTTAAAATGAATATAGTTTAGGGACGCCTGGGTGGCTCAGTGGGTTAAGCCGCTGCCTTCGGCTCAGGTCATGATCCCAGCGTCCTGGGATCGAGTCCCACATCAGGCTCCTTGCTCGGCGGGGAGCCTGCTTCTCCCTCTGCCTCTAGCCTGCCATTCTGTCTGCCTGTGCTTGTGCTCTGTCTCTCTCTCTCTCTCTAAAATGAATATAGTTTAATACCTAGCTCTATGAATTTAAAGAAGATAAATTATTATTTCATGCCCACTGGTGTAGTGAATAAATTCCCTATTACTGTAACTGTGAATTCTTAACATTTTTTAAAAAATTTGGAAATAGTTTTATGATACTTTAATTGTAGCATTTATTCCAGATTTGGAAAATGGGGCCTGGAGTTTTCAAAGAATCTATTAAGATTCTGGATACAGTTTACTAAGCCTTTCATCATAATTTAATGTAAACTGAGCTAGCAGAAGTGGGTTAGTAGTCCTGGAAGGATCTGTACATTTTTATTTAAAGCAACTAGGCTTATAATCATAAAAGTTTTCACAGTTCCTCCAGAAATTCCAAAGGCTGAATCCTGAGAAATTTTGGCAGGCTTCCGAACCCCGTGTTCATGACCCTGAAGAATCACTTGGTTCCCCTATTCTGACACTGAGAACAGTAGTGATCACCTGACCCATGAACCTACTGAGCCCATAGCTTCCCGTCATCCTACTCATGGGACAACCTCTAAGATATGTGACCTTGTTTTAGCCCACAGTTATGGAAGTTTAGCATTCGAAAAACAATCTGACAGCTAACAAACGAGGAGATGGAGCTACTGCAGTGGGGCCCATGCGGGGCTGACCTCTCCTTGCTGCCTCTTTTGGGCTTTTAATATATTTCTTGTTGAGCCTCTTTTCTCGTTCTGGTTTTTGTGTTGCTGTGTATGGGTCTGATTTGGTCCGTGTTCCTAGTGCTGCTCTTCCAGACATTTCTGTCTTAGAAACTCCCTCTTCAGGAGTTTCTTTGAAGGCGCCTGCATGGCTCAGTCCGTTAAACACCTACCTTTGGCTCAGGTCATGATCCCAGGTCCTGGGATGGAGCCCCTCCTCAGGCTCCCTGCTCAGTGGCGAGCCTGCTTCTCCCTCTCCCTCTGTCCCTCTCCCTGCTCATGCTCTCTCTCTTTGTCAAATAAATTAACAACATCTTTAAAAATAAGAGAGAATTTCCTTAGAGCCATGTTCCTCATACAAATCTCCTGCTTCCTGCCAGCTCTACCTCTTCACAGGGTCTTCCTGCCTTTTCCCCATCATTTTATGTCTCTCTCTCTCTATTTCTCTCTCTCATTTTCTCCCTCAGTCTGTTTTTCAAAATATTTATTTATTTATATGAAAGAGAGGGGCTCTGGGGCTCCTTCTCGTAACCTTGAGGTCATGACCTGAGCCCACTCCAAGAGTCAGATGCTTAACCTACTGAGCCACCCAGGTGCCTCCCCTCCCTCTCTGTGTCTTCACTTCTCTCCCAACTGTCTTTGTTTTTATTCTTCCCTCTGGCCTTTTCCTACCTTCCATTTATTTTTTACAGTTAAATATATTAAATATACTTAATTAATATTTAATAAAATTTATTAAAATTTAATTTAATTTAATAAAATTTAATAAATAAATTTTAATAAATTTTAAAATTCATTAAAAGTTTTTATAAAATTAAATATATTAAATAAATTAAATATATCAGAAGATGAAAGTTTTACTTTGGGATATATTTATAAAATACAACACTATGAGCACTAATCTTCACTAACTGAAAGTTAATAAGTGTTTCACTAATTAGTGTCTTACTCATTTGCTCTTTACATAGGTTTTTTTTTTAAACCTTTCTTTTCAAGCATGTGCCATCCAGTTTCTGTTCCCGTCTAAGACTGTCAAGTCCAATGGCCCTTCTCAGCTCTGTTTTCCCACGATCTGTCCCTTGCTTTGAAAATGCTCTTTAGCTAGAATCTACCCAACCATGATGTGTTGCAGTACATGGTAATAAAAGAGACTCCTTGGTGTTTGTTTTTCCTTCCTCATTATACATTCTTCATAGGCAGGGCTTACCCTTGACACCCCTTTTGTACCCTCAGCACCTTTCTTAGTTCTTGGCTTCACAAATGTTTGTTGAACTTAAGTGACCATAGCTGACACAGAGCATGTTTCCTGCCCATAAGAAGCATAGGGGGCTATCAGAGGAGAGAAAGAGAGAGGCAGAGGCAATAATAGAAGTATTAGGTTGACAGTAGACAGGTGTAAATCATATTTTAGGTGAGCAAAAAGGAGAAAAATGGATCTAGACAGGGAATCAGGGGAAACTTCATTTAAAAAGGAGTTTAAACTGAATCTGGGAGGATATCTGAAAAAACTGGTGACTCTAGGGTAGAGGAGAATACTCAAGGTAAGGTAGACACTGAACACATGGGAGAAGGCAGGAGAGAAGCATCTAGTGCTCGTGGAACAGAGCAGTATGAGAAGGAGTGAGAGGAGGAGGAGAAAGGAATGGGGGAACGGGGCTGCTTCAGGAACCATAGAGATCCTGACAGATCAGGTCAGACAGTAGCATGTGTGACCATTACTCTTCACTGTCCAAACAAGGCTCTTTTCAGAGTGCAGGGGGCATAGATAGTAGTTACGCTGGGACAAAGTGTTACACCAGGCTTATCGCGTGCAAACTGGGATGGGTGGGAACCCTGTGTAAAACCACTTCTCTGTTGTTTCCCTTCTCCGATCAGAAATCTGTAGCACATCTTTTCTTTCTCGGGTCCCCACTGAATTTTCTATACTACATGATCAAGCCCTCAATACTTTTCTAATTGTGTTAACAGTGCTATATTTTGTTTTCCCAACTCAGACTTTGGCTTCTTCAGGGCAATGGGCTTCAAGTGTTTGCACTCTTCCTAGTGCCTAGCACACATGGGAACCTTACTGACACTTAGTTTCTGCCAGTGTGTTAGTTAAGGAAGACAAGGACAACTGCACAACCCAAGGAAACACAAACACCATTGAGGTAATCCATGGTATATTTGGATGCTGTTACTTCAGCTGTCCTTTTGTAGCCGAGATCCAAGACTGACTGTGGTATAGCCGGAGTCCATACTATTGTACCTGGAATTTCGGCCTTTCTGTGTGTGGTTGAAGGTCATAACTCCAGCACTCTCCTCCCAGAACCAAAGGTAACTCTGCAAGGTGCAAAAAATTGTTACCTCTTCTTCCAGACTCATTGGATACCTTTATCTGGAATATTCAAAGAGTAATCATGGGAAGTCAAGTTTTCTTCTTCCTAAAAAACTGCTTTGGGATCTTACTGACATTGGCTAATGGAACTGTGTCACTTCTCTTCGTTTTATGACTGATAATCATGTGTGCAACTGAGATTTCTAATTAGTTCATGTGCAATGTTTAAAGTTTTGTTGTTGGTGTAATGAATTGTAGTTTTAACCACTATGTTAAGAAAATAAAAGTATTTTTTTAATGCTTTTTTGTAGTTTATCCTGAGTGTCAGACTAGATTATAGGATCTCGTATATGCTGTCAATATACAAGAAGGAATTTGGAGAGAACAATGAGAACACGGAAACGTCTGCCAGTGGCTCTCCAGATACGGTACTACCATCAGGTAGCTCCTTTGTGATAATATTTGCTCTGTAGCTTTCATATTTTGTCTATGAGACAAAAATGTGGAAATAATATCCACCAATGACATGAAGGGATTGAGACAGAGCAACGGACTTGCCTAGGATGCTGGGAGGATATTTCCAGTTACTTGGTGCTCCGCCCCTCGAATGCAGTTTATTTTACCATCTTCACAGCTCAGTGAGGTAGAGGTACTGTTTATTGTGCCATTTTATAGATAAGAAAATCAGATGGGGTAAATTACTCACTGAAGATCAGGAAAGTAGTAGAGCGGGGATTTCTTCTGAGGTCTCCCCAGTTTCAGAGCTTGAATCTTGTAAGCATCATGCTGTTTTGGTGAAAGTCCAAGGGAACCTTTTTGCTTGATCAAAGAGCTGCATGAAATATAGCTGTGGGGAAAAAGATGTTTTGTAGGAAGCTGTTACCCAACTGAAGAATAAAGACATGGTACGCCCCGAAGGTCTAAATGGGGGTATTTTTGCATGTGTGTGTGTGTGTGTGTGTGTGTGTGTGTGTTTACTTTGCATGGTTATGAACTGGTACTCTATGTCAGTTTTTCACATTTAAAAAATGTGAGAATGAAGCCAGTTTATCTCTGTGTATAGGAGCATAGTGAAGAAAGCATAAAAATTGTTGTGAAAATTTTGTGGCTGTAGAAAGTGTCCTATGAAACCTGAGAAATATTAAATTTCCATTTTTCTGGGTGGATCAGGCCAGTAACAGCAGGCTAGAAACTATGTCGTATTAAAGATTTAGCCAGGTCACAGAATTCTTTTTCTGAGGAGAGGATTTGTACACAGATATGAAATTTTCTTCTAAATACAACCACCATGAAAATATCAGGTAACCTCCTCTTTTTCACCCATCAATCAATTTGACAGGAATGATTCAGTGATTGTAAGGGTGTAGTTAAAATGGATAGGAGACCCCTGTCCTGGTCTCCGACTCATTAGTAGGATTTGAAGGGCAGCTTGCCTCTGTAGACGGAGTTAAGCTTTCCTAAGGGACAGGGCGCTTCTGGTATCTTTGCAACCGTGTTGTTTTTATGCTTCCCAGAAGTATAGAACCCTAAAGGGCTCTTTCCAGGAATGATATGGCAGAACCAGAAAATCTTGTTGGCGGTTGCATTGACCGTATCATAAAAATTATTGGCTCTCAGAAGCCAGACTTCTGGAAATAGAAGCTCTAAGTGTCATTAAAGTATGGGGGGGGAACCCTCAGGAAACCAATTCTCTCTGATTTACCTGATCTCTTTCATTGGTTGAGAGAGCTTTTTCTTTTTCCTTTTTTTTTTTTTTTTAAATCTTGCTTTTTATGCTTTAGGGATAAGAAATAAATAATGTACTTATTTAAACATTTTGAGAAAGATATCCTCAAAATATTAGTGGTGAGGATGGGTGAGGAATCATGATTGGTTCACATAAAAAAAATTAATGTCCCATAAGAAGAAGGGATGGAATTTTAGAAGAAAGTGTGGGGAAAAGGATCATGTTGTTTGGAAGTACCACATAGTAATAAGGTTCATTATTGCTACATTTTGATTCTTTAAAGAACATGTTTGAAAAACACCCTTCCATATCATCACATCATTAAATAATATATATTTACATGTATGTGTGCGTGTGTGGAGTTGATGCATATAGATACATCTAGGGAGGTGAAGCAACTTTTTGAATGGTCCTTCTAGATATGTCTTTGACTATAGCAATATAGATTTAAAATGTAAACTTCTTTTAAAACATTGATCTTTAAGTGTAATTAAGAACTGTGACTTTTTAAACTGTTAATTGATATTTGGTGGCATAAAGAAATTAAGACAAATATTTTGGGTATGCTAATATTGATGTGAATACTGTGACTCCTAAATAGGATAAGATAAAGAATGGAATTTGCCATTTGTCTTTACAGCTATTGTTCCTGATATAGATGAAATTGCAGCCCAGGCAGAAACTATGTTTGCTGGAAGGTATAGTAACACTTACGTATCTTTACCTTGTGGCTAAGGTTTTGCTTAGAATTCTATTGATATTTTGTTATTGTTTACCTCCCTATATTTATTTAATTTTAGATCCTTTATTGTTGCCAACATAATTTCTGCCAGAAATGAAGTTGCTAATTTACTGTAGAAGAGAAAGCATAGCTTTTCTTTAGGTAGGTCAGGGGGAAAAGACGAGAGAGATGAAATCAGCGTATTGAACTTTTCCCTGAATTCTTTGCTTTTCTTTCCTCAAATAATGACAGCACATGGATGCCCTTTAAGTCCCTTGGTATAAATAGCACTCTGTCTTGCAAAACATTGCTTTCCTGCATCTGAGAAATTTGAGGCAAGAAAGTGACTTCTTTCAATGTTATCATTAACTTCATTTGTGAGAAATAAAGCTATTTTCTGCCAGTTGGAAATATCCATGATTAAAGGAAACAAAATACCTCTGGTATGACTACCTTCCTTTGTTTTCTGAAACTCTGACATTTATTGTTTTTAAGTTGTTTCTTTCTTTTTCAGAAATGAAATTAATAGCAGTAAAAAGGAAAAGTAAAAAAAGCCCTAAGGTGTCCAAGCTACTAATTATTTTTTCTTACGTTCATTTCTTTATACATTTGCCATGAGAACTTAAACAATTTCACACAAAGCCCTTTGTTGCCTTTACTTGGGTTAGAAAGACAAACAAGAATGAAGAAGGGAACCCAAAAGGATTTTTTTTTTTAACTCTAGTGAACATTTGGTTTAACTTTGTTTTTATATTGTTTTGACAGTTTTTGTTGGTGTTCTTGTTGTGTTTTCCTATTTAAGTATTTCATTATTCCCAGGAAGAGACAATAAATCAGTGCATGATTTTTCACCTTAAGACAAACTGAGGGTTACAGAAGGGAGGGGGGTGGAGAGATGCGGTAACTGGGTGACAGGTATTAAGGAGGGCATGTGTTGTGATGGGCGCTGGGTGTTATAGGCACCTAATGAATCATTGAACACTGCATAACAAACTAATGATGTATCATATGTTGGCTAATTGGACATAAGAAGAAGATAAAAACTTACTAAAAACTAAACTTCAAAAAAAAAAAAGGATCTCTTATCCCGTGCAGTCTTGCCCAGGATCTAAATATACCAAGCACAAAGAGTGGCTCTGGTGATGACTGTGTGCACATGGATGTGCGTGCACGTGCCCATGCCCTTGTCCTTCCTTGCCGCTCATCACCTGTTGGTGAGAGGTCTCTAGGGCTCTGGAGAAAGTTAGTTTTTTCTATACATTTATCTTAGTATTTCTTTTCAATATTAGAGTTGAGATTTTTTTGGATCCGTTTTTGATCCAAAATTATTTTTGTCTATGTCGAGGTGAGGGACTCATCCTGCTTTGCTTGATACTTTCCCAGAGCAAGCCCTGAAAAGTCCTCTGCCTGGGATTGCCTTCAGCCTTGGGCAGATGGGGACAGTTGTCCATTTCATGGACAAACCCAAGTTTCCTTTTGTCTTTCTTTATGTGTGTGTATGTGTGTGTGTGTGCACGCGCGCTTTGTTTCTTTATCAGTTACATGAGGGGAAAAAGGTAAAATGATCTTCCTTTTTACATTTCATCTTTGAGGGGGAGAATGATATAACTGAGAATGTATATGCAATTTTAACCACATAGGAGTAATTTTTTTGGTAAATATAAGTTATTTTAGAATGATTTTTGGTTTTATAGAAAGGAGAAAAATCCAGTTCAACTTGATGATGAAGGAGGCAGGACCTTTTTACGTGTCCTCATTCATCTGATCATGCATGACTACCCTCCTTTGCTCTCAGGAGCCCTACAGCTACTGTTCAAGCACTTCAGCCAGAGAGCGGAAGTCTTACAGGCATTTAAACAGGTAAGACTGGGGAGCCCTCACTGGGGCACGGCAAATGCTCGGAAAATATTGTTTATAACATTCCACCGGACTTCACAGCTGCAGAGTTCATGAGACTGTATGTCTTCTCCTAGAGACATTTTCTATTTTTAAAGACAGATGTGGTCTTGTCCTAAGCCAAGACATGATCTATTTTAGAAAGAGTTCCCCACGAAATGATTTTCAGTTAATATCTTTAACATAAATGACAGGCACAAAGATTTAGGAAGGCACTGGGGGATAAGACCATAATAAGAATTTTGTTGTCCCTGCTATTATTTTGACACCAGATTTTACTCATAAATTTGGATGGGACAAGCAGTAATGCAGAAATATATATTTGGTGATTGAAAATGTATAAATACCAAAGAAAGTAACTGTTTTGGATATAATCTTTTTCTTTGTCATCTGAATGACATCAATCTTGAGACTATTGGTGAATAATACCTAACTGCTTACATGTGTGTTTCACTATATTTATGGTATTTAATAAAGCATTGATCTTCGTTAAGGATGTTTTATAAGAATATATTAAAATATGAAATAATTGTAAGTGTAATTATACAAATAGATATAATTATGCATAATTTATTTGTCATGCAATACATATAAATTATTATAAAAGTTTATAACATGAAGCTTAGACCATATCAGAATTTTCTTCCACTTATGTCTATATTTCTACCTCTTTTCAGATAGAGTCTTGGGAAAAATTAACTTTAGCAGTGAAATTAGAGTTAAGGTATCTTTTCTTTTGAACTACTCTTTAGTACTTTGGTAAAGTTCACTTTTTAAAAAATATATAATTCTTTATAACATATGACTATATTAGATTGTGTTCACAGATATTTCCAGGTAAGTTTTCATGGTCAATATACATCTAAACTATCCATAAATGTTCTAGAAATATTAAACTTCAACTGTTAAAAGACTTGGGATTTTTTAACATCAGTAAAATAGGAATTAAGGAATTTCCATAAGTAAACTGAGGGTTCAAATTCTTCTGTTTCCAGGTGCAATTGCTAGTGTCCAATCAAGATGTAGATAACTACAAGCAAATCAAGGCAGATCTAGACCAGCTTCGACTAACGGTGGAAAAATCTGAGTTATGGGTTGAGAAGAGCAGCAGCTATGAGAATGGAGAAATGGGTGAAAGTCAAGTAAAAGGTGGTGAAGAACCCATTGAGGTTTGTTTTCAAGATATATTTTGAAGTAATCCAAACAACATCTTCTAATCACAGGCCCCATAGCCAAAATTATTCACAAAGAAAAATTTTATTCTGAGTAATGGAGCATATAATTTTCATTTGCCAAATGAATTAACTCCATAAGCCTTTATTTTGCTTAATTCTTATAGGTCTCATAGGTCTTAAGCATAGACCTCTAAAGAGGTGAATTTTTACTGTTATCATTCAAAGTGACTGTTTATTACCAATCTGTAAATCATTTTTTTCTTTACTGCTTATCCTTATACAATATGTAAAAATAGTTAAATGAGGCAGTATGCTTTAATGCCAGCATGAAAATACCAAATGTCTGTTTTTACTCTAAAGAGTGGTAAGATGGTGATCCTAAGTCTTCTGTTGAATAGGTATTAGTTTTTGGTGGGTTAATTAGTTGTTGTTTTCACATTTTACTAAATACTAAATAACCATTTAAAGTTTTTAAAGCCATGTTTTTTGCAGTAATACTTGGCAAGCCCATGCCAACATCCTAATTGGTAAGATACTGTTTCTTAAATTCCTGTCTTGTGTTTTATTTAGTTGTTTTTTAATCTGCAGGAATGTAGACTATTCAGAGAGGTTTACCTACCCCAGCTTTTCTGTTTGTTGGAATACCCAAAATATTGTGTAGTGAAAGGTAAAGACAGAGTAGGAGATAGTTTCAGTCCTCAAAATGTGGAAAAGTCTCAAAGGGAAGTTCATCTGGTGGGTTACTATTTCTTCCTTGTCTCAGGACTACTTACCACTAATCTGCATAAAATTTTTAACTTAATCTTTTGGTAACTTTTTTCTGTGATTTTATAATATAAGTTATTAGAATGTAGAATTCCTACTCCATATAAATTTGTTTCATGACCAGCTCTTTTGTCGTTGTTGATAAAGAGTTCTTCTACAGCATATTTAAGAACTAAGAGGACATTTTACATTTAGGTAGTCCTTGCTACACGTCGTCTTCTAGCAGACATTTTCATACACGGTATCTCTTTTTAAATTTTATGACAAACTTTGGAGAGAGTTAGAAAGATCACATTTCTAAGGATGGATCAACTGAAACTCAGAAAACCCAAGGATTTCTTCCCTATCAAGTAGCTCTGTGTGACCCAACTGAGATTTTAACCTAGGTCTTTCTGAGGATAAGTTCCAGGCTCTTTAATGTATGAAGGCAATTTCTGATATAGTATTTAAAGATGTTAAGAGATGTATTATGCCTTTACAAAGCAGGAATACCTCTTTTGCAGATACATGCTGTGCTCATCTTCTGGAGAATAAACACAATACTGCTTCCCCTTTTAGAACATTGCATTTTAAAAAATAAAGAACGACTCTAAACCATAGGAAAATGTTCTTTGTAAAAGTTTGCAAAAAAAGTCATGTAAGAGTACAGATGAGATGTTCCATGAAGGATTTAGTCCTTCGTCTGTAGTTTAAATTCCTAATCTCTGAACAAACTGGAGAAAGAGCCTCTATCAGTGTATATCCATGGTATCCCCAGAGCAGTTTAATAAGCAATTTGTACTGATTAAAGAAAGAAGATGAATGAGTTGTCTCATTGTGGCTACCTTCAAAACAAAACTATGTTCCACGTGGCTTATAAGTTCATTTTTCTAAATACTTGAGATGAATAGAAGTCAGTGAAGCTGGGATTTATTTACTCTTTGTTGTATACAGGATTTATCTATTCAGAAAATGGTAATGATTGTAACTACTTGAACCAGGAAGTGATTTAATACAAGGAATTAAATTTTGGAAAGTCTGGAGGAGTATAGTTTGGAGGCTGCCTCTGGACTGTTGACTTCAAGGTCAAACAGTCATGGGTACAATTCAGAGGTCTAGAAGCTGCTTTGGCTGCTGCCAACGCTGCAGCTCTGCCACCACTCACTCACACCTGAAAAGCACGTGGCTGGATGATGGAACACTCACATCTCTCAGGATTTTCTTCTTAGCCCTTCCAGCCAAAGGACGATGGCATTGAATGGATAGGGCATTAAGAGCATGGGTTTTGACATCAGATTCCTTAGAAGATGCCACTAATTATATGTGTGACTTTGGGTAACTTATTTTACTACCCCCCCTTTAAAAATATTCATTCAGCGGACATAATAATGGTACTTAGATCATGAGAATACTAGATCAGGTGAGCAAATTGAGCATACGGCATGTCAGTTAATACAACTTCAGTTGGAAAATATAAGCAACAAGGTAATATGTTATTTACCAACAAGTCAAGAAGTAAGGCTCCAGCTTTAATTAATTCATTTTCTCAATGTGGTCACTATGGACCAATAGACTTAATTTTGAGACTGATCTTTTCATGGGTGCATCACAGCAGCAACATCCTGGACATTACATCTATGTACAACAACGCCAAAAAGAATATCTGTGCCTTTTTTACGCATTTCTGAGTGTCCTGTATAGGAACAAGGAAACCTTTTCCAGGCATCCCTTAGTAGAATCTATCTCATGTCTCATTGTCCAAAGCAGAGCCATATGTTTACCTCTAAAGCAATGGATTATAAGATTAATTTAGCCTAAGTAAAGGATAACCCTCAAGCTCTAGAATACCTCCTCCTGAATTACATGGGGGAAAGGCTAGATAGTAGAATAAAACTGAAATCTCCTATCAAGGAAGAACAACAAAAAGCAACTGTTGGTCCGCAACTGACAGTGTCTGCCGAATTTGGTAGTCAGTGCCTGTTTGTTATTATTATTGGTTTTTATTATATGGTTTTTATGATGGGTATGGAGTTATGAGATCTCAGAGTTAAATTATACTCATCAGGGTTATGAAGTCCAATTCCTGTCTGATACTTATTTTCTCTCTAAATAGCTCACATGAGTGAGATGTTTCTCAAAACAGAACTTATGTGATGGCAAATTCAGTAACTCTTGAGGTAGTACATTCTATTGAAATGAACACATAGCTTAAGAAATAGAATATTACTAGTAGGGAGTCCCTGGGATTCCTCCATGTATGCCGGATGAGACCGT
This sequence comes from Mustela putorius furo, assembly GCF_011764305.1. Lineage (NCBI taxonomy): Eukaryota > Metazoa > Chordata > Mammalia > Carnivora > Mustelidae > Mustela > Mustela putorius. The sequence goes on along the minus strand of NW_025422368.1, from coordinate 23,208,846 downwards.
TATTGTGAGTTTCTGTTCATTTCCTTGCTTTTCTTAACAGTTTTTGCCACAAGGATTTGTATTTCTAAAACATGAAAAAAGAATGAAAAATAAAAATATTTTATTTAGTCTGTCTTGGATTTTTAAAAAATTTTTATTGACATATAATGTATTACTTACCCTGGCCGGGGGCGGGGGGGTAAACTCACAGGTCTGTGAATCGTCAGACTTACACACTTCACAGCACTCACCATATCACATACCTTCCCCAATGTCCATAGCCCAAGCACCCTCTCCATATGCCCCCTCCCCCCAGCAACCCTCAGTTTATTTTGTGAGATTAAGAGTCTCTTATGGTTTGTCTCCCTCCTGATCCCATCTTGTTTCATTTTTTCCTTCCTACCCCATAAACCCCCTCTGCCTCTCAAATTCCTCATATCAGGGAAATCATATGATAATTGTCTTTCTCTGATTCACTTATTTCGCTCAGCATAATACCCTCTCGTTCCATCCACGTAATTGAGAATGGCAAGATTTCGTTTCTTCTGATGGCTGCATAGTATTCCATTCTATATATATATATATATATATATATATATATATATATATATATCTTGCCATATATATATATATATATCCCCCCCCACACACACACATCTTCTTTATCCATTCATCTGTTAATGGACATCTAGTTTCTTTCCATAGTTTGGCTATTGTGGACATTGCTCCTATAAACATTTGAGTGCACATGCTTCTTTGGATCACTACATTTGTATCTTTAGGGTAAATACCCAGTAGTGCAATTGCTGGGTCATAGGGTAGCTCTATTATCAACTCTTTGAGGAACCTCCATGCTGTTTTCCAGAGTGGCTGCACCAGCTTGCATTCCCACCAACAGTGTAGGAGGGTTCCCCTTTCTCCGCATCCTCACCAACATCTGTCATTTCCTGACTGGTTAATTTTAGCCAGTCTGACTGGTGTGAGTATCTCATTGTGGTTTTGATTTGTATTTCCCTGATACAGAGTGGTGTTGAGTGCTTTTTCATGTCTCTGTTGGCCATCTAGATATCTTCTTTGCAGAAATGTCTGTTCATGTCCTCTGCCCATTTCTCAATTGGATTATTCATTCTTTGGGTGTTGAGTTTGATTAGTTCTTTATAGATTTTGGATACTAACCCTTTATCTGATATGTCATTGCAAGTATCTTCTCCCATTCTGTCAGTTGTCCTTTGGTTTTGTTGACTATTTCCTTTGCTGTGCAAAAGCTTTTGATCTTGATGAAGTCCCAATAGTTCATTTTTGCCCTTGCTTCCCTTGCCTTTGGTGATGTTTCTAGGAAGAAGTTGCTGCGGCTGAGGTCAAAGAGGTTGCTTCCCATGTTCTCCTCAAGGATTTTGATGGATTCCTTTCTCACATTGAGGTCCTTCATCCATTTGGAGTCTATTTTTGTGTGTGCTTTAAGGAAATGGTCCAGTTTCATTCTTCTGCATTTGGCTGTCCAATTTTCCCAACACCATTTGTTGAAGAGACTGCCTTTTTTCCATTGGACATTCTTTCCTGCTTTGTCAAAGATTAGTTGACCATAGACCAATTAGTTGACCAAGATTAGTTGACCATTAGTTGATCCATAGTTAAGGGTCTATTTCTGGGCTCCTATTCTGCTCCATTGATCTGTGTTTCTGTTTTTGCGCCAGTACCATACTGTCTTGATGATGACAGCTTTGTAATAGAGCTTGAAGTCTGGAATTGTGATACCACCAACTTTGGCTTTCTTTTTCAACCTTCCTCTGGCTATTCGTGGTCTTTTCTGGTTTTATATAAATTTTAGGATTATTTGTTCTATCTCTTTGAAAAAAATTGATGGTATTTTTTTTATATAATTTTTTATTTTTTATAAACATATATTTTTATCCCCAGGGGTACAGGTTCCTCAAAATCTTGATGGTATTTTGATAGGGATTGCATTAAATATTAGTTTGCTTTAGGTAATGTAGACATTTTCACAATATTTGTTCTTCCAATCCATGAGCATGGAATGTTTTTCCATTTCTTTGTGTCTTCCTCAATTTCTTTCATGAGTACTTTATAGTTTTTTGAGTAGAGATTCTTTGCCTCCTTGGTTAGGTTTATTCCTAGGTATCTTATGGTTTTGGGTGCAATTGTGAATGGGATCGACTCCTTAATTTCTCTTTCTTCTGTCTTCTTGGTGTATAGAAATGCAACGGACTTCTGTGCATTGCTTTTATATCCTGACACTTTACTGCATTCTTGTACAAGTTCTAGCAGTTTTGGAGTGGTTTCTTTTGGGTTTTCCACATAAAGTATCATATCATCTGCAAAGAGTGATAGTTTGACTTCTTCTTTGCCGATTTGGGTGCCTTTAATTTCTTTTTGTTGTCTGATTGCTAAGGCTAGGACTTCTAGTACTATTTTGAATAGCAGTGGTGATAATGGACATCCCTGCTGTGTTCCTGACTTTAGGGGAAAAGATCTCAGTTTTCCCCATTGAGAATGATATTCGCTGTGGGTTTTTCATAGATGGCTTTGATGAAATTGAGGTATGTACCCTCCATCCCTGCACTCTGAAGGGTTTTGATCAAGAAAGGGTGCTGTAGTTTGTCAAATGCTTTTTCAGCATCTATTGAGAGTATCATATGGTTCTTGTTCTTTCTTTTATTAATGTATCACATTGATTGACTTGTGGTGTCTCAGATATATTTTTGCCCTCCTTCCTTGCTGATGTATAGCTGTAACTAATACATTTTTTTCTAATATATATTGGAGAATGTGCCTTACACTTTATGTACATGTTTATCTAGTTAACTGTTGGTGGTCATTTTCATTCTTTACAGTGCAAGTGTTTTTTTTTTAAATTTTTAATTTTTTATAAACATATATTTTTATCCCCAGGGGTACAGGTCTGTGAATCGCCAGGGTTACACACTTCACAGCACTCACCAAAGCACATACCCTCCCCAATGTCCATAACCCCACCCCCTTCTCCCAACCCCCCTCCCCCCAGCAACCCTCAATTTGTTTTGTGAGATTAAGATCACTTATGGTTTGTCTCCCTCCCAATCCCATCTTGTTTCATTGATTCTTCTCGTACCCACTTAAGCCCCCATGTTGCATCACCACTTCCTCATATCAGGGAGATCATATGATAGTTGTCTTTCTCCACTTGACTTATTTCGCTAAGCATGATACGCTCTAGTTCCATTCATGTTGTTGCAAATGGCAAGATTTCATTTCTTTTGATGGCTGCATAGTATTCCATTGCGTATATATACCACATCTTCTTTATCCATTCATCTGTTGATGGACATCTAGGTTCTTTCCATAGTTTGGCTATTGTGGACATTGCTGCTATAAACATTCAGGTGCATGTGCCCCTTTGGATCACTACGTTGTATCTTTAGGGTAAATACCCAGTAGTGCTACACTACAGTGCTAGTGTTTTTAAAGAAAATTTGCTACCAAAAGCAATGCTGCTTTAAAACCTTTTGTATGCCATCTGATGAACAAGTTTAAGAGATTCTTCAGGTTAAAGACTTAAATGTAAGACCTGAATATATAAAAAGCTTAGAAGAAAACCCAGTAACTTCTTTGACATTACTGTAGCAACATTTTTTTTCTAGATATGTCTTCCAAGAGAAGAGAAACAAAAGCAAAAATAAACTATTGGGACTACATCAAAATAAAAAGCCTTCACACAACAAAGGAACCCATTGACAAACAAAAAGGCAACCTATTGAATGGAAGAAGATATTTGCAAATGATATATCTGATAAGCAGTTAATATACAATATATATAAAGAACTTATGCAACTTAACACCAAAAAACTAAATAATCTAGTTAAAAATGGACAGTGGACCTAAATAGACATTTTTCCAAAGAAGACATACAGATGGCCTAACATGATTAATATGTTCAACATTACTCATCATCAGGAAAATGTAAATCAAAAGCACAATGAGATATCACCTTACATGTGTCAGATTAGCTAAAAATAAAAAAGATAGAAAATAACAAGTGTTGATAAGGATGTGAAGAAAAAGATACCCTGTGTACTGTTGGTGACAATGTGAATTGGTAGAGCCACTGTGGAAAACAATATGGAGTTTCCTTAAGAAATGAAAAATAAAAATACCATATGATCCAATAATTACACTCATGGCCATTTACTCTTAGAAAATGAAAACACTTCAGAAAGGTATATGCTCCCCTAGTTTTATTGTAGTATTATTTACAATAGCCATGATGTGGAAGCAACTTAAGTGTCCATTGAAAGATGAATAGATAAGGAAGATGTAGTGTGTATGCACGTGTGTGTGAGTGTGTGTATGCGTGCACACACAGGAATATTATGCAGCCATAAAAAAGAATGAGATCATGCCATTTGCAACAGCATGGATGGATCTAGAGGGTATCATGCCACGGGCATTAAGTCAGACTGAGAAAGATGATACCATATGATTTCACTCATATGTGGAATTAACAAAAATCAATGAATAAACAAACAAAAAGCAGAATCAGACCTATAAATAGAGCAAACTAATGGTGGCCAAAGGATAAGGTAGTGAAGATTGCGCAAATTGGATGAAGAGGCATAGGAGATACAGGTCTCCAGTTATGGAGTGAATAAGTCAAAGGAATAAAAAAGACAGTATAGGGAACATAGTCAATGATAATGTAATAGTGTGGTGTGACAGATGGTAGTTATACTTGGTGCCATGATGTATGGTACTTCTCCATAGAAGTAGAATCACTGTGTTGTACACTTGAAATGAATGTAACATTGTGTGTCAGCTATCCTCAAATAAGAAAAGAGATTATTCAGGATATACATTTAGTTGTAAAAAATCTAGAATGTTTAATTTTTACCAAATAAGGCTACTTGTTTTCTGAAGACCGAGTGACACTCCCTCCAGTACTGTATGAGAGTTCTGTAGCCCCATATCCTCATGATGGCTGACTTTCTCACTTTTTCATTTTTGATGATTGGGTGAATTGACATATTTTCTCTGTTGTGATTTTGTGTGATTGCTCATGAATTTGAGCATATTTTCATAGGCTTATTGGCCATTTCACTTCCTCTTTCATTTTAGATTAAGCTAAATATTGTATGGACAAGTTAGTTAGGTCTCACCAATTCATGTTTATCTCCTCCTAAAATTAAAAATATTTTTGACTTCAAGTCATGGTGATGCTATAGTTCAAACTTGAGTACAATCTTTTCATTTATTATTATTTTTTTTTCTTCTTGGTTGTATTGGTCAAAATTTCCAGTATGATGTTGATTAGATGTGGTATCCTTGTCTTGATTCAGTTTTTAAAGGGAATGATTTTAATATTTCACTATTGAATAGAGTGTTTATTGTCTGTGTTTGTAGATACGCTTTATCAATTGTGGAAGTCCCCTTCTATCCCTAGTTTGCTAATTTTTACCGTGATGATTATTGACTTTACTTAAACACAGTTTATACATCTATCAAGATTATGTTATTTTTCTTTAATCTTAATCTGCTAATTTTTAAAAAATTTTCATTTAAATTCCAGTTAGTTAACATGCACTGTGATACTAGTTTTGACATCCATACATCACCCAGTGCTCATCCTTAATCCCCATCATTGATTTCACCTATTCCCCCTTTATCGGCTAATGTTAATAACAAGAATCATAAACAGAGCTTCTACCATAAAAACCTTGCATTCTCTAATAAATTCATCTTGTTGATCATTTTTACATTGCTAGACCCAGTTTGCTGATATTTTGTTTAGGATTTTACATCTATGTTGTCAGTGAGATTGGCCTGTAAATTTCCTTTGTTATACAGTTCCTGTCACATGTTGGTAACAAGGTTAGACTAACTGCATAATAACATGAGTTGCAAGATCTTCCCCTTTCTTTGCATATGTTTAGATATGTATTCTGTGAATGTTTGATAAAATGTATCCGTGAATCTGCCTGGGCCTTGGATTTACTTTGAGGGAAGATTTTAACTACTGATACAATTTTTAATGGTTGTAAATTCATTCAGACTTTGTATTTTGAGTCAGTTTGCTGTACATTTTTCTAGCCATATGCTTTAGTTTTCAAATTTATTGGCATACATTTGTTCATGTTCTTTCATTATCTTTTAAAATTTCTGCTCTCTGTAGCTTCAGGATCCCCATCTCCTTTTTTAAAGATTTAATTATGTATTTTAGTGGGTGAGGGGCTGAGTGAGAGAGAGTCCCAAGCAGACCCCACTCTGAGTGCAGAGCCCAGCTTGGGGCTGGATCCCACCACACTGAGATCATGACCTGAGCCGAAGCCAAGAGTCAGACACTTAACTGACTACACCACCCACGTGCCCTGAGACCTCTTTCTTATTCTTGATACTGTTTACTTGTGTTAACTTTTTCATTTTGACCCTGTTGGTTTCACTGTTTGTGTTGTATACTTCTGTGGGTTTTGGCAAATGTGTAATGTCACGCACGTATCATCTTACCAGCACTGCCCATATTTTATTCATGCTTTTTAATGAATCTATTTTTGGCTTTGGTGAGCTTCTGGGTTTATTTTATTATATTTATTCTACTGTAACCTTTTATGTTGACATGCTTTTCAGACTTTTAAAAAATTTAATGGTATAATTTCCTTCTAAGGAATCGTGTTCCACAAATTTTGACAAATGCCTTTTATATTATTGTTCAATATTGGATATTTTAAAATTTCCATTATGATTTCATCGTTCTCCCAGAATTACTTGGAAGTGAATTCTTAAATTTCCAAATGTCTAGACGAAATTTATCCCTTTTTGTTATTGAAGTCTTAATTAATTAACTTGTGGCAACTGATGCCATCAGTTCTCCAAAATTTATTGAAACTTGCTTTTTGGCTTCTTAAATAGCATCAGGTTTTGTAAATGTTTTATGTGGACTTGAGGAGAATGCGAACAGGTAAAAGGTTCTTTGTATATGGCCAGTAAGTCAAGCTTCTTGTGTTTGAATCACTTACCTACTTACTAATATTTTTGTTTTCTTGATGTATCAATAGCTGAGAGAGGAATTTGTTAACATTTTCCACTACGATGGTAGGTTTATACATTTTCCCCTGTAGTTTTATGAATTTTTACTTTCTATGTTCTAAGGCTATTTTTGTTAGTTTGGTTTTCTTGCACTTGGGTTTTTTTTTCTTTTTTTCATTTTTTTGGGGGGCATAGTTGACACATTTTTTGGCTACTTTATTTGACGCCCCTAAATTTAAAATTATTTTTTTGCTGGGAGCAAAAACTTATCTGTTGAAAAGTATTTTCTCCCACTTCTGATGATAATACTTCATGTCTTCAGGCTTCTGTGGCTGCTATTGAGAATTTTGCTGTGTGTGGCATAGTGGTGCTTTAAATTATGAAACTCATTGTTTGTTAAACCTTATTATTGCCTCAATATCTGTTAATTTCCTTTTTATATTTTCTGTACTTGGGACTTTGTGCTGAATTTGAGTAATTTCTTTAGACTCACATGTGTCTCCCTTAAATTTATCTTATCTGCAGTTTACCTTCAGACTTTTTAATTTCAGTCATTATATTTTTTCATACTGGCAATTTGATTTTTAAAGATTATTTATTTATATATTTATTTGTTAGAGAGCGAGAGGGGGGGAGAGAGAGAGCGCGAGCACAGGCAGACAGAGTGGCGGGCAGAGGCAAAGGGAGAGGCAGGCTCCCCGCTGAGCAAGGAGCCCGATGTGGGACTTGTTCTCAGCACTCTGGGATCATGACCTGAGCCGAAGGCAGCTGCCCAACCAACTGAGCCACCCAGGCGTCCCTGTAATTTGATTTTTAAAACAATCTTTCTGGTCATTTTTTTGATCACCTTTTGTTGCTTGCCAATTTTTGTAATTCCATATGGCTATTGTACAAACTGTGTATAATAATGCCAGGATCAGAAGTACTTGGGAATTCTTTATGAATTCTCACATTGCTGATGCCTTAAATATTTGATCATCTTTGATTATGAGCTCATATCTTTTTTTAAGAGACTTTAGTTTTAGAGAAAATTGTACACTGAGTGTAACAAATTCCTGTATACTCTCCCCATTTTCTTATTATCAACATCTTGCATTAATGTGGTGCATTTGTTACAATCGATAAGCCAATATTGATACATTACTATTAACTAAAGTCCATAATTTACTTTAGGTTTCATTATTTGTGTTGTACAATTCCGCGGGTTTTGTATAAGTCACGTACAGTACCATACAGCATAGTTTCACTGCCCTAAGAATCCTCTGGGCTCCTCCTCTTTGTCCTTCCCTTGTGAACCCCGAGTCCTGGCAACTGTTAGTCTTTTTACTGTCTCTATAGTTTTGCCTTCTCCAGAATGTTGTATGCTTTAATGTTTATATAATTTTTGCAGACTGACTTCTTTCATTTTGCAATATACATTTTAGGTTCTTGTATGTCCTTTTGTAACTTGCTAACTCCTTTCTTTTTATCACTGAATAACACCCCATTGTTAGATGTACAATAGTTTACCCATTCACCTGCTGAAGGGTATCTTCATTGCTTCCAGTTTGGGCCCATTATGAATAATGCTGCTATAAATATTCAACTGTTGGTTTTGAACTCTTAAGTTTTTTGACTTAGAACATGGGGTTGAAATTGGGCATGTTTTCCTTTTGAGTATTTATGATGACCTTGGCCTATTGCCAGGGGTCACTACTAGCCTGAGACCATGAAGCTTTCTTCTCCTCTCTCTGTCTGAAGGCAGGAGTCTCAGGTTTAGTTCCCTGAATTTGACACTAGATTAGAACAGACTTCATCTTTGAGTTGCCAGTACCGGCGTTTAGCTTCAGAAAACCTTATCATGTTGCCTTGAAGCTTAGAGTTCTGATTTGGTTTCAGTTTACCTTTTTTTTTTTTTTTTTTTTGGTAGATGGAAGGTGGGGTTTTGGAGTCCTTCTTTGTTTTCTGTGAGCCCAGAAATGTACTTAAGATAGGTTCTTTATCTAGGATGTGGCTGTTTTGTAATAGGAGGGCCATTTGCACTTTTAAGTTTGCCACTCTTTGCAGGGGTCTGTGGAAATGTGTTTACTTAGATATTTACTAATTAAGAAAAGTATTATGAACTTAGATTATTTGTAACTTTATATGTATAATTCTTCTGAGTATTATGTTTAATCCAGAGAAAATTTCACTTGCTTCTGTGTGGCACTTTGGGTTGCTATATTTTTTGTAACCATATTAAACAATGTTTTTGGCTTGGGACTTTTGAGACCCCTTTATTAGTGGAAATTCTAGTCTGAAATCTTAAGTGAAAGTGGTCTTGCCCTATGGGCACTCAGGAGAATTCTTCTCTCTTTTTTTGGCTTTGACCAAGCTAAGGCTAAGCTGGGTAGCCCTTTGTTCTTCTGTGGGCCACATCTTTTTGTGGGTGTCTCCTCTAAGGATTCCTGGGTCTCTAATCAGCACTCTGTCTTGCTTGGGACCTAGGCTTTGTTTCATTTCCATTGTGTGTGTGTGGGATATATTCAGACTCAGTATCCATGTTATCAGATATGGATGGATGTCCTCCAGGTCGGCCCTGCTTGAATCTAGTGCTTGACTACTGCTTGGAAATTTTGGTGAATCTTGGTGAATCTTTATGTTTCTGGCCTTCGTTTACTTCTTTTTCTTTACTAAAAACGGATTTTTTTTTTTAACTAAAAAGGAACATTTGAAAGATTTTAGCTATCACTCTTAGATGCTATATACTTGGAGGGGTTTCTCTGCAATTCAATTTTATCATATTTGACAGTTCTTAAGTTTTCTTTAAACTCTTAGAAACTTGGGGTACCTGGGTGGCTCAGTTGGTTAAGCATCTGCCTTTGGTTCAGGTGATGATTCCAGGGTCTTGGGATTGAGTTCTGCATTGGGCTCCTTGATCAGTGGGGAGTCTGTTTCTCTTTCTGCCCCCATCCACTGCTCTCTCATTCTCTCTTTCTCTGGCAAAAATAAATAAATAAAATCTTAAAAAGAATAAACTCTTAGAGACTCTTCCTTATTTTGAGCCCATATATTTATCCTTTTAATGTCTGTTTACTAATGCTAGGTTTGAGGCAACGTAGACCATAGCTAAACCACCTCTATTTGATTGCTTTGTGTCTCTCTAGAGCAAAATCCTTCTTTTGAACATTCTACGTAAAGTGTGATTTTGGTTCCTTGACCACCATGCCTGTGTAAGGCTTTGTACACACCTGAACTTCCCATTTCCCTTCCTATCCCCTTTTGATACCTGTAATCAGATCTAATGTTCAAGATATGGCTCTTGCCCTCAAAGAATGAACATGTAGAAAACAATATGCCAGAATGTCTAATAAAATACCGAGTTGTGGTGAGACGAGGGAGGAGTCGGCGTGGGCTGGAGCACTTGGAGAAGGCTTCACTATTCTGAAGGGTCAGGAGGATTTAGTTAGCTACTCTATTCAAGAATAATAAAAAGAGATTTGGAGTTCACGAAGATGTGATTTGTATTTGAAGTATCTGGAAATTGGGAGCCTCTGACAATTCTTGGGTTGGGAGGTGAGTATACTATCTTAGAAAATATAGTCTGGCAGATCAAGAGATTAAAGGTGGGGACCAACTAGGGGCCTCTTGCTTAAATGGAGGTGTGAGGTTATGCAAGCATGAACTAGGGTGGCAGGCATAGAAATATACACAAATGGGTAGATTGGGAGGCCAGGAGAATGGTACACTTATAATAGCTTAATATAAAGAGACAAAAGTGAGAAGCTACAAAGTTGCTAACTTGTACACAGCCAAGTAATCTACGGTTTGCAATGAACCAACTGCCATAGATAGTGACAATGTATTGTAAACAAGATGAAAGCTGTCACAATGTCAATGGCAACAGCCAGTAGCAGGCAGCAGCACTCTAGCAGGCCAGTACAGATAATAATCCTTTGTTGTTTAGGAAATCTTTACAAAGGCTCTAAACACAGAGTAATTAGCATTGTTTTAAAACAGATCATAATGTTCTAATGTTGTGCCTGCTTAGATATCAGAAGACCAGATAACATTAATGTGATTTTTAAAAGTATGACTCTTCATCTTAGTAATAAAAATTTTTCTCCTATAAGATAAAGTTTTTGTTTTGTTTTATTTTGTTTCCTCAGTGGTCTGTTCTCTTTACTCTGGGCATAAATGGGAATGGACAATCTATGTACTAAGACTAACAATTTCACCATATGATCCAAAATTATCCTATTATTATAGGATATCTATAGTAATAACTATAATATCGTATTACTATAGTTGATCATATATATGTATCTATACATACATATATATGTATGGAGGAGGATGGGATGGATTTGGTCATCTGGTAAGCCCATTGCCTCCCTAGCATCTATGAACCTTACTATCTATTGTATATGATAATATTTTCTTTTATTAAACTTACCTTCCAGGGACGCCTGGGTGGCTCAGTTGGTTAAGCAGCTGCCTTCCGCTCGGGTCATGATCCCAGGGTCCTGGGATCGAGTCCCGCATCGGGCTCCTTGCTTGGCAGGGAGACTGCTTCTCCCTCTGCCTCTGCCTGCCTCTCTGTTTGCCTGTGCTCGCTCGCTCTCTCTCCCTCTGTCTCTGATAAATAAATAAAATCTTAAAAAAAAAAAAAACTTACCTTCCAGGGCATTAAAAAAACTATACCATCCTTGTTGAAACATTAAAGGCTGGGGTATAACAAGTTGACAATATCTGTGGTATTATTAATTCATCACATTCAAATAGGTGTTGAGGGGTGCCTGGGTGGCTCAGTGGGTTAAAGCCTCTGCCTTCAGCTCAGGTCATGATCCTAGGGTCCTGGGATTGAGCCCCGCCTCGGTTCTGTGCTCTGCGGGGAGCCTGCTTCCTCCTCTCTCTCTGCCTGCCTCTCTGCCTGCTTGTGATCTCTGTCTGTCAAATAAATAAATAAAATCTTTAAAAAAAACCCAAATAAGTGTTGAATTCTAACTATAGGAAGGAAGGATTAACTCAGAGAATCATATCTGAACAGGCTAAGTCAGGATTGCCCTTCATGTTCATCCACGTCTTCATTTAGGGCTGAGAAGCAGGTCACTTGGGCATCATGGCCCTCCTAAGAGAAGTTCCCGCTCATGTTATTTATTTTGTTTGTTAATTTTTCTTCACAACAATGGTGCTTCTGTATCGGTAGGTCTCTATCTCTATATTTATTTACCCACCTGTATTTACCTGTTTCTTTTTAAAAAGCTTACTGAATGTGTTATTGATCTAGAGTCTAATGTTTGAGCAGTCTATCTAGTTTTTAGCTCAGGGACCATTTTTATTTATTTATTTATTTATTTTCATTTTCAGCGTTTCTGTTTTGTTCTTTTTCACACACATGCATTCTAGATTCATATCTGCCTGCTCAGCTTCACTTCGTTGTTGTTGGTGGTGATGTTTTCATGGATTTGCAATGTAAGGAACAGAATTAACTGAAAGATGTTCCTGGGGGGCTCACTCTGGGTTGTGCAGACAGTAAGCTGGCTGGACTGTTTGTGGGGGTCAGCGTGGGGAGTGTGGGAGGGAGTGTCTTCTCCTCTGAGAGGCTGTACACCAGGTTGGCTTCTGATGGGATCTGTGGCTTCCACTCGGCAGCAGGAGCTGTCCAATTTCTATGGGCTCCCTAGGTGTGTCCTTGATAAATTCCTGTAAACGATGGGCACCTGAATCCACAGCCTGGTGCCCAAATTGTTGGTATGTTGTTCTTGCACTTGCCCCATCAGAAGTGACCACAAGGTGGAGATAGGAGCAGTTACTCAGAAATCTAGACCCATCCCGGTGTTTGGCAGAGCACCAGCACCTACTGTGGAAGTACAGAAGGATGGGGGACACTTCCCTTCTTTTGCTGGTGCTTGGCTTGTAGTTTCTGCCTTTCCCGATGAACCTATCCTTGATCTATGCTAAGTGGTGCTGTGGAGTCAGCCTGAGTGTGTGGCAACCACAGAGGGAGCCACGTGGTATGAGATACGTCATTCCTCACTTTATCTCTGTGATTATTTTAAACAAACTTATAAGTCCTTGAAGATTTCTTGACTGTTTGCATTTCACTGGGAATGATATACTCTCATTATTGAGGTTTCTTGTTGTCTTAGCATTAACTTTCCTCATAGGCATTTGGATTTTCTGCGAATTTACCTTGGTGAGAGAATGAATTTAATCCCTTCCTCTCTTCTCTCCCTCCATTTCTTTGCTTCCCTCCCCTCCGGTGCTTTTTCTCTATTTCCCTCAAGACGCACCTTCCTTGTCTCATGATTTTTGTTATCTCAATATGCTATTATTCTTTTAAAAATGTTTTCCATTATTTTTTTTTTTAATTTTTGAGAGAGAGAGAGAGAGAGTGCAAGAGCAGGGAGGAAGGGGCAGAGAGAGAGAATCTGACATGGGCTCCATCCCATGACCCTGACATCATGACCTGAGCCGAAATCAAGAGTCGGACACTTATGACTGAGCCACCCAGGTGCCCCATGCTATTACTCTTCAAAAGCAAAAACTGGTTTCCACTCTTTGCCCACCACTTCTGATCTTTTTCCTTTGATAATGCAAGCAAGCAAGAAGGCAGATCCTCTAGAAGGATATCTGCAAAGAAAACTGCTTTTCTGAGTGTAGTACTTTGATTCTGCACAGCAAGGAAATTATTTATTTATTTATTTATTTTTAGCAAAACTTACGATTGACTAACTCTCGACAAAAGCAACTGGTAGAATGTCTAAGCTTCATGGCTTGGTTTAGATGGAATCCATGTGCTTTAGGCAGAACCTTCCTACATGACCTGATCTATGAGGAACACTGTGGTCATTGCATGAAGAATTTTTATCTGTTAATTTTGGAGCATGCTTTCCTGAATTTTCCTTTTCTGAAATTTATTTTCTTATCTCCATTAAAAATTTTTTTTTTTTGCCCCAGACTTCATTGTATATTTATTTCATTTGTTTATATAATGTCACATATACCTGTCCTTGGCCTCTGAGCAAATGCTGCAGGAGGTGATTGCTATAGATGAGTGCCACAAAAATAAGTCCTTTCACAAGACATACTTCTAAAAACTAATTTTTGGTGTTGAGCCAAATTATACTTTTACACATCCTCATTCTATTTGGTTGTTATGCAAATTCTTAAAGGTAATGCTTGTATCTCCTGAATTTGTTTCTTTAAATTACTTCCACTGTAATAATCTTTTCCCTTCTTGTCCTTTGGGCTTCCATTTAAAATTAATGCTGTTTTACTATATACTTAATATTTCTCTTCTTGTTTTCAAGAACAGTTACTGTCTCACTAATTTTTTTTTCTTCACTTTGCCAATTGTACTCAACCTAATGTAAATTGTTAGTGAGGATTCTAAGTTCCTATCATGGTTTCTTTTCCTCAGCAGGTGGCTTAAAAGAAAATTCTAGAAGTCGATTCAGTTACATCAGAATGTGCAGATATTGTTAGACCAGGCGTCAACATTTCTGTAGTGATTGCTTGCTGAAGAGGGTGTCTGAAAGAAGGTGCTGATGGCTTTCTCTTCCATTCTGTATGGACCGCCCCCTTCTCACAGCTGTCTCAGAGAGTGTTGTGATATGATTGTGAGTGGGGAAGCTTCTTTCACCTAACATGTTGGGTAGCGGACATAGTCTCTAAGGGCTCTATTATATTGCTGTTTTCATTTCCTGTACGGTGCTTTGTTATTCTGTGTCACCCTGCTGACTAGAGGCTTGCCTATCCTTTCTAAGTTTTATATAATACTGGTGAGGATTACATAAGAACTATTATATGTTATATTATATAAATAAAGTATTATAAAAAGTATTAGGCATTGATGTACTATAATGGGTTCCCGTTGCATTTTTATGAAAACAACGATGAGTTTACATTGAACATACCCATCATCAATATATTCCTGTTTTCCTAATATCCCTCTAATACAATCTAGTGACACATACCCTTTTTTGGTACCTTATTTATCAGCGATATAGATGGCTGAGGAGATTTGGATGTTTTCTAGGACATCCGATTAAACATCATCAAATACTAATTAAAATGATGTCAAGCGAGTCAGAAAATACCAATATTGTATTTGTCTTGGGACAAAGGGAAAGGAAAATAGGTTTAGGGTCAGGTTAAGAATATGTTTTTACTCTCTAGAAGGGAAACTATTTGGGCTTGAACTGAGGGAAGTGTGAGGGAAGTTAATCGCTGGTAATGGTGGACACCACCTCTTCTGCACAGTGTGGATCTTGGGCCAAGTCTTCAAGCAGCCTTAGATGCCATCTAGGAAGCAGAAACTGTCAGCCATGACCCCATAGTTGTCCAAACTACCTTTACGTGCAAGGTCAGGTAAGTAGACTTAGGGTGATTTTAGGGGTCTGCGACCCTCTAGGTATCTTCCTACATGACTGGGATGTGATGTTAGTCTTAGATGGGAGAGAGAAAAAACATCTATCATTCCACAGTGAGGTTATCATTCAGTTGTCTGAAGGAGGTGACATTTGTTATGAGGAGTTGCAACTAAATTATAATCTGATTAGGGAATCAAATATAAAAGACTGATGATTGGATTTTCTTTCATGTTTTGGAAGAAGGTGGGAAGGAGAAAGGAAGGGATTTGACATCCGAAGTTGGGAGAATGGTAGTTAGTAAGTGATGCCACTAAATGAGTTAAATAATGGTTATAGGAAGAAAAGGCAAGGGACAGAGATGGAGAGCAGAATGCCTGGCAGACTTGCTGCCTTGACAACATTGCTGAGGAAGGACATCTTTTAACTTCACTGGGGTGGGGACAAAGAGAAGACATGCACTGAGCTATTTTAATCATGCAGCTGTGGATGCAGGCAGTTCTACATCCTGGGATTTAGAAAGTCCTTTTTTCTTCTTCTTCTTTTTTTAATAAGCATGATGGCCCTGGTTGAAATTAATTCAGATTCCCATTAATTGGTGCCAATATTTAGTTCACCATATAGCTCATACAATATCACGTCCCTGTATGATTTTTGCTATTGCTATAAATGTTTGCTTGACTGACTCAAAGTAAATTTGCAGTAACTATATTTCGAACCAGTATTTGTTTAGGTATTCACTCTTTGAATCTCTGCCTAGAACTCTGCTACCCATCCAATTTCTAGACTCTTCTAGAAATATCTAGACCCTTCTAGACCATTCTTGCTATATGGTTTCTGAACCTACTGGTTTATGTAACAGTAGATGCTATGCAATTAAAAATCTAGCTGCCTCTATGAAATCATTGAACTAAGTGGTTTCCCATATTCCATTAGAAGAAATAAGTTCAAATTCTTCCAGATGACAGGAAATAATTATAATAAAGTGCAAATACTTTTGGAGTGCCATATTTATTCTTCATCACAGTTGTCAAAAGGATAATTCAGTTGTCTCCTACTGCATGCATGGCACCATTCTCAGTGTTATGCATTTTTTAAAATAGATTTATTTATTTATTTGTTTATCTGACAGACAGAGATCACAAGTAGGCAGAGAGGCAGGCGGGTGGGGGCGGAAGCAGACTCCTCACTGAGCAGAGAGCCTGATCTGGGGCTCCCAGAACCCTGGGATCATGACCTGAGCCCAAGGTTGAGGCCTTAACCCAATGAGCCACCCAGGCGCCCGAGTGTTATGCATTTTTTTCTGAGTCTACTCAGCTCTAGAATTCTGCATAAGTTGTACTTCTGCATTTTGTTCCTTACTAATATTTTGACATTAAAATGAAGTCAGGGCTTTGTAGATTTTGCCACTAACCTAAGATCAAAGTTACATAGAATATAAAAAATATAGTCAATTTCTGCCCTTTCTGGAGGAAAGCTTTTGGAATACCTTTACTTAGAGCATTTTGGCATCAAAATAAGAAAATGAAACCTAACTGTAATTGCATAGTTTACATTTTTCTTAAATTCCCCTGATCTGCTTTGGAATCATCCAGATGTTCTGTGGGTTAATATTTTTGTTCCGTTTAATTACATTAAATTATTTTCTGAAATTGAATGGGGCGGCTTATTGAATTCTCCAGTGCTGCCTCCTTTTGTTGACTGCTGGCAATATTAAATTAAAATAATTATTCTTCATAATTCGCATACTTATGGAATTTAGCATTGTCTGTATCTTCCCCTGGGCTGACCTAGAGAGCCTAGCTTTTTGTAATGTAGTACATTTTGCCCAAGATGACTTTTCTTAAAGCAAGACAGTTGTTTTTTCTTCAGGTCATTGTTTGAAAAATGGACTTAAATATATCTGCCAAAGCTTTGCCTGTGTTTTCAAATGATTTTTTTTAAAGGTGACATATATCAAGAAACATCTTCTTTCCATTGTAGGAGCTTTATCAATCTTTAGACTTGGTCATATCTTAATCCTGGTTTGTAGTACACACTTGGTTTTCTTTAATATTTCTTTTCTTCCAGAAAAAAAATGAACATGGCCTTTTAAAATTTCAACAGCCACCTTTGTGATCAGAAAAAGGAAATTTCATTATATTTCTAGCTTTTGCAATTTCTACTCATCAATAATTTTTGTCATCACATAGAAACCCTGTTTGTCTCATTCTCCAACCCGCTGTCTTTTTCCATCTAAATAGTTTCCATTCGTATCAGCACTTGGGCTCCTTCCTGTACTGCACTGGCTTCTCTTAGATATGTAGTTTACACTTTCTTCTACAACTTTCTAGGATTCACTTAGTGTTTGTTGTCTCACAGGCAGTCTCTCCGCATTCACTTTTCTCTTTTATTTACCTGCCGTGGAGGTTGGACGGTTTTCATTTCCCTCCGAGCATTTGCTAGGATGGATAAATGACACAACCCCGGACTCCCATAGTAATTACATTAGGAATGTTTTCAGCATTCATGGTCTTTACTTTTCACAGTTCCATTTCTGTTGAGTGAAAGAGACAAGGTGGTCAGAAAGATAGAGTAATTTTGAAGACTATCAATGGCACGATAAAACAGAGAATGGGGCTTAAGGAAAAGGATAGTGGACTACAGAATCAGATGCTAAGGGAAGTTTTGGTGATTGTGAGTCTTTGGCACATAAATAAATTTTAATACACTGTGGTACAGAGTATTCTTTTGAGAAATCTAGTGGGGCCATAAGCTGAGATGCATGACTCCTTCCAAGGATGGGCAATATCACTGAAAAATGCTTGGTTAATGTCAACTTGGCCATATTTTTAAAGAGGAGAAAGAATCAGTAGACAGCAGAAACTACTCCTGCATAGGAAATAGAGATGAAGCAGGGAGAGGAGGCAGAGGAGGTGGAATTTGGAAAATCCATTAATCAAAAGTTTTTTGTTTTTTGTTTTTTTTTCCTTCTGAAACACAGCAGGGGTGATGGATGGTACTTGAATTTGCAGGTGGAAAAGAGGACATGTTCATATGCTCTGTAAATTGGTAGGGGAGGCTATTTGCTAAGGTTGCATTGGGATTGGACGCTTCTATCTTTGGTCCAGTATTGGCCTGGAACAGAAGCAAAGACAAATACAAAGCTTGCTAAGGAGTGGTGATGGGTCAGTACTGGGCAGCCCACTCTCCTACTTGGGAGAGTCCTTGAATTCTCTACTCAGAATTCTTTGACTAGCATGAGCAGTTTTTTTCTTTTTCTTGGTTTGATTTAACTTTGTGATTTGTCAAAGAAACAGCTTGGGACAACTGAAATTACATTGATTGGATTTGCATGTTTTTGTTACTTTTTCCTGAGCTTAGATTGGGGTCCCCTTTAACTGTGAGAACTCAATACCGTCAATATAGTCAGAAGTTCAGTGTGTTTTTGACTCAAGTTGGACTTAACATTCATCCCCGTGCTATTTTGTACATGTTTTAAATCAGGAAAGCAATCAGGTCCCACTCTGCTTCGTGCTCTCTCTTGCAACATGCTCTGACTCTTCTTACCACTTTCTATACATGGTTATATGTGCTCTTTCTGCAGGACCTTTGGCTAAAGTGACTTCTTTACCTAACAAGTGCCCCCATCCCTCCTCCTGTCTCTCATACTTAAATAAATAAATGGTTTTCATCTTTCAAGACATTGGCTTCTCCTTGACCTCTTCATAAAGCTTCTAAAGCTAGAGCTATTCTCCCTTTCTCTCTCTGAATAGTAATTCTGCTCAGTTCAAATCTTTATTTTCTTAGACTGTAATTTTCTTGTGGAAATGACCACATATCCTATTTGTTTCTTTCTTTTTTTGTTTTTTAAAATATATTTTATTTATTTATTTATTTGACAGACAGATCATAAGTAGGCAGAGAGGCAAACAGAGAGAGAGGAGGAAACAGGCTCCCCGCTGAGCAGAGAGCCCGATGTGGGGCTCGATCCCAGGACCCTGGGACCATGAGCCGAGCCTAAGGCAGAGGCTTTAACCCACCAAGCCACCCAGGTGCCCCTATCCTATTTCTTTTAGATCCACTCACCTTTATGTAGTACCAGGCATGTATTAAGTCTTAATAAATGCTCATGCATTAAATTATTTCCAATGTGTTTTATTTTTATTTAGTAATTATAAGAGTTGATATTTAAAATATGTCACTCTCTATATTTGTTTTTTATTGTACTGCTACAGATAATGGTTGTTACAGTGAAATATTGTTGGCATTTCAGGACCTCTTAATAAGCTTTATCAATTTAGTAATTTAAAATTTTAATTTAAATTTTATTTTCCTTTCTTCATTTTCATGGTTCTGTACATGCTTTGCTGGTCCCAAGTCATGACTCTTAAGGATGTCATGGTAACCTGGTGGAGAATTCTTGGGTTAAACTGTTCTTACAATCCATCCCTGAAATGTTTTTTTCAGCTGTTATGATATGCTTCTTCACCTTTTTTCCCCCTATAGTTTAACCCTGATGATAAAATTCTTATTTTTTCTTCTTTTTTTTTTTTAAGATTTTATTCATTTATTTGACAGAGATTGTAAGTAGGCAGAGAGGCAGGCAGAGAGAGAGAGAGGAGGAGGAGGCAGGTTGCCCACTGAGCAGAGAGCCCAATACAGGGCTCGATCCCAGGACCCTGAGATCATGACCTGAGCCCAAGGCAGAGGCTAAACCCACTGAGCCACCCAGGTGCCCCCAAATTACTTATTTTATCCCATGGACTTTTACTGTTCCTTCTCCTATCAGCTCTATAAAGCGATGATATATGTGGTATATTTAGTATAGGGAAATACACTGCTAATATTATGTGTATTAACTTTTCCTTTTTTACTTAACTCATTAATTATTAGTAATACCATCTATCTTGTAATTTGGTTGTTATTGGGAAATGGTAATTTGCCTGACTCCCTCAAGCCAAGTAACTTTTTATGGGATAAGAAAGTACAAAGGAAACATTTAGGGGCACCTGGGTGGCTCAGTAGGTTGAGCCTCTGCCTCTGGCTTAGGTCATGATCTCAGGGTTCTGGAATCGAGCCTCAAATTGGACTCTTTGCTCAGAAGGGAGTCTGCTTCCCCCCACTCTCTCTGCCTACTTGTGATCTCTATCTGTCAAATAGATAAATAAAATCTTAAAAAAAGGAAGGAAACATTTAAGTCGAGTCACAAATTACAAAGTAATTATCAAACATTTATTATTTACTACAAAATAAATTTTTTATAAAGCTATGCATGGGATAAAAATATATACTTGTGTTTACTTTAGGACTCAAGCATTTTAAGTCCAGTGCAGGATGGAACACGGAAACCTCAGATTGACAGCAATAAGAGCAATAACTACTGGATTGTGAAGGAGGTCAGTCCATGTCAAATATTTTCATATGGGGTTGTATTTGTGTGGCAAGTGACTTTTGTTTGCGTATTACATTTAATGTTATAGACCTTATATTTAATGATTTTCTTCTTTTTAAAGATTTTGATTAGACTAAGTAAACTCTGTGTCCAGAATAAAAAGTGTCGGAATCAGCATCAACGATTACTGAAAAATATGGGAGCTCATTCGGTGGTGTTAGATCTTCTGAAGATACCCTATGAAAAGGTTAGTTACTTCTGAAAAAAAAAACTATTTTGATATGATCTCAGATGCATAGCCAAAGTACAAGAATTTTTTCCCTGAACTACGTGGAAGTGAGTCACCAAGCTGATCAGCCCTGAGCCCTTTAATGTGTGGTTCCCACAAAAAGGACGCCCTTCTTTCTGCACAACCACGTGTCAAGCTTCCAGATCAGGAAAGAGCATGACACTTGACAGCCGCTTCATCCTCAGGCGCTGGTCACATTTCTCTCATCATCTTAACTGTGTCCTTTTTGACAAAATGGTTCACTTCAGAAACAGCTGCTGTTTCGTTGTCATGTCTGTTCCTCTCCTCTTGCTGTAACTCTAAGGAAATTGACACTTTGGAAAACAAAGTGTTGCTTCATTTGGGCCAGTGAATGTTGCCTTATGATTAGACTCATTTATGCATCTTTGGCAGGAACATAACAGAAGTGAGGATCAGTTCTTCCCACCACTCCCCCCTAATAGGAGGCACCCGATTTTGATTTTGGTCCCATTCCTGATGGTGTTTACTTTGATCACTTGGTTAAGATGGTGTCTGCCAGGATTCTCCACGGTGAAGGACTCATTTTCCCTTGGTAATTAATGAGTATTTTGTGGAGGGCTTCTTTGAAACTGAGTAAATATCCCCTTCGTCATCAAACTTTCAATCTATTTATTCACTTATTTATTTTAATCTGTGTAAATTATGGGTGCTCATTTTATTCCCTAGGTTATGCTAGGCATCTCTGATTAGCGCTTTGATTCTCAGATGCTCCCCTTTGAGCTAGCTTTTCTGTCCTCTAACATGTGCATCATTCTTGAGTAGTTCCTTGTTTTTCACACATGAAGATGTTCCAGGATCACCTTACATTTCTTTCTTTTTTTCTTTTTTTTTTTTGGTTCCAACTCTGGAACCAGCCATTTCTTTTTTTTTTTTTTAATTTTTTATTTTTTATAAACATATATTTTTATCCCCAGGGGTACAGGTCTGTGAATCACCAGGTTTACACACTTCACAGCACTCACCAAAGCACATACCCTCCCCAATGTCCATAATCCCACCCCCTTCTCCCAAACCCCCTCCCCCCAGCAACCCTCAGTTTGTTTTGTCAGATTAAGAGTCACTTATGTGGAACCAGCCATTTCTTTAAGTGGTTCCAGTTCCGTTTTGGGGGAGAATGATGTGTAGAAGCAAAGTTCCGAGAGCTAAGTGTATGTATTGCTTTTGGGGTTTTATCCTTCTAGGCCCCCTAAATAGACAAAGCCAGGGACCATATGTGTGTGTTGAAATAGTTACTCATTTGTTAATACTGTAAATAGTTCATCTTCCTAATCTTCTACCACTGCAGTGGGCCCTTCTCCATAGGGACACCCTCTGCCCTTCACTCAGGCTCTGACAGCCCCAGGGTGGGTTCCCTCCTTATCTCCCAGGTGCTACCTGCCCTGCCAGGCCTCTCCTGGTGCAGATGTTCTCCCCACCTGGACTTACACTACTCCAATGGGGTTGCTCTCCAATTCAGCTTATTTTTTAACACGCAAACTCAGTTCTACCCTTCCTTAGGTGGCATAATTCATTCTATGGCACAGAATACAATAAAAGAATTATTGAAAGATAACAAAAGGTATTAAATCCTCAGCATTTATTATCCACATTATTTCATCTTTGATATTGTAAATGGGCATTGGACACGTGATCGAGTCCCTTCTTCTAATAATAAACCTTGGTGCTCAGTATTTTACTACTACATTATGTTTATAGATTTGCTCAGTTTTAATAGCTGGGTGGTACAGAAACAAACAAACAAAGAATAAGAGGAGAGGGCACCTGTGTGGCTTAGTGGGTTAAGTCTCTGCTTTCGGCTTGGGTCATGATCTTGGGGTCTTGGGATTGAGTCCGGCATCGGGCTCTCTGCTCAGCGGGGAGCCTGCTTCCTCCTCACTTTCTGCCTGCCTCTCTGCCTACTTGTGATCTCTCTCTGTCAAATAAGTAAATAAAATCTAAAAAAAAGAGGAGAGTTTCAAAGAAATGTCGAATACAATGGCACTTTCCTATGTTCTGTCTTGGCCAGTTTTTCAGTGGGAATTGGGTATTCCTGTGGCTGAAGTCTCTTTGATGTCTTTGAACCATCCCTGCATTACACAAATAAAGGAAAGTGTTAGTAGATTTTGAATTAAAATTTCCTATTTTTAGGTCAGGAATGAAATTTTTGGTCTCATTTACTCATCTAATTAAATCATCCCTATTTTATATATGAGAAAATGAGTCTATTAATGATCTTGGGCTGTTCGTTTAGTTATAGATGGCATAAACTATAGACTCTTAGAAAAAAACAGAAAACATTAAGTTATTTATTAAAACTACCACTCAAAACATGAGTCTATTTTGTATCTCTGATACTGACTACATGACAAATTGGATAATCAACTACCCAGAAAAAATTTAGATGGTTTCAGTAATACTGTTGAAAGGCTACTATTAAGGAGAGAAGTTTGCATTCTTTTTGAATTTTGAGACTTGGAATTTCTTGTTGAGATTCCTATAAGTGAAAGATAGTGTTACAGAATTTTGGAAAATGATCGTGAATAAGGAAAGCAACTTATGAATACATGTGTTCAGAAAGAGGGGGGCCCCAAAAGTTCGAGGAATAGAGGAGATCAGAAAGCAAAGAGGAAAGGTAAAACAAAGAGGTGGAAATAGATGAGATAAATAGCAAAAGGATGGGTATTAAGGACAGCAAGTGTTGTGAGGAGCACCCGGTGTTATACACAACTAATGAATTGTTGAACACTACATCAAAAACTAATGATGTACTATATGTTGGCTAATTGAACATAATAAAAAATAAGAATAGCAAAGGGTGAAGGTGGGAGGAGGGGAAGCTTGAAATGAGGTCAGAAATACATATATAAATATATATATGCATATATAGATAGAGAGAGGGAGAGAAATTTACAGAAGGGTGGGAATAGAGGAAAAGTGAGTGGAGAGAACAAAGAGACTAGGGACAAGACAAGAGTATGAGGGATGATGGATTCTGGGAAAAGCAGCAGGAAGGGAAGAGTTTGAGAAGGAGGATCTAGAAGGTAGGGAAAGAGGAAAAAACAAGGAACAGGAAGATTCAGATACATAGAAGTACTGGGAAAAGAACAAGTCCCAGAGAAGGGAGGGATGAGAGGGATGGGGTGAAGCAGAAAAGGGAGGGAACAGAGACATTGAGGGGACACAGAGAGAGAGAGAGAGAAAGAGGAAGGCAGGACAGATGAACCATGGGCACTAAGACTGGACACAAGGGTGGGGAGAAAGATGCAGCCGTGGGCAGATGGGAGAATGCAGTGGGCAAGCAGAGAGGTTGGGAAGAAAGAGAGACTGAAACAAAGAGGGGTTGAGATAGTGGAGCAGAACATGTAATTAATTGAAGGAAAAATAAAGAGAAAGTGAGAAACATCTAGAAGATGGTGTGGGGTTGATGGTAAGAGCGGGGATTATGGGAGCGCAGGGGAGGTGTAGAAACAGAAAGGTCACATTGGAGGAGCATAACACAGTAGCAGAGAGGGAAAGAGTCCATGTGGGAAAGAAAATTCTTTTTTATAATACTTGGTATTATGGTTTATTTGTTTCATCACTACTCTTTCACTTATAGAATGATGAAAAGATGAATGAAGTGATGAATCTGGCTCACACTTTCCTGCAGAATTTCTGCCGGGGAAATCCACAGAACCAAGTTCTCCTTCATAAACATCTGAATTTGTTTTTAACTCCCGGTGTAAGTATTTTAGTGACTTCTAATATTGATTGTAAAGTGTCCATCCGATTCATTTTAGCAGCATTGATGAATGGAATTTTATTAGTCTTCACCAGCTTATTTTTTTCCTTATAGGGGTTTCCTCCCTAAAAGTGAATCTGGTTTTTTTTTTTTTTTTCATTAAGGAAATATTCATAGAAACTGGAAATACTACCTGAATTTTACCTGCAAGTGACCATTTCCTTTATATGTATATAGTTTAACGTTAGGGAAAAATGTGGTAGGACCAATAACAATGGCAGTGCCATGAGTGAGAGAAATATAGAAAACTGTAAAATGTGTCAGTGGATACTAGGGAAGAGTTGGCTTTGAGTAACTGATAATGAATCTCAAGAATCCCATCGCCAACACGTCGACCTTTATGATAACTCTTTTTTCCAACTAAATTCCTTTGTGAGCTCAGTTTTCTTTTAATGGTGAATGAGCTCATTGCATCTCGTAGAAGGCTTGCCCAGGAAACTCACTATGGCTTTGCATAAAATATAAGGCTGATCACAAGCAGGGAAAATAGTGTAAGTACTGTAAAATGGAAAATTGATCTTGTCAGAATTACAAAGGCATGTTCCTCTCTGGTTAGCTCCTGGAAGCAGAAACCATGCGGCACATCTTCATGAACAATTACCATCTCTGCAATGAGATCAGCGAGAGAGTTGTGCAACACTTTGTGCATTGCATCGAGACACACGGCCGCCACGTGGAGTACCTGAGGTTTCTGCAAACGATTGTAAAAGCAGATGGTAAATATGTGAAGAAATGCCAGGATATGGTAATGACAGAGGTATGTGCTTGGTTTGCGTTTTAACAGCTTCACATAAGTCATGTGTGCAAGTGTGTGTTTTCTGTAAATGTGTAGTGTGAAAAGC
Organism: Mustela putorius furo; assembly: GCF_011764305.1. Taxonomy (NCBI): domain Eukaryota; kingdom Metazoa; phylum Chordata; class Mammalia; order Carnivora; family Mustelidae; genus Mustela; species Mustela putorius. Next base: position 23,183,234 of record NW_025422368.1, on the reverse strand, counting down.
CCCCGCAACATAAGTGGGGAAAATAATTTCGTCCTGATGTCTTATGCAACAAGTATATTTTGTTTAAATCTAGTGAAGTAACATACCATTAAGTTGATTGCATAATTTTCCGAGTTTATTTTTCCTTTTGATCCTTAAAGAATTTGTGCATTTTAGTATATGTGCTGCCGAAGCAAGCACAAGAATTTGTGCATTTTAAAGAAAAAAATTCTGAGAAATGTTATAGTTGAGAATGAAAGTGACACATTTTTATATTTTTAAAATTTTCAAGCTGTAACAAAGATGGTGTAAGTTTGTTTTCCCACTGCCTTTTTTTGATCTATTCCTGAAAGAAAGAATTGGTGTTCTCTGTTACTATTTGTAGAAGGGTTTGAAGGGAATTGAATTAATTAATAGAAATTAGCCATCAGTGATTTATTATATGTGGAAACGTAAGTTGAAAATTTAAGAAACACAGATGGTTGAAGCCCCTCATTTATTTTGCTCTCTTTATTGTGATGTTTGATGTTGAATGAGATTTATGCAATGAGTAACTTACTCACTAGGAACCAAGTGGTACTTTGGAGAAATTGAGCCCATTTGGATAAATCATTGCTCTGTGACCTAATAATTCTATAAAGGCCTGTATGGATTAAGGCAGCTTTCAACCGTGGCTATCAAACAGTTATGCAATAGATTATATTGATATGAGGGGATTTTCACAATTATGTACTTTCAGTTTATAGTAGGGAGGGGGGCTTCTACATTGATGTAATGTGAGTCCCTCCTACCCCATAGAAATCTTAAAATTAAATCAGTTTAAAGCCTTGAATTTTTAATGCAAATTATTGTTATTAAACATCTTAAAGAACATTTTAAACTTGTAAAATTTACCTTTTCCTTATCTATATTTACATTTGTAATTGTTCTTCATTGCCTAGAAATGTGGGAGCTAATTTGATTTTGCATTATGATCACCAAGGAAAGGATTAAAATGGGAAAGTAGCAAATAAAAATTAGCAAAAATTTATGACACCTCCTAGGAGAAGTGTTTTTATGTGGAAAGAAGTATTTGTAATATTATATTGTGTTGACATATAATACATATTTTGACACATATGCATTCTCTTTCCACAAAACGTTCAAAGCAAGCCAGATGTCTTATCAATTCAAATCTGTTACCAATGTAATGAAAATAGAGAAAAAACATATCCCCCAAATATCCCTATTGGGGTTAGAAAATTGTTACTGTAAATAGACAGATATTATGGAGTTTGAGCAATAAAATTACCACCTGCTAGAACTCTCCAATAAAATTGTAAAAACAAAACAGGAAGGAAAATGTATATCCTGAAACCACTGGCTTATTCATTTCTTTGTTTCTTTCTCTCTCTCTTTAAGTCTTCTTTTTCTCCATTTCTCTCTTCTCCAATTTTACCTCCATTCTCTGCTGGTGCCCATGACACATGGAATTTCCAGATTCTTGTGAAGTTGCAAGTTGGCTCAAAGTACATGCTTTTATATTCTGTCACTGTTGAAGGGGGTGGGAGTAATGTACTCTGCTTTAGTAAAATGAGACTTAAGAGATTTCTCATGTCTTGGCAATGGCTTCTTCCATTTTGAAGTAGAGGGAAGCAACTTTCTTGAAATATTTTGTGGGTTTAATTTCAGGGGATAACTCACTGGGGAATGATTAATTATCATCCACGCCATTGAATTCCTGTCCCCATCCACCTCTCCCCATCTCCCTGACTGTTTTTGATAGTATTCATAAATAATCACTTGGCATCGGACTAGAATCTTTTTACCATCCTGCCTTGGTGTAGTTCTGCTTTTGCAATATTATCTGTGTGTGTGTGTGTGTGTGTGTGTGTGTGTGTGTGTGTTTATAAAGAGATGCATGTGTTTCCAGATAGACCAAATCTTTGGCAATAGTTTCAAGGACGAACATTTGGACTGCTATGTAGACTCTCTTATTATCATTTCAGTTGATAAATGGGGGTGAAGATGTGCTGATATTTTACAATGATAGAGCATCATTTCCCATCCTTCTCCATATGATGTGTTCAGAGAGAGACCGAGGGGATGAGAGTGGCCCCTTAGCCTACCACATCACCCTGGTGGAGCTGCTGGCAGCATGCACAGAGGGGAAGAACGTCTACACTGAAATCAAGTGCAATTCCCTTCTGCCCTTGGACGACATAGTGAGGGTGGTGACCCATGATGACTGCATCCCCGAGGTAAGCCTGGCAAAAGCTTAGCAGCCATGAAATTGTTATTAATAAAGAGTGTAGAAGTGCCAGACGCCCCCATACTGTTTACAATGAGATAATGTATTTAGTCAAGAAATTGTACTTCACTATATAATTAGGAAGAGTTAAAAGAGCATATAAAGTTCCTTTTCTTAGTTGTACAAGAAGCTCTGAAAGATGATAAACTTTTTCAGAGTAGAGCCACTGTGGGTTTACTGGAAGCTACTCTAGGAGTCTCTTAAATTCTAAGTATGGCAATGTGATAAAACAGAGATTGGACTTGTTACCTCTGGTATGTTCTTGAGCATGTAATAGATGCTTCATCAATAGCTCATGATCACTGATAGGCTGGGCTGGGCTGGTGCAGCAGTATCATCTGTTAGACTCTGTAGGCTTACCTTGCTTGATGGAATAAGTGCATTCTTGGAAATACGGACACACATTTTGCTTTATTCACACATTAGTTTTTATGCTCTGTCCTTGTTTGCCTCTGATAATAGGGAAAAACTCATTAAAAATTGGTTGTCTGCCAACAGGATTAATGAGGCTTCCAGGAATGTACATTGCAATAATCTCTTCCTTTTCTACTGTTGTGGTGTATTGTTGCGAAGTTTTTAAATGTGTGATGCATCAGATATGATAGAAATCCAAACATTTTAATTTGTAGTAACTTAAAAAAGTGTCAGATTAAGTTAACTTCTCTAACTTCCCAGTAGTCCTATGTAGTGATGGACTTAAAAGGATATTTTTGTGAAATTTTGTGGAATTATTGACACTTCATATCAAGGGTACTGCATGCTCTGATTGCTTTGAAATGAGATGGCCAAGAAAGGAATACTGTAGTGATTAAATTCATGAGTTCTGTCTGTATTTGAGATCCTGATTCTGACTGTGCTTCTTCCCACATTCTGGTCTTTCTGACCGCACCACTCTGGCCCCTTAACGTTCACTTACTTTATTCCTTTTCACCCTTCTTATCTTGATTCAAGAATTTCTTCTGCAAGGAACACTTCCCTGACCTCCCACAGCAGAATTAGAAGAGTCTACAATTTGAAATTTGGCATTTGAATTTTGTTAATAAAGGTCTGCATCCTTCACACGCTTTCCCAAGATTGTAAGTGTGAGGAGAGTAGCAACTGGGCTGTTCTGTTTACCATTGTATTACCTGAACCCGAGTCTATACTTAATAAATGTGGTTTGAATGAAGGAACAAATGAATTAAAGAATGAGTCAGAATCCTGGATCCATTACTTCTAGATTTGTGACTGATTCCAGCAGGTTATTTAACCTATGTGATCCTCAATTTGCACCGTTTTAAAGTGAAACGATTATAGTATGTAACTGAGAGGATTGCTGGAGGATGGAACTAAGAAAGATATTACATACAAAATGCTGAAGGTGTTTGGCATGTAGCAAACAATGAATAAATATAAGCTGCTGTCAAGGTGATTATGATAATGCACTGAGTGGTTCTGATGTGTCCCTACCCTACAATCAGTTCTTGACACAGGCACCCCATCTGCTTTTTGGCCTTATGAAAGCCAGTCCTGTATTCCTTATATGCTAACTTGGATTCTGTGAATCCTTGAAATTATTTACATGGTTTTGTATGTATATGCACTTGGGGTGGTTTATAGCACCCATCCCGTTATTTATTTATTTATTCATTTATTTATTCTTTTAGAGAGAGAGAGAGAGAAGGAGTATCTGTGAGCTGGGGAGAGGGGCAGAGAGAAAGAGAGAAACCCAAGTGGACGCCGCACTGAGCACAGAGCCTGAGTTGGGGCTCGATCTCATGACCCTGAGATCATGATCTGAGTTGAAATCATGAGTCAAATGCTTAACTGACTGAGCCACTTAGATGCCCCTCATCACATTTTCATTTAAAAAAAAAAAAGGGAAAGAGAAGAAATGCAAAAATTACTCCCCTACATACCTTAGAAATACTCTAGGTTGGTGAGACTCATCTCAGGCCTTTATGAGGAATTTTGTTAAATATGAGAATGAATGTTGCTACATCTCAATATGATTTTTTTTCTAAACTACAAGCCTGTTTCTTCTCAGAAATAGTAACAAATATTTCTGAATGGCAATAAAGTACTATTTCATCAACACATTTAAATGTTATATTAGAACTCTCTTGATTGCAAATGACAGAAAGCTAACTTAATAACTTAAACTGCTTAAATAAAAAAAGGACTTTTTTTGGCTTCCATATTTGGGAATTGGAAGGATAGTTGTTCTGATGGCTCAAGAGGTTCAAGCAGTGTCAGTTTCCATCTCTTGTGCCATTTTTCCTTTGTGGTTTTGCCTCATTCTTTTCTTCTGAGCATAATTGTCCTCCATGTACTTGCGGAAGATGGCCTCTTGGAGTTTAACTTGTTCCATTTTCGTAATGAGCGCGAGAGAGAAAGAATGATAGAGAGAGAGAGACAGAGAAAGAATGACAGAGACAAGAGAGAGAATGACAGAATGTCAGAGACAGAGAGAAGGGAAGGGAGAGGAAGAGGAAGGAAGACAGGGAAAGGGAGTGCAGTTGACTCTCAGTGTCTCAATTAGGATAGACTCGGTTTAAGTCCGGTGTACTTGTGCATTCCAGTCGCTGGGGGCAGGGGATTTTAGTTAAGAAAAGGGATATGGGAATGCTTTCTTACGTAGACATAATACATGCTATAATCCACGATAGTAACTAACCCAGATTTTATTTAACTTTTCACATTTGATATTTGAAAATGAACAATGAAGAAAACTCACTTTCTTTTGTATTTGAAACTTGCACAGGTTAAAATTGCTTATGTGAATTTTGTTAATCACTGTTATGTGGACACTGAAGTGGAAATGAAAGAAATCTACACGAGTAACCACATTTGGAAATTATTTGAGAACTTCTTGGTGGACATGGCAAGGGTGAGTTACACTTTCACCATGAAACACGGCTTTATGGTTAGTTATGTTTTTGATACATATTTTGACTAAACAGGATCAAGGATCTGGATGAAAATTTGGAATTAAACCCTCCAAATTTGGATGTAATCCATGACTTTCAAAAAGTTGCACATGCATTCATTTCTCAAGATTGTGAATGAGATGTAATGAGTTCATATACACAAAATAACCAGTGTAGTGTGTATAGAAATGAGGTATCCATGTCTACTTTTACCACTAGCTCTATCGGTATGTTACTAGGTGGAATTTCAGTGGCCTTTTTACACGGAATGGGGAAGACATTGGCAGAGATCAATTTGTATTCAGCCCCTTATCATGGATGCAATTACAAACCATAGATAGAAGAGATCTCAGGACGCCTTGACCACAGCTTTCAGACAGACGGGTACTTGACCAGACTACCCAAGGTTTAGCATTGCTCAGTGCTGCCTATTCAAAGTTTTCTTTGGGAAAGAGCTCCAGAAATTGAATCATCTGGTTTGACTCGTCAGTCAACATAGGTCCTGCTTTTTACTGAGTCCATTTCCTCCCGTTTGGCCTTTTGGGGGAATTGGAGAGGACATGTGGAGCTGGTTGGCATTCTCTAGATATTGTCTAGCATGTGTTTTTGAGTGAAATTGAGTAAATGAATGAATGAATGAAGAAAGGAAGGAAGGACTCTTGTTTATAGGTAGCAGTTAATTTTAGTTGATATATCTTTGCCTCCCCTCAACATTTTTTGGCATGTTGAACTGTCATAACATATAGGGTCTATTATTTTAGCTTTTTTGATCTTTAGTTTTCCCTTTGAAATGATGGGATATAATGTTCAAACAAGAGTTTCACTAATGGGGGGTGCCTGGGTGGCTCAGTGGGTTAAGCCTCTACCTTTGGCTCAGGTCATGATCTCAGGGTCCTGGCATTGAGCCCCGCATCAGGCTCTCTGCTCAGCAGGAAGCCTGCTTCTCCCCCCTCCCCACCTCTCTGCCTGCTTTTCTGCCTCCTTGTGATATGTCTCTCTCTGTATCAAATAAATAAATAAAATTTTTGGAAAAAAAAAAAGTTTCACAATGGAAGATAGTGTATAGATAATCCTTAGACCTGTGATGACTTAGGGGGGCTGTCCCAGTTTTTTGACTCTCTACATTCCCAAGTACTGGTAGCTTTACACATGCCTTATTTCGATGTATTTGGAGGAAAGGGGGGTTAGTGTGGTACATATTTCCACTGTCTTAGAAGAATGGATGCTGCCTGCCTCCCTACAACCCTTTTTGGAAGGAAGGAAGACAAGAGGGATATAAGAAAACACTGACTCAGACTCAGACATAAGGGCCTTGTGGGTGAAATGTGGTTATTTTACCTTCCCTGTGGTGTGGGCTAAGCCAACTCCACCATGTTCACACATGCGTGGAGTAAGGCAGTCCTTACTTTACTTCATTTCTGTAGAATGAAAAGCCACTCGTTGCCTTTGGCAGGCAAACCAGCACCTGTGGAGAAATCATCTTATTTTACATACGGTTTTCATGTCCCTCATATTGACCCCTATGTCCTTGTGAAAGCCCTTGCATCTTTGGGCTACAAGGATCGCTAGAGACCTTGAAGTAAAGGATGCGTTTATGCCAATGACTGAGCTTTAAAATTGCACGTGTGGGAAGATATTAAAGAGATTATAGACTGATTTGCAGAGCTGCACAGTGCCACGGACTACAGATAAGTTTGACAGGACCAAGGTCACATTCTAGGCAGCATGAGCTGCAAAGCTACAAGGAGTTTTTTCTTTTAAACCAAAGAAAGCTGGTGGTAACAGCCGTTGGTTATGCCACTCTGGAAACACCCTTGCTGCTGATGTGTTTCTAAAGCTATGATGTATGTATTCTTTTTTTTTAAAAAAAGCATGCATGCTAGGAAGGCTTTTTATTTTAACCATTTTGATTAAGTAGACATTTAATGTTATTATATAAAGGCTTGAAGGGAATTTTGAGATCTTTTTAGTCTATTCACTCATTATGTCTAACCACAACCTCTTAGCTATACTGTAAAAAGCATTTTTTTCTTTCCTTCTGGTTTCGCTCTTATTTATATTTTAAAACAGCAGCTCTCTTATCCCTTCACCAAAAATGACAAAGAATCACCCTTCCTATTTCAGGGAAGGGAAAGGAAACCTGGATTTTCCGTAACTGGGCTTTGTCTTTCTGCCCTTGAAGAGAGATTGAGGAGCCGGCGACATACTCAAATTCAAATACAAAGCATTGTTTAAATAAAGTAGAAGTGGCTTCCTAGGCAACTTTTCGGTTGTGTAGATCAGTAATTCTCAAACTTCAGTGAACATCAGAATTGTCTGGAGTGTTTCTTAAAACAGATTGCTGAGTCCTACCCCAGAGTATCTGATGCAGTAGGTGTGAGTCTTTGCCTTTTTAACACGTTCCCAGGTGATGCTGAAGCTGCCGGTCCAGGGGCCACACTTTGGGAACCACTGCAGGAGAATATAGTAGTTTCAGAGTAGGTACTTCAGAGGCATTAGCCAGACCAGAGTTCAAGTCCAGATTCTGCCTCTTCCTAGTTCAGTTACGTTGAACAAAGGACTTACCCCTCTGACTCAGTTTCCTTATTTGTAAATGGATCCAATAACACATTCCTCATAGGGTTGTCAGGAGGCTTCAATGAGATAATGCATATGCACATGTGTGGCCTTTACTCAGAGAGCTGGTAATATCCTCTATTTTATCCATATCATGGTAACGTCACTGGTATTTTATTACAAGGGAATATGTAGGCTTTGAAGCAATTTCAACAAGATTCCTCAATACCTATACCAGTAACAATGTTGAGGATACCCAAAAGGAGGACCAGGCAGTACAGGCAAGAGCCAGAAATCATGTCTTTGAAACTGGACATGCGCAGTAGTGACTTGACAGAGAGATGGGCTAAATGCAGATGTTCCCGTGAAACGATGACATCCTGGACCAGCTGATTTATGTCAGTGGGGAATGGTGAAGGTGATCTGAAGGAAAGGTAGGTGGCGAATTGGACTGCAAGAATCATAGGCTCTTAAGGTTGGAAGAGACCAGCAGTCCCATGGCTCACACTCTTCAGCACCTGCCTGTGTATTTCCAGCAGGAGTCCTCTCACTCTTATTTGAGATAACCGGTTTCATTATTGCATAACTTTAATTGTGAGAAGCTTTCGATATTGAGACAAATTGTTATGATTATACCTTTTGCCTATTTCTTCCTTCTGTAGCGACATAGAATGATTCAGTTCGGTAGGTATTTACCATAAGTAACATATTCTTCTTACTGGTCATCTACTTTCAAATAATAAAGTCATGCAAGTTAAAGAACTTAAGACCGACATCATAATTTTGCCCCTGAGTTCCAGAGAGATTAATTCACTGGCATAGGGTGACTTGCCTAGCCAGAAGCAGAGCTGGGGCATCTGCTGGGGTCTAACCCGGTGCCTTTACTCTAAAAGCTTCTCACATTTGTTCCCCTTCCTGTTTTCAATACACTTTCAGGTTCTCTCTATGTCAGTGTTTGGAAAGGATGGCATTTAGGAAGGGGTTTCTGGTGGGATCCAGCCAGCACAGGGCAGATGATTATTTTAGTAGAAGTTTGGAGAACAGTCTTACTTACAAGGCAGGAGAAATATTAATATGTAGTTGCATTCATACTACCTTCCACCTTTCCCTTCATGTTGTGCTGGAGTCATTTCTACCAGGTTCTTTTTGTTTGCTCTTAGGTAAATCTCTCTAAAGAGTCTTAATTAGTATCTTTCATATTCCTATTCGTACTTCCTTGTCTTTATTTTATTTTATTTTATTTTTTTACTTTTTTCAGTGTTCCTAAATTCAGTGTTTATGCACCGCACCCAGTCTTTTATCTTGCTAAGACCCATGTGAGAATATCTTTCTGAAGGATTGTTTTTAATAAGCCTGTGCTGGGTTTCCCACACGTAATTCCATTCTGATTTCTTGACAGACAGTACCTGTGTTCTGTAAATATGCCAGATTTAGGCAGGCAGCAAAGGTATTAGCTTCACGAAAAGTTGTTGCACTGTATTTCAGAGCATTAAACAGCTGCCCACTTTGGTCTGTGTTCCAGTGTGGCTAAACTTGGAGTCTGGGGAGCAGAAACACTTTCCTCTACCTTTGTAACTGATGATTGTTTCAAAATCAGGGGATTTGGGTCATTATGAGAAAATACCTGAACTCCCATCTCAGCACCTTTGCATCTGCCTGGGGTAGTACTGGTTCTCCAAGTATCCTCAAGACTTCTTTCATGTTCCTGCTTAGAAGCCCTCAAAGGGGCCTTCACTTACCACCCTTGTGTAACAACTTCTTCCCTCTGCTCCCCCTTCACTTGCTTCATTTGTCTTCATCGAACTTACATCCCCATGTGACATTTTTATATGCATTTGTGTTTGTTCCTACTGAATCAGAGGGCAGGTAGTGTGTCTGTTTGGTTCACTGCTGCACATCTGACCTTGAACAATGTCTCACACATGGTAGATAGTATGTATTCGTGAAATAAATAAATGTCCCCTGAAGTGAAAAATACTTATGAAGTGAATTTGAAAACAAAGTTAAGTCTCAGATGATGACTCAGCCCAGGGCTATTGTCCCCAGTCCAGCGGTGACGGTGGCCCGGGGAGGAATGTGAACCACACGTAACATCACTTCCCCTTAGACAAGGAAACAGATGCCCAGTAAAAGGATGAACACTTACCATTGACATCAACGGAGATGGAATTGGAGGGTGTTATGCTGAGTGAAATAAGTCAATCAGAGAAAGACAATGATCATGTGCTTTCACTCATATGTGGAATATTGGAAACAGAGCAAAGGATCATAGGGAAAGGGAGGGAAAACTGAAAGGGAAGTCACCAGAGAGGGAGAAAAACCATGAGAGGCTCTTAACTCTAGGAAACCCAGGGCTGCTGGAGGGGAGGTGGGTGGGGGATGGGCTGACTGGGTGATGGGCATGAAGTCTGCGAGAGAGGCCTCTCCTGTTAGCTTAATTTAATTCCATACACTTGCCTCGAGCGTAGTGTAGGCTTAGCATCAAATTAAGTGGGCATATCAATGGGATGAAAAAACAGGCACAAACAGATTTTTACATATGTAAGATACTAATATATAATAAATTATTACCATTAGTAAGGAAGTGATTGGTTATTTTCAGGGATGAGCAAACTTTCTCCATGAACAGCAAGGTAGTTAATAATTTAGCTTTTCAGGCCTCTGTCCCAATGGTTATAGGAATTACTGAAGGGAAAAGAGCCATAGACAATATGTAAACAAGTGGTTATGGCTAGATTTGCCCCCGGAGCTGCAGTTGGCTTACCCTGGTAACATTAAAGTAATAATACAAGCTCCACTAGAGTAGTGATTCTTATGTATTTTATTCATCAATAGATCTTAGGTACATAGAACATTCTTGGTGTGGAATAGATATTCAACAAAACTTGATTTGAACTAAATCAAAATAACACTTGAGGACACTGGCTATTTGGGGTAAAATGAACTCAGTTTCTTTTTTTTTTTTTTAAATATTTTATTTATTTATTTGAGAGAGAGACAGTCAGAGAGAGGATGAGCAAGAAGAAGGTCAGAGAGAGAAGCAGACTCCCCATGGAGCTGGGAGCCCGATGCGGGACTGGCAACCAACTGAGCCACCCAGGCATCCCTGAACTCAGTTTCTAACCTAAATATACTATTAATATATATAAATAAATATACTATTAATATATATAATATATATATTTACGCAATATATATAATTGCATAAATTGCAATATATATTATATATATATTATATATAATATTATATATAATTGCATAATAATTAATGCAATTATATATATTGCAATTTATATATATTATATATAAATAGCATATTTATATATATTATATATAATTTATAATATAATAGCATAAATTGCAATTTATATATATTATATATATATAAATAGTATATTTAGGTTATATAGGTTATATATATTATATATATATTATATATTATATATATTATATATAATTTATAATATAATAGCATAAATTGCAATTAGATTAAAATTTTAGAGATAAATGTGGAGTAACAAAAATTGATGAAAATAATGTGTAGCTATTTATCTATCTTTGGATGAGGTTCTTCTGCCCTTTTTTTCTTTTTTTTTTTAAGAGATTTTATTTATTGGGGCGCCTGGGTGACTCAGTGGTTTAAAGTTTCTGCCTTCAGCTCAGGTCATGATCCCAGGATCTTGGGATCAAGCCCCACCTTGGCCTCTCTGCTCCATGGGGAGCCTGCTTCCCCCTCTCTCCGCCTGCCTCTCCACGTACTTGTGGTCTCTCTCTGTCAAATAAATAAATAAAATCTTTAAAAAAATGTATTGAAAAAAAGAAAAGATTTTATTTATTTATTTGACAGAGAGAGACCACAAGTAGGCAGAGAGGCAGGCAGAGAGGAGGAAGCAGGCTCCCCGCTGAGTAGAGAGCCCGATGCGGGGCTCTATCCGAGGACCTGAGATCATGACCTAAGCTGAAGGCAGTGGCTTTAACCCACTGAGCCACCCAGGTGCCCCGGATGAAGTTCTTTTTAAGCATAAAAGCAGTGAATGAGAATAGCTAAGGAGAATAATAGATGGTTTGTTTTTTGAAAATTTCAAATTTAAGTACATAAAACATCACACATAGCAATAAAAAAATCAAAATAGAAAAAAGTTGCTGAGCATTTTAAAAAAGGCTTAAATAATCTTGACATAAAGATTTTGGGACACCTGGATGACTCAGTCGGTTGAGCTTCAGACACTTGGTTTTGGCTCAGGTCATGCTCTCTGGGTTGTGAAATCGAGCCTCATGTCTGACTCCATGCTGAGTGCAGAGCCTGCTTGGGTTTCTCTTTTCCACTCCCTCTGCTCCCAACACTCTGAAATAAGAAAATAAATCTTTTCTTTTTTTTTTTTAATATATGGAATATTTTTACTGACAAAAACAACTAATATTTACAAAGGATCATACAACAAATACTGATGTACTCCCCATTCAAAAAGAAAATAAATCTTTAAAGGCCCAATGCTTGAAAAAGAAAAAAAGAGAATATATATATATATACACACACACACATATATATATGTATATATGAATACATCTATGTATATATACATATATAATGAATATGTACATAGGAATGTATATAGGAATGTATAAGAATATATATAAGAACATGCTTTTTATATATGTATGAAAACCACTAACAATCTAATAATGAAATAGTCAAGACCCAAGCATTCATGACTTATAGAGGAGGGAATACAAGTAAACCCCTGAAAAAAAAGTCAACTGTTAATAATTTTATATGTATGTATATATAAATATATAAAGAATACATATGTATATATACATATATGAATGTATATAAAAATGTATAAGAGTATATATAAGAACATGTTTTATATATATGAAAAGCATATATGTATATATGAATATATATGTATGTATGCATATATGAATGTATTAAGACTATATTTGTATATATACATATATAATGTATATATGTACATATGAATATATATAAGAGTATATATAAGGACATATTTTTAATATATATATGAAAACCACTAACAATCTAATAATGAAATAGTCAAGACCCAAGCATTCATGACGTATCGAGCAGGAAGTCAAAGTAAACCCCTGAAAAAAAAAAGTCAACTGTTAATAATTTTTTAAAAATACAAAGAAGAATAAGATCCAGTTTCTAACTATCAAATTTGTAAGGGCAAAAGATAAAAGTAAAGAGATAATATTAAATGTTGGTTCACGTACTTTGCTGATGAGAATGTAAATTCATGCTATCTTTCTGAAAAGCATTTTGGTAATACATTAAAGGAAACCTTCATACCTTTTTAATGTATCAAATAATTACCTTCCAAGAATCTGTCCTTGGAAATAATTAGAAATGATATCAAGGATTTATGGTCGTAGGAGCTCAACATGCTGTTATAATAATATACAGTAAGAAATAGTTTCAAAATTTAATAATAGAGAAATGGTTCAATAAATTATGATATATCTATGAGATTAATGTTATAGAGTCATTGAGATTATTTCTCGAGGATTTTTAATAATGTGGGTAGTGCTAATGGTTGAGTGATGAGTATGAAAAGGAGAAGACAAAACTGATTATCTAGAATAATTTTAGTTATGGAAAATATACATGGTGGAGCACAAAGATTAAGAAGAAAGGCTTCTAAGAGGTTTACCATTGTTTTATCTGGATTTTTGTATTATAAATAATCTTCATTTCCATTTTGTGCTTCTCTGTATTTTTTCAGGGTTCCTACAATTAATATTAAGAAAAATATTAGTTTAGAATTCTAAGAAAGCCAACTGAGTGTATGAACTGATGACTCTCTAAAAAGGAGATGTTTAGGGATGCCTGGGTGGCTCAGTTGTTTAAGCATCTGCCTTGGCTCAGGTTGTGGTCCCGGGGTTCTGGGATTGAGTCCCACATTGGGCTCCTTGCTCATTGAGGAGCCTGCTTCTCCCTCTGCCTGCCTCTCTTCGTGCTTATGCTCACTCTCTCTTTGTCTCTGACAGGTAAGTAAAAAAAATTTTTAAAAATAAAAAAAATTTTAAAAAATCTAAAGAAAATAAAAAAGGAGATATGTAAAAGCAAATGTTTGGAAGTTCTGGCCCCATGAATGAAGGGATGCAAATTAAAATAAATATATGATATTACCTCGGCTCTTTAGAGGAGCATGTGTACTGTCTACAAGGATCTTTAGGATTTGTATTCCTTGGTCTGTGTGATCAAAGTATGTTACTGGCACTAGAGCTCCCCTATCCTGTGGGGTAGCAGCTTGCCACATTTAAATTTAAATTTTAATTAGGTAAAATTAAATCGGATGGAAAATCCTGTTCCTCGGTAGCACAGAGCCATCTTTCAAGTGCCCAGTAAGCACATGTGTTGGACATCACAGATACAGATTTCCATCATTGGCAGAAAGTCCTATTGGACAGTGCTGCTCTAGCATCTAACTTTTAAAGCCCATCTGTCATCTTTGGAAGAGTAGTAGTCACTTTAGATTGGAAGAGAAAAGGGACATCATACATGCATGGGGAGAAATGTCAGACATAATCATGTCTAGACATGTTGTTTCATATTTGCTTTTCAACAAATTATTTTATACCTACCTTGTGCTGAGGTCCTGCGTGTGCAGTGGTGAGCAAGTCAAGCTAGTTTCCCAGGTCCAGGGACTTATGTTCTACTGATGGAGACAGATTTTCACTTGCTCTTTCCCCAGAACCCTCCATGGCTGTTTCCTCACTTCTTTCGTTGTTTTTGTTAAAATGTCATCTTATCCAGAGAGGCTCCCCAAGCAAGTTAAGTGAATGGTAACCCTTAACCTTACCCACTCTTCCTGCAGCATAAAAAGGAGCTATCGTCCTCCCTGTACAGCTTGCCCTTTTTTATTTTTCTCTGGAGTATCCTATTTGCTCTATCTTCTACTAGTATTATCTATTGTGTGTCTTTCTTGATTAGGAAAAAAGCTCTTATAGAGTAGGGACTTTATTTTATTTGGTTCACTGTCCTATCTCCTAATCCAATACTTAGCTTTAATTAATTTTTAAAAAAGGTTTTATTTATTTGAGAGAGAGAGAGAGCACAAGCAGGGGGAGCTACAGAGGGAGAGGGAGAAGCAAGCTTCCTGATGAGTAGGGAGCCCAATGCAGGGCTCAATCCCAGAACCCTAGAACCATGACCTGAGCCAAAGGCCGATGCTTAACTGACTGAGCCACCCAGGCAACCCAATATTTAGCTTTAATTTAAATAATAATAATTTAAACAAACAATTTGAAAAATAATGATACATGGAGTTTGGGTTTCTTTTAATATTTTATAATACTTTACAGAGATTTTTAAATATTTTAAAAATAATGATATATGGAATGTAACGGAGAGCTTTAAATACTAATTACTGACATGACAAACCTCAAGCAACCTAAGAGTGAGACAAGAAATCACTGTTTAGTAAATGTTTGGAGGATAGTTGGATATCAATGTGGGAAAAAGTTGATCAGAATCAGTAAATCAGGTCCCACAGCAGCGAACTCCCAGATAGCATAAATAGTTGAATGGGAGTCAGGATACAGGGATGGAGGAGGATTCCAATAAAAAACTAGAACAAAATGTGTAGAATGTCCTTTGCTTTTGTGAAAGGGAGGCTTTTTTCTTCTTTATGCTAACTAAATAGAAATGATCTAAATAAACTATAATGCCTGAATGCTAAGAATTACTTGATACAATGAAATGTAATAAAATGAACATTCTAAATAAAAAAAAATCTGAATATGAAAAATATATGGGAAAGAGCTCAACAAGAGCTTGTGAAAAATGTTAAAAGATACGGCATGTACCAGTCGTTATCCAGGCCTTACTTAAAGTGGTTAGAAGATTTGGAATCATCCATACATAACAAAATGTAGGCAGGAAGTGATTACATGGAAAGTGCCAAGCCTCATTAGCAATGTCAGAAAAACAAAATAACTTTTTTAAGTGTCATTAAACTGGCGAAAATAATAATTTACAGAAAGAACAGTCAGTTTCCGTGGGAACCAGATGGCCTCCTCCAGGAGTCGTGGGCAGTGTGAAAGGGACCAAGAAGGCACAGGGGTGCACCCAGGAATTAGGAACACTGCAAAGCTGTTTGCCTCCAGGCATAAAGGGCTGAAGGCAGCACCATTGTTACTGGGGACACTGCCGATGGACTCAGTGAGGGCTGCTTCCGGAGATGCAGACAATGCTGAAACCTCTGTGAGGAAGAAGAGATGGGGTTAGAGGCAGAGCCCCACTCAGGCCTCTGAATTCTTTCTCACCCCTTCTGTTTTGTCATCACATCAGCTGATCCCAACTGGAGCTGAAAACAAGAGTTAGTTGGTAATGATGGGGGACCGTCTTGTGTATCCACATATAAGCTTTTGCTAACATTGTAAATTTATTATTTTCGAGGATCAGCAACAGTATAAAACTGCCTATTGAGCCTCATCCAATGATTCCTCTTTTGGTAGAATATATGCCAAAAATCTGAAAGCAAATATAAGAATTGTGCACAATTTGTTATAGTTGCAAAAAAAAAAAAAAAAGTAGGGAAATCACATAAAAGACCAGTAAGAATGAAATAACTAGGAAAACAGGAAAGTGATTTGTATTTTTCGGTTATGTATACCTCAGTTTACTCCAAAAATGGATTAAAACATGATGGTGCATTGGTATGATGGAATAAATACAACCTTTAATTTTAATTTTAATTTTTTTAATTTTTAAATTTTCTTATAAACATATATTGTATTATTAGCCCCAGGGTATAGGTCTGTGAATGGCCAGGTTTACAGACTTCACAGCACTCACCATAGCACATGCCCTCCCCAATGTCCATAATCCCACCACCCTCTCCTTACACCCCTATCCCCAGTCCCCCTCAGTTTGTTTTGTGAGATTAAGAGTCTCTTATGGTTTGTCTCCCTCCCAATCCCATCTTGTTTCATTTATTCTTTTCCTAAATCCCTAACCCCCCACGTTGTGTCTCCACTTCCTCATATCAGGGAGATCATATGATAGTTGTCTTATTCGGATTGAGTTATTTCGTTAAGTTTAATGCCCTCTAGTTCCATCCATGTCCTCGCAAATGGCAAGATTTAATTTCTTTTGATGGCTACATTGTATTCCATTTTATATATATTTACCTCATCTTCTTTATCCATTCATCTGTTGGACATCTAGGTTCTTTCCATAGTTTGGCTATTGTAGACATTGCTGCTATAAACATTCAGATGCACGTGACCCTTTGGGTGACTATGTTTGTATCTTTAGGGTAAATACCCAGTAGTACAATTGCTGGGTCATAAGGTAGCTCTATTTTCAACTTTTTGAGGAACCTCCATGCTGTTTTCCAGAGTGGTTGTACCAGTTTGCATTCCTACCAACAGTGTAGGAGGGTTCCCCCTTCTCTGCATCTTCACCAGCATCTGTCATTTCCTGATTTGTCAATTTTAGCCATTCTGACTGGTGTGAGGTGCTATCTCATTGTGGTTTTGATTTGTATTTCCCTGATGCCAAGTGATGTGTACTTTTTCATGTGTCTGTTGGCCATCTGGATGTTTTCTTTGCAGAAACGTCTGTTCATGTCTTCTGCCCATTTCTTGACTGGATTATTCTTTGGGTGTTGAGTTTGCTAAAATCTTTATAGATTTTGGATACTAGCCGTTTATTCGATATTTTGTTTGCAGATATCTTCTCCCATTCTGTTAGTTGTCTTTTGGTTTTGTTAACTGTTTCCTTTGCTGTGCAACAGCTTTTGATCTTGATGAAGTCCCAATAGTTCATTTTTGTCCTTGCTTCCCTTTCCTTTGGCGATGTTTCTAGGAAGACGTTGCTGCAGCTGAGGTCAAAGAGGTTGCTGCCTGTGTTCTCCTCAAGGATTTTGATGGATTCTTTTCTCACATTGAGGTCCTTCATCCATTTTGAGTCTATTTTTCATGTGTGGTATAAGGAAATGGTCCAATTTCATTTTTCTGCATGTGGCTGTCCAATTTTCCCAGCGCCATTTGTTGATGAGGCTGTCTTTTTTCCATTGGACATTCTTTCCTGCTTTGTCAAAGATTAGTTGGCCATAGAGTTGAGGGTCTATTTCTGGACTCTCTATTCTGTTCCATTGATCTATGTGTCTGTTTTTGTGCCAGTACCGTACTGTATTGATGATGACAGCTTTGTAATAGAGCTTGAAGTCTGGAATTGTGATGCCACCAACTTTGGCTTTCTTTTTCAATATTCCTTTGACTATTTGAGATCTTTTCTGGTCCCACATAAATTTTAGGATTATTTCTTCCATTTCTTTGAAAAAAAAAAAAAGATGGGATTTTGAGAGGGATTGCATTAATGTGTAGATTGCTTTAGATCGCATAGACATTTTCACAATATTTGTTCTTCCGGTCCATGAGCATGGAATGTTTTTCAATTTCTTTGTGTTTTCCTCAATTTCTTTTATGAGTACTTTATAGTTTTCTGAGTAGAGATTCTTTGCCTCCTTGGTTAAGTTTATTCCTAGGTATCTTATGGTTTTGGGTGCAATTGTAAATGGGATTGACTCCTTAATTTCTCTTTCTTCTGTCTTGTTGTTGGTATAAAGAAATGCAACTGAATTCTGTGCATTGATATTACATCCTGACACTTTATTGAATTTCTGTACAAGTTCTAGCAGATTTGTAGTGGAGTCTTTTAGGTTTTCCACATAAAGTATCATATTATATGCAAAGAGTGATAGTTTGACTTCTTTGCCAATTTGGATGCCTTTAATTTCTTTTTGTTGTCTGATTGCTGATGCTAGTACTTGTAGTACTATGTTGAATAACAGTGGTGATAATGGACATCCCTGCTGTGTTCCTGACATTAGCAGAAAAGCTCTCAGTTTTTCTCCATTGAGAATGATATTTGCAGTGGGTTTTTCATAGATGGCTTTGATAATATTGAGGTATGTGCCATCTATTCCTACACTTTGGAGAGTTTTGATGAGGAAGGGATGCTGTACTTTGTCAACTGCTCTTTCTGCATCTATTGAGAGTATCATATGGTTCTTGTTCTTTCTTTTATTAATGTATTGTATCACATTGATTGATTTGCGGATGTTGAACCAACCTTGCATCCCTGGAATAAATCCCACTTGGTCATGGTGAATAATCCTTTTAATGTACTGTTGGATCCTATTGCCTTGTATTTTGGTGAGAATTTTCGCATCTGTATTCATCAAGGATATTGGTCTGTAGTTCTCTTTTTTGATGGGATCCTTGTCTGATTTGGGGATCGAAGTGATGCTGGCCTCATAAAATGAGTTTGGAAGTTTTCCTTCCATTTCTATTTTTTGGAATAGTTTCAGGAGAATAGGAATTAGTTCTTCTTTAAATGTTTGGTAGAATTCCCCTGGGAAGCTGTCTGGCCCTGGGCTTTTGTTTGTTTGGAGGTTTCTGATGACTGTTTCAATCTCTTTACTGGTTATGGGTCTGCTCAGGTTTTCTGTTTCTTCCTGTCCATTTCAGTGAGGGGAGTGTTAAAGTCCCCTACTATTATTGTATTATTATAGATGTGTTTTTTTGATTTTCTTATTAATTGGTTTATATAGTTGGCTGCTCCCATGTTAGGGGTGTAGATATTTAAAATTGTTAATCTTCTTGTTGTACAGACCCTTTGAGTATGATATGCCCTTCCTCAGCTCTTATGATAGTCTTTGGCTCAAAATCTAATTGATCTGATATAAGGATTGCCACCCCAGCTTTCGTCTGATGTCCATTAGCATGGTAAATTCTTTTCTACCCCCTCACTTTAAATCTGGAGGTGTCTTTGGGTCTAAAATGCGTTATTTGTGGGAAGCATATTAATGGGTTTTGTTTTTTTATCCATTCTGATACCCTGTGTCTTTTGATTGGGGCATTTAGCCCATTTACATTCAGGGCAACTATTGAGAGATATGAATTTAGTGCCATTGTATTGCCTGTAAGGTGACTGTTACTGTATATTGTCTCTGTTCTTTTCTGATCTACTACTTTTAAGGTCTCTCTTTGCTTAGAGGACCCCTTTTAATATTTCCTGTAGAGCTGGTTTGGTGTTTGCAAATTCTTTCAGTTTTTGTTTGTCCTGGAAGCTTTTTATCTCTCCTACTATTTTCAATGATAGCCTAGCTGGATATAGTATTTTTTGCTGCATGTTTTTCTTGTTTAGTGCTCTGAATATATCAAGCCAGTTCTGTCTGGCCTGCTAGGTCTCTGTGGATAAGTCTGCTGCCAATCTAATATTTTAACCATTGTATATTATAGACTTCTTGTCCCGGGCTTGTCCCGGGCTGCTCTCAGGATTTTTTCTTTGTTGCTAAGACTTGTAAATTTTACTGTTAAATGATGGGGTGTGGACTGATTCTCATTGATTTTGAGGGGGGTTCTCTGCACCTCCTTGATTTTGATGCTTGTTCCCTTTGCCATATTAGGGAAATTCTCTACAATAATTTGCTCCAATATACCTTCTGCCCCCCTCTCTTTTTCTTCCTCTTCTGGAATCCCAATTATTCTAATGTTGTTTCTTCTTATGGTGTCACTTATCTCTTGAATAATCCCCTCGTGGTCCAGTAGTTGTTTGTCTCTCTTTTGCTCAGCTTCTTTATTCTCTGTCATTTGGTCTTCTGTATCACTAATTCTTTCTTCTGCCTCATTTATCCTAGCAGTGAGAGCCTCCATTTTTGATTGCACCTCATTAATAGCTTTTTAAATTTCAACTTGGTTAGATTTTAGTTCTTTTATTTCTCCATAACGGGCTTTTATTTCTCCAGACAGCGTTTCTCTAATATCTTCCATGCCTTTTTCGAGCCCGGCTAGAACCTTGAGAATCATAATTCTGAACTCTAGATCTGACATATTATCAATGTCCATATTGATTAAGTCCCTAGCCTTTGGTACTGCTTCTTGTTCTTTTTTTTGTGGTGAGTTTTTCCGCCTTGTCATTTTGTTCAGATAAGAATATATGAAGGAGAAAATAAAATACTAAATGGGTGGCAATGACCCCAGGAAAATGTGCTTTAACCAAATCATGAAATCAGAGGAGACTCCAAATCACGAGGGGTGGGGGAGAAAGAGGGGTAAAAAGAAGTTCAGGGAAAAAAATTTAAAAAAGAAACCAAATAAGGAAAAAATATAAAAATGAAAAAAATATATATATATGTTAGACTGGTGACTAGAACAGGGTCACCCACTTAATTTGGGGAGTAATTTGGTCTCTTAGAAGAAACTATCTCCCCAAATTTTTAAGAATGAAAAACGTATATAAGGGTAAACACAGTTAACGGATGGAATATGACTATAAATATGAAAAAAATTTTTAATTTCTAAAAAAGGAGAATAAAGAGAAAGAAAGTGGAGAGAATTTTCTCAGGCTGGAGACTAGAGCAAGCCCGGTGCTAGATTTAGGGTGTATTTTGATCTATCAGAAGAAGTTGTACCCCATATTTTTTAGAAGAAAAAAACCCTATGTGTATACAAAAAATAAAGTTATTTACAATGAAGGATGAAATATGACTATAATAATGAAGGTTCAAAAATATATTTTTAGGAAAGGTATTTTTAAAATAAACTAGTTAAAAAATGTTTGAAGAGGAAAAGGTAAAAGTTCAAAAAAATTTAGCAGAAGAAAAAAACATTAGAATTAATTAACTTTGCAAGACTAAAGAATCATGGGTGAAAGCCATGAATTCCATGGTTTTCTTTCTCCTCTTCTGGAATTCCACCATTTTCCTTGGTAAGTGAACTTGGTCTTGGCTGGATTTCTTGTTGATCTTTTGGGGGAGGTGCCTGTTGTAGTGATTCTTAAGTGTCTTTTCCTGAGGCAGAATTGCACTTCCCTTACCAGGGCCCAGGCTAAGTAATCCACTCAGGTTTGCTTTTGGGAGTTTTGTTCCCTGAACACTTTGCATAGAGTTCTGGAGGATGGGAATGAAAATGGCGACCTCCCAATCTCTGGCCTTGAGGAGCCAAGAGCTCAGGACCCCACTCCTCAGTGCGCTCTCAGAGAAAAGCGCTCAATCACTCCCGTCTCCCTGACCTCTGGCCGCGCTCTGACCTCACCCAGCCTGTGACCAAGCATCTCTGTCTCTGGCACATAGCTCCGCCTGGAGTCGCTGAACCCCGCAGTTCCCTGAGCTCTTCCAGGGGTGTCTCCCTGGTTCTTGTGGGACCCCACTCACAGAGCAATGGCCTGTGCCACGGATTACAGTTTAAGGTAACCCTGAATTGAGAGCTCACTCCTCGGCTCTGTCTCTGTAGACAGTTTCCTTGCTCTGATACCTGCGAGCTCTGCAACACTCAGAACCCCCGATCCTTCTTTGACCCTGCAGGACCTGGGGCCACGTCATCCCTGAGTGGGCTTCACCCCAGTTTAGCCTCTGGAGCAATGTCCCTTAATGGAACAGTCTTTTAAATGTCCTGGTTTTGTGCTCTGTTGCTCCACCACTTGCCGGGAGCCAGCCCCTCTCCCTGTGGTCTATCTTCCCATCGCTTTGGATTCACTTTTCCACCAGTCATACCTTTCAGAAAGTGGTCGATTTTCTGTTTCTAGAATTGTTACTCTTCTTCTCTTCAGTCTCCTGTTGGATTTGTTATGTGTTTGGAATGGTTTGATAAGCTATCTAGCTGATCTCTTGCTACCTGATGTTGTCTCAGCCTCCCACTTCTCTGCCATCTTGACTCCTCCCGTGTTATTTTTTGTAATTGTTTGAAGTTCCAACTATATTTATTTATTTTTATTATGTTAATTAGCCAACATATAGTACATCATTGGTTTTTGATGTAGTGTTCAATGATTCATTAGTTGCATATAATACCCAGTGTTATTACATAGCCTTTTAAAATAAATGTTTAGAGAATCACATGGGGACATGTTTTATAGGAAATAATGGTATGCTAATAATATGTGCAAATAGATCAAAACTTTGAAAATGCATGTAATACACAAAAAAGTTAATTTAATGTGATATCATTTGGGGGGATCACTTCCAATATATGGGAATGAGGCATTTAAAATTAATAAAAGAAAAATTGATAAAGAAATATTGTTATTTTGGTGTTTTTTTTTTCTCAAAGGCTTT
The DNA here is from genome assembly GCF_011764305.1 of Mustela putorius furo. Classification (NCBI taxonomy): domain Eukaryota; kingdom Metazoa; phylum Chordata; class Mammalia; order Carnivora; family Mustelidae; genus Mustela; species Mustela putorius. The sequence continues at coordinate 23,160,405 of NW_025422368.1, read as the reverse complement.
TTTTTTTTTTAAGATTTATTTATTTATTTGACAGAGAGGGAGAGATCACAAGTAGGCAGAGAGGCAGGTAGAGTGAGATAGGGGGAAGCAGGCTCCCTGCTGAGGAGAGAGCCTGATGTGGGGCTCAATCCCAGGACCCTGAGATCATGACCTGAGCCGAAGACAGAGGCTTAACCCACTAAGCCACTCAGGTGCCCCTTTACTGGAAAGTTGTAATAAGTAAAGTGGCTTCTTACATGTTTTGCCTATCTATGATATTGCAATGTAGGCTGCAAGGTTTTGGAAGAACAAAAATGTTATCATTTGTATGGGCAAGAAAAAATATATTGAAAACTGAATTTCTTGTTCAAAGGAATTGAGGAATAGGTTCCATGTAGTTTTGTAAACCTAGGATTTTTGAGGAAAGTCTTTATACTAACCCACTAACACAAATTTCTGAGTGATTCTTTAGCAAATGTCCAGTTGCAGGTAATTCAATATGGTGCTGCAATAGGTCTGTAGAGCACCCCCACACACACACACACACGCCATGATTGTGTGAAATGTCACTGGATGAGGAAGAAGGCTATTGGGGTTGGTTATGGTAGATTCAGTCAGCTACCTTTTCAACTGTAATATATTTTTATCCTCTGAGTCTGAAATTCCAGTATATCAAAGCCAGTGCTGGAAAGATACTAAATGAAATAAATCCTATGTCATGTCCATCATGGGAAAACTAATTTGATATTAGTGCTGGGATCACGTTCAATTTTTAGTCCCAATGTTCCACAAATACATCCTAACCCAGAGTGAACCTTGAAACAACGTAAGAGTCTTTCTGTTCTTATTCTTTCATTTTTAAAATGAATTGATTCATTCATGCCCCAGACATTAATTGAACATGCTGTATATGCCAGGCACTATGTTACCTGCTGGAACACTAGCTTAAAAGATTGCATAATTTGACATCATTTATTTCCTTTAACTGCACTGGTCCCTGCAGAACCGGTGGGAGTGGTTCTAATTCAACCCAGTCAGGGAAGTGTCACTTCATAGATGAGGAAAAAATGAAGAGCCCTGATGGGAAGTGATTTAGAAGCAAAGCAATCCCTGTGCTCTTTCTTTTACCTGCATTTAGCAAATACTGTTATTTCCCCAACGAAAACATCAGGACACACATTTGAGATGGGAATTTTTCCCTTTTGTGAATTTATTTGTGTGAAAGGTTTTCAAAGCAGTATCAGATTAAATTATAGTTACTTATTCTTTTGATTAATCACCTTACTGAAAAGAAAAAGAAGTGATGTAGAAATTTGGATTGTCTAAGAACATCTGGAACATCTGGCCACCACATTTCCCCACCGTCACTGTGTGAATATTGAAATGTTGTTACTCTGCCCCAGTTTTGCAGGGTTTTCTCACACCCTGTGCTTTGCCCTCCCATTTTCTTTTCTTCTTGTTTTTATCTTCATGTTTCTTTTTATTGCCCAGCTTTTTTTTTTCATTTGTTTTTAATCATGTATCTTCGCTTTTGCAATTTGCCTACCCTGATGTATTTGGAAATTTGTGGCTTGTTTCACAAAATGACCAATTTCTGCCTCATTTAATCACATATGAAAATCAGGGCAGGAACCAGGCCTATGTTCTTTTCTGGTTTATCTTTAGTGTGAGTATCATCTCTTCGTGCTCAGCACTACAGGGAAGGAAGCAGGGAAAGGCTCACTTCTGCCCACGTATTTATGCTGCGGATGAAAAGGTCTAAAGTGTTGGAAAGAGTTTTATCTTCTTTTAGCTTTCTACTTTCCTTGCCAAATGTCTTCTCTTGGCATCCTCCAATCTGGGCCAGGTATTATAAGTGAAAATATGTAGAGATACAAAGCATTGCTAATTACATTCACCACTTTCTTATAATGACTGTTTATTCTTTGATTTCCTCACATTGAGTGAAAGGGCGTTTTTCAGCAAAGCCTTGCTTGGGGACAGAAGGAGAAGGTTGGTGTGCCAAAGTATGGAGAAGCAGAGCAGGAGTAAGGGACTGGGGGCATTTGCAAAAGAATTCTGGTCCAAGATGAAATGACAACCAAACTGAAAGGAACAGCTACAAAAGAATGATAAAATTTTAGTAGATTTTTGGCAGAAATGTACCTATTCAAATCAACTTTCAAAAGCAGAAGAAATGTTATAGTTAACAATTTCAGAGCAATTTTTACAAGGTTTCAGTACTGAGTTAGAATTCAAAGATGTGGTAGGAGCGTATTGAGTTATTCAGTTTTTCTCTCCAGGTTTGCAACACAACCACGGATAGGAAACACGCAGACACCTTCTTGGAGAAGTGTGTCACTGAGTCAATAATGAACATTGTGAGCGGCTTCTTTAATTCCCCCTTTTCAGACAACAGTACCAGCCTCCAGGTAATGTAAACTAAAAAATACAGGCACATTCTGTCACACAGAATTTATCTTATTTGAGTTAAGAAAAATTTTAACATGGTCAGGAAGTCATTTCCTATACTTCTGAAGGTCAGTTTTCTCTCATATTATTTATTGTTCTGCTCCTTTCTGAGGTTACCAAGCTTTATTTTAAATAAAGAGGCCCCATCTTCAAACTGAATTATTTTTCCTCCAAGCATAACAGAAACATTCATATCAGTATATTGGCTGTTTGCCATGCAATAAATGATTTTTTCAATGGATAGACATTTTGACTCAATAAATTCCACCTTAGTAATTAATCCTGAAAGAATTAGCAGGAATTTATATACTAAGATTTTCATTCAAGTATTTCTAATACTTAAAAAACTGACATCAGCCTTAAATGACTACAAATAGGGGAATAGCTAAATAAATTATTTGTGTCCATCGGGTGGCTTATTACATAGCAAAGGGAAAATCATGTTTTAAAAGAAATATTTATGACTAAGGAAAATGATTATGAAGTAATATTAAGTGAAACAGTACCCATTGCTTTAGAGTACCATCCAAATTTGTGTGTATAAAGGACATATGTGCCTATATACCTAGAAAAACTCAGGAGGTAAATATCTTCAAAATGTTTATACTGATTATCTCTACGTGGTAGGGTTATTGTAGATTTTCATTTCTGTGGTTCCCTAAAATTCTATAGTAACTGTGTATTACCCTTATAAAAATTTCATTTGCAATTATACTTTTTTTACGAAAAACGTTTAAACTATGAGAACCATATGAAATTGTTTCTGTAGGTCAGAATTGGTGTCTCCTATCCTTGCACATCATATAAAACCAAAACATGCAGTCAATCAAACAAACTCAGAACACCTGCTCTACTTACACTTGGAAATAACCCAGAGATTATTTTAAAAATATTGAAGTTCAAGTCATTGGCTTCAAGAAATGCCAAATTTTTTCTGATTAAGTCTGTAGTTAAAATGCAAATAATTGATTTTCTGTAGCATCTGGCATGGTGCCTGTCACGAAGTGGGGACATAATGAATAGTTGTTGAATGAGATATTCTATCAATGGTGCCGCTGCTCAAAAAAGACTGGATTGTGTTTTATTTCGATGAGCCTTTTTGATAATGCATAGATGTCATGTTAGGAGTGTTAATGGCTTAGTGGCCTATTTGCATACTCCTTTCTGCTTTCAGACACATCAGCCAGTTTTTATTCAGCTGCTGCAATCTGCCTTCAGAATTTACAATTGTACCTGGCCAAACCCAGCGCAGAAGTCCTCCGTGGAGTCTTGTATCAGAACTCTGGCAGAAGTGGGTAAGTCAGAATGGTGGGTTTCACTTGCTTTTGCATTTCATGAAAGAAATTTTTTCTTTTGGCTCATGGCCAACACAAGCAGGTTTCCAGTTTATGACTTAATGAGAAAAGTTTATCTCAAGCTGAAGAGCAATGACCAGCAAACGCTTCTGAATGTTGCAGCATACGTTTTTGGGAGGGGAAGATGATTCTTGCATTTCTTTTTTCAAAATTTCAAAATTCTTTTATTTACTGTATTTCTAATCATAATGTTATATATGACACTTTACTATAGCTCAGAAGATTTCACAGGCATGAGTTTAGTTTCATTGTTGTCTCAGACTTCGTTATGGAACTGTCTTGACCATTAAGTAGCCTGATGTGCTAATACCTTCATAGGGCAGTGGGACCTTTTCAGGGTTTTTTAGTTTTCCAATTTGGTCTGAAATCTGTCAGTGTTTACTAAGAGCCTTCAGAAATTATAAATGAAATGGAATGCAAAGGGATACAGCAAAAGGAAGGTTAATAGATTTTAGAGGGAGTTTCTCATAAATTCCTCTTCCTTCCTTCCATTTTAAAGATTTTTATTTACTTAGTTATTTGAGAGAGAGCACAAACAGGAGGAACAGCAGAGTCAGAGGGAGAAGCAGGCTCTCCACTGAGCAGGGAGCATGATGTGGGACTCGATCCCGGGACTCTGGGATCATGACCTGAGCGGAAGGCAGATATTCAACCAACTGCGCCACCCAGGTGCCCCTCTTGAAAAGTCCTTTCTTTCTTTCAAGTTAATTAGGGCCATTCTCCAGATGGCAGAGGGGAGGCAGGAAAAGAAATATTGGACTTAAAAGAACAGACGAGCTTGACCATTGTCTCAACTGATGCAGCACTGGGAAGGGAAGCTTCTAGTGTATGTCATCGCCGCTGCCGTTTATTGAGAACTCGCCATGTGCATTGTTGAGCAATTTGCCTGATTTGTCTCATTTAATGCTTGGATAGGTTCTTTGATTATTTACATTACACAGCTGAGAAAAACAGAATTATCCAGATTAGGTAACTTGGCAAGGGCTATAATATATGCTCAGTAAATATTTGATAAATGAACCAATGATTTAACTAATTAATGGCCATTTAAATTTTTTTTTGTCTTTCCCCCATCTGCGATTGGACACAAGTGACTGTGTATTAACAAGATTTAATAACTGCTCAATTTTAATTTGAATTAAAAACCTAAGATAACCTAAGAGGATCAATTTAAAAACATTAGAGCTAAGAAACTAAGAGAGTTCATCTCATTGATTAATTATAAGTAAGTAATAAACTGGATACATTTTCTGTATGCCAAAAAGAAACAGTGTGTAAAACACATTATTCACAATAATAATAAAAATATTAAATACTTAAGAGAAAAATTAAAAACATGAGAGAATATTATACTATTATTTTGAGGGCTATAAAATTGTTTAATAAAGGAAGTGCTTTGCTATTATTGGATTTAAAAGTTCCTTTTGTGGGGTGCCTGTGTGGCTCAGTTGGTTAAGTGATTGCCTTCGACTCAGGTCACGATCCTGGAGTCTAGGGATCGAGTCCCACATGGGGATCCCTGCTTGGCAGGAAGTCTGCTTCTCCCTCTGACCCTCCCCCTTCTCATGCTCTCTCTCTCTCAAGTAAATAAATAAAATCTTAAAAAAAAAAAAAAGAAAAAAGTTCCTTTTGTGAGGACACTGGCTCTCCTCAAATACCTGATGAGTTGAATGCTTCAAGCGCCCCGGGAACCCTCCTCCACACACATCCACCCTCCTCACAGCCCACTTGGGCTTAGGTACCACATGCAGGGCCAGACCCCACAAGGATGTGTCCCCTGGCAACGCGGCCCCTGACACCCCTCTATGGAGGCATCCTCCTCACCTCCAGTAGGTTCCCACAGTCTACCTCAGGCTGCCGAGAGACCTTTTTCCATGGGCTTGGCCTCTGACTCTGCTGGCTCACTCTTTGGTACCTGGGCCAGGCTGTCCCCCAGCAGCTGATGTGCTCCTCACCCCACCAAGTTCTGATTGTCCACTGCCTGGCCAGCCTCCTACGCAGGCACCTTCCACTTCTTTTTGCACTCGAGCTCTGGATCGCCTCATCCTCGTGTGTCCTTCTTGCCCAGGGCTGATGCTTAACTTTGCTGTGCTCATCTGGCAGACTTTAGGACTGAACATTTCAAGAAGGGAAGAAATGAAGAGGACAATAGGTATTATGTCAAAAATAAAGAAGGGCACAAAAGAGAAGCTAATTCTTGGGGTCTCTGGGTGGCTTGGTTGGTTAGGCATCTGCTTTCAGCTCAGATCATGATCCCAGGGTCCTGGGATCGAGCCCTACATTGGGCTCTCCGCTCAGCGGGAGTCGCTTCTCCCTCTCTCTGCCTCTGTTCTCTCTCTCTCTCTATCTCTCTCTTTTAAATTAATACTTCAAAAAAAAAAAGAGAGAGAGAAGCTAATTCTTTTTTTTTTAATTTTTAATTTTTAATTTTTAATTTTTTATAAACATATATTTTTATCCCCAGGGGTACAGGTCTGTGAATCACCAGGTTTACACACTTCACAGCACTCACCAAAGCACATACCCTCCCCAATGTCCATAACCCCACCCCCCTTCTCCCAAACCCCCTCCCCCCAGCAACCCTCAGTTTGTTTTGTGAGATTAAGAGTCACTTATGGTTTGTCTCCCTCCCAATCCCATCTTGTTTCATTGATTCTTCTCCTACCCACTTAAGCCCCCATGTTGCCTCACCACTTCCTCATATCAGGGAGATCATATGATAGTTGTCTTTCTCTGCTTGACTTATTTCGCTAAGCATGATACGCTCTAGTTCCATCCATGTTGTCGCAAATGGCAAGATTTCATTTCTTTTGATGGCTGCATAGTATTCCATTGTGTCTGGACATTTTGTTATGTATATTTTTTCAAGTAAGAATTAGCTTCTCTCTATACACAATGGAGAGAAGCTAATTCTTACTTGAAAAAATATACATAACAAAATGTCCAGAAAGATAAAAATAAAATATTAACATTGATTATCTCTGAATGGTAAAATTATAGGTGAATCTGGTTCTGTTCATGCTTTAGTATAACCTCTGAGTGTTTTAATAATATACTGTTTAAGCTATAATGAAACAGTACTAACAGCATTTTTATTTGGATGAAGTCATCTGGGCAATATACTAACCATTAAAAGATAAAATCCAAAGGAAAAGCAAAGACATAAGATGATTTTTTTTTTTAACATAAGAATACATTGTCCTAGCTGCCAAGTCTATTTCTGTATTTTGACATTTTAAGGCAGCCTCCCCTCTTCTTCTTCTTTCTTTCTCTATCTTCCTCCTCTTCTACCACCTTCTTTTTCTTCTCGTCCACTTTATCCTCCCCCTCTTTCCCGCTCAGTATTTAACAAATGCGATTGGTGGGGTGCAGGGGACGCCAGTTGGCCTCCGCAGAACATAGAAGGCACACTGTTTATAACATTTAAAAACTGACATGAAGAACTTTCAGCCACGGGGGAGACCCCACGCTGTGTTTTCCATCTGACTTCCCACTTCAGTGGTCTTTCTTGTACTTTGGGGATTTAAAATAGTCACTGACATTATATTAGTCTAAAGATATCTTTTATTTCCGTTATAAGATTTCATTTCTTACCAATCCTCTCCTGGCCCAAACCTTGTGATTTCGCAGGATATTTTAGTGGCTTTCTGTATGGTTTAAAGACATGTGTGATAGCAAGGACGTCAAAACTTATGTCTAAGTCTGTAATCAAGGTAGGTTTGGAAGAATGATGCTTTCGTGTAAAATCACATTTTATCTTTGTGAGAAGGCACGTTTGTTCTTTCCGCCTGAGCGGTTAGGAAGCTCTAGAAATTTTATCCCCACTCTACCTCGGCATTTGTACCTCTCTTTCCTTCCCCTCCATAAAGGCCTGTTTCACCCCTCATCACTGTAGGAATTATTCAGTGTTCTCTCTTCCTGTCTTTCTTCACCTAAAGAAGTCTGCTAACAGAGTCATCTTGAAGTGAAATGCTCTCTGCTGGTTTAAAAACATCAACAACAATGTCCTCAGTCTTCAGCGTTGTCCCTTTGTCTAACAAAGTCAGCATCATGGAGTTCTCATTGTCCCGTTCATGGCCCCTACAGCTCAGCCCTACCTGACCTCTCTGACCTCCTTCCTCGCTGGTTCCCACACACCTCCTGTGACCGCGGATGGATACGACATCCCATGCCTTGCTCATGCTGTCCCTTACTTTCTCAGTCTCTGTTTTACTTGTTCTCATTCTCTGTTTTGTTCATTTTCTTTCTCTCCCCAGTTTCCACCACTGCTACCTGTCGGCATCTTTCCCATTATTCAAAGTCTTTGTTCAAATTCCTCCCTTCTTAACTCCCATATCCAGAGCGGAACTTGGCCCCATTTGACCACTTATACTTTTCTAACAGTCTTCATTTGGTCGTAGCCTGTCCTGTCCTAAGTCCTCATCTTGTTTCCCCTGTTAGTCTCTCAGGGACAATGATTATGAGGTGCTGATCCCAAAGCTATTGTCTAGGATGAAGAAGGCGGAAAGCAAATCCTGCTTTGTGATGGAATTGTTTGTTCTTGAATTGCTGTGCATAGAAAAACATAATGAAAATGAGAGACATTCAGAGGTGAGCAGCCGTTGTAATCAAGTGAGCTAAACCCACCTTAGGATGATTGAAAGCATTTGAAATATTTAGGAGCAGGAGAGAGGTCTGAGGGAAGACCTAAGAGTCGCAACATTCAGAGTTGATCATGAACTTCTTTTACAGGACTAAGATTATAACAAATACAGGGCAGCTGCGAAGAGGCAGATTTTTGCCCCGCTCTAAAGAATAACCACTTTACAGTTAGTGCTCTTTGAAAACCTTACTGATCACCTTCGATTGTCCTCTTTTGTTCACTCCCATTAAGCGCCAGAGCAGGTTCTACTGGCTTCCCTTCCAAAATATATTTTTTTCTTTATCTTGCATGACACCGTTGTCCAAATTCACTGTCTTGTGACATGGATTACAGAAATATCTTCTTACTGAACTCCCCACCCCCACTCCTGTCCTGCTGGCATCCATTCCCGACCCAGCAGTTAGAATGACCTTAAAATGTACATCCAATCATGTCGCTCACCCACTGTGCATTGCGCTGGAAATTTGTATTCCTTACCGTGGCTTAGCAAGCCCTGATCATCTGAGCCTCTTCTTTTTCTACCTTGTGCTTTACTCGTCCTCCCCCAGCTCTGCTGCTCCACCCACACTGGCCTTCCCCCTGCTTCTAAACTACACCAGATTTTTTTTTCTCATCTCAGGGCATCGGTGTGTGCTGTTTCCTCTCTCTGGGTCCTCTGCCCCACAACGGTCACGTGTTCAGAACCGAAGTGCTCCGCGAAATGTTGCCGAACATCCCACGCAGTGTCCCGGCTTCTTCCTGCTCCTTATCCCGTCTCACTACTTCTTTTCCCTCTAAGTACGTAGCACTATTTGAAAGCATTTTGTTTGTTTACCTATTTACTTATTTTTCCTTCTTGTCTGCTTCTCCCATTAGAATATAAACTACAGGGGCATCTGGGTGGCTCAGTGGGTTGAGCCGCTGCCTTCGGCTCAGGTCATGATCTCAGGGTCCTGGGATCGAGTCCCGCATCGCGCTCTCTGCTCAGCAGGGAGCCTGCTTCCCCCTCTCTCTCTCTGCCTGCCTCTCTGCCTACTTGTGCTCTCTGTCTGTCAAATAAATAAATAAATAATCTAAAAAAAAAAGAAAAAGAATATAAACTACAAACTAGGGGCTTTGCCTGACTTACTGACTGGTAGGACCTGGAAGTGTCTGGCACTGACCACACAGGTTAATGAGTGTTTGTTGACTGACAGTAACCCACGGGCTAGGGATGGTGCAGACAGTGAAATGTAGGCTTAGAAAGGTTAAGTAACTTGTCCGATGACTAAGTAGTTGAGTTGGGTTTAAAATCCAAGTTTCTCTGAATAGGGAGTTCATGCAGTACTGTGTTACCCCAGAAGGCCTATCTTAGGAAGCCCAAATATATAAACTAGAACTTGGCAGTTTGGCTTGCTGAGTAGGGATTTATCTGACCTTTTATAGCTCAGGTGCAAAAACATTTTTGTGCTTCAGCAACTCCTTTTTTTTTTTTTTAAGGTTTTATTTATTTATCTGATACAGAGAGAGCACAAGCAGAGGGAGAGGGAGAAGCAGGCTCCCTGTGGAGCAAGGAGCCCAGCATGGGACCCCATGACCTGGGATCATGACCTGAGCTGAAGGCAGATGCTTAACCTACTGAGCCACCCAGGCGTCCCTCAGCAACTCTTTTAAGAATACAAAGAGGCAGTACAATTTAACACAATTCAAACATGTAAGAATTTATAATATTGGAGAGAACAAAGAGGATACATATTTAAGCAAAAATCAAGAGAACAAAGTCAGGAGAACACAAAGCCAATGTTCAGGGCATTCACAAATTTGTCAACATATTTCCTGTACATGCAAATAGCTATTATAGGTCTTTCTCAACTTATGATGGGGTTACATCCCTATAAACCACTCCTAACTTGAAAATATCTAAGTTGAAAAGTGTATTTAATATACTGAACCTACAGAACAGCATAGGTTGGCCTAGCCTGCCTTAAACGTGCTTGGAACACTTACATTAGCCTACATTTAGGCAAAGTCACCTAACACAAAGCCTTTATTCTTTAGTAAAGTGTCGAACTGAGATACTCACATACAGGTGCAGAACTCTCCTGGCCGTGTGGCTGTCTGGGAGCTGCGGCTGGCCGCCACTGCCCAACATCCCAAGATCAGATCCTCCTGCATGTCGCTAGTCTGGGAAAAGGGAAAAGATCAAAATCCAAACTTCGAAATGCAATTTTTCTACCAAATGTGTATCGCTTTTGCACCATTGTAAAGTCAAAAAGTTGTTAAGTCAAACCACTTTAACTCAGGGACCTTCTGTACAGTTACATTTACATAACACATTACAATTTATAAAGTGCTCCCAGCTGTATAAGCTCAACTCATCTATCACCAAAAATTCTTAATTCTAATTCTCTTCGTTGTTTATACATTAGATAAAAAAGGTAATGAAAAGTGGGCGCCTGGGTGGCTCAGTCAGTGAAGCATCTGCCTTGGGCTCAGCTCACGATCGCAGGCTCCTGGGATTGAGTCCCCATGACAGGCTCTCTGGTCTGCGGGGAGTCTGCTTCTCCCCCTCACTTTCCTTCTGTGTTTTTTCTCTCTCTCAAATAAAAAAATAAGATCTTAAAAAACAACAAAACAAAACAAAACAAAACAAAGCCACCAAAAGGAGTAAAAGGCAAGAGCATGCACTTCCTTGGTCAATGCTGACATTCCTGAGAGCGGTGAGTATTTACTGAGTATTGGCCAGTGTGGTAAACCTTAAGATGCTACCATGGGGATATGAGGTCATCAAGGTTAGGCAGCTTGCCCAAGGTCACACAGGCAGGTGGGGAAAGAACCAGACTTTTGAAACTGACAGGCTAGCAGGCATTTGTGATGGTCTGCCATCACCAATCGGCAAAAACAGTCATTATCTGTTTGATGCTTTAAGATACAAAATGTGGGTCAAAATGCTAATTTAAGCTGTACATGAAATGGACCCATCCAGTCTTCAGATAACTTAAAAAGAGGGAAAGGTGGGGCGCCTGGGTGGCTCAGTGGGTTAAGCCGCTGCCTTCGGCTCAGGTCATGATCTCAAGGTCCTGGGATCGAGTCCCGCATCGGGCTCTCTGCTCAGCAGGGAGCCTGCTTCCCTGTCTCTCTCTCTGCCTGCCTCTCCATCTACTTGTGATTTCTCTCTGTCAAATAAATAAATAAAATCTTTAAAAAAAAAAAAAAGAGGGAAAGGGATTAGTGAATTAAGTTAGTAAGGGTTTGGTGGGGGAGGACGTCCTTACAGAAAAAGAGTGCTTCCTATTGTTTATCTGTTTGCTTCCTATTGTTTATCTGTTTAACAATATCTTCCTATTGTCTATCTATCCTTTTTTCCTTGATGAATATTTCAGAAATTTTTATTGCTACTATCGAATGTACTGAGGCTGAGATCAATTGTGCATTTATTATGTCCTGTTCAGTTTTTCTGGTAAAACTTCATAAACATTTAATACTGAAGCCATGATCAGTTGTGAATGTATCATGCGGATCACGTTCAGTTTATCTGAACAAACTTCCTAAGCTTCTAAAAGCTGAGGTGCTTGTGAGTGATTTGTATCTGAGGAAATTACCGATAGCTACCTCCATTGCTCACTTTCTCCCAAGTTATGTCAAATTTGAAATTGAAAGGAAGATGCAGGGTCTTAAGTGGTAATAAATGTGATTTCCCAGGCGATGTCATTCCCTGCGGGGGTGCCTAGCTGGAAGGTAAGGCAGACACATGTCTATCATTCTCTCCTCTCCTCTCCATGAGATAAGTTAAGGCTGGTTTGGGAACTGGTAAGGATGGAGGCTTCTGCAATAAATGCACACCATGGTGTTCACTGCGGTTTGAGAAATAGTAGGGCCATTGAGGCTATGCAAAGTTTTAAATGCTCTTGGTCAGTTCCTGTTCCTCAGTTTACTCTTTTATATAAAACACAATAGCACATGTTAGAAGTAATTTGAGAAAAAGCATCCAAAAATTACTTCCATATTATTTCACTTAAAAAAGAATTTTGCTCCATGTGTTTCATAATCTTCAAATGATTTGGGGGGATTAATGTTGGGTACTTTGTTGGCAACAGAATCTTTTTTCCAAATGGAAATTCTGTAAAATAACTTCTACAAATGGTTTGAATAATGAACATCAATCTTCAAGCCAATTGTTCCCAAAAAATTTGAACATGTAGAAAATAGTAACCCTTTGAGGAGAGAAATTCAGTGTCTATTAAACGAACAAAAAAATCTGTTTTAATCTACCTAGGAGGTTGTAGTTGATTGTAAGACGAATTTGACACAATGTACCCCCGTAGTTCTGGTTTTTAAAAACATCATTATTCCTTTTTAAAAGTTAAATCTGAATAAGTTACAAGATAAGACAAAATATTATAATTTTTTTGCATATTGATCCATTGGGTCTATACCTCTTTATCTGAAACATATTGTTTTAATAGTTTGGGAAATGTAGTCTCAAACTGTATTTTCTGCCCCCAATAAATTTTTATGGGAATAAATATAACAGGTACAGAAATCACAAATAGAGTAAGTGTTTTAACTACTAAATAGCTTATCTGTTATTAAGTTTTAGAGCCTGAGATAGTGCCTAGAGCTCAGTAAGTACTCAATAAGTATTTTTTACATAATGAAAATAAACGGATGAATATAAATAACTGCATGAATGTCCTATTCCTGTCTTTGGCTACATAGTAGCTTATGGGCCTATATTCTAATTTATTTAACCCCATTATGTTGTTTCTAATCATCTTGCATATGAAGGAGAATAAGGGGAATACCTACAAGTAGAATTTTTGAGTATTTTAATTTTGACAGACACGCTCCTCTGTAGAGATCATGTAATTTACTTGTCACCAGTGATGTGGGAGAGCATTTTCCTCCTCAATAATGTGTCGTTATCAAATTCTTACTTAGATCTTTGCCAATCTTATAATTAAATATCGTTATAGATAATATCCTTATCTATTGTTATAGAAAATATTATTATAAATAAAATTATTATTAGATATGTGTTTCTCATTTTATGAGTGAAGAAAAAAAAATCTGTTCATGCGATGGAGTCACTGGCATTTCCTTTTCTGTGGATTGTCACTTCTTGTACTTTATTTTTTCTAAAGGTTTTTTTTTTCCTTAACAGTTTCTCAATCCTTAGAACCTTTTATTTACTAAGGAAAAATGCTCTTTGCCTATAAGTAATAATTAAAAATTTTTTTCATTTTTCATTTGAAATTTTATTTTATTATTTAATTTATTTTTTCATTTATTTTATTTTATTTTTATTTTTTATTTTGTTTTTGTTTTTTATTGTGTTCAGTTAGCTACTGTATAGTAAGTACATCATTAGTTTTTGAGGAAGTTTTCAGTGATTCATTAGTTGTGTATAACACTCACTGCTCATATGATTTTATTTTACTTTTTTGACATACAGAATTTTATTTTCCATTGGGCTTATAGATTTTCTTTTATCTTCAAAATGGCCTTGATCAGTCTGAGATGTCTTTAAAATTCCTATTGAGAATTTGCATGGTTTTCGTTTCTCTGCTTGTTTGTGTTTCGGGAGTGGCTGTTTACAACTGCGAGGTGTCTGGACTAGATTTAGTTATTAAGGTAGAAGGTATGGAATCAACTTTATTTTTTCTAGATGGCTGGGCAGGTGTGCCAATGGTAGTTACTGCATAACCCATAAAATTATAGTCTTTATTCAATTTGGGGATTAATTCAGTGTCCTTGGAACGCCAAACAGGAAAGATGCATTTCATATCTCTAATGTTCTTCACATTTAACACTAGTGTTTCGGGAGAGTCGTAGACACTGTGACATAGTATAGAAGAAATACCACACCATGCCCCGCATTACCCCTTCCTTGTGCTCCAGCTGTTCTAATGCTTACTGGCCCGTCCAGTGTGGCTTGACAAGCTAGCAGGGCTTCTAATTCCTGCCGATACTTTCTGTTGCCTTTCCCCCCACCTTAGTTTATCTATCTAAGCCTTTTTTCCATGGCACCTATCACTGCAATATGTGTGTTCTCAGAGATTTGGTTCTGGCAGATACCATCAGTGATTTTGTCTAATTAAAAAATTTCACCTACTCTGCAATATTTAATGAATAATAATTAGAAATAGATTTCGATTGTGTCTTAAAATCACAGCAAAGATGAGTCATATCCAGAGAATTTTCAGGATTTATAAGCCTAATTAGTAGCTTAGCCGAATCATCAAAATACCGGTGAATAAAGATGGCTCATTTTAGAGAGCTAGCTATCGCTAGGCAGAGCTCTACAAAAGATAAATGCATTAATAACAGCCCATCCTTTCTACTATTAGTTTTTTTAAAGAACTGCATATACTTACTCTCTGACAAAACATCCTTAACAAGGTAGTTTCCCAATTTCATTCTAATTTAGAAGAGAAACAGGAACATTTCTTTTTGAAACATTTTAAACCTTAACGTGACTCTTTCTATTAAAGCACACAGTTGGAGTTAATGCCACAGGCCAGAAAAATGACTGCTGTAGTAAATTCGTTAGTTCTTTCTTAGTGAGAGAGATGGGGGCAGGGAATAACCAGGAATCCCAAAATATATCCTAGTTCACATTTCACTATATGGTACTATTCATACCAGAATTTTCCTAACTTAGTAAAAGTAAGCTAAGTTTGGATTACATTTGAAAAATATTCTAGTTATTGTTTTTGTAAGTGAGATCATGAATTAATTCTTTTCTTTTCCTGGTCACAATTTTTTTTTTCTGCTTTAACTTTTAAACAATATATGGAATGCTAATTAGCATTATCAGCTCTGCTTTAGAATTACTATTTATAATATTTTGATGGTGCAGAGAATCTATTTCAAGCCATACTTTTAAAGGAATTAATATTTTTATAATTGCTTGAAAATTTTTTATCGTTATTTCTGACTTACTTTAACTCAAATTCTCTTTTCCCCAGTTGCATAGTGAATTTTCTTTTATTACTTAGAAATTGTGATTTAGCCCTTGGCTAGAGTTCATCTTAGGCAGGTGAAAGTAAAGAGCTTTTAATGTACTCCGTTAATTTATAATGCACAAATTGTCTTAGGACAGGAGACTAGAAGATACCCATTAAAGTAGTACAGTTTGGGGAAAGTAAACAAACAAACAAACAAAAAACCCTTTCGACAAAGCTTGAGATAGTGAATTCTCCCGAGTCTGGTCTGTCTGTGCCGTTGGCTGTAGTGGATTGTGGCAGAAATATCTGGAGTGGGTGTGATTCTCCTGAGATCACTAATTAGAAGTCTGTACTGCTGAGACTAACAGACGTCCTGCCATTGGACTGCATCTCCACTGGTGTCATTAGAAAAATATTCATTGAGTCCTTCTTTGTGTAAGTTCTATTCATAGCAACAACACTTAGCTGATGGTCAGTTGTAGCTAATGTACTTGATTCCTAAAGGGGAGATAAATCCCAATCCCCTCCTCAATTTTTTTAAATGTTAGCATAAACTCGGTTATGATACATGTTGAGAAATGTTGACGTTTATACATTTTTTGTTTCTTCGTCGCTTAGAAAATAACATATAACAGCGTTGTCTTCTGTTTGACTTCCGAATGTGCAGAGCGAGCCCAGCTTATGTGTAGCAGCCAGACAGGGATCAAAGTCTCACCAGGATTTGATCATGGTGCAGGATTGAGTATTTAAAAAAATATGTGCAGCCTGGCAGTGGCGAGGCCCTCTGTCCTTCAGATGGAAACGGAGTGCGGTTGCTCCACTGTGTGTAATGGACATAAACAGATACCATGTATGCTTTGGAAAAGGGACCTTTACCATGAATATAGGAAAACATTCACGAGGGAAATTTGGGCAGCGGTGCAATTGATGGTTTAGGGTTACCTTAGAGCTTCAGTATTTCCTTAGATTTCAGCTACAGCTCTTGTTTAAATCGGTAAATTTTTGCATTGGTAGCTAAGGTTATCTGTTTTCAAAGAAGTTTCTTTTTTTTAAATTAAATTAAATTTTTTTTCAGTGTTCCAATGTTCATTGTTTATGCACCACACCCAGTGCTCCATGCAATATGTGCCCTCCACAATACCCACCACCAGGCTCACCCAACCCCCCACCCCACTCCCCTCCAAAACCCTCAGTGTGTTTCTCAGAGTCCACAGTGTCTCATGATTCGTCTCCCCCTCCGATTTCCCCCAACTCCCTCTCCTCTCCATCTGCCAATGTCCTCTAGTTATTCCTTATGCTCCACAAGTAAGTGAAACCACTGATAATTGACTCTCTCTGCTTGATTTATTTCACTCAGCATAATCTCCTCTAGTCCTGTCCATGTTGATACAAAAATTGGGTATTCATCCTTTCTGATGGAGGCATAATACTCCATTGTATATATGGACCATATCTTCAAAGAAGTTTTAAAGTATCCTTCTACTTAAGAGAATTTTCACCGGCAGAAGTAGTAAGGCCAACTGTTGTTGATTTCCTTTCATTACATGAAGCAAACCAGATTCTCTCACTTTCTCTCTCTCTTTTCTGTCTTATCTAGTTTCATTCATTAAAAACATCTTCCGGGAGCGCCTGGGTGGCTCAGTTGGTTAAGCATCTGCCTTCAGCTCAGGTCAGGATCTCTGGGTCCTGGGATTGAGCCCTCTGTTGGGTTCCCTGCTCAATGGGGAGCCTGCTTCTCCCTCTGCCTCTGCCTCTCCCCCCATTCATGCTCTCTCTCTCTCTCTCAAATACATAAAAAAATCTTTTGAAAAAAGTCTGACATGATAACTTTAAATAATATCCTTACATCTCTGTCTTTTGACTTAACAGCTGTAAATAATACCTATATTTCCACACTGAAAAATAAGGAACATAACATATTGCCTTCATTTTGACCTCTTCTTTCCTGCCCTATGTTGTGATTATTGCTTAGTAGTTTATTGAGTTTATGTTGTTATGATTTCTGAAATTTGTATTCTATTTGGAAATATAATGAAATCTTTTAGAGGATGATAAGATTTAAACATCAGCGATCGGACCTTACCATATTATGATAAGTAAATATTTTTCGCTCTATAAGCATTAGAGACAAAGATGGAGTGTAATGGTATTGAGACTTTTCCAAATGGAAGACAATTTCCTAACCATGAACATCTAATGGATCTTCCTTCACGTGTGTCTTGCTTTATTCTCTTCTTCAGGCTCATATTCATTTTCCAAAGTTTCTCGTATTCATGTTGACATTTTCTTGGATTCCTTTCTCTCTTTTTTTTTGATTTTTATCATGGGTTTAGAGAAAAAATTCTGAGACTTACATGTTCTGAAATGTTTTTATCCGGGTATCACTTCTGATTTTCAGATTAGATGGGTATAAACTCCTAGTTTCAAAATTTGTTATCCATTAGCTCTTCAACATATTAGTCTACTGATTCTAGCATACAATATTGATGGTGAGAAGTTGGTGCCTGTCTCTTTTCTGTAGGAATCCTCTTTTTATTTCTTGGCTATTGGCATTTCTATTAGTTTTGTGGGGCAACCATATCAAATTTCCCAAGTGAGGTGGCTTACAAAAATAGAAGTTTATTATTTCACAATTTTGGAGGCTGAAATCAAGCTGTCAGTGCACCATACCCCGAGACTCCATGCCTTCCTCTTCATTTCCAGTGTTTGCTGGCAGCCCTTGACATTCCTTGAGTTGAAATTGCGTAAATCCTTCTGCCTTGATCTTCACATGGTGTTCTTTCCTCTGTGTCCCTTTCCTGTGTGTCTCTGTTTCCCTTACCCCGTTCTTATAAGGACAGCGCTTGTATTAGGTAAGGGTGGGCCTTGGTTGGCCTTAGTGAGGTCAAGTTAAGATGACTTCATCTTAACTTGAATACATTTGCAAAGACCCTATTTCCAAATAAGGTCAAATTCATAGGTATCTATGATTTGGACTTGAACATATATTTTTGGGTGGCATGACTCAACCCATGATAGCATTGTCAGTTTTTACCAGAATGTGGTCAATATGCTTATTTAATCCTGTTTCACACACAGTGGATCCTTTCAGTTTAAAGACATAACATCTTTCTTCAGATCAAGTAAATTGTCATTTATTATGTTTTTAATAATTTCTTCCCTTCATTGTCTCTGATATTTCTTTCTGTAACTTAGAGGTTTTAGATATTTGACTTCCTGGATGACTCTTTCCATTTCATATTCTCTCTTTTTTACTCCCCTTTTTGATCTTTTATGCTTTATGTTCTAGAAGGTACTTTGACTTGGTCTTTATTCTTATCTTTTTCTTTTTCAGCCATTTTGAAGTGTTTATTTGTGCAATTATATTTTAATTTCTAAAATTTCTTCCTTTTTCTGAGTTGCTAATTTGGGGGAAGTAGTGTCTACCCACATTTTCTGAGTACAAAAATCAGAATTATTTAAATATTTTTGGTTCTTCCCTGAATCATTTCTGATTTCAATGGGGCCAGTTATTCTTAACATTCTTAGTTTGTGCTATGATTCTTGGTCATGTGCTCATGGTTGTAAAGGTCTGTAAGGATTGTATTGGACCCACTCCAGTTTTAAGGGTCTGTTTCTTTACTAGCATGCTTGCATAAATGCCAGGTCTGACCCAGACTTCTGGGTGAGAGGCTGAATAAATGATACACAGGTATTCTGTGTGTGTGTGTGTGTGTATGTGCGTGTGTGTGTGTGTGAAGCAGAAGACCAGCTGAGAATACTGATAATGTTGAAATAGGAGAGCTTTGCTCAGGGCTTAGAATCTTGTATATTTTTTCTTTGTGCTGCCTCTTCTCTGTCCCCTATTCTACGTATTTGATGAAGATCTCCAGAGTTACTTCAAGTTCTATTCTGCTTCTCTGTCAAGTCCTGACACCTTCTTTTGGCATTTTCTCCAGGCAGGTATTTTACTTTCATGAGAGGACCTTTCTGTGATTCCCTAATTTTATACTCTGGATAAGTACTGCTGTTGCTAACTGCACTATTTATGCTAGTCGGAGCGGGGAAGACCTTAACTTCCAGCAATGCACATACTGTTCTTTACTATGTTGCCCAGACAATTCCCTTATCCCCGGTTACCACCCTTTGTGTTGGTTGACTCTGTTCTGGGGAAGATCTCTTATCGCTTGAAGAGCAGTGAATGTCCTCCTTCTCTGAAGTACTAATCCTGTCTTCATTCTGCTTGCAAAAATGCCTCAACATTTCTGTTTTCCTTATGGCAAGCATTCTCATTTTTTTCAGTGCTGTGATATAAGTCTGATAAAATATACATTTTAGTGAATTTTAGAAAGAAGGGCATGCACAATGTGCTCCTTTCAAATGCTGATTTTTATACTCTCAAAGTTTTTATTTCTTCTTTCAGCTGTTTTACTACGTGAAATTTTGTGCGTGCACGTGTGTATGCATATACACATACACATCAATTATACTAATGAACAGACTGGCAGGATTTTATCATGTGTTTTCTGTCTGCTTTCTTATTTTCCATGGCAGCTGGGAAAGCACAAATTTGCATGGTCATTTTATACTGTTTTCTATATTGATGCTGTATGAAGTGCATTTCAGACATTAATCAGCAAGAAATCAAATAAGGTCTTGAATGTTTAATGAACTTACTTTAATAATTGGTCTTAAGAATTCAGATGCTTTCAGGTTAAAAGCTTTTGTAGTTATAGAAGATAATTTGATGGCAGAGTTTAAATATTTGAATTTTTTCTTGTTTTATTGAGATATAATTGATACATAACATTATATTAAGGGCATAACATAATGATTTGATATATGCATATATAACAAAATGATTATCACAATAAATTTAGTTAACATCCATCACCTCACATAGTTACAATTTTTTTTCTTATGAGAACTTTTAATATTTACTGCCTCAGCAAATTACAAATAGATAATACAGTATTATTAAGAATAGTCACATACTGTTTATTACATCACAGAAGTTATGTCTTTTTCTTTATTTGTTCTGTTTATAAGATTATTTCATTAATGTGTAAGAACCTGTAGTCAAATTAAGAGAAAAAATATTTTAATTCTCTCTTTTTCAGCAAAGAATCGTGGGATTGCTATTCCGGTGGATTTGGACAGCCAAGTCAATACCCTTTTCCTGAAGAGCCATTCCAATATGGTGCAGAGAGCTGCCATGGGTTGGAGACTGTCTGCTCGCTCTGGACCACGCTTTAAGGAAGCTCTTGGAGGGCCTTCTTGGGATTATAGAAATATTATTGAAAAGTTACAGGTACGTTAAGAACATGCAGTGGCTTACCATTTTCTAAATTATAATTTTTAACATAAGTAGAATATGGTTAAAAATACATTACCATTATCATTTTCTAAATTATAATTTTTAACACAAGTAGAATATGGTTAAAAATACAAAGTTCTAGTTGGGGACCAGGCTTTACTTTACAATTCCCTATCAATATTACTCTTTTTAAAAGCATGGCTTCCAGATAAAAGTTGTTATTTTTAGTGAGTATGTATTATTTAATGTGTTTGATAGTATAGTAATGGATCTTTATATCAAAATAAAACTCAATAATAAAACTTGGAAAAATAAGTTACCATAAGTTCTCAGGTAATAAATTAAATATTCATAGCCCTGCTGTAGTTTATCTGTTAGAATTCTTTTATACTCCTTTGGTGAAAATAGTGGAAGCACCATTATTTGCATAGTATTCCAATCCTGTGATTGGCCTAGATTCTGGGACATCAAGTAAAGAGAGACATTGTATTCAGTTGCTTAGGCTGCCATCACAAAATACCATAGATGGGCAATTTAACCAATAGAAATTTATTTTATCACAGTTCTGGAGATAGAAGCCCAAGATCCCTCTCCTTGGCTTGCAGGTGGCTGCCTTGTCACTGTGTCCTTATATAGTCCTTCCTCTGTGCACATACGTGTTTGTATCCTTATTGCCTCTTCTTATAAGGACACCAGTCATATTGGATGAGAGCGGCCCATATGGATTCATTTTACCTTAATTATCTCTTTAGAGGTCCTATCTACAATTATAGTCACATTCTGAAGTACTTCAACTTATGAGTTTTGTTAGGGAGACACAATTCAAACCATACCAGAAATCTTCCCACCCACATAATTGCAGGTGATTTCATGGAGTGAATTAGGATATGGTTTGAGGAAATTGTTTGGCTTGGAGAATAGTCAAGACATGAACTGGAATAAATATTGTGAGAGGTCACATGTAGGACAATTGGTGGAGGTTCAGAGTTTTAATAGTTGAGTGCTATATGGATTAAAAAGATAAGTTAGACTCAGTATGAAGAACTTGAAGGCTATAACTCATTGAAAGTCTGGGTGAAAATGTCATTATAAGTTATTAAACATATATTGGAGGGGGGTCGGGTGGGAGGTTGGGTGAGCCTGGTGGTGGGTGTTATGGAGGGCACATATTGCATGGAGCACTGGGTGTGGTGCATAAGTGCATAAACAATGAATTCTGGAGCACTGAAAAAATAAAATAAAATAAAATGAAAACAGTTATTGGTTTGCAGAAAAGAGTTATCAGGAAGAGACTAGAAGAGGACAGACTAGTTAAGAATCACTGAATATCTGGGGTGCCTCGGTGGTTCAGTCAGCTAAGCCTCTGACGCCAGATTTCCACTCAGGTCATGATCTCAGGGTTGTGAGATCCAGCCCCATACTGGGCAAGGAGCCTGCTTAAGATTCTCTCTCCCTCCCTCTGCCCCTCCCTATCTTTTCTCTCAAAAAAAGGGGGGGCGAGGAGGAGGAGGGGGAGGTTAAAAGAAGAAGAGGAAGAAGAGGAAAGAAGGAAGGAAGGAAGGAAGGAAAGAAAGAAAAAGAAAGAAAGAAAGAAAGAAAGAAGGCATCACTAATTATATCAGCCAGGTGGCAGTGTGAATGAATTGAAGGAACAGGGATTATGTTCAATAATGAAGGCAGGGTCAGCAGAATTGCCTTTGGTGGAGAGAGGGAGAAAGAGGTGTTTAAGAGGCACTGATGATTGGAAACTAGGTGTTATTAGTAAGACTTTTTATTATAGAGGTGAAGGAGAGAATACAGTAGAAGGAGGTTGGCTGTGGTCATTGCTACTATGCTGAATCACATTAACAGGCTATTACGTGTATTGGAAGTTAAGCCTATATTCGGAGATATTCGTTGGAGCAAGGACAGTGGATGGTGTTGCTAAAAGGGAAAATATAGTGATAGGGAAAACAAAGAGAATCTTATAAGAGGCCAGGTGTGGCAGAATGGCCAAATATGAAAAATAAAAGGCAGGGTTAGGAAGAAGAGGAGTCAGGTTTATGAGAGTGAAAAGAGTAGA
Source organism: Mustela putorius furo (assembly GCF_011764305.1). NCBI lineage: Eukaryota > Metazoa > Chordata > Mammalia > Carnivora > Mustelidae > Mustela > Mustela putorius. The sequence goes on along the minus strand of NW_025422368.1, from coordinate 23,137,712 downwards.
ATATTTCGGATGAAAGATGGATGGAAGTGTTAGCCAGCATAGAGAGGGCATGGGTTGGTACACTCATTAAATAAATACATATTTAGTAAAAACTCAATACCAACTACTGTGTGCTAAAGATAGAGCCATGAGCCCTGTGCTCTCATGGAACATGCATTCTCACCTCTTAGATGAATGACATAATGTTGGGTAATTAAAACTGCTATGAATAGGGCATCTGGGGGGGGTGGCTAGTCATTAAGTATCTGCCTTCTGCTCAGGTCATGATCCCAGAGTCCTGGGATCAAGCCATGCATCAGCTCCTCGCTTAGTGGGAAGCCTGCTTCTCCCTCTCCCACTCCTGCTGTTTGTGTTCCCTCTCTTGCTGTGTCTCTCTCTGTCAAATAAATAAATAAAATCTTAAAATAAAACTCAGCTACGAATAAAATAAGGCATGGTAACGACATGGTGAAGACATACTGGGAGAATGATCTTATAGTAGGGAACTCTTCTCTGTTGAGGTGACACTTGATTTGAGACCTGAACAAAGTAGAGGAATAATCTATTCAAGATTTGAGGACAGAGATTTTGACTGGGAGGAAATAGTAAATGCAAATGTTCGTAGGCAGGAGTAAAGTTGGTGGGTTTGGGAAGCCAAGAAAAGCACATTGGGGTAGGAGTAGAGTGAACAAAGGAGAAGATTATGATATTAGGAGCCAAATCAAGTAGAGACTTGCATAGTAAGGCATTTGGATTTTATTCTAAGTGAGAGGGCAACTCATCGGAGATCTTCAGTAGACGATAAGCATGACGTTACTTTTTAGAAGATCACTGGACTTTGCATGATGAGTAGATTATAGAGTCCAGACATAGAAGCAGTGACTTTCTTGTATTAACTGCGGCAAAAAATGATGGCAGCTTGACTAACAGGGGTACTGATTGTACTGAAAAAAAGGAGATGAATTTTAGATGTATTTGGTTGTAGGGCCAAGAGGACATGGTAAATGGGTGGATGAGTTGTGGGGTGTTGGAAAGAAGAAGAGAATGACATGACTGAATCACTTGCTAAGATAGGGAAGAATGGGAGAACTGTAATTAGGAATTTATGTGTGGGATTTTAAGTTTGAGATGTCTCTTTCGATATCCATGTGGATATGTCAAATAGGCACCTGGATATATGAGTCCAGAGTGGTTTGGAAAGATGTCCAACAGGAAATATAAATTTGGAAGGTATCAGCATATATATGATATTAAAACCATGGACTTGGATGAGATTTCTCACAAGAAAGGACCAGGAGCTACTGGGAGTTGGTGAAGGAAGGTTGGGATATAGGTGGACAATAGAGAAAGTGTGGTGTCCCCAAGCCACAAGCAGAAAGGGTTTGACAGAGTAGAAGCAATTGTGTAAAATGCTTCGCAGTGGTTGGGTAAGACAAGGACAACAAAATAACCCCTGGATTTGTTAAGAAGGGTCATGACTGCAAGTAACTAGTACTCAACAGTGACAATAACAAACATTTATTGAGGAATAATAAGTGATAGCTATGTGTTAGATGCTGTTCTGTGTACTTACCTTTAATCCTCACAGCAAACCCACGTGATTGTATGATTGTATCATTATCCTGACTTTTCACATGGGGGAAGTAATGAGTTAGAGAGTTACATAATTGCCCCATAATCAAAATAAAAGCTAAAGACAGAATTCACATCATAGGAGCCTGCCCATAATTTGTTTAGTAATGAAATGAAGAGAGGTAATCTGAAAAATAAGCACATTTTAGTGACATTTTATTAAATTTGGTCATAAATTTGTTAAGCATGTTCTCTTCCCACATTATAGAATATCTGGTTTCCCATTTGTGTTATTGCCTTCCTGGTAGTTTCTTTTAACTGTCATCAGAATTTTCTCAGAAAGCTTATTAGAATAGTTGAAGTAGAAATAATCACTTTTGCTAAGAAGGGAAGGAAGAGTTAAACGAGAGTTCACTACTGAAATCTAGCCGTAAGAAGTCAAGAGAGGTGGTACCCCAACTGTGTTGCTGTAGCTGAAAGTGACAATAGCAATTGACAAACAGTTTTCTGCTGAACAAAATATGTCATAAGTATGAGTGAATAAAATATTGCTCTATGTGAGAATATTTTTTTTTGTTCTTTTAACATAGTTATTTTAAAAACTCAAAGGGGATGCTTTAGTCATTAAAGAATGTTTAGTAAATTGTCATGCCCACAGCCCATTTTACAAACATGTCAGTGAGAATGCTTTCAGCTGTAATTGACACGATTTTAATGAAAAGTGGCTTAAACAATAAAAAATATGCCATTTCACATAGCAAGGACTCTGGAGGTAGGGCTCTTCTTGAGCTGATTAATTTAATAGTTCAAGAGAGCAGAGCCCTGATACTGTTGGTCTATTGGCTTTCTCTTAAGGTTGGTCTCCAAGAGTCCTATCAGGGCTGCCTCACATTTTGGGTTCACATTCTTAAGCTGTCTTAAGAGCCATAGTTTCAAGAGTCGGTCCTGCCTCCCTTAACACATATCACTGCCTGCTCAACTGATTTCACCCAGTGTCCTATTAGCAAGGACAGTGTCACATCATCATGTCTAGACTAAGCCCTGTCAGAGGACCTGGAATGACCATGACTGACATAAACTAATCCACTGTGATCCTAAGCTGAGGGGGCTCATTTCCCTGACAATGTTGCTGCCTAATTGAGAAAAAACGTAGGGGTCCTATTAGCAAGGAAAAGGATGAAATAAGGCTATTGGGTAGGAGACCAATAATATCTATCAAAAAGATGTAATTTGAAATAGTATTAAATATCATCAAACTCTTGGGAAGTGCTGATACTGCTTCAAAGGATATGTCAAGGAGTCGCCCCCATGGGAAGATAAGGTTGGTTCCAGATGACCAGAAATACATACGGACTCTTTATTTAAGCTGTTCCTCAAGCATACCTCAATTTATTCTAATTTGCTGAATACCTGTCCTGTGTCCATTAAAATCCTAGATACTGGTAACAGTGGCTTTACTAACTTTACTAACTTTTCACCTTGTATATATATATATATCCTTGAAAATCATATACCTACCCGCCTGTCTCTTACCTTGTAAGTGAAAAAGGTGACCCAAGCAGTGTTCATACAGACAACCAGACTCTATTTAAAGTTCAGACATTTGATGCCACGGGAAGGTAGGGCACATCTCTGAAATTCCAGCGTCATGTTTCTGGTTAGTATTCTCAGGTTTGTCATATCTTTACATGATGAAATCTGAATTAGATCTTCATGTGTGTTCTCTTGTGCTTTATTCCTTAGGATGTAGTGGCCTCGTTGGAGCAACAGTTCAGCCCGATGATGCAAGCTGAATTCTCCGTGTTGGTTGATGTGTTGTACAGTCCGGAACTACTGTTCCCCGAGGGGAGTGATGCAAGAATAAGATGTGGTGCCTTCATGTCCAAGTAAGTGACTTCAATCTGAGATTCTGCTAGTGTTCTCAAGCCAAGATGGTGTCTAACACAGTTCTGCTTTCTCTAACACAGACTGCTACACGACAGTCCACAGACTATGTAAAGGATCTAAAGTCTGTGTTAATATATACTTTCAGAATTATTAATTTGGTTCAATATAAATTTTATTTTGGTGAAAGTCAAGTAAACTAAGTTTACTGAAAATAAAATGTCATTACTGGGCACAAAATATCAAATGAAATAATATTTTGCTTCTAAGTCCTCTCTGTCCTCTCTAATCCCACATACACTATGTGGTGTGGCCTTCAAAAAGGTTCCTGTTTAAAGTCACTTATTTTCATTAATATAGAGAAGGAAGGGGAAACTAGCATTTATTGAGGTCTTGCTGTGTGTGTTATTGTCCTCTGTGTGCTTGCCTCTTGTATCTGTCTGCACAGACACTAAGAGACTGAGGGCTCAGCCTCCTTTTAGCAGTGGGAAAGGCTGAGGTGTGCTTTAGGTGAAGAGCCATGATGTCTCCCTCTGCCGTGCTCACCCAGGGCCTCTCACTGGGCCTCTCCTCTACTCATTTCTCTCAGCATTTTTATGTTATTGTCAGATCTAGTACAACAGATGTGTTTATCCTAGAATATTTCCATTTGTTTCCACGTTAATGGTAAATGAGCAGTTCCCAAGGAAGGGCTGTAGGTTGTGAGACAAAGTGTAACCAGCTCCTCAAAAAAAACAAAACAAAACAAAACAAAAAAAACCCAAAAAACGATGTGTCTTAATGTTGAGGGTACTCATTGAGTGACTCATTCGGGATGGCCAGTCAGAGGTATGTGGTTTTCTTGGATGGGGAGCCGGAGGAGGTTGCCAACCCCCTTGACCATATCTATCACATCTAATTCCTGTGTGGTTGAGGATATTGCTGAAACCCCCTCCATTGACTGTGATGCACTTGAGGCAAAAATGGAATGACTGGAAGACACAAGAAGTGTGTTCCTTCCTTTTACCAGTTAAAGCTGGGATTTGTGGAGAGAAAACAAGGTATGGGATGAGAAGAACTGACTGCAGGAATCATTTTGAAGAATAGGCAAGCTTTCTGTACTACGGCCAGAATTGTGGATTCTTGGCTCTGGCCCCCTATGTCTTATGGGGACTAGGAAGACTGTGTTCATCTGGATACTTGCCAGTCTTATAATACGAATTTTTAAGTGAAGAGGTCTATTGTATCTGTAAAACTGATGACCATGGAAGCCATTAGAAAAAAAAAAATTAATTAGACTTATTCACTAGTAACTCATTATGAAAGTAAAGCCTTTGAGAAATACCCTTTACCTCCTATGAATATATATCAAATAATAGAATATGAATTAAAAAGCGAATAGTAAATGAGAATTATAAGTCCAGGAAATTAAAATGATACTATAGATATATCCCAGAAAACTGACAGTCTAGGACAGGGGCTGGCAAATTTACCCCATCAAAGTAAATTGGTCCTTTTGATCATTTTTGCAAATAAGGTTTTATTGAAAGAGAGATACACATGTTCATTTACTTGTTCTCTGTGGCTATTATAGGATTGTCACCTAGTTGCCACAGAGATTGTGTGACGCACAAAACCTATTTGGCTCTGTAGGAAAAAAGTTTGCTGCCTCAGTGTCAAGAATGAGGCTGTCAATACGGTAGTTACTAGCTATGCATAGCTATTTAAATTAAAATTTAAATTAGATTGTTTTTCTGAAAAACAATCTGAGGGTTTTGAAGGGGTGGGGGGGTGGGGGGGTGGGAGGTTGAGGGATCCAGGTGGTGGGTATTGGAGAGGGCATGGATTGCATGGAGCACTGGGTGTGGTGTAAAAATAATGAATACTGTTATGCTGAAAAAATAAAAAATTAAAAAAAATAAAAATAAAATTTAAATTAATAAAAATACAAAGAACATATTCAGTTCCCATCACATTTGCTACATTTTAAGTGCTTAATAGGCATAGATGGCTAGCAGCCAACAAATTTGATAACACAGCGAATGTCTCAATTATTGCAGAAAAAGTTATGTTGACGGCACCAGTCGAGAACTTAAAGATGTCGATCTATGAAAAGATGACATGAAGTAACTCAAAATGCCAAGAAAATATTGGCCTGTGCTGAACATGTGCTAAAAGCAAATCTGTTGCAATACCAGGCACCTAAAAGGAGAGAAACAGAGCAATATAATAGTGGGAATATATTACCGATAGGACACTCGGATGGAAAAAAAGATGTCACATACTTTAGTGGTTAGAGAAGAGATTTTTGTGCTATTATAATTGTAGTATGGCCAGCGGCTCAGGAATGTCTGTTTTCTGCTCTAGCGCTTATCCTGCTCCTTCCCTAACTCTGTGAAAATCCAAGGGTTTTATTTGCAGGGATATCTAATAAAATTAGAATCCAGATTTATTAATAGCTATGCAAGGGGCCCTGGATTACTGTGCAGAGCTCTCTGGTAAAGCTCAGCTAGAGAAGAGAGTGTAGATCCAACGCCTTTGTGGGGCCTCTGACTTCCTCAGATGAATTTATTTCTTGGAATTTGTCGACTCATGGGTCTGCTGGAGAATGTGGTGGGTAGATCCCAGGAAAGATCCCCAATTTCCATATCTACTTTGTCAAATAAATTGAGAGAAGAGGGGCACCTGGGTGGCTCTGTCATTAAGCATCTGCCTTTGACTCAGGTCATGACCCGGGGTCCAGGGATTGAGCCCCACATCGGGCTCCCTGCTCAGTGGGGAGCCTGCTTCTCCCTCCCTCACTCCCTCTGCTTGTGTTCCCTCTCTCGCTGTCTCTTTCTTTCTATCTGTCAAATAAATAAATAAGATCTTTAAAAAAATTGAGAAAGAAGAGCATAAAGAGCGTGTAAGTCAATGTGGGTGTTAACATTTAAGGCATCTGGTTACAATCTATTCAAATTAACACTTACTCGTCCTTTATGAAGGATAATCTCAGAGTTTATCAGACTGTGGGATGTGACTCACTTATGGATTTAAAAATTAATTTAGGGAGCAGAGGCAACCATTAAAATGAGTTAAAAATATAAAATATCAGAGTGCATCTCATATAATAAAAGTAATTTTTATGTTAATTTAATACATGATACACATGTATTTATATGGTACATTGTTTCATGAAACTTATTTTTTCCTTTGATCATGGAAAGCAATGTTAGAAGGTCACAGATTTTACTCAACCAGACATTATGTAACAGATGAATACCTTGTATAAGTCCCTAGAAAATGATATTCACCTTTATGCTTGATATTTTCAAATGGTTGGTGAATGAAGTATTTATCTAAAGAAAAGTTAAAGAAAATTAAACAGCCTGAGAGGAAAAAAATATCAAATGAAATTTATAGTGCCCACCAAAACTATGTCCATGAATTCGAGGACGATCCCACAAAAGAAAGGATGAAATAGCAGAAGTGTCAGGACAGCAAGTGTTTTCCTTACAAGGAGTACTCTAGAATTATTCTGCCTGCTGGACCTGATCCCATGTCTGAAAGGAAATCACTGTTCTTTCACTGTGTGCCTCCCCTTCCGCATGGCATGGGTATCGTTTAAAACTATCACTGTCCATCTGTTCATCCTGTCCATCAATGTCAGATGTCTCCTTCCTCCTCTTTTTTCCACTTCCAATTAGTCATTACTTACCATGTCCTGGATATTTTATTTCTATATTGCTTCTTGTACAATTACCCCATCACATGTTATCCCTTCTTGTTCTTTCTTTTCCACATCATCTTCTACATGTAGACAAGGTCATTCAGGTCCCTTAAAACAGAGATCTTCTATTTTCTACGGAGTAAATTCCAGACTCTTTAGCATCGTATTTCCTGTTCTTCTTTTCAGATTGCTTCTCTTATCCTCTCTTGTTTCCTGTGTTCATGTGTCAGCTGGAGTTAGAGTACTTATTATTTCCTGGACAGGAAGGTCAGCTTTCTACCTCTGCCCACTGTTCACATCATTCCCTTTGAAGGACACCTCCTCTCTCCACCTTTTCCTGCTAGGTGAAATCTTCATCATTAACAGTTATCTCTTTGCTGGAGCCTCTTATCAGCCCTAGGAAACTTCCCTCAAGAAGGTAGTAGTTTCTTTATCTAGTTTACAGTGTTTGCCATTACCTGTGTTGTAACACTTATCATATCACATAAGATATGGCTGAGTGGGGACTCTCTTCACAGTAATTCTGAGACGCAGGAGATTAGTAAATGGGTCATGTCACCACAGAGTGGTGCTTCACAAGCTTGGCTTTGTGGTCGTTGGACTTGGGTCTATTTCTAGATCCCACCACTTAATGACTGTGTTACTACAGGCAAGTTGCTTTATCTTTCAGGACCTCTGTTTTCTCATGAGTCTAATAATAGAACCTGTGGCACTGGCTTGTTGTGAGGATGAATTGAGAGAGTCCATGGGAAGTCCTAGTACTTCATCCTGACCCCTGATAAACAGCGACTAGTCATTATCTAGTGAAAGCTCACTTTTCCTCGGGGTTATGTCCCATGGTACTCCTGTCACGTCACTGAAATGGGACCATTCCATTAAGTTCGACATCCTTCTGTTTTTCTAGGAAAATGTGTCTCACAGGTCATTGTGAGAACCAGCTTTTTCAGAGTTACATATGATAAGCTATGCATTCTGGTTATAAACATTTTACTTGATTTTGAGTTCTTGAGGATGGTATATAACTATGGTCCTCAAACTTTTCTCCTGACAGAACACCAGTGCAGAGGTTACCACTATAAAATTAGAATTTCTACCCACATTATAGTAAAAATAGTATGTGGATAGACTGTCTTGATGTTACTTTGTTGTTGTGGTTTTTTTCTTCTAATCACAAACTGCTTATTTCTCTAAGCCCTAGTGGAGAAAAATACAACATCATTATTATTAACAGAAACTGGAAAGCAACCCCTTATGATAAGGTTGCAGTGTTTTAGACTGCTACTGAGCCCATATAATTAAGGTAATATAGTCTCTAGAAAATAATAAAGTATAACATAATATAATGAAAGGTAATATGCTGCAAATATTTGTATTTCTCTACTAGTAAAGTTGTTTTAGTTGATATGGTGGGATTAAAGATAATCAGAGTCTCATTGTCTTTTAGAGTATTATATCCCACTAAAAGTCTGCTACTTGAATAAATTTAAAAGCACTGAGATATACTGCCTGTTGAGCAAAGGGTGCTTTATAATACAAAGTCTGTGAGCTAAAGTGTGATTTTAAGTTTTGAAAATAGGATTAGTGTTTACTTCATATTCTCAAATAATAGCATGACTTTTCCCCCTCTAGTTCATGATGTTAGTATACAACCTGAAGAGAAAACACTGTTGTACTTAAGATGTAATATTCTGCTTTAAGGTTGATTAATCATACAAAGAAACTAATGGAGAAAGAAGAAAAGCTGTGCATTAAAATTCTTCAGACTTTACGAGAAATGCTAGAGAAGAAAGACAGCTTTGTGGAAGAGGTATATTTTTTAAAATTTTTAGTATTTGAAAATAAAGTAGAATTTCTAGTATACCATAACCGATGGATTACATGGGCTATGAGATGATTGCTTATAATACATACTGACGGCATGTGTACGTAGATGAATTAGATAATTTGTTTGTATGGTACTCATCTTTCAACTCTGCTTTGAATTGAGAAAAAACTGAGATCAGAATGGCCCAAGTATTTGGCTCATTTGTTTTATTATATTCTATCTTGAATACGTGTATTTTTCTCATACAGATCAAATGACTTTTTTTTTCAATGACTAACCGAGATTCATTATTAAAATTCTGTATAAAGTTGTGCTACATATTAAAATGGTCTATGCGGTTTGTGCATATGTTGATCTTTTATTGTAAATATATGTCCCTTTCGTTTTCTATAATATAATGCCACATATTATAAAATATTACTATTTTTTGTAGGCGGAATAGTAAGTTTCTGTTCTTACCTATATTAATTTAAGTATTGCACAAATGATTTTCAGGGAATATAACTTATAGATAATAATTGTCATGCTGTTATTAAAAATGACAGCTCAGGTGCTCATTAAGAGATAGCTGGCAGCATGTCTAATACCCAAGGTGATACACTTAAATATAAAATAGAAATCTAGTGAGGTAAGGTTTTTTGTTGTTGTTTTTTAGCTAGCTACCTATACTTATATATTAGGTATCAAATAAAATTTGTACCATGTTCCTTAATAACATTTTGATCTGTATCTGTAAGTACTAATCATCTGATATGTTTAAAATTAGAAGAATTTTTTTTATTAATTTATGCATATGCTATATAATTTCAAAAAGAACATAATGGTAGGTTGTTTTTTGTTTTAACTTTATTCTTGTGGAAAAGAAATGCAAAGGGATCTTGGATATTAATAGAAAGGGGCATAACTTCAAAATACTCCATTTGAATCAGATGCTTGCTTTATAATCAAAACGACTTTTGCTTTGCATTAGTTCTCTTCATCATTTAAGCTATTTTTGGGAAACAAATTGCAGAAATAAAGGTGGTCAGTGCAATTTTGGCAAATGCTTCTATGACTTAGGACTCAAGAAAAATGCTTCTAAGCCTGAGTATTTGGTATGCTTGTAAAACATGGTCAATTTCAGACTTTTTTGTTGTCTTTCTCTGAATTCCTTAAAATACTGCTATAGATGGTTTGATTTTGATTCAAGTACTAGATCTTAAAGTAGAAAAATGGGATCAATATAAATTTTGACAGAAGAGTGAAGTTTATAATAATAGTAACTTGTACTTAACAGGAGATACCTAAGAGTTCCGATTTTATGTAACGGATTATTATAGAACCACCCTAAAGAAAATAAGAAAGAAATAAAGTAAGATTTTACTTGGACTAGTCAAGAGTATTAAAGTGTATCTCCCAGACCACCCTAGAATCAATCATGCTGGCACCTGTTTCTTCTTTCCATTCCTGCTGCTATCACAAGTTCAGACTTTCATAGTTTCTTGCTTAGAAAACTCCCGTAGTCCAACGCTCAAGACAGAGCATGAAAGGAGGAAGAGCTGCTCTTTTCAAAAGTCCAAGAGACACCATTCTCATATGATATGATGTGAATGGCACCCCCAGGACATAGCCCTTTGAGGAAGACTTAAGATGAGAAGGGCTAGTTTGCGGTTATTCACTCAATCATTTAACACATATACTGTGGACAGTGTTAAATACTGGTATTGTGCCTGGGCACCGGGGGTAAGGAGAGGAATGACACAGCTTGCCGGAGGCCACTGTGGGGTACCATTCATGTGCTAGTGGACTCATAGAATATAGTCTGCAGAGATCATAAGAGTCTTTCAGAAACTCTCAGGGGCTCTGCACTGCCTTGGTGTTCCAGACCCTTCATTATGTCCCCAGTGCTTTTTACCCCCACCCTTCCTCATCCATTAGCCACCAGAAATCTGTGTTGTTGTGTGCTTGAAACGTGCCTCAGGCTTATCCTGCACCAAACCTTGCTACATTTGGAATCATGTATTGCTAAAATCCAAACAAATCTCAATAACCCCTAGTGTCATCTTTGTGGAGGAGCTCTAATGGGTAGTACTTACCACTTGTTCCAGCCAGTGGTGATTACTTTCTCAATAGAATTAGGAAATACTTTGTGCCTCTCTTTTATGATGCTTCAGGCCATTTCTGAATATTTTGTCCAAGCATTCATAAAGAATGTCTTTGAGACCCAGAGATGGTATGTGATTTGCCTGAGGTCCCACAGCAAATGCTAGACCAGGACTTTACTTAGCTCAGTTATTCATGTCAGTGGGAAGAGAAGTGGGGAGTGAAATGATTCATCGGTCTGGGTGAAATGGCACTGGTAACAGATTGAGAAACTGGTCAAAGATACCCTACAGGTCTTTGTGTGCTCTCAGAACAAAACCCTAATTATCAGTAGCAGGATTATAGGGGTCTGTATGTTCACAATTGTGTTAGTTTTCCATTTACCAAAAATCTCGTGGTTTAAAACCACACAAATTCACTATCTTACAGTTTTGGAGGTCAAAAACCTAATATCAGGGTGTCAGCAGGGGTAGGTTCTATCTGGAGACTCTAAGGGAGACTTTCTTTGCCTTTTCTAGTTTCTAGAGGCTTCCTTCATTACTTGGCTTGTGACTTGGTTCTCCATTGTCAAAGCCAGCAGCATAGCATCTATCAAACTCCTCCCCATTCACACTCATGCACACATGTGCACACACACACACACACTCCATTATCACCTCTCCTCTCACTCTGACCCTTCTGCCTTCTCTTGTGATTACACTTATATTGGACTCACTGAGATAATCCTGTCTCTTCTCCCTATCTAAAGATGCTTCCTCATACCTGCAAAGTCCTTTTGGCAATGGGAAGTCACATATTCACTGATTCTGGTAGTTAGGGCATGGACATGGTTGGGGTAGGCCAGCGTTCAGTATATCACAGTGATTCTTTTACTGACGGTGAGAGATGACGTGTGGTATGTAGATGGAGAGTTTATTTGTGGCTGGTTAAAATTGCTCTATAGGACAGTTTGAACGTGAATGAATGTAACAAAATAAATCTCCACAGTTGCAATGTGGAGACACTCAGAATGGCAGTAAGTCACAGAGGGTATCTAACATCTGGTTGTCTAATTTTGGGTTTCTACCATCAACTGGTTTTCTACTGTTTGTGTTCGAAACATTTCTAACAGATCTCTCAGAAGTAAATCAAAACAGAGAATTCACACCAGGTACCGGAGTTTGTCTGCACTCGCTATCCTAATATACGTTTCCCCTGCTAGCCCAAAGTGGATTATTCCTATAAAACCTTTGATAAGCTAAAATGGTATAAAGCAAATTAAGTGAAGACCATTAATTTATATGGAAAAATTTTATGCATTCCTAGACCTAAGGTGTAACCTCTCTTAGGCTTTTCTGATACTTTGGGATACCTCTTGCTAGCAAATGCACAGAATAAATTGAAACAAAGCACAGGTGCTCACAGACACAGTTCAAAGCTCTTGAGGGCTTGATGCTCAGTAAGATGCTGAGTGTGGTTCTGGCGAAGGAGCTTGGGGGCGCCACTCTCACTGCTTGGGGTGCTCGCTAACTCCATCAAGGCTTTGTGGCTAAATGAATGCTGAGCCCCGTTGTAGCTCTTGGCCTTTTTTTTTTTTTTTTTTTTAAGTGAAAATCTGGGGCACCTGGGTGGCTCAGTGGGTTAAAGCCTCTGCCTTTGACTCAGGTCATGATCCCAGGGTCCTGGGATGGAGCCCCACATTGGGCTTTCTGCTTGGCAGGGAGCCTGCTTCCTCCTTCTCTCTCTGCCTGCTTCTCTGCCTACTTGTGATCTCTGTTGGTCAAATAAATAAATAAAATCTTAAAAAAAAAAAAGTGAAAATCTTCCTCAAATTTCTTTCAGTGAGCAGAAACAGGTACAAATGTAGGTCTTTTGTAAAAGTGAAACGGCAGGATACAGAGTCAATATACAGAAATCAGTGGCTTTCTTATACACTAAAATGAAAATACAGGAAGGGAAATTAGAAAATCGATTCCATTTACTATAGCACCAAGAACCATAAGATACCTGGGAATAAACCTAACCAAAGAGGTAAAGGATCTGTACTCGAGGAACTACAGAACACTCATGAAAGAAATTGAAGAAGATACAAAAAGATGGAAGACCATTCCATGCTCTTGGATCGGAAGAGTAAACATCATTAAAATGTCTATACTGCCTAGAGCAATCTATACTTTAATGCTATTATGATCAAAATTCCACCGGTATTCTTCAAAAAGGTGGAGCAAATAATCCAAAAATTTGTATAGAATCAGAAGAGACCCAGAATCCCTAAGGAAATGTTGAAAAACAAAAATAAAATGGGGGCATCACGTTACCTGATTTCAAGCTTTACTACAAAGCTGTGATCACTAAGACAGCACGGTACTGGCATAAAAGCAGACACATAGACCAGTGGAACAGAGTAGAGAACCCAGATATGGACCCTCAACTCTATGGTCAAATAATCTTCGACAAAACAGGAAAAAATATACAGTGGAAAAAAGACAGTCTCTTCAATAAATGGTGCTGGGAAAACTGGGCAGCTATATGTAGAAGAATGAAACTGGACCATTCTCTTACACCATACACAAAGATAAACTCAAAATGGATAAAAGACCTCAATGTGAGACAGGAATCCATCAGAATCCTAGAGGAGAACATAGGCAGTAATCTCTTCAATATCAGCCACAGCAGCTTCTTTCAAGATATGTCTCCAAAGGCAAAGGAAACAAAAGTGAAAATGAACTTTTGGGACTTCATAAAAATCAAAAGCAACATGGAGGCTTAAGTGGGTAGAAGAAGAATAAATGAAACAAGATGGGATTGGGAGGGAGACAAACCATAAGTGACTCTTAATCTCACAAAACAAACTGAGGGTTGCCGGGGGGAGGGGGTTTGGGAGAAGGGGGTGGGATTATGGACATTGGGGAGGGTATGTGCTTTGGTGAGTGCTGTGAAGTGTGTAAACCTGGTGATTCACAGACCTGTACCCCTGGGGATAAAAATATATGTTTATAAAAAATAAAAAATTAATAAAAAAAAAAATCAAAAGCTTCTGCACAGTAAAGGAAACAGTCAAGAAAACAAAGAGGCAACCCACGGAATGGGAGAAGATATTTGCAAATGACAGTACAGACAAAAGGTTGATATCCAGGATCTATAAAGAACTCCTCAAACTCAACACACACAAAACAAACAGTCATATAAAAAGATGGCAGAAGATATGAACAGACACTTCTCCAATGAAGACATACAAATGGCTATCAGACACATGAAAAAATGTTCATCACTACCTATCAGGGAGATTCAAATTAAAACCACATTGAGATATAACCTTACACCAGTTAGAATGGCCAAAATTAGCAAGACAGGAAACAACATGTGTTGGAGGGGATGTGGAGAAAGGGGAACCCTCTTACACTGTTGGTGGGAATGCATGTTGGTGCAGCCTCTTTAGAGAATAGTGTGGAGATTCCTCAAGAAATTAAAAAATAGAGCTTCCCTATGACCCTGCAATTGCACTCCTGGATATTTACCCCAAAGATACAGATGTAGTGAAAAGAAGGGCCATCTATACCCCACTGTTTATAGCAGCAATGGCCATGGTCGCCAAACTGTGGAAAAAACCAAGATGCCCTTCAGCGGACGAATGGATAAGGAAGATGTGGTCCATATACACTATGGAGTATTATGCCTCCATCAGAAAGGATGAATACCCAACTTTTGTAGCAACATGGATGGGACTAGAAGAGATTATGCTGAGTGAAATAAGTCCAGCAGAGAGAGTCAATTATCATATGGTTTCACTTATTTGTGGAGCGTTACAAATAGCATGGAGGACAAGGAGAGATGGAGAGGAGAAGGGAGTTGGGGGAAATTGGAAGGGGAGGTGAACCATGAGAAACTATGGACTCTGAAAAACAATCTGAGGGTTTTGAAGGGGTGGAGGGTGGGAAATCGGGGTATCTTATATATAAGATATTATAGAGGGCACAGATTGCATGGAGCACTGGGTGTGGTGCATAAACAATGAATTCTGGAACACTGAAAAGAAATTTAAAAAATAAAAAAAAATAAAAAAAAATTAAAAATGCCATGTAAGGATATGCATGTTGACAATTTGTGGGGGGGGGGAGAAGGAACGTTTGTCAGTGGCTTTAGTGGGGTCACCTGGGTGGCTCAGTCAGTTCAGTGTCTACCTTTGAGTCAGGTCATGATCCTGGGGTCCTGGGATCCAGTCATGCATCTGACTCCCTGCTCGGTGGGGAGTCTGCTTCTCCCCCTTCTTCTGCCCCTCCCCCCTGCTCAGGCACACACACTCTCTCTCTCCCTCTTTCTGAAACAGATAAATAAAACATTTAAAAAAAATAAATAAAATGGCTTTAGGGCAGTATGATTTCAAATGTTCTCTATCCTGAAAGCCATTTTGTCCCACTCTTATTTCTATGGCCTCTCTACCATGGAAAAGAAATACCTGAGAGGATATGTGTGCTGTTGGACAGGGCAGTGTGACTGTAGCACCGCACCATTGTTTTGTGTCTTAAAGACATATCAGGTCCAGATCTGAGCAAGGGTTTACCTGAGATGGTAATGGAGGCACAAGCTATGGGAGTTGCATAGAGATGGTCTGATGAGGGGGGGCAGGGAACAAGAAGGACTGTGTTCAGAGGATTGGTTTGGTTTTAAGGATTTTTCCCCCTTCATCTTATACTCTTTAGTATATTGTCCATTAAGATTTTTCAAGCATTACAAATTATTCCTTTCATAAAAAGGGAGAACTGTATATAAATCATAAATACAGATGTCTATAAGCTCTGATCCTAAATATATAACATTTGTAGCTTCTGTACTTTAGAACTGGAAAAGATACCGAGTACTGAAAATATTTACTGATAGCCTATGGAACTGGTAATTTAAAGGTGCTTTCCTTATGCTATAGTGAAAGACCCTATTTCCTTATGCTGTAGTTAAAGACCCTATTTACTTTTTAAGCAAATTAAGACCCTATCCCTTATGTGTAGTTAAAGACCCTATTTACAAAGCCAGTCATAATTTCCCCTGAGAATATGTTGCTATCTACTCGTAAGTTACACTGACATACAAATGATCTATAGGAAAACAACAAAGATATTTCAGTCAAATTCAGTATTTTTAAAATATTCAGGTTACAGTGCTATATATCCTTGCAATAAATAGAAACTGCCTCTGTAATAGGCATGGAGTGATTTAACACACTGATTTTTGTGAAATGGTAACAGGTAGTATTTTTCAGGAGCTTACCATATATCAGATACTATCCCTGATCCTTTTTATGTATTGTCTAATTTTCATCTTCAAGCCCGTGTTAGGGGAGGCATGATTACCTCCCTTTGACCAGTGAGGAAACAGGTATAGAGCTGAAGATCACACGTCTGACAGGTGGAAGAGGGCTGGTAAGCCCAAACAGTTTGGCTCTTGAGCTCACACTCTTAATGAGCATATTAGAGCCAAACAGGATACATGACTGGTAATCATAACCTTTTATTTGCTCTGATATTCAGCTAAATCAAATGAGGAGTTCTTTGATTTTATTCTTAATAAAATTTGCATACATATGTACTGGGAAGCGTAAAGCAGTTATTCCGTGGGCTACTAGGAAAAAAGGCTTGAGATTTTAGACTAAGTTGATTGGGAACAGTATAAAACAATTGTTGTGGGATTTTTCAGGCTTATTGTTACAGACCTACAGCTCAATATCAGAGCTCTCCACATCCTACCCTGGGATCATAGTCTGAGCTATTGGGACCCTGCATATTAGATTTAAAAGTTCTAAACAGTACTTGATAAAATGACCATCATAGGCAGCAGCCCCTTGCGGAAATGTGGCATTCAACAAACAGCACAGCATCTAATTGAGAGCTGTGATCTTTACAAATGCCCAAGTGGGGTGGGTGGTATTTACACATCGAACAATGATGGCAGGTAGTGGCTTCTTGAGTCAAAAGTTGGTATCTGGAGTGATACGGAATAAAGGTCTTTAAGAAATGATGCCTTCAGTTATTTTTAAGCTATCTTCCATCATTTTTTTAAACTTTAAATTTTTACTGTCAGCTGAGTTAACAAGAATTTATTCTTTTCCTTAGCATGGGGAAAAAAAGTCATTGTAACTAATATTTTATTTCTGATTTTGAGGAGCAGCAAAAAAGAATAAGCTGGAATTATACCAAGGAATTTACCTCCTACATCAAATATGCAGACCTGTCATTCTCCGCAGTAATCACATTGTTGCAAATTTGTAAATTGTATCAAGTTCCTTGTGTAGTAAGAGTCTGTGCAGAATCATTCACCTTCTATGCATAGACTCATCTTTCTTTCTAGCAGGCAAATAAACAAATTTAAGTAGAATTGCTATACAGAGTGCACAGAAGCTTAGGAAATTGATAATAACTGTTTTGCTAAGGGAAAATAAATTTCAGTTTTTAGTATCAGCTGCATTTTGTAGACTTTCTTATTAAATATACTTTAGAGGTGAGTGAAAAAAAATTTTTTGCAATGTTCTAATGCTATTTTAAACTAGGTACAATAAGTGATGTTGCAAACATGTGCTATCTTTTTTTATGTTGTGCTATCTTAATCATTTATATATTGTGTATATGTGTTGTTTAAATTTAGGTAACTAAACGGTTGAAAATATGAAAATATGTTGATGTTGCCTTATAATGAAAGATCTGTTTTAGAGATATAATTAATATACTCTTTAACTTGGGAATCTTTATTTTATATTTTCATCTACGCAAAAAGACTGTGATCATTAAGGTGGGCATAAAAAGCATAAATTTTTAGAAATCTTACTTCTTTTAATTGCTGAGCTGGCTGGTCACTTGTTAAGCCATAAAATTACCAGACTATCGTCATTGTAATCTCATTATTGCAACAATTTACAAAATTATTTATTATACCTTGCCTTTACTTTTCCATTTAAAAATCTGGCATGGTAACATCATTGCTACAGTGGTTTTTGAGATACTCTGTAATAATGTAGAGATCATTGACTAAAAAGATCATGATGAAAACATTATCGGTACTCAAAATTAGTCAACCACTCATTGCTGCTAGTAAGTGTAAGACATTTGATAGTTAATGACTGTAGGCGAATAATGGTATTGTGATCGAAGAAAAAAGAACAACAAGAAAAATGCATGGAAATGAATATATTACAAAATTATGATATTAGTTCTTTCTACCTAAACCCCTGTTAGGAAGCATTTCATGATTATTTTCTTTTAATTTCATGTTTTTCTGGTTTATAAGCCTTTCAGCACTTATAAAAATTGTATCTGTCTTATTAGCTTAGAAATTTTAAAAATTATTTTTATTAACATATAATGTATTTTTTTGCCCTAGGGGTACAGGTCTGTGAAATCATCAGGGTTACACATTTCACAGCACTCACTTTGGCACATACCCTCCCCTATGTCTATCACCCAGCCACCCCACCCCTGCCCTCTAGCAGCCCTCAGTTTGTTTCCCGAGATTAATATTCTCTCATGATTTGTCTCCCTCCCAATCCCATCTTCTTTCATTTTTTTCCCTCCCTACCCCCACAACCCCCTCCTGCCTCTCAAATTGCTCATATCAGAGAGATTGTATAATTGTCTTTCTCTGATTGTCTTATTTTGCTTAGTATAATACCCTCTAGTTCCATCTATGTTGTTGCAAATGGTAAGATTTCGGATTTTTTGATGGTTGCAATGTATTCCAGCGTATATATCCAGTGTATACATACACCGCATCTTCTTTATCCACTCATCTATTGATGGACATCTAGGTTCTTTCCATAGTTTGGCTATTGTGGACATTGTTCGCATAGACATTTTAATATCATGCCTATGAAGAGTTTCTTTGCTGTATGTTGTTATTTTAAATAAATTAGAAACACAATACGTCTGATGCATAAGATGCAGAAATGTCTAGAAAGCCTTTCAGTGCTGAGATTCCATGAAAGTATAGTTCTGCATTTCTCTTCAGTCCCACTCCATTCTCCATAAGTGTTGTACCTCGTGAGGGCAGAGACCAATTATTCTATCCACTGGGGTATTCCCATTGTCTAACATGGTTTCCTGCACATAGTCATTGCTCAGTAAGTGTTTGTGGACTGACCTATTCACACATGGTAGAAATAAGTGTTACCGACTATCTGCTAGTACAATACATTGACCTTCAGTAGTTGTATCCAAGAAGTAGCTTCTAGAATTGCCACTTCAAGTTCCACTTTACATCTCTTTGCAGCCCAGGAAATGGCAGATTTCTTGAGACTTGACATGCAGAGTGGGGTCAGCAGTGGACAGAGCAATGGCATTGAGGCCCAATGAGGAGATTATCTTGCAGAAAGCATGATGTTGGATGAACTGTGTAGCCTTTGATGCTGTCTGACTTGGAAAGCAAAAGGGGAAGGAGTGGACGGTCCCCACATCCTGCACAGTAATGGTGGGAGCTCATCCAAGGGAGGCTAGAAAAAAGGGAGCATGACCATGTCTGAACAAGCAAATGGGGTAAATGTTCCAGCCACAGGGCTTCTCTTTTAGGAAGGTCTGAAAGGGACTTGGAAGAGCTAGTGAGTGACTTGAGCTACAGAAGGAGGAAAGGCCTGCTGTAAAACAGGAGAATGTGGGAACAACTGGGGCTCTGGAGAGTGGCTGAGGCCTAGTCACTCAAACTGGGACACGGAGTCAGCTCAGCTAGAGTAACTAGCTAGAGCGTCCAGCTGTGATCTCCAGTGGCATCAGGGTCTCTTGCCACATGGAAAGTTGGTGCTTGGAGCTGGTCTGTGTTGTTCCTGTTGTAAGGAGGAAAAGGTACATGGAAAATTTGTGAAGTAAATTGGGCCTGATACATTTTACCTTTCTCTCAGTACATTCATTTCTGGACTGCTCTTTGAACAGGTCCTCCGACAGGGGACATATAATCTGGCTTGTGAGGTACTAAAGCTCCATTATTATTATTGCTCTTGTTGTTACTTAACTTTGTTGACTGTGAGACTCTAGGGAAGGTATTTGCGGAACAACTATGTGTGTGCTCTTGTATTGTCACTGCAACTCTCTGAGGTAGAAAGTTTAAGATTTTATTTATTTATTTGAGAGAGAGAGAGTGAGAGAGAGAGAGATAGAAAGCATGAGAAGGGGCAGGGTCAGAGGGAGAAGCAGACTCCCTGCTGAGTAGGGAGCCTGATGCAGGACTCGATCCTGGGACTCCAGGATCTTTACCTGAGCAAAAGGCAGTTGCTTAACCAACTGAGCCACCCAGGTACCCTAGGAAGTATTTTTTTTAATCTCCATTTTATAAGTAAGAAGAGTGAGGCCCTGAGGCCTTACTGAGAGTAAAAGGATCTAGTAAGAACCAAACAGAGCAGGGATGTGAATCAAATTCTTCTGAGTCTGCTCTGTATGTGATGCTTCTCCACACGGGAGAGAATTAAAGAATGTTGGGGGGAAATAAGTGATAATTTAAATGTGCTTTTACCTTTTTTTTTTTTTTAAGATTTTATTTATTTATTTGTCAGAGAGGTAGAGAGAGTACAGGCAGGCAGAGAGGCAGGCAGAAGCAGGCTCCCTGTGGAGCAAGAAGCCTGATGTGGGACTCGATCCCAGGACAGTGGGATCATGACCTGAGCTGAAGGCAGCCTCATAACCAACTGAACCACCCAGGCGCCCCTGCTTTTACATTTTTAAACCACCTCTTTGAGTCTTTTCCTTCTTTTATAGGAGGAGTTTGAATCTGAAAGTTCAAGAAATCTTAAAATAAAAATTAAAAAAAGAAAATGTATTTTTTTTAATTTTTATTTTTTTGACAGAGGGGGAGACAGTGGAAGAGGGAACACAAGCAGGGAGAGTTTTTCAGAGCAGGCTTCCCGCTGAGCAGGGAGCCAGATTCAGGCTCAATCCCAGGACTCTGGGATCATGACCTGAGCCACCCAGGCACCCCAAAAATGTATTCCTTTTTTAGAAAAAGATTTAATTTATATGAGAGAGAAAGAGAGTGAGGGAGGGACAGCGAGACTGAGTAAGGAACTCAATGTGGGGCTCGATCTTACCACCCTGAGATCATGACCTAAATGAGCTGTGAAACCAAGAGTGGGATGATTAACTGACTGAGCCACCCAGCACCCCCTTCCCAATGGAAATGTTTTTTTATCCACTTTTAGGTACAGGCACTAAGAAATAGTAACAGCTAACACTTTTAGGGTGTTTACTATGTTACGAAAGCCAGATGCTTGCATAAATGTTTTAAAATGTTACTTAATTTAACCCTCATAACAACATGTTGAGAAAACTATAGCACAGAAGGGTTAAACTTGACCAAGGTCATACTGGAAAAGGGAAAAAGGGATGAAAACTCAGGGTGTCTTTCTCCAGTGCCCATAGTTATCATCACTACATGAGACTGTCTTTATTCTCTTCTGGGATCAATTTACAAAGCTGTAGGACTGTCACCCATGGCTTTCAAAGGAAAATGATTTTCCTGTTTAAAGTAACACAAAAAACCTTAAGAGATTTCCTTTTGTGTGTAATGATTTTGAACGTCTACTGTTCACTGAGTTTTTCAGAGTAGGCTTGGTTTTTGCACATTCTGTTTGGTGCTTGAAAATCTCAAGCGGTTTTAAATAAATCTTAGTTACAATGAAACAACACACATTTTGAGGATTTGCAGATCGCTCAGTGCGACTGTGAGGTTTATCTTTACTTAGTTGCTCCTAACCTTTGGCTGAATTTTTAATTAAAACTCAAATAGTAGACTTTACGATTTCTACTGTTATGGAAGAAAGAAAACCAATACGATGTGTTAAAAAACACAACATAGCAGTGACAAAAAATCTAAATGAGGGCATGTGGACAATTATAATCAGATCAAATGCTTATAATTAATATTAGATAGATGGCATAATGTTGAAGATAGTGACTCACAGACAGGTACTGAAATTCTATCCCAAATATCATGTTAATTTCACTTTCTCTCAAATATACTAGAGTGTGATAATCAGAGACCAAAAGGTAAGTGGTAACCAGCAATAATCTCAAACATGGGCACAGCTTGGAGAAGGATGCTTGCTTAGGCTTCTCACCACCTACCCACCTACCACCATGGTATGTGTGGCTGTTGAGTCATCTGTTCATTCACCTAATAGGCTGCCCTGAATGCAGACTAAGAGTCCCTCATCTCCTTGGTAGAGTTGGACAAGACCTCTGGCCAGTAGGCCTATCTCTCACTCCCTTGGGAGGAGCTGTTGAGATCAAGTCTACCATGTTTCTTCCATTCAGTGCACGAAATATAAGGACAAGATCCCTCCAGCCCTGGCCCCATGTAGCCATGGTGTTTCATGTCTCCTTGCCCTGACTCTGCCATTTCTCTTCTCCTCAGTCTACCAGGTTCTTCCAGTTCCAGTCCCACTGTCCCACTCAGCAAATGCTCCTGTGTCCTTCCTTAACTCCTTCTCCAAGGGTTCCCTCCACCTTCTTGCTTTAAATGAAGACTCACTCTCCCTTCAGACCTGCTGGCTTTCTCAACAGCTCTGTCAAGTGGAGTTTTTTCCCTCCCTCATGCGAAGAGGCCTTATATCCCTGTTGTGTCTCGTTGCTACTTATAGCCTGATTCCCCTGCCCTCTTTTAAATTCTGAAGCTCCTTTGAGGTTAAGCACTGCCCCCCTTCTTTTTAAGATTTATTTACTTATTTGAAAGAGAAGGGGGCACCTGGGTGGCTCAGTGGGTTAAGCCTCTGCCGTTGGCTCAGGTCGTGATCTCAGGGTCCTGGGATTGAGCCCTGCATCAGGCTCTCTGCTTAGTGGGGAGCCTGCTCCCCTCACCCCCACCCTGCCTGCCTCTCTGCCTACTTGTGATCTCTGTGTGTGTGTTAAATAAATAAAATCTTTAAAAAAAAAGTGGGGGGGCGCCTGGGTGGCTCAGTGGGTTAAAGCCTCTGCCTTTGGCTCAGGTCATGATCCCAGGGTTCTGGGATCGAGTCCCACATCAGGCTCTCTGCTCAGCAGGGAGCCTGCTTCCTCCCCCCTCTCTCTCTGCCTGCCTCTCTGCCTACTTGTGATCTCTCTCTCTCTCTGTCGAATAAATAAAAAATTAAAAAAAAAAAAAAAGGAAGGAAGGAAGAAATCACGAGCAGGGGGAAGAGGCAGAAGCAGGCTCCCCGCTGAGTAGGGAAGCCCGATGGGGGACTCAATCCCAGGACCCTGCGATCACAACCTGATCTGAAGGCAGATGCTTAACCGACTGAGCCACCCCAGTGCCCTGGATTAAGGCTCTTTGACTGTATTACCCTGGTGTCTGGCAACATCCTGGTCATTCCCTCTTAGCCATCTAAGTCTGTGGCTCACATTCTGTGTCTTGGCCTCCAGATCTATTATCATCAGGGGTGACTCTAGTCTGCATGGGCTGTGTCTCCAACACACTGGCTGCTCAGGCCCTTGCCCTCTGTATCTGCACTGACCTTCTGGTCTCCAGGTCCACTACCCACTTCTTCTGTAACACCTTGCAAGCAGTCATCACCAGGAACTGCTTCTTCCCCACAATAGCCAATTCAGGCATCCCACTGGCTGACCTTAATTTTCCCCCATGCAGCCTGCTTGTTTGGCTACATCTGTTGTGACTGTCCTTTTACTTTAACAGATCCACTGACCCCCGGGAGTTCTTAGTTGCTCACTTTGCTCCTTTCCTCAGCTTATGAACACCAGATTCCATGGTCACAAGCCTAGTGACTGAGCAGCTGTTTAAGACAAGACACTGACACAGAGTCCCAACAAAAGAGCATGGATGGGGGGAGGGAAGGTTTCTTATAAGGGAATCTGAATATTGTTGCCAAAAGGTAGAAGGAAGGATACCAGGCAGGCCAAGATACCATCAATGACCACACCAATTTCTTCTGCAGTTTCTCCCCGACAGACTGAGTTATTTAGATGATCTGAGTTATTTGGCTTGTTATTTGCCTCAACTGCATATGCCACCTCTTTCCAACTGGAACCAGAAATCTTGGCTCCAAGTCACCTTACAAAAAAAGCTTCTACTTCACTATATACACAGGCACTCTGTGTTCTCCAAAATTGAAATGACTGAAGATATCTTTCCTCAAGGCTGAGAAAACATATGGACGAGAGTATGCTACTTCTCATCGTCTGCAGCCTTTTGACAAGACATCTGCTACAACATTTTTTGTTCTTGGATCATGGACTGTTGTTTGCCAATTGTTTTCATAAATATTAATCCTTGAAATCTTGACTGACATCTAAGTTGTTCTTTTTGGATTCTTTTCTTCTTCTTCATATGCACCATCTTTAAATAATTGTGTCACATTATAATAAGTTTTTTTTTCTTATGAAGAGTGCCTATGTTAAAATTGGAGGCTAAAATTTCTAATTCAAAAACTTGTGTTTTCTCTCCTTTTTTTGGTCTTTACATTTGAATTCTCCTTGCTTTTTCTTTATTTAACTGGATTTATTGCTGTTGGAATACTGCTTCTGCATTAATTTTGCAAATAGTCTTTGACTTGAGTTCTTAGAAGCACCTCAGGAAGACATTTAAACTCAGCTTCCCCAAGTACTTGGTTGATTAAGTCCTAATGTAGTTAACTCTTCCTCTCAGCCTAAAGTTAGGAACTTTAGAGCTGGGTCGGGATTTCTTTTTTAAGATTGATTGATTGACTGACTTATTGATTTAGGAGGGATAGAGAAGGGGAATGGGAGGGAGAGAGAGAGGGAGGAAGATTGAGAGCACAATCAGAGGGAGGGGCAGAAGGAGAGGGAGACAAGCAGACTCCCCACTGAGAAGGGGGTCCAACGCTGGGCTCCATCCCAGAACCCTGAGATCGTGACCTGAGCCCAAATCAAGAGTTGGATGCTTAACCGACTGAGCCACTCTGGTGCCTCAGTCTGGGTCAGGATTTGGGGCTGGACAATGAATCACCTATTTAAGAAGTTTACTAATGACAGTCAGTGCGTGTTAATTTCTTATCATACCTTTGCATGAGAAGATAATCTTGAAGTCTGTGATGGAAGAAGGATGAGCACATCCTCCATCAAAAGATGGTCTTTAATGACTATTGATAAAGGTCTCCTGGCCTCTACCATGTTCGTAACACAAATGAAGCCCTGTCCTTGTCACGTGCAGCCTTCGGGGCTCATTCTTATTATGCCTGGTCATTCCTGATTTATTTTGCTGTTACCTCTAAGGCTCAGTAATTCAGCACATTTTAAATTATTTCAATTATTTCTCAGTTAATAAAACAACCTAAGAATGAAAAGACTTCCTCGTAGGTATTTGCCCGTGAGGTCTGCTAGCAGAGTCGTGTGTGTGAAGCCACTGGTGCCAAACATAGCCAGTGATTAATTGAGAGGAAAGTGAGTTTGAACAC
This sequence comes from Mustela putorius furo, assembly GCF_011764305.1. Classification (NCBI taxonomy): domain Eukaryota; kingdom Metazoa; phylum Chordata; class Mammalia; order Carnivora; family Mustelidae; genus Mustela; species Mustela putorius. Next base: position 23,112,332 of record NW_025422368.1, on the reverse strand, counting down.
AACGCACAACGCCAGAGGATCTTTTCTCCTCAGTAAACTACTGTTCAATATTGAATTTTATCTCTGCTTTTAAAAATATGTTATAAAATCTCAAGAGGAATGCTCTTGGGGTTTCATATGAGGTTTAAGTTTTTTTTTTTCCTTTCTTTTTTTTTTTAAAGTCAGGATACCCTATTACTAAAGGAGAGCTAATAAATTGGAAAATATAGTAACTTATCAACGTGTGATGAAATTGTTATGTCTTTGGCTCTATCTAGAATCATGTAAAATTATATTTAGAGTAGAAGAGATTTTCATATTTTGCCATCTCTAGAGGCTGTGTCAAGGATTGGGAATGCATCTCACAGTTGAGATCAAGCAAAGCTTCCTCTGAGGTCTATTGGCAAGTGTCAGCTCTCTTCTACATCTGCCATTTTCTGAGAGTAAAATGAGATTCACATGTTTGCATACCATCTTGCCCATCCTTGCCAGGGATACTTTCTGGAAAAAGCATATTGAATATTTTTGCTGTGCCTCTATTTTAGGGAGAAAAGTGAATCTCACAAAAATTGGGAGCTGTTCCAGGGTTGGGCCAGAAGTTGAGGGGTAGACAAAGGGCCCATTCTGGGGGTGGGGGCGGGGGGTGGTGATGACTGCTGGGACAGCTAGTGATTCCATGCAGTTAGGAGGATGGACGTGTTGAGCAGTGTTCTGCCATGTCAGGGATTAGCACCCGAGAGGATTATTTGGAGACAAGCGTGGCCTTATTTGCATGGTTTCAGTCAATGACCAGTACCTATTGAGTGTTGTATCATACTTGGTGGTAAGATACAAAGGAGTGAAATGATACCACCTGTATTCATTTTCTGAGGCTGCCGCAATGATGCACCACAGACTGGTAAACAATAGAAATTCATTGTTCTGGAGCTCTGGAAGCTGGATGTCCAAGATCAAGATGTCAGCAGGATTGGTTCCTTATAAGGGAAGGACGTGTTCCAGGCCTTTCCTTGCTTATAGATGGCCATCTTCTCCCTGCGTCTTTATGTGGTCTTCCCTATGTACATCTGTCTGTGTCCAAATTTCCTCTTCTTATAAGGATACCAGTCACATTGGATTAGAGCCCACCCTAATGACCTGGCATTCAATTTAATTTTCTCTTTAAAGTCTATCTCCAAATATGGTTCTACTCTGTGATAACAGGGTTTAGGACTTCAACATATGAATTTTTGGGTGATGCAGTTCAGCCCATAATACCACCTTAGTTGTTAATCTACTCATACATAGGGCATGTACAGAAGTTTTCTGTACTTATTTTGTATCTTCTCCTGTGCTTATTTTGTCGAGGGCAATCAAATGCCCTTAGCTGATTGCTGGGATCCAGAAACAGACCTTTAGGGAGTTATGTCTAAGCATTATTATTTAAGTCAGTCTAAACCAACAAGGAGGCATAGAAAAGAGATTTTGCTTTTCTCTTATTTTTAACTTAGGCTAATGGTAAAAGGAAATAGTTGATTGGCATTAAGATTCCCGTGGCACTGTCATTTCCTGACTTGTTGATTTTAGCCATTCTGACTGGTGTGAGGTGATATCTCATTGTGGTTTTGATTTGTATTTCCCTGATGCCGAGTGATATGGAGCACTTTTTCATGTGTCTGTTCGCCATCTGGATGTCTTCTTTGCAGAAATGTCTGTTCATGTCCTCTGCCCATTTCTTGATTGGATTATTTGTTCTTTGGGTGTTGAGTTTGCTAAGTTCTTTATAGATTCTGGACACTAGTCCTTTATCTGGTATGTCGTTTGCAAATATCTTCTCCCATTCTGTCAGTTGTCTTTTGATTTTGTTAACTGTTTCCTTTGCTGTGCAAAAGCTTTTGATCTTGATGAAATCCCAGTAGTTCATTTTTTCCCTTGCTTCCCTTGCCTTTTGCGTTGTTCCTAGGAAGATGTTGCTGCGGCAGAGGTCGAAGAGGTTGCTGCCCGTGTTCTCCTCAAGGATTTTGATGGATTCCTTTCGTACATTGAGGTCCTTCATCCATTTTGAGTCTATTTTTGTGTGTGGTGTAAGGGAATGGTCCAATTTCATTTTTCTGCATGTGGCTGTCCAATTTTCCCAGCACCATTTATTGAAAAGGCTGTCTTTTTTCCATTGGACATTCTTTCCTGCTTTGTCGAAGATTAGTTGACCATAGATTTGAGGGTCTATTTCTGGGCTCTCTATTCTGTTCCATTGATCTATGTGTCTGTTTTTGTGCCAGTACCATGCTGTCTTGATGATGACAGCTTTGTAATAGAGCCTGAAGTCCGGAATTGTGATGCCACCAACGTTGGCTTTCTTTTTCAATATCCCTTTGGCTATTCGAGGTCTTTTCTGGTTCCATATAAATTTTAGCATTATTTGTTCCATTTCTTTGAAAAAGATGGATGGTACTTTGATAGGAATTGCATTAAATGTGTAGATTGCTTTAGGTAGCATAGACATTTTCACAATATTTATTCTTCCAATCCAGGAGCATGGAACATTTTTCCATTTCTTTGTGTCTTCCTCAATTTCTTTCATGAATACTTTATAGTTTTCTGAGTATAGATTCTGTGTCTCTTTGGTTAGGTTTATTCCTAGGTATCTTATGGTTTTGGATGCAATTGTAAATGGGATTGACTCCTTAATATCTCTTTCTTCTGTCTTGCTGTTGGTGTAGAGAAATGCAACTGATTTCTGTGCATTGATTTTATATCCTGACACTTTACTGAATTCCTGTATAAGTTCTAGCGGTTTTGGAGTGGAGTCTTTTGGGTTTTCCACATATAGTATCATATCATCTGCGAAGAGTGATAATTTGACTTCTTCTTTGCCGATTTGGATGCCTTTAATTTCCTTTTGTTGTCTGATTGCTGAGGCTAGGACCTCTAGTACGATGTTGAATAGCAGTGGTGATAATGGACATCCCTGCCGTGTTCCTGACCTTAGCGGAAAAGCTTTCAGTTTTTCTCCATTGAGAATGATATTTGCGGTGGGTTTTTCATAGATGGCTTTGATGATATTGAGGTATGTGCCCTCTATCCCTACACTTTGAAGAGTTTTGATCAGGAAGGGATGTTGTACTTTGTCAAATGCTTTTTCAGCATCTATTGAGAGTATCATATGGTTCTTGTTCTTTCTTTTATTGATGTGTTGTATCACATTGACTGATTTGTGGATGTTGAACCAACCTTGCAGCCCTGGAATAAATCCCACTTGGTCGTGGTGAATAATCCTTTTAATGTACTGTTGAATCCTATTGGCTAGTATTTTGTTGAGTATTTTCGCATCTGTGTTCATCAAGGATATCGGTCTATAGCTCTCTTTTTTGGTGGGATCCTTGTCTGGTTTTGGGATCAAGGTGATGCTGGCCTCATAAAATGAGTTTGGAAGTTTTCCTTCCATTTATATTTTTTGGAACAGTTTCAGGAGAATAGGAATTAGTTCTTCTTTAAATGTTTGGTGCTGGCGAGGATGCGGAGAAAGGGGAACCCTCCTACACTGTTGGTGGGAATGCAAGCTGGTGCAGCCACTCTGGAAAACAGCATGGAGGTTCCTCAAAATGTTGAAAATAGAACTGCCCTATGACCCAGCAATTGCACTATTGGGTATTTACCCTAAAGATACAAATGTAGTGATCCAAAGGGGCACATGCACCCGAATGTTTATAGCAGCAATGTCCACAATAGCCAAACTATGGAAAGAACCTAGATGTCCATCAACAGATGAATGGATCAAGAAGATGTGGTATATATACACAATGGAATACTATGCAGCCATCAAAAGAAATGAAATCTTGCCATTTGCAACAACATGGATGGAACTAGAGCGTATCATGCTTAGCGAAATAAGTCAAGCAGAGAAAGACAACTATCATATGATCTCCCTGATATGAGGAAGTGGTGATACAACATGGAGGCTTAAGTGGGTAGAAGAAGAATAAATGAAACAAGATGGGATTGGGAGGGAGACAAAGCATAAGTGACTCTTAATCTCACAAAACAAACTGAGGGTTGCCGGGGGGAGGGGGTTTGGGAGAAGGGGGTGGGATTATGGACATTGGGGAGGGTATGTGATTTGGTGAGTGCTGTGAAGTGTGAAAACCTGGTGATTCACAGACCTGTACCCCTGGGGATAAAAATATATGTTTATAAAAAATAAAAAATTAAAAAAAAAAAAAAGATTCCCGTGGCACTGAGAAGTACATTGGTAAATGTTTGAGCGTAAAATTGAAACATTGTATATGGATCTGACTAGTCCTGAAAATACAAAATGGGAAAATTTGAAAATTTGATATAATTTCAGTTTTAATATTGGTGATATTCTTTAGCTTTGGACTGTCTCTCGAAAGTACAGTTGAGTTTATTTCTTGAGCACTTTTGACAAGTGTTTCAGCACAATCATGAAAAATTGCAAGTTTCAGATATGATCTTTAGAGTTTCTTTATTCTTACAAGTTGAATTAAAAAATTATTCTGGTGGCGCTTGGGTGGCTCAGTGGGTTAAAGCCTCTGCCTTCGGTTCAGGTCATGATCCCAGGGTCCTGGGCTCGAGCCCCGCATCTGGCTCTTTGCTCAGCAGCGAGCCTGCTTCCTCCTCTCTCTGCCTGCCTCTCTGCCTAATTGTGATCTCTCTCTGTCAAATAAATAAATAAAATATTTAAAAAAAATTATTCTGGGCTGTTGTTTTGGCAGTTTATCATTCTGTTTCTCTCATAGCAAAATACACACTTAAAAATTCTTCCTTGAAAAATGTCCCTTTTCTGGAGGAGTGTTTCATCCTGTTTACAAGTATTTGTAAACTCTACATGCACAATTTTACTATTTATTTTGCTAAGTGACCAGTTTTTATTTTTTATTTTATTTTATTTTTTTGTGGTAGTGACCAGTTTTTAAATGGTTATTTCTAATACCCACATAAAGATCAAGTGATTAAAAAAAAAAAAATGACACAGGGACTCTAATTTTAGCCTGGCCCCAGTGCCTTATTCCTTGTACCCGTATGTGGGAGATAACAATGGAATGAGAAATTCTCACTGTTTTAAGAAAGAAAAAGATGCAAATTACAGGATTAATTACTTTTATAAATGTCCTGGTTTATAGAATATTTTTCTGATATTTTAGGACAGCATTGTTTTATTTTCTTAGGTGCAAAGTTTTCCTACTTGTATGTTTTAAACCAGTTCTGTCATACTGACAAAACTAGGATAAGCAGTGTCCAAAAAATAGTAAGAGTTCAGGATACATTCCAGACTAATTCCTTCTGTCCTCAAACAAGTGGCTATTTGCACAGCTAAGTTAAGATTATTGATTATTTTTATTTTGATGCTGGTATCATCTTTCTGATGAGACTCTAAGTCATTAGCTCACTTCACTAACTGCGCAGGAAAAGGGAATTTTTCATGGATCATTCAGATATACGTTTATACATATAGGTAAATGCAGTAAACATGAGGCATAGAACTTGGTAGCAGGAAATCAAAGGTGTAAGTGAGAAAATACCTCGTGTTGAAATGAGACTAAGGCTCATTATTCTGGAAGTGGAGGGTCAATTTAAGCCATCTGAGAATAATAATCACCGGAGCGTTGTTACTGATGTATCACGAAGCTAAGAAGGGTGGAAAAATCCAGAAGCAGACTTTAAAACCAATAATTTTCTAAATTTGGTTTTTACTTCAGTTTGATATACATGACCAATATGTGCTAAATGATTAGAAGCAGGTTACAGAATTTAATGTGAAAACCATGTGTCTGATTTTATAGTTCACTGTTATTTTCTGTGCATTGATTGAAATGTCTTACACACATAATGCTGCAGAGTGTTATGCTTGTTTGTACTTCACATTTGCCTCAGATATTTCAGTGGGCAGAATATAATAAGGTGCATTAGAAAAGTCCAATGAATATTTATGGTAATCCAAGGGAACCACACGCAGAAATGAACTCGCTTGGTTCCCAGACATCTATCTTTCATCTTACTCTTAAGGGTATTTAAGATAAAAACAATTTACTATAATTGGTTTATTTTACCAAATATACAAAGCATTCAGTGACTATATCCAAACCTCAAAATATTGATAGTTCACCCCTAAAAGTGGGTTTAAATTGAATCATAAAAGGATTTACTCTAAAAAGTTTCATTTTGGGCTTTTATCTATCATCAGGTCTTCTTTGTTGAATATGATTTTTTATGATTTAATATTTATAAATTAGGTAGCATGCATTTAGAGAACCCAAAATGAGAAAATAAAATATTTCTAGAAAGAAGTATTCCTTTTTTTTCCTTCTGAACATATTGATACAATCCCATGTAGATAAACTACAGTGTTTGACAAAGCTACATGCATGTGGGGGTGCCTGGGTGGCTCAGTCAGTTAAGCAGCTGCCTTCAGCTCAGGTCATGTTCCCAGGGTCCTGGGATTGAGCCCCATGTTGGGCTTCCCCTCTCCCTCTGCCTACTTGTGCTCTCTCTCTATTTCTCTGTCAAACAAATAAATAAGAACTTAAAAAAAAAAAAAAAGCTACGCACATGTGGCCTTTCTATTCAGAACAATATTCATACCATTTAAGAACCCGGTAGTGGGGACCTTAAGGTTGAGACTGACCTCAGAGAATCCCACATCAAGTATAGTTCCTGATACTGGAAGTAGAAGGCAGCAGACATTGTGTGTGGAGGTGATGGCCATGTTGACTACAGTTGTTCATAGCCCCTGTTGGTGGGCCAAAAGTAAGAGTCCTTCTCCTACATTTACTTCCGAACAATCAAAAAAAAGAAAAAAGAAATCTCTAGGATTACTGGGGAAAATGATCTTCAGCAAATAATATTATTGGAAGATTATTAACATAGGTAACATGAAAATGACGTGTCTGTGATATAAACATGAACACAAGAGAATAGTCTATATAATTTTAAGTATTCTGTAGCATCTGGGTCTTTCTGTGAGCCTTCAGATCTACAGAATTCCAGAATGAATGATTGGGAAATCAGCTAGTTTTCTGACCCCATATAGATGAGAAAAAAATATATCATCTATATAGATTCTTGACTGAATAGAACTATTAAATATGAACTTAGTTGACCTGACTCTGTACACAGATCAAATATGGCCTTTAAGGTAACCTTGCACAATGTCAAGAGCACTGGTCTGGGACGTAGGGGCTCTCACTGCATCATGATTAGCTGGGGGATCTTAGGCCCCTTGGTTCTCACCTGCCTCACCCATCAAGTTAAATTAAATGCCACAGCCAAACCAGATGATCTTCTGAGGTCCCTTCTCATGTTTCTCTGACTTTCCTTCTGTTCTGCAGATTTAGATTCTTAATGTCACGACAGAGTAAATAAATTCCTATTCAGAAATATCAGAGGATAGACTTAAGCTGCCCCCCCCGCCCCCGATCAGAATCAAAAAAATTTATTAAGCTGCTTCACAAGATTATCATAAAAATAAAAATTTGAGCTGTCCAATCCTCACAATAACTATTTGACATATGTGTAACTTCAACCTCCATTTTGTAAGTGATGAAACTGGAGTTTAGGGAAGTTAAGTCATTTGCCTCAGGTTTCACAGACAGACCCAGGTGACCCAGCTGGGATTAACACTGAGGCAGTATGGTTCCTAGGATCTTTGCTCTTTAATACTAAATGACTTTGTGTATCTCTTTGGGCACAAGTGTTTGTGAGAAGAGTGAAAGGGGATGGGAATTTGTGTTTCATGTGGGCTGTTACGGGGATGCCTCCCCGACAAGGTAATAATACCTGATGGAGACTTGAGGAAGGTCAAACGGCACACCAGGCAGATATGCAAGGGACAGGAAGCAGTGAGTGCTGAAGACCCAAGCTATGAGCTGGCTTCCTGTATTTGAGAAGCAGCAAGGATGACCGCGTGGCCAGGGAGGAGCTGGTGTGGTGATGCGTGGCACTAGGTCATGAGACCAGAGAAGTGTGAGAAGGACCAGATCATGTAGGGCTTTTTAGGACATCATAAGACCTTTGGTTTTTCCCCTGAGTTAGATGGGAAGCCAGTGGAGGGTTTGGAGTATAGGAGTAAGTCTGATTAATGGCTTACAAGGACAACGGTGTGTGTGTGTGTCTGCTTACAGAGAGTGCACTGCAGAGAGAAACCTGGGAAGATTGTGAAGAGGTTATTGCAGTCATCTGGGTGAGAAGTGAAGGGATGGACCAGGGTCATAGCAGTGGATGTGGGAAGTCAGAGGATTCTGGGTATATAATGAGGCTGGAAGGAACAGATTTTGCTGAGGGATTGAATGTGAGGTATAATAGAAAAATGAGTCAAAAATGACTCCAACGAGTGTGGACTGAATGACTAGAAGAATGGAGATGCCATTTATTGTGAAGGAGAAGACCATGGGAAGAGACTCGCCCACCTTGTGTCACTAGGGCTCAGAGCAGCAAATGGGGAAATTATGGAAGTGAACTGGTTAGGCACAGACTTCCTCGTACTCCTCAGATGAATACAGAAAGCGAAGGCAATGCATCCTAGCCAAGTAAGCGTGTCTGCTTTGTGTGGTATTTTGAGCAGGCAAATGGCAGCACTATCAAAAGGGAAAATACAGCTTTAATTTGGAGGAAGATTGAATTTCCTGGAATTAAGAAAGATATGTAATATAAAGTTTCCTTCTTCTACAGTGTACAGTGATTTTAAGCAGGATTTCTGTGACTGGCGAGGAAGCGTTATTCCGGTATATTTTCCGTCTTTAGGTTTTCATAAGGATGAATGTTGTTCCAATAAGTGACTAAGGACAAATTTGGAAGAGGATGATAGGACAGACACCATTATCTGGGATAGATGCAGTGTTCCTAGACCATCTAGGTGTGTTGGGTCATATACTGAGCTCTGTAGTCTCCAAAGAAAGTTTGACAGCCTCTATGGCTCTGATTCAAACTATGGTTAATCTTAGGGCTCATGTAAGTTAGGCTTTATGTAATTCCCTCTCCCGGGATTTAGAACAGTTGAGAGACAGGAATCATTTAGATCAAGGCCAGAATGCAACTTATCTTCAGTGTCCAACTGGAAAACATCCTTAAGATTCATGGATGTTTTCACTGATATTTTGCTCCAACCTAGTAACACCACCCTGCTCCCTCAAAGGGTCAGGCTTCTCAGAGTCTCACAGAGAACGGGGCAGAGCTCACACACTCTTGCGGTGGGGAAGAACTCGGGAGGGGATTTCCCAAGCATCCTCTTATTCCTTCTTTTCAACTCACCAGTCAGATAAAGTACTTCCCCTTTTCAGGGGCGTGGGTGATGAGTGAGTGGACTTGTATTAGCAACTGCCATTGATTCTGCCTAAAAATGTTTTCTGGAATGCACTGCACCTGGTCGCCTGTCTGCCCTGCGACCCCCTGATGAGCTCATTACCCTGGACCGAGGCATCATCATCTCCTGTCCCGACAATTTATTATCTCCCAGTTCACCTCTCTACTTCCAGTGCTTGTAACCTCCAACCCGTTATTTCCATAGAATTAGAACTGCAAATCATGGATCACATTATGCCATTCTATTAAAAGTCTTTGATGTTTTTCTCTTGCTCTTTAAAAGAACATTCACGTTTTTACCAGAATAAGTAAGGCCCTGCTTGACCTGCTTTGTGCCACCTTCTTAACTTCTCTCCCTTATTTTCCTATAGTGTAGCCACAGTGGTGTCATTTTTGTTCCTCTGCCTGGAGTGCTGTTCCTCCGGCTGTTTATGCACCTGACTGCTTTTATCCTTCAGATCTCAGCTCAGATGCCTTCTTTGACAACTCTGTCTAAATACCTTCCCAGGAGCACATGGGTGACTCAGTCAGCTGAGTGCCTGACACTTGCTTCTAGCTCAGGTCATGATCTCAGGGTCTTGGGATTGAGCCCTGCATGGGGCTCCGTGCTTGGTGTGTAGTCTGCTTGGAATTCTCTCTCTCTCTCTCCTCCACACCTTCCTCACCCCTCTCACTCTCCTTCTCTCTCTCTAAAATAAATAACATCTTTAAAAAATAAATAAAATAACTTTTTCCACTTGTTCTTTATCAAAACATCCTGCTCATTGTCTTTCATAGTACATTTTAGAAAATGCAAACACGTAGATTCACTTTTTGTTACTGTTTACCTGTTTATTGTTTCCCTCACTAGACCCGTAACTCCATGAGGGTCAGAATCGTGTCTTTTGCTTTAATGACTGAGTCTGCAGTACATACCAGTGCCTTGGATTACTTAGGAGTCGTTTGTAAAATGAGCAAAGAATGCAGCCTGCATATGCAGAGGAGAAAGAAAGTAGCAGAGCAGGCTGGGTGAGTGTGAGCAGAGAGAGGGCTGGAGACAGTGTGCAGAGAAATGTAGGAGTCGCGCCGGAGTCCCCTGGCTCTGGATATCGGGCCAGCCTCGCCGCAGTGTTAGCAGTGGTGGCCGGGGCTGGAGAATGGGGCCTAGGGCTGGGCTGGAATCACTGAAAGTGAAATAGTGTCACGGGTGAGCGGGAATTGTGTTCGAAGAAGGAAGCAAGAGATGAGTAGCAGAAGAACCATATTAAGCAGCAGGCCTGATAGGGTGAGTTCAGGTTGTAGAGGGAAGATGCCAGAGAACGTCGGGAGTAGTGCATTGCGTGGAAGACAGAAGCATAAGCTCAAAGCTGTCCAGGCTGTTGTTTATGAACAAATCATCCCAAGCACTATTCTTGTTGGGAGTAATCCTGTTTATAGGGTGCAGAGTTGTATTTCATAAGTGCCAGGACAAATTTGGAGAGTAAAGCTAACTTATTGAAGGACTTTTTTTTTTTTTTAAAGATTTTATTTTATTTTTGACAGAAAGAAACACAGCAAGAGAGGGAACACAAGCAGGGGGATGGGAGAGGGAGAAGCAGGCTTCCCGCTTCATGGGGAGGCCGATGTGGGGCTCCATCCCTGGACCCTGGGATCACGACCAGAGCTGAAGGCAGACGCTTAATGACTGAGCCACCCAGGAGCCCCCTTATACAAAGTCTTAAAATCAGAGCTGTAGAAGTAGAATTCGCCTTTCCCTCATCCTGAAGCTACTGAGAAAGATTTTTGATCAGTAAAGGTAATCCTGCAGGTAGCATTGGTGACAAATACTGGGAGCTGAGAGGTGAGGGAGGAGAGGCTTGTCGTAAGCCAGCCGAGAGCTTAGGAAATATATTTCTGAGGCCGTTTCATTTTGGAAGGATGGATTTTTTATGTCTGTCATGAATCCTGAACTAAAAACTATTCACAGGAAGCTATTGTGCAGTGAATGGAATGAGGACATGGCCTTTGAGTAGAAAGGTGAGCGGGAACCTAAGACAATCTCTTCTCCGCCATTCCTTGCCTTCCGTGTTGATACTGTCCTCATCACAGGGATACTCAGGTTTTGCATTGAAATTGAAATTTCCTTTTCCTGTCTCTTCTCTAAGATGATTAATGGACAAAGAGCCTGTAAAGCTGGGCTGTAGTATTCCAACACATCAGTAGGTGTCGCCATCTCATAGATTGCTTTAGCCCACTCAGGCTTCCTCCAGTCTATGGCTTTAAAGATTTTTTTTTTTTTTTTTTTTTTTTTTTAATTTATCAGAGGGAGAGAGGGAGAGAGAGTGAGCACAGACAGACAGAATGGCAGGCAGAGGCAGAGGGAGAAGCAGGCTCCCTGCTGAGCAAGGAGCCCGATGTGGGACTCGATCCCAGGACGCTGGGACCATGACCTGAGCCGAAGGCAGCTGCTTAACCAACTGAGCCACCCAGGCGTCCCGAGTCTGTGGCTTTAAATGATAGAAAATAAATTAGTGTTTTATTTTATCCCCTATTTTGAGTTCTCACTCCATAGTTATAAGGATTTATTCAGGTCACAGGAAATCAAATTTTTTCCCTAAAATTGTAAATGACTGTAAATAATCTCATTATTTACAATGATAGTCACATTTTATTCAGATTTTTTGGTGATAATTTTGTGCAGTTGGTAGGCTGCTTAATTTTAGCTACTGTAATATTAAATCATTTATTTTAACAATAGTTTAATATTTGGTGGAGCTATAGACACAACCAGAAAAAATATAGTTTGTGTACTTGGTTTTCATTTTTTTTTCCTCTATATGTAACACTTCCACCATCACAAAAAGTTCTATTAGACAGCTCTGGTATAGATTAAACTGATCTCTTTCATCTTTAAAAAAAAAAGAAAAATCAACACTAAAACTGCAGTCATCACTGCATGCCTGAGTTCAGGATCTTACACATAGATATGTTTTAAAAAATCTAAAACAAAATATGGCTAGGAATTTATTTTCTAAGTATATTTCATTCTCAGTTTTAGATTTTAGATTTTTTTAAACATTATTAGGGCACAATATTGCAATAAAATAGAAAGAAGGCAAGGTTTAAATGTCTAGGTGTGTGTGTACATATATATATATATATATAAAACAATGTTTATTTTTAATTAGGTTTTTATACATACAATGGAATATTACTCAGCCAATAAAAAAAAGAATGAAATCTTGGCCATTTGCAATGACATGGATGTAGCTAGAAAGTCTTATACTAAGTGAAATAAGTCAGTAAGAGAAAGACAATTACCATAGGATTCCACTCATATGTGGAATTTAAGATACAAAACAGATGAACATAGGGGGGAAAAGAGACAAACCAGGAAACAGACTCTTCACTATAGAGAACAAACTGATGGTTACCAGAGGGGAGAAGGATGGGGGATGGGCTAGATGGGTGATGAGCATTAAGGAGGGCACTTGTGATGAGCACTGGGTGTTGTATGTAAGTGATGAGTTACTAAATTCTGCACCTGAAACTGATACTACACCATACGTTAACTAGCTGGAATTTAAATAAAAACATGAAAAAAGGCCAATATTTATAAATCTAATAGCATTTCTTGAAAACCAGATATACTCAATATTTTAAAAATGCATCTGACCCCTGGAAATAAAATGATAAGAGGAAGAGGCTAGGAACTTCTGTGGCTCCCATTTAGGAACAGATAACTCATGTTGGACAACTGATTATACTCTATGTTGTGCATTAAATATATTTATTATTCCCCTGCCTTCCCAGTTTGAAAATTTGTTTGAAATGGCAGAGATAATTTTGTATATCCTTAATGTCTAGGAGATGCACACTATTTTCCTTTACTCTCAGACTTTACTTCTGGCGCCAATTGTATGAGCTTTTCCCCATTGACCAATTCTCTACCACCAGCTGGTGTCCTTCAGTATAACTCAGTTCTGCGCCTTCTACCTGGTGGTAGTGTCAGACCCCACGGCCTGAGGGCTCAGTCCCACAAGGCTACTCCCTTTCTGAGATGCCAATCACAAGTCTAGGTTTTTACCTTTGTTTTTGACCAACCCGCCAGAAACCTGAGGTTCCCGGGACCCCCTCCTCAGGTTTGATAATTTGCTAGAGGGCCTCACAGAACTCAGGAAAAAACAGTTCACTTACTAAATTATAAGGTTATTCTAAAAGAATACAAGTTAAGAAGAGCCTGATGGAAGGGCCACTTCAGACACACCACCCTCTCAGTACCTGCACGTGTTCACCAACTGGAAGCTTTCTAAACGCATCCTTTAGGGATTTTTATGGAAGCGTCATCAGGCATGATCAGTGGCTTAGGCCATTTCCAGTCCCTCTCCCCACTGTGGAGAATTGGGGTGGGGGTGCGGGCTGAAAGGTCCAAACATCTCATTGTGAGCTGGTCTCTATGGTGCCCAGTCGCCATCCAGCAGCCCACCAAGAGTTGCCCCTTCGCACGAAAGATGCTTCTATCCCCCAAGAAATTGCAGTGGATTTAGGGGATCTGGGTCAGATGCTCTCTCACTTGGGCAATGATGAGAGTTTTAGGGGCTTCTTGTCAGGAACCAGAGTCAAAGACCAAATACCAGCAGGAACCGGGGACAGAACCCCTTATATGAATTTCTTATTATTCCCCACTCCGTTGTTTGAAAAAGGACAGAATATTTGATAGTTGCTTTCTCTCTTGCTAGCTTCGAAGCTGCAGCGTTCTGTCTTTTATCCTGGTAAATGTTGTGTGCTGAATGACTGGTTTTATTGAACTGTTTCTACCAGTGGGGAAATGGCCCCTGTTTTATTTGCTGCTATGTAAGTCTCAGAACATGTGACTGTCCATGTGAACACTCTGTGCAGATTAAAACTGCAGGAGATGATTGGAGGAGACACGAACTGCCAAGCCACCGAGGCGGCTAAGAAGGCGTCCGGTGCCAACGACAGCATGGGCTTATGTAAGACCTGCAGTGTCTGGCACAGGGCTCCACTAGAGACACATCACGTGTTGTGCAATGCTCTTGGCCCTGAAATTCAATTAGATTGCTTTGAACGATCCGTGAGTCTGCATGAGATAAGCTTTTACTGCTCTACACTAGAAAGCAAATGGGTTGATTAGCTGCACATAAATTGATAAATGGCCATGGTAATTCGAGCAATGTAATATTTGCATTCTCTGTACATCATCGTGCCACCAAGGGGCAGAATTTAAGCATTATGTAACCTGGAGAAATAATGGGGCAGAAAAACCCAACCGTCACGACTAGAGAAAATACATTTTCTTACAGACAGTTAGCAGTAGTTTTTTTGTTGTTGTTATTTGTTTTTATAGATTTTGCCATCATTTGGGGGACTCTGCTTAGAGGCTGCCGGTATTTTTTTTTTTTTAATGCCATGATCTGTGAGTGAGAATAAATGAACTGACAGGGTGATAATTTTGGTGGGGTGGGGAGGAACTTTTATTGGACTGGATTTTAAATTGTGAGTTCAAACAGCCATTTAATACTGAGCAGATTTAGTTTCATTGTGAACTTGCCATTGATCAATTTAAGGAGTTGGGAACCATTAGAAATTAACCTCATATTGTTTGGCTGAGACCCTTTGATATCTGTTCACAAAAGGAGATCTGGTATGAAGGAGGAAAAGTAATAGTAAATTTGGGAAATTGAGATCTTAGAAGGAAGGTGAGGATGATTATCATACTAAGGGTTTTAAAGAACTGCTGGGAAACCACTAAAATCAGTGATGTGAGCTTTACTTCCTTTCTTCTATCACCATTTTCCTCCAAATAGGACTTAAGGTTTTTACTGAAAGCCCTGGTAAGAAGTAGATGTTCATTAGAATCGTTTGGGACACTGAGTTGAAACCTACGCCCGGATACTTATTCAGAGAGCTCCCATTTTGTTATATCTACAGGGATTAAGTGTACAGTTCCTTTGTGACTTTAGGTGAAAAGGTCTTGAATTGTAGTAAAACCAGTGCCGTTGTAATTTCCTCCCTATTGGAAGAAGGCTTTTATTTCTGACCTATCTTTTGAAATAGGTCTCAGGACACAAATTTTCTCCATGTAACCTTATATCCGACTTTAATTCAAATGGATATTCATGAATGGGGTTTTTTTTCCCCCCTAATTTTAAAATTTTAATTTAATTTAATTTAATTTAAAATTAAAATTTTTAAAATTTCCCCTAATATTAAAACCCAGATTTTAACAGGTTTTTATTTCAGTAGATTACCTTAATTTTGTGAAGTTCAGCATGCATGGGTATTTCCCATTCATTAATTTTTCTAACTCTCTGCGGTAAGTGTTGTTACTCCATTTAACCAAAGGGGAAACAGACGTGCAGAGACGTCTAATGAACTGTCCGGGGTCGCGGTGCAAGGAGATGACTGGGTAGGGTTCCCAAACAGGTCGTAAACATTTCATCCCACTGTAATAACGACCCCCCAAATGCAGTTCTATGGACTGGTACCAGGCTGGCCCATATTTCAAGGAAATTCTATTTTATTATGCCTAGAGTAAAGGTCTGGGAATTTATCATTTTTTAAAAGCTTCCCAGATGATTCAGATGCAAGATCAGAATTGGTAGCTACTTCATGTCCAATATTCTGAGCTGTAGAGATAGCATCAGAACATCTCTATTTATGCTGTACTTCACATATATTTTTCTGTTCATCCTCCTGATGTGTACATAAATATATAATTTCCATGTATATAATATGTATATTAATATATATGTCTGTATATATGCACATATATATATGTTCTTGCAGATTCAAACCAAACCAAACCGTAAAAATAGAATTCATTCTCTTTTGTCTCTTTGTAAAACTTTAATAAAAGTATATTTTTCTAGAATAGACATGAAATATTCTGTGACTAACATAGTAGTGTTTTTTAATAGTCAAAAGAATAGAGTGGGAAATGTAATTCGGTAAGTGGCATATGCTGTAAAAAGGCTAGTATCTAGGTCTTAAATAGATGCTAGCTGGTGTAACTTTATTAATGAGTGAATTCAGAGTTGGTTTAATGAGTTGGTGATAGAGAGATGGCTTGTTATTGTCAGTGAATGTAACTTGGTGATGGGTCTTTACAAAATAATAGAAAGGGACTGGCTCATCCCTTTCCCTGTCATAACTGAGTCTCTGCCCCCCCCCACCTTTCCTGTTTGCATCTTTATAAAGATGGTATATATCCATCATTGCTGGAGCTGGGACTCCATGAACACCTTTCTTTTCTTTATCCCCCTTGCCCCCATCTTTCTGCAAACATCCTCTTGTTTTGTACCACAAACATCTGTTTTAAAGGGGAATGTTTGAAAAGGCCAAATTAAGTCTGTGAAGCTACATGTTTCATGACCCAAGTATCATGGCTCAGGCTTTGAATAGACTCCAGAGGGGGCTCTGAATGCATACGACAAATCTGAAAATTTTTGACAGTTCTAAGTTAATAAGCTGGTTACAGCTAACTTTGCAGATGATGCTCTTTCTAGGGACATAGTCTTAATGTTTCAACTGTCATGTGCATTTACCAAGTGTATGGCTGGGAGTTAAGGCATTTTTTTTTTTGGCTTAAATTTCATTATTTACATAACACCCATATTACATAATAAATAGTAGTAATTTTTCATTTCATTTCATTCATAAATAATAATGTGTGTTATGGTTTTCTGAACCTCAGTCATGAGTGAATAAACTTTTCTTTGCAAATGAACTAAATGTTAATCTCAGCTTTGCATAACTACTAAAAATGCACTGCTGCGCAAAAATGTCTTCAGGTAATAAAACAAATGAAATCAGCATTATACAGGTTGCTTAGGTGAAGTTTCTTTTTGAGGATTTATATCATTGAAAGGAAGCTGCTCAAGGACACAGTGTCTGGGTCTTCAATGTACTTTTTCACCAGTAACTAATATTGCAACATTAATGTGAAGAAATTTGGTTCAGGATATAATTTATCAAGGTACTCTAAAAAGAAACAAATTGCATTCCTTACATAAATGAATTTCCAATTCCTGACACATTCTGCTATAATTTTTCAAAGTTCTACCAGGCTATAAAAGATCCGTACCCACAAATGTCTAATAAAATTCACAAGTAGTATGTGCTTTAAAAAAATAAAAAGAAACATTTCCTTGATGCATTAGGTTTGAGTGAGGAACAACAACAACAACAAAAAAAAAAAAACACAAGGTATTTTAACAGATTATTTAATGTAAAGAATTGCTAACTGGGAATTGGAGAAAGGAAAGAGAATACCACAGTGTTATTTAGATAGCAACTTTAAAAAGCAGCTGTCACCCCTAGGGCTGGAGCAAAGGGAAGAGACTGGAATTGCTAAAACTTAAAAATGCAGAGAATTGCATTTGTGGCTGGATGCAGATATCTGAGACCACCAGCAAAGACCATGTTCCTGGGCAAAGGGTATGACTGAAAAACTACAAATTGGGTTAGCTAACTAGCTATGGACAGGAACCACCCCTGCCAGAGTACTGTGTGGCTGGAATGCGACTCCCAGAAACCAGGAGCAAAACCACGAAGTCAACAGGAAGCCCACCAGAAGCAGACAAGAAGGAACACGTATCTTTCTCTAGTCGTGCAGCTCCCATTTATGCCTTCTATCAGCAGAGCCTTCCCTAGAGCCAGTCAGCCAAGTACAGATGTGATTTATAAAATTCCAGCCCCCCCATCACAAGGACCTGTCTGGAGCTGAGAGGCAATAGCTTAATAACGGGCATGCTGAAGTTTCTTTAAGAACCTTACAATTCTCTCAGGGCGCCTGGGTGGCTCAGTGGGTTAAAGCCTCTGCCTTCACAGGGAGCCTGCTTCTCCCTCTCTCTCTCTGCCTGCCTCTCTGCCTACTTGTGATCTCTCTCTCTGTCAAATAAATAAAATCTTAAAAAAAAAATCTTAAAATTCTCTCAAGTTATTTTATATTTTTAGGTGATATACCACATAGAATAAAAATGTAAAGAGAATAGTTTCTCAACTTCATGCCCCTTGTATCCTGTTCCCACCCTTCCGCCTACCTCGGACTAGATAATCACCATGGTTAGTTTCTTAGGCATATACAAGCAAACATAAAATTGTAATCTTATCTCTGTAATCATATTAGTTATCGTACCCCTATTTTGCACCTTGCCCTTTTTTGCTTAACAATATAACTTTGATTTTGCTGAATCAGGATGTAGAGAGCTTCTTTGTGTTTTTAAATCTCATTACCTTAATGAAGTCTCTTACTGTTTTCATAGCTTTTAACTTTAATCTCTTTGGTATTCACAGGATAAAGTGACATCATCTGCAAATACTGATAGTTTCCAAATTTTCTATCTCTAAGATCATTTCTCTCCACTAATTGTTTTGGCTTGTACATCTAGAACAATGTTAAATATTAATGGTAATAGTGAACATCTTTTTCTCTTTCCGGTCTTATTGGGAGTGCTTCTAATATTTCCCATTAAGCATGGTGTGGATTTGGGGATAAGAGAAACATATTTTATTTTGTTAAGGAAGTATCCATTTATTGAGCTTCTTTTTTAAAATCAGAAGTGATGTTGAATTTTGTGAAATGGCTTTTCAGCATCATTAGAACATGACCATATGACTTTTCTTTTTATACTTAATATACGATGTAATATATTTCCTTACACTTAATATACGATGTAATCTATTTCCTCACACTTCCTACTTTGTTAACACATTTCCCAATATTTCTAGTCTTGAGCCATCTTTGGATTCCTGGAACAAACTGCACTGGGTCACAGAATTTGCACACACACACCCCCAACACACACACACACAAACTGATAATTATAAAAAGGTTGTAGGGATTATTATCGTTGATCACTATTTGTTAGGTTTTTGTATCAGTTTTACTTGTTTCATAAGAAGAATTTGAAGTTTTTCTTGTTTTCCTCTGCTCTGAACCCATTAAAGAACATCAGAATGATCTCTTTTTTAAAGTTTGGTAGAATTTCCCTGTGAAACTATCCGGGCTTTGTACTTTTGGGGTGTGTAGCTCTTTGACAATTTCCTCTGTTGGAAATCGTCCTTTGGGATTTTCTCTCTCGTTTTGGTACAATTTTGGAAATTTTATCTTGCTAGAAAATTATTCCTTTTGGCTTTCAATAATTTTTTTTTTTTATGGAGATGAAAAACTGTGTTGACCATAGAGAATCTTACGATCATTTATTTTTTGTTTGTTTGATTATTTCCCCTTTATATTGTGTTACTTAGTGCTTTAACATTTTATTTTTCTTTCTTTACTAGATTGTCCAATTGTTAATCTTTGTCTTTTTTTCCCCGCCAAAGGGCAAGTTTTCAAAAATTTACTAATCCTATTTATTTTCTTTTGTAACCTGTTACAATGTACTTCTATATTTAAAAACTCATCTGACTTAAAGTTTTACTATTTTTTATTTTTGATTATGGCATTTAACTTATTTTAATTGCTGTGAATATTTAAGGCTGTGGCTTTTTCTGTCAGTACCACTTTAGCTCTATTTTATAGCATCTCTTTCTATATAGGAATTTATTTACTGTTGTTTTCTAGAGATTCTGACGTTCAGTTTGAATTTTCTCTCTTGCTCAAAAGTTGTTTAATGAGAGTGTATTATTTTCCAGACAGAAGGGATTTAAAAAAATTTTTTTTTATTATTGCAGTAGCATTGACATACAATGTTCTATTAGATTTAGGTGTACAACATAGTGATTTGACATTTCTATACATTACTCAATACTTTCATATCCTTTTTATATATTTTTCTGTTGATACAACCAGTAATTTACAGGAGGTCTTTGAAGGTGCAAAAGCTCTTTCCTTTTCTGCCATCACAAAGATAGAACAGACCCTATAAATATGGCCTACTCTGATGATTGCTTTTGTAGCCTCTGTATCTCTGACATTGCCTTTCCTCACCCTCATTCTGACTTCTAGTGATACAATATGGAACGGAGCTTTTGTATTTCTGGTGGGCTCCTTAACTTCAGGAGATACATTTTTGCCTTTCCTTCCTGGGGCTGCTGCTGGGCGGTTTGACCTCTCTCATGGCTTCTTCCCTTTACTTTGTCCTCCGTGGTTTCTGCCTGACGGCTGCTGGCACGGGCCGCCCTCACATGGCCTCTGGAGCCTTCAGATTGTATCTGTCTCTTCTTTTTGCTGGAAATGAAGTTTTCAGGGCTTCTTTTTATTCTCCTTGTGGTTTTTATTGATTTCCATGGAAGTATCGTGATGTCAAAGGAATTAGCCATACGTAGACTGGAAGTCAAGATGTGCTCTTAAAGAATAGCATTTTCATATTAGGGCTTTGATAGTTTACACAGGTGATGCAATAATTGTGGCAGGTGCTGTACAAATGTGGAAGTGAAATAATGTTCAGACTTCCCCAAAAAAGTCACCGTGGAAGATGAGAGAGATGCTACTTTTGCCTTTCATTTAAAAAAACAAAACAAAACAAAAATCTTTAGTATTGGACTTTGGTACTAGTTTTTGGATAGTCCAGGAAGATTATTTTCATTAGTAAATGATACAAAGCTTCTGGGGTTTTTGAGTTATTTTTTCCCTATAGTTTCCTTTTTTCTCCTAAATGCATAGGTTAGGTTCTTTTTTCTCTTTCTCTTGTTCTCTTGCTGGTACTGGAGCAAATTTGTTCAATCTGAGTAAGATTTTTATGGACCTTGTTTTTCACTGTTCTTTTAGGTATCTTCTTACTTTTGATAGTGCAGAATAGGTTACTGAATACTGAGGTAGAAATTAATTTGTATATTTGCTAAACTGTTCAGAGTTTCAGACAGTACTTTTCTACCATCTTACTTTTAGTTACTGGGAAAATACAGAAATCGTGTTCTGTTTGAAGGCTGTCTCCCCACCCCCAATCCCCCAGTCTATTGTTATAAATCCAGACCAGGGTAGATAATCATGTTTTGCTTGAAGAATTAATTGTAGTTTAGATGTAAGTTGTAATTGATAATTTAAAATGAAAAATTTAAGGTCAGCTGTTCATGAAATCTTATTTCTTTTTGGTTATTGTTAGTAACCAAGGTTAAAGTAGCTTGAATTAAGATGAAAAGTGAAGCTTTAGAATTAATTTCTTTTTTAAAATACAGTTCTCAGCAACAGCCAGAAAATAAATGAACTGATGTCAGTGTTCCAACAGCATAACTATCGTACGGTGGCAAGTTCCTGGAGCTGACAATTTTCAAATGATAGTAGCTGGTTATATAAGTCACCCAAGATGGCTTAATGTACTATTATTTCCAGACAGAATTGGAAATAACACATGCCAAGGCAACAGGCAGTCAGACGAAAACATAACAATTTACTTTCCAATAATTATCATCACCTCTAGCCAGGCTGGAACTTGATTGATCCAGGACAGAGGAATATCTTTTGTATGGATTTATTTCAAGCTCCAAAATATCCTGACTGTAGCCAATATTCCTATTAATCATTTTCTGGACTTTAATAGAAGAAATGGTAATAATCACTGCATTCCTCATATATCAAAGTAAACTGATACAAATTCTAGCCACTACAATTCACCCGTTCATTTGTCCTTTTTCTTTCCCCTTTCCCTCACTCTTTCTTTCTCCTCTCTCATTTAAAAATTACAGTTAGCTGGAAGTCTTCTTTTTTTACATGCAGGCCGATTATACTAAGGAATTTAGCTCATACTTCTTCCATAGCTGGTAAAATGATACAAAAATAAAAGCAAAATCTTGCTTCATATTGTGTGTAAGTATCACATTGTGCTTGGGGTATAAAGTTAATTGAGGGATTTCTAAGTACTTTCAGTGGTGTGTTAATCCTTAAGCTAACACCGTGGAAGGAAAATATTTTCAGAGGTTCAAAGGCAGGACAAACGAAAATGGACAAATGACAAGGTTGGTGGAAAATAGCTCAAAGCAAGTGTTTGAAACAGTTGATAATGTCCATGTGGCCCGCAGTCAGGTGATTTTCCTTCTGTGTGACTTTTATGATACTGGATCTACTCAGGGACAGTCACAAAGGGGAGAAGAATGTGTGTGTGTGTGTGTGTGTGTGTGTGTGTGTGTGTGTATGAATTGTAGTAATGGGGATTTGGAGACCATGGAAAAATAGGATAGCAGAGATAAGGCAAAAATGCTGGAAAGACGGAAGGCAGTGACACGTTAAGGGAAACCTGGAGAGACTCTGGTGTTGATAAAATCATATTCCCAGATGACTTCTCATGGCTGCTTCATGACAAGATTGTGCCCAGAGTTGGAATTTCTTCAGACAGTGGTGGGTTGGGGCAAAATACCTTGGGGAGAGTCACAGGTGTTGCTGCTCAGCAATTGCCCATCCAGGCTGACCCACACTGGCTTGTCTTGGTTGAGGTTAGCTCTTGCTGATAAAACAGAAGCCTGGAAACCTCTGGGGCTTCATCTGATACAAGTTTACTTAGGTTAGCATCGTAAAAGTTAAAATCCCCGTGTGAGTGTTCTGCAGGGCAGCAAGCCTCCTACCTTGCTCCCTGGCAATTCCAAGCCCTAGCTTCCTTCCATTTCGGGGCCCTGCCTCTTCCCAGGCTGTTCTCCCTTTCTGCGTTGGGCTAGAGCAGAGGAAGGAAACACAAGATTGCCACATGGGCCAGATTCGTGTCACTTCTGCTTGCCTTCAGTCTGCTCATCCTCATCTGTCACGCCCAGTGTGACAAATCGACCAGGAAAACGTGAGGGTTAAGAGGATGGTGAAAAGAAATTAAGAGACAAAGAGATGGGGGCAGGAGGGACTCTGAGGAGGATGTCCAACAGTGCCGATTTTATTCCACATCTTACAAGCATTTATAAGGCAGACTACAATAGGAGGAGTAATATATCAGTTCCTAGTCAGATGACCGCAAGTTCCTATAACAAGTTTACATCAACTACAAGCAAATCTCGTGATGCCAGGTGGTCTCGGCTAAAGCCATTAGCAAGACAATCAACCAGGGAGTGGGTTATGGGCAGTACAGGAACAACAAGGACCAACTAAGAATTCATGACCCTGACCACATTGTTCCCTTCTGTAGGGAGAGTGTGTGGGAAGTCACGTAGGCGAGCGCACGACGCATAGCACAGACCCTTTCTCAGTGTTACTCCACTTTCCCGTCCTTAACCTTGTCAAGCTGTCCGGACTTTGAGGGAGACACAAGTCAGGGCCTGGTTTGATCCTCGACTCCAACCATGCTGTAGCCTCCGTCACTCATCCCGTGGCCCCACCTGACTGCGCAGAAGATGGGGTCATGCAGCCTCGTTGGGTGCAGACGGAGAGGATGTGATGAGCAGCCGGCCGGCCTCTACCTCCTCTAGCAATAAACCAGGGGGTGATTCCTTTACTGTCTTGGGTTGTTCATGACAAGTTACAGGTCGGGACTCCCTGCTGGTATCTTTAACAATGGGTGTTTTCCATGAACGGTATGTTGTCCGCAGGGAACAACTATAGTAATATTCTCTCTTCATGGAACTCCAGTGTTAGCATCATGGCAATGTCCTAATGAATCTTAATTCTGACTTAAGCAGAGGCTTTTTGAAATGTAGGATGGAAACGGCTTTCACCAACTTGAGAAATCCCCTGGGCATAAATGCAGTACCCCATTCTTCCTGATGCTGCAGAGGGTCTCCCTGTAAAGTGTTCGTTCACATGCTTTCGAGTGACAAATTGATTCCCTCCTCCACTCATCAAGAAGTAAAACGAGGGCAGAAGGATGTTTTCAGTCGAGGTTTGAAATGAGTTGAAAAGAGTAGCTGAGGCCGAGTGGTACCAGGAGGTTGGTCCAGGTGACAGAAACTGCAAAGCAGATTTTGGGGCCAGGAATGGTGAGGCTACGTGGAAAGGCATCGAGGAGGTCAGCGCTGGAGGAACTGAGGCAGGCGGAAGGGTTAAAGAGGAAGACAGAGAGGGCTTAGTCTTCCAGACTTCATTTTCAGCTAGAGCGGCCGTACAGAAATTCCCTTCCACCCTCCCAGTGTCCAGTTCTTGGTACACTGGTCCCACACGTGTCCCAAACATGGACACACATATGTTTATACATTGGTCCCAAAAGTGCTTCCCAGGGATGACTTTCTGCCCAAAGGAGGTCAAGGTAGGATGAATAGTATTTATTTTATAGTATGACTTTTTAGGTGATTTTGAATACAAGCATCTGAGTCTAAGAAAAGTCATGAAGATGACAGAAATCAGAGGTATTTGGAAATAAGGAAATGCAGGAGACAGTATATACTTCTAATAAATTATTGAATGTCTGCTATATCCTGGAGATATGTCAATGAGCAATCTATTATACCCCCAAAGCATGGTGACTGTAGTGAGAAAGTCAGGTACCAACCAAATAGTTGGACAGGGGTTGATTAATTTATTCCCATTACTTAATTGTTCTGAGACAGAAATCCTGAGTGCCATAAGAGGGTGTATCTGGAGGCTAGGACAGGCGTACGCAGAAGATGATTTTTCCCAGGAATGTGACACTGAAGCTGAGACTTGGAGGAGGGGGCTTTGTTGGTGAAGACAGGAGAAGTCATGCTGTGGTGCCCAGTCAAGGCAGCATGTGTTCCAAGACCACTGTACCACGAGTGATGCTAGTAGAGATCTCTTCCACCCTTAAAAAACTGGATACCTGGGGAGGGTATGTGTTTTGGTAAGTGCTGTGAAGTGTGTAAACCTGGTGATTCACAGACCTGTACCCCTGGGGATAAAAATATATGTTTATAAAAAATTAAAAAAATTATAAAAAAAAAAAAAAACTGGATACCTGGAAGCCACAAGGGTCAGCAGAGTAGGATTTGGTTACAGTTCAGGTGAAAAGAGACTGGGAAAACAGGAAGAAAGTGAGTGATTCAAGATGGTAATGAATAAGAGGTAGAGGAAGAGGGTTGATAACAGTAAAGAAAATTGATTAAAGCGGAGTTCTATTCAATATGCATATTTTTCTTGGTAGAGTTCTTTTTTGTGTTCTTCTACTACCAGTTCCTGCCCCCAATACTTTCAATGATCATTTTCTAATTTTTCAAAAAATTGTCAGTATTTTAACATTTAATTAAAACAAATACACACTTTTCAAAAATATTTGGGAATGGAATAATGCAGTTGTCATATTAGTTTGCTATGAGCATCAAATGAGATTGTGAAATTGTCCTTGTCCATAGTCAAATATTGGTTTAATTGGATGAAAACTTACTGATTCATTTGTCTCCTTTGTTAAAACAAGTTGTGTCCTTTTCCCTCATTCATGTTGGAGCTCATGTAATGATTAGACTAAGTGGTCCAAAGAAAACAGCTACATTTCCATGCATGCTGATTATCTCTTGGGTTCTGGGAATAAATCCCAACTTGATTGCCTAATAGTGGAAGTGATCTGGGGACATGGAAAAAGCTACGGCTCTGACTTTCTCAGTCTTCCTTCTCTAACCTGTTAAAGGTGTGTGGTCAGGTCTTCTCCACAAAGTGGTATGAGAATGTCTTCTTTTCTTATGGAAGAAAAGAAGTGTGTTTATAATGCTTTATTTTGTCTGATTCCACCATGGTTCATGAATAACACTGTGGCTTTTATGCTACATCTGGAAGACATGCAATCTTATTTCATGGGAAGGAGCAAAAGGATGGTGGGTGGAGTAACCTGGTTGTAATTACAGAGTACATTTATTTGGAAAGATCAGCATATTAGTGTGCAGTGGCTCGATCAATTAAACTCAGCTGGAGTAATTCAATCTAGTTGGTTCCTATATAAAAGCTAAAAATCTTTAAAACTCTCGAGGTTTGCTGTAAACTTTATGATGACAGAAGCGCTTTGAATATGTCTGTCCCTCTCCTATGAATTATAAAGGAACTCAAAAACGAGCCTTTGAAAAATTTTGCCTCCCTCTCCCCTCAAAAACAATAGCAACAACAACGACAAACCCTTATCCATTTATCAGCAAAATAAATTCTCGCATCTTCCTCTGGGAAGATTGGTATTTTTTTACTAATATATTTTTGAAGCATAATTTTTGTGAAGTTATTTATAATTTTTAGTTTCTACACCTTAAGTAATGTGAGGTATCCATGGAAACTGTCTAGCCTATCTTCAGTGCACTGGACTGCCTTCCCACACAGGTCAAGAGACACAAACAGTCCTAGGTACAAGCTCAATTTACTGCGCCTTAGCCATTAGGCAGTTTTAACAAGAAATTGGCTTCTAATTGATACATACATTTTCATATTTAATTAGCAGTTTGAGCCTCTGCATTATACTAACAGATGTAACATTCAAAACATATGCCATTGTGGTACATCTGTTGCACAGATGTACTTAAAGGCAGGGACTTTGTGGCAAATAGTGTTGATGTCTCTCAGCTGCTCAGTAAGAATTTGGACAGAAATGACATAATTTTCTTTAAAATATGTTTTTTGAAATTATATAAGGCGTGCATTTCCTCTACCAATCTAATGGATTTATTTTCCATTTCTCTAATAGCTTTATTGAGATATTAATACACCATACAATATTCACACACCCTGCTAAAGTCTACAGTTCAGTGGTTTTCAGTATAGTCACAGATTTGCTAACAGTGCTCACTGTCTAATTTTGGAACATTTTCGTTACCCCAGAGAGAAACCCCATACCCACTGGCAGTCGCTGCCCATTCTTCCACCACTGACTCCTTGCCACCACTAATCTACTTTCTGTGTCAATGGATTTGCCTCTTCCAGACATCTCATATAAATGCAGTGATAAAATAGGTTGCCTTTTATAACTGGTTTCTTCCACTGAGCATAATATTTTCAAGGCCCTTCCGTGTTATAACATGTATCAGTACTCCATTCCCTTTTTATTGCTAAATAATATTCCATTGTATGGATATACCACATTTTATTTAGTCATTTATCATTGGATGGATATTTGGGTTGTTTCTACTTTTTAGCTACTATGAATGCTGCTGCTGTTAACATTCATGTAGAAGTCTTTATGTGGACATATATTTTTGTTTCTTTTTTGTGTATCCCTAGGAGTAGAATTGGTAGGTCATATGATGACTATTTAATTTTTAGGGAGTGCAAAACAGCTTTCCAAAGTGATTCTACCGTTTTATATCTCCAACAGCAATGTGTAAGGGTCCCATTTTTTCCACATCCACAAACTTATTATTGTCTTTCTTTTTTATCTTAGCCATCCTTGCAGGTGGGAAATGATATCAAGGGGCTATTTTTTTTTTTTTTTAAGGAGAGCAATTTATCATTCATGCTTATAAGTTAACTAAATGCATCCCTATTACTTATTTACTTATCCATTGCTCTTAATTTGTAAGTAAATATGCCTCTTATCTCTATCTATAATATCATTTTCTTTACTAAATCTAATGCAGACCCAACTCACCATGTGAGATCAAAACTTGAGTTGGTGGTGAACTAAAATGTCATATAAAACATGTAGCAATGACAAAGGACAAACACTAAAAACAAATAGTTTGGATATAAGATTCATTCCCCAGGGGCGCCTGGGTGGCTCAGTGGGTTAAGCCGCTGCCTTCGGCTCAGGTCATGATCCCAGGGTCCTGGGATTGAGTCCCGCATCGGGCTCTCTGCTCAGCAGGGAGCCTGCTTCCTCCTCTCTCTCTCTGCCTGCCTCTCTGCCTACTTGTAATCTCTCTCTCTGTCAAATAAATAAATAAAATCTTTAAAAAAAAAAAAGATTCATTCCTCAAATTTCTGCCAGAATTTCCTCTTGCTGAGAAATAGATATGATAGTGATGCCCCGTGCTCCGAACCTTTATCAGTTTACAATGCCAGATTAAATTCATTCAATATAATATATCTCATCAATTCTAATATGCCATCTGTTATATTACTAGAAAGAAAAAGAACACTGCTAATTGAGCGATAACACACTATTGATTTTGGAGTGACCTGTATTCAGAAATGTTACAATGTGTGTTATAACATTGTTACAATGTTACAGTGTTACGATGTGTGTTAGAATCATTGAAATTTAATAGAGAAGGAGGTGTGATGTGAACAACTTCACCTCCTCCACCTCCTCCTCCTTCTTTTCCTTCTCCTCCCCCCCCTACCCCCTGTCTTCCCCCTTCCCCTTCCCTTCACCTCCCCCTCCTCTCGCTCCCTTCCCTCTCTGTTTCCTTCTTCTTCTTCTTTTCCCTTGGAGACAATCCAGTCATCTATGCTTACCAATACCCCCAGGAGTAAAAGCAAGATGTTTAACACCTCAAGACTTGATAAATACCTTTTACAAATCGGCATTAATAACCAGGAGTATAAAAATGATGTATTACACATACACACACACAGAGGAAAAGAAGAAAGAGGTAGTTATTAGTTTAGGGTATGAGATCAGCAACTTAGGCTTCCCTGAAATGATTTCTTTGTAAGCTTTCTTTTCAGCCTGAGAATGTTCTGTGTTGTTTCTTTAAGAAGCAGCATCAACAGGTAATTCATAAGCCTGTGAAAATTGTGTTTGTAATGCAGATGTCTAGCACCTCAATATTACCAAGAAGCTTTCATAACAGCAAATGTGCTTATTAGCACATTATAAAAAATAACAGGTTACTTTTTTAGTGTCCTGGGTTCCAGTTAGGTTCTAGGTATATAAGGTAGTGAAATATATGCTGTGGTGTATGCCAGAAGGAATCAAAGTGATCTTCAAAATCAGGTTCAAAGGACTGTAATAAGTCTACTCAGAGACGTTCTGAAAAAGCCTGCTCCAGAGGTGGGCATTTGGCCTTTAATCACCTCAGGCATCTTTAGGTTTGTTTGAATTCATTCCTCTTTTTTGGGAGGTAATAATTGTATTGGTACTTTGGAATGTTGATGAATATTTAAGGAACTCCTAGTTTCCACTGGCTCTTAATCACTGTCTCATAGTTTTTTACTGTGAAATTCCTTGAAAATTATGATTAACATGGGACACAATTAGGAGCTTGTGAGGGCAGATAATAGCTTATATTAAATTGGGCAAAATGAATCATCTTATGGACAGTTTGATGCAGGAATTGATCAAAATTATGTCTACATAATTTTTTAATGTCAACAGCAAACACTAAAGAAAGGAAATGATTTTCATTTTATGAAGGAAAAATGAGATAAAATACAATTATCTTTAATTTTTTCTTGTATTAAAAATTATGACAGGCTCAAACATAATATCTTAAAAAGACAACAGTGGCTTTGTATCTTTTTAAATGACATCTCCTAGGGCGCCCAGGTGTCTCAGTTGGTTAAGCGACTGCCTTCGGCTTCGGCTTCTCCCGCTGATCTCTCTCCTCTCATGCTCTCTCTCTCTCTCTCTCTCTCTCAAATAAATAAATAAAATCATTAAAAAAATTTTAAATGACATCTCCACATAATAGTAGAAATTATGTGGCTAAGTCAGATCCTGGTATGGATGTGCAGCAGCAAGTGGTTTCTATATTTATCAATAAAGCATAAAAATTCCTATTACAATAGACATAACAAGGAAAGGCCTTGGACTAGACTTTTTAAGTATTATTGAATTCTTCTGCATTAGGTCATATCTTTAATCATGAATTAATATTTTATACTCTGACTTTTCAGAATGTTGCAATTGTTTGTCTTTACTTTTAAGTGTTTTTAAATTTGCTTACTGGATTCCAGCACAACTTCTTTCTTTCAGCCAGAGAACCATAGTTAATGAGCTTGTATACTAAAATTATTTAATATGCAGGTAACATTGAATACATCCAAATATTTGCCAAAGTTATAAGCCATGATATATAATATATATCACAGTCTTTAAGTAGATGACACTCAGAATCAAATTTTGTTGGTAAATGTAGTGATCTCTGTTGCAGAATCATGGACTCATTCATTCACTCAAAAATATTTATTGAGTAGTTGATGAGTCAAGGTTTGCGTAGATGTTGGAGTCAATGACCAACCAAAAAGGGAAAAAGAAAAAAAAAAGCACTCCCTGTCCTTGTAGTGCTTACAGTCTGGTAGAAGGATACTGAGATCATTCAAAGATTGATATAAATAAATATAAAACTGAACCACATGGTGAGGCATATGGTGTTATGAGAGGGTTGAATGGGAACTGACTTGGCGAAGTTGAAGAGGATAACTCTGACATGGTGGAGCTGAGACCTAAAAGTTGAGCAGGAAACTGGAAGTACTAAGCAAAGCTGGAAGTACTGGTATTACGGGAACATCATCCACTAATGTCCTGAGGCAGAAGGGAACATGGTGAACCACTAAAAGGCTTGGGTAGCAGGAGGAAGACCTGGATTGGCTGAGAGAGCAATGATGATAATGGTTCAAGATACATGGGTGCTGGATTCTGGATCCTCACCTAAGCCATGCAATGGATCGTGGTCAATATTCAGAGGGGTGAAAAGCAACAGAATATCAAATGTAGGAAGCCACCACCATTTTGATGTTTAATATTTCATGAGTATTTTCTTTTAATAGAATGTTGAATTCATATGAAATAATATGTACAACATCATTTTTTACTGTAAAGCATTATATTATTATGACCTATGAACCCTGCAGCCAAGTGAAGAATGAAAAATTACCCATGTGCTCTGGCCTCCTTTCCAGAGACAAATGGTAGCTCGTATTTTTAATATCACACTAGATATTAAAGTGTGGTGTCTTCTAGGACTTGCTTTTTTCCTCTCTCTCAACATTATGCTTCTAAGATTCATCAAAGCCGTGTGTTGCTGTGAGGCTCTAGTTCATTTGTGTCTGCATCGTATAATATTCTGCTGTGGGAATACACCACAATTTATTGATCCATTTTCCTGTCAGTGGGTATTTGGATTCATTTCAAGTTTTTTTGTTTGTTTTGTTTTTGTGTTGTTGTTGTTTTTGCTATTGAAGCTAATATGAATGTCTGAAGTATGGTGGTAATATGTGTCTCTTGGGGGCACACGTCTCCCTGGAAATGGGATTATGGCGTGGGAACATATGTTTTCCAGAGTGGTTGTACTGATTTTCATTCCCACAACTGACCCACATCCATTCGGCACTAGGTTTTTTAAGACTTCTTAATTTTTGCCAATCTGGTGGGTATAAAATGGTATCCTGTTATAGTCTTACCTTGTATTTCCCTAATTGCTAAAAAAAGGTCTAGAATTTTTCATATTTATTGGTTGGATGTGTTTCCTATATAAAATGCCAGCTCAATCCTTGTCCACTTTTCTACCAGGATGTTTTTTTTTCATTGATTTGTAAGCATTCTTTCTATATTCAGATATTCTGAATTCTAGTTCTCTGTTTTTTCATATCCCTGTGAATACTGAGTGAAAAATGAATCAGAGGGGCACCACGTGAATATAAGGAGATTAGTTAACGCTCTCCTGATGAACAATCATTGCATGATAATTTTGTAATTGTATTTAATATCTTCTTATATTTTTTATGTTAAAAATATTAGGAACATGTGCCATTGGTTTTCCTACTGACACTGCCTTAAGACAAGTTGCCCTAAATTGGCTTCTGATGAATTCTGTGTGCTGTGCATACGTAGGGATGGTTGAAACATATGCATGTATCGGTATTGTTTTTATGAAAACAGCCTGCTGATCAAAGTGGCTTCAAAGCAATCTTCTACAGAATTAATGCTGCTTTCATTTTCCTTCTCTTAAAAAATTGTAGGAGTTCAGAGCTGGATATTGATGTGAGTGGGTTAAGCTCTGTCTTCATGACCCTGAGCATTGCAATGTCCTGTACCTGCTGTGAGTTGGACAAGTGTTATTTTCCTATAAATGTTTAAAAAAAATTACAGTAACTGTTTATTTAGTACTTATTATAGACTAAAGCTTTTTGGATATAATTTATAATCCTTAAAGTAGCCCTGTGGTGAGGATTTGATTGTTCACAGATGGGGAAATTGAGTCTCAAGGCAGTTAAATAAAATTCTTGAGATCACAAAGCCATGGCAGCACCTAGATCCAAACCAGTTACATTGGTCTCCGAGACATTATCTTTTATACTAAGTACACAGGCTTTCCATGCCTGGAGTTTCATAAATTACATTAATTATGTGTTAAACTGTGCATAGATATTATCTCATTTTAATTCTTAAGAACTTGCTTTGAAATTGTGCTAGGCAGAGCTCCTCATGATTTCATCAACTCCATAAATATTTCTCCCCGATCTAAGGATCTTCTAAATATGTTCTGAATTTATTAAAATTTGGCTTTATATTTCTTTGGTCAGAATATTTGCATTGATTATAAGTAATGCAAGTGTTAGTTTTCTCCCACCGTTTTAAAGACAATTTCTTTCTAGTATATGGGAAGAGGGATGAGGTCTGCTGCCCATCCTCTCTCTCACTGTGTTTGTGGCTATGCGGAGGTTCTCTACAGTGTAGTTCCCTTGAAAACTTCAAGGTCACGTGTTCCTCTCACTGACCTGTGGACCAGCACTCTCTTGGTTCTGGTCAGTAGTTCACAGGTTGAGCTGACAGACTGCACTTAGAACGTGAGACTGCAGAGAAAGAGGAAGGTGTACACAAGGCTGATGAGTGCAGATATTACCTCTTTTCATGTATTGTTTCTTACCTCTTGTTACATCATCTTGTGAAGTGGGACCTGTATATCGACCTTTACTAAATGGTTGTGGAGATGTAATGGTGATCGCAGCATGTGAGGACTGGAGACTACAAGGTAGATAGGACTTTCCCCATCATCCAGGAGGCAACCTCTCCCATTGCCCTTCATTTGTTATTCAGATCGAAGTTGGTTCTTTCCTTTATTCCCGTCTTCTCCCACTCCTGCTTTATCCTCTCATTTTCTCTGGAGCCTCCGGTAGGCTGAGTCTATTACTGAACTACATGCATCACCATACCATCCCTCAGGGACACACTCTTTGCAGAAGCTTTGAAATGACCCCTTGAAATTCCATCCTCCCCCCACCTTTGGTGTGAGAGCACATGTTTGCATTGCAGCGTATTGATTCCTAATCTGTTCAGTAACAAATAGCACTCAGTAGGTTTCTACACTATGTACCAGGGGATTATGGGTTTAACCTTGGTGGTTGTGTACACTGCCATTTGAGCATGATTTGATGAGGTAGTGATTTACGATGTGCGACTCCAGTAGTGGTGTTTCAATAGGGAAATGCTATCCCAAGTTTGTCTGTTTCTTTCATTCTTATTTACTCTTTTTTCAACTCTTCATGTTCTGCAGATCAGATAAATACTGCTTAGTTAGAGAACTAAGCAATCAGAAGCAGAAAAAAATCCATTCTTCAGTACTAGAGGGAGGGATTGCATACAGTCTCAACCCCTCAATTTCAGCAGACCCTGTATTGAAACCATTGAGATATTTGAGTCTGTTGAGTTGATATAAGTAGGATACTTCTTCTAAATCACATACTGAGAGTCTTTTATTATACCCCAAAGAGAAGAAATTGTTTCTTTTACTCCTTACTAGTTATGGGGTACAGAGTCATCCCCTAACACAGCAACCCTGTTTGTCTAGAGGCTAGGACATTTGGTAAACCTGGAGTGATAGCTGCAGTCATTTTTATCTCCAGCATCATCATCAAATTTTTAAGTATCATGTACTGTTTAAATGTTTAAATTTCACAAGTGGAATCAAATGATCTGGTGAGGATTATTTATATTGAGAAACACTGCCATGTGTCTCAACTCTACATATTTGGAAATTCTTTTAGCATATGCTGCAGAATTGTTTTTTGCTCTCCCATTCCCAGTTCCTGACATGTGGTAGAAATGTAGTATGTCTTTACAATGAACATGAAAAAAGGGAAGGAAAGAAGGAAGATAGAAGTAGATTGTCACAGTCGTGTAGGAATCATTTATTTTAACATTTTCCATGGTCTTCTTTTTTTTATAAGCCCCTTTACTAGAATTGTTGAGACATCCATATGTTTTTCAGGATTATAATAATTGTGTTGTTATATTGATGAAGAGCATCTTGTGAATGTATATAATAACTACTCCTATTAAAGTTCGTGGTTTTCATCTTATGAAAGCTGGGAAAAAGTATCAGGAGAAGGAACTGGCTTTCACTCCTTGGAGTTAGTGACTAAGGAATTCGAACCATTAGATCACTAGATTATAGGACATTGGCCACATTTTCCCAAAGGAGTCCCTTGAAGATGTTGTCGATTATAATGATGGGCTTAATATAATCCCATTTAGGATACAGCTGTTGCAATAATTTATTTGAAATTAAAAACGTAATTTATCCCTGGGGATTCAAATGAGGAAAAGATATCTAAGCAGACATGCTATCATTAAACAAAAAGGTTAGGGAAACACCAATTAGGCTAAACCAAGTTTATGTTAAAATGAGACTATGTGGGGACAACAGGTACACACCATAGCCTCCATACAGATCTTATCCACACTGATTAGTATCTGAGTATTAGTTTTTGAGGGGAAACCCTAAATTAAGCATCTCCAGGTTGCAGTTTTCATTACCTTTTGAATTTCCATTTGAGGACTCAGGTTTTTTTAGGATTCTCGTTGTGGTTGTCATATTTTGATGGTGTCTTCATTATATATTATACAGTGGAAAAAATATTATCATTATACAGTGGAAAAAAATATTACTTTATTGTGTCATTTTTCCAAGGGAAAGGGAAGAAATGTGGAATCAGTACCTCAAATATCACATCCTTGAACTTTTCACTCTTAATGCTATTAATTCCTATTAAGGCAAACAGGGTTGTGCTTTCTCAAAAATCAGAGAATCTTTAGTCCTTTCTAAGACTAATAAATTTTTGTTATTCTTTCTGTCCATGGAAAGCAATAATTTCTAAGCTTGATTTTTGATACATTGGAGTTGGTGCAACAGGAAGTGGCCAGGAAAAAAAATGGTCCTCCCAGATACTCACAAACTGTCAGCATGACTGCCCTGGCCACAGAAGATGTCTTTTTATGGAGATGTTTTGTTGTAACTTCAGAAGGTGGTTGTTAGTTATCTTGGCTCCATTACATTTAGCACATCTGGGATGTGTTCACATGAAGACATTGGCTAAAAGCTGTGTCTTGTGGCCTGGAATTGACTCTGATATTGAAAAGACTGGAAAGGACATTTCTTGCTAGTTGGCCTAATCCAGCAAGGACACCTTCCATGGGAAGCCCAGTCCGGAATTCATTTTGGAATTAAAGAGTGAGCATAGAAGTCAAACTTCTCAGTGTTGTAGAATTCTTTTCAAACTGGCTTTACAAATGTACTTTTAGTTCTTTCCCACATTTCTGCCTTGACAATGTTAGCTCCAAGACGATTATTTACAAGCCTGGCACAAGAATTTCTTCCAGTGATTCCACCATTAATTTACTGGAGTTAAAGGAATTAGTGGAAATGACTTGCCTCTGAATTATTGCCCCATTAACCCATTACAGATAGTACCGGCCACTGAGGCTGTCCCAAGACAAATTGGAACACAGCACTTGCCTCAATCCCTCAAGTCAGAACTCAGTATTTGACAAAAGCAATCATTTCTGCTAAACTTGCCATGGAGCAATAGCTGAAGTTTTCCAGTATTAAGTGCATAACTAAGATGGTCAGTAGAATCTTGTTGCATCTGTACCTATTCTTTGTTCATTTTTAGTGCTGAAGTTTGCCTTTGTTGGAAATTATGGAGTTTGAAGCACAGTAGAATTCATCTACTTTAGTTGGAGTTGTAAGGTCCATTTTATGTAGTGAAGCGTACACATATTAGCTCACAAGGATATAATTCCAAGGATTGATTAATAGTGGACAAATTAGGATTTTCAGGTAGTTTATCATTTATAAATTTTTTGCCATTTTCTTAGTGTATGTATATAGAAATACTTCCACTTTTGTGGGAATAAATGTTCACTTATGTTTGGTATAAAATGAGGGGCCCCTGGGTGGCTCAGTGGGTTAAACCTCAGCCTTCAGCTCAGGTCATGATCTCAGGGTCCCGGGATTGAGCCCCGCATTGGGCTCTCTGCTCAGCAGGGAGCCTGCTTCCCCTTCTCTCTCTGCCCGCCTCTCTGCCTCCTTGTGATCTCTGTCTGTCAAATAAATAAATAAATAAATAAATAAATAAATAAAAATTTAGAAGTGAGAAAGTGTGTATAAAAGTACTTTGTAAACTATCCACTGTTGTGTCACCTGGATAATATTAATACTAGCAGCAATAGCATCAACTCTGCACAACTTAATGTAGCACCTACTATGTGCTGGGAACTGTTCTAAGTGCTTTACATATTTTTACCTATTTAATGATCACAGAAATCCGAGAAGGATGGGTGTAATGACTACTTCGTTTGACAGTTGTGGAACTGAGTCCCAGGGTGGTGGAGTAATTTGCTTGAGATCCCCCAGTTACTATAGGGCATAAAGGAGATTGGAACCCAGGCAGGGTGGCTCCAGAGTTAAGAACAGGGATAGAAGAAATCCTTCCTTCTTTCTATGGCATTCTTCATATTACAGAGTTAGAAAATATATGCTTCTGGCAAAGCTGGAATTGGGTAAGAAAAATAATTTTTAAAAAATCAAATTTCTCGTTTGATTTTGATGTTTATAAATCTGATAAACACCTGTGATTTTATTTTATCTGTCCAAAGAAAATTTAGAAATAATAGCAAATTTGATGCTTATTTTAATTTGAGGTGACACTCTTCTACTCTATGGTTGGTTTTGAACAGCTTTATTTTTCCAGCAATATAAATGCCCCTTATAGGGCAGGCATTTTTGAAAACAAAGGATAAAATGCAGCTCTCTATTTATCCTTCTCCTTTTTAAAAAAGACACACTATTGTTTTTATCTCTTGGTTGGGTCCTTAGAGAAATCTGGTTAAAAGACTCCCTTATATAGTATGAAAAGGGAGCTAGTTGGCAAGGACCCAGGGTTCTGCTCACAGTAGGTTCTCTTCTAGATGGTGACATGGACTTGTACAATTTTAAGAAAAACAGACCTGGATTTTTTTCATGTTTTTCAGCTTTATTGTAGCTGGGCAAATTGTGTCTTACAGGGTTCAAATGAGAAGCAATACATCGGTCTGTAGAGATGAGAAGCATGATTAGTAGAACAAACTGAGCTACCAGTTATAGAAATTTACTACTTAAGTGAAAATATTCTCAAATTTCTCCCCCCAACTTACAACTTCAACTCTGTAGTTTGTGGTACTAAAAGTTCTCTTAGAGCATCTCTTAGAGCTATAATAAGATCCAAAGCAAAAGCCCATTTAACTTCAAAGAAATGTTTTATTTTGTTTTCCCTCCCCATTTGGAAGGATCATTTTTGCCTTGATGAAAATAATTCAACTCAAAAAGCTTACTCTTAAAAGAAAAAAGAAAAAGAGAGATACTTTTTTTTCTTATGTATTCTCTAGATTTTCTATTTCTTCCAAGACTGGTCATTACTTTCACTCACTATAGCACTATATGAAAATGTCTTGAAAGAAGAATACAGGAAGTAGGGAGTAATACTAACTGTCTGTGTTCTAAAAACTTAATCATCAGTAAATTGAAGTCACTATAAGGATAAGAGCCCCAGACACTCTAAGTGTCTATTTCAATTCTTGGCACTGTGACATTTAGGGCATATTTGTTGTGTATAGGACAGCTTTGCTCTGATGATCATATGGTTAGTAGGGGAGATACGCATGTAAAGCCTCTTCAAAGTCAACTGTTTTCTTTTATGTGCTTCCCTAGGGCCATATATATGTGCCTATTATGGAAGTGACTTTATCGTTAACACTTTGAGGGGCAAGTTATATCTTATTCACTTAGAATAGTGCCTAAGACACAGTGAGTACCTCATGAATATATGTAGAATAAAGATGGGGGGATAGGACGTGTCCATAAGTAAAACAGAAGGAAAGCTTTTCAGGCAGAGAATAGGATATGTGAGCAAAGCAGAAAGATAGAAAACTGTGGTTGAGAGATCATCACATTGTTCTGTTTCGTTAAAATTTGTGTGAAGAGGGCACCTGGGTTGGTTAAGCAACTGCCTTTAGCAAGTCCCACATGGGGCTCCCAGCTCCATGGGGAGTCTGCTTTTCCCTCTGACCTTCTCTTCTCTCATGGTCTCTCTCACTGTCTCTCTCTCAAATAAATAAATAAAATCTTTTTTAAAAAATCTGTGTGAAGACACTATATGAAGCTACAGTTGAAAAGATAGAATAAGTAGGATTTCAGAAATCATTGTCAAGATGAGGGGGTAGTAGATGAGCCCTCTCAGTGATGTTGAGCATCTTTTCATGCGTCTGTTGGCCATCTGTATGTCTTCTTTGGAAAACTGTCTATTTAGGTCCTCTGCCCATTTTTTGATTGATTTGTTTGTTCGTTTGTTTTGATGTTGAGTTAAGATAAGAAAGAACTTATCTTAAGTTTGGATATTAACCCTTAGTTGGATATATCATTTGCAAATATCCTCTCCCAATCAGTGGTTTGCCTTTTTGTTTTGTTGGTGGTTTCCTTTGCTGTACAAGAGCCTTTTCTTCCGCAATAGTTCCGATAGGTGATTTCACTTTTTTTTTTTCTCTTGCCTGAGGAGATATATCTAGAAAAATGTTTCTATGGCTAATATCAAAGGAATTACTGCCCATTTTTTTTCTAGGAGTGTTATGGTTTCAGGTCTCACATTTAGATCTTTAATGTGTTTTGAGTTTATTTTTGTGTATAGTATAAGAGTGGTCCGATTTCATTCTTTTGCATGTAGCTGTTCAGTTTTCTCAACACCATTTGTTGAAGAAACTGTCCTTTGTTCATTGCATATTCTTGCCTCCTTTGTCATAGATTAATTGACTGTATAAGTGTGGTTTCATTTCTGGAGTCTCAATCCTCTTCTGTTGACCTATGTGTCTGTTTTGAAGCCAGTACCATACTGTTTTGATTACTACAGCTTTGTAGTATACCTTGAAATCGGAGAGTATGATACCTCCAGCTCTGTTCTCCTTTCTCAAGATTGCTTTTGCTATTTGGGGTCTCTTGTGGTTCTATGCAAATTTTAGGATTATTTGTTTTAGTTCTGTGAAAAAAAATGTTGGTATTTTGATAGGAATTGCATTAAATCTGTAGATTGCACTACTCATCAGAGAAATGCAAATTCAAACCACAATGAGATATCACTTTACACTTGTCAGAATGGCTAAAATCATAAGCACAAGAAACAATAAGTGTTGGCAAGTATGTGGAGAAAAAGGAATTCTTGTGCACTGTTGGTAGGAATGCAAATGGGTGTAGTCCCTGTGGAAAGCAGTATGGAGGTTCCTGAAAAGATAAAAGGAAAAGTATCATATGATCCAGTAATTGTACTAGTGGATATTTACCCAATGAAAACAAATTTACGTGTACCCCTATGTTTATTACAGTATTATTTACAATAGCCAAGATATGGAAGCACCAAGTGTCCATGGATAGATGAATGGATAAAGAAGATGTGGTATTTATATATACAATGAAATATTACTAAATCACAAAATAGAATGAGATCATGCCATTTGAACAACATGGATGGATCTAGAGAGTGTAATGCTAAATGAAATAAGTCAGAGAAAGACACATATCTGGAATTTAAGAAACAAAACAAATGAACAAACAAAGGAAAACAGAGACAAACAAAGAAACAGACCCTTAAATACAGAGAGCAAACTTGTTGTTGCCGGAGGGAAGGTGGCTGGGAAGGTGGGTGAAACAGCTGAAGGGGATGAAGAGGACACTACTCTTGATGAGCACTGAGTAATGTATAAAATCCTTGAATCACCTATGTTGTACCCCTGAAACTAATATAACACAGTCTGTTAATTACACTTCAAGACAAAGAGAACAAGTATCATATGATCCAGTAATTGTACTAGTGGATATTTACCCAATGAAAACAAAGTTACGTGTACCCCTATGTTTATTACAGTATTATTTACAATAGCCAAGATATGGAAGCACCAAGTGTCCATGGATAGATGAATGGATAAAGATACTTTTTTTTGAAAAAAGTAGAGGAAACCATTCTGTTGTGAAAAATTGAGTTTGAGGTGCCAGTAGAACCTCCAGATGAAGATAAGGCAATCTAAGTGGAAACAGGATGGGACACATAGGAGAGCTGGGTTGAGCTGGAGCAAAGACATTGGGCAGCCAGTCCACAGAAGGGGGTGTGCAAGCAGGGATCAGATAAAATTGCTGATGGGGAGAGGGAGGATGAGGAGAGCAGCACAACAACTGAGGATAAAATCTCAGGGCTTGAAAGGGAATTATGACCACAGCATGAGAGAAAGAGCAGTGAGGGCCACGTGTCATGGCGCCACGCCAGCAGCAGTTTTGCCTGGGCAGGGGTGTGGAGCGCAGTGCGGGACGCAGTGGAGCCCTGAGTTAGGGTCTTGCTCTACCACCTGCTAGCTGAATGAGCCACGTCTAGTTACCTGAGCTCTTGGGCTCTGGGGTCCTTACCCGCAAGATGGGACTACGCCTCAGTAGTTGCTGTGTTAATTTTGTTATTAAAAGCAGTGTTTAAATAATACCTTAAAATCACTCTCATCTATTAAAATAACAAGAACCAATAAAATGGAAGATTTGGAGTTATCTGTATTTCTTATGTATGTCAAGCAACAATATTGCAAAGTATAGTATTTTTAAAATGTCTTTTAACCAGGATAAGATTGAAGACTTAGGAGTATTTGAATTACATGTTTTAGAAAGGAATACGCTGTCTTTTACCCATCATCTTCTGAATGAAGCTTTTGG
Organism: Mustela putorius furo; assembly: GCF_011764305.1. Classification (NCBI taxonomy): domain Eukaryota; kingdom Metazoa; phylum Chordata; class Mammalia; order Carnivora; family Mustelidae; genus Mustela; species Mustela putorius. The sequence continues at coordinate 23,071,427 of NW_025422368.1, read as the reverse complement.
AATTTAAGTACAATTCACTGTCCTATCAAGCGTAATTTTTGGAGCATCTGCTGTATACCCACCATTTTCCTATCTCTTAACAAGTCAAGAAACAACAAATGTTGGCAAGGATGCAGAGAAAAGAAAACCCTCTTACACTGCTTAATAATGAACAAATCTTGACTTGTTAATTTTAGCCATCCTGACTGGTATGAGGTGGTCTCTCATTGTAGTTTTGATCTTTATTTCCCTGGGCATCACAAATACCCTTAACAACACTAAGATCCTCAGCTTCTGAGGCAATCTTGAATTTATAGTACGTAATTTTTCCTAGTACAACCTATTGTGATTTTCCCAGTACATTTTGTTGACATTTCTGGGAGAAGCAAAATCACTATTATTTTCTTGGGAAACATTTGCAAATGTCTGTCTCAGAAAATATCATGCTGTATAAAATTAATTTTTCCACGTCTCGCCATCATTGGTAAAATGCATTTTAAGTGGCATTTTGATGTACTGATACTTCCCCTTTCCATTAGAAAAAAAGAACAATAAGAAACACCTTTTCTTATCCTTTGTATTAGGGTAACACATTAAGAAAAATACTCCTGAATCGCTACTTTAAAGTAGACTATGGACTTCGTCCGAATGGACACCTCTCTGGGACCTACTGCAAATCTGCACAAGGGGCAGGTAAGACCAGTTATTTTCTCATCATTCTGAGATTCTGGTCACATGTGTTCACACTGGGGTTATGCTAGCATTTTACTGAAAATAGAACAAAACAAAAAATTCACTCAAAAAATACTCTTAAAAGCCATTGTACAAAAATTTGCATTCAAAACACAATTGGTTTGAATATCTAATTTTGCTCTTTGACTCTGGAAAACAGTAAACTACGTAAGTTTTACCCAAGTTTTACTTACATAAGTATGTAAATTAAGGACAAAAATAAGGCTAGTTTTCTTTTTCTGAAGTATTTATTATTAAGAAAAAACACATGGAGTTAATTACAGGTGTCATACATTGAATAGAAAGCTATGTTTTTGCAAACTTTTGACATTTTTAAAAAATCCCCTAGATTCTATTATATTTAATGCTGAAGAGAAAAAATTCCAAGGATAAATAATATTCTTAAGGTCTAAGAATTTCAAAACCTTATGTGTGAATAATGTCTGAAAATTAAGGGTTTTGTTTTTTTTTTATCCATTTTCCTAATCACAGGGAGCTTTTCTGGACAAGATTCAGATAAGATGGGGATATCAATGTCAGATATTCAGTGTCTGCTGGATAAAGAAGGTGCATCTGAACTTGTCATTGATGTTATAGTGAACACCAAAAATGACAGGATTTTTTCGGAAGGCATTTTACTTGGCATTGCCTTGCTCGAAGGAGGAAATACACAGACTCAGGTATCTTTTTATCATGATGAGCATTATTGGTTATTTGTATCTCTTATTTACTTGTCCTAGGAACCAAGGAACATGATATTTTTTTGCTTTTGACTTCTCATGACTATCCGAAAAAAAAAAACAAACAACCACCCAACAACCCAACAACCTTGTGTCACATTTTCCTTATAAATGTATTTGATTTACCATAGAAACTATAGACCTTCACAAATTATTCAGTGAAGCAGAACATTCCTTAGAAGCTTCCTTTCTGACATTATACCAGAAATTCTGATTTGTTTAGGGAAATTTTAGGTCTACTTTCAACTGATAAAAACAACATTTTGACTAACCTAAGAATTAAATGTAAAAATAAATAAATACATACATGCCTCCCACCATCTTTGGCTTTGTAATGGATTTCAGTGCTATCGAACAGCCCTCCCAGCACAGCCCCTCCCATTTACTTTTTTCAGAAGTTGAGAACAACAGCTTTACTTGATGCCCCAAATCTCCCAGTGCTTATTAACCAGATACCTCGGAGGGAGTGAATTTTCAGTGATCTGGAGAGAGAAGGAACATTTCTTTGCAGTTAAAAGCAGCCATTCATCTATTCCACATGCAGGCATCATCACCATTTCCAGAAGGCACCTGTAAACGCCTACCAAGCGCCCCTGGGCTCTGCCAACTCCCCCCTGAGAAGGGGGTCCTGAGGGCAGAGCTGGGGAGAATTTCCACAGAACACCCACCTTGCTTCTAGTCCCACCGCTTGCTCACCTGCCCTTTCTGCGCTTGTCTTGGTTGGAGAAGGAAACTCAGCTTGCAACTCGCTGGAAATTTCAGAATCCACTTTTCCTATTCCGGGCAAATAGCAGCCGTATCTATCTGAAAACTAAGAGAGTTCCTTTATTAATCCAGTAAAGGCAATGGACAACAGGAATTTCGCTAGATCCAGGAGCGGGGCCTTTACGAGGAAAGGTGTCAGGCACAGCAGATGTCACAGTGACCAGAAAACAAGTCCCAGACACTGATCCTGCAGAGTTGCAAAACATCATGAAAATTCTCGTGATATTGAAGCTACAACACAGATTGCTCTGAGGGAAGTTGGGGAAGTGGGTGGTGGAGGGATTTGTGTGGGTTTTCTTGGAACGGCTCTTGTCTACAACCACATATCCAGTGGGGACGTTCTAAAGAAATTGTCTAGGCAACTACATAATATGAGAGGTAGATTATTCAGAGGGTAGTGAAGGATTTTTTTGTTTTTGATCTCTTTATAGAGAGATGTAGTTAAAGTGCTTTCTAGATTCCTGTTACTGGACCACAGAGAGGGTCATCAGATGAGATCATCTTGGACCCTCCCTACACGTTTATGTTTATTTATGTCCTCATATCACTGTGGAATAAACCAGCTTCTGCCAGAAACTGCCTGTTCCACTTTCAAACTCCTGACAAGCTCCCTGCCTCCCTTTAGAGCCCAAATACCTTTCAGTCTTTTTTATCACATGGTGTTTCTGTGGCAGTTATCACTGGTTACTTATTTTTTTGTCTTTGAAATCTTTTTTTCCCCCCATTTTTAAAATAATTGTTATATTCAGTTAGACAAAATATAGTATACCATTAGTTTTTGATGTAGTGTTCAATGATTCATCAGTCGTGTGTAACACCCAGCGCTCATCATAACACGTGCCCTCCTTAATACCCATCACCTGGCTACCCCATCCCTCACCCCCTCCCCTGTGAAACCCTGTTTATTTCCCGGAGTTCAGAGTCTCTCTTGGTTTGTCTCGCTCTCTGATTTTCAACTTAGTCCTTGGGACACCATTCTCTTCTCATTTTACCTTCTGCCATTTCTTCTTAGCCTTCTGTGAAAGCTCCTCTTGATCTATTTAACTCTTGAATCCTGACATCTCTCACATTTCTTTGGGATCTCTGTTTATTTTGCTTGTTCCTTCAGCCTGACCTCATTCATTTCTGCATCTTTAGCTTTCATTCAATGCTGAGGATTTTCTCCACCCACTTGATGCACTTCTAGACTCTACATCCAGCTATCTTCCAGAACGTTTCATGGGATGTCCCATTAGTACCTTCACCTCAGTGTGTCCCAAACTGAATCCACTGTTGTTCTCCATTCACCCACTCCTGCTTTTACTTTGCCTCCCTCAGTGATTGGTGGTCCATCCACCCAGATATCTGGCTGGAAGCTGAAAGCCCACCTTGACCTCATCTAACTCACCCTCACTACCTTCCTGAGCATCTCCTTGAAGGCTATTCTGTGGTGATTCTGCCCTGTTCACAACTCTTATATCCATAGTCTGCTTTCAACCTCTTCATAGCCAACCCTCATTCCCAGCCTTCTTATCTTTTCTTATTTTATCTAGGTCTTCTGGGAGGTACCCCTGATCCTGGTTTTTCACTTCTCCAAATCGTTCTCCACTCTGCCTCCAAAAGATACCTCTCCAAAAACACATGTTCTTCTCCTGCTTAAAGTCAGTCCGTTGCCCTATAAAGGCCCAAACTCCCTAACACAGTCCATAAGATCTTTCATGATTTCATCTCTTCACTCTTCATATTCTCCTTCTTTCTTCCACCTCCTCCCTCCCCCGTCCTCTCTCCTGTGCACCAGCTACACTGAGCTCTTCCACCTCCTCCCTCCCCCGTCCTCTCTCCTGTGCACCACCTACACTGAGCTCTTCCACCTCCTCCCTCCTCCGTCCTCTCTCCTGTGCGCCAGCTACCCTGAGCTCTTCCTAGTTCCTCCTATGTATCATGCTATTTCTCACGTTGCTTTCTCCTCTAGGAGGACCCAACTCATGAAGTTCCCTTGGAAGGCTTTGCCGATCCCATGTCGCACTCGGCAGAATTGTCTACTAGTTGTCACATGCCCCTGCTGTGTCCTGCAGAGGTCTTCAGTGGCATTTCTGCCGCTTGATGGTGCCTTTTCATGGATGTGTCAGGCTTGGTCTAGCAAATTATGAATCCTTAACAATTGAAACCACATGCTGGTCTTCTTTGTGTCCCATGCGTCTGACACCATGTTTGGCCCAATAAATGTTTAGGAGTGATGGCTGTATGAATGAATGGTTTGAATCAGATTCTAACCCCTTCACAAAGTCTTCTCCATCTGGCTTGAGCCTTGACAACCACTCCTTTATCTGAGCTCCCATACATTTGTTTCCTTAATATCCATTTGGCACTCTGCCTATGCTACTTTGTTTTGTTATTTGAATGACATTTTGCCTCTCTAGCTAAATTTCATCTTTTTCAAAGTGGATCATGTCCTATTTCTTCTAGCTATATGCTTTATCACCATTCAGCAAATATTTGTTGATGAAATAGCATTAAATTATTTTTGTATGTGAAAGCCTTGTTTAAAGACGGGTTCTAACAATGTCATTTACTAGCCACCCCTATTTAAGTTTGTCAGTTTTCTACATCACTTTATATAACTCACATAGCAGCTATGTCTCTGGGAGGTCTAACCGAGGTCAGCCTAACTCCTATTACTTGCCCTTGAGCATTCTAAAACCCACTCCTCCTCAAGACTCCTGCCGATCCCCAGGGGCAGGGGGAGGGAGGTGTAGAGAGAGGTGGGGGTGGAAGGTGGTGGGGTGGGTGTTACATTCTCACAGGGCCCTTAGGCACTAATGTTTGACCGCCCTACTTCTGTAGGAATCTGATTCCCTTCTTTAATTTATACCACCCAAGCTACATAAGCCAGTTTATATTTTTCATGACACTATTGAAAGCAATGCCTGCTAAATACCAGGCACTGTGCTTTGTGCTTTCCATGCACTGACTTGGTTAATGCTCGCGACAACTGATGAGGTAACATGTGTTAACTCACCTTACCAGAGAAGAATCTGAGACAGTCTGAGCTCCTTACTGAGCTCACGTGGCTAGTTACAGATAGACTCAGGACTCGAACCCGTGCAGTCTGGCTCCAGGGTCTGTGCTCTGAGGCACTCTAAACATCTCTTTTCTTTTCTTTTCTTTTCTTTTTTTTTAAAGATTTTATTTGTTTATTTGACAGACAGAGATTACAAGTAGACAGAGAGGCAGGCAGAGAGAGAGAGGGAAGCAGGCTCCCTGCTGAGCAGAGAGCCCGATGTGGGACTCGATCCCAGGACCCTGGGATCATGACCTGAGCCGAAAGCAGCGGCTTAACCCACTGAGCCACCCAGGTGCCCCTAAACATCTCTTTTCTGAAATAACATTTTACTTCCTCACGCCTGGGAGATTTCGCTGACTGATTCACCCTGCACGGGTGCCCTAGGCTTATACCATCTCTCCAGTTCCTCCCTTCATTTTCCTTCTCTGCTCCCCTCTTCTGGTCCCCCATCCTTCTTGGGGGAAAGTCATTCCTCTGTCATACAGATTGTTGACCCATCACTGTTGGTTCCTGAAAAAACCTCAGAGTTTCCCCTTATACTCTGAAGCTTGTGAAAGCAGTTTCCTAATCAAAAACCATCTCTTTCACCAGAGAAATCCGTATGCTGCCTGTTGAGATTATAAACACATTTATATAAAACATGCTTTTTATCTTTATTAAAGTCATACCGTTCAGCTTTGTAACACCCTGGTTTTCAAAAGATGGGGGTCTGTGTAAGTAACCTGTTATTTTTTAGCTTAAGAGGTTACTTTAATAAATTTAATGATTTAGACTCAGAGAATCTAGATTTAAATCCTAGCTTTACCACTTACTAGTTTACGTAATGTTGGGCAAGTCATTTAGTAAACTTTATCATTTGATCTGTAAAATGGAAATAAAAATGCTTATTGTTTACCCCACAGTTGTACTGAAAGTACCAATGAGATAATGTATTTCAAGGCACTAAATAAATTATAAAACTTTGTTTTAATTGAGCCACAAAGTTCCTGTAACTTCCTCATTAATATATTGGAATCTCCTTTCTCACCTTCTAACCCGACTATATTGGAAATATTAGGGTATAAGCATCAGCTTAATTTGTGGGCCTGGAGAGGTCTGTAAGTGCTGCATTTATCCTTTGAATTAACAGAACCAGCTTCACTGTTTCACTGTTGTTGCTATGGTTACTGTGGCTTTTTGCCCTGCTTTCTTGAGGGGTTGCTAGCCTCCTGCTTAGAGCTTCCCCTTGTAGGTATGAATCCGACTCCTAAGGCTTCATAAATTGTTCTGTACTCATACATTACCCATATTGAAAATTGCAGGACACGCATCCATTTCAAGACCTGATGTCATTAGAATTTATCTGCAAGTCCCAGGACCTCTGGGTCATGGTTCCTGACATTCTTTTAGCAAAGCCTATGTATAGGAAGCACACAAACCAAAACTGTCTGTTTACATTTATTGGATTATGGTTCATTGTACTGGATTTAGGAGTCATTGTTTTTCACATGTTTTCTTCACACTGTCTCTCATCAAGGTTACATAACTGTCTTTTAATCAGTACAGTCAGTACAGTTATTAGAATTATTATCTTTATTAGTTTTTTTTTTTTACTTTATTTCTATTGTATCTATTGTGCCTATCCCATGATTTTCATATTGGTAATGTACAGTTTCCCCACCCAGTACTTCCATCTTCTCTGGAGTGTATCACCTTTCCCATCACCTACCTCTTCTGGACATGTCCATAAGTCACTAAGCAGACAGGGATTTGGCAGGTATTTTCAAGGTTCAGTATTTCTGCCTCACTGTGATATACTTTATCATCATTTTGGTGTGGAATCCTTTCTGTATCATTATTCACTCTTCGAGCAGAATCCATTTTATACATTTTATGGCAGGCTTGTCCTAGACCCCATGCAAAGCAATGTAGCTAATGAAGTACCGAAAAAACTTAGTGCGTATCTATCAGTGGGTTCCTGTGAGTGAGGCTGCCATGGTAACACATTCTAAATTAAATGTACTGTAATTTAGATAAAGAGAAAAATAACTCTTTGTAACTCTGAGTAAACTCACATTTACCGAAACAGGAAGCTTATTGGATTTGTGGCTATTTTCTACTCTAGGTGACAGACTCAGAGGGCAGGGATTGTGGTAGATTTTCCTTTTTGCTCTATCCCTAGTAGTAGCCAGGGCCTGGCACATAGTAGGCATTCAATAAATACGTGTTGAATCGAGACATGAGTTTATAGTAATGTAAAAAAAAATCAGAGAACTCTTTGGATCAACTTCTTACAATGCCCTTGTAAATTTTTCAAATAAAATATTCAGCAAGGATGAATGAAATAACACGAAAATATATTGGATTTTAGTGGAAAGTGCTAAGCAAATACAAGCTATTATTAGTGTATGCTAAATAGTACAGGAGACTGGAAAAAGTTGCTAATTTATGAAATAATAATGGGCAGCACATTAAATGTGTGCTTTCATCCGTGATGTTTATGTTTATTTCAAGCATGCAAGCACTCTTTTTCTCCCCTTGGGTATTAATATCTTAAAATATGTTTTCTTACAGTATTCCTTCTACCAGCAGTTGCACGAACAAAAAAAGTCAGAAAAATTCTTCAAAGTTCTCTATGACCGAATGAAGGCTGCCCAGAAAGAGATAAGATCAACAGTGACAGTTAATACCATAGACTTAGGTAACAAAAAAAGGGATGATGACAATGAATTGATGACATCTGGTCCACGAATGAGAGGTAAAGAAATATTTGAGTACTTGGGGGTATAGAGAGAACAGGAGGGCACACAACTTCTAAGTCTTGCTGATCTTTGTCATCGCACTTACCTTGGTCTCACTGTCCCACCTGTGGTTCCATGTGTGGAGCTCCGTTCTTAAATTATCATGGCCACAGGGTTGACCTTGAAACAGCTGTGCAGGACCAAACTCAAACAAGGGATTATCAGAGCAAAGTAACTAGTGACATGAAAATGTTGGCTTTATAGTGGAGTGCACAGTAAAGAGCCAGTTGCCCAAACCTTTGGAGCATTGGTGAAGTCCAAACTTTAAGAATAGAAATTACAAGGGTTTCTGGGTGGCTTGGTTCGTTAAGCCTCTGCCTTTGGCTTGGGTCATGGTCTCGGAGTCCTGGGATCAAGCCCCACATCCAGCTCTCTGCTCAGCGGGGAGCCTGCTTCCTCCTCTCTCTCTCTGCCTACCTCTCTACCTACTTGTGATTTCTCTCTCTGTCAAATAAATAAATAAAATCTTAAAAAAAAAAAGAAGAATAGGAATTACAGTACCATACTTTAATGAAAGATTCTTGATATTTGGAATAAAAAAGTCATTGACGAAGTTAATATAAATCACATAAACATTAAGGTTTTGAAGTTTGCCATATTTTCCCCACCTTCTTGTATTAAAGAATTCTGGTATTTTATATTTATCAGAAAGACACAAGCCCTTCTAAAATTGGCAAAGCATTAACATCCTTTTTTTAATGTCCTATGCAAATTTCATATTTTAGTTGCTACTTCAGATTATTTGGGGGGAAATTGTTGCACCTTGTGTCAAGTGATTTTTAATTCAATTGTTAGAGAATTTGGGAACTGGTTGTCTTGTGTTTTAATTAGCAAAAGGAAGTTCCTTCAGAAATAAATAAGAGTACTGTTTGATTTCAGTAAGAGATTCATCATTACTTTTGAAAGAGGGAATGAAAGGGCAATTAACAGAAGCTTCTTCGGCGACATCCAAAGCATACTGTGCCTACCGAAGGGAAATGGATCCAGAAATAGACATTATGTGTGCAGGATCGGAAGCGGGAAACGCTGAGGAAAAGTCTGCGGAGGAAGTCACGATGAGCCCTGCGATTGCCATCATGCAGCCCATACTGCGGTTTCTTCAGCTGCTGTGTGAGAATCACAACCGGGAACTGCAGGTATTTGTTCTAGTTTGTGTAAAAGCTGAGAAGACAGCCTGTGACTGTAGGTAACTACGTTCAAATAAAACTAACGGGTCCTTTAGAAGAGAAAATAAAACCGATAGTGCTCTTCTGAGTTGGGAAGAAACATTTGCATCTAAGTGAAGAAAAATGCGGAGAAAACTCCTTTATGCGTGAAAAAAAAAATCAGGCTTGTGTATGATCGTCCATTGCAGCCTCAACTCCTATCTTTTTAGCCTCAGTTAGGGTCATTGAATCCTAGTGTTCTGGTATTTGTTCAGGAAGGTCACATTTGCCTCATCTATACCTTTCAGAGTTTTGTGGGTTTTTTGTTTTGTTTTGTTTTGTTTTTTTAAAGATTTAGTTTATTTTTTGACACAGAGAGAGAGATCACAAGGAGGCAGAGCAGCAGGAAGAGAGAGAAGGGGAAGCAGGCTCCCTGCTGAGCAGAGAGCCCAACAGGGGGCTCGATTCCAGAAGCCCGAGATCATGACCTGAGCCAAAGGCAGAAGCTTAACCCACTGAGCCACCCAGGCGTACCCCTTTCATAGTTTTTAAATTTTTTTTAAAGATAGATAGATAGATTGATTGATTTATATTTTTGAGAAGAGGGGGTGGGGCAGAGGGAGAAAGAGAGAATCCCAAGGACTCTTGCTAAGCGCCGAGCCTGATGTAGGGCTCCATCTCAAGACCTTGAGATCATGACCTGAGCTGAACCCGAGAGTCAGATATTTGATCAACTGAGCCACCCAGGCTCCCCTGCCTTTCATGGTTTTATAGCTACAGGCGCTTTCATCATTTCCAGCTCAATTCATATATCTTGCGTGAGATACAGACTCTGTTTCTACATCTCTATTAGAAACAGTTAATATAGAAGTGGATGTTTTAGGACAGTAAAGGTCGATACCTTTGTAGATGAATATAGTCCTGGTCTTACATCTTCTTTGGTACATTTTTCTTTGTCAAACAGCTGGACTGAGGAGTACCCAGGAATTTCGGGCTTTTGTTTTTTGCATTATTTGCGTGCTGCTTACGTCACAATGGCTTAACGACATGGGAGGTGAAATCGTCTGTAAGAGCACATATCCAGGATGAGGGAGAGCAGAGTTTGAAGCTGTGTTCTCTAGCTAGAACCTAGAGTGCAGGTATTCTGAGTTGGTAAGAGATGGTAGGTTAATACAAATGGAATTAAATATCCTCTAAGGACATAAGAAGCTCAGGACGTCGTGAATGGTAGAAACTATGGGTTTTGTGGACTACCCCATCACAATGTGGAGAGGGCTGCTACAGAGCTGCGGCAGGCAAAGGCCAGAAGTATTACTTCTGGAAGGAGGACACTGGAAATGCACCTACCTGCTCATCCTGGTCCGTGTGGTCTGTCCATGTAGGAGATAGGTGGATAGTATCTGATAAAAATATTTTTCTAATAGGAGTATGGGATCAAACAATTTGGGAAATGCTCCTATAAAATAGTTTTGAGGCTCTCAGGTGACTGAGTTAAGCAGCCAACTCTTGGTTTTAGCTGGGGTGGTGATCTCAGGGTTGTGAGATGGAGCCCCACATCGGGCTCCACACTCAGTGGGGAGTCTGCTTGAGATTCTTTCCCCGTCTCTCTCCCTGTCCCCCTCTGCTACTCCCCCCGACTTGTTCGCTCTCCTTCTCTCCCTCTCAAATAAGTAAAATGAAATCTTTAAAATACTTTTGTTTTAATAGACTAGGTAGTAGAATCATTCACAATAGCTATTATGTAGAAGGAACCCAGTGTCCATTGACAGATGGATCTACAAAATGTGGTATATGCATACAATGGAATAGTATTGAGCCTCACAAAGGAAGGAAAATATGCCATGTGCTACAACATGGATGACCCATTATGCCTCAAGTGAAATGAGTTAGTCACAAAAAGACAAATACTGTGTGATTCGATTTATATGACATACTTAAAGTAGTCAGAATGAGAGAGAGACGGAAAGTAGAGTAGTGGTTGCCAGGGGGAGAGAGGGAAGAATGAAGAGTTGTTAATTGGTATAGAGTTTTAGTTTTATAAGATGAAGAGTTCTAGAATCAGATGATGGTGATGGTAGTTCAGTGTTAAGAATTTATGTAATACCACTGAGTGGTACACTTAAAGATGTTTGAGAAGGTACATTTTATGTGTATTTTGCCATAATAAAAAATTGGAAGGCACCTGGGTGGCTCAGTCAGTTTAGCATCTGCCTTTGGTCAGGTCATGATCCCAGCATCCTGGGATTGGTCCTGTCTTCCTCTCCCACTCCCCCTGCTTGTGCTCTCTCTCTCTCTCTCTGTGTCAAATAAATAAATAAAATCTTTAAAAAAAAAAAACAACTAAAAAAAAAGTAAGTGGTGGAAATAAATTCAAATAAGTAAATTAAATAATAAATTCAATTAATAAAAATAAGTAATAGATAAAAATAAACATTTCCCCTCTCTGCTTACCTTTCACTAGATTTACTCATCCAAAGAAATTACTCTTAACAGATTATACTTCCTTCCAGGGACTTTTATGCACATAGAAGCATATTAATCTGTAAATGTAAAATCTTTTTGAAAACTCAGATTATGTAATGTTCCTCAGATTATGTGATGTTACTTTCCATTTAGTAATACACCTTATTACTAGATTTTGTTTATATTAGTACATACTGAATTACCTCATTTTTATAGCTTTGCAATATTCTAATGTTTGGATATACTGGTATTTGTTAAATTGGTCACATTATGACAGGTAGATATTGTTTCCAGTTTTTGCTATTATAAGAAGTGTGCAGTAAATCTTTTTGTAGTCATGTGTGTGCATCATATATAGAGAGAGATGTTATATATTGCATATATATATACACATATGTGTGTGTGTATACATATATATATAAATAACTTAGGAATCAGAACTGTATGTTAAATGAATATTTTAATAGGGGCTTCTAAGTTGCCCTCCACAATGGTTGTATCATTTATTGTTTGAAGCGGTACTGGTTGTGAGGGATCATTTACTTGAAAATTGCTTCTCTCCCTGATGAACTTCTTTCTAGCTTCTTTTTTCCTTCTCCTTTTCCTATTATTTATTTTTTGCCTTCTCTGTATAGTTTTGAGGTAATGACATTGTTATGAACTATACTGATAAATTTAGATTCTTGAGGAAAAAACTGGAAGCTTTTTTCTTAAACCTAAGGGAAATTTAATAAATGTGAACACTTTCTTATAAAGAGCAATTCTATTCCACATTGCCTTGGGGATATTTTTGAGTCAGAAAAACACACATAGTGAGAGAGCTGAAAGCAATTAGCACAGTGATTTCTTTTAACTCCTCAGGTATATTTTCTTTTGCTTTCAGAACTTTTTGAGGAATCAAAACAACAAAACAAATTATAACCTCGTCTGTGAGACCCTTCAGTTTTTGGACTGCATCTGTGGAAGTACCACGGGTGGCCTGGGCCTGTTGGGTCTCTACATCAATGAGAAGAATGTAGTACTGGTCAACCAGACTCTGGAGAGCTTGACGGAATATTGCCAGGGCCCATGCCATGAAAATCAGGTAACCGTGAAAGCAGTTCTTCACGCAGAAGTATTCATGACTAATTAGCAAAAGGATCAAACTGGTGAAGGAGCCAAGCTTTGTCCACATGTAAAAGATCTTTCTTGCTTTGCCAGATATTTTTACTCTTCTCACGAAACATACAAAGACTGAATTCTGGACTAGTAAATACTATGCCCTATTTTTATTTAATTTTATCATAAAAGAAAATTCCCATGAAAATGTTCCAGATATAAATCAGACCTACCGAAAAGAGTGAAATGTGTTTCTTCACCGTTGCTCAGTTTTCATCTCTTTCTCAGGATTTGTGAAACACACTCCCTTTGGCTTCTACCACTCCATTGTGGTGTGTCATATATATTAGTCTCCTTTAGACTCGCAGTAAACCTATGAACATTACAAAATAGGTCTTATTGCTCCCATTTTGTGGAAGAATATGTTCTGACCCAGAGATGAAGTGATGTTCCACAGCCTCAGAGTGAGAGAATCAGTATATTGTAGAGCCATACTTAAAACTCAGGACTTTTGATTGGGTCTAAGTAGAGTGCTCTTTTGACTACATTACGTTTTCAAGGGTAAAATTTTACCTCTCTTCCAGAAGGTTTGCCTGATTCCATTTTCTTGGACATCAAGGACATAGAAGACAGGACACTTGAGGGCATAGAAGATAAGACACTTGAGCTAGTCAAGAGCGGGTAGTCACCTGAGAGTTTGTTAATTGACTGTTCACAAACACTTAAGTGTTATGGGGCTATCATTGCGAGCATGGATTCAGCCTGGAAGAAAAGAGTTTTCGAGTGGTAAACATCTCTGGATATAAATCTTAAAGAAGCCATCAAGACTGAACATCGGTGCATAACATAGAAAAGAAGTGTGTGTGGGGGAAACAGGCTGCTTTTCTATTGCAAATTATGAAATATGCACACACACGTATAAACAGGTACACACATATGCATGCCTAGGTATGTAGAATAAAAACTCAACATTTATTGATGTAAAGAATTTGTTGTGAGGATACTGCCTCCCTCTGTAATGTGCATATTACCCAGTAAAGGAGGTAACAGATTTTACCCTAGGTTTTCCTGGATTATATTTCAGTCTCCTAGGGTAATGATACAAAGAAACTTAACTGTGGAAAGTTGAGGAAAAATATACAAATTTGGAAACTTGGTTTTGTTGTTGGAAAAAACATGTATATCTATTTTATTAAGCACGTATTCCCCACTTTTGGTCTTATAAAAAGATGAAATTGAGTTTTAAAATTAATTTACTAAACTAAGCTCTAAAAGTACAAACCTAATAATAAAAAAACCAATAGTAATAAATAATGATAATAAACATGAATCCCTCATACTCTAAAAATATAGTTTATTTGAACCCCAACTTCTGAAAATATGTGGGAGAAAAGATGGTTACCAGAAAATTCCAGAAATGATCTGCAAATTGATTCCCTCTAAGTCTAGCAAGTATCTTAATAATCAGAAGAACCTCAGGAAATGTGGAAGATGGATGGAAGACACCTTTCCTTTGTGTCCGGGGAGTAAAAAATTCTTTGTGCAAAGGGAAAAATGAAGCCCATTCTGAAAGATAATGGTTATTTCAGAATTACGTTGAGTTTACTCTTTCTCTTTTAACTCACCTGGTTTCCATTTTTTGGATCCATTGATACTGGCTGCTACATCGTAATGTGTGGTTCCACAAATTCCAACCCACAGGTTTCTGATGCTCAAGTTCTATCCATTGCATTAAGTTCAGGATCCTAGCACAATAGACCCTAGCCTTCAAAATACTGCTTATCTCTCAGGATGTTTTATAAACTTTCCCCAAGTCAGGTCCTTCTATAAATCACTCAGGTTGAAAGACTCTGCAGAACTTGTCTTCCACCACCATACCAGACAGATGTCCCCAAAATAATAGAAGGCTCCTGTCTTCCTTGTCTGCTGCCCCCAGAGGTGCAGTGGCATCATGTGCAACTCACTCAATATTAAGTAGCAGCTGAACTGATAAGCCCTATCAGTGCCAATGACATTGACATACCACAAACATACCACGTGGACACTCCTTTCCTAAAGAGGAATATTCTCTTAGCCAGGAGAGATCAGATCTTAAAATTCTGAATTTAAGACACTAACTTTTCTATTGGCGGGTATATTAGAATTTGTTGTCTGGAAGAATATTTAACTTCAGTTTTGAAGTTCTTTGAAATTCTATAAAAAATGGTTCATTTTAAAAATCTCTATTTACACACATTGTCTCTTTCAGTGTCCTGCATTCAAAGCCATTTAATCAATACTAATCAATTAAAAGATTTATTATGAAAGGATAAGTCAAATTTAAACCCTTGACTTAATCTCAAAGTTAAATCTTAATTCTGTTTTAAAAGTCACTAAGGTGACTGTTCTTTTATGTCAGATGATGTCTAGCACTTTTATGTTGTAAGTAAAACGTTGTTCGTAAACATTTTGTTTTCCAGACGTGTATTGCTACTCATGAATCAAATGGGATTGATATCATCATTGCTTTGATCCTAAATGACATAAACCCTCTGGGTAAATATCGAATGGATCTGGTGCTCCAACTAAAGGTAGACTAAATCCACTATTTGGATGGCGGGGGTGACATTTTCTATATAAAACTTCATTTCAGAATTGGCTCTGAATCCTCTAGTAGCTCTTGTAAAAACCCAGGTATTATCATCTGTTCAGCTAATGAATTGACAGAAAGGGAGAGTGAAAGTACAATGTGCACTAAATCCCTAACAAAAGTCCAATAAGCTTTGAGGTAGTATCAGTCAAGGGTACTTTACTGAAAGTTCTTTTAAGTAGCCACTTTGTTTCACTATTTCTCTTTGTTTTTATTGTATACTTTTTATTATACAGAAGAAAAAATGTGTTAAACATTCATTATGCCATATATTTTTAATTCATCTAGACTATAGAATCCTATCTAGCAAGTCACAATGAATTAGACCATGTAAAAGAAGGGCTGCATTTTAGTGTCATGGCTCTCTTCTCTCAAAAAGCTGGTTTCTTTTACATAAGAATTGTGGTTTTTGGTCAAATACTATTACCAGTGTTTACACTCCCTTGGAGAAGCTGCTTTAACTTAAGCTGTGTGCATACTTCCCAGTAGTTCCATTTATCAGAGCCTAGGAAGAAAATGACATTTAAAAAAATTTCTTCAACTTTTTCTTTAAATGGAAATAGACAAATGAATATACACAAGAAGCTATATAAATAAATTATATACTCAAAGCTATATAAATAAATTATAAACTCAAAGGCATGATATTCAATACAGATGAATTAATAAAGATCACATTACTGTGTTTAGTGTTAAAGAGGTAAAAAAGAAAAAACGGTTAAATATAATTTTTCTGTAAAGATAGGTCCGTCCAGTATCAGAACAAATATTTTTTTTTTTTTGAGGGAGAGAGAGTACACATGCATGAGTGGGGGTGGGGGTGCAGAGGGACACAGAGAGAGAATCTTAAGTAAACTCTGCGCTGAGCATGGAGCTTGTGTGGGGGCTCAATCTCAGGACCCTGAGGTCATGAATTAAGCCAAAAGCATGAATTAGGCACGTAACCGACTGAACCACCCAGGAGCCCCTAGCAAATACAGTTTAATTAAATTTTGTATCAGTAAATTTATGGCCAGAGAGAATAGAATTGTAGATCTTGTTTCTAAATGTAGATTAGATATGTAATGGAACGCACATATGTCTCTTTTATGTGAAGATTGTGCTAGGGGCTCCTAATAAGCAAATGTTTCTTTTCATAGACAAGGTGAATTTTTATTTTTTTACTGTTTTCATTGGCAATATGTATAAGCCTTGAGTCTTTCTGTTCATAGAATAGAACTAAGGTGATCCTTATATCGATTGAATTTGTGTCCTTTTCCCCATGAGCATTATGTTTTTATTAGTGAAGCCAGCCTCGTCCTATATGACAGACAGCTTCAGCTGAGTTACTAGAAAAATGTTTATTTCCCCTTAAATTCATCTTTAATCACAATTCATAAAGAAACAACACATAGAAGCCTTGGCCTTTGGCTCTTTAAAACCTTTATTGGCCTAAAAACTACCTTTAAATCTCATTTTTATTTGGTATAACTT
Organism: Mustela putorius furo; assembly: GCF_011764305.1. Taxonomy (NCBI): domain Eukaryota; kingdom Metazoa; phylum Chordata; class Mammalia; order Carnivora; family Mustelidae; genus Mustela; species Mustela putorius. The sequence goes on along the minus strand of NW_025422368.1, from coordinate 23,054,580 downwards.
AATGGAGAAAAATACTGAGTGATTGATTGATTTGAAAGGGGGAGGGGCTGAGGGAGAAGAAGAGAATCACAAGCAGACTCGCTACTGAGTGCAGAGTGGGGCACAGGGCTTGATCCCACAACCTTAAGATTATGACCTGAGCTGAACCCAAGAGTCAGATCCTTAGCTGACTGAGTGAGCCACCCAGGTGCCCTGTGATTCATCCATTTAAAACAAAGTATTAAAAAAAAAAAAAAAAAAAACCAAGTGTAGGCATACAGATTATTTACAAATCCAAACATATGTAAAAAACTAAATGATGGGGTATTACTTGAGAGTATGTAGATAGTTTTAGCTATTTAATGAAAATGCTTTTTTGAAAAAGGACTATTTAAAATTTCATTTGTTACTAATCACTATTTATGTATATGTTTTTGAAATGTGATGTTGGTTAAATCAAGGTGTATATAACATACCAGGTAAATGGACTTGACTTGAAATATTTAAAATATAGTCTTCTACTTAAAGAACAAGGCATGTGTGCCTTTCCCAACAATCTGTGAAGCTCTGTATATAATGGCCAATATGAGAACAACGCTTTTAAAACAGAATAATATATATTGCCAGATTTTAGGAGGCTTCCATGGGTAGAATGCTTTTAATTATAAAATCTCTGTAACATCAAAGAGTAACTCATATTAAAAAATGCTAAATTAAGGTTTATTTTGTATCATTCATCCTTAAATTTAATTGTTTAATCATTTATACTTTCATTTAAAATTTTAAGTATATTTAACTCTGCATATTCATTTATTGTGAAGTCTTATGCATTTTTTCATGCATATGTCTTGTTCTTTAACTTTTAATTTACATTTCATGACTAACCTGTGACTGCAAAGTTTTGAATTTGTAAATAGGTTTTTTTTTTAAAGGTCTCTGGCTTCCTTTGGAAGAAAATCTTCTATTAACACTAATGCACACATTTGATTTCTTAGTGTATATAGGTTCATGTACTTTCAATTTGATTCAGATTTGAGGTCATTTACAAGATTTCTATTCTTTGAAGATAGTGTGAAAAGATTGGTTGGAAAAAAATTGTATCGCCACTGGTATTCTAAAATTGGATGTATTTTTAAGCTATTATGTATTGGGCCTCCTAAATGAGGTTCATTAGAGAATACTGTTCATGTTGCCAAGGTTTGAGCTTTGAGTTCTGTGGGGTCAGTTCAGATTACTCTGATTACTCCACTAATCATGGAGCCTTGTTATTTTAGGTATGTTGTTTGTATAGGATGCTACATTACAAAAATGGATTTTAGGATTGATGCAAATCTGCAAAAATTGAAAATGAACCATAAAAAAATAATGCCACTTCCCTTACAAAATACTAATTTTTTTTTTCAGGATGGGTCTATGACATTGTTACCATCATCACCAGATATCATTGCTTCTAATATTAGTTTTAAAGATAATCTTTAGGCTGCAGTCCTAAAAGAACAAAATAGTTGGATAGAATTTGGTACTAAGCTACTCAGTCAAGTTAATTTGTACAAATTTAACACAATTTTTGTGATGAATGTCTACATATATCAGACAGCTGATTCAATTCAAGTTTTTTTCCTACAGGATGTTAATTTTGAGTCACTGAGAAACATCTTAAAGACATTAAATGTTACTTTTCTTGTGCTCCTATCAAAGATTGTGTGTGGCACTTGAGATTTTTATCTACATAAATATTGCAAAAACACTGTAGAAATATGTCCCAGGTAACTTTTTATCATTTCACAGTTTGCCATAATTCTGGGGCAGTGCTATTGAAAACAGTGTAAAGAAACATCTTTCCAAATGTTGAGGATATTGTGCTTTGTGTGATAAGACTTTGTATAATTCTTTGGATTATAAATCAACTTTATCAGAAATATTAATGGTATCTACAGGTTAAATGTTTGAGAATATATGCTTATAAAAGAACTGGAAACATCAAAGACAACACAGACTATTTTTAGCCTCTATTAAACAAAAGAAAATATTGTTTTTCTATAACACAGATGGTAAACATGTTGCATATTACTGCCGAATAATGAGACCAGTAAATTATTACCAGTAAATTCTTATTTTTACTTCTAACTCATGAATTTAAAATTTTATAGATTAATACTCAGTAATTATTGCTCATATTTATTAAAAATTTTGATATGGTAATACATATTCATGTTTTGCACAAAAAGCAATTGTGCTAAGTTCTTTAAATTATATACCATTTCTGTAAAGTACATCATTGATACTGCTTCACATTACCATCTTGTAAAATGGCATCAAGACAATGTCTATTTAGAAAATGGTGATGGAAAATAGTGTATTTTAAAGCATTATATATAAGGTTTTGATTTTGTATTGAAAACAGCCTTTCACCAATATTTAAAATATTCTTTGGAATACAACTCTCATGACTCATTTTTTTAATTTTGTGTTGACAATGGAATAAAACCTTCTATATTAAAATGTGAACTAGCCAAATGAAATTAGCAATTTAAAGTTGTGTTTGTTTGTTTTTTTAAAAAATGGTCCTGGTAATATCAATTAAAACAAACAGGGATAGTTAATCCATGAAATAAGCTTTGCCTGTGCATTAACTCAATCTGTATCTCTAGAACAATGCGTCTAAGCTTTTGCTGGCCATTATGGAAAGCAGACATGACAGCGAGAACGCGGAAAGAATTCTTTTTAACATGAGACCCAGGGAACTGGTAAGAAAACTTTTTTTAAAAAAATATTTTATTTATTTATTTGACACAGAGAGAGAGAGAACCCAGGTAGGCAGAGAGGCAGGTGGGGGAGTGTGGGGAAGCAGGCTCCCCACCAAGCAGAGAACCCGATGTGGGGCTCCATCCCAGGGCCCCGAGATCACGACCTGAGCTGAAGGCAGAGGCTTAACCCACTGAGTCACCCAGGCACCCCAAGAAAACTTTTGAAACTGTATTAATAATGTTCAACCTAAAAGGGATGAATTTGCAGTATGCATGTCAGGGAAAAGGTGGCTTTTTCTAGTGGCTTCCACTACCTCACCAGGGCATAATGGCACATCACAGCTTACTTTTGCAGGTGACTCAGGAGGCCCCATCATGGCAAAGCCTGTGTGATTTGAGTCCTTACTTCATTGGTTTTATCTTCTCTAAGCACTTTTCCTAATCAGATTGTCACATCTGTTATACTATGTGAAAATTCTTTTTTTGCCAGAAAAAAAAAATAAGTGTGCTTTAGTTTGTGTATTGGAATATAGGAAAAAAGTGTCTAAAAAATGTTTGTACTCCTCAAAAATTTTATTTATACCTCTTTCTGAACAATAAAAATAAGGCCAATTCCTTTTGAACTTGTTTCTATCAGTGAAATGTTGTGCCATGCTTGGCCTAAAGGAAACTATATGAAGACTTGATGGGGATTCTGCAGAGATCTTCTTATTGTAGAAGTTATATTTTCCTCCTCAGGTACATGGAAATTAGGAAGTAATATCAGCATGCTTTAAAAGCACTGAGTTTCTTTTTCTTTAATTTTAATTCCAGTGTAATTAAAATACAGTGTTATATTAGTCTCAGGTACACAATATAGTAATTCAACAATTCCATATATCACCCAGGACTTGTCACAACAAGAGCTCTCCTTCATCCCCATCACCTATTTTACCCCATCCCCATCCCCACCTCCCTTCTGGTAACCATCAGTTTGGTCTCTATAGTTAAGAGTATGTTTCTTGGTTTGTCTCTGTCTCTGTCTCTCGCTCTCTCTCTCTTTTTTTTTTATTTGCCTTGAAAGCACTGGGTTTTAACAACATTGCAAACATTCTCAAACCCACATCACTTGGTGGTCACATGACTAAGTCCCAGTCTTAGGAGCACCGCTGTTGGTACTATGGGGAGTTTTATTGAAAGCATTCTTTTGCTCTTTCAGAGTGAGGAATGGTGTTGAGGAGGGCTAATAAAGATAAATGTAAGAAGTAATTTTATTTAACACATATTTATAGAGAGTCTCATATCTGTAAGGCAGGGGGTTAAGAGAAGCAAGATATTCTCTACTCTTATGGTTGAATGGGGCAATGAGTTATGTGTTCATTCAACAATAGCACTGTACAAGAGCCTTTGAAAATACTCTCTTCTCTGCCTACACCTTTATCTCATGTGACTCACCGTCAGTCTCTTGCCTGAGTTCATGCCCCTGCTCTGTTTTCACTTAGTGTCTCACACTTAGTGCTGTTGTAGAACTTTTTCATTCACCTCTTGATGTGCTGACTCTCTCACGGGACAGTGAGCTCCTAGAGGAGGGTGCGTACTGTATTATACCCGGTGGGGGGTACATACTGTGTTATACCCACTGTTGGGTCCTCAGTGCAGTGGACAATGTCCAGCTTCACTTGTCCCTGTTACCCAGTGGGCACTGAGTATATAATGGATGGTTATCAGGGTTCCGGAGTGTCCTAATTCATGGGAACTTTGGCATTGTGAACATTCACACATCAAAGGAAGACTTTTCAAGGAAGTAGACAATATTGTAGGAAAATACTTTCATATTCATTTAAATGAAGGTGGTTACCAAGGTCATTCTCATTTATAGTTCTTTTATGCTTTTCAAGTCTTAGGAAGTGTTCCAGTTTTTAATTATACCTCATAAACAATGTAAATGCTTGTTGTTTGTAGCATTTCAAATCTTGTTCCTTTTTTTTTTTTTTTTTTTTTGATAGGTGGATGTGATGAAGAATGCCTATAACCAAGGACTGGAATGTGACCATGGGGAGGATGAGGGCGGAGATGATGGTGTTTCCCCAAAAGACGTTGGACACAATATCTATATCCTGGCTCATCAGGTGTCACATTTTATATCTTATATTATTGCTAATCTTATCAATTGTGTTTTGTGTCATGACTTGTTATATTTTCAAGTTCTGGTCCCATTATTTATATAATACCTGCCCCCTTGCTCTGGGCCATGGAGAGGGAAAACGTTCCCAGAATGCCCAGTTGTGTTCCCAGAGCTATGCCAAGTGTTGATTCATAAGAAAAATGATACTTGACACCAAAAACTACTGGGCCAGGAGACAGAGACAATGCCAGGTCAGAGCCAGAGAAACAGACAAACCATGACAACAAATGGAAGCTTCAAGGAGAGAGGAGGAGAGGCCAACTGAAAAGATAGAGTGTGAAATAAGGGGGGTACATTTGGTCTAATCAGGACAAACCTTGGAGATGCCTTCTGGCCTCTTTGAGTTAGAGTTTGGCATGTCAGAAGTGGCAGCCTCTAACTAGTTTCCACTAGACTTCTAACAAGGATGAGGCTAAATTTTAAAATTCCTTTGGAAGATCCATTTCTATTCTATAGTTCTTGATGAACACAGGCACTTGATAGATGTTGTGTGAGGAATTTAATTTTATTAACATGAAGATCAGCTTTAAATTTGTATCATCTAATGCAGATTTGCTTAGAAGTTAAACATTTTAAATGTACAGTGCCAATTTGATTTTGTCTGTAGCAACTCCCTCTTTTTTATGGGATACAGTCCTAACTCTGTAGACTTTCCCCAACCTGCCTTTCTAGTCATCTTCTCGCATGGTCTACCTCTCTCTCTTCCTTCTTTCCCATACAGCTTACCGGTAACTGAACACACACTGATACATATAAAGTACATGGATTTATTCTCACTTTTTAAAAATTTTTCCAGTTTTATTGAGATATAAAGGACATATACAGCACTCTATCTGTTTAAAGGTGTTAAAAAGTTGCTTTTCAGACACTTCTTTCCCTTCTCTATAGAGCTGTATAAAGTATGTAAACTCAAGCGTAGTCTTCACAAAAGATTCTGGGAAGGAGTCGGATTTTAAAATATATTAACAAAAGAAGCTGCTCTGATTTTTTAAATACAGTTCAATCACTGGAAGATTTGGGGGCCTCTCATTGTATAGCAAAATGCGTATGTAGACCGGACACAGATAAGGGCAGATGGGTTATAGCTAGAAAGACAAAAGAGAATTTTAGGTATTGAGGAACTGAAAGCCAGAAGGAAGAGCACATTAAAGGAAGAACACAGAGGTTTACGAGGTAGAAAAGGTGCCATTTTAATTTTATTTTTTTAAAAAAGATTTGTTTATTTGAGAGAGAGTGAGGGAACACAAGCAGGGGGAGCAGCGGTCATAAGGAGAGGGAGAAGCAGACTCCCCGCTGAGCAGAGAGCCCGACATGCAGCTCCATCCCAGGACCCTGGGATCATGACCTGAGCCAAAGGCAGACGCTTAACCCACTGAACCACTCGGGCGTCCCAAAGCTGTCATTTTAGAGAGAAAGAGAAATTCAGGTGACAGGAATTGAGTCACTCTAGACAAGGAATGACTAAAGATTGAACGTGAGTGGAAAGAAAAAAATGTCACTGGCTGAAAACGAAAATCAAATTGGCTACTAGGAGGAAGAGAAAAATGTGATGGCCCAGCATGTGCCTGGGGAAGGAGCTATTTCAGAAGCTGTAGCATTGTGGAAGGAAAACAACAAGGAAGAGTGGGCCAGAGTGAGCAGTGAAAATTTTAGAGGAAGGAAGTAGGGGAATTCAGCCGCCCATGTTTTCTTGACTGAAACCTGGTCTCACTCTGTCTGGAGAAATGTCCCCTCTTGCACGAGTGAGCGGCGACACAAACAAGTCCTGACCTGACAGGCTTGCAGTGGGAAATGAACAACCAGCCTGGCTAAGCCAGCCTTGGAACCAGAAGAGTGGCAGATGTTTGAACCAATCACCCCCATCCGTGAAGAGGAGGTTTAAAAATGCCATCTCAGATTACCTGTATAATGTGTGGAACAGTACAAATGTCAAGGTCAAAGAAGAGACTTTTCTAGGTCAGTTCATTTTTAAGCAGATGAAGTGTAAGAGTAGAGGGTACAGATTTTAGAAACAGGCTATGGAGGGTGTGGAGGAGAATGGAGAATGAGTATGAAGAATGCCAGAGCTGTCATAGCAGGAAGGATAATGATAGAAAATATAAAAATGATATAAAATATGAAAATATGAAGTTAAAAATGCAGATGGCATAAAGGGTAAATGATCTTGATGGGTTTAAATTTATGACAGTGCTTGGAGAGAAGAGATGAGATTCAAAGACAACGGTGGAGTTGTCTAAGGAGTGGGAATTCAGTAGTAAAAAAGAGGAGTAATAGGATACAATTTACTGAAACAAAGAGATGAAATCACAGATGGGAAAATGGCTTGAATGGAGAGAAACCTCTATATAGAGGTTTCTTAATTTTGCAAAACCAAATCGTTGAAAAAGCAGTAGTTTGTAGAGCTGGGATTGTACAACACTGAGATACATGAGTAAGCCAGACGGAGTATAGGGAAGAGGGAAATTCTGAATTGCTGAACACTCTAAGCCTTGGGATTCAGTTGTAAGAGTAACTATGAAATGAGAGTAAGTGTGCGTTCTTTGAGGAACTCAAAAACGGGATAGGAGTGGCAGAATATATAAAACGGTATATGTAACTGTGTAGTGTTAAGCAACTGTCTGCTTATTTTCTTAGAGTGACACAGAACATTGTTACCTTCTTACTTTTTAAGGTATTCTCTTGGGTGACTCCTCCCACTATTGTGTGTGTGTGTGTGTGTGTGTGTGTGTGTGTGTGTGAAAGAGAGAGAGAGAGAGAGAAACTCAGTTTTCACTCAGAGAAGAGAGCCCACTGTGCTTTTTTCATCTTTCCACAAGTGACTCCTTTGGGGTTCTCTAGGCTGGCATGTTACATTGGTTTCTTGGGAGGCCAGCCATGGTTGCTGAGTACCTTATGAATCTGCTGTCCAAGCAACAACCACACCAGAGAAGAGGGGTCATGTGCTTTGCTTTCAGGAGAAGCCAGGTAGGAGTGCTCCAAGGGTTTGGTTGAACCCCGCTTTTGCTGCTTTCACTGTGGGTATGGAATTATTTGTCCCCTGAATGCTGATGACCATGCAGATTGGTTTCTGCCTTTGCACAGTTCAGTAATTCCAAAACCAAGGTTCAACTTCCTCCTTGTTTTACTATAATCATCTTTTGTACAGACAGTTTATTTTCGTGCACTCAGACTTTCAATTTTTGTTGTTGTTCTTTTCATGGTAGTGAGGTAGTTCTGCTTTTTCTACCGTGACATCCTTTTTAGCCCTTCCTGTGGTTGGTGTTACAAGAAACAAATAATGCTTCTTTCTTGTAAGTGTCTTGTCTGATCTACATAAAACTATAAATACATCAAAAAGGGAATTTCTTAAGTTCTACTACTATGGTGCGTGCAGAACATTTCCTGAAAATTCAGCTAGGGGTCCTTTTTGATTTTGTGCCATCCACATGTTCTCCTTCCATATCTCTGCCTTGTCTTTCTGCTGTGGGCTTCTTCTTTTATATTTTGCCTTCTTACTGTTCCTTCTCCTCTTTATTCCTGCCTTTCTGTAGAATAGTCACTGCCTACAATCTAGGACATTCTTCAGTACTTTGTATGCACTTACCATGTATTAAACCATATTGTTTTTCTGGTCCCATGTAGCAATTGCTGTTTTTCCATCTGAAAAACTTGATCCCCCTCTAGCTTTATTGAGATATAATTAACACATAACATTTATAAATTTAAGGTGTATAATGTGTTGGTTTGACGTATTTATATGTTGCAAAAGGATTAACCACCATTAGCTTCATCCCATTGCATCATTATTTCCTTTTTGGTGAGAACATTTAAGATACAGTCTCTTGGCAACATTCACTATATGGGATTACAGGAGTATTTGCTATAGTCACCATGCTGCACCTTAGATCCCCAGAATTTGTTACTCTTATAACTGGAAGCATATACATTTTAACCAACATCTCCCCATTTCTCCCAGCCTTCAGCCCCCTAGTAACCATCATTCTACTCTCTGTTTCTCTGGCTTCCACATTTTTAGATTCCACATATAAAAGATCATATGATATTTCTCTTTCTCTGACTTATTTCACTTAGTGTAATGGACCTCAAGTTCCATCCAAGTTGTTGCAAACGGCAGGAACTCCTTCTTTCTCATGGCTAAGTAATATTCCATATTGTGTGTCTATATATACACACCACATCTTCGTTATGCTTCATCCCTTGATGGACACTTGGATTGTTTCCATATCTTGACTATTGTGAATAAGTCTTCAGTGAACATGTAGGACCCTTTAGTTCAATACCTACTAGAATTAAGATGTATATGGAGAAAAGTATTAATGAACAAGCCTTTGGAAATCAGAAATGACCCTAACCCCTGGCTCATAAGGCAAGAAAGGATGGATCACTTTAACTGGCTATGTGAAATTATTTTTAAAATACAGTTTTTAAAAATTTTCATGAGTGTTTCCCTATGTCACTAAATGGTCTTGGAAACATAATTTTACTGTCTGCATAATCATTCATTATTTGAATGTGCCGTAATTTATTTAAGCACTCCTATTGTTGGACATTAGGTTTCTAATGTTTTTGATATTATAAATTATGCTGTGATTAGCATCCTTATACATTAATCTTTGTCTGCTACACTGATTACTTCCCTAGGATAAATTCCAAGAAGTTTAATTACTAGGTCACAGGTAGTAACTATTTTATGGTTTGATGCATATCATAAAATTGTTATCATAAAATTCCAAATGTGTGATGGTACTAATCTTACTCAATCCTAAAATTACTATCATTTAAAAAAAAATTTGCCAAACTTACAGTGTTTGGAACATAGTGACCACTTCACCACCATTTGTTAAATGAATCAATGAATTATAGTTGAAAGGTGATCTCACTTTATTTTTTTTTAAAGATTTTATTTATTTATTTGACAGACAGAGATCACAAGCAGGCAGAGAGGCAGACAGAGAGGGGGGAGCATCTCTACATGCTGAGCAGAGAGCCTGATGCGGGGCTCGATCCCAGGACCCCAGGATCATGACCTGAGCCGAAGGCAGAGGCTCCAACCCACTGAGCCACCCAGGCGCCCCAGGGATCTAATTTTAATTCACACTTTTTGGATTACCAATAAAATAGACTCTTTTTTTTTTGAGAGAGAGAGAGTGAGAGAGTGGGGGAAGGGGCAAAGGGAGAGAATCTCAAGCAGACTCCCCACTGAGGCAGAACCCAACATGGGGCTTGATCTCATGACCCATGAAATCATGACCTGGGCTGAAACCAGTGCTCAGCTGCTCAACTGACTAAACCACACAGACTAAACCACACAGGTCCAAATGGACCCTCTTTTCATGTTATTTAGTGTTACTTTTTTTTTTTTTGTGAATTGAAAATGTGTTTCTCCATTCTTCTGACAGGGTTCATTTTGTGTTTGTGAATTTTAATTAACAGTAACAAATCTTAGTCATAGTAGCTATATCTACTTCTTCCTGATTAATAGCTTCTTAATGTTTTAATGATAGGTTTCTTCTTCCCGTTGAGATCTCTTAAACACTCACTTCGATTTTCTTCTGGTGTATAATGAATTAAGTTAAGTATTTGACTGTATAATCTTCCCATGTCATAATGCAGAAATAATAAAAAAGCAATTTCTGAGGTTAAGCTATCTCTGAGGGTATAGCCCCAGATTTAGTAAGAAGAGGAGTTTATAAGGGCAGGGTTTATAGGAGTCACATGAATGTGATATAGAGCATGGGTCATAGAGAGAGCTTTAGCAGAATAGGTCAGGGCCAACTCCAGACCATCTTCAGGGTCAGACTGGGCATGTGAGTGAGCACTGGGGGAGCAGGTGAGCCTGGGACAGCCTGGTGATCCTCTTCCAAAGCAGGCAGCCTTTACTCACATCTGCTAACTTTCCAATTCAGATTATAGACCCGAGATTTCCACTTCTTTCAATATTTCAAAAGAAACCTGAATTCTGAAATTTTTTAAAAATGTAAGCTCTCTTAATTTTTAAATGTTGACAGTTCATTTGGTATTTTTAAAGACACTGAGCAGTCCAAGCAGAACTCAGCAGCAAGTGGAATGTTGCCCACGATCCATAGTTTGCCACTTAGAGACTAGAGGATCCAAATTTCTCATTGATTCTTTATTCAATTCCATGAATCTTTTGAGTGTCTGCTAGATGCCAGGCTCTGGGCTGGATATTAGGAGTACGGCTGTGAAGAATAATGGGAGATCAGCTCCCAGGGAATTTACATTGTGACTGGGAGCAACGATGAGTAGACAGACCAGACAGACAGCAGAGAGTGTTACAAGCCGTGCAGTGAGTGAGAACAGGGTGTGAGGAAAGGCAGTTCTGGAATGCTAGTGTAGACTGCTGATCCGGAGGGATTTCTCTGAGGAGCTGAAATTGAGGCTTGCTCTGAGTGAGCAAGTAAATGCCGGGAGTATGAAATGGAGAGATATGGGGGGACATCCCAGAGAATGGCTCGAAAGTGTCAATGAACTTGGCATGTTTAGAGAAACAAAAGACCTGTGTAGCTAGACCTTCAACCAGCCGTTAACACTCGAATATTGTAATAATCATATAAATGCACCTGAGGCTCATTTATTATAAGATAGTCATTCAAGAACACTTATATTAGGCATTGTTTCAGTTGCTAAAATGGAAAGATGAATAAAGATGCTATCCTGAAGCTCATAATAATAGGCTTTTGTTAAAATAGAGGTAGGCATGAGATGCATGTTCCTAGGAGTCAGGAGAGGATTCATGGAAGCGGTGATACTTGAACTGAATTTCGAAGGATAGAAGGAGGGGCGGGGAGCACATTCCATCAGAGGCAACAACTTCAGTGTTTTAGAGAAAGGAACTTCTTTTGAGAATATTGATAGGGTTCTTGTGTGGTATCTGTTGATGTCTTCATGTGAAATGAATTATAATAATTTATATTAAATCAACATCTTTGATAACTGTGAAGACCTCTAATAAATGTTGCTTGAATGAAATAAGTGAAAGAATGAAAAATGGAGAAATGAATGACTAGGACATGACATACTCTAAAACTTTAGTATTTTTAATTTCAGTATTATAACAAAAAAGCTGAATACAGATAATTTCTTGTTATCATCATGGTCAAAATTAATGATAATTTTTTCCACTGGAGTGTAAATTCTATGTGCATAGACACAATTTGTTTTTTTGGTCCCATGCCAACTATGTACTTTAGCATATAGTAGACACTCAAGAAGAGTCTGGGGAATAATTTCCTATGAAAATTCATGCAGGCTGATAATATTTTCATGTAATACAGGTACTGGGTAAGATTAAGAGCATCCTACCACACTGGTATTAGCATGCTGGCAGTCAAGGATCTCATTCAGTTCCTATGGGCTTTTTAATTTTGTAGAGCACTCTTTACCAATCATGTCAGCAAATCCTACATAGAGTCCCGTACTATCTCCCTCATCCGAAGCACTTTTTTTTTTTACTTTTGTTCATGATGCCACCTCTAAACTAATAAAATACCTCCTCCTTTTCTTAAAACTCCTGTTAGTACTTCCTTCATTTTTCTGGGATCCAAAATGAGACTGACTTACCCCATTTCTTAGATGAATTCCAACCAATGATCTCTTCTTTGTATTGAATTCTTACATCTGTCATGTTCACCCAAAACTGCATACATACATACTTTCACAACAGTTTATGCTGTATAACATCCTAGAATTGTTCTTTGTTTCATGTGTATAGGACTTGGCTACTTAATTAATAGTAGATTGTCCAAATTTGAGCATCCATGAGGCCTCATTTAAAAAAAAAAAAAGGAAACTTTCCACAAAGAAGAGTATCTTGGGGAAAAAATACTTGACATAATAGATTTAAATCCTGTAATGGGCACCTACATATCTTTCACCAAGCAACAAAGAATCTTTGGATGACTGCCATTTATATGACCACTCAAATTCATGGTTAATGGGAGCAATAAAAAATGCAATCCAGGAAATGGATTGAAATTGGACTCTGTAATTGTTAGTTTGGTATAAAGATCATGAAGCCAAGTTTAGTGGAAGCAATTATTTTTCTGCTTAACATTTCATGTTTGGTAGATATATATTTATTTCTGAGTGACATAATTGTTAGAGCATCAATCTGAATTCTAGCAACTTAGAAGGCCTTTGCTGTGTCTTTGGCTCCTCCTTATGTCGGCTCTGATTTCAACTTTATCCACTGAATTAAAAGTCTCTTAGGAGAACTAGAGATATCAGGCAGGGAGGCTTTTACATATTTTTTTTTCCATACAGAAAAATACATAGTATTTCCTAACCTATTTTAGACACTTGGGTTGTTACCCTGTCCGGAGTGGAAGCCGGTATCTCTTTCTTTCCCTTCAGGAGAGAGAGAAAGCACAGGAGGAATAGCCATTGTGTTTTAAGGATGAGGAGTCCTTTTGTTATGTTATGCTGATGGAATTTGCTTGGTGTCCTGAGGGTCCTCATTCATCCATTTTCTTTTCCTTAAGAATTTAATCTCATAGCTGCGATTGCTTGAGCTATGTTCATTTTAAGGGATATGCATATACATACTCTAAATAGCTAAATTTTAATTTATACTGAAGTGGTATGAAGTGTATATATTACTCAGACTACTTAAAATGTTTTCCTTAGAGACTTCGCTACTCACCTCTTTGGGGCTTCTATTTTCTTATGCTAATATATAGTAATCAGCATTGCTTCATTTACTTTATTTGTAGAAACAGAAGGATGGGTTTGTAATTGGATACATAACTTCCATCTTTAATATCTTTGAAGGGTTTTAACTAACTTACAATTACTTCATCTTTATTATTGCTTGTAGTGCAGAAAGTAGAAAACACAGCTGGGTTTTTCAGCTCCCAGAAGCACTTGTAGCTCCGTAACATGTTGGCTAGAATATTGTACAAACAGCTTAGCTGTTATTCACCCTTGCACCCTGTGTTTTCTCCATGAGCCAATGACGTCACTCAATCTCTGACTTCAGCTTCCTCCTTCAGCTTCCTCATCTACAAAAATATGAGGGGTATCCATCAACTGTGCTTTCAGAGTAAACTTTCAGAGACTTTTATGGACTCTAGAGTAGTTGGACCATGATGGCCCCTTTACTAGTTTGGGTTGTGTTTTAAATAAAGAGACACTAACCAGCTATTGGATATTTTTGTATTTATGTATACCTTACCTACTTATGAAAGGAATTTGAGGTTGAGTAAGAAATGCACTTGTAAAATTAGACTGTTAGAATTCAAGATCAAAAGCCTTAGAAGGAAAAGGAATCAAAGTATGCTAAGAGTCTCAGCTAATATTCTTACTGTTCATCGGTAGGACTCAGAGTGAAAAATTATGGGCAAGACTACTAATATCTGTACTATTCATTCATAATCATCTTTTTGTCAGTACTTACTTCTAAAAGGGATCCATGGAAGGAAGGGAATAGCAGGGTAGACAATGTTTTCTAAACAGCTCTGCACAACACACCAGATTGAAAAAAAATGCACAGAGCTTTTTTTCAGTCCTCGGGGGTGAATAGGGTTCAGTATTTCTGAGTTATAATCAAAAGCGAGTATCGATAAATATGAAGTATGAGGAGTACGGTAGTCATTGTGAAAATAGGTATGTAAGGTCACTTCCTAGGGAGATTTGGATAATGTAGAAACTTGCCAATATGTGAACTTAGTTGAAAAAAACTCTCTCAATATCAAGAGATTATCTTTCTAAAATCTCAGAAAATAGACTTAATGGCCAGCTATGTGAAAAAATAAAACAAACAAACAAAAAAAAAGCAAAAAACTACTGTTAATCTTGACAACAGATACGTAGAGAGATACAGGCAGTTAAAGGAACTTTGCCCGAAAACTTAATATAACTGCAAATTTTCTTTTCTAAAAGAAATAAGAAACCCAGGATCAACTCTTTTCCCCCCATCAAAAGATATTTTTCTTTGTTGCCTTCACAAAGCAATTTGAGTTAGTAAAATAGATGGTTATTAACTAATGTTACTTTGAGCATTAATTATTCTGTGTTTCTTGGCAACCAAGGCAAAAAAAAAAACAAAAACAAAAAAAACCCACTCATATTGATTATTAGTGAAGCACAAAATTTCTTTGTACTTTATTTGAAGAGGAATTTATTGAGGAAACTCTTATGAGATAATATTAATTAATGGTGTTATAACAAGTTAAGATTAGTAGGCCTTCCTCACTAATATAATTTAGAAATAAAAATTGCCTATTAGACACCAGATTTAAAAAACAAAAAACAACCTTGTTGTATCCTGTTGCCATGCATTCTCTGTGGTAAAAAAGGTAAGCAGATTTTCAATTAAAATTTTAACATAATGTAAAGGTTGAAAATTTTCTCAACAAACATTTCTGCTCATGCTTCCAGCATCTACATAGAGCCTGGCGCCTAGAAAGTGCTCCCTAAATGTTTAGAAAGACTCATCAGAATTACTCCCGTGACTTTCCCCAGCTACACTCATTCTTTTTTTTTTCTTTAAGATTTTATTTATTTATTTGACAGACAGAGATCGCAAGCAGGCAGAGAAAGAGGAGAAAGCAGGCTCCCCGCGGAGCAGAGATCCCGATGTGGGGCTCGATCCCAGGACCCCGGGATCATGACCTGAGCTGAAGGCAGAGGCTTTATCCCTGAGCCACCCAGGCGCCCAGCTAAACTCATTCTTAATTCATTCTTTATTCAGAGTCTATTTATTGGTTACCTATGAGAGCCACGCTCCTCTCCCAGTGCTGGGGATCAAGTACTGCACGACACACCCAAACCCCTCCCCTGGATGAGTTTACATTCTCATGGGGAAGTCTCCCTCCTTGTGATCACATTATTTGCTCCTTCTGGGGTCAGCTATTCCAGAGACATGTTTGTGCCACCAACATGAAGATGAAGGTGTGGAAATGAGATAGAGTCTCTACCTTCAGGAAATTTACCATTTATTACAGGGACTCAGAAAAACAGTCACAGTGTGCCAAGCCCTGTGGAAGATGTATGTCTGGGGTGCTCTGGGGTCTTGGGTTAAGAGTGGGCCTAGGAAAGTGAGCTTATGACAGAGACAAGAGAGAAGAGAGTCAGGGGAAGAGAATATATGCGATCATTCCGTACTTGCTCTGTACTCAAGCATGCAAATCTGTTTCTCTAAAACCCCTAATCCACTGGACCATAACTCGGCTCCCTTTTATACCAGAACTTCTCAAAAGATGATACACAAGTTGCAATTTCCAATTCTTCTCTTTCTCTTCTCTCTTGAATTCATCCCTGCTGGATTTTCATCCTTAGCACGACACCAAAACAGCTCCCAGTGAGGTCACCAGTGACTGCTCTCTTGCTAAAACTGATTATTCCCATTCCTCATCATATTTGACCTGTCTCTAACATTTGAAACAGCCAGTCACTCTCTTCTTCTGGAACTACTTCCTTCCCTCAGACTTCACATCACACAGTCTCTCGGACTTTATTCTTCCTTATGGGCCCCTTCTCAATTTCTTTCATTGGTTCCTGTTCCTTTTTTCTGCTTCTATCAGAAGTGTTCTAGTCAGCGTGTTCTAGGATTCATTCCATAGATCTCTTGTTTCCTCAATTGACACTCCCGAGATAATCTCATTCAGTCACATGACTTTAAACACCAGCTGTACCACAATAAGTCCCAAATTTATATCTTCAGCGTGGGCCCCTCTTCTGAACACTGGACTGGTACATCCAACTGTTTGTTTGATATCTGCATTTAAATGTGTTTTTAGGCACCTCACACTTTATATATCCATCATGGAACTCTTGATTTTCCCACTGTTTTTCCAAGCTGGATACCAATCCAAACCCTCTGACTCCAGAACCCAAGCTCCTTACCATTTCTTTAACCCAAGTCTGTTCCCGGGCGCTCACACTGCACACTCTGCTTACCTGTATCCCTGAGTTTTTGTGGCCTACTTAGTTGTTTGTCTTCTCTGCTAGACTTCAAACTGAGTAAAGGCAGGAGTCATGTTTTATTCATGAATGGGTTGCCTAGTGCATAATCCTTGTGTTTGATACAGTAAATTCTTCTGAGTGAGTAAGTGAGTAAATGAGCAAATATTATAGTCAACATGTGAGTGTCAGAGATGACTAGAAAGGAAATAGGTTAATCTTGGCTGGAGTTGTGGCAATGGACTTGGTGAAGGGGCTGACATTTTAGGTGAATATTATGTATTGATGAGATTTAGATTAGTGGACAAAAGAGAGGGAGGCCTCTCCATCATAGGGAAAGACTGAGCATAAGCCAAGGTGATAGTCACCATGATATGTGTGTGGGGGGTTATGTGCTCTGGGACATTATCTTAAAGGGACCGAGAAAACAAGAGTGGTGCAGATGTGGGAGGCAGCTGTGGAGGACATATCTTACCAAATTTTAAGGGGCTCCTGGGACCAAAAAATATTTCAGTTTATTGAAATGTTACTTAGCAGAGTTTTCTGCTAAACTGTTCCTTAGGGTACTTAGTTCTTCTTTATGTTGCCCTAAAATTAATGAGACATTAATGATTTTGTAGAATGCTAAAACAATAACACAAAAACAAATGGCACTGAAATCTGCTTTAGAAGGTATCCAGCAACTCAAAAGCATTATTACAAGACTTTAAAAGATCTTTTAACGGTTGTACTTTTTATTCATGCACTAATTCATGCCCTGACATTATTAAGCAAGTATTTAAAGATAAATCAATGAAAAACAAACCATGAGAAAATATAATTAGTAAACACATAAGCCAATATAAAAACACAATGTCAAAGCATTAAGTAATATTCTGGGCATGTGTTTGTTTGTGTGTGTGCTTGTATGTATCTGCCTATGTGTATTGATTAACTTGTTTTTCTAGCTAAAACATAAGTGTAAGAAAGACATACCATAGCTGACACTTTATTCTGAAGACGCATTGTAGAAGTATGAGGTCGGATGACAGGGTAGAGCGATCCAAGTAATATTTTCTAGTCAACAGATCCAGTGCCAGAAGATTTAGCTAGTGTAAGAGAATAATTTTTTTTTTTTTTAATTTAAGAGCTGAGAGAGTCATGGGGGTATGGGAATCTTCCGAGCAACACAGTGTGCTTGTTCAGCATTTGTGTTTTGTGGCCAGAATTTTTGTTGTGCATTTTGAATTTCAGAATTTCTTACAGAGGCACAGAAAAATGACAGGCCATTGTAGCAAAATAAAATCTGGAAGATCAGCTGTTGAATTAAAAAGTCAAGTTTCAGAAAGGGAAATAGTTATCCCCAGCCAGACCAAAAAAGTCCCCCTTCTATATCACAACCAAGTAGTTATGTGAAATTATACATTAGGGGAAAGTTCTGGAAAGTCCCTTGTGGAGATTTATGTTATTAATGAAATAAAAATCATTTTTAGAGATATAAAGTTGGTTGGTTCAAAAACCATCTTCTGGAAATCTATGTGCATGTATGTAGCTATGTATCTTTCTGTGTAGTTGTCATTTCCACATCTGGTTGATTCTGTAAGACCTGCAACCTCTGTGTGTTACTTTTATAAAAGGTTTGCTGACATTTTGCAGGGGGTCACGTAGTATTTTAGGCTGTCTCTGCTGCAGATATTCAGCTCTGCCATTCTACTGTAAAAACAGCCGTAGAAAATACAAAAACAAATGAGCATGGCTGTGTTAAAATGAAACTTCGCTTAAAAAACAAAAAACAGGTGGAAGGCCCGATTTGACCCATGAGCTGTAGTTTGCCAAACTCTGCTTTAGATACCTTTTATAATCTTCACAGCCACAGTTTCCTGTGTCCCACATTTAAAATATCATTATAAGCAAGAATTGATAGGTCACGAATTTGTAAGTAATTTTCATATTTATTTTTATAATGTTTAATTTGTTTTGTGTGCGAGTCGAATGTGCACACACACACACACACACACACAAAGACAGATACTTAGAGTTTCTGACTGGAAAGAAGAGAATACACTGGATATTCTTTCTTTCTGTTGCTGTGATTCTTTGATGTCAGTGTTCTGTGACCAGTGGGAGCCTGATCATGTATGAGATTTGATTGACCAATTGATGGGGCAGATATATGTTCCTTCATTAGATTAAGCATATGAATGAATCGAGTATGAAATGGGAGTGTGAATGAATCCAGTGGACCTGAAGCAGAAGAGGGGGATGGGAAGGCAGAAGTCATTGGAGTGAGACAAAATATGGGGTCAAACTGGAAGAAACTTCACTGGGGGGATCTGCTTGCATCTGATACCCAACTTAGGAAAAACCATGTCTTAAAGTAGAGGTCAAAAGCAGTGGTTCTCAACTTGTAGTATGCATCAAACTCCTGGACCCCATCCCCAGAAACTTTCATTAAGCCTGGGGCACAGCTCCCAAAAGGTTTTTACCATAAATTCCTGAAATTTTTATTTATGTTGTCTGCAGCCCACATTTTCAGAAAAGTTACGGCAGATTTTTTCCCTCCTCAGCTTCCTTCCCTAATTATGTGAGAGTCAGATCACCTGACCTCTTCTCTTTCCATTCCTTTCCTTCTCCTTTCTGCTTTCCACATTCCAAGCTAATCTGATTATCACCTCATTTCTGTTAACGTTAACCCACCCTTTCTCAGAAATCAAAGGAATTAATCTTTGTTATTTAATAACAGGACGATATCTTTTTAAAGATGTTTCCAGGTGCCTGGGTGGCTCAGTCGGTTAAGCATTCAACTCTTGATCTCAGCCCAGTCTTGATCTCAGGGTCACCAGTTCAAGCCCTGCATTGGGCTCCATAAAAAGAAATTAAAATTTAAAAAAATAATACTGCTTACATCAAAACAAACAGATGAAAACCATCACTCTTTTCTAGGCATATATTCCTTGGCCCTATAAGGCAATGTGGGAATGCAGTTTCTTGCTGCTTTATATATAAAGTCCTTAATAGCCAGATAAAAAGAGAAGGCCAGAATGTTGGGCACAAGAGGGAGAAGGCCAGAAATGAGGCTGAAGAAGTAGGCAGGGTCAGTTGAGGAGGGTATGTAGGTCTTGCTAGGGGTTTTGGCAGTGAGAAGCCATCACTACCACCTTAGCCCAAACACTACTTCATCTTTGGGAGTGGCATGAGGAGAGTGGGAATGTGTTAGTCTTGGATAACTCCCAGGCACAGTGTTGGTAAGTGGATAGATGATAGTGCATTTCACAAGATTGGAAATAGGAAAGGCTTGCAGGTGGAATGGGAAGAGAAGAAGCTTGGTTCTAGAACTTTGGTATCCAAGAACGTAAGGAACATTAGGTTGGAGTCATTTAAGTGTATGCAGTCGTTTAAGAGATTCTCAGAAAAGAGAGTCAGGCTTAGGATATTGATGTACAGAAATGTTAGTATAGATGCTATTGGAAATGGTGGGTGTAGTTGAGATTTTCCAGGAATAGCTATTGGAATGAGAGGGATAAATGAAATCAAGAATGGAATCCTGGGTAATATCACCCTTTAAAAGAAAGGAGGAGGAAATGTTGAAAAAGAAAAACAAAGTTGGGGGTATCACATTGCGTGATTTCAAGCTGTAGTACAAAGCTGTGATCACCAAGACAACATGGTACTGGCCCCAAAACAGACACATAGATCAATGAATAGAGAGCCCAGATATGGACCCTCAACTCCGTGGTCAACCAGTCTTCAGCAAAGCAGGGAAAAATATCCAATGGAAGAAAGACAATCTCTTCAATAAATGGTGCTGGGAAAATTGGACAGCTATATAGAGAAGAATGAAACTCAGCCATTTACTTCACTTACACCATACACAAAGATAAACTCTAAATGGATTAAAGACCTCAATGTGAGGCAAGAATCCATCAAAATCCTGGAGGAGAACATAGACAGTAAGCTTTTGGACATCAGAGAAGATAGGCAGTAACCTCTTTGACATTGGCCGTAGCAACTTCTTTCAAGACACATCTCCCAAGGCAAGGGAAACAAAAGTGAAAATGAACTTTTGGGACTTCATCAAGATAAAAAGCTTCTGCACAGCAAAGGAAACAGTCAACAAAACTAAGAGGCAACCCACAGAACAGAAGATATTTGCAAATGACACCACAGATAAAGGGCTGGTATCCAAGATCTATAAAGATCTTCTCAAACTCAACACCCAAAAAACAAATAATCAAGTCAGAAAATGGGCAGAAGACATGAACAGACACTTCTCCAAAGAAGACATAGGAATGGCTAACAGACATCTGAAAAAATGTTCATCATCATTAGCTATCAGGGAGATTCAAATCAAAATCACATTGCAATACCACCTTATACGAGTTAGGATGGCAAAAATTGACAAGGGAAGAAACAACAAGTGTTGGAGAGGATGTGGAGAAAGGTGAACCCTTTTAAACTGTTGGTGGGAATGCAAGCTGGTGCAGCCACTCTGGAAAACATTGTGGAGGTATCTCAAAAAGTTAAAAATAGAATTACTTTTGCCAGCAATTGCACTACTGGGTATTTACACCAAAGATACAGATGTAGTGAAAAGAAAGGCACCTGTACCCCAGTGTTCATAGCAGCAATGTTCACAATAGCTAGATTGTGGAAGGAGCCGAGATGCCGTTCAACAGATGAATAGATAAAGATGTGGTCCCCTGTATACAATGGAGTATTCCTCAGCCATCAGAAAGGATAAATACCTACCATTTGTACTGACATGAATGGAACTGGAGGAGATTATGCTGACTGAAGTAAGTCAAGCAAACAAAGACAATTATCATATAGTTTGACTTATATGTGAAGCATTAAGAGTAGCATGGAGGACATTAAGAGAAGGACGGGAAAACTGAAGGGGGGATATTGGAGGGGAAACAAGCCATGAGAGACTGTGGACTATGGGAAACAAACCGAGGGTTTCAGAGGGGAGTGGGTAGGGGGATGGGTGAGCCTGGTGATGGGTATTAAGGAGGGCATGGATTACATGGAGCCCTGGGTGTGATAGGCAAACAATGAATCATGAAACACTACATCAGAAACTAATAATGTTCTGTATGGTGACTAACAAAACATAAATTAAAAAAAAAAAAAAGAAAGGAAAAGGAGAAATCTATAGAAATGGTTTGAAATCAGATGGTCTGAAAATGGGACATGAACACAAGGTAGCACATTGACTCACAAAGGGGACTGGGACCAGTGGCCCCAAGAACTGAACACGCAAGGTACAGCCATAATTGTGAGTCCAGGATTCAGCACTTAGCAGGTCACCAACGGCCTTACCAAGAGCAAGTGGGGGCCCCACATGGGCATCGGCAGTTGGAGTAGGCTGTGGGATTACTACCTGAAAAGTCCGTACGCTGCAAAACCACATCGGAGTCAGAGAAGCAGTGATTTAAAGCAGCTCGGTCTAAATGTCCTGTTCTGATCCCTATCTTACGCACGATGAGAGTGAAATATTAGTTCTAGAACTCAGGGGGAGGGAGAATGAAAGAAACATTGGCGCCATTACAAC
This sequence comes from Mustela putorius furo, assembly GCF_011764305.1. Lineage (NCBI taxonomy): Eukaryota > Metazoa > Chordata > Mammalia > Carnivora > Mustelidae > Mustela > Mustela putorius. Next base: position 23,032,235 of record NW_025422368.1, on the reverse strand, counting down.
TCACATTGTCTCACTGTCACGCTAAACAACGTCACTGATACCCTCAATACACTGCACTTGCTCTTTAGAAGAGATGATGTATGCATGCGCGCATGTGTGTGTGTGTGTGTGTGTGTGTGTGTGTTGGTTAAAATGTCCTCCAAGGTTTCCCACGGCTCCTCGTACTTATACTTGCTCTCCTAGCTCAGCGGCCTTGCCTAAAAGCAGGAGCAGTAAAGGGCTAACAGGAAATCCTCACAGGTGCCAGTTTGTAAAAGCAGATCTTGATCTGTCAGCCGGGGCTTTGTTCTAGCTTGTACCCGCTCTGTGTGGTGCTTTATGGTTTTCCGGGAAGGCGTGCTCTGGGATCACAGCGATGCTGCTAATTAAATGTCAGTGGGCCTGGGAGCTGCAGCGAGGCGTTTGCGCTGATTGCTGAGACAGAGGCAGGAAGGAGAGGCGCATCCACCTTCCCAAAGCTCATTAGGGTAGGCAAGGGCTCGCCTTCGGACCGCGTCGGCGTTCAGACTCTAAATGGATGCTGCAAGAGGGCCCACAAATGAGCTCCAAAAGGAATAAACAGCATATGTCTGTATGGTTTTAACAGAGAACACATTCTTCTGGCAAGTTTTCCTTGAAATTGTACCCCTCTGTCATCCCCTATTTTATGGACTGTTTCACTGATTCTGGAAGTGCCTCCTATTTAACTTGTTTTTAAAGTTGATCACTCGGGGCGCCTGGGTGGCTCAGTGGGTTAAAGCCTCTGCCTTCAGCTCAGGTCATGCTCTCAGGATCCTGGGCTCGAGCCCCGCATCGCATCGGGCTCTCTGCTCAGCAGGGAGCCTGCTTCCTCCTCTCTCTACCTGCCTCTGTGCCTACTTGTGATCTCTGTCTGTCAAATAAATAAAAAAAATTAAAAAAAAAATATTTTACTTATAAAGTTGATCACTTCCCCATGTTCATCATTGACACACAACTAAGCGAGAAGTTCTCCAAAATAATAAATTGAACGCATATCTCGAGAAAAGATCAATGCTTTGGATGTAGGTGATAACAGGCAGCCGGGTCGTTTCTTGCTCCCCGCGAAGGCCCTGACATTCTCCTTTCTCACGGCTGCAGTCAGAGCCCAGGGCGGCCCAGGAAAACTCAGTCTAGAAGTCGTCATCTGCCTCCCGCTGGGGTTACTCTGAGCTCCCTTTCTCGTGAGTGGCGTGCTTCTTTAACCAGTTATCAAGCTAGAAAGCTGGCATTCGCTGTGACCCTTCCACTACCGCCATTCACACAGCATGTCCCCTCCGTTCTGCCTTCTGGATGTCTCTCAGAGCTGCCCCGATTCCTAATCTTCCTGCCTTTCCTCCTCTTGCCATCCTCATGTCCTGCCCGGACAACAGCAGTGGCCTCTTGTTTCTCTGCCTCTGGTCAGATTCCTTTCAGTCCACTTTCCACAGTGAAGTTAAAGGGATTATTTTCAAAGGTGTCTGTCTCCTCATTCAGCATTTCCCCCTGCTTCCTATAGAATAGCGTAGGCACTCGCTGGCCTGACTCGGAGACCTTTTCACATCATGTTCCTGATTCCTCTTACTTTTTTCTATTTTTTGAGTTCATATTTAGTATAACTTACTTTGTATCAGGTGAGGTGTCTCATCCAATCCGCTCTGAGGTGAACGTTAAAGGTCGCCGTTATTAACTTCATTTTGCAGAAAAAGAAAGTGAGGCTTACTGAAGCTGTTACTTTGCCCATGTTGGTTTGTTAATAAGTTGGATGGAAAGGATTTGAACCTGGGTCCCTCAGAGCCCGTGATGCTAACTGTGCAGTCCTCCTTTGTAACCATCTCTGTCATCATCTGTGCTCTTTTTTGCATTGTATGTTCTAGAATCTGCCCACAGTCCTCACTACCCCCTTGTCCCAAACCACCATCTCTCACTGGGATTATTGTATTAGGTCTCTGTTCTCCCTGCTTCCATTCACCCGTGCCTTCCTTTGTGTCTTCTCTAACACAGTGGCTGCTCTAAACCCTTAAAAACATAATTGAGATGACGTCACCTGTCTGCTCAAAGCTTTCTGATATTCCCAGTTTCTGAGCAAAAGTCAAATCTTGGCGTTGGCCTCAAAAGCCTCTCAGGATGACCTGGCCCCTCTGTCCCCCTCACCCATCTCTCTGGCTACCTTCCTCCTGACTCCTCAAGCCTCGTGGCTGTGCCTTGAAGTCAAGAAATATTGCTGTGTGTCATTGAATTTACTGTTGCATCTCCCTTTTAACTTTCTGCTAAACCAGTCAGACCATTTGATCTAAAACAGCAGCCTCCATTGCCCAAGGGCTGGCTCGTTACTCCCAATCAACCACTTCATTTCTCTTCTTAGCACTTGCCCATCTGTTGGTATCTCCTCCACTAACAGAAAGTCAATCCATAAAGGCAGAAGGTTTGCCTGTGTTGGTCACTAGTATAACTCCAGTTCCTGGAGAATTTACTAGGCACACATCAGGGATTCACGAACTGTTTTGTAGTGAGCATACCAGGCATGCCCTAACTGTTGTATTCAGCTCATGATTGCTTAGGTTATAAAGAACATCGTTTTGTTGTTGTTTTGGATTGGAGTAAGTGATTCTCCGTGTTATGCCAAAATTACATACGACCTGCGTTACGGATCTAACAATTTATAGATGACTCAGGACCTCATTATATATCACCAAAGAAGCTTGCCATACAGGCAACAACTGTCTGTAGTATCTATACATTTGTATATGTATATATCCATACCTGTACCTTTCAGTGTCTTCTCCACCAGTTAGCTGTATAATTTTCCGAGACAGGAGAACAAGGTTTCCTAAATGAGTTTGTCTCTGAATTTGATTTCCTCCCTTCCTTTCTCTTCTTTTCATGCCCTCCTTTGTCTTTTCATTTGCAACCTGGGTAATTTAACTTCTGAATGACGAGATAACATTTAAAAGGGTGTTGGATGTCACAGAATGAACAAGTAACAAAATACATCTGTTCAGAATTCTTTGTCTCTTTCCACTTTGATTCAGCTGATCTGAATCCTTACTTAGAGTTGAAATTCACCTTGCCACCTCATTTCCTCCTTTATTAGGTTTGCCTTTGAAATGCAGAGGTTCACTTGAGCAATAATTCTCTCCTTTTGAGAACCACTCTAGCCAACAAAAGCTGACCTTTTTTAAAGCAGCTATTGATTAGACAGAGGTAGAGGCAGCGTTCCCTGATATTTCTCAGTCTGATGTAACTTGGAAATAGAAAGCCGTAACAACCCGAGGTGGAAATGCTTTCAAGCAATTGAGCTTCAAGTTCCTGAAAATTGTCTCGGAGCCCTTCTTCTCAGTGCCCCACATTCTACCCCCGATTTTGCAGCTGGTTAATTTGTGCACTTCCATTTGGATTCCTGAGCACACTGGCAGTGTGAGAACTGTTGTGGAACTCATCGTCATAATTCCAAGCCTTTAATTAACCCACTCAAAAGTGGCTTTGTCACGTCGATGAGCAACAGCAAAGCCATTGACTCGTTCTTAGACTAGGTGTATCGTAGAGGAGAGGAGCCAAGTACGACCACGTTGCTCACTGAGCCTGGTGGGTTGGGGAGCGCAAGGACTGTTAAGAACGCGGATCCCCCAGTCATTCTCTTTGATACGGTACTGCAGGTATTGCTGTGATTTCACCGTTAGGTAAATTAGACATAAAAAGGTCAAGTGGTTTGTACATGTTCCTGCGAAAGGTCAGCGGCAGAACCAGAGATAATCCCTCGGGGTGAATAATAAGCCCACTCACTCCGACAGTCGCTTGGAGAGCAAGGACTCTCTTAAGTTTTGCCAGTCAACCGTAAGACCTATTTTAATATGGTCAAAGACCTCAAAAAGATGATTCTTTTCACCTCTTGACGCTTGCCCTGGGGTGGGGGGGAAGAATTACTAGGAACAGTGAAAAATTTAGAATGCTTTTGAAGAGATAAGTGATGGCATCATTCTTTTTTTAAAGATTTTATTTATTTATTTATTTATTTATCATTTGAATTCAGTTAGCCAAGATATAGCACATCTTTAGTTTTTCATAGAATGTACAATAATTCATTAGTTCAGTATATCACCCCATGCTCATCATATCACGGCCCTCTTTAATGCCCATCACCCACTTATCCCATCCCCAGACCCACTTCCTTTTCCGCAACCCTCAGTTTGTTTTCCCGGAGTCAAGAGTCTATCATGGTTTGTCTCTCGCTCTGATTTCTTCCCATTCAGTTCCCCCCCCACAACTAGCCTTATTATCCTCTGCACTATTCCTTATTTATTTATTTGAGAGGAGAGAGAGGGAAAGAGAGAGAAAACATGAGGTGAGGGGGGAGAGGGAGAGAGACAAGCAGACTTCCCACTGAGCCGGGAGCCTGTCGCAGGATCCTGAGATCATAACCTGGGCCGAATGCAGATGCTTAATCAACTGAACCACCCAGGTACCCTGTGATGGTATAATTCTTACTTTCTTTATGTTGTAAATAAATAATTACTTTATTCCAGAAGTAGGAATTAAAACATCTTTAACATTTACAAATTATACTTTAACATTTCCTAAAAATCAATCTCTTCTGGAAAATTAAACACATATACAATAAAAAATTGATCATGCAGAAACATTCCATGCCAATCATCCATTCAATAAATATTTATTAAGGACCTGTTGGGTATTGGACACTATTCTGGAGGTATGGGATACAACAGTGAGTGAAACAAAATTCCTGTCCTCCTGAAACTTATATTGTAGGCAAGGGAAACTTACTAAAATCAGATAAATAATACTGCACACTCATGTATCATTATCTGAATTGACATGGAGAAGGATCCATGGGTTTTGCTGGTATTACCCAGATCATGTTTGAAAAATCACTGGGGGGCTACTGGGCTGTCCTTCATGGTCCGAGAGAGGCTGCTGACCGGGGCACTCAGAGGTACCTTCAGTCTCAGCTCAGTGAGGGGACTCAGTGAGAGTCCCCCACCTATGGGAAAGGAAGGGCTGTGTGGTGACCACCATCAAGCATCACTGGGACTGGGGTGAGGGTACGTGCCATTGGAACTGCCCGGCTGTCCTGAAAACAGAGGGCCCACCCCCTAAATGCCTTTACTTGACTTAGATATTGAACCTTGATTATAATATCTGTATGGCGTCTTTCCTAATCCAGCCCTGAGCCCTAGGGAAGCAGGAAAGCATGGCTGGCCTTTTGCACTGCTTTGTCTCCAAAATAAACTACTAAAATAAAATAAAAAAATTTTTAAAGGAGAAAAAGAAGAAAAATCACTAGGGAGGGAACATGGATGGGAAATATCCAACACATTTATTTGTAGGTACTTGACGGAGCTATTAAAGTAATATTATCCTCTCATCTCTGGATCTGAGGAAATCCATTACTTCCTCTATAGGAATAGCGAGACCTAGAAATTTCAAAGACTTATCTTTATGAACATCAAAAAGAAATAGGGTCTGAAGAAATGTCTGTCTTTCATCACTTCTATAGAACAAAAGCAAAAGCTCCAAGTATACATCATTTTGGGAGTTTCCTAGAGATTAGTTGGTTGCTACTTTCTTTTTTCTATTAATGTTTATTTGTATTTTGGATAACCACACGAAACATGTAGAATTCATTTATTTTCTTGCTTCTCACCCAGAAGTATTTTATCTGTTTTGAATAGGACACTGCAACAATGATTAATATAGAATATATTTGTGATATACCGATTTTAGATAAGATGACCTACTTACTATTTATTTTCATGTAGTTTTAGTCATTTAGGAAATATTGGTATATATTTATCAGAAGCAATTAAGCATTAAATTATATAATTAAATTTTGCATGAAAATATAAAATGACAGGTATTTTCCCTTAAAATGTTAAATTATTTATAAAGTCCTAATATACATAGCTTTTGAACTATTGAAGCCAAAGAAATTGTGACCTGTTTTAGTTAAGCAAAATTGAACTCAAGAATAAATTTGACTTAAGGGCACCTGGGTGGTTTAGTTACTTAAGGTTTAGTTACTTGACTTTTTATTTTGGCTCAGGTCATGATCTCAGGGTTGTGAGATTGACCCCCATGTCAGCCTCCGCATTCCGTGTGGATCCTGCTTAAAATTCTCTCTCTCTCTCTCTCTCTCTCTCTCTCCCCCCAATCTCTTACTAAATAAATAAATAAATAAATTGGACTTAAATAATCATAGGGAAAAAGCTTGTTTTAGAAGGTAATATTGTTCATCTATACTTTTCATGAAAATAAGCATCTAAACTAATTTTATAAGCCAATGTGTAATGTATATTTTGATATATAATTATATAAACCTCCTTATAAGCTAATTTTTACTTGAATGAGACTTTAGTACAGAAATATTTTTAAGAGTGCAAAGTGAGTTTAGAAATTAAAGCTATAACCAAGTAAAGCTATAAATGACCAATATTTATTTATTTATTTATTCATATTTCTGGTTTTTGCTTAAATCCCAGTTAGTTAACAAATAGAGTAATATTGGTTTCAGGAGTAGAACTCAGTGATTCATCACTAACATACAGCACCCAGTGCTCATCGCGAGTGCCTTCCTTAATGCCCATCCCCCATCTAGCCCATCGGTCACTCACCTCCCCTCCGATAACCTTCAGTTTATTCTCTATAATTAAGAGTCTGTTTCTTGGTTTGCCTCTCTTTCTCTCTTTTTTTTTCTATGTTCATCTGTTTTTTTTTTTTTTTCTTAAATTCCACATATGCGTGAAATTATATGGTGGATAAATGACCAATTTTTAAAAACTAAATGGAATAGTTTTTATATGTTTGATCCCATTACAATAAAAAAAATTGTTCAAGAAATTATTTACTGATATGAAGAATATCTCATAATGCTTACTTTTTATGTAGAAAAGGGAAAAACTCCTTTAAAAACAGTTGCTTCTTTAGTTTTTTATTTTAAAAACAGTGGATTCTTATCTGGAATCTAAGTTGGTCCTGGTGGTAATATTTTCTATCTATTAGGACAGTGGTTCTCAAATGTTGGCAGGATTAAAATCACCTGGAGGGCTTGCTACCAGCGATGCTGGGCTCCACCCACGGAGTTTATGATTCTGGAGGGCCCTGAGGTAGGGCCCACAAACTTGCATTTCTGATGAGTTCCCGGGTGATGCTGATGCATTCGGCCCAGGAACCACATTTTGAGAACTGTTCTGTTCAATGAATTTTAGCAATCATTAGGAAAGCTAGATTCTTTATTACAACATTTTGAATGCTTTATGTCAAAACCATAGTGCAGGGGCACCTGGGTGGCTCAGTGGGTGAGTCCTCTGCCTTCGGCTCAGGTCATGATCCCAGGATCCTGGGATTGAGCCCCGCATCGGGCTCCCTGAGCCTGCTTCCTCCTCTCTCTCTGCCTGCCTCTCTGCCTACTTGTGATGTCTCTGTCAAATAAATAAAATCTTTAAAAAAAAAAAAAAAACAGAGTGCAAATATAACTTACTACTTTAAGTCATTTCAAAATGCATTGGTTTCTCATGGGCCATTTATGTTGTTTTTTCTTTCCTTCTTTGCCTTGCTTTGAGGGTTGATCCAGCAAACATATTTTCAAACTTACTATAATAAGACTAAAGGTCTTTTATTGTTTTTACTGCAATTTTAGACAGACCCTAATGAATAGGAGCCTAGATCACCTGAAAATTGAGGGGTTTTGTTTGTTTGTTTTTTTCTCATTTTGGTGAACTTCTTGTTATTTTTTCACATCTTTATCTTAGTTTGGCTGCAATGGAAATAATAAATTCTAGATCTATAAGATCAAAATTTTTTTTTGATCTTTAAGAACTGTAAAAAAGTTATTTTAGATCTTGGATGAGTAAAACCTACATATTTATATATATATATAGAGAGAGAGATTGATTTGAGAGAGAGTGCACACGAGAGAGAGAGAGAGACCGTGGGTGGGGGGGGCGGGGCAGAGGGAGAGGGAGAAACAGACTCTCCCCTAATGTAGAGGCGGGGCTCCATCCCAGGACCCTGAGCTCCTGACCTGAGCTGAAGGCAGACATTTAATCCACTGAGCCACCCAGGCACCCCATCAAACCTATATTTTTTCTAAACTCTTTTGATGAAGAGGCTCTAGTGTAGGGTAATGCTATCATTCTAGGCTCCTTCCTTCAGTTCATGGAAGGGGGGATGGGTTGGATTCTTTTCTTCTCTTTGGCTGTGTGTATGTGGCAGGGATGAGGAAGTGTTTATTTTCCTTTGGGTCTGAGGCCTTTTGTCTGGTGGTTCACACATCCTCCACAGCCACCTCACAAGGCTCTCCGGGATTTATATCCTTTCTTTCCTTGGTTTCCTGAACCACCTACCTCAGAATAACACCCACTCTCTTCTCTTTCCTGCCTTTGCCACGCTTTCCTCTTGGCCATGCTTCCTTTGAATTCTCTTTGAATTCTCAAGAGACTATTTGGCAAATCCAGAAAAATAAACATTATGTCTTTCTCTTTCCATTCCAGTTACAATCCAAATTCCGCAAGACAATATAGACAACTGTGTTTGACTAGGGAACAAGGAAGTCTAGGAAGGAGAAAAAAGAATAAGAATTAACGTAAGAAAGACAGACTTTCCTTCTAGTCCATTTCATGACACTCTTTGGCGGAGAGTCCTTACTTTCCTCTGCTTCCCCGTCTCGTCTACAATACTGTATGCGTATTGATATGTACTATCAAACCCATTTCTGAAGTCCTCTTCCACGTTTCCTCCCCTCCCTTCACCCTTCCCCTCCAACTCTCTAATGTTCGCACTCCTCTTTTGGAAATGCCACCATTTCTGCATCTTTCACTGTTTAACTTCAGATGTAAGTTGGATATTAACAGGGGTTTCCTGAAGCCTAGATTCTATGGCCTGAAGTGGAGAGGGTGTTCTCCTGTCGTCTACTGGGCATGCCAGAAGCTGATAGCATTGTCAAGTGTCTAAGCGCAAATATTCCTCCCACAGTGACTATCTTCTTGCTGAAACCACACAGTTCAGTCTCATGTGAGAAATCCTTTTCTTCTTCTTCTTTTTTTTTTTTAAAGATTATTTATTTATTTATTTGACAGAGAGAGAGAGATCACAAGTAGGCAGAGAGGCAGGCAGAGAGAGAGAGAGGAGGAAGCAGGCTCCCTGCTGAGCACAGAGCCCGATGCGGGACTCGATCCCAGGACCCTGAGATCATGACCTGAGCCGAAGGCAGTGGCTTTACCCACTGAGCCACCCAGGCGCCCCATCCTTTTCTTCTTTATAGCATGACTTTGGCCCTACTACTAAAAGAATAATAATTCTAGCATCGATATTCTAGAGGAACAGTTGTTTCTTCTTCGGGCTGTTTTCTTTATAAGGAACTGTTTAGTACTGAGTAGCTCTGGACAGTTGGCATCATTCTTAAATCGATCCTCTTTATCCCTCCATTTTTTTTCTCCCCCTAATAGAAGGGAAAGGAGTGGGTAAAAAGATCTTAGTTTATCATGCCACAATAAATAAAAACATTCCTTTACACCTGGTGTGGTATTGGCTTCTTCTATAGACTGAATGTTTGTGTCCCCAACCCCAAATACATATGTTGAATCCCAACGTCCAATGTAATGATGTTTGAAATTGGTGCCTTTGGGAGGTGGTTAGGTCATGATGTGGGCCCCTCATGAATGCAGTGAATGCTCTTATATGAGAGACCTGAGAGAGCCCTTCCCTTTCCACCCAGGAGGTTTTAGTGAGAAGATACCTGTCTATGAGGAAGCGAGCTCTCCCCAGACACCAAACCTGCTGGTGCTTTTTATCTTGGACTTCCCAGCCTCTAGAAGTGTGTGAAATGAATTTGTGATATATATATATAAATGAAGTGTGATATATAAGCCACACAGTCTATGGTATTTTTGTTTCTAGCAACCCAAACAGACTAATACAGCATCCCAGGATTACTGTAACAAATTACCATGATTTTAACGATCTAAAACAGCAGACATTTATTTGCTAACAGTTGTGAGAGCCTTTCCTTAAGATCAGGGACACAAAGATGCCCACTCTCACCATTGTTGTTCAAACATAGTCCTAGAAGTCCTAGCAACAGCAATCAGACAAAAAAATAGAATAAAAGGCATTAATATTGGCAAAGAAGAAGTCAAACACTCTCTCTTCACAGTTGACATGATACCTTATGTGGAAAACCCAAAAGACTCCACCTTCAAATTACTAGAACTCATACAACAATTCAGTGATGTGGCAGGATACAAAATCAATGCACAGAAATCAGTTGCTTTCCTATACACTAGCAATGTAACCGTAGAAAGAGAAATTAGGGAATCGATTCCATTTACCACAGCACCAAAAACCTTAAGATACCTTGGGATAAACCTAACCAAGAAGGTAAATGATCTATAGTCTAGAAACTACAGAACGCTTATGAAAGAAATGGAATAAGACACAAAAATATGGAGAACCATTCCATGCTTGTGGATCAGAATAATAAACGTTGTTAAAATGTCTATGCTGCCCAGAGCAATCTATACTTTTAACACCATCCTGACCAAAATAGCGATGGCATTTCTCAGAGTGCTGGAACAAACAATCCTAACATTTGTATGGAACCAGAAAAGACCCTGAATCGCTCAGGAAATGTTGAAAAAGAAAAACAAAGCTTGGGGCATCAGTATGACCTCATCTTAACTGAATACATCCGCAAAGACCCTATATTCAGGTACGATCACATTTATAAGTATTTGGGGTTAGGACTTGAACACATCTTTTTGGTGGACACAGTTCAACCCTCAGCAGTACTCTCCATTCAAACTCCTACTTGGGCATGTAGTATGGTTGCAAATTCTAGGCCTGTGTCTTGCTAGCCATCTTCTGTGACTTTCTTCATGCGGGTCCCTCTCTCTGCCCTCAGAATGGCTTCCTCACACCATCCTCCCTCCCTCCACCCCCACTTATGGACATTTTATCCATTCTTTAAACCTTTCTCAGACACATTTCTTCCATGATTCTTATCCTCATGCTACCCACCAGATGGGATCCCTGGGATTTCTGTCCTTATTTTTCCTCATATTAATTACATGTCAGTAATTGTTCTCATGCCACCAACCAGAAAGTAGATTGCTTGAATAAGGAGAATAAGACTTATTTATCTCTATAACCCCTCAGTAGTTTTTTTTTTTAATTTGTTTTGTTTTGCACAGAACAGAATCACAAAATAGAGAAAAACAGATGTTTTGAAAATATAGGGTTTGTGTGTTTTAAGCATTTTAGAGAAGGGAAAACCTTAGTTTACGCGCTCTTCTGCTGATTTCTCTCTTCTCCAAATAGGAAGAGTGTTTGGGGTAAAAGCATTGGACAGTTATTAACGTAAGCGTATGAGCCAATTATTCTGACTTCAGGCTCCAGCTCACTTTGTGATCTTTGGAAAGGCAGTTGCTGGGTCAGTTCTACCAATTCATAAAAGTGGAACTCCCATGAAAAAAATCACATACGAGAAGTGCCAAAGAATAATTATTGTGGAATATCATTCAAGTACAATTGCTTGATTTTTTTTTTTACCCCATCCTTATTTGCACCCAAACTGAAATGAACATCAGAATCCTAATGATAAGAAGATAAACGTGAATGTTTTAATAAGGGATGCTGCTAAAAATGAAAAACCTAAATCTGTCATCTTTATTCCCCAATCTTGGATTTAAAAACTGCACAGTGTTACTTAAAGACTCTGCTGGAGGTTTTACGTGTTTGTGTGTGTGGCTTGTACTTATGAGCATATATGTATTTTATGTATATGCACACATTTTCATTCCTGTTTAAAGTTGCATATGTATTTAGATCACAAATATGTCATTAGTAATGTAGTGCATGAGTTTCCTTTTTTCTTCTTAACACATAAGGAAAGAATCCCTATCTGTTCATGGAAGTCTTTCCCTATAGGAAATAGGTCTTTATTCTTTTATAAGGCTAACTATCTACCAATGCTTTGATTCCTTTCTCACTAATATATATGCATATATCTGCCCATGTATTACATTGCATTGTTAAAACTTTAATGTTGTGGAAGATGATAAATTATCTCAGGCTAGTTTTTCTCTTTGTAACAATGAACTACTAAGTGTTTTTTATTGCTCAATTCTTTTGTCACTACTAAGTAGTTACGGCAGATGTAGGCATTATCTCCACACCATGTATAAAACAATTGCTACAATTTTGCCAAATAAAGAGTGTCATGGATTATAAGAATTTCTAGGACCCAGAGATTCCCTACCTATGACATTATTCCTTTTTAGTATTCAGCGATGATGCCCATATTCAGATTTTCATTATTAGCAACACTGATTGATGGCTGGTTTTCCAGACCATGTTGTGTAGTGTCATCAGCTAATTTTGAGTGCTGTTCTGAGGGTCTCTGTGAGCTAAAGTTGGATATCATAAGATGACTGTCCTTGTATGTCTTCATTAACTCTTTTTAAGTTTTTAATTAAGATTTAAATTAGAGCTCTCATTGTGATGGATTTCCACAGATGTGCTGCACTTGTCTAGAAACTTACCAAGGCTTTTCACATTTGGTTCCCCAAACACACAATATTAAATGATGCTATTGCTTCTTTGGATTCTGGGCTTGTCTTTCTTTATTTATGCCATATAAAAGGAAGTAGGAGAGAAAATTGGCTGAACTAAAGAGCCCATCACTAAGAAAAAACTGATCCTTTTGATTGGCAGCCTGGCCATTCTAGATAACATTTTTTAAAGGCCTGCATATATAGGGTACTAAATCTTTTTAAACAACTACTGGGCAGATGTTAACTAGTCTCTGAGAATTTGTACTGTGCTTCTAGTAAACTATAAATTTCGGCCCAAGAGCTCTATATTGATATCAGTCATTTTCACATGTTTTAGAATCCTTGAGATCTTCTTTATTTCTTTTGGACCTTATCTATATAATAGAGATGCTACCCTTGCTTCACAGGGTTCAGATCCATGTTTACTAAGTACTCAGTTCCTTTTCCAAATAGCTTAAGATATAGCAGAAGAAATGTAAGTATACAAAATGACTATGAAAGAAGGAATAATATTAAAATATTTTATTTCTGCAAACCATACCATCATCTGATGTCTAATTGTGTTTCTTTGCTCTATCTTTTGTCAAGGAGGAAAAAGAGAGATAACTCACTACAGTTTAAGTTTTGCCCACATAAAGACATGATGAATGTCATTCACTGACTTGTTTCTTTGGCAAATACTCATTGTGTTTATTTGGTGTACCAAGTTCTGTTTTTGGCTCTGAAAATCTAGAGGTTAAGGCCAGACCCTCTTCCTTAAAAATGTCATAGGCCACTTGAGAGCTAATATCTACTAAGATACAGTAGGAGGAGTTTTGCTATCTAGGTTTGTGTAGGGCACTATCTGAACATAGACCGAGGAAGAGCAAACTAGCTTACTGAGTCAGGAAGGGCTCTCAGTTACAAAGAATGTAAAACATATCCAGGTATAAAAATGGTACAGTTATTTCTATTTCATTTTTCCTGAGAGCTTTCAAATTTTCCAAGCTAGGTGGAGATGACATATAGAATCATGGATAAAAATATTTTTTAAGTGTTTCAACATGTGAAAGGAAGCCGAGGCATCTTGTTTTTTTAAAGTACCTTTCAGAGTGCCACTTATCTGCAAGAAAACAAGACAAATATAGAATCCTCTCATTAGCACTGCAGGAAAGAAAAGTCCTGGTATGTTTCTGTGAAATAGGATATACTAAACGAACATTTTATAATTCCCATCTTTAAAAAACCCTCCCTTTTACCTTCTCCATTTCTCTAGTTTCCACCCTATTTCTTAGCTCCCCCTTTTCAAGAGTTGCCTATATTCATTGTTTATACTTCTTATACTTCATTCTTATGTAAACTCACTACAATTGGCCTTGGTATCCACTGCTCCCTGAAACTGTTGCTGTTAAGTTACCAGTGACTTGTGAGCTGCTCAACTCAGTGGCCAATTCCTGGTCCTCATTTGATTCAACTGCCTGTTGTGCCTCTTGACACAGAGTGATCGCTCCCTCCATCCTGAACTTCTGTCTTCCTGTGGCTGCCAGGACATCAGGTGTCACTGGTTTTGTTCTCACCGCCCTCACCCAAATTTCTCCATCTTCTTCAGGATGATGCCTCTCCTCGTCCTAGCTTTTACTGGTAATCTTTGGATCTCTTTTCTCTGACTCAGCTCACTTTTAGGTCATCCCGTGAAGTATCATGATTTTAACTAGCAGGCATGTACTGACAACCTTTAAATATATAGTTCCAGTCCTGACCTCTGCTCAGAACTCCTGAAAAACATATCCATCCAACAGCCTGCTCTCGTCTCCTTTCGCATGATACATCAAATTTCACGTGTCCAAGACCAAAGTCTTGATTTTCTTTCCCGAAATATGCTCCTTCTGCATTTTTCCTTAGTAAAAGTGGCATTTCTGAACCTTTGCTTGTTCAGGTTAATATTTTTGCAGTCAATCCTAACTCCTCTTTTTCTCATGCCCCAGATGCAAACTATAAACAAATCATGCCAATTTTACCTTCAACAGACTTCTTAAAACATATGCTAATGTGCCCAAATGATTACAATAATTGTATCTTTTGGAATGCATTTAGATTTTTAGAAGTATTTACAAGTCGCAACAAATTTCACGACTACAGTTTGTAATAAAAATCTACAATTCACATTTAGTCGAGAATGAAATGTAAATGGTGTTCTTGAGTGAGATAGAAATACCCCTCCCTGCAAGCCAATTCTAAAATAATAGTTTCAAAAATGATTTGCTCTAGAACAGCATCAACGGAATGGATATTTAATTTACCATGTTATCACTTAGAAGGACAATGCTCATTAGGCTTTATAGGTTCTGGATTATTCTTTAACATTTATCTCCATTCTTTATAATCACAATTTGAATGATCATCTCAAATGTACAAAGATTTATTTCTTGCTTTGTAATGCTGATAAGAATACTGACTCTGGAATCATTCCGCCTGAGTTCAGTAATGGCTTTCTCATTTTCTAGGTACATTATCATGGACAAGTCCCTTAAATGTTTGGTGCTTCGGTTTCCTCAGCTGTAAAATGAGGGTAATGCCAGTGCCTACCTCAGGATTTCCTCGAAGGATTGAATGAGATCATGTTCTTAAGTGTTTAAGATAGACACTGGCACAGAGTAAGAGATAGGAATGGGGCCAGGAATAAAAGAATTACATGGAGATTCTTTGATTTTGGAAGCCCTCAGGGAACTTGAGGCATAAATAGATTATCTGAAAGGTTAAAGACATTGCAGTGTTTCAGGAATTGCTCAAGACAGCCAGAAAAATGGCATGTGAAGACAATATGTATTAGTTATCTACAAAGTGAGAGAACTAGCTAACAACTGTCATAAACATTCAAATGAGAGAGAAAGATTACTTCTATCAACGGCAGTTGAAGATCATTTGTGGTGAAATTTTCTCTCTTTAAATGCCCATTTCGAATTACAATAAAACTGAGATAAAGCATCCATTTTGACATATGAATATTCAGAAGCATAGGACTTCAGTACAAACGGCTAATGTAGGGTTTTAATTAGATGCCATAAGAGAAATTCTTCTACTTATTTATGTAACTAGGAAGCTGTCATTTAGATTGGTACTGCTACCCTACTGAAGTATCACACTCTTGATGATGTTTGATGTGCATGTGGCTTAAATTTATTATAGGGAGCATTGGTTGTATATCTCTGTGGGCATTATTTCTTCCCAGTGCAATCATACATTTATCTAAGATACTAACTTAATCAACAAATATTAATTGAGCACCTACTCTGGGTGAGACACGGTCTTCTCATGCTAGGAACATACATATAGTAATAATCGCTGATCCTCATGATTTCTTTATTCATTCCTTTCCATGGACATGCTTTCCTGAAGCATGATTAATCAGCATTAACCCCACCACTGTGATGCTATGAGTACAAGTAGGCAAAGTAATTTCAAAGTTTGACCTCAGAAAAGGGGGAAAAAGAGACCTAAACCCTTCTCCTTCTCTTTCCTTCTAGTTGGCTCGTCACAACAAACTCTTACAGCAAATGCTCAAACCAGGATCGGATCCAGATGACGGGGATGAAGCCTTAAAATACTACGCCAACCACACTGCACAGATCGAGGTAACCATTTCTCAAAAGGGATCAACTGTGAAAATACATGTTCCCTTTCTCTTTCAGACCATTTTCATAATTGTTTCCTAGAACAGTGAAGCGGAATTGAAAAACAGAAACTGTAAAAGTATACATCATGTGTTAAGATGCAAGAAGTGATCTGTAAGAAATTGAGGTGTATTGCCTTCAAAGTCATCTTTCTTTGTTGGCCAGAAGAACTCTGTGTAAATTTTCTTTTGTAATTAACCTTATTTGTGTTTTGTGTTGGTCATGGAAGCGATCATTACGGAGCAGTGATGTTTTGATGAAAAAATTATTATAATAGAAGCTATCATGCAAGAAAAACATTCTCAGTAAAAACTTTAAAAGGCTCGTTACAAGAGAGATCTCTGTGTAAAACAGGGTTCAAAAGTGTGGAAGGCACTATGAAGTTTCATGGCAATAACATAGACCTGGAATGCTTTAGCAATTCCCATTTTCAGTACGCAACAACTGACCTCCCCCCCGCCATGAAATATTATTTAATAGCTGTTGGCAGTTCAAGATGAATAGGTCAACATGGACCTATCATTATGTGTTGTGAGACCCATCTGGCTGTCATTTACAAGCTCTGGTATCATTTTGACACTAGTTGGCAGAGCTAATCAGGCAGAAGTGAGCAGAGTAGTTGACGCTTGTCACTCGTAATTTACATTCATACATTTATTCATTTTGACGGATATTTTTTAGTTTACAGCAGAATGCAGGATGCGTATCACTGCTATTAACTCTCAGGATATATCATCACTATACCTTGCAGTTTACTATTGCCAAACGTTTGGAATAATGAACATGTCACAAAATTGGCCTTTTGCTCATGTTTATAAACATTAATGGTACTGCAGCTTTGGTGGGAGACTCGACCTAGGAACCCATAAGCTGGACTGCACCAGAAACATTGCTTATTGCATCAGGTGCTTGGAGCTGGAGAAGCTGGCCACCTCAGGAAGTAGGAGAAGTTGATATGGATTTATCACCAAACCACTAAGGTTTTAAGGAAGCTCCCAGAAGTCATGGTCCAAAGCTATGTAATTAGAAGGGATAGGAATAGCAGGTGGGCCGAGAGGGCCAGAGGAAGGATTCAGTTAATACCTGTGTCAGAGCTGGGACTTTCGTCTAAAGTTGGGCTTTTACTGGTTCCCAGCAATGAGGGGGAATTTCACTGGAATTACATAAATTTGGTAAATGTTTGCTGATCGTTTATTTACTTTCTATAATTACATACACATACAGAAGACAATTCCATGTAGTAAGTGCATAAACAGAGGGCCAAGGAAATGTAGATAAAACAGCAATTAACTGTGCCTAGAGAATTTCAGGATGGGTTTCACAGAGACAGTTGCTATAAAGAATATATTAAATATTGAGTAGAAATTTCTCTATTGAAGATTGGACACAGAATTTCAGATAGAAGTAAATAAAGGGAAGGTGTGAAACCATGAGAGACCCTTGATACTGGGAAACAAACTGAGGGTTGCAGAAGGGGAGGTGAGGGATGATCGGGTAACTGGGTGATGGGCATTAAGGAGGGCATGTGATGTGATGAGCACTGAGTGTTCTACAAACTGATGAGTCATTGAACACTATATGATGTAGTATATGTTGGCTAATTGAATTTAAATAAAACAAACAAACAAAAGAATATACAAGGGGGGGACTCTTTTCAAAAGATTATTCTAGTTGCTTTTGGAGAAAGGATTCGAAAAGAGAATGGGGGCATTGGATGCAGGTAGATCAGATGAAAGAGATATTGTTTTAAAATTTTATTTATTTATTTATTTATTTATTTATTTATTTATTTATTTGACAGAGAGAGATCACAAGTAGGCAGAGAGGCAGGCAGAGAGAGAGAGGGGGAAGCAGGCTCCCTGCTGAGCAGAGAGACCAGCTCATATGCCCTACTCAGTGAGGCCTCTCACCCATCAGGTAATCAGTAAGTTTATCCCATTGTCTTCCCATAGCACTTTGGTTGTGCTGTTAGTATAATATATCATTTTGGAAAATGTATCTTATGTATCACTTGTCCCTTGCTAACACTGTGCCTGGAGCATCCCATGATAATGGTTATTATTGAAAATCATAATTTTTCTAAAGTTATAGACTCAAAGACTCTGAGATACATGAGGACTTTGTGGATTATCTGGTTTACTTACCCATTCAAGGAGAAATTACTCTGTAATCATCTTTACTTTAAATTGTTCCTGTGACAGAGATCTCACGACTTCAGAAGAGAACAGGTCCAATTTTGAATAACTCGAATAATTAGAAAGTTACTTTTTATAAAGAACTCACACTAGCCACTTTAATGTCTCCCCACTCTTCAGAACATTTGCTCCTCTGTTAGCATGATGGCTTGGCTGTCACATTTGAAGAACCATGATGATTACTGAACTAAAGGCTCTTAGAGATTGGGATGTTTTGTGTTTTCACGTTGTGTTTTCATTTTGAATTCCCCAGAGTTCCTCAAGGAGTAAATAAGCTTTTGTTGAATACATGTATTGAAACAATTATCCATTTGGCTTTTTACAGTTAATACACTCCCACTGTCTGCCGTAATTCCTCCCGTTTGTCAGTGCCCCTTGTAGAATGTGATGACCAGGATCAAACGTAACATTTCATAAGGGGACCGAATTGTTGGATCTATAATAATGAAAATTCTATTTCTTTTTTTCAGATTTATTTATTTGAGAGAGAGAGCATGTGCACACAACCATGCATGAATAGGGGGTGAGGCAGAGGGAGAGACTCTCAAGCAGACTACCCACTGAGTGTGGAGCCCAGTGTGGGAATTGATCCTATAATCCATGACATTATGATCCAAGCTGAAATCATGAGTCGGGTGCTTAACCAGCTAAGCCACCCAGGCACCCTTCTGTTTCTTTTTTTAAATTTATTTTTATTTTTATTCTTTTTTTTTTTTTAAAGCAAAAGCAATGCATCCTTTTTTCCCACACCCCATCCACTGACTCTGGCAACCACCAATCTATTCTCTATATCTATGAGCTCGTGTGTCTATATGTGTGTATCTATATGTGTGTGTGTCTTTGTATATATATATTGTTGATAGTGCTGCTATAAACATTGAGGGGCTTGTGCCCCCTTCGAATTTGTATTTTTGCATCCTTTGTATAAATACCTAGTAGTACAATTCCTAGAATGTAGAGTAGTTCTGTTTTTAACCTTTTGGGTTATGTGAATTCTTTATATAGTTTGAATATTAGTCCCTTATTGGATATTTGATTTGCATATATTTTTCCCATTCAGTAGCTTGCCTTTTCATTTTGTTGATGGTTTCCTTTGTTGTGCAAGAGCTTTTTAGTTTTATATAGTCCCATTTTTTTTTTAATTATGGCTTTTGTTGTCTTTGTTTTTGGTGTCAGATCTAAATAATCATCTTCAGGACCAATGTCAAGGATCTTACTGCCTGTTCTCTTCTAGGAGTTTTTATGGTTTCAAGTATTGTGTTTAAGTCTTGATCATTTTGATTTATTTCTTTTACTTTTTTTGTAAGGTAGTGGTCCAGTTTCACTCTTTGGCCTGTAGCTGTCCAGTTTTTCCAAAACTATTTATTGAAGAGGGTGTCCTTTCCCCATTGTTTATTCTTGGTTCCTTTGTGGTCAATTAATTGGCCATATATGCATAGGTTTATTTCTGGGCTCTCTATTCTGTTCCATTGATGTGTGTTTCTGTTTTTATGCCAATACCACACTGTTTAATTACTATAGCTTTGTAATATAGGTTGAAATCAGGAAGTGTGATACCACTAACTTTGTTTTTCTTTCTCAAAATTGTTTTGTCTATTTGGGGTCTTTAATGGTTCCATATAAACTTATAAATTTTAAACCTGGTTGTTCTTTTTTTTTCAAGGCTCTTTGCCCTCTTTGAAAAATGCCTTGGAATTTTTATAAACATTGCATTAAATCTGCATATTGCTTTTAGTAGTATGAATACTTTAAAAACATTAGTTCTTCCAATCCATGAGCATGAAATATTTTTCCATTTATTTGTGGCTTCTTCAATTTCTTTCATTAATGTCTTATAGTTTTTAATATATAGATCTTTTTTCTGCCTTGGTTAAATTTATTCTTAGGCATTGTATTCTTTTTGATGCAATTCTGAATGGGATTGTTTTCTTTATTTCTCCTTCTGCTAGTTCATCATTAGTATATAGAATTACAACAGATTTTTATGCATAGATTTTTGTAGACTGCCACTTTACTGGACTTGCTTATTATTTCTAATAGTTTTTTGATGGGATATTAAGAAAACTTAATACCATGTCCTTTAGGTATAGTGACCATTTTACTTCTTTTTTCCAATTTGGATGCCTTCTATTTCTTTTTCTTGCCTAATCGCTCTGGCTAGGACTTAAATACCATGTTGAATAAAAGTGGTAAGTGATAACATCATTGTCTTGTTACTGATCTTAGAGGAAGAACTTTCAGCTTTGAACTGCTGAGTATGATGTTAGCTGTAACCTTGTCATGTATAGCTTTTACATTGAGATAAACTCCCTCTATACCCCCTTTGTTGGGAATTTTTAATCATAAATGTATGTTGAACTTTCTCAAATGCTTTTTCTGCATCTTTTGAGATGATTATGAAATTTTTATCTTTCATTTTGTTACTGTGTTGTATCACATTGACTGATTTGAGGATGTTGAAACATATTTGCATCCCTGGAATCTATCCCACTTGATTGTGGCATAGAAACATTATTTCTTAAATGCATCCTGAGATTTTTTTGTATGTTTGTTTGTTTGACACTGTTGGATCAAGCAAAACTTTCTTCCTGCTACAATACCAAATAGATCCAATTTTTCTTTTGTATGATTGATTTCTTTAACCTATGTTCAAGAATTTTATTTATCACAACTAAATTTTATTTTGTGTGTTTTATGATAATATCCTAGTATGTAGTTTGCATATTTAACATATCATTTAGGATAGCTTCAATTACAGATAACAGAATAGAATACCAGATAGTCAGTTGTTTGAACAATAAAAATATTTTATTATCCCACATAAAAGAAAGTCTAAAGGTACCAGTAGTTCTACAGTTGAGTCAATGACTCAATGATGTCTTTAAATATGCAGGTATTTCCCATCTTTCTCTAGATGTTCCTTATTATACTGGTGATATCTTACCTCATGGTTGCAAAATGGCTGTGAGCATTTTAGGCATTGTGCCCTTATACTACCTTTTGTTCTACATGGAAAGAAAGAAGACACAGGCCAAAAGAAGAGTTTTTGTGTTGTGTATATAGTTTTTTGTTATTATTTTATTTGCCTGATGTGGCTCTCTGCCTTTTCTTGATTCCCTTTCCCCATATCACCGGCTGTTTTTACTTGAGCCACTGTATCAGCCCAAGGTGGTGGGGAATAAGATGACCCTTCTGGTTTACACCAATCCTGATTCTTTCTTGAGGGTTGAGCAGAATATATGAATAAGAATCTTGAGATTTAGTCTATATAGACCCTTGTTACATAGTAAGTTTCTGTGAAAATATTCATCCTGGTTTTTTTTGTTTTAGTCTAACATTACACTGTCACAGATACCAAATAAGACAAGTTCAAAATAATGAATATTTACATCTGGTGATATACTTGAATGGTTATGAAACCTACAAAAATATGTTTTACCATGAGTAGGAAAACATTTTAATGATAAAAAGCACCTTTCTCTGCAGAAGTCAGGGCACATCATGTTGAGTATGTCCTTTGGTCGCCAACAGCAACAGCTCTTTTAGGAAGACCAAGCTAAGAACCAGAGACAGATATACCAGGAGCTGTGTTTAAGGTTATGAAGCCAATCACTTAGTTCTTAGTTTTCTGATGTAATTCATGAAAATAAAAAGTGGGCCAAAGTTTAACATTAGTCTAGAAAGAATAAGGATTTGGGGTTTTGTTATTTATAAGATATTCATGATAGATTCATCAATTAATTTTTCTTAAAGAGAACAATAAAAAGTAGTACATTAAAGGATTACTTTAGTTATTTCAAGCTGGCATATTTTTCCAAACCTGAATTCAAAAGATACATTCATAAGCTCATGCTATAAACAAAAAATAGTACAAGACTGAAATTTCCAAAGGCTAAAAGAAATGCAAATTAATATTTTCAGATTGTTCGGCATGATAGGACGATGGAGCAAATAGTTTTTCCTGTCCCCAATATATGTGAATACCTTACGCGAGAATCCAAGTGCCGTGTGTTCAATACAACTGAAAGGGATGAACAAGGAAGTAAAGTGAATGACTTTTTCCAGCAAACAGAAGATCTCTACAATGAAATGAAGTGGCAGAAGAAAATCAGGAGTAAGTACAATAAACCCAAATGGTTAGTTTTGAGCATTATGGTAGATAAATTGGTTCTTTGGAACACATAACAGCATTCATTCAAATCGGTTTTTAATTTCTTACCATCTGATGTTACTGAAGTCACTTATAGGCTTAAGCACATAAGCTCAGTCTACACCTGGGCGAGAGCTGAGACACCTGCGGCTTAATAAAAACAGAAGACTAATTAGATCATCTTTTAGTGCTTATCCTATAGTTTTATAAATACTATGAAATGCAAGGTTGCAGCTGTCTATTTTAGCTGCTGGACAGCTGAGCTTTGCAGTCCTTGAATAGGTTCGGACTGGCCTTCACAATCAGTGAACAGGATAGAGAGACATCAACACCACCTCTCTCATCCTCTGTTGTCTTATGATCTTACGATGGAGTAGATCGTTTAATGTTTTCTTCAAAGTCATCCTTTCTTTCAACATATCTTTACCTTGCCAAATCAGACTAAAAATTCTGGGACACTTATATTCCAATAAGGCAGTGTTACCATTTTACAGTTAAAAATTAGTGTGATATAGTTCCCATTACTTATATCTCAAGGGTCAAGTCTTTGGAAATACTGAGTTTTCAAACTTAAAAATTTTGAAGTTTACACTAAGTTTTGGTTTATTTTCCCAGATACAAAGAGTTTTAACAAAATATAGTAGGGATACACTCTTGATTAGGTCTTTTTTATCCTTAGGGGAAGTTTTTTAGGCAAGCAGGCCTATGTTCTCAATACCTCTATTCAACAGTGCTTCTAGTTTCCTAGGAACTTTAATGATCATGGTTTATTAATTTGAATGGAGCTTGAGATGTGCTGTCTTTGGATATAAGATTATGTGCTTTGGTGAGTGCTGTGAAGTGTGTAAACCTGGTGATTCACAGACCTGTACCCCTAGGGATAAAAATATATGTTTATAAAAAATAAAAAATTTAAAAAAAATAAAAATTAAAAAAAATATTATGGCATGTATTGTTAGACTATCTTATCAGAATATTTGAAAAAATAAAGAAATTACTCTCCCTTGGCATTTGGTCATGAAGAACCTTTTGGAGTTGAGAGAAAATTCTGAGTGTCCAGAATACTTATATAAAGGCTCAATAGTTTTATTTGGGACATTTGAAAAGCTCAGATTTTATCCTTGAAAAAAGGAAATTGAATAAGAAACTAGTGTTTGTGTGGTTTGTTCTTTTTTGGATAAATATCTTATCATTTACTAGAAAACAAATCTTAAAATAATTTCCAGTGTACATCTTACATTGAGAATTTGGAAGCAACTTACAAGGAGGTTACAATAGAAACTAAATCATTAGAAACTAAATCATTAAATATATGCATCAACATCTTCTAGTTTTGTCTTAATATTCTTTTTAAATTTATTTTTCCTGCCTTATTTTCTGCCTTTTTTTTTTTTTAAAGATTTTATTTATTTGACAGAGAGCTAGAGAGAGAGCACAAGTAGACAGAGCAGCAGGCAGAGGGAGCGGTGTGCTCCCTGCTGAGCAGTGGGCCTGATGCGGTGCTTGATCCCACAACCCCAGGATCATGACCCAAGCTGAAGGCAGCCACTTAACTGCCTTAACGAACCAGACACCTCAATATTCTGCGTTTTAAAAAGAAGACTCCTGATTCAAAAATGATGGAGATGCAGATGTTTACAATGTAACATACATTAGTCAACTAAATGCCATGGCAGATCACAGGCTATTCCAGTATTGGAATGCTTCATTCTAAGAGAGGGGAAAAATGTACTGAAAAGAAGTACAGTTTAGAATTAAGCAGAAGATCCCAGATTGGAATTCAGAGAACCTAATTTTAAAAGTTTATACTTTCTACTTGAAAGTTGTAGTGCCTTTCTCCCTCAAGCAACTCCAATATTTTAGATTTGATGTTTAGATATTAAGAAGTAAGAATGGATGAAACCTGAAAAGTCATGTAGCCAAATTTGTATCCACTGCCTATCTGTTCAGTTAGAAGAGGTAGAAACAGCAGATATTAGGTTAGGGTCAACTTTGTTCAGCTGATGAGTTTATTAATTCACTTCTGAATATAGATATGGAGTCTCTTTTCTGAAAATATTTGGTAAAGACTCTTCTACTTATTAGTACTTCCTGTTGTGTCTTACACATTTTTTTCTGCTGTTCTAAACCCAAGTGCTTAGGAAGCATTATGATTTAAAACTTACATACCATAAATCACTAGTTCCCAGTAAGCAGATCTAGGCCATGCTGTTAAGTTTCAGAATTTCAGGTAACTATGACCGGGTCATAGGTATTTTCACCAGACATGTATCTGGCTTGGGTTTTTTATTTGACTGTAAAGCATGGGGGTGGGACTAATTTATCAATATTACTCAGTTATAAAGTGATACATACTATTCCATGAAGAGGGGACCCAGGAAGCCATGGACGTCTTTCTCCTAATCTGCTCCAGGGTTGTATTAGAGAGTTATTACAGAATCACTTTTTCTGACCATGTTTAGCAATTACAAAATTACTCACCCTTTTACCACGGCTTAGGTATAGGTTGGATGAGCAATAGAAAAGTAATCAAATAGAAAATTCCCTTGTGGTGTTGATTATAAACTTTCTTATATAAGTCATTTGGAATGTTTGTTTAAATAACACTTTCATACTACCTTGCCAAAACACATTTGGTAATATGTTATTTCAGTAGGATTCATGTGTTGAAACCAAAATTAATTATTCTATTTTGTCCCACCATACTCTTTGCTTACTAGATAACCCTGCACTGTTCTGGTTCTCGAGGCACATATCCCTCTGGGGGAGCATTTCCTTCAACTTGGCTGTGTTCATCAATTTAGCTGTTGCTCTCTTCTATCCATTTGGGGATGACGGAGATGAAGGCAAGTGCTTGTTTTTCTTTAAATGCTAAATAGGTTAAAGTTCTAAAAACAATACTCTTGATGATACTTTCCTCAGCTATTTATAGAGCTTCAAAATAATAATAATGGAATTCTTGTTAATTTTTTCTGTATTCACTGAAGGTAGAGAAAGATGCTAAGAAGATCAGGCAGAAAACTATTGTCAGTAGAAATGTTAGTATTCAAAAAGCTCATATGCAGAAGAGCTATTAGAACTATGCTATACTGGCAAGCAAGGCAATGAAAAAGAATTCTTTCTACCTAATTAATATGACTGGAAGCATTTTAAATATGGTACCTTGATTATATGGGGGAAATGAGTGCGAAAATATTTATTGTGATTACCTGAAGTAGTGGAGTTTATGTTTCACCCTCTTTCTTACTTTCTGTCTTGTTTAAAGTTTCTAGAATGAGTGCATGTGGACGCTGAGAAACATTTTTTTAATGTAGAGCATAGGAAAATAGGATCATAGGGAATATTTCAGATCTCAGATTAGAAGGGTAACTCTTGTTTCCAATCTAGGATGTCTCTACATAGATAATTGACTGAAATTAATATTATTAAACTAATAATAAATGAAGTTTTACAAAAGCAAAGACAAGAGAAATTATCCCGTCTTAGGTGAAACAGGAGATAGAAGTGAAATATACTAACGGTGGAACCATGGGAATTGAGTTTTGTTTAAATCTGGCAAAGTACATGGGAAAATACATTACAGCCTTGGGATACAATTGGGAAAGTAGCTTCGAAATGTGTGTGGAAAGAAGGGCTTGAAGGAAAAGATGAGAGACATCAGCAAACACGAACCACAAATTGCTTTCTTATCTCACCTGTAGGACTGTTGTAAGAATTTAATGAGATGCTATACAGATAAGGCATTTAGAATAGTGTCTGGTAAGCATTCTGTGAAGCTTAGTTACTGTTGATGTCATTGTCATTACAAGGTTAATGTTAATACTACAGAGGGAAGCCCAGTGAAAGTGATGGTAAAGTGATGGTATGACGAGAACAACACGTGTTTAAGCCTATTTCAGATGGACTGGAGGTGAGCATGAAGGGAAGTGAGAGTTCAGGAGAAATCTGCTATTTGAAGGCTCCATTACAGATGCTATATATCAAAGTCCTAACTTTTAGCTGTAATTTGGGTGGAAATATCTATCTATCTAACTATCTATCTATCTATAATTGGATCTTTCCGAAGGCATGCCAGTGCTGAAAGAAGACTATTCGGCAGTGGAGCAGCTGTGTAATGAGGGAAATGGCAAATGAAAACAGAACAAGTATTTGGCCATCCATTGTGGGAAGTTGCAAATACAGCAGGAAGTGGAAACAACTTTCTTTTCACTGTGTTTAGTCTTATTTAGTGATGATAGCACTCTTGGCATAGAGGAATGTAACTCTTGTAAGGAGAGAAGTCCAAACATGAAATGATAAATTGGTATCATCTGCACACAGAATGTGGAGAGTAATTGTGGAGTCCCAGTTAATAGAAGCATAAAGTCCAAGATATGGAAGCAATTTTCAAGATCATCTAATATCAAATCCTCATTTGACAGATAAAAAGATGGAATCCCAGAGACGCTTAAAAAAAAATGGTAGATCTTAGAGTAGAAGGTTAACTCTTTTGTTTCCTAACAAGATCTTTTCTACATAGATAATTGAGTTGAAAGCATAGAGATAACAAGAAGAGAACAAATCTTCATACAGAACATTTTTTTTTAAGAGTTCCATCCATGATAACCCTTACCTGACCACAAGAGCCAATGTACGTAGCCTCTGCTGCCACCTATTGTACGTGAACTATAATGGTAATGGGCAATGCCACCCCTCTAAACATCTACTTTTTACTCATTCAGGAGAGGGTAAAACACCGGATACATTTTTTATACTTGCCTAGTAACAGTTACAATAGTAATATTGATAATAATAATAGCGGCTGATGTTGTTTACCACTGGATTGGGTCAGACAGAATGCTAAGCACTTCCCATGCATAATTTCACTTACTTTTCCTGACAATTCTGTAAAGTAAGCACTTCATCTTTATGGATGAAGATCTGAGGCTTTAGAAGATTTGCCCAATAATTCAGGAGTGGAGTCCATAAATATGTATTTTTTTAACAAGCTTCTGAGGTATTGCTGATGCAGCGGGTCGTTGAGCAAGCACTTGAAACCACACATGTCGTAGAATTTGCAGTAAGGCTCCAAGAGAAGAGAGCAAGAAGACTAACCAAACAAGACTGGAAAACAAGACGTCTTATCATCAGGTGACGATGCAGACTTCACTCTTCAAAAAGGACTGGATAAAAGTTAACAGTAGTAATCAAGGTGGAGGCTCAACCTTTGGCATCTGCGTTGGTTGGAGAGCACTGACGCGGAGAGAGATGAGAAAGCATGAGCAGCCATTTTGGCAATATGGACTACCAAAGTCACATTTGGGTAATCTAATTGCAGTTCCGGGTGAGTTATTTAATGATAGCTCTAGGAATACAGTTAAAATTTTGGTCAGGATTAGCTCAGTCTCTAACCTTCAGCTGTATACTATGAATAGCTGGAAGACTGAGAAAACAAAGTTAAAACTGAGAAGCATACATGGACATCAGAACCGTCTGGAGAAGGGAAATCCTGTGCTGGATATGCAAGTTCTCGAATGCCAGATTTTGTCAAACAGAGTCTGGATGACTACTTGCCAGGAGCACTTCGAGCTGATTTAAAGGTGGATTACTTGAGGTGGAGTAGTTGAGCATTAACATTCCTTCCAAAAAGTACTAAAAAATGATGGAGACGTGTCAAAGAAAACAAGATTCAACTTGAAAGGCCTTCCAGTGTCCACATCTGCAGACATTTTGAGAGAAAAAAAAGTGTTGACAATAATACAAAATAACCCATAGATCAAAATGAGAATGCAGGAGTCCATATGGATTGTGAGAAGAGAAACCTCCTCCTTCAATAGTATTTTAATTAATAAATGTAGAAGGAGTGATAGAAATAGAATAGCACCATTTGGCCAGCAGCACTGTAGTAAGAATCATCAGTGGATGCTAAAATTAATAGGTGACTATTAGAGGACAAAGAATAACGAGAAACAGGATATTGACATAGTTTCAAAGTATTTCAACCAACGTACTTACTAATTACAGGAGGAAAAACAGTAATGTGGAGAAATCACTCAAAGTGATCAATGTTAATGTCACCAGTAATGAGACACAGCAACACTGAGCATCTCTTAATATGATGCACTGACAAGGGCACAGTAGTTTGTGCCAAAAATACATAAATCGAAGAACCTTTAGACAAACACAAAATGAAAGACATTCTTCAAAGTAATTGGTCAATAATTGTGAAGTGTATGAAGATAAAGATAGAGGAATGGTTCAAACTGAAAGAGACTAAAGAGACATGACAACTAATGACACTATGTGACCTTAGTCCAAGATAAGAATTTTAAAAAAAAATTTTTTTTAATTTTTGTTTATTTATTTGACAGAGAGAGAGATCACAAGTAGGCAGAGAGAGAGGAGGAAGCAGGCTCCCTGCTGAGCAGAGAGCCCGATGCAGGGGCTTGATCCAAGGACCCTGTGATCATGACCTGAGCTGAAGGCAGAGGTTTTAACCCAGGCGCCCCCAAGATAAGGATATTAATTGGGCAAATGATTAACTTTGTATAAGGCCTATAGATTAGATAAAAGTGATATATTATAATAAAACACATAGGAACAAACTTAACCAAGGTGGTGAAAGACATGCCTTCTGAAAGGTATAAAACACTGATTAAAGAAATTGAAGATAACACAAACAAATGGAAAAAAATTCCATGCTCATGGACTGAAAAAACCAACATTGTTTAAAATAACCATACTGGGGCACCTGGGTGGCTCAGTGGGTTGAGCCTCTGCCTTCGGCTCAGGTCATAATCTCAGGGTCCTGGGATCGAGCCCCGCTTCGGGCTTTCTGCTTAGTAGGGAGCTTGCTTCCTCTTCTCTCTCTCTGCCTGCCTCTCTGCCTACTTGTGCTCTCTGTCTGTCAAATGAATAAATAAAATCTTAAAAAAATAAAATAACCATACTACCCAAAGCAATTTACAAATTTAAAGCAATCCTTATCGAAATACCAACACTGTGTTTCACAGAACTAGAACAAATAATCCTAAAATGTGTATGGGACCACAAAGACCCTGAAGAGACAAAACAGTTTTGAGAAAAAAAACCCAAAGCTGAAGGTGTCCCCAGATTTCAAGTTGTACTACAAAGCTGTAAAATCAAAACAGTATGGTAGTGGCACACACAGAAAGGACACATAGATCAATGGAACAGAAGAGAGAGCCGAGAAATAAACCCACACTTACATGGTCACTTAATCTATGACAAAGGAGGCAAGAATATGCAGTAGAAAAAAGACAATCTCTTTGACAAATGGTACTGGGGAAACTGGACAGCCACATGCAAAAGAATGAAACTGGACCACTTTCTTACACCATATGCAAAAATAAATTCAAAATGGATTAAAGATCTAAATGTGAGATGTGAAACCATAACACTCCTAGAAGAAAACATGGGCAGTAATTCCTTTGACATGGGCCATAGAAACATTTTTCCAGATATGTCTCCTCAGGCAAGGAAAACAAAAGCAAAATTAAGCTATTGAGGCTACTCCAAAATAAAAAGCTTTTTCATAGCAAAAGGAAACCATCAACAAAATAAAAAGGCAACATACTGAATGGGAGAAGATATTTGCAAATGATACATCCAATAAGGGATTAGTATCCAAAATATCCAAAATATAGAAAGATCTCAAAATATATTGATTTATATATCAAAATATATAAATAACACCAAATAATGCAGTTAAAAAATGGACAGAAGATGTGCATATACATTTTTCCAAAGAAGACATCCAGGTGGCCAACAGACATTTGAAAAGATGTTCAGCATCACTCATCATCAGGGAAATGCAAATTAAAACTGCAATAAGAGATCACCTCACACTTGTCAGAATGGCTAAATCAAAACAAGAAATAGCAAATGTTGGCGAGGATGTGGAGAAAAAGGAAGCCTTGTGCACTGTTGGTGGGAATGCAAATTGGTGTAGCTGCTGTGAGAAATAGTATGGACGTTCCTCAAAAAATTAATTACAAGAAGACATAGTAATTCAACTACTGAGTGTTTATCCTGAGAAAATGAATGCACGAATTTGAAGAGATACATGCATCCCTGTGTTTATTGCAGCATTTTTTATAATAGCCAAGATATGGAAGCAACCTAATTGACCATCCACAGATGAATGGATAAGTGAAATAAGTCAGAGAAAGACAAATATAGTAGGGTTTCACTCATATGGGGTAACTTAAGAAACAAAATAAGTGAACACACAAAGAAAAAAGAGACAAACAAAAAGAATCTTTTTTTTTTTAAAGATTTATTATTTATTTTAGAGAGAGAGCGCAAGTGGAGAATGGCAGGGGGCAAAGGGAAAGAGAGAGAGAGAGAATCTCAAGCAGCCTAGGCGCTGAGCAGGGAGCTCAAGGAAGGGCTTGATATCCCCACTCTGAAATCATGAGCCAAAATCAGGAGTTGGACATTTAGTCAACTGAGACCCCCAGGTGCTCCCCACTAGAAACAGACTCTTAAATTAACAAACTGTTGGTTGCTGGAGGGGAGGTGGGGGTGGTGGTGAGTGAAATAGATCAAGGTGATTAAGGTAAGTACACTTATCTTGATGACACGGAGCAATGTACAATATTGGTGAATTATTATATTGTTCACCTGAAGCTAATATAACACAGCATTTAATTTTACTTCAATTTTTAAAAAGAGAAGATAAAAAGAGTGTATCATATTACTTTCTTGATATAGATTATTGTAATGTGGTTATGTAAGGTGAAATCCAGGTGAGGGGTATATAGTAATTTTGCATTTTTTCTGCCACTCTTATGTAAATCTGAAAGTGTTTTGAAATGAAAGGTTAAAAAAGAAAAAATAAGGAAGTATGAGGATTCTGTCCAACCTTAAAATCCGTGGATTCTGGGAATAGATGTTAATCACGAAATCACCTGGGAAATCCTGGGCCAAAAAACAAAAAAGACCTTTGGTCCAAATGAGCCACTTTCCCCTATCCCAGACCTGCTCCAGGCTGGTTGAGAGTCACTGTGTCCTCTGTGAGGACTGGGGGTTGGCAGAGGCAGTGGGCTGTGTAAGCTTTCTCCAAGTATGTTTTCCAGCCTGATCACAGATAAGCTGGGAATGACTTAGATCTGGTTCACTGTTGGGTTGTAATATTAACTGAGAGAGTATTATCTCCCTTCCACCGGAGTGGTGATGTTGAATAATCAAAAGGAGATACTTAGGGGGAAGGTGATTCTCAGGGGATCAGCTTATAGTGCACTACCTCCCCGACTCCTGCTTAGATAATCCCCTTTCATGGCCGGGCTTTGAAGAGCTCAGTTTCATTCATTCATTCATTCATTCATTCATTCATTGGTGGAGGGGAACACTAAGCAGTTGTTTTTATTCATTCAGCTCTACAGCAAGTTTTTTATTCATAACACCTTAGGGTAATGCTAATAAATGTGGTTGAGAATCAGAATAGGATTCAGGAACAAGGGAGAACAAGAACAACAAACATCTTCAAACGTTGAAACAAAGAAATACTTTTTTTTCCTTTAATTAAATGCAGCTTTCCCATAGACATCCCTAGCCTGGTTTGCAGTCTGAGGTGATGGGAAACGAGGCTTTGCAGGGTGAGCTATGGTGCTAACCAGGAGACTGAAACCCTGATCGGAGTCAATCTTAGGCATGTTCCGGGACCAGAGGCAGATTCTCAAACATTTCCCAGTGTTCCCTCTTTTTCATCAATCGAATTTCCCCTTCCCTGCCCAATTCAGTGCAGTGAGAATCCCCTTACTGCCTTTTCTAGTTACACTGTCGCATAGAGGGAAACTGACAGCAACGTCTGGCTTCTGCTTAGGCTGGAAAGACAACTGGACTAGCTTCGATCCACCTTCTCCAAAGAGCCTGAATGGTAGGGAGGCGCCGAGGAAAGCCCCTTCGGGCAACTGAAAGGCCTAGTGCACCCAGAAGGGCACTGCTGACCTTTGGGAAATGGAGGACATCTCAGCCCGAGGCTATGGACACTTGAGGGCAGTTCCAGGTCACCTCTCCTTTATCCCACACAATTCAACATGGTAACTGGGCTTTAGAGAACTCATAGTTAGAGATAGTAATGAAAAGAAGTTTACAAATACCACTTTTTAGGCCATTCTAAATATTTCTGGCTTCATCTCTCCTCATTTCCTCTTTACATTTTTGGAGGGGAAGCCATTTTTTCCCTTGGCCTTTCCCAATCATATCGATTGATTCTGAGAGGTCACTTCCACTAGGAATCACAAGCCTCCGATGCCAGGTTTCCTAAGGGGGTGAGCTCAGTGTGGATTTATTCAGGAATGCAGGGCTTATTTGTGGCTATAGGTTTTGGTTTGTTTGATTGGTTTATTTATTTAACATATGCTTCTCTAAAAAGGAAACTTGTACCCAAAGTGGAGGAATGAGGTGTTGCTGGTGTGGGCTGAGGCAGCGGCTGTTGGTGCTAGAGAACATCCCAGATGTCCATTCAGAAGTTGAACGTTGGCCATGCCAACTGTCCCTTTCCAGTTTGGCAAAGGCAGACAGTGGAGAAACTGCTGCCATGTGAATTTCTTACTTCCAGATAGCATATGACTTTTTTTTTTAATTACATTCAAATTTAGAGGGCAGTTCTTTTCTTTTTTTTTCCCCCCCTCAAATGCTTTGTGTTAAAGAAAGTTAAGTTCCTCAAGGTGATTTTAATTCATTTGACTGAATAACAACCGTTGATGAAATGTGGCTATATGCCAGGCACTGTAGTAGGCCCTAGAGATGCAGAAGTTGATAAAGATGTCCTGTCTTAAGGAGCTCATGATCTAATTCAGGGATGAAGAAATGCATAGGCTCAATAGTAAAGAGCACCCATGGATTTATGGATAGATATCCTCTTTAGCTGGATTGAGATGGGGGAAAGAGGGAAGACTTGTGAGTTTATGTGGGAGGCAGAGAAATGGAGAGGGACTGGAGGTAAGAAGCAGCATGTTCTGTACAGTGAGCTGTACAGAAGTCATGTGAGGCAGATAGGAGAGTTCCAATACGTGGCTTGAACTGAGGTCTCCAAATTGGCTGTTTAAATTTTCTTCCATAAAGGACAAACTTCATACTTTATAAGACTTGAAAATATACAGAGTGAATTCTAGAAGATTTTTCCATTATTAAAGTAACAATGCTTATTATAGAAAATTGATACAAATATAGTGTTAAGGAGAGTCTCCTCTCCTACCCTTAGTGGGTGAAACCGGCTTTAACAATCCATACAGTCTTCTCTAGAGTTTGTCAGAGTTTTCAATTTAGTATTTTTTTTGCATTAAGTCTTCAGCTAAAAACTAATGTGACCATTCTAACAGAACATGATTACAAATTATTGATAATTGGCAATATTGTCAATAGCCACTTTAAATAACTTTTAAGTTTATTGATTTCACAAATACATATTTAGTATTAAACTGTGTACAAGGTGCAACATTAGATGATCTTTGAGTTCTGTCTACAAAGGGATCAAATGCCCAGTTTTAAATGCATGGTTATAATTTCTTGTTTAATCAGGAGGAAATCTTGGCAAGACAGATATTGCCGAGGAAAAATAGTCATGATGTGGTTAGTTATCAGGCATGAATAATAATGAAGAGTGTAACTCTCACTGTCAATGCTAGGACTTTTAAAATAAGGACGTCATGCCAAGACACTGCTTATGAGTTATACTGAAGAGTCCAATGACTCACTAAAAGTCATTAAATGTGCATAGATGTTGGAAGTTTTAGTAAACTTAAGAGTAAAGCTCCACAACTTGGCAAATTTGTAACTGGAGACTTAGTTACTTACTCAAAATGAGCTCACAGATTATGTTTTTGCTTATTCATTTAATCAAGAAATAGTTACTTGTTGCTACATGCCACGTACCAGGATAGCCCCAGAGATGATCTTCACTCATCCAAAGCTTCCATTCTGATGTCATCCAAAAAAGCATGAGAGAAAGTTGAAGATCTCATTCTCTCCATGGCTCTTTGAGATTTGTGAAATCAGGGTAGTTGGTGGTCAGGCTGTTTCGGTAGACACAAAGTGCTTTTAAACCAAATTATAATAAACATGAGTTGGGCACCCATTTTGTTAGCATTGCCAGAGGATGGGAGTTAAGATAACGTCCAGAGAAATGTACCCCTTTTCCTTCCCTACCTCCAAAGTCATCTTATCAGATCATAAATTTGGTGAAGGGGTGGGACACCTAGGTGCCTCAGTTGGTTAAGCATCTTATTTCAGCTCAGGTCCTGGAATCGAGCCCCTGCATCAGCTCCCGACTGACTGGAAAGTCGGCTTGTCCCTCTCCCTCTGCCCCACCCCCACAGGCTCATGGGCAGAATCTCTCTTGCAAATGAATGAATGAATGAATGAATGAATAGATAGATAGATAATTAATTAATTAATTAATTTGGTGAAGGGGTTAGATTAGATCTCTCTTCCCAACCATCCTTCATCACTCTTTGCTTGGGACAACGTGATGAGGACAAACATTGCAAAAATAAACCTGTCTAAGCTAATGCTCTTTGCTACCTGACTTGTTTTGTTTTTTAATGTCTGACAGGCTTTTCCTACCTACTTTTGATCTGTTAGCACTCACTATGAACTGAAGGCTTACACAGAATTCAGTGAAGGAATTCAGATAATCTCAGGGCTTCACTGATAATACAGAGACTCTACACACCAAAGCACATGTGGTGTTTTGCATGCAGAAGTGAATTTTATAAATAATAAAAACTGGCCAAAAGAAATAGCTGGTGGAAAATCTCCATTTTGTTGTTTCCCCTGAGACTTCATTAGCCAATAGGCATGTGTTTGAGGTCCTATAGCTGATCTAATCAGCCCAGGAATGTGGCCCCTTACTTTACTTCTTCTGCAAATACAGCACCACATGACCTTCAACAGGGAATTCTTTGAATCTACATAGTCAGTGCAAACATCAGTAAATTATATATATATATTTTAAAAGGGAGATATATTTTTAAAGTGCTTTTTAGATAACAAACTGAGAGTTTCAGAGGAGGAGAGTCTGGGGGGATGGGTGAGCCCGGTGATGAGTATTAACGAGGGGGGGGGCACAGATTGCATGGACCACTGGGTGTTATATGTAAACAATGAATCATGTAGCTCTGCATCAAAAACTAACGATGTACTGTATGGTGAATAACATCACATAAAATTTTCAATTTTGGTCAATTTCTAAAGAAATTTTGATACAATTGGGTTTATTTTTTAAATATTTGGAGCTTTTGTTTTCTGATGACTTTTGTTTTGTTTTTTAGAGCTTGAGTTGTCTTTCCAGTACACACACTCATACATATATACATATATCACATACATTTATACACATGTATATTTTAACAGGTAAAGCTTGTGTCTATTTTATTAAAGATGGGATATTTTACATTCTGAACTCTTTAGAAGAATCTGCAAGATAGAAACTTTATAACAATAGAACAAGACAAGGTATGAGTTCAGTGACAAAACCCTTAGTTTCACATGATTTAACTATGCATTTTACACTCATTAACCATAAGTTTTGAATTAAAGTTCCCAAGTGAGATACATCTAGCAGAAGTATTTAACATACAACTCTCATAGGAGAGAAAGATGAACAATTCTTAGAGTTAATGGAAGCCATTTTAGTGAGTATTTAAACATCCTGAAAATAATCACAAACTTTCTCGAAATGCAATAATGAGTAATGTGTTCAGAGACATTTCCTCTAAATATACAGTGTGTAGAGTGGGTTGTTATGAAATTCAGTGTCTTATGGCTGGACTTGCTATGTTATATAAAGTGGAGTGGCAAAGATTTTAACATTTTCTACTTTTGTTCTTAGTAAAAATAAACTTCTTCCACATTTTACAGGTACACTTTCTCCGTTGTTCTCCGTTCTTCTTTGGATAGCCGTTGCTGTCTGCACATCTATGCTGTTTTTCTTCTCCAAGCCTGTGGGTATTCGGCCATTTCTTGTGTCAATAATGCTCAGGTCAATATATACAATAGGTCTTGGGCCTACATTAATACTTCTTGGTGCAGCTAATGTAAGTATTTTATTTAGCTTTGTTCTTTTGTAAATTATTTGAAAAAGTGTACTAACTATAGAAATGTAGCTCTATATCTTAATTCACATATACATAGTAAATTCTTATTTATTGTGAATTCAAATTAATGAGAGTTTGATTTGTATGTTTGTAATTTTGAGAGAGAAGGAAAAAATGACAAGTAAAAATTTTGATATATTTGAAAAGGTGACATTTGGGGCATGACCCAGTTCTGCAATCAACTTAATCCAATCCACTTTTAATGCCTTCTGTATCCTGTACCCAAAGATACTGACAAAAATGACTCCAAGCCACTGTGAACATCCTAAAGTGACTTCTAAATCACCCAAGAAAGATTAAATTATAGTCAGTAGAATTTTGAGTACCTTTTATAAAAGTGAGTACCTTTTATAAAATGACCAAAGAAAAAGGATTGCTACATGAGAAAATAGGAAATTTGGCTCTTTATGTGAACAAAACACCTAAACTTGTGAAAGGCATAGATGAGATTAATATTTTTTTCACTAAATTTTTAAAATATTAGAACAAGGGAGCATATTTTAAAACCTCAATTAGGTAATTTAAGAATAAGTAATCAGAGCACTATTCCAAATAACAATAATGTACCCAAGAGATACAATTTTAAAGGGACTAGACAGCATTCTACATGGCATATTCATAAAGGGATAGTAAAAGAAGGGTAAATCATCAGGTTAATGAAAGAAAAAATGTCCTGACAGCAAATAAATACTGCTAATATATCTGCTGAATCCCTAAAGCACTGTCTGTACCTTGTATGGGGTTTCTAACATAGTGTCCTTCATTCTGGTATCTGCATATAGGCCTTATTTTCCCTGCTACATTATACAGTTCTCAAGGATAATGATTGATCATTTCGTGTCTTGGAATGTCTTTGGTATCCAACAGGGTTTTCTTTAATAAATTAGCTAATGTGTGAGTGAAAGAATGATTGAAAAATTATCTTTGTATTCTTATACATTTATAATGCTTTGTACATAAAATACGTGGCAAATATTTATTGAAAATGAATAAATGAAATAGCCAGCCAAACTTTTGAGAATTATAAAGCTGAGCTAGAATGACCAAGTCTGTGACCACTATTATATTATACTTCTTTGAAAGTTTGACATAATATAAATGACAACTCCCAGTTAACTAGACCATTCACACAACCAAATTACCAGTTATCTTCAATCACTGTTAATAAAGGGAAGTGTACTATACATGCAAAGAGGTCTATCACTAAAGAATTCTGTCAAGTACCAAATGTAGGATTCTTAAGTTTCTTGAGGGCAGAAGCTGTCATGTCTGTAGGTAAAATCCTGCCTTCCTCACTCCCTCACTCTCAACTCCATTTTCCTCCCACTTAATCCCTAGCATTTAAACATTCATAAATTCTTTATATGAACCAAACTTGAACTTTCAGTGTTTTGGAAACCAAGTTAACTGAGGAATCTTCAGGTATTTATCTAAATTTTTCTAACCCTATTAAAAAACTTGAGTTAGGTAAGTCCAGCTTATTATTAAAAAATACATTGAATATTGAGCCAGATTATTTGAGGAAGCAAATAATATTCACAAATCAGCAGCTGGTCCTCAATAAGATATTAGTTTGAGAGAGAAATCCCAAGTTTGATAAGTTGAAATAATAGTTAGACACTGAAAAATAATTAAGTTAAATTAAAAAAAATTTTTAAAAAGAATTAATAGCTAAATAGTGTTGGCCCAGAAATAAGAAGCATTTATCCGGCCTCTGTTATCTGATAGACATTGAAAATACCAAGAGGGGCGCCTGGGTGGCTCAGTGGGATAAGCCGCTGCCTTCCGCTCAGGCCATGATCTCAGAGTCCTGGGATCGAGTCCCGCATCGGGCTCTCTGCTCAGCAGAGAGCCTACTTCCCTCTCTCTCTCTCTGCCTGCCTCTCCATCTACTTGTGATTTCTTTCAAATAAATAAATAAAATCTTTAAAAAAAAAAAGAAAATACCAAGAAATAGAGGGCGTGGTTCTTGCTATACAGAACATTTTAGAATATATAAAGAGATAAGGAAAAACATTTCAATGTCTATTGGGGAAACCCAAAACATCTGAAGTTATATCTCCTTTCCCCCTTAGGGGACAGGATAAAAAATAATCTCTGCCTGGTTTGGTGAGAATAGTTCCACTGTAGGAAATGACAACTCATATAAGAGGCAAGTTTTATACTTGAGAAGAAATATACATTGAAATGTATCTTTCTTATTAACTGTAAGAATCTATGGGTACTCTCATATCTCTCACAGCATAAAAAATCCATTTGCACAGCCCCTCGAAATGATATATTACAATTTGCCAGTTCAGGGCATTTTGACAAAGAAAATAATCAACTTTAATTTGGAACAAACAAACTGGATAGAGTAATTGTGAGTTTGATAATGTAGATATGGATCATTTCTGTCTATAGTTTTGATATTGTATAGATTAATAAAATGTCTTAACAAATAATTATCTACCTTAACTTTTGTCATAAATAGCCAGCCAAACTTTTGAGAATTATAAAACTGAGCTAGAATAACCAAGTCTGTGTTTCTGACCACTATTATATTATACTTCTTTGAAAGTTTGACATAATATAAATGACAACTCCCAGTTAACTAGAACATTCACACAACCAAATCACTGTTAATAAAGGGAAGTGTACTATACATGCAAAGAGGTCTATCACTAAAGAATTCTGTCAAGTATCAAATGTAGGATTCTTAAGTTTCTTGAGGGCAGAAGCTGTCATGTCCGTACGTAAAATCCTGCCTTCCTCACTCCCTCACTCTCAACTCCAAGCTTATTACAAAACTGTCTGTGACTTACCATTTCCCAGGGAGGGCAAGGAAAAAGTGAAATGAAAACATAGATCAGTCACTTTTTGTAACTTAGGATTTAATATATTTATCAATTTATACTTAAATGTTTGCATTGTGTGACAGGTAAAGCCATAGGTGCTAAAATTGTAGGTATCAGAAGCAGGAAAAACAAACAAAAAAAAATATCTACCTGACGGTTAAGCCTGAAGAAAATCCAAATTCTAGACCACAGGCAAATGGAGCCTCTGAGTTTCATTTTTCTCATCAGTGAAATGAAGATGTTAAAGCCTCGTCTGCACTCACAGTTGTTGAGAAGATGGGTTGAGAGGATCAGTATGAAGGTTTAGAGCAGAGCAATGGCAGTGATGATAGAATAGCAACGAAGGCTACCATTTCTCCAACGCCTAATCCGTGAAGTACTACTTAATTGTGAAACATTGGTATCATAATCAGAAAAGGACTTATATTTCAGTTCACAGAGAGTTATTTGTTTCTGGACTCAGTGTCTTTTGTAATGTTAGAAAGTTGCTTTTCTGGAAAAGGAATCAAGTGGAAGGAAAAAGCTCAATCTGTGTTCCGAGCATTTAGTATTAGCAGTTTCTGTTTATTATGATGCCTCATTTATGTCATCTTCACTCATTTCTAAAAATCAAAGTTTTGTTTGGACTGCAACTAATTTCTCCGTCTTGTTTGTCACAAGGGTATCTCGGTATTTGAGATGTTTCAAAAATTCAGATGTTTTTCTCTATTTAAAGCATATCTTAAAACCCAGTACAGTTTTCTTCTCACCGTCTCCATTGCAATGGAAATTAACATATTATTTTGGCAAATACAAACACCCCTCTTTATAAACTTTAGATCACTTAGTATTTCTATATCACTAACAATGATAATATTCCTAGTCACGTGGATACTTTATGATCTGTTTAACCATTAATTTTTATTGTTTAGATTTTTAGATATTTTTCATAATAAATAATGCAGTAAATACCTGTGGGAGATCTTTTAATATCTTCTAAACACTTCTTATGTACAATGTTTTTTCTTTGTGGTAGTGCCTACAAATGTATAATTTATTTAATGGCATTTGTAAATTATTTGCCTTTCTTAAAGTTATTTGTAGTGTGGAAATGTTTCCTTATGCTAAAACTTGGTCTCACCATTTTGCAGAGAGAGGCAAGTGGAGTTTAGCAGATAGCTTTCTATTAGCAATAAGCCACAGTGTTCACATTAAATAGTGTCATGCCCTTAGTTACTTACCTGCAG
Source organism: Mustela putorius furo (assembly GCF_011764305.1). NCBI lineage: Eukaryota > Metazoa > Chordata > Mammalia > Carnivora > Mustelidae > Mustela > Mustela putorius. The sequence goes on along the minus strand of NW_025422368.1, from coordinate 22,991,533 downwards.
GTAGCTCCCTGGGAGGGCTCATGTTACTGCTAATCTGTAAGGTTGAGCCCCACCATATGTTCACTTAACATACACAAATTCAATTATATAATCTGAGACAAAACATTCATTCTCTTTCTCTCTCTTCCCCCTCACCTCTCTCTCTCTCACACACATACACACATACCCTATTTTTCATATAATATGGTCACTGAATGCTTCTAACTAATTCTGATATTCAGTTATAGTAGCAGGAAACTGCTTCAGTGCTGGGGGAAAACTAGAAATGTTGAATTTATTAAAAAACAGTATATCTTATACCGCCCTTGTTTATTATACTGTTTTGTTGGCAATTTAAAAGATTTCCAGGGTGATGGTGGCCTGAAAATCTTGCCTTATGCTTTGACCATAGAACCTTATCCTGCCTAAGATGTAACACTACTGAAATGGAGATTTTTTAATGAAATCCCATAAATTTTAGTAAGGTTGATGTTGATAGCAATACAATAATGTAGTTAGTAGGTAGTTCAATAAATTCACTTTTCCTTTTCAAGGAATACTACAAAGTATTTATTTATTTATTTATTTACTTAGTTACTGGCTATAGTTCATTCCTGGAGAATAGCTCATGTTTTCCCATGGCCACAATTAAGATCAGAATAGAATTCCTGGTCAGAACATAGACCCAAATGAGACCCCCCCAAAAAAGGAAAAAAAGCATAACATAAAGGCAGTTATAAATTTCTGTGATCCCATAAAAGAGTAAAATTTAAAGGACATCCTATAGAATTCTAGAACTTTGAGACACCTTATGGATTATTCATTTCCAGGCATTTTATTATTTTTTTATTATGTTATGTTAGTCACATAATAAGTTAGTCACATAGTAAGTATGCAAAATCCTATAGAGACAAGAAAGATTTACCAAAGCAATGGGTGGCAGAGGCAATACTGGAACCCCGATGACCCAATTTCTAGTCCAGTGTCCTTCCATTATGCTGCACTGTTAAAAGTCCTGCAAAGACACATCAATTAATTATGAAGTATATATGAAAACAGTACTGTACTGTACATACTGTACAATTAATTTACCCAATTAAAAATAATGAATTTGATTCACTTTACATTAATTAACAGATGAACGTTAATTTTGCTTTTGTTTTCAGAAGATCTACTAGTAAACCATCTTTTTAAAAGGCTGCTGGAGCTAATAATACACTATGTGCTTATAAAAAAATATTAAAAAAAAAAGGCTGCTGGGGGTGGTGAGCAGGGGCATGGGCTAAATAGGTAATGGGCATTAAGGAAGACACTTGTGATGAGCACTGGGTGTTATGTAAGTGATGAATCGCTAAATTCCACTCCTGAAACTAATATTGCACTATGTGTTAACTAACTAAAATTTAAGTAAAAACTTGAAATATCAAAAAATAAACAACTAAAAGATTGCCCAAAAAGCTTACATTGATTGTTTGCCTACCCCGCCCCCCACTTCCCCCCACAGCCATCACATAATTCACCCCATCCTCAACAAAACAGAACATATATGAAGTGCAATTTTAAGAATAGATGGAAAAAGATAAAAATATTGTGGGCCAGTTACGGTCATTTGTATTGCTATTTGTAGGCTGATTCGAGTCTTTTCAACACCAAATCAGAAGGGGCTGGTCTCTTAGCCACCTTGCCCGGTTCCCACGCTCTCCTCTCCGTTTATCACTGCCCGCAAGGATCTTGCCATAGAAACAAAGATTGCCTGCATAATGACATTGACAAATGAAGGACTGGTTAGACAACATCAAGTAAGGGCATGAAAAGGGAGAATAAGTTTTTGTAACTTGTTTATTTCCATAAATATCCCCAACCTTCATGGAATTGCTCTATAAAAACAATTTATACATTTCAAGTTCATGATGCAGAAAAAAGAGTTCAAACTTTTTTTCCTTCTCAAATCATTTATTCTTGATTTTATTTTTTTTTTCTTGGTGTGAACACTTCAAAACAAAAGGACAATCTCCTCATTTCTGATCTCTACACGAATAGATGATGTCAGTGCCAATATCAACTCCATTCTAGTTTGAGACTTAGTCAAGAGAACAGGGACATATCCATCAACACCAAGCTCTAGATCAAGGTTCAAAGAAAATAAAAACCAACCTCTACATAGAGAAGGCAAACCTTTATTTTTTATGTAAAAATGGCAGAGGCCCTTTTAGGGAAAAATGTGTTCTTCCTTTTGCATTACTTGAGAACTGAAACATATTCTTTTTTTTTTGAGAACTTGAACTCAACATATTACTTTTCCTGAATGTGTAGGACCTATAAATAGTTTTCCTGCATAATTTTTTTACGATTCAGTTTAGAGAAACAGAGATCAGTAAACAACATATGAACAACTTGTCATGAGCATATCATCCATCCTTCTGAAAATTTTTTACTTAATTTTCTTTTACTTAATTTTTTTACTTAATTAAGTAAAAATTAAAATTTTTTACTTAATTTTAATTTTTTACCTAAGTTAAAAATTTTAACTTAATTTTTTATAGAACTTCTTATTTCTATGTTGTATTGATGAATTTAGTGGGTGAATGAAAGCAAATAACTTAAATTTAAATAGTCCCTTAAAATAATTCAAAGGGTAAAACACTGACTATTACTTCACCTAAACATTCTGTATTTTCTTATTTTCATGGTTGTTTATTATCAAATACCACACTTAATCTGAGCACCTTTTATATATTTCCTGAGCTTTTGAAATGAAGACCATTTATAATATTAAATTTACTTTTGGTTACCAATCACAAAGGCATCACTATACTGTAGCTATGTTAAACAATAACGTAAATATGTGATGATGAAACTAAATAGTGAAATATAACTTTCTGTCTGACATTATTCAAATTATTCACAAGATGATGAAAGAATGGAAAAGACTGATTACTGAGAGGATCATTAATTAGCACGGGGAAAATTGAGGAGGTTTGAACTTCCGTGTTGTTGATTTGGTTTGGCTATCTTCACAACATGCAGTGTTAACCCATTTCTCACGTATTTATTGATTTGAACTTCAGGAAGCTGAAGGAAATGTTTTTCCAACCTCTCAATTTTCACTTCTGCCCATTATTTAAAATCATTTCATAATGCAGTTTTTTTTTCACGTATGAAAAATCAATGCTGATGCAAAAGACAACATGTTTTCCCAAAGTTAGCTTTGGACATGTAAAGACAAATATGGTGCCACTAGATAGCTTGAAGAACTCAGGAACACTTTAGAAAAACTGAAATTTGAAATCTGTAATTGTTTCCATGATGACTAAGTTGCAAAATGAGTTGTTCAGTTTATAAATAATGCAGTGACTCTAGAACCAAATATCAGGCACTAAGTTTCTGATAACTGTGTTCTTTGGAAATCATTGCACAAAGATTTTATTTATTTATTTGACAGAGTCACAAGTAGGCAGAGAGGCAGGCAGAGAAAGAGAGGAGGAAGCAGGCTCCCTGCGGAGCAGAAAGCCCAATGCCAGTCTCTATTCCAGGACCCTGGGATCATGACCTAAGCTAAAGGCAGAGGTTTAACCCACTGAGCCACCCAGGTGCCCCTGGAAATCATTGCACACATTGTTATTATTGCCAAAAAATCTCTATGTACATTTCTATATTCCAAAATTGTGCCACAAAAGGCAATTTTAAATAGTGTTACTATAAATATATAGCACCAAGTGTAATAAAAACTCCAAAATGCTTATTGAATAACTACCACACATAGAGCTTAGAAAATAAATGCATGCAGGGTGCCTGGGTGGCTCACTCGGTTAAGCATGTGACTCTTGGTTTCAGCTCAGGTTGTGATCTCAGGGTCATGAGATCAAGCCCCACATCAGGCTCTATGCTCAGCTCAGAGTCTGCTCAAGATTTTCCCTCTCCCTTTTTCCCTCCCACTTGGGCTCTCTCTCTCTCAAAAAAAAATCTTAAAATAAAAAAAGAAAATATATGCATGAATTTTATTTACTTTAACCCACTTACATAAGTATATATGTATTTTTATGTATTTAAATGCAAAAAATCTCTTTTAATGGCTTACTTGTTTACAACAACATTCAGTAGAGAAAGTCTAGGTCAAAAAAATCAAAGATAGATATTTCCTGAAAAAATTTTTTTTTATTACATTTCCAGTATAATAAAGATATTACATCTATTACTTTTTTTTTTTAAAGATTTCATTTATTTATTTGTAAGAGACAGAGGGAGAGAGAGCAAGCGAGCACAGGCAGACAAAGAGGCAGGCAGAGGCAGAGGGAGAAACAGGCTCCCTGCTGAGCAAGGAGCCTGATGTGGGACTCGATCCCAGGACCCTGGGATCATGACCTGAGCCGAAGGCAGCTGCTTAACCAACTGAGCCACCCAGGCGTCCCACATCTATTACTTTTGATATGGAAAATACAATGAGTAGTATCTAAAGAGTCATTGTACTAAGTGCTTCATATACATTATGAATTGTTTAATCCTCTGAAGAGGGTCAGAATCCTTTTCCTCTAATTTTTCCAAAGAAATGATCAAGGCCAACTGCTGCATGACCTTGTGCAACAGTAGTGAGTGAGCGAGGGTTTAAATTCAGGTCTGCCTCGATTGCATAGCTGGGGCCCTTAATCATCCTCCCCTTTTTTCCTGGAACTGCAAACATTACAGCTTTGGGGTGTATTATGTATACACACAGATTTGTAAGCAAGGCCAAAAGTTACCAGACAAGAAAAGATAAAAGAAAACCACAGACTTGGTGAATACTAGGTTTTTGTCAATGACCAATATTTACATGACTTTCGAAGATAAATAAGACCGTAAAATCTAATCTTTTTCTCCCTGTAGCTTTGTAATAAAATCGTATTTCTGGTAAGTTTCGTGGGCAATCGTGGCACCTTCACCCGAGGCTACCGAGCGGTCATCCTGGATATGGCCTTTCTCTACCACGTGGCGTATGTCCTGGTTTGCATGCTGGGCCTCTTTGTCCATGAATTCTTCTATAGCTTCCTGGTGAGTACTTCTCCATGTGGACAATCCCTGCTGGAAAAAATAACACAATGCTCCTGCTTCTTATGCTTCTTCCTTTGATTTTTTTTTTTTTTAAGCAGGGCCTGACATTTAGGACAAATTATGTAATTTTTAGGATTTCCTAAGAAAATCATGCATTAGTATTATTTTTCCTCCTTTCCTCTAAGAACCCACATCAGCAATGGCAATCTTTTATTTCCTCCCTGAGAAGTCACTGACGACCCCACCACCTGACCCAGGCTTCATATAGCAGCTGCTTTTTGGTTTCCGCCAAATCCTTCCTTCCCCTACATTTAGAGATTCTCCAACAGAGTGTAGAAGAAAAAAAGTGGGGATGTATTTTCTTAGCCCTGGAATCATTGTACTTTATTTATAACAAATATTATTGTGACTTTAGAATGGCATATAAGTAAAAGGCGGGGTAAACTGTCAACCTCGCAAAAAGACAGTGAGTTGTTCGAAATCATTTCAGATTTAATGTGTCATTGCTGTGAAGCTTATCTACACATGTCTGATTCATTAAGCAGAATTTCACGTTTCTTCTAGATGTTTTTTTCAGGTTATCAGTTTTACCTCCTACGTATAGACTGATCTATAGCCATAAACTAGGAGAGGAGGCTATATAAATACATGATAATGTTTTGAAAACTAAAGCACTACCAGGTTAATATCATGATGTCATAGGAGCCGTTTATTTATATCTCCAACCCATGACGGACATGCAGTGGAGACCACTACCCAAAAATATAATTCCCGATACCTCAGTTGAAGATGTAGAAACATTATGCTGACCCTGTCTGCTTGGCTCTCAAGGGACAAATCCATCGGCTGCTGCTTTCCTGTTACCTGGCTAGCAAACCCATGCAGGAAGATGGAAAAGAAGCCGATTTTCCATTTACTTGTCAAGCACTTGAAAGAGCCCCTGGGAAGAGTAGATTTGTCCCTTCTGCTCTTATACAAAATTATCTTTTAGGTAGTTAAGTTAGAGGATTCAACAATCAAAAGTAGTTTTTTCTGTTCCAGGGATCCAACTGAATTCCCTTTCTGCTCTAATTTACCACCAAAAAAAAAAAAAATCCATTTTTTTAAAAACATGTTCATGATATATGAAGTCGCATTACACTCAGCACTTTGACCTGACTGTGACATGTAACACTCTGTATTTGTGCTCTAACCTTCTTGTCTGGAAAATGCATAGGTCTAGTATGATAGATTTGTACTATCAAGATTCATTAAAGAGATAATATGAAAAACATGTGAAAGGATTTATTAGATCTTTTCCAAAGAAAGGCAACTGAGAAAATAAAGGTATGTTTGAATTAGCATATGAGCTATTGATAATAGTGTTACTTTTAATTTATGTTACTTAACCTTATTTCCTAGTTGTATTTTCCTCTTGTTTTTTATTGTTCTAATCTTACATTAGTGATGCTAATTTGTGTTCACTGGGTTGCTGGTGAAAAGGATATTGTCCATTTTGACACTTAGAGATTTAGGAGGAAATTACAATGGACATAATGCCAAAATGGCATTGAAACATATTTTTAAAAATATGTTTTATATTTTAAAAAATACATGATTATGTGTTTCTAGTTTTATCCACAAATACCAATCTTTTATCCAAAATAGTAAAAACCACACTCTAGATTTTCCTTTCAGAAATAAACAAAAAGAACAATCAATCTGTCCAACATCTTACACATTTTTGCCTCCTCAAGATTCTGATTCCTAGGTATGGAATGGGGCCCAGAAATAAGCATTTTTAGCAGAAATCCAGTGGGGCTCCTGAAAGCTATAAACTTTTAGAAACCATGGAGAAGTGACCTAAAGCCCGTTTCCAGGCCTTTTTTTTTAAGTCACTGTTGAGCTAAAGTAAAGAAAAATCTACTTTTACATCAACTAAATGCTTAAGTAAGTTAAATAAGGCAGTGTCAATAGTTTGGAAGTTGAATTTGCATTAAATAATTTGTCTGTCCTGAGAAATATTGACTTTGTTTCTAGAAGTTGCTGCTCCCTTCAGAAGGCTAAGCACATAGCAAAATAGTTAAACTTTTATTTTTTGCATATGGTATTGATAAATATCAGTTTCCTAGGATGAGCAAAAAAGGTAATAGGTTTATAGCACTTATTTGCAAAACTAGAATTAAACTGGACAGTAACTCAGTACTCAGTAAAACTGAGTAAAAAGTAACTCAGTAAGACAGGGGACAGGCCCTGGTGTTTCTTCAGGTACTCTGACACTGATAATGCATCCCTTCAATTAATTCAGAAATTCTAATCACTGCCCACAGATAGCAGGAGACAAACCTTAATTATTTCAATTTTTAAAATACTATTCATTTCCAAACAGATATTTGTGACTTTTTAAATGAATGTTCACTTATTGCTTTTAACCAGCTTTTGATAATATGACAAATACTTGCTAATTAATGTATAATTTCAACTTAATAATATAGCAATAAATAAAACCATTCTTGGTGTTGATTCCAGAGAGCAAACACATACCTAGGTTCTTAACTAGTGCAGAGACTTTCTACTACTAAACACAAAATGAATAATAACCCAGTAAAGGAAGTGAAAAAAATTTTTTTAAAGTGTCATATTTTTGCTTATATTTCTGTTTCCAAAATTACATACTAAAGTAATAGGTTTTGCCCTCGCTATACGGCTTCAGTAAGGAAAGGTCCTTCCATTTCTCAAATATTTTAAAATTTCCCATCTTTTCTACTGCAGCAGGTTCATAAAATTGTTTTAGCAACTTCACTCCTAATTCCTTGATTAAACAATAATGGCTGATGACTCTGTCAATTATTCATCACTTAGGTAGACATAATTCAGCATTTTCACTTTAGGTATCTTACGTATTGCAGAGACAACTGCAGAATATCAGTGAAGCTAAAAATAAGGAATAAGTCGTTAAGTTGGTTAAGTACAGTATTATAATTTTTCTAAATTCAAATTTGAAGCTATGCTATTTATGTATCATACAAAATTGAAATTATGTTGGTTATGAAACCAACAGATGCACACAATGTGCTGTGTTAGAGTTATCGTTATTGAAAAACAGTTTATTAATGTGCTCCAACTGTAGACAACACATGCATCTTGGTGTGTTTTTAAGGTATCGGTCAGGTCGTTATTTTTTTCACAGATAAACCAAAATGGCTTACATCTGTATTCGTAACCACTTTTTATGTTTATTCAGCTTTTGCACCGCTGCTTCTTTTTCTTGTTTTATTTCTGTAGCTTTTTGATTTGGTGTACAGAGAAGAGACTCTGCTTAATGTCATAAAGAGCGTCACGCGGAATGGCCGCTCCATCATTCTGACCGCCGTCCTGGCGCTCATCCTCGTCTACCTGTTTTCCATTGTTGGGTTCCTTTTCCTGAAGGACGACTTCACCATGGAGGTGGACCGGCTGAAAAACAGAACTCCTGTGACAGGTATTGCTGCTCCCACTACAAGACCATTCTTGTGGCAGATTCGACTGGTCCACAGCTTAGGAGAGTTACAAATGAGCACTAATGGAGGAGGTGTTTCCTTTCATTCCTTAGAAAACGTGTTCTCGGTCACTGAGCGCTCATGAATGTGAAGGGTTCTCCCGCCATCCGCTGTCAGTGGGTATAGGAAAATCGTGATTTAAGAAGCATCATGTGGGCTCCATCTCAGGGAGTAAGTTCCACCAGTGCTGACTCTATTCCAACATGGCCAGCGACGTCAGTGGGGGACAATGGCTTTGGGATTCTCTTCCTCCTTTTTCCTGTCTCCCCCAAGAACATCTAGTATCATTCATAACCATTATTCCATATATGTTTGCTCATAGTACATCGTATTGATTATACTTAAAGAATTGAAAATGGTAAATGTTTTGATTTGGAAACCATCAGGTAGTAAGAAATTGGATATGGAAAAAATGCTCAGAATACTGTCATTAAGGAGCTGAGTTCATCAGTATGTGTTGTCACAATTTCTGGACGACATTTATTTCTGTTGTCTGATTGGTTAAGCATCACCTGTTTACACTTACTGTGAATCCTGGGATGTGAGGGCTTATTCTTTCCATCTTACTTTGAATTTTTAATCATCATCTTTTCTAATGGCTTCTTCTTCCCCCATGCCTACCTTTTGTTGTTCAGGTTAAATTTCTTTGTTACTCTTTTTCCTCCTCTCCTGCTTTGCTGGATACAAATCTTAGTTCTCTACTTCCCTGCTTGTTTCTCTGGATGATTCTGTAGCCTATGAGAATGGAAACCACAAAATGACTTTCCCCTTAAGCCCTTACTTTAGAGGTATGATTTATTTAGTGGTGATTTATTAACAATATTCTTTCTTCACTTTAACAAACATTTCTTGATTATTAAATTGATGACATTTGGTAGTATCTTTCTTAGGCTATGGGATAATTAAATGGTATACAGAGCTATTATTAAGTCTAAGTGATCAGAGCACAGAATAGGAAAGTTATCTCCATAGATTCAGTTGTTAAACTTGAGATCGAATTTACACGAAATATTTTGTCACTACCTTTCCTCTTCTCCCTTAAATGTTACTTTTTCCAGAGTTTTACAGATGTAAATATTTGGAAGAAAAGCTCCTATCTATAAATAGCCTCTAAAACTCCACTTTTGCAAAACTATCTGTGAATCATACACTATCTATTCTCAAAAATCTTCAATGTTAATTATTTGTTATTTACTAGGCATGATCACATTGAGTTATTCAGTACAGGGTGAGTCTGAAGCTGAAGCGTCATGATTCCTGAATCCAAAGTTGTTCCATAGTTATTGTTTTATGAATCTAGTAGTAAGTATTTTTGTGTTATATAAAAAGGCAGTGCCATTATGAATATATTTTTCTTAGATATACAAAAATATTTTCTCTCTTTTTTCTTACAAAATGGGCAACATTAGACCTAAATTGTCAAGACCTTTATAAAAAATATGCATATTTATTAAAAAAAACTGTTAAATAAGAGAACGCATTCATAAATACTATCAAAATCTTGATTACGAGAACATTTAATAAAATTGAACTCTGATTCTTCAAAGATTGAGAATTTTTGTTGCATTGGCTGAGAATGAATGTGATACTGTTCTCTGGGAAAAGCACCCTTGCTTTCATAATATTTTTAATTTAATTTGTAATGCCATCTAGCATGTCAGTTGGTAAATAGCATAAAGTTTATTTTTTCAAGTATTGAACGCTATTGACTCCCAAAGTTGAGTGAAATTATCAAGAATAACATGCCTAGCAAGTGACATCTAGAATGCAGAAGTCTGCCGTTGCTCAGGGAGTAGGAGGTAGTCATCGGAAAGCCAGGAGACGGGAGCCCCGAGGGGAGGTTGAGAGTGCCAGAGCCCAATTGCAGTGCATCACAGGCGCCTTTGAGAGTGGAGGATGGATAATTTGCAAATGGCATTGGGAACTGAGGAAAATGCAGATCCTACCTCTGGGACCAGTGGAACCGGCCCTCGATAGAGGAAGAGCGGCCACTTGACAAGGTTAAAAAGCCCAGGGAGCTGGAGGCAGTTTCTGTTGACACGCGGAGATCACGGTTTCTCACATGTGTCCTTCCTTCCCCCTTCTCAGTGCCGCCCTCCAGTTTCCCATCCCCGTGTCCTCTCACCAGAAGACTGCAGGAACCTCCCCTGTGGCTCCCTCTTCTTCAGCCTGTTCTGCTCGATTCATTCATTCTAAGCACCATTCTGTTTGGGTCTCTCATTGACTCAAAAACTTCGCTGGGATCTCCCCTGGCTGGTTTTAAACATCAGTCTGGGAGCTCTGGTCACTCTGCTCCCATGTCTGTGCCTTTGCTGGCCTCTGGGCCATTTGTGATACAAACTGCATCTGGGATTGCCCCCCCCCCTTTTCTGTATGTAAATCCTATGTCTCCTTCAGTTTGACCCTTCCCCCAAAAGCCTTGTATTCTTTGTTTTCTTTCTAAAATTCACTTCACTCTCCTAATGCACTGAATAACATGAACTGTCCTTCCCTCCCACCACTCAAGTATCATCCTGTCTCTGCCCCTTGGTATTCCCTAGTTGTTAGGTCTGCAAGGCCTCCACTGGGCATCATCAGGGCCTCGCAAGGATCAGAAAGTATAAAGTAAGGGAATGGCCACCAGGACACACTCAGAAACCCCATCACTTGCTTTCTCTCTCTCTCTCTCTGACCACCAGAAACCCACTCCTGCACCAAATGATGTACCCACCCTTTCCCCCAAGTTTGGCCCAATGAGGGGGCAAGGAGTGATGGCGGCAAATGTGTGGCTTCCCTATTGAGGCAGACAACCTAATCCTGTTGCCTGGTCCTTCTCCCAATCACACGTCCTAACTCTAGCTCTCCCTTTTGCCACTTCTGCCCTCATCTCATCAAAGAATCGGGGTAGCCTTGGTGTGGTATTGCTCTCATATGCACGTGAATATTTCCTACCACTTTGTATATAAAAATGAACTTACTCCTGTCCCTCCAACTTATGGACTTTCCTTGATGACTTTGTTTGCAACATTGGTTTGAGAGGTACGAACCTCTTTACTTTCAATTTGTTACTAAGAAAAGCAATGAAATGTTTTTATTAAGTTTTCTCACCAGATAGGAAGGTTACTATCTTCTGTTCCATTCTGGCCAGGGAAGAAGGTGGTACATGAGCAAGCAGGTGGATCTTTGGGAACTAAAGAAGAAAAGAAAGATCCTGAGTAGGATCTGACAAAAGATTCTTATATTTATAAACCCTGCTCTCTAAACCCCCAACTTCACTGTTAGAACTGCCGTGATGGGCAAGTCTCAACCTGCTATAGGGACTGACCAGTGGGTTGAAGCTCAAGGAACACCAACTGCTTTGGGGGAAGTGTGCTCCTGGCATCCCAGGTCTGATCCGTGAATGCACTTGGCCGTCAAAACATTGTTACACATAGTGGTTAGGGTCTACATTATTATTAATAAAGATATAAGAAGCTTATAGTGGATTGGCCTGTGAACCTATTCTCTATTTATAAAATTGTTTCCATACACAAAACTGTGTTCAGAGTTCCAAACCAACTTACTAAAGAAGACTTCAGAAGCACAGCTACATTGGAGTGGTAGTGCCTTTGATTTATGTGCCTTTACAAACGTATGTTCTTTGCTTGTCATTTGCATATTTGTCTCTATACCATATTCTGATTTGTGTGTTCTCAGGTAGTAATGAAGTTCCTACTATGACTTTAACTTCAACGATGGAAACATGTGGAAAGGACAGCTGCTCACCCACAATACCGGCTTCAAATACAGGTCTGTGAAAAGGGCCCCAGAACAGTACTAACTTGATACTTTGCAGTTATGTTTTTTTGGAAAATGTTATTACTGCTAAAGGAGTTGCTCTAAGAATTTCATGGTGGGTTGAAATAGAATCACGGCGTTTAGGTAAAAGGACCCAAAAATTTCAGCCTAGAGAAAGGATTCCTGTATCTGTCATTTTGCATCCCCACCCCCCGCTTCCTTATATTATTTCTATTCATGAGAATTTATCAGATTTACTCTGAGGGACTGCTGCTAAAAATACTGTAACTATATTGCAAACACATGCCACATGGAGACCCTTCTAATTATACAGCCTTTAACAAAGAATCAGGAAACGCACGGGCTTAGAACTCAAAAGGCTTGGTATAATCCTGGGCTTTCCACTTTCTAGCTGTCTGTCTTAGATACGTTATGCAAATTTCCTGGACCTAGTTCAGATGGTTTGCCCAGAGAGGGAGGGAGAGAGAGAGAGCAGACAGAGAGACAGAGAGAATATGATACTTTCTCTGTTTCCAAAGGAGCAAATGGAACCGTGCTCATAAAAAGAATTTTTTAAACTCTAAATTGTTCTCAATGGTTTGGAAACTATGGCGTATGTGAAATTTAATGAGCTGTAGAAGGAATTAGTGATCTCTTTCCAGAAGCAGCAATGATTTAGAGAGTATATATCTTTAAATATTTCAAGAGTTTTATATATTAAAAAAGGAGTGGCATTAGTCTGTGTTACGTCTAGGAAGGGCAAAATTGGACTGGGAGGAGACGAGGGATGGAAAAGTAAATAAGACCAGTGTGGGGCTGGAGTCCTCCGTTTCCATCTGGGAGCACATTCGTCTGATAGTAGTGAAAGGGCGGCCCTTCCCAAGCTGCCTTTTTCCTTGAGATGTTGGGTTGCTGCACTAGGGAAAATGTATCATGCCTTCTACAGACAAAATCTTTCATGCTTTATGACCTAAAGGGGGAAACACATACATGCACATTCCATCCCAAAGTCCCAGCAGCTCTAAGAACTGAGAACAGCTGCCTCCAAGACTTCTTCCCCCACTAAAGCCTGGCTAGCCAGTGCAGGCTTCCAAACGACAAACCAGCTCATTCCTTGCTTGCGTAGCTTTACTGTGCTCTGTAATTTCTAAAATCCTGTTCCATGCATCCTCCACTTGAAACAGCTCCAGTTTCCGCAGCCTTCCTCACACAGTCTAGCAGTGACTCTTGATGTCACACTCCAGGGCAAGAAGCTGAGCGGAGTTATCATATTCTGGATTGTGGAATTTGGAATCACACCCTACCCTTGACCCATATGTGGCTGACTCGGCTAAAATGCCTTTCTTCCGTGGTTCAGCTGTGAAGCCATAATTGCCTGTCCCCTACCCATGTAATTAGGAGTTTGGGATTTCAAATATAAAACGATGCATTTATTTTTATGTATTTCTGCCAAGTAAGAATCCAAGGCCATCCCAGCTTGTCCCAGTAATAGATGAGGGATTTCTTGGACTAGGTGATCTCTAGGTTTCAAGCCCCTTCCTGTTCTCACATGCCACGGGGTTCGTGGTATCTTCGTGGATCCTGATTCTATGAAGCAATATGTTTACTCTCTCTGTGTCATCCTCGAGCTGATAAGCTACAGAACAGGAATTGGCAAACAGCCCACACGGAAATGTGACTTGCCACCGGTTTTTGTATAGCCCTCTGGGTAAGACTAGTTGTAACCTTTTGAAAAAGTCTTTTCTTTAAGGAAAAAGATGCCATGGAGACTTTATGTCACCCACAAAGCCTAAAACATTTCTTCTCTGGCTCATGAGAAAGAAAAAATCACAACTTCTGCTCTGGAAAATTTTCATTAAAACTGCTAGGAATGTTGCATGGGACAGTGCTAAAGACAAATTCTTTAGCTCGTTACTAGAAATATGCTTTCAGACCAACATAGTCATGTTCCATGCAATTCTTCAGCCACAGAGATCTCTGTCTTAAATAAATGATCAGTTAGCCCGTGCTTCTCCATCTTTAAAAAAAATCACGAGACTCCTCAGAGCCTCCTTGCCAAAGCCCAGATACACAGTGTCTGTTGGCTCCCCAGTCTGAGGTTAGTGTGAACCCTTACTGGCTTCCCTTGATGCCACCTTCTTCCCACACTATCCTTTTTAATGATCCATTTTGGTATATTGTCTTGGGGAACAGCATCTAGCTCATTTGTCAGCAGCTTGCTGAATCTGTCACAATCCCATTCAGGTCTACACATGCTCCTCTCCTGTTATTATTTAGGATTTTAAAAAATACCACAGTAAAAACTTGGCTATCATTTTAAGTAGCTGGGTAAAATTAAATAGCTCTTAGGATCCTTTGGCCACCTGGAAGTTCAGGTTTTTTGTCTCCAGTACTTGTTATCTTATTTTCAACTGGACACTCTTTCTCCTTAACAGAGTGTGAAAAATAATGGGTTTAAAAAAAAATGTACTTTCTCCTTAGCGAGAATGTTCTAATAGCATGGTCCCGAAGATATTGTGACTGTGTTCCTGCCTTACTCTTCTATCTCTGAAAATGACCTTAGAATTATTTCCTTTGTATTAAAGCGAAGTCAGGTCACTGCCTGAGCCTCTTCTTCTGGAGTGAGATCTTCCCAGTCATATGTGGTGTGAACATATCCCAGGATGTGGCGGCCTCGCTCTGTGCAATCTTATAAATCTTAGGCTCTATACAACCGTTATTGCTAATCAGCCTGCTAATCAGTCTGCTGTCATTGTTTTATGTCTATTACTAATTTTGACAGTTTGACCTTAACATTTAAAAAAAAATGAAGTGCATATTTTTGTAAAACAGGAAATTCATTAAGTCAATTTGGCACAAATCCTTGATCATGGTAATGGTGATGGTGATGACATTATCCTAAAATCTTTGTTCATTCCTTCCTTCATTCCTCCAGCAATATTTGTTCAGCCTGATCTATTGGCCTGCCCCCATGCTGGGTGTTCAGGACATAGTATGGAGTAGACAAACATAGACCTAGGGAACTTTATAAAATAGTAGGGTGGAGGGAGACACAAAAAGTTATAAAATATGGTGAATATGACCAGCGGTGCTATGACCTATAATCACAAAAGAGCTTGACTGTAGGCAGAGCAAACAGAAAGGCCTTTCTGAGGAGGGATTATTTAAACTGAGACTTAAAGCATGAGAAGGATGCAGTCACACCATTCCAGGCACAGGGACCAGCATGAGTAAGGGCCCTGAGGCATGTCAAGGATAGATAGATACTATTAATTATCCTCACATTATGGGTAAAAACACCAAAGGATACAAACTTTCAGTAAGATCACATTGCTAGCAGAATAATCTAGATCTCTGATTCCAAGGCTTGTTCTCTAGTCTTCTAAGTCTTAGTGTCTTCTAGCTCCAGGATTAATCTCTGTACATCTTTTTCTTCCCTAACCCAAAATTAGATTGTTAAAATTCTGCCTATCAAATTGCCTTTCAACTAGAATGCTTGGGTGACTTTTCTGTATGCATGCTCTCCTCTAAAGGCAATTCTTTAGACATAAATATTCTTAATTATGTATTTCACCCCCTGGCCCTCCCGGCCATTCTCCCACATCAAGACGTTTGACCATGCCTGGAGACATTTTTGGTTGTCACAGCTCTGGGAGGAATGTTTCTGGCATGTAGAGACTAGAGGCTAAGGGGACTGCTAAGCTCCCCCCAAAGCACAGGACAGCCCCCCTCAGCGAAGAACTCTCCAGTCTATAATGTCAATAGTGTTGATGCTGAGAAACTTGGTCCCATCACAAAGTCTGTTCGGATATTGGTTTATAAGTCTGCATACAAACTCATAAAAGCCTCTACAACCCATTTCTCACCTGATTTATTACACAAGGAACAGAACTTCCCTTTTCTCTATGGACAGATGGGGATAATTCTTCCAGGCTTATTACCCCTGAAGCAACGTCTCCATGGTTTTAGGCTTCACCTGAGCTGGGAGTAGGGGAAGGCGGGTATGATTTTGTAGTAAATCTCCCAGAGAAGGAAGAAGAGGATAGTAGGGGAATGTCAGTGCTGGAGGTGTGGCAGGGACACTGTTGGGAGCCTGAGCTGATGGCAGTGGCTTCACACCATCTAGGGTCATTTCTAAATCAGTGTTTTGAAACTCCAGGAATGCCTGTTATTCATGTACCTACTCTTTCCTCTGTGCCCTCTTTTGCATTTGTTACAGTAAGTGGTAAAATTCATCTGACTGAGAATTCCACAGATTTGATCTTCTAGCCCTTGCCACCTTTAAATCTCAGCCACACGTAGCTTTTAACCGCAAGGGTAGAGGAAAAGCTAGAACCTGGTGTTTGTTGTGCAGCATGGGTCGCTTAGGTTTAAAAATAACTTGTCCATGTCTAAGACCAGAATTAAATTTTAATTTGCCAACCCTAGTGTGCGTTTGTGACGGCCCTTGGTTTGTTACCTTGTGGACAGCAGGTCCACATTACAAAAGGCCCAGACTGATACGCAGCAGCAGAATAACAAGCCTCGTAGTGATTGGGAAGCCCAGCAGCTGGTCCCCGAGGAAGCTCCAGTGGATGCTGATAGGGTCACTGTCCAAGCAGTGGCACATTCGCAGGGTAATGGGCAACCAACTGTGGCGGAGAAAAAAAATAAAAAGAACTTTTATTTTATTTGCTGCAGACCTACCTGACTTCTTAGACAAATATAATCACTTACCAAAGGGGAAAAAAAAAAATTAAAAACAGGCTTTCTACAAAAGTGAGGCCTATTTTAAGGCAATTTACAAAATATCATTATGATTATTTTCTAAGTAAGGGTCATTTGTACAGAAGGGGGAGGAAGTGCACAGGTATCTCACATGTATGAGCAATTCAGATTTAATATGTTTTGGTATTTTACTTTAATAAAATAGACTGATGAGTAGCTGAAACTGACCAGCCTTGGTGCCACTCTATGTTTTGGCTTCCCACAGGGTGCCCAGCATTTTAAATTTCTCTTTCTAGTTAACATTAAAAAAAAGAAGAAGAAGAATTTCCATAATGAATTGATTAGAATTAAAGTTTAAAACTAACAAACAAGAGGTTTTCAATTGCACTCAGACTTTCAGCTGTTTTTCAGTGGCCATCTGAGCCATCTGTTGTTTCTAAGAAATCATAAAAAAAAATGGGTACTTTAATTATTAAAGCAGAAAAATAGCATTATTAAATACTCTTATTCAAGCATGTCCAATACTCAAAAAAACGTATAGGCCAACACCTCAGATCAGAGTCAACAGAATATATTTTATCCCTTTCTTTATATAAAACACTTTAATTTCTGTTATGAATTAAGAAAGGTACTCTATTTTACTAATACTCAATTGAAAATGAGGGTAATTTGGTCTCCTCTTGTTCAAGTATAAAGGTGGCTATGTTAGAACTTTAATTTTCCATAAGATTTTATAGTCATCTCTCAGTAATAATGATAATTATGACCCCTAGATTTGTTACCCTTATGTGCCAAATGATGTTCTAAGTTTGTTACATGTATTATATTTAGTTTTTAAAATGCATCCACATTGCACATCTATTTCCACTAATTCAGTTCTTTCCTTTCGCCTGTATGCAAGCATGCACTCTCACTTCTTTTTTTTTTTTTTTAAGATTTATTTAGAGAGAGAGAGAAAATCTCAAGCAGACTCTGCTGAGCGTAGAGCCTGGTGGGCAGGGCTCAGATCTCACAACCCTGAAATCGTGACCTGAGCGGAAACCAAGAGTCTTAATGCTCAAACCAACTGACCCATCCAGTCACACCCCTCTCACCCCTTTTAAAACCACCTGATTTCGGGGCGCCTGGGTGGCTCAGTGGGTTAAAGCCTCTGCCTTCCGCTCAGGTCATGATCCCAGGGTCCTGGAATGGAGTCCCACATCGGGCTCTCTGCTCAGCGGGGAGCCTGCTTCCTCCTCCTCCTCTCTCTCTCTCTCTGCCTGCCTGTCTGCCTATGTGTGATGTCTGTCTGTCAAATAAATACATTTTTTAAAAAATCTAAAAATAAATACATAAATAAAACCCCCTGATTTCATCATTACTGCCTCGCCACTCTTCGCTAGCCCATTATTTGGTCTTGGACCTGAAATCTCCTTGCTTCCTCAGTTTGAACCACCTTCTGCACCACGCAAACTGGTCTCCTCCTTTTCAGGACCAGAGTTTCAGATATAACAAATGGCCTAAACTCTCCTTTCATTTCTGCACCAACCGTCTTCTGTTTCACTATTTGCCATATTCCTGTCATTTCCTGATCACCTGAATGTTCACTCCAGACACCTTTTCTTGCTTCTCATGGCTTTTGACTCTTCCCGTAATGGTTACTTTCTTTCTCTTTTTTTTTTTTGGCATCTTCTCCATCTTTACATTATTTTCTTCCTGAATTTTGGATCACAGTACTCTCCTAGCTCTCTTGTGCTCTCTAGCTTTAAAAATGTTTTCTCACCTTCTCGTCCTCCAGCATCTGGAATTCTTGTGAGATCTGAGCCCTGCCCACCAGGCTCTGGAATTCTTTCCTTGTCTTCATCACAGCACCTTGCACCCAGCTCTTCCTCCTCAGTTGCCCATATCTGAATGGGGGGCCTCCTAGGACCCCCCCATTCCCGAGTCAGCTCTGGCTGGAAGCTCCAGCAGGATGTATAAAAGGCCTTCTCCCTCAGGCCTAGGGTCCTGCCGGCTCCTGTTCATCCATCCTTTCCATTCTCATGGCCGTCACCCTGGTTGAGGCACATAATGAGACACATTATGCCTCCTAAGCAGTCTTTGTACCTCCAGTCATTCTCTCCTCTTCCATTCACCCCTGTATCACCCCCAGATTGCTCACCAGAAATCACTGCTTTGAATATTTCCTCTCCTACCCCCAACTCAAGATTTTCAAGATGCTCCAGTACCTGCCAAATAAAACCCAGACTCGCACAGATCTCCCAGTTTATCTCCCCAACTTTATTTTCCACTCCTTTACATGCTGGCTTATTCGATGTTCATCGTATAAGAATAGAACTTCCCATCTCCCATGCTCACTGGCCATACCATGGCAATGCCTCTCCACTGATGTTTTAATCCATTGACTATTCAAGACAAAAGTCAGAGTCTACATTAGAGGTACTCCCCACTCATTATTCCTAATATTAAACATTCTCTCTCTATTCTGATCTCTTCGCCCCACTTCGGTGGCTATAATCACATGTTAATTTGTCTTGTATTTAAGTAAATTTTTTTTCAAAGATTTTATTTGTTTATTTAACAGAAAGAGATCACAGGTAGACAGAGAGGCAGGCAGAGAGAGAGAGAGAGAAGCAGGCTCCCTGCTGAGCAGAGAGCCCGATGCAGGCCTCCATCCCAGGACCCTGAAATCATGGCCTGAGCTGAAGGCAGCGGCTTAACCCACTGAGCCACCCAGGAGCCCTTAAGTAAATGTTTTATCTCATACTGTTTTGTCTCATACATAGCTAGATGACAAACCACCTTGCTCCTGTTTGAAGCGACTCCCCTTGGCTTTCAGGATAAAGTTCAAGCTCTTTAGCTGGGACTGTGAGTCTCTCCATTATAAACAGCTCCCTCCCTGTTTCTCTTCTCACACTTGTCTGCAGGCACCAAAGGCCCAGTCATTCTAAGGCACCTGCAGTTCCTCAAACACCTTCGCTCATCCTCTTTTCTCTGCCTAGAATGCCTTACTTTGCTGATATTACTGGCCAGGCATGCGTCTCTTTCCACAGTCACCTCAGGCGCCACCTCCTTCAAGATCCTGTTCCTGATGTCCCCCCATCCACGACACACACACTGTCCTGGGTGCACAGTATCCTGGGGTAGGCCATTGCCTTTGTTTGTCATCTGACCAACGTTTCCTAGGAAACCGTAAATCTCCGAGGGGCTGCCACACTTCCCTCTTCCCACCTGTATACCTAGCACCTTGTCCTGGGTCTGTGGAGACAGTGCAATCACACAGGTTTGGCATGGGGAAGGCCAGCTGGTTATGTAGGTAGGTCTCCACAAGGTGGTATTTGCTTAGGTGAATTTACTATGACTCAGGGCCTGGCTTTTAGGCTTCAGGCCTGGGAACTTGGCTTAATGTATTGCAAGTAAATCCATCTCTGGACAGTGGAGCCTTATTCACTAAACTTATGGAGGCTCCTGTAGAAAACAAGCATGGCCGACGCCCCGATCCTTACAGAGTGCGCTGACTGGTTGGTTGCTGTTACTGACCTGACCTGGGCATTTTCTCCCCCTGGGTACGTGCCACACGGAAAGTCTATATCTCCTTTGTATATTCACAGCCATCTGTTTTACTTCTCAATGACTAATCACATGAATTGTGTGTGGATTTTACTAGCTCACTGTTAACGAATGAGCAACCTCATTTTTAAATTCTTAGGGCAAGATGGAGGACTTTTGTGTGGCTTCTATGTGCTGACTAACCTGGCACGTAATTAAGTCTTTGGTAAACATTTAAGTGACGTGACCAGGTGGTTGCTGATTGAATATATGAATGCAGATCCTGCCACTTAGATATGAGATTGCTTTGACTGAACGTCTGACCATGGCTAAGTAGCATAAAGACCTATCCCCTATGACCTCATTACCAAAAACCATATTTCTCTGTAAGAATGCCTTTAATTCTCTTATGTATTTCTTTTTTTTTTTTTTAAGATTTTATTTATATTTGACATAGAGAGAGAGCACAAGTAGGCAGAGTAGCAGGCACAGGGAGAGGGAGAGGGAAAGGCAGGCTCTCCACTGAGCAGGGAGCCCGATGCGGGGCTCAATCCCAGGACCCTGAGATCATGACCTGAGGCAAAGGCTGCTGCTCAACTGACTGAGCCACCCAGGTGGCCCTACGCATTTCTAACCAGCTTTCTTCACGTTCTTCCTAGCCACCACGTTAGAAAGCACCTTCGGGTGTCGGGAGCCTAACTAGCATGTTGCAGAGTGAGCTTTCTCTGCCTACCTTGTCTCCTCTGCTCCGCTGCCCCCACAAGCCTCACCTCTTCCCCATTTGTCCCTCCTCCAAAGGCACCTTTATTTCCTCTCCGTTCTAAATCAGAATGTGCCTTGAGGCTCACCTCTAAGGTAAGTGTCTGCACAGCCTCGGCTGCTAGCTTTGATGCTGCACCTTCGTGCTTGCCCATCTCTGACTTCCGTCCTCCTCTTGAGGTATATATTTATGTTTTAAAAAGAAACCGCTCTGAATAAAGTGAAAATATCAGGATCCTCCCATCCATGTGAAGTTAAAATAAAGTCAGTTCACAAGAGGAAAATCAGCCTTTTTGTAACAAAGTACCAAACAGGCAGTTGGTCGTGGATCATGTAGACAAAATTAGACTGTTTCTTTTCTTTTCTTTTTTTCCCCCCTTTGGTTGTTTTCATATTTGCGCCCGTGGTTACACAATTCCAAAATTCGACACCACTATGGTTCTCTGACCTTGTAACAAGAAAAACACATTTCTACTCACTTACCAATTTTAGGAAATCCTGATTCTTTTTTTTTTTTTTAAGATTTTATTTATTTATTTATTTTAGAGAGAGAAGGTGTTTGCAAAGTGGGGGAGGAGCAGAAGGCGAGGGAGTGGGGGGTGGGGAACATCTCAACACACTCCACACTGAATGCAGAGTCTCATGTGGGGCTCCATCTCATGACCATCTCATGATCATGACCTGAGCCGAAACCAAGAGTTGGACATTCAACCAGCTGAGCCACCCAGGTGCCCTAGAAATCCCAATTCTAATATAGTATGAACTTTTCACTATTTTAAATGACTGGGAAATTATCACCAAGTTTACCTATAAACCAAATAAGGGCAGGAATTTTTTTGTCACATTATATCTTTTCTGTCTCTTTGTTTCACCCTAAATATTTTCACACAAGTACATTCACGTAAAATAAACTGTTCACATAAATATATTGTTCTTCTTGTCATGGCTCAATGCTCATCATTAAAAGAGCTTAGATGCTTAACCAAATGAGATAATATCTGCCGTAAAATTTTAAGCACCTACCATGTGTATGCTAATCTCTGTGCAATGTTTCACATATCCTAAATATAATCTTCTGAAGGGTTTCATCCTTAATTATAACTCCCCATTTTACAGATGAGTATAGTGAGATCAAGTGACTGCCCAAGTCTCAGTTATGGGACAGAGTAGAATTTGGAGCCATGCCCCTCTGGCTTCCTTGTGCGTGCTCTTTTTCTTGTAGTATCTTTGCTTCCTGGGTGAGTGGACTGTCTTCCTGAGGTCTTACCACAATCTCCCTGCGCTACAACAATGCACAGGGCAGACGAGCTTTCTTATATGTTGTCCTTTCTTCTGCCATTTTTCACTCTTGGAAGAAAACAAATATTTCAGAATACTAGTGTGTGGGCTTCTCAGCCTGTGTCAGTCATAGGCTATTACAAGTCGAATATGTGTTATGTGCTTCAAAACATTGTGTCACGACACGGTTATAAAGGAATGGCTCTTTGGATGTAGACAGGAGCATATTTAAAACAGGAGTTTTCTGGGATGCCTGGGTGGCTCAGTTGGTTGGACGACTGCCTTCGGCTCAGGTCATGGTCCCGGAGTCCTGGGATCAAGTCCCGCATCGGGCTCCCAGCTCCATGGGGAGTCTGCTTCTCCCTCTGACCTTCTCCTTGCTCATGCTCTCTCTCACTGTCTCTCTCTCAAATAAATAAATAAAATCTTTAAAAAAAAAACAAAAATGGGAGTTTTCTGCCTGGTTTAACTTGTGTGTTTTTACAGCTGATGAAGAGTATGAGGATGGAATTGAACGGACATGTGACACTCTCCTCATGTGTATCATCACCGTCCTGAACCAGGGCCTTCGGAATGGCGGCGGTGTGGGAGACGTTCTCAGGAGGCCATCGAAAGATGTAAGCTGGAAAAAAAAATATCTTTTCAAGAAGAACATAAGCATTCTTAAAGTTTTCTTAACAACATCTACAGCACAATATTGTTTGCTTTAAATGTATAATGGTGGCCATTAAAAACCAATTAATCATATACTAGAACTACACAGAAATAACTCATGTCCTAAAAGATCAATGTCTGTTAGTAGGGTTATGAAAAGTTTCCAAGTTTGAACTGTGTATTGTGTTACAGCTATGAGATCATGACTACCGACTTGGTAGAGGAGTTAATTGTGACATAAATAACAGGAAGTAGGCTGCCTCTTGTGTCTCAGGCTTCTCAGGAGTGAAGATTTACTCTTTGCCTCTGAATGGTAATAGCGGTCATTCTTTCTCCTTGATGAATACAAAATTTGAACAAATTCTAACATTATTTCATATATTAAAATGGCAAGGCTAAAAAATTTCTCATTTGCTGCAAAAGCTCAAACTCCGGGCAGAAGGCTTGAAAAATCCAAGTCCTGCGACAGGCAAGCTGTGGCTTATTGTCAGTCATCTAAGGGTTCCTCGTCTATGAAACGGCTGGATTGCAGCGTCTCTGATGTGTGTTTTAATACTGCCCATCAGGTGGAAGTAAGCTGGAGCTGTCTGTACTTGACCCTGTAAGGCCAAGAACAAAATCTACTCTAGAAATGGACGAAGCATTAGGTCCTTCTCAGCTCCAAACGGCTGACCTTGGGAATTTCTACTTGTCTACCGTTTGTGCGGCTAGAAGGGTATAGGGTCCCGATGTGCCCAAATGCATTAAGCAGAATGATATAGTACAGTGGTTTTTAATAAAATGTACGTTCCCCTGTTGGTGGGAGGGGTATAAGTCCTGGAGAAGGGAAGGTGCTCTGGGAACAGATGTGAAGTGTATCTCACAACACTCAAAAAAGAAAATGAAGACAGAAAGTGGGTCTTATTTTTTCCAGCTTGGAGCACTATTTATATTCATTCAGTAAACAGAAACTGAATGTATTCTCTCCTAGACCATGTGCCAAATCAGCGTACCTTGAAAATATGTATACATATATGTTCTTTAAAATTTTTATTTCAGGAGCCTTTGTTTGCTGCCCGAGTGGTGTATGACCTTCTTTTCTATTTCATTGTCATCATTATTGTCCTAAACTTGATTTTTGGTGTTATCATTGATACTTTTGCTGATCTCAGAAGTGAAAAACAGAAAAAAGAAGAGATTCTAAAGACAACCTGCTTCATCTGTGGTAAGTGGCCTCAAGGTACTAAAATAATGGGTGAAGAAAGTGTCTAGCAGGAAGGAGGGGCTAGAGTGATTTTTATTTATCATGCTTTGGGAAAAACAATTTCAAAGAAAGCTGGACAAAAATTATGTAACCAAGCAGTAGACTAGGGTTCTCTGTTTCCAGAAATAGATAGAAGAATGATATCCGAAAGTTATCTTGTCATCATTTCTGCGATTTGTATGATTCTCTGACTGTAGAATGTGTTGCAAAATTTCAAGAGGTTATACCAATTGGCGAACAGATTTTTAATCACAATAACATCTTGATTAAATGACAGGATAGTTTTTATTTTTTTTTGTTGGATTATGAATCCACGGATGATGTTTCTAGCAGCTTGGACTTCTATTCACTGTACCTTCTATCAGTTTTTCATATCTCTCTCTCCCTCTCTCTCTCTCTCTCTCTCTCTCTCTCACACACACACACACACACACACACACACACACACCATGCTCTCCTTCTCTTTCCCCATTGTTAGCTCTCAGACTCACCCAGCTCTCTACTTGCCCTCATCATTCCCTTTTGCTCTACCATCTTCTCAATATTCTTCAGCCCTTCGGTAGTCTCTGCAGCTGACCTAGCATCCTGGAGTTCTTCCCTCTCTTTGAATAATCACCAAGTCCAGGTTATTCTCACCATCTCTTTCACCACGTTGATTCTTCACTACATTGAGCTGCAGAATCTTTTGTTTAAAGTCACGTAACAAGCGTAAGGGCTTCACTATAACATTACTCTACATAACTCAAATTGGACTTCAATAAATCCCATTCTCTCTTGATCCCCCTTTTGTCAACTGTCTCATTCTCTTAATGGGTCTCCCAAACTTTCCAGTATTTCTCCAACACTCAGACATGTACCCAGTACTAACCTGTAACAATGAACTGTATCCCAGTGAAACAAACATGGGTTGTACATGCCCTTCTTCAGGGTGTTCACAGTCTATTGTGGAATACAAACACAGTTAAGTGTCATTGCTGTCTAGTGTGTTAAGAGACATGATAGAGAAGTTCGTAGGCTGTTATACCCCTTCAGGTTGTAGTGGGGACAGTCAGGAAAGGCTTTTAGGAGAGACGGTCACTGAATTGATGGTAAAGATGGAACGTATCTAGTCATATTATATTGTGTAGAAGCAGGGTGCCTGGGTGGCTCAGTGGGTTAAGCATCTGCCTTTGACTCAGGTCATGATCCTGGGGTCTTGGGATCAAGCCCCACTTCGGGCTCCCCACTCAGTGGGGAGTCTGTTTCTCTCTCTGCCCTTCCCCCTGCTCATGCTTTCTCTCTCTCACACATAAATAAATCAAATTTTAAAAATAAAAGAAAATAAAGTGGGTAGAAGCAGAGGAACCATCCTAAGAACAGGCATGAAGAGAAGAACAGCACAATGGGAGTCCTCAGTTCCTATAAGGAGCTCAGTGTTACTGGAACATGAATTTCAGTGCAGTCTGTGCCCCGAGAAGAGGGTCACCAGGACATGGCCTTTTATGTTAAAATAACTTGGACTTTGTCCTGTAGACTTACAGAGGAGCTGAACCATTAAAGAATTTAAGTGGAGGAGTAAAGGATCTAATTTTTGTTTTAGAGCAATGGGGCAGGTTGTTTGTCAGGGGATATAGTCCAAGTGAAACGTAATGAAACTTTGCTGCGAGAAAGTTAGGGTGGCAGTATTAAGGGTAGAGGACAGGGTCGTGAAATATTTAGAGACAGAGTTTTTAAAAACCTCAGTGGTTAGGAATGAATAGGTTAGGAATGAATATGAAAGAAATATTTAGAGACAGAGTTTTAAAAAATCTCAGTGGTTAGGAATGCATAGGTTAGGAATGAATATGAAAGGTAGTGGTGTGTGGGGGTGGGTGGTAGTTCCAACAGTTGAGTTTGAGAAGAAAAGAAGAAGAAAAAATTTGGAGAGGAATCTGCTGAGCTTGACTTTGGAAATACTGAACTTGCAGTGTGTACTCAGCATCCCAATGGGCCACACCCAGTACAGACGTCTGAGCCCCAGAGAATGAGTCTACACTAGAGAGAGTAACTGGGGAATCCTCCGTCTGTGTGTGGTAGCAAAAGCCAGAGCATGGGGAAAGACATCAGAGGGGCATGAGAAAATGGTGGGGTTTAGAGTGGGAAATATCAGTGTTAAGAGAATGAGGGTCACCCACGTGCACACACACACACACACACAAAACACACAGATCTTCAGTCAGCGTGGTGTGAGGAGAACTAAGAATGTGTGTTACGTGGATATGAGGGGCAGACACAGCCTTGGGAAGAAGGTGATTGGTTATCAACTATTTCAAAGCAGAGAAGCCAGTAACACATTATGCCAAATAGAGCCTTTGGATTTCTCATTCAGGTGATTCAGGATAAAGATGGAGTCATTTTCATGAGGATAAGTTGCACAACACTGGGGGAGACCTACTGGAAGGAAATGAAGCAGACAAAAAGAGTATTTATAGGTGCAGACTAGATGGAGGGAAGCAAGATTGAGATGGAGCCAAGGAAGATACCACACAATAATTTGGGGATTTGAGGAAGAAAGGCTCTGGATGGAAGAGTGAGTTCTGTGGAGGAAAAGAGGTGCTGCCCTTGAAAATCTTTCTATGTGTCTCATGGTCTTGCTTTTACAGTGCTTCCTCTAAGTCCTTCACTTCATGATCATAGTGACTATTGTGTCAGTGCACAACCTTGGAAGAAAGGGTTCTTTGGGAGAATGTATCAGTTAGATGTGAGCCCCATTTGAGGCCATGATCCTGCCTCTCATAGTCTAACAAGAAAGATGAGAAGCAAAGCAAGCCCAACACTTAAGTACCATTCCTGCTCCTCTAGGCTTTCCCTTTGCTGTCAAAATTCTCCTTGGATTTTCCCAGTTACTTAAAAAAAAGAAAAAAAAAAGAAAAAAAAAACCCTTATAACCTGTAAATTCCTCAAAACATCACAGTAACCCTCATCACCACACTGAATGTTTTTCTCAGCTCTCCCCATTAGTTTTCTGCTGACCTTTTCTTCTGCCTTGGATTGCCCATTCTCTCATTCCATCACAAGCCTTCTTCCAACCACTGGATAAGTGGTTCGGATTTTATTATTGCCAAATGTGCAACCACAGGTCCAGCCTCTCTCCAGGCTTTTGTCCTTTGTTTTCAGTTGTTGTCTGACACCTATACAGGCATAACTTTTGGCAGCCAAATCTACCATGTCT
Organism: Mustela putorius furo; assembly: GCF_011764305.1. Classification (NCBI taxonomy): domain Eukaryota; kingdom Metazoa; phylum Chordata; class Mammalia; order Carnivora; family Mustelidae; genus Mustela; species Mustela putorius. Next base: position 22,963,896 of record NW_025422368.1, on the reverse strand, counting down.
AAAAACTGGTGCATCTTCTGTTTTCCTCCTCTGACCTTGCAATTTATTTTGACCTCCATATTTGCCATTGATGATATCCCACTGGGCCTTCAGTTTTCTGGGCTGGGAGCTTCTCCATCATTTTTAGCAACTTCTTTTTCTAATTCTAGGTGCACTAGTTACCATCTGCTAATGAATCTGTGTTCCCAATCTCACTCACTTCCTTCCATATATCCCACAGCCACACCTTGGTTTTTCAGGCTCACCTTGGTTCACACCCCAAAATGTTCTGCCCAATGCTGCCAAACTAATTTTTCCAGTTTGAATTCATCATTTCCTTACTCAAAAGTCTATCAATAGTATTGCACAGACTGTAACTCTAAACTTCCAAATTTCCTGGCACATAAGGTACTCCATAGTCAAGCTCCCTTTTTGCCCACCTTTTCACCCAATGTTCCCCTGTTTATACATCAACTTCCAGCCCAACTGCATGACTCATCTTCAACTTAGAGACTCTCCACGTGTTCTCTGTTATGGTGTTTCCATTTGGAATGCCCAAACTCCTAAGCTATTGAACTCCAACCCTCTCTCTAAGGCCAGCTCTAATGCCATTATTACTTGAAGCCTTCTCAGATTCCATTTATCAGCAGCAAACATACCACAGCTTCTAAACTGCTGACATCATACTTAGCAGTATGGTACCATACTTATTTTTTGTTGTCTTACCTCTGTCGGATGGTATACACCATCACATCATAGAAAGGGCTTGGACTTTATGGTTAAGTAAACACACTGGTTCCGTATCCTGGATATTTGATCTTGGCCAAATTTCCTTTTCACCTTGAACTATTGTTCCCTCATCTGAAAAATGGAGAATATATAATGCCATCTTCTGTGGTTTGAGTGAGTATAATTGAGATCATGTGTCTCAAAATTCCTAGCTCAATGCTTGGCTGAGTAAGCCCTCAATGCACATTAATATCCCTTCTTTAAGAGATCCACGTCATATTTATTTTTTATGCTTCTATAGTATGTATTGAGGACTATTCATAAATATTTGCTTAGTGAATGATTATTCAATAAATCAGCCTAAATTAGCATTGTCTCTATATTTATGTACCTTATAACCTACAAAAGGGAGATAAAGTGGTTAAGTACTGGATTGATGTACACTGCAGACAAGAAAACTAGGTGTACCAATTCCAAGTTATTTTAAAATTTTGTCACATTCAGAGTGTTTTGGTAGCATGCACATTATCACAGAGATATATGGTGATAAATCAGGAGGCTTAAGGAGGAGATATTAGATCAACATGGTCTATTTTCTAGAAGCTTCACATTTATTCAAAAATTTGAGAGGACATTTAGGTAATTTAATCTCAGAGTTAATTTTAATATTATTTTTTACATTAGAACAAATAGTATGCTACAAAGTAAAAGTTTTTTTAAAGTAAGACAAATTTAATATGAACATCTAAAATAAAATAGGATTAAAAAAACAAACAAACAAACTGAAAAGTATTCCCAGGCACTTATAACTGCTAACCTCTGTGACCTCAGCAACATAAAGTTTCTCTACTCTCTGCCCTCAAAGGACCTTTAGCAGAAATATGTGAGAAGCATTATCATAATGTGTATCTAGATATGCATGCGTTCCTGGAATTGCTTACCATGTGTAAGATCTAATCCATACCATATACGTTAAAAGATCTTAATTACAAGAATGATTTAGACAGTTGGGATATTTGGGGGTTGTACTAATAGGCTATAGAAGAGTTGTGATCAATTGATAAATGGTTCTTGTAAGAACTGGGCATTAAGCTGTGATCCAAAGAGGGGCATCTTACCAAACAGCAGAGGAGAGAATCTCCACGGTAGGAGAGAATTGGCTCCAGTAGCACACGTACCAAGTGACATCCATAGTAGCAGCAGAGGGGGAGGTAGATTCTGTGACAGGCAATGAGAGCAGATGGGATGTTCCTAGCCTTGAAGGCAATGACCAGATGTTTCAGAGTTATGACTCAGAAAACAATTGCTAGTGATCCAGAAGGCAACCATGATAGGGTGATGATTAGCAGATGACAGAACTGAAGCAGTAATCAGAGGAACAAATTGGCACCGGTATCCATATTAATTATTAATTTTGAGTTACCAGAGGCTGAAGGTCCAACCAGAAGGAGATGTTGACAGACCAGTGTGACAAAATACCAAAATGGAGAAAGGATTAATGGTAGTTAGGTGCTTCAAATGAAAGATCTTTCTAGGTGATTTAATAGGAGATAAAGACTGTATGTCAGAGAGAGGCAATGTGTTCTTCTCTTAGTATATTAGCTCTTTATCAGTACTTGTGCCGTAAGGCCATTTATACATTAATTTGTTCAATAGTTACTTACTGAGTAACTTAGTTTTGTTCTTAGTTTTACCAAGTTTTGTTCTACTGTGGTGAAGAAAAAAGGACAAAATTTACTGCCATCATGGAGCTCATTTTTCAGCACACATGCAATGTGTGATGCTAAGGGCTATGCAGAAAAACAGAACTGAGAAAAGGTATGGGAATACCTGGGTGATGGGTGGATGTGTGCCCTCACCTTAGTCAGACTGTGTGGGGAACACAACATAGGTGCAGGATTATTTTTTTCTGAAACCTTTGTGTAGAACACACAGAGTTCCTCTTATTCTTCCTTTCTTTCTATCTTATTATCTCCTCCAATACCCTGGCTTTCATTGTTTATTTTATGTCACTTATCCTTGAATTAGTATATTTATACCTTGACCTCTCTGTTTAAGACAGATTTTTAGCTTTAGATCTAACAACCCAACACTGGTTGTTCTATAGGCATCAGAAATTCAGCACTTCCCCAATCAAATGTATCTTCCCTCCAAAGTCTCTTCCTTCTTTTTTGTTTTTCTTTGCTGTACTGATATTACCATAAATTCAATCACTCAGGTCAGGAACTTTAGGGTCATTCTTGATTCCTCCTAAATCTGTCCCTCTAATTGGACATCAAGCCCTCTTAAATTTTCATCCAAAAACTTCTCTTCAATCTCTCCCTCTTATTCATTTTTTTTCAATTATTCTGTCAATGTTAGTTGAATGCCTACTGTTTTCCCAATACTAAGCCAGGTGCTAATACAAAAATAGATCAGACAGTAAAGTGTAGAAGCTACGATAGACATAGATAAATTTTCATAGCAAAGTGTTATGGGCACAGGAAGGATCCACCAACTCTGTGTTTGTGTAAGTCACTGGTAGTTGAGCTGGGTCTTGAGGAAGGAATACCTGTAAGGCAGGAAAGAGAGGAGGTAGAGACATAGAATTTTCCAATCTATTCAGAGTTTAGAGAATGGTGAGAATGTCCCAGTCGTTCTAAGAAATGTGTACAGAGTAGATGGTCAGAGTATGAATTCAAGGATGACTTCAGGTTCCCTGGTTGACAAGGACTTTTTTAACAGAGGTGAAGAAGAGCTAAAGAAACAAATTTGGTGAGCTGAGTTTGACATGCTCATAAGTGAGCCAGGGGGATTCACCTAGAAGACAGCTAGAAATAGAAACAAGTTGACAAGAAAGGTCAGTGCTGGGGCTGCCTCACCAGCACAATGATGGTTGAAACCGTGGGTATGGCCAACAAAACTTAGAGAGCAAGAACCAGTGGAGATGAAAGACAACCAGTTCCCTGCCTTTACACCCCCCACTACTCTAGTCCCCTGGTCTCCCCACTCTCAGCCTCTACTCCCAGTCTTCTTCTAAATCCCACCACAGGAAGTTAGCTGAAGCACCACTCTGAACGGACTAGTCTCCACTCAGAGGCCTTCAAGATAAAGTGCAATCTCCATAGCTTTGCATTTAAAGCTCTTTACAGTTAAAAATAAAAATAAAAATAAGTAAAACTCTTCATAATTTGTGCCAAATGTACCTTGACATCTTAATTTCCAAGTGTTCCCTTTGGAGGAACTGACCAACCCTCCCGCCTCCCCCCAAACAGGTCATCCACTTTGATCTGTAGCTTTGCCCTGCCATTGCCTTTGCCCAGAAGGCCAAAGAACATGGCTTTAGAGCTAGAAATGTTTTTGTTTAAATACGGACTGACTTCTCCACTAACAAGAGGTGTTAATTTGTGCAATTTATTGAATTCCTCCGAATCTCTTTCCTCACATACTGAAAGGTCAGATTGGATTATTGTAATTATAAGAGCCTATTTAAACATCTTTATGTTGTTGTTGGCACAGATAGGTGCTCAATAAAAATTAGCTAGCTTTTATTACCGTTCATCTCTTTTCCACTTGCCATTATCCTGTTTCAAGGCTAGAAACTTAAAGCTTGACACCTCTTTTAAACCTTTTGAAATGTACCTCGTCACAGTTCTTATTGTCCTTCTCTGTGTTTCCTTGGCAGTTTATACCACTTCAGGATATAATGCAAGCTATTTCCTCTACCATATTACAGATTACCTGATAGTAGACACATTATTTTATAGCCCTATGTACCTTGCAATAGGAATGTAATTGTTTGAACTGAGTTCTGGAAATATCTACTTTAACATTCTCTCTCTCCCTCCTTTTAAATAGTTTAACCTCTTGAGGAGCTGCCAACATTGTTTTCCAAAGTAGCTGCCTCCTTTCACATTCCTACTGGCAGGATACGAGGGCTCCAGTCCCTCCACAGCATCACCAAGATTTGTTATTAATCTGTATTTGATTATAGTCACCCAAGTGGAATAACATTTTATTAGTGAAATATTCTTAATTCATTCCATAAATACTGTATTCAGGGCTGACTGTGAACCGGACACCCATGTTAACTATTCGGACCAGTGGTGGAGAAAAGAGACAAATGTATCTGCTCCTGGACACAATAAATAATAAACACAGAAAGTTCTTCTCTAAGCTCCTGGATAAAATGGTGTTCCTTTCTTCTGTACTGATTAGCAGGCAGGCTTCTCCTCACACCATCGTGTTTACTTTTTTATCTTAGACACACAGTCCAGTTTAATGGAGCGATGATATGGCTATGTTCATTCTGTGAGGAGGTGATAAGCACTCTAGGAAAAAGAGCATAAAAGAGAAAGAGTGATTGAGGTGCTGGCAAAAGGGAAGGGGCAGGTTGTAGGACTAAATAGGGTGGTCAAGTTAAGCTACCGGGAGGTGAGGTTTGAGCAAAAGCTTGAAGGTGAACTAGTCAGTCAGAGAGACACCAGAGAGAAGAGCGCTGTGGGCAGAAGCGACCAGTCCCAAGGCCCTGAAGCAGGAGTCTGCGTGCCAGGAGCAAGGAGGCCGGTGGGGAGCTGACAAAGGAGAAGAGAGAGTGAGAGACAAGGTCAGAGAGGCTATAGGGCCAACTCACTTCGACTTTAGCAAACCAATATTACACGGAACCTACTTAGACTCAACAATTGGTCGTTATTCATCTGAACTTCAAACTTAACTTGGCATCCCCTGAGCACCTGTATTTTATCTGGCAACCCTACTCAGAGGCCATCGTAAGGCCTTTGACCCTTACTCTGAGTTGGTGGAGAACCACTGCAGGGTTCGGAGCGGAGGAGAGACACCATCCTGCTTCGGGTTTTGAAGTTTCTCAGTGGCCGCTATGTTGAGTATAGGCCACAGAGAGTAAAAGTGGAAACAGGGAGGCCTGGAAGGCCATCGCAGTAGCCCAGGCGAGAGACGATGAAGGCTCAGATGAGAGCCGCAGCTGCGGAGGTGAGGAGAAGGGACCAGATTCTTGGTATTTGCTGAAGGCAGAGCCAAAAGGATTTCAACATGAATTGGATATGGGTGAGAGAAAGAGCGGATCCAAGGATGACTCCTCGGGTTTTGGCTTGAACAACTGGAAGACTAGAGTTGCCGTGGAATGAAGAGGAAGACTGTGGGTGGAGCAGTTTTGGGGAAGAGTATGGATTTTATTTGGGCCATGCTGAGCTGATGATGGGTCAAATAAGACGAGGCGTCACTATCAGCCAGCGAATTTTATGGTATTTTCCATTAAAACAGCCAATAATATAATTTAAATCTGTCCACTAGGGACAGATTTTTTTCTTTTTACTTATTGTACTTTGTATCTTGTTATTTAAAGGGTCTTCTTTGTTCCTGAATGGTTTTTCAAAAATATGCTTAGGAGGGACGCCTGGGTGGCTCAGTGGGTTAGGCCTCTGTCTTCAGCTCAGGTCATGGTCTCAGGGTCCTGGGATCAAGCCCCCCCTGCATCGGGCCCTCTGCAGGGATCCTGCTCCCTGCCCCACCCCCACCACCGCCTTTGTGATCTTTGTCAAATAAATAAAGCCTTTTTTAAAAATATGCTTAGGAAAGAATAGCTGGGATTGGAATTCAATTTCCTAGTTTCTTCTCCAGTATCTGAACTGCAAAACCAGACTGTATCCCAACACCCCATTTTACTTGGCAATCAAATTCACTTTTCCATAGATGTTTTTCTCCATCTCCATTCATTTTCTTTCATCCACTCTTCAACCCTTGAGAGAAAGGAATCTTACTATGCAGAACCTCTCCTCGGTGTCCTTCCAGCAGCTGAAAATCTGCCCTGGATATTGAACAGACCATCGCCTCCTTAAAATGCCAGGAACACAGTGGTCTAAAAGGCTGGAGCCCTTACTCACCAGGAGCAAAGATCACTGTGGACGTTGGCTTACCCTTCACTGATTACAAGTGGTTTTCAAGATGACTCTCTCTGCTGCCTCTCCTCTTTTTACCCAAGTTCCTGGATAAAATAACATTTTTTTTCCTGTCCTGATTAGCAAGTGTGCCTTTTATTGCATGACCATTTTTACTTCTTTTTCTTAGACTTGTGGTCCAGTTTAATTGGACAGTGTTGACATGGCCATATTTAAAATTATCTGCAAATTTTACAACGGTAACAGGACTATGTATCTCCAAGGATCCATTTGGGGGGTGGAGGGGTAGGAAAACATTACTTTGGAAGCAATCTACAGGCTCTGGAGGTCTTGTGTCCTATGCTGTTTTGGATCATGACATTCTAAATCAGCACACTCACGGAAAGCCTTTATTCACAGAATTGTGATGTCTTTTTTTTTACACTAAGAAGCGAGTGCTGATGAACTGACAAATTACATACGTTGTGCTCTCTGTGTTTTGCAGGACTTGAGAGGGACAAGTTTGATAATAAAACGGTTTCATTTGAGGAGCACATCAAGTCAGAACACAATATGTGGCATTATTTGTACTTCCTCGTCCTGGTGAAGGTTAAAGACCCAACTGAATACACTGGACCTGAAAGTTACGTGGCTCAGATGATCGTGGTAAGTGATGAGAGTGTTTGAACCTATGACTACGTTGCCTGTGTGTGCTCTCCCCTTCTCCCAAAACATAGACGTTCTCCCAGTCATTTTGTTAACGTCTAAACAGGACTGTCAGTCACTGAAGAACCTTCATGCTGCCTAAATCACTGGACTTCTTGGTTACAGACAGTAAATTGAAGTCTTAAGTGCACAGAGGATATTTACTGAAAAATTCCCTGGTACCATCTCAGTTCCGACTGTCATCTTCTGACCTTGTGTCATTGCTCGTGTCTCAGTTTTCCAAATCTAGAACTTTCCCATTGTCAAATGGGAACAGAAGAGTCATACTCTAAGAAATTCCTTGTATTTCAGAAATCAGGAGTTTAAGAATAGTGTTTGGTCTCAGTGGGAGAACACTGGCGTTCTGTCTACATACAGTTTGGGTTGTTGCTGACGATTGGCACTGATTCTGCCATACCTACTTGCTTCTAACTCCTTAGTAAGATCGGTTGCAGAGGCTATGGTTGTCCATAATTTGGCCTTTCTTCTGTAAAACAGAAGAAAGGCCAAATTATGGATATTAAAATTATGTATATTAAAATTAAGTGGCTTAAAGAGAAGTCAGAGTTACATTAGTGTCATAATGCACATTTAGTATCAATGCATCGAATTCAATGCCTATATTCTTATAATAAGCACGCTGTATGTTGGACTTTCTTTCTCAAAACCATTCTTACAAAACTATTTGAGAGTGAAGCTTTAGAAGAGGCAAGCTCCTCCTTGCATCCTGGTCCAGGGTAACATGTAGTCAGCACCAAGTGCTGAAGCTGGGGGAGAGCCAGATGACGGTAGCTCTGAATCCTTCCTTCTGGAAGCTGGACATGCCTGTAGGAAGACATAAACTATAGAGGGAGCAACCAAAGACTATGTTTGGCAGGTAACATATTAGTAAGAGCAAGGTAACATTGCAGTAATGTATCTCATCTGACAATATTTATGTGTCACAGGAGAGCTACATGTAAATTGAATTTTTATTGCTAAGGATTTTTCATGTTTTTTTCTTTTTGACTTGTGTCCACTGTAAGTTGTTCTTTTTTTTTTTCCTTTTTTAAGATTTTATTTATTTATTTATTTGACAGAGAGAGAAAGATCACAAGTAGGCAGAGAGGCAGGCAGAGAAAGAGGGGAAGCAGAGTCTCTGCTGAGCAGAGAGCCCGATGCGGGGCTTGATTCCCTGACCCCAAGAACATGACCTGAGCCAAAGGCAGAGGATTAACGCACTGAGCCACCCAGGCGCCCTTATAAGTTGTTCTGTGTGTACGGAAGTTTGCATCCTGCCATGAAGTTGTCATTATTTATGGGACAGTGGGCAGAACTTAATATTGTTTCTTTTTTTTTTCCCCATGTTTCCTTTTCTGCCCTCTCTCCCATCTACATTAGGGAAAAAGGTAATCATTTTGAAGATAGGGATTCATAGCCATTATTTAGACATTCTTGATCTCAAGATGCCCAAGGACCATCTTTGTGAAATAGTTTGCATCTGCTTGCTGGGGAAAAACACATAGAATGTTATGTTTAAAATGTAACTTCACATTGCTGTATTTTATCAAAGTTTGAGTCAATTGAATGAATACATATTTACTGGGCATCTGTTGCATCCCTTGGACTGAAAGATTTTGGGGAAAACACTGAGGAGTCCGACACCTTCCCTCTCTGCCAAGGAATCTGGAGTTTAATAAGAGGGAGAGGAGAAAAACAAGCCAAAAGTAGAATAGGCGAAATTCCGCAAGAGTGGAACAAATGAAAATCTGCGAAGGCTTAAGGATACAGAGTGACATCCAGCTGAGAGGTGGTGGAAGGGAAATGTTGGGGGGGGGTGTTGGGGGCAGGGTAGGATTTGTGTAGATTTGTGTAGATTGGGGCTGTCTGTGGGATTAAGACTGATTACCAGTAAGAGGGAGCAGCCCAAACAAAGACATAGAGATGGAACACTCAGACACCCAGGGGGCATTGGCCCAGTTTCGCTGATATATAGTCCACTTGTAAAGAAGCTCTGAGACATAGGATAGAGAAAGTAGGTTGGAGTTTTGGTGGTAAGTGTCAGTTTGGGTTATCATTTCATCAGGAATGGGAAGCCACTGAACGGTTTCACTGTGGGAATGATGTGGCATAGGACAGTAGTCAGGCCATGGTATGTAGGCTGGTTGGGAGAGGGGAAAGATGAAATCAGAGGTGGTATTTGGCCGTTGATGAGATTAGGAGTAGGGAGGATCAGGAGAGGCAGTAGACTACAAGATGAGGCCAAGACACCTGACGTTGTGAGCCTGGTCATTGGGAGAAAGGTGTTGTATCAGTTACAGAAGGTCTTCTGCAAGAAGAAAGGCTGGTCAGAGAAGAACACTTGTTGATTTCGAAATGAGTCTAGAAGCTGAGTCATAAATCAGGAGGGTCAGGGTAGTGACAACACCACAAGCCTTTGAGCCAGGAAGATCTGGGCTCAGATCTTAGCTCTGTCACTTACTTGCTGTGTGGTCTGGGATATCTTGGGTCAGTCTTTGAACCTATTAGGGCCTCTGCCTCCTCATCCAAAGGGAAGATTGGTGTGAGATAAGTGAGATGATCCTTTAAACGTGGATAGCACAGTGGAGGTACTTGGGAACTGACAGTTTTCACTGTGACTGTCTACATGAAGTGACAGGTGAAGCCATCAGATTAGGAAGAGAGGGGAGAAGAGAACATGTGTAAAAAAGAAAGGAAGAGAAAGCCCAAGACAGAACCTGGGGGATCCCCCGCTCAGGAAAAAGAAGAAAGACAAGTAAAAGAAGTAGAAAGGAAGACATTAAAAGAGGCAAAAGGGGAACCAGGATGTGGAGTGTGTCAAAAGCCAAGAGATGAGCCTCGCAATGTCAGAGTTTCAACAGCATTAATTGCTGCAGGGAGGGCATGAAGAAGAGACTGGTCAAACAGAGCCTTTGGGTTTTGTAATAAGGAAATCACCAGGTGGCTTTTACCACAAGACACATCTTTCACCTTAGCATGAAAACCAGCCTTTGGCCGAGCACCTGTGCTTGAATTTTTAAGGATCCATGTCATTCCATGTTTCTCCCCTTCCTATGCCGTCAGCTCTCTCCAGAACCGTGACGGGAGGGAGGAGCCCTCCCCAGCTTATTCCAATATAAACTGTCTCATTGTCATCCAAGCAGGCCATGGCCAAGACAGCAGGCACCGTTTCTGAATTTCAATGGCCAGGAGAAGGAAGAGTGAAATTATTAAGCTCAGGACGGATGGAAACAAAAAGTCATTTACACAGAAGAGTGCTCACTTACTGGAAGAGCCTTTTTGGGAACATTTCAAAAAGTCTGTAGCTAATGAATCCAAATTAGAAAATCTGTTACTCCAAGCTCTGTGGAGATTATGGCCTTAAGTCCTGATCCTCTGGGAGGAAGAGAGAGAGAGGAGGAGAGAGAGGGATTGGGATTTTAAAGCACAGAGCAAGTTGAAGCAAGTCAGTTCAAAGACTATATATTTTCTCTCTCCAGCCCAGAGGCAACTACTCTCAACAGTTTGGAAAGAAACCTTACACACATTTCCTTACCACTTTTATTTTTGCTCCTTAAAAATAGCTTCATTTACCAAGTTGATTTAAGTGCTTGTTTATCAGTAGAGCTTTGAAAGCAGCTTTAAATTCCTCATAATTGATGTACCTTTTAGCCTAAAGGATTTATGCAAAAGAAAATGAGGAAGTTCCTCATATTCATGAAACAACTCATCTGAATTCCACTACCCTGTTTAAGTGCAGCTGATTTGTACTTCAGACCCTTAGGAAGGGCTTCCTGCCTTATGCTGGCATGAGGAAAAGGAGAACATAACAAGTTTGGGGCATGTTTCTCCCCTCGGTGTGTTTTTCCACCTCTAGTGCTTCACTTGATTACTAGGTCAATAAGGAGTATTTATATCGATATGCATGGAATCATACATTGTAAATAAATTGATTTCTAGAGGTTAGAATCTAAGGAAATATACTCGTGCCTCCATATCCATTCAGTAATAGGATCAAGACTCTGAAATGTGAAGAGAAATTGAAATCTTTTTTCCCGGGCCTTCAGAAGCTCAGCTAAGCTGGTTGAGTATCAGCCACTGTCCAGGTACCTGAATGAATACAAAGCTACTTCTGGGATATTGTTAGGGGAGATGTGAGTTGATCAAGGCGTTTGGGAAACATATTTTCCCCTGGCAAGCGGACCCTCATCTTTGATAAGAGAATTGATATTTTGAGCTTGTATTTATTGGGAACAGAAAATGAGAGAGGAAAAGGAAGGCCCATGCTGGAAAGGAAAAACCATGAGAGGGAATCCAATAAACCGGAAGAAAGGGTATAAAAGGATAAATCTTCTAGCCTGTACTAGTAATGGCCTTTGAGCATCACTAAGCCCTTTTGCTTCTCCCATTACCCAAAGGATGATGACTGGGGAGGAAAAAACAAAATTGAGATCATTAGAAAAAAATGCCCAAGGCTTTTAGATGTTTCTCTAACATTTTGAGGACATTTTCCGATTTTCAGTGTTCATTTGCTATGATAGGGTTGGGGCCATCACGGATATTTATGACTTAATTTGGCGAACAGTAGGATCAAAACAAAAGGTGCCCATAAGAGAGGTATTGTGCCCGTTCAAAGACCTGCTACCTTATACCTGTGTGCTCCGCTGTGCTAGGCTGTCACCGAGACTCTGGCTGGCCATGCCACCTCCCCCCCCACCCCCACCCACCGCCAGGACCATCGGTTTCTGAGGATCACTTCCTCGTTTTAGTACAGGGTTCTTTTAAGCTCTTCTATTTACCCGACTCCTGTCCGGTGTCCCGCTATCATGGTGATGTCTGCTAGGACAATTTAACTCATGGTTTGGTTAACATAATAATCATCTTGACATAAAAAAGAGTTGTGAGTTTCTTGAAGGCCATAACCAGGAACAGCACAGCCCTTTGTTCTCTGTAATAGGAGAGCAGGTAATATCTGTAATATGCCTTAAAAGCAATTTGATAAACAGTGAGTGCTTCCTGTCTCCTAGCAGCTGTTTATGGGTTTGATACAGAAGGCTAAGTAAGAAATAGTCTCTTTCCCCCAGGAAGTTCGACACATTTATTGAATGAATAATAAAATAACTAGAAATTAACAAATGAATTTTTTTTCTTAGCCCTCTGGTAATTGGAGATAATTTACAGAAAGATATGTGACAATAGCTGCAGGAGTTTAGAACATGAATTTCTCATTAGTCCAATGTCATCTTTTCCCCTCTTTTTAAAATTGGAAGATAAAGATGCAGCAGGAAGGGGTAGGCCACCTGAACCAAATAGAAGGAATGCGGTATTAGAAATCACGTGGCTGATTTGAGAGCCACTTTCATCCCCTCATGCCGTCTTTCTCAAGCCCAATCCCCCCACATTCATGCCTACATCCCAGGAGAGGGCCTGAGCCTGCTCCTGGCCAGGGGCACACATGTGCAGTGGAGGGTTTTTACAGTGGAATTCACCCTAAAGAATAAATTCTTTCTTGCAATCATCTGTTGAGATGTCTGAAAGAGAGGGATGGTCCTTTCAATGAGATAGAAATCTAGTCACCAAAAAAAAAAAAAAAAAAAAGAAATCTAGTCACCCCTTATTTCAGCTCCAGAAGGGAGGAAAAGAACTAACAATTTTCCAGATTTTCTCTGTGTCTAGAACCCCCAATCAGCCTTGTTTATAGTTAACCCAGGTTTCGAGCAGGAACTGTTAGATGGGGAGATGTTTGGGCTCCTGAAAGACATCGAGTCTTCAAGGATTTGTACGCGCCCCTCCTCTGTTAATTTGCCGACTTAATTTCTGTATTATTGTTATGTGTCATAACTATGAAATTATATGTCCTGATTCTATTGTTTCTAATTTATGCTAATTGTGTAATTGGATCTAATTAAGCCAATTATGTAACTGCTCAATCTTTAAAACCTAAAACTTCAGAACTTCGTAAGACACTGTTAAAATTGTTTACATTTCAAGACAAACCAAGGGGGTCTTTGCAGCTCGGAATGCACAATTAAGCAGTAAAAGTATATACTGAAGGAGATACCACCTTTCTTTCCATATTTTTAGCCCAGACATGTGTCTTCAATTGAAGAGGGATCCTTTTCGTTTCCCAGCCCTGGATTTCATTGTCACTGTGAGGTCTTTCTACATTATTCTAATTTCTTATTCCATATGCATATATAATATTCATGAATTACCACATTTAACCTGATTCTCCTCTTCTTTTTAGTTTGTAAAAACAGAGATAGAAATGGTAAGTACTTCCCAGGGGGGGCTGTACACAGAGGGTAAAGGACTGGGGCCAAATCGTGTTTGAATGAGCTTTGTGGAGGGGAGTGCGACTGGGAACAGAGACGAGAGCCGGAACTCTTCAGACAGGGAATCTGCTGGCAGCCAGGGGATAGTTCTCCAGGCTCAAAAAGCCAAAACCTGGCTTTTGTTAGTGTTTCTAGTCAGTGCTGAACCGAAGGAGTAAGCTGAGGTAATCGATTCTGAAGTTTAACTTCTTAGGATTTCCGTTGACACGATGGGTGACTTCTCCCCTCTGCACTTCGCTTTACCCATCCATGAAGCAAGTACAACCAGCCAATCCACACTAAGAACAGAACTGACTGAATGTGGCTGGTCCCGGGAGGCCTCCTGCTGTCCGGGACCCTGTCCCTGTCCCTGTGGTTGCTGGACTGAGGGTGAGGGAGGGGAGGGTTCCAGGGTCCCAAGGAAAACACCTGAGCAGAGAAGGCTGCAGGGTTCTAAGGAGAGAGGAGCATTTGGAGGGCTGGGACAGTGGCTCATTCAGCAGCTAAGAAATATTGTAGTAGTCTTAGCAACTAGTACAGTCATATCTATGTGTCCCAGCTGAGTGTTGGCCGGGGACATAAGAAGACTTTCCTTGCAGAGTTGCTATGAGGACCAAAGGAACTCACGAGCACTAACCACCCTACCACTGATATAACTGATGTTTGATGAGTGCTGACTCTGTGCCAGGTGCTGTGCTAAGTGTCTGATGTGTGTCCTCTCTTTTATGGCCCTGGGAGGCACTCTGCTAAGACTGTGGCCATCCCGCCCATGAGGAAGCAGGCTTAGAGAGGACTGATGACTTGCCCAAAGTTGCACAGCCAGTGGAAAGGCACGCCGTGTCTGTAATGTGCCCGGCACATGCAAATGGTCACTAAGTGCTCTGTTTTTATCTGATGCCATGTGGTGTCCAAAGCTAGAAGCCATGCTTCCTTTGAGAGCAGGCCAGGCCGGCTGCGCAGCAGGCCTCGTGCTCTGCAGACAGTGGGAGGTGGAGGGGGAACTATACACATTCCGTCCAGTGCAGGGAGTGGACCTGGGCGGGAGACAGGAAGTCAGCTGACGGCCCTACAGTTGCAGGAAGGCCTGAGAGGAATTCAAATAGGAAAAATGTGCTCATTCAGAGCTGGGTGGCAGCTGCAAGCTTCTTACAGTGATTTGAAGGATTGCAATTATAATTACTACAATTGCAAGCAAGAAAGACAGAGGCCGCAGGATATTTCAATTTAATTTGGCAAGAATTTGCCAGGGAGCGCTGCGTACAAGGCACCGATCAAAACAAGAGTAAAACTTGGTCACTGGCCTCACAGAACCACAATTTGATAGAAAAGACAGCTACCGTCGCTGGAAACAATAGCGTACATCAGAACTCTGGTGAGAGGTCAAGTAGACGTACCCACACACAGCATCTGGAGAAATCTCAAACGGTGCTGTTCTGCCCCTGCCTGAAACCCTTCCAGTGGTACTTGGAACAAGAGCCACACTCTTTCGCGTGGCCCCTTATGCCATCTGGCCCAGCCTACTTCACCAGTTTTGCCTCATTCCACCTTCTTTAGCCAACTACAGTTCAACGACGTTGGCTCTTTTCTGGGAAATTCGCACATCTTCCCTGGCCAGAGCCTTGGCACAGAGCTGCCTGCTCTTTGCAGTTTCTGTTCCTAACTCTTTCCATGCCTGGCACCTTCCCCGACACCCTCATTCCAGTTACTTCTCTCCTGTCACCCTTTCGAGCACCTAAATTAATCTGACCCTAATATTGTTTTTATATGTATTGATGTGTTTATTCCTCTCTACAATGACATCAGTATTTACACACCTGGTTTGATCATCACAGTATTTCCAGCACCTAAATTCACGCCCAGCATGCTGAGTGTAGATTTGTTGGGCAGAATGAATAAGATGTGGAACCGCTGGGGCACAGATGACACAACAAGTCTTTGTGGCTGAAGAGACTGGGGGCAGTGACATGGAGAAGATGATGAGGAGAGTTGGACCTTGAAGAGGATTTTGACAGAAGGGATAGAAGGGAATATATTCCAGACAAAGTGTTTATCTTAAAGGGAAAGCATGCACAGCCAAGAAGAAAGGAAACAAAATTTATGATATGTGCCAGCAGCTTTGCATGTTATTTAATTACACACATTTTATGGAAACTGAGGCTCAGAGAAGTTCATTACTTATCCAAGGTGCTTGACAAATAAGTGCTTGAACCAGGACCCAGCTACAAATTGTTGGGGGGCCAATAGCTATGATTTTTACCTTTATGCTATGTTTCATCTACTGAAGAATCAGGCAAAACTTGACTAAGATCAATTATTATGTGAAACAAGTGTTGGAGAAAAGGTAGGGGGAAAAGACCAAAATCAAAAGACCTCTTTGAAAGAAGGAAAGGATGTCTCTGATATTTTAAGGAATTAGAATTCTTACACTCTCAGTTGAGATATGAAGTAAGATGCCTTAAAAATGCAGCCAATAAATTACTTCCCATTGGTGAAAAGTTTGCTGGTCAAACAAACACAGGCACTGGGCTGCCTAGGGTTGAAGGCTGAGCTTCCTTCAGAAGCTTTGGTGAAACCTGCAACAAAGGAGAGATGATGGCTTAGTGCAGTGGCAAAACACACCAGGGAGTGGACAGCCTGGGAAGGAAGGCTTCCTAAGGCAGTTGGGCCTGTGTAGAGAAAGAGTGGGGCTAAGCAAGGGGACAGGAGGTAAAGGAGCCACCAGATCCATATCACAAGGGCCTCTTGCTTGGGAGTCTTTATCCTGAAAGCTAATCCTTCAGAAATCTTAAACCAAAGAGACAAGGTCAGGCGTGGATATTTAGAAAGCATGTTCCATGGGAGTGAGAAATGGATACGAGGGGACCATCGAAGAGCAAGAAAATGAGCAGGTAGAATGAGTTCATTACCCAGGAGCCATGAGGAGGACTGATGTGAAATGCCACTGGAGACTGGGAAGAAATGGCGGATGTGAAGGCGTGTAGGCAGAGGATTTACTGAAGGCAAGGGGGAGGTGGTGGTTCAACCTAAATCGTGGGGGTTCCACAGGAGTAAGCCGGAGAAAGGTGATAATTTCAGCATGCCTCATAGTATCCAAGTGCCTAGGTCCAATTTGGGTTTCCAAGTGCATATGACCAATAAGAAACTAAATACGTGGTTCTGGAATTCTGGCAAGAAGTCTAAAATGGACAGGCCACTGGAAAAGATAAACTATCACAAATATAAGATTTCAGTCTTCTTTGATCACTAGGATGCCCCAGGAGCATCAAACAGTGCCTGGTATATAGTAGATGCTCAATAAAAATTTATTAAATGAGTATAAATATTTATTAAGTCACTAGAGAACACAGGATACATGACATTACTGAGTAGGACAAGGCTAATCAAGGGATACTACGTAGAGTGAGTAAGTCAGAAAAAGCATGCCCTTAGCCTAAAAGATAAAGAGGTATAACTATTAATTAACATGAATAATTACCAATGATGATGATGATGATGATATCAAGAGTCTTCCACACAGATTTTACTTAACAAAAAGTAGAAACTCCAGAAAGGAGAAAACAGTTTTCATAGGACTCTAAAAGAAGATTTTAACTTCTCATCAGCAGGTGAACCTAGAAGTGCTTTGGTCAGCTTTTGGAGCTCCTAACATTGATTAAGATGCTTTAGTATGGAATTATGTTGCAAACCCAAATGTTTACAGCAAAATGATTTGGATTTTGTTCAACATCCAGAAGCCTCTTTGAAATGGTGACCCATCCTAAGTTATTTATTTTGAACTTACAAAGGGGTGCTCCCATCTCCGATTCTCATAAACTTAATAAAAGGATTTCTTCCCACTGTGCTGAAGAAAATTCTTGTTTCCCAGTCCTACTCATTACTGTAAGATCTTGTTCAATTCTCAGTTGGCTTTCTGGAATAATCATGTCCACATTGTTAGGACTGATACATTTTATTCAGAAATACTGGCTTTCTTCCAGAGAGCAACAGATATCATCAAAATGTAAGTTGTGGGAATGAGAACTATATACCGTAAAGCCACGTGACTTCTGTCTAGTGGATTTTAATAGACTAGCCATTGCCCAGGCCATGTCATGAGTCATTAGCGGAGATTGTAATTAAGCTCTTGTGTTAGGTAAGGTTATCAGGCAAGCCAATTGCCATGGGGTCTTGGACTAGTTTTAGCTAAGGGAACTCCTGAAAAATAAGTGCTGAGCTTTACAAAAGTGATTCAGCTCTTGTATGACTTGTCATTAATGTCATGTTAGTGGAGTCTATTGCCTTTTGGGGGATTTAGAGATCAAGGGGTTTTGAAGCAAGAATGGTGGCTGAGGTAGGTTACCTCAGCTCTCTGAGTCTATTTCCTCATCTGTAAAAGGATGTAGTATTCTTTAGTAAGATTCTTGTATGGTTTAAACAAAATCCTATATATCCTAGTGCCTAACATGATGTCTGGCTCAGGGTTATTGCTCAGTAAGTTTTTGGTCTTTCAACTTCTACTTAAAATATTTAGCTACTTAATAACAGTTCAATTAAATGCAACTTTGCAGATTCAGAGCATTCTTAAGCCTTTTAATGTTCAAATCACATTACTGATTCTGTATAGTGGTCCTCTTAGGGGTTAGGCAATGGCCAACTTGCATTCATTCATTGAACACTTACTACCTGCTGTGTCCCAGACACTATGCTAGCCCCTGGAAAGGGGGACAGAGGACCTCAAGACAGGCATGGCCTGTCACAGAGCTTCCTGTTCAGAGCAGAAGGCAGATCCTAAAAAGCCCCCACTGTTGTTACATAGTCAAGTAAGTGTCACCACTAGGACAGATGGTGCAGAGGAACCTTCCTCTCTTGTGGCCTGACTCAAACTCCAGCCCATTTGCTACCTGTTTCTTTGTTAACCCAGAAGTCAAGAGCTCACTTAACCTATTTCAATTGCTTGAACCACTGATGAATCCATCTGAGCTTTACAAGTGATGTTAGGACAGATCTTCCCGCAGAGTATGGTGAGATAGTGCCAGGAGTGTCACCAAGAGCACATGGGGACATTGTGAAGGGAAGCTGTAGGAATTGCCATTGAGTCAGAACAGAGATTGTATAAGAACAGATTTTACCTCCCTTACTTAATATGCTCACCCCAGGGGATGGGAAGGACACGCTTTGCCTTTTTCTTGGCTCTGTGATGGGAACAACAAAGGAAGTCAATTTCATTTTCCAAAGAGTGCCTTCGAGCTCCTTCAGGTGAAGAACTTGCTGCACGTTTCAGTCATTCAATCACCTTTTCTGTCTCTTTCAGCATTGGAAAAAGTCCCTGTGAAAGCACACACATTTTGTTTTAGATAAAATATTCTAGCTCTCTAAGTTTCCTTCTGCACTGGTGTACTGCTGTCATGATGAACTCTCAAGAAAGGTTTCAAAATGTTTCTGTTGCTCTGAGATTATTGATTAGCATCTCAAATGCAGCTGACATTAAAAACACCAGTTCACCAGAATCTGAAGTTCAAAAATAGCCAAGCTCAAGGGTGGTTTATTTGCATAGGTGCCTGTAACTTTACAAAGAGATAATCGTCCAGGGTTTTCTTCTAGCTCTCTGGGTGCAAGTTGTGCTATCAAGGCCCTTGGCCATGGTTCTGTCTGTGACTTAGAAGAGGTTTGACTTCCATGCACATGAAGTCCTCACTCATGTGAGAATCTGAGGGGTTTCCAGTCTCTTCTGTCCCAGTTCTAAAATTCTGACAACTCTAATATCTACAATATTTTTATATCAAATTCTGAGTATGTTACTCTTAGTTTTATATTACAAATGGGAAGCTGTTGTGGCAGGAGTTCTGGAGTGGTCAGCATTGAACTATTTTCATTGTCTTCACTGGGAGGACATATATGAACTGCCCCTTCCACCAACCCCAGCTGGAGTCTGGCTGTTAAATCCCCAAGGTCTCCTGCTAATATGATTACACCTCTGTGCTGCTGGCCATCTCTGTAGGACGACACTGATTTGGGACCAGATCATGAATTTTCCTGTAAGACCTGAAGCCTAAAGCCCTTAGAAAATTCAACTGTGATTCTGGCAGGGGTCAGGAAATTTCTGCTGTGTAAGGCTGCACCTATGCCGTGGGGTATCAGAATTTCTGTTTCCTGAGCTAAGGGCCTGGTACTATGTGGAAGCCCTGAATCCAGTTTGAAAGTATCATTAGAAGACAAGGACTTACCACTGACAGATAAGTAAAAAGATGATTCCACTTATTGGGGATTGTAGAATTGATTCTTACTTGAGAGCAGCATGTTTGCCTCACTTTGTTTTCTAGCATGTAACTCACTTGTTATGGCCCTAGTAACCAAGAATAATGTAAGAGTCTGGTGTGTTGAAAGAGAGTTGGGATAGGGGTGTTGTGTGTGTATGAGAGACACAGCGTGGCCGAGTGCTTTCAACATGGACTGAGGGCTTCCAGAGCCTTGGGCAGGTAACTTAACCTTCCTATGTCTCAGTGTCTTCATCTGTAAAATGGGTAAACACCTCTGCCTAGAGGGGTTTTTTTTGAAGATTAGGCAAGTTGATATTTTTTATGAAGATTAGGCAAGTTGATATTTATAGAATATTTGATACATGGTCAATGTTACATTCAATTTTAAAATATATATAAGATAGGATCAGAATAGCACTTCAGGGCTCGAAAGATTATTTTTTACTCAACAACTTTAATTTAGTGCCTACCATGTCTATAGCAGTGGGTTAGATATGGTAGGGGAGGACAAATGAGAGACAAGTAAATTTCCTGCTTAAAGAATCTAGGGCCTAATAGGAAGAGCATGATATGTTGTCCTGAAGGTTGGATGGTGATACCAGGCAGTGCCATTTTGATGAGTTACAGATGAGGAGATGTCAAGCAGGCTAAGAAGAAGAGGCTGTGTATAGAAGAAAGCAACAGATTTGAGTAATATCAAAACACACACGGGCCCACCCACCTGGATTAGGTTGGGGCTAACTGGTGGCAGTAATTAATTGCTCAAGGTAAGAAGTTTCTGCTTGATCCCACAAACAAAGGAGAGACATTGATGACTTTTAAGTAGAGGAATTACATGATTTTTTTAATAAAGCCTCCAACAGTTCATAGTAGGATATAGTAAAGGGGCAAGAGGCTGGAAGAAAGAATGACCAACACACTAATGTAAAATGTGATGGAAGGAACCTATAATAGAAAGCAAAAGATGGGTGTGGTGGAAAGACTTGACCAAGAGTGACAATGGGCTGTTGTCCTCTTTCCACCACCCATGAACCAGGTGGGACCACACTCCTCCCAGGGCCCAGCCTTCCCGGCTTTCTTTCTAAGGTGTACAGTTCTGCCAACCTTGTCTCTTGCTCTTCCCGTCACCTGGAATACTTATCTTTAGAAATTATAATCCTCCTCTCCTGGCCAACCCAGCTAAAGACCCAGGGCTACCTTGTCATCTCTTACCCAAGGCCTGCACCCTTATCTGAAATTATTTCCCTGTCAGTTCATGTAACTACTTTTAAAAATTATTTGTTTTCCTGGACACTGGGCCCTTGATGGTCTTTATCACTGTTTCCCCAGTGCCTCGAACAGCTTCTGGAATAAAAAGGCTCTTAAAAAACATTCGCTGAACAAAGTCATGAAATAACTGATCTCCGAGGTTCATCCACACCAACTTTTAACTCCCTAATTACAGGTGCAAGATAAAGTAAGAAAAATGTTTGCAGAAAATGCATTTAGGAGAAGGGAAAAGAAGTCTAAGGCTTTGAGTTTGGGTGATAAGAAGAATCCTTTTATTGACTGAAGTATCAGTAGTTATTCCTTCCCCCAAAACATTTGGGGAGACAGTGATTTTGGTTGCCAGTCCATTCCATGTATCGGTACTCTCAGCAATGATTCCATTGGTTCTTAGAAATAACAAAACTGGATTTAGGAGGGTAGACTGCCCAAAACTGAAGATGGAGTTTTGAAATCTTTGCTAACTGATAATAACAAATTTGTTTCAAAGTATTAGTAGAGCTATTGATATTTGGATGAAAATTCCACATAGGGGAAACACTAATGGAAAGTGGTAAGAGACTTTAGCACGGTAAATCAATGTTAACATGTAATATTTACATGGATTTGCTCATTGTTTAGGACAGCAGGGTGGCGGGACTATTACAGCTTGGCTATGGATAGATCACTCTGCCCAGGTCCATTCTGTCTTGTACAGTGGCAGTGACCGGGAATGCTCTTCTGACCCACAGAGGTGTAGTATAAACCATCCTGGCATGAGTAGGACCGCCCCCATTACGAGTTCATTGGACAGTCACGGAACCACAGAAAAAAGATGGTTTGCAGTACCATTCTGATGCTAACCACCCAGAGTTAGCTCAGACCCCGCAAGTTAGAGGGCATGGTCCCCAATAAGACTGCTCTGACTTCAGGTGCCAACTGCACTTTGGGTGTCCCTGGACCCCTGCCCATCTGAAAAACTGGCTTCACATTCAGAGTTTTCCATGGCTTCTTCGGGTTTGTTAACTCACTAGACTGACATACAAAACTCAAAGAAGCACTATACTTCCAAATTACAGTTTTATTATAAAGAATGTAGATCAGGGATAGTCAAATGAAGAGACATATGGGGCAAGATGTGGGTGGGTTTCAAACAGTGCTTCTGTGCCCTTTTTCTGGAACAGGGCACATCACTGTCCAGCACAACAAGGTGTTCACCAACCAGGAAGCTCCATTGAGTTTCAATGCCCAGAGTCTTCACTGGGGTTTTATTATATAGGCATGACTGACTTAATCATTTGCCATAATGCTGAACTCAGACTCCTGCCCCCTTCCTCTTTCTGGAGGCTGGGCTAATTCAAAGCCCCAACCCTCTAATCCCACAGGTGTTCTTACCAGTGACCAGCCCCCACCCAGAGTGGTCCCAACTATTAACATAAACTCCAGTGTGATCCAGGGGGGCTTATGAATAACAAAGACGCTTCTATCCGTAGGGAAATTCCAAGGCTTTTAGAACCTCCCTTTCTAGAATCAGGGACAAATACTAGTCACAGGCTTTATTAGACAGCAGATGTATTCCCTGTTTTCTGAACATGCATTGGTTGTTTGTTTGTTTGTTTTTTGTTTGGTTGGTTGTTTTTTTGTGTTTTTGAGCACATACTTGGAAAGGAGTTTTAAACCTTTGCAGGAGGTTAGGACTCCTCATTCTTCTCTCTTATATACAACATACACTTAATCAAAATATCTCATCTACCTCCACAATCCAATGGAACAGATGTGAATCTGCTGCTCCCTGAGACCTCTAGTCCAAATGACCTTCAATTCTCACCTAAACTGTTGCAGATGCCCCTAAACTGGTCTTTCTGCTACTGTGCTTGCCCCTACTGATTATTCCTCAGAGAGCAAAGTGATCATTTTAAAACTGTAAGTCAGAATATGTTGACTGCTCAGAACCCTTCACTGACTTCCTAACATGTAGATTAAATTCAGACTTCTTGTCCAGGTCTCTACACTCGGACACCTGCCATCCTCTGCCCCTCCCTCATTCACTGGCTTTTCTGTCACAACCAGGCTTGTTTCTACCTGAGGAACTTTGCATTTATTCTTCTCTCAGCCTGCAGCATTCTGCTTATCTTTCCTATTCTGCAAGTCTCTGCTTAAATGTTACTATCTCAGAGACGCTTTCTCTGGTCACCTTTTCAAAAAGGGTCCCTTCTCCACACTATATCTTTTTTTTTTTTAAGTTTTTTGTTGTTGTTGCTTTTTTTTTTTTTTTTTTTTTGAGAAAGGAGCGGAGGAGCAGAGGGAGAGAGAACCTTAGGCAGACTCCGCACTGAGTATAGAGCCTAACGGGGACCGATGCCACAGGCACGATCCCAGGACACTTAGATCATGACCAAGCTAACACCAAGAGTCAGACATTTAACTCACTGTGCCACCCAGTGCCCCCCAACACCCCTCTATCATTCTTAATCCTCTTAGCATGCTTTCTTACTTTCCCAAAACACTTATTGCAATCTGTGTATTTTTTATTGTGTGCCTCCCTCAAAATAAATATAATCTGTGTTAGAGCAATAACTTCGTTTTGTTCATTGCTGTATCATCAGGACTTAGAGAAGTGGCTGGCACTTACTTGATGCTCAGTAAATATTTACTGATTGAATGGACGGCTGAATGAACAAACAAATGAGTAAGAAATAAGTAATGATATCTCTTCAGTGACTTAGCTTAGCTTCCTAATAATGCAGATGATGACTAGAAAGCAAAACTTTGTTTAAGAAAAGCACAGATATTTGACTGAGTTTACATCCCAGGCTGGCTACTTCCAAGCTGTGGGACTTTGGACAATTTGCTTAACCTCTCTGCCTCAATGTCTTCATCCATTAAAAAAGAAGACAGTATTATCTATTTTAACTCTTAAAACTGTTTGAAGCCCTCCAATAATGAAGAGATTCCTCTCATTCTCTATAACTCTTCAGTCTACACACATTCAGGTGGAACCTCTGATCAGAGGCTCTAAAGCGATCTAAAATCAACCTCTTTTACCTAGAAGACTGAGTTAGAAGTTTAGAGACACAAGAGAGCTTACCCAGGTTATTTAACCTCCTCCTGCTTTCTTTTAATGAAAAACAAAGGAGCTGAATTCAATCTATCAAATCTATCAAAAGACCCTTCAAACTCTGCTATTCTGTGGTTTTATAATCAAAATCACAAGTCTGGAGGGACTTGGAAGCCAAAGGATGCTAGGAGGATCATGTATCCACCTTAAAAGATTCTGCTTATTCCAGTGTCTACCAGGTAGTCCTATAGTGTCAACTTAATATAATTCACAGGACATAACTTGCCACTGTGTAAACATGGGTTGGCTGTGATTAGGTGGCCGGCTCTGGTCTACTCAGGGAAATGACAAAGAAAAAAGAGCCAAAGCTGGAGTCAGATTTGGAACAGCAACCTATGTCAGCCATCTCTTTTCTGTCTTACTCTTTGTCTAATCAATTACTACCTAAGAAGAAATAGAAATTAGTTTATAGCATTTGGGTAAGATAGGACGCTAGGATGAATTAGGTAGAAATGTGGGTAGAATACCAGTGAATGCAATTTTTCCATCTGGAAACATGCAGATTTTTTTATCTGTTCAAATCAGAGTAACAGAGTGAGTCTCCCCAGAATAAATAATTTGTTCTGACTCCTCGGTTTCTCATTCTGAGTTTGTCCAAGTATGTATCTTAATTTATTTCTATTCCCAGATTTCATTTCTTCATATAAAGTCGTTGTTTCATTAATCTTGCATATCAGCTTTATGAGTCTTTGTCAGATTTTTATACTTGGTTGCAAATCTGCCTTGTGAATCTTATCCTTTCCTATCTTCAGCTTTTCATCTCTCTCTTGTCCTCAGTAGTTTGGTGTATATGAATGTGATAGAAGCTAAGATTGCATCACCTTTAATAAAGGAGAAAATAGCGAGTATGTAGAAATCAGGTGAAGTTATAGAGAAAGAAATCAATCAGGTTGGCAGATTGCATCTATGGGACAAAGTGCAAAATGCATGTTTCATGGAGTACATTTTGAGCAAGTTTGTGGAAAAGGTGGTTAAAATGTATATGGAAAAGTAAGGAACCATTTTGTTCAATTTAAATGACATAGATGTATTTTTACATCATGAAATCCTTCCATGTTTCCAACCATCCTTGATGTAGTATTTTACGAAATTGTCTCAAAGGGCTTTCAGAGATAAAAGTATATATCAGTATATATCTAACATTGTAAATTGGTTTCCAATCTATATATAATAGAAGCCTCCAGAGTGACTCCACAAAATTCAATAGGTCAAGAATTGCATGATAGGAAATTTGGAGGAAGTTGAGGTTTTGAATAACCCTCAAAGACCACAGTTAATTGTTATTCCTTTTAATCAAGCTCAGTTCAAATGGCATATGGCTGATTTTCTGTAGGGCCATGAGTCATGTTATACTTTTTTTGTTCACTATGGAAAAGAAGTCATAATATTGATTTTATAGAGCCAAAAAATTAGCCAAAGAGACAAAATGACTTTTCTTTCCTTATGGTTATTGGAACTACCAATATAGCTATCCTTTCTAGAAGTGACTGCTCAATAGATTTTTTTTTTAAAGATTTATTTATTTTTTAAAGAGAGACAGAGAGGGGCAGGGGCAGAAGGAGAGGGAGAGAACATCCCAAGCAGACTCTGTGCTGAGCATGGAACCCAATGCGGGGCTCGATCTCATGCCCCAATAGATTGTTTTTATTGCTATTTAAAGCAAACATTCCGGCAAAGTACACCTTCCCAGATCAAGTGGGTGCATTCCTCCTATGACGGCTGTAAGTAAGGGTATACAACAGGAGGAGTGATGTTCTTATAAAAGCTGGCATTCTCTTTCATCTTTTTATCCTAAAAGAAATCCTAAAACAGGGCGCCTGGGTGGCTCAGTGGGTTAAGCGGCTGCCTTCGGCTCAGGTCATGATCTCAGGGTCCTGGGATCTAGCCCCACATCGGGCTCTCTGCTCAGCAGGGGGCCTGCTTCCCTTCCTCTCTATCTGCCTGCTTCTCTGCCTACTTGTGATCTCCGTCTGTCAAATAAATAAATAAAATCTTTAAAAAAAAAAAAAAGAAATCCTAAAACAATAGTGGAGAAGATCATGGTAGATTGTATTTGAGCTATTCCAACAATAGAAGAATGTGTTTGTTTTGAACATAGAGCAAAGATGAGACTGGAGTTGGGGGACTCCCGATCAAGACATCTCTGCTAATGAAAACCATAAACATAACCCAAAGCTACTTTCTGTAAAACAGATCTCGAGTAAACATCAAAATATCAGACTAAAATTAGCAGAATGAATTGTCGGCAAAGGCTTTATTAAAAAACAGTTGCAACAGGGTGTGAAATTGTAGTTAAAGCTCACATAGCCCTTCATTACTTATTTGCAATTTTAGTTGGATTTTCTTATTTCCCCTTCCTGTGGCTGTAATTAGCCATTAAGCTAGGAGAAACTACATTTTCTGCATCACACGGGAGATGCCTTGAAAGTTTGCAAAGAGAAGGAGAGCAAACAAAACAGTTTCATGGTTTCATGAAGAGACCAACTAATGTAGAACAGAAGAATATTCGTTGCATAATCCCTGAAAACTTGTCAGCAAGTGGAAGATACTTAACTGGTACTTAATTTAAAATAGATCTCTCTTGTGTCCTTCTAAAGACATGCTATATGTTATTTTTATTTTCCAGTTTAAAATAATGGATAGTTTTCACGGTAAATTGGACAATGTGCAAGAATAATGTTATATTACCTAAAAATGCTCAGGTCAGAAATGATTTCTGTGTGGGCAGCAGCTGTGGGAGTGTTGGGGCAAGGGTTCCCCCTCACACGCTCACTGGTTCTTGTGGCCGGAACGCCTCAGCTGATCTCATCATATAACACTGTCTTTTTTTTTTTTTTTTTTTAAGATTTATTTATTTATTTATTTATTTATTTATTTATTTGACATACAGAGATCACAAGTAGGCAGAGAGGCAGGCAGAGAGAGAAGGAAACAGGCTCCCTGCTGAGTAGAAATCCTGATGCGGGGCTCAATCCCAGGACTCTGGTATCATAACCTGAGCTGAAGGCAGAGGCTTTAACCCATTGAGCCCCCCAGGCACCCCATGTGACACTGTCTTAAGCGGAGACAGTTGTTTTTAAGAAGCATCCTGCTTAAACTCTTTCAATGTTAGGTTTTTTTAAATTCAAACATTGTATTTTTAAAAATAGTATGCAAATATTTTCCACAGTTTCTTTCCTATAGAGAACATTTTCTTTTCTGCTCCTTACCTTCTAGAATAATGCACAGATGGACAAATTTATTTTAAGATTTAAAACTCTAAATTCATTTATATCACAGTAAACAAGCACGAACAATTTAAAGTTTCAAGGGTGTCATGTGAACTTGATGAAAATTCTGATCCATGACTTTGAACTCCTGTGTCTTGAGTCTGGG
The DNA here is from genome assembly GCF_011764305.1 of Mustela putorius furo. Classification (NCBI taxonomy): domain Eukaryota; kingdom Metazoa; phylum Chordata; class Mammalia; order Carnivora; family Mustelidae; genus Mustela; species Mustela putorius. Next base: position 22,936,343 of record NW_025422368.1, on the reverse strand, counting down.
AATACAATATGTCAAGGAAAAAAGAAAAAAAATAAGTTTGCCCCTGAAAAGATTCGTGTAATTAAGGTTACAGGCGTCATTTCTGGAACCCTGGCATGTTTGGGGAATGTACAATGCCCTACTCTGATATTAAGAATATTGTTAGGTAGGCAGGCTACAGGAATTACCAGACTTTAGATTTAATTTTCATTCTATCTAGCTGCATGGTTCGTTTTCCTTTCTTCGAGTTCTCCGAGTGCAGGCACGAAAACTGTCTGAGTTGCTTGGGGTTTCCAGTTGAACCTTGCTGGTAAAACCTGAAATAAAACTATGGCTTCCTTCTGTCCTCTGGCTGAGCCAGCATGATACCAATGAGCTTCATTTCACAATTCATGTTCATCGCTGTCCTTCCCAAATTATGCCAGATAACTGCAGTCAGAGTAGTACTCTGCTAAAAGTGCTTTCTCCTGGGTCAGACTGGAATACAGCGATACGGGGCTGCCTCCTGGGGAGGCTGACTCACTGCAGGTCACCAGGTGGTTTTCCAGAGATGGCATTCCTGACAGGCCCTAGGTAATAAAGTTCTAGATCCAGTGCTTAACTTTGCAATCTCAGACACTTGATACCGTCAGAGGACACAGAATGAACTGAGCTGGGAGCACACTCATCAGAGTCAAGAGGCAGAAATGTGGAAAAATCAGAATGCCTGTGGATTGATTTAACAAGATAAAGTGTAATTTCCAAGCAGACCTGACATGCGTGATGGCTGGTCAGTGTTTTTTTTTTTTTCTTCCTGAGAAGCCAGATTATAATCAGAAGGTTGCTTAATGAGCAGAGGTTTGGAGCAAAGGGAGTTAGCTGGCTGCATGATTTGAATGTTTAGTGGGTCAGATGAAAATGAGCTGATGCAACCTCATTACGGCGCACGGCTGCAGACTACAGTGTAACACAGAGAGTCCCTCCTGCATGTGAGCTCTGGCTCTACCAGCGACCAGCTCTGTGACCTTGGGAAACAATCCCTCTGCATTTCGATCTGCTTCTGTGTAAAATGAGCTTGGACTAGCACCTACCTTAGGGTTATTGTGAACTTTCATTCTTTCATTGTGCCTTTCCGACTATTTATGAAACACCAGGCACCGGGAATTACTTTAGGCACCGAGGAACAGCAGTCAACAAAACTGACAGAAACCCCTACCCTCATGAAGTTTATGTTCTAATAGCAGGCAATCAAAAAGTCAGTAACAGGGGCGCCTGGATGGCTCGGTGGGTTGAGGCCTCTGCCTTCGGCTCAGGTCATGATCCCGGGGTCCTGGGATCGAGCCCCGCATCGGGCTCTCTGCTCAGCGGGGAGCCTGCTTCCCCCTTTCTCTCTGCCTGCCTCTCTGCCTACTTGGGATCTCTCTCTCTGTGTCAAATAAGTAAATAAAATCTTAAAAAAAAAAAAAAAGTCAGTAACAGCCTGCTCGATCACATTTGGTTGCTACAGAGAAAAATAAAGCAGGGAAGGGAAAACAGCCATGGTGGGGGGGTTCCTTTAAATACAGTGAAATAATAGATAGAGAGATGGCAGCACCTGGACCATCATCGTTTTTATTCTAATTCATGGTTATTACTACCACTTGCATTTTTTCTTCCACGAGGAGCATGAAGAGTTTAGCCAAATATCCCCAGGAGAGTGCTAGGCACACAAACCAGTTCTGCTGCCTTCTGTCCCCTGTGTTCCCAGCTAACTGCCTGCCTTCTTGCTGAGAGAGTTGCTTTTAGATGTGTTAGTTCCATTGATTAATTCAGAGTGGGGGTTGTCTTTGTTCTGGAAGATGTCTTATCCTCAAGGTATACACATTCCGTTGATCACAAGTTGAGTTTTTAAGTCTAACTTCAAGCATTTTAGAAGTGTCTATACTTAGAGCATTATGTAGGACCCTTTTCTAAGATATGACTGTGAAAAAGATTCTGATACTTTACAAGCTCAAGAAAGGGTCTGGGGCAGGGGATTGGGGGTGGGGGCGCCTGGATGGCTCAGTTGGTTAAGCATCTGCCTTCGCCTCAGATCATGACCCCAGGGTCCTGGATTGAGCCCCACATCAGGCTCCCTGCTTGGCTGGAAGCCTGCTTTTCCTTTCCTAGTCCCCCTGCTTCTGTTCCCTCTCCTACTGCATCTCTCTTTGTCAAATAAATAAATAAAACTTAAAAAAAAAAAAAAAAAAAGGAGAGGGACGCCTGGGTGGCTCAGTGGGTTAAAACCTCTGCCTTTGGCTCGGGTCATGATCTCAGGGTCCTGGGATCGAGTCCTCCATCAGGCTCTGTGCTCAACGGGGAGCCTGCTTCCTCCTCTCTCTCTGCCTGCCTCTCTGCCTACTTGTGATCTCTGTCTGTCAAATAAATAAACTCTTTAAAAAAAGAAAGAATGAATGAAAGAAAGGGACTTGGGAACTGGAAACCAGAAGCCTTTATTCTAGCTCTGACTTTCTCATTATCTCAGTGACATTGGTGAAGCAATGGCAGCTGTACCTTAATTTTCTTCTCTTGTGTCTTGGGGACACCTTGGGCTGCCCTTCACAGGCTTTATGAGAGAATAGAATGAAATAATAAATATGAAAGACTAATGAACTATTTAAGGCATTATGTGATTTAAGTAATACCAATTTTAATGTTATTAATTATTTCTCCTCTACTTTTCCTTTCATATCCATCCTGACTTTTTTGCTCACAAACAGAAGAGGAGTTGAGATCATAAAGCCTGAGCTTTAGGGGATCTCAGGGTTGTGAAGAACTAGTCCAACCTCCCAGTCCAGCTCAGGAATCCCTCTCCTAAGGGGAGATCAGAGAACAAAAGTGACTCACCCAAGATCAGATGCCAGGACTCCCTATCTTTTGCCCTCCCTATTATGCATTCTTCATGTGTTACAAGAAGCGATGAGGGAGGGTGAGGTGCTGAGCAGGATACAAGGGAAGGTAAGCTGTCGATGAGGTGGGTTGGCTACATACTGGTTGGCCTTTGATATTGCACCAAGAGACTAAACAGTTTAGATTTGATCAGTTAGGAAGTGGTGGTGATTGAGCAGAAGAGCAGCCCATGGTGATGGTTTTGTTGTTTTGTGGGTGGTTTTTTGTTTGTTTGTTTGTTTGTTTTAAGATTGATTTATTTGAGAGAGAGAGAGAGCGAGCACAAGCAGGATGGGCAGAAGGAGAGGGACAGAGAGACTCATTCCCCACTGAGGGTAGAATGCAATGATTGGCTCGATCTCACGACCCTGAGACCCTGACCTGAACCAAAACCAAGAGTCCCGATGTTTAACCCACGGAGCCATCCAGGTGCCCCCGTGATGATGGTTCCAAGGACCGTGGCAGCACTATGGTAGAGGAAAAGGGTATGATAGGAGAGACGTGATAGGAAACAACTGTAAGTAAGCAGTGACTAACCAGAAGGAGCAGGTCGGGGAGTGATGATGGTAAAAGTCTATCCATGTTCTCGCCTGTGTCCATCATCATCCCCAGATGTCTGAGAGCTTGCAGGGCTGAGTGTGCACAGGCAATAAGCGGGAAGAAATCCGAGTGGCCTTTATGTATGGTCTTTATCCTGCATGGGACAGCAGGGAGACCAGGAAAGATACGTTTTCTAAAATGTCAGGTTGGCTTTTCAGTGTCAGAAGCACTCCGTGAATCATTTTCTTTTAGATAAAGAAGACATCCTTGTGAGCCCTGGGTTTGCTCTTCAGCCTAGGCTGGAGATAAAGTGCCAGTGACCAGCTCTGGTGGGGAGTCCGTGCAGGGCTGTGGACAAACTAGGTCATCTGGTGACATGTGGCTGCAAGCAATGGCAGCCTCTTTAAAGGAGCTGTAGCCCTTTGACCCCAGCTGGCAGCCTGGGAATGCCGTGCCCTCCAGCCCCCGCTTTGGGGCACGTTAGAAACATCTCATCGCCTTGCTCTAGCTCCAGTTGCCCTAAGTGTATTTGCTCCAGTGGAATTCTATGCAGTCAGGCAGTGATAACGTGACTCAGGGAAGGAGCACAGGAGACGCTGGATTAAAAGCAGGATTTGGCTGATAGAACGTTTACACTACACATCGCATCTGCTACTTTCGTCCTATAAAATTTGACTTTGCAATAAAATGGTTGTCAGTACAAATAAGATTTTTCTAAATTAGCTGCCTAACCTGATAGAACACATCAAAATAATCTCTTCCTCGCTTTTTGCAGTAGGCATGTCTTTGGAATGTTGCATATAAATGTATTTTGTATTGAAAATTGAATCATGCTTCGAATGCATCGGGGGAAATTGTTACTTAAAGAAATTTTGTGGTTATTCCTTGAGGAAAGAAGCCTTTTGAAATGAGTAGTAAATAATGTATTGTGGGTTCTTTTATATATCACATTAGCCTAAAGGCACCTGTAACTTAAGTTAAAATAATTAGATAAACTTTTTCCAGAAGTAGTTGGTCATTGTGCAGAATCTAAACCAATACAATTGACATTACGTAAGAGTATTGTCACATCATTCCCCACATTTTTCAGCAAATTAACAAAGAGTTATGAAGCAATGGGGTGGGGGGAGGCAGATTACTCTGAAGAAAAAAATGTGGGGAAATTATGTTAAATCTTATGTGATACATAAACCATGACCAGGGATGTAAACCAAAGCCAAATACCTTAAGTAATGTTGAATAGATGTTGCTATAATTCCAATAGTTAGCGTCATTCCCAACCCAACCCAACACAATGAAATGTGAGGCTATTGATAACATTCTTTTAAATTCTAAACAACTACCCCAGATTCCAAAAAAATGATTAAACTTTGGGGTAAACAACTATAATATCTTTTTAAAAAATATTCATGACTGGCACATAAGGATGTAATCAAATTACACTAAAATCTTAATAGAAAGAAAAATATATATTCACATCTGCCTGGTGACATTTATAGGATGTAACAAAATATCTCTTGGAGAGCTAAGGATAAATTGGAGTTCAAGAGGACCTTGGAAGTCTTGGCAAAACCATCAATTTTCCATTCCTGGTGATAAATTTTACATCCAAATAAATCTGTTTGTTAGGCCATTAAAAAGCCTTGTGAGCTCCAAATTTAAGTAGGCATACATTCCCTGGTGGTGAATTGAAGCCACAAACTGGGCCCAAGTGCAGACATCTCCTGTAATCTAATTTTCAAGCACAAAGTTATGGCGAAGCCAAAAATGGCTTCAAGGGCAGGTCTTCCTTAACACGATTCATAGCACACCCGTGCACTTTGGGGCCAGGCAAAACTAAAGGTCAACATCATTTCTCCAAAACAGTAGGCCCTGAAGTGAGGTGACAAAGAGGCCAGAACAGGAGAGGGAAGAGAGACACTTGATGTACGGAGGTCGTTCTCTGCGTCCCGTTGGGTAAGATAAGTAAAAGAGGATTAATAGTGTATTTAGTAAAATATGGAAGGACTAAAACACCCTGGTCGGGGGTGGGGAGGAAGCCTCATAGCTTTCTCTCAGAGCAACTGTCCAGATACACAGATGGGGTCAGCTCTGTCTGTGTGGGCCTAGGAAGCCTGACCACAGGCTGCTCTTACAAAGGAAGTAAGGCAAAAATAGAGTTTTCCCATTCTGGGGTGGTGTGCCAATGATTTTCAGACAGTCGATTTTGAAAAGCCGTGGTGACTCGAGAAATTGACGTTTTAGAAAGTGGGTATGTGGAGGCCAACGTTGTGTTTGAGGACATGGAACAGATGAATGGGCTCCTTATCCCCATGAGGTCACTAAGCAGTGGGGGGCGGGGGTGGGAGGAGTGTAGGGAAATCCCTCTCAGACTCCCAGATAGCAGCAGGCCTGGGGAAATTGAAAAGGTCACATTGGGGTGACTCCTTGTTCTTGTCTATTGACTTCCGGGATGTCAATAGAGGTCCACGAGGCCAGTTACAGGTGACTCCTTTCACTCTCTGGGTCCCCTTTGCCCCAAGCTGTATGTCCCCACATCCTATGCGCACACCCCCCTGCCCTAACTCCCATTCCATTCTCCTCCGCCAGAAGCGTATCATAAATTCAGCTCTCTTTTTCCCCACAAGGAAAAGACATTGCACTACTTCCTCTACATCCTTTTATCAAGTCCTGACAGAAATCCTGAAAGATAAGCGTTGTTATCCACATTGTCCAAGAAAGAAACTTAAATGATAATCTTCTCGGATCACAGACCTGATGAGAGGCAAAGCTGGGATTCAGACAAATACTGAGCTGCCTCCAAAACCCTTTCCTCTTAAATCACAGCTCGCTTTCCTCATTCCCTGCCCATCTAAGCAGCCTCTCATTTGGAAGTCTCTGGAAACTACTGTCCAGAGTGGTTTCACTTCAGTTGGAAAGACCCTCCCAGCACCGCACAGGCCACTTCCCCCCTTCCCTGAATATCCCCCACCTCTGGACCTTTGTAAAAATTGCAGCGGCCAGGGCAGAACACTTTTCTTGCTCTGTATTCTCCATTTTGACCCCTGCATTTATTCCGCCATCATTTATTGAAACCCTACAATGTGCCGGACACTGTTCTAGGCTCAAAGAACACGGAGACAGATCCCTGCCCTCCTGGAGCCCATGCTCTATTATTGGGAACAGACAAATAACTGTTTCAGGTCAGGCATGTCAGGAAATGAGGAAGAAGAACAAAGCAAGGTAAAGGAATAAACAGGGACAGGGGTCTGTTACATTGGACTGTTAAGGACAGCCTCTCTGGGGAGGTACTTAGAGCAGAAACCTCAAGGAAGGAAGTGAGCAAGCCATGGAAAGATTTAGAACTAACAAGAGCCAGTCTCTGACAGGAATGGGCTGGACACACGGAAGGACCATCAGGACGGCCCGCAGGGCTTGATCTAGTTAAGAAGACAAATGGAGAGCAAGGATGTGGGATGGGAGAGGGATAGACTGGATCATGCCAGGGCCCTCTGGGTTAGGAAAGGAGCTTAGACTTTATGCTAGGGAAATTTATTCTAACAAAATATATCATTGCTTTCACTTTTGGGTACAATGTCCATTATTTGTAGTACACAAAATTCACTCCTGGCAAGAAAATGGGCAGAACATACTAGAGTAGACAGTTCAGTCCACAGAACATTCACGGGCTGGTAGATTTTAAATAGTTCCTGGCCCCAAAGGCAGGATGAGTAGTGGGTAAAAGAGAACTTATTTAAGATTGCAACCCAATAGCGTCCTTTACAATTTATTCTTCCATAAACACACCCTGCACCAATCCTGCCTTGTGTGATTGTATCTGTATAGAGAGCTGTACGTCTCTGGGTATGTTCTGTTTTCTGTAGCTCTTGTTAAAAAAAAATACAGTGGAATATTGACTGTTTATAGGTTTCAGAGCAGCAGCGATTAGCGAGAGCAGATGTGCATCTAGCCCAGTTACCTGGACTGCTTGTCCTATGGCATCTTCATGGTTGCAGAGCTGATGCTCCTTCTAACACCTACCTACTTGCTTTTAGGCCTGGCCAGGAGTACCCCAGTTCAGCTCCGGCACTACCCACTGAGAGCTAGCGCAGATCCCATAAGTTAGCAGGTGTCATCCCCAGTAAGACTGCCCTGACTTCAGATGCCAACCACACTTTGGGGGTTCCCAGGCCCCCTGCATTTCTGACAGACTGGATATAAATTCAGTGATTCCCACGACCCTTTCAGGCTCAGTGATTCACTAGACCGACTCCCGAAACTCAGGGAAGCACTATACGCATAATTGCAGTGCTATTATAAAGGATACAAACCAGGAGGGCCAGCCAAATGGAGAGATGGATGAGACGAGGTCTTGGGAGCATGGGGGGGACACAGACCTCCCAGGCCCTCTCCTCACAGAATCCGGGCGTGCCACTCTTCCCGCACATCAGTGTGTTTACCGACCAGGAAATTCCACCGAACCTCAGTGTTTAGGGTTTTTATTAGGTGTTTATTACCTAAACCTGAATTGTTGAATCATGGACAACATGACTGAACTCAATGTTCAGCCTCCCTCCCCTCCCCAGAGGTGAGCTGAACTCAAAATCCCAACCCTTTAATCATGCGTGCTTGGTCTTTGCAGTGACTCTCCCCCATCCCGAAGCTGGTCAGGTGTGATCCAAGGGGCTGGTGAAGGATAAAGACATTTCTATCATTTGGGAAACTCCAAGGACTTAGAGTCCAGGGACAAAGAGCAGCCTGAGACTTTATTGTACAATAGTGCCCCAGCCAGGGACACTGATTCTGGGAGCCTCGAATCAGCAGCTGGAGGGCAGTGGAGGAAGAAGCAAGCTAGAGGAGAAATACAAGACTTAGAAGAGCTTGTGTCGCTATGGGAGCTGTGAACATTTATATATATATGGTTTCAGCTCTCAAGATGTGTACCATCTAACTGAGGAGTCAAGATATATTCTTATTGCAGGAAGGCTTTGAAAAGTCAGTCAATGTGTGCTGTAAAATGTCTCAGGGCAGCATCTGAGTCTTCATCAGCACCGAGCCCCTGCGTACAACAGCCAGTCATAACCCGCCATTACATTGTCTCATCGGACCGGCTCCATCATGTGTCAGAGAAACAAGTTCCGCATGTACCCATCACTCTAGTAATTCTTTGAGTTTTTTCATCTTCTCTCAGATTGATATTCTATAAAAAGCAAATAATCAGGGAAGTGCTTCAGAAATGGAAAAATGGATAAAAAAAATGTAAAACCCAAATAGCCACTTCTTAAAAATGGAGGAATATATTGGTGAAAATGCCCCAAAGCTAGGAAGGCAGCAGCTACCATGGGATCAACAATTGCTTCTGTGTTGCCTTTGTGTAAGCCTGCTTCATGGCTCATGGCTGCAATTCCTATTCACCAAAACTCTGTGCTTTTGGTGACTTGGCATTTCATAATTATAATTAGCCAGGAGCCAGCACTCCGAAAGAACCACCATCCTCTGAAGTTACTGTATATTTGAGTCTTCTTGCGGCCTCACTTGTGTCCCGGCAGCCCATACCTCTGCTTCATCATTTGCAAGCCCTCTTGTTCATCCTACCTAAAATGACCTCACTTCTTGTCACCATGTAACAACTGCTTGGCAGAGTTACAGGTCATCACCTATGGCTGATCTTGCTCACTCTGTTCAGTACTACATGGCCCAGCAACCCAGCTAGTCAGCTGCTGGCGCATTGAACACCATGGTGGAATTCTTTTTTCTGCTGGGCGCCGTTCCGTAGGTGGTCCAAATCCTGGAGCCAGCTAGGCAGTGGTTACGGCTGTAGTCTGAAAAGCTATCATCTGGCTGGCAGTTTAGTCCCATTTTGACATCCCACGCACGTGCTCCACTCCCAGAAGAGCATATTGGTTTGGACTCAATTCAGATTTTTTTTTTTTTAATTCAGTGTCCCTCAATCCACACAATATCCTATTGGAAGAATCTAGTGAAGGAATTTTGGCTTTTTGACGCTAATGAAGAAGTTTGGCCTGAGTGTAAGATTTCTTTAGTAAACCGGGCCCATCATTTTGTCCAGCTTTAAGTTTTTTTTTTTTTAAAGATTTTATTTATTTATTTGACAGAGAGAGATCACAGTAGACAGAGAGGCAGGCAAAGAGAGAGATAGGGAAGCAGGCTCCCTGCTGAGCAGAGAGCCCGATGCAGGACTCGATCCCAGAACCCTGAGATCATGACCTGAGCCGAAGGCAGCGGCTTAACCCACTGAGCCACCCAGATGCTCCAAGTCCAGCTTTAAGTTTATTGTTAGATCTGTACTGTGCTGACCCAAAAAACCACTCCAGATCTTTCTCCTGACCACTCCCCAGTTCTTTGGTGATAGACTTCAATTCAGAGGCTGGTAGAGAGGCCAATGTTGATAAAGTCCAAGGGAAAAAATTTGGGTTTTCCAGAAGGTCATTAGAATCAAGAAGAAGTCTTGGAGAGTGTTAGGGTATATCCATTTTATAAGAGAGATGGGAAATAATGAAATGAGCATGGCAAATATGGACTACTCCCACGAGAAATATGTCAGAACCCATATTTATGGGCAATTTACAAATGACCAAAATACTTATGACTTCCTAGTTGATAGCATCTCAAAACGGTCCTCTCAGCCATTTACATACGTAAATGAAATTTTCTATCTACAGAGACCACTCAGGTACTGTAATGGAATTCTGTCACTCTCCTGAAGCGTTGGTCCCAATACTGTAAGTGATAGCCCAGGTTTTAATGGAACCTAGAGAGACTGTAGTTTGGACTATAAGAGTTAAGATTATGCCCCTGTCTCTGCATTATTTTTTTTTAAAGATTTTATTTATTTGTTAGAGAGAGAGAGATAGAGATAGCATGCAAGCAGAGGGAGCGGCAGGCAGAGGGAGAAGCAGGCTCCCTGCTGAGGAAGGAGCCCAATGTGGGACTTGATCTCATTGGGATCATGACCTGAGCCAAAGGTAGATGCTTAACTGACTGAGCCACCCAGGTGCCCTCTGCATTATTTTTAATAGCATTCTTTTCATGCTCAGATGTGTCCCTATTTACCCAACAAATTGTGTGATTATTCCATCAGTGTATAAGATGAGTACAGGTAAGGATTTTCGTTAAGTTTCATCCAATGATTAGTGGTGTTAAGGTATCATTGGTTAGGTTTTAAAATACCTGGGGTATTTTAAATACCTAAGTTGGTTGCTACCAACTTCAGGTCAAAATCACCCAGTGATCAGCATCACCCAGAGTGCTATTAAAACACAGATCACTGAGCCCCAACCTTAGAGTTTCTGATTCTGCAGTTCTGGGGTAAGGACTAGGAACTCACATTCCTATCCATTGCCCAGTTGGTACTAATGCTGCTAGCCCAGAGGAGACCACCAGCTCTTTTCCTCTGTTTGGGTAAAGACAAAGGGGAAGACTTCAAGGTAGCCCATAAGTTAAAAGAAACATTTGAGGAAATATCTTAATATGAGGGACTAGTGAAAGAACATCAGCTGCCGAGCTGGCCAGCTACAAACTCATTATAATCGGATTACAGTGGTTAAAGCTCTGTGGGGACGAGAGCGACACAGCAGACTCAGCACTGAGCTGTGCTGGGTGATTTTGACATTTGGTGACCATTCCTTAGCATGTTCTCAAGGAAAAAAAAAGAACACTCATTATTATCATTATTATTATTGTTATGATTATCCCAAAGGAGGAATTTTAGTATTTTAGAAGATTTACCCATGGACACATGTGAGGAAAAAGGCAGTGAAATTCAAATGGTAGTAGATGCAGTTACTACAACAGATTTTTTTAAAAAGATTTATTTATTGGGGCGCCTGGGTGGCTCAGTGGATTAAAGCCTCTGCCTTCGGCTCAGGTCATGATCTCAAGGGTCCTGGGATCAAGTCTTGCATCGAGCTCTCTGCTCATCGGGGAGCCTGCTTCCCCCTCTCTCTCTGCCTGCCTCTCTGCCTACTTGTGATCTCTGTCTGCCAAATAAATAAATAAAATCTTTTACTTTTTAAAATAAAAAATATTTGAGAGAGAGCGAGAGAGCACGCACCTGGTTGTGCACATGAGGGGAATGGGCAGAGACAAAGAGACAGAATCTTGAGCAGACTCCCCAGCGAGTGCAGAGCCCGATGTGGGGCCCAGCCCCACAAACCTGAGAGCATGACCGGAGCCAAAATCAAGAGTCAGATGCTTAACCAACTAAGTCACCCAGGTGCCCCACCACAACAAATTTTAATTGCATTTGTTATTGCCTTTGATTCTGGTGTTAAAAATTTGGGGAAATGTTTTTTTCTCTAGATAGAGCATTTTCTGTAGAGATATTCTGTAAGGACTATATAGACATTCTTAGAGACTCTGTATAGAAAATTATAGACATATCTTCTCTGAACTCCGTATATAAATCTATTATTATTAATTCTCCTAATAAAAATAGAGATGAATATAATTATTATATTTGAGAGAAATATCAGGAGAGTCCTGTCAAAATATCTGATAGGATTACAGAAAAGCTGTTTTGATTTGCCTTTTAAAGGGAAATATACCAACTTGTAGGTTAACTGAGACATGCATTGAGCTGAATTATTATTTTTATGATTAAAGCACAAAATGGAACATATTTGAAGCTCCACATGGTTTGAAAATCCAAAACACTCTCTTTAGATTGCTTCTAGAAGATGAGTGCATGAGGATATCCAGACAGACTCTTTTATAAAGTTTGGACAGACCTCTCTGTAAGAGTCTAGCCCCCCAAATGCTCGGATGTATCTTTCTCTAGGCCACTGTGAGTTTGCTGCCACAATGACTATCCATCATTTTCCCAATCATATTTGAAATACAAACATACTTTTTGTTTCTATTGTTGACATTTTTTTATTTTATAAACAGGATGATCTTGATGTAAATATGCTTTTCATCATCATAATGCAGGAGAGTGGTATCCAAAGTACATATGTAAATATAAATAAAAAGATTCAGAAAAGAGATTATTAAACCATGAATCCAGTAAACTAAAAATAAATTCAGATCATGGTACATTCTAAGGTCAAGAGACTTTAAGTTTTTAATTTTAATTCCAATATAGTTAACATATAGCATTCTATTAATTGCAGGTGCACAATATAGTAATTCAACAGTTCTGTACATTACTCACTGCTCATCATGATAATTATACTCTTTTTCTTTTTTGGGGATACTTAAACTTTATTTTATTTTTTCAGTTTTCCGAATTCATTGTTTATGTTTCACACCCAGTACTATTTAACAGAAGATGTGTCTTGGGGCACCTGGGTGGCCCAGTTAAGTGTCTGACTCTTGGTTTTTACTCAAGTTAGGATCTCATGGGTCATGAGATTGAGCCCTTAGTTGGTCTCCATGTTTGGTGGGGAGTCTGCCTGAAGAGTCTCTCCCCTCCCCTTCCCCCACTCCAAGTATGCTCTCTCTCTCTCTCTCTCTCTCTCTCAAATAAATAAATTTTTGGAAGGAAGGAAGGGAGAAAAGGAAGGAAGGGAGGAAAGAGAGAAAGGAAAAGAAGGGAGGGAGGGAGGAAGGGAGTGTCTTTGGTGTATTTGGAGATTTCCACCATCATCCTGGTTCTGCCATGATCCTCCAGTATGTGACTTTGGGTCAGTAGTTTAATTTAAACTATCTTTAAGGATCTCCTCATCTCTATTAGTAAAGGAAATTCTCCAGTGTGTTTGTTAATGTGTAACACCCAGTCCTGTTTTCCATTGTGTAAATCCTCCCACCGGGGCTGATTTTAGGCTACCAGCTTGGGGTTACTGAATGCAGATGTTGAAACACAATGGTACGACCCAGTTCTCTTCTCTGGGGGAACAGCCATGTGGTTCTGCCCTAATAAATCATTTAGAGGCTGAATTATCCAGTCTGTTTGCTCACATTAATCATGCTAATGAGATATTTTGATCTCTGAATATAATCTTATCCTACAAGAAATACTGCTGTCAAGTATCCATTCTCAAACACTCATTTACTGACTTCAAAGCCCCCTTGGCTGACATCATTTTGGTAGCCTACTCCTACCACTCTTGCCAAAGCCACCATTAATGCCCAACCAGAGACAGTGGTCTCCCAGTAAGAATCTCTACCATGTCCATTCTCCATGCAGCAGCCAGAATGTCCTGTTTTATTTTATTTGTGTATGTGTACATACGTATGTGTATGTACTTTTGCTATAAACCAGGAATTGCCAATCGTCTGTTGGAAGCCAGAACCTTCCTATAGCTCCCTCTGTATACCAGGCTGTCTATAACTCATGCCTGTTCATGTCTGGTTCTTGACCTCCTCCAATGCCCCATCTTTCAGGTGGTACCTCACTCTGATCTTCTTTCTGTCCTTCAAATACATCAGCATCGTTTTCAGCATTTGGACATTCACATTATTTCCCCTGCCTGAAACTCTGTCCCCTCATTTCCGTGCAAAGTTATCTCCTTCTTGTCAGTCAGACATCACTCCCCAATAGCCACCTTCATGGCCTACCCAGTCTACAATAACACCCTCTTCCCTTAAGATAATTTCCCTTAAGATAATTTTCAGACCATCATTTTCTTCATAGTGCTTACCCTTACCTGAAATTATTTCATTTACATTTATTTATCCTCACCTCCACCCCCTTTCATTATTCATCTTCCATTAAAATATTAAGCTCCAAAAGAGCAAGGACTCTTTCTGAGCTGTTTACTGTTTTATCCAGTACCTGGAAGAGTCTTTGCTACTTAGTAGGTGCTCATGAAGTATATGGTGAAGAAAAAGGGAAAGGAAGGATTTTGGTTTTGGATTAGTAAAGAAAAAACAAAAAGAAAAGTAGTTTGTCCTAATAATTTAATCTTATAATCTAATAATTTATCTTACCAAAAAAATAGGTTGCCCAGCTTACCAATGCTCATTACTACCACAGGCAACAACTAATCAGCTATCCAGTTTACCAATAACACGTGGCAGGTGCCCATGTCGTGCAGGTTCTATCAAGTGGAAGGCAGAAGAAGAAATCAGAAATGGATGCTCAAAAGTTTATAAACTTTGAAATGTGTCCTCTGTGTAAGTGTTGACCCCATTATTAACTAAGGATATCATAAAGGTTATCCAAATGGGACAGGAAGAGTAAAACTATCACTATTTGCAGATGATGTGATATTATATGTAGAAAATCCTGAAGACTCCACCAAAATGAAAACCTGTGAGAGCCAATCAACAAGTCCAAAAAAGTTTCAGGATACAAAATCAGTACATAAAATTCTGTTGTGTTTCTATACACTAAGAATGAACTATCAGAAAGAGAAATTTTTTTTCAATGTCATTTATAATTGCATCAAAAAGTATAAAACACCTATTAATAGATTTAACCAAGGATATGAAATATTTATATAATGAAAACTATAAGACAATAATGAAAGAAATGGACAAAATCACAAATAAATGAAAAGATACTCCATGCTCACATATTAGAATGAATATTGTTAAAATATCCATCTTGCCCAAAGCAATCTAGAGATTCAGTGCAGTCCCTATCAACATTCCAATGGCGTTTTTCCAAGAAATAGAACAAATAATCTTAAAATTAGTATGGAACCACAGAGAAATCTCAAGTAGCCAAAGCAATCTTGAGAAAAAAGAACAAGGCTTGAGGCATCATGCTCCCTGACATCAAGCAATAGGGATCTAAGGGAATGCTGGTGCAGGTCCTTTGACTCCTTGCTTAATCATATCTGCCTGGACACAGCCTCCTGCTCACTGCATCATCAAGACCCATGACTGGGTTCCAGTCTCTGGGTCTTGTACCACCATGGTTCTCAGAATGAGCTGGCCAATGGCTCAAAGGAGCCCGGAGTGCTGGACTCCATCCCCTTCTCTCTGGTTGTGGCTCCAGGTTGGCTCTATGCCCTATCCCTCAGAGCCCCCGACTACCCCACTTCCCAGGCACCCTATAGCCAGAGACTTCTGCCCCTTAGTGTTCCTGCTTCTTGACCAGCAATCCTATGAGTTATTGGCAGCAGCCCTGAGCTACTGCTGGGCCCAGGCCCTCTTGGCCTCCCAGCCAAGGATCACTCTCTTTCTCACATGGCTCTGCCCCTGGGTGCCTGGTTAGTTAGGAGCCGATCAGAACCCTGCCATTGGCAGATGTAGCTGACATGTTGTGTAGACCCCTGGTGTTAGCTGTGTCAGGGGTGAGAAGACTTGGGCCAAGAGAACCCACATGTAGTTTTGCTTTTGTGTGTAGCCAATTACTTGCCTCTCATCAGGGAGAGCAGGAAGCTCCTAAGAGGGAGGCTGGGAAGTAGTTCAGGACGAGCAACTGGAATAGGAAACAAGGTGGGTTTTCGGGGGCCATAGTTTCTGCTCACAGTCCAGCCTGCTGTCCGTGGTGGAAGCCGCCACCAGCCACGGTGGGCACAAAGCTAAGCTGAAGGGTCCCATCACATCTGTACCAGCAGCACCTGTTTCTCAGGTCACTATGCAGAGCCCTCCTAGCCAACACGAGTGCGTTTTCAGGTTACCTGGTGTGGGCAGGCTTCGGAGAGCCCAGTTCTCAATGTCCTAGACAGCCAAGGCCTACCAGCTGGCAGGCAACCCCCCCTCCACAGGGAGTCTCTGGTCGGCCTCGTACCTAAGTGCCTCCGCCCATGGCAGGAGGCCACAGCCCTCCTTCCCAGCTACCATCACCACTTCCTGGCTCCCCCTGCAGTTTGGGAATGTCAGAGGGCAGGTATCTTGACCCGTGAGTCTCCGAAACTCCAGAGCCTAACCCTCTAAGACAGTTTTGCAAAAGTTTGTTCCACTGTTTTGACCCCCTTCTCACCTGAGGAGGCCCACACTCACTTGCTTCACTCTGGCTCGCTAAGCCGAGGAAGCCACGGAGGGGGGGGCCTCTATGCGTCCACCTCTGCCAATCCTCGAGCCTTGGGGCTGCGGGGCAATGAACATCCCTGTCCTGCTGCGCACCACACATGGGCCATGGGTCATGCCCCCTCCCACCTTGGCTGTGCTGCAGAGGAAAGAGGGGGTTGTGGGATTGAACGAGTTTCCAGTCTCTGATTGGTCGCTTTTTGATTCCAAAACTGCAGCCCCACTGAGATAAAGAGCTTTGTTACATTGTTTCGTAACCTTACACCACTCTTACATGGGATCTATTTCTCTCTCTGCCTTCTGAAGCAATGACTACTTCCTGTCAGGCTTCCAGGCTAGCAGCCCCCTTCCCATCCACTCACTGGAGGTGGTGCCGTGGAGGGGGGCCAGATAGGAGCAGAGCAGGGACACCAGCGGTCATTGTCACTGAGCATTGGGTTAGGTGCCTTCCAGAGCTAAAAGGTAGGGGCCCCAACCTCTATACCTCTCGTGTCAGCAGTCCAAGGATACTTTGTGTTTGTGTAGTGATTTGTAATGTTCAAACCACTTTTGCCTACATAATGCAGACTTGATCTCTGAGCATTTAGATTTTTAAAATATTTCAAGGTTTGACAATGCCACTCTAAAGGGATTTTGTTGCTTTACAAAAATCATTCGATACAGATTTGCTTTGGATAACTACCACATTTCAAATTGTTCAAACCGCACAAATTTGGTACTCTACTGCACTTGTGGGAACCCGCCAGTTGCAGAAGAAAGATACAGGAAGATATGAATACAGAATAAACAGAGAGATACAGAAGGAATATACAGTTAATAAGGCTGGCAAAGGAATCTTCCAGTTCTGTAACATGTCATTTTTTTTTAAACACATAAAACGAGTTACCGAGTTTTTCATTTATTTGTCAATCCTGGAATAGTGTTTTAATTTCAAAGGACACAGCTAGATTCTTTCTGTCCCCTCCAGTCCCTAAAGTTTGTCAGACAAGTGTATATTTTCCAGCTCATCCTTCCCTCCTCATGAATGAACCCAGGGTCTGCATCTGAACCCCCATGAGAACCAGCCTTTTTGTTTCCCACATTAGCAATACTTGTCAGATGCAGGTGCAGTGTTTAAGGCAACAAGGCTAGAAACCCAGATGCCAGTGTTATGGGTGTCCCTTAAGTTTTTGAGGTCATGCCTAACCTGCCATTGAGGTCACCATATTGGTGAGACGGTGGGAAGACCCCATGTCTCTACTCCATTGAGCAGAGACTGGGTTGGGATACATGAAGCATTCCCCCCCTAGCCAAAGTGATTCCTTCACTTCACAAAGAATCCTTGTTGCAGGTTATTTGTGTGGGTCTGAAGTTCCCAGAAAGGAGCAATGGTGCTGCCCCTCAGGGACCTTCCAGTAAGTAGGTAGTATTTTATTGCTCGTGTTCCTTCAGAGAGCCATTTCTGCTGACGTCTTCAAACCAGAAGGCAAAGAGGAATGCAGCGGGTGATACTGAGGCTTTGGGGAAATGGTTATACTTGTCAGCCTAGGAGGGTTTGTAAATGATTTCAGATTGGAAAATGCAGTATAAACAGAAGGCTTAGAAGAGAGATGGTAACCAAGACCTTAGCAAAAATGGTCTTGTGGCAACACATTCTAAGCATGGTCAGGGAGAGTGGAAACAGAGGTGAAGGTCTATATTAAATGGTTTATTGGCATTCCATGACAATACAATACATGGTATGTTCAGTGTGTAGCCCCATTAACAATACTTTAGAGCACTCTGCAAAATTGCCATGAATGTCAAGTGTTGATACATTTACATCAGTGTCTGCATATGGATTTGAGAGACTGCCTAGAGGCTTCGTGTTTCTTGTTTTCAATAAGTAAGCCTCTAGCATACCCCAGAAGTAACTAAGGGGGCTCAAATTATTATATTCTCACTGTGGTCTGCTTTCCTTGGCAAGTTCAAAAGCTAAGCAATGACCCCTCCGTTAGTTGTGGAGTAGTCGTGCAGTGCAGTTAAAGGAGCACAAGATTTCCAGTTGCACAGGGTGGAGGCCAAGGGCTGGCCCAGCCACTTACAACACCTGTGTGACCTTGGGCAAGGAACAAATCCTTTTCCTGCCTCAGTGTTCTCATCTATAAAATGGGGATGGTAATATTCTCCACCTTGTGGAATTGTTGTAGACTTTTGCCAGAGCATAACTAAAGTGCCTAACACTTGCTAGGCAGCCAACAGCTGGGATCAATTACTATGATGAAGAATACAGACCTTGTTTCCTCTTTAGCTTACAAAGAGACAACTTTTAATGGGTACCTAGTAGAGCCTTCACCAAAGCTTGGCTCATCCATCCCCTACTACTACTACTTCCTCTTCTTCTTCTTCATCATGTTTAGTTAGCCAACATATAGTGCATCATTAGTTTTTCATGTAGTGGTCAGATAAAGGGCTGGTATCTGAGATCTATAAAGAACTTATCAAACTCAACATTCACAGAACAAATAATCCAGTCACGAAATGGGCAGAAGACATGAACAGACACTTCTCCAAACATACAAGTGGCTAACAGACATACAAGTGTCTAACAGACTCGTGAGAACCTGTGCAACGTCACTAGCCACCAGGGAAATACATTCCATTACTTCTTAATCTCGCTCTGATGTGGGGAGAAATCCTTATAATCCTGCATGTTCTTGAGCCCATGGCCAGTGACGCATCATCAGGGATAGTTTCCATAAAAACTGTTCCATTATGTAATGTGCATGAACTTGTCCAGAGGTGGAAATCAAGTGCAGGGACATTTGCCACTGTACTTAAGACCTCCAGGAAATCTAAACTTTCTAGGTTTCAGGCTGGGCATTTTTAACAGGCTGATCTTGGCTTATGTGGTTTCAAGGGTCATGTCTAGCCTCAACACTGTTTCTGTTGGCTCCCTCGGGGAGCTCAAGGTTTGTCTCAGCAATTTGATTTGTGGAGCTTGCCTTGAATTTGTGGCTCACAGAAGGATGAGCTGGAGGAGACACAGAGACCACCTGGGTTCATATTCTGGCCTTACAGATGAGGAAACCGGGACTCAGAGAGCCAGCCTTCTCCGTTCCCTTAAATCATGTAGCTAGTTTTCAGTTACTCTAAAACCAGAACCCAGGAGTTCTGACCCCTAAGTCCATAATCTTTCCATCAGACCACATTGCCTCTTTGGCACAAATGGGGTATCATGCTGAAGAATTAGACATGAAAACAGCACAGCTAACCTTGAGGGACAACTGACCTCCTAACCATTTTATTGAATAACTGCAAAAGTAGATAAGTCAAATTGATCTATTGAATGTACTATTTGAATGATTTTTTTTCATTTCAGGTCATCTAGAAAGATACATTATTTTTAGAATCTAGGGATAGCTAGAAGGTGCCAGTCAGCATGCTCCAAGAATCCTTTCTCAGAACCATAACTGGTTTATCTCTGAGCTTTGCATTTTAGAACCTTCGAGAAGCTCTGAATTTCCACTCATCGAAGTTAGGTTCTTACACTGTAACCTCAGAGCCTAACAGTTAATCTTGAACTTCTCCGAGTTATGCTACCCTGTGGTTAAATATTTTTATTCCTGGTGGAAGAAGGAAATGATTTCATATTGACTAACAGAAGTCGACATGGGAATCTGCTAGTCATGTGCATGATCACAAGATGTACATAGCCTATATGAGTAACTGGGAAGTAACGGATCAAATCAATCTGCTTTGTTAGATGGCAGACACACTACACATCAATAGGGTAAGGAAGTGGTGTCCTGTTCTGTACGTCCATCTTGCAGTTCTGGCTTGGACAAAAATCCAAGGTCTCACCTGCTCAGTCTGAGCCTTCCATGGAAGCCACTCCTTTGTGCCATAAGAGCAGAAAGAGAAACCTTGGGGCTTTTAATTGGGGGCCACTTTTTTTTTTAAAAATCCAAGGTCTCACCTGCTCAGTCTGAGCCTTCCATGGAAGCCACTCCTTTGTGCCATAAGAGCAGAAAGAGAAACCTTGGGGCTTTTAATTGGGGGCCACTTTTTTTTTTAAAGATTTTATTCATTTACTTGACAGAGACAGATCACAAGTAGTCAGAGGGGCAGGCAGAGAGAGAGAAGGAAGCAGGCTCCCCGCTGAGCAGGGAGCCCGATGCAGGGCTCGATCCCAGGACCCCAAGATCATGACCTGAGCCGAAGGCAGAGGCTTTAACCCACTGAGCCACCCAGGCTGGGGGCCACTTTTGATGAAAAGTATATGCAGCATTTATTCTGAGCACATTATTGCATTTGAGTTAATTTTGGTGAAAAAAAAAAAAACGTACTTCCTGCACTCATTTGAAGAAACATCAGTTGTGAACATTATTTTTAAAGGACTGGCTTTACTTATAAGAAAGAGGACAGAGAGCAATTTTGGTTGGGTTTTTTTTTCCCCCATTTTGGTGAGAGATGTAAAACATTCATGTCAAGTTCCTTAAAAATTAAGGAAAGAATCTACAGAACACTCAATGCTGAAAAGAAGTCTTAATTACACCTGGTATGTAGGCTTCAGATTATGGTCTGTTGATGTAGAGGGGAAGGCCTGAATAAAACAAAAGCACAAATGTGGGAGAGAAGAGACTGAAACCAGCGAACAGGCAGAAACAGAGAAAGATAAAAGCGGCAAAAGAAAGAAAGGTGAGGAAAACCAAAACGGGATTAGAAACAAGAACAGCTTTGGGGGACTATGAGAAAGGACCATAGAGCCCACAAGCCCAGGCACATCCTTGCTTTCACCAGCCTTTGGCAGATGTCTTACCCTCCACCTAGTCTGAACTATGCTTAGGTTTGCTGACTGTTCTCCCGGTGCCCAGCACAGATGCGGTAAACCCAGAAAGAAAGAGTAAATGAATGGATGAACACAGGGACAAGTGAAGGTTGAGGGTGTAGGGAGAGTCCTGACCCTGGGACACCTACCATAAGATCTCTTCAAATTTGGTTTCGCAGAGTCTCACCCATGTTCTCTTTGAAGTAGTGATGTCATTGGCTAAGTATCAGAGCAGTGGTTTCCTTCTGCTTCTTTTGGAGACTTTCTGAAAGTTAATGATCTCACTATCCTGACCCTGGGTATCATCATGTCCATTAGCACCTGCTTACTCCAGACCCAGCTGTCGGAAGCTCTCCAACCCTTCTGGTCCATCAGCGCCCCCTAGAATCCCTATCCTGGTACAAACCACCTCTCCTGCCCCAGAATACTGCCTTCCTAGCTCTCCCAAGACTATCCCTAGTCATTCAGCCCACTTGCTGGCAGCTGCCTATTTCCCCAGCCCTTCCAAACTGAGGGCCCTGCTGACTGGGTTGCTCTGCACTAAGGACTCATCACATCTTCACCCACACGTGAAAATGCCATTTTAAACCCTTTGTCATCACTTCCCCTCTGATACCTCCTGCTCACTCCTGTACATTCCAGCACAGATTTTGGCCCTTGGCCACCCACAGACTCCTTATCCACCCCAACCACTGATGTCCTTCAGGAAGACCTCAGGGACTTTGTACACAATTCACCCAAAGATTAGCCCCTGCAAATGCAGTGATTTTTTTTTTTTAAATTGTAAAGACACATAACAAAAAATTTGCCATTTTTAAGTGTACCATTGTTCAGGATTAAATACAGTCACATTACCATTACTACAACCCATTCCAGAGATTGGGTCTTCCCTAATGAAAACTCCATACTCACTAAATACTAACTCCCCCAATTCCCTGATACTTCAGCAGATTGAAGGTGCTTTTGCCCTAAAATCTCCACTTCCTGAAGTTCTATAAACCACGTGCTAGCCTCAGTTTCTTCATTTGTAAAGCTCCAACCATTGATAATACTGCGAAGAATACAGATACTAGACAGATAAGAGAACCGAGTTAAGTGAGCTTTTGAAAGGAGTACGTGCTTATGGAGCTGGGAGCCCAGGTTGGTTCTCCATCCCGCCTGCCAGGCTACGGCAGTAGCATGTTAGTGTTAGCGTGTTAGCGTCCCGCACTCCAGCCAGCACTGTGTGGACTCTAGCTTCCCCTCACCGTGTCTTTCTGGTCCCGTCGTTCGTCAGTCCAGCTCTCTGCCTCACCTGCACATTAACCTGGCTGTTGGGAAATCATGGTTTTTGTGGGCGTTATGACAGAGCGTGGTTTCCCACTTTGCTGGGGCACCCATCCTACCCTAGAAGTGTTTCAGGGATCCTTAATTGGATTCCTCCTCCTACGCGCACCAACAGCTCTTCCAGATCTTTCCCCTTCCGGTCCATCTCCCTACCCTGCTACTACTCCAGCAATTAACATGAATCCCTTTCATCTGCGTAGACCAAAGCTCCGAAACTGGAGTGCATGTAGGATTCATGAACTTCGCCAAACATGTCCTGGTTTGGAAAAAGGGATTGAAATCTACAGTTTTAACAAGCAACCCATGAGGATTTTGATATATACAATGCACAGCCCACTTTTCGTAGAACGCTATCCTAAGCCACAAGCCCCTTGGAGCAGATACCTTATCAGATACCTGATTTTCACCTCTAAATACCAGGCCAAAGATGCTGAAGGGGAGATTGAATGAATGAATTTGGCTGTCACTCTGCTCTTCAAATTAAGTTACCATCCTCCTTTGAAATACTAATTAGCCACAGCTCTTTAAGTGCAGTTTCAAATTCTTTAATATGTTTCCTCTTTAATTCTTTATCTGCCCTTTTTATTGCGTTGGGGGTAGGGAACCATAAAGAACTTGTTGTTTTCTGAGCGGTGACAGTAACTACAGGACACCAGCAACAGCCCCATGGCTGGACAAGATTGAGAAAGAAGGACAGAGATAGGTCCGACCTCAGGGGAGGAAAGTAGGTACTCGTGGACCCTCATTCTAGTGACTGGCCAGACAGAAGTCATGGCAACCACCACAGTCAGTGGGATTTTCTGAAGTGGGAGGAATTTTTTTTTTTTTAGGATGTTATTTATTATTTGACAGAGAGAGACAACAAGAGATGGAACACAAGCAGGGGGAGAGGGAGAGGAGAAGCAGACTTCCCACCAAGCAGGGAGCCAGATGCGGGGCTCAATCCCAGGACCCTGGGATCATGACCCAAGCCAAAGGCAGCCACTTAACGACGACTGAGCCACCCAGGTGCCCCTGAAGTGGGAGGAATCGTAAGCGGGGAGATCATGCTAGAAATGCTGGGAAAAGGTGACCTAGAGAAATCGGGAGGTAAATAGCGATGCAGGCTGACATCCCCGGTCGGTAATGGAAAGGTTCACCTGGCTTCCAATCCTAGCTCTGCCATTCCCTCGCTTGTCAAATGGGTGTTTAAACTGTTGGGGTGGCTCATTGTCTCATCTGTAAAATGGGAGCAATATGATTTACCTTGTAAGCTCTTTTGAGGATTGAAAAGTTCACTGTAAGTAATGCAGGGTGCTTCTATGATGTTAAGCAATCAGAGTTTTCAAGAGAACCGGGCATCGGGTAAGCTCCTTATTTCTCCAACAATGGAGGGCTACACACACCCACACACCCCTACACCCAGTCTGCCTAGAAAAACAGAAGTGGTACCAGCTATTGCCCTCTGGGGAAGTCTAACTCTGAAACCTCATCCTCACTGTAATAACATGTTTCCAAAGGGAGCAGACAGAGTAACCTAGGGCCATGCCCTCCCACTTCCCTCTTGCCTGAGCGGAGTTCAGAGCCCGTCTTGGGGAAGTAGGTGGTGAACTAGTTTGGCATGGGTGGCCGGAACTGAAACATTTCTTTTACCACCCTCCTATTCTGCTGCCCCTTTCTTTTCTGGGGTGAGGGGGTGGGGATAGGGGAGAAAGAGCTCATGCCTCTACTGTACACACACGTACTTGGATCTGTTCTCCGTAGCCTCCAGACCCGACCTCCTCATTCACCAGGATTCACTGGATCCCCTTTGAGTTCAGTGTGCTCTGCTGAATGATGCCAATATTTAAAATCTTCCTCCAGCTCATGAAAACCAAAGCCTAACCTGCCCTTCATTCCCACCCACAGACCACCCCAGGGCCTGGCCAGAAAGAGTTCCTTTGCTTTGAGTACTAAGACACTTTGATTTAAACATTTAATACTAATGAGCCTCTATGACCCCTCTTTACAGAACTCCAGACTCCCTTCCAGTACTTATTCCCTTGCTCTTGAACATGTATTTGCTTCTAGGAGAAGAATTTAGACTGGTTTCCTCGGATGCGAGCCATGTCCCTCGTCAGCAATGAAGGTGATGGTGAGCAAAATGAGATTCGGAACCTGCAGGAGAAGTTGGAATCCACCATGAGCTTGGTCAAACAGCTATCGGCACAGCTGGCAGAGCTCAAAGAGCAGGTCAGTGTGCTCGGGGAGTTGGAGCTGCCGCTGGGTGGGGTGAGTCAGGGGAGACCTGAGGCTCCTGGGAGCAGGACTGTTATTCACAGAGAGCTGTAAATTCCAGTAGGGACCCCCGACACTGTGCTGTGAGAACCACATCTCTGCAGGTCACTAGGGTGACTCTTCTCCACCTATGGGAGTAGGGGGGATGAGGGGAGAAGGCACAAAGCACGAAGTACAAGGGCCTCTTTGTACTTTTTGATAGAAAATTATATTTTCTGCCATCCTAGCAATTACTAAACTCATCGGGAAGGCAGATCGTCATCCGGACCTGTCATTTCAATGCTATAATCAGCCCCTTCATCGTGTGAAATTATTAGCAGTAGTAAAAATACTATCAAAAGTAGCTGTGAAAACTCTTCAAATGACTACCATGATGGTGATGATTATCTGACAAGTCAGAGCTGCTTGAAAAGAACCACGGTTCCTGTTTTTAAACCACAGAGAGGGATTTGCCTTTTCTCTCTCTCTCTCTCTCTCTCTCTCGGTGGAAATTCACTTTAAAAAAAAAAAATCCACCCGCCTTTTTTTTTTTTTTTTGTAACTATATTCTGGAGGATGCCAGACAGACTGTAGGTGCTTGGGAAATATTAACCCCACATTGTGTAGCCCACCAGCACTGTGGAAAAAGGGAGAAAATGAGCTCAACACACTCTCTCTTTCCCTCCAGATGACAGAACAAAGGAAGAATAAGCAGAGACTGGGCTTTCTCGGATCAAACACACCCCATGTGAACCATCACATGCCATCACACTGAGACCATGGTGGGGGAAGCCGTGACTAGCCTTTCATCAGTGTCCTGCCTGATCACTGAATAAAGAACTGAGACGGAGGGGAGTGAACAGTGCCTATTGTTGAAAGTTAAAAACAACCAAGTGCCAAGATGTTGAGTGGTTTAGCTCTGAGAACAATTTATAACTGTGTTTTCATGGTTGAGAAGACCAAACTTAAAAGCTAGAAAGTGCACATCACGCATTCTTAATGTAACGTGAAGTAGCTTGCTTGGAAATGGCAGGGTGCGCGGGGGTGCGGCTGGGACAGACGACCTTTGGCTAAATCAGTAAGAGTCAGTTTTGTCTTAAATACTGACGGCGACCTTCGTCGCGGTCGGTTGGGATTTATTTCTCTTAATTACGGCGAATAGGTTAGTGATACAGGAATTCATATGGGGGCTAAGTTTTCCTAAGGAAAATAACAGTAGAGATTAAAAATGAGAATTGCAAAGAAAAATGTTAATTCTTCCAAACTGTAGCTGTCACAGGGCAATTTTCTTATTTATAACGTGCAACACAATGGATTTCCAGCTCTTTGGAGCTCGTGCCCCTCACACTGACAGCACAACTGGAATGTGATTGCTTTCCCCCGGGTGCTGAGGGGCTCTGTCACTGCGGAGCACAAAAGGGGATTTTCAGATAACCCGTTCAAAACATGTTTTAAGTCGTGTAGAGGGGAAGATTTTAAAAGATTTGGGGAAGAAAAAGCTGGCGGTAAGCCCCCGGGAAGAATTTTCTGTGTGTGTGAACATATGTATGCTATTAAAATGTATTGAAAATAATAAATGGAAATGCTTGAAGATAACAGGGAATATTGAGAAACTTATGATAGTCACATTGCCTTTTATAAATATGGAGTAAAAGCTATTTGATTCATGTTTGCTGTGCTTAAGGAACTGAGTGGTTTTATTTATCCTATCTGTGCAGTTAAGGCGGGGGGGGAAATCCAAGAAATTTATTGAGTACTCAAGAAAATGTGGCATTTCAATTGTGGATTTTAAACTGTATCGGTAAGAGCTTTTCAGAATGTAGAGAGATAATCATCTCTTCCTCAAATTGTTTTTATGTTAAATTATGCAACCAGGATTTGTGGAGGGGGAAAATAACCTGCCGTGCTCATAATATTCGTAGACACTAAACACTTAGGATGTTAAAGCAGAATACGGGTAATGGAAAAATGGATGCATGGTGAGGGGACAAGGCTCCTGAACCCAAAGTCTGGGAGATGCTTTGCAAATTGACCTCTGGCCCTTGTCTCCCAAGGAACGATTGCGTCCAGAGTCTTAAAACTCTCAAGTTATTACTGGCAAAGTTTAAGGTCTGGATAGGGTTTCCTATGACCATTTTTAAAGTTTTTTGGATTGCTGCTGTCATTTAGTTTAAAACTATTGGCTCTTCAAATTCTTGAGTCATGGTCTGAGTAAATTAAAAATGGATTCCTGAACCAATCCTTCCACAATGTTGAAATGTAGACTTGGAATGAATGTGTGGAAACCCAGAACAACAGTTACTTAACTGACTCTACTAGTACCTCCCACCTTCCACCCCTCTACCCCTGTACTTCCCCCACATTAAGAATTCTTTACTGTGACACCGTAGTATTTTTCCTTACCAGACGCGGAAGAGCCATGATCCCAAAATACTAAGACATTGAGATATATATCTGACTGCAGCATAAAACTTTGAACCTAGTAGGTGTTCAACAAATGTATGAGAAATTTCACTGTGGTTCAGTGACCCTTAATTCTTTATTAAAACTTTGAATGATATCACATACTTGATTTTTTTAAATGGCTTCAGCAAACCAAAGTCAACCAAGGCAGTCATTGTTTTAATCCAAGACCATCGTTGTTATAACAGTATTAGATTAAAGTAGACTTTAAAGTATTTTAATTAAACAGAGAGTTTGCAGATGGGTAGAAGAAGAGGACATTGGTAAAGATTGACTCTGTTCCAGGGTAAGAACCCATCTCTGTTTTAACATGAAACAAGATATTTTTGGTGTCTGAACATTAAGAGAAGAGATTAATTTGTCCAGAGGAGAGCAGCCTGCTTTTCACTTGATGGACTATCTATTCTTTCCTGGGACCATGCTGGTTCTTTTTTATAGTGAATAAACCATTGGGTATATAACTGCTATCAACAAATGACCTAACCTCTCCACCCATTGTCAGGCACAGCTCACCATTTTACAGCATATTTTCTCGAATGGGAAGTACCCGAACGAGATTGCAACTGACCTGACTCTTACTTGTTCAAAACGGAAATATTTCTCAATTGTGTTTTTCTTTCCTGCCTAGATACTTAGAGATTACAGAGCAAAATAAACAAAACAAAACAAAAAAGCAAACAAAAAAGTCACTCTCCAGGCTCTTAAAGTCATGATGTCACGAGAAGATAATGATGGGGAAATTTGACACTTGATATAAGTTCATACTTGTTATGTATATGTTTGGTAATGCAACTGGAATATTTGACCTAGGCAAGTGTTGGTTAACATTTTTATATTTATATAGTGATATTAAAATGAGTACAGTAATCTTTGATTTTGATGTTAAGGGAAATGTCTTACTTCTTAGTTATTAAAATACGTTATCAGTTTAAAAGCATCAGTTTCTGCTGCATATAATTTTTAATTTCAAAAAGATTTTATTCTCCTGCATGATACATTCTGAGGCCCAAGAGTTTAATAGAAGCGTGTTTCCTAATTTATAATATCATTTGAGATGAGAGAGTTTTTGTATCAGATAAGACTATAATATTAATAAATAAATTATATACATGTAAAAATTATTTTTTCAACCCCTTGAGAAAGTTCATTGAGAAAGGGCTTATTTTCTCACTTAACTGAAATTTTTCTGTTGATGATGAAGATGCAGCTTCTAGTGGGTTATTGATTATATCAGGAAGATATTCCATTCAAGTCAGAACTAATCATGTGCTTATTTCCATATCTTCAGCTCACAACTCATTGTTTTGGCTGCTCTTTTTAGTTTCTAGTTGTTCCATTACCAAGAGTAATACACCAGGGCTCACCCCTGACCCCCACGTGCCAGGGTTGAGATGAGTGGACAGACTGGCGGTCTGAAGATTTGGGCAGGGAAGGTGAGGACTGGATCTTCATTATGTTAGGGAAAAGGAGTAAATGAGAGAATGTCGGAAGTGGACTAGAGGGTAAGCAGGTAAGTATTGCGTGGGTGTAGTGATGTAACAGATTACAGACTGGAGAGCTAACTTTTTTTTTCATTGTTTAAAAATATTTATTGAACATTTACTCTTTTTTTTTTAATTTTTTATTTTTTTATAAACATGTATTTTTATCCCCAGGGGTACAGGTCTGTGAATCGCCAGGTTTACACACTTCACAGCACTCACCAAAGCACATACCCTCCCCAATGTCCATAACCCCACCCCCCCTTCTCCCAACCCCCCTCCCCCCAGCAACCCTCAGTTTGTTTTGTGAGATTAAGAGTCACTTATGGTTTGTCTCCCTCCCAATCCCATCTTGTTTCATTGATTCTTCTCCTACCCACTTAAGCCCCCATGTTGCATCACCACTTCCTCATATCAGAGAGCTAACATTTAAACATGCTTTGAGCAGTGCTTTATGCAAGGGCGGCTGTAAGAGGCATATTCCCCCAGCTGTTCTTAAATCAATATGGAATAACCCCCAGACCCATTCCAACATGCTTGACATATGATACCACTCAAAAGAGTGGGGTGACCTCCTTAAACACATGTCTCTGGGAGCTAGGCAAGGCACTAAAATGTGTGACATTGTGGAGTGTGTACCATTTGTAGGGATGGGGAAGCTCAGGGAGCCTTCTATTGGCAAAAGTCAACAACTAAGTCCAGGTTTTAGAAAATGCCTGAAACCGATTGAGGCCCTCCAGGCACTCATTGGCCAAGCTCTGCCATTTAGTAGAAGAAAACACAATACGATTGAGGCTCTCCAGGCACTCATTGGTCAAGCTCTGCCATTTAGTAGAAGAAAACACAATACCAAAACCGAGCAGAGGAGCTAACACACATGCAGAAGTGGAGAGATCTGAAAGCAAAATCCAAGTGACATCTCTGACTGGGAGTGTTTCCACAGGCTGGAATCATCTATAAAATTATCAGGCCGCTACTTCTCATATCATCACCAGTAGACTTTTTTCCCCCTGCAGTCGAGTATTACTATATTTGCCTCAAATAATATGATTCCAATAGAATATGTCAAGACCAGATAAGCATAATTTATAAATTATGAATAAAATGGGATTGGTATAACTTTTTTGCGTGTGATACTTTAAGTGCCTTTTTCCTCACTTACCATGTTTCTACATAATCTGTCCATCGGTACGGAAGCCCTTATTATTGCTATTTTACATAGCGAGACATGAAGGACAAAAAAATTGGGTGGCTTGAACCTCATTGCACTAATCCAAACAGAACATTGTGCCCAGCATTTATTGGGAACTGGCTAAATCCCCAATTGGCCAACACTGGCAAATCTATATCCTGTCTGGTGCCCAGCATGGGCTCAGTGGGCACAGGCCTCTTGGTCATCTAGCACTTCCTGGTTCTTAACACGCAGTGCTTCAAGATGGTAGTTCCCCTCCAAAGACAACCAAGCTTGCAACAGCTGAAATCAAAATGAGTGGCATGAATCACATGCAAACCAGGAATAGAATTCTTTGCTCATGTGGGCATTTTCCAGTATGCCACAATTCCTTGAAGCAGTGTGGCAAGAATTGTTTTGTTTTGCTTGGAATCGGAGGAAAGGTTGAGGGAGGGAAATTGGACAATGAGTTCCTCTTCCAGTAAGAATAATTGGCGTGAAGGGCAGGAGTTTTCCTGTGGAGGGGAGCAGGATGGATGTCTGCAAGTCACCCTGCCTTTGACTGGTCAGCAGTGTGTTTTGCAAAATCTCAGGAAAGCCTCTAGCTTCATAGCAAGCCAGAAATCTGTGCACTTGAGCATGTCCCGTGTCTTTCTGCAATAGCAGAGCTGCTAATACCTTCCATGGAGTCGGGCACATACCAAACAGAGAAACACAGAAACCAGACTTGATGCAGGTAGAAGACCTATAAGAACAGATTAGTTGGGGCACCTGGGTGACTCAGTGGGTTAAAGCCTCTGCCTTTGGCTCAGGTCATGGTCCCAGGGTCCTGGGATCGAGCCCCACATCGGGCTCTCTGCTCAGTAGGGAACTGCTTCCTTCTCTCTCTCTCTGACTACCTGTGATCTCTATCTGTTAAATAAATTTTAAAAATCTTAAAAAAAAAAAAAAAGAACAGATTAGTCATTGAACTTATTTGAATCCATTTAACGGAAAATTCTGGTTTTTACACTTCAATGTGAATTTCCCCTAGGTTAGCCCATTCACTTTTAACACTGGTTCTTGGATTAAAAATCACCTCCTCGAAGAATTACCTCCCCACAGCAATGGAAATGTGGATACAGGTGCGGATTTCTTCTGAAATCCCCTGCGCCACATCCCTTCAAAGTCCCCCTCACCCCTGCTCAGTCACATGTGTTGGCACAGGGAAAGTTTTCTGAGGCTGCTGCCTGTTCTAGTAACTGTTTTTAGTTTTGATGTTACAATTGTCTTCACTTTGGACAATTGTATCTGCTTGTCTGCCTGGCGTAACCTCTACCTTCTTTTTCGACATGGATAAATGTTTCTTTGTGATCCTGGTCTTCTTGGCAGTAGAGTCAAATAATTTTGTGTGCACAATAGCTTAAAATTAGACTCTGCTCTGTTAAAAAAATAATATTAATGCATTTTATATCAATTAGGTTTTATCAGGAAGCCAAATCATGATGACTTAGATTTATTTTAGGAGTTTGACGTGATATAGTGGTGGTGAAGAGCTCTGTGGAAGGCTGGTGCTTCTGCGTCTGGCTGTGGGTCTGAAGTCACTAAGTCAGGGGGGCTGGCTGTCAGGAAGAAAAGCTGGGTGTGAAGCAGGAAAAAAACAAGGACAGACTGGGACCCATGGGGACACAGAAATTTGCATCTAGCTCTCACCACCGCCAAACTCCGTAGCCCATGTGACTGAAAAATGAAGCTGGCGTTCTTCACCTTGGGGCTGCAGCTGTGTGTGAACCAGGACTCGGAGAAGCTGAAGGAGATCTATGGGCACTGGGGAGTGTGAGCTGGCCGCTGCCCTGCACCCACAAGGTG
Organism: Mustela putorius furo; assembly: GCF_011764305.1. Classification (NCBI taxonomy): domain Eukaryota; kingdom Metazoa; phylum Chordata; class Mammalia; order Carnivora; family Mustelidae; genus Mustela; species Mustela putorius. The sequence continues at coordinate 22,904,761 of NW_025422368.1, read as the reverse complement.
TGCCAGGAGATCAGGCTGTGAGGCTCCTGGGTGTCTGTTGCCTACTCTATCTGAACTTGAGGGTTGTTGCTTCACTTGCATCTACCACATCTTGTGAAAGTATCTCCTGTGTTCAAAATTAACCGGTAATCCTATGAAGAAGGGGATTCTGGAAAATTATAGCTCCAGCTAAGCTTGATTGACGTAGTACCTAGCCACCCCACTGGAGTAGACCTTAATGCTTACCGAGAATGATGTTCCTTTTCTAGTGGACGCATACTAGACACGTTTCCCAGCACCTACCGCAGTTGAGTGGAAAAAGGCATGACTAGTTCTGACAAATGGATTGTGAGTGATTGACAAACTGAGACAGGAAAAAAGTCCCTCCACAATGTCCAGGTCTCCTCACCACCTTGATTATGGAAACCAAGATGGGACCAGTCTGAATCCCCAAGTCCCTTCTTTGAAGGGAACTACGCTGAAGAGCTTGATAGGTACAGAAGAATTGCTATGACAAGAAAAACTTTCATGTGCTAAGGCATTAAAATTAAAGAAGTTTTGGTTGTTGGTAAATGAGATTGGGGTATGTGTAATTGTTACCGTAGCATAACCCAGCCTTCCTGACTAGTACAGATATGCGTATTAGACACTAGAAAATTAACCCAAATACACTGTTTCTGGGATGTAGCCAAGAAAAATAGAAAGTAAAGAAAAACCTACATATGAAAAATATCCATCATATCATCATTTACAATTCAAAAATTGAATACAGTCCAAAGTCCAGTAATTTTGGTGTGTTTAAAATTTATACTTCACTCATAGAATGGAATGTGATGAAATCTATGAGAACTATGCAAACTGAGGCAACATTGGAAAACAGGTAGGATGAACTTTAAAAATAGCTAGAATTATATGTTCACCATTAACTGCATAAAAGCATGTTTCTCAAAAAGACATGAACAAAAACTATAATGATACTTGTTTTAAAATAGCTAGGATGATACATTATTTTCCTTTTTCTCTATTTTCTCTATTTTTAATATTTCTTCTATGGTTTAATAAAATTTTTTTAAAAGTAAGTAAAAGTGATACTAAGTCCAGCAAATATTTCCTGAGAACAAGTTTTCCCAAACTCATTTACATTTTTATATGATAATGGGAATTGTAGATGAAGTGAATACCATAGCCACAATTTATATTGATTTCAACAAGACATTTAAGAAAAGTTGCATGATATTCCTATAGACAAGATGCAAAAATTGGTCCTGGATCAGAGTGGAGCTCTACAAATCTGTATGCAAGTGAATACTTTTATTTAATGTGAGGTTAGAGTAAAATATCCTTGGCCTATTGTTAGATGTCAGTCCTTGGCCTTCTCTTTACCAACATTAATTTCAATGTCTGGAATAAAGAAATAGATGGCAAAATTACAAAAAGTGGAGATGACATAAAGTTGGGGAATAGACTGAGCATGACGGATGACAGTAACAATAATGTCAGAAAACTGGAACAATGAACAAGTCTATTCTGATGAGTTTTTACTGGCAATATATAAAATTTAGCTCCAAAAAGCTCGGTTGCATAAATATATGACAGGGCAAACAACCATTCATGTAAAAACCAAATAAACCATGAAATTTTGAATACAATCTAGCTCCATGTTTATATATTAATTTATTTTAACATCTTTATTTAGTGCTTACTATTTTTAAGGACTACTTACTATATTTAATGACTACCACCAGGCAAGATATGATAAGGGTTTTATCTTAAAGAGTAAGCACTGGGGATAGAAAGAGAGGTTTGCAAGAAATATTCAAAAGGGAGAATCTATGGAATTTTGGTGCTCAGTTGGGTGAAGACTTAGAAAAAAATGAGGAATCCAGAATGACTTCTGGGCTTTGGGCTTGATGAATGGGAAAATAGTGTTGTTGTCCATTGAAATAGGGAATACGGGAGGAGTAGAATGTAGGGGGGAAGTATGAGATGAATTTATTATTGGTCATACTATGGTTTAGTTTTTTGAGACATCAGGAAGAAATATCTGCTAGATAGTTGAAGATAAAAGTTTAGACTCCATGAAAGAAATCAAGGTTAAAGAGAAAAGATTTAAAAGTCATCCAGACATACGTGGCAATAAAAAAAAAAAGAAATAAGAAAAAAAATGACATACATGGCAGTGAGAGAAAGGAATAAATGAATGCTCAAAGACAGTGTGGACATTAAGAAGAGAAGATTATAGACGAGCCCACAGAAAATTTAGCAAGTGAAGCTAAGGAAGAAAAAAAAAAGGTGAGTAAGAAAAGTCAGAGAACCAGTGTGAGAACAAAAAGAAATGAGGTTTCAGAAGTCAAGAGAGGATTTTTCAAAAAGTATGAGACTTCCTATCAAATATGCTCATATCCTCTCAGATTCGCATATATCCCTCCTAACTTTCTATTCATAAACATATAAAAAGTCTAAGCATTACCACACCTAATAATATAATATAAAAACAAAAGAGTAAAATCAAACATAAACTAGGTAGCTTGATCCCCTTACTAAAGCTAAAGGAAGTTTAGTAAGTTTTTCTAAATGTATCTGGGCCACGTGCTAGGCATTCCAATCTCAGAATCAGTTTGTGGACAACTTAAGATAAGAAACTAGGAGAAAATTTTTATATAGTCTCACAATTTATCTCTAATTCCTTGACATGGACCACCCTCATCTGAGGAAGAGGTGGCCATCAACTTTTATCGGAGAACTATGGTCTGAGTCAGTCAGTTCTATCAACCCTCTTTATCTCTCTTCTGTTCTCATCAAATCTTCTTATTCTACCTCTAAAGGTGAACTTCCTGTTTACGACACTGCAGGAAGTCGAATGGATGGCCAAGAAGCAAGGGAAAGCGGTATAAGGCTGGACAAGAAGGTTTCTAGCATTGGGATCTTCCACATAGAGTGAATTAAAAAAACAATGCACTGCGTCTGACTCTAGACTCAACGTAGAAGGAAAGCTTTTCTGCTTCTTCAAGGATTGCTTTTTGGGCAATGCAATTTGGGCTGCCAGCAGTGCCTGTCAGCCTGCTCGAGGAAGAGAAGTGGAATGGGAATGAAGAGAATGACCTTCTACCTAAAGAAATTCGTATTCTCCTCCCAACAGCATTGTTGACAAAGGGCAGCTGGAAAGATAGCACAGAATCAGTTTGGGTAGCACAGATCCCCCAGGAACCAAGTCCCCACACTTTCAAGTCAACCTTTTAAGTCCACCTTCCCATTGTCCAGATACACCCGAATGCCGAACTGAAAAGGATGGACCAGAGGAGGCTTCTCTGCATCTGAACTTTTAAATTTAGTTCCATGAAGAATTACAGAGAAGTATAAAGTCAGGAGATTCGAAATGAGAGGCGTATTGCCATCATCTGTTCAAACTTGCTTTGTGATTATAGGCTTGAATGATCTGCATAACAATTAACCTGTGGGTTTTTTTTTAATGGATTTGGTATTGTTCTATTGATTAGACATGTACATTATGGTATGCCCCTTTTCTTGGTTTAAAATAAAACATCAGTATTGTGTGTGGATGCACATATAGATAAACACAGATAATAAGTGTGTTATACTATGAAGTGTTGAGTCTGCCTTTGTACCCTGCACAATCTTTTTAGTGTAAGGTCACCTTTAAAGACCCTGGTTGGCTCAGTGAATAAGCTATGTGGGCAGCAGCCCCAACAGCACGATGGCCGAGTCAGTGAGGGCCATGCCTACCCCTGAGTGGCCAGACTGCACTGTCTCTGTATTAGAAGCATCTGTTACTCAGTAATCACATCTTTAAATTAAAAATAATTGTGCTGTGTGTGGAGGATGGAGGAATGAAGTAGACAACAGATTTCAGAACATATTCTGTAAAAAAGCCCTGATTCTCGGAGAAAAATGACCATGGCATTCTAGCATTTTCCCATCTTTTTGGCTAAAGGTCAGTGATATAGATGCCTAAGTGAATGAATTCTTTGAATGCCAACTTTGTGCCCTATGTTATATTCTAGGTGGAGAGCAGCAGGCAGGGAACGAAGAAGTAAAAATAAAAAGACATGAGATGTCTTAAAAGAACTCAGCAGTTACTCAGAGATAATGATACAGAGACAATTGCAAAGCCACGTGGTAAGTATGATAAGAGAGGTAGGTTGTGGAGGCCAGAAGAAGGATCATGGAGGAGAAACCAGAGTTTACAGATGGAGCATTGCCCTCTGAACTAATACGAGTAGCAGCGAACATTTGAGTGTGCACTAAAAGTCACCAAAAGCTGCACATGTTTTAAATCATTAATCCTCATTCAACCCTATGAAATAAAGATTAGATTCACTTCTGGATTCAAAAGGAAACCAAAGCACAGGGGAGGTAAGCAATTTGCCGAAAGTTCCGCAGTGTATAAGATCTGGACCTAGGCAGTCTGCTTCTCAGATCCATACTCTTAACCCACACGCTACCACTTGCACTGAGGAAACAACTACAAGATCTAGGACAAGTAAAGTTCCAGGAGAGATGGGGAGGTAGTGCTGCCATTTAATAATTAAAGAAAGGTCGACGCAGGAGAAGGAGTGGAGGGAAGAACACTGGGGAGCTCTCAGAAGATGAAGATCCATGGCACCGGCTTGAGGGACAGGAGCAACTCCTCTTCATATGTTTATTGATGCATCAGACATCTTCCAGGGTTACACACGGGGCTACGGGACTAGGCCCTGGAGATACAAGAAATAAAACACCAACACTGTTCTTGCAGAGCTCATGCTTCAGGAGTAAGACAGTCCAGAATGTATTTGAGTACAATGCAGCTCATGCTATGGTCCAAGGACAGGGGGTGCCATGGGAGCTCAAAAGAAGAAGAGGTCCAAAGTGCTATGTCCAAAGTGTTGAGATGACCCAGAGAATGTGACACCAGGACAATTAAATGGTAAGTTAGAAGCAGTCAAGAAAGTAATCCGGGAGAAGGGTCATTCTAAGTTCCAGGCAGAGTGAAGGCAAGCAGAGAAAGAGAAGAAAATGAATTGTGTTCATGGAATGGCCAAAGTCACAATAGCTGGTATGTCTTGGAAGAGTGGTAAGAGTCAGGCTATGAAATTGTTCCATGTTATTAATCTAAGGAAAAATGGGGGCAGGGGAGAGGGTAGCAGAAGCTTTTAGAGGAAGCAGAACATGATCATGTTTAGTTTTAGGAATATAACTAGAGGCAGAGTGAGGGATGGCTTGGAGAAGAAGAAGCTGGAGACAGGAAGGTCAGTTTGGTTAAGAGGTTAAGAGGTTCTTGCAAAGATCCACCTGGGGGAACAGAAGGGCTGTAGCAGGGCCGTGGTCATCTGACAAAGAAATATGGACAGACCCGAGAGACACACATGAGGTAGAGGTCCAGGATTTTAGAACAATAGATGGAGAATTGTTGAGGATTACCTTGAGGTTCCAATCTGAGAAAGAGGGTCAATGTCCATTAGCAGAGATAGAAAATTCCTAACGGGGTAGTTTGCGATCTGCTGAGTTTGAAGAATCGACAAGGCATCCAGATGAATATTATAGTAGAATCTATAATTGCTGAGGCAAAATAACATCATTGATATGATCTTCTAACACCTGTAAAGACACTAGCAATGGATAGTAAATATTCAGCAACTGAATCTGTTGCCTGAACATTATAAAGGAAGTTGCAATCATCTCCACGTACTTTGATTTCAGTTAAAAAGAAACAAGATTTGTATGAAGTTTTACAGTGCTTTGACATATGTTATTTTTACTCAGCCCCAACAATCCTAAAGGTAGGCATTTAATATTGCTCCAAGATAAGATTTAAGATCCTTCCAATTTTACAGATGAGGAATCCAAGTCCAATGTCTTAATTACCACGCAGAGAGTAGCAGAGCTAGGACTGGACAACCTTCTACCATTTCCTGTAGAAAATCATCTTCTTGAGATTGCAAAACCACCGAAGACAGAACTGGTCTCTTTAGTTCTTGTGATCTTGATATTTTATCACAACGCCCAGTGTGAATCACTGGATTTATTCATTTGTAGATGGGTTCTACACATCTACCTTCCAAAATTCTCTACTCTGTTAAATAACGTGACCGTGTCCCTGAGTCAATATTTTAATGGAAATGAAAAAATAAAGGTATTAGTTAAGTGGGTGTTACCTCATGTGGAAGAGCTTGGGAGAGTGGGTAGATTCCATTAGCTAAAATCACACATATGGGAGAGTTCACATTTTAGAGAGAATATATACAAAGAGATATTTCCATGCAACCTAATTAATTTCCGCAACTGCTGGCAGGAAGTCCCTTTCCTGAACCCCACCTGAACAAGTGTCTTCTGAGCTTACTTCCCAAGGGTGTGTCTCCACACCTGCTCTCCTTGCCTTCTCTGCCTGCCTCTCTCTATTTTATTATGTGACATTTTCATTGAGCTATTGAAATTGGATGTGTCAGACACATTAAAAGCAATGGCAGTTGTGGCAAGTTATTTGATATATTTTAAAATAAACCAAGAGGGCCATGTAGATGTCAGGGGAATAAATTGCTCTGTTTAGCAACAAGTGATTTATTTAACCACTGTGGACAGGGTCCAGGGGATGCCAAGCTGCATACATTTTGGGAAAAGCTGAGCTATTTTCTCAGAAATCTCTCATGTGGGACCAAAATAAAAGCAGGAGAAGTTTATGAGAAAATTAATTAAAATCTTGATTTGGGAATGACCCTAAGGAATGGATTTTATTTCCCATGCACAACAAGATTGACCTCGTAACATTTCTGAAGGTGAGACACGTTCTGGAAGCCTCAGGTATGAGCACTGACCCAGACGCCCTGGGCTTCCCTCAGACTGCAGCGGCAGCATTTCTCCTTGGAGGGGGGTGGTTCCCACCAAAAGCCCGGTAAGCGGAAAGGCGCAACATCTGGAATCTCACTCTTCCTTACTCTCACCACGTGACCTTGGTTGGTGACTAATGGCTACAAGGGAATCCATCTCCAGGAACTGATCGGAATCTCAAGTTTCAGAAGAGTCTCTGGCCTTTCTGTACCTCATTTTTTTCTCCTCCATGGATGAAGATGGTAACAGTACCAACCACATACCATTGATGTGAAGTTCATGAGTTACTACAAGGGCAAGAGGGCCCGCTGCCGTTATTCCTTCTCTTATCTATCTCACCATCGATCATTCCCTCTGACGGGTTCATTCCCCTCAGCGCACACACCAACTATCCTAGCTCCCTTGACCGAGAATCCTTGATCCTACATCCTCCGCCCAGTTTTGACCTTATTCATTTTCTCCCATGTACATCAAACTCCTGGAAAAACGTGTGCCTTTGCCCTTTGATCCACCCCAGCCGGACTTTTGTCTCTGTTATTCCAGCTCAACTGTTCATCAAAATCACCAATGACCTCCATCTTGTCTAATCTAAAGGTCAGTTCTGAAGGTCCTCTCGTGGGACACAACTTTTCAGCAGCTTTAGACCTATTCCCGACTCCCTCATTCTGAAACACAGCTCTTTCTTGGTTCTCTTTCTTGCATGGGCCACTCTTTCTTGGGCTCCTTTTGTAAGCACTTCTTCACTGGAGGGCCCTTAGGGTCAGCCTCTGGCTCTTCTCTCCTTTTTCCACACTACCGAGATGATTTCATCCAGTCTCACACCAACCGCAGCTACAAATCGAGATACACTCCCTAACCAACACCTCCGGCCCCAAATTGTCCCCTGGAATCCCCCAAACTGCAACTCATTTTTCGTATTTCTACTTTGATGGAGAACAGGCCTCTCCTAACATCAGCAACCCTCATTATTGCTGGATTCCATATTTGCAGATTGGCCTCTTTGCAAACATTGATATGTGACCCTAAAATCAACATCCCTGCTGCTTTCACAGTCATTTGCAGACATGTGCAGAGCTCCGAAAAATGTGAGACACTCAACATGCACATTCCAGCTGAGGCTGAACATGACAACGCCCTCCTTTCTTGTTTCAGCGCTCATAATAAAAATAAGCATCCTTTTGTGATCTATTTAATGCTACGTTCTTTGCATTTTTGCGCTTTTTGTTGGTGTTTTGACTGTTTAAAATGGTTCCAAAGCATTATCTCAAAGTGCTGTCTAGTGTTTCTCAGTGCAAGAAGGCTGTGAGGTGCCTTATGGAGAAAATATGTGTGTAGGTAAGCTTCCTGGAGGCATGAATTGTAATGCTGTTGGCCATGAGTTCAAGGGCAAGGAGAGAGCAATATATATTAAAGAAGGTGTCTTTAAAGCACACATAAAGTAGAGGTTTCTGGGTGGCTCTTTCAGTTAAGTGTCTCACTCGCGGTTTTAGCTCAGGTCATGATCTCATGGTTGTGAGACAGAACCCTGCATGGGGCTCCATGCTCAGTGTGGAGACTGCTTCAGATTTTCTCTCCCTCTCCTTCCCCCTTTTTCCCCCTCCTACCCACCCCTCTCCACACACTTACTATCTCTCTTTCTAAAAAAAAAAAAAAAAAAAAAATCCTTTAAAAAATAAAGTATACATAAAGCAGATCATGTATTGATCACTTGACAAAAACATTTGCCACCAGGGGCTCACAGGAAGCTAACCCTGGGACACCTATGTGGCTCAGTCCATTAAGAACCTGCCTTCAGGGGCGCCTGGGTGGCTCAGGGAGTTAGGCCTCTGCCTTTGGCTCAGATCATGATCTCAGGGTCCTGGGATCGAGCCTCGCATTGTGCTCTCTGCTCAGCAGGGAGCCTGCTTCCTCCTCTCTCTCTGCCTGCCTTTCTGCCTACTTGTGATCTTTGTCTGTCAAATAAATAAATAAAATCTTTTAAAAAAATCTTAAAGAAAAGAAAAGAAAAGCTAATCCTGTACTTCCCCAGGAACAATTCAGGATTGATTGATTCAGTGTTCATGGTGACATTATAGAATACATTATTGTGAATAATGAGGACGGATGGCATACCTAAAACTTGACTGTGAATTCCTCTCACCCAATTCTTTTCTCGGAAAATAGCTTCATTCTTCGAGTTGCTTAGGCCCATTCCCCTTGTTATCTTTTCCCCCACCTCCCACATGCCATGTATCAGCCAATCTGCTTGTATCTTCTTTTGAAATTGCTCCACTTCTTACACCTACGTTGTTTCAAACCAGGTCCAAACCATGATCACTTTGACAGTGACCGTAGTGACCTCATTGACTACCCTGATCCCATCCAGGCTCACTCCCACCCACAAACACACAGCTGAGTCCTGTCATGTCACTCACCTGAGAATCCTCCAATGGCTTCTCGACTTATTCACAGCAATAGTCAAAATCCTCACCATGGCCTTGAGCCGTACTGTTTTCTTCACTGACCCTCTAACACATCATGATGGGCCTCAGCTGAAGGCCTTGCACTTGCTCTCTTCTCTGCTTGAGGCATTTATCCTGCAAGAATTCACATGGCTCACTTCCCCACTGCCTCTGTGCCTCTCTTCATGAATCTCCCAGAGGAACTCCTTATAAAATTACACATCCCTTTTTCTCTATCTCCTTATCCTGCTTTATTTATTTTTCTTTATATGAGTCATTACCTGCTATACTATAGATCTGCTTGTTCCCTCTCAATAGAATGTAAATTTTTTGAGGGTAAGGACATTGTCTGTTATATTCACTGCCATTTCCCCAGGGCCTGAAACAAAGTAGATGCTAAATAAAATATATCAGTAATCTGAGAGGTTTTTGTTTTTTTTTTTTATTTCTTTTACATGAAATGGAGATAAATATTACCCCAATTTCACACTGTGATGTGTCTGTAACAATGTTAAAATATACTTTAGACTGCCCTTCCTTCCTTCCTTCCTTCCTTCCTTCCTTCCTTCCTTCCTCCCATGCCTCTGGGCCATCTTCAACAAGTCTCAGGGAAGGCATATGCTTACTGTTGACCCACGCAAGGCAATAACACACACTCCATCCCAAGGCCAGATATCAGGAATGTTGAAATTATCTGCTGCCCCTGCCTCTTGGCTTTGGTAAGGGGGAGTAAGAATGACTGAATTGCTTTAGAAAATATCATCTTGAAAGCTGTATAGGTGATGAGCTCTGTCTCATAAATTACCTGTTTGCTTTCCAGTATGCATTATGGAGGAGACAACTTCCTTCTCAACAGAGGTGTGCCATTTGAAAATTTTTGTTGCCGTGCAGGGTGCATCACAGTGAGAACACTATCCAGCCAACCGTGGTAATGTGACTCAGGAAATTCACATACACTGAATGCTTGAAAAAGTTAACTGCATGATTCCCAGGTATTAGGACCTTTACCAAGGTTGTTTGCTTAACTTTGGGGTTTTCTTGTTTGTTTTTTGGTGGTGTTTTGTTTTTTTTTTTTTTTTTTTTGAGAGAAAGCAAGAGCAGGGGTGGGGAAGATCAGAGAGAGAAGGAAAGAGAGAGTCATAAGCAGACTCCATGCCCAGCATGGAGCCCAACAGGGGGCTCAATTCATGACCCTGAGATCATAACCTGAGCCAAAATCAAGAGTTGGATGCTTAACTGACTGAGCCACCCACCCTGGCGCCCCATTTGTTTAGCTTTGAAAGAAATGTTTCCTTTGGAACAGACTTCCTGGTGAACAGGATAACTTGTTGCTTAATATATATTAAATAGATACAGAATAAACCATGGGCTTATTTAGGGGAATTAGCTGCTTCGGCAAACTCACTCTTCAGTCTTAACCAGCAAGCCAGAATTTGGGGGCAGTCAGGGCTGGAAGCCACATGCACTGAGGATCTGAGAAACCACCCACAGAGGCATCATTCTTCCAGGCTCAGTCTCCTCAAACAAAAATCCCACTCTGTTCCCAGGCCAACGAGCCTCTAGGGTTGGAATTGCTCAAGCTGTGGTTCACAGCCCTGTCACTGTGTTCATCTGCTCCATAGGTACACATGTAGGTTGGCCCCCATACCATGGTCCAAGTGAACAGAGACATAGGGAATTGATATTTATGGCAAAATAAACACACAGTCATTATGAAAATTTTGGAGCATACAGCAAGAATCATGAATCAGAAAGGGACTCATAATTCTCGAACTCAGAGATGAAGTACTGTTAACAATTTAGTATATGTCCTTCTAGTCATTTTTCTGTATGTGTGGAGGTATGTGTAGTATTAAATAAGTCAGATCATTCTCACAATGTTGTTTGATAATTCTTTCTACTTGCGGGTTTACTGTGGGCATTTTACCAGGTCATTAATTTTTTTGCCACAGTGACCTCTTTTCAGTGGTTGTCTAGCATTCCAACAAATGAATGTACCATATTTTATTTAATAACACTTTACGTTAAACACTTAGCTATTTCCCAGTTTTTCCCTGTTAAAGATAACAGTGAGATGCACATTGTTGAACATAAATACTGGTGTGTATCTGAGAATCAAGTCACTCAAGTGAAATCATCCAGTCACAAGGTATGAATGTTTTTCAGTCTTCAGAAATTTTTGCCAATTTTAATTCTATTCATGTAGGGTGAGTGGGTCTCTTTTCCACAGGTGGCTTTTAGAGAGACTATTCTGGGAGTCTCTCTTAGGGTACCCTTGCCTCTGATAGAGTTGACCTGTGCCCCCGGACGCTACCCCCTGGGGCAGCTGTGTGCAGAGGCTGTCTCTGCCCCTCAGGGCCTTCCGGGCCACGTTTACTCATTTCTCCAGCTGGGCCAGCTGAAGCACGTGGAGGTCAGGTGATGTGTACGGGGTCATGCAGCCAGGCGGTGACTCAGCCAAAACCGCTCTGGCTCCTAAACCTCGCTCAGATCACAAGGCTGAAAGCATTCACTTCCCTGAGGCCCATTATACCCAAATAATTAAAAGAGGCCCCATGCCCTTGAGTTTGTGGATATTAAGTTTTGGAAGGACTGGCTCAGCCCCATGACTTTGCTAATCGGTGACACTAAATGCTATATAATCCTGCCATCTTTTCACTTTGGGGGGATTAATCAGGTAATGATTGGTAGAGTTTCCCTTCACAACACAATTTGCAATGAAACTGTGTCATGGGTGTATCCACGTGTCCATCTGAGACTCTCAGACTCAGAGACGTGACTGCTGAACTGGATCAGAACACAAATCTTGATTCATTATGACTCATATGTAAGGTCCAAGCTATTTGGTAAGGTGCACCCTCACCATAAACAAACAAACAAAACCCAGGTGATACAGAAGAAGGTTTCTTGTTTACACCACCTATTATTCCACAAACTGAATTAAATTCAAGTGACCCAGTGTCAGCCAACCTAATAATTAAGTCTCTGCAGGTGGTTGGGCCAATATGGGGAATGACTATAGCGGGTCTGTTGGGTCTGTGCTTCTAGTGGATTACCATCCCTGGATTCCTCCATGGAAGAGTGCCTATAAATTCAGGGTCCTCCTTGGACACGGCTCTGTTCTGACCCTTAGCCATACCTAGTAGGAATTGAAGCGAAATCCCCCTTAGATGCCAGTCCCCCTTGTGCAAAGGGTAAGAGAAAGTGGTAGAGCACTGACCCATCCCCACAGGTGACTCCCGGCTCTTTTTCTAGGAGGGTAGATCAGTTACAACCTTTGCATTAACAGATGAACCTGCTGTATTATTATCTATATAATGTATTAAAGCAAAATAAACCCACTAAAGCTGTAGCATAACTGTCAAGATTATTTAGCTGGATGTATAAATACAAAAACACACACCCCAGCTGATCCCAAACTGGAAGACAGGGGGTTGTTTCTAAAACCATGGACTAGGAATTCCTTTCAGTACCTACTTGCATGAGGTTGAGTTTCAGGAAGGCTTTTGGTTTTTCCTTAAAGGATGGTGATGGCATTTGGCGAGGAGTCCCTGAGACAGCCAGCAAGTTGGGAGGGATGAAGGCAACGGAGGGGTAGCAGGGCATTTGGTTCCTGTAGGAGCCTTGAGACTACTTTCGAGCTCCGAAGGAAAGAGTGATTCCAACCACTTCCACTCAGCACTGTTCTGAGGTCAGCAGATTTGGAACCTTGGGAGTGTGCTCTGAGCATGGACCCTGAGGATGTATGACAAATCCTTCCAGCAATGGTATGAGTGAGGTACCTTCAAAGGGTGTTGAGAATGGAGGATACTAAAGAGAAGGAGGGGGAACGAGAAAAAGAGTAGGGCCAACAAAACCCACATGTGATTGTATCAACAGACTGACTCCAGCTCCTGCGCAAGATCTTTGGGGACTCACAGAAATCCTTGGGTCAGAGAGAATTTACACAATCCTGGAGGGCAGGTTAGGGCCAGAAACAGGAGCTTAATTGTCGTTGCTAATCTATCCATCACAAAAGTCCTCCTCTGTTTTAACACATCCATCCTTTACTGCTTGGTATTTACGTAGTTTCCAGTTTTACATCATTAAAAATAACACTGTGATGAACATCCTTAAATATAAATATTTTTCATAATTTTTATTCATTAAAGCATTTATTCATAAAGCAGTTTTAGATTCATGGCAAAACTGAGAGGAAGCACAGAGAGTTTCCATCTACATCCCTATACCCACACATACATAGCCACCCCCATTATGAACATCCCCCACCAGAGTGGTACATTTGTTACAAGCAGTTGTCCAACAGTGACACATCATTATCACTCAAAGCCCATGGTTTACCTTAGGGTTCACTCTTGGTGTGGTACATTCTATGGATTTGGACACATTTTTTTTTTTTTTAAGAGCACAAATCCACCATTGAAACAACATCCAGAGACGTTTCACTGCCTTAAAAAAAACTTCTGCATTCTGCATAGTCACCTCTTCTCCATCCCTACCCTTGGCAACCACTAGTATCTTTACCATTTCCATAGTTTTGCCTGTAGGAGTCAGGTTTCTACATAGAAACAGAACCAGTATTATATATATATACAGATAATGATTTATTATGAGGAATTCACTCACATGATTATGGAGGCTTAGAAGTCCCACGACTTCCCATCTGCAAGCTGGAGACCCACGAAAGCTCATGGTGTAATTGGTCTGAGTCCAAAGGCCTGAGAACCAGGACAACTGATAGTGTACCTCCCAGTCCAAGGGCCAGGGAATATGAGATGAGGCATCCCGGTTCAATAGGCAGAAGCAAAAATGGGGGAATTCTTCCTTCCTGTAACTTTCATTCTATTCAGACCCTTGGATTGGATAATGCTTACGCACAATCTACTTTACTGAGTTTCCCACATCAAAGCATCTTCACAGATCCACCCAGAAATAATGTTTAATATGGGCGTCCTGTGGCCGGTCAAGTTGACACATAAAATCAATTATCACATGTTGTTTTCAAAATGTCACATACTTGGAATCATACAACAAGTAGATTTTCAGATTGGCTTCCTTCACTTAGCAATATGCATTTATTCCCACAATGACTTCTTCTTCTTCTTTTTTTTTTTTAAAGATTTTGTTTATTTATTTGACAGAGAGAGATCACAAGTAGGCAGAGAGGCAGGCAGAGAGAGAGAGAGGGAAGCAGGCTCCCCGCCAAGCAGAGAGCCCGATGCGGGGCTCGATCCCCGGACCCTGGGATCATGACCTGAGCCGAAAGCAGAGGCTTTAACCCACTGAGCCACCCAGGTGCCATCCACAATGTCTTTTTGAGGCTTGATGCCTCATTTCTTTTTAGTGCTAAATAATATTCCATTGGCTGGGTGTGGCATAGTCTATCCATTCACCTACTGAAGGACATCTTGGTTGCTTCCAAGTTTGGGCAACTATAAGTAAAATTGCTACAAACATCTACACGCAGGTTTTTGTGTGGATATAAACCTTCTTGTGTATGTACCAAGAAGTGCAATTTCTGGATTGTATATTAAGAATATGTTTAGTTTTGGGGTGCCTGTGTGGCTCAGTTGGTTAAGCATCTGCCTTCTGCTCAGGTCACGATCCCAGAGTCCTGGGATCGAGTCCTGCATCAGGTTCCCTGCTCAGTGGGGAGTCTTCTTTTCCCTTCCCCTTCTCCTTCTCTCACTATCTCTGTCTCTCTCTCACTCACACTCTCTCAAATCAAAGTCTTTAAAAAATAATATTTTTTCATTTTGTAAGAAATGGCCAAATTGTCTTCCAAAGTAGCTGTCTCATTTAACAGTCCCACCAGCAATGAATGAGAGTTCTTGGGGCTCTACACCCTTATCAATATTTGGTGGTGTCAATTTTTGGGATTTTGGTCATTATAAGAGATGTGTAGTGGTGTCTCATTGTTTTAATTTGTAATTCCCTTATGGCATGAGTTGTGAAGGATATCTCCATATGCTTATTTGCCAACTGTATATCTTCTTCGATGAGGTGTCTGTTCACAACTTTGTCCCATTTTTTAATCTAGTTGTTTGTTTACTTATTGTTGCATTTTAACAGATCTTAATACATTTTGAATAACAGTTTTTTGTCAAATAGGTACTTTGCAAACACTTTCTCCAAGTTTCTGGTCTATGTTTTCATTCTTTTTACAATGCTTTTTGCAGAGCATATTTTAAAACATTTTAATGAATTTGTTTATCATTTTTTTCTTTCTTTTGCTTTTGGTGTTATATCTAAGAAAAAAATCCAAATCCAAATTATATAGATTTTCTAGTATATTATATTCTAGGAGTTTTACACTGTGTGCTTTACATTTAAGTCTGTGATCCATTTTGAGTTAGTTTTTTTGAGACTTCTAAGGATTTTCTCTAGATTCATTTTTGCATGTGAATGTCCAGTTGTTCCAGCACCGTTTGGTGAAAAGACCATCATTTCACCACTTCATTGTCTTTGCTCCTTTGTCAAAGATCAGTTGACTATATGCATGTGGATCTGTCCTCTAGGCTACTTATTCTGTCCCATTGATCCATTTGTCTGTTCTTTTACAATTACCACACAGTTTTGTTTTTTTGTTTGTTTGTTTGTTTGTTTTTATTAATTTTTTATTTTTTATAAACATATATTTTTATCCCCAGGGGTACAGGTCTGTGAATCGCCAGGTTTACACACTTCACAGCACTCACCAAAGCACATACCCTCCCCAATGTCCATAATCCCACCCCCTTCTCCCAAACCCCCTCCCCCCAGCAACCCTCTGTTTTGTGAGATTAAGAGTCACTTATGGTTTGTCTCCCTCCCAATCCCATCTGGTTTCATTGATTCTTCTCCTACCCACTTCAGCCCCCACGTTGCATCACCACTTCCTCATATCAGGGAGATCATATGATAGTTGTCTTTCTCTGCTTGACTTATTTCGCTAAGCATGATACGCTCTAGTTCCATCCATGTTGTCGCAAATGGCAAGATTTCATTTCTTTTGATGGCTGCATAGTATTCCATTGTGTATATATACTACATCTTCTTGATCCATTCAGCTGTTGATGGACATCTAGGTTCTTTCCATAGTTTGGCTATTGTGGACATTGCTGCTATAAACATTCAGGTGCATGTGCCCCTTTGGATCACTACGTTTGTATCTTTAGTTTGTACTAAATACAAATAGTTTGTATTTATTTTGTTAACTGTTTCCTTTGCTGTGCAAAAGCTTTTAATCTTGATGAAATCCCAATAGTTCATTTTTGCCCTAGCTTCCCTTGCCTTTGGCGTTGTTCCTAGGAAGATGTTGCTGTGCCTGAGGTCGAAGAGGTTGCTGCCTGTGTTCTCCTCAAGGATTTTGATGGATTCCTTTCACACATTGAGGTCCTTCATCCATTTTGAGTCTATTTTCGTGTGTGGTGTAAGGAAATGGTCCAATTTCATTTTTCTGCATGTGGCTGTCCAATTTTCCCAGCACCATTTATTGAAGAGGCTGTCTTTTTTCCATTGGACATTCTTTCCTGCTTTGTCGAAGATTAGTTGACTGTAGAGTTGAGGGTCTATTTCTGGGCTCTCTATTCTGTTCCATTGATCTATGTGTCTGTTTTTGTGCCAGTACCATGCTGTCTTGATGATGACAGCTTTGTAATAGAGCTTGAAATCGGGAATTGTGATGCCACCAACTTTGGCTTTCTTTTTCAATATCCCTTTGGCTATTCGAGGTCTTTTCTGGTTCCATATAAATTTTAGAATTATTTGTTCCATTTGTTTGAAAAAGATGGATGGTACTTTGATAGGAATTGCATTAAATGTGTAGATTGCTTTAGGTAGCATAGACATTTTCACAATATTTATTCTTCCAATCCAGGAGCATGGAACATTTTTCCATTTCTCTGTGTCTTCCTCAATTTCTTTCATGAGTACTTTATAGTTTTCTGAGTATAGATTCTGTGCCTCTTTGGTTAGGTTTATTCCTAGGTATCTTATGGTTTTGGGTGCAATTGTAAATGGGATTGACTCCTTAATTTCTCTTTCTTCTGTCTTGTTGTTGGTGTAGAGAAATGCAACTAATTTCTGTGCATTGATTTTATATCCTGACACTTTACTGAATTCCTGTATAAGTTCTAGCAGTTTTGGAGTGGAGTCTTTTGGGTTTTCCACATATAGTATCATATCATCTGCGAAGAGTGATAATTTGACTTCTTCTTTGCCGATTTGGATGCCTTTAATTTCCTTTTGTTGTCTGATTGCTGAGGCTAGGACTTCTAGTACTATGTTGAATAGCAGTGGTGATAGTGGACATCCCTGCCATGTTCCTGACCTTAGCGGAAAAGCTTTGAGTTTTTCTCCATTGAGAATGATATTTGCAGTGGGTTTTTCATAGATGGCTTTAATGATATTGAGGTATGTGCCCTCTCTTCCTACACTTTGAAGAGTTTTGATCAAGAAGGGATGCTGTACTTTGTCAAATGCTTTTTCAGCATCTATTGAGAGTATCATATGGTTCTTGTTCTTTCTTTTATTGATGTGTTGTATCACATTGACTGATTTGCAGATGTTGAACCAACCTTGCAGCCCTGGAATAAATCCCACTTGGTTGTGGTGAATAATCCTTTTAATGTACTATTGAATCCTATTGGCTGGTATTTTGTTGAGTATTTTCGCATCTGTGTTCATCAAGGATATTGGTCTATAGCTCTCTTTTTTGATGGGATCCTTGTCTGGTTTTGGGATCAAGGTGATGCTGGTCTTATAAAATGAGTTTGGAAGTTTTCCTTCCATTTCTATTTTTTGGAACAGTTTCAGGAGAATAGGAATTAGTTCTTCTTTAAATGTTTGGTAGAATTTCCCCGGGAAGCCATCTGGCCCTGGGCTTTTGTTTGTTTGGAGATTTTTAATGACTGTTTCAATCTCCTTACTGGTTATGGGTCTGTTCAGGCTTTCTATTTCTTCCTGGTTCAGTTGTGGTAGTTTATATGTTTCTAGGAATGCATCCATTTCTTCCAGATTGCCAAATTTGTTGGTGTAGAGTTGCTCATAGTATGTTCTTATAATAGTTTGTATTTCTTTGGTGTTAGTTGTGATCTCTCCTCTTTCATTCATGATTTTATTTATTTGGGTCCTTTCTCTTTTCTTTTTGATAAGTCGGGCCAGGGGTTTATCAATTTTATTAATTCTTTCAAAGAACCAGCTCCTAGTTTTGTTGATTTGTTCTATTGTTTTTTTTTTGTTTGTTTGTTTCTACTTCATTGATTTCTGCTCTGATCTTTATGATTTCTCTTCTCCTGCTGGCTTAGGGTTTCTTTCTTGTTCTTTCTCCAGTTCCTTTAGGTGTAGGGTTAGGTTGTGTACCTGAGACCTTTCTTCTTTCTTGAGAAAGGCTTGTACCGCTATATAGTTTCCTCTCAAGACTGCCTTTGTTGTGTCCCACAGATTTTGAACTGTTGTATTTTCATTATCATTTGTTTCCATGATTTTTTTCAATTATTCTTTAATTTCCCAGTTGACCCATTCATTCTTTAGAAGGATGCTGTTTAGTCTCCATGTATTTGGGTTCTTTCCAAACTTCCTTTTGTGGTTGAGTTCTAGCTTTAGAGCATTGTGGTCTGAAAATATGCAGGGAATGATCCCAATCTTTTGATACCGGTTGAGTCCTGATTTAGGACCGAGGATGTGATCTATTCTGGAGAATGTTCCATGTGCACTAAAGAAGAATGTGTATTCTGTTGCTTTGGGATGAAAAGTTCTGAATATATCTGTGATGTCCATCTGGTCCAATGTGTCGTTTAAGGCCTTTATTTCCTTGCTGATCTTTTGCTTGGATGATCTGTCCATTTCAGTGAGGGGAGTGTTAAAGTCCCCTACTATTATTGTATTATTGTTGATGTGTTTCTTTGATTTTGTTATTAATTGGTTTATATAGTTGGCTGCTCCCACGTTGGGGGCATAGATATTTAAAATTGTTAAATCTTCTTGTTGGACAGACCCTTTGAGTATGATATAGTGTCCTTCCTCATCTCTTATTATAGTCTTTGGCTTAAAATCTAATTGATCTGATATAAGGATTGCCACTCCTGCTTTCTTCTGATGTCCATTAGCATGGTAAATTCTTTTCCACCCCCTCACTTTAAATCTGGAGGTGTCTTCGGGCTTAAAATGAGTTTCTTGGAGGCAACATATAGATGGGTTTTGTTTTTTTATCCATTCTGATACCCTGTGTCTTTTGACAGGGGCATTTAGCCCATTAACATTCAGGGTAACTATTGAGAGATATGAATTTAGTGCCATTGTATTGCCTGTAAGGTGACTATTACTGTATATGGTCTCTGTTCCTTTCTGATCTACCACTTGTAGGCTCTCTCTTTGCTTAGAGGACCCCTTTAAATATTTCCTGTAGAGCTGGTTTGATGTTTGCAAATTCTTTCAGTTTTTGTTTGTCCTGGAAGCTTTTAATCTCTCCTTCTATTTTCAATGATAGCCTAGCTGGATATAGTATTCTTGGCTGCATGTTTTTCTCGTTTAGTGCTCTGAAAATATCATGCCAGCTTTTTCTGGCCTGCCAGGTCTCTGTGGATAAGTCAGCTGCCAATCTAATATTTTTACCATTGTATGTTACAGACTTCTTTTCCCTGGCTGCTTTCAGGATTTTCTCTTTGTCACTGAGACTTGTAAATTTTACTATTAGGTGACGGGGTGTGGGCCTATTCTTATTGGTTTTGAGGGGTGTTCTCTGAACCTCCTGAATTTTGATGCTCGTTCACTTTGCCATATTGGAGTACCACACTGTTTTGATTAGTGTAGCTTTATAGTAAATCTTGAGGTTGACTAGTATCATTCCTCAAACTTTGCTCCTCAATATGGTGTTAGCTATCTTGGTTCCTTTGCCTCTCCATATACACTTTAGAGTAAATTTGCCAATATCCACAGAATAACTTGCTGAGATTTTGATTTGTATTGCACTTAATCTATTGATCAAGCTGGGACCATTTTAACAATATTAAGTATTCTTACCCATGAACATGAAATCTCTCTTCATTTTTTGGTTCCTCTTTGATCTCTTTCATCAGAGTTTATAGTTTTGCTCATATAAGTTTGTACATATTTTGTTAAATTAATACCTATGTGTTTAATTTTAGGGGGTTGCTAATATAAATGGTATTGGCTTTTTTTCTTTAAGTTTTTACCTAAATTCCAGTTTGTTAACATACATTGTTAATATTAGTTACAGGTGTGGGATTTAGTGATTCATCATTCATCTACAACACCTAGTGCTCATCACAAGTGCCCTCCTTAATATCAATCACCCATCTAACACATTCCCCCATTCACCTCCCTTCCAGTAACCCTCAGTCTGTTTTAAGAGTCTGTTTCCTTGTTAACCTCTCTTTTTTTTCCCTCCTATGTTCATCTGTTTTGTTTCTTAAATTGCAAATATGAGTGGAATCATGTGGTATTTGTCTTTCTCTGACTGACTTATTTCACTTAACATACTACTCTCTAGCTACATCCACGTCATTGTAAATGGCAAGATTTCATTCTTTTTAATGGCTGAGTAATATTCCACTGTAAACGAACAGCCATTTCTCCAAAGAAGACATAGAGATGGCAACAGACTTATGAAAAGATGCTCAACTTCACTCATCATCAGGGAAATACAAATCAAAAGTACAATGAGATATCACCTCACACTTGTCAGAATGACTAAAATTAGCAATACAGGAAATAACAGATAATGGTGAAGATGCAGAGAAAGGGAAATCCTCTTACACTGTTGCTGGGAATGCAAATTGGTGCAGCCACTCTGGAAAACAGTATGAAGATTTCACAAAAAGTTAAAAATAGAAATGTGCTACAGTGCAGCAATTGTATTACTAGGTATTTACCAAAGGATACAAAAATACTGACTCAAAGGGATACATGTACTCCCATGTTTATAGCAGCATTAGCAACAATGGCCAAATTATGGAAAGAGCCCCAAAGTCCATCAGCTGATTAATGGATAAAGAAGATGTGGTATATATGCACCATGAAATTGTGTTTTTTTTTTTTTTTTTTTTTTTTTAAATTTTTTATTTTTTATAAACATATATTTTTATCCCCAGGGGTACAGGTCTGTGAATCACCAGGTTTACACACTTCACAGCACTCACCAAAGCACATACCCTCCCCAATGTCCATAATCCCACCCCCTTCTCCCAAACCCCCTCCCCCCAGCAACCCTCAGTTTGTTGAAATTGTGTTTTTAATTTCAAACTCCATTTGTTTATTGCAAGTATATTGGAAAGCAATCAACCATTCTATGAGACTTTAAGCATTATATTTTTTAAGGAGATGCATTTATTCATTTGATAGATACAGCAAAAGAGGGAACACAAGCAGGAGGTAGGGGAGAGGGAGAAGCAGGCTTCAGGTGGAGCAGGGAACCCGATGCGGGTCTCAACCCCAGGAACCCGGATCATGACCTGAGCCGAAGTCGCTAAGCAGATGCTTAGTGATTGAGCCACCCAG
This sequence comes from Mustela putorius furo, assembly GCF_011764305.1. NCBI lineage: Eukaryota > Metazoa > Chordata > Mammalia > Carnivora > Mustelidae > Mustela > Mustela putorius. The sequence goes on along the minus strand of NW_025422368.1, from coordinate 22,883,018 downwards.
ATGTCGCAATCAACCTTTCTTTATTAAGATTGTATCAAGCAAGCTACCTTGTTGTAATTGTTTCTTAGTTCTAAGAGGTTGCTTTTTCTTCCTTCCTTCCTTACTTTTTTGTTTGTTTCTTTCTTTCCTTTTTTTACTTCTCTCAATTCTTTTGGATTTTCTATGTAGACAATAGTGTAATCTCTGAACAAAGACAGTTTTATTTCTTCTTTCCCAATATGCATATCTTATGCTTCCTTTTCTTCAATTATTGCATTAGCTAGGACTTCCAGGACAATGTTGAAAAGAAGTAGTGAGAGTGGACTTACTTGTCTCGTTTCTGATCTTAAGGGGAAGCTTCAAGTTTCTTACCATTAAGTAGGATGTTAGCTGTAGGTTTTTTGTAGATATATTTTATCAAGTTGAGGAAGTCCCCTCTATTCCAAGTTTACTAAGAGTTTTACTATGAATAGGTATAGAATTTTGTCAAATGCTTTTTCTGTCTATTTATGTGATCATGTGAGTTTTCTTTTTCAGCCTGTTGTTACAAAGGATCACATTAATTGATTTTCAAATGTTAAACCGGCTTTGTATGTCTGGATAAATCCCATTTTCTCATGTTGTATAATTCTTTTCTTTTAATACATTGTTGGATTTAATATGCTAATATTTTCCGAAAGATTTTGCATCTGTGTTTATGAAAGATACTGGTTTGTAGTTTTCTTTTCTTAATAATGTTTCCAGGGGCACCTGGGTGGCTCAGTGGGTTAAAGCCTCTGCCTTCAGCTCAGGTCATGATCCCAGGGTCCTGGGATTGAGCCCCGCATCGGGCTCTCTGCTCAGCAGGGAGCCTGCTTCCTCCTCTCTCTCTGCCTGCCTCTCCACCTACTTGTGATCTCTGTCTGTCAAATAAAATATTTGAAAAAAAAATAATGTTTCCATCTGCTTTCATAGTAGAGTAATGCTGACTACATAGAACAAATTAGGAAATATTCCCTCTGCTTTTATCTTCTTAAATTTTTTGGTAAATTTACCAGTGAATTTATCTGGACCTGGCACTTTCTGTCTTGAAATGTTTTTTGATTTCTTTGATAGAGATAGTCTTATTCAGATTTTCCATTTCTGTTTGTGTGCATTTTGGCAGGTTGTGCCTTTCAAGGAATTGGTCCCTTTCATTTAGGTCATCATATTTTTGGCCATAAAGTTATTTATGTCATTCCTTTATTAGCATTTTAATGTCCATAGGATCTGTGGTGATGTCCCTTTTTTGTTTGTGGTATTAGTAATTAGTGTACTCCCTCTTTTTTCTTCATTAGCCTGTCTACAGGGGGTATTGGTTTTATTGATCTTTTCTAAGAACCAGCTTTTGGTTCTATTGTTTTCTTCTATTGATTTCCTTTTTTCAATTTAATTGAGTCTTGCAGATCAGTTGAAAGTGCACATTTGAAGAAGACAAATCACATAAGATTTTGAGTCTTAATTCCACACTCTCAGATTGCCAAGAGCAGGTCCAAGAAACATAGTGGTTGAGATCAGGGCTTGAGATTGGCATGATGAACACAGCAAAATGGCAAATGGATAGAGGTGCCTAGAAAGATGGGGGCAATGTTATAATAGCTGACCATGGAGCCTAAGTTGAATGAAGCATCAAGAGGAGTTAGAAGGGTTCTCATGTGCTGTTGTGGTCGGAAGAATGATAAGTAATAAAAGCTAGTATAAGGGTAGAAGAGGACTTTTAGTTCTTATGAGTGAATGTAAGAGACAATAGATGAGGAAGTTGCAGTAAAAAGATGAAAGGACCAATTTGAGATCTTCATTGGGAAATGTGCAAAGACAGCCAAGATATAGCTGTGTGGATGGGAACCTTGTATAGCCTAGAGACAAAGGCCAGTAAAGTCATATAAGGCAAATGGACACGAAATCACTGAGTCATCATCATTGTTGTCATTAATAAGCTTTTAGCAAAAGCTGGAACGATCAGATTTGAATTTCAGCAGTTGCACAGAGCAGCGTGATAGATGCCATATCTGACCACTAGAAATTTATCATCTGAAACCCCTGGGAAGAAATGAAAACCAATTTCCCCTTTCCTAGAGAAAATACTTCACTTGCTTTTTCTAAATTGAGAGGAACCCGGAGAATGTTTTGGTGACAAGTATTGTCTAAAATGATTAAATATGTTGAAATCTACTTTGGTGAACTGATGGTCAGAATACATTTTTAAGAAACAGACATTGAATGGCTTCTTCTTTCACTTTCTACCACAGTGTCTGCTAGGCAAGGAAAATGACTCATTAATAAATTTAGCACCAGAGGCCTGACTCATTCAGAAACCTCTTAACAACCACCTCACCAAATCTTACTATACTTTAGCTAATGATATTCTCCAGCTTAGGGTGTCAGAATTATGCCTCATACATGGGTAATGGGTTTTATAGATTGTACTAGAAGTAGACCAGTAGTATTAATTCCCATTTTAGTGATGTAGGAGCTGAGCTAAGTGAATCACCTTAAGCTAGACATTGAATAGCGGGTAAAACCATACTTCTTTTTACCATAAAAGTCAGCAAAGTGTCCATAGCAAAACACTTAGTCCTAGAGCAGCCACTCCAGGTGATGATTTGAGGTCTAAACCCAGTAATCATGAAGAAATGGCTTCTATCAAATTTGAAATAGTGATAACATATCTACTAATGGGGCGCCTGGGTGGCTCAGTAGGTTAAAGCCTCTGCCTTCAGCTCAGGTCATGATCTCAGGGTCCTGGTTTTGAACCCCGCATCAGGCTCTCTGCTCAGCAGGGAGCATGCTTCCTCCTCTCTCCCTCTGCCTGCCTGTCTGCCTACTTGAGATCTCTGTCTGCCAAATAAATAAAATCTTAAAAAAATATATCTACTACTGAGTAACTTCAGGGAGGGAATAATTTCTTATCCCACTTTATATTTTCTGTACCTATACAGAGATTGGTAGTAAGCATTCAAAGGTGTGTTTGTTAAATGAATGAATGAATAAATGAATAAATGCATGAAACATCTCAAATGTCAGTTTTTGTGATCACTGTCTTTCATGAGAGGAATATAATAAAATGCATGCTTTGTAGTTATGGCAAATGTTGTAGTTCTCAGCAGTGAAGTGTAATCAAATGCAAGTATCAAGGTTAAAAAGATCGATGGCATTACAGAATTTTTAGTATCCTTGGTCTTATTTCTCAATTAGGGTTTGATGATAATATCCATGAGGTTCTGTAGCCAGAGGTAGGGAAGAAGTACAAGGTAATTCTTTTCTGGACTTAGGGTCCCCAAAACCTTGTATTTTTGTGCTTATCATCAGAAGTTTGGAAACTTCAATTGCATCCACTATAGTGCTAGTAAGATAGAGAATGTAGGTGAATCTCAGAGAAGTCAAATGCAATCAATAAATAATTACCAACAGCTACATCTATAATAATACTGACACATTTGGGGGTTACAAAATGTAAGATATAAGTTTTCTTTCAAAGTGTTTGCAATATACTTTGGGAAAAAAGATATAAGAAGTATGAAAAGGTGGCAATAAAAAGCACAAATAGCAGTTCAAGATAAGAAACACTTGTCATAGGGCAACTTAATAACTATGCAGCATTTATCTCTCTTATTCTTGATTCTTATCAGAAGCCCAACTTTATTCAAGTATCCATTCCTCCCAGCAGTTGGGGGAGAAGATGACTCTCTCGAGACCAGGTGATAGTCCTAATTAGTAAGGACCATTAACATGTGACGTTCTCTGTACTACTGTTACTGGTTCAGAGGTAGGCATATGACCAATGCTGGCTCAAGCCAACTAAGAGAAACAGACAGCCACTGCTGAGGGAAAGGGTTCCCACTCTCTGCTGCTAGATGTAAACAAAGAAGAGTGTGGTCCTAGCTGCTTTCGAAAGCCCTCTTATGACCATGAAGAAACCAGATATGGGATGACAAAGTGGAGAAAACTTGGGTCTCCAATGATGTATTTAGTCCCTGAATCAACCTTGGAGCCTGTCCTAACTCAGAGCTTCCTGCTACATGAGATAATTAATTTCTTTATTGCTTAAGTTGGCTTGGTGGGGATTTGTTTCCAAAAGAATCTCAAGGAGACAATGACCAATTGCCAAATGCGTGGGCAGATAATAATGACTGTGAGAGTTCAGAATGGGGAGAGTTCACATCAGGCTAGAATGGTTAGGACAACATTCAGAGAAGCAGAGTCTTTAAAAATGAATAGAATTCATACAGAAGGAGAGGCAGGAGAAAGGCATTCCAGGCAAAAACCAGAAGATGAAAGGAATTTGAGGAACAATAAAAAAATAGAGAGTGCAAAATGAGGAAGGAAAGGTCAAATCATATTTTAGAAGACCTTGAAGAGCAAGTTCAAGTACCTGGGACTCTGTTATTTAGGCACTAAGGCTTCAATAAAGAGTTTTGAACAAGCAAATTATCTGTTCCTGCCTGAGCATTTGAAGTCAGTTCCATCCAGCACACATTATACTCCTGCTGGTCTATAACAACAAGTTTCAAACATTATTGGGTATTTTAAGCAAATAGCCCATACCACTGCCCTTTCCCCATGACCTTTGATCTTTGATCTCATCTCTCTGGCTCCACACTCATGTCTCTGGGATCCTAACTTGGATCCTGTGTCTTTGGCTTCTTCAGATTAGTCTCTCATCGCACTCACCCCACCAACTAGTCTTTGTTTCTTCTGTCATGAACTATGGGGTAACATGTCTGCAGTGGAACCCCACTATGTTCTTGTTGGGTGCTTTACTTCCTCACAGGTCAATCTCCATTCAAGGTACTCAGGAGACAAGAATAGAGGGAAAGATTCAGATAGAAATGACAGTGCAGAAGTGAGCCAAACGTGGTCATGCTCATGGTTTGGACCAAGTCTGTGTTAAGTCATGTAAGGAGTTAATAATGCAGAGTGCTTAGGAGTTGACAAGAGAAATACAAACCACCTATTCGAAAAACGAGTAAAAGACAACCACCATGAAAAAACCCTCAAATTCCTTAAAATTATGGGAATGCAAATTAAAGAAACAATGAAATATCACTTTACCAATACCTGTTACTCTGGCAAAAGTTACAAAGAGCTGTACTACCTATCGTTGGTGGGAATGTAAAGAAAAATGTACTTTTATACATTACTGTGGGGAAATATGAAGATTTACAGTCTTATTGGTGAGAGTTGAATGACAACATCTCTTAAAATTAGAAATACATCCAGCCTTCAATCCAGCAATCCACCCCTGTTTTACTCTCACAGACATAAAAACAGCGATACAAAAGACATAGGTACACGTATATATTGCAGTGCTATTTGTATGAGTGGGAAAGCCAGAAAAAAGAGAATACTCATCAAAAAAAGAGGGACTGGATAAATTATGGCATATTCTGTAGCCATTATAGTCGATTAGTGCTGTGCTACTTGACATAGAAAGATTTACATGGAAAATAATAAAGGCTCAGATCTATCTAGTGCTTATTGAATGCTAGGTGCAGTTTTAAGCGATTCATGTGTATTAACTTACTGATTCTCATAATAATCCTTTGAACTAGGTATTATTACAGAAAAGTTAAGTAACTTGTCCAACGATATAGTTAATAAGTGGCAAAGCTGGGATTTGAACCCACAAGGGTGTAGAGCTGCTAAAATCAGTGGGTTGTGGAAGCTAAGAGAGGAAATCCATTTTTTTAAGAGAAAAATCATCAGACTTTACTTGTTAAATAAACCAGGTATGACATAATAGCACTTATGTATTATAAAACTAGATAGTTGTGTGTATAAAGAACTTGGTCTTTTAAAAATGAGAAGTCATGGAATCATAGAATCTTAGAGTTGGAAGAGAATATAAGTCATGTAACACAATCACCCATCTGAGGCTTGAGGTGCCTCCATAACTTTCCAGCAGTTAGAAAACATACCAGGAGGAGAAACTTAATATTTTTCATTAATTAATTAACTTTTCAGGTAGCCCCTACTTTATTTGGATCTCTGGTCTTTATCCATTAGTTCTTGTTCCATCATTCAGTTTTCATACAGAATGAGCCTATTCTGTCTTTCATGAAGGGCTTGTCAAATATTTTAAGAAAGGTTTCATATTCCATCTAGCTATTCCTTTCTCTAAATGCCTAATTTCTTCTATGAGCCTTCAACTTGATTTCAAGTTTCTGTTAAATCGGTCATTTCTTTACAAATATCTGGTTTGTTTATATCTCTTTTCAAGCATGGTGCTCACAATGGGACACAGTACTGTCTAGGTGGCTGGGACACAAGGTGGTCACTCAAGATTCTGACCCAACATTGTGGCAAACTAAGATAATGTTAGTTTCTGTAATGACCAAACCATGCCATCTAAATGGGCTTACTGCCAGCCAGAACCACTGTCGTCTTCACCACAAAGTTTTCTTATATACATTTCACATCAAGAATTGTTTTTCAGATGCGAGTGACTGTAGAATGCTCTTTAGAGAGATACTGACCTGGTTTGGATCTTGGCTCTGTCGTATCCTGTGACACTTCAGGAAAGTCAAATGCTTTGTCTAACCTCAGTTTCCTCAACTGTAAGGTAAGTATAAAAATTCAACTTACAGCGTTGTATTAAGGATTTGAAATAAAGTGTATAAGTGCTAATCCATATAGGTACATAATACAAAAATTGTTTTGTTTTGTTTTAACAAATTACTGTCATAGGTAGATTTAACTTGCCACACCAAAATTTGGTGATTGGGATAGGTTCTTTCTGTTAACCCTTCACTCCTGCTTCCTGTCAACTCTTTTCAGAAACATCTTCTGACTGATTAATCTTCATCCATTGGGTAAAGTCAGCAACTGTTTATCTTTCCCTCTGATTATCCTTTTCTCTGGTAGTCCTTGGGCTATTTTGCGGAGAAAGAAGGTACCTTCTTTCTTGAAGTCAGAACTTTTATCTATTGTTGATATTACTTGATTTTTTTCACAATTCTACAACATTTACCAGTAGTGGGTTCAGTGATCTCATGAACCAGGAGAATTAGGAGAATTATGTTCATTTAAGGGAACCAGACCATTTTCCTTTAAAATTCCCATCAATTTCATCTTCACCAAGACATTCTTCCTTATTAAACTAGAAGCTCCCCCATCTCTTACCTCCATTAGTGATTGATAATTCTGTCAGCTAAGGAAAACAAGAATTTGTCAGATGCTCCAGTTTTAGCCAAATGAGACTCCCTGTAGATGCCCTCCTGGTTGGAGTAGGCTTCTCAGCTGTGTTACGATCTGGGTCAGGAAAGTATCCTGTTTGCCAGCTGGCCCCAAGTGTGTTCTCCTTAAATATGATATGCCTATCTTGTGTTCTCATCCTCAGATCTCTACATTTCTACACAGGGATACAGCTTCTTGACATGCAGCTAAACTGCATCCCCTCTTACAGGGCTAGATCTTTTTCAAGCTACTGAACCTAGAAATTTTTCATTATTCATTATCCTCCTTCATGTCCCTACTTGCCTGCTTAGTCAGCTTAAATTCCATCATTAGAAAAACTCACACGCATCTCAAATATCTTGCTCTTTTTTCCCCCTCCATCATGCTTACTGGGTTAAGTGCTGGTCCTGATTACATTCTATATTGGGCCTACCTCCTTCCATCTTAACATCACTGGAAAAAAATCACAGAACTATACTGAGTAGTCTCACTTTAAATTTATGACCACAAACTTCAAAGAGGCTCACAGCACTGCTCAGCACGACCCCTTCATTTCTCTGGTAGTTGGTTGGCCTCTCCTAGCTGTAGTTGTCATATGCCTCCTCATTCGCTGAATACTCAACAACTCCTTGTCTTTCCTGCTGACCTTCTTTGTGCTACTGCTCTTTCCGTTCCTTTGTGTTTGCTGTTGTTTCTACCTTGAATGTTCTCTTGCACCCTACCTTCTTAACTTCATGATTTGCTCCTTCATTTCATCTATATTTTGTTAGGATTTCTAGGCCTTTTCTAAATACCTTAACTAGGAGGTCACCCTCCATCACCAACTCTCTTTTTCCCTTCATATTACTTATTTCTACCTGAGTTGTTATTATATACATATGTTATATATATATATAACATAATGTGTTATTGCATATATACATATGTACATGTATACATATATGTACATGTACATATATACATGTACACATACATATTTGTATATGTATATGTACATGTACACATATACATATATGTATACTCACATATATGTATATATTTAATAATATATATGTTATATGTATAACATACGTGTGTGTGCATATGTTATATGTATACATACACATATATGGTAGGTATTTGCCTCTGGTAGATTTAACTCACTGTACCAATATTTGGGGACCAGAGTTATAGGGACAAGAAGTACATACATATGTGTAAATGTATACCCAAGCACGCACACTGATATATTACCTGATTGTAAGAATACAGTTATAACACATATAACATACAAAAAAATAAGTTAACCAACAATTTATGTTAATCATTAGGCATCTGGTCAACAGTAAGCTATTAGTAGTGAGGTTTTAAGGAAGCCAAAAGTTGTATGTGTATTTTTGACTGAACAGGGTGTTGGTGTTCTTACCTCCGGAATTGTTCAAGGTCAACTGTATGTGTAAGTCTATATATACTACTCTTTAGCCATATCTATTTTGTTCTTTTTTAAAATTTTCATTTTCCTGATTTCCATATGCATAGTCTTGGTTTTTTGCAGATGTTCCATCACATAACCATCCATAATATCTACCCTATAGAATTTGGATACCTGTCTCCTAAGCTCCCCATCCCGCTGTTCCAAACTGTACATGGTACTTTTCAATTTAGGTTGTGTAATGATTATCCTAAGTCTTCTCTCCACCTTTCTCCTGAGTTAAACCTACTCTGTTCTAGATAATATGTTTTGTTCTTTCTTGGTTTACTTCTTCTTAGTGCTGGAGCACATCTTCTGGGAACTAGGATTTCCAGACTCACAGAGTCCAGAGTTATAGGAACAAGAAGCCTAAATTTCCCAAATGGGTCACTGAAAGTGATGATAATAATTACCATTTCAGGCCGTGAAATGTGTAAGACTGATGATTTACAGACCTGTACCACTTGGGCAAATAATACATTATATGTTAATGAAAAAAATAAATTAAATAAAAAAATAAAAAATGAATTACCACTCCACATACATATACAATGGAATATTATGCATGAAATACATAATATGCAAAATGAAATCTTGCCATTTGCAACAACTTGCGTGGAACTAGAGGGTATTATGCTAAATGAAATAAGTTGATCAGAGAAAGACAATTATCATATGATCTCACTGATAGATGGGATTTAAGAAACAAGGCAGAAGATCATAGGGGAAGAGAGGAAAAAATGAAACAAGAAAAAACCAGAGGGAGACAAATAGTAAGAGACTCTTAATCTTAGGAAACAAACTGAAAGTTGCTGGAGTAGAGGGGCTGGGGGGATGAGGTTACTTGGTGATGGACATTGGGGAGGGTATGTGTTGTAATGAGCACTGGGTAATATATAAGACTGGTGAATTACTGACTTGTACCCCTGAAACAAATAATACATTATATGTTAACAAATTGAATTTACATTTTAAAATAAATAAATACATACTAAATTAGAAAAAAAAAAAGAATTATCTCTCCTATTTTCCCCCTTGTTTCCTAGACCCATTTATTCCTCCATTGGAGGCACAACACCTTAAATGGTCATTGATATAGCAACTATTCTTAATAAGAATTCTCCATGATCATTAAGCTCTACTGCCCTAGTATATCTGTTACATATAATGAATTAACTTTCTTCCTAAGAGTCTAAAATGGTACCAGCTATGTACTATCCTTGGGAAAATTGAAAAAATAGTCACTTAACTTTTGGTGTGGTTTAAATCTCTCGTGGAATTCTGATTGAGAAAGACTAAGGTATGCCATATACCCTAGTGGATGACATCTATACAAGGTAGTTATGTCCACACACTGTATTTTCAAAATACCACTTTGTCACTCTATCAGGCTAGCAGCTTCTTGGTAACACAGTACATGATAAGACCATTAGATATTGTGGTCATATGCCCAACCCACATCTTTTTTTTTTTTTTTTTGCATTCATGTACATAAGAATCATTTAGAGAAGTTGTTAAAACACATATTTCTGGTCCTTACCTCAGTCTCATCTCTAATAAGTTCCCAGGTAATAATAGTACCGATCTAGGGACCATACTTTTGAGAGCTACTGTTATAAAGTGAATTCCTTGGTCCAATGTATTGTTATACAAGATCCCAAGTCAATGGATCCCTCTATAAGCATTTGGATGGCAGTGCAGGCTGAAGGCCTAGGAAAGACAAACTTCATAGCCAAAGTATGTATGTGCCATTTCTATTTCTAGGTGGAAGGGGCCCAATGTAATCAACTTGCCATCAAGTGGCAAGTCAGGGACTTAGCATTGGTTTCTCTTGATGGCATATTCGACATTAGACAGCGGAAGTATCTAGATCAGGCTTGGTGAGTGAGAGGAGTGAGAGCCCATGCTGTTGAGCCCATAAATAGCCTTCAACCATGTTACTGTTGTATTCCATTCATACTCTTATTGTGTCAGCACTAACGTGGCTAATGGCAGAGGTTGCTGGAGTCAACTAGCTAAGTGATTCTACTTAATATTTTAGTGCTTTGTGGCTGATGCCATTTGATATGTAGATAATATGTGATACAAAGATTTTTTACAGTTTGTGTTCAACTCCCATAAGTACATCCATATCTTAAATTTGTTGAGACTTGATTCTCTGTTATACAATGGCCTTCATTTTTCTCATGATAAAGGGTCAATTCATTAAGATACGACAATTGTAAATACTCATGCATCCAACATTGGAGCACCTAAATAAATAAAACAAATACTAATAGAACTGAAAGGATAAATAAACAGCAATACAATAAATAAACAGTGACTTTAATACCTCATTCTCAACAATGGATAGATCATCCAAACAGAGAATCAATAAGGAATCATTGGATTTGAACAACACTAAAGACCAAATATACTTAACGTATAGACAGAACATTCCATGTAATAGCAGCAGAACATACATTCTTCCCAAACACACATAGAATATTTTCTAGGATACATCATATGTTAGGCTACAAAACAAGTCTCAGTTGTCTCTTAAAATTTAATTTGGTATGTGTAAGTATATCTATCCCTGTTTTCTTTTGGTTATCTTTAGCTTGAAATATCTTTTTTCCATTCCTTCACTTTTAGTCCTTGTGTGCCCTTAAAACTAAATTGTAAGCAGCACATTATTGGCTCTTGTTTTTGTTTGCTTGTTTGTTTTTTGTTTTTAAGATTTATTTATTGGGACACCGGAGTGGGTCAGTCACGTAAGTATCTGCTTACAGTTCAGGTCATGATACCAAGGTCCTGGGATTGAGTCCCACATTGGGCTCCCTACTCAGCAGGGAGTCTGCTTCTCCTTCTGCCCCTTCCCCCACTTGTGCTCTCTCTGTCTCCCTCTCTCTAGCTCACTCTATCTCAAATAAACAAATAAAATCTTCAAAAAAATAAATAAAGATTTATTTATTTATTTCAGGGTAGGGAAAGGTAGAGGGAGAAGGAGAGAGAGACTTAAGCAGACTCTGTTGAATGTGGAGCTGGACATGGGGATCAATTCACAACCCTGAAATCACCACCTGAGATGAAACTGAGAGTCAGTCGCTTAACCTAGTGCACTACCCAGGCACCCCAGATCTTTTCTTTTTTAATCCATTCAATCATTACTTTTGATTATGGAATTTAACCCATTTGCATTTAAAGCAATTATTTATAGGTGAATTTTACTATTACCATTTTATTGTTTTGACAGTTTTGTAGTTCTTTTGTTACTTTCTTCTCTTCTTGCTGTCTTCTTTTGGGATTTGATGATTTCTTGTGGTGGTATGTTTTGATTCCCTTATCATAATCTTTTCTCTGTGTGCTACAGCTTTTTCCTTTGGATTGCTATGAGATTTAGATAAAAATCTTTTAGTTACAACATCTTATTTTAAGCTAACAACTTAACTTTGATAGCATACAGAAAGTCCACACTTTAACTTCTCCCCCTTCCTCACATTTTAGGTTACTGGTGTTACAATTTATATCTTTTTTTTATATTGTATATCCACTAACAAATAGTTATAGCTATAGTTATTTTTGATATGTTTGTTTTTTTAACTTTTAAACTAGATTGTGAGTTACACATCACCATCACAATATTAGAGAATCTGATATTGACTATATATTTACCTTTACTGGTGAATTGTACAAATTCATATGTTTTTGTATTGTTAATTAGCATCTTTTAAACTTGAAGAAGGCAGGTCTAGTGGTGATGAACTCTCTCAGCATTTGTGAATTTGGGGAAGTCTTTATCTTCCCTTCATTTTTTAAGGACAGGCTTGCTAGGTATAGTATTCTTGGTTGGGAGGATTTTTTTCTTTCAATATTTTGAATATATCATCCCACTCTCCTCTGGTCTGAAACTTTCCTTAAAAAATTTTTTTTATTTATATGACAGACAGGGAGAGAATAAGCAGGGTGGAAGGGCAGAGGGAAAGAGAGAGAGAGAGAAGCAGACTCCCCTCTGAGCAGGGAGCCCAACACAGGGCTCAATCTCAGGACTCAGATATCATGACCTGAGCTGAAGGCAGATGCTTAACCAACTGAGTCACCCAGGAATCCTTGACCTGAAAACTGTCTGCTGAGAAACCCACTGATATTCTTTTTTTTTTTTTTTAAGATTTTGTTTATTTATTGACAGACAGAGATCACAAATAGGCAGAGAACCAGGCAGAGAGAGAGAGGAAGGGAAGCAGACTCCCTGCTGAGCAGTGAGCCCAATGCAGGGCTCAATCTCAGGACCCTGGGATCACGACCTGAGCAGAAGGCAGAGGCTTTAACCCACTGATCCACACAGGCGCCCCCTCCCCCCACTGATATTCTTATCGGGGCTCATTGGTTTCTTACTGCACTTAAAAAGAAATCAAAATTCCTTACCATTACTCTCAAAAAACTACCTGATCAAGCCCCCCAAACTACTTTTACTACCTCCCTTCTTCCCACTTTCTCCCCACTTACTATCTTCCAGGTACTTTGGCTTATTTCCTTTCTGAGGGGTAGAGTTCTTCCTCAGGGCCCTTGCAGATGTGATGCCCTCTGCTTGGATAATTCTGTCCCCATTTCTCCACATTGTGGATCCCTCTTTCAGGACTTTATTCACATGATACATTTTCAGAGTGCCCACTCTCACTACTTCCCCATCCAAAGTTAATTGTTCACCTCACTACATCCCCACTGTCAGCCTCTCAACCTTATTACCTTTTGGTCATAGTAAATTTCACTATATGAAATATCCTTATTTATTTAATTGCTATCCTGTTTATATTTTGTCTCTCACCCTTTGTTAGTAAACTCCATCATTAAAAGTTTCTTGTCTCTCTCATTCAGTGTTTTATCCTCAGCACCTCAATAAAGTAGGCACTCAATTTATATTTGTTGAATAAGTAAATGACTCAGTAAGAAACTTTACCTGATTCTTGAGTCTTGTTCTACCTCCGTTTATTAGTATATATAAAAGCAAGCCCAATGATGTATTTATGGCCCAACTGTAGGCCTATCAAGTCATCCTTCACTCATCCTCTCTCAAACACATACATTAGCCAGTTTCAGTAACCCTTGGCAACCTAGAGAAGAGCATAGCCTACTTCTTGAACCCAGTCACTACAAACTACTTCAAATTCACAATCAGTTCCTGTATCTCTGCATCCTGGCGTCTTGCTCCATCCCACTCTGAAAACTTTAAGACATATCCACAGCTATGCTGTACTCTTGTTCTAAAGTTTCTTTGGGCCCCAGTGACAGAAAACCAGATACCTGCACCATCATCTCAGCTCCACTGTGAATTTCCTATGGTCTGTGCACTGAAATTGAAGACTACTCACCATTCCACTTGTGACTCACCATGCCCTTTCCCATTCTGATTTTTCTTTACCTGTTTCTACCTGCCATCTTCCATGGTAACTGTTTTCCCAGATTTACCTGACTATTTTTCTCCCTCTCCCACTATACTGACTTTAAAGCCTTCTGGTTCTGTCAGTCTAGCCTCTAGGCAGACACACTCTTTTTGTGCATATGAAATGTGAACCACCCATGGCCAAGAATCTAGTATTCCAGCATCGTAAGCCAACGGGCACCAAATCCAAATCCAGTTCATCACCACTATCTGGACAGACAGTCACTGATCTCTTAGCTCTTTCTCTTTCATCTCAAATCTATACTCTCAGTAGAATTAAGTGATAAAAAGAGCACCTGTGCCCCCAAGTAATTCTGTTGTTGTTTGAGAGTTTGTATTCTCTAAAGACTCTTTCCTAAGACCCTCTGATTTTCTCTGTTTTGAGACTCAGATGCTGCCTCTATTTTGTCTTTGCCATAGCCAGGTTTCCTGTGAACAGGTCTGGGCTTTGAGCATCTCCTTACAATCAATGCTGACGTATACCAATAATTTCTTTGTCCCCATACTTCCATATACCTCAAAGATCTTTCCATCAGATATTACAGAAGGATTCGTGGTTTAAAATGTAGTTCTTTATGGAGCTGAAATCCCCAGAGTCGGGAGATCTGCATACCCCACATCTAGGAGAATGAGCATATGCGGGGGCTGGGGTGGGGGGTGGGGAGATGACACAGAAGAATGAATCCAGTTCCTAGGCAAGAATTATAATGCTCATGGCCTATCTGGGAACTTTAAAGATCGCCGAATGGAAACAGAGGGATCAATGTGTTCATCTCATGTTGTACTTTTTTGCTTTATATGGCATCCATAAACTTTGCAGAGTAATCTGCCTCTGAATCAAAAATTTTGTTGGACTATCTCCCACACTTTAGTTATAGATACAATATTAAACAATAGTAACTACTGGGAAATGTGAACATCAGCCTCTTTTTTGAATTGATCGGTTTATTTTGTATTAGTCTGTTTACTAATGTGACTATGAATGCAGTTAATGTTTCACACCACAAAGCTATTGCATAAAGAACTGGAAGAAACAAATGGTTCAAAACAGTCACCATCAAGAGACTAGAAACCACCAGGACCATGGGGTTTAGAATCAGATCTAGGTTCAAACGTCAATTCAATCAGCTGAGTCCATAACATTAAATCTCCCTGAATTTTCCTAAATTCATATATAAAAATAGAAGTGAAGACTTTCTGCTGAGTTGTTCTGAAAACTTTAAAGACATATCCACAGGAAAGGAGCAGCACAGCGCTTGATACCTGACCCTTCAATGTTTGCTTACTCTTCTTCCTATCAGATGATCATTCCAAACTCTGAGATTTTAGACCACATACAAATTTTAGACATTCAGAGCAATGTCCCTTTAAAAAGTAGAAGGAAATAGCTTTGTTCTGCCTCATTCAAGGCCATTGGTTAAAACAACCCCCTTCTATACCTACTCGACAGTGTTTAGAAAGGAAAAATCTAAAGTTTTTTCTTCCAGGTGATATTTAATGTTGGAATACAGGGAGTTTCATGATATCTATTTTTCAGCCTGGTGGGAATTTCAATTCAGACTTCAAACCAGAAAAATCTTAATCCGATCAAAAACATATGTACATGGAGAGGGAGCAAGAGAAGTGGATGGATCAAAATTTGATGAGAGAAGAAAAAGGAGGTCTACGGAGAGATGGTGTTCATTTGTTTAGTGATAAAGGCCTAGACTTTCCCAGTCAATCTCTCCTCAATGTCTTTAATTTGCATGAGACAATTTTGTTTACATTCACATAGAGTAAAATGTAAAACTGTGACCTTCATGTCATATTACAGGCTCACTTTCAACAAAGCATTTTGCTATCTTTGTAAATTTAAAGGAATCTTTAAATGAAGCAAAACCTTGGGAAGAATAAGACCACGGCCATGGCCAATGTGCCTTGTTTCCCCTCCTGTTCCCATGGCAGACATCACACCATGGCACTCATTCCCACTGACCTTGGATGGCTTAGAATTTCAGCCAAGATTGTGGAGTCCAGGACAGCTAAAGGTAGGCAGGCAGCTCTGATCACAAGTCTTCTGTTCTGTCTAACCATACTGTGTCCCCTGTGGGCCACGAGCAGGGTTCCTTTCACAAGGATGAGGAGAAACATACTCTATCCAATGATGCCAATACTGATTGACTCCAAAGAACTCGTTCTTTTTTGCTACTCACTTGGTTTGGACTTTTGACCTCAACTCCTTGGCTATCACTGGCTTTGTTCCTGCGATCCCACACACCCTATGTGGCACACAGCCCTGCTTCCTCCCTGGCACACGCTCAGCTCCAGACCGCACTTCAGATGCTCCGTTGGTGATGCTCTTGCTCGCAATGAATGTTGGTCTCCAGGACTTCCCCAACAACCAACTGCTTTCTGCTAGTCCTCCTGGGCAGAGCCTGCTGTGGCCTTAGCGGGCAGCCACTCACGGTTGTCCTCACCTGGTCTGATTAACCTAGTTCTGGGAAGCTGCTCTGTGGGGTCCATTCTTGCCTTCCCTAGCCTTGTCCAGCCTTGGCACCGGAGGGGTCTTCACAACCCACATCTTTCCTCAAGGGACAGCCTGTACCTGAGTCAGCCCCGCCAAAAAGGCAGCCTCCTCTTCCTTTTCTGGATCTGTGGTTCGCTCATTATTCCTCAACCCTACCACAGCTGCCTTGGCAGCAACACACCCTAGGGCCTGCTGGGAAAATTCCACACTCTGATTTGGCACCTGCTCCTGGTAGCAGACAGGCCCAAACGGCTGGAAGAACACAGGCATGATGAATTAGATACTGAACCGATTGGAGCAACAGTGGCGTCCCTTTGCCTCAAAGTGGCCTGCAAAGCAGAGTTAAGAAAAGGACTTCTTTTCTTTCTTCTGTTAGCAATAAATCCCTGCACCCCAGGACAGCCTCCTCTTGGCAGGCTGACACCCAGATGATTTCTGATGGCCTGTGTGCCGACCGCAAGGCAGGCTTCAGCACTGCCAATTCAGCCCCCACAGAGAATCCCTTCTCTGGGGATGAGAGGTGCTGTTCCAAACCCCGGCGTGCTGGAATGTGTCCACTCCTACCCCTTGCATGGAGCTCTAGTGAACAGTGGTCAGCCGGATCGGGGGAGCCGAGGCATGGCCTGTCTGTGCAGGAAATGTCAGTCGTTGCTCTGAAATCTGAAACATGAAGAGAGATGTGGCCATGGAAGAGCTGTAGTTCCAAAACTGATAAAAATATTCCCAAACCTTGCTCTATCGTATGCTTGATGACACCAATCCTCAGGATGGCAAATGAGCGTCTATCTTAATTATAGCTTGGGAAAGGATGCATAGACAGTTCTTTGACTTCTGTCTTACTCGGTCTATCCATTCCAAATTGCTGCTTCCAAGAGGAGGAAAGAAGAAGAGACATAAATAACACTCCATGGACTGTCTCATTTGCTCTGGAAAATCTCCTAAAAGGTTAATATTGCTCCTCATGCTTCTGGGCATGTGTGGGTCACATGCTGGGAGCCGGGAAGTGCCTCCAGGCTCCTGCTGTGGTGATGTCCAACCAGGCAGATAGGAAAGGACACCAGGCAGCACAGACATAAGCTTTGGCAAAGCGGGGTTGACCTCAGGGTTATGTCTGTGACTAGCAATCACATGAGGAGAGAACTCCCAGTTTCCTTCCTTGGGAGAAGCATGGTCTAAGAGAGGGAAGGGCAGAGGGAACCCCTCAGACAATGGACAAACGGAAGGACTGCCGGCCTCGGTGATGCTGGAAGTATCGGGATCCCCAAGGAAAAGGGGGCACCTTGATTCCTAGTTGGCACATGACGATTTCCAGGGCCAAATATTCTGACCAAGGCATTTTGTGGCAAAGAGAAAGGAGATAAATAAATGGGTCAAACTCCACTGGAGACTGTCTCGTGGGAAAAAGCCAAATAGCTGAGTTACTCTGTTTCTCTGGAGTCTGAGAATCTTCACACTACAAGGCAGGGAGCCCGTGCCCCACACAACGGCATAGGCAATCAGGTGCCAGAAAACCTGGCCGAGGAGTGCTGCATTGCTGTGGGGAGAGAGTGGCTACATCCTGCCAGAAAGTATGGGGATCCTGTCGGTGAGGATATTGGTAGAAGAGACATAGAACTCAGCCCCATGAGACAGAGAGGTGGGATGCTTGTGACAGAGAGGTAGGAACGTAGCTGGAGCAGCCTGAAGGCAAACGTAGCTGCAGATGCAGCTGCCCTCAGCAGGCTAATGGAGGAACGAACCAAAGCCTCTGAGGGCAAATGAAGCAGGAAGGTATGTGCGGGGCTGGCACCAGGATGGCCTGGGCTTTGAGAACAGCTCCCCTCCCTGCCACTTCCCTGCCCCCTCCTAGCCTCATGCGGTTCTCATGCGCCAACCGAGGCTCTTGGATCTGTGTGAAATCTGCTCCCACTGGCGTTGGAGGTGGGCCGTGTGCCCGGATGCCCTATGAATCACCTGCAGCGGGAGGAGATCATCTCTCTCCCATCTGCTGTCCCTGCTCTCAGCCTCCAAATAGAGCCGGCAGCTGGGAATCAGGCAGAGGACCTCAGCCTTCTCCCCCTTTCCTGCCCTGCCCACCGGAAGTGAGTGAGCTTGGGCTGCTCACCTTCATGCTCTCTGGCTGTCCCTGGTGGGACCATCCTCGCTGTTAAAGACCCCAACAAGGCCAGTTGCTTGTGAGTGACACTGCAATGGGTCCATCGGAATCAAGAAGTGTGCCATCTGTCTGGGAACTCTGGGACAAGCACTTTATGCCTCGAGAAGCTTCATCTTTTCTTCCACTCTGCTGGGAATGTGGCAGGGGCCTACTATCTGAAGGAGGCCTGTTATCTCTTCCTGTTTTAGTTGTTTGGGAGGGAGAGACCAAGAGGTAAATTCCTGTTGTGCTTTTGCGGCTCTTAATATTCTTCAACCTGAGCACATTTTTTTAAGAGAATGGTATAACCCGAAAGGTACCAGGGACCCCAGGTGGTCTTCTGGTTCGGTCTCTCGCCTCCAGGAAGCTCTGTAACATGAACTCATTCAAGACAGAAAAGAAATAATTTTTGCAGGAAAGGTTTGCCCTCCCCACTACCTCTAGCATCTGCCAGATGCCCTGAATATTTCTCAAATGAAAGTTGCTTTATTAAAAAGACGCATGTACTCAAACTAGACAGAATTGATAGTGGAGACTAGGATTAATTTCTTAAAACAAAACAAAACACAACAAAAACATACTGATTGCTTAGTATATGCCACTCAACAATGAAACGGAGGCCTAGGGAGACTTATTGACCTCACTGTAGACATAGCTAGTAAGTAGGAGTATTGGAGTTGGAATCCATATCTTCTCAAGTCCCGACCCAGTGCTCCGGGTTTCAAGGAAATATATTTCTGACTTCGCAAAAAAAAAAAAAAAAAAAAAAAAAAAAAAACCACAAAACTTCTCCAGTAAAATTCATTGGATCCCTACACCCTATATAATATAATCTAAAACTTAAAGCAACATTTTTCCACAGACAGGGTGAACATGGTCCTGATAATTTGGTCTTCTGACATGGTGCTTAGCAAAACCCTTTCTCTTGTCCATTCCCATCTTAATGACTACAAAGCCAACAAAGTGGGGCCCCACGTAAGGACACAGCCCAGAGAACGAGGCTTGTGGCCTCTCCTATGATGAGGTAGGCTTGCAATATGGCAAGCCTCTCCTATGATGAGGTAGGCTTGCCATATGGCCACCTGATCCACAGACAAATGTCCTTCAAATATCAGAGAGCACTTAGAGTTTCCACCGTTGCACCTTTTGAAGAGATGCGATCAAAAGCCAGTTGGCAGTTGTGTCCTTCTCAGCATGTCTCCTACCTCAGAACTGGCACTCTTGGGGAAGGTAAGCTGGGACTCAGCCATCCTTCACCCTTGACAGTAGCTAATCTGGCATGGCACTCTTTCCCACTGACCTTCGGTGTGGCTCAGAATTCTCAACACAGCACTGAAGACATCAGTTCAACAGAATGAATTAACGTGTAAACTGACATGCAGTCACCAACATGGTTTTTACCTGCTCCTTTTGACTCAGAAGGATGCTGGCAGCTCCCACCATTTTCTTCAGTTTGCTCCTTATTTTCATTTAGCCGTGGCAAGGTCACATGTCATTGTACATGGAGATCCCTGGATAAAATACAGTTTCATAGGGGCGCCTGTGTGGCTCAGTGAGTTAAGCATCTGCCTCGGCTCAGGTCATGATCCCAGGATCAAGTCCCACATCAGGTTCCCGCTCCCTCTGCCCTGCCCCCTGCTCATGCTTACACACACTCTCTCTCTCAAATAAATAAATAAAATCTTTTAAGAAAAATAGAGTTTCTTATTATGCTATGGCTGGCTTTGTTCCCCTCATTAGACGATGGGGAACGGACAAGGAAAGGTTCTGCACTTCAAACCAGCGTGCCTCAAAATTTTATGTCCACATGAGTGAATCCCTAGTGATCTGGTTAAAATGAAGATTCTGATTCATTAGGTCTGAAGAGGGTTCTGAGTTACGTATGTCTAATGAGCTGAAGCTGTTGATTTGGGACCCACATTTTGAGTTGTAAGGCTTTCAGACATGACAATAAACTTAGTCTGATATTATCATTTAAATAGTCTCCTTATGTAATTTTGTAGTCTCTCTTACATAAAATATTTATTCCTTTGGAGTTCTGCCTCCTCCCCCTGTTTCTCCCAGGGATAGCATCTGAGTATATGGGGAAGAGATATGGCTTCAGTGACTTCATGGGGGAGAGGGAAATGGTATCTCTGAGCCTGCATGGAACTTTCTGGATGGTACCCCTAGCCTCTACTGTGGAGTGGCTGGTCCGGGCTGCTCTCTGGACTGGTGGCCACCAAGGTTTAACTGGTCTCCTCTCTGGGCCTGACTGATTGTGCTCAGAAGCTAATCTGATAAACTGATCTTGCAAAGATATTATGCATGACATTGACTTCCTGAGTCTCCTGCATCAGAGAATCTGTGAGCATCTAGAGCATTGGAAGCAACTGAATTTTGGGAGCAGGGGGTTCAATGCCTCCCAAATTACAGGTGGCTACCTAGGGATAAGACCACACTAAAATGCACAATGTCTCCAAGCCTTAGTTTCTCTTTCTGTAAATCATACCCATAGCACAGGGGTTTTGTCCTACACAGACAAAACTTTTTAGTGCCCTCCACAGCTACAGGGAAGCATAGTGAGTCTGCTTTTGGCTTCATGTCGATCTCAGTGAAACCTGAACTCTGTTGAAGTAGGAAGACAGAAGTTAACACGAAGTTGCCTGGGGATCCTAAATCTCATGTCTGGAGGGTTCCAGAGCCAGGTCAAAACTTAATGACAGGTATCTGTTTCACTAACTATAATTTTTTCATCTCTTCACCCATTTATCTCACCAGAAATACTTGTTAAGCATTTAAATGTGTCACCTGCAGAACGCTGGACTAGGTGGGAGTCAAACACAGAGAGTTCAAGGCCACAATTCAAAAACACAAATTTTCTGTTGCCTTAATTTGAAAAAGGAATATAGCATAATCTCGTTCCCACGTGAAACTTGCTTCGGAGTGGTCTTGACTTACGTTTTGTTGAAAGCCCCTTTAAGAAACACTGTGTTGTTGTTGTTTTTTTTAATATTTTATTTATTTATTTGGCAGAGATCACAAGCAGGCAGAGAGGCAGGCAGAGAGAGGGGTAAGCAGGCTCCCCTCTGAGCAGAGAGCCCAATGCAGGGCTCCATCCCAGGACCCTGGGATCATGACCTGAGCCCAAGGCAGAGGCTTTAACCCGCTGAGCCCCTTTAAGAAACACTCTGAAGAGTCCCTGACATTTTCTCGGGATGCTGCAAACCAGAACCAAACGTGGCTTTTAGAATGTTCTACAGATTGCTGCTGAGAGCTCCCATTAACTTGCAAATCCACTTGACTATCAAAAGTGAAATGAGGATAGGAGCCAGAGTCTTGTAAATAGAAAGAGGTCATTATTGCACAGGATGGAACCAAGTTGCTCAAACCTTTCCACCAAACTAATGAATCCTCCCAGCCCCTTTCCACTTTGGAAAGAAAGAGCAGACAGACTGGGTGACTTGCCTGAGGCCACAATATGGGCTACTGCTGGGGTTTGTAAGGAGACACATCATCCCCTCTCAGGACCTTTCCTTCAGAGTCCTACCTCTATTTCGCCATGGGTTTTATTACGAAGACAAAAAGAAATGAACATTTGGTTACATTATTTTTCTAGCCCTGTGATATGTGGCATCTGCCCCTTCAGAATTCGCTCAGTAGACGAGGGCAGCTAAGGATGTCGTGACTCAGACAGAGAATAAGGCCTGGTCACCAGTCCTGAAATGGATGGGAAGCCTGCCGGCCCTTGAGTCTTTGGAGAGGGAATGCTAATGGGCCTTGCCATGGCCTTGCCTTAGTTTGAGCGAATCACGAATCACACGAGACAGCTGAGCTCTCTCCATGGGGCAGGAAATTAACTCATGACGTCATTAGTGTCCGCATGGGAAGAGTGAGTATGTGAGTGAGCAAGCGTGTCAGGACCACTACCTCTCCCAAAATGTTGATCTACTTTACAAAATGAAAATGAGTTGTCTTGCCTAGCACCCTCATAACTCACTAAGAAGGGGGAATAGTCTTAAGCCTCAAATTTCTTAGCTGCCTCTTGCTAACTCCCAGCCCTTCGGGCCAAAGGGCCCTGCATGGATCCTACTTTTCAGCCACTCAGCACCTGGCTGTATCTGGGCCTAGAACAAGTGGTCCCACAGAAGCCATGGTGCTTTTCGCCTCCCTTCACATCACTCAGGGTCTGGAACTCCCCTTTGTGAACACAGCCAGAAACATGGCCTCCACAAGCACTTAAGTGAACCATACTGAATGTTCCAACCCCTTAATTGCCCATGGGGCCCTGTGCATCAGGGCCAGGACTAAGTTAGCTGTGGTTTGCCTCTGCAGGTAGGTTGCTTCTCTTTCACCCAAGCCCTCAACTTTGCTTTCTTATCCTGCCCACCAGGGTCAGTTTCGGCAAGTGTAGAAAGGTGCCTGTTCCCATTATGGCAAGGCCAACAAAGACCAAGTGCAGGTCTATGTTGCAGACCAGGTCCTGGAATTCCTGTCCAAACAGTTCAATGTCCGTATTGAGGACCCAGACGGGGGTGTTTCCCCCAAGTTCATCCCTGACTGGTGGACAATGAGTGCTATGTATGGGCGTGGGTGGAGGACATTGGAGGTTGTGTACAAGTGGGCTGGGGGTTCCACACATACACCCATGAGTCCCCTCCTGATATGACTTAGTGCCTCTGCGAGTACTCAGGGCCAGGGACCCATACAGGCCAGAGCACGAGAAATCCCCAAACAGTCCTTTCTGGAACACTTTTCTACTTTCCATCTGCTAGGGCAGCTCATCAATTCTCATGGGTTCAAATACCAGCTTCTTTATGCTAATGACATCTTAATTTATACTTTTCTCCACTGAGCTCTAGAATAGCTACTTGATATTCCTGCTGGGATCAATCAGGTATCTTAGACTTAACGTGGTTAAAACGGGTTTCTTTATTTCCGCCCGAGACATTGTGCTCCCATCTCCAGGCTTCCTCATCGTGGTAAATGGTGTCACTCTCCACTCAGCTGCTCAAGCTGAAGGACCTAGGAACACCATCCAGGAGATCCTGGAAGGATCTCCCCCTATCACTCCGCATCAAATCTACTAGCAAATTCAGTTGGTTCTCCCTTAAATCTCTTCCTTCTCTCTCCTTCCACTGTTGTCCTGTTGGCTAAGGCCACCATCATCTCTTGCTGGACAACTGAAGTAACTTCCTAACTGGTTTTTCTACTTCCACTCTTGCCTCCAACAGTCTGTTCTCCCTAGAGTGACAGAAGTGCTCTTCTGTCCATATAAATGAGATCTTTCCTGTTCACTATGTAAAAAGTGGAAATGGCTTTACTCAGCCTAACAGATACGGCCCTTGCCAGCCTTTCCAATCTTATCTCATGCCTCGCTCCTTCTCTTTCACCATCTAATCAGGCTGGTCCTTCAGTTCCTTCAGGCCCTAGGCTTTTCTACGCCTTGCATGGCCAGCAACATCTCATCATAAGGTCTCAGCTTAAATGTCTCCTCCTCAGAGAGCCTTTCCGGAGTGGTCTAGCTAAAAATGGTCCTGATCTGCCCACCTCCACATTAAAGCCCCTAACTTCTCTTTGCATAGCACTTACTATACTTGAAATTAGTATTTTTAAGTATTTTTCAATCTATCCCACCAGAAAATAAGACCTTTAAAGGCAGGATGATGTCTGTCCCCTGTACCCAAGGCAGCGCAAGGCACACAGTGAGCACCGGGGAAACGTTGACTGTATGTGTAATGAAGTCTGGAGCAAGATGGGTGGGTGTGGCAGACACATAAGTAAGAATAGCATTTATGTCCCTCAGGGACCCAGACCTAGTCATTTTTCCACACTCCAAAGAATCAACCGCCAATGTTTCAAGTTCCCTTTTCTCCTGATCACTCATGTTGGTTTCTAGATCCTCTGTACGCGCCCTCAGAGGGCCCCTTCTAATCTGTTTCTATAGAAAGAATTTAAGACCCTGGCTAAAGCCTAAGCTAAGAAGCTCCACTGGGCCTCAGCTTTTGAGAGAAACCAGTACCCTGAGAGTGACAGGTTAGGCCTCCGCTCACGGGGCCAGCCCCGTCCTCAGAGAGCCCCGTGGGGTTCCTTGGGCACAGAGATTACAGAGAGCCTCTCTGTTTGGGGTGGGTTTTCTCTGCTTTGTTTTCTTGTGTGCTCAGTGGCTTGTTCCTAACTGGCGGCCAATCACCGCACTGCCAGATGGTGCGAAAGATTTACCGGAATTTCATTTTCAAATAAACCACAAGCTTGGATGAGCTAATGTTGTTCCACATAAAAAAGCCACAAAACTGGACAAATTAGCGTTGTTTCAAGAAAAGAAACTTGTCCAAGCCATCAGCTCTGCCCTTCTCAAAGGGCTCTGATAGCTGCATGAAGGCACGGGGGGCTGGGGTCATTCTCGTGTGAGGCCACCACACCAAAGGATGGGTGGGAAGAGAGCACCCCTCCCCTTCCCGCTGACTCACAGAAATAACTTGGCAGTGAGTAGAGAATTGCATTCTCCCGTGGAACTGAATTGTCTCTGTCAAGTTCGTCTCAGTTACGCCAAGAGCTGGAGGATGGCAAGGGCCTCCTCCCGCCTGTTGGCAACGGCTGCCGTCTCTCCTCAAACACAGACGGCCTGTGAGCTTTCCTGGACAGCGGGTCATCTCATGGCTCCTGAGCAGGGGCATGAAGGCAGACGACATATACACTGCAACTGCGGGGGCTTTTCCAGCGAGGCCCACCCTCAGCAGTAACAGCAACAGAGCCTGGTCAACCCAGTACTTCCCCAGATTCTAACCCCAGCTGTACCACATACAGCTGTGGGATCATGGGCATGTTGCAAGCCTCTGAAGAACACTGTTTTCTCATCTTAGGCTAGAGAAAATGATATTAAGCCAACAGGGCCATCTTAAGTATGAAATTGAGACAAATGTCCTTGGCACTGGACCTGACCCATAGACTAAGTGCCCTCTAAATGTGGAGGCTCTATGGGGTGATGATGAGGAGGGTGATGTCAGTCGTGTGGCTGCTCTCCTCAGCTTCTACCTCTCAGAGCTGGTCTCTGAGGAGGAATGTCATCTGCTTCCTGTGGTCAGCCGAAGTCAACAAAATACCATGGAGTAAATCAAGCCAGAAAATCAATCAATATAACCGAGGCCAAAAGAGCCCTTCTTAAAGAATCTAAAGAATTGCTTTATCTTTTAGCATTTCTTTTCTCAACCAAACACCAGAGGAGGACCCTTGTGACCTTTGGGTTGAGTTATAATTCTAGAAACTCACCTCCCTGTGGAAAGTTTATGTCATAAATAAATGTAGAAATATTTTAAAGGGGTGTTTGTGATGGGGGGGTGGAATTTCATCTTACCATGTGGGATAAAGAAATCTGAAATGTATTTGAGCAAAGATTCCATTTTATGGGCTAGAAAAATATAATAACCAAAATAGCTACTGTTTATTGTACTTCACTATAAATTTTTAGTATTTCCCTATTTTACAGATGAAAATGCTAAAGGAAATTTTTACCAGTTGTATAAAGGTCATATCTGCTTGACCTTAAAAACTGCTCCTGCTATTCTATTTCACTAACATGTTTTGGGGTAGAAATCACTAGAGATGAAAATTATGCTAACATTAGATAATGATGATAATGGTAATGATACTGATAAAATCAGTAATGAAGGTTTAAAAAAAACATCAGAATGCTTTGTGAGCTTTCCCTCAGAGCTTGTACCCGCCCCTGGCGAGGTAGAGATTCTCAGAGCCTCCATTTTACAGATGAAGGAATCAAGGAGAGAAGCTAATTGTATGTCAAAGTCACGGAGCTGGTGGTAGGTAGCCAAACTGGGATTCAAAGGCAGGCAGTCTGACCTTGACCTCTAGATGCTGCTTCTCATAAGCAGAGCCCTCAGCCTCCTGAGGCTCTGTGCACTGAAGAAAATGTTCCCTCCGCGGCTGGTCAAGCAAGCTGCTTTGACGTTCTTGCAGTACCCTTTACCGCAACATCAGGCAGAACCACCAGCTCTGTAAGAGACCCCTGCATTCTCACACAGACTTGTTTGGGTGGTGACTTGCTAAGGAGGGACAATGGTGGCTGTGACTTTTTGCCACACATGTTGAAAAGCATCACGGGGCGGGGTGGGGGGTGGGAAGGAAGTTACAAGAAATTATTTGCTGATGTGAAAAGTCTGTAAACTTTGACTGGATTTCTTAGGAGAGGGACAAATAATTCTCTCCTTGTGAAGAGGGACCAATCATTTCTGGTCCATTTTCACGCAGGGCTTAATTTTGTTTTCTTGGGACTTTGTTTAGCTCAGAATGTGATGAAAAATAGAATATTTTAATTTTTGTTTCTGGCTGAAACCGAACCTTTTAGCTTCTCAGTTGATATAACTATGTGCTGCCTCCCTAGTCCCGCCCCCCACCACCACCTCCTGCCACTTCTCAGACTCTTTTCATTTCTGAGAATTAAAATGAGGTTTGGAGGAAGCTCCGGTCATTCTGAAGCTCCCGTCTTTACCCCGGCACTCCCAGATCCTGACTGGGGCCTGGAAAAAGGCTGCAACTGCCCAAGATAGGAAAATCCCTGTCAGGTCAGCCATGGGCTTCAGTAAACAGTGAATCTCCTCAGAGTTTGCCCAGCAAAGCTTCGAGTGCCCCTCAAGTCCTCTTCAGCAGCTCAACACGTGAGCGCTCTGGGGGCCTGTATTTCAGAGGTGCTTTCCCTTCCCAGGCCAGCCCCCACCCCCACGCCGGGCACTGACTCAGTGCTTATCACTCTTTACTAGAAGTTCCGGATGAAGCAATGCAGGGGAGAAATTCACTGTTTCTACTCCCTAAATCTGACCATGACTCATTATTCAGCAAACACCAAATGGTTCCACATCCTCCTCCCAGGGAGGCACAGAGCCCGTTACATAAGCAGCAGCCTACAGCTGCTCTTGGGTAATTGAAAGCGAAGCCTTTCTGACTGGAAATCGTGCTGGGAGTGACATGACTCTTTCTTCACCCCACGATACCAATCTTTACGAGGGGAGAAGCCTCTCCGAGAGAGGGCCCCCAAAGCCTGGGTGTGCTGCAGGGATTGTTTCTTGCACAGTAGGCCTGAGGTTTGGAGTAGCTTGTATTTTCTGCCTTGTTAAAACACGGCCCTTCTTCGGTGTTTCTGATCTTATCTCTTGACGAGCTGGAGCTGAGCTTCCGGAGGCTGACTCTCCCCCAGCACGCCAAGCAGCAGAGGAAACATGGCACGGGGCTTGGGTGCCCAGGGACCCACCCAAGAAGGACCACCCAGGAATCATCGTCTTAGGGAGAGGGAGGATTCGCAAAAGCTGTTTTGTGTAATAAGCTCAGCACTGTGATCACAGAAAATAGAGTTGAATTGCAGAGCCCAGAGGAAAGGAGACATTTGTTTATCTGGTTCCGGGAGAGGAGTGATTTTTAAAATTGCTCTTCGAAAGAAACAGAGGGGTTAGGCGAGATCATCTGTGGGCTCGGTAATCCTGTCTTCTTTCCTAGCCTGCCTTGCCAGGGAATTACTTTTGAGTAGTGGTAGGAAGCAAAACAAATTCTGAAAATCCATTTCTGGGATCTGCTTCACACAGAGAAGGCCTGCTTATAAACACCACAGGAAGCACAAGCTGATGAGGAGAAGGCTATCTTTTTTAATGCCACCCCTGGGGGATTTGCGGTGTGTGTTTACCTGGATCCTTAGGCAAGAACACAGCCCTCCTTCATGGGGCCTTGCTGTCCATCTAGGCTAAGTTGGGAGGGACTTGTAGAGGAGGATGGGGGTGGGGCGGAGCATATCGGCCACCAGCGTGGCAATGCTGTGGTCCTCATGAGGAACATTCTAGGCAATATCCCCGACATCACTGAGACATTAGATACTGAGGAGACTGCCCTAAGGAGCTTAGGAAGGCCAGTAAATTTGGGGCATTTGGGTAAGAAATGGAGATGGAATGATGTCATTGAGTTATCTAAATGTGATACTCTGCCATGAATGGGGAATTTCCTTGACGTTCTCAGCCGTCTCAGTCAGAGACATGGTATTATAGGTTGAATGATGTCCCCCTCCAAAATTTGTGTGTTGCAGTCCTAGCCTCTAGTATCACAGAACGTGACTATGCTTGGTGAGAGAGTCTTTAAAGAGAAAATTAAGTTAAATCAAGGTCGTAAATTGAGCCCTAATCCAATATGACTTGTCTCCTTGCAAGAACGAATCATTAGGACACAGACACAGGCAGAAGGAAGACCAAGTGAAACACAGGGAAACGACAGAGATCTGTAGGCCAAGGAGAGAGGCCTCAGAAGAAACCAACACCACTGACACCCTGATCTTGGACTTCCAGGCTACAGACCTGGGAGACAATACATTTCTGTTGTTTAAGCCATCCAGCCTGTGGCAGTTCGTTGTGGTAGCCTAGCAGACTGCCATGTAGTGACCCTGCAAACCCCCTAAAGGTGGAGACTTTGACTTTTCTGAGCAGCTCAAAGCCTGACCTTTCCTACATAGTTCTCAGAAGACAAGCTAGAACGTGCAGAGAAAGAAGTCTCCCTTTCCCCATTATAGCCCTTGAGTGTGAATGGAGCTATGGAGACCAGCTTCCTGGGATCTTTGAGAAAAATACCAAGGCTCATAGCCCAGATGAGGAGAAGCAAAAGAGTCTTCCAAGGCCCTGCTAAGTAAATATAGTTACGTGGGCTTTCTAGGCCAAGACATTTTAACCGGCACTGTCTGAACAGACTGTGCTCAACCTACAGGGCATTTCCCCTGAGCTCCAGTTTACAACCCCATTTACCTGGAGCCTGGCCAAGCCTCCGGAAGCCCCTGCTCAGTTAAGAAACTGCCAAAGGAGGGGTTTATCCATATACCTCAAGTATATCAAGGGAAACTAATTTGAGGTTTTTGACTGAGAAGATCGCAGTGGACCCTTGAGGAAGGAAACCTGCCTCAGACACAAGACTAGATAGTTGGCTGTTAGCTTTGGTAGAACTTGGTTTCATGTTCTGTGTCCTGTGTGAGGCAAGTATGGACACCGGCATCGGCAGGGTAATACCCCTAAATAAATCAGGACCGCATTGCACCACCCCCACTCCCACTGTATTAATTGCTTCCATTTTATCTTTTCTAACCTTCCAGAGATCTGACATTTTAGCTGAACCATCTAGTTTTGCCTTCTTTCTTTCTTCCTTTCTTTTGTAAAAGTCTATTTTAATTAAATGTTCTTTGGTTCCTGGCAAAGCTAACCTCAACTGCTAACGTTCCTGGTGTGGGCAGGCAAGTTGGAGTTTGAGCTGTCCTTTAAAGTTGCACCAGTTCCTTGTCCCTTCTAGAACACCCACATGAAGAAGAGGACAATAGGGCACTGTGAGCCAGTGACTCAGGACAGGTCCTTGGAGCTACTTGTCCTCATGCTACTCGCAAGGCTGTCAGGCATGGGTGGGGTCTGACAGAAGCTTTGTCTCACCTGAGACAAAATCTAGAGTGGCCTCAAGAAGAAAACAGAGCAGGAAGAACATCTTAGCATGTGCTGCAGTTCAGAGATGAAGTGTATTTTAGAGAAAAAAATTAAACCCTAAACCCATAGGTAACCACTAAATCCTAACATACATGCCTCATAAACTTGGAACTTCCAGCACGGCCCTGAGAATGCCGCTCTCTCCCACGCGCTGACGGCAAGCCTGGCCCTCTGCCAGGGAGTTCAGTTGCAAAGCTGGAAACTCCCTGACTTAAAACAATGTCTGGGTGTTTTCTGCTTCATAGGACTTCTTAAGGAGAGTAAAATTTTAATAAATTTGTTGTTTAAATCGACTTCTGTTTTCTGTGCCCCTGTGTTTCACCTGCCTTCATTGTCATGCCTGCTGTGAACAGGCCAGCCGTAGACGGCAGGAGTATAAAGAACCTGCCGAACCAAATGAAAGGATGGTCACTGAGGAGCAGTGTGCAGGGGTACTGTTGAGGACAAGCCCCTCTCCAAAAAAATAGGATAGAGTCCCTGCTTGGCAGGAGTTCATAGGTCAAGGAGGTCTGGAGAGAAGATTAATCATCCCACTAGCTACATATTTCTAGAACTCATCTCCTTTTATTCTTCACCTTCTTCTCTCCTTTCACACTCTCTCCCCTTCATCCATTCTTTTTTTTTTTTTTTAAGATTTTATTTATTTATTTGACAGAGAGAGATCACAAGCAGGCAGAGAGAGAGGAAGAAGCAGGCTCCCTGCTGAGCGGAGAGCCCCATGCGAGGCTCGATCCCAGGACCCTGAGATCATGACCCGAGCCGAAGGCAGTGGCTTAACTCACTGAGCCACCCAGGCGCCCTCCCTTCATCCATTCTTTACCCTCTTCCTCCTCCTTGACTGGCCGCAGG
Source organism: Mustela putorius furo (assembly GCF_011764305.1). NCBI lineage: Eukaryota > Metazoa > Chordata > Mammalia > Carnivora > Mustelidae > Mustela > Mustela putorius. The sequence continues at coordinate 22,852,001 of NW_025422368.1, read as the reverse complement.
TAAGAGCCCGTCGCTAATCTTTTATTGCTTCCAAGGTCAAGGAAAAAGGAAGTGAGTCGGAGTTGTCTTTGAAGTAATCATCCCTACCCAACCCAATTACTCTTTTTCAAAGCTTTTGGGAGTGAAATCTGAACAAGGAAAAGAAGTGGACGGAGGAACACGTCATGAAATAGTATTTGCTGTCGGGGAAGCACGTCGTGAATGCACAAGCTGTAAATCACAGAATTTAGAGAGGAAAGAGGGATATGGGCACTTGTGAATTGACTCTCTTACCTTTAAGATAAGCAACAGAAGACCCAGGAAGGTTGGAGACGTGTTTAAGGAGAGAGGGTAAACATCAAAGGGTCTAAGACTTGTGTTTTTCTATTTCTAAGTCCGTTCTCTTTCCCTAGGCAGAGGAAATCTGGTGATTGGGGAGGCCATCTAAGGGCCTAAGACCACCCCATCGTTGTCCTTTCCCTCACCTGCAAGCTCTTTCCTCCTCACCCATCCCATTCGGTGAAACTGCCCAGGGATGTCACTTTAAGCTGTTATCTGTCAATGCCTCCATGTGAATGAGTGACGAGAGGATGGTGGGATGAGGCATCAGATCAGGAGCCATGAACACTGACCTGCCTCCACTGCTTGGGTGGCCTTGAACAATGCATTTAGCAGGATGATCTAGACCAACGTTGTCCAATAGAATTAGAATGTGAGCCAGTTGTATAATTTTGAATTTTCTAGTGGTCGTATTATAAAGGTGAAGTGAAACCGGTGGGATTCATTTTAATGATTCATTTTAATGGATTCATTGAAACTAGACTAAGATATTATCATTTCAACCCGCCATCAATAAAAAACTGTATTAGTGAGATACTTTACATGCTTTTTTTTTTTTTTTAATACCAAGTCTTTGGAATTTTGTGCGTATTTTGTCCTTACAGCCCACTTTAGTTGAGACTAGCTATTTCAAATGCTCCCTGACCACCTGCGACTAGCGGTGACCATATTGGACAGGGCGGATTTAGACCCATTTTGTCATCTACAAAATGAAAGGATAAGACTATCAAACTGACTTTGCTTAGACAGCTAGGAATTCTTCAGAGATATTTCAAGGAGAGTGTGTGTGTTATAGATTTGGGAGGGGTACATAGATTTGACCAGCTTTGGATCATCTACTTTCTACTTCATGCCAAATGCTTCCAGAGCTAACTGGAAGGATTTAAATATTGGACTTTGGTGTGAGATTTTGACAGGAGAAGAAGAGTCTCCCTGGCTAAATAAAGACATGGAAAACCCTTGCACAGCATAACCTGTGAGTTGCACCAAGAGCCCTGGCCCAGCTTCTGGAGATCTGGAACGAAGTGTAAGCAGTCGCGGGCCAAGAAAGAGAAGGGCAAGGTGACAAGCATGGGAGTGGCCCCCATGCCGCAGCTGGTTGCACAAGACATATGGCCCCATGGCTGCCGCCTGTAAATCAAGAACAGACTTGACTCCTTTCCACCTGGTTAAGTTAATGGTTAACAATCCCAGTTATCAGCTGGGACTTTGGTAGGACTGCTCTGGAGCCCTAATCTTTCCCATCCACTAGTGTGTCTGGAATCTGGGCTGATTGATACACAGCGGTCACAGAAGGACAGGATTTTGGCAGAACACAGAACTCTGGCTCTCTGGCTCCCTAAGCACTTGGGGAGTGTGTGTGTGTGACCCCCACAATTCTTCCTGCTCTCATCATTTTCAACTGTAACATAGAAGAAGATACACACCAACAGCAAAACAGTTGCAAGATTCGAGTAGCTATATCAGCAAAGGATGCAGTGTTGGAGGGTATTGTTAAATCCAGCTTCCAGCCTGATACCCAGCATACCCACTCACTGCCCAGGACCAAACCAGGATGAGAAGGAACTCATGGTGGCAGTGCTCTGAAACCCACCTGCTTAGGAAATTCTCACATTTTTGTTAGTTTGACTTCAGTAGGCCCACGGAGTTCGGTCTCTATTTAGTGGCATTCAGGTCTTTGGGTTGAGAATGAACAGAAATCCTGAGAGAGAGCTCTGGATGTTTCTTCAGGTACAAGGGAAGATCCTGCCTAAGTGTCTAGCAACATACATATCATAATGAATCTTTCGATGAGCCAGACGCTGTGCTGCACATTTACTGTGATACGTTACTTCATTTAATTTTACAACAACCTTTGTTCATGCCCCATATTTATAGAAAAATAAATTGTCCTAGTGAGGATCAGATACTTTCCCAGGATCACAAAGTTGAGGTGTGGCAGAACTAGGATTCTAACTCGAGCTTAGGGTCTATGTACCTTACAGATAGCATTCTCTTGCCACCCTATGGGTGGTCCAATGCATTTTTTGAAAAAAGAAAATTCTATAGAAATTCATTGGCCTTAATAGTAGAAGAGAGAACAAGTGAGTATGTTCCTGTTCAGTAGTTATTAATTTAAAAGGGGATATTCATTAAACAACATATAATTAGATTTGATAGACACAGAGAAGGTCCCCATAATTGTAACACTTATTGGCCTAGAACAACTCCTTATCTCCTATAGGAAGCCCCTTTCCCCCCTTCTAAGAAAGAGTGTCTCTCCTCACCCTACCTCCTTGACTCTTGCCAAGGGCCTGGACTTATGTCTTATTTCTATAGGGAAAAAATTGGACAAGTGGTTTGATGAATTATTTTTCTAATGTGAATCTAATGATATTAAGTCTTGCAAAACTTTTCAAAGGAATTACACGCATTTTTCATTTAACAATGTTCTTTTATTGAAAAAAATAAAATGAAGTGAAATTTAGATTTCCCAGGAAAAATAGAATATAAGCATCATGATCTGAGAAATCTCACTCTCCACCAATTGACAACTCAGACATCTTCTGATACAAATGCGTTATTATCCAAGAAAAGCAGCTGAAGAGCACTCGGGTTTCTAAGTATTTGCCCTTAAAAAAAAAAAAAAAAAGTTATTTATTTATTTTAGAAAGAGAGAGAGCATGAGAGGGAGGGGCGGAAGGAGAGAGAATCTCAAGCAGACTCCGCACTGAGTGGGAGACCCACGCAGGCCTACGGCTTGATCTCATGACCCTGAGATCAGGACCTGAGCGGAAACCAAGAGTTGAGTGCTCAGAGGACTGCACCAGCCAGGTCCCTCAGTGTTTGCATTTTAATAGGGGCCTCCTGAAGACCAAACTTTTCTAAACCCAAATAAAGAAATTGTGATGATAGAAGGTCCTGTGGGTGGCTGTTATGGATCATAGTCCTCATTTCCCTCAAAATCCTCAAAACTCCTGTACTTTTTCTGAGCTTCTTTTTTGGCACATGACCTTTTCCCCACATCACTGCAAAAAACATAAGCAATCAGAAGAGAACATCCAGAAATGCCGACCACATCCACCACATAACCGTGTGGATCCCCACAGATCCTGCCTTTTCTCCATTGCTGAGGATGAACTGTCTGTGCTTCTAAGTCCAAGCCCTGTATGTTATCATCCACTCTCAACAGCTCATTAACATCATTTCCTCTTTCCTATAGCACCATTGTTTTTTCCTTTTCTACTGGACTATTTCTCCCAGCATACAAATACGCTGTTATTTCTCCCATATTTAAAACAAAGCAAAATAAATAAAACAAGAGTCCCACTCTTGACCCCATACTCTTCCCTGACTGCTGCCACATTTCCCCATGACTCTTTATAGGAAATGGCATGGTATAGTTCTCTTTATTTACCAACTCTTATTCTCCTCCTCCAGCTTTCTCTTGAACCCATGGCATTCAAACTTTCATTTCTACCACATAAGGAAACAGCTCTTTTCAAAATAACCGATAAATAAATTCTCAGTTCTCTCTTACTTGACCCATCTGCAGTATTTAACCCAGCTGCTTTCTCCCTTCTCCTTCCAATACTTCCTTTACTTGGCTGCCAGGATCCCAAGCTCTTTGGTCATTCTTCTGTCTTCTCTGATAGTCTGTCTTTGTGTCCTCATACGTAAATGCTGGATGGCTCCCAGCCTGGTCCTTGGTCTTCTTCTCTTCTACATCTACACTCCCTTAGAGATCTCCTCCTATTTCATGGTTTTAAACTATCTTTACACAGATGTCCACTCTCCTTAACTCCAGACTTGTATAACCAACCACCTGCTTGACACCACACAGTTGTTTCAGTCCTGTCAACCTTAACCCATCAACTTGAACCTGCTCTTCACATGATCTTCCCTATTTCTGTAAATGACAGCTCCATCCATCCAGCTTCTCAGAGCAAGAACCTTGAAGTCAGGAAGTGAGAACAAAAATAGTAGCTATCTCATAGGGTTATTGCAAAGAGTAAATGAGTCAATATTTGTCAAATTTTGGAACAGTCCCTGGCATTTTAATTAGTATTACATAAACTTTTGTTAAATGATCAAAATTAATATTTATCTTTGGCTCCTCTCATTCTCTCACACCTTGTATCTCATCATTGGCTAATCTTGTTGCCTCTTCCTTGCAAAATATGGTCACTTCACATCGCCTCCATTGCTAACCCTGATCTAAACCATCCTTACCTCTTGCCTGGATTATTAGAATAACATCCTAGCTGGTCTACCAGCTTCTGTCTCTGTCCTACTATAATACATCTCAACATAGCAGCTAAAGTAAGCTCTTTACAGCAGAAGTCAGATTGTGTCACTTCTTTGCTCAACACCCTTCAGAGGCTTCAATTTCACGCAGAGTAAAATCAAAAGGCCTTAAGATGCCCTGCACGTCCCTTCATGCGCTGCAAGCCCAATCACGTCTACTTCTCCAAGCTTATCTCTACCACATAACCCCGTCCACGCTGTGCTACAACCAAACACTTGCCCTTCTTGCTCTTACATTAACATACAAGAAGGCCCTTCTTATAATCTTTTGTATATTGGGTTTTCTCTCTGCCTTCATTGCTTTCTCCCAGGTTAGCTGAGTGATTCCCTCCTTCATTTCCTTCAGATGTACTAAATGTCATCTTGTTAGAAAAGCTTTGGCTGTCCCTTCCACCTACAACGGTAACTGCCATTTCAGCATTTCCCTGTACCCCTTTCCTGCTTTTCAGGGCCCTGCAAAGTCCCTACATACTAAACGTCAGCAGCTATTTGTTCATTTGCTTTCTTCCTCAACTACAGCATGAGCGCCATGAGGGCAGGAACTGTACTTCCAGTAACTAGAATGTTTGGCACGGAGGAGACACTCAGTAAAAGTCGATTGAAGAATTAATGAGTGAAGCCCTAAATTAGCCCAAGAAACCGCATTTTGGAAAAATTCTGATACATGAGGTCCTTCATATTCAATTTTTGCTGAGGAAAAGAAAAAGATTACTTCTATGACTGTGAGTTAAAGTTGTCCAATTATAACTGGCAGAGAGCCTCGGCTTATGACTACTCGAGTGAGAAATGGCTTGTTTACGTGATGTGTCTCCCTCTTTGAAATCACCCTGACATCTGTCCTTGTAGGAACAAAGCTACAAGAGCCCAAAGTACCACCTAGTGGATGAAGGGCACAGCATGAGCAAAGACACAGACATGAAAAAGTGGGTCTAAAAGCTGCTTTGATGGAAACAGAGTAGATAAAAGAGAATAAATTGCAGCAAGAACATGCAGCAACTTGAATGCCAGGCTATAGATTATACAGTCCATGGAACATGTTTCACTTTCTAAAGCTCAATAGAATAAATTACTAAAAATTGATTGAGTGATCTTGAGGAGTTGTGCTCTAAAGAGAACATAATAAAGATACTCTTCTTCCCTATAGTAACTTCTATTGATAGAATTAAACACCTTGGACATTTTCAATTTTCTATGATATTTATATTGAGGTAAAGTTTATATACAGTAAAATTTACCTACTGTGGGGACGCCCAGCTGACTCAGTCAGAGGAGCGTGTGACTCTTGATCTCAGGGACATGAGTTTGAGACCCCCCATTGGGTGTAGAGATTACTTAAATAAGTAAATAAACTTTAAAACAAATTTATCTATTGTAAATTCACTAGCCCCCAATTAAATTTTTTGTAATTTTTTTGTAGTAAATTTTGTAATTTGTTTGTAGTAAATTTAGAGACATAAGCAAACACCACATCCACAGATTGAAGAAGTTCTCTTTGTTCTTAGTTCGTTGAGAGTTTTTAATAACGAATGGATAATCGGTTTTGTCAAATGTTTTTTTCTGTATCTGTTGAGATGATCAAGGGATGTCCTTTATATTTTAGGCTTATCTCTGGGTCTTAAACCGACTTTGCATTCTTAGGATAAATCCTACTTTATCTTAATTTTATATATTGCTGGATTCAATTTGCTAAAATAGTATTAATGATCATTGCATTTGTGTTTATGAAGGTTATTATTGGTCTGAGTTCTTTTATGTCTTTGACTTTGGTACCAGGGTGATCATAGTAATAATCATAAAATGAACTGGGGGTATTCTCTCTTCTACTTTTTATAAGATTTTGTGAAGGACTGCTATTATTTCTGTACATTGTAGCCAAAATTCACCAGTAAATTCTCTGGGTCTAGGCTTATCTGTGTGGGAAGATTTTTAATTACTAATACCATTTCTTTATTTGTTATAGATCTATTCCAATTTTCTACTTCTTCCTGAGTCTATTTTTGTAATTTGTGACATTCTATGAATTTGTTTATCTCATCTAAGTTGTCTAAGTTACTGTCATACAGTTGTTCATAATATTCCCTTATAATCCTCCTTAGTTTCTGGAGGGTTAGTAGTCATACTTTCCATTTCATTCCTGATTCCTTTCCTGATTCTTCTCTCTTTTTATCCTGGTCAATCTACACAAAGATTGACTTTGAATTTTCTTAATCATTAAAAAAAATTTTTCTTAATCATTAACAAAAAATTGGTTCCACTGATAATCTCTATTTTCCTTGTGTTTTTTATTTCATAGACTTCTGCCCTAATAGTTATTATTTACATTTGTCTATTTATTTGGGGTTTGCTTGCTTTTCTTTTCCTAATTTCTTAGTGAAACTTAGGTTATTGACTTGAAGGCTTTCTTCTTTTCTAATACAGATATTTAAAACTAAATTTCCTTCAAAGCACTACTTTAGCTGCATCTCTTAGATTTTGCTATGTTATACTTTAGTTTCATTAAGTTAAAATATTTTCTGATTTTCATTGTGATTTCTCCTTTGAGCCGTGGATTATTTAGAATTGTATTTTTAAATTTCCCAATACTTGGGAAGTTTCCAGATTTCTTTCTGTTGTTGATTTCTAGTTCTGTTGTGACTGGAAAGTGTACTTTGTAAGATCCTTACATTCTTAATCCTCTCAAATGTATTGAGACTTGTTTTAGGTCCCAACATATGGATGTTCCTGGTCTAACCACATGTGTTTGAAAGGATGTATATTCTGTGATTTTTGGGTAGAATGTCTCCATATGTCAGTGAGGGTGAGTTGGTTGATAGTGTTGTCAAGTCTCCTATATTCTTGCTTATCTTTTGTCTCATATTTCTATCAGTTATTGAGAATGAGGTATTGAAAACTCCAACCATAATTGTTGAGTTTTTCAATTTTATTAGATTTTATTTCATGCAACTTGAGACTCTATTGTTAGATGCATTTACATTTATAAGTATTATATTTTCCTAATGAAGTCACATAAAAGTCTCACCATTTTCTGTGTTTAAGATTATGTTGTCCTGACTCTGAGCTGTTGCTTCAATTTCCTTACAAGTCAAATAGAGTTACTAATACCTATTAGATTGTTGTAACAATTAGTAAGTACAATAGAGAATCTCTAGCACATTGCTAGGCAGGTAGCAAGAACTCAATGAATATCAAGCCCCTATCCATTTTTCCTTCTCTTCGTGTTATGGGAATGGGTAGAGTTGGCTTTGAAAATAATTCTAAAAAGGGCAACTGCTAGTATTACTTTTGTTTCTGTAAATATGGTTATACTCAATAGAAAAGTGGAACAAAGGGCATTAGGCAAGCTGATCACTGGGAACATGGCTTTATTTTTCATCACTGCAAGATGCTGGAGAGTAAATAGTATACTACTTTATTAGTTTCTGTACAGTTTCTGTGCACTATATCTCTCAATAAATATGAAATCAATCCACCAAACTTTCTTGGGCAACTTAGAAGTTATCTCAGTCTTGCTAGAGGCACCTCTCTTTAGGTGGTAAAGCTAGAAGAACAACGTGGGGAAGCATCTACCATATGAATTAAGATAATCAAAAATTAAAATTAAATACCAGTTATCCTTACAGTAAAGTGTTTCTGAAGGAGAACTCAATGAGGAAAGGAGAGTGAGGGCTTTTGGATGCTGGCAATGCATTTTTTTTTTTTTTAAATCTGCATTTGTTATCTGAGCAACATTTTTCTGTTCATGATTAAACTGGACATTTACATTTTAGGTGTCTTTTATTATGTGTTTTATATTCCAGATTTTAAAAGTTAAAAATAAATAATTTTCTTCAAATGAGTTAAGTGCTACGGGGGTGACTAGCTGCAGTTCTTGACTAGTAATGATTATAGTCCCCATTTAGTAAAAGCCTACCACGTAATGGGTATCATGCAGGGAGTTTCATACTCGTTATGTTGTTTAATCTGCCATGTACAGAATTATCAGCCATGTACTGTTACCCTCCGTCCAAAGATGAGGACATGGGGGATCTGAAAAGTTCATCCTTTGCCTAAACTCCCATAAAGAAAAAGTGCTATAGGTAGGATTAGATTTCAGGATTGTCTGATTTCAAAGCTGGCCCTCTACCTTCTGGGAGCCCGCTAGCAATTTGTGATTATCATACTGACAGAATTTCCCAGGAAAATGCACTTTATGTACTATTTTTGGTTTCTTTTTACTGACAAATTGAAAAAAAAGTGTTCCAGTATTGACCATAAAATCGCAGGTTGACTGCTATTTCACCACTTTAAGAAGTAGTCCAGATTGGAGCTAAGAAATACCCTTGAAGAGAAAAGAGATGTTAGCAAATTTTGACTTAATAAAATACCTCAGTTTGAGGTATTATGAACAAAATTTCTTTTCAAGAAGACAAAAAAAAAAAACCCTAGAAAGTTATTGTCCAATACAAAGTAAACAAAATATGACAAATTTTTGAGAGACTGATGACATACATATATAAGAAGAAAAGTATCCATTTGACCTTGACACTAGGAACATTCTCCTTCGAATAGTCCGGAAGTTATGACACTGGACCTGCAGATAAGCCTATTCATACTAACACATAATTTGGCACTTCTGTGAAAAGCACTTAGTCCTATTTATGTAAATGTAATTTGTTGGCTTTTAATTTTTAGAACAAATATATTCAAATCACAAAAATATAGACATAGTAACAAAGATAGCAATACTTACTGAACACTGATGATGATGATGGCAATGATGATGATGATGATGATAATTGATGGGCTAGTCTATCTTGTAAGCCCTTTTCATGCATTGACTGACTTATTTCTCACAAAATCACTATAACATAGCATATACTTTCCTGCCTTGATAATACAGATAAGGAAACAGCTACAGAAAATTTACTTTGCTTACCCAAATTTAATATGCTCGTGTTGGGGCTCCTGGGTGGCTCAGTTGGTTAAGCGTCCTACTCTTGGTTTCAGCTCAGGTCATGATCTCAGGGTCCTGGGATGGAGCCCCGTACTGGGCTCTGCCCTTAGCAGGGAGTCTGCTTGAGATTATTCTCCTTCTGCCCCTACCCCCACTCAGTGCTCGCTCTTTTTCTGTCTCTCTAAAATAAATATATATTTTTTAAATATGCCTATGTTAGGTGAAACTAGGTTCAAATGTAGCCAATCTGATACAGATCCTCTTCTCATGCTACAACACTATTACTGTTGTAGAACAATATATAAACATTATTAACCTTGAAAATGTGAAAGTAAATGCACGGTTGATAGAAACTGGGATTTGGGAAACAGAGAGGTGGTACCAAGGAAATCATAAGGGTGACTATATCCTCATCTTGCTTGGTTAGTATATTAGTTTTCCACTGCTGAATTACCACAGAGTTAGTGACTGAAAACAATACCCATTCATTACCTCATACTTCTTGTAGGTCAGAAGTCTTGGCATGGATTAACTGGGTTTTCTGCTCAGAGTCTCAACAGGCTGATATCAAGGAGTCAGTCTGTGATCTTATTGTAGGCTGGGGTCCTCTGCCCCTCACAGCTATTTTTATTTCATATAAGATGTCAGTGAGTATTAATTCAGACTAACTTTTTGTGTTAGTTTCTACGGCTGCAGTAAAAAATTACCAGAAGTGGGGTAGCTTAAAACAACAGAGACATGATCTCTCACAATTTACGGATCTGGAAGTCTGAAATCTGTTTCACCACACCAAAACCAAGGTGTCAGTGGGGTTGCATCCCCCAGAGGCTCTAGGGAGGAACCTACTTCTGGCCTCTTGAAGCTCTATTGGCTGTTGGCATTTGTTGGCTTGTGGGCCCACCATACCATTCTCTGGCACACTGTTTTTTAGTCTTCTGTGTCAAGTTATCTCTCTTCCTTATGAGAATGTATATGATTACATTAGGTTCCACTCAGATAAGGCAGAATAATCTCCCCAGCTCAAAATTCTTAATTTGATCACATCTATAAAGTCTTTTCTTTTTTTTTAACCGTATAAAGTAACATTCATAGGGTCAAGGGACTATCTTTGGGGGTCAATATTCAATCTTCCATATTTTCGTTCGTGAGATGTTTAATCATTGAGCTAAGTTTCTACTGTCTATTCAAAAGAAGCAACTATCTCTGAGGTAAAAATAAGGTGTTCAAATCTAACTTTTTTAGGGCTCTGGAATCACTATGAAAGTAAAATATAGGATGGCAGAAACTATCCACATTTTCCAGTGCTAGGTAGTTTGCTTAATTATGGTAGCTTCTTTTACTATTTTATGTATACTCTCCCTACCTTATTTAGTATTTGACATCTGCCTTTTTACTCTTTTTAAAATATTTTGTCTTCCGTTATATCTTTAAGTTGATGGGGGATAAATATGATGAGCTGAAAAAAAAAACGTATCTACAAAGTAACATGTTTTCATTTATTTTTTGTTAAGAGCTACTCTGCTGAAGTCCTTCAATTTTCTTCAGACATTAATTTTTTTTTAAAGGGACTTTTTTGACTTTTAAACATATTTTGTGGGTATGCAGTCTCTGTTTACTTGTAGTCTGAAGAATGCCTCTAATCACCAGGTGTTTAAAACTCTATCCTTCTACAAAAATAATATTATGTCATATTAGCCAAGTTAGACATAATCCCACAGAATTCATAATAAAAATCATGTCCCCTTTCTCTCATATTTGTCTTGCCTTTTCTTAAAATTTGTGAAAGAAAAGGAAGAGAGAAAGAGAGAAAAAGTAAGCCACATAGAAAAGGAATATTTGGAGGAGTTTCACAGGTCAACACCCCAAAACATCTATTTGCCCAAGCTCTGCCACTGACTGGGTCTTCCAAGGTGGTGCCAATGTCCCAGAGCAGAGAGAGACCACTGTGGTTAAGCAAGTGGCTAAAACTGAAGGTTCTCGTCTGGATCTCAGAGGGAGACCTGGTACTCTGTGCAAATATGGATGAATCCTGCCACTTGTGAATCACTGATTATTGGTTTCCTCAACCAAGTCTTGCCTCGTCTTAATGAATACGTAAGTTCTAGGGACTCAATGAGAAAGATACTGTTTTCTCTCTCCTGTTGTGTGTCTGTTCTAATCAATTCAAAATATCTTAAGAGTTGGTTGACTCTGACAGATTAATGTCCAGCATGACTTGCATGTGGAGGGTGTTGTTCCCTCTCAGGTGTTAGTTTTACAAAAGGGCTTCGAGAAAACACTTGCCTGATTTTCCAACCTATCCCTTCCTTTGCAGCGCTGAGAAACTGTTCATCCTTCTAAATATTAAATCTGAAGTGACATTCAATTATAAAAACATGATATATTTTCATATCCTTAACTTGGTTTCTACCCTAACCACGTGTCTTCCCTGTGTTTGTGTGTGTGTCTATGCATCTGCCCCAGAGGGGAAGGAGGAATGGGAAATGGGATAAACATAGGTCACATCACTGCTTGCACACACTCTGGTGGCTCCCAAGCTCCTCCTGTGGTCTACAAGCCCCTCTGTGATCTGACCCCAGCTTCCTCCTCTTTCAGATCGAATAGCAGCCTGTTCCTCCAACACTGTGATCAAGCTCTTCTCTTAGTTCTCCTGATGGCCTAACTTTACCCCTGGGCATTAATCCTTACTGTTGCTTCTACCTGGAATGCTTTTTCTACCCATTGCATGGCTCACCCTTTCTTTTTACTGAGGTCCCAGATCACATGGTATGTCCCCAAAGAGGACTTCCCTTCTCACCCAGTATTACCCCGACCCTTAACTCTCTCCCGTAAGAATATTCTCAGGAATACTCAGCACTCTCTAAAATGTTCAGTTTATTTGCTTATATTTTCATTTTCTGTTTCTTCCACATGAATGTAAGCTTTATTGATCCCTATACACCTGGATCCTGGAATGAAGACTATTATGAAGTATGTATTGCATAAGCACATATTGGAGACTTGAGTCTTTTTTTTTTTTTTTTAAATTTTTTATTTTTTATAAACATATATTTTTATCCCCAGGGATACAGGTCTGTGAATCACCAGGTTTACACACTTCACAGCACTCACCAAAGCACATACCCTCCCCAATGACCATAATCCCACCCCCTTCTCCCAAACCCCCTCCCCCCGGCAACCCTCAGTTTGTTTTGTGAGATTAAGAGTCACTTATGGTTTGTCTCCCTCCCAATCCCATCTTGTTTCATTTATTCTTCTTCTACCCACTTAAGCCTCCATGTTGCATCACCACTTCCTCATATCAGGGAGATCATATGATAGTTGTCTTTCTCTGCTTGACTTATTTCGCTAAGCATGATACGCTCTAGTTCCATCCATGTTGTTGCAAATGGCAAGATTTCATTTCTTTTGATGGCTGCATAGTATTCCATTGTGTATATATACCACATCTTCTTGATCCATTCATCTGTTGATGGACATCTAGGTTCTTTCCATAGTTTGGCTATTGTGGACATTGCTGCTATAAACATTCGGGTGCATGTGTCCCTTTGGATCACTACATTTGTATCTTTAGGGTAAATACCCAATAGTGCAATTGCTGGGTCATAGGGCAGTTCTATTTTCAACATTTTGAGGAACCTCCATGCTGTTTTCCAGAGTGGCTGCACCAGCTTGCATTCCCACCAACAGTGTAGGAGGGTTCCCCTTTCTCCGCATCCTCGCCAGCATCTGTCATTTCCTGACTTGTTGATTTTAGCCATTCTGACTGGTGTGAGGTGATATCTCATTGTGGTTTTGATTTGTATTTCCCTGATGCCGAGTGATATGGAGCACTTTTTCATGTGTCTGTTCGCCATCTGGATGTCTTCTTTGCAGAAATGTCTGTTCATGTCTTCTGCCCATTTCTTGATTGGATTATTTGTTCTTTGGGTGTTGAGTTTGCTAAGTTCTTTATAGATTCTGGACACTAGTCCTTTATCTGATATGTCGTTTGCAAATATCTTCTCCCATTCTGTCAGTTGTCTTTTGATTTTGTTAACTGTTTCCTTTGCTGTGCAAAAGCTTTTGATCTTGATGAAATCCCAGTAGTTCATTTTTTCCCTTGCTTCCCTTGCCTTTTGCGTTGTTCCTAGGAAGATATTGCTGCGGCAGAGGTCGAAGAGGTTGCTGCCCGTGTTCTCCTCAAGGATTTTGATGGATTCCTTTCGTACATTGAGGTCCTTCATCCATTTTGAGTCTATTTTTGTGTGTGGTGTAAGGAAATGGTCCAATTTCATTTTTCTGCATGTGGCTGTCCAATTTTCCCAGCACCATTTATTGAAAAGGCTGTCTTTTTTTTTTTCCATTGGACATTCTTTCCTGCTTTGTCGAAGATTAGTTGACCATAGATTTGAGGGTCTATTTCTGGGCTCTCTATTCTGTTCCATTGATCTATGTGTCTGTTTTTGTGCCAGTACCATGTTTGTCTTGATGATGACAGCTTTGTAATAGAGCTTGAAGTCCGGAATTGTGATGCCACCAACGTTGGCTTTCTTTTTCAATATCCCTTTGGCTATTCGAGGTCTTTTCTGGTTCCATATAAATTTTAGAATTATTTGTTCCATTTCTTTGAAAAAGATGGATGGTACTTTGATAGGAATTGCATTAAATGTGTAGATTGCTTTAGGTAGCATAGACATTTTCACAATATTTATTCTTCCAATCCAGGAGCATGGAACATTTTTCCATTTCTTTGTGTCTTCCTCAATTTCTTTCATGAGTACTTTATAGTTTTCTGAGTATAGATTCTGTGTCTCTTTGGTTAGGTTTATTCCTAGGTATCTTATGGTTTTGGATGCAATTGTAAATGGGATTGACTCCTTAATATCTCTTTCTTCTGTCTTGCTGTTGGTGTAGAGAAATGCAACTGATTTCTGTGCATTGATTTTATATCCTGACACTTTACTGAATTCCTGTATAAGTTCTAGCAGTTTTGGAGTGGAGTCTTTTGGGTTTTCCACATATAGTATCATATCATCTGCGAAGAGTGATAATTTGACTTCTTCTTTGCCGATTTGGATGCCTTTAATTTCCTTTTGTTGTCTGATTGCTGACGCTAGGACCTCTAGTACGATGTTGAATAGCAGTGGTGATAATGGACATCCCTGCCGTGTTCCTGACCTTAGCGGAAAAGCTTTCAGTTTTTCTCCATTGAGAATGATATTTGCGGTGGGTTTTTCATAGATAGCTTTGATGATATTGAGGTATGTGCCCTCTATCCCTACACTTTGAAGAGTTTTGATCAGGAAGGGATGTTGTACTTTGTCAAATGCTTTTTCAGCATCTATTGAGAGTATCATATGGTTCTTGTTCTTTCTTTTATTGATGTGTTGTATCACATTGACTGATTTGCGGATGTTGAACCAACCTTGCAGCCCTGGAATAAATCCCACTTGGTCGTGGTGAATAATCTTTTTAATGTACTGTTGAATCCTATTGGCTAGTATTTTGTTGAGTATTTTCGCATCTGTGTTCATCAAGGATATCGGTCTATAGCTCTCTTTTTTGGTGGGATCCTTGTCTGGTTTTGGGATCAAGGTGATGCTGGCCTCATAAAATGAGTTGGGAAGTTTTCCTTCCATTTCTATTTTTTGGAACAGTTTCAGGAGAATAGGAATTAGTTCTTCTTTAAATGTTTGGTAGAATTCCCCCGGGAAGCCGTCTGGCCCTGGGCTTTTGTTTGTTTGGAGATTTTTAATGACTGTTTCAATCTCCTTACTGGTTATGGGTCTGTTCAGGCTTTCTATTTCTTCCTGGTTCAGTTGTGGTAGTTTATATGTTTCTAGGAATGCATCCATTTCTTCCAGATTGTCAAATTTATTGCCGTAGAGTTGCTCATAGTATGTTCTTATAATAGTTTGTATTTCTTTGGTGTTAGTTGTGATCTCTCCTCTTTCATTCATGATTTTATTTATTTGGGTCCTTTCTCTTTTCTTTTTGATAAGTCGGGCCAGGGGTTTATCAATTTTATTAATTCTTTCAAAGAACCAGCTCCTAGTTTCGTTGATTTGTTCTATTGTTTTTTTTGTTTCTATTTCATTGATTTCTGCTCTGATCTTTATGATTTCTCTTCTCCTGCTGGGCTTAGGGTTTCTTTCTTGTTCTTTCTCCAGCTCCTTTAGGTGTAGGGTTAGGTTGTGTACCTGAGACCTTTCTTGTTTCTTGAGAAAGGCTTGTACCGCTATATATTTTCCTCTCAGGACTGCCTTTGTTGTGTCCCACAGATTTTGAACCGTTGTATTTTCATTATCATTTGTTTCCATGATTTTTTTCAATTCTTCTTTAATTTCCCGGTTGACCCATTCATTCTTTAGAAGGATACTGTTTAGTCTCCATGTATTTGGGTTCTTTCCAAACTTCCTTTTGTGGTTGAGTTTCTAGCTTTAGAGCATTGTGGTCTGAAAATATGCAGGGAATGATCCCAATCTTTTGATACCGGTTGAGTCCTGATTTAAGACCGAGGATGTGATCTATTCTGGAGAATGTTCCATGTGCACTAGAGAAGAATGTGTATTCTGTTGCTTTGGGATGAAATATTCTGAATATATCTGTGATGTCCATCTGGTCCAGTGTGTCATTTAAGGCCTTTATTTCCTTGCTGATCTTTTGCTTGGATGACCTGTCCATTTCAGTGAGGGGAGTGTTAAAGTCCCCTACTATCATTGTATTATTGTTGATGTGTTTCTTTGATTTTGTTATTAATTGGTTTATATAGTTGGCTGCTCCCACATTGGGGGCATAGATATTTAAAATTGTTAAATCTTCTTGTTGGACAGACCCTTTGAGTATGATATAGTGTCCTTCCTCATCTCTTATTATAGTCTTTGGCTTAAAATCTAATTGATCTGATATAAGGATTGCCACTCCTGCTTTCTTCTGATGTCCATTAGCATGGTAAATTCTTTTCCACCCCCTCACTTTAAATCTGGAGGTGTCTTCGGGCTTAAAATATGTTTCTTGGAGGCAACATATAGATGGGTTTTGTTTTTTTATCCATTCTGATACCCTGTGTCTTTTGACAGGGGCATTTAGCCCATTCACATTCAGGGTAACTATTGAGAGATATGAATTTAGTGCCATTGTATTGCCTGTAAGGTGACTGTTACTGTATATGGTCTCTGTTCCTTTCTGATCTACCACTTGTAGGCTCTCTCTTAGCTTAGAGGACCCCTTTCAATATTTCCTGTAGAGCTGGTTTGGTATTTGCAAATTCTTTCAGTTGTTGTTTGTCCTGGAAGCTTTTAATCTCTCCTTCTATTTTCAATGATAGCCTAGCTGGATATAGTATTCTTGGCTGCATGTTTTTCTCGTTTAGTGCTCTGAAAATATCATGCCAGCTCTTTCTGGCCTGCCAGGTCTCTGTGGATAAGTCAGCTGCCAATCTAATATTTTTACCATTGTATGTTACAGACTTCTTTTCCCGGGCTGCTTTCAGGATTTTCTCTTTGTCATTGAGACTTGTAAATTTTACTATTAGGTGACGGGGTGTGGGCCTATTCTTATTGATTTTGAGGGGCATTCTCTGAACCTCCTGAATTTTGATACTCGTTCCCTTTGCCATATTGGGGAAATTCTCCCCAATAATTCTCTCTAGTATACCTTCTGCTCCCCTCTCACTTTCTTCTTCTTCTGGAATCCCAATTATTCTAATGTTGTTTCGTCTTATGGTGTCACTTATCTCTCGAATTCTCCCCTCATGGTCCAGTAGCTGTTTGTCCCTCTTTTGCTCAGCTTCTTTATTCTCTGTCATTTGGTCTTCTATATCACTAATTCTTTCTTCTGCCTCATTTATCCTAGCAGTGAGAGCCTCCATTTTTGATTGCACCTCATTAATAGCTTTTTTGATTTCACCTTGGTTAGATTTTAGTTCTTTTATTTCTCCAGAAAGGGCTTTTATATCTCTCGAGAGGGTTTCTCTAATATCTTCCATGCCTTTTTCGAGCCCGGCTAGAACCTTGAGAATTGTCATTCTGAACTCTAGATCTGACATATTACCGATGTCTGTATTGATTAGGTCCCTAGCCTTCGGTACTGCCCTCTTGTTCTTTTTTTTTGTGTTGAATTTTTACGTCTTGTCATTTTGTCCAGATAAGAGTAAATGAAGGGGCAAGTAAAATACTAAAAAAGGTGGCAACAACCCCAGGAAAATATGCTTTAACCAAATTAGAAGAGATCCAAAATCGTGAGTGGGGAGAAAGGGATAAAAAGAGGTTCAAAAAGGAAGAAAGAAAAAAAAAAAAAAAAAAAAGAAAAGAAAAAAAAAAAAAAAAAAAAAAAAAAAAGAAAAGAAAAGAATTTTTTTAAAAAAAAACACCTAAGAAAAATGTAAAAAATATATATATATATATTAGATAAACTAGTAAAAAATCGTTAAAAAAGAAAAAGGTAACAGTTAAAAAAAAAAATTTTACCCGAAGGTGAGAAAAAAAAAAAAATGAAAAAGAAAAAATTAAATTAACTGCAAGACTAAAAAAAAATCACAGGAAAAAAGCCATGAGTTCCGTGCTTGGCTTTCTCCTCCTCTGGAATTCTGCTGCTCTCCTTGGTATTGAAACCGCACTCCTTGGTAGGTGAACTTGGTCTCGGCTGGATTTCTTGTTGATCTTCTGGGGGAGGGGCCTGTTGTATTGATTCTCAAGTGTCTTTGCCCCAGGCGGAATTACACCGCCCTTACCCGGGGCCGGGGTGAGTAATCCGCTCGGGTTTGCTTTCAGGAGCTTTTGTTCCCTGAGCGCTTTCCGTAGAGTTCCAGAGGACGGGAATACAAATGGCGGCCTCCTGGTCTCCGGCCCGGAGGAGCCGAGAGCCCAGGGCCCCACTCCTCAGTGCGCCGTCAGAGAACAGCGCCCAGTTACTCCCGGCTGCCTGACCTCCGGCCGCGCTCCGAGCTCACCGAGCCTGCGACCGGTTCAAGGTAACCCCGAGCTGCGAGCTTACTGTCGGCTCTGTCTCTGTAGCCGGCTTTCCCGTTTCAATACCCGCAAGCTCTGCGACACTCAGACACCCCCGATCCTTCTGTGACCCTGCGGGACCTGAGGCCACGCTGACCCCGCGTGGGCTTCGCCCCGGTTTAGCCTCTGGCGCGATGTCCCTCGGCGGAACAGACTTTTCAAAGTCCTGATTTTGTGCGCGGTTGCTCCGCCGCTTGCCGGGAGCCGGCCCCTCCCCCCGGGGTCTATCTTCCCGTCGCTTTGGATTCACTTCTCCGCCGGTCCTACCTTTCAGAAAGTGGTTGTTTTTCTGTTTCCAGAATTGCTGTTCTTCTTCTCTTCGATCTGCCGATGGATTTTCAGGTATTTGCAATCTTTAGATAAGCTATCTAGCTGATCTCCGGCTAGCTGAAGCAGTCTCAGCTTGCTACTTCTCCGCCATCTTGACTCCTCCCCCCCAGACTTGAGTCTTTTATATTTCCTTCCCTTCTTGCTTTGTTTTTTAATTTTGTGACCAAGAGGTACAGGAGTTCTGGAGCAGCTCAGAGCATTCCAAGTATGGATCCAGGTATAATAAAAGGTGCCTTCGGGCGGAAGATCAGGGAAGCACTTGGAGTGCTAGGATCTTGAACACTTGGGGATTTGGAGGTGAATCCTGCCCCTCCACCCACCACTTTCCCATCCACCCACACCAACCTCAGCTGGCCTAGCCTGGCCAAGAAACATCTTTCTGGTCACCTCTTCCCCCCAAAGACACTTGCAATATGGAGCACATACATCATTTAATCATCTGGGTGCTCTTGGCCACTTCCAATAGATGTACTTCGGAACAGCATGTGTAAGCAAGCTGGAAAGATGGCACAGGCTTCTACAGGCGGGCAATGCACACCCCTGCCCTGTTCCAGCCCTGGAAGGGCTGCTTTGCTGAGTCACTCTGGTAAGGCCAGGCAGAGGAGACGGCTGCAGGGACAGCCTCCTTTCTGGAGCTGTTTTCCTGGCCTCAGAGGAGGAGAGCCAAAATGGAAACTTCTAGCTAAATAGAACTGAAAGGTGGGGAGCAAGGACAGTGGTGGTCCTGGCTTTCTGCCCTCGGTTAAATTACTTTTATTATTGCTCAATTCGAGTTAGGTTAAAAGCAGATAGATTGTCTTTTTCCTCTTTTTGCTCCTTCCAGTAGGTATCCAAAAGTCTAAAAATTGATATAATTTAAAGTTAATGAAAAGAAAGTTCAGCAGCTGCATCAGATTTCATGCCATTCTTTCCCTCTCTTCAGTCTGGCCTCCCCCAGCCCCTGCAGCCTTCTGTTGTGTGGCCAAGGGCACCGCACCGAGCAGAGCCCATTCTGAGGCATGGCAGGCTTCCCCGTGGTTCAGTCCACAGTAGCAACTCACTGCGCAGAAGGCAAGTGGGAGTCCTGTGCTTTGCTCAAGTTGAGTAGGTGAAGAATATTTCTAATTGTTCTGAAGGCACAACCTATGATGGTGCTCATTCCTGTTTTACATACTGTCTCCAACCCAAGACCTGACTCTAATCTAAAAGTCTTAAGTCTACTGGAGAGGTTTCTAAGAAAGCACATTCTGGAAACTGTTCTCTATTTTGAATGCATACATTAATGGTTTAAAAAAATTATACATAGATATAGGAAAAAGGATTTTCCAGTGTCAAGTCAGGCCATGACTGTGTTGATTTCCTAAGTACCTGGTCAAATATAATAAAACAATTCCCCTCCTCTTCCATCTTTGGCCCAGATTTTCAGATCAGCTGGGAAACAGGGTTGATAATAGGTAATGATAATGCTAAGCATAGATTATGCCCTTAGAATGTTCCGGCACTCTTTCCAGCACATTATAAATACGAAGTCATGTAACTGTCACAACAACCCTGTGGTAGGTTGCTTTTATTACTCTCATTTTATGAATTAAGGAAATTAGGGATAGAGGAATTAAGGAATTTGTCCAAGAGTCTAGAGCTAGTAAATGGTAGCAAAACCTAGACATGGACCCCAGGCAATCTGACCATTTCTGGGGTCTGTTTTTAACCAAGGTAAACAGGAAGCTCCCTTGGGGATTCCAGTCACCAATGTCATATAATCACCACCATATGCAGGCTCTCAAAGAAAGAGGCTGCTTTGGCCACCCCCTCAGTATTCCTACTAACATTTATAGCTACTCTCCTTCAAACTCTTGGGTTACCATGAGTCACCTTTTTCATTTCATTATTTCCATTCCTTCAGGGTCACTGAGGTTGAGATCGGATAAGTAAATTTTATTTTATTCTTTAAAAAAAATGCATAGGAGAAATGTCCCGGAATACACTGGCAACATGAATGTGGAGTTTTCACCCTGTCCCTGGCCGTGCCTAGCCTCCATAAGAATACCGAGCAGGGGTTTGCAACTTGTCAAAATAAGAGTGTGTAATTGCAGACCCCAATCAAACGGTGAAATATTTTAAAATAATTTGGCAAAGAATAAAGAAAAACATCGGGAAGGAAATTTGTGCCAGTTTTGAGTCAAATGTTTACATTAAAAAGGTAAGAGAGAGAGAGAGAGACAGACATTGAGTCACATGACCTTGAGCAAATCGCTTCCTCTCATCTGGGCTTCAGTTTGTTCTTCTATGAAATGAGTGAGTTGGACAACAAGGATTTTTTCCAGCTCTAATACAATGATTTTAAGATAAGACATAAATATTAAGGGAAAGGTTTGGGAGTAAACAAAGAGATTCATAAAACATTTTTTCCCCTTTTTATATTTTCCTTTTTTTGGTAAAACAGTAATACATAACTTTTGACTGTAAATAATCAGATTCAAAATTTACATCTTAAGAGCAGAAAAACATTTCTCCCTTTTGCCTTATGTCAAGGGCCATGACTGCCCTGGGAGAGAAAAGCACAAATATTTAGTGTGATTGGAAGTATAATCCGGGGGTGGAAGAGAAATATTATTCCTGAAAAACATTTAAAAATTGGATAATTTCATTTAAAAACCCATCTGAAGCCTAATTGCTCTTACAAAAGAGTATAGGAATCTTCAGTAAATCTTAGGCTCCCATACAACACTGGTGCCTATCTTAGAGTCACTCTGACCTTCCAACTCTTCTTCATCCAGAACCACTTTTGTGTCATAGGAGGAAAGAGTACAAAAAGATACAGGCAGATGTCCAAAGGCTCTTATGCTAATGTCTCTTTGGTCCATTCCCACTGGTGGTGGTGTTTCTTCCTCAGCACGAAAGAAAAGCAGAGGAAGAGAATAAACTTGGAGCAAAAGGGGAGGTAGTTTGAAGTCAAGTGCAGTGTAGACCATGTCTCCTTTTTGATATCAGAGTTCTACTACTGTCAAAGCAATGGGTGTGGCTTGGAGTGTCTGCTTGTGGTCAGATGAGATCCTATTACATTTCTTCTTAAGGCAAGAAAGTCACCTCTCCTCCAACAGGATGGTTTGCTCATGTCTGTATTTCGTTTCTATTTTTAATTCACAGGCATGCTGTGAATCTGAATCTCGTCTATCTTAGCTCTTCAGAGTACCCAAGATGTCAATTTATAGAACTCTGCATTTAGGTCTGGACTAAGGAAGCTTGCATTTTGGGCCCACTTCTGGGACCAGCCCCAGGGGCCTCTGGCACAGGCAATGTGCCACTGAAGACAGCTTTGGACAAGTCTTCTGCTGGTTTTATCTCTTGGATTCCAGTACTGACCTTGGCTATTTGAACATGGATCCATCAAATGCAAGGATCCCAATTTGCTCCAAACCATTCTATTTTCACATAAAGGTCCCTACCAGGATGTTCCTCAAATCCTGCCCCTATAGGGAGCCTGAGGTCCTGCTGCTGGGCAGGGTTCAACTAGGGGATGGTATGAAGAAATGACTCTGCCAGCTAGCTTTGAGGTCAGATCTATCTGTGCAAACACTTAATTCATAAGCCTGCCAGTGTCTCCAAAGCAGAAAGGTTGGGTTTGCCCTTCCCAGTATGCCTGGGCTACTACTAAAGCTCTTTGTTACCTTTTTACTCCCTTAAAGTCTACATGAGGCATTTGGTATAGGCCTGTAGTCTCCTGTATCTGTGGGAGTAGGGAAGAAGCCCACAGGATAACTCTGGGCCCTAAAATTCTTACGCTGGCCCTTGCATGTCACTCCCCCCGGTCAGTGAGCCTCAGGGCTCCCAGATGCCAGGACTCTGAAGCTCCCGTTTACCCACTGAGTAGAGATCATGGCTGGGGAACAAATACAAGAGAATTATCTACATTATACTTCCCATGCTTACAAGAGGCAGGGGGATGACTGTTCTGTACATCGGCTGTTAAAGATAGAGACTACTAATTTGTGTGTTTCTTCAAAGTTCTTTGCTCTAGAAATTTGAGGTTACCAGTTTTCCTGGTTTCCTAATGAATTTCAATTTGTTGACAGTTCATACTCAACATCAAACACTTACATAGTATTACTCACAAGCACTCTTTCTGAACCTATTACAGATAATCATCCCTTCACTCATTCATTCACTCTTCACAAATACCCAATGATTATCTTTCAAAAAAACTGAGGCAGGGAGGTACAGAGAGAGTTGGTGGTTTGCTCCTGGCCAGGTATGCCCAAGAATCAAGTATGATTCCGAAACTCTACTCTTAATGGCCATAATATACGGACTCTCAAACATACATGGACACTGAATTCAAAGCGTTCTTAAAAAATCATTCTGAGATTTTCCAAGCCCAGTTAAAGAGGACCATGGTGTTGAATGTTATTTGTATGTACGTGCTTAAAATATGTAGTCTATATTGAAAGAATTTTTAACTTTAATTTTTTTTTTTTACTATTTTATTTATTTATTTGACACACAGAGAGAGGGAAACAGCAAGCACAAGCAGAGGGAGAGGGCGGTAGGGGAGAAGCAGACTCCCTGCTGAGTGAGGAGCCTAATGTGGGACTGGATTCCAGGAGCCCGAGATGACCCAAGCCGAAGGCAGAGGCTTAACCAACACCCGCCCAGATGCCCCTTAGTTTGTATTTTTGTTGCTAACTTGAAGTGATAATTTATTGATACTTTAATTCTACTTTCTAGGGCTGGCCCCTTAACTTCTCTTTTTTTGATTCTGTCTCCAAAATTCCTAAGCCAGAAGTATTTTTAGACATAGAAGAGGCCGAGGGACATGTAAGAAAGGATGACAATACAATTAGAAGTCTGTTGGCTTGGTAAATTCCCAGGAATTCCAGTTGAAAGAACTGTTTTTCTTAGGGCTTTTAGGTAAGGTTTGAAAAAAAAAAATTCTAAGAGATTTGTGTACCTTTTTATTAATAACTCTTAGATAAAGTTATTTAATATTCTATAGAGATAGGGATTCTACAAGTTCCATTGGTAATCGCTTCCATACTTTACACATTTGTGGTTAGGAATTTCTTCCTAATGTCTCTTCTAAATCCTTCCTACATAGCAAATTAGCATTTAAAAAAATTTATTATTATTATTTATTTATTACTTGGTTTTTTTTTTTAAGAGAGACAGGGAGAGAGAGAATCTTAAGCAGCCTCCATACCCAGCAGGAAGCCCAACACATGCTTGATCTCACCACCTTGAGATCATGACCTGAACAGAAATCAAGAGTCAGACTTGCTTAACAAACTGAGCCCCCCATTCCCCCCAAGTTCCCCCAACACCACCACCACCACCACCACTCCTCCCCACCCCTGCCCCGCACCCTATCCTGTTAGCATTTAAAAGGAAAACAGAGCTCACTGCCTTCTGAACTATTCTTATATGAGTTCCCATCCATTTTTTAATGCATTCCAATAAAAGGGCAACTACCCAGTTTTTTCACTTGAGGTCCACTTGAACTCCACCTTGTCTCCTGGAAATAGGAAACCAAAGAGGATTTATTCTTATTCTTATTCTTATTCTTATTCTTATTCTCGTTCTTATTATTTCAAAGCTGCTGTTTCCAGCTTATGGGTCTTACAACTCTGCCGTGTCATGTAGGGAAGCAGCTTCTGCAAGCCGCTTGAGCTTCAGAGATCCTTGTGGAAATCGCTCTTGGAAACCCAGAAGGGAAGCTCCTTTGTACTCTCAGCTTTTTCCAGCTCAGTGAGCCCAACAGGACGAGACGTGAGCCACATGAGTCCCAGAACTCAGCAGGGCGACATTTCACCCATGCTCAGTCTGGCTGCTGCGGTCCAGAGATCCAGGCGTGGAACTTGGTGGATCGGTCCGTGACGCTGAAGTGTTGAGGGAAGTGGGACGGGCAGCTGTCGCCAGCTGTCACCTTTTCCCTCTGTGCTTCCTGGGTAAGCTTCCCAAGATGGTTGGAAATGGCTGCACTTCACCAAGTTCTGGGCCCCCTTTTTGAGAGCTTCGGGGAAGACTCGCAGGCCACGGAGCAGGGGAAGAAATGTGCTTCCAACTGGAGCTAATCACGTAGCTGGTCCCCGATGAGAAAATGTCTGCTGCTGCAGAAAGCAATCAGG
Organism: Mustela putorius furo; assembly: GCF_011764305.1. NCBI lineage: Eukaryota > Metazoa > Chordata > Mammalia > Carnivora > Mustelidae > Mustela > Mustela putorius. The sequence goes on along the minus strand of NW_025422368.1, from coordinate 22,827,042 downwards.
AAGGGTCTTCGGGGACCCTTGAAAGACTATGAGATCCACCGGGAAGAGAGCGGGCTGGAGGAGGCTGGCCCCATCTCTGCAGCTCCTCTCCCCAGGGCTGCTCTGGCGGCCGAGCTAGATGAAAATGTCACCTAAGCAGACTGTTTTTTTTTTTTTTTTTTTTCCATCCTGGTATATACCACTGCCTTAGACAGTGAAAACTCCTTGGCAACACCAGGCAGACGGAGCTTCTTTTCATTTTTAATTGAATCCTAAGAGGTATGTTTTTTTTTTTTTTTCTAGAGGTGCCAGCTTAAAGTAATTACTAGAATTCCCAACTGGGCTAATCAGAGATTCATAGAAAATAAGGTGGAAGAGAAGACCCGTGGGTCTCTCTCATTCTGCTTGGAAGGCTCTCACAGTCCAGGGCAGTGGTCATCGTTCTTGGCACTGTGGACCCTTAACAAGAGCTTCGAAATAAATCCCTGCCCTGGGAGGGAAGAGAAACTGATTTCCCTCCCTGGGAATCTCTCCTCTGATGACCAGACACCTTCCATTTTCATCAGCTGTTTATCAAAATCAGATTAGGAAAAGAATCATCTGATCAGCACTGTGTATGCCTGTCTCAAGCCCGAGTTACAGATGACTCTCCCACGGGCTGCTCAAGCAGAGTACCGTGACCCACAGATAAACCAGGCTTTGCATTTCCGGCAACTTGTCCTGAACTTATGATTCTCCCCCAAAAGACAACCATCATTAAAGTCTCATTGTTATTATTGATCTGAGTCAGATAGGTGATTAGCCCCATGGGAGCTGTGGCTCTGTGGTAAGAGATTGTATATTTCTGATAAGTCAGAAGTCACTAACGGGTTATTTTGAGCTCTCCCAAGTGGAAGACAATGGAGTATTTAGTAGGTTGTGCAGTTACGTAAGACATCTCTTTCCAAACAAAGAGGGGGCAGGATACCCAGCCAAAGGCTTGAGCACGGGAGGCTGTGTGGTCTGGTAGTTCCAGGGAGAGACGTGGGGCCAGGCCTTCCTGGGTTCAGCTACCAGCCGAGACTCTGACTCAGGGGGAGCAGAGCCAAGTCTCTTGGCTTGAGGCGGATAGACTATAAAACCCAGGAGAGAGAAAACCGCAGGTCTGTGCTCAAGGACTCTGGGGGAAAAGCACATTTTGGAAATTAAAAAAAAAAAAAAAAAGATTGCTCTGTTAAGTTACAATTTGGGAATTTTTCAACAAGAAATGAGCATTTTTCTTGCTTATGGCCTGACACGTCCTCTTCTGGGCAGCAGTGTGAAGCCAAGCCAGTGTCTGAGGGTGTTCTGTGTGGGATGAATAGAGAACCCCGGGGGTCTGAGCAAAGTTAGTCAACCTTGGTGAGTTCTCACAAGTAATGCTCAGGGAGCCCGGCATTACCCTCAGGGGCAGAGAGGTTCTGCATGAATTCTTCTACCCCCTCTCCCCACTTTTTTTTTTTTTTTTTTAAACACACTCATTCTGCCTTCCACATTAAATGCCCTCTGAAATCACAGGAGGAAAACCCCTTCCCTTAGACGTCTGGATGCTTCCCTTCAGCCAGTCTGAGCTGAGATTTGCTCAGCTGTAACCAGCAGCCTGTTCAGCTGCAGACCCACATAGGTTCCCAAGCCACAGCCAGAGCTGGGGCTACTGGGAAATGTTCTCCGAGTCTCCCCAGCTCCGTGACAGTGACTCTTCTGGTCAGACAGAGTAGGTGGCTACCTACATGACTGAGTTTGAAGGACTACAGGGCAAGTTCCCCCACCTCCCCCCACACCCCCCACATGCCTCATTTTTCTGGACCTGAAAAGCTTTCTCATCTTTAGGAAAATCCTACTACGATGAAAAGAATATTTATGGGGCTCTCCCTCCTTAAGGTTTTAACCCCCAGCATTTGAGTTAACAATACTTGAGCTGATTGTAAAAGAAATGGGATAGGGGATGGGAGATGGGCAGATTCTGCTGTGGGACAAGGTAGGGAGGGGCAGCGGTCTCTTCGCTGGAAAGGTAGAGAGAGCCCAGGAGAGGAGAGACATATAAATCCCAGAAATGGAGGTGGCCTTCTTGGTCGCTTTATCCAGAACTGTCCAAAGCAATATTAAAATCTGGTGGTGGGTGGGTGTGAGGGTCACGCCGGCATGGTTGCTCTCACTTCAACCCAAACTAGGTCAAATGGAATCCAGGTTTTCACTTGTGGCTCCCTCATGCGGACCCCAAATATGTTGATGTCATTCCTCCCTGCATTTGCCTGACTGCGTGTTCCCAGCCATTGGTTAAATGGCCATGTTGGGCGTCCCAGGTCCCAAGCTTCTGTATATTAAAATACTGTCAGCTCTCTCTCTCTCTTTTTTTTTTAAAGATTTTATTTATTTATTTGACAGAGAGATCACAAATAGGCAGAGAGACAGAGAGTCTCTCTCTCTTTTCAACTGTAATCTAGAAAAAAATAATAAAAACTTAACAATTGACTCTTGCCCAAAAGGTATCTGAGGAGTCCTTGTTTATTTTGTGAGAGTACATGAATTCTATCCTGAGTGAAAGAGAACTAAAAATAATCCACTGAGGGGTGCCTGGGTGGCTCAGTCAGTGAAGCATCTGACTTGATTTTGGCTCAGGTCCTGATCTCAGGGTCGTCGGATTAAGCCTGTGTCAGGCTCCACGCTCAGCACAGAGTCTGCTTGAGAGATTCTCTCCCTCTGCCTTTGCCCCTCTCTCCACTCTCCGTCTCTCTCTAACAGCAATCAATCAATCAATCACTCAATCTTAAAAAAAAAATCCACTGAGGCTAGTGACAACTTTAATCACAGAGTTTTCAGATTCTATTTCTTCTGTCTCAGATTCACTGGGGCCAGCACTCCACTTTCAGACCTTCTCTGGGGCGCCTGCCTAGAAAGATACAGAGAGACCCGCTGGGAGTGGATTGACGACAGGCATCTTCTTTGCTCAGAAGTGCACCGGCCCCCGCTGGTCCTTCCGAGTCAGCCCCTTGCTCCCCATAGTCATAACTGCTCAGTCAAGGACAACACAGGGGGGCTGGACAGAAAGCCTAAGAAGCAGAGCACCCTGCCCAGAGAGAGGTGTCGGTCTCAGTCTCCAGGTTCAGAGACCCGGGAACTGCCCATGGACATCTCACTGTTCAGCTCCCTCACTGGGCATTAATCAAGGCACCTCCACAATTCCCAGAAGCGGCAGGTAGGGCCAGGCCACCTCTTGGAAGCTTCTGTCTCCTTCTCTAGCGGGGGTCTGCGTGCAAGAGGCGAGGCTAGCCCAGCACAGGAGCCACAGATGAAGCTCCAGGCCTCCGCATCCCCCCTGAGCCAGCCTGAGAGCCTTGTTAAATACCAAGACTTAATATCTCAGCATTTTGGATTATGGCCTTAATATCTGCTTCTCCCCAAGAATAACAGATGACTCTATGTCCCACATCTCTTGGATGAAAGGATCTTTCTGATGACCTTCCCAAGCAAACAAAAACAAAAAAGACTTCCTCTAAGAACACATGCTTTGGAAGGGATCAATAAACATATATAAATATATGTTGGAAAGAAATAAAGAATAAGTGGCTGTCTTCATGCGGGCATCCCTACACGTGAGTTTCATTTTTTACTTGCCTACGATCTGCATTTTAAAAAGTAAAATAGGGGTGCCTGGGTGGCTCCATGGGTTAAAGCCTCTGCCTTCGGCTCAGGTCATGATCTCAGGTCCGGGGATAGAGCCCTGCATCGGGATCTCTGCTCCGCAGGGAGCCTGCTTCCCCCTCTCTCTCTGCCTGCCTCTCTGCCTACTTGTGATTTTTCTCTGTCAAATAAATAAATAAAATATTTATAAAAAAATAAAAAGTAAAATAGCCAATACTGGTCCTGTACTTCAGAAAGACTAACTTATAGAGGATGAATCTGTCAAATGAAAAAAATAATTTATAACAATTTATTATAAATTACAAAGAGAGATAGACTCTATCAAGGGAGAAAGTAGATTTCTGACTGTATGATTTCAAAAACTTGCCACAAATTTATAAACATTCATATGAGTGTTCTCATATCCAACCTGGAGAATAAAGCTCTAGGTGGTATTTGCTGACTATGCTGAAAAATAGACCTTTTAATAATTCTTGAATGAGAATCAGTGACCCACAGGGTCAAGCATACCAAAGGTGGTTGGTAGTTGGTTTTTTAAAATAAATCAGGGGTTGTACATCACAATCTAAAATACAGACAGCTGATAATGTATGAAAGCCCAATAAAGTTTCATTGTAAAATGTTGGGGTTAAGCATGCTTCTATCAAACTAAATTCAAAGTGACATGAAAATCAAGAGAAATGTCTCAGTTTCTTCTTCTCCCTGAGAGAAGAACCGAGAAAAGATGGCCACATTTGGGAAACATCCAGCTGTGCAAACCAACAAATAGGGATCCAGCCAGCACATAATTCTGTGCACTATCACCAATAAGAGCTGACACTATCTTATTTTAAAGCAGAATTTCTGTTGGCAGCCCCTTTGATAATGTTCCTGGATTATGAAAAGGGAGTCACAGAAGGGGATAGCAAAGCAGAGCTATGTTTCTAGTTGGATGTGGGGACAGGAGAAGTGGCATAGGGCTATGCAGAACTTAGCTAAGGATGAAATCAACCAGATGTTTTTTAAGCTCTTTCTGAGCCAGTCACTTTGCTAAGGGCTATTTCATTTAACTTTCCCCGTGTTATGTTTTTCTCCACTCTGCAAATGGGGAAGCTAAACATGAAATGGTTTGTCAAAAGTTATGCAGCCAGAAAACAGCCGTCAGATTTCCACCCCAGGACCTGCAGCCCTAACACTAAGGATGGGAAACCCAGCTCAGAGAGTGTATCCTGAGTCGTAAGAACAGTCTCTTCCCATTCTACAAGCTTTTCTAACTCAAATAAACAGAAAGAACTACTGCATTGTATGGTATCATCAACTATTTAAATTGCCTCAGAGTTTGTAAGAAGCAGTCCTTACATTCAGATTTGAAATGGAATTAGGCTGTCCATTTTTCTGTATAATTAAATGTAGGATATGACTGAACATGTGGCACTCAAACTTGTATTCCATTCTCTAGGCCAAGCTTTACTTGACATTAACAGACATAAATTAAGAATCAGCATTCTGAGTATTTTCTGCAAGATGTTTTTCAGCTCTGGCTCTCTCCAGCCCCAGGGAGCATTTATAACCTTGACTTCCACGGTGGGTGCCATGTACCAAAACAGAGACAGCCATTGGAACAACGAAGTCAAAATGAATACTAGTTCTCATCCACCCCAACACCAAATTTTTGAAGCAAACACTCAACTGAGAGATTTTATGTATGCAAGTTCACATGTAACACCCTTCAAAACACATCCAAACAAGGTGTTTGCAGAGATTATGAAAATTTTATTAATAAAGAAAATCTGCATATGTGCAACCCCTTGAAAAACGACCACCTCAAACCTGTGGAAAGCACTATGTTTTCTAGTCACTGTTTCATCAATGCCAGAAAAATGCAATCACAACAGCAGAAGGCAGACCAATATTCTTGAAGGGGATAATCATTCAAGATAATAAAATACTAGAAACCGGAAGAGAAGAATCAAGGTATCCATTTCACAGGCTGAAACACTGAGCCTTCAGCTGAACAAATGTTCCCATTGGGAGACAATATATTTGGCAGCAGCTCTTTTTAACGCTGCCCTGAAGACTCTGAATCCATTCAGAAACATGACAGAGTTCTTGGAGTCTGGTAAAAGCCGATAGCCAGCACAACTGACGGAAGTTAATAGCGACCCAGCAATCGTTCACGGCAGTCACGAGAAAATGGAAAGGTGGGCTTTGTGACGGGATAGCACCGGTTTTTCAGGGCAACTTTGAAGTTTGCTCCTGATTCGATGACTGCCGCCCCTTGTCCTCCAGAACCTTCCTTGGATACCCTCTACCCCACCGTTTACTAACAATCTATAAACATATTCCAGATACAACGCATGCAAGAAGGGAAGTGCAAGAGTATTTAGAGATTCTAACGTCCCAGCTGTGAATAGAGAACACACATAGCACCGGTCCTTGCTCTTGGAACCAGCTGCTCTTGCAGCTGGAAACCCCTCCAAAGAGATCATATAGATGTTTAATTCAAAGAGGGGGGCACAAAGTCAGGCCTGTTACTTGACTACAGTTTCTAGGGTCCCCGCATAGCTATATTTTTAGGCTTGGCTCCAAGGAGCTGCCTCCACAGATTTGGACAGAGCGAGGGAGGCACAGATGGCGGTCACGTGAAGGCACAGACCGATCGAGTGGGCTCGGTTACAAAGTCTGTACATTTAGGCTGCTGTATTCCTCCTATTTCAAGTACTGCCAAGTCCCGGCAGTTTCCCCTCTTTCCAAAGTCTTGATTCATTTAATTCTCCTGAAGGAGGTGGAAGAAGAGGAGGATTGCGCAAATCTTACTGTTTTATGGTTTAGAAGAGACAGTCACCATCTTGGCTCCTTGTCAGATTTCAAATGTAACATTTTGCTAAGTGTAAAGCTGTGTATCTGTTCCCTTTCTGTTGCCGTTATTATAACTTCAATATTTGCAAAACACAACCTCAAAATACTTTAAATCCAGCGCAAAGCAGTTTGTTATTCATGTAACACATTTCTTACACATATCAATACTCAGTTCACAGCAGGGGACTCCTTTCTTGTTTTATTTTTTTCCTGTTTTGTTTATTTGTTCCTTCTTTCAGTTATGATTATTTTTTCCCTCTTTTAGGGATTTAAGAATGATTTAACTACGTAATAGCAAAATTTAACTACATAATAGCAAAAATACATATGTATATGTACTGGGGATTTTAATATATCCTGATTATTAGATTATTACATTATATATGTATGTATACACACATATATATAATGTAATAATGTATGTATACACACATATATATAATGTAATAATCTAATAATCAGGACATTATCAAACTTATGTCAATCCTGCCTGGTATACACATATATATAATGTAATTATGTAATAATCAGGATATATATATCCTGATTATTATCAAACTTATGTCGATCCTGCCTGGTGGCATCATTTAGAAAAAGAAAGCACATAAGCTAAAGTTATTCTACTCTTTGAAATACCCTGTGAATCGTGTGTAAAGCACCGAGCACCTTGGTGAAGAACTTTAATTTTTCCAATATAAGACCTGTAGTGTTTGCTACAAAAAGTTGTTGAAAGAAGTCAGGGTGTGATTCCAGTGGTGCCCTATTCATAGTGATCAGCATTAAATCACAAGTTTCTCACTCTACAGGACAGCTATAATATTTCAGATAAGCAGCCATTTTCTTCCTTATGTAGGAAACTGTCCAGATCAGAATGCATTCAGTTTTTGGTATTGTTTTTTTAACAGCACAGAGTATTTTTCAGGTCGTCATCAGGATGCTGTAGTTTTTGTGTGTGATCAAACCTCTGCCCCAGAGTCTTAACCACTAAGCCCTCCAATGTGAATTCTTGGCCTGAGCTCTTGTGTGGGAAGGCCATTTTTAAAGTGAGTCAATACATAAAAAAGGTTTTCACATCTGTTAATCAGGTGTTTTATCTGGAGAACGTAAAAGCTATTTACAATCCTCCAACTGACTTAACGTTTTTCTCTTTACTTGGATATTTATATTGTACAGAAATTGAGACTATTGTCGCAATCAATGGGATTGTTCGACTATCTTCTAAGGCAAACAAGAAAATGCTTTTCTTTTAGGTTTGAATTTCATGACTAGTGGAGTCTATCAGTAGGCAATGTGGAGAGGCAAATTCATCTCCATTATTATCTTGAATCTCTGATTTCACTACAGCATGCTAGTAGAGAAAGATCTTGATAACATTTATGCTGCATGAATTTGCATTCTGAGCTCTGTCCTTAAAACATGGATATTGTTCAGAACTTGATAATAAGAGAGAAAAGATTCCCACCATAGGGCACTTGTGCTTTTTTTTTTTTTTTTTTTTAAAGTCGTGGTAACTTAGAAACAGAACAAAATAAAAACTACCTTCCAAGTCAACGGGCAGATGCTTAAATCAGGACTTCAAAACAGGAGTTGAAGTCTCCGGGAGAACTGTGCTTACAAGTCAATAGTAGGATTACAAATCAGATACACTTTTATGAATGGAACGCATGGCCATTCCCAGTCTTCTTCAAAAGGACTTAGCTGCCAAGAGAGATACTCCACAACATATCACAAATGTGCTATTTGTACAAACATCGCCCATTACAAATGCTCTTGCTTTTGTTTAAATGAGTATTTTTAACCTGAGCTATTAATAAAAAAATATTTCTCTTCTCCCTTGTCAAGCTTGGCTTTCATAAGAAAGAATCTTTAAGCCTCCTCTCTTATGAGAGTAATTTCTCTGATGGTGCTACTACGTAAGAACAGCCAGGGCTCATTAAGTAGGCTTTGGAGCATAATTATAATTAACAATTAGGTAGAAATTAGTTTTAATGATTTGTTTTAGATGATAGAATAGAAGCATAATGTAATTATTTTTGAGCCTTCTACATCATTAAGAAGACAACTACCACCAACTTTCAATTATTGAGAAGCAGACAATCATCCAAAGCGTTTAGCAAGGGATCCATTCATGGAGCCAAACTCAGGGAGCTGAGGAGAAAAGGGCCTCCCTCCGCCCCAGCCCAGGTGTTTATAATTATCGCGCCTTTGCGAAGTCTCTTCTTCCTCTTCTCTGCTCCTTCAAGCTGTTTCATGCCTTGAAGACATCTCCACCAGCGAAAATAGAGAGGCTCAACCTGGCTGTTCAGCTCTCCTCCCCCACCCCTGCCTTTCTTCGAGACTTAGGGCAGATCATGGAGGGAGGTGGGAGGTTCTGGAAAAGACGGCAAAATTTACGACGTGGGCCTGGAATGCCAACGCGCACTAGAAACTGAGCTTGCAGGAAAGAAGATTAGACAAATGAGGAATAAAATGAGGACAGGTTTTCCCCACTCTCCGAAACTATCTAGATGAGCATCCATTTCTGCTAACTGAAAGAAAGCTGAAGATTTTTTTGCTTCTACAGAACAGCCTCTCCCTTTACACCATTTCGGTTTACAAAAGTTTTCATGGGGCTGCTCAGCTTTCAGGAAGCGGGGGACAGCCCTAGGAGGGCTAAACTCCACGCGGCAAAGATAGACATGCTGTTCTTTCCCCGTTCTGTGTTCTTTTAATGTCCCAAAGTTAGTCTGGATGTTAATTTCCCTGTAAGAGTTTTTTAAAATATTATAGAAACCTGAAGAGATGTGTTTATTTCCTAAAAAATACAAAAATATTCATTTAGAACAGTGACTATTAGTTACTGTCAAAAGTTTTTTTTTTTTCTGTTGTTTTTTTTTTTTTTCCCTCCTCTCTCTTTCTTTCTTCCTTCCCTTTCTCTTTTTTGACCTCAGCTCGGCAGTGGGCTGCTTCGTCTCCCACCCGTGAGCAAGAACGTTAGACCTTTTGCTGCTGACCTTCAGAAGCCCTGAGGGAGCACATTCTGACCCCCACGTAAAAAACCTGGTACCTGTGTTTCCACATCACAAAGCACGCCAGCAAGCACACAAGGCCACAGAGCAAGTTAAGAATCATCTGGATGAGCAAAAACAGTTTGAAAGTGCCTGTGATGCTGGTGCAGTCCGTCACATCCCTGTACACAAAGGTCCTGCTGAGGGGCTCCTCGGAGGGCACCTTGCAGTGGCAGGCGTCGAGAGCCGTTCCGCAGGAAACCGGGCGAGCTGTGAGTAGTGGTGGGCAGCAAAGGCCACGGCCAGCACGCAGACTGTCAGGCCCACGGCACTCAGCAGAAAGTACAACAGCTGCGAGAAAGCAGAACAGAACCTTCCAGTTACCAAAGAACACGGGACAACTCGTGACAAAGCTAATGCATCAAAGCTGGGCTTTCTCTTCTCTCATCAGGAAGGTCCTGAGGGAGGGGCTGTTTTCGCCTCAGAACCGGAGTCCCCAAGGCAGAAGGGGAATTTGATTTGATTGTGAGCAGTCCTTAACCCCTGATCCTATGTTGATTTGCCCTACGGATGTTGGGTGCTTTTCATAGATTGAGCCAACAATGTTAGCTTGATTGTGGGATGTTTCTGGATGTAGCAGCCTGTTTAGATGACTCCCAAACCTGAGAGCTGTCCCTGAAAGGCAGGCTGTGACTGTTTCTGGACCTCAAAAACTGCTCACCTGAAGACTGCAAAAAGACTGGGAAGTAAAGAACACGTATGCAACGGATGCAACAGAAACACTGTGCTGGCCAGAAGTGGCTGTGATTGACCAAATGGCAATACGGGTTAATAAAAACAGCGGTGTTCAATATAGTGATTGCCAACCTGTGTCCAGGAATGTCAGGATCCCCAGTAAGAGGTTGCTGGAAAATAATTATGGTTCCAGAAGGTAGATGACTGAATGTCAGCTTCATCACCTATAACCATGGAGTTCCTGAGCATAAAAATAAACCCCAAATGGCCCTTTATAGCTGCCAAGAGATTCTGAACACCATTGGCCTATGTGACAGCCTTGTGATGGAAAAGTCTGGTTCAAGAGCTAAACTCTGCTGCTAAAGAACCATGGAATCCCTGAAGAGGACATTTAGCTTACACCTGAAATGCGTTGATCAAAAATTGAGAGTGCTTGTTGACACAGTCACCATATAAAGCATTTTATAAAAACAAGAAATATTCCTGGGATTGCACTGACCTACTGGAAACGTTTCTCTTCATGGTCCCACCTGCTGAGGGTCTAGATAAGGAACAGATTCCCCAGCTGTTGGGACTGGTGCACTTGAGCCTGGTTCTTTGTGTGAGATTTGCATTCCATAGTTAAAAGCTGCTCATAGAGCAGTTCTGGTGAAGGCGAACTCCTCAGAGTAAGATTAATTCTACTCATGTCCAGGTTCAGATTAAAGTAGCTCTGAAAAGATTATGCACTCTCTCCACTTCCAGCGATCTGTCATTTAAAATAAAAACACATAACTCAGATTATAAAACATGGGCTCAAAAGTCCTCCGAGTGATTCTCCACATGCTGACAATTCCAAGTGCTTTCAAGTCTTAAACCCAGAATATTTAAAAATGTATTTTTTTTCTTTCCTGTGTGTGTGCATGTGTGCTGATGCCCTAATCATGAGTCTGGTTTGCCTGAAAGCTTGACTGAGGGCACGGGAGGGGAGTGGAACCCACTGGCTAAACCATCTTACCTTCGCACAGCTGCACAACCAAGGAGAAGCCCAGCTTCTCTGGGTTTTTCTCATCAAATACATCGTAAACACACACACTACCCTTCCTCTTCAATCACTTGAAGAATCGTCAGTTGGAACCCACTTGTTTCATCTGTGAAACAGTTTATTGCAACATCTTCTATCTCAGGGACACAACAAGGAGAACTTCTATGCAACATGTCTAGTCTCCCTTGGAGAAAGGGAAGCAAATAAATACTAATGGGAACCATTAAAATTTAAAAAGGAAAGATTGAATATGTGCTATTGAACTCATCCTCTCCCTAAATTTTCAGTGGCCATGCTTTCTGCAAACACGATAGTGCTCAGGCTAAAGAGTATGAGTTTATTTTTGTGGGACTATCGGGGCAGAATATATGAAATATTCTAGGTGGTTCTGAAATCTTTGGGTCTGACGGTTGACTTCCAACTCCTGATACCAAGAGCCAGATTGAAGTGTGCCCACCGGAGCCGTGTTTCCAGTGCAGGCAGCATGGAACTGGAAACTATTTGCTTTGGGGATGTGGATACATTGGTGCCTTTACCAGCAGGGAAGGCCCAAATTAAAGGGATAATATCCCACTTGAGAGTCATCTGCTTAGTAAAATGGCCCCAACTGGAGTTTTTTCTGCACATTTTCTTGCCATCAATGGATGGAACTGATGAGGTCTTGCAATAACCTTCCTGCCTCCAACACACACATACATCCTCAGTAGATTTCTGTAACATTCAGTGGGATCATATCTTGAAGCAATGACAAGAGTCCCTCTTCTCAATCTGCAAATAATTTGGGTGGTTGCAAAAAGAGGATTTGCTTGTAATCACAGAAATCCATTTGCTGAAGTGAGAATTTTGCCCATTTTTAAAAGATCACCTTTTGGTTTAGACATTAAAAGATTTGCCTGAGACATTTACCAAGTGCGCAGCAGAGCGATGGCCGGGAGCACAAACGGGAGCCAGACCCACACTGGAATCCTGATTCTCCCCCTCTTAGCAAACTACTCAATGCCATGTGTACCTACATTACTTCACCTTTAAGCTTGGGATGATGATCACCTTTAAGCCTTGGTTATTATAGGCACCCAAAGAGCTGATATCTGTCCAGGGTTTAGAGCTGCCTCTAGTACAAACTAGCACTACTTAAGCATTTGTGAAATCCATAAACAAATTACTAGAGATGGAGAGAGCTGCCAGTTCTCCAGACTCTTAGGATATCAACTTTATTGGCTTTGTCTTATTCTCTGTCATGTGGGAGTAACAGGCATACTTGGCTCACAGAAAGGATGTAAACACTCTCACATACACATACATACACACACACACACACACGCACACGCACACGCATGGCTTGCTCAATCTTAATTGAGCATCTTTAAGATGCTAGAAGCCAGCGAGAGCACAAACAAAAACCAAGCCACTCAGCCCTTGGAAGGTGAATGCACTTCCATCGGGGTGTCTCTCACCCGCTGCGGCTCTGCTTCTCCCACCCTGTGAAAGCATCCGGCCCCGTCAACAGGCCGGAGCCACAGAATCAAATTTCTTATCCGTGTAAGACACGAATACATATTTGATCGCCCCCAAGCCTGGGGGCTATCTCTGCCTGCGCTACAGCTACCATTGGTTTGACTTCAGCTGACAGCAACAAGCTTCTGGGTGAGAATCTGTAATTTAAAATCGAGTGGCTTGTTTTACCTACACGGCACGAATAAACTACCCATGAAAGTGTGGGCGATGACCTTGGGAATGCGAGCCCATACATCCTGACAGAAGCGGGGCCGGGACGCATCTGTCTTGCCCGCGTCGGCCCGCGCGTCTGGCGCCCGAACCCGGGGGTGAGGGTGGGGGGTCCGCAGGGTGGGGGGTCCGCGGGGTGTGGGGGGGTGCGGAGGCCCGGGGTGGGGGGGGGTGCGGAGGCCCCGGCGCTTATGTAACAGCGGCGCCCGGCGCGCCCCGCTCGCTCGCGGCCTCTGATGGGTACCCGGCCAGCCTCAGCGCTCCGAGACTCGGGGAGCAGGGCGGCGCGGCTTGGATTTAATGAACCTCCCCAGCGGCCGGAGCGGGGAAGCCGCAGCCGCGGGAGCGGCGGCAGCCCGGGGGCCTTCCGCGCGGGGGCACGCGGCGACCGCGCCTCAAAAGTTCTCGCGGGGAATGAGCCCGGGAGGGCCGCCAAGCACGAGACCCGCACCCGTTTCTGAAAGTCGGCCAGGTGAGCCCCGAGAAGACGGGGCCATGAGGAAAGGCAGGAGGCCCAAGCCCAGGCCCCGAGGGGCCCGCCAAGGCCGCCGGCAGGGCCCGGGGAGAGGGAAGGAGCGCGCCAGCGGCGTCGCCGGGAGGCCAGCGGTCGCCGGAGATGGAACAAGTCCCGAGGCTGTTGCCTCCGAGAGGGAGGGAGCGGTGTCTGCGTGCGCGCGTGCTCAGGCTGCAGAGAGCCGCGGTGATCCCGCTGAGCGACCGCCCGGGGCCATCTGGGTCTCTAACAACAGCGGGGGGCGGGGGGGGGGAGGGAAATCTGCAACAAAGCTCAGGCCAGGCCGTCAACAGGCAGGCACGAAAATGCGGTTATGCTAGTGAGAAGCATCTCACCAAGATGCATTTCGTAACCACCCCCCCCCGCCCCCCGCCCCTTGCAATGATGTGGAGGCACAAGGAAAGTCGGCTGTAACTTGTTGTGCCTTTGGAAACCCTGGAGATTGACTGAAGCTCCTTTTAGACCTGAAGATAATATAGCGGGCACCTTAGAGAGCTGGCAGCAAGCATCATTAAAGGTCACATTCAGGAGAAGGGAAAAGTGCCTCCGTATTTGTCAATGTCTGTCACAGGTGGGGGGGGGAAAGGTAGCTAATGAGATCTTCCTAGTGGGGAATTCTCAACCTGGCTGACATTGGCACTGACTTCTTTATTTTATTTTATTTTTGTCCTTGCTCCTTATTTTAAGTGCAGGTGTGGAGGTGGCTTCCGGGGTGTCCCTGAAGCTGATGCGGGTGCTTCTGCTGGGTCATCTGGAGGGGAAATGAGGGCATTTCACATAAGCTGATGAACCTAGCAAAGAACACTTTTTACCCTAGTGGAAGAGGTTCCTGTAATTTAACAGGGCACTTCTTCCTAGACTTTCTGGCTTTTTTTTTTTTTTTTTTTTTTTTTTTATCATCACTAAACTTCACTGTGTTTAGTCAGACCTTTACAAAAAAAGTAAACATGGACTGATGTCTGCTCTATCTGGCCTTCTTTTAAGAAACACCCTCAGAAAAAGTAAAATTTCCAAATGTAGGCATATCCATGAAATTCTATCAGTTTTTTAAAAATAGAACCCCTTATTTTTTTTTAATCGGAAAAGTTAGATCTAACTATTGGAGAACATTACAAAATTGGAGCAAAAGACTACAAACTGCAGTTGTCTTCCCACCACTCAAAGATAACTATTTTTTTCTCTGCACTAAGAGCTATTTTTTTTTTTTTTATTCTGTAGGATGATACGTACATTTTGTGGAGCCAGCTTATTTTGGCTGTTTAAAATAATGTGAAAATTTTCATTCCATTAATTACTCTTTTACAACACGATTTAAATACACACACATATATATAAGCATTTTGCTTTTTTATGTCAGCCGCTTCAATTATACTGGAATACAAAATATCTTTTCTGCATCTTCTTAATTTCTAAATAAGAGCTGACTTACTCTTATGTGCTGTTTTCTTGCTTGAACAAAGAAGTATCCAGTTATGTGTTTTCTTACAAAAGAAAAGTAAACAGTGTGAATGGACACACACACAAGCACACACACATACATAAAAGCCCTCAACAAACTAACAGTACAGAAACCGTTTTGTTCTCTGCTACAAACAGTTGAAAGAAAATGTAGGAATTTGATTTCTACTAGCTCTGATTGCTGAGTTGGGTGTTTATCTCCCTAAACTCTAAAAGGGTGTGTCTCTGTTTCCCTCAGGAGCAGATTTTACTGTGTAGTGAAATGCTGTGTACTTGAATTGGTTCCAATCAAATGCACCATCTTTAATGGAAGAAAAAAAAGTACATGCATGGGAAAGACACACACTTGTTAAACCATGCAAATCCCATCCTCTCCCCCACCCTTTACCCTCAGATTCTTGGCACAGATCATTTGGATGCACCCAATGTACTTTTTCTGTCTCAGTGATCCCACCTACAAGAGGAAATACACTTAGACTGCCTCATTATTAAAATATTCTAAAAAACCCCCAAGATATGGAAGTGGGAACTCATAGAGACACCTTTTCCCTGGCCAAGTATTTTTGCTGAACTGATGAATTTTCAATATTCCTTGTAAGGGCACTGAAGGACAGATTTCATATGCTCTGGGCCAACCTAGTGCATGGAAATTAAGACTTAAAAAAAAAAAATCAGCATTACCTTTGGGGTCTGGAGGAATGCGCTCCTGAAACATTTTTTTGGCCTGTGTAAAAATGCAATTTCTAGAATAATCTGATAAGCAACCCCTTAAAAAGCATTCTTTTATTTTGTACTTGTCGGGTTTTTTTCTATGTGATGATAAAAGAGAAAGAACAATGACAACTTACTTTCATAGCGAACTGGATCCATGTCCTTTCATCAACTTGATATGAGACACAAAGCATAAACAAACCAAGATAGGCCACTAAGCAGACCTGCAAGGGAGCACAGGGACGAAAGGGTGTTATCAGGACAGTCCTGCATCCTCATGACATCAATCTCAGCGTCTTTCCCCAGTAACAGCCTTGTTATCGAGGTGCTCATTTCATTTACTTATCTGTCTGTGTTCTTCCTTTCTCAGCTTGAGGAACAGCCTTTTTAAAATAGTAAAATCAATTTCTTTCAATTGACCTGGTATTTATTAAGGCCTTTTGATGCACCAGGTGCTGTCCGAGGTCCTTTAGAGTACACAATGATCCTCAGCAAGGGTAGAGTCCAGTCGAGGCCGAGATAAGTGCAGGCACTATTCTAAGGCAGGGCTATATATGGAGAATGCCATTCAGAGAAGTACAAAATGGAGGGAAAATAACATTGAGTCGGGCAATTTAAAAAGACTTCACTAAAGAGGTGGATTTGAAATGGTCCTTGAAAGGGATGATGATAATCATGATAATGATCGCGGACCTTTACTGACTACTGACTTTGTGCTGGTGATCTTCGAAGGGCTTTGTATGGATTTCCTCGTGCAATCATCACAAAACCCGAGGAAGTATGTACTTATGATCCTCATATTAGAAATGAGGAAACAGTAGCACAAAGCTAGTAAATAATGAAACCAGCGCTCATACAAGGTAGTTTGGGTGAACAGTCCAAGCCATCGCACAGAGCTAGGCTGGCGCCAATTGTGGGGGAAGAGTAGCCAATATATAACTGTAGTTGAAATAACAAAATATAGAGCAGAACGGTCAGTTAAAAATCGGGGGGGGGGGTGCGGCGCCTGGGTGGTTCAGTTGGTTAAGCAACTGCCTCTGGCTCAGGTCATGATCCTGGAGTCCTGGGATAGAGCCCCATATTGGGCTCTCAGCTCCAGGAGGAGTCTGCTTCTCCTTCTGACCTCCCCACCTCTCATGCTCTCTCTCACTGTCTCTCTCTCAAATAAATAAATAAAAACTTTTAAAAATATAGTTAAAAAAATCCAGGGATGTAGGATTAATTTAGGGAGTAATGGGACTTCCTTAAAATTCTTTGGCCAGATAAATGACATAATTCGAGACACGTTTCAGAAAGATGAGCAGTGGTATTGGGTGGGTTGGTGGTGAGAATGCCAGGATATCATTTTACTAATCAAAGCAAAATTAATCTTTCAGATGGGCCAGCGCTGAGATGATGCAGGCAAAGTCAGAGAAAGAGGCAGAAGAAAGGTATAGTCCAGTAGAATCTGCACATCGTGGCTACAGCATGACTGACAGGAGGACAGTGGCCAGGGAGAGAAAGGAAGTGATCCCCCCATGTCGGAGCACCCACAAAGGGAAGGAGAAGACTGGGAGAAGGAATGACAACTTTGAGAGAAAAAGATACTCAACTGTTTTGTCAAACCAGATTTTTCTCTTTTTTTTACTGCATTAGAGTTTTGTAAATGTGATTTAGAGTTTTCTAATCAAATGTATCTATTCACACTTAATTTTGGAAAGATCAAAATGTTGCTAAATTCTACTTCAGGACAGAAACCAAAAGCAACAGAATTATATTTTCTGATAAGCACAAGTTTCCTAGAGACAGATGTTGGAAGTGTAGCTGAGTGTCACCTAGCAGGTCAGTAAATGACTGGTTTGGTGATCATTTCTACCTCTAGGGCTAGCTTTACACCCCAGGGGAGGAGAGCTGTTTATTTACCATGCCAGCATAGCATTTGAAGGTAATGCTTCTATCCTATTTGCCCCTGAACATAATCAATAAGTTACTTGTGGCCTCATAGGTTCTCAAGTTGAGAGCTGTTTGGGTTTCTACTGGGCTGTGAAGCCAAAAGCCAAGCCTCCTTTTAGTACAGGCTTTTCCATCATTAGGACAGCTGATAACTTAACAGTGACATTCCCAGGGGAGAGATGCAGCATGAAAATGCATGAGTATGGCCCAGGTTGGAGAGAGCTGGGTGGAAAACAGAGTAGGTAGGACCCAGGGAGGCAGTTTTTCAGGCAAAGCACTAGCAGGTGCAGAAGTAATGACCCTGAAGTTACGTGTGCAGCCCACAACATGGTGGACATTCCCAGTCAGGGATGGATTTCCTTCTCAAAACTTATTTTTAAAAATGATCTAATTGAGGTATACGTTTGATCAGGCCTGGAGGGGCTTATTATGTATTTTCACATTAAGAATTTATAGCACTGAAACAATAGAAAAAAGACCTCCTTTTTTGTTTGTTTGTTTGCTTATTGGCAACAAACCAGATGGAGTTTTCTCAACTTGCTTCTCTGCAGAGTGTTAAGTCCCTAAGCATGTGCCCATACACTCCTGGTCGTCTGTCTGCAGGTGCCCGGGGTCCAGCTCTCTCCCATATAACTGTCTTTGGCCCCAGAGGCTGCTGTGAAGTTGGCACTTGGCAAGACTCTCCTCTTTGCCTTCATGAAAGACACATCCCAATCATCAGGCCTAACTGACCCACATCTTAAAATCTGATTCTGTTTGTCTTGCTTGAACGAAATTTTTCCCCTACAGTAGTATCCACTTCTTTGGAGCCTTAATTTAGGCCAGGTTCCAGCAAGAAGGTGCAAAGGAACATATAACCTCATTCTTGGGCATTTCTCTTAGTCGACCGATAAAACTCTTTTTGAGGACATACACTAGCCAGACCCTGGGCACGGCTCTGGGAATTGACAGCGGAGAAGACATAGCCTCAGACTTCAGAGAGCTCTCTGCCAGTGCAGTGGGGAAAGAGACGACAATGAACTTAGACTACCACTAAGTACTAGGACCTGGTCTGCTGTAAGACCCAAGAAGGGTGATCAACCCAAAGGCACCTTGGGGACACTTCCTGAAGGGTGATGGGTTTTGAAGGCTAGGCAGTAACCAGTTGGGAGAGGGATGTGAGGAAGAGTAGAGGACATACTAGTAGGAACAAAAGCATGGAGAAAGGCAGAGTAAACATTCGAGGACTCCCATAGCCCCAGTGCAGAAGACGAGAGAAGAAACAGTGAAAGATGTGTTTACAGAGATGGCCGGGAGGTGGGTCACAAACAACTTTTGTTTCCATTGAGGACGTTTGGTGCCGTGGAATGGTACGACCTGCCCTGTGTTTTAGAATGGTCCTTCTGGCTGTGAAGGCGGATTGGGAAGGGAAGAGCAGCCAAGAAGGCCTGAGGCATCCGTGGAGGAAGGTGACTGCCTGAGCTCAGCTAGCACAGCTAGCAGAGGGAGAGACTGTGGGTCTGCTGAAGCCACAGGAGGGAAACCAAATCCTTAGGCTCCGAGATGAAGGCTGTAGGGGTGGGAGGGGCCAGGAAGGTGCTTCACAGCAATGTGACTTGAGCTGCCAGGGCGATGGCGCTGACATTTAGGGAGACACAAGAGGAAGAGCAGAATGGGAGTGGAAAATGATGCTGTCCCCAGGGATTCAAGGCTCAGCCACATGGGCCTCGAGCTCAGGAAGGAGGTCTGAGTGGGAGTCGAGCACTGGTTAATCATCAGTATACACGTGAAGTCAGAAGCCATCAGAAATGTGAGACCATCCAGAGAGAGTCTAGTGAAAACAGAAAAGAGCCAAAGAAGTGGCCCAGTTAATGAAAAACTTCTGATTCTTTTGAGCAGAAATCATCTCATACCGACTTCTTACACTTTTCATGGTATATCAAAACATGTCTAAGTATTATGAAACTGATAAGCCTTTTGGAGTTGGGGATTTTGCTTTTAGGCCCTTGTCTAGGGTCTTTGTTATAAAACCTGAATACAATCAACACACTTTCATTTCTTAGACTTCTGCCAGGGCTCAGGAGGCTCCGGGAGGGGAGACCTTGTTTTTCTCACCTATAGATTTACGTGGTAGAGCAATACTTCTTTATCAGACAGTTTATTGGTATTTAGCACCTTTGAGAAGACTAGTATTTATTGAAACTTAAAACTGAAGGCTTTATGGCCATGGGGAGGAATCCAGACTTCTCATGCCAGACGAAGGGTCTCGTTTCCTGAGCTGGCAGGCCACAGACACCCCAGGAAGACAGGGTGTTCTGACTTCCCAGGCAGGGAGGAGGAGCTCATGTTAATGAGCAGCGAGACCCGCCAGGTCTCTCTGGACAACATTCCTGGATTCTGGGCCAGAGCTTCCATTAGATTCAGTGAGGTGAGGCCCATGGAAGAGGAAAAAAAGCAGTTATGTAAGGTTTTCAAGAAGGCTTTCGTTGGACCAGACACTCAGGTCTGGGGTGGACAGGTGGTGTCACTGCACACATAGCCAAACAAGAACGGAGTGGCACTAGGGAAAGGACAGGTGGGCTTTAAGAGCCTGGGAAGATTTAGTTCATGTACAGACGGATAACACAAGCTTGGGATGGTTTGCTGTTGTTGTTGTTGTTGTTTTTTAATGGGAAAAAAGATGACGACTATCATCTTCAATCAATTTTTAGATGCATGCTTCTACAGTTTATTAGCATCAAAATAAAACCCAAGTCCTACATTCCACCTTCTGTCTAAAGACATTCTTTGTCTGCTCAGAGTGAAGGCTGCATTCTCTCTGGTGAGTTAGAGTTCGACAGGGATGAAATGTTCTGTGAGTGTTAGATCCATTTCTAGATGTAGGAGTCTTGAGTCTTGTCACACATTGTCTTTGTTTCCATCAGTTGGCCCTGATGTGCCTGCCGTGGTGTTTTGAAGGGTCGGTATTATGCATCAAAGGTGAATGCCAGACCAACGTCTGGGAGATTCTACCTGCGTATTACTTTTTTTTCCCTTTTCATTCTCGCATAGCTAGAAGATACCAGCCTAAAACACCTTGTGAGAATGTGAATTACTGATATTTACTTCATTCCATGTCCTATGGATTTATATTCTGGTCTTGTGACATTCACACAACCTACAATTTATTTGTTTTCTTCTTTTTGTTGTCGACAGAGCTGCTTGACAGGCCTACCTGGGGAATACGACCTTCCCCTGTCAAATGCCTTTCAAAGTCTCTCTCCTCCTTCCACCCCAGCCCTTTCATTTGTGTACCTGAAACGTGACTCTCTTTCTGTAAGTTAATCAACTTTCACCTTTATATTCAGTCAGTATAGTAACAAGACAAACTCTCTTCTCATGTTTGCACAGAGAATTGATCAATGAGAGACATAACAGAACTGTTAAGTATTTCTCTGGATGTTTCTTAAGAGAATTTCTGTGGATTTTCATCTGTTTAATAGGATTTAAGGTAGGGTGCCTGGGTGGCTCAGTGGGTTAAGCCACTGCCTTCGGCTCAGGTCATGATCCCAGGGTCCTGGGATGGAGCCCCGCATTGGGTTCTCTGCTCAGCAGGGAGCCTGCTTCCTCCTCTCTCTCTGCCTGCCTCTCTGCCTGCTTGTGATCTCTCTCTGTCAAGTAAATAAATAAAATCTTTAAAAAAAATAGGATTTAAGGTAGAATATTAGAAATATTTTCAACAAATGATAAAGACAGCACTCTGTTGACTGAACGCAGTCTCACTCTGGAAAATTGTTGATTAACACATAGTATATCAGAGATTTAAATAATATATTAAATAAATTTCATGAGTATCTATTAAGAAATGTTTATTGAATCAAGATTTCAGAAGGATGGGAGAGGCTATTTTGGCATAACTTCAGCATTTTTACCAGATTCTCATTGCCAAGGCCTTATGGTAAGACAAAGTCCAAGCCAGTGTGTCAGAAATGCTTGGTATTGGACATGGTAAAAACTGGCATCCCCAGACTTTCTGATCCAATTGGGCTGGGGTGGAGACCAAAAATTTGCATTTTTATCAAATTACTGGGCAACACTGCTAGTTCCAAAACAACACTTTGAGAACCACTAGCTTAAGCTAAAAACAGTCTTGTATATGCCAATCCCTGATATCGGGTTTATCTGAAAGACTGGGATCTGGAGTTAGACGCTGACAAGTGGAGTTTCCTACAAAACACTTGTTTATTATAAGTAATAATGAGACATAATAACAATAGTTTCCTCATAAAGAAATTTAGTCTTTCCTACTGCAGGAACCCTTAAAACTAGAGGAAAAAAAAATCCTTCACCGCTATCAACGTGAAGTCACTGAGCACGCAGTTGGGAAGAGATGTGCACAGCCCGCTGTCACAAGCCCCGGAGCACACCCCTGTACCTCGACCCCACTCTGCCTCCTTTGAGTCTCTTCTCTTACAGCAGCATCTGGTAACCAAGTGGGATTAGTCAGCAACTAAAGAGGAAAGCTCGGCGCATTACTACGTCTTAGTTCTTTGGAATCCCGGAAACCAGCCTGCGGCATCAAATATAAAGATGCAAGGGAGAGACCTGGAGAGAAAGCCCAATAGTCATCTCCCAGTTTGCAGAAATGGAGTCAGAACTGGTAGGATGTCATCTTTCAGGTCTTGCTCTTCACTGTCACCCTCATCTTGGCATTACTTCCCACTGCGTTTAGCTCAACAACCTTTACTGAGGTAGATACTGGGACTAGAAAGAAGAGCAAGATACCCTCTTTGCCCTTTGGAAATTCATAGTTTAATCCCTGCTTTGCTGAAGGACGGAGGCACAGGAAAATTAATTGCCGTGGGTAACACCGTTTGATCCGTCTGGGCTGAGAGGGAAAATGAACAGTCAATAGCAGCTCACACAAACCCCTCCTTAATGTTCACTCATCAGAACCCCTTATCCTTCCTAAACGTAAGGGGTAGTGAATCAGCTGTGGGTTTTTTCCCTCCCGTGTATTTTTTTTTTAGAGACAATAAAGTTTTTTGGTGTTAAATGGGACTTAAATTTGCTAGAGTCATGAGGTTATCATCATCATTATTATTATTAGTTATTATTTTAAATTACATTTTTGGGTAAAAGCAAGATAAAAGGACTCAAAAATACTCTTAATCAGATGAGGAAAGAAAGGTGAAAATAATTCTCAAAAGCATGAAACATCAATTAACAGTTCATTCAACAAGTGGTAACTGTTCTTTAGTTGTGTTAAAATCAAGTAGGAAACTATAATTAAGTGCTGCACAGGGGGGAACCTGTAGGCTACAGTTGATGCTTGACTCTATTATTTTTCTAACTAATGATCTTGGATAAACTTATTTACTCTTCTTAGCCTCAGTTTCCTTAACTATGAAATAACGGCAATAATGCCTTCTTTTGGTGGTTTATTCAAAGAGCAAAGCTAATGTAAATAAGGTACCTACAATCATGCATAAGAAATACCTGGAGAATAATTGTAGTAATTATTAATCATTATTGCAAGTCACTTATATGTTTATTAGAGTAGGCCAAACTTCGAGCATACTGAGGGGCTCACAGATGTATTACCAAGTTAACCATGTTTAAAATTGATAACAAAGGGACGCCTGGGTGGCTTAGTCGGTTAAGTGGCTGCCTTCAGCCCAGGTCCATGATCCCAGCATCCTGGGATCAAGTCCCCACATCCGGCTCCTTGCTCGGCAGGGAGCCTGTTTCTCCCTCTGCCTCTGTCTGCCACTCTGCCTGCCTGTGCTCTCTCTCTCTGACAAATAAATAAAATCTGAAAAAAAAATTGATAATATGTGTACTGTCTCGTGACAAACTACACACAGTCTACTTTGTATTAGAAGATAGAGGGGATATTTGCCATGATCTTTATATTTACATAAGAAAAACGAATTATCCCGAAGTGACTCAGCCCGAGGCATCCGGATCCCCTACCCTGGATGCGCCCCCCAGGACCTGGCCTCTACTTCTCGAGCTCATGAGGGCCTTCGGAACATGGGTCTGTCCCCACCAGGAAGCAGCAGCAGCCCTAGCAGCACCTGCCGAGTGGAGCCCCCTCGGGACTGGGACCGGGACCGAGAGCAGGAGCGGGAACGAGAGAGGGAGCGCGAGCGCGAGCGGGGTGCCAGCCGCAGGGAAGACAAACCCAGCTCACCGGGAGACAGCTCCAAGAAGCGAGGCCCCAAGCCCCGGAAGGAGCTCCTGGACCCCTCGCAGAGGCCCTTGGGAGAAGCCAGTGATGGCCTCGGAGATTACCTCAAGGGCAGGAAGCTGGACGAGGCCCCTTCTGGGGCAGGAAAGTTCCCAGCTGGCCACAGCGTGATCCAGCTGGCCCGGAGGCAGGACTCGGACCTGGCCCAGTGCGGTGTGGCCAACCCCAGCCCGGCGGAGGCCACGGGCAAGCCGGCTGTGGACACCTTTCCGGCCAGGGTCATAAAGCACAGGGCCACCTTCCTGGAGGCCAGAGGCCAGGGCACCATGGACCCAGGTGGCCCCCGGGTCCGGCATGGCTCAGGCACCCCCGGCTCTGTGGGGGGCTTGTATCGGGACATGGGGGCCCAGGGGGGAAGGCCCTCCCTCATCGCCAGGATCCCAGTGGCCAGAATCCTGGGGGACCCAGAGGAGGAGTCCTGGAGTCCCTCTCTGACCAACCTGGAGAAGGTGGTGGTCACCGACGTGACCTCAAACTTTTTGACCATCACCATTAAGGAAAGTAACACGGACCAAGGCTTTTTTAAAGAGAAAAGATGAATTGCTGGGTGGGTGATCCCAGGGCAAGAGAGCAGGAGAGAGAGTGGGAGCGCAAACTTGGTATAACGCTTTTTGTTTCTGGGTGGGAGGTGCCTTCTGGCTGGTCCCGTCCCTAACTTCACACGCCCCGCCTTTTCCGTTCCTCCTCCCTCCCTTCAGTTTTGGTTGGAAAGATTATCTCTAGAGTTATATTTTCTATTAGATGTAAATATGTTATTTAAGAAAAAATATCTAAATATATATATTTCAACTCTTAAAAAAAAAAAGAAAGAAAGAAAAATGAATTATCAAGTCTAGGTGTTTAGACATTTTAAGGCCAATTTTCAGGACTTTTATGTGCCAGGCATTAAAATTAAGCATTCTAGGTAAATTATCCCATTGGATCTTCATGAAAACCTATCAAGTAGACACTATTATCAGCCCCATTTCATAGATAAGGCAACTCAGCTTCAGAAAGCTTTTATGCTCAAGGTCACAGAGCAAATACAGAGCTGAGAGTGGCACCAAGAGTCCAGAGTGTGGCTCTTAACCATCCCACAGCCTGGCCACCTCCAAGGAAGAATCTGGACTTCACTGTGAGTGAAATGGAAGCTGCAGAGATCTGGAGAACATTTCCGCCTCTGCTCCTCTCCTGTGCTGAAAGGCATCCAGCACCACTCCTGAGGCATGGTGTGCACAACAGTCTTTGAGTGGCAAATGACTGTCCAGGCTAGGGGAAGGCGATGTCATCTTTAAGACTCAGCCTCTTCATGTGCAACAGAGAGAAAATAAGACTTTATCATTTGTGTTTGGGATCATAAATAACGCACCTGCAATTGGAGTAGGTTTTATTTTTTTTTTTCCCATCTCATAGGACCTCAAACTGCGCCAGTATAACTCTCTCTTCAATTTGAGCTAAAATGAATAATACATATAAATGTAGCCCTCTATCATTCTGTTCATTTAACAAGTATTCATTTGTACCTACTACTCACCAGGTACTCTTTGAGGGTCTGGAGATACCTCAGTAAAGAGAAGAGACAAAAAGTACTCCCCGATGCTTCAAAGTGGACAGGCAGACCACAGATGAATAAACTGAGAGACCCGGGTCTAAGAAGAGCCATGGAGAACATAGGATTTCACATCATTGCTTCTTTTTCCGACAAACATGAGCGAAATACAAACAATAAATCCTCAAGGCGATACATTCCCCCCTCAAACACTGAACTGGTAATGCCCAGCAACCCCTTTAAAAAGATGGTGGACTCACAGTTGTTTCTTAGGAGAGCCTTGCTGTTTCTGTTATTTCAATAACACGGACACACTATAAGTTATCTGAGACCTAACAGATTCCATAAAAGATAACACACACATGCCCCAGATAAGAGTCAACACAGGGTAACTAAATAAAGTTTTACAGCAAAATGGGCTGCATGCATACGACAGAGATGGAGGCAATATATCTTAGCCATGGAGCTGACAGATTGGGGTTCAAAACCCACCTCTGCCACATTCTAGCTTTTTGTCTTGGACAAGTTATCCTCTTCAAGCCTCAGTTCCATCATCTGTGAGAGGACCAACAATTCCTACTTCAAAAATGTCTGTAAGGACTATAGGAGACAGAATATATAAAGGATGTCACAGAGTACCCAGCACATATGTCAAATGAATAAATGAATCCACTCATTTAATGACTTGGGCTACTTTTGCTTTCATAGCAAGGGCTCACTTCTCAAAAATCTTCCCAGTATTGCTGACATAAATAGTTTGCAAACACCTAAGAGTTATACAATTCTTTCTTTGCTTCTTTTTGTTTCTGCTTCAAACTATTTATTCTCTACTACCCAGGAAATGCCAATCTTGGTAACTATGCAAGCTGTATGTTTCTCTGATGACACTATTATGGTTCTATAAGGATGAGTATTTAATTTCTGAAAAAAAAAATGCTGTTCAGCTACAAATATTTTCTGTCCAGAGCAAATAGATCAAAGATTAGTATTACTTTTTAAAAATATATAATTGTTTTAGCCAAACATAGTGCACAGGTATTAATTGGAAATTCCAAAAGCAACGGCATATAACTTTTTAAGAGTCAAAATCAACTGAAGAGCTTATGACAGAATTGAACAGCGAGATGCAAGACAAAACTGTAACTGTTTCTAAATGCTACAAATATTAATGCACAGGCATTAAAGCCCAGATCATTAATTACAAATTTGAAAAAAAAAAAGGAAACATTTTTCTTGGTTTCTATTAAACCCAAAGCAAAGTAGTAGCTTCTTTTCCACTATAAACAAAACTATAGCAACTAAACAACTTTTATGTCTAGCAACTTTTGCTAAAGAGAGTTTCATTTGTCTTATCACATTATCAGGAAGAGATTCAGAGCCTTTTCTTTTCTTTTTTTTTTTTTTTAAGATTTTATTTATTTATTTGACACAGAGAGACAGAGAGAGGGAACACAAGCAGTGGGAGTGGGAGAGGGAGAAGCAGACTTCCCACCAATCAGGGAGCTGAAGTGGGGCTCGATCCCAGGACCCTGGAATCATGTCCTGAGCCACAGGCAGATGCTTATTGCCTGAGCCACCCGGGCACCCTGATTCAGAGCCTTTTCATTTGCCTTAGGAATCTACAACCCCAGAGCTTTACTGTTTTACTCTTCTTACTTTTGTTTTTTCCTTAGAGTAAAAATTGCCAACGGACAGTATTAGTGCAGGAAAATTCTCTTCATTCAAGGACATTACTTGGCCTGGGAGGAGTTGGGTTTAGAGCACATTTCCTCATCTATACATTTTCCCAGCCTCCTATGGGGGCTGGGAGGACAATTTATAATATCTGCTTTGCAAAGACAAGACAAGAGATTATTTTTAAAAGAAGCTGGTTGAGATTGAGGTCAAAATCTCTCCATGAAAAGGCAATTCTGGATAATCAATTTTATCACAGAAAATGATTTCTTTTCAGAGTCTAAAGAGAAATGACACTTGCTTGGTCACACCTGAGTTTAGACCGTCTATCATATCCTCTCAGTCTTTTTCTCCCCTTCATTATCATGATTATCCTTTTGACTGAGGAGTTGATCCCTGACAGATCCATGTCTGAATTACTGTAAATGTATGGACTTTCCAAATGTGGTGTGCAAAATAAATAATTTAATGTGATAATGAATTAAGTTGAAACACAAAGAAGATCTATCACCTAGAACTTGGCTCAGTCCAGATTTCTTTGGAAAATACATTGTAAAAACAAGATTTCTAAGAAGTGATAAGGCAATTCTAAGGACATTATTGCTCATGTAATCATCAACAATGAAATAGAGTCACCTGTTCTGTTGGGATTAAAGCTCTGATTGGTTGGTAAAGAAGTAAGGAGTAATGAGGCACCTCGCTGGCTCAGTCGGTTGTGCCTGACACTTGACTTCTCCTCAGGTCATGATCTCAGCATCTTGGGGTCCTGGGGTCAAGCCCCGCCTGGAGCCCACCTCAGGGTCTGCATTCATTGGGGTGTCTGCTGGAGATTCTCTCTCCCTCTGCCCCATTCCCCTGTGTGCTCTCTCTCTCTCATAAATAAATAAAAATTTAAAGAAAGGGGGGGGAAGGGTGGAGGAGGGAATATTAAGGAGCACTTACATACCAGGCTGAAAGCTTTTCCCATGGTAGGTTATGTCCTTTCTAATTCAAAGTGTTGGCTTTTATCATGATTTCAAACAATCTGATAACCAGAAGTATATATATATTTACATGTATTATATATCTTTGCATACCTTTGTATTACATACCCTTTTAATTTTAATTTTCTCAGCCAATGTTACATTGTAATTTCATCACTGTGTGGTTCAGCCAGATCTGTTGTACCAGCACAGAAAGAGTGGGAAGGAAATGTGCTTGTCAAGTGACTGCCTTATTTCTCAGCACACATTGTGCTTTGCAGATGTTCACTTGTACCTCATTTTTGTTTTAAAAGATCATAGAAAACTACCCTGATGGAACTGTTGAAAAGGAGTTGGAATTTGTGACCAGCAGCTGGATGAAGGGAGCCTGAATCCCCCAAATCCTATGGATATAGTGTGCTTTTCTTGATGTCCCTGCCAAAGCAAGGCTGGAAAGCTAGGGAGACCTTTGAGAGATGTGCCAGCACGAAGTTGCTGCGATTCATAAGTTCCAAAAACCTTGCCTAAAGATTACTGCAAATAGCTCATTTGAAACCAATGAATCTCACAACTGAGCATCGTATCAACTCAGAAAACAGAAGAAAAATCCAACAACTATCCTAATGCATGACTTATCATGGAGACATTCAAGTAGAATCCTTTTGGTTTCTACTTATTTTAATCCTCCTTATTTTCTGGTTTCTTATTATTATTCTGGTTTCTTATTCTTCTGGTTTCTACTTATTTTAATCCTCCTTATTTTAACATTATAACAGATCTGTGTGTCTATATTAAGATTCACATTTGATAGTAACTACTGGGAATTTTTGCCATTACATCCTCAAAAAAACCGAACGAACACAAGCAATAGAAGTGTGAAGCAATAAAGTTGGTTGTGGATGAAAATTGAGCTTAGGACATGAATTGTGTCTTTTACCTAAAACATCATTTACTTTTTTATCCTCCTGGTATAGTACTCCCCCTTCAGCTATTTTGAATCAGCATTATTCATTCTTCAAACCCTGCTCAAGAATCTCCTCTACCCAGAAAGTGTACCTTTTGTGCATCACCTGCTTTGCATATATTAAGCTCATTTATTTCTGAAACAATGCCATAAGCAAAAAAATATTACTCCATCTTATAGAAAATTGTGACTCAGAGAGGTAAAGAAACCTGCAAGTTGATCCAAAGAAGATTTTTTAAAACATCGAGAGGTTTTAGTTCTGCATAATAGTAAGGACTAACTGTTATGAAACCCTTCTAGCTATAAAATACTTTAAAATGCTCTGAGCTTCTATTGGCTAAGAGATGGAGCTAAGATCATGGCATAAAGCTAGGCCCCGCAAATGGCTACACCCTTATACAGCTGGAACCCACTAGCGCTGGAATTCATCAAGACAAGTGTTCTGTCTTAGTTGATGGGGGTGTGTGGAGGTGGTTTTGAGAAAGTAGTCCTAAAAACAAAAACAAAAACGAAATAAAACAAAAACAAAACCCCAAACCTTGATTTTTTTTTTTCAACAAAAAATTGTGAAGAGGAGAGAAAGAGCAAGGGGGGGGGGACAAGGGAGGGAGGGAGAGAAAGAGTGGGAGACAGAGTGTGCTTTGATAGAAAGGAGAGAGAAAGGGTAAATCTTTGAGTAAAGGAAACATAAGAAATATATGAACTCAAGTATAGATCTTATTGGGATCTGATTCTGACAAACTGTGAAGAAACATCCATGAGTTAATCCAGGATATTTGAACACTGATTTGATCCTATTAAGAAATTGTTAACTTGTTAGGGATGATTAGTATTTTGATTAATTTTTAGTATGTGCACACACATATGCACACACTCTCCAAGAATTAAAGCTTGTGAATTTCAAATAATGGAACTAAAGAATAGAGCCTCTTAAAAAAAAATTCGAAATAATTGAAGCCATGAAAGAAGAAATAGAAAATATGAATAAAAAACAGGGCACTTTAAAAAGCAGTAGGGATATTTAAAAAAAAAACAGTAAACATAGAAGTTCTAGAAAGAAAAAAACACTGGAATGAAATACTCTATGCAATAGAAAGGTTCAACTCAACTGAAATCGGGAACAATGAACTAGAAGATAGAACTGAGGAAATAATTCAAAATAATAGATACGACACAGTGGAGAGGGTGAGAAACAGGGAAGATGAAATAAGGAGGTCCATGCCTGTGCCAGTAGCTTCAGAAGCAGAGAAACTGAAGAAAGAGATGGTATTTGAAAAACTGAATAAATAAAAAATAAATTTTTTCAAATATTTAAAATGTTCTGAAATTTTTTCAGAATTGGTAAAAACACAAAAATCTTTAGATTCAGGAGATATAACAAGTCCTCAGTAGGAAAAGTGAAAGCAAATCTACATTTGGACACCTTATAGCTAAACTGTAGAGCATCAGGTAAATGAAGAGAGAGTCTTTGCTCATGTATATAAAGTATAAATTAAATAAAAATACCAAAAGTACTTTTCTTAAGACCTCAAAAGCCAGTTCTAAAATATAGACAAAAGAGAACATGGCTAAGTCTTACCAAGGCAATTTGGAAAAAGAACAAGATGGGAGTGGGGAAGGGTGGAGGAGAGCTTCTATGCTGCCATCTTCATCACAAGGAGCATTTCGGTGCTGTTCATTGAAATACTATGGTATCAGCACAGTGAAGGATACATAAAATGATGAAACTAACGAGATTCACAGACGCAATCCTCAAATCCAATATGGAAAGCTGATAGATGATAAATGGAAGTAGCTGTTAAGTATAGAAAGGACCAATTATTCATTACATAGTACTAAAACAATAATTTGTATGAGAAAAATGAGACACTACTTCACCTCATACACAAAAAGTTAGAATACATAGATTAAAGGTAAAAATAAAAAAACAAACCTTCAGCATTTTGGGAACACAGTCTAGAAAACTATCTTTATGACTTGGTATAGGAAGAGATTTCTTTAAAATCTATCAAAGCACCCACCATAAAAAAGATTGTTAAATATAAATATGTTAAAATTAAATCCTATTTGCAACAAAGGCTCCATGAGTAAGGATGAAAGGCATGGTACTAACTATTTGAGCAGTAGCTCAAATCACAAATCAAAGTAGCTTAAATAACAAAGATAAGAAATCCTATAAATCAATGAGTAAGAGACAAACAACTCATAGAAAATATTTGTAAATAAATGTTAGAAAACAAATAAAATGGCCAGTAAACATTAAAACATGTTCAACTCCTCTAGTGATCAGAAAAACATAAAACATGCTAAACAAGATGGGCAAAAATGTAAATTGCCTGACAGTAACTAATGCTGACAAGTTGTAGATTGGTGGAAATTCTAATTTGCTGCTGGTGGGAGTATAAATTCATACAACTGTGGCTTTGTGGTCCTGACTTGGCAATAGCTAGCAAGTTGAAGATGCCTATATCTTATGATCCAATAATTCCAATTTCTAGGAATGTGCCATAAAGTGCCTTTGAAATACGTGTATGGGGAGCCATGAGAAATAATGTCCTTTGCAACACTTTGTAATTGCAAAAGAAAAAAAAATCAGTTTTGAAAATAACCTAAATTTTCATCTACAGGAGAATAAATAAATTGTTATGTATTTCTGTAAGGAAATACAGTATAACAAAAGTGAATGAATGGTATCCATGTACTATTATAAATGAATCCCAAAAACAATGTTGAGCAAAAGTGATGTTATGCTGCCATTTATATAAAATTTGAAATATAAAACACAAGTAATTATTGTTTATGGTTATATACATATAAGAAAGCATAAAAACACTCAAAGGTGTGGTAAGTGCCAGATTCAGGAGAGTGAGTAACAGAAGGAGGGTGGGGTAGGTGAATAGGACTAAGAAAGAAACAAGTATTGTAATATTTTCTTTCTTAAAAAAATAAAACACTTCTGACAAAATATTAAAATGACAAACCTGGGTATAAGTAGGTGGTTGTCTTCTTATTCTCTACATGCTATTATATATTTGGAAGTTTTCATAATTTAAAAATAATCATAGAATTGCCTAGGGCTGCTTGTACTTATTCAAGCCCCCACAAAAATGACAATAAGGAGCAAAACCAAAGGTTTTTGGAAATGGCTACAGATTGATAGAGCTAGGATTCTACCCACACTTGTTTCATCCCAAAGCTGATGCCTGTCCTGTGATTTCAGAACCCCCTCACCTTGCCTTTTCTGATCCTTCCTGAATGGGGCTAATCACGGACTCCATTGTGCTATCTTCTTCAGGGCAGGACCTTAGTACCTGTTTTTTTTTTCTGTTTTTTTTTTTTTTTAAGATTTTATTTATTTATTTGTCAGAGAGAGAGAGCAAGAGTGAGCACAGGCAGAGTGGCAGGCAGAGTCAGAGGGAGAAGCAGGCTCCCTGCGGAGCAAGGAGCCCGATGTGGGACTCGATCCCAGGACGCTGGGATCATGACCTGAGCCGAAGGCAGCTGCTTAACCAACTGAGCCACCCAGGCGTCCCAGTACCTGGTTTTTTAAACTGTACGGTAGTTGGCTGTCTGTGTGTACTCTCCCAGACACTCAGCTCCTGGGGCCACTGTACCTAGCATATGGAAAGACCAATGGAGACAGGAAAAGATGTGGAAACTCTACGGGCATCTGGGTGGCTCAGTTGGTTAGGAATCCAACTCTTAGTTTCAGCTCAGGTCATGATCTTGGGGGTGGTGAGATGGAGGCCCTACGCCCACTCGATGCTCAGTGGGGAGTCTGCTTCAGATTCTCTCTCTCTCCCTCTCCCTCTGCCCCTCCCCACTGCCTCTATCAACGCAAATTTTTTAAAAGTCTTAAGTATTCTTTCTCATATAGGCTTCTGTTTCTGTTCTTAATCAAGCACCTCACTCACTCTCGTAGTGATTAATCAGAGACTAATTGCCAATGAATTCAATAAATACCTACATTTGCAAAATTATCCATTTTCAAAGAAGGTAAAAGAAACAAAAATTGTGTTCTAGCATTTCCCACAAGTCAACAGGAGGGATAGAATTGCTACATATTTGTGGGGAAAATAAACAACCTGTACTTCATTTGTTTCACTTTGGGATTTTTCAAGTCCTCAGAAGGGAAAGGAATCCTGTAAATGTGGATTTTTGCCTCGTCCTGTAGTATAGTTATTAGTTATAGGCTGGATCTTATTACTCAGGCATAATTAAGCAGGTTCTCAAATTGGGTCTCACTTTATAATAATTGCAGAGATAATTCTACATGAATAACCTGGATTCATGTATCTGAAATAGTGCAATAAGTAAACATTTGTGAAATAGTACAGCACATAGAAATTATACAGTAAATCAATATAAATTAAATTATATAACACAGGAATGAGAGTGTAAATGAGAGAACCATCCTGTTCAACCGTTGAAAAATATTACCAAGTGGCTTTTCTAATTGAGAGCACTTTTTAAAAGAAAAAAATACCAGGCTATAATGTAACATTAAGTAATACATAGTAATATTACTTCTCCTTTGAAAAGTGTTTTGTCCTTTTCAAAATGAAGAGGTCAGTGTCCCCAAGCAGCCTGCAGCCTCTCTAACATTTCTCCTGTTCCCTTCCATGGCAACATGGGTTAGCGAGACACTGAGCTTTTTGTGATGTGTGTGAGGACAGGGAGAAGGGGAGCGAGGCCTCAGGGAGGTCTCGAGGTGGAAAAATTTGTGACGCACTAGAGTCAGTCCCTGAATGCAAATAATTTATCGAGGCTTCTATAACACAATAGTTACGGTTCCCCTGGGTTCATTTTTAAACATTCTATTTGGTCTCAGAGCCCTTAACTCAGATCGAAACGCTTTAACAGGCATCCCAAACTACTTGTTCACGAGAAGATTATGAGGCGAAGCCAACCTGTGTGGGTTTGCTCCTTCGGCCTCAGAATCTGACGAGCTGACTGCATGCGAGAAACGCCTCACCCTCCTGAACATGTAACATGTGACCTGAAACGGCTGGGTTCTGCAGCTCCACGCGGTCCTGGAGGCATTACTTATCACTGATTATACTGTCTTCACCTCACAGCGACCTGGTTTGCTCGCTAGCCTTAGCGGCCTTGGACTCCCGCCTTTCCCTGAGGTAGAGGTGGTCGTCCTCCATTCTCCCTAAGGGAGCAGCGCACTCCGCCCTCGAGCAGAAAGGACGAGCCCTGAAATGCTATTTCCTTATCTCGGAAAAGGCCTCCTTCCTTCCTAGCCTTCCCTGCACAGCTAAAGTGAGATAAGACTCAGCCTGAGCCTAATGGCCTGATACGTGAGCCACACCTGATCCTTTAGAAGGAAGCTTCGAGGTTACTTTGTTTCCCTAGTTGAAAAGCCAAAATTCTTCCCCTAGTCAGGGTATAGTTAACACAGTAGCAGGTCCCCCTCTTTCCTTGTCACCTATCATTGTCTTCCACACAAGAGAGGGCTTCCTTGGTAATAACCTATCTTAAAGGGTTTTTTAATGGCTCATTATAATGAATGCTGAATCAAACACTTCCAAAGCAACAGCTGAGTGGGATGCCAGGCAAACAACATCCTAGATGTTTCTTGTGGCCTCTCCCAGTCAGGGTGGAGCATTGCTCCTTTCTGCAAGGACAGAAGCAGGCTCCCACAGAACTTCAACAGCAGTACCTGAGTATGGGGTCTGTGAGCAAACCCTTTGCTTTCTGGTGTCCACTCACGGACTGGCCTTTTGCTGGCACCCAGGAAACACAGCGACACTGAAACACACTCCAGGATGTCAGGCAGGGGTCATCTCTGGAGTACCCACTTTAACTATGCTCAAAGATCAGCCCGGAGACACTGCGGGGTGTCCCCGGAACAAGGGCCATACCCTGCATGTGCTCCTCATTCCAGGCCTCGGACTGGATCGGTGGTTCTAGCCTCCTCTCGTCTTTCTCTCTGGGATAGTCTGGGCTGTGTGGCCCTTGATAAAGGAAAGCAGAGCCCCATTCGGATGTCTACTTGGACAAACAGGATCTTATAGGAAGGCGTG
Source organism: Mustela putorius furo (assembly GCF_011764305.1). Taxonomy (NCBI): domain Eukaryota; kingdom Metazoa; phylum Chordata; class Mammalia; order Carnivora; family Mustelidae; genus Mustela; species Mustela putorius. The sequence goes on along the minus strand of NW_025422368.1, from coordinate 22,792,108 downwards.
CTGAAGCGGGGAGATCCACCAAGGAGACGCGGGCTCCCAGGCTGTTACATCATGAGACCCAGGTGGGAACACCTCCAGAGTTTCATTCTCACCCATTCTGTAGAACGACAATGGGTCATCTGGTCACTTTCAGAACCATCGTCAAACATGAGAACAACAGCCGCACAGTATAAAGACCTGAGAGGTGACTTCCCTTGAGTTCTAGAAACACCAAAGCCTGAGTTCACTGCCCATCAGAGGCCGGTGGCCACCGCACAGCTGACCACCCTCACTTCCTTGCCTCAGAAGCCAAGGTATCATTTAGCTAGATGCTGACAGCAAGTCACTCCCAGCACGGAAAAGAAAGGCAGAGATTTGCTGAACAGTGGTTCCTAAGCCTTAAAGAGCTAAGACAGCAAAGAAATGCCCACGCTAGCCGAAGAACTGTAGTCACTAGCTGAATCTACTACACTTGATTTTGACAGAAATCTGACAGAAGCAGCACTCTGTAAATGCAGTAAAAACCACCTCCTCCATGCATCTCGCTACTGGCTTGAGCACAGAGCCCTACCACCCAGCGGCACCATCGTGTATCAGTTCACTTGTTACAAACATTCAGACAGGGGCAGCCAGGGTGGCTCAGTGGGTGAAGCATCAGCCTTTGGCCCAGGTCATGATCTCAGGGTCCTGGGATCAAGTCCTGTATCGGGCTCCCTGCTCAGTGGAGAGTCTGCTTCTTCCTCTCCCTCTGCCCTTCCCCCTCTACTCATGCTCTGTCTTTTGCATTCTCACTCAAATAAATAAATAAATAATATCTTGAAAGAAAGAAAGGGAACATGCAGACTTCCGACTGTTCCAGGAACAATAGAAGCCATAGAGACTTCAGGAATAAACTGCGAAAGGAGATTAAGAGGTGGTTGTACCAACTTATATCCCTCACTGAAAGGGCTATGGATGGAGCTGCGTCCTCCCTGAATTCCTAGGTTTAAGCTCTAACCCCCAAGATGACTAAATTTGGAGACAGGGCTTCTCGGAAGTAATTATGGTTAAGTGAGGTCAGAAGAGTGAGGTCCTTATCTGACAGGACTGGTGGTCTTATAAGGGGGAAGAGAGACCCTACTCTGTCTCCAAGCAAGGCAAAGAAGGAAGCCCATGGCAGCACAGGGTAAGAGAGCAGCTGTCTGCAAGCCAGGAAGAGAGACCAGAACAGAACTTGCTAGAGCAGACTAAGACTCAAAGGAAAATGCATTTTCGTTATTGTCATACACGTAGGTGTACACAAAGGAATTTTAAAATTAACCAGGGGGATCCACTGAGCTACCTCACTGGGGCATCTGACAGATACTCTTGCCAGTACACTGAGATGTGAGGCGGCATCCGAAGAATCTCAGAGGATAAGCCTCTAAAATAGGCTTTTACACAGTTTAAGCTATAAACACTGTTACCAACATCCACTTTTCAAAAACAAAATTCACGTTCGCCTTGCAAACTCGTTGTCATAAACCTGGACCTGGATATTCATGGCAAGAAACAACCAGAGTTAAACTATGACATCATGAGGTCCCATCCAGCTCTAGACTGATGGGCCCTTTCTGATCAGCATTTCTCTAGTTTGCAGTGAAATGATAACTAATTAAAGTTTAATGACGAGATTCCATTCCTGCCCTACAGCAACACAGAAATACACATACTGGGCTCCTCACGGGGCCTCCTGTAGATCCTTTCACGTGGATGCTAACTCTTCGGGGGTGAGGAGAGGGTAGAGAACACCAGTAAAGGACCCAGGTTAAAGAATGCCCTTAATACAAATGTCACAGACAAGGCTAACGGCAAGAAAAGGACTAGAAAACAGCCATATCATCAGAACAAATTCGAAGTGGATATCATATTGGCAAACTATGAAACTCTTATGCTAAATTAGGAAATCTATACCATTGCTTCCTTTGTAGAAGGAAGACGTTGGCATTCAGCCTCGTCAATTTATTCTACTTAGACATATGCGAAATAAGTCAAATGACTTCTTTTTCCTTTTTTTTTTTTTAACCTGTAGTCATTTTAGAAGAGGAAATATAACATCTCAGTAATGCTACATTAGTGTATTCTGGATATTTCTGGAACCCCAGAGCCCGAAATGAGGTGATAACACATTCTTTATTATTCCCTAGTAGTTCTTTAAAATGTTATCAATAAACTTAAATCTGTCTGTATTGCAAAACACAACTATAGGTCATTCCTTAAATGATAGTTTAAAAAATGGGTTTTCTCAGGGTGCCTGGGTGGTTCAGTCGGTTAAGTGTCTGCCTTCAGCTCAGGTCATGATCCCAGGCTCCTGGGATCCAGCCCTGCATTGAGCCCCACAAGCAGGGAGGCTGCTCCTCCCTCTCCCATTGTCCACCACACACCCCTGCTTGCATGTACGTGTGTGCTCTCTCTCTGTCAAATAAATAAATAAAATCTTTTTTAAAAATGGGGTTTCGTAAGTTCAAACAGAAGCAAAGATAATGGGAAGTATGGAATAGATGGGATTCAACTCAAAGCTGATCAGGCACCCATCATGTGTCGGGGGATACACAAGAGTTCCTTGGACATACAGTGTACTTAAAGAGAATAAATAGCTTTCTGTTTCATTTGATTACCCCCAAATTCTATGCACTAGTATTTCTACCATAAAAAAATAAAACCAAATGATGATTGATATCTCAAAAGTTTCCAGAGATTAACTTTCTGCGTTGAATATATTCACATGACAGAACTGAAAAATATTAGGACCCAGCATGTTTCCTCCTTATTTTAAAAAGAGAAAGAAGATCCAGGGATAATTTCCACATTAAACAAGCCCTTCCTTGGCCCTTAGCAAGTGTGGCTTAGTATCGGGCTAGCAGCAGAGGTGAAAATACATTTCTCCTAATGAGACTGTCCAATCTTAAGCTTTCTTATTCTTTATTCTAATATTCTTTCGGGAAACAAATCACCAAATTCTCAAATAATCCCCTTTATTTTCATACACTGATTATAATTAATCTCTTTTGCCAAATTAATTCAGTTATATTCCATTTTTACACTTACTCGGAGAAATTCATGTACCAAAAGATAATTTTCCTACCATTATTTATCTTATATACTCAGTGGGGACTGAGTTAGGCCATATAATTACCACTCCTCAGTTTCTAAAAACTTGTGACAGTTGCTATAATAAAAATTATTTCCCAGTAGTGCCAGAGATATAATATTAGGTTTTGGAAGCACATCAAAATCCCAATATGAAAAATAATGTGTTACTATGTAATGTATTCCTAAAAACATAATTTGAAGTTAACTTTTTCAAATATCAATACATCTATATGGAAAACTGACACCGCTTTGGCTTCTTGACTTTTTTATTCAAAGTCCAAATGCCAAACCTTCCTCACTTCGAGCTTCTCCTATAACCATGATCAAATCTTGTACCCAAATCATCATGTCTTACTTAGTTTTTCTAGTTATAAATTATGGATGATAATATCTGTTCCTTACTTGCTACATGTCATATATCTCCTTGTGCATTTCAGGATATAGTCTGTTTTAAAATAAATAACCACCCAATTTTCCCTTCCATTAAGCCAAGGTTAAAAATAGATTTTAAAATCTGAATACACCTGCATTTTGAATTCCTTAGAGTAAGTTAACATACGAAAACTGTTATTGAAATTCCTGACAAGACTCTTAATCATTACAGATTCATACGATGAATTTTATGAATGACATTAAGGAAAGCAAATATTCTTCCTTTCCTTTGAAGCCCTTTCCTTAAACTTTCTAATGTGATTAATGTGGTGTACATCTCAGGGTTTTTATTCTCGTTGAGTGCGATATGGGAGCAATGGAGAAACTTATGAGGAAAGCTGAAAACCACAATAAGGCAAATTTCTGCTTTCCATGGGAATATTCCCTACCAGGGCCAAGAGACTAGCATGCATCCCCATCAGGGATGAGAAGCAAGAGTTTGCTCTGAAATTGACTTCAGAGTAGAGATGCCAAAGAAAATAAATCACTGTAAGTGAAATACTTTGAAAGGTAATGGGTTTTAAAAATATTTGTGCAGGTTAAATTTTTTAATTGGAAGTATTTATTACTGTCAGATGTGATGAGGGCACATGCCCATCAGGATCTCTAGAGATCTCCTTCTCCTGGTATAAGACTCATTATTTTTAGACCAATCCCTAGAACAGCAGACACCCCCAACAAATGTTAGTACATGAAGAAAAATAAGCCAAAGTTCAAACATGTTACACTTTACCTAAGCCAAGACTGTATTCTATAGAGCAAGAATTATGTAAAAGCCTCAATGTTCTTAGATTCCTTCAGTCCATACACGTTTTTCATCAGTAAGAATTATGATGAGCAAACTTATTTGCCTATTTGACCCAAGTACTCAAACCATGAATAGAATAAAATGCAAAACAGACTTTTATTTCCTAGGCTGCCCTGCCCTGAGCCAAGTTCATCCTCAAAGACTCTGTTTCACTTTGTATTGCCATTGTGGTGTGACCTACAACCCTCAAACCATTTATAAAGAATTTTGAGAGAAGAATGGCACTTTTACAGGTTACCAAGTCTCTACAGTGACTCCATTCCATTTTTTTTCTTTCCTTTACAGGAATCTTTTGTAACTGAAGTAAAAAGCCTTCAGTCATCTCTCTGATGGAGGATGAGGGAAATCACATCTATGGATAGACAGGAAATAACCTATTTGTTTTCCTAAAATTCCACTAGACATAAATCTCTGATCATAGATGATCAAGGACTTCTCCAGTTTGTAACCAGAAATTCACTGAATAGTCATCAAGTCACCCAGACATTGGTCAGTAAGTCACCTAAGTGGCTTCGTCCACCTACCCAGATTCTATGATGAGAACAGTGATTTCCAAATCCCAAAGTAATGGGATAATAACCTTTGTAAAGTGAAGGAAGTACTATATGTTAAGAGGCAACCAGTACAAAAAGAAAGAGAAGAGTGAAGCATTAAACATGTTGATGGACTGGGGGCACAGTCTGGGACCTCTGCTTATTCAAATTCAGCCTAAATGACTTAAGTGGATTTTGACTTTGTCTCAGCCCCTGGGACTGACCTGTACTGCTTTGATATAGCAGATCTAAACAGGGCAAATATTTCAGTATTCTCTAGAGAATATCCCAGACCACAGTCACTCCATATCCCTGAGGGAAATGACCCTGAGGAGGTCCCTTTCCTCCAAGTTCATTGTTGTAAGTCTCCAGAGAGGTCCAGAAAGTACTGGACTAATCGAATACCGTTAAGACTGCTAAGAGTAATTTGGCTATGAACAGAGAAAGTTGAGACGTTGAACTGGTATCACCTTCAGAGTTCAACTAGTCTAGGACATGTAAGTGAGTCTGAAATAACTATTCCACAAGATTAGAGATAAAATAGAGCTGCCTCTAATTTGAAGAGTGATTTCCACTCCCAGTGATTGCTACTCTGCTAATAAAAAGAGCTAGTTCACTGAATGCTCTAAGCCAGCACTGCTCTAAGTATGAGAACATGTATTGATTTGTTTAATTTTCACGACAACCCTAAGAGGTAGGACTTATTACCATTCTGATTTCATCAACGAAGAAATGGAAACTTAGGTTATAAGTAACCTGCCCAAAGTTATTCAGCAAATAATGTCTAGCCTGTGGCTCAGTACCAGGCTTCCGTATGTTCTCGTCCAGCTGCCCTGTCTCTTACTTCCCTGAAAGTCTGGAAGAGTGCCTGTGACCAAACACAGAAGGCGAGATGCAGACGACAAGCACGGGGTCTGTGGCCCAGCTGGGAGGAGAGATTTCCTCGCCCAGCTTGAGACCCTTCTCACCAGTCTCCACTAACTGCTTTTTTTCTCCAGAAAGTCTCTGTTGAAAGAAAAACGGATTTACAGAAAGCATGAGGGCCACACAGCACAGGCAAGCTTCAGATGGATCCTAGTTTATAAACTGGAAAACTGGAAAGAACAGACAGCTGGCTGTCTACAATGCTCTTTGCATCACACCCAGGGAGCTTCCAAGGCAATTAGGAGCACGTGATGCTCCCAACAGGCGCTTGTGAAATTTCAGAATCGCTCAGTTTGTGAAATTTCAGAGTGGCACGATCCGCTCTGTATGTGGATGTGGATCCACTCTGTATGTATGGGACTTAGACATCAAGATGCATTTTTCCTATCAAAAAAGTGCTTTTCTGGTCCCGGACTTTTTAAAGTTGACATAAGGAAAGGATAGAAGACACACCTGTAAGTGATATTCAAAACCACTGAACGAAGGACTCTTATTCCTTTGTTTCAACTTGCCTGGTCTTACAGAAAGACTCCCCCCACCGCCCCCTCCACCGTTGAGTATCTTGACAGTCATTTAGGTGACTAAAATACCCAGTATATCTTAGTGAAAAGCTATTTTTAAAATTACTTGATTTAGAAAACTCCAATCATGATAATTTCATGGGAATTCTTAGTACACAAATTAAAAGTTTTAAATTACTCGGCAAGAATTTGTGAGTTCAAATAATCTTAATGAGAAAATACCTGCATCGATGCATATTTATCAGGTGCTTTTAACATCTGTCCCTGATACAAAATTATTTTGAGGGTAGTTTTATGAGTTATACCTCCTGTGGTCAGTAACAGCAGTCATGACACAGTCATGACACAGGAGCCATAAGTAGCCATTCTAGTGTCCCCTCGGCTCTGCCACTTTTAATGTCAGGCCTTGAGAATGTCATTGAATTTCTCCTAGCCTGCTCCCCCTCCCCCCACCGTGCCAAGAGGGTCCCAGTTCCCACCTCCAAGCGTAGTTTCATGGATCAAATAAAATAAAAAATTGTGAACTAAATGCACATGAAAGAGACTGTAGTCAGCCTTAAGGCACTAAAACAGACTTAAAATTACAAACTGAATGGGGACGGCAGTGCGGCTCGGTGAGGCAGACGCAGGTGTAGTTTGCTGCAAGAAGGAATCCGTTTGGCTGATTGGTCAACTTGGTCAGTTCACGACCCTGGACGAGTCCGCTCTCAGTTTTCTCTTCTGAGAAATGAAACAATACTAACCAGCCCCTAAGGATGATGTGGGGATTAGAAATAATAAATGTAAGGCCTCTATCAGGACAGGCAACATGAGGTGTCCAGCAAATGGCACCCATTTCACATCAAAGAAGCCATTTAATGAAGCCAAGTACGCTGTGTGTTTCAACACTCACAACAGCTGACCAGTGTTCGCCTAGAACAGAACATCCATTAGCAGAGCCCCAAATACCCTCCTGCCATAGCCAGCCCCTGCCTTCATGCCACTTCAGACTCCAGCAGATTAAGGCTGTGCTTGCTGTAGTCACATTTCCTGCTTTAAAACATTATAAAACTTACTAATGAAATTTCAAATGTAAAAAAATCAAATTAACACCACCCAACGTGGCAACCCCAAACGCAGGCTTTTTCCTAACCTTGTACTCCGTGAACTTCCTTCACTGTTTGTTACTGATCTGGAGACAAGGGTGGGGTCCGGGGACCAGGGTAAGGACAAAGACAAAGTGAATCCGCTGCTGTTACCCAGAACGTTGAATTTGACCACAATAAGCCGCGTCTGGCTCGCCTCTCCAGCTCCAGAGCGCTAGAGGCAGGCCCGTGAGAGGCGCGGAGAGCTACAAGCTGGAGAGGGGCTGGAGTCCCCCCGCGCCCAGCCCTGCCCCCGGGCCGGCACCGTCACCAAGCAGAGCGCGAGTTAGAGGAGTGGAGCTGGGGAAGGGCGCATGCAGTTGGGTTAGTCTGGACTCGACCATGCGGCCGTGCGTTCCTGCTTGGCACACGCGCTTAGGCAAAACAGACTTGATGCTTACAATGATCCCAGCCCAAAATGGAGTGTCTCTGACTAGCAGGGAGGAGCTGATGCTCGCCATGAGAAAGCCCACCACGGTCACGGCGATGCCCAGGGCCAGCTGCAGCAGCGCGAGCAGCAGCGGGAACCGGCAGCCGCAGCACGTCCGGGCCTCCTCCTCCCCGCACTGCTTGGGGGCCCCTTTGCCCGTCTTCGGCCCCATGTCGTCGGGCCCGGCGGCGTCCGCGGCCGGCCCCCCCTGCCTGTGCTGGCCGCGGGGCTGCTTGTCCTTGCCCATGGCCGCTGCGTGGGTGGGTGGGTGGATGCGTGTGCCGCGCGCTGGGCCCCGGAGCGCGGCGCTGGGCGGGCTGAGCCTGCCCTGGTATTCGAATTACGGAGGCTGAACAAATATGGAAAACATTTGGAGCCGACTCGCCGGGCCTCCAAAGGCCACAGGGAGCCCGCAGCAGAGGGGGAGTCGAGGGGGGTCGCCAACTGCCAACGCGCCGGGACGCAGCGCCCGCTGGGCCCACCGCAGGGTTTGCGGACCCCCGCGGGAGTCAGCTCGGCGCCCTTGGCCTTCTAAATCCTGTGGGCCTTATGCACTTTAGACAGGCTACGTGTGTGTTTGTGTGTGTGTGTGTGTTTTCTTCACTCAAAGCCCCAGGGGTTTTTTTTGTTTGTTTGTTTGTTTGTTTTTTGGTTTTGGTTTTGTTTTCTAAGAGGTGCAATGCAAGGTGATGAATGTTTAATCATTTGAGTTTAATTAACAGATAGTTTAGTCCAAAATAGGCATTGCTGGGTTCCAAGCTGCGAAGTCATTTCCAGAAGTTAAATTGTTCTTATTTTCCGACAAAGGAATAGGCTCTTCTTTATGAATTCTGCAATCCAGCTGACAAATAAAGGCACTTTTCCCATGGAGGTATCTGCTTTTGAAAGCACTGTTTATGAAGATGTTGGGCTAATACACTCTTCCCAGTGCACGTGTTTTTAAAAGTTCTTTCAGTTGTTTATCTGGACTTCCCAACCAGTCTTCAGTAATCTCCACATCAGTGCTGAGGGGCCTTGTAATAGCCCTTGGACATGGACAATTTAATGCAGTCCACATCAGAGAGATTTTTAAAGCACCTACCATGTGCTACAATGGGAGTTCAAGATAGATTCGGTCCCAGCCCAAAGTCACAGAACGAGTCCATAAAACCAATGATTCTTATTCCCACATATCTGTGCTCAGTAGCACTTAGGGCTCATTTCAGGAAACCACTAAGAAATGATCCCATCATTTTGGAGTATTTTATATCTACTTTGGTATGGTCACTGTAACATTCAGAAAGACATGTTTAAAAAATAAATGATGTTGTTGCCACGATGCTGGGATAAATAAAGCCTGCTCTTAGACTGCTCACTATCGCTAATTTAAAGAAACTCTCATTCCCTGCTCTGTTTTCTTAGAATTATAAACTAATCATCATCAACTCTTTTTGCAAACTACCAGATATTAGAAAAGGCACCTTTAAAGTTATAAAATATAATATTAAGTTATAAACTTCAGTGTTTTCTTATATGTTCCTTCTGGATCAGTAAGAAAAATATAGTCCACAGAATAAACTCAGTAGCTCGAAAGCAGAATTCAAACCACACAGGCCAGGGATCCCTCTGGAAGCAGCAGCAGCAAGGCTCTCTCACAAGAGCAGCACAGGGGCTGAGGTAAGGTCATTGTCAGCTGTGGGGCAGCCATACCGCTAGGATTTCTAGTGAGAACAGACAAATAAAAGCGGCTGTTAACACCAAGGTACCTGCCCAACTTGGGCCTGACTGAGAACAACCCAAATGACCAAACTGTACATGGGTTTTCTACATAAACATGGAAAGCATCTTTAGGAAGCTGATTACACAGAAATAATTCTTTGTTGTTATGAATAATGTAGAGATCAATAACTGAGTATCTACTCTGTATCAAGTATATGCTAGGTGCTTCACACACTTGACTGTCACTCCACACAACCACCTTATAATTATAGTTTCCGCTTTTAAAGATGAAAAATTGAGTGCCAGAATTATTAAGGAACCAGATTATTAGGCTACCCACCTAATTAAGATGGGGGTGAAGGGAACCAAATGTGAACTGTGGTGGATTGCCTATTTTAATAATTACTTCCTATAGGCAAGTGGATTGTGTAAATTATTTGTGATTTTAAACAATTTAACAATCATAGGTGCTATTTTATCCATCAGAGAATTGGCTATTAGCCTTGCACCTAAGACTATCTGAGAACTTTACACAAATATCTTGATTCACCACCGTGATGTATATACAACAGTGGATGAAGAGCATTATTTCCATTACTCATTTTTAATTAGACACGGGCTTTATCTGCTGACCATACAATGAAACCAGTAGCAGTGGACAGGCGAATTGTAATCCTCTAGTCTGATTACAACCACCAACTTCAATTTTCAGTTTCCAGTGAAGGAAGCAGCAGTGATACAAGGAGCCTTACACATGCTCCAATTCCCAGCTGCTTGGTTGAATCTGTGCTTGAGTGGGCCTGGTCTGTAACCAGGAGGTGATGGTGATGAGAAGATGAGATGTCAACTGACATGGGGAAGTGGAAGCAAAGAAGAGGGTGAGAAAAGTTGTCAGGAGGTTAGTAAAAAAGAACAATAGAGGCTAAATGGAAGGGGAGGGTTGTTAAGATACAACAAGGAAAGCTTTTCCTTTATTTTTAAAAAGATTTTATTTATTTATTTGACAGAGATCACATATACGCAGAGAGGCAGGCAGAGAGAGAGGGGGAAGCAGGCTCCCTAGCAGAGAGCCCGATGCGGGCCTTGATCCCAAGACCCTGAGATCATGACCTGAGCAGAAGGCAGAGGCTTTAATCCACTGAGCCAACCAGGTGCCCCACTTTTCCTTTATTTAACATGTCCTTTCCACTGAGAAAAATCACCATTTACAGCTCATCACATAGTTGAACAAAAATGAGCAGGGTTTTTTTAGTTGTTCATAAATTATAATGTCACTGTTTTATAGGTTAAGCAATAATCTCTTCAGATATTTACACTACCAGGATAAAAGGCAAAGTAGAAACCAAGTGTTTTCAGATATTCTTCTGGCTGCTCTCATAACTCAAAACTAACAAAGGGAAGAAAAAAAAAACAAAACTAACAAAGGCTATAAATTAGAAATTGAAGGAGAGTAGTTAATGTATTATTTGAGATTATTTTGATCTTCTGAGGAAAATAACAAAATTAAGCTTAGTATCTACCTCTGCTGTGTCCCCAGTTCCACATTATTGGGAAGTATTTACACTTCAGAAGTTCAGAACTGGGAAGATGATAACTCTTTTTATAACCAGTGTCATTAACAAAAATGTCCTTAGGAGACCCCACTAGAAATAATCTTTGAACCAATGTTTTTCTGAACCCATGATCTTACGTTCGCCAAGAACAAAAAAGATTTCATAGAAAAATTATTACAGTTCCAAGGACTGTATCAAGTGTCTTTAATATGTAATTAAATATATCAAGGAGGTCAATTAGATTTGATTTAAAGAAGTATCACATACTCTACAGAGAACACTTGAAAACTCATTCGTGATACGCAGCACCACTGCCCATACGTAAAATGACTTTACAGGTATTGCTGATATTTGTGTCTGTGTGTAGGTGTGTATAAGAAATTTTTAAAACTCTCATTTTTTTTCTATTTTCCTTTTTTTCTATGTCATTAATTTTCCATGTGTCTTTGGTTCATTTTCTTGTTCATTTTCCAGAACTGACCCATTTGTGGGTTTTTTTTTTTCATGACAGTTTATATTTTTCAGGTTAAGTGTTATATGGGAAGTGTACTCTTTATGGTCAAGAGAGGGCTTATAGACGCGCCTAAGTGGCTCAGTGGGTAAAGCCTCTGCCTTTGGCTCAGGTCATGATCTCAGGGTCCTGGGATCCAGGACTCAGGTCATGATCTCAGGGTCCTGGAATCGAGCCCCACATCGGGCTCTCTGCTCACGGGGGAGCCTGCTTCCCCCTCTTTCTCTGTCTGCCTCTCTGCCTACTTGTGATCTCTCTCTGTCAAATAAATAAATAAAATCTTTTAAAAAAATGAAAGAAAAGAAGAGCCGTTTAACTTGTATACAAGTTAGGAATTTGGACCATTGTTTACCAGTTTAAACAGAAAGAACTGCACGTACTGTTTTCCTTAAGGAGAACATAATCACTCATTTTAAAAACATCTAAACACTTAAGGTGTTTTTTTCTTTTCAAAACCTGACGCAACAGTATACCCTACACTTAACAGTATACCTACACTTAACAGTATACCTACACTTAACAGTATACCCTCTGTGTCTATCCTTGTTGTGCCAAATGGCAAGATTTTCACTCTTTTTGTTATGGTTGTTCCAAATGGCAAGCTTTCATTCTTTTTTCCACTATTATGGAGAATAAAACATACACACACACACACACACACACACATATATATGATTTTTTTTCATATATCACATCTTCTATATCCATTCATGTATGCATGGACACTTGGGCTGCTTCCATATCTTGGCTGTTGAAAATAATGCTGCAATGAACAGGAGTTCATATATCTTTTTGAATTAGTGTTTTTGTTTTCTTGGGTAAGTATCCAATAGTGGAATTACTGGACTATATAGTATTTCTTTCTTTAATTTTTTGAGAAACTATACTGTTTTCTATTGTAGTTGCACCAATTTACATTCCCACCAAGAGCACACAAGGACTCCTTTCTCTCCACATCCTTGCCAACACTCATTTTTTGTCTTTTTGAGAACAGTCATCCTAACAGGTATAAGGTGATTCCTCATTATGGTTTTGGTATGCCTTTCCCTGATGATTAGTGATGTTGGGCATCTTTTACGGGTCTGTTGGCTATCTCTGTGTCTTCCTTGGGAAAGTGTCTGTTCAGATCTTCTGCCCATTTTAAAATCAGGGTTTTTGTTTTGTTTTTTTTTTTTTTTTATATTGAGTTGTATAAGTTCTTTATATATTTTGGATAATAGAGAGTTGGATTTTTCAGTTATCTTACCAAACTCCCTTAATTTTCTCCTACCTTTCTGGCTCCTCTGTATTAATCATCTATTGCTACATAATAAATCACCCCAAAACTTAGTGGTTTGAAACAACAATAATTATCTGTTATTTCACAGTTGCTGTGGGTCTCATATTCCAGTGGGGCACAGCAGGGATGGTTTGTTTCTTCACATTATCTGGGGTCTCACTTGGAAGCCTTGAAGACTGGGGTCTGGAATCATCTCAAGTTTTGGCTGAAGCAGATGGCTCTGCTATCAAGGTGACTTACACCTCCAGCTAGCAAATTTAGTCCTCTCCATATGACCTCTCCACTCACTGGCTCTCCACTGGGCTGTTTCAGTATCCTGACAACATGGTGGACTGCTTCAACCAGAAAAAGAGAGTCCGAGATGGAGGGAATAAGGTAGAAGCTATCCTTTTCGTGACATGGCCTCAGAAGTCTGAGTAACTTAGTAACTCTTATTCACATTCTTTAGGAGAAAGTCACTAAGTCCAGCCTACACTCAAGGGAAGAAGAATTTAGATCCTTCTATTGAAAGGAAAAGTATCAAAGACATATTTTAAAAACCACGACCCTTTCCTTCTCAGCTTTCTTCATCGTACATTTCCTTCGCCAAACTCCTAGATGTTGGTGTTCTTTGTCTTCTGTCTTCTTACACTACACATTCCATGACTTCACTGCAGATCCCCAACTCTAAGAAGCCCAGACTTCTGTCCTCAGTTCTAGGTCCTACTCACATCTTCATTTGAATGTCCCAAATGTATCCCAAACTCACTCCCTCCTTGAACTCCACAGAGAATCAAGGAAGGGAAACATAAAATGTCCAGAGGCTTTAGTGGCAAGATGGCCACTGATGGCTTTTGCCAAAAGCAGCCCCGTATAGTAGTTTTAAGATTTCAGTGAGTTTAAGAGTGAATGGGAAGGGACAAAGGGGAAGAACGTGTGTAAAGAAATCCATGGGAAAGCTTCGTGGAGAAAGGAAGAGGGGAAAGAAAAGCTGTAGTTAAAGGGATAATATAAAATTGAGGAAAATTTTGTCTCTTTTTTTTTTTTTTTTTGATAATTGATCAGATAAGTTCCTTGAGGCAGAAGAATTAGTCAGATGGAAATTCCCTGCATAGGCTGAGATAGGAGGAAAGAATGCAAGACAATAGAATGCAGTTAAGTTTCCAGGGTTGGAAAGAAGACAGCTGAGAGAATTCAGATCTTTAACCTTTTCTACAATATGTATATAATGAAGGTAGCATCAAATATTTTTCTTCTAAATGGTGTAGATTTTAGATATAGAGCCTTTTTACTCCCAGATCCTATCTCACAGCACATTTTATCACTATATCTAACTGTAGATACATTTTCATAAAACCACATCATTTTCTGAAAATTTTCTCTAAAAGAACAAAAACCTAATTGTCTGTGAATTACAAAAATAATTATGTCTGGAATTTGTATATATATTTTTATAGGTTACAAAGTTCTCTCACATATTATATATTTAAATCTAACCAAAACTCTATGAAGTCAGAGTTTCTTCAGAGTGGTTAAATGATTTGCTCAAGGCTTTGATTTTCCTTCTTACTCTAAGACCAGTGTCCTTTCAATATGTATTTTAGCTGAATGACTTGGATTTTGTTAGATTTACTGATACACAAAAATTTGTACAAGTTTAATGTATATCTTGAGTTGAATTTTTTATTGCATACAGAAACTGCATTAGCACATTTATGTTAATGTTAACATGTATGTTTGACATGTTAGCATACATGTTAAGGGCTCTGCTCCCAATTCCAGTCTGTGGGTTTCTTCCTTGATACCACCAAGCAGTTCTCCAACACTGGGTATTCTACATTTCAATTCAGTTCTGACTCTATTGACCTGGAGACAGCCTTGACTCCATAGGTTAAGAGCTCAGTCCCTCTTAGACTAAGATGAGCCCAACTTCAGATGTTGTTACCTGTGCTTCTGTCTTCCTGGCTACAGATCAGAGGTTCCCATGATCCTCTCCTTGGGTTTGATTAATTTGCTGGAGCAGCTACAGAACTTACTGGCTTGTTACAAATGATATTAAAGGATGCTAACCAACAGCTAGATGAAGAGATACAAAGGGCAAAGTCCAGAACAAAGGAACTTCTGTCCTCATAGAGTTTGGGGCCTGGCACAGTGGCATATGAAAGCATTCTAGTTCACCAGTGATCCTATCCTTTGGGTTTTATGGAGGTTTCATTCTATAGCCTGATTAATTCATCGATTATTGATGATTGATTCAATCTCCAGTCCCTCTCATCTGTGGAGGTCAGGGGTAAGACTGAAATTTCTAACTCTCTAGTCACACAGTTGGTTCTCCTGGCAACAGTCCCCATCCCTAGGTGCAGTCCCAATATTATCTCATTAACATAAAAAAGACACCTTCATCACACTCATCACTTAGGAAATTCTGAGGATTTTAGGAGCTCTGTGCCAGAAATGAGACAGAAACCAAAATGTATTTCTTATAACATCACAATATCACAAGGTACACAGCGTTTTGTACACAGAAATCCCCACCAAGTCCCAGCGTACCAAGGACAGATGCTGTCTAGCGTTCAGATCATAAGCGGACACCATGCTTTCCTAATCACCACCAGTCCTGCAGTACTCAGCACAGTGCATAGAACATTGTATGGTTTTAGTAAATATTCACAGATCCTAAATAGTCATGCTGTTTTTACACAATTCATCTGGATTCAGGTATTTCTGACACAAACAATATTTCTTTAAAATCCTTGAATTTTATATTTTGTTTGCCCATTTTTAAGAGCTGCCTTTAGGAATCATTCATATGGACACTTTGGATGAATTAGAATCAGGCTTTCTAAATAATAACATTAAAAACACCACAAAATCATTTTAAATATCCTATGTGTTATAAGCAAACTCTATGGTTTTCACTCTGACCATGAACCCTCCTCCTTAGTTAGAATAACTGAGTCACTGTCTGACTCTAAGCCAGACTGACGTCTTTTATCCTTTTCATAATGTGCAGGTTTCCATAGACTTAAAACTCCCACATTTGGTTCCATATCCAGTCATCATCACCTTTAAAGACATCTTTGGCCCTAAGACAAATCTGCGCCGGCCAGGTTCTCTTTCTCCTGCAGTTCTTCCATGAACTCTCTCATATGCAGCTCTGAAAGCAAACACCAGACTCAGGCTGCCCGAGTTCCAGTCTCAGCTCTAACTCTCACCAGCTGTACGATGCAGACACGTTCCCACAGCTCTCTAAGTCTTGATTTCCTCTCTATAAAATGTGAACATTACACTTACCTCAGAAGGTTGCTATGAAGTATAAATACAGTAGTTCATGAAAACAGGAGACCATTTCCTGACATGGATAAGTAATCAATAATTGTTAGCTGTTATCCTAGCCCTGCCCTATTTTCTTATTCACTTTCCCTTCCCCATGCATTATCTTTGTCTTTGGCAATTCCATCCTCGTGGTTTCTCCTCCCACATTCTTCACAGAAGAATAGAACGCTCCCTATCCTCTTCTACTCACTGCCCGATATCGCTCAGGTTTTAGCTGCTAAATCAGTGCTTTGCTTCACAATATCATTTTATTTTTCCTCACCACCACCTACTATACTCTCACCCAACTTTGTACCTGGGATTTTTCCAGAGTGATCCCTAGAGAAATCCCTAGAGAAAGATAATTCAGCCCACTCTCTTCTATTGCTTTAGAGCTCCTTCCACCTGAACTTTGACCCCACCCGCTGCTTCAGGGTAGTGACTGTCCGCAATGCTGTCTGACACCCCAACCGATTATAAAAGGTGCTGCTGTTTTATTTATAATCTTGTGCTATGCACCCCGTGAAGGTAACATCAAATTAAGACAGAAATTCACACTTGACTTCCCCAATTGATTTCAAATTACTTCCCCGAAGTTACTAAATTGCCAGCACTTCAAAAACAATGTCTTGGTAATCCAATATTAAGCTAGCTTAGTTAAATTATAACAGAAAAAGTTTCCATTTCTCAAATGTTATACCCCCTAAAAGATTACACGTGATATGACGGATGACACTGTTTTTGATGGCCTACAATCCCTTTAGTGTTGAAGGATGACCCTTCACCCACCTCAACATGGTCTTGGGAGACTGCTGCCCACACCATGACCAGAGAAATTGCCCTTTGGCTTGGGTCTGGCCACTCACAGGATCCCTGGTCCTACCCTGGGTTTAAGGGTCGGGTACATGAAGGAGAAGCCAAGGCAGAATGAGTAAGAATCCTTCCATGAAGCATGAGGTAAGGATGCTGGAATAGGATGCAATCCTCTCTCTCTCTCTCTTTTTTTTTTTTTAAAATGAAGTCTGCCAATTGTAAGGTTTCTTTCCCATAACTTGGAGAGAGTCTTTCTACAGCAGGTGAGAATACGCTCAAGGAGCAGAGAGAAACAGAGGTGAGAGAGAGAGTCTGACAACATTATTTCAGCCTCAGAAAACAGCTCTGCCTGAAGCAAGCTCCTTGAGTTTTCAAGTCAGCACCATACCATCATTCTTGGCACACACAAGGTGCTCAATCAAAATTTGCTGAATGGTTAAATAAATGAACAAGTCAAAAGATATTCCTTTTAAGTGAGTTATTTCTATCCCCTGAAACTGGAAGCTACCATAACTAATGTGTTCCTAGGTGAATCTCAGCACTGCCCACAAGCACCCCCATCTCTGCAGCAACAGACCAGCAGTCGCAGAAGAAAAACAGAGAGAAATGACAAGTGTGGGGTGAGTTCATTTCCAGAAAGACAGGAATGTTAAAATAACACATTTCTTTTTTCTGTCAAACTGTGTAGAAAAATACGAAGCCACTATAGGGTAGGAGAGACGTTTTAGAAGGTGTCTATTTACAACACTTTAGCAATATGGCACGTGGGGAAATGCCAATTGCTATTTTATAATCTACACCACCACTCACTCAGGTGTATTTGTATGAATAAAGCATCGTGCTCAATTAGTTAATTATACCCGAAACTTTTGTTGCTCTTTTATGAGCCTAAATCATAAAATTAAGTAGTTAACAGACACTTGCACGGAGCCAAGAATGTAGGTCAGAATCACCCACCGAGTATTTAAGATGTGTTATTGTTTTTTTCCCTACATGCCTGATTTCATTATATTTGGGATGCAGTCTAGGCATTGAGTACATCTCGGATGTACCCTCCTGCTTAAGTCTCGCCCTACACACCTGCCCAGGACACACCCCAGCCAAGCTCAACACTCTGGCCATCTCCTAATGCAATTCCCTTCCCAAAGGCTAACTGTTTAACTATACTGTTTTCATTCTTCTTGGTGCCTCTTTCTCAGTCACGAGCTGCCTTTACAACATTCCTTCCTGCATTCATTCACTAAACATATACTGAGTGCTTAGTATTGCTACATAACCCAGGGGGCACAGATGGTTAAAAGGCGGGTTCCCACCCTCAAGGAGCTCACATTCAACTGGAGGGAGCCACCTCCCAGGAAAGCGTCATAAAGTGTGACATGACTGAGAACAGGATTGCGTGTAAAGTCCAGCAAGGCACAAAGGGCCAAGTGACTCTACTACCGTGTGTCACAATCTGAGGTACACAGATTAGGTAGTTGGGAAATGTGTGGCCCAGCAGAGTGATCATTCATGCCTTGGGGTTATTTATCTATGAAGTGACTCTGGAATGTATCAGGTCGGACCTGCTGGTTCATGAACTCCTGTCACTTAGCCAATAGCTCCTTCCTTATGCCTAGTTCTTAGAGACTTTCCTTCCCAGTTTCATTTTGTTGCTCCTCTGCTCCCAGGGTGGTAAGGGTATAATCAGATCAGGTCAAAGTATGGTGGCAGGGGGGTGACTCACTAAACACCCAACTCTATGGTTGGGCCCTGGGGGAAAAGCCCTCTCGGAGCTCCCCTGAATACTGAAGATCCAGTTTTAGCTAGAATTCATAAACCCCATGCCTCTCAATCACCTGCAGCTTTCTTCAACATCTATCTTTTAGTCATATTTTTTGTCCAAAAGCCATCTTCAATAAACATTTAACACATCATGTAAGTGGTCAGAAAGAGCATTTGTTTTCCTTTTTATTTTTGCATTTTTTTCAGTATCAGGTATGATTCTAAAACTCATGCATAATTTTAAGTTTGGTCCCTAAAAGCCGAAACAGTCCATATTTTAAATGAAAATAATTTTATCCTCTTACACATCCTCTTTAGAGAGTGTAGGGGAAGCAACACAAGGGAATGAAAGGGAGGAGATGTGAAACATTAATCCAAGAGAGTTACTTGGGTTTTAATAACAAAACGGCCCCTAGAAAACAACTCAATCAAAATGTTAAAAGCAATCGCTTGTGGGGCAGTGGGACATGGATGATATTTTCCCCTACTTCCTACTTTTCTATTGTCCTCTAATGGACACACTACATTATAATATAACCAACCAACCAAGAAAAACAAATTAAAAAACAAAACAAAACACAAAGCCCCCTTAGTTTTCAAAAGAAACTCACTTCTGTTGTTGCACAGTCTGCCTTTCATTTTTGCTCTCTTTCTCTTTATGAGAGAAGATATTTCCATTTTACTTATTAGTATTTATAAGTCTTTCCTCTGTGGATGCCCATCTAGGAGAAAAATGAACTACACCATTAAATGTTCTACCTATTGACTACTGATGGTCTTTGGTAAGATCTACAGTTTCTACTCACTTTCAAAGTCCCAGCCATCTAGTCACTATTCTACAACATCCAAAGGCAGAGTTCACAGCCCCTGGTCACAGGTCAGATGTTCATTCTGTAAATACGAGGTTGACTCTGTGGAAAGACCTATCTCAAGCCCACCCTCTCTTTGAAGACTTTCCTCACTCTCCATGCCGTTGAACTATTTCTTTTTTGAACTTCTAGAGCATTGTATGTATGATGTAAGTTATTATTTATATGATCCTACAGTCTGTATTTGCTTTATAGGATAACCTTCACTTGTAAAGTATCATTGTTTACCTACTGTTTGCTAGAAACTGTGTTAGCTCTAATGAATAAACAGGATGGGGGCACCTGGGTGGCTCAGTCAGCTCAGCGTCTGCCTTCAGCTGGGGTCATGATCTCAGGGTCCTGGGATCAAGCCCCACATCAGGCTCTCTGCTCAGTGAGTTGCTTCCCCCTCTCCCTCTGCCCTTCTCTCCCCTCCTCCCTGCTAGTGTTCTCTCTCAAATAAATAAATAGAATCTTAAAAAAAAAAAAGCATGAATGGGATGGATTACAGAATAGAGTATAATAAATAACAGCAATTTGTAAATATGCACAGTGCTTTGCAAATCCAGAGAGTACCTTACTCTTTGCCCATCCAGATAATTTTTTGCAGGCTCTGGAGCTGCAATCTTCCCATGTTCCACCCTCTGCCTTGACCACCACCCCCAGGAAGCTGTTACGGGCTTGTTAGAATCCAGTGCTTCCACGGGCATAGTGGTTGCCGGCAGGACAAGCTTGCTTGCTCCTCCTTTCTTCCAGTTTTCATTCATAAGTGAATGAGACAAGCCAAGTTGGGAACTGTTTCTTTGGGAAGCTCATGGCCCCCTGGTACTCTTATTTGAGGACCAGTTCCTTTATTCCAGGTGCTTCCTTCCATGTGGTCATCTTGAATATAGTACAATTTGGGATGCTGACCAGAAGCTGTGACAAGGGCCAGGATGCTAGGCCCTGCTTCAAGATCCAGCTCAGAACCACACCGCAGACTACAATGCTGTCTGGATCCAAAGTCCAGCCAGCAGCTTAACCACATTCTCTACACAGTCATATCCCTTGGGAAACTCCTGAGGAAGGGAGGCTGTGGTTTGGAGTAGATCTAAGTATTCTGAGGACCCATTTCATAATACTATCGACAACCTCCCTAACTTCTAACATGGGCCATTGGGGGTAGAGATTGGATCTTAAAATTTTTTAATAGTTATCTAAACAACAATTAGATACATAGAGGATGCTCAATTTAAAAAAAAAAATCACAACTTAGTAGGATGGAGAAATTCTCTCTGGACCAGATGTTCATATATTAATTGAATGTAGTTTTAATTATAAGATGCTGCTAAGATAATACTTTTAAAAGAAAGGTCTATGATAAAAGAGATAGCTATAATATACTACGATAAAGGTAATGATTTCTGAAAGCATAAGGGTTCGAATCAGCCAGTGGTTCTGATTCCTGACTGTGTATCAGAATCACCCTCAACATTCTTTTTAAATGTCTGCGACCTAGACTTTCTTTAGAGATTCTAATTCAGGAAGTGGATTATGCATATAGCATTTGTACTTTCCAAAGACTCTATAGATGATCTTGATACATGGCTAGGATTATAAACCACTGTCTCAAATTTAAAAAAAAAAAAAACAAAGTCCAGACACCAATTAATGCATCTGAAACAGCTCTGGTCCCTCACCTTTGTCAAAAAAAAGTTAAGCTTTTACTTAATAAACCTATAGTTCCTACAACATTTGGAACTTTTCTTGGAAGTTTCATCAGAGATGATTTAAAAACTGTTACTTAATCACTGTGTAAATCTAGCCTGTTGTTTTTATTTTGTTAAAGACTGATCACCAACTTAGGACAGAAATTTAGAGTCAGAGGTCATCAACCCATCCCTCCACTTTTGTATTGAGTTTCCCACAGTGAATGCTCAATAAACCCCTCCTTCTTGAATGAATGAATCAATGAGTGAGTGAATGATTCCACTTCCTCATTTTAACAAATGAGCCTCAGATTAGTTGTGTCACTGCCTACGCTCTCACTAAGCATTGATGGACATGTTGGGACTTAGAACCAGGTTAGCTCACTCTTCATACTCAACTCCTTCTATCCTGCCACATGCTTTCCTTTCCTTCTAAATGGCTGTCAATTGAGAGAATGCTATTAGTTGCCTTGCAGAGTATTAAAAATAATGTACCACACCAAGTTTAAGAACAATTCTCAGAAAATAATTAACAAAAATACTTGTTGCAACAGGAACTATGTGAGTGGAAAGCCTTCCAAAGCAACTGTTTTGAAAGGGACACACTTATTTCTACATAGAGGTTCTGGCTTCTTACAACTCAGATTCTGATTCTGTATTTCTGAATTGCACAATGTTATGCTCTACTTATAGGTGTTCCAATGAGAAGAACAAATGTGTCAAGTTTAGTTTACTTTGTATTGTCTTTCAGGCCATTATCTCACTGGACAGTTTGGCTCTGATCATCCTACAAAGCAAAAAGCAAAAACAACAAACAAACAAAAAAACAAAACCCCAAACCAAAACAAACAAAGAAAAACTAAATCTTTAATTGGTGTCTCTCTAGCTACAATCATACATTTTTATGTAAGGCTGCTAGATTACCTCCTTAACAGCCTTTTGTAAACCATCCTGTAGAACCATGAGAAATTGTGGTTTTTAGAACACATTCTGACCACACATCCTTTTTTTTCCCTAAATTTTTTATTTATATTTTTTAATTTTTCAGTGTTCCAGAATTCATTGTTTATGCACCATACCCAGTGCTCCATGCAATACGTGCCCTCCATAATACCCACCACCAGACTCACCCAATCTCCCACCTCCCTCCCCTCCAAAACCCTCAGTTTGTTCCCTCAGAGTCCGCAGTCTCTCATGGTTTGTCTCCCCCTCCAATTTCCCCCAACTCACTTCTCTTCATCTCCCCATGTCCTCCATGTCACTCCTTATGCTCCACAAGTAAGTGAAACCATATGATAATTGACTCTCTCTGATTGACTTATTTCACTCAGCATAATCTCTTCCAGTCCTGTCCATGTTGATACAAAAGTTGGGTATTCCTCCTTTCTGATGGAGGCATAGTACTCCATAGTATATATATGGACCACATGTTTATCCATTTGTCCTTTGAAGGGCATCTTGGTTCTTTCCACAGTTTGGCGACTGTGGCCATTGCTGCTATGAACATTGGGATACAAATGGTCATTCTTTTCACTACATCTGTATCTTTGGGGTAAATACCCCATAGTGCAATTGCAGGGTCATAGGGTAGCTCTATTTTTAATTTCTTAAGGAGTCTCTGAACTGTTTTCCAAAGTGGCTGCACCAACTTGCATTCCCACCAACAGAGTACGAGGGTTCCCCTTTCTCCACATCCTCTCCAACACATGTTGTTTACTGTCTTGTTGATTTTGTCCATTCTAACTGGTATAAGGTGGTATCTCCCACACCCCCTTTTTAAGTCACCACTGAGAAAACAATTACAACAATAAGACAGAGGAAGGTGGCTACCATTGTCACCAATCTCCTTCCAACAGTCCGAATGTCAGAGTAGGACTTTGGTCCTAAATAATTTTGTTTTACAATGTAATTTTTGCTGCTATCTTGTCTTTCAATAGAAGATCGTACAGCATTCATCCAGGTAAACAAAGAAGTGGATAAAATGAAAGTTTCCCCAACTCTATTGACAACGGTTTCTTTGGGTAAAAGGGAAAAAAAAAAAGAGTAATAAACGCTAAGAAGAGAAAAAGATTTTCACAGAGATCACAGTCTGTGGCTGATATGACCAAAGCGATAAATAGACCTCTTCAAACAAAAGTAAAACTTGTGTGAGATTCTGTGCAGTGTAAGAAAATCATTCTGCATTCTGTGAAGCCTGTTCCTTGTCCTGTCTCTTCCCTGGGAGCACAGCCAAACTGGTGAGCATTACTGTGGCACACCTAAATGGACTGGTAGATAGTAAGGGGTTGTTTCCCCTGGGAGATGCTTGATGCTTCCCTTCCTGAGCTATACATTCTGCTACATCACTCCCACATTTATTCTTACCCTCAGTATGCTCTATTCCTGCAAACAACACCTGATCCATGTTTTAGACTGGAGCGAACTCAACTGTTGTTGAGTCCCACACCGTGTTCGGGACGCCATATGATTACAAGATGCTGCCTGATTATTGAGAAGATGAAAAGATAAAATCCCGACATCCTCTCCATGCCTCTCCAAAGATCTCAAGCACCTTTCGAGTTTTTGTGTCTCTTAAAATAATGTTTCTTTCACCCCGGAATAGATCTGACTAAAAATGCTTAGTTATTAAACTGTGAACATTAAAGCTAAATACCAGCTTGGGGGAGGGGGGTATGCTGTGCACCCAGAAAGCCCAGGGGACAGTTAAGTGAGAAAAATCAAGTTTCTTAAGTTTAGTGGCTTAGTTTTGATGTTTTTGTAGGAGGAGATTATGTGTGTGTGTGATGTACAACGGTGGGGCTTTTGGGGCTGGTGTGGGAGGTGAAGCAAAAAATCCCTTCCCTTGCTGTCGCCTCTGACGAGGTTCTGCAGGCACCCTAGTGTCTCAAGGTGTCGGGACACTCTGTTCGTCATGTCAAGAAAAGAAATCTCGCTGCTCCGCACACAACCGCGCGAATGAATATTCAGCACCTCCAACTCAGATCCACGGCTAATGATCCCGATTCTGTATCTTCCAGGGCCAATTGTGTGGCCGCCCTCTTGCACACTGCCTTTCTTTTTTAGCAGTTTCATTATTTGTTCACACCTCCAGGAGAAGAACTGGAGAAAGAAGATGAAGCATAAATTCACCAACTTTTTTCAACTTACATCCTTGCCAAGTTCTCTGGTTCCAACAGGGCCGTGGGAGAGCCGGGAGCTCCTGGCAGGGGAAGGCTTCTGAGGCACCATCACAAACCTACCACCCAGCACACACCCTCACCCTGGGACAAACAGACTAACGGGCATCCTCTCCATACAAAAGGACAGCAAGCAGCCTAAGCAAATATTTTACTACGGAACTGCCAAAAAAAAAAAAAAAAGCCAGCAAACAAGTAATAAAAGTCTGGCTAAATTCAGGATCCAACCCTGTGAAGGTTTCAGTCACCCAAGAGTAGAACATGAGCAGAGAGGGCAACACCCAATGTGTGTGTGTGTGTGTGTGTGTGTGTGTGAGAGAGAGAGAGTGTGGGTGTGGGTGTGGGTGTGTGAGGGTAGTGGAGAACCCACAGAGGGGCGCCCCTCTGCTGGGTCCATTGCCTTCTTCAACAGGCAGCCTTACACTGAGAAAGATGAAGTTTAGTTTGCTTGTTTTTGATGGCTTTCACAGAATTTGTGGGCACCGCGTTGTAGGGTCTCTTACAAGGCATTTGGCACTTCACATGCACCGTAGAGCCAGCATTTCTGACACTGGATGGGTGCAGTCGTGAGAAATTGAAAAACAAGCCCAGGCACAACTTCTGTTTCCTGGGGAGGGTTCGAGGAACACAGCAACACTGTGAAATGTGAAATGGAGGAGGTTTCTCTGGACATGGGACCCCCTCGTTTTTGAATCTTCCCGTCTTGATGGTACCGTGTCACTTGCCTCCACTCCCCACACCACAGCACCTTGCTCCTGTCCCCAGAAAAGAAGGAGAGGGCAACCCATTGGCATGAGCGAAATCCAGTCCACGTGGTCCAAGCTTAACTGCTTCCACCCCTTCCCACTGCCCTCAGTACAGAAAGTACAAACCTCTCAGCATGACTCCTGCCTGGCCCCTCCCTGCTTACCCTCTCCTCTCTGTCCAGTCTCCAGCCACACGAGGGTACTGTCCTTCCCCAAACACTGCTCCCTTCTGGCAGAAAGGCTTTGGAATGTTCTACTCTCCCTGACTGGAACACTTTCCCCCACCCCCCTGCTAGCTCCCAGGAAGCCTGCCTTGACTCCCTGGCCTTAATTAGCCCAGCCCCTCAAGTCCTTTCCTAGAGCTCCGTGCAGCTCCTATCCAGGTCTCTGTGTCAGTGCTGGCTCTTCATGGGATGCTGTGTGCCCTCCCCAGCCAGAAGTCTGTGTGTCTCTGAGCTCTTAACACAGACATATTTATTTTGCCCAGCACAGAGCCTGGCCAACAGCAAAGGCCAACACTCAGAATGTCACAGTAGGACTTTGGTCCTAAATAATAACTTTGTTTTACAACGTAAGTTTTTGCTGCTCCCTTTTTTTTTTTTCTTTTAAAGATCTGATTTATTTATTTGTCGCAGGGAGAGCAGCAGGCAGAGGGAGAAGCAGACTCCTGGCTAAGCAAGGAGCCCAACGTGGGGCTCGACCCCAGGACCCTGGGACCATCTTGCCTTCAAATGACCAAATGATTCAGCGAATTAATCTAGCCCAGATATCGATACTAATACATCTTTAGAGAATCTAATATCTATATCTAGTATCTTTAAACTCTTAAGAAGGCTTTTGGGCTTTTACCCTAAGCCGGCTGCTCCTACCAGGAGCCAGAGGCCACACATGGTGAGGAAGAGACCATGGAAGATTGCTCGGGGCACATCTAAGCTTCTGTGTTCAAGCAGCCGAGACATCTGCCTGCATCTGAGCCAGATGACTCTGTTCCACGTTTCTCTCCTCGCTCCCTAACCCCTTCCTTATTTCAGTCCCCAAAATTTCAACGGAGGAATTCAGAATCCATTTTTACTGGGTTCATTCATTTGCTTTCCTTCCCACTTCTCCATCTTAAGCTGAGTTTCACCCTGTATCTGGGCAATTACTCCACCAGCCAAGCAAAGGCAGCCCTTCTTCATTTGCCCCTTCTGTACTTCGGACTTGCATCCTGACAATGACTGTTAATATTTAGACAGCACTGAGCATATATGAAGCATACATGTGCTTGCGCGCGCACACACACACACACGCGCACACACATTTAATCCTTACGTCAACATTAGGAAGGTACTATTATTTCTATTGTCTAGATGAGGATACTGAGGCACAGGGAAGTAACGTTACTTGCCCAAAGTTACCAGCTAGAGACAGGGTTTAAACCCAGGGGGTCTCGCTCCACGGTCCGTGCTCTTAACTACCACCCCTTCTTGTTTCTCATGCATTGGGGATGTCTATTACATCATTTCCTGCAGTTCTCACTCCCAGCGCCTACTGAGCGAGCATCAAAGCACATGACCTTGCATTTTCTGGCCTCAAATGACTAGACAACTGCTAAATTGCTGACCTAGGAGATTTGATGCATAGGTCAGCCAGTGTACTGAGATTTGAGGCCTTTTTCAAATCATAATTTAGACCAATCAGATCTTCTCCTGAAAGTCTGGAAATGTAAAATGAGAGATGAGACCTGCCTTTGGCGTATGTCAGAGATGACCTGCCCTGATACACAGGATAGATACAGAACTGGATGGCACCGCACTGGGTCTTGTGCTAGATGAGTAAGTAGAAAGCTTGTTGAAGCAGAAGAGCACAGCAGACAGTCAGAAGATGAGAGAGAAAGCATGTGGCACTTAAGATTTGGAGAGATTCCTTCCAGTTCTTGATTTTTCTAGTTCCCAGTTTTCAGGATTTCTGTTCCTTACAACCCAAAGATGAACAATGAGAGCCCTCTGGTCCCTAAGGGCCTGATTCAGCTTTCCCAAGTGAGAAGAGGAGAAGAAAACAAGGAACTCCTTGATGAGAAGGGAACCTACAAGTGGTGCAGAATGGGGTTAAGTTGTATGTGAAGTCCTATAGGAAATTTCTATCACCTTCACAGCCCCTCCTCCAGGATGATCCCAACCGTCCACTGGGCACCATGACTGCTCAAGGCTGAGCACCTGTAAGGATTGAGGATGGAGACAAAGGGGTCCAACAGTACAGCATTTATCTGCTTTTCTAGAGCCAACCCCATAGGCTGGGGCTTCATAAACACAGGCTGGAATAGCAAGCCATTAAAAGTAAAATTCTCAGAGATTTGTGAGAAACAGGTACAATGCTAACATGATAATGACATTAAAATAATGTTTTATGCTTCACAAAGCCCTTTTACTTAAATTGCCTCCCTGGTTCCTTACTACAACCCTATATCCATTCAGTCACTGAGCTTTGCTGGTTTTATATTCTGAACTTTTTTTTTTTTTTTTAAATTTTATCTTCCCCTGTTCTTGTATTCTGTTTTTTTAAGGATAAAATTCAACATGAATAGCTTTGCAAAATCACACTAAAAAACTTGGACTTTACTCTTAAGGTAACAAAAAGCTGCAGTCATGATTTGAGCAGGAATAAAGTGTAATTCGACCTGGCTACTGTGTGGGTAACAGACTGATGGAGAGAAAGCATAAGGGCAGGGACATGAGGAGGATGGCTGCTATAAGAACCCAGCAGGGAGACGATGGTGGCTTGAGCAAGGCAGTAAAATTGGGGATGAGGACAGGAAGAAAATACGCCCAAGTGTCCAACTTAACTAACTCAGGGGAAGTTGTTTCCATGACCGAGGAGAAAGCGGCTACTTCCACAGAATATCTAGATCATTCAACTTCAACTGTTTGGGGGGAATATCTGCTTTTAATCTTCACAAGCACCGGGGAATACAAGAAGAGAATAAATAAAGATGTTTGGTAATGAAGGTACTGAATGAAGGTCCAGCGATGCTCAGCTTCCAACCCGCATGCAAAGGGGCATGACTAAATCCAGGATCCTGGCTTTAAATATACTGCTTGGACATCCATATCTAGAGTTTGTCTTCATTGCATGACTAAATTTAGTAGAACTCTGATACAAATATGAGAGGTATAGAACCATTATTCATAGTGTCCCTTTCATTTATTACTAAATGTGATTCATATTACCCAATATTCTATGAGCGATCTAATGATTATGCTTCTTCTGCCTATAAAAAGCTTTAAAGAGAGACTAAATAAATTAGTTCATTAACATATCTGAATGAAGAGAGAGAAAGAAACAAAAAAACTAAAAGAATTTCTACATCTGAAATATATTTTATAATTTAAGAAATTTAAAATATACTTTTACTCAGAATATGATTCACAAAAAAATGAAATAACAGCTTTTGTAATTTTTTAGTTTTAAGAAATAAGCTCTGTGAATTACATAGAACTGTTTTCCCATAATAACTAATGGTTCAAGTAAACTGCCTCTTTAAATGTATGTTTAAAAGTCTGAGGCATCACCTCAGCCTTTCTATGTAGTTCTCTAAGACAACGGAACTGGATATACTACTCATAAATATGATTGTCATTAGTCCTTAAAAAAAATAAAATTCCCACAGAGACCACAAAAAATAAAATTCTCTAGATGGTAAGAGAATGAAAAGATGTGCCACAGGCTGGGAGAAAATATCTACAAATCATGTACTGATAAAAGATCTGTGCCCAGAATTTATAAAGAATTCTCAAAGTCAAAAATAAGGATAAAAGTTAACCCAATAAAAAGTGGGTCAAAGATTTGAAGATGAAGGCATAGGGATGGCAAATAAGCACCTACAAATACAATAAATATAATATGTAAGTAAGTATAATATCATTAGTCATTAAGGAAATAAATCAACTAAATAAGGAATTGGAGTCAATTAACTAACTAAAATTAACCTTATTAATTTAAATGAGTTAATTAAAACAACAATGAGCTATACTACTACATACCCATTAGAATGGCTAAAATTAAAGAAATTGAGCCTTCCAAGTGATGGTGAGAATGTGGAGGAACTGGAACTCTCCCACACTACTTGTAGGCAGGCAAAACAGCAGAAGCACAAAATAGTATAAATTTCTTAAAAAGTTAAATATAAACCCGCCATATGACCTACCCCGAAAGAAATGAAAGCCTACATCCACACAAAGACATGTATGCAAATGCTCGTAGCAACTTTATTTGTAAGAGCCTTAAAGGGGAAATTACCACACAACAGAACTGCAAAATAGTTATTCTGTGAGAAAAAAGCCAGACAGAAAAAGCATGTATCATGCTTTGAAATCCTAGAAAATGCAAACTATTCTACTGTGGCAGAAAGCAGAACAGTAGTTTTCTGGAGATGGTGGGAGAGATGGGGAGAGGCAGAAGGAATGGGTTACCAAGGGACGGAAGAAAATTTTGAAGGGTGGTGGGAATGTTCATTATCTTAATTGTGGTGATGATATCATGTGTATATACTTAAGTCAGAACTTATTAAATTGTACATTTTAAACATGTGAAATTTATTATATGTTGATCAGACCTCAACAAAGCTGTTAGAAAATGGAAAAAATAGGTACGTGGTCAGTATTTGTAGTTTAAGTGGAGCCTGAAGAACAATCAATATTTAACCAGGAGGTATTTAAAGATCAGATGTGTATAAGGCAGTGATGATGCCTGAAAGCGTGAATTCGACCTTCAAATAATGTCTAACATTTTTCCTGGCTACTGCAAGGAAGTTCCCTGATTTATTTTTACTTCATCTCTAGTAGGTTGTTAACAAGGTGTATTTATTTTCTCGGTGACCAAAGAAACCCTGACCATTTCCTCCCTACGATGCTTTCCATGTCCTAGAATGTTCCACTAAAAGAAATCTGTGAACTTAATACAGAAATCACAGGTATCACATATTTAAGTGTTTGAGATGCTGCAAATGAATTTTTCCTTCTCTACCACTTTTACAAATCTTCAATTCTTCACTCATCCTTGAAGACACTATTTAAGTTTAATCATCACCGTACATGAGCCACAGTCAACAAAATCACACACACACACACAAAAAAAAAAATTAAGGAAAATAATCAGGGCAATATATCTTAACGTACTGGGATTACACTTTCGAATTTCCTGAGACCTAAAATCTGAAGATACGACAAGTCCATCAATTCTTAAAAGTTTATTGTTGTTTTTTTTAAGAGAAACACCATGTGCTTCTGACATAATGATTGAGCATATGTATTTCCCACCCTCCTTCCCAAGACCCTACTGAAATGGTCCTAAGGAAATAAAAAGGGAAGAAAAAAAAAAAAAAAAAGCCTGTAAGTGTAAAGAACAATAAGGGAAGGGGATTATGTAAAAGATCAACAATCATCTGAACATGGGGAAGAGGAAGGAAGCACTCTTTTTTTTTTTTTTTAAGATTTCACCTATTTATTTGACACAGAGAAAGAGAGACAGTGAGAGAGGGAATACAAGCAGAGGGAGTGGCAGAGGGAGAAGCAGGCTTCCCGCTGAGCAGGGAGCCCAATGCAGGGCTCAATCCCAGCTGGGATCATGTCCTGAGCCAAAGGCAGACGAGGCCTGACGACCAGCCACCCAGGCACCCCTGGAAGGAAGCATTCTGACTGGTGAAGCAGTCGTGATTGTCCCCCAGAAAGAGGATTCCAGAGTTGGCATTCCAAGCAGAGCGCTAGGAAGGGCGAAGAGAAAAGTTCAGAGTCGACCTGAAAACGGGGGACTTGACAAGAGCTCTCCTCACATGGTCCCCATCTCTCTGTGCTCTCCGCAGTGCAGACCAGCCTGACGGCAGGCCCACCTGACATCTAGCCCCGAGCTCTAAAGAGATGAAACAGACGGAGATTCCTGTGTCGGGAGGTCATGCTCCAAAGGAACATCTCCCCAATTCTGGAAGCTGGACATCACCCAGAAGCCTGGCACTCATTATATCCTGTCCCACTGTCTAAATACGAACAGGCAATCAAGGATTGGAATGTATCAGTAAAATAAAAAATGCATTTGTCCTTGAGGCTGGAAGCCTTCTCCTTCCAGTGGCCCAAGGATCTCGCCTGGCTTTGAGTCTACAGAGAAAAACGTGCAGCGAACAGTATTTACGAACCCACAGCAGTGCAAGTGCTGTTCACTGATAGTTCGGTCCACACAAAGACAATATACAGGAAAAATAAGTTGATACAGGATAAAATTTATAGGGTACGTTGTCAGAAATAGGGAGGCAAAAGAGAAGGAGTAAAGATGGAGGAAAGGTGAACAAAGTCACATCCTCTTGTTTTATAGGGTAGGTCAAGAGACTGTTTAAAAAAGTAATAGAGTAATAACAAAGGAAAAAATGTAGTAGGGTAGCAAGTCAAGGCCTAATTATCTTATTTAATTATTTATTTATGTTACATCAGTCACCACACAATACATCATTAGTTGTTTTTTTTTTTAGACTTTATTTATTTATTTGACAGACAGAGATCACAAGTAGGCAGAGAGGCAGGCAGAGAGAAAGAGAAGCAGGCTCCCTGCTGAGCAGAGAGCCCGATGAAGAGCTCCATCCCAGGACCCTGGGATCATGACCTGAGCCGAAAGCAGAGCCTTAACCCACTGAGCCACCCAGGTGCCCCACATCATTAGTTTTTGATGTTGTGTTGCATGATTCATTGTGTGCCTGTAACACCCACTGCTCATTATAACCCGCCCCCACCTTAATACCCATCACCCTGCTACCCCATCTCCCCAAACCCCCTCCCCTCTAAAACCCTCAGTTTGATTCCTGGAGTCCATAGTCTCTCATGGTTCATCTCCCCCTCTAATGTCCCTCCCTTCATTTTTCCCTTCCTTCTCCTAATGTCTTCTATGCTATTCCTTACGTACCACAAATAAGTGAAGCCTTATGCTAATTATCTTATCTATATTTAAAATGATATATGAGCATCTAGCTAGGGATAATATGAATAAGCTGTATCTCCATCTTTCACAGCACAGACCTTTCAGACACTCTCTAAAATTGCTAATCAAGAAATGGAGAAGTAAGCCTATTACTTCCAGTAGTGATGGTCACTACCGAGAAAAGTGAAAGCAGCAAGGAACAGGATAGATATTTACTTCTGGGGAGTGGAAAAGATGAATTAAAGGCCAGAAGACTTTTTTTTGCCATAAGAAATCCTTCTTGGAATTTTTGGATTTTTTACCATATCCTTGAACTATTTTCATACACATTTTAAAAATTCTAAGGTGAATGTATAGACTTCACAACAAAATAAATACCAAATATTATGAGTGACTCTCATGACTTGGGCAATTTTGTATATTTTATCTCATTTGAGCTACACCTAGGGAGTGGGTAGACAGGGCCATCCTTTTACTTCAGGGAGAAACCAAGACTAGGTGTGTTTTGATGGCTGCCCCGAACACACAGGCAGAGTGGTGGAGGTGAGACCAGAGCTGGGGTCTTCTGATGCCAACTCTAATATTCATTCCTCTGGGCTGGCAATTCTCAGTAGTCTGGCTTTAGCATTTCTTTATACTCCTACAAATTGGGAAGTCCAAAGACATTGTGTTTATATAGATCATATCTATGGATGTTTACTGGATTCAAAGTTAAAACTGAGATCTTTAAAAATAATTATTTATTAATCCACTGAAAAACAAAACAAGGGACGCCTGGGTGGCTCAGTGGGTTAAGCCTCTGCCTTCAGCTCAGGTCATGATCTCAGGGTCCTGGGATCGAGCACCGCATCGGGCTCTCTGCTCAGTGGGGAGACTGCTTCCCCCCACCTCTCTCTACCTGCCTCTGCCTACATGTGATCTCTCTCTCTCTCTGTCAAATAAATAAATAAAATCTTAAAAAAAGAAAAACAAAACAAAAAACCCGTAAGATTACATAAATATTTTAAGAAATAAAACTACAGTTTCTGAAACAAAAAAGTAGTGAAAACATGGACATTATTTTAAATATTTGTAAATTTCTGGGTTGACAGTAGGCAGTGGGATTTTCGTAACTGTGCCTGCACTGTGTTGGGACAGCACCCACCAGTAGCCCCTGGGGAGGTTCCCCTGCCCATGTAAAAAGGGCAAAGAATATCTTAGTATAATTAAGAAAAGAGTTTTGACTTTGTAAGGTCTGTGAACGGGTTTCAGGGACCTCCAGTGGTCTCCAGACTATACTTTGGATTCTACTCCTTTAGGAAGCTTTCCTTGATCTCCCCAGAAAGAACTGTCACCTTCACTGTGTTGCCACAGCTCACTCACTGAATGTCAGGTTAATCCTAACTTTATTGTTTGCTTACCACTTGTTAATAAACCAATGCCCTCTACTAACCCGAAAACTTACTCTGTTCCAGCCTGTTCCAGTCCCCACCTAGCACCTTCCACAGTAGCATATACCTAGGAAATACTCGATAAATATGGAATAAATAAATAAATGAAGTCCAGATTTGTGCCACAGCAACTAAGGAGCAACAGAACAGTCTACAGGGACCAACTAGAGAAGCAGAACCATCAAACTAGAATACAGTGACATTGCTAAGAAAAGGAGCTTGTAAATTAAGCTAAATGCATCTGAATCTCATCTCTGCCACTCGCTCCCTGTAGGACATTTTTTAGCTGAAGGATTTTTGACAAGATACCTAATGTATCTACATCTCAGTTTCCTCATCTGTAAAATAAGGTTAAAAATAATACAGAGTTACCGCGATGACAAAATGTGATTTCTATAAATTGCATGCAATGCTGGACAAATGATGGGCACTTGTGTTTATTATTCTATCATCGAATGGGCAAAACTATCACTCTGTCAGTGTCCACCATTTGACTAACAGTGGGGCTAAAACACAGGGGAAAATACCTACCTCCAAAGAGGAACTTGTTCAATAAGCACTTATTTATTCAATGAATTCTGAAACACAAAATCGCAGATCCTGAATTAAAGCAGGTTTTCTCTCACCTACTTGGAATTAGCAAATCACAGACCACAGGGAAAAATTAGAGTAATAACAATAGATGATTAAAGAACAGGAGGTGAATGAAGCCTACGCTTCAGGGATATTTGTGGAGACTTTTTTTTACAGTGCTTTGTTACTTTGAAAGAATTTCAAGAGTGGTAATCAATCCAATTGTTTGGATCCTAGTAAATACATGAAGACTCTTAAAATAGCACTATATTCTGAAATCGGCTTTAACGCCATTGGAGGAAGATGGTCTAATAATAGTTTAGGACAGTTCTTACTTCCATCAGTCAGAAATAAATGCCATACATTTCCAAGATAAGTTTCCCAGTTCAGTTTTATCCTGTATCCACTGAGTGACACCAAGAGTAATTTATTGCAGTCAATCCTCATTTAACTACTAATTTTAATGATGTCTATAAGTACTGAATATTCACTGACATTGTATACACCTAGTTGTACAAACGCAGCTTCCTTATTTTATAACTTTTCAGATTTCCTCCTAAGTCCCCACATTTGAGGGGAATTGGAGAATGTAGAGGTTGGCCAGTGGGTACATATTTTGTTTATTCTGCAGATGTTAATCCCGACCCACCACCTGTATTGTCTCCAGATAATCCATCTTCTGCTTGGATGACTTCAGGTAAGGGCTCAGGCATTCAGAAGTTGGCTCCCTCATCTGTTTCCCTCTGATAGCTTCTGAGTACAGGAAAGGAGGTTGAGGTTTCTGCATCCTCACAGAAGCTTAGAGAAAAAGCAGGGGGGTTGCTCTTTGGATTACTGACTGCTGAAGTGTGGCAGGTTCTCTCTGACCTTTGAAGATGGAAACTTAGTTCCCAGCCTTGGAGTGTCTGTGGTGCTAATCATTTGCCTCTCATTCTTCACAGACTTTCGCCTCGCTTCTCTTTCCCTAAACCTCTGCTGGCCTACAAAATCTTCTGCACGCTTGAGATGCCTCACAGAGCATCCCCTTTTAGATCACTTATGTGGGTAGGAGGAACCGGTTGCTCATTCTTGAGCCACATCGTGCTGCTACCTCACGCTGCTAGCTTCCTTGCTCCATCCTGGATATGCAACGAGCCAGAAGCTGGAACTCTTGGGGGGATCCACAGCCTCTTCCACGTTATCAGAAAAGTTAAGGCATTAGTGCAAATGGTCTTCAGCTTCCACACACGTAACTGGATGTTTCTAAAACCTTACTTACTGAACTTTCAACCTCACATAGGAGATAGCTTGAGAATTTCATATTTGACCTCCTCAAACTCCTGTCATTCTTTGCTTGAGCCAGAAGGGTCAGGCATTAACCTTTCTATTTCCTCTACATTATATCCTCTTGTCTCCTCTATCAGCCATCCTTGTAGTTTAGCCGCCTTGAGGGGAAGGGTGATGCACCATGCACTATGGAAGAAAATCTAAGATTTAAATTTTCATGACTTAGTCTTGACAGTTAAAGAAATTTAGCAAACTCTTTCCAGGTAAAATTAATCATCACTGCTTTTTTGAAAATCCTATTTTGATGCCAGAGGCCAAATACTATAGTTACTAACCTTTGGTGTTTATTTTTCTTTGTTTTTATTTCCTTTTTCCTTAATTACTATTTCTTTAGTTGTGTGTGTGTTTAAGTAAGCTCTACACACAACATGGGGCTTGAACTCATGACCCCAAGATCAAGAGCAGCACGCTCTATGGACTGGGCCAATTAGGTGCCCCCTAAATTCTAACACTTCCCAGTCCTTCTATAACATTCCTAAATCCTGTCAAGGCAAATGGATGCTTCCAGAAGAAAAAAGAAAATGCATGAGAAAAATCTCAATATATTCAAAAATAACCCCCATTATGACTGATTATCATTACTCCAAATTCAGGCAATTTTAATAGACAACATTCATTTGCATATTAATTGAAAGCCTTCCAACTGCTTTTGAAAGGTTGAAACAAAGAATGAAATTGGTTAGTAGAAAGCAGAATCAATTCTTTAGGAGTTTCAAAACTAAAGACTTGTTTGCTGAATATAGGAATACTTGTTAAGAGTCCCCCTAAAATTCCATAATTTCAATCAGCTAACTAGATAGTTGATGTTGGATGACCCACCGTTACCTTAAATTGTTTTTTTAAAACCTAGGCTCATAATCTTTCTTTTAAAAAAAAAAAATCTGGCTTTCTTTATCTTTTAATATTGATAATAATACTACATTTCTCCCAGCATCATAATCATCTTCAAAAATTTCATTCGAAGCACATTTGCAACATGAACGGCAGGTGCTGTGTTAGCCCTCTGTAGCATGTCTGGGGCCCAAATTCTGCCCTCAGGGAAATTTCTGTATAGTGCCCCCTATCTAATCTGTCACTGAGTCACATAAATTCATATTTTGAAAATGTGCCCCTGCTACCCAGAACACAACACTGTCCTCAGTCATTTCTTGATCCCAATGTTGTTGTGCTCAAGAAATACTTATTAGATTTAATTCACTTTTCCAGTACCTACATAGAAGTCTCTGATCAGCCTAAGAACTGTCTCCAAAGGTAAGGAAAGAAGACAATCTCAAATGTTGATGTTATTTCATTCATGCAGAATGACCATCAGTTGTTGTCTGCTACTCCCACTGGGTCATCATCGCCATGACAGCCTCAGACCGACCACTGGGCTGGGTGGATCATTCTTTGGATCATTCTGGGTTTTTTTTGTTGTTGTTGTTGTTTTGTTTTGTTTTGCTTTTTAAGATTTATTGTATTTATTTGAGACAGAGAGAACATGAGAGGGGAGGGTCAGAGGGAGAAGTGGGCTTCCCACTGAGCAGGGAGCCCAATGTGGGACTCGATCCTGGGACTCCAGGATCATGACCTGAGCTGAAGGCAGTTGCTTAACCCACTGAGCCACCCAGGCGCCTATAATTTTTTAATGCCCTTCAGTGTTTCGTGCTAGTCACATTTTTAATCTTACTAATATGTAGCCTTTGCTACTAATTTCATTCTTATATATCTTGAAATATTGAAAAAGCAATATTAAGAAATGATTATGCTGTATTACCCCCTGACTAGGGGGAGGGAGGAAAAAACAGGGTATTCAGTATCCAGTCTTGGACTAATTCCAGTCCAGAAAGACTCTCACTTCAATCTCACTCTGGTGTGAGTTCATAGGTCACTGTGAAGGACACAGAAATACCAATTATATCTTTTTTTTTTTTTTCCAATTATATCTCTTCAGGGAAAGAGCTGGGGTTAACTCAGATGGCACAACAGATCGTAAATATGTTTGTTTTATATTGATTGGATGGAGAGACCGTCTTTCATACCTCCTAGAAAGCAGGAAAGTTTTTAAAGGGAGGCCTGCTCTTTTCTTTTATAAAGAGAAATGTGGAAGAAGAGGAGATACAAGCAGGAATTGCTGGAGCAGAACAAGCCACAGTCCCTAGGGTCAGGGGTCCTCTGCACGCCCCAGCGGGCTGTGTCAGTCTTGTGGAGAGCTGTTTTTTAACCTCTCCTGCACTCTGAGGATTTCCCTTATCTTTTCTGAGAAGGTTTTTAATATGTAAGTAAAATAAACATCATACAGAAATAAACAGAAATGGAGATGAGAAAAATAATTGGCAAAGTTGATCACTTTTACCAACTCACTGTAAACACTTTTGAGGTAGTTTTTCCCCTCTCATGTGTATGATATATGCCTCAGTAATACTCTAAACCCTGGTGAGGTGGGGCCTGAGTGGCTCAGTCGGTTGGGCAACTCTTGGTTTTGGCTCCAGTCATGATCTCAGGGCCGTGAGATGGGGTCCCGCATCCTCAGCGGGGAGTCGGCTTCCCCTCTCCCTCTGCTCCTACCCCCAACCTGTCCCCCAACCCCTGATCGTACCCTCTAAAAAGAAATAGATAAATCTTTTTAAAAATGTATTCTAGCCTCCAATAAATGTTTATTAGCTAACTTAATTAATGAACTAATTAAAGGCTAGAATCATACAGGTTTGTGCTCTGATTTTTTTCCACTTTAACATAAGTATTTTAATTTTTGATATTGGTAGATAGTCATTGCCTTTATTTTTAATGGTTTTGAAAAGTTTCATTGAGTAGATATGCCACAATTTACTTAATAACACCTGAACAGTTGGGGAATATTTACACTTCTCACAATTTTCCTATTAGAGATAACACTGTGATAAGCTTATTCCGCATTTTGTGGATCACTTTTTGGATAGATTCTCTAGATCAGGGTAGGCAAACTTTCCCTGCAAAGGGCCAGATGGCAAATATTTTTAACTCTGCAGGTCACATGGTCTTTGTCTCAGCCACTCAGCTTTGCTGGTATAGTACAAAAGCAGTTACAAAAAACATATAAACAAACGAACATGTCTATGTTCGAAGAAAACTTGATACGTGTACAATCAAACTCACATTTATTTCATGTTTAATGGGTCATGTAATGGTATCTTTTTTTATTGTGTTCCAGTCATGTAAAACATGTAAAATCATCCTTAGCTCACAAGTTATACAAAAATAGGCAGCAGCCTAGACATGGCCAGTTGGCCTAGAGTTGGCTTCAGATTCTAGGGATTCCTGGTCAAAGGATACACCGTCAAGGGCATGGGGGTGGCTCAGTCAATTATGCATCTGCCTTTGGCTCAAGTCATGATTCCAAAATCCTGGGATGGAGCCCCATGTCAGGTTCTCTGCTCCATGAGGAGCCTGCTTCTCCCTCTCCCTCTCCCTGCTGCTCTCCCTACTTGTGTTCTCCCCACCTGCCCCCTCTGTCAAATAAATAAATAAAACTTTAAAAAAAAAAAAAAAAGACACACCATCAGCCAGCCTTCTGCTGGTCATTTGGATGGTTACCTTCAACCCTATTTCTCGGTTGGTAAATTTCTGGGTTCAGCCATTTAAATAGTCAGTGTCTTCCTCCTGCATCACATCATTCTTGAGAGACTACACAGAAGAACTACTTTCTGTAGTTTATTATCCAGACAGTAACCATTTTCTTTTAAAATTGATTTAGGGTGACAAGACCGTATGAGAGGTCACCTGCCTCGAGTCGCCTGAAGCAAGAGAAGCTCTAGTTTAGAAGGGGTCAAGAAGGGGCACGCCAAGATTTCATCATCTCCTCTTAATCTGGCCATTCAAACCCATTTCATTCTAATTCTTCAGCTGAGCCTGAGAACACCTGGCCAGCAGCCACCTTCAAACACAAAGACAATTATTAAGTTAATCCCTCTGCATTTCTTTCTCTATCCTGGGTTGATAATGAGGAACAAGAACTATTTCCTTTTGTGGATTGTGAAACTGAAGAATAAAAGTGCCTTTTCTCTGATTGGACAGTAACTCAGAAAAAAAGGAAACCATGTTCTCTGCCTCTAGGGCTAACTGTCATGATCATAAATTAATATTTATTAAGCATCTTCTGGTTGCATTCCACTGTGGGAGGCACAATGGCAATTAGTCCCATTCATTACTGTACATTTTTAAATTTTTTTCAATTTATTAAATTGTATCCTGGATGATTAGATTGCTTCAGGCCGTAAGTGCAAAATTGAAAATAGTCAATTAGGATACATACAACAAAGCAGCCAGTTAAAACACGGTGCATTAAAATATCAGCTTTACAGTTCCTGTTCTCCAAATCTAGAGGGGGCAGATTTACAAGATGTTCTGAAGGCCAGAGGGCTTACAAGAAGGGCAGTGAACTCTTTACAAAGAGGAAGCCCTTTCTCCAGCTCTCCATAGATGGAAATTGGGGCCCAAGATTTGTGGCAGTTTATCTCATCTGCCAGAGCTTTTCTAAATTGCTCCTTAATTTTAAGATATGGAGGAGGTACATCTCCTGTTTTTATTCCAACTGAAAGTTAAGAATCTTTCAAATAAAATTACTCATTTCAGAACTCCTCTTTATATTCTCTCCTATGCTCTAAATACTTTGTAGGGGATTTTTAATATAAACCAGGCAATACACTTGATCTTAGCCAAGGGGCCAAGAAGCGATTAAACCAGGCAATAAACTAAACACAAAGAAAACAGTCATTTTTCTTTATGAGAATGTCAAAAGAGTTAAGGCCAAAGTTACTCATGGCTAAGGGCGACTAATGGACACGGTGGTATTCCAAAGAAATCTGCTCAAGGAGGAGAGTTACAAGGGGGTTTGCTTGTCTTTTTTTTTCCCTTAAATATGTTATTTATCTATTTGTCAGACAGAGAGAGAGCACAAGCAGGGGGAATGGCAGGCAGAGAGAGAAGCAGGTTCCCTGCTGAGCAGGGAGCCTGATGCAGGACTCCATCCCAGGACCCTGAGATCATGACCCGAGCCAAAGGTAGACACTTAACCAACTGAACCACCCAGACGTCCCCTCCTTTTTTTTTTTTTTTAAAGATTTTATTTATTTGTCAGAGAGAGAG
This sequence comes from Mustela putorius furo, assembly GCF_011764305.1. Classification (NCBI taxonomy): domain Eukaryota; kingdom Metazoa; phylum Chordata; class Mammalia; order Carnivora; family Mustelidae; genus Mustela; species Mustela putorius. The sequence continues at coordinate 22,751,511 of NW_025422368.1, read as the reverse complement.
TACAATCATCTTTACAAATGAAAGAAGAAACCAAATGTCAGCTTAGTAAGTATGTGATTGGTCTAAATCACATAGGACTGTTGTTAAAGACTGCAAAGGGGGGTGCCTGGGTGGCTCAGTCATTAAGTCTCTGCCTTAGGCTCAGGTCATGATCCTATGTCCTGGGATGGAGCCCTGCATTGGGCTCTCTGCTCAGCGGGAAGCCTGCTTCTCCCTCTTTCACTTCCCCTGCTTCTGTTCTCCCTCTCTCTGTGTTTCTCTCTTTCAAATAAATAAATAAAATCTTTTAAAATTTTTTAAAAAATAAATAAATACTGCAGAGAAAAGGGGTCAATTCAAAATAGTTTGACTATTAAAAAATCTATAGGTTTTGGGGCACCTGGGTGGCTCAGTGTGTTAAGCCTCTGCCTTTGGCTCAGGTCATGATCTCAGGGTCCTGGGATCAAGCCCTGCATTGGGCTCTCTGCTCAGTGGGGAGCCTGCTTCCCCCATTCTCTCTCTGCCTACCTCTCTGCCTACTTGTGATCGCTCTCTGTCAAATAAATAAATAAAATCTTAAAAAAAATCTATAGGTTTTTTAATAGTCAAAAGTTAGAAATTCAATAGGGACACTTAATAGGATGAAATTTAAATAGTGACAAATAACTCTGGAAAACACTGTGGAGTTCCCCAAAAAGTTGAAAATAGAGCTCCCCTATGGCCCAGCAATTGCACTGTTGGATACTTACCCCAAAGATATAAATGTAGTAACCTGAGCGGCATGTGCACCCCAATGTTTATAGCAGCAATGTCCATAATAGCTAAACTATGGAAAGAGCCCAGATGTCCATCGACAGATGAATGGTTGAAGAAGATGTGGTGTATATATACTATGGACTATTATGCAGCCATCAAAAAATAAAATCTTGCCATTTGCAACAACATGGATAGAATTAAAGGACACTATGCTAAGTGAAATAAGTCAATCAGAGAAAGACAATTATATGATCTCATTGATACGTGGAAATTAAGAAGTAAAAACAGAGGATCATAGGGGAAGAGAGGAAAAAATAAAACAAGATGAAACTAGGGAGGGAGACAAACCATAAGAGACTCTTAACCACAGGAAGGAAACTGAGGGTTGCTGGAGGGGAGGCTGATGGAGGGATGGGGTAACTGGGTGCTGGGCATTAAGGAGGGCATGCGATGTAATGAACACTGGGTATTAGAAAAGACTGGCGAATCACTAATGTCTACTTCTGAAACCAACAATACATTATATGTTAATTAATTTAATTTTAATTTTAAATGTTTTAAATAAGTTAAATAGGGATGACTATAAAAGAACATACCTAGAGGAAAAAGACAAGTCAAGAATACAAATGCAACAAAGCAAAGAACTGATTAGGCCTCAGTACAACAGAAGGGAACCTGGGTTAACATTTGACAATGAACTGAATTAAATCAATAATGGAGCGTTACTGGACGATAAGCCAATATAAATTTAGGATATTTTGATGTTTGTTATCCTGTCATAGGTTCAGGTGTGTAAAAAATCATTCTGTGTTAAACCCAAAAAGCATGATTCTGAAAAAATGCCTTCGAACCACTTAGAGATGATTTAAAACTAAGACTCCAGCACTCATCTCTGCAAATATGATAGTACGTTCTTGAGAAGAATCTCAAGCATTGGTGTTTTAAACAAGCTCGTGTCATGATTCACATGCAGGCTGGTCTCAGGGCCACACTTGGAGGAACACTCTACTCCAGGGCGTGACTGATTCTTTTCAGGCACAAGGTCTGCTGTTCAGGTACCAACTCTTGGTAAGGGACGCCGCCAGGACTTCCAGCAGAAGGACCTGATCACTGGGCTTTGTACAGACCCGAGAATTCAGAGTAGCTCCATTCATGGGCAGGCCACCCATTCCTGTTTTTTATTTCTCCAAAAATAAAACCTTTTACTAAATAACTGCTCAAACAATATATGCTATGATTTGAATATTTCTCTGTCCTCTAAGCTTCTTGAAAACAGAGACTGGTTTTTATTCACCCTGGTAGCTGTATTTAAAGAAATATAAATCCCTGATGAGATACACTCTTACAGTAAAGCATTATCACAAAGAATGGAAAAGCTTTTTCTCTTATTCTTGTACTTGGTATTCACCCAATTATACCTACTCTGAGGGCTTTCAAGCCATTGCAAATGACCCTAACACTTGGTTACAATCTGCCATAGGGAGGATATTAATTGCCTTCTTAAGATCAACACTGTGTGTCACTCTCCTCCCCACACTTGCTTTCTACTAAGACTTCTTTCAATGTCTCCACACCTTGATGCTATGACCATATTTACATTCTAAGTTCCAAAGGTCCCAAGCCACAGGCTTTCCTGTTCTCTTGGTTAGCAGTCTCTCTGTCTCTATCTCTCTCGGTCTCTCTCTCACTCACACACACATACACACACACACACACACACACACACACACCCTGAAGCAGATAGTATTTGATTCTGTCTAATTCTCTTCTTCTAATCCCTTTTTCCCCACTCTAGCTAAACATCCTCCTACTCATTTAACTTAGTTTGGCTGTTTTATTCCGATAACATTAACTCTGTCTTCCCAAGGTTTCAGATCCTTTTTGTAGGATCTTCATGGGATTTCTCCTTCTGTGGTTGGAACCAAGCAGAACTCTGTTAAACCAAGTTATACAGTGGTTGCCTCATAAGGCAATCCTTGTCCACCACTTCAAACTCGAGCTGTAGGGAACTGTTGCATTCAGTAGAATCTGTGCCACCTTTTTAAACCTATTTGCTAAATTAACATGCTTTTGGAAAAAAAAAATCAAAAACTGTTCCTTAGGAAGATTAATGGTATTAAGGCTGTCTCATCTCTAGACTGAAATGCTAGGGACCAGCTTTACTTTCTTCAGCTCCATGGAGAGCTTTTGGGAAAGAGGTGTCTGGTTACTAGTTACTCCTGTCTGGAGAGAATAAATAAGAAACTCAGGGCTTAGGTTAAAGCAAGAGAGTCACAAGTTTTCCAGCAGAAGGAACTCAGCAGCAACAGTCCACTGGGGATGAGAAGAGCAAGCAGGCTGGAAACTCTGGATTTTCTATTTGCATAAAAGCAGAGCCTGGCTGAGAGGCTTTCCTGAAGCTGTGTTCAACCAGATCAATCATAAAAAGAAAGAACAACTATAGGGATGAATATGGACGCAATTTTCCTCAAGTTAGCAAAAAAAAAAAAAAAAAAAAAAAAAAGTCTTTGATGTCGGCCTACAAGATAATCAAAGGAGATAGCACCTTGAGGAGGTGCTTAAGGAACAGATGAAGTGAGGAACGAAAGGACTGGCCAGTGGTCTGTCACACAGAAGGATGACAGAAGTTTGTGTAAACCAATACACACTGAATCCATGCACTTGCTCACTCACTCATTCCACAGCATGTACTGCGCACCCACCACGAGCCAATGCTGTTCCAGAACTTGCTAGAACAAGTACTTGTAGTACTTGCAGTCTAGTTCTTGTAGTCTAGTTCTTACAAAAGAACAAAACAGAAACCCCCTCCCCGTGTAGCTGCCATGCTACTAGTGGAACACTCACAACAAATGACAACTAGAATAAATAAGTAAATCCTAAAGTAAGTTCAGAAGTGATAAGCGAAGAGAAAGACAGACTGTGGATGAAGAGAGACCAGGAGCGCAGGGGTCAGTGCTAAGATGCAGAATTAGAGTGGTCAGGACAGGACTCGCAGAGAAGAAAGATCCAAGCACAGACTTTCAGGGGAGAGGGACTGAGCCCAGAGGCTGTTACTTGGGGGGAGGGTGGTGTCTGTTCTAGGCCAAGAGAAAGCAAAGGCCCTAACGCACAAGACACTTGCTGGGTTCAAGGACAAGCATGGAGGCCATGTAATCAGAAGGGAGTGAGGCAAGGGAAACAGGAGAGGGGGCTGGAGGGCAGAGGGGTACAAATGGGTCATGAAGGGCTTGGTCAATACTTGGAATTTTACTGTAAGAAAATAGGAGCCATGGCAAGGTTTCAAGCAGAGGAGCGACGGGAGATGACTTCTTTCAGAATGCTCACTCGGGCTGCTGTGTTGGAAATAGGCTGAAGAAGGGAAGGGCAGGGGCAGACAGACCTCCATGAGGTGCTGCAGTAAGGCAAGAGAGGAGCGGGGCTCGGACCAGGGAGCTAGCAGTGGAGGGAGTGAGAGCGGACCAGGTGATAGCAGGTTCTAAATAAGGAGGGAAAACAGCTCAAGGGCTGCCACAAGTTGTGCCTATCAAGGAAACCTCACACCTTCCTTTTTTCATCAAGGAAACAAAATAAACTGCTGTGTGTTTGTATTGTTTATACTGAATGGTGCTGCTTGCAGAATTTCCCAAAGTGACTGACAGCATCTGATGTAATGATGAGTTTGCTCTGGCAACTATTATAAAATAGCAGATAATTTCTCTTACAAACTAATACGCTGATGTTATGTGTGCGTTTCGACAGCAGTGATTACTAGAGTCAACAAACAAGTAAATTGACTTAAAGAATAAAGTTACAAGTCCTTTTACTTGGGTGTTGGCCTATACCTTACATATAATATACCGTTTGTGTCTTCCAAAAATTAAAAATTAAAAAAAAAAAAGTGGAAGCTCATTTGAAGGAAGCTCATTTGAACGTGAAAGACCATTTGGGGGGCAAAGGCAAATGAAGAATATGACACGTGTCCATTTATACACAAAATCATTTTTTCTATTTTCTTTAGCCTGATCAAATATTAAATATCATGGACTGTCCGTGACCAAGATATACTATACTGTTGGGTTCTCTCTTTCAAAATGGAATTCCACCTATCCTCTACCACCTGGGTCAGCCACCACCATGTCTGCTCTAAGCCGGGGGTGGGGAGGACCTAGTTTCAGCTTCCCACCCCTTCTGCATGCCTGAAACTTCCGTAGCTTTCCTGGTAGTGCTGCAGGGAAGGGGTCCAGTCAGATCACAGGATCACCTACACACATTCATCAGGGGACAGGTAGCAGGCCAATCCTCTTCAACACTCAGACCCTCTCCTAGGGGATCTCTTCTCTAACAAGCAATCCTAAGCAAGGGCAGTCCATTCGATGAATGGAACTGTCTTCCAGGCACCATGCGGGGTTCTGAGCATACCACTTAGGGAGCATTTATGGCTGCTGGCAGGTTAGCAAAGGTGTTTCTCTCATTCAACTGACTGTCTCTTTGTAAAATTTGCCTCCATCTGGGATTCTGTCCACCACACAGGAATACTCAAAGACTGTGTCTAGTCCTATGTCCACAGATTGGCCCCTTCTATTTGTAGACATGCTTATCCTCATGAAGGGGGACAGAATGGACCCTGCTTCTTGAAACTTGAACCATGCTGGAACAGCTCCTATAACCACCCAGAAAGATGGAACCAAAGGTGGCACAGCTGGGCCTTAGCCCTCACACTGCTCTACCTCCCTGACTAAAGGCTCACATCCATCTTGACCCCTGGGACACCATACCCCCCACCCCCAATCTTCCTCTGGTGGCCAATCTCTAGCCTGGTCATGTTGCCTAGACTTCTGTGCGGCCGATGCCCATTTCCTCATTTGAACTACCCATCGTTTAAGGTATTAGCAACACTCCTGCCTGAGTGACTCAGTGAAATCTTTGGACAGTGTTAGCTTTGGGACCTCTCTGCTGTCCTGTAATACCCCTGCTCCCAGCCAGGGCATGTCCCAGCAGGGTCAGACCTCTCAGCCCCACTGTCCTCTGTCAGTCTGTATGTCACACCACAAGGACGGGCTCTGCCCTCTAGCTAGCTAGTACCACCTCCCTTCCCTATCCAGTATGACCTGGCCCAGGGCAGCGAGAGCAGTGCAGCCCTCAGCTGTGCCTTCCCTGACTCCAGAGCTGGTCACAGGGCTGCTCTGCCCATGAGGGACCTTAATTAAAGGCTGCAGGAGCGGTCCTGCCTGCTGGGATTCCTCACCTTTGTTTAGTTAGCTACCCTCTGTGCACCTCCCCTCGCCAGGATCCTAGCTGCCTGTCTGGTTACAAAGGGAACTGCCAGTGCCTTTCCGACTCAAGGAGCAGTTAGAGGGACTCCCTGCAGAGCCCACAGGGCAGGCGGTGAGAAGCCTCTGCCACTCCCAGCCTCAAGCTGCTCTGAGCAAGCTGCTTCCGGGCTGTCAGATGTGGCCAGGAAGGTTATGCATCTGTTTACAGAACCCGGGCAGAGGGCTCACACAGGGTCAGGTCCCAGGAAGATAAGACCCAGAGCAGGAGGGAGATGTGCAAACACAGGAGAATTTAAAAAGGAGGAAGACAGAAAAAGGGAGGGAAGAGAACGAGAAGGAAAGAAAAGAAAGAAGGGAGGGAGGAAGGTGTGAAGAGGGGAGGAAGGAGGGGAATACGGCAAGATTGGGGAAGATTCTCGAGATCTTCTCCCACATCAAGCTCTAATTAATACCCTACTTGTGTCTTTTGTTATATTAAAACAAACATGTTTTCTGCCTTCTAAAACAAAACCTATTCTCCATTTCTTGTTGCTCTGGATTTGACATTTTGAGCAAAGAGAAAAGATAACCCCCCCTTACCAATGACCTTATCACAGATCAGAAGGTAGATAATGAGATTCTTGTGCTTTTTCTTATAAAAATACTTTGAATTCTGAATAAAATGCATTAAAAGCAGAAATAAGCACATTGCCCATCTGTACACAGGAAACAGTGATTTCCTCATGAAGAGCCGAGATAGTGGGCAAGGCACTGATTTTTGTTCCTTGATTTGGGGTTGCCATACTGCTATTGAGCCATTTAATCTTATCAATAATTGGGGGAATATTTATTTTATCCAACTGTAAGGAAGCAGAGGTATAAAATGTAACCACAGAGTATCTAGAGACATTCAACAGTGAACTTCAAAGTCACCTTGACCATGATTTCTAGTGTCTTCTATTTATCTTACTACAGAAATCTGGGGGTGGGAGGTGGTATTCTCCAGATTTCCTTAAAGGAAAAGCAAAATGAGGCATCTGAACAGCTCAAGCATGTCAGCATGGCCACAGTTGTGAATATATCCAATGTGAATTTTTGTGGGCCAAAATAAGTCGCTTCCGTTCGGAACCGGCCACAGTTCATTCACTCCACTCTGCTCAGACATGCGTAAGTGTGACACAAGGAATCCAGGGGCCTGGGGGTGAGGCTGGACCTCACCATAGTCAACTCATGCCCATGAATGACATTGAGCTGGTCATCAAAGAACTGTTTTCCAGAGGATCATTGTATCCTGGACAGCAGCAAACAAAAGGATTCTCTGTGAAATCCCAGGTCACTTTGTGGAGTCAGCAGCCACCTTTGTTAATGATCAGCCAACACAAGGTGAAGGCTTTGTAGAAAGCGGCACCTGGAAAACACTAGCACCACCCAACCTGCACGAGCAGGACTGAGCTGAGTGGCAGGCTCTTCCGGAAAGTAGGGTGGTCTTATTAAAAGCCAGAGAATTTTTAAAGGGAGCTCCCTGCAGAGCACAAAGTAGAGAGCCCTGCTCAAAAATATTTCTCCCGAGAAAAAAAAAAAAATATTTCTCCCGTTACCTGATACCCCAAGTTCACCAGTAGAAGTCTATCTCTTTATATGAAAATGACACAGTGGTAACTGCTCTACATTTAGAGGCCGGCACCAAGATTTTAAAAGTCAGGCACCACGGGCAAGTCCTCAGACTCGATGGGCCGTGGTTTCCTTATAAGCAAAGCAGTGATAATAAAACCTCCTCTACCAGCTTCAGCGGGTTGTTTTTCATACCCATCTATGTCTCTCTCTCTCTCTCTCCCGCATCGTAACCGTACTTCCTGCCAACCGCCGCTCGAGCATCTTCCTGGCTCCTCTGTATTTAGACCTTTTGAAAATTACTGTTTTCTATGAAACATCTGTTGCGGCCAGCAGTGGGCCAATTGTCTGGAATCTCTTTCTTGTCCCGGTTTGGGGTTTCTCCAAATCACATGCCTCAACATCTCTGAGCAGTTCGTGGGACAGCCGAGGGCAGCGTCTCTGTTGGTCTTTCTGAGCCGAGTGGCTGCTTTGTTTTTCACTCAGAGCCTTTCAGACTTCTGTGGCCTGAAGAAAAACAGGTGGTGTGAGCCTCAGCATTGCCCTGTGGTCCTCCCTTTCTCATTTCCTTTTTTTGGCTTTCTAGTCATGCTTTATTTGCATTTCTAGGCCACCATTCGAAGGAGATGCCATTTCTGCGCTCTCACACCCCGTCTCTGCACTTCCTTTCCCAAGGCAGCTGCTTGAATGGAAATACTGTGGGCTTTCTAGTGCTGCCGAGAGCGGTTCTAATCCTGGCTCTGGTATTTACCAACGAAGTGATTAACGGTGACTTGTCTGCATTTCTAGCCCCTCATCTGTGTAAACGGAAATCATGCCTATCTATTTCGAGGCGCTCTTGGGTGATAAGAGATGATCTGTATGCAGCTGAGTCTTCCACATGATCAATAAACATTAATTTTCTAACTCCTCTGTAAATGCTTTCTTCTTTTTATTTCTTGCTGTGTCTTACTTTCATTCTAAAATTCTTTAACATCAAAGTTCTTTGGACCTTTCTTCCCCAGTCTTTTCCCGATCTTCCTCCCTTCCTCAGCCCTTTGGGCACTGTTGCTCAATGGTTCAACACTTGAGCTTTTGTCTCCGAGAGCCCTAGGTGCAAAGATGCACACCTCAACCCCCCTTCCTCCCAGCCCCATCACCGCGAAGTCACCCACTTACTCTGTGAAATGGGGCTGACCACAGGGCTCCTCTCAAAGGTTGTGACTCCGTGGGATGGTGGACAGTATGGGTGGTACATAGTCACTAATGTTAGCTTCAATCTTTGTCCCCCTGAGTCACTATTAAATCTTGCTCTTTCCTTTGCATCCATCATGAATGATTTGCCTTCATGTTCTTCTAACCTCAAATTTCCTCTTTCAGATGAACTATTCGCCCTTCTGCCAAATTGCTCCCTTGCCTACGCACACATATTACAAAACCATTCAAGGGGCATCAGTCTGTTATTGTGCCAGAGGACACTTTCTTAAATGGAATTTTATTCCTTTTGAGGTCTTAAAGTTGTATGCTCTAGCCATGTAAGGACAAAGCCTGGCTCATTTTCACTGTTGAAGGCTTATCTCTCATTTTTTATCTCTGCCCACAACACAATATCCTCCCCTCTATTTCAGATACCTGCTTCCATTCCTTCCATCGATGGTCCTCTCTTTCATGCTCACGATTACTTCTTCTTTAGTTTTCACCCCTTTATCTAAAGAGTCACCTTTCCCTGATCAATCCAGACCAGTAACACTACCTCATGATTCACTCTAATACGTGATCTACCCAATATGAGAAGAAACAGATGTTACCCAGTGGCCTTGCTTTATACCATGAATACACTAGTCTTCAGTTTAAAATCAGCCAGCTGCCAAGTTCTTCTAATTCAATGGTCTTAGAACATGGTTTTGCCTTTTTTTTTTTTCCTTCTCTAAAAAGGAGATGTTTAGTGACGAAAAGAGATTCTCTGGTAGTCTGATAGAAATCCAGGTATAGCTCCCCCCAAAATTTCCCATCTATCCCGGGTTCCGCAAGTCTTTTCTCTGTTGTCATACTGTCATGCCCAATTTCCTGACTGCCTACCTAACACCACGGTGCCCCAGCTTCTGGGCCCAGCCCCACTTCTTGCTAATACAGTTCTGGCCCATGACCAGCAATGAATCTGTTCCCAGATCCAATCCTACTCTCCTGTAGACACACCTCTGCCCCTGAATCTGCTTGCTGATAATATGCAAACAAAGAGCCTCTACATGATTCAGGTCTATAGCTTCCAGTAATTTAACTCATAGTTGGTACCATGTTCTGAGCTAACATTACACACCCTGTCTCAATTAATCCTCCCAGGCATCATTTTTAATTTCTATTTTACAGCTGGAAACCCCAGAGAGCTTAAGTAGCTACCTCAAGGTCATTTAACTAGTCATTTAACTTGTGTCAGGACCCAAAGCCAAGGGTGTCAGATTTCAAAGCCTGACCTCTTCTTGTTCAGTGTCTCCTTAGGAAGAGTTGTGAAGAACGAAAGGGAGATTATTCAGAATTTCTAGCCTCTAGAACCCGTGGAACTCCACCAAGGCCCTGCTCTCTAAGATTTCAGACATCTAATTTGATATTTTTCTGAACATGAGAATCCTTCTTTCATCTGTAGGTATTACTCATTGCTAGGCCTATGTAAATACTCACTATGCAATGCTAAGACAGACAGGGAGTCTGTCCTCTGAGAGCCCACAGCAGAGAGAAAGAGTTGATTTTCTGTATAAACAGAGGGTGAGCTGCAGCAAATCTTCATGAACCCTTCCACCTTTTGACATATCAGGGATTTAAATGAAAAATGAAACATGGGAATGGGCCTTTCTAAATCACCTTCTTGAACAACTGCTCAGGTTTAAGATGGGTGAACCAAGATAAGGTCTTGCCACAGATGATGTATCTGCTCTTAATACAGCCACTAAAAGAGCGAAGGTGGTAAGTCTTCCCAGGACTACTCTAAGTTCTTCCACTAAAGGTAATCACTGAGGAGCAAAGATGTCCCAAGGCATTGGACTCCCAAGCATCAGGCTGCTTCAGAAATCCCCAAGCTCATTGTTCTGTGTCTGGACTCATTCTTCATGATGAATATAAACCACCAGTTCTCACAACTTAGACTTCACTGTGGAAGCTGAGTTTAGCCAGAGTATTCCTGACAATCAAGACCACTGGGCCATCAGCAACTTGGCATGCGGGAAGGACCAGTATTCAGTATGCTGCAGGAGGAAAGGAATTCTCCCACCCACATGAAAGACTGTATTTTTCCAATCATGCCAATGATAAGCCTCTTGGATAATTTTTTCTGAAACTAAACCAAGGCTCAGAATGTTGTCACTATCAGTTCTTGTGTTTATGCACTTATAAACATGTTCATTCAAAAAATGCCAGGCACTTATTCTAGGTGATGGGAGATGGCAATGTGCAAGGCGTTCAAGTTCATGGCTCTCCCGTGCAGGAATCAGAAAACAGATACATACATAAATAAATGCACAAAGTACTTTCAGGCAGTGATGAGCACTTTAACTGCTTTGATAATAATATCAACAGTGGCAATAATACCAGCAGTAAACTTATGTAGTATCTAATATAATCCAGGTAATGTTCAAAATAGTTTACTTACATGAACCCTTTTGATTTTTGCAACCATATGAGGACATTATTACAGCTGTTTCCACTTAACAAATGATGAAACCAAGGCATAACAAAGCTAAGTGATTTACCTGACTTTGTGAAATAAAGTAATGTGACAGAGTGGTGATGTGGGGAGCTACTTTCGATTAAAAAAAAAATTTTTTTTTAAAAAAGAAAGAAAAGCCGGGGAAGACTCTCCTAGAACATTGTACTAGTCAGAGTTCTCCAAAGAAACAGAACCAATAGGGAAAATGACAGATGATAGATGGATAGACAGATACATAGAGACAGACAGAAGATAGTGGGTAAAGAAAGGTTTACAGTAAGGTATTAGCTCATGCCGCTGTGAAGGCTGAGGAATTTCATGATCTGACATCCGTGAGCCAGAGACCCAAAAAAGCCAGTGGTGTATCTCAAAGACCTGTGAGCCAGAGAGCTAGCCCAAGTCTGAAGGCCTGAGAACCAAAAGCCAAAAACAGGAGAATAATTGATGTCCCAGCTCCAGCTGTCAGGCAAAGATGCAATTCCTCTGGCTTTCTGTCCCATTCAGGTCCTGACAGGATTGGATGATGCCCACTCACATGGGGGAGGGCCATCTGCTTCATTCAGTCAACCAGTTCAAATGGGAATGTATTTTAGAAACACCATCATAGACACACCCAGAAATAATGTCTAACTACTTTATCTGGGCATCCCAAGGCCCAGTCAACTTGACACATAAAATTAACTATCACAAGTGCACTTCTTGTCAACCTGGCATCATATACATCTCCTTAAATAGTACTTAATTTGCAAATAAAGAAAATATGGAACAGTGGAGTGGCTCGGTCGGTTAAGCATCTGCCTTCAGCTCAGGTCAGGATCCTAGCGTCCTGGGATCCAGGCCAGCATCCCAACCGGCTTGCTGCTCAGCAGGGAGTCTGCTTCTCTCTTTCTCTCTGCTCCTCCCCCTCCACACAAGCACCCACGCTCTCTCTCCAAAACAAACAAACAAACAAACAAAAACCCCTTAAAAATAATAGTAAGTTATAATTCCACCAAACATGATATAACTATTCAGCCCCTAACTGAAAATGTTTTAATCTCTTTCCCAGAGGAGGAGGTAAAGTCCTTGAGTGATGTTATTCTTCTCCTTGATATCTTGTAAACTTCAATACTACAATGTAAAACTACTACAATACTTAAATATTATCATATAATATCAATACACCTTTGTTACATGATAAGGGAATAAGAGGAAAGAAAAAAAAGATATTTGACACACACACATAAGTATTCACAAGAAATTAAGGAGGAAATGCTCGTTATAATAACATCCTTCATTTCTGTGACTGGTCACATGGTTGTGGCTGGTAATATTCCATCCATGGCATTCCTCAAGGGAACTCAGCCTCCCCTTCATGCAAGGGTTTTGGCTCAAGTCTGGGAATTGATTAAGGGGCCATGACTCTGTTTTTATGGTTCGGGTAAGATTCTGGTTCACTTGACCTAGAACTTTTTTGCTTATAGAGATCAAGTAAGCATTCATCAGGTTTTCTATCTCTTTGATTTCGAGGAATACTATGATCTACTCGTCACCTCTTAGGCCTGCATGAGTCAGACGACTGATTGCTGCTCTCATTCTCCTACTGTCCATTATAGTAACCGCTCACTTTGCCATCGCTGTTGAGTGCCGCCACCTGGCCCCCACCTCCATTCCCCCCACAGGCATCCAATTACTCCCATCGTATTTAGGTTTCCCAGTTCAGTGGCTGCAGCTCCCACTGTGAGGTCTGACCTTCAGGGAACAATTAAGAGCTCTCGAAGGATGTCAGGGCCCCCCTACACATGTATTTCTCCCAGTCCTGGGGAAAAGCAGGTCTTCCGGACCTTCCCAATGTGAGGAAGGAGGTCTTAAATGACAAATCCACTCTAACATTCCCACCTCCCTAAGTCTTTCTGTCCCTTTCTCTACATCAAACCGAGGCAGGTCGGGCAGTTTCAATTCATTCACCGTGGGCCACCTTTTGAACTAACCACTGTTAGAGCCCTTTCTAAATCCCTGGGCTACAGCATGAAATGCAGGATCTCTGTTCATGAGCCCACATCAATAAATCCAGCTTGATCCAACCTTAGTTTCCCTTCTCCACGATGCCACACTCTTAGTATCTATTCACACAGATGGTCCCGGATTTCTGTCTGTATAAATTAGAAAACTCAAGATCTTTTGGACTTTTTTATAGGTCTCACTTTGAACCTCACCTTTACAACCCTGCTGGGCCTTGAGGTGGTATTAGGTCTAGAAACAAAGAGGACTGGTGAGGGTGTGTCCTGAGGAGAAGCAGCACGGTCTGGCATGACAACTGATTCAGGCATTACACAGTGAATCCCCTCAGCTGGAAGGGGAAAGGCCAGTATCACTGAAGGACGCTGTCTACTTGAGGAGAAGCCGCTATTTCTGCAGGGAGCAAGAAAGTTACTTCCAGTGGGGTGGGGAGACCACTTCCACGCATGGAGATCTCTTAAACTAGCAGAGAGGATGCGTCATAATTTAGGGGCTCAATGTCTCCAACTTCATCAGGGTCATCTCACATGTGGAAACTTACAGGATCTGGTTATTTCCCAATCCATACCCTCATTTTTACAGTGGACACCTTGCAAAGGTGAGAGTTCAACATACATTGTGTGCAACTGTATGAGCCAGTCACCGGCAAAGATTCTGCACTGGATTTTCAGCAATCTCAGCCCTGTATCTACTGGAGAAAAAGGTCTCCTTCAGGGAGAAGCCTGAAGAAGAAGCCTTCAGCTCATTTATACATGCTTGAGCTGGGAATTCAAATCTCTGAGCTCATCCTCTTCTTTTACTACTTTGTTCAGAGACATTAGGAGCTGCCCACCAAGTCATTATATTCATTCGTTTTCCAAAAATGTTAAAAAGTAGCACATATGCAGTCATTCAACTGCTTACTTCTTACATGTGGTTGATTGGGAGTATCCAATGCAGGTATTTTGCATATCTCTATTATAAGTTCACTCCATGAACTATCAATGCTCTCTTTACTACCAGAAACAAAGTCATTAGTGTCATTCAATCCAAACAGATTAGAAAGCCAGTTCAACAGTCTTTGTCTCTTTGGTTCATTTAGACCCACAATGGACTAGATGATGCCTCCTTATATTGGGGAGGGCAATCTGCCTTACCCAGTCAACAATTCAAAAGCCAATCTCTTTGGAAACAATGCCCCCCGCAACACACACACACTCAAATAATATTTAACCAAACATCTGGGCATCCTATGGTCCAGTCAAGTTGACACATACAATAACCATCATAAGACGATTTCACTGAAACCTAACGGGAAGGAGCCAGCCCTGGAATGTTGTGAGGGAAGAGCATTCCTAGAAAATGGAATAAATGCCGATACCCTGAGATTGCTACAACATAGATATGTTTTAGGAAAAGCAAGCAAGCCAGTGTGGCTGGAATGTGGTGCTTGAGTGGGACAATGGGTAAGCTGAAGCTGGAAGGAGGCTATAAGCAGATGATACAGGGCCTTATTGGGCATGATCAAAGCTTGAGTTTTCTTCAGAGAACAATGGGAAAATGTTGAAGACTTTAAGATGAGAACTTTAATATGGGAAGAGTTTAAGATGGGATGCGAGGCACACTTTAAAAATATGAGGATGCCTGGGTGGCTCAGTCGGCTAAGTGTCTGCCTCTGGCTCGGGTCATGATCTCTAGGTCCTGTGATGGAGCCCCACATTGGGCTCCCTGCTCAGCAGGGAGTCTGCTTCTCCCTCTCCCACTGCCTCTCTCCCTGCTTATACTCTCACTCTCTTTCTCTCAAATGAATAAATAGAATCTTTAAAAAAAAAATAGGACTCTGGCTTCTGTACGAGAACAGACCATAGAAACAGCAGTAGTGGAGGTGGAGGGAACAGTTAGGTGGACATTGCAGGAACACAGAAGAGAGGCAATGCAATGAGAAGTCAGAGGCTAGTAGACAGGTGAAGGTTTCAAGATCTGTTTTGGAGGCAGAGTCAACACAATTTGCTGTTGGACTGAATGGAGAGTGATAAGGGAATTTATGATTACTACAGTTTTGGTCTGACATAGTGACTTACAAGAGTCGATCACTAAATTTTTAGGAAACTTGCAAGCCAGTTGTCAAACACAGCCATTATGAACAAATTATGTAAATTTCTAATTAAATAAGTTATATTTTTTAAAAAGGTAATCAGTACTCAAAACTCATCACTTCCTAGTTATTTTACTATATGTTTAACTATTATTTACAATCTGGAAGTTACTTCTGGCTGTGTCTCCATTTGCTGGAAATACTCCATAGTGGGCAGCTGCCACACATCTTTCCTGCATCCAGTGACATCACTCTGGCACCATGGTCTAAGTATTCACACCATGGAGACTGCAAATGCTATCGTCAGGGCTCGATTTATTGTTTGGTTGACTGTCTAGACTTAGGAAAATGATGGCAGAAATGTTAATAATGCAGATTAGATTTAAATGTGTGTTGTGTCTGTAGATGCTGAATTATGAATAGCACAGAATACTGAGAAAATAGTCTCCCAGCATTCAAAAGTCTTATCTGGTGTAGCACTTCTTCCCCATCCCTCTTTATTTTAGTCTAGAAACTAAACTTTACCCAAAAGCAATGGTTCAAGGGCTACACTGGATGAGGGAAAAAAATAGTCTAGCTTTTCCTTTGTTTTATTTTCGTTTTTCACCAGGCAGGGACACGTAAGGAGAAAATGTTTAAAAAATATGTGCTTTCTGTATATATGAGTGTATTATGTTAGTTGGATTTGCAGCCATACTACAAGCGACTTGTAATAGAGGCCCTTGGACCAGAGGGACCCGTTAGGCATGCAGCAGGCTGGCTCCCGTCATGCACAGACAAGTCAGTGGCTCGGTGGGAGCTGAACTGCAAACCCTAAGAGGGCAAGAAGCCTTGTCTGCTTGTTCGCTGATGAGCCCTGAGCACTTTTAACACTGCCCGCCACACACTAAGCATGAATAAGCATGTGCTGAATAAATAAATGCTTTAAAATTGGATAGTGAAGCATTTACATGAAAAAGTGCCTCCAAACAGAAGCATGGAGACCCAGTGGAGGATTTTAAGAGGCAGTCATGCTGGGTAACAGCAAGAGAAAAACGGAGTGTATGTGGCTATTTTTTCAAGATTGAGAAGAGATTGAAAAGGGAAATAATATCAATACTCATCTAGATATTCCAGAATGAAATTTATTCCCTCACTTCTCCTCCCTGCTCTCTTCTAGCATCTCCAAACAGATTTAGTAACGTTTGATGCTTTTCCTTGGGTATTTTAACAAAGGCTGATCTCATACTGGCATTATAGCATGATTATTTTTCCAAGACACCTGTTCAAAAGACTAAGCGGGCACTTCAGAGTTCTCGGAAAGAAAGAACCGTCATGGAGATTTTAAAAATATGCACTAACTCCTTTATTTCTAAGTCCCTACCTGAAAACCCCACCAAGATATGCCCTTCTAGTGCCTAAAAAGCAGTGTAGAAGTTTTTGTGTGCCTTAAAAAAAATTCTGGAAATGACTGTTACAACACGTCATTTCTCAACCGTTGTTCACACTGGCCAATGAACAGCAATCATGGGTTCTCTAGTGAGCAGAGCCAAACAGGTGACATCAGACTTCAAAATCCCAGGAGTGATTCTGGCCTGGCTCTGACCTTCCCAGAGGCAAAATTATCCTCGTGCAGAATACATCACAAATCCCAATGATAACTGTCTGTTCCTAGGTTTTTAAGAAGGGTATAAAAAAAACAAAGGCCTTATGTCTCCTTCCAAAACCCCTCACAGCATTGGGCTTTATGCTCATATATTACAAAGTATTCTCAACTCTGGGGTCTTAATGCATTTTTTAGTAGGTAGGTAGATTATAGTGATGCAGATGACCCTCCATATTAAAAATGCACAAGGATTTGCACAAAAAGGAAAAAAAATAGGACCTCACACTTGGCTTTTATTTTTGAAAGGACACTTGTAGGCAAGCTTTTCTGAAGCATATAAGTATATGGATAGGATATGGGATGCCTGGATGGCTCAGTTGGTTAAGCAGCTGCCTTCAGCTCAGGTCATGATCCCAGGGTTCTGGGTTTGAGTCCTGTATTGGGCTCCTTGCTCAGCTGGGAGCCTGCTTCTCCCTATGCCTCTGCTGCCACTCTGCATGCTTGTGCTCTCTCTCTCTCTGACAAGTAAATAAATAAAATCTTTTAAAAAGAAGTATATGGATAAGATAAAGAAACAACTTAGTCATTCCTGAGAAAATCCTTACCTTAAGTGAAAAAAATAATAAACAGGTTTTATTACCTTAGGGTGTAAAACTAACTGATGCATTAACCAACTCTAATCTATTAAATGGGAGGATGCCATTCTGGGGAGAGTCACACAGACATTACTGAAAGCGCTCCCTGAAATGTGCTGTGGAGCGCTGAAATGCTGAGCTGTGTGATGTTGCTGCAGCACTCGGAAGAAGCGTGATGTGTGAGTTGGGCAGGCAAAACCAAATGCCCCTGTGCTGCCCCAGAGTCAAAGCCAGTTTTGCTCTCTTCAAAGTGCTTTCTCTCTGATGGCTAATACAAGTCTGGCCTTGTGCCCTTCCTGACACAATCAAGAGGCAGCTATAAACCATGGGTGCCTAAGGTTAAGACGGCGTTCAGTCAGCCGGAATGGTCTTCCAGCTTGAGATGATGCACCATATAACATAGTTATGTGCCCATGTTTCTTCCTGCACTTGAGAAGATGTGAGAAGTACTGACCTTGAGAATCTATGTATCCAAATATAGGAGGAAGGATTTAAATTCTAAGATCTCTTTTTAAAAACTTCAGTTGCAGTACGTATGGACTTGTGTGTGTGCGCACACATCTACGCATGACTGCAGCTACTATCTTTCTAATAGAAGGTTCAGTCATTGACTAATGCGTTATCACACTATTTGGCTAAAAAGATCACAACAGGAGACGCCTGGGTGCCTCAGTCCATTAAACATCTGACTTTGGCTCAGGTCATGATCTTGGGGTCCTGGGATCCAGCACTGCCTTGGCCCTGCACACAGCAGGGAGTCTGCTTCTCCCTCTCTCTCCCACTCCATCTCTCTCTCTCCCCCTCTGCCCCTTTCCCTCCCCATGCTCATGCATGTGCATGGTCACTCTCAAATAAACAAATTAAGTCTTTAAAAAAAAAAGATTACAATATATGTCCCACATAGGATAATATTTCCAAAGTATTATTATTGTTATCATTGCTGTTGTTGACCCGTTGCAGCCAGATGATGGAAAGAGACAAATCATCAAGAGTAATTTATGTGCCAGAGGATTACTTTTACTGACTTGTTTAATTCTCACGTGAAACTTACAAGCTGAATATCATTATCAATGAAAAAGAGATGAGGAAAATGTGGCTACCAGTGGTGAAGAAACTTGCTTAAGGTTAGAGGGAGACAAAGGTGAGGCTGGGCTTCGAGTCTGGTGTCTGGCCTCTGTGCAGACTGTTTTTTATGCTAAAAGAAAATGAGTTAAATATTGAAGTCATTAGGGACAAAACTTGATCTTTCTTTGATGATTTAAAAAATAATGCCTATTGTCACAGTACAATCACCAATTTGTTTACTAATTAAAGGTAGATGGGTAAAAAATCCAAAGCACTGAGATTTCCAATCATGAGAATTACGAATGAGCAGAGTTTTTTTTTAAATAATTTTATATTCACCTGAAAGAGAGTGAGAGCAAGAATGTGCACACAAGCAGGGGCAGCTGTAGAGGGCTCCCCACTGAGCAGGAAGCCTAATGCAGGACCTGATCCCAGGACCCTGGGGTCATTCCCTGAGTGGAAGGCAGATGCTTAACTGACCGAGCCACCCAGGCACCCTGAATGAGTAAATTTCTTTTTTAAAGATTATATTTATTTATTTGACAGAGGGAACATAGCAGGAAGAGTGGGAGAGGGAGAAGCAGGCTCCCCAACGAGCAGGAAGCCCAATGTGGGGCTCAATCTCAGGACCCTAGTATCCTGACCTGAGCCAAAGGCAGATGCTTAATGACTGAGCCATCCAGGTGCCCCTTGAATGAGTAAAGTTTTATTGGATGTTTATAAATGCAGATACACTAGCAAATGGACATAGGTCTTTTGAGGTGGAATTTATAAGCTGCATCACATCTATAGCCAATTTGAAAATAGTTTTTACACATCAAGAGAGTAGGCCTGTAATCCTCAATTTATATTAAGTACTTCTCTATGTAAGATAAATGTTCCAGAAGAAAAATCTACCATTACTTTAAAACCCAAGATGGTTTGAAGGTTTTCTTATTACAAACCTTAAATAGGAGTAATGCTTGATGAAGAACAGAGAATTTCTTTTTTTTTTTTAAGATTTTATTTATTTATTTGACAGAGAGAGATCACAAGTAGGCAGAGAGGCAGGCAGAGAGAGGGAGAGAGAGAGAGAGAGAGAGGAAAGCAGGCTCTCCGCTGAGCAGAGAGCCCGATGCGGGACTCGATCCCAGGACCCTGAGACCATGACCCGAGCCGAAGGCAGTGGCTCAACCCACTGAGCCACCCAGGCACCCGAGAATTTCTGATTTAAATAAATATCTGGGCATTTGCATGGGACACCCAGCAGGTCTAAATGTGTAACAGTGAAATGAGATCAATGTAATTGCACCAAGATTAGCCAGTAACGATGGGGAAGACATAGCATTTTGTCCACTGTGATTCCTGTAAAATTCTCATTTATTTCAAGGCATTTCTGAGTAGAAATGTCACATAGCACAACTGAGAGAGTCTCATAATGACAAAGAAAGCTTTTTTCAAAAAGAAAAATTCACAATGTTACAAGCTTTTGAGTTCATGTTTTCACTTGATGTAGACATGGTTTTAGAAAACCATGCTTGAAACAAGGTAGAATTGAGTTAAATATTCTAGAATGCAAGATGCCAAAATGTAAAACCTTAAGCAGAGAAACTATAGGTTTCCCCACCCCTGAATTTTTCACATACGTCTAGTCTATAAAGTAGCATATCACATTGGTCAGTTTTTTATAAACACACAAGCCCACAGTATTCATGTTTACCTCGCAACATCAGTTCAGAAACATTCAACAGGATTATTCACTGTCTAGATTTCATTCAGATCAATTTAGGATCTCCTCCCCATCAGTCCTCAGAATAAAAACACAAGCTAGGCAGCATCTCAACCTTACTCACTCCCCGGCAGCACAAACCCAGGCCATTCCACTGAATTATAATCTGAGGAAGAAGCCAGGGGACTCCAAACTAGCCTCGAGGTAAGGCTGAGGTACGTTAAACCACCACAGACAAACGCTGACTCTTAGGGTTTGAGTAGGGAAGAGAGTGGTCAGGGGATGGGAAAATAACCAAGGCCAGGTCACACGGATCCATAAGGGCACAGCGTTCATTCACGGGCTGGGAGCCACATATAAATCTGCGGGAGTCCCTCCCTTGACAGAAATCCACATAACAGAATTTCAAACCATTAAATACATATTCCACGTATCTTATAATTCCTTGGCCATTTACATTTTGTGAAATGAAGAATTTGTTTCATTATATAAATATTCAGGTGAATTCTAAAGCTCCAAAAAGTTCTCTCAGATACAATGGAAAACTTAACCTGATGATGGAAAGGGACAAATCATGGAGAAGCAGGCACTCGCTGCCTTAAAAGCCTTCCACCACCAGGCTTGCTGAGAAAGATGGGGGGAGAAAAAGAAGTACTCCACCACTTACAGTTGTTTTGGTCATGAAGAAGTTTATGATGTTGCATTAAGTAGTATCTGAATCGTACCTCCAAGCCTTTTTATCATGTATAGATATTACTGCTTTTTTCATATCTACCTACATTATTTATTGCTTTATTACATATATTACAGGATGTCTTGGCTGAGCTAAGGCTCAGATATAGATAGTTCCAGAAAATGCAATTATATAAAACCCTTACCTCCACCTACCCAGTTGTATTTTCTAGTTTTTTTACATGTTGATGACTTTCTCGGAAAGAAAGTTGAATACTACCAACCTAAAATATTTGTTCAAATATATTAATCCTTGCTCTCGCTCCCTTAATAGAAATTGGATAAACTTGCACTACACGTTGAAGTTTTATTCTTGTGGATTATTTAGACTCATAAACTTCAGGGTTTATGAGTAGAAATATGTATTTTATTTTTTCAAGGCAGGGAGGGACAGAGGGAGAAAGAGAGAGAATCTTCAGTAGGCTCTACATCCGGCATGTAGCCCAACGTGAGGCTCGATCTCAAGACCCTGAAATCATGACCTGAGCTGAAATCAAGAGTCAGACACTTAACTGATTGAGCCACCCAGGTGCCTCAGAAGGATGTATTTTAAATACTACTTTTTAGGTTGAACCAATGGAGTCTTAAAAATTGGAAATTTATTGAGCTTATTGCCAGTAAAGAGAGGTCATGACTTCACATGCCTCACTTTTGACATTTACCATGTCTTCTGCTAAAACATCCCTTATATTGTGGACACATTGGGACCCTCATACATTTCTGGCAGGAATGCAAAATGGTGCAGCCACTTTGGAAAACGGTCTAGCAGTTCAATTACCATATGAATCAGCCATTCACCTCCTAGGCATATAATCAAAAGAACTGAAAACATGTGTCTGTACAAACATCTACCCACGAATGCTCACAGCAGCATTATTCATCATAATAGCCAAAGTGGAAATAGCTCAGATGTCCTTCAACTGATGAACAGATAAACAAAATGTGGTCTATCCATACAATGGAATATTATTCAGCCATAAAACCGAATGAAGTACAGATACATGCTACCACATTATGTTTCCATAATGAAAACATTATGCTCAGTAGAAGAAGGCAGACACAAAGGACAAAATATTGAATGATTCGATTTTTTTTTAAGATTTTATTTATTTACTTGACAGACAGAGATCACAAGTAGGCAGAGAGGCAGGCAGAGAGAGAGGAAGGGAAGCAGGCTCCCCACCGTGCAGAGAGCGCAATGTGGGGCTTGATCCCAGGACCCTGAGATCATGACCTGAGCCGAAGGCAGAGGCTTTAACCCACTGAGCCACCCAGGCGCCCCTGAATGATTCCATTTCTATGAGGTGTCCAGAACAGGCAAATCCCCGGAGACAGAGAGAGGATACGTGGTTGTCTAGGGCTGGGGAGAGGGGAGTAGAGGACAGTAAGGAATGACTGATAATAGTTACTTTTTTGAGTGATGAAAATGAGTTAAATCTGATTGTGGTGATGGTTGCACAACTCTGGGAATATACTAAAAGCTAATTACACACTGTAAACTAAGTGTACACTGATTATATAGTATGCAAATCACATCTAAATAAAACTGTTATTTGTTAACCTTACAAACAGAAAATCTGCCCTAACTCTGCATAGTTTTAAACATTAATAATTGTGTTTAGGGAGGGTGAGTGTCCTATTTAGTACAAAGTTAAGGTGACTCTGCCTTTTGAGGAATTGTGCAGATGATTAAATCAACTGATATCAAAGAATCACTCCTGGGTGATCGCAGCATAAATGTCTGAAAGGTCAAACTGAGACTGAGGGAGCTCCAGAAACTCACGAAGTTAGAGCTAACACACTAAGAGCACAGGTAACTAGTGCAATCCTCTATCTGCACACACAATGAAAAGGACACCGAAATCCATCCCACCCCAATGTCTCTACCAAGGTAGCACACGCATCCCGGAGAAGCAGTAGTTAGAAGGAGCTCACTCCAGCAAGAGTGAAAATTGCAGGCTCCTGGCAGAGGGGCACGGGGCAGCAGGTCAGTTTCATCCTTCTTGGAGTACGTACTCATCTCCACCAGTACCGAGTCCAGGACTGTGGTGGTGGCGCTGGTCCTGCCTTTTGTGCATATTTTCATGAACATGCCCATGAAATATTGTGAGACACCAACAACTGAAATCCATATTCAAGGGATCCACAGGAGGGAGTGAAAGCCAAGACCAAGTCTTGGATACTTTTCTAGGCATCCTGAGAATTCCCAGAATTCTCAGCGCACAGAGGCTCTATATAAGACCAGACTCCCAGCTACTTGCTACGTGACAGCTCCTAGCCACTACGGAGTCAATGCCAACGTCATGAGTGCGGTGGACACCACGGTTATTCACCTGCTCTCTGATACACAGATCACATCTCATCATCAACCATAAGAGTAGAGCTGCTACTGAGACTCGTGGGTCAGAGCGGCTCACCAGCCCTTGTAGAACAGAGAAACTAATCAAGTCCCCAAAGGGGCCACTCAGAGTTCTTTCCCAGCCTTTCTTGAACTGGAATGGGAAGGGTTAACCTTCTTGTCTCCTTGTTCCAAATCTGAAGATATGCCTTAAAGCTTCAGCAGCCACCCCACCACCTCCACACTCCATAAACACCTGAGTTTTAGCCTTGAGCAAGAAATCAGTTGAGGAGAATAAAGCTAATTTGCAGAGAGCATTTGAGAGATGGAGAGAAGGAGAGATGGAAAGGAGATCTAATGACGGTCAAATCCGCCCTTCTATCACCTAGCCCTCCCCTTGGTTGCATACACAAACCAATAATCCCCTTCACTGTTTCAGCTAATTTGAATTTGGTTTTTGTCACTTGCAACGGGGTGAGTCCTGAATAATACAGCAGTGTTATCTGGTTGGTGAAGTCTGAGATATTCTGATTACAAAAATGTAGATGTGACAAGAATGTGACAGACATGTCAATTCTAGTTTTCCTTAATAAACTGGAAAAAAAAAAGACTATGTACAATTCCTTGAATATGGATTTCAGTTGTTGGTGTCTCACAATATTAGAAATATTTTTTTCTCTAATAACACCATAAGATAGTCAATCATTTAAATTTGCTCTCTCATTCAATTAATGGAAATATTAGTTAAAAATATACCAATATGGTGCTATTGAAGTGATTATATACTAGTAAATTTATCATTATGTTTAATAATCTGAAAAAGTGAGCTGAAAAATGAGTAGCCTGTTATACTGCTTTAGCACAGAAGGGACCACATAATTTTTAATAGGAATTAAGACTATGAATAATATAATCACAGACCTTACAAATGGAAAGACTTAGTAAGTAATCAATTTCACCTGTCAGACAATGGCCCCCATTCTATGAAACCATTCTTTCAAGAAATATTTACTAAGCTCAGAATCTCCCTTAAAGGCCAGGGGTAAACAAAAACAAGCCCCTACCTTCTGGAGCTTGTATCTGTCCCCTTGCAGTAATTGCTACAAGTTGTATCCTGTTCACTGCCTATGCTTCTTTTGTATTTGCCATAGAATAATGGGAAAAGTGAACTCTGTTCCTGATAGGCTTACAGTCCAACAGAGATGCAATTTATCTGGTGTATGTTACAATTTTAACAGGCCAATGAGAACTAAGGCCATTCCCCACCTTGTTGTTAAACGATAAAGAATCAGGAGGAATCAGATATTACTACTAGAACTGCAGTAAAGATATCTCTTAAAGCTCGCCTACTTTGGGCACTAAAACCTCTTTTGGGTCTTTTACTCCATTAAATTCATTTTGTTTTTGCCTTAAATCATAGTGGCCAATATCTGGTTTTTGTGCTATGGTACCCTACAGCAAAGCTCTGCATTTCTAAATCTCTTATTGAATGAATTGATCTTTGGTATTTGTTTAAATTAGCAAGTCTTTGTTTTAAGGCAAATCACAAAAATGCAACTTTTTGTTTCCCCATGAAAATATGTCTCAGGGCGCCTGGGTGGCTCAGTGGGTTAAGCCTCTGCCTTCAGCTTAGGTCATGATCTCAGGGTCCTGGGATCTAGCCCTGCATGGGTCTCTCTGCTCATCAGGGAGCCTGCTTCCACCTCTCTCTCTGCCTGCCTCTGCCTACTTGTGATCTCTACTTGTCAAATAAATAAATAAATAATAAAATCTTAAAAAGAAAATATGTCTCATACTTATTTCTAACCATGCAAAATGCATCCCTGATTAGGAGCACTTAAGTTATCAAAGCCCTTTCACAAGTTTCTGAAGTTCCTTCCTGCCCCGGACTTGCCTTGACACAGAGTTTTCTGTATGTGGTCACCTGAATGGCATGAGCTCTAGAGACAGTCTGCCCAGCTTTAAATTTTAGCCCTTTAGTGACTGTGTGATTTGGGGCAGGATATTCAGCTTCTCTGAAATTCCTATTCTCCATCTGTGAAATGGGAATAATAATAATGCCATGCCCACAGGCTACTGTAAAGATTACATGAAATCATATATAGAAAGAACTTGACAGACTGTCTGGAACATAGTAAGCACCCAATAAATAATTCTCTATTATGACTACATAGGAATTCACAACAATCAAATGTATCAAGATGATACACTACTGTTATCTTGAAGTATTCTGCTGTTTAGAATCACCTGTATTTATTCAAATGATTACTCTTTTCTTTAAAATATAAATAAATAATTCTTACTTTCCAAATAGGATTTGCTGGATTCAGTGGTCATATTCATTCGTCATAAAAGTAATATAGGGGCACCTGGGTGGCTCAGTTGGTTAAGCAACTGCCTTCGGCTCAGGTCATGATCCTGGAGTCCCAGGATCAAGACCCACATCAGGCCCTCTGCTCATCAGGGAGCCTGCTTCTCCCTCTTCCCCTTGCCCCTTTCATGCTCTCTCTCTCAAATAAATAAAAACTTTTAAAAAAAAAAAGTAATATATGCAGGATATTCTCCTGAGAGTTCCAAAGAATGAAAAGTACGTGAATCATAATCTCTGCACTCAAGAAATTTAAAACATAGGAGTGAGATAATTAGACCAAAGTACCAAAAAAAAAAAAAAAAAAAAAAAAAAGGTTCCATGTGGAAAGCACCCTTCATCTGCATCCATTGGAGAGGACTTCAAAGAGGTCAGATTTAAGATGGGCACTAAATTGTAGGTGCAGAGGAAGGCCAGAGGTATCTCTTTTTCTTCCTCCCGACTTCTTCCTGGTCCTATTCTTGGACTAAACTTCTTCTACCCAATGTATAAAAATTGAGGTTCCTTAGCATTCCACCCTCAACCTTCTAATCTCTATGTCATTGGAACTGTCCCAACCACTCAATCACATATGCCACTGACTCTCAATTCTAAATTTCTAGTCTTGGTCTTTCCTCTAAACTTCAGATCCAATTATCTAAGTGCTTCAGAGATAGCTCCTTTACCCACAGCACCTCAAACATGTCAGAGTGAAATCTGCCTCATATCCTCCTCCTGTACTGCCTAGTCTTACTGCTGGTAGCACCCTCTGCCCAGTCACTCGAGTCAGAACCCAGGCAGTCATCCCTAATCCTTCTTCTCCCTCACTCCACATGATAAATTGCTTACGACTCCCACAGAATCTCTAAAACAGTCCTCAGATCTCCGCCATCATTCTCCATCTTCACTGCCACTGCCCTTGGGTCTTTGACAACGGCCATGTCCTGCCAGTTGGTGTTCTGCTCCAGCATGCCTCCCCTTCAATCTGTTCTCAATAGTATTATCAGAATACATTTTCTACAGTGCAAAACTGACACTGCTTATAATCCTTTAAGGCCCCCTAACTGCCATCTACACAAATTAAAAATCTCTTGGTAGGTCATGTCAAGTTTTCTGTGGTAACGCATTTTCTTGCCTTTCACTTCAGGCTCCCAAGGTAACTGAACCACCTGTAGTTCCCATAATGCCTTTCCTCTCACACCTTTGTGCCCTTGCCCCTCCGTCATGCTCTGCCTGACAGTCCACCTGCTCCTTTTCTACTGGCTTTTGCTTTCCCAGTTTCTCCTCAGGATTCTTCCCAGTTGTCATTCCTCTGGAAAGCCTACTAAAGTGCTTTTCTCATGGGTGCCCAAAACATCCCAGAGGAACTGCATTCATAGCCTCTATTACTGTTCTATCATCATTGCTTTTTCCATCATCTCTCCCACTGGATGTGTGTATGCTGAAGCAAGGCGCCATGTTTTCACTCATTTTTTTAAGCAAATAGTCACTGAGTGCTTACTGAGTGAACATGACAGACTAGGTGTCTGATTTCATGAAGTTTATATTTTGATGGTTCATGTCTGGTAAGAAGGGGAGATACAGAGACAATAAGCAGGTAATTAAGACAATTTCAGATCCTAATAAAAGCCATACAGAAAATAAAACACAGATTAAAAAGTGACTAGGGGATGGTGCATTTTTGAAGAGGTTTTAGAAATCCCAATGATGAAGAGCCAACTATGTGAAGACCTTGGGAAGACAGTCACAGGCAAGGCACAGTGGGAACAAAAGCCCAAGGGAAGGACCCACCTTGCTATGCAGACAAAACAAATGTGTAGATGGCCAGAGAATGGTGAACAAGCAGGAGAATGACAGGCAACGAGATCCGAGAGACAGACAGAGACCAATCTTGGAGGGCTTTGCAGACTACTGCATTCATTTCCTATTGTGACTGTAACAAATTGTCACAAATTTGGAGGTTCCAACAACCAAATTTATTATCTTACAGTTCTGTAAGTCAGAAGTCTGACAGGGGTCTCACTGGGCTACAACATCGTGTTGGCAGGGCTGTGTTCCTTTCCAGAGGCTCTAGAGAAGAAGCCACCCCCTTGCCTTTCCCAGCGTCCACAGGCCACCCTCATTCCTTGGCTTTTGCCGCACTTCCTCAGTCTTCAAAGACAGCATTGTGGCATCTCTCCGATCTTTCTGTAGTCACAACCACCTCTAACTCTCTTCAACCTCCTCTTCCTCTTCTAAGAACTCTAGTGATTACATTGGGACCATGTGGACAACCTCCCTGTCTGAAGGGCCTTCGTCACATCCTCGAAGTTCCTTTTGCCATGTAAGGAAATATGCATTCACGGGTTCCAGGGATTAGGAATGGGGACATCTTTGGGGGCCCATTATTCCACCTACCATAGACAAGGCAAGACATTTGGACTTTATTCTAATTGTAGTATGCAATCCCTGGAGAGATTTCAAACAAAAAAGTTTGTTTAAAACTGCGTTTCAAAAAAAGAGGTTTGTTTGAGCTGGGTTATATTTTTAAGAGTTTTTTGTATTGTGTGTGAGGTCTGTATGAGGAAAAGGAAAGACAATGAGAGCAAGTAGGAGTCTCTCTACAGTCCCAATGAGAGAGTGGATTTGACAAGAATGGTAGCACTTAAGGTGCTGAAAACTGTCCAGATTCAGGCAAGATTTTGGTATAGGAGAGACAGAAGTTGTTGATGGATTGGGTGCAGAAAATATGAAAGAAGGACCAAGGATGAGACTTAAATTTGGGTTCAGTTCAGTGGTGTACAGTGGTGTCGCTGACAGAGTATGGTGAAGAATCGAGGAAGAGTGGATAGATCTGGGGCAGAAGGGGGACATTAAGATGTGTCAGTTGGAATGGTCGTGTCAAGTTTAGAATAACCATAAGATATCCAAGAGAAGTCATCGAGTAGGCTGTTGGAATTAGGAGTCTGGAGCTTGCAGCAGAAAAGAGAGGTGGAAACATAAATTCAGGGGCCCTCAGCATAACAAGGAAAGCAAAGCCATGAACCTACATGAGATCATCCAGAGGGAAAATGCTGATACAGAAGAGGGCATGAGCACATCTTGGAAGGCACACATAGTGACAGGCCGGATTCATATTTATAGCCTAGCACTAAGTCCTGGCACAGAGTGGCCCCTCAATAAACTGTTGATGGCCACAGGACTGATCCTGGGACTAGCCATTATTAGACATTAAGTTCTATAAACTTATCACTAAGTAGATATTAAAAACAAAGGCGATGAATATACAAAACTCAGCACTTTCTAATTACTTTATTACATTTCATTATTATCTATGCCCTTGAGGTTGGTTATGTCCCCTGTAGCTTACCATGGACTTCTCGTGCTGCTGTATTGCCAGCCTATGGTTGGTCCTGGTCAGAGTAGTTATGCCATGAAAAGGAGCAAATGCTACAAATTAGAGCTTGATTTATGATTCTGTCAATTGTTAGATCAAAAAAGTCATGGAGAAAATGTTAATCACGTAGATTGGATTTAAAAGTGTGCCACGTCTATCTATATAGTTGTTATGCTGGGAATTACACAGAAAAATGAGGAAATCTTTTTCCGGTATGTGAAAAGTATTATCTGATTTAGTGAGGACACTTCCTCTCATATCATTGGTGAAGGAGTGGGGCTCTAACAATGGTCTTTGTTTCAATTTCACCTACCCCAACATTCCTGTCAGAATTATACCTGTGAATTCACTGCAACCGTAGGTTAGAAAGAGGTAAAAGAATCTGGCAAAAATCAGTAAATAAAAGCAATAAAATAAAAATCAACAAATAAAAACACTCAGAATCAATTGGCTATATGGAATTCACAGGAGTAATGTATATTTTATCATTTTGTTTGAACAGGTGCTGGGCCTCACATCCTTTATATAGTAAAGTGTATAATAAACTACACATACATACGCACACATTTTTTCAAGAGGACCCACTCAACATTTACCAGTACACTATGGCTTATATCTGAACCTGATAGGCATAGGATATGATGCAGGATTAAAATTATTATATGACTATCTATTATAGGAACTCATTAAATACCCATAGCAAATTCATGATCAATATTTTAAAATGTGGATAAGTGATGTCATTTGGATTCCCGTAAAACTAAAATGGATCTCTCAAATATCATAAAACCCAGCGAAGTTGATGGCTATAGTTTTTCTTTATTTGCTTGAATTTATGCTTGATAATTGATTATTTTTTTCTTCGTACAAAGATGCTAAGCATCATAGACACCTTAGGAGAAGAACAAACTAAAAATCTGTCTTGACTTTCTTAAAAGAATTATCTGCTGATCAGCTAGTATTTGGACAATATTAAAAAGCTAGGCTTTCACTGTGCAATATGACCACCACTAGCCATTTGTGTGTCTTTAAACTTAAACTAGTTAAACTTAAATAAAATGAGAAATTTAGTGCCTTAATTAAACTAACCACATTTTAAGTGCTCAGTATTCATACATGGCTGGTGGTTACCATATTAGATGGCACCGATGATAGAACTTTTCCATCATCACAGAAAGTTCTGTTGGATAGCCCCAACAGAAAATGCCGTCTACATAGAAAATGATTGACAATTATTGACTGAGTGATCAAAATTCACCCTATTCTTCAAAAGTGAAAAGTTAAAGAAATCAAGAAGGAATTTTTCAGGAGAAAAGAAACCATCAAAAATTGCATACTTGGGTATATTTAGGTATGTGGTAGTATTCAAGGAGGGCACTAACATTTCTTGGGTATCTCCTACGTGTCAGACAAACAATTAGTCGCCCTCACAACAGATGTATAATTTCCTCACTAAACGGATGAGGAGGACCCTGAGGTTCGCAGAAGTTCAATACCCCGCCCTTCTCAATTCAGTCTGGCAAATAGTCGGTGGCAAAGCTTCACCTTGCGGTCAGGGTTTCAGATGTTCCTTCTGCACTATGAACCCTCTCTTCTCTAAATGAAATCATTGATGGTGAACGGAAAAGTTCCACTTGTCTCTGGATATTGGGGAAGCCACTGAGGAGAGGCAAGAAATGCCAGATGGGGGTCATCCGCTCTGTAGTCACGGCGCCTGCCTGGAATCCTGGCTCCGCCACTTCCTAGCTGTGTGGCACAGACAGATTACTTCCTCTTGTGCCTCCCTTCCCTCCTTTCATGAAGGGCATTATCATAGTACCTATCTTAAAGCATTTGGGGGCAAGAAAGGAGTGAATATTTGTAAAACACTAAAACAGAGCAGAGGGTGGCACAGAGTAACTGCAGCCAAAGTGCTTGCTGAGCGACTAGACGGCATAGGGAGGAACTAAGTCAATATTATCTCCCACGGCCAGATACCAAAATTTGAGACTTAATTCATCCACATCATTCACTGAAAACCTGAATAAGGCTTCAACTTATGACAAAACATGGGCAGACAGCATTTCCTCCCACGTGCACAAATGTGGAACTGTAACTTCTCAGAAGGGCTGTCTGAAGAGTATGATTTAAAATCAGATAGTTGTGGCTGGTATTGCCTATTTCCAATTACCACATGAAACAAGACCGTATCTTGTTAATGGAAAATGACATTGACTGGTCTGCCCTCTCTATTTTATTATTATTCATCTATTAGTAAAGGATAATTGAAAGCAAAAGGTATACCTCTCAAACTTATAATATATTACTTAACCTCTCAATTATTTTCCAACTATATTCCATGATACCCACAACTTTGGCCAGACACCTCATATCAGGAAAACAATAGTTTCCACGGGTGGCAAGGCTCACCCACTATGCCTCAGGTGCCCCCCATGCATTGCCCCCAACCTGTACAACACCCAGTCAGAAGGAGACGCTACTATCTCTATGTTATATTTGCAAAAATCGACTCATTAATAACTTGCCAAAGGTCACATGGCTTTTGAGGGGAAAATAGTATTTGAACCCAGGTCTTCTTAATTTAAAGCCGGGCCCACAGCACTCTGCCACTACAAGCAGGACCATGTAATATGAGAGAGGCGACAGAAATGTAAGATGTGTCTATTTCATGACTTTCAGTACATCTAAAGGAGAATTTCAAAAATATAATAAAAAACACAGGTTCCAGAAAAATTACTAGCACAGCTATCCAAAAATTACAACAGACTCAGAATTTCATCTGCAGGGTCACCCCTGGCAAGGCAGGACGCCTGAGCAGGTGTGAATCAGACCAAGGCCCGCTGATGGCTTGCTATCACCAGAGCTATGTTCCGGAAGTGCAGTCTGATTGTGCAACCCCATGATCGGGAAAATCAATGCTGCCTGTCTGGAGACATGGTTAGAAAAATGGAACCTCTGTTTTTGCAAGTATTAAGTGCCAAGAGTACATGCAAAGTTGATTTGCAGATGAAGATCGAAGTGGTCCTGCCCATATTTCTAGTCCATCCAGGGCACAACTGACCAACCCAAAGAGAATCCCAACCCCCACCAGCAGGCTCTCCTCACAACCTGGTGTCTGCCTCCCTGCTCTTGCTCCGTCTCTCTTTTGTCTCTCCTGACCTCTCACTCCTTTCTCCTCTGTGCCTACCAGCTTGGCATTCTGATGGATTGGCTTTGCTGGCTCTCAACCCTCCTACTTTGTTCCGCAGTCCGAGGCTTGACTCCTACATCCTGGCACAGGGCTTGTTTCTTTCTGCACTCCTGGTAACCAAGCTCTTTGGCACTGCCCCAGGACCCCCTCCTGTGATCCACTCAGCTCAGCAGACCTGTAAATACAGCTTGTCATGCTGAACTCTGTAGCCCCTCCCCTCTTCCGACCTCGGAGAGCCATGCCCCCGATGTCCCCTCAACGGTGCATGGTCTCTGGAGCACCTGTGGAATTCAGCTGGCCCAGCTCCAGCCCCTGCACTCTCTCTGCCCTGCTGATGCCCACTGTGAAAAGAAGTCCAATTCTGAGACTGAGAAACGCCGGCGTCCCACGGCCATTAGGGAGCACACCGGCAGAGTTCGCCTACCACCTTCCCGGCACAGAACACGTCCACCCTGGCACAGTGAGCAACAGCGATGCCAGAGGTCTACCCCACTAGAGACCCTGCCAGGCTCCTGGGTTTTCTGCTGCAACAGGAGCACTTTCTGACCCTTTGTGTGCTCTACTTCCGAGTCTTCACATGCCCAGTGAGGCCAAGAAAGAACTTCACCGCGCCCCAAACGGAGGGAGGGTGCTCAGGCCCACAAGAGCCACATTAATACAGGGAAGTCCTAGTGGGGGGAAGGGACACAGGTGCCAACACTAGATCCCCACCTGCAACCGGCATGAGGACTCCTCCAGGTCTCTGTGGCTGGGTTAGGACTTGTCAGCAAGCCTTTCCCTGGAACAAGCCTTCAGGCCTTAGATGATTTGGCGACGCACCTGCAGAAGTCACTCAAGAAACAGCTGAGCACCTGCTCTGTGCTTCACGCTGTGCTGGGCACTGGAGACACAGCAGCCCCAACCTGGGGCCTGTCCCCAGGGGGCTCACAGACTCATGGGGAATACAGTCACTGAAACATCTTATGAGTCTTTCCAACAATATAAATGTTAAGAACGAGAAGTAGAAGGTACAAAGGAGCTTACACAAGGAGACAAACCTGCTCTAGGAACTCAGAGGAAGCTTCCTGGAGAAAGTGATACTTCTGATGGCATGGGAAGGACTGGCAGGTGAAAGAGAGCCGAATGATTGGAGAAGTTGGGGGGGAAGCATTCCAGTCAGCTGGAAGAAGGGCATGAGGGAAGAGCCTGAAAGAGTGGAGCACGCTGAAGAAAGACAAAACTGAAAGGAGGCTGGTACTCTGGGTTTCCGAAAGAGAGAAAGAGAAACAAGAGGGGAGACTGAAGAGGCAGGAGGGGGCTGTCTCTCAGGCTGCTGAGAAGTTTTTGTTTTTATTTAGCCTCCTGAGAATGGGAACCAAAGGGTTTTGGTCAAGAGCATGAGACGGACAGCAATATGGCTCTGGTCCTAACCCAAGAGCGAACATAGGTGTGGTGGAGGGAGAAGGCGGGTGTACACGGCGGGTGTGGAGTGTGAGATGCCTGCTGTCTACTCCTGGCTCTCATCCCAGGGGGGGAACTTAGAAAGGACACTTTCCCCTAGCCCCTGCCTGCAGGGTCCCCGCTTAGACTGTGCCCATAAGAGGCCCTCGTGCAAGATGTGGAAAGTGGAAAAGACCCACCATATTCCTGCGGTGGCCGCTGTGTGCCAATGTGAGGTTTACAGAAGCTTCCGGACAAGCTCCTGCAAGTCAGCCTCTCCAGCGAGGCAGGCAGCTGAGCTCCATGGCACCAAGCTTCCCCTGAAACTTCTGTCAACGTTTCTTGGAGGTCAACAGCAGGTTTTTGTGCACTCTTGATTATCCCAGCTTTTTTATCCAAAGGTTATGCCGGCTTCTAATCTCCCCTGTTAAGTCCCTCGTACCTTAGCTATGTAAGGCAGTTTCTGTTTCCCTTTCTAAACCCCAACTGGTAGGCAGTTAAGTTCTCACAGTATTTGGGTGTGAGATGGGGGGAGGGGGGCCTTGGTCTAGAGTGTAGGAACTGAGGATGGGGGATAAAGGATGGATTCAATGTATATTTAGGAAGTGGAATGTATAGGACATGGTTATTAACTAAATGGGGGGAGTGAGGGAGATGAAGGGATCAAAAATGTCCACGAAGCTTTTGTTTCTAAGGTCAGGCAGTCCTGCTAAGTTTGCCATCTGTTCCGTACAGCTGAAAGGGATGTGGACATCGGGCTGCCCCAAGCAGCCAGCCCAGCCTGGCCCCTTTCCAGATTGAAGAGCCAAGGCCAAGAAGTGAACTAAGGAAGTGGACAGCATGATGGTGAAGAGGACGTGCCCTTTTATTCTGGAAGTTATGAGCCGCTGTAATGAGTTATCACCATCTTTAAACTGCTCTAGCCTACTCTGGAGCAGACGAAACCAGTTAAGCCAAGTTGTGTCCAAATTTCAATCTGGGGCAATGAGCAAGCAACTGGGGTCAGGGGTGAGGGCTGAGGGGCTGGGATGGAGCAGGAGATTCCTACCAGAGCCTCCAGAGGCTGTGGAGTGCCAAGAAGGGAAACCAAATGTTAATCCACACTCAAAGTTTAGATTCATTTACCAAAGAGAGCAAGTTCAAAAGCTAAGCCACACAGAGAGAAGGTCACAGGATGGGTCATGCACGCTGACAGAATCACAGACAACAGCTCAAGGCCATGACGTGAAGGTATACATCCTTGCAGATGGTGGTGCTGAAGAGCATTCCCACCAATACCAGGGAGGCACACCAAATCGGGGGAGGGTCAGGATGCAGGCACAGCTTATGGGGGCCGGGCAGACAGCATTTTCCCTGCCTGTCTCTCCATCCATGAAGTGTTTTGATTATAGAAAGAGGCTTGCCCATGGGCTGAGGTCACTGACTATACTTTCTGGAATGATTTCTAAAGTGCATTACGAGAGAAGCATAGCTACACGTGTATCTCACGCACCACCACGGAGGTTTCTGAGTACTGCCTCTGGGACATGCAATGGCTTGAGAGTAACTACTCAGCTTTCCTAGGGATCTCACCTCTTTAACAAATTATGATCTATTAGATCGTAAGGTCACTGAAGACAAGATTCAATACGGAATCCCTAACGCCCATCCCAGTGCAGTCTCTAACAGCACATAAACATTCCAGCGGACGAACCACAATCCTCATCCATGTGTCCGTCTGTACAGAGATCCACCCAAAATTCCAAGTCAGATGTCATGACGCCAATGCACAGGCTCAAGAATGCCTCATCCCACCATCTTCCTCATCTCTCAACCACCCTAACCGGCCTCCGGCAATGGCTCCCATGACCTGGAGGGGCTTCACCAAGGAAGGTAGAGGCTGGGGTGAGGGGATCCCCTCAAGGGATGAGAGGAGAAGATGGCCATTAGAATCTTGAACTCTGAGGACAAGGCCCAGCAGCACACCTCAGGCCTCAGGTTCTCTGTTGCCTAACTTCACTATTGACTACACGGCAATGACAAGTTACCTAAAGTCTCTGAACTTGAGTTTTTCTATCTACAAAGTGGATTTGATGGAGCCTAGATCCAGGAGTTGAGAGAACTAAATAAGGTTTGCAGGACAACTGCCTAAATACCAGTGCACACTAACGTGCCCCAGAGACGCCTTCTCTTACAGGGTTCACTTCTCCATCCAGCCTCAGGGACTGGCCCCCACCTCCCATCCCGCGGCTCTCCCCTCCCTCTCCTCTTTCCCTCATCGATTTAAGAACCCAAGTCACTCACAATCTTCTGACCTAAAGTCGTTGTGGCCTCTGCCGGTGTTGCTGGAAGTGGATGATGAGGATGAGGGGCAAAGTCTTAGCTACAGGCAGGTGAACCCTACCAGAGAGAGCTTTCTGCAGGAGGTTGCTTCCTTTAACCCAGATGCCAGGGGCGGAAGGCAGAGCGATGCAGACGGAACAACCAGGGAACAGATGCTGCTACATAAAAAGGAAGACAATCATTTCCCAGAAAACATGCAGCTGCAGTTTGCATTCTGCAGGAAAAGCAAACCCTGGTAAATCCCCTCCTTACACAGATTTCTGTAATTATTCGCACTTAAGAATACAGATGTTAAAAAGCATGTGCTTAAGGGGCTAGTTAAGTTTGGGCAACTGCAGATGGAAAGACTGAACATTTTCTGAAATTGGTATTAAATACCCTCAAACAATAAAGGGACAACGCCAACACGTATGGCATAGAAGAGAAAAAAGGCCCACTGGCGAAAAAAAGAAGAGGACTTGAACAAGCCATTTCCTTTAGTCGGACCACCACAGAGATGGCTCACGCTGACCCAATACCCATTCTCTGCTCCCTGTGTACTAAAAGAACCCCTACATTATTGGAGACCCTCATCTAGAAAACTGTACTTCTAGCACTCCTGTAATAGGACAGAACGTCCACGTAAGCAGAAGTTATTGGGTAGAAATTACAAGGAATGCTCAAACGCAGATCTTAACTGATACATCGAGTCTAGATTTCCATCCGTTTCCTTGTCAAGGATGATTATAAGTTAATATCAGAACCATATTCCCTTTTTGGATAATTAGATACGAATTTAAGTTGCTTTAAGTTAACTGTCGAATACATATTACTGACAGTTCTAAGCGTAGATTAAATCCTCCCTAGCAAGTCTTTTTGTTGCCCTTATAAAGTACCAGACTCTGAGCAGACCAGACGGCTCTCTGCGCTGGGCAGACACCATCTGAAATCAGTATTCAAGGAACATCCCTGTAACAGGCAGGTGAGATAAATGGGCGTCTAGTACATCTTATTCATTCCCAGTTGGGTTTCACAATGCATAAGCATGTATCTCTTTGAAAACTTTCTGCAGATTTTCATCAGCTGTAACAAGGGTGAAGGGAAAGGTGTCCAAAGACTCCATTTTCGTGCCGCTTCTCTAGATTCCACCATCCGGCTAGTCCAGGAGAATCCAGAGAAATGCAGGGATCGCTTTTCGGAAATCCTTATGGGCTTGTCACGTGCTCCTCATTCTACCTTTCTGGGTTCAATTAGAATCTTAAGCACGTGGGCCCCCAGAGAGACCAGACAAATACTTGAGGAAAGGAGAGCCAGGGAGATCCCCCTTGTAGTTGTCTCTCCTGGTTGGCTTTTGCATGTGATCCCTTTAGGAATTTAGGGATTTAGGAATTTAGGAATTTATTTTAAATTCAGGACAACCTGCACAAGTGTTTGTGATTAATCACATAATTACAAAACACAAGGTTTCAGCACTGATAAAATTCATTTCTTCTACTTCCTATTATCTGCTCCTTGGTGCTATGTAAAGACGAGTAAGTGTATAAACTTCTGGAGCAGTGTTAACATAAATATAAAATGTGATTCATGAGTATGTTTATAACCACAGACACATTAATTGGTAGTCTCCAGAAAGACTTAAGTTCTTTTACAAATTAAACAGAGACACTTGTGCTGTTCCTGCTAATTTGCTGAGTATGGAACTGCAAAACCCAACCTTCTATTCTGGGATTTTAAATCTGGTAGCTTCACAAAATAGCATTATCAATATTTAAAAGCTATATTTGGCTCCTGGTGAGTAGCACTGGGGTTTCCCTCCCTTCTAAGATCCTTTTGTGAGGTGCCCTTCTTTCTGTGTTGTGCCTGACCACACTAACTTTTCTCCACTGAGAGCAGTGTGAGTGCCCAGAGAAAGAGTTCCAGGGGAAGCTTTTACTTACCCCTAATCTATCATCTCACTCGGCCCCACCCCCTACCTTCATTTTAGCATTAATCAAAAACTTTTTACTTCAGATTTTTATGAACTCTGCTTCGTGGGATGCATTTCTCTTTTTGATGTAAAACGATATAGAGCGACTGTAAGTTTTCTGTCCACCACCCAAAACAGAGGTGATTAAGAAAGACATCTGCCCCACTAATGGGGTATTTTCACAGCAGTAGGGGCAGATCTGGGGTCTTTAAGGCTATTAAAGATGTCCGCTAAGTTTGAATCAGACTGGGAATCCCAAAACACCCCAGTCACCTCCCTGGAGACTGGTAGGGCTTGCAGAACCCTAGAGGCAGAAAACTTCTCTTCTCTACAGAAACTTTAATCCTCTCAGGAGAGTTCAGTTTCTGCTGGAAATCCAAGACTTTGCGAGCAAACATGATAAGACCTTCCAAAGTCACAAGGTGAATATAATGAGCATAGAGCTCAGAACACTTACGTGGGGTGGGGGGAGGGGGGGGACTGGGATAAGTGTTCCCTTTCATTAGCGTTTCTATAGGTAGTGATTTCCCTACTTAAGCAAAGAAAAGCAATGGAAGCAGCTCCCCCCTCACCTATTAAAAGGAGAAAGATGGGTATCTTTAATTGAAAGCAAGCCATCACAAAATTCTCTAATTATAGGCTCAAAGGGGTTTCAAGCTCATGTTGTATCTCCTTGGCTTTCAGCAGGACAGCATTAAATCTTCCTCAAAAAATACGACTCAATCTATTTTTAAACATACCCAAAGAGGGCATTCTAGTCTTCTGTTCCTTTGTTAGGTGATTTTTTTTCCCTTTCTAACCTCACCACAGGTGAACTTTTGCTATTACTAACCTGCAGTCTTCGCATTAGAGTTCGGCTTGGTTTGATCGGTGGGAATGTTGAAGAGCTGGCCAACGTTAGCCTTTTCTACACTGTACTTCCATGTGTCCATCTGTATGAAATTATAACAATTAATTAGAAGATTTGGGTTTAAATCAATAAATTTAGAGCTAGATGCCAATGGAATCAATTACTCATTGACAAAAGACTGCTATCCTTCTTTCTCTCATATCTTTATTTCTTTGCCATCTATTCCGGTGCTAACATCTCTCCTTTCCAACCTCTCTTCCAACAATGCCCCCCCTCCACACACACACACACACACACACACACACTACAACAAATGACCACACTCACTGACACTGGTAAATTGCTTAAAACACAGCTACTTAACATTCAGACCTTGGCCCTATAACCCCCACCAAGGGGTAATAATCATTAAAAGCAGAGACTCTGGAGCCCATTGTCTGTGCTTAAATCCTGCTCTGGGAGCATAGGCACATTTTTTCCTATCTCCCTACTTATCTACTACATCATCTGTAAAATGGAGGCAATAATGGGATCTACTTTATAGGGTTGTGGAAAAGATTAATGAGTTATACACAAAAAGCCCCTAGAGTGGTTTTCAGGTTCTCTAATTGTAAATGCCATTATTAGTTATTAGCTATTATTACCTATTAGCTATTATTATACCCTTAGATATTAGCTATTGTCATACCTTGCAGCAAAAGGACATTAGAAAGCATTAAACTATGCCTTATAGGAAGTGGAGAAGCAAGAAGAGTTATCCAGGTGAACAATGAAAGAAAAAAGACAAAAAGAAAAGAGATAAAAGAAAAAAACGGTAGAGTAAGAACAAAAGCAGACCTTCCATGGGGAAAAGGTAGGAAGAGGAAAACATAAGGGAAAAGAAGAAAAGGAGAAATGAGTAAAAAGGTGGGCATGGAAAGGAAAGACAGAAGAAAAGGAGTACTGAGAACCACAAAGGAAACAAAAAAACTCGAAATGATTCCATCCTCAGTTTGGGCTGGGCATCTGAAAAAGAAAGGAGTGGAAGAGAAAACAAAAATATTGGGCATGGTGAGAAAGCTTGGGACAGGATGATGAGATCCAAGTAGTAACACAAAAAGGATTAATTTGCAGCAATAGGCCTCTCTGTCTCCCAATGACGGTAAGTGTACATCCAATAACACACCCATGATTCACTAGTCTTCTTTGCCTTTTCCTCCTCTTCTGAACTGTTTTAGAGTCCGCGCCAGAATCAGGCCCCACGGCTGGCCCTAGTCTGTCTGCCTTGTGTCTTGTCTGCTCTACCGACAAGGCCAAGATGAAGTGATCCAGACCTTATTTTCACTAAATATTCTATCTAGCCCTTTCTTACTTCGAAATTCACAAACCTGTAAAGGGAGGTTTCACCTTAAAGGTATCCTCCTCCCCTCCCCCCTTTTTGGGTCAATTTGGAACAAGCGGACAGTACTGCAGGCATATGCCGCTAGGAGGGCATCAAATTGCCCTCCCCACTAAAGAGAATTAACCACCCAATGACTCGGAAACAAGAGAGAGGTTGAATCGAGGTTAAAATAAAACCAGTATTTAAAAATCACTTCTTCTAAGTATTATCCTTATTAAACTGCCTGTTTGGTGCAAACTCCGTCCCCATATTTGAGGAAGTCGAGAGACCTTCAAGGACCCTCTCCCAAGACGAAGTGGACGGACCGCGAGCGTCTCCTCTTGCCCGGGTGAGCTTGGGCCGCCGCCGCCGCCGCCGCCGCCGCGGCGGGAGTCACGAAGCCAGACGCGGCGCGTCTCCGCCCAGGACTCGGGAGACTGCAGCAGCGCGCGCCGCCACCGCGGCCGGGCGGCTCCTGGAGGCTAGGAGGAGACGCGACTCCCGCAGACACGTGACCTCCTCCCAGCCGCCGCTTCCCGCGACCCAGATCCGTCCCCGGAACCCGTGCTTTGCGGGGAGGGCCTGTGGGGGAGAGGGGCGGTACGGGGGGGTATGCGTAGTGACCGTCCCAGCCCCCGCTGCGCCCCTGTGCGCGTTCATTCTCCCCTTGGTTCTTGCGCCGCTGGCAATCATGAAGGTTTCGGGGATAACCCAGGAGAATGTGAACCTTACTCTTGCTGCAGGATGGAAAGAACTGCGATTTTTATATCTATCTACTTATATAAGAGGAATCAACATATATTCTCTCCTTTCCGCCCCCAGCAGAGCCGAGTAGCGGCAGCAGCGGGGCGGGAGCCCGGGGAGTCCCGCAGGACGAGCTTTCCCCCGGCCTCCAAGGCCCCTAATCGCCCGCTGCGCCGGGCGGCGTGGGCAGTGCGCATCTCCGGGCACCTCTTGTAACTCTCGCTAGCAGTGAGTCATGCTCCCGGGATGGCTCTGGGGAGAGGTAACCCGGCTCGTGCTGGCTTGTGCTTCCCCGCGCCGGGCGCCGCGGCCACAGGGCGAGCGAGCGCGCGCGCGCACGGGTTCCCCGCGCAGTGATGTGGCAGCAGCGGCAGGTCGGATCACGTTGCTGGCCCTGTGCTGGTACCCGTTGGAGACAGGATTAAGGAGGGAGGCTTTGGAGGTGCCAGCGGTAGTAAACGTGGGCTCTGCACACTCCGGCGTCGCTTATCACACGGCGGGAGGGGTACGTGGTGAGGGTGGGAGACCACGCAGCACCACCCGAGGCGATGAGGGGCGACGGAGTTTAGCCGGCGAATGATAATGCTGCATTGCTTTTCCGCGGTAGCCCCTCTTGTGCCCCCCCCACCTCCCTCCTCCCTCCCGCCGCGTTCCTCTGGGAGCACCAGAGGCCCCAAACGTCGTCATCTGCTTCTGTGATTAGTGGCACCGCAATTCCGGCTGCTGCGGGAAGTTTGGGTGGCCCAGGGACACCGTGTCGCCGAAAGACACTTGGATTGCGACGTTCTAACTCAGTGACTACATTTTCATTTATTTTAAATCTTTCAGGGAACGGATTTCAAGTTGCCCCATTAGGGGGCAACCTCTAACCAGGGCCAAGGGGTCCCCCCAGGCCACTGAGCGGTGAGCAAACAAGTCTCCAAATTTTCTTTTGGGACTGAAGTTTACCCACCGTGAATTTTCTTTCTTTTATCTGGTCCAAACCACCAGTGCAGTCGGTGGCGAAGCAAAAAGCCACGTTCACGTTCCTGCACCGTAATGACGGACGAACTGAGGGAGTAGCATTTCCGAGCGGAGGAAGCCCTGGCTGCCCCGCACCCCCCGGCGCCTCCACCCCCTCCCCCAGCTGACTGCAACGCCTTTGGGAAGATGAATAGCTTGGCCGAAGTTGTTTTTCCTTTCCGGTGGCCCTGATCAGGTGTCTCCGCCCCCTCCTGCCTCTCGCCTTCCCTCGTAGCCTGCTCCCGACACCCACTCCTGGCCCGGCCCCTCCTCCCCCGCCCCCCTCCGGGCTGGACCGCGGATGGTACGTTCCGCACGTGAGCTGGGTGCTGGTCTGGCCGGCGACGCGCGTGCCCTGTGGCCAAACACTGCCCGGAGTGAGAGCAAACTACCAGCGCAGTGGGGACGGCGCGAGTGTGCGTGCGTGTGTGTGCGTGTGTGCCAGAGAGCGAGCGCGGTGGGAGGGGGGGGAACCAACTGCTTCACACTTTCAACACTGCACTGAAGAAGGGAGAGAGAGAGACTGGAGACGCACAGATCCCCCCAAGATCTCCCAAAGCTATCGTCCCACAGATTATAGAACAGAACCCCAAAAATCGAAACAGAGGAAGCGGACAGCGGTTGAACATGGACGAAGGAATTCCTCATTTGCAAGAGAGACAGTTACTGGAACATAGAGATTTTATAGGGTAAGGTGCACGCACCCCCTTGCGTATATCTGTCTAGGCTTCAGTTTGATTTTTTTTTCTTCTCCAGAAAGTGGTATGGATCGGGCAAGGACAGTGCCCCTCCCCGAATGGGTGCCTGATGCTGATTTCTGTTTTGCAGACTGGACTATTCCTCTTTGTATATGTGTAAGCCCAAAAGAAGCATGAAGCGAGACGATAGCAAGGTAAGTGTAAGTTTCCGATGTTCCCCATAACCTGCCTGGATAGTTAATTAGGGCCATTGATTTCACAGCGAAGCTCTGCCCGCAAATATATTCCAGCCCTTGAGGTTCCCCAACTGTGAATTTTAAGTGGTTTGCTGGATACTCTCAGGGGGAGATTAAACATCACACCTGAATTCAAATTGCATTTCAGAACAGTCCAGAGCAAAGGGTTTCTTGGGCATAGTTGATCACATAATATGGGGGGGGTGCTGGGGGGGGCTTATTGTCTTATCCAATAAATGTGTAGCTTATTGTTGTCTTTCTTCCATGATTGTCGTATATTAAGGATACCTACAAATTACCGCACAGATTAATAGAAAAGAAAAGAAGAGATCGAATTAATGAATGCATTGCTCAGCTGAAAGATTTACTGCCTGAACATCTGAAGTTGACAGTAAGATGCACATTTTCATTCTTTGCTGCTCTCCAAGGGTGTGTTAATAGCTTGGTACTACTCCCAGAGATATAAGAATAAATGTAAATATCATAAGCCTTACTACTTGCGCTGTAGTGTAGAGTTTCCCACAAACTCAAGAGTAGGTGCTCACTACTGAAGGCAAGAAGTCATGTATAACCCGTCTTCTGGAAAGCTCAAGAAGTATAGGAATAGTACTTCTTTCCGAGTCTTTGCTTAAGTTGCTGTGCTGAGCGGAGAACCAATCAAGCCAAATATGTGTCTTTAGTAACAAAGTGCCCCCTTCTCTTTTGCACCATTGCAGACTCTGGGGCATCTGGAGAAAGCGGTAGTCTTGGAATTAACTTTAAAACATTTAAAAGCTTTAACAGCCTTAACCGAACAGCAGCATCAGAAGATAATTGCTTTACAGAATGGTAAGTCAGTTCAGGGAGGCCAGCTCCCCCTGATGAACCCGGGCAGCCCACAGAGGGGCAGTGTTTAGGACTCTGCCCCCCCCCACCTCCTTCCTCGGGCCCACGGGCTCACTCTCATTTGTTAAATTGCTTATACTTTCCCTTCGTTGGAAAGTGCCCATTTCCCGCAGCATCCTGGAGGCTTTCAGCAGAACTCAGAGGAATCAGATTTTTATTTAAAGTGGCGGTTGCGCTCTCCACTTTGGCTTTTCAGTTGGGAGTAGAGCGCCCCCCTGCTTCCCACCCCCGCCACCCCACAGCCCCCCCCCCGCCCCTCGGCAACCGGTGGATTATATCACCCGAATCCAGAGGAAAAACCGAGATCACTTTAGTCAATGTAGGGCCCACGTGATAAGCAGATGTTTTAACGTCGGTATTTTTCTTGTTGCCTCCATTCCTCTGCCCCACCCCCACCCCCTTCCTCGTCCTAGGGGAGCGATCTCTGAAATCGCCCATTCAGTCCGACTTGGATGCGTTCCACTCGGGATTTCAAACATGCGCCAAAGAAGTCTTGCAATACCTCTCCCGGTTTGAGAGCTGGACGCCTAGGGAGCAGCGGTGTGTCCAGCTGATCAACCACTTGCACGCCGTGGCCACC
The DNA here is from genome assembly GCF_011764305.1 of Mustela putorius furo. Lineage (NCBI taxonomy): Eukaryota > Metazoa > Chordata > Mammalia > Carnivora > Mustelidae > Mustela > Mustela putorius. The sequence goes on along the minus strand of NW_025422368.1, from coordinate 22,707,169 downwards.
CAGTTCTTGCCCACCCCCCAGCTGTTGACTCAACAGGTTCCCCTGAGCAAAGGCTCCGGCGCGCCCTCGGTCGCCGCCCCCGCAGGGTCCGCGGCCGCCCCCTGCCTGGAGCGTGGGGGGCAGAAGCTTGAGCCCCTCGCCCACTGCGTGCCGGTCATCCAGCGGACTCAGCCCAGCGCCGAGCTCGCCGCCGAGAACGACACGGACACCGACAGCGGCTACGGCGGCGAGGCCGAGGCGAGGCCGGACCGCGAGAAGGGCAAGGGCTCCGGGGCGGGCCGCGTCACCATCAAGCAGGAGCCCCCCGGAGAGGACTCGCCGGCGCCCAAGAGGATGAAGCTGGATTCTCGCGGCGGCGGCGGCGGCGGCCTGGGGGGCGGCGCGGCGGCAGCGGCGGCCGCTCTCCTGGGGCCCGACCCGGCCGCCGCCGCAGCACTGCTGAGACCCGACGCCGCCCTGCTCAGCTCGCTGGTGGCGTTCGGCGGAGGCGGGGGCGCGCCCTTCGCGCAGCCCGCCGCCGCCGCGGCCGCCGCGGCCCCCTTCTGCCTGCCCTTCTACTTCCTCTCGCCTTCCGCGGCGGCCGCCTACGTGCAGCCCTTCCTGGACAAGAGTGGCCTGGAGAAGTACCTGTACCCGGCGGCGGCCGCCGCCCCGTTCCCACTGCTGTACCCCGGCATCCCCGCGCCCGCGGCCGCCGCCGCCGCCGCCGCCGCCGCCGCCGCCGCCGCCGCCTTCCCCTGCCTGTCCTCGGTGTTGTCGCCCCCTCCGGAGAAGGCCGGCGCCGCCGCCGCGACCCTCTTACCGCACGAGGTGGCGCCCCCTGGGGCGCTGCACCCCCCGCACCCGCACGGCCGCACCCACCTGTCCTTCGCCGGCGCCCGCGAGCCAGGGAACCCGGAGAGCTCCGCTCAGGAAGATCCCTCGCAGCCAGGAAAGGAAACCCACTGAATCCTCGCCCCCTTTCTTAGACAGGACGAGGGTTGTCGCGGAATAATAATATTAATAAGTAAAACACCCTTAACGTTTGTAAGGGAGGAAGTGTAATAGATGCACGACAGGCTTTTAAAACAACAACACAGGTGTTTTGTGTACATTCGGAGTTCCTGTTTTGCTCATCCCTCACCACCCCACCCTCCGCACACTAAGGGCCCTTTCTTCCCTCACCAGCTATAAAAGAACCTCTGCAATATTGATACTTTCTTTAAAGAATTCGCCCAAATCAGTTTTGCCTTTCTTTAGGCCATGTTCCATTATCTTTTTAAAATGCAGAACCTATTTCCAGAGGGAGAAGGGTCTGCTCCGTGGGGGGAGCTGACTGAACCAGGGTAGGGGAACTGTGGCCCAGGAGTTGACCTCCAAAAGCCAGTGGGTAGTTCCTATCTGCCCGCACGCATAACTCTCCCACCTGCTTCAGGAGGCGTTCCACAGGCAGAATGAGGATCTTTTAGAATTGAATTTACTCTTCAGTATTTTATAATGTTCAGCTTTTTAAAAGGCATATATTTTTCAAAGAGGAAGAAGTGAGGATCCAGTCACTTACGTTGCAACCTCTTCTGAAGTGGTTTGAATGGTATCCCTTAGTAACTTGCTCTTGTTTAAAGAGACTCAGAGTTGGGCCGTAGTCAGAACTGAGTCAGGGAAGGAGATGGATGAGGAAGGCCAGAATCATTCCTGGTACATTTACTAGCACTTTATGGAGAAAGTAACCGTGAATTAATTGATGTGTCTTAATTTCATTATTTCATATATATACATATACATATATGTATATATATAGTGCATCTATTCCCACCTTGTCATTATTTAATTCACCATGTTTTAAGTTGTTATAATCTTGCTGTAAAGAAAAAAAAAAAAAAGGAATGTGCACTGAACTTAAAAACAAATCCAAAATGATTTCTCCTATTTTCTGTTAAATAACAAAAGTGGAGGAAAGCATTAAACTGGTCAGTTTTGATTGGAAATGCTGTAAAGATGTGGAATGAAGCCTTGGGAGGCCTTCCTATCTCCAAGTCTATGTATTTTCTGGAGACCAAACCAGATACCAGATAATCACAAAGAAAGCTTTTTTAATAAGGCTTAAACCAAGACCTTGTCTAGATATTTTTAGTTTGTTGCCAAGGTAGCACTGTGAGAAATCTCACTTGAATGTTATGTAAGGGGTGAGACACAACAGTCTGACTATAAGTGAAGAAAATATCTGGGTCTTTTAGTCAGTTTGGTGCATTTGCTGCTGCTGTTGCTACTGTTTGCCTCAAACGCTGTGTTTAAACAACGTTAAACTCTTAGCCTACAAGGTGGCTCTTATGTACATAGTTGTTAATACATCCAATTAATGATGTCTGACATGCTATTTTTGTAGGGAGAAACTATGTGCTAATGATATTTTGAGTTAAAATATCTTTTGGGGAGGATTTGCTGAAAAGTTGCACTTTTGTTACAATGCTTATGCTTGGTACAAGCTTATGCTGTCTTAAATTATTAAAAAAAAATAAATACCTTCTGCAAGAAACCAGCTGGTTTAGAAAATTTTAGTATGTGAAGATAAACTAGAAATTATCTTTATATGCTAGTATTTTCAGCACTCCGTAAATTCTATTACCTAAATATTGCCACACTATTTTGTGATTTTAAAATTCTTACTAAGGAATAAAAACTTTAACATACGATACGGGATTGTCTAATAATTAAAAAGGCATAATGCTCCATTAGTTTTAAGGTATCTATAAATTTAGGGATGAAAGTTATTAACGTTCTCAGATATACAACTTTGTCATTGGCTTGATAGCCCATGTTTCCAGTTTCTTACAAGCCTTCAGGCTCTGGCTGTGTCTGCCTACTTGCTTCCAATGTATCTCAATGAAAAGTGCAAAAGAAAAACCTACCAATCCCTTGCGTGGTCTGTTTATGTTAGACCCAATTTGCTCATGATTTTGATTGATTAATTTTTGACTTCTCACCTTAATTCCAGATAGACTTTTGGATGCTCTGGCGTTTCTCCTTCACTGGGTCCAGAATAAATACACTGCCACTTTGGGGTGCTTAACTTTCTTCTTATATTTTTAGCTCCTTAACCTTTATAAAAGAATTCTCTTGAGGGACTTAATCATGGAATTCAAGGAAAAGAAATAAATTAGTTGTAGGCTTTTCTCAGATTCATGGCCAAATTCGTGATTTGATATGGGAAGGATTGTCAATTTTTCATTTAAATAACCTTCACAAACCCCTTGATTTTTGAAAGGTGTTGAAATAATAGTCAAAATTTATAAGATGTAGAAAAAGTGCTCCCTCTGCTGACTTACGGCAACCAAACTACCAAGTCCTAGAATGTGGAGCCAAAGGAACCTCAGAGATGAATTTGTCAAGCCCCCTGCATTTTACAATATGAAGTCCAGAGCTATTCTATACCCTCCTAGGATCAGACAAATAGCTACCTGTAGCTAGCAAAAGAGGCCAAGATGTACCGCATCCCCGAGTTGGTAAACTACCTACCACCACAGCATCTTCAACGCATAAACTGAATTTGATTGGACAGCATTCATGAAACGTCATAAATAAACCACAAGAACAAAGGAAGTAAAAATTACCATTAGAAAACTATGTAGGATTTTGGAGCATTGTAATCTACTGAACTTAAAAAAATATTGTCTAACTCAGAATAATTGGAAAAAGTCATATTTTAAGTATTTTGAGCTACATCTTAATGTCCTACTGTAATAATATTAGTTTCATAACCAAAAAAGATTCAAATTTAATTGGAGAACAATAGATGTTTTAGCAATTGTATAATTTTGGTATGATAAAGTAAAAGTTAGGGTTGGACCAGATTTTATAGGCCCGTTATTTAGTCCAAATGCCCATGTACTTACATGGTAATAAGATAAAGTTAGATTTTCAGAACTGAAAAATAATACTGTCTACATGGCATCTGAAATGTGTTATTTTGGTAATTGATTATTTTATGAATTAAAACACTGGAGTAATGACTCCAGGAATGATTCACAAGGATGGTCCTATACCTGCAGTGGTGAACTTTAAGAAAAAATGTGTTGTAATATATGTGATTTTTCAACCTAAGACAAATACCAATCGTGGGTTAGTGCTGCTTGTATACATATAGTATACCTATAGTATTATGCCATTTGATTTTAAAGCATACATATATTTCTCAGCAAACATTATTCTGAATTGATAAGTGGCTTTTTCCCCATAAAGAGCGAAGGCACTAGAAACTACATTTTAATAACTATTTCAAGTTTGACTGGGGTTTTAGTTCCTATCATTGTGAAAAGTTTTTTTTTTTTTTTTTCATTTAGTTCTCTGTTATTGGCCATGCAGGCCCTAAGTTTTGTTCAAAAGTAGGTAAAGGAAGCCTCAGCCTATTTCTGAATGTGTCACAGGTCAGTTCTGAACCTCTCCATGGAAGGTGATTGCCAATCTGAGATCCTTAGAAGACAAGGTTGGGCAAACATACTAAGGCCTTTAGACGAAAATGTACGGAGCCTTCATGAACCAATGAAGGCCATTATAATGCTAAAAGCTGGCTGTGCTATGGTGATAATTGTCTTTTACTTCAGATGGCAATCTGGTGTTTTCCATTAAACAAAAATTCGTAACCTACTGGACCCTCACATCAATACCCATTGTTCTGTGTTGCTTTACATCAGCTCAAAATGGGTATACTGTGTAGGCTTAAATACAGTGTTAAGTTCTTGTTTTCATAGAATTTAATAGAAGATTTACACAGAAAATTATCACATATTTCCTGTGAGATTTATACTAAAAAACATGTTCAGCATGTACTTTAAAAATAGGCTACTAGAAGGGAGTTGGACATTTGTCTTATAATTGGGCTGCTCACACTAGTTCAATGATTCCGTACTGGAAACTCCAAACAAATGTCAAACTGTACCTTTTTAAAAGTTGATATTTTAAAATTCTGAATCCAGTGATGTCCAAGTTATCTGGCCTCAGGGAACGATATGTGACCCCATGAAACTGATTCAGAAAACTGAAGCTTCTATATTCAAGTGCCATATTGTTTATCTTTTCTTTTATTTCCTTACTTTTTTTTTAGCGGAAAGCTTACTCCAATATGTTACATGTGTCCTCTAAAGTGTCTAAATATGTCTTAGAAAGAAGTACCCTTTCCGTAGTTATCCATTCTCAATAAATCAGGGTCACCATGATAAACATCACTTTTGCACAATGCATGTCATCTGGGAGTACTGGGATCTGTGCTAAATTCTTTTTGAGTTCTTATATCTGCTTTTTATAGGTTTTTCAGTCTCTGTACTCATGATCAGGCTGCCAACTGTCACTTCTTGATGCGTCAGAGTGCCTGCCTCCAACTTATCTAATTTGCTATCTCAGACTTACTGTGGCCTGGGAAACCAGTTAACCAAAACCACACCCATTTGAAATGTGTCTAAAATTAGAATAAATAGGCTCTACCAGAAGTATTTGAGGGGCACTTTTCTAAATTGTGTGAGCATGTACAATCAGTAACATGTTTCTCCCACAATCTTTTTTACCCCTTCGTTTCTTTTGTTTTGCACATTCTCAGTAATATTCCCTATCAGAACACTTATGCAAAAGCCCTCAGATATTTTATATATTTTTGATAATCAGTACATAAAAAAGCAGCTTGCTAATAGCATTCTTCCACAACTAACCACAAAATACGGACATTTACACAACTGAAACAAATTATTTTATTTTGTCAAAACTTCTTTCTCTCTGATTGATAGGAATAGAGGACCAAGGGGTATTAGTGAAAACTGATTCAGCACTTTGATTCACGGATGACCCTGGCCCTGCTTTATTTCCTCCACCTCTGAGTTTTGGGAATTTGGGGTGGCAGGTCCAGCAAAAGCATTCTGCAGAACTGGGATGGAGGTTTTGAGGCCCACATGCTGACTCTGAATTTAGATACACCCGTCAGAGAGCTTCTGGTCAGAGGTTTCAGACTCCCTACTGATGGCAACACACTCCTTTTCTCCCTGCGCCTCTAAAATCAATAAACAGTGAGTATGGGGATACAGGCATTTGTTTTGCTCCTACTATATGTGAGGTGCTGTGATAGTGCTGGAGAACCAAAGATTAATAATCTCGGGAGATCTCAAAGTCTAGTAGGAGAGACAGACCCATACAGTACAACCTACTGAGTGCTATAGAAAGGTGAACACAATACTAGGGGTGAGGGGGGACTACCTTCATCTGCATGGGTCAGAGGCCTGGAGTTGTAGCTGGATTTCACAGAACGAACAGGTGAACGAGTCCATGGGGCCATCACCAAGGAGAAGGTTCTGATATACTTGGGTCCTGTGCTGAGCATCAGGAGTTTAATTGGCTCTATTTGACTATTTGACTAAGTTCCTAGCACTGATTTCCTAATTCCCCAGTCTCTTTAGAATTGACTGCTGTACTGACTCTCACCATCATTTCCTCCTGAGAACCTGAACCATGAGCTGGGTCTGAGGGGGCCATGGTGTTTCCTACTGCAAAGGACAGCATTTATAGCATGATAATTTCTAATGCAGAAGGTGGGGAGAAGGGGCTAGTACCTCACAAGCAGCTTGGTCTCACCTCAACCATCTGTCTGTCTTACAGAAGAAATTAAGGGTGATTTCTTTCCCTTCAAGTAAAGGTATGATGACCCTGTTCTTCATTCAATACCTGAAGGGAAAATGAGAGAGATAAAGAGAGCGTGCACACATGCACAATTCTAGAGGGAAACAAAGAATCCTAACTTTAAAACCTCCAGGAGGAAGCTGAAGCAAGCAGATAGTCCAAGGTCACATAACTCAGTAAGCAGCAGAATCAGAATCAAATCAGGACCCAGATTTTTTTGGTTCTGAGTCCACTGCTCTTTGTGTTATTACCCTATAGCAATAGCAAGGAGGAGGGGGCAGTCTGAGCTTTGCTCATGACATGAGTTGAGCTGGTCCATGTGAGATCCTAAGAGGCAGAGTATGTGTTGGTGGAGAAAGGAAAGATGGCTAGCTAATTAATGCCTTTCTAAAACATGGCATAGAGCAAGCAATAATTGGAGATACAGAAGATCTTGGAGACACAATATTCAAGGTCCCCTACAAAGAACCCTACAATTCCGCTGTGTACTCCATTTGGAGACACCCAGAAATGTGCCCTCTTTTGTTTGCAAGTCTCCCCAAGATCTGGTGAGCTCTACTCCTCTGCCTCTACCCCTCCTACCTGTGTGCCTCTGGTTGAGCTCTAAATTTAGATTCTCCATGAAAGAAGAGATCAAAGCAAACTATGAATCTGGACAGAAGGAACATTTAGAAATTGAGGAAGTAGGAAAGAGGGTGATTTGCTAAAGTTTTTATATCGGATATTTTTAGGGTGTTGTAAACTTTTGCTACAGGTTCAATTTGAAGCCCTTTACATACTGGTATACACATTTGTACACCTAGAATATAAAATGTTTCACAACTTAAGTATTGAGTATCCACCAAATAGCCCTGTAATAAACTTTGCTTCCATTATGCAGCTCTGCAGGTTCGGATCATGTGTAGAAAATTAGTTTTCCCAGGGGAACTTGAACCTGGCTCCAATTCCTGTAGACCTCAGTGACTTAAGAATGGTCAGAAAAAATTCTGTAATACATTTTAAAGACGTGGTCTCTTCTCGGATACCTTAAGCAGGGCTGGGTTTTCGAGTATATATTATGTTGAACAAGGCTCATCCGCATAGCTATACTGTAGCTAGCTGGGGGATCCTTATGTGACCGAACAGGTGAAGAAACGTGATGGTATGCCCGCACTCCTGCAGAGCTCCGCAGACCCAAGTAGGCGCGATGGAGCATCTTATTTCTGAGCTCTGGGTTTGAAACGTACTCATTTAAAAACTGGTAGACCAACTCTAAGCGCCTTGAATCGCCACGCGAGCGCTGCTGGGTGGAGAATTAAAGCGGGGTGTGTGGGGGGTGGATAATGTCATCAGCCTTGAGATCTTCAAGGAGTTCTAGGATTGGAAAGAGAGAAGCATTCTTAGGTTGCCTAGCGATAAATCTGCGGACGATATCATTCTCCCCGAGGCCGGCCTCCCCCTCCGGACCCCTCCCGTCCGGCTTTCCTCCCCGTCCCCCCTCCCACGCCGGGGTTCAAAGTACAGCCGCGCAGGGTGAAGGAGCCGGAGCCGGACGCGCGCTGTCACGTGCGCCCGCACATGCCCCGGCGCACGCTGCGCGGCACGTGAGAGGGGGCGGGGCGGGGGCGAGGAGGCGCCCGCTTGCGGCCTTCCGCGCGTGCGCACTAGCCCCCACGCCCGCGGGCGGGGGAGCCTCCAGACTCCGGCGGGCGGAGGGGCGGACTGGCGGCCGGCGGGCTGGGGTTGGGGTGGGGGGAACGGAGGGGCGGAGTGGAGGGCCGAGGGCGGGGCCGCCGGGTGGGGTTGAGGACGCGCTCTCCCAACAGCTGCGACACCGTCTTCCCTCCTGAGTTTTAGCGGGCCGGGCCTAGGTAGTCATTCCTCCCAAATTAAAGCTGGCTCGGACTCCGGGCTCCTCGAACCATTCTGACACAGCAGTTTCCGAGCTGCCCTCCTGGGCGCGGGTTAGAGGAAGGTCGACAGCCGCCCGGGGAGGGCCTCGGGGCGGGGACTTCAAGCCCGGGCTGGCTGCGGCTGGGGAAGTGACGGGCCAGGCGCGGGGGCGGGGGTTGTGGGGAAGGAAGGTGGCTGACACACCCGGCCGCGCCGGGACTAGGGCCAGACCGCGTCCTGCCCTGGTCCCTGGGCCACGTCTCGCTGGAGAAACCCCGGGCGGTCGGTGGACTGGGAAGAGTGCTAGACCAAGGGTCTGGGCAAACCAGGCTAGTGGAGGCATTGCGTCTTTCATTGGTCTCCGCTTTGCAAATTAAATTCCCACTCATTAAGCACTAGGGGACTTAGTTAATCGTGATAGAATACTCTGGGACTTTCCGTGCAGGATATACGGAAAAAGAAGTGATTTTGTGGCACCAGTGGATTCTGCATGGTGCAGTAAGGTGAACAAGTTAATGTAGTCAGGGGCTGAAGGAGGGCTTTTTTTATGTTATATTCGAAAAGATTACTCACAAATCCCTTAGAAAAAATGATCAAATCCCACTTTAACTTTTCGAAGTGTTTACGTGGATTTTGTAAAACTTCTAGAAACACGCATGTTCATAAATGACCTAAAATGAGTAGTGTGGAGGAGTTTGGTCTTCATGATGCCCTTTAGATAACCCAGAATACCCAGAAGTGTAACAAAAGTAGGGAAACACCACTGCCTCCTGCAAATACGGTTTTGGTCTTGTGATGGAAAGTGATCTCCGGCGTTGCGAGTAATATTTGGACAGGTCAGGTGCCAGTATTTGCAGAGACATCATAGAGTGGTTGTGTACTGTCCAGTGTAAAGGGCACAGCAAGTACCACCCTGGAGACAGGCTGCTAGAAGCTAACAGACGTTCACAAAGCACAAGACGAATTCATTGTTTGTTGTTTGCCTTTTAATGATAGGTGTGCATAATGTCTGAGACAGCCTAGTTATTAATAATATCCTGAAAGTTGAAAAAGCAAAGATAGACTTCAAAGATGTGCTCAACAAATTTCTACTGAGCTCTTACTATGTGCCAGACATCGGGGATCCGGCAGCGATCCATACTGATAAATTCATCCCCCATTATGGTGCACACAACTTGTGATAAAACCTCCCAAGTTCCCAGGCACTTGCCAAGCAATTACTATTATGACAACTAGTGATCAGTATATCTCTGCACTGGATTATTTTCACTTGGCACTTAATGAAAAATGCCAGGTGAAAGGAATGAATCTCTAGTCCCATCAATGCACACACCCTCTCTCCTCTTCCCTTTTCTCCTTCCCTCACCCCCTGCATCCACACTTGTCTGGTCTTCCAAGAGAGCAAGCTTCATCGTTACCCAGAATACTTGCGCTTCCTCCTCCATCTGCCTGCAACACTCAGCCCTAGATGCTTGGAGGCTGATTCCAAACCCCCCAGTCCCCACCTTTTTAGAGGTGTCTGCTTAAATGCTGCTTTTTCAGAGAGGCCCTCCCTGAGCAGCCCAAAGGCCATATATAAAATACCAGTTCCCCCAGCATTCTTTATTTTTACTCTATTTTTTTTCACAGCATATATCACTGCTCACACAGTGTGTGTATACCGGTGTACATGTATACACACACATACACATAATTTGCTTACTGCTTGTCTGACTCATTAGGATGAACAGAGACTTTGTTCTGTTTGTCCAGTGCCAAGAATGGCACCTGGCTGTAAATAAGTAAATATTTATTTGTCTTTTATTAAAAAAAATGTATCAATTCTCAATCAATATTTTGCTGGATGAATGGATGAACATCTCTGGCAACACTTTAGCTTGGTCATCTCACCAAAGACCACAGCACAGGCCCTCTCAAAGTGTCCTTTTCCATATTACGAATCCATTTCCTCAACACTTACTCAGCAGCTGCTCTATTCCAGGCACTGCGTGACGAGGAGACGTCAGCAAGTGGTGAGGAGTCAGAGGCAGTTAGCATCCCATACTAGCAAATGGGAAAAGACTTGGAGTGGTTTGATTGAATTTTATTGTCACAATAAAATTATAAGACATGGTATCAAAGCTTTAATTGAGTTCCCCTAATAAGAGAGTTAACATCAATTTCCTCTTATTCTGAATGATTGCCACTTATTACGTTAAAAACATTGTTTACTTAAATATCCTCTTTGAAATTAAAAAATACTCGGATTATTTCTCCATCCCCTGAGTTAAAGAGAACAAGCCACACTAGCTCTGTAGAAGGAGCAAGTTTCAAAACAGGTATGTCAGCTTTCAGCTGGCCCCTAACCCTGTGTAGGACTGAGTGAGACCCTCTGAGTTCCTCCCGGGATGGAACACCCAACAAGTGTGCCCAGGGCTTGCAACTTGCAAATGCTCCAGCTCTTCACGGGCTCTGTCAGGTGTGGTAACCTTGTCCCCTGGCGAATGAGGTTCTTCCAGGCAAGAGCCAGCTTCATCTATTTACCAGTGTGTGCTCAGCACCCAGCGCTATACCTGGCACACAGTAAGCACTCAATAAATGGCTGTCGAAATCCAAACTATCCTCTCCATTCCCACAGCCGTTGTCCTAGTTTCAAGCTTTATCACCTCTCACCTGCATTATTGCAAGAATTGGCTCAGTGGCCTTGGCCCAGTCTTCCTTTCCCCAAACACCAGCCACACAGCCAACACAATTATATATGAAAAGCATCTCCAGGGATTTCCTATGACAGGAAACAGACATGAAGGCTTACACGCTCCCTTTTCCCCTCCACTTCTATTCTATCTCATCTCCTATTTCCCCCATCCAGGAATGGGCATCCAATGCCCCAGCTGCCCTGAACTATCACAGGTCCCTGAATGTGCTCTGTACTCTCAAATGTTCATCTTTGAGTAGAAGAGCCTTTATTTGGAAGCCTCCTACTCATGCTTCAAAACTCAGCTCCAATTAAATCTCTGCTTCCAAGACGATCTTAGTCAAAACTTAACCTCACCCACTCCTTTGCTTTGTGTTCTTTTAGTCCTTTCCTTAAATCTCCATTTGAGTGTTTAAAATCTTATTCCACAAACACGAATGTGCAAGAAGTGGTGTGTGTTCCTGTTTTCTGTCAGTAATTGTAACTTCTAGCCACCTCCCCCAAGGCTGATGGAAAATTGTCACTGTGAGCTCTCCTACTCCTACTGGCTTTAGGATTTCACAAGGACCTGGGATACCATGATTATAGAGGAAGAACCCCTTTATTCTAAGATTGTCCTAGATAACTGTCAGTGTCCAAGCCTGCTACTTGGTATGCCTAGCTCTTCTGCTTCTTTCTGGGTAGGAGTTTTTGCCAAGGCTTGATGATCTAGAATTTCAGGGCATTGGGTCCCCATTCTCCTCTGTGTCTTTGCCATACCAAGGAAATGCAGAACTGGGAGCCCACAGGCCTTATTGCTTCTGCTTCTAATTCTTCCTCCTAACACACCTCCAACCCGAGAGAGGGGTCTAGGTACGGGCAGTTAACCTACCTGAGTTGTGATGGTTAAGTGGAAGACCACAGGGAATGGTAGGGACCAAGGAAACAGTGGGGATGGGGTTGTAACCCCTAACAAGAGGCAGACATTACTTGCCCCAACTAATTGTGGTAAGATGAAAATGCAGCCCAGGATCACCAGGCTGTCCAGTTTTTCCAGGAGAGGCTAAAATCTACATTTTAAGGTAAAAATCTACTTTCAAATGTTGCCAACCATTTCTAACAGCTTCAAAACATTATTCGTTCCAAATGAAGTACACCTGCAAATGTCTTAGCCCAGAGAAGGTCACTTCAAGACCTCTGCTTTAGAAGAGGCCTGGCGGGAGGTTTTCTTCATCCACTTAAGCCCAAACCTCCCCAACACAGATAGCCCTGAAGTCATTCTTGAAAACAGGTGGAGGGGAAGATACAACAAGAGCAGACACAGGTTAATGTCTCAGTAAATTACCTTGTCACACTGAGACTTTTCACATTGTATTGTGATTAATCGTGTCTGTCTCCCACACGTGGTGGCCCAAACCGGGCCACTCGGGCACCAGCTCCAGCCTCCGCTTAGCGCTCGGCCCTCGCTCGCTGCTGTGTGTCAGACTGTTTACTTGTTCTTAGCTCCTTCTCCAGTTTCTTTTATGACCCTCCCAGACCTTTCTCTCCCACTTACCTCAAGGTCTCTGCTTCCCTCCAGACCGGTGACTCGTTGCCAACCCCTGCTTCCTCAAGCGAATTGAGCCCATTGCACGCAATACCCCCAAACCCTCAACTCCTCCTGCCCACCTCCTCCCACACCGTCATTTCCCTTCCTACCACAGCAAAAAGAAAGGTGGCCCTTCTGCTCAGAGCCGACCCTTTCCTGTGCATCATCCACGGTGCAGCAGAACTATCTAGGGGCACGTGGGGGGCTGGGTCTGGTGAAGTGGCCAGCTCTTGATTTCAGCTCAGTTCTGGATCTCAGGGTCCTGGGATGGAGCCTCTGTCAGGCTCCACACTCAGGGAGGAGTCGGCTTCAGAATTCTTCCTTCCCTCCTTTTGCCCCCGCCCCCATCAAATAAATAAATCTTAAAAAACAAAACAAAAACACTATCTGTTAAAACTGCTCTATCCTTTCCATGCAGTGAGTCTAGATCTCTGTTAAGGAATTGTGTTACTACCTCATGAAGGTCTTCCTGGAGACCCACACACACCTAGGGACAGGGAAGATGCCCCATAAACATGTATTAAATAAATGCCTTTTTTTATCGGGGGGCTATACCACAGTTCCTAAAAAATTGTCTAGAGGCATAAGACAACTGCTGACACCTGATGCTTTGTAGGTTATTAATCTAGAGAAAGTAGTTTCCCCTGACTCTGAATGTGGGCTAAATTTGGAGGAGATAATCCAGGAGGGAATGTAGCTGGCAGGCTAGGGAGTTTCTCCTGGGTCAGGTTGGTGCCATCCAGCTGTGAGTTTGCTGTATTAATACCTCCTATCTGTCTTCTCTGATTACTGCTGGTGAGGCTGGCCTTTGGCACCTGCTAAGGGGAGCAAGGGGGAAGCCTCCATGACCAAGGTGTCACATTGCTCTCTGTCCCCTCAGGTTCCACCCAAACACACCACTACTTCATTAGCAGATTACCTCGGGGGAAAAACAATAAGCACCAAGCCTTCTTACTCCTTGTCATTTATGTTTCAAAACATTTTTCCTCTTTCCCTTTCCTCTTTCAAACTTTTTTTTTAATATTCTGATGTAACTTTAAATCTATATAAATCATCTAATTATATTTATCTTTAATCCTACTCTCATGTTTTAAACAAATATCTCATATCCTATTTTATAACTTTCTTGTTACCTTGCAGGCTTTCAACCTTTTCTTATTTTTGAATTTTTATCTATTTAAAATTATTTTATAACTGACTTCATTTTGATTTCAATTTTAACAAGTTACTTTAACCTTCTGGTTTCTTTCTGAATTTTATTTTCTTACTCTAATCTTCCTTCAGCTAATTTTATAGCCCATGTTGTACTTTTGTTTTATGAATTTTTATAGTCCTCCTGGTTTAAACTCTTGCCTAACTATGTCTTTAAGATTTTCTTATTTCTCAGTTTTCAGCTTTTAACTGCTTATAAATTTTCCAGAATCCTTTAGCATCACATTTTAATCTTTAGTCTCTCTTCCCTTTCTTTTTTGGCAATGTAGCATTCTTACCCTTTCTCTTATTTTTTATCTGTCAGCTGATCTAACTTAAATAATGACTTGTAAGAGACACACTGAAATTAGGAAAACTTCTCTGCCCCTCCCCACTTCCTGCCAACTTTTACTGTAAGTACATTTTTTTTTCTTTTTGCATTCATGTTACTTTTTGACATAGCATTCTAGGCAATCTTTATTTTTATTTGTGTATTTTCAAATCTATGGTTTCTCATTGTTTTAATAAATTTCTTTTGGTTGCGAGGAACAAACTTGCAGTTACCTCAACTGAAGGGCATTCCAGTTACCTCAACTGAAGGGCATTTTATTGTAGGAATGAATGTGTGAACAGGGCAGCAGAAATCTCAGGCACTGTGTAGACTAGGCATCATGCCAGTCCTACATGGTGTCCCCAGGAAGAGCTGGAACCAATGCAGATTTGGGTCCCACAGGCACTAGAACAACAACAACAAAAATCTGAAAGCCAATGCAGTATCAGTGAGGGAATCTTCATTTTATACTTTGCTTCTACATGTAACCTAACTAAATCCGAATTTCTAAGATTAAAAAGAGAATCATATGGACACCCAGGAAGAAGAGTCAATTCACCCAAAAGGCAAAAAAAGGGTCAAGTTCAGGTAGCTTCAGATTCCTCGCTAGCAATATTCCCTATGGAAGACAGGAGTAAGGCTTATACTGGTATCACTTGGGACCGTCTCAGAAACCCAGGAGCTCTGTTGCCAGTTGCCGTTAGCTGTTCCATATCAGCTGAATCTGAATCTGCATGTGACCAAATTTGGAGGTGATTCCTATGCATATGAAATTCTGAGGGAACAAAAACGTGATGCAGGTTTTAAAAGCCCTCCCAAGGAGTCTCTAGTATAGAGACAAAAAGTTCTCAAATCTGAAAGAATGAGGCAGCGATTCTCAACCCAGGCTGCTTCTTTGACCCTTGCTTACAACTTCCCTTGGATTTTTTTTTCCTCCTAAGAGGGCCTGTTTGTGTAATTTCTCTGAGACTGGAGATATTGACTTGTCTGCACATTAGGGCCATTTGAGAATTTTTAAAAATACTGTTGCATGGGTCATACTCTCAAGAGAACTTGATTGAACTCGTCTGGATAATAACCCGATGTCACTGGATTTTCCAGAAGCTCTCAGGTCATTACAATAGGTGTCCAAGGTTGCGAATCCTTGACTTAAGGGAAAACAAACCCGTAAACCCTCCTGGAAAGAACTACTGAAAGACGGACCCCGACAACAAAGAAATGAGTCAAAATAAAGAGCTCAGGAATGAAGAAGCTGTGGTGAGAGGCAATTATTTAATTAATTTAAGAATCATTTAAACAATTAAATAACTTGGAATTTTGGGACGGCTCAGGTCATGATCCTGGAGTCCTGGACGGGTTCCATATCAGGATCCTTGCTCAGTGGGAAGTCTGCTTCTCCCTCTGCTCTTTACACCACTTGCGCTATCTCTCTCACTCTTGCTCTCTCTCTCAAATAAATAAAATCTTTTTCTAAAGATTTTATTTATTTATTTGACAAACAGAGATCACAAGTAGGCAGAGAGGCAGGCAGAGAGAGAGGAGGGGAAGCAGGCTCCCCACCTAGCAGAGAGCCCGAAGCGGGGCTCGATCCCAGGACCCTGGGATCATGACCTGAGCCGAAGGCAGAGGCTTTAACTCACTGAGCTACCCAGGCACCCCTCAAATAAATAAAATATTAAAAATAAATAAATAACTTGAAATTTTAGTTAGAGAATATCATGATTGGTGCTTTAGGAGGCAAATCTGGTATTGCCTAGCCCCTAAATTTCTATTTGCACTTG
Source organism: Mustela putorius furo (assembly GCF_011764305.1). Lineage (NCBI taxonomy): Eukaryota > Metazoa > Chordata > Mammalia > Carnivora > Mustelidae > Mustela > Mustela putorius. The sequence goes on along the minus strand of NW_025422368.1, from coordinate 22,691,120 downwards.
GTACACTGTCTTACCAAATCATATTTCCTAGGTTTCAACATTGGTTCTCAAGGTTTCACACAAGTGATTGTGGCTCCACATCCCTCCTTTTGCACACCTGGCTCTAAGCAAACTTTTCGCCAGGTAGGAGGCTTAACAGTGACAATGGTGACTTATGTCTGCTCTCTAACTGGGTCTCTAAAAGAAAGCCAGAGATCTGGAGAAGGAAGAGACTAGGGAAAGCCTAATGATGGGGGATTAGAATTAGAAGTAGCAGCCTAAACTCATGATTCTGTTATAGAAACTAAACAGCCCCTGCCTCTCTGGGACCTTGCCTTGCAGATTCCAGCGTCTCAGCTGTCCCAAACTCTGGTCTTTCCTCTTCAGCTCAGGGGTACTGCCCTTCTCCGCTTGGATTCCAGATGACTATGCTGCAATCAGGGAAAATTTCCCCAGGCAGGGAGCCAGGTTTCTCATGAGGCTCACCTCTAATGTTTCTCTGCCTTCAGGGATGGATTGCAGGCTTGCATTGCCTACTCGGCCTGGTGTTGCTTGTTCTCTAGTTTCTGTAGATACTTGCTTTACATATTGTGTCTAATGTTAGAACTACGTCAAGAGAGCTAGTACCAGATACTCCATCACAGACAAAAGCAGAAGTGCTGGGCCATGTACTCAATAATAGTATTTCATTAATGTTCAATTTCCCTAAAATTGATCATTAAGTCAATGGTGAAAGAATCCCTTGATTATGCGTTATGTAGGAGTTCCTTGTTTTTAGAATATGCATATTAAAATACACGGATAGAGGATTACGTTGTCAGAAGATAATAATTTGAATAACAATATATGTATCTGCAGAGGGAGCAAGACAAAGAAACTGATGAAGTGAATGGGGAAGATGGTATCAGTGATGAATCTAGATGAACTGTGTGTGGGGACTTCTCACGCTGCTGTTCTTTCTCAGAAGTTTGATATGTTTTCAGAATAGAGTGTAAACAAACCGCTCTTTGCATGATGACTGGACTTAGTGATTCACACCCTGAGTTAGCGCATGGAAAGAAAAAAAGAATAATTTTGCAGAGAAGAAACCTGGCAAACACCACCTTAATCAAATGATTAAGGCTCATGTCACCAGTGGTAAGTCATGTAGATATCATGTGCCCACTGATACATGATGAAAAGGTTTTCTCAATCAAAATTTATAACCTGATTTAAGAATTCATGGGTTTCCTTAAATATCTTTTTAAATTGGGTAAATATTGGCCTTTTCATTTTCTGTCTACCTAGCTTGAGTAGAATCCATCTGTAGAGATATTACAATGGGTATTCATTGATCAATTTCATGCAAATTTTATAGTCTAGAGATATTTATGATATTTGTATAAAACAGTGGCTTTTCTTTTTAAGTGTAGTTCTCTTTTAATCCAAATGCCAAGATTACTGAATTAATGTCATTCATGCCATTTGAATGACATTTAGGATATCTTTATTTAAAACCATATTTATAAGATTATTGCATTTACATACATACTTCCTGTCATTAAGAAAGGAAGGGAGAAGGAATTTTTCATTAAAAAAATATATATTTGACTTCCCTGGAATCATTCCTTCCCAGGTAGAAGGCAATAATAGGACTGTGAGATTACTTAGGACTTTGGAGATTAACTATCTGGGTTCATCTTTTGGATTTAATAAGAGTATCTTCATCATAAGGTATTGTGAATATCAACATGCATGTCTGTATTACATTTGGAGCAAACTGTGCTCACAAAGTAGAGGTCAATATGTAGCTATACAACAACAAACTTTGGAAAATATTGGCTATATCATTGTCCATTATTTTTAGATCTTGTTTGCTCAAATCAAAGAATCACTGGACTATTGCCCTTTGGGTAAAGTGTCTTCCCTACTCCAATCAGCTGTGACTATGAGAAAAGGTCACATACCCAGCATAGTTGCCCTTGTCATCAATTGCTGGGATCAGGGAAATTTTCATGAGAGGCCTTGGGCTGAGGAAGGATGGTCAGGGACACATATAATACCTTGAGGTGCACATTGCATTGGGTTTCAAGCAAACTCTGATCATAGGAGAGGGTGGATAATCCTGAATTGGGTTTTTAAGTAACGTTATTTGTTTTTCTCCTGAGTAACTCAGCTAAATGGTCATGATTTTGAATATGTTTAATGTTCCCCTGAAGATATTCATGCCCTAATCCCTGAATCCCGTGAGTAGGTTCCCTTGCATTGCAAATGAAGCTTTGTAGATATGATAGGGTGAGATGATCCTGGATAATCGAGGTAGGCCCTATCTAATCACATAAAATATCAAAAGTGGAGAATCTGTCCTGGTTCAGTGAGAGCGATGAGGAGAAAGAAGAAAAACAATAGCCTTGAAGTGGGAGAGGTGTTTAACCTGTCATTGCTGGCTTTGAGGATGGAGATAGAGGGCCATGCTGAGGATGGCAGGAACCCTCTAGAGGTGGAAAATGGCCTTCAGCTGAAAGCCAGCAAGGAAACAGAGACTTCAGTCCTACAATTACAAGGACTAAATTCTGTCAACAACCCAAATGAGTAGGAAATGGATCCTCCCCTAGAATAAGGGAATGCAGGCTACCAACACCTTGATTTTAGTGAACTTCCCTTCAATAGAACTGTAAGATAATAACTTTGTGTTGTTTTAAATCATTCTGTTTTTGGTAATTTGTAATGGCAGCAAAGTCAAAGGAATACAGCTGGTCTCACTGAGAAAGTAAAATTTCAGCAGAGACTTAAAGGGAGTGAGAGAGGGAGCCATGAGGAAATCTGGAGGAAGAGAATTCCGGGTAGAGAGAACAGCAAGTGCAAGGGTCCTGAATGAGGAGCACATGCGGCTTGTCCAAGGACCAGCAAGGAGGCCAGTGAGCCTAGTGGAGCGTGAGCAAGGAGGAGGTCACAGGAGATAACACCAGATCAGGAGGGCTTGCCGTCTCTGCTGTTACTCACTGTACTTCCTATCCAAGTTTAGAGAAAAATAACCACCATGACCTTTTTCTGACCGAGAAGTTAGGCACCGGCCTCTCCAAACTGCCCAGTTCCACTTGTCTGCATAGTCATTTGGAGCACCCTCTTTGTTTGGTGGTTTCCTGTTGGTGAAGACCCACTCTTGTGTAGTTGACCTGGCTAGGAACCCCCAAGATGGCCCTATTTCAAGGAACTGGCTATGTTAGGGTTGATGAGTTGGCTTGCCATGGTTGTGGCCACTTTGCCAGTCGGTGCGGCTCTATCCCTCGATAACCAGTAAACTCTGATGCCTGCCACATGAGCCTAGGCTTCCTTTCCTTCGGAGCTGGCTGTGGGAAGAATGCCGATGCGCTGGTGTAAGTCGCAGGTAGCATCAGTCTGCAAGGCAGCTCAAATTTTTAATACTTAACTCCCCTCCTCACATTCATGGCTTCAGTCGTTTTATCTTTCTGGCTGGTAGGGAATATATATTTTGGCAGAGGTAAAGGTGAGTCGCTCATCTTTACATCTGTCAAGCTCCAAAGCACTGTTATCAGGCACCCAAGGCCATGTTTCAGGAATCTTTTTCCTTCAGTTTTGACCTAGGTCTACAATAAATTGTATGTGATCTCTCTTAACATTAACAGTCTCTGTCCAAGGCACGTGGGGACGGTTTGGAGTGCACGACACCCCTCTCCTCTCACAGGGGCAGATTATGTGTTCTCCAGCTCACACAGACAGGCAAAGCAATAAAACCAGAATACGGCAAAAAAAAGCCTTCTAATTTATATTTTTGAATTTCCTCCCAAAGTTTCCATTTACCCTACTTCTGATATATTTACATTTCTTCTTTCTTTCTTTTTTTGTTTTAGCATGATCTCTGCCCCCCCGACATGGGACTCAAATTCATGACCCTGAGATCAAGGGTTGTGTACTCTACCAACTGAGTCAGCCTGGTACCCCGGACTTTTATTTCTTAATCTTGATCATGAAATTATATTGATTATATTGATACCCAGGGTAGATTTTCGGGTTTTATTTAGCTATTAATTTGGGTATTCCTAGTAGCTACACCATGTCTGGCATTCAGTAAATAATTTAAAAATTCATTCATTAATTCAGTCACCCTTCAAAACCCTTTCTGTTTCTACTATTGGAAATAGGTAAAATTTGGTAATGCTGACAGCTTATTATGTAGTTGAGGAAAAATATGCATTACCTTTTATTTCATGCATTGAAAATATGTTTGAGGAAGTTTTATCTCATGACAACAGTATCCTCTACTTTCTTTATAAATTGACAACAAATTAACTAGAGAAAGTTAAATTTTACAATTGAACCTAAAGGGTTTAACTGATTAAATATTTTGTCATATTTTGTATCTGAAAAAAAAAACCCAAATCAGTTCTCTAGATGAACAGATCCAGTACCTCTGTAGTGGAGAAAATGTGGTAAAATGAGTGTGAGGTAAATGACCCCAGGAACTCTCTTCTCTCTTAGGTCACGAGGCCTCCTCTGAATAATTGCAGGAATCACAGAACTCACAGAACTTGCTCATGATGCCTGCCAGTGTTTGAGAGCCTACAGCCCAGTGACTCAAGACTGGATCAGGGGAGTAAACTTTGACAGAGATCTATGCGGGTTATTTTGTTTCTCACAAAGAGCAATGTCCTATTGATTCTGCTACTGTCCCTTCACTAGACCTTCTGAAATCCATAATAAGTAACAGTTCATTAGATAAAAGTAATGGAGTAAGCCTGAAAATGGCATTTTCTCCCAAATTCAGAGATGTTGGTCCTCCCGAGGGATGGAAGTTTCTCGTCTTGTGGTGTCCTTCTTGGTATTTGCTTGTTAACCCTACGGGGGTTTTCCGTGGGCTCTAGACATGTTACTTTAAGAATATTACTTAAAGGGGCGCCTGGGTGGCTCAGTGGGTTAAGCCGCTGCCTTCGGCTCAGGTCATGATCTCAGGGTCCTGGGATCGAGTCTCGCATCGGACTCTCTGCTCAGCAGGGAGCCTGCTTCCCTGTCTCTCTCTCTGCCTGCCTCTCCATCTCTCTGTCAAATAAATAAATAAAATCTTTAAAAAAAAAAAAGAATATTACTTAAAGCTGAAAGTGCTCTCTCGAATTTTCATCTTCAACAGAGAAGACCTTTCCAGATTATACAAATCCTACATACCATCTAGAAAAAGGGAGTAGAGATCGAGTGTACAGTAATCAGGATGCAGGTTGATTATGAGCTAATCCTATTCATGTAAAAACATTGTCCGGGGAGACAGCAAAGACAAAAATAGGCTAAGGTCCTGATCTCAGAATCTTTTCCCTCCCCCCAGGGTGCTCAGCGTAGCTCACCCCATTCTTTCTGAGCACTCCTATTGTAAATTCTACTTAGATTTAAAAGACTGGGGGGGCAAATCCTGCCTCCACTAATTGTATAAATTTGGGGAAATGCCTTGCACATCGTTTTGTCTGTTTACTTATCTTCATAATGGAGAGGATGGTGGTATAAGGTCCAGGAGGGTTTGGAGCTTTCTGAGTGTTCGGACACTAAGCAAACATTCATTGTAACTGGTTCCAAGGAGGCAGTCTGGCAGAGAGATCGGGGACATGGGATTTGGAGTGAGGCAGACTGGTGTGAGGCTCACTTATCAACTTTGTGACCTCAAGTGTTAGTTCTCGGAATCTAGGTTTCCCTTGCCTGTAAAGAGAATGGTTTTAATGAGAAAGGATAGTTTTAAGCATTAAATGACATAGTCTAAAACCTCCTTTGCATTTCTTTCTGGGCAAGTTCAGCGGTTGCGCAACGTTGTGGAAATACTAGAAGGAAGGAAGACAAATGGGCCTTCCATTTGGTGTCATGGGCCGTGGGCCGCAGCTGCATGAGGTCCTCTCTGGGACCGCAGAGCTGCACAAAGGTCCAGAGCCCGTTCCCATGCAGCTACACGGATGGCCCCTGGTGAGATGCAGTGGCCCTGCTTTTCCTGCTCCCCCACACAATGTGACCAATCACCTGTCTGATAGGTTGTAAAACTAGTTTTCCTGGTGTCTTTCTGCCTAATCATTTCTTACCTGAAGTCCCCCCCTCCACCCCCGGAGTCAAAGGATCATGAGTTCTTGGGTTCACTGTGGTCAGAGTCAATAGCCACTATCGAGAAGCTGCTTCACTCATGAGCTAATTCAGAATTTCTTCAGGAACGTCAATCTGTTACTGAGTAACAAACTCCAATACCTAAATCCACACAAATCTTCCATTTTCCTAACTTGAATGACTGAATACAGCTTCTTCAGGAATGCCCTAGGGCTACAAGGCTGTCAAACCCTCTTAATTATGTTGTGATTTTTTGGCATCTCTCACATCTGGAGCCATGAAGTACCAAGCAAGTCATGTGACTGCCTAGTTGGGTCAAGACAGCCCTCCCTAAGTTGGGCAATTGTTCCCACCAGCAGCCTGCATGTTTCTGGTTTGGAAAAGAGATATGTTAACACTGTTCGCTATGTGCCTCTGACTATAAATACTGGGCCCCATTCTGAACACATAATACAAACTGATTCATTTAATATGATGCTACCATATAAGGAAATCCAGGCACTGAGAAGTCAGGCGACCTGCTCCTAGTCACATCGCCACCCTTCCCTAGCCTGTTTTGCCTTTGGCTATTCCATACTTGATTTTAGCAACCAGCCAAAGGAAAGGAAAACAAACCCACAGCAACATTTGTTTCTAATAAGTGCAGAGGACTATTTCTTTCTATTACTAAATTTACAGTAAAGAGTTTGATTCTAGCCATACAAAAGAGCTTTAAAAAGTACACTAATTTCACAGTCATGTAATCCTGATTCTTTAAAAAAAATGTGTATTTGGGTGAAATATAATGAAAGTCTCTCACCATTTCATTTATCATATTTTAATTTTTTCTTAAAAGTTGCTTTATCTCTCATAATGTGATTTTTAAAAAAGATTTAGCATTTTTTTCTTTTGCATATCTATGCTGATTTGGCTTATTGGGACCGAACCTAACCTGTCTATAATGGATGGATACAAATTAAATGCTTCCAAAATATCTGGTTGAGAATTTCACCCAGTCAGTTGCTTTGTCACCTTTTGTAATATCCTTGTTAAATCCCTGTTCGTTGGTTTATTTCCAGAAAGATTTTCTTTAGGGTAGCAATGATTTTGGTTTTATTTAGACACTCTCTGTTTACTAATACCTCACTACTTGGTAATACTTAATGAATGAAATAATTAATAAGTACTTTTGACATTGCTGTATTTATATCCATATCATTTAAGAATGTTCAACTCACAACTATCTACTTAAAACTTATTAGTCAGAAAAAAGTTGTTGATCGAAATAATCCTAGGAGACCTGAAGCCCGTTTTACGACACATACATATAATGCCTTAACTGCCATATGAAGGAGAAATGAGAGGAAAGCAACAGACACTGAAGTATAGGAACGCACAGTTATGGATATGTTGAGAAGCACGATGAAGTCGTCAGATGCCCACAATGATTATGAATATGCTGGAATTTAAGAGAGACGGGAAGCCCTTCAACTTGATTCTTCTTTTTATAGTTAACATTTTGAATAAAGACTAAAACGGTATATTTAAACGTACACTTAGAACCACCAGGAATCAAGAGCTATAAGCACAGACTCTTCTCGGTGTGTTCTGTTGGTGACTTGGCCCACCAGCTGCTGGTGGTGACACACTCCTCAGAGGCGATCACAAGTCTTGGTAAAGTTCTGAATGAAATAAAGCTTGACCTTCCCTGGACCTACCTGGTAGTTATATTCCTGGAACACTGAATTTTACGAAAACCAGGCTGCAATTAATCTGTGCTTATTATGTAAAAGAGACTTAGTTTCTAAGAAACAAAGTTTTTCACCTGTAAATTTAAGGCAGGGCATTAAAAGTTGTGAGAGACATTTGAGATTACTTTTCCAATTTGGGGGGATGCCCTATGCATTGTAGGAGTTAATGTCCCTGACTCTCCACCATATTAAATGAAAGTAGTGCCTCTAATCACTGGGACCACCAGAAACACCCCTGTAAATGTCCAAATGCCTCTAGTGGATAGAACTGCCTCTTTTGAGAAGCACCATCCTAGATGTTTGTAATAAGCTGGGATAAAAGTTACATTTTCTTAATCCTTTCCAGAGAGTCAAATTCATAACAGTGGTTTAACATATTGCTTCATAGAACTTTCTTTCTTTTTGTTTTCAAGATTTTATTTATTTATTTGACAGACAGAGATCACAAGTAGGCAGAGAGGCAGGCAGAGGGAGAGGAGATAGCAGGGTCCATACTGAGCAGAGAGCCTGATGCAGGGCTTGATCCCAAGACCCTGAGATCATGACCTGAGCTGAAGGCAGTGGCTTAACCCACTAAGCCACTCAGGCACCCTGTTTCATAGAACTTTTGCTCCACTTTTTACAAAATTTTTATTTGGGAAATCTTGTAGGAGCAACTGAATATAATATTGCAAGCTATGTTTGAGCCAACTCATCTGTAGGGCATTGCTAGTCTCACCTTCATGCTGACTCAATAGCTTTCCATATCTTGGTAAATGTGGTGATCTTTGCAAATTATCTCCTTTAAAATATGAACCTCTAGATTCTTGTTCTGTTCAGCACATTTTGATTCTTCGACAATTCCAGCCAAGTTGAATGACTGAGTGTGGATTTTGTAAATGGTTTTCTAATCCTTTGACTTGGCAGTTTTCCTCTGAAATCTGCACACTTTTCATGATTTACAAAATTGGTATCAACTTGATAGCTGCTAAGCAGCCTCGGTGAAATGAATTGTTCCTTTCGATCAAATCCGAAGGAGATAAAGATGACCAATGGCTACTAGGTTGTTCAGGGAAACCAAGTTTAAAATGACCTTTCAGGGATGCCTGGGTGGCTCAGTTGGTTAAGCGTCTGCCTTTGGCTCAGGTCCTGATCCCTGGGTCCTGGGATGGAGCCCCAATCTCAGCTCAGTGGGGCATCTGCTTCTCCCTCTGACTCTTCTCCTGGCTTGTGCTCTCTCTCACAAATAAGTCAATAAAATATAAAACCTTTGAAAAATAATATGATCTTTTAGACCATGGCTTTTTTTTTAGACTATATTTTTAAAGATTTTATTTATTTATTTGAGAGAGAGAGAGAATGAGTGGGGGAAGGGGCAGAGAGAGAGAGAGGAAGAAGCAGACTCCCTGCTCAACAGAGATCCCAACATGAGCCTCTATGCCAGGACCCAGAGATCACGACCTGAGCTGAAGGATGCTCAGCCGACTGAGCCACCAAAGCGCTTCTGTATGGTGACTAACATAACATTAAAAAAAAGAAAGAAAGAAAGAAAGAAATGTGTCATAGAGGGTGAGCAGAAAACTCATTCACTGCTACTTCATTTTTGACAAATAGCTCAAGTCCTTGGAGTAGGCAGTCCATCGTCTTTCTGGAACAATGCAGCAGAGCAAATGAATATAAACAGCAGACTTCTTAGGTAGTCAGTATCTTTTCATTTCCTCAGGGTTTGTTAAATAAGGAATCTTTGTGATCCTAGGTTTTAGAGCCCCAGAGGGCTGATGGATGGTAGCTGCTGCCCCCTAGTGTACCGTTCCTTGTTACTGCAGACACTAGGTTGACTAACGCCTCAGAAATAAAGATGCTTTGTTTAAATGATGCAGATAACTGAGAGATTTTTAGTATATCATTCTCTTGGAATTAATAGTTATAACACTCTTTTTTTATTTTAAAAGATTTTATTTATTTAACAGACAGAGATCACAAGGAGGCAGAGAGGCAGGCAGAGAGGAGGGGAAGCAGGCTCCCCGCGGAGCAGAGAGCCTGATGCGGGGCTGGATCCCAGGACCCTGACTGAGATCATGACCTGAGCTGAAGGCAGAGGCTTAACCCACTGAGCCCCCCAGGCGCCCCAACACTCTTTTCTTATAATTACCTGAAGAAATAGTCATTTAAATGATTTCCTGTCACTGCTTCAAGTTTTACTTTCTCATCATCATTTTCTGCTTTTCCTACCTCACAGCTTGGTACATAAGATGCTGTGCTCATGCTAAACCAAAATGTGGGATCCCTGGTTTAAAAATCAGGGAAAGGGTGCTACTAAAGGTACTAAAGTACCTTCTCCTTTCTTCAACTTCTCTCTTGACTTGTTATGGTGTTTTTTAAATTTACTATTGTCATTCTAAAGTAAAGAAAAATTTAAAATTTTAATTACTAGAATGGATTTTATCATTCATCTTTATATTCTGCAATGCAAATTGTAACTGCAACTATAAGAACAAATATAATTATATTAAGTGCAAGTATAACTTGTATAACTTGTACTGAAATTATACAATGTAAATTTTGTACCTCACATATGCCTGTGTATTTTGTTCTTCCCAGAGCAGTGGAAATACTGAACTTTAGCTGTTTTGATTTCACTTTCCGATTCATGCACATTCAACCAACCCACTCTGCCTTTGGCTTACTGATGAGTAAATAAGGACTGAAAGAAAGAGGGACTATGGGTTGTCCCATCTTTCCTTTTTCTTCTATGCCAAATATGCCCAGTAAGTGGTTGGCTGAGTAACATGAGGAAGAAAGGATATAGTAGGTTTTCTTGGCATTTGTGTTTCTTAGAACATCGTTGCCTTCTATCTGTAGGTGAAAAAGTTATGATAAAAGAAAAGGATGACCTCTCAAGGACAATCTGGTTTTTTTTTGTTTGTTTGTTTTGTTTGGACTTCCATCAGTTCTGCATGGGAAGGCATAATTTAGACTATGGAAGAATGTGGAGGGGACTTTCCTTAGTACACAGCCACTGGCTAACAGGTACTTGTGTAAGGGACAGCTAAGATGGGATCGAGCCAGGTGCCAGGGCAGTGGCCTCTGGAGCGCTGTGATTTGCACTCAGGTTTGCACTCAGAGCCATAGTTCCAAAGTGAGGATGAAAATTACTAATGGAGGAATCATGAGAGAATGCACACTACATCTGAGAGACAAGAAGGATATTTGCCCTAAAGCAATCAGAAAGAGGCTTCCCGACTCCTCAGCATAAACATGGGACAAGCAAAATTAAGTTCGCTTTTAAAACTTCATAGTCTTGGGGCGCCTGGGTGGCTCAGTGGGTTAAGCCTCTGCCTTTGGCTCAGGTCATGATCTCAGGGTCCTGGGGTCCCTCTGCTCAGTGGGGATCCTGCTTACCCCCGACTTCTCTGCCTGCCTCTCTGCCTACTTGTGATCTCTCTCTGTCAAATAAATAAATAAAATCTTAAAAAAAAAAAAAACCCTCATAGTATTGAAAGATAGACAAGTGCTAGGGTTTTTCAGCTTAAGCTTTCAAAACGGGTAGCTAAATCTGCCCGGCAGAAGGACTGAATTTTGGTGGAAAATCTAGAAATGACTATATCAACAATTCCATCAAATGCATGTGTTGCGTGAGGACTGTGCTTAGAGCATGTATCCTGGGCAAACAGAAGAGGGCACCCAGAGAGAGAAGGCAGAGTTTCTGCCAACCTGAGCCCAACAGTAGCCACGAAATGATCAGAAAATGGCACAAGGTCCAATTTAAAAAAATTTTATTAGTCTAGTAATGAAATTATATTTTACTCCATTTAGACAAGATTCTCTCATAGACCTATCTCATGTTTCCTGCCTTCTTACAGGGTATCTTGAATTTGATTTTTTTTTTCTTGGTGACCAACACAAATTGACATTAACTTATTAGAATTTTAAATTTTAAATTTTATTAGAATTTTAAAATTATTCCTTCTTCTCCCCTGTTTCTCCCCCTCCTTCGATAAATTTTCTTTTTCTTGTTTTCTTCTCTGGGTGTAGGGTTACCAGCTGAATTTCTTTGCTGAATGCTGTGTGTATCTGTTTCCACCAGACCTTCTACTCTCCGTTTCTTCATTTGCTGCCTCTGGTCTGGTAGAGACTGGAATATCAGCTAATGAAATTTGTATCCACGGAAAGCTCTTTATTCCTTTGTGGAGATCCACATTTCCAACTCGTATCATTCTCTTTCTGCCCAAAAGACTTCCTTGAACATTTCTTACAGGGCAGGCCTTCTGGTGAAGAATACTTTCAACTCTGTTTATTTCCCCTTTGCTTTGAAAGATAATAATGATCTTCACAATCAGCCAGATGTGAGATTTATTTTTGAGTATAGATGCCCTGTGTTAAAGTGAGTTTTTATTCCGTTAATCTTGTAGGCTGATCAATTAGTCCACCACCATAGATAAATAGATTTGGCTAGACATGTATTTAGTTTTCCTACAATGCATGCTTTCCTACAATGGAAGTTTTCTTACAATGGAAGATTCCATGGATTTTACTTCATTTCTGCTAGTCTTTATGAAGAAGTACAGTCTCAAGTCTTCATTATTGAAATCACTGTATAATTGAACTTTAAATAGAAACCACAGACCTGTAAAAGTCAGAATGAATCTTAGAATCAAGCAGCCCAACCCCTGTCCCAAGTCCATAAACAAAATATTTTTATTTTATAGATAAGGAAGCTGAGGCAATTTGTAAGAATTAAGTTCATTTGCTACAAGTACACAACAGAAGCCATATTTCATGTGTGAAGATCATGTTCCTCTGCTGTAGATGATTTGTCCACATAAGTAGATTTTCCGTATGATATCCTGGAAGTCAGTTTCGGGACACAGCAGGAACAGTGAGGGGGTAGGCAGCAACATGTTAACTTCCAGGCGTGTAGGAATATTTTCTCTTAGTCTCAGTTTAGAAGGTCCAGGGTTTGTCTGTATATTTGTAGCACATAGGGGAATGCCTGACTCATGGTAGGCACTCAATAAATGTTTTTATTGGTGGGTGATAAAGATCATTAACTATTATCCCTGGTGAAAAGACTGACACTGGAAACTGAAGAATCTGCAGAGTGAATAAACATCTAAATAAAAATAATTTGGTCTTAAAAAAATAATTTGAGGGACGCCTGGGTGGTTCAGTTGGTTAAGCAGCTGCCTTCGGCTCGGGTCATGATCCCAGCGTCCTGGGATCGAGTCCCACATCGGGCTCCTTGCTCAGCAGGGAGCCTGCTTCTCCCTCTGCCTCTGCCTGCCATTCTGTCTGCCTGTGCTCGCTCTCTTCCCCCCCCTCTCTGATAAATAAATAAAATTAAAAAAATAATAATTTGAAAAAAAAATTTGGAAAGGGAAGAGTAAAAGAAAACAATCTGTTTTTAAAATATAAAAACATTGGGGCGCCTGGGTAGCTCAGAGGGTTAAGCCTCTGCCTTTAGCTCAGGTCATGATCCCAGGGTCCTGGGATCGAGCCCCACATCAGGCTCTCTGCTAAGCAGGGAGCCTGCATCTCCCTCTCTCTCTGCCTACTGCTCTGCCTACTTGTGATCTCTGTCTGCAAATAAGTAAATAAAATCTTAAAATATATGTATATATATAAACATGGCCACAATGACCATGTCATTGTTTTTCTTGAAAAATATGTATGTAAAATCATCCGTGTCTGTTTAAAAGAATATAGCTAATGCAACAGAGCCATAAATATGGTCATTAAAAGGCATAAGAGATAAAGTAGGAAATAAAAGCGATAAGTATTAGCACAGAAGGGTGACCCAGGTATAAGCATAAGGTGACAAATTTTCAGAGCTGGAAGAAATCCTGGAAATCATCCTGCTCAGCCATTTAACTTTACAAAGGAGAACACTAAAACCCAGAGGAATGAATTGGCTTTTCAAGGACACACAGTAAAATAATAGTAAATTAGGCCTAGAACCTCATTCTTTTCTACCTACAAACTCTGCTCTTCAGCTCAGCCTGCTCCAAATGTTATTATTACTGCATTATGAAGTATCACTCAAAATACAGACTAAAAAGTATAGGGTAAAGACCCAGAACAAAGGAAAACTCAAAAGGTAATTAGTTTTATATGCCACTTTTGAAGTAAATTAAAATCAGAACGTTAATGTCTGTATCAGAACTCAACCCTGCTTCCCCAGTTTGAAATTCCCCCAACCACCTGAGTTTCTCAATGTAGGTAGAATTTTTTTTAAAGTGAAATTCAGTTGTATGAAAACACGCCTCCAACTTTAAACAGATGGGAATTTGTGGGGGTAATTACAGGTAATAGGCACAGTGTCCCCAAACCAAAAAACTCCGGCTTTGTAAGGACTTTAGAAGGCACTCCGGAGACAACAGAGCCAGAGCCAAGTCCTCCTGCAGAGGGCACCGGAGGACCAGGCAGGAAGAAGGCGCCGCGGTGGCGCAGTGCGTCACCCTGGAAGGGGAGCACCTTCTCTGTCAGGTTTTGAGAGAAAACCCAAGAACGCCTGGTGGTGAAGTTTCAGGCTGAGCGCCCCAGGCTGGCAAACTTTGATTCCACACACATCCTCTGCCCTGCAGGCTGGTTTGGGGAAAGTTTGTTACCTGTCTTTCATCAAACAACTGTCAACAGAGGCTGAGAATGTATTTTCTCTGAGTTGTGATAAACGGAACAAACAAGCAAAAGACTCATTAGAAAGTACTTTGAGCCATTCAGATTTTGAAGAATTTGCTTTGATGGCATTCTAAGGTGAAGAAAGGCAGTTAAGCTAATTTTCTCTGTAGCCAGAATGTGTTTCTTCTGCTTATCTTAAACTAGAAGTATTATCGCCTCATGGAGTTTGAGGAAGTAATTCAGGGAGAGGGAGCTGTGGGTCTGGAAGAGAGATGGGGTGGTAGGCAGATCCAGCAGATGGAGTGGACATGTTGCGGAGTGTAGCTCTGGGCAAGAGAGAGGAATGGAACAAAGGACACCTGGGCTCTGGAAATGGACCTACAGCTTGGCATGGTGGATGGAGGGCTGACCTCAGCTTATGTCACCCAGGTATCTGGGCCAGAGAGAAAACTGCTGCGTTAGGAATGAGAAGTGATCCCAAATCAAGTGTACTGAAGAAATACAATACCATGTTTTTCCAACTTGGACTCCGTGATATAGATGAAGGTGAATGAGACGTGAGAGGTCATGGTTCTGGATATCTCATTAGGCTCCCCCAAGTGAGGGTGGGGGTATATGCTGAGTCCTTCAGCAAGCGGGCAGATTTTCTTCAGGTGGGTGCTGAGTTCATGTTCATCAAGTGTCTCCTGAGCACTGGCAAGCCCTCTGAGAAAGGGCAAGTGATGGGGGAGCAGGTGGACGGCAACATACCCTCAGCTGTGTACCTGCTTCTCCCGAATCACTTCCTCCCGCACCTGTGCCTCTGCCCGGAGACCACAGTCCAGGAGAGGGATGAGGACGCCCTCCTGAGTGGAGGACAAGGTTGCCGAGGAGCTGGGGAGAACAGATCTATGTTTGTGTTATCGCTCTTTTTAGTGATTTGACTTGGCCAACGAGATTCGGTCTTCTTATACGCAAGATGAAATTCATTCATTCACCTTTTCATTCATTTAATACTTATTGAATGCCTATCATGTGCCAGGACCTATAGCAGGTGCTGGAAATGGTGGAGGGGGGACAAAACGGACAGGGTCCCTGTTCTGTGGGGCTTACAGTGTAGTAAAGGTGACATTACATAATCAGACAAACCACTCTTTCTATCACTGCTGTGATAGAAAACAAAAGATGCTGGAGCACCTGAGTGGCTCGGTTGGTTAAGCATCTGACTCTGGCTTTTGGATCAGGTCAGAATCTTGGGGTCCTGGGATTGAGCCCATGTCAGGCTCTGAACTCAGCATGGACTCTTCCTCTCGCTCTCTCTCCTTCTGGTCCTCCCCCTACCCGTACCCACTCTCTCATAAATAAATAAAATCTTTTTTAAAAAGTAAGTAAAGGATGTTATTAGTATATAACAAGTGAGCCTAAGGAGTGGGGTGGGGGGAGGAAAGGGGAAATGTTAGGTCAAGTGTTTAGCTAAACCCAGTAGGGCAGATGTGAGGACCGGTAACACAAGAGACTCTTCATGCAGAATCAATCTTTAAGAGCAACAGGCAACCTGACATACGAGGAGGACAGTCTGTGGTGAGGGTGTGGGAGCAGACTCTTTTCAGTCTAATTACTTAATAATTCTGTCTTCCCTGGTGGTCCATATGGTGGACAATGTTCAGTGACAAACTTCAAAAAGATTAAATTGACTTGACAAGTTTAGTTGCTGCTGTATTCGTGATTCATGTTCCTTTAAAAAACATGAATCACAAATACAGCAGCAACTAAACTTGGCAAGTCAAACTGGTGGAAATGCAAGCTGGTGCAGCCACTCTGGAAAACAGCATGGAGGTTCCTCAAAATGTTGAAAATAGAACTGCCCTATGACCCAGCAATTGCACTACTGGGTATTTACCCTAAAGATACAAATGTAGTGATCCAGAGGGGCACATGCACCCGAATGTTTATAGCAGCAATGTCCACAATAGCCAAACTATGGAAAGAACCTAGATGTCCATCAACAGATGAATGGATCAAGAAGATGTGGTATATATACACAATGGAATACTATGCAGCCATCAAAAGAAATGAAATCTTGCCATTTGCGACAACATGGATGGAACTAGAGCGTATCATGCTTAGCGAAATAAGTCAAGCAGAGAAAGACAACTATCATATGATCTCCCTGATATGAGGAAGTGGTGATGCAACATGGGGGCTGAAGTGGGTAGAAGAATAAATGAAACAAGATGGGATTGGGAGGGAGACAAACCATAAGTGACTCTTAATCTCACAAAACAAACTGAGGGTTGCTGGGGGGAGGGGGTTTGGGAGAAGGGGGTGGGATTATGGACATTGGGGAGGGTATGTGCTTTGGTGAGTGCTGTGAAGTGTGTAAACCTGGCGATTCACAGACCTGTACCCCTGGGGATAAAAATATATGTTTATAAAAAATAAAAAATTAATTAAAAAAATATTTTATTTTATTTATGGATTTGATAGAGAAAGAGAGAGAGAGAGCATAAGCAGGGGGAATAGCAAGCAGAGGCAGAGGGAGAAGCAGAGGGAGCCTGACGAGGGGCTCGATCCCAGAACCCTGGGATCATGACCTGAGCCGAAGGCAGCTGCTTAACCAACTGAGCCATCCAGGTCCCCCTCATGTTATTAATTTTGTGACTTTCAGACTTTTCTACATTTATTCTTTGTTACATATCATTGATTGTGGAGGTTAGAGCTGAAGAGAGTTAGAAATCATCTCTTCTTAGCTCTTCATTTTACAGTGAGGCCCAGAGAGAGTCATATGCCTTGACCAAGGTCATATGGCTATTATGAGACAGAGATGATGTTCAGTCCCAGGAAATCTCATCTCCAGCTGTTGGGTTACTCCCCTATTCAACCCTCGCTCCTCAGGTCCAAGCCCGCCTACTCGGTTGGCTATACTATTATTGTTAAACCATAAAGATTGTGGGATGACTGATTCCCACCTCAAAATTCTCTTCACTTAGCTGAAATCACCCAAATACAAAAAGCAATTTGCCATCCTAAGAGCTAAGAAGAGCCCAGATGTGTGGATACTTAATGGCTGTTTCTCCTTTTGGAGCATGGAGTTCAGAGGAGCAGTTAATACTCTCTAGAAAATCTGGAGTTCCTAAAAACAAAAACAAAAACACTAAAAACTGGGGCATCTGGGTGGCTCAGTGGGTTAAAGCCTCTGTCCTCCGCTCAGGTCATGATCCCAGGGTCCCGCATAGGGCTGTCTGCTCAGCAGGGAGCCTGCTTCCTCCTCTCTCTCTCTGCCTGCCTCTCTGCCTGCTTGTGCTGTCAAATAAATAAATAAATAAAAGTAAAAAAAAAAAAACCAAAAAACACTGAAAACTAAAAGACATGGGTCACTTTCATTCTCTTATCGCCCCATTACGTAACCTAAGTGGAACTCTGTTTAGAGGAGTGTTCCATCCACCTGCGTGTTGCTAAGGGCCCTTCTGACATCTTCGGCTTCTAATTCCTCGTGGCCTCCTTCCCCCTCTGGGCTCCTGGCTGTTGGCCTCCCCCCTGCAGTCCTCTTGGAGGACTCCAGCCCTTCTCCGGTTGAATGTGCCTGTGAAAACTGCAGCATCTCGCCAATTCCAACTCCCTAAACCCAGAGTGGGGGCAGAGACTGTACACTTGTAACCGGCCCCTGGGGACACTGAGCCTGCTGCACGTCTGACTGTGCTGAGTACCAAATGTCAATCCTTCTGAGAACTCTTGTCTCTTCGTCATGTAAAAATACATCCATATGCACTTAAGGGGGCTTTCTCCTGCACTGTAAACCATTGCCTGAGTGAAGACAGTTTCTCTCTGTTCATCTTTGGCTTTGTTTCCTACTCAAGCTTCAGACCTGCATATTCAAATACCTCTTGGGTGTCTCAGTGTGGATCCTACCGGCTTCTTGGCAGGACAAGGGCAACACTTTACTCACTGTCCTCTAAGTAGCCCCTTCCTGGCGGATCACTTGCAGAAAGATATCACGAAGAGGTAGAATTTCAGTTCAATGTCCACCAGCTCCCCAGTGCCCTAAATGCACCCCTAAAACATGCTGAATGTTTGTTGATTTGGCAAAATTGAGGCTATTACTTTGAGGCCATTGCAAATGGAAAAAAGCAAAAATCTGGCTTGGAAGCATTCTCTCACATTTGCTTGTATCATAAAAGGAACTGTCAAGGCAGCGAGCTGCTTATGGTTAGACAGGAACTGGTTCCTATAAAACAGATTTTCAAGAACTTACCTTCCATTTGGTGGCTTCCATTTGGTGGCTCCATTTAAAGTTCCATTAAGCACATCAAAGAGGGAAGCCATCCATGAGTGTTTGTTCAGAGAGGACCCCGTAAAGAGTTGATCTTCTGTTTTCTCTGAAGCTCATAAGTTTATTTGGTGTCAGAGTTCTTGGCAAGAGGGATGTGGTCAGATAGCAGTTCCAGGAGTTTACTTGAGTCTCCTACTGGAGCGTTTGTTGTATACGGTTGTATTCAGTAAGAAAGGTTTTCATTTGGCTGATATTGTATATATTAGAATACTGGATATGTAACAAGGCACATATTTATATACATACATATACCTATATGTAGATAGATAGATAGATATACACTCATATATATGTACATACATCTGTGATGGTTGATTTTTATGTATCAGCCTGACTGGACCTTAAACCAGATGACAGGCTTTGGAATTTTTTCTGTGCCACTTTTTTTTTTTTTTAAATTAGTATGGTAGAACATAGTGATTCATCGGTTGCGTATAACACCCAATGCTCATTCTATCATGTGCCTTCCTTAATACCCTTCACCCAATTACCCCACCTCTCCCATCCCCTCCCCTCCAGCAGCCCTCAATTTGTTTCTTTTTGTTTCTTTTTTTTTAAGATTTTATTTATTTATTTGACAGAGAGAGATCACAAGTAGGCAGAGAGAGAGATGGGGGAGACGCAGGCTCCCTGCTGAGCAGAGAGCCCGATGTGGGGCTCGATCCCAGGACCCTGAGATCATGACCTGAGCTGAAGGCAGAGGCCCAACCCACTGAGCCACCCAGGTGCCCGCTCAGTTTGTTTCTTAGAGTTGAGAGTCTCTTCTTATCGTTTGCCCCTTTCTCTGTTTTCATTTTATTTTATTTTCCTTTCCTTTCCCCTATGTTCTTCTGCTTTGTTTTCTAAATTCCACATGAGTGAAATCATGTGGTATTTGTCTTTCTCTGACAGACCTAGTCATTCAGCCTAATACCCTCTAGATCCATCCACGTCGTTGCAAATTGCTGTGCCATTATTTCAGTAATCTCTCCATATCTGTTCTTGTATGGCAGAGTCTAGGAATTATCCATTTAGGTCGACCTAGGCTTTTCATGGGCTATGCTAGACATGTGTTCAGGGCCAAATGATGACACAAGGCGAAGAGTTGTCATTGCTACTTATTAAAGGAGAATTTGGAGGGGATGGAAGATGAGGACGGTGTTCATAGATGTTAACATTGATGCAGATCTATCACAGCTGCCTTGCAGGGTGTCCTCAGTACCCATCTCTTCCCACAGCAGCGCAATCACTGCAACATTGTCACAGAGAGCTTTCTAAAAATCAAGTCTAAGACTCCTTTGAATTCATTTGGCTTTCAACTACCTACCTGATGAAATTCAAAGTTCTTCACAGCATGGCCCCTCTCCTATCACTTGCTCCTCACCTTACCTTCTACTCAGTGCACATTCTACTTGTCTACAACTCCCCAAATGTCTATATTAGGAGTCTCTATACGATGTGCCTCCAAAACCTTTCCTAGGATTTGTCCCTGGACCTCAATTTACAGATCCTTTTCATAAACATAGATTATTATACTTATTGACATATGATGAAGAACCCCAAAATGGCTGGTTTTTGTTTAATATCTTGAACTGAAAAACATATTTTTAGGTTAGAAAGCTGCATTAAATTTGAGAGGGATGTCTAATAAAATAAATCATCTTTATATATAAAAGTATTCCTTTAATCGCTATTTCAGAAAAGAGAGTAGATCAATTGTAAAGTCTATTCATAGAAGGACGTTTTACCTATGAATTTAAGTTTGGAAAGGATTAAGAGTAATTAAATTCAGATTTTAAACATTTTTTTTTCCCCATGCTGGGCATGGAGTGTAATGCGGGGCTTGAACTCATGACCCTGAGATCAAGACCTGAGCTGAGATCAAGAGCTGGACATTTAATCGACTGAGCCACCCAGGTGTCCCTAAATATTTTTAAATTATATATATACTTAAAAGATTTTATTTATTTGACAGAGAGAGAGAGATAGAGACAGCACAAGCAGGGGAGTAGGAGAGGAAGAAGCAGGCTTCCCATTGAGCAGGGAGCCCCATGCCGGGCTCAATCCCAGGACCCTGGAATCATGACCTGAGCAGAAGGCGGATGCTTAATGACTGAGCCACCCAGGTGCCCCATTATTTTTTAATATCTTTAAAATATCTCTCCGTTCTCTTACTTAGACTTGAGAGGATTGATTAAATGAGTAATTGGGAGAAAGATTTACTGGCTTACAGCCAGTAAAAGGCTGACACATTCCAAATCTGTTGCTGGGAAACAGAAAGCTAGACATCACAGGCTTCTTGGGCAATCCTATCCGTTCCTTTCTCATGAAGCCCAACATGGGCTATGAGGTTCAGATATCTTGTCTTTATTTCTGCAGGTGCTGGGACTACCTTTAGGTCTTTACTCCACCACCACCTTTTAAGGGAGGCCTCAGGCAACTTATATAAAATTGCAATTTTTCTCCAACTTCTGATACTTCCTATTGCTCTCCCCTGTTTTATTATTTTTCTCTCTAGCTCTTACCCCAATCAAAAATACTACACATTTTACTTCTCTATTCCTCTTTCTTTTGCTCTAGAATATAAGTTCCAAGTGAGCAGGGATAGGGTCTTTTTTGTTCACTGCTGAATGTTTAGTGTCTACCACACAGTAGGCATGCAATAAATACGATGAGTGAAAGCCTATTTACTCTTCAAGAGTTCACTCAGGAGCCTAAACCTCTTCAGTGGTTCTTTTTCCTGATTTTCCCACTCACCTCCCGTATGTTCCTGTAGAACTTTGTCCTCCACCAGAGTAACGTCGTTATTGCTCTGACATTAAGGCTCACGTCTTCCTTTTGGAATTTATTAACTTCCAAGTGTTCAGAGATGACAGAGATGACATTTATTAACTTCCAGTGTTCAGAGATGACACACACATACAGGTTAGGAAAGATTTCACTGACAGCAAAAGTGTGAAAAAGATAGGATTTTAGTGAACTCTTAATCAGTTCAATGATTTAATAGGGAGCTGAGGTTCACAAAAACCAACCAGTAAAACAAATCACCCCGTTTGGTTTTAGACTGCATAAAGACAAGTTCCTACATGTTGACCTGGTCAAATCACCAATGGAATTTTGTGAATAGTTCGGGCTGCCACATTCAAGAGTGTCTGCAACACATTCAAGAGAGAGGAGACTGGAAATTATACTATTTGAAAGAACTGGGCATTGGGAAAGAGAATCGTAGGAGACGTAATAGATGCCTTCAATATCTGACCTGTCATATGGATGAGAAACTCTTCTTCTGTAGGGTCTTAAGAATAGTTGGAAATCTATTTTGGCCTAATAAAGGGGAGAAATTTTTAGCCTATTGGGGTGACCCAGGATGTTAAGTCCTTGAAGATTCTGATGCAGGCTGGGTTTAGTAGGGAAGTTATGGAAGTAGATCATAGCTTAGTGACAGCCACGACTGTCACTCTGGACTGAGTGGGAGGCTCCTGGTGAACGTTCTTTCTGCTCTTTCCAGCCTCCATTTCCATGCTGTTGGCACATGGCATTTTAGTTCACTGTGTTCTTTGTTTAAAGTGTCTATAATTTTTTTTTTTTTTTTTTTTTTGAGAGAGAGAGAAAGAGTGTTTGTGCCTGTGTGCACGCATGGCGGGGAGGGGCAGAGGGAAAAGGAGAGACTGTTAAGCAGGTTCCACGCCCAGGGCAGAGCATCTGCTGTGGGCTCCACCTCACTACCATGAGATCATGACCTGAGCCGAAATCAAGTCAGACGCTTAACCAACTGAGCCACCCAGGTGTCCCTATTTTGCACTTCAGTATTCTGATCATTCATTTGATTTTCACAGTGCTAGCAGTTGCAGAAAATTTGTAAATACTGGCTTGGTGCAGAGATGACTTTGTATTGTCGACCCTCTCCACTGCCTTTCATTCTGGTTCTAACATCTTGGACACATCCTCATGGCAGATGAATTAAGTGGCCTATAGAGAACAAAAAGCCAAATACAATGCTGGGAAAACAGGATTCTGACATTCCAGATGAAGAGACTGATGGTTAAATCTGGCGCTGCAGAGAGCTTTTGCCCAAATCCACACCTTCCTTGCAGAAAAGACTGCAGGGACTCTATACAAGGGGGAGGCCCATGCGAAGGCCTACTCCCAAATATGTATTCTTTAGGTCTTTGTTCTCTCTTCCCTTCTTCCTCTCCCAATCTTTTGCCCTCAGCACACAGAACAGAGTATCTGTGACTACTCATCATTAAGAAGCAGCACCATCACTATCAGCCATTTGGGGCTGTGGATAGTTGTCAAACACCTGGAGATTCTTGGATTCTTTTATTCTGTCTCCACCATTTAAACAGGATATTCTTTTGCTACTGTTTACCTAGGATGTCTATACCCTGATTTAGACTCTTCTGGCACAAGGTAGGTGCTCAATAAACATTCATTACTGAATAAATGCCAGCTACTTACTTTCTTAGTTCCAGTTACTATTATCTCTGGCCTGGATTCCTGCAGACCTCTTCGGTGGTCTTTCTTGTAGTCTTGACCCTTCTCCAGTCAGTTCACCACGAAGGCAGCAAGAAAGATCTTAAGATGCTAGTCTGATCATTTCATTTCCATGTGGAAATTTCATTTCATTTCCTTGTGGCATGGAAACTCCTCTGTAGCTCTATGGATAAACTCCTTACTTACCATAGTAACAAGAGCCCTCCACAATGCCTACCTTCTCTTTGAGCCTTCCTGACCTTTTCACTGTCTGGTCACAGGCCCACAGGCTTCACAACTTGCCATCTTTTAGTCTGTGCCAGTTATCCCTCCCCAGTTTCCATTCCCTTCTCCAGAGTTTGCCAACACTCTGGATTGGGGTGAAGCTCTTCTGGTGTGTTTCCATGGCCCTCTCTCCTGTTCCTATAAGGGTGATCATCAGACCGTAACCTTCCTGAGCTGCAACGCAAATCATGTTAATTTCAGCACAATGTCTGGCCAACAGTAAAGGCTCACTGAATGTCTACAGAAAGCAGTGAACGTTTCCTGCAAGTTTGTGCCTGTTTTATAGGACTCTGCTGGCCCTTCTTAAAGGCCTTAGGGAGGCCCTTCCTAAGACACAGCACAAATATGTGACGTGGGTGGCAGGTGAAGAGTCAAGTGAACAGAAGTTTATTTCTTGCTCTACCATTAAGAAAAAATGCTTTACAGGAGGACAGGATAATTAAAATTTTAAAAGTCCCCCCTAACTTGGACAAAGAATAACTTATATTTTGCCTAATTTTGTTAATAATTTATCATTGTTTTTATGACATACTGTCATTCATATGTATGATTTCCTGATCAAGATCTAACTTGCACAAAATACGAAAATGATAATTTATGTACTTTCACATTACTTCCACACATTAAAAACAGAAACTAGGCGTTGTAAAGCTTATGCCGTTTATCATGGAATATCGGTAAGTATTTCGTATCTGGAAGATCTATATTCAAGGGCTCTGTAAGCTACTTATTAGTTGTATGATTTGGAAGAAGTTCCCTAGATAGGTGAGTGTATCTCCCATTGTACCTGGCACTTAGTAGGACCTGAATCGTTCCCCCTCACTTGTGGTTTTAAAGAAACCTGAGAATATAGAGGTTCATGAGGACACAATGTTTCCTTCTGCTTTTGAAATAAAAGGGAGGCATTAATTTCTTGATTCCGTTTCACTTGGATAAAACAGCTTCTTTTTAAAAAAATATTTATTTGAGAAAGAAAGTGAGAGAGGTGTGCGGTGTGTGCGGTGGGGGGAAGGGGAAAGGAGTGGGAGAGCGAGAATCTAAAGCAAGCCCACACCCAGCACAGAGCCTGAGGCTGGGATCCATCTCATGACCCTGAGATCATGACCTGAGTGGAAATCAAGTCGGACGCTTAACTGACTAAGCCAACCAGGTGCCCCCAAACAGCCACCTTTTTTCTTAGCAATAGATAATTCTTAAGTTATAATAATTACCATTACTTTTAAAGAAATGTAATTTTATGTCACTGATATGCAGACCTTTCCTCTTTGGCATTTTTTAAAGAAAAAAAAGGATTTTTAAAATATTAAACACATAAAACACAAACCAGTAACTACAAAGTCCCAATGAATCCTGAAAATTTATTACTTGGGAGAATATCAGAGATCAATCCTTTGTTTTATAGCTCATGATAATAATCAGAAAATATACATTTTGAAATGAAAGTTGAAAAAAGAATAATTACATATAATACATATTACAGATATTTTATTGGTACATAAGCAAAGCAGTACTAAAAGCATATTTATGTGTCCACAGTAGTGAATGTGGCAATTTTCTGTTTAAAGCTGCAGCAACTCAAATCCTCCTTGGGTCAATAAAGAAAGACAGATTGGAAATATATTTAGGGCTATCACCATGTCTGGCTGTAAACCTATTTTTTAATCTTTCCCTCCCCCCCATATATATATGTATATACTTTATTGCCTTTATATTTCTGCTGGTTTAATATAATTAGTATACTAAATAGTTATCTGCATTTATTTGGTTTCTAAAAATATATAAAATGCATTGGAATAGAGCTCCTGCAGCTTTCAAGCAGTCAAGTGTCTGGGCATCGAAAGCTTATTCTGGAAATGTAAAGCAGCAATACTGAATAAATAGTGATTGTTTTGTCTCCTCCACACAGCTGATGGCCTTCACCCAAAACTTAAAAATACTGTAGCAAATAGTATAAACATGCAAAAAAATGGACATAATATAAAAGTAATACTTATGAGCTAAATTTTAATACAATAGAGATTAATAAAGACAACTTTAGGTAGAAGAGGGATGGGAACACAGCATTGTTATCTACATATAAATTAAGGCCCAATTTTTCAAAGGCAATGCACACAGGGAAATGCCCATCTGCCCACATCCTTTGCACACCTGAAATCAAGAGTTTTTGTCTTTTCCATATAATTTCCACAATCCGTTATTATAGTTCTAACTTGGAGAGATGTTCACAGAAATGGCTTTAAAGGTAGTTTCTTTACTCGAAAGACCATTTTTCTCTTATTCACAAAGAAAATGTCCTTTTAATGCAGATACAAAATTTATTTATGCTCTGGAAGCAAGTTCTTTATTTGTTTTTCTTAAACACTATGAATAATCACATTTCACACCATAAATTCTGTATTTTTGCTGTTTTAGCTCAATTTTGTGATTAATTTGAACTATGGGAATTGATGATTACTTCAGGAATGACTGAGGGACTTAAATGGGTAATTTCTATTAATACCAACCGAAGTCCCACATATAAATTCCCTGTGCATCAGGACAAAAATCATGCTAATAAATCAAAACACTCATTGAAAAAAAAAAAAAAAGCTCATAGAAAAAAACAAACAAACTGAGGAAGCCCACTATGGATCATTCTCTGAGGATGCTAGACACAATGCTATTTCAAATCATTCCTTGGTAAGAAAAAAAAAATTCTCTTCTAATGTAGTTAATACTTAAAGGAAATTATAATGAAACAACTTGCAGAATAATAATAACAACAATTAAAAAACCCTTTAATCTAGTTTAGTATTTAGAACCTGAATATTCCCCCAGATGCAAAATTTTATATTTGGTATTTTTATATATCATTGCCCACTGTTCTTGCCCTGCCCCCCCCAGCCCTGAAATGTATCCAAAAGATGTGGCATTTACTCTAACTCCTCTGTGTTCACAATAGGAATAGACTATATTATTTTTAAGATGTTCTAAGGGAAATGGGTTTTCTTTCTTCTATTTTAAAAAGACTTAGAAAATATTTCTTAGAGATGTTCTTTCAGAAGTAATGTGACTGATTAAAAAGTATAGCTGCTCAGTATATTTATCAAATTCACATTTGTATATTCTTCGCCTCTAGGAAATAGTATTTCTATCTGTAATTAGGTCCATAAAGATTATTTGGCATTTGGAAATTCAGAGGAAGTTGTCACAACGCTGCCAGTCTTAAAGTTATTAGATTAATGTTGATAATAATTTACAACAATTAAGTTGGATATTGACTTTGTGTTTTTGACGGCATGCCAAGGCATCTTTGCAATTAAAAACTGCAATGTTTAATATATCTTCAGTTTAACATTTTGATTTAAATAGAATGTGATTGATTTATAAAAATGTTTTTCTTTGTGAATAAGATCTTAATTTCTCTGAATAACAATAACAAAATGACTCTTGGTATAGGATGGAACCCTTTAAAAATAAGGCATATATTGGGCATACATAAATCATGACCATCACAAAATCTATAAAGTATCTTATTTTTAATTCTAATTTTTAAATATATATAGATATGAAATAACTATTATAAATTGAGAACAAATCTGTATAAGTTGTAGTTATGTAGGTTATTCCTCAAGTTATTTGCAAAATAGTATCATGGCAAGGTCAATTTGATAACTCCAAGAACCCAAAGAAAATACTATCTTTAGTTGAGGTCTGCCATTTAGCTGGACTAGAAAAGGCAACTCTGCATTATTACCTTCAGTTTTCTAGAAGCTTCTATATATTTTCATAGCCATTCTTAAAATTTTTCATTGGAAACCTAAATGCAGCATTCTCAGCATTCACTTAAATAAGTCAAATGTGTTAAAACATCCAAAGTTGCCCTCATGC
Source organism: Mustela putorius furo (assembly GCF_011764305.1). Classification (NCBI taxonomy): domain Eukaryota; kingdom Metazoa; phylum Chordata; class Mammalia; order Carnivora; family Mustelidae; genus Mustela; species Mustela putorius. The sequence goes on along the minus strand of NW_025422368.1, from coordinate 22,663,826 downwards.
ATAAGATATGACTTACATCTTTTTATTGTTACCATGGCATTAATATACTAATCCACTTTTACTTTGTTGCATGAAAGTAATACAGAGAATACAGTTTCCTCAGAATTAAAAACTACTTTAAATTTCAGGTTAAGGTCTTACTTATGTTGTACCAAATTTTGATCAGAGGGAATGTAAAAATGGCAAAATGGTATCTGACCACATCCATCCAGATACTACTTGTGAATCTCAGTTAAGTCCCTATTCATGGGAGAGGTGTCGACTTATTTTTGGTTTTATAAATAAATAAGAAAATAGAGGTACAATTGGGAGACTCATATCCTGTAAAAGCCAAGCTCAGAAATGAAAAAAAAAATTTAACTTTATTTCCTTTGTAAAAAATACCTAACTCCAATGTACTTTCTATCTAAGTGATTGGAGAAATGGCGACAATCTATAAAGTACAGAGGAAATTATGTGTAAGCGGGAACTTACCCATGGGTGCTTACACCAACAGACTATACATACCTAAGTGGGTTAGTTTAAAGATCTATCACTTAAAGTAACCTTTCTGAAGCAGATCAACCAGATATCTCTTACTTACGTATCATGGCGACTCTGAGGATCCATGAGATTAAAACGATTAAGGCAGGGCAGGAACAAAACACATAATTTATTAGGAAACCCCATGCCTGTTTGGACAGATGATCTACCAACTACACTTCTGTTTAAAGTGTCTGAAGTACCGCAAATCTTTTAAACCTACAATTTACTCTTTTGGGTATGTGGTCATTCATATGCTGGAAATACTGTAAAGAAAAGATCCAAGTCCAGATGAAAACTAAAACCTGAATTATTTTGTCTAATGAGGCAATGGCTAAGAGACGTACACAAGCTAAACACAAGTGGGTTCCTCTGGAGTTAGGGCAGACGCTGGAGCTCCCTATGGCACTCGCAGAGCTGTAGGCCAGCAGGTACGGATGGACACTGGTGGCGTGCACACAGTCATAGTCACACAATTCAGAATGTAACTCAGTCACAGGATAAGTAGTAACAAAAAATATGAAAACAACAACATTCACCCACTAATCGGTTATATGGAATAAATTAAACTAAGTCAGTCACATATTTCTCTTCGCTCTTAAGTCATGGTTTTATTTACGTATACGCACAGCAGAATACTTTCCTAACTCTCTCAAAATGCTACAAATAAAAATGAAGGCTTTGCATTACAGCTGCTGGACAAACACGTCAACACTGTCGATGTGTGTGAAAACACAGTTTCTTTGTTCTTTAGCATCAGTGCACAGGGTATGGCTCCGAGTGGTATGCAATTTAGGACAGAAAAAAGAGACGGTGGCTTGTGAAATAGATCCTCTGTTCATCATTGGCACAAATCAAAGAAGGAATTCTTACTGTCCTTGGTACCTTTATCGGGTCTCTCCCCTAAAGACAGATAATGTTATACGTAGATGCCCTCAGGATTGAAACCAGACGAGATAGGATTCTGCAGAATACGAAGATTACTGGGGAGCTGCCGAGATGGACCAGGTCGCTTCAGGGACCCGGACTGGAAGGGTGCTTCTACACAGAAAACAAAGAAAACCATTTGGTGTACTCAGCAACCTGAAGTAGACAGCAACACGAAAAACTAGAACTTTTCCTGCTCTCAAGAGCCAAAGAGCAAACTGTAGAACTTGCTCCCCATGAGGTCTGGGATAAGAGGAGAAGACTCTTCTTGACCCTCTCTGTTGACACAAATAGTTTTCAGTGATTTCAACACCTTTTTAAAAAGGTGAGCATTCTCTTTCTCTTTCTTGGTTGTTCAGATGATACACATCTTTTAAATATCAGCACAGATTAATAATAAAGACTTCTAGGAGAGGAAGAAGGGGCATAAGGAACAGAAGCTAATAAAACTCAACAGACAATGGCTCATACATCTGGAAAAGGTTTCTTAAAGAAGCAGTTAAAACAATGACGTAAGATCTGGGGATTACATGCCCACCTATGTAAATCAACAACCTAGATATTATTGATTTTTCCCAGAAGCATGAAGCATGCCATTTTTTCTTTTAAGTGGCCTAGGCTTTGAACAGTAGGCTAACATTTTAACTGAATACAAGTAGTTCCTTTATAGCTAACCAGTGGGAATAAAGTAAAGAGAGCAGAATTCTCAACACCTTACCCCTTTCTATGTCTGCGTGTGAGGCATCTACTTCAATGGGCTCCGCGGGCAAAACAGTAACTTTTGTCCCCGTCTGTTGGATAAACTGCTGGAGGTTGACTTGCCGTAGCTCTTTAGTCAACTGCTCCAGTTCTTGTTCTTTGTCCTAGATGGAAGTTAAAATTTGTCTTTTTATTTGAAGAGTCACTCTTGGCCCTCTAAAGACATCCCGGTGATAGTCCATCTGCTTTAGGGGCTGGATGTGTGATCGTGCTTTCCCAAGAACACCGTTAGCAAACCCAGTCAATGTTGCCACAGTGGGCTAAAAAGAGGTCATTTCTGCTTTGGGGCACAGGCCAAAAAATAAGCAAATAAAGGACACAGCGTCTTTAGTCTGTCCTCTTTAAGGTGATGCTTTCCTCTGTTAGGAATACACTATGCACCTGATGAAATAAATCTATCTGTAAACTTTAATCAGTAAAATACTAGTTTTCGTCCATCCCAGTGTTTACGGCAATCTTGCTTTAAGTGTTCACAATTAAATTTCCTTAATGAGTTCATAGATGGCTGCAAAAATTAAAAGTCATTTGGTCCATGAGATTCAGAGAAGTTTTTGTTTTTGGTAAACTGTTTAACTTTTCATGGGATTCATCACTGAGATACATATTAGAGCATGAGGAAAGCAAGAGTCCCACAAGATTTTCGGTGTGGGGTTCTTAAGTCCTTGGCAAGGACAGGTATGAGAACTGAAGATCCTTAAAGAAAGGAGATCAAATTTGGACAGCTAGAAAGCTCAAAAAGCACAGAGAGGCATCCTGTGATTTGAATGGATGTTCTTTTTCCCTCTACTGCACCAGAGGAAAAAGTGGCAAGGCCTCACCCAGGCTGAGTGTATCTGAAGACTGGTAGGGGTAGGAAGAGATACCAGAAGTGAGTGGTTGTTTCCTCCACTTACTTTGAGTGTAGGGGGCACTAGAGATATGTTAGTTTGATTATGAGATACTTCCCAACGAGAATTACTAGCAATGACTATCATAAATTACTGTTTCCTGTAAATAATATCAAAGGCAACACAACTTCCAACTGTATCCTTTTTAAGGGTCAGAATGGATCCAAATAGTATAATACTGAAAAATCAGAGGTTAATAACCTTCTACTTTTATGGAATGAGAAATTCTTGATTTTCAAAATTTTGGTGGTAATTTTACCTCTTGACTATTGTTAGTGGCATAGAATAGAAATCATGTAAGTTCTTGAAACCTCAGCTTTTTCTGCTTATAGAACTGTTCACACTCTAAAGTAGCTCTGCTCAAGCTTCCATGTGCACTGGTACTATCTGGAGATACTTTCACAACAGAGATTCTGAATTTTTAACAAGCGTACCCTGAACTACATGCTTTGAAGAGCAAGCCTCTAAGCAGCACTGACCAATATAGCAACTACCAACGAGCACTTGAGATGTGGCCAAATGTAACCAAACCCCAAAATTTAAATTTAGTATTTAAAAATTTATTTAATATTAATATTTATTATGTTAAATATTATTTATATGTAGTATATTAAATATCCTCTTTGCAACTCCCCTAACATCACCATATTTTCAAGAATGGGTATCTGAGAAATACAAGTTGAGTGATGAGGATCTAATGGCAAAATATAAATGTTCTTGTATGTGAATCAGGAAGAGGGGAAAATCAGAGAGAAACTTTTGTGCCCCTCTCCTTAGGAAGGTAAGTAATATGGAGAAGAGAAGGGGTCTATTTACATCTTGGGAAAGATGGGGTGAACCACAATGGAGAAGTCAACTAAGCCGCCCAATCCTTGGTAAACCAATCTGCAGTAATCTCTTTTGGCTTTGATTTCCTTATCTCTAGGATGAGAGAAGGTCAGATTCACTATCTCATCATTAGTGTCCATTCCAGCTCTGAGATTCTATTCTCTGTATCCCATTACCTAATGTTACAACTGCCAGAGTAAGAGACCTCTTTCTGTGGAGCAAGAATCAGTTGTGGCTTTAGCGCTCCTGTTTGTTGTGGTCTCACATCTTAGCTTTGTCATAAGTCACAGAAATTCTATGAAACTTATACACCAAAGTAGGTTTCTAACTTTTTAATTTATTTGACAGACAGGACCACAAGTAGGCTGAGAAGCAGGCAGAGAGAGAGGAGGAAGCAGGCTCCCCGCTGAGCAGAGAGCTCGATGGGAGGTTCAATCCCAGGACCCTGGGATCATGACCTAAGCCTAAGGCAGAGGCTTTAACCCACTGAGCCACCTAGGTGCCCCAGTTTCTAACTTTAAATGTAAGAGAAAATGGACAATATTCAAGAAAATGCCAAGAATATATTAATTCTTTTAAACAGATGAAACCTTTCTATAGAAATGTTCTTACCTGTAATCGTTTGGTGGCTTGTCCAAGAGATCTTTCTACAGCTTTAATGCCATTTTCTAACCTCAGACTCTGTTGGCCTTGAATGTCGATTTCTCCCTTTACCTTACCAATCTTTCCTTTAACCTCTTCTTCATTGACTTGTGCCTCCTGAACTTCCCGTTGGAATTTTTCTGCTTCAAGACCACTTTCCATAGTCTGAATCTGAGCCAAATAGTCCTTTAATTTGCTCTCACATTCTGTTATTTTCTGTCTTATTTCTTGAAGTTGATCCTTCAGCTGTTTTTCATTTTCCTGTTCAATCTGCAATTCATTTTCCCAAAATTCTTCCTCTTCAATTTCGACATCATTTCTTTTGATCTTTTGTTCCAGGCGGACAATTTCCTCTTCAAGGTTAGAATTATATTTTTGCTCCCAAAATTGTATTTCAATTTCATTTGATTCTAGCTCTTTCTCAATGGATTGAAGCTTCTCTGTCTGCAACCGGATCAACTTCTTTAATTCATCTGCTGTTGTCTTGCAGTTGTTCAGCACCTTTTGCTTAAATTCAGTTTCTTTACCCTTTCCAAAAATGTCCATTAATCCTTTGGCACCTCCTGTAAATGTTAATGATTTCCTTTTAGGTTCTCTCCTTTTGATTGATTTGTCAATCTGAGGCCTCAGTTTAGCCAGTGGGGGCAAACTCTGCCTATATAAAGTTCTCTCCGGAATTCGAGCCACACTGTCTGAAGTGGGTCGCTCACTAAGAGATGGCCCCGTCCGACGTAAAATCAGCTGTACATCACTAGCATACTGCCCCCATTTGTTTAAGGATATGATAGGATTTTCATGAGGTGCTAAGTGTCTTTCAGTATCTCTCCATTTTTCTATAAGAGTGTACCTTCCTGTTCGACCTAGATAAAAAAGACAAGAATAAATTGTCAAAGTGGAATATGTGATAGCCAAAATGATGCAACAGAGGACACTATTTGATAACTGTGTCTTCTTGATTAGAAGCCAAGTCCAGTCCATGCTGCCTTTTAAACTTCTCTTGAAGACAAAAAAAAAAACCAAAAAAAAAAAACCCTTAAAAAACAAACAAAAAACCCAAAACCAAACCAAAAGCAACAAAACAAAACAACAACCACCACCAACTTCTCTTGAAGATATGTTAACAGTATAAAACTATGGCATGTGAATTACATATATCCATCTGATTTGCTTAGAAATTGAACTTTATACTTTAAACCTCCATGAGACTCTTACATTCTTATCAAATGCCCGATTGCCTAGACCTTCTTGTTTGGGGCAAGACCTCCAGCTCAAACAAAGGACGACACCAGAATGCCCCACTGGAAGCCATGAGGGCCTGGTCCCAGGAGCTAGGTAGAACTTCAAAACTTAATTTCCACTTCGTGAATCCCTTTGGTTTCTCTGCATGTTAAAACTCAGGGAGGTTGGAAGCCCCATTTTACTCCTGAAGGGAAGTATGGAGCCAATGGATAACTCAGCTCACAGGGGTCTGTACAGGTCTTTCCTCTGTCTTTGCATGAAGGCTTGGCCAACTCATAGCTCACACAGCTGGTATCTTTCTGAATACCTGTGGTAAATAAAAATCACCTCAGTGAAAATGATCCTTGAAAATAATTTTGTATAAAAATAGGAGCCCAAAGAGAAGTCTTCTACAGTTTTGGTAGTTGTTAACTTCAAAGATTCTTGTTTAAAAAAATAAAAAAATGCATAACTAATAAAAACAAAAATAATAAAAATCATATTTAAGTAGAAGTTATACTAAACCTAACTGGTAATTACAGAAGATCAAGTTTCAGAAGACAGTATGGTATCATTAACTTGAACACACTTCTTAAATATTTCACATTTAAAGTGGGTGGGTCAGATGGATTACATTTTGTTAAAAGTATCTGCTGGACACCTAAAAGTAAATAATTGTTACTTGTCTATTATATCTCAATAAAAAAGTCTCCATTACTACTTATCATTATTACAAGGAAGAAAATACTGATGCTGTCATCTTGCAATTACAACACTGATATATACAGCTATTGATTTATCCTCTTTTTAAATTTCATGAGCTTCTGAACCAATAGTAGTTATTTTCTCAGTTATCAGGTCAATAAATGCCGGTCTAGATACATATATATGCGAATATCTGTGTATGTAATTCAGAAGTAGTACATTAAGAGTGATATGGCTCTACATGAATGCATATGTTCTCATTTACAGAAACTGAATCTTGGGTACAGCTGACAAGTTGCAGCTTGTGAAGCAAACAGATCGGAGTTTTAATCCAGGGTTTTAATTACCTATTGGACAAACAGCCCAAGTTCCCTTCTAAAGTGGAGATACCACCAGTATCTCACAGGCTCTGAGAGCAAGAGTCAGGCATCATAAGGTCTATCACCATCACCTGGCCCATGGTAGGTATTCAATCAATACACAGTAGCCATTATTAATTTAAAGCACTGTTATTCAAGTAACAAGATGGCTGACCAGAAACCTCTCATAACCATAAGCTGACTTAAAAAAAATCCTCAAGCAACTTTTAGCAACTCCCAACAATATAACGCTGGAAAGAACAGCTCTGCAGTTGGAAGGCCTGTGTTCAAGTCTGGCTCTGCCAGCTAAGTAAATGACTTGCACAACTTATTAAATTTCCTTTGGCTTCCATTTTCTCATCTATAGGGTGAAAATAGTATTTTCTTACTGACAATGTTGTTGTGAGAGTCAAGTGAGATATAAAATATAAAATTATTTTCTAAAATTGAGTACTTCTATACAAATGTTAGTTGTTACTACTGTCAAAATATGTGGGCAGGGGCGCCTGGGTGGCTCAGTGGGTTAAAGCCTCTGCCTTCAGCTCAGGTCATGATCCCAGGTCCTGGGATCAGGCCCCACATCGGGCTCTCTGCTCAGCAGGGAGCCTGCTTCCTCCTCTCTCTCTGCCTGCTTCTCTGCCTACTTGTGATCTCTGTCTGTCAAATAAATACATAAAATCTTTAAAAAAAAATATGTGGGCAAACAAGGGGGAATGAGGAAGAAACCCTACATATAGTAGATTGACTTCTTGGAATAAAAAATATTTCTAGTTGATTTTTCAGGTTAAAAATTACTGTAACTACTCCAAGAAAAAACACATGACAAATCTGCAAGGTTAAAACTGTTCCATGTGTACACACTGCTTCAAAGAACACAGCACTTTGTGTTCTTGGCTTTGCTGCCTATCAACTACTTTTAGAATCTCTTCTCTGGAGCTTTGTGTCCTCATCGGTAATGTGAGGGGTTAGAATAGATCAACAGAGCCTTCTCTTAATTCTCTACGAGGCCAATGGAGCATCTTAAAAAAGAAAATGGAATCATTACATTAGATGAGTTATATTAACAATTTAAAAAACCCCAATTTAGCCATAATTAAATATGAAGCTGATTTTTCCAATGCTTAATGGTACTGCTGCCCTAGGAAAGTATCTTAGTAGAAGATTATTTAGAATTGCTTCTACTGCCAGTTTTCCCTTTTTGTTAAATAACACATATTTAGTGCAATTAGGCAAAAAGAAAAAAAAATCCTATCCAGCAATATAAAAAAGCTTTTATAAAACATAAATGAATTAATAGCTTTGATTTTATTATAAAAATTAGGTTTTAGATAGGTTATGTAAAAGCTAAATCCCATAATCATTATTCTTAATACTATGCTTGGCAAGGCCCTAAAGATCCTATTTCATTTGGAGATTCAAATTCCTCCGGCAAAACTCCTTTTCAATGCATTTTATTAAATGGATACATGTAGTTATACCTGGCACACTATCTTGATAGACCCCTAAGAATAACAAAAAGGAGTATCTATCCATACCCACCTATCTACATATCTGCAGCATTTGTACTTAAGGCTATTTGCACTACCTAGAAATGTATGCCATGTAAGTAATGGTACAAATATAAAATACTGACTATACTTTTGAATAGTTGAAGCAATTGTGTGATCTCAAGGATCATTAACCTCATATAATAAGGAAAATCACATAAAGAGACTTTAACACATTAGTGGAATCTTACTGGATGACTGACAAAAGGAAATAGGGTAACAGATTACTCTGACTCAATTTAAAGAAGAATAGTATGTGTAACTAGAGTATTATGAAGTTTTTGAAAATATACACCAAAACTCAAATACGGGTCACCCAAAAACATTACGCCCTTATTTCAACCACTCTTTCAATAGGGCAAACTTTTTTAAAAAATAATTTTGGGAAATTTCTTAGAGCCATAGAACAAAATCATGATTTAAAAGTCACATCTTGTTATTTATTCAATAAATCTATACTGAACACCAAATATCTGTCAGAAATAATGTTAGGCCCTGGGGGTTCTATTAATCATCAACCCTCTTGATAAGATTTAGTTTTAACTTACATTTGTTTTTTTCTTCAGCTTCAAATACTTATTACCCAAAGATGAATACTGTACATTATTCAAAAGAATATGACAATATGACAGAGAGTTTGCATTAATCTCTTATGAATTTATGCTAACATATCCTCCTGTTTCTGGACATATTAGAAGTAGTAACAGGTCATTCTTAATCATGAAAAATCTATCTAAGCACACTGAGCTTTTCTGATAACAGATACTTTGCTCCTTGAGCTATATAAACATTTTGGATTCTTATATAGACTCCAGTAAACATAACTAATCCTTCTCACTTGATCTTAGCCAAAAGGCTGAGAAGCGATATAACTAATCCTTCTCATAAAGACTTAGAATTCTTACAAGGAATTTTGATCACTGTAAAAGAAATTACATTGTATCATTTTATAGTCTGTTAAATGGTTTTGATGCTTACACATATATATGTATATAAAAATAAAAAATATATTAAAAATAAAAATATATAATATATATGTAATCCTAATTGGTTTTATGAGATAGGCAGTATAGCTTTATGATCCTCAACTCACTAGTGAAGAAATCAAAGCTTAAAGAATTTAAAGCAATCTTCCAAACACATCCAACTATCCTGCAAATTTATCAATGAATTTTCTATAAGTCCTGAATGTAGCAATTAAGATAACTTTTAACCATGGAATGTTCATTTCATGATGACAGTGTCAGAATGTAAATATCTCTGAGTATAATCTATCAGCCAGCTGTGTACAACTCTTAGCTAAATCATTTACAGTTTATTTTCCCAGTGTGTTGATGAGTCACAGGATTATAATGTAGTCACAGAATTACTGCATATTATTTTAGGAACTATGTAAGATTATATGATAAGTTTACTACTATTAAAAAATAATGAAAACATAAAATTTATTGATTTCATAATGATTATTATTTACTTTGCCTATATTTGCTAGGCACTATGCTACTTACTTTGCATAAATAATATTAACCAAAATAACAGCTAGCACTTATCACTATAGACCAGTAAGATTTGGAGGATATTTTGTTAATATAGAATAATCTAACCCATCCTGTCTGATGCATGCTATGAATTACATGTTTTCACATTAATTAATGTTTTATGTAGAAAATCCAAAAGGTATTTAAAAGTATGAATGATTACATTATTGTTATAAATATCAAAACTGTAAAACATGATCTTGGCTATAAAAAAGCAGTATATCTGGGCGCCTGGGTGGCTCAGTGGGTTAAGCCGCTGCCTTCGGCTCAGGTCATGATCTCAGAGTGCTGGGATCGAGTCCCGCATCGGGCTCTCTGCTCAGCAGGGAGCCTGCTTCCCTCTCTCTCTCTCCGCCTCCCTCTCTGTCTACTTGTGATTTCTCTCTGTCAAATAAATAAATAAAATCTTTAAAAAAAAAAAAAAAAAAAAAAAAAAAAAAAAAAAAAGCAGTATATCTTACTATTAAGTGTTTTTATTTCTTATTTCAATATAATTCAATCAATAACTATATTTCTTAACAGATGTCCACTGAGATTACAGGGGGTATAACCAACAGAGTATAATAGTAGTTAAGAGCAGGGTTCTTGAGTCAGACTATTGGTTTGGATCCCAGTACCCTCCTTACTAGCTACAGGAGCTTGTGCAGGTTTATCTGATATCTGTGCCTTAGCCTGATCATCTCTAAAGTAGAGATAATAACAGTGCTTTCCTCATAAGACTGTTATGAGGATTAAATGGTGTGGACCATTTAATTCACAATCCAGTAAATACAAAATGATGCTTTAAAACTATCAAGAATTACGGAGAGTAAAATCTTTTTTTAAAAGCTCATCTAGAGGTATATACAAAGTGCTGCTCATAGTGATTACTCTTAGGAGATAGGGTCATTTTTTTCTGCTTTACTCAAAACAGTCTACAATGAATAGTATTATTTTGTAAACAGATACAGTATCAATACATTTGTAAATTTCTAAAATTGATAATTTATGCATAAATTAAGAGTTAAATGTGGCAATAAAAATATTTTCCTTATCTTCTAAAGGATCATATAATTCTAGAGATGGATGAAACATTAGGTGGTCACTCAGCTCAGTCTGTAATTTATAGGAAAAAAAACTTCAAAAAATTCATTTATTTATGCACAAATATGTAGTGAATGTCTGTTACTTAGGCATGGTTTTAAACTATGAGAATAGATAGTAACAAAACAGTAGTAAGCAATATACAACACACAAAAAGTAAATGTAGGTCTACTGTCCATTATGCAACAGTTTTAAGGCCAGATATGCTAAAAATTCAGAACTTTCTGGATTTTAGAAAGGCAACATAGTGCTATCCTATATGTCTGTAATCAAACATATTAAAAGGTATAAAGTAAAATGTATCAATGTTCACATCAAATGGAATAAATATAAATTAAAAACAGCCTCATATCAAAGCAGAGCAGTTTTTACTATCAAATGAGTTCAAGACATTCCAATCACAGCTAACTTCAAATGAAGTATGATAAACTTCAGGCTTTCAGAAATGTTTAGATTTGAAAATGCATATATTATATGTAATGTCAGGAATGACAGGTGCTTTAGAGAACACTAGAGTATGGCAGATAAAGAGTATATGAGTGTATAAGCATGTGTGTGTGCATGTGTATATGTACATGTGGTCAGGGACATTTTTTGTGAGAAGATGAGATTTAAACAGAGATCCAAGGGAATGAATTATGAAAAGACCTGGGTGCAGAGTATTCTCAGCAGAGAAAAGAGATGAAAAGACTGAGGCAGAGATGTCTTTGGTGTGTATAAGAAGGGACAGTCAAAAGTAAGTGGTACGAGATAAGGTCAGACTGGTAAGGAGATGAAGTATGGATTCATGAGAGTCCTGAAGACCATTATACATATGGACTTTGGAATTTTCTAATATGAAACCACTGTGGATGGGAGGAGGTTTGAGCAGAGGAGTGATATGACTCATATTTTAAAAGTATTACTTTAAAGATAGATACATACAAGATAGATACATCTGCCTTTAAAGGCAGATACACACACACAATGGAATATTACTCAGCCATAAACAAGAATGAAATCTTGCTGTTTGCAATGACATGGATGGAACTAAAGAGAATTATGATAAGTGAAGTTTGCCAGAGAAAGACAAATGCCATATGATTTCACTCATGTGGAATTTAAGAAATAAAACAAATGAGCGTAGGGTGGAAAAAAGAGAGAGGCAAACCAAGAAACACACTCTTAACTACAGAGAACAAACTGCTGGTTACTGGAGGGGAGGGGGGTGGGGGATGGGGAATAGATGATGGGGTTTAAGGAGTGCACCTGAGTACCAGGTGTTGCATGTAAATGATGAATCACTGAGTTGTATATCTGAAACTAATATTATACTGTATGTTAACTAACTGGAATTTAAGTAAAAACTTTTTAAAAGTATTAACTTTGAAGGAAAACTGTAGAGAATAGGCTGGGGGGGACCAAGATGATGCAGGGAGATGAGCTGAAGGCCACTGCAAAAATCTACATGAGAACGGATGGTGGCTTACATCAACGTGTTAACAGGGGCTGTGATGAGAAACAAGATTTTGCATATATACTGAAGGTAGTACAGATAGGATTTGTTGATGGAATGGTTGTGAGATATTAGAACAAGAAAAGAAATGAAGATCACACAAAAGTTTTAATTAAAAGAAAAGAATTTTCATTTGCTGAGATAAGGAGAAGGAAGAAATTTGAGGGTAGGCAATAGTTGAGATACAGACACTGGAAGTCTGAGATAGCAATTAGTTATCTTCTAGAACTGTTTACAATATCGATTAACCACTAGCCACATGTAAATTTTACGTAAAAATTCATTTCCTCAGTCATACGAGCCACATTTTCAAGTACTCAGTAGCTGCATGTGGCTGGTGGTTACCCCACTGGACAGCACAGATGGAGACCACTACCATCCTTGCAGAAAGTTCTACTGGACAACACTGCTTTAGAAACTACGTTTTACTGATTACTTACTTTAGGCAAAGCAATGGTGTAAGATGGATAAGAAGCAGGACCCCTATGTCAGAGGGACTTCCAGAGAAAAGAAGTAAGTATTAAATAGTTAAACTAGAATTAAGTATAAAATGTGCTTGTTTGAAAACTGATTTTTAGGGTGCCTGGGTGTCTCAGTCGGTCAAGCGTCTGCCTTCAGCACAGGTCATGATCCCAGGGTCCTGGGATAGAAGCCCCATGTTGGGCTTTCTGCTCAGCAGGGAGTCTGCTACTCCCTCTGCCTGCCACTACCCCTGCTTGTGCTCTCTCTCTCTGTCAAATAAATAAAGTCTTTAAAAAAAAAATAGAAAACTTACTTTCTTGGGGCCACTCATATGAAACATGGCTTTTAAGGAACAGTCCACTTCACCTTGGACCCCAGCCCCAACCAATTGTATCTATTAAATGCTAACTCTGATCCCAGGACAAGGAGATACGGGAACAAGATCACAAGAAGTGAGAACAGAGAAAAATTCTGAAACTTCGTACTTTAAATGGTACCAGGCAAAAAAGGAGTATGAATCAGAAAACCTTCCCCTCAGTCTCCTTGATTTCTTCCTCCTCTTTTCCTCTCTAATCTTTTGTTAGCCATACTCTACTTAAGTTCTAAGCTACCTGAGGGCAGAAATACATTCTTTTCATATTTGGGGAATATTGTAAAAGCAAATGCATTTTCTGGACTATAACTTGAAACAGATGAACAGTCAAAGGCTTTCTGTTTCACATACAGATTTGAGAAGCAGTTTGAACTGTGAAATAATGGCATTTCTGGGATAGTCTATGGGAGAAACAAGACAAAATACTAGAAAGTGGGAATGTGTCAAAAGCCCAGCATATATAGTGACCAAACACACAGTGCATGGCAGGGTGGTTTAGCTACTTCATGCCACTTAAAGGGTTTCAATTATGTTTTTGTTATTCTGTCTCATAATTTGCATGTGTTCTATTTCTACCACCTAAATATAACCTGTCAAGGTAGTCAAAGATGAGAGTAGAAAGGATTTCTTTCCATATTATTGGATTAGATACTAGATACTAGATATAGATACATTCAGCTGTTACCAAATTATGTTCTGTCTTTAGCTGTTTTCTAATTCGATTCCATTGATTAAAAGCACTGAGTCAAAAAATGTTCACTGCCATATATATTTGCAGATTGTTAACTTATGTAAATATTTTTACATCTTGGTGGTTTCCTTAGAGAAATTTTAGCTTTCCAGGAAAATCCCTCACAATCCCTAATCAAGAGTATATCTTTGATGCTTTCACCCCATGCACCAAAAGTGTGGATTTAAACCCACGAAGGTATTCTACAAGTTGCTTCATTATAAATTTTTTAGAAACATCTGCAGCTTGGTCAGTCAGTCAATACTCTGCTAATAGGATAAACTTTTATTGTGTTCAGCCACAGAAATTCTGGGGTTGGATGTCACAGCATTAATTTTTCCTAACAGCCCCCTTATTATTTCTTACAGAGGAAATAAGGTCAACATGCTATAAAACTCTCATTTAATGTTTAAACTTTGAATACCAATAACTCACATTACAAGATAGAGAAATATATAAGTACACATCAGGAGCATATTACATTTGATGCTGAGAAAGTCTGACGGCACCAGAAAAGCAAGAGTCAACCATCCTCAGCTGGCTGCCAGCTGAGCCATCTCTCAGATGAATTCTGAATTCCATCAAGTATTTATGATACAGAAAAAGAGTTGTTTAGCCAAGTTTGGAGATATACCATAAAAGCTCTGTATTCAAGTTGTCAATTTTTCAAAAACAGGTCTGGACTGAGTTAACAGACAGCAAAAATTGAGGTAGATTCAGTTAAAACTTTTAGCTTGTTCACAAGCAAGTTCAGAATACTATTTAGTCCAAATGGACAAACACACACCTTGTACATCTGGACACTTTCCCCTTGAAATTATGTGCAGAAAATGTGGAGGCCAGATGGACAGATGAAGCTAGGTGCACCCCTCAGCCTCCCTGTATAATACATTTATGTTCTTTTAAACCACTGCCCTTGGTTTGAGTCTCAAATATAACAAAGAAAGTTAGATTTGACAATTGCTAATTTTAGAGTTTTTACTAAGCGGAAAGAACCCAAAGATGAGTATTTTTTTTAAAGATTTTATTTATTTATTTGACCGAGAGAGATCACAAGTAGGCAGAGAGGCAGGCAGAGGGAGAGGGGGGAAGCAGGCTCCCCAATGAGCAGAGAGCCCAATGCGGCGCTCGATCCCAGGACCCTGAGATCCTAACCTGAGCCAAAAGCAGAGACTTAACCCACTGAGCCACCCAGGCACCCCCAAAGATGAATATTTTTATTTAAATAAATTATGTGGGGCTTTCCCCCCCTGATTTGTTGATTCTTCTCAGCAGTCACTGAAGTATATTTAAAAATCTCCCCTGAGAGTGTTAGGTTTCTCTTTCTAGTTCCATTGGTTTTACTTTAATATATAAGTATATTTAAAGATTTTATTTATTTATTTGACAGAGAGAGGGAGAGAGAGAATATGCACAGAGGTAGAAGCAGACTCCCTACTGAGCAGAGAGTCCATCCCAGGACCTTGAGATCATGACCAGAGCCAAAGGCAGACACTTAACTGACTGAGCCACCCAGGTGCCTGATTACATTTAAGGGAATTAACTTGTTGTATATAAGTTTACAATCTTTTATCTTCCTTTGAATTAAGCCTTATGTATGCTAATATAGTAGTCTCTTCTTTGTATTGCCCTCTGTCTTAAAGCTATTTTTAAAATAGTAATACGCCTACATGACTTTATTTTGGTTAGTATTTAATTGGGTCTTGAGACAAAATACCTCTCAGTTCTTATGTTTTACCTTTTTTTTTTCTTTAATTTTTTAATTTTTATTATGAAGTACGGCTGGTATACAATGTTTTATCAGTTTCAGTCAACACAGTGATTTGATTCTGTGTATTATTCCCTGCTCACCACAGTAAGTATAGTTACCATCTGTCACTGTACAATGTACTTAAAATATTATTGACTATCTTGATTATCTACTTTTTATCACTGTGACTTATTTTACAACTGGAATTTTCTACCTCTTAATCCCCTTTACCTACTTGGCCAATCCCCACAACACCTTCTCTCTGACAACCACCAGTTTTTCTCTGTATTTGAAAGTCTGTTTTTGTGTTTTGCTTTGTTTTTCAGATTCTATGTATCAGTGAAATCATTTGGTATTTGTCTTTACTGTTTGACTTATTTCATTAATACCTTCTAGGTCTATCCATGTTGTTGCAAATGACAAGATCTTATTCTTTTTTGTGGCTGAGTAATATCTTGTTACATACACAGACACACACTCTGTTCTCCATTTATATACATCTGTATACACACACGTATATGTACACACACACACACACACACACACTACTTTATCCACTCATGTACTGGTGGTCACTTAGATTGCTCCTGTGTTCTGGCTATTATAAATAATCCTACAACAAACATAGGGTGCATTCATCTTTTCAAATTAGTGGTTTCATTTCTTCGATAAATACCCAGAAGTGGAATTACTGAATCATGATATTTCTACTTTTAATTTTTTGAGGAAACTCCATGTTGTTTTCCACAGTGGCTGCACCAATTTACATTCCCACAAACAGTGCACAAGGAGTCCTCTTTTTTGCCACATCCGCGTTATTTCTTGTCTTTTTGATACTAACCATTCTGACTGGTGTAAAGTGATATCTCATTGTAGTTCTGACTTGCATTTTCCTGATGATTAGTGATGTTGAATGTCTTTTTATGTGTCTGTTGGCCATCTGTGTTACCTTCTATGGAGAAATGTCTATTCAGGTTCTCTGCCCATTTTTAAGAAGATTTTCTTTTGGTGGTGAGTTGTATGTATTTTTAATATATTTTGTATATTAACCCCTTATCAAATGCATCAGTTGCAAATATCTTCTCCCATTCAGTAGGTTGTCTATTCATTTTGTTGATGGTTTCCTTTGCTGTGGAAAAGCTTATTTTGGTGTAGTGTGTGTTTGTGTGTCCTTTATTTCTCTTGCCTGAGGAGAATACCCATAAATATGTTACTAAGGTCAATGTCCAAAACTCCTTTTAGGAGTTTTATGGTTTTGGGTTTCACATGTAGGTCTTTAATCTACCTTGGGGGGAAAAAAACCCACCATGAGCTTATTATTGTGTGTTGTCTAAGAAAATGGCCCATTTTAATTTCCTTGCATATAGTTGTCCAGTTTTTTCAACACTATTGAAGATACTACCTTTCCTCATTGTATATTCTTGCCTCCCTGTCATAGATTAATCGACTATGTAACTGTGGGTTTATTTCTGGGCTCTCTATCTTGTTGTGATGATCTCTAATAGTACCATACTGTTTTAATTATTATGAACTCTGTAATGTATCTTGAAATCTGGGATTGTAAAACCTCCAGCTTTATTGTTCTTTCTCAAGACTGCTTTAGCTATTCAAGATCTCTTGTGCTTCCATACAAATTTTAGACTTACTTGTTCTAGTTCTGAGAAAAGTACTATTTGTATTTTGATAGTGATTGTACTGAATCTATAAATTGCTTTGGACCATATGGACATTTTAACAATGTCAACTCTTCCAATCCATGATTATGGTCCATCTTTACATTTATTTGTATTTCCTTCAATTTTTTTGATCAAAGTCTTAGAGTTTTTAGAGTATAGGTCTTTCAGCTCCTTTAATTTATTCTTATTTTATTCTTTTTGGTGCTACTATAAATGGGATTATCTTAATTTCTCTTCCTGCTACTTCATTATTAATGTATAGAAAGATAGCAGTTTTCTATACATTAATTCTGCATTCTGCAACCATACTGAATTCACTTGTTAGTTCTAACGGATTTTTAGTGGAGTCTTTAGGGTTTTCTATATGTAGTTACGATGTGATCTGCAAATAGTGAGTTCTACTTCTTCCTTATGAATGTGGATGCCTTTTGTTCCTTTTTCTTTTCTGATTGCTGTGGCTAGGACTTCTAGTACTATGTTGAATAGAAGTGGTGAGAGTAAACATGTCTAATATTAGAAGAAAAGCTTTCAATTTTTCACCACTGAGCATGATGTTAGCTATGGGTTTTTCATATATGGCCTATTTTAAAAAAGGATTTTATTTATTTATTTGATAGAGAGTGAGAGAGAGAATGACAGGGAAGAGGGTCAGAGGGAGAAGCAGACTCCCCATGGAGCCAGGAACCCGATGCAGGACTCGATCCCAAGGTTCCAGGATCATGACCTGAGCCGAAGGCAGTCACCTAACCAACTGAGCCACCCAGGTGCCCCCATATATGGCCTTTATTATGTTGAGGTATGCTCCCTTTAAGCCCTCTACTGAGAGTTTTTTTTATCATAGACAGATGTATTTTGTCAAGTGTTTTTTCTGCATCTATTGACACACTTATATTTTTTTTATCCTCCCTCCTGTTAATACGAGGTATCACATTGATTCATTTGTGAATAATGAACCATCCTTGCATTCCTGAAATAAATCCCACTTGGTGGTGTTGAATGACCCTCTTAATGTATTGCTGAATTCAGTTTGCTAATGCTCTGTTGAGGATTTTTACATCTATGTTCATCAGGGATACTGGCTTGTAGTTTTCTTTTCTTTGTAGTGTTTGTCTGGTTTTGCTACTAAGGTAATAAAGGCTGGCCTTGTTGAATGAATTTGAAAGCTTTTCTTCCTCTTCTTTTTTTCAGAATAGTTTGAGAAGAACAGGTATTAGCTCTTTAAATGTTTGGTAGAATTCACCGATGAAGACAACTGGTCCTGGACTTTCATTTGTTGGGAATTTTTTTTTATTACCAGTTCAATTTTCTTACCAGTAATGTATTTCTTCAGGTTTTCTATTTCTTTCTGATTCAATTTTGAAAGATTTTATGTTTCTAAAGATTTATCCCCATTTCTTCTAGGTTGTCCAATTTGTTGCCATCTAATTTTTCACTGTATTCTCATAATCTTTTGTATTTCTGTGGTGTCAGTTATTATTTCTCCTCTTTCATTTCAGACTTTTATTTATAAATACATACATACATAATTTTATTTACTTTCTCTCATTTTTTTTTTTTCCAGAATCTGGCTAATGATTTGACTATTTGATCTTTTCAAAGAACCAGCTCTTATTCTCATTAATTTTTTTTTGGTCTCTATTTCACTTATTGCCACACTAATTTTTATTACTTCATTCCTTCTACTAACTTTGAGCTTTGTTTATTTGTTTTCCTAGGTCCTTTAGTTGTAAGTTAGATTGAGATTTTTCTTATTTCTTGAGGTAGGCCTATATTAGTATAAATATCCCTCTTAGAACTGCTTTTGCTGTGTCCCAAAGATAATGAACAGTTGTGTTTCCATTTTCATTTGTCTCCATGAATTTTTTTTTTTTAATTTCCTCTTCAATTCTTTACTGACCCACTGGTTGTGTAGTCCCCATGTGTTTGTGTTTGGGTTTTTCCAGTTTTTTTTTTCCTTGTAATTAATTTCTAGTTTCATACTGTTATATTCAGAAAAGATGCTTAATATGATCTTAATCTTGTTAAATTTATTGAGATTTGTTTTGTGACCTAAGGTGATCTATCCTAGAGAATATTTCATGCTCATTTGAAAAGAATGTGTATTCTACTGTTTTTGGGTAGTATATTCTGTATATATTTGTGAAGTCCATCTGGCTGAATGTATGGTTCAAAGCCAGTTTTCTTATTTTCTGTCTGGGTGGTCTATACATTGATATAAATGAGGTGTTAAAGTCCCCTATGGTTATTGTATTACTGCGAATTTCTCCCTTTAAATGTGTTAATACTTGCTTTTGGATTGAACCCTTTTAATCATTATATAATGACTTTATCTTTTTTTAAAATTATTATTTTTAAAATTAATTTGTTTTAGCATAACAGTATTCATTATTTTTTCACCACACCCAGTGCTCCATGCAATCCATGCCCTCTATAATACATACCACCTGGTACCCCAACCTCCCACCCCCCTGCCACTTCAAACCCCTCAGAATGTTTTTCAGAGTCCATAGTCTCTCATGATTCACCTCCCCTTCCAATTTCCCCCAACTCCCTTCTCCTAACTCCCCATGTCCTCCATGCTATTTGTTATGCTCCACAAATAAGTGAAACCATATGACAATTGACTCTCTCTGCATGACTTATTTCATTCAGCATAATCTCTTCGAGTCCCGTCCATGTTGCTACAAAAGTTGGGTATTCATCATTTCTGATGGAGGCATAGTACTCCATAGTGTATATGGACCACATCTTCCTTATCCATTCGTCCGTTTAGGGCATCTTGGCTCTTTCCATAGTTTGGCGACCATGGCCATTGCTGCTATAAACATTGGGGTACAGATGGCCCTTCTTTTCATGACATCTGTATCTTTGGGGTAAATACCCAGGAGTGCAATTGCAGGGTCATAGGGAAGTTCTATTTTTAATTTCTTGAGGAATCTCCACACTGTTCTCCAAAGAGGCTGCACCAACTTGCATTCCCACCAACAGCGTAAGAGAGTTCCCCTTTCTCCACATCCCCTCCAACACATGTTGTTTCCTATCTTGTTAACTTTGGTCATGTTCATCATCACTAGCCCTCAGGGAGATTCAAATTAAAGCCACATTGAGATATCATCACCTTACACCAGTTAGAATGGCCTTTGTCTTTTATTACAGTCATTGTTTTAATATCTATTTTGTCTGATGTAAGTATTGCCTCTAAACCTTTTCTTTTTCCACCTCCATTTCCATGGATTATCTTTTTCTATCCTTCACTTTCAGTCTATAAGTGTCTTCTGTCATGAATTTTTCTCTTATAGGCAAGATGGGTCTCGTTTGTTTATTCTTTTTAAATCCATTTTTTTGGGCACCTGGGTGGCTCAGTGGGTTAAGCCTCTGCCTTCGGCTCAGGTCATGATCTCAGGTTCCTGGGATCGAGTCTCGCACTGGGTTCTCTGCTTGGCAGGGAGCCTGCTTCTTCCTCTCTCTCTCTCCCTGCCTGCCTCTCTGCCTACTTGTGATCTCTCTCTGTCAAATAAATAAATAAAATCTTTAAAAAAAAAAAAAGAAAAAAAAAGAAAACATTTTAGTTCCACAAATCATTGTTTAGGATAAACAACAGTAGAAAAGAAGGCAGTGCAGACTCTAGTCTGAAGGTCAGTAAAATCTGGGGGGAGACAGAGAATAAGTGTGTTTATAGATTTTATTTAAGCACGGGGGAATAGTAATAAGTAAAAGTGTACCTGCAAGCTGTATTATGGAACCAAATAAACAAAAAAATAGAAATCTATATTTAATACAAACAACCATAAACCACAAGAGGAAGTATAAACCACTTTATCGCAGATTCTCAGAAAGTCCACTTACCTATTGCTTGAGCTAAGGCTATTACAACCTCCTGGCAAGTTGTAACTTCGGTGACCCCACAAACAATCCTCTGAACTCCATCCACCCATACTTTAAGTTCCATGGTGTAGCAGCCAGTCACCTAAGGGCCCTGAGACTGGTCATCAAGGTGTCAGGTCATGTCGCTGGCTATGGAAATATGGGGAAGGCAGAGTCTTGTGTAGTCAGCTAAAAAGAAGAAAAAACATTTTTAATAAAACGAGTCTTTAAATTTCTTTTACTAAGTATTATGTGAAATAAATTCTAATATCTCATAATCCTACCACCATTAATGACCATGTACATACTTACTTTATAGAACTGTATTTGGTAGCATGAATACAACTATAGTCACCTATTCATGATAGTGACTCATATTATTATAATTTTCATAATTATAATTTTCATCATAAAGTAACTCTAAGAAATCAAAAAGTAACTCTAAGAAATCTTACTTACTTGACTAAGCCCTACTGCTCAACATATAAGCTATTCCTTTCTTAAAAAAAAAACAAAACTCATTAGGATCATTTGTAAGGTTAAAAAACAGCTTTTGTCATTTTTTGAAAAATAAACCAGTTGAACCAGTTTCCATAGCCTTGCGAGCATCTGTAAATGTATCTTCACGACTCCACTGCATTCCTTGGTTTCATGTGTCCCTTGCCTCCCTCCCTTCCCCGAAGGACTGAGAGTGGGGTCTTCAACACTCAAACGCCAACACCAACCACAGCATAAGGCACAAGTGTGCAGAAAGCAGATGATGGAAATTAATTTCTTTATTGACTGACAACTTCCCCATGAATGAACTGCTTGTCCTTTTCTCATTTATTTAACTGGGGTTTGACAGTATTCTTAAATTACAAGAGTTATTCTAATAATATAAACCTCAACTTTTTGTTACACTTGCTGTTTCCCCATTGTTTGATTTTTTTCTTTAAAGCTGCATTATATATATGTCTTTCACATTCTCACACAATCAAACCAAATGCCTTGATTTCTTGTATTGATTAGACTGTTATTATTAACTGGTTAAAAATCAATTGTACATAATTCTTTTTCCTGTAGGTTTTTAAAATCTCAGCTCTTCCTGTGTTAAAACTAATCAATCAATGATTTGTCTACTGTCTTATGATTCTATTTTCTTATTGGTTTTGAAAAGAATGCTAAAGTTTATGAGATGCAATAAACATTGATTTAATTAAAATGATTTAAATTTATTTAAAGGTTGATGATGGAACTGGTGTTTCAGGATCAATGACTTATTGAAAAGCTTATTTTAAAAACACTAAAAACATGTCTAGTAAAAGAGTATAATATAGTCCTTGTGCATTTTCTTAAAAGACCTAAGATAGTTCTAGGCCACCCGTCACCTGGATATATAAGTCAGAACACACATGAGTGAAGGAGAATAAACCTATTGCTCTCTCTAGAGAAGGTACAAAAATACTTTTTTTCATGCTGAAAACAAGGGAAAGGATGGACCGTTTCCCAGTGTGTTGATTTGGCTCCTTCTGCCTCCACACTGAAGTGCCAAGGTGGTTTCATAAACCCCCTGTATGCCCAGAAGAAGAGCCACTTGCCTCTTGACACACTAATTTCCACAACTGTGTTCCTCAGTTATGAAATCCCACAAGAGGCTAAAGTTTCTGGGGTGTGAGGGCGGGGGGGGAGGGGATGCTCCAACTTTATTTGTAAGAAATCTTGCAAATAAAGTTAAACAAATTTTCTTTTTACAGTTCTAGTACTCTGAGCATTTAATAGGCACACTTGAAATTCCAAATGAGAGGTTTATATATGCTACTGTCCCCAATCCATTTAAAGACCATTTAAGGAAAGGAAACAGTCAGAATCTGACTCCTCAGATTCCTGCTGGAAATGCTCCTCTCTTAAAATAAGAGATTTTTCCTTCTCCACCAGGTGCTCTATTTACTAAAAATAGAATATGTATTATTCTTTTTGGAATAAAATTAAGATTAAAAAATGGTCACACATTAATATATTGTATTAAATTAATATGTTAAAATTAAATTATTTTATTAAATAAAAAACTCAGCTGAGTTTAAAAAAACTAAGCTGAATTAAAATCTATTTAATACCTAGTCCATTGTTTTTCATTAAAAGATCTTAAACTTGGGAAACCTAGCAAGAAAGATCTCATTAAAGGCCTCCTCCCCCAAAAGAAACCTATCATTTAAAAGAAACTTATGAGGTCCATTTTTAAGTTTTATAAAGATTTTAGTACACCACCTCTTATTTTCTTATCTTGAATTATCATTGTTTTACCTCAAACTTTTAACCATTAAGTGAATACAAATGAACATAAAGCACATGCATATCTGTTAAATATTACAGAGTATAATAACGTTGTGGGAAAACATTGAGCATAAATAATATTGCTTAGTTGATATAAACTTGCAAGGTGTTTATCCTCTTGATCAGAGACTTCCTACCACGGCTCATCACAGAGAAGACCAGCATCTGCATTTTTCTTCTAACACCATTAATACTTTCAAACTGAA
Organism: Mustela putorius furo; assembly: GCF_011764305.1. Classification (NCBI taxonomy): domain Eukaryota; kingdom Metazoa; phylum Chordata; class Mammalia; order Carnivora; family Mustelidae; genus Mustela; species Mustela putorius. Next base: position 22,639,942 of record NW_025422368.1, on the reverse strand, counting down.
ATCCTTAAGGAAAGTAAAAAAGATGCCTTAATAGATCAGATCAATGAACCACATGGTCCAAGATTTTATTTCTAGCAGAGCCCGTTTTCCAAATATGGCTTCTGTCAAGTTTGGGGCTGTACTAACAATCATCCCCCTAGCTTCCCTCAAAATCGTGGTGTTATTCATGAAAGTCATTTGAAGAATCTGTCTTCTCGGTGGAAGCCCCTACTACTCCCTTCTGTGCTGTGGTCTAGAGCCCAACTCCCACATTTGCTCCCAGCCCCAGAACTAGACTAGAGGGAAAACGGAAGTCCTACACTGTAGGTGCGTATGGTGGACTGCTCATCATTGGGACTAAGGACTCAAGAAGCTAAGGGGCTTTGACATCTCAGTTGGAATTTGGAATAAATTTTTCCATGGAAACAATAATGTAGGTAGAAGTAAGGTTCTATTGCAAGGGTATTATTATAGTTGTTATTGTTTTTACCATAAGGTTTCTATATTCAAATCATTATTATTTTAACTATTATAATGAAAAATTAGGTTTATTCAGTAACATGTTACTGGGAACAAGTGTTCTTTAGTTAAAAACTATTTATTATCTTGAAAGCATATTGGAATTAAGCATCTACATTTGTGGAGACACACTCCCCCAAGAACAGTGCTTTAATGAAACAATTTTAGTCAATCCTCATTATTCATGGGTTCCTTATTTGTGAATTCACACACTCACTAAAATTTATTTGTAACTCCAAAATCAATATTTATGGCACTTTCAGAGTCATTCAAAGACATGTATACAGCTGTGAAAAATCTGAGTGGTCTGACCTACACATTTCCAGCTGAGGTCATAAAGAAGCATTATTCTGCCTTCTTGTTTCAGCTCTCATACTGTTGACAAGTTACCTCTTCCCAGTGTATTTCGTGCCATGTTTTGGCATTCTTGTAGTTTTTGTTGGTGATTTCACTGTTGAAAATGGCTCCCAAGCATAGTGCTGACATAAGTATAAGAAGGCTGTGATGTGACTTATGGAGAAAAGTATGTGTTGTTAGGTATGAATTATAGAGCTACTGGCTGTGAGTTTAATGTTAATGAATCAACGACGTGTGTCAAATAAGGTATTTTTTGACAGAAAAACACAGAAAACAAAGTGATGTATTGATCAGCCGATGAAACTGTTGTGACCAAGGGCTCTCACAAAAAACAAGAATTGACTGAAAGCTTTAAAATGATCTAACTTCCTTGTGATGCTACCATCAGGCTACTGCTAAGCAAACTGCATTACCCCCTGGACCCTAGACACAAACATACAGGTGGTTTAGTGCCAATTTTAACATTTCTTTCATGTCCAGTTTTGCTCAATATCTATGGTTATTGCATATTAAAGCATTCTTTATAGAAAGAGCCTACAGATAAAATGTGTTATAATAAAATCTTCACAATCAAACTAGCTATTTTAAATAAAACATTGATGCTAGCCACTAGTTCTTCTGGCACCGTACAGAGATTATGCACAATGAACACTGTATATTATGAAGAGTACTTACTAGAATAATCAGATACCCCAATTCTCTTTTGTACAGAAAGCTAGTTAAAAAATAAAATCTAGGGGTGCCCAGGTGGCTCAGTCAGTTGGGTGACAGACTCTTGGTTTTGCTCAGGTCATGATCTCGGGAGGTCATGGGATAGAGCCCTGTGCTGGGCTCGGTGCTCAGCGGGAAGTCTGCTTCTTTTTTCCCTTCACCCCTCCCCCTACCTGCATATATGCACTCTCTTTCTCCAATAAATTAATCTTTAAAGAAAAAAAACTAGAGGGAGTTTAGATTACCTCATTCTAAAACTAATTTTATGTGAGAAATGAAGTTATAGAGAACAACTATTATGAAGTAAAAAAGTATTAACTTTTTAATAATCAAATGGTGACTGAGGTAAGGAAAAAAATGGTACCTCTTGCCTGTGGGAGATGGAAAAGTAACCAAACATAAAAACAAATAACAACAACAGGAAAAAAACAACCTGGAGAACATGACAAGATGAAGCACAATGAGAGAGAAGGAGAGGGAGGGTGAAAACACATTAAGAAAGGAAAAAAGTGGGTAAGAAAACAGATTTCGTCTAGACAAATAACAGTTTCTGGAAAACTGCCTCAGATGCCAGTCATGGGTTGCTTGCTCCTCAACTGCAGTATTCAGCTGATGCATGTTTACAACACTCTGGTTCTGTATTTTGGAAACCCAGTTAAATGTTCGGTTGCTTGTAGCAAACCCATTATTTTGCTATAATACAGTCCTGTAAACTCTGTCACAGAAAGTAGGTTGTCATAAAAGGCACACAATGTTCAAAAGTGGACACTAAGGCAGAGGACTTCAGCGATATCAATCAAAGCCTCCCAAAATGAGATATTAAGAACAACAGTCCTGTGACATGCACCAAGGAAATAAGGCTCCCCAGTCTAACAATTCTGGGAAACATTTTTCAAAACACGTTGGCTCTGGGAGACCATGTGCAGCAGATACCTCACAGCAGAGAAACTGGTTAAACTCTGTTAAACTAGGACTCAGTGACATAGCACAGAGGATGAGATAGTGGCAAAGAGCCACAATGCGTACAACTACAGGATACAAATGACCAAATTCTGAAGACATGCTATATATAAAACAAGATTTCAGCTAGCCCTTTAATGTATTTTGCGACACCCACGAGTGGTGATAGAGACACTGTGTGAAGCTCACTTGTGGGAACAGTAGAGTACAAATGAGAACGTTTAATAGCTTTTCTCTTTTTCTTATATCAAGTCTTAATTGCCACAATTAAGCTATGCCTTCTAAAGATGGGTTTTGTATTTTTCTTATTAGTCATAGAATTTTTTGATAGTATGTTTTTAAAAGTTCACAATGCTAAGCAATATTTGCACATTAATTATTAAATCCAGTAAACCCATGCTCTTTCCTTTACTATTCATCATCCTCAGGTCACAGCATTTAAACATATGCAGTGAAACATTTCCCAAATTTAATATGTTCAAGTGACGATTCTGCAATTATGGCAATGAAAGGCATGAATACTTACTCTCTGCTAAGCATGGAGTATTGTATCTCACTTATTCCTCACGATACAATTCAGTGGGTTAGGTATCATTAGCCTTATTTTAAAAAGAAAAGTGACTCTCAGTTTAAATAACTCTCACAAGGTCAGAAACCTAGGAATTTAGGGGCATATATTCTAAATTGGGATGAGTAAAGAAATTAAAGCATGAATAAGGCACACTTCTCTAAAAGGAGTCAATGTACCCAAATAAATGTTTTTAAAATGCTCTAAGTTACACTAAGAAATCTCACCTACCATCACTTGAAAATTTACTTTTATTAATAACCAATGATCAGACAACATGTATAAATTTTCCATTCTAGAAGAAAGAAAAGAGTAAACCAACTAAATCATGTTGAGAAACTACAGTTTTAATTCAGAGAACCTATAATAAATAACTGCACATGTCAGCAAAATGAGTGTCTCATGATCAGGTTCATTTTCAGTACTAACAAACTATTTCTCCAGTTTTTGAAAATTACATCCAGATTTATTTTTACAGAGTCTAAAATAAATATGTCTGCATATTTATGATAATTTTTAACTCTTGACTTAAATACAAACCAAAGCTTCTAAGAGATTGCTGGCATTTTCTTTAAGTTTATACCATTAAAAACTACTTTTTGGAAAGAGCCATTTTTTCAAGGTAACACTGATTAGTGGAAACAGAATGTACCAAGGTTCAAATCCTGAGTCTATTACTTACTGTATGACTTAAGTCAAGACACAGAACTTTTCAAGAGGCATTTGTGAGAAATGAAATATCTTTTAAAAATGTATTTAGTGGGGCGCCTGGGTGGCTCAGTGGGTTAAGCCGCTGCCTTCGGCTCAGGACATGATCTCAGGGTCCTGGGATCGAGCCCCACATCGGGCTCTCTGCTCAGCAGGAAGCCTGCTTCCTCCCTCTCTCTCTCTGCCTGCTTCTCCGTCTACTTGTGATTTCTCTCTGTCAAATAAATAAAATCTTAAAAAAAAAAAAAATGATCTTAAAAAAAAAAAAATAAAAAAAAAAAATAAAAATGTATTTAGTGCAGGGCTTAGCACAATATATGAATTCAACAAAAGTTAATTCTGTGAATGGAAATAAAAATTGTAACTTTCAAAATTAGAAACTTCTTTATCATATGAAAAATCAACACAAAAACAAAATTTCAGGAATACTATTTTAATAAGAGCATCTTAAAATAAAGTCATTTTAGTTTATTACAGCATGTACCTTAAGAGCAGCCAACATTCTAGAAGTTTTTAAATCAAGACTAGAAATGATAATTGGGATTAGCATCCATATTAAGAAATTTCAAATGCATCTGGTATAAATATGACACAAATCAAGCTAAAGTTACTGGTATAAAAATACTGATCCTGCTATTAAGACCTAGCTTTCTATCCTTAAAAATGTAAAACTTTACAATGAATATAGGTAGTAATTTTAGTTTTTTATTTAGCACCAAATTTGGTGCTATAAGAGCCATTGCCCTCAGCTGAGTTTCTTATTCTAAGCCCCCCTCCAGACAGCTTATTGACAATATTTTTCTAAATCGTAAGGTTAAACCCGTAACTATGACTTTGAAATGGAAACTTCTCCCATACACAGAGGTGTTAACCAAATGCTCATAAATGAGTATCAAAAATCTTTTGGGAGTACAGTACTTCACCAGACTGATTTCTGAACTAATAATTTAGGTAAAATTTGATCTATTAATTAAAGCTCCCAGTAGGAATACAGCATTTCTATGTAAGTATAATTTTAAGAGGAAGCAAAATCTGTACAACTGCCCATTTTAGAGAACAAAGCGATGTGTTTCCAGTAACCAAGGATAGTGTCAAAAGCAAACTCTGCTTCTAAATAATTCCTTCTACCAGTCTAATATACAACACTATCAATAAGTAATTTCTTGCTCAGAATGGTTACCATTCGTACATTCTAATATCCCATGGACACAAGGCCATGTTTATTAGACTGAATTCTTCTTTGACTTCTTGTTGACAGAACATTACTAAATCAAGTATTCTGCTTGGGAATTTAACTTGGAACATCATACCCTGAAAAGGATCACAGGAGAAGAAGATACAGAGAGGACAGGGAGCCATGAAACAATGGCTTTCCATTGTCTCCATAAAAGTGATGGAAATGAATGAAGGCCAACACACAGAAACATACAATTTGATATAGGTCAAGTCCTCTGATGGCCCCTATGGCCATCATTGTAAGCCAATTCCTTGTGGTCACAGTTTCTCTAGTGGTAGTAGCCCCGAGTCAACTTTAACTTCCACACAAGTACCCATTAGATCCCAGCACATGCCTCTTTTATTCCTTCCTTTCTACCATTCCATCCTTACCATATTCTTCTTCCCAAGGCAAAAGCCAATCAACAGTATGGAGGTTCCTATAAAAGTTGAAAATAGAGCTACCCTATGACCCAGCAATCACACTACTAGGTATTTACCCTAAAGATACAAATGTAGTGATCCAAGGGGTACATGCACCCGAATGTTTATAGCAGCCATGTCCACAATAGTTAAACTATGGAAAGAACCTAGATGTCTATGAACAGATGAATGGATAAAGAAGATGTGGTGTATATATATACAATGAAATACTATGCAGCCATCAAAAACCCCTGAAATCTTGCCATTTTCAATGACACGGATGGAACTAGAGGGTATTATGCTAAGTGAAATAAGTCAATCAGAGAAAGATAATTATCATATGATCTCTCTGATATGAGGAGTTTGAGAGGCAGGCAGACAAACCATAACAGACTCTTTATCTCAGGAAACAAACTGAGGGTTGCTGGGGGGTGGGGTGGGAAGGGAAAAGGTGGTGGGTTATGAACACTGGGGAGGGTGTGTGCTACGGTGAGTGCTGTGAACTGTGTAAGACTGATGATTCACAGACCTGTACCTGTGAAGCAAATAATACATAATATGTTAATAATAAAAAGCCAACCAACAACACACCAAAATATACTTGGCTCTACCTGGCAAAAGTTGTAGCAAGGGAGTTGTGGATTCCTCGTACTGGAGAAACTGGAGGGACAGGCACAAGATGGCATTTTCGCTCTAGGTAAAGGTCAATCATTTCATAGAATTCACCAAAACCAAATGGATAAGATATCTTGCCTTTCAGAGCTAGCAACTCATTGGCTATCAACTTGTATAATCATTTTACTTAACATAGAAGACTGAGGCCTGGTCAAATTGCATCATTTGATCAAGATCACATGGATACAAGTTAGCCAATATGGAATAATACCAGATAATTCTGAAAACAGATATTAAATATATTTACAAATATTGAAATAAATTAAGTGTCCAATATAGAAGCTGTTGAAGGACTTGTTCCTATAAAGAATTCTAGCTAAAATAGACCATAAAATGGGGGTTACCACTGATATAAGAGGAGTATGAAAAAACCATGTGTTGCTGTTCTTGCTAATTTTGTTACATGTTTATGGAAGACAGAACAGTGGGGGACCTTACAAACTTAGTTTTATTGGCACAAAATCTCTTAAGAAATATAAAAATAATATACCAGTGGGTTCCATTTCTTGCTGTAGTATTATAAAAAAGGAAAATAAAAAGCCATCTGCTTTGCACTTATATCTTCTGTTAGGGTCCCAGTCTACTTTGTGGCCAGTTAGAGGCAGTTGGAGGCATGTGTATGGTGCCAAGATCTGGGAGAGCTTAACTCCTATTAGAGCTCCAAGGCCTGGCATGAGGGATCCCATTCTCAAAGTCTTTTTTTTTTCCCCCATTCTCAAAGTCTTAATGCAAAAAACCCCTGAACTATGGCCTTAAGCAAATTTGTGGCTTTCACTATAGTGCTATTTCAAGGTTCTCATCCATAATCATTAGAAAACTGGCAGGGAGCAATGTTATAATGCACTTTAAAATATTACTGAACACTTGGTTACATTTTAAATGACAGACGTAAGTGCACACACATATGTGATATTTCTCCTTGAGCAGATGCACTTTAGTATTTTCATTGTAAACCAACCCTTCAAACAAAAACATACTTTGTTATTTGTGAAACAATAAGAATAAATAGCTAATATAGACTGAGCTCTTACTTTGCAATAGATGAAATGTTAACTATTATATTTAATCCATTCAATACCCATCTATATCTCTATGTGACATGAATTATTTTGATACAAATGAGGAAATGGGGGTATAGAGAAATTAGTAACTCGCCCAGAATCACTCAGCCAGCAAGTGGTAGATCTAACTCTGATAATGCTCATAATTACTGAAAAGTTACTTATATTTATGAAATAGAGTTATTAGTAAAGTTTGCCAGGACTCTGTAATCACCAGTCCTGGCTCAGGACAGAAAGTAATCAAGTAGATGTGACCATAGGACACAGAAATTCTAGTACTACTAAGCTAATGATATATTCGGTCTAATTATTGCCACAGAGCTGAGAAGCAAGGAGCTGGTGTTCAATAATCACATCAAACTTAGGAAGGAAAACATGACTCCAGATTCCTGCTGGAAATGCTCCTCCTGCCTCTCCCTTGTCTAGGTGGAGCAGGAATAGAGCTAGGGTCTAAATCCAAGTGTTATCAGACCCCCAAAGCACAAGTTCTTTATTAAAACAAAGGATCTGCAGGGCATAATCGTTTTCTTCTTCACATCTGAATAGATGTGGGCATTTCATGAGTGAGTGTTATCCTTCTGAGTGATAGCAAATTATGTTGTGACCTTATGATCATCATTCAGGTATAATGAACCCATTTTCTGAATTTAGTATTTATGACCTCCTGTGATGAAACCCACTGTTTTACTTAATATGGGATAAAAATAAATTTATTTTTTATTCATGAAATCAAGATCACTACAGACTTATTCATATTTTTATAAATACTGAGCCCATCAAGTATGACAAAGAAACTCATTTTTATATTTGCAATGAAATAAGTGTAAACTTTTCAACAATTTTAACTTATGGTTATAATGGTAACTTTAAATAGCCAAACTTTCTATGTCAAAACACATTTTTTGAAGGTATAGGAAATTAGTATTTCTAAGCTAAATTAGTATATAAACACTTGAAAGCCAAAATAAAAGAATTTGGGGAATAAATGTTACTGAAATTAATATATGCAGTTTAAAAAAAGAAAATTTGAGTGCCTGACTCCTGGGTCAAAGTAGTTGCCAGACTATTAAACTTGTACTAACTTCAATGTGAAGATTTAAATAACACAGTATATAAAGTGGAACGGTTCAAATATTTCCCCAAATTTCATTACTATACTTACTCAGCTGGTAAAGTACTAAATGCTTTCAGGGCATGGGAACCAGAAATTATATTTGGCAAAACTAAACATGTATGATCCCTAAGTATCTTTGTTAAAGTAGAATTACTTCAATTCAAAGAAGATTTAAAAAGTATGAACAACTGTGAAAAGGCATTTTCCTATAATCCTTGAGTTAAGAAGAACTTTGCTAATTCTATTTATTTCCTTAAGAAAAATCTAATTTAATTAAATAATTAAATTCTTAGATAATCTGCAGAAATAGGAACATCTTTTGGTGATATTTTCAAGTGACAGATATTTTCCACTGCAGAAAAATTTTATTTTATTTTTTTTAAAGATTTTATTTATTTATTTGACAGAGAGATCACAAGTAGGCAGAGGGGCAGGCAGAGAGAGAGGGAAGCGGACTCCCTGCTGGGCAGAGAGCCCAGGGACTCGATCCCAGGACCCTGAGATCATGACCTGAGCCGAAGGCAGAGGCTTTAACCCACTGAGCCACCCAGGCGCCCCACTGCAGCAAAACTTTAATAGAGAGGTTAATTATTCAGTGTAATGTAACATATAATGCTATTGTTCCAAATTGCCACAGTTTATTCCTCATAATATCTTCAGATGCCATTCTCTTTAAAGGATACAATGTGCTGCTCTGCATTTAGGTGGGGGGCGAGTTTTGGACTTCAAATAATCTAGGAAGTGTTGTACTGTTTTGCGGTCATTCAGCATTATTGGAGAAGATAGCTGCTAAGTTTGAGATGTGTGCTGTGACATTTCGGGGCAAAAGGCTTGGTACTTATTGTAAATATTAACAGTGATGCTGACTGAAATGGTATTCTACTTACAATATTCTATTTAAAGTACTGGGCTTAGGCCGAGTCCCTGCCCTTTACTGAAACCAGCAGAGCCAGGGGAAGATGGCTGTGACCTGTCAGTCAGGAGACCGACTGAGTGAGGAAAGCTCTAACCTAGAGCACATGAATGTGTATAACCTAGAGAGATGAAAATATAAATGGCACAACTGTAAGGCATAGCAACTCAAGCAACTAACTTAAAAATCCTAATATACTTGCCAAATTAAATTGTTTGCTTCAGGGGAAAAAAGAAACCCTTAGTTTTTGTTATGTTTAAATACATTTACTTACATTTCATTAGTATGTCTGACTTCCACAATGTGTTTACATCTCATCAAGCTTTACATTTTCAGAGTAAAAAGCAAAGCTCAACTACTGCTAATCTAGCAGTTATCTTGGCAAAGCTGCCTATAGAACTATCTGCTTGTAGAACTATCATTGAATGAAATGGGTAAAAAAAAAATAGGCCAAGGATTATTCCAGTGGTCCCCCAAACCTACCCCTGCCTCAACGAGTTGAAAAGTGGGAGCAAAGCAGCAGCAAGACAATAAATGTGTCACTGTTTAGATAGAACGGGGCTTTCTAGGGAATGGGAATCAAACAGTGTACACACTTTGCAGTTAAGAAAACTGGATTTTTCGAGAAACATTTAATTGAAATTGAACATTTCTGAAATTTTAAGTCTGATAAATTTTCACAAAGCAAATACATCTGTCTAATCACTTTTTAAGACCAGAAAGAACCCCTCTCTTCGTCCTGACCCCTTCCTAAAAGGAAGCCATTACTCTGCCCTCCATCATCAGACTAGTTTCACCTGCTCTGCATTTGGTATGAACGGACGACATCACATGAAGTGGTGGCTGCTTTCTTCACATACTGTATGTTTGCTGAGCTTCGCCCATGCTGCTGTGCATAGCTCATTCTTGCTCACTGCAGTAGAGATTTCCATTGCATAAAGAAACCACAATTTGGGTCACCTGGGTGGCTCAGTGTGGTTAAGCCTCTGCCTTCAGCTTAGGTCATGGTCTCAGGGTCCTGGGATCGAGTCTCGAATCCGGCTCCCTGCTCAGCAGGGAGCCTGCTTTCCCCCTCTCTGCCTACTTGTGATCTCTCTCTCTGTCAAATAAATAAACAAAATATTTAAAAAAAAAAACCAAAACATAATTTATTCATTTGTCTAGGGTTGACAGACATGGGGGCTCTTCTCAGTTTTGTACACTCGTAGCTTGCAGCGGAACTACTGCACTCTGTGACTACCTGCCAGTGATTCTTCTGCCTTCCTATCTTACCTCTTCCCTTGCATATCCATTTTGTACATTATAGCTGAGAAATCTATCTTTCTTTCTTTCTTTTTAAGATTTTTATTTATTTATTTGACAGAGAAATAGAGCACAAGCAGGGAGAACAGCAGGGGGAGAGGGAGAAGCAGGCTCCCCACGGAACAAGGAGCCTGATCTGGGGCTCAATCCTGGAACCCTGGGATCATGACCAGAGCCTAATGAAGGCAGATGCTTAAGCCACTGAGCCACCCAGGCACCCCAGAAATCTTTTTAAATACACATTTGATTTCCCACTCCTCTCAGAATCTTCCAAAGGCTCTCTACTGCCTTCAAATAAAAAAACATCTGACAAATCTATAATATTTAAGGTCCTCAAGAGTCACTGATACTCCTTCTTGATCCTCCTGTAACTCTCCCAGCTGTCCTCCCATTATGCTAGGACGTTGTGGTTCACTGAATATCTCATTCTCTCAAGCATCTTTGCACTGTATATGCTATTCTTCCTCCTTAGACAATACTTCTCTGACTTTAGACTCCCTCTAAGCATCTTTCCCCAATCTCTCGGCTCCTCTTCTGATCTGAAGGAGGCCATGCTCTGTGCCTCCAAAAGCATTCTGTTTTTGTTTCATCACAAGACCTCTCACAGAGCTTATCTGCTTACTCTTCTGATTCCTGTTCTACCTCTTGAACCCTTCAGCACCGTGGCTGATACCTGGTGGGTGCACCATATATGTTTGCTGAATAACACAGGTGCTAACTGAACAGGACAGAAACTGACAGTTTACATTTACCGGTGGAAAAAGAGCACAGTACTAATGAGAAAATGTCAGTGTGAATCCAAAGGTGACAAAATCGACATTGAGGTATTTTAATCCCAGTAAAGCCCTGATTGAAACTCTTAGAATAAATGACACATCTTACCATTAACGATACTACTGTATTATACTGCACTGCGAAAGTCTGTGCTTTTTTTTTTTGTTTTTAAGATTTATTTATTTGATCACAGAGAGAGCGAGCATAAGGAGCAGGGGGAGCAGCAGGCAGAGGGAGAAGCAGGCTCCCCATGGAGCAGGGAGCCCCATGTGGAACTCCATCCCAGGGCCCTGAGATCATGACCTGAGTCAAAGGCAGATGCTTGACTGACTGAGCCCCCAGGCATCCCTGCACTGTAGAATTCTTAAATATTATATATCCCAAGGTAATGTCTACAAAAGGAATACTATTGTTTTAATCTACAATTTGTAGCTTCCATGTAATCTTAAAAAAAATTTAGCTGAAATAACTTTTATAGATATTCATTTTTAAATGCTCAGTGCAAGTAATCATACTTATTAAAGAGTAGACAGTAAAATAACTGTGAAAATAATGGTTAATGTTTAGAAATGGAAAAAAAATCAGTGCAGTATAAAATTCTGCTGATACTGCTCTTTAACACCATATCACTTTAAGCAAAGCTCTTCCCTCCCTAAAAACAAATTAATCAAAATAGGCCAAATGTCACCAGTTTAAAAAAAAAAGACATGCTCCACCCTACACACTCAGAGAGTTTTAATAAAAAGAATGTACGGAATTTAATGAAATCATAACAAAGGAATTGATAGAATAAACAGCACAGACTTCTCAAGCCATTTTCAGATTCTCGTTTATAAATTACCTATCTAAATAACTTATCTAAGATTATGAAGACAAACAGACCCACAGAGAGACCTGTGGCTAATATTCTTTTCCATTTCAAAGCTTGGGAATACACAGAGTGAACACAAATATGCCCTTTTCCAAACTCTTCCTTCAAATATGTTGTTTTCTCTGTAAACACGTTCTGAAATTGCTATGTTTAGCTCACTTAGGTGGGGAAAAGATAAACTGACCTTTTTGATTTGTAAGTATATTATTTCAGAAAAAAGTTAAATAAACATGTACCTCATTTTATTTTTAAAACTAAATCCTAAGAGTTCCAAAACATTTACAATAACTAGCAATTTGTATTCTCAATGATTCTGTCATAAACAAGAAGTTATTAAGTCTTAGATATTTTGAATTTGTAAGAACAGTATTTCTGTAGAGCTATTGAACAAAATTAGAAATCTGCACCTAGAGCTGAGAAGACAGATCCAACACATCATAGGATCAGAGAGGTGACTTAAAGCTATAGAACTCATTCAAGTTTACACTGTGTCCTTAAATAGTATCTCCTTAGCAAAAAAAAAAAAAAAAAAAAAAAAAAAATTTAAGATTTTATTTATTTAAGATACAGAGAGAGAAGAGAGAGAGAGAGGGAGTCTGGTTGTAGGGAAGGGGCAGAGGGAGAGGGAGAAGCACACTCCCTACTGAGCAGGGAGCCCACACAAGGCTCAATCCAGGACCCTGAGATCATGACCAGGGAAGAAGGAAGGCACTTAACTGACTGAGCCATCCAAGCACCCTTCCTCAGCATTATTGTACAAATTTGTATCAGGCTGTCCTGTGCTTCCATTGTAAGACTGATCAAGACATGCAATTTAGTATTTTAATATATGTATATGTGTATGTGTATTTATACACACGTGTGTGTGTGTGTGCATGCCCAAAGACACAGACACATAATGCTTCTCTCTCTCTCTCCTTCCTTTAACTATAATTTAAACTAGAAATCAAAGTTCCTTTCCTTTATAATTGCTAATCTGGTGAATAAAGTGCATGCTCTTTTATATTAGTAATACCTTCAAGTTATATAACTATGCAATGTCAAAGCCAGGAGATCAATGCATTTCTGATTGTCTAAATTTCCACAAATCCGTACAGATATTCATCTAACTAAGCTTCCAAAAAAGTATAGACCTCCGAGGAACAAACTAAACAATGAAATACTCTAAAAGCTGTATATATCAAAACTAATGTAAGGAATCTCAAAAAACTCATGGCTTATGTTTTAATGTGATGGACAGCAACATATTTAAGGGAAAAGATAGATTTTAAATAAATTATTAAATTTTAGACTGTGAAAAAAATCACAGAGAATAAAACCTGTATATAAAAATATTAATATATTAAATTCATCTTCATTCTATATAAAAGTAGTCAGTGCTCAGAAAACAATAGAGAGTCTCAGTCCAAATAAAGAGTCAGCAGCTACCTTACTAATAAAATGGGAATCAAGAATTCAAGGCCTAACAAATTTACTCTTTAAAAGCCAGTAGATTTAATATCCAAAAGCTGAAAAGGTTGGGGGGAGGAGGATGGAAGGGAGTGAAGAGGAGCATACAGGAGGTTTCAGCACGGTAGCAGGAGATAAAAGTTTTTACAGTCAAGAGGTATCGATCTATAATCAGTTCACTGAAACACTAGTAGAAGCATAACTTTAACTTTGCGGAAGTTTTTCCACTGCTCGAAATTTACCTAGAAGTGACAGAATGACCAAGAGAATGAAGTTGTTAATTTTTAAAATTCAAATCCAGGCAACCAATTATTTGTACTTAGCTACTGAAGCAGAAATCCTATGTTAAGGAAATAAACGATGTCCTAATTTCCTTTTTTAAAAATCAAGAACACTAATATAATTAAAGTTATGAGTCAATAACAACTACAAAAGCCAAAAATCAAAACAAAATCAAAACAAAAAATCAACTGTTCAAATGAATCTAATACTCAAATTTGTGGAGATCCTATCCAATTCAAGAAAATGAAACAATGATTTTATTTTAAATACATAATGTATCGATGAGGGTTGGATAATTTATAAAGTTAGCTAAGCAGTTATCACTATCATTTTGTGATAGTGATATCCCACTCCCACTTCCAAAAACAAAAAACAAAACAAAACACCAAACAGTTGAGGCTATCAGGTTCAAGAGGGTTCAAAAGTTAAGGTAAAAGAGTTAGGTAAAGACTAATCTTTAGTCCTCTAACATCCAGCCTCAATAGGAGTCTAGATTGAAATTGAAATTAAGACTACCCACTCAGACCCCTATCAGCCTCCCAGATTTATCACAAGGGATCTATAAGGAGCAGATAAACCAAGAGGACACTTTCTACCGGCCTAACAAAAAACAAGGAATGGAGTTCGCCTTATCTACTTCAGAAAACTAATTCTTCTGGGGATTCTTTTGCAGATGTAGTGAAAGTCACCTTAAGAATTCGCCTTCTGAGCCTGCCCCTGAGCAGTATGTTAAATTTCAAGAGAGGAGGCATTTCATAGAAACTCACAGCTTTGGGTCAGTTCCCTGCCCAATCATGAGGAACACCCATGATATTCCTTCCAGTTGTGATTCTAAGCTTTCACATTGTGAGTGCCATTAGAGTAGTTAAAAAAAAAAAAAAAAAAAAGAGATAACTCAAAAACAAACGAAGAATATAAACATTTTCTAGGAAAATAAGAAAAAGTCCTATGATTATGTAGGAAGAATAAACATCTGTGACTGTTCCACAAAGCTCTAAGTAGAAAGAACTGACACAGACCTGAGTGACAGGAAGGATTTGTCTTTGAAAACAAAGGAGTAATTTATCAGGCCAATAAATTCATTGTGAAAACACTAAAGTCAAATTAAATAAAACCAACAAGAGACAAAGCAATGTTCTAGTTTTGTGCATTGGGAGCTGAGGCTTCACTAAGCACTAATTATATCTGGTTGGAAATGAGGCAAATTAAATATGTTCCCTTTTTAAATGGTGGGGTTTTTTTAAAACAAGAATTTTAAAGAATAAAGTACTTTGAATTATTTTCCCAATTTAATCTTGGGAGTTAAAGAGTAGGCTATACAAGAAAAAACAATTTTTTTTTAAAGATTTTATTTATTTATTTGACAGACAGAGATCACAAGTAGGCAGAGAGGCAGGCAGAGAGAGAGGGGGAAGCAGGCTCCCTGCTGAGCAGAGAGCCCGATGCAGGGTGGACCCTGGGACCATGACCTGAGCCGAAGGCAGAGGCTTTAACCTACTGAGCCACCCAGGTGTCCCAAGAAAATTTTTTCTAATGTACTCTGGGTAACAATGATGAAGGTGTACATGGTAAAAGCTAAATAGTTAATTCTTTATTTTGGGGCTTTCTAACATGCCTCAGAAGCTGGGATTCTAAGCACAAAGTATAAAACGAGTAAGTATATAGGATCTGGGGTGCCCAAAAATGATTGAGAAGGTAAAATGCTTTCAGGAAACTACCAAAACCACATATTTCAGCTTATTTGTCTTTGTGGGCTTTACTGATATATCTATATATCTATATCTATATATTTATTTATTTTAACTTCCAGTCAGCTGACAAAGCAGCTGACAATGTACTCCTTTGAGACTTTCATCTTGAAACAAACCTTCACTCTAAGAAAAAGGTATAAAACAGCAGAGAAAATATCATAAAGAGAACAAACTAGTGCCACCATCACGGTGGCACTAGTTCACCCAAAGCATACATTCCCTGTACAACCCGTGTGCCAAATCCAGAGGTTTACAGACAATTCACAACTTGATAAAATTGAAGGAGGAGGCATGTACAAGGTAGAACTAAGACAATACACTAAAAAGGAGATGAGATCTTAAGCATACACATGTCACTGGCACTCAAGCTCAATCCCAGAAGTGAATTTAAATTGTATTTGCTTACCTGTCTCTCTTTTAAGAAAACAAAATAAAAAACAAAACAAAACAAACAACAAAACAAAAGCCTTTAAATTGTTTCACACTCATTATTTTCCTTTAGACTCTGATTCTTGGGAAACAAACATGTTGTGGTGACCTTTAGGGATAGCTCTTGATTTCAGAACACTGCCACTCCTCTGAAGCTCTTTCCCCTGTAACCCATTCATACGTGTGTGTGTGTATAAAAATGGTGCAGCCCCCCCATATAGAGAGGCCCATTGAAGTAGTCATGGCCGTCCATCAGCTATGAAAAGGCTGTCCATGCTATGAAATACATTTGCTTTTTATAGCAGCCACCTAAATTTACTGTGTTAATCTTATTTCAAGTGCCAATCTTAATAAACTAAAAGTGTTAAGCGTCTAAGAAAACTTTCAGTCCTAAAAGTCTAATAAAGACAAATAAGAAAATTACTAATAAAATACAATTTGGTCATAAAACTTTTAAAAACTGGATGAAAATTTTGACAAAAGACAGAATAAAATGGGATACCAGTAGTAAAAATGTTAATCTCTACCTTATTTCTAAAAATGCCGCCAAAAAGTACAAAACACAAAACCTATATAAAATAACATGAAATTTTAAATTTATTTGTAAAGAGTTTGCTTTTGTAAGAGCATACCAAAGAGAGTAAGAAATGGGCATTGGCAGTGATCCATTGAGGCGAGGAAGAGTATTTTACCACTGATATTGTTGAATTTGAGAGGATGAAATGGCTTCCTGTCTTTGTTTCCTTCCAATTTCTCTTTAAGGCCTAGTAAAAGGAGGTAATTTAACAAACTGTGAGGAGAATAGTGCTAGGCTACGTTGAATTCTGTTTCTCACAACTGGTCTGTTTGGTTTGCTGTACTTCAAAGCTATGTTTGTAACTCCCTGAAATATAGATGCTGTATCACCAGGCTCAACTGTTTCTCCCCTTTTTGTTTTAGTATAAATTTTCCATCTAATTTCTCATTACTTCTTTAGTAGCACTTGCACACATTTGAAAAGATATAGACGCATAGCCCTTGAAGGGATCTATAGATCATCTAGGTCAGGGATTCTTCATTCATTTTACAGTCTGAATACCAGAGGGACAGGACACACATCTTTTGTGAACACAGTGGTCAACTGGGATAGAGCAATGGTTGGGGTAGGGGGTGAGAGAAAATCCATCAACATCCCTGAGTCCACAGGGGTAGGGTGAAATACCGTCATGCCCTATCTAGGATTTTTATCATTCTTAACTACTTCTGAAATTAAAATTTTTTTTTAAAAGTGGAAATGATCAAGCAAATAAGCTTCTTAGAAAAAAAACTCATTTTTTTTTTCTGGCAGGCTAAGTAACTCTTAGTCCTTGTCCTCCAGCATTTACTGTCCATATTTCAAGTTAGAGAACACTGTAAAACTTCCTGCTTCCTGCTTCTTACTAAAAATGCCAGGCTGAAGAGGGAGAAAATCAAACAAGGGTGGGATAAGTTCCAAATTATTTATTATTATCTTTTCCACATCATCTATTAAAATCTGTGGTACTAATTCTTCATTATTTTAAAGCTCATCTAACAACAAAAAGTACCATATTGCAGATTCACAAGTTATAGTGTTCTTCCAATTGGTTTGCTGCAGATTGCTTTTACCTTTCTGGACATTTTCTTTTTATTGCAATACTTTGGTTTTAATTTCTATGTGCATTAGTTGCTATGAACCGTATCCTATTTTTGAGATTTATGAAGATTACTCCAGTATTTCCCTATAAACTTCAATGGAAATTTTCCCAATTGTCCAATACCATTGTTACAAATTAACTCCTAGAGGTAAGGGTAATAAAGGTAAGGCTGTACCAAGGCACTGACCCTTCTTCTGTGGGCGTTACTATTTAGCTAGTTTTACTCCTGGGTAATTAAGTTGTATGGTCTAATGACAGATAGTCCCTATCCTCACAGCTGGCAAGAATAATTATAACTTGGACTAGAACTTACTCATACTTAAAACTTGTTTTTGAAGAAATCCACAACCATCCACAACCTCGTTCCTCTAACCACAGGGGCTCAGACGCAGTCTAAACTGCAGCTATTGTGACAACCTCTTCATCTTAGCTTCTTCCCTCAGCTCAAATCCATCCCACAGCAACTTAGTTCATTTCCCCAATCATTTATCCACTCACCAGTAGTATATATCTGGGCTTCTCCTGCTTAAATCCGTGAATGCTCCTAATTGACTTTAGGGTAAAATTCCTATCATTGCCCACCTCACTCCAGCCCCTCCTCAATTACACTTCCCCTTGTAAGGTAGCCACGTCTCTCTGCCCCCATGGGGTTCTGGTTTCTCAACGTGCCCCTCCTTCCTGCCCACTTGTGCTGGCCTGCCCCCAGTTATCAACTGGCCTCTGCTTGGTGGTGGGAAAGGCCCACCAGCAGATGCCAAGAGGTTCTTCTATGCCAGACACATACACTAACTCAACCCACTGAGAAAATGTTATCATCATCCCCATGTTACAAATGAGGATGTAGATGCTTTGAAAGGTTAATTAACCAGACACAATACAGCTAATACAACATGGAGCAGAGATTTGAACTCACTCTGACTCCAGTCCTTGCTCTTAATCTTTACCAGAGGGTGGGAAAACCCACAGGGGCCAGGCAGGTTTGCATATTAAATACAAAGAAACAGTTTTTATATCTACAAAGAAATGCACTTAAAAAAAAATACCTGGCCCTTTAAGTATATTTCTTTCCATGAAGATTATTTTCTTTAGTTTCATCTTATGTCTGTCATAAAAAAAAAAAAAATCAATGGATAGCCTTCCATGTTCTTAATTTCTCAAGAAACCTTGAATAATTATATTAATGTCATTTTTACAGACAAATCATTTTACTCTTGAAAAATTTAATGTGCTTTAGGATGAAAGAGTGAGACAGTACCAAGCATGAAGGAGGCATATAGTGGAAAATTTAAAAAGATATGGAAAAGTGGGACACCTGGGTGGCTCAGTTGGTTAAGCAGCTGCCTTTGGCTCAGGTCATGATCCCAGCGTCCTGGGATCGAGTCCCACATCGGGCTCCTTGCTCAGCAGGGAGCCTGCTTCTCCCTCTGCCTCTGCCTGCCATTCTGTCTGCCTGTGCTCGCTCTCTCCCCATCTCTCTCTCTGATAAATAAATAAAATCTTTAAAAAAAAAAAGATATGGAAAAGTTCAGTATTTATGTCATTTTCTATTGTGAAAGCAAAAAAAAAATGCTATGAACAATTTGGTATTTCTGTTCTGAAAGATTGTAAAGTTTTATTTAGAACTTCAATATTTACATGAGAAGATATCAAATTCTTTTGATCAAAGGAGCTCCAACAAATTCTATAATGGCTCGAGAGCTAAGCCACACAATTTTGGTAAGAATTTGATCTCCAAAAGATCTAAGTCTTATCATAGAGAATCTGGAATCAGGCTGAACTCTTCAGCAACATTTACTCTGTCCCTACTTTTTTTTTTAAGTATATGTGCTGCTGAAAAGAGCACAACACTGTCCTTACTTTTTGCCTTAGAGAAAAAGTCACATTTCAGGGATGGCTGAAGTATCTGATACATGTATTTAGTTCCTAACCCATGTGTGCTTTAAAATAAGTCATACATATAAATTGTTCTCTGTAGTACATCTGTGGGTAAGAAGCTCCTTTCACTGATTATGTAAGAGTTTAGGTAGTAAAAGATCCCAGATGTTTACTCTAACAGCTTTTGTAGACCCATGGGATTAAGGTTAGACACATAATCACTGGTTTTGGAACAGGGCCAAAGTGTGTACATATGCTGTTTAATTATGTTGGCACCCCAGGCATTTCAAACATCAACAGAATTTCTCAGTTGATATTCTCATTACTAACCTTATTTTAAATAACTATAGAAGGGTAAAGAAAACTAGGCATTTTACATGTTAATGAAATCTAATGCCTTTGACTTTTAATAAATCTGGAGGCTTTATGAATTAAAAATATCTTAGGTTATAAAGAACAGGTAAGTAAGGTACAAAAATTGCCGGAAAAAATTTTCTTCAAAATTCTTTGCTTCACACTAGGTAGCAATTTCCAAATCCTTTTTTGTTATTGTTCTCCCTTCTAAAAATTCATGTGTCCCAAGAGAACGTTTGACTAAGCCATGAAAGTTTCCCATGAGACCCAGAACTTGACTTTGGGATGTACTTCTCTGTACGAAACAGTGTTAGAAGTTTGTTTTGAATACACATTCCAAAGTTCCTTACCTAGATGATGTGGAGAAACCTGCTGTGAATCTAACAGCATACACAGAACTGCTTTTTATATTAATTACTTGAATTATCCTACTTCCTTTTAGGAAAAACAAAGCAACAACATACATAGTTCCATAAATTTCCCAAGACAGTTAAAAGTTTTACATGTGAAAATAAATGAATAAATCATCGCAAAAATGGATGAGCTGGGCCAGTAAACACTACAGGCTATTAGGAAGGATCTTTTCAAGTGAAGCACGCTCAATGGAAAAATTCCTAAAGCCAGAAGTTTTCCAGACATAAAATTTCCAAACTTCTCAAGACCATATGCTAGTTACTAGCTCTGCTGGGATACAGGAAGTTTCCTTCTTATCCTGTAGAGGCTGCTGGTATCATGCACATAAATTTCAATTAAACACACAGAAACATACATTTCACTAAACAAGTATGTGATGATGGGAAACAAGGTATTTTGGTAAATTTATTTGGAACCCATTTATAAATAAAACATATAGGTCATATCAAACCACTGAAGCATCTTTTCAGACTTCTTGAATTTCTCTGAATAAGAAATATTTTCAATAATGACAGGAATAGCTGTGGTTTTACATGTATAGTTGATACTGAAATCTCTATTAAACCCTTTCTCTCAAGCTCTCCCACCCCCATTCTGATCACTTAGACTCCACTAAAAAGCCACCTTCAGAAGCATTTTTCTAGTCCTCTATTCAAAAATATCTCAATCAACTATTTGCCATTTTTACTGCCAAAGTTCAAAACCCTATTACAGAGAATACTTGTATTTTACATGATGATTTCCATGGTATCAATATTGTACAAAAACATCTTTGTGATTTTTCAGTAATTAGTACATTATTTCTATAACAAACAACAGGATATTTATATTGCCTTATTACTATAGGACACTGAAATATTATGTTCCTAAAGGAAATAATATACTAAAATAATATAATTTATGAAATTAAGACATCTTAGATTATCAAAAGAATAGTGGGTAATCTAAGAAATGTAACAATTAAGCACAGTCTGGCCTTTGTTAGTATTGTTTTCTTTGTGCCATAGTTTGGATATATTCTGTGATACACAATTAACCGTGAAAACTTAGTCTTCTCTGTACAGTGTGTGTGAAAAAGTGCTCTTTGAGTCCGCATTTTCAGGTGTTCATCTGGGGCTGCTTATTAGTTAAATTTAATCAGGGAAAACACAGAGTTCAAAGACACCTACTTGGTTTGCAAAATAAGTTAAGTATTATTTATTAGAATAATACACTTTTCTACTACATGTAGAGTAACACAGGAATTTTTGTTTCATACCAAACACCTCAGCAATAATGCCTATGGCATTAGGAACAGTTCTGCAGAACATCAGGCGCTATAAAAATAATTCTGTGTATGACAGACAAAAACTCAATACTGGATTACAAAAGAAGATAATCCACCTTATCTAGATAAGTGTTTTTAAAAAGTCATTCTACTGAACCTCATAGAAAGTTCTTTGAAAACAAGTACAATTCTGTGCAATAGATCCATTTCTGCTTCATTTACTCTCCTATTCAGGATTCTAAAACATAAAACATGAGAATGTGGGGTTTTAAACTGCTACAGAAAGAATTTTTTCTTTTCTCAATAAAGCATTCCTTAGATCATGGGGCAAAATTCCTAAGAATTATTTTATTATTAAGCTTAACACATTTATCAAGTACAATGTTAGACAAAAAAATATGGATTAAAATAAATTGAAAAAATTTAGACATTCTATAGTGTAAACTGAGCCAAGATACTTTATCTCTTTGCTTCATTTTTATTTTAAAATTTATTTTTACCATTTTTATAGTATGCCTTGTTGTAAGTTGTTCTAAATCCTTTTTAAACAAAGTGGGACGCAAATTAAAACCAGTGAAGATTATTAACAATTTAGTGACAGACTAAACAAGGTAAGGACAAGTATCTCTGAGGAAGCAACCCAATTAAATATTGGTTAGAGGGTTGATTCGAAGATAAATCGTAGCACAGAGTATAAAACAGCAAAGTTTGAGACTGACAACTTCTTTAACCAGCAGATAACACTATTTTTCTAATTAGAATTATCACTAATAACAATATCAATTTAAACTAATAAAACTGTTTTAAGTTTTAATGAGTACCAAGGAAACAGTCTTGTTAAGAAAATATAATTAAATTAATATATTAATTAATGTTAATTAAGTTATAACTATGTTATATCTTAGGCTATGTATCTATAATTATTGTTAATATAACAATTACATAAATATATAATTTTAATACAAATATAGTTATATTAATAATTACAATTAACATACTTTACTAAGAAAATATTTTAGATCTCAAATTAAGGCCAATTATGAATCCAGAAGGCACAGCCCATGCGTAACAAAAGATGCAGGATTTAAACATGGTGGCAAAATATACTTATTTACTTGGAATGAGTACATGGAACATTACAAAAAGTGACAGAACATGAACATATGCACGCAATTTGAGCAGAGATGAAATAAAGCTTTAGGTCTCTTGAATTTGGGGCTTTTTGTTTTAGCCACCAGAGGTCACCCTTCCCCAGAGAGATGAAAAACAGGGTTTGTGAAGCATTTTACACTTATTGTATATTTGTAATAAGGACATTAAAAAACACCAAAACCCACACAAGGACTGTATTTACAATATTATTTCCCCACCCAGACCCTATCTGAGCATGAACACCCCCATCACCTTTACCCTTAGTGCTGAATACAGGTAATGGAGGAATAGGAAAACGAAACAGTCGAAGAGGCTAAAATGATCTGTGTAACAGTTAACTCGAGCAGTGAGGGAGGAGTGAAGGGGATGCGGTTTCCTGGGAGAGATTTGTGAACAGGTATCATGTTAGTAAGAGATAATGGAGAAAACTGGATGAAATTTCAGATTCAAGAATTTTTATAAATATAATCATCTCTGGACATTTTTCAGCTAAAGACTGTAATAAAGATTTATACTGCTTTTTAAATTAGTTTTAAGTTTGGTCTACCAAATGTGGCTTCAAGGAAAAAGTAAATTAGCTAGGACTCCTTCAGGGTTCAACATATATACTTACAATCAAATTAGAGAGAGAGACCCTTAATTCATCACAGTGTCTTGCATAAAATATGTGGTCAGTAAAACACTATTCCCCAGTCACCCCACCTCTCATATAATACAAAAAGGAGCAGACAACCAAAAGTTTCAATCTCTTTCATCGCAATTCCGTTAGGAAAGGTAGGGCCCAAGTGTCTTCATTTACTGCCAGTCTACCACTGTAAGCCACAGGTAGAAGCAAAATTCAAGGGTTAGGGGAGGCTTTTATAATGTATGTGGATTACAGCAGCCAGTTCAGCACAGACCCTTATTTACCAAGGGATTTAGAACCTTCTAAAACAGTCTTTCTTATTCCCTGTAGCATCAAAGAAAATCCCAAAGAACAGGGTAGTAAAACTCCTTAGTAGTCTGCAAAATACTTGTTTAAAAAAAAATGGTTTTGTATTTCAACATATTAGCAAATAAGGCTACTGTACATCATTATATCTTTTGCATATATAACTGGATACATCGAAATGTAGTCAGTATAGTCTTTTCTAACTACAAAGCTAAAATATGTTAATTATAGAATATTCAGTAAATGGGCAAAGGCTCTAGGAAAATAAAATCACCTATAATCCCACAGAATATGGGGGAAGAGAATAAAGTTCTGAGTGAAGCTTATTTTTAAGCTCTTAAAAAATTTACACATGGCTTCAAATTCTTACAATTAATTTCCATTCACCTCACAAACTCCACTGTCATATATCCTCCCTTTACCTGAAATACTTCCAAGTTCACAAAGATCTCACCCTTGGAGGGCCATATCTTTATACTATATACTCAGTTTACTCTTTCTTTCTAACTTCTTTGATGTCTCTTAGCATTGGCACTGCTGGCCATTCCCTTGCAAACACTCTCCTGTCCTGATTTACATCCTATTCTCCATTGTTTCTCCTATTCATCTGGTTACTCTCTAAAAGTCATCACTATGGGCTATTCTTTCTCATGTTAACATTAACTAAGAATTTTCTGGCTCTGTCCTCTATGTCACTTCTTTATACCTTTTCCCTAAATGACCAGAGTCATTCTTATGGTATCAATTACTAGCTATGTGTTAATAGGCAATAACACAAAATAGAGGCTTAATAAATGCTTAATTTTATTAATGACTTAATGACTTTCAAATCTAATCTTCAAGAGGTTCTTAGCTCGACACACCTGGGTGGCTTAGTAGGTTAAGGATCTGCCTTCCGTTCAGGTCATGATCCCAGGGTCCTAGGAGGTCTGCACTGGGCTCACTGTTCAGCGGGGAGGAGCCTGCTTCTCCCTCTGCCTGTTGCTCCCCCTGCTAGTGCTCTCTTTCTTTCTCTCTGACAAATAAATACATAAAATCTTCAAAAAAAAAAAAGAATAAAAATTAAAAAAAAAAAAAAGAATAAGTTCTTAGCCCAAGGCCAGAAACACCCAGCAGAAGTCTCTCATCTACTACAGCTAGAATAGTAATTGGCTGGTTAATAACAGTAAAAGTGGGTTAAGCACTGAATCATACAAACACATTTAATGTTAATCAAATAAATGTCCAATCGTTTGCCAATATTTTTAGAGTCAAGAGCACTAAGGAAGACATAATAATTATACATGTGCTCAAAATCATAGCATCTAAACATATGAAGCAATCACTGACAGAAATGAAGGTAGAAATAGCAATACAATAATAACAGGGAAATGCAACACCCTACTTTCAACCACGGATAGATCATCTAGAGTAGATCAATAAAGAAACAGAACTTGAACAACACTATAAACCAAAAGGACCTAAAAGACATATTCAGAACATTCTATGCAACAGCAGCAGAAAGTATATTCTTCTCAAGCACACATGAAACATTGTCCACGATAGATCACATGTTAAATCACATAAAATTTAGCAAATTTAAGATGGAAATCATAGTAAGTATCTTCTCTAACTACAATGGAATGACACTAGATATTCATAGCAGAAGAAAAACTGGAAAATACACAAATTTATGGAAACTAAATAGATTACTCTTGAACAACCAGTGGGTCAAAAAGCAAAAAAGAAATGAGAAAATATATTGAGACAAATGAAAACACAATATATCAAAATTTATGGATACAGCAAAAGCAGTATGAAGAGGGTACAGCAATGAACACCTACATTAAAAAATGATCTCAAATAAACAGCTTAACTTTACGTGTCAAGGAAGGAAATAATAAACATTAAAGCATAAATAAAAGAAATAGAGAACAGAAATTTAAAAATATTTTTAAAGATTAACAAAATTGACAAATTTTGTTGGACTAAGCAAAAAAGAGATTAGTCAAGTAAACAGATATTTAATATGTAACAGATACTAAAGAGGGCACATTACAACTGATACCAATGAAATACAAAGGATGAAAGACAACTATAAATAATTACAGACTAACAAACTGTATAATTTAGAAGAAATAGATAAATTCCTAGAAACATAGAACCTAACAGGACTGAATCATGAAGAAACAGAAAATCCAAACAGACCAATCATGAGTAAAGAGATTAAATCAGATATCAAAAATCTCCCAACAAGAAAACCCAAGGACCAGATGGTTTGATTGGTGTAATTCTACCAAGTACTTAAAAAAGAAGAATTAGTGCCAATTCTTCTCAAATCTTTTCAAAAAACTGAAGAGGGAATATATCTAAACTCATTTTATGAGGACAGCATTACCATGATACCAAAATGAGACAAAATCAGTACAAGAAAAGAAAATTATGTCCAATAACCCTTAATGAACACAGACGCAAATATCCTCAACAACATGCTAGCAAATCAAATTCAAAAGCACATTAAAAGGATCATACACCATGACCAAGTGAGATTTATCCCTGGGATGCAAGATGGTTCATAATACAAGAATCAATTAATATGACATCCTACAGATCAATAGAGTGAAGGATAAAAATCATGTGATCATCTCAAAAGATGTAAAAAAAGCATTTGACAAAATCCAACACTATATAAAAATTCTCACCATAGGGATGTAAGGAAATTACCTCAACTTATAAAGGCCATAAATGAAAAGCCACATCATCCTCAACTGTAAAAAGTTGAAAGCTTATCCTCTAAAATCAGGAACAAGGCAAGGACTCTTACTCTTGCCACTTCTATTCAACAGTCTTAAAACGGTCTAGCTAAGCTAGACCAATTGGCAAGAAAAAGAAAAAAAAAAGGCATCCAAATTGGAAAGGGAGAAGTAAAATTATGTTTGCAGATGATACAATCTTATGTGTAGAAAACCCTAAAGAATCCATACAAATTCACATAAGAATTGTTAGAACTAACAAATGAATTCATAAAATTTCAGGACACAAAACCAACATATAAAAATCAGTGTGTCTTTATAGACTAACAAACTATCTGAAAAAGAAATTAAGAAAATAATCCCACTTGCAATAAGCATCAAAAATAATAAAATACTTAGGAATAAACCAAACAAGGGGGTGAAAGGCTTGTACACTGAAAACAACAAAGCACTGATGAAAGAAATTAAAGCTTATACAAACAAATGGAAAGATATCCCATATTCATGTACTGGTAGGCTTAGAATTGTTAAAATGTCCACAACTATCAAAAGTGATCTACAAATTCAATGCATTCCCTATCAACGTCCCAATGACAGTTTTTACAGAAACAGAGAAAACAATCCTAAAATTCACACGGAACCACAATAGCATACCACAATAGCAAAAACAAAAACAAAAAACTTAAGTACAAAGCTGAAGTCATTACACTTGGTGATTTCAAAATACACTGCAATAGGTCTACAAGAAAATAAATGAAATTGGATCCTTGTCTTATACCATACACAATAATCAACTCAAAATGAATTAAATATATAAATATAAGAACTAAAACTGTCACAACTCCTAGAAGATAATCCAAGGAAGAAGTCTGACATCGGGCATGGAGATAATTTCTTGGATATGACATCAAAATTGCAGGCAACAAAAGCAAAATTAGACACACAGCAAGTACATCAAACTAAAAATATACTGCACAATAAAAGAAAACATCAACAGGGTAAAAGGCAACCTACAGAATGGGAGCAAATATCAGCAAACCATATATATGATAAGGGTTTAGTATCCAAAATATACGAGATCTTAGAACTCAGGAGAAAAAAAAGCCAGAAAAAGAAAGAAACAAAAACAACCCAATTTAAAAATGGGCAAAAGAGGGGTGCCTGGGTGGCTCAGTTGGTTAAGTGTTCGACTCTCAATTTTGGCTCAGGTCATAATCCCAGAGTCTTGAGATTAAGCCCCATGTCCAGCTCTGCACTCAGGATGGAATCCACTTGAGATTCTCTCCCTCTGCTCTTCTCCCTGCTTGTGCACATGCTCTCTCTCTCTCAAAAAGACCCCAATAGGTATTTTTCTAAAGGTAACATAAAAGTGGCCAACAGGTATATAACCAATGCCCCACATCACTAGTCATCATGGAAACACATATCAAAACTATAATGAGCTATCACCTCATACCTGTAAGGATGGCCATTACATAAAACAAACAACAGAAAATAAGTGTTGGTGAGATGTGGAGAAATTGGAACCCTTGTGCACTGCTGGTGGGTATACTATTGTAAATAAAAACAGCATAGAGTTTCCTCCAAAAATTAAAAATAGGGGCGCCTGGGTGACTCAGTGGGTTAAGCCTCTGCCTTCGGCTCAGGTCATGATCTCAGGGTCCTGGGATCGAGCCCCGCATGGGGCTCTCTGTTCAGCAGGGAGCCTGCTTCCTCCTCCCTCTCTGCCTGCCTCTCTGCCTACTTGTGATCTCTGTCAAATAAAAATCTTTTAAAAAATTAAAAACAGAATGACTGTATGATCCAGCAATTCCATTTTAGGTATTTATCCCGAATAACCAAAATCAGGATCCCAAAGAGATATCTGTACTTCCATGCCCATTGCAGCATTATTCACACTTAGCCAAGACTTGGAAATAACTTAAATGTCAGGAATGGATGAATGCTTAAAGAAAATGGAGTATATACATGCAACTGACCATTGTTGTACCATAAAAAAGAAAAAAAAGTCCTGTCATACTACAACATGGGTGAATTCTGAGGACATTATGTTAAGTAAAATCACCAGGGAATGCTAGTGTCCTGTTAGCAAAACTTTGTCTCTTTTTCTTGTCAGCCCAGATCTTTGGCTCAACTAATTGCTGGCTGATTGCTCTACTGTTTTAAACAGTGCGTTGGGGCATAAGTTCTTTCACAGTCTGGTCCAGTTAAACCTGGGATTTGGTAGGTTTTCAGCTAGTCTCTGAGGTTGTTCTGACTTCTTCCTTCTTAGCTCTTTCCCTGGTTCTGAGAACTAGCTGACTGTTGGGTTAGCTTTTACTCTTAATGAAGAGGATCTATCAGCCTGCTCTTAATTTGCTTATTCTCAAGATCTCCATTGTTTTTTAGCGCATCCTTAGACTTGATTTTCCAGAATTCCATTTCAAGTAAAATTAGTTCCTCTGGGGAGAGCTTTGGTATCCTCTGTTCTTATGGACTACCTCTTCCCGAGCCAGAATCTTAGAGCCACTGCTCCACGGGCTGAGTGGGGGTAGCAGCATCTGGTCTTCTTGGCTTGCCTCTCTCACTGTGAAACTATTGCTTTTTAAGGAAGGTAGAGTGAGGACAACTGGGGCCTTAGTATTCTAAGTCTGCTACATCTGGAGTAGAGTCTCCATTCTATCAGTATGGGGTGGGTGGAGGATGGGAGCCTTTGACATCTCGGCTGCACTCACCAGGAATGTAGCCTCTATAACTTAAAGTTGGAGAGGATGAGACATGCTGGTAGCCTGCCCTCCTCATAAGACACAGTGTCCTTTGGGGCACCAGGGTGGCTCAGTTGGTTAAGCATTTGACTCTTGATGGCTCAAATCATGATCTCAGGGTCATGAGATGGATCCCCCCTTTGGGCTCTGCACTGGGCATGGAGCCTGCTTAAGATTCTCTCTCCCTCTGCCCCTCCCCTACCTTGTATGCTCACTCTATTAAAAAAATTAAAAAATGAAGATACAGTATCCTTTCACCGAGAGATGAAAGACAGAGCACCCATCTTCTTAGCCTCACCTGTTAAGAGTGGAGCTATTCTAACATTGAGCTGTGGGGAATAGTGAAGGGTAGGGGCTGGTCATGACTTAATTGCCAAATGGCTGTTCTTATCAAGTACTAGAAGATTTTCCTGGATAAATGTTTCTTCAGTTGGTGTATACCTATAGGATGATATCCAGTGACTTTAATTTTTTAAAAATAATTTCCACCAGTTATGCTTATTTTGGTGTAGAGATCACAAAGATTCTCACACTGCCATTCTGGAAGTGGAGCCTCTCTTCATATCTATATTTTAAGTGCAGGAAGAATAAAATGAGTTTTGAAGTAATCAGATGAACAGTTTCCTTAGATTTTGAAAATTTTATTCCAATATATGTTTTTAAAAAGGACAAAAAATTAAGTAATATACATTGCATGCCTGGAATATGCTAGGCATCATTTTGAGTGGTTAAAAAATATTAACACATTTAGTCCTCTATAAGGTGCATAGCTATTTTATTTTCCTCACTTTATTGATGTGAACAGAGGCCCCCAAAGCTTCAGTAATTTGCCCAAGGTCATAGAGTTAAGAAGTAGAAAAGCAGGGATTAAAGAAAAGTAAATTCGCTCAGCAGATGGTATTTTTTTTTTTTTATTTTAAACTTTTACATTTTCTTTTTTTTTTTTTTTTTTTTTTTTTTAATTTTTTATTTTTTATAAACATATATTTTTATCCCCTGGGGTACAGGTCTGTGAATCACCAGGCTTACACACTTCACAGCACTCACCAAATCACATACCCTCCCCAATGTCCATAATCCCACGGAGGTTCCTCAAAATGTTGAAATTAGAACTGCCCTATGACCCAGCAATTGCACTATTGGGTATTTACCCTAAAGATACAAAAGCAGATGGTATTTTTTAATTTCACTTTTCTTTTTCTATAAACAGATAATACATACTAAAATTTAGTTCACAACATAAATAAATTTATTTTGTTTTAAAGATTTATTTATCTGAGAGAAAAAGAGAAAGAGAGAACATAAGTGGGAGGGGCAGAGGGAGAGGAAGAGAGAATCTCAAGCAGACTCTGTACTGAGCACTGAGCCCATTCAGGGCTTGATCTCATGACTACAAGATCATGACCTGAGCTGAAACCAAGAGTAGGACACTTAACTGACTTTGCCATCCAGGTGCCCCATAATGTAAATAAATGATAAATCCTGTTTTTACTTAGTATTATATCATAGTCACATTTTTGCCTTACATATTCTTTGAAATTATTTCTAATGGCTCCATAATTTTGCTCTACCTTGCCAAATTTCCTTCACTTTCTCAGTAGCATATGATAGTAGTATCTGTCTTAGGAAGTCACCATCACTAAATACAATATTTTCTTTTAAAATATAGTTGTTAATCTCTGTAAAGTTGATTCATCTTATATTTACAATTTATTTTTGCAATTGTTTCATTTCTAGGTGTCTTACTCGGTTTGGGCTGTCACAACACAATAGATGACTGGATGATTTAGAAAACATTTATTTTTCATAGTTATGGAGTCTGGGACGTCCAAGATCAAGCAGCCAGCAGATCTGGTATCCAATGAAGACCCACTTCCTGGTTTGGAGACAGCCACCTGGTCTCTCCTTAGGAGGACAATAATCCTATTGCATGGGCTCTACCCTCATGACTTCATCCAAACCTAATTATCTTCCAAAGGTCCTACCTCCAAATACCATCACTTTGGATTTTGTAATTAATTTAAGATAATGAATTTTAGGGAGAAACAAAGATTCAATCAGTCCATGTACTAAGTAAGTGAATTAGTTTTCCAGACCTGCTATAACCACAAACTGCTTGATGTAAAACAACAAAATTAGTTCTCTCATAATTCTGGGGCCAGAAATCCAAAAGTGAGTTTTGATTATGGGCCAAAATCAAAGAATCAATAGGGCCATGCATTCATCAATGGCTCTAATTACAAAGTTCCTTCTTTGCTCCTTCAAGCTTCCGGTGGCTCCAGGCATTCCTTGGTTTGTGACCACATCACTCCCATCTCTGCCTCCATGGTCCCATTTCCTCATCATCTTCTCTCTCAAAAAAAAACCCAACCAAACAAAAAACCTCCCTCTGCCTTTCTCTTATAAGGATAGGTATAATTGCATTAAGGCCTTCCCAGATAATCCAGTTTAAGGATTTAAAATCTTTATTTATTTTGCTATATAAGGTAATATTCACTCTATGTAAGGTTACAAATGAGATTCTTATGTTCATTATCTTCCTGTTACATCTTAGACAAATGCTATAAAGCTGCAAATTTTAAGTTTCAGCCCTGAGGTACTTCCAGAGACACAACTCAAAAAACATTATCAAGTAAGGGATATCAAGAAAATTAAATTCCCTCTTATAAGAGAATTATCTAAAACATCAAAGTAACTCATTGCCCCTCTGCAAAATGACAAATCTTTTCCTACATTCAGGAATATTTTTATAATTTCAATTATCTTTTAAACTCAACTTAGTCACACACACACACACACACACACACTCTTTCTTCTACATAAGCCTTTGTATGCATGAAGAATATTTATATTATTTAGTCTGCTCTAGGAGTTAAAAGTTCGGATTTTGCTGCACCAAAGCTATTACTAAGAGTTATGAGTACAAAGTAATGAAACTACATTTTTCTTTAATATGTAATTTCATACTTTACATGTAGATAGGTGCTGTGCCCATTAGGGTAGGCAATTTGGGAAATATATACTTACTCATAATTTGCAACTTCTCAAACTACATTTATAATTCTTCTTTTAGAAATTTCTTCTCTATCAGTTTATTATACACCAAAAGACTTATTTTTAATGGTCATACTTTCTTTTAAAAGTATCAGTTTAGTATTCTTAAACTCACTCATAATTATTAGTCACCAAACTTGAGATAGTTATCTTTTATTTTTAAAAAGCAAGCTTACCCCATGTGGCATTTTTTAATATTATTAAGATTCTTTTAAAAGAATAAAGGTGGTACACTGTAATCTGTAACCAATTTTGCCAAGCAGATTTGTTGGTCAAGCTGGAGACACTCACCAATGGACAGTTATGACCACCACAATCCAGCTCTCTAGTCCCCTTTGTACAGTCCATCCCCATGCCACCTAGGCCCAAAAGACTATCTATAAATGTTTAGTTGATTCAAGGACAGCATACTACTTCACACTATGGCCAAACCAAACCAGGAGAAATCAATAGTCTCCCTTTCCATGATGCAAGAGAGCTTCAGGTTCACCAGAATTGAGTTCAACTCTTGAGAGAAGGCTTATTGAGAAAATTTGGAGATACCCACTGAAGCCACACATGAACTAGTTATTCTAAATAACTGACTACAAAGGGACTAACATGAGTCATCAGGTCTGGGGCTAGATCAAAATTTCCAAATGCAGTGAAAGTCTCTTCTGATAGGTAGATCAGTATCCTTGATTTAACCCAGTATCTAATCAACATCCCTTTCCCCTGGAAGTGGGATGGGGTACAACCAGGGAAACACAGGTTTACCACCAGATACTTTCTACTAGTTCTCCCATGGGACCTACATAATTTCTGGTCAGTAATTTCAAGTTTTAATAATTTTAAGTATTTAGTTTGCATACATCTAAGATACTAAAACCATGTTGTCCATTTGGCTACTAATGCTGGGATTCATACCTGGTTTTATAAACTTGTTCGTTTTTTTCTCTTTAAGTTTTGTTTTTAGTAATCTCTACACCTAATCTCTACACCTAATGTGGAGCTTGAACTCATAACCCCGAGACCTAGAGTCTCATGCTCCTCCAACAGAGATAGCCAGGAGCCCCCTTTTCTTGTTTTTAATCTAGACTTTTTTAGCTCATGAATTTTGTCATTAAGAAATATTAAAGCAGAATGTCATAAAATTTCAATTTAGTTAGGTAACATCAAGAATTTTAAAATTAAAAAATGTATCTTCTAAGCAAATAATAAGCTTCTAGAGCTATTTTCAAATAGAATTTAAAGCAAGAATAAGTTCTTCGTAGGTGGCTGCTAATGGCTTATTAACATTTAAATGGATGTTTACAGTCTAAAGAATATAGGTAAGAAGCAGGATGAAATGAAGCAACACTTTTTAAAAAAATACTAAAATTTAGCTTTTATAGTGACACAGATTCTTAAGGATTCATCAAGAGAATAGATATATATGAACTGCAAAGTATTAATACATTTCATTAGAAGTTAAATAAACTGATATGCCTAATAATTCATTCAGTAGACACTTCAGTAGAAATGCAATCAGGCTATCTCACACACTATCACAGTCCATGGGAAAGGAAAAATGTTTTTTGTCATGAATGATCTTGCAGAGTTGTGGTGGTTATTAACTATTCTCTTCCACTCCAAATTCACCCTTTTGCTCTGAAAATGGATCTAGGTCTTTCAATAGGTTTTCTTTGACAAATGCAGCATAT
Source organism: Mustela putorius furo (assembly GCF_011764305.1). Taxonomy (NCBI): domain Eukaryota; kingdom Metazoa; phylum Chordata; class Mammalia; order Carnivora; family Mustelidae; genus Mustela; species Mustela putorius. Next base: position 22,606,021 of record NW_025422368.1, on the reverse strand, counting down.
GAAGGTTTGTCAAAAGAGGGCACTGGAGAGACAGACACACAGGAGAGGGCAAGAGGAAGCGGTTTTGTTCCCTCCTGGTTCCCCCAGTGCCCAGCTCCTGTAAGTGTAGAGAGGTCAGCTGACCCTGCAGCTGCCCCAGCAGTGGCTTGGGTGACTGTGTAGTAGGAGTACCTCCAGTAAGAGGCATCTGCAGCAAGTTCCCAGGGGGTGGATTTGGGGTAAGTTCCAACAAAAATGCACCACACTGACTTTTCTGCAGTGACCCACAGCCAGGTCCTCTGCAATAAACTCTGGAAGTCTCAAGGGGTCATTTCTTGGGGTACTCTATCTCAGTCATCATATTATACCTGCTATTCCTGTATTCTACTGTCATACTTACAGTCCTTTATATTAAGCTTTCCCTGTTCCAGTGATCATGTGGTTCCTCTCTCCTGACTGGACCTAGATTTATGCAGCAACAGAAAGCACCGTTTTCCAATTTTTTCTTTACATACCTCAGAATAAATATGCTTATTAACAATTATCAATACTGATATAATAAGAAGACAAAATAATCAGAAAAAAGCTTTTCTGTTAAAAATATTTTACTTACCTAATCCTATAGGGATTTTCATTCCCTAAGAAAAACCAGAGAACAATAAGAAAGAATGTTTCCTCACTATTATTCATCTACAGGGGGAAAATTCCAGTTGAAAGTACTAAAAATGTGAAGCCAAAGCTTTCATGAAAAAAGGAAACTTGTCTGGTTTGTGCATAGCAGAGAAAAGAAGATCAAATCAATTTTACAAATCACTAGAAATGAAAAGAAAAAGGAAAGGTCTCAACGAATGAATGAACTTCAATTCATTATCTATCCTGTCTTGTTAATGTAAGTAAAAAATACAAATGAACATTCCTGAAATACGACAAAACAAATCAGATAGCATGAAGAAAAAGGGGAAGAAGAAAATACTATCACAAATTTTAAATGGACATAGACAACTGCCAGGAAACAACTTTATAAGCAACTTAAATTCTGAAAAAAAATTAATTTCTATATTTTATCTTTATAATTTCCTAAAAACAACTTTCTCATTCAGCATAAGAACTGTACAGAACTTAAAAGTTATAAATCTCTTTTTCATATACCCTTATATAGAGATAATAACAACATCAATAAAAAGATCCCTCCTATAATGAACTATCAGAAAGAGAATTAAGAAAACAATCTACAATTGAGTCAAGAAGAATACCTAGGAATAAATTTAACCAAGCAGATGAAATATCTGTATATTGAAAATTATAAAGCACTGATGAAAGAAATTGAAGATACAAATTAGAAGAATATTGTTAAAATGTCCATACCACCCAAAGTGATCTGCTGATTCAATGTAATCCCTATCAAAATATCAATGGCATTTTTCACAGAAATAGAACAATCCTAAAATTTGTATGAAACCAAAAAGACCCTGAAGAGCCAAAGCAATGTTGAGAAAGAACAAAGCTGGATATACCATGCTCCCTGATTTCAAACTGTATTACAGAGCTATGGTAATCAGAATAGTATAGGACTGGCATAAAAACAGATGAATAGATCAATGGAACAGAATGGAAAGCCCAGAAATAAACCCATGCATATATGGTCAATTCATTAATGACAAAGGAGCCAAGACTGTACAATGGGAAAAGACAGTCTCTTCAATAAATGCTGTTGGAAAAACTGGACAGCCACATGCAAAAGGATATCTTACATTATACATAAAAAATACCTCAAAATGGATTAAAAACTTGAATGGATGACTTGAAACATAAAACTCCTAGAAGAAAACATAGGCTATAAGATCTCTGACATTGGTCTTAGAGATGATTTTTTGGATCTGGCTCTGAAAACAAAGGCAAAAACAGCAAAAATAAACAAGTGGACTAGCTCAAACTAAAATGTTTCTGCAAAGCAAACTGTCAATAAAATGAAAAGGCAACCTACTGAATAGGAAATAATACCTGTAAATCATTTATCTGTTAAGCAGTTAATATCTAAAATAGATAAAGAACTCCTATAATTCAATGGTAAAACCACAAACAATCTGATTAAAAAATGGGCAGAGAATCTGAGAAGATATTTTTCCAAAGAAGACATACAGATGGCCAGCGGGTACACGAAAAAAGATGCTCAACAACAGGGAAATACAAATCAAAACCACAATGAGATATCTATCACCTCATACACGTTAGAATGGCTATTGTCCAAAGACAAGAAATAACAAGTATTAGCAAAGATGTAGAGAAAAGGGAACCCCTGTGCACCGAAGGTAGGAATGTAAATTCATGCAGCCACTACGGGAAATGGTATAAGTGTTCCTCAAAAAATTAAAATGGCATTACCATATGATTCAGTCATACCGTTTCTGGGTATTTATCTAAGGAAAACAAAAACACTGACTAAAAAAGATAAATGCACCTCCATGTTCACTGCAGTATTATTTATAAATAGCCAAGACATGGAAACAACCTAACTGCTCTCCCTCAATGGACAAATGGATTAAAAAAATGTGACACACATACACACATATATAATGTGATATATATATATATATATATATATATATATATAAATAACAGAATACTGTTCAGTCATAAGAAAGAATAAAATCTTGCTATCTGTGACAACATGGATGGACCCTGAGGGCACTAAACTAAGAGAAATAACTAGAGAAAGATAAATACCATAGGACTTCACTCATACATGGAATTTAAAACCATAGCAACAAGAAAAAAACCAAGCTCACAGATACACAGAAAAGATGGGTAGCTGCCAGAGGCAGGAGGTAGGGTGTAGGTAGGTGAAAATGGCTAAAGGAGTCAAAAGGTACAAACTTCCAGTTATAAAATGTTATGGGGATGTAATATACAGCATAGTGCCTAGAGTTACTAATATTGGATTACATATTTGAAAGTGGCCAAGACAGGGATGCCTGGGTAGCTCAGTGGGCTTAAGCCTCTGCCTTAGGCTCAGGTCATGGTCTAAGGGTCCTGGGATAGAGCCCCGAATCGGTCTCTCTGCTCGGCAGGGAGCCTGTCTCCCCCAATTCCTCTCTGCCTGCCTCTCTGCCTCCTTGTGATCTCTGTCAAATAAATAAATAAAATCTTAAAAAAAAAAAAAGTGGCCAAAATAGCAGATCTTAAGAGTTTCTCATTGCAAGAAAAAAAAAATGTTTAACTATGTTATGGGAACAGATATTAATCAGACTTATTGTAGTAATCATTTCATAATACACGCAAATACAGAAACATATAAATATTAATACATAAATGTAACAAAATATTAATACATAAAAACCCCCATCCTTCTTCCCAGATCTAGAAAACTGAGTTTTCTAGAACAAACAGCAATAATATAACAGATTAAGGTAACATTACAACAAAAATCCAGGCCATGGGAGCTATGGTCTAAGATTGTCGGGAGATCTTAAAATCTTAGGTTTGGGAGAAGCTAATTCTTAATCTAAAGAAGCAGTATAAATGAAACAACAAAAAGGCACTAGTTAGATTTTAGAAACTGGGAGAGTCATTAGATAATCCAAAAACAAAACCTCCAATCAACTAATCGAGCAAACAAACAAACAAAAAAACCCCTTAAGCAACCCTAAATAACTTCCAGATTTTAAGTTTAAAACAAATGAAAAAGAGTGAATTCCCCAAATGTTTCAAGGAAAAATAGGCCCTTCCTGCCTTTAGTTAAACAAACTCTTTAGTTGAAGGTTCTGACTCTCCAGTTTTGGAGAATATGACTGCTTGACAGGCAAAATACAGGATGAAAATAAAGATAATAGTAATTTGGTAACAAATTATAAACTTCAACTGGCCACCAGCACTTCAAAGTAACCATTAGTCAGAGTAAAAGGGTCTGTGGTCACAGTGTTATAGAGAAGTACTGTCTTCTGTTTATATAGTATGAATAACTAGGACCTTATCAATAAAGAAAAACCAGAAATGGTATTATTGAGAACAAGTAGAGTTACTAAAGAAAAACTATTGAGTTATTTCCCTTAATTTTATTTATTTTTGGAAAAAAAAAAAAAAAAGCACATTCAAGTCAGCATTTCTTAAAACAAAATAGTACATTGTCTTATTTTCAGTATTACATACTTTTCTTCTCCTAACAACATCGCTAATGAAAAATAAGGAAAATTTTCATTTCTTTACAAATGGAGATAAGTTAACAAAGTATAATGCTACTTAACTTTAAAGATACACACAGAAGATAAAGGATTTTCCATGGCCTCACATATTAATTTAGACTAAATTATACCTCAGTCTCTTTGCTGGTGAGGTAGACTACCTATGGAAATATATTTTGATATCAGTTATTTTCTATTTTTCAGTTTTGTGTCAGATTTCAGAGGATATTAATGAAGAGCACATTTTCTAGAAATCTGAACGCTAAAGCAGCAGACAGGAATGATCATTTATTATAGTATTACTAGTCTCTGGTTTAAACATGTTATCCCTAAATCCTATGCTAAGATGCTCTTCAATAATACTGTGGTGAGGAGTCTCTTATACCAAGGGGTCAAGAGACACAGTGGAATGTCTGCCTGACTGTATGTGACATTTAAAAAAGAATACTATATTCAGTTCAAGTAGTAGTAAGGTCTGAAGGGAAAAAGGACCATAAGTAAATAAGTAAGCAAGTTAAGTAAATAAAGCTGTATTCCTAACAAGTTTTTATTTCTACAACTACAGCTATAACACAGTTTTAAATTCAATTGTTAGAGGATTAGTATTTTGATCTATGATTAAAATCTAATGAATTTTAAATTCATTTTCTGCCAATTATATAAAAAAATCTAATTTCATTGTAACAAACTCTGAGCACTGTCAAAATTTGTTTTTTATTTCAAATATCCATTCAGGAAATTTTCAAAAAACAAATATTATAAATCAGTAAAATCAACTTGCCTTAAAATTTTCTGTCATGGAGAGGACTTTTATATGCTATTTAAAATGGAATTTATCCAGAATTCAATTACCTGTCCACACCAATGAAGACTACCATAGACAAATATTGCATGTTTGTTCTTCCTATAAAACAAAGCGATAATTTACCTTATTTATTATTTATTTATTTATTTTGGTTTTTATTTTTTTGTTTGTTTTTTTTTTTATTTTTTATAAACATATATTTTTATCCCCAGGGGTACAGGTCTGTGAATCACCAGGTTTACACACTTCACAGCACTCACCAAAGCACATACCCTCCCCAATGTCCATAATCCCACCCCCTTCTCCCAAACCCCCTCCCCCCAGCAACCCTCAGTTTGTTTTGTGAGATTAAGAGTCACTTATGGTTTGTCTCCCTCCCAATCCCATCTGGTTTCATTGATTCTTCTCCTACCCACTTAAGCCCCCATGTTGCATCACCACTTCCTCATATCAGGGAGATCATATGATAGTTGTCTTTCTCCACTTGACTTACTTCGCTAAGCATGATACGCTCTAGTTCCATCCATGTTGTCGCAAATGGCAAGATTTCATTTCTTTTGATGGCTGCACAGTATTCCATTGTGTGTATATACCACATCTTCTTGATCCATTCATCTGTTGATGGACATCTAGGTTCTTTCCATAGTTTGGCTATTGTGGACATTGCTGCTATAAACATTCGGGTGCACGTGCCCCTTTGGATCACTACGTTTGTATCTTTAGGGTAAATACCCAATAGTGCAACTGCTGGTTCATAGGGCAGTTCTATTTTCAACATTTTCAGGAACCTCCATGCTGTTTTCCAGAGTGGCTGCACCAGCTTGCATTCCCACCAACAGTGTAGGAAGGTTCCCCTTTCTCTGCATCCTCGCCAGCATCTGTCATTTCCTGACTTGTTGATTTTAGCCATTCTGACGGGTGTGAGGTGATCAAAACTCTTCAAAGTGTAAGGATAGAGGGCACATACCTCAATATCATCAAAGCCATCTATGAAAAACCCACCGCAAATATCATTCTCAATGGAGAAAAACTGAAAGCTTTTCCGCTAAGGTCAGGAACACGGCAGGGATGTCCATTATCACCACTGCTATTCAACATAGTACTAGAGGTCCTAGCCTCAGCAATCAGACAACAAAAGGAAATTAAAGGCATCCAAATCGGCAATGAAGAAGTCAAATTATCACTCTTTGCAGATGATATGATACTATATGTGGAAAACCCAAAAGACTCCACCCAAAACTGCTAGAACTTATACAGGAATTCAGTAAAGTGTCAGGATATAAAATCAATGCACAGAAATCAGTTGCATTTCTCTACACCAACAGCAAGACAGAAGAAAGAGAAATTAAGGAGTCAATCCCATTTACAATTGCATCCAAAACCATAAGATACCTAGGAATAAACCTAACCAAAGAGACACAGAATCTATACTCAGAAAACTATAAAGTACTCATGAAAGAAATTGAGGAAGACACAAAGAAATGGAAAAATGTTCCATGCTCCTGGATTGGAAGAATAAATATTGTGAAAATATCTATGCTACCTAAAGCAATCTATACATTTAATGCAATTCCTATCAAAGTACCATCCATCTTTTTCAAAGAAATGGAACAAATAATGCTAAAATTTATATGGAACCAGAAAAGACCTCGAATAGCCAAAGGGATATTGAAAAAGAAAGCCAACGTTGGTGGCATCACAATTCCGGACTTCAAGCTCTATTACAAAGCTGTCATCATCAAGACAGCATTGTACTGGCACAAAAACAGACACATAGATCAATGGAACAGAATAGAGAGCCCAGAAATAGACCCTCAACTCTATGGTCAACTAATCTTCGACAAAGCAGGAAAGAATGTCCAATGGAAAAAAGACGGCCTCTTCAATAAATGGTGCTTGGAAAATTGGACAGCCACATGCAGAAAAATGAAATTGGACCATTTCCTTACACCACACACAAAAATAGACTCAAAATGGATGAAGGACCTCAATGTGAGAAAGGAATCCATCAAAATCCTTGAGGAGAACACAGGCAGCAACCTCTTCGACCTCAGCCGCAGCAACATCTTCCTAGGAACTTCGCCAAAGGCAAGGGAAGCAAGGGCAAAAATGAATTATTGGGATTTCATCAAGATCAAAAGCTTTTGCACAGCAAAGGAAACAGTTAACAAAATCAAAAGACAACTGACAGAATGGGAGAAGATATTTGCAAATGACATATCAGATAAAGGACTAGTGTCCAGAATCTATAAAGAACTTAGCAAACTCAACACCCAAAGAACAAATAATCCAATCAAGAAATGGGCAGAGGACATGAACAGACATTTCTGCAAAGAAGACATCCAGATGGCCAACAGACACTTGAAAAAGTGCTCCATATCACTCGGCATCAGGGAAATACAAATCAAAACCACAATTTACTTTATTATTCCCAAAAGCAAACTGGCCCAATTTCAACAAACCACTGAAATTTCAGAGGAAGTTAATAGAGACATATTTAGAGTATATTTTACCTTGCCTGTTAAAAGTCTGATTGTTTGACTACAGATGCCAAGAATGTAATATAAGAAAGGATTATCAGCTCGGCCGGAACACATACCATGAGCAATTAATTATGCCTGCTATGGGCACAGGTATACACACATGACGTATTTCATCATCCTTCATGTGGAAGTTGCTGGTTAAGAACACGTTTTAGTGGTCAGCCCTGAATTCACATCCTGACCCCACCACTTCTTGGCTCTACAACTTTAAACAAATTACTAATTTCCTTGGCTCTAAAGTGGGAATGATCATCCTTAAATTTGTCAAAGCTATATAACAATGAACATGAAGACTTAAATACAATCTGGCATGCGGTAATTGCTTAATAAAAAGTAGCTACTACTATTACTACAGGAGTTCGGGTCTTTCAGAACTCATTAGTGGCTCATCACTGAACGTGATCTTGAGATAGGCAGTTCTCTGCCAAAGGCCTGCTTCTGCAGTGAGGGAGCTTTCCCTTAGCGAGTCACTGGACATAATGGCACTGGCCTCTGTGGCTGTATCTGTGGCACTGGCAGCTCAGGCCGGGCACATGAACACAACTCTGTGAGGCTACATAGGTCCACACTCTCATATTCTCCAAACCAATGCTACAGGTCTGAGGTTTTTCCCTGCAATATAGAAATGTGTCATTTACTCAGAATGAGGCTTAGAAAAATAATGGTTACAAAAATAGAACCATTTTATTCTTCCTGAGATCACTCACCTACCTACCAAGTGCAGGATAAGAACTGGTAATTATACTCTTCTAAGAATTTCAGAGTCAATCTAGGCCTACTCAACACTAGCCACACTGAAAGAAAAAAGACTTCTATCAACATAAAATCTACTTTCATGATAAAGTATACATGTAATGAAAAAAATTCTTTGAAAATTTAAAGTTAGTTAGAAAATGCTTAGGTTATATTACCAGGAAAAATGAACAATATATCTAAAGAGAAAGTAGGGCCTTTTATTATAAAAAGTAAACTTTTCAATAGTTAAATATGGTATCAAATCTTATGCTATTTGAAATTCTAATTCTGTGATTATGATTTCTAATGAATAGTCTTGGCTACTATTTCAGGTCCTATTATATTTTACTGAGCCTGAGGGATTCTGATGAGAAAGCAATAAAATGAGAAGGACATGGGATTTAAGTAGTCAGCAGACCTGGGTTCACTGTGTATTTCAATTGTATAACCTTGAACTCCCTTAAACTCATGCCGGCTCATTTTTTTCAGCTGTAGAATACTGATAAGAATATTTTTCTCATTAGCCTGCTGTGAGCATCACCCTAAATTCACCTATTTAAAATGAGTAGGTGTTCACCAGTATGAACAGCAAAGTGCTGTCCCATCAGGTGGTTATCAGTAGAGAAGCCACATTTTCCCACGTGTTTATACAACTGGATTACTGGAAGCAGGAGAGAAGCTGGGAGGGAAGTCCTATGGGCACTGCATATGAAGAGAACTCTGTCACCTTTATGACTATGCGCCTATTAGCAACAAAGAAACCTGTGGATAACATGTTGCTGCCTACATGGAAATCTCATCATTGTTTTATTTTGGGAGGTACACTTTCCTTTATTTTGATTCTGTTAATTTAGGTGGAGGGACAGAGCATGAAAATGGAACAAATCCACCACTCCAAACACATGGAAAGAAACATCATGGACAAAGAATACCCCCCAATACTAATCAGAGTCCCCACAAATTTATAAAAACTCAACTCACTTACATGATTAGCAAAAATGTGAATAATATATAAACACAGTGTCAAGAGTGTGTCAAGAGTGATATAATGATATGAGGCCAGATAGGAGGAAGATGACTTCTATTCCTCCATCTTCAGAAACACAGGAAGCTAAAAAAGGCTTATCTAAAATTCACACAACCAACACTCAGTATTCATTGCTAGTTACAGTGCTATTTGGGGGAAAAAAGCAGAGATTTGGTTTTCTCACTTTTTAAATATTAAATGCCTGACAGCTTTTGTTAAAGTCATTTGTAATATTTATTAAGTACCTCTCATATGCCAGGAACTGTTCTAAGTGCCTTGAGTATATCAATTTATTTGGTCCTCATAATAATCTTAAAAGGTAGGTACTATTATTTACCCTACTTTTTATAAGAAGAAACCATGGCACAGCCAAGTTACAAAACTTGCCCAAGATCACATAACTTCTTAGGAGTAAGGCCAGCATCTGAATCTAGGCCATCTGCAACCAGACCTCAAATCATGAACTAATAAACTCTACCATCTAATAAAAGAAGTAATTAAGCAAAATGTACATTATACTCAATGGTTTCAAAAAAGCATTTACTACTAAAGGTCTACTATTTGCCACACATATAATAACAAAAGATTTAAAGATACTAGATTTAAAATGAAGTTCATGGGTGAGTCTCCATTTCTCAGTTAATTATGTCCTCACTTTTACTTGACTCCGCTATTTGTGGTACTACAGGTAAAGAGGAAGCAAGGACCTAGAAAAGTAACTACTACTAACAAAAATAATACTGTTTATGAAAAAGAAGAAAGCTCCTCTCGGAAATACTTGACTAATTTTTTGGAAAATAAGTTCTGGGAAATTTCAAAGTACAGAATAAAGTCAAATATCTACTATTTTCAGTAAGGACTTCCTTCCATGAGCATATGACTGTGGACTCTGAGATGTGGAAAAACAAACTAAAGCAGCATCAGCTCTCATCCCAAAAGAAACTGCAATAAAAACTTGTCATCTGATAGTACTATTCCCAGATTGATTCATATGTGGCTGCAATATATAAAGGTTTAACTTTTGCAGTGAAATACCTCCAGATCTAAAAAAAAAAAAATAGGATCATTAGTCAGTTACCTTTTATTTCATTCATGATTAGTCATGCACTTCTTTGCCATTCCATGAGCCACTTTAAAATGAAGAAAAAGTTCAGTGGGCTTTTCCTTAGTCCTATAATCAACAAATTCCCAATTATAAGAGAATCACTGACCCTATCTCTAACCACGCCCACCCTTTCTCTTCCAAGTGTGTCTGCTGCCTGCCCCTCTAGACACTTCCTCTTGATGGAAGCTCCGCACAGCCATCTATGTCTCTCTCTGCCCACTATTCCTTCAGCTGACTCTCATTTTGTACACAAGCACATCTGCACCACCTCTACATATTTGGTGCTAAATGTTCCTCATTTGAGAATCTGTCAACTCAGATAGTATAATCAAGATGGCCTGTGATTCTCTATTATACTTTTATCACTAGGGCTTCCTCAGAGCCTATAAGCACAAGACCACCTGACAATATTCTCCAGGACACAAAGTCTTGAGAATCCTCTAGGTTCTACAGATATTGCTGTAAGGTTTCCTTCAGTTTCTGAGGTACAAAGGTGGATAATTCTTCAGATGACCTCACAAAATCTTTCTCAGATCTGTACTGGGCAGAACAAGAAACTCAATTCTTAGGGCCAAAAAGGTAAGTGAACACCTCCTATCACCCTTGGATTCCACAGATGGAAAGACAAAATGGTACCAAGGCCCTTAAAACTCTTAAAAAAATGACAAATGTACTAAGCTAGAGAGGGACAGTTTCTATTTTAGTCTACGTAAACAAAACTGATTGATCCTAACCAGTCTCCCTTCTATCCCCCAGTTGCCTCCCTCCAGTCTCTTAGGTATCCAAAATTTCATGTTCCTAGCCAAAAGGCCCCAACCAATCATTCCCTACTCTGCCTCATCACTAACAATAGAATTTTTCAGCCCAGAAGCATTTCTTTTCTTCTTTACCAAGTCTTCCTCATGTTTGTTTGTCACCAAAGTCGACCAGATATGGAAGAAGAAGAGGAGTATCAGACTGACTAAAGCACATTAATCACCAATTGGTAATATGAGAAGAGATAATTAGGGAGAGAGTTTTCTATTGTTCCTTAAATCACAGTGCCCATTCTCAGGACCAGGGGAATTGGGGGGTGTGTAGCAAGCAAGGTGCCTAGGGTACAAAAGGATGCAAGGAGGCATCATTCTCAAGTGTCAACATCGTATCTGCATGACTCTAAAAGTGAGTGCCTCCTTATATTTTTTGCCCTTGTAGGTGCTTCACTTTCCTTATTCTAAAGGCCCTGTGACAGTCTGCCTACAAGTCAAAATGGTTAAGATGGTTCCAAGTGGACAAGAAGGACACACTTTAGCTGTTCTCAGTTGCCTACGAAGAAGGAATTGGTTCTGCCTTCCCTTCTAATTTCCCACTAATTTCTAATTTAGTATCTGGCTAGAACCTAAACCCTTGGCTAGTGCCTGATCAACTTTCCTAAACAAAAGAGGAAGAAACACTGGCAAGTGAGAGAGCCTTCTGCTCCCAGGGTCTCAAAGTCTATTACGTATCAGTTTGGCCATTCCAGGGCTGTGGCATACCAGATGCTTGGAAAACCAGTAGTGCAGTCACAGGCCCACCAAGGCTAACCAGGATGCCAGTCTCCTTATATCAGCTCCAGCATCATCACAATCTACTTTGATTTTTATAGTGGATTAAATAATAAATAAGTAGCTATACCTCCCATCATAAAACAAAAACAACTTCCTTCTGAACCACTCCCCCCACCAGCTATCTTCCATATCTTACTCCCTTTTCATATTCTCACCTTCCATTCTCCACTGAGTTCTTTCCTGTTAGGCTCGCACCCCCATTGCTCCATCCAAATCAAGCTTATCCATCATGTTTAGCTCATTGTTAAATCTAAGAGTCAACTTATCATTCTCTTTCTTCATTTGGCTTCCAGAATACCTGTACTCTCTTCTTGCTTCTCCTCTAATCCCACTGATGTTCTTTCTTAATCTCTTCTCTAGAAGCTTTATTTGAGAATCTCAAATCTCAATCATAGGTCCTTTACTCTCGTCCATTTATATTCACTCCTTTGGTGATTTCATTCAACTTGATCATTTCTTGAAATGCCACATACTTGACAATTCCCATGTATTTCGAGCTCAGACCCCTCCCTGAACTTCAGCCTCACATTCAGATGCCCAGTCAACATTGCCACTCTGATGTCCAGTAGACATCTCAAACTCAACGTGTCTGAAAAGAACTCTTACACTTACCCTCTACCCCTTATCTGTGGCACCCACACTCTTTCATCTCAGTTCAAAGCAACTAGAATACATCCTTTCAGTTGCTTAGGCCCAAATGCCTACAGTTATCCTTGACTTCTTTCTCTCATAACCCATATCTAATCTGTCAGGAAATCCTGTTAGCTCTGTCTCTATCTACCCTACTGTAACTGCCAACCCGAATAACTGCACCAGCCTCCTAAGCAGTCTTCCTGCTTCTGCCCGGGGCTTCCTCCATCCTCAAACAGGCTATTCTCAACAAGGACACCAGAAAGAAATAAAAGAAAAATATTTTATAACAGAGAGACAGGAACTTAAATATGTAAATGATAAGACATAATGAAGCAGCTAGACCCTTGTGCCTTTCTAGGCACACCTCGTCATATTGTGTTTATTAGCTTTATTGCACTTGCAGATCCCGTGATTTTTTTTATTTTTTTACAAACTCAAAGTTTGTGGCAACCCAGCAACAAACAAGTCTCTTCATACCTTTTTTTTTTTTTTTAACAGCATCTGCTCACTTTGTGTCTCATATTTTGGTAATTTTCACAACATTTTAAACTTTTTCATTATTATTTGTTACAGTGATTTGTGATCAGTGATTATTTCTGAGGTATGCCTATACCATAAATGCAACAGTCGCAAGTACAGATATGTAAACGCAGGTCTGTTGATGGGAAACTCAAATACTACAAGAGAGACTGCTGTTTGTGACATGGTTATTAGGTTGGGAACAATTCTTCTCAAATTCTGAATTAAACATGATTTTCTCTTAATTTCTGTAATAGTTGCAATCCTGGAAAATTCATTAGATGTTAAGACAATGCAAAAATGCTTTGTGTATACATGTAAAAAGTTATGCTTAGCTGTGGCTTTTCCATAGGAAAACAGAGTGGGCCATTTTAATAGCACTGTGTGGAACTGTCCTGTGTCCCACAGGATGCCCGGCATCTCTGTGACCCATTCACTAAAGGCCAGTAGCATTCTTCCAATCACTGTGATAACCAATAACACCCTCACAAACTTCCTAAACACCCCTGAGGGTGGAACTACCCCTGCTTAGAAATACTATTCTAGAAACAGTCTCTGATCCAACAGACTCTCTTGACTCTGTAGTTTAATCAAAACACGCATGAACAACATATTGAAAAGCACAAAGCCCCATCCATCTTGAATATGGAAATTATATTTATTCAGGAACATTCTGGTATATCCACTGGTCCTCAGCCCAGATAATCTCCTTGTCCTAACATGCTGGTGAGCTTGGCTTTCTTGTAAGATGGGGATGGGATTATGATAACCAGCAACTATGCATTACACATAATTTGAAACTGAGGGCTTCCATTTTGCAGTAGAAAAACAGATGGGGAAGTATAAGTATACAGGGAAGAACATGGACTGATTAAGAATCAAAAAGATACTGGTTTTAAGAGATGTACCCTCCTATTTGATAGATTTTTATCTACTGGCTAGGCACTGGGACCACAAATAGGTGTAGAAGAGTTTCTGTCCTAGAGAAGATGTCCAAAGGGAACAAATCAGTCTCCAGCTGGGACTTGGTTTCTTCTAGCTCAAATGTGAATGTTCAAAGTGCTTTCCAAGTAAAAAATAAAGATTTTATGTATATGTTATAGTGTAGCACAGGGAAAATACAAAATGAAGCAGGCAAGATAGTACTAGAACTAAGGTAGTCACCCATATGACATTTTATTTTTCACATGATATAAATATTACTATATGAAATTACTATTTTGGTTTTTTGTTTTGGTTTTTGACAGCGAGAGACACAGCAAGAGAGGGAACACAAGCAGGGGGAGTAGAGGAGGTGCACTGAGCAGGGAGCCTGATGAGGGACTTGATCCCACGACCATGAAATCATGACTGAGCAACCCAGGCGCCCCTGAAATCACTATTTTGTTAACGGTAAAAATCATTATTTATATTTCTACTTCTTGATATATATAAAGATGGAGTGTATACATTCAAACAATTCTTGGGAGCAAAATGGAAGAGCAATGGCAGTTAATATCAGCATGATTTTTCTGAAAGTGTTGTTTGTTGTACAAAAAAAAAGCAATTTTTAATCATTTCATCCCTCATACAATTCACATTTTGACAAGGCAAAATTTGCAAAGAATTTGCACAGTAAAATTGTCTGGTGGCTATAGAGCAGCTCACAGGAGAAAATGTTAACAAAATGAATGGAAAACAGCATGGAGGTTCCTCAAAATGTTGAAAATAGAACTGCCCTATGACCCAGCAATTGCACTACTGGGTATTTACCCTAAAGATACAAATGTAGTGATCCAAAGGGGCACATGCACCCGAATGTTTATAGCAGTAATGTCCACAATAGCCAAACTATGGAAAGAACCTAGATGTCCATCAACAGATGAATGGATCAAGAAGATGTGGTATATACACACAATGGAATACTGTGCAGCCATCAAAAGAAATGAAATCTTGCCATTTGCGACAACATGGATGGAACTAGAGCGTATCATGCTTAGCGAAGTAAGTCAAGCGGAGAAAGACAACTATCATATGATCTCCCTGATATGAGGAAGTGGTGATGCAACATGGGGGCTTAAGTGGGTAGGAGAAGAATCAATGAAACCAGATGGGATTGGGAGGGAGACAAACCATAAGTGACTCTTAATCTCACAAAACAAACTGAGGGTTGCTGGGGGGAGGGGGTTTGGGAGAAGGGGGTGGGATTATGGACATTGGGGAGGCTATGTGCTTTGGTGAGTGCTGTGAAGTGTGTAAACCTGGTGATTCACAGACCTGTACCCCTGGGGATAAAAATATATGTTTATAAAAAATAAAAAAAAAAAAAAGAAATGCACTAAAAGCATAAAACAGTAAGAACTGACCTAAAAGAGGAATTGAATTATTTACCAATATCTCAATATTATGCTAGAGTTTTTTTTTTAAAAGGCCACTTGCAATAAATAAACAATGCTTGCCAAAAAAAAAAAAAAAAAAAAAAAAAAAAAAAAAGAATGGAATGTTAAATTAACTGGTTGGAAACAGTATAGCTTTTAATGTTATCTATTTATATTTAATTTTTTAAGTGGGAACATTTTATAGCAGCAATATCCTTTTGAAGAATGAGGGTATGTTAAATATTTAATTTCTTGAGATTATGGAGAAACTATCAAGAACAAAGAAAGTAAGTAATCTTTCTCCTTACAGAGATTTCTGAAGTTTAGGTTGCTCCAAATCTTTAACATGTCTATTCTTCTCCAAATAGAACTTTATCTACTTATAATTTTGATCCTTTCAATACAAAGTCCAGAGCCCCAGAAAAGGTTGTTTGAACCAATGAGAGTAAGAATCTCATTTTTTAAATTAGTCCTCTCCTTCCCATCCACATTCATAGTCACACTTAGCTGTACTTGTTAAGCCTCAAAACATCACGCTTCTTATGTGCCTTTCTAGGCTTTGCATATGCTATTTCTTAGGCTGTTTTCAAAGGCTTTCTCCCTACCTCCTAAAGACCTACTCACCTTTAAACACTTAACTTAAATGGTATCCACAAACAGACTTCCTTAACCTTTGCACAAATTTCTTGTTATACTCTCATCACACCTTCTTCATTCCATAATTACATAATTTATGACATGACTAAAATCATCTACTACCTGTAAGCCTGAAGACTGGGCAATCCAGGACTGAATACAGATTTGCTAATGAAGAGAACTATGGAAGATAACAGGGAAAATGCTGTGGTCATTTTGCAAAAGACCCAAACCTTGAGATCTATTACTTCCTCCAGTTTTGTGTTATTAAAATTTATTTATAAATTCTAAGAAAATAAAATTTGGTATATGTATTCCAACTGTTGTATTAATGTTCAAGGTTTCAGATATATTTTTTCCCAAGAAACAAATACATCTCCACGTTGATGTGCAAAACAAGTGCCTTTAATTCATACGAAGTCTACTGAATGCATAAACATTCATATTTGAAATATTTAAGGAAAAAAAATCCTACTTACACTATGAATCATCCAAAATATAGAAAAAACACAAAGGGAAAAAAAAAAAAGTGCCACAGAGAATTTACAGGGAAAGCAGGTGTGGTTTCTGAACACTACAATTCATGCCTTTCAATGTTAAGAAGTGCATAACTATTTGATTTTTTCCCTCCCTACCCTCCAAATTTCCCTGCGTCTCAAATTTCTCATCTCAGAGAGATCATATGATAGTTGTCTTTCTCTGATTGACTTATTTCACTCAGCATAATACCCTCTAGTCCCATCCATGTCGTTGCAAATGGCAAGATTTCATTTCTTTTGATGGCTGCATAGTATTCCATTATATACATATACCACATCTTCGTAATCCATCCATCTGTTGATGGACATCTAAGTTGTTTCCATAGTCAGGGGGGAGACCTAAGAGATGCTTAATTTCACAAAACAAACTGAGGGTTGCTGGGGCGGGGGCGGGTAGGGAGAGGATGGTTGGGTTATGGACATTGGGGAGGGTATATGCTATGATAAGTGCTGTAAAATGTGTAAGACTAACGATTCACAGACCTGTACGCCTGGGGCTAATAATACAGTATAAGTTAATAAAATAATTAATTTTTAAAATGTGCTTAACTGAAGAAATACAGACCCAGCTCTCAGTGTAAACTGAGGAACCACAGGTGCAGTTGGTTGTGACTACCACCTCCCATGGCCAGTCAAATGAACTATAAAGATACATTAAGGAGGTGTGAGAAGTACGTACGTAAAATAGCTATAATCAAAACTTACTCATCAGTACAGCTAAGGTAATTTGCAGAGATGGAGAGGGGAATCAGCAGGTGTCTAATTTCAACATATATACTCTGTTTTATAAGATAACAATTTCATTTAATCTTTACAGCCACCCTGTGAGCTAGTTATTGTTAACCTCAATTTAATAAGTAAGGAACTAAAGCTCAGAAAGATGAATGTGACCTCACTTGTCCTATATCCTCACTGTCTTACTCAACAACAATGACCTGTGTTCTCTGAGCACGAGCTACAAATCAGGCACTACGGGTAAACCCTGAGGGACCACCTATTCTTGTGTGCCTAAAACATCAATGGTTTACATTTTCATCCCAGCATAATTATCTATAGTGCCATGTTTCACTTTCTAAAGTGCCTGGTTTGAACAATTACATAGTTTCTGTAAGTACCTTAGAGTGAAAGTCTGCTTTTATAAAAATATATCTAGCCTAGGTCTGAAACAAGATTGAAGCATTTGGGGAAAACATCATTCCATTAATAAAAATGGTGATAATTATCATACACTGAATTTTGTACTTGCTAAGACCTTCACATATACAATTGACTCCCACAGGTTTGAACTGTGTGGATCCACCTTTTATGCATATTTTTTCAATAAATACAGTACAGTACTGTAAATGTATTCTCTCTTCCTCATGACTGTAACATTTTCTTTTTTCTAGCTTATGTACTGTATGAATATAGTATCTAATACATATAACGTCCAAAATACTTGTTAATTTTTTATGTTATTAATAAGGCTTCCATCAACAGTAGGTCTTCAGTAAAGTTTTTGGGGTGTCAGAAGTTGTAAGTGGATTTTCAGCTGCATGGGGGTGGGCATCCTAAACCACAGTACAGTAAGGGTTAACTGTATAATTTAATCTTACCTAACATCTGAGTAAGAAAACTGGAGTTTAGAGACTAAGCAGTCAAGGCCACACAATAAATAACAGGATAGGCTGACCTGTACCCAGACCGATGAGTCGAGATGACACGTGGCAGTTTTTGACAGCTTCTTGAGACATCCTGGAAGTGAGGGATAAGGATGAAGCCAGAATCCAGGAAGATTTATCAAGGTTGCCCTTCTTGCAGTGTGAGTCTCTTTCCTCTAAGTCTCAGAAGTTGGGTAGCTTCTCCTAAGTGGTGTTAGTGTATGTGTATGTGTGTGTTGTGTTATGTTGTGCTCTCACAGAAACTATTAAAAGAGAAAGGCTTAACCCTGGGCAAAATGAAGACTATCCATCGAGGCAAGTCAAAGACCAATGTGGGGAAGCTTGCTGGAGACACAAAGACTCTAGACTTAGTAAGATCATGGGGAGACTTTCCTAAGCTTTGAAAGTGGAGGTTTAAGACAAGTTTCCTTAAATTCCTAAGGAACCAAGTATACTCTGGTTGAAATGTAGAGAAAGGAAGAGTGAAAGAGGGAAAGAGAGAGAGCACAAGTTCAAGAGTTTATCACCTGGCAATAACTATGTTTCCCATCTGGTGTGTGAACCTTCTTAACGTGGAGACTTTATATTCCTTAAGGGCAGAAAATATGAACGCCATCCTATTTTTACTTCTATAACTTCCATGAGGTCCACTCTAAATAAAACAAATTGCCTTTTTATAATTAGAAGGAATGTTATGGCATCATTACTATCTTAATATTATCTAAGTAGTATGTAAGAACAAAAATTGATTTTGTATTTTGGCCCTGTTTAATATTTATGTTCTCCCTAGGTAGGTAAAGGCACCCTTTCAATTTACAGGGACAGAAACTAGGTCACAGAAAATGAAAGTCATTGGTGCAATCAGGAGTAGACTCAATGATAGTCTCATGTATATTAAGTAATTACATACTATCCTTATTTTTATATATAAACTCAGCCAAATGGAAGAATGAAAACCAACAATAAATATTCATTGAACCTCCACCAATTCAACACTCTAAGTCATATCTACTGTTAAGATTATTCTGGTAATTAAAGGAGTCAGCCTGTAAAGAATCACACATACATACACTACACACAAACTATTAATGTAAGTTTAAAAAGGCATAAACACATGTCATAAGTACACATTTTCTGCAAAGATACCAAAGAAACTATTAACAGTGGTTACCTTTAAGTAGAGCAAATACAAAGAGGAAGAAGGTAATCCTGTTTTTTTATTTATACCTTTATATAAATTTTAAACTTAACTGTATTATTTTTTTAAATGAGCAATTATTTTAAAAATACAAGGACTAATGCTTTGCTCAAAACCTCTTTTCTAGAATTTCAGAAAATAGAAGGTATCAGACATGTCTTGTCAGAAAAGCAATTTTTAGAATCAAGCACTGTCTTAGGAGAAAATTAAACAAACAAACCAGAAAACTATCTTGACAAATTTTAAATCAAATTTTATTTAAACTTAAAAGTGGTTCATCTGTCATTAACTGTGAAGTTTAAAGAGCAGGCTTCCTGTGGTGGGAAGCACCTCAGGGATATGAGCCCTGTGATGAGACAGGTTCAAGGCTGTGCCAGGACCTTTTCAGGGTCTTACATGCCAGAGAGACCAAAGTTCTTCCTTAGTCACAAAGGAGTGGTGGTACCTGCAAATCTATAATTACTAGACAAAACAAGTCCACTGTTAAAAGCTGTGTTCAGGAAGAATAGCACAAAAAAAGTTAACAAAGTTAACACTTAAGACTTCAGAGGCACAGAATCCCACTGGGTACATTTCCTAAAAATTATTAAGTTTCTTGACCAGGTATAATTGCTGTAAACAGAACAGGAGAGTCAATGGGAAAGGGGAGAGAAAGGTAAATAATAAAAACGGCTGCAGAATTAAAGTAAGTGCACTAATTCTCCCACTTAATCCACAAAGACTTTAGTAAATTTGCTTCAATGTCATTGACAATCAATATTTGAACATTTAAACTGCTGTGGCACTTGATACATAGGCATGGGGGAAAGGGCTCAAATTTAAACATAGGAACATATTGTTCTTTATCATTTTCAGGGATTTTGTTGGGACCCACACTCCCAGGAGGCATAATTACCAGATGCATAGGTATATACCAAAGTCAAATATGAATGGTAGCTGGGGAGTGCAGTCTGTTCAGCCCTAATCAGAGACTCTGATGATCCCCCCGTTAATTAATTCTGTATATAATCCATCTTAATAAATAGGTTTTTACAATAATTTTTTTCAAGAGATAATGAAATCTTAGGCATTTGTCCAACCTTAGAGTTTTTAGAAAACTGAATCTATTTTCAAATTTCTGATTATAAATATATTTTTAGAGAATCTTTAATAATAATTTGATAATAGTGAGTTATTATTTTCTTATAGTTCTATCACTTGCAGATAATCATCAATAACACTTTGTATATTGTCTTGTTTATTTTCTTTGCAAGCACATTTAAAAATACAAGGTTATAGGGGCGCCTGGGTGGCTCAGTGGGTTAAAGCCTCTGCCTTCAGGCTCAGGTCATGATCCCAGGGTCCACCCTGCATCCGGCTCTCTGCTCAGCAGGGAGCCTGCTTCCCCCTCTCTCTCTGCCTGCCTCTCTGCCTACTTGTGATCTCTGTCAAATAAATAAATAAATAAAATCTTTAAAAAAAGAATACAAGGTTATAATTTATATTGTGTCCTGACCCATTGTTACTTTTTAGGTTACTCTCATTTTCCATTTCATTAAGTAGTAAAAAAAATTATCTATAAATAAACAGATATATAGATAGATAGGTAGGTAGGCAGGTAGACAGATTCCATTACCGGCTGCAACACTGTCTGCCCTGTAGTTGCATTATATGAGCATTCTGATCTATCTTCTCCCACAGCCAACATAGGAATTACTTTAGTCTACGTCATCTTTAACATAATATGATACCACTCATATATGTCTCATGTACATGTTTTTGAATCTTTAATGATTTGACATACCAAATATGATATTCCTTTGTTAAGTACTAAGACTGAACAAGTCTTTAGGTCTGTATGAAGTTTAATAGTTTCCTGCCCAAGGGTCATTCACATTTCTTACAGACTTTAATCTTCAGCATAAATTTTTATTGCTACTATTAAAGGTATTTTTTTCCCTATTTTTGAACTGATTACTACTGATATACAAATCATGATATTTATATCACAGTGAATTTTATTTTATTAGTTTGGGTATCTTGGACATTTTTTATTATCTACAAATATTTTTGTATTTTCCAATGTTCTATCTTTCTGTTCTTAAAGCATTGGCTAGATATTTCAGAGTTACTTAAGTAGTGATGACAGCAGGTATGCTGCTAATTCTAATAGGAGATAAAACTCTAGTGTTTCACCATTATTAGTATTTTGGCTATTTGACAGCTTGATTCCTAATTTGTTTAAAAAATTGCAGATACTTCCCATAAAATATTTATTGTATCTCTAAACCGTGAGATAATAGGTGATTACATTTTTCTTCACAGTTCCCCAGTAAATGTACTATCTAGGTTTTCTACATTTACCTTGTACTTTTTAAAATTCAAAAAAAATTTTAAATTATCCATTTAAGATTCTCAAATACATGTGGAAAAGTTTTGACAAGAATTTTACCATTTTTATCTATAGATAGCTATAGTTATATCCAGTAACTGCTAATTTTGTATATTATTTTTATTAGACTAGTCACAAACCCTTCCAATTTACTTTTCAAGTTTCCTAAAAATGAAAGGACACACACACCTTTATCTTCTGATTTCTCCTAATGTTCCTTGCTGAAGGAGAATATTTTGAACTCCAAATTCCCTTGATTAGTAATTAGTATCCTGCAAAAAGCAAGAGTGAAGCAAACCCTAAAATAACTTTGTCTTTAGAAATAACATTCTATTGTCCTCTGTAAAAGAGAGCATATCTAAAAAATTCCTGGATACAAATTCCTCAAAATACACTTATTCTGCTAATAAAAATGATACCTCACCCTTTTTAAATATATTCATGCTTAAGTACAAAGTGTTATAAAATAAATACGTTAACAATCTGATATTGGGAAAATCCTAACATTCCCAGATCAGAGTTCCAGAAAAACCAGATTCCAATATTTTTAATATTAAAACTTACAAGCTAACAAATATATGTGGCAATGTCTTCAAATCATTATCAAATTCTATTTTTTTCATATTTTAATAAGTAATCTTTATAGTGAACCTATCTTGTCATCTGAAATAGTTTGAGATACATTATCAGAAAATGCCAAGTTCAAATATAAACAGCTAACTTTTCATTTTTATTCTGCCAGGGAAATTGCAAAGTGCCAAAAAAATGCAAGCTGCTACTCATCTTCTAAAAACAGAAATGAAATAATTAGATCACAATTGATGGCTCCTTTCTCAGAGGAGGAAAAAAGATGAATGCCACTGGAATGTTTATTGTCACTGAAATTCTTCAGGCCTGGATTCCAAGTATGAGTTTGATGCAGGTTACTATGACAACTTAAATTACAGAAAATGTCCCCCCTTCTTCTATGAAGTTTTTCTGCCAAAAGATCATTTTGAGCCTCCTAAAATCTGTGTGCATGAATTACCTGTAACAACAATAAAAATCTCTTTACAAGGTTTATTCAGAAATACCCCATCTAAACCATTAAAACCAAGCATAAGCATATAAAAAATAAATTCCACTAAATCTACATGGGGCAGAAAACCTAACCTGAAAACTCAAATACACACACACACGCACACACACACACAGCTTAAAATATAAAACGTTGAGAGTATTTTGAAACTACTCCCCACTACCAGAAGCACAATATACTACCATCATAAGCTTCATTCCAGAAACTAAGGGAAATTACTTACAAGGCAGTTTTGAAAGAAGATTATAGGGCTAAGTCCTGTTTATCATTCTTTTCCCTCTATTAATGCCTTCTACAGAAAGGTACCAGAAAAGGGGGATGGGAGAAAAATGCAGTCCTATTTCAAACAGAGAGAGAAGCAAATAAAATAATCTGCAAAATCTTATATTGTTTTATGTAATCTGTTTTTTTAATGTAAAATAGGAGGTTTAAACTTTGTTCTCACACAGCCTCAAATTTACAAACCAAGGAAAAGATGCCTTGTGATAAATAATATGTGACTTATTCACTATCATTCCTTAAAAGAATAATGGTTTAGGAAAAACTGCATCATTGTAGAGAAAGTGTGATTTAGTAGAAATATTCTGATTGTAGTACATTAAAAATTTAAAGCTGCTACATTAAAAAAAAAGTTAGGGTGGTTTTACAGTGTAGCAATAGCGAGAATTCAAAGCTGGTTTTGTTGGTATCAAAGTCAACACAACTGAAATTAGAGGCTTCATTCAAAAAGGTTTAGGGAACTCACACATCCTCTTTCAATGAGTAAACTGGATCACTTTGGTAGTCAGCAAGAGCAAACCAGTTTTATGTACAGCTCTACCACATTCAGGAACCATTCATTTATTTAAAACAGACAAAACTCCATTTAAAAAAGGAAAGCAAGGCAGTATGCTAAGGGAGTCTCTATGCACTTGAAGAATCAAAGGCTGTTAATTTTTAGCATACGAAAACATTTGGGAAGAAAGAGCCAAAATATTAACTCTTTAGCAGCAAACTTGAAGCAACTCCTACATCTCCAACCTGTATGAGGGGTAACTAACAATGTTATAAAAGAAACAAAATAACTGAAACATTCAAACCCAAGTATACACAATCTCTAAATATTAAATCTGAATCACAGTTTCTCTTGGTGTAACCTTTACATAAACCCTCCCAAATAGAAAATAATTAATGTAAAGAAAAGAAAGATTTACAGAATAGCTTTATCAGTGATAAAAGCTAAATCTAAAATTTAGGCGATGACACAATTATGGAGAGACTGTAGTAAGTGGGACTACATAATACATTTTGTTCCTTATACTTTTCTTCTTTAGACTATATAACAAATAGCAGGGCTTAACTAGCATTATTCAGCTCTTACATGGATATAACAAAACCGCTCTATTAGAATCAGACTATCTTTTCTTCAACACTTGGGGTCTTCTAGTCATGGATTTTGCTAATGCCACAAGCAATTCAACAGAGTCTACAGGAAGAAAACAACCAGTAAGGATAAGGACTTGGGGTTTTATGAATATATTTCCCTCCATATAGTTTAGCAATTACTACATGGCTCTAAGGTTATACTCTTTATTTCAGAGGGGAGTTAATTAATGTTAAGACCTTCAAAAATCATCACTGAAGCAAAAAATGCAAGCACATAACTTTTTTGCAAATGAGGGACTAAGGAATTTACAAGACGGCATGCTGGTTGGTGCCCTTAAAGAGCTTATTCACCTGTAAAATGTGAACAGTTTATTCACAAGTGATTCACATACTACAAACAAGATCAAATTATTTTCCCTTCTGAGACCAATGAGTCACTTTAATGTTCAAGAGAGGATACACATCAAGCATACAAAAAGCAAGTGAAAATGAACTTAGTTGTATATTCCCACCTCAAGAGACTTTGTGACCCCCTTTACTTAATGAAGCCAATTACACTACTTGCAGGACCGAAGCTCAAACTATAAGCTATTTCAGACTTATAAAGACCTTCTAACCTTCACTGTTAGAAATATTTTTCTGCTTTAAAAGAGGCTGCTATCCATCAACTGATCTATCCAAAGAAGATGTGGAGTGTGTGTGTGTGTATCTGAATATAAGAGAATATTATTCAGCCATAAAAAAAAAAGAAATCTTGCTATTTGCAACAGTGTAGATGGAGCTAGTGAGTATAATGCTCAGTGAGTAAGTCAGAGAAAGATAAATACCATCTGATTTCACTTGTATGTGGAATTTAAGAAACAAAACAAGCAAAGGGAAAAATACAAGAGAGAGAGAGGGACAAAGCAAGAAACAGACTCTAACTACAGAGAACAAACTTATGGTTACCAAAGGGGAGAGGGGCGGAGATGGGTTGAGTGGGTGATAGGGATTAAGGAGTACCTTGTTTTGAAGAGCACAGGGTAATGTATGGAAGTGATGAATTACTATACTGTACCCCAGAAACTAATATAAGACTGTATGCTAACAAGCTGAAATTAAAATAAAAACTTGGGGCGCCTGGGTGGCTCAGTGGGTTAAAGCCGCTGCCTTCGGCTCAGGTCATGATCCCAGGGTCCTGGGTTCGAGCCCCGCATCGGGTTCTCTGCTCAGCGGGGAGTCTGCTTCCTCCTCTCTCTCTGCCTGCCTCTCTGCCTGCTTGTGATCTCTCTCTGTCAAATAAAATAAATAAATAAATAAAAAATAAATAAAAACTTAATCAATCAATTAATAAAAAAAGAGGCTGCCAATTTATTTTTATTTTTATTTTTTTTAGGTTTTTAGTTTTTTAATTTTTTTTTAAAAGATTTTATTTATTTATTTGACAGACAGATCAGAAGAAGTAGGCAGAGAGGCAGGAGAAGGGAGGAAGCAGGCTCCCTGCAGGGAGCCTGATGCGGGGCTGGATCCCAGGACCCTGAGATCATGACCTGAGCCGAAGGCAGAGGCTTTAACCCACTGAGCCACCCAGGTGCCCCGAGGCTGCCAATTTAAAGCATGAGTAGAATAATGCTCAGGAAACCTAAGAGTGGTGACATACTAATCTGCAAAACTTTGCTTCAGACTTCAAACTTGAAATCTAAAGAGCATGTTTCATAATGCTATTAGTGTCAACCCAAATCTGAATCTAGGGCTTATATTATACTGGCAAAAGACATTATTGCTAATTAAACTTTATACTTATCTAAATATAGGGCTTACAAATGATGATTCTTGAGAGTTCACCAGTGAACATAACCTCCGAAAGTCTCCCCAAATTTTGAACAGTTGTTTTTAAATCGTCACTTTGCGTATATCTCCTAGGATATACGCAAGGAGTACAACTTTGTAGACTCACCTTATGGCGCTGGAGTCCCCAAGTGGGAGGAGTGCTGAGGTAGTCTTGAGGAAGAGGAGAGCACCAGACAGGTATTCTAGGATGAGGTACACAGGCACCTGAAAAGGTACACAGTGTTCTTACAGTCCTGGCTGATTTTTATCTTAAAAATGCTAAACCACCCATTTTAACTCATAAACATCAAAGATCAAATAAATAAGCTTTAGCTTCAAAAGTTTTCCCAAGAAGAATTTTTCATCCCCTCTCTGACCTTTACTCCTCTGGACTACAATACTTGTGGGGTGAGTTTGTTTTCTGTTTTGTTTCAATCAGCATTTTTCCCGCCACTGAAAAGAGAATCTCAGTTTTATCTGAAAAAGGTCATTTGACGGGCCCATGGTGCTCTAGGAAAGACTGTGTGCTGCCTTTTTCTCCTGACCAAAGCTTCCGGTAATACCACAATAATTTCTTGAAAGCAGTTTAGCAATTAGACATTTGGAAAACTGCCTAAAGCTGGGGCCGAAAAGTGACGTTGAAGGAGACATCTCAGGTTTTCAGTCTTCAAAAATAAAAACAAAAAAATGCCACATTTTTCTTTGGTGAGTATAAATTATTACCACTAGCTAACCCAAGAAAGAGAGTAACTTGGCATCAGTTCTTTTGACCATTCTATTGCCTAATGCTGTGAGAATGTGAAACTCTGCCATTAGTTATAAAGAAAGCCTAAGAAAGACATCTTGGCCACAAGGCGGGAATTGACGCAATTCAGATGTCTGCCACATTCAGACTATGCCCTTAACAGATGTTTCTGCATTTATTTATAGAAAGGTTTACTTTAGTAACAAGACCATCTTCTATCAACTATTTTTTTGCACACTCAGACACTAAACTACTTTTATTATGAATAGAAAGTTACAGAAAGTTAAAGAAAGTTACAATCCTTAAAATCTTAGTTATGAAATAATAAAAAGTATCAAATTAGAAATAATGTAGAGAGAAAGAACCCAAATGTGATGCAAGCTATCAGAAAATATCTAGATTTCAAACACAGCTGAGGATGGGGTAAGTTACTCCAAAATTTCCTTTCGTAGCTGGGCTCTCTCTGCAAGGCTACTAGAATCCTGAATGGAGACACTGTCACTCAGTCTGATTATTAGACTAACATTTCATGTAACTTAATAGGTATATAAAACTACTATCCATTTCTAGATTATTTTTTACATAGTGTTATGGCTGCAGTGCAAAGGTGCATTAGCGCATGCTTCCAAGTTTTAAAAGAAAAAGAGGACAGCACTCACATTAACATTCTTTCTCATGAAAACAAGTAAGCTTTAAGTGAACTAGGTACCACAGCATTCCTATTTCATCATTTTATGTCAGATGGGTTAGAGCCTTCTGGCTTCAACTAGACCTACCTATCTCCTAAAGAAGCTAAAGAAAGACACATATTTGAGGCTTATGTGTTTTGGTAAAAGAGCCTGTCCATGGAGCATGTCATCCAAAAAGCAATGAAGAGGGGCGCCTGGGTGGCTCAGTGGGTTAAAGCCTCTGCCTTCAGCTCAGGTCATAATCCCAAGGTCCTGGGATTGAGCCCCCCCTCAGGCCCTCTGCTCAGCAGGGAGCCTGTTTTCTCCTCTCTCTCTGCCTGCTTCTCTGCTTACTTGTGATCTCTCTGTCAAATAAACAAAATCTTAAAAAAAAAATTAAAAAAGCAATAAAGAGTCAGCCCCGCTCAGGGAGAGTATTGGAAGGTGAATTAAAAACCACGTGAGAAAGGCTATATATATAAACAAAGCACCCTAATTTCTACCCTTGGGGCCGAGAAGCCACCTGGAATCCAGCTCTCTCTGGCAAATGGATTCTTAATTATCTAAATCAAAAATCCCATTTTTAATCTGTCTTTTCTTCTTTAAAGCCTCATCTTTCTTTTCAGTTTTGTTTAAAAAAAAAATCTTTTGAACATGGGAAGTGGGCAGTTGAGGAGTGTCTAAAATTGACATAATCATTATCTTCTTATCCATAAAATAAGGTTATTAATACTAAAGCCAGACATTTAAAGGCCAAGATTACTGTACTTATTTTCCCATGCATAATTTAAAATGATACTTACATATAAGCTAACATTAAAATCTCTCCTTTTTAGATTTTTATAATTACAAAATTCTGGATAAGTCAAGGTTCTCTGGAATAGGATGGTAAGTGTTCTAGTCTTGTCAGGGTCCTGGAAACATGCTTCGGATGCCTGTGGGAAATGCCAGAACAGACAAGAAGCAAAGGTCTCAGGCTCTTGTATACTTGTACTCACCTCTCTAGCCTCCTGTGAGGCTTCAGTCCTCTCCCTACTGATTACTATAACCACCCTAACTATTCAACCCACTGCCCAAAGCACTTAAAAAAACAATATACACACAAAAAAAGAGCAAATCCTATCATTCTATGGTTTTTAAAAGAAAAAAAAAAAAGTCCAAACTTCTTTTGTTTTGCCTGTAACTGTAGTGACAATATTTTCCTAACCACAAATATGGATATAAGATCTAGCAGTTGTGAGGGTGGTCATGAAGACAGTAAGAAATTTGTGATTTAAACTGAGATCATCTCAGAAAATTTACAAGGTCCTGGGGCTCTACCTGAGACTCTTCCCCATCCTTGCATGCCACTGTCTAAACTTCTTTCTCGTCATTCCCTTGAAGCTATCACATGACATGCCCCAGCCTCAACCCCACTGCTCAGCTCCTCAGCCTCTAGCGCTACTTCATGCTGGCATCTCATGCTCAGGTTCCACCAACTTTCTGTACTGACCTAACTCCAACTTACCCTTCAAGAGATGACTCAAATGTCTCACATTCCCTGGAAACCTTCCCTCATCCAAACTGATTCATTCCAGGAAATCTCAAGTGGCTGGCTAATAGTACTCTTGGGTACTGTTTCCTAAATCCCCACAACCCTAGGAGGAAGGTAGGCTATAAAAAGGGAATAATCAGAATAAAGACTAGAAAGGTAAAATAAATGGTCCAACGTCATATAGCTAATAAATAAAGGAGCCAGAAATTGAACTGAGGCAAACTGACTTCAGAGCTCATGTTCTTCAACAACTGACCTCATCATCTTCAGTATGTACCCCTGTTGTAATACTTGGTATAATTACAATGAAATATTTGCCCTTCCTTGAGGACAGAGACACTTTGCACTGCTATCTATATGCAACTGAAATTGACCAAGAACCAATGTATGTTAACACGTGCAATTTGGGATACAAGATGTAAAAATGAAAAATCTCTATACTCCAATAATTGTATTACTTTTGATAAAATTAAAATTGAGGTTATCTGAACATTCACTGGACACTTGCACATATTAGATTACACATTCTAGTTTGGTAGCGAGCCTTCAAGATAGCCCCCAAAGATCCTTAACTCCTGATCTTTGTACCCTAGTATATTCTCCTCCCACTATGAGCACAGTTAACTTGTACAGCCAGCAGGATTATCAGGGAAATGATGTGTGACTTCCACCCTAAGTCATAAATGAAAATGCAGCTTCTATCCTGCTCTCTGATCATTTGCTCACATTACAGATGGTCAATTGGCCCTATGGAGAGGTCCACATGGTAAGAAACAGGCCTCCTGCCAACAACCAGTTCAAATTTGCCAGGCATGTGAGCAAACTACCTTGGAAGTGGATCTTTCAGTCCTAGTCAAACCTTCACAGAGACTACTTATAACATGGGATGACATGTGGACTTCAATTTTTTTTAAAAGATTTTATTTATTTATTTGTCAGAGACAGAGGGAGAGAGAGCGAGCGAGCACAGGCAGACAGAGTGGCAGGCAGAGGCAGAGCGAGAAGAAGGCTCCCCGCTGAGCAAGGAGCCCCATGTGGGACTTGATCCCAGGACGCTGGGATCATGATCTGAGCCAAAGGCAGCTGCTTAACCAACTGAGCCACCCAGGCATTCCTGGACTTCAATTTTATGTAAGATTCTGAGCAATAGCCACCCATCTAGGACATTCCTGGATTCCCGATCCAAAGACATTAAGTGAGATAAAACAAAACAAAACATGTATTGTTTTAAGTCCCTAGGTTCAGGGTAATTTGTTATGCAGTAATAGATAACTAATATATATCTATTGCCACATACACAGCCTTTATTTATATTAGTTTATAAGAATGCAAATAGAAGCTATTGATAGAAATGAACACAGTATCAGGATACTGCAATTCCTATACACAGAACCAAATCAAAACAGATTAAGAACTAAAGAGCAAAATAAATTCCAGTTTTCAAGAGATATTGCCCTTTTCCTTTCCTTTTTTTTTCTTTTTTCCCCAAATAAACGAAATAAAGCATGCAAGCCCTTCATTTGCTTATAGGTATCTCTTCGTGACTGCTGATTAATTCTTTGGTATATTCCCTTTCTCTAAACTAGGCCTATAAGCTGGATAATCAATGGACAACAGTGGCATTTTTATTACCATAGAAATCAGAAAAGAGCTTATTGCTCTAGTTATTCAAGTCTTATAGGTCATATAAGAAAAAGTCTAAAGGTTTGGAGGAATTACTTTTTCCTCTGTGACTTCTAGATGCCTGAAAAGTTAAAAGAGCACATTTCTTTTTTATCAGAAAGAGAAAATCCCTCTAGATATTCAACTATAAATAAATATTCAACTATAAATAGAATGCAACAGCAGATTTTCATAAGGGATATCTCTTTGTATACACAAAATAAATTAAGACCATAAATATTATGCAAATTTGAAATTCTCCTGATTTTTAGTTTTTCTAATAAAAGGTAGGAACATTCAAAGTTGGTTTTTTTTTTTTGGGCACCAAAACTCACAGCCATCCTACATCTGTGAATATGATTCAGTTGTACTAAATATACAATGCTAGTAAAAAAGGTATCTTAGGTTTTACATATTCCACATAAAATGTTAAAACAATAAAATGTTTACAGAAATAATAAAGGTAGAAATAAATCCATTATGATGCTATTAGCCGTTATTAGTTTGAAAAGCTGAGGGCAATGATAATAACAAAAAATAATTATTTATATAATAACCATTTACCAAATCCTTAATATATTTAAAATATAGTAGGAATTATAAATGTGAATAAGATATGGATTTCTTTCCAGTAATTCTGCAATATTTATGTGACATAACTAATGTGTAGTTATAGTAATACCAAGTGAATATTTTGGAAGCACCAAAAAGATCTGAAAAAAAGCTACAGTAGAGTTCATATTCTGGTGGATATTCAGGAGGCCTTTGTGAAATAAGCTATTATACCTCCATATAACCGCAAATTTTTTGAGCCTTTTCATGTTAATATGTTGAAATTCCCATTATACAGATGACAAACCTGAGGCTTATAAAGATTAGGTGACCTGATCTGAACCAAGTTCTTGCCTTTTAAAGAAGTTATATTAGATACCTGGAAAGTAAGTGCCAGGCAACACCCTACGCATCATTAGAAGCTATCCACTACTCTGTGAAGGTAAATCCTGACAGTCCCCATTTTGCAGATGAAGACACTAAGATCTCAGAAAGATTCAGTACCTTTCCAGGATCACATGCTTAGTAAAAGGTACAGCCCTGATTTGAACTCAGGAGTAACTGATTCAAAAGATCTTGCTTTTTTCTACCAGACTTCCATCCCAGGTTAGTTCACATAACCCATGCTGCCTCTCTTAAGTGTTCACATTCTTGACTGCACCTCCCCCTTCTGGCCTAATCACTTGATCTATAGCAATTGACAGCAATTTTGCTGCCAGAACTGAAATGCATCCTTATTAGTCTGATTTGTTATTAAATGCCACACAGGCAATCAGAAGAGTAACAAAGGAGAAGGATAAGACAAAGGATATGATCAATTATTTTTTAAGTAGCCAAACAGTCATCTTTATTTAGACAAGTTTGAAAAACGCATTCCATAAGCTTTGCTAGACAAGTTATCCAAGGGTTCCTTGGATAGGGTCTTCTTCCCCTAGCTAACACTTAACCCATACATCAGAGTTGTTTTCAGGGCAACTGCAGAGTTTGGTAAGCATTCATAAATAATTTAGGTATTTTTATGGAAGTTCTATCACTCCAATTTGAGCTGCCCCCAAAAACCATGATTAAATGCATATAGGTTAAAGAACAAACATAACCGTGTTAATAGACACTATGTTTCCCTGTAGAACACAGCTCAGACAAATATGACACTGGGACATATTAAACGGTTACATTAAGCAAGCACTTAGAAAGAAACAGCATGATTGTGGCATGGTCCAGTGATTAGGCCAGCACACATGGCCCAGCGTTTAAGAGAAAACATAAAACTGATGAAAATGTTAAAAGGGAAAAAGACTTGAAGAACAGAAGAGGAAGTGAGCTCCTTCCACAAAGCTGTCTTTACTGTTGCTTAGAAAGTACAAGGCTCTTTTGGAGGCATAGTGATTTTTTTCAGAAGAATTTAGGTGGGGCAGGTATACCCATTAAAGAGCTGCTTTCTAAGACCAGCAAAAATTCAAATACAGTTAACTGGTCTTTGATTTAAATGAACTAAAGGTTAATGACACCGGTGAAGCTGTGGCCAGTCCTTCAGCAGAAAGTTCCTCTAAACATACTGAAAGGAATAGAGATTTCCAGAATGTTTTGTGTTATTTGTTAGATCCACTCCCCCACAGCTCCATGGAAGCCTGTCTCATTTCTTCTTTATACTCCCAGCACCTCGCACAGAATCTGGCACACTCACTGAATGAGGAGGGGCTTGATAAAGCAGGAATTTGACATACTATTTCCTGAGGGGGCATGCAGACAGCCAGCTGATACAAATTTCTCTTTTCCTTCTATACCTACAAGGATGGATTTGTTGAGAGGTAGGAGGACTATTTTTTAAATGAAAGAAAAAAAAATTAATTAAAAAGCAAACTTGTGGCTTTGTTTTTTGTATTAACACAAATGAAATACCAAATATTGATTTTAGTCACCACTCCCACCACTCCTGAAAATTTTTTTGAATACCATAGATCTCTCTAGTTAACCTCTCATCTTATCAGATTTGATCATCCAGCTTTTTTTTTTTTTTTCTTAAGATTTTACTTGTTTATTTGACAGAGGGAGAGAGAGATCACAAGTGGGCAGAGTCAGGGGGAGTTGGAGGGGGGCGGGGGGCGAACAGGCTCCCTGCTAAGCAGAGAGCCAGATGCAGGGCTGGATCGCAAGACCCTGAGATCATGACCTGAACTGAAGGCGGAGGCTTAGCCCGCTGAGCCACATAGACGTGCCAATCATCCAGCTTTATTTCTGTCAATTTACCATCTGCTCAATACTGCTACCAGACAACAAGAAAAATCCCAAGATTGCTTTTAAAGACCTCACAGTTCTGATCAAAAGAACATCCACAGAGATGTTTTAAACTTTCTCCTGTTTTTCTTCT
This sequence comes from Mustela putorius furo, assembly GCF_011764305.1. Taxonomy (NCBI): domain Eukaryota; kingdom Metazoa; phylum Chordata; class Mammalia; order Carnivora; family Mustelidae; genus Mustela; species Mustela putorius. The sequence goes on along the minus strand of NW_025422368.1, from coordinate 22,572,389 downwards.
GTTGGTCCTAGACCTCATTTTTAAAAACCCTACCATAAAGAAGGGTATTTTCAAATGTGATGGATTCATTTTAAAATTAACACTAATTAATTTGAAGTGACAATGATTTTCATTCTTCTTTTAAAATAGTTGATAGAAAATTTTTAGCATATTTTAAAAAACAAAGACAAAACACAGAGAGTGTAAAGAATACCCTGCTATTGAAATTGACAATTACTGGGGCACCTGGGTGGCTCAGTGGGTTAAAGCCTCTGCCTTTGGCTCAGGTCATTATCCCGGGGTCCTGGGATCAAGCCCCGCATAGGGCTCGTTCTCAGCAGGGAGCCTGCTTCCTCCTCTCTCTGCCTGCCTCTCTGCCTATGTGTGATCTCTGTCAAATAAATAAATAAATAAAATCTAAAAAGAAAAAGAAATTGACAATTACTATGTAACATTTCAGCATGCTCAAGTATGTTTTAAACAACTATCAAATTTCATAAATTGAACTATTTCATAATGTATGTTAATTTTGAATAAATGCTTTCACTTCGGTTCCAAGAAGAGCATAAGCAATAAGGCTGCCTTAAGTTGAAGAAAAGAGTATCTTTATGTTTAAACGCTACTTAAGCCAGGCACTCATTAATTATTTACCTATTTCTGAGACCTTATCATTTCCTGCCTTAGTGCCTTAAGGAAGGGAAGTCCTTGGATCATTTCTGGAGTTGTAGTCTCCACAGGTTTGGTATCTTCTTTTCCCTTGCTGAGACATTATAATACTGACTGTAGTGCTCAATTTGGCTCCAAGTTAATCAAAACTAAGTTACAAGGCAAGACTGCATGACATAGTTGCCGTAAGGTATCAGATTTCGGTCAGCTCATACCACATTCCCGTCCATACTAGTCACGGTCTAGCAATGACTCTAAAAATCAAGAGTCTGCTCCAGACCTAAGACACAGGAAAAACAGCAGGAACATATAAGAGCCAGTGTGTAAGGATAAATAAAGGAGAAAACAGGATAAAAAAGGGAAAATGACTAAGCAAACAGAAGTGCCAGAAGAGGAGGGGGGAGAAATAAATAAATAGGAACTTGGTCAGGGTTGTGAAAAGCCAATAACTAAGGGAAATGATAGGTCAGATGTGAGGGAAACACACGGAGGAAGTGAATGGAAGTCTAATGCCTGCATGATTCAGAGACAAACTGGGTTAAGAGGAGCAGTCAGCAGATGTGCTAACAGAAGAGGCAAGCAATGCTGACATGATCTGGAAGCTAGCAACAGCCTACACATCACAGGCTCCCAAAGGCACTTAGAACCCATAGTCTCAATAGTCCAGCCAACCCACTAAAATGTGAGGTCATCCACACTGAAGTCAAGGCTCCAAGGAGAAAAGTGACCTTGCGCTCCACATGTTCTGGAGGTAGTGCAGCAAACACCCTAAGCTGAGCTCTGCTATGATGTGCATTTGGGACACTCATAAACTCCCTGGAGCCTCAATTCCTTATCTGCACAGCAAAGCTCATGGGAATAAGTGTACCTGCTATATCCTGTAATAAATGCCTCATAATCAACATCTCTATGCTCCGGAAGATGAAGAATCCTAGAAGATAATGAACTGATGAATGTAAATCCTCAAGACCACTGCACGTCTGTGCGGGGCAGAACCCAACTTAGGATGCTGGGGAAACCAGAGTGGACATAACCATCTCATCTCTTTAAGATTGAGGGCAAGTGAGGTGCCCGGCTGGCTCAGTGGATTAAGCCTCTGCCTTTGGTTCAGGTCATGATCCCAGGGTCCTGGAATTGCGCCCCGCTTCGGGCTCTCTGCTCAGCAGGGAGTCTGCTTCCCCCTCTCTCTCTGCCTGCCTCTCTGCCTATTTATGATCTCTCTCTCTCTCTGTCAAATAAATAAATAAATCTTAAAAAAAAAACAAAAAAGAAACTACCCTTTGGGGTGCCTGGGTGGCTCAGTGGGTCAAAGTCTTTGTCTTCGGATCAGGTTATGATCCCAAGTCCTGGGATCAAGCCTCGCATTGGGATCTCAGCTTAGCAGGGAGCCTGCCTCCCTCCTCTCTCTGCTTGCCTCTCTGCCTACGTGTGATCTCTGTCTGTCAAATAAATAAATAAAATCTTAAAAAAAAAAAAAAGTCTGAGGGCAGGCTCTGCTACAGGGTCAAAGAGACCAGGAGAATTGCTTGCTATACCTACATTCAGGGAAAAAAATTCTCTAAACACTTCATTTTATACCACCTTCTACGTGCCAAGCCACTGTTTTAAATACTTCATGCATATTAATTCATTACTGCTCATAACAATCCCACGAAATAAGAATTTCCTCCTTTCCTGATAAGGCAAATAGCTTACAATCCAGCTCACCCTGCTAGCAAATGGCAGATTCTGTATATGAATCTGGCCCTGTTTACTGGAGCCTAGGCTCTTACACACTCCATAACACTGTCTCTGGCCAGGACTCTGCACCTTGTTCTCCTGACAGGATGGCCTTCTCTCCTTCAAATACTGATTTCAGCCACCTCTCTCTGAGTTTCACATCTATAAGATGGAGATAAGACCACTTCTTTCCCAATGGGATAGAATATTCTTATATCATGATGCCTAATAAAACCATAAAAAAGATGCTCTATATCATATATCAGTAGGGAAATGCAAATTAAAATGAGATACCACCACACACCTATTAGAATACCCCCAAATCTGTAACACTGAGTATATCAAATGGAACAGGAACTCTCATTCACTGCAAGTGAAAATGCAAAATGATACAGTCACTTCAGAAGACAGTATGGTGTGCAATAAACATAACGCCTTCCATAGGATCCAGTGATTGTACACACTGATATTTATCCAAAGGAGCTGAGAACTTATGTTCATAGAAACTTGCACATGGATGTCTACAGCAACTTTATTTATAACTCCCCAAACTTGGAACCAAATAAGATGCCCTTCTGTAGGTGAATATATGAACTGCGGTACATCCAGACAATGGAGTATTATTCAGAGCTAAAAATGAGCTATCAACCATGAAAAGACATGGAGGAAAGATGAATGTACATGACTAAGTGAAAGAGAAGCCAATCTGAAGAGGCTACATACTGTATGATTCCAACCATATGACATTCATTCAAGAAAAGGCAAAACTATGGAGACAGTAAGTGGTTGCCATGGGTTGAAAGAGAGGAAGGCATGAATAGGCAGAACATGGAGAATCTATACTCTAATGGTGGGTACATATCATTGTACATTTACCCAAACACATAGAATGTACAACACCAAAAGTTAATGATAGTGTAAATATGGACTGGGTGATAATGATATTTCAATGTAGGTTCATTAATTGTAACAAATGTACCACTCTGGTGGAAAATGCTAATAATGGGGAAGGCTATGCACGTGTGGGGTATATGGAAAATCTCAATAACTTCCTCTTCGTTTTGTGGCAAACCTAAGACTGCTCTAAAGAGATGAAGTCTTAAAAAAAAAAAATGCCCAACAATAGCTGGCACATTGCAGATCCTCAGTAATTGCTAATTTATACCTTTACCTCAAGTGATCATTACCTAGATAAAGGCTACCATCTGTCCAGCCTTTCATGTCTATGTCTGACTAAGGCCCTGGTCAGACAAAATGGCTCCCTGCACAGCCAAAGACAGAGCAATGCTAGGACTGAATCTGCCTTTCCTCCAAAAGGCACCAAACAAAATTACCCGGATGTATCTCCCTTCGATGGATACGACCAAATTTAAAGATGTCTTCATGAGCTATGAAAAGCATAGGGCTTGTTTGAACCCGGCAATGAAAAGAGCCCATTCCTGAGCTGTTATCTGGTATAATACGAGAGGTAACACAAGGCCTAGCATTATAATGCTATAACTTATAAGTTACAGCATTTGATGAAAAAAAAAAACATTTAGCAAACTACACAACAACTGTAGCAATTCTTTAGGACTCATTTCTGCATGGTGCAACATTAGTGCAGCCCTAAGACTTAACAGAGCGGAGTTCACTTCCCACATATACTAGCCAATAGGCCTGGGAAACCAAAACTGCCCCATGCTCAAAATCCACATGCTCTGCATCTGAAAAACTAAAGGCTCAAGATCAGGGTCATATCATCACCCTGGACATTTTCCTCTGGGCATATTCCAATTTGTTAATGTCCATGAAATTTGGCACCCAAAACTAAAAATGACTTTCTAAAGATGGTCTGATCAGCTTTAAAGATTTATTACCTGTGTTGATTCTGCCCTGGCTTTTTTTTTTTTTTTAATATTAAATTATTTCCGTTAAATGCTGAAGAGATATAAAGGATAAAGAATTACAAAAGAATTCTAGTTGTGCCACAGCTAGTTTTATGGAAAAAAAATTACTCGTATCTCTGAAGCTCCTTTTGACTCTTCCTAACCCACTCCCCCTCATGCCCCACTTAGAAGTTAAAACTCCCCTAAATTCTGTGCTTACTCTTGCCTTTAGAAAAGTAATCATTTATACTGAAATGATATACTATTTGGTTTGCCCAAATTTCTGAACTTGATATAAATGGAATCATACCACATATAATCTTTTTCTATTCAATATTGTATTGCTGCTTGGATGGGTGATCTATTCATTTTCAAAGCTGCAGAAAGAGTTCCCATGCACAGGTATGGGCTCAGGCTGACTGTCTCCAGGCAGCACGCACTTTGATGGAATGGTGCCTATGATGTATTTACTGGTGGTTCATCATGTTCAGTCATCATCTTAGTGCTACAGTAAGCCACTGTATGAAGCACACCATGGTTATGTTTTCTACAACTGATGTTTTTTTTCCAGGGTTTATGGGGTGGGCCACATAAAGTACTCTCAACACTGGTGGATATATGCTGGGTTGTAGGGTATGTGTATTTTCAACTGTATTAAATGAAATCAGTTTTCTTCAAAATTGTGCTCATGACCTACTATGGTTTATAAAATTTCCTGGGTTGGATTCAACTTTTGTTTTTAAATGAAAAAGAGCAAATCAGAAAGGAAAAATTATAGAGAATATTACACTTAGGAGGATACAATCAATTTCCTAAAAGTCTGGCTTAAATTATATACAGCTATCATATGTATACACACATCAATAAATGAGTTTTTTACTGTAGGTCAGTCAGAAAGCTCAGTGTCTTCCAGTTCAAGAATTCTTTCTTTGGCTAGGTCTAATTTACCATTTAGCCTGCATACTGATTTTTTTTTAAGATTTTATTTATTTATTTGTCAGAGAGATAGACAGTACAGGCAGGCAGAGTGACAAGCAAAGAAAGAGGGAGAAGCAGGCTCCCCACAGAGCAAGGAGCCTGATATGGGACTCGATCGCAGGATGCTGGGGTCATGACTGAGCCGAAGGCAGTCACTTAACTGACTAGGCCACCCAGGCATCCCCGTGCTGATTTTTAAAATCCAATTATACATTTATTTTCTCAAAGCTTTGTTTTTTTCAGACCTCCTTTGTCATTTTTATATTCGCTTGCTATTCACTCACATTTTTTTTTTAAAGATTTTATTTATTTATTTGACAGACAGAGATCACAAGTAGGCAGAGAGGCAGGCAGAGAGAGAGGAGGAAACAGGCTCCCCGCTGAGCAGAGAGCCCCATGTGGGGCTCGATCCCAGGACCATGGGATCATGACCTGAGCTGAAGGCAGAGGCTTTAACCCACTGAGCCACCCAGGTGCCCCTATTCACTCACATTTTTAACATTCCCATTTCTTCAAAACAAAGTTACTTTACATTCTCTGTCTGATAACTGTATTTGAGATCACTCCATGTCTAATTCTGTTATCTAGTCATGATGTTCTGTTTACTTGTCTGTTTTATAATTTTGACCATAAGTTAAAATTTCTGGCAACTATATTTTTCAAACTCTTTTGAGGCCTGGGTTTCTGAAGAAAGATTTCCCCAGAAGGAATCTGCACTTGGTTCTGCCTTGAGCTACTATGCAAAAACCACTTTACAACTATATATTGTCTTTTTGAACCACCTAGGTAAGTCTAAATTAGGACTGCAAACCTCCATGAATGCTAGTTATTGGGTATGGAATATTAGATAGTTTTCCTTACAGTTTCTGGGGATTGGGAGGAGATCCAGGAAAAAATTAGTTCTAGTTCAATACTACACTACGGAAGTAACCTTTAGGGGATCCCAGACTGAAGTGGAAACATCTATTAAACTATTTTTTCCCCTAACACGGGCTCTGGGCTTTGGAGAGAGCAACAAGAGACGAAGAAAATCAAAGCTGGTACTTGCTGGATTCAACAAGTGCTCTCATATTGTCCATCTCACTCATCTCACTAAGGTCTTGCTTTCATTTTACGGCCCATGTTTCCCCCTCATCATTTTTAAAGGCACATTTATATAACTTATCTAGCGTTTTTATTTCAGTTTGTGGTAGAAGAGTACTTTAATGTATCTAGTCTCACACCCACCAGAAATGAAAGGTCGCATTAACCTTTTAAGAGGCCATTACTTCCTGTTCTTTTCATATGAGCTATGTTGAGATGTTTCCTCATTCCTGTACTTGTGTAACTGCTATTATTTTCAATCTAAATGTGGAAATTCATATTCTGATCCATTAAATTTAGTCTTTTTATGGTTCACCCATTGTTTGATGCCATAAAAATCATTCTGAATTTTCAGTCTGTCGTTTTTAGATTTAACCTGTATCTTCAAACTTTTTCATTCACAAACTTGATTAACGTGCCGTCTATATTTTTATTCCAAGTTGAAAAATATGTGGAACATGATATCCCTCATATATATTAATTACTAAAATATGATTTCTGAAAAAAAAAACTGATACATCAGGAAAGTAGCACCCAGTATGTTCAATTTCAATAAATTTCAAGTATGTTCAATAAAAAATATTTGCCTGGAAATGTGCTTTTATAAAATCAAGGTTTTATTACCTTTACCTAAGTGTCATTTAAGAATGATTATGGATAATTTTTAGTATAGACCCTTGAAATGGGGTTTGCTATGCCCCCCTCACATACCACAAATTAAATTTGATACAGATATAAGAGTAGGTTAAAGTTAACAAAAAGGATGGCTTCAAAAATGATGATACAGAAATAATCAGTCATGGTTTAAATGTTGCTGACAAGTAAAACCATGACAGCAAAAGCAAAGATCCTTCAGGGAGGGCTGAGAGTGTCACGTAAGGTGAAGACCGGTTTAGCCTTTGCTTTGGCGATTAATTTTACAAGAAGTAACAAGGTCATTCAGCATACCTGGTCTATTCCACCTCTATAAGAAAGGGATCAGCAACTAAAAAACATATTAACATTATATAAGGTAACCATATAATTTATTATCGTGGACAAAAGGTCCTTTTGTTATGCCAGAACAACAGGACTGATCTAGTAAACTGGGACATATGTCACCCTAGCAATGTAAAAAGTGCACATCCACTGCCAATTTTCTACTGGGCAAGATTTAAATTTATGGGATAATATACTAACAAGATCCTTCAAAGCCTCCCTCCCAAATGCTATGTTTAATATACTGATTGTTAAAACAGTCAGTTTGATATTCTTAATTCTTAAAATGAAAGTTTTAAAGGAATTTAAGTTATCTAAAAAATTCACTGAACTGTAATATCTTGTTCCATGAATTTTTTTAAAAATTAGCTTAAATTTAAATTCCTGAAATGAGATTATCTCAACAATCTGACATCTACATCCCCTATGATGAAAAAGTTAAAATTAGAGCATTTCTAACTACTGTCCTTGCCTCAGCTAGGCCTGCTCAGGTAGCCAAAATCTTTCTCACAGGCCCAAGAACTTAGTGCTACCCCTACCCAACTCTCATCAACTAGCAAGAAGACATAATACAATTTACAGCACAAATCCACCTTCCACTATATGTCCTATTGCGCCAACATGGTGTTTTGATATCTTGAACAGGCTGGAAATCACCCCCAAATATCTAAATATAAGGCTTCTCTGAAAAAACCTGATAAGCCAAACCCTGGTCCATCCACATTTCCTAAAGACAGTAATCAGGTAGATCTGAGTGGGGACCACCCCATTTAGGTGGGATACATACACACACACACACACTAGCTTGTCACAGTTGCAACCACTCATCCTTTCTACCAAACCTACCTCACCTCTTAATGCCAACTGCCTGACTACTGTAATGAGTTTGCAAACCCTGCCATAAAGCATGTAAAGAAAGAGATAACCCACATAAACAGAAGGCTAACATACTCAAGACAAGAGCATTATATACCCAAGCCTCAGGGGTTGTAGAACAAGAATGTGCAATACCCCAGTGGGTCGGTCTGCTGACTGATTCATCTAATTTTTTTTTTTTTTTTTTTGCTCACTTCCATGCCATTATCTTTGCTTTTTCTCCTTCCATTGGCCTCATTCTTCTTAGATGAGGTCTTCCCACTACATGCTCAGTTAAATTTCTGCAAACGTATTTTCTCATTGGTAAAATGAGCAAATTTACCTTGCAGAATTGGAAGATTAAACAAGTATGTGGGTAAAGGACGGAGCACAGCCCTGTACCTATAATATTCACTCAGTTCATGAATCTTTTTTTTTTTCTGTAGTATTTATTTTTATTAACATATAATGTATTATTTGCCCCAGGGGTACAGGTCCATGAATAATCAGGCTTACACATTTCACAGCACTCACCACAGCACATATCCTCCCTTATATCCATAACCCAATCATCCTCTCCCTACCCCCTGACCCTCCCAGCAACTCTCAGTTTGTTTTGTGAGATTGAGTCTCTTACGGTTTGTCTTCTTCCTGATCCCATCTTGTTTCATTTTTTCCTTCCCTACCCCCAAAACCCCCTGTCCTGCCTCTCAAATTCTTCATATCAGAGATCATACAATAACAGTCTCTCTGATTGACTTATTTCGCTCAGCATAATATCCTCTAGTTCCACCCACATCATTGCAAATGACAAGATTTCATTTCTTTTGATGGCTGCATAGCATTCCATTGTATATATATATACTACTTCTTCTTTATCCATTCATCTTATTGATGCACATCTAGGTTCTTTCCATAGTTTGGCTATTTTGGACATTGCTGCTATAAACATCTGGTGCACGTGCCCCTTCGGATCCCTACATTTACAACTTTAGGGTAAATACCCAGTACTGCGATTGCTGAGTCAAAGGGTAGCTCTATTTTCAACTTTTTGAGGAAAATCTATGCTGTTTTCCAGAGCAGCTGTACCAGCGTCATTCCCACCAACAGTGAAAAAGGGTTCCCCTTTCTCCGCATCCTCACCAACATTGGCCTTCTCCTGACTGGTTAATTTTGGCCATTCTGACTGGTGTGAGGTGGTATCTCATTGTGGTTTTGATTTGTATTTCCCTGATGGTGAGTGATGTTGAGCACTTCATCTGTCTGTTGGCCATCCGGATGTCTTCTTTGCAGAAATGTCTGTTCATGTCTTCTGCCCATTTCTTTTTTTCCTTTAAAAAAAATTGTATTTATTTATTTGACAGAGAGAGAGAGAGAGAGAGAGAGAGAGCGAGCAAGAGAGAGAGAACATGAGCAGGAGGAGTGGAAGAGGGAGAAGCAGGTTTCCTGCTGAGCAGAGAGCCCAACATGGGGCTCAATCCCAGGAACCTGGGATCATGACCTGAGTTGAAGGCAGACACTTAACTGACTGAGCCACCCAGGTGCCCCCATTTCTTGATTGGATAATTTGTTCTGTGGGTGTTGAGTTTGCTAACTTCTTTATAGATTTTGGATACTAGGCCTTTATCTGATATGTCATTTGCAAATATCTTCTCCCATTCTGTCAGTTGTCTTTTGGTTTTGTTGACTGTTTCCTTTGCTGTGCAAAAGCTTTTGATCTTGATGAAGTCCTAACAGTTCATTTTTGCCTTTGCTTCCCTTGCCTTTGGCAGTGTTTCTAGGAAAAAGTTGCTAAGGCTGAGGTCAAGGGGGTTGCTGCCTATATGCATCTTAAGGATTTTGATGGGTTCCTTTCTCACATTGTGGTCTTTCAACCATTTTGAGTCTATTTGTGTGTGGTGTAAGGAAATGGTCCAGTTTCATTCTACTGCATGTGGCTGTCCCAATTTTCCCAACACCATTTGTTGAAGAGACTGTTTTTTCTTGTTTGTTTGTTTTTTTCCCCCATTGGACATTCTTTCCTGCTTTGTCAAAGACTATTTGACCATAGAGTTGAGGGTCTATTTCTGGGCTCTCTATTCTGATCCATTGATCTATGTGTCTGTTTTTGTGCCAATACAACACTGTCCTGATGATTACAGCTTTGTAATAGAGCTTGAAGTCTGGAATTTGATGCCACCAACTTTGGCTTTCTTTCTCAACATTCCTCTCTTTGGGGTCTTTTCTGGTACCATATGAATTTTACAATTATTTTTTTCCATTTCTTTGAAAGAAATTGATTATTTTGATAGGGATTGCATTAAACATGTAGATTGCTTTAGCTACCATAGACATTTTCACAATATTTGTTCTTCCAATCCATTAGCATAGAACGTTTTTCCATTTCTTTATATCTTCCTCAATTTCATTCATGAGTACTTTATAGTTTTCTGAGTATAGATTTTTTGCATCTTTGTTTAGGTTTATTCCTAGGAATCTTATGGCTTTGGGAGCAACTGTAAATGGGATTGACTCCTGAATTTCTCTTTCTTCTTTCTTGCTATTGGTGTACAGAAATGTAACTGATTTCTGTGCATTGTTTTAATATCCTGACACTTTACTGAATTCCTGTATGAGTTCTAGCAGTTTTGGAGTGGAGTCCTTTGGATTTTCCACATAAAGTATCATATCATATGCAATGAGTGAGAGTTTGACTTCTACTTTGCCAATTCAGATGCATTTTATTTCTTTTTGTTGACTGATTGCTGAGGCTAGGACTTCTAGTACTACGTTGAATAGCAGTAGTGATAGTGGATATCCCTGCTGTGTTCCTGACCTTAGGGACAGTTTTTCCCCACTGAGAATGATTTTCGCTGTGGGTTTTTCATAGATTGGCTTTGATGATACTGAGGTATGTACCCTCTATCCCTACATTTTGAAGAGTTTTGATCAAGAAAGGATGCTGTACTTTGTCAAATGCTTTTTCAGCATCTATTGAGAGTAACATGTGGTTTTTGTTCTTTTACTAATGTATTGTATGACACTGATGGATTTGCAGATGTTGAACCAAACTTGTAGCCCAGGAATAAATCCCACCTGGTTGTGGTGAATAATCCTTTTACTGTACTATGGGATCCTATTGGCTAGCATTTCGGTGAGAATTTTTCCATCCATGTTCATCAAGGATATTGGTCTGTAATTCTCCTTTTAGATGGGGTCTTTGTCTGGTATGGGGATCAAGGTACTGCTGGCCTCATAAAATGAGTTTGGAAGTTTTCCTTCCATTTCTATTTTTTGGAACAGTTTCAGGAGAACAAGTATTAATTCTTCTTTAAATGTTTGGAAGAACTCCCCTGAGAAGCCGTCTGGCCCTGGGCTCTTGTTTGTTGGGAGATTTTTAATGAGTGCTTCAATCTCCTTCCTGGTTATGGGTCTCTTCAGGTTTTCTACGTTGTTCTGGCTCAGTTTTGGTAGTTTATATGTCTCTAGGAAAGGATCCATTTCTTCCAGGTTGTAAAATTTGCCAGCATATAGTTGCTCATAATATGTTCTTATAATTGTTTGTATTTCTTTGATGTTGGTTGTGATCTCTCCTCTTTCATTCATGATTTTATTTATTTGGGTCCTTTCTCTTTTCATTTTGATAAGTCTGGCCAGGGGTTTATCAATCTTATTAATTCTTTCAATGAAGCAGCTCCTAGTTTCGTTGATTAGTTCTACTGTTCTACGGTTTCTATTTCACTGATTTCTTGACTGTTTCCTTTGTTGTGCAGAAACTTTTGATTTTGATGAAATGCTCTGATCTTTATGACTTCTCTTCTGCTGGGTTTAGGCTTTCTTTGCTGTTCTTTCTCCAGCTCCTTTAGGTGTAGGGCTAGGTTGTGTACTTGAGACCTTTCTTATTTCTTGAGAAAGGCTTGTATCACTATACACTTTCTTCTTAGGACCACCTTTGCCATGTCCCCAAAATTTTGAACAGAGGGTGTTTTCATTTTCATGTTTCCAAGAACTTTTTCAATTCTTCTTTAATTTCCTGGTTGACCCATTCATTCTTTAGTAGGATGCTCTTTAGCCTCCATGTATTTGAGTTCTTTACAACTTTCCTCTTGTGACTGGGTTCTAGGTTCAGAGCATTGTGGTCTGAAAATAAGCAGAGAATGATCTCAATCTTTTGGTTCCAGTTGAGACCTGATTTGTGACCCAGGATATGATCTATTCTGGAGAATGTTCTATGTGCACTAAAGAAGAATGTGTATTCTATTGCTTTGGGATAGAATATTCTGAATATATCTGTGATGTCCATCTGGTCCACTGTGTTCATTTAAAGCTTTTATTTGCTTGTTGATCTTTGCTTGGATGATTTGTCCATTTCAGTGAGGGGGGTGTTCAAGTCCCCTACTATTACTGTATTATTATCGATGTGTTTCTTTGATTGTGTTATTAATTGATTTATATAGTTGGCTGCTCCCATATTAAGGTCATAGATATTTAAAACTGTTAGATCTTCTTGTTGGACAGATGCTCTGAGTATGATAAGTGTCCTTCCTCATGTTTTATTATAGTCTTTAGCATAAAGTCTATCTTATCTGATATACGGATTGCCACCTCACCTTTCTTTGGATGTCCATTAGCATAGTAAATTGTTTTCCCCTCCCTCACTTTAAATCTAGAGGTGACTTTGCATCTAAAATGAGTTTTTTAGACAGAAGACCGATGGATCTTGTTTTTTAATCCATTCTGATACTCTGTGTTTTTTGATTGGGGCACTTAGCCCATTTACATTCAGCGTAACTCTTGACAGATATGAATTTAGTGCCATTGTATTGCTTGTAAGGTAACTGTTACTGTATGTTGTCTCTGTTCCTATCTGGTCTACTACTTTTAGGCTCTTTCTTTGCTTAGAGGACCCCTTTTAATATTTCCTGTAGGGCTGTTTTGGTATTTGCAAATTCTTTTAATTTTTGTTTGTCCTGGAAGATTTTTATCTCTCCTTCTATTTTCAATGACAGCCTAGCTCGATATAGTATTCTTGGGTGCATGTTTTTCCTCATTTAGTGCTCTGAATATATTATGCCAGTTCTTTCTGGCCTGCCAGGTCTCTGTAAGTCTGCTGCCAATCTAATATTTCTACCACTATATATTACGGACTTCTTGTCCTGAGCTGCTTTGAGGATTTTCTCTTTGTCACTAAGACTTGCAAGTTTTACCATTAGAAGACGGGGTGTGGACCTATTTTTATTGATTTTGAGGGGGGTTCTCTGTGCCTCCTGGATTGTGATGCTTGTTCTCTTTGCCATATTAGGGAAATTCTCTACTATAATTGGCTTCAATAGACCTTCCACCACTCACTCTCTTCCTTCTCTGGGATCCCAATTATTGTAATATTGTTTTGTCTTATGGTATAACTTCTCTCTTGAATTCTCCCCTCATAGTCCAGTAGTTGTCTCTCTTTTGCTCAGCTTCTTTATTCTCTCACTTGGTCTTCCATATCACTAATTTTCTCTTCTGCACCATTTATTCCAGCAGTAATAGCCTCCATTTTTGATTGCACCTCATTCATTGCTTTTTTGATTTCAACTTGGTTAGACTTTAGTTCTTTTATTTCTCCAGAAAGGGATTTTATTTCTCCAGAAAGGGTTTCTCTAATAACTTTCATGCCGTTTTTGAGCCCAGCTAGCACCTTTATAATCATTGTTCTGAACTCTAGTTCTGACATATTGCCAATGTCCATATTGATTAGGTCCCCTAGCCATCAGTACTGCCTCTTGTTCTTTTTCTTATGGTGAGTTTTTCCGTTTTGTCATTTTATCCAGGTAAGAATATATGAATGAGAGAATAAAATACTACAAGGGTGGCAAAGACCCCAGAAAAATATATGCTAACAAAATCAGAAGAGACCCAAAACTGGGGGAGAGGAAAGGAAGGGAGAATATATATATATATATATATATATATATATATATATATATATATCTGATTGGTGAATAGAACAGACACCCACTTGATTTGGAGTGTATTCTGGTCTCTTAGAAGAAATTACTTCCCAAAATTTTAAAGAAAGGAAAAACTCATATATATACACACAAAAATAAGGGTAAACATAATGAAGGGATGGAATATGAGTATAGAGATGAAAATTTTAAAAAGATTCTAAAAAAGGAATTGGTAAGTTGGTTGTAAATAGAAAATAAACAAAAGAGGAGAGAATGTGATCAGAGTAGAGAGCAGAACAAAGCAAGTGCTTTATTTAGGGTATATTTTGATCTATTAGAAGTAATTGTATCTCAAAATTTTAAAGAAAGAAACCTATATGTATACCCAAAATAAGGTTAAATACAATGAAGGGATAAAATATGACTGTAACAATGAAAATTTAAAAAGATTTTTTAAAAAAAGGTATTGTTAAGATAAAATAGTTAAAAAATGTTAAAAGAGGAAAGAGGAAAAGTTAAAAAAATACAAGAAAAAATAAAATTAAAAAAATTTCACTTTGTAAGACTAAAGGATCATGGGGAAAAAAAGCCATGAATTCTATGTGTTGCTTTCCCCTAGCTCTGGAGTTCACAGTTTTCATTGATTGGTGAACTCGGTCTTGGCTGGATGTTGCTGCTGATCTTCTGGGGGAAGGGACTGTTGTAGTGATTCCTAAATGTCTTTGCCCAAGGTGGATTTACACCACCCTTGCCAGGGGCCAGGCTAAGCAATCTGCTTGGTTTGCTCTCGGGAGCTTTTGTTCCTTGAATGCTTTCCGTACTGCTCTGGAGAATGGGAGTGAAAATAGCGGCCTCCCAATCTCCGGCCCCATAGGAGCTGAGAACTCGGGGCCCCACTCCTAATTGCACCCTCAGAGTAAAGCAATCAATGTCTCCCATCTCCCTGGTCTCCCGCTGCACTCTCAGCTCACCCAGCCTGTGACCATGCATTTCTGTCTCTGGCACACAGCCCCGTTTGTAGTTTCCAAACCCAGAAGATTCCTGCAGCACGCTCCTGCGCCACTCCTCCTGGAGGAGGAAAAAGGGGGTCTCTCCAGATCTGCCACTTGTGGGGTTCCTGCTTGGAAGGGCAGTGACCTGACTGTGCCTTGGATCACAGCTTAAGGTAATCCCGAGCTGAGAGCCCTCTCCTCATCTCAAACTCCTTCTCTGCAGCTGGGTTCCCTGCTCCAATATCTGGGAGCTCTTCCACACTCAGACGCCCCCAGTCTTTCTGCGACCCCACGGGTCCCAAGACCACACTGTCCCCATGAGGGCTCCACCTCCTGTTTAGTCTCTGAAGTGACATCCCTAACTGGAGCAAACTTCTAGAAATTCTGATTTTGTGCTCCGCAGTTCTACTGCTTGCTGGGAGCTGGCCCCACTCCCTGCAGTCTATCTTCCCATTGCTTGAGTTTTACTTCTCTGCATGCCCTACCTTCCAGAAAGTGGTTGATTTTCTATTCCTAGAATCGCTGTTCTTCTTCTCTTCAATCTCCTGTTGAGTTTGTAGGTGTTCCGAATGGTTTGATCACTATTTAGCTGAACTTCTGGGACCTAATGCTCTTTCAGTCTGCTACTCCTCCGCCATCTTGCCTCAGTTCATGATTCTTAACTATTATTTTGGGCAACAAACCCCAAAACAAAACCAGTAGTGAGCCAATGCAATAAAACAACTTGTTTAATGGAATTGGAGTTTAAAAAAAATTAAAATTTGCTTGCTTTTAAAAAATGGTAACAAATCTATACTTAAATAAGCAATAATAAATTCAGTGACATCATGTAATCACTTAATGGAAAGAGGGCACCTAAGTAAAGTTACTCAGAAATATTCTGTAAGATTTCCAGAACTCCTTCTTTGCTGATTTCCATGTCCTCATTTAGGCAACATTTTCAATTCTTCCATGGTGCTTTTAATGAAAGTGCAGAAATGATTATGTAAGAAAGGTCTTTCCCACCCCAGACAGAAAGCACAGCAGTTACTACATTTATTTTTTTTTCCATTGAACAGTGTCTTTAAATCAAAGATGTTGTGTATATTTTTGTTATGTATATGTGTGTGCTTTTTTAAATTCTTAAAATAGAATATGTGAGGGAACTCTTTTCTTTCTCTAAAGAGAATGCTCCATATAATTATATTATGAGTATATTACAGCATAATGACCCACCCAGCCAAAACAAATAACAACAAAACATTGACATTTGAGAGTTAAATGTCGTTAGGACTAGTCCTCTGCAGACTTTTAAAGATAGGGCATATTTGCTTAAATCAGTTTTTAGCCAGAGGGGAAGAGTACTTAGAAAATTTGATGAAAACAAAGAAGTGGACCTAAGGATGAAATCCAGCGTCTTGCACTTAAATTTTTTAAACCACCACTCTAAATTCTATCATTGTGAACCTAAGTTTAAGAGTCACCTTCTCCAAGAGACCCTTTCTGATTCCTCCCCTCTCCTTCTTCCAACAATTAAAGACTGGCCACATCATCTTGTGTCCTGACTGTACCTACTACACACTTCTGCCACAGAAATGAAAACACTGCATGTGTTGCTAATCCAGCTTCACTACTACTCCTGTAAAAGTTCCTCATGGGAGCAGGGTGCCTGGGTGGCTCAGCCATTAAGCATCTGTCTTTGGCTCTGGTCATGATTCCAGAGTCCTGGGATCGAGCCCCGTACTGGGCTCTTTGCTCAGTGGGAAGCCTGTTTCTCCTTCTCATGCTCCCCTTGCTTCTGCTCCCTCTCTTGCTGTGTCTCTCTCTGTAAAATAAATAAATAAAATCTTAAAAAATAAATTTTTTAAAAAGTTCCTCAAGGATAGGAACTATCTCTGTGTCTCTATCACCCAATACAGGACAAAAAACACAAAAGGACCCAAACTCTCCTCTATGGCAAAGCTTCAGCATAGGATGGAATTTATTTAAAATAAATAGTGGTGGGGCCACCTTAGGGTTAGAATTATAGCTCTGGCCCACTCTCCCTACCCATGGAAGTTTGGGTAAATTATTCTGTGCCTCAGTTTTTACACAGGTAAAATGGGGAATAAAAAAGTACAGACTCCATGAGGTGCTTGTGAGATTTACATGAGTTAATACTAGTAAAGTGCTTAGCACTTTATAAGCATTTGGACATTATAAATACAATTACTATGATTATTTAAAAATCAGCCTATATTTCCTCACATTCTTTAACTCAATGCTTACTTCACTTTTCTTGAGATCATCCAGGATCTCCTCCTTATTGCCAGAAGTCAAGTCTTTATCCTACTTGATTTCCCTCTTCAGCTTCAATACTGCTGGTTATCTCTGTTTTTGAGACTTTTTCCTTTTGCTTTTAGGGAGGACAATGCTCTCACTTCTCTCTGGTTTCTCTTCCTGCCTAGGCCAGCTGTTGTAGCTTCTCACTATTTGACTTTTACTCTACACTCTTACTCTGCTAGACAAGCTTGTCTATTAATTGGTCTTCAACTACTACCACATGTGGGAAAGCAGAGGGTAAAACTTATTTATTTATTTATTTATTTTAAGATTTTATTGATTTTATTTATTCATTTGACAGACAGAGATCACAAATAGGCAGAGAGGCAGGCAGAGAGAGAGGGAAGCAGGCTCCCTGCTGAGCAGAGAGCCCGATGCGGGGCTCGATCCCAGGACCCTGGGATCATGACCTGAGCTGAAGGCAGAAGCTTTAACCCACTGAGCCACCCAGGAGCCCCCAGAGGGTAAAATTTAATATGCTTTTATCTTTGGGGGATAGTTATAAACCACAGAGAGGTTAAATTTAAATTAAAATTAGGGAAAAAAATACATGTATGCCTCTTCCTCACATTTATTCCATAGGTAATATATCTCCAACCTATCCAAAAAACTATATATATTAAGTTTAACTATCAAACTTCATCTACCACATGCTTGAGTGTGTAAATATTTACACACAGCAGTAACCAGACTATATCTTATTTATGAATGTATGGGTGGGTGTCAAAACCTTAGTCTTACCTCAGTATTAGAAATCTTTACATTTTTAGCTCTCATTTCTTCTCAGAAAACTATACTCAAGGGGCACCTGGGTGGCTCAGTCAGTTGAGCATCTGACTCTTGGTCTCAACTCAGTTTATGATCTCAGGGTCATGAGACACGAACTGGCCTGGGGCTCTGCAGTCTGTGCAGTCAGCTTGAGATTGTCTTCCTCTCCCTCTGTCCCTACCCCTGCTAGCGCTCTCTCTTTCTCTCTCTAAAATAAACAAACAGATCTTAACAACAAACAAACAAAACTACACCTGAGAGTCACTGAGCCTTTGAGCTACATAAAGTTCACACACACACACACACACATACACACACAGTCACTAATCAGATACAACGCACACATGCCCTATTCATGCTGCATTAATATGGGCAAAAATAACATCACCACAAACTTACTTCCCACATTTTCTCAAGACTTCTACAGTCAAGTTAATATGCCTGCTAATAGGCACACTTCCTTATTTTATTGAAGACAAAATATAAATTATAGTGTAACCTGCCTAGATATTAAAACAGGCTAAGTGTGTTTCAATATCTGCAATTTATTTTTGAGCCATTTCAGCATAAAGCCTGTGATCTCTGACACAGTTTAGATTAAGCAATAACAGTAACTTTGATAGTAGTGGGAATGCACTATCCAGGGTGGAGCTGGTGGTCTCCAATCAGGAAGCCCATACATCAGGGTGGTTACAAGAGACAAATGTTTTGGGGACTTTGCTCATTACCTACTGGATGGATTTTCTTTGGTGTAATCACCAGCTTGTTAATTATAATTAGCCTGATGAATATCAGGCTAAAGGATTCAAATCTGTGTGGCTTGTTACAATGTTTTAGAGCTACTTCCACCCTTAAGTAAACAAACTGTAAAAATCTGTTGATGCCTGGAACCCCTCATGACTAGTAAAAGACCAAGAATCTCTCCTCTGTTATGCTGTTGTCTTTGTTCCTTGAAAGGTGTATTAGAACACCTAAAAATACAAAGATAAGAGCCTTCACCAAGCTTACAAGCTAAGCTGTTTCAACAATTCAATGTTATTTGCCAATAGATGTTTATTTAAACATTATCTGTATGTGTAGTTTAATCAAAATGTGCTTTCATTATAAACTGGTAGTGAGGCCAAGTAATCCTCACCTGCTTCAAGCTTCTTTGGTGGATACCGCTATCAATCTAATCCCCCAAATACGACACCTAGAAGGTTTGGCAGGACCAAACTGACTGTGGAAGAATGGTGTAAATATTTGTTACATTAGACAATGTAGTCTACGACCTCACTTTGAATGGACAATGTGAATGATGCTTAGCATTCCTTTCTTACAGATTTGCTGTAGCAATTACATGATTTAAAAGAGGTGAATATGATCTGAAAACTATAAGGCACCATAATCATGTGCAATATTATTGCCACCTTTTGACTATACTTTGAACTTAAAGAATGTTGGTTTTGTTGTCCTTCCTCTTTCCTGAATATTAGTTTTATCTACGTGCCTGTGCTATAAGGCCCTTACTCCATTGCCCTGGAATTCCTCCCCACCAAATACATGTACACACACAGGTTTTTGTCTGAAATCTAAAACATTTTGGACTGGAAATAAGATAAGCAATATTTATTATTTATTAACAATATTATTAATATAATCATAGGTAGTACATATATAATATAGCATTAAGTAAGAAATAATGAAGACGTGAGAGAACACAGAGTTTTTGTGACTGCCACTGTACATGCTCTTATTAGACAGGTGAGGTTGGCCAGTCTGGCTTTGGATACATAAGAGTATTATATTTAGGCCAGTGCCAGTCATTTAGGAGCTTAAAAATAACTTGATTTGACCTCAGAATTGAACAAAGTGTTCCAGATCAGCTCTATCAGAAGCTCAGCAGCCTCTGCATATTCAACTAGAATCTACTGTATTTTTTTTTTAATAGAATGTAAGAGTTCCATGTTCATTTCTGAGATAGGTCTGAAATTTACTGTCATTCCTACAATGCCATTGAATTACATTCACTCAGTGCTGATAAGCAAGTCCTTATTTTTGTCCGATTTGGGAAAAGACTCCACACTTCCTCGGAAGACCAAAAGACTAGGCTGAGGAGTTTAAGCCTGATCCTACCGACAACAGGGATCCTAGCAGGAGTGTCTCAAGACCTAGTCCCACCATCCGACTATTAAGTGACCTTCCATAGCTATTCTTCTGAATATGGTATGACCTCCCAGTGTCACCACCTACTGGAATTCTATAGGTTTAGTATTTGATGTCATTGGTCCTTAACTATAAAAACTACAATCTTTGCCAATACTATATCTTTGCCTTACCACCTAGATAACCTCAACTGTGACTTTTAAAAGGCCAACAACTCTGTTGCTCTTGGCAAAAATCAAAGAGAACTGTAAAGCAAGATCCCTAATTCCTTTTGTTTTACAAATATTTTAAGTTGTGTACTTAACTTCTTAAGTCATACTGCTTAAAAATGATTCACAAACAGTATACACTTAACTGTTATCTTGCTGAATATCTGAAGAATGGAAAACAATTTTCCTGCTAAGTATATGAAATTAAGAATAAAAACTCCAATGATTCAACTAATCAGAATGAGAGGTACCTGGGTGGTTCATTAAGTGTCTGCCTTCAGCTAAGGTCATGATCTCCTGGGTCCTGAGATGGAGCCTACCCAGTCCGTGGGCTGTAAGGCTCCCTGCTCAGCAAAATGTCTATTTCTCCCTCTCCCTTTGCTTCCCACTCCCAACTCCATTCAGGCTGTCTCTTGCGTGCGTGTTTTCTCTCTCCCTCACATCTAAAGGTATAGATGTACCTATAATCTCAGCCATTTCAAAATATCCCACCCAACAAGGATGAATCCATGCAAACATCTCTCGGATGCCATAACAAAACAGCTGGCATACATTCACTGGTAGTCAGAATCACTAAAAGTGATTAGTGAAAGGCTATGGCATGACGACTTCATGGAAGGAATCCTGGACCGAACAGGGTCATAAAGTCAGTTTCTAATTTCATCTTGAACTCTCACTACTGAATGATCCTGGGCTATTCATTTAGGCTTTTTGAGCTGATTTCTCTAGCTATAAGCTGTCTGATCCGATTATTTCCAAGAACAAAAATCAAATTATATAGTGGGCACAAAAATAGTTCAGAAAAACTGAATGGTGTACTGCAAAAATCTAAAATAAGGAGAACCAACACCAAAGGATTGGGTTGCTATGAAAACATCCTAAAATTCTAGGCTAAAATCACAATTTCCTTGCTAATCTATACAAAACCAAAAGAATCCCTGTCACATGATATCAAGACTAGGTATATTACACTAGGTTTGTTCTGAACTTAGCAAATGGGAGGGAGAACTAGAGACAGTAGCAGACTGAGTTTGAGAGGAAGACCAGTAGAAGACTTGCTCTTGAAAGCTTACTGCCTTGGAATAAAGTTCAAATTCCGTAGTGTAGCATGTAAGACCCCAACACCTGGTCCCAGTCATATATTCAGCCTCATTTCTCTCTACTCCCAGCAATATACTCCAGATTCAGGGACTCTACACACTGTATTACTTCCCAACCATGGTTCTCCAGCTGGAGTGGCCTCTTTCTTTTTCCCCAATCACCTTGTCCTACCTTTACACCACTGTCCACCAGTCATATTTCTTTTGGTCTTTCAGTCCTTGATTAGATCACACAGTCTTCTAAACAGACTTCTCTGCTCCTCATAGCTCTAAGTAACAAGTTCATCCTCTTTCCTTTTGCTATCACCTTTATATCCATAATAGGGCTTTTGAAAGTTCAAATTTTCCTTTGCTAACTAGACTATAAGCTTCTTGAAAGACAGGGCCATTTCTAATCCTCAAAATACCATCCACAACAAGTATAATTCCTTCTATATAACATGTGCTTCATCAATGTTTGTGAAGTGAATATAAACAAGGTGATCTGAATACATTATATTAGAAGACACTGAGCAGTAGTACTCTATCTAAGTCCCAGTTAATTCTAAAGCAATCTCAAAATTTCCTCCTAGTGTAAAATCTAAATAAATAGAAATCTTAACTCAGGACAGAAATAGAAAACTGTGTTTCTCATAAACAGTCATGCTATAAACAGAAACCTAAACAAACTTTAGGACAATGTGATATCCTACCCCAGACCCTGGGGCAGGGTGGGGCGGGGTGGTGGTGGCAATTTCCTAATGGTTTCTGCCATTCCCCGCACTCCACTGTCCACATCTAACTTTAGAGATACCAGAACTATATGTAGTTCTCCAACAGACCATGTTCTCCCTTATGTACTGTTCCCAAAGGGTGTCTACCATTTGATCTGTATGGAGTATCCTCCCAGATAATGCCTTTCATCCTTAAGTCTTAGTTCAAGAGTGAATTTTCCTCTTAAACCTTTGCTGATTTCATCAAGCAGTCTTAGAAACATCTTTCCAGAAACACTTCCAATCCCACCCCAAGAATCCACATCTCCATCTTATCCATGATTACATTCCAAAAATGATTTCTTTAAATACCTGGCCCAGATACAAACTATCTGGAAGATAAGACTGGTTTTCTTTGTTTTTGCAAATCCAGCCTGTAGGCGACTTAATGGATACTGCATGAATGGATCAAAGATGAGTAAAGGTACTGCCCAATATACCAACATCATTTATCTGCAAATAGCTAACTTCCCAGTACTGGGTTCAGAACCTAGTGCTCAGACAAACTCAGAGTACATTCCCAGAAATTTTCACTGCACCTGAGTATTACTCTCACAGAAACAATACCATCCATGAATACAGTTCCAGGCTGACATATCAAGCACTCTTCTATCTGAAAGATCTAAAATAGTTAAAATTGCTAGGAATTTTAGGAGTCCCAGAGCTAGAAAATATAATATTAGTAAAAGTTCTCTGTTTTGTAGAGCTTTGTGGGCTAGATTAAAATCTTAATCTCCCTTTTAGTGTAAATACCCTTGGAAAAAGATAGAAACAAAAGGAGTACTAATAAATTATTGAGAGTGAGGAAAAATATTTTCCCTTTTTTTCCTTTTACATATGGAATGAAGACTGGGAAGAACCTTAAAGGGCAAAGGACAAATGGAGCAGAGGGTGAAAAAGGCTAACCTATGCCTATTATAACCCAGCAGTAATAATCAACCAGAACAGAGAAGACATATTTTTAGAAGTTTTTCCATTTTGAATGTACAACAGGATGAACAGTGCTAAAGGTGGAAACTTGGCCCAATGTTAGTTCAGGAGGCCAGGAAATTGTTCTAGAACAGAAAGGGTGAACACAGCCAGACTGAGCCCAGAGGCTCCTATAATTCCAGAGGTAAGGAGGAAAGTTGGATTCCAAGGGTTACTAAGGGGCTCCCCAGAGCTCCAAAGAGACCATGAAGGAGCCATTTGCCACAAGAGATTTTTAAGGTAGACAAAGCTGCTCCACTTTAGATAAAGATGCCCCACTGAACATCCAGCAGCAAGGGCATAGCTGGTTACAAAGCTTCAAAGAACCAACTTACACTCCTTGAACTGCACTGGGGGACTGCAAGCTTAAAGTCTTCTTCGTCACTTTGAACCTATGAACAAATGAGCTTAAGAAGAGCCTCTCAAAAGCTCATCTGTTTGAAAGAGAGAGCTTCTGAACTTACAATGCAAAGAAAGAGAAACAGGCATGCATATGGTATATAAAGAAAGTAAGACAGCCTTCTAAGGGAGTGAGCACCTCCTTCGGAAAGAAAGGATAGCTAGGCTGGGTTTTAAAGCTATCAAATATGGGTAAGAGAGAGGTCGAACCATTTTTTCATGGGATCAAATAGCATATTTAGATGTTGCAGCATCAATGCATAAAACAGCTTACTACTTTAATCCTGCTATAGGCTAGCATGGAAGGACAGGTGAGGGAGGAGAGCTGGAGGGCAGCCAAGCAGGGAGGCCGGACAGCCACCTGGCCAGTCCAGGACAAGGGACTAGAACCAGATTTCACAGGTCTGGTATGCTATAACAAGAATCTGAATTCAACCCTGCAGGCATTGACAGAGCTTAGTTGTTAAGCAAGTTAGTGACACAGTGAGATTTCTGTGTCCAAGCACTCATCTGCTGACATGTGGATACTGGCTTTCAGGTGGAAAGACCTAAATGAGAGATGCTCAATTAGAGTAGTGAATGAAGGAGAAATGGGAAAAATTTCCTCAGCTGTCCAGGAGGTAAAATCAGGAGAACTAGATGAATTAATCAAGGTGAGGTGGCACAGGAAAGGCAAGATTAAGAACAAAGTGGATGATGGTGCCACAAACCCAGGTGGGAAATACAGGAAGAAGTTAGGAGACATGTTGATCTCAAGGGATTGCTGCATGGTTCAGCAAAGAAGGGTCTAGAAGTCATAGCACAGAACACTATAGGAACGATTTGTAAGTCCATCACTACATAGGCCAGAATAAAAACAATAAAAGTGGGTGAGACCATTCAGACAAGAGTTCTTACATTCTTGAGATATGAACCCTTTTAAGAACCTGATGAAAATTCTCACCTCCCCCCCAACCAAAATGTACACTAACATTTTGGAAAAAACACCAGGCAGTTTACAGGTCCCCTGCTACCAACGGAGGACCATAGGTCATGAAATGCTAGGCCTGGGGACTAGGGGAAGAAGACGGGAAGAAGGTCTAAAGCAGCATTTCTCAACAATGATGCTACCGGCAAATTGCACAGGACATGCAGAATGTGAGCATCCAGGCCCAGCCCTGCCCACTGACACAAGAAATACCCACAGCCTAGGCTCTGTGGACAGCCGAAAAAGGCCCCCACATATTTCCAAATACTACCACCCTGTTTGAGAACTCCTGGTCAAAAGGGAGAGAAGGAAACAGCAAAGAAGACTGAGCAAGAAAGATCAGAGATGGGAAGAAAAGTGGATCTACCCTCAGCCAATAAGTCATTCTCATTTCCAAAATATACCCATGATGTGACCCTTTTCCTACCTCTACCACTAGAGCACCTCAACTAAGCCACACCTTGAGTGAAGTCCTGTAATCATCTCCTAACTGGTCTCCCCACTTCTTTTCTTCTTTCTTTCTTTCTTTCTATTAAGTCACCATGGCATATTACACCAGGCATATTACATTGCCTGGTGTATGTGCCTTGTACGCACAAGTTTGTACCTCTTGACCCCCTTCACCCATTTCAACACCCCCACTCGCCACCTTTGGCAACTACCAATCTGTTCTCTGTACCTATGAGCTGGGTGTTTTGTATACGGGATCATACAGTATTTGCCTTTGTATGTTTATTTCACTTGTTCAAGATCTGCCCGTGTTGTCACAAATGGCAAGATTTCCTCTCTTCTGGCTGAATCATATTCCATTGCATGTATATGCTACATTTTCTTTATTCATTCATCGACTGATGGACACTCAGGTTGTTTCCAGGTCTTGGTTTTCCACTTCTGTTCTTAATTCCTCTTGAAAAGTCCCTTCCCCATGGCAACAAAGCGATCTTCTTCATTTCACTAATTGTATTTCATAAGTATTTTTATAATACTATTTGCCACGCTATTTTTTACAAATATTAATTCATTTCATCCTCATAACAACATTGTGAGATGGATATCATTCCTATTCCCACTTTACCACCAAGGCACAGAGATGTTAGGAACTACTACAAGGTGACAGAGCCAGTAACTGTAGGGCTAGGATTTTAATTTAGGCCACCGGCTCCACAGTTCATGCTCTTGCCTACCACTCTATGCTACCCTCCAACTCATTCATTCCTCTGTTCAAGATCCTCAACTGTCTTCTCACTCAAGAGTAAAAACCAAGTTCCTTATCATAGCCCGTAAGTGCCTGGTGTATGGGCCCCCCACCTCCTCTACCTTGTCTCCTGCTCCTATCCCCTCCTCCCCCTATTCCCAGCCTCACTGGTCCGGCAGCTATGATATGTTTATTTACCTGTATGCACTCTCTCCTCTGAGTGTTCTTCCTCCAGCTAGCTGCAGAGTTTATTTCCTTCACTTTATTAAATTCTCTACTCCAATGTGTTCTCATTAGTAAGGACTTGCTGCCCATCTAATATCAAACAACACCTCTACTCCCATCCCCATCATTTTCAATTTCTCCAACTTGTTACATTTCCCCCCCTCTGATTCATGTATCATCCTATAAAGCATGTAAAATTACTCATTCACTTTTTAACTTCCTCCAATAGAATGTACTTTCTAGGAGGGCAGTTTTCTGTGTTTCGTTCTCTGTTAGAGCTCACTGCATGGAAGGTCATGCAGTTCATTTCTGAATGAATGAATGAACAACAACAAGAAAGAGTGTTCACAAGGAAGCCAAGAAGTCTGAAGACAGAGGGAGATGGCTCAACAGTGAAAACATACTACAAACAGCTTTTGTTCTATTAGAGGTAACAAGTTTTCATTGATTTTGGCAATTAAGAAATTGGTGCCTTTGGCAAGAAATGTTTCCAAGAAATGGTGCCTGCCTGGGGAGTGAGTTGGTAGGTAATGCAGTAGAAGTATTAAACACAGACAACTCCTGTAAGAAGTCAGCTAAGAAAGGAGACAGCTAGAAGGAGTAGAAATGTCAAGAGAGACCTGAGCATATCCTTTCCAGGTTGAGAGTGAGGAAAGAAGGGAAGAGGAGACTGAAATTCAATAGAGAGAAAGGAGTACTAATGGTGAACGTCCTAGCAGATAGAAACTCCAGACTGTGAGGAATGAGGACCATCATCCATGTTAACTAGCAAAGGCTCTTCTCCCACACTTAGATGATCTACAGTGACCACATTCTCTTCAGAGACCATCAGCCTAGACAGACTGCAGAGCATGTGTCCTCTCCAAAGAGCACTGGGGCCTCTTCAGACTCCTAGTTCAGACAGAAGGAGCTTACTGGAGTCGGTAAGGGGAAAGGCACTAACCCCTCACTGAGACATTTCACATGCATTCACTTCCATATATGGACATCTACAAACATCACTTTTATTCCAAAACAGCCCTTAATGATTAATTAGTAACCCCATTTAAAGGAAACGTGAGAAGGGGTAAGCTTTATAACTATGCCAAGGCTACCCAGGTCCAGCCAGGCTTTACTGAACTGGGCACTCTTTCCAATATATACCACATGTCATCACTCACTATTAGGAGAAGAGACAGATCATCAAAACTAGAAAAATTAAAATGGAAGATGTGATCTAGTATGGGACACTTTCAAAGAGAGAAAACATAAATAATTTTCACTAACAGTAAAGATAATTAAAATTTAAAGGGGTAAGTTATGCATGTACCCCAACCACCAGATGTTACTACTATGATACATAGCAAATTACAAAAAGCAAAAGGGAGAAGGAGAAATGCTTGAGTAGAAAAGGTTTACATAAAGGCTACAGTAAGGAAACCAGAAATTTGATTAAACATAACAAAAACATTCATTATCACGTATATGATTTAGCTGCTTTTCCTTTAGTTTGTGTTATCCAGCTGTGAATGTCAACTGATAAAATATAAAGAGATACAACACACAACCCATTTTCCACAATGATGCAAAGGCAATTCAGTAGTTAAAGAATAGTCTTTTTAAAAATTAGATTTCCATATGCAGAAAATGAACTTCAGTTCAAAACTTACTCAATACAAAATATTAAATCAATAGGCCAAACACCTTAACAGACACCTTGCCAAAGATATAGGGCAAATAAGCATATGAAAAGATGCCCCACATCATATGTCATCAGGGAAATATAAGTTAAAACAAGATATCACTACATACCTTTTAGATCAGTCAAAACACAAAACACTGACAACACCAAATGTCAAGGAAAAGGAACTCTCATTCATTGCTGGTGGGAATGAAAAATGGTACTCTTTGGAAAAGTCCTTTGGAAGACAATGTGGCGACTTCTTATAAAACTAAATATACTCTTACCATATGACCCTGCACCTAGCTCCTTTGTATTTATCCAAAGGAGTTGAATACTTATGTCCACACTAAAACCTGCGCATGGATGATTATTGCAGCTTTATTCATAATTGCCAAAACTTGGAAATAGACATGTCCTTCAGTATGTGAATGGACAAACTGTGGTATATCCAAACAGCGGCATATTATTCAGACCTAAAATGAGCTATCAAGCTATGAAAAGACATGGAGGAAACATAAATGCATATTAGTAAGTAAAGAGCTAATCTGAAAAGGCTATATACCATATGATTCCAACTCTATGACATTTGGAAAAGGAAATACTACAGAGATAGTAAAATCATTAATGGTTGCCTGGCGTTAGCTGGGGAGGAGAGATGAACAGGCAGAGCACAGAGGATTTTTTAGGGCAGTGCAAATACTCTATGATGCCATGATGGATATGTGTCATTATACATTTCCCCAGACATATAGTACTTAGAACACCAAGAGTGAGCCCTAAGGTAAACCATGGACTTTGGGTGATAATGATGTGTCAAAGTAGGTTCAACTGCAACAAATGTACCATTCTGGTGGGGAATGTTGATAACGGAGGAGGGGATACAGATACAGAGGAGGGGAGTCAGGAAGCATAGGGGAAATCTCTGTACCTTCTGCTCAGTTTTGCTTCGAACCTAAAATTGCTCTAAAAAAATAAAATCTATTTTAAAAACACAACTTAAAGTAGATCATAGACTCCAACATAAAAGCTAACACTATAAAATTTCTAGAAGAAAACCAGAAAATTTCTAGAAGGAAATTTCTTTGACCTTAGCTTAGGCAAAGGTTTTCTTAAAAAGGACACCAAAACCATAATGTATAAGAGAAGAAAATCATAAGCTGGAATTCATCAAAATCAAAAAACTCCTACTTCAAAGTCATTGTGAAAATGAAAGGACAAGCCACAGACTGGAAAAAAATCTTTACAAAGCATATATCTGAAAAATGACTTGTCCAAAATATATAAAGAACTCTCAAAATTCAATAATAAGAAAACCATTAACCTAATAAAAATGTGAGCAAAAGACTGGAACAGAACACCAAAGAAGATATGAAGATAGCAAAAAATACATCAAAAGATGCTCAACACCATTGGTCATTAAGGAAATGCAAATTAAAATCAAAATGAAATACTGTTAATGACTACAATTAAAAAGTCTAATAAAAAATGGAAAAAAAAGACTAATAATACTAAGTGTTGGTAAGAATGTGAAGGAATTAGCATGCTTATAAACTGCTGGTAGGAGAGTAAAATGAAATAATCACTTTGGAAGCAGCTTGGCAGTTTCTGAAAAAGCTACACATACATCTACCAGGATCCTGCCATTCTACTCCTAGGTTCTTACCCAAGACTAATGGAGGCACATGTCCACACAAGGATGATATACAAATGTTCACAGCAGCTTTTAAGAGACAAAAATTAGAAACAACCCAAATGTCCATCAATAGGTACATACATACATAAATCGTTATATATCCATACAGTGGAACGCTATTCAGCAATGAGAAGAAATGAACTATTGCTGGATTTATCAACATGAATGCATCTCCAAATAATTATTCTGAGTGAAAGAAGCCAGACTAAAAAAAGACTATATACTACATGATTCCATTCATTTAAATTCTAGAAAATGCAAACTACCCTGCAGAAAGCAAAGCTTCTGAGGGGAGAGGATAATGGACAGGCAAGGGATTGCAAATGGGAACGGAGAAACTTGGTGGGGGGGATATTCACTATCTTGTCTGTGGTGATGATTTCATATTTATATATGTAGGTTGGAAGCTTATCCAACTGTACACTTAAATATGTACAGTTCATTGCATGTCAGTAGCTGTTTACCTCAGTTCTTTTCAGTAGAGATAAAAAAAAAAAGGAAATAGCAAAGGAGGAAATCATTATATACAAAAAGAAAGAAAAATACTGCACAAGTAAACTATTTAAGGTTTCCTGACATCTAATGGCATCAAGTATTAGAATGTGCTTCAGAGGGGCGCCTGGGTGGCTCAGTCGATTAAGCAACTGCCTTCAGCTCAGGTCATGCTCCCAGATCGAGTCCCCTTTCAGGCTCCCAGCTCCGCGAGGAGTCTGCTTCTCTCTCTGACCTTCTACCCTCTCATGCTCTCTCTTACTTGCTCTCTCTCTCTCAAATAAATAAAATCTTAAAAAAAAAAAAAAAAGAACTTGCTTCAGAAATGACCAAATTTTGCATCAAACACTGCGAATTATTCCCAACCTATCTTTCAATAGGGTTTCTATAAGGGTTTCAGAGATCACAAATCTATTCAAGTATCTTAAGCAAAAATTACAGTGATATTTTGCTTTTCTGCCCATTACCTATCTAGTAAGAAATCTATAATTTTTTTCAACATATGTGCTTCTTTCTGAAGAATAACTTAATTTTAAGTGATTTTCCAATAATAAAATTACTATAATTAAAGACAAACATGATTTAGCTAGGGGCCAATGACAGTTAACAAGTGACAAAATATATCACCCACATAAATAAAACCTGATAGAAAATCATCACAATTCTCCTGTTACAACCTGGACTTATATCTGATATCTTATCAAAACAAAGAGTTAAAACACATGCTACTGAGTCAGAAAATATTTTTCTTGATGCATAAAACTTGGACAGCATTGGAGTTAATTATAATGAGCTTTGGGATATATTTGAATGTGGCAAAAAAAATTGCTAAAAATAAGACTTCTAAATTCTATAGCAAGGCTGTGAAATAAATAGGTAATAGATATTATTGGTGCTATAAAGCCCCAGGCAACTTGTTCAAGGTCACGGAAAGTAACCAAGTAAGCATGTATACATGAGAGAAAAAATAACAGGTTTTAAACAATAACTTTTTTCTCCTCCACAGTGGTAGCTACTCAGGGTACCAATGTCCTGGGGCAAAGAGACCTACCTCAAAGACAAATCAAAGGTCATGCCCTTCCCTGGCCCCACTGCCAATATTTTTATACAAGTAAAATCAGGTCTAAACAAATAAAAAGCTAAGGTAATGGGATGGGCTAGGGAGGGCTTCTCTGTCTTGGCATACCTTCCCAACTAGAAAATAAAGGATGAGTAAACAGGGGAACAACAAGAACCATTTCCTTAAGTAAAGCAAACACATGACAAGCTGAAGGTTCCTTTTTATGATTTTCATCAGGTGAACTACTCATTCTTCTCTTGTCAAAGCACTTAGCCCAGTGCTTGGCACATAATAAGAACTTAAAAATGCTTTTTTAATCTTCCCTGCTCTCCAAACCCAAGGGCATCCAGCTTTTCGCTGACAAAAACTCAAGAGTACAGACCACTTACGAGGCATAACGTTCAGGAGAAACCCAGAGGTTAAGTGCAAACAAATAAATCATGAAAGAATTAGAACTGGCTCCTAAATTCTCTGTATACCTTATTACATACAAAATACAAAACTAGAAAGGAACTGGAATTATACTCTAAGGGTAAAAGGGAAAATTCTAAAAGGAAACTCAAGCCCTAAGAAACAAGTCAAAAGAAAACGTGGGTGATTATGTAAGAATTAGAGACCAGAAATAAGAAGAACATAAACAGTTCAGGGCTATAGTGCATCAAACTAATAATTTGTAAAGACTAACCACATGACAAAACACTCAAACAAGGTTTAAGCCTTCCTTGGCCTTGGAAAGTCATGAGACTTTTTTGGCTAAAAGAAGGAATGCTTCAGTTAAAGAAGGAAAAAGAATTTCCAGGCCTCTAGGTGGCTCCAATTTTTAAACAACCACTCTGCTACCTTAACTAAGTGTTCAAATGATACCTAGTTATTTATGCAAGTCACATCAACAACTGGACAGTACTAAACATCCTTAGAAATATAATGCTCATTTCTCTACTAGTTTTCTCTACCTTCCTTTGAAGTGTGGCACTGAGTGATCAACAGCTGATGACTAATGTATTATCATATGACACATGTAAAATAATATGACATAGTAAGAATTTCTTCTTTCAGTAATCCTGTGCTGATGAAAAAACACCCATAATTACTTTAATGATGTACTCAGAAAAAGGATTATCTACAAAAGAAAATCACAAGGGTAACACTAGTTAAAAGGTGTCTCAATTTATTATCTGAATGTTCCACAGAGCCCAAATACATTAATTTTACCTGGTATCTGCAAAGGCTATTTCATATTATACATAACACCAGCAAGGAGGAAAAATAGGAGAGTGTCATTCTGGCTTTTGTTAGGAAAAGCAGATTGAACAATGGCAATCAAGATATAAAGACAAAACTATCGTTATTATCTTATTCATTATACGAATAGCCATTTATTGAGCACTAGGCACTGAGTATAGACTAGCAAATAAACCAGGCATTATTTCTGCCCTAGAGGGCAAGAGAGAAACATTAAGTAGTTGAATAATATATAGTTATAACTTATGGCAAACATTAAAAAGGAAAGGTGATTGCTCTATGAGGGCGAAGATAAAGGGATTCTAAGTTACACAATGATAAGGGTGATAAGACATTTGTAAAGATGATACATGAATTTATACCCAAGGATAACAAATTACTCAAGGAGATGGTCCTAAAATAGAGACCAATAGCATGAGCAAGAGCCCTGCTGGAGAACTGGACAATGTGGTGGGCAAAGGATGAAGATGGGGGGCAGGGCGGTGCACTGGTCAAATCATGCAGGACCTTACAGATATGTTGAAAATTTCATATTTTATCTGGAGAAATAAATGTCTTTCCTAAGAGCTTTGAAGACTTTAAACATTAAGTAACTTGTTTTCTTTTTAGGTTGCTGGAGGGAAAAGGAACTGGAAGGGGTACAGTATATGTGCAGAAGGCAATGGGGAAAGATAACGATGGCTTCAAGCAGAATGGAAGCATAGTGGAGACTGAAAATCACACAGATTTGAAAGAGATTTTTCCATAAGAGTAGAAAAGGATTTTTTGACAAACTGGTGGGGGGGGGGGCAGTGAAAGAGCAGAAGAGAGAATGAAGGATAAACTCCAGCCTTCTGGCCTGAGCCACCTGTTAGATGGATGAGATGGAAAACAGAGGAGGAACTGTTCGAAAGGTTGGGTAATCAAGAGCTCAGTTTCGAAGAAGTGTGAGACAATGCCATTTATTGGCTATGGTACCAGACATTATATTAGATATTCTACTTGTCACAGCATTCCTTTTAGTAGCAGTATCCCCATTTTACAGAAAGCAAACTGTAGATCATGATGTTGAGGTAGCATGTTGAACTCATCCAGTTCAAAGTGACAAAGTCACATTTCCCACCCAAGTCTGGTTGGCTGGTTGTGAGGTAAGCTTTCTTTCCACTATACCCAGTTCATGGGAACTACTTCTACACTTTGCATCTTGAAATCTATTTAGGGTTGGAGCAAGCTAGCGCCCAAGAAGAGTAAATAGGTGATACATTATTTTTTAAATCCAAATTCTCAGATTTATAATGTATAATGTTTTCCTATACCACTCCCAATCCCAATCCACTTCTATCTGCCCAGTTTTACAATGTTTTGAACACTAGCAAGATATCCCTGATCTCAATGATTTACAGTAAAGGAGCAAAGCCACCATGTCCAGAATGAACCATAATGAAAAAGTAGCAATACCCAGCAGCAAACAACATTTCTACTCTCAAGCCATACATATATCAACATAAGATAGATCAACTGAGCAATAAATTCTGAACAACTACTTCTCAAAAACAGCTAAGGCGTTCAAGTCAAGAATTAATGTAAGCCAGTATGGAAGGCTACAAAAGCTAAGAACTGAGATTCCCCTTAAAAAATCAAAATCTTGGGGCGCCTGGGTGGCTCAGTCGTTAAGCTTCTGCCTTCGGCTCAAGTCATGATCCCAGAGTCCTGGGATCGAGTCCTGCCTCGGGCTCCCTGCTCAGCGGGAAGCCTGCTTCTCCCTCTCTTACTCCCCTTGCTTGTGTTCCCTCTCTCACTGTCTCTCTCTCTCTGTTAAATAAAATCTTTTTTTTTTAAATCAAAATTTTAAAAGAAAAAAATGTTAGGCAAAAAAGAAATTATACCACCATTGTGTAGAATTTAATATCTGCAATTCCCAAATATCTCCACCAAATGCCAAATTCAGCAAACACGCATGCTAAAAACAACCTAAACATCCTTTTCTTTTTAAAAGCTTTTCCCTGTAGCACAATGACACTTTAGCAAACTGAAATGCCTTTCCTATCTGCAGAGTCTCATGATTTTCTCACTCTCTGGGCTGATGTCCCTCTCAGCTACTGAAGCCCAGAAATTAGGCTTGATTAATGAACCTAGAAAGAACTCAATGTATTACTAACAATTGTGTCTATTACTGAAAGTACCAGCTTGAGGCTCTTAAAAGGGAGGAAAATGAGGAAAGCGGAGATTTTTGAAAGGTTTCATCACCTACATTACAAATTATATTTTGGTGGGTCTGATCCTTCAATATAATCATCAGATTACATTCAGGCTTCTTAAAGTGGGATATAGGGAGCTTTCATGGTTTGGGGAGAGTTTGTCATGGAGATAAAATTTTAAAAGTAGCATTAGTATGCCCACTGAAACATAAACACACACACACACACACACCACCCTCCAAAATGATAGTACTACTGTGTCCTTCCTTCTGATTCTTGTGCCCACCTGGCACCTCTCCCTGCAGAGGTCTAGCTGGTATTCCCTACTGCCTCACCCAGTCAAAGGACAGGTTGCTTAAAATCCATTAAGAAAGCTTCCCATTTTCTATTCCTTCATAACAGGATGGCCAACTCCTGGCAACCCAAAGATGAAAGACTTTTTTTTAAAAAGGGGGCGGGGGATCTACCTGAGGCCTTCTACCAGAATGAGGGAGGTTAATCCAATAGGCAAAAAAGCAGGGCTCTATACATATTTAAAGGTCCTTTCTGGCGACACAACAGATTTAATGAGGAATTGCTGAGCCACATCATACTGGAAAATCCGTAAATGTTCCTCCTCGCTGTTACCAGGGTGGAAGATTTTTTTGTTGTTGCTTTAATGCAAGGCTTTGATGTACTGACACAGCTAGCCTGATGGGTTTAAGTCAGCTAGGAAATGTGCCCTGCATCTATTTCCCTTCTAAATCCCTGAAGATCAGGGGCAATACTGACCCGTAATTACATTCAACGCTTGCACTGCTCAAGATGCCATCTGATGCTGAAAAAGTAGTGGTTTAGCAACACCAGGCGGCTCTACGATGCTAAAATAACAACGCAACACTCGATTACGAACCCAGGTACTCGGCTTGTAGGCTCCAGTGCCGCACAAGGACCCACATTCAAAGCTCACGTCGCTTCAGGTTGAAGCTTATTAAGCTTTCCGCGATGTACCCTCGCAAAGTTTCTAGTCTGCAAAACGGAATTACTTTCAAAGTCCCCTGTTTTGGAATCCCCTCCCCAGACGGGTTGGCGGCAAGGGGAAACAGGGACCGAGGATGATAGTTAAGCGTTCACCCAATTTTAAAACCTAAAAACCAATCGTGTTTTCAGAGGAGAAAGTAAGCGTTCACCAAATCACCACCCGGGCAGCGAGCATCCGATTTCCATTGGAGAGAAAAATGCTAAAGAAGCCATACATACGTTTCCCTGGCCAACAAAAGTGGCCTCTAAACTCCCCTGCCAAGGACACGGGTAGGAAACCGAGAAGCAGGGCACAAGCCTGCACTTCTCAATCCGAAGCGCGTGTGTGCGGCGGGGAGAACGCGCAAAGGCGAACACAACAGGGAGAAAGGTGAACCGGAGGAACAGGGAGCTCGCGGCCGCAGGGCAGACCCGGCGAAGAAACCCAAGGTGTAGACAGAGGGGCGAGGGGGCGGGGAAGGGGGAGCCCGCAGGCTCCAGGAGGAGGAGGGAGGGGTCGCAGGCGCTGCCCAGAAATCGCGGCGGCCGAGTAAAGTTAATACTTACTCAGTTTCGCAACTGCGCCGCCCCCGCAGGCCGGCCGGGGCGCTGGGGACGGGCCGGCGTCCGGAGCTCCGCGGCCGCCCAGCGCCTGTCCTGGCCGCACCGCCCGGCGCGCCTGCCTCCGCCGCACTCGGCGGGCCCCGCGCCCCGCACTGGCGGGAGGCCCTGGCTCCCGGCGTGCCCTCTCCGCGCACCTCCCGGCCGGCGCTAGGTGAGTGTGGCCGCCCCCCGGTGGGGCTGCCGCGGGGTGCTAGCGCGCGGGCAGGGGCCGCGCCGCCCGCAGGAGCCGCCCCCAGCGCCGCCGCCGCTTGCCGCGGGCGGTCCAGCGAGGCTCAGCGAGGAGTGCGGCGGCGGGCGCTGCGCCGGACGGCGGAGTTCGCGGCCGGCTCGCTCCCGCGGCCGGTGCCTCTGGGCTGGGGGCCGGACTGGGGGGCCGGGCCGGGCTCGGGCGGCCGGGCGGCTCCGCCCCTTCGCCGGGCCGCGGGCAGAGCGCGCGAGAGGAGCGGCGCGGGGGCGCCCCCCTCGGCCGGGCGCTCGGGTTACAGCCGCGGCTCCCCGGCTTCCCCGCCCGCGCCTCGCCGGTTCGCCGGCGCCCTGAGAGACATTGTAACGGAACTGGGACGCCAGCGCTGCATTGTGGGAGCTTTTAAAGCGGCGGGGAACGAGCCGGGCCGCTCGGGCCCACGGGGCCGGGCTCCCCCCGGAGCCCCTAGCACGGCCCCGCCGCCGCGCGTTCCGGCACACGCCCCAGACCGCCGAGGCCTGTGGACCGGAAAGCCCGAAACGGGGAGGTGACCGGTGCCTCCCGACTGACTCTCCCCGGAGCCCAGTCTTCCATAGCCCGGGGTGAGACTTGTAAAACTGCCCTCTCCGGTCATCCCGGAAAGTAGGCGGCTTTTTTCTGCAGACGCTTAAGAAAGGAAAAGAAGGAAAGAAAAATAAGCCCTTCCATCCCCCAAGAACTGGGTTTGAATTGCTTTTCATCTGGCGTGGCAGTGATTCAGCGACCCCCTTCTCAGCAGCAGGCAGTGACAGAGACAGGAGAGGAAACACACAGCGAATGAATCAGACGTGAGTAACCAAGTTTAGAAAGAAATGGGCTCAGATTCAGAAAATTGTCCTCCCCTCCCCCCCATTAAATACAGCGAGCGGTCGAGGAAGAAAACCAGGGCTTTTATCCGAAAATGCAGATATGTATGTTGTTCTCCCTATTCCACCTTTTTTTTTTTTTTTTTTTAAATGGAACGCAATGACTCTAGCCACTGGACAAAATTGGTTTTTTGGTCCGGGCTTGTGCTCACACACAGCAACAGCTATTAATTTGGGGGGGGATGGAGTGAAGATAATGGATGAGATACAAAAAAAAAAAAAAAAAAAAAAAAAAAGCAAAAACAAAAACGAAAAAACACACACAAAAAACCCCGTTATAAAATACCCCTTTTAATTCTCCAGACAGTTTTTGTTGTTGTTGTTGTTGTTTTTTAAAATCAAAACAGGGATAGTAAATTTGAAGCACAACTTGTTACAGCTCAGCTTACTGAGGGCCTGATTTGTTTTGACTTGAGTTTGTGTTTGTGGGCCCTTTGTTTCTTCCTCTTGTTTTTTGACCTTTAGTTATTGCACAGCTCATTAGTTCCTTTAAGTTCGAGGTGAACTGAGGAGAGAGAGTGGAATAGTAGGACTCAAAGGTGGCTGATTAAGGTTTGGAGGATTTGGGGACGAGAAGAGTTCTCTATGATCAAATACAAAACCTGAGGGGAATTTTATTTAAGGTGATTCTGTAGGGTATGGATCCCTCTTCTCAGAGGACCTTTCCAGCCTTAATGTTAACATTGCCTAAGCGCTCATTCCCTTGTCAACCTTTCACTCCACTGAACAACATCAGTCACCCACCTAATTGCCAAATCTAATGGAAAAATTTAATCCCCATTTTGTCATGCCCTTTGTGGCATTTGCCAATTTTGACCTCCCCTTCCTTCTTAGAACTTTCCTCCCTTTTTTTGTTGTTGTTGCTGTTGTTGTTGATAGTCATCCCCCTTCTGTGGAGGTCT
Organism: Mustela putorius furo; assembly: GCF_011764305.1. Taxonomy (NCBI): domain Eukaryota; kingdom Metazoa; phylum Chordata; class Mammalia; order Carnivora; family Mustelidae; genus Mustela; species Mustela putorius. Next base: position 22,534,388 of record NW_025422368.1, on the reverse strand, counting down.
TGAAATAGGGACCCTCAAACAGGTCTTGAGTGATGGCTGGCAGGAGTGTGGCTATTGTTAAACTAGGATTCGGGATCTTACGGAAGAACATATCCTTTAACTTTCTGAGGAAACAGTGGGAAGAGGAAGAACCTCAATCTACTAGATTCAGTTCGTCACCACTAGGGAGGTTCTTGACCTCAGTTTTATCGTGTGTCCAGAGGTGAACAGTGGACTGACATATGGCAACCAGTTTTCATGACTAGAATTTAAATCAGGATGAAATTTACTATGATAGTATACCCATGACCTCTGTTTAGGATAAGCACTTACTAGGATCCAGGTACCTGGTAAGGTATCCCCACCTCCAAACCAGAATGTGTCTTCCTGATGGCTGCCAAAGTCAGTGAATTTACCTCTGTCCAGTCCTGAATAAACCCAGAAAAATCTCTTCTCTGCCTCAACCCCCCGTGGTTAATGCATTCTTTCTCCAGTGTATAGTGCAATTTGTTTTCAACTTTCTTAGCTGTAATCACATCTCTGTTAAGCCTTCCTGAGATCACACCAAATGTCCTTGACAGGATTTGTAAACAACCCTTATTTCTGGTTTCTAATTATATTCTCAGAAGTAGCCTAACTAGAATTAGTGAGTATTCATGTATTTCAAGCCCTGTGACATAATTGGATTTGATATTCAGGAAAACTGTTTGAGAAGATAGATTGAGAAGAGGAGAATCCCAAGAGAGTCTTAATATAGAGAGCTGTGGGAATGAGGGGGTAGAGGAATAGGAGGTATATTACTATCGGTATTACTTTCCCACTGCTAACTGTAAAAAGTTAACACAGCCTTGGTAGCTAGAACTAAGAATGTGTGATTTTACAGTTCTGTAAGTCAGAAATTCTAAAATCAAAGTGTGGGCTGTGTCCCATCTGGAGCCTCTGGGGGAGAATCCATCTCTGCTTTTTCTATCTTCTATGCTACATGCTTTCCTTGGCTTGTGGCCTCTTCCTCCATCTTTAAGGCCGATAGCATATCATCTTCAGATCTCTCTTCTTGTGATCTCCGCTTCATGGTTAGGGCCTATCTTTTTCTCCAACGTAGGCAAAGAAAATTGAAATTGATGTAGGTGCATTTCTAGCTGTATATGTATATGTTACAAACTGAACTGAGTTGGATTACTTCTGGGAAGAGATGACAGTGTCTTAATTACTAGTCAAATCGTCATAGGGACAACTTATTTGACTGCAAGATTGCTGAAGTGGTGTGCTGTTAGTTCCACTAAACCTATACCCATCTGGTGACTCATAGAACTGAAATCCAAGGTGTTAACACACTAAGAAGACCAGGTTCACATGTGCAGTTTCTGGGGATCAGCCTCTTTTTCTGGAAATCCCCAGCAACTCTTTTTTATGGTGTCCAGTGGAGTCATATTGCCAAGTTTGAGAAATACATGTCTAGACCAAAATTTCCCAAGCTGGTCCACCAGGGAACATCCTGTAAGAAGGGATTCTGGGAAGACAGTTTCTTCATGCTTGGAGAAGGTCCATGGAACACAGTTGTAACTACAGTTCAGGCCAGCCAAGAAGCTTATCAATGGGATAGATTTATCAAGAGCAAAGTGTTGGGAAATTCTTTCATGAGGAAGTCTAAGGGAGAAACAAACATTTTCTCACAAGAAATAGGTATGTGTATTGGCAGAGATAAATTACAGACTTATGACTATAACATACCTAACCCTCTATCTTTCCTTCTTTTTCTCTACTTCCTTCACTACTCTATGCTCACCCAGACTACTTACAACTTCATTACCTCTCAAACAGTGTCTCAGGACCACTTCTCATTCTCTTACCCCGTAACCTTGAAATTGCCTGTTACTTTTAGAGCCATCCCCATCCTCCTCTAACCTTACCTCCACCTGCTTCATAAAGCCAGGGACTATGTTATGTTTATCACTGTAAATATCACTGCTTGATAGAAGACCTGGCTCAGACTGAGAGTTCAATTAATATTAGTTGAAATAATAATTAAGTGAATGAATGACAATATAAATGGAACAAACTAATGCCACTTACTCACCTGTCATACTTGTCTTTGATCTAGTCTTTAACTAATAAACATTAAAAAAAAAACAATAAACTATGGTATTGTGCTAGGTTCTGGGATTACAAAAATTAATATGACATAATTTCAGCCTTCTATGGCTTCATAATTCATCTGAGGAAACATATGCTAAAAAAGAAAATGAGGCAGATAATGCTAGTTGCCTGTCCTATTTCCTTTCTTCCCTTCTCTCTTAGTAATAGAAATCTGATTTCGTGCCTAGCGAAAAATTTCATTTCATAACCTTCCTTGCATATGGGGGTTACTAAGTATAGGCCACAGTATGTAGTTGAGAGGTGTTGTATAGGATTCCTTATTTGTGTATCTGGTGGTAGGGTGTTAGCAGGGCTGACCCAAGCCGTATTATTGCCTGGAATATAGCTGTGATAGATGGAGTCACAGCTGCAATCTTGTGACATCAAGACTGCCAGATGGGGGACGCCTGGGTGGCTCAGTGGGTTAAGCCGCTGCCTTCGGCTCAGGTCATGATCTCAGGGTCCTGGGATCGAGTCCCCCATGGGGCTGTCTGCTCAGCAGGGAGCCTGCTTCCTCCTCTCTCTCTCTGCCTGCCTCTCTGCCTACTTGTGATCTCTCTCTGTCAAATAAATAAATAAAATCTTTAAAAAAAAAAAAAAGACTACAAGATGGGTAGTACAGATGGGGTCATTTATTCAGCCTTCATTTAGTTACTGTTACTGATAAATTTGAAAGGAAAAGGAAAAAAGTCATGTCTTCAGTAGATGTATGTGGAAAGCAAATAAATAAGGTATTCTTTTTCATTCCTAATGAATATCTTGTATGCATACTGAAACAAGATAAAGATCTATAAATATTGTGATTTGACAAATATAAAAGGACTTTTTAGAAACAGAGCACAGTTCTCAGATCTTCAGGAATTTTTAATGTCATGATGGTTTCTTCTTAAAAAAAAAAAAAAAATTGGTTACCAAGTCATAAACTACTCCTTAAAAGACCCTCCAACAGTTTGATGGGGTAAGAGGGTGATATATTTTGTTAACCAAAGTACAGTATGGAATGAAAATACAGCATAAACTGTAAATGGGAACTGCAACAGGCTCTCAAAAGGAATACCTGCAAATATATTCAGAAACAGAATTTAAAGATGATTGGGTCCTGTTTAGGTACAACTTTTTTGAGAGGTTAATCCCATGAAAATGATAAAGTCTTTATTTTTTTTATTACAGACTGGAAGAATGGATTTAATCAGCTCAGATTAATTATAGGGGGCTCTCTATAAGAGGCTATACTAGGATCAGTATATTGGGGGAAAACAGAGAATGTGGTACCTCTTGTTACAAAGTTGCATTTTTGTAAATACAAGAAGTAAAATTTGGTCCGTCTGGCATTCTTCCAACCTGAATGCTATTTACCAATCTCCCTATATTTCTGCAATACTATAATTGAGGCTTATAGGGATGACCCTGAAATGACTTCTAAATCATAGCAGAAAGATTAAATTATCTTTTGCTTTCCCTTCATACATTTAACTATATGTTTATTAATTGCAAGCTGGAAATTTGATCTGTTTTATAACGCTGCTGGATTAATGAGAACATGCTTATCAGGGACATAGTCATTCACAATCACAGAATTTATAGTTCACGGGAGGAAAAAAACCCCCAGAAAGTGATTAAAAATGTAAGATTTATGTGATCATAGGAAGAATAATTATTACAAAATAATTTAGAATCAACCAGCCACATTTTAAAAATTGCAACAAATGTATTGGTTAATGGTACATAATGATACATAGCTAATTTTTAAAGTAAGTATATTAACTCATGTTCTGTGGTAAGAAGAGTATGAATAAGTCTTCATTTTGGATTTTTAAAAATGTAGTTTGTTAGTGTCTGCAAGAGAGTAGGGTTAGATATAGGCCTAGGAGTCTTATAAATCAAGGTGGGTTATGTGTCTAAATTTGGTTTAGGGTCCTGTTAAGTTGCTCCTTGTTTCATTTTTGGTAGATGTATTACTCTAGTGACTGTAAAGGACCTCTAATGAACATGTGGAATGAATAGAAGTCTGAGGTAAGTTTCCCTCAGACTTAAAGTGGAGCCTGATTCAGGGATTCTGGTGCAGGTGACTTATTGGGAGCATGCCTCAGGAGAAGGTGAAGGGAGGTAGCATTTAGAGGGAATAAAGCTAAGTAATGACAGCATCTCAGCAGGAGAGCAGCTTCAGCCTGATTCTGTGGGCAATTCTAAAGCAGAAATTGCACTGCCCAATTGGTCCCTTGGGTCAAGGAGGCTGGCCTTTTGCATTTCCATTGTCAGTCACTCATTGGGTGAGGGTTGGTGGTAACCCTCAAGGCAAGACACCTTCTGTTCCCCCAAAGGCAAAGGTAATCTCTGAGAGGAGGACAGCTGCAGTTTTCAACCAACTGTCATGGCAGATAGAGATGCAGGCACCAGTCCAAGAAGGGGATCTGGAGAGGGTACCCACAACATCCACTGCACATCATATATAGGTTAGAGACCCAGCAAGACCCTTAGTAACAACTGAAGCATACTACTAACAGCACTACAGAGGCCAAACCTTGTATGTATGACCTGTTTCTAAAGGAAAAACTTTCAGAGTACAAGTAGGGATGGAAGGAACATATCTCCTTTTCTCTCCTCTCACCTACCCTTTGTGCCAGGCAGTGGTAGCTGGTGATGGCTTCAGGGACTGAAGCAAGGTGCCCAGCAGGGAAGGAACTAAGGATGTTAAGAAAATTTAGGATCGATCCCGAGAGCCTGGAATGGCACTAGGGTCCTCTTGGGTTAAGGCTTATACCTGAGGCCAACTTGCTTGTCTTGCCCTTTCTTTTCTTCAGCTCATCCTAGAAACTTACTTGCCTGCTTATCGTTCCTCTGTCAGTCCCGTTGCTGCTCGCCAGGATTTCTGTCTCCCTGGGCCTTCTCCAGAGCCCTACTTGTCTTTCTTCAAACAACTTTTCTACCATTCTTTATATAAAAACATTCAACTTTAGCTTTTCTGACCTTTTTTAATAGTTTGACAGCTTAATATGATGATGGGTGTGGGAAGAGGGAATAGAGCAAAAAAAAAAAAAAAAAAAAATCCTTCCCATGCTCTTCCCTTTCCTAGATTTAGCCCAATAAGCCAAGCACAACATGGGTACTATGGGTGGGTCTTCGGGAAAAATAGGCCATGTAGCTGAATCACTTGCATTTGGGGGGAGCACTCAGAGGCTCTTCTGGGAGGTTCTCAGTGAAGGCTCTGGGATGCAGTGCAGGAGTAAAGAAGGTGGACAGCTCCAGAGGAGACATAGGAGTTGGCATGTGCTACAGGAGCAGGGACAAGGCAGTGTGTGCTCTTCCTCTAGCAAACTCAAGGACTTTCCTTCTCTTCCCTCTCCTGGCCGTTCATCCCCAGACCTTCCGAGGAAGATACTATTTAAGACAACTGAAGAAATGTTGACAACTGTGAATAGGTGGTTTGGGGCAAGAGTGGCAAGATACTGGTTACTACAGGCTCTGAAGGAAGAGAGGAAAAAAAAAAAAAATATATATATATATATATATATATATTTTTTTTTTTTCCCCCTCATCTGGAAAGGAAGAGATGTTCGCTATACCCTAAAGCTGGAGTAGAAATAAATGATTTCAGAAACTTCTGATATTGGAATTGAAAATACTACCACTTTGACTTGAATCAGAACAATATTCCCTAATATTGTACTCAAATAAGCAATGGATTAGGGGTGGCTTCTGACAGTATAGTCCACATGAGTGCTGTGTGGTATAGTGGAAGTGGTATAGGGTATAGGCTCAGACACTGATGGTATCCTCATCTCATGTCTGACAATGCCTTTCCTTCCCTGTGGAGATCCCAGTCTTCCTGACCTGTATGGGAGGTAAGTCAACCTACTTATAAAAAAATTTGGGAACTCTAAGGCCCTTTTCTCAGAGATTTGGAAAGATGCTAAGACAGATATTGGTTCAAGTTCTGACTCTGCTTTTTACTACCTGTGTGACCATGGGCACATTATTCAAGATCTCAGACTTTAGTTTTCTTATTTCAAAACAAATAAGAGGTGAGAGAGGAGAGGGTAATAGTAGTAGCACAAGAAGAGTTATTATTTAGAATAGCATGTTGTTATTATCTGCAGGCTGTTAGGTGAGAAGATACTTAGGGCAAATCCAATAATTATAATTTTCCGTTTCAATATACCCTGTGCCAGGCATTGTTCTAAGTGCTTCTCATACATTAACTTTTTTAATATAAGAAGTTTATCAGGTAGACACTATTATTTGACCCGTTTTACAGATTAGGAAGTCAAAGCAGAGAGGGAGATTAAGTATATTCCCCAAGATTTCGTTATTAGATAGTAGCAGAGCTGGGATTCAAACCCAGTAAGTGGGGCTCCAAAAATCTGTGGTCTCCACCCATACGGTATATAGTTACAGAGTAGGGCAAGAACCAAAAATAGCTGAGAGAGTGAAATGTAGAATTGGTACAAGTTCAAAGTGAAAAGATCACAAAGTGAGGTCTGGGTTAAGCAAGTTCCTCTCATCTGTGCTGAGGATGATGGTTGGGGAGGTGAGGAGTGGGCAGGCCCAACAGTATCAAAGACTCCTCATCATAGATGGTTCATCTAGCAAAAGAAGTTCATCTCTTTTTTAGAAGGATTAATAAGCTTCCAGGTCAATAAATAAATTGGGAAAGTAACACACAGATGACCATGACTAAAGTAACTATGTGCATTTTAAAGGACATTCCTGGTCGTGTGTATCTTTTACTGGGTAAAGGACCATCCTAGGAAATGACCCAGTGAGTGCTCATTGTTGCTGCTTAAATCAGCTTTGTGACCCTAGAAAGTCCTTTTGCTTTCCAGGATCTCTATAAAATGGAAGTATGATCTGCCAGTGATTTTTTGGAACCCCATGATTGACTGATAGATCTGGCTGCCTAGTGGGAATACCCTTTCCCTCTTCTGTTCCCTGTGCATCCCCCATGTGTATTTCTTACAAGAGGGCTGCATTTCCAGGTGGGATTGCGTTCTTATACCAAGGGCTTACAAAATTACCTCCAATGTCACATGTAGATCTAGCATTCTGAATATATGAATCATAAATAATTTATGCCATTGAAAGAGAGGGGATATGGCAGAATAGGCTTGCTTCTGTTTCTAATAATGACCCAAATAGCAGTTCAAAAATCCAACTAAAAAAATCCAGAAAAAAATTTTAGGTAAGGCTTTAAAATAGTTTTGTACCAGGAATGTAATAGCAAGTGAATATAATTCTATTTTATATTTTTTATGTTATTCTGTGACTTCACTCAGCATTCAATTTATATATCAATTTGTGAGTATTGGTTTTCAAAAAAGTCAGTATTCTATGAGGTCTATGAACTAATAGAGCTTTATAACAAATAAATGAACAGAGAGTGGATACTCTAAGAAGAAATAGCTTCATGTTACTTGTTGCCTTGAAAACTGGGAAGTCTGTGTACTAATAGGGGTCATGACAGCGTGTCAAACTGAAGAAAAACTGCACAATACTCTAGTGATTCTTGACGGAAGTAGATAATCAATTCAGATTTGGGTAGTTTCAGAGAGTAAATCAGGAAAAGGAAATCTTTTTCTTCTCCTCAGGGCAGAGATATTTTTTGTGTGCTTTAATTTTAGTACTTTATATTCCCTAAGGAAGTATTGGTTAAAACAAAAACTATGTACTAGAATACAGTGTCAGAAATTAATCAAAGGTGGAGTAGCATGTCAGTCTCCATTCTCGTGTATAAAAGAATAATCATGATTGTACTGTGGGGGTCTTTGTAGGTAAGGGCTCCTAGTCCTGCCTGGTCATTCTATACAAGAGCAAATGAGGGGTTATTAGAAAAAAATCAAGGAAAAAAAGCAAAAAAGCAAGACAAAATGAAGTATGGGAGTTAAAATTCCAGACCTTGGCAATCAACACCCATATCAGGATGATGTGTAGAAAAAGGAAACCAAGGGTGACCTTGGTTTAAGGACCTTAGGGACTAATGACGATGATATTGTCATTAAAGGCAGATGATTTTAATTACTGTCTTTCTAGTAGGCTGAAGTTGGGAAAGGATGAAGTGGTGATTTGGAGGAAGAAGTATTTTCACATAATTATTTTCCAATGAGTGCTCAAGGACATCCTTAGGTTATATTTTAAAGATAGTGCAGAATTCACATGAATGATTAAAATTCAAATTTCTAAGATTGAGAGAAAGTAGTTCTTAACCTCCAGGTGGGTGAATATTAGAAAGAAAAGGTTTTTTTCCTATACTCGTTTGCTTGGTTTTTGGTCCATTCTGCTGATTAAACATCCTCACTCAGAACTTACTACTGCCCATGAAAATACTGGAAAACCAGACCTCTGAAATAGCTTGTCTTTTTAGAATTAAGTCTTTTACTTAAAATCTGAGCCCAGACTTGACATTATTATTGTGAATGAGAATTCTGTGTGCCAAGGCAGGGACTGAGCAGGAGAAGGCTTTTCTTGATGTTGACCGTGAATGCCTGTTTTTTTTTTTGCTTTGTAAAGTTGGCTTTGGATAGCCAGGTTGTATAGGGAAATCTTAAGAGTCACGTGGCAGCTTTAAAACTCTTTAGAGCTGGACACAGAACTTCACAGTTTCACCCCATACAAGCAGCCTCCAGCAGGAGGAAGCCCAGCAGCTGTGAGGCGTCTGTTCAGAGCAGTATTGCATAGGCCTGAAGCAGTATGCTCTGTCTTTAAGTAATTCAAGACTGCCACTAAAGTTCCCTGTCATGGCACAACTGAAGCTGAAAAAACCTGAATTATAGCCTGTCGAGCTGGAAGGGATTTTAGGGCTCATCTCATCCAATCCCTTCAATTTCCAGTTGAGGAACCAAATCCAGAGATGTCTAGGGACCTGTTCAAGATAATGCAACTAATTAGGCTCAAAGTTAAGACTCCAGACAGAATACAAACAAACATTTGTATTGAAACCTCACATCATTTCTATCCCTTGTTTCATCAACTTTTATCTCTCTGTAAAGTAGTTAACACAGCAACAAGCTAGAATAAGAAATTTGTAAGCAAAATTGTGCCAACATGTTTAGGATTATATTAGTATTCTCTGAAACCCCCCAAAACATTTGATTAAATAGTTTGCAGCCAATTTGAGAATTTGTTTTTCTTCAAAGGGTGCTTTCATTTTCAGAAGTTAAAGAAATCTTTGTACCGTGTTCAGGCTTTAAAGGCTGGGCTCTTGATGCCCATGGCGATGGTTCATTGTTGCTGGTGCCACTGTGAGACCAAATAGTGCTTCAAAAGTAATTCAAGGCTTGGGCTTTTTAAAGGAGCCCAAAGTCATGTCTTTCTGATTATAGTACGTGCAGTTGTCAAGTGAGAGAAACCAGTTTCTCTTGGTGAGTTCTGCAATCAATGGGCTATGAGCAGTCACACTCACAGAGAACAGTCCTCCATTGCATTTGAGATACAGGACTGACCCCCCAGATCAAGCTGCCTGAAATTGCCTTTTTACTTAACATCAAGCATCTTCAGAGGTCATGTTAGAAGCAGTAGGGGAACTATTAAGTTGTACTGGAATAGAAGAGCTAGAAAAAACAAATGTGTACCCGAAAGGTGGAAAGAGGCTTACACTGGCTGTATTTGTAGGGACCCTGTTCAGATGTGTCTTTTCTGCCATGAAGATTCTTCTAACTTGCATTTTGATAGGTTTTCATTTTCTTAATTTTAAATCATGAACTTTCCTTGTGCTGATTAAAGAAAAATAAAACAGAAGTCAGTTACTTCCTAAATTCCTCTCAGCCTATTAACATTCTTTCTTCACGCATTGTTGCTTGTTCGCTGCCTCTCAACTCTTCTCTGCAGTAAGTAAATTCCTAGTGGTACAAAGAAAACTCAATCCCCAGTTGTTCTCATTCTTCCCCCGAGAGATCCTGCATATGTCTGTCTTATTCCTTTTCCCAACCTCAACTTTGTCTTTTCCTCTGCTTATCTTTCTTGATATATCCTTGTAGATGTAGAGATGAGCACATGAGACTTTTCCTCCCTTCCCTGACTTCCCTGAGAATTTTCCCCTCTCCCCCTACACTTGTGTTTAGTACTTTCTCTCTTCCATTTTGTTCCAGAAATCTAGCTGTAAAGCATGGCTGATAAGCATATTCATTTTGTTTGCAATAAACCTTGAAGGAGGAAAAATCAACCTAAAGAGCCACTGCCAGAATACTATTGTGAAAGTTCACTTTGGCTTTACATGAAAGGATTCATTTCCCATTTCCCATTCTCTACCACATCCTTTTATACTTAAACTTAATTTCCTTATTAAAAATATTTAAAAAATTATTTCTAGCTAATAGTTCCATTTTGAATGCTGCAGGACAGTATTGTCTTCTACTACTTTTCATTGCACATAGACCACAGGAGGTAAATGAGCCCTTTTGAAATAATTTTGGAACCTGGCCATTTTTAAAACATTGTTTCTATGAGAAAATGAATTCCCAGCTTTTAGAACATGACTTATTTTAGCTTGGGTATTTCCTCTGTGTGTTTGATAACAAAAAATCTTTTTGATGTGTTAACATAAAATCAAAGAGACTTGCCTTGGTTTTTTACCTTGTTGAATATTCTCATAATAGAAAAAAATAACGTGTTATATTCTTTTGTATTTGTATAACATTTGGGAACCTTGCAGTGTACATTACTTGTGTTTTATAATTTTTAACAATCAGTATATGGAGACTGCAGTTGCCTGCTGCTTCTGTTCTTCCTTCGTCTGGGTACATGGAGAGACCATATTTCCCAATCTCCCTTGCAACACCTGTGGCTATGGGACTGAATACTTGAGGATGGAATAGGAGTACAAGATACGTAAGGAACTTCTACCTTATCTGCTTAAGAGGATATCCCTGGCTGGAGACTCCCTTGCTTTCCTATTTAGCCAGCTGGGATGGCGACAACCAGAACCCTACAAGCCAACAGTTGATGGCAGAGCTGCTGCCAGCCTGGGCCTCCAGCAGTTGACTGGAGCAGAGTTGCCCACCAAGCCGGAATGCTTATCTTGTGCTGTTAACTGGGAGACAAATAAACTTCATTGTTCTTGGAACTACTGAATTTGGGGGTTTTCTTTCTTACAGCAGCTTTAGCCTACTCTATAATACTACTACAGAAAGTATTTTACAAGATGTTTTTTGTAAAGTATTTTCCCTCAGTATAGACAATAATCAAACTATATAAGCAAGAAGTAATTTTCTTCAGAAAACAAAGCTCTAGATATTTTCAGTTGTTTTCCTTTGATTCTGATAGTGAGTTTCTCTATACATTAAATTAACAAGGCTAATTTAATCTTCCAATCAGAAATAAAATCTGTTTACCAAAGGCAGATATATTTTCCAGAGAATATTCATTTGAAAGGGGTAATGCATTCTGGGCTTCATTATATCTACTAAAGGAAAATAAGTAAAAGAGTACCCATTTCAGAAGCACATTTCTTTGATATAGTATCCTGTGATAATCCTGTGGTAATTTTTCATAGTATCCTGTGATAACTTGGGCCAATTTCAGCTTATGATCAAACGTACTCCTAAGAAACAAGGTTCTTCAGGGGTCACTCTATAATATCATAATGAAAAAAAGGAATAAAGCAAGGTTAACATCATCAAATTTCCAAAAAAAAAAAAAAGAAGAAGAAGAAAGAATCGGACTGAGGGTAGAATCATACATGCCTGCTCATGGTTTATTTTTTTATACCCATAATTGGTATTATACCTAATGGTGTTTCTTTGCTAAATATTTTTGTTTGTATATTTGTTGTTTTGCCCTGTTTTCCTCCCAAAGCAAAAATCACATTTATAATTTAGGTTTGCTTTTTGTAAAGTTCTTCCATCAGAATAGATATTAACAAGATAATAGAAAATATAAAAGTGCCAAACTGGCCTATGGCTAAAAAAACAAGTACGTGGCCTCTAAGTGATGTTAAAGGTGAATTCATTTCTTTCAATCCTAAAATTGAAGAGGTAGATTCTTCTTACAGAAGAATCTAAAATCTCATGAAACTTGTAAAAACTTAGTAAATATTATAATATTCTTAGTAGATATCAGAATCCCAAGTGAGTTCTGGGAAAATACATGGAAGAGGATAAAATAGGCATTAGCCATAGGAACATCATCTTTTCTCTGTTCCTAATAATAGCAAATGCATCTTGGGGTTTTTTGTTTTGTTTTGTTTTGTTTTTTAATACAATACTGAGCTTTAACTCTTTCTGCTGGTACCAAAATAATGTTAGTTGTTATCTAGATCTTCACTTACGAAGTTTTCTACTTCAACTTACACTGACATTGGTGGAATATTGCTTAGTAAACATTTTTGTCCCTCTTCTAACCAGTTCCTGCCTGACTCAGCTGGGTAGAAGCATCATAATGAGCCATCAGAATGACCAAAAAAAAAAAGAAAAAGAAAGAACATGCTTATGGAGGAGCAGGGTGTAATATAGTATGGATTAGAGATCTGAAAAGAACCTTGAGAAGTTTTCTATTTCTTTCTGTATTGAAAGATATAAGCCACACATTATAGGCAATTGACTGCTATGTGACAATTTATGTAGAGGTGTGGTCCAAAAAGTCTGGAGAATTGAGTTCTGATGGTGGTTTTAGTACTACTTAACTCAATGACAATCCAAGCTGGGCCTCAACTTCCTTTTCTGAAATAAGAATGCTGTATCCATGCTTGTTCTCCTGAAGGGAGTCTGTACCTAAAGGATATTACATGGCATACAACTCTTTATTTTCAAATAAAAGTAAAGACGAGCTTAAAGAGAAAACACCATCATAATGGGAAGGAGTAGTAAATGACTGAGGATTATGTGCCTAGGAATATGTGACTAGATGGGAATACATCTAAAACAGAGGTCACCGGGGCGCCTGGGTGGCTCAGTGGGTTAAGGCCTCTGCCTTCAGCTCAGGTCATGATCCCAGGGTCCTGGGATCGAGCCCCACATCGGGCTCTCTGCTGGGCAGGGAGCCTGCTTCCCTTCCTCTCACTGCCTACTTGTGATCTCTCTCCTCTCTCTCTGTCAAATAAATAAAATCTTTAAAAAAAAAAAAAAAAAGAGTTTGGTGAAACTACAGCCAGAGGGCCAAATCCAGCCTACTGCCTGTCTTTTTAAGAGTGGAGAATGATTTTTCCATTTTTAAATTTTTTAAAACCAAAGACTAACATTTTTTAAAACATTAAATTATATGAAATTCAAATATCAGTGTCCATAAACAGTTTTATTGAAACAGAGTCATATTCATTTATGTGTTGTGGATGCTTTCATATTACAACAGCAGAGTTTAGTAGTCATAACAGAGACCAAATGGCCTGCAGAGACTGACATATTTACTATCTAACCTTATTGAAAATAGTTTTCAACCCTATGTCTAAAAGATCCAAGGTAGAAATGTCCAGTGGCAGTTGGAATTTAGATTTTGGGAACGATCCAGAAGAAGCAATAGTTTAAAATGTGGAAGTTGATGAAGTCAAGGAAGAGATTAAAGAGGCCTAGAGAAAGCACCTGGTGGAAGATCACTTTTGACCATTTGGGAGAGGAAGGAATCAGAATCCTTGACAGAAGCAAGGAAGGCACAGTTAGTGCATGGTATGCCTCCTGGAAGCCAAGCAATGGAGTGAGTTCAATATGAGCTGGTAAGAATAGATATGTCCGAAAGAATAAGTAAACTGAGAAGATCTTGGAGTACTGAAAATAAGAACATCTGGCCGTTGTGGGTACTGTGGGGATCTCAGAAGAAATCTGAAGATGGAACTCTAGGAATGTCTGCTACCTAGGAAGGCCCTTGTTCCTTATGAAGGTTTCTTGTTCCATGGGTACATCTCAGGGCCCTCCAAGGAAGGTGATCAGAGAACAGACAAGTGATGTCTGAGCTGTTGCCAATGGGACTAGATCACAAAGAAAATCCCTAGCCACAGAATCTTAACTTGAACCTGGGGTTGAAACAGAGTAGTCCTTTGGAATGGAGCTGAACAATGACTTAACTCATTGACTTTGGATCGGTGGGCTCTTTCCCTCCCTCCTAGGGAAACCGAGATTGAATGAATAATAGCTGTGAAATACTCCCTTGAGAAAAGCCTCCTACACACTAATAAATACTAAATGCTTTTCATTACAGTTTAAGTGAATGACTTGCTTCCCCCAGAATGTCTCATAATGAATGGCAGGAGAATGACATTTCCTCAAAATGTTACACATTAGTACTAATTTATTATAAAAATCATGCATGTCTACAGATTTTGTTGAGTGAAAACTAATTGCATTAGCATTTGGACTGCTGGGAGGGAAATTAATAATTACCTGAACCAATCAATTACTTGAAGGACCTAAGCATTAGGTTAAATTTGTGAAAGGATAATTTCAAAGTATATTTAACAAATAGTGATATTTGGGGTTATTTGAAATGAAAAACACCTTTTTTGTCAGCTCCCATTTTACCTCTTCCCTTTCCCCCTGGTCCCTACCCTTCCCCCATCTCTGCTGCCCCTAAATATTCTTTCAGAGATTCAGCAAAAATAGGAAGGAAAAGACTCACATATTCCAAAAAGCAGATAATTTCCTGGTCTTCATGAAGTAAGAATACTAGCTCTCCCACAGAGAAATAAATTGGATGGCAATTTTAGGATAATTGAATTGCTTGATGCTTTTCACATTGTTGGGAAACCAGTAATGTGAAAACCAATTTTTTTTTTCAGTGCTACCTGTAGTTTCCTGTGATACAAGATTTTTCTGTTTACCTATTAAAGACAAAACACAGAGCAAAGATTTACAGATTTGTGAGTGGGTTTATGTTATACAATGGCTGTGAAAATGAACACCTGGTAAACTAAATTAAAACATACTGAGTTGCCTGGCTTTTCAATAAATCAGATAAAATAATTAGGAATGAACAAAAAATATGTGTAAGAGACTTGTAGATACTTCTTTTAAATCATTTAAGGACAATCATTAACTTCTGTTTCCCTTTTTGGATGGTGATGGGGGCTTTCAGGTATGAAACAATTGATAATGTTAATCAAACAAAATGGTTAGTTGGTAATTGCAAAGGAGATTAAAGCAAAAAAGAGAAGTAACCAGACAGAGACAAGCCATGGAACTGAGCAGAAATGGAGTAATATCTGGTTCTTAAACTTGAATGTGCCTCAGAATCATCTGGACAGCTTGTTAAAGCACAACTTGCTGGGCCCCACCCCCAGAGTTTCTGATTCAGTTAAGTTTGAGATGGGGCCTGAGAGTTTCCATGTCCAAGAAAATTCCAGAAGATGTTGATGGGGCTGGTCCTGGGATTTTAAGAACAAAATTCAGGTTGATTTAGGGTGACAGAAAGGTTTAATAAGAAATTGTTGAAGACTGAGGAGAGATAGAAGATAATTTATTGGAGAAAGTTAAAGGGAAAATAGAATTTTAAAAATGAGGGATGATTAACTCAAAATAATAACAAGGGAAGGCAAACTTTAATTGAATGCAAAGCTTTGCGCTAGGCACTTTACATTCACAGTCCTGCCAGGTTAATAAAATAATGATAACATCCAAAGAGGAACCAGAAGATACTAAAAGAACTTGACAAATATGAATGGATAATGACAAGTATAGCTAAATAATTTTCTAGGTCAACATAGTTAAAAAGTAGTTCTGAGTTGTAAGCCACTTATAAGATAGACAAGGAATAGGACAGATGGAGATCAGAATACCATACTTCTTACTGATTAAGGCTAGAAGGGATAATGTGGCTTAGCAGCACAGCAACTGTGGGTTTCCTAACAATGCAGCTCAGAAATAGGCAGACTTATCCATCAGTCCAGGCCAGATGGACACATCTCCTCTGTGGGGCCTCCCCTTATAAAACTTCCAGCATGGAAGAGAAGACATAAGTACGTGCAAGGAAGGAGAGACTGGCTACGGTTGAGCTCTGCAAACCCTACTAACTCTTCTGAAATCTACCAATCAAATAATTTGCTCCTCATTCCCTGAGTCAGAGTGGTAAAGGGGTGAAGAGGCCAGGAGTGTTGTATCAGCTGAGGTCTCTCTAAATAAAAGAAAACATCAGAATCCAGACAGAGCCTCCTCCTTAAGGGTGGGAGAACCTAGGTTAAAAGTAGACTGTTGGGTGCCTGGGTGGCTCAGTGGGTTAAGCCACTGCCTTTGGCTCAGGTCATGATCTCAGGGTCCTGGGATCGAGTCCCGCATTGAGCTTTCTGTTCAGCAGGGAGCCTGCTTCCCTCTCTCTCTCTGCCTGCCTCTCTGTCTACTGTGATCTCTGTTTGTCAAATAAACAAATAAAATCTTTAAAAAAAAAAAAAGTAGACTGTTTAACTCTACAGCCTGCTTCCTGCCAATGATTCCATTGCTTCTAGAAAGAAAAACACAACAAAGACTGGGTATAGGGAATGTTATTCTTTCCTAAGAATCCCAACAAGATGTAAGATGATGGAACCACATACGTATTTCTGTAACATGGGAACTTGAATCGCTGGTGCTCAACAACTGGTCATTGCCTGCAAAACTAAAAAATTGGAGTTGGGCCTGGCTAGTGGCTGGGTCTCAAGGAGAAGCTGGTTGACCTTGATTTTTTACATGGCTTCCCAGTCTGCTCCTCTTTGATGATTGACCTTTTTGTATCCAGAGGGCATAATTGCTAGTTTATCTTTTCTATATATCTATGTCTGTTAGTTTGTCCCTTGGGTAAATGGCTCAAATGGACATTCAGAAAGGAAATAAGAAACTAAAAAGCAGGATCATTCTACTCAAACAGACTGTGTAGTCAGGCTGATATTTCCAGTAGTCCAGTCTTCTATGAGTCCCCGCTTATTGCATCATCCAAGGCTTGCACTCCATTTCCCACAGAGGTGGAGAGCCTCACTAGTCCTGCCCCTGCCCTGTCTCAACAATGTTCTATCGCACTCCGAGCTCTGTCGTTGGTACACACTTCATCTACCGGGTGTCCCTCATGGAGGGCCCTCCATTTGTCAATATACTTGGGCTCAGTAGAGCACCTCCTTGGCACAGTGAAATTTCTTTAACTCTGACTTTGTTGAAATGCCATTGGAGGCACATTTTAATTAAAGCTGATACTTTATATCCATTAACAACTGCTGCTTCTGTGTATTTAAATTGAGTGCCTTCTATTCAGTTCTGAGGCCTCAAGGATTTTATGCCAACAGGTGAAGTTTTATGTGTGCCTTGAGTTTTTGTTGTTGCTGTTTAAGGGAAAATGTTTGAATTCTGACATTCCTTGCTGAGAATACAGAGGAAGAACCAGCAGATGCCCAGGAACTCAACAAATATGAGTGGATGAAGATGAATATTCAAAGACCAGCAGGAAAACAGTATCTGAGCTGACTGAAGTATAGATCAGAAAATTTAAGCTGAACTCAAACCTATAGTTGGTCAAAATTTTTAGCTGGAAACAGAAGAGAAATACTTAATATATCTTCTCGAAGTTCTAAATACACATATAAAAGTCTTGCCACTTGGAAAAATTTTGTAACTTTTTAAGTATTAATTACCATAAATGTATCATGCTAATTATTTTCTTAATATTAGTAAAATGACTTCAGAATTTTTATTGTCTTAAGTATTTACTGTGCTTAATGAGTGTTCAGTCTATATAAATGCTCATTTAAGTTCAGAAATTTAAATTCAGAGATAGGAAGAATGTGAAGAGATCACAATTCTAATTTATATTCTGGCATAAACCAGTGGTATAATCTTTGGGCAAGCTGGTTTTCTTATATGTGAGATACCGGTTGTAGAGCATTTGGAGATATATCATAAAGGTAAAATGAGATCATGTATACAAAGCTCTGAGAAAAGTCTAAGGTGTTACATGACTTTTAAGTAATATTATCAACATTTTTTATGGTCAAATAGCATAAACTAAAAATGTTTAGCTTAGGGATGGTGAGGCAGAAGTGGCAAATCAAAAGTGTCCTTTGTTATTTGAAGGGTTGCTCTGTTGATCTGGAGGACAGACTTTAAAAGATGGTAGGAATTACAGTCCAGGAGTTTTCAGCGTTATATTAAAAAGCACCATCTCCAACAGTGGAGCAAATGGACTTGTGAGAGAGTGACCCAACTGTCCGTCATGGTGTACCAGCCCAGTTCCTATACGGATGATCAGAGGTGACTTTTATGACATTAGTTGCTCTAATTTATTACTGTACTAAGAAGAGATTTTTAAAAATCTCTCCAACTTTCAGAGCCTTTGTGTCTATGTTCCTGCAACAAACTAATCAATGAACTTTCATTCCATTGACTATGTTTACATGGCATGACATAATCAATTGGAAAAAACATATTCACTTAAATGTAACTTAGCATAATGTGTTCTTCCTAGAGCACAGGAAGGCTGGATGCTTGGTGAACTTACCTTAGCCCTTCTAGGGTGTTCTGAGCCTTCTGAGCAATATGTTAAGTGTCATATGCCATTGACAGTCATTTGATAGTAGCAATAGAAATCCAATTGAAGATAACCTATACTATATTATAGTATGTATCATTCATTTCTTCACATGAGAAATATTCTTTAAATTTTAAATCAAAGAGATCCTTTTCAGAGAAACTAGGATATTTCTTTATTCCAGTAACAAAGCTTCATGTGCGCTCATTGTCCTGGCTGCCAGGATGCTCAATGCGGGTTTGAAACTACCACAGCAACTCTGACAGTGCTCAGAGTTGGCATGTTTAATTTACATCATTTCCTTTTCCAACTTGGTCTGAACTTTCTTTTATCTCTTATAATGTTTTGAGCTGTGTCAGAATTAAAAGGTAATCATATTTTTTAAATAGTCACTGTAGATACCTTCAGCTGATTTCAACAAAAGGCTTTCATGCTGTTCTGTCTACAGGCAATCTTACTATTTTCCACACACACACGCATTTTTTATACACCTATGTCTATTAGTCTTTCCTTAGGCAAATGGCTCAAATCAACATTTGGATAACCTCAGAAAGGAAAAAAGAAACGAAAGAGTAGGATTGGTCTATTCAAACTTTCACCTCATGCCCCCATGGCCACACACAAACATGCACACACACACACACACACACACACACACAATGTCGTATCTCCTCTTCAATACATGCAGCAAACGTACTGTAAAGAACACAGTAAATTATTTGCAATTCTGAAAGCCTTGATAATCAAATAAGTCTGAAGATTATGTTTTTGTGGCAGATGATGTCATGTTTACCAAAAGATCAGAATGACTTGTTGCTTGGTCCTCTAAGTGTTAGGGAACCTGTGAAATAAATTTCTTCAGTCTTTATGAAGGGTTTCCGTGAAGGCCAAAAAGTTTTGGACAGTGAAGGATTTGGGATTCTTTTGATCCTAAAGGTGAATGTTAATTTGAAGTTCAAAGATTTCTAGTCTCTGCCAGTTTTTCTTCCCAGCTTATTTATTCAAATTTTATTCCCGCACTCCTACCTGCAATCCTTATGATAGCACTTAACCCTTTCATTAAGAAGCTTTTGTCCTTTTAAGCTCCTTTGGAGTCAACTACTAGATTTTTGGTTTTCAATTCTATGAATATTTTTTTGCTTTTTTAGAAAACCCTGGAAAGCAGGCAACTTCCTCTTCACAGCCAAACTTGCCACAGATCTAACATGAAAAATCTTTATATTCCATTTTGAATAGTCTGTGTGTCCTCAGTTGTAAGCAACTCAAATCTTTTGAAAAGAGGCTATCTTAAAACAATTAGACAGAAAAATCAATTAATAAGTTCACTGAGCCTCTTATTTTCAATTGTATAGCAATTGGCATATAATTGGCTTTAAAATTTGGGGGCTTGAAATCACAGTAGCTTGATGAGAACCAGTATTATTTACCTAGTTTCAAAGTATCTCCATATATTACTTGTGAAGAGGAAGATTTCTTTAGTTTAGAAGAGTAATTTAATAGCTTTGCAATTGAAAAAAATTATCACAATAAACTGAATTTTACCCACTGGTTTTATTGTCCATTGATAATTTTTTTACCTCCATCATATTTTTCCATATGTGTTAATTTGCATTCTACTATAAGGAAGTATGTATATATATATGTTTTTATTTAGTTGGAATGGATATGGACTCATGGATTTTTATTCAATAGGTTATAATCCATTGCTATCATCATTTTATCCTAGATTTGGCTACTGGGAGCCCCAGTGATTCTTTGGTGTCATTTTGATATAGCCCATCATTTTTATAGCAATCCTGTACTTTCTTGTAAAATAAGCTGTTCCAGGCTCATCCTGTACTTTTTCTGCCCTAGCCCTCAATTTAGCCATTTCTCTAAGCAATCCTATTTCCTTTTAATGGAGAAGGTATGTTTATTGATACTGGTATATCATTGTTTCCTGGTCCTGTCAGAGAAGAAAAAAATAAGGCTCAATAGACAAGTTCACATATTAGAATATAATAGCTCCAATTCCAGTCCAGCACCACAAGCTACAATATATTTCAGCACTGCCCAGTAGATACAAATATGAGCCACATATAACCACAAACTTTCTAGTTGCTGTGTTATAAAAGTAAAAAGAAACAGCTAAAGTTGATTTTAATAAATGTACTATTTAAACCAATATATCAACAAATTTTACCATATCGACATATAATCAACATAAAAAGTTATTAATAAGGTATTTTACATTTTTTGTACTAACTTCCTAATCTAGGGTGCATTTAATGTTGACAGCACATCCTTAATTTGGGCTAGCCATTTTTAAGTGTTCAAAAGCCACATGTAACTAATACCTACCATATTGGATAGCACAGTTATAGTTTTCTTTCTTTCTGTATTACCCAGTCCTTAACAGTGAGAAACCTGGCTCCTGTTATTTTCAAAACCCTAGACTTTTGCTGAAGCCTAGAACATAGGAAGTAGCCTCAGAATGACTAACTTATACTGCTGGGGGGAAAAAACAAACAAAAAAAACCAAACTTACTATTAAAGTTTATGCTGGTTTTCAGTTTTTAAATAAAAAATATGGAATGAAAGCCACAAATCTTGAGGGTGCAATTCAATGAATTTTGGTTTGTTGCTTATTCTTTTTAAAAAAGTTTTTATTTTAATTCCAGTTATTTAACATATAGTCTTATAATAGCTTCAGCTGTACGATATAGTGATTCAACAATTCCATACATCACCTGTCTCATCAAGACAGAAGCCCTCCTTAATTCCCATCACCTAATTCCCCTACAGACTTCCCTTCCTGTAGCCATTAGTTCGTTCTCTGTAATTAAGAGACTGTTTCTTGGTTTGTCTCTCTCTTTCTCTCTCTCTTTTTTTTTTCTCTCTATGCTCATTTGTTTTGTTTTTTAAATTCCACATGTGAGTGAAACATATGGTATTTGTCTGTCTTTGACTGACTTATTCCTCTACGTCCATCCACATCCTTAGACATGGAAAGATTTCATTCTTTTTTATGGCTGAGTAATATTCTATTATATATATAATATATATTATATTATATATATTATATATATATATTATAAAGTGTATGTATATACACTTTATCCATTCATCAGTTGAGGGACATGTAATCTGCTTCCATATCTTGACTATTGTAAATACTGTTGCCATAAATATCAGGGTGTATCTGGTTTTTGTATCCTTTGGGTAAATACCCAATAGTGCAATTGCTGGATCTTAGAGTAGTTCTATTTTTAACTTTGAGGAACCTCCATACTGTTTTTCCACAGTGACTGTACCAGTTTGCATTCTTACCAATTTAGTGCATGAGGGTTGCTTTTTCTCCACATCCTCACCAACACCTGCTGTTTCTTTATACTATAGATTTTAGCCATGTTGACAAGTGTGAGATGATATGGCATTATAGTTTTGGCTTGCATTTCCCTAATGGTAAATGATCATGATTCTTGTGGCCAGTTTTATTTGTTTGTTGGCCATCTGGATGTGTTTTTGGAGAACTGTTTGTTGATGTCTTCTGCCCATCTTTTTAATTGGATTATTATTTTGGGGGTATTGAGTTTTATAAGTTCTATATATTTTGGATACTAACCTTTATTGGATATGTCATTTGCAGGTATTGTCTCCTTTTCCATAAGTTGTCTTTTAGTTCTACCAATTGTTTTATTTGCTATGCAAGAACTTTTTATTTTGATTTAGTCCCAATAGTTTATTTTTGCTTTTGTTTTTCTTGCCTTGGGACCTATCTAGAAAAAAGTTGCTATGGTGCATATCAGAGAAGTTACTGCCTGTGCTCTCTTGTAGGATTTTGATGGTTTCAGTTCTCATATTTAGGTATTTAATCCATTTTGAGCTTATTTTTTTGTATGGCATAAGAAATGTCCAGTTTCTTCTGCATATTGCTATCCAGTTTTGTGAACACCATTTGTTGAAGACACTGTCTTTTTCCTGTTGAATATTCTTTCTTGCTTTTTCAAAGATTAATTGACCACATAGTTTTGGGGGTTTTTTTCTGGATTTTCTATTCTGTTCTATTTATCTGTGTGTTTATTTTCATACCAGTACCATGCTAATTTGATGACTGCATCTTTGTAATATAACTTGACATCCAGAATTGTGATGCTTCCAGCTCTGCTTTTCTTTTTCAGGGTTGCTCTGGCTATTCAGTCTTTTGTGGTTCCATATAAATTTTTGGATTATTTGTTCTTGTTCTGTGAAAAATACTATTGGTATTTTGATAGGGATTGCATTAAATGTGTAGATTGCTTTGGATTGTATAGACATTTTAATAATACTGTTTTTCCAGTTCATGAGCATAGAATGTTTTTCCATTTCTTTGTGTTGTCTTCAATTTCTTTCCTCAGTATTTTACAGTTTTCAAAATATAGTTCTTTCACTTGTTTGGTTTAAGTTTATTCCTAGGTATCTGATAATTTTTGGTATAGTTGTAAAGAGATCATTTTCTTAATTTGTCTTTCTGCTGCTTCATTATTAGTGTATAGAAAAGCGACAGATTTCTGCACATTGATTTTGTATCCTTTCTCTGTCCCCTCATTGAATTCATTTATCAATTCTAGGGCGTTTTTGTTTGTTTGTTTTTTGGTGGAGTTCTTTCAGGTTTTCTATATAGAATATCATGTCATCTGCAAATAGTGAAACTTTTACTTCTTCCCCGCTGATTGGGATGCTTTATGCTTTGTTGTTGTTGTTTTTGTTGTTGTTTCATTGCTGTGGCTAGGACTTCCAGTACTGTGTTGAATAAAAGCAATGAGAGTGGAAATCCTTGTCTTGTTCCTGACCTTAGGGGGAAAGTTCTGATTTTTGCCCCTTATGGATGATGTTAGCTGTGAATTTTTCATATATAGCCTTTACTATGTTGAGGCATATTCCCTCTAAACCTACTTTGTTGAAGTTTTTTTTTTTTTTTTTAACATGAATGGATGTTGTAATTTATCAAATGCTTTTTCTGTGTCTATTGAAATGATCATATGGTTCTTATCTTTTTTCTTATTGATGTGATGTATCATGTTGATTGATTTGCAAATATTGAACCACCTTTTCAAATCAGGAATAAATAATACTTATTATAGTGAATTATTTTTAAATGTATTATTGGATTTGGTCTACTAGTATATTGTTGAGGATTTTTGCATCTGTGTTCATCAGAAAAATTGGCTGCAATTCTCTCTTTTGTGGTATCTTTATCTGGTTTCGGTATCAGGGTTATCCTGGCCTCTAGAATGAGTTTGGATATTTTCCTTTCTTTTCTATATTTTGAAATAGTTTGAGAAGAATAAGTATTAACTTTTCTTTAAATGTTTTGTAGAATTTGCCTGTGAAGCCATCTGGTCCTGAGCTTTTGTTTGTTGGGACTTTTTTGATTGCCAATTCAATTTCTTTGCTGGTAATCAGACTTTTCAAAATTTCTATTTCTTCCTCTTTCTGCCTTGGTAGGTTATATGTTTCTAGGAATTTATCCATTTCTTCTAGGTTGTTCAATCTTTTGGCATAAAGTTTTTCATAATGTTCTCATAATTGTATTTCTGTGGTGTTGTTTATTATTCCTTCTTTTAGATTTTGTTTATATGGTAAATCTGGCTAGAGGTTTATCAAATTTAGTGCTCCTTTCAGAGAACCAGTTCCAGATTTCATTGATCTGTTCTATTGTTTTTTAGTTTCTACATCATTTATTTCTGCTCTAACCTTTATTATTTTCTTCCTTCTACTGACTTTAGGCTTCATTTGTTCTTTTTCTAGTTCCTTTAAATGTAAGGTTAGGTTGTTTATTTGAGATACTTCTTGCTCCTTGAGGTAGGACTGTATTGCTGTAAACTTTCCTTGTAGAACTGCTTTTTCTGCATCCCAAATGTTTTGGACCATTGTGTTTTCATTTTCATTTGTTTCCATGTATTTTTTTAATTTCTTGTTTTATTTCCTGGTTAAGCCATTCATTGTCTAGTAGCATGCTATTTAACCTCCACGTATTTCTGGTCTTTCTGGATTCTTTCCTCTGGTTCACTTCTAATTTCAAACATTTTTGGTCAGAAAAGATGCATGGTATGCCTTCGGTCTTCTGAATTTGTTGAGGCTTGTTTTGTGGCCTAAAAGGTAATCTACTTTGGAGAATGTCCCATGTGCACTTGCAAAACAATGTGTATTCTGCGGCTTTAGGATGGAATGTTCTGAATATATGTATTAAATCCATCAGATCCAGTGTGTCATTCAAACCTGCTATTACTTGTTGATTTTCTATTTAGATGATGTTTCTGTGGATGTACCTGGAGTGTTAAAGTCCCCTACTATTTTTGTATTATTATCACTTAGTTCCTTTATGTTAGTTATTAACTGTCTTGTGTATTTAAGTGTTCCCATGTTGGGTGCATAAATATTTACAATTATTACATCTTCTTGTTGGATTTTCACTTTTATGATTATATAGTGTCCTTCTTTGTCTTGTTATAGTCTTTGTTTTAAAACTTATTTAGCCCAATATTAAGTATTATGACTCTGGCTTTCTTTTGACATCCATTTGTATGATGTTTCTCTATCCCCTTACTTCAATCTTCAGGTGTCTTTTGGTCTATAATGAGTCTTCTGTGGGCAGTCTATAGATAGGTGTTTTGGGTTTTTTTTAATCCATTCTGTCACACTATGTCTTTTTATTGGAGGATTTAATACATTTACATTCAAAGTAATTATTGATAGCTATGTATTTATTGCCTTTTTGTTACCTATTTTGTGATTGTCTCTGAAGATTTTCTCTGACATTTTCTTTCTTTCACGGTTTGCTATTTTTCTTTAGTGATATATTTGGATTCCTTTCTCTTTATTTTTTACATATTTATTAGTGGTTTTGATTTGTGATTACCTTTAGATTTGTATATAACATCTTCTACATATGGCACTCTATTTAAAATTGATGTTCACTTAAGTTCAAGCCCATTCTTTATTCTTCTCCCCACCTATTAGGTATATGGGTTCATATTTTACATCCTATGATTTTGTGAGTTCCTTGACTGATATTTTGCAAAAGCACTCGTTTTTTTTTTTTTAAGATTTTATTTATTCATTTGACAGATAGAGATCACAAGTAGGCAGAGAGGCAGGCAGAGAGAGAGAGGAGGAAGCAGGCTCCCTGCTGAGCAGAGAGCCTGATGGAGGGCTCGATCCCAGGATCCCGGGATCATGACCTGAGCCGAAGGCAGAGGCTTTAACCCACTGAGCCACCCAGGTGCCCCCAAAAGCACTCGTTTTTACTGCTTTTGTGTTTACTACCTCATACTGTCACTTTTGGTCTTTCCTTTCCACTCAGAGTCCCCTTCAATATTTCTTGCTGGTCTTGTTTAATGATCATAACTCCTTTAGGTTTTGTTTGTCTGGAAAACTCTGTATCTCTTCTATTCTGAATGATAGTCTTTTTAATTTTTTTAAAGATTTTATTTATTTATTTATTTGACACAGAGAGAGAGATCACAAGTAAGCAGAGAGGCAGGCAGAGGGAGAGGGGGAAGCAGGCTCCCTGCTGAGCAGAGAGCCTGATGTGGGACTTGATCCCAGGACCCTGAGACCATGACCTGAGCCCAAGGCAGAGGTTTAACCCACTGAATCACCCAGGTGTCCCCTGAATGATAGTCTTGCTGGATAGAGTACTCTTGGTTGCAGATTTTTCCCATTCAGCACTTTGAATCTATCATGCCACTCTGTTCTGGCCTGACAAGTTTCTGCCAAAAAATATCTCCTGACAACCTTATGGGGTTTCCCTTGCTTATCTGTAACTGTCTTCCTCTACCTTGCTGCTTTTAAAAGTTTTTCTTTATGACTATATTTTGCCATTTTAATTGTAATATGCCTTGGTGTGGGTCTGCTTTTATTGATTTTATTGGGGATTCTCTGTGCCTACTGGATCTGGATATCTGTTTCTGTTCCCAGATCAGGGAAGTTTTCAACTATTACTTCTTCAAGTAAATTTTCTGCTCCCCCTTCTCTCTCCTTCTTCTGAGACTCCTATAATATTAGTGTTATTACATTTGATGGAGTCACTAAGTTCCTTAAGTGTGTATTCTCATTTTGCATAATTCTTTTTTCTTTCTTTTATTCATCTTTATTACTTTCCATTACTCAGTCTTCTAGGTCATTAAATCATTCCTCTTCTTCTTCCAGCCAACTTTTCATTGCATCAGATGTGCTTCTAATCTCATGTAATGTACTCTTCATCTCTGATTGGTTCTTTTTTATCATTGTAGTAAGGGTCTCACTGATGTCTTCCACTCTTTTCTCAAGTCCAGTGAGTATCCTTATAATCATTGCTTTAAATACTCCATCAGGTATGTTACTATTTTGCTTAGATCTCTGGCTGTGGCCTTGTCCTTTTTTTCATTTGGGACAAATTGCTCTGTCTTCTCATTTTGTCTAAGTCTCTGTGCTTGTTTCTCTATGTTAGGAAAGTCAACTACATCTTCTGTTCTCAAGGGTAAGGGCCATATGAAATAGAGGTCCTGTAGTGTTCCCTATTTCGCAGGGCTTAGCACTTCAGGGAGTGTTTTCAATGTGTGCTTCATATGCTCTGCTATTTCATCTTGGCCACTTTATCCTTCAACCTGGTCATCTGCAAGGACGCTCTTTGCCTGTTGTGGGCAGTGTTTAGTTTGACCTGAATGTGGCACATTTAACTAGGTGTGCTCTGTTCTGCTTGTGAAGTGAGATCTGTTGTTGCTGCTGCTGGAACTGTGGCCCTACAAAATTCCTGGGTCATGAGATGCAGTGTTGAAAGGGGTCATCTTTAGGGGGTAGGCACTCACTATGATTGGACTGAAGCAAGTGCGACTGGGAAGGGCAGTTTTTTTTTTTTTTTAAGATTTTTTCTTTATTTATCTGACAGAGATCACAAGTAGGCAGAGAGGCAGGCAGAGAGAGAGGAGGAAGCAGGCTCCCTGCAGCGCAGAGAGCCCGATGTGGGGCTCGATTCCAGGCCCCGGGGATCATGACCTGAGCGGAAGGCAGAGGCTTAACCCACTGAGCCACCCAGGTGCCCTGTGAAGGGCAGTTTTGCTGGAGTTGGGGGAGAGAGTAGTGTAAGCAAGTTGAGTAGCGAGTGTCAGTGCTGAGCTGGTTGCCACAGGTGGCCCTGTGCTTATGCTGGTGGCAGGAGAGGGAAATGGCGCCTTCTAATTCCTTTGTTCCCAGAGCAGTCTCTCAGTGATTGTTGCCTCTCTGAGACATGCTCTGAAGAGAGTAAAATAAGCTTCCCACTGTGCCTTAGGTGCTATTCAGATTGCTGTTTCCACACTGTATGGCTGTACATCTGTGGGCTGCTTGCTCTGCCTTCTCTCCAGGAATAGTGCAATGCCCTCAGGGCTCTATCTCAGCCAAGCCTGCTGACCCTTAAAACTCTAGGGTTTAAGCCCTACTTGCTCCTTGCAAGAAGTTGTAAAATTAGGCCCCTCTTGCTTTCCCAGCCAATTGCTATGTGGACCTGTCTTCCCCACACACTCCACCATGTGCCAGCCCATCCCTTGCCCCTCTCTGTGATCTTGGCTTCTTCCCCCACCCCAGGGACCACGATCTGTCTCTCTTCCAAACCACATGTCTGCAATTGCCACTTTCCTCAGTGTGACTTCTCAATCTTCAGTTGTGAAGCCTGTTCTGCCAGTCTCCTGGTTAACTTCTGAAGCTCTTAGGATGATTTGACTGCCATCAGTAGCATTTGTGGGATGAGGTGAGCACAGGGTCCTCTCATTCTTTCGCCACCCCTCATTGAAAGGGAAACTGCAATTTAATGAGTTTTAATCAGTGAATATACCTATGTAAGCCACATCTCTATTCTTTTCTTTTCTTTTTTTTTTTTTTTAAGATTTTTATTTATTTATTTGACAGAGAGACAGCAAGAGAGGGAATACAAGCAGGGGGAGTGAGAAAGGGAGAAGCAGGCTTCCTGCTGAACAGGAAGCCCAGTGCGGGGCTCAATCCCAGGATCCTGGGATCATGACTTGAGGTGAATCACACAAGCACCCCTACATCTCTGTTATTTTCAGCACTCCAGAAATTTCCCCTGTACTCCTTCCTAGTTAGTCACTTAACCCTTCAAGAGGCAAAAACTTATCCAATCTTTTTCACCATAGAGATTTTTTTCTAGAATTTCATGTAAATGTAATCACGGTATTGTCTTTTGTGTATTATTTTTTGTGTGTGTCTGACTTTCTCTCAGTATAGTGTCTGAGATTCATTTATGTTGTTGCCTGTATCAATAGTTTGTTTTTATCACTGAATAGTATTGCATTGTGTAATTATAAACAATTTGTTTATCCGTTTCACTGTTAATAGGCATTTGAGTTATTTCCAGTTTGAGCTAATATGAATAAAGTTGCTAATTTTCTGTTGGACATAGGTTTTCATTTGTCTTATGTAAGTACCTAGGAGTGGAATTACTAGGTCATAGGTGAGATAATTTTCTTTTCTATGTTTAAATAATGTTGACATTTAATGTTATTAACTATTCTATGCTGAATTCATTGACATACTGTTATCTACAGTTTGGCTTTAAGAGCTGAGTAATGACATTTATAATATCTTGACAATTTTTCATGGTGGGTCAAAGAGCATGCCAGGATAATATTTTCTTCTTTTTAGGGCCATTAACATTGCACTCTTTCCACCTTTTGCACTCCCCATCTCCCCTTCTTCCTTCTTGGATTGGCTGTCTCCTACTCATCCATCAGGCCTCACCTTAGACTCTTTTCCTCCTAGAAGTCTACCCTGACCTTCCCAGTCTGGGTGAGATGACCCTCTAAGAACTCCTTCATTTTCTTCTATCATGATTTGTGTCATCCAGCTTTGTGAACATTGGTTTATATGTCCCTCTTCACTTTTCTATTGTGAGCTCTTAGAGAACAAAAATTATTTACTATTTTTCTTTGCATATCTGTTCTCTAAGCATGTTTGACTTAATAGTTCCTCAGCAAATGTTGGTCGATTGAATAATTAAAAGTGATGTAATTTACTCAAGGTCCATAGTGAGTTAAAGGTAGAACAAAAATTTGAAGTTTTGCTTTTTATTTTTATTTTTTTAATTTTTAAAAGATTTTTATTTTTATTTATTTGAGAGAGAGAGGGGGATCACAAGTAGGCAGAGAGGCAGGCAGAGAGAGGGGGGAAGCAGGCTTCCTGCCGAGCAGAGAGCCCGATGTGGGGCTCAATCCCAGGACCCCAAGACCATGACCTGAGCTGAAGGCAGAGGCCCAACCCACTGGGCCACACAGGTGCCCCGAAGTTTTGCTTTTTAAATTAATTTTTTTCCTCCTAATTTTTTGGGTTAAGAATTTTTTAAAGCTGAAATAAAATAAAATATTTTCCAGAATTATTTTAGATAAAGAGAGACACTAGTAAATCCCTAGATATCAGATGTTAAGTATCCCAGAGACAAATAGTTGGGACCAGTGGTGATATCATTTTCTATGCAAGTGGACAGCAGAACCTGTGAGTTCAGAACCTCAATAGAGCTTGTGGAGTGAAGGCAGGTAAAAGGCGAGAGTAGGACCCATGGGGATGAGGATCACTGGGGACATTGAGTCCCTTCCCAAGGGCTGCTCTTCCTAATGAGAACAGAGCACTGGCATCAATTACAGTAATAGATAACACGATTTTACTCACAATCTACATTTAGGTCACTTTGCCAGATTCTTCAGTATCCCTGGTATCAAGTTGACCAACTAATTTCATACCTAGATAATACTTGGGGAGAAGTAGCTGCAAAATGTACAGTCGTGTTTATAGACAGACATGTGTAGGCAATAATACTATTGTCAGTCACTGTCAAACAAAACAAACTTTCTTATTGTTTTCTTCCCCAGCCATTGTTCTAAGGGATATTTCAGCTATATTATAAAAGCTGGGATGGTACTATGTTCATTATTCTTTAATTCCTGCTGAGATTGAAATGGAATTCTAGCTGTTAAGAATTGCAGAGTGGGACCAAACAAAACAAAATGACAACAAAGACCCAAAAATGTTAAGTCTGATGTTGAAGCTTCTGATCAATTCAAACTCCATCATCTGACTTTTATTTATCATATTTTTCTAGACGGCAGAAAGGTTGACTAAAGCACATTAGTGAGGTTGTTAATAATAGTAAATCCAGTTTTCCTGGGTTCAACCAGGATGTATTTATTTTTACTTAGAACAGCAGTAGTACCAGTGAAGCAAATTTTTTTTTATATTCAATCTCTCTGCTATGTTTATAAATAATCACAAGTCTTGATTATTGGACTGGTTTTTAATCTTTTCTCAGAGTTAAAACCTTCCCCTCTAGCCTTCCAT
The DNA here is from genome assembly GCF_011764305.1 of Mustela putorius furo. Taxonomy (NCBI): domain Eukaryota; kingdom Metazoa; phylum Chordata; class Mammalia; order Carnivora; family Mustelidae; genus Mustela; species Mustela putorius. The sequence continues at coordinate 22,503,551 of NW_025422368.1, read as the reverse complement.
TTGTTTTCTTTTTCCCTGCTGCTTGCCTGTCTTTTTTTGGATTCAGCCAAGTTCCCTAAGTCATGTTGATTATAGATTGGAATCTGATTGCATGTGTAGGATATATTTATGATTATAAAACATTTTAAAAATCTGATACCCAAAGACTTTTAGCAAAATTTAGTCAATCCTCTTTCAATTAGTGATTCCAGAAAGTGTCACAGAATTAATCCAAAAAAGCAAATTGCATGCTTTAATTTTTTACAAGACAAATATTTTTCATTTCCCAAAGTGACAAATAACTTAAAACAGTAGGAAAATTGATTGGTCACCTTTAGCAGCATCACAAATTAGTTTGCTGATTAAAAAAAATCAATTACCGTAAAAATATTGATGATAATACTTGGCATCTTTGTACTACTTTCCACCAAATTTTGCAGGCATGAACTATGCTACTTCAAACCCTATAAATTCAGTTAATACTATATCTATATTAATAAATACACAGTATTAAAAATAAATATTACTTTCAAAAATGAGTAAGGATCCTGTTCTTTCCAAGTAGAGAGATAAAATTGAGCTAGGAAGCTACATTTTTTGTTTGTACATGTAATATAACCTGATTTATTAGTCAGAGCTGTTCTATTTTCTCTTCTTCCAGACTATCTTGGAAGGGGAATTATGAGTTAGGAAGCAAAGAGGGGGCCAACCTAAGGTAAGCTCCAGCTTTGCCTGTAATCAGATTAAATAACATCCTCATGTTAATTGCCTCTTTAAGCATTTCCCTTGATTGTTGGTAAATTGCTCCATGCCATCAAGAGAATATATTTTATAGGGTCTGGCTACCATGAATATCAGTCATGACTTTCTTCAAATTAAGAGAGGTGTTTATGAATTGGTTTTTTGGCACATCATTATGTGAGATATCTGTCTAAAGACTTTATATGAAAGGGATATAGACATTAGATCCTATATATTTCAGTTGTTTTTCTTCATGTACTCTTCATTTGAGATTTTTTTCTAGTATATTCTTTTTTCAATAAAGAAGTAATTACACTTACATTTTTAACATTAATGACATGAATTTAAGTTTTGAAATGTTGGGAAATAGATTGGTCTATATTGTAACCAATATTAGAGGAATTTCCAGTGACAGGTATAATGATAGTCATTGATGAAGAATAGGGGTTACACCTCTATTGAACCTGAAAATATTCTCTGTTGTGACTCATATCAAATAGAATATTTAATTCACATAATCATTTGATATCTGTACTGAGAAGCCAATGGAAATAAATGGGAAGATAATTTGGAAAGAATTGTGGGGTCATTTCAAAGAAGGGTCTTACTAACAATTGAGAGTCCTTTATACCTTGATCTTACCAGTCCTGTTAATTCTCAAGTTTGAGTAAAACCCCATTATACATATCCAGTGTCCTATTCCTCGGTTACTATTTCTGGAGTTCACTCTCTCTGTACTGCTAATCTAAATTCTGTCAAACTTTTAATGTACTTTGGTAGATTTTTAATTGATCTGTAGTTGTTTTCCTATCAGTAAATCTGATAGTAAAACTCTCTATCACATCAGGTAGAAGATAGAGTCAGACATATCCAGATGAGTCCCATGAGTACCACCAAAGGGCAAAAGCATTGTATATGAAGCTGGAGGGCACATTTCAGGGATCAGTCCTAGTGGGGACCCAAATCATAGCCCAGACAGTGAGATCAAAGTCACAACTTCAAACACAGTACCAGATAGAGAGTGGAAATTGAACAATAAATCAGTAAAAAATTGTCTGGAAAATCCCCACATATTTGGAATTTAAACAACACATTCTAAATAATTTATGGGTGAAAGAAGAAATCACAAGAAAAATTGGAATATATTTTGAACTGAGTGAAAATGAACATACAGCACAAAAACTTGTTGGATGAAACCGAAGCAATGCTTATAGACAAATTTATAACATTATAGCTTATATTAGATGAGAAGAAAGGTCTCAAGTCAGTGATTTTAAAAAACCTGAAAAAGAAGAGCAAATTTAGCTCAAGATAAGCAGAAGGAAGGAAATAATGAAGATAAGACCAGAAATGACTGAAAGAGTAAACAGAAAAACAACAGAGAAAAATCAGTGAAATTAAAACGGTTTCTTTTGAAAGATTAAAAATACTGATAAGACTTTATCCAGATTGAGCAAGGAAAAAGAAAGGGAGAAAACACTGATAACCAATATTACAAATGAAAAAGGGAACCTAATTACAGATCCAACAGATTAGATTATGTGTTTTACACATTCAATGAGCCTATCCTTAATTTGGTTTCCATTAGCACTGGCATATAAAGGATAATAAAGGTATATTATGAGGAATTTATATGAAATTGACAAACTCCTAAAGAGACCCAAACCACCAAAGCTCACTGAAGAAGAAATAGAATACATAAATAGCCCAATATCTATAAAAGTAATTAAATTTGTATTCATTTAGCTGGGTCCAAACTAGATTCAAAGCTATTGTGCAATAAGATGCTCAAGGCTGTTGAACAAAAACTCTCCTACTGTTCTACCTATTCATTTTAAAATGTCTCTTTGAACTCATCCAACCAGTTTTCTGTCCCTCTGGACTTTGAGGAAAAGTATTCCTAGTCACTGATTCCCAAATATACTTGGTTTTATTCATGCAAGCAAGATGATAGGAATAAAGTGAATCATAGAAAACTTCACAAAGGAAATAAAATTTTATTTGGTTACTAAAGGATAAGGAGAAAAGGTTGTACAGCAGTGGTAGTGCTATACTAGAACATTCTTGATAGATGTCCATAATGGCTTCCATCCAGCGGAAGGGCTTCAAAAATGGAAACTATAGCCTAGAGTGCTGCATTTCTATATCTGGAGAGCTGTTGGAAACCAAGATTAATAGAGATTCAGTAAATACCCAGAAAGATAATTTACTGTGGAAAGGTTTATTTTCTTGTAAGGATAATTTGGTCAGATCAAGATTTTGAGGAAGATTCTTAAAAAGTTATCAGGGGAATGAACAACAAATTCTAACATAGATAAATGACTAGCTTGGGACCTCAAATAAAAGAAGAATAAGTAAGTATTTTCTAAATAATATAGAAGTGCAAGTAGTGGGATTACCTGGGATCAGTACCAGAATTGGACTTATTTAAAATTTATATAGATGAGTGAAAACTTCAAATTTATGAATGATACATTTTTTTCTAGATGGAAGGATGCCAGGTACACAGAAAATCTGAGGCAGTGTCTCAGAGGCAGAGAGTTAAAGGACAGGAAAGTGTCAAATGAGCTTCTTTCTGACAAACTTAAGTTATTACACATTTATGTAAAAATAATTCAAGCTGTGTTCATAAAATGATGAGTTTCAGTAACACTTCCAAGAAAGAATTCAGAAGTCAGTGTAGACTATTCCTATTCTCCTGTTTCTAAAAAGAATATTAAATACCTAGAAAAAGAGGATATAATATATTTTTGTGTGCGCTTGTGAATTTATTTTAACATCATTTGCAAGGTTCCTCAAGTTCCCACAAGTGTCACCAGGTACCATAAATTGCCTAGAAATGACACAGTATTACATTATTCCTAAGATTCCATTAAATTAGGGAAATAAGGAGTCATCATTTTAAGAAATCCAACAAAGAGTATCTTTGAGTAGATGGCAGTGATGAAACACAAGTTGTAATTTGTAATTACATCTATGAGTATAGTCACATATTTACGTCTTGATTTTAGTCAGCATGAAATAATTATGTGTTCCAGATTGGAGTGCATTCAAAGTTCTGTTTAAAAAGTTCATGCAGATTTCCCACTTTGCTCTAAGAAAAATCTGCTCCTAATATTATGTTCCCCTCTGGCATGCCATAAATGGACACCCTAGATATCAGAATAGCTAATAAGTAGAACAACTTAAGAATAGCTTCTCACAAATCAAACTGGAACAAATGTGAGATCCACATAGCAGCAACCAAGTATATGCTTCCCCAAATCATACATCACACATTTAAGCTTTGAGTATATCCTATTAACAAATTCAGGTTTGATCCTCTCTGTGGGCTTTACTAGTAAGTTTAAGAAATGAAAATGGCTTTACAAGATCAAGAAAACTAAGTAGAATATTAATCAAAGAACATTTAACCCACACTTTCCTCATAGAATAGGAGAGCCATAATTTTTCTTTGGCTTAGGTCTCATACACCTGGAGGCAGCATTTAGGTAAGCATAAGAAGATTTTCTAGATTTTCTTTCATCTTTTTTCAGCAGCTTGTAGATTTATGATTTTACATTAAAAAATTCAGACTTGAAAATTGCTTTCATGGCTACTTCTTCAGATAGATCCATGCTTATGTCAGGCAGTAAAAATAGTGAATATTCATGTGACAGGGTGGGACACAAGGAGATTGAATTCATGATGACAATTACAGGTGATAAAATTCTTGTTTTCCCAATGAATTTTGGAATACTATATCAAAAACTAATGATGTATTGTACGGTAACTAACATAACACAATAAAAAAATGGAAATAAGGAACTCTTAGAAGCACACCACATATTTTATGCATATGTTCACATATCATACATATATATGTGTGTGTATATATATATTCATTATTCACTATTTAATGATATTTCTGGTATTTCCAATGGCTGGAATTCCAAAATAAAGACAGAAAATTTATTTTAGCATATTAAATTTAAATTTGTCTTTGCCGTTTTTCAAAATAAGTCTGTATCATAAAATTAAAAAACAAAACAAAACACAATTCTTGTTTTCCTGCTCAGAATTCTAGGGGGTTCACTATTCAGTTGCCCCACCCCTTACTTCAAATTCCTTCACCTTCATATACTAAGAGGTATGTGTACTTCTTAGAAGTTCTTGAGGAAGGAACTTGGTCTCAGAGTAGTTTGGGTCCCATAGGAAATAAGCTGAATTTATTAAGTATAAGAGCACAAACATTCTATAGGTTTCACTAAAATGCCTTCTAGTTCAGTGGATTAACTCAGGTAATCTCTAAAGAATCTCAGATATGGTCTTTCGTGCACACCCATAAAAAATCTCTGACAGTGACTGGGCTTGTTCTGAGTGGGAGAAATAATAAATAGATCTGTGTGAAGTAAGTGATTCATGTTTCTGACTTCACTTCTTTTATTACATACTCAATGATCTATGATGACATAGCTCAGCAGAGAGTATTAAACTTAAGTGCTATTGGAGATGAGCATCGTTGGGTAAGGAAATGTGCCCAGGACTCAGAGTGACCACTGCATGTGAGTCCTGGCTTTGGCATGTGCCCTGGAAAAGTTCTCTGAACCAATCTAAGTCCCCTCATTTGCAGATAGGAGTAATATCCACAATAACAACATTTCTACTCCTCTGTTGGTTTTCCATCATGAAGACGGAAAATGCTATTTGAAAATACTTTGTAATCTGTAAAGCACTCTCTAATGTTCATTATTGATATTGTCCCTTGTATTTGATAACAACACTCATGCTGCTGCTATTTCCCAGGCCAGTGTTCTGCTTGCCTTGGGATGGATTATGAATTGAAGTGGACAATGACTGGCATTTTATCATACCCTTCTGCTTTCTATGCACATGTTGTCTAGAAGTACACAGTGTAAAAATGCTTGGCAAGGATCCAATCATTTTTTCAAGAGCTGGGGCCAAGTTTCTCTTTCACATCCTGCAGCACTAATGTAAGCTCAGATTCCCCTCTACATATATATTCTACATATATGTAGAGAATATCTCTATGTATCTCTCTATAGATATGTAGAATATCTCTACATATATCTCTACAGTCCTGCCTTCAATCTATTTTAATCCTTTTGTGAATATGTTATATTAACAAAAAAGAGTTGATATCTTCCAGATCATCATAGCTGCAAGTACCAAATATGCAAAATAACACTTTGTCTCCATAATACATCTTTTTTTTTCCTTTTTAAAGATTTATTTTGATATAGTGTTCCATGAGTCATTGTTTGCATATAAAACCCAGTGTCATGGAACACTACATCAAAAACTAATGATGTACTGTAGATGACCATTATAACACAATAATAAAGAAAAAAAAAGATGGTGCAGATAATTAAATTGACTTGTCCATTTAAAAAATAACCTACAAAACAAGAAAAAAATTATTTATTTGAGGGAAAGAAAAAGAGAGAAAATGTGAATGGGGAGAAGGGGCAGAAGGAGAGGGAGAGAAATCCTCAAGCAAACTCCCCATTGAGTGCAAAGCCTGACTCTGGGCTTGATCCCAGGACCCTGAGATCATGACCTGAGCTAAAATCAAGAGTTGGACACTCAACTGACTGAGCCACCCAGGCACGCCTCCATAGTATATAGTATATCTTTATATATGAGCCAGTGCTATTCAGGCCAAGACCTAGGCCCTGTCCTCTATGTGTTCCTTTGTTTGCCAGAGAAGCTTTCTCAAAGTAAGGGATCAGAGCCCAAGGGAAAAGTGCAGATCAGTGGAGAACACAATGGAGAGCTCAATGTTCCTGTCCTTTCTAGCTCCTCTGTGTAGGGCCATTACATCTCTGATTATCTCTATGTGGTATCCTTGCACAGACAGAGTTTTAGAGAGGCAACTTGACAGAAACTCATACGCTATGTAAACACATGGCATTTACATATATGTAGATATATATAAATGAATGAATGGTGGATTAGTATTTATTTAATCATTAAGTACATTACCTTTGCCCTTGAGGAATTTACTGTCTTAAAGAGTGGAGATAAAAATATGCAATGGAGGAATGCCTGGCTGGCTCAGTGAGAAGAGCGTATAACTCTTGATCCTGGAGTCAGGAGTTTGAGCCCCATGTTAGGTATAGAAATGACATTAATAAATAAAACTTTAAAAATATGCAATGGATGCAAATGCTTTGATAATCTGGATGTTCCTAAATACAGAAACACACATGGATTATCCAAATGTTTCATGTTTTATGTTTTACTGAGTGTATACCATGTGCCAGGACTAATTTAAGCTCCTCACACATGTTGATGCAGTTAATCTTCCCAACACTTTCATTAAGTAGGTACCTTTTATACATACAGAAATGACAGGTACTACAATATATTCAACTTATAAAGGAGGACAGATGCTAAATTACACAGAGGTTAAGGACTTTGTCTAAGGTCATATAACCATCAAGGGGCAAAGAGGTGACATTCCACCTGAGCAATTGACTTGAGAACCCAGGTGTTTAATTCCTCTACCAGGCTGCCTCTATGATAAATGTAGTCTCCAATAGGCCTTTAGAGAGTAGATACTCCCAGCATGCCCCCTCCCTGAAAGCTTTACAGATGATTAGTAGACCGTCATGAATTTTGCCAGCAGCATAGTTCTACCAGATTCTGCCATTATTGTTGAAGGCCACTATTGTAGACTGAGTTTCACTGACACCAGCTTTGAGACAGAGATTTTCCTGTAGCAAGTTAATTGGGGAGAGCTCTCAGGAGCACCTATTAGGGATTGAGGGAAATAGAGAAGAGCCAGCATCCACTCAGAGGAGACAGAAGACGACTTGCCTCATGATGCAGCTTCAACAGAGGTCTCAGCCGACCCCTTGCAAAGTTCAGAGTTGGAACGGCCCTTATTCAGTTGCGGCAAGCATCCAGGGTGTTTGTATCCCCATATCAACTAGTCACTGGATATGGGCTGCCATAGGAGAATAACACAGCTCTCTCTGAGAGCAATTCCTGGGTAAAGAGTCAGCTGTGAGAGCTGTCAGCAGGCAGTTCTTCCAGCAGCAGAGAGGATGAGAGGATCAGCCTGCTGGGGAATCTGGGCAGCTCACCATGTACCCATTCTGAGTCATGGTGAAATGACAGGCACTGAAGATAGTATTGTAAGAAAGGCGGTCCCTGCTTTGTCTCTCTACCTTGGAAAGGCAGATGTTTTTATGGAAAATGATATTACACACACACACACACACACACACACACCCCACATACACAGAGGAGTGGGAAGCAGGAAAAAGGAAAGAAGTTTTACACACTCCCTCCCCTTCTCCCTATCCCACTCCTTTCCATGGCTGAATTACCAATATTCTTGCAGAAATTTGCAGGGGTGGCTCATCCAGATAGATCAGATTGGTCAGCCTCTCAGGGAGGATACGGCGGATGGGCAATCTTTCCCTTTCCCTCTCCCTTCAAGAAAATTGCCCATTCTCTGGGAAATTAAAGTAATACATTTCTCTGAATGGAAGCTGGCTCTTGATATAAAACCTATAGCTCAGGTGAGGTTTATATTGTTCCTAGATATGTGACGGTGAAATGATCAAGTAATTAAAACATATTTCTTTTTTTTAAAAAAATTTTTTATTTTATTTATTTGACAGAGAGACATCACAAGTAGGCAGAGAGGCAGGCAGAGAGAGAGAGAGAGAGAGGAGGAAGCAGGCTCCCTGCCGAGCAGAGAGCCCTATGCGGGACTCGATCCCAGGACCCCGAGACCACGACCCAAGCCGAAGGCAGCGGCCTAACCCACTGAGCCACCCAGGTGCCCTTAAAACATATTTCTATAGGCCTCCTCGTTCTCAACAATGTAGAATCATTGCCCCCCTTTCTCCACCCTCTTCTCTTCTCCCCCTTATCCCCTCAACCCCACTGTGCATGTGTGCACACTTGTGTGTGTTTTGGGAAAAACATGGATATTTGTTATGTTTATAGCAATATTTGCCAAGCCTTCTATGTGCTAGCTACTCTATATATGTTATTGCTAAATATGCCAATAATCCCACATTGTAGGTTTTATTCATACTGTCTGACAGAATGGGAAATTGTTGCTCAAAGAGTTTATGTGAATTGCTCATGGTTCACAGCCAGTAAGTGATAGAGCAAGTATCTGAAGCTCTCTGTCTAGATCCCTGATCCACACTGCCTCTCTGTGAAAAGGGGCTTGAAGTATCCTGCATCTCATCTGGGGTGTCTTGGGAGGGATGTTTCCCTGAAAGGCAGGAAAATGAATTTAGGTATGGATAAATAAAGCTCTGCTCTACCCCTACCCACACTGCTCCTACAATCCACTTTACGTATCTTGTGTGTGATGGCAGGAGCTAATTGCTTATACATCCAATAACACAAAGTCTTTATTTAACTAGAAAACATTAATAACTGGTTTTTGCCTTGTTAGAAACAACCTCTAATCTTCCTGGTAAAAAGAGGAGAATTTTCTCTCACAGCTGGTATGGGCTTCCATTGCAGCAGAATAAACTTTTCATTTGTTTTAAGATCTGAATAGAAATATGCAGTGTACAATTACATAATGCGATAGTTTAAAGTCAAAAAGGTTTGCCTTTTAAGTATCATTTATAGGATTTTTCCTTTATACTTAACATTGAAGCTGATAAACTTATTTGTGGACTTAAGAACCTTCAAGCTGGTTTTTTTTTTTAAGATTTTATTTATTTATTTAAGAGAGAATGAGTGAGAGAGAGCGTGAGAGAGGAGAAGGTCAGAGGGTGAAGTGGACTTCCCAAGGAGCTGGGAGCCCGATACAGGACGAGATCCTGGAAGTCCGGGATCATGACCGGAGCTGACGGCAGTCGCTCAGTCAACTGAGCCACCCAGGCGCCCCATGCTGGCTTTTAATAGGGGCCATTTGAAGAGACCATCATTGTGTAAATGATAGTTCTCATGATGAAAATGTTTGGCTTTAGTGCCTTCCAGTTAAAGAAGGATCCTGATGTTTGCCATCCACTCCCAGGTCTGGAGCAGAAACAAAGTAAGTGTGAGGGTATCAGTCCTCATCTTGGAGCAGAAATGGATAAAGATCTGTTCTCTTCCAGCTCCCAAAGGCCTTTTCCCCCACTGGCTGTTTAAGTTTGGTCTCTGACATGCCCAGAAGACAGCTTGTGACATTTTTTTCTTAAACAGTACCATGCTTTAGAAAATGAAGTCAGGTTGTCAAAATAAAAACAGGTTAAGAGTGTTTGTGCAGTTTAAGGCTTTTAGTCAAGGCATTGAGTTACTGAAAGATTAGCTTAATGCTGAAATACTAAATGGCTATAGAAGAAATTTGAGAAACACCATTTAATATTATTAAAGACTCAAAGAAACAGGAACTGAGTCATGAGAAAAGAAAGTACTGAAGAAAAGGGTCAGTTAACTGGAGGCTTACAGGCAAGTTAGGATCCGTACTGGGGAGAAAAGGGAGAAATAGAAATGTATTGGCTCTTACTACAGTCAGTGATTCTCTTTCTCACATCAGTGGTACACAGATGGTTAAATATTGCCTAAGGGTAACTTCAGTGACTAAATAGCCAGTGTAGCTTTCTGAACTGGGATCACAGGAACAGGAGTGTATTTTGGTTTTGACATTGTTTGATAAAAGATTACAACAAAACCTTTACTGACTACATTAGCCAATACAGCACAACAGGACAAAAACAGTAAGGCACACTCACTGAGCAGAAGGAAGCCACAGGCAGCTCCCACTATGTCAGGGAGGACCTGATAAAATACCCTGTGAAAAGTGATTTCATTCTGCACAAACATTGTAGGCTTTGGCTAACAATTTAAGACATGAACAAAGGCTATGAAATATTAATCCCACATAATTTGTTATTCTTATAACCTTATGAGGAAAGGTCAGTATTCTATAGTCATAAAACTCCTCTGCCACTGACAGTGTTTAACCAACAATTGTTCAACCAACAATCTCCAAGCATGCTATAAATGTGCTATTTTTCGAAGGAGGGAGAAAGCTCAGAAGAGAGAGAGAAGCTGATTGCCTTACCTACAGGCTCACAACAAAATCAGTCCAGTGAGCCACTGGTCCTTAGTACTTCCTGAGCTTGTGTTTTTATTTTCTTTTCTAATCCACTACTCATGATTTTTCTCATAGCATGAGGAGAAATGCTTTAACCCTACCCCCTCCTTTATTTTTTCTTTCAAGTTCAACTCAAGCCTCATCACCTTTCTCAATCACTAAAACACAAAGATTACCTGTGTATTATACTGAGTTCTTGGATGTTTGTGATCTTGGATGTCACTTGGGCATCTCAGGATCAAATCCATTATATTTCATAAACTCTAGAGTATTGTTATAGGCTCTATGTTTCAGTTCATTCTAATGACATCTGTCCAGCCATCAATTCAGAAATCTGGAATGATCTTCTACTTTTCCTTTCCTTCCCATCTCCCCATCAGTATATTCTATGAATTCATATTCTATGAATTCTATTATTTTCTTTCAAATCTGTCTTTCCTTTTCATTCCCATCCTTGCTGTGTCCCTCATCATAAATGACAGTGATCTCATAACTGGTCTTCCTAATTCCTCAGTTGCTTCCTCCAAACCACCCTCTTCTCTCTTACCAGCATATAAAACAGTTTTTCATATCACTTGGTATACTTAAAACTCTTCAGTAAGCTCCTCCATTACTTCATAGAAAAAGCTTAACTCTCGAATGAAGAAAACAAAGCCCTTTGTGATTTCAACTGTCCTAACCTTTCTAGCATTATCTTTTGCCTCCACCAGTCTCCTGCATTCAGTCACAACAAGCATTCACTTCAATGAATGTGACTGTCTTTTACACTCCTTCATGCTATTCCAGAGCTGTTCAGTTTTCTGGCAATCATTTGTTGATCTTCTGCTAATTCACTTATTCCCTTAACTCTAAGCAAAGCCAGGGCCTTTCTCCTCTTCCTGGGATTCTTTGATCATACTGCTGTTCCACTCATCACATTTTCCTCTGGTTGTTTGTATTTCTATTTTGGGTGTTCATTATGAGACCCTTGAAGGTAGGGACCAGATCTCAGCATTTCTGTCTCCCTAGCATCTGACATATATTAGCTGTCTATGGATTTTTTTTTTTAAGAGTAATGGCCCCCTGATACTGGCTCCCCATTTTGTGTTCATTTCCTTTCAGTCTTATTGGAATGAATTCTCTCTACCCTTTTACTTCCCATTTACCTTGCCAACTCAGGGTAATAGGATTCCTACCTTCGTCACTTCCAAGAGGCACTCTTGGCAAGGTCAGCAATGACTTGCACATGGCCAAACCCCAATAACACTTTCCAGCACTGGAATTATCTGATTTATCCCATGCCTTTGACACTAAGGACTACTCTTTTATTGTAAAGCTCTTGTAAGGCACTCTCTCTCTTTCCCTCTCTGACATTGGAATGTTCTCCTGTTTTTAGCTCTTTGTCCTCCTTTATAAACTCTTTTCTTCTTGTCCTTCCCTAAGGTTTAATACCCAGGCTATTGCTTGTATTTTCAACACTCAATGTAGCAAACTTCCATAATGGCACTTCAACTCTATGGTTTTAACTATGACTCACATTCTAATCAGTCTCCAAACTACATCCAGTCCTCACCTTTCATCTGCATTCAGATTCAAATAGCCAATTGCCCAATGGACATTTATGTTCCATTATCCCTTTAAATACAGTGTAAACCTGAATTAAATATCTACCCTCCTGCCTTTTCCTTATCACAGTCTGCCCTACCCTCTCCCCATCAAAGTTTCCTGTTGAATTTCTTGCATCAGTTGGCCACGTCGCCAAAGACCCAGTCAGCTGCCAGCCATCCTAGTATCTTCTCTAATCCTTGTTCCTCTACAAATAAGTTATCTACCCTCAGCATGGCACTGCACCCTAAATCCTCCACCAAGTAGAGAGAACTTTTCAAGCACAAATTCTACTTTCTTCTTCCTTATTTTAAATCCTTGAGTGGCTTTCCATCCTCCAGCCTTAAGGGGACATTCTTTGGAATGGCATACAGGCTCCCTGTGACCTAGCCCTATTTCCATCTCTAGTTCACCCCCCACCACTCCCTGCTTTGCACTTTTATGCTCCAGTAACCTTGTGCTACTTGCGGTTCTGCCTCACTTCTTTGTTTTGTCAGTGGTAGCTCTCTGCCTAGACTGCGATTTATCCCTCATTCACCTTGGTAATCCTGATCATCACCCAATCTGCTCTCCATACCACATCCTTCAAGATGTTTTCTCTAACTCTCCAGACCTGGTGGTTAGGGGCTCCTGCTCTGGAGTCATTCTGTTGGGGTCCACACACAGCTCTAAATCATATTAGTTGAGTGGCCTTGGAAAAATTACTAAACCCCACCATTCACAAGTCCTCCCACCTGAAAAATGGGGATCAAAATACAATTTCATTTACAAGGTTGTTAGAGATTTAAGTGAGATTCACAGAACTGGAATGTAGTAAAAGCTCAATAAATATTTTATAACATGACTGTTCTTCTGCACTATGCCTTATCCATTTCTGTATCACCAGAGCTAAGCAGTGCTTTGCATATTGTAGGTACTCAATGCATCATTGTTGGATTTAACCAAATTGAAAGAATGAATGAATGAGCTAGAGAATATTTGTGCATGGTGGCATACCAAGAATGTAGAAATGAACCAAACAGAAGAGTCCCAGTTAGGTGATTTATCCTGTTAAGTGCCAACCACTGTTGTAGAAGGAGGTTGGTATATTTAGTATGTGAGACCCTGTGGAGCACTGCTCAGATCTGCTCTTCAGGATGGGAGCACTGACTCCTCCAGCTGCTGGGAGTTTATGGCAGACTTTTCACAGTCGGGTATCCCTTTTCTGATGACTGTGCTAGGCTGGAAAGAACCATGTTTCCTAATGTGCTGCCCCTGCCTGCATCTAATGACTTTGGAGACTGTTGTCTGACCTTGCTCCAACTTGGGACAGTTTTGCAGAGTCCTTCTAGCTGCAGAAGTCACCACAGGATGGGTGAGGCCCTGGTGGGGCTCCAGGGCAGACCAGTTGCTTCCTCTACTCAATCTGACTTCCTTCACATCTGTATAGATGTCGACCCCCCCACCCCCACCCCAGAATACATCCTCTAATGTCCTGTGTGCAAACTTCAATTTTAGAATATTTCCTGGTAATCCTACCTGTAGCATTTCTCAAAAGGGTGAGAGTCAAGTGAATTACGTTTTAGATACAGTTTATATGAGATATATATGAAATGACCAGGAGTGAGGCCGGCACTAAAACAGAAGACATCATGATGATTATTTTTGAGGGGTGACAGGATTTAGAAGGGTGTACCAAGATAGAAGCCTCTGCTTACAGCAACTTTAATTCCTGGCTCACCCTCTACCTCAAATATTGTGAATTATGGGTCCATATACATATATTTTCTGTCACTTATGTCCTGCTGGGAAATGCAAACATAGAAAGTGAAAGAAATTCCTGAGGCTCCTGCCTATAGGGTTTTGGGGAAATTGGTAAACCCTATACTGTGATGATGTATCCCCTAGCAGGCAGTGGCTGCATTTTTATTAATAAAAAATGGGCAGCAACATTAGAAACAATGTATTGCCTGCCCATAATACATTAGGATTTCACTTTAAAATAATTTTTTCTAGAGAAAAAAATCCACAAAATAATTAAAGCTAGTAAGTTTTTTAGTTATTACACTTGTCACAAGGGTTTAGCCCAGGATAAATTAATTCTTACTATGGATGGCCAGGATAGGTTTGTTTTTGTTTTTGTCTCTTTAAACTCCAGGGTATATCATAGTTTCTATTTATGAATTTTTGAAGAAAAGATACATACATTTTATTGCATAAAGTACATGCACATAAAAAATAAACAATACAGAATTACACACATTAAAAAGTGGAAGTCTTCCACCATTTCTCTCCCCACAATGTCAATTCTCAGAAATAGTCACCATGAAGAATTTGGTATATATCTAGGGGAATACATCTCACCTATATTTATATTTATAATAAATCTGTGGAAATATTAATAATTTTAAAAAAACTTGGCTAGTGAATTGGTTAAATTTCTTAAACTAATATAGACAGACATGAAACCCTTTGTTCTCTCACTCATGCTTCTGTTCAGTCGAATCTCCTGCATATATAACACAGACACCTCAGTTATTGCTAGAATATTGATGGTTATCTTTTTCTTTCTTTCCCAACACAACTTCCTGTGAAAACACCAGAGGGATTGTGTATTTTTTCTTGAAGTTCAACTTCTTTTGAAAATGGTGATATATCATCATATTACAACCTTGGCAGAAGACTTATTTTCCCCTTTGTATGTTTTAAATCCCCATGTTCATGTCACACCTAGATTTGCTGCTTTCATTAGTTTATATCACTTTCAATTTAATGACAACAGAGAATTAGAAAGTTTCTGTTTCTTAAGACATTGCTAGTATTTCTCTTTCGATTTTTTGTACCTGTCTCAACTTGTACTCTCTTAGGTCCCAATACCAACTACATTTCCCAAGTAAATGACAGCAAAAGACCCCAGTCATTACTGTAGACATGATTAAGAAAGAAATTTCTAGGCTAATAAACCATAAAATAGACTACCATTGCAAATGATAGCCATTCCCTTGGAGAATTCAACAACATTGAAAATTTGAACATAAAAGACTAGAAGTCATCCAATCTCATTTTATTGAAGATAAATTTTTTTAAAGATTTATTTATTTATTTATTTATTTATTTATTTATTTGGAGAGAGAGAGAGAGACCTCAAGCAGACTCCCCACTGATCAGGAACACCCTCCACCCCTAGGGCTCTATCCTAGGGCCCTGAGATAATGACCTGAGCCAAAATCAAGAGTTGGTTGCTCAACAAACTGAGCCATGCAGACACCTCTAAAGATGGATTTTTAACAGCTCAGCAGAATAATCTAATACGCAAACATAAAATATGTCAGAACGATGAGTGGCTTAGGTTCCAATGCATTTAGAGGCAAGAATCTAGGCAGATAAATCTGGATAAATAGTTTTGATGATTTGATAACAAGACCTGGATGGAGTCCTTTGCATTAAGAAAGCAAATGTTATTGCTGCTTTTGAACATTTCTAGCAAACTGGACAGAAAAGAGCCAATCTTATATCATACCAGTTGTGAAGACATTTTTTTAATAGGGTGAGCAATAGCTAGAAATTTTTATTTAAGGGTTATTAGTTTCAATTTTTCAGGTCTGAATCAAGACATATGGTCCTTAATTTTAGACAGCTACTATTTTTCTTATATTAAACAAAGAGCTAATTTATATTTATATTTTCTTGTCATAAGAAATAGAAATAATCACCAGATTATTTTATCTGGGGCATGGGCTATAAATAGAATATTTTTTCTAGTCTCTATAGGTCATTTACAAGTCTTGAAGCTCTGTTGGAATTAGCATCATCATTAGCCCTCTCCTCCCTGCCCCCTCTTAGAATGAGTGGGACCCCACTTTTTCAGCACTCTCAGGAGTGCTGAAATGCATGTACTTCTTAACTGCACTGGAGTAAATGCTTTGTCATGCAAACCAACAACTCAAAGATGCAACCATGATAGGGAAGCAAAACTGTGAATAACATCAACATGCTGAAAAGCTAATGTACAACATGCTAGAACTCTTTTAAAAGGAAAAAATAAAAAAAACAAAAACAAAAACAAACTGTGATGAGTCAGAAAGTTAGTGTCTCTAAGATGGTAGAATTGATAAACACCCATAAAAACAACTTTTCTTATCATACGTCATATAGACCCAGAGCTTTAACTTAAAGTGGTCATCGTTCTTAGAACAAAGAAGATGGTAGTCAGGGAAATAGGTTGTGATCTGCACTATAGGCTATAGATTTTATAATTACCACCATGCTTGTGTAAACGGATACCATCTGAATATTTAAAAATCTATTAGAATAAGCATACTTGAGTCAGTCAAGCACAGACTTACATACAATAGATGTTTTGAACAAGTGGCTAGTCTACCTTGCCTGTTATTTACTTATATAACTAATGCAATAGACCATGCCCAGTTAAATGGAGAAGCTTCCCTGATGTAACTATCGGCACAGCTGCTGCCCAGGACAACCCACAACAAAACTGGCTGTAGCTGCCCCAGGAATCCCAACCTAAAAGAATGGTGATTCTACACTGATATTCTGCCAAAACTTCCTGGCAGCTATGAGGTTAAAATCTCAGAACATCTAGGAAGAAAAAAGTAAGTACTTTTAAAACATTGCTGGAGAGGAGCTAATAAATTCTTAGGATTAACACCAAAGTCTGATGCAAATGAATTTAATCCCCTTGATATTCCAGGAGAAATTAAAGCTAATGAATTAAATATGCAAGTCTCCTTTTGTTGCAATTCTCTTTTGCAAATATTGCAATAATCTTGCATTGTCAACATTATTGGAAAGCTACTTTCTAGCTATTTTGAACATATTTCCCTACTGGGCATCTGTATGCTTAGAATTTTAAGTGCATTGATTAGTTTTCAAAATCCTGAGTTTTTTCATTCATAAAAGTTTTATTTTAGGAAATAGACAAAACCATTTTACATATATGTATGTGCCACTACCAATATCTTTTGAAATAGATAATAAACTTATTTTTGCCATAAGCTTATTTAAAGTTTTTTCCTGCTGTCTTAAAAAAGATATGCTAACCATAGGATTTTTATAAGAAAGCTAAAGAGATTAGGCTTTTTTAGACTTTCTATCCAATATCAAAGTAATAATAAAGATAACAAATATGTTCTCATAGTAAATATATCTGTTATTTTTCTTTTCTTAATTTATTTGACAGAGAGAGAGAGATCACAAGTAGGCAGAGAGGCAGGAAGAGAGAGGGAGAAGCAGGCTCTCTGCTAAGCAGAGAGCCCGATGTGGGCACTTGATTCCAGGACCCTGAGATCATAACCTGAGCCGAAGACAGAGGCTTAACCCACGGAGCCACCCAAGCGCCTTATGTGTTATTTTTCATAGCCAAATCCTGGAATCACTCCCACTTACATGAAGTCCAAATATATATTTCTCAAGTTACTAATTCATTAACATATTGGTGGATTATATATTAGGCAGTTTGATGCTTTCCACTTTCCACTGTTAGTAAGCAAAGGATTCAGAAAAAGACAAGCTAGTTTTTTTTTAAAGGGTTGTCCTGATGCAATATGAATTTATACTTAGTCTAGGACTCTGCCTTTGGATTAGGGAGGGGGCATATTTTTTATTTTGTAATATAGCTTGAGGTGAAGGTAGACCATGTCCCTTTTCTAATTAAATTTCTTTTTCTTTTTTTTAAAAAGCTTTTATTTACTTATCTGACAGAAAGAGAGATCACAAGTAGGCAGAGAACCAGGCAGAGGGGAAGAGGGAAGCAGACTCCCCACTGAGCAGAGATGTGGGGCTCAATTCCAGGAACCTGGGATCACGATCTGAGCGGAAGGCAGAGGCTTAACCCACTGAGCCACTTGGTGCCCCTCAGATTAAATTTCTTAATCTAGGTTCAGAGGGACCATAGATTGCATTATCTGGAAAGGTCAATGGGAAGCTGTGAGAAAAGAGTTTTCCCTAAGTGTGTGTAAATACTACACCCAATAAAATATTCAAGGATATTTTAACCAGGTTTCATTAGACATAGAACCCCTTGGTTGGGTATATGGCATAGCGCTCAGTCTACCGACTGCATTGTGGACATTGTGGATGGGTTCATTTGAGTTTGCAAGGATTATCTGGAGCCTCAACATACCAATGCTAGCTTCTAGATAACAAACTGCATTGCCTGTAATTATTTTATGTGCATCAGTAAGACCATATAAAGGAACTTCTAAAAATTGGGTGTGCTAATAATGGTCTCTTCTCCACCCACCCTTCTTTTTCTTTTCTGTTCTTCCTCATTTTCAAAAGCATAAATCCTTCCCGAGGATAATCAAGGGAATGGTAAGCAGTCTCCACCATTGATTAACTTCTTAAGTGCTACTAACAGTGGATTTGAGGATGTTCTAAAAGGCCTGATGGCAGAGCTCTCTGTGTGCTTTCTAAAGATGGACTTCTTACCACACATTTTATAGGAGATGGTCCTGAAAAATCTGATGATGACATTCACACTACCTCCTCCATCAATGTGACACATTGTCCCACCCAGTTAACTAAAGATTAGAAAATATTCCCTCTAGAGCTGATAATTCAGTGCCCTAATCAGGGGTTTTCCCCAGGAGTCAGAGTACTCAGGCAGTGCTAAATCTCTTCCCATGGCCCATATTCTCTGGCACTATTCAGTACAATCCTTAAGTGTTTAGTGTTAAAGAATTAGGCTGCTTTCCTTTCAGTTACTTATATCAGGAATCACATGACTAATCCAATATGGTTTGGAGAATAAAACTAGATTTGGAGAAATATCAAACCTCTCTAGAACATTTTATTAAATTCTTACCTCCTCTGGAAGGACTTAACTCTTAATAAGTCATATTCTAAAAGGGAAAATAGCATTTAAAAAGGAGCAGGAAAGCAATTTCCCCAGTTTAAGAATACAAATGAAAAGGATTAGTTTTTTCTCCAAGTGAGAATTAAGGGCATTAGAGTTAATAAAATCGATTCAGTTTATTTCAGTTCTTATCAGTTCAGCAAGTATTTACTGAGCATCCGTAGATGCCAGAGTCAAATGAGGTGCTGAGGAGACCAAGATGGAGAAGATACTGTCTCTTTATTCATGTAACTCAGGTCCTGATTGTGAGAACGTGCACAAATGCATGCTTTAAAAAAACATGGCAAGGACTATGATTGAGCTGTTCTCTGGTGCTCTGGGAACCCACAAGAAGGGATCTGAATTTAGCATATGGATGGATGGGTTCATGCTCTTGGATGGGGATAATGTCTGAACTGTGTTTATGGTATGAAAAGAATGTTGCAGTCTAAGAAAGTCTGAAGTAGGAAAGGGGAAAAGAAGTGTGTTTGGGGACATTAGAAGGCAGTTCTAATTAGATTAGAAGGCAGAAGAGACGAAGTGAAAAAGATAGGAAAATACAGAATTGGAAGTGCTAATTGGGGAGCTACAATCAGCTTGGACCATGAGTAACTATTATGAGGGGAATGGTAGGAAATTGGGCTAGAGGAATAGGTCCACTGAAGTCACTGAGTGTTACGGCACTCGGACTTCAGTCTAGGAAAGGTTGAGTAGCAGACTGTGAAGGGTCTGAGATCTTAATCACTTTGCAAGCTAACTAGTTTGGCTGCTAGAGTTTCATAAATGGTTGAACATAATACTCCTTGGTCAGAGACAAAGGATTCTGTTATTTATGGCACAATAGGCAACACGAGGTTCAGATTCCTATGGACTTTTCTTCTGTGGGGGCAATAGGAAGGTGGGCCTAGGTGGATGTTGTACATAGAGTGGGTTTCCATCACAGCCAAGAAACCCCGAGCTCAGAATTCCCCAATATTTTATAAGGGAGATGCATACAAACCTGCTCAATATTTGCTGTGAAGGGAGATGATATCTTTGTTGTATGGCAAACAAATGTGCTCTCTCCTGAAGGGAGACACTGTATTTTCTAAGGCTGTTTGCTATACAAATATTCTTGAAAAGACAATCTGAAGTAAAAGCTGCCGATGCTTCTCCTCACAAACAAGATGCACAGAAATGTTGAAGATCTGTGAAGAACTTTCTACAACAATATAACAATCAGATGTGCTTTTAGGTATTTCACTCTACTGGTCGGTGAGGGATGGGGTTGGGAGGTTGTTGCACTAGTACAGGTAAGAGAGAGTCTAAGTCTGAGAGGTGGTAGGAATGAATTTGAGAAATAAATAGGAGGAAAAATAGGTATTCTTGCCTTCTGAGAGAGAGGGGATCATCTAAAATTAGGGCCCATCAAACATTTTTAAACACAGGGCCAGATAGCAAAAATTTAGGTTCTGTGGCCCTATGGCCTCTAATGCGTTCAACTCTGCCGTTAGAGTAGAAGAGCGGTTATCGACAATACAGAAGTGAATGGGGGTTGCTCTGCTCCAGGAAGACTGTAGCTATGGAAACAGATCCATGGGCTATAATTTTCCAACACCAGGTCTAGAATAAACCCTAGGTTTATGTCTTTTATGACTAGATAGATGGAAATGGTAAAAATTTCTCTCAATTATTTAGCCAGTTTTGTTGGTATGTGTTAGAGAGTGAGGAGCTGAGTTTTTAAAGTTTTGAATTTAGGAAACTAGGCAGACGGATATATGCATTTGAGGTTTCAGACAAGGTCAGTGTTAGATTTAATGATTTAGAAGTTTTAAGCATATAGATGGAAGTTGAAACTGTGGAAATGAGTATCATCATTCAATGAGAACTAAAGAGTAAGTACGGAGTTGGGCCAAAGACAAAAAACCCTGGGAAGCACCAATCTCTAAGGGTCAGGCTTACATTAGGAGGTACTCTGAAATTTCTTCAGATGTAATGTCTTATTTGTGTATGCGTGTGTGTGTGTGTGTGTAAACAAGGGATTAGAGAATGTATTTCAGTGATAAAACAATCCTCCCTAAGACTGTCAACTCCAAAAACCTCCCATGCTGTATAAGTCATTTATTACTTCATCAAAATAATAAAGAGCTTCAAAGAAATTTAAGAGGCACACTCATACTTTTCTCTGTTCATTCAATTTGTGATTTTGAGAGTAAAGTTAACTGAGAAGGACCTTGGTTAGTCATACTGAAATCCAAACTACTTCCATTAGAATCCAGTTTTTCATTTCATCTGGGAAAGACATAGAGGTGGTTTGTTCCACTCTTCTCTTCTGAATGGAAGTATGACTGCAGTTATTAGTTCTTCATTTATTTGGTCAGTCACTTGACAAACAATGAGCATCTACAATGTGCATAGCGATGTGCTGTGGAAGATAGAAAGCTGAACAAGAGGGCGCCTGGGTGGCTCATTCAGTTGAGTGTCTGCTTTCAGCTTAGGTCATGATCCTGGGGTCTTGGGATTGAGTCCCACATTGGGCCCCCTGCTCCACAGGAAGTCTGCTTCTACCTCTGTGCTTCTCCCCAGTTGTTCTGTCAATCTCTTGGTTTCTCTCTCTCTCAGTCTTTCTTTCAAATATATAAATAAATCAAATCTTACAAAAAGGAGAAAGAAAGGAAGGAAGGAAGGAAGGAAGGAAGGAAGGAAGGAAGGAAGGAAGAAAGATACAACCTGCCTAGATTTAAACCCAATAATGGTAACATCAAGCAGAATGTGATCATTGGCTCAAGAAATGGTCACTAAAACCATAGTACAATTATTGGTGTGTTTTCTCTGCTATTCTTTGTAATTATGCTTAGAAACTTCCAGAAATAACATGAACCCATACTTTAAAGTCATAAGTGATATATGGGGAAACTGCAAATAAGGAAGGAAAAATGTAAATAAAACCACATGATTCCATATTCTTTGTCAGAGGAATTCAGAGGGATGAAATTCTGTCAGTGCTATTGCCATCTATTTGAGCTGTAAGCTTTATTTGGTAGCTTGTTAAATATACTCAGATTATAAGGGTAGAAAATGCCTACTTTAAAAAAAAATAAAAAATCATGCAATGAGACAATGATTATGTTTACACACACAAATGAGTTTGACTAGTTCAAACAACTATTTTTTAATCTATATGACAACAATTTAAAATCTTTAAATATATTTTTAAAGTTAAAAAGTCTTTTGAAGGGGTGCCTGGGTGGCTCAGTGGGTTAAGCTGCTGCCTTCGGCTCAGGTCATGATCTCAGGGTCCTGGGATCGAGTCCCACATCCGGCTCTCTGATCAGCAGGGAGCCTGCTTCCCTCTTTCTCTCTCTGCCTGCCTCTCTACCTACTTGTGATCTATCTCTGTCAAATAAGTAAATAAAATCTTAAAAAAAAAAAGTCTTTTGAAGTGATTTAGGGTTATGTAAAGTGAAAACAAACAAAAAGCAAACATTTTTCTTGCTTGCTTTGGCTAGAAATGGAAAAATCTAATATTTAGAGGATGGGGTAAGTTATATTGGCACAGGGGTTTCCTATTCATTATCAGTGCAAAACAAACCAATAATCAATTTCAAGTCACAAACATATTTCTACATTTGAATGCTGAACAAATTAATGTATTTTCTTGAGTTACTACTTTTGGGGTCTGATACAACGTCTCATTTATAGAACCAAATGAAAATTTGTTTGCTATGAGTACATTCTTTGGTGGTTTATTGTTAACTCTGTGGAAAGCCCTGTAATTTTTAATCTTCAATCTTTATTTTAATTCAAGTAATTAAAGAAGCCCCTTGATTATTAAAAGCTATTACATGCTCAGTCAGAGGGTCTATTAATTCATCCTTTCTAACATTCATTATGGAAATAGGTAGTGTTAAATCACAGCTGAGTGCAGCACTTGCATCTGTAAATAATGGTGGTTGTGAAAAATGCCTGTTTGTGTTCATCACAGTAAATTTCCTTGACCCATTAGTTGGATAACAGATCTGACAAGGCCTTTGGTGAGCGAGTTCTCTCAAGAATCAAAAGATGTTGGCTTGATGGACCACTCACCCTCTATTATTTTTGAAAACCTATTTGGAAATTGTAGGCTAACTTCATAGTGAAATAACCTGGTCCCTCATGAGGAATCTCATATTTCTTGTCTACTCACATCTAATCCTTAAAGAAGAGGGTGAATCTGTCTTACCTTGCATGGATCAGAATAAAAGAGGGTTGTAAATGAATAAAGATATATTTGGAAGATTCTCCCATCAGTTTTGGTGCAACCCTTAATGAACAGTATTACCTAAACTTAGTCCTCACATGTATATGATTCTAATGTTGCCTCATGTGCTTTGTATGATATAATTTCTGCCTTCCTTCAGATCTTCTGTAGGAAGTGTTTGAATAATTGCAAGTGCATCTTCAGTATAACTCTAAGTTCATGGCTGAAGTTAATTTTGCCTTCAGTAGGCTGTAAGGGTAGGAGCTACTTCTGCTGTTTCCTTTACAGCTCTCCTGATAGCAAGGCAGGTGTCCATGACTGGGACTCAGTGGGCATTACTACTTGTTTGCCATCAAAACCTCAAGGTTTATTAATAAGAAGCCAAGAGCTGAGAAATAAGATTAGCTGGAAGCATGGGTTGGAGCCAAATCATTGTGGCCTTATCTGCCAGACAGATTTGGACTTTATGATTTTTGATACTAGAAAGTGTGATCGTAGTTGTGCTAAAGGAAGTGCAAGGACTTGGAAGGTGGAGAGAGGGTAGTGGAAGTTAGGGAGACGCACCAGGCAGTACACAACTGCTTAAATTTAGGCAGGAAAAATCAAAAGCCATAAGTACAGATGACAAACATCACAGTGAAGGAAAGCACAAATCAATGAAGTCTGAAGGGAGAGGTTTGATTCAGAGTGCAGAGAAAATAATTGAGCAAAAAGAGAAAGACAGAACATTCTAATTTGCTAGAAACATTAATGGAATTTCAGTTACTGAAGTATTTTTTGACAAAAAGGGCATGTCTTTCTCACCACCCTGAATAGTTGATTTTTCTCTCCTTCCCTCCTCCCCTCATCCCTCCTCCCCTCTTCCCTCCTCCCCTTCTCCCTCCTCCCCTCCTCCCTCCTCCCTCCCTCCGTCCCTCCCTTCCCTCCTTCTTCCCTTTTCCCTTTCCTCTTTCTCCTCTTCGTCAGTCCTTTAACAAAGGCTGCCAACAAATCCTAAATTTTACTCCCTCTGGTTTCATTTATTTCACATTCTTCCCCTCCTTGGTGTCTTAGTTTGATTTTGCTGATTCGAAATTGCCTTCTTGTGGACTATTCCTTCTACAAAATATGTTACTGGACCTTCAAGTGAGTGACACAGAGTCGTTGAATTGCTAAGAATTTCTTCCTTAGCAATTTTTTCTGAGATAAACATGTACTATGATTTCCCTGCACTCCCTCCTCAAGGGTGAGGAAATGCTCTCAGATTCTTCTCTCTAATATTATGCCTCCTAAATAATGCTTAAGTCTCTATGAATGTTACCTGAAAAGGTATTGCTAGAGAGAAGTATGTGTTGCCTGTGTCCATTAGCATAGCCTGCCTACTGTTGTCAGATCCTTCCATGCTGTGTGTGTGTGTGTGTGTGTGTGTGTGAATATGGTTTGATGAAAGTGGGGTCCAGGGAGCCCAGTGGTGGGAGGCAAGGGAGGTGTCACATAACAAAAGTGTTAGCACATTGGGCCAAAGGACAGATTCTATTGGTGCTAGAGTCTAAATTGAGTTACCAAGCAAAAGAGAGAAAGAGTTCGATAAGAACCAAAAACAATAAAGGCGGAAGATGGTGTCAGAAAAGCAGAGCTTGAGAAGTTCTGGAATTGTAATGCAGATATTGAAGTCAGTCTTCAGGAGGGACTAGTGTGACTCAGCAAGGAGGCTAAGTTTACTTAAGAGATTGAAATGGGTGGAATTACGTTTTCAGTCCCATATCACCAAAGTTTTGAGCCTTAGGAAAAGCATCTCTCCAAAATACCTCATTTTTTATTTGCAAAAAAGGGAAAGACAGTACTCCTTGTTTATATTCAGTATAACTCATCAACTTACTTAAATCTTTAATCAACCTAATTCCAGAAAGGAGAGAAGTGATTGAAATGTGTGATTTTCAAAGACAACATGTTCTTGGCAAATTGAAGATATATAGCTCTGTGGTTTAAAGTTCAGTCTCTGGAATCAACCAAACCTTGGCTTGAATCTTTGTTATTTATAAGCTATGCAAACTTGGGCAAGGTCCTTAAGCTCTTCAAACCTCTATTTCATTATCTGTAAAAAGGGGATAAGAATAATACTTATCTTTTAGGATTTGGAGTATAATTAATGAAATAGAAAATCATGTGGAATGTGAGACACAGAGTAAATGCTCAATAATGTTACTGTTACCATTATGATTATTTTTGATTTAATTTTTCCTTTTCTCAGATTACTTTGATATCTAATTACCTCAACTATATCTTTAGTATAAAGAATGAAGTTGGTTGAAAGATCATCTATACATCCAAATAATTTCTTTTCTTTCAATCTAACACTGGGTGTAAATTGTAAAAATGAAAACAGTTGGAATTAAACACAATAGAGCAAATATTTCTGGATTATTTCCAGACTCCTTGTCACAGAGATGGAAATGCTATTCTTTAATGTCTCTATTGAGTCCTATCTCTAAAATTTTAATATACTGGAATCAGCTGTCTAATAAGTTAACAATGCTTTTTGTTATTCACTAGGTATAAATGAATTTTTAACAGGTTCTGTGTGAGAAATGAGAAAGAAATGCAATATTGAGTTTTGGTCATGGGGCTCTTATTGCCAAGTTAAGGAGATAGAAGATAAATACACAGAAAAATAGAAGAAAATGTGCAAAAGAATAATTTAATAGAAAAACAAGTGAAAATAAGAAAATCTGAAAATAAGCGCAGTATAATTTACATGTAGTTGAACATGTGTGGATAAATTATTTTGCTTTCAGCTTTTTTCCCTAATACTATCACATAATAATTTACCTACATCATTAAAAATTTTTGTTCTTAGTTTCTAATGACGTTTTAACAACTTTTTTGTGACACACAATACAGCTTGGCCATTGGAAGTAGATAATTCAGTGGTTTTTAGTATATTCACAACTGAAAAACCACCATCACAATTAATTTTAGAACATTTTCATCACCCCAGATAGAAACTTCATACCTATGAACAAGCAGTCCTTTCGTTCTGTCTCTACCCAACCTTTCCTCAGGTTTCGAGCCCTGGGCAAACATTAATTGACTTTCTGTCTCTGGATTTACCTCTTCTGGATGTTTAATATAATGGAATCATAAAATACTTGGTCTTTTATGACTGGCTTCTTTTTTTTTAATTTTTTAAAGATTTTATTATTTATTTATTTGTTTGTTTGTTTATCTGAGAGAGATTGAGAATAAGTGGGGCAAAGGGCAGAGGAAGAAGCAGATTCCCTGCAGAGCAGGGAGCCAGATATAGAACTCAGTCCCAGGACTGAACATGACCTGAGCAAAAGGCAGATACTTAACCCACTGAGCCGTAGAGGTGCCACATGACTGGTTTCTCTTACTTGCATGTTTTCAAAGCTTATTTATGTGTGGAATGTATCCATACTTCATTTCTTTTAATTGTTAAATAATACTCTATTGTAGGGAAATAACCGCACTTTATTTCTCCATAGATCAGTTGATGGGTATTTGGATTATTTGCATTTATGGGTATATGAGTAGTGCTGCTATGAACATTTGTGTACAAGTTTTTGTGGAGATAAATGTTTACATTTCTCTTGGGTATATACCTTGGAGTGAAATATCTGGATCATATGGTAATTCTATGGAGTGAAATTTCTGGATCATATGAGGAACTGCCAAACTCTTTTCCTAATTGACTGCACACCATTTTACATAAACCCCAACAATGTAAGAAGGTTCCAATTTCTCTATCCTTGCCAATATTTATTTTTTATTCTTTAAAAATATTAAAATCATTCTAGTAAGCTGGTTTTGATTTGCATTTCCCTAAAGACTAGTGGTATTGAACTTTTTTTTTCCTGAGAGTGAAAGGTGGATGGAGGGGCAGAGGGAGAGAGAATCTTAAATGGACTTCACACCAAGTGTGGAGCCTGACTTCACAACCCTGAGATCATGACCTGAGCTGAAACCAAGAGTTGCCACTTAACTGACTGAGCCACCCAGGCATCGTGAACATTTTTTAAAATGTCTAGTTTTTTAAGTTGTTTTGTTCCTGAATTTATGGGGAAGTGTTATCTTACACTTTTAAGTAAGATGTTGGTTGTGGGTTTTTCTTAGATTCGTTTGATTAAGTTCCCTTCTATTCCTGCTGTGTTTCTTTTCATCAAAAAAGGGTGTAGAGTTTTGTCAGATGTTTTTATGCACATGTTGAAATAATAACATGGCTTTTTATTCTTTTAATATGTTTATCTTTTGCTAGGTTTGGCTTACTAATATTTTGCTGAGGATTTTGTTTCTATATTTGTGAGAGATACTGATTTCCAGTTTTCTTGTAATACCTTGGTCTAGTTCTGCTAATGGGGTACTATTGGCCTCATAGAATGAGTTCTGCCTATTCTTTTACTTGCAGGCATTTTACATTTTTTTGTTTTCCAAATCAGTGTCATCATTTAAGCTTCAATAGTCAACCACAATTTAGAAAAATCAGGAAAAAATGTCTATTATATTTACTCATAGTTTTACTCTTTTGTTGCTCTTCCTTTCTTCTTGATGTCCCAAGAGTCCTTCCTTTGTTATTTATTTTCTGATTCAGGAACTTCCTTTAGTCATTTTTTTAGAGTAAGTCTGTTGGTAATAAATTCTTTTTGTTTTGCTACCTCTTATAATATCTTGATTTCTTCATTCCTGAAGGATATTTTTGCCAGATATAAAATTCTAGATCAACAGTCCTTTAATTTCAGTACTTGAAAAATGTTATGCCACTTCTACAGGCCCTTGTGGTTTGGGATGAAAAACTCCTTGTCATTTGGATGTTTTTCTCTATAGGTAAGATGCCATTTGTCTCTCGCTGCTGTTAAGAATTTTTCTTTGCCTTTGGCTTTCAGAAGTTTGACTATGACATATCATACTGTGGAATTCTTTGAGTTTTTATTTGGAGTTTGCTCAGTTTCTTGAAAATGTCTGTGTTTTACCAAATTGGGGAAATTTTCAGCAGTTGTCTAAAAAATGCTTTTTCTGCCCCCTTCTTTTTCTTCTCCTTCTGGGACTTTAATGACATGGGTGCTAAGTCCTTTATTATAGTCCCACATTGCCTTGAGGCTCTGTTCATTTTCTTTTCAGTCCATTTTTTCTCTGTTGTTCAAATTGGCTTATTTCTTTTGTTCTGTCTTCAAGTTTACTGTTTATTTTCTCTGTATTCTTCATTCTTC
Organism: Mustela putorius furo; assembly: GCF_011764305.1. Classification (NCBI taxonomy): domain Eukaryota; kingdom Metazoa; phylum Chordata; class Mammalia; order Carnivora; family Mustelidae; genus Mustela; species Mustela putorius. The sequence goes on along the minus strand of NW_025422368.1, from coordinate 22,474,923 downwards.
TGTTGAGCTTATCTATTGAATTTTTCTTTTCTTTTTCTTTAATATTTTTTATTTTTCAATTCTGAAATTTCCATTTGGTTCTAATTTATAGCATCAATTTTTTCTATTTTTTATTTATTTCATGCATGTTCAAATTGTTGAAGTATTTTTATGATGAATGCCATAAAATCCTTGTCAGATAAATCCAACATCTGTGTTATCTCAATGTTGGCATCTGTTGCTTTTTTCTCATTCAAGTTGAGATTTTCCTGCTTTTTGGTATGACAAGTGACTTATGATTTTATCTTAGATGTTTAGAGTAATTTGTTTTGAGACTCTGGATGTTCTTTAAATCTTCTGGTTCAGAAGACTTTATTTGACACGATTGCTGAGAGGAAGTAGGTGAGAAACCACTTCCTTACTGTCAGATAGTAGTGGAAATCTAGATTCTTCCCTTGGCCTCTGTTGACATGCAGGAGGGCTGGAGGAGAGTCCTATAACTGAGATAGGTGGGCAAAGGAGTCAGCCTCCCCACTAGGCTACCAGTGATGTCACCCTGGCCTGAGGGAATGCAGGCCTCAATACTGTTCCCTACTTGGTCTCCACCAACACTACTGTGGGGAGGGGTGCCTTATTACCACTAAGTAGGAGTAACAGCCCACATGGCATCAACAGGTACCATTCTAATTGGAAGGTGAAGGGACACCTTTTTACCATCAGGTGGGGATTAAAGTCCAAGCTCCCCTGTGATCTTTATGGACACTGTAAGGGAGAAGGGCTTATAACTCTTAGGCAAAGATGAAAGTACTGGTTCTACTAGGAAAAAAGATGTTCCTAGTTACAGATCAGTAAGATCCATAATCCCCACTCAACCTTTGCTGATGGCATTGGAAGTGGAGGTACACATTTTTCTACCACCATTGGGATGGTGTCAGTAGAGGCTAGGTGGACTGCCACCCCACATAGTGGTATTGTTGGAGGCCAGGTAGAAAGAAGTAAAGAACCACCCCTCTCCCTCAGGACAGGTTGGTTTGGTAGGAGTGGTTATTGTCCAAATGTTTTCTCTTTCACTACACTGTTCTTTTCCTTTTCCTTTTGTTAGAGAGAAGTGGCTCTTCCTTCGGACTTCTTTGTTTGCTTGCACCTGTTGGCACTTATAAATTACTATTTCTCCAGGAAAAAAAAGAAAGAAAAAAAATTTAAAAAACCCAGGGAACTCACTGTCATGTCTTTTTTCAGGTCCTGAGCCATAAAGTCTTCTTATGTTTATTTTAGATATAATGTCTAGAGTTTTAGCTGTACTTCTTTTGTGCCAATCTTTGAGCCATAATTCGTAACTAGTGAATGTATAAACTGATTCTGACTTTTGGTATTACATATAATTCTTCAGTGAACATCTTTATAACTAAAACCATAGCATAAATAATTAGGAAGGAAACACTGACCTAAAGAATGTGTACATTTTTAAGGTTTTTGACATGTTTTGCTAAATGGCTTTTCAGGAAGAACGTACCCACATATACTTTCACCAGCAGTATGTAAAAATACTCATTTCAAAAGGTACCCTAGCCAATTGGACTTTATATTTTTTCCCAATTTTTAAAGTGCATGTTGGTATGAGAACTAAATTTTTACCATGGGTTTGAAAGATATGAAGGATTACCATCATTTATTGTAAAATAATTCACCCAAGGAAAGACATAACATAATAACATCACTTTTTTAATGCTTAGAAGTGTCAGGCACTCTGCTGAACATTTAATTTTATTTTCATAATAGTTTATGAGTTGAGTATTATTATCTCCATTTTTATGGGACTTGGAGAACTGAGGTAATTTGTCTAGGTCACATAATTAATAAGTGGTAGAATTGAGATGTAATCCAATTTTCCAGTTTTCTTTAGCTCCAAATCCCTTGCATGGATTCACTATGGGCCGCAATATTGATCTGATTTGCTTAAATGATTAATGGGCTCCTATTGTAATAAATGAAGAGCAGAATTAGAACATTTCCTCTATCAATATCAGCAGATGGCATATAGTAAAAAACCATTCTATATAGTAATCCCAATTTTAATATACAGCTATTAATCATTGGTATTGGAGAAAACCACCAAACGTCATATTTTTACCTTATTGCAGACTTTTAAAAAATTTAAAAATAAGGGCACCTGGGTGGCTCAGTCAGTTAAGCATCTGATTCTTGGTTTCAGCTCAGGTCATCACATCATGGGCCCTGAGATCAAGCTCTATGACCAAGGCTCTGTGCTCAGGGGGGACTCTGCTTCTTTCCTTTTCCTTTTCCCCCTGCTTGTGCTATCTCTGTCTCTTGGATAAACAAACAAACAAACAAATACATAAATAAATCATTAAAAAATCTTTCAAATTAGTATCTAGTTTTAAAATTGGTGAATGACTTTTTTTAATAACTGCGTTCTAGAAATAATGATCAAATATGGCAGAAAATGAACTGAGTTCTATCATACTGGGGTTTGGGTGGGATTGGCTGTGACTGGCTAATGCTTTATTAGTCTAGGGATTGATAAAAGATCTTGTGCTTTTTAAAATTTTTCACTGAAGGCTTTTAAAGATGGACATGATTACCATTAGAGCTCCTGCTATGATGACAGTGCTTTGAAATATTCAGAGGAATGAGACAGCAAGAAATTGCCTTTCCAATTTTATACAACAGTTTTATACAACAGTTACAGTTTCTCATTTTATACAACACTTACAACTTGAATCTGAGCCAAGGGAATTATCACAATTGCATAGGGTCAAATAGCAGGAAAACCAAGTTTTGTTCCTCACACCTAGACTGTCATGAGTGAACACCTGTGCAGAGTCTTAAGAATATGAAGAATATTATAAATTAGTGCAGGAGATCTTTATGTAAAGTGAACAGGTATGTGGAATTTCTATAAAAGAAATATTAGCTAATAATTTGGAAGTCTGGTTTGAGAATGTGTTGGTACATATACAAAGACAAATTGAACAAGCCTGAAAGTTTAAGGTCAGCTAATTTACCAGTTTATAAGTTGATCCTAAATAGGGAGAGATCAGTTGTTTCCAGTTGCTGTTCTATGGTATTATTTAAATAGCCCAGATTTTGCCTTTTTGTTACCTGTTAAAAGGTGTGGAAATGATGAAGACTTGTTAGGTATAATCAGGTTATAATGAAAATGATGAAATCCAATTTTAATGCCTGTTGTTAGTTATAATGGGATTTTGATAAAACACAAAGACTATTATATCTAAAGGATGAATATCATATTATTAATCAGAATTCTTGCTGCTGTTAATTTCTATTTTTATATTTAATTTTTGTTAATTAATGAACAGTGTATTTATTCAGAGAAAAGATAATACCTCACTAAATCACTTTTTCATACAAACAATAGAGAAAGAATATTTGACAATCAACTGTGGCAAATAGCACATATTCATTTGAGAGAATGTTTCAGGGAATTCTTTTGCCCACAGAATACTGAATCAAGTGTTTGCATATGTGTATATAATGTACATATTTATATATAAATATAATGTACTTATATATGAATTGTTTGTTCTCTGTCCTTCTGGAAATCATTAAACCTTTTCTCCAGTGTGGAAGACTATTATCTCCATTTCTTCATAAAATTATTAAAAAAAATTATATGAGTAACATTTCAGGTATCAGTTGCATGCTAGTATGACAGACACTGCAATCCATGTTTACTTTGGGATTAAGGTTAACTCAACCTTGATGAAATTTGTTGGAGATGAAGTTAGGAGATGTAGTCAAAGTATGAAAAATGCAAAAGAATCAGATTAAGTTTTGCTTCCTCAAAGAGATGAGATTTTATGTGTAAGAGCTAGAGTGATTTTCAATACATATTTGTTGCTGCACTCAAAACTGTAAATAAAATATTTATTATTGAAAAATAATGAATTAATGTAAAGTTTGGAGAAATTATATATACAATTAAAATAATTTATAGCATATTTAGTTGGCAGATCCTATCTGTCTATAGCTCATAATACTTATGTATGGTTAGGATACAAATATATTTTAACTTTGGAAAATAAGAAAATTTGACAGTAGACTTCAAGTTACATGTATTTTAACTACATTTGGGGAATAAAAATATTGGTGGGTATAGCTGTGCAATTAGCACATTTGCTTTTTATGCTATTGGGAAAATAGGGGAAATACTTGGAGAAAGTATTTACAACTTATATATTAGAATATGAACAGATTTATAAAAGAATATGAACAGATTTATAAGAGAAAAAACAATCTCATTGAAAATGGGGAAAAGATAGAATATGGAAAACAATTTAACCTTAATTGTAATCAATGAAACATAAATTCTAATAAGAATGAGATAGGTTATTTTATCCATTGAAATGGCCAAAAAAATGTATACTATCCAGAGGTGGTTGATAAGGTATGGGAACATAGGTACTGTTGATGGAAGTAGAAAATGGCATAGCTTTTTATTTTTATTTATTTATTTTTAAAATATTTTTATTTATTTATTTGACAGACAGAGATCACACATAGGCAGAGAGGCAGGCAGAGAGAGAGGAAGGGGGGCAGGCTCCCCGCTGAGCAGAGAGTCTGACTTGATCCCAGGACCCGGAGATCATGACCTGAGCCGAAGGCAGAGGCTTAACCCACTGAGCCACCCAGGTGCCCTGGTATAGCTTTTTAGAAAATAATTTGACAGTATATAAAAATTGTAAATATATATATCATTCAACATCACAAGGGCTTACAGAATTTATCCAAATATACATACACATGCACAAAGATATATGTATATGGATGTCCACTGCAGCCGTATTCATAAAACCAAAAAAGGTGATATCTAAATGTTCATTTATAGGGTAATGATGACAAAAATTATGGTTTATATGCTACTATGAATTCATTAATGAGGTAGCTTTATATTAGGGGACCGCATAATATACTGTTAAAACCAGGCTACTTTTGATCGTTAAAGAGAACACTTTAAATAATTAACCCAAGAAAATAGGGTAAGTCTAGATATATAACTGCTGAGCTCAGTATGTACTGATGTGGAAGAAAGTTTAAAACACACTACTATGTAAAGAAAGCACTTTCCAAAAAAATTACATATGTATATGTATGTATGTGTGTGTGAATATATATATTATAGTAATATATATCTATATTTTATCTATCTATCTATTCTTCTAAAACCAAAGCCCTGGGTGTGTATATTTGTGTAAATACATAGAAAAAACATAGAAAAATATGTATCAAACTACTAATATTTGTTACTTCTATGGAGGAGGATAGAACTGGGAGAAGGATGAAAATAAACTTACTCTTTTAAATTCTATACTAATTTTTTTTTACAAAGAGCAATCATTTACAGATCTACAAAATCAAATAATAAAAACCTTCCAAAAATTAAGACTATTAAAAAAATGTCTTTGGATGCCTCACCCAATAATTTAGTTTTGTTAATTATGATGATTATTTCAGCTGATATGGTCACCTTCGAGTGAGGACCCTAAAATGTCTAACCACAAAGCTGAAGGCAATAGAATTACTCTCAACAAAAAGTTTTCTCAATGGTAATGAACAATGAGCATTTTGTTCTTACCAGATAGAATAGAAAGCTGCAGTTATGAATAAGCACAGCTTTTATACTATGCTAAAGAATTTAACACATTGTCAAAGTCATTGTCATTGTCAAAGAGTGGTTATAAATTAATTATTATGAACCAAGTTCTAATTATGGTGTCTTATGTAAAATTCTGTGTTCATGGAAACAGTTCAGATTATATCTGACTTTGCTAATGGTTTCCTGATGGAAAAGACAATAACTCATTGCAAGGTTCTTTCCATGGTACTGATTTTGCTGGTCAGTCCATTAGGTCTTTGGAATAAACACTATGATTGACAGTTATGTTGAATCAACAGTTTATTCTACAATTTATTTGTTTCTACAATGCTCCTGGCATTGTTCTAGGCACTAGAGATGAAGAAAAACATTAAACATCCCTGCCCTCATGGAACTTACTTTCTAGTTGTGGAATAGTAGCAGATAGACATTACACAAGATAAGTAAAATATGAAGTCTATTAGATTGTGTTGAGTATTATGGAAAAATAAAAATAGCGAAAGAATGCTGAGTGAGAGAGATATTTTATTTTTAAATAAAGTGATAAGGTAAGTAAAAGACCCCAAGGCGGTGAGGGTGCAAGCCAGAAAGATAAGTGGGAAACAAGAGGAGCAAGTGCTCAATGCCCCAACCACATCTGCAGTCTTTGAGGAACAGCAAGAAGTCCAACATGGCTACCTCATAATGAGGGAGGGGGAAGAGTTGTAGACTTGAACTGAAGTCAGAGAGTCATGCTTCTGCTCTTGTAGAGTCTTGTGGATTAGTAAAAATCAGCAAAAAGTCAGTAAAGGACTGACTTTTACTGACAGCAAGATGGAAAGACATTGAAGGGTTCTGAGTAGGAGTGAAATGGTTTAACTTACATTTTAACGGGATCATTCTTCAAGCTCTTTCTTCTACCAAATGCTTTCATTCATTTAAGAAGCTGGATTACTAGGATTCTGGCTGATTATTAAATTCTTTTATAGCATGTACTTCCAGGTGAGAATTGGTAAAAAGTCTGTTATAAATGTACTTATATTTAGATATTAATCTCAAATACCTGCAAATGAAAATAACATAGACAATTTTTATCCAGTCCATGGAACAAGAAAGTCAATAGGTTTCAATCACATATACTTAAGTTCTAAGAAGAAATACCAAACAAAAAGCATGTTGTATAGAAATTGAGAGAGAGAGAAAATCTCTTAGATTCATTTCCTTTTTTCCCCATCTCTACTGCCCCAGCCTTGTTTAAGAACATCATTTCTTTCCTGGAGTATTGTGGTAATCTCCTCCCAACTGGTTAGAGTGCTTTCAGCTAAACTTCCCTTCCATCAATACCATAGTTCAGATGTCATTTCTTTTCTAAAATACAATAGCTTCCCCTAAATTGTTTTTCTGCCTGCATTCTTGTTCTGCCTTCAGTATATTTTCAATTGTGTTATCAGAGGACCTTTTCTATCATGGATATGATATTCTAACTAAATGTTTCAATGGCTATGTAGAAGGTTCAGGTTAAAGTCAAACTCCTAGGATGGCATGGAGACTTAGTGATCTTATCTAGTCCTGCCTACTTCTGTCACTTCTGTTTAGTCTGCTGACCTCATCTTATAATACCTATGTTCATCTTTAAAATACTACTTAAGTCTTGAATGTGCTGTGGTTTCCCTTGATTCCAGGCTATTTTGCAGATGCTACCTCTTTGCTTCACTTCTACTTGTTATTCAAGATTCAGTCCATGTGCTACCTCTTTGTGGGAAGTCAGAATTATCTGCCTTTTCTACTTGCAATCACAGTACATTTTGCAATTATTATGACCATTGATTTACTCTATAGGTTTATAAACTGTTTGAGAGTGGAGTCTGAGCATTATTTGCCTTTGTGTCTCTAATAACATATAGCATGTGATAAATAATTGATCTCTGAAGGAGATAAGGACAGTACGATGAAGGACAAAGTAAGGAGAGAAGATTGGTGTGTAATATAAACATGATCTCTGTCTTGGATCTTAGAGAAATGGAATAGAGATGCCAGTAATTGACTGATATTGGTGAGGCAAAAGAAACTGGGTCAGCATTCTCCCTTGCCTGGAGTTTATTAGTTACTAAAAAAATTTTTTTTTAGTAATTTTTTAGTATTTTGAAGTAGAACTTGAATGTTATAGTTCCTTTTAATAACATCGTCACTACTGTTTTTATTTTTTTATTTTTTTAAATTTTTTTATTTTTAAAGATTTTTATTTATTTATTGGACAGAGAGATCACAAGTAGGCAGAGAGGCAGGCAGAGAGAGAGAGGAGAAAGCAGGCTCCCCGCTGAGCAGAGAGCCCGATGTGGGGCTCGATCCCAGGACCCTGGGATCATGACCTGAGCCGAAGGCAGAGGCCCAACCCACTGAGCCACCCAGGCGCCCCTGTTTTTATTTTTTTATCTATTTATTTTTAAAAAATTATTTTTAATTAGCATATGATATATGATTTGCCCCAGGGGCACCATTCTGTGAATCATCAGGCTTACACATTTCATAGCACTCACCATAAAACATAACTTCCCCAATGTCCATAACCCAACCATTCTCTCCCTACCCCTTCACTGGCCAGCAACCCTCAGTTTGTTTTGTAAGATTAAGAGTCTCTTATGGATTTTCTCCCTCCCAATCCCATATTGTTTCATTTTTTCCTTCCCTACCCCATGACCCCCACCCTGCCTCTCAAATTCCTCATATCAGAGAGATATGATAATTGTCTCTCTCTGACTGACTTATTTCACTCAGCATAATACCCTCTAGGTCCATCCACATCATTGCAAATGGCAAGATTTCATTTCTTTTGATGGCTGCATAGTATCCTATTGTGTGTGCGTGTGTGTGTGTGTGTGTGTGTGTGTGTGTGTGTGTTTGTACACCACCTCTTCTTTATCCATTCATCTGTTGATATACATATAGGTTCTTTCCATAGTTTGGCTATTGTGAACATGGCTGCTATAAACATTCAGGTGCACATGCCCCTTCAGATCACTACATTTGTATCTTTAGGGTAAATACCCAGTAGTGCAATTGCTGTGTCATAGGGTAGCTTTATTTTCAACTTTTTGAGGAACATCCATGCTATTTTCTAGAGTGGCTGCACCAGCTTGCATTCCCACTAACAGTGTAGGAGGGTCCCCTTTTCTCTGCATCCTCGCCAACATCTGTCATTTCCTGACTGGTTAATTTTAGCCATTCTGACTGGTGTGAGGTGGCATCTCACTGTGGTTTTGATATGTATTTCCCTGATACTGAGTTATGTTGAACATTCTTTATGTGTCTGTTGGCCATCTGGATGTCTTCTTTGCAGAACTGTCTGTTCATGTCCTCTGCCCATTTCTTGATTGGATTCTTTGTTCTTTGGGTGTTGAGTTTGATAAGTTCTTTATAGATTTTGGATACTAGCTCTTTATCTGATATGTCATTTGCAAATATCTTCTCCCATTCTGTCTCTTGTCTTTTGGTTTTGTTGACTGTTTCCTTTGCTATGCAAAAGCTTTTGATCTTGATGAAATCCCAATAATTCATTTTTGCCCTTGCTTCCCTTACCTTTGGCTATTTGTCTAGGAAGAAGTTGCTGTGGCTGAGGTTGAACAGGTTGCTGCCTATGTGCTCCTCAAGGATTTTGATGGATTCCTGTTTCACATTGCGGTCTTTCATCCATTTTTAGCCTATTTTTGTGTGTGATATAAGGAAATGGTCCAGTTTCATTCTTCTGCATGTGGCTGTCCAATTTTCCCAACACCATTTGTTGAAGAGACTGTCATTTTTCCTTTGGACATTCTTTCCTACTTTGTCAAAGATTAGTTGACCATAAAATTGAGTGTCTGTTTCTGGGCTCTCTATTCTATCGTGAGCTATGTGTCTGCTTTTGTGCCAGTACCATACCGTCCTGATGATTACAACTTTGTAATAGAGCTTGAAGTCTGGAATTGTGATGCCACCAACTTTGGCTTTCTTTTTCAACATTCCTCTGGCTATTTGGGGTCTTTTCCGGTTCCATATAAATTTTAGGATTATTTGTTCCATTTCTTTGAATAAAGTCAATGGTATTTTGATAGGGATTGCATTAAATATGTAGATTGCTTTAGGTAGCATAGACATTTTTATAATATCTTTTCTTCCAATCCATGAGCATGGAATGTTTTTCCATTTCTTTGTGTCTTCCTCAATTTCTTTCATGAGTACTTTATAGTTCTCTGAGTACAGATTCTTTGCCCCTTTGGTTAGGTTTATTCCTAGGTATCTTTTGGTTTTGGTTGCAATTGTAAATGGGATCAACTCCATAATTTCTCTTTCTTCTGTCTTGTTGTTGGTGTATAGAAATGTAACTGATTTCTGTGCATTGATTTTATATCCTGACACTCTACTGAATTCCTGTATGAGTCCTAGGAGTTTTGGAGGGGAGTCTTTTGGGTTTTCCACATAAAGTATCATATAATCTTCAAAGAGTGAAAGTTTGACATCTTTGCTGATTTGGATGCCTTTAATTCCTTTTTGTTGTCTGACTGCCAAGGCTAGGACTTCTAGTACTATGTTGAATAGCAGTGGTGATAGTGCACATCCCTGCTGTCTTCTTGACCTTAGGGGAAAAGCTCTCATTTTTTCCCCATTGAGAATGATATTTGCTGTGGGTTTTTCATAGATGGCTTTGATGATGTTGAGGTATATTCCCTCTATCCCTACACTTTGAAGAGTTTTGATCAAGAAAGGTTGCTGTACTTTTACAAATGCTTTTTTAGCATCTATTGAGAGTATCATATGGTTCTTGTTCTTTCTTTTATTAATGTACTGCATCACATTGATTGATTTGGGAATGTTGAAACAACCTTGCAACCCAGGAATAAATCTCACTTGGTCGTGGTGAATAATCCTTTTAATGTACTGTTGGATCCTTTTGGCTAGTATTTTGGTGAGAATTTTCACATCTGTGTTCATCAAGGATATTAGTCTGTAATTCTCCTTTTAGATGGGGTCTTTGTCTGGTTTTGGGACCAAGGTACTGCTGGCCTCATAAAATGAGTTTGGAAGTTTTCCTTCCATTTTTATTTTTTGGAAGTTTGAGAAGGATAGGCATTAATTTTTCTTTAAATGTTTGGAAGAATTCCCCTGGGAACCTGTCTGGCCCTGGGCTTTTGTTTGTTGGTTATGGGTCTCTTCAGGTCTTCTATGTCATTCTGGTTCAGTTTTGGTAATTTATATGACTCTAGGAATGCATTCATTTCTTCCAGATTGTCGAACTCACTTGCATATAGTTTCTCATAATGTGTTATTATAATTGTTTGTATTTCTTTGGTGTTGTTTGTTGGTTGTGATCTTTCTTCTTTCATTCATGGTTTTTTGTTTGTTTGTTTGTTTGGGTCCTTTCTCTTTTCTTTTTGTTAAGTCTGGCCAGGGGTTTTTCAATCTTGTTAATTCTTTCAAGGAACCAGCTGACAGTTTTGTTGATTTGTTCTACTCTTCTTTTGGTTTCTATTTCATTGATTTCTGCTCTGATATTTATGATTTCTCTTCTCCTGCTGGGTTTAGGCTTTCTTTGCTATTCTTTCTCCAGTTCCTTTATGTGTAGGCTTAGGTTTTGTACTTGAGACCTTTCTAGTTTCTTGAGAAAGGCTTATATTGCTATATTCTGTCCTCTCAGGACTGCCTTTGCTGTGTCCCCAAGATTTTGAAGAGTTGGGTTTTCATTTTCATGTGTTTCCAAGAATTTTTTTTCAATTCTTCTTTAATTTCTTGGTTGATTCATTCATTCTCTTTAGGGTGCTCTTTAGCTTCCATGTATTTCAGTTCTTTCCAGCTTTCCTCTTGTGATTGAGTTCTAGCTTCATAGCATTGTGGTCTGAAAATATGCAGGAATCATCCCAATCTTTTGGTACCAGTTTAGACCTGATTTGTGACCCAGGATGTGATCTATTCTGGAGAATGTTCCATGTACACTAGAGAAGAATGTATATTCCATTGCTTTGAGATGGAATGTTCTGAATATATCTGTGATGTCCATCTCATCCAGTATGTCATTTAAAGTCTTTATTTCCTTGTTGATCTTTTGCTTGGATGATTTGTCAATTTCAGTGAGGGGTTGTTAAATCCGCTTCTATTATTGTATTATTGTCGATGTGTTTCTTTGATTGTGTCATTAATTGGTTTATGTAGTTGGCTGCTCCCATATTAGGGTCATAAATATTTAAAATTATTAGATCTTCTTGTTGGACAGACACTTTGAATATGATACAGTGTCCTTCCTCATGTCTTATTATAGTCTTTAGTGTAAAATCTATCTTATCGGCTATATGGAGTGCCAGCCCACCTTTCTTTGGATGTCCATTAGCATAGTGAATTGTTTTCCCCTCCCTCACTTTAAATCTAGAGGTGTCTTTGTATCTAAAATGAGTTTTTTGTAGACAGCAAATCGATGGGTCTTGTTTTTTTTTAATCCATTCTTATACCTTGTGTCTTTTGATTGGAGCACTTAGCCCATTTACATTCAAGGTAACTCTTGACAGATATGAATTTAGTGCCATTGTATTGCTTGTAAGGTAACTGTTACTGTACATTGTCTCTATTCCTTTCTGGTCTACTACTTTTAGGCTCTCTCTTTGCTTAGAGGACCCCTTTCAATATTTCCTGTAGGGCTGGTTTGGTGTTTGCAAATTCTTTTAATTTCTGCTTGTCCTGGAAGCTTTTTATCTCTCCTTCTATTTTCAGTGATAGCCTAGCTGGATATAATATTCTTGGCTGCATGTTTTTCTCATTTAGTGCTTTGGATATATCATGCCAGTTCTTTCTGGCCTGCAAGGTCTCTGTGGATAAGTCTGCTGCCAATCTAATATTTCTAGCATTGTATGTTACAGAGTTCATGTCCCAAGCTGCTTTCAGGATTTTCTCTTTGTCACTAAGATGTGTATGTTTTACTATTAGAAGACAGAGTGTGGACCTATTCTTATTGATTTTGAGGGGGTTTCTCTGTGCCTCCTGGATTTTGATGCTTGTTCCCTTTGCCATATTAGGGAACTTCTCTACTATAATTTGCTCCAATATACCTTCTGCCCCCTCTTATTTTTTTCTTTGAGATCCCATTTATTCTAATATTGTTTCATTTTATGGTATCACTTATTTCTTGAATTCTTCCCTCATGGTCCAGTAGTCTCTCTTTTGATCAGCTTCTTTATTCCCCAACATTTGGTCTTCTGTATCACTAATTCTCTGTTATTCCTCATTTATCCTAGCAGTAAGAGCCTCCATTTTTTATTGTACCTTATTAATAGCTTTTTTTTTATTTTGACTCGGTTAGATTTAAGTTCTTTTATTTCTCGAGAAAGGGATTCTCAAATATCTTCCATGCTTTTTTTGAGCCCAGCTAGCACCTTAATAGTCATCATTCTGAACTCTAGTTCTGACATTTCACCAGTGTTTTTATTGATTAGGTCCCTAGCCATCATTACTGGCTCCTGTTTTTTTTTTTTTTTTTTTTTTTTTTTTTTGTGGTGAGTTTTTCTGCCTGTCATTTTATCCAGAAAAGAATATATGAATGAGAGAATAAAATGCTAAAAGTGTGGCAGAGACCCCAGAAAAATATACACAAACCAAATTAGAAGAGACCCGAAACTGGGAGGTAGGGGGTGGGGTGGAGGGGTTTGATGGGAAAAAATTAAATATATATATATATATATATATATATATATTAGACTGGTGAATAGAACAGAGCCACCCACTTGATTTTGGGTGTATTCTGGTCTCTTAGAAGGAACTACCTTCCAAAATTTTAAAGAAGAAAAACTTATATATGTACAAAAATAATGATAAAAATGATAAAGGGATGGAATATGACTGTAAAGATGAAAATTAAAAATTGATTCCAAAAGAGGCATTGATAAGATAAATTGGTTAGAAGAAAACAAAAAGGGGAGAGAATGTGATCAGGCTGGAGACTAGAACAAAGCCATGTGCTATATTTAGGGTATATTTTGATCTATTAGAAGAAATTGTATCCCAAAATTTTAAAGAAAAAAAAACTATATGTATACAAAACATAAGGTTAAGTAAAATTAAGGGATAAAATATTACTATAACAATGATAATTTAAAAATACTTTTTAAAACAGGTGTTGTTAAGATAAAATTGTTAAATAATATTAAAAGTGGAAAGAGGAAAAGTTAAAAAAATACAATCAGAAAAAAAATAAAATTAAAAAATTTAACTTTTCTTGTCTAAAGGATCATGGGAAAAAAGTCATGAATTTTATGTTTTGCTTTCCCCTATCTCTGGAGTTCCGTAGTTCTTCTTGATTGGTGAACTTGGTCTTGGCTGGATGTTCTTGCTGATCTTCTGGGGGAGGGTCCTGTTGCAGTGATTTTCAAATGTCTTTGCCTGATGGGGAATTGCACTGCCCTTGTCATGGGCCAGGCTAGGCAATCTGCTTGGGTTTGCTCTAGAGAGCTTTTGTTCCTGAATGCATTCCGTAGAGCTCTGGAGGACGAGAATGAAAATGGTGGTCTCTTAATCCAACCTGTCAGAGCCAAGAGCTAGGGGCCCGCTCTTCAGTGCGCCCTCAGAGAAAAGCAGTCAATTCCTCCAATCCCCCTGTTCTCGGCCACACTCTGTGCTCACCTGGCTTGTGACTCAGCATTTCTATCTCTGGCACATGGCCCCATTTGGAGTCTCCAAACCCAGCAGATTCCTGCAGTGTGCTCCCCCACTACTCCTCCCAGAGGAGGAAAGGCGGGGGGTGTCTCTCCAGATCTGCAACTTGTGGAGTCGCTGCTGGAAGAGCAGTGGCCTGACTATGCCTTGGATAATGGTTTAAGGTAACCCCGGGCTGAGAGCCCAGTCCTCGGCTCTCTCTGTAGCCAGCTTCCCTGCTTTGATACCTGGGAACTCTGCTACACTCAGACATTCCTGGTGTTTCTGTGGCTCCTGAGACCACACTGTCCTCATGAGAGCTCCATCCCCACTTAGCCTCTGGAGCAATGTCCCTCAGGGGAGCAGACTTTTAAAAGGTCTGATTTTGTACTGTGCAGCTCCACTGCTTGTCAGGACCCGGCCCCTCCCCCCATGGTCTATCTTCCCATCACTTCGGATTCACTTCTTTCACACTTACCTTCCAGAAAGTAGTCTATTTTCTGTTCCTAGAATTGCTGCTCTTCTTCTCTTCGATCTCCTGTTGAGTTTGTAGGTGTTTGGAATGATTTGATAACTATCTAGCTGAACTCCTGGGACCTAATGATATTTCAGTCTGCTACTTCTCTGCCATCTTGCTTCCTCCATCACTAGTGTTTTAAATAAAGATTTCTAAAACACAGACACAAATCTGTTAAATCTACATTTTTATGTTTTTTCCCCCTTTTAATTCTAAAGTATATAAGGCATTGTAGTAGCCTATTCATAGGTTAGACTAAAGGAAGAATTGATAATCTAATAACTATTGCTACTACAATGAAGATCTTTTAGTCTCCCTAATATTCCATTGTAGGCTTGCAAAGGATACATGGGAAATTACTTAGTTAAATTTGTGATAGTTATGGAAAAGGGCATAGATTAAAAAATGCATTTATTTAATTTAACAAATATTTTACCAACTGCATGGACCAGGAGCTAATAATCTAGGTACTGGATACAATTTTAAATTAAAGTTGCAGCCCTAATCTAATTTGAATTAGAATGTCTTCAGTTTCCATTCTATAATGGAGCAGGTGGTAGAAATGATGTTAGACCAAAAAGATTCACCAGATTTGGTTTGCCCTTGAAAATGGCAGGGAAGTGAAAGAACTCTGAAAGCTTAGCTTTCTACCACATCCCTGGAAATTTTCCTGTACAGTCTGACCTGCAGGAAAGTTTAGCCCAGTTTCTCCCCTGTGGGAGTGCTTCCCTCATGAAATAGAGACCTATTTACTTTCAACACAACATTTTGCAATTATGCTTTGCCTAAGTTCCTTCTCTCATGGATAGTTTTTATGTCTCTGTGTTGGAATTTTCAGAAAGGCTTACCTTTTTTTTTTTTAAAGATTTTATTTATTTATTTGACAGAGAGAAATCACAAGTAGTCGGAGAGGCAGGCAGAGAGAGAGAGGGAAGCTGGCTCCCTGCTGAGCAGAGAGCCCGATGCGGGACTCGATCCCAGGACCCTGAGATCATGACCTGAGCCGAAGGCAGTGGCTTAACCCACTGAGCCACCAAGGCGCCCCCCTTTTTTTTCATCTTTATGAATTATGCCACTTTATAGTTACAACAAAAATTTGAAAAAATAGTGAAACCACTCCCAGGTAATACAGTGGCATATTGAGGACATATTACACTTCCTTCATTTATGTTGAATTCATTGAGAAACTTAAACCCTTAAATAGCCAATAACTTTTGCAAAAAAATTACAGGGTTAATTGAATTATCTGTTAATAGCAAAAAGGATTTTTTAAAAATTTTTTATTTTTTATAAACATATATTTTTATCCCCAGGGGTACAGGTCTGTGAATCACCAGGTTTACACACTTCACAGCACTCACCAAAGCACATACCCTCCCCAATGTCCATAATCCCACCCCCTTCTCCCAAACCCCCTCCCCCAGCAACCCTCAGTTTGTTTTGTGAGATTAAGAGTCACTTATGGTTTGTCTCCCTCCCAATCCCATCTTGTTTCATTTATTCTTCTCCTACCCACTTAAGCCCCCATGTTGCATCACCACTTCCTCATATCAGGGAGATCATATGATAGTTGTCTTTCTCTGCTTGATTTATTTCGCTAAGCATGATACGCTCTAGTTCCATCCATGTTGTCAAAATGGCAAGATTTCATTTCTTTTGATGGCTGCATAGTATTCCATTGTGTATATATACCACATCTTCTTGATCCATTCATCCGTTGATGGACATCTAGGATCTTTCCATAGTTTGGCTATTGTGGACATTGCTGCTATAAACATTCAGGTGCACTTGCCCCTTTGGATCACTACGTTTGTATCTTTAGGGTAAATGCCCAATAGTGCAATTGCTGGGTCATAGGGCAGTTCTATTTTCAACATTTTGAGGAACCTCCATGCTGTTTTCCAGAGTGGCTACACCAGCTTGCATTCCCACCACCAGTGTAGGAGGGTTCCCCTTTCTCCGCATCCTCGCCAGCATCTGTCATTTCCTGACTTGTTGATTTTAGACATTCTGACTGGTGTGAGGTGATATCTCATTGTGGTTTTGATTTGTATTTCCCTGATGCCGAGTGATATGGAGCACTTTTTCATGTGTCTGTTGGCCATCTGGATACCTTCTTTGCAGAAATGTCTGTTCATGTCCTCTGCCCATTTCGTGATTGGATTATTTATTCTTTGGGTGTTGAGTTTGCTAAGTTCTTTATAGATTCTGGACACTAGTCCTTTATCTGATATGTCGTTTGCAAATATATTCTCCCATTCTGTCAGTTGTCTTTTGATTTTGTTAACTGTTTCCTTTGCTGTGCAAAAGCTTTTGATCTTGATGAAATCCCAATAGTTCATTTTTGCCCTTGCTTCCCTTGCCTTTTGCGTTATTCCTAGGAAGATGTTGCTGCAGCTGAGGTCGAAGAGGTTGCTGCCTGTGTTCTCCTCAAGGATTTTGATGGATTCCTTTCTCACATTGAGGTCCTTCATCCATTTGGAGTCTATTTTTGTGTGTGGTGTAAGGAAATGGTCCAATTTCATTTTTCTGCATGTGGCTGTCCAATTTTCCCAGCACCATTTATTGAAGAGGCCGTCTTTTTCCATTGGACATTCTTTCCTGCTTTGTCGAAGATTAGTTGACCATAGAGTTGAGGGTCTATTTCTGGGCTCTCTATTCTGTTCCATTGATCTATGTGTCTGTTTTTGTGCCAGTACAATGCTGTCTTGATGATGACAGCTTTGTAATAGAGCTTGAAGTCCGGAATTGTGATGCCACCAACGTTGGCTTTCTTTTTCAATATCCCTTTGGCTATTCAAGGTCTTTTCTGGTTCCATATACATTTTAGAATTATTTGTTCCATTTCTTTGAAAAAGATGGATGGTACTTTGATAGGAATTGCGTTAAATGTGTAGATTGCTTTAGGTAGCATAGACATTTTCACAATATTTATTCTTCCAATCCAGGAGCATGGAACATTTTTCCATTTCTTTGTGTCTTCCTCAATTTCTTTCATGAGTACTTTATAGTTTTCTGAGTATAGATTCTGTGCCTCTTTGGTTAGGTTTATTCCTAGGTATCTTATGGTTTTGGGTACAATTGTAAATGGGATTGACTCCTTAATTTCTCTTTCTTCTGTCTTGCTGTTGGTGTAGAGAAATGCAACCGATTTCTGTGCATTGATTTTATATCCTGACACTTTACTGAATTCCTCTATAAGTTCTAGCAGTTTTAGGGTGGGTTCTTTTGGGTTTTCCACATATAGTATCATATCATCTGCGAAGAGTGATAATTTGACTTCTTCTTTGCTGATTTGGATGCCTTTAATTTCCTTTTGTTGTCTGACTGCTGAGGCTAGGACCTCTAGTACTATGTTGAATAGCAGTGGTGATAATGGACATCCCTGCCGTGTTCCTGACCTTAGCGGAAAAGCTTTCAGTTTTTCTCCATTGAGAATGATATTTGCGGTGGGTTTTTCATAGATGGCTTTGATGATATTGAGGTATGTGCCCTCTACCCCTACACTTTGAAGAATTTTGATCAGGAAGGGATGCTGTACTTTGTCAAATGCTTTTTCAGCATCTATTGAGAGTATCATATGGTTCTTGTTCTTTCTTTTATTGATGTGTTGTATCACATTGACTGATTTGCGGATGTTGAACCAACCTTGCAGCCCTGGAATAAATCCCACTTGGTCGTGGTGAATAATCCTTTTAATGTACTGTTGAATCCTATTGGCTAGTATTTTGTTGAGTATTTTCGCATCTGTGTTCATCAAGGATATTGGTCTATAGCTCTCTTTTTTGATGGCATCCTTGTCTGGTTTGGGGATCAAGGTGATGCCTGCCTCATAAAATGAGTTTGGAAGTTTTCCTTCCATTTCTCTTTTTTGGAATAGTTTCAGGAGAATAGGAATTAGTTCTTCTTTAAATGTTTGGTAGAATTCCCCCGGGAAGCCGTCTGGCCCTGGGCTTTTGTTTGTTTGGAGATTTTTAATGACTGTTTCAATCTCCTTACTGGTTATGGGTCTGTTCAGACTTTCTATTTCTTCCTGGTTCAGTTGTGGTAGTTTATATGTTTCTAGGAATGCATCCATTTCTTCCAGATTGTCAAATTTGTTGGCATAGAGTTGCTCATAGTATGTTCTTATAATAGTTTGTAATTCTTTGGTGTTAGTTGTGATCTCTCCTCTTTCATTCATGATTTTATTTATTTGGGTCCTTTTTCTTTTCTTTTTGATAAGTCTGGCCAGGGGTTTATCAATTTTATTAATTCTTTCAAATAACCAGCTCCTAGTTTCGTTGATTTTCTCTATCTATTGTCTTTTTGGTTTCTATTTCATTGTTTTCTGCTCTGATCTTTATGATTTCTCTTCTCCTGCTTGACTTAGGGTTTCTTTCTTGTTCTTTCTCCAGCTCCTTTAGGTGTAGGGTTATGTTGTGTACCTGAGACCTTTCTTGTTTCTTGAGAAAGGCTTGTACCGCTATGTATTTTCCTCTCAGGACTAAATGATTTTTTTTAAGATTTTATTTATTTATTTGACAGACAGAGAGTACAAGTAGGCAGAGAGGCAGGCAGAGATGCAGGCAGAGAGAGAGGAAGGGAAGCAGTCTTCCTGCTGAGCAGAGAGCCTGATGTGGGACTTGATCCCAGAAACCTGAGATCATAACCTGAGCCGAAGGCAGCAGCTTAACCCACTGAGCCACCCAGGCGCCCCCCAAAATGATTTGTTGAAGGGACAGTTTTTTCTTTTCTGCTTTCTTACAGATTGATTGACCATATAATTATGAGTTTAATTCTGGATTTTCTATTCTGTTCTATTGATATATGAGTCTGTTATTGTGTCAGTACCATACTGTTTTGATTACTACAGCTTTGCAGTATAACTTGACATGTGGAATTGTGATGCCTCTAGCTTTGCTTTTCTTTTTTAAGATTGCCTTGGTTATTTTTGGTCTTTTGTGGTTCCGTATAAAATGGGAAATTTTGGAAAAATGCTTTTGGTATTTTGATAAGGATTGCATTAAATGTATGGATTGCTTTGGGTAGTATAGACATTTTAACAATATTTATTCTTCCAATCCATGAGCATGGGATTTCTTTATCTTTTTTTTATGTCATCTTCAATTTCTTTCATCTATTTTTTTTATATGCATCAGTGTTTTATGGTTTTCAGAATATGGGTATGTCTCCTCCATTCCCAGCTATTTTACTCTTTTGGGTGCAATTGTAAATGGGATCATTTTCTTAATTTCTCTCTCTGCTTCTTCATTATTAGTGTATAGAAATGCAACAGATTTCTGCACATTGATTTTTATATTCTGTGACTTCACTGAATTCATGTATCAGTTCTAATAGTTTTTTGGTGGAGACTTTCAGGTTTTCTATACAAAGTATCATATCATCTGCAAATAGTGAAGCTTTACTTATTCCTTGCTGATTTCGATTCCTTTTAATGCTTTTTGTTTTCTGAATACTGTGGCTAGGACTTTCGGTGCTATGTTGAATAAAAGTGGTGGGAGTGGACATTCTTATCTTGTTCCTGACCTTAGGGGGAGAGCTCTGTTTTTCCCATTGAGTATGATGTTCACTGTGGGTTTCTTATACATAGCCCTTTTTATGTTGAAGCATGTTCCCTCTAAACCTTCTTTGATGAGGGCTTTTGTCATAAATGGATATTGTACTTTGTCAAAAGCTTTTCTGCATCTATTGGATTTTATTTTATCTTTTCTCTTATACATAAGATGTATCACACTGATTTGCAAATCATATTGTGGTGAATGGTTTTTTAACGTATTGTTAGATTCAGTTTGCTAGTACTTTGTTGAGGATTTTTGCATCTATGTTCATCAGAAATACTGGCTTATAGGACTCTTTTTTTGTGGTGTCTATCTGGTTTTGTTATCGGGTGATACTGGCCTAACAGAATGAATTTGGAACTTTTCCTTCCGCTATTTTATCGAGTAGTTTGGGAAGAATAGGTATTAACTCTTCTTTAAATGTCTAGTAGAGTTTTCTTGTGAAGCCATCTGGTCCTGGACTTTTGTTTGTAGGGAATTTTTTGATTACTGATTCAATCTCCTTGCTGGTAATCAGTCTGTTCAAATTTTCTATTTCCTCCTGCTTCAATATTGGTAAGTTACATTTCTAGGAATTTATCCACTTCTTCCAGGTTGTTCAACTTGCTGGCATACGTTTTTCATAATATCTTTTATAATTGTATTTCTGAGATGTTGGTTGTTTTATCTCCCCTTTCATTTGTTATTTTATCCGAGTGTACTCTTTCTTTTTGATGAGTGTTAGTAGAAGTTTATCAATTTTGTTGACCTTTTCAGAGAAGCAGCTCCTGGTTTCCTTGATTTGTTCTGTTTTTATTAGTTTCTCTATCATTTATTTCTGCTCTAATCTTTATTATTTCCTTCCTTTCACTGGTTTTGGATTTTGTTGGTTGTTCTTTTTCTAGCTCATTTACAATTAAGGTTAAGTTGTTTATATGAGATTTTCCTTGCTTATTGAGGCAGGCCTCTATTGTTATATATACACTTCCCTTGTAGAACTGCTTTTGCTGTATTCCAAAGATTTTGGACTGTTGTGTTTTCATTTTCATTTGTTTCCATATACTTAAAAAAATTTTTTAAAAAGATTTTATTTATTTATTTGTCAGAGAGAGAGAGAGAGAGAAAGAGAAAGAGATAGCATAAGCAGGGGGAGGGGCAGAGGGAGAAGGAGAAGCAGCCTCCCCACTGAGCAAGGAGCCCAATGTGGGACTCAATCCCAGGCCCCTGGGATTATGACCTGGGCCAAAGGCAGATGCTTAACCAACTGAGCCATCCAGGCATCCCTGTTTCTATATACCTTTTGATTTCATCTTTGATTTCTTGGTTGATCCATTTGTTGTTTATTAACATGTTATTTCAGCTCTATGTATTTCCGGATTTTTTCTTGCCTTGACTTCTAATTTTGTAGAGATTTGGTCAGAAAAGATGCATGGTATGACTTTGGTCTTCTTGAATTCGTGGAGGCTTGTTTTGTGTCCTGATATGTGATCTGTTCTGGACAATGTTCTATGTGCACTTGAAAAGAATATGTATTCTGCTGTTTTAGGATGCAAAGTTCTGAAAATATCTGTTAAATCTATCCTGTCCAGTGTGTCATTCAAAGCCACTCTTTCCCTGTTGCTATTTTGTTTGGATGATTTAACCATTGACATACATGGAGTGTTAAAGTCCCCTCCTATTATTGTATTATCATCGATTAGTTCCTTTATGTTTCTTATTAACTGTCTTATGTATTTAGATGCTCCCATGTTGGGTGCATAAATATTTATAATTGTTATATCTTCTTGTTGGATTGTCCCCTTTATGATTATATAATGTCCTTGTCTGTCTCTTGCTACAGTCTTTGTTTTAAAGCTTATTTTGCTCAGTATTAAGTATTGCTATTCTGGCTTTCTTTTGACATCCATTTGTATGGTGTTTCTCTATCCCCTCACTTTCAATCTTCAGTTGTCTTTTGATCTAAAATGATTCTCTTATAGGCAACATATAGATGAGTCTTGTCTTTTCATCCATTCTGTAACCGTATGTCTTTTGACTGGAATATTTAGTCCATTTACATTTAAAGTAATTTTTTTTAAATTTTAAATTTCTATTTAACGTATTATTAGCCCCAGGGGTACAGGTCTGTTAATCACCAGGTTTCAAAGTAATTATTGATAGCTATGTGTTTATTGTCATTTTTTACTTGTTTTGTGATTGTTGCTATAGTTTTTCTCTGATCCTTTCTTACCTTTCTCTCTTTCATGGTTTGTGGTTTTTCTTTAGTGATATACTTGGATTTCTTCTCTTTATTTTTTGCATATTTATAAGTGGTTTTTGATTTGTGGTTACCATTAGGCTTGTATATAATATCTTCTCCATATAGTAGTCTATATTAAGTTGATGGTTACTTGAGTTTGAGCCCCATGTTTTGGATACATACATAAATACTTATTTCAATGCTTTTGTATTATATACTTTTTATACTGTCACTTTTGGTCTTTCCTTTCTACGCAAAGTGTCTCCTTTACTATTTCTTGAAGGGTTCATTTATTGGTCATGAACACTTTTAGTTTTTGATTGTCTGAGGAATCCTTTATCTCTGATTCTGTTCTGAATGACAGCCTTGCTGTGTAGAATATTCTTAGCTGAAGAGTTTTCCCTTTCAACAGTTTGAATATATCATGCCACTCCTTCTGGCCTGCAGTGTTTCTGCTGAAAACCCTGCTGATAGCCTTATGAGGTTTCCCTTGGGAATCTACTTTTTTCTTGATGCTTTTCTTTCTTTCTTTTTTTTTCTTTATCACCATTTTTTGCCATTTTGATTACTATGTGTCTTGGTGTGGAACTCCTTTGGTTGATTTTGTTGGGGCAATCTCTGTGTCTCCTGGATCTGTATATCAATTTCCTTCCTCAGGTAGGGAAATTCCCAGCTTTTATTTCTTCAAATAAATTATCTGCCCCCCTTTCTCTCTCTTCTCCTTCTGGGATCCTTACAATGAGAATATTATTATGCTTGATGGCATCACTGTGTTTCCTAAGTGTGTTCTTATTTTGCACAATTCAGTGTTTTTTTTTTCATTTTCTCAGCTTAATTACTTTCCATACTGTGTCTTCTAGTTCATTATTTTATTCCTCTGATTTTCCCAGCCTGCTATTTATTCCATCAAGTGTATTCTTAACTTCATTTATTGTATTCTTCATCTCTGATTGGTTCTTTTTTTATCTCTGTCTTAAAGATCTTACTGATGTCTTCCATTTTTTTCTCAAGTCCAGTGCCTATCTTTATGATCATTATTTTAAATTTTCCAACAGACATGCTATTTATATCTGTTTTGCTTAGGTCTCTTGCTCTGGTTTTGTCCTGTTCTTTATTTTGTGACATATTCTTTTATGAAATTCTGCCAAAATCTCTGTGTCTGTTTTCTCTGTTTTAGGAATGTCAGTTTTATCTCTTTCTCTTGAAAGTAGTGGGCAGGAGGTGCACTTTTAACTAGATGGCATTGGTCCTCCTCCACTGGGACAGGCAGCTGCTGTGGAGATGAGGCAGGCAAGGGGCTGTTCCACAGAGCTTGCTGGCAGGTGTACAATTTTAGCATAGTGTTGTGCATGCTTTGAGGAAGGCAAGAAACAGAGGGTAAGGTTTGCATAGGTATTCTGTGGGAGGGAGGGGATCCACAACACTGGGGCTGAGGCAAGTCTGGCTGGGGGTGGGGACTGGGTGTGGTGTAAGCAAGTTATGTTGTGAGTGCTAACTCTGCACTGGTTCCTGCAAGTGACTGTGTGTTTCAAATGAGGGTTGCCTGGGTGGCTCAGTGGGTTAAGCCTCTGCTTTGTGCTCCAGTCATGATCCCGGTGGGATCGAGCCCTGCGTTGGGCTCTCTGCTTGGTGGGGAGCCTCCTTCCCCCTCTCTCTCTGCCAGGCTCTCTGCCTACTTGTGATATCTCTCTCTCTGTCAAATAAATGGATGAAATATATATATATATATATATACACACACACAAATAAAATGAGGGGCAAGGGAGGGAAATGGTACCTGCCAGTTCCTTTGTTTCCAGAGAAGCCGCTCAGTGAACTCTGAGATTAGGAACTAATTCTTTTCTCCTATAAGCCTCTGGTCTTTCAAACTGCTTCTTCTAAGCTCTATCTCTGAGGGCTCTTTGCTGTGTAGTCTCTTTAAGGACAGGGACTCAGCTTCCTATTGCTGTTGGGCCCTCACAGAGCAGAACCTGCTAATTTTGAGAGTTTCAGGCTTTAAGCATTGGTTGTAAGCACTCACAAAATTCAGACCATTTGATTTTCAAAGACGAATGCTTGTGGAATTTTGCTTCCCTTTGCATGCTCCCCAATGTGATAGTCTGTTTCTCATGATAGTCTGTTTCTCTCCCTTCTTTGTGTCCATAGCTTCCATCCTTCAGTGTTCAGACCCACAACGTTTAGTTTCTATGGAGTCCTTACCCTTTCTACCCTCTTCTATGTGGTCTCTTCCCTATATTTAGTTGTGGATTTTTTTTTGGCCCATCTTTGGTCCTCTTCTGTGTTGTTTGCTCTGGTGAGAGTGTTATATATTTGTATCTGTGGGATGAGGTGAGTTTAGGGCCCTCCTACTCCATCATCTTCCCTGGAAGTTATGTGGTTTTTCTATTACTATTCTATTTCTATTACTAATGTTTTCTATTACTATATATTTTTCCTTTATTAGCCTGCTAAGACATAAATGGATTAAAAATTGTTCCAAATTTTATCTATTATTTGAAAGAGTATTTAAGAGAAGATGCCCTGCTTGTTTACATCTAATTAACTTCTCAATCCATATCAAACTTTGCTTTAACAATTTGCTTTAACAATTTCCCATGCTTAAGTTTCATTCATCTTCACTTTGGGGCTCAGACTGATAGTTCTCATAGCTTAGGAGGGCTCCCCTGCTTGAATAGCTTATAGCTACCTCAAAATCTATATGTATACAGTTGAGTTCATTCTCATCAGTCTAACACCCAAACCTGTTCCCATTTCATGCTCCCTCATTCCAGACTTCACCATCTATCAGTCTACCCCTTATCAAACTTAGTCTTTCTGGAATCCTACCTTTCTCTGATTCCTCATATCCTCATGGTCAGAAAACCTTATAAACTCTAACTCTAGACTATCTCCCTATTCTGTATTCACCTGTTCATTACTACTGATGTTTCTTTAGTTTAGGTTTTACATGTGTATTCATACCTCTGTGCTTTTGCACAAAATCCTCTGCCTGCCTGTATGCACTTTTTTGCCTTACCTGCCTGACATATTCCTACTTACTTCTAGAATTCCAGATTTTCTCTTTTCTAAAGCTTTCCTACTTGCTTCTACTACTTGGCTACCTACCAGATTTAGTTACTTTGTCCTCACTGATCCTATCTTTTGTAACATGCTCTTATGTAATACTAACCAGTTTAAATTATAGACATTATTGCTATACAATAATAAGTTACTATAAAATTTAATAATTTTTAATAACTCCAGCCCTTGGCACTAAATAAATATTTGTTAGATAAAGTAATGGATTAATTAACAAATCTGGCAAATTAACAAATTGTTCATTCTTGAACAGAAAAAAGACACTAACAAAAGATTAGGAAAGTATCTTCAGGGACTCTGAAATTTTAAGCAGGAAACTGGTGGACTATAGGTCATGTTTCCATGGTTTCTTTTTCATTGGAGTAGAACATTTGGGAGATAGGGGAATCTCTGGGAAGGGAACTACTAACAGTGCAGTTAGTGTTAGTGAAATGGCTTAGATACCTGGACCATGACTTAATATCCTGGAATGATAGGCTCTTGGGTGACTTGAGTATTCCAAATGGGGAAGAACAAATGTGTTTTTCCAGAGGTCAGCTGACTTGTTCAAGAGGGCTCTACACTGAAAATGTAAAGAAAGCAAAGCAAACTCCAAGATAAAGTCATGATGCTGATTTCACTGGAGAAAAACAGGACATGAAATGAAAAATAAGACTGAAGGAACTTCTCAGTGACTCATATGAGAAAATAATTAGAAGACACTGGAAGTATTGCTTAAAATTCAAAATACCACAACAAATGTAAAACACGGCTTGTAAATACAATGAATGGACATTGCAACATGTATGTAGACATATAAGCTGCAGGGAAATGCCTAGACTTGTTAGAAGTATTTTCA
Organism: Mustela putorius furo; assembly: GCF_011764305.1. Taxonomy (NCBI): domain Eukaryota; kingdom Metazoa; phylum Chordata; class Mammalia; order Carnivora; family Mustelidae; genus Mustela; species Mustela putorius. The sequence continues at coordinate 22,448,469 of NW_025422368.1, read as the reverse complement.
TGAAATAGCTTATCTCGTGCACCAAATAAATAAGTAATAACTAAAAATCTAATAAGAGGAAAGATTTAACAATACTGTATATCAAGAAGATACACCTCTAAGGAAATCCACCAAATATATACCTTAGAAATGAATAAATGAGAAAGAAATGTGTTGAACTGAACTGACCTTAGAGAGGAAACAGATGATGTCTTCTTGATATATTTTACAAAACTGGCACAGAATCAAGATATAGTAGTAATGGGGACATAATCTGGCCATCTGCTGGAAGCCTTAGTCAGCAAAACACAGAGCATTTGACAAGTTCTTGATCTGCTTGATGAATATTCTGTCTCCCATGAGGGAGAAGGAAAATTTCAAAACATCCTAGAAATGACAAAATTAGTATGCTAACATTTTGTATTTTTATAAAAGGAAAAAAAAAGAATGTATATGATTATGTGTTTGATGTGTTTTTATATTCATTTAAAAAATTATTCAAGGACACAGAAAGAACTGGTAACATTGGTTGCCTCTGGGAAAAAAGGGCTGGCAGCTAGGGAGCAGGGTTAGCAAAGATACTTTTCACTGATTTACCTTAAAAATTCTGGAGTATAGAATTATATTGCTGTTCCAAAAGGTAAATTGAAATAAAGGTAAAAGACCAAGAAGGAGGAGGAGGAGGAGTGTTAGGATTAGGAGAGGAAGGGGAGGAGGAGGAAGACAGAATGCGGAGGAGGAAGAGGAAGAAGAAGAGGAGGGAGAAGAAGAAGTCTGTCCAAAACAACATTCTTGCTGGATAATGGGGAAGGATCCTTTTAAGATATACAACATTTTGCATAAGCCTTTATTAAAGTATTTATATTGTATTGCAATAATATAATATGGAGTAGATCTCTTAAGCACCCTTGGCAGATTAACCAGAGCATTCCCTGCTGTCTGAGTGATGTCTCTGAGATGTAGTGATAGATATCCAAGGTGCACTAACTGCTCCCAGCTGAAAGGTCTCCATTTCTTGTTTGCATCTCTTTGCTTCCCTCCCCTGGGGTGCACTTAGCAAGAGTCTCAAACCTGATTATGTTAATTATACTTCATATTTTAAAACAAGTAATTTAATTAAACAAACTGATGAAATATTGCGTGTGGAATGAAAGATGGGTTTTGTTTTGTTTTGTTTTGTTTTTTGAAAAGATTTTTTTTTTTCCTTTGGAAAGACTATAAAAATGAAATGCTAAAACAAGTGCTATCAGAATAAGTATGAGCAAGACTGGGAAAAAAATCACAAAAATCTCAATGGTTTGGTACAGATACTTCTATAGTGTTGTAACATTCTTACTCTGTTTAAGCAAATTGAACTAGAAATTATAGATGATGTGTTGTGGCTCTGCAAGAAAGGGCATGCAAAATTCCAATAAGCAATGGAAGAAAAGACCTTGACCCTATAACTAAAGTTTGGTGAGTTAGTAAATATTTAAAGGTTTAAAGTGAAAATTATACACTTTAGTTATTTATGTTATGATTCTCCACTTTAATAGTATTTTTTATTTTTTTGTTTGTTTAACCAACTGGCCTTATCTTGTGTTAAGCATGTGTAAACTTCCATAGAAGATGGGCCATATCTTGTTCATCTTTGTAACACCTGTGCAACATATGGATCTTAGAACATAGCGGATGGTCAGTAAATATTTGTTGAATAACTAGTATATAAACAGAGTTGGAAGTAGCATATATATTTGCCAAGTCCCGATAATGTGGAGCCTCTAGGCTTGTCAATAAAACTTAAGGGTAGATTAAAAATGGTGCTGGCCAGACTGAATTCAAGTGCTAGGTGAAAAGAAAAGAATATCCAGATTAATATAAGGAGATGGAAAATCTTATCTTTGGTCAGTATAAGAACTAGAATATGAAGAAAATTTAGAATCAAAGCCAACAGAAAATGACAAAGAAAAGGAGGAAAATAATCAATGTATTGGGAGTTCCAGGCAAGAGTAAGTTCATTTGAAATGTTACAGCATACCTCTTTCAACATTTCTCTCCTGCGCTTTAAGACAAAATAGTCAGAGTGAGATTTCAACAGAAGAAATTCTGGAAACTTAAGCTAGACCTAATTCTATAGGATTTTGTTGGTAAGAGGGAAGTGAAAGATTTCTTGGGATTAAATAAGTAAGTCATTTTAGAGTTGGTGATAACCAGGGAGGGGGAATTTCTAAAGTGTGTTATATGGAATACGAGATCGTGACTATTACATTCTCTGTACTACATACAGTACATTTCCATGTTTACTTATTTGTCCTTTATTTTGTCTCTCCTTCTGAAGAGCAATCTCCAAGACAGAACTGGATCTTCTGGCATGTCTTGCACATATTAGGTGCCTCTGAAATATTTGTTAAATGAAGGTCTGGTGAACAATGTGGAGAGGCAGGAACCTGACAGCTCTGAAAACAGCAGGGGAAGTGTTCTCAGACAGAATTACAGATTAAAAAATCACTGTAAAACAGGAGGAGGCATCGAGTACCTAAACCACCACCACCAAATACGGTGTTTTTACTTGTAAACTGAAAATGAAATGAGCTCTATTTAACTCACTACAAGGCACTGTGGTAGAGAAGGAAGAGTCAAGTCTGGATGCCTGGGAGAGTAGTGGTGACATTATTAGGAACAGAAGACCTCTCTCTATGGAAGGTGAAAAATGGTTATTACTTACTTTTATAGAAATTTGTGTCTAATTTGGTTTATAGGAAAAAAAGTTCACTAGCTGGTGAACAGTTTCAATAATATTAAAATAGGATTTATGAGACCATTTTATAGTAACTGTAGGAGTTACTAAATCATTGCTCTCCAAATCACTCAAAAGACAGAATCATTATGCAATCATCTACCTATTCTTAATCAAAGAGATCGTGTTCATATTATAATCTTTCTTAAACATGACTAGATTGTGAAACTAAGGAACAAAAGAAAGAGAAAGGGGTATTTGGTGCCTTTGCATACATAATTCCGCAAAGAGCAATGGCTCTCAATTTGCTAGGATCACTCTGAGAATTTTAAGGAACAAAGCGATGACAATCCACACCCCAGGCCAATTAACTTGAATCTCTGGGAGTGGGGCCCTAGCATCAGAAGGTTTTAAATGCTTCCCAGGTGAGTCTAATGGATGGGACAGCTGAGGACAATGAAACCAAGGCATATTTTGGAGGGGAGAGAGGAGACTAGTCTCTTGTGAGAGTCAGACTAAACTGTAGTGAGAAGCTGGAACTGAAATTCACACCCGTGGTTTCAAATCAGAATGCTCTAAATATGACATTGTATGTGGAATTCTAACAAAATATTATACTTTTTTTTCCATTAAGGACTCAATGTACTAATCTGGAAATTGGTTAAAGGAAGTAAACCCTTTAGAAAGAATAAGAATTGGCCATTAGAGACAGAATGTCATTATGCATTAGAAATGATTATTGTATACCCAGGCAACATTTTTTTTCAATCTTTCTGAAGTAAAGATTGTGAGCTGCTGAAATAGTTTGTCAGGTGAGGTTGTGAAAATTATTTCTCTACAGATATTTGAAATTAAAGTCGTGTTACATTTTTTTTGTGATGTTTAAATGGAGTTCTGTCTACGGGAAGGGAAACAGACTAGAGGACATAGAGAAATTATTTTCAAACCAGAGGGTTTATTTATTTTACTTTTAATCTATGATTAACCTTTGCTGAAGGACTCTTGAAGTCAGTTTGATAGTGTCTTGCACTGCAACCACATGTTCCATTTTTAGAAGGATGGCCAACTGGCTACGGGGCTGCCCAGTGTGGGTGTGGACAGATGCCCATTCCCTGCCTGCTGTGATAGTGTGGCTGACTTCATTAAAGGGACACTCTGTTTTCTTATTCAGCTCTTCTCCCTTGTCAGTCAGCTTTCACAACACCATCACCAGTCTCTGGGCCACTATTTTACCCCTACTTTAGAGTGGATACTTTATTTTGTGCCAGGAACTCATAATACTCCTACACTATAGATAGTATTAGTATGTTCACTTTCTGGATAAGGAAAGAGGGTGATGGAAATGCAAGACAGTTTTCCCCAGTCACTCAGCTCATGAGTGGTAAAGGTACTTGGACCTTAGGTCAATTTAATTAAGAAGTCCAGGCTCTTAAGCACTATATTTGCTCCTTCATCCTTTTACTGTGGATGAATACCTAGGTAATACTTTGGGCTACTGCCCACTAGAGTCAGATCCTGTTTACCGGGTCTCTAAAACAGAACACTTCCGTGTTTTCTTACTCCTTACTACATGGATCACTTCTCATGACCACGGATAATACACCCAGGATATGTGGCATCTAGGGAAATTTCACCAAAGGGAAAAATGGGATAAGTGTGAAAATCAAGCATGGCCTGGTGCCCATATCCTTTGGCTTTGCTCTAAGGGCCTTTCCAATGGTGCATTGGTCTCTCTCAGCAATAATCTCTGCTTATTGCTTGGAAAGGAAGGTAGGGTCACCTTCTGATTCTCATTAGGCTTTCCTTCATGGAATGGAGCTGAACACTTGTGTAAAGATTTTTCCCATATTATAAAAGACTGATGAATCACAGAACTTTACCCCTGAAACAAATAATAAAAAAAAATTAAAAAACAAAAGATTTTTTTCCATAACAAAGCCCTGAGAGCCTTATCCATAATCAGATCAGGTCTTCCTACAATTTTTATAACCAAATATTAAATATATATATATATATATGTATATACATACATATATATTTAAAGGCATAAATATATATATATATACGTATGTATATATACATACATATATATTTAAAGGCAAGCAATGGCTATTACTTCTGTAAAAGTGTTACAGTTCCATGAAAAGGAAGCAGTTGGCTTTTATCCAGCATTACAAATATTTCAAATTAGAGTCATTGATTTATTGAATGTCTTTACATAATATGTCTGAAGAAGCAAAAGGTCACCTACTCAGAACCTGGTTAAACTGCCAGGAGAAATAAATGTCATGTTTCTTGAAAGAAAGAAAGAGAGAGAGAGAGAGAGGAAGGAAGGAAGGAAAGAAGGAAGAAAGAAAAGGAAAAGAAACAAAGAAAGGAAGGAAGGAAGGGAGGGAGGAAGGGAGGAAGGAAAAAGTGCTCCTTGTTCTTTAGGCTGACTAACCTGGTAAATTGGTTCCCTAATTGCCTAAAGGTAGCCAGTGGTGTTTGATTCCTACGTAAGACTGTTTGGAGGAGCAAGATATCTGGCTCTGTGAGTCACATTACGCTCCAGTCTACTCAATTTGCACCTGAAATGATACTGTTCACTTCAAACACAGTAGACCTTGTTTGAGAAGGCTTACTTAAGTGAAGAATTCTCCAAAGAGTTTATTACCTGATAGGAAATATATTTTGGATCAATGAAGATGATTTATTTTATACAATTAAAATGCTGGGGGAAGTACAAGTAAGACTTTTGGAGTCAAAGTGCTGAATTTATTTTTATTATTGATAATTTTAAATATTTATTAAAGAAAACTACTTGAAAGTTTCAATTGCCTAAAATTTATTTTTTTAGAAGTGATAAGCATGTTAGAATCTAGTTGCTAACTCTTGTGTGTGTATCTTGGATCTTATATCAGGGTCTTAATTGATAAAATAAGATTTTACTCTGAGTAGATAGATGCTGTAAGTGGATTTAATAAAGCAAGTGTACTAAACGATGTTATGTATTTTGAACAATTGTTATCTAATTGTTTTGTATTCATTATCATATTAAATTATAAATTAGATAATACATAGGAAAGTTGAAAATATTAAAAAAAACTAATTGAAAAATACTGATAAAAGACATTTCTATATGAGACTGGAATATATTTTATACTTATTTTTAAAAAATGTTTCATCACTGCATGTAAGATAATAGATTCTGGAAAATATCAAATCAATGTCATAAACATTTTGCACTCAACTACATTAACAACAGCTGCACAAATAGATTGGATGGTAGAGTATACTGTTTAGGGACTCCAGTTGATGGAATGCTGTTGCAAGTTGGAACGGTGGGTTAGTCCTATGTTCCTTCTCATTAAACGTGGTGCACCTAATTTTGTGGGGGAATAATTCCTCCATCTGAGTCCACACAGGTCCAATCTGAGTGATTTAGTGAATAAAATAGTTGATGTCAGGGGTGGTGTGTGAAATCCAGGTCTGGCCAATGAGCATACATATCCTCTTGGCTGCTGGAATTAGTTCAAATTTGGCTACATGAGGCATGTCAGGCCAAACAGAGTTCGTCCTAGGGCTTTAGAGCTATCAGGAAAAATGTGCACTTTTGTAGCAATTTCATTGCCTGAATTCATTGGATGTAAAGACAAATGAAGCTAATGGCAGTCATTTTTATGCTATCCATAAAAAATATGCCTGGAAATAAACCCAAACCAAAGTAGACATGGAGACATCCAAATGCCTGACAACATTTGACCACTTGGATTATGCTTGCTCCACCCAAAGCTCATAAGCCCTTGAATCTCCCAGATACATGAACCATCATTTTTGTTTTTGCTTACAGTAATGTGATAATATGCTTCCATGCCTTGCAAATAGGTATCTTACCAAGACATCTAATTAAAATCGTGCTAATAATAAGTAGTTACTCTGTAATAGTGGCTGAGAAATGTGGTAATTAGGCAGAAATTTTATTTATTTTTTATTTGTTTAAGGGTTTTATTTATTTGTTCATGGGAGACAGAGAGAGAGAGGCAGAGGGAGAAGCAGGCTCTTACTGAGCAGGGAGCCAGATGTGGGAATCGATCCCAGGACCTCAAGATCATGATCTGAGCCGAAGGCAGACATTTAACCATCTGAGCCTCCCAGGCACCCTAGGCAGAAATTTTAAAAGAAAAAAATTATGCCCATCAAATAACATGAAGCAAGAATATTTTTTTTCATTTTATATGTATTTATTTAATTATTTTTTTAATTAATTTTTTATTTTTTATAAACATATATTTTTATCCCCAGGGGTACAGGTCTGTGAATCACCAGGTTTACACACTTCACAGCACTCACCAAAGCACATAGCCTCCCCAATGTCCATAATCCCACCCCCTTCTCCCAAACCCCCTCCCCGCAGCAACCCTCAGTTTGTTTTGTGAGATTAAGAGTCACTTATGGTTTGTCTCCCTCCCAATCCCATCTGGTTTCATTGATTCTTCTCCTACCCACTTAAGCCCCCATGTTGCATCACCACTTCCTCATATCAGGGAGATCATATGATAGTTGTCTTTCTCTGCTTGACTTATTTCGCTAAGCATGATACGCTCTAGTTCCATCCATGTTGTCGCAAATGGCAAGATTTCATTTCTTTTGATGGCTGCATAGTATTCCATTGTGTATATATACCACATCTTCTTGATCCATTCATCTGTTGATGGACATCTAGGTTCTTAGACCATTTCAAAATTCAGATAGAATTGTAGAATTTTGGAATGATAGAGATTTTTTTCTTTTAACTTTCTAATTTTACATTTGTTTATAAATAGGTAAATGGAGGTCTGGAAAGAAACATCTAAAATATTCAATAGAGATTATTGACAAATGCTTCCATGTAATTAAAGTAATGGAAACAAACAGTGGACTGCTGAAGGAATTTGAGAGATTTAAATTTCTCAAGGCTAATTAACTGTATTAGGAACCAAATTAATATTATTTTTCATGCAACTCAATCCAGCCAAAAAAAGAACCACATGACTGAAATAGGATGGTCTACTAATTTAAAAATAGTTAATCTCTTTTCCTCAAAAGTGAGTTCACTCTTTGTTCAAGTAGGAAATGTAGATAAAATTTATAAATAGGTATGAATCCAAAAACATGAACCAGTTTATCCCATATTAAAATATTAATTTAGCTTATTTACTCTCTAAAGGAATAAATAAGCACCTGTCCTATTGAAATGGAACTTTGGTTCAAATTATAAATTGACATCACCTTAAGTTTAATTTCTAAGCAACTATCAGTATTTTCATGTTACCAAAGTTAATCAAGTCATTAGGAAAAATGGTCAAATCCATTGTTTGGCATAAGGAAGCCCAAACAGCTGGCTGAATTAGATAAAGGTTTCACTCTTCCATAAACTGACTTGTGACATGCTGGTATCACAGCAGATTTGGGAACCCTGTGTTTGCTTTTAAAATTACACTTGGGAAAAATAAAAACCAGGTAATCTGTATTTTGAAATATGTTTTGTTTATTTCAGCCATTTGCTAATTTATAATTGTGAATATGGATGGGGGAATTATGGGTAGAATATTTTATGGATGGGTTTGGAAGGTTTTAAAACAGAGAAGGAAGCTATTAGACCTGTCTTTGAAAAACAACAAAACACAATGAAAACATTTCACACCATATGGAGGTAATATAAAAATAGCAAGAAGATTGTGTCAGTTTATTACTAGTATAAAACAGGGCACACTTAGCTTCTTGGGGGAGGTGATATTTGAGCAGAGACCTAAGTAAAGCAAGAACAAAGACCATTTGACTTACCTTACTCACTGGTATCCCTGGGTCCTAGACTGGTGCCTGGCACAGAAAAGGGGCTCAATAAATATTTGTGAAATGAACAAATGAAGGGATAATTAAATGCATGGAAGAGAATGGAAAAAAAAAACAGGGCACACTTTCTACTCTTTACCTTTTGTATGCATAATGAAATAAAAAGTATGCATAATGAAATAAAGCTAAGCCAATTGTTAGTTTTAATTACTAAAGGTGACTATGTTACAACAAAATATGCTCTCCTGATAAAATTAAGGTTATCAAATCACATTTAAAGAACCATGTAAAGCTCAAAACTTGGAAAAACAAAACAACAAAGGGAATGAATTTTGATCAGAAGGAAAGATAAATAGCCTGAATGAAAAAGATGGAAGTTACTCATATTCATGTAGAGATTCCACGGTCAGCAGAGTATCTATTGATACATAGACGAGTGACTTCAGCTAATGTAATTATTTGGCAAATGACCACTTTCTGTGCTATTAAAGAGTCATTAAAGTTTTGCTCAGTCGATTACATGGTAATTATACAGAAACTGACCTTGGAAGAGCTTTTACTAATAAGCATTGAGAACATTAAAAAATACAGTTAGAAACAAGTATGATCATTCATACATTCAGTGTTGATAGTATTTCCTCTGTCAAAGGATTGGAGAATTAATAAAATAAATGAAAATTCTGAAAAATTATGTGGAAGTGAACAGGAAAGCCTGCTCAAATATTAACGTGCTGTTGCACTGTAAGGGGCCCCAGGCTAAGGAAAGTCTTTTACTGCTGTGTGGTAGCCATTTGTCCCTTGGATACATGCCTCATTAAACAATTTGTTTCAATCTTTCCTTAAAAAAAAAAAATCAAATAAACATATAAGTAAAAAGGGTTAAAATGAAAATATTCCTTTACTCATGTATGGTTCTTCTCAAGGATTTTTCAAGGCCCTCATCAAGGCCAGGACTCTGGTACAGTGAGTGAGGCATCTAGTATGTAAAATTAAAAAAAGAGGCTTTGAGAGTGAGCACCTTACATTTTGTGCTCTAAGCACTTCACTTACTTCCCCCTAGTCCTGGTCCTGAAACATATGCAAATGTATGTATGTAATTTATATAAATTTACATATATTTTAAAATCAAAATGGAATCATCCTCTACATGTGTAACTTGCTTAATTCACTGAACAATATATGGCAAGCATTTTTCCTTATTATGTATGGATATATGTCATTCTTTCAAATATCTCCATGGTATGTTACATTATGAATGGACTATAATTCATTAAATCCCACTCTGGTGATGGGTACTTACACGACTTCTAGTTTTTGAATACTGCTAATAATACTGCAATTTTATACACACATCTTTGTGTACTTGTGTATTTCAGTAGATTATTACCAATAGTGAGCCAAGGAATTGAATTATAATTTTATTTCATTTCAAATATAAATTTTTCAGTTGATTATCTTTGATTTTCATTGCTTATGGCCACTGGCTAGGGCCTCCTTAAAAATACTGAATAATATCTGTAAATAAGCAGATTTTCTTGTTCTGAGCTTCAATCAGAATACTTTTGAGTGTTTCATCATATGTTTGACATTTGTTGTTGGTTTCTGATAGACTGTCTATCAAGGACTGTTGTTCGTGGGCTGACCCAAAAGCCTTTCTGTGGCCTCTCATTGGATGCTGGAGAGTCTGTTACTTCTCTTAGAGAAGTCTGCTAGTGTTTTGAGAGAGAGATAACTTGAATCCTCTTAGGGGATAGGTGTCAGTTTATATGTGAGTACAGAACTTGTTGGCAATTCTTTTTTCCCTACATCTAATCTTGATGTGTGCAGTGGTGGCAGCCCTTCTAATCATAAGCAGCCAGCATGAGAATGAAGAGCTGACAGCTAAGCATGGTCAGAACACAAAGCTGGAATGAGCCAGAGTCTTGTGTGATATTTTTGGCTCACTGACCCAGTTCTGAGACTCTGCTTCTGAAATTATTCTAAAATAAACACAAAATGTTTTTGTAGCTTAAACCACCATTCATGGAGTTTTCTGTTATTTTCCACCAGAAACATTCTTAACTGATACCTTAAATTAAGAATTTTTTTTTTCTATTTCTGGTTTTATGAGTATTATTAAAACCAGAAGTGAGGGGTGCCTGGGTGGTTCAGTTCTTAAGCATCTGCTTTCGGCTCATGATCCCAGGGTTCTGGGATCGAGCCTGCTTCTGGCTCCCTACAGAAAGCCTGCTTCTTCCTCTACCACTCCCCCTGTTTATGATCCCTCTCTCACTGTCTCTCTCTCTCTGTCAAATAAAAAAATAAAATCTTTAAACAACAACAACAACAAAAAAAAAACAAACCCAGAAGTGAATGTCATAATTAGTCACATAATTTTTTCAAAAATAGCTTTCAAATAACAGCAGATACTTAAATAGTGCCTAATATATGGGAGGGACTTTTTCTGAATTTTTATATTTATTAAGTAATTTAATTTCTATAACAACTCTATGGGGGTAGATACTATTATTATCCATATTTAAACATGAGGAAATTGAGACACAGAGTGGTTAGATAAATTACCTATGGTTGCACATTTAATAAGTGACAGAGTTGGGATTTGAACCTATACAAATTGGCTCCAGAATCCTGGAATCTATTTGACCTCTAGTATTGAAAAATGATGCATGGGCCACAATACATCTTTCTCAGTTCTGTCGTTATTATTAGTCTTTATTGTAATAGTGGCCAGAAGCCATTTAACTAAATCAATGTTAAATGAATATGAATTAAGTATTTTAATGTGTCCCATAATTCACGGTAAAAAGAGCACCAATAAAATTCAATTGATTAAGCATCAAAGCAAATCCTAGCTTTTCTTATTCAATTTATTTTCTTAAATTAAGTTCGACTTCAAAAATTCATTTGTTGGATTTCTTTTTTCTTTCTGGGATTCAAAAGAACAATATGCTTTTCTTATTCTTCCTGAAGCTAGAATTATAATAGATGAATTAAGGAATTTTTTGGCCATTTCTTTGACATGTTCTGACTTTAGACACATTTTCTTCTTTTTCCTACGCTCCTTCCTTGATCAAGAACAGTGTTGCTTTTATTCTCTGTCATCCAGAAAAGTAGCATAGAAACAAATAAACAAACAAATTGAGCAAGAATTTAATGCTCACTCCTACTCCTGGGTTTTTATGCTTCCTCTCATTTGTTCTATCTAGACTGAGTGTGACTCAACATATAGGGACAATGTCTTAAAATCCTGTTGCCATGAATAGTAAATGGTAATAACAGAGCCTCCTTACAGCAGCAGTTATGTAAGTAAATGTGAACCTGGATTATCTATGATATAGAGTACAATGAGAATTACTTTTCAGCTTTCTGGAAGTTTTTAATAGAAAAGTATTGGTAGTTGATAATATTTTAAGGCACTTTTTCTATTTTTTTTAACCTTTTGTATTCTTTATATATTCACTGACATCTGGCAATGCCTTTGGAAATACATAATATTCAAAATCACTAAGTAGGATTTGTGCAAGAGACAATACTAGTGGCATGATTACAGTCAACCACCACCGTAGGCTTATTCATTTTAGGCTTATTTACCATGACTTAGGGAGGATAGGGTTTTTTTTGTGTGTATACAAGGATAATAATATTTAGTTCATAGATTTATCATCATTATTGCCATCTTTATTATTTCTATCGAGGTGATAAATTATCAGTCATAATTATCACTATTACAGGAGATTTTTGTTTATTTACCATTTAATATAATTCATTTTCTAATGATTCTTTTTAAAAATCCTTGCGAGATGTGTAATTAAATGTCAAAGAATCTATATAATTAATATATACTCTGGAATAAAATGATAATCTCAACTACAAATAAATTCATGAATTAACAAACATATTTTTGCTTCTCTTTGGCAAATATATACACAAGAGATTATATAGGTATTATCTATTATGTAAATATGGGGTTTATTTTAGCGATGCCAGACAGAAAGTGAGAAAAATAAAGATGATATAGGCAGAGGATTTATAACATTCACAGGGACAGGAGCAGGGGTATTCATAATGTTCACAGCCACAGAAGAAAATAGAAATAGTAAGATGGGCCATAAAAAATGAAAATAGTAGAATAGAGTGAGAAGAAATCGAATAAAGACAATGAGATTTAGAGATTTGAAAGGGAGGCTGGGAACTATAGCTTTTATGTAGAATGCACTGGAACAAAATAAAGAATAAAATAAAAATAAGGAGGTTGAAAAAGGAGACATTCTAGAGAATTCATATAGGAAATTTAGATTGGTTTGGCATAGAGGTGTCTTCTTTCAATTTCATGCTTATAGAATCACAGATGGGAAATTTAAGAAGAAAAAGGCAGGGCTTTTAGTAGGGGTTTTAAGGGTGTTATGTTATTGTTATTATTCCTGAAAGAGTACCAACTTTCCATGCTCTTTAGTTTTTCTTTTGTTTCATAATGGAATTTAGGCAAATTTCCTGTGTAACACCCTCATACACATATCAAATTTTTGGAAAAAATAATATTTTCTTCTTCTCTATGTCATAGTTTCATGGTGGAACAAGCATGGTTTCTCTGTGTGTTTGTCCTGCACAGCTTCTTATGTGAAGTCTAAAATTAACTCTAGAGTTAAAATTTGAAGCAGTGTTCAAATCCTGGTTCTGCTGCTAGCAGTATCATAGGTTCTGTAAGCTTTTGTTTCCTCATCTACAAAATTGGGAAAACAGTTGCAAAAATTGTAAGATAGGAGATAAGCGTTGTGAATGGAACATAGCAAATATTCAGCAGTTGATATTATTTCTTTAATACAAACCATCTAATAGCCATTAACTCAGTCATTATCCACCTGATGACTATTGTACTGATGGGAAAGATCACTCTGCCTAACCAAATGTTATTGTTTTGTGTTGTTTTCTGGCCATGAAGGGGTATCTGTCTGGTTTACTGGTTTAGAAAGGAAGTACGTTCATTCATATTTGTGATAATATTAAAATTGCTATGAATCAAGAAAAACTATATATTAAATGGCACCTATTGTTTGGAACTGCATAGAACTGACCAGTTTGACCTTGTGACTCCCACAGAATGAGATTTGAAGCATTATGTCATTGTGAGGTTGCAGAATTCAGGGAGATAGAGCAGGCAAAGGCAGAAAATATTCCTCTGGGACCCTTCTGGGCCTGACTGACTCCTATTCTAATATTTTAAAATAGGGGGAGCACAGTGAAGAAATGGGCAATTTACAATGCTGTGTGCACATTGGCCGGCGCTGACAGCTTAATGGAGTCATCATCCCTTCCTCATTCTTGAGATCATCAATTAGGTAAAGCAAATGCAGACTGACATGACTTCTGTGGTTTCTACCACTTGATGTGAAAGACATTTGTTAAGATAGTTGTTCGGGGAAAGAAAGAGCAAGACATAATTTCTAAAGGTTAGGACCGTCTTTCTCTCTAACATGGATTGTGAATCACAGTCTTTTACAATTAAAATAGCTTTTTACTCAATGAAAAAATGAAACTTTCTTAAAAAATTGATTTATTAAATTGCTTAGATTTACTTTTGTTTTTAAAGTTACAACAATTCATTATATTTAATTATAAGGGAACTTCAAACTCATGCTTTTAATCTATCTAATCTCCTCTTGACTACAGATCCAATGTGTACAACCTTCATGTGTGGTCTCTTGTAGTTCAGAATCAACATATATTAATTCCACTGTATTCTTTTGAGCATTTCATGGCATGGACATCAAAATAGAATATATATTTGTCACACCAAATTTTCTCTTTTCATCTTAGATATATTAAATAAAAACAACCAAAGAAAGGCAGTAATCAAATCACTAATGCCTACTGTTTATTTTTTTAGCAGAAATATTTACAATAAAATAAGAATCAGAACATAGATTTACCACCTAGAAATACATACTGACTGGTGCGAGGTGGTATCTCATTGTGTTGTTGTTGTTGTTTTTTTTTAAGATTTTATTTATTTATTTGACAGGCAGAGATCACAAGTAGGCAGGGGGGCAGAGAGAGAGAGGAAGGGAAGCAGGCTCCCTGCTGAACAGAGAACCCAATGTGGGGCTCAATCCCAGGACCCTGGGATCATGACCTGAGCCGAAGGCAGAGGCCTTAACCTACTGAGCCACCCAGGCTTCCCTGTCATTGTGGTTTTGATTTGTATTTCCCTGATGCTGAGTGATGTTGAGCAAATGTCTGTTGGCCATTTGGATGTCTTCTTTGGATAAATGTCTGTTCATGTCTTCTTCCCATTTCTTAACAGATTATTTGTTTTTTGGGTGTTGAGTTTGATAAGTTCTTTATAGGTTTTAGATACTAGCCCTTTACCTGATAAGGCATTTGCAAATACCTTCTCCCATTCTGTCAGTTGTCTCTTAATTTTGTCCACTAGTTCCTTTGCTGTGCAAAAGCTTTTTTATCTTGATGAAGTCCCAATACTTCCTTTTTGCCTTTATTTCCCTTGCCTTTGAGACATGTCTAGCAAGAATTTGCTACACCTGAGATCATGGAGGTTACTGCCTGTGTTTTCCTCTAGGATTTTGATGGATTTCTCTTTATTCCATTGCTGAGGCTAGGACTTCTCGTATTATGTTGAATAGCCATGGTTTTAGTAGATATCCCTGCTGTGTTCCTAACTTTAGGGGAAAGCTCTCAGTTTTTCCCCACTGAGAATGATATTCACTGGGTTTTTCATAGATGGCTTTTATGGCATTGAGGTATGTACCTTCTATCCCTATACTTCGAAGAGTTTTGATCAAGAAAAGATGCTGTACTTTAACAGATGCTGCATCTATTATAGATGCAGAGAACTGCATCTATTGATAATATCATATGGTTCTTGTCCTTTCTTTTATTAATGTACTGTATCACTTTGATTGATTTGTGAATATTGAAGTGCCCTTGCAGCCCTGGAATAAATCCTACTTGATCATGGTGAATAATCCTTTTAATGTATTGTTGGATCCTATTGGCTAGTATTTTGTGAGATTTTTGCATAAATGTTCATCAGGGACATTGGTCTGTAATTATCCTTTTTGGTGGGGTCTTTGATTTTTGGGATCAAGGTAACTCTGGCCTCATTGAAAGACTTTAGAAGTTATTCTTCCATTTTTTAAAACAGCTTCAGAATAGGTATTAATTCTTCTTTAAATGTTTGAAAGAATTCCCCAGGGAAGCCACCTGGCACTGGACTATTGTTTGTTGGAAGATTTTTGATTACTGATTCAATTTCCTTGCTGATTATAGGTCCGTTCAGGTTTTCTCTTTCTTTCAGGTTAATTTTTGATAGTTTATATGTCTCTAGGAATGCATCCATTATTTCCAGATTGCCTAATTTGTTGGCATATAGTTGCTTATAGTATGTTCTTATAATTGTTTGTATTTCTTCTTTGTTCATTATGATCTCTCCTATTTCATTCATGATTTTATTAATTTGGGTCCTTTTTCTTTTCTTTTTGATATGTCTGGCAAGAGGCTTACTGATCTTTTTAATTTTTCCAAAGAACCAGATTTTAGTTTCGTTGATCTGTTCTATTTTTTTTTTGGTTTCTATTTTATTTATTTCTGCTCTAATCTTTATTAATTCTCTTCATCTGACAGTTTCAGGCTTTATTTGCTTTTTTTCTTCAGGTCTTTTAAGTGTAAAGTTAGATTGTGTATTCGAGACCTTTCTTGTTTCTTGAGGAAGGCTTGTATTGCTATGTATTTCTCTCTTATGGCTGCCTTTGCTGCATCCCAAAGATTTTGAACAGTTGTGTTTTCATTTTCATTTGTTTCCACTTTTTTTTTCTTTAATTTTTAAATTTCCTGGTTGACCCATTCATTCAGGTCTTTAACCTCCAGATGTTTGAATTCTTTCCAAATTTTCTCTTGTGAGTGAGTTCAAATTTCTAAGTGTTGTGGTCTGAGGATATGCAGGGGATCATCCCAATCTTTGGTACTAGTTGAGACCTGACTTGCAATACAGTATATGATCTATTCTGTACAGTTTTCCATGTTCACTCAAGAAGAATGTGTATTCTGTTGCTTTAGGATGGAATGCTCTGAATATATCTGTGAAGTCCATCTGTTCCAGTGTGTCATTCAAAGCCCTTGTTTCCTGGTTAATCCTCTGCTTAGATGATCTGTTCATTTCAGTGAGTGGGTGTTAAAGCCCCTTACTATTATTGTATTATTATCTATGTGTTTCTTTAATTTTGCTATGAATTTGTTTATATGATTGGCTGCTCCCATGTTAGGGGCATACATATTTAAAATTGTTAGATCTTCTTTATGGAAAGACTTTTTTTTTTTTTTTAAAGATTTTTATTTATTTATTTGTTAGAGAGAGAGAGCGCGAGCACAGGCAGACAGAGTGGTAGGCAGAGGGAAAAGCAGGCTCCCCACCGAGCAAGGAGCCTGATGTGGGACTCGATCCCAGGACGCTGGGATCATGACCTGAGCTAAAGGCAGCTGCTTAACCAACTGAGCCACCCAGGCACCCCTGGAAAGACCTTTTAATGATGATACAATGTCCTATTTCATCTCTTATTACAGTCTTTGGTTTAAAATCTAAGTTGTCTAATGTAAGAATTGCCATCCCAGCTTTCTTTTGATGACCATTAGCATGGTAAATTGTTTTTCCACCCCCTCACATTCAATCTGGAAGTGTCTTTGAGTATAAAATGAGTCTCTTGGTGTCAGCATATCAATTTGTCTTGTTTTTTAATCCAGTCTGATACTCTGTGTTTTTTGATTGGGGCATTTAGCCCATTTACATTCAGAGTAACTGTTGAAAGAGATGGATTTAGTACCATTGTATTATCTGTAAAGTCACTGTTTCTGTATATTGTCTCTGTGTCCTTTTGTCTATGTTACATTTGGGCTGTCTTTCCTTAAAGGATGCCTTTTAATATTTCTTGCAGGGTTGGTTTAGTGATCACAAATTCTTTTAGTTTCTCTTTGTCCTGGAACCTTTTTACTTTTCCTTGTATTTTGAATAACATCCTGGGTGGATAAAGTATTCTTGGCTGCATATTTTTCTCCTATAGCACCCTGACTATATCACGCTGCCCTTTCTGGCCTGCCAGGTCTCTGTGGGTAGATCTGCTGCTAGTCTAATATTTCCACCTTTGCAGGTTACACACTTCTTGTCCTGACCTGCTTTTATGATTTACTTTTTGTCCCTGACATCTGCAGTATTCATTATATGTCAGGGTGTCGATCAATTTTTATTGATTTTGGAGGGGATTCTCTCTGACTCCTGGACTTGAATTCCTGTTTCCTCCCCCCAATTAAGTTAAGGAAGTTCTCGGTTATACTTTGCTCCAATATACCTTTTGCCCCTTTTTTCTAGGATCTAGGATCCCAACTATTCTAATGTTTTGATTTATGGTGTTAGTTATCTCTTGAATTCTCCCCTTGTGATCCAGTAGTTGTTTATCCCTCTTTTTCCCAGCTTCTTCATTCTTCATCATTTTGTCTTCTGTATCGTTGATTCTCTCTTTTGCCTCATTTATCCTAGCAGTTAGAGCCTTCATTTTTTTATTGCATCTCATTAGTAGCCTTTTTTATTTTGACTTGGTTAGATTTTAGTTATTTTATTTCTCCAAAAAGGGATTCTCTAGTGTCTTCTATGCTTTTCTCAAGCCCAACTAGTATCTTTGTAATCATCATTCTGAGCTCTAGTTATGACATCTTACTTACGTCCATACTGATTAGGTCCC
Organism: Mustela putorius furo; assembly: GCF_011764305.1. Classification (NCBI taxonomy): domain Eukaryota; kingdom Metazoa; phylum Chordata; class Mammalia; order Carnivora; family Mustelidae; genus Mustela; species Mustela putorius. The sequence goes on along the minus strand of NW_025422368.1, from coordinate 22,430,217 downwards.
TGGCAGTCAGTACTGCCTCTTATTCTCCTTTTTGAGTTGAGTTTTTCCATCTTTTCATTCTTGCAGAAAATGGTCACTTTTCTATTTGTAAAGCTGCAGCTATTCTTTTCCTAGCTCTCCAGTTGAGTTCACAGCTGTTCAGAATGATTTGATAGCAGTCTAGCTGACCTCCAGGGACCAGACAAAACTAAGGTCTCCTACTTCTATTCCACCTTGGACTTCCACCAGCTTTTCAGTTTCTTACTAGAGAAAATAACTAAGCAAGAACAGTTCTGGAATAAGAGTCTGTCCCAGATGAAAAACACTTTAGAATATTTTTTTCATTATTGTCTATGAATTAAATGTCATAGCCTTGCCCTTTGGAGAGAGTCACATACTATAACCCATACTGGAGATGAGATTTGTGTATTTAAATTCAGCTTTGGCTGATAAAATCTAGTGTTTTTATTTTCTCTGGATAAGTACCCAGAAGTGGTATTGATTATATGGTAGTTCTATTCTTAATTTTTTTGAGGAAATTTTGTACTGTTTTCCATAGTGGTGGCACCGATTTACATTCTAACCAGCAGTGAAGAAAGGATCTCTTTTCTCCACTTTATTCCCAACACTTGTTATTTCTTTTATTTTTGATAATAGCCATTCTACGGGTCTGAAGTGATATCTCATTATGATTTTGATTGGCATTTCCCTGATTATTAGTGATATGAAATCTTTTCATGTACCTACTGGCCACCTGTGGATGTCTTTGGAAAAATGTCTTTTCAGATTATTTGCCCATTTAAAAAATCAGACTTTTTGTTGTTGTTGTTGTTATTGAGTTCTCTATGCATTTTGAATATTAGCTCCTTACCTCATATATGATTTGCAAATATCTTCTTGCATTCAGAATTTTGCCTTTCTATTTTATTGATGGTTTCCCTCACTATACAGAAAGAAGCTTTTTAGTTTGATGTAGTCCCTTTGTTTTTTGTTTTGTTTGCTTTTGTTATCTTTGCCTAAGAAGCCAGATTTTAAAAATATATATATTCCTAAGATTAATGTCAAAGAGTTTACTTGAAAATATTTTTTCCTTTTATGGTTTCAAGTTTTACATTTAGGTTTTTTTTTTTTAATTTTTTTCTATAAACATATATTTTTATCCTCAGGGGTACAGGTCTGTGAATCACCAGGTTTACACACTTCACAGCACTCACCAAAGCACATACCCTCCCCAATGTCCATAATCCCACCCCCTTCTCCCAAACCCCCTCCCCCCAGCAACCCTCAGTTTGTTTTGTGAGATTAAGAGTCACTTATGGTTTGTCTCCCTCCCAATCCCATCTTGGGTCTTTAATACATTTTTAGTTTATTTTGTGTATGGTGTAAAATAGGAGTCCTCTTTCAATTTTTTGCTTGTGGCTGTCCAGTATTCCCAACACCATTTATTGAAAAGACTGCCCTTTCCCCCTTGTATATTTTTGCCTCCTTTGTCATAGATTCATTGACTATTTATGTGTGGTTTTTTCCCTGAATTTTCTTTTCCATTCCATTGATCTATGCATTGGTTTTAATGTCAATACCATATTGTTTTGATTATTATAGCTTTTTAGTGTAGTTGTAAATCTGGGAGCACTACACCTCCAGTTTTATTCTTCTTCCTCAGATTGCTTTGGCTATTTGGGGTCTTTTTTGTTCCATACAAATTTTAGAATTATATGTTTTAGTACTGTGAAAAAATGCCATGGGAATTTTGATAGAGATTGCATTAAATTTGTTGATTACTTTGGTAATATGAACATCTTAACAATATTAATTCTTCAATTTATTAGCACAAAATATACTTGCATGCATTTGTATCTTTAATTTCTTTTATTATTGTCTTATAGTTTTCAGTGTACAGGTGTTTCACCTCCTTGGTTAAATTTCTTCCTAATTATTGTATTCCTTTTGATGCCATTCAAAATGGAATAGTTTTTAAAGTTTCTCTTCCTGATAAATTTCTATTATTAGTATGTAGCAACATAATCAATTTTAATTTACTAATTTTGTGTCCTGCAACTTCACGGAATTTATTTATTAGTTCTAATTGTTATTTGTGGAATCCTTAGGGTTTTGTATATACGGAATGATGTCATCTGCAAATAGTGACAGTTTTACTTCTTTCTTTCCTATTTGGATGATTTTTGTTTCTTTTTCTTACCTAATTGCCCTGGGAACAGCTTCCAATATGATGTTGAATAAAAGTGGTGAAAGTGGGCATCCTTGTCTTGTTTCTGATTTTAGACAAAAAGCTTTCAGCTTCCCACTGTTAAGAATGATGTTTGCTGTGGGTTTGTCATATATCACCTTTATTATGTTGAGGTAGATTCCCTCTAGCCTCACTTCATTGGAAGTTTTTATCATAAGTGAGTGTTGAATTTTGTCAGATGCTTTTTCTGCATCTATTAAGATAATGATGTGATTTTTATCCTTCATGTTGTTATTGTGATGTGTTGTGATTGATTTGCAGATGTTGAATCATGCTTGCATTGTGGAATAAGTCCCTCTTGATCATGATGTGTGATCCTTTTAATGCATTGTTGAATTCAGTTTGCTAATATTTTGTTGAGGATTTTTGTTTACATCTACATTCATCAGAGATATTAGCCTGTAATTTTCTTTTTTTGTTGTGTCCTTGTCTGGTTTTGGTATCAGGGTAATGCTGGCCTTGTAAGGTGAATTTGGAAGCTTTCCCTCCTTTCCAATTTTTAGGAAGAGATTGAGAAGGATAGGTATTAAATTTTCTTTAGAAGTTTGCTGGAATTACCCAGTGAAGCTGTCTGGTCCTGGACTTTTGTTTTTTGGGATGTTTCTTTTATTATTGATTCAATTGCCTTACTAGTAATCAGTCCATCCAGACTGTTTCTTCATTTTTATTTCTTCTTTTTTAAATTTAATTTTATTTTTCAGTGTCCCAAGATTTATTGTTTATGAACCATATCCAGTGCTCCATGCAATATATGCCCTCCTTAATACCCACCATCAAGCTCACCCAACCCTCGAACCCCCTCCCTCCAAAACCCTTAGTTTGTTTCTCAGAATCCACAGTCTCTCATGGGTTATATATTTCTAGGAATTTATTTATTTTTTAAGAAAAGCATATATTTCTAGGAATTTATTCATTTTTTCTATGTTGTACAGTTGTTGGCATATAATTATTCATGGTAAGCCTCTTATGATCTTTTGTATTTCTGTAGTATCTTTGTAACTTCTCTTTTATTTCTAATTTTACTTATTTGAGACTTCTCTCTTTTTGTCTTGGGAAATCCAGCTGAACATTTGTCCATCTTGCTCATTCTTTCAAAAGAAGCAGCTCTTAGATTTATTGATCTTTTCTGTTGTTTTTTAATTCTCTATTTCATTTATTTCTACTCTAATCTTTATTACGTCCTTTCTTCTACTACCCTTGGACTTTACCTGTTCTTTTTTAATCTAATTAGATTGTTTATTTGAGCTTTTTCTTGTTTCTTGATGTAGGGCTGTATTGGTCCCAACTTCCCTCATAGAACTATTTTTGATGTATCCATAGATTCTGGGTTATTGTATTTCCATTTTCTTTTATCTCAAAGTATTTGTTAAATTTCCCCTTTGATTTCTCCATTGACCCATTGGTTGTTGAGTACCACATTGTTTAATCTTCACATACTTGTGAATCTTTCAGTTTTCTTATTGTACTTGATTTCTAGTTTTATACCATGTGATCAAAAAAGATATTTGAAAAGATTTCAATCTTCTTAAGTTTATTGAGATATGTTTTGTGGTCTAAAATGTCATCTATCCTGGAGAAAGCTCTTCATGTGCAGTTGCAAAGAATATGTATTTTGCTGCTTTTGGATGGAATGATCTGCATTTTTTATTAAGTCCATATGATCTAATGTTTTTAAGGCTGATATTTCCTTATTAATTATTGTCTGGATTATTTATCCCTCAATATAAGTGGGGTATTATAATCCCCTACTATCATTGTATTGCTGTTAATTTTTCCTTTTAGATCTATTAATATTTGGTTTAAGTATTTAGGTGCTCCTAGGTTTGGTATGTAAATATTTACAAATGTTGTGTTCTTTTATTGGATTTGCACCTTTGTCATTAAGTAATGCCTTCCTTTGTCTTTTATTACAGTCTTTGTTTTAAAGTATTTTGTCTGATATAAGTATGGCTTTCTTTTTATTTCCAGTTGCATGGAAACTTTTTCCATCCCTTCATTTTCATTGTATATGTGTCTTTAGATCTGATGTGAGTCAGATCCAATGGGTTTTTATAATGGGTTTTTGTTTTGTCTTGTTTTTGTTTTTGTTATCCATTCAAGAACTCCATATCTTTGATTAGAGAATTTAGTCCATTTATATTTTAAGTAATTATTGAATAGGTATGTACTTGTTGCCATTTTGTTCATTGTTTTCTAGAGATTTTGTAGTTCCTCTCTGTCCCTTTCTTCTTTTCTTTCTTGCTTTCTTTGTGGTTTTATGAATTTTAGTGTTATTTCAGATTCCTATCTCATTATCTTTTGTGTATCTACTGTAGGTTTTTGCTTTGTGATTATTGTGAGTTTCATATAGAACAGTCCATTTTAAGTTGGTGGTAACTTAAGCATTCTTACATAAAGTCTACTTTTTTACTGCCTATCCCTGCATATTTTATGTTTTCAATGTCATATTTTACATTTTTTATTTTGTATATCCCTTAGCTGATTATTGTAGTTACAATTGATTTTATTATTTTGTTTTTTAACCTTCATACTAGCATTATAAGTGATCATTACTTTCTATATTTTCTTGTTATTAGTGCTGTTTCTTTTTAGCTTAAAGAAGATCCTTTAACATTTCTCATATGGCTGGTTTAGTGTTGATGAACTCCCTTACCTCTTGCTTTCCTGGAAAATCTTTAATCTTTCTTTCAGTTTTGAATGCTAGCCTTGCCAGGTATAGTATTCTTGGTTGGAAGTTCTTTCTTTTCAGCACTTTAAATATATGATGCCACTCTCTTCTGGCCTGCAGTGTTTCTGCTAAAAATTCAGCAGGTAGTCTTATTTATTTATTTATTCAAAAGATTTTATTTATTATTTGAGAGAGACGGAGAGAGCACACGAGCAGTGGGGAGAGGCAGAGGGAGGGGGAGAAGTAGGCTCCCTGGTGATCCAGTCAGGAGCCGGATGTGGGGCTCCATCCCAGGACCTGGAGATCATGACCTGAGCAGAAGGCAGACACTGAAACATCTGAATCACCCAGGTGCCCCTCAGTGGGTAGTCTTATGGGGGTTTTCTCATATGTAACAGGCTGTTCTTCTCTTGTTCCTTTTAAGATTCTTTATCTTTAACTTTAGACATTTTAATTACAATGTGTCTTGGTATGGATTTCTTTGGGTGTATCTTTTTTAGAATTCTCTGAGCTTCCTGGACCTGTAGGTCTGTTTCCTTCCCCAGCTAAGGGAAATTTTCAGCTTTTATATTGTCAAGTATGTTTTCTTCCCCTTTCTTTCTCTTTTTAACTCCTGAGACCCCAGTGATGCAAATGTCATTCTGCTTAATATTGTTTCATAGGCCTTTTAAATTATCTTCACTTTTTGAATTCCTTTTTGTTGTTGCTGTTGCTCTATTTGGGTAAGTTCCACAGTGCTGTCTTCTAGGTCATTGATCCCTTTTTCTCCATCACCTAATCTGCTTGCTGTTGAACACCTCTCTAGTGAATTTTTTTTTTTTAGTTCAGCTATTGCATTCTTCAGCTCTGTGACTTCTGTTTGGTACTTTCTCATTTTTCTATCTCTTGTTGAAGTTCTTATGATATTTATTCTTTCTTCTCTTGAATTTGGTCAGCATTTTTTGACCATTACTTTAGAGTCTTTATAAAGTAGACTATTTATCCCTATTTCATTAAAGTCTTTTTCCAATGTTTATTGCTCTTTCATTTGGAACATATTTCTGAGTTTTTCATTTTGCTTGACTATCTATGTTTGTTTCTATATATTAGGTGAAACAGCTACCTCTCCTCCTGGAAGGAGTGTCCTTGTGTAGTAGATGAACCTTATCTTTTAACCTTCCCCTGGCTCTTGGTTGTCCGCCAAACCTTTGTGATTATCTCAGTAGCCTAATTTGTTCTTTATAGGTATTAGTTATTGAAGGTGTGCCAACAGTGTTCCAAAGGGAGTTATTTCAGTCAGTACCTAGATGCAGGCTGATTAGAAGCCAGATCCTCAGGAAACAACATTTATTTATTTATTTAAGGTTTTATTTATTTATTTGATCACAAGTAGGCAGAGATCACAAGTAGGCAGATAGAGAGAGAGAGAGAGAGGAGGGAACAGGCTCCCTGCTGAGTAGAGAGACTGATGTGGGGCTCAGGGCTCAATCCCAGGACGCTGGGATCATGACCTGAGCTAAAGGCAGAGGCTTTATCCCACTGAACCACACAGGTGCCCCAGGAAACAACTTTTAAAGTGTGCAAATATATATAGTCTTGTGGGAACAGAATCATAGATCCTGCTGAACCTAAACAGGATCTGGAGGTGTTCCTTGAAAAACATTTGCAAGAACTGGGGCTTCAGAAAAGTGTTTAAGCATCTTTCTGGGAGCTCTGGTGAGGTCAAGGGAGAGTGCACAGATGGTATGTCCTTACCTATATTCCCTAAGAACAGCTCTGTAGCCTTAAATGTGTGACAAATTTGAATCCTGTCCCTCAGGTTGAAACTCCAGGACATTTAAGTGGGACTTTTTCATGTGCAGCCTGGGGGTGTTGTTTCAGTGTGCTGTCTACTGCCAAGAATTGTCTTTCTGATTGTTACAGACCCTGGGGTCCAGAAGCACAAGTCCCTTTGACCACCAGAGCCAGATAACCAAGAGGCCTTCTCTGTGTGGATTGTACTCCCCACCAGCTTCAGTGATGCTGTAGTTGCCTGTGGCTTTATTCAGTCCAGGAGAGAGCGTTGGGTGCAGTCTGCCTACAGATTTAGTGATGCCAGAGAAGAGCTCTAGGAGTACAGCATGCTGATGTCTTTAGTGAGGACTGGGATGTGCTCCTTGGGGGCAAGGCAAGTCTGTGGCTTTATTAAGTTATGTCCATGAGTGCCTGCCTGTGTTGCGTTAGCAAGGCAGAGAGGGAGTGCAAAAAATGTCACTCTCCAGTGCCTTTGCCCCCAATGAAAATCCCAACTAATTAATGCACCTTTGGCAGATGCTTTTAAAAATAGCGGCTGACTCACCCTCACAAATAATCCAGTCCCCTCTCAAACTTCTGCCTTTGTCCTGATTCTTGGAATGAGTGAGTTTACACAGGAGCCCCTCAAAAGGAGTATCTCAGATTCCCACAACTCCTTGGATGTGAGCCCCATTGATTTTGAAATCCAGACATTTTTCATGCCTCCTCTCTGATGCAGGTTCCAAGGGTTAGGGTGCCCAGTGTCGGGTATAAACCCTTCACTTTTCAGGGAGAGGTTCTGGTCTATGAGATCTCTCCCCGGTTTGTGCTGGCATGTGCAGGTTTTGGTAAGACTTTTTCCTCTCTTATACCTCCTCCTCCCTAACCCTCTCCAGTCCTTTTATCCCTGTTGTAGAGGAACTGTTCAGCTAGTTTTCTTGTTATCAAGTGGGAATTAATCCATATGTCTTTGTAGATTTGGTGTGTTCATAGGACTAAGTAAGTTCAGGGTCTTTTTATGTTATCATCTTTTTACATTATCATCCTTTTATGATATCATCTTGGACCACATTTTCTATTTCTAACATATCTTAAGGAATCGGAAGAATTTCTTACCTTAACCAATTTGAATAAATGTGATTTGCTGGGTTTTTTGGTTGGGATTTTCTCAATGGCCTCAAGGACAATCTGACCTTTTCATTTATTCTCTTATAATAAAATGTACAGGGCATTTCACAAGTTGAGCAACAGGCTGCCCACTCAGAGGCATCACCCCACACCATAGGAAGAGAACCTAAATCAAGGATTCCAGAGATTCCAAACAACCAATAATATGAAGAAGAAGCCAGTGTGGCAGAGGTGATCTGGATCCAAGAAGAAATGGAAAATGCCTATAATAAAAAAGTAAGTCTCTAATTATAACATGTGCTCTTGTTTGTCTTTTTTGCAGAATTTAAATGCTATTATAATTCATTCAACTGCTTTCTTCCTCCAAGACCGAATCATTGCTAGTGTTTATTAAAGAAAAGTGTGTTGTATCTTGGTCTTTAGAAAGACTTTTAAGTTTTTCTTATCTCAGTGAAAAAGGTTATTATCACAGTGGAAGGGCTCAATTGCTCAAATTATATTTTGGAAATTTAATTATTTCTTGGAGTCTTACTCTTCCACTTACTAGCTATTTGATCTCGGTCACTTTTTAAATTTCCATCTACCACAGTTTCCTAATCTGTAAAACTGTAAAAAATAATAGTATCCATAAGCATTTAATAATTGTTAGATACTGGCAGAATTATTGTTAAATGAATGCCTTGCAGTAGCCTTCCTATAGTCTTAACTGATGACTCTCAAGTATAAAATGTCTGGCAGATGAAGTACAGTGACATCAATAGTGGTCATTATCATTAGGCCTGGAATTGAACCAGGTGTTGAGAAAAATGAAAGCATGGTCCTAACCTTAGACATCTTAAAATTTATTTATGCACATAAAAATATGTAGTAGCAAAGTTGTATTCTATTGTAAAAACTTATTAAGCTATATAATTTGTGTACTCTTTATGCATATATTAATCAATAAAAAGGACAAGAAATAGATAATTGCTATGACAATCCCCTAATGTGGGATAATAAAAAAAGACATTTATAGCCTAGTTGGAATTAGAAATTGGAATTAATTAATTTTTGGAACTACCACACTGATAATAAAGTAGAAATCATCATAAACCACCACTAATTTGATTACCTTTTTAGAACTAGAGTTAGTTCCCAAGCCAGATGAAAATATTTGCCTATTTACAGGACAACTAAAAGAATTGACTTGCTCTATGTCTACACTATTTGAACATGGCCTGCTAGAAAGTTGCAAGGAAGTAAGTCTAACAGAAGAGTTTGCTTAATTAATCTGGGACTTGCCAAAAAAGCAAGAAAGAATTTTTCTTCTATTTCTAGCAGAGGAGTCCTGGGACAGAATATCTACCCCTGCTTATCATAAGGCCATCCCTGAACCACTTATTGAGCCTCTGGGGATGAAGCTCTCACTGTCTAGCTTATAATATCATGGAGCATGGGAATATTGTGATTGACAGTCCCCAAAACAGCATGTTTTGGGAGACACTGTTCATTAAAGGAAAGAAGATAGGCAAGCAACTCACATTTGTTTGCAAAGCATGTCTAAACAAGTTTAGACATTCTCCTGCTTTATCAAATTTTCTAAGTGGACATAAGGGGACCAATTTAAAGATAACTGCTGCAATCTGGGTAGGACCAATGAGGACAATGGCTATGGAGAAGAGAAGTGATAAGCAGAAAGCTGATGGATGTAGTATGTATAGAAATGATTGACTCCCTGGGTGCAGAGGGAGGAATCCAGGGTAGATCCCAGAAATTCAGTTAGGGTGACTCAGCTGAAGGTGGGGGCATACCTCTTAAAAAAGGAGACAGGAAGAGAAGTTGAGGCAGAAAGGAAATCCCAAGTTCAGCTTGGGACATGCTGAACATGGGACATGAATTGGAAAAACATTAAGTAAAACCATTCTGTAAAGATTAAAAAGATAGATTCTTTCAACAAATCTGAGATTTACATAATTCAAAACATCTACAGAAGGAAAAGAAAGAAGAAAAAGAAGAGTTCCGTGACTGAGTTTGTTCTGGCAAACCAGCTCATTGTGCACTGTGCTTTACTTGGGTCCTTAAAGCAGCCGTGGCCTTTCTTCCACTGCATTTTGTTACTACTGAGAATACCTCTTCAAAGAATATAATTTTTCTCATTTCAAAATAATTCATACCTTTTAGAGACCACTTGAAAAGACAAAATAAAACAATACATCATGTACAATAATAAATATTTTGACACAGTCTATCCTTTGTATAATGTTTCTGGTTATAAATAACATGACATTATAAAAAATAGTCTAACAATACAGAAAAGAGTAAAGATCTCTTAAGTCTCACTACCTTGAACTAGGCCCTGTTTGTGTTTTGTTTATGTTTTCACGTATCTCAGACACATACACACCCACAAATGCACATTTACTTAACTGGGGTCATATTACATTTGCTCTTTTTATCGTGGGACATCCATGTATTTTTAAAAACATATTATTTACTTATATTTCTTTTTTGTTTCCTTCCTTCTCTTTATTCTCTCTCCAAAAGATCTCATATTAATGATGTATATATGTATATTTTATATTTAGTAAATTACATGTTATGTAAATATGTATACAGATGTTTTATGTGGGTATGTTTAATGGATATATACAAAACTGTAGAGGAATTGGTAATTGTTTTAAAATTGTTTTTAAAAACTAGGGTCATATTATATACACTTTCCTGGCTTTCCTCCCTTTTCCCCCATTTGTGAAAATCCTACCAAATCTCTGGTTTTAGGTATCACATTAGATTGTCTCATTTGCTTGAGAGTAACTTTCCTAAGAGTAGGGCCAGTGTCATATTTGTTTTCTATAAAACAGACAGGAACATAAGAGTGAATATACTGATATTAACAATAGCTTGAAGGTAGGCTGTTGAGAATGAAAATATTTGGGCTGAATAATGCATCAAAGCTTAGTTATGCAAATCATGAAGTGACAACTCAGCACCCCATGAAGTTGATAGTACGTCTTCCCGTTTCACATGAAGAAAAGGAGGTGCAAGGACTTAAAACAACTTTTCCAAGGACACAAAGCCTGCACATTGTAAATTCTCTATCTGCCATATCTGCCAGCCTCACAGATGCCAACTGAATATGTCATCCCTCATGTTTTGTGCAATAAATTGAAGCCATAATAAAATCAGTATGCCCCACGTAGATAAGAGAGTAATTGAGTCTTGAGGACTCACACAGTGTTCTTTACCTGGAGCTTTTCATGGTCCTCCCATGGTCCGTTTTCCTCTTTAGAGGTCTTTTCAGTGAGTAGCGGACATGAATTTTCACATTCCATTGAGAAGAATGAGACACAATATGGTTTTTTTAATCAAATGACAGGCAAGAAGCCAGTAAAGGAAAAAGACAGTCTAGTTTTATTGATCCTCAGGCTCTGCCTCCCAACAAAACCTGAATTCTGAAAAACCCCAATTTCTGCCTCCCAACAAAATTCTGCCTCCCAACAAAACCTGAATTCTGGAAAACCCCATTCAGCCTAAGTTTTGTTATAAAAGTAAATCTCAGCACTTGGTTAATTTATGGCTTTAAGGAGAAGAAAAGCAGGAAATGGGGTGCTTCATATGCGACATAGCTGGTAATGCGGTCAGTTTGGGTCTCTTCATGTGCGACATAGCTGGTAATGCTGTCAGTTTGGGTCTCTTCATGTGGGACATAGCTGGTAATGCGGTCAGTTTGGGTCTCTTCATGTGGGACATAGCTGGTAATGCGGTCAGTTTGGGTCTCTCCTCAGCTGGGTGTGCTGTGCAGATGGCCTGCATCAAAATCTCCCAGAGAGTTTGTTGAAAGGCAAAGCCTAGATCCACCCACTGAAGCAGAATCTGGAGGCTGGAGCCTGGAATTTGGGTGATGGACTATGGGATACACTTTTGATAAACATGTCAGATAACTTTTATATAGACATGCGCTTGAGAACAATTGCTGTGTCCTCCAAAGGACTCTTTTGGGCATCTTGCTTGGTGGGAAATGCAGCCACATACTGTAGGCTCTTGGGGAAGGTGCTTATATTTCCTGATTCTTGGTTTCCACACCTATAAAATGGGGATAATAGCACTTGTTAACACATGAGTATGTTTAATGGATATAATTAATTATATCCGTAATTAAAAGTAAAATATATAAAGACTCATAATTAAAAGTAAAATATATAAAGATTCTGGTACCCAATGATTAACTATAAATGCTGTCAAGACCAAATTAATCATAATTAGAGAGAAAGCTTGTAAGCTTTAGAAAATATGAATCTGATTAACTTGGTTCACTTTCAGTTTGGAAAAAGTCTTGAAAAAAGGAGGTTAGGAATTCAGTGATACACAGTGACTAAATTCAAATGAGTGTCAAGATTCTTAAGACTCTTTCTGAAGCACTGTCACTCCCTCATGGCATTCTTTAGGAGTAGACAGATGGGTAACAGGTAACGTCATGAGAAAGCAGACCCAGCGAAGGCATGCAACAGAGAAGGACATTTGTGAGTCCATTCAGAGGAGGTGGTGCTGCGTAGATAATGGTGGTGAAACTATGTTGACTCAGGGGCCAAATGATGAAGCAGTGATGCCAAGACAAACTGGAAAATAGCAGTACAGATACAGACCTTAGGGAAAAGATTAGGATGTGCCAAGTTAGGAAAAAAATGAAAAACAGAACAAAAAAACCTCCCAGAATCTTTGTGAATTATAACTTTGTAAATGCGTATGATGGAAAAAGTTCATACCTTTTCTCAAAAAGGGAAGCAGTTAAAAAATGAAATCTAGAACCAATTCTAGTGAGCACTGTAAGTAATTTTATCAAGGGAACCTAGACATGACTAGAAATAAGTCATAACCTCCCATAGCCTTAGAGATCTCAACAATGGGAAGAATACTAATTGTCTCTTATGGATTGTTCCAGGGGGAGCAACTTATCATTCCCATTTTAGAATAAACAATAAAATACTGATTTTGGTATTATTTAGTCTTAGTCCATTCTGAATTAAGAATATTAACAAAATATCATTTCCGTTAATAGGTTTCCTATATTGTACCTCTTGTTTTATGTTCTATTATGTATTGATTTTTATACAAAATCAAATTCATCAAAGAGAAGGAAGAAAATGTTAGTCACCATTTATTGGGTTCTTAGCTAAGGCTAAGATTATTATTATTATTATTTTTTATGTTGAGTTGTATAAGTTTTTTATGTATCTTCAATAGTAACCCCTTATTGGATATATGATTTGCAAACATTTTCTTATTCAGTAGGTTGCCTTTTCATTTTGTTAAAGGCTTTCTTCGCTGTGCAGAAGCCTTTTAATTTGATGTCATCTCAAATTTTTATTTTTGCTTTTGTTGCCTTTGGTAAGTACTGTTCTGATGCTCATTTTACTTATGAGGAAACTGAGGAACAGGCTCAAAATCATTGACCTTGTCAGGGTCAAAGGAGGGACTGAACCCATACTATACTCTGTGCACTAATTACCATTTATTGAGAGAAGAGGGGCCTCTCATGTTAGATGAAAAGAATTTAGAAGTTCTTTATTTCATCAGCAACTGGAGAAACCCTGATGGTGTTAGATTCTGTTATAAGTCCATTTCTGTATTTGCCCCGCTTTCTATTCCTGGAATCATCCCCTCAGGGACCCAAAGGGTGACATTACAGCAATGAAATGAGCCATCTGTCACTGAATATTTTGGCTGCAAAGCTTTATTTTGGATCCAGTAGGCAGGAAAAAGACCTGACAGGGATTCTGCAGGGTGAAGTCCAGGGCAAAGGTCTAGTAATGACATTGCTGCTGAGTGAAAACCCTTCTCTCCCACCCACGAGGGCTTGCACATGGCTGCTACCCACCCAGTTTGATTGTGATCATCTGGGAAATATTATCAGGAACTGATTCCCTTATTTGTTATACTGCTTCATTTTTGTTATCTGGAATCAGGGACTACTTGCCTAATGACACAGAGGGAAAAGAAATAGAACATTTTAAATGATGTTAAAAAACAATTTTTAACCTGGGGGCAAGAATACTTAGAATATTTATATTTTTAGAAATTAATAAAATTATACTTACATTTAGATTCCAAAAATTTATTTTCAAAGCAAAGTTCTCTGCTTTGGATGAAATTTACTCATTAAAAAAAATAGGAATTTCACAAGGCTTGCATTTTAGCTTAGGAAACCATGATAGGTCCAACACGTATTAAATTGAATGCAGTGACTAAGGAAAAATACTTTATTTTACTTTCATGAATATATCAATTATTAATAAAAATCAAGATAAAAAAAATGCATGTTTAATAGCCAGCAAAAAGATTTCTGACATTGCCTCTGAGTTTGCAGGGACCAGGGAATGTACTTAACCAGGAAACTGTATGGGAACAACTTTTGTTCCAGTTAAATAGGAAAAGGCATTTCAAAATTCTTAACTTCTATTAACCTCTCAGCTTCCAAAAGTGTGGTTGACAGTTTACCACTTATAAACCTGGGCTCATCGTAACCTTTTAGGTTATGGCATGTGGCATTTGGGTGATACATAGGCATTAAATTGGGGATGGCTACCCAGAACATCTTAACCTCATGAACATTATCATCCCTGGGCAAATTCATCACAAAGCATTTTAACATTTGCTCATATCTTGCCGACCTACAAGCATGCCTAATCCAAGAGTGAATATTGACCTAAATGTAAAGGAGACACAAGCCATTCTAAACAAGCAATTGAGTAAAATAAGTAATAGGTGACCTATTTTTATCATGTGTAAATGGAAGAACAAAGTGCATAAAAACAGGATGACAAACAAAAGGAATTCAAGAGTTACAAGTTTAGCCAGGAAGAACCAGTTATTCTTTGAGGATAGAGCAGGTTTCCTTGAGAGGTGATATGATGCTGGGAGAAGCAATCACAGGGGCCCTTTGGCTTGGCAGAGAGAGATGGCTCCTGAGATGGCTCCATTCTGCTTACAGAATGGCCAGAAGCAGTACAGACCAGCTTAGGCAAGAGCTACAGCAGTTAGCTCCAGTGGAACCTGATGGGTGATAGACGGCAATAAACAGGAATCAAGGGCTGTGCTAAGGGCTCAGGAACTGAGGGGAGCAGGTCAGGGGATGGAGGGCAGTATGACTCAAGGCTAATTTGAAGACATCAGCTGTGAATGAAGGAGAGGGTATCAAGGGATTGCTGAATTAAAGGTACATAGTCAGCAGGACAGCTATGGTTTCTTATTTTTTGTAAGGCAAGTTCAGATAGTTTAGTGTCTTCTAAAAGTTTGTATTAAGGAAAACTGGTTGCTTAAAGTAATGTTGTAACTTTCTTCAAAGGACATTGACTCTTTACCATTTCAGTCTAACTTTTAAACTTTGAAACTTCCATGTCCCAAAATTTAAACATGATTCTCAATGTTATTTCTACCAGCTTCACCTATACTTACAATGTCTTGACCTTTTGAGGATAGGACAAGGCTGACAATATTTTTATTAGTTCTACTTGCTAGGTGTGGTAGGCAGAATTCTCAAATGGCCTCCCAAGAATCCATAGAACCTCTGAAAGTTGTGTATTATACGGCAGAGTTAACCTTTTAAAAGAGAGATTATCTAATCTAATCTAATCTAATCTAATCTAATCACATGGACACAAAAGCAGTAAGCTTTCTCCTGCTAGTGGCAGAAGAGAAAGACGAAGAGATTCAAGACGCAAGAAGGATTTCATGCGCTATGGTTGGCTCCAGGAACCTGAGACACTGAGAGGAGTATTGGACTGACAGCCATCAAGGAGATGGAGCCCCTGTCCCAGGGTAACAAGGAGTTGTGTTTTGCCAATTGTTTGAATGCACTTGGAAGTAGCTTCCTCTCCAGAGCATCTGCATGAGAGCTCAGCCCAGCTGATACTCTGACGTTGGCCTTGTAGGATCCAGCCAAGTCCACCAGACTTTTTGACCAATGGAACTATGAAATAATCAATGGGCACTGTTTTAAGTTGCTAGTTTGTGGCAGTTTGTCACACAGCAATAGATAAATGTTAGCTGTTACGTCTAGGCAAATGAGACTCCTGCCTGAGTAATGGAATAAACCTCATCTAGGCATTCATTCTAAATGTCCATGATCCTGTGGCTTCATCTTACATCACATTGGTTCATTAGCATACATTCTACTTTGTGGGGCACAGGAGTATGAGGAGGTCTCTGTGTGTTCCTCTCTGACAGCCTGGAATGAATGATGTTACACTTAATTGTGTATCAGCTGGTGCAGGATTTAGCTCTAGGAATGCAGAAGTCATGTTCACCAGATGTCCTGTGCAGGGAAATCACCCCTGACGAGTTGAGATTTGCCTGTCACTCACTCCCTAAAATTCTTCTCATTTATGAAACAAAAGGCTTAGAATTGGGGTGTTGCAGAAGGAAAAAGAAAAAACCTTTCACTCTAACATCAGGCAGATTTTCAACAGATTCCTAGGGAATGCAGCATTAGCTATTAATGCACTTGGACACTTGTGTTTGGGAGAACATGTGCTGCTTACATATTCATGAGGGATCTTTCAATTTGCATACATCCTAGTGTTAAGGAGAGTCAAAACAAACTAAATCTAGAAGGTTGTCCCATCTTCCCTTTAGAACTGAGACCGTGAAGGACCCCTGATCAAACCTTTCAAAAACTTGATGTAGAGCAGAAAAAAATTTCTAGGGACCTGCCTTATATTTTATTTTGTTTCTTTTCTAGTCATATGTGTAAAAAGAGGCAAAAGCCCAAGCAAGATCTTTTTCTTGGGGCCTGATCAACTAATAGGTTGATGTTGCCCTTACCTCTGCTTCTCAGGGTCCAACAACCCCCATTTACTGGGTGAGCCAAACTGAAGCAATCATCAGTCCCGTCCCTGCACTTTTCTTATTAGAAAATAAGAATTTTCACATCTCTAAAATGGGGGAAAATAATTCTTACCTCATAGGGTTGCCATGAAAATTTTTGTACCTGTCAGGCAGCTCAGTGGTCCTAATTAGCCCCAGAATAGTACCTGGTATATGGGACATTTCTTCTTCTAATTACAAGACACAGACCAAAACCTCTCATTAACTAAGGTACCCCAATAACATAAAAAATATACAACAAACTAAGTGAAGGTTAAGACCTAGGAGCAGAATGTCTATTGACAGCTAAGCTCCTCTTATCATTTTCCCAAGGACATGTGCATGTATCCTAGTTCATCTCTGCCAGAAACAGCCTTCTCTGTGTACCCATTTTATACTACCAATCAGAATATTCTTGAATTATTCCACATCCTTTCCCAACCCTGAGGGAAAGAACATCCCACATTCCCTTGGGTTATGGTTACTTTCATGCTTATCTAAAAGATGTATGCTTTTCCCCAGGTGATAGAGTCTTTTTGATTTCACTGACTGTTCAATATTATCCAAATCCCACCACCTCAAAGCAGAAGTCCACTGGCAAAGTTTTAGCAGCATCATTCTAAGTTGCACCCAAGTTAAATGTGTAGAACTATCATTTTTACAAAAATCAAAATGTATATGTTAATGCAAGGTCAAACTATGGCAAATTGCAAGGCAAGACTCCTGTGGTTTGGGACCAAAGAAAACAGATGCCTGTGTAGCAACTGAGATGGTATCTATAGGAGGAAAAGCAACAGCTGAGAAGTTGGTGAAAGGGAAAAAACCACAAGTGTCTTGAACACACAACTAACCTATAATTTCTAACAGTATCACCAAGGAAAAGGGATAAAATTGCCCCTTTCCTAAGACACAATCTGCAAGGAGTCCCTAAGACTTCTTTTTTGTTTTCTAGAAAACAAAATAGGTTTAGATTCTCTTCATTAAAAGAGTTTATTTCTTGCCATTCTTTATACAGTATATGCCAAAAAAAAAAAAAAAAAAAAAAAGAGGCAAGGCAATATCTGTAGTTGGTTAAACAGAGAGTGGCCACTGAGTCCCCCCCCCCACCTTAAGATTTGCTTGATTGAATGTCTTACAGTACACATGAATGTTGATGCGTAGGAGAATGGGGGAGTGGCAGAGGGAGGTGGAGAGACTCTCAGGAGGACTCTGAGCTGAGCAGGAGCTGGTGGGTACTTGATTCACAACCCTGAGGTCTTGACCTGAGTGGAAACTAGCAGGCTAAGCCACCCAAGCTCCCCCAAATTGTTTTATCATAAAATACACATCCACAAACTTTCTCTTTTCTTGATCAAGAAGGTTTTTATCTGCTTCCACACTTCCAAACTGGCTAAATGAAATTGTCTAGTTGCCAAAACAAGTTACCCTTAAATTGAGAATTTTATTAGAACAGTCACCATAGATGGCTGCCACACCAGTTTGAAGGGCCACAAATGCATCATTTGTAATGCTGGGAGGAACTTTGTGGAAGAATATAAATTTTACTCCCACATGATTTCTATTTTATGGGATACTGTAACTTCTGGAATGCCTAATAAAGTGGGAAAAGAGGGTTTTTTTAGTGGATGGTTTTAGAAGAAATGATTCAATGTGTTTTGCCAATATGAACTCTTAAAAGTGCAGGTGCCTCATAAATGCCCAGGCTTAGCCTATATCAAAAACGCATTTACTACTTTGATACTATGAATAACACAGACATTTACTATCTGGTATGACTCGATAGTAGAATTTACATCAGGCACACTTAGCTCACAGGATCTAAAAAAAGCCAACATTTTGGTACACTTGAAAAAATAAAGCAATGAGATATACTCTTGGCTGGGGATTAGTGACTCTTCCTAGGAATCAGAGGTTTATCCTTTTCTCTGCTCACCACTCTGCTTAAATGAAATGGCAAAAGTCAACATTCACATGTGTGTATTTGAGTATATGTGCTGCTGATGTGAGCACATGTATATATTTGAATACACTCACACATCTAATTTTTTTCAAAGATCATAATGCTTTAAAAATACTGTCTTCTAGATTCTTTTCAGAAACTCCCCCCCCACCCCCCACCCCCATACATCTGTCGAGGGCGGATGCTCCAGGGGCCCGGAGATCCGTCAACCGTAGAGCTTTGCAAAATGGCGCCTGGCGATTTGCCAGAAGGTGTGTCTAGAGTGACTGATGGTAAAAAGGAAGTACTACCTATTGGCTGTTGAACTATTGCTATGCTGTGGGTACTTGGTAACAAGCGTAAGATTGGTGGATGCATATCGCTGTCTATGCTGATTGGCTTAGCTCCCCTATATAAGCGATGGCCATATGAAATAAAGCGCTGCTTTTTTGAAACCCAACCGGACAGAGGGTCGTTATTATCACTGCTGGATGGCGATATACATCAATGATGGCACTTTCTCTGTTAAATAGCACCTATAATGAACACTTGCAGTGAGTAAATCCTTCAAAGGAATTTTTTTTCCCTCTCTTTTCTTTTGGATGTTCTGGAAGGGTATTTATTTGCCCCCATCCAGTTTACCTGTGGAGAGACGGGACTTCCAAGGGCTGTGAAAATAATCTCAGCTCGAAATGCCAAACTTCTTTGCTCCTGTGCCTGGGAAAGGAATTTTCCTAAAAACTGTGTGCCCTTTCAGTCAGTTTTGACTTGACATCTAAATTTATTTTAATTGTAATTTCAAATAAATTCAGGTTTTTGTTACTCAGAAGTAGAAAATATTGAATGTCTTATAAAATGAAATGACTGTAATTGGATAAATATTTCATGATATGATTTGATTAAATGCGTTTTTATTATGTTACTGGATAAAGCACCCTGAATAGGAAAGAAGGCATGAGAAATTTATAGCTGTGGGATTTTCAAAGTATCTTAACTTTTTAGGTAGTCCTGTAAAGCACTCCAGTTACAACAAAAAGAATCAGCGTTATTGATCTATATTTCCTCAATTGTTCTAAATTCAGAAAAATTTAAAAACCGGTCAAAATATTTTCATTTTTAATGCAAACTTCATTTTAACATATATTTATATATATTTATATTCATTTATAATATTTATATATTATAAAATATATAAAAGATTAATATTCTGAAATATTTTAATAAAATAAAATATGTATTTTATACATATCTGTAAAACAGGAGAAGACAGCAGGTTCTGTGTATCTAAGAAGCCTTGATTAATCATGGAAAGAGTCTTCTTCCAAACCAGTCTTTTCCTGTATGCCTTTGTTTGGGGCCTCGGAAACTTTTACACATAGTAATGCCCAGTAGTGAGATTTGGTATTTGTGTGTGTGTGTGAAGGTATACCTTTTTTTCTATAAAATGGGAGAAGGACCATGGAGAAGTAGCCTCATTCTCAGGCAAATTAGTTTTTGGAAAGAGCATATATGAAAGTTGAAGATTTGAAAATTTAATCCCCTAAAACTATTTTTATATGTAAACCCCCGAGCAAAGCTCAATGTAAAGACTACCTACTTGGACAATATCTTTTTTGATCTCCTACAATTGAGTAGAATTTTACAAGGCATTCCTTGAAGTGAATCTTGATCTATTGCCAGTCCTTGGTCTACCTATTGCAGTAACACTGACTAATTAATAGAACAGGTGAATAATGACAACATCATGATTCAGTGCTATGATGGTAAATGCTTAACAGTTGGCTCTTGGGGAAGGAAGGAAGCCTAATTTATAGTGTTTGGCCATTTCTGTGGTATAAATACCCTCACTATGACCTATTTCAAACTATTATATGAAGTAATTGGGCTTGCAAAATTCCTGAAATTAACAATCAGCTTTCAGGCTCTCATGAGCTGGTCTGAGCCAGGCCTCAGCACATCAGTGTGTCATGATTTATTAATTATGCTGTTCAGATCAGAGTCAGCTGGAGAAGCAGTGGGTTTGAAGTCTCCCAGGAGTTTTCAGTATGTACACTTACATCCTTATAAAAAACTGATACCTCTCTTCAGGTTTCCACCTGACACCTCCCTTGCCATCTCTACCATTGTTTGGCCGTGTACCTAGAATGATAACTGACGTGTCCTTACTTGTTGATACACCTTACTGTGATTTTCTTCCATGTGTGTGCAAGCCATGTTATGTTCCTGGGACCCAAATCATGAACAAATGTCTGTTTTCTTTTCTTTTCTTTTCTTTTTTTAGATATTTTATTTATTCATTTGACAGACAGAGATCACCGTTAGGCAGAGAGGCAGGCAGAGAGAGAGAAGGAAGGGAAGCAGGCTCCCCGCTGAGCAGAGAGCCCGTAGCGGGGTTCGATCCCAGGAACCTGGGATCATGACCTGAGCTGAAGGCAGAGGCTTTAACCTACTGAGCCACCCAGGCACCCCACAAATGTCTGTTTTCTAATATGCTTTACAAAACATTATTGTTAAACTGGCCTGTCTTGTTCATTATCTTTACAGTTTTGGCTTTATTTTGGGGTATTTATAAGATACTCTTCGAACCTGAAGATATCATTGTACTTAATGGGTTGTGTCCCCTTGATTTAATCCTTGGAAGCAGACCTTGAGATAAAGATTTGCTGCAATCTAGAGTTGCAGGGAACACTAATAAGGGAGCAGGAAGGGAATACAAGGAAGGGAAGGCAGCCCATAAAATGTGCATTATTAAGCCAGCCACAATGAGTGAGTAGAGCATACTCTTGCAGCAAACACATGCCTCGGAATCACCCTGCCAAAGAGAGAGGGAGCTGGGGCATTTATACCTGAGTCCTTAAGAGATGTTGGCTGAGGGCTGCCTCTGAGATTGCTCATCCTAGCTCTTCCATTTTGTTACTTATGTAGGTCCTTTGGCCCTCAGCTTTGAGATTTACATCTCAGGCTAAAGATATAATATCAGCAGCCGGTAGAGGAGTACGGGTTTAAGGGTGGGCACTGACCAATGTCTTCTGTGTGTTAAAACTTTCACGAAACATGGGAGTGCTTCACTGGTATTACTATTTTGTCTAAAAAGCCAGTTTCTTATACAGCATGTGCAGGGTACCTAAAGAAACCAAATGCAAACCAATCACATTTTGTTTTGGCCAGGGTTTCTTACATTAGGTAGGCGTTAGAATCTCATAGGAAAACGGCTCCAAACACAAAAACCAGAGACCCCCCCTTTTTTTTTTTAAATATTTTATTTACTTGAGAGAGAGATAGAGAGCGGGAGCATGAGCAGGGAGGAGGGAGGAGGGCCGAAGGGACAAGTAGATTTCCTGGTGAGTGGGAGACGGACTCAGAGCTGGATCCCAGGACCCTGAGATCATGACCAGGGCAGAAGTCAGTTGCTTAACTGACAGCCACTCAGGTGCCCTGACCCCACTTATTCTTAACTATATCAAAACTTGAGCATCATTTCTTTAGAAGGTAATTCCCAAATACTGGTACACCCGAGGGATAGAGGGAAGTTTATTATGAGACAATTACCTAGGGTTATTGTATTAAAAGTAGATCCAGAGAGGCTCCCCAGTCCTTCTTCTGCAAACATGTGGCTTCAGATATATTTGTCTGTTTAAAGCATCCAAGTGATAATAACCCATGGTCTCGTTTGAGCAAAACAGTAAGTAGAGCTCCTTGTTGCAATGGTCAGAGGGCTGAAACTACAGGAACTGGAATCAGGGATGATTTCTAAGCAAGAAACTGTAACTATGTTTTAAATATTTATGTTAGAATACCTAAGGTCATGGTGGGGTGGGGTGTGCCTTTACCCCATCTGGCAAAATTGGGATTAACAGGGAATTGCTTAATGGTCATGAAAACCCACTAGGTCAGCATTTGTGTAACCTTACCTATCTGAATGAGTGTGGATGGAGGGGCAGGCACGTCCTAGACCAGGACTGCTTGCTGCCTGCAATCTAGACCAGAACAGCAACCAAACCTAATGTCCCTTCCCAAGGTGGAAGTCTGGGTATAAATGGAGAGAAGGAAAATTAGTAGCTGTGGAAAAAGAATGAATAAATGGGTATGTAATGGAAGGAAATCCAATATTACATTAACACCTCAGAAAAGGCTCAGAGCAAGAAATGATATGTCTCTTGCTAAGGTGAAGACATAGATTGCTGACACTGCTAGTGTTTTTTGGAACCTGACAAGATGGGATGGAAGCCTAAACACCTGAGTGGCCTCAGCTTAGGAGACATTCTCACATGATATGATGACAATGTCCTGGATAGTTACTAATGACTGAATGAGATTCTAGTAATATACCAATATCTTTTGACTTTTATGATTATTTTGCTATTAGGGATTTATGTTTGAAGACCAGGGTTGGGGCAGTGATACTGTGATTTATAATAAATATGCACTTGCTCTAACTTCCATTTTTGGCAGGAAACTATTAAAACCTTAAACTTTCCTTAGCAATAAGAGCGATAAAGGTGTCTCTATCAAGACACGTTTCAGCCACACCTGAGTTTATGTTATGCGTTTTTTGGATAACACCTGAAGATGAGAGCTGGTTGCCAGGAGAACCTCCTTCCACAAGAGAAGAGGGGCTAGAGATTGAGTTCAGTCACCAATGGTCAATGATTTAATTAGTCATGCCGATGTAATGAAACCTTTATAAAAACCCAAAAGAATGGGGTTTGGAGCTTCTGGGTAGGTGAACATATGGAGGTTCGAGCAGAGTGGCACACTCAGAACATGGAAGCTGTATGCCCCTTCCTATACCTTGTCCTATAAATCTCTTCCATCTGGTTATACCTGAGTTATATCCCTTTGTAATGAACTGTCAAGTATAAGCAAATGTTTCTGAGTTCTGTGAGCTGCTCTAGCAAATTAACCAAACCCAAGGAGGGAGTCTTGGGAATCTCCAATTTATAGCTGGTTGGTCAGAAACACAAATGACAACTTGGATTTGAGGTAGGTGTGTGTGTGTGTGTGTGTGTGTGTGTGTGTGTTGGAGGGGTGGGGGGGTGCGTTTTTGTGGGACTGAGCCTTTAATCTATGGAATCTGATGCTATCTCCAGACAGATGGTATCAGAATTGAGTTAAATTGTAGGACATTCAGCCAATGTTAGAGAATTGCTTGGTGTGGAAAACACACACACACACACACACACACACACACAGATTGGAATTGTGTCAGAATTTTAGAAGCATATCTATGAATGTTCACCAACTTTGCTTAAGCATTTTAGAAGAAATTTCTTCCAGGGCGCCTGGGTGGCTCAGTGGATTAAGCCACTGCCTTTGGCTCAGGTCATGATCTCAGGGTCCTGGGATCAAGTCCCGCATCAGGCTCTCTGCTCAGCAGGGAGCCTGCTTCCCTATCTCTCTCTCTCTCTGGCTGCCTCTCCCTCTACTTGTGATTTCTCTCTGTCAAATAAATAAATAATTTAAAAAAAGCTTTAAAAAAAAAAAAAAGAAATTTCTTCCTTTTGTCTGTGACAGTTGATTTATACTTTGCCTCCTACTCACTTTCATCTTCTAATACATGCCACCCTAGAGTCTATGCCATAAATACTGAGTATTTTTTCAACTTTCTATTATACAGACTATTTTCTTTTTTAAAAAATTTATTTTTTATTTATTTTCGGCATAGCAGTATTCATTATTTTTTCACCACACCCAGTGCTCCATGCAATCCGTGCCCTCTATAATACCCACGACCTGGTACCCCAACCTCCCACCCACCCGCCAATTCAAACCCCTTAGATTGTTTTTTAGAGTCCATAGTCTCTCATGGTTCACCTCCCCTTCCAATTTCCCCCATCTCCCTTCTCCTCTCTAACTCCCCATGTCCTTCATGCTATTTGATATGCTCGACAAATAAGTGAAATATATATGGACTATTTTCTTAAAAATTAAATTAGAAATTTTCTAATTACAGCAGCTCCTCTAGGAAGCCTTCCCTGACTTCATATCCCTTTGGCCTCCCATAATCCAGTAGAGGCTTTCCTCATGGCATTTGCCTCTTGCATGGAAATGATGTGTTTGTTATGTGTTGGTAGTTCCTGCAAGACTTCAGACTCCACAGCTATGAACCTGGTTTTGTTCATCTTTGTTTTCCCATCCTTGAACACAGTGTCTGGTCGATAGTGGGTCTTAATAAATACCTACTAAACAAAACCACATTGCTCTTTAGGAACATATGAAAGGAACTCAGGAAGATAAACATTGCTTGTGAAACAAAAACATTCATGAGTCCTTTTGAAAAGGACTTTCTCCTTATGAAGATAAATTTATTCTTAATAAGACATTCAATCTTATAAGCTATAAAAACTGATAGACTTTCATAAACTTGCATTTGTACTTAATGCTTAAAGCGATTGATTTGGTTTGTATTCTTGAAGCAAAAATATTCCAAAGCTATCCATGACCAATCACTAATGTGTATTTGTCTGTTCCTTCGTTCTCTCTCCTTCTTTTTCCCTTATTTCTGTTAAATCACATAACAAATATGGACCTTTTTAAAGGAAATCATAGACAGCAATATTATCTATAATGATTAAAGATTATCTGAAAGACAATGTAACAATGAATTTCTTATGTCAAAATAAAGAATTTTTAGTAAGGATTACATCACTTATTAAAATACCCTAAAGGTAAGAGAAAATAAGAGGCTGAATAAAAGACAACTCATTAAAAATTTCATACTAACAACTTGTATACTGTGCAGAAAGTAAGATGTTAGTCAGGTGACCTAAGAAATTCCCTTTGTAGAATATGACCATGAAAGGAAAGGTTTTCAAGAATGATTTATGGATTCATTTTTTCCCCTATATTGTCACACCCTGTGTAGCCAAAGCTACAGAAGAATTTATTGGGAGATGTTATAAAATTTCTTTCCTTTAGGACCCTTAAGAGGGGGTTTGAAACCTCTCTCACTGATGGATTCTAAAAGTGGCCTTAGACCAGAGGACTCTTTAACTCTTCTTTTGGCCTTCAGAATAGTCCCCTGTGATAGTGGCTGGATATTTTGAGCTGGGTTAGAATAAATTTAAGAATAAATTTATCTTCATAAGGAGAGAAAAATGCTGCAATTTGGTGATAATGATACATTTATTTTGGGCTCCTGTGCTTCAAATTGATAATGGAACTGAATCATATAGAAATTATAGTATGCAAATGAAGTAGTTGAGATGCTAGTTTCCTTTTGTGATATTAAAACTAATGCTATCAGAGGATGCTGCATGTTAAGTCAGGAGAAAATATTCTCAAGTGAATGTTGGATTTCATGTTAGGACATCAAAAATCATCATTTGGTATCATGTGATTTTGATTGGGAACTTCTTGTGACAAAACAGGGTTTTCTCCCTCCCCGCAACCTATCTACCTACCTACCTTCTTTCCTTCCTCCCTTCCTTCCTTTTTTCCTTCATTCCTTCTTTTTAGAAGTTATCTTGCTAGTTCTTAATTTGGTAATATTTTTATGCTACTCCTGATAGGAGGTCATAAAAATAATGAAATTTCTGAGTCAGTAATATAATGTGGAAAGTACGGTTATCTCACTTTGTGTTTATGAATGAGGAGAAGCAAAAATAAGGAGGAGGAGGAGGAGGAGATGAAGAAGGAGATAACAGTAGAAAAACATGAGCTTTTTAAAAATGGAGAATGATTAAAGTGCTTTTAGAAATGGCCAGATTTTAGAAATGGTACCTGGGTGGCTCAGTGGGTTAAGCCTCTGCCTTTGGTTCAGGTCATGATCTCAGGGTCCTGGGATTGAGCCCCGCATTGGGCTCTCTGCTCCGTGGAGAGTCTGCTTCCCGCACCCCCTCTGCTACCTCTCTGCCTACTTGTGATCTCTGTTTGTCAAGTAAATAAATAAAATCTTTAAAAAAAGAAGAAGAAGAAGAAGAAGAAATGGCCAGATTTATAACCTGAAAGACTGAAGGCCCCGTTTGTTCACAGAAGAGGCACAGAGGAGTTATCTCTGCTGTAGTAACTCATGCTGCTGAGCTGGAAGGTTCTCCCACAGATGAGAGGGTAATTTAGTTTCTAGGACAGTTCAGTCTTCTTGTTCGGTTTACTCACAAAGGTGCTAATTAGTGGAAATTGTTATGGTGTTATTTTTTCACTTTAACATCTGTTCCCCATGAGCTGGACACAGAGAATTAAGTCGTTTTGTAGAAGCTGCCAGGCAAGTTGGATGGCAGTGATTCTGAGTCATTGTCATAAGAAGTTAGAGTGTAAACCAGAGGCCTGGGTATAATAGGATCAGAACCCCAAAAATCCATGGATGTCCTACATCCAGCTAAATAAACTGCCCATGCTAAGATTAGAAACCACAGTAGCTAGCCACTGCTATAAAAAACAATAGCTTTTGCACATAAGCGTTAGGGATGAGTAAAAATATATACAGTTTTACTTTTTTCTTAAAAATATGTTAATATTTGTACCTGGCATTGTTTTAACTATTGACATGTATTAACTCATTTAATCCTAATACCAACATCAGTTATAAGGTAGAAATTATCTTCATTTTACAGAGGTCAAGTAAGTACTTAATGGCAAGGAAACCAAGGCATGAAGTGGCTAAATAATAAATGATTTGTGAGTCTAAGATTCTAACTCAAACTAAAAACTAAAAATAAAATATCAATGTTGCTATCTATATGCAGAAGCAGTCAGAACATATTATATAGTAGAAACTTAGTACTCTTATTTATTTTTAAATTTTTAGAAAAGATTAATTTGTTGAGAAGAGAGTGCAAGATGGGGAGAGGCATAGGGAGAAAGAGACAAACAGACTCTCCACAGAGTGGAGAGCACAATGCGGGACTGGATCCCAGGTCCCTGAGATCATGACCTGAGCTGAAATCAAGAGTTGGATGTTTAACTGACTGAGCCACCCAGGCACCCCCACAGTACTCTTTTAATGAGGAGTTTACCTGAAACTAATTCAACTACCTCATTTAACTTTTGCATACCAAGAAAACATTTAAAACTTAGAATTTAAAATGTCTAGAATCCAATACTGTGATATTTTGGTACTTACTAGAGTCTCACCTACTCTAGTTGTGTTCCCAACTCCTCATCTGGCATTTTATAGGAGTTCAAGTGTGAACTCTGATTTGAAAGTCGAAACCAGGATCTAGGGAGAAACTACAATAAAAGATTAAAATGAACTCTTGCTTCCATGGTTCATTGCCTGTGGGGAGCTACTGAATACCTAAGAGAAGCTGTAAAATAATAACTACCCAGATGATCTCCTTTCCACTACTTTATATAAAGCCCATAAAGAGTTATTGTTGTTTTCTTTACCCATATTATAAAATACAGGTCATATAAAGGGACAGTGAACCTTAATTACTTGCTCATTAGCTTTGGAAAAAAGATATATGGAAAATCATTTGTGGTACAGAAAAAATGCAGATTAAAAAAATATGGGCCCCCTTTACTTATTCAACAAACTTGTAAACCTATAGAAATTGAAGATTTTAAGTACGTGATAAAACTCTCCTATAATTTATTTTCAGTTATGACTACAGGAAACTGCTTTGCTGTTTTGCTATTTGTTCATTTGCTTAGGAAAGTAAAATTTTTATCATTCTGTGCTTTTTATTTGTGTCCATTTTTGGTATAAGGAAATCATTCTTTATTGGTACAATGTTATCAATGAACTAGAATCAAAAATCTCCTCATTAAACCACCAGATTAC
The DNA here is from genome assembly GCF_011764305.1 of Mustela putorius furo. Taxonomy (NCBI): domain Eukaryota; kingdom Metazoa; phylum Chordata; class Mammalia; order Carnivora; family Mustelidae; genus Mustela; species Mustela putorius. The sequence continues at coordinate 22,401,938 of NW_025422368.1, read as the reverse complement.
TCTTAGAAATCCTAAGCAGGCAATTTTTCAATTTATGAAAAATATGTTTCCTTTGTACTAACTGGAAGATATTTTAGATACTATTAACTTCCTATAATACTACCATCACATTACATGATGGTTCATTCCTACCATTGCTATAGTCGATTACCTTAGGGAAGGTTAATTTTCAAGTCACAATTGTATACAATAAATACTGAATACTTTTAGCAGTTATATCAAAATTATCTTTCCAAATCTTCTTTTCAATGTAACATTTAAAAAATTATAACTTTTGGGAGGAGTCAAGATGGCGGAGAAGTAGCAGGCTGAGACTACTTCAGCTAGCAGGAGATCAGCTAGATAGCTTATCTAAAGATTGCAAACACCTGCAAATCCATCGGCAGATCGAAGAGAAGAAGAACAGCAATTCTAGGAACAGAAAAACAACCACTTTCTGAAAGGTAGGACTGGTGGAGAAGTGAATCCAAAGCGACGGGAAGATAGACCCCGGGGGGAGGGGCCAGTTCCCGGCAAGCAGCAGAGAAACGGAACACAAAATCAGGACTTTTAAAAGTCTGTTCCGCTGAGGGTCACCACTCCAGAGGCTAAACCGGGGCGAAGCCCACACGGGGTCAGCGTGGCCTCAGGTCCCACAGGGTAACAGAAGGATGGGGGGTGTCTGAGTGTTGCAGAGCTTGCGGGTATTGTAACGGGAAAGCTGGCTACAGAGACAGAGCCCACAGTAAGATCACAGCTCGGGGTTACCTTGAACCGGTCGCAGGCTCGGTGAGCTTGGAACGCGGCTGGAGGTCAGGCAGACGGGAGTAACTGGGCACTGTTCTCTGAGGGCGCACTGAGGAGTGGGGCCCCAGGCTCTCGGCTACTCTGGACCGGAGACCAGGAGGCCGCCATTTGTATTCCTGTCCTCCAGAACTCTACGGAAAGCGCTCAGGGAACAAAAGCTCCTGAAAGCAAACCCGAGCGGATTACTCAGCCCAACCCCTGGTAAGGGCGGTGCAATTCCGCCTGGGGCAAAACACTTGAGAATCATTACACCAGGCCTCTCCCCCAGAAGATCAACAAGAAATCCAGCCAAGACCAAGTTCACCTACCAAGGAGTGCGGTTTCAATACCAAGGAGAGCAGCAGAATTCCAGAAGAGGAGAAAGCAAAGCACAGAACTCATGGCTATTCCCTGTGATTTTTTTTACTCTTGCAGTTAATTTAATTTTTTTCTTTTTCATTTTTTTTCTCTTCTTCTGCTAAATTTTTTTTAACTTTTACCCTTTTCTTTTTTTAACATTTTTAACTAGTTTATCTGATATACATATATTTTCTTTTTTATATTTTTCTTTATTCATTTTCATTTTTAAATTCTTTTATTTTTTTTCTTTTTTTTCTTTCTTTCTTTTTGAACCTCTTTTTATCCCCTTTCGCCCCCCTCACGATTTGGGATCTCTTCTGATTTGGTTAAAGCATATTTTCCTGGGGTTGTTGCCACCCTTTTAGTATTTTACTTGCTCCTTCATATACTCTTATCTGGACAAAATGACAAGGCGGAAAATTTCACCACAAAACAAAAAACAAGAAGCAGTACCGAAGGCTAGGGACCTAATCAATACAGACATTGGTAATATGTCAGATCTAGAGGTCAGAATGACAATTCTCAAGGTTCTAGCCGGGCTCAAAAAAGGCATGGAAGATATTAGAGAAATCCTCTCGGGAGATATAAAAGCCCTTTCTGGAGAAATAATAGAACTAAAATCTAACCAAGTTGAAATCAAAAAAGCTATTAATGAGGTGCAATCAAAAATGGAGGCTCTCACTGCTAGGATAAATGAGACAGAAGAAAGAATTAGTGATATAGAAGACCAAATGACAGAGAATAAAGAAGCTGAGCAAAAGAGGGACAAACAGCTATTGGACCACGAGGGGAGAATTTGAGAGATAAGTGACACCATAAGACGAAACAACATTAGAATAATTGGGATTCCAGAAGAAGAAGAAAGAGAGAGGGGAGCAGAAGGTATACTGGAAAGAATTATTGGGGAGAATTTCTCCAATATGGCAAAGGGAACGAGCATCAAAATTCAGGAGGTTCAGAGAATGCCCCTCAAAATCAATAAGAATAGGCCCACACCTCGTCACCTAATAGTAAAATTTACAAGTCTCAGTGACAAAGAGAAAATCCTGAAAGCAGCCCGGGAAAAGAAGTCTGTAACATACAATGGTAAAAATATTAGATTGGCAGCTGACTTATCCACAGAGACCTGGCAGGCCAGAGAGAGCTGGCATGATATTTTCAGAGGACTAAACGAGAAAAACATGCAGCCAAGAATACTATATTCAGCTAGACTATCATTGAAAATAGAAGGAGAGATTAAAACCGTCCAGGACAAACAAAAACTGAAAGAATTTGCAAACACCAAACCAGCTCTACAGGAAATATTGAAAGCGGTCCTCTAAGCAAAGAGAGAGCCTACAAGTGGTAGATCAGTAAGGAACAGAGACAATATACAGTAATAGTCACCTTACAGGCAATACAATGGCACTAAATTCATCTCTCTCAATAGTTATTCTAAATATTAATGGGCTAAATGCCCCAATCAAAAGACACAGGGTATCAGAATGGAAATAAAACCAAAACCCATATATATGTTGCCTCCAAGAAACTTATTTTAAGCCCTAAGACACCTCCATATTTAAAGTGAAGGGGTGGAAAAGAATTTACCATGCTAATGGACATCAGAAGAAAGCAGGAGTAGCAATCCTTATATCAGATCAATTAGATTTTAAACCAAGGACTATAATAAGAGATGAAGAAGGACACTATATCATACTCAAAGGGTCTGTCCAACAAGAAGGTCTAACAATTTGAAATATCTATGCCCCCAACGTGGGAGCAGCCAACTATATAAACCAATTAATAACAAAATCAAAGAAACACATCAATAATAATACAATAATAGTAGAGGACTTTAACACTCTCCTCACTGAAATGGACAGATCATCCAAGCAAAAGGTCAACAAGGAAATAAAGGCCTTAAACGACACACTGGACCAGATGGACATCACAGATATATTCAGAACATTTCATCCCAAAGCAACAGAATACACATTTTCCTCTAGTGCACATGGAACATTCTCCAGAGTAGATCACATCCTCGGTCCTAAATCAGGACTCAACTGGTATCAAAAGATTGGGATCATTCCCTGCATATTTTCAGACCACAATGCTCTGAAGCTAGAACTCAACCACAAGAGGAAGTTTGAAAAGAACCCAAATACATGGAGACTAAACAGCATCCTTCTAAAGAATGAATGGGTCAAACAGGAAATTAAAGAAGAATTGAAAAAATCATGGAAACAAATGATAATGAAAATACAACAGTTCAAAATCTGTGGGACACAACAAAAGCAGTCCTGAGAGGAAAATATATAGCAGTACAAGCCTTTCTCAAGAAACAAAAAAGGTCTCAGGTACACAACCTAACCCTACACCTAAAGGAGCTGGAGAAAGAGCAAGAAAGAAACCTTAAGCCAAGCAGGAGAAGAGAAATCATAAAGATCAGAGCAGAAATCAATGAAACAGAAACCAAAAAAACAATAGAGCAAATCAACGAAACTAGGAGCTGGTTCTTTGAAAGAATTAATAAAAGTGATAAACCCCTGGCCAGACTTATCAAAAAGAAAAGAGAAAGGACCCAAATAAATAAAATCATGAATGAAAGAGGAGAGATCACAACTAACACCAAAGAAATACAAACTATTATAAGAACATACTATGAGCAACTCTACGCCAACAAATTTGACAATCTGGAAGAAATGGATGCATTCCTAGAAACATATAAACTACCACAACTGAACCAGGAAGAAATAGAAAGTCTGAACAGACCCATAACCAGTAAGGAGATTGAAACAGTCATTAAAAATCTCCAAACAAACAAAAGCCCAGGGCCAGACGGCTTCCCGGGGGAATTCTACCAAACATTTAAAGAAGAACTAATTCCTATTCTCCTGAAACTGTTCCAGAAAATAGCAATGGAAGGAAAACTTCCAAACTCATTTTATGAGGCCAGCATCACCTTGATACCAAAACCAGACAAGGATCCCATCAAAAAAGAGAGCTATAGACCAATATCCTTGATGAACACAGATGCGAAAATTCTCACCAAAATACTAGCCAATAGGATACAACAGTACATTAAAAGGATTATTCACCACGACCAAGTGGGATTTATTCCAGGGCTGCAAGGTTGGTTCAAATCCGCAAATCAGTCAATGTGATACAACACATCAATAAAAGAAAGAACAAGAACCATATGATACTCTCAATAGATGCTGAAAAAGCATTTGACAAAGTACAGCATCCCTTCCTGATCAAAACTCTTCAAAGCGTAGGGATAGAGGGCACATATACCTCACTATTATCAAAGCCATCTATTAAAAACCCACCACAAATATCATTCTCAGTGGAGAAAAACTGAAAGTTTTTCCGCTAAGGTCAGGAACACGGCAGGGATGTCCATTATCACCACTGCTATTCAACATAGTACTAGAGGTCCTAGCCTCAGCAATCAGAAAACAAAAGGAAATTAAAGGCATCCAAATTGGCAAAGAAGAAGTCAAATTATCACTCTTTGCAGATGATATGATACTATATGTAGAAAACCCAAAAGACTCCAGTCCAAAACTGCTAGAACGTGTACAGGAATGGAATTCAGTAAAGTGTCAGGATATAAAATCAATGCACAGAAATCAGTTGCATTTCTCTACACCAACAACAAGACAGAAGAAAGAGAAATTAAGGAGTCAATCCCATTTACAATTGTAATGCAAACCATAAGTTACCTAGGAATAAACCTAACCAAAGAGGCACAGAATCTATACTCAGAAAACTATAAAGTACTCATGAAAGAAATTGAGGAAGACACAAAGAAATGTTCCATGCTCATGGATTGGAAGAATAAATATTGTGAAAATGTCTATGCTACCTAAAGCAATCTACACATTTAATGCAATTCCTATCAAAGTACCATCCATCTTTTTCAAAGAAATGGAACAAATAATTCTAAAATGTATATGGAACCAGAAAAGACCTCGAATAGTCAAAGGGATATTGAAAAAGAAAGCCAAATTTGCTGGCATCACAATTCCGGAATTCAAGCTCTATTACAAAGCTGTCATCATCAAGACAGCATGGTACTGGCACAAAAACAGACACATAGATCAATGGAACAGAATAGAGAGCCCAGAAATAGACCCTCAACTCTATGGTCAACTAAACTTCGACAAAGCAGGAAAGAATGTCCAATGGAAAAAAGACAGCCTCTTCAATATATGGTGTTGGGAAAATTGGACAGCCACATACAGAAAAGTGAAATTGGACCATTTCCTTACACCACACACGAAAATAGACTCAAAATGGATGAAGGACCTCAATGTGAGAAAGGAATCCATCAAAATCCTTGAGGAGAAAACAGGCAGCAACCTCTTCGACCTCAGCCGCAGCAACATCTTCCTAGGAACATCGCCAAAGGCAAGGGAAGCAAGGGCAAAAATGAACTATTGGGATTTCATCAAGATCAAAAGCCTTTGCACAGCAAAGGAAACAGTTAACAAAATCAAAAGACAACTGACAGAATGGGAGAAGATATTTGCAAACGACATATCAGATAAAGGACTAGTGTCCAGAATCTATAAAGAACTTAGCAAACTCAACACCCAAAGAACAAATAATCCAATCAAGAAATGGGCAGAGAACATGAACAGACATTTCTGCAAAGAAGACATCCAGATGGCCAGCAGGCACTTGAAAAAGTGCTCCATATCACTCGGCATCAGGGAAACACAAATCCAAACCACAATGACATATCATCTCACACCAGTCAGAATGGCTAAAATCAACAAGTCAGGAAATGACAGACGCTGGCGAGGATGCGGAGAAAGGCGAACCCTCCTATACTGTTGGTGGGAATGCAAGCTGGTGCAGCCACTCTGGAAAACAGCATGGAGGTTCCTCAAAATGTTGAAAATAGAACTGCCCTATGACCCAGCAATTGCACTACTGGGTATTTACCCTAAAGATACAAACGTAGTGATCCAAAGGGGCACGTGCACCCGAATGTTTATAGCAGCAATGTCCACAATAGCCAAACTATGGAAAGAACCTAGATGTCCATCAACGGATGAATGGATCAAGAAGATGTGGTATATATACACAATGGAATACTATGCAGCCATCAAAAGAAATGAAATCTTGCCATTTGCGACAACATGGATGGAACTAGAGCGTATCATGCTTAGCGAAATAAGTCAAGCAGAGAAAGACAACTATCATATGATCTCCCTGATATGAGGAAGTGGTGATGCAACATGGGGGCTTAAGTGGGTAGGAGAAGAATCAATGAAACCAGATGGGATTGGGAAGGAGACAAACCATAAGTGACTTTTAATCTCACAAAACAAACTGAGGGTTGCTATGGAGAGGGGGTTTGGGAGAAGAGGGGTGGGATTATGGACATTGGGGAGGGTATGTGCTTTGGTGAGTGCTGTGACGTGTGTAAACCTGGTGATTCACAGACCTGTACCCCTGGGGATAAAAATATATGTTTATAAAAAATAAAAAATTAAAAAAATTATAACTTTTGTATTTATTTTTTCTCTTACTTATCCCACTATACACATTCAAGACTTGTCATCAGTACTTCTGTTCTGGAAGGCTTGGAGAGGCTATTTGTTTAAGGTCATCGTGTTAATATATGATGATAGGAGATGGTTTCTATTCTTATTAAAAAAAATTTAACCCTTGTCTTAGTAGACCCTAATTTTGTATAAGTATCTACTTTTCTCTAACCAGTCACAGCCCTAGCCTGAGCCAAAAGGGATGAGCCATAACCGATTTAGCTATGGACATGTGATCCAATTCTGGCCAAGGAGGTAAGTGTTGTAATTCCCATTTCACAGAGCAATCAGATGGGCTAAACTGGACCCCAGGTGCCTTACCACAAGGCCAACCATTGTCTTTCTTCTACACATGGGAACACTCATGGAGAGCATGCTTATTTTATAGAGCTTTTGAATATTTATTTGCCCTCTGCATTGTCCTCTATTATTGAATAACAAGTAATCCCAAGACTTTGCTACTTGTGACAACAAATATTCATTGTCCCACCCAATTTCTGAGGGTCAGGAAACCAGGAGTGGCTTAACTGGTGTGAGGTTGCAGTCAAAGATGGCTCAGTAGGATATTTTGAAGCAGCATCCAGAAACAGATAGAGAAAATAAAAATATATATAAGGATTTGGGTTAAAAATGTTTTTCTCAGTCTTTATATTATATCAGAAATTTCCCAATCATAATCTGTCATACCTTAAGGGAAAAGAGAACAGTTATTATAGATATCTATATTTGATATTTATCACACTATATTGCAATTATTTATATAATGTGTAGTAAATTTTATCATTATATGATAATAATGATTCTCCTTTTAGACAAGGAGTCCTCAATACTGGCCACACATTACAATAACTTGGGAGCTTTAAAAAACATACTAATACATGGACCTCACTTCCATGTAATTGAATCTGAAAACTGATTCAATTGGAAGGTATGACTTCCAATAATTAGTAGTTTTTAAAAGCTTCCTGGGAGATTCTAATATATAAGTAGGATTGAGAATGACTGTTATCTTAATTAATTTTTACCCGTGTGTTTGTTTTATATATACTTCTGGGAATCTAAGGAAAAGTATGGATCCCTCTCCCTAGATAAATGTGGTCCATACATTCATGAAGATATTTTGTGTAATTTCAAGGGATTGCACATTCCTGACTTAGACTGTGAGCTCTTCAGTGATATTAACTCTAAATTTACATTTTTGTAGATATATGTGTTTTTTGGTATGAATCTCTCTCTGCTTTACTTACCTCCACTTCAAGAAGTGAGAGTTTGAGTCCTGACATAAAGACAGACATATAGACCAACAGAATAAAACTCACAGTTTAGAAATAAACTCAAACATCTATGGCCAATTGATTTTTTAAATTTCTTTTTAAAAATCTTTTTGAAAAAACAGTTCTATATAAGCATTATAAAATAGGAACCTGTTCCATTACACTGTACTATTGTGTCTTTAATGTAGCTTCTTCTTATAAGAAGTGTTCTTAAACTATTTGGTATAAACATTACAAAATGTATATGTGTAACACACACTGAAATCTCACCGTGCTGAACTTGTATTTAATGTAGCTCATTACTTTTTTATTTTTAATTTATTTTGGATTTTTACTGAAGTAATTAGCATCCTGTGTTATTTTAGTTGTATGTATATGATACAAAGACTCAACAATTCCTACATTCTCAGAGCTTATCAAGATAAGTGTACTCTTAATCCTTTTTATTTCTTTCACCCATCCCCCCCCACCTTCCCTCTGGCAACCACCAGATTATTCTCTGTATTTGAGTCTTTTTATTTGTATCTTCTTTTCCTTTGTTCATTTATTTTTTAAATTCCACATGAGTGCAATCATATGCTGTTTGTCTTTCTTGACTGACTCATTTTATAGCATTATACTCTCTAAAACTATCCTTGTTGCAAATGGCAAGATATCATTCTTTTTTTATGGCTGAGTAATACTTCATTATATATCTAATTACATATATATCATATAATCATGTAATACATAATATAGTGTGTGTGTGTGTATCACCTATTCTTTTATCCAGTCACCTATTGATGGAAACTTGGGTTACTTCAATACCTTGGTTACTGTAAATAATGCCGCAATAAACATAGGGGTGCATGTATCTTTTTAAATTAGTGCTTTCATTTTCTTTGGGTAATACTCAGTAGAAGATTACTGGATCATATGGTGATTCTACTTTTAATTTTTTAAGGAACCTTCATACTGTTTCTCACAGTGGCTGTATCAGTTTGCATTCCCCCAGTTTGCATTCCCATGAGGGTTTCTTTTTCTTCACATTCTTGCCAACACTTGTTATTTCTTGTGTTTTTGATTTTAGCCATTCTGAGAGGTATAAGGTGATATCTCACTGTGGTTTTGATTAGCATTTCCATGATGATGAATGATGTTGAGCATTTTTTCATGTGTCTGTTGGCCAACTGTATATCTTCTTTGGAAAAATGTCTATTCAGGTCCTCTGCCCATTTTTAAATTTTGTTGTTGTTGTTGTTGTTGTTGAGTTGTATATATTTTTTATATGTTTTGGGATATTAACCCCTTATCAGATACATCATTTACAAATATCTTCTCCCATTTAGTAGGTTGTCTTTTGTTTTGTTGATGGTTTCCTTCACTGTGCAAGAGCTTTTTATCTTGGTGTAGTCTCAATGGTTTATTTTTGCTTTGGATTCCCTTGCCTGAGGAGACACATCTAGAAAAATGTTTCCACAGCCAATATCACAGAAATTACTGCCAAACATAGGCCAATTGACAATTAAATCAAGGGTGCCAAGACAATTAAGTAGGAAAAAAATGTCTCTTAACAAATGGTACTAGAGCAACCGGGTATCCACATGCAAAATGATGAAATTGTACCCCTACATCATACCATATATGAAAATTAATGTAAAATGAAATGACCTAATATATGAGTTACAACTATAAAACTCTTAGAAGCAAATGTAGGCCTAAATCTTTGTGACCTTGGATTTGGCAATGTGTTCTTAGACATGACACCAAAAGGAGAAAGGGAAAAAATAGAGAAATTGTGCTTCATCAAATTTAAAACTTTTGTTATGAAGAAAATGATGAGACAACCTACACAATGGGAGAGAATATTTACAAATATTTACAAATTATACATCTGATAAGGATGTATAATATATACAAATTATTAGAACGCAACAACAAAAAGACAAACGACCCAAGAAAAACATATACAAAGTATTTGATAGACTTTTCTCCAAAGAAGATAGACAGATAGTCAATAAACACCTGAAAAGATGTTCAGCATCATTAGGCATTAGAGAATGAAACTTAAAACCACAGAGATGGCACTTCACACTCAGTAGGATTGTTATAATTAAACATACACACTCACACATGTGCACACAAATAAAATGGGGAATAAGAAGTGTGAGTGTTGACAAGGATATGGAGAAACTGGAACTTTTGTGCAGCCCCTGTGGAAAACAGTTGGGTGATTTCCCAAAACGTTAAACATAGAATTGCCATATGATTCTGCAATTCCATTCCTGGGTATTTATCCAAAAGATTTGAGAACAGGTACTCAAATACTTGTATCTGGATGTTCATGGAAACACTATTTATCATAGCTAAAAGGTGGAAACAACTCAAATATCTGACCACTGACAATTAATAAACAAATATGGTATATACTTACAGTGGAATACTATTTAACCACAAAAAGAATACAGTGTTGACATATGCTGCAGTATTGATGAACCTCAAAAACATGCTAAGTCAAGCAAGCCAGACAGAAAAGTTCATATATTGTATGATTTTATTTATGTGGAATGTCAGAAATAGGTAAATCTATAAATACATTTTGAATGTATTAAATGCCACCAAATATGCAATCTAAAATGGTTAATTTTAAGTTATGTGAATTTCACCTCAATTTAAAAAAAAATAACTGAGGCAGTCCCAAGCAAACTGGGACAAGTTGGTCATCCTATTCCTTGTAATGTGAGAAAATTTGTATGAAAAATAAATGGCTGAGTTATTTCTTGAAACTATCTAAAACATTTATTGGAACACACTAAGAGCTCAATGAATATTAGCTACTATTTAAAAAAAGAGTGGGGATTTGAGGGCAGTTTATGAAAATACTGACTTTGTATCCTCAGCCCCTTGTAGTTTCTGACACATGGTACACATTTTCTTAATGTTTATTAAATCGGTCCACCTGGGAATTCTCTAGAAACATTCAAGAATGAGTTATATATCTCACACTTTGGAACTCTGAAGGTTGGCTCATGGATGCCTCAGAGGAGAATGAAATTTAGGCAATAGCTGTAATTGCATACACTATTTCATACAAACATTGAAAAATCAATATAATAAAACAACTGATATGGTATAAAGACTCATATTTAGCTTTCTATGAGTAATTTTATACAATTAGTAATTAGTCCTCTAGTCAAGAATTTGAAAGACCTCAATGTGAGGCAGGAATCTATCAAAATCTTGGAGGAGAACATAGGCAGTAACCTCTTTGACATTGGCCACAGCAACTTCTTTCAAGATATGTCTCCAAAGGCAAAGGAAACAAAAGCAAAAATGAACTTTTGGGACTTCATCAAAATCAAAAGCTTCTGCACAGCAAAGTAAACAGTCAACAAAACAAAGAGGCAACCCACAGAGTGGAAGAAGATATTTGCAAATGACACTACAGACAAAGGGCTGATATCCAAGATCTATAAAGAAGAACTCCTCAAACTCAACACACACAAAACAGATAATCACATCAAAAAATGGGCAGAAGACATGAACAGACACTTCTTCAAAAAAGACATACAAATGTCTAACAAACATATGAAAAAATATTAATCATCATTAGCAATTAGGGAGATTAAAATCAAAACCACATTGAGATACCACCTTACACCAGTTAGAATGGCCAAAATTAATAAGACAGTGAACAACAAGTGTTGGAGAGGATGTGGAGAAAGTGGAACCCTCTTACACTGTTGGTGGGAATGCAAGTTAGTGCAGCCACTTTGGAAAACAGTGGGGAGATTCCTTAAGAAATTAAAAATAGAGCTACCCTATGACCCTGAAATTGCACTACAGGGTATTTACCCCAAAGCTACTGATGTAGTGAAAAGAAGAGCCATCTGTACCCCAATGTTCATGGCAGCAACGGCCATAGTCACCAAACTGTGGAAAGAACCAAGATGCCCTTCAATGGATGAATGGAAAAAGAAGATATGGTCCATATATACAATGGAGTATTATGCCTCCATCAGAAAGGAATGATACCCAACTTTTGTAGCAACATGGATGGGTCTGGAAGAGATTATGCTGAGTGAATTAAGTCAAGCAGAGAGAGTCAATTATCATATCGTTTCACTTATTTGTGGAGCATATGTAATAACATGGAGGACATTGGGAGAAGGAGAGGAAAAGTGAGTTGGGAAGGGGAAACAAACCATGAGAGTCTGTGAACTCTGAGAAACAAACTGAGGGTTTTGGAGGGGAGGGAGGTGGGGGGGTTGGGTGAGCCTGGTGGTGGGTATTATGGAGGGCATGTATTGCATGGAGCACTAGGTGTGGTTCATAAACAATGAATTCTGAAACGCTGAAAAGAAATAAAATTAAAAAAAAGAATTTGAAATAGGTAAATCCCATGTATAACTTCTGGAGGTCTCCTCAACTTGAATAGCACAGAAGTCCAAGGAAAACAGGGAGAATATCCTCTCTAAATATAATGGACTCTACTTCAAATATTGCATTAGTACCTTTCCAGATTGTGAGTTTATCCAATTATTTGTTTCAAAGCTCACAGACTTAAACTAGGACAGGATACATGAAAAGGAGCAATGCCATTAGAGAAAGCATTTATGGGGGTGGAGACTGTACTAGTATTTTTAGACCTCTTATTTTTAGCTCTATGGTATCCAACAATGTATTTCTGGATACTAAATTAATGACCCTTCCACATATTACCAGTACTTTCCTCTAAGAAGCTCAAAATGTGCTGTGCCCTGAGACACATAGTTCTCACATGGTTACTTGTTATACCAGGTTGAGAGGAATTACAGTATTTAGTTTTGTAATCTCATTTTATAAAGCAGACATTTCGTGGCTCAAACAGGATCAATGATGAAGTTATTTGTAAGTGAATTTCTGCTTATGGCCACTTCTGACAGAAAAAATATATAGAATCAATCCATAAAAAAAGCATTAAATAGAATTCTTGACTTTAGTCAACCAGTCCTTCCCCCAAAATCTGTTTTCCATTGTCTGTTCTTACTCTTGTCAGAGCATTCCACCCCCGGCCACCCAGATGCTCAAGACTGCAACCTGGAAGTCACTGCTGAGTCTTCCTTTCCTTGCATCGCCATACCCACTCCGTCAGCAAGCCACATCTCTTCACTCTTTCCATTTCCTTGGTCCTGTTTGGTCCTGATGGCCACGTCTCTTACCAGGACTTCTGCAACAACTCTTCCACTTTGGCTTTGACTCCTCCAGTCCATTCTCTGTAAGACAACCAGAACAATCTTTGCAGAAAGGGAATTGGTCACTGTGGGTGTTTGTTCATAATTTCTTACTGCCCTCACACTCTTTCTACCTCAGGAGCAGTAGTGTTGGTGTTTTTCCCCAGGAAATGCTTCCCCATCTCTCTATGTCCAACTCCTTATTTGGCCTTGAATATGCTGTCTAAAGCTGGTCTCCATCATCAATACACACAACGGCCATTGCTACCTTCTAGCCCTTGTTTCTTTCATAAAATTTCCAATTTTGTACTTATTATTGCCTATTTATTTGTTCACATTCCTATCTTTAGAATGACAGTTCCATGGTAGTGGAGCTGCATCTTATTGACAGTAGTGTCTTTAGTGGGTCAGTGAGCTTTATGGGTCCTTCCCACTTTCTCTTCCTCTTCTCCTACAACCCCACCCCTTGAACATCTGAATATTTGGTAAGTGCAGATAAAATAATCGATAGAGGTTAAACACTGTTTTATTTACTGCAAAGAGGATTTTCTTATGTCTTGTTAACTTTTCTTTTCCCCTGAATCTATGTGTATATAGGAAAGGCGAAGAAGGTAGGAAAGAGTTGTATGGAAGAGTTCACATAGTTTCTCTCCCAATCTGTGAGATGTGGAAATGAAAGCCTCTCAATAACCTCAGAAGAGTGGCTTCCATTTTGTATTAAGTGTGCCAGGTTGGACTTGAGATTTAAATTTATATCAGTTTATTATTTATTTTCTCTCTCATGATATTTTGTCCTCCTTTTTATTCTTTCAATTTCAGCAAATGTAGTCCATCTCTTCACTCTGAAATGTCCCTGCTGTAATTCAGCTAGTTTTTTGGATACCGTTAGTCCATGAAAAGCCGTATCTTTTAATTAATTTCCAAAAAAAACCATGTATCTGGAAAACTTCTGGACATAGCAAAGTTGGTTTAATTCTGGGGATGAATTCCCAGAAATGACAGGATCATTTCCATATGGGTTCTTTGGGGGACAGCTTTTGGAGTTGCTTTTCAGACAATTAACATGGAAAATCTCTTTGCTCATCAGTTCTCCAGGTTGCAGTAATACTTACAATGTTTATGAAGGTCAAAGGATGACCTTCAACAATTAATATTGCTTTATGATCTTACTTTCTGGTTCTAAAGTCATTTCTCTGAAAACATTTTATGGCCTGCTTACCCCATCACCACCTTTGTGTACATATTACTTCTGTACTCTTTGATTTATTGTCATTCATTATGGGTCAAAACTTCACCATAAAAAAATAGTAGAAAGAGCAGTTACAACACAGTAAACAATACATGTTTTGGAACCTAGTTAACTTAGGAAAATCAGGTAGAGTATTCTTTGGCAGAGGGTCTTTGTAATGTGATGGTGGTGCACTAATGCCCGTTAGCCAGAAGTATATGTGCCATATGGTATGTTGGCTAGATTCCATTGACTGAGAATGTACCACCTAGAGCATGGGTGGAGTGGGCTAGGAAATATATGTATGCAAACGCACATACATATATTTGTGATATACACATATTTATACTTTTTAAAGGAGAGAATATCAGAGAATTACAGACATTTAGTGCAGCTTCACCATGTGCAAGTTTATCAGATTGGGTCTTTATGTATTACCCTAGATATGAATTTCCAGAAAATGCTTAAGTGAGTGCTTCCAACAAATTATAATAGGCTTAGATAATACATTTAGTGTTTAATTTCTTTCTGCAATTGAGAAGTTGGGATCTGTCATCCAATTGATTCCATTGAGCACTGTTGCCTCTCAGAATGCAGTGAAACTTAGTTATTTGTACAATGAAACAATTGTTTACAATTTTAATTTACTTTGCCATGTTGTTTCTCACAAATCATCTATGCCATCTTCTCAGTGCCATGTGGTTACATTTAATTAAATCCTAAAGAAGCAGAACCAACAAAGTGTATTATCATTATTCTTCATGGTACATTGTTGGCTAAGTCCTTTATAATAAATGTGTAACATAAATTATGCATTGTGAATATTGATGGAACTATCTCATAAAGAAACAGATTTTAAAAAATCTGAACAAATAATACTTCATGAGAAAAATTATCTAGCTTATAAAAGAGAAATGTATCAGATAATGTATTGTAATTATTAAGTGAATGAACTTGTTGAAACACGGATTGGCTATAAAATGTCATAAAATGTACCAGATTAAACTACTTTTTTTTGAAGTCTTGCCAGATTTTTTAAAATGGGTTTATACATTGCTTTTAACGAAGAACTCCTATAGGCAGAAAAGAAATTAGGACTTGAAAATGTCTATCATGCTTCATTCTCTGGTGGAATTTTCAGACCGTGATTGGGTTTGTTTCATAATCAGCTTTCGTGCTCAATGGCTTCTTTTATTATAAAACAGAATTCTTGCCTAATACAGCCCTACTCCCCCCTTCTTTTTCCTTGCCAGTTTCTGGAGTTACAAATGCATTTAAACAATGATTAAGTCATGCTGCAACAGGCATGAGAAATAAATGAACAACCACAACAAGAAATTGCTAAGCTTGGGTCTGAAATCCTAGCTTTAGAGGAAAAAAAACGAGATCAATAATGCTCAAAAGTGTGACTCGATGGAAAATTAGAAATAACTCCACTGGTTTTCATACCTGCTGTTTTATCCTTGCTCTTCACAGAACACATGAATGGTATTATGGAAAGAATTATAAAACTATTACTTACTCCTTTTTACTATGTAATACTTAGAAAGTGTCCAGAAGCAACTGTCAATCTTTATTACTGGGATAGTAATAATTAATAGTAATAATAATCAGAAAGATAACTGAAAGTTAAGAAATGCCATAAAACAACTATATGACTTAAAATTTGTTTTACAATCAACCCTACAAAGAGGCAGATAAACTCAAGGTGTCATTGAATCTTCAGATCCCATTGTAAATATGTCGCTATTTTTTATTTACTTCAGGACAAGAAACTTCTTAATCTTCCTCTACATATTATATTAATTTCCCCAGACTAACTCAGTGTACTTTTCTCAGCAAAGAAAACCAAGTTTTTGACTTTGGTAACTTACCCAAATGAGATACTTTTTCTTACAATCATGAACTGGCTAAAATTCACCAACAATATGAAAGTGATGTAATTATCACCAAGCATTGCTATAAACTCCTTTAATCAAATATTATTAGATAAGAAGAACAATTCTTTTTATCTAAGGATGATTGCCACTGAACTGAACACTTAAAATTGTTAAAATGGTCAATTTTGTGTTATATATAGAGTTTTTTTTTAAAGCCCCCAAAAAAGAACTAGAAAAAGTATAATTATGCAATGTTCACTTGGACACCCACCACTAAAGTTAAGAAGAAAACACTACATTTAATTTTGCTGTCAACTCACTTTTCTCTGCATAGCGTATCCCTATCCTGGCCTGAATTTTGCATTATCATTCCTGAGCTATATCACTTAGTCTCACATGTCAAAGAGTTTTGTAAGTAGAATTTTACACCATGTATATTTCTGCAACAGCTTTTAGTTTAATCTTTAATTCCTAAGATCCATTCATATTATTCCCTGTAGCTGTACATGTATTTATTTTCACTGTTATGTAATATTCTATCACACAGCTACACCATCATCTATGTATCTACTTATTGTTGATCTGTTGATTGATATTTGCATTGCTTCTCTTTTTACCCCCCCCCTTTTTTTAAGTTATAAGACCAGTGTTGCTATGATCCTTTCTTTCTCTCTGTATATGTGGACAAAATTGTCCCTATGTCATATATCAATGAGTAAAACAACTTTCTAGATAATGTCAATGTGCCTTACAAAGTTGTCACATTTATCCTCCCACTAGAACTGTGTAAGTGCTCGAGTTTCTTCATATTCTCACCTGACTTGTAATATTTTCTCAGTCTCGTATATGTTACATGGCAGTTCACAGAGATTTTTTTACCTCTCTGATTTCTAATAAGACAGTATATCTTTTTTTTTTTTTTTTTTGTATTGGCCATTTGTATTTGCCCTTCTGTGAAGAGCCTGTTGAATCCTGTTGTTCATTTTCTATTGGATTCTTTTTTTTTTTTCTGATTAGTTTACAGAAGTTCTTTCTGTGAGTTATGTGCATTACAAGTCTCTTCTCCCAATTTGTGACTTCTCTTTTCACCCTCTTTTTGGTGTCTGATGAACTGTTCTTTTACTTTCTATTATGGATAAAGTCATGAGGGAAGGGAAAAAAAATACTTAGTTTTCTCAATCGAGTCTATTTCTTGTCTCCTAAGTTATTCAGGGTCTGTCATCCAGTAAGTTTGAGTTCATTTTTCTATCAATTGAAGGTAGCGACTACATCTGAGCTTTCAGCTGCATCTCAGTTTTCATTAAATGATTTTGTGGTAGTGTTTTAGCTCTACCTGAAGCAAATGATGGCTTCATCTATTTCCCTATCCCACTGTACAACATGTATTCAGTAGCCACACAATCTGACAAACATAGGGATGCTGTCTTTATTTTCTAAGTCAAGACTCTCACATTAGGAGCACCACTTTGTAGTCAGACCCAGTTTCAAACTTCCTCCCTTCCCTTTCAGATGTATGAGGTTAGATAAGCTCTCCAGGCTTCAACTTCCTTATCTCTATTTTGGGACTAACAAGAACTACCTCATAGGCTTTTTGAATATATTTAATTACATAATCTATGTAGAGTACTCATCATTTAATACATGCTCAATAAATGGTAAATATTAGTGATATTATGATTGCAAAATAAATCACTATACTAAGAATCACTGCATAGAGATACTTCAATTTTATTAAAGCAAAGGAATAGAAATTTAAACTCCAGGGAAGGTAAAACTTACTCTAATCAGTTCTTAGGAAGAGTAGGACAAATGAGTTGGTACTGTAGCATTAGGGCCATAACTGTAAGGTAAGACAAGTCTATGAAATGTTCTAGCCTTCTCCCCCTGCCTCCAAATCTCCATTATACTTCTAGCTTAATCTAGCTGTGGCACAAAGGAATAGTGTAATTAGGAATTTGGTGACACAGAGAACATTTTATTCCCTTAATGCGAACAGGATCTTCTTAGAGGCTAGCCTGGAATACTTTTTCATCTCTCTATCCATGTTGAGCTCACGAGCACCACAGAGATCTTGTGATGTAGCTAGCCCTCAATCATGGATGAAAAACACATTATTGCTGCCCTTAAAGAGTTTGTAATCCAGTTGAAAAGATAGCATAACCCCTTTAAAACAACTGGAAACTAATGAAAAACAGGTAATTGTCAAATTGTGGCTTTTATTTTAATAGCTACATCTTGGAAAAAGTTAATTGATATAGTTAAATCATTATTATTGAAATTGGTTATTTGTTTTGAGATTTATCATTTATTTTTAAAAAGGCATATGTGATTTTAATTCAATATTTTGTTTCCAGTCTAAATGTCATCAGTGATGACCCAGACTGATACTGTGTCAGCTTCAAGTTAATCTGCTACATTTTCTTTGACTCTTTTCATTATTTAAAAGAGGTTCACTTGATTGACAGGAAAGGTGCATCAATTTGCGGCAGTTTAAGTGAATTAATCTAATCAAGGTTACCAACAAACAGGTAGTCATTTTCATAGACAGAGTGGAAATATTTAAACTTGTAGTTTTATACTTTCCTTCCCACTGCTTTTCCAGCTCAAGTGAAGATCTATTTTTGTCTGGGTAGTTTAAGTAAAGCATCATGTTAGTGACAGGAATGGTTCCCACAGGGAACATGAACCTTAGCTTCTCAGTGACACCCTGTGCCTGTCTTTCTCCTCCAGGATGCTTTCCTGCTTATCAGGGGAACAAAGACGAGTGAACATAGGTCCCACTGTGCTGCTGTGCCTTCGAAAATACCTGTGAGATAGAAATCAGGGTTTCCATTTCTGAAGCAAGTGCAGCAACTCTTTAGCCCAGAGGATGGGTACAGATAAATTTGCAAGTTTCGGGAGTTATTTTACATTAAGATACCCAGTAAACGAAACAGCAATCACTGAAAACAAAATGAAAACAAAACAAAACAAAACAAAAGCATCTCTTACTCCTTTGTAAAATTTAGGATATATCTCTACTTATACAACATGTTCCAAAATAAACCTATTACTTGCCTCAGGTGGCAAATATAGATATAAACACCCACCTAGCAAAATCTTCCTCTCTGAATTTATAAACTGCCTTGTTTCCAAGAATATGGTTTAGTGATGGTATCAACTGTCATACTTATGCCCTCATTCACACAATTGAAATGATACGCTGTGTACTCAGCTAACTTAGGACAGCATGCTTATTGTCTAGCCAGGAAATGAGGCTTCTGATATTCTCTTTGGCTGTTAAAGATAAAACATTTAAATATGTTTGATAGCTCCTTGCTGAGTAAACATCTTCATGGACAGTACCCGTCTGACAATCTTTCCTGAGTTCACTAGATAATGTACACTGCCTCTGACCACAGCTGTAAAGTAAATGGGTACAGCAAGCTGCCTTCATTTCCTAAAGAAGGTGTCTGCTTTTAGAAACAAAAAGTTCTAGTGAAAATAGACACTCTAAAAAGAGATAAACCAGAGTATTGGTTCCCACTCTTGTGTTGTTTTCAGTGAAGCAAATAATTCTGAAAGTAATTAGGGCATGCCACGTCTTTAAGGTTTTCATATATGAAGTATTTCTCTCATGTGCTCTCAAGTGCTCCCTTCTAAAATAAAATTACTTAGTGAAGAATTAAAAACTTATTGAAATTGAATGTGAATGTGAATTTGTTTTATACTGAGAAAGGGAGGAAACACTCATACTGATACATCCATCATTAAAAAAAAAAATAAGAGAAGGATTTGTTATAATTTTCCGAAAGGATCTACCTTTAGAATCACCATTGGAGTTTGTGAAGAATGGCCCAGTTTTTTTTTTTTTCTTACCAAGATATGATTGACATAAAACATCAGAGTTTTAGGTATATGGAATGACACAATTCTGATAAAGCCAGTTGATTAGGTTACTGGTCTTGTTTTTATTTTTTCGACTCAGGAGATGATGTCACCTTCACTGTTACTTCTCTGGCTATTTGACCCATATCCATCAGGTTTCCAGATAAAGAAACATTTCCAGAGATTATGGCTTTTGCTTATGGATGGGTATAAGTTGGTTATTAGCATCAGAATGTTGGAGAGTTGTCATCTTAGAAGCTAAGAGATTCAAGATGGCAAATGGCTGCTGGTTGAGTTTTGATGTTTTCTATGATGCTGAGCTAGAGACACAGCCATTAACCCTCCCTACTCAATTACTGGATTCTAGCTTCTTCCTCACTACTGAGAGTGTGTTGGGGGGGGGGTGCGACGGGGAACAATAGCATCTTTGGCATCTGGAAGTTTGTTCGAAGTGCAAAACCTCCGCTCCCATTCTAGGTCTACTGAATCAAAATCTGCACAGAATCTGCACAAGATCTCTAGCTGACTTATAGCCACATGAAAGTTTGAGAGGCACTTCTTTACTATATCAAACAGTCATTCTATTTGGTCTTTTCCAGCACCCACCCTTTGCCCTATTACTTCAAGCACTTCTAAATATTCTTCACTATTGAATTTAATTATGTAGTAGATAGGACTTAATGTTAGATTCTGACTTTTCAAGGTAGAATATGGATTAAGGAAAGACAATATAAAAACTGGATTATTCATAAATTATGTCTTTTACATTCTGAGATTGTTACCTTAAAAGTATATTCCTAATGGATTGGTCTAGTCAAAACTATTAGATAAATACAATACTTATTACATTATAATGATTACAGTAATAATGTCCATAAATGGAACAGTTGAATGAGACATTCTTTTTACCTCTGAATTTCTGTATTTTGTGTTTTTATTGGTGTCATAATTGCCATCACATTGGGAAACAATCAGTTTGATTTAAATCTCAAGAAAATAGGTGAACAGATGTCAAAGTCTTAGGTAAACGTCCAGAGGATAATGTTTTTTTTTTTTTCTTTTTTTAAAGATTTTATTTATTTATTTGACAGAGAGAGATCACAGGTAGGTAGAGAGGCTGGCAGAGAGAGAGAAAGAGAGAGAAGGAAGCAGGCTCCCTGCCGAGCAGAGAGCCCAATGTGGGACTCCATCCCAGGACCCTGAGATCATGACCTGAGCCGAAGGCAGTGGCTTAACCCACTGAGCCACCCAGGCGCCCCAGAGGATAATGTTTTAAGCTTTGAAAAATTTTAATGAAAAATTTCCTTATTTCCCTTTGTTGAAGCCAGATAGTTGGATTCGTTATGTGTCACACACAAATCTGTGACACAAAAGGCTTGGGTTTCTTTGGGGGAATGTCATGGTTCTATTGGCTCAGACCATGTTCAGAATCCTGGGATAATCTCATTCAACAACCCTAAGATAGCACAATTGATGGTGATATCATCTCAAATCTCTGCAAGCACATTATATTTAGAAGTGCTTAATGTTTTATGGAAATAAAACAAAAAATTACTCAATAATAAGCAAATAAGAAAATTACAGGTACTCTAACATACCACAATGAAAATTGTTTACTGTGTGCTGATCACTATTAATTACTTGACCTACACTGTCTTCAATAATGGGTGGGAGCAATTACTTGTACTTTAAAGAAATTAAGGCTCAGAGAAATATTAAAACTTTCCCAGGATTATATAAGTAATATGTGATAGAGCTCACATTCAAACTAATGAGTAATTGTCATTTCAGGCATTAGGAAAAGACAGCCACATATAGGCCACTCCTGTAATATTCCTCAGCCTTGAACACTGAACTCTTTTGTCATGTTGGCTAATAATAACAGGTTACTGAAGTTCTAGGTCATGGTGAGCCCAGGTCTCCAAAGGCCCTGCTAGTACTCTCCAAAAAGCGTTAGTGTTCAATTGGCCATTTGTTTTTATAGGTACAGTAACTTTTATCAGTGCTTCTATTATATTCTATTCCCTTAAGGTATTTTCTCTGTTATTGATCTCTCTTTTTTATATTCCTCCTCTCATTCAGTCCCCTCCTCCCCTTGTTATAGGCATACTCAAGCCTCCCATCAAACAACCAACCATCACCAAAAAAATTTTTTCCCTGATTCTGATTCTCTTTCATAGTATTGCTTCATTGTTCTATATCCCTTTGCCCTCACCTACCTTTTAAAAGAATGGCTAAGTCACTTACTGTCTGTAAATCATTATTTTTCACTCACTGTTGAACCCATTATCATCCAGGTTTCTCTTCCATCACTCACTGAATCTAATTTAAGAGTTCTTAACAAGTTCCATTATGCTGAGGTCCAGTAACCTTCTTAATGGAGGAAAACAGAAATGGAAAGAGAATACAAACTATATGTATGGAATACCTACTGTGAGCCATCTTTACACAGTGGATTTTATGTATATTTTTTCATCTAGCCTTCATAGTAACCCTGTGGTATTTTAAATTATCAATATTATTATTTAAAACTTAGAAAACTCTTCCAGAACATTTAACTAAAAAAAGTCAAAATCTGATTCAAACCCATGTCTGTCTGACTCAAAATATCATGCTCTTTCATTATGCAAGGAAAGAAAGAAATGGAAGGAGGAAGAAGAGAGACAGTGAGGAAAAGTGGAAAGAAGCAGAGGAAGGGACTAGAAGGAAGTAGAGGAGGAAAGCTGAAACCAGAGAAGCTTCTCTACAACAAGCAAGAGGTTCAAGCTGACCATTACCTTAATTTTAGTGCTACCTATATTTTAACTTTAATGTACAGGAATACCCATATAACATAGGACTGAAAGCAGGTCATAGAAATGGGAGGAAAAAACATTAGTAACAAATGTAGTATACCTGATTGAAAGACCTCTCATCCTTTGTTAAATAATGTGATCTTCTGAAAGGAAGGCTACCTGTGGAGTATCAACTTGCTAATACTGCCACCTTGCTCATCTTTCTGAAGTTTTTGTTAAAGCCCAAGAAACTAGGGTATGGAGCTGATAGCAAATGAATTTCCTGATCTCTGTGTGCTATTTAAATTCTCTCAGAATTATTCAAATTTCTCTGGCCTAGAAATCAGGACAGAACCTTAGGACAGATGGCTTGGTAATGAGTTTTTCACCTCTTTCAGCTGCCAAGCAATTTTGAAATTGCACTAGGCCAGGCCCCTGTCAGTTCAGTTCAGCACTTCAACTTGAAGACTAGTCTGACACCAGGAAGTTGTCACCAGCAACAGCTAATGCTTAGCAAGTGTGGCATGCCAAGTGTCATGAAAATGGAAAGAAAAAGTGTTCTGTTCTGATTGCAACTTCCTAACAAGTTTTGGGATTCAACTGAATGTCTGTGTTGAACGAGAAGTTCAACTTCTATGAACTTCTATCTCTAGTCCAGACACTCTTCTTTATTTTGGACTCACATATTTGATTATCTATTAGACATTTTTACTTAGATATCATGCAGGCACCTCAAAGCATGTACACATGCTCACAACTGAATTCTTCGTATTCTCTAAGAAAACGTCTTGCTCCTTTGCTTCCTATCTTCATGAACACTGTCATCCAGCCAGCCAGGGACTCAGATCTAGACTCCTTGACTAATCCTCCCCGCCCCCCGTACCACATCCAGTCACTGCTGATCGTCTTTCTTAAATGCTTCCTGAATCTTTTCACTTCTCTCCTACCCCATTGCCATCAAGAACTTTAGGCCACCATCGGTTTTAACTCATACTGGGCATAGCTCTCTCACTGAAGTTCATCACCTTTTTTTCCCTGCCTGATCCATCTTCCCCAAGGAGCGAGTTTGGTACCCTGCTGAAAACCATTCCATGCTTTCCACTGATTGGAAAATGACGTTTGATGATCTCAGAATAACTTAGAAGGCTGTCACTTATCTTTGCAGCATCATTTCTTATCATTAGTCATTTAGTCAGCAAATACTTATTTAGTGCCTATTGTGTGCAGACCTTGTTTAGGCTCTAGAGATGTAGAATGAGAATAACAGTCCCTGTCCTTGAGAAGTTTACATACTATTGGGAACAGAAAGACAATAAACATGGAAACAAACAAATGAATAATTTTAGGTACTGAAAAATACCCAGAAGGGAGATGTTTGTGTAATGTACCTTCTTTATGCTTTTCCTGATCCCACCTAAACTTCAATGCTTCTTGACATGTACTCCTTATAAGCACTTCTATCATTAATATAGCACCCTTTATTTGATTTCTTGTTTGTCTGTGTCTATGATGGATCATTAGAGATTTAGTAAGGGCAAACTTACTTTCTAGATATTACTACCATATTCCAGTGTCTAGTTATTGCATGGCATATGTCAGATATTTAATAAATATTTGTGGAATAAATGAATGCTACTTCTTTAGTATGAATTAATTTGATAAGGTCTTATCAATTATTACCAACTTATTAGGTAAAAATAAATAGTATATAGTGAAATAAAAAATTAGGAGAAAATTTAAAAATACAGGCCTTCTAAAGTTTATAACTGTCCAGATATTGGTAGACTAAGATGAACTATATTGAACTTTCAAACATATAAATTAATTAAATTTATTTACTCTAAATCACTAAATTGCTACAGGTAATGAAATTCTATATATTAGCGATTTTTAGTTTTTCTTCTAATTTACTGAGAAAACCAAATTGAGAAAGAACTGTGGAAAACTGGAAAATGGAAAAACATTTTCTAGTTAAAACACTGCAAGGAGAAAACATAGCTTCTACGTCATTTTTAAGTGAAGAAACAGGAAAGTAGATGATAGACATAATCATTTTAGGCACTGGTGTGCAAATACCTTCTGTTTGTTCAATACGTTTACCTTTTCAAGGTTTATACTTGCTAATCTTCTATATCAAATTTTAAGTCCTTGCAAGAAGTAACAGAATGGTGTTATGCCCTTCTAAAGGGAAATTGGTGACCATACTATCTTCCATCTTTAGGCTCTGTAGAGAACATTTTGTCTACTTGTGCTTACCATAAAGCAAATCACAACAAATAATATCAGTTTGAGTAAAAGTTTGGATTGGCTTTTATAACCTTTTGAAAAAAATAATAGCTTGTCCCACCCTTAAAACAAAGTATTTGGTTACAGTTTTCACTCTTACTCTGCTGTAGATGAAAGAAACTTCTGGGAGACTTTGAGTTCCAAGTTCTTTAATATTTTCTTCTTAAATTCTTTCTTACAACATTCTGTGCTTTCACTGTGGTGGTTTAGGGTGTGTATCAGAGTTTCTGTTAGAAATATTTGCTCTCAAAAAAATTTGGCACAAAAAATCTATAAGAATCGCTGTCTTATCAATTTCTCTTAAGGGTGAATAGTGCTTTTTTACTCACCATCCTTTCTTACCAAGCTCATTGCTTACAAATATTCCAGTGTACATGCTGACAGTTTGAAATCAGTTGCTGGGTTTCCAAATGGAAATGGTTGCAGACAGAATGCAGCACAGTGTTGTAAAAAAAAAAAAAAAAAAAAAGGCATGGATTCTGGAATAAAAAAACCATTAAGCCAGGATATTCTCTCAGTGAAATGATACACCCCCTCCTGTTGATCCATATTTTCATCTCCTTTCAATTCCTTTTCTAGAATTTACTCCTTTTCCCTTAGTTACAAGCCAACCAAGGACTTGGTATTGGTTTCTTTGCTATTACTGGTTTAGCTAGCTTATTGTCTTTGTAAAAACTCTTACTTGTATACAAACTCAAGTATATTAACTCAACCACAAATAGAAAACCATCCACATACTTCTCAACTTCTCAAAAAAAAGGGTGTACCCCACCCTTTTATGGGTTTCAATATTATGTAGCCCAGGTCCCATTTCAGAGCTTAAAACATGAGTGAAAGATGGACTAATAAGAAGGACCTAGCTTGGAAGAATATCTGACTAATGAATTCTGTGAATCTATGAGGCAGTCAAGATTCGCAAAGGCTCTGAAGTCTCAATTGTTTTAAAAGAGAAAAGAAAAAGTACACAGATCACAACTACCAGAAGCAACACGGAAAAATCCATACAGCATGTCACTGGCAAAACTACTTAGAGAGACAGTTTCCCAAACATGGAAAATATAAAACAAAACCTTCTTTATTTATGATAAGTATTTGAATTTCTAATTCTCTGGACCTTAAAGTTTTTTTGTTTGTTTGTTTGTTTGTTTGTTTCAAATGAAAACCAAATTCAGTTCCCCTAAGGGTGAGAAAGAACCACATCCTATTGCGTAAAGTTATAGAATAGCAAATTTTTAAAGCCTTGTAATTTGTTCCTGGGGTAACATTATATTGTCCTCTTCTAGGTTACGTAAGTCTGCCTTGGCCTTTCAAACACAGAAAACATTTTACCCTTGACACAATTTGGAATTTGGAACTGCCTGTGAAAACATGAATGACTTCATTTTTCCATTTGAAAAGTCCCTAAACACAAATTGATAAATTCTCAAAGAACTTCAGTGCAAAGTTTCCAGGCTAGTATTTCAACTGTCAAGACCTATATTCAAAGTGTTTGAATTGCCAGAAAAAACACAGCTGTTAGTCTATATCTCAGGCAATCTTTACACCATCTTTAAGGTAGGAAAGGTTACAAAATGGACCGAAGGTTACATGCAAGTCTTATAAGAAAAACACACTGTACTGGAAGGACACTTACCCAAAGTAAAAAACCCACATAAGTCCCAAATATTTAACACTAACTCAGGATATCAGAAGTTCTAAGTTCTTATTTATTTTAAAAGGATCTTTCCCTCCCCCAAACAATTAAAAAGTTACAGGCATCTACCAGCCAAAAGTTTTCTTCTAACCTTCAGTTCTTACTCATGATAAGTGCTCCTGTATCTTGTTTTAGCTATTATTTAAAGAATTATAATGGCCTAGAAACTGGCCCCCTAGTGTGATTTCATGGAGTCATGGACAGAGAGAGTCTCATGAAGTCAGAGCAGCTATGACAGTCTCTGACATTTTCATAAACTAAATTGAATTCTTGGCACATTCTGAGCTTGGATAACATGAGTTTCCAACCCTGCTCCCCCTTGGTTGTATCAATTCTGCTTTAATTTTTGCCCTAATGATGTGATAGAAAAAAATTAGGAATTAGTCAAAATTTAAGAATGATCTGAAATATGACAAACCGCAAGTAATAAAAGACATTTGCTACCAAAAAATGTGAAAAGCATCTTTGTATTTTCTCAGTGTCTTTTATTATTAAGGCATAAATTGTATGTCTATATCCATCCAGGAGTTAGTCCAGACTTTGACAGTCTGGCTACTGCAGATATAATATTTGGACTATGTATAATTTCCTATGTACATACTCTAATTTCCATCTTTTCCCACCACTGTTGTAATTCCCTAATTTGTTAGGATATTCTCATGAGAAACCCTGTCCTAGATATTCCAGAATTTTTAAACAAAGCCAATTGTTTACTCAGACTCCAATTCAGTGAACATTTATTGAGTGTACCTACTTTATGTCAGCTTTTTGCATATGTTTTGATTAATCGTAACAAAAATTCCTATTTTTCAGAAAAAAAGAGTGCAGAGAGTTTCAGTAACATGTCCAAGGACACATGACTAATAAGTGGCATGCCAAGATGTCAATTCGTTTTTTCTGAAGCTATCTTTAGGTACCATTAATCACTTGGAGATACCTTAAGCTGATATAGTGCATGCATATCACAATGGATACCAGGTGTCTACTGAACCCATGGGACTAAGTAATAAAATCGGCCTTGCTTTGCACTTCCTGACATGGAAATCTATGGGTGCTGATGATACAAAAATTTGATCAATAATATATCAAAGTGATCTTTCCATTTCAGAAAACATATACAACTTTCAATAAATACTAGCAACATCAAATATCAAAGGTCTTTTATTCCATAGGTCTCAAGAGAATTATAACTGGCACCTAAACATAAACATCCCCTAATTTAGAAGTTAATGATCTTCTTCCAGGCTTCTCATTACCAGCTACTTTATTAAATGTAATGAACGACTTCTCTTAGGATGATTTTTTTTTTTCCAGGACACAGGTAATATTAAAAATCTCTCTCTCTGGGAATTGTAGCTGTAATTTTAATTGGATTCATGCTACTATGATCCCAATCTCAGGGTTTCCTAATGAAAGTCATAGAACTGTTTGAGTAAGAAAAAGCAAAGAGATCAGCTAGTCCTATAGTCTTAAAGTGACAATTCCCAGGCTGCAGCTGGCCCTAACTATATGTTGTTTTTTCCTCCACAGTGATGACACATGTTGATTTCTTAAAATTCTTTGAATTGGTTGCCAAAATTTTCAAGAAAATTATTTTCAAATAAAAATTTCTATGTTGGCTTTCTCTTGAAAATTTGGAATATTAGGTAATACTGAACCTGCATTCCTACATAATGAGCAGCAGGTGCTGCTTATAGATGGGTCTGGGCTTTCCAGTGTGACACCATTCTGGCATTCCTTGATGGATTGGTAATGATCTGTTGACATTGTGTTTGCAGTTTTATTTTCTTGTAGTAAATTTAGGAAGAGAGAAAAATATTTGACTTTGTCAGAAATGAGAAAACAAGGGACACCTGGGTGGCAGAGTCAGTTAAGCAGCCAACTCTTGATTTCAGCTCAGGTCAGGTCATGATCTCAGGGTTGTGAGATCGAGAGAGCCTGCTTAAGATTCTCTCTCTCCCTCTGCTTCTGTCCCTCCTCCCCATCTCTCTCTCTAAATAAGAAAGAGAGAAAGAAAGAAATGGGAAACCAAAATATGAGAAGGTTTGTATTTTTAAAAAAATAAAACAAGTTTCTTTGTGGAAGTGAAGAATGTGCCTTTTTAATGTGTAAGTGAAATGTTTCAACTTCACATTCATTTATTGCAGTTACTTGGCTCTGTAAGTATTTGAGAACCATGACATGGTCTTATTTTGGTGTTCTGAACACAGGGATAGAGAGCTTAAATAGCTTCCTCAGGGTTTATATTTTTAGGCCATAACTAGAGTGAGAGTTTCCTCATCTATTAGTACAGTGTTTGGCATGCATAGGATAATAAATGCTTAAATAAGTTGGTGAGCTAAAACCTAAAACAAAGTTTAATATTATGAAATGTTTTCAGAAAAAACAGGACATGGAATTAAAGAAACTCATATAAATTATAAATGGGTACGAATACTGGAGGTGCAAAGAGAAAAGAGGAAGATGGCGACAGTGTAGGACAGCCTGAGGCTCATCTCATCCCACAACACAGCTAGATAACTACCAAATCATCCTAAATACTTCAGAGATCAACCTGAAGACTGACAGAACTAACTATACAACTAAAGAGAGGGAGGAAGCCACACTGAAGAAGGTAGTGAGTGCAGAGAGGTGGTTTATAGGAAAAATGGATCACAGATACTGCAGACAGGAGGGAGCTGTGGTTCTAGAGATGGGGTGGGGAAAGAGAGAGAGAGAAATGCACAAGAAGAACATTTCCCCAAAGCCATTGGCTTGGAAAATGAGAGAGGCTGAATTTCAAGAGTTCTTAAAACGAGTAGGGCTCAAAGCCTAAGTTTTAAAGGTCACCTTAGCTGGGATAGAGCATGGAGGGCACTACCTGCTCCTGGAGAGAAAGCAGGAAAATAATCTAGGAGCAGACAGTATGGAAACAGCAATCTGAAGAGTACCTGGGGCACACAGTGGGGGAGATTATTCACTCTTTTCAGAGGGTGTCCCTGAAAGGCATCGTTCACATAGGTACCTCTCTGGGATCAAAGGAGCTAGCTATTACCATTTTCCTTCCAAATCCCTCAGCATAAACACAGAGCCTATTGAGGGAAGAAGCTTAACACTGACACTGATTGCCTCACTTGCTTACACAAAGTCCCACCCTCCCTGTGCCTTGGTGGGACTGGGTCTTCTCAGTCAGGCTTGCCTCAGTTCCCTCCCCTAGGTAAATCCCTCCCCTAGAAGAAGAGCATAAACCCCTGCCCATACCACATCTGACCAGAGGGTTCTGTAGGATATCACTTCTGGTAGAATTGGGGTCAGGTCTCATACACCTAGTTAAAATGTGCCACATACAGGCCAGGAACCAAACACTGCCAATTGGAGACAAGAAGAGCCTCTGCAGACCACTAGCCTAATGGATAGAGCAGCCAGAACACAATAGCAAAGTGCATGTAGCATACACCAGAAATATTCCCTGAAGTGCCAGGCCCTGGGCACTACATGATCTCTTTTTCATTCAGGAGCAGGAGACATAACCAGCTTTTCTAACACATAGAAGAAGGCTGAGACTTAGATAAAATGCCAAGGCAGAGGAATTTATTCCAAATGAAAGAAAAAGATAATGCCATGACCAGAGATATAAGTGAAATAGATATAAGTAACATGCCTGATAGAGAATTTAAAGCAACAAGCATAAGGATAATCACTGGGCTTGAGAAAAGAATGAAAGACATCAGTGAGACCCTTAATACAGAGAAAAAAGAATTAAAAAAGGAATCAGTCAGAGATGAAGAATACAATAAATGAGATTGGAAACAGGCTTGATGCAATGACCAGCAGGCTGGAAGAAACAAAGGAACAAATTAATGACCTAGAAGACAAAATGACAGAAAATAATGAAGCTGAACAAAAGAGAGAATGAAAAATTATGCAACATGAGAATAGACGTAGGGAATTCAGTGACTCCTTCAAATGTAGTAACGTTCATATTATAGGAGTTCCTGAAGAAGTAGAGAGGGAAAAGGGGACAGAAAATTTATTTTAAGAAATAATAGTATGACTATACTATATACTATACATAGTGTGTGTGTGTGTGTGTGTGTGTGTATATACACATACACATAATATACTATAAGAAAACTTCCCTAATTTGGGGAAGGAAACAGACATCCAAATCCTGGAGGCACAGAGACTCCTATCAAAATCAACAGAAGCAGGCCAACACCAAGACATATTGTAATTAAATTTGTAAAATATAGTGATAAAAAAGAGTCTTAAATGCAGAAAGACAAAAGAAGTCTTTAACTTACAAGGGAAAACTCAAAAGGTTAACTGGGGATTTCTCAACAGAAACTTTTCAAGATAGAAGGGAGTGGCATGATAGATTCAAAGTGTTGAATGGGAAAAATCTGCAGCCAAGAATACTCTATCCAGGAAGGCTGTCATTCAGAATAGAAAGAGAGATAATGAGTTTCCCAGACAAACAAAAACTAAAGGAGTTCATGTCTACTAAACCAGCCTTTTAAGAAATATTAGAGGAGACACACTGAGGGTAAAGGAGAAAACAAAACTGAAAAAGACAAGACAAGATCAGAGAAAATCTCTAGGAAAAATGACAAAAGAAGTAATAGAATGGCAATAGGCCCTTCCGTCAGTAGTTACTTTGAATGTAAGTGAACTAACTACTCCTTCAATCAAAAGACATAGGATTATCAAAATGGGTCAAAACTTACTTGTGGAGCATAAGGAATAACATGGAGGACATTGGGAGATGGAGAGGAGAAATGAGTTGGGGGAAATTGGAGGGGGAGACAAACCACAAAAGACTGTGGACTCTGAGAAACAAACTTAGGGTTTCGGAGGGGAGGGGGATGGGGGAGTTGAGTGAGCCTGGTGGTGGGTATTATGGAGGGCACATATTTCATGGAGCCCTGGGTGTGGTGCATAAACAATGAATGCTGGAACATTGAAAATAAATAAAATAAAATAAAATGGAAAACCCCCCCAAAACAAAAAACACCAGGATCCATCAGTGTACTGCTTACAAGAGACTACTCATTTTAGATCTAAAGATTGAAAGTGAGAGTGGGAAATACTAATCATGCAAATGGATGTCAAAAGAGAGCTGGAATAGCAATATTTATATTGAACAATCAGAGGTTAAAACAAAGACTGTAAAAAGAGACAAAGAAGGACATTATACAATAATAAAGGGGACAATCCAATAAGGTAGAATTGTAAATATTTATGCACCCAACTTGGAAGCACCCAAATACATTAAAACAATAACAAACATAACGGAACTAATGGATAATAACACGGTAATAGAGGGGACTTTAACACCCCACTTTCATCAACAGACAGATCATCTAAATAGAAAATAAACAAGGAAACATTGGCTTTGAATGACACACTGGACCAGATGGACATAAGAGATATATTCAGAACATTCCATTCTAAAAGAACAGAATACACTTCTTTTCAAGTGCACATGGAACATTCTCCAGAAAAGATCACAAATTAGGCCACAAAACAAGCCTCAACAAATTCAAGAGGATCCAAGTCATACGAGGCATCTTTTCTGACAAAAATGCTAGGAAACTAGAAGTCAACCACAAGACAAAAATCTGGAAAGATCACAAATACATGGAGTAAATAACATGCTACTAAACAATGAATGCATCAGCCAGGAAATCAAAGAGGAAATTAAAAAGAAATACATGGAAACAAATGAAAATGAAAACACAATGATCAAAAACATGTGGGATGCAGCAAAAGCAGATATAAGAACAAAGTACATAGCAATACAAGCTTACCTTGAGAAGCAAGAACCTAGCCTCAAACAACCTAGCCTTACACTTACAGAGCTAGAATAGGGACAACAAATGAAGCTTAAAAGTCAGCAGAAGGAAGGAAATAATAAACATTAGAGCAGAAATAAATGATACAGAAACTAAAAAAAATTAAATCAGGAGTTGGTTTTTTTGAAAAAATGAATTAAATTGATAACCTCCTAGCCAGACTTACCAAAAACAAAAGAGAAAGGGCCCAAATAAATAAAATCACAAATGAAAGAGGATAAATCACAGCCAACACTACAGAAATAAAATTATAAGAGAATATTATAAAAACATATATGCCAACATATTAGACAACCTAGAGGAAATTGGTAAATTCCTAGAAAGATATAAACTACCAAACCTGAAACAGGAAGAAATATAAAACTTGGACAGACTGATAACCCACAAAGAAATTTAATCTGTAATAAAAAAAACCCTGAATAAACAAAAATCCAGGACCAGGTAGCTTCGCAGGTGAATTCTACCAAATATTTAAAGACGAGTTAATACTTATTCTTCTCAAACTATTCTAAAATATAGACAAGAAAGAAAACTTCCAATGCTGGCTATGAGCCAGCATTACCTTGATACCAAAACCAGAAAAATAATCCATTTAAAATGAGAACTAACAGATCAGTATCTCTGATGAACATAGATGCAAAAATCCTCAATAAAATATAACAAACCAGATCTAACAGTACATTAAAAAAAAATCGTTCACCATGATCAAGTGGGATTTATTCCTGGGTGGCAAGAGAGGTTTAATATTCACAATTCAATTAATGTCATATACCACATTCATAAAAGAAAAGTTAAGAATCATGATCATTTCAGTAAATGCAGAAAAAGCATTTGACAAAGTACAACATACATTCATGATAAAGGTGGCTCATCCATTCTGCCTTACATCCCTTTCCCACTATTTGTTTAAATTTGATCCAATTACTTTACTTCTCTAAGCCTCTCTTTCTTCATATGTATTATGGGAATAACCATAATAGTAATACTTACTGTCTTAGGTCAGTTTCCAGGGAAATAGACTCGAGAGGGGTTTGCAGGCAGGAATTTTATTGCAGATACCCTGGTATTCACAGCTATGGGAGAGTAAAAGAAACAGGATTGGACAGAGAGAAGAGTTGAACTATGATGCAGTCCCATCTGCAGCTGCATCTTGAGGAATCTGCTGATCCCTCAAAGAGCTCAACAGCCCTTTAGAGTGGCCCATTCTGAGGCAACTCTAAACTTTTGCATCAGCCCATCAAGGAAAGAAGCATGATCTTGAATGACATTACTCTTGTCAGTGAGAGTGATTCCTGGAGAGTAATGCAGTCCCCAACACCACTGGGAGCCAGAAGGGGTGTCTCTGTTTTGTAGAGAGAATTTTGACAGAATAAACCAGGTACTCACTACACTTGCCTTTTGTAGTTCCATGAGGATTAAATGAGTCTATCCATACACAGCATTTTATACACTGTCTGGCACACGGTTTACTATAAATATTGTTCATTAAGCACTTACAGGGTATTTGCTATTTGAAGATCCTAAAAAAGACACTGAAGACACTTAGAAAAAGACAAAAGTAAATAATGAATAGACCCTGCCCTAAAGAGATGACAGTTGAATGGAGAAGAGAACTGGAGGCTACAGACAGTCTAATCCTCCTGGTCATTCCATAGCCACTTTACCTTAACCTTCTGTTACCAAAAGGATACCGAATACTCTCTCTAGTATATTTCTGCCTTTAAGTATCTTATAGCCTCATTGAAAAGTTAAGATTTATATGCATGCATGAACTTGATAACAATGTGACTTATGATTAAGTGTCAAAATATGTGGCAGGAACGAATTGGTGAGGCAGATCAAGCTTGGGAGAGATGGGCAAATGTCGGGGTGGTTTCTGGAATAGTCAGGAGAACTTTGTGGAGGACTGGATTTAACTTGGATATTGTCACATGCCTAGATATTGGATGGATGGAGGGAATGGCAGAACTCCAGACTGAAGAGGAGAAAGAGTAAAGGGTCTGGCTAGGCCTGTGGGTGGTGAGGGAGTCAACTGCACAACTATGGAGATTTTACAAGGAGACATGCTACTAAATGGACCTCTGCTAATCAGTGGAATCAGATTGCTTTTGTGACATTAGATCTTCTGTGCCTGATCCCACCAATGCTGCAGGATTTTTAAGTAGCTTGGATGAAACTCTGTAACAGGAAGATGTGGTGATATTGAAGAAAATGAACTATAGAGGGAAATCAACATCTATGGGCAGCCTCCCAGGTAATCTCCATGCCCTCTATTATTTTTATTGACTAACTTAGTGATATTGAAACTGAGACTGGCAGTTGGGGTTGGACCCCTAGATTATCAGATGCTTAATGAGGCAATTTTAGCAGAAAGATAATTTGCATAGAGGAAAAAGCATAGGCTTTGGATCCAGACTTATAAGGTAAGAGTTCAAACCATGCTTCCACAACTTAGATGATATATACCCTTGGACAAACTTTATAATCTTCCTGTACCTTCATGTTTCTATCTGCAAAATGAAGTCAATAATTCCCACCTTACGGTGTTGTAAGGACAAAGTAACATACAAAATCTGTTGAAATTGCCTCCTAGATTTATAATAGGTGTTCAATAAATGCTATTATTGTTGTTGCCACTATCATTATTGTGACCATGTAGGAGCCTCTCCCCACCCTCTCCTCACTGAACTTATATTTTTGAATTTGTCTCTGATTGGCTGGAAATTCTCAATTAAAATACAGTGCTTAAATTCTACTCAAGTTCTAATTGTAGAGCTTTACCATCCTTTCTTTTGAAAGTGTTGGAAGGAATAAGACAGAAGGTAACTGGTACCTACTGTTGGTAGCTGGATGTGCCTTGATGAGAGGTTACTCGTAAGAGACACACCATTTAAATTTCAGGTGCATATTTATTATTCCATCTTGACAGCATTTATTTCTTCGGGTCTTAAAGTACTTTCTAGAGCAGACTATTAAACTGGCAACATCAGTAATGGGAAGTCACACCAGATATCTTTGTTCAGACTGGCTCCTCTTTTTCTCTTCACTGTCACATTGCTTTGGTAAGGAATAGAGCTTAGTGATGAGGAGAAGACCTGCACATCAGAAGCTAGAACTATCAAACTTAGATAAAGTTAGAACTATGAAAATTAGGTAAAGTTAAATAAAATTTAAAATTCACTTTCTCTGATGCAAATGACCACATTTCAAATGCTCAATAGCTACATGTGGTTAGTGGCTGCTTTATTAGACAGCACAGATAATAGAACATTTTGATCATCCACAGAAAGTTCTTTTGGACAGTGCTGCTCTAGAGCCAAATTGACTGGACTTAAATGACATCTTTGATACTGTTTGCATGGCTCTAAGCAAATGATTTAATGTTTCTGTATCTTAATTTTATCATCTATAAAATGAGGCTATGTGTCAACTTACTAGTATCATTTATCATTTATGAGAATTAGATGAATTAGTATATGTAATATATTTAGAGCAACCCCAGGCATATAGTATTTTTTCAACAGTTGTAAACAATTACTACTAACTAAAAAAATCTGATGAAATGACACCTGTTTCAGAAAGAAAACATAGAACTTACAGATGAAGGGGGTGGGTGGCTCAGAGTAGTCACACATTACCTCTGCTCCCAATCAATGTTCATAATCGCCATGGAACCACCATAATATATTGTAATTTTCTATGTCTGTGTCTGTTTTCTTTAACAGACTCCATGGGCCAAGAACTGGTGTCTTATTCCTCTTTATAGGCCTAGTACCTATGACAATGCCTTGAGCACAGATGACACTCAATAAATACTTTTATTTTCAACAGAGTTGAATTAAGTGCTTAAGTGATTAACTGACAAGTTACTTATTTATTAATATTCTAGTAGTAATAGTATGATTAGGATTTTGCTAATTTCACCATATTTTAACCATATGGAGACAATGAATTTTAGTTAGGTTTAATGACAAATGGGGAAGAGTATTTAAAATTAAGGATGGATAAAATACCCAAAATAGATGATCACTTCACGTGTTGGAGAAAAAGAGAAAGAATAGAGAAAAGGGAAATGAAAGAAAAAAGAGAAGAAATGGAGTTGAGAAGCCCTGTGGAAGAAAGCTCAAAAACAGATTTTTTCTTACTTCAACATTTTACCACAGGCAGACCCTGAAACCCTAGATGTAATCATGTTGGCTGGAATGCCAGGGCTAGAGTAAACAGAAATCTGAGTGTGTCAACAAATTACTTAATTAAGCAGAGTAGGTGGCAGTGTGAAAGCAAAATCATAATGTGCGATAGGATAATGTGATTGAAAGTTTCAGCTGTGATGGAACGGAAAGAGTAAAACACAAGAGAAAAAATTACAGTGCGAGGGACCAGACTATGGACTCTGTTAGCCAATGGGGGGAAGAAAAACAAGAACAGGAAATAAGATTAAAAAATGGAATTGTATTATTCAAGAAAACACTTCCTGAGTATAAACATAAATTTAAAAGCAACTGATTTAAGCCATCATTTTAGATGAGCCAAGGTCAGAAGGGGGACTGCAAATGGCATTAAAAAGGGTCTCAGGATTTGTGCCATAAGCATAAAAGTGGCAGTTAACAATTAAAAGCAGAAGTGAAATGACTAAGAAATATAAAAGCTAGAAATGAACAGATGGCCAGGCATCCAGCTTGCTAGGATGCTAAAACTGGATATATTTTATATTTCATTCCAAGTTAACAAATATTAGGACATTAAAATGCATGAAACATGGTGTGTATTCCATCCTGCCATGTTTTTATTACTAAGTTAGAAAGAATTAGACTGCACAATGTATGCAAATACATCAGTATAAGCTAATGCTGAGTCAGGGCAGATAAGGAAGGTCAGCTGGATTTCTAGTTTCCAAAGAGAAGCCTGGTCAATTGCATACTAAGCATCCTTTGTGGGGTTATTCCTAAAGTGGCCACTCACTTCCAAAAAGACTGTAAAGACTAGAGTGCTAGATGACACTTTCTTTAAAGGCAGCAGTAGACAAGCCTCCCAGCCTGCTTTGTTTTTAGTACTAGCATGAGGTTTAGAAAGTGTGTAGAATATTTACTCTCTGTATGGAAGGTGTTTCCATTGGATTTTAGTATGTCAATTAGGAACAATCATTGGTAAGAGGTAGCTGCACTAGAACCAGGAGACCATTGATAATACCAGACTATCATTATGAGACGTTTTTCACGGCTTTACCATTGACGTTGGAGCTTTCTGCATAGGTTGACTGAGGCCAGATGGAGAGAACAAGGTTTTCATCAGTTCACAAGCTTATTCGTTACGGAATATGAGTATGCTTAGACTAAGTGACCTCTCTTCAACTTCTTTGTTTAATCACAGTCCACATCTAGGGTTCTGTAACCAGATTATGACTTTGATTCTTCTCTGTCTTCACAATACATAGTGATGAGTTCCTGAAAAAAGAAGAGAAATTTCTTTTTCCCCACTTCTCATTCTTGCTTGAACCATAATGCAGCCAGTATATTCATTCAGTCAATCAGTCACTTAGTCTATATCTTTTAAGTGCATACTCTCTGCTCAGTATTGAGAAAGGAATTTGGGATAAAATAGTCTTTGCAACTTATGCTTAAAAACAGACCAACTTTCTCACACCCTGTGTTTATTAACTCTCATTCCTTTTGACATAACCTAAATGCAGTGTAGAAAACATCCAAACCTAACATTTATGGGGACTGCAGCTGCACATATAAAGAAATCCTTAAGACATTGTGTGACGTTCCCCTACTTCGAACTCCCATCTGCTCAAAGTTACCCTAGAACTACTGTACACAGAAAGGGAATGTCTGTGAATGGTGTCAAGTTCACTATCAGACTGTGAAGTTATTGGGATAATATTCAGTTTCCTCTATGCATCACTTAACATCTGGAAGGAAAACCACTTTTTGACTTAAAAGAAGGAAATAAAAATGTGTGCTGTCATATACATAATTACATACTTATTATATAAACATATCTGAAGATATAGATGTACATATAATATATATTATATTAATACATTTTATTACATATGCATAAATATGTACATGTATTTGCATATAAAAATTATACAAATTATTGTATATACTATTATGTATTGTATTGTATTATGCACCCATAATAAATAGAAATGTCCTCCACATTTCCAAAGTTTCTGAGTTGACAATTAACTTTCTTTTGATGGTAGCAAATGTAAGTCACCTTCATTTATAAATATAAATTATATATCAAAAGCAATTAAAAACCCATTATATGAAATTTACTATAAAGAATGAGTGCATTTTAAAACTGATAAAGTATGTATATCATTGACAGCTATACTCAGCTGTGATTACATGATTTTTTAAAAGTTAATAATTATTTCAGTATTCACCTAAAATATTCTGATTGAATGAGGAGATAAATCTGCTACTAGAAGATGAAAGGAATATGTATATGTAAAATCACTGAAGAGCGTGCTTGAGAGAATTACACAAATGCTTGAGGAAAATTTATGTAAATATCATTTTTTAGAAACTTAAATGCAAAAAGTTCCAAAAGTGGAATGCTATTATGTCATAAATATGTATCATTCTAAAAGTAATGCTGAAGGCATTTCTCTTTGGGATAAGCACTATTTAATGAAAATAGAAAAACATTCCTAAAGTATCTTGATTGCTGAGTGTTCACATCAGTTACAACTGTTTCAGTAAAAAATAAACATAGATATTTTAGTAGAGGTGGTAACTGAAGGATGCTTTTTCTTGAAAATATATGGCTTAAGGATTGGGTGTTTCAAAGATAGAAATAGTTTTAAGGGCTTCAAAATAACACCTACAAAGTTGAAAAATAAAGTATATTTTCTAGGAGATTTTATAAATGTGGTTCTTTTCACCAACTTTGCATTACTCCCTTTCTTATGATTGTGGCCCCTGGCATTAGTTAGAACATGGGGAAATGAGACCATGGACAGGAGCGTGGATGAAAAAGACACTGGGCTTCTATACCTATGAATGCTAGGAACCTGAGATAAATTTTGTAAAAATAAATAGCTAATATTGAGTGCTTACTATGTGCTAAATATTGTGAAAGATGGTTTTCATTTATTTTTAAAATTTATTCCTTCCAAAACCCTGTGAGAAGTTAGTTATCACCATGTTGCAGGTGAAGAAAAAAATTTGTAGTGATTTAAGTTAACTTGTCCAAGGTTGAGCAACTAGAAAATGGCAGACAGGACTGAACTGGAGCTTAGGAAGGTACGCATTTAACCACTGCTCTGCATGGCCAACCATATTAAACCCAATGATTAATTTTCTCTCCAGAGGTCGGAGAAACGTAATATAACCTGACCAAGGTTATTCGCAGATTAAGTGTCAGAGCAGGATTTAAACTCAATTTGACTCCAAAGCCACCTTCCACTCTGTTTTGCTGCCTTTCATTTGAGATGTTGTCAAATACTTGCACCACATACTGGCACCTGTGGTTTATTGAACTGGTGGCGTCAGATCAAGGACCCTTATAGGGCCCTAATGCATTAGTAGGAAGCTAGAGGAGGATCCCTGCCTAAAAATCTATCCAAACCGTCCAGGTGCAAGTCAGAATCTGTTAACATTGTGTCATGGTGACTCCTCATGGGTCCTACACCCTATACATTATAGAACTAAACACAGTATTTCAAAATGAGTTAAATGTGTGAATAGCCGTAAATCGTGGGTGGTAGGTGAGGGTCAAAAAGTAAAACTAGACATACTACTACTAAGAAGAAGACTATCGTATACATATTGGAGTATCTAAGAATTAAATGAACATTAAGAAATATATTTGAGGGGTGCCTGGGTGGCTCAGTGGGTTAAAGCCTCTGCCTTCGGCTCAGATCATGATCCCAGGATCCTGGGATCGAGCCCCACATGGGGCTCTCTGCTCAGCGGGGAGCCTGCTTCCCCCCCGCCCCCGCCTGTCTCTCTGCCTACTTGTGATCTCTGTCAAATAAATAAATAAAATCTTAAAAAAAAGGAAATATATCTGAGTGCATATAATCTATTATGCAACTAAAATACTGACTATTGCTTAGAACCAGATTTTTTAAATTAATGT
This sequence comes from Mustela putorius furo, assembly GCF_011764305.1. Classification (NCBI taxonomy): domain Eukaryota; kingdom Metazoa; phylum Chordata; class Mammalia; order Carnivora; family Mustelidae; genus Mustela; species Mustela putorius. The sequence continues at coordinate 22,361,145 of NW_025422368.1, read as the reverse complement.
AGCCTTATATGGATTAGTAATAATTATATTATTCATTATCGTGGATAGTAACCAAAACAAACATTATTTCTTGGAAGAATATAATGTGAATAATGTTATGTAATATATTACTGAAAAGGAATTTTTTGGCCTCAATGTCAATTATATAGATCTGTGGAAGAATTTCTTCAAAATAACTCGTAAGGATCTAGATACTTAAAATGTATGTACATGTTTCATGATTGTTTGAACGTGGGTATCCTGACAATGGAAGTAAAATCTTTGGAATTATACAAAAACACTCTCCCAAACAGATCATTTTTAGTGAGTATAGAGGCCTTTTGAACTTGGACAAAACAGGTGTTTCATGCAGAGAAGACTGCTGAGACCAAATACTAGAATTATTAAGTAGCCATTAGAGAAATTCTAGATAGAAAGAGTGTGATGGAAGGACAGAATTTGATGAAACAAATGACCTCTCAGTGTTGCTAAGGTATTCTTCTGGTGGATTTCTCCTCTTAATTCAATAGTCAGCAAATAAAGCAATAAATTTGAACATGCCCAATCACTAGGAAATCATTTCTCCTGCTAAAAGGACTTGTAATAGGAAGCAGAACTCAGATGGTTGAGTTGATAGTGTTCCTCTCCCAGGGGGCCTATTCTTCAGTGGTGAGCTTCCCCAACAGCTCTGTGGTTGATAAACTGCTTTCCCCTGGAGTCCTGCCCCAGCCAGCTGACATTAAGTGACTGAACACTGAGCAGACCTGTCCTCCTGTATCAACCAGGCTCACTCTCCTTTCTCAGACAGCAAGGGACCCCAGAGAAGTAAATGCAGACCTAGTATGATACAGGGACTTCTGACATGCACTTCTTTTTTCCCTCCCTCTGTTGATTCCTTTAGGCCTGGAGAACTGAAAAATGTTTGTGAATAGATCTGACCTCTTTCATGCCAGGGGGTATGTGGCAAAGTAAATAAAACAAATAAATATGTAATATTTGTGAATAGATCTGACCTATTTCATGCCCGGGGATATATGGCAAAGTAAATAAATAAATAAATAAAGCCTGTCTAAAGGTTACTTTAAACCCAACATTTCCATGCACCAACTTACCACTCTCTGTAAGTTAGTGCACTGGTAAAGTGACCACCAAGTGAGCCCTCCTTAAGGATACAGTTATAGCTGGAGTCTGGGTCCTAAAAGTGTTTGTTTTGTTTTCCTTCTTACAGTAAATTCCTTGCTCTTGCATGAAAATCTGATTTGGTTAACTCGGCAGAGTTGGTTTTTTCTTTCCCCAGAATTGCCTGTTTGAGAAATACCATGATCCTGAAACATTAAGAGATATGTCCATTAAGTGATTTCAGCTAACCCTGTGACAGTCTCTGAAGAATACAAAAGGAAGCTGAACTTCAAGTGAAATTCTTGAAGGATTAATTCACTGTTAAAGCTATTACCCTAATCATTACCCAGAGAATGGCAGGTGCATAATGGGAATGCTGGGTTTTAAAGTACCCTTAGTAGGCTTTATTTATATATTTATTTTTGCCTCATAATGTTGCCAGCATTTTATTGCAAATGTTTTTGTCAGAAAAAAGAGAGTCCTAAAACAATCTAAATAACATCCACTCCTCACTGAAGAGAGAACAGTTTTTCTTATGGTGCAATGTCCCCTGGCAGGAAAGAGTTCATTCAGGTTATCAGACAAATCTTCTTTTCATTGCCTTGCTCAAGGTACAATCATGTGACTGCTTAGCTCTTTAAGTGTGCTGTTGACACAAATGAGATCTCTAACCCAAACCCTAAAAAGAAACAGTGTGATGCAATGTGTTTTCAAGGAAAACAAAAACAACAACAAAGCACCAAACAACCCTGTTTCCAGTGAGACTGATTCTTTGATCTCCTGAGAGAGGCTATCAGATCAACCAGTGGAGCTGATTTAGTCTGGAAAAGCTGAGCTTTGCGCAGTGGCAGTATCATAGCCAATGAGGTCTATCCGAGGCGAGATATTGCTAATTGGAAGAACTGGAAGATCCACCCTGGAGACCGGCAACTTGAACTAGAACCTGAGAAGCTTGGTGTCTGGTCCTGAATTTGCCAGTGATATGTTGTGTCACCTTGGGCAGTGGTACTGTAGCCCTCCGTCCAGGTTTCAGTTTTCTTGTTTATTAGGTAGGGAGGGAGAGAGCTTAATTAGATCTCTGGTAGTTGCTAGCCTGAGTGATCTTCAGTTGCACTTGAAATATCGTGACTATCAAAGTCAGATAAACTGCTTAATATTAACTGGAAATAGGGCATCTGGGTGGCTCAGTTGGTGAAGCCACTACCTTCAGCTCAGGTCATGATCCCGGAGTCCTGGGATCGAGTCCCACATCAGGCTCCAGCTCCATGGGGAGTCTGCTTCTCCCTCTGACCTTCTCCTCTCTCATGCTCTTCCTCTCTGTCTCTCTCTCAAATAAATAAATAAAATCCTTTTAAAAAGTTAAAAAAAATTAACTGGAAATACGTTTCACATTCTCATGTAATTATATTTGGGATTGTACAGTATATGTACGCATATGCTTTTTTCCCTCTGCTTTTTTCTAAATAATCATGAATTAAAGAGAGTATCAATACATTTTTAGTTCTTAGAAGGAAAATATAGTTATAGGATAGTTAGGCAAGTTCTGTATTTAAGACACAAAATCACTTTTACTAAATCCCAGCTAAAAATTCTAAGTAGAATATTATATTTCCAAGGAATTATAGAAAAGATCTCATCTGAAATTGTGAGTCCATTTCTTAAAAGAAGATTTTTCTTTTTCTTTTTTTAAAGTTTGTATGTATTTATTTATTTATTTATTTATTTGTCAGAGAGAGAGAGAGAGCGAGCACAAGCAGGCAGAGTGGCAGGCAGAGACAGAGAGAGAAGCAGGCTCCCTGCTGAGCAAGGAGTTGGTTCTGGGAATTGATTCCAGGACCCTGGGATCATGACCTGAGCCAAAGGTAGCAGCCCAACCAACTGAGCTATCCAGATGTCCCAACAATGATTTTTCTTATTTTTACTTTCTAATCAAGTAATTGGAATAAACTAACTCATTAATTCACTTCAGTGTTCCTTAGTGCCTAAGTGCAGATCATTCTCCTAGGAAGTGTGGGGATTAGTGAAATAAGTAAGACACATTTTTGCTCTCTGGGAATTTATGATCCACAAGTATAGGATTATATTTATATGCTTACAGGATTTAGACATTTGAAGAAATAATTATATCAGTTATTTACATTTTACATTTTTTTCTTTCTTCATCTAGCTTATCTCAAAGAGAAGAGAAACATATCATTTTGTAAGACTATATACTTACAGAGAAATGCTTTATCATTAGGGAGAAAGCTTTTGTGGTGCAAAGAGGAGTCTGAAGTCATCTTTTTTCTGGTGATACTAGGGTTGATACAGTGCAAACTATGCCTGTTTTGAAACACAACCTGCCCTTATCCTTAGGTATTAGGGTGTCCCTGACATTCATGTCAACACTGCTTTTAAAGGCTGCTGTTTGGCATCACAAAGCAGCTTAAAAGAGCACTTGTATAGGTGTGGGGAGTATTGCTATCTATCTCTCCACTAACTATAATGAGAGTCTTCTTTCCATCCATACAAAAGCTGGAGGCATGAAAAATGTCAAAGGGCAGAGGGCTTGGGATGCTGCAATCCTGGACAGGAGTTATTTTACTGTACCCTTGGACTGTGGATAAAGAACCTTGATCAAGGATTTCTCTGTCCCCATATTTCAGAATTGGGCAACGATGGCCTGGAAGCTTCAGTCAGTGAAACTTGCTACAACTACACAGTGAACAAGTGAAATATATGGGGACCAAACCTGTTGTAGTGAAAGGCTTGCTTCACTGTTCATTGGTGGCAAGAATTAACTTCATGGAGTAACTTAGAGAGGAAAAGAGAAATGTAGAAAGTGAGGAATTTCCTAACAGTTAAGAGTTATATGAAGGTAGAATCACCCAACCAGTGTTCACCGGCAGACAAATCAGAAATGTGTTACCATATGTTGAAGATGAGGAAAATCAAGTAGCCACTCGGGATTTGAATTGCCCTGTTTCTGTGAGTCTACTCTTTAATTTTTTAAAAGGTCTCCACTAAGGAGACTTTGCAGCAGATAAATGTAGTACAGATTCTCCTAAATTCTGTGCCATACAATGTGAGTTCTTGGAGATTCTGTTATGCCAGTAATAAAGGAGTTCTGTGACAAAACAGCTTTGGAAAATGCTAGACACTAGATACTAGAATCCTCCATAGGAGATTTATAATGCATATTACCAGTGTATTTGACAAAGTCGGTAGTTAAAAAAAGTGTTTAGACTTTAAGTCAGTATTTCTCCAACATATTTATTCTAGACATTATAACTTATTGTCCCATAAAATTGGTGTTCCACAATTCATAGGTTGAAAAATGATCTGTAGGAAGAAGGAACATGACTTTTTAGTCATGTCAACTTGGATGGTAAGACTGACTTACCATCAACTAACTACCACCAATTAACTGCTTGAGCTGAAAGAAGGTTCTTGCTGTGTCAAGCTTCAATGTCCTCATCTGAAAAATTGGGGAAATACCCATTCAGGGTCTTATGAGTATCAAAATAATTATTGTTAAATTCTTAATAGTGCCTGGTCAAGAGCAAGTGCTCAATAAATTGTGACTATGCCTACTAGATCTAATATCAGGATTTTTTTTTTCCACTTGGACACCTATTTCTCTTGCAGTTTAAAATGCATTTCCTTTCATTGCTGTTTGATGAAGATAGGAATAGTGTCATTAATCATTAAAATAACCCTGAATGCATGATTTGATGAAACAGCTGTGGTTTCATCACCCAATCTTTGCCCATGGGACAAAAGGCCTCAGCTGTAGCTATCCCCTACTCCTAATTTCAGGGAGCAGCTCAACTTTAATCACTCTTCCCATATAGACCCGGAACTGAGGGGCACAATATTACAACGGCATCCTGAGCAGGGTACTTGAAGGTTGAAGAACACCCACTCAAATGGTATTTCCTTCCTTCTTGGAACTTCCATGGGATTTTGTTTGAACCTGTTATGAAACTAATATTTTAGGATTGTGGTGGGTAGCGCACCTAATACATCCTCCACCCTACCCATGAAATTTATTGTCTGTATCTTGTATTCTAAGTATTAGTTGTCCTAAATGCAAAAATGGTCTGGCCAATCAATCCATTATCTGTGTCATCAGGTAAGCCTCATAACTTAAACTATGTCTCCATATTAGTCCATAAGAGCAAAATTTTAATTAAGAGAGCATTATTTCAATAATGCTTTTCTTTGCAGAACATGACTTCTTTCTGAAATGAGAGACTTAAAAGGAAAAATCTGTTACTATTATAATGAGGTCAAGAGAATGTCTCAGAGTAGATATGTGATGTACTGAGGGACTTTCAGTGGTCAGTGGTTGAGATATAAATTGAAATACATATTTTGTTTATGATTACTCAGTGCTCTTGTGACAGCACTACTGTCTGTGTCTATCTTTCTCTCTTTGCCATGGGCATTTTCTCTTGGGAAAGCATGGTGATTAAGGGCATAGACAGACCTCGTTCAAGTGGCACTGGGTGAGTTGCCTTACCTGATCTTCAGATTCTTCATCTGTAATAGGGGATAATGATTCTAGGGGATATTTTTAAAAGTAAGTATGAAAATAAATGCACATATATCTATAGTACTTGACACAAGGAAGTGCTCAATAAAAGTTAGCTGTCATTGTTGTCTTTTAAAGTTTATTTCTTAAAATAACCAAATGATTAGCATTATATGACTTTTTGTATGTGTCATCATGTTGGTACTGTGAAATGATTAATTAATACAAAGACTTCATTCCCACTGGACTTTACAGTCTGCTCTAAATATAATACAGACATGAGTCATTTCATCTAAATATAAGGAAGGGAAAAATATTCTTTTTTTTTTCTTTAAAGATTTTATTTATTTGTCAGAGAGAGAGAGAGAGTACACACAAGCAGGCAGAGTGGCAGGCAGAGGCAGTGAGAGAAGCAGGCTCCCTGCTGAGCAAGGAGCGGAGCCCAATGCGGTACCCCATTCCAGGACCCTGGGATCATGACCTGAGCCGAAGGCAGCGGCTTAACCAACTGAGCCACCCAGGCATCCCTGGAGGAAAAAAATATTCTTAATGGGCTCGTTGAATCTTCATAATATGAAGAAATCCAGAAGTCCTATATTCTAGAACATTTTTCATCAGAGGGAAATATAGACTATAATTAGAGATTTCTAGAAAGGGCTATTTAATAAACTTCATTTAAATATTATACTAAGCTTTGAAATATTTTACTCATCAGATTATATTAGTGATTCCAAAATATTATTATCCTTGGACCCCTTCTGGAAGTTCTTCTATATGGAGAACAACAAATATTTTTGAATAAAGGGATTCATGACTAAGTAAACTTTGATGATTTCTAAATGTCAATATATATGGACATTTCTCCAGAAAAAAAAATTTAAATCAATAGCTTGGAGAAGGAAAAGTTGAAACAATCCAAATATAAGGTGATAAGAGATCAGCTAATAATAAAGAAAAATGGGAATGCCAGTTTATTGGAAGGAACGTAGAAGGATGAGTTTTCCTACCACCATAGGTGCTAAACAGTGTTTTGGATTTTCATAGCTCTGAGTTTTCCACTTTGTTTGAGGGAGAATCATTTCTTATATCAACTAAAGCTTCTCATAATTTCTAAGTTTAAAAAATGAAGACAAATAATCCATAATTGTTCTAATTTTTATCTAAACCATAATATGACTCGAACTGTGAATACACCTTTGGTTTTACTGAGTACACTTGTAAATTACATTGTTTAGACCTCTGATAGAGACATTGGAAAGAACTGTGGCCTCTGAGGTTACAAATAATTAGTGGTTGAGCATTCCTTTGACTAATACTGCCCAACTTACTTTCACCCTATACACTGAATAAAAATTCCTCATTTTCAGTATCTCAAAATGAATTCTTCCTGGGACTCATCCACCCAGTACAGGGAATTATTTCACTCCTTGCCCATTCAAAATAAGGAAAGTGGTTTCCTCATGTTAATGAACTCCCATATCTTACAAACTAGTATTAGGACTCCTTAGCTAAAAATCATAGGTTGATTCTGACTTGCATAATAAACCAGTGATGTCACGTAAGTGATTTCTGGTACAAATAACATACATAAAGAGAAAAACCCATCTGTTTTGTGTCTTTCTCAAAGCTCTCAGAATTTCCTCAATACTTTTAGGACAAATCTAGCATATCTAGCTTTACTACAAAGAATACCCAGATTATTTATTTATTTTTTAAAGTATAAAATTTCACTGTTTCAAAATCCTTTGCTTTTCTAACTATAAGTGTACAAGAAAACTAAAAATGTCATTAAGTGCTTTAGTAAAATCCGGTGCTGGAGATTGGATGGGAAACAACTGAAACTCCCATATACTGCTGATGGGAGTGTAATTTGAGATAACTACTTCAGAAAACCATTTTTCAGTATCCAATAAGGTTGAATAAATGCAGACCCTGGGTATACAAAGGATTTAAAAAATACATAGGTATGTTTATCAAAAAAGTGTATATATTTTTTAATATATGTAAAAACTTTATACCAGCACTATCATGCCTAATAGCCAGAAACTGGAAGCTATCCAAGTGTTTTTCAACATTAGAACGGGTAAGAAAATTGAAATACAGCAATTAGACCACACAAACTACAGCTACACACAACAATATGGATGAAGCTTAGAAGCATAATGCTAGGCAAAAGCAATATTTACTATATGATACCATTTATAAAAAATTTAGAAATAAAGCCAGGATAGTGATTGCTTTGGGTGCTAGTGACAAAAAGAGGACACAAAGGGCACTTCTGGGATGCTGGAAATGCTCTGTTTCTTACACTCATTGGGCTATATACTCGCAATTTGTGTACTTCTCTGAACATGTGTTATACTCTCCTATAAGGTTTTTTAATGCTCTAGGGTCAAAGTTATGATATTGAACAGATGGCATCCAAATAATACTATATAAATTCATATGAAAATTGGTTGTAAATTTTTCCAGAGAAATCTTAAAAGGTTCATCACATTTTTAACTCAAGATTCATGAGCTTCTTTCCCTCTTACACGGAACATCATCCTGGACATTTGGAAGGCCTGCCTATTTCTTTCAATGCACTGTACGTTAATCCCTTCTATGTGTTTGAAATGTAGCTCCCTGAGATCAAGGACTGTTAGTTTTTTTAACTTTTGTTTACAAGAAATACACAAAATTCATGGGAAGCATTTGCTTAGTCTTTGCAGAGGTAGGAGATAACAATGATGCTTGCATGACTCCTAACTCAGCTTTACTATAATTAGATTAAATAAGATGGTGTATGTAAAAACTGCATTGTAAACTTAGTGCAATTCAGACATTTCATGTGATGTATTTCACTATTTGAAAACATCTCTCATTAAAATATGCAACATTAAGAATTGATAAAAAAAAAAAAGCAGTCAAAACTGAAATCTCCTTAAAATGAAAGTATCTACTAGAAAATAGATGTCTAGATGGTGTTGGCCCATTCACATACATGTATTGAAAGTGTTTCTTCTACCTCAGCCACAGCAACTTCTTCCGAGAAACATCACCAAAGGCAAGAGAAGCAAGAGCAAAAAGTGAACTATCAAGACTTCATCAAGAAATAAAGCTTTTGCACAGCAAAGGAAACAGTCAACAAAACCAAAAGACAAGGGACAGAAGGGGAGAAGATATTTGCAAATGACAGATCAGATAAAGAGCTAGTATTCAAAGTCTATAAAGAACTTATCAAACTCAACACCCAAGGAACAAATAATCCAATCAAGAATTGGCAGGAAAGAAAGAAAGAAAGAAAGAAAGAAAGAAAGAAAGAAAGAAAGAAAGAAAGAAAGAAAGAAAAGTAAGAATGGAAAGGAAGGAAAGTAAGAATGGAAAGGAAGGAAAGAAAGAAAGAAATGGGCAGAAGACATGAACAGACGTTTCGGCAAAGAAGACATCCATAAGGCCAACAGAACATGAAGAAGTGCTCCACATCACTTGGTATTGGGGAAATACAAATCAAAACCACAGTGAGATACTACCTCACACCAGTCAGAATGGCCAAAATTAACCAGTCAGGAAATGAGAAATGATGGGAAGGATGTGAAGAAAGGGGAACCCTCCTACACTTTTGCTGGGAATGCAAGCTGGTACAGCCACTCTGGAAAACAGTATGGAGTTTCCTCAAAAAGTTGAAAATAAAGCTACCCTATGACCCAGCAATTGCACTACTGGGTATTTACCCTAAAGATACAATTGCAGTGATCCAAAGGGGCAAGTACACCTGAATGTTTATAGCAGCAATGTCCACAATAGCCAAACTATGGAAAGAAACTAGATGTCCATCAACGGATGAATGGATAAAGAAGAGATGGTATATATACACAATGGAATACTATGCAGCCATCAAGAGAAATGAAATCTTGCCATTTGCAATGACGCGGATGGAACTAGAGGGTATTATGCTGAGTGAAATAAGTCAATCAGAGAAAGACAATTATCATATGATCTCTCTGATATGAAGAATTTTAGAGGCAGGGAGGGGGGAGTCGTGGGGGTATAGGGGAGAAACAAGATGGGATCAGGAGGGAGACAAACCATAAGAGACTCTTAATCTCACAAAACAAATTGAGGGTTGCTGGGGGGTAGGGAGTGGGCATAGGGTATCTGGGTTATGAATATTGGGGAGGGTATGTGCTATGGTGAGTTCTGTGAAATGTGTAAGCCTGATGATTCACAGACCTGTACCCCTGGCACAAATAATACATTATATATTAATAAAAAACAAATAAATAATATTAGAAAAAGAAAGTGCTTCAACATTTTAAGTGACCATAAAAAGAAGGAAACAAAAAATTTTTAAAGATTTTTTTTTAAAGATTTTTTTTTCTATTTGACAGAGAGAGATCACAAGTAGGCATAGGGGCAGGCAGAGAGAGAGGAGGAAGCAGGCTCCCCACTGAGCAGAGTGCCCGACGCGGGACTCGATCCCAGGACCCTGAGATCACAACCTGAGCCGAAGGCAGCAGCTTAACCCACTGAGCCACCCAGGTGCCCTAAAGATTTTTTAAGTTTATTTATTTGACATAGAGAGAGAGATCACAAGTAGGCAGAGAAGCAGGCAGAGAGAGGGGCGGAAGCAGGCTCCCTGCTGAGCAGAGAGCCTGATGTGGGGTTTGATCCCAGGACCATGACCATGACCTGAGCCAAAGGCAGAGGCTTAACCCACTGAGCCACCCAGGTGCCCCACGAAATTTCTTAAGGAGAAACCACTTACCTTTTCTTATTTTTTGTACTATTGACCTAAACTATTTTAGATCAAGATTTCTCTATTTCTCTGATTATTATTCTATACACAATTAACAATTTCAGCATGATATGAAAAGAGAATACCCACTATGGTGAGGTTCCTTGAGTACCAGACATGGTTCTGTCAGGAGCTGGAAGTCCTTTGAAAGGAATTTAGAATGTTAGAAAATCAGATGTGAAAAATATTTTAGTCCCAACCTCCCATTTTGAAAATGAAGATGCTAAGACTGAGATCATAAAGTGCTTATTAGTAGTGGATCCAGAACTGGCACCCAACTTTCTAGAAACTGCTATGCCATTGTTATAATGCTTTCCCCTAAAAGAGCAGTTTTCTTAGTTTCATAACTTAAAAATAGTATAAATTAAGTCAATCTTAAGACTTACATCTGGCTTTATTTCTAAAAAGTACTAGAACTTTTAATTTTTATAGTTCATTTTCATTTGATCTTTAACAGTTGATAAACAAATATCTAAGCTTTTTATACTTTACATTAAAGCACAGTTTTCTCTTTTTTGGAATTTGAGTACTATACAGTCACATACTCTATATACAAACATAAATATAATTTTAGTTGAGAAAAACCTCTTTTCATTTCTTTTGTAGTTAGGATATACCTTATTTTTGGACTGTGATTCACTGTAGCATTGACCATTAGTACAGAGTTATGAATCATGGGGGGACAAATAGTATAAGAAAGATACATGTTTTCTTCCAGATCTCATATTCCTTATTCATATGAGTCTCATTTTAATCAAAAGTGGAAAAGCAAGTCACTATTTTATTGCTTAGCATGGGCAATGAAACTTTACTTCTCTGAAGCTGTAAGAAGTTTCGTTGCTTACCAAATTGAGAAAATAAAAGTATAATTTTTCTTTTTGGCAGCAGAGAGGAAGTAATAGGAGGAAAAGTTCAAAATTAAGGTTTTAATCTAAACTCTTGATATAGAGTCATAAGTTTATGACTACTATAGTTATAAATTTGTGGTGACTAAATGACTTGAAGGCTCAGACAAGTGAAAGTAACAATGGGGATTTGGGTTTGAGATGGCACTCCGCCCCTTTGATTTTAGGTGAGTCACTTGGTCGCTCCTTCACAGGTTTCATGTGACAATTTGACTAGATGACATTTGTGAAAGTGTCTTGGAAACAGGATATAAGTATACAATTATAAAATGGCATTATTGTTATTAACTCATTATATGTTCCTCCTAAAAGGTTGGGACCATTTTACAAGGCTGGAAAGTCCTTTCCTATTTTACACTTTCCTCTCTTCCAAATTTTCTTTAAGATTTTTTTGCAAGAATGTCATCCTGGGTGGGCCAACCTTAATACTTAGCAGGAAGAAAGAGTGGGTCCTTAGTACATTATAGAAAAAAATAACTAGTTGAAATGAGAAAATTATTGCAGTTTTAAGAGATCTCATCAAAAATGCCTTGGGTCAGAAGAAAATTCAATCTCTGAGTCACAGGTCCACTCACAGATATCACATTGTAATGCTGTTATCAAATACTGTCCTTTCCATTACTGGTGGTTTCTTGAATTGGAGCATGTAGAGAAATGTACCTTAAATACCTTAAAGAATGTATTTTTCTATTGTTTGCTCTGTTTGAGAATGGGTGTAGGGTTGCCTGGGTGGCTCTGTCCATTAAGCCTCTGTCTTCAGCTTAGATCATGATCCCAGTGTCTTGGGATCAAGCCCCACATCAGGCTCCCTGCTCAGCAGAGAGCCTGCTTCTCTCTCTCCCTCTGTTGCTCCCCCTGCTTTGTGCTTGCTCTCCCTCCACCCATGTCAAATAAATAAATAAAATCTTTTAAAAAATAAGAATGGGGTTGGGGCGCCTGGGTGGCTCAGTGGGTTAAGCCTCTGCCTTCGGCTCAGGTCATGATCCCAGGGTCCTGGGACCAAGCCCCGCATCAGGCTCTCTGCTCAGTGGGAAGCCGGCTTCCTCCTCTCTCTCTCTGCCTGCCTCTCTGCCTACTGCCTACTTGTGATCTCTCTCTCTGTCAAATAAATAAATAAAATCTTAAAAAAAATAAAAATAAAAAAATAAAAGAATAAAAAATAAGAATGGGTGTACACTAGTTTAGAAAGAATATTTCTATTTTTTTTTTTATTTTAATTTTTTTATTTTTATAAACATATATTTTTATCCCCAGGGGTACAGGTCTGTGAATCACCAGGTTTACACACTTCACAGCACTCACCAAATCACATACCCTCCCCAGTGTCCATAATCCCACCCCCTTCTCCCAAACCCCCTCCCCCCGGCAACCCTCAGTTTGTTTTGTGAGATTAAGAGTCACTTATGGTTTGTCTCCCTCCCAATTCTATTTTTTAATGCAACATATAATAGCATACTTTGTACATACAGGACTAGATATATGAGTAATTGTCAATGATCCTAACATACCTAGAGACAAGAATAATTCAAAGAAGCTATGTTAATGTCAATGGATTCAGCTACTGATAAAGGACTAAGATGTCATATTTGCAAGTCATCCATTCATTTATTTATTAACTAATATTAAGAGCCTTGCAAAGGTATTGTATAAGGTGTTAAGACTTTGTTTAGGTGATGAAGTGCATATTATTTATTCCACATTCTTTCTTATCCTTCCTACCACATTTTCTCCATCTTATACTTGAGATTTTTATTTCTCTAATTTAGGTTGTAAACTCTGGGCAGAACTCATGTTCTATTGTATAAAAAGAAGCAAATGAAGGAAAAGAGGACCTATTGGAAAAAGTCTTAGTAGAAAAGAGGAAGGAAGGAAAGTAGGGAGTGGAGAGGGGAGAGGAAAAGAGAGGAGCGTAGAGGAGAGGAAAAAGGGGAGGAAAAGAGAAGGAAGGAAGGAGAAAAAAGGGAAGGAAAAGAAAGGGGAAGGAAGGAAGGCCCCCTCTCTCTCTCTCTCTTTTTTTTTTTTTTCTTTTTTTGAAGAGTCTGGCTAAGTCTTTATCAGTTTGTTCAGTTTTTCAAAGAACCAGCTCCTGGCTTCATTGATCTGTTCCATTGTTTTTTTTAGTTTCTATTTCATTTATTTCTACTCTAAAGTTTATTATTTCCTTGTTTCTGTTGGCTTTGGGTTTTGTTTGTTCTCCTTTTTTGTAGCATCTTTCAGTGTAACATTAAGTTGTTTATTTGAACATTTTCCTGCTTCTTGAGATAGGGCTGTGTTGTTATAAACTCCCCTCATAGAATAGCTTTTGCTGTATCTCAAAGAATTTGGACCATTGTGTTCTTAAATTCATTTGACTCCATGTATTTTTTTATTTCTTCTTTGATTTCTTGTTTGAACCATTCATTGTTTAGGAGCATGTTGTTTAGCCCCCATGGATTTCTGTTTTTTCCAGATTTTTTCTTGCATTTGATTTCTAGTTTCACACTATTGTGCCTGGAGACGATGCATATGACTTCGGTGTTTTTGAATTTCTTGAGACTTGTTTCATGGCTGAATATGTAATATATTCTGGAGAATGTTCCATGTCACTATAAGAGAATGTGTATTCTATTGTTTTAGGGTGGAATTTTTTGAATATATCTGTTAGATCCATCTGGTCTAATGTGTCATTCAGAATGCAAAAATACTTAGAATTGTTATATCTTCCTGTTGGATTGTTCTCTTTATCATTAGGTAGTATCCTTTGGTTTTTTTTGTTTTGTTTTGTTTTGTTTTGTTTACAGTCTTTGTTTTAAAACCCATTTTTTTTGATATAAATATTGTTACCCAAAGTTTCTTTTTGTTTTCCACTTACATGATAAATATTTCTCCATCCCTTCACTTTCAATCTGTGTATGTCCCAAAGGCCAGGGCACCTATACCTGCAGGCAGCATATAGATGGATCTTGCTTCTTATTCATTCAATCACCTTATGTCTTTTGATTGAAACATTTAGTCCATTTATATTCAAAGTAACTATTGATAGGAATGTACTTATTGCTATTTGTTACTTGTTTTATTGTTGTTTTTTGTTTTTTAGTTTTTCTTTTTTACTTATTCTCTTCTTCTCTTCCCTCATGGTTTGAAGGCTTTCTATAGTGATATGCTTGAATTCCTTTCTCTTCCTTTTTTTTTGGGGGGGGGTATTGATTATAGGTTTTTGATTTATAGTTACCATTAGGTTCATATATGACATCTTATGTATAATTCAGTCTTTATGAAGTTGTTGGTCACTTAAGCTTCAAACCATTCTGAAAGCACTGAATTTTTAGTCCTTTCTGTCATGTTTTATATATATGATTTCAAATAGTTTCAGCTGGTATTTCTTCAAATAAATTTTCTGTGCCTTTTCTCTCTCTCTTCTCCTATGATCCCCATGATGCAAATGCTATTACACTTGATGATGTTGCGGAGTTCCCTTGAGCTACTCTCTTTTTATTACTCTTTTTTCCTTTTTCTGTTCAGCTTCATTGCTTTCCATCCCTCTGTCTTCCAGGTTCCTGATCCATTCTTTTGACCCTTCTAATTTGCTACTGATTTTCTCTGGTGTATTTTTAATTTTATTGAGTTATTTCTGATAGTTTTTAAAAATTTTTTCTTTTTGTTGAAAGTCTCACTGATTCTTTACCCTCTTCTCAAGTCTAGTGAGTATCTTTATGGTCATCACTTCGATTTTTTTTTTTTTTAATCAAGCATACTGCTTATTTCTGTTTCATTTAGCTCTTTTGTTGTGTTTTTGTTTCCTGTCATTTCATTTGGGACATATTCCTCTGTCTTCTCATTTTTCTAACTCTCTGTGCTTGTTTCTATATCTTGAGAAAGTCAATTATGTTTTTTGATCTTGAAAGAAATAGTATCTCCTCTTATGAAGAAGAGGTCCTGTAGTGCCCGTGTAGTGCAATGTCTCCTGTTCCCTAGAACCAGGTACTTTAGGGGTGTCCCTATGTGGGTTGTATGCAGCGTACTGTTGTGTCTGAGCCAAATTTGCCTTCAGCCCAGTCAGCTTCAGTGGCTCATTTTTCCTGTTGTGAGCACACTGGGCAGAGTTTTGTCCCTGTGCTGTCAGTGGTCCAGTCTGGGGCAACTGTGGGCTTGTTGTTGGATGGTGTCAGCAGTCATACCAGATGCCTGCCCTCACTTCATCTCCTGAGACTGCAGTTACATGGGGTATATGTGATTATTTTCACCCCTTCCCAGGACAGGAGTCACTTTGGAGTGGTGCTTGTCCCTGTGGGACCACCTGCAGGGTGTGTCAGAGCAGGAGCCACTTTAGAGGGACGACCCCGGAGTTTGACATATAGAATGGGGCAACTCTGCAAGAGAATATAGGGGCAGGATGCTCTGTGTTAGCAAGCTAGTGGAGAGGGTTTGCATTGGTTCTCTCAGGTGAGGGGCTATCTAGGCTGGTTTGATAGTGGGGGAGAAATGGTTCCTTCTGATTCTTTTGTTCTTGGAGAAATCTCTAAAGATCCCTGCCCTTCTAGTGCATGTTCCGAGATAGTAAATAAATATTCTTCTTGTATACCCCAGGTACTTTTCAGACTGGTACTTCTATGCTATCTCTCAGTGGGGCTGTTTGTTTAAGAGTGGGGACTCAGTTTCCTATTGCTGTCTGACTCTCCTAGAGCTAAGCCTATTTTTAAAGTACCTGGAGTTAAGCCCCACTGTTTGTACAAACTCAAGAAATTAAACCCCACTGGTTTCAAAAGCCATATGTTATGGACACCTATCTTCCCAGTGAAGGTCCCTTGTTTCAGAATGCCTGTTATGGTGTCTGCTTCTGTCCCTTCTCTGTGCTTGTGGTCTTCTTCTCATTTGTGGTTAGTGTCCCATGAGTTTGGTTCCCAACTGCATTTCTGCCCCTCCTATACTTTTCAATACAGCCTCCTCTCTATGCTTAACTGTGGAAAGTTTGTTCTGCCAGTTTTCAGGTTATTCTCTGAGTTACCTGCCCTTATGTGGCTGTTATCTAGATGTGTCCCTGGGAGAAATGAGTTTAGAATCCTCCTATCCATCATCTTCTTAGAAATCCTCTGGCAAATAATTTTTTAAGTCTTTTAAAAATCTGCTCAAATATTTGAATTTACATGAGGATCATATTGTTTAATCATAAATTGTAATACTTATTGAGATGAGAGTTCGAAGTTCTTACTATAGCAACTCTATCTACTTTTTAAAATTTAAATTAAATTAGATTAAAATATAGTATATTGTTAGTTTCAGAGGTAGAATTTAGTGTTTCATCAGTTGCATATAACACCTAGTGCTCATACCCTCAAGTACCCACCTTAATACCTATCACCATTACCCCATCCCCCCACCCACTTCCCCTCCAGCAATCCTCAGCAACTATATCTACTGTTAAATCATCGCTATGTGTTATGCCAGCATTTTCTAAATTAATATTCTTAAGCAATGTCAATCCTACAAAATGGCTTTAGAAGAAAATTTCTATCATCAAATTAGTTAGGAAAATACTGAATCATAGTCTTCTATTGGAAATTCACAATACATATTTATGTATTAAAATCTCCCAGAAGTCCTGACCAAAATAAATCAGTTAGTGTTAATCCCAGACTTTTTCAATGATTAAACCATGGAATCCCCTTTTTAAGTAAAACCTATTAAAATCCATGGGGTGTTAATCCTGAGGGACATACTTAGAGAAGTACTACATAATGTAATTATGAAATGCTTTATTTCAAATAAATTGGATCTATTTTTTTTACAGCTGTATTGAAGTAAAATTTATATATGCTAAGATCTAAATATTTGTGTCCTTCCATGTGTTGAAATTCTGACCACCCAAAATGGCACTTGGAGGTCCCAAAGGAGGTGCTTAAGTCATGACTATGGAACCCTCATGGATAAAATTACTGCCTTATAAAAGAGGCTCCAAGAAATCCCTAGCCCCTTCTACCATGTGAGGGCACAGGGTGAAGGCACCAGCCGTGAACCAGGAAGAGGGCCTTCACCAGAATATGACCATGCTATTGCTTTGATCTTGGATTTCACAGCTTCCAGATCTATGAGAAACAAATTTTATTGTTTATGCACCAGCCAGTCTGTGGTGTTTTATTTATTTTTTATTTTTTTAAAAGATTTTATTTGTTTATTTGATAGACAGAGATCACAAGTAGACAGAGAGGCAGGCAGAGAGAGAGAGAGAGGGAAGCAGGCTCCCTGCTGAGCAGAGAGCCTGATGTGGGACTCGATCCCAGGACCCTGAGATCATGACCTGAGCCAAAGGCAGTGGCTTAACCCACTGAGCCACCCAGGTGCCCTGTGGTGTTTTATTATAGCAACCTGAATGGACTAACACAATATACAATAAATCATGCAAGTTTAAAATATAAGGCCTTATTATTTATATACC
Source organism: Mustela putorius furo (assembly GCF_011764305.1). NCBI lineage: Eukaryota > Metazoa > Chordata > Mammalia > Carnivora > Mustelidae > Mustela > Mustela putorius. The sequence goes on along the minus strand of NW_025422368.1, from coordinate 22,343,437 downwards.
TGTGAAACCATCCTCCCAGTCAAGGTAATGAACATGTCCATGAATTAAAAGATTTCCTTATATCCCTTCATAATCCTGCTCTTTTGTCCTTGCCCAGTTTCACCCCCAAGTAACCTCTGATTTGGTTTCTGGCACTATAGATTTATTTACATTTTATAGAGTTTATGTAAAGAGAGTTATATATTATGTATGAGCAGAATGTTTGTGTCCCCCTTAATTCATATTTTCAAGCCCAAATGTGATGGCATTTTTGTGTGGGGAGGTGCTTTGGGAGATAATTAGGTCATGAGGACTCCTGAGGGAATTAGTGCCTTTATAGAAGAGAGACGAGACAAGAACTTGCTACCTCTCCGCCCTGCTCTCCACAATGTGGGGTTAAAACAAGAAAACTATCCGCAAGTCAGGTAGTTGGCTCTCACCAGACACTGGATTTGCCAGCACCATAATTTGAACTTTTTAGTCTCTGATAACTGTGAGAAATAAATTTTTGCTGTTTAAGCCATCTAGTCTATGGTAACTTGCTATAGCTGTTCAAACTGAGTAACACACAATAGGTACTCTATTTTTTTCTGGCCTCTTTTACCCAATGTAAATATTTTGAGATTATTCATGTCATTGCAGGTGTAGCTCATTCTTTCCTGTTGCTGAATATATTCAATTTTATGGAAATATTGCTATTTGTTAATCTGTTAACCTGTTAATGATTATTTGGATTATTTCTAGTGTTTGGCTCTCACAGTAAAGCTGCTATGCACATTTGTGTGCAAACTTTTGCATAGACTTATACTTTTCTTTCTCTTAAGTAAATCCATAGAAATGGAATAGCTGAATTACACATTAACATACACTTATCTTTTGGACTGTTTGTCAAAGTCATTGAACCATGTTGTAGTCCCACAAGCGGGATCTAAGACTTCTAGTTTTTTGTCAATACTTGACATGCTCAGGCTTCTTAATTTTAGCCATTTTAATAGGTCTGTAATGGTGACTTATTTTTAAAAATTTACATTCCTTAATGGCTAATGACATTGAGCATTTTTTTCATGTGCCTATTTGCCACTTACAGATCTTTGATGAATATCTAGGCAAATATTTTTCCCGTTTTTAAAACATTGGGTTGCTTGTTTCCTTACTATTGAAATATATAATATATGAAATAATGAAATTATTATATATATTATATATTATATGAAATAATAAAATTAATATATATTATATATGAAATACATAATATATGAAATATATTTATATTGAAATATAAAGAATTTCTTATATATTTGGGGTAAAAGTTCCTTTTCAGATATGTGATCTGAAAATATGTCCACCCAGTCTGCAACTTATCTTTTCATTCTCTTAACAGTGTCTTTCAAAGAGTAACAGTTCTTAATTTTGATAAAATCTCTCTTTTTTTTATTTAAAGATTTTATTTATTGGACCGAGAGAGAAAGATGACCAGTAGGCAGAGAGTCAGGTGGGAGCGGGGAGAAGGGGAAGCACGCTCCCCGCTGAGCAGAGAGCCTGGCGCGGGACTCGATTCCAGGTATCTGGGATCATGACCTGAGCTGAAGGCAGTGGTTTAATCCACTGAGCCACCCAGGTGCCCCTGATGAAGTCTCATTTATCAACTTTCTTTCTTTTATGGACTGTGCTTTTGGTTTTTTGTATATTGTGTGAAGAATGAGCCAAAGTTTCTCTTTTGTATGTGAATATTCAATTATTCCAACATCATTTGCTTAAAAGTCTTCCCTTTATTCTTCCAATCCAGGAGCATGGAACATTTTTCCATTTCTTTGTGTCTTCCTCAATTTCTTTCATGAGTACTTTATAGTTTTCTGAGTATAGATTCTGTGCCTCTTTGGTTAGGTTTATTCCTAGGTATCTTATGGTTTTGGGTGCAATTGTAAATGGGATTGACTCCTTAATTTCTCTTTCTTCTGTCTTGCTGTTGGTGTAGAGAAATGCAACTGATTTCTGTGCATTGATTTTATATCCTGACACTTTACTGAATTCCTCTATAAGTTCTAGCAGTTTTAGGGTGGGTTCTTTTGGGTTTTCCACATATAGTATCATATCATCTGCGAAGAGTGATAATTTGACTTCTTCTTTGCTGATTTGGATGCCTTTAATTTCCTTTTGTTGTCTGATTGCTGAGGCTAGGACCTCTAGTACTATGTTGAATAGCAGTGGTGATAATGGACATCCCTGCCGTGTTCCTGACCTTAGAGGAAAAGCTTTCAGTTTTTCTCCATTGAGAATGATATTTGCGGTGGGTTTTTCATAGATGGCTTTGATGATATTGAGGTATGTGCCCTCTACCCCTACACTTTGAAGAGTTTTGATCAGGAAGGGATGCTGTACTTTGTCAAATGCTTTTTCAGCATCTATTGAGAGTATCATATGGTTCTTGTTCTTTCTTTTATTGATGTGTTGTATCACATTGACTGATTTGCGGATGTTGAACCAACCTTGCAGCCCTGGAATAAATCCCACTTGGTCGTGGTGAATAATCCTTTTAATGTACTGTTGTATCCTATTGGCTAGTATTTTGTTGAGTATTTTTGCATCTGTGTTCATCAAGGATATTGGTCTATAGCTCTATTTTTTTTTTTGATGGTCTATGCTACTACCTAAAGCAATCTACACATTTAATGCAATTCCTATCAAAGTACCATCCATCTTTTTCAAAGAAATGGAACAAATAATTCTAAAATTTATATGGAACCAAAAAGACCTCGAATAGCCCAAGGGATATTGAAAAAGAAAGCCAACGTTGGTGGCATCACAATTCCGGACTTCAAGCTCTATTACAAAGCTGTCATCATCAAGACAGCATGGTACTGGCACAAAAACAGACCCATAGATCAATGGAACAGAATAGAGAGCCCAGAAATAGACCCTCAACTCTACGGTCAACTAATCTTCGACAAAGCAGGAAAGAATGTCCAATGGAAAAAAGACAGCCTCTTCAATAAATGGTGCTGGGAAAATTGGACAGCCACATGCAGAAAAATGAAATTGGACCATTTCCTTACACCACACATGAAAATAGACTCAAAATGGATGAAGGACCTCAATGTGAGAAAGGAATCCATCAAATTCCTTGAGGAGAACACAGGCAGCAACCTCTTCGACCTCAGCTGCAGCAACATCTTCCTAGGAACAATGCAAAAGGCAAGGGAAGCAAGGGCAAAAATGAACTATTGGGATTTCATCAAGATCAAAAGATTTTGCACAGCAAAGGAAACAGTTAACAAAATCAAAAGACAACTGACAGAATGGGAGAAGATATTTGCAAACGACATATCAGATAAAGGACTAGTGTCCAGAATCTATAAAGAACTTAGCAAACTCAACACCCAAAGAACAAATAATCCAATCACGAAATGGGCAGAGGACATGAACAGACATTTCTGCAAAGAAGGTATTCAGATGGCCAACAGACACATGAAAAAGTGCTCCACATCACTCCACATCAGGGAAATACAAATCAAAACCACAATGCGATATCACCTCACACCAGTCAGAATGGCTAAAATCAACAAGTCAGGAAATGACAGATGCTGGCGAGGATGCGGAGAAAGGGGAACCCTCCTACACTGTTGGTGGGAATGCAAGCTGGTGCAGCCACTCTGGAAAACAGCATGAAGGTTTTTCAAAATGTTGAAAATAGAACTGCCCTATGACCCAGCAATTGCACTATTGGGCATTTACCCTAAAGATACAAACGTAGTGATCCAAAGGGGCACGTGCACCCGAATGTTTATAGCAGCAATGTCCACAATAGCCAAACTATGGAAAGAACCTAGATGTCCATCAACAGCTGAATGGATCAAGAAGATGTGGTATATATACACAATGGAATACTATGCAGCCATCAAAAGAAATGCAATCTTGCCATTTGCGACAACATGGATGGAACTAGAGCGTATCATGCTTAGCGAAATAAGTCAAGCAGAGAAAGACAACTATCATATGATCTCCCTGATATGAGGAAGTGGTGAAGCAACATGGGGACTTAAGTGGGTAGGAGAAGAATAAATGAAACGAGATGGGATTGGGAGGGAGACAAACCATAAGTGACTCTCAATCTCACAAAACAAACTGAGGGTTGCTGGGGGGGGGGGTTGTGAGAAGATGGTGGTATTATGGACATTGGGGAGGGTATGTGCTTTGGTGAGTGCTGTGAAGTTTGTAAACCTGGTGATTCACAGACCTGTACCCCTGGGGATAAAAATATATGTTTATAAAAAATAAAAAATTAAAATGGTAAAAAAAAAAAGTCTTCCCTTTATCCACTAAATTGCCTTTACACACTTGTCAAAGATCAATTAACCAGCTACCTAAGTAACTCACAAAAAAATTATTAGAGCTGATAAATATCAGGCTGTAGTAGATTTATTTATTTCTCCTTGCAGAAATAACCATTTTTGCTTCACATATTTCAGAAGTCTGATATAAGGTGACTAAATGTTTCGTATTATGATGTCTTATTGATGAACTGACCCCTTTATCAAGAAATGCCTCTCTTTATTGGTGGTAATATTGTTTGCTCTGATGTTAATGTAGCCAACACAACTTTCTTTTGATTCATATTATATCATTTTCCTTTACATTTAACTTATTTGTAACTCTCATACCAAGCTATATAGCTGGGTCTATATTATCTAATAAGATCTGCCTTTAATTGGTGTGTTCAGACCCTTTACATTCCATGTGATTATTTTAATCTGTCATCTTGCTATTTATTTTCTATTTGTCTCATGTGTTCTTTATTACATTTTCCCTCTTTCATATAGTTTTGAGTTGAGTATTTTTGTATGATTCCATTTCATCTGCTTTGTTGGCATATTAACTATGACTGACTTTTTACATTAGTTTGGTTGTTCCTTTAATGTTTATGGCATACATCTTTATCAGTCTAACTTTAAGCATTAACTTCAAGAACATTATAAGATTCTTAAACTTCTCCTCTCTCAATGTTTGTGCTATTGTTGTCATACATTTTACTTCTTGATATGTTATAAACTCTATAACACATCATTAATATTTTTGCTTCAATATGTTAATTAACTTTTAAAGAGATTTAAATAATAATAAAAAAGTTCTTTATATTTCCCAAGGTAGTTACCAAGTCTGAAGTTCTTTATTCTTTTTTGCAGGTCCAAGTTTTTACCAGATATTATTTTCTTCTGATTAAATGATTTCATTTAATGTATTTATAGTTATATTGGCAGATTGTTTTTATTTTCTCCTTTTATATATAGAAAGCATTTATTTCATCTTTGTTTCTGAAAGATATTTTCTTTGGGTGAAAAATTCTAGGTTGACAACTTTTTTTCCTCTCAGTACTTTAAAGATGTGGCTCCAGTACTTCCTAGTACTTCCATGGTTTCAATGGGAAATCTGCTGTTGCTTTCATTTTTGTTCGCCTGTATGTACCATACCATAAAATTCCCCTTCCCCCTCTGTGGCTTTTAAGATTTTAAAATTTTTAAGATTTTTCTCTTTAATTTGTCTTTAAGGAATTTTATTATTATTATTATTATTGGTATAGCTTTCTTCTTGTTATTATGCTGGAAGTTTGTTGAGTTACTTAAATCTATACATTTATAGTTTGTATCAAATTTGGAAATATTTTAACCATTGTTTCCCAAATATTTTCCACCATTCCATTAAGGACTCTAATAATATATATATTTGGATATTTGAAATAGTTTTCATTGTGTTTCATTTTGGAGAGTCTCTATGCCTTTGAGTTCACCAAGCTTTGCTTATAAAATGTCTAATCTGCTCTTAATCTCACCCAGTATGTTTTTTTATATTAACAGGGATTTCATCTCTGAGATTTCAGTTTTTGTCTTTTTTATATGTTCCAGATCTTTATTTAATATGTTCAATTTTTCTGCTTGCTTTTTGGACATATGAAAGATAATATAATTACTGATTTAATGCCCTTTTCTACTAGTTCTATCACCTTTGTCTCAGTAGTGTGATTGCTGGGTTGTAGGGTAGCTCTATTTTCAGCTTTTTGAGGAAACTCCATGCTGTTTTCCAGAGTGGTTGCACCAACTTGCATTCCCACCAACAGTGTAGGAAGGTTCCCCTTTCTCCACATCCTTCCCAGCATCTCTCCTTTCCTGACTGGTTAATTTTAGCCATTCTGTCTGGTGTGAGGTGGTATCTCATTGTGGTTTTGATTTGTATTTCCCTGATACCAAGTGATGTGGAGCACTTTTTCATGTTCTGTTGGCCATCTGATGTCTCCTTTACAGAAATGTCTGTTCATTTCTTGATTGGATCATTTGTTCTTTGAGTGTTGAGTTTGATAAGTTCTTTATAGATTTTGGACACTAGCCCTTTATCTGATATGTCATTTGCAAATATCTTCTCCCCTTCTGTCCCTTGTCTATGGATTGACAATTTCCTTTGCTGTGAAAAAGCTTTTGATCTTGATCAAGTCCCAATAGTTCATTTTTGCCCTTGCTAACCTTGCTTTTGGCATGTTTCTAGGAAGAAGGTGCTGTAGCTGAGGTCAAAGAGGATGCTGCCTGTGTTCTTCTCAAGGATTTTGATGAATTCCTTTCTCACATTGAGGTCTTTCATCCATTTGGAGTCTATTTTTGTGTGCGGTGTAAGGAAATGGTCCAGTTTTATTTTTCTGCACGAGGCTGTCCAATTTCCCAACACCATTTGTTGAAGAGACTGTCATTTTTCCATTGGACTTTCTTTCCTGCTTTGTTGAAGTTTAGTTGACCATAAAGTTGAGTGTCTATTTCTGGGCTCTCTATTCTGTTCCATTGATCTATATGTCTGTTTTTGTGCCAGTACCATACTGTCTTGATGATGGCAGCTTTATAATAGAGCTTGAAGTCCGGAATTGTGATGCCACCAACTTTGGCTTTCTTTTTCAACATTCCTCTGGCTATTCGGGGTCTTTTCTTGTTCCATATAAAGTTTAGGATTATTTGTTCCATTTCTTTGAATAAAGTTGATGGTATTTTGATAAATATTGCATTAAATGTGTAGATTGCTTTAGGTAGCATAGACATTTTCACAATATTTGGTCTTCCAATCCATGAGTATGGAATGTTTTTCCTTTGCTTTGTGTCTTCCTCAATTTCTTTCATGAGTACATTATAGTTTTCTGAGTACATATTCTTTGCCTCCTTGGTTAGGTTTATTCCTAGGTATCTTATGGTTTTGGGTGCAACTGTGATGGATTGACTCCTTCATTTCTCTTTCTTCTGTATTGTTGTTGGTGTAGAGAAATGCAACTGATTTCTGTGCACTTATTTTATATCCTGACCATTTACTGAAATCCTATATGAGTTCTAGCAGTTTTGGAGTGGAGTCTTTTGGGTTTTCCACATAAAGTATCATATCATCTGCAAAGAGTGAGAGTTTGACTACTTCTTTGCCAATTCAGATGCCTTTTATTTCTTTTTGTTGACTGATTGCTGAGGCTAGGATTTCTAGTACTATGTCAAATAGCAGTGGTGATAGTGGACATCCCTGCCGTGTTCTGATCTTAGCAGAAAAGCTCTCAGTTTTGCCCCATTGAGAATGATATTTGCTGTGGGTTTTTCATAGATGGCTTTGATAATATTGAGGTATGTACCCTCTATCCCTACATTTTGTAGAGTTTTGGTCAAGATAGGGTGCTGTACTTTGTCAAATGATTTTTCAGCATCTATTGAGAGTATAATATGGTTCTTGTTCTTTCTTTTATTAATATATTGTATCACATTGATTGATTTGGAAATGTTGAAACAACCTTGCAACCCAGGAATAAATCTCACTTGGTCATGGTGAATAATCCTTTTAATGTACTGTTGGATACCATTGGCTAATATTTTTGTGAGAATTTTCACAGCAAGGATATCCTTGATTTGTTCATCAAGGATATTAGTCTGTAATTCTCTTTTTTGATGGGGTCTTTTTCTAGTTTTGGGATCAAGGTAATGGTGGCCTCATAAAATTAGTTTGGAAGTTTTCCTTCCATTTCTATTTTTTGGAACAGATTTTTTTTTTTCCTGGAGAATATGTATTAATTCTTCTTTAAATGTTTGGAAGAATTCTGGGAAGTTGTCCCTCCCTGGGCTCTTGTTTGTTGGGAGATTTTTGATGACTGCTTCAATATCCTTCCTGGTTATGGGTCTGTTCATGTCTTCTATTTCTTCCTGGTTCTTTTGTGGCAGTCTATATGTCTCTAGGAATGTACCCATTTTTTCCAGATTGTCAAATTTGCTGACATATAGTTGCCCATAATATGTTCATGTAATCGTTTGTATTTCTTTGGTGTTGGTTGTGATCTTTCCTCTTTCATTCATGATTTTATTTATTTGGGTCTTTCTCTTTTCTTTTTGACAAGTCTGGCCAGGGGTTAATCAATCTTATTTATTCTCTCAAAGAAACAGCTCCTTGTTTCATTGATTTGTTCTACTAGTGGTTTTTTTGTTTTGTTTTGTTTGGTTTGGTTTCTATTTCATTGATTTCTGCTCTGATCTTTATGATTTCTCTTCTCCTGCTAGGCTTGGGCTTTATTTGCTGTTCATTCTCCAGCTTTTTTACGTGTAGGGTTAGGTTGTGTAGCTGATACCTTTCTTGTTTCTTGAGAAAGGCTTGTATCACTATATATTTTCCCCTCAGGACTGCCTTTGCTGTGTCCAACAGATTTTGAACAGTTGTGTTTTCATTATCATGTGTTTCCATGATTTTTTTTTTTTTTGATTTCCTGGTTGACCCATTCATTCTTTAGTAGGATGCTCCTTAGCCTACATGTATTTGGGTTCTTTCCAACTTTCCTCTTGTGATTGAGTTCTAGCTTCAGAGCATTGTGGTCTGAAAATATGCAGGGAATTATCCCAGTCTTTTGGTACTGACTGAGACCTGATTGGTGACCCAGGATGTGATCTATTCTGGAGGATGTTCTGTGTGCACTATAGAAAATGTGTATTCTGTTGCTTTGGGATGGAATATTCTGAATGTATCTGTGATGCCCTTCTGGTTCACTGTGTCATTTAAGCCTTTATTTCCTTGTTGATCTTTTGCATGGATAATCTGTCCATATCAGTAATGGCGGGTGTTAAAGTCCCCTACTTTGATCATATTATTGTTGATGTGTTTCTTTGATTGTGTTATTAATTGGTTATATAGTTGGCTCTTCCCATGTTAGGGGCATAGATATTTAAAATTGTTAGATCTTCTTGTTGGACAGACCCTTTGAGTATGATATAGTGTCCTTCCTTATCTCTTTTTGTAGTCTCTGGTGTAAAATCTAATTTATCTGATATAAGGATTGCTAGCCCAGATTTCCTTTGATGTCCATTAGCATGGTAAATTGATTTCCACTCCCTCACTTTCAATATGGACGTGTCTTTGGGTCTAAAATGCGTTTCTTATAGACAGCATATGGATGGGTTTTGTTTTTTTAATCCATTCTGATACACTGTGTCTTTTGATTGGGGCATTTAACTCATTAACATTCAGGGTAACTATTGAGAGATATGAATTTAGTGCCATTGTATTGCCTGTAAGGTGACTGTTACTGTATATTGTCTCTATTCCTTTCTGGTCTACTACTTTTAGGCTCTCTCTTTGCTTAGAAGACCCCTTTCAATATTTCGTATAGGGCTGGTTTGGTGTTTGCAAATTCTTTTAATTTCTGTTTGTCCTGGAAGCTTTTTATCTCTCCTTCTATTTTCAATGACAGTCTAACTGAATATAGTATTCTTGGCTGCATATTTTTCTCATTTAGTGTTCTGAATATATCATGCCAGTTCTTTCTGGCCTGCCAGATCTCTGTGGATATGTCTGCTGCCAATTTAATATTTATACCATTGTATATTACAGACTTCTTGTCCGGAGCTGCTTTCAGGATTTTCTCTTTGTCACTAAGTCTTGTAAGTTTTTCTATTAGATAATGGGGTGAGGACCTATTCTTATTGATTTTGAGGGGGTTTCTCTGTGCCTCCTGGATTTTGATGCTTGTTCCCTTTGCCATATTAGGGAAATTCTCTACAGTAATTTGTTCCAATATGCTTTCTGCCCCCTCTCTTTCTTCTTTTTATGGAGTCCCAATTATTCTAATATTGTTTTGTTTTATTTGGCATCATTATTTCTCCCCTCATAGTCCAATAGCTGTTTTTCTCTTTTTTGCTCAACTTCTTTATTCTCCATCATTTGGTCTTCTATATCACTAATTCTCTCTTCTGCCTCATTTATCCTAGCAGTAAGAGCCTCCATTTTTTATTGCACCTCAGTAATAGCTTTTTTAAATTTCAGCTTGGTTAGATTTTAGTTCTTTTATTTCTACAGAAAGGGATTTTATTTCTCCAGACAGGGTTTCTCTAATATCTTCCATGCCTTTTTTTGAGCCCATCTAGCACCTTGAGAATTGTCATCCTAAACTCTACATCTGACATATTACCAATGTCTATATTGATTAGGTCCCTAGCCATCAGTACTGCCACTTATTCTTTTTGTTTTGTTTTGTTTTTGTGGCAAATTTTTCTGCCTTGTCATTTTATCCAGATAAGAATATATGAATAAGAGAATTAAATACTAAAAGGGTGGCAAAGACCCCAGAAAAAATGTATGCTAACCAAATCTAAAGAGATCCCAAATCAGGGGAAGAATAAAAGGGGTAAAAAGAAGTTTTAAAAAAATTTTTTTTTAATTAGAAAATATACATATATTAGACTGGTGAATAGAATAGAGCCACCCACTTGATTTTGGGCATATTTTGGGCTCTCAGAGGAAACTACGTCCCAAAATATTAAAGAAAGAAAAACTCATATATACAAATAAGGGTTAACATGATGAAGGGATGGAATATGACTGTAAAGATGAAAATTTTTTAAAAATTCTAAGAATGGTATTGATAAGATATGTTGGTTGGGAAAAGAAAGTGGAGAGAATTTGTTCAGACTGGAGACTAGAACAAAGTCCTGTGCTAGATTTAGGGTATCTTTTGATACCCTAAAGAAGAAGTTGTATCCCAAAATTTTTTAGAAGAAAAAACCCTATATGTATACAAAAAATGAAGTTAGATATAATAAAGGATAAAATATGACTATAATAATGAAGGTTTAAAAATATTTTTTAGAAAGTTATTATTAAGATAAACTACTTAAAAAACATGGAAAGAGGAAAATTGTAAAAAATTAGAATAGGAAAAAAATTAAAAGAATTTAATTAACTTTGCAAGATTAAAGAATTATGGGGAGAAAGCCATGAATTCCGTGCTTTGCTTTCCCCTTGTCTGGAAATCTGCTGTTCTTGATCAGTGAGCTTGGTCTTGGCTGGATGTTCTTGCTGATCTTCTGAGGGAGGGGCCTGTTGTAATGGTTCTCAAATGCCTTTGCCTGAAGCGGAATTGCCTTGCCCTTGCCAGGGGCCAGGCTAAGAAATCTGCTCCAGTTCGCTCTCGGGAGCTTTTGTTCCCAGATCACTTTCCATAGAGCTCTGGAAGATGGGAATGAAAATGGTGGTCTCCTAATCTCCAGCCCAGAGGAGCCAAGTGCTTGGGGCCCCACTCCTCAGTGCACCTTTGGAGAAAAGTGCTTAATCACTCCTATTTCCCTGGTCTCTAGCCGTGCTCCCAGCTCACCTGGCCTGTGACCGAGCATTTATGTCTCTGGCGCACAGCCCTGTTTGGAGTCTCCAAACCCAGCAGATTCCTGCTGCTCTGCTCTTCCAGTGGCTCTCCCCTGATCTGCCACTTTTGGGGTCCCTGCTCAAAGAGCAGTAGGCTGATTGTGCCACTGATCATAGTTTAAGATAATCCTGAGTTGAGAGCTCACTTCTTGGCTGCTTCTCTCTAGCCTGCTTCTCTGCTCTAATACCTGCAAGCTCTGCTACATGCAGACACCTCCAATCCTTCTGTCACCCCGTGGGACCTAAGACCACACTGTCCTGACAAGGGCTTCACCTCCACTTAGCCCCTGGAGCGATGTCCCTCAGTGGAACAGACTTTTAAAAGTTCAAGTTTTGTGCTCCTTTGGTCCACCGCTTGCTGGGAGCCGCCCCGTGACCTATCTTCCCATGGTTTCGGATTCTCTTCCCCACACATCCTTTCAAAAAGTGGTCAATTTCCTGTTTCTAGAATTGCTGCTCTTCTCTTCAATCTCCCGTTGGGTTTTTAGGTGTTCAGAATGGTTTGATATCTATCTAACTGAACTCCTACAAACTGATGTCATCTCAGTCTGATACTCCTCCACCATCTTGACTCTTTCTGATCAGTTTTGATTGATTTTTTCCCCTCATGCATTTTATTTTCCTCATCAGCATGCCCTATAATTTTTGGTTGTATGATAGACATTGTGTTATTTGTCTTATTGGGTGCTGGATATTTGTGTGTTTCTATGGTTATTATTGAGTTTTGCTGTGGGACATGGTTAAGTTACTTGGAAATTATCCTTTTGGACCATTCCTTTACATTTTGTTAAGATGGAGCAGAGCAATGTGTAATCTAAGGTTAATTATTTTTTCTACTGTTAAGGTAAAATTGTTATTAGTATTCTAATTCATTCCCCATGAATTATAAAGTTTTCCATCTTGGCTTGGGATTAGGCACTATTCCTGTCCCTTTGTGAGTTTCAGACACTGTTCCTCTATTGATTTTTACTGGATTTTTATCCAATATGGATAGTTTCTTCATACCCATGTTTAATCAGTACTCAACTGAATACTTGATAGGGACTTTCTGTAGTTCTTCAGAATCCTGTCTGTGCAGCTCTCTCCTCTCCTGAATTATGTCCTGGGAATTGTAGCCACCTTGACTTCACCAGATTCCTAGTTCTCTCACCTTATTTCAGGGAGATTGCCAGACTCTGCCTGTGTTTCCCTTATCTGTGCTGTGGCCAGGAAATATTCTTCAGAGTAGTAAGATGCAGTAATTATAGGGCTCACTTTGCTTATTTTCTTTTTCTTGAGGTCATTGTCCTTTGTCATATAAGGTCCTGCTTTTCATATATTTTGTCCATTTTCAAGGTTGTTTTAGATAGGAGGTTAAATCCATATCCTTCTCCTCTATCTTGGTTGGACATAGAAGTCAGAGTTAACTATTTTTAGAAATATTATGACAAGTAGATCTTTAGTGGAATGTGGAAACTAACACTTATTGAGGGTTTACTCTTTTGGGCTCTATGTTTAATTCACTTATCTCAACCACAATGTGAGATAAAGCCCATAAACTAAATTTATAGATATAACAGAGCCTAGAACAGTTTATATAAAAATACACAGGTAATAAATAGTACAGCTGAGATTTAAATCTCAATCTGTTAGCAGAGTCCAATTTTGTTTTCTTTTCTAAGATATCCTCCCACTAGACAGTCCATATAGACTTCTGCTAATAAATTCACTTCCTTAAATATGTATTTCACAGCCTACCACAAAACAGTGTTCTGCTGGATCCTGTAAGAGGAGAGTTGGCTCATAGGAACATGTATAATTTGTGGTCTTCCTAATTAACCTAATTAACCAATATCTTACATTGGTTCCTCAGAATGGATGAATAAAAGACCATCATGTATCTCAATGTGAATAAGTAATAATAGGTCAAAACCTATTTCCTACTGATGCCAGTTTAGTACATCATCTGCACATTCAAAATCTTGTGTATATCATTTTTATGTAATGCTTGAAATTGAGAGTCATGGGTGCCTGGGTGGCTCAGTTTGTTAAGCATCTGCCTTTGGCTCAGGTCATGATTCTGGGATTGAGCCCTGCATTGGGCTCCCTGGTTAGTGGAGAGCCTGCTTCTTCTTCTCCCTCTACCCCTTCCCTTTGCTCATGCTCTCCCTTTCTCTCTCTCTCTCTCTCTCTCTCTCATATTAGGAAATAAAATCTTTAAAGAAAAAAGTCAGAGTCACATATTGGTATGTTAGAGAATTTTTGCTCTATAGCCAATGTGCATATTTTTTTTGTTGTTGTTAAGAGAATTCAAAAAGTGGCATGACAAATATTTTAGCCACAGTTTATGGGTAAAAGATATCAAGATTATGATTGTTCTAAAATAATTTATGGATCCAGTGTTTCTGGATTTATGATTAGCTGGAATGTGTTCTATAAATGAATCTTTGAAACTTGCCTCTCACAGGGCAGACACAAAGTTTTGACCATCTGGAATGACCCATGAGTAAGACTGAGCCACTGAGTAATCATGAAATATATCTGTGTTATCTGTTGTACCTTAACCTTTTTCGTCAATAGAAACCAATTTTTATCAACATGCTGTGAAACATTATCAATGTCCCTGCAATCTCTCACACACCTTTCCACAAATGAGGTGTGCCTGAAGCCATATCTTCTCACTATTGGAAAGGGTGTCCTTATATTTATTTTATTTTTTTAATTAACATATAATATATTATTAGCCCCAGAGGTACAGTTCTGTGAATCTTCAGGCTTACACACTTCACAGCATGAGTCCTTACATTTAAATGTTGTCTTCATCTGCTTATCATGTGAAAGTGAGAGACATTGAGATGGGCTATTGATATCACGTGCCTATCAAATAAATTCTAGTAAATTCTTTCTAGATAAAATCTTTCTTGTATATTTAAGTAACTGAAAGAAGATATCTTATGTGCCAATCAATTTATACCAACTTTTATACATTCTCTTATAGCTAAATGTATCTAAAAAACATGCCACTTGAGGGGAAAAGCTATTGAATATATATTGAATATAGAATTTGGGCTAAATATAATGTGGAAACATCAACATTAAAGAGGAGAATTGAGAATTAATCTATTAAAGGCTAACTGTCACTCAACAACATTCCGATGTTTTTTTTGTTTTTTAGATTTTATATATTGATTTGACAGATGGAAGAGAGAGGCAGAGAGGCAGGCAGAAAGAGATGAGGAAGCAGGTTCCCTGCTGAGCAGAGAGCCCGATGCGGGACTCGATCCCAGGACCCTGGGATCATGACCTGAGGTGAAGGCAGAGGCTTTAACTCACTGAGCCATCCAGGTGCCCCACATTCTGATGTTTTAATGCAACTTTTCACATAATTCAAACAACACATTTGCATCACATTTATAAAATCCATGGCATGAGTAAGCTCTGTAAAAGGACAGAAGCAGATGGCAGAGTGTACAATGAGATCAAATGTTTCTTTCTTTAAAATTACAAACCCTTAGAACCACAAGGTCTTCTATACACAAAATGCTAGATAAATATTTTCTAGATTTGGATCAAATAAAGATTGATCATACCCATGAATGCATTGTTTTTGGAAAAGTTATATACAATGTGGCTGCTTGATTCTCCAGATTGGCAGCTCCTGTGATGACTCCAACTATTACTATTGTTAATACGCTCATGTCCTAGGTATTGTACTTCTGACCCTTAGAGTGAAGTTGTGTCAAAAATTAGCACATAATTAAATGCCTGGTCAATGGCAGTCAATATGCATTGTCCAATATCTGAATTATTCACATGAGTAAATATAAGACTTAAAACTTCTTTAGTGCTCCATTAGGACAGATTTAAACAGTTCAAATTGAAGTAGAAACTTCAAATTTCTTTTCAATTATATGCAATGTCATAAAAACTCCCTTACATGTAAGAAATGGGAAATAGTCTCTTATTACTATTTACCTTTTAGGAAAACGAACAGCAAGCAGAAAAGGAAATGTACTCAGTAGTTGATATCGAAGCCAATACTATGTGATTACATGTATGGAGCAAGGTTTTAAACCAGTTACCAAGTCTAATTCAAGAATGTGTGACAATGAACATGGTGATTCCTAGATATTCCCAGAAGGGAGATTCTGGACATCCTATACTCAAACAAGTAGGAGTTGGAGACATTGGGATTATGAAGTTAAAATCATTAATTGATTATGTTAGATTCTTGTTCCATATCTGCATGGTCACTCCTTCAGATCCTTCAGACCTCTTTGTTTAAATGCCCCTTAGTAGAGACATCTTTATTGATCACACTTTTATCTCTCTCTATCTCTCCCATCTGTTATCTTTATTCTCTTTCCTATTGCTCTGTTTTAATTTTCTTGTTAGCACTTATACCACCTAACATAATGCATATTTACACTGATCTGTTAATTTCATGAGCAGTGAATTTGGTTCCTCCAATTCTATATCTCCAGCACTTAGAACAGAAGCATGTAGTAGGTGTTCTATCACTCATTCAATCAATCCATATTAATAAATATAATTGAATATTTGGATGAATTATTATCTGCATACTATGTGCTCTGAACTAGGCATTAGGTATAGTAAAGAACTGGCTGTCTTCATGGAGTTTACATTTTGTGGGATGATCAGTGAAGCTAAGACACTCAGTTTTCTCAGTAACTTGTCTCTTTATACTCTTTATTCTTCCCCGCAAAACCTAACATTCATGCCAAAGAAATAGTGCCCTTCACAGGTTCACAGACCCTCAGGCTGTCTTTATGACTTTTCCTTTTGAACTTCAAAGCTGTCTTTGATGTTCTTTATAGTGTCTGAAGAAAACTAGCACATGGTGAGCTTTGCCCTCACATCTGTTTGGCTGACTTTATTGTTCTGTGCTCTCTCAGGCCAAAGGACACATAAAGGACAATGACTATATCTAAGAGATGAAATATTTGCTTGACCCTTTCCTCTCACAGAACGCTCCATCCTGGCTCACCTAAATGCCTTGGGTCTGGGGTTAGGCTATTCCCATGACATGGTCTGGAAAATTTCTGAGCAGTTTCTCAGAAGACAGAGGTACTTCTCTTCCCTAACACCACTGTTCTTCCCCTAGAAAATACATAGTACAACTTATTCCACCTGAAAACAGGAAAACTTTAGGCTTACCAGAATAGAATCAGACTATTGGTTGTTAAAGTAGAAGTTCGGTGCTACTAGGGCAGGAATGGCACAGCTGAGAAGAAAAACAACCAAGAGGCCAAAGGACATATATTTGAATCTATGTTCCATTACTTGCCAGCTCTGTGACCTTGGGCATTTAACTTCTCCAAGCCTCAGTTTCCTCTGTTGAATAAATACTGAAGATAATAGCAGTACTTGTTTCTTATGCAAGTTTTGAGTGTTAAATAAGAGAAGATATGTAAAATGTACTAATTACTAGTTATATATCTCATTCAAAACTTTTGCTATCATTAACATTAGAATAACAGCTCAGACTTCTTAATATGAAACATTTAGGATAAAGCCTAATGTAGATTCTAAATTCCAGACTGGCTCAAGCAGCATTTTTATTTAGATTTAAACTGCAAGGTTAAAAATGAGAGGTCTGTTTTGTGTCTTCCATTGTAATCTGTCAATAAATGTCTGTAGGTACTCCTTCTTTATGAATACTAATTTTATATTTGTACATGAACATATACATCAATGAATTGATCAGTTGATCAACGGACAGAGGTTTATGTTCTGACTTTCCCAATCAAGTAAAAAAATTTTCATGAGCTCTCTGCATCTTCCACCTCCATCCTTCTCCACACCCCAGATCCCAGAATATGCCCTTCCTATTTCCTAGAGCTATAGATACAGGGATCACAAATTCCTTCACATTTATAAGTATTAAATAAAATTAAAAGAGAACCACTGATTGAGCTCTACTAAATTTTAAAGTTTACCATTTTCTGACTTGAAGTGACCAGTGTTCCAGAGAGAAAGTTCTATACTGGGCCCTTAGGTACATGTTTAATTAGAAGCCTGCCTCTGGGATTGCAGCTCTAGGAGGCACCTGGGTGACTCAGTCAGTCGAATGTCTGCCTTCAGCTCAGGTCATGATCCCAGGGCCCTAGGTCCTGGGGTTGAGCCCCACATCAGGTTCTCACTTAGTGGAAAGCCTTTTTCTCCCTACCTACCACTCCCCATCATGCTCTCGCTCTCTCTCTCTCTCTGTCAAATAAATAAATAAAATCTTCAAAAAAAAAAAAAAAGAAAAAAATAGAAGCCTGCCCCTGGGGCTGCAGTTCTAACCATAAGCTAGTAGGCCTCTTCCAAAGAAAGATTGAGAGTCTGGGTCTATTGCCTTTTGATGTTCCCAGGGCGGTGGGGAGGGTGGTGGTGGTAGGTGTTAAAGAATTATTTCTCTGTAGGTTGTGGGACCCACAAGCATAAGCACCGCTGGCCATCTGAGCTAAGTGATGCAGGGCAGCAGCCATAAACATCAGGGCAGCAGAGGGGCAGTGCAGGTGGTTAAGTGTCTGACTTTTGGTTTCATCTCAGGTCATGCAGGGTTGAGACTGACAGGTGGCACCCCACGTGAACTGGGCTTCATGGTCAGTGCAGAGTCTACTTGAGATTCTTTCCCTCTCCCTTTGCCCCTTGCACTGCTCACACTTCTCTTTTTCTCTCTAAAATAAATACATTAATTAATAAAATCTTAAAAGAAAAATCAGGCCACCAGAGAAGGATATAATCTCCTCTCTGGAAGACACAAGTGAACTGGAGCAAGGCAGAAAGAGAGTGCAAAGATGCATCATGGCTCGGCTGGTAGGCCCTTATAAATGTGCCCAAACAGAAGCCTGCCCTTTAAGCCAAAGCGTTTGGACATGCAGACAGGCCTCTTTCTCAGAAAGACGGGGGGGCGTGTTTCAGTCTGCTACCTGTGCAGGACCCTGGGAGTGATATTCTGACAAGAAGTGAATCTCTGATTGTTATAGTCCCATGGGACCCTGGAATGCAAGCTTCTTGGCCTGCAGGATCAGCCAATCAAAGGGTGTTCCATGAATTGCCCCCGCAAAAACTGGATCCCCAGACATGTGTAGAAGGTCCACTTGGAGAGATACTGACACTCTGGTGTGCAGCAGAAGGAGAAGGCAAAACTGGTTACCACTGGCTGGAAAGGGGCAGAGAAGGAGTGCAAAGATGGTTCCCGTGGAAAAAAGGAAAGAAAGAAAAAGTAGAATAGGAAAAACAAAGAGAAAGAAATAAAGGAACTAGAACATGAGAGTTAGGAATCTGTGAACTAGAAAAATCATCAGCACTTCTGAAGCTACCAGAATATAAAACAGTTCTTGGTAAATTATTACTTTGGTTATTTATATTAGAGAAAAGAAAATGAAAAGATTTTTATCAGATAACCACTCTGGTGGTTCTCTTACGTATTCCAAGTTAATTTAAAACCTCCTCCTACCCAGTTGTACTAGGATTTATCATCAGGAACATGACAGTGTTTTCACCACTAAATCACTGAATTTAGGAGTGAGAAGACTTGGATTGAGATTCTTGTATGCCTAGACTATAGGTATTTAATTCTTCTGAGTTTTCTCATCTTAAAAAGGAAGTTAACAATACCTCCCCTAGAGAGCTATTAAGAGTTTTAAATGAAGTAATTGGGGGGGGGGGCATTTTGCAGCATTCCGTGGAGCAAAAAGAGCCCAGACTTTGGAAGCAGGGAGACACTGTTTCAAATTCTCACCCACCTCTACTCATCCAGAGAACCCTGGGACCATAATTTATACATTGTGGAGCTGTTTCTTCACCTGTGGAAGGGAGTAAACTACCTTAAAAATAGGGTAAAAAGAATGTTTAAAACTTCCCATTATATATTTGGCTCCAGAAAGTTTCACTCTTTGAAACAATAAAATAATCACCTGTAGACATTATAATGGTCCAAGGAAACTCAACTTTTTTTTTAACTTTTAAAAATTAAATATTTAGTAAGAAAAGAATATTGCACGTGTGTGTAAAATATTAAGAATAACAATAAAATTGACATATGGATACTGGCCATAGACTTAAGAGATATAAATTTCTTTACAAATATCTTTGAGGTCTCCTGTGGGCTGCTGCTCAATCCCATCTCATCCCCTTCCCCCTAAAGTAGCAATAGTCCTAATTTTCGAGTTCATCTTTTTATTATACATGCAAGTATTCTCAGACATATTTTAGTTAAAATTTTTTTATGTTAATTTTTTAAAAGATTTTATCTGACAGAGAGATCACCAGTAGGCAGAGAAGCAGGCAGAGAGAGAGGGGGAAGCAGGTTCTCCGCTGAGTAAAGAGCCTGATTCGGGGCTCAATCCCAGGATCCTGAGATCA
The DNA here is from genome assembly GCF_011764305.1 of Mustela putorius furo. Lineage (NCBI taxonomy): Eukaryota > Metazoa > Chordata > Mammalia > Carnivora > Mustelidae > Mustela > Mustela putorius. The sequence goes on along the minus strand of NW_025422368.1, from coordinate 22,323,424 downwards.
TGACCTGAGCTGAAGGCAGAGGCTTAACCTATGTTAATAAATTGGTAGCTGTTAATACAATTACGGAAAAGAGGCACATTGTATAGAAGCCATTGCTAGTTCAGTGGAAATTCTGTAAGATGTGCATGTGCTATTTGATATGTTTTCTTTTGCTTTACTGCTTTTACGGCTAGCAGTACCATAAGTGTGTGCCCGTTAGACAGTAATCTTACTTTTGGTAGTGTCATTCTAAGGCCATTAATTATTAAAGAGACAGAGCAAGTACATTCTAGATACCATCCTAAAAAACATTTCCCATATAATGAATGTTATGTGTAATTAAGTATTGCTGCTTGGTTTTCTTTTTTTTTTCCCTCCATTTGGGTGGGCACTGTGTTTTAAATAAAACCATTTTTGAATTGAAGCTCTATTAAAATGGAAATTTGGAGTGTTTTCCTTTTTCTGGCACTCACAATCAGGACTTAGTTTGAGGTCAAACCTGGATTCATAATTGGCAATTTTTTAAGGAGCAAGTAAGAAATGGAAGGCAGGTGAAGATATAAAACCCTAGAATGCTTAAATGTGCTGTAAAACTATTGTAGATGTCACTGGATTTTACCAAGTAATATCCTTTCTTCTTTTTTCTGTCTACTGTGGCTTTTCAGTTAAAATTTTGTTTATAAAAGGAATTTGTTAATTACAGCTCTAAAAAAAAAGTTAATAAATTTTTATCATATGATTACTTTTCTGACTTTTTGACTCAAGATTGTGTTTGTAAGAGTCATTCATGTTGTTTAGCTATAGATGAGTCATTTTCAATATGTTATTTCATCATATAAATACACCACAATTTATTCATCCATTCTTCCATTAATGAATATTTGTTTTTTCCCATTGTTTTGATAGTATAAACAGTGCTGCTAAGTATATTCTTGCATATTCTTGTGATTTTTCTTTTGGATATGCTTATAGGAATGGAATTGCTTGTTTATAGTTTATATATCTTTACCTTTACTAAAAATGTCAAATTGCCTTTAAAGAAGATTATACCATTTTAGACTCCCGAAAATAGTACATAAAGAGCCTAATACAAAGCCTTATGTTCTGGGCACCAGAGCGGTTCAGTTGGTTGAGCTTCTGACTGTTGGTTTTGGTTCAGATCATGATCTCAGTGTTGTGAGACCAAGTCCAGTGTTAGTCTCCATGCTTAGTGAAGAGTCTGCTTGATTCTTTCCCCCTCTCCCACCCCTTCTGTTCCTCCCCTTGCTCATGTGAAGTCTCTCTTTCTCTCTAAAATAAATAAAGTCTTAAAAAAAAAATACAAAAAGCCCAATACTCAGCGAGAGCTCCAAAGATATTTATTGTGTTGAATTAGGGAGTAATATGTTTAAGTGTTAATAATCTAAGTTACTTACCATAATATGGGTTACTTTATCAGATTTTATACTGAGATTGATTTGATAGGGATGGGCAAAAAATAACAAGGGTATCTGGTGCCTTGCAGAATGGGAGATAAGGGTTACTGAGTTGGTATAGAAGCACAAAAAGCCAAAGAATAGAGATAAGTCTCTTGATTGATGATTTTTCATAAGACCAGCCTTTATTTCCTACCTTTCTTGACACATCTAACCTGACTCAGCTTTTGGCCCAAATATTCAAACAACTAAAAAAATTTTATGTACATTTGTTTACTACAAATATTTTTGTGCATTTATTCTAATTAGAGAGAGAGAAAGAGAATACCTAATTATCTTGCTCTTAATAACAACACTTCATGTGTTTGGGAACCATGTGTAAAGAAACTCTCTTTTCTTAGCTAATCAAGAGCAGTTGCTTTCCCCATCTGATGTATTATTCAATAATTGAACATGTTTATCATTTTCCTTTGGGATTGCTTCCAAACCTCCCTCTTCTTTGCAATGTGAGGCTCCAGACTGTCTCCATTATTCTAATGTGAACCTCACTCAACTCCGAATATAAGACTTAGAAGGATAACCCAATTTTGTTTTTATATTCATTTCATTACAATGTGAGCAGAATATAAAGTTTGTGATTTATCGTTAGATAATTTTATTAAGCATCTGTAGGTGTGGTTTTGCCATACTGGGCAATAAATAACAAATTAAATGGCTAAAAGCCCTCCTCCCTAAGAAACAAAAGTAAATCAGACAATGTGATGTAAAAGACCCATTAAAAGGTGAGAAATTTTAAATGGTATATGAAATAGAAGGTTACAGAATAGCAAACCTCAAAATTAAAAAAATATTAAGTATAATATGTAATTGGGTTTTTCTCTTTTACCTTTAACAAGCAACTTCCCCACTTAATAATATAGGGATAGTTAATATTAATAGGAATGAATAAGATTTGGAATACAGTTTCAAGACATTGGAAAATAAGGAAATTAGAGGACTATTTACTAGATGCATTTATCATAATCTTTTCTGTTTCTTTCCTAACTTATTTCACAAAGAAGACATTTCAAAAATGTGTAAGGCTTGAAATGAAATTATTATTATTGTAAATTATAGGAACAATTTCTTAAAAAATACATTAACATATTTTTCTAGCTTTATTGAGATATAATTGACATATAACATTGTATAAATAATGTTAACATACTTTAGGTTGTTATTCCTCCCTTTTAGAGGTATTAAGAGTATAGGAAGTAAAACAAAAAAATGTTTTCTTTATTCTTTAAATAGATATTTTGTTTATATTGTCACAAGGAAGAAGAAATGCTTTATCCACGGTTTCCAACATTTGTATCTCACTTAAATAAGACTTAAAATCCAAGAAAGAGAAGTTATATTATAAATAACGGCTCTGTTGGATGACTTCCTTCCAGTTTTTGAAGATCAAGATGCAGAGAGATGCTTTGTCCCCAGCAAGGATACTATACACACAAAAGGAAAATGAGGCTTATGCCCTTCACTAAATTGAAGCATAAAGATTCTGGACAGTTAATTTTGGATAAATAAAACCTATTTGTGGAAATAATGACCAACATAAAGACCATAATAAGGGCTAAGAAAATAATCCCTCTTTATTTTTCTTTCTTTTGAAAACTGGCAGCATAAGTGGCCCGTGGACTTCCATTACTGGAGGAGGCACATTTAATTCTGACGTTCATTTGTAAAGCATTTAACTTAAAAGGCAAAGGAAAATTATTCCTAGATAATTGTTTCTCAGAGCAGATTTATTGTGAATAGAACATTTGTGTTTATGTGTGTGTGTTTGGGAGTGTTGTTTTCCTGGGCACACACAGAAGACAGATTGTTGACAGTAAATGTTTAGTCAAGGGTGAGAATACTTTTGTTTTAGTTACAGATCCTTTCTACAAGCCAGATGATATTTTCTCCTTTTAATCAGTACTACAGAAGCTCTTGTGCATTATAGGAGTGCTGCTAAATATGATGGAACAGCCGCATCTTTTAATTTTAGTCCCAGTAGGAGAATAAGCTATTCTTCTTTTACTAGGCAACAGACGGGGACTTTTTATGTTACCTAAGGCTCAGCTGTGCAAAGCCTTTGAGAGATGGTGCTATCATGTTGGACTTTCTTGAATCATTTACCAGAGGCAAATGGCTATCTCTGTTTTCTGTAAAGCATTGTTTTTGAATTGGAAGGCTCTTTGGAAATGAGCCTGTACAGGCGACATGTACACTTTCAGGACATTGTTCGACTAGTCATACATTACAGGTGCAATAGGACAAAAGTAATTAGCATATCAGGAAGATTCTGGTTTAGCCTGCTCAGTTTCCTATCTTTCCCTGAATATAGAGAAAATTTTCACAAATCCCAGGCAATTCTTTGGCCTTTTATATGCAAAATTGATCCAGTGAGGATGGGATAGAAAGGCCAGAAGCAAAGCAGGTGGATTTTGTTACAGAAAAGAAGAAAGAGCACAGAAGAGAACTAGTGTCCAGGGGTCTGTATCAAGGCACATCTTTTGCTAGGGAGCTCTGTGAAGAAATTATGAACTTTGTAAAGAAAGAAATCTGCATGATAGAATGATATAGGAGCATAAACAATTCTTTTGGGAAAGGAAAGTGAGAAGTTTCCAGGGCTTTGGGGCATAATAAAATAGGAAAAGAGAGGATTTTAGTAAGTTTTGTTGTTTATGTAATATATCCTCTTTAAAGATGTTGAAATATATATGTATATATTTGGATGTCCTTTCTGGATTACGTATCTCTGAATTTAACAGCCCTCTGGGACTGAGCCAAGTGACCATGGCTTCCTTGGGATTATATCTGTATGATAGTTATGAAATTTTGTAATGGGCATTTTCTTTGGGTGCTTACTATCTCAAAACAAATTTTGGAACCTTGGAAAATTTCCAATGATGAGACGTTTCTGTGGGAATATGAATATCTTTGAACTGACAGACTTGTTTATCTATAAGGCCACTTTAGACACCCATGAAATAATCTCTGTGTCCCTCTAAGCAGTGTATCTGCTGACAATGCTATATCATAAAATAAGATTTGTGGTACATTAAAGATATAAGATGGTGAGTGATGATGATGGAGCACAACATCTTAAGATCCTGAAGGTGAACTGGGAAAAAATTAACATCAAGTTTCAAGAGATGTATTTGCTAATGAGAATCTAAAGAAAACTTGGCAGGGTGTGTAGAAGCAAGTAAATAAACAAGTGAGCTATCAAGTTGCTTGAGTCCTAATTTTTTTCAAAATATTTCAGTTGGGTAGAACTGTAATTGATCCCTTGCCAAATGTTCTTTTGAATCTCTGAAGTTTCTCTGAGACTTTAACTTTATAGCAATAATAAAAGCTTTTCAAAGGAAAATCTAAGCATCCATCAAAAATGCCTTCCATTTCTAAACATACATCTCTGATTCTATATGATATCAGTTTTCTTTACAATTTTTTCTTCTGTCCACTTGCTATGGGAATCACAGGGTACTACTGATGAGTCTACCTCCACCCCCAAAGAAAGACAATGGGTTGTAATAAGTCCATTGGTTTAAGTTTTTATCAAGCATGTGCAAGCATGTTGGGGACACAGCTACACAAATCCTACAGCCCTGACTACACACCAAGGTCATGGGAACTCTGGGAAGGTTGAGAGAAACCTTCAGAGCATAGTCTTTTGAATTTCCCTAGGTCACATTTGCTCACCTCCTTGCTATTTTGTCCATTTTTATATCACCTACTTCCACCTATTTTTGTGTATAAATAGAGTGTGTTGTCAATCACAGTAAGATGCCTTACATGGAGAATCATACTTTCAATTTCAGATGAGGTCTACATTATCTTCTTGCTGTAATAAAGAATTTTGAAAAGAGAATCCTTTTCTCCTATGTTCTAAGAGCACATTTACACCAATACTTTATAGATACTTTAGTGTTTGAAGTAATCCCCGGAGGTAAGCGTATATACTGGTTCAGATAACGAATTCAAGTTGCTCTAATAAACAGACCCCCATCTCTCACTGGTTTCACACAGTAAGGCTTGCTCCAGTAAGTAGGAGTAAGCGAATAGTGCTATCTAGCAGGAGGTATTTCACAAGGTCGTTCAGATACTTGGACACATTCTAGTCTGTGGCTCTGCTGTCCCCTAGGGGAACTGAGTCCTCTGCTAAATCTTCTGTATTTATCCAGCAGTCAGGAAAGAGAGAGCATAGAGTATAACTAAGAAGATTGATATGGGCTAGATCTGAAGATGGCATCTATCACTCCTCCCTTTTCCTAACAGCCAGTATCATCTGCCTACACCAGACAATGAGAGAGGTTGGGAACTGCAGTCCAGCTCTTTAGCCAGAAGAAATAGATTTGTTGAAACACTAGGCAGTCTCTAGTGTAGTGTTATTATTCTCACTTTATTGATCGGGAAATAGACAGAAAGAGGTTAAGTAATATACCAAACTCACCTAGATAGTAAGTGGTAAGCCAGAATCTAAATCCAGGAATCTGACTCCAGAACACCCTTTTAAACTATGGTACATACAGGGCTGCCTGCCTCCTAGATAATTAATGCAAAGTACTTCCCATTACTTCAAATGACTAAAATGAGGCAGAGGAAGATAACATGCCTCCTCCTAGTTCATAAATTACAACAGACACAGGATTAATATTTGCTTACTCTGTGGAATCACAGTCCCATTTGGAGTGAATGCATGACTCTGATTTCAGTGGCTTTCTTTCTGAACATCTTTGGCACATGTTCCAATCTCAGTGAATATTCTGGAGATGAGCCAACTCAAACTCTACCACTTGAGACCCTTGTTTCCAACAGCATGCCACAAAGGAAGCCAGTGACTAAATTAGGAATCATGAGGTCAAACAGGCAGTATGGCATGGGGTTAAGAGGCAGAATCTGGAAGCAGAGCTCCCAATCAATAAAATCCAACCCTGGCTCTGTGATGTACTAATTGTGTGACTTAAGTTACTTAATCTCTCTGTGCTATAGCTCACTCATTTGTAAAATGTTGAGAATGACCATATCTACCTCATAGGTTATTATGGGTATATTGTTGTTACTGTTATTTACATGCATCTGATCAAGCTAAAGATATGACACATATCTTTGCTGACACATAAAGAAAACTGTCATCCTAGTAAATGTCAACTTCATCTTTTCAGTAACTCATGCAATTGGACCCCAGCCTCCTTCATCCCCAGACTTTAATCCATTGGTAAGTTCTATGAGCTCTACCTCAGAAGTATTTATTATACTTATTCTGTCTGTCTTACCTACCCCATCCTTATTCAAACCTCTATCATCTCTTGCTTAGATCATTGCAAAACCCTTCTAAAATGTTCCCTATTTCTCTTTGTACCGTACAATCCAATCTTCACACAGAAGTCAGAGACATCTTTTAAAAATATAAATCAAGCAGTGTAATTTCCTTGATTAAACCCACTAATGACTTTGTAACTCATTTAAATAAAATCTCAAGTCCTTCCCTTGGTCTTTGTCTTAGAAAGGGATAGATAATTTCTTAATAACTCCCAAATTGTCCAAAACAGTTTTAGTTTATACTGTTGTTCTAAGGTTATTATTAATAACAGTTCTGGGGCACATGGGTGGCTCAGTCAGTTGAGTATCTGACACTTGATTTTGTTTTAGGTCATGATCTCAGGGTTGTGAGATTGCTGCCTCCCCCCTCCTCCTTGGTCCCAAGATGGGCTCCTTGTTTAGTGGAGAGTCTGCTTGAGATTCCTTCTCTCTCTCCTTCTGCTTCTCCCCACTTCCATCTCTCTTTCTAAAATAAATAAATAAATCTTAAACAAACAAACAAAAAAACCTCCTTTGGTTCTCAGATGTGTCCTGACCTATTTGATAAATTATATGATTACCCTGCTCATGGGATCTGGAGCATCCTTACTCTAAGTAAATAATATAAATACTACATAGTAATAAAATTTTGGGGGGGTATAGGGAGTTTACCTCCTAAATTAGTTAACATTCATAAGCCTTAAATAAAAAGCCTGAGGCAATTTGATTATAATACTGAAGTTTGGGGGCGCCTGGGTGGCTCAGTGGGTTAAGCCACTGCCTTCAGCTCGGGTCATGATCTCAGGGTCCTGGGATCGAGTCCCGCGTTGGGCTCTCTGCTCAGCAGGGGGCCTGCTTCCCTTACTCTCTATCTGCCTGCTTCTCTGCCTACTTGTGATCTCTGTCTGTCAAATAAATAAATAAAATTTAAAAAAAATACTGAAGTTTGAAAATAGTTTGACTGGTTTTAGCTGTGTTTTAAAAGAAGCAGTAAGGGGTGGCTGGGTGGCTCAGTGGGTTAAAGCCTCTGCCTTCAGCTCAGGTCATGGTCTCAGGGTCCTGGGATCAGGCACCGTATCAGGCTCTCTGGTCAGCGGGGAGCGTGCTTACCCATTTATCTCTCTGCCTGCCTCTCTGCATACTTGTGATCCCTGTCTGTCAAATAAATAAATGAAATCTTTTAAGAAAATAAATAAAAGAAGCAGTGAGTTACTTGTATGTAGGCAAGTCCTCCCTTGAGTGCTGCCTTCTCTGAGTCAACAGGCCACTATCTAGGCCACACTTCTGCTATTACAAGTGGACCCACTGGTAAACTATGGATCCTCTGTCTATCAGACAAGGAAAGGTCCAGTGTCTTGGAGAATCTGCAACCTTCAAAACAATTCCTCTCTGCTTGTACCTAACCTGGAGTACTGAGAAACGTTATCCTTTGATTTCCCTTTTCTTGCCTACAGAATATCCCTTTTCTTCTCCACTGAGGATTGGGAAAACAAAGTGGCATTTAACCTCCCTTGTCTAGTACTTACCCATGCCTTGTGAGGCCGTGTGCTCTATGTAAGATCCATTCACTGAGAGAAACAAGAACCTATTTCTAGTCCTTATCAGACTTTTGTGATCTGGCCTCTGCCTACCTCTTGGACTTCATTACCTTTTCCTTTTTCTCTTGGTTAGCTACACTGCCTGCCTTTTCTTCTGGAATATTTCAAGCATGATCTTGCCTTACAGCTTTTGCACTGCAGTTCCTTCTGCCTGGAATGCTGTTCCCCTGATCTGTTTGGCTCAGCTTAAATGGCACATCTGTGAGAGGCCTCCCCCAATGACCCAATGCAAAGTAACTTTCCCAATCACTTTCTCATAATCCTGTTTTATTTCCTTTACAATACTTATCAGTATCTAAAATTACTTTGCTGGTTAAATTGCTAATCTTTTCTTTCAAACTTAATAATAACAATTGATTAAATCATTTGGTACTGGTGATTGAACTCGATTTCCAGCCCCTCCCCCCTCTCCAGAAGTCAGGAAGGTGGGACTGAAAATTCCAACCTTTTAATCACATGATTGGCTCCTCTGGCAACAATCCTTAGGTACTCTTTGAAGTCACTTTTTTTTTTTTTTTAAAGATTTTATTTATTTATTTGACAGAGAGAGATCTCAAGTAGGCAGAGAGGCAGGCAGAGAGAGAGGAGGAAGCAGGCTCCCTGCTGAGCAGAGAGCCCAATGCGGGACTCGATCCCAGGACCCTGAGATCATGACCTGAGCCGAAGGCAGCGGCTTAACCCACTGAGCCACCCAGGCGCCCCATGAAGTCACTTATTGATATAAACTTACTGCTCTCATCATTCAAGAAACTCCAGTGTAATCTGGACTAAAGAATGAAGCCTCCATGAAATCCCAAGAAGATAGGGTTCAGAGATCTTCTGGGTTGATGAAGAGTGGCACGCTCAGGGAGGGCATGCAAACTCTATACCTCTTCCAACATCATTGCCCCATACCTCTCTTCCATCTGACTTTTACTAAATTATATCCTTTTATAATAAACCAGTAATCTAGTAAGTAAAATGTTGCCCTAAATTCTGTGAGCCACTCTAGCACATTAATTGAATTAATTGAATTTGATAAAGGGGGTGGGTCATTGGGACCCCTAATCTACAGTTGATTAGAAGCCCAGATGACAATCTGGATTTACAGTTGACATCTGAAGTGTGGGGCAGGGTGAAGGTCAGTCTTATAGGAGTGAGCCACTAACCTGTGGAATGTGATGCTATCTCCACTTGATAGTGTCAGCTGAATTGTAGACATGCAGATGGTGTCCAAGAATTGCTTGTTAGAGGGAAACCTCCCTCTAACACATACCAGAATGGTGATCAGAACACTTTTAAACTCACACAGGATTTAGCTGTTAATGTTTGTTGAACTTGAGTGAATAAGTATTGTTATAAAACCATGACTCTGTTTTATTTTTTATAAAGAGAAGAAAAACTCTCACTAACCTACCTAAAAGAAATTCTTACTCTAGTCTCTAGCTTCAAGAAGAACTGGAGGCAGGGGCCCTAGCAATCTGGATGAAGGGAAAATATTAAGCTGCCCCATGGCAGAACTTGCATGGAATCTTGAGAAAATTTTAAGGGTGGCTTTCCATGGGGTTTCTGAGTTAGTCATAAAATAAGCAAACTCGTACTAGGTTATTAACTCTAAAAGGAGCAAAATGCAGACATAGCAGCAATGCATCGAGTGAGCTAATAAATGCACAGAATGAATCTTCCCCACCATTAGGGGTGTAGAGAAAACTAATCTGTTTTAGACTGAATCTATACTACCTGCAGCCAAGTACTAGAGAACCTCCTATCCATATAGTCTACATCTTTGCTACATCTCCTTTGGGCTTCCAAAGGAGATGTAATTTCCACAGCACTCTATACAAACCTGGATCTTTCCACTCATCATATTATTTAGAATTTCACTATTCATACCAAAGCCCTTTGGTAGTTACCATGTCTCATTCATCTTTTATATGCCATTAGCATGGTTCATAACTTAACACTTGTTAGTGTTATCTCAGTCAGTCTAGTTTGCCTTAATTTAATTCTCTGTGAGCAACAGAGAGTCACACAAATGATCTGCAAGTTGTCTTTCAGCCCCATATGTTGTGTTGGTCAAGTGAGGGCTGTTAAATTGCTCTTGTTTTTGGATTCAGGCTGTGCTACAAAAAGATGAGTCTGTTTGTGTGCACTATAGTCTGGGTGTGTTCCAATAAGTTTTTAACTAGATGAATATGCCCTTTCAATGTCATGTTCCTGTTTGTCCTGCTATCTCTTCCCTGCACTGCTGGTTATTTATGTATTTAATATGCAAATAAAGATGCCTCAGCTCATACATCAGAGGCCTTTTCTCAGTATCCAAGGGGCTTATTAGAAGCAGATCTGTGCATCTTGACTTGACTGAGTCCTTCTGAGGCCATTCATCTAGGCTGGCTGTATTTATAAGCTGGGGCCTCTCTTTTTTCTCTCTTTAGTTTCTTTGTATTACTGATGTTTGTACAACTATCACTCAGTTCTCTTTTTCTGGGCATCATTTTTCTCAACATCTGTTATGCAGCCAGTCATAAACACACATACACACAGTCATACAAAACACATATGCCTAGACATAACAACAACACTTACCTTACGCCCCAGGGAATTTAGACCTATATATTTAGTTGCTGAATGTAAAAACTATGATTTATATAATTTGTATTCTAAAATTAACCGTGAATGTGTTGAAACCAAGTTCTATGATTGTCTCAATCATCAGCTTCTTTACCACTGAAAATAGTTAACAGAAACTGAACCACTGTGTTTTTTGTAGCATTAATCCTAATATCCATTAACCCTGTTTTAGTAAAAGGTATTTAGTTCCATAAGGATTTTGTGTTGGTCAGATCTTTGTTCCTTTTCCTCTATAATTCATTCATTCAACAAATATATATTGAATACATTATGTGATGGGAAAGAAAACAAAAGCCTCAATTTTTGAATATTGAATCCATTTGTTAAATATGTCGTTTGACATATGCAGTTGTCTAAGTGTATTTGAATGCATTCTGTGCCTTCTGGGACTGTCTTTAGTTTTCTACTGCTTCTTTTAATGTCAGACACAAACGGCATCCTTTGCACAGAACAGAGCGTATAGAGAAGCAGCTTAATGATGTTTCTTTCTGAAAAAATTAGAGAATGTTTTGTTTTCTGACATGAGGAAGGTAAATAATAAGGAGTTTTTGAATAAAAATGAATGGATGAATTTAATTTAAATAAAATTAAAATTTGCAAGTGATACCAAATGACTGCCCACGTTACCTTTGTTACCAATCCTTCTATACCTTTGCCATCAATAGGCTCATTTTTTTTTGCCTTCTATGTGCAGAGAACCTTCTGTCTCATTTCTCTCTGGGTGCCCTTATACCATTGACCTTTGTGGCTTTCCAGGAACAATGTTCTGAAGGTTCTAGGAATAGAGAAAGTCCATGATCATGAGTTAAATTTGTGCTGATTCTCATAACACCTACAATGAAAAGGAAGTGGAAGAAAATGGGAAATCTAAGAAGAAAGGAAAGCATACATTTACTTCAACAAATATTTAATGAATATTTTACATGTATCCCTGTTTTCAATACTGAAGATAAAGAAGTATATAAGATGAAAAATATTCTTCTTCTAATGGTTGAAGAGAATAAACAAACTACTATAGAAATAGAAAAATGTCATAGTATTTTGGGGCAATTAAAATAGAATGATGGATAGAATGTGACTGCTGATCACTTCAGTTCATGAGATCAGAAAAATTCTCTTTGAGGAAGTGATTATAATATTCATGCTTTTTATTTTCTGTGTTGTATGATGTTTTGACATCTTGGGACCTTGCAAATCCTGGAGAGACTGCCCCTCCTCGGGTGAACTAATTCCAGAGACAGCAGATCTTCTTGATATGCAAACCAACAAAACCTGAGTCCATAGCCTCATCATTTCCTTTTATTAGTCTTCTGCAGTCTAGGACACTATCTGCTTGCCCTAAATCACTCAAGACCAGGTGATTTCTTCCTAGCCCATTCTTTCTGTGAAAATGACAACAAAGATTGGACACATTACTGACATGGGTGCCATGCCTCGTGTTTTTAAGGACCCATGAATATAAAAATCCTCTTTCTTCATGGTAGTTATTTCCATGTCTATGTGTTTTGCCACTCCTGATTTTTAAAAATATTCTTTAATGAAGAGCAGCCATCATAATTTGCACAGATCACTAAGAAAGTAGAATTCCCCAGGAAGAGGTTCACAATGGTCTGGGCATTAGGGACAATCAGGTAAAGTAATTTGGGCAGAGAGGCTTTAGATAGAGATCCAAACTACGTGTGAACAAGAAGGAAGAAGGCAGATTGATATTTGCAGTATAATGAGCTCTTTCATGTTCATCTTTAAAGAGCTTAGAGAACTTTGGGTAACTGACTAAAGTCATTGCAGAAATACAAACCACAGTATTTGAAAAACAGAAGGAGCAAACTTGAGGGCAGATTTTATATTCGTCTTAAAAAAGAAAAAAGATGACCTGATTTAAATTTCAGGTACATTTTAACATAGCAATGTTTAAGCTGAGATCTGAATGACAAGAAGGGCCAGCTGCAGACTTTCCTTGAAATACTAAAGGAAGTTCTTTAGGTTGAAAGCAAGTGACCTCCCAGATAGTAATTAAATAACACATGAAAATATGATTTCACTTATATGTGGAATATAAGAAACAGGGCAGAAGACCATAGAGAAAGGGAGGGAAAAGAAAATGTGAAGTTGTCAGAGAGGGAGAAAAACCATGAGAGACTCTTAACTCTAGGAAATAAAACTGAGCATTGCTGGAGGGGTGGTAAGTGGGGGATGGGATAACTAAGTGATGGGCATTAAAGAGGGCACATAATGTGATGAGCACTGGATTTTATATGAAACTGATAAATTATTGAACAGTACATTTGGAGCTAACTTAGATATAACTTGGCTAAGTGTATTTAAATTTAAAAAATACACATGAGAAAAAGCACTAATAAAAATAGTTGTATAATTTATAAATGACAGTATAGACCTATAAATGCATATTTCTTCTTTCTTTTCTTAACTGATTTAAAAAGCAGTTATATAACAGAATATGTATATAATGTATTTGGAGGCTGATAACATATAAAAATGTAATATAATTGCCAATAATAGTATGAAAGAGATGGATATGTGTATCAGGCTTAGAAAGTGACTCCCTATGGTAACTCAAGTTTACAGGAAAAAATGAAAAAAGTGAAAGAGATAAAAAAGGTTAAGATAATGAAAGCTGTGACTATATACTTGCTATTCTTTTTTCTCCTCTCAGCTTCCTCAAAAGACGCAAAATTACATAAGGTGATAATTATAATAATATAGTTATGGGTTTCTGACATTTATAGTTATAATACTTATAGTAACAATACCACAAAAAGGGGATAAAGGGAATAGGACTAAATAGAAGTAATATTTCTATAACTCACTGGAATTAAGTTAGTATAAAATTGGAACTGTTTTTAATAAGGTAAGGTAAGCCCTAAAGCAACCACTAAGGAAATAACTAAAAAAATACTATAGTGAAAAAAATGTTTGGAGAAATTAAGATGCTACACTAGAAAATATTCACTAAACACAAAGAAAGCAGTGCAGGAGAAATAAAGTAACAGCAACAACATAAGACACGAAATAAACAGAAGCAAAAAGTTAAACAGCAGATATAAAACCAACTATGTTAGTAACTGCATTAAAAGAAAATGGACTAAATAGTATATCAAAAGTCCTATCAGAGATTGTCCTGTTGGATAAAAAAGCAAATAAAATTTAACTATATTCTGCCCATAAGAGACACATTTTAGAGTCAAAAGTTCAACAGATTGAAGGTAAAAGGATGGAAAAAAGATATGTTGTGCAAATAGCAATCATAAGAAATCTGGAGTGTCAGACAAAATAAACCTCAAAACAAACATGTTTTAGAGATAAAAGAGAAACGTTTGTATAATGATAAAAGTCAGTGTATCAGGAATATATAACAATTATAAAAATATATGCACTTAACAGAACACTAAAATATATGAGGCAAAAACTGAAATAGACAATTTGGCAATAGTTGGAAATTTCGGTCGCGCACTCTCAATAATGGGTTGAGTAACTAGGTAGAAGATCAACAAGGAAAGGGAAGACAAATTGGTTTACAAACTGTAAACCAATAATACCTAGCAAACATCAGCAGAACACTTCCCACACAGGAGAAAATACATTGTTCTCAAGTGTACATGGAACATTTTATAGGATAGACCATATACTAGACCTTAATAAATAAACCTTAATAAATTTTAAAGGGCAAAAATTATAAAAGAATATGAAATATGTTTCTAACCACAATGGAATAAACTTAGAAATCAATAACAGGGAAAAAATTTGCAAAACCCTCAAATATGTGGATATCTAACAACATATTCCTAAGTAACTAATGATTAAAAGAAGAAATTCCAAAGTAAATTTTAAAATACTTCAGGATGAATGTAAGTGAAGACTGACCAAAACTAGTCAGATGCAGCTAAAATGATGTTTAGAGGAAAATTCACAGCTGTAAATGCTTATATCAAAAAAAGTGAAATTTCAAATAAGTAACCTAACCTTTCACCTAATACGCTAGGAAAAGAAGTTCAAACTAAACCTAAAGCAAGCAGAAGAAAGGACATAATGAAGAATAGAGAGGAAATCAATGAAATAAAGAATGGAAAAACAATAGAGAAATCTAAAAAAACATAAAGCTGATATTTTAAAAGGTTAATAAAATTTAAAAAAACCTTTAGCTAATTGACCAAGAAAAAAAATAGAGAATAAAATTACTAGAATCAGAAATGGAAAAGGGGACATTACTCATTACTACCAAGCTTAAAGATATAAAATGGATTCTACAAGAAGACTATGAACAATTGTGTGCCAATGAATTAGAAAACTTAGATGAAATGGTAAATTTCTAGAAAGACCTGAGCTTACTCTGTTTACTACGTTTGGATATATTTGGATGCTAGGGCCAATGAGATCTCCTGATAGATATAAGAGAGTCAGGATGGCTTTTCCATCAATTGATAGGGGGGAAGACTAGGTGGAATTGTTTTGAGAGTGGGCAGGGTGTTTTTTATTTGCCCCTCTAGAGCCACTGTCTATCCGTCTTCATTCTGTTCTATGCCGAAGGAAACCAGCCTCTATAGAATACAGCAGCTTATTTCTTGCTATCTTTCGAGCTTTGTTTAGGCAATGAGGAATACTGATGAGAGATTTAAGGGACCCACCAAGGGTCGCAGCTCCTGTCAATTGACTTTCTTCACACCTCTTTCTGTTTCCTCTTTCTCCCATAGTAACAACTACTTTTCCCCTTTACTCCTTTGCCCTTCAGAATTGGGGAGACAATATCTCCTTTACTGGCATGGGGTATTGCACTCGATTTTTTTGTTTTCCTACACCCTATAAATAGCTGCTTTCTGAAACTGCCCACAAATTGCCTTAATTAAGTGTGCCATCTGTTTCTTGCCAGAACTATGACTGATAAGGGAAGATGGTAAGAAATTTGGTTTTGGACATACTAATTCTGAGATATCAAAGGGGAAGGGGAGTAGGCAGTTGAATATTTGAGCCTGGAATTTAGGAGAGTGGTGTAGCCTAGAGATAACTAGGGAGTCATTAGCAGAAAGAAGACATTTAGAGCTAAGAGACTTGATGAGATCATTGAGGGAGTGAGGAAAGATTGAGAATAGAAGAGGACTGAGACCTGGGCCTTGAATATGAGAACAGGGTCATCTGGGTGGCTCAGTGGGTTAAGCCACTGCCTTCAGCTCAGGTCATGATCTCAGGGTCCTGGGATCGAGTCCCGCATCGGGCTTTCTGCTCGGCGGGGAGCCTGCTTCCCTCTCTCTCTCTGCCTGCCTCTCTGTCTACTGTGATCTCTCTCTGTCAAATAAATAAATAAAATCTCAAAAAAAAAAATAAAGAGGCTAAATACATGAGGGAGAACCAGCAAAGGAGACTGTGGGGAAGCAGCAAGAGAGGTAAGAAAACCCACAGTGTGTTTTGGAAGCGAACTGAGGAATGCATGTCAAGGAGAGGAAGTGATCCACTGTGTTGAATGCTGCTGGAGGCCAGGCACAAACAGGATTAAGATTTGGCCACTGAATTTAGCAATGTGGAGGTCATCATTGACCTAGGCAAGAACATATTCAGTGGGGAAGGATTGAGTGTATTTTTAAGAGAGTGAGAATAGATGGAGAGAACAAGTATGGACGTATCTTAAATTTTGCTATAAACATAATAATATATGGTCAGTGGCTAGGGATGGAAGAGAAATTTTGCTTTTGTGTTTATTTATTTTGTTTTATTCAGATGGGAAAATAACAGCTTATTTGTATATGCTGATAAGAATGATTCAGTAGAAAGGAAAAAAAATCATAATGCAGGCAAAATGGGAGAATTGCTGGAGGATGCCTTTGAATAGGACAGGTGGGGGTCTAAGAACAAGGAGAGGGATTATTTGAGATAGGAACAGAGAGTATAGGGATAGCCTGAAACTGAAACACAGAGCACACAGTTCATCTGTAGTAACAGATGGGAAGGCAAAGTGTGCAGACTGAGAATTTCTCTACTGATTCTGTTTCTCTACTGGTTGTATGTTTTACTTTAGTAAAGTAGGAAGCCAAGTATTCAGCTGAGAGTGAGGATAGGAGGGAAGGGTTGGAAGTTTAAGAAGTTGTAGCTGGTTGCCTTCAAATGGAAATGTTAGTGACCTAGGGAAATGTAATATGAATGCTAGCAGCATCAAGTGATCCCTTAAGGTCCACTGTCGTGATTTTAAAGTGTGATCAATTTCAGCTGAAGGAATACAGTTACAGAGTGATCAGGGATTTGGATTTAATATATTATTAAGGAATTAAATTAAGCAAATGGGGTTTCATTAAGCAAACTTTGTGGCCTCGTGTAAAATGGGGATAATATTTACCACAAGAATTGCTTTATGCATTAAATGAAATAATACAAATAAATACTTAACAGTGTCTGGTACATAGTATGTGTACAATAAACTCCTGCTTGAATTATGGCTATTATAATGACTAATAGATCTAGGAAAATTTCTAAAGTGGAAATATTTGTTTTAATTGAACCTGTGATTACCAAATACTTCTGTTGGCTAATTGTGGTTCAGTTCAACTGTCTTAGCACATATCTTCTTAGCAGATGGGGATGTAGAGACTGCATCTATGTTGATATTGCAACATTTCACTTCTACTTGGCATAAGACTTCAAAAAATAACATGGGGTATCATTTGTATATCTCTACGATGCTTCAATTCCCATTGTAGAGCAAGAGTTGGAAAGCCTAACTTCTTCAGTTTGTTAGAAACTTCTGACATTTGATCTTTTTTCTATATTCTTAGCAATGGCCTAAGGCAAATAGGAATTGAGTTGCTTAATGAGTATAACTTTGAAGTCATTCTTTAGTTTCTAACATTACTAATCTTTAAGTAGGAATTCCAAACAAGCATAGACAACTTGTATGACTTGCTTGACCTTCCAAACATCATTTCTTTTATACTGGACATTTACTATGCTTAATTAAGCATACATTACATTACTTTGGCTACTTGTACTGTTACTACATTTACTTTAAAGACTTTGGTTTGAAGAAACTTAAATTGAATAATGCTATTCAGTGTAATAATACACAGAATTATAATACACAGAGTAATACACAATACATTCTTGAAGAGAATTGACAATATCATTTGTTAAGATTTTCAATTTTTTCATTTGTTTCAAGAGAATTTGAACTTGATTACTCAAGAATTTTTATTATGGCTGCTTTAAAGCCTTGTCCCATTATTTCAACACATGACTCATGTTAAGGTTGATGTCAATCCATTGCTTTTCTCATTCAAGTTGTGATTTTCTTGGTTCTTGGTGTGACAGGTGATTTTTTTTTTTTTTTAATGCTCTGGACATGCTGTCTATTATGTTAAGTGACTCTGAATCCTATTTAAATCTTTTATTTTAGCAGGTTTAGGTTTAGCATGTGAATAGATCTTGATTCAGTTGTGTGTTGTGATTCTGAAGGCAATTTAATTTTTAGGGCCTTATTTTTATCTGTGTGGTTTACCTGATGCTGATGGAGTTCTCGGGCATTCTTCTTTTCAGTGACCCAAGCTGCCCTGGTGTCTCTGGACTGAGGAGGCTAGTTTTGAGTACATGGGGACAAAGAATCTTTCAAGTCAGACTGCTTGCTATAAAGATGAGTCGCTCTTGCCTTTCTCATCCCTCCCACTCTTAGCCACTCTTACTTCATGCAGTAAATGCAGTTTTAGAATGTAAACCATTCTCCCTTTCCTACGCACAGAACATGTCATTATTGTGAAGAAGCCTGGCAGCACGATTAAATACATAAATATATAGAAAGCATATAATGTTTTTATTTAAAAGTTTTTCAATCTAATAGAAAAGTTGAATGAATGAAGAACAATGAACACTCATGTATCTTCTGGATTCATCTACAGCAGAGTTGCTAGACAAAATACAGGATTCCCAATTAAATTTGTGTTTCAGATAAATGATGAATAATTTTTAAGTATGAGCATGCATGCAATATTTGGGACATGCTTACACTAAAAAATTATTTGTTGTCTATCTGAAATTCAGATTTAACTGGGCATTCTGTGTCTTTATTTGGTAAATCTGCCATCCCTAACTTTATGTGAACATCTGGCTTCACTTTTTCAATCCTTTCTCTAGATACACTTTTCCTTTGCCAAACCATCTGGGAAACATTTGAAAAATAAAATCCCAAATAGGTTTTGCATGTGTATAAGCAGACTAGTCTACCTTTTTAAAATAGTGCTTGTTTTTTTTATAGCACTAATTCTCTACTCTGTCTGGCTCTAGGTTCTAGGCTAGTTCTAAGTCCACATCCACATTAATTACAAAAACACTTCAACTCTCACATTAAAAAAACAACTTACTGTTCCCAATGAAACAATAACCAAGTGGCCTCTGAACACCATCCTTCTAGAATTAATACTAAAACTATTAGAAGCTAAAGGAAAGCACTGTATGGAAACTCTTGTGTGATGAAGCAACAGCTACTGGTTGGTTCTTATAAATTGTCTACATTTTCTGTTTCTCTAATTTGAGAAAATTTCCCCAAATTCTCCTTTCTTTATACATATCCATATTTCTAGGTACTTTAATGTAATGATTAAAAGCACAGTCGAGGAATCAGACAGTCATGGATCAAAATCCAGTCTACTGTAGTCATGGTTAGTTCAAAGAAATTGACTAACTTCTTTGTAACTTATTTTTCTCCTCTGTAAAATGAAGTAAAGAATGTACCTCCTGCACTTGTTGTAAGCCTTAGGTGAGCCCTGTGCTTGGCACATAGTAAATGTTCAGTTATCTTGGAGCTCTTCACCATAATTTATCAGACTTTCTTAGAGGTCAATTTTATATTACATATTCCTTATCTTTCCCTAGAAGTAGTTCCCAGACTATTTTGAATATTTTTAAACCATAGCTACTGCTCACAACCTTCTTATTACAATAAACCAGGTGGCACATACAAAACCAAAATAGAGGTTAAAAGGGATGAAGTCTCAGTTGTATTCTTAAACCCACCAATCTTAAACCCTGACCCTTTGGTGTTTATGTGTGTTTGTGTGCATGTGTGTGTACTTGTGTGTACAGGTGCTAAAGATGAAAAATCCATATATATGTGTGTGTGTGTGTGTATAAATATACCTTATATATTTTATAAATATGGGAAATGACCTTTCTTTCATACTTCATATTAGTCAGATGCTTATCAGATCAATGTGCCCAGTTTGAGGCCTCAGACTTTTAAAAGAATGTGGAAAAACTGGAACAGATACAGAGAAGAGAATCACAAATATGCAAATGATATATGAAAAAAGTCAAAAGAATTGAAACTGTTGAGCTTTAAGAAGATCAAAGATAACCTGGTTTGCTTTTAAGAAGGAGAGGAGCTTTACATGAAGACTCTGATCAGCTAGTGCTTGTGTCCACAGAAGACCAAACAAGAAGGAAAAAATACATTAAAACAGTATATATTTTAAAATTTTTATAAAGGAGGTGCCTGGCTGGCCCAGTTGATTAAGCATCTGCCTTTGGCTCAGGTCATGATCCTGGGGTCCTGGGGTCCCACATTGAGCTCTCTGCTCAGCGGGGAGTCTGCTTCTCCCTCTCCATCTGCCTGCTTCTCTCTTTCCCTGCTGCTCCCCTGCTTGTGCACACACTCGCTCCTACTCTCTCTCTGTCAAACAAATAAAATCTTTAAAAAAATAAAAAATAAATTTTGTATAAAGAAGACCTTCTAGCAAGCTTAGCAGTAAAATAACAGACTGGACTACTGAGTTAGTTATGAGTTCTATAATAGAGCAGTTTTGCCTTAAAGCTTTATAGATAATCACCAGACCCAGCATTTTCAATTTGATTTTTACCTGAACCAGGGGGCTGCACCAGATGAATACTGAAAGTTCTTTATTGCTTGCAATATAACGAGAAAATAGCAAGGGGTTGCATATACGTATAAGATACGTTGTATAATTAAAAATCTATTAAAAAATCAACTATTGAAGAGATGGATCAGCCACAATGTGCATGCAAGTGTTTTTGCATGCTCTGGCTGTTACAAAAAGCACAACATGAGACCCATCAATCAGCTTCTGACAGACAATTCCAGGTCAGCCAGACTAACGGGATTTTTAGTGCTGATTGCATTAGATTTGCATTTGCTATTACAAAAGAGAAAAACCAACAATTTCTTAGAACATAAATCAGTGTGCATGCCTTGACCCATAACTGGTGAAACAAACAAAATAAAAAAGGTTGACATTAAATTAATAATTCTCAGTATGGATGGGAATGTTTCCCTTATTAAATTCAGAGTGGCTTCGTTCTAGGAACAATTTTGTTGTAGTGGTTCTCACTTATTATAGATTACTGACTTTCAGTGCTCAGCTGCCAAAATACTTTGGCTCCTTCTCAAGCCCCAAGAACTGCATAAATTTTTCCTCTCCTCGTGCTCCAGAACCATTAACAATATCTCCGGGTGTCCTTCCTTCTCACTTTATCTACTTCTTTTGTCTGAAGTCTCTTAAGAATCTCTGTATACTATTTTACACTGTAATATATTAATGATGCTTCAGGGCCATTAATTGATTCTCATAATCCTCCCAAAATTGTATGCCTTTATTTCTTTACTTGATTGATATATTTTCTTAATCTGTGACAATCTCAAGTAAGCATCTTTTGCAAGTCTGTGATTCTCCTCTCACTTACTTAGGAATTGGCACAGACTTTGACAAATAAAATGCATTTTTCAGTCAGTGTTTGTTGTCTCTGATCATACCTAAAGGTCTTGGTTGACTGCATGTAATAAAGAAAACAATGACAAAAATAATGAAACAAAGCAAAACAAAAACTTTGAGAGGAAAATCAGCCAGAACTTTATGTATAACCCCCAGGAAAAGATCTGGAAGTGAGAAGTCCTGGGATGACAAGGCAGGTCTAGAGTCACACAGGTTTTGGACTCCTGTCCAGCTACTGTGCCATCCTCAGGATGTGGCTCTGTGGTCCAGGTGGCACCTAACTCCAGCTATTACATCCACATTCCAGGAGGCAGCTCCAACACACCCCCTTCAAGAAAATTTCCCGGACATCTCACATACTTCTAGTTGATTCTCTTCGTCTGGAACATAGGTGGGTAGCCACGACCAGCAGCAAAGGAGATTGGGGAGTGTAGTGTTTTACTCCTGGTGACAATGTGCCCGGCTAAAAGCTAAGATTCTGTTACCATGGAGAAAGGAATCAATGGATGATGGATTGGTCAATGACATACTGTGTTGAAAAGAAGAGGTTCAACCCAGATATAGTGATTTGAAATGTCCATGAACTGAAAATGGATAAAGACTTCATAACCATGAGTGACACTACCTAAGGCAAACTCTCAGGAAATCATTAATCCAAAGTTTAGTCTTTCCTTTTCTATCACTTTACAACTAACTTTGAAAATTTTTTAATATAATGGAGCACAATGTTTCTTCAGCATCTCAGTCTGTACTTCCTGTAAGGACAATCTCACAGAAATCACTACTTTGTATTAAAATTAACTGGGCTTGTTTTTAGAAATAACCTCCCTCCCTCCACACACCCCATGATGCAAATTTAATAGTAAATACAATGAAAAGTAATATCTTATACTATCACCATAGCATAGTAAAAAGTCTGGCATATAGTAGAGTCACAATAATTTTTTGTTAAATGAATGAAATATGGGAAGAAGTTTTTAAAAAATGTCAGTGTGATAGGGCCTTTCCCTTTGGCAACTATGCACCAGGTGCAATGCCTCATTACCTCATTACCTGTGCCATGCCATGCATTAAGTCATTCATTCATTCATTAAGTGCTTCAACAAGAACATCTTCATGAAAACCTAGGAAGAAAGTGATATTATGTCTCAAGGCTAAAAAATTTCATTTCACAGGTGAAAAGACTGAAGCACGGGATACATAAGTAATATACCTGTAGCCACACAGTTAGTTCATAGTAAAGTTCGTAATTGAACCCAAGAAGTCAGATCCCTAGAGTTTCAACTATTCCACATATTTTTGTATTGCTTACAAAGTAGCACAGGGCCATTGCCTTTCTAAGAATTTTTCAGAATAAAACATGGCAGAACTTTCAAGGATTCTGTGATACTGCCCGTACTGTGAAAATCTACACAGATGTGTGCATGCGCATAATCTCCATATATGAAAAAAAAATCTCTGCCTTCATTCAGACATGATATGCAATTATTAGGAGTTTCTCTGAACGTGTTGGTGGTCACATCACACTTCCATTTCATCTTTCATTTGTTAACTGTTGTCTTTACTTTTCTGCTTAGTAGAAATGTGAAACTGTGTAAAGTGTGTTTTAATTGCAGTGCATTCATTCATTCTTTTGAATCATTTTATTCTATTTACCTAGGAGAGATAAGATATCTTCATGATTCAAGATGGTGATGTCAGTCTATTTGGTTGGGAAAGGCCAAGCCATTGTCAGTTCAGAGATAGGACAGATGACAGACTTATTGTAGAAAATAAGACTGGGGGTGAGGGATGCCTGGGTGTCTCAGTTGGTTAAGCGGCTGCCTTAGGCTCAGGTCAGAATCCCAGGGTACTGGGATGGAGCCCCATGTCTCTGCTGAGCAGAGAACCTGCTTCTCCATCTCCCTCTGCCTGCCGCTTCCCCTGCTTTTATGTGCAGAGAGAGTTCTCTTTCTGTTAAATAAATAAATAAAATCTTTAAAAAAAAATAAGATTGGAAGGATTTGGGATTGATTTCAGTCTAAAGAAAGATATTCTATTGTTTTGACTGTATAGGAAAAAAATCAAATTTTAATCACTATATAGTGACAGATGTTTGGCAAATTATAGAATATACCTTAGACCTACTGAGAGTCAAATTAATAGAATGTTACCTTAGAGGAAACCAATCTGTGTTGTTGTTTTTTTTTAATCCATATTTTTTTTCCTAACTCAATTATTGTATTTCCTTCATGCGAAATCAAAACCTACTAGTCAAGGGTCCATTATATAAATATTTCATAACAGTTGATGTGTGAAATAGTCTTCTTTCAAAATAACTGATGGAGGGTAGGGAAGATTTAATGCTTATGGAATTCATTAAGATTTCATACTGTTCTGAAAAAGGATTTTCATTGTCCTTTATTTCCATGAGTCATAGTTTTCCAGAAAGAACTGAAAGAAAACAGAGAAAATATATTGAGATAGCTTTTTCAAATGTTTATTATAGAAATTGTCAAACATACAAAAAGTAGGGATCGGGTGCCAGGGTGGCTCAGTCGTTCAGTGTCTGCCTTTGGCTCAGGTCATAATCCCAGGGTCCTGGGATCAAGCCCCTCATCAGGCTCCCTACTCAGCAGGAAGCCCACTTCTCCCTCTCCCACTCCTCCTGCTTGTGTTCCCTCTCTTGCTGTCTCTCTCTCTGTCAAATAAATAAATAAAACCTTTTTTAAAAAATTAAAAATAAATAAAAAATAAAAAGTAGGGGAAATACTATTATGAGCTGATGTGCACCTATCCCCCAGCTTCACTAGCTATCAGCAAAGGGACAGTCTGGTTCATCTCCTTGTCTACCCCTGTTCCCTTCCCTTCTACATACTAGATCGTTTTGGAGTAAATCTCAGACTTCATCCCAGTTATTTATAAATACTACACTATGAACTTGAGCAATATAAGGATTCTTTGGGTTTTTTAAAAACATATTTCCAAATAATATCACTTCTGAAAAAGGTAATAGTGGTATTGAGAATATCACATGTTACTTCTGTTCTATCTCCTTTTTTTGCTCTCCTTTTTAACAGTTGCTATGCTTTAATGAGGATCCAAGGAGTTTTATATATTGCATTTTATTGTTATTTCTTCAGTGTTCTTTACTTTTTTTAAAAGAATTTTTGTTTATTTATTTGGCAGAGAGATAGAGCCAGAGAGCCAAGTGGGGTGAGGGGCACCAGAGGGAATGGGTGAATGAAGCAGACTCCCCACTGAGCAGGGAGTCCGATGAGGGGCTCGATCCCAAGACCCTGAGATCATGACCTGATCCAAACACAGACAGTTAATGGACTGAGCCACCCAAGCGCCCATCCAGTGTCCTTTTAATATATAGATTCATTTTTTGGTTTGTTTGTTTAACTTGCATATTTATTGAGAAAACTTACAGAGTATCTCATATTGTGAATTTTGCTAATTTGTGTTCTTTGGTATCATTTATTGTGTTCCTCAGTCCTTTTATTTCTATAAATTGATCAGAATCACATTTAATTTTTTTCTTTTTTTTAGGAATACCTCAAAGATAGGGTTGTCTACTTCCTATTGCATCATATCAGGAAGGACATGTGCTTAGTTGTCTCTCTTTTTGTGACTGACTGATTTTTTTAAGTAATGTCAGCCAAATCTTTGCATCTCATCAGATTTTTACCTAGCAATTTGAGCAAATATTTATGATCCCCACCTAAATCAACTATTTCATTAGGGTTACAAAATTGAGATAATCCAATTTTATAATTACTTAATTTATTAGATGAAATTTTTCCTATAAAGGACAACTTTTCTGCATCAACTATTTATTTTCTTACCTTGAAGTATAGGAAAGGCATATAAATGCTTGATTCTTTCCTTTATAATTCAGAATAATGAGCTAATTCCTTAACACCTGGTGAAGTACACCAATGGACTTTTTTAAAAGTATTATTGCAAAAGTATTATAGAAGTATTATTTTATGGTTTTAACACATCTTTACTAAGTCTCCTGCTATTATTTTTTTCCTTTCTATGCTCAAATTGTCTTATCATTGGGTGGTGAGAGCATCTTCAACTTAATTTTTGAGTTCTTTTCAGGACATATTAGAGTAAAGAAATGCTCCATGTTCATCTTGTATATTTCCTGTCCTAGATCTGGAATCTGCCATTTCTCCAAGGTTCCTTTTAATAGACAATGGTATTTAGAATCTCCAATCTAGTTGCTGAGTGGACCATTATTTCTAAATCTTTCCAGTAGTCAAAGCTATGAAAATAGTTGAGAAGTCTATACTAATATTTCCAAATCAAATCTTGGTTTTAGGATTTTTACTTATTTGATTCATATTTGTTTTATTCCACTTTCACCAAAAATGGAATGATATAATTGGTTCTTAATAGAATGATTATTTATTTGTTTTATAATAATTTCAAAAGGACAATATGTTAATATTATTATTATTGAGTAGAATTTTGATATTTAGAAGACTTTCTTTTGCATTTATTTTGTTCTTAGACTATATCTTATCAAGGATATACAGAAAAGTTATCATTTTAAAGTCACTTTGAAATAACTCTTTTCTGGATGTTTAACCCAGGAAACTAAAAAAAAAAAAAGAAAAGAAAAGAAAGAAATGGTTATTATTTTCTTTTAGCTTTCTAATTTTAGGGTGCAATATTTAAGTTTTGTTATTTCAGTACTACGCAGAACATTTGTTTTTTTCCAAAGTAAAACCTACAAAATATTTTGAAAAGATCTTACTTTCTTCTCTAACTCTTTACCCAATTCCCATTCTCATCTAAAGTTAACCATTGTTATTAGCTTTCGGTTTATCTTGACATTAAAAAAAAAAGGTATATATGTGTGCATGTGTGTGTATATTTATTGTCCCTGTATTTCTTAGCTATAAAATGACATAGAATACACACACCATACACATTGCTTTTCTCATTTAACGATATATCTTTGTAATCACAGCTGCATGGTACTCATTTCATTGCTGTTACTCTAGACTTACTCAAATAGTCCACAATTAATGGACATTTGGGTTCTTCCTAGTCTTTTGCTATTATAGAAATGCTGCAATAAACAGTCTTCTTAACTAATTGCAATTTATTTGACTAGTATTTTGATAAGGGTTTAGATTATTTCAAATCTAAATACCAAATTCATACCAAAGTATGATAGCCATCCTTCTATACACAACTTTGGTCATCTTACTAGATTGTAAGCTCCTTGGAAGTTTTCTCATTTCATTTCATTGATTTAATGTTAATCCCAAAATATACATAACAGAAAGCTGCTCAATTTGAGGGCATTCTGGACTTACTGATTAAACTATACAGGTTTTGAAAAATACATTAAGAAAACACATACATCTTTTTGGAAAACATACACATCAGTGTATCAGTTATCTTCAAGATTAACAAAATAAAGATGCTTTTCTACCAAATAGATTTTTATCTGTATTGTTTATAGTGAAGTTTCTCTAAACAGAAATTATTCCCAAATAAATGCAAAATGAACTTAAAGGGAAGGGAGTAAGAAGAAGTGTAGTTATATTTTTTTGAGCAGCTGCTATGCTCAAATTAGTCAAACAACAAAAATTAATTGTGGATCACTAATATAGGTTCTGAGAATAGTGTTAAATTAAACACATAGGATCTTGTCTTAAGGAGCTGATTTCCTACTGGAAAGACATAAATTGCAAGGCACAGATAATAAAGACATAGAGAAATACATAATGTATTTTAGGAAACTGATAATGGTTGCAGGAAAGTCCTTGGGAAGCGGAGTGGGATAGGATTCAGAGCACAAGTAATGGGTGCAGCCTGAGATAGCATTGTGGGTTGGTGGATTTGTGGTTGGGAAAGATAAAGTAGTCCCTTTTTGACTGCATGTTTTCCCAGGGAAGAATGTAGGGAGAGTGGGTGATGAGAGGGTACTAGAAGGTATAAAGTAAAAATAGGAAAGTGAAATTACGAGGTTAATACTGTGTTTGGTAACAAAAGCTGTTATTCCAGTTCACTTTGCTAAAGGAAATTTGACTGCTTATGATCTGGCCAACGGGATTGAAAGCATTTTTTTTCCTACCTTCATTAAACTGATTAGAATAAGAACTAGCACTGGGCTGATAGGCAGTCCATAGATTGTAATGTCTGGCCTGTGGCATTTCACCTTTGATGTGGGCACACAGCGGGTTTTAAGCAATCACTTTCCTTTCTTAGGAATTTGGAATTCAGAAACTAATGAGAATGGGGGAATTAGCAGTCAATGCAGAAGCTAAAAGAGCACAGTGAGGGATGCTATTACTGAGTTGAAGCCTGACAAACTGAAGTTAGAAGAAAGCAAACATTCTACTTAAGATGAACAAATAGTTCAGAAAGAATAGAAAGGATATGCAGAGAGAGGAAAAGAAGGCAGAGGAGTGGAACAGGACCTATATAGTTGCTTCATTTCATGAAAACATCCCGGGCCCAATTCCAATCACGTTTCCTTAGAGGGAATCCACTTTGACTTGAACTGGGTTTAGCTGGTATAGTAGACAGTTGCCATCAAGGTGTACCCAACACCTATTTTTTCTCTTTTAGCTAAAATCCTGATTTTTCTCTAGGAAAACTGCTCTTTCTCACTGAGGTCTGTGAAATTTGGATGTAATTGACCCATCGACTCATTCCATCTATGGGCCCATGACCCATGTTTGGTCAATTATCACTCCTTTAATCACAATAAATTGGTTCATAGAAGGCCCTAGGACATAATAAAAACCAATGAAATTCAATTTGGGAGGCATTTGTTGCAACTTTGAAAAGCGACCTTTGGCTCTGGTTGTTAAGAAGATAGGATAGGGACTAATTTGCCACCATGTGAAGAGTTCTAAAAACTGAAGAAAAGAATCAGAGATGAGAAAAGGAAAAACAAGACTAAATTAAAATGATGTCATATGAACCCCTGGATCTATCCATATCTGAAGCTGAAAAATGCAACTGCACAAGCATGGAAAGGATAGATCTAATATCCTAATCCTAAACCACGTATGCTTTTCGTTAGAAAAATACAAGCGACAATGATAGAGATCCAGTTTCAGAATACAAACAAGAAAATTGGCATGAAATCTGTTGGGACTTTACATTTGAACCTCTTCTTCCCATGAATTTTCTAGCATTTCAGACTTTTTTGTTTTAATTTTTTATTTTTTATAAACATGTATTTTATCCCTAGGGGTACAGGTCTGTGAATCAGCACTCGCCAAAGCACATACCCTCCCCAATGGCATTTCAGACTTTTTATATCCTGTTATCTCCTCCAAAATACTTCTGATAATTCATTGCTTGTTTTCCTCTTGGCTGGGAGGAGATATGGGAGACCAAGGTTGTTCCTTGGTTTCTAAAGCTTACCTTTCCTATTAAGAAGCACTGCTTTTTTTTTTTTTTAAAGATTTTATTTATTTATTTGACACACAGAGAGAGAGAGAGAGAGAGAGAGAAAGGGGACAAAAGCATGGGGAGTGGGAGAGGAAGTAGCACACTTCCCTCTGAGCAGAGAACCGGATTCGGGGCTCAATCCCAGGATCCTGGGATCATGACCCAAGCTGAAGGCAGCTGCTCAACGACTGAGCCACCCAGTGGTTTTTTTGTTTGTTTGTTTGTTTTGTTTTTGTTTTTGTTTTTTTTTAAACTCTGCTTTCTTACCTGAAAGTCAGGAGATCTGAGTTCCAGGTCTAATTATGCCTCTGATCAGCCCTGTGTCCTTGAGTAGCTCATCATTTTCCTCCACTTTCTGCAACTTTCTTATTTGCAAAAGAGAAGGCACCAGACCTGAACTCTAAGGGAGGAAGAGGGGAAAAATCTGGTACTTGTTCTCCCATCTCCTCTACCCCCTGCCTTAGCCTAACCCACGAATCACTGAGCCCATATGCAGCTTTAGATAATTCTCGTGAGAAGGAAATCCTATTTGCTTTATCTGCTGGGAGGTTTCTTGAAGCCCTGAATTCTGTGATACTTTCAAAGAAGAATTTGATGAAATTTAGTATTTTATTATCTTTACCTTTACCTCCTACAAATTAACTTCTTTTCATAGACAGATAACTGTCAACAATCAGGAAAGAAATTTAATCTTAGAATTTTAAAGTTTTGTTTAAAGGCTTAATATCCAAGTAGGGGTTGTATAAATGAACTCTGACAGAGTCTACCATTAAGTATACTAAAATAAAGAAATTATGCCATTACAGTGAATAGTTTGCCAAAAAATTCTTTTCTTAAGAGGCTGAAGGCTTGGACCATGGGCTAGAATGATCGCATCAGCCTTTCAGAGTCATCTAGGCTTAAGATGTGCACTCGTTTATGGTTGCTCTTAATATCAAATCAGTGACATTTGGCTTCATTTGTTCCTTTGTGAATATTCCCATTGCTATCCGGCTTGTCCAGCCCTTTATTATTTTGTGCCTAGAGCATTGAAATACGGTTACAATTTGTCTTTCAGACTAATTATTTTTTCACTTGCTTCATCATGGACACATGCTCATATTGGCCTTGCTAAGGCAATAGATTGCTGTAGCATCTCCCTGCTTAAAACATATTCTGTGTCTCAGCTCCACAAACCATGGTTTGGTCCATATTATGTTTTCCTCAACTTGAGCTTACTGCTTAGCTAATAAATTATGCAGTCAACTAGTATTTTTAGGAGGTAGCAAGATCTATGCTATGGCTGAATTTACATTGCTCCTCTTATCCCAGAGTTAATATTCTATTGGGGTAGCCAGACAAGTAGGTAAGAGATAAAATACATTAGTGTGAACTCTAACATAGGGGAGAACATGGAGAATTATGGGACCAAAAGCAGTGGCAAGTCATCCAGTCCTGGAGCTCCAACAAGGCTTGCTTGAGAAGATGGCATTTCGCTTGAGTCCTATAAAACAGGTAGACTACTCTGCTCATTGGCCTTGCATATGAGAAACATCCTTCAAAGCCCAGCTCAAACCTCAGACTACCAAATGTTTCCTTGCCACCTGGTTAGTACAACTGAACTCATCTCCCCACTCTGAGCTTTTATACCATTCACTCATTTATTCAAGCAGCAAACACTTATTGTGTCCTATTATGTACCATGAGCTGTCTAGGCCCTGAGATAGAGCAGTGAACAGTTAAGTCCTTGCCCTTAGGAACCAACGTTGAGATGAAGTGAAGCAGACAATATCAAGCAAAGAAATAAATGTATATCAGATGTGGTAGCTTCTGTGAAGAAAAATAAAACAGGGTAAGAAACAGATAATCAGAGATTTTATTTTAGATAGTATGAAGTCCTCCCTGCTAAAGTGACATTTGAGCAGAGAGATGCATAAAGTGTGGAGCACTGAGGGGAGACATTTGCAGGCTGAGGGAACATCAAGTGCAAAGGCCATGCAACCTGGGGTGGGTTTGGAGTTGTAAGAACAGCACTGACTTTGTTCACTTGACTTCTCAGTGGATATCGCCTTCATTCATTACTGCCCTTTCACATGAGTCTGAGCTATTTCTCTCAAATATGTCTTCAGTTTATGGAGGCTAAGCCCTATAACTTCAACTTCTTTATAATGTTGCTGCTCTTCCTACTCCCAAATCCTCTCCATCAGTCCAGGGTCTTCATGAGGCTATCAAGAAGTGCTAATTGGTTTTGGGTGCAATTGTAAATGGGATTGACTCCTTAATTTCCCTTTCTTCTGTCTTGCTGTTGGTGTAGAGAAATGCAACTGATTTCTGTGCATTGATTTTATATCCTGACACTTTACTGAATTCCTCTATAAGTTCTAGCAGTTTTAGGGTGGGTTCTTTTGGGTTTTCCACATATAGTATCATATCATCTGCGAAGAGTGATAATTTGAATTCTTCTTTGCCGATTTGGATGCCTTTAATTTCCTTTTGTTGTCTGATTGCTGAGGCTAGGACCTCTAGTACTATGTTGAATAGCAGTGGTGATAATGGACATCCCTGCCGTGTTCCTGACCTTAGCGGAAAAGCTTTCAGTTTTTCTCCATTGAGAATGATATTTGTGGTGGGTTTTTCATAGATGGCTTTGATGATATTGAAGTATGTGCCCTCTATCCCTACACTTTGAAGAGTTTTGATCAGGAAGGGATGCTGTACTTTGTCAAATGCGTTTTCAGCATCTATTGAGAGTATCATATGGTTCTTGTTCTTACTTTTATTGATGTGTTGTATCACATTGACTGATTTGCGGATGTTGAACCAACCTTGCAGCCCTGGAATAAATCCCACTTGGTCGTGGTGAATAATCTTTTTAATGTACTGTTGAATCCTATTGGCTAGCAGGAATAAACCTAACCAAAGAGACACAGAATCTATACTCAGAAAACTATAAAGTACTCATGAAAGAAATTGAGGAAGACACAAAGAAATGGAAAAATGTTCCATGCTCCTGGATTGGAAGAATAAATATTGTGAAAATGTCTATGCTACCTAAAGCAATCTACACATTTAATGCAATTCCTATCAAAGTACCATCCATCTTTTTCAAAGAAATGGAACAAATAATTCTAAAATTTATATGGAACCAGAAAAGACCTCGAATAGCTAAAGGGATATTGAAAAAGAAAGCCAACGTTGGTGGCATCACAATCCCGGACTTCAAGCTCTATTACAAAGCTGTCATCATCAAGACAGCATGGTACTGGCACAAAAACAGACCCATAGATCAATGGAACAGAATAGGGAGCCCAGAAATAGACTCTCAACTCTATGGTCAACTAATCTTCGACAAAGCAGGAAAGAATGTCCAATGGAAAAAAGACAGCCTCTTCAATAAATGGTGCTGGGAAAATTGGACAGCCACATGCAGAAAAATGAAATTGGAACATTTCCTTACACCACACACGAAAATAGACTCAAAATGGATGAAGGACCTCAATGTGCGAAAGGAATCCATCAAATTCCTTGAGGAGAACACAGGCAGCAACCTCTTCGACCTCAGCTGCAGGAACATCTTCCTAGGAACATCGCCAAAGGCAAGGGAAGCAAGGGCAAAAATGAACTATTGGGATTTCATCAAGATCAAAAGCTTTTGCACAGCAAAGGAAACAGTTAACAAAATCAAAAGACAACTGACAGAAAGGGAGAAGATATTTGCAAACGACATATCAGATAAAGGACTAGTGTCCAGAATCTATAAAGAACTTAGCAAACTCAACACCCAAAGAACAAATAATCCAATCAAGAAATGGGCAGAGGACATGAACAGACATTTCTGCAAGGAAGACGTCCAGATGGCCAACAGACACATGAAAAAGTGCTCCATATCACTCAGCATCAGGGAAATACAAATCAAAACCACAATGCGATATCACCTCACACCAGTCAGAATGGCTAAAATCAACAAGTCAGGAAATGACAGATGCTGGCGAGGATGCGGAGAAAGGGGAACCCTCCTACACTGTTGGTGGGAATGCAAGCTGGTGCAACCTCTCTGGAAAACAGCATGGAGGTTCCTCAAAATGTTGAAAATAGAACTGCCCTATGACCCAGCAATTGCACTACTGGGTATTTACCCTAAAGATACAAACGTAGTGATCCAAAGGGGCACGTGCACCCGAATGTTTATAGCAGCAATGTCCACAATAGCCAAACTATGGAAAGAAACTAGATGTCCATCAACAGATGAATGGATCAAGAAGATGTGGTATATATACACAATGGAATACTATGCAGCCATCAAAAGAAATGAAATCTTGCCATTTGCGACAACATGGATGGAACTAGAGCGTATCATGCTTAGCGAAATAAGTCAGGCGGAGAAAGACAACTATCATATGATCTCCCTGATATGAGGAAGTGGTGTTGCAACATGGGGGCTTAAGTGGGTAGGAGAAGAATCAATGAAACAAGATGGGATTGGGAGGGAGACAAACCATAAGTGACTCTTAATCTCACAAAACAAACTGAGGGTTGCTGGGGGGAGGGGGTTTGGGAGAAGGGGGTGGGATTATGGACATTGGGGAGGGTATGTGCTTTGGTGAGTGCTGTGAAGTGTGTAAACCTGGTGATTCACAGACCTGTACCCCTGGGGATAAAAATATATATCTTTATAAAAAATAAAAAATTATAAAAAAAAATGAAGTGCTAATTGACTAAAAATGAGCTGGGATTTATTCGTGTTCTTGATGTATTATATATGTTATAAGGCAAATGTACTTTCCTTACCTGGCTGATACGGGAACACTCCATAACCACTAAAAGTAAAGGGTGGGGAGTGAGGAGGCAGATGCAGAAACAGAAAATATCCTCAGAGTACCAATTTCAGGAGCCTGTGAG
The DNA here is from genome assembly GCF_011764305.1 of Mustela putorius furo. NCBI lineage: Eukaryota > Metazoa > Chordata > Mammalia > Carnivora > Mustelidae > Mustela > Mustela putorius. The sequence goes on along the minus strand of NW_025422368.1, from coordinate 22,289,485 downwards.
TCTGCTTCAAGGGCAAGAACTAGAATAATTGTGGCAAGAAACACTTTTGTTTCTGCAGGTTTAAATGTAGTAGGGATGGACTGGGGACCAGAATTAGGTGGACAACTCCAAAAAATCGATTTAGTGAATTGATTAAGTATTGATCAGTGACCCAGCTCAGGTCTGAAACAGCCTCAGAACTACCTTTTGAATAAGTGATATATATAGCAAAAGAGTTGTCCACTGATTTAACAGGTAATCTCACCGTGGAAGTGTGAAGTCCTTGGGAATAAGAAGTTAAGAAAGTTTGAAAATTTACTTAAATATTTGTCTTTTTAAAAATCAATGATCCAGGGGTGCCTGGTTGGCTCATTGGGTTAAAGACTCTGCCTTCGGCTCAGGTCATGATCCCAGGGTCCTGGGATCAAGCCCCACATCGGACTTTCTGCTCAGCAGAGAGCCTGCTTCCGCCTCTCTCTCTCTCTCTGCCTGCCTCTCTGCCTATTTATGATCTCTGTCTGTCAAAAAAATAAAAATAAAATCTTAAAAAAAAAAAATCTTTGCTCCAGGGGCACCTGGGTGGCTCAGTGAGTTAAAGCCTCTACCTTCAGCTCAGGTCATGGTCTCAGGGTCCTGGGGTCGGGCCTCACATCGGGCTCTCTGCTCAGCAGGGAGCCTGCTTCCCTTTCTCTCTCTGCCTGCCTCTCTGCCTACTTGTGATCTCTGTCTGTCAAATAAATAAATAAAATCTTAAAAAAAAAAACTAATTCAGAAAGTTATATGAATTCTTATGTTTATCAAAATAAATAAAATTTCTTTAAAAATAAATGCTCCAAACATCACTAAGGCAAACAAGATTAATTAAGGAACAGATGGTCTTGAAAATTCTGGATTCACTCTTACTGGAGTCTCAGGAGGTACCTTATCCAGATTTCATTACATATTTTAGGATACAGTTAGCATGTAAATTCTTTAGGTGCTGAGTTTGAATAGATCTCATGTTGTAGAGTAACAGTGCAGTCTCTGGACCACTGAGGATCCTGTGACATCAAAACTATTTTCATAATGATAGTAAGATGTTATTTTCTATTTACTATGTGCTGGTGGTAGGGAAATCTGCTGGTGTTTTTGCAGGAATCAAGTCAATAGCATCAGACATTGTGTTCTTTGTTGGCATGTACTCACTGTTAAAAAAAAAAATGATGTCTTACTTAAGAATGTCCTTGACATTGGTATTTCCCTGATGCTGAGTGATATGGAGCACTTTTTCATGTGTCTGTTGGCCATCTGGATGTCTTCCTTGCAGAAATGTCTGTTCATGTCCTCTGCCCATTTCTTGATTGGATTATTTGTTCTTTGGGTGTTGAGTTTGCTAAGTTCTTTATAGATTCTGGACACTAGTCCTTTATCTGATATGTCGTTTGCAAATATCTTCTCCCTTTCTGTCAGTTGTCTTTTGATTTTGTTAACTGTTTCCTTTGCTGTGCAAAAGCTTTTGATCTTGATGAAATCCCAATAGTTCATTTTTGCCCTTGCTTCCCTTGCCTTTGGCGATGTTCCTAGGAAGATGTTGCTGTGGCTGAGGTCGAAGAGGTTGCTGCCTGTGTTCTTCTCAAGGATTTTGATGGATTCCTTTCACACATTGAGGTCCTTCATCCATTTTGAGTCTATTTTCGTGTGTGGTGTAAGGAAATGGTCCAATTTCATTTTTCTGCATGTGGCTGTCCAATTTTCCCAGCACCATTTATTGAAGAGGCTGTCTTTTTTCCATTGGACATTCTTTCCTGCTTTGTCAAAGATTAGTTGACCATAGAGTTGAGGGTCTATTTCTGGGCTCTCTATTCTGTTCCATTGATCTATGTGTCTGTTTTTGTGCCAGTACCATGGGGTCTTGATGATGACAGCTTTGTAATAGAGCTTGAAGTCCGGAATTCAAATCAAAACCACAATGAGATATCACCTCACACCAGTCAGAATGGCTAAAATCAACAAGTCAGGAAATGACAGATGCTGGCGAGGATGCGGAGAAAGGGGAACCCTCCTACACTGTTGGTGGGAATGCAAGCTGGTGCAGCCACTCTGGAAAACAGCATGAAGGTTCCTCAAAATGTTGAAAATAGAACTGCCCTATGACCCAGCAATTGCACTACTGGGTATTTACCCTAAAGATACAAACGTAGTGTTCCAAAGGGGCACGTGCACCCGAATGTTTATAGCAGCAATGTCCACAATAGCCAAACTATGGAAAGAACCTAGATGTCCATCAACAGATGAATGGATCAAGAAGATGTGGTATATATACACAATGGAATACTATGCAGCCATCAAAAGAAATGAAATCTTGCCATTTGCGACAACATGGATGGAACTAGAGCGTATCATGCTTAGCGAAATAAGTCAGGCGGAGAAAGACAACTATCATATGATCTCCCTGATATGAGGCAGTGGTGATGCAATGTGGGGGCTTAAGTGGGTAGAAGAAGAATCAATGAAAGAAGATGGGATTGGGAGGGAGACAAACCATAAGTGACTCTTAATCTCACAAAACAAACTGAGGGTTGCTGGAGGGATGGGGGTTGGGAGAAGGGGGTGGGATTATGGACATTGGGGAGGGTATGTGCTTTGGTGAGTGCTGTGAAGTGTGTAAACCTGGTGATTCACAGACCTGTACCCCTGGGGATAAAAATATATGTTTATAAAAAAAAATAAAAAATTAAAAAAAAATCTTAAAATAAAAAAAGAATGTCCTTGACATTCTTAAGCAGTGAAAATTTGTGATATTTCAGCCCTTGACTACCTGTCTTTTAGATATTCTATATACATTAAGTATTCCTTCTGCATACCAAAGTACAATAGTTGTCTACAGGAAAAACCATTGTTTGAGTTGCAGGCTGAGTAACACTTTTTCATAAAAGTATGTCTACAAACCATCATTTTATCAAAAATGAAATGAACGAAGTGGGGAGTGCGGCACCTGGGTGGCTCCATCCCTTCTGTCTGCCTTCCAGTCAAGACATGATCTCAGGGTCCTGCGATGGAGCTCAGCTTCAGACTCTTTGCTCAGCAGGGAGTCTCCTTCTCCCTCTCCCTTTGCCCCTCCCCCTACCTCACTTGCTCTCTCTCAAATAAATAAATAAAATGTTTACAAAAAATGAATAAAGTGGGTATGCCACTTTAAACGTGATTGTTATTAAGTGCTAATATAACATTAAGCTTTCAAATGAAAATTCAAATTTTGGAAAAGTTTGTATCTACCACTGTAAGCTTGAAGCTTTCCCCAGCTTAAAAGGGAATTTTAGGATGAGATTTACATTTATTACGTGAATATTAACAAATGTGATGTTTTGATATTGCTTAATGAAATGTGTCAACATTTGGAAGATGTGCATCACTCAGTGAACCTGTAATTTTCATGATCAATCCATGTTGTTACAAAGCATGCATGTGTAAACAATCCATTCAAAATATAACATACATCAGTGAATGTTAATCTAACACAGTGCAAAAAGTTCATTGATAGGTTTCTGATTCCACATTGTAATAACCATTAATAACTTGTCAGGTTTTGGTGTCATGTCAAAAAATAAAATCCACAATTATCTGAAAGGCCACTAAAACACTCTTTCTTTTTTTAACTATACACCTGTGTGAGGTCGTATTTTCTTTATATACTTCAACCAAAGCAACACATGGCGAAAATAGAATGCAGAAGCAGATATGTGGATCCAACTATCTTTAGTTAATCCAAATACCAGAGATATTTGTAAAAATGTGTAAAAATGACTCCCTTCTTGCTAGATTTTTCTGTCTTAGAAAATATAATTATTTTTCATTAAAAATAGGTTATTTATATAAACTAGTAATAAGGTTGTCCCTGTTATTTTTAAGTTATTAAGTACTTAAATATTTTGAGTCTTAATTTCTAATATGATAAATATCAAAAGACATAAATCGGTATAGACATCTCTCTTTAGGCTGTCAACTCTATTTAGAGTCCTTAATAATTTATACAGCGTGAAATATCCTGAGCCCCAAATGTGGAAGAACTGCTGCTTCAAGGGTTAATGATTATTGTATAATAAAATAATGAGTATCAACGACATTTTCTCATTTTCTCTTGTTGGCATGAATGCCTACCTAGATAAGAGGACTCTGTGCACGCATGCATAAACAGATAAATGCTTTCTCCTCGCCTCAGACCTTGGGGCCAGGGAATTGAGTTAATTACAAATCTCAGTCTGTGATTAATGGTCCCTCTAAAGCTCTGCTCCTCTTTTATTTAAACTCTTCTAATGTGTTTGCTATGTATCCATTTTTGGTTTTGTGTATGTACTCATAAGACACATATTATGGCTTTATATTACATATATTTTTAGATTTACATAAATGGTAATGTGATATATATAGTTACTTATATCTATATATATAGCTTTCTTTTTTTTAATCTTAGTATTGCATTTTAAAGATCTAGCCTTGCTATCATATGGTAATAAGAAAAGCCAGACATACAAATCATCTGACTTATGTATATTTTTCTCGTAATATACAGCTAGAGATTTTATGCTGGCATTTGAAATTTTTACCAAACAAACATAAAAAAAAAAATCACCTCTAAGCTATAAAATTCATACAACCAAATACAAAATGACTTTACCATTTGCTCTCAAAGTCCATGCCATTGAACAGCTTTTGTTGATGGTCTCTGTGGGTCTTCTGCCTGTTCACACCATCAGGGCTCCTTATAAACATGAGATGGACTGCAGAACTTCATTTTGTCTCCCCAACCGTGTGCTCTTGGGCAAATTACTTAACCTCTCTTTCAGTGTTACCTGTAAAGTGGGGTTAATAATAGCACCTGCTTTATGATGTTATGTATGAGTTAAATGAATTAATATTTGTGAAGTGTTGAGAAGGGTACCCGGAACACAGGAAGTATTATGTAAGTTTGGTGAAGTGAAATGAAATGAATGAAAACAATATGCCATCTGAGAGCATCTAACTTGTTCCTATGAATCTTAATTTGCTTTCCCCACTTGAGCATTTCTCCCCTTTATCTTTTTGAAGAAAGTGACTTGGTAATAAAACATCTCCGAGTGATTATAGATAGAGGTAGGAGGATCTTACTCTGTTATTTTTTTTTTATAAAGATTTTTATTTATTCATTTGACAGAGAGAAATCACAAGTAGATGGAGAGGCAGGCAGAGAGAGAGAGGGAAGCAGGCTCCCCGCTGAGCAGAGAGCCCGATGCGGGACTCGATCCCAGGACCCTGAGATCATGACCTGAGCCGAAGGCAGCGGCTTAACCCACTGAGCCACCCAGGCGCCCTTACTCTGTTATTTTATAGGCAGTCAGTTTTCATGCCATCTAAAGAAATTTTGAAAACCCCAAGAATGACATCATCCTTTAAAACTTTATATAAAAGTTCTAAGTAATGATTAGATTCTCAGAATAAGAATCAGGAGAAGAGATTCATTGATCAAAAAGATTCATGTGTGTTTAGAATAAGAAAATAAAAGGACTGAATATTTCACACCAAATACAGTAAGTTGCCAAGCTCTTTAGGGACCACAAAGATATCCCCTTTCACCCCTTCAAGATTTCTATGACTGCATCATTCCTGGCCATAGAAAACAAAATTCCCAGCTCCAGGAGCTGTGAAGTCAGAGTAACTACAACAGCCTTTAGGAGCTTTCTATGACCAAGTAATTCCTGGCAAGAGGCATTACATTTTTCATTGCTTTTATCCTTATCATTGACGATGATGTCATTTTGGAAGCACTAACTGAATATCAGAAAAAGATAAGCATTTTTCATGGGATCTGATGAAATCTTTCAAGTGAAAGGCCAGTGATGAGATGAATTTCTTAATTTGAAAAGCAGGCTAAATTTAATTGTTTCAGACTGTTTTCCATTATAGGCCATTGCTAACTTCTTTCCAAGAGTGCTTGCAATCACTTACTTTTCAGATTGGGTGCCCTGGAATAAAGCCAGATTAACTCTGAGCTGTGAATTTTACAAACGCTCTTGTTTAACCTATAATCGATTTAAATAGAGCCATTCTACAAAATGCAAACATGGTAATTGGTGCAATTTTATTTTTTGCCTGAAACAGCATACAAGAATATGCTGGCTTTGACTTTCTGGATCTTAGCACAGCCAGAAGTCTGGCAGAATAATCACTGAAGTTCAAATTAGAGCCCCAGATGGAAACACAAACAGGGGCCACCACTGTGCCTTTTTCATGCTTCGAAGCTCAGTTCTGGACAGAAATGTGTTTCTAGTTAAAATGTAATCATTTCCAATTCCTTCTGATCACTGGATCATATTGGAAAGAAACAGCCTGAGGACTACAATTGCTTTTAATTACCACTGAAAGTTGATTGAAATTTTCATTTCCTTTCCATACATTTTTATTTTTATAGAACAAACAAGAATAAAATAAAGATATGGCCTCTTTATACTTTAAGTGTATTTTGAGAAAAATCTTTGTTTAACATTACCCTCTTTGAATTAGAATTTCTTTGTCAGGATTGGATTTTCCCAACTTTCCTTTACCATGGATTGCCGATAGAGCCAAGTCAGTTTATTATTCTTCAATGGTCAGGTTTAAAATTCAAATTGTTTTTTTTTTGTTTTTGTTTTTTTGCTTTTGTTTTTTGTTTTAGTTCAATAAGACTGAAGAGAGTTAATATGCTTCTCTGATCAAAGAATTTAAAACTGTAAGATACTTTGGTGAAGGTTTTCTTCCAGCCCCACCATGCTTCTACCTCCCCACACAATTTTAAAAATGAATGTATACCAAGATTATTGAAAGAGACAAGGTAAAAAACAAATGAATCAAAAAGCCAAAAAATACCCTCTCTCACAATAAAGCTTTATGGAATACTCAATATTTGAAATTTTATATTAGTTTTGATCTTCATATATTATTGAAATGCTATAAATAACTATACTCCTTTTTAGCTGGGACCTAAAACATGTATCATAAAACCTACCTAAAATTTTTGGGTGATTAGTGGCACCCAAATTCTGCTTAAAATAGGAGTGAATGGCAAATAGAAAGATGTTGCATGGCCTCACGTGGTTTGTTCTGTACTGTTTCAATTCTGAACAACCTGCATGGTGAAGTAAATGTACTTTTTTAATGCCTTTGTGATTATTTCAAGGTTTGTATCACAGATTAAAGAAAACTGTCTTAGGAAATTGTTTCTACTGTAGAAATACCTGATCTCTAAAATGAATCCCATATTTGGGTTTCCCATGGAGACACTGGAAATGGAGGAATTTATGTGTATATCCAGTAAGATTTCATAAAGCAGTATGTTTAATCAATTTACAAAATGTTATTAAAAGTCTAAGCTGTGGAGTCCAAGATACCTAGGTGGTTCAGATCCATCTTACTAATTCTGTGACCTTGGGCAAATAACTCAACCACTCTGTACTTAAATTTTCTTGCCTGATAAATGGCTAATTATAAGCCCTCCCTCAAGAGTTCTGGAGAGAATTAAATCTGATAAAATGAAGCGTTTGGCACAATACCAGAAACATAGTTCTGGATAACAATTACAGTCGTTATGCTTAAGTATATGGCAGTACACAAAAAAAGAATACACTACTGGCCTTGCCTTCAGAAATATTATTTTCTCAGTGAGGTTTTGATATACATACATGAAAAGTTGTATCTATTGCAAATCAGATTATGAGTCAATGAATCAAATAAAAGCTTTAGTACTTGAGAGAGGAAGAAATTGTTCTGGAATGCAGTTGTCCGATAAGGTTTAATGGGAAAGAGAGGATTTGAGCTGGACTGCAAATAAAATGTAAAATTCAGATATTGAGAAAGAAGGTGTAGTTTATTTCAAATATGAACAATGGAGGGAAAATAGTCACTTGCATGGGATTTTGTGGGATAGCTCTAGACCAGTAAATATGTGCATTTGGCTAGAGCGTGTTGAGAGAGTGTTGAGAAGATGTCAGAGAGTGTTGAGAAGATGTGGAAAGAAGATTATGGATGTCTTTAAAGGCCCTGGAGTTTTTTGAGATTGAGATGTTAACAGTTGAGGAAGATTTATTTGGTTTCTTCTTGTTAGATGAGCTCAGGAAGGGTCAGAGGGAGGAAGGACCGTGGATCAAGAGAAAATTTATGTGAGGAACAGGATGGAGTTTCATGAGATTGGAAAGAGAAGATAATGACAACACGAATTTAGACAATGTAGTTTACAACCATCACCTAGTTTAATCCTCTCAACGGTCCTAAGAATATAGCTAGACAGTGAAAATGATACAAGTTGAAGTCTAGTTTTCTGATTCTAGAACTCAGACACTTAACCATTGTGCCATTGTGCCTGCTCCATATGAGAAATTTGGTGCCTAGAAGCTCATGCATTATTTCCCTTGCAAGATACAGTTTCTTCTTAGATCAAACCCTACCTTGATCAATATTGTAGAAATAAAGAAAATCAACCAAATGTAAAAAAGCAAAGCTGGGAAACCTTCAGAGTGGACAAAAGGAAAATGTTCAGGTGTGTCCTGATTGGAGGTTGTTGGCATGCAGAAGCTACAGACTGGCTAACTAGAAGCAGGGCATCTTACTTGATTGATTAGGGTCTGTACTTGACTTTCTCTGCCTGATCCTAAATTGGAAATGGGGACAAGAATCAGGGAAGCTGTCAGTTATTGATCAAGTCCTGATTATTTTGGGCTGATTGTTACAAAAGTTCTTTTTTAGCTTCCTGAATTGTCACTAGAGTTAGCAATCTGGCTTCCTTTAAGTCTGACTTAAAGTTGGCTGGCTTTCTGGGTTGTTTACTGTACATAGAGGGGTTGGTTTCCTGGGCAGCTTGCTATAGGCTGTGAGTCCAAGTTCTATTTTACATACGGTCTATCCATTTTCCATTTGTATATTCAGTTTCTCAGTACCTTTTCAGAGCTTAGTTGCCTTTGAACTCCCTAAGTACTTTCTGATTCTGGTGGAAAAAAAGCATATTCAAGATATAAATGCTAGAAATCTAATTGAAATTTTATTTGGGAGTACAAAATTAAAATTGAGTATCTGAGGCTTATAGACATACAATATTTTATCGCAGAGCCAATAATATGCCTAATTTTTTTTATATTTATTTATTTGAGAGGCAGAGAGAGACAATGAAAGAGAGAGAGAGCATGAGAGAAGAGAAGTCAGTGGGAGAAGCAGACTTCTGCTGAGCAGGAAGCCCGATGTGGGACTCGATTCTGGGACTCCAGGATCATGACCTGAGCCGAAGGTAGTCGCTTAACCAACTGAGCCACCCAGGCGCCCCTAATATGCCTAATCTACATGTGCCTGGTTTTATATTTTGACTCAGCTTCATGCCCACCCTCTTTCTAAATTCTCCCTTCCATTGCAGGGGAGGATCCTGGGAACTACATTTGTCAGAATCCCTAGCCAGCAGGTTTTAGGTAGGATTCTCCAATGAGAGAGGTTTTTCTTTGAAATATAAAATGGAAAAAAATTCTATTATTCCTCAGTGACAGTCATGGGCAGACAGGTAGCGATTGGGAGATGGTTACTGTAAAGTTTTACCAGTGACTTACACACATCCTCCTTTCTGAGAAACACTCACTTGGGTGAAACAGCTAAGGTCAATGGAGGTGGCCTTCCCAATATCCTTGCACTTCTAGATTTCCTGAAAGTTTGCAGGGGCTTCTTTGACATTTGTTCTCCTAGTCCCTCAGATGGTTTGGTAAGTCTTTAATTCCCAAGGTTGAACCCCATTTTGTTCAAAATACCTACAGTGATTTTTGTTCTTCTGACTGACCCTGAGGAATGATGAGGTGTTCTACCAAAACTAGGGATGTACACATTCTCTGAGAATGTTCTGGATGAAACTGGAACCTATTTTCAAATAGTGAAGACAAAAGCCTGAAGATAGAAACAGACAGTTTAACCTGCTACTCTGCTGACTTTGAAGGTATTGGAAATAGGCAAGAACCGAGGAAACTTGGAGAAGGCAAGATATACAAAGAGAGATCCATGCAGTCCCTCATGTGAGTAAGAAATTAATTCAGCTGTTCTGGAATAAGAGTTGTTCTTCTTGGCCACTGTATAGCAGAAAGCATTGACTTTAGGATTGATACTGTCTATTTAAGAACTGGAACACAGCTATTTTGAACTGGAGAGCAATGGCCTGAGGGAGGAGATCCAATAACACTATGTACATAATGGGAATCCCAGGACTGAAGCTCTTCCATACGGGATGGTAGATGGACAGTTGGAACAAGGTCACATTGGTCAGCAAAACCAAAAGCATGCCTTATTCAAAGGACTCGTCCAAGATGGGAATATCATCTTTATGCCAAATGAATACATAACATAATGTCTGAACTGGAATCACACTCGTACAACTTGCAATGATTTTTTAAGCTTGGTACAAGGAGTCACAGACTTTCAGGAACTTTTGGCCAAGATGCGTACAAAACTAAATTATGCAGTGATGAGACTTAGTCAGTTAGAAGACTGTCTTAGCAAGATCTGCCAGGTGAGTCAACTTTTCTGCAGAGACCAAGTCTCTTGGGTTGATGGTAATCATTGCAGGAACTGAACATGCTGAATGGTGCTGTGGAGAGCCAAAGAACATCCTATCCCTCTCTCAGTTGCTCCCAAGACTCCCTCCCCATGTACATTGCCAGCCAGTGCTGTAAAGTCTGCTGACCAAAATGCGTCTATACAGGAAAAGTCCTTGTAGAAGAGCCAATGGATCTTAACTTAGAGCTGCTGGGAATGCTGAGGTGGAGTTTTAATAAAAGTTACAGAAGCATGCGCTCCTTTGAACTGCTCAGAAAAGGGTCACATGCAGTAGAGGTTATAACTTTTGAGTAGACAGAGCGAAATGTGGTGAAAACTTACAATGTAAAAACTAGAATACAAAAGCCACTTGTGAGTGCAAGAAAAGTAACATCTGTGCCCAGAGAGACTCTGCCTGCCATGAGAATATTGAGGAGTATGCAGCTCAAATGCATTACTGCCATGCCAATACTCTATGTGTCATCTTGCCTGAATTACACCGCTGTGACTGTGTCCCAGGATACATATTTGTAGATGACTTCTCCTGTACAAAATGGGGTGAATGTGGCCACAGGCAGCACACCTGTGTTGGGAATGCCATCTGCACCAATACTGTCCAGAGACACAGCTGCATCTACAAACTGGGCTAAGTGGGGAACAAGACCATTTGTGGAGTATTCTGCCAAGAGCATAACAGATATGGAATATCACGGCTCCTAAAAAATGCATTTGTCCTCTGGATTTAAAGGAAGCCACTGCAAGAAAGATATTGATGAATGTACAGGAGGAACCGCTGAGTGCCACAATCATCCTTGCTGTGTTAACCTGCCAGGCTTGTACCGCTGTGAGTGCAGAAGCAGTTTTTAGGATGATGGAGTCCTGTATTAACACTGATGAATGTGCCTTAAAAACCCATACCTGTTGGAGTGATTCCCCTGGCCTCCATCAATCTGGCAAATGAATTCAATTGCCTCTATCTGGGCTCTCCTGCTCTGGTGATTGTCCCAATGGAGAAGTGCAGTGCAATAGGCAGGTGTTCTCTCTGTTCCTGTGAGAACCAAAAGATAATCAGCCAACAGATAGCTTGTCATTGCTGGAATCCAAATGCTGACCTTTTCTGTTGCCCAAAGTGTGACACCAGGGTCACAAGTCAATATTTAGATCTAAATGGACACAAGCTCTATCAAAGTGGAGACAACTGGACTCACAGCTGCCAGCAGTGCCAGTGTCTGGAAGGAGAGGTAGATTACTGACCACTTGCTCCAATTTCAGCTGTGAATACATAGCCATCTTGGGAAGGCATTGCTCTCCTCACTGTGTCAGTGACCCAGCTGATAACATTACCTGTGACATCAGGAAAACTTGCTTGGACAGCTGTGGCATTTAAAGACATAGCAGCTCAGTGGGAACATGGCTGGATATCCTTGTACAACCTGCAAATGTAAGGATGGAATTTTGGAGTGTTTTCTGTGGATTTGGAGTGTTTTCATAATTGAAGTGTTTAAAATGGATTCATCATCACAAGAGGAAAAATGGACAAAATGACCATCTAATATAATGAACAGGAGTTGGTGTTTTTATTATAGACAGTTATCAAAGTCTGCACTGAGGAAGAGGTTTTGGGAATGCATTCTGGACCTATCACTTTGTTCATTAATGCTAACATAGTCTAGATGACCTAAAGTGCAGTGCATTCAAATATTTGGTTGTTAGAAGTTTCCCATGTTGTAAATCATTTTTCCCTAATCAGACCATTTGCAAATACATTTAAATGACCTCATGGTAAATTTTATTTTTGGTTTATTTTGTGTACAAGCATAATAGAGACTCAAGATCCTTTTATTTATTTTTTCTGGACTTTTGGATCAAATTCTACAAATAAAACTGCCTATTGTGATTTTTGTCACCCCAAACAAATAAGATAAAAAACAAAAAAACAATTGTGAGAAAAAGAGTAACTATTATAGGTCAACACATATTAGACTTAACTTCTTCTTCTTTTTTGTTATTGTTGTTTTAAGAGGTTGTGGGTTTTTTTTTTTTTTTTTTTTTTTTTTTAGGATTTTACTTATTTACTTGACAGAGAGGTCACACATAGGGAAAGAAGCATGCAGAGGGATAGGGGAAGCAGGCTCCTTGCTGAACATAGAACCTGATGTGGGACTCCATCCCAGGACCCTGAGAACATAAACTAAGCCAAAGGCAGAGGCTTAATCCACTGAGCCACCCGGGCACTCCATTGTTGTTGTTTTAAGATTTATTTATTTGAGAGATAGAGAGAGCAGTGGTGAGGGGCAGAGGGAGACGGAAAGAGATAATCCAAGAATCTCAAGCCGACTTCCCACCAAGCAGGATCCTGACATGGGGCTTGATCCCATAGCCCTGAGATCATGATCTGAACCAGTCAAGAGACAGACACTTGACCTACCCACCCACCCCCAGACTTAATGTCTTTTTTTTTTAGATTTTTAAAAATTAATTATTTTTATTAACATATAATGTATTATGTGCCCCAGGGGTACAGGTCTATGAATCATCAGGCTTACACATTTCACAACACTCATCATATCACAAACCCTCCCCAATGTCCATAACCCAACCACCATCTCCATACCCCCCCAGCAACCCTCAGTTTGTTTTGGGAGATTAAGAGTCTCTTATGGTTTGTCTGCCTCCCGATCCCATCTTGTTTCATTTTTTCCTTCCTTACTCACCAAAACCCCACTATGCCTCTCAAATTCCTTACATTAGGGAGATCATATGATAATTTTCTTTCTCTGATTGACTTATTTCGTTAGCATAGTACCCTCTAGCTCTATCCACTTCACTGTAAATAACAAGATTTCATTTCTTTTGATGGCTGCATAGTACTCCATTGTATATATATACCACATCTTGGTTATCCACTCATCTGTTGATGGACATCTAGGTTCTTTCCATAGTTTGGCTATTGTGGACATTGCTGCTATAAACATTTGGACGCATGTGCCCCTTTGGATCACTACATTTGTATCTTTAGGGTAAATACCAGGTACTGCGATTGCTGGGTCATAGGGTAGCTCTATTTTCAACTTTTTGAGGAAACTTCATGCTATTTTCCAGAGTAGCTGCACCAGCTTGCATTCCCACCAACAGTGTTGGTAGGACTTTCTCCGCATCCTTGCCAACATCTGTCATTTCCTGAATGGTTAATTTTAGCCATTCTGACTGGTGTGAGGTGATATCTCATTGTGGTTTTGATTTGTATTTCCCTGATACCAAGTGATGTGGAGCACTTTTTCATGTTCTGTTGGCCATCTGGATGTCTTCGTTGCAGTAATGTCTGTTCATGTCCTCTGCGCATTTCTTGATTGGATTCTTTGTTCTTTGGGTGTTGAGTGTGATAAGTTTTTTTTTTAGATTTTGGATACTAGCCCTTTATTGGATATGTCGTTTGCAAATATCTTCTCCCATTCCGTCAGCTGTCTTTTGGTTTTGTTGACTGTTTCCTTTGCTGTGCAAAAGCTTTTGATCTTGATGAAGTCCCGATAGTTCATTTTTGCCCTTGCTAACCTTGCCTTTGGCGATGTTTCTAGGAAAAAGTTGCTGCGGCTGAGGTCGAAGAGGTTGCTGCCTGTGTTCTCCTCAAGGATTTTGATGGATTCTTTTCTCACACTGAAGTCTCTCATTCATTTTGAGTCTATTTTTGTGTGCAGTATAAGGATATGGTCCAGTTTTATTTTTCTGCATGTGGCTGTCCAATTTTCCCAACAGCATTTGTTGAACAGACTATCATTTTTCCATTGGACTTTCTTTCCTGCTTGTTGAAGTTTAGTTGACCATAGAGTTGAGTGTCTATTTCTGGGCTCTCTATTCTGTTCCATTGATCTATATGTCTGTTTTTGTGCCAGTACCATACTGTCTTGATGATGGCAGCTTTGTAATAGAGCTTGAAGTCTGGAATTGTGATGCCACCAACTTTGGCTTTCTTTTTCAACACTCCTCTGGCTATTCGGGTCTTTTCTGGTTCCATATAAATTTTAGGAAAATTTGTCCCATTTCTTTGAAAAAAAAAAAAAAAGATGGGATTTTGATAGGAATTGAATTAAATGTGTAGATTGCATTATATAGCATAGACATTTTCATAATATTTGTTCTTCCAATCCAGGAGGATGGAACATTTTTCCATTTCTTTGTGTCTTCCTCAATTTCTTCATGAGTACTTCATAGTTTCCTGAATAGATTCTTTGCCTCCTTTGTTAGGTTTATTCCTAGGTATCTTATGGTTTTGAGTGCAACTGTAATGGGATTGACTCCTATATTTCTCTTTGTTCTGTCTTGTTGGTATATAGAAATTCAACTGATTTCTGTGCATTTATTTTATATTCTGACCATTTATTGAATTCCTATATGAGTTCTAGCAGTTTTGGAGTGGAGTCTTTTGGGTTTTCCACATAAAGTATCATATCACTGGCAATGAGTGAGAGTTTGACTTCTTCTTTGCCAATTCAGATGCATTTTATTTCTTTTTTTTTGACTAATACTAGGACTTCTAGTACTATGTTGAATAGCAGTGGTGATAGTGGACATCCCTGCCATGTTCCTGATCTTAGCAGAAAAGGTCTCAATTTATCCCCTTTGAGAATGATATTTGCCATGGGTTTTTCATAGATGGCTTTGATAATACCGAAGTATGTACCCTCTATCCCTACATTTTGAAGAGTTTTGATCACGATGGGGTGCTGTACTTTGTCAAATGATTTTTCAGCATCTATTGAGAGTATCATACAGCTCTTATTCTTTTATTAATGTATTGTATCACACTGATTGATTTGCAGATGTTGAACCAACCTTGCAGCCTGGAATAAATCCCAGTTGCTCGTTGTGAATAATCCTTTTAATATATTGTTGGATTCTGTTGGCTAGTATTTTGGTGAGAATTTTCGCATCTGTGTTCATCAAGAATATTGGTCTGTAATTCTCCTTTTTGATGGGGTCTTTGTCTGGTTTGGGGATCAAGGTACTGCTGACCTCATAAAATGAGTTTGGAAGTTTTCCTTCCATTTCTAATTTCTAATTCCTTCCAGTTCTAAATTTTGGAGAATAGGTATTAATTTTTCTTTAAATGTTTGGAAGAATTCTGCGGGGAAGCCATCTGGGCCTGGGCTCTTGTTTATTCAGAGATTTTTAATTGCTTCAATCTCCTTACTGATTATGGGTCTGTTCAGGTTTTCTATTTCTTCCTGGTTCAGTTTATATGTCTCTAGGAATGCATTAATTTCTTCCAGATTGTCAAATTTGCTGGCATATAGTTGATAATATGTTCATATAATTGTTTGTATTCCTTTGGTGTTGGTTGTGATCTCTCCTCTATAATTCATGATTTTATTTATTTGGGTCCTTTCTCTTTTAATTTTGATAAGACTGGCCAGGGGGTTTTCAATTATTAATTCTTTCAAAGAATTAAATTTCAAAGAATTAACAAGTTTTGTTGATTTATTCTACAGTGGTTTTTTTGGTTGTTCTTTTTGTTTGTTTGTTTGTTTGTTTGTTTCTATTTCATTGATTTCTGCTCTGATCTTTATGATTTCTCTTCTTCTGAGTGTAGGCTTTCTTTGCTGTTCTTTCTCCAGCTCCTTTACATGTAGGGTTATGTTGTGTACTTGATACCTTTCTTGTTTCTTGAGAAAGGCTTGTATTGCTATATATTTTCCTCTCACGACCACCTTTGCTGTGTCCTACTGATTTTGAACAGTTGTGTTTTCATTATCATGTGTTTCCATGAATTTTTTCAATTCTTCTTTAATTTCCTGGTTGACCCATTCATTCTTTAGTAGGATGCTCTTTAGCCTCCAGGTATTTGAGTTCTTTCCAACTTTCCTCTTGTGATTGAGTTCTAGCTTCAGAGCATTGTGGTCTGAAAAAATGCAGGGAATGATCCCAATCTTTTGGTACTGGTTGAGACCTGATTTGTGACCCAAAATGTAATCTGTTCTGGAGAATATTCCATGTGCACTAGAGAAGAATGTGTATTCTGTTGCTTTGGGATGGAATGTTCTGAATATATCTGTGATGTCCATCTGGCCCAGTGTGTCATTTAAGGCCTTTATTTCCTTGTTGATCTTTTGCTCAGATGATATATCCATTTCAGTAAAGGGGGTGTTAAAGTCCCCTACTATTATTGTATTATTGTCATTGTGTTTCTTTGGTTGTGTTATTAATTGGTTTATGTATTTGGCTGCTCCCATGTTAGGGGCATAGATATTTAAAATTGTTAGATCTTCTTGTTGGACAGACCTTTGGGTATGATATAGTGTCCTTCCTCATCTCTTATTATAGTCTTAGGCTTAAAATCTAATTTGTCTGATTATAATGATTGCCACCCCAGCATTCTTTTGATGTCTATTAGCATGGTAAATTTTTTTCCACTGCCTCACTTTAAATCTGGAGGTGTCTGGGTCTAAAATGAGTTTCTTGTAGACAGAATATCGATGGGTCTGTTATTTTTAACCCATTCTGATACCCTCTGTCTTTTCATTGGGGCATTTAGCCCGTTTACATTCAGGGTAACTCTTGAAAGATATGAATTTAATGCCATTGTATTGTTTGTAATGTGACTGTTACTGTATATTGTCTCTGATCCTTTCTGGTCTACTACATTTAGGCACTCTCTTTTCTTGGAGGACCCCTTTCAATATTTTTTATAGGGCTGGTTTAGTTTTTGCAAATTCTTTCAGTTTTTGTTTGTCCTGGAAGCTTTTTATCTCTCCTATTTTCAATGACAGCCTAGCTGGATATAGTATTCTTGGCTGCATTTTTTTTTATTGTTTAGTGCTCTGAATATATCATGCCAGTTCTTTCTGGCTTGCCAGGTCTCTGTGGATAAGTCTGCTGCCAGTCTAATATTTCTACCATTGTATGTTACAGACTTATTCCAAGCTACTTTCAGGATTTTCTCTTTATCACTAGCACTTGTAAGTTTTTTTTTAGATGTTGGGGTGTGGACCTATTTTTATTGATTTTGAGGGGGTTTCTCTGTGCCTCCTGGATTTTGATGCTTGTTCCCTTTGCTGTATTAGGGAAATTCTCTATTATAATTTGCTCCAATATGCCTTCTTCCCCATCTCTCTCTCTTCTTCTTATAGAATCCCAATTATTCTAATATAATTTCATCCTATGATATCACTTATCTCTTGAATTCTCCCCTCGTGGTCCAGCAGTCATTTGTCTTTCTTTTGCTCAACTTCTTTATTCCCCATCATTTAATCTTCTCTATCACGAATTCTCTCTTCTGCCTCATTTATCCTAACAGTAAGATCCTCCATTTTTACAAAAATATTTTATTTATTTGACAGATTACAAGTAGGCAAAGAGAGAGGGAAACAGTCTCCCTGCGGAGCAAAGAGGCCAAGTTGGGGTTCAATCCCAGGACCCTGAGACCATGACCTGAGCCGAAGGCAGAGGCTTAACCCACTGAGCCACCCAGGCTCCCCAAGCCTCCATTTTTTACTGCACCTCATTAATAGCTTTTTTTTTTTTTTTTTAATTTCAGCTTGGTTAGATTTTAGTTCTTTCATTTCTCCAGACAGTGTTCTCTAATATCCTCCATGCTTGTTTGAACCCCACTAGCACCTTGAGAATCATCATTCTGAAGTCTAGATCTGACATATTACCAATGTCTGTATGGATTAGGTCCCTAGACATCAGTACTGCTTCTTTTTCTTTTTTTGTGTGTGTGGTGAGGTTTTCTGCCTTGTCATTTTATCCAGGTAAGAATATATGAACAAGAGAATAAAATACTAAAAGGGTGGCAAAGGCCCCAGAAAAATGTATGCTAACAAAATCAGAAGAGACCCCAAACTGGGGGAAGAAGAAAGGGGGGAAAAAGAAATTTTGAAAAAAAAATGCATATATATATGCATTTTTTCCCCAAAATTTCTGAGAATATCATTCCAGTTCTTTCTGGCCTTCCAGGTCTCTGTGGATAAGTCTGCTGCCAGTCTAATATTATATATGTACACACACACACACACACACACACACACACACACAGGTGAATAGAACACAGCCACCCATTTGATTTTGGGTGTATTTTGGGCTCTTAGAAGAAACAACGTCCCAAAATTTTAAAGAAAGAAAAACTTACATATGTATACACAAAAATGAGGGTAAACATGATGAAGGGATAGAATATGACTATAATGATGAAAATTTTTAAAAAATTCTAGAAAAGGAATTGATAAGTTGTCTGGTAAAAGAAAGAGGAAGGAAAAAACAGGGAGATAATGTGCTCAGGCTGAAGACTAGAACAAATCCCTGTGCTAGATTTAGGGTATATTTTGATCTGTTAGAAGAAATTGTATCCCAAAAATTTTTTAGGAAAAAACACCATATATATATATACACAAAAAATAAGGTTAAATACAATGACGGATACAATATGACTATAATAATGAAGGTTTAAGGTGTTTTTTAGGTTTTTTGTTTGTTTGTTTGTTTGTTTTGTTTTTTTAGAGAGGTATTGTTAGGATAAACTAGTTAATGTTAAAAGAGGAAAGAGGGAAAGTTAAAAAATTAGAATAAAAAAATAAAAAAATTTAACTTTGCAAGACTAAAGGATCATGGGGAGAAAGCCATGAATTTCATGCATTTCTTTCCCCTAGCTGTGGAGTTTTGCTGTTCTCCTTGCTCAGTGAGCTTGGTCTTGGCTGGATGTTCTTCCTGATCTCCTGGGGGCGGGTCCAGCTGTAGTGAGTCTCAAATGTCTTTGCCTGAGGCAGAATTGTACTACCCTTGCCAGGGGCCAGGCTAAGAAATCTGCTCAAGTTTGCTCTCCAGAGTTTATGTTCCCTGAACGCTTTCCGTAGAACTCTGGAAGATGGGAATGAAAATGGTGGCCTCCCAATCTCCAGCCCAGAGGAGCAAAGAGCTTGGGGCCCCATTCCTCAGTGCACCCTCAGAGAAAAGGGGTCAGTTACTCCCATCTCCCTGGTCTCCAGCTGCACTTTGGGTTAACCTGGCCTGTGACTGAGTGTTTCTGTCTCTGGCGCATGGCCCCATTTGAAGCGTCCAAACCCAGCAGATTCTTGCCTCCAAAGGAGGAAGGTGAGTCTCCCTGGATCTGCCACTTGCAGGGTCCCTGCTCAAAGAGCAGTGGTCCGACTGTGCTGCAGATCTAGGTTTAAGGTAATACCAAGTTGAGAGCTAACTCCTCAGCTCTGTCTCTGCAGCTGGCTACCCTGTTCTGATACCTGAGAGCTCTGCCACACTTAGTGACCCCCAATCTTTCAGTGACCTCGCAGGTCCTGAGACAACACTGTCCCTGTGAGGGCTCCACCACAGCTTAGCCTCTGGAGTGATGTCCCTTAGTGGAGCAGACTTCTAAAAAAGTTTTGATTTTGTGCTCCACTGCTCCGCCACCTGCCGGGAGCCCCCCCACCCCCACCCCACCATGGTCCACCTTCTTATTGCCTCAGATTCACTTCTACGTACATCCTATCTTTCAGAAAGTGGTTGATTTTCTGTTCCTAGAATTGCTGCTCTTCTCTTCAATCTCCTATTGAGTTTGTAGGTGTTCAGAATGGTTTGATAACTAGTTGAACTCCTGCTACCTAATGTCATTTCAGTCCACTACTCCCCCACTTTCTTGTCTCTCCCCAGACTAAACTTCTTAATATAAGTATAATTTCTTATTTTTCTTTATGTTCCTAGTGTTTGGCACAAAACTTTGCAAAAATCAGTCATTTAATGATATCTGTTAAATCAAATTGAATTAATTATACAAATGAAATAGACCAAGCCAGAAAATCAGTTGATCAAAAATGAAAGTAATTATAAAAAAGAAAATAGGAACAAATAATGCTAAAATTTATATGGAACCAGAAAAGACCTCGAATAGCCAAAGGGATATTGAAAAAGAAAGCCAACGTTGGTGGCATCACAATTCCGGACTTCAAGCTCTATTACAAAGCTGGCATCATCAAGACAGCATGGTACTGGCACAAAAACAGACACATAGATCAATGGAACAGAATAGAGAGCCCAGAAATAGACCCTCAACTCTATGGTCAACTAATCTTCGACAAAGCAGGAAAGAATGTCCAATGGAAAAAAGACAGCCTCTTCAATAAATGGTGCTGGGAAAATTGGACAGCCACATGCAGAAAAATGAAATTGGACCATTTCCTTACACCACACACAAAAATAGACTCAAAATGGATGAAGGACCTCAATGTGCGAAAGGAATCCATCAAAATCCTTGAGGAGAACACGGGCAGCAACCTCTTCGACCTCTGCCGCAGCAACATCTTCCTAGGAACAACGCAAAAGGCAAGGGAAGCAAGGGCAAAAATGAACTATTGGGATTTCATCAAGATCAAAAGATTTTGCACAGCAAAGAAAACAGTTAACAAAATCAAAAGACAACTGACAGAATGGGAGAAGATATTTGCAAACGACATATCAGATAAAGGACTAGTGTCCAGAATCTATAAAGAACTTAGCAAACTCAACACCCAAAGAACAAATAATCCAATCAAGAAATGGGCAGAGGACATGAACAGACATTTCTGCAAAGAAGACATCCAGATGGCCAACAGACACATGAAAAAGTGCTCCATATCACTCGGCATCAGGGAAATACAAATCAAAACCACAATGAGATATCACCTCACACCAATCAGAATGGCTAAAATCAACAAGTCAGGAAATGACAGATGCTGGCGAGGATGCGGAGAAAGGGGAACCCTCCTACACTGTTGGTGGGAATGCAAGCTGGTGCAGCCACTCTGGAAAACAGCATGGAGGTTCCTCAAAATGTTGAAAATAGAACTGCCCTATGACCCAGCAATTGCACTATTGGGTATTTACCCTAAAGATACAAACGTAGTGATCCAAAGGGACACATGCACCCGAATGTTTATAGCAGTAATGTCCACAATAGCCAAACTATGGAAAGAACCTAGATGTCCATCAACAGATGAATGGATCAAGAAGATATGGTATATATACACAATGGAATACTATGCAGCCATCAAAAGAAATGAAATCTTGCCATTTGCGACAACATGGATGGAACTAGAGCTATCATGCTTAGCGAAATAAGTCAAGCAGAGAAAGACAACTATCATATGATCTCCCTGATATGAGGAAGTGGTGATGCAACATGGGGGCTTAAGTGGGTAGGAGAAGAATCAATGAAACAAGATGGGATTGGGAGGGAGACAAACCATAAGTGACTCTTAATCTCACAAAACAAACTGAGGGTTGCTGGGGGGAGGGGGTTTGGGAGAAGGGGGTGGGATTATGGACATTGGGGAGGGTATGTGCTTTGGTGAGTGCTGTGAAGTGTGTAAACCTGGTAATTCACAGACCTGTACCCCTGGGGATAAAAATATATGTTTATAAAAAATAAAAAATTAAAAAAAAATTAAAAAAAATAAAAAGAAAAATAAAATAAAATATTGAGTATAATGCAAGGTTACAAAAAAAAAAAAGAAAAGAAAATCATAAGTGACAGTCAAAATATATATTCTACTAAGTCCCTTATACAAAGAGGAAATTTGAGATGAAAGTGTTAATTAGGAGCAGTCTTCAAATCATCCTATGTTTTATTTCTGGTTCTGTTTTACTTTTTAATGCCTTTCTTCACATTCTTTCATTTCTGTTGCTGTTAACTCCTTCCAAATTCATTTTCTGTCATCTCTGTTAACAGATCATCTTCTGTCATGATCTGATAATGATCTACTGGTTTGGATATGTTGGGTTAAGTTAAATCTATCAGTAAAAATAATTTGATAGATTTCTTTTTACTTTTAAAAATGCGACTAATAGAAAATCTAGATGACCTGTGTGGCTTGCAATCCATTTCTATTGTACAGCCCTGCTCTAGACTGTAATCAGTGATCTTTTTAAAATGAAAATGTGTTCATGTCATTATCATGTTTTAAACCTTGCACATGGGATAAAAACCAAGATTTTAATGTTGCCTTCAAGCACATTTCTAATCTGGCCCTTGCCTACCTCTTCAGCCCCACACATCCTCCTCAACCCTGATAGCTTCATACTTCTTGCAGTTACATTCTTCTCTTCTTAGCTGCATTCCTTTCCTATGTTATTTCCTACCTTAAATTCTTTTCTCACTCTTCATGTGTCCAGTTCCTACTCATCCTTTAGGTCTCAGATGAAATGTTACTACATGAGGGAAGCATTACTTGGCAGCTTGTAATCTTAGTATGAGTTATCATAACAAGATGAGACAGGTGGCTGGGTGGCTTAAAGAACAGAAATTTGTTTTCCCACATTTCTGTAGGCTGGAAGTCTGAGATCAGAGTGCTAGTATGGTTAGGTTTTATTGAAGGCTCTCTTTCAGGCCAGAAGTGGCCACCTTCTTCATGTGTCCTCACATGGCAAAAAAAAAAAAAAAAAAAAAAAGAGAGAGAGAGACAGAAACTCTGTTATCTCTTCATATAAGGGCACTATCCTATCATGAAGGCTTCATCTAATCTTTATTATCTTGCAAAGACCCATCTCCAAATACTACCACAGTAGGGGCTAAGGACTCAATATATGAATTTTGTGGGGCAGATGCAATCCAGTCCAATAGCATTCCTCAACCTTTATTAGATCCCCTATTATTTTATCTTATAGCAATCTGTCTTGTCCTATGTAATACTTATTACAATTTGTAATTATATATTTATTACTTTGACAGGGATAGCATTGCAGAGTTCTTATTCAGTAAATGGTTATGTCAACATTTTTCTTGGGCTTATGTACTTTAAGAGATATAAGGAAACTGAGATGTCATCTAGATGGATGTCTTTGTTTTAGATATGAGGAAACTGATACATTTCTGCATTTATTTAAAAGGGGGTTCTCTTTTCTTTATGTCTTATAGAGTTAGTTATCTTTAGACTGAGCAGCTCTATTATAGTATACTGTATCATACTATGATAAAGTATGATAGATGAGATGAGGAGGTCCTGCACACTTATATCAGGAATGCAGTCTTCTCTTGTATCTTGGGACTATTTAACATGGACTCACCCTGTGCTGTGTGTGAGGGAGAGTGGGAGAGGATAAGCCTTTAGATTCCAAAGAAGCCTGATCTATCTTTTCTATTTCCAAGTAATGCAAGTTTTTTTTTCAAATAATTCAAATTATATGAAAAGAGTGAGGTTGTTTGTAGTCAATATCTCTCAGCTTTGTCTATCTAATAAAGTCTTCATTTAGCCTTCATTTTTTAAAGAGTTTTCCCTGAGTATAGAATTCTAGGTTGATAGTACTCAAAAGATATTTCCAATTGTTTTTTGTCTTTCTTGTCTTTGCTCCTCAGTATGTAATGTGCCTACTTTTCTCTGGCTACTTTTAAGATTCTGTCTTTATTGCTGGTTGTCAAATACTTTATTACAATGTGACTTTCATGGTTTTCTTTATATTTATTCTGCTTTGGGTTTGTTGAGCTTCTTGGATCTTTGGGTTAATAATTTTTATCAAATTAAAAAAATGTTTAGCCATTCGTTCTTCAAATATTTTTTTTCTGCCCTATCTTCTCCCCTCTGAGACTAATTCCATACACATTAGACTACTTTATTCTGTTCCACAAGTAATTTTTTTCAATCTATTTTCTGTCTCAATGCAATTTTTTGTCTCCGTGCAATTTTTTCAATCTTTTTTTTTGTCTCAATGCTTAATTTTGCATAGTTCCTTAGCTGTATATCTTGAAGTCAATTTATTATTTTTTTTCTTTAGCAGTGTCTCTCCAGTGTGCTTTTACATCTCAGATTATGCACTTTTTTTAATCTCTAAAAGTTGTATACAGGCTCTTCTTATATCTTTGGCTTTTCTCTTTATGATGATTACATATTATCTACCATTTTAAACATATGAGTCTTAGTTACACTAGCCATTTTAATATCCTTGTCTGTTGGTTTCATCTCTTCCACTTTTGTGTCTGTTTCTCTTGGTTAGGGGTCATATTTTCTGCTTCTTTACATTATCTAGTATATTTTTAATTGAGGTATAATTGACATATAATGTTATTATTTCCAGTTTACAACATAAGAATTTGATATCTATATACATTACAAAATTATCACCACAATAGGTCTACTTAATGTCTGTCACATTACATAGTTTCAAAACTTTTTTCTTATGATGACAATTTTTGAAGGCTACTCTCTGAGCACCTTTTGAATATGCAATACATTATTATTAGCTATAGATACTATGTTGTACACTACTCTCCATTACTTATTTATTTTGTATTTGGATGTTCTTATCTTTTGACCCCCTCATTTCTCCCACTCATCCTCTACCTTCAGTAGCCACTACTTTGTTCTCTGAGTCGATGAACATTTTTGTTCCCCAAATTTCACATATATGTGCAATCATAGAGTATTTGTCTTTCTCTATTTGACTTATTTTATTTAGCATAATACCCTCAAGATCCATCTATGCTGTCATAAAAGACAAGATTTCATTGTTTTTATGGCTGAATAGTATTCCATTTATACCACATTTTCTTTTTTCATTCATCCATCATTGAACACCTAGGTTGTTTCCTTATCTTGGTTATTGTAAATGTTGCAGTGAACATGGGTATGCATATATCTTTCTGAGGTTGTATTTTAGTTTTCTTTAAATAAATACCAAAAAGTGGAATTATTGGATCATATAGTAGTTCTACCTTTAATATTTTGAGGAACCTTTCTACTGTTTTCCATAATGGTTGCACCAGTTTACATTCCCATCAGCAGCGTACAAGGGTTCCCTTTTCTCTATATTCTTACCAACATTAGTTATTTCTTATCTTTTTGATAACAGCTATCCTAATAGATGTGAGGTGATCTCATTGTGGTTTTGATTTTCATTTCCTTGATGATTAATGATGTTGAGCATTCTTCCATATACCTGTTCACCATCTGTATATCTTCTTTGGGAAAAAAATGTCTATTTAGATCTTCTGCCTATTTTTTAAGTGGATTGTTTCTTTTTTGGGTGCTGAGTTGTATGATTCTTTATCATACCTGGTCTTTGTAATTTGATGCTAAACATTGCTAATTTTGCATTACTGGTACTGGGTTTTCTTTTTGTCCTTTAAATAGCATTTGACTTTCTTCTGCATGCCATTAACTTACTTAGAATAAATAGTTAGAGACTCTCTTTTAAGCTTTGCCAGAGTGAAAGCAGAGCAACTTTTGTGTAGGATTATTTTAGTCATTCCACTAAGGCCTTCTGGGGATTCTTCCTAAGGCCCTGTGTATTACAAGATCTTTTTACTCTGGCAAGTAAAAAAACAAACTATTCCCAGCAGAACTATTCCCACACATTGTTTTGCCTGTTCTTTTCCTGGTATTTCTTTCCCTCCCCAGCCTTGGGTAGTTTCTTCATTTACATGAACTGATTAGTATAGAGCTGAAAGACTCAAAGAGAGCCCTCTGCAAATTTCTAGAACTCTCTCTCAATATATGCAGTTCTTTTCTCTGGTGCTCTGCTCCATAAAATCTAATCATCTTGGTCAACTTAAATTCCAATCTCTGTGCTTTCAACACAGTGAGAGTACCATACTGCATTTGGTTTCTTTTTGTTTTATGTCTGGAAAATCTCTCTGGGCAGTAAGACAGTGTGGTCCTAGAGCTCATCCTGTTGTGTACCTTTCCTTGGGGATTATATTTCTGTGGTGTCTGTTGTCCAATGCCTGAAAACTGTTTTTTCCCCCACATATTTTATATTTGTTTAAAGTGAAGGGTAAGTGAGTTCCTTGTTACTCCATTTTAGCCAGGACCTAAAGTCCCCATTTGTTTGTCTTCTGTAAGAAAGCACTATGTCTTTTGCACCTCATAGACTCAAAGAATTTTAGAACTCAGTGGACTCCTAGAAGACATCTAATCTAAGTCTTTATAGATTTCTGGTAAATGATACTAAGA
This sequence comes from Mustela putorius furo, assembly GCF_011764305.1. Taxonomy (NCBI): domain Eukaryota; kingdom Metazoa; phylum Chordata; class Mammalia; order Carnivora; family Mustelidae; genus Mustela; species Mustela putorius. Next base: position 22,263,053 of record NW_025422368.1, on the reverse strand, counting down.
CATTAAGAAAACACACAACAATATGACTTTATGCTGTATAGGAAGCCATTTTATTCCAGCTGTTAAAATAACAGCAATTATACCACAATTGATGAAATGGAATTATTGATGATGACATTAGGAGTAGAGTAATAGCATTCTGGGCATTGTCACCAGGTAAGTCATCTTTGGGAGGTGCCTGTGTAATCACCCTTACTGAGTCCAAAGATAAAGAAAAAAAATCCCAATTTAATTCTGTTGGCTACTAGTTTCCATTGCTATCGAATGCTTGGACTGTAGGACTCCTTTTCTTTTCCAGCAACAATTTCAGTAATTGGTTGACTCCAGGTTCTAACTGCCTTCTTGATACTTTTTCCCTCTGCAGAGATACTGGTGATATTTTACTGATCCGTATCTACCTGCTATCTACTTAAAAGCAACTTCAGTTTCGTTTAAGATGTACCTGAATCTAAAATCTCTTTACTGTCCATCCTCATTGTTCATTACCTGCCTCTTTACAGATGATACTGTCCTTAATATCAACTTTGTAAGGATTTCCACCCAATCCACTAAAGTGGAAATATGAAACTTGAGGCCCCTGTCAAGTGCTAATATGGAAAGGGAGCTTACACTTTAGGAAACACTTGTTCTTTCTTTTACTACCATAGAACATACCATAGTGCAAAATGGACCTCAATTGAAATCTCATTTCTAACTTAGTTATGATTAGAGCCATGGTTAAAGATTTTAGTAATAGTGTGATATTGTGATATGATAAGCAATATAAGTATATCTGGTCTTCCCCATTTTTTGGCCAGAGTCCCATTTTAATTTTTTAAGTGGTAACAGCTACAAAGGCTAAAGAAGTGTCTCTTGTTATTCATAACAAGTCCCAATCCTGGCAGGGAGCCACTAAAATCCTCAGAATCTCCTAAGTGATGAGTCATAAAGGTGTCTTGATATTCATAATAAACACATTTCAGCCACATCTGAGTTTATGTTACAGACCTGATATTTGGAAAACTCCTAGATAACCCCAGGATGAGGGGGTGCTGGCTGCTAAAGGAAACAACCATGTGATTAGAGGTTTAGAAGTTTTGATCCCACTCTCTGACCTCAGGGGATTTAGAAGGGCTAGAAGCTGAGTTAATGACCAATGGCTAAGTATTTAATTATTTGATTAATTAAATAATTATTTAATCAATCATTTAACTAAATTATTAATTAAATTATTAAATTAATCATACCTACATAAGAAGCCTCTATTAAAATCTTTAATTTTATTTATTTATTTTTGTTAATTTCTTTTCAGTGTAACAGAATTCACTGTTTATGCACCACACCCAGTGCTCCATGCCATATGTGCCCTCCATAATAGCCACCACCTGGATCCCCCAACCTCCCACCCCCTGTCCCTTCAAAACCCTCAGATTGTTTTTCAGAGTCTATAGTCTCTCATGGTTCATCTCCCCTTCCAATTTCCCTCAACTCCCTTCTCCTCTCCATCACCCTATGTCCTCCATGTAATTTGTTATGCTCCACAAATAAGTGAAACCATATGATAATTGACTCTCTCTGCTTGACTTATTTCACTCAGCATAGTCTCTTCCAGTCCCATCCATGTTGCTACAAAAGTTGCGTATTCATCCTTTCTGATGGAGGCATAATACTTCATAGTGTATATAGACCACATCTTCCTTATCCATTCATCCGTTGAAGGGCATCTTGGTTCTTTCCAGTTTGGCGACCATGGCCATTGCTGCTATAAACATTGGGGTACAGATGGCCCTTTCTTTTTTCACTACATCTGTATCTTTGGGGCAAATACTCAGTAGTGCAATTGCAGGGTCATAGGGAAGCTCTATTTTTAATTTCTTAAGGAATCTCCACACTGTTCTCCAAAGTGGCTGCACCAACTTGCATTCCCACCAACAGTGAAAGAGGATTACCCTTTCTCCACATCCTCTCCAACACATGTTGTTTCCTGTCTTGCTAATTTTGGCCATCCAAACTGGTGTGAGGTGGTGTCCCAATGTGGTTTTAATTTGAATCTCCCTGATGGCTAGTGATGATGAACATTTTTTCATGTGTCTGATAGCCATTTGTATATCTTCATTGGAGAGTTGTCTGTTCATGTTTTCTGCCCATTTTTTGACATGATTATCTGTTTTGTGTGTGTTGAGTTTGAGAAGCTCTTTATAGATACTGGATATCAGCCTTTTGTTTGTACTGTCATTTGCAAATAACTTCTCCCATTCCGTGGGTTGCCTCTTTGTTTTTTGACTGTTTCTTTTGCTGTGCAGAAGCTCTTGATCTTGATGAAGTCCCAAAAGTTCATTTTCACTTTTGTTTCCTTTGCCTTTGGAGACATATCTTGAAAGAAGTTGCTGTGGCTGATATCAAAAAGGTTACTGCCTATGGCTAAGTATTTAGTTATTTGATTAATTAAATAATTATTTAATCAATCATTTAACTAAATTATTAATTAAATTATTTAATTAATCATACCTACATTAGAAGCCTCTATTAAAATCATAATCAAAGGGATTAAGAAAGTTTCTTGGTTGGTGAGCATATGGAGAGGCTGGGAGGGTAACACGCCCACAGAGGGTGTGGAAACTCCACATCCCTTCCCTTAAACCTCATCCTATGCATCTCTTCCACCTGACTATTGTTGAGTTGAATCCCCTTTATAGTAAACTGTTAATTTCATAAGTAAATTGTTTTCCTGAGTTTTCTGAGCCACTGTAAAAAATGATTAAACTTGGGAAAAGGGTTATGGTATCTCCAATTTAGAGCCAATTAGTCACAAGCACAGGTGACAACCTGTACTTGTGATTGTCATCTGAAGTTGAAGGGTGAGGGTATTCTTACAGTACTAAGCCCTTAACTTGTGGGGTGTGATGTAAATTCAGCAGTAAGTTAAATTATGGATACCTAGTTGGTATCCAGAAAACTGGAGAATAGTTGGGTGTGGAAAACCCACAAACATCTGGTGTCGGAAGTGAAGTATTAGGAGCAGTAAAGGTAGAGGAGAAATGCAGAATGTTTTCCTCTTTCAAGCAATATCTATTTTCTATTACTAAAAATATATGTGCACAGAATAGTTTAAGATAATCACACAACATTCTAGTAGGTTTTATAATTACATCCACAATTTCTGACCTCTCCTTTCCTATATGCATGTCTTTTAGAGGTAGTTATTATTAGGGTATCAATTTTTTAAAAAAAGAAAGAAGGAAAGTTAAAACTACCAGGGAAATAATGCCTCATCTTCGTGACTTTTCCTATTTTTTGACATTTCACCCCTTTTAAAATGGTATTTCTTTGAGTTACTTATACAACTAAAATGTTTTGGAGAAAATTAAACTATACCTTAACTTATTGTTGTATTTTATAACAGTATCTTTTTTTCACATAAAATCATCAAACGTAATTTATATCTACCAGCAATATCTGATTCATGTGTTTTATTGAAAATGAGACACCTAGGGTGCCTGGGTGGCTCAGTCAGTTAAAGTGTGTAACACTTGATTTTGGCTCAGGTCATGATCTCAGGGTGGTGAGATGGAGCCCTGCTTGGGTTCTGCTCAGTGGGGAGTCTGTTGGAGATTCTCTTTCTCCCTCTCCCTTTGCCCCTCTCCCTCCTTGTTCTCTCTCTTTCTCTCTCTCTCTCTTCAAAATATTTAAAATCCTTAAAACTAAATAAATAAAAGAAAAGAAAATGAGACTCCCTTGAGGACTATGTACTACTAATCTTGCTTTGTACCAGTGACTCAACTCTTATCAAACAACTTCTTCTAAACAAAATGATTGTAGAAGAATCAGTTGTCTCTGATTGTCTATACCACATAAAATCAAATTTATAAGGATTATGCTATGACACAGGGTACCCTCCAAGATGCTTCAAAAATGACCATTGTGTATAACATATATGTATGATGAATACTTAAGAACTGCCATATATTATGAACATATACTTTCCTGTCAGCTTATGTGTACATATATGTTAAAAATCAGGACTTCAAGTTTTGTAGAAATAACCATGGAATTTGAAAGAGCTGTATGGAGTTAAAGTTAGAGCTGCATGAGAGATTGCCTCTTTGTCACAACCTGGAACACCACCAGGACTTGAAATATGGAGAGTAAAAGTCCTTTCACTCAAAACTGGCTAAAACAAGGAAGTGGCTACTATTGAAGCATTTAAGAAAACTTATTTATTTGTTCATATCCTCTTCAAGTTGGGTTTTATGCATAAGCACCCCATCTTTTCAAAAGGAAATTTCAGGCCAACTATTCAAGTATATCATTTCTTTACCAGGGTTTTTTTGTTGCTGTTTTTTGGTTTGGGGTTTTTTTTTTGCCTTCAATATAGTTGTGGTTTCTGTTTTCTCGTGTTCCATCTTAAATAAATTGTCAGCAAGATCCAGTCTCCATTACTTCACACCTGAGCACTATGATAACTCTTTCTCTCTACTCTATTTCATCACAAAACCCTGTAATAGCTACTGAAGCCTTTTTCACCTTTCATCATTCTATCAGCAGTCTTTTGATGGCCTAATGGTCCAACTATGCTGCACTGATAGAGATCCCAAGCTGTTCATTCTGCATAGAAGCTGCATGAAAATACTCCAAGGTAAACCTGGCGATTCACAGACCTGTACCTCTGGGGATAAAAATATATGTTTATAAAAAATAAAAAATTAATAAAAAAAAAAGAAAAAACTCCAAGAAGCCCCAAGTTTAAATATGCCAGAACAAAGCTTTGTATTACATCTTTGTATTATGCCCTTTTTATATATACAAATATACAACCAAATAACTTGGTACAACCACTGTATAAAGTAGTTACATATCTGCCTTCAAATTAAAAAAATTGAAATGTTCTGATTATTTTAAGGTCAGAAAGTTATAATACTTTTTAATCTAGGTTTTTCCATATGTAGATGCCACAATAGGATTAAATAATACAGATTTAATTAAGGAATTGCCTGTGAGAGAAAAACAGATGGGAGTCAGAGAAGGCAGATTTTTTTGACCATGGTGTAAGAACAGTGAACAAAAAAAAGGGAAGGAAAGTCAGATGGAATGATCCTAGATCACCATGCAACCTAAGGAAGTTTCAGCAAGACTCTCAGAGATTTCTCAAGGCAAAAGCGGCTGTCACCAGGGTTCTGAATCTCCCAGGAATGGACCTATTTTGATAGCGCTTCCGTGTTCAACCCTTATCTGGGAGCAGCCCATGGGAAACATGGCCTTAGAGCAAACAGGGGATGGATGCAGCTGAGCCCTGATCAGGTTCTCTGTGGTTACATTCTCATTCCCCACCACAATTACTTTCTTAAAATATCAAATATAGTTCATAATTCAGGAATTTATTTTATAGAAAACATCCAAATACACCTAATTATAATTTCTGTCACTATAGGACTTGTATATTATTATGTCAAATATTTAAGACTGGACACAATATGAAGTAAAATAACTAGGTCTCAAAACAATATACTTCATAAATGAGAAGCAAAGGAATCTTGCTGCCAACATTCCAGAGTCGAGCTGATTTCATCTACATCTTGAATCTGACTGTGTTTAGCATCTTAGGCAAAAACAGAAACAAATTAGGCAATTCTTTATTATTATTATTATTATTTTAATAACAAAAGAAAGCCAATAAATTTAATACCATCTTTCTTCCTGGAACTAAACTCAAACGGGAATTTATTACTTGCTTCCCTGTATAAATGCTTACTCCCATAATGGGTCATATCTCCAATGGTGGATTTACTAAAGGATCAAAAAGCAGTTCAAGGAGATGATGTTGTATTGACCTCCCCTTTCAGCAGAGGACTTAACATTAAGTCAAGGAATTTCTTCTTGGCTTAAGTAATATGACTCAAAAACCATGCCTTCAAGTATTCTAAAATAATACTGGGAAAAAACTCAAAGAATTCAAAAGAGAAAATAAGAGGCCTGCTCATTAGACTAGGCTAGACTTTCCCAATCGTCTGTTACTATACAAAGGTCTTTGGTCAATCTTTGAGATATAAATTTATAGCAGAATTTATAATCAGTGTTTTTTAAAGTGTGCTGTATAATATAATTCATAGCCCAAGAGAAGATATTAGAGGATAAGCAAAATTTTAATAATATCACTTTAACATGTGTTTTTTTTTTTAAAAGATTTTATTTATTTATTTGCCAGAGAGAGAGAGAGAGAGAAAGAGAGCAAGGGCAAGCACAGGCAGGCCGAGTGGCAGCAGAGGCAGAGGGAGAAGCAGGCTCCCCACCGAGCAAGGAGCCCAAGTGGGACTTGATCCCAGGATGCTGGGGTCATGACCTGAGCTGAAGGCAGCTGCTTAACCAATTGAGCCACCCAGGCGTCCCAACATGTTTTAGTAAATATATAACCAGCCCATTGAAACCATGAGTTCACAGATAAAATTTAGTCAATAAAACAATTTAAGATGAGTATTAAGTAATAGTATATTGGTAAGAAAACATGGAAAACATCAAATGGTGAGGGTGATGTAGTAGGCTAGATAATGCCCCCAAAGATGTCTACATACTAATCCCAGAATCTGTCAATGTTCACGTACATGGTGAAAGTTCACATTTTGCAAATATGACTGAACTAAGGATACTGAGATGAGATTATCCTGGATTATCTGGGAGGGCCCAATGATATAATTGTAAATGTTCTTAAGAAGGAGTCAGGAGGGTCAAACACAGGACTGGGACATGTTACAAAGAAGCAAGAGGCTGGAGTGATGTAAGGAAGGGGCCTTGGGCCAAAGAACACAGGTGGCCTCCAGAAGCTGAAAAATACAAGGAGCAAATTCTCTGAAGCTCCAAGAAGGAACTACTACTGCCAACAACCTGATTTTAAACCCATTTAGAAGACTTATTTTAGACTTCTGACCTCCAGAACTGTAAAAGAGTAAATTCCTCTTGTTTTAAGCCAATGATAATTTATAACAACAGAAATAGGAAATGAATACAGATGTTTATCAAATGACTGACATTTGTGAAACATTGTTTTGGCAAGTGTCTGAAGGCAGGTATTTTACATCACTGATTAAGGAAATAGTCATAAGCTACAGATGCCAGGCTTGTAACTTGTGTATTCATCATTCAACAAATATTTCTGCAAGTTACTCATTACCCTGGTATATAATTCATCTGGATGTGGACACTTGAAATCAGTTTTGTAATTTAATGATAATAATTAGTTAATAACATTTATTAATCATTAAGCAGGTAAGACATTGTTCTAAGCACTTTTTATATATTATCTAGCCTTATGGGATAGTTTCTGTTATAATCCATATTTTTATAGGTTGATTTTGCTGAGGAATGGAGAGGTAAAATAACTTACCCAAAATCACACAGTTGTGGAGCCAGCTTTGAACCTACAGGTCTATTTTTGTTTAGAGCCTGGGCTTTCACCATATTTAAGGAGTTCTAGATGTTCTCTTTCCATTTCCTAGCCTAAATTTGACTTCAGTTCCCCCTCTTATAGTGTTGTTATGCTCTTCATTAAGTGATCATTCTTCTGGTTGTAGAAGCCAAAGTAAAATAAAAATAGTTCTGCCTTCCCTCTGCCATTTGATCATATTAAAACCACATTCCTATTCAATATTTATTAATAATTTTCTCAATAGAAAGCTATTTCAAATATAAAATCATACAAAGTAAAATACCTTTAACATTAAACAAAGCTCATGGAGAAGTAATAAAAATTTAACACTCAATTAAAATGTCATCAATTTTCTTTACAGGAATTTAGATTAATCTGTGTCTTTGCCCTTTGAAAGAGCAATATGGACTTACTCCATTACTGTGGAACCTTGGAAAAGACATTTAGGCCCTTTGGGCACCAAGACCCACTTCTGAAAAATTGGAGTTGGGCTGAAAAATTGGAGTTCCCCAAGCCTTCTTTGAATTTTTGAATTCAATGACTGCAATATATTTGTTTCTTTGGGGAAAAAATTACTTAAACAGAACACTGTCTGTTAATATGACACAGGACTCTGATTCACCGATGTTTCTAAGAGCCATGTGTCTTTTATGCTAGACTTATTGCCTATCTTATAGACTACTTATGAAATGTGTTCCCTTTCAGTGGCTGGGACCATGTCATTATGTTTTCTTTAATGGTCTACTTGCTTCTGTGCACTTTCTACCTCTTGGTGAAAATCAGTACCCATTTAGTTTAAACTTAATCTTCTATTACAGTTTTCCAAATACTGCCTGCTTCAGCCACCCCAGTTAATATATAACATCACTTAGTTAACAGGCTCAGAAATGTCCAAAGTTAAGAATGTTGCAGGAAGAATATCAGCATTAGGTATATGGTCAGACCAGATGACCTCTTAGGGTCTCAGTGTTTTAGGAAATGTAATGTAATTTTAACACTGAAGATCCTAGATACTAGGAGTCCCTCAGTCCTGGGAAAAGCAAGATGGTTAGTTGCCCTTTTTAAGGTCCCTTAAATCCTAAGACTCTACATCAGTGCTGTCCAATAGAATTTTCTGCAATAATAGAAATGTTCTGTATCTAACACTATCCAATTCAATAGCCTCATGTGGCTATTGAGTACCGGAAATATGAACAATGCAATTGAGGAACTGAATTTTAATTAAGTAGCCATATGTAACAAGTAGCTACTGTGTGGGACAGCACAGTTCTAGGTGATGCCATGAAAATTATCATTAGTGAGGTGTTTCTTACACAGCCCTCAAGGAAACACGCTGGAAAGCAGTATGATTGCACACTTGTATGACATCAGCCCACCAGCTTTATGTCCTGTATCCACTGTTAATACCAACAAGGCTGTATAATAAGGTTACTCAGGAATATTGATAAGACTTGCCTTTATTACTCTTGAGATAAAAAAATAGATTCCATGATGTCTCTTTGAGAAACAAGTGATTTAAGTTATGTTTTAGTCTGAGTTTCAGTAGGCCAGTAGTCATATCCAAATGAAAGTACTCTAGTATAATCAGTACTCTGGTTTTGCTACTGAGAAAGGAGCAGCTGTGGATTTTAGGTGTATGGAGAGTGAGCCCTTTCTGGTGGTTTAGTGAGGCTAGGGACATTATACCAATTTAAGTTCCATCTTGGAATGAGGGCTGATTTAAAATTTTCCTAAGAAAATTTCCTAAGAGAAACCCAGGGAGCTGAAGTTTGCTTTATTATATTAAAGTGAGCAGTCAGCAGACAGAAAAACACAACAGTACATCCTAAAGAAAAAAGATTTTTCTTGAATTGCAGAATGTTGACACCATACATCTGTCTGACATCAAAGCTGTTGGTTATAAATCTTGCAGATAACTGATCATCCCAAATCCACAAAGGCAAAAGTTGAAAGAGAAGTTGGAACATCAGAAGAGGCAAAGAAACTCCACAGCCCCTGAAGGAGTTGAAGGCAGTTACAGTGTGACATATATCTTAGGTTTCTGCAGGATTTGGCTGTCCATTTAAATGCTAATGAGCAACCCTGGCATATCCCAGGGATTAAAGTGCTGAAGCAGGCGGCAGCACTGGAAATCTCAGACTGTTCTTGAATATTCAGTATCCATGTGCTAAAGAGTCCAGGTACACTTTTAAATGTCAGAGGACAAACCACAGCTCTCACTATGCTCTGGTATGAATTTCTTGGCAACGTGCCACTTTTTAAAGAAAGTACGAGTGCAGTTTTACGTTTTCAAGTGATTTTTATTCAGTTGACCTGATGTAAAACAAGAGGTCATTACCTGCAGTTTATACACAGGGTATTAATTGAAAGGCAAATTCAAAAGTTCTTCCTGGTTAAAATTTTTTTAAAACTCTTTAACTTTCAATCATCTTCAGCTATAAGAACTGAAAACAGATATTTGAGGCAAATTTCAGGGTGTTTTTTTTTTTCTCTCATTTTCTTACTCTGAATTTGGTTCTGTGACACATCAAACCATACTAATATAATATCACTGAGCCAGCAATAAGCAGGCACTTTGAGAGATAGTAATAACACGTTATTGAATTTCGTGCCTTGAGAAAAGGAAGAAGCTATCCAAAGGCTGAGATTGAGCTCCAGAAGATCAATTATAAAGGGAAATTTACATGCTCTATGGATAACTGCTATAACCTCTAGAGAGCACGGGTTCTTGGTATTCTTCAGCTGTTATATACAGATTTTCTTTCACATGTCAGGTGTTGGGCTAGATGCTGAGGGTGTAATAAGAATAGTAAACATTCACACACTGATTGTCCTGTGATTAGCACTACGTGAGTGCTTTACATATATGGTAATTCACTTAAACTTGTGAGGATGTAATCTAGCCTGTGGGTTGTAAACACCCTTATGAGGTAAATATTTATGGCTGGGGAAGCTGCAGTGGGGATTATGAAAGCTAGCGAAGTTAATACACGTTGTGATAATGAAAATGGGAATCAAATCCTTATAGTCTGATCGTGAAATCTATACTCTTAAAACCACTATACCTACTGCCTTAGTCCTTAATGTTACATTCCAATGACATTTTGGCCAATCTTCTGTTTGAAATTTCTTTAGGTATTTGGCTTTTTAAAAAGTAGAATATTGGCTCTCACTCAATGATAAATTCCTTGTGGTTTCCCTCGTGTGGTGATTTGCCCATGTGTGATGTTCTATAAATGTTTGTGCTGCAGTCAGTATAGTTAGAAGGAAGGTTTTGGAACTAAAGAGAACCTAGATACAATCCCAGCCCAACCCCTCCCTCAATACATAACTCAGTTTCTTCATCTGTAAAATGGAAATAATTGAGTTATTGTGAGGATCAAAGGAGATAATGCTATAGAAGTTTTTAGCACAGCACCTGGCACATAACAAGCTTGCAATGAAAGCTCAGTTTTTGCTTAAAATAAATTACTTGTTTTAAATAATTGTTAGACATTACTTTGTCTTTAAATTAGAAATGAACTTAAAAATATGGGGCCATGAAAGACCTGAGAGAATCTAGGCCAAAACCTAGAGCTGAGGAAAGCAAGGTCTAGTCGACATAGGAAAGAACATTAGGGGTTGAAGCCGACAGCCAAGAAAGAATTCTTGAGACATCTTTGCTGCAAAAAGGTGGTTTTATTAAAGCACAGGGACAGGACCCACCCATGGGCAGAAAGATCTGCAGTGGGGTTATGAAGAGTATGGCATTATACACTTTCAAGTTGGGAGGGGGTTAGGGTAGCACAAGTCTATGAGGAATCTTGGAAGCAAGGTTTCCAGGACCTTGAGGGCACTAGCTATTGTTGGGGAAAGGTCATTTATTACTGTCTAATAAAACCTTAGTCATGAGACCCTTCAGATGTATATCAGTGGTCCGTATGCTTGGGGGATGATTGCCAACACATATCTTGGGGGGTTTAGAGATAAAGGAAGTTTCCAAAGGAATTTTTATATGTTAAAGTAGACATCAGGATCCTGGTGGGGCGAGGATTGCCTTTGGCCCTTAGCAAAGTATTGACATTGAGACAGTTGAGTCCCTAGAGGAATGTCACTCTGCCTGTTTCAAGGACTTTTCAGTGGGCTGTATGTAGTAAGGAAACTTAATACTTTTTCTTCTGCCTTTGTTTTCCACATTATAGTCAGACTAGAACATTGACCATTTAATGTCCACTCAGGTATGTTTATATAGGGATCCTTCCTCCATCCCCTCCGTTCTTCTATTACTTTATTAACTCACTCAATACACTTTTTATTAAAGTGCCTCCCTAGGTATCAGGCTCTGTGATAAGGATAAAGCAAATACCAAGTTTCTACTTCTCACCCACCTTCTTCTCTGGCAGTGGTTCTTAGAATGCGGATCCTGGACTACAAGCAGCAGCAGTATCACTTGGTGTGATGGTTAACTTCCTGGGATACCTTTGCTAGGCCCTGGGGTACCTAGACCTTTTGTCAGTCATTATTCTGGCTGTTCTGTGAGGGCATTTCTGGATGAGATTAACATTTGAATTGGTAGCTTGAGTAAAGCAGATTGCCTTCCCTGATGTGGGTGAGCATCATCTAATCAATGGAAGCCCTGGATAGAACAAAACGGCTGGATAAGGGAGAATTCTGACCTGTGTGCATGAGCTGGAAAATACCTCCTTTCTTGCCTTTGGACTGGCATTAAAAAAAAAATTGCTTCTTCTTGGGTCTCCAGCCTGCTGCCCTTTAGACTAGACGTTACACCATCAACTTTCCTTTTCTAAGGCCTTCAGATTTAAACTGAAACTCACATTATTAGCTTTCTTGGGTTTCTAGCTGGCTGACTGCAGCTGTTGGAACTTTTTGGCCTCCATGATCACATGAACCAATTTCTTTCTTTCTTTCTTAAAGATTTTATTTATTTATTTATTTATTTATTTACAGAGAGAGACAGTGAGAAAGAGAACACAAGCTAGGGGAAAAGGAAAGGGAGAACCAGGCTTCCTGCTGAGCAGGGAGCCCGATTCTGGGCTGGATCCCAGGACCCGGGGATCCTGACCTGAGCTGAGGGCAGACACTTAAGGACTAAGCCATGCACCCACCCCTGAACCAATTTCTGCAAATCAATCAATCAATCAATCAGTCAGTCCTGTGGTTCTGTTTCTCTGGAGAATGCTGACTACTAATACATTCGGGAATTCCACTGTGTATGTATCCTGAGAGTAGGGGCCCATCAATTTGTATTTTGCCAAGCCCTCCAGGTGATTAGTACATGCACTAAAGCTTAAGGACACACCTTAGATTGACCACACCAGTGAAGAGGGCAGTATTTTAATACGGGTGGAGTTAAACTCCTGAGTCATCACTTATATTCAGATCTCACAAATGCATGTCACTTCCCTGAATTAGCCCATTTTGATAGAATACCTTTCCTTCAATAACAAGTAGGAGGTCCTGGTTTTCAAATTTCTTAACGACCTTAGTGCATATAAATATAAGTGTAAATATGCTAGGTATTTGTTGGTGTTGCTCAATATAAATATATTCTAAAGACAAAATGAAACAGGCAAGAAAGCTCCCTCAAACCCTCAGAGATTCTAATAGTTTTACTTTTGGTGTGGATGGACCTTATCATGCCAGCAAGCTGCAGGAACAACAAAACATTTTTACACTAGGCAGTGTTCAGCAGAGCCTGCTCGATTTGCATGGTGCTCCCTCCCTAGGCACTGTGATCTTTATTATTTCTTCCCCATGTTTATACATGCGGCTCTGCTTTCAGACTCTTCAAGGGCAATCAGAGGAGCTACAGGAATTCACATTTTGCTGTTCCATTACCAAAACACACTGTCCTCGGGGCTGTTCTGAGTTCCTGTGAACTATGGGTGGTGCATGTTTCCCATTTTCATAGTAAGAGTCAGTCTGTAATGAAAGTCACAGACTTTTGTTTTCCCGAAGGAACATCATCTGGAAAGAGTTTCATTTCTTGCCCAACAGAAGGAATGCTTGGACAGATGACTGACCGTTCATGTCAAACACATTGTACCGTACATGGTCCATGTGTGGTGTCCATAGAGGTAAGACAGACCCTTAGCCAGATAGCATGTTCTGGAATTCTTTGCCAGCAGAGCAGCAGTCAGTTTTTTAGTAAATGTACACAAGTGAATTATGATGTGTTATGGGCTATTAATCAAATAATCGGAACTTATATTTGTCATCACCCACAAATACTCACTGAGAACTTCTATGTACAAGCCAATGTCCAATGGCATTTTACACAGATATAAACACAGAAACCCTAACTCATCATCATTACCACCAAGTGTATATTGAGTGTCTACTGTATACAAGCCGGTGTTTTTGGCCATTATGCACAGACACCTATAAACTAAATGGCCATTTGCTGAGCGTCTTTACATATTGAGGATCTTTATTAAGGCATTTTATGTATATTTTAGTCATATCCTCTTGACATCAATATGAAGCAGGTATTATTGTCACCTTTATAGATGAGAAAGTGATATATGGAGATGTTAAATAGTTTGCTCAAAATCACTTATTTTTGTGAAATGGAAAAAAACATCTCAAATCTGTATCTTTCTGAATCTGAACATTGTTTTCTCTGTGTTTCCAGAAGTTTTTATCTAAATGTTAAATCAGAACACATAAATAAAATAAACAAACAAATGCCCTCTACAACAATGCAAATCTACAAATACAAAGTGACAAATGAAGGATTTAAAGAGTAAATGTCAAAAAGCTGTTCTACCAAGGTCCAGACAGCCAATCAGAAACCACACCAGGTATCTTAACAAAGAGATTGACAAAATGGGTATTAGAGAATGGACAAGGCAAAAGGGAACCCAGAGATAATTACAGGAAGCTCTCACTCCTACATTGTGGAAACAAAAACAAGAGGTTGGAAGTATCAGAACTTAAAAACTCAGAGGTGGGGTCCTGCCTAGTTGAGCCAGACCTCTGAGGAGGGGCACTAACTGGCTGGCAGTTCTGAAAGGGGTTGTTAAAGCTGATCTTGGGAAGGTGGGGGGAAATAATCTGAAAATTATAATCACTCACTACTAGACTAACTGCTGCAGATAAAATAAAACAAACAAACAATGCTGGGGAGACCCCGAAAGGAATAGGAAGCAGCCAGATATCTGGAAGAAACCGTTAGAACAAGTAACCCTGTTTTCCTTCAGCCTTGCAGTCTGCCTCTTACTCTCTCATTGGCAGAGTCTGGCATGGACCCAGCCAGCAAAGGAAAAATGTTGTTCCTGAAACCCTCATTGCCTCTGACTATGCTCATCCAGGGGAGCGTGGGAGGGGGCAGGCACAGACCACATGATGGCTCACCCATGCATTGATTAGTTCATGAAATCGAGGAGAGGCTCCACGTATGCACAGTTCAGTTTTATTTATACCCTCTCCTCCATTTGCTGAAACTCCACTCATGCTCTTGGCTCTTTTTATTCTCATGGATTAAAGAAGGTAACGTTTGGGGACACCTGGTTGGCACAGTGGGTTAAAGCCTCTGCCTTCGGCTCAGGTCATGATCTCAGGGCCCTGGGATTGAGCCCCCGCATCAGGCTCTCTGCTCAGCGGGGAACCTGCTTCCCCCTCCACCCCACCCCCACCCGCCTTTCTGCTTAGTTGTGATCTCTGTCTGTCAAATAAATAAATAAATAAATAGAATCTTAAAAAAAAAAAAAAAGAAGAAGAAGAAGGTAACGTTTGCCAGGTTGTCAGCCGGGTAGGTGGATGTTTCTCAGGTTTTCCACCACAACTCAGTGACTGGTACATGAGTCTACTGACTTAACTCCTTTTAATTCAGTTCATTGCTCCTGATACATTGCCCTCTCTAATAGCATAGATTGTATTCCCACTTAATATGTCTCTCTGATTTTCTTTTCCTATTACCAATGGAAACATGCCTCTATTTATATTTTCTTTTTCTATGCTATTACCTTCTGATCAGAGCTGTTTATTATTTTTATCCCAAGTTGTAGATGAAATTCTTGGGGTCTGGGGTTTCAGAGGAAAGGATAGTTAGAACAAAGAGAATCCTCAAGTAAAATAAATCATTGGTTCTCTAGACTTCGGTCCACAGCTGGTTTATGATGAAGTTTTTTCTAGTGAAAAATAAAGACTATATCAAGAACTAAGAGAGACAACAAAGCATGATGGTTCCCGGTGAGGGCTGTGGAGCCACATAATCTTTGGGAAATTACTTAACCTTTCTGTACCTCAGTTTTCTCATCTATGTAGTGGTTGTAATAAAAATAGCTGTCCCATGGGGAATGATGAGGATTCAGTTAATTATTACATGTAAGCACATAAAGCAGCAAGCACTCAATAAATGCTGATAATATTACTTTTAGACAACTTAACTATACTAATGGTTCTTTCTTGGGCAGAACTGCCTAATATAAAGAGATGACATTATTCTTACTTGTTTACATCTGAAAATGCTCTTTCTTACATTAAATGGAGTTAACAGTAGATGCAACAAATTCTTTAATTCCTAGAACACTGTTATAAAGCACTCCTAAGATATATAAAGAAATGAACAAATATCAAACAATAACTTGTTCAGGATTTTTGAGTTTATAAAATATTAATTTACCCTTTTAGCATGGATACAGTGGCCACCTTCCATAGGCCAAACTCTGAGACCGTCCTAGAAATAGCATGATGAGCAAGATAAACAGTTCTTATTTTTAGAGTGATAGCAGTTTAATAGACTTTTTCCACTTTACTTGTTTACTTTGTTCCTGATAACCACATTGGGGAAGGACATTGTCATCATCATCATCACCATCACCATCATCATCATCATCATCATCCTTATTTTCAAGAATAAGCTGAAGCCTCATTAGAGGAAGACATCCCATTCTTTGTGTTATAGAGCAGACACAATTTGGGTTCTTTTCACTATAACATAATGATAGACTATGTAGGTCTACTCCTTCTCTCCCAGGAAATGTATCCCTGTTGTCATGATGGGAGCCTATGGGAATATGTGCTTAATAAGCGTGAATGAAGGTCAGCTTTTCTGGAACACATCTGGTCTGTGAAATAAGACTGAGTATAGATTTGAAATTTTTTCCAAGAAAGAACAGTTTTCTTGGGAATTTAACAATTGGGGCTCTAACCCTCTCATCTCTTATTTGTTGAATATGAAGGATCTGAACTGTATCTTTAATTCCTCTGGCCTCTTCTTTCCACCTTCTTTATGAATGTTTGCCTCACAGTCCCCCAAGAGGAGACCTTACTAGGCTAATATGCCTTGGGGATCTTAAAGAAGAGCAAAGCATACACTGGTTCTCTTCTCTCTATATCCATTTACTTTTTCTCAATGTTATTATCTTTAAACAATGCCGGTAAGGGGTCATTTGATAACAATTTAAGATGACAAAAATGTTAAGTCTCAAAGAAAAGGAATTCTGAAATGATAGACAATAATGTTGTACCTGCACTCTTTGCTGAAATCATAGCACATTGGCTTTCTGTTCTTAGTTTTAGCTTTAATTCATTAATTTCTCATGAAACTGTAGTCATTAGAGTGAGATATTTATGTTACACCCACACAAGCTTTTAAGGTAGAATGGTAGGTGCTTTTCATACATAAACTTATAAATCCTTACAGCAATCCCACCAGGTAGATACCTGGTATACAAAGGAAGAAACAAAAATTGCTTTTAAAACTCCCTCCTTTCTTACATGCTTTCTTTAAAAAAAAAAAGCAACATAGAAATGTATTTAAATAAAATATTTTCAGATAAGTAAGTCACCCAACTAAAATACATTGGAACTATGATTTGAACCCAGAGCTCTCTGGCACCAAAGTCTGTGCTTTTCCTCTTATACTAGCACTTCCCAAACTTTATACACCCAGACATGATGTCCACAAGGTATTAATAATGTTGGTCCTCTGAAGACATCCATTATCAAGTATACTTGGGAAATAGTGAACACCCTTGAGTCCTTTGGATATTGACAGTGTGTAGTATGTAGCAAATTAAGACTTTGAGAAGTCCTGCAGAACAGAGAAAAAAAAGAACGCTTTATTTGGCTCAGACTAGCATTTGGGTTTCTGTTCCTCTGCCTGTTTAAACACTTAAAACACAGCTGTAGGATAGAGATAATGGGACTTCACAATGCATCAGTCAAAACAATGAAAAAACAGGGAAAAGTGCTAGACTTGGATAAAAGACTCCCCATTGGTCCAGGGCCACTGTCTGGGTCAAGATGCTCTGCTAAAATCTAGAGGGCAGTGTTAATGATGATCTTTGGAACAAAGGTGTCACATAAGAAATGGAAAAGTCCCTTAGAAGGAAGAGTGGTCTAAGTTAGAAAGGACCCATTTAGCTGGAAGCACTGTGTAGTTACAGTATGATGAATGGGCAGGAAGAGGCTGCAATTAAAAAGAGAATCATCACTTTATAATTGTATATATAGCTATTGTTGGGTCCTTCTTAATCTACATACAGATCAAGGCCAACAAGAGACACTGACTAATTTTCCTAGGATGAAAAAACATCTCAGTTTGTAGGATTTTCAGTCTAAAATTGGGAGAGTCATGGGTAAACCTGGCTAGTGGGCCACCGTACATTTACTAAAAAATTATTATTTGCAAAGGTTGTTACTGATATTCTGGCACCTTGTCCATGTGATCTGAACACATTTTAAAATTTTATTCACTTTGTCAAGGGAGTTCATTACACAGATAATTAATGACATAGTTTTGATGTAGATTGAAGAATCCTTGTGTATTTGATGCTAATGGTATAATTTGGGATCTGTCAGGGATACACCAAGTTTTTATTCTTAGCAAATCGGAGCAGAGGGCAGTGTAATTAATCTGATATTGGCCCCTTTAGTAATGTAGGCCTGGCTCAAGGAGACCTGTGCCAATTCCAGGACTGACAGGATGGATCCACCTGGGAGGCAGAAAGCACCAAGTTTCAGGGTTATAAAGGCCTCTAGTAAGTGGTCAGCCATAGAAGTCCACGATTCATAGAGATTGACAGGCTACATCCAGTTGGCGTTTATAAGAAGAACAGGGACATAGCCTCTGAATTAGGAATCAAGGCAAAGCTTCAAGTGGTAGAACCAGCAAGAACAAAGAATGGCCAGTTCTCAAAGACAAGGCAAGTACAAGACACCACGGGAACATCAGAGAGAAGTGAGAGGCAATGTGTTGGCCAGCATGCAGAGCTTCACACCCTCATGTATAACAAGCAGTAAGGTGTTTGGTAGCATTGTACAAGCCAACAAACTCCCTCCAGGACGTTTCATATTAAATAAACTTTTCATGACTGTGAAGAGATCAAGGGCCCCAGGCTTCTAAATACTTCCTGTCCCAGAAGAGCAAGACTGAACGTGTAGATGGGAAGATCATCAGAACAAGCCAGCAAAGACAAAGAGGAAATGGGGCCTACTAATTGCTGGTTTCAGCAACTGTTCATTCAGTTCCCGAGGGCTTGGGAGTTCTGGGAATCGATACGTAGAGAGACCAGCCTTGAAGTCACAGTCATCTTCTACCCACTCACTATCATGAGAAATGCTCAGGGAAGACCCATAAATACTGTGTTTGCATGCCTTATCCTCTTTAGTATCCCACCTGAGCTCTTCCGGAGAACAAATGCTTGCTGTGGGTGGCACTCTTCAGGGGGCAGGACATGGAGAATGTGGGACTGGGGCATAGAATTCCACATCATCTTATGTAAGGGCAAATGTTAAGTGTTTGGTTTATTCCTAAAGTAGGAGGAGATGGAGGGACTTGGCAAAGCTGTCATCCTCATTTTTTATCATGTAGGGCCTCTTTTACAAAAAAAGAGAGCAATCTGTTTCTTTTACAGTTAAAAAATGGAAGAGATGCTTTCTGAAATTTCAGTGTTAGAGTTCATGGTCCTGCATCTCTTCTGAACCTACATAAAAATGTCTGATTTACAGTTAGCTGTTGTTGAATGATGATGCTGAAAATCGTGCCACCACACTCTGAAGCCTTGCAAAATGAAAGCCCTTGTAAAGCTCCTTTTAAAATGCTTTTTTTTTTTTTAAAAAAAACAAGGACATCTTATAGAATGTTTCTAATGACTGGAGGGGAAATAAAAAGATTAATCACTTTATAAGCACCAATTAATGTGACTCTTTATGCTATTAGTGTCTTACTGAACAATCAATTTTTAAAAAGAAATAAAAGTTTCTAGAATTTACATTGCCATGTTTCAGCTAATGTCTGTTTATTATTCCCTGGCTTAACTACTTGCTGATTTATATCCTTAAAACAAAGTCCTTACAAATATTTCCTTCATTTGAAAATCCAGTTTTAGATTTAATACTCTACAGTTAGTTCCTCTAAAAGGGAAGATCTGGGAACAAAAAAGTAATATAATTTTCTGAGAAGAACTCTCAGATTAAATTCTTAGTGTAATTCCTTTAGGTAGCAACTTCCTCCAAATCTCCTTCTTGCACCCCCTAAGCTTACCTTGCTATTCAAGCATTTCCCAGTAAGGTCACTTTTTGCTACTCCTTTCAATATGGATAATCCTAGGGTTTTGTCATCTTTTTTTGCCTCCTCACATATTTTCTCTGGGCCATCACCTCATTACTTCAACTGACATCTCTAAACTTATGACACTATATTTATAGCTCTACCCCCCAAACTCTCTAAAGCTCTCAACTGCCTTATTGATACCTTTCTTGGGAAATTTCATAGCATCTCAAGCTCAACATGTCTAAAACTGATCTGCCCATCACCTTTTTCTCTTTTATTCTCTATTTCAGGAAACGCCATGACTGCTATCACTTGGCCAAGCCTGAAATTTGTGAATTGTCTTAGACTTTACTCTCCCTAGAAAGTGACTCTCCACAGCCAATATTGCTCACAGTCCATAGTGAAGGTCCTGACAAATTTCCTCCTGCCAAGTGCAGCTCCTGATCCTCCATCTCACACTGGGTGATGCCATTAAATTTTCTTATAGCACTAAAGCTGAATGAAGGTCTAGAATGAGGTGAGACCTGAACCCTCTGAGTCATGCTATCTTAGGAGCCAAAGCAAGCCTCCAACTCTCTGTCTTTTTCTCTTTTATCCATTTGTGATTCATGAGGCTGAATGGAAGACAGCTACCAAACTGCACTCAGAATTATTTCTGTCTTCTAACTCCAAGTGTGTTTCTTAATCAAGAGTGTTGAGTTCTCTAAAAGATGCTTTAAGATATCACTTTGTACACTTCCAGAATGTCTAAACCCCATTTAGATCAGGTTGGGATAGCAATCATCTATTTAGACAAATGACATGTGAAGCTTGAGGCTCTAGACAATTCCTGAATGTCTTTGTTTACCAGGTTGGGGACTATAATTTGAGGAGCTAGTTGAAAACCAGGGTTCACTTGTGAAATCACAGCAGTTCAAATCGATGCTTTCATAACATCTTGAAAAGTGCTTTGGTATTTACATAAAGAAGTTGAAAGAGGCTCTCTTCCATGATCCCTGTAAATAAGGTTCTTTGCTAAATAAACATGCTATTTGAGATATGGTTCTTTTGTGCCCTCTACCCACTAGAGAAGAGGACTATGAGCACCTAATTTTGTGTGATGTGGTCGTGAGGCCACAAGCAATAACTTGTGCCCATAGCCCTGCTGAACAAGGGCCGGGTCACCTGCCAAGTCAGGAAATGAGAGAACAGCAATTGTACATATTATCTGGTGATCTCACTTGGAGTCATTGCTGAGTTTCAACCAATTTCCAAGGGATTTTTTTTTTTTTCAGTGACCATCCTAAATGTTATCTTACTATCATGAAACAAAAGGTTTGAAAATTTTTGTGGAATTTTTGTATGGAAGTTAATTTAAGCTTCACAGAATTTGTGCCTTACTTAAGAAAGAGGGTCTGCCCTTTTGTGCTAATATGTATTGTCTTCAATGCCCAGCCATTTCGCAGCTATATAGAGAAATATTTGACTTATCATATTCTCTAATTTAATTACTAAAAAACTAAGGCTACAATGATTGAAATGTGTCCTTTCTCTGATAATTCCACTTGAATCATAATCCTTTCAAAGAGAGGTCATCCTTTTTCTCCTCCGTGCTCCTTGTGTCAAGTTTAGTAAATAATCTCAGCATCTTTTACCTACATTCCACTATTTACTTTTTTTTTTTCTTTTTCAACCTGAGAAAAATGTGATGGTGTTGATGATTTAGAAAGACCAGGTCCTATCTGGGCAGAGGATGGATGGGAAAGAGACTGGATAAGGGAAGTAAGACCGGGACCAGAATAAGCTGGGGTCCTGGCTAAGAAGCCCCGAGGCACCATGTCAGTAGGACCAGATGTGAGAAGAGCCAGAATAAATTGGCTCTGGCACAAGTTTGGCTTATAGAGATGGATGGGAGTAGAGAGGGAAGAGGGAGCTGCTAAGGGTGAGATGCTATGGTGCATCCAGGGAAGGTGCCCAGAGACCATTGTCCTAGAGTGTCTAGTGCTCTGAAAGGTGTGAGTTTTTATTGCCTTAAATAGATCTGAGCTTCTTCACAAGCTTCTAAGCACTGGAAAAGCTAAATAAGATGTAAATGTCACCTTTTTTCGTTCTGGTTTAAATTATTCAATCCCTTTGGGTCAATGCTCAGTCTATTTTATATTTTATTTTATAATTTTGCTTTTCTCTGAAGTCCATAGCATCTGATTATAGAACACCCTTCTTCTCTGCCTCTGTTGGTCACTTTTCATCTCCATGTTTTTGAGGACCAGAGAAAAGGCCTATATGGCCAAGCAATAGAGAGCAACAGGAAGGACTATGCCAGGTGAGTCTGGACATGTGTCACGGGGGCTGCATCATAAAGACCTGGTGTGCTGTGTTGAGAATTTTGGTCCTTATCCTAAAAGCAGTCAGATGCCTTTTAAGGGTCTTAAAAGAGTGAAACAACACTTGATGTGTTTTTGTGGTGTTTTTGGTTTTGTTTTTATAAAAGACAAAGTGCAAAGAATGGAATTCAGTGAGACAGGAAGAGATATAGAGGAGTATTTAAGAGGCCAAGGCAATAGTCAGGACCGTATCATGGTCTGGACAAGCATGGTGACAGTAAAGGTAGGAGAACTGGACAGAACTTAGGAATTATTTAGATAGGGTTCGTGATGGAGAAAGAGGGATCTAGGATGATTCCAAAGTTCCCACAATTAGCAACAGAGGTGCCTGAGAGAACACAAGAAGAGAGTATGTTCCATAGGAGTGAGAGTGAGGGCTAATTTAGATTTCCTCACCTACTGACTCTGACACCTGCCTGGGGAATTCTAACTGCTGTGGTTATACGGACAGGTAACTGTTGCCATGGGAGATAACTCTGTAATTAGCTACACTATACATACATATTATCCAACTTCAGCTGGGTCTCCAGGCTCTTTGCAACTATTCTTACCAATTTCAAAGTAAATCCGTTTCTATTCCTCATATTGACTTTAAAAAACATTTGCATTCTTTCTATACCTGTACTCCTATCTTTCCTCCTCGGTTTTAGCAAACTACCTTGCCTCTTAATTTACTTTAAAAATACAGAGGCCAAGGGTGCCTGGGTGGCTCAGCTGGTTAAGCATCTGCCTTTGGGTCAGGTTTTGATCCTGGGATCCTGGGACCAAGGTCCAAGTCTGGATCTCTGCTTAGCCGGGAGTCTGTTTCTCCCTTTTCCTCTGCCCCCCCCCATTCATTTTCTCTCTCTCTCTCTCTCTCAAATAAATAAAAGCTATTTAAACATTTTTTTTAAAAATATAAGGCCAAATGATGTGATTTTCCTCAAATTCTCTCACCTCCACTTCAAAATGTCTCTGAATCTTTTTTTTTTTAAGATTTTATTTATTTATTTATTTATTTGACAGATAGAGATCACAAGTAGGCAGAGAAGGTTGGGGGTGGAAACAGGCTCCCCACTGAGCAGAGAGCCTGTGGTGCTCAATCCCAGGACTCTGAGATCATGACCTGAGCTGAAGGCAGAGGCTTAACCCACTGAGCCACCCAGGGGCCCCAAAATGTCTCTGAATCTTAAGTTGTTCTCTTTTCTTTCTTCTCTCAGTGGGAGAAGCATCCCTGTTCCCTTTCCAAGTTAACTTCCCCATGTGTATTCCTGATACCACCCCATTCCACCTTTTCTGAAACATTGTTTTTTAAAAATTTTGTTTATTTATTTGAAAGAGAGAGAGAGAAGGAGCGGGGGAGGGGCAGAGGGAGAAGCAGACTCTCCCCACTGTACAGGAAGTCTGATGCAAGGCTCTGTCTGAGAACCCCAGGATCATGACCTGAGCGAAGGCATATACTTAACTGGTTGAGCCACCTTGGCACCCCTAGAACATTGTTTCACAGACTATCCCCAATTTCATGTTAAAGAAAATAACTTTTTTTTTCCAAGCCCATTATTTATATTCTCAATGCAGAAAATTTGGAAGAACAGAATGGAACTAAGATGAATATAAAAATCACCTACAATCTCATAGAGTGAACTATTTTTTTTATTTCTAATTTTTTAAAATTTCTCTTTGTACTAGTCCCCTTCCCTTTTTTTTTTTTTTAAAGATTTTTTGTTTGTTTGTTTGTTTTTTGGACAGAGATCACAAGTAGGCAGAGAGGCAGACAGAAAGAGAGAGAGGATGAAGCAGGCTCCCCACGGAGCAGAGAGCCCAAAGTGTGGCTTGATCCCAGGGCCCTGGGATCATGACCTGAGCTGAAGGCAGAGGCTTTAACCCACTGAGCCACCCAGGTGCCTCTAATTCCCTTTCCTTAATCTGGAAACATGTTCAAGTCTTCTCTTGAGCCCTAACCCTAACTATTAAAAAAAAAAAAATCCTCTCAATCTTGCTTCCCTTTCAAAAACTTCTGTGAAATCTTTCATAGCCATCTACTCTTCAGTGCTATTGGAGGAGTTTTAGGATGCCTCTTGAGTGAAAAATTTGCCTCAGGTTGGGGGACTGAGCCAAGAAAATGTGCAAGACATAGATGGAAGTCATGCGATTATCTAAACCTATACCTGTATATGTTGGACATGCCCCTATTGATTCACTGTCCCAGCTGGTTCCTGTTGTATCTTGGATTTTGCCTCATGTCTGGTTGTATATTTCCCCGACCACCCTGCCATATCCTCAGTCCCTTTGTCCAGACCTATCCATTTCATGGCTTCATTTATCATTCCATATGGATGACTTTGAGTTGGTATCAATAACCAAGACCTCTCACTGATAGTCAGAATAACATTTTCAACTGCCTTCTAGTCACCTCAATTTGAATATCACACCAGGAAATTCAATACATCCAAAACTAACACTATTCTATTATCTGCCAAACTTATTTCACCTCTTGTGTTTCCTATTTCAGTTAGTGGTATTATTATTTTATTCAGCCAAATTAGACAGTGAGTCATTTTTGACTCTTTACTTTCCCGAATTCAACATCAAATTCTATTGACTTAATATCACATTAACTATTTGCTTTTGTCAGGCACATTGCTAAGTACATTAAGTGCACTCTCCCAATCTTTCACTATATTCTGCATTATTCTTATAAATGAGAAAACAGAAACTTGGATGTTTAGAGCTCAGTGATAAAGTCACTATTTGAACTCAAGCCTCTTTATTTCCAAATGTATTGAGTGTCTTGATGACTTTTCGATTTGTTCTTCTTTCTTTTTCTACAGCTATAGCCCCAGCTCAGATCATCACAGAAGTTCTGCTAGCCAATTCCCAATTAGTCAAATCACATCATTAATAATGCTCTTCAGTCCTCTTACACACTTGTCACTGGAAACTAGTAGGAGATTGCCTGAAAGGTTGAACATTCCTCGTCCCATCAATTTAATGGCATGTTTGCCAAGAAAGAGTTGTATTTTGTTCTCAAGCTAGTAAATGCAGTTGTACTTTTTATTATGTTATAATATTTAATTAAATACTGTGTAAACTAATGAGATATGAGTGTGAAAGAGAGCTCTTCCTATGATAACTGAGTTGAATGCTTTGGAAAGACAAGATGAAAGTGAGTGGCTGAAAATATTATAATCCACATAAGTTTGGAGAAGGTGAACCAAAAATGATTGGGGAAAACTCTCATAAAAATCTCTTGATGGACGAATGGATAAAGAAGATGTGGTCCATATACACTATGGAGTTTTATGCCTCCATCAGAAAGGATGAATACCCAACTTTTGTAGCAACATGGATGGGACTGGAAGAGATTATGCTGAGTGAAATAAGTCAAGCAGAGAGAGTCAAGTATCATATGGTTTCACTTATCTGTGGAGCATAACAAATAACATGGAGGACATGGCGAGATGAAGAGGAGAAGGGAGTTGAGGGAAATTGGAAGGGGAGGTGAACCATGAGAGACTATGGACTCTGAAAAACAACCTGAGGGGTTTGAAGTGGCAGGGGGGTGGGAGGTTGGGGTACCAGGTGGTGGGTATTAGAGAGGGCACGGATTGCATGGGACACTGGGTGTGGTGCAAAAATAATGAATACTGTTATACTGAAAATAAATAAAAAGTAAATAAATAAAAAAAAGAAAAAAAGAATAGCATCATTGTAAAGCAAAAAAAAAAAAAATCTCTCGAAGATTCTGCACTCTGTTTGCCTTTTGCTGCAATTTAAGGAAACATATATGTCCTATGCCATGTCCTCCATGTTATTTGTTATGCTCCACAGATAAGTGAAACCATATGATACTTGACTCTCTCTGCTTGACTTATTTCACTCAGCATAATCTCTTCCAGTCCCATCCATGTTGAAACAAAAGTTGGGTATTCATCCTTTCTGATGGAGGCATAATACTCCATAATGTATATGGACCACATCTTCCTTATCCATTCGTCCATCAAGAGATTTTTAGGTGTGGTTCATGCAAGAAAAATAATACAAAACTCCAACTAGCAGACCTGTACTCAAAGAAGGCACCTTAGGACACTATTATATAATTGCTGGATGAAGATACTCATATGCATCTTAAGTTAAAACATTATATCCAAGGTAAATATCTTTTTTGTTGTTGTTCTCTGATTTGATAAGTTTTGCAAATGACTGACCACATTGGGTCCCTGATTTCACTGAATGAGACACCTTCCGTGTTATCTCCTATTGTCTTCCAAACAGTAATAGTACCTTTATTCTGACCCCTGCCCCAGTATTCAGGCTGATTTCTGCATTCATTCAACACATACATTTTAAGAACCTACTAGCTGTCAGAATTCCCTTCTTAAAACTCAGATCTAAGCTTCTCTCCTCTGCCCACAATCACTCAGTGATTTTCCGTTGCCTGCAGAATGGAGCTAAAAGTACTTACCAGAATGTTGAAGACCTGCTACAATCTGACTTCCACCCACCTTTTTAGCTTCCACTTCCTAACACAGCACTCCATATTCTCTAAGTGTCAGTCACCCACATTCTGGCTGTTGCCCAAACACATGACACCATTCAACATTCTTTCAGAGAGAGCCTGAACTCTATATTTTGTATCTCTCTTAATTTTACTCATTATTGAAAATAGTAATTTATAGTGGGAAATATATTGTTCCTAGAAATTCTGCAATACAGAAAATGCTAAATGTGTCTGAATAAATTTTACTGAATGAATTTTAAGTTGTAAAGAGTACTGTACAATACATAGCCTGTGGATGGAGTCATTAACTTGTCTTTAATAATCAAAAGTTTAAATGTGTCTATTCTTGATAATTTAGTAAAATTTAAAAATCTACATAAAAATGATAACTTGACTGTCCTTATCCAGTTGTCTAAACAGGAAGAATACCTAGTTCCAGGATGACAAATATGAGTGGATTATTATGTCACTCTTGTCCTTAGTTGTCTGTTTCTCTCATTCACATTTTTTCCCTGGAAGTCTTATATCTGTGGGAGGTCTTAGCTGCTACTATAGCAAGAACTCCTGAAATGCTCATCTCAGCCAGAGAACCTGTCAATTCCACGCCTCTTTGTAATTGGTTTTGTGTATTTTCACTCGGTAAAAAACTATCCGTCATATCAGAGTTTAAAATGGAATTTTCCAGGGGCGCCTGGGTGGCTCAGTGGGTTAAGCCACTGCCTTCGGCTCAGGTCATGATCTCAGGGTCCTGGGATCGAGCCCCGCATCGGGCTCTCTGCTCAACATGGAGCCTGTTTCCTCCTCTCTCTCTGTCTGCCTCTCTGCCTGCTTGTGATCTCTCTGTCAAATTAAAAAAAAAAAATCCTAATAAATAAATAAATAAATAAATAAAATGGAATTTTCCCAGCAAACCCCCTTTCCTCTGACTTCTGAGACCACCACCTCAAGGTTTTGGAGTTATCCACAGATCTTGGGGATCTGTTTTATTCTGTGATCTTCCTTAGGCCACTACTAGTTGCCAATTATTTCTTTCCATAAAGATTGAATTTGTAAGGGTATTGAAAACTATAGGAGTACTTGTGCTTTTACAGGCAAACTTCTTGAAATAGTTTTCCATACTCACTATATTCACACTGTTATCTCCTGTTTACTTTTCAACCCAGTGTAATATGGCTTTTGTCCCCAAAATTTTACTGAAGCTATTCTTATCAAAGAACGAATTACTGCCTTGGTGCTAAATTTAATTGACATTGTCTCAGTTGTCAACCTAACTTTTTATAGACTGATATTTAGACCACCCTTTCTACTGGAAATGAATTCTCCCCTCTGCTTCTGTGATACCTTTCTATCATTCGAACTGCTTTGTTGTACTATTCTTTTTAGGCTTCTTTCTTCTCCCCTTTAAAAAAAAAATGTGTCCATTCTTCAGAGTTCCGAATCTTCTTGTCTCCTCCCTCTACACACTCCTCTAAGCAATCTCATCAGTTTCCCTGGCTTTAATTACCACCTCTTCCTATGGCCACCAGTTTTGTGTATCCAGCTCTGTAATTCACCTGAGCTCTCATGATGTGCATATATAACTATGTCCAGGTGTGTCCTCTTCAATATTGCATAAGCACGTTGACTTTAACCTGCCCAAAGCTGATTTTACCGAAGGGCAAGAATACTCTACTTATTCGCTTTTCTTAGTGAATGATACCTTTCAGTATCTATTTGCTCAAACCATCAACCTTAAAATATTTATCAATCTTAATTTCTTTTTTATTCCATATTCTCTAATCAATATCAAGTCAACTCTACTTTTGTAATATTTCATAAATCCATCCACTTTCTCTATCCTTTCTGCACTGCATGGTTCAACCCATGATGATATCTCTCACAGATATCTGCAACTGTGTTCTAAATGAACTCCTTTCCTGCATGCTGGCCCATCTCCAGTCAGTTTTCCAGGCTGCAGCAAGCTTCCTCTTTCTAAACACACACATTTAACCACATCCCTTGCCAACTTTCCTATCAATGTCCCCATGCTACCCTCAGTATTAATTCTAATCTCTTTCACATGGCTTAAGGGTTCTTTGTGGTCAACCCCATTTTCCCCTCAGCCCCAACTTTGCCACTCTTTCACACTCTGTGGTGCTTCTTTAAATTCCCAAACTGTATCAATTCTCTACCTGTTGACCTTGGCCTTGCCATGAATCTCCTCCTCTCTGATCAGGATATTCTCTCTGCTTATGACTTCTGCACCCTCTCTCTGCAGTTTATTCATTCAACATACTATTAAACACACACTGTGCACCAGGAATTGCTTTGGTTCTAAGACCACAGTAGGAAGCAAAAAGATATGTTGTGGTGAACTCCTGAGGCTCAGAGTCTACTGGATAGACACAGACAAGCCAATTTAGGCTATTGCAGGCCTTCATGATGAGGGGCGGACACTGGGAGTCCAAGGACCCAGATGAAGACATCTTACTCAGGCTGGAATCAGAAGGCTTCCTAGGGCAGTCTTATTTAGAGGATTAGACGTAGGAGAAGTAGAAAGGTAAGAAGCCAGGGAGTTTAAGAAAGATCTCAAAATGTAAAGTTCTTACCTTTTCTTCCTTCTCTTTTTCCTTCGCACTCTTCTTAACTCTTGTCTTCCAAATCCAACTCCCTCTATTCCTAAAACTCTTTGGCTGGTTCCTATGTACTCCTGGAAGTTCACTATTATTTTCCATCATTGGTGGTATCCGTTTTCACAGAAGCACTTCCAGGCCTTCAGCAAACCCACCAGCTTTTTTTCTTCAAGTCTCTCCTCAAGGTGAAAGCCTCATTCCATACAGCAGCCATGTCATCCATCTCTTGGACAAAAGCTATCAGCTAACTTGTAGCTAAGTAGGGTCAGGCCCAGATATTCTTCTTCTTGTCCTTCTGCTGTAATCTTTCCGATTGTCCTCTTTTCTGTTCATACTTTCCAGTAGTCCACAATGTCAAATTGTCTGTGAGAAATAGAAAACCCATAATTATCTTATAAAATAATACAGCACAGATCTAGTTTAAGAAGCCTTTCCTCATAGCTTGGAGTTTCCTGTCAGG
Organism: Mustela putorius furo; assembly: GCF_011764305.1. Taxonomy (NCBI): domain Eukaryota; kingdom Metazoa; phylum Chordata; class Mammalia; order Carnivora; family Mustelidae; genus Mustela; species Mustela putorius. Next base: position 22,233,240 of record NW_025422368.1, on the reverse strand, counting down.
CCTTATTCTCACCAGTATAGGGCGGTGGTAAGTTTTCTCCTGAGCTTTATTCTAGGCCATGACAAGACCTTTCACATACAGCAAAAGTGAACGATCAGCTAATATCACCCCACAGATCTCTCAACTTCTTAAAGGGGTGTATCATCCTAAAATCCATTAGTTCATTTAGGGCTTATTATTTTACATAGTCCTCCCATTCAGGCAGTGGTCTCCATTTTAAAAGGCTTTAATAAGAAGAGAAATATTCTAGGATTAATTTTTTTTAATTTTTTATTTTTTATAAACATATATTTTTATCCCCAGGGGTACAGGTCTGTGAATCACCAGGTTTACACACTTCACAGCACTCACCAAAGCACATACCCTCCCCAATGTCCATAATCCCACCACCCTCTCCCAACCTCCCTCCCCCCAGCAACCCTCAGTTTGTTTTGTGAGATTAAGAGTCACTTATGGTTTGTCTCCCTCCCAATCCCATCTGGTTTCATTGATTCTTCTTCTACCACCTCCCATCCTCTGCTGGGGCAGAAAGGAGGGCAGCCTTACCTATTCTTGGTTGATGGCTGCAGGGAACTCTGCCTTGCATCAACACTGTCATTATTTCTTCACTGACTACAGACTGAAGATTTGGCAACAATGCTGGTGGCTATATATAGAAGGAAGCTAATTACTTCATTTCATTCTTTTGTTGGAATATTTTCCTACCCACTTGCAAATAATCTTCCCTTTCCTTTAACAGCTCTCCTCTGAAGAGACCAACAATAGCACATTCATCAGAAGCCAAGTTGGAGCCCAGGAATAGACAACGGAAGCCAGGGCCCAGGGGCCCACATTAGAGGTCAGTGTCCACCAGCTCCTAAGTAATTGGCCTTACAGTGTCTCCAAAAGGAGCTCTTAGAAGAAACAGATGGAAACTTCTCCTGAATTCCTTATATGTTTGAAATAGGTAGGTAGATGACAGATAGATAGGTGAGAGATGATGATAGATGATAGATAGACAGATAGGTGATTGTTTCACCCATAAATGCTGTCATATTTCTATAACAATGGCTTCAATTCAGGGCTTTTAAGAGTCAGTGTTAGCCATTCTTTTGGGGACTCTATGAGCAATCATTTTCTTGGTCTGAACAAAAAAAGACTCAGAAAACAAGGTTCCCTTTTTCAAATTTTGTTGTGAGAAAAAAAAAAAAAAGACAGCACCTGAGCACCTTAGTCAGGGGCACCTTTGTGATGACATTGGAGACAGGGCGCTATGTGCATCTTATGAGCTGTAACATTTATAGCACTTTAATCAATTCTGGTTTCACAGAGAAATTAACCAGTCAATAAGGACAAATCATGGAAAGGGCAGTTTTTATTTTTTTTTTAAAAAGATTTTATTTATTTATTTGACAGAGAGAGAGAGATCACAAGTAGGCAGAGAGGCAGGCAGAGAGAGAAGGGGAAGCAGGCTCTCTGCTCAGCAGGGATGCTGAGGCAGATACGGGGCTCGATCCCAGGACCCTGAGATCATGACCCAAGCCGAAGGCAGTGGCTTAATCCACTAAGCCACCCAGGTGCCCCGGAAAGGGCAGTTTATAAACTAAAACACAGATACTTTTACATACCATCTGGCAACTCTTGATAATACAAAAATGGGTGAAGACTTCAACAAAGGCCCCTCCATTCTGACAGAGATTCTGTGCTTATTGTTCTTTAACATTTCCAGTATCCATTTGGAAATTTAAGAACAGAGTTACTGTATATGACACCTGATCAGAGGAGTAAGTTGGGGTGAATAGCACCAACTATGCATAGAATTTTTAAATGAAGCCATTAAAAAGTGATATATATCATATGATCTCCCTGATATGAGGAAGTGGTGATGCAACATGGGGGCTTAAGTGGGTACGAAAAGAATAAATGAAAGAAGATGGGATTGGGAGGGAGACAAACCATAAGTGACTCTTAATCTCACAAAACAAACTGAGGGTTGTTGGGGGGAGGGGGTTTGGGAGAAGGGGGTGGTATTATGGACATTGGGGAGGGTATGTGTTTTGGTGAGTGCTGTGAAGTGTGTAAACCTGGTGATTCACAGACCTGTACCCCTGGGGATAAAAATATATGTTTATAAAAAATAAAAAATTATATTAAAAAAAGTGATATATATGTATATAACTACATGAAAAAGCAGGTTATAGAATAGAATATATCACCCCACTTTTGCAAAAGAAATAAATGTAAATATACAGAAATGCAAACACGTGCCACCTGTCATTCTATCTTCTTTCTATATATCTACCTACCTAGTATGTAACTATCTAACTATTCAGGGAAATAATTAAAAGAATAAACTCTACAATGTTGACTACAGTTATTTTCAGCTCATAAGTTATTTTGTTTTGTTTTGTTTATGGAGGGACTTGGCTTTTTCCTTCTTCTGATAAAAGTGTACTGACTTCACTCTGTGTGTGTGTGTGAGAGAGAGAGAGAGAGAGGGAGAGAGAGAGACATAGTTATTTTTTTAATTTTTTTTAAGATTTTATTTATATATTTGACAGGTAGAGATCACAAGGAGGGAGAGAGGCAGACAGAGAGAGAGAGAGGAGGAGGAAGCAGGCTCCCTGCTGAGCAGAGAGCCTGATGTGGGGCTCGATCCCAGGACCCTGAGATCACGATCTGGGCCCAAGGCAGAGGTTCAATCCACTGAGCCACCCAGACACCCCTGAGACATAGTTTTTTTTTTTTTAATAAGAAAAAAATTAAAACCCTAAATAGTGGGTTGAGACTTAAGTAATAACAACTAATAATTGTTATTTTAAAGATGACAAATATTTGTGAACTGGAAATCTGAAATAGTGTTTAAAACCATCGGGGCAGTTAAAAAGAAAGTCTTAAACAGGCTGAGGACAAAGTATTGTTCACTGTTTGATTTGGCCAGTTTTTCAGCTGCAGTAACTATGACTTTACGACAACATTTTCACAAACCAGAAATAGATATTAAAGTGAATGATCACTTTAGAAATGTCGTTATAGAGTAATCCCACCTCTGATATTGATCGTATTTAACAGTCCCATTCAGAAGAGTAATATTGTAGTCCCTTTACTGTCAGTGATTTATTACTACAATGTTCAAAGAGATACAGTGTATGAAGGAATTATGCAATTGGGACTCTACATTAGTTTTATTACAAAAATGAAGAAAAAGAAACATGTTTAGGTATGGTTTCTATTCCCTGACTTTTTCCTTTGGAAGAATTACATTCTGTTAATTCTTGAGACAAGAGGCTGAGGCTAATATTTAGCAACGTATATTAGACTATCTATCAGGCATTGTACTGGTACATTTAACATTTACACCAATTCTCTAAGGTATGTATTTGCCCTTTAAGACACTGAGGCTCAGAGAAATTTCCCAATTTCTCTGTGATCACATAGCTAGTAAGGTGGTGGTACCAGAATTCATATTCGAGTCTTTCTGACCCCAAACACTTTGCTTTTTCCTGTTAGACCAGGGTTATAATGTTCCATGGTGGTGGATTGTATTATTTTTCAAAATTACTCAATCTCCCCTTTTTTTATAAGATTATACATCCTGCCCCATTGCCTATGGGCAAGGCTGTGTGACATGATTTGGTCACTGGCATGTGAACAGATGTGATGAACACTACATCCTTTAAGAGCCATCATGATATTTTGTCATTTTTTCCCCTCTGACATGTGAATGTCCCAAATAGGGAAGCTCCTTCAATATGGGTCCCAGAATGTTGAAATCATGTGGAGCAAAGCTGAGCAGAGTCTCTCAGCAGCTGCCAACACAAAGCTACCAAAATGTGGACAAGTATGCCTTCATTTTTTATTGCTACATTATAAATTAACACAAGCTCAGCAGCTTAAAACTACAAATTTATTTATCTCACAGTTTCTGTAGGTCAGATATATGGGCGTGACCCTATTGGATAATCAGCTCAGGGTCCCGCACTGGGCTGGTATCAGAGTGTGAGCTGCTGTTCTCATTTGGGATTTGGAGCTCCCTTCTGAGCTCACTGGTCGCTGGCAGAATTTCTTTTCCTGTGGTTGTAGGACCCATTTTCTTGTTGGCTGTCGGCTACTGGTCACTGTCAGTTCTTAGTGGCTGTTCTTAGATCTTTTCAGTGTGGCTCTTCCATATTCCAACCAACGTTCACAGTGAATCTCCCTCCTGGCAAATCTCTGAAAAGCAGCTGGAGATAACTGTCTGCTTTTAAAGGGCACAGCTTCACTCAGATAATCTCCTTATCTTAAAGTCAACTGATTAATAAACTTAATTACATCTGCAAAATCCCTTTGCCACATAACATAACATAATCACGTGAATAACACCAAGGTAACACCATCCAGGCCTTCTTAGAATTCTGCAGACTACAAAGAGATAATTGTATTGTATTGTAAGCCATAGAGATTTGGGGAGATTGATTTTTGTTTTGTTTTGTTTTTTACTGCAGCAAACTTACTAATGCAACTAGTTACCTGAACTTGCATGTCTGTGCATATAGAAAAGGGTAGAAATCATAAGGGGCAGGCAGGTGAACAAATTTTTACAAAGTGAACACCCCGGTACAACCAGCATCCAGATTAAACAAACAAAAACAAGTAGACAAAAATCAGAAAATTATTAACAACACAGAAACCCCTTTCCAGTCATTTCCCATATCCTAAATAACCACTATCCTATCTTCTAACACCATAGGTTTTTTTTACCTGCTTTTGGAATCTTATGAATGGAATCTGGCTTCTTCCTAATACTAGGTCTAGGAGTTTTATTTCTTCTGTTGTTTGCAATTTTAGTTTCCTCCCTGTATAATATTCCATTACATAGATATTCCACAGTTTGTTTTTCCCTCCTGCAGTTGTTGATAGACATTCGGTTCGTCTCCAGTTTTTAGCTATGGCAACTAATGCTCCTCAAACCGTTTTTTACAAAGCTTCTCTCCTTACCTCTCCCTTTCTCTCTTTCTTCTTTCCTCCCTCTTCTCCTCCCACCCGGCTTCTCTCTCTCTCTATCAATCTCTCCTTTGGACGCCTTCATATTTTAGATACAAACTTCCCTCTCCCTCCCGTTCGGTTAATGTTAATTTTCAAAATTCATTTTTAAGAAACCCTCTCTGAAAGATAATTGGAAAGCCACAATGAGTGGATTTAGACCACGTGAGTAAGGAGCTAAAGGAGGGGAAATGTTAATTTTCAAAATTCATTTTTAAGAAACCCTCTCTGAAAGATAATTGGAAAGCCACAATGAGTGGATTTAGACCACGTGAGTAAGGAGCTAAAGGAGGGGAAAAGAAAAAAAAAAAAGGAGGGGAAAAGAAAAGATATGATTTCCTACCCTGGGTTTATCTCAGGGCAGAAGTTGCTTAGGTGAGACCAAGATAATTTCAGCCATCACTCTGAGGAGAGCTATACAGTGTAGTAGGAAACAGCATAGACCTGAGGCACCATTTAAAGATCTGAATCTGGTTCCTTTTTCTAGTTAGGTAACTTGGCAATTCACTACTTCTCTGAGTTTCATTTCTGTCACCTGTCATGGGGACAATGAGACTTTTCCCTTGGGATGTTTCAGCTCTTTCCCATACTTCTACCACTTATACAAAGAACAAAAGCACATTTTGCCCCAGCCCCACTCTACCATCTGTTCCTTGTCCTTCTCTGCCCTGTTTTTGCCCCCCAGAAGACAGGCCTCTATTGACTGCATCCGTCACCTGGCTCTGTTACTATTTTGCTTCCAACTAGGTTCAGCCAATGGGAGTCACTGGCAAGAGATTGGAAGGAGGGAAGAGAAAGAGGCTGGGTTATTGCCTTGCACACACACTGCTCCCTCCCTGCCTTACTGCTTTTCTACAGTAGCTGCTTTCCTCTCAACCACAGCTCTAGCTACCATCTGGCTCCAGTGACAACTCTGTCCTTGCAGTTTAAGCCTGTAGCTGATCGTGACTTCCCACTCAGTGATGCTCCACCAGCTTTGGTTTCTTAACCCAGTGCATGCCTCTGTGAATGGTTCCTTTACTATACTCTTTTCAGGCTTAAGTCCTTTGAGTGGATCAACCTTTCTTAAGCTGTCCCTGATAGTAGAGAAGGGAGCCCAGTCAGATTGCTGAGCATATGGGAGTATAGGAAACAGTTATTAGAAGCTGCAGGCCAAAGAAAATAAGGAACTTAAAGAACTGGGGAGATGGGATAGAGCAATGAAGGGTCATAGTGTCCCATGAGCCATTTCCATGGTCTCTGCTAAGTACTTTCCACATGTGGCATTTAAACTTCACAGTACCCCATGAGTTAATATGACAACTACCCAATTTTAGAGGTGAGGAAACTATGACTTAGGGTAGTTAAGTAATTTCTTTCTTGAGATCATTCTTTAGTAACTGGCAGAACTAAGATTCGAATCCAAGACTTTGGCCTCCCAAACCCATGCTCTTACTTACATAATTTCAAGACTTAGTATTGTGGCATGGTTGGTTATCTTGAAGAGATAGATATGGGATAGATGTTTTGGAGCTATTAAGAAAAGGCATCTGAGTGTTGATGAGTCCAGAATTAAAAGGTTGCAATGAAGGCACTGGCATTTCTTCTCTGTGTTATGTCCTTCTTTCCCAGCTTTGGCAACTGACCCCAAAATAAATCCAACCTCTTTTGCTTGTCCTTTATGGTTCTCCACAATCATACAGCTTCTCCCATCCTGGAGTTCTCTCACCAGTCACACACTCACCTTGCTTTAATCAAATGGACTATTCTTCATGGTTCTCTTCTTTCTTCATGAAGTTGCCTTCCCTCCTTTTTTCTCCTTCGAAATCCTCTTGAGTCTTTTTGGCCCACCTAAAAGCTACTTCCTCCAGATCAATGACATTATCACACCAACCACAAGTCACCACCTCTCCCTCCTCTGAACATTAGCAGCTTTGTTTATACTGCTTTCTCTGTACCTGTCATATGCTGCTTGGAATTTTAGCTGAATGTTTTAATCCCTTGTCTTTCCTAATTGACATTGAGAATTTAGAGTATGGGGAATGCTAAGATGAGTAAAACAGACCACCTACCCCTAAAGAGATAAGAACACAAAGAACTCTAAATACTAGTGCTTTTGTGTATTTTGGCATTTTACTTTAGACAAATGGTAAGTGCTTGGGACATGTAACAGAGTGTATGTTCATATAAAATTGAGGAGATAGCTTTTTGGGAAAAAATGATGTTTGGTATGTACCTGGAAGTCTGAGTGGGCTATCAGCTGTCATAATTTGAGGAGGGCATTTTATTAAGAGGAAGCAGCATGAGATGGCTTTAAGAATATTGTTTCCGTTGTGCACCCCAGTATCCATGATGATTAATGAAACTAATAATAGCAGCAATTGTTTATCGAATGCTTGAGTCATCCCAGACATTTTGTTAAACACTGTTTGTATGTTATCTCATTTAATTAAGACCTTCTCCATTTTATAGACAAGAAAATCAAGGCTTAAACAGATTTTTCCAAAGTGACCTAGTTAATCAGTGTCAGAGCTGACTTCTAATGAGGAAATATGGGGCCACATCGCCTTTTTACTTACAACTTGACATAATGCATAATTCTTTATGCATTTACCACTAACATTCCAGAGAAAATCCAAAACCTTAAAGAGCCAGATGGAACCAACATACTCCTCACATAATATTTATAAATTGATCAGTTTTAAGAAATCTAGTTATTTACAATGTATCTCTAAGAGCTCTTTTTAAAGATGGCATTTCAAAATAATATTCCATTTATCTTCTGTTGGGGTATTAAAATTGTGGCTCTTTAATCTGAGGTATAAAACAAATTCCAAGATCTCTTTGAGTGATGATACAGTTCTTCTTTTGAAATATTTTCTAAAAATAAAATATTGTCCCATAGTAATTATGTTGGTTCCCATTCAAACTATTTAAATTCAAAACATTTAGTGAGTTTAAAAAAAATGGCCTCTGATATTTTTATCAGGATAAAAAATGTGACAATGCCTCTCAATCTACAATGAAATTAAATTCCAAGATATGAAACTGCCATGCATTATAACATATGGGTGAAATTTGCCCCAAACAATGAGCTTCCATTTTCCAGATGCTCAGATGCTCAAGTAATGACATAAACACTGTGGGGTTTCCTGGGTGCAAGTTATAGACTAGTACAGACTGAAAAGGAACTGTCAGTATATTTTTATTTTTTCTTAATTCATACAATGTTTTTTCCCTTGGTTGCTATAAAATGTTTCTGTGCCCTGTGAGGGAAGAGTAATGAATTTTCATATTAACAAAATATGACTTGTGCATCAGGATATTGACAATTATGTGGCTTACATTCTTGACCTCCAGGATGAATTAAAGAGGAAAGTCACCATATTACACTATGTTATTATATGCAAAAGAACATTGAGGTAAGGTCAGTTGGAGGACAGATTGCAAGCAAAGTCTTTCAAAAAGTAATAGATAGAGGGTCTTCTGTAGGTAGTTATTTTCTACTGATAGGCAAAAGGATGGTGGGTATTTTTCAGTTACAGGATTACCCACTAGAGCACTTTTTCTCAGGCCTCTCGGGGAATGCCTTGTCTTGGTAGAGTTAAACAGCTCTGGAGAACTACAGGGAAATATTAGCTTTAGTAGAAACCCCAATGTGCTAAAGATCTTGGAGGAAAAAAAAAAATCACATCTGAAAGACATAAAGTTTGGAATCGTCTGGGCTTTGGCTCAATTCAGAACTAACAGTAGCCAGAAACAAAATGGCAATGGAAAATGAAGTCTTCGCAATTTTATCAAATTGCTTTTTATGCTTGCATCTACATATGGACTTTAGGCAATTAACATTTTTCAAATTACATATTCTTGTAGAGGGCCAAACACATCTCCCAGAATGACCTCAATAGGTTACAGTTACACTTGACAGAAATTAGACCATAAAAGGGTAAAAGTTTGATCTGTTTCAACTACATTTACTCCATAGACAATACCCCTAACACCACAAACATCAGTACCTTGGCAAATATTGCATATATCACTGAACAATCCTCAGGGTGACCAAACATCCTGGTTTGTCTGGGACTGAGGAGTTTCCCCAGGACCAGGGAATTTTACTGCTACTGAAACTACTAACCTGGAGCAGTCCCAGGCAAAACTGGGTAATAGGCTACCCTATAATGAGATCAAATGTTTCACTTTCTGTTTTATATGCTAAATTCATATGAGATTTGTGCTAAGAGAAAACAGCTCTTTTATTTTTAAGCCACAAACTTCTATTTGATTTTTAAAATTCAGATTTGTTGGAAAACTTAAAATTATTGTTTCTTTTAGAAATAAAATAATGCAATAATGGGGCGTCTGGGTGCCTCATTCAGTGAAGTGTCAGACTCATGACTTAGGCTTAGGTCATGATCTCAGGTTTATGAGAGCATGCCATGCATTGGGCTGCACACTGGGTATGGAGTCTGCTTGAGATTCTCTTCCTCTCCCTCTCCCTCCCCACTCCCTCTCTTAAAAAAAAAAAAAAAAAGCAATAAAATATTACCTTGTTCCATAAACAGAAGATGTTTTTTCATAGAGCATAAGGAGTGATTTCATTACTTTAAAGGGTGTCAAATGAAAATAAAACAAATAAGCCAATAAAAAGAGCAATGATTCCTGAAAACTAATACTGTGAAGGAGAAGCAATGGTGTGATAGAAGTCAGAGCTGGTACACTGATGATGCTAGTGGTGGTTCTGATTGGGGCTCTGACCTGGGATGTGCCGAGAAGAGCTCAGAGAAGCCATAAGGCAGCCTGGTATTTGGGAATACTATATACACACACACACACACACACACACACACACACACACTAGCTACATATGTGGATCACTGAAAGGAAATGATGGGATGTGGTTGAACCTTACTGTGCCATTTGCTTGTACTGGGACCTCCTTGACAGAAGGACAGGCTGCAGTTTAAGTGGGAAGAATAGGGAGATAGAACTCTAGAAATGTCCACAAAGACCTAAATATTATCCACTTTTTGTACTTAAGAGCAGGGCATCAGGCAAATTCTGTTTATTAGATTAGAAGTTCATAATAGCTGAGTGGTTTTTAAAATACATTTTAGAAGGAACATTGCAAATCTTTGTGATTCATTCTAATTTAAAATGTAAGGTGTCCTGGTTTCATTTCTTCCTTTTGTATTGTACTAACTGTATATAAGTGGAAAATGATAAACTTGTGTCAAATGAAAGAAGCTGAATACAAAGCAAAATGGCAATTGTTGGTTTTGGTTTTTTTAGAGCATACTTTATATAAACCAAGAAAACAGAGGTAAATTAAATTTACGAAGTCTTATCAGTTTAAGTTATTTCCCAGTTGGAAAATAAATTTCTATTTTATTTTTTATTATTTTCCATTTCTCTAAAATAAAAGTGTATTATTTTTAGAGTAGAAATAGTTATCAATAAACATTCTTTTTAAAGGAAACTAAAACACTGATTACTTTTATATCTATATGGGAAATTAATAAATAAATAAGCATTTCTTGACTATTGGGTGCAAATAAAGAAAGTATGATCCACAGCCTCAAAAAATATAAAATATATCAGGAAAGACAGACCAGACCTGAAAAAAAAAGAAAACTGCAATAAACCAGTGGCCAAACTGATCCAAAAGAAAAGAGAGAGGACCCAAATTAATAAAATTATGAATGAAAAGGGAGAGATCACAACTAACACAAGGAAATAGAAACAATCATCAGAAATTATTATTTTTTAAAGATTTTATTTATTTGACAGAGATCACAAGTAGGCAGAGAGGCAGGCAGAGAGACAGGAAGAGAGTGAGGGGGAGAAGCAGCCCCCTGCTGAGCAGAGAGCCCAACGCGGGGCTCTATTCCAGGACCCTGAGATCATGACCTGAGCCAAAGGCAGAGGCTTAATCCACTGAGCCACCCAGGCGCCCCAATCATCAGAAATTATTATCAACAGTTATATGCCAATAAGTTAAGCAACATAGACGAAATGGATCCATTCCTGGAAACCTATAAACTTCCAAAATGGAATCAGGAAAAAATTGACAACTGAATAGACCAATATCTAGTAACGAGACTGAAGCAGTGATCAAAAGCCTCCCAAAAAACAAGAGCCCAGGACCTGGTAGATTCCCTGGAGAATTCTACCAAACATTCAAAGAAGAAATAAGACCTATTCTCCTGAATCTGTTTCAAAAAAAAAAAAAAAAAAAAAGGAAAGAAAAGAAAAGAAACAGAAGGAAAACTTTCAGACTATTTTTATGAAGCCAGCATTTCCCTGATCCCCAAACCAGGCAAAGACCCCACCAAAACGGAGAATTTCAGACCAGTATTCCTGATGAATATGGATGCCAAGATTCTCAACAAGAACCTAGCTAATAGGATCCAACAGTACATTAGAAAGATTATCCACCATGACCAGGTGGGATTTATCCATGGGATGCAAGGGTGGTTCAGCATTCGCAAATCAATCAAAGTGATAAAACAAATCAATAAAAGAAGAGAGAAGAACCACATGGTCCTCTCAATTGATGCAGAAAAAGCATTTGACAATATGCAACATCCGTTCCTGATTAAAACACTTCAAAGTATAGGGATAGAGGGAACTTTCCTCAACTTCATAAAATCTATCTATAAAAACCCACAGAGAATATCATTCTCAATGAGGGAAAGCTGGCAACCTTCCCCTTGAGATCAGAACGCAAGTATGTCCACTCTTGCCACTGTTGCTCAGTATAGTACTAGAAGTGCTAGCAACAGCAATCAGACAACAAAAAGAAATAAAATGTATTCAAATTGGCAAAGAAGAAGTCAAACTCTCTCTCTTCACAGATCAATCACATGATACTTTATATGGGAAACCCAAAAGACTTCATCCCCGAACTACTAGAACTCATACAGCAATTCAGTAATATGGCAGGATACAAAATCAATGTACCGAAATCAGTTGCTTTCTTATACACTAACTGAAAATACAGAAAGGGAAATTAAAGAATCAATTCCATTTACTGTAGCACAAAGAACCATAAGATACCTGGGAATAAACCTAACCAAAGAGGTAAAGGACCTGTTCTCGAGAAAATACAGAACACTCATGAAAAAAATTGAAAAAACACAAAAAGGTGGAAAAGCATCCCATGCTCATGGATTGGAAGAATAAACGTTGTTAAAATGTCTATACAGCCTAGAGCAATCTATATTTTCATTGCCATCCTGATCAAAATTCCACCACCATTTTTCAAAAAGCTGGAACAAGCAATCCTAAAATTTGTATAGAACCAGAAGAGACCCCAAATTGTTAAGAAAATATTGAAAAAGAAAAACAAAACTGGGGGCATCACGTTGCCTGATTTCAAGCTTTACTACAAAGCTGTGATCATCAAGACAGCACGATACTGGCACAGAAACAGACACACAGACCAGTGGAACAGAGTAGAGAGCCCAGATATGGACCTGCAACTCTATGATCAACCAATAAAGCAGGAAAAAATATACAGTGCAAAAATGACAGTCTCTTCAATAAATGGTGCTGGGAAAATTGGACAACTGTGTACTGAAGAATGAAACTCGACCATTCTCTTACACCATACACAAAGATGAACTCAAAATGGATAAAAGACCTCAAAGTAGGCAGGAATCCATCAAAATCCTAGAGGAGAACATAGGCAGTAACCTCTTCGACATCAGTCATGGCAACGTCTTTCAAGACATGTCTCCAAAGACAAAGGAAACAAAAGCGAAAATGAACTTCTGGGACTTCACCAAGATCAAAAGTTTCTACACAGCAAAGGAAACAGTCAACAAAACAAAGAGGCAACCCACGGAATGGGAGAAGATATTTGCAAATGACACTACAGACAAAGGTCTGATATCCAAGATCTATAAAGAAGAACTCCTCAAACTGAACACACACAAAACAGATAATCACATCAAAAAATGGGCAGAAGACATGAACAGACAATTTTCTAAAGAAGACATACAAATGGCTAACAGACACACGAAAAAATATTCAGCATCATTAGCTATCAGAGAGATTAAAATCAAAACCACATTGAGATACCACCTTACACCAGTTGGAATGGCCAAAATTAACAAGACAGTGAACAACAAGTGTTGGAGAGGATGTGAAAAAAGGGGAACCCTCTTACACTGTTGGTGGGAATGCAATTTGGCACAGCAAACTTGGAAAACAGTGTGGAGATTATTTAAGAAATTTTAAAAAATAAGCCTATCCTATGACCCTGAAATTGCACTATTGGGTATTTACCCCAAAGATCTAGATGTAGTGAAAAGAAGGGCCATCTATACCCCAATGTTCATAGCAACAACAATGGCCACAGTCACCAAACTGTGGAAAGAGCCAAGATGCCCTTCAACAGATGAATGGATAAAGAAGATATGGTCCATATATACAATGGAGTATTATGCCTCCATCAGAAAGGATGATTACCCAACTTTTGTATCAGCATGGACGGGATTGGAGGAGATTAAGCTGAGTGAAGTAAGTCAAGCAGAGAGAGTCAATTATCATATGGTTTCACTTACTTTTGGATCAAAAGGAATAACACAGAAGACATTGGGAGAAGGAGAGAAGTGAGTTGGGGGAAATCGGAGAGGGAGACAAACCATGAGAGACTGAATTCTGAGGAAAAAACAGGGCTTTAGAAGTGAGCAGGGTGGGGTTTGGGTGAGCCTGGTGGTGGGTATTAAGGAGGGCACATATTGCATGGAGCATTGGGTGTGGTGCATAAACAATGAATCTTGGAACACTGAAAAAAATTAATTAAATTTTAAAAATAAAGTCATAATATTAGGTTGTAATATAAACTCCATTGTTATTCAAATTTATTCATTAAAATTTTATTAAATTTATTGAGTTCTTTCAAACATAATTTTTTTTGCTATATACTACTTACACATGTATTGAAAAAAAATCTTTGATTATTAGAATCTGCCTGCATTTTAAAGTACAAAATATATTCCAGAAAATGTCTCCTCCCTCCTGAAGTTTTATTCAAAGTGTCCCAAAACATGGTTTAATAATGGTGCTTATTAAATAATTAAATAATCCAATTTGCCCCAAACACTTATGAATGCTCACACCATCTTTAATCACTTCCATTCTTTCCATTTGTTACTCATCTCACCAATAGGCATCCGTGTTGAATCTCTCTTATGGAGTCAGTAGAAAACCAAGCCACATGGAGAAAAGAAAAGAACCACATCTGCAGAGAGTTACAAATCATTTTTGGATTCTAATCGGATTTCTTTGATTACAATTCTCATTATTTGAGTCAGTTATTTTCATCTTGAGCTGAGACAGATCACCCATAATGTGATACTTTACTCATCTGTTAAATGGAAATAAAGTGAACCACTTCCTTTACAGGAACTATAGAATGAAGGTGATGCATCTTCTTCTTGCTAACAAGAAGTACCCTCTCTTAAACAAGTCTTTGTCGGAAAATCAGACATCAAGGAAAATATAATGATTGGCCACTAAGATTTTTAAGGATAAGACAGTCTCCTTTATTCTTTTATGCATGCAAATAAATACAAATATAAAAAACAAGAGACTGTTCCCTCAATAGATCAACTGAAAATGGTTTTTTGCCTTCCCTAAAAAAATCAAGCTGGTTATTGTTACTACGGCAACAGACTGTCAGTATAAAGACTGGAGTTTTTCTGGCCTGCTTGACTACTGAACATAAGGAAATAAAACACTTTATTATTATTATTATTATTATTTTAAAATTTAAAAAATCAATGTCTTTATGTTTTTGTATGGTTGAGAAAAGAAATGTAGTAAGAAGAACTCCATTGCAAAAGGAAGTTTGGCAGGGGAACACTAAGAACATAAGCTAGGCCATGAGGCACAGAGTGTGCTATCTGTGACCTGCTAGTGGCTGGGGCGTGACCTCTTGGTTGGCCTGACTGGATTCTGAGTCCCTTCACTTGGCCTTGTTGTCCTCACTCTGGGGGGAAACACTAGGTTGGTGATAATGTGTGAATGAAAATTCATTCCCTCACCAATCAGCCAACACTTACTGAATTCATGCTATATACCAGGTACTTTTCCAGCTCCTGATACAGGGTTTGAACAAATGGACAAAATTACTGCCATCATAGACTCACATTTTTCTGGAGGAGACAGGCCAAAACCAAATCAGTAAACCCACACATAGTGTCAGATAATGATAGCTGCCTTGAAAAAAATTTAAAGCATATTAAGACAGTAATGGGAAAACTTTTGAAAGAAGAGGAAAGCAATGAAAAAGTAAAAGAAAATCCAAACATTTTAATGTGCCTGTAACTAGGCCTGACATACATAGATTGTATGTGAATGTAGTACATCAGTCATATTTTTAAAAACAAAAATAGACTGAATAGTATCCTCTATTTACCAAGTATTAGGATCATTGCTGGGAAAAGTGAGCAACAACTTAGTGCAACAGACTAAAATATCACAAGCCCTTCACATGGCTAATGGAGGCCCCCAGTTTTTTAGAACTTCAATTCTTTCAGCATCTCTATAGAGTAAATTTCCTAGTTTTCCAAATATGCGTAACTATAAAACAAAACAAAACAAAAAAACCCATCTTCGGGATATTTTAATGTAGTTTCTTACAGAGAAAAGAAAGCTTAATATTTTACTCTCTGGCTTGCAGTTTCACATAGAGAATTCTTTTATAGAATTTATGATTTGGGGAGGTAGTAATGGAAGAAAACATAAATAGGTTTGGAAAGAATTTGAACAGATTTGTGAATGGCAGAGCCATTCCTACCAACTAAGAAAAGCTTCAAGGTTTGGAATGTACGTTCTACTAAGGAGTCTATAAAATGAGGTCCAGCCATGGGACGACGAGAATCGGGAAAAGGCCCTACAGTTAGGAAAGACAACCAAGCCCTCTTTCCCTGCCGACTTGCACTGGCAGTAAATGACTGAGCTCCAATAACACTGAACCACCCAGTATGGCAATTCCTGTATTGTTATCAGATTGTATTTTTTTCTTTATTGTCTTATAAAAAGCCTGGCACTGATCTGGACAACATGTAAGCATTATATTTTTATGTTGCCATAAAGCAACTGCAGTGATTGAGGTAAATGCACTTATTGCTCTTCTGATTGTCAGCATTTGGAATGGATTATAATTGAACCATTTGCTTTCTTTCCCTGGGATGAAGATTATATTCTGCAAATGATTCTAAGGTGCTTCATAAATACTGTATGCATCAACATAGAAATGTGTGTTTCAGGGCGCCTGGGTGGCTCAGTTGGTTAAGCCTCTGACTATAAGTCTCAGCTCAGGTCAGGATCTCAGGGTGGTGGGATCAAGCTCCACTTTGGGCTCCAAGCTCAGCAGGAAGTGGGTTTGGGATTCTCTCTCTCCCTTGCCCTCTGCCCCTCCTTCACTTGTGTCTGTGTGCACGTGCTTTCTCTTGCTCCTTCTCTCTCTCAAAAAAAATAAACAAATCTTTAAAAAAGGAAATGTGTGTTTTTACAATAGTCAGGATTGAGTAAAACAGGGTGTTCACACAGAACTCTTGGGAAATCTAACTTTTAGAACCTCACAGTTACATTTCTGTTACAAACTGCTCTCTTCCTCCTCTAAAGATTTTGTGTGTATTTGTTTGGGGCTTTGGGGGAGGGGATGTTTTCCTTTAAATCCTTGTTAATCTTCAGACTACCAGGGTCATATCTTCTTGGGTTAATCTTGCTGTCCCACACTGAATTGTGTCAAGCTCCCTTGAGAATTCCATCAAGGTGAACAGTTGACAAAGAGAAACCGATAGCAGTTTTAATGAAACTTTAGCAAAAAGCTATTTATACATGAGCTTGTCGGGCTTGGGCCATGGGCTCAGCTCTCTCTTTTCCAGTCTCAATCCTCCACATACTCCCCTTAATACTCTCCACACTAGGGCATTTTTCGTCCTTTCCAATTCAGAGAATTGGCAAGGGGAGCCTCATTAGCACGAGTTCTGAGTGGTGAAACATTGTGTTTCAACCCATTTCTTCTGACGGCACGACCTGACGAGGCAGGCAGCAGTGGTCCTTTGGAAGATCCTGTCAGTCAGTTAATTAGTGGCAGAGCTCATGTGTGCACACAGGATATTAGGATATGGTCCTCACTGAAGGGTGACTTCTATTCACATTTGAAATCCTGAAAAATGGAAGCCAAAATGTTAATAAGCTAATAAGACTTTAATTTTTTTCAGATTTGGACACTGATTTTATGAAATTGCAAAATTAGCACATTCTCCCTTCCCTTTTTACACTAATTAATTTATTTTCAAATGCATAGACTGTGAAGATTGTGCAAATCACACCATCTCAGTAATGTCCTGTGCTTGCTACAGGTTTACAGCATTGATCTGCGTCTTTCAACTTCTCTTTCTTTTCCTCAATTTTCAGCCCAGCTGGGATATGGGATATGGGCTCATTTGCCTTTCATATTTATTTGTTCATGTTCCGCAACCCAGACCAAGTCTCAGCTATTTCTTTTAGTTGCCATTTAGTCCTTAGAAGAACAAGGTTCTACTTTCACTTTTGAAATACTTGTCTGCCTTCAATGCTTTATCAATGTATATTATTTTGGTCAGGTCATCTTGACATCGTATGTCCTTCCTATGTTCTTACATCCTTGCCCTTGATTCTATTTGATTTGATGTAAGTGGCAGATTCACTGTGGCCTTCCATTTGAACCAAAAGATTGCTTTTATTCACATGCATGTGTGTGTGTGTAAGTTTGTGGTGAAGACTAGGGTGAAGAGGAGAGTAATTAAGGTCTTCTTGGGCCTGTGGTACCAGTAGCTTCTCTTAATCCAAGGAAGGATCTGAAATACACCATTAACACCTTTGCTCTTACACCCTTGAAGGACTCTCAAATCAAATCTCCTAGAGATTTCCCAGAAAACAGACAAGTTCCCTAGAAATTGCTATACAGACCAGCTTGGATTTCCTCTCCAAATCCAGGCAGTCTTGGGGCTATGAGGCAAATAAAAGCAGAGATTTCTGAAAATAGAAATTTGCTTTGGTAAAGACCCAAAACTCTCCAGACTAATGTATTTTCTCTTTTGATCAGGCTGGTAAAAATGGTTAATCTTGGAGCATGTTCCATGTGGGGAAGAGAAATATAATGGGCAAAGAGAGGAATTATATAGATGTTCACATGTTATTGACTGAAAAGGTTTGGGGGTAAGCAGGTCAAGATCTCTCTTTTCATTGAGAGCACACTGAAAGTAAATGATCTGTACACGGTAGGCACTCAGAAAACATTTAATTTAAAAATATCTAATATTTATTGCTTATCAAAAAACTTTGGGTAGGAATTAAAAAATAAATAAGCTAAAATATTTTGAAGTAGCTTCCAGAGCTCTATAAGCAACAATCAGGTAGAGAGACGGACTAACCAGCCAGTGCTTAGCAAGCTGCGAGAAAGAGCAGGAATGAGGCACACGGGATGATCCTGCTTAGCGTACTCTTCTGGGGCCTCTTCCTGGCCAGTGCACTGGCATCTCCACTGTTCCACCCTAAACTTGGTTATGTGACCCCAGGCTTTCAAGGGTCACCACAAAAGTGATCTCAGTCAGCCCCAGATGCCATGGTCACTGGTTTGGCACAAGCTCTCCCACATCTGTCCAGGCCCCTCAGCTGAGGAAACTCTCACACTCCCAGGTCCCAGTAACTCTGTGGGTGTCCCAGTCCTGGTCGAGCTCTGCCTGCAGGCTGTTGTCCTTGCTGACTTATACCTAACAGGAAGCGTGAAATTAGGCAGAAGCTATTTGCTTTCCATCTGCTGCACATTCCTCAGTCCCCCCTCCTTTGTACTCATGGAAGCATTTCCCCTTAAGGTTCACTCTGGCCTAGTACCAATGCCAGTCAAATCAGGACAGAGAGAAGCTGAGAAGCTTTTGCCCTCTCCTACTCCTCCCACCTCAACCTAAGCAGATAAGGCCTGGAATTAGTCTTGCAGACATAGACAAGAGATTCAGAAGTCTGGGAATGATCCTTGTCCTACCTGTGCCATACTGATCCCTTCTGTACCACTATGTTTTACACTTGGACTTTTGTTGAACGTATCGGTGCCCTGAAGTCCTTCCTTATACTTCAGCTCAGTGGGTTAGCTGGGCCTTGCCACCCTGCCTCACTTTGGCTCAGCCCTGTTGCATCACTTGGCCCCATAATGCTACTTGTCACCTGACTTTATGGACCCCTACTTCCAGGAATCCAGATTCTCATTACTTTGGTGCTCCTTTGGGTTCCTGTCTAGGCTGAGCTAGAACTTGATATGGCCACACTACTTTTGACTACATATTTGAGCCTTTGGCTAGTTTCTGGGAAACCAGAGTCATAGCTGTGTCAGTTTTCACAACCAAAGTACTCATTTCCTATTGTTGTATACTGACATTTGCCACTGAGTTCCCAGTACTCATTCATGTATCTGTGTGCCACATAGAAGCACACGCCCTTCTTTTCTGCTTGTTAGTGCTGTTGCCTGACACACAGTCCAGACCTCAAGCTGCCTCTAGCTGGCTGTAGTCCATGCCAGGCCTTGTGTCCTTGGCTGGGGCCCTGGTCCTGCATCTCCTAGCTAACCGTCTCTAGTAGCTAGTTATGTCTTGCCAGGACAGAAGATCCTTTCAGGCCATTATTGTTCTGAGTGATTATTTCACTTACCCGTCAGCATCCTGGTATACTCCATCATCTTCACATGATTGGATGACTCTGTCCAAGCTGCATCAAGAATATCAGTGCTTAATAAATATCTGTTGTCACTGACTTGATTCAGTTTGCCCAATTGTAGAGTTCCTTATTGTAAGTTGCACACCCTCAGAGAAACTCAATGAAAATGAACTGAACTAAGGCAAACAAATTGGGTGAGAGTTGATGGCTTTAAGATGGAATTATTTATAAAAAATATCAACAAAGTGTTTGAAGGTTTCTAGTGCATCTCTTAAGTGCTGACAGAGAAATGGAGGCAGAGAAAAACAGTGTCAAGCTGATTCCTAATTGAAAATTATGCAGACATAAAGATGAAGTATACTTAAATCAACAGGATTTGATATTTGAAATTCCAATCAATCACAGCTAGTCAGTAAAAGCTAGATCAAGGAGAAGCTACATTAAAGACTAATCTGTGTATCACAGATGAAAGTTTCTATCTTCTTCTTAAACCTTCAGCTCCATATCCTCTCTTACTGTTGGGATAAAAGTAAGCCACTATCAATCCTATCCTTCATTTCTTTTTCTACCCTCACAGTGCATCTACATTAACTCCTCAGCCTTTTCCTTTGGAAGGCAGAACAGTGAAATGGGAAATGAACATGAGTTTGGGTCCTAAAAGACTATATTTGTAACTTATTAACAGTGTGACATATAAAAAGATATATTACCTGTGTAGGCATAAAATAAATAAATAAATTATACAAAGGCATCTGTACAAAATGAGAATTACCATCTATCTCCAGGTGTGTGCAATGACCAAATGATAAAATTTCTGTAAAATACCTCACAGAGTATCCAGCTCCACAGATAGCCACTTTGTATGCCTTCTTTCTCTCCTTTTCATATTTTCTTTCTAAGGAAGAGGAACCCATCTCCAAGGCTGTCATGCCTCCTGTGCTGACCTATTGTCTCAGCTCTCCTGCAACTGGTTTCCTCACACATCTGCCCATTCTTTAGCATGTGAAGTATCTCCCCTTCCCAGGTACCTTCTACTAAGCCTTTGATAGGCACATATATACCCTATTCTGGAGAGTAGCTTTTACCTATTGTTTTCTTAGTTTCTAATGATCTCCTTCTTCTCAAATTCAATACTAAAATGATTGGTTTCACCATCAATTTTGTTACCACATGTCATATTAATTCTTTAATGCTTGCAGAAACTATTAAGTCCATCTAGAAGGAAATTTCCAGCATCTCGAATGCTGTCCTTCTAGCCTGATGGGATTACTAGTAACTTTGAAGTATTGTCTATGCTTATCAGATGATTTTGTTTTCACATGTATGAAAAGTTTAGTATATTAGAACTAGTACATTGAAAAAGATGCCTTATAGAAAAAAGAAGACACTGAGAATACAGGTCATAGAATTTAAAAATTACATCAATTTGTATTTTCATAAACATTAAAAAACTGTATTTTTGGAGCAAGGTATGATCTCTGAATTGTCCAATATAACATCCTATAGGAAGGGAACTTTAGATACAAATGATACAAAGATAGATAGATAGATAGATAGGTAATAGATAGATGATAGAGTATTGAATTGTGTTAGTGTCCCTTTAAGAAAAATTTATTATTTTGGTCTGTTTTGCATAGACTGAAACCCTTCCAGAAACATCATACATTACGCATTTAGGAAACTACAGCAGTTTTACCTAATTGCTCCTTTAGGGGCTAATGACCCCTTTTGCTGCTTTATTTAAAACACCTGATGCAATCAGCATGGCAAAAAGTGTTCTCAGTCTCATACACTGCTTTGTAAATTTACATTTAGTTCAAAATCGAATGCAATTTCAAGGTCTCTTAAAAAAAAATTCTAACCTTGGGGCGCCTGGGTGGCTCAGTGGGTTAAGCTGCTGCCTTCGGCTCAGGTCATGATCCCAGGGTTCTGGGATCGAGTCCCGCATCGGGCTCTCTGCTCAGCAGGGAGCCTGCTTCCTCCTCTCTCTCTCTCTCTGCCTGTCTCTCTGCCTACTTGTGATCTCTCTCTGTCAAATGAATAATAAAAAATCTTAAAAAAAAAAAATTCTAACCAATCTAGTATACTGTAGGCATTGCTTTAAGTTATACATTTGCTGAAATTTGTGAAAGTGACTTTGGCAAATGGATTTTTGTCTTTAAATAGCTTCAGTTTGCTGTATATGCAAAATGATTTGAACATAATCAACCATGGAAATTCACTGAATATGTCCTTTGCTCTCATAATATTGAAAATCACAGCATAACCTGAAGGACTTCATTTACTTAAGAAATCGGTGTATAATTTATAAAGGCACCATGTAGAAAACTTATCAAGAGTCCATGCCCAGTATACTTCTCTGTTATAATTATTATTTGTACAGGTCGATTTGTGGATTGGATTTTATTTATTTTTGAATACATACTTAATTTCTTGGTCATTTAAAAATGTGTAAGCTTCAAATTTTCTTTAAAAATAACTTTCTGTAGGAAAATGAATAATAGTTTAGAACTACTTCTCTGTTCATAGAATCTGAAACCATAGAGTTGGAAGGGACCAAAAAATAATATAGCCCAATGTCCTTAATAGACAAGCAAAGAGAGGCCCTGAAGAGATCAAGTGGCTTTCCAAAGTCCATTTCTGCCTACAAATTGGTGACTAAACTAGAATAAGCACGCAGTTTATGAGAGATTTGATTCCATGGGAAAAACGAGGGCACACACACACTTATGAAAGGATTTTTTAAGAAGATTTATTTACTTGTTTGAAAGAGAGAGAGAAAACAAGTGGAGGGAAGGGGCAAAAAGGAGGGGAAGATAAAATCTTAAACTGATTCCCTGCTGAGCACAGGGCTTGATCTCAGGACCCTGAGATCATGACTGGAGCTGAAATCAAGAGCTGGGTGCTTACCTGACTGAGCCATGTAGGCACCCCACTTATGAAAGGATTTTTAAAAAATTAAAAACTTATTTCATCCAGTTCATGGCAATATAATACAGAAGAAACAGATTTAACTTTGGAAAATCATTACTCTACTTAGGTACTTTTATATATAGAGAGAGTATCATTTTGTATTTATTCATATTTATTTTAATGAAAATGAGTAAAGCAACAATTCATTTGGAGTTTCACAAATTAAGGATTTCATTAGTTCCACTGATAGAAAAGAGATTTCTTTCTTTTTGTTTTTTTTAAAGATTTCATTTATTTATTTGATAGAGGGATCACAAGTAGGCAGAAAGGCAGGCAGGTTGGGGGGGAAGCAGGCTCCCTGCTGAGCAGAGAGCCCGATGCGGGGCTTGATCCCAGGACCCTGGGATCATGACCTGAGCCGGAGGCAGAGGCTTTAACCCACTGAGCTACCCAGGCGCCCCAGAAAAGAGATTTCTTAGGCAAGTGTGTAGTATGAACATTATAACGGGAGGGGCTCCTGGGGAGCTCAGTTGGTTAAGCTTCTGACTGGATTTTGGCTCAGGTCTTGATCTCAGGGTTGTGAGATCAAGCTCTGAGTTAAGCAGGGAGTCTGCTTAAGACTCAAATAAGTAAATAAATCTTTAAAAGAAAAAAGAAAATTATAATGGGAAAGTTTACATACATGCTTTAATCATTTGCAAGTGTTGCCCATTTATATATATAAATGTAGCCATTGCTAAGGTGGATTATTAATTTCACTAATATGCAACTCTTATCTATTCTTTATGAGATTATCTTCTATACTGGTTTAACCTAGGTTTGGTGATTGTTTATAACTGAAAATATGAAAGTGGTAGAATTGAATATAGAGTATGTTTAGATTCTAAGGTTCCACTCACAATGGTCTGTACTATAGGATACAGTGTCTGTAGTATATAAACTCTGAAGATTTGCTTTGGGTGCTATTTCTCTGAAAATTGATAGGCTACATATTTACAGCCTATTTTTTCTTCCTATAATAATCAAAGAAATATTAAAAAAAAACAGGGACTTATATTGGTGGCAAACATATATTGGTGGCAAATATATATTGGTGGCAAACACTGCTATTCTCAACCCAGCCACTCTTTCAAAGGGTTTTGAAAAAAAAAAAAAATCACAAGTAAAAACAGATCCAGGGGCCAGTCCATAAGTAGGAAAGCAGAACTATCCAAAAGGGAGATTAGATGCTACACACCAAAATGAGTCTAAGACAGAATAATCAAACAACAGATTAGGGGCAGGGGAGAGGCCAGAGCAACTCGGGGGTAGGGGTCATGAGAGATAAGAAGTAACAGAGGGAGGTAGAAACTAGGATGGCTTCATAACCCATTTAGAAACATGACACTGTGTCACATAATGTCTACTAAAAGCACCTGGCTTGCTCTGGCAGGGCTAGGGACACTATCATGCCCACGACCATGTCTCCTAGATTCTGGTTTGCCATTTATTAAAATTGTTAATGAACATCTGCAATGTGTGCAAGGTATTGAGACCACATGAGGAATAAGATGAAGTCATTGCACTTAAAAAGTTCAATCTAGTGGAGTGCAGAAACTCATATATATTGAAGACCCACCGTGCGCTGGACATGGCAGAAGGTATTTTATATACAATGTCAGCTATGGGTTGAATTGTGATGTCCAAAAAGATATATTGAAGTTCTAACCCTCAGTACCTCAGAATGTGATCTTACTTGGGAAAAGGGTTGTTGCAGATATAATTAGTTAAGATGAGCTCATACTGGAAGACAATGAATGGGCCCTTAATCCAATGTCACTGGTGTCCTATTAAGAAGAGAAGAGACCCATGAAGAATATAATGTGAAGACAGAAACAGAGATCCGAGGGGCCGTATCTATAAGCTAAAAGCACCAGGGATTGCTGGCTGTCACCAGAACCTAAAAGACACATGGAACAGATTCTCCCTAGTATCCTCAGAAGGAATCAGCCTTGCTGATACCTTAATTGGGGACTTCTAGCCCTAGACTGTACTGGGAACTATTGTTTGGAGTCACCCAGTTTGTAGTGCTTCAGAAACTAATAAACTATCTAATTTAGTTCTTATAAGAATTTAAATTGTAAGTAGTATTAGCCCCACTTAAAATGGGGCTAAGATGTATTTACAACTTACCTTATTCCCAAAGATATAACTATGGGATTGGATAGAACTGAATTCACATTTTCGCATGCCAACAACTAACTAGAAAAATTTGGGAAAACTATTTAAACTTTCTTAAGCTTACATTTGCTCTAATGTAAAGTGGAGGTCATCCTATTGGGGTGCATACTCCCTGATTTACACTAGCTGCTAGGACTCTAATAACCAAATTTGTAGCCCAAGTATACAAGATCCCAGGCATACGTCTTGTGTTTAAAAATCTTTTGGTATCATGTAAACTTTTGTTAAGGCGCTATAAATTTAGGGAATTGTAAATTAAATTAAACCTAAACATAATTTTAGATAAGGCTAATGCCAGTAGAATACCAACCATAAATTATATGACGGGATTAAAAACATTCCATCAAAGTCCAAATGAGTGGCCTCCAAAGCAAGGTTTTACACTCCATGAGATGATATGATCTATTGGGATGAAGGAAGAAAATGTTAGTGTTTGTATTTAGCTTTTATCACACACACACAAAAAAGAAATAAGCTTTCCTAATATTTACTAAATGTTGACAATCATACCCTCACTTGATCCATATGAAGGCAGCCAAAAGTGAGACAACCAGAGTAAGAGTGGGAGTTCATGGTTGACTATGAACTTCAGTGAAGCCCTGTTGTAAACTGTTGCACCTGTGGGTGTGTGCCCACTTAACTGAATTTAAAAATCACCTTAGCATTAAATAAGCTTACCCTCAACAAAATGGACACTTGGCTTGAAAAGAGGCCTGCAAACAAATGGTGGATAGAAGGTAATATGCAAACACAGGTGAAGAGGAAAATTGCAGAATGGACTCTTTTACTCCTAGAAAAAAGCTCTTTTTCACCTACATTGTTAAACTACAACAATGGTGATTTAATTGGATATGACAAGAAGTTAGCCCCTAAAATTCAAAATCATTAACAAGATTATTTGAAATGTGAATTTATACCAATCATCATTAATGAACTCTAAGTATATATTGTGCTTTGAAATATTAGCTGAAAGTAAGATATATTAATTATTTTGTAAATACAGATGCTCACATTGGTATTGTTGCTCAAAAATATTTACTATAGTAGCATACGCTTATAAAAGGTTTGAGGATAAATTGCCTAAACAATAAATGTATGCTAATCATTACCCTCTTCCTAAATCTCTCTTTAAGCTTCCTTACAGAGTTATTTCTGTAATTACTAAACCACCACAGGGAGAGTCATCAAAGTGTTTTAAAGGATGGATCTAATGTGACAGGTACAGAAACATAATTTATTAGCAGCCTTGATAATTCTCTCAGTGTCTCCACTGGCATTGTCCAGTAGAACTTCATACAATGACAGAAATGTCTCTCTCTGTGCTGTCCAATATGGTAGCTCCTAGCTACATGTAGCTATCAAGCACTTGAAATGTGGTTGATATGACTAAGAAATTAAAAGTTTTCATTTTTAAAATTTTAATCATTTTTGAAATTTTAATTATTTAAAAATTTTAATTATTTTAAAAATTTAAAATAAAATTTTAATTGTTTTAATTATAATTAGTTAATTTAAATAGCCACACATGACTAATGCCTATAGTATTGAGTAGCGCAGCTCTAGAATATGAGGTCTGTGAGAGAGGTTGCTCAGTTCCTTCTAACAGTCCTTGGTTCGTAGCACAGTGCCTGGTACATATTTATCAAGTGAAATAGGGAGTCAGTAAATACAGCATGTATTACAGGAAGATAAAGAATAAACCCCAGGGCACACACACATATCATTATAATGACAACTGTACTCATTAACCTAGTATGGGGTGTGGAAACAATTTACTTAGGAAAATAACAATCAAAGGTCCTTTGCTTGCAGACTAATTCACAGAAGGTAGAATTCTAAAAAACAAAACAAAACAAAACGAAAACCAAATTTTCTGTATGATTAAACTGATGTACTAAGCAAATAAGATCCCATGAAACGCATAAAGTTTGTTAGGGCTCTGCCAGGGTATGAAATCACTAATCTCATGGGCTGACTTTTAAGTTGACTGCCCCTCATGTAGGAGCACATTCCCCTGTCATGCTTGTGTTCCTGGTTCCCCCACTAGGTCAATAGCAGGAATGTCAGGCCAGCCATCCTGTCCTTTCACTAATGTGTAACTAAGGAAACCTGGCTGCCTCAGCTGTAACTATGACTTTGTGTGCCAGATTTCCAGGTCTGAGTATAACAGGCTAAAACTGTGGGAAACTACATTCAACAGACAACAAGAGCAGGCAGCGTTGGCATTTCCAAAGTCCAGACCATCACTGTAAATGGGGAATCAATTCTGGATTTTTCCAATTGGGTAATTAACTAGCTTATCTCTTTTCCTTGCTACACTATAAACACCTGACAGTTTGGAAAGTGGTTATATTTGTCACCACCGCTGATAAGAAAGAAGACTATTTTTTACAAATATGGAGATGGCATTTCTAAAATAATAAAAATTACATGAATTGAAATGTTATTTTTTCATTTTTTATTTATTTTTTATAAACATATAATATATTTTTATCCCAAGGGTTCAGGTCTGTGAATCGCCAGGTTTACACATTTCACAGCACTCACCATAGCACATACCCTCCCCAATGTCCATAACCCCAACCCCCTTCTCCCAACCCCCCCTCCCCCCAGCAGCCCTCAGTTTGTTTTGTGAGATTAAGAGTCACTTGTGGTTTGTCTCCCTCCCAATCCCATCTTGTTTCATTTATTCTTCTCCTACCCCCTTAACCCCCCATGTTGCATCTCCACTTCCTCATATTACAAAGATCATATGATAGTTATTTTTCTCCTATTGACTTATTTTGCTAAGCATGATACCCTCTAGTTCCATCCACATCATCACAAATGCCAAAATTTCATTTCTTTTGATGGCTACATAGTATTCTATTATGTATATATACCACATCTTCTTTATCCATTCATCTGTTGATGGACATTTAGGTTCTTTCCATAGTTTGGCTATTGTAGACATTGCTGCTATGAACGTATGGGTGCACGTGCCCCTTCAGATCACTACGTTTGTATCTTTAGGGTAAATTCCCAGTAGTGCAATTGCTGGGTCATAGGGTAGCTCTATTTTCAACATTTTGAGGAACCTCCATGCCATTTTCCAAAGTGGTTGCACCAGCTTGCATTCCCACCAACAGTGTAGGACGGTTCCCCTTTCTCCGCATCCTTGCCAGCATCTGTCATTTCCTGACTTGTTGATTTTAGCCATTCTGACTGGTGTGAGGTGATATCTCATTGTGTTTTTGATTTGTATTTCCCTGATGCCGAGTGATGTGGAGCACTTTTTCACTTTGCAGATAATATGATACTGTATCTGTTGGCCATCTGGATGTCTTCTTTGCAGAAATGTCTGTTCATGTCCTCTGCCCATTTCTTGATTGGATTATTTGTTCTTTGGGTGTTGAGTTTGCTAAGTTCTTTATAGATATTGGACACTAGCCCTTTATCTGATATGTCATTTGCAAATATCTTCTCCTATTCTGTCAGTTGTCTTTTGATTTTGTTGACTCTTTCCTTTGTTGTGCAAAAGCTTTTGATCTTGATGAAATCCCAATAGTTCATTTTTGCCCTTGCTTCCCTTGCCTTTGGCGATGTTCCTAGGAAGATGTTGCTGCGGCTGAGGTCGAAGAAGTTGCTGCCTGAGTTCTCCTCAAGGATGTTGATGGATTCCTTTCTCACATTGAGGTCTTTCATCCATTTTGAGCCTATTTTTGTGTGTGGTGTAAGGAAATGGTCCAATTTCATTTTTCTGCATGTGGCTGTCCAATTTTCCCAGCACCATTTAGTGAAGAGGCTGTCTTTTTTCCATTGGACATTCTTTCCTGCTTTGTCGAAGATTAGTTGACCATAGAGTTGAGGGTCTATTTCTGGGCTCTCTATTCTGTTCCATTGATCTATGTGTCTGTTTTTGTGCCAGTACCATGCTGTCTTGATGATGACAGCTTTGTAATAGAGCTTGAAGTCCAGAATTGTGATGCCACCAACTTTGGCTTTATTTTTCAACATTCCTTTGGCTATTTGAGGTCTTTTCTGGTTCCATATAAATTTTAGGATTATTTGTTCCATTTCTTTGAAAAAAAATGGATGGTATTTTGATAGGAATTGCATTAAATGTATAGATTGCTTTAGGTAGCATAGACATTTTCACAATATTTATTCTTCCAATCCAGGAGCATGGAACATTTTTCCATTTCTTTGTGTCTTCCTCAATTTCTTTCATGAGTACTTACAGTTTTCTGAGTATAGATTCTTTGCTTCTTTGGTTAGGTTTATTCCTAGGTACCTTATAGTTTTGGGTGCAATTATAAATGGGATTGACTCCTTCATTTCTCTTTCTTCTGTATTGTTGTTGGTGTAGAGAAATGCAACCGATTTCTGTGCATTGATTTTATATCCTGACACTTTACTGAATTCCTGTACAAGTTCTAGCAGTTTTGGAGTGGAGTCTTTTGGGTTTTCCACATACAGTATTATATCATCTGCAAAGAGTGAGAGTTTGACAATTTCTTTGCTGATTTGGATGCCTTTAATTTCCTTTTGTTGTCTGATTGCTGAGGCTAGGACTTCTAGTATTATGTGGAATAGCAGTGGTGATAATGGACATCCCTGCCATGTTCCTGACCTTAGCGGAAAAGCTTTCAGTTTTTCTCCATTGAGAATGATATTTACGGTGGGTTTTTCATAGATGGCTTTGATAATAGTGAGGTATGTGCCCTCTATCCCTACACTTTGAAGAGTTTTGATGAGGAAGGGATGCTGTACTTTGTCAAATGCTTTTTCAGCTTCTATTGAGAGTATCATACGGTTCTTGTTCTTTCTTTTATTAATGTGTTGTATCACATTGGTTGATTTGCGGATGTTGAACCAACCTTGCAGCCCTGGAATAAATCCTACTTGGTCATGGTGAATAATCCTTTTAATGTACTGTTGAATCCAATTGGCTAGTATTTTGGTGAGAACTTTCGTATCTGTGTTCATCAAAGATATTGGTCTGTAGTTCTCTTTTTTGATGGGATCCTTGTCTGGTTTTGGGATCAAGGTAATGCTGGCCTCATAAAATGAGATTGGAAGTTTTCCTTCCATTTCTATTTTTTGGAACAGTTTCAGGAGATTAGGAATTAGTTCTTTAAATGTTTGGTAGAATTCCCCCGGGAAGCCGTCTGGCCCTGGGCTTTTGTTTGTTTGGAAATTTTTGATGACTGTTTCAATCTCCTTACTGGTTACGGGTCTGTTCAGGTTTTCTATTTCTTCCTGGTTCAGTTGTGGTAGTTTATATGTCTCTAGGAATGCATCCATTTCTTCCAGATTGTCAAATTGTTGGCATAGAGTTGCTCATAGTGTGTTCTTATAATTGTTTGTATTTCTTTGGTGTTAGTTGTGATCTCTCCTGTTTCATTCATGATTTTATTTATTTGGGTCCTTTCTCTTTTCTTTTTGATAAGTCTGGCCAGGGGTTGTCAATCTTATTAATTCTTTCAAAGAACCAGCTCCTAGTTTCGTTGATTTGTTCTACAGTTTTTTTGGTTTCTATTTCATTGACTTCTGCTCTGATCTTTATGATTTCTCTTCTCCTGCTGGGCTTAGGGTTTCTTTCTTGTTCTTTCTCCAGCTCCTTTAAGTGTAGGGTTAGGATGTGTACCTGAGACCTTTCTTGTTTCTTGAGAAAGGCTTGTACTGCTATATTTTCCTCTCAGGACTGCCTTTGTTGTATCCCACAGATTTTGAACAGTTGTGTTTTCAGTATCATTTGTTTCCATGAATTTATTCAATTCTTCTTTAATTTCCTGGTTGACCCATTCATTCTTTAGAAGGATGCTGTTTAGTCTCCATGTATTTGGGTTCTTACCAACTTTCCTCTTGTGATTGAGTTCTAGCTTCAGAGCTTTGTGGTCTGAAAATATACAGGGAATGATCCCAGTCTTTTTTTTTTTTTTTTAACTATAAAAAAGTTTTTAAATTTATGTTTTATTTATTTTCAGCATAACAGTATTCATTATTTTTTTTCACCACACCCAATGCTCCATGCAATTCATGCCCTCTATAATTCCCACCACCTCGTACCCCAACCTCCCCCCTACCCGCCAATTCAAACCCCTCAGACTGTTTTTTAGAGTCCATAGTCTCTCGTGGTTCACCTCCCCTTCCAGTTTCCCCCAACTCCCTTCTCCTCTCTAACTCCCCATGTCATCCATGCCATTTGTTATGCTCCACAAATAAGTGAAACCATATGATAATTGATTCTCTGCTTGACTGATTTCACTCAGCATAATCTCTTTCAGTCCCATCCATGTTGCTACAAAAGTTGGGTATTCATCCTTTCTGATGGAGGCATAATACTCCATAGTGTATATGGACCACATCTTCCTTATCCATTTGTCCGTTGAAGGGCATCTTGGTTCTTTCCACAGTTTGGCAACTGTGGCCATTGCTGCTATAAACATTAGGGTACAGATGGCCCTTCTTTTCACTACATCTGTATCTTTGGGGTAAATACCCAGTAGTGCGGCAGGGTCATAGGGAAGTTCTATTTTTAATTTCTTGAGGAATCTCCACAATGTTCTCCAAAGAGGCTGCACCAACTTGCATTCCCACCAACAGTGTAAGAGGGTTCCCCTTTCTCCACGTCCCCTCCAACACATGTTGTTTCCTGTCTTGTTAATTTTGGCAATTCTAACTGGTTTAAGGTGGTATCTCAATGTGGTTTTAATTTGAATCTCCCTGAGGGCTAGTGATGATGAACATTTTTTCATGTGTCTGATAGCCATTTGTATGTCTTCATTGGAGAAGTCTCTGTTCATATCTTATGCCCATTTTTTGATATGCTTGTCTGTTTTGTGTGTGTTGAGTTTGAGGAGTTCATTCTAGATCCTGGATATCAACCTTTTGTCTGTACAGTCATTTGCAAATATCTTCTCCCATTCCATGGGCTGCCTCTTTGTTTTTTTGACTGTTTCCCTTGCTGTGCAGAAGCTTTTGATTTTGATGAAGTCCCAAGAGTTTATTTTTGCTTTTGTTTCCTTTGCCTTTGGAGACATATCTTGAAAGAAGTTGCTGTGGCTGATATCGAAGAGATTACTCCCTATGTTCTCCTCTAGGATTCTGATGGATTCCTGTCTCATGTTGAGGTCTTTTATCCATTTTGAGTTTATCTTTGTATATGGTGTAAGAGAATGTTCGAGTTTCATTCTTCTACATATAGCTGCCCAGTTTTCCCAGGACCATTTATTGAAGAGACTTTTATCCACTGTATATTTTTTTCTGCTTTGTCGAAGATTATTTGCCCATAGAGTTGAGGGTCCATATCTTGGCTCTCTACTCTGTTCCACTGGTCTATATGTCTGTTTTTATGCCAGTACCTTGCTGTCTTGGTGATCACAGCTTTGTAATAAAGCTTGAAATCAGGTCATGTGATGCCCCCAGTTTTATTTTTGTATTTCAACATTTCCTTAGTGATTCGGGGTCTCTTCTGATTCCATACAAATTTTTTGGATTATTTGCTCCTAGCAAACAGGATCCAACAGCACATTAAAAAGATTATCCACCATGACCAGGTGGGATTCATCTCTGGGCTACAAGGATGGTTCAACATTCGCAAATCAATCAATGTGATAAAACAAATTAATATGAGAAGAGAGAAGAACCACATGGTTCTCTCAATCGATGCAGAAAAAACATTTGACAAAATCCAGCATTCGTTCCTGATTAAAACGCTTCGAAGTATAGGGATAGAGGGAACATTCCTGAACTTCATAAAATCTATCTATGAAAGACCCACAGCAAATATCATCCTCAGTGGGAAAAAGCTTGCAGCCTTCCCGTTGAGATCAGGAACATAACAAGGATGCTCACTCTCACCATTCTTGTTCAACATAGTATTAGAAGTCCTAGCAACAGCAATCAGATAACAAAGAGAAATAAAAGGTATCCAAATTGGCAATGAAGAAGTCAAACTCTCTGTCTTCGCAGATGACATGATTCTTTATATGGAAAAACCAAAAGACTCCACCCCCAAACTACTAGAACTCATACAGCAATTCAGCAACGTGGCAGGATACAAAGTCAATGTACAGAAATCAGTGGCTTTCTTATACAGTAACAATGAAAATATGGAAAGGGAAATTAGAGAATCGATTCCATTTACCATAGCACCAAGAACCATAAGATACCTGGGAATAAACCTAACCAAAGAGGTAAAGGATCTGTACTTGAGGAACTACAGAACACTCATGAAAGAAATTGAAGAAGACACAAAAAGATGGAAGACCATTCCATGCTCTTGGATCGAAAGAAGAAACATTGTTAAAATGTCTATACTGCCTAGAGCAATCTATACTTTTAATGCCATTCCAATCAAAATTCCACTGGTATTTTTCAAAGATCCCAATCTTTTGATACTGGTTGAGACCTGATTTAGAACCGAGGATGTGATCTATTCTGGAGAATGTTCCATGTGCACTAGAGAAGAATGTGTATTCTGTTGCTTGGGATGAAATGTTCTGAATATAGCTGTGATATCCATCTGGTCCTGTGTGTCACTTAAGGCCTTTATTTCCTTGTTGATCTTTTGCTTGGATGATCTGTCCATTTCAGCGAGGGGAGTGTTAAAGTCCCCTACTATTATTGTATTATTGTTGATGTGTTTCTTTGATTTTGTTATTAATTGGTTTATGTATTTGTCTGCTCCCATGTTAGGGGCATAGATATTTAAAATTGTTAGATCTTCTTCTTGGACAGATCCTTTGAGTATGACATAGTATCCTTCCTCATTTATTATTATACTCTTAGGCTTAAAATCTAATTGATCTGATATAAGGATTGCTACTCCTGCTTTCTTCTGATGTCCATTAGCGTGGTAAATTCTTTTCCACCCCCTCACTTTAAATCTGGAGGTATCTTCAGGTTTAAAATGAATTTCTTGTAGGCAACATATAGATGGGTTTTGTTTTTTTATCCATTCTGATACCCTGAGTCTTTTGATTGGGGCATTTAGCCCATTAACATTCAGGGTAACTATTGAGAGATATGAATTTAGTGCCATTGTATTGCCTGTAACGTGACTGTTACTGTATATTGTCTCTATTCCTTTCTGATCTACTACTTTTAGGGTCTCTCTTTGCTTAGAGGACCCCTTTCAATATTTCCTGTAGAGCTGGTTTGGTGTTTGTAAATTCTTTCAGTTTTTGTTTGTCCTGGAAGCTTTTTATGTGTCCTTCTATTTTCAATGATAGCCTAGCTGGATATAGTATTCTTGGCTACTTGTTTTTCTCGTTTAGTGCTCTGAATATATCATGCCATCTCTTTCTGGTCTGCCAGGTCTCTGTGGATAAGTGTGCTGCCAATCTAATATTTTTACCATTGCATGTTACAGACTTCTTTTTCCGGGCTGCTTTCAGGATTTTCTCTTTGTCACTAAGACTTGTAAATTTTGCGATTAGGTTACGGGGTGTGGACCTATTCTTATTGATTTTGAGGGGGGATCTCTGCACCTCCTGGATTTTGATGCTTGTTCCCTTTGTCATATTGGAGAAATTCTCTCCAATAATTCTCTCCAATATACCTTCTGCTCCCCTCTCTTTCTTCTTCTTCTGGAAACCCAATTATTCTAATGTTGTTTCGTCTTATGGTGCCACTTATCTCTCAAATTCTGCCCTCGTGGTCTAGTAGCTGTTTGTCCCTCTTTTGTTCAGCTTCTTTATTCTCTGTCATTTGGTCTTCTATATCGCTAATTCTTTCTTCTGCCTCATTTATCCTAGCAGTCAGAGCCTCCATTTTTTATTTCATCTCATTATTAGCTTTTTTTATTTCAACTTGGATAGATTTTAGTTCTTTTATTTTTCCAGAAAGGGCTTTTATATCTCCTGAGAGGGTTTCTCTAATATCTTCCATGCCTTTTTCGAGCCTGGCTAGTACCTTGAGAATCGTCATTCTGAACTCTAGATCTGACATATTACCCATGTCTGTATTGATTAGTTCCCTAGCCTTTGGTACTGCCTCTTGTTATTTTTTTTTTGTGGTGAATTTATCCATCTTGTCATTTTGTCCAGATAAGAGTATATGAAGGAGCAAGTAAAATACTAAAAGGGTGGCAAAGATCCCAGGAAAATATGCTTTAACCAAATCAGAAGAGATCCCAAATTGTGAGGGAGGAGAAAGGCGATAAGAAGAGGTTCAGAAAGGAAAAAAAAAAAAAAGAAACAATTAAAAAAAGAAAACGAATAAAGAAAAAATATATAAATAAATAAATAAATAAATAACTATTAGATAAACTAATTAAAGAACATTAAAAAAAGAAAAATTTAGCAGAACAAGAGAGAAAAGAAATTGAAAAAGAAAATAAATTAAAATAACTGCAAGACTAAAGAATCATGGGGAGAAAGCCGTGAGTTGCGTGCTTTGCTTTCCCCTCCTCTGGAATTCCGATGCTCTCTTTGGTATTGAAACTGCACTCCTTGGTAAGTGAACTTGGTTTTGGCTGGATTTCTTGTTGATCTTCTGGGGGAGGGGCCTGTTGGAGTGATTCTCCTGTGTCTTTGCCCCAGGAGGAGTTGCACCACACTTACCAGGGGCCGGGCTGAGTAATTCGCTCGGGTTGACTTTCGGGAACTTTTGTTCCCTGAGCGCTTTCCATAGAGTTCCGGAGGACGGGAATGAAAATGGCAGCCTCCTGGTCTCCGACCTGGAGGAGCTAAGAGCTTGGGGCCCCACTCCACAGTGCGCCCTTAGAGAACAGCGCCCATTTACTCCCATCTCCCTGGCCTCCAGCTGCGCTCTGAGCTCACCCAGCCTGCACCTAGTTCAAGGTAACCCCTAGCTGTGAGCTCACTCCTCGGCTCTGTCTCTGTAGCTGGCTTCCCCGTTCTAATACCTGCAAGCTCTGCGATACTCAGACACCCCCGATCTCTCTGTGACCCTGTGGGACCTGAGGACATGCTGACCCCGCGTGGGCTTCACCCTGGTTTAGCCTCTGGAGCGATGTCCCTCAGCAGAACAGACTTTTAAAAGTCCTGATTTTGTGCTCTGTTGCTCCGCCGCTTGCTGGGAGCCGGCCCCTCCCCCCACAGTCTATCTTCCCGTCTCTTTGGATTCACTTATCTGCCAGTCCTACCTTTCAGAAAGTGGTTGATTTTCTGTTTCTAGAATTGCTGTTCTTCTTCTCTTCAATCTCCCATTGGATTTGTAGGTGTTTGCAATCTTCAGATAAGCTATCTAGCTGATCTCTTGCTACCTGAATTAGTCTCAGCCTGCTACTTCTCCGCCATCTTGACCCCTGTGGCCTTGAAATGTTATTTTTAAGCAAAACATAATACAGTCTATGGTGAAGTGAAAAATAATGTTGAAGAGGTATACATAGTGTGATCTAAGGATTGTAGAAATAAACATGCATGTGTAAAGACAGAAAAGACATTAAGGTGTTAACAGATATCTCAAAGAAGGGGATTTCTACTTCTGGTGATTTCTAATGTTTCTTATGCTTTGCCCATGTTTTCTAAATTTCTCAAATATATATGCATTATTTTATTGTGAAAATTACTCTTTGGTTTTTGTAAAACTACATTCTCTGTTTTGAATAACCAAATAATCCTATGGCAATAATGATAGTAATGTAATAACACAGTGGGCCAAAAGGGGGGAAAAAAAGACATAAAAGATAAAAACATCCTCAAATTTATCCTAAAGACTACTTTTACGGATTTTCAAAATTACTTTACAGTTGCTATGAAATTCCGTTTTTACCAGACTCAGAATCAATAGAGAGAAGTAATAGAAAGTCAACTGGAAAGTGTACCAATTTCAAGACTTTAAATGAAACAAATTTATATAAAATAATAATAAGTTCTTTCTTGATATGTAATAGTGGAAATTCAGGAGATGATAAAAGTAATTAATTGATTTATTCATTCACTCATCTGGTGAATGTGAAGAACTATGAAATGTGTGGGGGATAAAAAAATGAATGAGACAGATCCAGCCCCTCTGTCATAGATTTAACTACACATATTCTTTTGTATTTGTAGCTACTTCCAAAATAGTTTGTGTAGAACTGTAGAAATTCTATAAGTAAAATATTTATTATTTTTATGGAAAGCCAAATAATGTTATGTATAAAGTCATCAAAACCCTGTTCCACTATCTTAAAAAAGCTCACTGTAAAGATTTCAGAAGTTGACAGAAGAAAATCCAAATTGGTCTTGTTCCAGAATACTAACAAAGCAATTTTAAGAGTAGGCCCTCTTTTTCCTGTTTCCTCGTAGTTGATGGGGTTTAGATAATATAAATCAACAACCACCTCTCCTATGTAAAAGATATCATGCTATGGGAAAATTTT
Source organism: Mustela putorius furo (assembly GCF_011764305.1). Lineage (NCBI taxonomy): Eukaryota > Metazoa > Chordata > Mammalia > Carnivora > Mustelidae > Mustela > Mustela putorius. Next base: position 22,196,105 of record NW_025422368.1, on the reverse strand, counting down.
CTTATTATTTCAGTTATAAAGTTTAAATTTTAAAACACTGATACTTAGTCTGAAAGCAAAATTTCTATGGAAAAGTGGATTTGCACTTAAACTTTTTGAGCCCCAGTAGATCCTCACCTACTTTATAGGGATTTTCTAAGGCCACCAGGACACTGTATTTGAAAATATTTGCAACTTCTTACTATTAGAATTTTGTTTTGGGCCACATGTTCAATTAGTGGTGATTTCTCTCTGAAATATGGTTGATACATACTTCTTTGCTGCATGTTTTCAGTCTACTTTCTCCTTCTTTAATACAGCCAGGGAGTATTGAAAAAACAGGGACTTGGGGTTAACACACATGGTTGGCAGATTTCACCAGTCCCAACCCAGCTGTGCTCTAAGGGCTTTGAGGAAAATCACAAGTTTAAAAAGAGGTTTGAGGAGGGGTGCCTGGGTGGCTCAGTGGGTTAAGCCACTGCCTTCGGCTCAGGTCATGATCTCAGGGTCCTGGGATCGAGTCCCGCAATGGGCTCTCTGCTCAGTAGGGAGTCTGCTTCCTCCTCTCTCTCTCTCTCTGCCTGCCTCTCTGCCTACTTGTGATCTCTCTCTGTCAAATAAATAAATAAAATCTTAAAAAAAAAAAAAAAGAGGATTGAGAAGCTGAGTTGGGTACTGGCAATGCATCAACAACAGGAAAGGGGATGGTCATTTGAAAGGGAGATTAGAGGGGAGCGTGGGTGGCTCGATTGGTTAAGCATCTGCCTTCGGTTCAGATCAAGAGATCAGGGTCCTCGGATTAAGCCCTGCATCAGGCTCCCTGCCCAGCGCAGAGTCTGCTTCTCCCTCTGCCTCTCCCTCACCCCTGCTCATACTCTCTCTCTCTTTCTCTCCCTCAAATAAATGAATAAAATCTTAAAAAAAAAAAAAAAGCGCTGTGAAGTGTGTAAACCTGGCGATTCACAGACCTATACCCCTGGGGATAAAAATATATGATTATAAAAAATTAAAAAAAAAAACAGGGGAGATTAGATGCTGTAACCTAAGATGAATCTGGGAAGATAGAATAATCAAATGACAAAGAAGGGGCAGATAAAATCACAGAGCAGGTGGAGTGGGCTGTGGGAGACGAGAGGGAACTGAAAGGGATGGTTTCAGACCCATGTGGAAACATGGCAGTACAATTGCCACATAATGTCTACAAATTTCTGGCCTACTTTTGCTGTCACTCCACACTATCAAGCACACTTCTATGTCTCCTAGTTTAATATTCTTCATTTATTCAAAGCTGTTAATCCAGGTATTGTGATCTGATTTCTGACCTCTAAAATGTCAGTAGTCAAAATTAGACCTTCATTTCTATCATCAAAATTATTAAATATAATGCAATAATCAACCCAGGTTTCACCCTCACCCACAAAGGCCCTATACAGAGAATGCCTTCTTTGCCCTTCTGATTGACACATGTCTTCCACACCTATACCCAGAGCATAGGCTTCCAAAATAGATCCACAGCTGCGGTGCAGCAGTAGGAACATGGCTTCTTATTTTCACAGTAGTTAATATTTAGTAAGAACCCATTATTTCCAGGCATTTTATATATTATTATCCTTCTTAATGTGTATAACAACCTCTATGAAGGAGGTAGTCATATATCGGCTCAAAAGGATAAACCAGGATTCTGAGTGGCTAAGAAATATGCCCCAAGATATAGAGCCCCTACATGTCACAGTGAGAGGGCTTCAATCAGGGCGCTCAAGCCCAAGATCTTTTCTTTGTGCCGCGATGTCGCCCTATTCAAATCGGATGTTAGGTGAACATTTTTACCATGTCATTGCTAAAGTAGCACATTACCAACTCCCTAATCACCTGGCTGTACCATAACCACACGTAATTGTACTCTTTATTATCAAGCTGGGCTCAGCAGGTACTTTGATCTCTTTGAAAAAGCTGTAGTAAAATGCAAAGTCATAATGTATGAGCAATCTAACTCTTAAAAGTGGGAACTTGGTCTGATGGCTGCTACCGCCTATCCCTTCAGCTTTCTTACTCTAGAACTTCCATTGTGATTTTATTTAAACCTTCATTGATACTGCGACTTTTTCACAATCTTCATTACACTCCAAACTTGCTTCTCTTTTACCAAGCTTACAATTCATGACCCATTATTAAATTAATAAGCTTGAAAACATATTTAATTCTCTGGCCCCATTTTTTCTTGTACTTGCCTGGCTAGATCCCAACGCTTCATGAGCCTACTAGCCATCTTTTCTATGCCTGTACCCACTGGAGATTTTATCATAATCATTTGCTGGTTGCACTTTAAATTTGTGATCCCAAGCCTCAAATATACCCTCAGTAGTGCCAAAGGGCTTTACTACCCTTCCTTAATAAGGCTTCCTCTGGAGTCTTTGAAATAACTATTTCATATTTCCACTCCCTCCAGAGCTCCTGTACTCTCTACCTCCCCCATTCTTAGCTAATGACTTGAGCTCATACCTTGAAAAAAATCTAACCCATTATACAGGAAGCCTTGCATTTTACTAAGTCTGTTCATGTCTCAATCTCTGTGCCCCTATTCTCTCTGCCTTCCCTCTTTTTGAAATAGAATAAATGTATCTGCTCCTCTCAGAAGTCAGTTCTTCCACTCATATTCAGATCTCACTCACTCTTACCTTTCCAAGAATTTTGTTCTCATAGTTAACCCTCACCTCTGTTCTATACTACCAGTGTCTTTCTCTGCATTGGATCATTCCAGGCAACATGCAAACAAGTTCTATAATCTCCCAAATTATAATAACAAAAACCTGCCCTTGACTCTCATGATTTCCTGTGCTGTATTTTCTCTGGTTTCCCACAGCAACTTCCTCAAAATACTTCCTTAGCTTTCATTCACTCTGGATCTTTGCTTAACTATGCACTGAGTCGGCTCTTGTCAGGGCTGTCAGGGATCTCATTATTACTAGCTCCCCTGCATACTCCTTCTGTTTTCATTTTACTCCCAGCAACACCTGACCCAGTTGTCCAATCCCTTCCTATTCTCCTTTGGCTTTTTTTTTTTTTTAAGATTTTATTTATTTATTTGACAGAGAGAGATCACAAGTAGGTAGAGAGGCAGGCAGAGAGAGAGAGAGGAGGAAGCAGGCTCCCTGCTGAGCAGAGAGCCCGACGCGGGACTCGATCCCAGGACCCTGAGATCATGACCTGAGCTGAAGGCAGCGGCTTAACCCACTGAGCCACCCAGGCGCCCTCTCCTTTGGCTTTTAAAACAAACACTCTCCTACAACTAACTATGGTCAATTCATTAGTTGCTTCTCCATCTCTATTTGATCTCTAAATATTGGGATATAGCAGAGCGTAATACTGGCCTGTCTTCTAAATCTATATATATTCTTTCCAGGTGATCTCATCCAGTCCATGATCTTAAATACCAATCATATACAGAAGACTTCACCTGTCATCTGTCACCTTCCCTGAGTTTCAGACTTGTATAATCAACTGATTCCCTGTCACCTACACTTGGGTGACAAAGAGATTTTTCTGTGGTGCTTCCCATCAGAAGCCTATCCAACAGCCATTCCTCCCTTTGATCTTGCTAAGAGAAACTTTAATTTTGTGTAGTTAACGGAGGTGATTGGACACCAGCTGACACTTAATTAGTCATGGCCTAACCATGGTATTGCAATTCCTATTGTTAGTCATTAGTTTAAAAATAAAAATGTACATGTGACACAATTTTGGCTAATGATTTAAAAGAAAAATCTGCTGCAGAGCCTCCAAGGACATTTTCCTTGTTATTGAAAAAGACCATGTAAATTGGATACTGTGTCTTTCCTCTTTATCCCATGTCTGTCCCTGTTGTCTGTAAGGCCCTCTACAATCAGGATATTGCTTATGTTTTTTATTTCATACCATTCTTTCCTTTGCTTACTCACCATGTTGACCTCCTCTTTATTTTTCCTTTTTATTTTTACATCAAGGTTTCATGTTCCTTTGCCTTCTCTCTTCCCTCTTCCTGAAATGCTTTTCCTCCAGTTCTCTGCATGGCTTGTTCCTTCTTGTCATTCAGGACTCAATTCAAATGTGATCTGTTTTAGAAAGGCTTCCATTGCTCATTCCATTTTGACTTACTTACAGTTTAACTTTTATCACAATATAAAATTGCCACTTTATATGTTTATTTTCTGTCTTGTTCACTATAAGACCCTTGAAAAGCTTATTCTTGAGGGAATATTAACTTCTTTCAGGACTATGATGTTGTATGGTATTTCCAATGCCTAAAACATGCTTAACACTTGTATTTGCTGAGTCACTGATACACAACATTCTAATTGGCTATAATTAAGCTCATATTGGTGATGTGGCATCAGAATGAAACTAATCCACTAAGCATCAGCTAGGGTAGCTCTGACTCAAAATAAAACCTCATAAGAAAGTTTCTTAATGCTTTTATAAAATGAGGAGGGGAAAGGAGATCAAAAGATATGTTTGTTATTTATATAGTTTTTGAAAGGAGAAGAAAGTTGTATTTGAAAAATAGAGCTAATGTGTATTCTCTGTTGCCTCTACTACTGGAGGAGATGGCCAAAGAGAAATGAGATGTTTTAGTACATTCAGGTTGTGATAACAGAATGTCACAGACCAGGAAGGCTCAAACAACGAACATCTTTATCAGTTCTGGAGGTCAGAAAGTCCAAGATCAGGGTGCCAGCATGATCCAGTTCCTGGTGAGGACTGACTTCTAACTGTATCCTCACATGATGGAGAAAGAGAGCCTGGTTTCTTCATCCTCTTCTGAGGACACCAACTTCATCATGGAAGCACCAACTCCATGACCTAATCTAATTATAATAACCTCCCAAAGGCCTCACCTCCAGATACCATCAGAGTGGGGATGGGAGCTTCAATATAAGAATTTGGAGAGGATACAAACATTCAGGTATAAAATGGGGGTATTGGGAATAACAATCCTCCTTATCTCAAGATCCCAAATGAAACAAACCTTACCCTACATTCTTTAACAATTATTATTTGTTAATGGCATCTAAATCATAAAATTAAATTATGGAAATACTTTTGAAAGTTTTGGATGAAGGGGCACCTGGGTGGCTCAGGGCATTAAGCATCTGCCTTCAGCTCATGTCATGATCCCAGGGTCCTGGAATCAAGCCCCACATTGTTTTTCCTGCATTGGACTCCCTGCTAGCTTTCTTCTCCCTCTCCCTTTGCCCTTTCCCCATCTCTCTCCACCCCACTCATGCTTGCTCTCTCTCTGTCTCTCTCAAATAAATAAATAAGACCTTTAAAAATTGTTTTAAAAAGATTTTAGATGAACCATGGTAGTTGGATTAATGATGCTGTGCAGTGAGTAAAAGCTCTTGGGTTGCAGAGTTAAGTTTTAGTTTCTGATTGCAAATTCACAATTCTTTTAGTATAAATAAGTCTGAGCTACTTTTTAAAAAAATTAAAAGTCCTACTGTAGTTTATATATAATAGTACAAATAATAATGGTAAATTACTTAAGGAAAAGATTAGAATGGGAAAACAAAGAAATCTTAGTGGGCCAAGTTTTCAGTTACTAGTTTAATTTTTAAATTACATTTCTCTTTAATTATTTTCTGTGCAGCTCTAGAATTCTATAAAGTTTCTTTTGTCATTTATCACAAAGTCTAATGTGACATAGCAAATACACATTTTTTTTTTTATTACTTTAGAGAGAGAGCACAAGCATAGGCAGGGGGAGGCGCAGAGGTAGAAGGAGAGAATCTTCAGCAAGCTCCACACTCAGCATGGAACCTGATGCAGGGCTCAATCTCATGACCCTGAGATCATGACCTGAATGGAAATCAAGAGTTGAATGCTTAACCAACTGAGCCACCCAGGGGTCCTGCAAATACACATTTTAAATGTTGACCATTGTAGACAAATAACAGTATCAAGAGTTCTTATATTACTTGCTGAATGAAGGTAAATTAAAATAAACTTAATAAAGGTAATTGCCATTTATTAAACCTTATGTTGCTTTCTGATTACACATTATTAATAATCTTCCTAAGCAGGCAAGGTATTACTGTTATTCCCCATTAACTGATGAGGGAACTAAGACTTATATAATTCATCTCAGGTTTGCATTGGTAGTAAGTTCCAGAAACAATATTTGAACCTATGTTTTTCTGATAACAGTTACTTTCCATTGCACCTAGCTTACTATGTCAGCCAACAATTTTGTTTTTGCAGTTTGGTTTTGCAGCCAAATTATTAGTTTATAATAACCAACTTGTAAGGAAAGAATATTGGAACATAAATGTTACCTAGTCTTGGTAAAATTCAAATTTTGAGACCTTAATATACTTTTATAAAAATAATTATATACAATCTCAACATAATAGAGACCATATATGAAAAACTCACAGCTAACATCATACTCAATGGGGAAAAACTGAGAGCTCTTCCCGTATAAGCAGGAACAAGACAAGGATGTCCACACTCACCACATTTACTCAACATAGTACTGGAAGTCCTAGCCACAACAATCAGACAACAAAAAGAAATAAAAGGCATCTAAATTGGTAAGGAAGTAGTAAAACTTTCACTACTGTAGGTGACATGATACTACACATTGAAAATATTAAAGACTCCACCAAAAACTACTAGAACCGATAAATGAATTCAGTAAAGTTGCAGGATACAAAACTGATGTACAGAAATCTATTGCATTTTTAATGTGCTAATTAAGTAGCAGAAAGAAAAATTAAGAAAACACTCTTATTTACAGTTGTACCAAAAAGAATAAAATAACAGAATAAATTTAACCAAGGTGGTGAAAGACCTCTATTATGAAAACTATAAAAAACTGATAAAAGAAAATGAAAATAACGCAAAGAAATGGAAAGACATTTCATGTTCATGGATTGGAAGAACAAATATTATTAAAATGTCTATACTACCCAAAGCAATCTTTAATTTTAGTGCAATTGCTATCAAAATACCAACAACAGCACCATTTTTCAGCAAAACTAGAACAAAAATTCTAAAATTTCTGCAGAACTACAAAAGACACCAAATAGCCAAAGCAATCTTGAAAAAGAAAAACAAAACTGAATTTATCATAATACCAGATTTCAAATTATATTACAAAGCTGTAGCAATCAAAACCGTATAGTACTGGCACAAAGATAGACACATAGATCAATGGAACAGAATAAGAAGCTCATAAATAAACCCACAATGATATGGCCAATTAATCTTTAGCAAAGGAGGCAAGAATATACAATGGGAAAAAATAGAGTGTCTTCAACAAATGGTGTTGGGAAAACTGGACAGCAAAATGCAAGAGTGAACCTGGACCATTTTCTTACACTACACACAAACAAAATACATTCAAAATGGTATAAGGACTTAAATGTGAGAGCTGAAACCATAAAAATTCTAGAAGGAAGCACAGGCAGTAATTTCTCTGATAATGACTGTAGCAACATCCTTCTAGATATGTCTCATGAGGCAAGTGAAACAAAAGCAAAAATAAACTGTTGGAACGACATCAGATAAAAAACTTCTTCACAGTGAAGGAAACAATCAACAAAAGTAAAGACAAGCTTTTGTTGTCATTTACAGAGATGTAAATGACATCTCTGAAAAAGAATTAGTGTTCAAAATATATAAAGAACTTACACAACTCAATACCAAAAATCAAATAATCAATTAAAAAATGGGCTGAAGATACGAACAGACATTTCTTCAAAGAAGACATACAGCTGGCCAGCAGACACATGAAAAGATGCTCAACATCACTCATCATCAGGGAAATGTAAATCAAAACCACAATTAGATATCACCTCACACCTAAAATTAAAAACATCAAAAACAACAGTTGTTGATGTGGTTGTACAGAAAAAGAACCCTCATGCACTGTTGGTGGGAATGCAAACTGGTGCTGTGACTATGGAAGACACTTTGAACGGTCCTTAAAAGTTAAAAATAGAGTTACCCTACAATCCAATAATTGCACTACTGAGTATTTAACCCCAAAATTAAAAAACCACTAATTCAAAGGGATACATGAACCCTTATGTATACAAACATCCTATCAACATATCAGTAGATAAAGAAGAAAAGAAGAGGTAGTATATCTATAATAGAATAGAATATTATTTAGCCACAAAAAAGCATGCAATCTTGGCCAGTTGCAACAACATGGATGGAATAGAGAATGTGATGCTAGGCAAAATAAGTCAGTCAGTGAAAGACAAATACCATGATTTCACTCATGTGGAATTTCAGAAACAAACAAACAAAAAAAAAATGAACACAGAGAGAGAGGGAGAAACCAATAAATAAGACCCTTAACTACAGAGGAAAAACTGAAAAACTCACCAGAGTGGAGGTGAGTGAAAAAATTGGTAAATAAATAAATAAAAGCAGAACACTTTTACCTTTCCAACTTTACCATACCTATTCTATGGTCATCCATCCATCCACTCAAAATGTATTTGTTGAGCACAGACTATATGCCAAGAATAGTAGTAAATGCAGAAACTAATCTTTTTTTGAAACTAAATTTTATCTAAGCATTGCTAATACTAGGCACTTCCTGGAATCCCTTAAATGTTTTTAGTATGAGTAAATGAACAGAAAACTAAAATAAACTTCAAAGTAAAGATGCCCTCCTTCAGTGAGCTGATATTTTGTTACTATTGTGGTATCTTGGATAACAAAATTCTGGTTTTAGGTTCTGGGAATTAGGATTAAGACATCTTTGGGGCCATTATTCAGCTTACTATAGATACCTTTTATAGATAACTTGTTGAGTTGCAAGGGTTGCTTATATATTTCAGACAAGTTATCAGATTTGCATATATTTTCTTTCATTCAGTTGGTTCTTTTTCACTTTTTTTTTTTTTTTTTTTTTTTTTGAGAGAGAGAGAGAGAGACAGACAGACAGACAGAATATGTGATGGGGGGTTAAGGGAGAGGCAAAAGGAGAGGGAGAGAAGAGAATCTTAAGCAGGCCCCATGCCCAGTACAGAGCCCGATTTTTGTGTGTGGTGTGAAGAAGGGTCCAGCTTCATTTTTTTCCTCCATGGGAATATCTAGTTCCACAAGGATAAGTTGTTGAAAACAAAATTATTTCCCCCTTTCAATTGCCTTGACATCCTTGTGAAAATCAATTGACCATAAACGTGAGGAATTACTTTTGGACTCTCAGATGTGTTCTCTTTATTTGTATGTCCATCCTGTTGCCACAATATCAACACTATCTTTATTACTCTAACTTTGTAATAAATCCAGAATCATGAGATTTCCAACTTTGTTCTTTTTCAAGATTGTTTTGGCTATTTTGGATTTCTTACATTTCCATGTGAATTTTAGAATCACTTTCTCAATTTCTGACAGGCAACTTGAATTTTCATAATATTGCATTGAATCTGTAGATCAATTTGGGGAATACTGCCATCTTAACAGTATTAAGTCTTCCAATCCATGAACATAGAATGTCTTCCATTCTTTAGATCTTTAATTTCATTCAATAATGTTTTATAGTTTTCGAATGTAAGTTTTGCATTTCTTAAATTTATTCTTAAATATTTTATTATGCCATTATAAATGGAATTATTTTCTTAATTTTGATTTTGGTTTGTTCATTACTAATAAAATGACAATTATTAATTACTAATGGATAGAAATACATATATACATATATCAGTCTTGTACTCTGACACTTTCCTGAACTAATTTATTAGATAGGTTTTTAGTGAATTCCTTATATTTTCTATAAACAGGCTCATTTCTCTACAAATAGAAATAGTTTCACTTCTTCCTTTCTAATCTGAATGACTTCTATTTTATTTTCTTGCTTAATTTCTCTGACTATGGTATCTAAAGGAAGAAAGAACTCATCTTTTTGACAACACCCGTTTGGAGTAGAACTTCCATTACATTGACCTAGAGGATGGGGAGCAAGTTGTGCTCAAATGCCAGAGATTCACTGTTCTTAATGAGAATTAGCAGATTTTCTTAAATAAATATTTCTTCATTTTCTGTTTGCCCTTAGAAAAATTAGCAGAGGCTCTAAATGGTAATTGCTTTTATAATTTTCACTAGGCCTGGTTTCACAGGGAAGAGGGTCCACAGAGCTACTCATGCCACCACTGAGAAGTGCTTCTCCCTAAAGTGGTGGGTTGTTTTTGTTTTAAAGATTTTACTTATTTATTTATTTGACAGAAAGAGAGATCGTAAGTAGGCAGAGTAGCAGGCAGAGAGAGAGGGGGAAGCAGGCTCTCTGCTGAGCAGAAAGCCAAATGCAAGGCTCAATCCCAGGACCCTGAGATCATGAACTGAGTGTAAGGCAGGGGCTTAACCCACTGAGCCACCCAGGTGCCCCTAAAATGGTGTTTTTATTTCCTATAGCTGGTGTGGCTAATTATTGCAAACATAGTGGCTTAAAACAATGCAAATTTATTTTCCTGCAGTTCTGGAGACCAGATGTGTGTAATCAGTTTCACTGGGCTAAAGTCAAGGTGTTGGCAGGACTAGTTCTTTCTGGATGCTCAAGGGGAAAATCCATTTCTTGCCTCTTTCTTGATTCTAAAGGCTGCAGACATTTCTCAGTTCGGGACCCTATAACTCAAATCTTTGCTGCCATTGTCGCAGACTCTGCTTTCTGACACTGACTTTTCCTGTGTTGCTTTTATCAGAACCTTGGTGATTACAACAGGTTTACCTGGATAATATCCTTATTTCAAGATTTTTGACTTGATCACATCTGCAGTTTGTGTCTTGCCATGTAAGGTGATATTCCCAGGTTCCCAGGGATTAGTATGTAAGCATATGTGGGGGTGGTTAATTGTGCAATTTTAGGGTTTCAGAGGAGCTGTAGACTTTGTAGATGAAGAAACTGTAGTTTGGATTAGTTACAATCACTGAAGGTCATATAGCTAGTGTGTCACCGAGCTAGAACCAGGTCTCCAAACTCCTTTTTCAGGACATTAAGTTTGAATGATTAAACACAAATAGAATGCATATTTTTTGTGGAGTCTAATCCATAGATATACAATTTAAAATGGTGAATTGTGAATGCATAAAATTGGCTTTTATCAAAACTAGTGATCTGAATTCAATTTAAAAGTAATATATGCAATTCAATCTTTGTATTCAAATTTCACCTTTTATAACGTTCTTTGCCTTTCAAAGAACAGGATTGGCTGCAAGCAAGATGCATTCCCCAAGTTAATTTAATTCATGTTCATGAATATATGCAGTAAAATGTAGTTATTACCATATGCACTATAGGATAGACATAGGCACATTTAGATAATTTATGACAGAAATCATCCACAATTTCAGAAGGAATCTGGAAAATTTAATTGAATGAGCTGTGTGTGATGTGGGAGGGTCTCTTTCCAAAAAGCATTTTCACTAATTTAAGTTTATAAACTGTGATTGTCTTCAGTCTTCTCTCTGGGGTTGTTTTTATCCCCAGGTCCTGAAGGACATTCAGGGCATGTTAACATTTCTCCTGTGACATAAAATGACCCATGGAAAGAACTGATTAATGATTGCACAGTACTCTGGAGGAAAAAGTCATCATGAGTGTGGAAACTGTTCCTTTTAACAACAATGTCTGTACTTAGAGTTGTGCAAAGCCATTTCACAAAAAGAGACAAAGCGAGAAAAAAGGCTAGAAGGAAAGCAAGAAAAAAAGAAAGAGAGAGAGAAAGAAAGAAAAAAAAAAGGAAAGAACAAGCCTCTCTCTCTGCATGGATGCCTTTTACAGGCACATCATCACCACTCAATGAGAAGTGCAACAATTAACTATTGTCAGTTATAAGCAGTAGTTACAGGGAAAGAATCTCGACCTTGAAAGGGATAGATTACACTGCCAAATAGATTTGATCTGACCCTCTTATTAGCATCTAAAATTCCCTTTGTAGTATAAGCCCAGGGAAAGGAAAAAAGGTAGCATGAGGATGTTTTCCGGGCATGGAATTGGGTTCTGTGGAATAGATACCTTTTTATTGTAGAATATTCTTTACTAGACTTACTGATTTACTGCTATTCTATAAATGCAATGCAAGAGTACATCAAACATTTCCTCAAATGACTGACTTTAAAGGCCTGTTTTAAAAGAATCATAAAACAAATCTCTTTAATCAAGAAAAGCCATTGTCTGCTTGTATTCTGAAGTGATGTTCAAGCTCTCTGAGAATGTTTTTGAGATTTTCAGGTTGGGTGGGAGCAATTTTTTATGATTATTCTGTTGAAAATTCCATCAGCTGCCTGAAACTCTCCAGTGTGTAAATAAACATGGAGAACTAGTGGCATAGAACACAACACATGCTAAAAAATTATAGAAAAAGTTTTCTAATCTCCACTATACTTTAACTTTAAATAATACGTACATTTCTTTTCAGTGGGAAAGGACAAAACTCTTCTGTTTCAGTTAGTTCTCTTAGAAAATTCAGCCAGGAGAATCACTAGGTATACTAATCAAATTGTACTTCTCTTCACAAAACATGAATTTCATAGCAATCCTACTTTTATGGAAATTGTTATACTTGTCATTTACATAAGGGAAGAAATATCATTGATTTGGCAGCATTTTAAAATAATGTCCTATTTACTTAATTGAAAAAATCTTTGTTGAAGTATAAAATAGACACAAATATATAAATATTATGAATGTTAACAAACTTAACACATCTGTGTAGCCAGCCCCCAAATCTAAGACCGCATCCTCCAAATCCCTTTTATTTAATTGTTTAAAAAAGGATTTGATATTGCTTGTTTAGACGTTTGAAAAGGTAGCTGAACAGTCATTTTTCTGGCACACTTTTTTCTTAGGCAATTTAGAAGGACCCAAGAATATTTGTCATCACTTTCAGACAGATGAAAAAGTACACTAAAAGGGCAGAAGAGTTGAGTATAGCTCTACATTCTTTTCCATTCAGTAAAGGAGGGTCATTTATATAAAACCACAAGGAAAATAAGCAGTTCGTGAAGAGAACTGAATTATTTTTAAATTCACAGACTCAAAGATGGTGATTTTATAGGGAACAGGTTTTGTTCACAGCCCAGGCTGCTGGAGGCCACCACTAGAGGGAGGCAGAGGCACCACCCCGGGGCTGTCTCTGGGGTGGGCCCTGGGCCTGCCTTGGTGGTGGTGAGGCCAAGGCCCAGGCAGGGCTCTCTCAACTACCACCGCGAAAAAGACTTTCTGAACAAAGAAAGTCCACTTCCTAAACGAAAACAGGAAGGTAAGGAGTAAGTATAGGGGTCTGAAAAGAGCAGGCTTAAGAAATTAAGCAAGCCTTGAATGAACCTGTGCTGGGGAGTCCACCTGGAGGAGGCAGAGAAGGTTCGAGTACCCCCTCAGAGCAGACCACACTACCGGGGAATAGGGTCCATTCACAGGAATTGTTCAGTGAGTTCCCTGACATTATAGATACAGAAACAGAGCCCAAGGGGTGCTCCTGTTGCAGGGATATAAATGGTGATGCTTGGAGTAGCCATCTCCCAGCCTCCTGAGCTCATTTGATTCTTTGTTATTACTCAGGTCAGATCATTTTACTACTTGTATTACTGAGTTGTATTGGAAAGATGTTATGGTTCAGAAGCCCGAAAACACAAACTGAAAACTTAGGGCTAAGCCATCGGTTAAGGGAGTTTTGCGGGAGTACTGTGAAATCAGAGTCATGTTATTCCTCAAGCGGAGCCCATCATGCTAACTTTCCGCCCAGCTGGCTAGGAAAAAATGAGGAGTAAGTGCAAATGGAAAGCCCATTAACACTCTGCTCTGGTGTATTAGTGTGTGTGCATATATATGTGTGCCCAACATTCTTGGATCTGTTGCAGCTATTATATTGCTATGATGGACTTTGTTAGTCTACAGAACTCAGTTTTTTACATATAGCAGCTAAAAATAATAGAAAGTTTTAATTGGAAGGGCACTGTGTGGACACTGGGATGCTTGCCATTTTATTTGCCTTTAGACAGAGGATAGAGGAACTTATTTTATTGCAGCATTTGTGATCTCTATGTGTTTTGAAACCCAGATTAAATAGTTAAATGTAATCAGCTCTAAGCTAAAGACCTAAATAATGCAAATAATGGTGGCTCAATCCACCTTTACCTTGGACAACAGTTAACATTGTTTAAACTTGTAAAACTCAGTGGATGGGGTTGGGCCGCTCTGTTAAGGCCACAGTATCAGGCTCTCTAGCTATGGCCAGCTAGCTCTTTTTTTTCCACTTTCAACAAGTCACAGTCATTGTTTTAATCCTTTTATTAACTCTTTGGCTTTGGTTTATGCCACAGGTATGGGCTGAGTATCTCTTTTGTTTTCAAAGGACTACTTCTGAAAATAAGGGAAGCTAATGATAACTGCCAGAGTTCGGTAACTTTGTGGACAGTGCTCAGTTTAAGACTCATGGCAAACTTCCGGGGTACTTTTAAGCCTAAGAGGTATGATTCTATCAGTTTACCGCTTCTGAAAAGAAAGATCATTAACTCAGGAACAACTCACAGTGCATCTTTATTCACGACATGATGGCTGTGTCCTTTTCATATGTGAAAAGTATTTTCAGTGCATGCTGAATATAAGAGCAGCCCCCGTGAGTTCTAGTGGACCCAATGCTGGTACAAATCAAGTCGGAACTGAAGCTAGGTTAGGCTCTGAGGTACACAAGTCCAGGGAAGACAGGTACATACCTGAGGTGCACTTACACAGCCACATCCCAGGAAACACTGAAGGTCAGATGCAGGGAAGCTGAATTCTGTCATCAGGTGCAAGTCTGCAAAGGGCCAGGGGCAGCCGGTAGAGCAGACCCTGGCAGCACCCTGGAATGGAAACAGGAAGGAGAAAGGAGGCACATGATGTGAGAGATTTGAGGCACTTGCTGTAAACAGAAAGGGTTATCTGCAGGTGTGTTGTTTTTATCTGTTAAGCATGCATACGGCCATGGATGGGTCAGACAGGCCAGAGCACGGGATCAGAGCTGATAGCCAGTGTTATTGCAGAATGAAATATTTCATTTTAATGGACTTTCCAAATACTTGAAACAACTCTTTCTAAAATGCCATAATTCATACATTCATGATCGCCAGGGAAACCTTTTCAATGGATTATAGATTCCTTGAATAGGAAGTAATCAGAGAGGGAGACAAATCACGAGAGACTTTTAACTCTAGGAAACAAACTGAGGGCTGCTGGAGGGGAGGAGGGTGATTGGGTTTGGGTAACCGGGTGATGGGCATTAAGGAGGGCATCTGATGTAATGAGCCCTGGGTCTTATATGCAACTGATGGATTATTGATCTCTACATGTGAAACTAATGATCTACTAAATGTTGGCTAATTGAATTTTAATTTTAAAATTCTTAAATAAACAACAACAGAAAAAGGATTATATATTCCTTCAGCTCCTAAATCAAAATTTATAAGTTCAGCGTAAGCCTTACTACATGACCATCTTGACTGTGCTTTAAAATAGTGAAGACTTCAGGTTTATTAAGTTCAGACAGACTTCTTGTCCATTCAGGAAATATAAAGTCTCCCCAGAGTAACACATTTTTTTAAAGTTGTGCTTATTTATTTATTTATTTTTTATATATTTTTTTTCCTCTAGCCATGTGATGGTATTTCTTATTACATCTAACCCTTCCTAGTATATCTACCTTTATTAAACCTTCCCTTTTCCTCTACTGCTAACTTATTTCTGATTTATCTGTTTGGGGCTACAAAAACAGATGTTCAGGTTTGTTAAAATTATGTGTACAATAAGATGGTACTGAGAAAATGTTATGAATTAAGCATATGAGCTTTAATACCTGAATGTCCAGCTTCAGACAGCTATTTAAACAACTCAGGATCCTTTTTGTGGCTTTATGTTATGTTTTATTTTACTTGGTTTGTTTTTGTAGTTGAGACTGTCAGGGGTCATCTCTGACTATGTTAGGTATTCACATAATCTGAAATAGTATCTGTCACCATACATTTGCTGTCATGTCTTTCCTAGAACTGTGACTGGCACAGATTAAGGGCTTAACGCACATTTATTGTAAGAATAATATATTGAGGGGCGCCTGGGTGGCTCAGTGGGTTAAGCCTCTGCCTTCGGCTCAGGTCATGATCTCAGGGTCCTGGGATCGAGCCCTGCATCAGGCTCTCTGCTCAGCAGGGAGCCTGCTTCCTCCTCTCTCTCTCTGCCTGCCTCTCTGCCTGCTAATGATCTCTCTCTGTCAAGTAAATAAAATCTTTAAAAAAAAAAAAAGAATATACTGATGAGTGAAGGTAGGACATAGAGTTTCTGTCCTGCAAAATTCAGCTACCTGCCCAGTTGACCAGAAGGCACATGTAAGTATTAATTTAGAATGATGTGAGTAAAAGCCAGTTATGCTGGTATCCTTTTGCAGGGGTCACAAACCCAAGGTCAAGGGCAGCAGTGGCCAGCACAACTGTTTGTTTTATATCAGTTTTATATCAGTGCTTATGGCTCATGCATGAACTCCCTAGTTCACTGCTTTGTTGTTTCACACTTAGCCAAGACACAGTGTAGCTAACTGTTTTGTATACCCTGAGGGTGTTTGGATTTTCAGGTCCCTGAGTTGCTGTTTTATTTAATTTTTATTGAATATTCTCACCATACAAGGCAGTACTAGATGATGACAAACATATTCAAAACTCAAACTCTTGATTCCCCTCCATTCCCAAGCCTCCCTTCCTTCAACCTTCCCCAACTCAGTAAATGTGCCCCTATGGAAGGGTCCCTTCCATAGGGGCACATACTGAAAACCACAGGGCTGTTCCTCTTTTTTTCGTATCCCTCATTCTCTCTGTCAGCAAGTGATGCTACCTTTGGAAGACATTTAGAATTTAAGTATTTCTCATTACTCTTATTCCTACTGCTTTGGTCCAAGCTATGATCACTTCTAGTCCAGATTACTGGAATAGACCATGACTGGTCTATCTGCTTCCACACATGTGTTCTTACACTTCTCCCCACAGGGAGATCCCTTTACTTTGGATGTAAATCACAGTGGTTCTCTGTTCAAAACTGAGACAGTTTTCTGTCTCACTCAGTGTAAAAGCTGAGATTCCTCTCCATAGCCTGTGGGCCCAGTAGCTTCCCTTCCCCCACTTCTCCAAACATCTGTCTTACTGCCTTCCTCTTTGTTCACTATGGACCATACACACTGGCCTCCTACTGGGCTTGGAACATCCCCATGCTCCTATCTTATGGCCTTTGCACCTTCTTTTCCTTCTATTTGGACCATCTCTCATTCGATAAACAAATGATT
Source organism: Mustela putorius furo (assembly GCF_011764305.1). Classification (NCBI taxonomy): domain Eukaryota; kingdom Metazoa; phylum Chordata; class Mammalia; order Carnivora; family Mustelidae; genus Mustela; species Mustela putorius. The sequence goes on along the minus strand of NW_025422368.1, from coordinate 22,178,832 downwards.
CATTTCCTTTTCTCCTTTGGGTGGGTGCCCAAATGTCCCCATTTTGAATAAGCCTTCTACAACTACCCTAGCTAAAATAGCATCCCCACATCATCTTCTAGCCCCTTTACCCTGATTTATTTTCTTCACAACTCCTTACCTGATATTAAATATTTATTAGTTTGCCTCCTCCCTCAAGAATGCAATCTTTTCTTGAGGGGAGGGACTTTATTCATTTTGTATCCCAAATATGTAGAAAAGGCCAGTTTTATTGGCCCAATCAACATTTCCTTAATGAACAAATACATGAATAAGTGAAAACAAAAAGTAGCAAAGAGATTTATTTATGCAGGAAATCATTACTGTGTGTTAACATGCCACACACTGTCCTGGGCTCCTGGAATGCTTCAGTGAACAAACCAGAAGACAGGTTCTCTTGTGGAGTCAGTCACTAGCAATGAACAGAGATGAAGAGAGCAGACAAGGAGGCAGCCCAGGACAGGGGTTCACAGCCCAGACTCTGAGGTCAACTCACCTGGTTTTGAGTCTCCTCCTTACCTGGCTCTCTGAAGCCTTTGATGCTTCAGTCTCTCTCCTTCTGTAAAGTTGGGGTGAACTAACTCTTGCTTAGAGTTGGTAAGAATTACGAGACACAGTGCACATAAAACGTGACATGTGGCAAGAGTTCAATAAATATTGACCTTTGTTAGAGCAAATGAAGATATGGAAGCCAAACAGTAATGGCTTTGAGATGAATACAATCCACAGAAGGTTTTATGAGAGGACCAAGGTGACCTGGTGCTTGAAGCTGCAGCACTGTGTTTAGTACCTTTATGTTCAACACAAGGAAAACAAGCCAGTTCAAAGAAAAGGAGCATAGAAGCAAGTCAAACTGAATGACTTGCTCTGTGTGAATCTGCTTTGTACCTGGAACATGGACAAATGGAAGAGTCATGTGACAGAAGCAGCAGCTTTTGTGTTGCTGTGGCAGAAAAGCCAGGAAATATACTCCTATTTTGTTGAAGGAAAGGAACATTTGTATTGAAAGGGTCTATTTCTACTGCTTTTCCTTTCCTTCAGAGAAACAACCAAGAAGAGAGATGCATAAAATTTATTTTACTAACTGTAAAAATTAGATTCAAGAGCATAGAATTAAATGGAATTGTGCTCAGAGGATGTTGAAGTTCCTGATAATGTAACAAAAGTCCAATTTGGGTTTTTTGTTTGCTTGTTTGCTTTGTTTTTGTCTTGCAAGAGAGTCCTTTAAAAGCAGTGTATGGAAAATCACCATAGGTGTTTCTTGTTCCTCTAAAATATAATCATGTATGGGAGCATAGAGTTTCCTCTGGGAGAGCAGCTCTGTCATAACTGGACGTGAATTATGGCAATAGCCAAGGTTTTTTCCTTTCTCTCAGTATAGTACACCTGAATTTCAAGCAGAACTAAAGGAGAATCTCAGTCATAAAATACACAGGGTCATCTATGTGTATATGTCACATCACTTGAATATTTATAAATCTGAAGTTTTTGGAGATACAGAGTTCAGAGGATTCTCTGAGTGGGGTCAGACACTCCTACTCTAATGAGTTCTTTGATTATAGCCAGAATTTACGTGTAAGACAAAAATCTTATAACAGATGTTTCAAGAAAGAAAGAAAGAATGAATGAATGAATTAGCAAATCTATCTATTGTCAGCCTTGATGAGAATTCTCTTGCATTAGTTATGCCCAGGATACCTTGATCATCTGTTTAGCCAAAAGTGTAGAGCATGACCACAGAGGGAAAAGGCAGATGTGCTAGGGAGGGGCTCCAGGTGGCTCTGTGCGTTGCTTCACCCGCTAAGGGTTGGGAACTCACTTTGGAAAAATGGCAGAATTAGCACCTGCAGTCTTAAATCATTCTTTCCTGGATCTCAGCCTGACTATCACCAGCCAAACTGCTCTGAAGAACCATCTGGAGATGTGACTATTCTTCTAAACAACTTTGTAAGGCAAAGACGGACCCAAAGGGTGCTGGAGGACAGGTGATGGTGGCTGATCTCTGCTAAGCATTTTATGAACTGATTACAAAAGGCAAACTTCAAACTTTCAGTTTGTTTATTATATATTTTGCTTGCACTGAAAGAAGTGAAAAGGGGAGGGATGCCTGGGTGGTTCAGTTGGTTAAGCCGCTGCCTTTGGCTCAGGTCATGATCCTAGGGTCCTGGGATTGAGTCTCACATTGGGCTCCTTGCTCAGCAGAGAGCCTGCTTCTCTCTCTACTTCTGCCTGCTTGTGTGCTCTCGCTCTCTCTCTGACAAATACATAAATAAAATCTTAAAAAAAAAAAAAGAAGAAGTGAAAAGGGTTGCAATGCGTTTTAGCTTGTTCATTATATATTTTGTCATTTAGAATTTTTACATTTTAAGTCAAATTTAAAATCCTTTTTATATTTTTCATTTTGGTTTTATTTGGAGCACAAAGTTGAAAAACCTGTTAACAATATATAAAAGATTGACAAGTTTATACCACCAACCCAGCAGTTCTACTTCTGTGGCTATATTCTAGAAAAACTGATATGTAAGTACACAGCCAAACACACACAAAGGTGTTTTTTGTAGTATTGTTTTTAATAGCCCGATGTGAGACTCGATCCCAGGACCCTGAGAAATTTGGGAACAGTCCAAATTTCACTGAATAGGGAAATAGATAAATAAATTGAAGTAAGGTATAAAATGTTCTTACAATGGTATCAATCAAACCTGTTTCCCCTTCTGAGGCAAGTCATTTCACACTAATGAAGATGGGTGATGAACTTCACTCATTATTTAATGAAAGGCTTTTAAGGGTTAAGTACTATGCTAAGTGCTATGGGTATAGTAGGATAAACACCTGCCTTCATGAAGATTATAGCCCTGCCATTTTTGTAACTTACTAACCAAAGTATGATCTTGAAATTAATTTGGGGTTATCATTTGATTATTTTAGCAGGTGGTTTGGTATCAGTCCATTATTAAATTACACTGATAAATATTCAAATTGATGTCAGATGAAAAGAAAGGCAAACTTTCTTGCCTTGTATCAAAAGAAAAGAGCAGGGCGCCTGGGTGGCTCAGTGGGTTAAGCCGCTGCCTTCAGCTCAGGTCATTATCTCAGGGTCCTGGGATCGAGTCTCACATCGGGCTCTCTGCTCGGCAGGGAGTCTGCTTCCTCCTCTCTCTCTCTCTGCCTGCCTCTCTGCCTACTTGTGATCTCTCTCTGTCAAATAAATAAATAAAATCTTTAAAAAAAAAAAAAGAAAGAAATATAAATATTAAAAAAAAAAAAGAGCAAATCCTTGATTTTTGATTCAACCCTGGCTTCTCTGATTTCTAATGTCTCCTTCCCTTCTAGGCCTAGGTGCTATACGGCCAGCCCTCCTGAAGTTCTCACCATAAGGAGAAAGGGAAATCGATTAAAAAAAAAATCATTCCCACTAAGATCTTTGTAAGGACCTATTAACATATTGCTCCAACCCCAACAGTGTTTCCATGTTAAGGGAGAAAAGTCTTGAACCCAATATTGCAAGTATCAGATTCTTATATCTACTCCTCAAACTCTTCTCTTTCATTTTTGCCTCCGACTTTCAGCTCTAGCTGCCCCTTAGAATTACTGGGAGAATTAGTCAAAAAGGCACAGATGTCTGAGCCCCAGTCAAGACCAATTAAGTCAGAATCCTCAAGGGTAGAGCCTGGAACTAAGAATTTTCTGAAAGCTCCCCATGCAAGCTTAATTGGGAGCCTTGGTTGAGATTAATCAACATATCCATCTCAAGTAAAATCCTACAGTCACCTGACACATAAACACTACAGAGGGACAAATACAAAGTTGTGAAGGCAGTTTTAAAATCATGATGGTGGGGTAACTGGGTGGCTCAGTCAGCTGGGTGTCCGCCTTCAGCTCAGGTCATGATCCCGGGTCCTGAGCTACGTCCTGGGCTGGAGCCCCATGTTGGGTTCCCTGCTCAGCAGGGAGTCGACTACTTCCTCTTCCTCTGCCCCCCCCATGCTCTCTCTCTCTCAAGTTAATTAATTAATTAGTAACATCATGATGATATTCATCTGAAAAAGTTGGGGAAATTATTGAGAGAGAGCAGGCTCTGGAGACTAGGTAAGCTTGTGTCATTGCTGTACACATTAGCTGTGTGAGTGTGGGACTTCAATCTCTGGGCAGGAACGACATCTACTTCTTGTAAAACCATTACAAATATTAAATACTTAGAAAAGTGTCTCACCATTACTATTATATCCTTCCAAAGTTGCTTCAAATTTTGTTTGCTCTCTAAAATTTTCCTTGAATCCCTGAGGAAGAGTAAATTGTTCTGTCCTCTGGCCCCACACACCTTCCAATGAGACCTGTTTATCACTTGGCACTGCAATTGATGTAATTTTTTTTTGTCTGTCTCCCTTTATGACAGTTTTCTGGCAAGATGATGAGGCATTTCACACTAAGGAAGATTATTTTTATCACTAAGGAAATAAACATCAATCCTTATTTTGCTGAATTTTTATCACCTTGCCCTATTTTAACTCTCTGAGAAAGTAGAAGCCCCCAAATGGGAACTCCTTAAAGCACCCAATACCAAGTCTACCCACCACCTTCATCAGTGCCAATATACCCTGCTTTCCCATCACCATGGGTGAATGATCCACTCACCTATTAAAGGCCACCCCTTTTACCAGTCCTTGAGATATCATCCATTCTTGTCTACTGAGACACCTGTCTTCTGAACTTGACCAACATCAGTAGTGTCTGGTATTGGTGATGCCTCTGGACTGGACAGGGACACTGAAGTTCTATAAAATTCACCTATTATCCAGGTTCTACTCACTAAAAATAGAGAAAAACCCTACACCCAATAGGGGTTCAACTTCAATATTAACACTAATGCTAATATTAATTTGGGACCATTATTCAGCCATTTACATTAATGTTAATATTAATAGCAGCTAAGAAAAAGCGAGACTTAGCCAGAGTTTGTGAGTCTTACAGCTGTGCAAATTTCTAGTCAAGTTAAACTTCCCTGAGCTTCAATTTCTTTTTTGTAAAATACATTATTGTAAGAATTAAATGATAGTTTAGCACAATTCTGACACATCGTAAGTACTCAGTAAATATCGGCTATTATTATTGATTCATCTGTTTTTCCTCGAGTATTTCTTCCTTAGAGAGCCCTTCCCTAACCACATTGTCTTAAATAGTATCAGTCATATCAATCTCTGTTCTCTTATCTTGAGGTCTTTATTTTCTTTATAGACCTTATCACTAATGTATGTGTGTGTGTGTGTGTGTATGTGTGAGTGAGGGTTGGGGGGAGAGAGATCTGTCTTTGCTATTGTAAGTAAACATAAAGACGGGGACTTTGTTGGTTCACTGTTAGATCAGGAATAAGTGCCTGGCACATGATAGGTACTTAATAAATATTTTTAAATAAGAAAATGAATGATTATATTCCATATGCTCATAATTTAGGCAGAAGCATGCTAAAATTACCTGAAATAAAAGACAACTTATTTTTCAAGTTAGTAAACCATTCCAGTTTTTACCACCTCACACTGGTAAGAAATACCTTCTTATGGCAACTAAATTACTAACATTGAGAAATAATTTATGGCAAATCTTATTTCTTTCCATTCACTCTCTAGTTTATGGATTGGAGAACTACTGATCACTATCTTCCCAGTGACCATTTTTGAGTTAATGAGCATTAATAAATCCCTCCTCAGCCTCCTCATTCCTGGCCTGAGAAATTTCAGTCTTTACTTTCTAATAATTAAAATACATCGTTCTATGTGGTTCTCGTCTGAATCGCATCCAAAATCTTCACATCCCTCTTTGGTTTGGAATTCAAAATTGGAATAGGTATTTTATTACTGACCACTATAAAGTATAATTGCTGAATTACCTCACAAGTTCTGCTAGGGTTCTCCTATCTAAATATCCAGGAATCACGCTTTTGTGTTTTACTGAGTTACATCACTGACTCATGGTCAACATCTTATTCACAATGACCACTCTTTCTGCCCAATTTGTATATACCCAGGCCATCTTCATCTGGCAAACAAGGAGTTTATCTTGCTACCTAAGTTTTCCCCTTTTAACTTAGCTTCATTCTGTCTTTGGGCACTGTTTTTGGCTGAATTGTGTCCCCCCAAAATTTATATGTTGGGAGTCCTAACCCCTGCTAACTCAGAATGTGCTGTATTTGGCGATAGGGTATTTAAGGAGGTAATTAGGCAAAATGAAGTTGTTAGGGTCATAGCCTCATGGAAGGTAAACTAAACTTTAGTCTTGGTTCTAGTCCCTACTTCACTACTCTGAGGGATATTTGGAAAAGCACCCATAAGCAGATAGGTGTGCACAAGGTGTGTTATCCAGACACCCACCAATTGAGGGTTTGGGATGAATTGACTTTATCAAGGGAATGCATCTGTATAGAAAAGATAATACCAAGGACTGAGCTGCAGAAAACATTAGGGTTGGTGAAAGAGGCAGAGAAGCCAGAAATGGAGCCAGAATGGCAGCTGATGAGGCAGAAGGAGAACCAGGAAAATGCTTATGAAATTTAATAATCAAAAGCCCTCTCATCCTTCTCCAACCCATCTGTCCGCATCCCTACTGGCACTGGCCTTAGAGACTTACTTCAGTAAACCCAATCGACACCTTTCAGAGACCCTGTCTTTTTGTTTTAACCCTCTGGAAGCACTTGACATTGACAATCATTCCTTCTTTTTTGAAATTTTATCTTCCTTTGCCACAGCGCTCTTTTCTGGTCTTCCTCTTGTCCCTTTGACTGCTTTCCCACTGCTGTTCAGTTTCCCTCTCCTTTAGTCAGTCTTCAAATGCCAGCTTTATTTAACAATCTGCCTTCACCGCACTTATCACTTAACCCATCTCTCACACCAGCCATTCTGTAGTTCTCCATCCCCATTATAGGTGATACACTGTGCTCTAAACTTCAAATACTTTGTCTCTTCCCAATATTTAATTTCCTATGACCCATTCTCAACAAGATTCTGTCATTTTTTTAAATACACCAGTTTCATTTATGCAATTATCCACTCATTTATTCTCTCAATAACTATGTACAAGGTGTTAGGTACCAGGCAATGTTCAAAGCACTGAATTACAAAATTAATGACCAAATGACACTCATTTACATTTTACCAGAAGCCTTCAGTTTCTAAGTCTAAAAGAGTAAGTAAGGATAATAATACTTCTGTTACAGTTTACATAATGCACATGAATAGATAGATGATAGATATGTATAGAAGATAGATGATAGACAAAATACCTTGAGATGCTCATAGCAATTGCATGAAATAGATTGGGAAGATACCACTTTAACTTCAGGAAAGTCAAGTTTATTGATTCTGACAAAATTATCTTTTTTTTAATAAAATGTGTTTCTATTATATTTTAATAATAAAAAGTAAAAATGATAAATATATCCAGAAAACATACTGCATTTCTGTTGTATTAATTGGTGTAAGAAAAAAAAATCGCCAAAAAAACCCCTGGGGCCTTATCTCTTAGCTTTTGGAGTATTTACTGAAGTATGTGATTAGCGCAGAAATGGCTTATAGCAAATGCTAAGTGAAAAAGGCTAGAATTATAAATAAAACCATTTATTTTTGTCTTTTTAAAAAAGATTTTATGTATTTATTTGAGGCAGAGAGAAAATGAGAAAAGAGAGCATGAGTGGGGGAAGACAGAAGGAGAGGGAGAGGCAGGCTCCCTGCTGAGCAAGGACCAGAATGTGGACTTGATCCCAGGACCCCAGGATCAGGACCTTAGCCGAAGACAGAAGTTTAACTGACTGAGTCACCCAGGCACCCCTAAATAAAATCTTTTAAATAAATTTATTCCTCATCTCATAAAAAATGGAAAAGTCCCTCTTCTCAGGGTATTAATTTTCTGTTGTTGCTATAACAAAATACCATAAGCTTAGTGGCTTCAAACAACACAAATTTAGTATCTTTCAAAAATAGATCTTGGAAGACCTAAAATCAATGTACTGGTAGGCTATATTGTAGAAGCCTGAGGGGTGAGGTTTTTTCTTGCCTGTTCCACACTTTAGAGGCCACTAGCCTCCTTGAGTCATAGACCCATTTCTCCATTTTCAAGGACAGCAGAGCAGCATCTTCAATCTCTCATCTCTGCTTCCACCATCACATCCCTTCCTCAATTCTGACTCTTTTATCACACATCTCCTCCCTCTTATCAAGGCCCTTGTGATGAGGATAACCTAACAACCTGTTGAATTTCCTTATGCTAGTTTTGTTTTGAATTTTCAAAAAAGATTAGAAATTATTCATAATTAAAATAGTTTTTCTCCAATTACTTAAAAAATTACTAGAATTTCATTTATCAAGTGATCAAATTTACCAATAATAACATTTCATTATAAGTTTTATAGAAGGATTTAGATGTACCAGAGTACATCTACTAGATAAAGTTGATGGGTAGCAATTGAATCTTGTATTTTCTTCCAATGAACTTTTTAGTATTATTTTAAAAAAACATTTTGAGTATAGTTAGCACACAACATTACATCAGTTTCAGGTGTACAGCCTGTGATTCGATAAGTCTATCATTATGCTATATGGTCATCACATGTATAGCTTCCATCTGTCACTATACAATGCTATCACAGTGCCATTGACTATATTCCCTATGCTGTACCTTTCATCCCCATGACTTACTCATTCCATAACTGGAAGCCTGTATCTCCCACATCTCTTCATCCATTTTGCCCATCTCTCCACTCTCTCCCCTCTTGGAACCATTTGTTTGTTTTCGATATTTATACGTCTGACTCTGCTTTTTGTTTGTTTATTCATTTGTTTTCTTAGATTTCACATGTGAGTGAAATCATATGGTATTTGTCCTTCTCAGTCAGATTTATTTCACTTAACATAATACCCTATAGGTCCATTTATGTCTGACAAAAATGTCCTGCTAAAAATCAGTAGATCAAAACTTGAGCCTTTAGGCCTTTTGGCTCCTAAACTCATATTGATTCCTTTCCACTCCAGACACTATGCCAGAACTAGGTGTAAGGAAGTCTAGAGGGAGAATGGAGCTTTCATGGTGTATTGGTTTCCTATTGCTGCTGCAACAAACTACCATAAACTTTGTGGCTTAAAATAATGTACATTTATTCTCTTAAAGACCTGGGAGTCAGAAGTCCAAAATGAATCTCAATGGACTAATCTCAAGGTGCCTTCAGGAATGCGTTCTTCCAGAGGCTGCAGGGGGAGAATATGTTCCCTGCCTTATCCCAGCTTCTGGAGGCTTTCCTCATTGTTAGGTTCATAGCCCCTCTTCTCATTACCATTTCTACCACTGCTTCTGTTATTACATTGCCATCTCCCTCTAGCTCCTTTTAAGGAGCTTGTGATTATATCATTGGGCCCACCTAAATAATCTAGAATAATCGCCCCATCTTAAGATCCTTAACTGAATCACCTCTCCCAAGTCTCTATTCCCACATAAATCAAACTCACAGGTTTATCCCTCACAAGGATGAAGACCTAGATATCTTTGGGAGCCATTATTTGGCCTACCATGCATGATATCTCTTAAGTTGTACATTTAGGTAACAACATCTTTTATTTTTTTTACATTTTTAATTAATTATTTTTTATTAACATATAATGTATTATTTGCCCTAGGGGTACAGGTTTGTGAATCATCAGGCATACACACTTCATAGCACTCACCATAGCACATACCCCCCACAATGTCCATAACCCAACCACCCTCTCCATACCCCCTCCCCCTAGCAACTCAGTTTGTTTTGTGAGATTAAGAGTCTGTTATGGTTTGTATCCCTCTCCAGTCCCCTCCTGTTTCATTTTTTTCTTTCCCTACCCGGCAAATCCTCACTCTGCCTCTTAAATTCCTCATATCAGGGAAATCATATGATAATTGTCTTTCTCTGATTGACTTATTTCGCTCAGCATAATACCCTCTAGTTCTATCCATGTCATTGCAAATGGCAAGATTTCATTTCTTTTGATGGCTGCATAGTATTCCATTATATATATATAGTATTCCATTATATTCCATATATATATATATATATATATATATATATATATACACACATATATATATCACACCTTCTTTATCCATTCATCTGTTGATGGACATCTAGTTTCTTTCCATAGTTTGGCTATTGTGGACATTGCTGCTATGAACATTCAGGTGCACATACCCCTTCAGATCACTACATTTGTATCTTTAGGGTAAATACCCAGTACTGTGATTGCTGGGTGGTAGGGTAGCTCTATTATCAACTTCTTAGGAACCTCCATGCTGTTTTCTAGAGTGGCTGCACCAGCTTGCATTCCCACCAAGAGAGTGGCAGCACCCATTTGCATAACCACCAACAGCACTAGCAACAGCAACAGCTTGCATTCTGCATCCTCGTCGTTTCCTGGCTGGTTAATTTTAGCCATTCTGACTGGTGTGAGGTGGTATCTCACTGTAGTTTTGATTTGTATTTCCCTGATGCTGAGCGATGTTAAGCATTTTTTCATGTGTCTGTTGGCCATCTGGATGTCTTCTTTGCAGTAATGTCTGTTCATGTACTCTGCCCATTTCTTTATTGGATTCTTTGTTCTTTGGGTGTTGAGTTTGATAAGTTCTTTTTAGATTTTGGATATTAGCCCTTCATTGGATATGTCATTTGCAAATATCTTCTCCTATTCTGTCAGCTGTCTTTTGGTTTTGTTGACTGTTTCCTTTGCTGTGCAAAAGCTTTTGATCTTGATGAAGTCCCAATAGTTCATTTTTGTCCTTGCTTCCCTTGCCTTTGGCGATGTTTCTAGGAAGAAGTTGCTGCAGCTGAGGTCAAAGAAGTTTCTGCCTGTGTTTTCCTCAAGGATTTTGATGGATTCCTGTCTCACAGTGAGGTCTTTCATCCATTTGGAGTCTATTTTTGTGTGTGGTGTAAGGAAATGTTCTAGTTTCATTCTTCTGCATGTGGCTGTCCAATTTTCCCAACACCATTTGTTGAAGAGACTGTCTTTTTACATTGGACATTCTTTCCTGCTTTGTTGAAGATTAGATGACCATAGAGTTGAGGGTCTATTTCTGGGCTCTCTATTCTGTTCCATTGATCTATAATCTGTTTTTGTGCCAGTACCATACCATCCTTATAATTACAGCTTTGTAATAGAGCTTGAAGTCTGGAATTGTGATGCCACCAACTTTGGCTTTCTTTTTCAACATTCCTCTGGCTATTTGGGTCTTTTATTATTCCAAATAAATTTTAGGATTATTTATTTCATTTCTTTGAATAAAGTTGATGGTATTTGATAGGGATTGCATTAAATGTGTAGATTGCTTTAGGTAGCATAGACATTTTCATAATATTTGTTCTTCCAATCCATGAGTATGGCATGTTTTTCCATTTCTTTGTGTCTTCCTCAATTTCTTTCATGAGTACATTACAGTTTTCTGAGTACAGATTCTTTGCCTCTTTAGTTAGGTTTATTCCTAGGTTTTTGGGTACAATTCTAAAGGATCAACACCTTAATTTCTCTTTCTTCTGTCTTGTTGTTGGTGTATAGAAATGCAACTGATTTCTGTGCATTGGTTTTATATCCTGACCATTTACTGAATTCCTGTACAAGTTCTAGCAGTTTTGGAGTGGAGTCTTTTGGGTTTTCCACATAAAGTATCATATCATCTGTAAAGAGTGAGAGTTTTCAGATTCTGATGCCTTTAATTTCTTTTTGTTATCTGATTTCTGAAGCTAGGACTTCTAGTATTGTGTTGAATAGCAGTGGTGATAGTGGACATCCCTGCTGTGTTCCTGATCTTAGCAGAAAAGTTCTCAGTTTTTCCCCATTGAGAATGATATTTGCTGTGGGTTTTTCATAGATGGCTTTGATAACAAAGAGGAATGTACACTCTATCCCTATGCTTTGAAGAGGTTTTTTTTTTTTAATTTATTTTTTATTTTCAGCATAACAGTATTCATTATTTTTGCACCACACCCAGTGCTCCATGCAATCCGTGCCCTCTATAACACCCACCACCTGGTACCCCGACTTCCAACCCCCCCACCCCTTCAAAACTCTCAGATTATTTTCAGAGTCCATAGTCTCTCATGGTTCACCTCCCCTTCCAATTTCCGCCAACTCCCTTCACCTCTCTATCTCCCCATGTCCTCCATACTATTTGTTATGCTCCACAAATAAGTGAAATCATATGATAATTGACTCTTTCTGCTTGACTTATTTCACTCAGCATAATCTCTTCCAGTCCTGTCCATGTCGCTACAAAAGTTGGGTATTCGTCCTCTCTGATGGAGGCATAATACTCCATAGTGTATATGGACCACATCTTCCTTATCCATTCATCTGTTGAAGGGCATCTTGGTTCTTTCCACAGTTTGGTGACTGTGGCCATTGCTCCCATAAAAATAAAATGGGGGGCATTACGTTACCTGATTTCAAGCTTTATTACAAAGCTATGATCACAAGACAGCATGGTACTGACATAAAAACAGACACATAGAGCAGTGGAAGAGAGAGTAGAGAGCCCAGATATGGACCCTCAACTCTATGGTCAAATAATCTTCGACAAAATAGGAAAAAAGAGAGTCTCTTCAATAAATGGTGCTGGGAAAACTGGGCAGCTATACGTAGAAGAATGAAACTCGACCATTCTCTTACACCGTACACAAAGATAAACAAAAAATAAATAAAAGACCTCAATATGAGACAGGAATCCATCAGAATCCTAGAGGAGAACATAGGGAGTAATCTCTTCGATATCAGCCACAGCAACTTCTTTCAAGATATGTCTCCAAAGGCAAAGGAAACAAAAGCGAAGATGAACTTTAGGGACTTCATCAAAATCAAAAGCTTCTGCACAGCAAAGGAAACAGTCAAGAAAACAAAGAGGGCAACCCACGGAATGGGAGAAGATATTTGCAAATGACTGTACAGACAAAAGGTTGATATCCAGGATCTAGAATGAACTCCTCAAACTCAACACACACAAAACAGACAACATTTCAAAAAATGGGCAGAAAAAAAATGGGCAGAAGATATGGACAGACAATTCTCCAATGAAGACATACAAATGGCTATCAGACACATGAAAAAATGTTCATCATCACTAGCGATCAGGGAGATTCAAATTAAAACTACATTGAGATATCACCTTACCTTACACCAGTTAGAATGGCCAAAATTAGCAAGACAGGAAACAACACGTGTTGGAGGGGATGTGGAGAAAGGGGGACCCTCTTCCACTGTTGGTGGGAATGCAAGTTGGTGCAGCCTCATTGGAGAACACTGTGGAGATTCCTCAAGAAATTAAAAATAGAACTTCCCTATGACTCTGTCGCACTACTGGGGTATTTACCCCAAAGATACAGATGTAGTGAAAAGAAGGGCCATCTGTATGCTTTGAAGAGTTTTGACAAGAAAAGATGCTGTAGTTCTCCAAATGCTTTTTTGGAATTTTTAAGAATATAATGTGATTCTTGTTCTTTCTTTTATTAATGTATTGTATCACATTGATTGATTTGCAGATGTTGAACCAATCTTGCAGCCCAGGAATAATAAATCCCACTTGGTCATGGGGAATAATCCTTATAATGTACTGTTGGATCCTATTGGCTAGTATTTTGGTAAGAATTTTAGCATCTGTGTTCATCAAGAATATTGGTCTGTAATTCTCTTTTTTGATGGAGTCTTTGTCTGGTTTTGGGATCAAGGTAATGCTGGCCTCCTAAAATGAGTTTCACAGTTTTCCTTCCATTTCTATTTTTTTTGGAACAGTTTTTTCAAGAGAATAGGTATTAATTCTTCTTTAACTGTTTGGAAGAATTCTGCTGGGAAGCTGTCTGGGCCTGGGCTCTTGTTTGTTGGGAAATATTTGATGACTGCTTCAATCTCCTTACTGGTTATGGGTCTCTTCAGGTTTTCTATTTCATCCTTGTTCAGTTGTGCTAGTTTATATGTCTCTAGGAATGCATCCATTTCTTCCAGATTGTCAACTTTGCATATAGTTTCTCATAATATGTTCTTATAATTGTTTGTATTTCTTTGGTGTTGGTTGTGAGCTCTCTTCTATCATTCATGAGTTTGTTTATTTGGGTCCTTTCTTTCTCTCTCTTTTTGATAAGTCTGGTCAGGGGTTTATCAATCTTATGGATTCTTTCAAAGAATTAATAAGCTTTGTTGGCCTTTTCTACTGTTCTTTTGGTTTCTATTTCATTGATTTCTGCTCTGATCTTTAGGATTTCACTTCTCCTGCTGGGTGTAGGCTTTCTTTGCTGTTCTTTCTCCAGCTCCTTTATGCATAGGGTTAGGTTGTGTACTTGATACCTTTCTTGTTTCTTGAGAAAGTCTTGTATTGCTATATATTTTCCTCTCAGGACTGCCTTTGCTGTGTCCAACAGATTTTGAACCGTTGTGTTTTCATTATCATGTGTTTCCATGATTTTTTCAGTTCTTCTTTAATTTCCTGGTTGACCCATTCATTCTTTAGTAGGATGTTCTTTAGCCTCCATGTATTTGAGTTCTTTTCAACTTTCCTCTTGTGATTGAGTTCTAGCTTCAGAGCATTGTGGTCTGAAAATATGCAGGGAATGAACTCAATCTTTTGGTACTGGTTGAGACCTGATTTGTGACCCAGGATGTGATCTATTCTGGAGAATGTTCCATGTGCTCTAGAAAAGAAGATATATTCTGTTGCTTTGGGATGGAATGTTCTGAATATATCTGTGATGTCCTTCTGGTCCAGTGTGTCATTTAAGGCCTTTATTTCCTTGTTGATCTTTTGCTTGGATGATCTATCCATTTCAGTAAAGGGGGTGTTAAAGTCCCTTACTATTATTGTATTATTGTCGTTGTGTTTCTTTGATTGTGTTATTAATTGGTTTATGTATTTGGCTGTTCCCATGTTAGGGGCATAGATATTTAAAATTGTTAGATTTTCTTGTTGGACAGACCTTTGAGTATGGTATAGTGTCCTTCCTCCTCTCTTATTATAGTCTTAGGCTTAAAATCTAATTTGTCTGATATAATGATTGCTACCCCAGCTTTCTTTTGATGTCCATTATAATGGTAAATTTTTTTCCACCGCCTCACTTTAAATCTGGAGGTGTCTTTGGGTCTAAAATGAGTTTCTTGTAGACAGCATATGGATCTGTTTTGTTTTTTTATCTATTCTGATATCCTGTGTCTTTTGATTGGGGCATTTAGCCCATTTACATTCAAGGCAACTATTGAGAGATATTAATTTAGTGCCATTGTATTGCCTGTAACGTGACTGTTACTGTATATTGTCTCTGTTCCTTTCTGGTCTACTACTTTTAGGCTCTCTCTTTGCTTAGAGGACCCCTTTCAATATTTCCTATAGGGTTGGTTTGGTGTTTGCAAATTCTTTTAATTTCTGTTTGTCCTGGAAGCTTTTTATCTCTCCTATTTTCAATGATAGCCTAGCTGGGTATAGTATGCTTGGCTACATGTTTTTCTCGTTCAGTGCTTTGAATATATCATGCCAGTCCTTTCTGGCCTGCCAGGTCTCTGTGGATAAGTCTGCTGCCAATCTGATATTTTTACCATTGTATGTTACAGACTTCTTGTCCAGAGCTGCTTTCAGGATTTTCTCTTTGTCACTAAAACTAGTAAGTTTTACTATTAGATGAAGGAGTGTGGACCTATTTTTACTGATTTTGAGGGGGTTTCCCTGTACCTCCTGGATTTTGATGCTTGTTCCCTTTGTCATATTAGGGAAATTCTCTAAAATAATTTGCTCCAATAGACATTTTGTCCCTCTCTCTCTTTCTTCTTATTCTGGGATCCCAATTACTCTAATATTGTTTCATCTTATGATATCACTTATCTCTTTAATTCTCCCCTCATGGTCCTGTATTTGTTTGTCTCTCTCTTTCTCAGCATCTTTATTCCCCATCATTTGGTCTTCTATATCACTAATTCTGTCTTCTGCCTCATTTATCCTAGCAGTAAGAGGCTCAGTTCTTGATTGTATTTCATTAATACCTTTTGATTTCAGCTTGGTTAGATTTTAGTTCTTATAGTTCTCCAGAAAGGGATTTTATTTCTCTGGATGGAGTTTCTGTAATATCCTCCATACCTTTTTTGAGCCCAGCTAGCACCTTGAGAATTGTCATTCTAAACTCTAGATCTGACGTATCACCAACGTCTGTATTGATTAAGTCCCTAGCCATCAGTACTGCCTCTCGTTCTTTTTTTTTTTTTTTTTTTTTTTTTTTTTTGTGGTGAGGTTTTCTGCCTGTAATTATATCCAAATAAGAATATATGAAGGAGAGAATAAAATACTAAAAAGGTGGAAAATACCCCAGCTAAATCTATGCTAACCAAATCAGAAGAGACCCCAAAGTGGGGGGAGAAGAAGAGGAGATAATAGAAACCATATATGTGTGTGTGTGTGTGTGTGTGTGTGTGTGTGTGTATTAGACTGGTGAATAGAACAGAGCCACCCACTTGATTTTGGGTGTATTTTGGGCTCTTAGAAGAAACTACCTCCCAAAATTTTAAAGAAAGAAAAACATATATATACAAAAATAAGGGTAAACATGATGAAGGGATGGAACATGACTATAAAGATGAAATTTTTTAAAAATTCTAAAAAAGGAATTGATAAGATAAGTTGGTTGGAAAAAGAAAGAAGAAAAAATAAAGGAGAGGGAGAGAATGTACTGAGGCTGGATACTAGAACAAAACCCTGTGCTAGATTTAGGGTATATTTTGATCTATTAGAAGAAATTGTATCCCAAAATTTTTTAGGAAAAAAAAAAACCCTATAGTATACAAAAAATAAGGTTAAAAACAATGAAGGATAAAATATGACTATAATAATGAAGGTCCAAAAAGTGCCTTTTTAAAAAATAGAGGTATTGTTAAGATAACCCTGTTAAAAAATGTTAAGAGAGAGAAGAGGAAAAGTTAAGAAAAAATAGAATAAGAAAAAAATAAAATAAAATAATTTAATTCACTTTGCAAGATTAAAGAATCATGGAGAGAAAGCCATGAATTCCATGCTTTGCTTTCCCCTCTTCTGGAATTCTGCTGTTCTTGATCAGTGAGCTTGGTCTTGGCTGGATGTTCTTCCTGATCTTCTGGGGGAGGGGCCTGCCATAATGATTCTCAAATATCTTTGCCTGAAGTAGAATTACACTGCCCTTGCCAGGCCAAGGCTAAGAAATCTGCTCAAGTTCACTCTTGAGAGATTTTGTTCCCTGAACACTGTCTATAGAGCTCTTGAGGATGGGAATGAAAATGGTGGCCTCCCATCTCCAACCCAGAGGAGCCGAGAGCTCAAGACCCCATTCGTTAGTGTGCCTCAGAGAAAAGCAGTCAATCACTCCCATCTCCCTGGTCTCGGGCTGCACTCCCAGCTCACCCGGCCTGTGACTGAGCGTTTCTGTCTCTGGCACATGGCCCCATTTGGTGTCTCTAAACCCAGCAGATTCCTGCCTCCAGAGGAGGAAGATGAGTCTCCCTGGATCTGCCACTTGGGGGATCCGAGTGTGCCACAGATCACAGTTTAAGGTAATCCCGAGCTGAGAGCTCACTCCTCGTCTCTGTCTCTGTAGTCGGCTTCCCCACTCTCATACCTGGGAGTTCTGCCACACTCAGATACCCCGATCTTTCAGTGATCACATGGGTCCTGAGACCACACTGTCCATGCAAGGTCTACACCCCTGCTTGGCCTCTGGAATGATATCCCTCAGTGGAGCAGACTTCTGAAAGTTCTGATTTTGTGCTCCACTGCTCCGCCACTTGCCAGGAGCTGGCCCCTCCCCCCGTGGCCTATCTTCACATTGCTTCAGATTCACTTCACACATCTTACCTTTCAGAAGGTGGTCGATTTTCTGTTCCTAGAATTGCTGCTCTTCTCTTTGATCGCCTGTTGAGTTTGTAGGTGTTCGAATGGTTTGATAACTATATAGCTAAACTCCTGCGACCTGATGTCATTTCAGTCCACTACTCCTCTGCCATCTTCAGGAGTTACATCTTTTTAATAAAAACTTACTCCAGGCTCAGTCTCCCTTTTCCACTTCCCTGCATCCAGATAGGTTAATCAGTGCTTCATGCATTCAGCCAACAAATGTAAAACTCCTATGTGTGTTAGGCACCATGCGATTTACTAGGCATATAATAAGCAGATGATGATAGTGGAGGAATGTATAAGATATGATTAGAGCTTATTTTGCCAGAGACTCAGCAAAAGTTTTCCCAGAAATGGAATTACTTGAACTAAGCATTAAATGGCAGTAGGAGTTTGCCAGGCAACTTGAAAGAGTTACAGGCAAAGGGACAGAAACTGCCCAAGGCCCAGAAGTGTGAAACCCACAGTGTATTCCAAGAACTACAAGTATTTTTTCAGTAGTGTTGACAAAGTGTGTGTGTGTGTATTAGGAATCACAGATATCTCACATGGAGATGGTTAAATATAGGGAATGACATTCTTTTTTTCAGGCAGTTTATTCATTTATTTTAATAAGAAGCATTTTAATTTCTCTGAAAAATACTAATTTTGCTATGTCTCTATCAGATGCCACAGTACTTTTCTTATTTCAGTCATTAGGAGTAGGAAAGAAAAGCTCTATTTCATTGAATACACAAAAACATTTGAATAGTTGTGTTAAAGGCTAACATGGTAAAACAAGCTTAACAAGCATTCTCTATCTCTGAACTGAGATTTTGCTGTTTCAAGGGAAAATATCTTTGACTGACAGACATTTACTCTTCAATTTTACCATACATAATAAAATGAAAAAGGCCAAAATGGTAAGCAAAGGAAATCCAAATTTATAAAGACAATTTAAATAAGATATTTGGTTGGCATAAAATGCCACATATATGCCATAAAATGTCCTATTCTAATTTTTTAATGCAAAGCTTTTGCTTTTTCAGGATCTAGGATCAGGCTTCAACACTGAAAATATTTGCATTTTACTTAATTTACCTGAGGGTGTAAAATAATTTTATGGTCAATATGTAGTTGACTGGGCTCATCAAACCACTTGCCTGGAAAAATAGTCAAGGAAGTATTTTGAAATTCTCATGGCTCTGTGTATGTGAGAGAGAGAGAGAGAGTATGGAGAGAGAGAAACAGAGAGATGAAAGGAAAGGCAGTCTTTATTTCTCAATAATATTTGGGGATTTTTTCATTAAATTTTTGTCCTTTGAGGTAACATACTATAATGTGTTTTTAAACAGAATAGTTGAATGCTAAAGCTAAACCATTATTTTTGAGTAAAATTAATGGATTTTACTTAACTATCTTAACTCATCTACATAGATAGTCAAGGATTCCAAAATGCAGTTATTTCCTTCCTCTCAGCCCCTCCCTTATCACTACAACTTTTCACTGCCTTTTCTCAGGTCTCCCCATCCTAAACAAAACACTTCCTACCACCATCGAAACACTCAAATAGCTTCTTTCGATTGTGTTAATCTTCTCCTTGACTTGATTGACAGTGTTTTTTAACTTGTTTGTCATTGTGGTCTCCCCTTCCTCACCACCTACTCCTATCTGAACATCTTGTGTAATCTGTCCCTAATATAGCACTAAAATGGCCCATTAATAATTTGTATTCTTAAAAAAAATAATAATAATAATTTTTATTCTTAATCAACATATGTGATAGTCTTGCCTAAGTTTTTATTCTTCTGAACTTCCCTGGCATCATTTGATGATAAAATTTTACCCTGCACTTGACATCCTTGCCCTGCATTATACTGGTTCTTTTCACTCTTCTTTGCTCTTTTTCTGACTCTTGCAAGCTTCTAAAAAGTGTTTCTCAAGGTTCTCTCTCTCTTTAAAACATTTTGAAGACCTAATCCACTCATACAGTTTCAAATGTTAAAGGAAGATGGCTTCCCAATTCTCCTTCCATCTTAGCCTCTGCTCCAGTCTCAAACTTCTTATGTCCAAAACCAAATACATCTTCCACCGAAGCCAGTTGTGCCTCGAGACTTCCTCTGACTAATGAGACCACCATTTTCCCAGGACAAATTAAAAGACTCAAAAATTTCTCTCTTCTCCCATTCTCCTAAATAATGAGCTACCAAGTCCCTTGGGGTCTACTTCCCTATACCCCATTCATCATCTCATTTTCACTATCACCTCTTTAATTCAGCCTCACACTGCCTTTTCCCTGCATCATTGTCCTGGTTTCCTAATAATCTCCCCCCTTTATTTCTCTTCTTCTTTAATCAAAATGTAGCCACTGACAGCTATGTCTGTGTGCAAAAGCCCTCAATGGCCTTGCATTGCCTACTAAACAAAATCTGAACGATGTGATCTTAAACTGCATCAGTCGCACTATGGTATATAAAATAAGAATAAAAGGGGTAATAGACTGCTCCATTGTGCATTAATGTGATTAGAATTTTGTCCTGTGGAGGTGTTTCACCTAAAGGGAGATAGGTATAAGAAACAATTCAATCAGAGTACAGTGACCTGGATGGGGAAAGACCTATGATCATGTCATATAACAACTGGTTAAAGAAGTGGAGATATTTTGGCCATAAAAATCACAATTCTATTTATTTATTTATTCATTCATTTGTTCTTTTTTTTTTTTTTTAAGATTTTATCTATTTGAGAGAGAGAGTAAGCAAGAGAGAGATACCACAAGTTGGGGGAGGGACAGAGGGAGCAGCAGACTCTTCACTGAGCAGGGAGCCCAACTCAGGGCTCTATCCCAGGACCCCAGGATCACTATCTGAGCTGAAGGCAGATGCTTAACCAACTGAGCCACCCAGGTGTCTCGAGAATCACAATTTTTTTTAAAAAAGGAGGTGACCTCAATATTTTAATAACTGCCATTTGGAAAAGGATTTCTTTTGTTCGATGTAGCCATAAAGGGTAGAATTTGAACAATTAAGTGGAAGCTATAAGAAAAATGATTTAGCTTGATATAAAGCAAAAATAGAACTAAACAAAGTTGGGATAGGAACTCTCAAGAGATAAAAGAGTCTCTGTAACAGAGGTTGTTACTTAAATTGGATGCATTTTTGACAATGTTATAGCACTGATTCCACAATATAATTCTGCCAGTCATATAGTTTTTGTGTAGCACTTTCTTAGCCTGGAATTTAAGACCAACCCACTTTTCCAGGTTTTCCTCTTAATTTTTACGCATGTCCCTGCCATTCCCAATTCCCATTGACTTAGAGTTCTGTTCAAAATTTTATCCATTTTTCGATGGAAAATCATATGTTGACTTTTCTAGGAAAATCTCTCTCCTCCCATCTTACATGGATACACGAGTTGTTCTTCTTTTCCAAACTTCAGTACTTCATTTATCCATTTAAGGCACTTAATCATCATACTCCTGTTATTTGTGTCTATTTCTCCTTTTGCCTAAAAAGATGTCAACTTCATAAGGCAGTAATTACCTTTATATTGATATATTCTCTCTATAGGACCTAATATAATTGAATTCCTTTCTTTATTCAGCCAATGTATATTTCTTTTACTTTAGAATTAAAAGACTAGATTAAACCATTTATAAGGAGACTTTTACCCAAAAAAATTTATGAATCTGGTTCTAGAACTTATTTAATAAAGTATGAAAATCTCCTTTTCCCCTCATACTGTGAGTACAAAGAGTCATATATACTGCTATCAAACTGGTTTTGTTAAGAAAGTTTTTGAAATCTGACTTTGAAATGTGGGTAATTATTTTTTGAGAACTTTTGCAACATGCTTATTGAAAGAGGCAACACATGCTTCTGATGGAATTTTGAACATTAAAAGAATTGTCCATCTGGTTTTATTTTTATGAAATTAAGTGACACTAAATCAGAGCTCCACAAAGTTAAAATCTGTATAATGAAGAACATGAGAAAAGTAAACAGTTAACTCTGGCAAGGCTTATGAAAGGGAACATCTCATTATATACCAGAAGTTTTTACCACTCATTTATATCTACCTTTTCTTCCTGCTCTTTTTAGCAATACAGAACATTTCCATTGGTGCTGATTTCTGTTTGACAAATTGCTGTCAAGAGTCCAGATGTTTTTCAGTGTGACTTTACAGAAACTTGTGTTATTCAAATTTCAGGAGTGCTGTTAGACTAGGTTAGATAAATCAAGAGAAAAAGAAAACAACAATTTATATTGAAAACTAAGCCTAAATTCTTTATTTGTTTCAACTGCTTTTGTTTCTCTTTCATCTGTGTTCAGTTCTCAAGTGATTTAAATTAAGGGACTAAAAGCCAAATTATGAGGTGAAAGCATGACTTTGGCCTCTAGGAAAAATACAAATATATAAGAATCTAGTAAGACAGTTTCACTAGTCAGAGTATCTTTTACTTTTAGTAAAGGACACTTCTTGGGAAACATCTTCTGACTCTTTTAACTCTCAGGCAGTAAAAGCCCCTTGGAATAAACCTGAGAGAAAGCTCTTCATGTGGGTCTGAAGCAAATGTAACACTACCAAGAAAAGAAAGACCTGTGACTCCCTGACCCACAGCCCCTCAGAAATTAACAAAACTCGATGATTTCCCTCTAAGCATCTTGTGCTTTCTGCTACATTGCCCTTCTATCCTCTGACTTCCTCTTCCCTCTCACCCTAACAGGAGGAAGTCAGAATGAGGTGGTCTAAAAACAGTCAACAAGGTGGTTGTAGGTATTTTCTCTTTCAGTTGGATGCATGCCCTAAAAAAGAAAAATTTAGGATTAACAAGTTGCACACGAGTAATGTTGTCCATTTAGAAGTCTGATTTCATCCTATTCTGATAGATTTATGAAGAGGCTAATTAAAATTTAATTTGGCTAATCTCCCAGTTTCTGGTATTATTAAATAATTAGAATAAATTTCTAGATGTAAAAGGAGCATGATTAGAAACAATCAAACTTATTGACATCATCACCTGAAACATGCTTTTTAACATTCTAGCATAGGCATTAAGATGTTGACCAACCGGGGCACCTGGGTGGCTCAGTGGTTTAAATCCGCTGCCTTCAGCTCAGGTCATGATCTCAGGGTCCTGGGATAGAGCCCCGCATCAGGGCTCTCTGCTCAGCAGGGAGCCTGCCTCCTCCTCTCTCTCTGCCTGCCTCTCTGCCTACTTGTGATTTCTGTCTGTCAAATAAATAAATTAAAAAAAAAAAAACCTTTAAAAAAAAAAAAAGATGTTGACCAACCATTCAGAAAAGAATTAACTTGGTTTTCAGCAAAAGTGGAGCATGAGGATTGATGATTAAGTATTGATTTTCTTTTCTTATAAACTTGTATCTGGTGTTCCAAAGGCATTAGATTTGTTTTGCAGGATAATTGAATCTTCTCTGGGGTTTTAATCCCCACAAATGTACCAGCTCTTTAGAAACATGAATAGGATAAGTGGTGGCTGCTTTAGGCTGAGCCTTGGTGTATGATACTTCTGCCACCGCAGGGACTCACAGAATAAGCCAATGTAGGGTATTGTACAGTGAATAATTACTTTAACCCATCTATGGTCCCTTCAGTCTAATTTGTGGGCTAGAAACATTTTTATAATTATTCCATATGGAGTATTCCTGCTATAAAATTTTAAACCTCATAATCCCTTCTTGCAAACATGGTATATACCTGAAACATCAAAACAATAATCAGATCCTATTTTTTTTTTAATTTTTTATTTTTTATAAACATATATTTTTATCCCCAGGGGTACAGGTCTGTGAATCACCAGGTTTACACACTTCACAGCACTCACCAAATCACATACCCTCCCCAATGTCCATAATCCCACCCCCTTCTCCCAAACCCCCTCCCCCCGGCAACCCTCAGTTTGTTTTGTGAGATTAAGAGTCACTTATGGTTTGTCTCCCTCCCAATCCCATCTTGTTTCATTTATTCTTCTTCTACCCACTTAAGCCTCCATGTTGCATCACCACTTCCTCATATCAGGGAGATCATATGATAGTTGTCTTTCTCTGCTTGACTTATTTCGCTAAGCATGATACGCTCTAGTTCCATCCATGTTGTTGCAAATGGCAAGATTTCATTTCTTTTGATGGCTGCATAGTATTCCATTGTGTATATATACCACATCTTCTTGATCCATTCATCTGTTGATGGACATCTAGGTTCTTTCCATAGTTTGGCTATTGTGGACATTGCTGCTATAAACATTCGGGTGCATGTGTCCCTTTGGATCACTACATTTGTATCTTTAGGGTAAATACCCAATAGTGCAATTGCTGGGTCATAGGGCAGTTCTATTTTCAACATTTTGAGGAACCTCCATGCTGTTTTCCAGAGTGGCTGCACCAGCTTGCATTCCCACCAACAGTGTAGGAGGGTTCCCCTTTCTCCGCATCCTCGCCAGCATCAGATCCTATTTTTAATATAAAAATCTATAAAATGAAATATGTAACATATTAAAAACTATATATAGGAATATGTAATTTTAAAAATATGTAAAATGGACAAAATTATATCTGCCAACCAGGTAGAGAGAAAGAACAAGCAGAACATTAACAATGCTTTGAAGTCCCCTATGTATCCATTTCCAGTGCCAGACCCTAATAGGAACCTTCAACCATTATTCCAAGTTTTGTGTGGAAGGAACTGATGTTCCTTGCTTGACTTTGTAATTTTACTACTTATGTATGCATCTCTAACAAGTATGTCTATATGTGTACTATATAACTTTGTAAGTTTTCAATTTTATATAAAAGATATATCATACTTTTTTCCTCATAACTTGTTTTTCTTGCTATGTTTTTGAGAGTCATTCATGTAGTTGTGTGTAGCTCTAATCTATTTTTCACTGTTTTCAGATGGTTTAAATGCTTATAGTATATGTGGAAATGTAGTTTCTCCTAATGATCAACATTTGTGTTGTTTCCAAAATTTTGCTGTTGTAACTGGTGTTTCTGCGATTATCCTTATACATGTATCTTGAGCAGTTATTGCTGGGTTATAGAGTAAAAATGTGTTAGCTCCACTAAATAAGGCCCCAGTTGTTTTTTTAATTTGGGTTCCAACAGCAGAGTTCCAAAGGAGCAGAAACTCCTCTGGGTTGCAAACCAGAGGAGTTTCTATTCTTCCATAGCTTCACCAAGATACTGTCATACTTTCCAATCACATTTGATGGGTCTTAAATGGAATCTCATTGTATTTTTAATTTTTATTGCCCTAATTACTAGTGTTGAGCATATTTTTTATGCTTAATGACCACTCAGTTCTGATTTTTTGCACATTTTCCTACTGGAATGTTTCACTTTTACCTATTGATATACCCACTTTCCTCCCATTTTAATTCTGAAATATAATAGTGTACAAACAAAGCTACATGAAACATCTATATACAATTAATAAGTAATTTTGAGGTACAACTTAATAGGTGATTCCAAGAAAATATTCATGTAAGTACAACCTACATTAAGAAATAAACATTTCCAGGACCCCAGAAGCTCCACCTGTCCTTCTCTAATTCAATGACATCTTTTGCTCCAAAGGAAACCATCATCTTGATTTTTCTGGCAATCATTTCCTTGCTTCTCTTGATAGTTTTATCATCTAGGTATCTATTCATAAACAATATAGTTTAATATGGTCTTTTTTTGAATTTTGAACTATATACTATATATATTCTTTTAGGTTTTGCTTCTTTCTTTATTTTTTGTGGGATGGTTGCTTCTTTAGATCAACATTATTTGTGAGACTTAGCCTGATCTCATATCCTATCTTGAAGGGTACAGTGTTTGTAGTCCATCTTACTGTAGTCCTATAGCTTTGTCTATAACTCAAATTAACAATGGATTATCAGTTGGAATTTCAATAAACCTAAAAAAATAAGATTCATCTAAATCCATTTATGTCTTCTATTTTACCTCATTTTAAAAATCTCTCTACTCTTAATTCCAAGTGAGTCAGGAGATTTCATTAAATTGCTAATTAGTTGCTTTGGTAGCAGATTTCTTTTCTTTTCTTTTTTTTTTTTTTTTTTTTTGCTACCTTATCCTTGAATGTTTATGTTTGTTATAATCATGAGTTAAGCTTAATATACCCACATTTTACATCTACTCCCTCCAAGGCAGTATTTTTTTCTCTTTAGTAGCCTAAATATATACCTTAGAAGAACTTCTGGTCTTCTAGCTTCATGGAAATATAATATTAAATAATGAGATAAATTATAAATGTTCAAATTTTCTGCCAAAGCCATGTTGCTTACTAAATACTAATTATTAGGATCCAAGCACATTCATGTACTAATTACAAAAAAAAAAAAACTTTATTACTTTTTACCTACTTTTCTGTTCTTTCATTCTCTTTCCTAAAGACTTTAGAGTTCAACTGAAATTAGTTCAGTTCAACACTTATTGAGGACCTGGCAATATCCCCTCTTCTAACCATAAAAAAAAGGAAGAAATAAAGGAAGAAAAAGTACTGATTTCTTCTTCAATGCATTTATAGCCCAGGCGAGAAAATATACATACAGAAAAATAATTACCATGTAGCATAAAAGCACTAATAGAAGCAAGAACAAGGTGAAAGTCACGTAGAGGAGAGAACGATTAACTCTCTTAGAGTTCAGTGGGTTGGGCGAAGACATCAAAGAATAAGAAAGCATCAAAACTGTTTTTTAAAGGATGAATAGAACATTTCCAGCCAGGGGAAACAGGATGGGCAAAAGCCTGAAGGTTACAGTGAATTCAGTGAACTGCAAATGATTCAGTATTGCTGGAGTTTAAAGCACAAAGGGGAAGCATGAAGAGAGATGAAGCTCCAGAGAAAGTCCATGTCTTATCAAGGTTGTAATGGAGTTTGAACTTTATTCTATAAACAATAGAAAGACATTTCAGTGTGGGGACATGATCAAATCTATGTTTCAGAAGTATTACCTTCAAGATATGGTAAAATTTAAGTGCCCAGCTGTGTAGTATTAAGATTGGCTTGATTTACAGTAATACAAAATAACACCATTTAAAAAATCTAGTCCAGAGATCCAGTTTAGGGCTGATATGACATCAGAAGGCCCATGGTGTCAAAGGCTCAATCCTTTCCTATATTATTGCTCTCACCTGTAGCTGTCATATATGCCTCTAATTATGTCTAAGATGACAATATCCACATTCCAGGCAACAAAGTTGAGTAGGGACACAGTAAAAGAGGGCAAAGTATGCCCACAAACTGCCTTTTAAAGAAGATCTCAGGAAATAACATATGACTCTTCTACCTACTTTCCATTTGCCACCTCCTGGTCACATTGTAACGCCCAGCTTCAAAGTAAGCAGGAAGTGTAGCAGGAAAAAAAAAAAATGAAAATGGAGGACAAATAGCAGTTTTTCCCACTGAAAAATAAGACATTGAAATCAAGGGAAGCCAATAAATGTATTGAGAAATAATAGGTACTGCATTAAGTCATCATTCATGAGCATAGAGTGGGCAAGATCTAAATCTGTTTGAGAAGCTAACTGGTTTAACAGTTGGTGATCTAGTGGTTAGGGGATAACTCTTGGTTTCTGGCTTGAATGACTGAGTAGATAGAGGTATCACTATGGGGAATTTTCACCATCATAAAAAAGGTGGAAGGAAAAAAATGAAAGTAAAACAAGAAAAATATCAAAGTAGTATTCTTGCCTTTGATAATACACTTTCCCCAGAGATCCTCTCTTATGTTTGGATTTTACTTAAAAGCAGAAGGGGAGATATAAGTATCCAAATAACATAGGATGTTGGGTCTTTTTCTTCTATTCAAGACAGTGAGATAAGAAAACTTCCAGACCTGTTACCAGCCAAATAAGTGACAGATGGCAAGTGAGTTTATCCTCTGGACTCTAGTTACCTCATAGGTAGAACTGGAAAATTGCATTATATAAGGCAAAGGTACTATCAGCTCTAGAATTACTTGATTCGCTAATCAGACCAATCCCCCATACAAATCAACAGCACAATATGAACAGTCTTGCATCACTCCCAGCTATGCATTCCTTGCCAATGGAAAAAAGTAAGTGAAGCAATATCTTAAAGTTCAAGTAAACACAATTTCCTGTCTAATTACTTCACATCTCTTCTCACTTGGCACTTAGAAACCCAGTTTAATGTGGTCTGGTGGTATTAAACTTTGGCAAATTTACAATCTCTTATTAAAGTGGAGGGGATTTAGCCAATTGCATTTCAAGATTACTTAAAAAGTTGTACTCGGGGGGGAAAAGGATTGCCTTTCCTATTATGTACGTAAGTCTACATGTGATAGCTGAAAATATCTCCCTTGAGTTAAGAAGTATTTTTCCTTTTGGTTGGGTGAGTACACATTGTTCCACCTACTACAAAGGATTAAAATAACCTGTTTCATCACAGAGCAAAGTAATGGTGGCAGCATGTGATTTTTGGCAGAAAGAACACTTTGTAATTGCTAATTTCCTATACCCAAATTCAGCTGAAGATTGCAGCTGAAGATTGCAGCCGAGTCCATAGTACTTTGCAAGACTTAACAAGCAGGACCCAAGTACACTGCCAGGTTTTGTAAAATGCCAATGAATCTAAACTAGCAGGGAGTTTGCTGAGGATGAGTCTTTTGAAAGGAATCTTCAAATCCAAGACCCCAAATGCCTTATGGAGACATGAAAGTATCCATGGGACACAATTGGTGGACTTTGGTGTTTGCTTTGGCTCACATCTCTCATCTCCATTGCGTTATGTGCCAACTAGCAGCTGTCCTCAAGGTCACTCTTCTTAAAAAATCAGCAACTTATGAGAACCTATAATACTTTCAGCAGGTATAATCCATTTTACTTGGAAAGTGTTTCAACT
The DNA here is from genome assembly GCF_011764305.1 of Mustela putorius furo. Lineage (NCBI taxonomy): Eukaryota > Metazoa > Chordata > Mammalia > Carnivora > Mustelidae > Mustela > Mustela putorius. The sequence continues at coordinate 22,150,053 of NW_025422368.1, read as the reverse complement.
AGTGTTTCTTTTGATACGAAAGAGTTTGGAAATCTGATATAAATGTAACACTTTAGAATTCATATCTGGCACCAAATTTGCATCTCTCACCCTAAGAAAAATATTCCTTACTGAGTAAGTATTAGATCCCCGTCTATTATGAAAATCTACATTTTCTAGGTGACCCAAAGAAAACAAATGCAAATAAGACTGTGCTGATATAATCAACTTTGAAGCCACAGTTTGAAGTTCCTCAAGTTCCCAAATAATTTCCAACCTTGTCAGTTATATTTTTTAATTAATCGTTCTTTGCATTTGACAAACAGATCTTAAAAAGCAGGAGCCACTGTGCTGTAAGGCAAAGAGAATAGGTTCAGTGGTTACACTGAGCAATGCTCAAGGCCAAGCTTGTCCCTTCTTAGCAAGGTAAACTAGTTAGTTATCTCTCACAATTTCTGATTATTTCAGTCTCGCTTTAAGGAGGAAAATCATGACTATGTTTCATAGATAGATAATTTATCCATCACTGTTTTGATGGATGGGTAGATAGACAATTATTTTCTATCATAATTATCATCCATCCATCCATCCATCCATCCATATGCCAGCAGTTTAAATACTGTAGTTGCTCAGGCCTAAATCCCTGGGACCATCTTATCTCTTCTTTCACACTCTACTTCTAACCTACCAGCAATTTCTGCCAGTATTTCTTCTGGAATATATCCAGAGTCTGACTGTATCTCATCACCTCTACTGCTACCCATAATTGTGCCCAGCACCATCAACTCTCCCTTGATGATGGCAACAGTCTTCTCCTCTCCAGTCTTTCTGATTCTTGCTCTCCTCCAGGTTATTTTCAATACAGAAGCCAAAGTGGCCTTCTTAAAACAGAAGTCAGACCCTGTCACTCCTCAGTTCAAGGCCCTTGGATGGCTTTCCTTCTCTCTCTCTCTCTCTCTCTCTCTTTCTGTCCTTCCCATGATGATAAGAACCTGAGGATCTGGCTTCTCCACCAGCTCTCATTCATCTCACATCACACTGTAACACTTCGCATGCCTTTGCTTCCTCTGCCCCAGCCTCACCAGCCTCTTGCCAGACATACCTTGCCTCCAGTCTCTACATTATTGCCCCATATCTCAGCAAAGGCTGGTATACCAACCCAGGTTTGAATTAAGATGGACAAAATATTAGAGTTCAGTCACTGGGAATCAAAAAGAAATAGTAAATCCAAAGCATGTTTAAGAATGTGATATTAGGGACGCCTGGGTGGCTCAGTTGGTTAAGCAGCTGCCTTCAGCTCTGGTCATGATCCCAGCCTCCTGGGATCGAGTCCCACATCGGGCTCCTTGCTTGGTGGGGAGCCTGCTTCTCCCTCTGCCTCTGCCTGCCACTCTGTCTGCCTGTGCTCACTCTCGCTCCTCTCTCTCTGACAAATAAATAAAAATAAAATCTTAAAAAAAAAAAAAAGAATGAAATATTATAGGGACACCTGGTTGACTCAGTAGGTTAAGCATCCCACTCTTGATTTTGGCTCAGGTCATGATCTCAGGATCATGAATGCATGTTCCACAGCGGCTGCACCAATTTGCATTCCCACCAACAGTGCACAAGTGTTCCTTTTTCTTCACATCCCTGCCAAAATCTTTTGTTTCTCATCTTCTTGATCTAAGCCATTCTAACAGGTATGAAGTGATATCTCATGGTGGTTTTGATATGCACTTCCCTGATGATGAGTAATGTTGAGCATCTTTTCATGTGTCTGTTAGCTAGACTTCATGTTTTCTGCCCATTTTTTATTGGATTGTTTAGGAGTTTTGCTGTTGAATTGTATACATTCTTTATATACTTTGGGTAGTAATTAGTAATCCTTTATCAGATATATCATTTCCAAACACTTCTCCATTCAGTAGATTATCTTTTGGTTTTGTCATTGTTTTCTATATTTTGTATCATGTCATTTAAAATTATAACAGTTTTACTTCTTCCTTACAATTTGGATACTTTTTATTTCTTTTTATTGTCTGATTGCTGTGACTAGGACTTAGCAGTACTATGTTGAATTAAAGTGGTGAGACTGGACATCCTTGTCTTGTTCTTGCTCTTGAGAGAAAAATTATCATATTTTCAGCATTGATCTTATAGTATAGATCCATAGTATGATCTTAGCTATGGGTTTTTCTTATGTGGCCTTTATTATGTTGAGGTATGTTACCTCTAAACCTACTTCATTGAGGGTTTGTATCATGAATAGATGTTGTACTTTGTCAAATGCTTTTTCTGCATCTATTGAAATGGTCATATGGTTTTTATCCTTTCCCTTGTTGATGTGATGTATTATGTTGTTTTATTTGTGACTATTGAACATGTGCATCACAGGAATAAATCTCACTTGATTGTGGTGAATGATTTTTTTTCTTATATTTCTTATATTGTTGGATTCAGTTTGCTATTTTTGAGGATTTTTGCATCTGTGTTTTTCAGAGATACTAGCTTGTGATTCTCTCTCTTTGTAGTGTCTTTATCTGGTTTTGGAATCAGAGTTATTGGTCATAAATGAATTTAGAGGTTTTCTTTCCTCTTCTATTTTTTGGAATACTTTGAGAATAGGTATTAACTTTTCTTTAAATGTCTGATAGAATATGCCTGTGAAGCTATCTAGTCCTAGATTTTTGTTGGGAGTTTTTTGATTACTGATTCAATTACATTGTAATCAGTCTGCATACTAGTCTGCTCAAATTTTCTCTTTCTTCCTGATTCACTCTTGGGAGGCTATATGTTTTTAAATATTTAATCCATTTCTTCTAGGTTGTCCAATTTGTTAACATATACTTAATTTTTCATAATCTCTTATAAACCTTTGTATTTCTGTAGTGTCCATTAGTATTTCCCCTCTTTCGTTTTCCATTTTGTTATTTGAGTTGCTTGCTTGCTTTTCTTTCTTTCTTTCTTTCTTTCTTTCTTTCTTTCTTTCTTTCTTTCTTTATTTTGATGAGGCTGGCCAAAAGTTCATAAATTTTGTTCATCTTTTCAAAGAACCAGCTCCTGGTTTTATTGATCTGTTCTTTGGGATTTTTTGGTTTTTTTTTTTTAAGTCTCTATTTCATTTATTTCTACTCTTATCTTTATTATTTTTATCCTTCTACTGGCTTTGGCCTTTATTTATTCTTCTTTTTATAGTTCCTTTAGGAGTAAGATTAGGTTGTTTATTTGACATTTTTCTTTGTTCCTGAGGTAGGCCTGAGTTGGTACAAACTTCCCTCTTAGAACAGCTTTTACTGCATCCCAAAGATTTTGAAACACTGTGTTTTTTTTTTGTTTTGTTTTGTTTTTGTTTTTTTATGATGCACTTTTATTTTTTATTTTTTATAAACATATATTTTTATCCCCAGGGGTACAGGTCTGTGAATCACCAGGTTTACACACTTCACAGCACTCACCAAAGCACATACCCTCCCCAATGTCCATAATCCCACCCCCTTCTCCCAAACCCCCTCCCCCCAGCAACCCTCAGTTTGTTTTGTGAGATTAAGAGTCACTTATGGTTTGATTTTCATTTTTGTTTATGTACTTTTCGATTTCCTCTTTGATTTCTCATTGCTTAGTAGCAATGGATTAGTCAGTCATCTGCAATGGCTCTCTTTGATTGTTTTAGCAGTATTTGGTCCCTATTTTGTTGATGGGTCAGTGTGGGGCCATCTTGGGCTTGAGCTGAGTCAGACCAGGAGTTATCCAGAAATGCAGTAGCATAAAACTGCAGGGTGCTTTCCCTGTCTTTCTCCTGATGTGCTTTTGTTGGTGGGGAGGGCCTGCAGTCAGACCAGATGTCTGCCTGCCACCCCACCCCACCCCCACTGCTAGGGCTGCAGTCAGAACCTGTGTATGTGATTATCTTCCCCTCTCCCCCCAGGGCACAAATCACTTTGTAGTGTCCTAGTCCCTGTTGGTTCAGTTTTCACACTGCAAGGCTTGGTATGGATGGGCTCTGGTCAAGGGCATATTAGAGAGGGCAGGTCTGCAGATGAACACAGGGTCAGAGTGCACAAAGTTAGCAAGGTCTGAGCTGGTCCACTATGGGATGGGAGCTGCAGTCACAGAGGACTGAGGCAGGCCAAGTTGAAGTGGGGGGGGGGGAGTATTCACAGAAGCATTAGGGGCAGGATGCCTGTTAGTAAGGTTGGCATTGGTCTGCTGTGGGAGAAGACCTGGAACCAAGGCCTGGCTATAGGACATATGTCCACAGGAGAATGTGGAGACAGGGCAAGCTGTTAGTAAGATAGTTAGTGAGGACTGGCATCCTGCTGGCTCCCACAGATGTCCAAGTGTCTAACCCTTTGAAGAAGGGTTGGACCCAGTTGGAGAAGGGAAATAATGCCAGCCAACTCCTTTGTCCCTGGAGAAGTCTCCTAAAAATCTTTGTCCCTCAAGCACATGATCTGAGATTAGTAAACAAATATCCCTGTTATCTACCGCAGATGTTTTTCAAACTGAAAAGCTGAAACATTTCTAACTTCTCAATAGTTTATCCAGAGAACAGGGCTTCTAACTTTGAAACATGATGCAAGTTATTTAAATTAGTATTTCCACAATGCTTTTGAAGAGGGCTTATTTAAAATAAAGATACCTAAGTCTCATTCTAGACTTTCTGAAATAGAGCTGTAGTTCTGGGACCCAGAACTCTGCACTTGAACACACTCTCCTAGTTGACTCACATATGTTAAAATTTGAAAATTACTGCAAAGAAACTATACACAGTATGAAAATGAGCACCTAATGAGAGAGAGAGAGAGAGCATAAGAGAAGAGTGAGGGGCAGAGAGAGAAGCAGATGCCTTACTGTGTGGGAAGCCTTTTGGGGGGCTCAATCCCGGGACTCTTGGACCATGATCTGAGCTGCAGGCAGATGCTTAACTAACTGAGACACACAGGCACCCCTAGGTTTAACTTTCGGAGCAACTGCCAGACTGTTTACCAAAGTGCCTAACCCATTTTACATTACCTCCACAATGTTTGAAGATTCTGATTTCTCCCCATTCTCACCAACACTTGTTACCATATCTTTTTTATAATAGCCATTCTATTGTGTATGAAATGGTATTGATTTGCATTTCCCTAATAACCAGCAAAGACATGTGATTTTTGGCCACCTGTATATATTCTTGGGAGAAATGCCTATTCATATCATTTGCCCATTTTAAAATTGAGTTATTTGTCCTTCTTATTATTGAGTTGTAAGAGTTTTTCAATATATTCTGTGTAGTCCTTTATCAGATATATGCTATGCAAATATTAGCTACCATTCTATGGATTGTCTTTTCATTTTCTTTTTTTTTTTTTTAAGAATTTATTTATTTATTTGACAGAGAGAGAGCACAAGTAGGCAGAGAGGCAGGCAGAGAGAGAGAGACTGGAGGAAGCAGGCTTCCTGCCAAGCAGAGAGCCCAATGTGGGACTCCCTCCCAGGACCCCGAGATCATGACCTGAGCCAAAGGCAGTGGCTTAACCCACTGAGCCACGCAGATGCCATCTTTTCATTTTCTTGACAATGTCCTTTAATGCACAAAAGTTTTTGAATTTGGTGAATTCCAATTTGTCTATTTTTTCTCTTGTTGCTCATGCTTTTTAGTGTTATATAATCTGTTTCCAAATCCAAGGCCATGTAAGTTTACTACTATATTTTCTTCTAAGAGTCTTACATTTTAGTTCTGAAATATAGATTTTTTGATCCAATTTGAGCTAATTTCTGGGTATGGAATGAGGGAGGGAGTCCAACGTTATTCCACTGCATTTGAATGTCCAGTTGTCTCGGGGCCATATACTAAAAAGATTATCCTTTCCCCATTGAATGGTTTTAGAACCCTGTTCTATAGCACCAAAAATCAATTGACTATAGATGTGAGGGTATATTTTAGAATTCTTAGTTCTAGTCCATTTATTTATATGTTCATCCCTATGCCAGTACCATAGTGCCTTGACTGCTGTTCCTTTATAGTTAAGTTTTAAAAATGAGGAAGTGTGAGTCTCCAGCTCTCTTCACATTTTTAAAGATGATTTTAGCTATTCTGAGCCCCTTGAGCTCCAATATGAATTTTAGGATCAGCTTAAAATTTCTACAAAGAAGCCACATGAGATTCTAGTATTATTGCACTGAATTTATAGAGCACTTAGGGGAGTATGGCCATCTTACCAATGTTAAGTCTTCTAATCTGTAAACATAAGATGTCTTTCCATTTATTAAGATCTTTAAATTTTAACAATATTTTATAATTTTCACAGTGTGTTTTGCAGTGTCACATGTATTCCTAAGTATTTTGCTCTCCAATGTAAATGGAATTTTTAAATTATATTTTTGGCTTGCTCATACAAGTGTATAGAAAGACAATTGATTTTTGCATATTGGCCTTATATCCTGCAATCTTGCTGAACTTGTTTTTTCTTAGAGCTTTTTAGTGGATTTACCAGTTTGGTGTCCAACAATTTAACTCAATATTGATACCACCTACCTGGAGATAGCATCAGTTCTTACCAGTTTAAGAGCTCAGTTCAACAAGACTACCCACCTCCTCCAAATACCAATCCAATAGCCTGTGTTTCTGACCAATAGGCTATAGATTGGAGGTCCTAACATTTTCCTCCTTGGGTAATTAATGTGTTAGAACAGCTCATATAACTCAGTGCAACATTTTATTTACAAGATTACTAGTTTATTATAAAAAGAAATAATTCAGTAATAGCCAGATGGAAGAGATGCATAGAACAAGGTATGGGGGAAGGGCACAGACCTTCTGTGCTTTCTCTCTCTATGTATTCCACTCTCCCCAAATTGTTACATGCTCACTAACCTGGGAGATCTCTGAACCCTGTCCTTCAGGTTTTTATGGAGGCTTCATTACATAGGCATAACTGATTAAATCACTGGGCAATGGTGATTGAACTCAATCTTCTTCCCCCCTTGAGGTCTGGTGGGGGGAACTGCAAATTCTAACCTGCTAATCACATTGTTGGCTACCATGACAATCAGCCCCCATCCTTAGGTTACCTAAGGGAATTCTAAATGTCACTTCATTAATTTCTTGATCTCTCTCATCATTTAAGAAATTCTATGTTTATAAAAAATAAAAAATTTAAAAAAAAAAAGAAATTCAAAGGTTTTACAGACCTGTGTGCCAAAACCAGGGACAAAGACCAAGTATACATTTCTGATTATAAATCATAATATCATAGCTATCTGTTCTCTGGCACTCCATTTCTTCATCTGTAAATTGGAGAAATCATAATTCATACTTCATGTGACTGTTGTGAAGTTCAAATAAATTAATACATGGAAAGTTCCCCCAAACAGTGCCTGGCAGAGGAACAAATTCTAGCAAGCTAACACAAGCAAGAAGTCATCTTGGGGAACATATATTAAAAAGAAGGATATTGCTTCTTCTATTCCCAGTTAGAGAAACTCAGGAGTATTTCTCAAAGCATTGTCTTGCACTCTCTGCATCAGAATCAGTAGGATTCTTGGTTTAAAAAAACAGATTCCTGAGACCTTCCCAGGAAAGGGGCGCCTGGGTGGCTCAGTGGGTTAGGCCGCTGCCTTCAGCTCAGGTCATGATCTCAGGGTCCTGGGATCGAGTCCCATATCGGGCTCTGGGTTCAGCAGGGAGCCTGCTTCCTCCTCTCTCTCTTTCTGCCTGCCTCTCTGCCTACTTGTGATCTCTCTCTCTGTTGAATAAATAAATAAATAAATAAAATCTTAAAAAAAAAAAAAAAGGAATCCCAGGAAAGTCTGATCTTTAACAGATGCCTAGGTAATTCTTTGATACTTTAAGGTTTGACAACCACACCGAGAGAGTGCATCTCTATTTCTTAAATTATCCCAGGTAACTTCAAAATGCCTTTCTTTTCCATCCTTTTCCTGTAATACCACAGGGACAATTCAAGAATAACCAAACTGATTAACCACAGTTTCTTATAAAGTCATTTGTTAATTTATTCAACATCCTAAGAACTCCCATCAATCTATTCTACCTAGTTGGAACTCATTTATAATTGGATCATTTAAAGAATAATTACCAGAGAATCTCAGAAACCTTTTACCTTCTATAAGGATGTGATTAATGGAATTCTCTGTGCATGTAGCAAATTTTAGCCTTTTAAAATCATAATAGAGAGAGAGGCTCTCCTGTTGGACTACTTTGGTTTGTCTATCTCTTGAAGGAGCATCCCTGTCTATAACTTAATCATGATTCAGGATCCTTCCATAGTTTCTAAGACTTATTTTTAAGTCTCTAAGTAGTGCTTATACAGAATCTATTTCAGGTCTGAATTTGGAGAAACTCCGAAGTCTATATGTATCTGTAGATTCCTAAGAGGTAAATCAAAGAAGCTTAGTTCAGAGGACACAGAAGGCATAACCTGAGACCTTTGTAGTAACAATATCCACTACTTTGGCCGGCCAAAACTTCTATTTATAGAATTCAGGTTGGGACAGGGAGCATGAACAAGAACTGTTTCAGAATTACACAGTTTTGTTGTTCTTGTTATTCATACTTATTTCCTTCTGAAGCTGACAATGAGATTATTCTTTTTTTAAAAAAGATTTTATTTATTTATTTGACACACAGAGAGAGAAACAGAATACAAGCAGAGGGAGTGGAAGAGGGAGTAGCAGGCCTCCCACTGAGCAGGGAGCCCAATGTGGGGCTTCATCCCAGGATCCTAGGATCATGACCTAAGCTGAAGTCAGGCACTTAACGACTGAGCCAGCCAGGTGCCCCAGTGAGATTATTCTTAAAGCATCTTCTAAGCAAGTGTTTCATGTGATTCTTTATAGGTTTCTGATCAAAGTTATTATTTGGGAAGAGATTTCTGTAAAATGAGCTATGTCTTTGTATGCAGTTACTGATGAACAAGTGTGAAAATTACAGCTAATCTAATTTGTTAAATTATAGAATAAGTTTAGAAGTAAAGTTTGCACATCAACTTAACCATCCCTGGTGACACCAGAATATGAACAGAACTATTTGGATCTGCAAAAAATGTGAAGCAGACAGAACTTGAAAGTAAAGGGAGGAAATCACACTGAGCTCCTCCCTGAATTCTTCTTTTGGCCACTCTAGGATCCTTATTAGATCCTAAAAATACACATGAAGTTACCATACAATCCTCTTGTTCCTCAGTAAGAAAACATTTCATACTTGTTAGGGAGGGGCTATGACACCAGGTTTTTTTTCCCTTGTTTGGAAGAGGTGGAATAGAAGTAGAATAGGGAAAGAAGTCAGGGAAATAAAAGTAAATACATTTTCTAGCCTAGAGTTAATCTGTTGTAATATCGGTTATTTCTATCTGACAATTTTCCATGTTAGAGTTATATGCCTAGGACAATAGAATTTCATCAAAAGTAATATATTTAAAACGGTTTTTTGTTTTCTTGGCTTTATTACTGTGACTTAGAGATATTCAACTTTTTTTTTGTCTCAGAATTACCTTTTTTAATCCTAATAGATTCAGAGGATTACCAGTTTTGACCGTTGACCTACCAACTATATACCTTGTTGCTCCTCGTATTTCATCAGCAAAAGTTCTGCCATTGAAAATGGATTCAAATATTTTAAAACAAGGTGCTTTAGGGATAAAATACCAGAAGTTCCTATTTTGACAAATAAAGAGCTGTCTTGGGCCTTTAATTTATCCCTAGTACATAACACCGGCCATATGATCATTTTTCAGCAGTCACAGTCAGAACTGGCTTATAGTAACAGGCATGTTGTCCATGTGATGGACTATATACAGCCTCTATGGGATGCTGCCAGGGAATGTGCACCTCATATGTCTTTTCTTACTCTCTTTCTGACTCGAGAGGTTACCATTCAAAATGAAAAGTTTATTTAGTTAATGTAAATTAGTTCCAAGTACATCAAAGCTTACTGTTCCCATAATCATATGCCATATACTTAAATATATGATCTCTCTTAGTTCTTATAACAATTCTATAAAGGAGGTATCTATTTTCTGTTTTTGAAGAAGAAACAGATCTCAGATAGCTTACCAAAATCACATAGTTTTTATGGGATTTCTCTCAATTCAGTTTGAGGTTTGTCTGATTCTAAAGTCCTGGCTTTTCCAGCCCAGTTTCAAGAAGGAAAAGTCATAAGATTACCCAAACCACCTGTTATATCTGGCTCCTGAACTCATCAAATCCAGAGTGTAACTTTGCATCAAAGAGATTCATGATCATTTTGGTATAAATCAGGGAAACTTCATAATTATTAAGATAAAAGTAATTATTCAGATAAAAGCAATGCTGTTTTTCAAGAATTACCGTAAAGACTAATCATCTCATTTTGGTTATTTCACCAGACTTACAAGGCAGACCTATATCCAGGCATTACATCAGTCCCTGGAGATATGAGGATCATAAAATACACAGTCGCTATCCTTCATTTCACATCATCATGATAGAGATAGATATAAAATAAGACCTATAATCTGGAGAACCTTTCTAAATGTTTGATACAATACTGAACAGGCATCAACCAATCAGAACATGACAGGCTTCATATAGCTGGTGTGGCTGACATGCATTGCTTGTTGCCTATCACCTTTGCATTTAATAATGTAGTTAATACTCAAATAGAGATAGGTGGGAATACAGAGGGAGAGGGGTAGAAGGAAGAAATGAAGATGATTGTGAACAGCCTGAATACAGAGCTGACATATGATTTGAACCTTGAAGGAGAAGTGGGAGTTTTCCACTGGACTAAACAGGACTGGGTATTTTAGAGGAAACAATTATATTAAACAAAGGCTATATCTAGTATGGTCACATTTATAGAATCAGAGTGGAATAATGGTTTTTAGGAGTTAGGAATGGGGAGTTACTAATCAACAAACATAAAGTTTCAGTTAAGCAAGATGAATAAGTTCTAGAGATCTGCTGTACATCATTGTCCATGCAGTTAAAAATAGATTCCATGTTAAGTGTTCCTACAGCAATAATATTAAATTAAAATAAGTAAGCAAAAAACCCAAGGCTGGGAAGCATTGAGAAATGTCTAGCAGCTGTGGTTAGATTATAGGGTTCATGCAGAGTAATAGCTAGAGATGATGGTAGATAATCATTTGGGGCCAGATCATGAAAGTAAGCTAAGAAGTTTTTACTCTTCTTACTTTCTTACCTGGGCATCAGATGACATAAAGAATTCCATCATTGCTTGAGATAATTTTGGTTGTATTGTAGAGAATATACTAGTGGAGGAAGACCATTTAGAAGCTATTTCAATAATTGAGAAGAAAGGGGCGCCTGGGTAGCTCAGTGGGTAGGCCTCTGCCTTTGTCTCGGGTCATGATCCCAGATTCCTTAGGATCGAGCCCTGATCAGACTCTCTGCTCAGAGGGGAGCCTTCTTCCCCTCCCCCCCACCCTGCCTCCCTCTCAACCTACTTGTGATCTCTGTCAAATAAATAAATAAAATCTTTAAAAATTTTTAAAAAATAATTGAGAAGAGATATGATGTGAGTCTATATGGGTACTGTTGTAAAGAGAAGGAGATTGATGTAAGAGACATTTTGACTATATATAATGGTTGATTGAATGTATTGAGGTGGGAAAGAAAAAATCATGAATGAGTCCAAAGCATTTGGCTTGAACAACTTCTTTCGTTTTACCTGAGATAGTACAGGCAGATGGAGATAACATCTCCAGTATGTTTGGAAGTGAACAATGATCTTGGTTTCATAGAAAATACGTCATGTAGAACACCCAGATGGAGAAGTCAAACAGACTATTGGAAATGTAGGTGACTAACAGTACTTATCCTATCCTACACACACACACACACACACACACACACTTACTTGACAGCTCACAGCCTAAGATGAAAATACTTTGAAACTAAAATGTGTAACTCCTCCTCCTTTAGGGGAAAAATTTGTTTTTAATTATATATATAGATAGTTTATATCTATAAATTGGTTTGAGCCAGTTTATAGATTATATATCATAATTTATAAATATCAAAAGGTATTCTAAAGCTAAGTTTGGCTTATTTTTATATTTTACTGTGCTGCTAAGTCTAAGGTTAGATCTTGATTATCTTGTAGGTAAGTTTGATTTGCAAATATTCCTGAGACATTTCATTTATTATTTTGTTGTAGTGACTTCCAAGATTGCATGCTCTTGCAGTTTATGTGCACAAGTTGCACATAAAACTTCAGCACTGACTTTGTAAATGGCAACTGGGGGAATTGCTCAGTATTGTACATAGTCTGAATGGGCTCTAGTCTACAATAATGGTAAGATATCTTCATATCAGTGAGCAATATGGTATTAAACAGTTCCCTCACTTACATTTTTTTGCATTAAACCAATTCACATATGCATGTAATATATTGTGTAATTAGTATCTCAAGTCAGACTGGAAGAAATATTCTATTTCTACTATTTACCTGCCCTTACCAGGTTCCATGGGGGGAAAAACTGCGAAGATGGTTAGTTTGCTTTTGGCACATTCTCACCCACTGGTGTCACTGCTTTATAAACCTCCAGGCATCTAAATCTTCAAACTAACTCTGCTTGCTCAATGGCTACCACAGTAATACTTCACTCAAACCTGCCCTCTACATGTGCCTGGACCACCTTTCTTCTTCCTCTTGTCTGGGTTCATTTAACTCCCATTTAAGCAACACCACATTCTAGGGATTTAGCTTTGTTCACAGTAGTATTGAGAATGGTCAGCCAATATTCCCAAGATGTGTCCAAGGGGTGTGGCTGTGGGTGTGTGTGTACGTGCATGCACACATCACACATGCCCTATAATGTAAAATGTCAGCTTCCATGAATGACCTGCTTCTTATTATGCTCTGTGAAACTGAGCATGTGGACAAGTAGGCAGGTGAACAAAGCAAGAAGCCTCTCCTCCGTGTGAAGTTGAGACACTGGCAGACTGAAGGAATGAGAACATTAGAGCTAGAGAAAACAGTTCTCACCATATCCTCCTTAACCTCAGCTTTCTCGCTAAGACAGGTCAGTGAAACCAGGACAGACCCTGAAATGTCCTACACTCTCAGAATCTGTTTTCTGAATGCAGAGGTTACTTCTTAACTGGTCTCTGGAAGAGAGGCAATTGGCCTTGGTCAAAATGTCAAAGAAAGAGGGGTTTGTTTTTACTTTCTATTTCCTTCATTGAGTTATTTTCAGACATTCTCCACACTTAATGGAAAAAACATATTGCATTAATTCTAAAATGATGATTTTTCACAATTTAACACCTCTGAAACTGGGACACATTGTAGGATCAATGACATCTTATGGCATTGGTGTTGCCTGGATTGGGTTTCTTATAATAGCATTTATTTCCAACAGTTACCTAGGATAATTATTAATATGGCATGACTTTAAACTAAACTTTATACCTCAGGTTCTTACATCATACTAGTGGTGTGAATTCTGATCTCATATTTATGTACTGGCTGTGGTTCAGAAGCTCAGAGGAGATTTTTCTTTTCTTTTTCCTCCCAGTACTAAGGTTAAGAACTGCAAGTTGTGTCTTAGGAATCCCAAAGAGCCCAGCTTTATGCCAGAGTATCTTATTAGATTCCCTATCTTGGACCTTTTTTTCTTGGTAGTTGATAAAATAATGGTGTATCTTATAACCAAAAGAATGTAAGAAATTTGGTATTAGAATTGAAAAGATTCACCAGGGAAAAAATTCTTCCCAGTTTATTACTTCTGAACAGCAGCACTGCCTTCTTCAGGTCTTTGCTTGTCTTTGAGAGTCTGCCAACACCTCTCAACAAGACCAAGGTAATCACCCTCCAGATGAATGATTCACTATGCAATTTGTAGGTATAATGGGATTCGTTAATTTGTAATTTCATCAAGATGTAATTTGTGAGTAAAGATTGTGATAAAGCTATAATTACCACTGTGGTGATTTTGTTCATTGGTTTTGCAAATACTTATTAAGATATCTATTTTGTGCCTTGGGGAAGGAACAAATATTCCCAAGAAGTCGTCCCTGACCTCAGGGATCTTAGAATCTCTTATGATTAGATAAGGCATGTGCAAAATAGCTGTAATGTATATGGAAAGTAATGATGCTGGGGGAAAGAATGAAAAATATGCCCCATGGATATCATTTCTACTTTGAGAATAATACAAAAAGTACTTTACAGAAGATATGGGTAATGATATTAACAGTATAAATAAAAATTACCATTTAAAATCATTTACTCATGTTATTTTATTTAATCTTTTATGAAATAGGTATTAATTCCATTTTATAGCTGAGACAACTAGTTTCAAAGAATGAATCCATTTTTAGAGGCAGAAGGAGTGTTGGGAAGGGTATTACTTAATGGGAACAGTCAGAAAAAAGGCGTGAATGTGAGAAAGCAAGGGACACATATAAAAATACTAGATTGCTTAATTTAGTTGGGGCATTGGACAGGTAAATGAAAATAATAGAAGAAATAAAATAGAATATTTTGTTTTAATTATATAATGGAGGAATTGATGGGAATTGTCATGGAGATAGAATAAGATAACCTGGAAGATGGTTAAGGAGCAAGATTTGTCAAAGACGAAGTGATTTGGGGGTTGAATGTCTGGGAGAAAGATACTAGGAGAAGAAACAGAAAACACAAGAGAATATGGTACATTGAGATTCTGGTTTAACAAGCTTAATTATAAATGTCCTAACACTGTCTGTGCAAGTAGAGGAAAGGCTTGGGGAAGGGACTAAACAAAGTATATACATAATCAATGATAGTAGGGTTTATGAAGTCTTGAACATCAAGGATATTCTCCCTGGATGAATAATTTTAGATCAGGATGCATCAAACTCAAATCCAATTCAGGAAGGTACCATGTGGTACCAAAGGTGATCCTCATAGCATGGACCATAGTGACCCATGAAGTAAGTGAAGGCTGTCATCAGGGACAACCTTTCAAGGCCAAACCTTCCAATTTCAAGAGAGAAACTGTCAGCAAAATTGAGCCACAAGGAAAAGGATTTATTTAGACCAAAAGAGTTTATTTAAACCAGTTCCATCCCACTGCTAATTGCCAATTTCCTGGGTACAAGTTGAATTTTGAAAAGGATACTTCCCATTTCACCCCTTGGTGAACTGGCAGAAAAATTGGACATCACAGACCTAGGCAGAAGGGCTAGCTAAAATGTTCCCTAGGTAGGGCTTTGTGCTTTTACAGTAAAAGAATAAAATATTAGGCTATCACCCAGTTTAGGGCTCTGTTCATTTTAAGGCATAGAGAAGTCAAAAATTACATTATCTAGACCCTGTGTGTTCACAGGGAAGGATAGCTGATACTTCTTGCCAGCCTGAATTCTCATTAGTTCTAGGACTGGGATGAGCTCTATTTCCATCAGAGAAGTTCCTAATAATTAGGGGCAGCTGCATAGGGTTCGAAAAATCTGAGACTTGCAGTAGACAGTTGGAATTGCTGAATATGAGCCTATAAACTAGGGATTTTAGAGTCATAAAGATGTAATGGCTGCAGGTATGGAAAATGGCTGAAGGAAATAGGAAAGGGGAAAAAACAAACAGAGGAAGGGTCAAAGACTGACAAGAAGATCCTCTGAACTTGAAGAAAAAGAAGAGGAAGGGAAGTTGAGCAAGAATTTAGAGGGAAGGAAGAGAATGGTATCTTACAGAAACAAAGAAAGACATTTCAAACGGAAGAGTGGTTAATCATGTTAAATGTTCCAGAGAGGAGACAGAGGATTGAAGCCATTTGATGAATCTACTAGAACATCATCGTGATCCCTAACAGCAAGTATGATTTATTCATGAAGGAACAAATCATATCACGGTGGATTTTTTTTTAAAGATTTTATTTATTTATCAGAGAGAGAGGGGGAGAGAGCGAGCACAGGCAGACAGAATGGCAGGCAGAGGCAGAGGGAGAAGCAGGCTCCCTGCTGAGCAAGGAGCCCCATGTGGGACTCGATCCCAGGATGCTGGGATCATGACCTGAGCCGAAAGCAGCTGCTTAACCAACTGAGCCACCCAGGCATCCCACGGTGGATTTTTTTTTTCAAAGATTTTATTTATTTATTAGAGAGAGAGGGTGAGAGAGCACATGATTGGGGGAGAGAGGCCGAATGAAAGGGAGAGGCAGTCTTCCCCACTGAGCAGGGTGCCTGATGGCAGGGCTCGATCCCAAGACTCTGGGATCATGACCTGAGCCTAAGGCAGACATTTAACTGACTGAGTCACCCAGGTTCCCCTATCACAGTGGATTTAAAGAGAGTGAGCAGGAAGAAATGAAAGCAGTGTAGCCTTTTCTGTACTCAAAGATCTTTGGTTGAGGAAGGAAGGAAAGAAGAAAAGAAAAGGCGAGTAGAGGGGGTAGGGGGTAGGTAGGTAGGTAGGTAAGTAGAAGGGTGGGGGGGAGGAAAGAAGAGGAGAGGGCAAGAAGGAAGGAAAGAAAGACTATGCTACCACAGTAGCTCCAAGTTGAGAAGTTGTGTTTGATTTTTTGTTTTTTCGTTTGTTAATTTTCAAATATTTAAATTTTTTTTCTTTGGAAATAAGTCTACCACCTCTAATTTGTTATTGTTGCACTGTTTCCATTTTACAAGATTTAGATTCATAGGGTCCTGTTTTGATGGTCATTTAATCGTACATTTTTCACAAACAGATGAACAATTTCTCTTTGTTTACTTTGTGATCCTTCTTCCCAGATGAAGATCTATTTAGGTTACTTATCATCGGTCAATGCAGAACACCTCTTCTGTAGGGAATTCTCCACCAAAACATCCTCAGAGGCACTAATCTATGTGAATAAGGTTTTTACAAAACAAATGATTGAGAGTAGAATAGTAACACTGCCTTATACTTGTATACATGTATAGTTCTTCAAACATTTACAAAGACCTTTCACAAGCATTTTCTCTTTTAATTTGAGTAACACACTCTGTAAAAACAGGAAAAGAGTAAAGTAGCTGTAAAAGCTGTAAAAGAAGAAGATAATTAAGGAAAAGAAATATTGCCAATATCAAGATAAATTTGAATCTCGTCTTAAAGTTGTCATTTAACCCGTAGGCTATAAGATTAGCTCATTTGTCTATGCCCAGTACTAAAAGGAGTTGTTTTTATTATTATTATCATTATTATTGACTGAAGACACCAATATAGTAAACAGTGAAGCCAAAAGACACACAAATATTTTGTTTAAACAATATGAGGATAAGTTTTTAGTAATGGCTGTCCAGATAATTTTTTACTATCTCTCCTGCTAAAAACATCTAGAAGAGCTGGGAAATGTAGTAGAACCAAAGATACCAGAAAGCTATCAAAGCATTCAAATATCCAGATTCCCAAGATCCAGGAAAAAAGACCCAAAGGATAAACCATCTTTAATGTCAGATTTGTCCTAAAATTTGTCAGATTATTTTAGGAAGAATTGGTTGGCAGGATGGACAGAGGTTTTACAGATTTGAAGAGTTAGAGGACAAAATTTGGAGTACAAGTTTTGACAAAGAAAGAAGCCCTGGTAACATCTCTCTCTAGATTTTGGATTAGAACCCTAAAAATCATACCCTAGCAGTAAGGATAACCCAGAAATGAATTGGCCTTCACAGAAACTGAAACCCAACTTTAAATTGTTTTTATCCCTGGTTGAATTAATTAAGTTAATATGAATTTCCTAGTGTCACTAGCCACCTAATATAAATACTCTGGAGGCATATAATGTCACTTTAGACCTAAGTTACATCTCATAATTTTTTCATAAACTCGTACTCAATCAAGAATATTCCTAAATATGAGGAAACAATACAGATGCCTAAACATTCACAGAAATAACACAAAGAAGTAATTTATACAGTGCCATAGCCAAGAAACCCCAAATAATCCAACTAAAAATGGGCAAAGAACCCGATTTTCCAAAAAAAGACATAAAAATAACCAACAGGTATGTGAAAAGTTGCTCCACATCACTAATCATCAGACAAATGTGATCAAAACCACAGAGAGGTATCCCTTCACATCTGTTAGGATGGCTTTTATGAAAAAGACAAGATAAGAAGTGTTGATGAAGGTATGAAGAAAAGGGAAGTCTCACACCCTGTTGGAGGGAGTGTAAAATATAAGCAAAACCTGCAATCAAAATGATAAATTTTGATATTACTCTGTAATTTTGACAATATCTAGGAAAAATCAGTAAGGATATAAATGGTTTGAATAACAAATATTATAATTAAACTGAGACCTATAAAAGACTACACCTAAAATCAGAGTGTACACTCCTTTCAAAAATACATGAAAATTTTACAAAAATGGAACATATGCTGGCCATGAGGTAAAATCAATAAATTTGGGACTTAAAATATCCAGAACTTGTTTTCTGACCACAGAGAAATTTGGCTAAAAAATCAATAACAACAACAACAACAACAAAAAAAAAACTAGAAAATTGTCATATGTTTGGAAATTAAGCAATAGGTATTTTTTTTAAAAACTTAAATTTTACATTTTATTATTTTAAATTTTTAAAATACATTGAAATAAATGATAAAGCACTACATAATAGGGGCACCTGAGTGGCTCAGTCATTTAAGCATCTGCCTTCAGCTTAGGTCGTGATCCTGGAGTCCTGGAATCAAGTCCCGCATCAGGCTCTCTGCTCAACAGGGTGCCTCCTTCTCCTGACCCTCTGCCTGCTGCTCCCCCCTGCTTGTGTACACTCTCTCTCCCTCTCTTTGTCAAATAAATTAAATAAATAAATAAATAAATAAATAAATGAAATCTTTTAAAAATATACTACATAATAAATTTATGAAATAAAGCTTTAAGCCATGCTTAGTGGGAAATATATAGCCTCAACTGCCTATATTAGAAAATAAAAATAGGCTGCAAAGCAATTAAAGCATCCATCTCAAGTATTCACACAAAGAACAGCAATAAGCTGAACCTAAAGAAAGTTAAAGAAAAATATAATAAAGAGAATATATAAATAATCATATAATAAAGATAAAAAATTGATTGATGGTTCATTTTTTAAAATTTTTTTATTTCTTTTCAGCGTAACAGTATTCATTGTTTTTTCACCACACCCGGTGCTCCATGCAATACGTGCCCTCTCTAATACTCACCACCTGGTTCCCTAACCTCCCACCCTCCCCCGCCCCTTCAAAACCCTCAGATTGTTTTTCAGAGTCCATAGTCTCTCATGATTTACCTCCCCTTTCCAATTTCCCTCAACTCCCTTCTCCTCTCCATCTCCCCCTGTCCTCCATGCTATTTGTTATGCTCCACAAATAAGTGAAACCATATGATAATTGACTCTCTCTGCTTGACTTATTTCACTCAGCATAATCTCTTCCAGTCCCATCCATGTTGCTACAAAAGTTGGGTATTCGTCCTTTCTGATGGAGGCACAATACCCCATAGTGTATATGGACCATATCTTCCTTATCCATTCGTCTGTTGAAGGGCATCTTGGTTCTTTCCACAGTTTGGCGACTGTGTCCATTCCTGCTATAAACATTGGGGTACAGTTGGCCCTTCTTTTCACTACATCTGTATCTTTGGGGTAAATACCCAGGAGTGCAATTGCAGGGTCATAGGAATTTCTATTTTTAATTTCTTGAGGAATCTCCACGCTGTTTTCCAAAGTGGCTGCACCAACTTGCATTCCCACAAACAGTGTAAGAGGGTTCCCCTTTCTCCACATCCTCTCCAACACATGTTGTTTCCTGGTCTTGCTAATTTTGGCCATTTATTCATTTGACAGACAGAGATCATAAGTAGGCAGAGAAACATGCAGAGAGAGAGAGGAGGAAGCAGGCTCCCTGCTGAGCAGAGAGCCGGATACGGGGCTCGATTCCAGGACCCTGGGATCATTACCTGAGCTGAAAGCAGAAGCTTTAACCCCCTGAGCCACCCAAGCGCCCCTTGATGGTTCTTTAAATGGATTGAGAAAATTAACTTGGGAGAAAAGCAAAAAAAATGGGTACTTGGATAGCTCAGTTGGTTAAGCGTCTACCTTCGGCTCAGGTCATGAACTCAGGGTCCTGGGATAGAGCTCCAGCAGGGCTTCTGCTGGAATCTGCTTCTCCCCTCTCGCTCTCCCTCTGCCCCCCCACTCATTTTCTCTCTCTCTCTCTCTCTCTCTCATAAATAAATAACATCTTAAAAAAAAAAAAGGAATATATGCCTTCCTTCCTATTTTCTGTCTTTTGAAGTCCTAACTATCTTTAGAGGTCCACCTTATCTCACCCCTTCTGTGAAGTCTTGCTTAAGCAGAACAACAAAAATAATTCATTGCTGAATTCTAAACAGTGGTGCTCAATATTTTTCAGGGAATGGTATGGTGTAATGGTGAAGAAAAGTAATCCTGAATTGAGAGACACTTAAACTCTGGCCCTGGTTCCACTACTTTGTAGCTGTGTCACTCTAAGCAACTACCTAACTGCTATAGGCATCAATTTGCTAATCTGTGAAAGGCAGATAATAATGCATCCTTAAAAGGGTAAAATGAAATAATGCACATAGACTATCTAACACAAATAGGAAAACATGATAAATAATAGCTGATAAGAGCAATAGGAGTAACATTCACTATTGATTATGGCTGACTCTGAATTGTAAGAAGATTTATTTAAAAAGCTAAGGGAGAAACAAATGTGAACAAAGGGCAAAGACTAATAGAACAAAACTAGCTAGATGATGCTTTGAACATTTCATAAAAATGTCCAGCTTGTCTTCCTTCTATTGCAGACTGATCTACATGTAGCCAAAGATCTTTTAGAGAGTTCTGTTTCCTGACACTGCATGAATTTTCTCATTTTGTCTCAGATGTCTGGTTTCTCACCTCAGCTGACATACAGGGTCTCAAACAAATGACACGGTAAAATTTCAGACACACCTCAGGGGCTTATTTTCTGTTGCTAGTGAAGGTTAAAATTGTCTTCTTGCAAAAGTTATAACTCAAACCACAGGGTCCTTAATATTCTTAGAAAGATTTCTTCTGTTCTCTCATTTGCACATGAGAAAGGAAACTGCCAACCACCTTAAATTTAATTTCCCCGCTTAAGTTTGCTTATACTTCTAATTGTCAGAATAATGAAAGGAGCTTCGTGTATGTAAATAGTATCCTAGGATTTTTCAAGAATAACTAATTCACTTTGGTTAAATGTATCTCTCATTGCCACCCATCATCATCACCAATAATGAGTAATGGTAGCAGTAGATACCACTGATCAAATTTGTTATGTATGCAGTAACCAGAGAGGAAGGGGAATCCTTCTCCCCCCAACCCCTGCCTTGCCTGGTGTGCTTCCACTTGGGCTCCATTTAGACTTAATATTTTTACCTCAAGCTATTGGTAGGGCTCATGTTCAGACTTCTAATAACTCTCTTGCATACTCTTGTATTCCAGTGCTTTTCCCATGGTGTTTCTATGGGGTATTAGTATTCCATAAGCTATAGAGAAAAAAGCATTTATTTGATTATAATATTGAATAATGATTGCCTTTACCCGGCTTGCAGAGAAAAAGAGTTAATAGATAGCATTTTTTCAATTCAAATTGTTCTCCAATAATTTTTGACATGTCTTTGTCTCCAAACATCACTTTTCTGCTAAAGGTTGCCAGTAGATGACTGAATAAAATGAAGTTGCAAATTCAAATTGATGGAAAAACTCAAAACCAATAATTTGTTCTTGGTTCAACAGTTTGTTGGGTGTTTTATTTTATTGTAAGACATATAAACTGGTGGTTGTGAGTTTATATGCTATACAAATAATATAAGATGGATTTATTTTGACAATAAAATATTTAGAAATAATGTATATATTAAATAAAATATATGTATTTATATTTTTAAAATAAAAATAATATATTTAAATATAAATAAATTTTTAAAAATTTTTTCAAAGAACATGGTGTTCGACAAATAAGATTGTAATCTGGATCTCTGCCTTAATAAGTCTGAGATGCATTGTCTTAGAATAATAAGTATTATATTCCTCTAAAGAACTTGGGTAGAAAAAAAAATTCATGGGTAGAGGCTAAGCCTAAAATATATGTACCCTATGTGTGAAGTAACTATGCAGTTATTTATGAACCATAACTAAAACTGTTACGAATGTCTGAAGATTAAAACCATTGTTTGGTATTCAGTATCACATATGCAGATCTAAGATCTTAGTGTTGCTTCCCAGTAGAATTTTCTGATTGGAACGATCCATGAAGGTATTTGGACAAACTATCTGCAACTTGAACTTCCCCAAAATTATTCTTTACCTTTTCTGGGAACACCTCCAAGAGGACTTAATGTGACCCTGACTTCAAGGTAAAATAATAAGATATGTTTGAAGCTGCATTACTTATATGTGGATCTTGTGGAGGAAATGAACCAACCTAGTACATTATTAGATTATGAAGATGCTTTACAATTGGAATCTATAGTATATTTATATAGGTGAAAGTGTGAAACTGTATCCCTATATATACAAACTCTTTGAATCTTAGCTAATGAAACATGTCATGTTTTAAATTGTAATTCTTAGCTGCATATTATTCAATATGGGAATTCCCACCCATGGCCTGAGAAAGGATGAAAATTCTCTTTATATACACAGTCTGCATGCACATAAGATGTTTTATTTATAGTACCAATTTAATAAAATCCCCTACTGTGCAAATGTTCTCCATATGTGGAGACAGAGGACTAGAGTACATAAAGGCAATTCTTTGTGATTTTCAACTTTTAAAAAAACTTTGTGAATGTAATGTTTTCCTGTTTTTTTTTTAATTACTGAATTTTGCCACTTTATTTTGCCACTTTTATTTTTTTCTTAATCAAGGTGAAAGCTCAGAAAATAAAACTCAGTTTTCATCATCCTATTTTACCCTATTTCTATCTCAAGGGGAGTACATCAATTTCTCATGCAAAATTGTGGTGTTTTCCCAACAGAAGGTAAGACCAAAGAGAGAATAGACACAGGGTCTGGAAGCCAAAGTAGAGAGTCATTTGAGACCAAAGCAGAGAGAAAAATCAGGGCAAACTTGTTCAGGAGTAGATAAAAGGTCAGGCAGTTACCATAGAAGGAGTTATGATGATTTTGGACAGGAACTGCAGTAGAAAAACAGAGAGTACAGTGAAGGTGTCTTTGTAATAAATGTGAGACCATATTCTGGCTCTCCCATTTATTGGCGGTATAACCTTGGAAGAGGTATTCATCTTTCTGAACTTCCACTTCCTTATTTGAGAACATGGGGAAATTCCTATCTTCCAGAGTTGTGGTGAAAGAACCTTTGTAAAGAGTATTATACCTCAGGGGAGAGAAGCAAGATGGGAGCAGAGTAGGGGGCCTCATTTCATCTGGCCTCTTGAATTTAGCTGGATATCTAGCAAACCATTCTGAAGGCACATAAATTCAGCCTGAGGGATAAGAAAATATATCTGGAACTCTGCAAGTAGAAGAGTGACTGCTTTTTGCAAGGTAGATGGTGCAGAGACGTGAATCTGTGGGGAAATACCGAAAGATAAATGGAGAAGGGAGAAAGCCTTCATAAGCCAGCTACTAGAAAGTGATATAACCCTGGAGTGCAAAATTGGAACCCTTAGAAATATGCTCCAGTAAGAAACATTTCATTTCTGAAAAGGGGATGAAAAAAAGCAGAATTCTAGGTGGGTCATTGTGGTCTCAGGGTCCAAGGAGACACAGAATGAATGGTGGAGGAGGAAGGTACCTGATCCAGCAGAATGCCCAAATAGTGGATTGGGAAAAGTGGTTAGGTCAGCAAACCCAAGAGGGGATTCTCAGCTCTGGTTGCCATAATTCCTGAGCCTGGCCAGTTGGGTGACTACTCTCTGCCAGAGCACCCTGAAAAGGACTGGAATGCATGGATTGTTCACCATTCCCCAGGAGGGGTAAAAATGGCAAAAATCCATGACCAGGTAACAGGTCTCAGGGTGGCAGTGGCCCCAGAAAGGACAATAGGGTGACACCCAGCTGTGGCCCAGGAGCAGTGGAGCAGGGTATACCCACAACCATTCTCAGTCCCAAGGCATACAAAGGGCAGTGATGCATGCAGTTTCCATGGACTCCCCCTGGGAGGATTGCAGTGGGCACATACTGCAAGAGTCTGTGGAATTTGGCATGCACAAGGGTGAACAGTTTGTCCCATAAGGTTTATTGAAGAGGGAAAACCTCGATCTTTTGGCTCTTTGTCAGAGATCAGGGCATAGCCATTTTTATTCTGATCCTCTAAAGAGGCACAGAAAGCCTTAAGGGAACAAAAGCCACACAGAGGACCAGCTTACACTGAACCCAGCCCTGTGGCAAGGGGCAGTGCAACTTTGCCCAGGCAAAGACACCTTGAGAAACAGCACAGCAGGCCCCTCCCCAGAAGACAATCTGGAAGAACAAGTGCAAACCAGGTTACAAACAGGTTACTAGGTTACAAGGCCATAAAACTCCAGCACCAGCAGGAAAATAGTATATTGAGATTGAGGGTTTTCTCATGATTTTGTTATCTTTCAGTCTAAAAGTTTTCCATTTCTCTTTTTTAATCTATTTCCCATTTTAATTAATTTCTTATTTTACCAACCTATGTTTTTAAGTAGCTTTTTAACTTTTATTTTTTATATCTACATTTAATAGATACATGCTTCATTTTAGTCCTTTTTCACTCTATTCAATTTTATTTTTGTATATGCATAAGTTTTGCTTTCTTTGTGACTTTGGAAGGTAGTGTCTTCTAACACAGAGACCAGAATTCACTTAGGAACAAGTGGATTACCCTGCTCCCCAACTTTGTTTCTCTCTCTCTCTTTTTTTTTTTTTTTTTTGTTTGTTCTGTTTTGCTTTTTGTTTGCTTTTCTGTTTTGGTTTCGAACCACTTCAGATTTGTTTAGGGGGTATTATGCTTAGGTCAGGGTTGTTATTTTGGGCTCTGCTCACTTGCTTATCTATTCTTCTCTGGGCAAAATGACTAGAAGGAGGAATTTACCACAAAAGAAACCAGAGGTGGTTTTCTCTGTCATGAGCTAATTGATATGGCTGTAAGATGTCTGAGATGGAATTCAGGATAGGAATTATAAAGTTAATATCTGGACTTGAAGAAAGCATAAAAGACAGTAAAGGATCTCTAAGTACAGTAACAAGATCTAATCAGGACAAACTTTAAAAAATCATAACTGAGATGCAATCTAAATTGGATGCTCTAATACCTAGGGTGAAAAAAGGAAGAAGAGAGAGTAAATGACCTAGAAGACAGGCTGATGGAAAGAAGGAAGTAGAGGAAAAGAGAGAAAGACAACTCAGAACCCATAAAGAAAGGCTTCAAGAATTTAATGATGCTTTGGGATGCCTGGGTGGCTCAATTGGTTAAGCAGCTGCCTTCAGCTCAGGTCATGATCCCAGCATCCTGGAATCGAGTCCCACATCGGGCTCCTTGCTTGGCAGGGAGCCTGCTTCTCTCTCTGCCTCTGCCTGCCATTCTGTCTGCCTGTGCGCTCTCTCTCTCTCTCTCTCTCTCTGACAAATAAATAAAATCTTTAAAAAAAAAAAAAGAAAAAAAAAGAATTTAATGATGCTTTGAAATTAACAAATGCCAAAATTATTGGAGTGCCTGAGGGGGAGAAGAAGGGAGGGCAGAAAGTATATTTAAGCAAATCATAGCTGAGAGCTTCTCTCCTCTGGAGAAGGAAATAAGCATTCATGTACAAGAGGCAGAGAACATCGGACCCAAAATCAATAAAAATAGATCAATACATCAACATATAGTAGTGAAACTTGAACATTTTAGAGGAAAAGAGGCTATCCTGAGAGCAGCTCAAGATAGGAGATTCCTTATGCACAGAGGGAGGAACATGAGATTTAATATCAGAACTATACATAAAAGCCTGGAAGGCCAAAAATGGTTGGCATGATATATTCAGGATATTAATGGGAAGAACATGCAGCCAAGAATTCTTTATCCAGCAAGGCTCTCATTAAGAATGCAAGGAGAGGGGCGCCTGGGTGGCTCAGTCATTAAGTGTCTGCCTTCAGCTCAGGTCACAATTCCAGGGTCCAGGGATCAAGCCCCACGTTGGACTCCCTACTCAGTGGGAAGTCTGCTTCTCCTTCTCCCTCTCTCTGCCTGCTACTCTCCCTGCTTGTGTGATTTCTATCTCTGTCAGATAAATAAATAAAATCTTTTTAAAAATATAAAAAAAATACAAGGAGAGATAAAGAGCTTCCAGGACAGACAGAAACTGAAAGAATATATGAATATAAAGCCAGCCCTACAAGAAATATTAAGGGGGATCCTGTAAGCAAAGAGAGAACCCCAAAATAACATATACCAAAAAGAAACATAGACAATCTACAGAAACAAAGACTTTACAGGCGATACAATGGCACTAAATTCATATCTCTGATAGTTACACTGAATGTGGGTTAAATGCACCAATCAAAAGACAGGGTATCAGATTGGATTTAAAAAAAAAGAAATCAATATGCTGTCTGCAAGAGACTCATTTTAGATGCAAAGACACCTCCAGATTTAATGTGATGGGGTAGAAAATCATTTATCATACTAATGGACATCAAGAGAAAGCTGGGGTGGCAATCCTTATATCAGTAAAATTAGATTTTAAGCCAAATACTAATAAGAGATGAGGAAGGACATTATATCATACTTAAAGTTATAAAGGTATGCTGGTTCTATCCAGCAAGAAGATCTAACAATTGTAAATATTTATGCCCCTAACCTGGGAGCAGCCAATTATATAAACCAATAAATACCAAAATTAAAGAAACACATTGATAATAATACAATAATAGTAGACGACTTTAACACCCTACTCACAGCAATGGACAGATCATCTAAGCAGATCAACAAAGAAACAAGGGGTTTGAATGACACACTGGACCAGATGGACTTCACAAATATGTTCAGAGTTCTCCATCCTAAAGCAACAGAATGCACATTTTTCTCAAGGGCACATGGAACTTTCTCCAGAATAAATCATATCGTAGGTCACAAATCAGGTCTCAGTCTATACCAAAAGATTGAGATTATTCCCTGCATACATTCAGACCACAATGCTTTGAAACTTGAACTCAATCACAAGAGAAAATTTGGAAGGAACTCCAACACTTGGAGATTAAAGAACATCCTACTAAAGAATGAATGGGTCAACCAGGAAATTAAGAATTAAGAATTTTTAAAAATTCATGAAAACTAAAGAGGTTCAAAACCTCTTTACAGCAAAGGCTGTTCTAAGATGGAAGTACATTGGTATACAAGATTCTCTCAAAAAATTAGAAAAATCCCCAATACAGAAGCTAATCTTACACCTAAAACCTACAGAAAGAACAGCAAATAAAGCCTAAACCAAGCATGAGGAGAGAAATAACAAAGATGAGCACAGAAATCAACGAAATAGAAACTAGAAGAACAGTAGACTCGATCGACAAAACTAGAAGCTAGTTCTCTCAAAAAATTAATAAGATCAATAAACCTCTGGCCAAACTTATCTAAAAGAGAAGAGAAAGGACTCAGATTAATAAAATCATGAATGAAAGGGGAGAAGTCACAATTAACACTGAAGAAATACAAATAATTATAAGTACATATTATGAACAAATATATGCCAACAAATTAGACAATTTGGAAGAAATGGATGTGTTCCTGGAAACTACCAAAACTGAAACAGGAGGAAATAGAAAATCTGAACAGATGCATAACCAGCAAGGAAATTGAAGCAGTAATCAAAAACCTCCCTCAAAAAATGAGTCCAAAGACAGGTCGCTTCCCATGGGAAATCCACCAAATATTGAAAGAAAAATCTACATATTCTACTGAAACTCTTTAAAAAATAGAAATGGAAGGAAAACTTCCAAACTTGTTCTATGAATCCAGCATTACCTTGATTACCAAACCAAAGACTCCATCAAAAAGGAGAATTACAAACCAGTATCCCTGATGCATATGGATGCAAAAATTCTCACCAAGCTACTATCCAATAGGACCCAACAGTACATTAAAAGAATTATTCACCACAACCAAGTGGGATTTATTCCTGGGCTGCAAGCATGGTTCAACATCTGCAAATCAGTCAATGTGATAGATTACATTAATAAAAGAAAAGACAAGAACTATATGATCCTTTCAACTGATGCAGAAAAAGTATTTGACAAAATACCACATCCTTTATTGATTGAAACTCTTCATAGTGTAGGGATAGAGGGGACATACTTCAGTAGGATAAAAGCCATCTATGAAAATTCCACAGCAAATATCATTCTTAACGGGGAAAAGCTGAGAGCTTTTCTCTTAAGGTCAGGAGCACAACAGGGATGTGCACTCTTACCATTATTGTTCAATATAGTACTAGAAGTCCTAGCCTCAGCAATCAGAGAACAAAAAGAAATAAAAGGCATCCAAATTGGCAAAGAAGTCAAACTCCCTCTCTCAACAGATTACATGATAGTTTATGTGGAAAACCCCAAACCTCACTTCAAAATTGCTTGAATCATATAACAATTCAGTAACATGGCAGGATACAAAATCAATGCACAGAAATCACTTTTCTATACACTCTTTCTTTGTGACCAAAGAAAGAGAAATCAAGAAATCAATCCCATTTACAATTGTACCAAAAGCCATAAAATACCTAAAAATAAACCTAACCAAAGAGGTAAAGGATCTGTACTCTAGAAACTACAGAATGTTCATGAAAGAAATTGAGGAAGACACAAAGAGATGGAAAAACATTCCATGCTCATGGACTGGAAGAATAAACATTGCTAAAATGTCTATCTTTCCCAGATAAATCTACACTTTCAAAGCAATCCCTATCAAAATACCATCAACATTTTTCACAGAGCTGAAACAAACAATCCTAAAATTTGTATGGAACCAGAAAAGACCCCAAATAGCCAGGGGAATGTTGAGAAAGAAAACCAAAGTTGGGGGCATCACAATGCGTGACTTCAAGCTATGTTACAAAGCTGTGATCATCAAGATAGCACGGTACTGGCACAAAAACAGATACGTAGAACAATGGAACACAATAGAGAGCCCAGAAATCAACACTTAACTCTATGGTTAACTAAACTGTGACAAAGAAGGAAAGAATATCCAATGGAAAAAAGACAGTCTCAGGGCACCTGGGTGGCTCAGTCATTGAACGTCTGTCTTCAGCTCAGGTCATGATCCCAGAGTCCTGGGATTGAGCTCTACATCGGGCTCCCTGTTCAGTGAGAAGCCTGCTTCTCTCTCTTAGTCTTGCCTTGCTTGAATTCCCTCCCTCTGTCAAGTAAATGAATAAAATCTTTTAAAAATTTTAAAAAGAAAAGCAAAGAAAAGAAAAAAAGACAGTCTCTTCAATAATGGGTGCTGGGAAAATTGAACAGCCACAGACAGAGGAATGACAATGGACCATCCTCTTACACTATACACAAGATAAACTCAAAATGGATGAAAGACCTCAATGTGGGGTAGGAATCCATCAAAATCCTAGAGGATAACATAGGCAGTAACCCCTTTGACCTCTGCCACAGCAACTTCTTTCATGACACATTACCAAAAGCAAGGGAAACAAAAGCAAAAATGAACTTTTGGTACTTCATCAAGATAAAAAGCTTCTGCACAGCAAAAGAAATAGTCAACAAAACAAAGAGGCAATACACAGAATGGGAGGAGATATTTGCAAATGACATTGCAAATAAAGGGCTGGTATCCAATATCTATAAAGAACTTGTCAAACTCAACACCCAAAAAACAAATAATGCAGTCAAAAAAATGGAAAGAAGATATGAGCAGATGCTTGTCCAAAGAAGATAATGGCCAACAGACACATGAGGAAATGTTCCGTGTCACTTTTCATCAGGGAAAATTCAAATCAAAACCACAATGAGATACCACCTCACACCAGTTAGAATGGCTAAAATTAACAAGGCAGGAAACAACAAATGTTGGCGAGGATATGGAGAAAGGGGATTGGTGGCAATGCAAACCGGTACAGCCACTCTTGAAAACAGTCTGGAGTTTTCCCAAGAAATTAAAAATAGAGCTACCCTATGGCCCAGCAATTGCACTACTTAGTATTTACCCCAAACATACAGATGTAGTGAAAAGAAGAGGCACCTGTGCCCCAACGTTCATAGCAGCAATGTCCAAATAGCCAAACTGTGGAAGAAGCTGAGATGTCCTTCCCTGGATGAATGAATAAAGAATATGTGTTTCATATATACAATGAAATTACACTCAACCATTAGAAGGGATGAATACCTACCATTTATATCAGCCTGGATGGAATTGGAGATTATACTAAGTGAAATAAATCAATTGGAGAAGGACAATTATGTGATTTCACTCACATGTGGAACATAAGAAATAGTGAAGAGGATCATAGGGGAAGGGAGGGAAAGCTGAATGGGAAGAAATCAGAGAGAGACTCTTTACTTTGGGAAACAAACTGAGGGTTGTGGAAGGGGAGATGGGTGGGGTATGGGGTAACTTGGTGAAGGGCATTAAGGAAGGAATGTGATATGATGAGCACTGGGTGTTATATGTAATTAATGAATCATTGAACGCTACATCAAAAACTAATGATGTACTATATGTTGGCTAATTGAATTTAAATTTAAAAAAAGACTATTGTACCTCATGAACAGCAGGTGATTGTTTTGTCTTTCAGCTCTTGCTTGACCCTATCCTTCCAAACTAGAGACAGCCGTGATGATGATACTATTGATGTTTAAAGTCTACTGATGCCAAAATGAAATTTCTCTCTGGCTTTTTTACTATGGAAAAAATCCAATGATTTAAAGAAGAAATAGACATAATGTACAAAAAACCTCCAAGTACCCATTACCCAGCTTCAACAGTTCCAAATCATGACCTGTCTTTTTCATCTACGTCTCCATCCATTCCCTATACTTTGTATTATTTTGAAGCAAATCCACACATCATCTAATTTCATCTAAAAATGCTTCTGTATGTATGTCTAAACAATAAGGATTCTCCTTAAAGAATACAATCATAATATCAAACACACCTTAAACATTTAATAATTATTCCCTAGTATTATTAAATATCAGGTTGATTTTGTTGTTGTTGCTGCTGATCTTACCTATTGTCATGTAAGTTATATAAACCACATGAATACACTAAATGGTATTACCATTGATAATGTGATTTTTCTAAACTGACAAACAACTCTCAGAAAAGTCCTGTGCAAACCAACATACAGCCTTCCCTCAGTGTGAACAACAAGTAGTTACTTCCTGGAAATTTTGGTATTTATTTAAAGTGTGCAAAATATTTTATATTTATATGTAATATGGAATTGGACATTACACTCAAATAACTATAAGCTATTTTTCAATGTATGAATGTCTGGAAATTTATGTAGTATGTGGGAAAATTATTTGCCACATTTCAGATAGCGTAGCATTTCTGGCTCCTGTCTGCTAAATGCAGGAACACCCCCACCAAATCGTCATTACTACTGTGACTTTCCCTTCACATTTACCAAATGCCTTCAGTGGTTCAATCCGTCCCCTACTGAGAACCACTGACTTAGTTTGAGTAGCTGAAAAAAGGGAAATCAATTTTAGTTGCGTATATGCTATAATTTTAGGAAAAGAAACAAGGAAAAATCCTACATGGGAGATGACTGTTAGAACATTCACAAATTTAAAACTTTTCAAAGTTTTTCTCAGTTGATGGAATTTTGTTTTTCCATACTATGTTGGAAAATGTGAATAAGCTGATAAAACAAATGAGGTCATAATGACTTCATGGATATATGTAATTCAAGTACAGAAAATTCCAACAGCTAGGATACCATCCAGATAGGTAAGGAAACTGGAATAGTGGCAAGAAATAATAAATCCATTTTTACTTATTTTCTAAGCATAATTATAAATTTTTAAATCTCTGTGCTATGTTTACACAATTGGCCCACAATCCTAAAAGGATTTTGCTTCCTTTTTAAAATAGGGAGAATATAGCCTTCCTCTAGCTTACTTCTTTCATTATGTAGTATACTTCTTGACCTTTTTTTACTCATTTTTAAAATTGAAGTATAATTAATATGCAGTGTTATATTGGTTTACACTTAGTGTATAATATAGTGATTCAACAATTCTATACATTACTCAGTGCTCTCTTAATTAAGTGTACTCTTAATCCCCTTCACCTGTTTTACCCATTACCTAACCCACCTGTCCTCTGACAACCACCAGTTTCTTCTCCATATTTAAGAATCTGGGTTTTTTTATTTGTCTGTTTGTTTATCTTTTCTTTCTTTGTTTCATTTCTTAAATTCCACATATGAGTGAAATCATATTGTATAGGCCTTTTTCTGACTTACTTCACTTAGCTCTACATCTTCTAGATCCATTCATGTTGTTCTTACAAATGGTAAGACTTCATTATTTTTTATGGCTAAGTAACAGTCCATTATATGGATGTATCTATTCCATTATTATATATTACATAATTCATTATATATTATATACATTCCATTATTTAGTATATGTATTCCATTATATATGTGTGTATACAAACACACACACACATGCACACACACATGCATGCACTACCTCTTCTTTATCCACTTATATTTTATATGTTGATGGAACTTGGGTTGCTTCCATATCTTAGCTATTGTAAGTAATGCTACAGTGAAGACAGGGTGCATATATCTTTTCAAATTATTGCTTTTGTTTTGGGGGGGGTAAAAAGCCAGAGGTGGAATTACTGAATGATATGGTAATTCCATTTTTAATTTTTTGAGGAACCTCCATCTTGTTTTCCAAGGTTGCTTGTATTCCCACTAACAATGCACAGAGTTCCTTTTTCTATACATCCTTGTGAACACTTGTTGTTTCTTGTGTTTTTGATTTTAGCTGTTCTGACAAGTTTAAGGTGGTATTTTATTATGGTTTTGATCTGAATTTCTCTGATGATTGGTGATTTTGAGCATCTTTTCATGTGTCTGTAAGCCATCCATATATCTTCTTGGGAGAAATATCTTCATGTCTTCTGACCATTTTTAACTGGATTATTTGTGGGTTTTTGGTATTGACTTATATAAGATGGTTTGTGTCATGAATGGATGTTGTACTTTGTCCAATGCTTTTTCTGCACCTATTGAGATGATCATATGGTTTTTATCCTTTCTTTTTTTAATGTGATGTATCACGTTGATTTGTGAATATTGAAAAACACTTGAATTCCTGAAATAAATTCCACTTGTTCAGAGTGAATAATTTTTTCAATGTATTGTTAGATTCAGTTTGCTAAATATGTTGAGGATCATTACATCTATCTTCATCACAGATACTGGCCTGTAGTTTTTTCTCTTCTGTAGTGTTTAATCTGGTTTTGTTACCATGGAAATGCTGGCCTCAGAATGAATTTGAATGGTTTCCTTCCTCTTTTATTTTTTGGAATAGTTTTAAAAGAATAGTAATTAACTTTCCTTTAAATGTTTGGTAAAATACACCTGTGAAGCCATCTGGGCATGCACTTTTGTTTGTTGGGACATTTTTGGTTCCTGATTTAATTTCATTACTAGTAATTAGTCTGTTCAGATTTGCTGTTTCTTCCTGATTCAATTTTGGGAACTGTATGTTTCTAGGAATTTATCCATTTCTTCTAAGTAGTCCAAATTGCTGGCATATTATTTTTCATAATATTCTTTAATAATCATTTATAATTTCTGTGATGTCCATTTTATTTCTCTTCTTTCATTTCTGATTTTGAATCCTCCCTTTTTCCTTTTTTGATGAATCAGCTAAAGATTTTTCTATTTTATTGATCTTTTTAAAGAACCTATTCCTTGTTTTATTAATCTGTTCTTTTGCTTTCTTTTTTTTTGATTAATTAATTTATTTTTTTAATATACATATAATGTATTTCTATCCCCAGGGGTACAGGTCTGTGAATCGCCAGGTTTATACATTTCACAGCACTCATCATAGCACATACCCTCCCTAATGTCCAGATCCCCATCACCCTCTCCCGTTCCCCCTCCCCCCAGGAACCCTCAGTCTGTTTTTGAAGATTGAGTCTTTGATGGTTTGTCTCCCTCCCAATCCCACCTTCATTCACTTTTTCTTTTCCTACCCCCAACCCCACACATTAAATCTCAACTTCCTCATATCAGGGAGATCATAAGATAGTTGTCTTTCTCCGATTGACTTATTTCGCTAAGCATAATACCCTCTAGTTCCATCCATGTCGTCGCAAATGGCAAGATTTCATTTCTTTTGATGGCTCCATAGTATTCCATTGTGTATATATACCACTTCTTCTTTATCCATTCATCTGTTGGTGGACATCTAGGGTCTTTCCATAGTTTGCCTATTGTGGACATTGCTACTATAAACATTTGGGTGCACATGCCCCTTCGGACCACCACATTTGTATGTTTAGGATACATACCCAATAGTGCAATTGCTGGGTCATAGGGTAGCTCTATTTTCAGTTTTTTGAGGACCCTCCATACTGTTTTCCAGAGTGGTTGCACCAGTTTGCATTCCCACCAACAGTGTAGGAGGGTTCCCCTCTCTCCACATCCTCGCCAGCATCTGTCATTTCTTGACTTGTTAATTTTAGCCATTCTGACTGGTGTGAGGTGGTGTGGTTTTGATTTGTATTTCCCTGATGCCGAGTGACGTGGAGCATTTTTTCATGTGTCTGTTGGCCATCTGGATGTCTTCTTTGCAGTAATGTCTGTTCATGTCCTCTGCCCATTTGTTGATTGGATTCTTTGTTCTTTGGGTGTTGAGTTTGCTAAGCTCTTTATAGATTTTGGATACTAGCCCTTTATCTGATATGTCATTTGCAAATATCTTCTCCCATTCTGTCAGTTGTCTTTTGGTTTCGTTAACTGTTTCCTTTTCTGTGCAAAAGCTTTTGATCTTGATGAAATCCCAATAGTTCATTTTGCCCTTGCTTCCATTGTCTTTGGCGATGTTCCTAGGAAGAAGTTGTTGCGGTTGAGGTCGAAGAGGTTGCTGCCTGTGTTCTCCTCAAGGATTTTGATGGATTCCTTTCTCACATTGAGGTCCTTCATCCATTTTGAGTCTGTTTTTGTGTGTGGTGTAAGGAAATAGTCCACTTTTATTTTTCTGCATGTGGCTGTCCAATTTTCCCAGCACCATTTGTTGAAGAGGCTGTCTTTTTTCCATTGGACATTCCTTCCTGCTTTGTTGAAAATTAGTTGACCATAGAGTTGAGGGTCTATTTCTGGGCTCTCTATTCTGTTCCATTGATCTATGTGTCTGTTTTTGTGCCAGTCCCATGCTGTCTTGATGATGACAGCTTTGTAATAGAGCTTGAAGTCTGGAATTGTGATGCCACCAACTTTGGCTTTCTTTTTCAATAACCCTTTGGCTATTCGAGGTCTTTTCTGGTTCCATATAAATTTTAGGATGGTTTGTTCTATTTCTTTGAAAAAAACTGATGGGATTTTGATAGGGATTGCACTAAATGTGTAGATGGTTTTAGGTAGAATAGACATTTTCACAATATTTGTTCTTCCAATCCATGAGAATGGAACATTTTACCATTTCTTTGTGTCTTCCTCAATTTCTTTCACAAGTACTTTATAGTTTTCTGAGTATAGATTCTTTGCCTCTTTGGTTAGGTTTATTCCTAGGTATCTTATGGTTTTGGGTGCAGTTGTAAATGGGACTGACTCCTTAATTTTTCTTTCTTCTGTCTTGTTGTTAGTGTAAAGAAATGCAACTGATTTCTGTGCATTGACTTTATATCCTGACACTTTACTGAATTCCTGTACAAGTTCTAGCAGTTTTGGAGTGGAGCCTTTTGGGTTTTCCACATATAGTATCATATCATCTGCAAAGAGTGATAGTTTGCCTTCTTCTTTGATGATTTGGATACCTTTAATTTCTTTTTGTTGTCTGATTGCTGAGGCTAGGACTTCTAGTACTATGTTGAACAGCAGTGGTGATAACAGACATCCTTGCTGTGTTCCTGACCTTAGCAAAAAAGCTTTCAGTTTTTCTCCATTGAGAATGATATTTGCAGTGGGTTTTTCATAGATGGCTTTGATAATATTGAGGTATGTGCCCTCTATCCTTACACTTTGAAGAGTTTTAATCAGGAAGATGCTGCGCTTTGTCAAATGCTTTTTCAGCTTCTATTGAGAGTATCATATGGTTCTTGTTCTTTCTTTTATTAATGTATTGTATCATATTGATTGATTTGTGGATGTTGAACCAACCTTGCAGCCCTGGAATAAATCCCACTTAGTCATGGTGAATAATCCTTTTACTGTAATGTTGGATCCTATTGGCGAGAATTTTTGCATCTGTGTTCCTCAAGGGTTTTGGTCTGTAATTCTCTTTTTTGATGGGATCCTTGTCTGGTTTGGGGATCAAGGTAATGCTGGCCTCATAAAATGAGTTTGGAAGTTTTCCTTCCATTTCTATTTTTTGGAACAGTTTCAGGAGAATAGGAATTCATTCTTCTTTAAATGTTGGGTAGAATTCCCCTCGGAAGCTGTCTGGCCCTGGACTTTTATTTGTTTGGAGATTTTTGATGACTGTTTCAATCTCTTTACTGGTTATGGGTCTGTTCAGGTTTTCTATTTCTTCCTGATTCAGTTGTGGTAGTTTATATTTCTCTAGAAATGTATCAATTTCTTCCAGATTGTCAAATTTGTTGATGTAGGGTTGCTCATAGTATGTTCTTATAATTGTGTGTATTTCTTTGGTGTTAGTTGTGATCTCTCCTCTTTCATTCATGATTTTATTTATCTGGGTCCTTTCTCTCCCTCTCTCTTTTTTTTTTTTTTTTGATAAGTCTGGCCAGGGGTTTGTCAATCTTATTAACTCTTTCAAAGAACCAGCTCCTAGTTTTGTTTATTTGTTTTGTTGTTTTTTTGGTTTCTATTTTATTGATTTCTGCTCTGATATTTATGATTTCTCTTCTCCTGCTGGGTTTAGGCTTTCTTTGTTCTTTCTCCAGCTCCTTTAGGTGGAGGGTTAGGTTGTGTATTTGAGACCTTTCTTGTTTCTTGAGAAAGGCTTGTATCGCTATATATTTTCCTCTCAGGACTGCCTTTGTTGTGTCCCACAGATTATGAACCATTGTGTTTTCATTATCATTTGTTTCAATAAATTTTTTCAATTCTTCTTTAATTTCCTGGTTGACCCATTCATTCTTTAGAAGGATGCTGTTTAGTCTCCATGTATTTGGGTTTTTTTCAAATTTCCTCTTGTGATTGAGTTCTAGCTTCAGAGCATTGTGGTCTGAAAATATGCAGGGGATGATCTCAATCTTTTGATACCACTTGAGACCTGATTTATGACCCAGGATGTGGTCTATTCTGGAGAATGTTCCATGTGCTACTAGAGACGAATGTATATTCTGTTGCTTTGGGATGGAATGTTTTGAATATATCTGTGATGTCCTTCTGGTCCAGTGTGTCATTTAAGGCCTTTATTTCCTTGTTGATCTTTTGCTTAGATCATCTGTCCATTTCAGTGAGGGGAGTGGTTAAGTCCCCTACTATTATTGTATTATTGTCGATGTATTTCTTTGATTTTGTTATTAATTGGTTCATATAGTGGTCTGCTCTCATGTTAGGGGCATAGATATTTAAAATTGTTAGGTCTTCTTGTTGGACAGACCCTTTGAGTATGATATAGTGTCCTTCTTCATCTCTTTTTATAGTCTTTGGCTTAAAATCTAATTGATCTAAGGATTGTCACCCCAGCTTTCTTCTGATGTCCATTAGCATGGTAAATTTTTTTCCACCCCCTCACTTTAAATCTGGAGGTGTCATTGGGTCTAAAATGAGTTTCTTGTAGGCAGCATATTGATGGGTCTTGTTTTTTTTATCTATTCTGATACCCTGTGTCTTTTGATTGGGGCAGTTAGCCCATTAACATTCAGGGTAACTATTGAGAGATATGAATTTAGTGCCATTGTATTGCTTGTAAGGTGACTGTTACTATATATTGTCTCTGTTTCTTTCTGATCTACTACTTCTAGGGTCTCTCTTTGCTTAAAGGACCCCTTTCAATATTTCCTTTAGAGCTGGTTTGGTGCTTGCAAATTCTTTCAGTTTTTGTTTGACCTGAAAGCTTTTTATCTCCCCTTCTATTTTCAATGATAGCCTAGCTGGATATAGTATTCTTGGCTGCATGTTTTTCTCATTTAGTGCTCTGAATATATCATGCCAGTTCTTTCTGGCCTGCCAGGTCTCTGTGGATAGGTCCATTGCCAATCTAATGCTTTTACCCTTGTATGTTACGGATTTCTTTTCCCGGGCTGCTTTCAGGATTTTCTCTTTGTTGCTAAGACTTGTAAATTTTACTATCAGGTGACGAGGTGTAAACCTATTTTTATTGATTTTGAGGGGCATTCTTAGCATCTCCTTGATTTTGATGTTTGTTCCCTTTGCCGTATTAAGGAAATTCTCTACAATAACGCTCTCCAATATACCTTCTGCTCCCCTCTCTTTTTCTTCTTCTTCTGGGATCCCAATTATTCTAATATTGTTTCATCTTATGATATCACTTATCTCTTGAATTCTCCCCTCATGATACAGTAGTTGTTTGTCTCTCTCTTACTCAGCATCTTTATTCGCCATCATTTGGTCTTCTATATCACTAATTCTGTCTTCTGCCTCATTTATCCTAGCAGTGAGAGCTTCCATTTTTGATTGCACCTCATTAATAGCTTTTTTTATTTCAACTTGGTTAGATTTTAGTTCTTTTATTTCTCCAGAAAGGGCTTTATCTCTCCAGAGAGGGTTTCTCTAATATCTTCTATGCCTTTTTTGAGCCCAGCTGAACCTTGAGAATCATCATTCTGAACTCTAGATCTGTCATATTACCAGTGTCGTATTGATTAGGTCCCCAGCCTTCAGTAGTGCCTCTTGTTCTTTTTTTGTAGTGAGTTTTTCTGCCTTGTCATTTTGTCTGGATAAGATTTGCTTTCTCATCCTCTGCAATTCCGCTGTTCTCCTTGAGGGTAAAATTGGTCTTGGCTGGGTTTCTTGTTGATCTTCTGGGGGAGGGGCCTGTTGTATTGATTCTCAAGTTTCTTTGCCCCAGGAGGAGTTGCACCGCCCTTACCAGGGGCCAGGCTAAGTAATCTGCTCGGGTTTGCTTTCGGGAGCTTTTGTTCCCTAAGTGCTTTCCGTAAAGTTCCAGAGGATGAGAATGAAGATGGCGGCCTCCTGGTCTCTGGCCCGGAGGAGCCGAGAGCTCGGGGTCCTGCTCCTCAGTGCGCCCTCAGAGAAAAGCGCCCAACCGCCCCTGTCTCCCTGGCCTCTGGTCGCACTTGGAGGAAAGTGCTCAATTGCTCGCAATTGGAGAAAAGCGCCCAGTCGCTTCCGTCTCCATGGCCTCCGACCACACTCCAAGCTCACCCAGCCTGCGACCGGTTCAAGGTAACCCGGAGCTGAGAGTTCATTCCTAGGCTTTGTTACTGTAGCCAGCTTCCCCACTCTAATACCTGCAAGCTCTGCGACACTCATACACCCCTGGTCCTTCCCTGACCTCACAGGACCTGGGGTTATGCTGACCCCGCATGGGCTTCCCCCCAGTTTAGCCTCTGGAGCGATGTCCCTCCATGGAGTGAACTTTAAAAAAATCCCGATTTTGTGCTCCATTGCTCCGCTGCTTGCTGGGAGCTGGCCCATCCCCTTGCAGTCTATCTTCCCGTCACTTTGGATTCATTTCTCTGCAGGTCCTACCTTTCAGAAAGTGATTGATTTTCTGTTTCTAGAATTGTTGCTCTTCTTTTCTTCGATTTCCCGTTGGATTTGTAGGTGTTCGCAATGGTTAGATAAGCTATCTAGCTGATCTCCTGCTACCTGGTATCGTCTCGGCCTGCTACTTCTCTGCCACCTTGACTTCTCTTCCTTTGTTCTTTTGCTTTCTTGGTCTCTATTTCACTTATTTTTACTCTAATCTTTATTAATTTCTTCCTTCTGTTGATTTCGGGTTTGGTTGTCCTTTTTTATCTCTTTTAGGTGTAAGGTTGGTTGTTTATTTGATATTTTTCTTGTTTTCTGAGGTAGGCCTGTTTTGCTGAATTGTCCCTCTTAGAATAGCTTTTACTGCATCCCAAATATTTCATTTTCATTTGTCTCCATATATTTTTTAATTTCATCTTTGATTTCTTGGTTGACCCATCCATTGTCTGGGACCCATGTTCTTTACCCTCCATGTATTTATGTTCTTCCAGATATGTGAGTGTGTGTGTGTGTGTGTGTGTGTTCGATTTCTAGTTTCATATCATTATGATCAGAAATGATGCATGATACAATATCAATATTTTTTAATTTTTTAAGATTTGTTTTGTGGCCCAACATGCAGTCTATTCTAGAGAATTTCTATGTGCACTTGAAAAAAAATCTGTGTATTACACTGTGCTTGGATGAAATGTTCTGAATATATCTGTTAGAACCATTTGGTCCCATGTGTCATTTAAAGCCACTCTTTCCTTGTTGATTTTTCCATCTAGATGATCTAGCCATTGATGTAAGTGGGGTGATAAAGTCCTTTACTATTATTGTATTTCTAAAGATTACTCCCTT
Source organism: Mustela putorius furo (assembly GCF_011764305.1). Lineage (NCBI taxonomy): Eukaryota > Metazoa > Chordata > Mammalia > Carnivora > Mustelidae > Mustela > Mustela putorius. Next base: position 22,109,522 of record NW_025422368.1, on the reverse strand, counting down.
TATGTCTGTTAATAGGTGCTTTATGTAGCTGGATGCTTCCATGTTGGGTGCATAAATATTTACAATTGTTATATTTTCTTTTTGGATTATTCCTTTTATCATTAGGTAGTATTTTTCTTTGTCTCTTGTTACAGTGTTTGTTTTAAAGTCTATTTTGTCAATATCCCCAAGTTTCTTTTCACTTGTTTGTTTTTGTTTATTTTTGGTTTTGTTTTCATTTCTATTTGGATGATAATTTTTTTAAAGATTTTATTTATTTATTTGGCAGACAGAGATCACAAGAAGGCAGAGAGATACAGGCAGAGAGAGAGAGAGAGGAGGAAGCAGGCTCCCCTCTGAGCAGACAGCCCGATGCAGGGCTCGATGCCAGGACTCTGGGATCATGACCTGAGGTGAAGGCAGAGGCTTTAACCCACTGAGCCACCTAGGCTCCCCTGATAATTGTTTTTTCATCCCCGCACTTTCAATTTGCATGCATCTTTAGGTTAGAAGTGAGTCACATATAGGCAGCATAGAGATGGGGCTTGTTTTTTTATCTATTCTGTCATCCTATGTCTTGATGTGAGCATTTAGTCCATTTACATTCAATGTAATTACTGATAGGTATGTAGTTTTTGCAATTTTGTTGCTTGTTTTATGGTAGTTTTTGTAGTTCTTCTCTCTTCCTTTATTTCTTGTTCTCTTCCCTTTTGGTTTGATTGCTTTCTTTAGTGATATACTTGGATTTGTTTCTTTTCTTCCTTGCATATCTTTTACAGTTTTCTATTTGTGATTATTATTAGGCTGGCATATAATATCCTATACATATATCAGTCTCTATTAGGATGATCGTTGCATAAGTTTGAACCCATTCTAAAAGCACTACATTTTTACTCTCTCCTCCCACATTTTGTATATATGATGTCATACTTTACAGCTTTTATTTTGGTTAGTCCTTGACTGATTTTTATAGATATGACTGTACTGTTACTATAGTTTAACTATACTGGTTTTATAAGTAACTAATCTACTATTTGTATTATTGTTCACATGTACCTGTGAAATTTTTTCCTTTTATAATTTTATTATTCTTTCCACTCAAAGAATTCCCTTGAACATTTCTTACATGGCTGATTTAGTGGTGATGAACTCCTTCCAGTTTTGTTTGTCTGAGAAACTTTTATCTCTCCTTCTATTCTGAATGATAGCATTGCTGGATAGAGTGTTTTTGGTTTCAGGCTTTTTCCTTTTAGCACTTTGAATATATCATGCCAAATCTCTGGCTTACAAAAATTCTGCTGAAAAAAATCAGCAGATAGCTTTATTGGGTTTCCCTTGTATGCAACTATGTTCTCTTTTTATTGTTGCCTTTAAGAGTCTCTCTTTGCCATTACTTTTTGCCATTGTGAATATTGTGTGTCTCAGTTTTGGACATCCCTGGGTTTTCTGTGCCTCTAGATCTGGATTTCTATTTCCTTCCCCAGATTAGGGAGGTTTTCAGCTCTCATTTCTTCAAATTAATTTTATGCCCCCCCCTTTCTCTATTTTCTATTTCGGGGATCCCTATTTTGTGAATTTTACTATTTTTGATGAAGTCACTGAGTTTCCTTGATGTATTCTTATTTTTTATTGTACTTTTTTCTTTTTGTTTTTCAGTGGCTTTGCTTTCTATTATTCTGTCTTCCAGCTGACTGATTCATTTTTCTGCCTTTTCTGCTCTACTATTGATTCCCTCCAGTGTACTTTTAATTTTAGCAGTTGAATTCTACATCATTGATTGGTTCTTTTTTTATTATTTTCTCTTTGTTTAAGATCTCATTGAGATCCTCCAGTCTTTTCTCACATCCAATTAGTATCTTTATGACTAGTACTTTGAATTCTTTAAGAAGCATCTTGCTCGTCTCCAAATCATTTTGTTGTGATTTTGTCCTGATCTTTCCTTTGGGATATATTCCTCTGTCTCACTTTGTCTAATTCTCTGTGTTTGTTTCTATGTATTAAGAAAGCCAACTACTCTTAAAAGTAGTAAACCTATGAAGAAGAGTTCCTGTTGTGCCCCATAGTGCAATGTTCCTTGTACACCAGAACCTGGCACTTGAGAGATGTCTCCTATGTTTGTTGCATGCACACTTCCATTGTGGTTGAGCCGCATTTGCCTTCAGTCCAATCAGTTGCAAAGCCATCTTTCTTGTGAGCAGGATTCAGCATCTGTACTATTATAGGTCCAGTCTGGGGTGACTTTAGGCTTGTAGTTGTGTCAGACCAGATGCATGCCATCATCCTGTTTGCTAGAACTATGAATACTATGAATTGTGGCCACACCTACCTGCAGACCTGCAGGACACTGTCCCTGCATTGTCTCCTGAGTGGCTTTTCTTTTCTTTTTCTGTCTTTCTTTCTTTCTTTTTTTTTTTTTTTTTTTTGAGAATGAGACTTGCTATCAGGCCAGATATCTGTCCTGAGTCTGTCTTTTTGGGTTGCAGTGACAACTCCCAGAGCCCTCTCTTTGTGCTGCCCCCTGTGAGATTTTTGTTGGTGGGCTGAGCCAGCAGTCACATCACATTTCCTCCCCAGCCCATTTCTGGGGCTTCAGTGGAACTGGTGTGTGTGTGATTATCTTCCCTTCTCACCAGAGCAAGAGTCACTTTGGAGTGGTGTTAGCCACTGTCAGGGCTGCTTGCAGAATAAAATGCATCAGGTGTAGCTTTGGAAGGATTGAGGCAGGTTGAATGGGACGGTGTGCAGGAGCATGTGGAGGCAGAGCACACAGGTGTTAGAAAAAGTGCCCATCTGCTTGCAGAATAAAACCTGGGCTAAGTAGCAAGTGTTCATGTTTATTCCCACATACGTCTGGGTATCTAGGCTGGGTATAAATGGGGGAAGGGTGCCCACCAGCTCTTTTGTTCTTAGAGAAATTTCTTAAAGATGTCTACCCCTCTAGCACACATTTTGAGATTAATAAATAAATATCCAGGTGATTTTCAAACTGCTACTTATATGCTCTATCTTGGCAGTGTTATGTGTGTGCTGTCTCTTTAAGGGTAGAGACTATTTTCTCTCACCTCTGGCCCTCCTGGAGCTGATCCCACTAATTTTTTAAAAGTTCCTAGTGTTAAGCCCCAATGACTGTAAAAACTCACAAAGTTGGGGCACCTGGGTGGTTCACTGGGTTAAAGCTTCTGCTTCGAGTCAGGTCATGATCCCAGGGTCCTCTCTGCTCAGCAAGGAGCCTGTTTCCCTTCCTCTCTCTTTTTGCCTGCCTCTCTGCCTATTTGTGATCTCTGTCTGTCAAATAAATAAATAAAATCTGTGGGGAAAAAAAAAAAACTCACAATGTTAAGCTCTCTCATTTTCAAAACCAAATGTTATGGGGACTCATCTTCCCAGTGTAGGTCCTGCATGTCTAGGATGCCTGGTGTGGGACATGTTCCTCTCCCTTTCCTCTGTTTGTGGTGTCCCTCCAATCTTTGTGGTTAGACTCTCAAGTTAGGTTTTTTCCCAGCTGGAGCTCCATCCTTTCACCATTTTCTCATGTGGCCTCCTTTCTACAGTTAACTGTAGTGAGTCTATTATGCCAGTCTTCAGATCATTTTCTGGGTTAGTTATATTGATGTGGTTGTTATCTAAGAGTATCTGTGTGACAAGGTGAGTTTAGGATCCTCCCATTCCACTATTTCACAGGGTCCCCAAGAAATCGTTTTCTCTTATTAAAACAGTTACTTTGCTCATTGTCCTTTTTATTAAATAATGCTCATCATTCCATGATGGAAGCCATTTTCTAATCCTTATTGGAAGATATCTTATCATTATTCCTTGAAGCAAGAACTATTTATTCTTGGTACAGAATAGATGTTCATTTAAATATTTATTGAATGAATTTACTCATCCAGTAATCATATTGCTAATATATCTTAAAACTGTGTACAGTGTTAATTTTATTCTTATACCATCATTACCATAAAATATTAAGTGTGAATCTTTTATTCAAGGTTAGAATCTGAACCAACTGATTTCTTCTAAATCATACTGCTGGCATAACTAGAAGAATGTAAATCTCCTGGCTTTGATTTCACTACTTCTACCAATAGCTTTCTTTCTGCCTGAAAAGTACACAAGTTTTCTGTTACTGCTACTTGGCTATTTCCATGTGTTCAAAGAGCATTTGTCAGAAAAAACAAAAATCAAAAAAAATTAAAAACAGTGACTAAAGCTCCAAATATTTACATACTAGCTTTGAGCCTCATAAATCCAAAATAGATTATTGAATATTTTGGTGGCAAAATTTGTCTGACTCTCCTAAAAACAAGTTACCATATTCAATGTCTGCAAACTACAAACCAGGTGCAGTGTCAACATAATTGCTCAGAGACTGGAACTTTGTAACCATGGAGACATTACCTCACAGTGTTCTAACAGGCAGTGTTGGCCAGATGTGAAGGTTATAGTCATAAAGGTATCTGTGCTGGGTTGCCACCTTGTTTCCAGTGAAGGCCACACACCTTCACCTTGATTTGAATAATATGATTAACCAGTACTAGTATTGGCTCTGTCAGTGCTTACATACTTACTTTAGAAACCTGGTTCTGGCACCAGCTTGGGAAAGAAATTATTAGATCTGGCAGATGGCTTGAGGTAGTTAGATTAACAGCTGAGGTCACTTGAAAAAAAAAAATCTACCTTGAACTTCAACTATATTTATTACTAGTATCATGACTTGTTTCCCCAGGAAAGAAAAGAGAATTTTCTCCTAGCCAAGATGAAAGGCATGCAAGCCAGTCAGAAAACTTTGGTGGCCCTGCAGAATGAACTTCATGAGCAGGAAGATAAAATGAAGAATCGAACACAGTAAGAATGGCACAAATGAGAGGAGGATCTGAGATTTAGAGGATAATGATAGAGTACTTGACCTCTTGTTTCAAAACATCTTATTTTAAGTAGCTGTAACTAGAATTGATTCTAGTTGATTCCATTGATTTAGAATATCTTCTAAAATTAATTAACTATAATGTACAACTATTTTTTAACCCCAGTTTTATGAAGTTGAGTCCTTGAATAATGCAAAAATTCACCTGGACAGATCTCTGTCATATAAGACATGGTTGAGATTTCAGAACTTAACATGTTAAGGCAATTGACAGACAATTTCTTTAGAACTCTTTTACTAAACTTTGAGACAAAGAATTGCTAGAGAATTGTGTTTTTTGGAAATGCCTGTGAAGACTTTGAATAAAAACTACAACTCCCTCACTACCCCCAAAAAGAAAAACAAAAACAATAACAATAACCAAAAAAAAACAAACAAAAAAAACCTACAAGTCCCTATTTTTACTACTAGTATGAATCATTCTATCAATAAAAACATGAGCATGGGTTTTCCAATTTTTTTTAAATGACCTCTAGTATTGAATATACCCAATTTAAAGCTAGTTATTTTGTACCTACATGTCCTGCATTTACTGATAAGTTCATTTTTAAAATATTTGTTCTTAGAGGTCATCTGAGAAATGATTGTTGTCAGAATTACCAATGTAGCATCTCCCAAAATAACACTGAAATGTGGGAATTGAACTTCTATAACTACCTCTGGAGTAGTATTTAATCAATTACAGAGGAAACAAAATGTAAGAAGACTTACAAAATTCCATATGATAGAGGGCAAGCTAACTAAGCACTAGGACAAATCTCTCATCTTCCAACTATCCTCTAACAGGATAGTGAGTGCAGAGTTTAGACAATGGGGTACATCATATATGTCTCTTGTTAAATGTCTCACCTCTTTCAGAGGTGTGTGCAACCATTAGAAATTTCTTTTTCAGGGGTGCCTGTATGGCTCAGTAGGTTAAGCCTCTGCCTTCAGCTCAGGTCATGATCTTAGGGTCCTGCGATTGAACCCCACATCAGGCTCTCTGCTCAGCAGGAAGCTTGCTTCTCCCTCTCTCTCTCTGCCTGCCTCTTTGCCTACTTGTGATATCTCTCCCTGTGTCAAATAAATAAATAAAATCTTTAAAAAAATCTTATTCAGCCACAAATATAAGAACACTTTGTGGCCCTAAGCCAGATTTCTTTAATCACAACATTTGCAAAGGCTTATTAGGAATCTTCTGTGGAATTAAATTATTTGGAAATGGTATTATTTTACTGGAGGAAGAAAAAAACTTTGGAGCTTTTAAAATGAACATGCTGAAAAGATATAGCCAGTTTATAATGAAACCCAGATGTAAGGAACTTTGAAAAGAAAAGTACATTTTCTGCTTATGTTAGTGTCAGGCAGAAATCATGTCATATGATCCTGTCTCAGGTTGGACAGAGATGAAATATTGTAACTTGACAATCTACTTCTTAGTCTCCTTTCCACAAACTACCACATCCTACTCTAGAGTATATTTTCATGGGTTAGAGGTTTTCTGACAAAGATGAGTGCTTAGGTGTCAGCAGAATAGCTAATGCTCAAGCTTTATATATACTGGCCTCGTAGTACAATTTTCAAGCCAGTGCCATTTATTTATATTAAAAAAAAATGCCTGAGATGTCTGTGCCCTCTGAGAGGTACATTTAGAGAAGTCTAGTTTTGAGTACAAAGCTTTCCAGATAATAATACTTCTGATGAAGGAATTTACAAATTGTAGAACAAAATGATTATGAATACCTCCTAGTAAACAAAGAGATTAAGACTGACATCACTTTGGCAGATTTGGGTACTTCATGCTCTTGTTCCCTTATAGAAATATTTGGAAAACAAAAACAAACAACAAACCAGAGGACTTGCTAAAATATCTTTATAATAACTCTGTAAAATAAAGAACCAAAATAGAAATAAGCCATGGAGGCAAAATTCTTAGCTCTTGACTTACAGAGGATAAATAAGTGGCCCACAATAACGGGGTGCATGAACTGGCCATTTATCCAGTTTTTCAAAAAGCTAGAGGATTTTGGACCCCAGGACTTTGTTTACAATTCAATTGTTAAATACACATATACATACACATACACACAGATTGCTTTAAGGGAACTAAGTCTCAATGTGACTCATAAAATGGAGTTGTCATAAATCTTTTCATGAGCCAAGCCATGGGAATATTATGTTACTTGTAAAATTATTGTGTTGTAGTTTAGAGGCTTTGTTTAAATACACACTAGTTAACAGATGTTTTTATGTTTTAGAAAAACAAAGAAATAAAAACCTGTGTTTGTAGTCAGATTTAATTATAAAAATAATACCTAGAAATTAAGTCTGTTTTCTTCCTTTTCTATATTCCCCTCAACATACATATACACACATACACACACACGTACACACATGCACAGACATAAATACATGTATACTGTATTTAATTAATTTTCAGAATATATTTGAAAGTAGACATTAACTGGAATTTTTATAAGTATAGGAAAATCAGTTAGCAGGAATTAAAGGAAAATGTTTACTAAACAATAATATATTAAGCAGGAATTATAACCATTTTTTTAGTTAATGGAAAGGGAAATATATAGTAAGTAATAAAAGTGGTATATAAATGGTTTCTAGAGTCTCAATTTTGAGTAAAAAAAAATGTTAGAAACACTGGAATGGAGTGGAGGAGGCAAGATAGTGGAGGAATAAGGGACCCTATTTCAGCTGGTCCCCTGAATTTAGCTATCTATCTACCAAACCATTCTGAACACCCAAGAAATCAGCCTGAGAGGTAAGAATATCTATCTGAATCTCTACAACGAGAAAATCTCTGCAGGTTGCAAGGTGTGAAGGATGGAGTCATGAATCTGCAGGCAGATATCAGAGGATAAACAGAAGGGGGAAGGAGCTGTCATAAGCTGGTGCCTCGAAAGTGATATAACACTGGAGCACAAGAGGATCCTACAATGGGAACCAGGCACAAATTTGCAGAGAGAAGGCCCCACACAGGACCCAGGAACTGCAGGTGCACACACATGAACCTAGACACTCACAGTTTTAGAAGCCCAAAAGGCAGAGACATGCCCCAACCCTGGGGTTGACTTCTGGGAGATATGCTGTGGACACACACCACTGCAGGAGTCTGCCTTTTTTAGTAGCACCTACAGAAACAGAGACTGTATCTTGAAGGGTTCAGTGAAGAGCAGACTATGACTTGTCTCCTCTTGGACAGAGTTTTGGGTGTGACTATTTTTGCTCTGGCTCTCAGGAGCGATGCAGAAAACTACTAGAGAACAAAAGCTAAAAAAAATGGTTTCCATTGAGGCCAACCCCTAGACAGGGACAGGGCATCTCTCCCCAAGTAGGGTTGCCTGAGTAATAGCATGGCAGGCCCTTCCCCCAGAAGACAGAGTGGAAGAACAAGAGGAAGACAACACTAGGGTCTGCATAAAATGGGTGCATCTTGCTTACATCATGGTTAATACTTTGGACTCTGTGTATTCTCTCAACCACCCCTCCACAGAGTTAGTAGGAGGAGGAACCTCCAACAAAGAAAAAAGAGACTGTGGTCTCTGCCACAGACCTAATGGTTATGAATAAAACCAAGATGTCAGAGATAGACTTCAGAATAGCAGTTAGGAAGTCAATATCTAGGCTTAAGAGAAATATTAGTGACAATATAGAATCTCTAAGGGCAGAAATGAGATCTAATCAGGCCAAACTTAAAAATACTATGAACGAGATGCAGTCTAAATTGTATATCCTGACAGCCAGCGTAATGAGGCAGAAGAATGAATTAGTGAGCTAGAAGATAAGATAATATAAAGGAAGGAAGCTGAGGAGGCCTAGAATTAAACAGCTAGAAGCATAGGAGAACAGACTTAAAGAGATCAGTGATGTCATGAAGCATTGCAATATCAGAATTAATGGGATCCCTGAGGGGATGGAGAGAGAGAAAGGACTAGAAGGCATATTTGAACAAATTGTAGCTAAGAACATCCCAAATCTGGGGAAGTAAACAAGCATTTGTGTCCAAGAGGCAGAGAGGACCCTTCCCGAGATCAATAAGAACAGAAAAACATCCCAGCATATAGGAGGTAAAACCTGCAAATCTTAGACCCAGTGAAGCTATTCTGAGAGCAGCTAGGGGGAAGAGATTTCTTACATATGGAGGGAGGAATATCACAGGGTTGCAAATTAGATAAAATGCATCACCCATCCAGATGCTGTCTACAAGAGACTCATTTTGAATATAAAGACACTTACGGTTGAAAGTCAAGGGATGGAGAACATAAGAAAAATTAGATTTTAAGCTAAATACTGTAGTAAAAGATGTAGAGGGACAGTATATCACACTTAAAGGGTATGTCCCACAAGATCTAACAATTATAAATATCTATCCCCCCAACATGGGAACAGCCGAATACATAAGCCAACTATTAACCAAAATAAAGAATTATATTGATAATACTTTAATAGTAGGATGTCTTAACACTCCACTCTCAGCAATGGACAGATTTATCTAAGCAGAAGATCAACAAAGAAACAAGCTCTGAATGACACATTGGACCAGATGGACCTCATAGATACATATAGAACATTCCACCCTAAACAACAGAATACTCATTCTTCCCAAATGCACATGGAACTTTCTCTGGAATAGACAATATATTATGCCACAAGTCATGTCTCAACCAATACCAAAAGACTGAAATTATTCCCCGTGTATTTTCAGACCATAGTGTTTTGAAACTGGCACTCAATCATAAGAAAAAAATTGGAAGGAATTCAAACACATGGAAGTTAAAGACCATCCTGCTGAAGAATGTTTGGTTCAACCAGGAAATTAAAAAAGAACTTAAACAATTCATGGAAACCAATTAGAATGAAAACACATTGATCCAATATCTATCGGTTACTGGAAAGGCAGTCCTAAGGGAGAAATACATAGCCATCCAAGCCTCACTCAAAAAAGTAGAAAAATCCAGAATGCACAAGCTAACCTTACACCTAAAGGACTTGGAGAAAGAATAGCGAATAAAACCTAAACCAAGCAGGAGAAGAGAAGTAATAAAGATTAGAGCAGAGAGCAATGAAATACAAATCAGAAAAACAGTAGAGCAGACCAATGAAACTATAAGCTGCTTCTTTGAAAGAGTTAATAAGATAAAATTCTGGAAAGACTTACTAAGAAGAGAGAGGACCCAAATTAATGAAATCATAAATGAAAGGGGAGAGTTCATGACTAACACCAAGGAAATAGAAACAATTATTGGAAATTGCCAGCAACTATATGCCAACAAATTAAGCAACCTGGAAGAAATACATTCCTTTCTGGAAACTTATAAACTACCAAGACTGAAACAGGAATAAATAGACAATCTTAATAGGCCAATAAAGAGTGATGAAACTGAAGCAGTTAAAACAAACAAACAAACAAACAAAAAACCTCCTAAAAACAAGAGTCCAGGGCCAGAGGCTTCCCAGGGGAATCTTATCAAACATTTAAGGATGAAATAATACCTATTTTTCTGAAGCTGTTTCAAAAGATAGAAACAGAAGGGAAACTTCCAAACTCATTCTATGAGGCCAGCATTACCCTGATTTCAAAACCAGGCAAAGACACCATAAAAAGGAGAATTACAGACAGATAACCCTGATGATGAAATGGGTACAAAATAATAAGATCTTAGCCGATAGAATCCAACAATACATTAAAAGGATTATCCATCACGACCAGGTGGGATTTGTTCCTGGGGGACAAGGGTGGTTCAACATTCGTAAATCAATCAACATGCTAGAGCACATTAAAAAAAAAAAAAAAAAGACAAGAACCATATGATCCTCTCAAATTGATGCAGAAAAATCATTTGACAAAATACTGCATCTTTTATTGATTAAAACTCTTTAGAGTATAGGGATAGAGGGAATATACCTCAATTTCATAAAACCATCTATGAAAAGCCCACAGCAAATATCATTCTCAATGGGGAAAAGCTGACAGCTTTTCCCTTAAGGTCAGAAACATGACAGAAATCCCCACTCTCACCACTATTGTTCAATATAGTACTAGAAGTCCTAGCATCAACCGTCAGAGAACAAAAGGAAATAAAGGAATCCAAATTGGCAAAGAAGAAGTCAAACTCTCTCCCTCATAGATGACATGACACTTTATGTGGAAAACCCAAAAGACTCCAAAATTACTAGAACTCATACAGCAATTCAGTAATGTGGCAGGATACAAAATCAATGCACAGAAATCAGTTGCTTTCCTATACACTAACAATGTAACTGTGGAAAGAAAAATTAAGGAGTCGATTTCATTTACAATAGGACCAAAAACCATAAGATATCCTGGAATAAACCTAACCAAAGAGGTAAAGAATCTGTACTCTAGAACATTTTATGAAAGAAATTGAGGAAGACACAGATGGAGAAACATTCCATGCTCATGGACTGGAAGAATAAACATTGCTAAAATGTCTATCCTTTCCAGAGAAATCTACACTTTCAAAGCAATCCCTATCAAAATACCATCAACATTTTTCACAGAGCTGGAAGAAACAATCCTAAAATTTGTACAGAACCAGAAAAGACCCCAAATAGCCAGGGGAGTGTTAAAAAAGAAAACCAAAGTTGGGGTCATCACAATGCTTGACTTCAAGCTATTTTACGAAGCTGTGATCATCAAGACAGCATGGGACTGGCACAAAAATGGACACGGAACAATGGGACAGAATAGAAAGCCCAGAAATCAACACTTGACTCTATGGTCAACTAATCTTTGACGAAGAAGGAAAGAATATCTAATGGAAAAAAGATAGTCTCAGGGCACCTGGGTGGCTCAGTCATTGAACGTCTGCTTTCAGCTCAGGTCATGATCCCAGAGTCCTGGGATTGAGCCCTACATCGGGCTCCCTGTTCAGTGGGAAGCCTGCTTCTCCCTCTTAGTCTTTCCTTGTTTGCATTCCCTCTCTCTGTCAAGTAAATGAATTAAATCTTTTAAAAATTAAAAAAAAAGAAAAAAGAAAAAATCTCTTCAATAATAGGTGCTGGGAAAATTGAACTGCCACAGACAGAGGAATGACAATGGACCATCCACTTACACCATACACAAAGATAAACTCAAAGTGGATGAGAGACCTCAGGGTGATACAGGAATCCATCAAAATCCTAGAGGAGAACATAGGCAGTAACCTCTTTGACCTCTGCCATAGCAACTTCTTTCATGACACGTTACCAAAAGCAAGGGAAACAAAAGCAAAAATGAACTTTTGGTACTTCATCAAGATAAAAAGCTTCTGCACAGCAAAAGAAATAGTCAACAAAAAAAGAGGCAACCCATGGAGTGAGAGGAGACATTCACAAATGACGTTACAGATAAAGGGCTGGTATCCAAGATCTATAAAGAACTTGTCAAACTCAAAACCCAAAAAACAAATAATCCAGTTAAAAAATGGACAGAAGACATCTAAAGAACAAATAATCCAATCAAGAAATGCACAGAGGACATGAACAGACATTTCTGCAAAGAAGACATCCAGATGGCCAATAGACACATGAAAACGTGCTCCACATCACTCAGCATCAGGGAAATACAAGTCAAAACCACAATGAGATACCACCTCACACCAGTCAGAATGGCTAAAATTAACAAGTCAGGAAACGACAGATGCTGGCGAGGATGTGGAGAGAGGGGAACCCTCCTACACTGTTGGTGGGAATGCAAGCTGGTGCAACCACTCTGGAAAACAGTGTGGAGGGTCCTCAAAAAACTGAAAATAGAGCTACCCTATGACTCAGCAATTGCACTACTGGGTATATATCCTAAAGATACAAACGTGGTGGTCCAAAGGGGCACGTGCACCCGAATGTTTATAGCAGCAATGTCCACAATAGCCAAGCTATGGAAGAAGCCAAGATGTTCTTCACTGGATGAATGAATAAAGAAGATATGGTTCATATATACAATGAAATCACACTCAACCATTGGAAGGGATGAATACCTACCATTTGCATCGATATGGATGGAACCAGAGGAGATTATGCTAAGTGACATAAGTCAATTATCACATCATTTCACTCATATGTGGAACTTAAGGAATAACATGGAGGACATTAGGGGAAGGAAGGGAAAACTGAAGGGGGGGGGAATCAGAGGGGGAATGAACCATGAGAGACTATGGACCCCAGGAAACAATCTGAGGGTTTCAGAGGGGAGGGGTTTGGGGGGAAGAGTTTAGGGTGATGGGTATTAAGGAGGGTACGTGTTATAATGAGCACTGGGTGTTATACACAAATAATGAATCATTGAACACTACATCAAAAACTAATGATTTACTGTATGGTGACTAACATAATATTAAACAAAAACCTGAATGAAATGGTTGGTAGCATTTTGTGATTTTTTTGGTAAAATTTTTGGTTGGTAGCATTTTGGTGATTTTTCTTTTCTTCTTTCTACTTTTAGCCTTTTTCAAAATCATCTACAGCAACAATTGATGGATATTTATTTTTTATTTTTATTTTTTAAATAAATATTTTATTACTTTCCTTGAGAGAGAGCACAAGAGAGAACAGAGGGAAAGGGAGCACAGAAGGAGAGTCAGACTACCCCTGAGCAGGCTTCAGTGTGGGACTCAATCCCAGGACCCCAAGATCATGACCTGAGCTGAAGGCAGATACTAAATCAGCTGAGAAGCCCAGGCACCCTGATTGACTGATTTTTAGTTAAAAGAGTAAATAAAAGCATTTCTTAACATTCATGCATGTTATTTAGATTGTTAAAACTACAACTATAAGATGTCCTTATGCTTATGTAGATACACAAGTCCTTTGAAAAGCAGAACTCTGGGTAATAATCATAGTTCATGATTCTTATGTTCATGTCTATTCATTTTTAGTTTCTCACTTATTGTACTAATTTTTGTACACAGAAGAAAAGATACCCAAGACAGTCTCCTAATGACACAGCGATCTTTAGCACATTTTTTTCCGACAGCCAATTCAGATCCAGAATTGTCATTTCCATGGTCATTATCCTACGAAATGCCTCTTGATTACACTCTGTCTAGCCCTCACTTTAGTGGACTAACTGTATCAACAATTGGGCAGAAGACTCCTAAAACTACAGGAGTGGAACTTTCCAGATCAGAAAACAGCTTGGGTAAGCAAAACATGTACTGATTTTTTTTTTTTTTAAGATTTCACTCATTTATTTGACAGACAGAGATCACAAGCAGGCAGAGAGGCAGGCAGAGAAAGAGAGAGAGAGGAGGAAGCAGGCTCCCTGCCGGGCAGAGAGCCCAATGCGGGACTCGATTCCAGGACCCTGGGATCACGACCTGAGCCAAAGGCAGAGGCTTTAACTTGCTGATTCACCCAGGGACCCCATACCAATTTTTTTAAGATTATTTTTAAATCATGTAGTTTAATAGATTTTTTATATGCCTAGAAGTCAGAATGAATTCCAATAACACAGATTTCTTAATGTCATATGCAGAGTAATTTGATTATGCTCAATATTGATCCAACACTTAGTCATATTCAGGGAATATAAATGTATGTGGCCAAATGTATCATCCCCATGATTAAAATATCTTTAATTGTCACAATCATTTATGGGTTGATGGTTTAGATGCTCTAGAATTGCTAGATAAAAATTCTAATGTATAGCATTAACTCCCCTTCTTCTGAACACTTCCAGAAAGATTTAAGCAATGTCTTATGTATTTGTGCCACTAGGAGACTTATAGCTTAAGTAAGGATAAAACAGACATATAACAAAGAAACGAAATAAATGGTAAGAAAAATGGTGGAAAGATAGAACATTAATGAATTTGGAGGAGAAGAAAATGAAAACAGTACTACAATAGGAAAAATTCAGGTTCTACAGTTGCCAACAGTGTAAGCAATGCACTCAGCAATATCCACAGTGTGTTCCTCATGTTGTTAGGGAACTTCAAGGGAATGTTATCATATTTTACTGAAAACATCATGGTCTTGGAAACAGAGGACTTGTCTAAAGGATATTTCTACACTGTGAGATAATAGGTTAGGTGTTCCTGAGTCCAATTACACCTACAAGTGCAAAATAGGGATTAAAATATCAACTTCACAGGGCTGGTCTAATGATTAAATAAGATATATATGAAAATCACCTAGCATATAGGAAGTACTAAATAAAAATTAGTCATGAATATGAATATATCTGTAAGCACCTCCTCCTCATTGAATACACTAGATTTGGGGTCTGTATCGTAATTACCAGTTAACAAGTTTCAAAACTGGTTGCATAAACACACCCATGACTACTTGATGCCTCTATTTTCCTCTATTATTCCGTAGATATTTAAGCCTGGCTGTTGGTTATCTATATTTCATTTTGTTTCTGATATTTTGCTAAACTTGTGACACAGTGTTATGTAGGATTTTGATCTACTGCCATTATTCCCTATGCTTCATTGTTTGTACGCCTATACACTTTTTAAAGAAGCCTCCTAAGATTACAGTGACCTTTAGCAATGACTAAAATCCATACCAACTTACATCTAGGGACAGAATATTTTTCCTTCTTTATCCCTGTACCATCATGATATATATTCTATATTTGGATTAAACTGTGCAAGATATTAGGGAAAAAAACAACTTATAGTGGTTTCCCCTTGCAAGATGAGAGTTGAGCTGGGATATGCAGTCTTCTTCAGTTACTGTAGGTTCAGGTTCTGTATATAAATGCCTGGATCCACTGAAACTTGTTACCTTTGATTCCTTTCCATTTGTTCCTCTAGATGAAATAACAACTGGAACTAAAATTAATTTCTTCTTCCTTTTTACAATATAAAGGTTTTCATCCCTCAAGATAGGCCATCAAAAAGAATACTATATAATCTCCTTCCCCAAAGGAATTTAAGGATTAAGTAAATACTCAAATGACTGGGAATGAACTAACTTAATTCCAAATATTTCTTCTAAACAAAATATTTTGAGGGATCCTCTTTAGCAACTATGTGCTTATGCATTGCTATCTTTCACCTTTCTTTGGTTTTGTTAAAGATACAAGAATATGAAGCAAACTCTAGATTGTCTCAGTCTTTTGATGATTTTGGACACAGTGAACTACACTATTGTAGTGAACTACAATAATTGCTGTCACTTACTAAACACCTATTAAAAACTAGACACTGTACTAGGCAATTATCTACATTTTCTTCAATCCTCACATTACCTTACACAAGGTTGTATTATTTTATGTTCAGGAAAATGGAGAATTAGAAAGTTTAAATCAGTTGGCTTACTAAGCAGCAGAGCTGGGATAAAATCCAAGACATATTGTTCTAACCACATCATCAGGGTCTCTCTCTATAGCGTTACTCACTCTTTGCAGACACATCATTAGATTTATCTAGCCTGCTGCTTTCCATGCAAAATTATAAAAACTATTTTGTATTTAAACCTTAGTAGTGAAAATTTTAAAAGAACAAATTTCCAAGAGACTGATTAAGCATTACTCTCTCTTTCTAATAAACTATTTTAGTTGATTAGAGGAAATTCAAGTCCTTACCTAGCAAAATTACTAACTATTTGTAGGAAGGGTTCATTTGCAGTTTTAATTTATGGGTAGTAATTTGGGAGGATGGCTAATATGAAATAAAGTTGTATTTATACATAACATGTCCAAATTTGAGACGCTCAAATATTTACCTCCTTGAGAACTTATGATGCTTCTAGTACAATGGAATAATCAATTAAATAAAAGTCATTATGCTAATGATGTTATTGATAATTTAAGATAACTAACATAATCTCTAGGAATTGTGTGTCACTAAAAATAATCACTAGTTATTTCATAGACTTTGGTGTATAGCTTTTAATTATCCTCATTGAGTTTGAAAGTGACAGTAAAATGCATAAAGAAAATAATTTTGTAGAAGCGAAGAACAAAGATACTGGCTTTGTGTTCTTTTTTAATGTCCTTTTATTTACTTCTCTTTGTTTCTTTCCTCTTTGGTTTCTTTGAAAGGAATCAACAGCTCCATAATGACAAAGAGACAGGCTCTGCCATACCTTGCTCCTGAGATACCAGTAACTGGGGAAGGAGAAGATTACTTCCTATCTTTGTTTGGTGATTCAAAGAAACTTCTTTCACACTCATCCCCTGCAGAGAAAACCTGGAAACACTTTTCTATGATTCTTGAAGAAGTAGGCCAATCTAGATCCAGGTACATATTCTATTTGAACTATTTAACATCTTTTATTGGAATAGGAACTACTTTACTTCAGTAGGAAATGAAGTTTTAATCTGATATTACATTCCTGATTTCGTCTAAAACCTTAAGCAGTTTATTGAAATATAACTCTTTTATGTTCTGAGCAATGATAAGAAATCAATGTAATTTATTAGGGAACCAAACAAGGAATGCTGGTTTTTCAAAGATGCCAGAGGAAACAGCACTACATAATCCCTACAAATAAAGTCAACCCTATTTTTTGTTATTGGCAAATCACTCATATGGATTTAGTGTCTTTTTTTCTCTTCTACTAGGTGCTTAAGTTCAAAATAGAAGAAAAATTAATCCATTTTTATGGTGGTTGGTATCTATGGCAAAAAGAATTGGTCAAGAAGAAAGTTGATATGAGAGCTAAAATAAAAGAGCTGACTCGTTTATACATTTACTTAATCCTGCTTTTCTTGTTGCTTTAACAACAGATTGAACTGTGAATTATTAGAAATAAACACATGTCGACAGAGAGCGTGAGAGGGCTAAAAGGACTTACTAGCCAGTTTAAAGGTCAGACATAAAGGAATCTGCTTTCCGCTTAGGTCAGATTTCCAACCACTGTTACCATTCAACTATAGTGAATAATTAAGTGTTCTCTCAACCATCTAAAAGCTCTATAAGAAATTATTCACTCAACATCTAACCAGTGTGTTAAGAATGATCTATTTGGAGCAAAAATTCAAAAAAAAAAAAAAAAAAAAAAGACTTGTGAATATGGTTTTAAGAACTTTCACTCAGACCAGGAAGGCCTGCAGGTAAAAGGATTGAGAGAGACAAATTAAGTATCAAGGCATTTAGAGAATTTTCTCCCAGTCGAGGATGACCTGGGAAGATTTTGTGAAGGAGTTGTTAAGTAGAATTATCTAAGAAAGATAAGTAAATTTTGGATATGCACTAGTTCTCAATTGTACCTACAAAGTTGAATCAGCTGAGAGGTTTTTAACGTCCTGACCCTAGCCTAGACTCTTTGAGTCAGAATTTCTAGTGGTAGAATTGAACATTGTATTTTTTTTTTTAATCCCATGGTAATTCTAATGCACAGTCAAGGCTGAGAACCGCCAGCCTAGAGAAAAGGAGCAGCATAAACAAAGTGAAGGAGGCAGAAAAAGCTAGGATCAGGTTGATACAAAGCACTTTATAGCATTCCCCCCTGGACAGTTCATAAATTGGTATAACAGAGTTTTAGGGGCCAAGATTGGGCAGTGATCACAGGGAGCCTTGAACACCAGGATGTGGAATTTGATTTTTATAATAGGTAATGGGAAGCAACGGGAAAGTTTCAAACAAAGGAGTAACAGGATCATGACTCAGAATGTTGAACTGTGGCAATGAATATTATGAATGAATATTGGATTTTTGTCAAATGCTTTTTATGCATCTACTAAAAAGATCATATGGTTCTTAATGTTAAAGCAACCATACACACTTAAAATAAACCTCCTTTGATCATAATATTTATTCTTTTAATATTGATATATTACTGAATTTTATTGGTTAAAATTTTGTTTCAAATATTTACATCTGTGTTTGTGAATAGTATTGATCTATAAGTTTTCTTCTCCTGTAATGTATTTGCTTTGACATAAGGTAAAGCTTGCCTCATAGACTGAGTTGGGATATATACCCTCCTTTTTCATTTTCTAGCTAAGTTTATATAGAAGTAAATTTTTTCTTAAATATTTTATAGAATTCATCAGTGAAGCATTCTGGGCCTGGAGTTTCTTTGGGGGAAGGTTTTTAATCTACAAATTTTATTTCTTGAAAATAGATATCATGATATTCTTGTTATCTATTTCTTCTTGGTTAATTTGTGTCTTTCACACAATTTGTCCATTTCAACTACTTTGTCAGATTCATTGTCATAAAGTTGTTCATAATATTCCTTTATTATTCTTTTAGTATCTGTAGTGATGTCACATTTCTAATTGCTGATACTGGTCAGGTATGTCTTCTATCCATTTCCTTAACAATTTTGCCAGAGAGTCATCAGTTTATTGAGCCTCTCAAACAACCAGTGTTTGGTTTAATTGATTTTCTGTGGTTTTTGTTTTTCTTTTCTATTTTATTGATTTCCATTCTGATATGTGTTTACTTTCTTCTGCCTCCTTTAGGTTTCCTTTCCTTTTCTTTCTCTAGTCTCTCAAGGTGAGATCATTGGCTTTATACCCTTTTCTCTTCTAATATAAGCATTTAGTAAATTTCCCCTAAGTACAGCTTTAGTAGCATCCCACAAATTTGATATGTTGGATTTTCATTCATTTCAAAATACCTTCTAATTTCCACTTACTTTCTTCTCTGATCTTTGTGTAATAAGAAGTTCCCAAATGTTGACAAATTTGCAAGTTACAGTGATTTTCCAGATATGTTTTTATTATCAATTTTTAATTAAATTCTATAATGGTCAAAAAATATACTTTGCACTACTTGAGTCTTTTAAAGGTATTAAGACTTGTTTTACAGTCAGGATATTTTCCAACCTAGTAAGTGTTCTGAGTGAACTTACAAAGAATTTATATTCTGATGGTGTTGAGTAGAGTATTTTATAAATGTCATTCAGGTCAAATTTGGTTGCTAGCCTTAAGTTACAGTCTTTTTGCTGCTTTTATGTCTACTTGTTCTATCAATTTTTGAGAAAGGGGTGTTAAAATCAACTATAATTGTGGATTTACTGATTTTGCCTTGCAGTTCTATCAGTTTTTTTTCTTTTATATATTTTGAAGTTCAGTTACTAGATTTACAAACATTTGAAATTGTTATATCTTCTTAATGAACTGATCTTTATATCATTATGAAATGAACTTCTTTATTGGCATTATTATTTACTTATTATTTATATATTATATGGCATTATTCTTAGTTCAGAAATCTACTGATATTAATATAACCATCTCAGCTTTCCTTTTCTTATTGTTAGCATGGTAAGTCTTTTTCCATTCTTTTACTTTTAATCTATTTGTGTCTTTATATTTAGAATGCATGTTTTGTAAGTAGCATGTAGTTGAGACTTGTTCTTCCGTCAAGTCTAATAATCTCTGTCTTTTGAGCATTGAAACTGTTTACATTTAAAGTAATTGTTAATATTTGTTTTCTATTTGCCCCAACTATTGTCTTTCTCCTCATTTTCTGTATGCTTTTGAATTGAGTATTATCAATGATTCTATTTTATTTCCATTGTTGGTTGATTAGCTATAACTCTGTTATTTTAGTGGTTCCTTTAAGGCCTATAGGATATCGGGGCACCTGGGTGGCTCAGTGGGTTAAGCCTCTACCTTCGGCTCGGGTCATGAACCCAGGGTGCTGGGATCGAGCCCCGCATCAGGCTCTCTACTCCTCAGGGAGTCTGCTGCTTCCTCTCTTCCTCTGCCTGCCTCTCTAACTACTTGTGATCTCTGTCTGTCAAATAAATAAAATCTTAAAAAAAAAAAAAGGTTTGTAGGATATCTTCAGCCTATCACAGACTACCTTCAAATGATATTATACCACTTCACAAATAGTATGACTTTTCAATAGTATTCATTTCTTTCACCCCATACATTGTGTTTTTGCTATCACATATTTTATTTCTACATGTGTCATAAATCCCAAACTCCATATTTTGTTTAATAATTATTAGAAAAAATTTAAAATATAAGAAAAATATGTTATATATTTACCCTCATATGTTTTCACTGCTTTCCAGCATTTCTTTTTTGTAAATCATGTTTCCATCCCTTATAATTTTGCTACTACCTGAAAAAGAACTTCCTTTCTATAATAAGGATCTGCTTGTGATGAATTCTTTCTTCAGTTTTTAAACAGCTTTATTGATATATCATTGACATAAAAATAGTGTGTATATATATACATATATACATGATGTATATAATTTATAAGTTATTTTATTTGTCTTTTTAGTTTTTTATTAAGATGTAATTGACATATAATATCATGTAAGTTTAAGGTGTACAACATGATGAATTGATACTTATATATTGTGAAAGGATTGCCATTAAGTTAGTTAACATATCCATTACCTCACATAATTATCTTTATGGTGTGTGTGGTGAGAACATTAAGATCTATCTTCTCAGCAATTTTCAAGTATCATTAACTATAGTCACTGTGTTGTACATTAGATCTCTAGAACTTACTCATTTTGGTTAACTGCAAGTTTGTACCCTTTGAACCACATAATCTCATTTCTGCCTCCCCCAGTCCCGAGCAACAAGCACCATCAAGATCATACAATATTTCTTTCTGTATCATGCTTATTTTGTTTAGCATAATGTCCTCCAGTTCTATCCATGTTGTCATATATCTATATTGAAGTCAGGATTTCCTTCTTTTTAAAAACTGAATATTTCAGTGTGTGTGTGTGTGTGTGTGTGTGTGTCTGTGTGTGTGTGTCTGTGTGTGTGTGACATTTTCTATACCCATTCATCTATTGAAGACATTTAGGCTGTTTCCATATTTTGACTATTGTAATAATGCTGCAATGAACATGAGAGTGCAGTATCTCTTCCTGATCCTCATTTCATTTAATTTGGATATATATCCAGAAGTGGGGAGCAGAAGCAGCAGCCTCCATACTGAGCTGGGAGCCCAACATAGGGCTCTATCCCAGGACACTGAGACCGTGACCTGAGCTGAAGCAGAAGCTCAACAGACTGAGCCACCCAGGCACCCCATCTTTTCTTTTTGATAATAACCATCCTAACAAGTATGAAGTGATATTGTGATTTTGATTTCATTTCTCTGGCAATTTGTGTTGTTGAACACCTTTTCATATACCTGTTAAACATTTGAATTTCTTTTTAAAAGTTTCTATTCTGGTCCTTTGCTATTTTTTAATCAAGTTATTTGCTTTTTTGCTGAAGAACTGTATGAATTCCTTATATATTTTGGCTATTAACCCTTATCAGATATATGGATTACAAATATTTTTCTCATTCTATGGGTTGCCTTTTCATTTTGTTAACTATTTCCTTTTCTGTGCAGAAGTTTTTTAGTTTAATGTAATCCCCCTTATTTATATATACTTTTGTTGCTGTGCTTTTGGTGCTGTACCTAAGAAATTACTATGAATACCAATAGCAAGATTTCCCCCCTCTTTTTTTCTCCTATGACTTTATGTTTTTAATTCTTATCCCATTTTGAGTAATTTTTGTATGTGCTGTGACATAGGGGTCCAATTTCATTCTTTTACATGTGGCTATCAGTCTTCCATCATTCACTGAAGAAACTATCCTTTCCCCATTGTGTAATTTTGGCACTCTTGTTGAAGATCAGTTGACCGTAATTTTTATGCATGGGTTTGTTTGGGGCTTTCTATTCTGTTCCATTGGTTTATATGTCTATTTTTATGCCAGTACCTTACTGTCTTAATTATTTTAGCTTTATAATATAATTTGAGGTAAATAAGTGGGATACCTCTAGCTTTTTTCTTCCTGCTCAAGATTGCTTTGTCTATTTGGGGTCTTTTGCGGTTCTATATGAATTTTGAGTTGTTTTTCCAACTTCTGTAACACACACAGGTCTTTGGTATTTTGGTAGACATTGCATTGAATCTACAGATCACTTTGGGTAGTATGAGCATTTTAACAATTTAGTTCCTCCAGACCATGAACATGCAATGTCTTTCCATTTATTTTGGCTTTTAAATTTCCTTCATCAATATTTTGTAGTGTATAAGTTTTCAATATTATAGTCAATATATAGTACAATTTCAGTGTACAAGTCTATTACCTCTTTGCTTAAGTTAATATGTGAGTATTTTATTCTTTTTATTGCTAATATAAGTGAGATTATTTTCTTCTTAATATCTGTTTTAGTTAGTTTATTATTAGTGTGCAGAAATTCCACAGATTTTTGCATGTTGATTCTGCAGGTACAACTTTACCTAATTCATTTTTTCTAAGAGCTTTTTGTAGTGTCTTTAGGATTTTCTACATATATGATCATGTCATCTGCAAATAGCTGTAATTTAGGTCTCTTCTCATTTGATCATCATTAATTTTTTTTCTTAACCTGATTGCTCTGACTAGGACTTCAAGGACTATGTTGAATAGCAATGGTGAGAATGAACATCCTTGCCTTGTTCTGGATCCTAGAAAAGCTTTTACCCATTGATTTTGTCTTTTACCCAATGGTGATTTAAGAATGTGTTGTTCAATTTCCATGTATTCATGAGTTTTCTTTTTTTCTGTTGAACTGACCCTTTTATCAAAGACCTTTATATAAAGGTCTTAAGAATGACAATTTTTTACTTAACGTCTTTTTATCTAATATAAGTATAGCTACTTCTATTTTGTTTAGCATTTGCATGAAGTATATTTTTTTCTATCCATTTTCTCTCAACTTATGTGTGTCCTTATATCTAAAATGAGCCTCTTATAAACAGTACATTGCTGGATATTGTTTTCTGTTCTAATCTATTCATCCATTCTATGCCTTTTGATTGGAGAATTTAACCCATTTATATTTACAACCCATTTACATTTAAAATTACTATCAATAGATTAAAAACTTGGTATTGCCATTTTGTTCATTGTTTTGTTTTCACAGTCCCTTTGTTCCTTTCTTCCTCTCTGTCTTGTTATTTGATAAATTTCTGTAATGGAATTTATAGGGATTTTCTGGTTATCATAATGCTTGTATAGATCTTCTCACAGCTTTAACTATCTATTTTGATTTCATAATTACTTAAGTTCAATTCAATATAAAAATTCTACACTTTTACCTCACATACACTTTATGTTCTTGAAACCAGAATTGGCTTTTTTAAATAATGTGAATCCTTTGCAAATTTTCATATTTATAGTTATTCTAAATACTTTTGTTTTAACTTTTATGTTTGATTATTGGTAATTTGTGCACAACCACAAGTGTCATATTATTTTGTATATATATAGAGAGAGAAATAGATATATAGATATACACATTTGCCACTGAGATTTATACTTCCACATATGCTCCTGTTGCGTTTAGTGTGGGTGTTTTGTTTTGTTTTTTTAAGATTTTATTTATTCATTTAAGAGAGAGAGAATGACAGAGAGAGCACAAGCAGGGAGAGAGGCAGAGGGGGATGGAGAAGCAGACTCCCCACTGAGCTGGGAGGCCAACATGAGGCTCAATCCCAGGACTTGGAGATCATGACCTGAACCAAAGGCATACTCTTAAGCATCTGAGCCACCCAGGTGTCCTGTTTAGTTTTTTAATTCCATTTGAAGAACTACTTTAAGCATTTATTGTAAAGCAGTTTTAATGGTTGAAAAACTCCATGTTTGTTTCTTTGAGAAATGCTTTATCTCTCTTTCACTTTTAAAGGATAGCTTTTCAAGATACAGTATATCTTGTTGGCAATTCTTTCTTTCAGTACTTTGAATATACTATCCCGTTTCCCCTGGTGTACACAGTTTCTGTTGATAAATTCAACTACAAGTATCATAGTGGTTTCCTTCTATGTGATTAATCTTTTTTCTCTTGCTGTTTTTGGAAGATTTGATTATGATGTCCCTGGTGTAACTTTCTTCAGGAATTCTATACTTGGACTTTGTTGAGCTTCCATGATTTGCAGATATATAGACTTAAAATTTTTAAATTATAGAAAATTTTAGGTAATTGTTTCTTTTTTTTTTTTTTTAATTTTTTATTTTTTATAAACATATATTTTTATCCCCAGGGGTACAGGTCTGTGAATCACCAGGTTTACACACTTCACAGCACTCACCAAATCACATACCCTCCCCAATGTCCATAATCCCACCCCCTTCTCCCAAACCCCCTCCCCCCGGCAACCCTCAGTTTGTTGTGAGGTTTCTTAAAATATTTTGTCCCTATCTTTTACTTTAGAGAGTCCAATTACACATGTTCCAGGCCATTTGAAGTTATCCCACAATTCACTAATATTCTCTTCTTTTTTAGTCTTTTTTTTCTTCTATGTGTCTCATTTTGGATAATATCTATTGCTATGTCTTCAAATTCACTAATATTTTTATTTCCAGGACTAATCTTATTAATTCCATCTATTGTATTTTTACTTCAGCTATGTCACAATCATGTTCAATCTTTCATCTAGATTTTATATATACTATACCAATTATAGTTACAAAGACTTTGCTTTTTCTGCTATTTTTGACATCTTTTTCCATTTTGGATCAATTTTGATCAATTTTTATTTTTACTTATCCTTATTATGAGTTGTATTCAACTTATTTACATATATGGTAATTTTTTATTAAATGCCAGAAGTTGTCGTTTTTAGGTTATTTGAGTGCTGGAATAACTTTGTATTTCTAAAAATATTCTTGAGGTCTGTTCTGGGATGAAATTAAATTACTGAGAAATAGTTTGAGCCTTTGGGGACTTGTTTTTAAAATTCGTTTAGTGGTGAGGGATCCAAGGTGGCAGAGGGAGTAGGACATCTTAGTTTTGTCTGGTCCCAGGAACTCAGCTAGATAGCTATCAAATCATACTGAATACCTGCAAATTCAACTAGAGATCTAAGAAAACAGTAGCTGCAACTCTACAAATAGAAAAGCAACAATTTTCTGCAAGACAGAATAGCAAGATGGAAAAACTCACCTCAAAAAAGAGAACAAGAGGCAGTACTGTCTGCCAGGGACCTGATGAGTATGGATATAAGATATCAGAACTAGAGTTCAGAATAATAATTATTAAGATACTAACTGAGCTTGAAGAAAGCACAGAGGATTATTTGACCATAGAGTTGAAGGTGCATATCTGGGCTCTCTATTCTGTTCCATTGATGTATGTGTCTGTTTTTGTGCCAGTACCATGCTGTCTTTATACTCACAGCTTTGTAATATAGCTTGAAATCAGGCATTGTGCTGCCTCAAGCTCTGTTTTCCTTTTTTAACATTTCCTTGGTGATTGAGGGTCTTTTCGAGCTCCATAAAAATTTTAGGATCATTTGTTTCAGCACTTTGAAAAATGCCATTGGTATTTTGATCGGGATGGCATTGAAAGTATAGATTGCTCTGGGAAGCGTAGACATTTTCATAATGTCTAGTCTTCTGATCCATGAACCTGGAATGTTTTTCCATATTTTTGTGTATTCTTCAATTTTTTTCATAAGTGTTCTGTAGTTCTCAGAGGATAGATCCTTTACCTCTTTGGTTATGTTTATTTCAAGGTATCAACAAAGTAGGGAAAAAATATCCAATAGAGAAAGGACAGTGTATTCAATAAATGGTGCTGGGAAAATTGAATAGCTACCTACAGAAGAATGGAACTAGAACATTCTCTTACACCATACACAAAGATAAACTGAGAATGGATGAAAGACCTTAATGTGAGACAGGAATCAATCAAAATCCTAGAGGAGAACATAGGCAGTAACTTATTCAACAGTGGCTACAGCAACTTCTTTCAAGATGTGTTTCCAAAGACAAGGGAAATAAAAGCAAAAATAAACTTTTAGTACTTCATCAAGATAGAAAACTTCTGCACAGCAAAGGAAACAGTCAACAAAACAAAGAAGCAACAAATGGAATGGGAGAATATTACAAATGACACTACAGATAAAGGGCTGGTATTCAAGATCTATAAAGCACTTGTCAAACTCAACACCCAAAAAAACAAATAATCCAATCAAAAAATGGGCAGAAGACATGAACAGACATGTCTCCAAAGGAAACCTACAAATGGCTAACATACACATGAAAAATGTTAACCATCTTTAGCCATCAGGGAAATTCAAATTAAAACCACATTGAAATACCACCTTACACATTTTATTAGAATGGCAAAAATTGACAAGGCAAGAAACAACAAATGTTGGAGAGGTTGTGGGAAAAGGGGAGCCTTCTTACACTGTTGATGGGAATGCAAACTGGTACAGTCACTTTGGAAACAGTGTGGAGAGTCCTCAAAAAGTTAAAAATAGAGCTACCCATGGATCAAGAAGATGTGGTATATATACACAATGGAATACTATGCAGCCATCAAAAGAAATGAAATCTTGCCATTTGCAAAAACATGGATGGAACTAGAGCATATCATGCTTCGCGAAATAAGTCAAGCAGAGAAAGACAACTATCATATGATCTCCCTGATATGAGGAAGTGGTGATGCAACATGGGGGCTTAAGTGGGTAGGAGAAGAATCAATGAAACAAGATAGGATTGGGAGGGAGACAAACCATAAGTGACTCTTAATCTCACAAAACAAACTGAGGGTTGCTGGGGGAAGGGGTTTGGGAGAAGGGGGTGGGATTACGGACATTGGGGAGGGTATGTGCTTTGGTGAGTGCTGTGAAGTGTGTAAACCTGGTGATTCACAGACCTGTACCCCTGGGGATAAAAATATATGTTTATAAAAATAAAAAATTAATGAAAAAAAAAATAGAGCTACCCTTTCACTCAACAATTACATCACTGAGTATTTACCCCAGAGATACAAATGTAGTGAAAAGAAAGCCACCTGCACCTCAGTGTTCATAACAGCAATGTCCACAATAGCCAGATTGTAGAAGGAACTGAGATGCCCTTCAACAAATGAATGATAAAGAAAATGTGGTCCATATATATATAATGGAATATTACTGAGCCATCAGAAAGGATGAATACCCACTATTTGCATCAACATGGATGGACCTGGAGGAGATTATGCTAAGTGAAATAAGTCAAGCAGAGAAAGATAATTATCATATAGTTTCATTTATTTGTGGAACACAAGGAATAGCATGAAGGACAATAGGGGAAGGAAGGGCAAAATGAAGTGGGGGGAACATGGAGGGAGATGAACCATGAGAGACTATGGACTCTGAGAAACAAAATGAGGGGTTTAGAGGGGAGGGTGGTGGAAAGGCGGGTCACCCCTGTAATGGGTATTAAGGATGGCACATATTGCATGAAGCACTGAGTGTTATACACATACAATGAATCATGGAACACTACATCAAATACTAATGGTGTACTGAATGGTGACTAACATAACATTATAAAATAAATAAATAAATCTATAAATAAATGCATAAAAAATAAATAAAAGCCTAGAGAACACTAGAGAATTCCTTTCTTAAGAAATAAGAGAATTAAAGTCAAAACAAGTCTCAATCAAAGAGGCTCTAACTGAAAGGTTAATGAGGCAGAAGAGAAAATTAGTGATATATAAGACAAATCATGGAGAATAAAGAAGCTGAGAAAAGAAATATAAACAACTATTGGATCATGAAGGGAGAATTCAAGAGATAGGTGAGAAAGCATAACAATATTAGAATAATTGGGTCACAGAAGAAGAAGAAGTGTGCCAGAAGATTACAGCAGAGAAATTCCCTAATCTAGGTAAGAAACTAGGAATTCAAGTCCAGGAGACACGGAGAGCCCCCAAAATCAACAAAAGTAGGTCAACAACTTGAAATACAATAGTGAAACTTGAAAATCTTAGAGACAGAAAATACTAAAAGCAGCTCAGTACAAGAGGTCCATAATCTACAAAAGTAGAAATTTTAGACTGGGAACAGACCTATCCACAAAGACCTGGCAGGCAAGAAAGGACTGACATGATATATCGAGGGTGCTAAATGAGAACAATATACAGGCAAGAATACTTTTATCTAGCAAGGTTGTCATTCAAAATAGAAGGAAAGATAAAAAGCTTCCAGGAAAAACAAACTAAAATAATTTGGGATCACTAACCAGCCCTGCAAGTAATATTAAAGGGGATCCTTTAAGCAAAGAGAGAGACCAAAAGTAATATAGAACAGAAAGAAACAGACACAATATACAGAAATAGTGACATTACAGATAATACAATGGCACTAAATTTGTATCTTTCAATAGTTACACTGAATGTAAATGGGCTAAATGCACCAATCAAAAGACACAGGGTAACAGATTGGATTTTTAAAAAGCAGAACCTATCAATATGCTGTATGCAAGAGACTCATTTTAGACCCAAAGATACCTCCAAATTGAATGTGAGGGAGTGGAAAGGCATTTATCATGCTAATGGACATCAAAAGAAAGCTGGGGTAGCAATCCTTATATCAGTAAAATTAGATATTAAACCAAATACTAACACTATATCATACTTAAAGGGTCTATCCAGCAAGATCTAACAATTATAAATATTTATGCCCCTAACTTGAGATCAGCCAATCACATAAGCCAATTAATAACAAAATTAAAGAAACACATTGATAATAATACAATTATTATTGTAGGCGACTTTAACACCCTACTCAGCAATGGACAGATCATCTAAGCAGAAGATCAACAAGGAAACAAGGGCTTTGAATGACACACTGGACTAGACGGACTTTACAAATATGTTCAAAGCACTCAATCTTAAAGCAACAGAATACACATTCTTTTCAAGGGCACATGGAACTTTCTCCAGAACAGATCATATCCTGGATCATAAATCAGGTCTCAATCTATATGAAAGGTTGAGATTATTCCCTGCATATTTTCAGACCACAATGCTTTGAAACTTGAACTCAATCATTGGAGGAAATTTGGAAAGAAATCAAACATATGGAGGCTAAAAATAATCCTACTAAAGAATGAATGGGTCATCCAGGAATTTAAGAATTTTAAAAATTCTTGGAAATAAATGAAAATGAAAACACAACTGTTCAAAATCTGTGGGACACAGCAAAATTTGTTCATCTTCCCCAAGGACTCTAATTCAAACTAAGCCCCTTTTATTATTCCCTCAGATGTTTTAAAACATGATGATAATGATATACTAACTTACCTCTTCATTACATTAAGGAAGTATTATCAAACTTTCAGTTGAGGGCTTTTCTCTTGTAATATCAGTGAACAGAATCAATTCCCTGAGTCTTCCTAAGTTTGTCTTTTAAAACTTTGGAAGGTCCTTAAATCCTCACCCCTTTACCAGACCCCCAACAGCTATGATCACAGATGCCAATCTGTATGGAGAATGTTAGCAGGGTGTATACTAGAAGAACCGATACTCTACAGGTAATTTTAGTAAATTTTAAAGTTGTAGAAACCTAAAGGCAGATAAGTAGCTCGAATCTACCAAGAAATACCCAAGAACTAGTTAATCAGGTCTCAGATGATGGAAAGTCATTGTTTTAAAAAAAAAAAGTTACATAGCCATATATCTCTTCAATCTTTCTACAGTTCAGTCCCATGCAAAAACTCCTGACAGAATGGTTGGTACATCACTCTACACTCTCATCAAATAATGACTTATAAGCAGAGGTCTCAAGTCACTTTCCTACTAAAGAAAAATGGGAAGGCTTATGAAAGAGAAAAAGATAACTACTAAAGTCTGTGTGATAACAGTTTAATAGCCCTGCTTCTGTGAATGTCTATGTATCATGTGAAGTATTTTCTATATCTTTTGGATTTATATCAAAAGGAAGGCAAAGGAAGTGACTAGCTCTGATATGGATGATGTTATTTTTTATTTCATATGATCTAATTTACTCTTCTTATGTATATAAAATAAAAATTTAAGATCAATAAATAAACAGTTCACTTTAATGAAAGATTTTTTTAAGTAACTATACATATTCCATTACATGTATAATAACAAAGAAATAACTGAACTATTCTAGGATCTTATCTGTTGAAAAGCAAAATTCAAAATAGTGCTCATTTCTTATGTAAAAAAAGCAAGTTTGAGAAACAAAAAGACATCTTTTTAAGAAATTAAAACATACCACAGAGAATTCAATAACAGTAGGATAAGGATGACATAGAGGAATTCTAGAGATTTCAAAGAATAAAATGTTATATCCACAATTTATTAAGAACCATATGGTAATGCAAAAGAAAAGACTGTTGGGTCCATTATCAAAGGAATGAGACTGAGACAAAGTTATGCAAAGCTTTATTCTATGTCAAGCATTAGAAGTTAGACTGACCAGCCAGGGAAACGAGGCTGAGACAAAGTAAAATTTATGTAAGGCTTTATCCTATGCCAAGCATTAGAAGTCAGACTGACCAGCCAGGGCCGCCTCCGAAGAGAGTGATGCCCCTTGGTCTTACAGGCTAGTTTTTATAGGGCACAATCACAGACATCTACATATGTGGCTTTGGCTGATTGGATGTCTCCTACATGTGTGTTTTAGTAACAGTTACCTGGAACCGATACTAGTAACTGTTGAGGCATTTATTAAACAACAAAATGGCATTGTTTTAGGTATGTGTTTTAGTAATAGTTACCTGGAACTGGCCTTTTTTCGGTGTGTGTTTTAGTAACAGTTACCTTGTTTTAGGTGTGGTGTTTTAGTAACAGTTACCTGGAACCGAGAATAGTAACTGCTGAGGCTTTTATTAAACAACAAATGTCTACCTAGGCAACATGGAGTCACTATGGCTAAGTAGGCCCAGACAGGCCCTAGGGGGTTAACACGTTTTAACGTGGAATCAACACCAACAAGACTATGCATGTAAACTAACCAAAAGTGAAACTCTCCAAAATAGGCATTCTTATACAATGCAATCAAAGTATGAAGTGATAACACTATTTTGAAAGCAGTTTAGTAGTGTGCATTGGGATTTCATGGATGTTTACATCTTCTATTCTCACTGTTCCTCTTCTAGAAGAGGAAACCCAGAGTGATGGCTGACATTTGGAGTCATTTTTCTCCTTAAAACAGTTGTTAATTTGAAATCAGCACGAAGCTGAGAAGTTAATAATATATTGGCAGTTTCATAGGACCAAGTGATAAAAATTGGGATTCAGGGCCTATCCTGAAAGAGAATCACTGATAACCCAGGTTTTCAGTTGGAATTTCAAATTTCAATTTCAAATTTCAAATTTCAAATTTGTATTCAAAAATTCCAAATTTGTATTCAAAATAGACCATCCTAACTGGAGCTGAAGTAAAGCATCAAGACACTTCATAACCTGGTTTGATTAAAGTAATTTACCTCCAACTTAGATAGCTGTCAGAGCTAAAGTAAATCCTGTATGTATGGGTTGAGAAAATGCTATACAGAGACTTAATTTATCTCTGCAGTTGTTTTTTTAATTCATAATACTAGGCACTAAATTTTTTAAAAAAAGGCATACAACTAATAAAAGTTAACCAAAAACTAAGGTTAAAATGGATG
This sequence comes from Mustela putorius furo, assembly GCF_011764305.1. Classification (NCBI taxonomy): domain Eukaryota; kingdom Metazoa; phylum Chordata; class Mammalia; order Carnivora; family Mustelidae; genus Mustela; species Mustela putorius. The sequence continues at coordinate 22,077,330 of NW_025422368.1, read as the reverse complement.
CTAAAAACATGCCTTGGTGGTGCAGATATTATGCTTATCTGACAGGGATTTTAAAATAACAATGGTTAAATATTCAAGGAATAAAATGACAAGATACAACAGGAAACTAAATATTTTATTGGTTTATTCTTATTAAATTATCAAAGGGAAATTCTAGAACTAAAAAAATCCAATAAGAGAAATTACTATTTCAGAAGTAGATGGGCTTAACAATATATTTGATGTATCAGAAGAGAGAATTATTGCACTAAAACATTCTTAGAGGAAAATACCCAGGCTGAATTGCAGAGATAGTAGAAGAACAGAAACAAACATAAGGACTAATAGAGAAAGATTTTTAAAAATCTATCTACTTGTAATTGAAGTTACTTAAGGAGAGGAGACATCAATTAAGGTAGAACTATACTGGTAGAAATATAGCAGAGAAGTTTCCCAAACTAATGAAAGACATCAAGACACAGATGGAAGAAGCACTACCAATTCCCAGAAAGATAAAGGACAGAAAAATAAAAACCCAAACCTCTGGGTACATATTGGAAAAACTTCTAAAACAGAAGATATAGGAGGAGTGCCTGGGTGGCCTCAGTCAGTTAAGCTTCAGTCAGTTAAGATTCTTAATTTTGGCTCTATGCTGGGCATGGAATCTGGTTAAGATTCTCTCTCATCCTCTCCCTCTGTCACTCCTCTCCAATCCCACTTTAAACAAAGAAAAAACTGAAGACATAAGGAAAATCTTAGCCATAAAAAAGGAAATTTACCTTTAAAGGAACAATAGAAGTTTGGGAGTGGTTTTTCATTGGAAAAATAGAAGACAGAAGACTCTGGCAGCATTTCTGGCACACAATTTAAAAATTTATAGAAGTGAAAAAAAAATTTATAGACGTGGATATAAGTTTTCTATTTCTTGCCATAACAAATTGTTACCATTATAACAACTTAAAATAACATGAATAATATTCTTGTATTACTGCATAGTTCTTCTAAAAATATGTGTATATATTTAAATGCTATTTTATTTAAATACTATGAACTCAATCATAAAAATGTAAAACAACTTTATAGAAGTGGAAAAAAATTTTTAATAGACAATTCACAGAAGAAACCTGGGTGACCAATAAACAGCTTATTCAGTTGCACTATAATCAGCGGGAAATAAGTTAAAATAACAGTGAGATACCTTTTGTACCCATTATATTGAAAATACTAAGAAGTCTGAAAATTTCAAGTGTTGGTAGGAATGTGGGGGAAAAGAAGAGGGACTACTAACACTTGCATAGACAGTGGGTAAAGCATGCAATGGTATGAATTGTCACAAGTCTTGTAATAAAACCTTTGTGGTTGAAGTTTAAGCAAAGCTAGGAAGTAGGAAAAAAGAGATTAACAAGGTTATTTACAATAACCAAGATATTGGTTACTAGAGTTGGGAGGGGTTGGGGCAGATGACATAGGTTAAGAGAATTAAGAGGTACAAACTGAGTTATAAACTAAGTCATGCTGATGTACAGCATAGGTAATATAGTCAATAATATTGTAATAACTTTGTATTGTGGCCAATGATGACTTATCACAGGGATGATTTAATAATGTATAAAAATATCAAATCACTATGATGCACACCTGCAAGTAATAGGATATCACGTGTGAATTATACTTCAATAAAAAGTTACTGTATAGCATGTTTGATTGCCAAGAGAGTAGATTTTATACTTTTTTATCACAAGAAAAAAATTATAACTATGTCTGGTGATAAATGTTAACTAGACTTATTGTGGCAATCATTTCTCAGTGTATACAAATATCGAATCATTATGTTGTAAACATGAAACTAATATAATGTGTCAACTTTACCTCAGGAAAAAAATAAGTAACCATTCAATTTACCACTCAGTTTTCCAACTGGGAGGACATTTATCATCTTGGTCTAAGGCAGAAGTAGATGGTAGTGGACTGAGGAGTAAGAGGTGAGAAATTAATGACATGGTCTTTCCAAAGCTTGGTTGTAACAACACTATGAAGTGGAAGGTGGAGGAGGCTTGTAGTTTTATTTTTTGTTTTTTGTTTTGTTTTGTTTTGTTGTTTTTGTTTTTTGTTTTGCTTTTTTAAGGCGGTAGCAGTTTGAGGATACATGCCCATTGGCATAATGGGGCAGTGTGGAGGGAGAGGTGGTGTTAAAGGAAAATAACGAATAGATTGAGTTGTTGAAGTAGCAGGAGGAAGAGCAAACAAAGTGTTTCACTTGAGATGGGAAAAGGGCCCCTCTTCCACTGAAACAAGATGGGCTGAAAGAGAAGAAGTCAAGCGGGTATGGGTGAAACTGCTTCTAAGTGGAAAATAGGAACACACTTCTCTCGGATGTTCCTGTTTTCTCAGTGACATTATTTGCTGAGAGTAAGGATGGAGATGTGAGGGCAGGGATTTGTACATTGTTTGAGGAATAACAGATTAGTTCTGCTTATGAAGCACACAACTTTCTAACACACACACACACACACACCTTGCTGCCAATTACTAAGGGAATCATTAAGGGCTGAGGTGTGGCTGGACACCAATTTATTCAGTGGCAGCAATCTATACATGTGTATATGCATGTGCATGTGTGTGCATGTGTTTTCTAGCAGTGCCCAACTACCAGACTATCTAGACTGTAAACAATTTGAATGGTTGCATCAAACCTCTTTGGGAATTTACTAATTGAATGAGACAGAGGAACAGTGCTAACATTTATTGAGTAATCTTGGACATGACAATCTTTCTAAACCTCAGTTTTCTTATCTGTAAAATGGGACTAAAAATAGTATCTGTCTCACTGGGTTTTTGTGAGAATTAAACGAAATATTAGTGGTTTTTTTTTTTTTTTTTTTTACTGTGACTTTCAGTAAGAAATATGTAGCCTTATGAGAATTGAATGAATATCTACAAGTTCACAATGCCTTTCCCAAAATATCTGGGGACTTGATGTGTTTCAAAATTCAGAACTTGGGGGATTTCAGGAAAGTAATATGATGACTACAACACATATTAAGTAACACCCCATCGGGGCTTAGAAAAGTATCCAAAATCAAACATCAGTTTGTCCACAGCCAAACATATGAATAATTCACACAAACCATAATTAAAGACTATAAATAGACTACCCTCAGTTTCAGGTCAGATTTTGCCACCAAAGGAATTTAGGTTAAATTTGTCTCAAATGCGTTTTTTTCCAAGTTTTTATTTAAATGCCAGCTAATTAACATACAGTGTAATATTAGTTTTAGCTGTAAAATTTGGTAATTCATCTCTTTTATACCACACCTGGTGCTCATCAAACACCAAATGCATTTTGTTAAGTTTTGGCATTTTTCAGAACTTTATGGATTTTGGAATTTGGGGTATGAATGTGCAGATAGAGATATAATCTTTAAAAGGTACCCAGCACATAATAAATATGGTTATTATTATTGGAATTTCATTTTTAAAATGACAGCTATTACCTACTGAAGGGATTTAATGATGTATTATTAGGTTCTGACCCACACTCTGAGAAATGCTAACATATAAATGTTTATTAGCCTAGTCCTTGGTACATACTAGACTCTCAACATGTTAGAAGGAAAAATTACCATCTTATATTTGCATAATATTTTAAGTTTAAAAGTTTAATTCTTTTAAGCACATAGTTACTATTCATCTTCACAGTAACTTTATCAAAAATTATCTAAATGGTTTACCTTTCTCTTTACTTAATAGTTTCATGAATAGAAGGAAATTTAAATAATGATAATCACATCTTCCTATGGTATTTATACCTTGACATCTACAGCACTTTTTAACTTTAATTATTTTATGTGAAAGAGATAATTTTGTTGCACAGATAAACAGAACTACCATATCAAACCAGATGTCTTAGGTTATAAAATACACCATTTCTATATAGAATGTGTCCAGTAGAATATACAGCTATGTAAAAGTTATACTTTCAAAGCACATTATTCAGTTCTTAAAATGAGCTAAAGACACATTTCTCTAAAGTTACCTTATAATCTTTGTGCTTTTTTTTTTTTTAATTTCTTTTCAGTGTACCAGAATTCATTGCTTATGCACCACACCCAGTGCTCCGTGTAATACGTGCCCTCCATAATACCCGCCACCAGGCTCACCCAACTTCCCACATCCTGCCCCTTCAAAACCCTCAGACTGTTTTTCAGGGTCCATAGTCTCTCATGGTTCATCTCCCCCTCCAATTTCCCTCAACTCCCTTCTCCTCTCCATCTCCCCATGTCCTCTGTGTTTTTTCTTATGCTCCACAAATAAGTGAAACCATATGATAATTGACTCTCTCTGCTTGACTTATTTCACTCAGCATAATCTCTTCCAGTCCCATCCATGTTGCTACAAAAGTTGGGTATTCATCCTTTCTGATGGAGGCATAATACTCCATAGTGTATATGGACCACATCTTCCTTACCCATTCATCAGTTGAAGGGCATGTTGGTTCTTTCCACAGTTTGGTGACCGTGGCCATTGCTGCTATGAACATTGGGGTACAGATGGCCCTTCTTTTCACTACATCTGTATCTTTGGGGTAAATACCCAGAAGTGCAATTGCAGGGTCATAGGGAAGCTCTATTTTTAATTTCTTGAGGAATCTCCACACTGTTCTCCAAAGTGGCTGCACCAAATTGCATTCCCACCAACAGTGTAAGAGGGTTCCCCTTTCTCCACATCCTTTCCAACAGACGTTGTTTCCTGTCTTGTTAATTTGGGCCATTCTAACTGGTGTAAGGTGGTATCTCAATGTGATTTTGACTTGAATCTCCCTGATGGCTAGTGATGATGAACATTTTTTCCTGTGCCTGATAGCCATTTGTATGTCTTCATTGGGGAAGTGTCTGTTCATGTCTTCTGCCCATTTTTTGACATGATTATCTGTTTTGTGCTTTATTTTTTAGTGCTCTTGGAGACATTAAAATAGCTGAAGTAAATGTCAAGGGTTTATTTGTGAAACTCATTAACTCTTCCCTTGACAAAGAACTGGAGATTGGAGGTCATATTCTCCAGCAAAATGTGAATGGACAAACAGTCTCTTTTTACCGCTTCCTTCCAAATATCACAATGCAGGCCAATTGCACAGTAACAGTGAGTATAAAATATAAATGTTATGAACTAGAATTTTATAGGAAAAAAATCTTTCACCCAGCCAGACTGGCTTAGCACCAGTTTCTTCATCACTCAGTCTCTAGGTAAAATGTGATTTCTTGTTGTTGTTAGTTACTTGTCCCACTTTGTCCATCCCTGAATGTAAATTAATACCAACTAAATTTCTATGGCTTTTCTCAATCAGTTGTATAATACCTTTTGGGATTTTTAAAGATTTATTTATTTATTTGAGAGAGAGACAGAGCAGTGGGTGGGAGAAGGGACAGAGAGAGAGAGTCTTAAGCAGACTCCACGCTAAGTGCAGAGCTCACTTTCACAACTCTGAGATCATGACCTGAGCGAAACCAAGAGTCGGTGAGGTAACTGAAGTAACCAACTGTGCCACCCAGGTGCTCTGAATACTTTTTGTTTTTATTATTCAACTATTAAAACAAAGTACCTAGTTTCCTAAAAGTAAACAAACATAATCTTTAAAAGGAAAGCAAAGAGATTATTTGCTTAGAGAACAGGTAATTTGCTGATGCTGGAAGGCTTCCTCTTTTTTTTGTACTTTCCTGTATGCCATGTACAGTAACTGATGGGAGTTATACAGCTTGATATTATATATTGTACATTCATGTTTTAAAACCTCATCTTTGCAGAATGATACATTGCAATGACCCTCTGACATATGCAAAACTCCATGGAACTCAAAGGGCATTCGTCACTAACAAACCACTTTTTTACAGGTGTGGGCAGCTGTATCTGAAGCAAAGCATCAGCCACCATCAGATTTTCTTTGGAGAGAAGGAAACAAGTTTAGAACAAGCCCAAACTGTACAACAATTTTGTGCAAACCTAATGGTGAAGTAAGTGTCCTATTCTTAACAATGGGTTTTAAAGAAGAATGGATAGCTGTCCTTATGTTCCCCTTCTCCTCTTAGCTGACTCAAGTATTTTCCATCCTTAATAGCTTAGATAAAACCGTCACTAACTACAATAACATGTCAGGCAAATCAACAGCATCCTGTTCCCAGGGCCCAAGTGCGAAAGAGCTACTTATAATTTGGCAAAACTAGTTTTCATGGCCAATATTTATAAGAAGTTACTTTAAATTCCAGAGTCAAGGATAGATTTTATTTATATTTAGGTTGAAGAGTGGAATAAGAAAAGAGTGTACTACATAGACATCTTTTCTATTCCTTTATTCACTTTTCAATTATTTGTTGAGATTATTCTCTATTCCAATGGCTGTAATATATGCTGATAATATAATGTAGAATAGGACATGATATTTGCTCTTAAGAGACTATTATGGAAAGGATCTATAGTCTAATTTGTAACAACTATACATTATTCACCAAAAAATTAAGTGTATTAGTAATTATTTTGGGTAACTCATTCCCAGTATTTGACAATTTTATAGTTTCATTCTATCTTTTCCTTAGCATATTATTAGCATAAATATATGCCCAAAGACACACTAATAAAGTTGAAAGATATCTTTTTTTACAACAAAAAGTTATTCCTTTTCCAAAACCATTCCTTTGATTTTTCTTAAATACCTGCCCTTTATTTTCTTACCTCCAGTCTTACTTACTATGTCCTGTAACTACTAATCCAGATAATATGTTGATTGAAATCTATCTTTCTGATTGTCTTGCTTGCTACATTATAGCTCATGCTTAGTTTGACTTTTCCTTTAGAGTAGACTTGCTAAGAGCCATTTAATGTCTTTCTATAAGAACAGTAGTTGTCATTCAAACACTCATTAGATGTAATTTTGAGGGCTTTACTCATCTTTCGATATTTTAGTGGGCTCAAAATGAATTTTAGAATACTTCTAATGATTTCCACTGTTGAGAAAAATAAGGTGATATAATCTAAATTATTTACTCAGGCTCATAAATAATCATTGGCTGAACTCTAAGATTAAGGCATTCTTATTTAAGACTTCACATTTATCCATGCATTTATTCACGTTTGGGGTTTCTACTTTGTATACACACTGTTCCCAGGCACTGTATGTTGAACCAGACAGATAAGATCCCTAAGCTCCTGGAATGCCCATTTGAGTAAACTGCCATTCCCTGGAACAGGATTAGTCTTTGTACTTATACTACACTTATTACTCTGGTTTGAACTACTTTGCACATATAGGATCGGATTATTTTTGCAGGGTGATGTAAACATAAATAATTTTATTTGCTAGTAAAAGAGTGAAGCTGACCAATTAATTCATATGGGGAAAATTTACATACGTTTAGTATCTGCCAAGCATTATGCTAGGTGCTGTAGGGAAAAGATCACAACTATTGCATGGTTTCTCTCCTCAGGAAACTCAGAGTCTAGTTAGTCTCCTTAATAGTTCCACCTAGAATTCTAGCTCAAAAAAATGTGGTTTCCTCTCCATGTCTCTAGTTCTACTGCCCATTTCCTCATTTCAAATAAGACCTATATATACAAATACACATATATGTAATATCTTAAATATTTAAATTTTAATGATAACATTACAACTACTTTTTGCATAGTTCTTCATAGTTATGAATTTTAGTAGTTTAGCCAAATCTCACAACACCCTCATACAGCAATTCTCTCCTATCACCCTCCCCCTTTCACATATGAGGACACAGTCCAAGACAGTAAGTGACTAATCTGCCTGAGGTTATGCCTCTTATAATTTTTGAAACTGGAAACTAAGTCCAGGATGTCTTATACCTCATTGTGTTCCTAATTCACACACAGTAGGTAAGTGACATTAAACTGTTTGACTTTGAAATGTTATTGCAATAAGCCTATGACATTTAAAAAATCTACCTAACTGCACTGGTATTTGATACTAATGAATCATTTTTGTTAGGCTGTTGCCTGGTACACTCCTATTCACTGGAAGCAAGCGTGGGAGAAATTAGAGACTGACATTGAATTTGACAGACGCTCAGTAGTAAGTCCAACATCTCGAAGACACATGTTTAATTGGCCAGCAGCTATGACTACAACTAAAGAAAAACATGATAAATGTAATAAAGATAATTCAAAATGTCAGATGGAGCAAGTTAAAGTTTTTCTTAAAAGGTAAAATTAACTTTGGCTTTTTTTTTTTTTAATTGAGTCCTTCCCACAATTAGTAACTGAAGAAGTAGGAATGACTAGGGGACAAATAGATATATGATGAATAAGTAATTCAAATTTTAAAATCCTACTTCAAATAGGACCATATTTTTTGTGTTCTATAAAAAACAGAGCAAGCAGGGTTATTGTAATGGGACAGTAGAGGCTGGTGACTTCCATTAGGCAATATCAACACCCCTCTGGCCATTTCACTTTTTAGTGGCACTGCTGTTGGAGGCAGGGCTATGGAGAGGTGAAGAGAGAAAATTATCACCTTGTCTTTAGCAGTACTTAGGTGGAGGAAGAGGTACATCATCTAGAAATTTCATCTTGGATCAAGAGCTGGCTTGCAGCATAAAGTGCAGAATTTATGTCACACTTATCTAGGCAAATACTTCAGATGTTGACAAAAGAGTTGCTCAAAGGTCAAGAAAAGCCATGTTCTCTGGTCTTAAAACATGCCTTCCCTTTTATTGAACCTTCATTGCTAATTCCACTATCTAAGATACATTTTGGGTTTACTTTTGGCTTAATTTTTTTTTTTCTTAACAGAGAAATTGAAAACCCACCAAGCCCCTTTCCCAATAGCAGCCCTTGGTGCCACAGTCCCAGTGCCCCTGCACACCCCTACAGTCCTCTGATTGAAACTTGCAGTACGTGCGTGGCTGGAAGCAGCTTAGACAGACAGCCAAGGCCTCCGTCATCCAGGCCTGATCTAGCCCAGGTAAGTCAAAGGGATACTCAATCCAGTGGAGAGTAGGTATTTGGTGGGGGGCGGCAGTGTGGTGAGAGAGGACAAGAGAGTAGGAGGGAGTGAGGGAGGGAGATCTGGTGAAAGGGGTTAAGTGGTTAAATCCTCTAAGAACTAAAAGCTATTCATATCTTCAAATATAGATGACTTCTAAAGCAAGTATCTGAAACCCTTCACTTACATTTGTCTTAGCATAGTGTCTTCTACTGTTCTTGGTAAGTATCTGGAATGAATCAATGAATCAAAAGAATAGTGGGGCAAGCAAGAGTACATAGGATCCTTGAAGTTTGGTCAAAAGTACATCAAAAACTAATTGTGTACTATACAATGGCTAACTGAACATAATTTTTAAAAAGTACATTTGTTTTTTATTAGGCAGGAAAAAACTGTCCCTACAAAGTCATGCTGTCCTTAAAGATAAATCCGTCTTTTTCAAACACATTCTAATTTAATCCCAAATTCTTACTCTTTTTCAGCAAGAAATTTCTTATTTAAGTCATCTAAGGTTCTCAGAGTTGTGTTATTAAGCCAGGATCTGTGAATGGATTTCAGGAAGTCTCTAAACTGCTGTTTTAGGTACATAAATGTGTACAAAGTGTGTACCTATATGCTGCTTCCTGGGAAAAGAGTTCACGAGGTTCATCAGGTGCCCCCGATATGTTTACAAGATACTAATTAAAACAGTGTGAGATTCTAAGCTGTGGAGAAAGTCTGTTTCATACAGGTGCTATATCCTGTTCAAGCTATAATGATTTGCAAACTTTTATTTAGTAGAGGGATGCTTTTTAAAATGACATCTTGGACAGACCCAATATATAGAACAGATATAAGCAAGCCTGTCCAAGTTGAAGGAAGGGTAGCAATTCTCACTCCTCACTACACCCTCTTCCATCCCATCTTTCCTTGCTTCCTCCCTCCCTCCTTCCCTGTGATCTTTGAGGCACCTCTCTCGAATCATAAAATTCTATACCACAGTATGAAAGACACTGTGGAAGTAGACCAACACATAACTGGAGGTAGCACTCCCCAAATAGTAACTTTTAGAAGTAAAATGTTGAAAATGAGGTAAAGTCCTGAATATATTCTATTTCATAAAATTAAATACCCTATATCTTTGTGCTTTAGTTTCTTCATCTGTCAAGTAAGTTTGGCCTGAAATTTAAAGACTTCTTTCAGCAATAATTTATATGTATAATCTAATGTATAATACACACAGATACACACCTTTAGTACATTACAACTTAGATTTGAGACTCACAAGAAGTATGTGAATTGTTTTTCTTCATTTAATGATAGTTTTCGCTATTTTACCCATTCTAAACAACTTGTTTCCCAAAGAAATTTGACTTCAAATTTTCTTTTTCTCAATTTTTTATTCAACTACAATTAACATAAAGTGTTATATTAGTTTCAGATGTATAAAATAATTATTTAAGTATCTGTGCATTACTCAGTGCCCAACATGATAAATGTACTCATAATCCCCTTCATCTTTTTCGTCCATCCCTCCCCCAACAACCTCCCCCCTGGCAACCAATAGTTGGTTCTCGAAATTTAAGAGTCTGTTTATGAACAGATATCACCCTAACAAAGACATACAGATAGGCAGCAGGAAAAGATGCTCAACTTCACTCATCATCAGGGAAATGCATATCAAAACCACAAAGAGATATCACTGCATACCTGTCAGAATGTCTAAAATCAAAATTCAAGAAACAAGTGTTGGCAAGGATGTGAAGAAAAGGAACAAAACAAATGAAAAAAGGGGACAAGGACAAGCTGAGAAACAGACTCTTAACTATAGAGAACTAACAGATGGTTACCAGAGGGTAGTGGGACGGGGGGATGGGTGAAATTGGTAAAGGAGATTAAGACGACATTTGTCTTGATAAACACTGAGTCATATATTGCACTACTGAATCACTATATTGTGTTTCTGAAACTAATACCACACTGTATGTTAACTATACTGGTATTATAATAATTTTTTAAAGCTTCTTTTTGTCTCTTTTATTCTTTGTTCACATGTTTTATTTCTGAAATTGTACCTATGAATAAAATCATATGATATTTATCTTTCTCTGACAGACTTATTTCACTTAGCATTATATCCTCTAGATACATCCATGTTGTTGCAAATGGTCAGATGTCATCCATTTTTAAGGTTGAATAATATTCCATTATACACACACACACATACACACATACACACATACACACACACACACACACCACTTCTTTATTTAATCATCTATGGATGGACACTTAGGTTGCTTCCATATCTTGGTTACTGTAAAAAATGCAGTAAACATAGGGTTGTATATCTTTTTTAATTAGTTTTTTTCATTTTATTTGGGCAAATATCCAGTAGTGAAATTACTGGATCATATGGTAATTCTAATTTTGAGGAACTTCCATACTGTTTTCCAAAGCAGCTGCACCAATTTGCATTCCCACAAACAGTGCACAAGTGTTCTTTTCTCTCCACATCTTCACCAACACTTGTTATTTTTTTGTCTTTTTCATTTTAACTGTTCTGACAGATGTGAAGTGATATTTCATTGTGGATTTGATTTTGCATTTCCCTGATAATGAGTGATGTTGAGCATCTTTCATGTGTCAAATGGCCATCTGTATGTCTTCTTTGGAAAAATATCTATTCCGGTCCTCTGTCCATTTCTCAATGGAATATTTGTTTCTTTGGTTCAGTTGTATCAGTTCTTTTGTTGTTATTGTTGCTGTTGTTGTTTGTATTTAAATTCCAGTTAGTTAACATACAGTGTAATATTAGTGTAGAATTTAGTGATTCATCACTTATTTATAACACCCAGTGCTCATCACAGCAAGTCCCCTCCTTAGTACCCAACACCCATTTAACTAATTCCCCTGACACCTCCCTTCCAATAATCATCAGTTTGTTCTCCATAGTTTAGAATCCATTTTCCAGTTTGCCTCACTTTTTTCCCTTATGCTCCTCTGCTTTGTTTCTTAAATTCCACATATGAATGAAATCACTTATTTCACTTAGAATTACACTCTCTAGCTCCATCCACATCTTTGCAAATGGTCAGATTTTATTATTTTTATGGCTGAGTAATATTCGATTGCATATATATACCACAACTTCTTTATCCATTCATCAGTCAGTGGGCATTTGAGCTCTTTCCATTATTTGGCTCTTGTTGATAATGCTGCTATAAACATCAGGGTGCATGTATCCCTTCAAATCAGTATTTTTTTATCCCTTGATAAATACTCAGTAGTGCAATTGTGGAATGTAGTATAGTTCATTTTTAGCTTTGTGAGGAGACTCCATAGTGTTTTCCAGAGTAGCTGCACAAGTTTGCATTCTCATCAACAGTGTAAGAGGATTCCCCTTCCTCCGCATCCTTGCTAACACGTGTTGTTTTCTATGTGGTTAATTTTAGTCACTTTGGTGGGTGTGAGGTGATGTCTCATTGTAGTTTTGATTTATATCCCCCTGATGCTGAGTGATGTTGAGCATCGTTTCATGTGTCTGCTAGCTATCTGTATGTCTTCTTTGGAAAAATATCTATTCATGTCTTCTGCCCATTTTTTTAAACTGGATTGTTATTTTTTGGGGTGTTGAGTTTTATAAGTTCTTATAGATTTTGGATACCATTTATCAGGTAAGTAAGGTGTTAAAGTCCTCTACTATGATTGTTGCTTCCTTTATGTGTATTATTAGGTGCTCTGTATATTTGACTGTTCTCATGTTGGTGTAAGTATTTACAATTGTTATATCTTCTTGTCAGATTATTCCCTTTACAATTACATAGTGTCTTCCTTTGTTTGTTGTTATGGTCTTTGTTTTAAAGGCTATTTTTTCTGATATTGCTCCCCCAGCTGTCTTTTCACCTCCATTTGCGTAATAAATGCTTTTTCAATCCTTTCACTTTCAATCTGCATGTGTCTTTAAGGTCCGAAATGAGTCTCTTGTAGGCAGCATATAAATAGATCTTGCTTTTTACCCATACCGTGTGTATCCATATCCATGTGTGTTCTATATAGTCTTTTGACTAGAGCATTTAGTCCATTTACATTCAGAGTAATTAGTGATAGGTATGTGTACTTATTGCCATTTTGTTACTTGTTTTATGGTTGTTTTGTAATTATCTCTTCCCTTCTTCTCTTTCTCTCTTCTCTCACATCTTTGTTCTTTTTTTTAGTGATATGCTTGGACTCTTTTCTCCTTATTTTTTCCATATTTTTGAGTGGGTTTGATTTGTGGCTACTATTAGGTTTATATATACCATGTTATACATATAGTAGTTTATATTAAATTGATGGTGGCTCAATTCTCAACACATTCTTTGCTCCTTCCACTAACGTATTTTAGGTATATAGTGTTATATTTTGCCATCCTTTTATTTTGTTAATCCTTTATCTGATCTTTATAGATATACTTAATTTTACTGCTTTTGAGGTTTCTTTTGAGTTGCTCCCTGAGAAGGTTTTCCTGGTAGTCAGGGCCTATAGTTAGACCTGATATTTAACCCCAGCCCACTGTGGGGATTCATTTGGAGTGGTTTCTCTCCTTATCTTTCTCTCTCCAGTAAGAGTCACACTGCAGTGGTCCTGGTCCCTGCTGGCGCTGTTTGTACCATTTTGGATGGGCTCTAGCCAAGGGCATATTGAAGGAAGGAAGTTCACAGGTAAACATGGAGATGAACTGATGTGCCGGCAAGGGTCATGCTGGTCTGCTGTGGGCCCTTGCAGCCACCCAGGAAAAATGCCAAAGCTCATCAGGTTGAAGGGGATAGATCCGAAGAAGTTCACAGGAGACTGACATGCAATGTTCACAAGGTTGTCTCTGCTATGGTAGGAGAATGTTGGCCACTTTGGAGAACTCCTGCAGAGGATGGGTGCATGGGCAGGTCCACCGAAGAGTGCAGGAGTGGGGTATGTTTTTAGCAAGTTAGGTGGAGAATGTTGGCCCTGCACTCATTCCCACAGGCATCCATATATCTAGGCTGGGGTACAGGGGAAGGAAATGCCCCCTTCCAGCTCTTTTGTTCTCGCAGTAATCTCCCAAAGATCCCTGCCCCTCCAGCACGTGCTCTGAGATTGGCAAATAAATCTCCTTGTATTATTCCAGGAATTTTTCAAACTGTTGCTTCTATGCTGTAACTTAGCAAGGCTGCTTGTTATGGTGTCACTATAAGGGCAGGAACTCCACCCTCCCAGCTATCCTAGAGCTGAGCCACTGATTTCTTAAGTTCCAGGTATTAAGCCCCACTGATTATTAGGCCCCTGTTGTTTTCAAAGCCAATTGTTATAGGGATTCATCTTCTCTGTGTGTGTTCCCTGTGCCTGAGGTGCCTGGTATGGGGTCTGGTCCTCTCCCCCCCTCTCACAGTGGTGGCATCCCTCCCTTCCTGAGAAAGTCCTGTGAGTCTCTTTGGCTCTCAACCATGTCTCTGTCCTTCCTACCCTTTATGATGTGGCCTCTTCTCTACATTTAGCTGTGGGGAGTTTGTTCTGCCAGTCTTCAGGCTGTCTTCTTGTAATTTGCAGTGATGTAGGTGTTATCTAGTTCTATCTATGGGACGAGGTAAGCTTAGGAGCCTCCTACTCTGCCATCTTCCTCAAAAGGCCTTTACCATTTTCTTATGTTATTAGATTGACTAAGTTCTCTGGTATATTATGGAATAGTTCCAGTGAGCATGACCATCTTTGACTTGTTGGTACATGAGAATGCTTCTAAAACAATAATAGCAAGATGTTTGCCAAAGTTACCACTTATCGCTTGATCTGCTGAGAATTAATCCCATTGTAATTAGCAGAAACTTGGGGGAGTGTTCTGAACTTCTAAAATATATGGAAATTTTATCTAATATGATAGAAATCACAAAATGCACAAAGGTTGCAGTTAACTTAGTGCCTACACATTATGAAAGGATTTAATAAGATATGAAGTTGATTCTTCCACACTGAATGTTCACAACAAACTAAAACACACACACTCACACACTTATAAAAAGATACTGTAATTACGGAGTTATGAAAGAGGGTTTCATCATAGCCCCCTGCCAAAAAAAAAAAAAAAAAAAAAAAGCCAAAAATTGTGGATAGATTCTCCTGAAGAGTCCTTTCAGCTATGCTACCAAGTGAGAGAGGGCATCCATTGGCCCTACCTTCCATGAACAACCAAATCTCTTGCCATAATTGCTTTCATTTTCTCTGTTAGAAGCACACTTACCCCATAACTTCAGACATCACCACAACTTTTAACAAAAGATTGTCAATGTATGGTCTCCTATCTTAAGAGAAATCTGATGACAGATATTAAAACATTTTCATCTCATTGTAAGTCCCATTATTATTCCCACTTCACAGAATAAGAAAGTTAGTAACAAGTTAGAAAATTTTCCTTCTTTGAAATTTTTTTAATGCTATAAAATACAGAAAGTTGCAAAAGACACTCCTCTGTCTACTCTCCCAACTGAAAGGGTTAATGAAAAAAAAAAAGAAAGAAAGAAAGAAAAAAGGAAAAAAAGAAGCAGAATCCCCCTAGAGTTCCTTCTATGGTCCTTGTCTCCTCCCTCTCTCCCCGAAGCATGAACTTGGGTGTTGATGGTGGTGGTGGCATTTTGTATTGTTTTGTTGTTCAGCTCAAATCTAACCTGAAATTCTGAAATTTTTCCACTCTGAACTGTTGAAGCTCAGAAAATTTATCCATAACTTTTAATATAGCTTCCAAACCTAGAATGTATCATTCCTCTTAATATGAATACATATTCAAGATAAGCTATCAACAAATTTAAACTATTTCTTGTCCTTAACAGAAGAATTGAAGGAACGCTGAACAAATGAAAGAGGGAGAGAACATAGACAACTACGCAAAACATTTTCTACCATAAACAATTTATTCAAAAATGACAGAGTGCCTATAATATATCACAATGTTAAATATGAGAGACACAAAAACAAATAAGGCATCCTCTTTCTAGGGAGAAAGACAACTAGCAAAGCAACAAAAGTAGTAGGATAATGACTTCCAAATATCTTTGACCATAAACCACAGTAAGAAATATGGTCTATATGATTATTCAATATACATATACACATGTACATATGAAACTGAAACAAAAGTTTCAAGAGGCAATACTTATTTTTGAACTGTCTGTATTTCCTACTCTTTCTATTTCATTTTAAGTACCTGTCATGACCCTTTAACTTTATTTCATAACCAATAAATGGGACAGGATCTGCTCTTTGAAAAACATTGTTTTAGAAACATTTATAAGGTGACATGAGAGCAATTGAAAAGGCAACTCAGAGGAGATGTATTTGAACTATGATATTGAAGGATGAATAGAAGTTATTCAGGTTGAAAAGAAAGTGGACAAAGCATTCTGAATAAAAGAAACAGCATATTTTAAAAGCATATGGAGATAAAAATAAACTCTGTGTCTAGAGAACAGTGAGAAATTGTATCCAACTAAAATATATGTTGAGATGTTAGTCTGGAAAGTTTGGTGGGTACTAAATTTTAAAGGTCTTTGCACATGATTTTGTGAAAGAGTTAGACTATATCAAGTAGCTAGGAGGAGACACTGATGGTTTATAAGCAGCTATCTCATATAGGTAAATCTATTTTTGAAAAAGAACTTTGAAAACAATATGGGAAAATGAAATGGAGTAGGAAAGATTCTAAAATGTGTATCTTTAGCCCAACCCTCTATTCTTAATTCCTGAATCGTGAGGCCAATTGCCTATAATTTCTTAGATGACCCCATGAGTAACTCATTCCTGATATTTACAAAATTGATCTTATCATCGTCACTCCCTCAAACTCCATCATTCCACATTTGCTCTATAGCTCAGCAAATGCCATTCAAAAACCCTAGGACCTGAGAATCTTTCTACTCCTTTCCTTTTCTCAACTCCCACTTATAATTAATCACAAAATCTTGTTTATTTATCTTGAACAACCTTTTCATTTCCTTGCTTAAATGTTTTCACTTTTTCTCCCATTATCCTCATGATGAAGCTCAAACCCGTGAAATTTTTTGTGTAGCTTGTAGCCTGGCCCAACCTATCTCATTACACATTCCTCTTGTATTCTATACCTCAACCATCTTGAAGTTCTTTTAATTCCTCCAGCATACCATAACTACCTCTTGGCCTTCACGTGTTCTGTCACCCATTTCTTCACATGGATAAATCTTAATCATTCTTAACATTTCCTCTTATACGTCACTACCTCCAAAGAGTCCATCTTCTGGCCTTCACCAAATGAGCTTTTTGTTCCCGATATGTATTCTCTTAACATTCTATACTTCCCCTATCATATAAAGCACTTACTGCACTCTATTAAAAATGTTCTCTATTCCCGGACTATATGCTCTGAAGGGATAGAAATAGCTATTACACTGCTCACCTTTTTGTCTCCTGCACTAAACTCAGTGCATGACCCATAATAGTTGTGGGTTTTTTTTTTTTTAAGATTTTATTTATTTATTTGACAGACAGAGATCACAAGTAGGCAGAGAGGCAGGCAGAGAGAGAGGAAGAAGCAGGCTCCTGCTGAGCAGAGAGCCTGATGCAGGACTCGATCCCAGGAACTGAGATCATGACTTGAGCCAAAGGCAGAGGCTTTAACCACTGAGCCACCCAGGCATCCCCCATAATAGTTGTTTAATAAATGTTTGCTGAAGGTCAGATGGAAAAGGAGATACTGAAAGTTTTTAAGCAAGCATCTCATAGAGTTAGATACATATTTTAGAGAAAATTTTAGAAGCAATGTTGAAAATTTTGTGGAGTATCAAGTATTCCAAAATTTAGGAAGGGAAGGGAAGGCAAAGGAAAGTAAAAACAAAGCAGGTTATAAAAAGAGATTGGGAACAAGTAGTTCTAATGAAGCTATGATTTGTGTTCCACTAGGAAAAGAAGAGAAAGATTTGGGCATAAGTAATATGTAAAGAAATAATGACAAAAATTGTCAAAAAACTGATGAAAGACACCAAGTCACAAAATCAAGAAAAGCAAATCCCAAGCAACACAAAGCCAAAGGGAACACCACCAAAGTGTATGATAGTAAGACTTCGTAAAACCAAATAACAGAAGTCAGAAGCTGATGGAATGATATCTTCAAGCTAGATGCTTAAAGAACCACAACCTAGAATTCTATGCCTATCAAAAATACACTTCAGAAAGTGAAGGTAAAATAAAGGCATTTCCAGGCAAACAGAACTAAGAGAATTCACCAACAGCAAACCCGCAGTAAGGAAATACTGATAGAAGTACTCCAAGAAGAAAAAAAGCAATCCTAGAAGGCATAGATAGAGAGTTAGGAAGAAATGAAGAAAAATGGAAAGAGTCAAACAACATAAATGAATATTCACTATACAAACAATGCCAGTATGTTCTTGTAGAGACTAAAATTTATATAGAATTTAAGTACATGACAACTGTGTTAGTTTCCCAGGACTACTGTAAAAAAGTACCACAAATTTGGTGGCTTAAAACAACAGAAATGTATTCTCTCACAATTCTAGAGACCAGAAGTCTGAAGTCAAGGTGTTGGTAAAGGCTATACTGTCTGAAAGCTCTAGAGGATTATCCTTCCTTCCCTCTTAGCTGACAAATCTTGGTGTTCGTTGGCTTCTAGATACATCAGTCCAAACCCACCTCCATTTTTTAATGGCCTTTTCTCCTACATATCTGTGTCTGTATTTCCCCTTTCATATAAAGACACTAATCATTAAAAGGATACTAATCTAGTATGACCTCATTTTACTTCACTACATTTGCAAGGACCCTATTTCTAAATAAGGTAACATGCACAGGTTCCAGGGTTTAGGACTTCAACATGTCTTTCTGGGGGACACAATTTAACTCATAACAATAGCAATAACACATAAGTTGGGAGGGGAGTAATAGGAGTTAAAATGCTCAAATTACATGTTGTGCCAAATAACTCATAAAAGTTACAGTTTATATTAGTCTTTTGTAAATCAAGGATGCATGTTTTGTAATCTAAGGTAGGCACTAAAAGGATAGTTTAAGAATGTCATGTTTATGATTATGATCTGATATACATCATAGTTTCATTATCATTCATCATATACTCTAATTTCCAATGTGATATTTTCTTTGACACATGGCTTACTTGGGGGTAATATATCACAAAGTGGGTTTATTTCAAGAATGCAAGGTTGGTTTGAGCTTTGAAAATTAATCAAGTAAATTTATCATTTTAACTGAAAAAAAGAGAAAAATTATACAACCATCTCAAAAATATAGAAAAAGCATTTGATAAAATTCAGTACCCACCTATGAAGGAGAACCTAGGAATTAGGACTAGGAAGAATTTTCTTAATCTGACAAGTGTCATGTACAAAACTCCTAAAGCAAATTTGAAGTTAAGGAAGTTTCCTCCTTGAGATCCAGATAAAGACAAGAATTTTCTTTATGACAACTTCTATTCAACATTACACTAGAAATCGGAGTGCAATAAGGCAAAAAAAAAAAAAAAAAGATACACAAATATCCTATTACCTTATATTATCCAGGAATTACATATGCCTGACAAATATATACATATGTATAACAAAAAAAGACAAATACAATAATGATCATAACAACTGCATTTGTAATAGCCAAAAGCTATAAAGCAATCCAATTATTCATTGACAATATAATGGATAAATAATGATACATTGATACAATCCCATAAGCAATGAAAGTGGATGAACTACCTGCCACATGAATTAACATCAATGCATCTCATAAACATAATATTGGGCAAAAAACATCTGACAAAAAAGGAATATATGTTGTATGATTCTATTTATATAAAATTCAAAAACATACAAAATTAAACAATTGTGTTAGAGATCACAGTAGTTATCTCTCAGAGGAAAAGGGAAGTAGTAAATGGAAGTTGCACAGAACTACATCTCGAATACTAATAGTACTCCACTTCTTAATCTGAATAGTGTTTATATGTATCACTCTTTTCTCATTATTTTTATCACATCGTGCAATTATGACTTATGAACTTTTCTGAATGTATATTATATTTAAATAAGAATATGTTATACTTAGATAAAATTCTTCTTTTTAAAAATGTGATGACATCAAAAAAGGAAAATTAGAAAGGACAGTAAACACAGTTATAACAATAAGCACTGACAGCTAATAACTTGACAAGGGAGGAGAAAAAAAAATCTTAAAAAATAGATTAATGAACTCAAAATGAGTATTAATAATACAAAACTTATTTAGTATAGGAGGAAAAATAGTCTTACCTGAAATAAGTTTAAGCCTTATATATTATATTGGTATGTATAGGGAATTAATTTTAATATAATTTATCATAGCTTAGTTATTTCTAGGAATATCTTTGGCAAAGATGGTTAATTACTGCCACTAGACCATGTTCCTTCAGATACAAGATGTACAGGTCCAGGGAAAGGTAGACTATGGCCACCAAGAAAAAAGCCCTTTTAAAAGTTTTTTTTAAAATTTTTTATAAACATATAATGTATTATTAGCCCCAGAGGTACAGGTCTGTGAATCACCAGGTTTACACACTTCACAGCACTCATGTTAGCACATACCCTCCCCAATGTCCATGACCCCACCACCCTCTCCCTAACCTCCTCCTCCCAGCCACCCTCAGTTTGTTTTGTGACATTAAGAGTCCCTTATGGTTTGTCTCCCTCCTGAGCCCATCTTGTTTCATTTATTCTTTTCCTACCCCGTAACACCCCACGTTGCATCTCCACTTCCTCAAATCAGTGAGATCATATGATAGTTGTCTTTCTCCGATTGACTTATTTTGCTAAGCATAATACCCTCTAGTTCCATCCACATCATCGCAAATGGCAAGATTTCATGTCTTTTGATGGCTGCATAGTATTTCATCGTGTCTATATACCACCTCTTCTTTATCCATTCATCTGTTGATGGACATCTAGGTTCTTTCCATAGTTTGGCTATTGTGAACATTACAGCTATAAACATTCGGGTGCATGTGCCCCTTTGGATCACTACGTTTGTATCTTTAGGGTAAATACCCAATAGTGCAATTGCTGGGTCATAGAGTAGTTCTATTTTCAACTTTTTGCGGAACCTCCATGCTGTTTTCCAGAGTGGCTGCACCAGCTTGCATTCCCACCAACAGTGTAGGAGGGTTCCCCTTTCTCCACATCCTCGCCAGCATCTGTCATTTCTTGACTTGTTAATTTTAGCCATTCTGACTGGTGTGAGGTGGTATCTCATTGTGGTTTTGACTTGTATTTCCCTGATGCCGAGTGATGTGGAGCACTTTTTCATGTGTCTGTTGGCCATCTGGATGTCTTCTTTGCAGAAATGTCTGTTCATGTCCTCTGCCCATTTCCTGATTGGATTATTTGCTCTTTGGGTGTTGAGTTTGCTAAGCTCTTTGTAGATTTTGGACACTAGCCCTTTATCTGATATGTCGTTTGCAAATATCTTCTCCCATTCTGTCAGTTGTCTTTTGGTTTTGTTCACTGTTTTCTTTGCTGTGCAAAAGCTTTTGATCTTGATGAAGTCCCAATAGTTCATTTTTGCTCTTGCTTCCCTTGCCTTTGGCGACATTCCTAGGAAGAAGCTGCGGCTGAGGTCAAAGAGGTTGCTGCCTGTGTTCTCCTCAAGGATTTTAATGGATTCCTTCGTCCTTTGTCCATTTTGAGTCTATTTCTGTGTGTGGTGTAAGGAAATGGCCCACTTTCATTTTTCTGCATGTGGCTCTCCAATTTTCCCACTACCATTTGTTGAAGAGGCTGTCTTTTTTCCATTGGACATTCTTTCCTGCTTTGTTGAAGATTATTTAACCATAGAGTTGAGGGTCTATTTCTGGGATTTCTATTCTGTTCCATTGATCAATGTGTCTGTTTTTGTGCCAGTTGCATGCTGTCTTGATGATGACAGCTTTGCCTTTTTAAGCCAGCCTCTACCTCAACTAGAAAGCACCCATGTATAGATATTCTGTAGAGCAGAATGTGAACAGAAATTATGTATACAACATCTGGATTGTGCCCTTGGAGTTGTACTTCCCTGTGTCTCCTCTGTGCCACAATAACTGGTTGCAGCTGCTATCTTTCAAACCAAAGGTAAAACTGTGTGTTGGATGTCAGGATGGAAAAGCCACATTAAATGCCCTTTATCAGCACATCTACAAACTAAATGAAGGAGAAATAATTTTGTTTAAGCCATTGTTAAGTTGTTTCTAAACCAGATGGCCCACACCATATCACTACCATTTAGTTTCATTTAAACTATTGGTTGAAACACACAAAAGTCACAGCTAGAAAAGACAATTAAGTACATTAAATATAGAATGAATATTAGATATTATAAATCATTTTTCTTTCCTTGGGTTGCTAATTGTGTTGTTTGTGTTGTGGTTATATTGGTCATTCTTAGATTCATACAGAAATCTGACTTTTCAATGGTTTGGCGGTATAAGCATAAATAAATAATACAAATGTGGCAAAATATTAACTATTGAATCTAGGTGATAGATATATGGATTTGGTTGTATTTTGCTTTCATGTTTTCTTTATATTTCAAATTTTTGACAATAAAAATTTGAAGAAAATCAATAAGAAAGACATCTGATAGAATGTGGTGTGCCCTTGGAGCTATTAGCGCACAGAGGCAAGACTTGAGTGCTGCACAAAGGAGGTGTTCTTAGGAAGGCTAACCTTTGACAAAGCAGACGTGTTTGCATTGTGTTGCCACTGTTCCTCCTAGATCTAGAGAGAATTCGCTTTCTTCCTGCTGAGGTTAGTTTACCGATTGTGGACAATTTTGTCAGTCTTCTGTAATTCAAGTTAAATGGCAGGAAATAAAGTGAAGGTAGTATCCAACCGACATTTTTTAAGCTGACAGTGTGTGTGTGCTGTTTAATGTATTTTATTTGCATGCTGTCCGATACACTTCACCTATCATCTGTGGTCCATATTGCACCCTTTAGTGGGATTCATTTTAATTGTACACTCTACAGCTGCTACTGTCTTCCATACAAATGTTATAATAATGATGATAATAATAATGATAATAACAATAATAATAATGTTCCCTTGTTTCTGAAGGCTACAGAGACACAGAATAAAAGTTTATCTATTATAAACAAATGGAACCAGATCTTAGATAATACGCAAGAATTAAACTTTTAAAACCTTACTACTGTAAGCTCTATACATCTTAAGATCACATTTATGGTTTTTAACTTTAGTTGGACTGTGGCCAAGTACTCATTACAGTCCAATAGGTCTGGCTTATCTGGCTGGGATCAAGGTATTTTTTTCCATAGAATATGTTTCCAAGCCATAACAGTGACAAAAGGAAAAAAATATAAGTTTGAGGGGTACCTGGATGGCTCATTGGGTTAAAACCTCTGCCTTTGGCTCAGGTCGTGATCCCAGGGTCCTGCGATCAATCAACCCCCACATCGGGCTCTCTGCTTGGCAGAGAGCCGGCTTCCCCCCCCCCTCTGCCTGCCTCTCTGCCTACTTGTGATCTCTGTCTGTCAAATAAATAAATAAATAAATAAATCTTTAAAAATATATATATATAAGTTTGAAATAGATTGTCATTAAGTATCCTCCATGTAAGTACTTTGTTCTCTTTATTGATGTTTATACCTGTGTTGCAGTATTTACATTTATCAGATTATAAACTTGGAAAGTTGAATGTCACATCTCTCTGATTTTTACCTTACTTATATGTACATATGTATGTATGTGTGTATGACAGATGACAGTACTAATCAATAATATAATTAGAAATTTTATGAACCACACATGAAAAAAATGTTCATCTTCACTAACCATCAGGGAGATTCAAATTAAAACCACATCAAGATATCACCTTACACCAGTTAGAATGGCCAAAATTAGCAAGACAAGAAAAAACATGTGTTGGAGAGGATGTGGAGAAAGGGGAACCCTCTTACACTGTTGGTGGGAATGCAAGTTGGTGCAGCCACTTTGGAAAACAGTGTGGAGATTCCTCAAGAAATTAAAAATAGAGCTTCCCTATGACCCTGCAATTGCACTCCTGGGTATTTACCCCAAGGATACAGATGTCGTGAAAAGAAGGGCCATCTGTACCCCAATGTTTATAGCAGCAATGGCCATGGTCGCCAAACTGTGGAAAGAACCAAGATGCCCTTCAACGGACGAATGGATAAGGAAGATGTGGTCCATATACACTATGGAGTATTATGCCTCCATCAGAAAGGACAAATACCCAACTTTTGTAGCAACATGGACGGGACTGGAAGAGATTATGCTGAGTGAAATAAGTCAAGCAGAGAGAGTCAATTATCATATGGTTTCACTTATTTGTGGAGCATAACAAATAGCATGGAGGACAAGGGGAGATGGAGAGGAGAAGGGAGTTGAGGGTAATTGGAAGGGGAGGTGAACCATGAGAGACTATGGACTCTGAAAAACAATCTGAGGGTTTTGAAAGGGCGGGGGTGGGAGGTTGGGGGAATCAGGTGGTGAGTATTAGAGAGGGCACGTATTGCATGGAGCACTGGGTGTGGTGCAAAAACAATGAATACTGTTACACTGAAAAGAAATAAAAAATTTAAACAAAAAGAAATTGTATGAACCAATATATAGGGGAGAATCTGACTATCCTTTAGAATCTTTTAGAATAGAAAAGGGCAATTATTTGAACCTCTTGTAATCAGACTGAGTAGAAAATAGTTGAAGGAACACTGAAAACTGTCAAGAGTCTCTGTCCATTTTTTCTTATCAAAATAATAGCACCAAAATATCAGGAACTTTTTTATAAAGGAAAATTACATTATGTATTCCAGGGTAATGATTTTTCTCTACTGTTGCTTGCTTTCAGAAAATTTAAATTGTAACATCACCATATTCCTACAAGACTTTTTTCTATAAAATAGATAATTAAAACCTTTTATATATCTGTTCTTATAGGTGAAATGAAAGTTTTTTAATGATCATACAAAGAATTCCAAAATATTAGCCCTAATAACAGAATAATTGAGTAATTTCATGACTAGATCTCTTGTTTCAAAACAATCCAACATTACAAAGCAGAAGTATTTTAATTTGCATTTACTTAAGAACAATTATAATGTCATTTGTGGAAATATATGTCATTAGTAAACCATTTCTTCACACAAGTAAGCAATATTATTTCAGGAAGTCAGAGTATTCTAAGATTAAAGTTACCAGGTTTAAATCACCATTGATGGGGCACCTGGGTGGCTCAGTGCGTTAAGCCACTGCTCAGGTCATGATCTCAGGGTCCTGGTATCAAATCCTGCTTTGGGCTCTCTGCTCAGCAGGGAGCCTGCTTCCCTCTCTCTCTCTCTCTCTCTCTGCTTGCCTCTCTGTCTACTTGTGATCTCTCTCTGTCAAATAAATAAATAAAATCTTTAAAAAAAAAAAAAAGAAAAGAAATTGCCATCACCCAACAAAATGGAAACAAACACCACTGCTATTGACAATTCTGTCATTAAATTTCAAGAAATTATGGGTGGGAACTTTCTTATTATCATATAAGTGTTTTTAGCTCTAAAATACAGTATTTGGGGGGCACCTGACTGGCTCAGTCTGTTAAGCACCTGACTCTTGGTTTTGGCGACGGTCATGATCTTGGGTGGAGACCCCCGTGGGGCTCTATACTCGGCAGGGAATCTGCTTGAGATTCTCTCTCTCTCTCCCTCTACCCTCTCTCTCTCAGATAAATAAATAAATATATATATATATTTTTTTTAAATAAAACACAGTACTTTGCTTCCTGAAGAACAAGCTTCCAGGGTGCAAGGCAAAGGCCTCCGTCCTCAGGCTACTGAGTTTGGAAGGGCATTCAGAAAACAGTTACAAGGTTTGCTTCATGACAACACATTGTACCAGAAGATGAGAAGTGGTGAGCTGGATTCTTATTATATCTGAGCCACTGTCTCTAGTATGGAAAATATCTTAGAAGCCTATTTATACTCCAGGTCCATAACTTACTATTCAGAAAGTTTACACTGTGATGAGCCAAATATCACGCTGACTCATTGGATTCAGAAACCTATTAGTGACAAAGAGAATCAGTGTGTTTAAACCGAAACACCCTGCAATTTCGTTCATCTTTCTTTCAGATCACATCTTCACATCCAGCCTCTGGATATTATTTCTTTGTAATCAAATACTGGGACTGTAACTTGATAATTCTTCTGCGCTTTCAGAGAAACAGAAAGGGTTAGGTATGACTGAGTTGCTTTTCCTGTAGTTGTTTTTTCCAGAGGAGCTTGTTATTGTCTACATCTCGAATATTATTGTGCCTTCTTATCTTTTATTTTGAAAGAGAGAAAACCCCATCTCATTTCTGGGCTAGAAGTCACTTGTATTTCACATTATTTGACTGAGCACTATTTCAATTTGATACTCTAGTTTTCTGTGTAGAAGTTATATTTAAATAAAGTGACTTTCAATCCCTGCCTAAGCATACAGGAGTGAGGGAGGCCACCATATCTGTCACCTCACTCATCACCAGGGTGAAGGTGACTAAACTGGCAGGCTAAGCATCTGCTTCTAGAAGTCCACACACCATCTCACGCATCCCTCGTGATGCCTCCCTTCACTAACTGCTTCATCCTTTTGGCAGCTGTAAGTGTAGAAAATAGAGAAGTTAAGGGATTTTAAAGACTGGTAAAATTACCCTGCAGCCTCGGTTTTTAAATATGTATATTTCAGATAGTTATTTCTTTTCTCAAAGTTTTGGTTAATTATGTCTTGAAATATAAGGTTTCTTTTAGAAATTATGCACTGAAAAGTTGAACTTAATAGACAAATATTACTTATCAAGTGTTTTTTTTTAAATTAATTTTTTTATTTTTTATAAACATATATTTTTATCCCCAGGGGTACAGGTCTGTGAATCACCAGGTTTACACACTTCACAGCACTCACGAAAGCACATACCCTCCCCAATGTCCATAATCCCACCCCCTTCTCCCAAACTCCCTCCCCCCAGCAACCCTCAGTTTGTTTTGTGAGATTAAGAGTCACTTATGGTTTGTCTCAAGTGGTTTTTAAACCCTTTGTTTAAAGCTACCATTAAATAAATGTCCTTAAACCTTAGACATCTCCTTCAAATGAAAGAAAGTTATTTTGTTCAGAACCTATCTCAGGATTTGTTTTATTGTGAAAAACTCAATGCTTGGAATATTGGATTCTCAATCTCTCTTCTTTGGGGGGACTTCACAGGGACCAAGAAAAATATGACATCTGAGTTACAAAAGCAAGTAGACAATCACCTCAACTCAACTTTTTTAAAGGTAAGCAACAGTATTGCAAATTTGCCTTCTCTGCTGAAAAATAAGTAGACTAAAATAATTTCCACATACATCTTTCAGAGTCATCAGTACATAGATTGTTCTCATATGTTCTTTAGTCATTAATTTTCTGTTAAATATTTATGTTGCTTTTGGATCCATCATTTGCTTCCCTTGTTGTATGATAAACTGTCCAAGAATGGGAAAGAAAGAAATACCACATCTTTACTTTTTGCCCTATATCCTCATGCTATCCTTTTGGTGGATAAGTAAGAGCAATTAGACTCCAGAGTCTAACTGATTCAAATGCCCAAAAACAATTCTGCAACTATACCAATACATTTTAGTTTTTATGAGCAACACATTATTAACAGTTTAACAGAATTTATTCCAGTTAAAGAGACTGCAGATGCTCTGTCATTGTGTATCTCTTACATAGCAATGAAAGGGAGAATTAGGAAATCTGACCTCTGTTACTCAGTTGATAAATGACCCGCATCATTTAATCAGTCACTTCCTATATTACTTCATCTGCTTCATGGTATTAACATCTAAGTGACTGAGGAAGATCTCAATGGCTTTCCGTTTCATTAGTGGTTCTGTTCACACTATTCCCCGAAGAGCTGATGACACAGTGATTTTTTTGGTCAAGGATTCCTTTTGTTTATTATCCTTCTCTAGTTTATATCCTTTGTTGCCCTAGTCCGTAACTGATCTATTTACATGTTTTCTTACTCTTTTTCCTGAGTAGGCTTTAGGTTTATTCCTTGGTTTAAGAATAAAGCTATAGCCACCTGATCCCTAACTTGTTAATGTGCTAGACTCCACTGGCACAAATGACTTAATTTTACCACTCCAGACACACTGTTGGCCTTTCATGGTGCCCCTTACCTCTGTGTACCAACCTTGAAGTTTTCTTAGATTTCCCGTTTGTCCCAATTTCTTTTGGTTTGTCCCTCCCTAGATTTTCCCTAATCCTCATCTTCTACTTTTCTGAATGTCACCTACTGTTAAAGTCCACTCTCTATATTTGTCATATCATTACCCTTGAGCTTCCAACTTTGTAAAAATGTGATGGCCACAGACTCCCTGTTCTTCTGAGAAGCTTTCTTAAACATTTCCTATAGGACATTGGGAATGTAAAGAGATTTTATTCAACCACATCATTTTACAGCAAAAGAAACTGAAGTCTGTAGAGACAAGTTAACCAAAATTTACCTCATAATCAACCACAGAGCCAAAATGAAATCTAAGGTGTTTCAACTGTAAAGAACTGGAGAATCCAGCTGTAGTCCCACCGATGTAATTGCTGCTCTCAGAGGTCTACCTTCACTGGGACGCATTTCCTCCCGGTAGGATAACCATGAGCAAGCCGAGTGTAGTCGAACTGCAAAGAAGGGCATCTGCAAACGACCCCAGACACTGGCAGCCAGCACTTCTGCAATTCAATTACCTTTCATTTCTGTAACCGGGAAAGGGGACATGTTATTATATATAAAAACAGGGAATTTTTTGTTGTTGGGTTTGGTTGGGAAAAAAATGCTTTGAATCCTCTCATTGGATATTGAATAACATAATTTTGGCAAAGCTTTTTAGCTTTAGCTTTTGTTTGTCTTCTTTGATTATAATTTTGCTTAACTTCCATGGTCACAAATTTGTTCATTGATTCCTCTCTGTGGGAGATTCTTTGGTAGGTTTGATTTTTTTTTTTTTTAACCACCCTGTTTCCCTGTTTTGAAAAGTTCCAGATGCCTTAAGATGCCTTACTTCTATCTTCTCAGAGCCTCCACCCCCATCTCGTGGTATATTTAGGGTTGACCATCAATGTGGCCTCAGAATATTTCTGAAGACTTTATTGGGAACAAAATTTTATCTGTCAGGGGCACCTGGGTGGCTCAGTGGGTTAAAGCCTCTGCCTTCGGCTCAGGTCATAATCCCAGGGTCCTGGGATCGAGCCCTACATCGAGCCCTACATCGGGCTCTCTGCTCAGCGGGGAGCCTGCTTCCTCGTCTCTCGTCTCTCTATGCCTGTCTCTCAGCCTACTTGTGATCTCTGTCTGTCAAATAAATAAATAAAATCTTTTAAAAATTTAAAAAATTAAAAATAAATTTTATCTGTCAGTGAATAACTTTTATATGGTAGTCAGCTCTGAGTCTAGCATGTCTACTCATGGAAAATTGTTCAGAAACTAAGTCATCTTTTAGTTCTCTTTTATATTCATGACCTTTCCTTGGTGATTTATAATGCTATACACTCATATAGCATTTCATGGTTTTCACATTATCTTGTTTAAGCCTATGAAGTAGGTAAGGCTGATATTATCTCCCTTGTATAATTGAAAACACTTTAGCTCAGAGAGAGTCAGTGATTTGCCTAAAGTCACTTAGATAGTAAGTGACAGAGCTAAGACTAGAATCCTCGCAAGCCAGCATTAAGATTATCTTTGTCTTGGCGTGCCTGGGTGGCTCAGTTGGTAAAGTGTCTGACTCATGATTTCAGCTCAGGTCATGATCTCAGGGTTGGGAGGTTGAGCCCCATGTCAGACTCTGTGCCCCTAGCACAGAGACTGCTTAGGATTCTGTCTCTCTCTCTTCTTCTGTCCCTCACCCCCCCCCTCCCTATGTTATCTTTATCTTATTACCTACCTACTCGTCTCAAAGGAAAAAATAACACATATTAAGAAGTAGGAATAGAAAAGAGACATTTTTATTCACAAAAAAAGGAGTTGGCTATCAGAATCTCGACTGCTCCATATAACAAAAAGATGCAGGTCTTATTTCCAAAACTGCTAATTTAACAGAGTGCTAATTATTGGTACAAACAGCAAAGTAAAGTCATTCTCAGGGCTCTTTGACTGCTAATCACATCTCTGTGCTATAACTGATTAAAACCACACAGTTTTACTTGGAGTCACAGTTCTCAAATGTTCTTGCTCAGTACTTTGCAAGGATTGTGTGGGAGTTTTACTGTATGACTAACGGGCAGTGTAGGTGGGTGATGCCACAGAAGCCACCAAAAGAAAAAAAAAAAAAAATTCTGTGAGTTAGAGTTAAAGAACTCTGGAAAGGCCAGGCAATTTTCCTGTGTCTGCCACATGCCCTAGGAACTCTCAGACTTACTAAGAGACATGGAAGAATCTAGGATAGAGAATAGAGAGGGAAGAAAGAGGAGGGGCAGAAGTAGAATTTGTTACCTATCACTAGCACTGTCCTCAAGAGTATCTGATTGCTTAGGACCTGGGAAGAAAGCACCAAAACTCCAAACATAAGATACTAAATTCATAATTGGTCAAAGTGCTTATACCTAAGAGGCATTCTTATCAGAGTACTGGTGATAAAGTCCTTTCATATACTAAGCTGTGTTCACACATCACTTAGGGTTCTGAATGGCCCAAACTGGACAACCCAAACATGAGGTGTCCTTCTAGTCCTCCAAGGATCCTTTTTTGCAACACTGACAAGAACCTTCCATAACAATTTCTCCACTTGGGGCCACTTTTTGTGAGCAATGAGTCAGTACTTAACAGCCCAGAAAGAGGGACTAATATTTAATACTCTTTGATATGAAACACTCCTGAAGAAGCTTGAAAAGTCTAATGGTTAAATTTTCTGGTGTCAAATTTTTTTATCTATATTTTGCTATATATTCCTGCCATTTATTTATTAATATATTTCTCCTCTCAGCCCTCAAAGTGCTATGTTTCCAAAATTCATCAGTTGAAATTTTATGAATATTGTTTCCCCCAACATCCTTCTTTCAAAGTTTTTCAGCCACAGTGTTCACTCTCTCCCCAGCCTAACCTCACAGTGTCACAATTAGGTTGTAAGGGAGGAGAAAAAAAAAAAAAAACCTGCAATCTAGACTCTCTGCCATGTGAGATTAGAGGTGTTCCAGAGTTTAAAGAAAACTAGATGCCTGTGCAAAGGTCTCCAGTTCCATTTCTGTAAAGGAAGCATAGAACATAAACATCTCAGACTGTTAAGGTCTCCTGCTAAAATCCCTGAGAAAGACTCAAGCAGTTGCACACAAAGAGAAAGGAAACATTCCTCTTTTTATTATGTTTTTATGTTTATTACCTGGTACATTTTAAATCCAGGGAAGATCTTAGACATTTAATGGAAAAGATAGTTAGGTACTGTTCAAGCACTATCATGAACATTTCAAACTGGGCCATTAGACTAGTTGCTTCAGAACAATTTTGATCTTCATAGAAGTGAACGATATCCATGACCAGCTAATGAAATAGCTATTTTGCTTAACAATCAAAGAGCCCTCTACATCCTAAATCATCATTAAAACTGTAACCTAAACAAGCACACGTGTTGCAGAGTTGATTTACAAAAGAGAAAAAAATGAATAGTCCTTTCATTCGGCAAAGGCTGAGGTATCACAGAATAATTTCCTCCCTGTTATTGTCCTTCACCCATGTTCATGATCTGCTATTTTCCCACTATACTCTTAATTTAAGATTAAGATAAATGAAAAATTCTAAATATCTCAACTTTATATTCTACAATGATTTCAGCATATTAACAGTCTGTGTTATATTTCACCATGCATTGTCCTTTTATTTTTTTGTTCAGGACAATAACATCCAAATCTAGAGAATACAAGGATGCCCAACATGTCAGAGCCAGCCTTCTGCAAAGCACAGGAAGCCAGCTGCAAGCAAGAAAATGCTTTCTTTTTGAAAAGATAATTCCTCCAGACTTTGCAGTAACCATTTCTTAAAGAAGGAAATAAGAGTTTGTGGTCAAGTTAAACCATTTTTTTTTTCTAGGCTGTTAAGAAGAGAAACACAGGTCAAAAGGAAAACCACCCCAGTCTTCACTTTATACACATGATGTTCCCCCACCACTAATTTCTGTTCTAACCTGCCCAGCTGTTAAGTCTACTATTCCACCATTTCAGCAGAAGAATTTTCCAAGAGCATGTTTCAGGAATTCTGAACCTGTGGTCTGTCTGATTCTTTACACTTGCAAGCTGCTCTATCTCATTAAAACATGGATTAATTGAGCTTTCTAATAACTGGAAGTAGTAGTTGAAGTTTCCATGTTGTAACTAGTTGGGAGTTCTTAAAATTGCCTACAGTTACCTCAAATTCATCAAAAATAGTGTCTTTTAGCTGCAATATTATGTACAAAATCCCATGGATGCAAAATGCCAAGAGCGTTTCAACTAAATTATCTGGTAGAGCACTTGTTTTTCAACCATTCTTATTCATTATTCTTTAACAATCTTATTCTATACCCATCACAAGAATAGAATTTGAAAAATAATGAAATTTGCTCATTTGTAATGTTGACTCTGCGTAGTCAGAAGGCATGATTGCTTCAGTCTCTGAGAAATACATCCAATCTATATCATGTAAACCTACTTAATTTAACTTACATTGATTTATGTGTATTTATATAGCATATGAAGAAAGATGGGACACATATAGTCCTGTAATGTGAAGAGAGAGAAAAGTAAGGAATTTTCCCAGTATCTGTTTAAAAAAAAATAGAGAAAAGCAAAATAACCCCAAAACCTATCCAGTGGTGACACTGAATTTTGTTTTATTACATCCAAACACCAAAATCTAAAAATGCTTCATTTTTTAAAAGTCATATACCAAGGGACTCAAACATATACTGGGATACCAATGTTCATAGCAGCATTATTCCCAATAGTCAAAAGGTGGAAACAATGCAAGTGTCCATCAACAGATGAATGAATTATTTAAATGTGGCATATACAATATAACAATATTATTCATTCATTAAAAGATGAAATTCTAATATATGCTACAACATGGGTAAACCTTAAAAATGTTAATTCTAAGTTAAATAAGCCAGACACAAAGGACAAATATTCTATGATTCCATTCATCTGAGGTACACAGAATACACAAATTTATATAAGTGGCAAATATAATATAATTTACAAGGGACTGGAGGAAGGAGGGAATGGGGAGTTATTATTTAATGGGTATAGAATCTATATTTGGGATGATGAAAAAGTTCTAGAAATAGTGATGATGATTGCACAATACTGTGAATGTACTCAATGCTATTGAATTGTCCACTTAAAAATAGTTAAAATGATTTTAAAATGCCTTTAATGGAGTATTTTATTATTATTTCCAAGGCAAAAAGTAAACATCATATGCCTGTGTAAAGCATCTGAAAAGACATAATACAAAAGGGGTTCACATTAACCCCTGCATAGTGATGCAACATAAATATTTTCTTGTTACCAGGCCACACTAATCACAATAGTTTCTCATTCTTTGGACATTAGGAATAGACTTGAACATTTTTGGAAAATTGTCAATAATACCTTATACTACTTTGAACCATTAAATATGATCTTTGAATCAATCATATGTTGGCTAAATGTGTAGGCTGTGCTGTCTTTTTCATGGTTACCATGGAAACTCTGTAGTCATGGCATTATGAGGAGACTACAAGGGCACCAGAGAGTATACAATAAAAGTTAACTTAATTCATGGTTTACAGTTTCTTCCAGCTGTCTCCCTTTGAGATTATCATGTTTACATTGGGAGTATAAACATACAACCAAAAGGTCTCTGATAACTATAGCCAATAAGCTATCTCACCCATATTAGACTTCCAACCTCTTTTCCTCAAAGACTTGGATAGAAACACATGAAGGAAGTGGCATGTAAGCTTCAGGTGTTTTCAATTATTTCCCTGATATGAACAAAGATTTTCTAATGCAAAACATGTTTCAGCTCAAATAGTTTTCCTTAAAGATTGTGTAGTTTCAGAAGAATTTCATCTATATACTCCTAATCCATTGACACTTCATCAATGTAATATCTCCTCTGAGCTCTTCTTTAAGATCATTTCCTCTATGGGTGGTCAAAAATACAGTACTATAAAAGTATAACCTTTTGCCCCTGCAAGAAAGAGAAATAAATGCTCAGTGCTGGGATTTGTAGTAGATTCTTTGTCAGTTAAGTCACCACAGAGTGTTCTAGCACAATGCCCCAACTATTTTCCTATTTAAGAACTGTCAGTTTCTCTCTAGAATGGTATCGATGGGGGAAGATAAACCCACCTTTGCTGGTATAAATCATTAACTGCCAAAATGCTCAGGCAAGCCTATTCAGGGATTGCAAGGAAAGAATGTGAGTTCGGAGCATTTTGTTTTCCTAAGTTTCTATGAGTGAAAGTGACAACATTGATCATGTAGGCTTCAGCAGCCTTACATAGCAGTGAGCTTTATCTATGTCCAGAAATTTGCCACTTCATTATTGCCTTCTGCAAGTTAGCAGCACCACCCTGTTTGTAATTACTTTGTAGGAATTATGAGGATTACTTCATAAAGCATTTGAATAATGAACATTGCTAAACAATATTCACCATTTAGGGAAACAGATTCATCTACGGATGGATAAACTAGAAGAATTACAATGAAAAAGAAATCCAAAACCCTACCTACTGCTAAATATCCTCCAAGATAGGCAAACTTAATTTTAAGCCCTACCCCAGCACATTCTCCCCATCCCCTCTTCTTTCTGTCTCTCTCTCTTCCCGTTTCTGCCTCTCTCTCTCTCTCTCTCTCTCTCACACACACACACACACAAACACACACATACATTTTATGATTTTGGCAGGAAATAATGAAAGAAATTGTGAAAAGATAAACACTGTTCTGATGATGAAGTGTTTTGGTTAATTGCCAATGAGCTTTGAAGAGTAGTCCAGATTTTCAGATCAGTATCAAGGCTAGAGTTCTTTTGGGAGGTAAACTCATGCCACTCTTGGCAGTTTATCTCAAGTCCAAGTAGAGCAGTCATTAGAATCTAACCATCTGAGCAAGTTTTAAATGTTTAGCAACAATATAACTTTGCACTTAGATAATAAAAATGGTTACCACTCATTTATATTTGCAAAAATACTTGTTTGAAATATATCTATATAGACATATTCAAGACATAGACATGCTATTTGGAATACATTACAAGACAAACTAGATATGAGTAGAAATTTGGTTTCATTTTTAGAGTTTCACTTTCCTAATATTTTACTTTTCTTATGCTAAGGACCATTTCAGTACACTGAATGCCATGGAACTACCAGCCCATAGTTCATATTTTAACACAGGATGAGAAAATATAAAACTGCTGAAAATGGCATCATTCTGCCATGTCCTATTAGTCAAAAAGTTATAGAGCCTATATTTCAGGGGAAGGGACATAGACATCACTTTTCTATAGGAGGCCTAAGAATTTTGTGGCCCTTTTTTTAAAACCAGCACTATTTGTAAATCACCAGGAAAACATGTACTTCTTTTTAATTTGATCTTGTCTTTTTAATCTCAAGTGGTAATGTCTGCCCCAATCTTGGAAAATAAAGTATTTCTCCTGAACCATTTGAATCCTGATATTTCAAAGAAGCACAACAGAACAGGCAAGAAACTGTGACATCCTCATCTTTACTTAGGGTATATTGTCAGTTTAATTAAAAAAGGAAAATCTGTTTGAAATATTGCCCTGAAACAATAATGGGCTGTAGAGATTGTAAATTACCTCTTAATTTTTGGCACCACCTTTCTAGGTCCCCTCCATGTTTCTCTCTTTAAATGACTAAAATCTATGTTGATTAACTGGAGATATATCTTGAAGGGCTGGTAGTTGTCTGGCTAGTTTGCATTTTCCAAGATTATTTTTCCTTGTCATGCATTCTTTTCTTTATTTTTTTAAGATTTTATTTATTTGACAGAGAGAGATCACAATTAGGTAGAGAGGCAGGCAGAGAGAGAGGAGGAAGCAGTATCCCTGTGGATCAGAGAGCCCAATGTGGGACTCGATCCCAGGACCCTGAGATCATGAGCTGAAGGCAGTGGCTTAACCCACTGAGCCACCCAGATGCCCCCCTTGTCATGCATTCTTTTTTTTTTTTTTTTTTTTTTTTTTTTTTTTTTTTTTTTTATTTTTGATAAACATATATTTTTATCCCCAGGGGTACAGGTCTGTGAATCACCAGGTTTACACACTTCACAGCACTCTTAATCACCAAATATTTTTTGAGCATCCTTTATATGCTAAGCACTGGAATTTAAAAATACATGATTCATGGTTTTATGGTGTTCATATACCAATGAGAAACATGCTTATAACAACAACAACAAATCAAAGACATACTACAGTAAAGCTAAACACAACATCCTGTGAGTTCTTAGAGAATGAAGAATTCCAGATAGGTGCCATGGAGCTGATTTTAAGAGAAGAATGAAGATGCTTCAGGCAAATGGAGAAACAAAGTTAATCAGCACATGCCGGAAGTAAACGGAACGCACCAGGTAATTTTGAGAAATGGCCATTTATACTGGTGTGTGTAGAATATGGAAAGAAAGGAAAAATAAGATGAGACTAGGAAGGTAGATGGAGACAATCCTGAGCTTTGTGTTCTGGGGCCAAGTGTTTGAACATTATAGAAAGGAAATAGTAATTCCGGATTGGCTTTTGGAATCTGTCAGTATATGAGAAAGTGAGAGATGGAGAGAGAATTTGCTCCACTATCGTATGGTGGCCTTTTTTTTCTGAGAAAACTTTTCCAGACATACTTTTTATAAGACTTGCTTTAGGGGCGCCTGGGTGGCTCAGTGGAGTAAGCCTCTGCCTCTGGCTCAGATCATGATCCCAGAGTCCTGGGATCAAGCCCCGCATCAGGCTCTTTGCTCAGGGGGAGGCTGTTTCCCCCTCTCTCTGTCTCTGCATGCCTCTCGGCTTACTTGTGATCTCTGTCAAATAAATAAGATCTTAAAAAAAAAAAAAAACAACTTTGAAATAAAAAAATTCTCAATGAGAAAAAAAAAAATGAAGCAGAGCATTTCTAGCTACACACATATAGTTACAAAACCTAAAAATCATTGAGCAAGTGCAGTGTTTGATTTCATCTAGCTTTGGCTTCAGAGTAAGTCTGTCTTTACTGTCAGGATAAGCTGCTTTAAATTCTCCTTACTTCCATCATCTACTGTTAGAACAAAGCATACAAATAAATACTTAAAGAAGGCAGCCATGATTTGTGTGATGGATTCCCCATCGCTCAGGAATTTAATGTTAAACCAATATCAATCTGTACAATTAACTCATGTTACCAAGTTAATAATGGTATGTTGTCAAATCTTCTTCATGAAAACATGCTACTGGGAAATTGTCATCTTTAAGAAACTGTCTCGGGAATTAAGGAAGGTATTCTATTAAGGGGAAAGATTGGAGCTATGAACCTAAATTGAAAAGTTGGCTTGAATTATTTTAAAACTATGTTACAGAATTTTCAGGTAAAAACTTCATGGAGGATGGGGAAACAATTCTAATTTAAAAAGACTTCTGAAAAATGTGTTAATAACAAAAAAAGACACATGGACTAAAGGAACAGAATAGAGAACCCAGAAATGGATCCTCAACTCTATCGTCATCTTCAACAAAGCAGGAAAAATACCCATTGGAAAAAAGACAGTCTCTTCAACAAATGGTGTTGGGAAAATTGGACAGCCACATGCAGAAAAATGAAACTGTACCACTTCCTTATACCATACACAAAAATAGACTCCAAATGGATGAAGGACCTAAATATGAGACAGGAATCCATCAAAATCCTAGAGGAGAACACAGGCAGCAACCTCTTTGACCTCACCTCAGCCACAGCAACTTCCTGCCAGACCCATCTCCAAAGGCAAGGGAAACAAAGGCAAAAATGAACTACTAGGACTTCATCAAAATAAAAAGCTTTTGCACAGCAAAGGAAACAGTGGACAAAACCAAAAGATAACTGACAGAATGGGAGAAGATGTTTGCAAATGTCTTATCAGATAAAGGGCTAGTATCCAAAATCTATAAAGAACTTATCAAATTCAACACCCAAAGAACAAATAACCCAATCAAGAAATGGGATGAAGACATGAACAGACATTTCTCCAAAGAAGACATCCAAATAGCCAACAGATACAGGAAAAATGCTCCATATCACTTGGCATCAGGGAAACACAAATCAAAACCACAATGAGATACCACCTCATACCAATCAGAATGGCTAAAATTAACAAAGGAAACAACAGATTTTGGTGAGGATACAGAGAAAGGATATACTTTTGAGAGGAACACAAGTTGGTGCAGCCACTCTGGAAAACAGTAAGGAGGTTCCTCAAAAAGTTGAAAATAGAACTGCCCTATGACCCAGCAATTGCACTACTGGGTATTTACCCCAAAGATACAAATGCAGTCATCCAAAGGGGCACCCCAATGCTTATAGCAGCAATGTTCACAATAGCCAAACTATGGAAAGAGCCCATATATCCATCAAAAGATGGAATGGATAAAGAAGATATGGTATACATATACAATGGAATATTATACAGCCATCAGAAAATGAATCTTGGGGTGCCTGGGTGGCTCAGTGGGTTAAGCCTCTGCCTTTGGCAAAGGTCATGGTCTCAGAGTCCTGAGATCGAGCCCCACATCAGGCTCTCTCCTCAGTAGGGAGCCTGCTTCCTGCACCGCTCCCCACCCCCGCCGCCTGCCTCTGCTTATTTGTGATCTCACTCTCTCTTTTAAAAGAAGAAATCTTTTCATCTGCAACAACATGGATGGAACTAGAGGGTATTATGCTAAGCAAAAATAAGTCAATCAGAGAAAGACAGTTATCATAAGATCTCACTCATATGTGGAATTTAAGAAACAAAACAGAATCATAGGGGAAGGAAGGGGAAAATAAAACAAAATCAGAGTGACAAACCACAAGAGATTTTTAACTATAGGAAACAAACTGAGGTGCTGGAGTCGGGGAGGAGGTAACTGGGTGATGGACATTAAGGAGGACACATGATGTAATGAGCACTGGGTTTTATATAAGATTAATGAATCACTGAGCTCTACCTCTGAAACTTATAATACACTATGTTAATTAATTGAATTTAAAAAATAGATACTAACCTTTTATCAAAAAAATAAAAAATAAAGCAAAATGGTGTTAATAAGAATGAACTATATTTTTTTAAACCTGTACTATTAGTCTTGCCAAAGTGAAAATTAGCTCATATATTATGGTTCAAGGTCCAACAATGGCACTTACTCCCTATAGTTTGAAATCTGAAGTGAAATCTAAAGTGTGTTAAATCTTCTGGTTGATTTCTGGTCACATTTTGTTTCTCCCTTCTGTATTTATTTGCATATTACTGTCTCAATTAGCATTTTATTTTTATGTAAATTGCCAATTCCTTAAATGTTCCCAAGGACTCCTCTTGCCCCCATCATGGGAAACCCCCATCTCTTGGGAGTTTGGTTGCTAATTGTTTAGGGATTTTGTTGCCCCTGGTCGCTAATTACCTCCTGTGGAATTCTCTGTTCTAGTCTTACCTTCTCCACGTCCTTTCCCTCAAGCTGAACATTAGTGGATACTACCAGAATCAGGCTGAATACCACCAGAATCCTCCACATCCCAAAGTACTTCCTACATAAGGCTGCATGTGTCCAGCACACATTGTATTGGGGCAGTAGAAAGGATTGATAACACTTAGTCTACAGCACAGCAAAGAAGTTAGAACTGAACATTTATTGTGTATGCTCTGAAGTTTTGGGGGCATTCCCATACCAAATTCTGCACCCAGGAACACCTGGTTGGCTCAGTCAGTGGAGCATCTGACTCTCGATCTAAGAGTTGTGAGTGTAGACATTATTTTTTTTTTTAAGATTTTATTTGTCAGAGATAGAGCATGCACAAGCATGGGGAGGAGAAGGCCGAGGGAAAAGAAGGCTCTCCACTGAGCAAGGAGCTGGATGTGGGGCTTGATCCCGGGACCCTGGGATCATGACCAGAGCCGAAGGCAGACGCTTAACCAACTGAGCCACCCAAGCATGTAGACATTTTTTTTAAAGATTCTGCACCCAGTTACAGTGTGTGAGGTTTTTCCCCACACCAAGCAATTCTCCAAGGGTATCCTACAATTTAACTCAGTTCTAATACTATCTACCTTGAGATAGCATCAGGTCCCACAGGCTAAGTGTTTAGTTCCACCTGACTGCCCACCAGCCACCACCACTTTAGATGCCTCCTCACAAATTCAAGTTGTCACCTGTTCTTCTGACCCACTGGTATAGATCAGAGGTTCCAACGACCCCCTCCCTGAGTTAGATTAATTCACTAAAGCAGCTTGCAGAACTCAGAAAAGCATTTGACTTACTAGATTACCAGTTTATTACAAAAAGATATAACTTGGGAAAAACCAGATTAAAGAGATGTATAGGGTAAAGTATGGGGTGGCAAGGGGGTGGGGCAGAGCTTCTATGCCCTCTCCTACAGCATACTACTCTCCTTGTATCTTCACATGTTCATCAACCAGGAAGCTCTTCAAATCCCATCCTTTTGGGTACTTGTGGGGGCTTCATTTCAGAGAGGAATGATTGGCCAATGGTAATTAATTCAGCACCTGCTCTCCTCCCTCAGCAGTCGGGGTGGGGGGGTGGAACTAAATCTTCTAATCACAAGGTTGGCTCCCCTGGCAACCAGCCCCCATCCTTAGATGTTTTCCAAAAGTCACTTATTAACATAACAAAAGCTCTCATCACAGGAAATTACATGGGTTGGGGAGCTCTGTGCCAGGTATGAAGATAAAAATCAAATATATATTTCTTATTATAAAGCACAATATCATACCACCTCTGGGAGCTTCTCAAGGATATTGCTCCCACAAAAGCCTGTTGCTTCATCAAGCTTCCTTCTTAGTTCCATTTCCTTAGCTTCCTAGTCCAGTTCTAATTCTTCAACCACCCCACCTCACCTCCTCCATGATTGACTTTCCTATTACTTCTCTTATGGAAAATTAAATCTTTCTAGCTTTTTTGTTGTGGTTGCTAAATAAGTCAATGTTCTTTCAAAAACAAACCCCGATTTCAAATTTATTAAGTAATGTCATAAGCACTCTGTATTATACCCATTGGCCCATCATCTCTAATCAGCATTTGATTTTATCAGTATAAAATACTGAACTATTATTGAGACATGTTTGCTGGCAGTTTCACTTGGCAATTATTTTTGTAGAAAGAAGAAGAAAAACCAGTTATTGAACACCTACCTTGTGCAAGCCATTGAACTAGATAGCTCTCATTTTATCTTTGGTCAACACTGGCGCCCAACACCAGCAGTCAACTAGAGCTCATCTGCAGTTGCTTTATTTACATCTGGCCACATACTCTTTGGCTTATGTCTGTCAACTGTCTACTTCTGTTTCACTTTCCATAAAGGCATG
Organism: Mustela putorius furo; assembly: GCF_011764305.1. NCBI lineage: Eukaryota > Metazoa > Chordata > Mammalia > Carnivora > Mustelidae > Mustela > Mustela putorius. The sequence continues at coordinate 22,035,780 of NW_025422368.1, read as the reverse complement.
CAACTTTGCCCTCGGGTATTCTGGAGTGGTGCTAGTCAAAGATTAGTCTGTAAATAGTTGCACTGAATCACCTGGAAATTTATTAGAAACTCATTACCTTAGGGGCACCTGGGTGGCTCAGTGGGTTAAGCCTCTGCCTTTGGCTCAGGTCATGATTTCAGGGTCCTAGGATTGAGCCCCACATGGAGCTCTCTGCTCAGCAGGGAGCCTACTTCCCCCGCCACTGCCTTCCTCTGCCTACTTGTGATCTCTGTCTGTCAAATAAATAAATAAAATCTTTAAAGAAAAAAAAAAGAAACTCATCACCTTAGAATCAACTCTAGATGTACTTCCTATCCCTAGGTGGTTAGTATGCACATCAGTGTTAAAGAAGCACTAATTAGAGAACCAAGTATTTACTAGGATCACAGAAGCTTTACAAATACTTCCTGATTAAGTTCTGTATTCAACCAGGACTGCTAACTCAGCATAAGAAGATGTTGATGACCCTGTATCTCCAGAACAAAAAGCAAAATTGTTTAACAGTGCAAAAATAAAGAGAAAAGAAAGGCTTTGATTCTGAACGTAAGCTAGTCACAAAAATTTTTAAATTAATTTTCATCCTTCAAACTCCCTTCCATATCCCCTATTAAAGGTTTCCTTTTGGCCACACCTTAACTGTAAATACTTCATTTTTAACTTTTGTGAACTTACCCATTCCATTTAGATAATAGATTGCTACTTTTGTTCCTTAAGGTTTGTAATTGCCATGTGTTTCAGTAATGATATCTTTGAAGGAAGTATTATGGTTTAAATTTCACTTATGTTAGGAAAATTTTACAAATATGAGTAAATCCTCTTTGAAAGTGCCAAATGGCATTTTTGCTAGTTCTTTTACAGCCAGCAAAAAACCACTATAGATGTCTGTCCTTACCTATAGTGCTTCTTTTCTAGTTGTAGTTTTGTTTGCTAGCAAAGGGGGAGACATAGGGTGTAGAAATATGAAATAGGGTTAAATAAGAATAAGTTACATATTATAGGTTTTTAGGGGCCTATAAACTTTTAGGGACACCTGGGTCGCTCAGTAAGTTAAGTGCCCAGCTCTTGATCTCAGGTTCTTGATCTCAGGGCTGTGAGTTCAAGCCCAACATTTATCTCCACTAAAAAGGAAGGGAGGGAAGGAGGGAGGAGGGAAGAGAAAGAGAGAGAAAGAAAAGAGAAGAAAAGAAAAGAAAAGAAAAAAAACTTTTAAATGCTCAACAAGTAGGGGGAGCTGAATTGGGTGGGGGAGCAGGAAGCTCAAAAGGATATTTGTTGAACTGTTTTTTTTTTTTTAACTCAAATAGTTTCCAAAAAAACTAAACTTCCTGGTTTAACTTTAGATTTTATCAAGCAACATTTTTACAATCTCTCTTTGCTATAAAAATAGATCTAATACATAATTTCAAATTTTACTAATAAATTTATGGCCATGTCGTAAAGATATTGAAAGCTATATAAATAAGTACATTTGGGGGCACCTGGGTGGCTCAGTGGGTTAAGCCGCTGCCTTCGACTCAGGTCATGATCTCAGGGTCCTGGTATCGAGTCCCGCATCGGGCTCTCTGCTCAGCAAGAAGCCTGCTTCCCTCTCTCTCTCTCTCTGCCTGCCTCTCTGCCTACTTGTGATCGCTATCTGTCAAATAAATAAATAAAATCTTTAAAAAAAAAAAAAGAAATAAGTACATTTGAAATTGGCACATACAACCTTTATATTGTTTTCTTCTTCCTTTTGTTTTTCAATAATATAATTGGATTTTCCTATGTAATTTTATCATAAGCAGGGTAGATATTGTCTCATAGTCTTTATAACTACTTAAAATGACCAGTGGGTCAAGTCTCATAATATATTTATCTATCCATCTCAGGGCATTCAAATCATTTCTCAAATATTTCTCGTTGTAAGCAATGCTTCAAGGAACACATTCATGAGTATTATTATTTCTACATGTTGCCTTATTTACTTGGGGTCCAAAAATGCTAATAGACATATTTATTTTAAAAATAAAAATAACTTAGAGAAAAGAATTTAACTTTAATTGAAAACTGTAGTTGAATAAAATATGAATATTTTCTAAATGTAATTCCCCCCATCTTAACTCCAAAAAATTCTTGTATTTCTTTAAAAAAAAAAAAAAAAGTTCCACAAGAAAAACTCAAAAGTAACTATCCAGGTAACTTAAATATATTTGCTTTTCTCTGTCAGTTACCTGGCAAATTTGAGATTAATCCCCTTTCTGGTTGAACTTTGCTTTGCATGAATAGACACAATCCTTAAGGTTAATCAGTATAGTTAAAGCTCTTAGTCTTCCAACCTATTTAGTTCTCCAGATTATTTATTTCAGCAAAGAAATATTTTAACAAAGGGGTTAAAGGGTCAGAATGCTAATTCATAAATTTTGTGGGGTTACTACCCTAGAAACTTCAGCTTCAACTATTAACTATTCATTTTTAAAGGACTATACTGATATTTCTTATACCTATTTTATTCTCTGCTACTTGTCTTAGATTTTTAAGTGTGGTGTCAAAATCCAAGGGGAATAAAAAAATTCTTAGATAAATGATGAGCAAACCCTCTAAGGTTAAGAGAGAAATGTTAGTGGATTATGTGACAATAGTTTTTACAAAGATATTGTCACTGCTTTGAAAACCTTAAAGAGGCTTTACCAAATGAAATGGTTTATGTAAGTGAACACACATTCTGAAATGCGCTGTGGCCTGGCAACCTTCTCTTCTGTGAACACAGAATTTCTGGGCCTCAGAACAGCGTTCAGAATGCCGTTGACAAATGATAATTAATGTAATTGTGAACAGCTGTTTCCTGGGCCTGTGCCTTTTCAAGCGAGGGGGCTGAGCATAATAAACACCATCACCCCGCTAGGCTGGGGAGGGGGGGTAAGGAGTTGAGAGACATGAGAGGTGAGTCTTCTGAGAACATTGAAAATGTGAGAAATTTCACTTCCTGTTTTTTCATTTTAGAAGGAAAGACTTGTCTTTTATCTCTTACATTTTATTACTGATTCTCGCTGGGAATATTAGCAAAGAATCCATCCAGAATTTAACTGTTTGTTTGTTTGTTTTTTCAATAAGGAAAAGAGACACTCCTAAATCATTCTCAAAAAGTATAATGAGTCAACAGATAAGTATTTTTTTTTTTTAGTCAACAGATAAGTATTAATAATGTCTTACTGTGACAGATTTGTGTTAAGTTCTGGGCTTTAATTTTTTTTTTTTTCTCATGAAAGTAGATTGTCTTAGAACTTCCAAGATTAATGATCTCTGAAAATTGTAAGAGAAATTATATAAAATTATATAAAAAATATGTAATTACTAGGAAATGTAAAATTAAAGATAATGGCAGCTGTTGAGGCTAGTGTAGTTCTGAATTCATATGAAATGTTAAGTTATTAGGTCTCAACATATCTTCTGTTAATTCTTATCAAACTCAGCCAATTAATCACTTCACCTCGTAACTATCAAACACGTACTGCTGAGAACAGCCATTTTCTAGCCTGAAGTTTAAAGTATGCAGAATTTTTTTTTATTGTTTTTGTCTCCCTTTTGTTTTCATAAATATTCTGAACTGTTTTGCAAATTGTTTCACTTTTATCTAATCATCCACAATTGGCTATTTTCCCTTACCTCAAGAAAAATACTGGTGAAGAGACTTGAGTTTCAGAAAAAAAAAAAAAAAGAAGTATTGCTTGACTTATAACCTTTAAAAGAAAACCCAGATGAATTTATTTTCAACTTTTTTTGTATCTTGAGATATATATATGTATGTATGTGTGTGTGTATATATATATTTTTTTCTGACCTTTGAACAACACAGGTTTAAACTGTACAGATTCACTTATAACAGATTTTTTTCAATAAATACAGACCAGTACTGTAAATGTATTTTCTCTTCCTTATTATTTCCTTAATAACATTACCTTTTCTGTAGCTTACTTTATTGTGAGAATACACTATATAGTACATATAACATAAAATGTGTGTTAATCAACTTATCGATAAGGCTTTCAGTCAATAGTAAGCTATTAGTAAAGTTTTGGGGGAGTCAAAATATATTCAGATTTTCAACTACATCGGGGCTCAGCGCCCCTGACCCATGTATTGTTCGAGGGTTTGTGTGTGTGTGTGTGTGTGTGTGTGTGTGTGTGTCTGCATGCACATGTGCATATCAGAAGAGACAACATATTAATATATGTTGGTGGCTTAAGTATGTATCTGCTGACCTTATTGAGTAAGCTGTTTCTTAAGTTTTGACTTACAAGAAGTCTTGAGAAATCTAACTGTTCAAAATTTCTTTTTCTTTCCTTTCTTTTTTGGATTTTTTGTTTATTTATTTGATAGAGAGAGAGCAGAGTAAGCAAGAATACAAGTGGGGGACAGAGGGAGAGGGAGAAGCAGGCTCCCCCTGAGGGAGCCCGATGCAGGTCTCAATGCCAGGACCCTGGGATCATGACCTGAGCCCACGGCAGCCACTTAACCAACGGAACCACCCAGGCGCTCCTACCTGTTAAAGAATTTCTTCCTCCTCTCCTCCTCCTTGTTCCCTGTAACATAGACCAGCTTTCAGCTGAATCACTAGCAGCCCTATTGAACCACGCAGGAGGTGACCATTGGAGTGGAAGTCACATGCTTAGGATAACGGATAAGGAAAATAAAAGCTTGGATCACCAATCCTGTCTTAAAGACATCCCCAGACTAAGAGAAAAATAAACTCTATCAAGCTTAAGTCACGGTCATTTTGTCTTCTTTCATACTGTTTTGCTTCAATGTGGAGCTGAACATGATCCTAACTGATACACAGAGACAGCATGGACGTCGTGGAGTACACAGGAGAACAACAGTGAGCTGGCTCACCCACCAAACCCTCACCAAGACCAATTAGAATTAGAGCACATTCGTGGGGAAACAGCAGTTTTAAGTGAACTTTTTTTTTAGTACAATATTTTTTTTAATTTATTTTTTATTTTCAGCATAACAGTATTCATTATTTTTGCACCACACCCAGTGCTCCATGCAATCTGTGCCCTCTCTAATACCCACCACCTGGTTCCCCCAACCTGCCACCGCCCCGCCACTTCAAAGCCCTCAGATTGTTTTTCATAGTCTCTCATGGTTCACCTCCCCTTCTCCTTCTCCCCCAACTCCCTTCTCCTCTCTAACTCCCCATGTCCTCCATGCTATTTGTTATGCTCCTCAAATAAGTGAAACCATATGATAATTGACTCTCTCTGCTTGATTTATTTCACTCAGCATAATCTCTTCCCTTTAACATAAGATTACAAAATATTATGGATTGGCATAAGGATTTCTTACCAGGGGGACACCTGGGTGGTTTAGTTGGTTAAGTGGCTGCCTTGGGCTCAGGTCATGATTCCCAGAGTCCTGGATTCAAACCCTGCATCAGGCTCCCTGCTCAGCAGGTAGCCAACTTCTCCCTCTCCCTCTGCCTCTCCTCTTGTTCATGTTCTCTATGTCAAATAAACAAATAAAATCTTTGAAGGAAAAAAAAAAAAAGAAAGAAAGAAAGGATTTTTTTACCAGGGAAAGAACACCCAGATTATGGTCTACAATGAAAAGCAGAAAACTCCATTATAAATTTCCCTTCTTAGGTTACCTGGGTTAACTTAGTTGGTTAAGTATCTGGCTCTTGATTTTGGCTCAGGTCATGGTCTCAGGGTCGTGAGCTTGAGCCCCAAGTCAGGCTCTGCACTCAGTGTAAAGTCTGTTTGAGATTCTCTCTCTCCCCCTTCCTTTCCCTGTGCCTCTCCCCCTGCTCATGCTTACTAGCTCATTCTCTCTCTTTCTCTCTCTCCCTCTCCCCTGAAACCTAAAATAAATAAATAAATAAATAAATAAAGTCTTTTTTAAAAATAAAAAATTTAAATTCTTTTCAACCAAAGGAGCCTTACCCATAAATGTAACTTTCTTGATACTTAATATTGTAACCACGTGTTTGCAGTTTTCTTCCACTATTGAAAAGTAAAAGAGGAGGTAGTGGTGTGTATCATTGATAATGTATGCTTACAATATTTTACTTGTATGTAAAAATTAAATGATAGTGGAGTATAACTTTTAGTACTAAGAAAATATTTTGCCATATGTTAAACACTTTCTTCCTAAATAAAAACAGTTGAATTCCTTTTATAGTAATGTCAAAGGTAATTTTAAAAACACACAAACAAGTTCATAGCAGCATTGCTTGTAATAGCCAAGAATTGTAGAGAACCTTAAGTAGTCTGGCAACAAAATAGAAAATCTATGGTACTTGTGGTATGTCTAGGGGATGGGACACTACATAGTAATGGAAATGAACAGCTACACACAAATACGTAGATGAACTCACAAACACAGTAAAAGAAGCCAGACACAAAAGAGTATATGGGGTGCCTGGGTGGCTCAGTGAGTTAAGCCGCTGCCTTCGGCTCAGGTCATAATCTCAGGGTCCTGGGATCGAGCCACCCATCGGGCTCTCTGCTCAGCAGGGAGTCTGCTTCCTCCTCTCTCTCTCTGCCTGCCTCTCTGCCTACTTGTGATCTCTCTCTGTCAAATAAATAAATAAAATCTTAAAAAAAAAAAAAAGAGTATATGGCATATGAGTCCATGTATGTAAAGTTCAGAAGTAGGCAAAACTAATTCCCCATGGTAGCAGTTAGGATGGTGAGTTCCTTCGTGGGAGCCAGTGACCAGGAGGAGGCAAAATGGGCCTTCTGGGGAACTAATAATTCATCTTGTACTCACACCTGGTAAAAATTCACCTGACTATAAATTTATGATTTTGTACCTTTGCATATATAAGATATACTGAAATAAGAAATTTACTTGGAGAAAAGCAACTCGAAATCAACACCACCTAATTCTGATTTTTTTGCCATCCTTACTTCCTGAATCTAACTAAGCAGTTAAAACATTCACCATCCTACAGTGTGGCCAGCACCAGGATTTTGAGGAACACAATGATCACCTCTTCTCCATCCTTCATTTTTCCTGGATAGTCTCATTTTTGAATGGGTCCCTCTGAGTTCCTTTTGTATATTTGTATCTTCTCTGACTTCTCCAGTATTGCCTTTCGGGGAGGGGGGGCAGGGAGGGCAGCGGGTCTCAAATTCTAGATTTCTCTCTATCTGGTGTCTTTTTTTTATCCATTTTTTAAAATTTGCTCCCACTGGCCAAGACTCCATTCTAATCAGCAGCAGCCCTAAACAAGTAGGCCCAGTAAGTGGTGACAGGTCCTGACTTTTGCGGTACATATGCTAGTTGTGACTGATCAGTGGTTCATGTATTATCCTAGTGTGGGTTATTACACTTGGAGCTTTCGCTTTATTTTTTTCTCCTTCCCCTACTAGAGCTTTCACTTCAGCTCATCTGAAGGGGTTAAAAAAATTAATGTGCTATAGGCTTGGCTTTTAAAATTCGTTATTATTTATTATTAATTATTATTATTATAAATGTTTTCTGTAGCCTTGCCATGCTTTTTATAATTGACAACAGAGCTCTAAAAGCCACCAGAGCCAGACCCAGAGGACCCTCTAGCGAGAAGGACATAATGCGGTTCACGGCAGCGTCTCTTGGGAGCGTCAGGAGGCTTACAGACCCGGCCCTCGTGCCAGGAGAGCCTGATCAGCAGTGTCACAACTACACCACCCCTTCTTCAGGGAATGAAGAGAAGACTTTGGCCTCTTTCCAGAGGTCCTCTTATCTTCACATAAATTCCTCTATTGATAAATAACAAAGCAAAGATGTGGTTGATAATGGTCACTACTGTGGCATAGAGAGTGATCTGCCAACCTTTCTTAATGTCGTAATTCTTTATGCAGTACATTGGGGTAAGAGGGGCTGGTCTTGCTGGATGAAGGGCAGGAGAGACACCTTACTACTTGAGGTTCTCCCCTCCCACCAACAGCTTCTAAAAGGGCTCTGTGGATCACACAGTCACACGGCCCTGAATCTTTATCCTAATAAAATGGTATAGTTCCCAGGCCACTGGAAGAGCAACTTCCCAAATCCAGTCCTCCAGTGGAAGCTGGGCAAGTTGCATAACAATCACTTGTAGAGCTGATCAACATGCACATTGCCAGGCCTCATTAAATTTAGTGGTAAGTCTTAAATACGCAAGACATCTGTATATTTCACAAGGTTGCCAGGTAACTCTGATGCACAGATGAGTTTGGGCACCATGGGCATGGTCAAGACAAAAACCTACACCCATACCCACGTTTCTGAAAGTGAAAACCAGGGACCATCTGCATGGGTCCCCTGCGTGTCTAAAATGTGCGTATTAGGACAGGAACGATTACACTGAGAAAAGGCACATGAGGGTTACTTTAGTTGAATTGAACAGGAAGGCTTCAGGACTTCACTGTATTGAAAGTCCTGTGCTACTGGATCTGGAAACATTTCCATGTGAATTAAAGTCCCTATCCATAGTTTCTTTAATAGAGTTTCTGATCTTCGGCCAGGGCCAATTTCCCTTCTGGGAAGCCCACCAAAGTCTTTGCTTTATTTGCTTATTTCATGTCTTCTCTCCTCTTCCCCCCCACCCACCTACCACACCCCCCCCACCCTCCCCCCCCCCCCCCAGAATCCTTTATCTAGGCTTGTGGTTAGAAAAATCAGTTAGGACTGATTCACATTCTTTCAATTCTCTCATTCTTGGATCTCTGTCAAAAAATAAAGTTCTTTTTTTTTTTTTTCTCTCTCTGATATACTGAGACCTCCCTTCCCCAGGACATGAAGTTGGAAAACTCTAGCTTAAGATAGAAGGGCCTCAGGGTTTAAGTAAAGGCAGAGGGAATACACACGCACTTCTGATAACTTTCTATTTCTTGATCTAGTGTTAGGCACACAGGTGTGTTCAGTTTAAAATGACACATTGATTTGTGCAACAGTACACTTGTGATTCATGCATTTTTCTACATGCATATTATAATTCAATAAGATTTACAATAAAAATTTGCTGATATCTCAAAATATTATTGTGGCCATAGGCAGACTGGTCAATCGATCAGTAGAGGCAAACAAAGATAGAGATATAGGTACGTTCTGAGTAAAAACTATTAATGGAAACTGTTTCAGTATTTTAAGTGCAAGTTATTTTTAATTTCTTTGATTTGAATTCTTCAATTTATCCATATCCTTAAAATTTTCAAAAGCTTTGGGGTGCCTGGGTGGCTCAGTGGTTTAAGCCTCTGCCTTCAGCTCAGGTCATGATCTCAGGGTCCTGAGATGGAGCCCTGCATCGGGCTCTCTGCTCAGCGGGGAGCCTGCTTCCCCCTGCCTCTCTGCCTACTTGTGATCTCTCTTTGTCTATCAAATAAATAAATAAAAATCTTTAAAAAAATTTTTTTTTAATTTTCAAAAGCTTTAAAATTTAAAAAGAAATTTTCAAAGTCTCTATTCTAAATGAGAACAATAAGCAACAGCAAAAGCAATTTTCCATTCACACTACTTGAGGATGACCTTTTGAGGAGGCTGCTCCAGTAGTGAATTCTGAGCCTATCCTCTTTCACCTAACTTTATTATCGTGGAGTTCATTGGCGCAGGAGAATGTCCATCTGTGGCCACATCTGCAACACTTGCAGGAGCCAATAGAAAACTTCAAAGAACTTACAAGAAACAGAACGCTTTTCAGAGAGCCTTGCAAAGTCAGAACTCTGTAAGTAATTATATAAGAAGCCACTTAATGTCTGCTTGACTGATGGGAAGTTCAATTGTCATAGGGCAGCCGCTGAATAGAAAATAAAGTGTTTTTAAAGTTGAAAGAGACAATACTCCTGTCTGCCTTCTCCCAAGGGTCAGCGTTCTACAACATCCCTGCCAAAGAATCACATAAGGTCCTCCTGACTGGCATTTCCAAAAGTGGCTTAAAAGAAACTGGAAGCCGGCAGAATTACTTCCAGTGCCCAGATTCTCTCTCAGATCCCCTCTGCTCGCCACCGCAGTCCTTACTCCCACCCCATATCACCCCCAAACACACCATTCAGCTTCTTATTTTTTTTCCCTTTCTTGCTCTCAGGAGGATGACATTAAATTCAATCTTTTCATCAAGTACACGTAAAACAGCAACTCCCTGGGATTGGCCGGTAATTAGTGTTACCTGAAGACAGTTTAACGTGTTCCCTATGTTCTTCCCAGGGAAAGAGAGTTTTCAGAACAGGTAATAAGATGGGTATTTCTGGCCAGAAAGCATCTCTGCCTCACCTCAGTGTTGTGCTGAGTCATGTTACCCCGCAATGCCATACCATTCCTCTCTTGTTTTGGGTTTTGTTTTTTTTTTTTTTCAGATTGCACAAACGCCAGTTATCTGGGTTTTAAGGAGAGCATTCCTCTGCCACAGCGTCTGCTACTAGGTGCAGGGAAGTGGTTCCTTGTGGCAGTGGCTTCTACCCTCTGTAAACAAGGGTGTTTGCAAAGGGTTAGCATACCCCCTCTCTCCCAGACCAGGCTGCTGTCCCCTGCTCTAAGCCCAGTGCCTAGCATGTGAATGTTAGGTATCAGTGAGCTCACCCCGCAACCACTTTCATATGGCCCTTCAACACAGTCCTGCCTCCTGCTTGGAACAGTGGGTGTTTAGCTTCTATGTACCTCCATTCCTCATCTGTCAAATAGGGAGAGCAACAGTGCCTACCAAATGGCATTATTAGGAAGATGAAATAAGTTCACACCAGAAAAGTGCTTGAGCACAGTGCCCCGTGAACAATACTCAGTCTGCGGGAGCTGTGGAGTCACCCAAAGCATTCTCCTCAGACTTCTCCACATGAGGGAGGTCAGAACTCCGGGGTGACCTCTTATTTGTATTTTGCATTAGGTCCTACTTCAAGTAGTCCCCTACTGGAATATTCCTCATCCTGGGGTCCCAGCTATCAATCATTAGTGCTGGAAGCGTGCCAGGTACACCGACATCCCTTGGCTCCTTTAATCCCCACAACGACCCTCTGAGGTAAGTGCTGCTGCTGTTCTCGGTTTACAGATGACAAAGTGAGGTACACAGAGGTTCACTGACCTCCCAAGGTCACCCAGCTACTAGCTGGCAGGACTGGGATTAGAATATAAGCAGTCTAGCCCCACAGTCCACAGCAGCCGCAGTCCTGTACTGTACACCACACTGCCTACCGTCTGCCTCAGGCCAGAAGGTGCAAACGTGCCTCGCGGTCCGAGACAGGGACTGGCTGAAACAGGCCTGCCTCCTGCACTGCTCCCAGCTTGCGCTCGGATGCCCGCCTGGGGATAGAATGTTTGATATCTGAGTGCTTTGAAAATTTCAAGTATTTTTCACATCCGTAGTCTGTAAACACTTTCGTTGGACAGTCACAGATAAAAATAGCATGATTTTTAGCAGCTAATACTTTGAACAGTTATAGGGGAAGGAAACTAATTTTGCTTCTATCCTTCTACATTCTGTGGCTGAGACAACCCCCCTGTAATAAAAGAAAAACAGGAGGCGGGGGGAAAAAAAAAAAACCATTTTAGGTTCACATATGCAAGAGCTCCACAAAGATGAGCTTTAGAAAGGTGGCCAGACAATTGAGGGTTGCTTACACAGCCTCCTGAGCCAAGGAAAGGGACAGAGGGCCAGGGCTTCAAAGAGAAGAATAGAAAATGTTTGGTAAACAAAGTCTGCCCTGCCATGCAGATAAATCTCTCCAGTGAAAAAGTTCTGTCTGATAGTAGCTCTCTTCCTGGTACAGGCCCCTTTCTAATGTAAATTTCCCGTCTAGTCTGTTTTCAGTTTCCCCTGTGTCTGCAGTTTCTCAAAATAACCCTATGTCGAAGAGGCATATTTTGGGGCAGCATATTCTGCTACTTTTCACACTTAATGTAGGCTAGGAACTGAGCTAAGTGCTTTATATTGATCCTTTCACTTAATTTTCACAAAAACTCTAGGAGATAGGTATTGTGACTCCTCTCACTCTATAGATGGGACTTGGAGAAGTTAAGTAACTTGCCCAGTGTCACACAACCAGCACCTTATAGGGCTGTGATGGGGAATAAATGAGATAAGTCTGTAAGTAAGTGCTTCTGCATGATTTGTGCTGTCCCCAGACTGTTCAATGACTATAGAAGGTAGGATTCTTTATCTCACTGTCTTAGGAGAGACCATTCTGATTCAGTCAATGTAGAAAGACATCTTCACCACTAAAACGACCATACAAATTACCAGCTAGCAGAAAGATTTTTAAATCCGCTGCCTATGGAAAATGTTCTGATTCATCAAATCTCCTTTCAACTCAAGTTAACTTCTGGCTCCCTAACTGATTTAACTTAATGGGTTTAACACTAGGAATTTTGTAGGGGAATAAACTATAGTCAGAACTACAGCATACATTTCTTCTTCTTTCATCTAATTATATTATTATTACATAAAAGTTTGGTGGGAACTATGTTTTATAACCTGAAATATGTCCGTCCCAGCAGAACAAACACTGTAGTAATACTTTCTCCTTTTCTATCCTCGTTCTAACTTCAAGTCTTGTCCATCCTTCCCAGCCACCACCTCTCCAAAGCCAACCAGACCATCACTCCTGGTTCCATTTGGGGATGTAACAGTTCCCAGTTTCCAACATTCTCAGGGGCAGTCTTGACCAAAGAAGTTATTAAGCAAGCAAATCTTCCTCTTCCTATTACGGACCTCTCCTACCACGATTTAACTATGTTATCAGGTTAGAGGACTTGTTCCCCATCTTGGGTGAGGATGAAGGGAAGACAAGAGTGCTGAGGAAGAACACCCTAGTCGGCCACCCTCTGTGTCATCCTCTGCCAGGCTGCGGGAGAACCCGCACTGCTCAGAGCCCGAGCAGGAAAAGGGTTTGGCTCCTTTCCCCACCTCCCCCGTCCTCTTATGCGAACTAGTGTCACAAGTTCCCAGAGCCTTCCAAGGGTTAGCAAGCATACTTTTGAATGCCTTCCTTCTCCCTGCCCTTTCCTTCTCTCAGACCCTGATCTCTTGCTCATTGGAGTGGATCCTGAGGCACTGCCTCCACACATCCCCACTAGCTTAGAAAGGTCAGGACAGGAGGAGTAGGTGGGTGACATGGATGGTGGTGTAGTCACTGCCTAGTCACACCACTGTCGAGGGGGCGATTCCCATCCTAGGGTTCTGAAGATGGCCAAACAGCTGACGGCTAACATGGGACAGATGAGCTCAAAAGCAGCTTCTTAGTCACACACACCCTCACAGCCTGGAGAAGGGGGGCACAGCGCCCCCTGCAGGGCCATATGGAGGTTGCCCTCAGATGCCTGTGAACAGACAGGGGCTGTAGGAGTCAGGCTTTGTAGAGTCAAGAGGATGAGGTGCCCTCTGGTTCAAATATGATTGCCTTGTTTGAATAATTCCACAGGCTGGCAAGAAACTAAAACCCATTAGTGAGGGATAAGCAGAAACTGTGTCTGGCCCCCTTGATAAGAAAGGTGGTTTGGGAAGGGAGCCTTATCCGTGAAAGTAGAGTGGGGATTCAGCCATTCAAGCCCTTCCCAATTTTACCAGCTGTCAGGGCAACACATATTACTTTTAGGCCTTATATCACAGAAGGTGAGTACAAAGGGAGTCTGCGAAAAATAGCTTTCAGCATACACAGGTAGATGAAGAGCAAGTTAAAAACTTGAGAGACAGTCTATCATGCAAGCCTGATGTTGTTCAAAGCCAGAAATAGAGTGTGATGTTCAGGAGCCCTTCATGAGGCAGAGCTCTGCTCTTAAGTCTCCAGATACTCAAATATTAGCTCGTTTCATTTTTTTCCTTCTTTCATAAGAAACATGTTTGCTTTTTATTAAACCTAGGTAACTATTTGGGAGAAAATATATTGTTAGGATTATGTAAGATTCAGAGAGGGAAAGCACACAAAGTCTTATATCAATGCAAGGTCACCCTTTCAATACACTAAGAATAACACGGGCCCCCACCTTCACACAGAACTTACTGTGTACTTTACTCACACCACCTCTTGGTGAATTCTCCTGCCTGCCCAGTAAGCAACGTGTTATCCTCAGAAGGGAAAAAGCCATAAAGTCAGAGAGCTACTAAATCCCAGAGCAGGGATTTTACCTGAAGCCTGCATAGATCCCGATACAATTGTTCAACATTTCACTAAGAAGTGTCTAATCTGGTGAATGAACAATAATACTGTGTCTTTAACTTTATAGTAAATTTGAGGAGACCAGTTATTCGATGACTTAGTCATTCAGAAGCTAATGTTTGACTCTCTACTGTGTGCCAGCCATTGTTCCAAGAGGAGTGAAGCCTCTTTCCTTCATGATTCAAAGAACCGTGTGGAAAGATGGAGATCTACTTCCGACCATGAAAGAATAACAGGCCAGGTCTATGACCTTAAAAACTAAACAGAAATGAACAAAATATACGAAACAGCGGTTTTTAGATAATAGACAACAAGCAGTAGAGAGATGTGACCCTGCAGAAAAGAAAAACAAACAAGCAAGTCCCATGATAGCCCTAACTCACCACCTAGTTTCCAGGCCTCAGCACCCAAACAAAGCCCAGCAGTCTCCCTGGGTTGAGGAGACCGAGTGGAGAATTTGGGGAAGCCAAAGCAGCTACAAGAGAGGAGATAGCTGAATGGAGAGGAGGGAGCCTCACAAAGAGAAATTTCTAGAAATTTCTTGAGGATTCCTCTGGCATCTCAAACTAAATACTGTTCAGTGCGTGCATGTGAAGAAACCACCACAGCCAAGAAAGGACCACCTCAAGAAACAGGACAATTCCTGGGGCTCACACAGGACTTGGGAGTGCTTTGTGTTTCCACAAGGCAGAATGAAAATGTAATGTGCACTGCCTTTGCTGTGGGCCTATAGACTGCTCTGGTCCCAGCAAACAAGGCTCAAAAGACAGCCTCCAAAGGATCAAATTATGTTCAAGTATTTTTTTAAGACTATGTTCAAGTATTTTAATTGCAGAAAAAGCCACAAGAATATCTAAAGGAATATTATCCAATAAGCAAAGAGGTAAAATTCATATCTGGCATCCAATAAAAAATCACTAAGTTTGCCAAAAGGCAGGCAGATACAATCCCTGATGAGAAGAACAAAATAATCATGCAAGGGAAACAGTCCCAGAAATGACACAGATGATAGAATTAATAGATAAGGACATTAAAATAATGATAATAAATGTATTCCATATGTTCAAGAAGGTAGAGAAAAGACTGAGCTTGTTAAGACATGGATGATATGAAAAAGATTCAAATTTGACTGCAAGGCATGAAATGTAGAACGGATGGTTGTTGGGGTGTCCCAAGCCCACCCACAGGTTGGATTGCTCACTAGCATGGCTCAGAGGGCTCATTACCACAGTGGGAGAGTAATCACAGCTAGAGCCTATCACAACACAACCATACTTAGCAGCCCTGCAAGGGAAGAAGACAGATAAGGTGGAAGCTGCAGGAATTCAGGCACAGACGTCCGAAGCTCTCCTTCTGGGGCTGGAGTGGGTAAGGAGTAGAGGAATAGTCACACAGAACATGCTCCTTCCTCCCAACAAAATTCTATGTTTCTTCCCAGGGAAGCCTGCTTGAAGACTCAAAAGTCCGGGGCTTGACACACTCTACAACTGCCAAAACTCCAGACTCCCAGCGGGAAGGCTGGTGTTCACTATAGATATATCATTTGTACAATTAATCTAGGTTGAGGCAAACTGGTACAGCAGGGTCCCCAGTGGTCAAAATAGCCTTATCAATGTGGGAAACATTCCAAAGCCAAGTTCCAAGATGGCAGCCAAGGGCTAGCCCCCCAGATAGGTCCTTCTAAAAGGTATGCACAGTTGCCTACGCAGGGACACCTGGGTGGCTCAGTCAGTTAAGGGTCTACCTTTGGCTCAGGTCATGATCCTGGAGTCTTACATCAGGCTCCCTGCTCAGCCTGGAGCCTGCTTCTCCCTCTCCCTCTGCCATGCCCCCCCACCTGTGTGCATGTGCCCTCTCTCAAATAAATAATAAATCTTTAAAAAAAAAATGTTGCCTGCACAAATGAGATGGACATCAGAGTAGGCACTGCTGAAGAAACAATTATTGTATCATAGAGGTTATCCAAAATAAAAGCGAGTGAATATGACAGCCCCTGAGTTTCTCCCTTGGGTGATTTGGAACATGGTGGCACTATGAAGGTAGGAGAGAGCGATGGGCTTTCTATAATACCTCTTAAAATATAGTTCATGGACCAGCAAGCACTAAACTAACCCATTATACAATTGTGTGTAGTCGCCAAGCACTAGTCAGATCTTTAGTTGAGTGTTAATTTCTGAGATCTCCGTAACAGAAAGCTTGGTCAGAATATTTCCATATAACCAAAGAAAACAAAATGAAGCTTTTAAACATCTTAGTAAATGGCCTCCCTCAGAAGTAAAGGAAAAATGAATATGAAAGGATACAGTATATGAATTAGTATGAAAGAATGAGGGAGGAAACATTCGCCTTCAGCATATAAAGCATCTTCTATACAATTACCTGATTTAATTTCCATTACAATTTAAAAAGTAAGAATTGTCTTTCCAGATGAGAAAATTGAGGTTAGGGGAGGTTGAGTAAGTGCTACACAAGAAAACAGTTAATTCCATGGAGCCAAAAATACAAGACCTTATCTCTGTCTCCAAACTCCAAACATCATTCTCTGTTTTTATTTCAACTGAGGACAAACAGAATGAAAGAGGCAATATTTTTTTAACAAATATGAAAGTAGCAGTTTTGAAATGCATATGGAGTCGTTGGCACTATGCCAGTGGACAGGAAGGGGGTAGACCAAAAGTGTGATTTCCAAGACCTATAACAGCCCTAACCTCTGCCCTCTGAATTCCCTCCTGCAGAAACAATAAATAGGTTAACTCTATTCCACCTACTGAGGTTTTTTTTTTTTTTTTTTTTTTTTTTTTTTTTTGGTCTTATCTCTAGAGCTTTATCCCTGTATCCCTAATTCTAGCATAATGAAAACCAAAAGGCAAAGATGGGAAATATGCAATCGTTCCCCACTTTCATGTGAGGGAGACAATGTTCGTACATCATGGTGCTTTTCCCTTCTAAACCCAGATATACCCTCCAAATCCATCTCAATACATCTTTCCAGGCAGCCATTCCCAGGGATTGCAAGTACAGCTCAGAATGAAACTTCCTTGCCATCTTTATTCTTGGATCCTCTATAACAGCATAGGGGTTAGAGCTCAGATTCTAGAATTTGGCTGCCCAGGCTCAAATCTTGGCTCCACCCCGTACTACCTCTGCGTGAATATAAATAATTACCAAACCACTCGCTGTTTCCATCTTATCTGTAACTGGAGGACAGTAAGGGTATCTACTCAGAAGGTTCTGTGAGAATTAAGTACGTGAAAATGAATGTAATATTTAGGCTAGAACCTGGTACATTGTAAGGCCCTCATGTCCTACATGTTATTGTTGTTACTGCTTGATTATTAAAACCAGAGAGATGAAGCTTTGTTAATTTCTCTGGGCAACACAGAGAGAGAGCAAGTGAGGCTGACAGCTTTGAGCAAGAAGAGGAATAAAAGAAAATGGAAGAGAATAAATCCCTTCTACAATTTTTAGTCTCAGTCCCACTTATAAGGATGATTAAAGAATAATAGAGGTATGAACTAGACCATCCCTCAAAGCCTTTTCTATCCCTCTAAATTCTATAATATGTTTGACAAGGAAAAGGGAAACTTCTACAAGAAACCTTATCTAAAATATCCAACAGATGTCCAATAGCAAAGTATTTGGTTAGGTATTAACTCTGGCCTATATACACAGGGAAATACTGAATATCTCCATAAAAATGCATGTTTCAGAATACTTGATAACTAAAGAAATATTTATAATATATTAAGTTAAATGATAACATTCTAAATCAAATATAAAATATGTTCAGGTTTTATAAAATGTATACAAATA
Organism: Mustela putorius furo; assembly: GCF_011764305.1. Taxonomy (NCBI): domain Eukaryota; kingdom Metazoa; phylum Chordata; class Mammalia; order Carnivora; family Mustelidae; genus Mustela; species Mustela putorius. The sequence continues at coordinate 22,017,865 of NW_025422368.1, read as the reverse complement.
TTAATACAGTATATTTGAAAAAATATTGTACATGTACACATGGTACATATAACTATATTATGTATACCAATGTATAATATATAAATAAAACTATATGTGAAATATGTACACACACTATCAAACATATAACAAAATGTTCACACCACTGCATTCATATGATAGAATTATCACCAATTCTTAATTTTCATAAGGAACTACATCACATTTCCAGATAAGCATATATTACTTTTATTTAGATTTTTTTTTAAAGTACACATTTACAAGTTGGTCAAAATGCAAAACATTTGCTGGTATTTTTTTACTTGGCCATAACTAATTCAAGAGATATATCCTATTAGTGAAGACAGACAAAAAATAAAAAATAAAAGAATCGAGGTGTTTAAACAAATGTCATTCACATAATTCTGCTCCACAAAGATCCCAATTCTTTTCTATATAATCTAGAAAAAATGTGTTTTTCCTGAATAATTATGTCTAGCCTCGAATTTTCTTGTATCAGACCAAAGAGAGGTTTTTTTTTTAATCCTGTAGGTTTTTTTCAAAGCCTACAGGTCAAGCACTCAAACATCAAACAGTGCTTCCCAACTTTTGGTCTAAAACACTATTTATAACATCAGGTGACAGCATTTCTAAACCTGGATATCCCACCATACCTTGGCCCCGGTCCCCTAGAAAACAAAGCATGATGGCAAGTTTATATGGTACCACTCTTGTTCACAGAACACCCCCAGCAGGAGTGAGGGCAGAGGGTGAGGGAGATGGTGAAGAAGAGAAAACAAACACAAGGTGGTGGCTGTGGCTTCACAAGAGGACCTATCCATTGCTTGACCACATGGACATCTCAAAGAAGGCCATTTGGAACCACTGAGCCTCAGAAGAATTGGTGGGCGGTGGGGGGTGGGGGGGGAGATGAGAAAAGGCTTAAGTTCTGGCTTAAGTTCTTCTATTTCCTGTTCAAGTGCACTGCTCTCCATACTCTTGGGTTGTGCTTCCCAGCCCTGTGGTGCAGCTGCTGGGGAAGCCGAATCTCCTGTCCCACAGCACAGACTTCCTCTGAACCTGGAAATGGCAGCAAGAGCCAGAACCTTTGCCAGATATTTGATCAGACAGGGATGCATGAGGAGCCCTCCCAGGAAGGCTGGGATAGCAGGTCGTGGCAAGTGGCCAAGGCCTGGCGAGCAAGTGGGGCAAAGTGAGTTGGGGAGATGGATCAGTGATTATGGGATGCCCCACTAGGTCTGGTTCACCAGCCTCAGGTCACAGTTTCTTCATTTCTTACAGACCTTAACAGTGGACCACCACTTCTAGTGTGAGGGTTTCATGAAAACTGCTTTGAATTAAGTCAACTTTGCCTACCAGGTGTGACTTGGCACATCCCCTCTGAAATTACCTACTAAAAGCTTTATTGATCTTCAATCATTTTTTTTCCTCTAAATTCCCCCTTAAAATATTAAAAAGTGACATGTCACCACTGAAATAATGCTCCAGTGAACTAATACAAAAAGAGAGGGAAATTAATATGCTCACCTTCCTGCTTTAGTCCTTCTGTGTCATAACATTTACAGCCTGGCCTGTAAGTATGTTTTATGAAAGGAAGAGCGCCAGGCTGTGTGAGTGTCCCATTAGTTTCTCCTAATTTCAAGGAATCACACTCTGTAGTTACTCTACAGTTTGGTTTCCTTACTTTACTATACAGTGTATCAGAGATTCCCTCAAGGCAAATAGGAATAGCTCTGACTCAATCAAATACCGCCTTCAACTTAATCCTGAGACATTTTCTTTTGGTGACTGCCATTCTTCTTTTCTTTTAATAAAATTATATTCTTTCCCATTAAAATTATCTTTAGATTCTCTTCCTAGGATAAAATACAGGCAATATAGCACAGTGCCTAAGCACGCAGCCTCTGCTGTCAGGATGCTTGACTGTAAATCCTAACTCCACACTTAGTAACTGTGTGACTTAGGACAAGTTACTTAACCTCTCTGTGCTTCAGCATCCTTATCTATAATAGGGATTATAGTACTTACTTTCTAGATGGTGTTAGAAGATTAAATGAAATAATACAACAAAAGCACTTAAGACAGGGCCCAACACAGAAGAAACAGTAACTGTTACCACTGGAACAACATTGTTAGCATCTCATAGTGCCTACATAAACAGAAACACACCCACTTAACAAAGAAACAAAAGTGAGTTGAACTCTACCTTGTGCTCCAAGAGCTAAGTACAAAATAGCAACAAAGACAAAATCTCTGCTCCAGAAGAATGGTAAAGAAGATAATTAGGGACAGATAGATTACCATATCACGTGACAGATGGTCTAATAACAGTAGAAACCAACAGCTGTGGGGCTCAGCGATGGCAGTGAGTAATTGTGCCTCAGGAAAACTTCAGGTCTGAGGTAGATCTTAAAAAATGAATAATGGGGGTGGGGGCTGCCTGGGTGGTTCAGTGAGTTAAGCGTCTGCCTTCAGCTCAGGTTATAATCCCAGGATCCTGGGATCAAACCCTGTTTGGCCTTCCTGCTCAGCGGGGAGTCTGCTTCTCCCTCTCCTCCCACTTGTGCTTGTTTTTGCTATCTCTGTCTCTCTCAAATAAACAAATAAAATCTTTTTTTTTAAATGAGTAATAAGAATTTGCAAGTCAGAGCTGTAGCATTAGAGTGGGTGTTCAAGTCAAGGGAGCAATATGTGCAAAAACGAAAATAAGACTCTAAGCAGCTGACAAACATGTTCCATGGGGAGATAGTAAGATATCACAGTTTTCCTCCCATTTTCCAAAATGTCATATCTCAGTGGTTCAAGCCAGAGCATTTGGTCATCTGCCAAGCACTTTGCAAAATGTTTTGGTTCTTGTGACTCATCACCGTCATAGACTAATCAACTACTATGACTCATTTCAGCCCTCTTGGAATTTTATCTCTGCAAAGCATATCCGTCAGCATGAAACATGCCTTTCAAGTCAAAGACTAAATACTCTTGTTAAGGATTGCACCGGACAGTTGCTAAGGATCATTGTCACACTTACTAGATTTTGCGCTGCAGCATTGATTTCTGCACTGTGAAGGAAATCATCAGGGAGCAAGAGACTGATTTTAAGCCCAAGCAAAAGGTATGGATGTCCAAATGAGGCAAGGCATTTCATGTTGCTACTCTTTGATGGGGACCCAACAAGGTACATTAAAGCAAATACTGCAGTGGCACAAGTTAAAAGCCAAGAGACTCATGAATAATTATTAACACTGACAGTTCTTTTCTGTCTCCATGATTTCACAGAGTCGGAAGGGATGGAGAATTTAAGGAAAGCTTGTTCCTCTCAACTATCCCTTTTGTTTGATCATTTAAAATCGGACTTTGCTCAGTTTTTAGAATGTATGGGACATATCACCATTAAGTAGTTCTCTTATAAGAAAATGCCAAAGATGGGGCGCCTGGGTGGCTCAGTGGGTTAAAGCTTCTGCCTTCGGCTCAGGTCATGATCCCCGGGTCCTGGGATCAGGCCCCGCATCTGGCTGTCTGCTCAGCAGGGAGCCTGCTTCCTCCTCTCTCTCTCCCTGCCTCTCTGCCTACTTGTGATCTGCTTGTCAAATAAATAAATTAAAAAAAAAATCTTTAAAGAAAATGCCAGAGTGAGAAGATATTTTTTTAAATATTTGTGTCTTAGCTTCCCTAAAATTCAAAGTTCAGAAAGCATTCAAAACAAAAGGAGTTTATATCATTGTTTTAATGATAGTGTAAAAGTTGGAAACAATCTAATAGGGAACATAGTAATACAATGTGGGATAATCAGTTATCAGGAAATACTGTGAAGCAACTGAAGCAATTGAACTAGATCTATGTATTGTTGAGGAAAATATGCAAAATGGAGAATATGTACATATGATACTGTTTTTTAAATGTGTAAAATATATCTACATATTTATATTTAAAACATCAATTAGAAGCATATAAACAAGTCCAATATAGTGGTTGCTCTGAGAAAGGAAAAAGGGAATGGGAAATGATCTCAGCAGTGTCGGGTGGGGGGAAGTGATAAAGATTAAAGTAGACTTTAGGTTCAAAAAAGACAAAGGAAAATATTGGTAGTTACATTTCTGTAGTTTTTTTCATCTTTAAATAAAAACGTAATTTTTTTCTCCTGTTATACAACTTAATTTGTATCTACCCCTTGTCTTTGTTATCAGAGACATACACTGGTCCTACCATTTGAACTTCGGACTAGACACTCTGATTACAACATTTTTTAAGTTTTTATTTTAATTCTAGTTAGTAAACATACAGTGTAATACTAGTTCCAGGTGTACAATATAGTGATTCAACACTTCCATGCAACACCCAGCGCTCGTCACAGCAAGTGCCCTCCTTACTCCCCATCGCCTGTTTCACCCACCCCCCCCCCACCTCCCCTCTGGTAACCATCAGTTTATTGCCTGTAGTTAAGAGTCTGTTTCTTGGTTTGCCCTTCTCTGTTCTCCCCTATGTTTTTTGTTTCTTAAATTCCACATGTGTGTGAAATTATATGGTATTTTTCTTTCTGACTTATTTTGCTTAGCATAACACTCTCTAACTCCATCCATGTCCAATCTTGCAAATGGCAAGATTTCATTCTTTGTTATGGCTGAATAATATTCCTGTGTGTGTGTGTGTGTATGTGTGTGTGTGTGTAGATATATACCACATCTTCTTTATCCATTCATCAGTCGATGGGCACTTCGGTTGTTTCCATACATTGGCGCTCACTGATAATACTGTTCTAGATACCAAGGTGCATGTATCCCTTTGAATTAATGTTTTTGTATTCTTTGTGTAAAAACCTAGTAGTGCTATCACTGGATCATAGGGTTACAACTTTTTTAATTAGAGTTCAGTCAGTAAAACAGAATCTATTCTATGTATTTCACGCAAAAAGAATTAATACATAGAATCAGATGTTTTCAAAATGACTGAAAAAGCTAGGAGCAAAAATTACAGGGAGTGAGGGACCACTAGCTTTTAGTATTTAGCTAGAGTTTCAGTCCAGAGAATCAGGAAGCCCGTGCTGCTGCCCAGTGGTCGAGAAATGTCAAGAAACCACTGCTGAAAGTCAGAGCTGCCTGCAGCCGAGGAGAGTAACTGGTGGGGAAGTGAATTAACTCTAAAAACCCATGTCTGCTGAAGTTCACACACCTGCCATCAGTGCCTGAAAACCTTCCTTTACCTTCTAAATCTCACATGAATCCATCTCGCTATCATTACTTAAATTGAGTCCAAAACTCTGCTGGAAATGGAGCCTGGGAGATGAAAAATCAGTCTCTCAGCTCCAGGTACCGGGTCTGGCGTAGAAAGGGATGGAAACAAGATGAAGTGCTAAGACAGAATCTGGAACGCTTTCATTTTATAAAGGCCAGACACGCAGTTCTTTTACTTCACTCATCATTTTTTCTTAGCCAGATTCGAAAAACAGCTAAATAAGTGCTTCACTGCCCCATTCATCACATGGGACTGAATCAGCAAGGAGCTGCCCAGGGACCCCCAGGGACAGAAACTGTCTTCTTAACTAAGGAGCATGGGCCACCTCATCCCTCGAGAAGGCAAAGCTGGTTCTTAGCAAAGCTTCCCTGACTTAGTAAATAAGCATCTTCTCTATCTTTCTAAGTTGCCAAATAAAATGTTATGGTATCTTTTGACCTAATGCTGAAGGGCACAAAAAAATTGCAGAGTGGTATCAGGTTCTGGTAGAAAAGACACTAAATCCATAGTCCAGAGGCCTATGGCGTGTCTCCAGCCTTATCAATCACAAGCTAAGTGACACATCAGAAAAAGTACTTTGTCTTCCTAGAAAGGAGGTATATCGTTACTGAGTGCTACCTAGCACTCAAACCCCGCTCTAAGCGATACTGTTACAGCAACGCAGTAACTCTAAATGTTCCTCTTAAAAACCATCATTCTCACCTTAAATAACTAATGCAGGTTCTAGCATCAGATTTTTCTTGCCAGGAATGAGGAAATACTAGCTCCCCCTTGGCACTTACAAACTGAATATATCAGAAGTGCCTTCCTCCACTCAGAACCTTCCAAACTATACTGAGATGGATATGTAAACTAAGTTTCCCATTTTCTGAAACTTCAGATCCTAACTGCTTTCAGTCTTATTGTTCAAGCCATAGTAGGAAACAGCTTTGGTTTTGTTTGTTTGTTTTGTTTTTTTAAGTTTATTTTTAAGTAATCTCTACACCCAACATAGGGTTCAAACTCATGATCCTGAGATCAAGAGTCATATGTTCTTTGGGCTGAGACAGCCAGGTGCCCCATAGGAAACAGGTTTTAAATATCAATAGTCCTTCTGTGAAGACATCTTGAGCTCTTTAACTTGTAAAGGTTTTTACGAATTCTTCATTTCCTGTGTAATATTTCCATCTGTTTTTAAAAAATTCCAATCTTTGTTACCTTTATTTGAATCTCTACCCATTTCTGCCACCAAATGCTATAGACATTTGTCCTAGAATCCATGTTTTATTGTACTGATTTATTTAGGTATTACTGGCCCCAGCCCCTTCCCAGAGCAAACACCCTATTTCATTCATCTAATTACTACCAGTGCCTGCACCAGTGTGCACCACATAAGAAGAGCTCAATGAACGTTTATTGACGACTGAATAAATGAATAGACTATGATTCTTAGGCTGCAGTGGGTGCTTTCTTTTCAATGAATACTGTTACCACCTTTCAGTTCAGTTCTGCTATGGGCCTGGGACAGTTCTCCCTCTCAGAGCTAGACACAGATTCCAAACAACTGTGACTTCTCAGAAGAAATCAAGAGATACGATTTTGTCAATCTGTCCATTTTGTTTTACTTTTTTGTTTTGTTTTGTGTTGTCACTTTTAAAAAAGGGGGTGGAGGGAAAATACAACCGAGAGAAAAAATCATAAAGCATATATGATCAATTTGAGAACTTTTAAAATGGACACCCCTGTAATCATTACCCAAGTCAAGAAGAAAACATTACCTGCAAGCCAAAACTCTTCAAGTGCTTCTCCCCAAGGGCTTCTCCCCAAGCCCAACCCCCCTCTTCTTCTAAAAATAGCTACCAGCCACCAACTGGGTGGCTCAGTGGGTTAAAGCCTCTGCCTCCAGCTCACGTCATGATCCCAGGGTCCTGGGATTGAGCCCCGCACCCATCCGGCTCTCTGCTGAGCAAAAAGCCTGCTTCCCTTCCTTTCTCTCTGCCTACCTCTCTGCTTAATTGTGATCTCTGTCAGATAAATAAATAAAATCTATAAAAAAAAAATAGCTACCAGCCTGACTATGATAATCATGTCTGTTTTTCTCTGTAGTGTTCCCCCCAAGCATTAATTTCGGAATACTATAAGCTACTGTTCCTGTTTTTTGAACTTTGCATAAATGAAATCACAGAGTATGTTTTCTTTTGGGTCTTTCTCCTTTCAAATAATAAATTACATTATTTTCACTTGGAATCATGATTTTTAGCACAAGAAATATAATTATAAAATAAATGAAGCTAGGTAAAAACCATATTGTGCTAAATTCAAATTGAAAACATCAGTATAGGGGCACCTGGGTGACTCAGTGGGTTAAGCCTCTGCCTTTGGCTCAGGTCATGATCTCAGGGTCCTGGGATCGAGTCCCCAATGGGGCTCTCTGCTCAGCAGGAAGCCTGCTTCCCCCTCCCTCTCTGCCTACTTGTGATCTCTCTGTCAGATAAATAAATAAAATCTTAAAAAAAAAAAAAGAAAAGAAAACATCAGTATAAACCCATGATGTATTTTTTTTCTTTTGAGAGTATACATCTCCTAGTTATGCCCATTGAAAAGACCTAAAAATAATGATCAATCTAAGCAATGTATCATCCTAGAGCCAAGATCTCTAAGTACTATTTCCTACTAAAAGGAGCCAGGAATCATTGAAAAATGACATATTCCAGATCTAAGGCAGGAAATTTTATATGCAAGATGAGCTTTGAATCAAATCAAAGAAACTATCAAGAACAGATTCAAGACAAAAAGACACAGCCAATTGATGAGTCTCCAATGGATCAATAAAGAGGAAATTTGAGTATCAAAATTAATTTTCATAATTAATAACAATTGATGTAAACATATAAAATTATGTAAAAATCATGAATTCATAATAATACTAAAAAAATTTAACCTAATTGGTCATCTTGAAGGATTGCTAGAGGGTCAATTTATTATGTTGAAAACCAAATAAAGAGAAAGAATTGGGAATGCCTGCATAAACTATATTTCATGGAAACCAATGGTTGAATAAAGTTCAACCATTAAATGCATAAAAAGCATAAATGCAAAAAAGTGACTCAATTATAATATCACTATTTTCTAAGCCCTGATGGAAAATGAACGTAAGCAATACTCACCAATGATCCCTAAAATGATTATGTAAAATGCTGATGGTGAACTTTATAATAGATAACTATTGACAGTCTTAGCATCACAAAAAAAGATATGTATTATATGCTGACATACTCAACAATGCTTATGAAATATTAGCCTCTTCCTCCCATCAAATCTGCTCAAGCTTCTGGATCTAAATAAAAGGGAACTACAAATAATAAGAATATCAAATTATAGGAAATACAGAGGAAGTAAGATATTAAATACTAGCAAAATCAGAATATTAAAAATTCTGTAGAACAAATAAACCCTTTTTTCCCCCAAAAAATAAGTGGCAACATAAAAATGAGAGCAGAGAGGTACCTGGGTGACTCAGTGGGTTAACATCTGCCTTCTGCTCAGGTCATGATCCCAGGAGCCTGGAATTAAGTCCTGGACTGGGCTTCTTGCTCAGTGGGAAGCTGCTTCTCCCTCTGCCTCTCCCCCCTCTCAAATAAATAAATAAAATCTTTAGAAAAAAATGAAAGCAGAAAACCTATCGATCAAATAAAACTGAAGAGCTATAGCAGCCAAATTCAATGGATGAGACTTGTTTATATTGTGACTCAGACAAAGAATCAATAAAATAAAACATTTATTGGATAATAGAAGAAAATGTGAACTCTGACTAAATATTTGATGATATTTAGGAATTATTAATTTTAGGGGGATGGGAATGGTTTACGGGTGTTTTATTATTATAGTTTTTGTGCTATTTTGGATTTTAGAAATTCTTAGATGGGTAGAAGAATGAAGTGCTGACTTAAATAACTTCAGAAACGAGCAGAGTCTGTGAGACTAGAAACAAAAGAAACTGCACAGGAGAACTATATTTTAATTGATGAAGTTATTTCCCATGGAGTCTGGGTTAACAATTTGGAAACCCCTATCTGTATATATGTATATGAATATAGATGGCTATATGTATATTCTGGAATTAAATAATTGTGTAAATGGATGACAGGTGATGGGAGCCAGGATTCTCACTGTTGGGGGAGAGGTTGTGAAGGGGAAAGGAAGAAAATGATCTTTGTGGTAATTAATTTAAGTTTGAGACATCAGTATGACAATGGTAATTAAATTTAATGTTCTGGATAGAATCCTAGAACAGGAAATAGGCATAAGGCAAACCCTAGGGAAATCTGAATAAACATTTTAGTTAATAAAAATGTATTAGTATTAATTCAGTACTTGTGACAAATATACCATACTAATGTCAAATATTACTAGTAAAGGAAACTGGGAATCAAGTATATGGAAATTACCTGCACTATCTTTGCAAATTTTGTGCAAACCTAAAATGCTTCCAAAATGAAAGATTTATTAAGAAAAAAACAAGGTGGGGGGGAAAACATCCTTAGAGAGTCATCCCAAAATAAGATATCCAGGATTTGCCTTAAAGTAATCTGACTGGGGGAGGAAGAGAGAGGGGGTGAAAGGAAGTAGGAAGAGGTATAGATAAAACTGGCCAAGAGTTGATAATTGATTAAACTGAGATTAGGAGTATGTGAAGGATCACTATATTTTTCTGAGGTAAACGTATTTTTTGCATTCCCTATAAGACGAACCAGTATTCAGCATTTATTCACATAATACTGGGACATAAATGAAGATTTATGATTTTTTTGGTGAAGAGTAGTCACGTGTTTCTCAATAAACATGTGGTATTCAGGGTCAGGAGCATACCCTCCTGCCCTGGGGCATTTGAGTCTAACACACTGAACTTCTCCACTTAGCAGATCACGGTCATGATGCTTTCAAACCATGCAGAGGGCTCCTGTCTCAAAAAAGATGGACATTCATTTAATCTGGAATTTGATGGATATTCCAGAAAGTCCAGTAGACACCAATTTGATTTTTAGTTCATAAGAAATTTTATATCATGAGTCTTAACCAAATTAACACACTCTAAACCATTTCCTGCAACAAATATATTTTATAAGTTTTACTTCAACTTTTACTGGTAAATCCACAGGAAAATATTATAAGGCAAGATAGTGATATTCCATAAATCTACCCTATGGAAAAAAATACTTCCATTTTTATGATCTCTGTCTAGACAGCTATAAGTTTCTCAGCTGCTGAACCTCCTTATCATTTTGATATAAAATACTTCTAAAGTAGCATTCTTATATGCGGCAAAATGACTCATTACTAGTGTGGATAGAGAAACTTGCTTCATAATTCAGGTAAGAATATATTCTAAACAAAACAATTTTTTTTAAATTCTAATTCTGTTTATTCCCTCATATTTACCATTTTTTAAAAATCATGACTTAAAAGAAATTTATTCCAGTTATTCAGTTAAATGTGTGTTTCCTCTATAGGGAATAATAAAATTAATAAAATTTAACACTGTAGCCTTCTGTTAAATGCTTTGGTGAAGTCTTATAAAATAATGCATAAATGACCTTTTAGGATGACATAACCAGCAGAATCTGAAGGCAGACTAATATAATGCTATTTTGCACAAAATGTACTTCACATGATTCTAGTTTAGTGGAGTGTTAATAGGTAGTATTTGCTGAGGTGGGGGAAAGTGCTGAGGTCAAATAAGTTTGGAAAACATTGTATTAAGCAAGTTCTTTACTATAGGACTTTTAATATGCTGGTGAAGATCATTAATCTTAGGAGAGGGAGATAGCCTACAGCATTTCTTAGATTGGTTTGACCACAGAACATTTTTTGTTTTTCTGAGTCACCTTACAGTAGTGCAATAATAATGGGAAGAGAAGAATGGCAAGCGGGGGAAGGGAGGTGGGCACATGTTCTGTTGGCATGGAAAGTTCAACCTGCATTGAAATTCTGATGCTGTTACACATAAATTGGATAATGTTACACATAAAGTGGCAAGTGGTCTTGCCACTTGTTAATCTTTAAAATAAAGATGAAAATATCTAATATGCCTGGTTTTCATAGGGATTAAGATTACTTTAGATGAGTTTTGTTTTAGGTTGTAACATAAAAGTCTGTAGCAGACCATAATTTTCAGTCTAACAAGTAGGGAAATTTAAAAACTAAACAGACAAGTAAATGGATGCAAAGAAGTCGAAAGGACTTAAATTCCAGATTGGGAAGGATCACTTCCTCTCTGGTAGCATTGGCTAAGCTTAGGCTAGGTAGGTGATTGAGTTTCGCCATGAGAAGAGGAACTCTTTTTCTGAGGGAAAAGTGAATCTAAACAGAGTCTAAAATACCCACATGAGCATGAGTGATATCCTAGAGTCTAGAGGAGCCCCCCACCAAAAATATATAAGCAGTACGCCCCACCAATCAGTCTTTACCTAAGTAGTTGATGAATGATGGGCAGTTTGTGAAGCTGCAACCCTAGGTTGAAAAGGTAAAGGGAGGAATCTCCATAGTCCCAATGTGATTAAATAAATTAAAATAATAAATTAAAGGAGATAGGGAAATAATAAATTAAAGGAGATAGGGAACAGGCTGTATTGAACACAGAACAGATCTCACTCTCAATACATTTGAAACCAGATGGGAACTACAGCAAACTAAAACTATAACTCATTCCCACCCCAACTCAATTCCTGACAAAAGTGAAGTGGCTAGTCCCTCAGCCTTGCTGACTGATACAGAAACAAGTGTGCCCTACCTCAAGAGAAATAACTCTCTGTCAGTATCTAAGATCTCTTTATACAATGTCCAGTAGAAAATTTTAAAAATTAAAAATAAAAAAGGACGTGCAGAGGAGCAGGAAAATGTGATTTGCAATCAAGAAAATAGTAGAAGCAAATCTGTGGATGTTTCAGAGGTTGAAATTAACTGACATATCAAAATAATATTATATAAATATACTAAATAAAATAGAGGAAAGGATGGACAAAATGGATAAAAACATAAAGAATTTAAGCAGAGAAATGGAATCTCTACAAAGTATCAAACGAACCTGTTAGAACTATATAGTATAGGAAATTATAATTTTATGGAATGAGTCAGTGAATCCCAAGACATCTCAAAATAAATTCTTCAAACTGAAGCATGGGTAGGAAAAGGAATGTTAAAAAAAAAAAAATACTGCCAAATAGTCTAACAAATGTGTGATTACAGTCCTGGAAGAAGAGGAGAGAAAGAATGGGGAAAATAAATATTTGAAGAGAGAGTTTCTCAAAGCTGATGAAAGACCACCACAGATACAAAAAGCTCAATGAATCCCAAATAGGTTAAAAACAAAGAAAAACTCCCAAGAACAGTATAGGTAACTGCTTCTATCTAAAGATAGAAGAAAGTTTTTAAAGTAGCCAGAGAAAAATGACACATCTTCAAAGGAGCAATTAATTATATGAATGGTGAAAGCCAAAGACAATGGAGTGACATCTTTTAAGTGCTGGAAAAAAGTAAAAGAAAACTGCCAACTTAGAATTCTTTACCCAGTAAAAATATCTTACAGAAGTGAATGTGAAATAAAGACATTTTCAAACAAACCTAAAGTGAGGAAATTTTTCACCAGCATATCTACAATATAAAAAAAAAAAAAAATGCTAAAAGAAGCTCTTCAGCATGAAAGGAAATTATCCCAAATGGAAATATGGAATTGTTTTAAGAAAGAGCAAAGAGCTCCAGATATGGATAAGTGTAAAAGACTAATTCTTTTAAAACTTTTTAGGCTAGTGACTAAAGTAACAAAATAATAAAAACAACAACATGTGGTGAAGTTTTAATATAGATAGACATAAAACATAAAGTGAAGAGAGCAAAAAAAAAAAAAAAAAAAAAAAGACCATTTTAAATAAGGGAAAAGTTAGAGATTTTTTTTACATTGTTCATTAAATGGTAAAACAGTCCTCAAAGATGATAGTAAATTAAGGATTCATATTATAATCTCTAGAACAATGATTTCCAAAATATAGTCTCCAGACCAGTTATATCCACATCACCTAGAAACTTGTTAGAAGTGCAGTCTTTCTTATCACAGATCTACATTTCAGAAATTCTTGCTGTTGAGCCCAGCAATCAGTGTTTTAAAAAGGATTCCAGATATTTCTAATGCAAACTGAAGCTTGAGCACCTCTATGCTAGACTTGGAAAGAGAGCTGAGAGAGAAATCTTCCCAATGGTAAATCTGTAAGCAGTATAATTGGTCATTCACTTGGGTGGAAGGAGAAGTGACCCAAGGTGAGAATATATATAAATTCCTAGGCAGTGACCAGTAACTTGGTTATCTGGTTAGAAAACTGGAAGGAAAAAACTGGAAGATCAGAGACAAGGAGGCCTGTGAAGAGACATAAAGATGACAGGATGAAGGGTGAGGCTTGTGTATTGCATTTGGATACTGACTAGAAAGTATCTACCATGGAAAAAAAGCCCTTAACACAAGGAAACAAATGACTAGCCACTCAACCTTATAGCCAGTCTTGTCATTAGTCACCCAGAGAAGGTCTGATGGACACATGAACAGAGTGGACGTGGTTGGAGAAACAGAAGCTATGTATGAGCCTGAGAGCATAGACCCTGCTTTCCAATGCCAGATAGCTTCTGCTGACTTTGAATATCTAACTTGTCAGCAACAGAGACCAACACAGAACTCCCAAAATGGCATCATTCCTTGGAGAAATCAACCAGCCACTTAGTAGCAAGCTGGCTACAGGGATCCTCTCCATCTTGAAAAGGCCAGCCATTCACCTTCACAGGGATAGATACATAATTTCAGATATATGTTTGCCTTGCCTGCCTACAGAGCCTCCATAAGCACCACATTCAAGAGTTTGTGGAGCGCCTCAACCTTGGGCCTGAAAATCCACACAAGGCATCCAAACTGGGATACCTACTACACCATGAAGGCAATGTAGAAGGGAGCCTGTAATTGTGGGAACCACAGATCATTTCACATATTGTATCATCCAGAGGTAGTAGGCTTCATAGAATCCTGGAATGGCCTGCTCTTAGGTAACAAAAGATCTTTTCTCATGTTTATTCATTCAAATAGTTTATTTTGCCTTGAGAATGTGAGAAGCAGAGAGTACTGATATGCAGAGAAAACAGAATGAAGTAATGATCAAGAGAGGAGCAATCACAGAAGACTCAGTGTGTCCCAACAAATCTCTAGTTTCCAGACTTCATGTTAGCCACAACCCATAAGCCATCTCTGTTTCCTGACAATAAATTCCCCCACACCCCGTCTGCTTTTTCTGCCCAAGCATGACTGATTTCATTAACATTATTTGCAAGTAAAGGATATTATCTAACACAATAAATTCCAAAAAGGCAAACTTTTCTCTTACATAAAAAGTATCCAATAAATAATATAGCTATCCCCAAATGGAAAGAACGTCTCTTATCATTTTTAGCCCATCAGTATATAAGAGATTTCATCTATTATAACAAATGGGCCCTTTCCCACTCCAAGCTCCTCTGACAAACATCAGGAAAATGTGATTTGGAAAATAGAATTGTTTAATGATTTAGGAAATAAAAAATAATGAGTCCCCAAGTGCTCAATAACATTCCAAAAGAGGATTACAAGAATGTATAATATTATGGGGGGGGGGCGGCAGGAGGCCCATTCTAGATTTAGAATTTTTGTAATGATTTATCTTTTATTAAATTAACGCACCCCACAAAAGTCTAGAAGTTAAGTATCTGGGGTATGAACAAAATAGCAAGTAAAGTAGCCTTTGAATGTACATTATTTCTTAGTGGCCAAAATGAAGATTGAAAAAGGTCTCAATAAATTTAGGCAGGATTCTCTGTTTTGCTTTCCCTTGATAGCACTGCCAACAATGCCCTCTAGTGGTAAATTAAGTAGCCACTGAAGGATGGGAAAAAACGAAACATAATTAAGCAGGCCTGTTAAACTCATTGCTAAGATTTTCATGAAAATATGAACTTTTACACTTCCAGTTGGTAACTGAATGTTATATTTGGCAAAAAAATGAAGCCTTACGAAGTATCACAGCGTATACCTTAAAGCCCAAGTGTTTCAGAGCCAATTTTCCCCTGTGGTTTCCTGAACATATGCCAAGCAGCACAGGAAAATAGCCATCTGTAATGTCTTACGGGGGCACTTCTGGGTCACAGCTTCTACTGAGTACCTTAAAAGAAAGTAAAACGTATTTTTATTGAGGATGAAATCAATCTCCCAAATACTTCTGCTTTTAAACCCAATTACCTTCAAGAATTATAGCTTCAGACAACAACAATGACTCGTTACTACTTTCAAGATTGTATCTGAATTTTGAACTCATCAACCAGACAAAGCTCCTTTGCTTAAAAAATCAAACTACAGCTCTCAACCGCTGGGGCAAGCCAGTCAAAATAACAGTTCCAGGAATGAAATTTCTCCAACCTGGCTCGGCAAAGAGCTTCCCAAAGGAACTTCCACCGAAGGAAAAGAAGAAGACAAAGTATACCGCTCACTCCTCTCTAATTCAAACCAGCCAATTGTTGGCTCTAGTCTCTGGCTCAAGACTTCTTTTTCTATGCATATTGTTATGCTTTCTCTCCCCTCCAAGCCTCTTTCCCTCCGACTTTCTACCCATCCTACATTCCCTTCAGCAACTGATTCTGCGTGCGATTTTGAGAGACACTTAGGCCCTTTCGTGATAACTATATTTGCATGAGAATATTTGCTCCGAGTGACTTTGACTAAGGCATTAACCTACTACTCTGTTCTAGGATTTCATCTATTTAAATAGAAACACATCCACAGATAGCTATGCTGTGAGTAGACAAGGGCCATTAATATTAATATTATTTCCCTTAGAAAGACTGAGATGACCACATTCTGCGAATACTAAACATTTCCTGTTTTTGCATTGCCAACACGTAATCCAAACAGGAAGTAACATGTCTTTGAGGAACTCATCCCTCATCAACCTTAGACAAAATGTCATGAGGCAATCTGAAAATAGCATTTTCTCCATTATCATTTCTGGTGTACCAGAAATACTTTTGCTTTTGGAGCCAGATAATAGCTTAGGTGTAAATCCCACCTTTGCCACTGACTTGGTTGTGTTGTTCAGCAAGTCATTTTTAGGCAAACCAGTTAAGAAGTTTTGTGGGGACTCACAGAATAATTAGCTGACAATTTTACCTACACTTAGCACTATGCCAAATGAAAAAACAATGTTTAAATCCCAAGAGGGGAGCATATAGCACTTGTGTTTCTCAAAGTATGCCCTCTAGAATGATCTCTAACTTATTTGACCACGTATTCTTTTTATCACAGAGCATTTCAGAAAACCAGGATATATTAAAACAAAACAAAGCAAACAAACAAAAAAAAAAAACCTCTTTAGGATATGGTAGGCTAGGGTATTGTCTGGAATTTTTTCAAATTCAAATTGCATTCTTTAAATTTCCTCGGTTGTGCTAGCTGCATTTCAAATGCTCAGTAGCCACATGTGGCAATGGCTACCATATTGAACAGTGCAGAACTGATCATTGCATTATTGCAAAGAGTTCTACTGGACAACACTAATCTAGAGTTTTCCTTATAATCTCATAATCATTATCAAACTCCAGCCCTTAAAAATCCTCACAAAAAATAGTTACTTCACAATAGAGAAAACTGTTAAGCAACATCTTAACCAAGTGACCAAAGATAACAATCCTCTAATGTTACAAAATAGACATCATGTACCTCCTGTCATGTTCATTAAAAACAAACAAAAAAAAAAAAACAAAAAGACTCGTGTATGGCATTTCTGCCCATAAGAGCTAACTTTAATCTAAACAATAGGAAAATCAAACACACAAATTTAAGGATATCACACAAAATAACTGCTCTATACTCTTTCAAACATCAAGGTCATAAATGACAAAGAAAGGCAAAAGAAGTGTACCAGATTAAAAGAGAATAAAGAGACAAGACAACTAAATTCAATACATGATCCTTAAATAAATCCTTGATTAGGGAAAAGAATGACTATAAAGGAAATTATTGGGGCAACTGATGAAATTTGAATATTGACTATGGGTTAGATAATAGTATTATAAGAATGCTAAGTTTCTTGATTTTGATTATAGCATCATCTTGAGAGAAAGTCCATCTTAAGAAATACTACATTAAAATATTTAAAAGCAAAGAAACACTCTCTACGTTCCAAAGAAGATGGAGAAAGCATACCTCACACTGTCTCTCCTACTGAATGCAACTTAAAACCCTTGGAGACCATGTATAGAGCAGCTACCTGAGGACTTTGAAAAGGAAACTGTAGCAAGTTTATTGGGGAAGACAAATAGGTCTCTGAGAACCGCTAAACTGGGAGTCAGTTTCCCTTTTCTTTAAATTTACTTTATCCCAGTCTGGACTCAAGGGCAACCTGAGATCCAGAAACATGTAACAGGTGCCTACAGAAAGTGTTCTGAGAGAAGCCTTCTCTTTCTGTCTGAGGAGCAAGAAATGGCCTATTATGGGTCAGAAAAATTGGGAGAAATCCTTTGAGTTGGTTTGTTTGTTTTGGTTTTTTTCCCCTCTCTCTTGTCCCGGGTTTGGCACAGAAGTAACAAGAGCTGAGCAAATAACCTAAAACTCAGAAGAAAAGGAACCCTTCTCCCTGGCCGGATGAACTCTAGATCCAAAAGTCTGAGAGAAATCCCTGGTGCTCTTTTCTCTCTGACCTTCTTGCTACTTGTTCCCAGTACCAGACACA
This sequence comes from Mustela putorius furo, assembly GCF_011764305.1. Classification (NCBI taxonomy): domain Eukaryota; kingdom Metazoa; phylum Chordata; class Mammalia; order Carnivora; family Mustelidae; genus Mustela; species Mustela putorius. The sequence goes on along the minus strand of NW_025422368.1, from coordinate 21,999,869 downwards.
GTTGCAGAAAGTGCACAACCAGGGAAACTCAAGTTGCAGCTGGCAGTCAAAAGACCAGAAAGGGGGTGCCTAGGAGCAGGAAAGATTCTCATGAAGAGAAGGAAGTTCAAGAACGTGATCACAAAACTATATATGAACTCCTGTATCCATCTCTGAGCTGCACATGCACGGATCCAACCCTAATCAGCTTTCAGAAGGCACTGAGAACTGATCCGCAGGGTGGACTGCCACCTGAGTCTCACGCTGCCCTCTGAGTGTGATCAGGCGTGGGACAGACCCAAGCAGCAGAGCAAACGCTTTTAACGTGGAACTGACTTTGGAATCACAGCAACAGAAGGCAGAATAGAGAACTGCAACCAGACCTAAACTGCTTGATTGCCTACTAAAACAAATGAATAAACAAACATTCTCCATAGGATTTAAACAAGACCTAGTGTCTATAGCATAATATTCAAAATGTCCTGGATCAAATCCCAAACCATTCAACATGTAAAGAATCAGAAAAATCTTGACATTTCTCAAGAGAAAAGATAGTAATCAATAGCCATAAATACAGATGTTGAAATTAGACTCTTAAATAGCTGTTAAAATCATTTATAATTAACAAATGCAGCTTATATTATCCTCTTACTGTTTACCATAGTTCTCCTTCAAATCACTACTCAAAGCACTAACATTCAATGATCTTTTATTAATTGATAAACATATTCTTGCTACTTTTACTTAAAATCTTTTACTACTTACTGTGGCACCTGGGTGTCTCAGTTGCTTAAACAGCCAACTCTTGATTTCAGCTCAGGTCATGATCTCAGGGTTGTAAGCCTATGCTGGGCTGCGTGCTCAGCGTGAAGTCTGCTTGTCCCTCTCCGTGACCCTCCCCCCAGCTCACATGTGTGCACTCTCTCTCTCCCTCAAATAAATTTTTTAAAAAAATTATCACTTACTAGTTATGTATCTTTTCATGTCTCCTCACCTTTCTTTTCTATGTATGTTATCCAAATACACGTTCTTATTTCATTTTGTCTAAACAATTGAAATAGCCTTAGCTCTTTTCTTATCTCATCTTTCCACACTTCTATTCATCCTACACACAGTGGCTTCCTGAAACACAGATTAGATCATATTTATTGATTCCCTATGAACCGGAGTTTATGCTAACCATGGGAGACAGATGTTATAGGAGTTCAGTATCTACCTTCATAAATTCAGGTCCAAAGGAAAAGACCAACATGTAAACATATGATTATAATACACTGAAAAACTCCTACCACAGTTTTCTTATCTATAAAATAGAAACAATAATTGTACATACTTCCTAGAGTATGGAGAAGATTAAATGAATTGTAGGTATAGCATGTAGTCTAGCACATGGTAATCATACAATAAACACTAGTTATTAATATAATTAACTGCCAAGTGCCAAGTACAGTGTTATAAGGTATGATTATTCTAATTTTCAAGAGTAGTGAATTCAAGTGAATTGAATCAATTTTTCAAGCCACCCAATGAGTCAAGGAATCTTGAACAAAGCCAAAACTCTGAAGTCTATTTACCCAGATCTCTCACAAGGGATTATGATTTTCCAAATAAAATAAACTATGTCCTCTCAATTTTATCATCCATTTCCAACATGCTTTTGAAGAGGTTTCCAAGATGAATTTCAGGGGAAGATGATTCCCATTTTCTTCTCAATCATATAGTTTACACAGAGGAGCACAATGACATAATCTCCACATTCTATTTTACTATACTATGCCTTATAATTCCTGCCAGTGCTCACATCTCAGACACTTTTTTCTCTTCCAATAGTCATACATATTTATTGGCATAAAATGAAATCTCTTCTTCAACAAAATGAATTATGAATATTATATGTAAAAAATAATAGCTATAATGAAAGGGCAGACAGGAAAATAAGGCCCAAAACTCCTAACACCCTGAGGATTTGAAAAATAAAATGACATTATACTTTTCTGAATCCCAAGCATAATCTCTGAAGTGTCCCAAAGAAAGCCTGGAGGATATGGATAAGAATCAAAAACTATCATCCATTTCCAAACATGCCCAGAAAAATATGTTCTCTCCAAGCTGCCAAGACAAATGCGAAACAGAGGTTTTATTTATTTATTTTTTTTAATCTCACATTATGGCTTTTCAGATGTGTCCCAGAATAATTTTAAAAATAGGCTGCCCTTATAAGCCAGAATGTATAAGATTCTTGCCATGCAGGAGGGGTTGAAAACAGCAAAATGCAAAAACCTGGGTCCTGAAATGAGCACCGCACATAACCAGCTGCAGACTTCTGCACAAGGTCCTGAATCCTTTTGGACTTTGGTTTGCAAAGCTATTAAAGATACCATTGTGAGAGGTTCAGTTCACCAAAAGTCAGCCAGATAGACACTAAATACTGAGGGAAGGTTCTAGATTTAAAAAAATACTTCTATTACTTAAATTTAAATTGAAATACCATACCTGAGGGATATTTACCCTCTTCATGGCTTTTAGACCTACTGTTTGAGGACACATTTGATTGGTTGTGAGAAACAAAAACCCACTCAATGGGGAAAAGGAGATAAATCTTCTTTACAGAAGAATTTCCAAATAGTATCTGTAGATATTCTCTCATCCGGGAGGTAGAACTTAAATCCTTTCAACCTTGAAGGTGGATATGTGGTTAATTTCATATGTCACCTTGACTGAGTCACAGAGTACCCAGATATTTGGCCAAAGATTATTCTCAGAGTTTGTATGAAGGTGTTTTGGGATGCGATTAACATTTAAATCAGTAGACTGAGTGGAGCAGATTGCTCTCTCTAAGGTAGGTGTGCCTCATCCAAACAACTGAAAGCTTGAATAGAACAAAGCTGACCTTCCTTTGAGTAAGCAAAAAGACAGTCAACATCGTTAATCATTAGGAAAATGAAAATCAAAATCACAATGAGATTTCATTTCACATGCACTCAGATGGCTATAATAAAAATTGTAAATAACAAGAGTTGGAGAGGATGTAGATGAATTAAAATCCTTATATATCATTAGTGGGACTGTAAAATAGTGCAGACACTGCAAAAAATAGTTTGGTGGTTCGCCAAAAAGCTAAATATAGAATTATTATATAACCCAGCAATTCCACCCTTAAGTATGTACCCAGAAGACTTAAAACATATATTCAAACAAAAACTTGTACATGAATGTTCATAGAAACATTATTTGTAATATTCGAAAAGAGGATACAATCAAAATGCCACTAACTGGTGAATGGCAAACAAAATGATGTACAGCTAATGAGTGGCGGCAGTGGCTAGAGGAAAAGTGGCATGGAAAATGGCTGCTGATCGGTATGGGGACTCGACTCATGGAGTCCTGAAATATTCTGGAATTAGATTATGCAGATGGTTGCATAATTTTGTGAATATACTAAAAGCTACCAATTCGTATACTTCAAAAGAGTAAATTTTATGGCATGGGAATATATTTCAATTTCCAAAAATCATAGGACAGAAGGAAGGTTCATAATGATGTTCTAAGAGCAACCTTGCAAGAAAGAAAGAAAGAAAGACAACTAAAACCATAGTAAAAGGAAATAAATGAGGAAAAATTAAACGAATGAAATAGAATAAACAGTAGGTAAAGGCAAATAAATATAGACCATAAATTGGGAAAGATGGTTTTTTGACAAGAAAAATGAAACTTACAAATCTCCTACTAGGTTGATTGAGATAGAAATAGACAACACAGACATATGACAGACAACACAGAAATTAGCTGTATCAGAGGGATGTGGGAGGCGGGGGGCGCGGTGCTCAGTCAGTTTAAGCATTTGCCTTCAGTTAGGGGCATGATCCCAGGATTCTGGGATTAAGACCCAAATCAGGCTCCTTGCTCAGTGGGTAGCCTGCTTCTTCCTCTGCCTGTCTCTCCTACTGTTGGTGCTCTCTCTGACGGAATAAATAAATAAAACCTTAAAAATAAATACATAAATAAGAGAAAGTAACTGTATCAGAAATAAAACAGGAAACTCACTACATATCCTATAGACCTTAAAAAAGTAATAAAGGAAAAATTATACAAAACTTTTGGCAACAAATAACTTATATAAAATGGGCAAATTCCTTGAAAAACTCCTATTACCAAAACTGATTCAAAAAGAAACAAAAACTGTGAGTAGACATAACTCTATTAAATATTTACAGCAGTATTAAAAATATGAAATACTTGGGAATCAATAGAAAAAAGATTGGCACTGATTAGAAACTGACACTGATAAGAAAACCATAAAATATTTCTTGAAAATTTAAATAAGACCTACTTAAATTGAAAGACATATCATGTTCATGAATTGGAAGACACAATATTGTTGATGTGTCAAATCTCTCCAAATTGATTTGCAAATGTAATGCAATGCCAGTCAAAATCTTAGCTGATGTATATGGAAATGCAAAAGAACCTAGGCTAAGACAACTTTGAAAACAACAAAGTTGGAGTGTTCATGCTGCATGAATCTAAGACATACTATAAAGCTAGAATAATCAAGACACTGTGGTGTTGGCATAAGGAAGACACATAGACTACTGGGGCACCTGGGTAACTCAGTCAGTTAAGCATCCGACTCTTGGTTTCAGCTCAGGTCATGATCTCAGGGACTTGGGATTGAGCCACATGTCAAGCCTTGTATTGGGCTCCATGGTTAGTATGCGGTCTGCTTAAGATTTCTACCTCTTGCCTTCCCTACCCAGCACCCTTCACTCTCTTAAAAAAAAAAATATGTAGATAGATAGATAGATAGATAGATAAATAAAAAAAAAAAAAACAGAAAGAAAGTCTAGAAATTGACCTCTACATATATAGTTAATTTTTAAGTTAGTTTCCAAAGTAATTGTGCGTGGAAAGGCTAATCCCTAACAAATGACAATGAAACAGTTAGATATCCACATGGGACAAATATAAACCCCAACTCTTACTTTATACCATATGTTAAAATGAACTCAAAATGAATCATAGACCCACAGATAAAAACAAAGATTACATGAGTATAAGAAGAAAAGTAGGAGAATATCATTTGACTTTGGTTTAAACAGATGTTTCTTAAGTATGACACAAAAAAGCATGAAAAAAATTTTAAAATTGGTAAGTTGGACTTCATCAAAATTAGAAACCTTGTTATTTAAAATATACTAAGAAATTAAATAGGCAAACCACAAACCCGGAGAAGTGTTTGTAAAACATATATCTCACAGAAAACATACTCAGGATGTGTAAAGAACTACTATAACTCAATAATAAGACAATCCAAGTCAAAACACTGGCAATATCACTACTTACCTATTAAACCAACTAAAAAAAATTTTTTTCTTCAAGATTTTATTTATTTATTTGAGAGAGAATGAGTGAGAGAGAGCATGAGAGAGGAGAAAGTCAGAGGAGCTGGGAGTCCGATGCAGGACTCGATCCTAGAAGTCCGGGATCATGACCTGAGTCAAAGGCAGTCACTCAACCAACTGAGCCAGCCAGGCACCCCTAAAAAATTTTTTTTAAAAGTAACAATATCAAATGCTGGCAAAGATGCAGAGAAACTGCATTTCTTATACATTACTATTAGGACTGTAAAATGGTAGATCCATTCTGGAGAAGTTTGGTAGTTTCTTATGAAATTAGACATGTACTTACCATGCAACCGAGCAATTGCACCCTAGGGCATTTATACAAAAGAAAACCTATGTTTACATAAAAACTTGCACATGAATGTTCATAGCAGCTTTATAAGAAGCCAGACACTGGAACAACCCAAGTGTCTTTTCAATGAGTGAATGTTAAAACAGTGGTACATCCATCATTCTAAGTGATACTCCAGAGCAGTAAACTAGAACCGCCATTGATAGGCACGACTTGAGGGAATCTGAGGTGAATTTTTTTTTTGGAAGATTTTTATTTATTTATTTGACAGACAGAGATCACAAGTAGGCAGAGGCAGGCAGAGAGACAGAGGAAGGGAAGCAGGCTCCCCGCTGAGCAGAAAGCCCAATGTGGGGCTTGATCCCAGGACCCTGGGATCATGACCTGAGCTGAAGACAGAGGCTTTAACCCACTGAGCCACCCAGGCGCCCCTCTGAGGTGAATTATGCTGAGTGAAAAAGCCCCTCTCAAAAGGTTGCATGCTGTAGGATTCTACTTATGTAATATTCTCAGAATGATAACAGTAGGAAGCTAGAGAATAGACTCGTTGCTGGATGACAGGGACAAAAAATGGAATGGTGGATAAAGACAAAGTGCATGAGGGAGTTCTTTCATAGTGACAGAACAGTTCTGTACCTTGATTGAGGTGGTGATTACAGGAATCCCTGCATGGGGTAAGAGCACATGGAACTTCACACTCATGCCTACACACACATCCACACACACCTTTAAAAAAAGCAGGTTTTATGAAAAGCCAAACTGAATAAAGTCTGTTAACAGTAATACCAATGTGAACGTCCAGGTTTGGGTCTGTCCTGCAGCTTCATAAGACGTCGCCACTACAAGGCTGGGTGAGGGGTACATAGGACTCACACTACTTTTGCGACTTCCTGAAAGTCTACAATTATTTCAAAATAAAAAAGGTGTTTTTTAACAAGAAAAGGATCTGCACACCTCTCCAAAGAATACATATAAATAGCAAATAAGCACCTCACAAAATGCTCAACATCATCGTTAGTTATCCAGAAAATGCAAATTTAGGAAAATGCAAATTTAACCGCAATAAGAGATAACCACCACAAAGGCACTGGGGTAGCTAAAATTAGAAAGAATAACAATACCAAGTATTGACAAGAATGTGGAAGTAACTTGATCTCTCACACACTGGGGAAGTATAACACCAGTTACACATAATTTGGAGTTATACTTTTACTCTTTATACTTACTCTTCTTAAACGTTATATATACAGTTTGTCAATTTCTTACAAAGAGAGGAAAACAAAGGTAACCCAGCAATCTAACTCATAGGCATTTACTCAAGAAAAATTAAAACAGCAGCAACCTCCTTGACCTCAGTTTCAGTAACTTTTTACTAAGCACGTCTCTGTAGGCAAGGGAGGCAAGGGAAACAAAAGCAAAAATAAACTGTTGGGACCTCATCAAGATAAGGAGCCTCTGCACGGTGAAGGAAACAATCCATGAAACTAAAAGGCAACCAATGGAATAGGAGAAGATATTTGCAAATGACATATCGGATTAAAAAACAAAAAATGATGGAGTGGCTGTTAATCTTTTCCTTGAGGATCTGACCTGGTCCTTATAGATAGTAGTCCCAGAGAGACAGGGATTACCTCTTTCCTGAGAGTTTGAGCAGAAGTCCTGGAGACAAGGACTTGATTAGTCCCACTTGAGTCATGTGCCCATCCCTGAACCAAACAGTGAGGCCAGAAGAACAGGGAACTCTGATTACTTTTATTTTAAATGGATTATGTGCCCATTCCTGTGATGAGGGATGAGGGTGAGTCAACTCTACTCAAATCGCATGGAAAGAGATCCCCACAAGCAGAGAAGTTCTGTTACAGGAAGCGGTGGGAAAGGCATAGTGTGTTAGATGAACAAAAATTCTAACTATACGAGTTCACTTCCAGTCTCCTCATAGCAGTCAGCCATTTTACTTTAAGTAATCTCTACATCCAACATAGGGCTCAACCTCATGACCCTGAGAGAAAGAATCGGATGCTCTACCAACTGAACCAGCCAGATGCCCCTATTTTATTTTTTTTTAAGTTAAATCTAAATCTCTGGCTTCAGATCTTTCTACAGCTTTCTATTACACTAAGAACAAAATTTAAAATCTTCCACAAGGCTGAAATGCCTTTATGCTCTAAGTCTACCTCACTAGAGTAAATTTTATGTCACTCTCTCTTCAATCTTTTTTTCCAAAAACCCTAGCTGTTGTTGTTGTTGTTGTTCTTTGGGTTTGGTTTGTTTGTTAACGCATCATGCTTCCTCACAATTCAGGTCCTTTCCACTGGCCTTTGATTCCCCTGGACACAACCATAGTATCTCCATCAAAGAACATCTAGTCATTTTTAGAGCTCAGCTCAGATGTTCCTTCCTTAATGAAGTTTTCCTGACTCCCCAGATCAGGACAAATTTCCCCAGTTAAACTCACTCATGGCACCTGCGCATCTCCTTTATAGCATGTGTCTCAACTGTAATTGCACAGTCATTAAGATAATTATTGCCTACTCTCTAATCTCTTCTGTTAGAATATAAACTCGATCAGAGCTGACACTTACCAAATCATTCGCCACTATAGTCCTAGCACCTAACCCGGTGTCTAGAAGAAAGAAAACACTCCGTTTTCTCCTCAGTAAATGAATAAATTTTGTGAGGAACCAGAGGAAGCTAATAAATTTGGTTTTAGACAGACTGAATCTGAAATCATGACAAGGCAAGAAGTTAGAAAATTTATAATAGATAATTAGAAGTAAAAAAAATTCCATGGTGAATAAGAGCCCAATATTCCATGGGAATAATGTCTTTCCAAAAAAAGAACAAATATCAAAATATCAAAAATGTATGTTGCTTCCCCAAGTGAATATTTATTGTGAATGGATGAATCTGGGAATACAAAAGTGCTGGTCCAGTCTAGAAGTATTTACTGTCTACATGACTAGAACTTCGCTTACAAGTTCATCCGAAACTAGAGTGCCAACCACAGCAGAAAAGGAAGGAAAAATATTGCATACAGAAATCTGAGGTAAGTTTAGTTTTATTTACACAAGCCATTCACCTTAGAGACTGAAGTCAGATTTAGAGATTCAAACAACCCCTGTAGTAATGAGTACATTTTCTACCATCTTTTCCCTTGGTAAACAGCTTTTAGAGACACACTAACAGCACAGAATATCTTTCTGAGAAGAGCCCAATGTTCTGTGTCTTTTTAAACATCCTCTTCTCCAGACCCACTCTCTGCTAAACACAAAGGTTTTACTTGTTTGAGGTTATTCTGAGCCTGAAGAGCACTTCTCAAAAGGGTAGTCTAAAGGGTGTTTCTGTATTTTCCTTCCTGAGGTGTGTGCAAAGAGAAGGAAAAAAAAAAAAAAAACCTGCCATAGCTATACTCCCATTCAAAACAGTCCAAGAATCTTTTTTCTTAATATTTAACAGTGAGTAGCTAGAGTCCTAGAACAGGGCTTTAATAATGAAAAATGGGACTGATGTTTTCAAAAAACCAATTTTGGTTATAAAATACAGATATTTGGCTAATTTTTTTAAATATTAAATGTCTAAACCTAAAGGAAAAAATGATGGTGAGGAGAAAAAAAGCACAAGAGAAAGGAAACAGCTGCGCTTTAATTTTACTCCAAAGTTCAACGAAACCCTTACTAAATTTATAGTTTATGTTGTCAGCAGTCAATGAAAAAAACTTAAGGAAAGAGAAGCAGATGAGAAACTCTTAGAAGAGAGGGCTTGTACTGAGAGGGAAGGAAGGGAAAGATGTGAGGATTTCTTTGAAGCTGAGTTTGGACTACAACGTCTTTTTGTAGCTTATCCTCCAAGAATTTTCTCCATACGCAAGCCACATGTGTTGCCTACTACATATCCAAAGAGTGGCAGGGGAATAAAGATTTAACATGAGCTGAGAAATAGGTGAGTTTCTCAGCCACTTCTCCACTCACATGTTGAACTCTCCTCTTCTCCTTTCTGCTGAACCGAGACAGTGGGGAGCTCACAAGTGCCTAGAGGTTGGGCAACCACCTTAAGTACATTGTATCATGTATGGCCTAAACTTTCAGCAATGGAGGTAAGGCAGGAAGTACCATGCTAATCAAGCTAGCCTAGGACTAGAGGTTCTGTCCATCTCGTTTTTAAATGTACCTAGTGGTCCTTCATTTTTCCAAACCCTCCCTTTTTCTGCTTATTAATGCTTAAAATCCCAGACTTAAAAAGTAAATCGTATGAAGGAAAAGGCACATTTGGTTACATCATTAACAATGTGTATATCATTGACACTAGAGTCTGTTCAGAAAACAAGTTTTGACATGTCTGTAAGGATAGGGAAGGAAGCAGTGAGGAAGGAAGACTTGTGAAGGGCCAAGAAAAAGGGCATAGAAGATCGGGCTAGGAGAAGGAGTCCAAGAGCTGGGCACTACCAAGGTGTGGCTATTCTCTAAGATGTCAATGTGATGGATAAGCAATAACGTCCCATTCACACATAATTAAAATATCCAGGTGGTAAACTAATTGCTATATAAAGAAGAGGCTTCCTATGGAACCTGTAATTACAGACTTGACAAACAAAAAGATGAAATTTCTTCTGGTTTCACCCATTACAATAATGCTGACAGGGTTACATACATACGGCTATGGCTGAATTATGTGCCCCTGAACTTCATATGTTGAAGCCCTAACCCCCATTGTGATAGTTTTTGGAAATGGAACCTTTGGGAGGCAATTAGGGTTAGATGAGGTCGTGAGGGTAAGGTCTGAATCTGCTAGGATTATTATTCTTTAAGGAGAGATACCAGGGAGCTTGCTGCCTCTCTTTCTACCACATGAGGACACAGCACAAAAACAGCCCATCTGAAAGTCAGGAAGAGGACCCTCTCCAGGAACCAAACTGGCTGGCACCTTGACATTGGATTTCCCAGTCTCCAGGACTGGGAAAATTAGATTTCTGTGGCTTACATCTCCCATTCTATGGTATTTTGTTATGGCAGCCCAAGCTGACTAAGATAGATTTTGGTACCAAGAGTGGGATGCTACTGTCACACCTAAAAATGAGGAAGCAGCTTTGGAACTGCATAACAGGTAGAGGCTGGAAGAGTTTTGAAGCACATGCTAAAGCTAGAGACATTGAAGGCAATTCTGGTGGCAGCTCAGAAAGACAAGAGGAGAGCGAGAGAGAAAGCTTCCATATTCTTAGAGAATACATAAATACTGGTCAACAGAATGTTGATATACATTAAAGGCCATTCTGGTAAGGTCTTAGATGGAATGAGGAACAGCTTCCTTATTGAGGAGCTACAGGAAAAGAGACCTTTGTTACAATGGGGCAAAAAATTTGCCTGAATTGTGTTTTATGTTTTGTAGGACAAAGAATTTATAAGCCATGAAACTGGCTATTTAGCCAACGAGGTTTCTAAACAGTGTTGAAGGAGCAACTTGGTTCTCCTGACTGCTTATAGTAAAATGCAAAAAGAAGGAGATGAATTGAAGAAGGAATCTAGGGCTTTAGAAAATTCAGTCTATCCATATTGCAAAAAAAGAGAGCAGTTGTTCTGAACAGAATCTAAGGGTATGGCTGAACAACCATTAGATAAAAAGATCATGGGTGTGACTCATGGATTTAATCAGCCATCTCAGCAGAAACCAGGAATCGAAATGGGATTTTTACTGGCAAAAACATTGGCAGCAGAATGCGAACAGAAAAAAACAAAACAGAATGAGGGAAGGTTGTCAGACTTCCTAGATCCTATAGAACCAGACCATAGAGCTATTCCACTAAGAATGTGCACTGGTCTTCAAGAAAAGGGAAGAACGGCCCCAAAGGCAATTCAAAGATCATCAGGGTTACTTATTCTATTCCCAAAGACTGAGGCCACCACTTTGGTCAGGAGGCCACATGGCCTCTGCCAGAAGTCTTAGGAGTGTGACTATCCTGCAGAGCCATGGGCTTGGAGCCTTGAAAGCCAGCCTTGCCCAGTAGAGCTTTAGGGATGGGACCACCATGTCCGTGGGTCCAAAATGAAGGACCCTGCCCCTGTGGGTCTGGACTTTCCAGCCTCTAGAACTGTGAAAATTAGAATTCTATTGTTTAAGTACCCAGCCTATGATATTTTTGTTATGTCAGCATGATAAGACTAATATACATATTAATATGTATTATATAATATACTATGATTCATAAATTACCTCCATCCTACAGAAATAATAAGAATGTGTGTAAGAATATTCATTGCAGCAGTTTATAATAGAAACAAAAAAAAAGGAACAACATTGTATTAGTTTCCTAGAGCTGCTATAACAAGGAACCACATGCTTACCTTAAAGAACAGAAATGTATTATCTCACAGTTCTGGAAGCTAGAAGTCTGATATCAAGGTATGATCAGGACCCTGCTTTCCTCTGAAACATGTAAGGGAATCCTTTGACTCTCCCTAACTTCTGGTGGCCTGCTGGCCATCACTAGCATTCCTTGGTTTGTTCATACAGTATTCTAACCCTCCCTCTTCACATGGTGTTCTCCCTGTGTTTCATATCATCTTCCCTCTGTACATGTGTCTCTGTGTCCAAATTTCCTCTTTTTTATAATGACACTAGTGATGTTGGGTTAGGACCTATCCCAGTAACCTCATTTTCACTTGATTACCTCTGTAAAGACTCTATAACCAAATAGGGTCACATTCTAAGGTACTGGTAGTTGGGATTTCCATGTATCTTCTGGTTGGGAAAGGACACCATTCGACCCATAACAACCGAAAAAAAAAAATCCATCGATAGTGGAAATGGAATTCTATATCCCTATAATGGACCACCCTATAATCATAAAAAAGAGAGGGAGCTATAATAACATAGGAATATACACCATCCGGAGGAGATTACTAAGTGGAAAAGGTGAGTATTTCAGACCAGTAGGTATAACATAGCCTAAAAAAGCCATGGAATCCTACCTGAAATCTGGATTTTGTTCTAACACACCCTTCGGAAAATAATTTACCAAAATGTTAAATGGTGGTTAAGTTTGGAGAAAGGGTGAAATTGGAGTGCAAAGGAGGTGCTTTCACTTTTTAAAGTTTTGTGTGTGTGTGTGTGTGTGTTTTGTTGTTGTTGTTGTTTTTTAAAGATTTTATTTATTTATTTGACAGATCACAAGTAGGCACAGAGGCAGGCAGAGAGAGACAGGAGGAAGCAGGCTCCCCGCTGAGCAGAGAGCCCGATGCGGGGCTTGATCCTAGGAAGCTGGGATCATGAGCTGAGCCAAAGGCAGAGGCTTTAACCCACTGAGCCACCCAGGTGCCCCTGTGCTTTCACTTTTTAAAATTATATGTTGTGGTTTTTTTTTAAGATTTTATTTATTTATTTGACAGAGATCACAAATAGGCAGTGAGAGAGAGAGAGGAGGAGGCAGGGTCCCTGCTGAGCAGAGATCCCAATGCTGGGCTCAGATCCCAGGACCCAGGGTTCATGACCAGAGCCGAAGGCAGAGGCTTTAACCCATTGAGCCACCCAGGCACCCTATATGTTATATTTTGATATAATTGTAGAGTCACTTGCATTTTCAACAAATAATACAGAGATGTCATATACTCTACCCAGGTTTCCCCTTCCATAACATTTCAAAGAAATACTGTACAATGTCACAACCACAATATTGATAGAGTGGAAGTACAGATTATTTCCATTACCACAAGGATCCCTCAAGTTGTCCTTTTATAGCAACATCTTTTCTTTCTCTTTTTTAAAGATTGTATTAATTTATTTGACAGACAGAGATCACAAGTAGGCAGAGAGGCAGGCAGAGAGAGAGGGAGAAGCAGACTCCCTGCTGAGCAGAGAGCCCGATGCGGGGCTCGATCCCAGAACCCTGAGATCATGACCTGAGCTGAAGGCAGAGGTTTAACCCACTGAGCCACCCAGAAATCCCACCACATGTATTTCTCTCCCACCCCCTTAGCCTCCTTAATCCCTGGCAAGCACTAATCTTTACTCCATTTCTATAATTTTGTCACTTCAAAAATTTTGTATAAATGGAATCCAACAGTAAGTAACCTTGGGATATAGCTTCATTTCACTCACTTAATTCTCTAGATTTTCATCCAAGCTAATGCATGTATTACTAGTTCATTGTTTTTCGTTTCTGAGTAATATTCTATGGTATGAAGATACCACAGTTTGTTTAAACTTTCACCTGTGGAAAGATATCTTTAAGTATTTTCCAGTTTTAGACTGTTACAAATAAAGCTCCTATAAACTTCTGTCTAAACATAACTTCTTGTTCTGGGATAAATATCCACAACTACAATTTGTGGGTCATACGGTCATTGCATGTTTAGTTTTTTAAAACACTGCCACATTGTTTTCCAGGGTAAATATAAATATATCACTTTATATTTCTACCAATAATGTATGAGTAATCCAGTTACTTGGCATTTTCTCAAGTATTTGGCATTTTCTATTTTTTTATTTCAACCATTCTTATAGGTGTGTAATAATATGTCATTGTGGATTTAATTTGCATTTCCATAATGGCAAAAGATGTTGACCATTTTTAAATGTGCTTATTTATCATCTGTATGTCCTCTTCAGGGATATCTCTCTTCATGTCTTGTTAGAGTGTTTGTTCTTTTACTCACCTTCTTAGTAAGGTCTTTTTCAGGGGCACCTGGGTGGCTCAGTCAGTTAAACATCCAGCTCTTGATTTTAGCTTGGGTCATGATCCCAGGGTCTTGAGATCAAGGCCCACGTTGGGCATGGAGCCTGCTTGAGATTTTCTCTCTCACATTCTGCTCCTCCCCCACCCCAGCTCACTCATGTGTGTGTGCTCTCTGCCTCAAAAAATTTTTTTTACAAAACAAGGTCTTTGGCAGAGTAAATGTTTTTCATTTTAATGAGGTCCCTTTTATCAATTTTTCTTTTTATAAATTTTACTTTGGGTTTCAAGCCTAAGAACTCTTTGCCTAACCAAAGAGTTAAGAGCTAAGGGCTCTTTGATCACAAAGATCTTTTATTTTCTCCTGAAAAGCTTTATAGTTTTACATTTGACATTTACTTTGTGGTCCATTTTGAATTAATCTGTGTATAAGGTGTGAGACAATCAAGGCTCTCTCTCTCTCTCTCTCTTTTTTTTTTTTTTTTTGCCTATGGATGTCCAATTGTCCAGTAGCATTTATTGAGAAGGCTATCTTTCCGTAATCCAATTGCTTTTCCACATTTTTTAAAAATCAGTAAGGCACTTTCTAGTTTTCTTTTTCTGTTCCTTTGATCTATGTATCTATCCCTCCACAGAGTCTGATTTCCCCCACTTTATTCTTCTTTTTCAAAATTGTTTTAGCTATTATTATTCCTTTGCTTTTCTATATAAATTTTAGAACAATTTGTATAAACCTTTAAGAATTCATTAGGAATTTTTACATGAATTGTTATATTTATTTTATTTATTTTTTTTTTTAGTTTTAGCTCTTTTAGTAACTTATTTTTTTTTAAGATTTTATTTATTTATTTGAGAGAGAGACAGAGAGAATAAGAGAGAGAAAGCATGAGAGGAGAGAGGTCAGAGGGAGACGCAGACTCTCTGCCAAGCAGGGAGCCCCATGTGGGACTCAATCCGGACTCCAAGATCATGACCTGAGCCAAAGGCAGTTGGTTAACCAACTGAGCTACCGGGAGCCCCTATATGAAACATATAAAATCTATGTATTAATTTAGGGAGAATTGATATCTTCACTATGTTAGATCTTCCAATCCATGATCACAGTATGTTTCTCCATTTGGATCTTTCATTTCGTTCATCAGCATTGTGTAGGATATAAGATAAACATTAAAAAATCAATTGTATTTTTATATGCTAACAATGTTTTTATGTTTCTCTTATCTCTTTTGACCTTGCTAAACTCACTTATTAGTTACAGGAGTTGTTTTGAAGATTCCTTGGGATTTTATATGTAGATAGTCATGTCATCTACAAATAGGGACAGTTTTATTTCTTCTTGTCTAAACTGTATGCCTTTTATTTCCCTTTTTTGTCTTTTGCACTGGTTAGAACTTCTAGCAGTATCTTGGATAAGAATGGCAACACTAGACATCTTGACTTTTTTACCCATCTTACAGAGGAAAGCATTCACTCTTCCACTATTAAGTATAATGTTAGCTGTAGGCTTTGTTTAGATGTTTGTAATAAAATAGAAGACCTTCCTCTCTATACCCATTTTTCTGTGTGTGTGTGTGTGTGTGTTTGTATCATGAATGGGTTTTGAATTTTGCAAAATCACTTTTCTGTGTTGATTGATATAATGATGTGATTTTCTTTTTTACCATGTTAAAATTATGGATTGTATTGCTTGACTTTTCAATATTGAACCAGCCTTGCTTCCCTGAAATAAACCCACTTGGTCATGGTATGTAATTGCTTTTCTATATTGCTGAATTCTATTAGCTAATATTTTAAGGATTTTGCTTTTATATTCATAAGGGACATTGGTTTGGTCTGTACCTTTCATTTTTGCATCTGTCACTTTGCCTGGGTTTGGTATTAAGGTTAATATTAGTTTCATAAAATGAATTGGGAGGTATTCTCTCCTCTTCTTTTTTTTTTTTTTTTTTGGAAGAAGTGCATTACTTGTGTTAATTTTTCCTTTTTGAAAATTTGATAGAATTCCCCAATGAAACTATCCAAGCCTGGATATATCTTTGTTGGGAGTTTTTCAATTAAAAGAACAATTTACTTAAATTTTTAAGGTTATTCACATTATTTCATTTTGGGTGGGTTGTGGCAGATCGTGTATTTTAAGAGTTCCAACTCCCTAAATGATCTCCAATAGCATCACAGGCTGTGGTCTTATTATTGTTGTGTGATGGTGAAAGTCCTGACTCTGTAATAGGTCTTCTGAACACTAACCCAGTGGAAAGGGGTCGGGGGGACCTTTATTTCCAGGAAGGAGCTGAAGTCCAGTTGCCATTGAAACTGCAAGGGGTAGAGAAGTTACCTTACTACAAAAAAGCAAAGATGAAAGTCACAGCTTGGTGAGTCTAGAAAGCTAGATTCCCCAACTAAGCCTTTGTTGGCATAAGCAAAGTAGTATTTAGTTACAGGAGAGTGGTTATTTTCTAAATCTTGCTAGGCTATCTATCCCTTTCCTGATCCTTTGGCTGGATAAAACAGGCTTTTGTCAAAGTTGTTTTGTTTTTTGTGTTGATATTCACTGTTCCTGTGTTGCCAGTTTTTTCAATTCCAAGTCTAAGATACATGAAACAAAAAGAAAACCCAGAATACTTACCACTATGTTGTTCCTTGGGGTCTAAGGCCCCTAGTGAGTCTGCCTTCTTATCTCTATCTTTCACATCCTTATGTTTGTTTTATGTATTATATCCAAGGATTTCAATCATACACAGTGGGAGAAAGAGGGGAAAGGATGTCTATGCCATCTTCCTAAATATAGAAGCTGCCTTTTTACTTTTTACCTTATATAATAATTATTCTTTTGTATACCAACAAGTGATTTTTCAAGGTGTCAAACTACACAAAGAGGAAAGGACAATCTCTTTAGTAAATGGTGTTGGGAAAACTGGATATTTGCATGCAAAAGAATAAAGTTGGACCATTACCTTACATCATATACAAAAATGAACTCAAAACGGATTAAAGACCTAAACATAAGATCTAAAACAATAAAATTCTTAGAAAAAAGATAAGAGAAAGTCTTCAGCACATTGGACATGACAATTATTTCTTCAGATACGATTCTAAAAGTATCGGCAACAAGTGCAAAAAATAGATAAATGGGACTACAGCAAACTTAAAAATTTTTTTACATGAAGCCATGATAATTGCTCACCCTCATCCCCAGCCTTCCTGAGGCCTGAGATGCTGGGGGGCAGGGGATTGCATTCTGGCATCTGGCTATTCTGCCCCCCCTACCCCCCACCCCCTACCCCCCACCCCGGACAGGAACATTTCAAGGATTGCAAGAGCTACGGGAGTGGCCCTCCCCTCCCTGCCTTAAGCACTTCTGTTTTTGTGTGTGGTACTAAAAATTCTGGGCTGGGGGTGGATAGCAGGAGGAGGAGGAAGATAGGGAGGCAATTAAGTAGGTTTCCAAAGACAAAGGAGGGCCCGTTGAACCAACTTGCCCTGTGGAATTGAGGAGTCCTGGGTAGTAGTGGGTTAATTCCCTGGTGGCCCCAGGCACAGTACAAAGCAGGAAGCTTGGTATTGGAGGGGTGCCCTCTGTTCCTTACCCATTCTGGAAAATGTTACACAGTCATCTGTCAATAAAAATATAATTTAGATAAGGTGCCATTTTCCACCTTCACTCAAATTTAATATGTATTCAGAATGTATTCACAATGATTTAATTGACAAATTCTTATCTTAAATAGCTCAAAAATTGCTGTCATCATTATACTTATTCATTTTATCATTACTTATTTGCAGTTAATGATCTCTGGTTGGTTCCAAAAATCATGACACAACATTTTCAAAGGGTACTTCTCTATCATTCTTGCCTAAACCACAGCACAATTTTTAAAAAGCACTTAAATAATCTGATTGAACATTTAATTAAGTATTTGCTTTCTTAAATGAGTTTTGGAGATGTGCAATGGTTTTAAATTAGTACCTCAGACTGAGCTATCACTTGCTTTTAAAGACTGTATAAATTTTAGCACATTGCAGGCCCTTGAAAACCAGTGAAACAATTTGTTCCATCATTAAATAAATGTGAATTTAAGATTCTCTTGTCACAAACTGTGTGATTATATTTATAATAAGTTCTTCTGAATAGCCAATAGTTTCTGAAAATGAGCAAACACAGGTATAGATCTGTACCCTTGGCCAAGTCCCTTAAACTATAAAAGATGCCAATTTCTCTCTCTCTCTCTCTCTCTTTTTTTTTTTTTTTTAAGAATTTATTTATTTCTCTGAGAGAGAATGAGAGAGAGAGAGGAAAAAAAAATAGAGACCATGAGAGGGGAGAGGGTCAGAGGGAGAAGCAGACTCCCACCAAGCATGGAGCCTAATGTGGGACCCGATCCTGGGACTCCAAGGTCATGACCTGAGCCAAAGACAGTTGCTCAACCAACTGAGTCACTCAGGTTCCCCCGGTTTCTCTTTAAAATAGGAAGAATAGGCGCTCCTGGCTAGCTCAGTAAGTACAGCATGTGACTCTTGATCTCAGGATTGTGAGTTCAAGCCCCACATCGGTTGTAAAGCTTACTTTAAAAAATACATAAATAAATAAAATAGGAATAATAATTTCATATTACTCTGTCTCACATTCTGTGTGTCTCAGAGTGAAAGTACATATAATATTGTGGGCAGAAAGTTTCCTTTTCTTCCCTACTTCTGTTTTAAGTTATCACTGAACAATCAAGAATCAGAGACTGATTTCCTTAAGGATATTTACCTAGAAAGGTAAAAATAGTAACTAACATTTCTTGGAGCCAGGAAACACACTTTAACCAAGTGATCAAGGGAAAGCTCACCAGTTAAAGACATATTGATATTATGCGTCCCCTGAAATGATACACAAGAGAAAAATATAAGGCCACTTTTGGGGTATTCATGTTAAAAATGCACAATCTCAATCTAATCTTGAGAAAATATCAAATAAACCCAAAATAGGAGACGTTCTTCAAAGTAACTGACCGGTACTTATCAGCATGTCAAGATCATTAAAGACAAGGAAAGAAAGAATTGTCATTGAAGAAAACTAAGGAGACAACAAAATTTGGTATGGAATCCTGGAATTTAAAAAAGGACATTAGGGGAAGAAGTGGTTCAGTTTGAATAAGTTTAGCTAATAGTATTATAGTAATGGTAGTTTCCTAGTTTTGATGATTATACATGGTTATATGAATTAGTAACATTAGGGGAAGCCAGGTGAATGGGTTCTCAGAACTCCTTATCTTTTATTTGCAACTCTTTTAAAGTTTAAAATGATTCCCAATAAAAAGTTTAAAAAGAAATATCAGAAAACAAATTCTTAACTTTTTTTAAAAAGATTTTATTTATTTATTTGACAGAGAGAGTGTATACACAAGCAGGGAGAGCAGCAGAAAGAGGGAGAAGCAGGCTCCCCACCTAGCAAGGAGCCCGATGTGAGACTTGATCCCAGGATGCTGGGATCATGAACTCAGCCAAAAGCAGCTGCTTAAGTGACTGAGGCATCCAGGCACACTTAGCAATTTTTTTTTTTTTAATAGTAAAGGAGGGAATGAGATCCCAACTGCTATCAATCAAATTGTGTTCTCCCCAAATTCGCATCTTGAAGCCATAAGCCCCAATGTGAGGTTACTTAGAGATGGGACCTTTGAGGAGTAATTAGGGAGTAATTAGAGTTTGATGAGGTTAGGAGGGTAAGGTTCTAATCCCATTTGATTAGTCCTGATAAGAAGAGGATGAGTGGGGCACCTGGGTGGCTCAGTGGGTTAAGCCGCTGCCTTCGGCTCAGGTCATGATCTCAGGGTCCTGGGATCGAGCCCCGCATCGGGCTCTCTGCTCAGCAGGGAGTCTGCTTCTCCCTCTCTCTCTGTCTGCCTCTCTGCCTATTTGTGATCTCTCTCTGTCAAATAAATAAATAAAATCTTTAAAAAAAAAAAAAGAAGAAGAAGAGGATGAGCACTCTCTCGGATTCTCCTTCTCTCTCTTTCCTCACTGTCCCCATCCGAGCACGTACAGAAGAAGAGGTCATGTGAGCATCACCAAGAAGGCAGCCCTCTAAAGCCAGGAGAAGGGATTTCCCCAGAGCCGACCGAACGCACCCTGATCCGGCACTTCAAGCCTCCAGATCTGTGAGAAAATAAATCCCTGTTGTTTGCGCCGCGGAATATGATATGCTGCTATGGCAGGCCAAGCTGACTAACGGTGACTTTTTATACCAAAGTGTCTCTCACAGTAGTTCAGCTCAAAAATCATGTTCTATAGATCTCAGTTATTTTCTAAGGTTTTTGCCATTTAGTAGATGCAGCTTTGTTCCTACTAAATAATGGAAACGTAATGGGCTCTAACTTATCACTCCTAGGCCTATTCTTTTTTTTTTTTTAATATTTTATTTATTTATTTGACAGAGAGAGATCACAAGTAGGCAGAGAGGCAGGCAGAGGGGGGGGGGAGCAGGCTCCCTGCTGAGCAGAGAGCCCGATGCGGGGCTCCATCCCAGGACCCTGAGATCATGACCTGAGCCAAAGGCAGAGGCTTAATCCACTGAGCCACCCAGGCGCCCCTCCTAGGCCTATTCTTCATAAATAAATGGCCTTTTCTCTCACTTTTCTTCCCAGATCTATTCTCCGTCCTGCTCTTTGCTCCAGAATAAGAATCTCTGTGATAGGAAACCCTCACCCCTACCTCAGTCGCTTGCCCTTCCGCTTTTAGTTGGCAGTGTTGATTCTTCCTGCTTATGTGTCATCTCACCCCTTCTGGCCCTGGCTGGTCCTTCACCAGCCGTACCTCTTGTTAGATGTCCTGTCCAAGATCACTGCTCTCATCAGCTCTGATAACACCCTTTCCTCTCCCACCCCTCAGATTTATGAAGGTAATGTCTTTCTGCTGTTACTAATCCCTGATGCCTGAACATCTCCTGTGGAGTCCCTTATTCCTTTAAGCCATTCACACCTCTGTAAATAATCATTTTAATAAACACTACTTTTAAAAAAATTCTGTGGTTATGCAAGATGATTAAGTTCTGAAGACCTAATGTATAGCATGGTGTCTATAGTTAATGATACTCTATTACATAGTTGAAATTTGCTAAGAAAACTGATCTTAAATGTTCTCACCACAGACACACACATCATGACTTTGTGAGGTGATGGATACGTTATTGGCTTGATTGTGGCAGTCATTTCCCAATATGTACATATATGAAACCATCACACTATATGCCCTAAAAGGGTACAATTTTTGTCAGTTATACCTCAATAAAGCTAGGGGGAAGACAATCCAAGCTGAGTATGCTGCCGCTTTTCTGCCAGAATTCGGATACACATAAGTTACTCAAAATCACTCAGGATTTTTAATATGCTCTTTCTTTTTTCTTTTTCCTGTCTTCTTTTTTTTTTTTTTTTTTTTTTTTGCCCCCTAAAGAGTCTCAGTTACTCTTAACACTTCTGGATTCAAGTCACATAAAACAATATCATGACTCGCACTTACTACCCTATAAAAAACATCATTTATTATGATCACTATATAGTTATTTTCAGATGATCTTTTATGGAAATTTGAAACTTCTACCCTACATTTTCCCTTTTAGGGAAAAGCCCTTTCAGAGAAATATCCAGTTCTAATGACAATCTCAGCTTTAAAATACAGCAAAAGTTAAAATGTCTATTGAATAACCTAAACAGAGGCAATAAAGCCTAACGGTTCCCAGTATAGACGGCTTACTCTCTCTGTGCCTCAGTTTCTTCTTCTGCAAGTAGATAACAATAGCACCTACCTCACTGAGGTGTCACAAGGATCAAATGAGATTTTCTAACGTGAGCTCTTAGCATAATGTCTTACACATAGTGTATGCTCATTTTTGTTATTATTTTTTATTAAATAGGCATGCTTTTACCTATTTGTTGATAAGGTATAACCCAAGAGGAGGCAATATTCAGCCTAAAGTATTATCAAATTACTTATCTAAAGATCAGCAGTAGTTGTCTTCCCTGACTTCTTTCTTTTCTTTTCTTTTTTTTTTTTTTTGATATTTTATTTGTTTATTTATTTGACAGAGAGAGAGATAGAGAGAGAGACAGCTAGACAAGGAACACAAGTAGGGGGGAGTGGGAGAGGGAGAAGAGCTAGGCAGGGAGCCTGAAGCTGGGCTTGATCCCAGGACCCCAGGATCATGGCCTAAGCTGAAGGGCTGAAGGCAGCCACTTAATGACTGAGCCACCCAGGTACCCTCCCTGATTTATTTCACTTAACATAATGCTCTCGGGTTTCATTCATATTGTCACAAATGGCAACCTTCTTTTTATGGCTGAATACTCCACTGTATATATATATACACCATATTTTCTTTATCCATTCATTCACTGTTGGACACTTAAGTCGTTTTCATGTTTTGGCTATTATGAATAATGCTGCAATTAACATGAGGGTACAGATAAGTCTTTTTTTTTTTTAGATTTTATTAGAGAGAGTGAGTGAGAGAAAGAGAGAGGAAGAGAGAGTGAGCAAGAGAGAGAGAGAGAGAGAGGAAGAGAAAGAAGGAGCAGGATGAAGGGCAGAAGCAGGCTCCCCACTGAGCAGGGAGCCCCACCCAGGGGGCTTGATCCCTGGACTCCAGGATCATGACCTGAGCTGAACGCACTTTGCTGACTGAAGCACCCAGCTGCACCCAGGGTACAGATAACTCTAAAAGATAGTGACTGCATTTCATCCAGATATATACCCAGTAGTAGAATTGCTAGATCATATGGTAGTTCTATTTTAACACAGACTTCTTATAAGATTAAGTTCTGAGGATCTGTCATATAGCACAGTGACTACGGTGAACAATAGTGTATTGTGTACTTGAAAATTGCTAGAACAGTAGATTTTTCAAGTTCTCAGCACATTCGTACACATGACAACTATGTGAGGTGAAGGATTTGTTAACTCACCTCAGTGTGGTAATCATTGCACAACACAGACACACACACACATCAAAGTATCACATTGTACATCTTATTTATGTACAATTTTTATTTGTCAATTATGTCTCAATAAAGCTGGAAAAACAAAACAAAACAAGATCTGCTAGAGCTCACTGGCACAATACAAAAGTGGATAATTACTTGGAAAATAGGAAACAGAGAAAACAGTTTTTTCTCCTCAGAACCCCTTTGTGCACTTCCTTAACATAGGTAAACATCCACCAGAGCCTGGATATGATATGAAAGGTCTTTAGAGCTCCTTGTTTCACAAAGAGAAGGGAGAAACTACTCAGTTGTTTGGAGAAAATCCAACCACAATCTCTGTTTGGGTAGAGGAATGGAGATAGCAGAACAATCTTTAAAAATGTATCGATGGATTTTCTTTTCTGAAATTATCCTAGCTAAGGAATGAAAGGGAAGTTGTTCAAGATATCCATTTTAATTTTTGATGGCCTGATTTTCAGATATTTATGATAAAGAAACATACTTTATTTTCACCTTCATATTATTATAAAAGGGCTATGTACTTGTAATAAATTTTAAGATCCTGAAGTGCATGAAGTAAAAACATGATAGTTGCCCTCTCAACACATACTTTTAAATTCAGAAGACTCTCCTCTACTTCCAACTTTGACCCTTAGTATATTGAAACAAGAATGAAAAAATCAAGAGGAATTAGAATATGCATTACTTTAAACGTAAATTAATTTAAAAGGCTAAGTTAAAAACTGTTCAAAATAATTCAGTTTCTATGAAAATTTAATTTTTATTCATTCAACAAATACGTGTTTTCATCACAGTCTTGGCTGAGTGGAATCTGGCTACTCCTGGGACCGTGTCTGCCTGATTATTCTCTCACCTTTACCTTTGACCTGAATTTATATAAATTGCCCTTTCAAGTCATTTCCCTTTTTTTGTTCCTGAAAAACTCCAGCTTTTATGAAGTTATCCCATGCAATGTAACGAGTGCCTACCCCTCCCCTCCTGTCTTCTCTGCTCCTGTCACCATTCCCAATAACTGCAACACCAAGGTGCTGTCCCATTCAGCATCAAGCCTGCTCAGAAACCTGGCCTCCTCTCCAGGAATCCTTTCATCCTCCACCTAACCCTCTCACTTCTCAAGTTGTAACTTCTCCTCGGTGTTACCAGTCATTACACCACCTCCCAAAAAGTTATCCCTCCCAATGCCTTTACTTAGACTCCATTTCAAAAATTCTTTTTTTTTTTAAGATTTTATTTATATATTTGACAGAGATCACAAGTAGGCAGAGAGGCAGGCAGAGAGAGAGAGAGAGATGGGGAAGCAAGCTCTCCGCTATGCAGAGAGCCCGATGCGGGGCTCGATCCCAGAACCCTGGGATCATGACCTGAGCCGAAGGCAGAGGCTTTAACCCACTGAGCCACCCAGGCGCCCCTCCATTTCAAAAATTCTTTAGCCTCACTGAAAACTTTGATCCCTTGACCCTACAAGTTTTCACTGCACAGTACCCTCCACGTGACTTTACTTCTCTCCACTTATTGTATATTTCTCTCCAATAAAATGTAAGCTCCCTGAGGACAAAAACCCACTTTTTCACTTTTATCTCTAGTGTCCAGGACAGAACCATGCCTGGTACAAAGAAAGTACTCAGTAAATATTTAATACATACATGAACGCCTCCTGTGGGCCAGGCATTTGGCAAGGATAAGGAATTAAAAACAGCCTCTCCCTTTAAGAAGTTTAAACAAATGTATTTTATGCATGTATTAGCACATTCATCACAAATTTCAACTATTTTTACTTAAACCAACTACCTATTCCTACCTGATTTTGAAAATAATTTTACATTTCATTATTCCAGTGTTCTTAGAACACACTGGGAAGTCTCATACGAGCAAGAAAATCTTTTAGCGTTTCAAACATATCTTTTAGGTGTAAGAAGTAATAGCATATAAGGCTTTTAAAACCCTAAAAATAATTAGCTCTTTTTAAAATCTACCAGATACAAATAATCTATCAATGCAAAAAACACTAGAAAGTGATGATGTTGGCAATATATAAAAAATGGGACCGTATCCAGGTGCCAGGCATTTCACACTATTCTCACCTCTGACCCCAGTGAGAGTCCAAATGGCACCATTGTCCAAAACAGAACATTCCCCTACTCAAGACACATTTTTGCCATCTCCTGGAAAACTGTTGTAACAACTGTATAAATCCATGATGATTACAATATGAATGGCTCTCGTGAACGTTGCACAGTTCTACAGTTGAAACAGTATCTGTTCATTACTTCCAAAACTTACCAGATCCGATCGTAGAACCTTTCTTTTTTATTTATGCCATTCATACATATCATATGGAACTAACAATCTCTGATACATAATTTGGGAAGTACTGCTCTATCATACTCTAAGAAGTGGTTAGTATTGGCCCTTTGACTTTTATTTATTTTTACTTTATTTTTTTAAAGATTTTATTGATTTATCTGACAGAGAAATCACAAGCAGGCAGAGAGGCAGGCAGAGAGGGGCAGTGGGGTTGGGGGGAGCAGGCTCCCTGATGAGCAGAGAGCCTGATGTGGGACTTGATCCCAGGACCCTGAGACCATGATGACCTGAGCCGAAGGCAGAGGCTCAACCCAGGCTCCCATGACTTTTATTTTTAAGTTTATATATTCGCAGTATTTTCTGAGGGTTTGACCTGGAGTAGATCTTCTTCAGTTTGAAGGCCAGCTCTGAACCTAACTTTCAGCAACTTATGTAACTTCCCTGACGATCAGTTACCTCATCTGTAAAACACAAATAGCAACAGTGCTAACCTTTTACCATAAGGATTACAAGAAACCTGGGTATGGTCCTTGGTAGACACTAAAATCTCATTAAATGGTAATCCTACTAATAGTACTCTTCAGGCCATCTGACATACAGAGCAAAATGACTTAAAGGAAGTTGTGTTTGAACAAGAAAGCATAATTTTGAAAGAGTAACTGTAAAAGTCAACTGGATTTTCTGGTAAATTCTTTTTTATGAAAACAAAAGTAATTTTGACTTTAAGGAGACAACATACACAAAACTCAAGTCACGTGTCAATATGGAAAGACAACCCAAGTTTAATAAGCATGTATTTCATACTGTCATCAATAGTTAATGCACATACTCCCATACTCATGTCATGTGATCATATAATCTCCCTGTCAGTGAGCAAGGGCACCGGCAGTACAGTTTTGCTACCATTGCTCAGTCCATGGATCAGAGAAGCCAGCAATGTACTCCACTGCAGATTAACTCATTAACCACGCCAGAATCTCAGGGATGTGCTGACCTAACTGCAGAGAACCTGGGCCAGTTCATAAATCTTTTGTCCTATACCCAATCTGCACTTAAGCCTTGACATTTTTACCAACTACGTGTGCATGATAGAGATGTGATGTGAACTTCTATAGATAGGACACTGTAATTATCACTAAATAAATGGGGAAGAAGGCAAACATATTGCCAGGAATATTCCTATGGCACCCACATCCATTTTCTACCTTTAGAACTGGCTTGAGGTGTGGTGACCACAGGGCCATCCGTGTGAAAAAAAAATATGGTTCCTGCACCATTAGCTGGGAAAAGGGAGCCCAACTCACAGAGCAGCTGGAGCACTTGGCTCTCCTGCAAACGTTCTGGATTGTTTGCCCCAGGCTTACACAAGCAGAGTCTCTCTCCAGCACTGGAGAGTACTTGAGCTTTTTCTAAATACATTTTTCAGCATAATAATAAACTCTATTTCCATTTCTGCCTCTGCAACTGAGAGAGAATTGAGAACCACAGAATAATCCGTGATCATTATCTCTATGTTTCCATAAAGGGTGGTAAAGTGCTTATTGTGAAGAACACAGCTGAAATGCCCATATTAGCATCTACAGCGGGAGACAGACACCTCCCTTGTCTCTTCATTTGTGGTTTACCAGTTATCCTCTTACCTCCTACTGACTCAAAGCTGTACCAGCAGCTAACCCCTGATTGTAGTTCTTTCCTCAAGATGAGCAGCTCTAAAAAATGAGAGCCAATGGAAGTAGCAGCTGAGGTGTGCAGTTTTCAACTTACACAGTTACTTGGAGGCTTTTTAAAAATCTTTTTTCATTTGAGCATATTAACAAGGAAACCAATAAATAAATTAGCAAAAAAATATATGCCGTTTAAAAAACTTGAGGAAAAATACTGTATAAATGCAATATATATACAGATGTTACAATAAAATGACAGTCTTTATATTGAAAAAATGATGACCAAGAAGGCAGAGATTGTAAATGCATCCATATCTGACCTGGGAAATTAGCAACACTAATTAAGACGGAGGGAAACAAGTTGAAAAAGGCTGGTGTAAGATAATTGAAAGTAGACTGTATCCAGATCAACTTTGATGATTCATACTAAAATTATTGGAAAAAGTATTTCAATGATTAAGGCACATCTTTTTCTGACACTAGTACCTGTTAATGGAGAGAATAATAATTGTAAAGCAATCCATCTTTTGTTCCAATACGGATTTTAAAGCATAGACTGACTCCTAGATCATGGGCACACCCCAAGCGTTTTTTTTCAGGGGCGCTGCCCATAAACCATTTGGCAGCAGGGGGCGCTCTTCTGTTAGAATCCGAAATTCTTTTTTAAAAGCTTTTAAGGGTGACATTCGCCAGAATCCGAGGAACTGTGCTTAGGTTTTTTGTTTTTTGTTTTTTGTTTTTGTTTTTTTTAATAAGAGTGTGTTTGGGCTCTGAGTTTCATTTAGGGGAGAAGGATGTCAAAGTGGAACGTTTATGAAATATCATTTAATGAGATCTTTAATGTTAGCCCATGCTTAGTCTCTTCTGAATAAATGTATTTGTGTAATTAATTCATTCCGCTAATACTGAGGACCAAATAGGTGTAAGACACCAACATATACTTCCAGCAGTCATCCCCGGATATTGCTACAGGAAGGTTTGGAACTTTAGAATGTGTTGTATGCACTTTAAGGGCAGAACATTTTAAAGACAAAATGAAGGAATTAAGTCACCATATTTAGTTCACTGAAATGTAAAGAATTCACTGTATGATAGATTCTACCTAAGATGTTTGGAAGGAACAGAGGAAAGTCTCTGTTCTCAGTTCACATCCTGAAGAGAGAAATGATTTTTGTAACATCCGATTATTAATATATGACAATATCTGCATATTTCTCGCATGATCTCTGGCTTTTTCTGGACAGAATTTCCTCCACAACATCGGATGGTTCCCTGGGTTTCCAATTATGGTCTCTTCCTCCTCCCCCTCTGACCTTCCTCACCACCAGCTCTCTCCCCAGAACGAACCAGCTCCTTGCAGGGTCAAGTTGCTGCTGCATCGTCAATTACTACAAGAGATTCTCTTCTGCGAGAACTGCCATGGGGAAAGTTTCCGCATCGCCGCTTTTTATTAGCTAATTGGCGCATTTTTTAAAAACTTAGATTTAAACTAGGAGGAATCCTACATCTTGCATTTTCTGAACCCTCCTTGTTTCGTTTTCAGGGTCTTACTAGTGATCAAGCAAAGGCCATTTTTGAACACCCGAAGTCGCAAGTCATTGGACAGGACTCCAAATGCGTGTCCAGCACTCACGTGGTGCCTCTGCGAGCCACCCTGAGCCTTTGCTCGGGTTAAAACCCTTAACTTGGTGCCTTTTCTTTCTCTAGAAAGAAAAAAAAAACAGCCTAAAAAGGACGGTTTTCGGTTTCCCAAAACTGATCCTTCTGAGAAGCAACTGGCAACCCGCACCGCAGCTGCATGACTCAAGACAAAAAGTACCCCAGTTCTAGGGAGTCTGGACGCCACCGCAGCTCTGCACCGGTAGCCCAGCCGCGCGGCCGCCGCTCCGCTGGCCCCGCCCACCCGCGCGGCCCCTCGCCGCCGGCTGAGGAGGAGGGGCGCGCTAGGCAGAGGTCGCCGCCCGGTTGAGCAATCCGGCTATGCAAATAAGTAGGATGACGACAGCCAATGGGAAGCCGAGGCTGCCCTGACGCGCGCGCCCTGAGCCCGTAGTATTTATAGATCGTATTTAAAGAGCCCTTGGGAGTCTCCCCCGGCTCGGCTGGGCGGTGTTGGCGGTGGAGGCTGTTAAGGTGCCTTTAGCCGGGCGCGCGTGAGGTGGCCGAGCGGTCGCTGCTGGTCTCTTTTCCCAGTGGGGGTGTGGACGTGAGAGAGCGTCCGAGCACGTTCTGCGGTGGTTTTTACCCACTTCCCAGCCTCGGTTTCTGGAGAGGGGGGAGGAAATGCAGTTTCGGCAAACAAAGCAAGGGATGTGGAATCTCACAAAGGCTGGGGGACGAGAAGGGGGCAGAACGTCTGAACCGACCCCGCCCCGGCCCCACATTTGAGCCTCCAGCGGGTGCCGTTTCCTGGACCTGGGCTCTGCGACGTAGAGGCGGCCTTCCTGGGGGGAGGGGAGAACAATACGGCCTGAAAAGCCAGAAGTCCTGGAATTTGGAGGCGGGGTCATTGGACCAGTTCAAGTGTATTCGTGGAAAATAAATTGCAAGATAGTGGCCGTGATTATCTTGGCTTTCGGTCGATTGATCTAGAGACTTCCCGGCCAGCAAACTGCACACTGCAATGCAAAAGCAGGAAACTGGCATTACGTCAGAGAAGGGAAGAGACCCACACTGCAGCCCTTGCATCGGCAGGGCTGCCTTCCTTTCTTCCCCTCCCCAGTTTCCCCCCTTTATTTCTTGGAAAGGTTTCGAGGGCCGCGGGCTGGGGCGCTGGGTGCCCCGCTGTGTGGCGCTGAGGGGCTTCACGCAAAGGCAGGGAGGCGGAGGTGGGGGGCGTTTGGGGACTCTGCCTGGGTGCCCTGAGCTGCTACACGTCGCCTTCCCCGGCAAGCTCCTGAGAAGCCACAGCTAATTCCTTTCAAAGACGGCCCGGCGCTCAGATGGATTTCCTAAATTCCAGGAGGGGGTGGGGGGCCCGCACGGAGTGCTCAGCTGCTCTCCTCCGTTCAGCACGAGCTCGCGTGCACCCCAGGAAAGCAGGTGGCGTATGGCGAGAAGTCTCCGCAAGGTAGAAATGGATGAACTCTCCACACCTTGTCAGAGATCTTATTTCACAGGACCTGGTCGCGAGAAACCTGTTGTCTGCCCGGGGGCCCATCTTCTGGGGCCCTGCCACGGCTCTAGAAATCTCTTGAGGGACACGAAGCAAGAGCGTATTGCGAATGAGTACATTTTTGCCTCTTGGAAAGTTGAGTCTGACACTAGCCTCCCCTGGACGGCTGCTCCTTCCCTCCCCAGTTCAGGGTCCTAACAAGGTAACCTTAGCAACCAGTTCCAGGCTCCTGCCCCACTCCACCCCTGGGCAAAGCTTAACACAAAAAAAGGTGGTGACGATAGCTAATGATTATTGACTGTTCTGTTCTCTGCAGCTTGCTGAGTACTTGGTCAGACTTTTATCTCGCAAGAGTTGGATGAGGTGAGTATTATTACCCCCGTTTTACAGATAAGAAAACTGATTCCAAGAGTCCGGCGTCCACTAGCTCTGGGGATGGGAACGCTGGTCAGTCTAACTCCAAAGCCCACAGTTAACCTCTCTGTGCCAACTGTATGGGGGAAGGGAGACGACTGTGGTCTGGGAAGCTTCCCGGCTCACCTCACACCAAGAAGGCAAGGGCCTTTATTCATCCCCCATATCCTGTGAACCACAGTAAACCTAGTCCTGGTCGTGGGGCACCTGGCTGGCTTAGCTCGGATGTGACTCTTAATCTCAGGGTCAGGAGTTCTAGCCCCACGTTGGAAGTAAAGATCACTGAACAACAACAACAGCAACAGCAACAAAACAACCCAGACCTAGTCTTGGTTACACGGGGTGGGTGTCAAGTGGCAGGTTTAGCAAATTTAGTCCTTTTACGTAAAAGACTGTTGGAAAAACCCAAGTTACTTAAGCTAATTTTTCTCATTGCACTGTTTGCAACAGTATCTTATAAGCTGTTTAATGATTAACTTTATATAACGTCTCATTCTTAACTCAGGCCACTGGATAATGTGAAATCCTGTTCTCCCCATTAAGCATATAGGGAACCTAAAGAACTGAGTGAGATTGCCATGCAAATTAGGATGGAGGCCATGTTCAGAATGAGCAGATAGCCTAATTCAAGATCAGATGAGTCCCGTCTGTTTCCTCCATTGGTTGCCTTCTCCCTCTTCATTAGTATTTTGGTGACAGAGCGGGGAAAGGAAATTGTGCTTTTGGAAGATTGTGATTAGTGTCTGGGAAGGAAAATCCAAATGAGGAAAGGTTTAGAGGGATGAGGTTGTACCTGTTCATACAATCACAACTGTGTACACAGGTGTACCTGGAAGATACTGCAGATTCAGCTCCAGATCATTGCCATAAAGCAAATGTCATAATAAAGCAGGTCGGATGAATTTTTTTGGTTTCCCAGTGTACATACGAGTTATGTTTGCACTAAACTCTAGTCTATTAAGTGTGCAATAGCATTATGTCTAAACAGTAAAGTTTTTACATTTAACACCTTAACTTTGAAATACTTTATTGCTGGGGCGCCTGGCTGGCTCAATCAGCAGAGGAGCACACAACTCTTGATCTCAGGGTTGTGAGTTCGAGCCCCACACTGGGTGTAAAGATTACTCAATAAAATAAATACTTTATTGTTGAAAATGCTTACTATCATCTGAGCTTTCAGCAAGTCATAATCAGTTGATCACAGATAACCATACAAATATAATCATTAAAAAGTTTGAAATATTACAAGAACTAATGAAAATGTGAAACTTAGGCATGAAGTGAGTGTACGCTGTTGGAAAAACAGTGTCAAGGGAATTGCTTGATGCAGGGTTGCCATAAACCTCCAATTTGTAAAAAATGCAGTATCTGGCAAGTGCAATAAAGCAAAGTGTAATAAAACAAGGTATGCCTGTAATAGAAATGAATGACTTGAAAGCCAAACAGCTTATGGAGGTTGAAACTCAATTCTGCTGCATCCCAGCTGGAAGACCTTAGGTATGTGCAATGCGAGACCCTGTTTCCTCATCTGTGAAATGGAAGGTAACCTGCTACACATCCGCAGCTGGACAGCTTTGCTCCTCACAGTCTCCTCTGCTGCCTCATCTTCTTACTTTGGTTCTTTAAATCCTGCTATTAAAAGATCAAAATTCCTGTCGCAGCATAATCTTGTCTCACTCGACACACTCCCCCTAGATTTTACCCAGGCCACGGGCTACATTTTGGAGTCCTCTTCTCTTTCCCGTGTCTTTTTTCTGAGCTCTAGGTCTGTGTATCTAACTATATACAAGTCCCCAGTTGGACACCTCAAACTTAAATGTTCCAAACTGAGCTGGCCATGCTCTGTCTCCCAGCCACTTATGATAAAAGGTCTGCTGTGCCTTTGTATATCACAACCCAGGTGTTAAAGTTAAAACCTAGCTAATTCCTCTTCCCCTTAACCAGTACATGCCATTAATGGCCAACTCCTGCCGTGGGTCAAGCTGTTAGCTGCCTTCTGTCTACCAGCGCTGAAAACCTCCTTCGCTGTGCAGCCATATATCCTTCATCAGTCCCCTTCTGTGGCTTCCACTGCCCTCAGAATGAGCAGGGCATGGGTTACAAAAGCCCCTTGGGACTAGGTCCAGACCTAGGTCTTGAGCTGTTCCTCTTGCTTGCACTCCACCATTCAGCCATTCTTAATTTTTTTTTAATTCTAATGACACCAAACTCTTCTGCTGTTTTTCTGGGCTTTAGCATAAGCTACTCCTAGGATGCTGCCATCCTATGCCATCCCCTCCCCTTCCCTTCCTCTAACAGCTCCTACTACTCTCTCAGTTCTCACTGTATGCTCCTTCCTCTACAACTCTCCGACCTCCACTCACCTGCACTGTAGGTGCTCCTGAGCTTGCCCAATGAGCTGCTTTCCCATCACAGCATCTATACACTGTATGCTTAATGCCTTTAAACTTGGCTGAATCTGTGTTCTTATTCATGTGGAAGGGGGATACATCTGAATCATTCATAGTGCTTTGTCAGCTGGCACCCCAAAATCCCATCCACCCCTCCCACTCCCTGTCTGCCATGAGTGTGTTCTGAGCTGAAAATCACACACCGTGAGCCCATGGCATTGATGATGTTATGCTGTGGCCCCCAAGTCAGGATGGAAGAAAGGTTGAGAATGGCTACATTAGATTGGCAGTGCCACAGGGAAAGGGGTGGTCTCTGTCTTGTCCATCTTTATCCCCTTCATGTCTGGCACAGTGTGAGGCACAGAGCAGAAAAATGCTCTGGAAGGAAGTACTTACGATTGATTGGGGATGTGAGAATTAGATAAAATATGTATATTGAGCCACCAGGATGTAATAGACATTGGGTAGATCTGGATTGTCTTTCCTTCCACTTGCTAAAATGAAGCTTAGGGCCCCTGGTTCATTTGATAGAGCATGTTACTCTTGATCTCAGGGTCATGTGTTCAAACCCCAAGCTGAGTGTGGAGCCTACTGAAAAAAAAAATAATAATAAGTAAATGAAGCTTAGGACATATTTATTGATGACCATGTGTTAAATGATAAGACACAAAGATGAATGAAAAGGAAAAGGAATTTATCTTTATTGATCCTGCCAACATCTTTCCCAGATGCTTTACGGTCATGATCTTTTCTAATAGCACAAATATTCTGGCAAGAGGCTCCTATCAGAAAGGTGACATAGACACATCTGAAGCCTCACAGAAAGCAATAATGGTAATGTCCATATTGTCAAATGGGAACACAGATGGGGAGGCTATTAAACTGCTGGCCTCTTAGAGGTAAGGGGCAGGTGAGGGAGACATAGAGAAATACTGACCTTAATGCTTAGGCCTTGAAAAATAAAGTAAGATAAACAGACCCACAAGAAGGGGAAGGGCACATCAAGTAGAGGGAACAGCAGTGGTGAAGGATTGCACTAGGAATGTATCTACCAGGGGAAAGGTAAAAGGTGGTGTGATAGAAAGTGTGACAGCAGTGGGTAGAAAACAGGCTTAAAACTGAAGCTGGGCTGTTCCTGGAGGACTTGATGTGCTGTGATAAGGAATAGGGATTTTATTCTATAGGTAGTGGGGAGTCAGCTTCCCAGAACATGCTTTACCTAGAAGGAAAGTAACATGGTTAGACTTGTGTCTTTTAGAAAGTTAGCTGCATGGAGACCAGCCTGGAGACAAGGAGGTGAGTTCATGATCATGAAAGCCTACAGCAGTGGTTTTCAAACTGTGGGTTGCCACCCATAAGTGGATCTTGAAATAATTAGTGGGTCACAACCTATATTTAGAAAAAATAGATTTGAATAGAAAAATATCAGAATCTCATGTAATAAAGGTCAATGCTTCCTAAATTTTTTTTAATTTACTTGTGCATAACTTTCTAGGCAATTTGAATTTTTAATAAATTCACTTCTACAATAGATTTAAATAACCTTCAGAATGAACAAAGTGGATTTACTTAAAATTTAGCATGTTTAAGTGCCTATATTTCAACATAGGCACCATTACTTTGGGTAGAAAGCATGACAGTTCGAGGGCATTTAATATACAGAATTTATGACCTGGAAAATAAAAGAATTAAGGGGGGGTGGGAAATGAGTGGTAAATTAATTAGGTTTAAATCTTGATTAAGTTTACTCTTGGTTACAAATGATATCTTAGAAGTGGTTTTATTAAAAATGTGAACTACAGAATGCCTATCCTGGGTCAGAATGCAAAATGCATTTCTTACCATGGAGTCAGGCATTAAGAAAGCTTAAAAACCTTGACTTGGAAGATTGAGGCAGTGGCTCTGGGGTGAGAGAGAAGGATCAAGATATCAGAGTAATTTCTGAGATACAGTTAAGACCAGTTCACCAACTGGATGTAGGAGTAAAGGAGAAGGAAATTAAGGATGATTCACAGGTTCCTAATTTGGGCTGCTGAGGCTATAGTTCAGTTCAGTTCAACCAATATCCCTTGATAGGAAGTACAGAAACAGACGAATGAGGAAGGCATGGTTGAGGCCCTTGAGGAACTCCATGTGGGTAAAAAAGACGTGTAAGCAGGGCACGTTAATAAAATGTGGTCACTACATTCATAAAAGTATTCACAAGATGCTACTCAAGCTCAGAGGAAGTCCAGGCTGGATCATCACAGAAATTTCCTGGAGGAGACATCTTTGAACTGAATTTTGAAGGAAGCATTAGTCAGCCAGCTAAGAAGGAAACAATCTAAAACCAGGGAGGTAGAGCAGAATGTTTCTGTATAAGGAGTTGTGTGTACATAGGTGTGAATGCGTGTGTGAGCCCATATTATAAGCAACTTGATGTTACTAGAACACTGGGAAGTCAGAGATGCAGTTGGCAGGGGTAAAGAGATAGGTTATGAAAAGCTTTGATGAGCACCTGGGTGGCTCAGTGGATTGGGCCTCTGCCCTCGGCTTGCGTCATGAGCCCAGGGTCCTGGAATCGAGCCCCACATTGGGCTCTCTGCTCAGCAGGGAGCCTGCTTCTCCCTCTCTCTGCCTGCCTCCTGCCGGCTTATGATCTGTCTCTCTCTCTGTCAAATAAATAAAATCTTTTTAAAAAAGAAAAAAAAAAGCTTTGTCTGTCATGCCAAGGAGCTCAGAGCTCTTGTATGAGATAAAGAGCCACTGAAGGGGTTTTTAAGAAGGTTAGTAACAAGGTCACAATAAGGAGATTGTGTTTTAGGCAGCCGGCTTTGGCATCATGTGGAAAAGGTCTTTATAGGGAACTGGATTAAAGATCAAGAGACTAGAAATGGGGACATTAAATTAGTCCAGGTGAGAGATGATGGCCTGAATTAGGGCAGTGAGAAAGGGATGAAGAGAAACAGATACAAATCGGCAAGGTACGGTCCCTAATTAGATATAGAGGACTCCAGTGGTCAGCATCTTCTTAGGAAAGCAGAATCCATGTCAGTGAGTTTCATGGAAGAAATTTAACATGGGGAACTATTTTTGAAGGTGTTAGAAAAATGAAAGGGTTAGTAAGTAGTAAACCATTGGAAAGCCTGCAATTAGAAAGAGCAGGACTACTGCTCCTAAGACTGGAGCAACCATAGAGGCAGGTCAGGTTATGTCACTAGAGCCCAGGAGCTGTGTTTGCCTAGAGGGAGCTGCACCATTAAAGAGACACAGTCAGAGGGAAGAAATGCCCTCCCCTGGCCGTGTTCTCTCCACTGGCCAAGCCCGACTAGGAGCTGGCTGCCAAGGGAGCCCGAGAAAGGTAGCTTGCCTTCTGTGGGAAGAGCAGGAAGGTAACACAATAGATCTGAGCATAAACCGCAAATGAGCAAAGCATGAAGGTAAAGGAGAAAGAGTAGATTGATTCCTCCTGGTTATCTTGCCAGATTGAGGTGGGGTGGTAGAGTCAGAATCCAAGATTAGGAAACCAGGAAGATGGTAGGGGTGAGGAGGATGAGGGAGCAGAGACAGAGAAGGACTCATATAATATAACCTAAAAACTCCCTCACTGGAGCGCCTGGGTAGCTCAGTCTGTTAAGATAAAGCATCTGACTCTTGATTTTGGCTTAGATCATGATCTCAGGGTTGTGAGCTCAAACCCTGCATTGAGTTCCCTGCTTAGCAGGGAGTCTGCTTGGGATTCTCTCTCTCCATCCCCCCACCCCCAAATAATAAATAGATAAATCTTAAAAAAAAAAAAAAAAAAGAACAGTTCTAGGGTGCCTGGGTGGCTCAGTGGGTTAAAGCCTCTGCCTTCGGCTCAGGTCATGATCCCAGGGTCCTGGGATCAAGCCCCTCATCGGGCTCTTTGCTCAGTGGGGAGCCTGCTTCCCTTCCTCTCTGCCTGCCTCTCTGCCTACTTGTGATCTCTGTGTCAAGTAAATAAATAAAATATTTTAAAAAAATAAATAAAAATAAAAAAAATAAAAGAACAGTTCTAATAAGTGTTCAGGACAGCTTTTAACTGTATCTTTTAACATAGGGGAAAAAATCTCTGTGCTCTGAAATGCACAAAATTTCTGCCCCCCCCCACCCCCTGCCAGTACTTGAACCTTTCCCTAGGTCTCATTCATAATGTTGGTGTGAACTAACATTAGGAAAACAGGAGAAAGTTATTGAATCCTTACCAAATACCACTCACTATATGGTTTACATAGAGTTTGCACACAACAAATTACATACCCTACCTCATTTAATCCTTACAATAGTTTTATGAGGTTGAAATTCTTCTTCTTTTTTTACAGATAGGGAAACTGATGCAGAGGGGGGTCTGGTCCATCGTTTCCCTTCCTACCTAGGCCTCTCAACCAATAAGTGTGAGCTGGGACTGGGATTTTGGGCTGACTCCAAACCCATGCCCTTCACCTCTGTACTATAAAACCTCACAAACTCTAAACTGTTTAAGTCCAAATAAATAAAATTGTGATAGTGTCATTGTGTCCATGTATATCCAGTTGCTTATGAACATTTGATGGATTTTCTCATATCTTGTTCACTATAGATTTTAACAATTATCATGCTTTTGTTTCCCAAGCTGCAAACAGGAGTGTAATAGTCAGGACTCTTTCTAGAAGTGACAAAATTTTAAGTATAGATAGGCCAGGAAAAAAAGGAGTTTATGGCTCCCTTCCCATAAAAAGGCCAGGGGTTGGTTTTTTTTCACCATTGCTGGATAGGCTCAAACATCACTACAGGAGTGTTTCTCCTCTTGATCTCTCTGCTCCAGCTCTGCTTAGGACTCATTCTCTTGCAGGCTGTCTCCTGGCAGCAAGGAAGGCAGTTTTCCACCATCCTAGGTTTACATGGACTTGCTAGCTGGTCCAGAAGAAGAGGTGGCCGCTCTTCTCCAAAACCCATGCTAATCTCCAAGGCTCGGTTTAGACCCATAGCCACCTTAGACTAACCCCCATGTGCAGGGAAGGGGTTCCTCTGATTATCAGGCCTGTGGTGGGTAAGGCAGAGCTGTGAAATTGGCTGTCCTATCAAGGTCCCATGGAGCTGGGGAGAGAGTACTTGTCCAGAGTGAGGCCTATAGAGCAGCAAATAAGCCACAGGTTTTTCAATGACAGGGAACATATGAAACTCTCATTTTGCCTGCTTATCCAAACAGAATCCTGGAACTATTTCAAAATCACTGGATAATTGTGCATTCTGTTCTTCTTTTGAACTAAAGAGACATTTCCTCACACCTTTTTTTTCTTTTTCTTTTTGCGTTTTACTTGGAATTCTAAGCTTCTTTAAGAGGCAGAGTTAAAACATCAAGGTTATATCCGTCTGCAAAAAACATCCGGAAGCTCTCTGGCAACGCCATTTTCTACTCCTCACTCTCTCCCTTCCAGATTCCTCCCACATCTTCCCACAAGTATTCCGAATCATGACTCTCTAGAGAACCGCAGGTCTATCCCTTGATATATATGGCCCCCAGGGTGGTCCAAGATCTATGGCATTGTTCTGGCAATCATTCATGCTTTCTTTTGGAGGGCAGAGGGGAGAGGACTTGCAGGGTGGCAACCGAGGACCCTCATTTTATTATCAAAATATTTCAAAAACGTTTCAAAATAAGTGATTAGTGGCATTTGATAACAGCCTGCTGCTGTTTGGCCATCTTTAATCCTAGCCTGCTTTCTATTAGAAACCAGCCTAATGACCAAGGTCATTCTTTAAAACACTGAGTTTATGACAAGGCAGGTTCCTCACAGAAAGTACACAGGGACGCGAGAGCCAATAGTTTGTTTTTCCCTGTTGGCGTGGAGCCTAGGTTTAAGAATAAGTGTTACTACTGGAGATTCAAATCTGTCAGTACATGTTAAGTATGTCCTCTACAATTATTCATAAAACTTGCTGGAGCTTGCTTATGCCAGCAAGCTTGATGCCTATGTGAAAATATCTGCAACTGGTACAGCATGCTGGCCTCCCCATTAATGGTATTCCCCATCAGAAATAATAGTGGGAGTATTTCTTCTCATCACGGAATATTTAGATATTAATCCGGCAATCCTCAGACACCACCGAAGTTCTATCATTTTTCTGGCATTTTTACATTGTGGGATTTAGTTGATCTGGCTAGCTATTTTGGAATCAAAAGGTAGAACCAGTTCTTTTATATGACTGTTGTAGCAAACCTTAGGTTCCTATTTCTTTAATTTTATGCCATTACTGTCTGGATGGTTAGGACTTTTACCTGTATATTGTCTATATTTTATTTTTATAGCCAAGAACGCTAAGTTACCCATTAAAACCATTTAGCCTTCTTAAGGCTAATAAAACCAGTTCCCTTCCTTACCATTTTTATGCCCTATTTTCTAGCTTCTTAATCAGTCTTTGTACTATGCTCTGTTCCCTTTCTAGTTTCTGCACATTCTTAAAAAAAAAAGAAAGAAAGAAAAAAAAAAGATGCCTTGGACTAGATGTAAGTTTCTAATATGGGTTTGACTAAATATATATATTTATATATATATATACATATATATATAAATTTCTTCATGGTTTTTGTGTGTCATATTTCAGTTAGTATACTGTAGGATCATATCAGCACTTTTCAAGTAGCAGTTCTATATTGCTGACACATTCACAATGATATAATGTTATAACGTGAAAACCTAAGTGGTACTGTAAGACTTCCTTGTAATTATT
Organism: Mustela putorius furo; assembly: GCF_011764305.1. Lineage (NCBI taxonomy): Eukaryota > Metazoa > Chordata > Mammalia > Carnivora > Mustelidae > Mustela > Mustela putorius. Next base: position 21,959,961 of record NW_025422368.1, on the reverse strand, counting down.
TGAAGTTAAAGCATCATGAAAATTGTTATGGTGACTCTACCATTCAAGCGAAATATCCTTCAAAGCAGATGATCATCTACTTAGTCTAGTCTACATATTAAGGTTTTTTTTCATTCTAAAATTTCCAAAATTTTCTTTAATAAGTTGTCTAACACCAATTAAGTAAATGGTTTCATAGTAAGATTTTATACATATCCTGTGTATAATTTTAGACCTCCAAGCAAAACTTTTCATGAAGGGTCTCCCCTTTTAATCCAGTACCATCAAGTACTTGGGGTCTCCTTTTTTGGGGAGCACATTGACTTCTCACAGGCTTTCCTTGAGACTTTTCATAACTAAATAAAATGAGTAGATTTTCACAAAATTAGCATATTTTTGAAAAATTTCCATTCAAAAACATGACTCACTTATTTCCCTCCCTATCACTTCTAATTAATCATGTCTAAAATCAGTTTGAAAGAGTGTTATCAAAAGGAAGTTTTCATAAGTTAACAGGTTCTGGTCAATACTTTCTTATTTCCGGCAATGTTCATTGTGTATGCAACACGGAGCCTTCTCTTTGGGGTTCATTAGATTACAGATAGACAAAGAATCTCCATCTAAACCTACAATGTAAATTCATTCCTTTTAGCGAGGCTCGGGAGTCATTTTGGTCATTGTATTGATTGACAGTATAGTGCTATCATCCATTTAATTTTTGTCCACAGATGACTACAATCCATTTCATTTCTCTATTGGACAGGGTTCATTTGCAGAGAATAAAATCTCCTCAAGCTTATTGAAGCAGGAAAGGATTTATTAGGGAGTATTAAATGACTTAGATCTTTGAAATGGCTGAAGAAACAGCCTTCAAGGTTTAGCTTTTAAAACAATTCACAAAACCACTCCACAGAACTGACCACCAAGGAAGCCATTGCCTCTGCTCTAACCCCGGAAGTTGCAGGCTCCAGAGCTGCACCATTAACCCCACGATCAGAAACCGAGCGCTACACTGCGGGCTTCAGAAGCACTTCACACTCATTTCTATCCAAACCAGCAAACCTGTGCCCCACACCCATGAAGCTAGAGACCAGAGAGCAGGGTGCTAGAGGAAAGGTCTGACAGTAAAGCCCAACACCCGCACACCTGTGCCTGCCAGCAGAGGCCAAGGTAGTAGCGTTTGTCCTCCCAGAAGTGCATCTCTTTGGTTGATCTTAAGTTGGCTCTGGGACCCAGCGGCAAGGAAGCCCAGGAACCTGTGCAGAATAGGGAGTCACATTAGAAGAGTGATGGAAAATAAGTCCAACACTAACCAGAAAAGCCATCACACCCAGAGTCGAGTGGTGTCTTCAGTTCATTGGAATGGAACGAAGTTCTTCCTCCAAGCTTTGAGTAATAAGTGGAAATGCTTTTTTTAAAAAATAAAATGACCATGACTTTCAAGGGTTAATTATAAATCAGTTTTGTTATCGATGTAGGGAGAAGCTGTTCTCAATAACTCGTAATATAAATATATCTCCAAAAAGATTTTGAGGTCAGACTAAGTATTACAAGAGCATACAACTCTCTGTGGTGACTTGGTGGCTCAATTTTGTCCTTGTGCAACAACATATGAGCACATGCTGCGTGCGTTCCATTGAGGGCAGGACAGTAGAGATGGCAAATGAAGACACATACTGCACTGCCCCTTTCACCAAATGAGTCACATAATAGAACAAAATAGAAATAAACATGAAAAGAAACATTTTTCCAATTAAAAGAAAACTAGGTTCAAATCTCTCTGATTTTATTTTATGTGTGCCAATGCCATATATATATATACATATATGGAGAAAATTATAATGTGGATATGTCTATTACCTCAGCAAGCAGTAAAGAAGTGTCTACATCAAGGGTACTAAGTCAAATGAATTCATTTTTAAAAAGAGAGAACGGAGAGAGAGGTGAGAGAATGGCTGGCATTTAGGAGGCCTTCAATGAACTATAGCTTATTAAGTAGTTATAATAATGAGAGCAATAGACGAATAGAGGACTGCAGTAAATTACTAATTAATAAATAATTAATAATCGGGTGCTGGTGAAAGTAAGTACCCTGTAACACCACTGATCATCTACATTATAGGAACTAATTTCACCTTAAAGAGTTTCTATTCAGACTGGTTTTAACAGCTTTTCCTCATCGAATTTTCTGCAATGAAGGTAAAAATTTGGGGGAAGTCATAAAACCTCCAGTAACAATACACTGAACCTTTGTTGGATATCATAGTGTATTCTCAGCATTATTTAGTCAACTCTAACAACATACTCTGGTCAAAATATGTAGTTAAATTTACTTTTTCTAATATATCTATTTATGTCAGATTTTGAATTATACTTTACTTATCTTAAAATTCGTCCCTTTTAATTACAGTTCACTGGATTTGACAAATGCACAAAGTCATGTAACCACAATCAAAATACAGAACATTTCCATCAGCCCAGAAAGTTCCCTAGTGCACATTTGGACTCATCGCCCCTTCTCCCTTATCTCCTGGGAAGCGCTGATCTGTTTTCTGTCCTTACATTTTGCTTTTCTAGAACATGATATAAATGTAATCATGCAATAACAGTCTTTTCTTTCCGGCTTTTTTTTTTTTATCATAAGTATTATATTTTGTTTTAAGTATATTTTCATTATACATGCTATATTTTTTAAATGAAATATACAGTTTGGCCTAGGATACTGGATAAACTTTTAATTAATTTGTAAATGTATAGATACAGATATAGATACAGTACCTTTAATTATCTTTGGCCTTTTACTTAAGAACTAAAACTTTCCCCCTCAAAAAACTTTTATATTATAGGCAGTCAACTAAATTTAATTGATAAGATTATTTAGTGGGTGTTGCAGTGCCAGGAGTAAAAAACCAAAATAAACAAACAAACAAAGATAGACTTGCATACTTTAGAGTCCTCAACTGTTCCATATATATAAGGTAACCCATAGGAAAATAATTTCTTTGTAACCCATTGAAACAATTAAAATGCAAAATACCTGGCATGCTTTGTTGTGGTTATAGTAACGTCTATGAAAAGCGTGCATTTTTCACTTGTAGGAGTTTCAGTTTTGCACCGTGCATTTGCCTTGATAGTAACTGCAAACAACTGTAGCTATTACCTCTTCAGTTCTGAAAGCAAGTTCAAAGTCTATCCAATTCGTTGTCAGAGCACAAGATGAAGCGTGTCTCCAAGATTAAATAAAGCCTCTTAAACGTGATTCTTGTTAGGTTTTTTTTTTAGTGTACCATTGGAGCATCTTATAATTTGATTTCAGCTTTAGTTATGCCCATCGAACAGCTCAGCAGTAGGAGGAAAACAACACTTGAGCTGGACGCTTCTTTTGGTGACATTTTGCATATTGCTAATACTTTAACTGAATACTTTCAGTCATCAATGACAATTTTTAAGAACAGTCTTATTGTGATATGATTTGCATTTCTAGTATGAAATTCAGTGGTTTTTTTTAGTAAGTTTACAGAGCTGTAGGACCATCATCATAATTTAATTTTAGAACATTTTCATCACTCAAAAAAAGAACACTTGAACCCAATAGCTGTCACACCTTAGCTCTAGCCCTAGGCAACCACTAATCTACTTTCTGAATGACAATGATTTTTAACTAGTTATGGTTTTTTGGGTTTTTTTTAACCCTGCAGCTAAAAAGGAACACTATTTTCATATTTACTCATGTTAAATTCTGTAATTTTAGACATGAACTTAAATACAATTCGTTGTCACTTTTGTTACAATGCCTAGATCAATTTGAATTTTTCTAAAAAATAATTCTTTTTTTAAGAAAAATAGCTTTTTCTCATTCTCCCTTCTCTGCAATATTTAAAGCTCTTTCTTTGAATCTTTTGAACATGTAGCTAAAGGACAGTTGGAGTTCAGGAAGGCAAATATTAGCATGTGTGGTTCCAAAAACCCCTTCCTTTAGCAATTAACAAGGAGTTTATATAACTAAAAATATTTCAGTGGCGTGCACTTTCTCAACAAGTTACTTAGTGAAAGTAAACAAGAAAAAAAGAATTCCAAAATATATGAACAGCAGGACTTTTGTTAAGTGTTTTTTTTGTTTTCTTTTCTTTTTGTTTCTGTTTTTTAAGGTGCAGGTCTATTTAGCATTTAAAGGAAAACCTATTGGGTGGGGTGGGGGGATATTGCCCAACTGCTACTTTGTATTCTTTCACTAGCGACCTCAGCTGTTGCCTGAATTTTTATTACTGGTTTTCTAGTCTTTACTAGTTTTCTAGTTTTTACTAATTTTCTTTGCAACAAAGATCTCATTGGCTGAAGACAGATGTTCAATTATTAGTGCCTTAGAGATATGCCTTTCTCAGAATAGTGGCTTCAACAGGAAGAAGGAACCAGAAAACATTCCATTTGTGGTAATGTGGTCTAATTTGACATCTCAAAATTGACTTAGAATTTCAGAAAAAAATGTTGCTGTTAAGTGTACTGAGATATATTTGTTAAATTAATTTTTATTTTTTTATATATTAGTTATTTATTGCTCTGTAACAAATAACTCTCCAAAATTTAGCAGCTTAAAACAAAAAGTATTTCTTATTTTCCACAGTATTCATCCACAGGCCGGAATCAGGGAAAGGCTGGGCAGGGTGGTTCAGGCTCAGTGTTCTTGAGACATTTTCTCAGGTGTCTACTGAGACTGACCTCATGTAAAGGCTTCACTGGGGCTAAAAAGGTGGCCCCCTCGCACGGCTGGCACGTTGGTGTGGCTATTGGCAGGAGGCATTAGTTTCTTTCCACATATGCCTCTCCACAGAGCTGTTTGAATATCCATGACACGGCCTCTGACTTCTCCTGGAGTGAATAATATGAGTGCACAAGGCACAGCTGCGGAGTCACCTAGCCTCGGAAACCATTACCTCTGTCTTACTTTATTGGTCACACAAAGCAGCCTTGATTCATTGTGGGAGAAGATTATGCAAGGGCATGAACACCACAGAGGTGAGAATCCCCGAGGCCCTTCTCGGAGGTTGGCTGCCACAGCTCAGGGTAGAAAGCCGTGCAGATAATTTTTAAACACTACCAAACTCCAAAACCATTAACTCCTTCTCAAATATAAATATAAATATTTACATGTAATATTACAGACAGAGAACAGCAGAGGCCTGATGAAAATACATACTGATTTTAGATTCCAAGGCAGTTAATCATCTATTTGAGAATGTGCTCAATGCCCATAACCAGGCGAGGTGCTTATCTTAGGGGAGGTAGCTGTAGCGATAGAGAAGTCTCAGGATTTTATCAGAAGGATGTCTTTGGGAGTCTCCTGGGTGGCTAGAGGGTTAAGCATCTGACTTCCGCTCCAGTTATGGTCTTGGGATCCTGGGATTGAGTCCTGAGTCTGGTTCCATGGTCTCCAGGGAGTCTGCTTGTCCTTCTCCCTCTGCCTCTCCCTTGCCCTGCTTGTGCTCTTTCTGTCTCTCAAATAAATACACAGAATCTTTAAAAATTTAAAAAATAAAAAAAGCAGAATATTTTTGTAGTATGTTTTCAGAATGATGTTCTCTTGCCAAAAGTTAGGCAGAATTATGCCCGCACCTCTGAGTTCTTTTGGGAAATTCTGCTTTTCTGTTTCTCCTGAAAGAAAGTAGAATGCCACCAATTAGGAACAGGGAAATTTTGTCCTTTCATATTAACACAAGATACAATATGGCATGTCTCATTTTCACAGAGAAATCTGTTTCTTGCTGTGCTTTGTTTTAAATATTGGGATGCATCTCACATAAGTAGATACACTGGAATTTTCCTGTTTTCTAATTTTACTCACAAGGGACAAAAGTCTGGAAGGTCTGCACCAAACTGTTAAAGGAAAACATGTGATCAGTAATGGTTATCTGCTTTACACGTTTCTTTTCTGGAAACAGTAACCTTCTCTATCTGATAAGGCACTCCTCTTGCACTTGTCTGCAGTTCCAAATGGAAGCTACCACCATCTTTTCATTTCTCTCTCTCTCTCTCTGCCTGCAGGACTTTGCCACTTGTGCTCCCCGAGAGCCTCTGGCCACTCTGCTTTTCTAACTAACTCTTTTAACAGGAGGAGAAAGGCCTCTCCCCTCTCTGGTCACAAAATGATTCTTGAGCTGCTGGTGGCGAATTCCATTCCAAGCAGAAAATAATCTGCCTGAGAGAATGAAGTTAACATTCAGAGAAAAGCAGGAATGAGACAGAGTTGGTCATGAGCTCCTGGTGTCAAGTCCAGAGGGCTAGCTCATATAACTTGCCTGCCAAAGCTCTGTTATATGAGCAAATAAATACCCCTATTTGTGTAAGACAGATCAAATTGGGTTTCTGAACTTACATCCACAAGCCCTGACCAGAACCTCTGGAGATGGGGTTGGGAGATTGTTCCGCTTTCAACTTTACACATTAATTGTACTAATCCGATTTTTGGGGGGTGGAGGTGGGGAAGGTAGTGCTGCAAATGATAGAAACTCTATTTGAGCTAGCATAAACAAAGAAGGAGTTTATTGGATCATGTTCCCAAATGTAGGAAGGCCATGTGTGCTGCTGGCCTGAAGAATATCTAGAGTCAAGGATTTTAGTGCCATAAACAATTTCTGCTGGGTTTTTGTTTGTTTGTTTGTTTTTTTCTGGACCTCAGCTATATTCCTCTTGAACTGCAGGCCTGTTTTTTTCACCCTGGGGGCAAGGCCATCACTGGCAGATGCTAGGCTCACATCTTCCCAGAAAGTTCTTCCTCCCTCATCTTGAATTAGCAAGAATCTCAGGAAAGAATTTTGATTGGCCAGGCTTGGGTCACATGCCCGTTCCTGCACCAATTATTGGGGTCCATAATGAAGGTAACTGTCATTGCCCAAATTGGTTCACATATCCTCTTTATCCTATAGCCAGGGATGGGCAGGCATGTAAGAACATGGCCCTTCCTGTCTAGAAGCAATGTCTAGAGTGGGGAAAAAAATGAATTGTTCTTCAAAAGAGAGAGAAACTGGCTTGACAGGGTCACTGGAAGTCATTACCATAAATAGGGTGGTAAATACTAAATTTTTGTGTCTATCACAATTCTATATTGTTCAATATATTTTATAACACATAGGTTAACACTTGGAAAAGATATTAACAATATTTATATTATATCCTTATTTGATTTTAATATTAAATGCTTTCTACCTAAAGTAATATCAAATTTATAAGAAACCTCAGAAATCATCTGGTTTGATTACTTCCAGTGCAAAGTACTTTTTTTTTTTAATTTAAATTCAAGTTTGTTAACATATACTGTAGTATTGGTTTCAGGAGTAAAATTTACTGATTAATCACTTACATTATACACCCAGTACTCATCCCGACAAGTGCCCCTCCTTAATGCCCATCACCCACTTGACCCATTCTCCCACCCACCTCCCACCCAGCAACCCTCAGTTTGTTCTGTATAGTTAAGAGTCTCTTATGGTTTGCCTCCTCTCTGTTTTTATCTTAGTTTATTTTTCCTTTCCTTCCCTTATGTTCATCTGTTTTGTTTCTTAAAATTCCACATATGAGTGAAAGTGTATGGTATTTGTCTTTCTCTGACATTGTTTGCTTATCATACTACACTGTAGGTCCATCCTGTTGTTGCAAATGGCAAGATTTCATTCTTTTTGATCGAGGAGTAATAGTTCATTGTGTATATATACCATATCTTCCTTATCCACTCATCAGTTGGTGGATGTTGGGCTCTTTTCATAATTTGGCTATTGTTGATAGTGCTGTTATGAACATTGCACCCCTTCAAATCAGCATTGCAAAATACTCTCTTAAGTTGTCCTGGACATCTTCCTATCTGCAGTGATGTGAAGAACAAGTGAAAATACATTTCTCTTGGAAAACAAAAAATTAGAACATAACAGTTAAAGTACAAGTTGACTAAACTAGAAGCTATTAATTGATCCACAGTCATTGATAACCTTGGAAAAACAACTATCTATTGGCTTGCTTTTTCTTATTCAAAAATGAAAGTAATAATACTAATGCTATTAATGTTTTAAATACACCACAGGGGATGGGGAAGGCTCCAATATCTTAGAACCACAATCTACAAGTAGCAATTTTAATCATTTTCTTTGTACTGTTTTGAAAATAATATCCATTCTATTGAGGTATAAAATTAGCCTGAAATGATGAACAGTAACTTAAATTCAATTGGTACATTATTTTTTATTTACAGAACACCAGTTTGTTCCAGATCCCTTATAGGGTACAAAATGTGGTTAGTCTGTGTTCTCCTAGACTTTTGAGTCCTTCAGTAAAAATTCCAATTGCTGTTCAGGGACACTACAGTCTTTTGTCAGTGAAGAGCTTTTTCCTGAAGAAACTAAAATTTTCAATGTGTAAGTGGTATTCATAATTGAGAATACTTGAAAGGATGTGGATTGGCTATATCTGTCATAAGTGTTTAGAAAAATATGACATTAAGTATAAAGGCACTAAGAAGGTAAAAACCAATATGAAAATAAATATAAAAAAGAGCAATTCATTATGTTTGTCCTGCTTGAATATTCAGGCAAAATAATGATTAATAATAACAGCAATTAATAATAATTCCCAATTTCTGTAGCTAGGTATGAAAAGCTGATTCATCCCCGAAATTTCAAAGGAACTTTTGTACATCTAAGCCAAGCTGCTTTGAAACTGGCCTGGGTCCAAGGTAAGGTGGATACTAGTTGGCTAAGGATTTGCCCAAATGTGCTCTTGTCACATGGTACAGTAAGAAGGATGTAAATTTCAATCCTGTTCCACCTATTGACAGTGTGAATTTTGACCTTTCTTACCTAACCTTCCTAGACTTCAGTTTCCACATTTGTGTGTAAACATATACATGTATATTTAAGTGTATAAAATAAATTTAAATATATTAAATACACATACATACATATATACACATATATATACATATAAATATATGTGCATATATATTCTATAACAGCAGCAATTAACTAATTGGCAAACTTGTGTGGGTTACATGAGATGACTCTGAGGTAGAGCTCCTGGCATGTGGTAGGCCTTCAATAGATATTAGCTGAATAGTATTTATATTATTCTGTTGTGAGATAGCCTTACATCCCTGCAGGATAATATGGTTAAAAGAGCAAACTATAGGATTGGGAAGACAGAGAGATCAGGAAAATGAATGGTTGGCTGAGCACTTGCTAAAGTAAAGGTTTCAGGCAGTCCTAATAGATCTTCCTTCCCATGGGTGGGGAAAGAGAGAGTTCACACTCTCTTGGGTATCTCTCTCTCTCTCTTTTTAAAATGTATTTCTTTGACAGAAAGAGAGAGAGAGAGCACACCAGCAGAATCAGAGGGAGCAGCAGAGGGAGAAGTAGGCTCCCCGCTGATCAGGGAGCCTGACGTGGGGCTCAATCCCAGGAACCTGGGATCATGACCTGAGCCGAAAGCAGACACTTAACCGACTGAGCCACCCAGGTGCCCCTCTCTTGGGTCTCTTTGCCTTGCTCATTCTATGCTACCGATGGTCTTCTGAATATGTCCCAAGTCCTTTGAAGTACAACCTATAAACCAGGGCTTAACCTGAATGGAGCCTGTCCTGGACTCCCCTGCCCCTCACCCAGACCCTTCAGGCTTCCTTCCTGCTTTGTCCCATCCCGCCAGCTGTGAGAAGGAGATACTACATAGCATGTTGATGATGTAATGCTTTAGTTGCTTCAGGTTTTTATTTTGAAATAACATTAAAACCAATAGGATGTGGAACTAAGTCTATAAAATTAGTTGTGGTTAATTAGCAGAATGATACATGTCCCAATGATTACAGAATGAAGGTTTAAAGAGAGAACTGTCATTGAGGGAGAGATGGTGGGGATGCAGCTCCTTTAATCTAGCAGTACCTGGGCATGGTCACTGTTTTACAGAGAATTGGTCTCCAGCTTTGAAGAGTCAGCTCGGTGACCAAGGAACAAGGAGTCTAATATTGCTAACTAAACTGACAAGAGATTGCCATGTTAACAGAGCAACAAATTCTTCATTTAAATGAGAAATGTAGCTGACAAATGGAACAGAATCTCCAGTTCATTTGCTCAGTGCCTTCTCTCCTTTGGAGCAACCAAATGCAGAAGGGAGCTTATTGAGGAAAAGAAAGGGAATGGAGGAGCAAGCCAGTCTTGAGGAGGATTGCATCCAGGTCCAGGTGAGGCTCGTGAAGCACACTTGTCCCTCACCAAGGGCATGAAGTCTTTCCTAACGAAGGTGCCACATTATTGCTTGTTGGACTCCTCTTTCCAAGGCTCCTTCTGTTCTTGTAAATGAAGTCTTTTTTCATTCATTTTGTCTATATGGTTGTTAATATTTTGTCTTCCTCTATCATAATCACATCCATTCATAGCTCCCTCAAATAATATTTTAAACGCTTGAGTAGGGCTTGTTTTGTACATTTCCCCCAACAAACTCCATTCTCAATTGCCAGCACTCTCTTGAGTTACTCTTACATATCACTACTATCACCTGTCCTTTATATTAGGAAAATAGTTTCCTAATTTCTAAATTCTAGTCTAATAGTTTCTAGTTTCCAAGTTCTTAGAGAAACACCTTACTTTCCTCTATCAACGTTAGTAATAAGCTATGTTATGACTTTATTTCATCTTCAAGGCTCTGGAAGATGTAATTAGCTGATTTACGTCTATAAATTTTAGTGGAATCAAGTTTTGCCTTATAGATTCTGAGAGCTAAGTTAAATTGTACTGCACTTGGACAGATTAGCCATTCAGCAGCAGAATTGCTCGTTTAGGTGGCTGGAATCATTGATGTAAACAAACTTGCAGACAGTCTTTTGAGAACACATCTGAACGACTTGGTACAAGATTATTTTCCATTTGTGACTGTATGTACGGGGAAGGTCTTGAAAATTCTACTTGTCAGTAATAATCACCATCACAAAAAATTAAGTGGCTGTCTTCAAACGGTAGTCTACTCAAGATAAAAAGGATTCTGGGGGGAGTTCCTGGACACTCATCTGAAATTACCCCTTTACCAAAACAGATAGTTAAAAAAAAAAAAAAAGAGCTCTATCAAAATGGGGAGTTTTTAAACATTACTGTAACATAAAAAAAGGAACAAACTTGCTTACACAAACTGTATAATTGTTGGAAATCAATGTGTACTGTACACTTGAGTCATCCAAAGTCCTCACATACCAATTATTACATAACAATGTAACAAAAATGCATTCCCCTCTACTTGCTTATTATTACCCATGCTCTAAACTCCCTTTTTCCTTATTTCATTTGAATACCTAATTTTGGCCACCTACTTAACATTCTTTCCTCCATATCTTAATTTGTAAATTAGAGATCTAGTAAAGCCTCACCGATCTCTCTCATGGTTCAGCTCAAGGTTTGTTAACCTTTCCCCAGTATCATTTAGTCTCTCTCTACCTCACTACAAGATACCAGTTGTTTGAGGTGATTCTAGGCACGTCTATCAGAGAATCTTTAAGGCACACGGGATACCACACGAACATCTCACTGTTTGAAAAGTGAGAAATTGAATGCCAATAATAAGTGGCCATAATTAGTGACAACATAGTAGTTCCTGTGACAGAAGCATGGTAACGCATCCAACAATTCAAACTGTGTCCTAGTTTGGATGGAAGCTTCCTTAAAATACAGTCTACATAAATCAGTTATATCAAATAATGAACTGAATGCCTCTTTGAAGCATTTTTTTCCTTTTTTAACTTTAAATTACTATTATTATTAAATGTAGATTTAAATTATTAAATGATTCTTTTTAATTTCAAATTTCTTCCTTTGAAATTATTAAAATTTACCAAAATTTTCATACAAATAAGTCCCATATACAACTTAGACAAATTCACCAATTTTTAAAACTTGCTACAGACACCATCGCTCTTTATGATTTTTTTAACCATTTAAGAGCACACAACATGCCCCTTTATCCCTTTCCTCTTCGGTGTATATTACCAAAGCACAGGGATACTCCTTCTATAGTCACAATACAGTAATTAGATGGAAGAAATTCAACATTACTAGAATACTTAAATATGTAATCCGTGTTTGAATTTTGTCAATTTATTCAATAATGTATCACATTTTCTCTCTTTGATATGGGATTTTATATGGGATCATGTGTTAGACTTCATTGCCATTTCTTCTTCATTCTCCTTTAATCTGAACCAGGTTCTCAGCCTTCTTTTGTCTCTCACGGCATTGACATTTTTGTTTTATAGCTTTTGCTTTATGAGATATTCCTCTGCTTGGGCTTGTTTGATGTTTCTTCATGATTAGATTCAGGTTGTGTATCATTACATAACTGATGTGACGCCCTTCTCTAGGTATCCACGGTAGACCCATGGTGCCACCTCCTCTCAGGGGCGATCTAATTTTGGTTATCTAGTCGGGGTGCAGACTTTTTCTCTCCTGCATAGTTACAGGGTTTCCTCCTTGTGACTAATATGCAATCTATGGGGTCACGTCTACTTTTTAGACCAGTGTTTGCACTCAATGTCAGGACCCTCATAGAATTAAAAAAAAATTTTTTTTTCTAAATGTGTAATGATTCCTGCCATGTTTATGCCAAAAAAAATCCATGTGTAACAATGATATATATAACAGAGAGCCAGTAGGATGTAGCGATTGAGACTCTAGATTCCAGAGTGTGATGGCTCAGGTCTGAATCCCAATTCCACAGCCTCCCTACTGGACGACTCTGGTAAGCTGCCTTATCTCCCAGTGCTTTAATTTTAGCATCTGTAAAATTTAGAAGATAAAAATACTCCCCTAGCTCATGGTGGTGTGGCATTTAGTTGCTAATATGTGTCTAGCACATAGCAATCACACAATAAATATTGGCTTTTCTATGTAATACATCTTTCTACTTTATATAAAATATATACCTTTTCAAAGCAATCTTTAAAAAAATACAGGATAGTAACTACAATCCAAATAATGAGGTAACACTTATAGATGCAGCTATATTCTTCTTCTGCTACCAGATCCAAAACATAAACTTAGCCAGATACAATTTTTTTAAAATCCCTCCTGCAAGTGCTTTGACTGTCTTGTTCATTTCTTGAACAAATTCACAACCAGCTCCTCCCATGTGCCAGGCACAGATGTATGACCGGGTGTACAGTGACAGCTCTTGCAGAAATCATGTTCTAGTAGACAGTGTACAATACACACAAGTAGTATACAAATTAAGGTAACTGCAGGTAGTATCAAGCGTTCTGAGGAAAACAAAAGAGGGCAATGCAATTTGGGCTGGGCTGACAGCAGAGAAGCCTTTTGGTGACATATTTCATGTCTCTTCGTTGCTTATCTAACAAAAATTTTTATAGGCTTCTGACTTGAACTGAAACAAAATGGAACAAATTTTTCCTAGTACATTAAGCTTTCAATGAATAAGATAGGATCACAGTTAAATAATCTTTTTCAGCCTTGCAGAACATGGATCAGTTAAGCTGATCTTGAATAAGTGTCTTCTTAATTGAAAATATGCCCTTTGTCTTCATCTCCTATTAATTAAGCTGCTGATGCTGTTGATTATCTAGTTCTACTTAGAATCTAGTTGCATAAACATCTCTTTCCTTCCCTTAATGAATTTTCTATCCTAGCTTTTATAGATGCAAGCTACCCTTTCTTTCTTTTTTTTTTTTTTGAAAGATTTTATTTATTTATTTGTCAGAGAAAGCTTAAGCAGGGGGAGTGGCAGGTAGAGGGAGAAGCAGGCTCCCTGCTGAGCAAGGAGCCCAATGTGGGACTAGATCCCAGGACCCTGGCATCATGACCTGAGCTGAAGGCAGACACTTAAACAACTGAGCCACCCAGGTGCCCCCAACCTATCCTTTCAAATATGCTTCATGGTGTCTAAAAGTAAACAAAACATTGAAATGTACCTCACAGCATGCATCATCATTTCTTAATTTCTCCACAGTCTCTCATTTGCCTCCTCCAGTGCTACATTGGCCTCAGAGATTGTAATATTTTCAGATTATTTTTCGTGGCTTGCAAGATCTTTCTTAGGGTTCCTTATGTGAACACCCTCCCCCCCCGCCCCGGACATGAGGTATTCTGGGCTTGAAAGTCAGACAGAATTTCATTTGAAACCGGAAGTACCACTTATTGGCTGTGTGGATTTGGGAGGGTTGCTTACCTTCTCTGAACCTCAACTCTAAAAGGTAGGATAATTTGAAGTTGGGATGAAACTAGATTATGGATGTGAAAGTCTAATACAGTATTTTATCTGGATTTCAAGTTGTCCTCTCGCTTTGCTCATACCTCTGGTAACCCATATAGAACTGAGTCTCTTGAAGGAGTCCCTGAAGCTGGCCCTACTCTTCTCAGAATAGTTTCTTATCCTGAGAGGACAGCAAATACCTGGATGATGAGGCAAGTTCTCAAACTCCCTAAACAGGCTGGTCCAGGATTTCTTAACCTGGGAACCAGAGACCCATAATGCACAGGACCCCTGGGGTATGCCTGGTAAAGCTCAAAGGTGTAAAGGCACGGAAAAAAAAGCAAGCTCAGCCCATTCTGACCCGTGGGATCTGTGTCCTAGTTGGCATAGCAGACATTCTTCCCCTTCCTAGCTCTTCTCTATAAGGCATTCTGTCCCTACTTCTTGATGAAGCATTTATACGATATTGCTATTTAATTGTTAATAAGTTAAAATTTAATGGTTTCATTATAATCCTTACTTCACAGGATTGATGCGTTTATCGGTTGCATGTCTTTTTTTCTTTTTTCCTTTTCATTATTGTAATTGTGCATTAAGAGCCTGGCTCAATTAATTCAGTCGGCTTGGAGGTTGGGGAAAGAGAATGAGAACCAACGGAGAATTCTTTTTTTTTTTTTTAATTTTATTTATTTATTTGAGAGAGACAGTGAGAGAGAGCATGAGAGGGGAGAAGGTCAGAGGGAGAAGCAGACTCTCTGTGGGGCTGGGAGCCCAGTGTGGGACTCTATCATGGACTCTGGGATCATGACCGGAACCGAAGGCAATCCCTTAACCAACTGAGCCACCCAGGCACCCACCGACAGAGAATTCTTAATGCCCAGCTGCATATTTTTTAGAGACTAAAATTCAGCAAGAAATCATGGGATATGTTGGAAGTTTTGCAAAGTATTTATGGTAGCCTAAGGCGGCAGCTGGAATCATTTTCTTTTTGTTAAAACTAGATGTTTGGTTCTGATTACAAAAATAATACAATCTCAGAACTGGAAAAGTTGGAAAACAAGCAAAGTGATTATATAGTATTCCAGAACAGTAGCTCAGACAGTATTTGGCAAGAATGTGATCTGCTTCAGAATCTCCTGATGGCTTGTTAACTCTGCCCCTTCATGGACCCTCCAGAAGGACTAAATCAGTATCCCTGAGGCCAGGGATAAATGAACTTCACTAAATGAACTTCACATGTGACTCATCAGGTAGACGAAAGTCCTGAAACTAGGATTGTAACCTTATATTTAATTTCCTGCCCTTTAAGTACTAATTCCTCCCCCAAGTATATAAGAGCAGGTATGATTCTGAAAATGTCTATTTTGTAAAATGATCTGCAGGGCGCCTGGGGGGCTCAGTCAGTGGAGCTGTTGACTCGTGATTTGGCTTAAATCATGATCTCGGGGTCCTGGGATCCAACCCCAGGTCAGGTTCTGTTTGGGCATCTGCTTGAGATTCTCTCTCTCTCCCTCTTCGCCTGCCCCTCCCCTCTAAAACAAATAAATAAACCTTCAAAAATAAATAAATAAAAATAAAATGATCTGCAAGCTTCCATAAAAACAATTTACAAGTTTCTGGTGAATTAATGTGTTGCTAGATTGAAAAAAAAAAAAAACACTTTCTATAATGGGGAGAGTACAAAGTGTAAGAAAAAACAATGATCAACTAGGAAATGAGGTGTCAATTTATACAAATTTGCCAACAAACCCCGCCTTTACTTACATGCAGTGGTGGTCAGGAATACCTAAGGTGTGCTGAATGAGAATGCTTGCAGTAGCTCTGGTTTGGGTCTGAGTTCCCATGGGCAGGTGTGAGACTAGTACTGGGTGCTCTCCTTCTGTTTGGGTGCAGAGGCAGAGAGAGTACCCCACCCCAGCCTGAGTCATCCGCATTTTAGCAATCCCCCCAACACCCTGTTTGTTTTTGGTTCTGTGGCCTTGAAAGAGGTCTGGCAACCGGGGATGAAGATTCTGCGAGTGCACAGTGGGCAGGCTTATACCTGGGCATGGCTTTGTCTCTGTGGATTTAGGACACTGTGTACAAGTCCGCTGTTTTGAACATCAGGACTCACCACAGACATGGCTGACTAATTCTGTCAACCATTCTTTTTCCAAGCAGAGCTGGATAAAGGAAAGTACTTAGAAAAGGAGCTTTGGGGGTCAGATAGACCTGACTTCAAGTTCTGACCCCAACATTCCAAACTACATGCCCTTAGGTCTCCATTTTCTCCTATGCAAAACAAGCCCAGTTTCTAGCAGATTAAGAGTTTAATGTCATAGTGTAGATTCAGAGCATGACACGTAGTGGTCTTAATAAATGATGCTATCATTATTATCTTTCCACCTAAACTTGGAATCCCTACTCAAATACACACCTGAGAAGGGTCAAAGCTTGGAACGATCGCACCTAACACCGAGGAGTAGCTTTCTTTAGTGGGGGAGGGGAGCCAGTCTGAAGGTGCTAGCCTCCTGATCTGGATTGGGTGGCTGTACTCAGGTTGGGGATCTGCACCAGCTAACTGATGACTTCCCAGCACTGCCCAGATATTAGTAGAGGAGTTGGAAGGAGCGCAAATCTGAGGCTCTAGGGCAAGCCCTAGGCAACTGTGCCAAACAGAAAATGTTGCTTTCTTTTTTACACTATATACATGGTTATTTTTATATAAAAATGATGGTTTTTCCATCCCCAAATCTTCACGTTAAATTGGTACTCTAGGAAGCTGCGCTATGTTTATCCTAAAGCCTCAAATGCCACTAGGTGAGTACATACACAGCAGTTAGAGAAGCAGCCGTCTCAGGTCTAGAGAACAAAGCCCATATTCCTTCTTCAGGCCTTCAGAATCCACACGCTATTTACTTCTCCACCCTCTGAGCCTTCCACATGCCTCCCCACTCGTCAAACATGGGCGGTCCTCCAGTGCCTCTTGCCTTTATTCCTGTGGTTCCACCCTGCCCGAAATGAAGGGCCCTCCTCCACCTCTCCTCTTTCCTGCTTCCTCAGCACACTGACTCCCGCTCCCAGCTCCAGGGAAAAGATGCTTGTGGAAAACCTTCCCCTGCATCCCCAGACAGGTAACATGGCTCCCCACAGTGTGCCTGGCCTTGTATTGTTGCCACTCTCCCTAAAGAAATGGACTTAGTTTTATTCATCTTTTTATCTTCTAGTGTAGGGGATACTTACTAAATATTCAATAAATAATTAAGGCCTTCATTGATTAACTGAAGGAAAGACAACTGGAAAAGATGCTGTTTTGAAAGACTCTTCTCTTCCTCATGCCCAGGATTGTCCTTTGTGAAAACAGGATAGAATGAGCCCAACATTTTAAAGGCACACATTCTGAATGGTATTAGCTCACATGCATTAATAAGGACCCTAGAAACCTGGTACAAACTCTGGCTTTGCATTAATGATATGACTTTATTATTCTTCCCTTTCATATTATGCATTTTTTAGGGAAAAACAACTTTTAAGTTAAAAGTTTGTGATTTTGCAAATGTATCAAGTGTTTGTAAAGTGAGGTAAGAAATGATTCGCTGAAACTGGTTTTTTGTTTTCGTATTTTTAGTTTGTCAGAGCAGGCTAACCTCAGTCCTCTGGTGATGTTTCTCAGAAGTTTTCCTCTTTAAATAGGTAGGTAGTAATATTAAAAAGCACACACACACACACACAGACACACACATGAACACACAGCTGTTGAAAAGGTAAAGAAGCAAAGCCATTATAAGAATCCACTGCTCTGGGAATCTTGCTATATTTGGCTTTAAACAGACAATAAGCCCTGAAAATTGTTGGATGCAGCAGTTCCGTTCCTTTAATTGCAGATACTAGAAATAACAACAACCAAGAAAAAACAGGGAAGAAAATCTCCTCTCAGACTAGTTTGCTCATAAAATGTGTAACTGCTCTGGGAATTGGCCTGACCTTCTACCTACTATTATCTTAGCAATTCTATATACAGTGCCAGGGCATGAAATATCTTAAAGAGATACATAACAAGAATTGAAAGTTTATTTTTAACTTTCATCCCAATTCTTATTTATTAGGGCCCATTTGAGAATCCAGCTCAAGAATTATTTGTTGAAATTCCTTTAGGTGTCGGGTCTGTGAATACTTAATACCTGATCTCTAGTAACTGACAATCTAATCAGAGAGAGATGAAAGAGATTCATACAATACAGCTCATTTGTTAAGTCTGAGGACTTAGGGCCTTCTCTAACTGACCTAATTAGTACATGCTTTATAATTATTAACAAAACTCTAGGTATATGTTCTTCTCAACAAATCTCAAATTCACTTGAAAATATGTATCTGTATAAGCCCTCATACACTGGGGTCTACAGAGGCAACAAGAAGGATGGGAATTTGAAATTGAATGTGATATATTTTTAACTGAGAACTGTATAAGATTAATTTTTACTCACCATATAAGCTTTAAAAGAGATGTTTTTTATTTTAGGCAAAACCTGTAATAATTCTTTCCCACTAAAATGGAATATATACTTCTAATTTTTTTTAAAAAGGACAAATTTTAAACCATGAATAATTTCCTCAATATCTTGCCCCCGATTCAACCTCATTGAATTACTTAACATTTTCCAAAAAAATAGAAATTGTCAGCCTTTTTTAGGGATGTTTTCTGAAGTTACCTGTTAGTTGATAAGGAAGGAATTTTGAATAGAATTGTTTATCCCTATGTATGGGTCATTTCTAGGTGGTTCAGGATATTGTTGAATTTTAATTATGGGTTTTTTTTTTTTTTTTGTCTTGGTGAGCATCAAATGATAAACCTTCATGAACAAATATCACAGAGACCTCTGTGGTTGAAAGTTGATTAAAGAGAATTCACAATGTCCAGAAAGAGAGGTGCAAGGCTGGGACGTGAACACAGTCCAGTTCCTCACCCCTATAGCCCAGGACATGTAAGCACGTGGTAAGTGTTGAGGGAGGCTAGTAATCTACTTAGAAACACAAGAGGAAAAAAAAAAAAAAAAAAACCAACACTGTGAAGTGGCTTAAGAAGTTATCACACACAAGAACTACCTCCACGGGGAGATTTTGCTTCCAGGAACTACTGAATGTAAATACTCCAGGAAGAAAATCAAAATACTTTTATGAGGTCTGATTTCCCTGCAGGAAAATAGCATTGGTGTTATTTAGCCAAGACATTTATACTCTTGCACCTTTACAGAAAGATCTGCAGAGAGACAATTTGCTCATTGAAACTGTGATTCAAGCTTGACTTGCAAAATGGCTCTAATACCTATTCTCATAGTGACTGACCACACTTGGGTTAGAATCAGGCATTCGTATTCACACTTCTAGTTGTAGAAAGGAAAAGGAGAACTTTAAGACACTAATGAGGTTGTCTATTTCAAAGCTATATTTGAAATCATCTGCTACTCATGAGGTGGAATTATGACATTAGAAGCTAGACTTCCGGTAAATGAAATTACCAGTGAGTTATGAAAGATTTGGGGGAAAATCCTGATACTCTTGTCTTCCCATCATGTGTTGAACTTACTCTTAATGTAAAATTTCTCCTTCTCCACTTTACTCTTTCCATTAATCTTTTTGACAGCACAAGTGCTATCTTATTCACCAATGGATTTCCAGTGGTACTGCACTACCCAGTACATATTAAGTCTCTAAAAAAATAGTTGTTAAAGCAATATATGGACATCCATTAATCTATTGACCAATGGATACACAGTACTATGTCATAGGTATGATGAAGCAGCCATGTTAGAAAGTTCTCTTTCTTCTAGAAGCCTAGATTTTTAGTACCGGTTTTTAAAATTAAGATAAATAGCAAATAATATTGTTGATACAATTTAAGCTATAGAGAGTGGTCTCAATGATGAAAAGCATTACAGTCGTTCCTTATACATTGCAAAGGGGGAAAGATGGTGCATTTAATCTTTTCATATGATTCCAAGATAATCTTGGAATATTCCCGCACATTCATTTTTTATAATCATAGGTGCCATTGGGTAGTTTCCTCGAGTATATCTTTACACTCTGGCCCAGCGGATTTTTTAAAAAATGTATATCTTCAAGTCTTCAAGGCTATTCCTGGAAAAAAAAATAAAGAAATAAGCACCTATGGATTTTCCAGTGTGCTCCCAGATGCTGTACTCGATGCTTTGTTTATTTCTTTATTTCATCAATCCTGTGACGTAGTTATTATGTTCCTATTTTAAGAGTAAGGAAATTGGTATTGTTATTTGTAACCTCTCAAGGAATGGGAAAAATCTAGTTGAATGATATGTAGGGCACAACTGTGCTCGATTTTGAAATATATTAGTACTGGAAGGTATCTGGAACATGCAAAAAAGATCAAAACACTGCTCCCCAAAGAATAACCACCTATCCTGTCATCCACTGTGATAAAAATGCATGCAGTATAGTTCAATGTATCCCACAGGGTCTTTTAAATTAATTGGGTTGGAACTAGGAAATTTTACTCACTTGTGAGTAAGGTTCCTTCATCTTTGAGAACAAGTTTCCTATTTGGTTCACAGACAAATGCTGGAGTACCACTCCTCACTCCAACTCAATCCTTAGCATTCTTATCCCAAATTTATAAACCATATATATATATTCCAAATTTATACCTCCAACATGGACCTCTCTTGAGCCTAGACACAAGGATAAACTGACTGCTTGATGTTTCCCAACATGCCCCGTGTTGGTTTTCTTCATATTTTTTCCTCAAATCCTTTCCTGCAGTCTCCTTCTCTATCAACACCAAATCAATGGACAAAGCCATTCATAACTGGCACTCCATTACCTCTTTGAAGCGCTGCCTCCTTTGCTCACTCTGTCACAATCACAGGTCTTTCCTTGTCATTCTTTAAGCACACCTGCCAAGCTCCTACCTCAGGAGCTTTGCACTTGCAGTTCTCTATCTGGGATCCTTTTCCCCTAGATGACCCCATGGCTCCCCATCCCTCAGGTTCCTCACCATCCTCAAGTCAGTACATGAATGTCATCTGAATGAGACCTTCCCATCTAACACTGCAATTTCTCCCCTGCCTCCCAACATCGCCAGCACTCTACCTCTCCCTTCTTGCTTCACTTTTCTGTTTTGTACTTAGCACTAACTATGCACTTGTTTTTTATTAAATGTAATTCATCGAATCCAAGATGCCTTTGATAATAAGATGCAATATTATTTTTTGTATCTGTAAGAAAGAAAACAGCTGCCAATTACAAATGTAAGATGGTGTTGAATAAGCCACATTACAATTTCAGAAATGTTGAAATGTGAGAAACTGTGCATCTGAGGTTTCATGAAATAAGGTTTTTTCTTTATTGTATCTCTCTCTCACTAGAATGCAAACTCCATATGGATGTGGATTTTTTTTTAAGATTTTAATCATTTATTTGAGAGAGTGAGAGAAAGAGCACAATCAGAGGGGAGAGGCTGAAGCAGGCTCCCCACAGAGCAGGGAGCCCCAACCTAGGGGACTCAAACCTAGGACCCTAAGATCATGACCTTAGCTAAAGGCAGATGCTAAACCAACTGAGACACCCAGGAGCCCCTGGATGTGGATTTTTATCTGTTTGGTTCACTGCTGTATCATTTGGCACATGGTAGATAATAGATATTTATTGAATAAATATTGAAGAACTAATGAATAAATGAATAATTAGAAGCTTATATGAGCCAAGTATGACTTTTCTAATTGACTAGAAGATTGAAATCTAAAAAGAAATTTGGTCTGAATTTCCCGGTTTTCCTGAACCTGTAGCGACAATGAGAGCCCAGTATTGCCAGGATTACTAGTATTCTTGAGTTGAATTTATGCAGACCATCCAATCTCACTGGAAGATTTTCCTGGAAAACTCTCTGGCCCCAAATGCTTCCTGCTAGTTCCGTATTACTCAGGTTCTCAGCTCAAGTGTTACGTCCTCAGAGATGAGCGCCAAGACTTCCCAATCCAGAAGAAGGAACGCATGCCCCCCCATTCCCATCCACACCCCCTATCTTGCCCAACCTCACCCAGTCACTCTGTCTCATCACCATTTTGTGTTTTCTTCATAGCACATGTCACCATATGAAATTACAGTTGTCTCCCCTAAATCCCACTAAAACAGAATCCTATGAGAAAGGGACATCACATTATCTTGCTCCTCTCTGATGTCATCATGCCCAGAACAGTATCTGGAGCACAGGAGCTGCTTAGTAATTATTTACTGAATGAATGAATATACGTGGAGTATTTAGGACCCCCCTCCACCAAATCTGCTTTACCCACCCAGACCTAACAAAGTACCAGAGAGTTTTATTATTGAAGTAATTTCTCTCAGTGAAGTTTTAAATACTCAGGAGAATCTGATTGTAAAGTATATGTGCTATTTGGCAAAGATCACTTTAGCTAAGGGGTACCTATTAGCAACCTAATAAGTACTGCCTTGTCAGATGAACAGATTTTTATTTCATCCAAAACAAAGCCCTGAGGGCCAGAGACAGTTTGGTTAGAGAAAACAAGTGTGGTTCAGAGCAGGGATTGCGACAGTGAGGATTCTGAGGAGCTAGTTTCCTGCGGCCTGAATGGGAGGTGGGGAAGTTGGAATAACTAGACGACTGAATTTGACATCTTTAAAATTTTGTCTAGGACCTGACTCTGCCCAGGGCTACTTACCCTCCCTTCCTTTCCTTCTGCTTCTACTCTGTGAGGTTTCCTCAGCACCTTTTACTGGTCATCTCTGCTCATCCAAGAATAGTGTTAGTTCAATTCATTCCTAAGTATTTCATTTTTTTAAGGTATTGTAAATGTGGGGCACCTGCCTGGCTCAGTTGGTTGAGTGTCTGCTTTCGGCTCAGGTCAAGATCTCAGGGTCCTGGGATCCTGGGATCCTGGGATCAAGCCCCACGTTGGGTTTCCTGCTCAGTGAAGAGTCTGCTTCTCCCTGTCCCTCTCCCCCTGCTTGTGTGCTGTCTCTCGCCCACTCTCTCTCTCAAATGAATAAATAAAACCTTTTAAAAAAAATTTTTTAAAGATATTGTAAATGAGATCAATTGTTTTATTTATTTTTCAGAAAATTCACTGCTAGTGTATAGAAATGCTATTGAGTTTTGTATGTTAAATTTGTATCCTGCAACTTTAAGGAATTTGTTGATTAGATCTTTTGGTTGAGTTTTCAGAATTTTTGTCAATACTTAGCACATGAAATATGTTAGACACTACAGTAAGCCATTTACAGATACAGACTTATACTTAAAGGTTTAAAATATATGACAGAAAGTTCATGGGATATGATAATTTGACATATTTACAATCATATTAGTTGTCATTATTTTATTTAAATTTTTTAAGTAAACTCTGCACCCGAGGGGCTTGAACTCAAAATCCCAAGATTAAGAATCCCATGCTCTATTGACTGAGCCAGCCAGACACCCCACATTATTTGACATTAAAGCATCATAAAAATCAATTGTTTGGGCACATAAGAAAAGTGAACAAATTAACTTATCATAAAGTTTGGTTAATTAAAATAGAGTCATATGGATAGCCTTTTTTTTTTTTACCAGTAAAGAAAGGAAACAAATTATTTTCCAATATCAGAAAACTATTTAAAATGAGAAAGTTTTAGGTAAAAAATATGCTACTATTTTTATGAAAGAAGTCCAACAGTTCATATTTGCTATGCTTTCTGAAATAGCAATAAGAACTCTTTAAAAAGTGTAACCAGCAATTAATATCCAGGTAGATGCAAATTTAATTTAACATTCTTTTAAATAACTTGTAAATTAAGTGGAGAATCCATCCTGAGATCATTTTTTTGGTATCAGATATTTTAAGGAGGAAACAACGCCTTTGAAAGCATAGGTCATGGCTTAATGTTACTGAAAAACAGTAATACTGATCATTATAGGTAGAATTTAGTGTAATAGAGCATTATCATTTCATAAATCTGTACAAAACATAAACTAAATTTTCCGTTATAAGCAAATAATCACACTGTTAAAAACAAAAAAAGAAAAATATGGTTTCTATTTATTTTCATTCTTTTTCCAGAAAAAAAGAGACTACATTATTTGTACAATGCTATCTTGAGATCTAAAGCTTTTTTTTCATGTCAACCTATAATCTTCTTTCTGTAGTTAAAACAAATTTTGTTTCATACTATCTCTAAAGGAAAGAAAATGTGTTTAGCATGTAATTCATAGACGATCTCTTCCTGTATTGAAAGACTCTCAAATTCTGTACTTAATAGACTACCTGATGAATAAATAAAAAAAATCTCAGCTTCATTTGCTTTCATGTGGGGAGAGGAAGGGAGAAGTATATTGGAAGGACTCCAACCAGTATTTACAAAGCAAATTTAAACCCACTTTGTTTAGACATTTTGGTTTTCTCCAGTTTACATATTTCAGATCTTTAAACTTTATCCTGTGGGGCTTATTTCACAAACCCTTAATTAGTTTTGTGGTTCTTTCATAAAGTCATCTCAATTCTTTTTTTTTTTCCTACCTAATAATATGAAAACTTTACAACCAGTAGATTTCTCTAGAATCTCTGAATTCTAAACATGCATTTATATCCCCTAGAATCATTACGCCAATCAGCTTGCAAGTCAGAATGTGTGCCCTAGACCAAGATTGCTCAAAATTTGGTAGAATAAGAAGAATAAAACAAGAGAGTGAAAAGAAAGATTAAAAATGTGTTGTGGGAATAATGCTATGCATATTGTGGAGATAACTTAATTAGGGACAGAGAATTCAAAACTTCAAACACAGACAACCCAAGAGTTACCAAATAACTAGACTTGTGTATTTGTATTAATCCTGTTTTAAAGGTCAGATTTTTTTTTTTATCTTTGAAGGATTTTGTGTGTAGTAAAGATGATTCAGAACTTTTTTTTTTAAGATTTTATTTATTCATTTGACAGACAGAGATCACAAGTAGGCAGAGAGAGAGGGGGAAGCAGGCTCCCCGCTGAGCAGAGAGCTTTAAAGGGGGGGGGCCTTGATCCCAGGATCCTGATACCATGGCCTGAGCCGAAGGCAGAGGCTCAACCCACTGAGCCACCCAGGTGCCCCGAGAACTTTTAAATTAAAGTTCTAACTTCTAACTTCTAGACAGTAGTTTTTTATTAAAGTGTTAAATTAAGCTTAAAAATAATATTCTACACCCCAAAATACTTCCAATCATATTTAAAGACCATCAGTTAATGTTTGATCTCACAGTTAAATGGTTGCTTTTGAACATTTTGAAGTCTATTTACAAATTTAAAATATTCATTTTCTTTTTTCATGCAATAATTGTCTGATTTAGCAAACAAAATCTTCCTGGTATCAAATAAGCCATAAATCTAACAAAATAAAATCACAAGTGCAATGAACTTTAACTTAACTTTAACTTAAGTTATCCTAATAGGTATATCAACTTAGTAAGATTTTAGCTTAAATTGCAAGCCTAAATCCATTACGTATTACATGTTCTAAACTGTAACTAAAAAACTGATCTGTTGACTCTACTAGCCAAATTCCAAACATTGAAAGTACCAAAAATAAGAAGTATGCACAGATTTCCTAACACAAAATATATTAATACCAAGAAAAAATTTCTAAATCTTTGAATTGAAAGATGCTTAGCCACTAATGAAGTCATTAAGTCATCCTTTAAAGTTTGGGGATTACCTCCCCATGTAACTTTTACATTGTATTTTCAGCTTGCTGAAGCTTCATAAGGACCAGCGGTACAGACTACAACAAAACTGGGTCCTTGTTTATGACACTGATGGAGCATACCAGCATCCTGAATCCCATTTTTAACCTCAAACAGAAGTAACCATTTAAAACAAAAAGTGGACATTTAGCAAAGGACCTTGGATTTGAGTCATTTTATGACCTAATGTTCAAGATAGATTAGAATTTGTGACACCCACTCTTGAAAATGCCTCATTGGGGGCACCTGGCTGACTCTGTAGGTAGAGCATATGACACTTGATCTTGGGATTGTGAGTTTGAGCTCCATGTTGGGTGCAGAGACTACTTAAAAATAAAAATCTTAAAAAAAGAAAGAAAATGCCTCATTGAACCGGATTTTTGTATTTCTTTGGACTTTGAGATATTTAAATGTCTTTTTAGTCAAATGCTTGCATTCTTTTTATATATTTTTACAGTTTTAGAGCCATCCAACCTCTACAGATAACAAAATAGTAATCTGTTAAGTTCTATCTATGTCTAACACATTTGTCTGGTTATTTTATCCTAAGTTCTAAGATCGCCAAATGACACCTTACAAATCCCCTTCTAAAACTGTGTCCCAAAGAAATATTTATAGATGTGCAAAAGAATTTAACCACAGGGATTTCATCACCGAATTATTTTTAGTAGAAAATGACCTAAATGTCAAACAAAGTCTTTTTGTTATTTAAAAAATTCCATAAAGGCAGAAACCAAAGTTTGCCTATTTCTTGTGTCTGTTTTCATCGAGAATCTACCTTATGGCATTGCCCGTAGAAGATGAACAAACAACTGGATAGCCCCCTTGAACTTCCCTCTCTAGTGGTTTTAGCATTAGGATCACAGCTTGGGAGGACTTTATATTCCAGATCATCTCCATGGGCCTTTATTTAAAATGAACAATTGACGTGTTCCAGGTCCTAGGTCAAGTGCTGTGCAAACTCACAGACTTAACCCTCTCTTTATAATAATAGAACATGGCCCAGAAGCTAGATCTGCCATTCCTCTGGAAGATGCAGTTAAGAAAAGAAAAGAACCTTCTTGATACCCTTTGTCACGTTTGTCTTTTAATGAGAGCAGAGGCTGTGGAAGGAGAGTGGCCCCAAACAACCGAAGAAATGCATCTGCTTTGTTGTCAATCATATCAAAATGCTTACCTTTCACAGAGCTGGTATGATAAACAGGGATTCCTTTTGTAATAAAGTAAAATAGACTTTAAAAAAAAAAGATTTTATGTATTTATTTGACACACACACAGAGAGATCACAAGTAGGCAGAGAGACAGGCAGAGAGAGAGGAGGAAGCAAACTCCCTGCTGAGCAGAGAGCCCAATGCGGGGCTCAATCCCAGGACCCTGAGATCATGACCTGAGCCGAAGGCAGAGGCTTAACCCACTGAGCCAACCAAGTGCCCCAAAATAGGCTTTTTTTAAAAAAAGATTTTATTTATTCATTTGAGAGAGAGGGGGGCCACAATCGGGGGAGCAGCAGAAGGAGAGGGAGAAGCAGACTCCCCGCTGAGCAGGGTCCCTGATGCCAGATTCCATCACACAATCCTGGGATCATGACCTGAGCCAAAGGCAGTCACTTAACCAACTGAGCCACCCAGGTGCCCATAAAATTATGCTTAAATTATTCTATCATCTGCTCTAAACCTTTTTCACCAATTGTCTGAACACTCTTATTGCTCACTGGTGGGAGCACTGACACTATGGTAGTCTACACCACAGTCTCCAGAGGCTGAGGCTTTTGTAGACACTGTGCTGATACTTGTCATCTTTGAAAATTTCTACCTACACCACATTCAGGTAAACCTGGCAATTCCAAGTGCAAAAGGGGGTGTCTAGAAAATATCCCAAAGCTTCAAGACAAGCCAGTCTGGTTCCTGGGAGCTTTGCTGCCCTCCTTGAAATGGAAACACTCATGAGTTTTCAAATTCAAGATCTCTCCTAAGTCTTCAAGTAAACGGGAAGTTCTGCTTTGCAAGATGAGGCGGACCAATAAGCAGGTAACACTGTGCGGACTATAAAAGGAGTCTGGACAATGTGACTGTCAAAGTTGGATGAAAGGGTAAGACTTACTGAAAAAACCAAAAGGTCAGCAGGCCTGAGGAAGGAAGAGTGACAAAGGAAGGAATCACAGGAGTTTACTACTGCCCACCCTGGGTGGAGTTGCTGGCAGTCATTACATCCTTGGCGGTAGTCCTGGAAGGCTTGCTGGAAGAGGTGGGGTTTTAGCAGCCACTTATCTCAAACACAGTTATCATAGAAATCCATGTGATAACAAATTTTGCCTCCCACCCCCCAAACTGTGAGATCCAGTAAGAAACTGAGGAAACAAATTTATTTCTGGGGTCTCACTGGGAACCTTAAAATATTTGAATTAATAGTACATTGGATTATTTTAGGATATGGTTGATAGTCTCCTCTATACCCAGTCTCCATTTCTTTTTTATTTTTTTTTTAAAGATTTTATTTCTTTACTTGACAGACAGAGATCACATGTAGGCAGAGAGGCAGGCAGAGAGAGGAAGAGAAGCAGGCTCCCAGTGGAGCAGAGAGCCCAATGCGGGGCTCGATCCCAGGACCCTGGGATCATGACCAGAGCCAAAGGCAGAGGCTTTAACCCACTGAGCGACCCAGGCACCCTCCCCCAGTCTCCATTTCAATCCCACCTCCACCCCAAAAGCTCCCCATCTCCCTCCACACTTTGATTTTCTTACTCCGGTGCCCCTACCTCAATTACTGTTTTGAAATTTAAGAACAGCGGTAGAAAATCATTGTGATACATGATACAGATATGGACATTTACAGAATGTGCAACAAGGTGTACTTAAAGGCAAACATCACCCATGATCTAATCCTGGCTCTGCTGGTCGGTCTGAGCCTATTTTGTCATAGTTAAAGTGAGAATAATAATGCACACTTGTCAACATTGCTGTCAGGGTGAAATGAGATCATGTCTGTGAAAGCACCAAGCCAATGCTTGACTTAACATGTGATTGGAAGATAAACTGGTATATTTTTCAAAATATGAAGATATGGCCAATAACAGATTTCTCTGTTATTTCTCATTTCTGGTCAAAGAACATTTCAGTCATAACAACCATATCCAGTTTAAACACAGAGTTAAGAACAATGTACTATCCACTTGACCATGAAAATGCAGAGATTTTGGATTTATGATCCTTCCATGTGGCTTGAGCATGTAGTCCTAAGTGAGATCAAAGAAAGGCTCCTTTTTCAAAATTTTTTTATTTTTTTTAAGATTTTATTTATTTATTTGACAGAGAGAGCACAAGCAGGGGGAGAGGTTGAGGCAGGGGGAGAGGCTGAGGGAGAGGGAGAAGCAGGCTCCCTGCAGAGCAGGGGAAGCCCCATATGGGTCTCCATCCCAGGACTCTGGGACCATGACCCGAGCTGAAGGCAGAGGCTTAACCAACTGAGCCACCCAGGCGCCCTGAAAGTCTTCTTTCTAAACCTAGTTTCTTCCCTCCCACCTCATCCATCATCTACAGTCTGCTCACACACAGGTCTCACCTCTGCGAGGACCAGGCCTTTCTCAGCTGCTGTGGGCTACCTCAGCCTTCTGAGTACTCCTTTAATGCTTTCTAGCTGTGGAACTCCAACAGACGTTTGTCCATAAAGACATTTTCATCATGTAGTCCCCAGTTTTTGAGCACTTTGCATTTGTCTAATTTTTATAACAACCCTGCAAAACAATCCCAACTTTACAAATGATGGCCAAAAGAGATTAGGGAACCGATGCCAGAGCTCAGATCTAAAGTGTGCAGTTTTTAAGGACAGCAATCTGTCTTCCAAATGCATTTATTATTCACTCATTTGGGTGTTTTAATTTGCAGGTTAATTAATTTGTGTCCCCACCCATAAACTATTCATGACAAGCCCGCTGAACAAAGGGCTTAGTTTGCAATGCTGCTGCCTCTGTTTCAGCCATCCGTGTAAGTTACAGACACCTGTTAGAGCTCATGCCCTCCAGTTCTTAGGTGCTATCTTTGCGTATTTTCAGGAGAAAGCTAGGGGTGCTAAATACGCTCTCCACACCCTTATTAAGCTACTTGAATTGGCGAAAAGAAAAAAAGAGACCCTAATGAGAACCCCAAATCATTGCTAGCCCTCAAAATTTGAACCCAAGGACCTAAGTCCAGGTATGTTAATATTGACTCAAGAAGTCCCGCTTGGTGTCACCAATTTTCCAAATGAA
Organism: Mustela putorius furo; assembly: GCF_011764305.1. NCBI lineage: Eukaryota > Metazoa > Chordata > Mammalia > Carnivora > Mustelidae > Mustela > Mustela putorius. The sequence goes on along the minus strand of NW_025422368.1, from coordinate 21,929,799 downwards.
GGATTTGGGTTATTTGTTTTTCGTGACGAGGTGACCCAAGGTAGGGTTAACTCAAGTCCTTACTTCTCAAATGTTTTTTAAAAAATAAATTTGGAAGTTGATATTTAGTTATAGCCAAACACACTCAAAAGGTGGCAATGTTTTTTGTCACCCAGTTTTTTAAAAATAGCTTACCTACGTGTTAGTTGTTTAGACATTCGGATATTACTAAATATATTCTCTTACTAAAATGCTAACTGCCAAGATTCAGCCCACAGGCTTATTTTTATAGGCAAGTTACATATCCCTGAAAATTTATCGTAGAAATACACAATAACACCTACATCCCCAAGGGCCAAAATCCACAAGCAGCTTCTACAGACCTATGTGCCACAGGAGGCAACAGTTTTTCCCAACCGAAAAGAACTCATAAAAAATCTCAAAGGAAATGAAAACATCTTTTTAAAAACATGAAACATCAAACCATCTAGTCTCCTAAGAAGGGAAAACACAGGCTAAAAATACATCCTGTGTTCTTTCCAATCCTGTTTGTTATACTCATAATTAAAAATGTCCTCTATATTTTATTTCTGCATATATCATAAATATTTATTTATATTTATTCAACAGCACCAGGGCTGAAGGTTCCTGATAATATCATGCCTTTGACATTGGTACTCATGTGATTCAGTCCCTATGGACTTTGTTATTATCAACAAAAATTACTCCTGTGAATTTTACCTGGGGCTTAGAGAAATTGCATCAGCAGCCAACTATCAAACATTTAGCAAGTGTTTACAACAAGCAAGACACTGTGGTAGGCACTGTGGCCAAATTCAGAATAAAAGATGAAATTCTCTTCTTTGAAATGAGCGTTGAGTTGAACTGGGTATTATTACTATGTGTTTAATGCAGTAGAAACAGCTGATTTCTATAGACTTTTGAAGACTAAGCTGTGATAAAAACAAACAAACAAACAAACAAAAAACAAACTTCAGAAAGTCTGAGCTAAAAACAATTGGTTGGTCAATATTTTGAGATCAGTCTTTGTAGTATGGGGCCTGTATTGATTCAGTACCCTGTGTATTGTTTAGAGTGGTTTTTGCCAAAATGCATTCTGGTTTAAACTGAGTGAAACAAAGTTAATGAGAAATCTCACAGCCTGTAATATGATAATGAGTTTCCCAAACCTATTCAACAATGGAAAGGGTTTTTTCCTACAGCACATTTACTAGCCTCTAATAGCACCTCCGTTTCTGTCCTTGTTTTCTCAGGAGTCTGGAAATTTTTTAAAATTTTGTGCTTTCTTTTTGTTATCCAAGTATCTCTGGATCATTGGGACAACTACCTTCTACCTGAGTGATGTCATGTGTTTTCAGGGTCCTCATTTACATTTCTGTTTATGATTGGGTTCATAGCAAGCCAAATGACATCATGCTGTGTTGCACAAGCAAAGATTTCCCAGTAATTTGAATAGAGGAAAGTGGCAGGAAAATTGAATCACTACCTTGAGCATAGTGTACAGGCTTGTTGAACTTAAGAGAAACTCTGCTCTGGTTGACAATTCATTATTCTAGAGTGGGAGTGTGATGTGTGTATGTCTGTATGCATTCCAACTTAGGACAATTAACATTAGCATAGTTAGAATTATAAAACCTTTACAAAATTGTCCTAATGATTGTGTTTTGCAGGACATTATTAAAATTATTAGCAGAACAAAATAATAAAGGAAGGTTAAAAATTAAAAAGAAAAGCTAACTGCAGGTCTAATGGGAATACATTCGAGCATTAATCATGTGGGAAAGCAAAGGAATCATGCAAACAAGTGAGTAAAATCCACTAAAAGTCCTTCCATTACTTAACCTGACAGGTTAGTTTCAACAAAATAACATCAAATATCATATTAATTTTGTAGGTTTACATGGTATTGGTTTAACTTGGCATTGATTTGTAAATTTGCTTTGGTTTGATTGTCATATAAGAGCCATAATAATTAGGAGTTTTACCCTTGTCTTTCATTTTTTAAAATTGAAGTAAAAAAGAACAGGGTTCAAATTTATCATTTAAATCCATCTGAGTCTGTCTTCTCACCTGGGCAATTTTCTCATTAACATCACCTTTCTCCCAGAGCCATTGATTAAAGGTACCTCAATCAATGCATGACACATAATAAGAGTTTGATAAATAGTAGTTGATTTTTCATCAGTAACAATATCAAAATTTGTCACTATTCTGGTTTTTTTATAGTTCCAGTTTGAAATTATATTTTTTACTAGACTAGCTAACACAGTCAAATTGGGCAACAAAGGTAATGAACCAAATAACAAGAGTGACTTAGATATTATATACTATTCTGTTTATAAGATAATAACAACATACATTTATACAACAATAATATATACATTTACATCACCAAATATATACAAGCAGCCAAGTGTTAAAATCAGTATTTGGTGAAACTGAAGCCTCATATCATCATTAGGATACAAAAATAAATTTGGGGTATTACTTTTTAAAACCTTTTTATTATTACAATTTTATTATTATCATTATTATTTTAAGTAAACTGTATGCCCAATGTGGGGCTCGAACTCATAACCCTGAGATCAAGACTTGCATGCTTAGGGATCCTGACTGGCTCAGTCAGTGGAGCATGCAAGGCTTGATCTTAGGGTCACGAGTTCAAGCCCCACTTTGGGTGTAGAACTTACTTGAAAATAAAGCCTTTCAAAAAATAAAAAAAAGTTGCATGCTTACAGTTTTATTATTAAAAATTAGATCAGTTTTCAAAGTTTGATATTGCAGTCAGGAACAATAATTTCTTAGCATAGTCATCTGTTAGATTATTCTAGATCCTACATTTGTGTCATTGGAAATATGCCCCATTTTGGGTGACATAACTCACTTTTTTGTGTGCAAAGCAGAAGATGTTTTTCAGTAACATGTTTTCTAGAAGAAAATTGTACCTACGACTCACAGTGTATTTAAGTCTGAAAATCCTCTATCTTTACATAGTTAGCAAACTATTATGATCATTTAAACAAGTTTTTTGTGTAAATTTTTTTAATTCATGGACTCAAAGCCAGAAGAAAGTGTCTTACTAAAACATTCCTATAAAGTCTATTGTTTTGAAATTTGAGTGCTGAGTACAGGGTATGTTTTGAGTACCTTATCTTTCTCTAAGATTATCTTCTTTCCTTCATACATTTTATCTTCAGCACGAATGTTATTGTACATTCTTTTAGAACTTTTTATCCTTGTGGAATTTATAGATGGTAACATTGAATTTTTAAAATTCATCCTCACAAGGTATAAAGAAATCCCAAATAGAGACCTTCTTGGAAAATGGCCTAAATGGAACCGATTAGCTAAAAATTAAATACTATTCTAAAAGATGATTGTTGTTTAATGTTATGAATCTCAGTTCACAAAAAGACTATCAAGATTAGCATTACAGTATGATGTCAACAATATCTATCTCTATTTTTCTGTCTTACAACTTTTATGTTTCTGAACATTTATTTGTAAAACATTTGTTACCTTTCCTAAAGTTACTAGTTAATGTCTCTTCTAAAGCAGTCCATTATCCTTTACCTGCAGTTTAAAAAGCCAAAAGCTCTGAAGGGCACCTGGGTAGCACAGTCCGTTAGGCGACTGACTCCCAGTTCCAGCTCAGGTTGTGATCTCGGGGGCTCCACACACGGTTCCCTGTTGGGGAGGGGGCTCAGCGGGGAGTCTGCTTAAGACTCTCTCTCCCCCATGAGTGCACACATTCTCTCTCTCTCTCTCTCTCTCTTAAAAAAATAAACCTTTAAAAAAATCCAAAAGCTCTGAAAAATGAAAATATTTTACACCCAGCTTTACAGCTTGGCCCCAAAATCTGTCTGATCTGATGTGAAACTCAGTAGAAATATTCATACACTTTACTGTGCAATAATATGTTTCTTTCTTTTGTTTCCCAGTCCCCCACTCCCAAGAAGAGTCAATAAATTTGGTGCATGTAATATATTACCTTCCTGAAATCTGAATATTTCTGAACTCTATAAGATATATGGGACAAAGGACTATAGACCTATATTTATAGTAACTCAATCTTTATTTCAAAGCTCTTAGTAGTTAAGGGCCATTTTGGGTGCATAAAATTAGTAAGCCTACAATTATGATCAGTTATTGCAGCATTTTATTCTCAGAATAGTCAAAATGCACTTATGTGTCAACTGACAAGGTGTGAACAAAGCACACAAATGAACTTTTACTCTACTTTCTAAAATGCTTGTAATTTATAATATTTCTATAAATAAATATATTATAAATTTCATATAAAATCTCATTTCTAGAAAGCTAATGTTACAAATATATAATATGTAAGCACGTAATCAGTTATATTTAAAAGTGGATATTCAGATATTAATATTAATTTGAAAAATGTAACTTGTTTGTATCACTGATACTACATTATGTCATAGGCATTCAGCTATTCTGACTTTCTAGAAGCCCAGTTTAAGTCTGAACCTGAAGTCAAAAAGTAAATTTTGGCTGAGCCCTGAAGTTGAAACCAGCCTTCAGTAGACACAGATTGTATATGTAGTTTCAAATTTTTCTGAAAATGCATTAGTACATATATATTTTGAAGTAACATTTAATACAGAATGAGCATTTTTAACACCAGTAATTACTTTCCAGAAATAAAATTATGGTGCTTTCATCTTCATTACTTTTTTAAGCACAAATTTACTGAAAAGCAAGATTTTTTTTCAACTAAGGGAAAGGATAAGACTATGTCTGGAGGAAGGAGAGTATATATGTGGGTGAGGGTAGGGGGTCCATGGATAAGAGGCTTCCTAGGGCTTAATTAAAGACCACGAGCTTTGCATATATACAGTCTATATTCAAAATATATATACAGTCTCTACTTTTTTCTAGCTGAATGATCTTGGGAAAACTATTTCCCAGATAGATGGCATCTTCATTTCTAAAATTGAGCCAATAAGAACTACCTTTCAGAGTTGTTAATAGGAGACAAGGTAATTTATGTGAATAAATAACACAGACCTTATCACTTAGTAAAACAGTTAAAAACTGTGTAACCTCCTTTTTTGGGGAAAAAGTTTTGAAAAGGTGAATGTGAGATGTGATTAAACCTCTGCTATGACCAAGGGAACTGAACGGCTAACCCGGGGTGCCTCCTCTTAGCCTTGGGCCAGTTCCTATGCCCATTCTGATAGGGGAATTCTCTGTAGGACAAATGAGCCTCAGCTCTTTGAGCTGAGCTGGTAACAGAGAGAAGTGATATTCTGATCAGTGCTTTTAGCCACATTGCAAGTGCATCACCCAGAAAATTTTCAGTTCACCATCCCCCTCGCATGTTTTCTCCGGATTCTGCTCTTGTCTGTGTTCCTCAGAGAGCTGTGAGGGTTGAAGCAGAGCCGCTCCATGCCAGCCCTTTCTCTACAACCAGGAAATCCCCGAGACTAGTCATATCTCTAGAAAAATGGAGGACTGGGGGAGTGCTGTGCAGGAGCTGGGCTGGAATTCATCCCATTCCACATAAAGTCCAGTCCCTGACCTACAGTTTGGAAGAACTAGAAATGTTTCTATTTATTGTTATCATCAACAGTGATGTTATTGTTACTTACACTATACCAAGATGTTTCTTCTTGTCTTGAAATAGGGCAAATGAAGTACGAGGAACAATCATTAAAAGTAAAAATACGTTTCCCATTTTCCTAGGATAATGCTTAGAAAGTGTAGCAGATGTCATTGGTCATGGAAGACAAAGCTTTCGTGATTTAACTCTTATTTTCAGGTATCTGCCAAAAATCTTATTTCAGGTTCTTCACATGGGTATTTTTATGACAAGAGTTGTCGTGATGTCTTATTTTACCTATCTATTTATTTATTGTTTTGCTACAATGGTGTCCTCTTACAAATTTTTCAGTCTTTTTCATAGAATGTTAAATATATTTCGTAAGTGCTAGGAAAAACTGAGAGCCATTTAAAGAGCTGGAAACCTACTGTATCTCATGCACGAGGCCAAAAAAGATAACAAGAAGTCAATAAAGGGAAATGAGAAACCATGTCTTCATGGACCATTCAACAATATGGCAGGAAAAGGTAAAAGAGAAGGGTTTGGATTATTTGCTCTTCTCATGTACCTTAGATGTCCCTCCAGCCCTTCAACATCAGCAGACCATTATTTGCATCTACTTTATTGAGGAAACGGAGATCTGGCAACATGGATTTCCTTCACTATGCTGCCTTCACCACAAATTTCCTTGGATCTTCAAATAGGAGAGGACTTACTTCCTCCAGGGAAGGCTCCTCCCCTACATAAACTCTCATCCTTTCCATCTTCTCTATGGCCTTGTTCCCTACAGCCATCCTTCCCTGAAGGTTCAGTCATCCTTGCTAGCTTGGCTTCTCCTCATCCTACAAGCATATTCTATTTTCCTCATCCCGGTGCAAATGTCTCAGCTCTTTTCCTTCTTGTATTACCAAACCTTTACTTTTAAACCCAGGTCTGTTCCTTCCACTCTCCTAAAAGGGTCCCAGTAGCCTTGTGCACACAGAAAAGTGGCCTTTTCTCTGTTGTTATCCTGTCTGACCTCAGTAGCATCTGACACTGTTGACCATCTACTTACTCCCTACAGAAATTCTCTTCCCTAAAGTCTCCGGCTCCCTTCCCTGACTTTTGGCCTCACTATCCTTCACAGACTACTTCTTCTCTTCTCTCCGGTAGAGGAAGTGTTGGGAAGGGTCTTCTGGATCCCCTTCATCCAGCTTTCTCTTTGTGCTTTCTTTTGAGAGCTTTTTAACTTTTTGTGCATGATTCCAAAAGTTATGTTTCCAATCTTTGACCACCCCCCTACAATGAATACTTGTTTTCAGTCCTGACTTCTCTCCTCATTCAGCACCTGAATTTCCAACTGCCTGCTTTATGCCTCCATATCCTAAAACAATTTAAAATTTAAAATCAAAGCAAAAGGAGTCCTCTCATCTCTGAAACTTTCTTGCCTAGATTAATGCATTTCCAACCACTCAGAACATTTGTGAGTACATTCAGCTCCTTCTTTTCATTCCCTTCATGAACTTAATCAGTGATAAAAGACCAGACTTTGGAACCGAACTGACTCGGGTTGAATCCCTCTTCTGCTGCTTTCTAAAGCTGTGACCTCAGGCTAATTGCTTAATCTCCCTGAATTTCTTAATCTGAATTAATCAAGTATCCATATTTACTCAACTAGATGTTGCATCAATTAAATGTTTTACGAAGCACCTTGTACAGGCCTGACATATGTTCGACATGCAAATAATTTTCTACACTTTACTTTTTTTGGTTTGCTCCCAAATAGTGTCTACTCTCTTAGCATTTTCTCTATGTTGCTGACATTGTCAACATCTTATTTTCATGTTGCATTATCGCTTACCTATTTCATTGCAACTTTTTGAAAAATATTTTCTTGCCTGCATCATCTCCCAACCTCCTAGCCATCCTCCTTCCTATCACTGGGATTCTTCCTAGAGCACTGATATAATGCTGGGAGATGGCACATGGTACACAGAAGAGATTATAAGCAAAACTTGGTCCTTCCAACCTTTTAAAATCACTACTACAGGGATGCCTGGGTGGCTCATTCAGGTAATGACTTGCCTTTGGCTCAGGTCATGATCTCAGGGTCCTGGGGTCCATCGAGTCCTGTGGCAGGCTCCCTGCTCAGAGTCTCCCTCTGCCTGCCTCTCCCCTGCTTGTGCGCTCTCTCTCTCTCTCTCTCTCTCTGACAAATAAATAAAATAAAATCTTCCAAAAATAATAAATAGATAAAATCACTACTACCTGTGCAGGTCCCTGGGCCCAGTGCTTCAGTCAGACTGCACATCCTTTACTTGGCCACCTCCTTCCCTTTGTTCACTCAGAGCTCTGTAGTGCTCAGCCAGGCCAGGCAGCCATAGAGCCTGTTGTTTTCGATTTAGCCAAACAGCACTAAGAGGACACCACCAGGAAGTGACTTTAATTTAATACAGAAATCTAAGGGCTTGGAAGGATTAACTCAGTTCTTATAACAACCTATGAATTAGATACTATTATAATCCTAATTCAGAAGGTTAGGAAACTGAAACACTAACAAGTTATGTCATGTGCCCAAGATAAAAATAAAGAGCTAAGAAGCAGCAGAGCCAATCTTCAAATACAGATGGTTAAAGATAGTTAAGAGTCTGTGCTCTTCAACTAATCACGATGCCATCTCTCCTAAATGTCTGCTGGGGCCTTGCCACGGTGAGCAGTTCTAACCAAGGTTAGCAGTCCGAGGGAGGCTCGACAAATGGGCAGGACAAAGATGTGAAGCCAAATGGATCAGAAATGACATACATGGATGTGTGAGAAGGTTCAAGGTTGACAGTTGCAAGATGAGCAGACAGGAATTACATAAGCAAAGTTCAGGGGTTCATGACTGCTTTGAATGCAGTGCCTGTGACTTCTGCTGCCGTCATGTTGGGAATGGCTCAGGGATCTGAGGCAAGCATGTCTATCCTAATAGTCATTTGTGTGCCCCTCTCCCCACGAGACATGAGCCTCCAGAGAGGAGGACATGTGGTCCTCACATCTATCACTTCCACAGTGTCTGACCTAACACATTTACTGAGTGGACCAACGTTTATCAGGTGCCTGTATGTGCTAGGGACAATATAGGGTTTAAGAGCATTTCAGGGCTCCTTCCATGCAGTTGCTTTGATTGGGTCTGTAAATTATATTTGTACAAGACATCTGATTACCAAGGGTTTTCTCCACAGTCTTTGCAGAAGATCTACAGATCACCTTAAAACAGCGGGCTATCTGGAAATGAATTAGGACTGAGGCTTAAAGACACCACTCCAGGGAGTTTTAATTAGAACTGCAAATGTATCATAGATTCTTTGCCATTTGGTAAATCAAACCTGATCCCAATAAAATTGCTACATGGCTCAATGACAGGCATCGTGCCTTCGCTTCTCTGTATTCCCTCTGGTGTCTTGCAGAGACTCTAAATATAGTAGGTTCGCTATGTCTGCTAGGTGATAAGTAATGCTAGTGAAAATTTTGTATCTGAACACTTTCTCTTTTTGTCTTTTGAAGATTAAAGGTGTTTTCCTTGGGGGAAAGTTGGCTGTTACAACATAGAAAAATCTGGGTTATTTGTCACAAGTCTCCAACTCTAGGATTTAACAAAAGCGGAAGAAGTTTGAGATAAATGTGTCTATTTTAAAAGCTTAGAAGTAAAGTTTATTCTGTTTATTATTGACTATCAACCTAGACACGCAATGTTTCGCTTCCACTTAGGACAAAAAAGAGGTATTTATGGCCATTTCCCCTAAATCATGTAATTACAGGGATTTTGAAATTACTGGAACAACTGTCTGACCTTCAGACAGAACTATGCTTTCAAACTTCCCTGAGCAGCTGAGAATCTGTCCTCTTTTTAGATTCCTTTAGAGCAGATTGCGCAACTATCACCAGTAACCTGTTGTGTTTAATGACTCGAGTCCTATTTCTAATCTCATCTTCTCTGTGACATTTCTTTCCCTTCTTCTCTTCAGTGGAGCTGAAGAACAACTGGGTAACTTTGGGTAATTACTTTGTAAAGTCATTTCTCTTAAGAAGAGACATGAGAAATTTAGTATATGGACTTAGAGGAGTTATACACCTCTGCATGTGGGACGACCCTAGATAGTGAAGATGCTTATATGAATATAGAGAAGAGTTCCTTGGATATATGGTGGAACTGATCTTGGAGTACAAGCATTTGAGGTTGAGTCCCTGCTTTAACTCTTACTTATTATGTGGCTTTAATGGAATATAATATAATCTTTATGAGATTCAATTTCTTTATGTGTGAAACAGGATCATAATAACCCAACAGAGTGATGTTTCAGAAATTTCAGATGTTTCTGAAATACTGTGCATGTATGAAGCATGACTGTTTTGTCCTGGGTATAAACCCCAAGTCCTTTTCCATCTCAACAGCACCTTTAGAGAAGACATTATTCTTTATCCTCTATTAAAAAGACCTAAACCATGTTTCTTTTGGGTTGGGAACATAGCCATTGAACCTCAGTTCATTATGAGAACTAGTTCTCATGAATGCCTAAAATATTTGGTGTGGTGTTTTATAAAGTCACATCAGTTATCTGAAAAGAAGAGGAACTTACACTCATGCGCCTACCTTCTTCACGAGGTTACAAGTTTTTTAGGGCAGGGATTCTACCTGCCCTACCTGCCCAGGGATTCTTATCAATCTTTATAGCCTCCGCTGTATGCCCAGAGTACATATTTAGCAAATATTTATTGGTTTCAAAAATTGTGTGATTGAATCACTCATAATACTTTAATGGTTACATGATTTAGGGGAAATGGCCATAAATACCTCTTTTTTGTCCTAAGTGGAAGCGAAACATTGCGTGTCTAGGTTGATAGTCAATAATAAACAGAATAAACTTTAATACTCATAATACTTAGCTGGTTACCTAAAGGGAAACTTGACACGGCAGTAAGTATTAGTGACTTCTTCCCATCTTCAAGTGCATAGAAAGATGTCTTCTTTCCCATCCTCCATATTTACCATTGTAGAGATCCTGAATATTGATAATATAGCATATCCAAAATCCTCGAAATTCTTCTTTGCCCTGAAACTGTATGGTTATCCTACAAGAGAAAAATGTAGGGATTACACAAATTAGTAAATCAATTACTAGACAAAGAAGTGAGTAAGATATTTAAAAGGAGGCATGATTGAAAGAAGCAGTGAACATTTAAATGGCAAATATTTTATTCCAGGGACTTGGCTAAATCATTTGAAAATCTTAGGGCCAATTATGTGAACTCTGGAGACTGTAGGGAGGGTACTTACAACTATGTGGGTGCTGGAAAAGAATATGTCTTTTCTTTACACAAGCTTCCAGAACTAGTTCTCATGAATGCCTAAAATATTTGGTGTGGTGTTTTATAAAGTCACATCAGGAGGGTTGTTTTTTCCCTCCCCTTTGCTTTAAGAGAAACTATTGTCCTCTTGAGCTTCTTTTCAAATACACTTTGTTTCATGTTGGTGAATGTTGTTGAATATTTGTAGCAACTTCATAAGTTCCTTTAAACTTTTCAGTTTAGCTATGTGATTTAAACCTGTTCCATTTAAAAGGCAAACTTGCTAAAAGGGGCATACATGAGAAAATTTTAGCTTTTCCTCTTTTTTTTTTTTTCTTTTAGTTGACCTTGTTTAACAAAATAACTACTTGAGTCCACCTTCCACAGACTGGAGGAGGAGATAAATAAACACTTTCTCTCCTAATTGGAATTGGGCATCTCACACATTTGGCTTAGATGGGCTGATGGTCCAAGATCCCAGAGCCCACCAACAAGACAATGTTTTTGGGTGGGCACAGTGTGTTCATGATACTTGAGCTACACAAGACCACCAAGAGCCAACTGCAGAAATTTCTGGTCAATTATAGACACTAATTGCTACTCATCACAAATACAACCTTATTTCTCACAGTGCAATACTCCGGGCCCTTAATAGGAAATCCTCTTGCCATCCCAGGGACAGGGAATACTGATGCAGTTTACGTATGTGATTTGAATAACAGGTATTGTACAAAGGAAAGATAACATCCTGAGGGTTCCTCTTCACAGCAAGGGGTCCCTGTGATTAGAGCCTGTACTCCAGAACTTTCAAACTCTTTTGAATGTTCTAGATGCCTTTCCTATTCTTAGTGAAACCAAGGAAATAAGCCAGAGTTAAACCACGTGGCTGGAAATTAATTTGGAATCTAGGATGTTGTCTTAAATGTAACGCCTATCCTAGTAGGAGAAATGATACAAAATGTCTTCTGTCAATATTTGTTGTAGCTGTTTTCTAATTTACTCTGGGAATTGTCCTTTCAGCATGAATGGAGTTGAGCTGAAATTACATCAATAATTAAAATAATTGATCATGGTGGTAGTTCTAAGAAAACAACTTCCAGTTTCTGCATGACATATGCAAATATTGGGTCACTGTGTTTGTTGAGAAAGGACAAACAGGTTAAGGCTGACAGAGGCAGAAAGACAGTTCTTCAGCTTTGGAAGAAGTCTTTTTCTTAAGGGCAGACAATGTCTCTTGTGATGCATTCATGAGAAGAGAACACTCCAGAAGCAGAAAAACTATAGGGGTGGCTTCTAGGTAGGTAAAGAGAGCTCTGTCTTCATTCTGGCTAGACAATAGGAATCAAGGTGTTTGGGAAGTGGGCCCTACCATCTGGAATTAACAAAAACCATTTCCAGGTGGATGCAAGCAAATAGCTAGGAAGAATGGACCAGAACTTCAGAGTAGAGTACACGATGAAAGTCTCTCAACTACCTTGTTAGCGATATTTTCTAAATTTGTTACTGTGTTAGCTTTCTTTGTAAGTACTCAACCTTTCCCTAAAAGCTTATTTGGTGGTTATAGATTTGGTAGGCCTTGAAATTATAAAGAGAAGAAATGGGTGAGAGTTTGGGAGATGCTATCACAAAGCTTTAACACCAGAGTAGTGGCAAAAAATAATAATCAGGAAGACACTCCCAAGAAGGAGAAGGAGAACTGTGTGACCCACTGCTTTAACCCTGTACACTGATCCTTAGAAGGTGCTGAATTTTACCAGATTAAGAAAAGTGATTTTACCCTCCAGGTGGGATTTGAGAACATAGCCTGTCTATGAATGAGATGTTTTCATAAGCCAGTGAGGTTACATAAACACAGAGAAGATTTGGGGACCAGCTTGAGGCATCCATGATACTTTGCATTTGAGTAAGTTTTACTTTATGACTAAATGCAGACATTTAGGAATAAAGAGTAGAAAAAAATCTACCATAACACTAGAATGCTTATTGTCAACAGCAAATATTTGTTGATAAGGAAAAAGCAAAGTAATAAGGTGAAGAGAGATCTCTCAGAAAAAAGGTTGAACTGACCGGCAGGAAGTTCATTGAGGGTTGGCCCTTTATGGCAAAGTTTCTAAGAATGCTGTAAGTCGGGAAGGGTAGCTGGCATTTGGGAGGTAGCCTCTAGATGGCCCCCAATGAGCCCCATTTTCTGGTACTCACACCTTTGTGTAGTCCCCTCTTGCAATACACCCAAGTTGGGCTGTGTGACACATAACATACAACAGAAAGTGATATGTTTCTTTTGAATTTAGCCTATGGAAAGATTTTGATTTCCATCTTGGGAAGTTTCTCTTTCTTTCTTTATTTCTTTCTTATCTCTGTCTTTATCTTCCTTTATCTCTATTTCTCTCTCTCATACATCAGTTTCTCTGAGGGAAATCATGCCATGAGCAGCCCAGTGGAGTGGCCCATGGGATAAGGAACTGAAGCTACTTGTCAACAGCTACAGGAATGAGGCTGAAAGCAAATCCTGTAGCTCCAGTCAGGTCTTCAGAAACTGCAGCCCTGACTGTTACTGTAACTGCAACCTCACACAAGATCCTGAGCCAGAATCATCCAGCTAAGTCAGTCCAGGTTCCTGACCCTCAAAAACTATGTGAGATAATAATGTTTGTTGTTTTAGGCTGCTAAATTTTGGGACAATTTGTTACACAATGAGAGATAATGAAGGCATGGCAATATAGAGCCAAGACGTCCATAAGAGAATGTTAAATAGGGGAGACAGATTCTGATCTCACCAACATCCCAGCTCATTCTCAGCACATCTTCTGATATGATGGGCTTTGGGTTGAACACTAGTCAAGGGATAAGATGGTGGATTAGCTTGTCTTCATCAATCTTCCACCAAAGTGGGGTGGAAATGCCTACTCTGGACAATAGAAACTCAACTGGAGAGGACCAAGTGGAGTCAACATCCAGGCAGAGAGAAGCTGTTGGGAATCTATTCAAGAGTGGGAGGAAGTACTTACTGACATGGAGGAGAAATGAGTTCCTAGAGAAACTTTCCTCCCACAAATCTTCTACCTCAAAGGGGAGAGAAGAATGGCCATTCAAAACAAGAAGGGCTTTAACTTATTTTTCACCAGCGGAGTCAGAGATTGCTTGGGAAGGTGGGGGCCTAATAGCCAGGCATTCACCATGATCCTTTCCAAGTGATCTTTCTGCCTTCTGGAAAAAGGGAGAGCACAGAAGCCCTTGAACAACCTCTTACCAGAGGGAAACCTACCCAGGGAAGGAGACTTTAAAATCCCAACTCTGAGAAGTCATTCTCTTATTTTGATTGATCGAATTTCTATGTCAAATTTCCATGTGGTTGAGGTGAACAAAACAGCAAATTGGACTACTTGTTTTGTTCTAGGAAACCTATCCAGCTTAACAGAAGACCCCATGGAAATAGCGAGGGAAAAAAGTAACTTTAGAAGAAATCACCTGACAAAATCAACCCCAGCAGAAGGCTGTGGCATACTCTGGAAAACTAACACAACCATGGAACTGGTTGAGAGCAGGGCAGTTAGTGATTGGGTCCTGAGAGGTCCAGTGGATCCCAGGGAACTAGGAGTCATCATGGTAGTAGACTGTCTCTAAGATCTCAGTTAAAAGACACTTGCTATGCAATGTTCATAGCAGCAATGGCCGCAGTCTCCAGACTGTGGAAGGAACCAAGATGCCCTTCAACAGATGAATGGATAAAGAAGATATGGTCCATATATACAATGGAGTATTATGCCTCCATCAGAATGGATGAATACCCGACTTTTGTATCAACATGAATGGAACTGGAGGAGATTATGGTGACTGAAATAAGTCAAGCAGAGAGAGTCAATTATCATATGGGTTCACTTATTTGTGGAGCATAAGGAATAACATGGAGGACATTGGGTGAAGGAGAGGAGAAGTGAGTTGGGGGAAATCAGAGGAGGAGAGAACCACGAGAGACTGTGGTCTCTTAGAAACAAACTGAGGGTTTTGGCGGGGGTGGGGGTGGGGATTGGGTGAACCTGGTGGTGGGTATTAAGGAGGGCACGAATTGCATGGAGCACTGGGTGTGGTGCATAAACAACAAATTTTGGAACACACACACACAAATTAAATTAAATTAATTTTTTTTTTAAAAAGGCACTAGGTAAGGAAAGTCGCCCACACTGTGGGGAGAGGAGATAATCTCTCTGAACCCTTCACTCTTGGAGAGGCTGATCAAACAGTGAGAGATGAATTGCCATCCCCATCTCCAAGCGAAGGCTATTCTGGCAAGAGATCAGGGAAATGGAGAATTTAGACACTAAATAATAATCTGTAGGCGATTCCAAGAAGGAAAGCAAATAATGGGAAAGATTTAGGGTTAAGTGACCTTCTGGCACCAAAATGTGAATTCTAGATTCATTTTTTAATTAGAGAAAGTGGCATCACATTACAGTACTTACTCTCTATTTTTCACATCTGCTAGCCAATAATTTACTTAGATTTCAGACAAAATAGTTGATTGTATTATAGAACAATATGAATGACACATGTTAAGTGGGAAATAAAAAATAGGTTACAAACAGTATATGCAATGTAAATCCACTTTTGTTTTTTAAAAGTATAAGCATTATATAAAAAGATGCTCAAAAGCATTAATAATCAAGTTAATGCAAATTAAAACACAATGAGATATCACTGTAGATCTATTATAATGTTTTGTTGTTGTCGTCATTGTTACAATAGCAGATGCTGGCAACGATTAGAGCAACTAGAATGTTCACTCATTGCTGGTGTGAATACAAGCAAAAAACAGTTTGGCAGTTTTACTTTATAAAGGTTTTGTGGGGTTTTTTTTTAAGTGTATAAAGTGAAGGGTATTTTTATACTTCATTTTTCAATAGCTTATAAAGCATGAAATTTTGCTTTATAAAGTTAAACGCATCTTGCAATCTGGTAATCTTACTCCTGAGTATTTACCGAAGAGAAATAGAAAAATGTATGTTCACACAAAAACTTGTCATATGTGTTTATAGTGACTTTTTTTTTTAATATTTTATTTATTTATTTGAGAGAGAGACAGTGAGAGAGAACATGAGCGAGGAGAAGGTCAGAGAGAGAAGCAGACTCCCCGTGGAGCTGGGAGACCGATGTGGGACTCGATCCCAGGACCCCGGGATCATGACCTGAGCCGAAGGCAGTCGTCCAACCAACTGAGCCACCCAGGCGTCCCTGTTTATAGTGACTTTATTTGTAGTTGCCAAAGCTCAAATGTTCTTCAGCAGACAAATGGATAAACTTAATATATCCAATAGCATATCACATAGCAATAAAAAAAATACCCCACAAACTACCAATATATGCACTAGCATGGAAAAGACTCAATCAGTAAAGTTAGGAGAATAAAGGCTATATACTGTATAATTCCATTTATAAGGCATTCTGGGAGGGCAAAGTATAGTGGCTGTCAGGGGCTGGATGGAAGGAGAGATTGACATGAAGGGGACACAAATAATTTTTGTGGGTTCTGTAAATATACTATATTTTGATTGATTGATACAGACTTTGCTAATGACCTGAATTTCATTTTTAAAACTTCCATTTTTATTATTATAATGATTACATATTTTATTTTATAAATACAAAGAAGTAGAAACTACAGTTCTGTAAGTTTTAATAAATGCATGCAGTTGTGTAAATGCTACCTGAATCTAGCTTCCTAAATACCATCCTCCACTAAATAGAACAAGAGATCCCTGGGGAAAAAAAAAAAAAAAAATGATTCCAAAGCTCAGGCAGGGAAAATACCAAATGAGCCTGGAATATCTCATTGTACCAGAAAATTCAGATTTGTTCAACAATGAAAGAATAATGGGACCCTATCAAAAGGACACAGGAGACATCTGTAGAGGTCTCCCCACTGACCAAATCTTGGACAATTTAGACATCAAAATAAATAATGGTAGCAATGAATTATACCCCATTGAGTAAAATAGAAATCCATGACATACATACACAAAAGAAAGCTCTCCTTCCTTACAGTAGAATGCCTACTCATTCAATATAGGAGAAATAAAAGAGTTTAAAAATCTTCAGTGAAGGCTAAAACAAGTATGCCAAACATTGCTGAGCAATGATATATTTATATAGCTTCACAGTGGAGTCACCTAGAGGACATCACCCCAATCAAGTGATCAAAACTAATGTTATCAATAGTATGTGTCTTGATATATTGATACAAAAAGAAGGACATCCCATTACTTCTGTGATTTTCATGACCAAAATGCACAACTAAATATGAGGAAACAATGGACAAACACATACTGAGGACAGCCTACGACATAATAGCTATATTCCTTAAAAATAACAGGGTTAAGAAAAACATAGAAAGGCCAGGGTATTATTTCAGTTTAGAGGAGACAAAGAGACAAGGCAACTACATGCAATGTCTACCTTCGGATTAGATCCTTAATTAGGGAAAAATAGAAATAAAGCATTATAGGAGCATTGATAAAATTCAAATATGAACTATGGATGAGATAATAGCACTTAATCTATGTTAAATGTCCTGATTTTGACAATGGGAAGTGTAACAAAGTATTTAGGAGGAAAGTTGACATGATGTCTCCAATTCATTCCTACATGCTTTAGAAAAAAAAAATGTATTCAGTGTAGATAGATAGAATGATAAGGCGGATAGAGAAATAGGTAAAAAATTAATGAGGCCGAATAAGGGCATATGGAAGATGTATGTATTATTGCAACTTTTGCAAGTTTAAAATTATGTCAGAATTGGCTATACAATATAATGTTAGGAATGTTCTGGAGTTGGTCTGTACCACTCACTTACTCCCAGTGAGCAAGCAAACATGCAACCGAGTTTTTTAGAACCACTTAGGGGAAGTTGCCAGAGTGTTTACAGGAACCCTAGGTGCTTCTTAAATCTGGTGGGATCTTTATCCAGCCATAGGTGGTATCATTTGTAGCTTTATATCCCTGTGAAGACTTGAGACCTATTTTCAACTGAGAACATGCTGGGTTACTGCTTTATTTATAGATCTGTCCCCCAAACTTTCCATGTATTTTGCTATTCCAAAAGAGATTTTCTTAAGGTGATTTATTGGCTTAGTATATATACTCTCTACAAACCTAAATCCCCATTGCACTGTATTTTGCCTGGTCTTAAGTGTGTAGGACAGAAATGAGGCCAGAAGTTGTGTGGGAATATTAATCAGCTGAAGAAATACTGTATGTGCATTAAACTTGTAGTACCTCCAAATATTCTTCTAGTCTGGGCTGAGGACATAAAGGGACATGTGGGAACTTTATGGACTTTTCTTATGCCTAAGTACATATCCCCAGTTCCTCCATACTCTTAAAGCTTTATCCTACCTCAAGCAATGAGGAAAGATAATGACTAAAATAAATAAAAATAAATAAAGTTTATTTTAGTGACTAAAATAAGTAAATATAATTCTGCAGTAAAAATTGACATTAGCATGGTTTAATGGAGATACGGCAGAATTTGGTATCAAAATAACCGGATACAAGTTTTGGTAAACCACCCCATCTATCTGTTTCCTTTTCTTTATAACAGAGCACAACTTCCGGTTTTTGGAGGTAACTAGAAAGTTCTTGTACAACAAAGAAAGCAAATGAAGGATGATAACCATAAAGGAAAAGATTAATAAATTGGACTACATTAAAATTAAGAATTGTTAATCAGAAGACATGATGAAAAAAGTGAAAGAGCAAGCCATAAACCAGGAAAAAAAAATGTATCTTTAATAAAAATGACAAAGAATTTATATCCCAAATATATTAAGAACTCCTACCAATCAATAAGAAAAGACAGGTAACCCAATAGTAAAAAAAAAAAAAAAAAAAACAAGCAAGGGATTTCAACAGCTACTTAAGAAGAAAGAATACCCAAGTGGTAATAAACGTATGAAAAAGGGCTCAATCCCATTGGTAATAATCAAAGAAATGCAAATTAAAATAAGATAGTACTATATTTCCCCACCCTAAAGTGTGAAATTAAAGACCAAATAGCAATGTGCTAATGAGTTGCCAGAACAAGAATATCCATTTGTTACTGATGGAGATGTAAATTGATATAAACAAATGAAAACAATTTGACATCATCTAGTATGTACATCTAGTATGTTGCGACCCAACAATTCCACTACCTAATATATTTACCCTAACATATGCATATGCGCACTCCTGTACAGAAGTAGAAGAAAGTTCATAAAAGCATTATTTACATTACCCAAAACCTGGCAATGATCTAAATATTTATCAATAGTAAAGGGATAAATAAGTTGTGGGATATTCATTCAATGAAAATACTTCCTTAAAATGAAAATGAATGAACTAAAGCTGGAAACAATATCAATATATCTCCAAAACATTATCTTGAGTGAGAGAAGCCAGGCTCCCAAGAAGACATAGAGTACATTCTATTTAAGTCAGGTTAAACAAACAAACATTACAGTGTTTGAGGATGCGTGTGTGGGTGGCAAAATTGTAAAGAAGAGCCAGGAAGTGTTGGTGCTTCCCCATGGGGTACAGGTTGGCGTGAGAATTGAGGAGGGCAGGGGGGGATCTGGGCGTTCTGACAATGGTTCATGACTGGGAGGTGACTCCACAGTTGATTGTCGTGATTCCTTGAGTTGCACATGTTTTGTGTAGTTTATTATATTCATCATATTTCATAATAAAGAAATTAACTTTTATTTTAAAGGACTTAATCTATCATCTTAACATCTGTTATGAGTCAAGTAAGAAATGTAGGGCATTTTTAAAACTAGAAGTTACCATATGTCTATAGTATCATTATTTTTAGTAATAACAATAGGTAAATACTTATAAAGAACCAAAGAGCCATTCTTAGCAACGGAAGTATTCGAGTAGCATTGAAAAATCACATTTCTAAGGGCATAATGGCTACTAGCTGAAAGCTCTGTTAAAATAAATTCATCCTGTCTAGACCAACTCAGCATCAAAAGTGAAAACAGATGACTTAGCTATTTCCTTTTCTTTTAAAAATATGGCTAATGATGCTCACTGATAGGGCTTTGGGGCTAAATTATGTGAAGATTAAGTAAAAAAGCTCAAGGTAAGAATTGAAAACCAAGGAGGAAAATTTTAATTGAAAATCTAGAAGCATTACAGAAAATATGTTTCTTCTTGCTTCTTGTGTATAGCTGATATTTATTTAAATAGTTACTATTTATTATTATTGATAATATCTATAATAAGATGAATAATAAAAATACTAATTATATATGCTGAATTTCAGAAAATGTTCACTTTGTGAACTTCGTGAGGCTCTACAGTTCTCTACACCCTACCATGTCTACAATCTGTTATCTATTATTATTAATGAATTATTAATACATTACTTTCATAATGCTATTCTCTCTTCAGTGATTTAGTGACATACATAAACACAGGCCTTTTATGGAAGAAATTATTTGTATATCTCCTTGGAGTTGTATACTGTAACCCTTGGAATAATCCCCAACTTCCCCTTTTCTCCCTCCACAACAAATCAATCACTTGGTCCTCCTGATCGTACTTTTGTTTTGTTTCTTAAAATATCTCTGGATTCTGTATTTTCTTCCTTTTCACTGGAAATGGGTTTAATGCTCTCCTATGAGCTATTAAAATGACCTCCTCACTGGCTCTTCTGCTTCTAATCTCTCTCTCCACAAATTCATTCTTCACATGAAACACGTTCCAAAACACAAGATTCGATCCTGTCAGTCCCTCTCTTTGAAATTTTGATGGCTTATTCAGCTTCTGGTTTCCTCTCTTGCACCCATCCCTCCCAGACATTCCCATGAACTCCAGGCATACCTAAAGCTACCATTACCCTGAACCTTGGGCATTGTCCTAACCCAGACTTCCTGGCCTGGGTAAGCTTCCCATTTCTCTCCACTGGCACACAGTAGAAATTCAATAAGAGTTTATCAACTCTAGGGCTATTACACCTGTATGGAAATACATCTGGCTCCCCCAGGCATTAAATTGTTTTCTGCTTTGCGCTCCCAAAGTGATTTTTTCCTATCTCGATCATTGCTTTCTATCTCTTTCTTCATTAAGACCAACAGCCCTATTTATTGACCCTTTTTATTAGAACAGCACCTAGCATATTGTCAGTGTTCAATAACATGTAGCTCTTTCTTCTTCTTCTCTTTTCTAATCTTTAGGGACCATAAAAGCAATGGTAGCAAATGAATAAGGAAACTCCTTTGGGGGACCTCTCGATGGCTGCTGCTAGAGGAGAAGGGACCCCTTCATTTCAGCCTTTCCATTGTTCAGATATTCAGTATGTAATAATGAGATGTTTCCTCTGCACCAGTCACTGTGTCAGGTACTGGGCCACACTGAGTCATAATCCTGTCGTCAGGACAGTCCACAGCTGGTGGGATAACGGAGCTATCAAGAGTGGGTCTGAGCACAGTAGCTTCCCGCTTGCCTTCACTCACAGCAGATGCCTGGAATATCCCATTCCAAAAGGATCAGCTTTTCTTTTTTTATCTTCGCCTTTAAAATAGCTCCTTTCATCCTTGATGCTCATAAAAGCATTTCTCAGCTCCTCTGTCACTTGACCTGAGGTTTTCCAAGTATCCCCCGAAGGATCTGATATGAAAAGAGGCATCTTTGGTTGTGATGATGTGAAATTGATCCTCGGTCACGTGTTCTCCCTACTCAGACAGCGACAGTAACCACCATCCTATTAAGTGGCGCCAATTACGTTGGAGAGCCCATCATATGTCCTTGGTGTGAACTCGCCCCGTTTGAATGAAACCCTTCAGATTACAGGCCTTGCTGAGAGTAAATAATCACCGACCATCAAGTAAGCTTTCCTCTGCAATCAGTTCTAAGGGTGCATGGAGCAAGATATGATGCTAAAGTCTTCCTTTTGCTTAAGAAAATGACCTTCTTCTTTTCTGATGTAATTCATTTAATATCCTTTTAGCCCTAACAAAAATATTTTAAGGAAAGGTTATATGTTAATTATTAAACATACACATTAAATTCTCATCATCCAGACCAAGTTGAGAATAAAAGCCAAACATTCCAGTTAACTATATTTCTAGGTATGTCATTCGTAGGTGATCAAATTCCCAAGATTTAGAGTCCATAAAAATCCTGTAACATTGTAAATATATGGATATAATTTAGCTTAGCCTCAAGGAAGCGTGACTTAAGAGCCAACTTCAGATATTTCCTCACATGGCTTGAAATTCTCTTCATTTTGCCACTTTTCCTAAACTTAAACTACATCCCAGGTGTATTTCAGTGAATGAGTTCTGCACTGAGAATGTGGATGCTCCAAGGGGTCCAGTTATTCTCAGCTCAGTAGGACTCAGCATCAGATTGGTTGTGGCCTGGAAAAATCGTAGTGAAAATTAGCATCAGATAAATTTCCCCTTGAATCTAGCTGAAAACAGAGGCAGTCCGATAAATGCAGTTTTAGTTAATAAGGAGCTAAAAGAAGCAGTAAATGTAGAGGGCGGAAGACTGCAAAGAGTAGGTTGGATGGTTTCTAATGAGGGGCTCTGGGTACCAAAGGAAAACATGAGAATATCCAGAACTCAGAGGAAAGGTTATTAAGTAAGTCGCTTTCAGCAGCAAGTGGCAGAAAATGTCAGATAAAATTGGCTTACACAGAAGTCAGGTAGACCACAAAGAGTTCAGCTCCGTCTCCCTGCCATCTCTTGTCCTTCTCTGCATATTGACTTCATCTTCACCCTCGAAGCCAGGCGGGCCCTCACAAGTCCAGGTGCCAATTCCAGATCCAGCACAACAATGTCCAGAGGAAGATGGCACTCTCCGTTCCCGAGGTGTCACGAGATGGCTTTCCCCAAAGTTCCTGGGAAAACTTGCCTAAGCTGCTGAACTGTTGAAATTAGGTCAGAAACAAGGGCCTGTATTAGGCTCTGGCCAGGAGAGTGAGACTGTCACGATTGTTTCGGAAGCTAGAGATGGGGCCAGTATCGCTTCCAGCACCTAGCCCCTCGAGGAGGATGGAGCCCTAAACAAAAGCGGAGTTCTATTAGCACAGAAAGAAAACCAAATCAATGACCAAGAAACCTAAATCTATAACCTCATCAATCACCAAGAAAATTAGCAGCTAGCGTCTGCTACAAGGGGTGAAGAACACGCGTCTGTGAAGTGGAAGAGAGAGGAGAGACACAAGAGGGCAAGGCTCCCAACACACAGCTCGTGACCGTCAGGCTCTTCCCTGGAGCTCAACTCGGGCTTTCAACTCCTCTTTAATTAATATCCATTATCACCATATACCAGTCACAGCCACACCTGCCAATAAGACCCACTAATAGAAGCACTCTACTAATGAATTATCTGGGTAGACTACCTAGGGCGTTATGCCTCCTTTTCCCCACCAAAGCTAGTATACAACAACTGTTTCTTGTACCAATGACTTCACAGACAAGATACAACAGGACCCCTGCAATTTCGTGAAGTGTTAATCTGAAATATGCATGGATTCCTAGTGTTTTATGATTTAATACGAAGAGGGGATTCTATGTTGCTTAATTTGCTATTTAATGCATGGTCATTAGTACCATTTTTTAAAAAATATTTTATTTATTTATTTGACAGACAGAGATCACAAATAGGCAGAGAGGCAGGCAGAGACAGAGAGAGGGGAAGCAGGCTCCCTGCTGAGCAGAGAGCCCGATGCGGGGCTCCATCCCAGGACCTGGGATCATGACCTGAGCCGAAGGCAGAGGCTTTAACCCACTGAGCCACCCAGGCACCCCAATAGTTCCATTTTCTAGTATTCTAGTATCGTATCTGGTATCATCCACTTACTTATTCAAATAATATTTATTATCTACATATTTTATGCCAAGCATTAGTCAAAACTCCAAAAATACAAAGTTTGGTGAAAACAAAGAGTTCACATGAACGAATGGGTAAGGAGGCTTAGAAGATTTAATTTTTTAAGAAATATCCATATTTTAAAAATCATTCAAATGAAACCAGATCTTGTGAGAAGGAGGGGGGGAAAAAAGCCAATTTTTCTTCAAAGGGAGAAATTGCCTGATGCATAAGTAATATTGTGTTTTAAGAATTATTTTCTTAAAAGCCTCTTGTGGATAGGAGTTTGCATTTTGGAGGAAGCTGTTGGGAAATATAAGGCTCCCTCAGTCTCTGTTGCCTTATCTCCATAGATGGTAAACAATGTGCCCAAACCGATGACATCATCTACCATTACACCTTTTAAATAGTTATCTCATTATCAAATGTGACTAGAAAAACGAAAGGGGGGAGAAACCCACAGATCTAAAAACAAAGCATACATTTTAAAGAACTGTATTGGTGTTTCATAAAACGTAGGAATTTTGACTGCCAAGATCGTGGAGGCAGGAGCTATTTTTTAATAATTAGTTAATTTATGCAACTCCTTAGTGTTTCCCACAATATTTTATAAACATTTGCTTGAATATTTTTCACTGAGAATAATGGAAAGAATTCATATCTTAGGGCACCTTGGTAGCTCAGTCAGTTGGGCAGCAGACTCTTCATTTGGACTCAGGTCCTGGGATCGAGCCCCACGTTGGGCTCTGTGCTCAGTCGGAAGTCCACTTGAGGATTCTCTCTCACTGCCTCTCCCTCTGCGCCCCCCCTTCTCTCTTTCAAACAAGTAAATAAATAAATCTTTTAATAATTCTTTTATAAAAACAAAGAATTCATTTCTCACTGTCCAATTGTAAAACTTTCCTGTGAAGTCTGCGTCTTGCTTATTTTGGGGAAAATTCAAAGTAAGGCCCTAAGGGCTAGAAACAAAAGTACAATTTTGAAACTACTCTCAACCAAAAATGCATTCAAATGGAATCTTCTATTTATATGCAAAAATCTTAGTTACCTGACATGAAAGCAGGATAAATTATGTAAACTCACAAGAAGTATAAGTGCATCCTTCATATCTGACTCAGTTCAACCCGATTTGATTAAACAAATGCTGTGCCAAAGCCCAGATGAAGGTTAATGAGGGCATGACTAAAGACACCGGCAGTGAGAATAGCAAGACAATTAAGCAATATTGCTGCACAGGATAAAATACAAGCTCCTCATCAAGACATGAAAGGCGCTTCACAGTCTGGCTTGTGTGTGACTGATTGCCTTTCCTGCCTCATGTTTTGCCAAACTACCCCACATTCCACCACTGAACACCATCTGAGGTTCCCAACATCCTTCACACCTCCCTGTCTTTTACCTCAACACTTTATTTAGAATATTTTCAGGTTAATGTTTGAAGAATTTTATACTGGGCACCCAGATGTCCGCAACCTAAATTCTATCATTAATATTGTATTGTACTTATTTTATTATATATCCACCCATCCTATCTCTCTACACCTCTGTCCATCAGAGGAAATTGCAGTGACCAGTACTTTTCCCCCTAAGCACCTCAGCATGTATGTTCACTAATGAGAGATCAGTACTTACTTTTGACTGTTTATTTTCCTATGAGGTAAAATTTACATACAGTAGTAAAATGTACAAATCTTAAGTATACCATTCACTGATTTTTTAAAGATTTTATTTATTTACATATATTTAGGGAAAGAATGAAAGAGCGAGCAGGGGGAAGTTTAGAGAGAGAGAATCTCAAGCAGACACCCCACTGAGCCTGGAGCCCACCACGGGGCTCCATCTCATAACCTTGAGATCACCAACCCAGGTGAAATCAAGAGTCTGACACTCAACTGACTGAGTTACCCAACCACTACTGCCCCCCCCCATTCACTGATCTTTGACTAATGTCTATAATACAAACCCCATTGAGTTGTAGCACTTTACCATCATTCTAGGAATTTCCTCCACACTCTTTTCCAGTCTATTTCAGTCTGTCCTTCCAGAAGCAACCACCACTAAATTTTTTTTTCCTCCAGAGCTAAGATCAGTTTTTCCTGTCATAGAACTTCATGTAAATGGACCTATCCAGTGTATACTCACCTCTTACTGTTTTTGAGTGTAGCTGAGTGTATAGTCGCTCATTTCTTTTTCTCTGCTGAGTAGTATTTCTCTGCATAGATATCTCACAGTTTGATTACCCACTTTTCAGATGTCAGAAACCTGGGCTGTTTCCAGTATTTGGCTATCACAAACTAAAGTGCTATGAACATTCTTGGACAATGCTTTCTTTAGACGTATGTTTTCATTTTTCTTGGGTAAATATTAGTGGAACTGCTGGGTCATAAGGTAGGCATACATTTAACTTTAAAAGTTGTACTATAGGGGCACCTATAGTGGGTTAAAGCCTCTGCCTTTGGCTTGGGTCATGATCCCAGGGTCCTGGGATCAAGCCCCACATCGGGCTCTCTGCTCAGCAGGGAGCCTGCTTCCTTCTCTCTCTCTCTCTCTGCCTGCCTCTCTGCCTACTTGTGATCTCTGTCTGTCAAATAAATAAATAAAATCTTTTAAAAAAAAAAGTTGTATTATAAAGTTTTCTTTCCAAAGTAGTTGTACTGTTACACTTCTCTACCAACATATGTGTAAGAGTTCTGGTTGCTCACATACCTATCAGCATTTGGTTAACTTTTTAACCATTTTTAATTTTAGATATATGCACACGTTCTGGGTGTATAGTGTCATCTCTTAATTGTTTAGTTTGCATTTCTCTGTTGACTGATGATGTTGAGCCCTTTTTCATATGCTCACTGCATCTATCTAGACTTCCTTTTGTAATGTGTCCAAATAGCTGGCTTTTTAATTATCGAGTTATAGATCATTATGTATTTTGGTTACCAGTCCTTTCTCATATGGGAGTTTTTAAACTGTTTTCTCTGTTACGTGGCTTACCTATTTCTTCTCCTAGAGGTATCTTTGATAATCAGAAGTTTGTCATCTCATGAAGTCTAGTTGATCAAGTTTTTCTTTTATAACAATTGCTCTCCATATCTTAAGAAACTTTCACCAAGTCACAAAGATATTCTTCTATGTCCTCCCTTGAAATCTTATGGGTTTAGCTTTTATATTTAGATCTATAATCTAACTGGATTTACTTTTTTGTGTACAGTGTGAGGTAGAAATTAAGAATAATTTTTTCCATATTGATGCATAATTACTGTAAAACCATTTACTGAAAAGGATTTCTTTTTCCTATAGGATTGCCTTGGTACTTCACCAAAATCAAATGACCTTCTAAGTGTAGATTTCTTTTTGGGTTTTCAAATAGAACTATTATGTTCTATTGATCTTGTTGATATTTATGCCAGTGCCATAATTTACTGATTATTGTAGTTTTATGGTAAGTTTTTGAAATCATGTGATATAAATGCTCCAATGCTTTTCAAATTTGCTGTGCACTCCAGATCCTTTGTGTTTCCACTTAATTTTAGAATCAGCTTGTTGATTTCTACAAAACAAAACAAAACAAGACAACCTTTTGGAACTATAATTTGTATGGCCTTGATCTATATATCAATTTTGTACCATGTTCTTTCAAAAGAATTTTTTTTCTCAATGATTTTTGGTACTCTAGTCCTCCTGCCTGAAATATATTTTTCCTCATTTTTCTCATTTTCCAATACTTCCCCTGTTACGTCTTTCCAGTCAAGTTTCTCTGCAGGTAGAATTAGTTGCTTATTCCTTCTTTTGAGCCCCTATAACAACTAGTTATAAATACAACAGTAGGTCTTACCATATTATATTATGATTGTTTTTGCTTACATATCTTTCTTCCAAACTACTCTGAAATGTCATGAGCAGGGACCAATATCTTATTCAGTTATTCCCCCTTACCTAGTATATCAACTGGCACGTAGTAAACTATCCTTAAGTGTTTATTCATTAAACTCTTTATTGTGCGTTTTACTATATACCAGAGTTTGCATCTTAACTGGGGACACAAAAAGAAACATGTATACAGATAAATGAATAAAATCAATGCAGATAATGCTAAATGATATAAAGACAGTAAAACCAGGAAAAGAGGTAGAGGTGATCAGGAGCATGGTGCAACTGCTTTACCTTGGATCGTCGCAGAAGGTCTCTGAGGAAGTCACATTTGAGCTGAGACATAAATGATAAAAATGGAGCTTCCATAAGGACTTTGGGGGGAAGAAACTTTCAGGCAGAAAGAACAGAAAATACAAAAGCTCTGAGGTGAAATCAAGCTTAGACCAAGGAAGGGACAATTATTGAGCAACAGTATGTCTAGCAGAGAAGGGTGTCTGGGAAAGCTTCACAGAGCTGAGGCTTGAGAAAATGAGTAGGTGTTATTCCGTAAGAGAAGTCAGAGGGAAAATATTCTAGGCAGAGGGAAAATATTCTAGGCAGAGGGAACTATATATGGCAAGGAGAAATACACAGTCAAAGGGGAGAGTAGTAGGAGGTGACATTGTAGAGGTAGGCAGAATCCAGATAATGCAGGTCTGTGGACCTTAGAAAGTAGTTTGGATTTTATTCTGATTGCAGAGAAAAGTCATTATAGTCAGAAGTCAATATGGTATGTGTTGTGGAAGACCACTGTGGGTCCTAAGTAGCAAATAAGCATAGGGGGTGGGGCAAGATCTGAAGCTTTGAGACCAGATGGGAGACTATTGCAGTGAAGTGGGTGGGAGATAAGGAAGATTTGGACCATAGTTATCAGTGAAATGGATGAAAAATTGTCACTTCAGGCTATATTGAAGGTGTCACCGATAGGTCTTGAATATGAGACATGGAGAGAGTAGGATCAAGGATGAGTGCCACTTTTTCTCGCATGGGTGTGTCATGGGACCATTACTGAGATGAGGAGAAGTACTTTTGGGCAAGGGGAGTAGCAGGGGTGGGAGGAATGCAAGAGTCAGGAGTTCCACTGTGGGAATGTTAAATTTGAGATGCCTTTAGATATCCAAGAAGAGATGTCAAGTAGATGATTGGATATATGAGTCGGGAACTCAGAGGAAAGGTCAGAACTGGATGTACTTTGGAGTTGTAAGCATATGGCAGGTATCCAAGACCATAGACCTGGATGAGATCACTACAAAGAAAAAAAAGAGGACTGAGGAACAAAGGAGATTGGGAAAGAGCAACTGTTGTGAGAGGATAAAATCAGGAGCCTGTGATACCAAAGAAGCCTAGAGAAGGAAATGTTTCAACAGAGAATAATTGAGAGATCAAATGAAGTGATGGGTGGAAAGTTGGCCTGTAAGAACCTTGCAAAATGAAATTATTTGGTGACATTCATAAAATCCATTTCAGTCCAGTGATATTCACAAAAGCCTGATCACAGTGGATTGAGGAGTGATTGTAAAGGAGAAAGAAGGAGGCAGATAACATGGACAACTTGAAGATTTTGTCCTGAAGGTGATCAAAGATCTCTGTAGCAGCCAGAGATGACTTGAAGTCAAAGAATGTGTTTTCATCATTTATTTTTTTAACATAGATGACTTTAAGTTATGTTTGTCTGCAGATGGAAATAACCCAGCCATGAGGGAGAAAATGATAGAAAAGGAGATACTTTGAAGCCAAGATGCTTAATATGTTCTAAATAAATGAATGTTGGAATGAATGAATGAACGAATGAGGTGATGAATGTGTTAATTAATTAGGTGGTAGGAATTTTTCATGATGTATATGTATGTCAAATGACTACCATGCACACTTTAAATATATTGCAATATTATTTGTCATTCATATCACAATAAAGCTGAAAAAATTTTTATTAAATCTGATGACTATTCTTTTTTTCTAAAGAAAGGTTTTTTTATAAAATAAGGCAGAAACTGAAAGATACTTTTTACCTACACAAGGAAGTGAGGAAACCCATCTAATACATATCCCCTAGACAAAATGCAGTGATTTTTCTGCTATTTTCCAACTCTTTTGTATCAGGCATAATTATGAAGATCACTGTATTACTGATATTTAAAAATATACAGTCTTGAGGAGCTTGGATGGCTTAGTCCATAAAGCGTGTGACTCATTCTGATCCTCCCCTGTCTCCTTCTCTTAAAAAAAAAAAAATACACACACACAATCTCTCATTAGTATATCTATCATTGCCATCTCAATTTGCTATCAGTATTTCCCTGTTGGCATGGACTGAAATGCTATGAATTGCTAGCATTCACTAAAATGCTAATGGACTGATTGAAAAAGTCCATCTTCATACATGACCCTGGAGAACTGAATGTCGGAGTATTCTAAAAGATTGTATTAATATGTCACTTTTATTTTATAATTTAAAGCAGTTTATGAACATACTAAACATGAATAAATGGCTACTTTCTATTTGATTTATGAACAAATAAGCTGCAGAAATGTCCTTGTTAAAATGAGGAAGTGAAATGAGAGCACAGAATGAGGACTTGGCCTCAAACAGAAGGGACATTTATCTCATCTTAAGAGGAAGGAAAGCAGAGTACTTGGGTACTAATGCAGGTATGATGATAATTTGGGTGGTGGAAAAACAAAATAAAATAAATTAAGGGGTGAAAAACTAGAAAGAGTCTCCTTAGGACTTGAGGATTGATTGGATGTTAGGAATGGAATGGGTTTGAAAAGCACTGAAAATTTCCGGAATTCTAGATAAATGGGGGCAGGGAGCGGGTGCTAAAAAGCATTGGTCATTCACTCATTCAACAAGAGGCAGCATGAACAACATGGACACCCAAGGAACTTCCAGTTGAGTTTACATACTAGTTCTTGACTCCATTTTCAATGAGACATTACCAGGAAATATATAACTAAATGTTGTTCTGGGGTCATGAATAAGAACGAAGGCTATTTGTTATTCCTGAGATGTGTTCTTTAGTTAAGGTAGCTTGAAATACTCTTTCTTATTACAATAATTGTTTTTTGGCGTGCCTGGGTGACTCAGTGAGTTAAGCCTCTGCCTTTGGTTGAGGTCATGATCTTAGGGTCCAGGGATCGAGCCCCGCATCGGGCTCTCTGCTCAGTGAGGAGCCTGCTTCCTCCTCTCTCTTTGCCTGCCTCTCTGCCTACTTGTGATCTCTCTCTGTCAAAATAAACAACTAAAATCTTTTTTAAAAAAAAGAAGAAGAAGAAGAAGAATTGTTTTTTATGGTGACTGCATCACAACATTTGAAGACAGACATCTTTCTCCTTAGTTACAGGGTAGGTGCATTATTCTTTCCATAGGCTTTTTTTTATACCCTATCCCCTGAACCCATATTTTGATTACATACTTTCTTTAGACAGGTTGATATGATCATTTAAGTTACTGCAGTATTCTAAATTGAGATACAATAGAGCTTAATGATTAAGAGTATGGACTCTGGCGCCAAATTGCCCAGATCTGAAGAATGGCTTCATCACACTTGACTTACCTTGGGAACATTACTTACCCTTTTTTTAGGCCTCGGTTTCCTCATCTGTAAAATGGGAATAATACATAGATCTTAAAAACATTCAAATGAGTGCATGTGCAAGTGGTGAAATCTGGATAAGCTCAACTGATTATATCAATATCAACTTCTTGGTTTTGAATATTATACCGTAGATGTTTAAGATGTTAACACTGGGGGAATCTGAAGGAAGTGTTCATGGGACTTCTTTACACATTTCTTTGCAAATTTACATGAGTTTGTAATTATTTCAAAATAAAGTGCTAAAAAATGTGAATAGTAACGTTATGTATTCATGGAACTTTAAGAGGGTTAAATGATCTGATATGATTATGCAAAGTGCTTAGAATAGTATCTTGTACACATAAAGCATTACATAAATGTCAACCATCGTTTGAAGGTGATTTTCATTATATCTGCTCTGAATCATTTTTATCGTTTAACTCTCTGAGGTCAACCACACTTCTCTTATTTAACAGCTCCTGGGAGAACTATGCATAATATGAATATTACACATGTAATATATGTAGTATATTTACTATATATATAGTATACATGTATAGCAGCTAGTCTGGGATAGCACATGCCATTCAGTTGTCATGTCTTCTTAGTCTCCTCCTGTCTGCAACAGTGCTTTAGTCCACGTTTATTTTTCATGATCTTGATACTTTTGAAGGGTACCAGTCAGGTATTCTGTAGAGTGTCCATACTTTGAAAGTAATCCACTAAGTCCAGCTCACACCCAAGGGGCAGGGAATTAAGCACCACCTCCTGCAGTGGGATTATTTAAATATATTATTTGCAGTTTCTTATAAGAAAGATTTTTGGCTTATCCCCAATTTATTTACTTTTTCAATCATGTATTTATATTAGTATGGACCTAATTAATAAATATTTATGTGATTCTTTGAATTATAACCCAATATGACTGTTACTAATTTTGTTTCTCAAATTGTTCCAGCTTTAGTCATTGGGATAGCTTTTGAGTTAACTCCTGTGTCTTTCTGACATGCTCTCAACCTTCTTGTTTTTAGCCATTCTTTGAAAGCATAATAAATGACGATGTACACTAAAATGTGTTATATACAAATAAAGTACATAGGCATCCCCTAGAACCTTAATTTGGTTGGCAGTTATCTTTATTATGGCATTCAGTAATAAATGCTTCCTGATATCACTGTTTTTAGTTAGTTAAACTTTTATTTTAGAAAGTGGGGTTTCTTAAAATATTTCATGTATTGTTCCACTAAAAAAAAAAAAAAAGAAAGAAAGAACTAGGAGACAACTGATAGAAATTTTATGTTCCCCATGCTTTTTTACTGTCTTCTCATCCTCCGAAAAAGTGAGAAACCTGTTAAAAGAATCCTTTCATAATATTGTTTAGCCTATTAAAAATAATAGTATAGTAAACAGATCTGCTTAGAGTGAGGAAAGGCCTCATGATCTTGGTATCTTGTAGCTTTAGAAATTCTAGAGGAGCATTGCCAAGTGCTCTCATATTGCCTTTCTAAATATTTATATGAGGTGTGCTTGCAGAGGCTTTTCTGACCCATTAGGCATTCATGAACATGACTATACTGGCAGTAAGGCAATTTTCTGGGAAGAAATGCAAATATGATGAAGTTCTTTGTATTATCTACAGGTTAGTTCAGAAAGAAGCCGGGAAGCCGAGCTGCAAGATGAACAAATGAGATTATTTGGAATCTTACAGAGTTAAGCAGATTTGAGATTTTAATATACTTTAAAAAAAAAGTAAACTAAAAACAAAATCTAAAACAAACAAAAAGTATCAAGTACATACTTGGTACTAGCCATTAGAACAGACACTTTTACCTTTATTATAACCTTAGAGGGTAAACCTCTACCCAAGGTCATTTTTTTCAAGGATTTTGCTACAAGTGACAGAAAATCCAAAGCTGAAGTGACATATATAAAAGTGCAAATGTCTGAAGAACACCTGGGTGGCTTAGTGGGTTAAGTGTTTGCCTTGGGCTTAGGTCATGATCCCAGGGTCCTAGGATCGAGTCCCGTATCGGGCTCCTTGCTAGGTGGGCATCCTGCTCCTCCCTTTCCTTCTGCTGCTCCCCCTGCTTGTGCTTTCTCTCTCTCTCAAATAAACAAATAAAGTCTTTAAAAATTTTTAAGCAAAAAATAAAGTGTAAATGTCTGTGAGCTGATATGGTGCTTCAAAGTATGCATGGCCTTGACCTTACAGTCCAAGATGGCAGCATAAGTGTTCTAAGCAGGAGAAAGGTAGAAGAGGCCAAAGAGGGCACACAAGCTGCTCTTTCGAAAGATTCCCTGAAGCTTCCCCATGACACACTTCTGTTTACCCATTGGTCAGGACTTAGGCATGTATTCATCTCTGGCTGCAATCAAATTACTCTGAAAATGTGGTTGTTCTTATCTTAAGTGGCTTTGTGCCCAGCCAAGTTTTCTTCGTCTATAGAAGGGGAAGACAGATATTAGGGACAATTAGAAGTCCCGGCAGCAGGCATAAGTGACAAAGATGGGGTTTGAACTCAGAAACGTCTTGCCCTCATAGTCTTTCTAAAGCAGAATTGTTCACTGGGAACAAATATAGAAAATGTGTTGAACTAGAGCCACTTTTAGCACTATCAAGTTGACTGAAAGAAAGGAACATGCATGTGACAGAGAATGCAAAGAAACTGAAGAATTGTAAGCTGGTTTCACAGCTCCCTTGATATGGGCAAAGGGCAATCTCGTTAAGTCTTCAGTTCCTCCTGGAAAAGAAGAACACTAGTTTGAGAACCAACTATCCATAATTCTGGATTACGCCTGTACTGTCCAATACAGCAGTCACTGGCTCTATGTGGCTACTGAGCACTTGAAATGTGACTAGCTTGAGTTGAAATGTATTGTAAGTTTAATTTACATACATACTTAGTACAAACAAAAAAAAGACATGTAGCTCAATAATTTGTATATTGATTACATGTCCAGAGTATAAAATTTTTGATACATTGAGTTAAATAAAATATGTTATTAATTTCATGTTGCTTTTTGCTTTTTTAAATGTAGCTATTAAATTTAAAATGTGATTCACATTTGCAGATTGCCTTATATACCTGTTGGAAACCAGTTTACCTAGGAGATAAAGAATTGTCCTACAGAAGTCCTACCATTGAAACAGTTTTTTGAAAATGGTCATAGGATCTGAGAACTTGTCTCTGAGTGTTCTGGGGGTGGGGGGAAAGATGTAGCAAATCTGGCTCAAATAAATGACCCCAGGGTCTTTTTCTCATCTTCAATGAAATGTGAATGATATTGACTATCCTCTGGATAACTTCTATGGACTCACTCCAATACTTGGATTGCACTGAGCCTCTCCAGTCCACATTTCTGAGACATATGGCCATTGTTATTATTAGATGAGGTGATTTATGGAGATTACTTTTTGAAAGGGCCTCTGGTTTATTCACATCCATGAAGAGAAATACTTTTAGTTTAGACTCAGTAATAATAGCTGGTCAACATAGCCTACTTGAAGAATCTTGTGATTTCTTTTTTTTTATGATTTTTTAAAATTTATTTGACAGAGATTGCAAGCAGGCGGAGTAGCAGGTATAGGCAGACAGAGAAGCAGACTCCCCATGGAGCAGGGAGCACAATGGGGGTCTCAATTCCAGGACCCTGAGATCATGACCTGAGCCGAAGGCAGCCACTAAGCCGACTGAGCCACCCAGGTGACCCAAGAACCTCGTGATTCCTTAAAGATTACTGAAATTGAGTCCTCAAACCCATTTTCAAGTTACACAGTAACTTAGTAAGTCTTTGGCTGGCTCAGAAGATATGATACAGCAATTAGTTGCTCTCTTGTTACACTTCTATCTATTTTTAGCTTCAAGTTTTCTTCACAGTGATTGATCTGTACTTCCCAGGTGAAAGTTTAGTATTTTCTTGGTAGAAAAAGGAAGGAGGATTTTAGGAGTTCTGCATTTTCTGGTCCATTAATATTTTATCATACATTGTCAGCATTGAGTGTATCTGTTCCTTATTCTTCTATTCTAGAAATGTTATATAGACATTTATAATATCTTCTTACTCTAAATATTACATATACATAGGCAGACAAAGATATAGAACCAATATCTGTGTTCTTAGCATTTTTATCAAACTCATCTCCTTCCAGATTTCAGATATTCTACTTGTCCAGTCTACCAATGTAATTATATTTTATTAACCTCACATTATTCAGCATCCACATTGTCCTTTTGAACTATCTGTAAGTTATACTGATATCAAATTAAAAGAATACATAATCTATACCTTTAAAATAAGGCTTTGAAAGAGGATTTTAAATGACTTTCTTGTTCAACAAATGCTGTCCTTGTTGGCAAAAAATTAAAAAGTGTATTAATGATAAAAGTGAGTGGGGGCTCCTGGGTGGCTCAGTTGTTAAGCATCTGCTTTCGGCTCAGGTCATGATCCCAGGGTCCTGGGATCAAGCCCCCCGTTGGGCTCCCTGCTCAGCAGGAAGCCTGCTTTTCCCTCTCCCACTCCCTCTGCTTGTAGACCCTCCCTTGCCCATCTCTCTTTCTGGCAAATAAATAAAATCTTAAAAAAAAAAAGTAAAAGAAAATAGTGGCAGTGAAGAGAGGCAGTTGTTGCCTACTCAGAGTGGAATAGTTTTTTTAAAAAGTGCCTAAGTGATTTTTTTAAGGTAAGTATCTTAAGATAATTAATTTTTTAAGTGATTTTATTTATTTATGTTATTTGTGAGAGAGAGAGAGCACATGCACATGAGTAGGGGGAGGGGCAGAGGGAGAGGAAGAGAGAGAGTCAAGCAGACTCCCCGCTGAGCATGGAAGGAGCTGATGTGGGGCTCAATCTCACAACCCCAAGACCATGAATCAAGATCAAGTGTTGGATGCTTAACTGACTGAACTACCCAGATGCCCCAAGATATTTAATTTTTGTAGACCCCTATCATTTGATTGTTGCCTAGATCTTCTCAGAACAGCACCATTTATTTTAAGAAAATTGTCTGCCTTGCACTCCAACCTGATGGTTCTAGTGTGAACAGCCAAGTGTAGTACCCAAACCAATGGCCTTAAAAATGACCACATGATGCCGAAGAGAGTCCTTCTGTAGGACTTTTGTAACTGAATTAGGGGAAGACAGAGTCAGTTCTTTGAAGAATGCAAAGGTAAAAGGGGTGTGTCTCACCATGTGATAGGTTTGAGAGCAGACCACTGATACGCAAAGAGGAGCAGAGATTTGCAATAGACAGAGTTTTCAGGGGCTTGTGTATCTGATTTCATGAATATCTAAGGCACAGATACATCCCAATGACAATTCAGTTATGTGAACCAATAAATTCCCCTTTGCCTAAATAAATTTGAGTTGTGTCTCTCTCAGTTGAGGACCAAAAAAACCCTGGCTAATGCATTACCCTTTGGGTAGCCAGCCTACGAGATGACCCCCGATAATCTCAAACTCTAGGAATTGCACTCTTGTGTAGTATCCTCAGAGACTCAACAGGAATAAGATCAATGAAGTATAGTGGATGTGATGGTGTGTGGCTACTATATATAGCTAAGGTCATAGAAAATATTGTCATCTCAGTCTTTCTGATTGCTTGGAATGGACGAAGCCAGCTATCATGTTGTAAGGTCACCCAAGTAGTCTCAAGAAGAGGCCTACATGGAGAGGAACTAAGGCCACTTGTCAGTAGCCAGTGTCAACTTGTCACCATGTGAGGAAGCCACCTTTGAAGCATATCCTACAGCCCCAGAAGAGCCTTCAGGTGACTGAAAACTCATGAGAGACCTGATTTGAAACCACCTACCGAGTCATACCCAAATCCCAGAGCCACAGAAACTATAAGAGATTATTGTTTGGAACCACTTGTTTGGGGGTAATTTATTAGCCTAAGCAAATATGTAACCTACATAAAATCAGACAACTCATACATTGTGAGGATATTGTTAAGAAGAGAGAGAAGCCTAATCCAATGATATGGTTCTTTCCCAAAGACATGGTCACTGACTTTGATAACCAGTACCTCCCTTACACACTTACCTGGGTTACATATATTAGCACGAACCATTATAAAAGCTAATACCTCAATATAGAAGAAAAATAGCAACAACTCATTTGAATTCCATTTCATGATCTGTTAGTTTAAATAAGATTCTATATTGACACTTACTCAAACATATTAAATCTCAGTCGCTGTTACTCATAGAAAAATAAATATTAACTTGTTGTAGATATTTAAACACATTTTCCCACTGCTTAATAGAATAAAGGTAAGACTTTCTTTCAGACAAATGAATAATTGAGGATTTCTGCTGCTATAATCTAAAGAGGACTCTAATCATCAGATTTTCTCATTGACTTCTCTATTAGAATACTGGATTTCTAGCTTAATGTAAATAATTTACAAATTCAATGCAAAGTTTTGGTTTGGATGTGATGTTTTTAAACTTGTTAAATAGCATCAAATTTTTGCTTTTTTCTACTTTTATTCTCTATGTTTTCTAGTTTCAATCATGATTATATACTTCAAAAAAAAAAAAAAACAAACTCTAGTTCAACTTCCTGTCCAAATGATAATCCAGCAGATGGTTCATTGGTCTCAATGGGAGGCAGAAGGTTGAGACCCAACAGATTAATATTTGTTTGTGGCCCCAGCAGTAACTGTGGTATGACTCCACACACCTTCTCTGCCTTGCTTCCCCCATTTATCAAATAAATGCCTCAAACATGTACAGTCCTCAAATTCTATAAAATTGAGAAAGTCACCAAATATTGAGACCTCAATTATCCAACTTGTATATTGACAAGTCAAAAATAAAAAACAAAAACCATTAATATTTGGATGTGTAACAGGCAATAGGTCTTCAGTCACATTTGTTTTCTTGATATCTGGAGTTGCATTCTGTACAATTAATTTCACTCTTAGAAAGATTGTGAAAGGGAAACATTATCAATAAGGTAAAATTAAGGGGCACCTTGGTGGCTCAGTGTGTTAGGCCTCTACCCTCGGCTCAGGTCGTGGTCTCTGAGTCCTGGGATCAAGCACCGCATCAGGCTCTCTGCTCAGCTGGGAGTCTGCTTCCCCCCTCTCTGCCTGCCTCTCTGCCTATTTGGAATCTCTCTCTCTGTCAAATAAATAAATAAAATCTTTTGAAAAATAAGGTAAGATTAATGTTTTAAAATGCTGTTAAGAAAAAGTATATAGAAACCAGGAATTAGTCATAATTATAAAAAGGATAAGACCTTATGTTTGAAAAACAATATTTTCAAGGAATTATGGTTTAAATTATAACTGAATTAAATATTAAATAATATGTGTGACTAATCTGATGGGAAAATGTTTCTTCCTTATGTTCTCCCTAATTCCTTGATGGTACAATGCAAAGTTTCTGGAACACATGATTTTCACAATAGTATAATTTGGTATCTTTAATAGAATTTAAATATTTCGGACGCCTGGGTGGCTCAGTAGGTTAAGCCTCTGCCTTTGACTCAGGTCATGATCTCGGGGTCCTGGGATCAAGCCCCGAATCAGGCTCTCTGCTTAGCGGGGAGCCTGCTTCCTCCTCTCTCTCTGCCTGCCTCTCTGCCTACTTGTGATCTCTGTCTGTCAAATAAATAAATAAAATCTTTTAAAAAAAAAGAATTTAAATATTTCTATAGCAGACTCTGGATGTAAACTTTTTTTTAAATTTTATTTATTTATTTGACAGATAGAAATCACAAGTAGGCAGAGAGGCAGGCAGAGAGAGGGGGGAGGCAGGCTCCCTGCTGAGCAGAGAGTCCGATGTGGGGCTCTATCCCAGGACCCTGAGATCACTACCGAGCGAAAGGCAGAGGCTTAACTCACTGAACCACCCAGGTGCCCCTGGATGTAAATTCTTGGCCAACATTTTATTTATGAAGCTGCTGAAATATCCTCCTCAAGACCAGTGATGAAAGATTAAGCCATGACCAGCAGAGTTTTACTGTTCGGTGTTTGCTGGGGACGGGACCAAATGTTTACCTAGTTACAGTAATCCTGGTACATGAACACGCTGTGTTTCTGTGGACAGATCCGCACATCAGGCCTGGGAAGGGGCTCCCATTATCCCCATTTTCAAAACAAAGGAAGAAAAGCAAAAGAAGGTAGTAATTTATCACATTTTGGACATAGCAATAAAGAGGAGGAACTAGGATTTGAACACATATCTCTAAAAATAGCTTTCAAACTTTTTGTCACACTATGGAATCTTAAGGCAAAGCTTCCGTGCATGTGAAAAATATCCAACAGATAAACTGGATGCTCTGGCTTTGCTGCTTCACTTCTCTTCCTGCCTCTGATCACCAGCATGCCCCACACACTCCCCAACTGCCCCATAACACCCCCAGTTAGAAAACTACTGGGTGACACCATTATGCCTTCTTATTTGACTTTTTCTTTTTCTTAAGATTTTATTTATTTATTTGACAGACAGAGATCACAAGTAGGCAGAGAGGCAGGCAGAGAGAGAGGTGGGGAAGTAGGCTCCCTGCTGAGCAGAGAGCCCAATGCGGGGCTCGATCCCAGGACCCTGAGATCATGACCTGAGCCAAAGGCAGAGGCTTCAACCCACTGAACCACCCAGGAGCCCTTATTTGACTTTTTCTAAAAGTAACAGTCCTCCATGTATCAAACCATTCTCTATTAACAAGAGTATTTGATAGACTAACACCCTTACACAAGGTAATATTTGCCAAGCTTTAGATATTATTATGCAAGATAGATATGATGACGTTGATGTGATAATGGTGAGGAGAGAGTTTACTTTATATAAAAACTGTGCATTTGCTTAGTTCCAGAATTAAATAATAACATATGTGCAGGCCTTTTAAGGCACCTAGCCAGTTTTATTCCTCTCTCTCCTGAAAAGATTCCGAGTAATTCTTTGTGAGAGGTTCCCTAAGGTGTGTGAACCATGTGTTTTTGCCATGGACTCTGCCAATTCAACAGGGATTGACTTGACCTAAAG
Source organism: Mustela putorius furo (assembly GCF_011764305.1). Classification (NCBI taxonomy): domain Eukaryota; kingdom Metazoa; phylum Chordata; class Mammalia; order Carnivora; family Mustelidae; genus Mustela; species Mustela putorius. Next base: position 21,889,591 of record NW_025422368.1, on the reverse strand, counting down.
ACTAATGGCCTATGATGATATCTGGCACAAAAGAAGTGCCCTTTCTTCTCTCTTACAGAGTTTGAGTATAAAACATCCAGGGAGGGCCAGCACTGGGTAAATGCAGAAGTGGAAAGAAGGAAGACAGGAAACAGAAGCCATGAGTAAGCAAAGCCATGAGGCAGAGAGAAAGTGAGTGGAGTGTAGTCAGTAGCAGTAGTTGGAAAAATAAGCAGGTAGACAGAAACAGAGACAGAAGAGCTGAATCATGTGCATGGCAAGAAGCCAAGAGTTCCTGTAGGTCACCAAAGAGTAGCTTCTACTACTAGACTAGGGAGCTATTACTCAGTTGTTGCTGATGGACTATAACAAAAATCTAATTTTCCACAAGCCTGCCAGTGAGACCTTCACTTATCTTTCCTACTTCTTACGTCATATCTTTTTAAAGAAACCTATAGTAATTGAGCCAAGTGGTTATTTCTCTGTTCTTTGCACCCCCAAAGAATCTGATTAACAGAATATCGAAAGCTTGCATCGCTCCTGGAACATAACAGGAGCTCCATATGTTGTGGCTATTATTGTTTTAAAAGCAATAATTCAAGCAAAAGGAAAAACTGCGCACTAACACTCAAATCCAAGGGTCACAGTTGGTTTAGATTTGTAGTTTGGTAGCTGTATTTTCCTCCTACTTTAAGGTTTTTTGTTTTGTTTTGTTTTTTTAATTCTATGAGAGGGCCCAAATTAGATAAGTTAGGTGTGGAAATAAAACATATGTTCTAACAATTTGGGAGAGATGGATGAATCTCTTGGGATATGAGGTTTCACAAAATATTTCAAATTATTTTTCAGATATTATCAGCTTGGCAAAAACAAAATGATTTTCTAAAAGAATTTCCCTTTTCAACATTCAAATGGTCTCAAGGGAAATGTAATGTACATATTTCTAACTCATTTACTTAACTCAGTATTGTTTTATAGGAATTGATTGATGTTTGAAAATTCAGTAAGTTTTTTAACTAAGAGGTGTTTTTGGACAGTGAAACAGCCTTCTTAAAAAAAGAGTTGAATTAGATGTTTTCTTAAAAGGGTCTTGGAGCTTGGACTCAAACCTTACCAAATATTTTTCCTCCCTTTGTACACAGAAAAAATTAATCTCTAGAAAATCTCCTTTCTTTCCGCTATGAACAAAATGACAGTAATTGAATTTAAGAAAATTAACAGGCAACATATTCATTTAAAAAAAAGATTTAATTATTTGAGAGAGAGAGAGAGAGGGAGTGAGTGAGAACAGAAGGAGAAGGAGAGGGAGAAACCCAAGCTCAGACTCCCCACTGAGCTTGGAGCCCACTGTGGAGTGATCCCAGGAAACCCAAGCTCAGACTCCCCACTGAGCTTGGAGCCCACTGTGGAGTGATCCCAGGACCCTTAGCTCCTGACCTGAGCAAAAATCAAGCATCGGCTGCTCAACCAAAATGAAACATACTCTTTTTTTTTTTAATTTTTAATTTTTTATATACATATATTTTTATCCCCAGGGCTATAGGTCTGTGAATTCCCAGGTTTACACACTTCACAGCACTCACCAAAGCACATACCCTCCCCAATGTCCATAACCCCACCCCCCTTCTCCAAACCCCTCTCCCCCCAACAACCCTCTGTTTTGTGAGATTAAGAGTCACTTATGGTTTGTCTCCCTCCCAATCCCATCTTGAAAACGAAACATACTCTTAATCTAGGTGTTAAAAGGGAAGGAAAAAAGGGAAGAACAGAGAGAGAAGGAGGAAGAGAAGGAAAAAAGCCTATTGAGATGATAAAAGATTATAGGTTTCTGAACTAAATGACATGTAATCAACAAGCCACATTTTGTTATGGAATGCAATAAGTCTCAGAACTATCTGGCAAGCTCAGCTGGTGTAAAATTATACTTTCACTCTGCTCCCTTGGTACCCTATTTTTCTCCCATTCTCCCAATAGTCATCAGACTTTATTGAAATCACTTCATAATTGACTGCCTTTCTTCTGCACTGTACGCTATGTGAAGATAGAGTCCATTTCTGTCTGGTCCCCATTATTCCCAGAACCCAGGATAATACAAGTGCTCAAACTATTTGTTCAAGAAAACATTATAACACAGTATGTCTAAGGGTTAAAAGCACAAATTTTGGAATCAAACTCAGTGTCATTTTCAACATCTGAAGAGTGGAAACAGTATCAGTGCTTGCCCCACTGAGTTGCCCTGAGGATTATGTGAGGAAATATGCGTATGGCTTCCAATATGGTGCTTGGCATTTTGTTAGTGCTCAAAAAATGTTTGCTATAAAAATAATCACTAGTAATTCCCATGGCAATGAATCTAAGTATTTTTCTTTGAAAACATTTTTTTATAAAACCCAACTAAAGATAGATTTTTTAAAATACACATTGTGATTTAGTCACTCACATTTTAACAGCACAGCCCGAAGCATTGCTGGTGACACTCTCTTCAAACTTCTTTTTTCTCCAATTGGCTGGTTGGCCGTTCTCACCATTAGTGAGTCATTTGATCTTACTCATTTCTGGCTGAATTCAGTTGGATGAAGCATTGTAATTCTAGATTCTTCCAGCCTAATAAGTATGTCAATTGCCTAAGAGGATGGCCATGATTTAATGGTTACATAATCAAGAATTCCTAGAGTAAGATTTTTCTTTTTCCAACACTGGCATGACTCTGAACCTGAACAGAGTGTACTTGGGTCACTCTGGAGATGTGGCCACTGCCCAAGTGTCCCTTGGACAGATGACACAGAGATTGAAAGCCCATCAGTGACTGGCCTGTAAGTCCAGGAATGACATTAGCCTTCAGCTGAACCCAGTCACGTGGCTGGAGGACAATAAGAGCTAGAATTTATTGAATGCCCACCAAGTGGGAGATGTTTTTAAAAATATCATTTCTAATTGTTACAACAGACCTATGAAAGCCTCCCTAATATTCCCCATTTTCCAGATAAGAAAACTGAGACTCAATTAGGTTAAATGAGTTGCTCAAATGTTCACGGATTTAAGGGGTATCTGCGTGGCTCAGTTGGTTAAGCATCCAACTCTTGATTTCAGCTCAACTCATGATCTCAGGGTCAAGATTCAGCTCTGAGTTGGCTTTGCACTCAGCACAGAGCCTGCTTAGGATTCTCTCTCTCTCTTTCTCTGCCCCTCCCCCACTCACAGAAGTGTTCTTTCTTTCTCTCTCTCCCCCCCTTAAAAAAAAAAAAGCTGCTGGATTGTACCATCTTCACAATTCTTATGTAAATCTAAAACTATTTTAAAATATGAAGTTAATTTTATTTTTTAAAAGATTGAGTTATTTGAGAGAGAGCATGGTGGGGAGGGGCAGGGAGAGAGAGAGAGAAGTCTCAAGCAGACTCCCCACTGAGCATGGAGCTCAGGTGATCTCAGGACCCTGAGATTATGACTTTAACTGAGATCAAGAGAAATCAAGAGCCCGACGCCTAACAGACTAAGCCACTCAGGTACCCCAAAATATAAGGTTTATTTTAAAAATAAAAAAGAAACATTTCCTTTGTAAATGGAAATCCTTAGAAGGAAATGTTGATTAAAAATATAAATTTCTAAAACATGGAATCTGGAAACAAAAAACAAAAGCAAAAACACTGGACCTGAGATTAAACCCAGTTCTGCCTTGAATTCATCGCAAAGAACCTAGCACTTGCATATGGGATTTATAAGACAGAAACCGTTAGGTGGATGGGGTCTTTTGTTTTACCATTGGGTGAGAATAGGAGTGTTGCTTGTCTTATTCATTGTTCTATCTTTGCCATTCAATCCAATGACTGGCATAAAATAGTGCACAATAAATATGTATTAAATGAACGAGTACATGCCCCCTTCTCCTTGGTGGTCGCTGGGAAATGCAATGAGTAGATATCAGTAATTAATCAAACATGTCATTGGGCATTGTTTCCATTAAAGTCTTTTTTTTTTTTTAAAGATTTTATTTATTTATTTGACAGAGAGAGATCACAAGTAGGCAGAGAGAGAGAGAGGAGAAAGCAGGCTTCCTGCTGAGCAGAGAGCCCGATGTGGGACTCGATCCCAGGACCCTGAGATCATGACCTGAGCTGAAGGCAGCGGCTTAACCCACTGAGCCACCCAGGTGCCCCTCCATTAAAGTCTTTAATCAGTAAGCTGTACAGGGACTTACTGCGTTAGGGGTAGAACTAGCTTTTTGAAGGGAACACAGTCTAAGGGTTGCTGGGATGCCCCCCGAGACTAACCACCATACCTTTGCACACACATACCTTAGAATGCTTTCCATTCACTAACCATACTGTCTGACTTGCACACTTTAAAAATTGCTCCATTAAGTCAAAAAATGCTTTTTTATGGAAGGTGATAAGGAGAAAGTGTCTCACTTACTGGGGGAGCAACTCTAGTAAAAGGGATGGTGAAAACTTTAAAAAAACCTGCTGGAGTCTAGGCAAGGAAGGCCAGAAAGCATGATTCTAGAGGATGGGGTGATGGCTGTGCACCAGTGGATGATGGGAGGCCTGGACAACAGTGACTGAGTTCTCCACTTGGAGGCTTTCTAGGCAAGACAGCTGAGCACACTTCTGCCAGATTGCAAAGCCAACCTCAGGCAGCTCCATTATGGAACAGACACTGGCAAACCGTTTGCATGGTTCCGCTCTTCTGTTCAGAATTCCGTGAGATTAGGAGTCACAACCGACACACCCCCTCACGCACACTGAGCATCTAACTTGGTATTCCTGCACAAAGTGGGTGCTCAGAAAATATCCATAGCCTGAGTAGGTAACGCCTGTTTTCTTTTACCATTTCCCTTCCTAATCACTTTGGGGAAAAAAAAATATGGATACAGGTAAAGAAACCCCCAACTGGCAACTTAAAAGACTGCAAAGCCTTTATAAGAGTAATTCTTATCCCTAATTCCCTTTGCACTTCACTTCTATTTTTAGAAGTCATGTGGGGTTTGATTATTTTATATATAACAAACTTGTTAATAAAATTTAAAAATAATTTTAAACTTTTAATTTCACCACCTACTCATTTTCAGCATTAATAGTTCACTGGACAACCTTCTAACCACTTAGCCAGATATTTATTTCTTATTGTAGAAACAGAATCATACAATTTGATAATCTAGTATTTCCACTGAATAATATATTGGGAATAAATGATAAGAAACATACTTTTTTGTGCCAACTTTCTTAACAGCTATGTGACATTCCTAGGGGGCTATCCTGTATTTTATGCTAACAATATTTTTGCTAGTACAACTATGTTATATATCTGTCATTACTTGTTTTTAAACATTGAGCAAATCTCTACTGAAGACTAAGGTTAGCAGGAGAGAATGACAATACAGAAAGCCGTTCACAACTGGATACTAGAGCTGGTAACTCTCAGAGTCCACAGGTGCAAGGCCCTTTGCAGAGGTCCCTAAGGGCCTGTAGTTCCTCTCTTACCTTAATCACGGGCTGCTGCCCCATGACACGGTTTCCTCACCCCATCCATCTTCTGATTTATCTTTAGATTTTTTCAGAAGGCCTCATCTATTGTCCACCTACCCCTTCATCCTCCCTTTAACATTATTCCCAGTCAAAAAATGTAATCCTAGCAGGACAGAAAATTTTTCATCAAGTTAAGGAGAAAAACAGGTCAGGGTGATTTACCCAGTTACAACAAGTTCATCAGCTTCTGCCCTGATCTTTTTGGCTTATACTCTTAGGTGATGCAAGGGAGCTTCCTGGTATCTCTTAAATTCCTTGTCCATGTCCTTCACTGCCCCATGTCTCGTCAGCCAGTGTCCTGAGTGCATCTTCCCTCGGTGCAGACCATGTGACAGTGACCCTGGACCGCTCCTTCCCGTTCTGCGTGCCTGAGTCACCAGCTCCAACCTTTCTCTCTCTGCAGGTCCCACATTACCTGCCGATGGGCCCCACAACAATGTGCTGCTGTTTTTCTAGCTTTAGGAATGCCACAGGCTATGTCTCCATGGAACACAGAGAAACAATTATTCAATTCAACAAATATCTATGGAACACCAGATGCTGAGCAATGCTGAATTGGAACAGGTCAGGGAGTAAAGACATTGAAGGGGTAAGAGACATCAAAGCACAGAAAACACATAGGCAAGTAGGTCTGAGAAAGGCAATGCAACACCGAACATCTTAGTGTATAAGCGACATGAGGGAGTTTTGTTGGTTGGTTTGGTTTTGTTCAGGTTTTGCATGGCTGTCTTCCCAGTACCTGAAGGAGCTACTAGCACGTAGTAGACATTTGATTCGTTAATTATTGGGTGAATGTGGACTCACATTCTAGTAAAAGAGACAAAGACAGCACAGGAATATGTGTTTTTGTGGAGTCGTATATGGTAAAGGCAGTAAGTCCAGCCTAGAGGTGGTCTGAGAATTTGGTCTTCCCAGCTTCCCAAGGTTAGGTAGGAAGACTGGGAGGGCGCTCAAACGAATACTTCTGTCTCCTGGCCAAATGGTTCTGCTCAAGAGACAAAATATTGAAGAGTCAAACTTTATTTTTCTCTGTTAGTTTCCCACTAGTGTGTAGCTGTAACTTGAGTTTTTCTTCATGGCTGGGTGCACATTTAGTATGCGTATTTCCATTTTATTGTGTATCATTAAAATCCAAATATAATTTTTTTTTTAAAGATTTTACCTATTTATTTGTCAGAGAAAGGGAGAGACCACAAGCAGCGGGAAGGGGCAGAGGGAGACAGAGAAATAAGCTCCCCACTGAGTAAGGAGCCCAACACAGGGCTCAATCCCAGGACCCTGGGTACATGACCTGAGCTGAAGGCAAGACACTTAACCGACTGAGCCACCCAGGCATCCCACCAAACATAAGTTCCTGTAACTAATTTTAATATAACCTTCCTTTTTATCACTGGAGTAGGCATTGTTCTTTCTGATTAAACATTAAAGTGAAATAGAAGAGAAGAGGAGAAATATCCCTGGAGTCCCCCAGGAACAGCAAAATCAGAAGAAGGGAGTCTGTGGATTACTGAGTTACTAGAGGGACCTAGTTTCTAAAAACTGCGCCAAATACTTCAAGGGAAATTTTCCCATCACAGAACAAACTAGAAGTTAAAAGTAAAGTTACCAAAGCCTCTCACCACATCATTCTAATCTAAATATGTAAGTGAGACATTTGAGGGTCAGGCCCCATTACTAGCTGCACTTTGACTTCATGCTGTCATAAAATAATTTGTGTTCCACCTTGAAAATCCTTTGGCTGAGACCTAAAAAGAGAAAGTATTCCTTGAGGAAGGAAAATTATCTCCTAAAATGAAAGGAAAGTATCCTGTTGAACATTACTTTATGGGTCCTCGTTCCCAAGTAGACGCAGAAAAGGATTTTCTAGCAGAAATTTTCAACTACATGAGTACCTCTGACTCTAAACATATTGTTAGCTTCCACGGATTCCTACAGGAGCAAGGCACAGATGGCTTATTATATTGAGATTCTTGGAGGATCCTCTGTATGTTGATGATATTAGTTTTATGCACACAAGTGACATAGCTTAATTTGCAAATGATAGACAATAAGAGCAGTTAGTAGTAAAATAGAATGCCATTTGGACTATTAACGTTTTCATTATGGAAAAGGCAGCGTGTGGGTAAAGTTTGGGGTAGATATGTTTATCTCTGTTAATGGTACGGATGCTTTGCAACAAAGACGTGCTGAATAGAAATTGAGGCCAGTGGTGGTCATACATTATGTATAATATTGAAGAGCTCAGGCCATGAAAGCCTGCATTTCCTGGTCAACAAAACATGTACAATAGAAACTACCTATATAATTTCACAAGTCAACTCAAGAGGTTAAAACTGATAGAAAATAAATTGAGAAAGAACAGTCTAAAGAATTCATTGTGTTTTGTTTTTCCTGTAGACAAGCAAAATATCCATTTCTTTACATTGTTAATGCTTTAAACTAGAATCATTCTCCAAACAGGGCTGGTGCTGTTTCACAGATCCATATGATTTTTCTTACTATGCATGTAACAGTCATTCCTCTCATTTTTCCAGTTCAAGTAGCAATGCTGCTAATGAAAAAATTTCAAACTAAATGTCTCAGAAAATGATTTTGTGTTTCTCTCTTCCAGTACTGAGGAAATCAAGCAGGAAAAGCAAAGAAATCATTCTCTTTTGGGTTGAAAGCATTCATATTTGATAAGTGATTTGAAAGTAAAATGAGATTTTATATAAACATTTTACATTTTTTATGGGCTTATCTTTATTGGTATTCTTTTCAGGAAAGAGTCATTACTAAAAGAAATATGAATGTATCAAAAATATATATATGACAAAGTACAGTTATTGATAATTTGCATTAGAGAAATAAAGAAATCTTGCAAAGTGAATATGAGGAAGAAACTAGTGATAAAACACTTCCAGGAGAGTGGTATTAAAGATGAAAACCAAAAACATTTTCCTTTATGTGAACATAGGACTGCTGCCTAGAAATACAATCCAAAAGATATAAAGGGGAAAAAACAAATTACTTGGGAGGGAGGGCAGAAAATTCACTAGTAAATCTCTATTTTCAGAATGTACTCTATAGCATAATATGGCCCCTCTGGATGGCTGCCAAGTCACTGGACCAGAAATGTGCTTATGGGATCTAAGGCCTGATCTTTGGTTCACATTCTTGCTCCACCCCTAAAATTCTTTTCTACTGCATTTAAACCATCAATTGACAATTAGCTCAGCATCGCTTATGTGTATAAGGGCCCTGGGCTCTAGCGAAATCTCATAAAACTGTTTATAACATATTCCACAACGGAGTAAAAAAGCAAACTGACAAACGACCCCCACCTTTAGCTTTACGCCCTTCTGGCTAGAACTATATGGAAAAAACAGTGCAACTATGTTGGTGTGGGTGCTGCTGAGAAGAGGGGTAGCACATAACCATCCGAGAGAATACCAGATCGCACTTTTCAGCATTTTGTAGGGAGGCATAGGATTTATACTCAGGGTATAGTCTTGGCACATATTAATGTATATTTATTGAGGACCTACTCTGTGCCAGGTACTAAGCCACTCACTGTGCATGGGGCAAAGAGGAACAGATTACGATGATGTCTTCAAGGGGTTTACAATAAGGAAGGGACCTGAATTATTACACAAACAGCGATCATGAAGGTAGGTCTGATATGAAACTTTGTCTGATATATTTATACACATCTTCAAAGAAAAATAGCTTGAAGATTTACTTTCTGTATATGTTATGCATCCCAAGGCTTTAAAGATTCAACCTGAGACCAATACGCAAATCCAGAAATGGTCTGGAGCATAAGCCCTCGCCAAGACAGGACTCCAAAATTGCCAAATGCTTCACTAGCCCATTGACTAAGTTCACCTTCCAGAAGTGTGAGTGGCTGAAGTTGAAGACGTAGAAATAGATGCTTACTACCTCACTGTGCTAGCAGAAAATCAGAATAAGGAGCAAGGATCGATGCACTCCTTGACTGGAAGGAATGGGAATGGACACCTGAGCAGAACGCTAGATTCCGTCTGAGCCCAGAGGGTCCCAAGCACGACTGTGCGCTAGAATCAGGTTCTGTTTACCGTGGACTTGCCGGCTGAGGGGATGGTCTTTCCTGGGTGCCCTGGGTGTGCCTATTCCTCACACTCTGAGACGACCCCTCCCAGCACAACAAAACATGGGAAGTTTAAAGGGCTCCACGAATAGCAGTAGAATCCTTCTTACGTTGGAGTTTTGGCATCTGACACTTAGAAGGCTCACAGATACCGGAATGAGTATTGTTGAGTGAGAGAAATGGGCAAAGTACAAGGGGAGGTAAGAGAGGAAATTATCCCTTGCTGAGAAAATCAGAGACCAGCCTTCAGGAAGACAGTATCATTTGAGCAGAGCCTGCAAGTCAGAGGGTACCTCATGGGGAGTGAGGGGAGGGACTGACTGACTTCCCAACACACTTCCTTAAAAGGGGATTTTAAGCTATTTTTCACTACTATGTTGTCTGGATAGTTTTTAAAGCTAGAATGCAAATACGCTGGCAAGAACGTAGTTGCACTTTTTGAAAGTAATCACTTCCCCCTAAAACCCAAGGGCTGGGTCTTACACCTGGGATTCTGCCCCTCTCCCTCTCCATTCAAAGAACTTGTCTTTGAGAAGACAGGAGGGTTAGGGAGGGTTCGGATTCAGAAGTAAGAACTACAGGCAGCAGACAAAGTCTTAGTGGCAGGGCGGGGAGGGAAGCAGTTTATCTTCAAGTCAACACCAAAAGGAGAGTATTCATGGGAAATAAGGTTGGAAAAGTAGATCTGGATTTGAACTTTATTCTCTGGGTATTTATGCTGTAGACATTGATGATTTCTAAACAAGGAGCAGGGGTGGGGGAGGATGTCAGTGTTGTACTTCAAGAGGATTCATCTGAAAATAGTGTAGGAAGTGTATTTGAAGAGTCAGTGGGGGCAAGTTAGGAACCCAGTGCAGAAGTCTAGGCGAGAGGTAATAGGCATGCTGGTCAGTGTAAAAGTACACATACTTTTACAGCGTTACTATTCAGGATTTGTGTGAGTGTCTTGCATTTATATCCACCTTCATTATTTATTTATTACTCCTCTTTATGGTGTCAGTACCACGGCAATACTACACATCTTTCTTTAATTTACAGCAGTGAAATTGCGTACAAGATGCAAAATTCTGTAACAGCTTGTTTCTTCAACAGCACATAAGGAAAAACAATAACCATTCCACACATTGTTTACTATTTTGGGTAGAGATGTTACTGAAATCTAATCAGTCCCAACTTTTTTTTTTTTTTTTTTACAAAGTAATTTTTCTTTTTTACTTCTCAGATATTTTGAGAATTCTTAGATTTGAAAAGCAATCGACTTTCGGATGTTGAGTTTTATAAGTTGATGTCTCAGGGTATAACACTGAACCTGTCCGGGTTTTTAAAGTCACATCTGTCTCGCCATGTGTAATCATACGCATTGCAGCAGCCTGCCTCTGACTATCTAGAAGCAAGCTTGTGATGGTTTTCAAGTGTTCTGTTCGAGAAGTATTTGAGAAAGATGGCTCAAAAGTCTATTGATAATAGCATCAGAGCTTTCCTTTCTTCTTTTGCTTTATTTTGTAGGATTTCTGATTTTCCTTAGAAAAAGAACCAGACCAGTGGATTCTCAATATTTTCCATCTGAGACAAATGATTGGAGCTAATCACAGTCATCATACACTCCCATGGGAACTAGCTGCAAATCCTACTCAAGAAAGCGTATGAACATTCGCTTCAGTTTGGGAAGCATGTGCTAGGGTTAAACCTGTACACAAATTAAAAATTTTAAAGTCAGGGATGCCTGGTGGCTCAGTCGGTTAAGCATCTGCCTTCGACTCAGGTCATGATCCCAGGGTCCTGGGATCCAGTCCTGAATCATGTTCCTTGCTCAGCGGGGAGCCTGCTTTTCCCTCTGCCTGCTGCTCCCTCTGCTTGTGCATGTGCTCTCTCTTTCTCTCTCTGACAAATAAATAAATTAATTTTTAAAAAATTTTAAAGTCAATTCAAGTACGAAAGACTTTAACATTAGTTAGAAATGACTTGTGGATATCCTCACCACTAAATACATCTCAACACCTTGCTAAGTTGAGAGCCCTTAGCCTTGATGATCTTGTCAACATCAAGTATTACTCAGTATCAGTAAAGCACACACACACACACACACACACGACATACTGTCCCACTGTCCACACATGCATGTGCATTCTCAGTCCTAACTAGACAAGACTTTTCCTTTTTTAAACCTTTGTTTTCTGAACTTTGATTTTTCACACTCCCTCATCAATTACACACAATTGGGATGCCTGGGTTGTTCAGTGGGTTAAGCCTCTGCCTTCGGCTCAGGTCATGATCCCAGGGTCCTGGGGTTGAGTCCCGCATCAGGCTCCTTGCTCAGCGGGGAGTCTGCTTCTCTCTCTCTGCCTCTGCCTGCCTGTGCTCTCACTCTCTTTCCCTCTTTCTCTCTGATAAATAAATAAATAAAATAAAATCTTTAAAAAAAAAATCACATACAGTTGCACAGAATTTACTCTTTGATTTAGATACATTTATTTTTTAAAAGATTTTATTTATATATTTTTGCGAGAGAGAGAGAGTGTGTGCATGAGCCATGGAAATGGCAGGCAGAGGGAGAAGCAGGCTCCCTCTGAGCAGGGAGCCTGATGCGGGTCTCGATCCCAGGACTCCAGGATCATGATCTGAGCCAAAAGCAGTCACTTAACCAACTGAGCCACCCAGGCACCCTCCCCTTAACTTTTTAAAATACAACCTGTGTCACATTCTGAAACCAGAAAAAAACAATTGAGTGGAGCATCCATTTGTCCTTATTTATTGATATAATAGTTTGTTTTCAGGATGGTGTTTTGGAAGTACATATTAATTATATTTTAGTGTATTTTCTTGGGTTGCCAACATTCTTATCCTCCTGACACATGTCAAAGTTCATTTTAGGATTTCTGTAGTTTTTTATTCAACAAATACTTTTTGAGTTTCTACTCTGTGTTTGGTGATGGGAATTCACCCGTGAATAGAACAGACACCAATCTTAGCTCACGTATAGCTTAGTTTCTAGTTGGGGGAAGACAGACCGTGAACAAATAAATAAGTGAAACATATTGTGTGACAGATGGTGATCTGTGGAGAAAAGCAATGAAGATAAAGGAAAGAGAGTTCTGGAGTGGAAGTTGCCATTTTAAATAAGGTAGTCAGGGGCCTCAAATGAGAAAGAGGTGTTTCAGCAAAGAGCTGCAGGAAGTGGGAGAGTGAATCCTGTGGTTCCCCGGGGAGAGCAGCCTTTTTGGTAGGAGGAACACTACCCGCTGTGGAAGCCCTGAGGTGCCTGTGTGCCGGTCTGTCCAGGGAACAGGAGGCTGGTGTGGCATCAAAAGAGGGGGAGGAGCAGATGTAATTAAGATCCCTAATCACTTGACTGAATTAAAAGGGAAATTATAAAAGAGTGCCTAAAGGTAAGAATTCTACAAGAAGCAGACATTGCAGATGTGCTCTCCTGGGAGACTTGAAGCAAACTGTCCTGTTGTGGAGAGGGTCCTAGCAGGCTTCGCAGACGGTCTCCCCACCATAGCCACAAGAACTGGATTCTGCCAACAACAGTGAGCCTGGAAGAGGACCCCAGCTCCAGATAAGGTCACAGCCCTGGCTGACATCTTCACTGCTGTCTCGAGACCCTGGGAAAAGGACCCAGTTACTCTTGACCATGGAAACTGAGATAAGAAATGTTTATTATCTTAAGATGCTCAATCTATGGTAATTTGTTATGCAGCGACAGAAATTCATATAGCTAATAGAAAGTGACCAGAACTTGAAAGAGAATAGGAATAGCAGATGATAAAGAAGCAGCCACTACCCCTAGGGCTGAGACAGAGCATGGAAAAGCAGAGACGCTCTGCTTTCCTCTGGACACCACAACAGGGACTGAGATCCAGACCTTGTGGGAGAGGGCAGGAGGGCAGGTGTGGCTCACTGAAAAGCAGGGAAATTACTGTGGGCTCCACTGGTAGGACTTGCTGAAAACCTGCCTTGAGGAACTTGCTGGAAATCTGCCCTCTGGGATAAGAGTCATTCAACTACAGCCTGCAGCCTGGTCCACCACCTGTTTTTATATCATCTAGGAGCTAAGAATGGTTTTTGCATTTTAAATGATTGAAAAAAATCAAAAGAATATTTCCGGGTATGTGAAAGTTGCATGAAAAAAAAAGCAAGTGTCTATCAATAAAGTTTTATTGGAGCACACACACACAAAGAGGAGGAAAATATATGATTAGGAAATTAGGGGGGCTCCTCATGGGTCATTTGGAGGGTTCTGCCTTTGAATGAGATGGGAAGTTATTGGAGGTTTTGAACAAAGGAGTGACAAGGTTTTATTGTGACTGACCTGAGCATCAGTGGATGGGATATGATATGAGTTTGAAGTTACTAAGGATAACTTCTAGAGAGCAAAGGTGTGTTATGGAGCTGAGGTAAGATTCAGTGTCGAGAAGTTTCACAGTTTTGGTTTTTTGGGTTGTTTTGTTTTGGTTAAAAAAAAAAAAAGAAGAAGAAGGAAGAAAGGAGGGACGAGGGAGAGAAGGGGGAGAGAGAGAAAAAAAGATCCAGTATTGTTGAGACACTGAGAGTAGAAACTTTGATTATAACATTCCCCATGCTCCTGAGGAGCCTGGTGCGTTAAAACAATCTGGAGAATATACACAGATGGTCCCCAGTTTACTGGGATTCAAGTTACAGTTATTTACTTTACATGGTGAGAAAGCCATACGCATTCAGTAGAAACTATACTTTGAATTTTGAATTTGGATCTTTTCCCAGGCTTGTGATATCCAGTGTGATGCTCTCTTGCCGTGCTGGGCTGCGGCCGCCACAGCTCCCAGTCAGCCCTGCGGTCAGGAGGGTCAACAACCAGTACACTGACAACTGTTCTGTACCTGTTCACCCGTTCTGTTTTTCACCCTCAGTACAGTAGTTAACAAATTACACAAGCTATTCAACACTGTGTTATAAAATAGGCTGTGTGTTAAACACGATTTTGCTCAAGTGTAGCCTGAGGTAAGTGGCTCCTGGTATGTTTAAGGCAGGCTAGGCTAAACTGTGGTGTTTGGTAGCTTGGGTATAATCAATGCATTTTTGACTTTCGATATTTTCAATTTATGATGGGGTGTGACCCCATCATAAGGAAGATTTGTGGTGTGTTTATAATCATAATAAAAACATGATAATTCTTTGTTTTTACTCAGCTTTTCTTCAAGCTGGGACAAGCCCTGCTGCCGTGTCAGTTAAACCATCTGCAAAATGTACAAAAATTGTATTTGGAAACATTCCCTTGGCATTCTGGGAAATTCAATTAAGTAATGTCTGTAAAGTACTTCAAGATCCTGAAGAACACAAAACTGACCTAAAAAAAGAATTTTCAATTATTGTGAGTAAGTACATTATTTGGGGCATCTGATTTACCTTTATATGTTATCTTAGTGATAATTTTTCCCAAATACTGGTATCAATAGATACTGTCTAATAGGGACTCAGAGAGCCTGTTCTGAGACATAAAACAATAGCTTTGGGAAAAAGCTAATTAGCACTCTGCTCTTTATTAAATGTGGCCCTGTTTTACTACCAAAAAAAATTTTAACAAAAGTTCTTTCAAATAGTAGTTCTCACAGTGTGGTCCTGGCACCCCTGAAAGTTCCAAGACCTTTTTAGGAGGTCTCCGAGGTCAAACATATTTAGAATAACACCAAGCCATTATTTTATTTTTTCATCTTCATTTCTCTTATGAGTGCATGGTAGAATTTTCTAGAGGCTGTTTCATTCTAAATAGATAGAAATCAGGAGGAGATGTGAGAATCTAGCTTCTTGTATTAAGTCAGACATTACAGAAATTTGCAAACATGTTAAAACAATGCTATTCTTCTCACTACTTTCCTTTAAAAGTATAAAGATATAGGTATATATATATATATATATATATATAAAGATATAGATATATAGGTTTATATATAAAGATATAGATATCTTCTTTAAAGATATAGGTTATCTTTATAAAAATGTTTTTTATGTTAACATGCAACAAGTTTATTGTTGTTATTTGAAATGAATAAAGAACTCCATAAATTATTTTAAAATTTTATTTATTTATTTGAAAGAGAGAGGATGAGAGGGGGGTAGGGTCAGAGGGAGAAGCAGACTCCCCACTGAGCAGGGAGCCCCATGCGGGAGTCCAGGATCATGATCTGAGCCAAAGGCAGTCACTTAAGCAATTGAGCCACCCAGACACCCCAAGGAACTCCTCTTTCACTGGACATTTGACAAGGAAAATAATCTTCAACTGAAACAAGAAGAATTTAGCAAAAAAAAGTGACTTCTTTCAACTGAGGACCTACGGATACTAAATTAGAAGCCTAGTCCCAAAGGGTTAATGTCCCTAGACTCCAGAATTGATGTTATAAAATATATAATAATTGTGATTAAGGAGAAAAGACAGGAACTAGGAAATTCAGGCTTTTAATTGATCATGTGGCTCAGTTGTTTAAGCTGCCTCTGGCTCAGATAATGATCCCAGGGTCCTGGGATTGAGTCCTATGTTGTGTGGAAGTCTGCCTCTCCCTCTGCTCTTCCCCCCATTTGTTCTCTCAATCTCTCTGTCTCTCTCAAATAACTAACAAAATCTTAAAAAAAAAAAAATAGTAATCCAATGAGTACTCCCTTGGAGAGCTAGAAGAAAGCAATTAAGAAATAATAATCTGACTCTTAATATTTATTTATTTGAGAGAGAGAGAGTAAGCATGGGGTGCATGAGCCAGGGGAGGGGCAGAGGGTCTCAAGCAGTCTGCATCAAGCATGGAGCCTGAGATGGGGCTCAATCTCACAACGCTGAGATCATGACCTGAGCCAAAGTCAACAGTCAGACACTTAACCAGTGTGCCATCCAGGTGCCCCTGACTTTTAGTATTCTTAAAAACAAAACAAGCATTAAATAAAGTTACTATTGCATTGGATAGATAGAAGCAAAAACAAGAGACTTAAATTGATTTGCAAAGACTTTGAGTACATTATTTGTCCTATTGTTTTCTCTAGAGCGGCTTATCAGCAAATCTTAATATTAAGTAACTACTATGGCCTCAACTCTCCCTGGCTCATAAAATCTGAGAATTCAGTGGTCCCTAGCTCATAAAATTTATATTTCAGCAGAGGAAGAGACAAGCAGACAAATAAACTACCAAGATACTCTCAGGCACGGTGAGTGATGAAAGAGGCCATTGTGTTAAAGGGTGACTATTTGAAGGGTAGCAGTGAGGGAATAGGGCGGGGAGAGATGATGTAGACCGGGTGTTGGGGAATCTCCTACTGAAGTGGAGGTTTTAAGCTGACACCTGAAAGGCAGGAAGAGTCTTGCTGGGAGGATCATGCAAGGATAGGGCTCCTAAGAGGCTGGAAGCAAAAGGTGGCCTAGTGTAGTGGGAGTTTAGAAAGGAGAAGGGTCCTACGTGTTGTGGTCAGAAGGCACATGGAATAGCTTGCAGAAGTTTGAATTTTATTTTTGAGTGCAATGAAAAGCCTTCGAAGAGCTTGATCTAGTCATGCGACTCAGTTTGCATTTTGAAAAGGATCCTGGGTGAGCCTGGGTGGCTCAGTTGCTTAAGCAGCTGCCTTCTGCTTGGGTCGTGATCCCAGATCGAGCCTGGCTTTGGGCTTATTTTTCGGCAGGGAGCCTGCTTCTCCCTCTGCCTCTGCCTGCCACTCTGCCTGCTTGTGCTCTCTCTCTGACAAACAAATAAAATAAAATCTTTAAAAAAAGGAAAGAAAATCAGACTGGCTGCTTCATTGCTTCATGGGAAATGGATTGCAGAGGAGCAAGAGAAGAAGCAAGGAGACCCATGAGAGATGACTGTTTGCCTGAGACAGGGACAATGGATGGTGGGTTGGACTGGCGGTAGCAGTAAAGAAGGGGACAAGCAGACAGATATGGGAACCCTGTGCTCTTTGTTTAAAATCATGCATAACACTTGTCTGGCTTATAGGAGGAGTTTAACAAACAGTAGCTGTTATGTCACTGCTCTCTTCTTAAGCAAGAAGTTGCAGAGATTAACGAATTTGTTCTAGCTCATGGAACTAGTAAATTCATCTGGGCACTGTTCCCACTGTCACTGGTACTGTTAGACCAACCACAAAACACCTTACCTGAGGTTTTTTTCCTTCCAATCTTTTCTGCATTTAGCTGCCATCCTGATCATCCCTGAACATTGCTTTCGTCAAGTGTATCGTGCTGATAAAGCACATTATATGTATTCACGCAGTTATTGAGTAATGTCAGTGAACTAGGCTTGCAAGAGGGGCTGGTTCACACATGTAAGACAGAGGTTTTGCCTCTGGGATTTTAGAATTTACTTGGGGACCCATGATTTATGACAATGAAATAATAAATCAAAAAGAGAATGGCATAATTAACAAAGCTTCCGTAAAGGATCTTGAAAGAGAGAGCATTTCAGTAAAGAGAGAGACAAAAAGACGCTAGGTGAAAAGAGAAGCAAAAACAACATTGCTGGTTCTGTGGCAGGGAGTGGGGACGTTCGTGAGAGGAGAGCATCTGCTCTGGGAAGGTAGAAGACAAAGTGGCAGGGCAGGATGGGGCCAGACCATGCATGGGATCAAAAGCTGGACATCAAGGATTTGGACTTGATTCAGCTAGATATAAAGCATTATTAAAGACCTCTAAGCAAGACTCAGTTGGAGTGAAGGCTTTGCTGGGACCGATGATCATTTCTCCCTCTAATTTCAAAGGTAATTATCATCATCTTTAGGTACCCATTAGGTACTTAGCTTGTAACCCTTTGCGCTTTAAAACTCTGTAATCTGTAGGGCTGAAACCTGTATGGAATAGGTATGGAGTAAATGTTTGATGATGATGAAAGACATGTGTAAGGAAGATTAATTTGGCAACAGCATATGGCCTGAATTGGAAAGAAGAAAGCCAAGAGGTAGAGAAATCATGAGGACGTTGTTCCGGAAATATAGGCGTGAGGGAAGGAATGTGGAAGAAACAGATATGAGAAAATACTTAGGAAGTACAGTTCAAAGAAACTGGGCCAATTTGAATGTGGAGTGGCTTAAAAATTAATTTAAGTCTTCAAGTCCAAGTCTTTTGAAGAGCCATGATGCCACTCAGGTAAGATGGAAAAATCAGGAGAGGGAATTGTTTTGGGGGAATAAGGCGAAGAATATAGTTTTAGACAGGATCCAAGATGATGACAGGACATTCATTTAGAAATGGCCTAGGAATCTGGCTAGGTGAGATTGAAGTGACTATGTAGAAACAGGACTGAAGTGTTGTTATAATTTTATTCACTTCAGCAGGTATTCACAGAGGCACTACTATGTGCTAAGGGCTGTGGGTTGTGGAATTAAATGAGGCAGAGACCTTGAGGAATTAATGTAATGGGGGAAAACAGATGTGTGAAAGGGAATATAAAGTCTAATGTAGTAAGTGTCCAGAGGTTATATCCCGAGAAAGTGAATTAAATAGAACCTATTAGTGACACAAATTGCCCACTAGAGAAAACTGGAGAGTATCCAGTATCCATAGGTAGCTTCTTCTGCTTAATTTTCCCTGCTCTCTGTCCCGTTATTCTGGTCACAAGTGTCTGGACTTTGGATTGGCCTCCAAGTGGAGGCAATCCTCTCTAAGCCAGGCATAAAGAAGATTGACCACCAATGAGGTGGCCCATCAGGTAAACTGTGTCCCGTAACAGCCCTTCTTATTGCATAGTGAATGACAGATACATGTCGATGCTCTTGCTTGGGATGTTTTAAATGTAAACGTAAACGTAAGTTGCAGAGAGCAGTCACTAGAAGCAGAGATGGCAATACAAGTTGGGACCGTACATGAGAAAGAGGCAGAGCGATGCTGATTGAGGAGAATGGCAAAAGTATTAGAGCATGGGCAATCGAGGGAATGAGCCGGGCACCAGAGCCTTGCAGGATCATAAGAACTGCCGTTGATTTCTGGAATCAACAGTAGTTCTGGCTGATGATGTCTTTTTCTAGTTTCCTTATTTCCTGAAAATAAATCCTCAGCATTCGCAGTGCTCTGAACATGTCCTGGCACTTTAGATCTCACAAGAGCCCAGCTAGCACAAAGGAATTTCTGTTGTTTGGGCTTTCATTATGTCTGCAGAAAAGAGTATCTTGTGAAGGGTAGGTCAGTATGATCTTCATAAAGTATGATCAAAAGGACATTCACAAGGGCACGTGTGTCTGTGGCTGCCTTCCCAGAGAGTGTAGTGGTAGAGGGCAAAAACCTCAGTTACATCTTAGAGCAAACCTCGAATCCTCAAGTTTATACTTTTGTCCTACTCCTTCTTTCTTTTCCCAGCATGATCAGAGTGTAGGTCTTGGGGCTTGTCCTTGGGGAGAGCAGAGAAATGGAGAGCTATGGAGACTACTCAGTGCAGGCACCAAGTTTAAAGAAGGAAACCCCAGAAGACAGTAGACAGGGTAGCTGCCCAGAGCCATGTGTCAAGATCAGAGTTTCTCAGTGTACAGAATGCAAACCACCAGTTTAGGATCACCTGATTTGTTAAAAATGAAGATTCCTAGATCACCTTGCCCCAGCTGAATAGAATCTCTAAGGGAGGGCCCTAGGAACTTGCATTTACATAAGTATGCAAGGCGCATACTTTGGAGATCCTTGGAGATCCCTTGGAGATCCGCCCCTATGAGCCCTGTGTCAAGGAAAGAGAGAGAATGCTTGTTTATGAGAAAGTACTCAGGACTGAAGGGTGGAAAAGTTTGGCACAACATACACATACATTGCTGTAGGAGTGAAAAAGAAAGAGAAGGTGTGTGAGCTCAAGCTGAAGGATAGGGTGAGCAGAAGAGAGAGTGGGATGCAGGTTTGCTCTGGGAATCATGAGCTCAGATGATAATTGAGACCATGGAGATGGATTAGGTTTCTGCTAATGCCAGAATTTTAACAATCAGCATAAAAGTGCTATATAAAGCTCTCCCCTCCTCTTTATTATAGTCCTTGTAAGATTTATGGAGCACCAACTACAGGGAGAACATTGTATTAGCAGCTGTCAAAGAGAACAAGAGCTTATCATGTACTCGAAGTTGGACAAAATAAATCTGTAGTTTATATTTAAGAGCGACTACAAAGCAGCATCCAAATAAGTGCAAATTCATTCATTTAACAAGAACTCATTGTGTCCATTATATGCAGACACTTTCCTGGTTTATCAGAAGGTGACCTGGGTGAGTTTAAAGGCAGATTTTGAAAGAAAGTAAAAACAGATTACTGAGAGGTTAAGGCACTCTAAGCAAGGATTTAGAGTCACAGAGTTCAGAGAGAAGGTACATAACTTCATTCAACATTCCATAAATATTTATTAAGTACCCATTCTGTTGTAGACACTGGAAATATAGCAGTAAGTAATAGACAAAAATCCCTGCCCTCCTGGAGCTTAATATTCTGGTGGGAGAAAGACAAGAAAGCACAATAAATAAGTTATATAGCATATTAGAAAATGGTGTTTTGGAAAAAATAAAACAGGAAGAGAGGATTTGGCGGGGGGGGGGGATAGATACAGTATCAAAGATGATCTTTTGGGAATAACTCATTGGAAGGAGATGTTTCTAAGTCTCCTATAATATTTGTAAGTGTCAGGAAGATTAATGACTATGTAGTGGACATACGTTCTGTTAGAGGCAGCAAGTGCAAATTCCCCCACAAGAAGCCTGCCTGGCATTTTCAAGAACAGTCAGGAACCTGTGTGTGTGTGTGTGTGTGTGTGTATGTGTGTGTGTTTAAGTGAGGAAAGGGGTAATAGAATAGAGTTCAGAGACCAAAGGGGTGAGGGGTGTTACATAATCTGAGGCCATAGGTCTTGGAGATTTTTGCTTTTTCATTAAGTGGGATGGAAGCCACAGGCAGGATGGGAACCTCTAGAGCTGGGAGCAGAGGAGTGAACGTGATCTGACATGGATTCTTCAATTCAGCGGGATGAACTTGGGCCCAACTTTTCACCTGTCTAAATTTGTTTCCTCATCTGTAAAGTATTGGAAAGTATTCGTCCTAAGTTGTGATGATTAAATAAGATGATATGTTCAAAAGATTTAGCAACTACTTGACACAGAGTAGGGACATTCTTCTCCCTTCCCTGTCTTCCGCTTCCTCTCTTCTGTCTCTTCCACTTGGTACCAGGTGTTAGGAGAGAAAGACCAGAATCGGGCTTGCGGGTGACAGCCCACTTAAGAGGTAGGAAGAAAAGGGTGACCATTGTTTTAAGGACTGTGTTAAGCGACATAGTTGGGATTTAATATAATCGTTTGGGACTTAAATAATAGTTGGGATTATTAGGATTTAAAATAATCGTTTTATTCTGTTTTACCATGTGGACTAGAGAGACAGAACCGGAAATACTCAGGTAGTCTTATTAGATGCAGGTGCTGGTCTCCCCCCAGGCCTCAACCTTGAAAACTCACCCAAACAATTTACTTCTCTAGGTAGTTTATTAGACTCTGGGTTATGCTAGCAGTTTTAATTGTTCTGTTGTTAGACGTGTTAACTCCCTGAACGTTAACTGATTAATCTCGGTCTTCTAATTAATGTTTGAGTGATTCTCCTCAGGTCTAAACTATCAAGGGCACTTCTACTTAAACACAGTTTATCTTCTGTTTGTGCCCTCATGGGCAATAGGTACATTTGAGGTCGCTGTTTAGAATGACCTGCGATGACTTCAACACATCCATAAACACAACAACAAAAAACAAGACAGAACTCCTCCCCGTGGAGATTAATGATGAAAGCCTGTGTCGCGTCTGTTTGGGCTTGGGGCTAGGTTCCCAACCCCCCGGAGCGTTCAGGCTGATGATCACCAAGCCGTGGTCTGAAAGCCCCTGGGTGGGGAACTCTCTGCCCGACGTCTCCGTAAGTCACCGAAGTCGCCTCCCACATTTGGTGACTGCTGTTTATTTACTTGCAGTAAATGACTGTAAATGAACGTGCACTAGTGCAGCCGACCCCGAAGAGCGGCGGATCTCCCGCGGCTTCTCCCAGGAGACCCGGAGGGGGTGCGGCAGGGTCGCTCCCGGAGTCCCTGGCGTGCGCGCAGCCCAGCGCCCCGCGTCCGGGGTGCGAGTCTGCGGCCGCGGGCTGGGCTCTGCGGCGAGAGTCCGGAGGCGGGCCGCCGCGTGGGTCCCGCGGTCCCTCCTCCCCGCCCCGCCGAGGCGCCGCCCAGACCCCCACCCCCTCCCGCTCCGCCGGCCCGGCTCCCCCACTCTGCCCGCCACCCGGTTCCCCAGCCAGCCCGGCCCCCGCGCCTCCTCCGCCGGCTCGGCCCGGCCCCCTTCTTCTCCCCGGCGGCGCTCGCAGGCTCGCTCTCTTCCCTCTTCCCACACCACCCTCAGCCGCTCCCTCCCCGCACGCCGGTCTGGAGAGGAATCGAGCGCCGCGCGCATCGATAGCTCTGCCCTCTGCGGCCGCCCGGCCCCGAACTCATCAGTGTGCTCGGAGCTCGATTTCCCTAGGCGGCGGCCGCGGCGGCGGAGGCACAGCGGCGGCGGCGGTGGCGGCGGCGGCGGTGGCGGCTGCCCGGCCAGTACTCCCGGCCCCCGCCATTTCGGACTGGGAGCGAGCGCGGCGCAGGCACTGAAGGCGGCGGCGGGGGCCAGAGGCTCGGCGGCTCCCAGGTGCGGGAGAGAGGTACGGAGCGGACCACCCCTCCTGGGCCCCTGCCCCGGTCCCGACCCTCCTCGCCGGCGCCGGGCGGGGCCGGCGGCGACTGAATGAATTAGGGGTCCCCGGAGGGGCGGGGAGGGGGTGCGGGCGCTGAGCCCCTGCGGGAGAGCGGACCGGGTGGGGGTGTCTGCAGGGGGAGGCGCGGGGACGCGGCGACGAGGGGAATGAGGAATGGGCGGTGCGGGGCTGGGGAGGGT
Source organism: Mustela putorius furo (assembly GCF_011764305.1). NCBI lineage: Eukaryota > Metazoa > Chordata > Mammalia > Carnivora > Mustelidae > Mustela > Mustela putorius. Next base: position 21,866,119 of record NW_025422368.1, on the reverse strand, counting down.
GAGGCTAGAGGCGGCCGCCGCTAGTGCTGCTTCCTGGACGGGGAACCCCTTCCTTCCTCCTCCCCGAGAGCCTCGGCTGGAGGCGGCCGGGGAGAAACTCGCGGGCTGGGCGGGCTGCCCCTCGGGGCGGTCGGGTGCGGTGGAGGTTACTCCCGATGCGCTCCGATCTCCCCTCCCCCTCGTCCTCTCTCTCTCTCTCTCTCTCTTCTCTCTCTCCCTTCGCTCCCGCACCTCTTCCTCCCTTCCCAGCCCTCGGCTGCCTCGGTTACTGCCTTCTCTGCTGCATCTAGCATCCCTAGGACGAAGGTATAAACTTCTCCCTCGAGCGCAACTGGACGGGTAGTGGTCCTTTTCAGTGTGTAGGGGGGTATACGAGTAATAGGAGAGATCACGTTGTGGAAGAGGCTAGGAAAGTGCTTAGAGACCACTGTTTGTGGTTATTGTGTTTGGAAAAAATGCATCTGCAGCCGAGTTCCTGACTGCTCCCCTCCCCCATGTATGGGCTGTGACATTGCTGTGGCCACAAAGGAGGAGGTGGAGGTAGAGATGGTGGTGGAAGAACAGGTGGCCAACACCCTACAACGTAAAGCCTGTGACTTAGTGAAAAGGAAAAAGTTAATCCCAGAAGGTCTGTTTTGCTTTGTCAAGTTAAAACACACCGAAAACCCGCAGAGCAGAAGCAGGGCTTTTTCCTTGCAAGTTGAGTGTAGACAGCAATAGCTAAAATTGTACTTAAAGTTTAATTTGCCTGTTCTTGTCCTTTCCCCTATCTCTTGTCTGTTACCTTTATCCTTACAAATTTGACCCTCCCATCCCAAGAGTTATTACAGTACTCCTAAATAGCATTTAAACATTTTTTTTTTCAAACTGACTAGCAAGAGGAGTTAATTGTAGCAGTCTTCCAGCCAACTACCTGAAATACTCCTAAGCATGTGCATGCTTTAGCTGAAGTCCTAAGCTAGCCTTCTTAAATTTTGACATTTATCAAAATAAGGGTTAAAACAGAAAAGCATGTTCTTACAATATTCATGTTATGTTTGTAATGTAAAAAAATTACAAAGAAATTACAAAGGGAGAAATTCTGTTCACAATCATCATCTCAGAATCAACCATATGAGTGATGTCACTCTTAGGTGACTAAGGTCCAAAATGCTGACTCGACCATGAGATAGACTATAGATATCAAATACGGTTGATGCCATTATTATTTACTTTGATACTGTAGCCATGGACAGGCATACCTGATTTCAAGAGACCATAGATGAGAGGATAATTCAGTTTCATGAGAAAAGTGGTTTTTCTTCTTCCCTTAACAGAATGTTGGGTTCTAGTCCCACTTTACCCCTCCATAGCTATTTTAGCTTTGGGTGAGGGAGCTCTTTCTGGTCTATGATCTTCAGTAAGACTCCTTGGGAACCCACTTCTCTTCAGTGGATTTAAATGTTAGTTGGTTTATAAAATCCAATTCAGGGATTTTTTTTTTTTTTTTCCCCAGAAACAACAGCTGCATAAACAGGTAGACCAGAAGGTGTGTGTGTCTCAGAACTCACACAGTTAAGCTATAATCTCCTATCTGTCCACAGTATCTCTTAGGCTAGCAAACTTTATAGTTGCAAGGACATCTTACACTCTTGAAAATTACTGAAGACCCACCCCTATATGGGGTATGTCAGTAGGTACCATAATACAAATTAAAACTGAGAATTTAAAAAATTGATTAATTCATTTAAAAATAGAAATAAGCCTATTACTTGAAAACATAATAGCATTTTAATGAAAACTTGTTTTTCAAAACAAAAATTAGTGAGAATAGTGGCTTTGTTTCACATTTTTGCTTATCTCTTTAACTATATTGCTTAATAGAAGACATCTGCATATCTGCTTCTGTGTTCACTCTATTGTGATCACATCTGGAAAACTCTACACTTATTAACAAATAAGAGTGGAAAGGGTAAATAACATTGCTGTAGTAATGCTATTATTAGTATTATTGATTTTGGCCTCTTGGACCCCCCAGGAATGCTGCTGGATTCCTGGACCATAGTTTGATAACTACTGTTCTAGGCTCCACAAATTGTTTTAGGGGCTGGGATAGGCAGGGAGCCAGAGTACATTTTGGTGTGATTCTCCTCATTGTTCCCCATTTCCTATGGCCTCTATTTGGAATAAAAGGTGGGAGCGATCAGGATAAGATACATGCTTGGAGAGGCTCCCAAGGTGGCCTGGCAAATAGGGCTAGGTGGCACAGAATAGGCCAGGGGGCTGTAATGTAATAGTCTTTGATAGGACAGTTGTCTAGCCTGTTCTTTGTGAGAAGACTCAGGAATAGTGTAAGGAGGTAAGGGTTAGTATATTATCATTTGGAAAACCATATTACCTTTCTTTGGGGTGGGGGGGATGCTATTTGGATTCTTGGTCTTCAGTTAATAGAATACTGCATGCACTGTAGTGTTTATATTTGCACATTCATTAATTTAGAATAACTTATCCTGTAATTATTGTGTACTTGATGCCATTCTTTGTGCAGTTCTGTCCTTATTTTTAGTAATGTGGTTATTGGGGGAAAGAAGGTCAAATTTTAAAAAATCACTTTATTTCAAAACATTTGAAACAGCTGATTAAAAAATATTTTCTGTCTTGAGCAGTCAACCTTACAAGTTGCCAGTATTTATTGCAGTTGTTGAGAGACTGTACAAGAAGCAGAGAGTAAGTCACTGAGAAGTATTCACTTACAGCTTTTCGAAATCCCTCTCATTAAAAGCAGTGCATATCTTTAAATTTTATATAATTAAATTTTTTTTGGTGCAAAGTGTTTTTTTCAGCACTAACATAGGATTACATAGTGTGACAGATGATGAAATCATCCATACTGAATAGTTCAAAATTCTTAAAATTCTCTTAGTTTTTATACACCATTATTTTCCCCAGCAGATATTTTACAGATTGAAATGTTATCAAATCTGCTTTGGTGTCTTGGTTTTTATTTCTCCACTACATAGTTCAGCTTTATCTGACAGTCTTCTCTTCACCCCCATCTGACTCTTGTTAACTGCAGGAGAACTACTGTGATGATGCTTTTAAAAAGTTTTCTGTAGCTGTTGGCCCTGACAAAGGCACTCAGCATATCCACTTGTAACTCTTAGGGGCCAGAGTCAACTAGGAATACTGTAGAGGTAGCTGTCAACAAGTTTTGTGTGGGTGTGTCCACAGGGTATAGACACTTGTACTGAGTGAAGTCATGGCATGTTCCTCTGAGAGCCATTAACTGCTACAGAGCCCCAGACTGGCTGTTCAGATAGACCAACCTGAATATACGATAAAAGAATTTTGTACTCTGAATGCGTTTTTCTCAAACGTTGATGGGGGAGTTCGTAAACGAAATGTTCATTACAATACTCGTCTATAGTCAACTGAAGTTTTCATCACTGAATTTTGCAAAGCATTTTGGAATAATTTTTTTGTGTAAAGGTGAATTTGTGTTAAAAGGTTTTGATAGAGTGGGTTATATTAATTTCATGTTCTAATTTATATTAACCACATGTTCTAATTTAGTCACATTTTCATTATTTTTATTATAAGGCCTGCTGAAAATGACTGAATATAAACTTGTGGTAGTTGGAGCTGGTGGCGTAGGCAAGAGTGCCTTGACGATACAGCTAATTCAGAATCACTTTGTGGATGAGTATGATCCTACAATAGAGGTAAATTTTATTTTAATATTATGCATATTGATTTGTGCAGGCCCTTTCTTTGGGTACAAAAAGGAGGTTTCTCTGATCATTTTTTACGACTACCCTTTACAAGCAGTTATACTGAAAATGATATTACTAAGTTCTCTTAAATGTACTTGGGTCCCTTGGCTTTATTCTGAAGTTATATATGCAACTAGAGATACGGATAGCCCTTATTCTCACTAGAGTATTAAGATGTATAACATTCGTTCTGTGTTAGTATATGTGTTTTTTGATTGTAAGTGTATTTCAGAGTTTTGTGAGAGGGTAAAAATGTAAATTCACATCTTATCTAGACAGTCATTTAAGAAAATGGTCTTATGGTTAATAATGTTGCTTGCTTATTTGCTATTTTACTGTCACATTCATAAGTTAGAATTGAATTGTACCAGTAAAATATAATCATTTGGTGATTGGTTTGTTTTTTTTTTTTTTAACATTTAATTAGTAGCAATTTCCTATTTTATTTTCACATTGAAGTAGGGGAGAACCTACAGCTACTTGATACATTTTAAAATCTCATTCTTTGTGTATTTTAATCTCTATCTATATCAGGTGGTATATAATGGTACCACTATCAATCCTTACCTTTGCTTTGCAGTCCTCTTTTAATTTACTCAAATGTTAGAATTTCTTTTATTACAGATTGATTAATGAATAATTTTTAAACTTTAATTTCATAAAAAACGGCCAAAGTAAAGGCCAACAGCAAAATGATAGAATAAAGGCCTGCGAGAGACCTTGAGTGGTCACATAATACTTTCTGCTGCCTTCTGACAGCACTGTACTTAAATTATCTCAAGCAGATAAGGATTTATTTAATCCTAAAGACCTGCAGGAGGGGATGGCACCTCACTGTCCTTGTTAACTCACTTCCAGAATGTAATTATGAATGTATTTTATACATAATCTGAATATCCATATTAACTGTAACGTCGGTGGAGATAGAAATAAATACAGCACCTGTCACTGAAATAGACTTATGTTGTTAGATTATTTCTTAGACTTCGTTACCCCAGGTTAAGCAGTCCTAATCCCTTAGTTTTTATTTTTTGGATCTGCAGATCATGATCATTTTTTTAAATCAGCTCTGAAAAATTTCCCAGAACTTTCTCTGAGTCTCTCTTTGTGGAATCTAAAACAGGTTAAGATGCCCTGTTAAGGGACAATGCTGTATGATGTTTTCAAGAACACTTTGACTGCATTGTGGTAGATTCTGAGGGCACTGGTGGCCATGGCAAGATATTTATGCAATTAGAACTTTGAGGATTGAGCAAACAGCTTCATAAGGAAATATCAAATATTTTGGTACTGCAGGAAAGAAAAGAAATACTTATTTGCAAAGATTTGATTTAAACCTAGCCAGCTTTTATTTGGCATGAGTAAAGGGGAAGAGTCTAACTGAAGTGGACCACCTGTACAATAATCTTGTATATTTTCTCTTGGCAAGGCAGTTCAGTGCTATATGATGGGTTTTTTTTTTCCCCCTTTGAGGAGGATTAAATAATTCACCCAATTTGAAAACCAAGGTTACTTGGCATAATCCATTTAAATCAGAAGTAAAAGGAAGTTTTAATAGAATTCAGGTAAACACGGAAGTTTTCTTGGGATTTTGGAAGGTGATTTTAGCAGAAGTACTCTCCGTTTCTTTGAAAGTCCCAGGGATTCCATTTCACTTGGTTTCCTGTGTGCTATAAGAGATAATGTGATCAAACATGTTAGGAAGTCTTTCTGTCTAACTTGCTAAAGTACAGTGTGGGTCTAAAATAAAGCCAAAAGTTAATCCTTTATTTTGAGTGAAGGGAGAAAAACTTTATAAATTCAAACCCCTAGCCCTGATTATGATTTCTGCCAGAAGACTTGACTCTGGGGAAAGCATCAGTTACCTGTGAACTTTGAAACTTAGACATTCCCTCACTAGTGCAGCCATCTGGGAAAAGCTGTCAGAGATCATCTCTTGTCTTCCAAATTACAGTGAGTCTTAGGGAGCTGACACATTAAATTCATGGTGTAGTTAAACTACAAGAAAGACAAGATAATTTAGTAGCTTATTTTAAGTAAACAGTGGTTAAGCAAAAATGTTGACTTGATGTTTTTATAAAGAGTTTAAAAAGGAGATGTGGGGTATCACTATTGCTATTAGGTTTTGATTGGTGAGTAATGTAGGTCAGAGAGAAAATGAGGGAGCACATAGGCTGCACATTTGGAATTCTTATCAGTTTTCCTGCACTAAAACAAATGGGAAGGCATTTTTTTAAAAATTAAAGAATATCATTTCTATAGTGGTTTAGAATTGATAAAAATTTACCTAGGAGATAGATAAGGAAGGTGGTCATTTTTTCTTTCATTTTATGGATAAAAATGGTCTCTGAGAGGTTATAACTTGAGAATACTTAGCTAGTAAATAGTGGACTTTTAAGTTTTCTGAGACCAAGTTAAGGGGAATTTCCACCTTGTATATACAACTTTAGAAATGAGAAATTAATCTTTAAGCTAGGAAGAAATTTAATAATGGAAGCTGATTCAGATTTATCGATATACCAAAATTCAAACTTCCCTTCCTCTCCAGTGGCATCTTAATGGCAGAAATATGATATAAAATTAAACAGGTGTGATGCATAGATAGCGCATGCTTATATTTGAGGCTGTGCACATGATAATCAACTTCTGTTTTGGAGCATTTTACTTTTATCTTTTGTGAAGTTCACCAAAGAGTTCCAGAGATAATGAAGTATGTTGTTTGTGGTGCAAGAATATTAAAAAGTCAAAGTAATCTCCAAGCACTAAACCAGACTAGAAATAATATATACTTTTATAGTTTAGAGATCACTTGTTATTAAAACACATTCTCTGAAATGTGTTTTCCAACATAAAATTTAGCAGAAGGAGAAAAATCTTGTTTTAAAAAAATGTAAGTAGTTACAGACATGGAGATCAGAGTGATCATCTGATCGATTAGGAAATAGATATTGTGTATCTACTAGATTTAATATGCTAGTAAAAATAGATACAGAAAGATGTATTTTTTTTTTCAGGCTCCACTCCATTGACATTTGCATACTTCTGTTAATGTGACACTTATAATTCAGTCTAAGTATTATGCCCTTCTTCAGTGAGTTTCCTACTCAGTAAGGATGATGGATTCTTGATTGGATTGATTTGCTCCATCTTTATTGCTCTGAGCTGTGGAGTATTATTCAAGATTTATCAGTTTCTCTATCTTTTTACTTTTTCATGTTAATTATGGAATTTATTTTACTTGCTGAATAAGGTGTAATAGCTAGAACATTTGTAATATTAAGTCTTGAAGAATGGGGTGAGAAAAGCATTGTATAATGTTGAAAGCCATTATTTTTCTGGTTTTATGCTTATGTACCAGTAGTTATCAATGAGGGGTCGGTGGCTTTGTTTCCCAGGGGACATTTAGTAATATCTAGAGATATTTTTGGTTGTTACAGCTTCTAAAGGGAGTCTGCTACTGGCATCTGTGGAGGCAGAGATGCTGTTAAACTGCCCACAGTACACAGGACTACTCCCACAACCAATGAGATGGCCTCAAATGGCAGTAGTGCTGAGGCTGAGACCCTCTTCTGTGTTATATAAAGCTTTAAACATCTCTGTCAACTTCAAGTCTCTGAATAAGGTTTATCCCAGATACTCTAACACAGCACAGATTTAAACTTTACCTTTTCTAAACTAATAATATGTTATATGAGCTTATTCTAGCCTTCTGTTAAAATATTGTTTTTAAAATAAGGTACACAGTAATTTTGTAAATGCATTTCTTAAGGCTTTGGCCAGCTCTACCCCCCCCCCCCACCTTCAAGTGAGTGCCCTCTACTGGTCAATTTATTTGCTTTTATAATAAATAATGAAATACCATGTTTGGGTGTTTTCCTATTTAAATTGTGGGTATAATAAATTTATAAATGTGTAAGTTTTATTTAAAAGTCTGATTTTATGTAATTTTTAAAACCTGAAGTGTCAGTTTTATTCTCTGCTTATATTAAGATTCCTGTGTGGGCTAGTTAGGCCTAACTAATTAAATAGGTAGGTGAATATTTTTAACTAAGAAAGGAAATGTGGCAGTGAAGGAGAAAATAGGGTGGCTCTGTTGTTAACCCTGACTGAGATTACTTTGAGAAATAAAAAGTGACACTCTGACTCTGAATTTCTTAACATGTACACAGGAGCTATGCTATAGAGCTCAAAGCTTTCTGATGTGCTACATGGGGTGTTAGGAAAGGGCCTATGGGAAAGTGGCAAATTGTGACAGTTAACATTGTGTAGATTTTTTTATATAGTACTGTAGAATAGTTGTGAACACCTGATTTTTAGAATAAAGTAACACAAAATTCAGGCCCTGTATTTAGGTCAATATAAAAGTAAGTATGTACTTAATAATAATAAGTGCTTATTTAGACCTGAATGTTAAACATTATCCAACATGTTTTAGTCTTACTTGGATTTTTATAAATACAAAGCTTTACAAACATAGAAATGAAAGTTGGTGGTGGAAATAAGTGAAAGGAAAAAATGTTTTTATGATTTAGCATCTGTAAAGATTCTGGTTTTTTTTAATACTTTTTTTTTTTAAGATTTTATTTATTTATTTGACAGAGAGAGATCACAAGTAGGCCGAGAGAGAGGGGAAAGCAGGCTCCCCGCTGAACAGAGAGCCTGACATGGGGCTTGATCCCAGGACCCAGAGATCATGATCTGAGCCAAAGGCAGCGGCTTAACCCACTGAGCCACCCAGGAGCCCCTCAGATTTGTTTTTGATATGGCCAGTGAATCCCTTTCAAACTAGCCTCTGTATTTTGACCTGTCTTCATCTGATTCTGAGCTCTTTCTTATTCTGTGGCACAGTGTGTTCCAGGTTCATATTGTACTTTCCCTATCTTCACCTGGGATTCAGCCATTTGTCCAAGGAGTCCCATTTCCTTTTAGTGGGGAATGGTAATGGTATTTAGAAATTAAGACCCAGATGTTAGAGGGGTGCCTGACTGCCTCAGTGGGTATGATTACTTAAAAAAAAAGAGACCTAAATGTTAGATATGCTTACTGCTGATGGGGTGTCCCTGCTTTTAGACCCTTTTCAATGGACAAAACTGAGAAATATATTTTATTTAAAAATCATGAATTTCTTCTTCCTCACCATCCTCCATTATCTTTTTCTCCCATGGTGGAAACCCTAGTTCTACCTTGTATACATTTCATTGTTAAATATCAGACAGCTGTTGAAATAAAATGATGTCAGTCTTCAATCCTAGTTCTTGAAGTATTATCTTAAGTAATACAGATTAAGTGAATTAACATTAGGTTAGCTTCCATATTTGTGGAATTGGGATTAAACATTTTTCTCCACTGACAAAAGTAGAGATCCTTTCCATTTTCAAAATATTCATAAACCACTTAGGAAAACACCTAGGAAAAGATTGAGCTCTTCGGGTACATGAAAATTAAGACATTATTAACAAAAATACAGGGAAACTTGGGGAAAGTATTTATATCATATATTCATCAGGAAGCTCTCATATATGTTAGAAAAAAGCAAACATTCAAATGAAATAAAAAAGAGGCTAAGGATATAAATAGACAACCTATCCATTAAAAATAAAACAGGTGACATACAAACATATAAAAGATACCTCAGTAATACAGAAATGCAAGTTCAAAACAGTAAAGACTTGCACTTTAATACTGGCTAAGATTATAATGATAGGGGTGCTGGCTGGGAGGGGTATGTAGGCAAGTATACTCTTTATGAGGTAGTGGAAGTGTACCTTCTTAGAGAATTTCTGGAGTTCAGTTTGGCAATATGTATCAAAATGTAAACTGCATGTTCTTTGACCAAGTAATTTTACTTCTAGGAATTTATCCCAAAGATTCCATTGGATAAGTGTTTAAGATATGTAATACATAGGAATGTTTCTTGCAGTGTTGTTTATGATTTTTGAAAATGGAAATAATCCACATGGCTACCAGTGGGTAAAGTAAATTATAGTATATCTGTACAAATTATATACTTGTCAAAAAGATTAGGTTGATCTATCTGTACTAACATTGAACAATACCCATTGTGAAGTGAAGCTGCATCATAGTACATTGTGTAGAGTGTAATTCTTTTATATAAAAACTGTGAATATGTACATAAAATATGGTAGTTCAGTCAGACTCATTCTCTGTAGTTTTGGGTTTTTAAAAATGAGTTTTTTGGTTTTAAAAAAACCAAAAATGAGTTTTTGGTTTTAAAAAATATATATGTTTTGAGAGGGAAAATTAAATACTCTTTTTTTGAGGGAGAAAAGTCCCTAACGTATTATCTACCATTTGATTGCTTCATATTTACTTTCTTCCCCCTTTTTAAAGCCTCAACAGATTGAACAGTGCAGAGGTATCTTGGATAAAGAATTTGGTATTTGGCCAATTAAAGAAGAGCTGAGAGAAATATAATGCAAAACATGAAGATTCTATTGGCATCTGTAATTATTAAGATTGGATCTATACTCGATCCTGCCTCACATTCTGACCTTGGCATCAAGTGATAATTTATGGCAGAATGCCACATGACTTCAGTGGTTACAGATGCATGCTTAATATATCTTTATTTTCAAAATCTGTTATGCAAATTTTCCTTGAGTTTATTCAGATTTTTGAACCAGTTTTATCTCTTGCAAGTAGTCTTTTTTTTTTTTTAAGATTTTATTTATTTATTTGGCAGAGAGAGAGAGAGAGAGAGCGCGCACACGTGCGAGCACAATCAGGGGGAGCAACAGGCAGAGAGAGACGGAGAAGCAGGCCCCCTACCAAGCAAGGAGCCAGATGCAGGGCTGATTCCAGGACTGTGGGACCATGACCCGAGCTGAAAGCAGATGCTTAACCAACTGAGCCACCCAGGTGCCCCACTTGCAAGTAGTCTTAGGCTGAGATTCAACATTCTCGTAATTTAAAGTATTCTTCATTTAGTAAAGAAATTTTTTAAAAAAATTTGTTTTCTTTATTTTTACTATTAATGAATATCTTAATCAAAACTTCTATCATGAGAACAAGCTCTTTTAACACCCTTGCTGCCTGATTAAAACAGAGATCCTTTGTAATCTTCAGAGCTTTAGCTCTCCTTCCTGGAGCTTGTCCAGCGCTATTATGTTTATTTTGAAATATGGTGATTGATTTTGCAAAAGTAGTCCAAGGGTAGTTGTTCAATAATCTTACAAAGACAGGATACTACTGTTGCCATAGAGTTCATAGTAACCAGTGGCCTGGCTCCTAAACTTTTTGGGCCGTAAGGGCATGTGCAATGTAATATATAAAATCATATGGTTAACTTGTTATAGCCCTTTTATAAAGGATTTTCATAGTCTTTAATACTAACCTGTATACAGAATTTTGTCTGGTATTATTTACTAGCTTTTACCACTGAAGGAATAATGCCTTACAGTACATGAGACATTAAGTAGTTTGCCTGCACTCACACCACAAGTAAGAGGAGTTCTGTGGCTGCCCATAGATTGAAGATTCAGGAGTGTATCTTTAGCCTAGATTTCGGTCCTGAGCATGAGATCTGTATAGCAAGCTGCTTCCAGGTCATGTCCATCAGAACAATCCAAACGTGGAATTCGACATACCCCAAATTGAACTCATCTTTTCCTCTACTCTTCCCCTTCTGTCCCTATGCCCAATCAGTAAACTACCATTAAAAAAATTGAGATATAATTCATATAGCATAAAATTCATCCTTTAAAAATATCCAGTTAGTGATTTTTAGTATATCCATGAAGTTATATAACCATAACATTTTTTTGTCACCTCAAAAAGAAGCCCCTTACCTATAAGCAGTCATTCCCTAGTCCCTTTTGCCAGCTCTTGGTAATGACTGTGTAATGTCTCTGCGGATTTGCCTATTCTGCATATTTCATATAACTGGAATCCTACAGTCTGTGTCTTCTCGTGTCTGGCTTCTTCCATGTAGGATAATGTTTTCAAGGTTCATCCTCACTATCACATAGTTTAATGTTTCATTCCTTTTTATGGTCAAATAATATTCTGTCATATGGATAATACCTTACTGAGTTTATCAATCAGTTCGTGGGCATTTAGATTGTCTCCTCTTTTGGGCTATTTTGAATAATGTTGTTGTAAACATTTGTGTATACTTTTTTGTGTGAACATATATCTTCAATTCTTTTGGGTATATAACTAGAAATAGAATTGCTAAGTCGTGTGGTATCTTTATATTTAACTTCTTGAGCAGCTCTCAGACTCTTCCACAGTGTTTGCAATATTTACATTCCCACCAGCAATATATGAAGTAGTTCTGCCAATTTTACCCAATAACTATTTCTCTAAACTAATGTTCTCTCCCTGTCTACTACTGTTGCTGCCTTCAGGTTCCGTCATTTCTTGTAATAGCTTCCTAATTCATCTTGCAGCCTCCAACCTGCTCCCTTCTGTGATTTTTCATAATACTAACAGTGAATCTGGTAAATCTGATGTTTCCTTCCTACTTAAAAATCTTCCGGTAATTTAGTATAAGATGAAGTTCCAAATTCCTTAATGTGGCATAAAGACCCTCCGTAAGCTGACTTCTGCTTGATTGTCCGGTTTCACTTCTACTTACCTAAAATCCCTCTAAGTTAAAGTTTTACTGAACTTCTTGGTTCCATGTACTCAACATATGCTTCATGTTTTTATGCATTTTTTGGCTCCTTACTGCCAGGAGTGGCCCTCTCCTCGCTGTCTTTCTGAACTCCTGTAAGCAAAGTTGATCTCTCCTTCCTGTTAGCTACCATTGTATTTTGTCCTGCATGTGGTGTTGCATTTATTTCATTATATTTTAATTATTTGTATACCATATCTCTTCTTCCAGACCTAGTTCTTTGAGGTCAGAAACTTTATAACTCCTGGCATAGTATATAACAGCTAGTAGATGTATAGTAAGTATCCCTAAGATGCAAGGGAGAATGGACTGAGTACGTGGGAATGAACTAATAATAAGCTTGGGTTTAGATCTCCCAAAGTCCGTGTTTCTTTCCTCCTATAATTCTAACATACCTGGCTGTTATACATGATTCTAGCTGTTTTTGAAAACTAGCTGTCTACAACATCTGTTGATGGCTTACAGCCAGTAGTGTGGAACATACCATTCTATGATGGATTCAAATAATTTTTTGGAAGAATAACAAAATACTTGAGCATTAAGAGAGTAAAAGTTTCTCATTTTTCCCTATAGGTGTTATTTATATTTAGCAGTACAATGAAAAGTACTTTTGGCACTTAATGCATTAAGAAAACCTAACATCTCAAAAGTAAATCCTCAAATAATACTTTAGCTGACATTTTCAGCAGTCCTATTCATATTTACAAGAGTATCTGATGGAATCAACAGCATGAAGATGGAGATTAAATGGGATAATGCTTGTAATATGCTTATTACAGCATCTGACAAACTTTTTGTTGTTTACTGTAGTATCTTCCCACGTCAGGGTTTCACTGCCTGAGTTGAAAAACTAAATTGAGTGTTAAAAGATGAACATTCTTAAGTAACTTGGTTACTATAAATTGTAAAAGAAAATTGACAAAGTGATGTCCTGGTCAACAAATTTATCTCATCTTGAATGATTTAGTCTTCATTTTCAAATTCCTTTAATGCGTCTACAGATATGTTTCTTCACATAAAACAACACTTAAAGGTGTGGGGTTTTTTTTCCAGTTAATTTACTTTTTTAGTAATCTCCAACCTAATGTGAGGCTTGAACTTATGGCCCCAGGATCAAGAGTCAGATGCTTTTCTGACTGAGCCAACAGGTGCCCCCCCCTTAAAGGTGTTTTAATAAAGTGGAAAACACTTTAAAAAATTATACAGGTCAGTGAAAAAAAGATGAAAATTCCAGGTGATGGGAATAAATGTGGAAATACAGTAAAAAAAGTAACATTACTAGTCCTCAAAGAAATGGATATTAAAATAATAAGAATTCTTAATAAGTTGACAAAATTTAAAGAAAAAATATAAAATTATTGTTAGTGAGTGGTGACGAAATTGGTACATTCTTAATGTCGTATAGAAAATTAGTATAATGAACATTATGTATGCACTAACCAGCTTTTTCATATTTTCACATTCTGCAATATTTGGTGTAGATCCTTTTTCTTTTTCAAGATAAAAATTTAATACAGTTGAAAGCTCCTTTGTTCTCTGTAGTCTTACTCTCTTCCCAAAAATGTTTTTAAATTTTTCTCATGTTTTTATATTTCTACGTTAAAAGTTTCATATTCTATAAAACTTGCTTGAATACATTTGTTTAAATACTCTTAATATAATTTTAAAATTTACATCTTTATTGTTTTAATATCATTTATAGTATCTTAAACTTGTGCTTATTTTTGTAAGACTGTTGTAGTGTATGCATATATTTATGTTGAATGGGTTCATTCATTCATTCATCAGACAGTACCGGTTGCCTGTGGTATTCAGGACTTTACACATAGGGTGTACAGTGAGCAGAGCAGATGTGAGCCCAGCTATCAGGGAGTTCACAGCATAGTAGGGCGTATACGCTTAAACTGTAGGTACAGATAATTTTGTGAAGGATTTTATTTTTAGAAAGGAAGGGATGTTATTAGAAGACTTAAAGCAAGTGAGTGACATGGTCTAACCAGTGTTTAAAAACAGTCACTAGCTGCTCTGTGGAGAACATATCATAAGAGTAATAATGAAGATCTCTGTTGTAAGCACTTACAAGAAATTGCACGAGACAAAACAGTTGTCACGGATGAGGGTGATGGTGGTGGTGGATGCTTGGATGTGAAGTGTATTTTGAAAACAGATAAATAGCATAAGATTGTGGGTCACTATTAAATGCTTATGTAATTTTTTCTTTGGAAGACATTTTAGGATGCCATGTTTAGTATATCTCTGTTATAACTATCATTTAAAAAAAAGGTAAACCATGTTTCCTCAGCATCGTTTACCAGAAGTAGCATTAGTTTCCAAGGCTATGAACATTTGTATGGTTCTTGATAAATGCTGTGATTGCTTTCCAGAAGGATTATGCCTGTTCATTATATCACCAGAAATGTTTGTGCTCTATCATGATTAAGTTTTGCCAGCATGGTGTATTTCTCTTAGAAAAGTTGTTTGTTGTTTTTAACCACTTCAATAAATTAAAAAACAGCACTTTAGCCAGGAGTAAAGAAAAATACATGGAATAACTTTCCTTCTAATAATGTTATACTGAATTAATTTAAGTGGCTTTAGCCTTTTTTTGGCAAAGGATGTTAAATAACCTATGTACCCGATCTAAAAGTTCATTCTGTTTGAAAGGCTGGAGATAATAACTAATTGGAAATTTAAGGTGTTGGGACTCCTGGCGGGCTCAGTTTGGTAGAACATGGGACTCTTGGTCTCAGGGTTCTCAGCTGGAGCCCTACACTGGGCATAGAGCTTACTTTAAGAAAAATAGTAATAATGTCTTGACCTTTTCTTGCTTCATTCTTACCTAGTTTCATTATACAATCTATGTGTATTTGAATTGGCTGGATTTTGCTAATCTGTACTTTCTCAAAGTGGTGATTTTTTTTTTTTAAGTATAAAAAGAATAACATACTGAGATTACTTCAGATTTGTGAAGAGTTATTAGCTTAGAGCAGAGGTTGCCAAGCTTTTCTGCAGAGGACCACATTTTCTATAAAGGTCTTCATCACACAATCTTTGCTTTTTTTTTTTTTTTTCTAATGTTGATTTAAAAGCCCCCAAACTATTTTTAGTTTATGGGCCATGTAAAAACAGGTGGGCAGGATTTGGCCTGTGGCCAGTAGTTTGCTGAACCCTTATTTAGACTCTAATCCGGGGAAGTAGTCTACATTGTTCTGAATTTTTTCTACTTCCATTTACTTCTTTTTTTTTTTTTTTTTAAGATTTTTATTTATTTATTTGACAGAGACTGAGAGAGATCACAAGTAGGCGGAGAGGCAGGCAGAGAGAAAGGGGGAAGCAGGCTCCCTGCTGAGCAGATGCTGAGCAGAGAGCCCTATGTGCTGCTCCATCCCAGGACCCTGAGATCATGACCTGAGCAGAAGGCAGAAGCTTAACCCACTGAGCCACCCAGGCACCCCGACTTCCATTTACTTCTTTTCTTTCTTTCTTTTTCTCTATTTACTTCTTTTCTTATGGCTAACCAGAAGTTAGAACAAAATCTTTGTATGTCATTTTTGTTGTGCTTGCTTTCTGTTTTGTCACCACACCTGTCTGTTCTTTTCAAATTAAACTGTGCCATTTAATATGTTGTTATTGTGGTTCTACCAGGTTGCACTGCCTTTTTATGTGGCTCAGTGATTGCACTTCTAAGGATGACTCTAGTTAGAATTCACTTTGGAAATACTGACTTTTTAACCTAAATCTGTTATTTCTAATCAGGGTATTCTACTTATTGCTCTTAGGTTTAGATTACTTTTTTTCAGTAACTGAGTGTGTGACTCAGAACTTTGCTGGAATTGTTTTAGAGTTTAGAAGGGAAAAGATAATGAGAATGTAATGTACTGGTCAGTAGGGACTGTTTTCCCAGTTTCTCAGTTCCTTCATGGAAACATGTTATGAAATATACACAGAAAATACTAATATTCCACATTATATACTTTTGAAACACAACGTGGGAATTCATTGAGGTATTCTTGGAGGTATTATCTGTGGGTAGATGGTAAATAATCCCTGGGCTCCAGAAAGTATGGTCTTTAATTTCATTGATGGGAGAAAATCTTAGATGTAAAAACTAAGAAAACTAACAACTATAAGGTTAACTTAAGTTAGCATTGGTAAGTGAAGAATGTGAGGCAGCAGCAATAGGTAAAGAAAATCTTTGGTCTATAGCCACACCTGGGTAATGAATGGATTGACTCTAAGACACTGTACTTTGCTCTCAATTCCTGCTCTTTCATCATACTTCAAAAACACTGGTTTTCTTTTCTTTTCTTTTTTTTTTTTTTTTTAAAGATTTTTATTTATTTGACAGAGATAGACAGTGAGAGAGGGAACACAAGCAGCGGGAGTGGGAGAGGGAGAAACAGGCCTCTTGTGGAGCAGGGAGCCCAACTTGGGGCTTGATCCCAGGACCCTGGGATCATGATCTCAGCCAAAGGCAGACACCTAACAACTGACCTATCCAGGCACCCCTGATTTTCCAATTTATAATATACAGGAGTTCTTCCAAGTAGTTAAGGGAATAGGTTAAAATAATAAAATGCTAATCAAGAACCTAGATGTCCATCAACAGATGAATGGATAAAGAAGATGTGGTATATAGGTATACAGTGGAATACTATCTTGCCATTTGTGACGATGTGGATGGAACTAGAGGGTATTATGCTGAGCAAAATAAGTCAGTCAGAGAAAGAGAGTTATCATATGATCTCCCTGATATGAGGAAGTTGAGAGGCAAAGCAGGGGTTTTGGGGGCTAGGGAAGGAAAAATGAAACAAGATGGGATCGGGAGAGAGACCATAAGAGACTCAATCTCACAAAACAAACTGAGGGTTGCTGGGGGGAGTGGGGTAGGGAGAGGGGGTTGGGTTATGGATATTGGGGAAGGTATATGCTATGGTGAGTGCTGTGAAGTGTGTGAACCTGGCTATTCACAGACCTGTACCCCTGGGCCTAATAATACATTATATGTTAATAAACAATTAAAAATGAAATCTTAAAAATAAAATGCCAATAAAATATTCAAATCTTTAGTAAAAAGCTTCTTTTTAGAAAATAAATAGATATCCTTCTTTTATAGACAGTTTGGAAAATTTAGTTTACTTTAAAAGGTAAGCATGAGATCATAGTCTAATATGGTAGTTTTTCACACTTTTAAAAATTAAAATTCTTAGAAAGTAATATGTTTAATATAGCATTAAGTACCCAAAAAATAAAAAGCAAGAGATAAGTTCCTTATTTCTTAAATTAACTATCTACCAAAAACTTCCCTTTTAACATTTTGATGTATATACCACCAGTTCTTAAGTATATATACTGATACATTTGTATAGATACATGTGTATATTTGGGATCATGCTACATATAAATCTTTGTGTTCTGTTGTAAAGATTTTTCAGATATTTTACCAAAACCATGGTTTTTAATTTATTTTTAATTTTTTAAAGATTTTTATTTATTTATTTGACACAGAGAGACACAGTAAGCAGGGAGACACAAGCAGGGAGAGTGGGAAAGAGAAAAGCAGGTTTCCCACTGAGCAGGGAGCCCAGTATGGACCCTGGACCCTGTTTACCGACCTGAGCTGAAGCAGATGCCCAATGACTGAGCCACACAGGCGCCCCCAAAAACGTGATTTTCAATGGCCATTCTTTTTTCTTAATGATAGAGTGGTCTATACGGTAATTCATGAACTAAGGGCACTTTAATACTACAGCCCACATGTGGAACAATTAGGAAGTGTCTTTGGTTTACACGTTATATCCATTTTCAGCCCTGCCTCTTATCCCATGACTTCACATTACACCATCCCTTTTCCTTATTTTTTGAGTCCTATTTTGGCAGAAAGTACATGAAGACTTCTAGGTGTAAGTATTAATCAAACGTTAGAGGAAAATCAGATTTTCATTTTAAGATTCTATAATGCTGCCCACTCCCTTTCCTTTTATTCAGTCTTAGAGTTGCACAGTCTCTTTAAGATATCCATCTCTTTCTCCCTTCTTGCTCCCCCTTTTATAGAGGCCTCATAGAATTTGCAGATAAAACAATCATGCCCTCTAGAGTTATCCTAGTATTTCTCTGGCTGTTAGATATTGTTTCCAGGATTTCAGAAATGGATAAGGGCATTAAAATCCTCAGTATCGACCTTTCTCTTATATATTCGTCTGACTGTAAGTAAAATAGATGAATGACAACTATTTGTAAATTGATTTTTCTTGTCATTCTAAATCATCCTGAATAATAGAGTTGCTAGAGCTATCCCATTTTTGGAGTAATTATTTTCTTTCATAGAGCATTTGTGTCTTTTTGTTAATAATATGAGTACTTGCATCATTTTTTTTTTGCGTAACACTTTCTTGTAAACCTTTTTTGAAATTGTAAGATATATACATTTATCTAATGTATCTTATATATCATTGCAGCCATTCTTACATGTATAATTCAATGGCATTAAGTAAATTCACAATGTTGAACAACCAGTAGCTCTATTTCCAAAACCTTTGCATCATCCCAAACTGAAACCTGTGTCCATTAAACAATAGCTCTCAAATCCCCTCTCTCTTAGTCCTAGGTAACCTCTATTATACATTTTTGTCTCCATGATTTTACCTATTTGAGGTACCTCACATAAGTGGAATTATAGATATTTGGCTTTTTGTGTTTCTGGCATAAAATTTGGAATGTTCTTCCATGTTATAACACATAGAATTTCATTCCTTTTTATAACATATAGAATTGCATTCCTTTTTATGGCTGAATAATATTCCACTGTGTATATGTGTATATGTATTTTTTATATATATAATATATATACATTCTGCATTTTGGCTATTCTAAAAAATGCTGCAGTGAACATTTATATACAAGTATCTGACTTCCTGCTTTCAGTTATTTTGGTTATATATGTAGGAACAGAATTGCTGGATCATATGGGAATTCTATATTTAACTTTTCGAGAAACTGCCAAACGGTTGTTTACACTGGCTGTATCATTTTACATTCCTACCAGCAATGTATAAAGTTTCCAGTCTCTCCGCATCCTTGCTAATACTTGTCTTCCTTCTTTTTAAATTTTTTTATTTTTAATAATAACCATCCTAATGGGTGTGAAATGGTAGCTCCTTGTGGTTTTGATTTGCATTTCCCTAATGATGTGTTGAGCATCTTTTCATGTGTGTAATTAGCCATTTGTGTATCTCCTTTGGAGGAATCTGTTCGGGTCCTTTACCCAGTTTTGAATTGGGTTGTCTTTTAGTTGTTGGTTTGCATATGACACCTTTTTAAAAGTAAAAGGTGCACCATAATAATCCTGACTATGTTTCTCCCTTCTCAGGATTCCTACAGGAAACAAGTAGTAATTGATGGAGAAACCTGTCTCTTGGATATTCTCGACACAGCAGGTCAAGAGGAGTACAGTGCAATGAGGGACCAGTACATGAGGACTGGGGAGGGCTTTCTTTGTGTATTTGCCATAAATAATACTAAATCATTTGAAGATATTCACCATTATAGGTGGGTTTAAATTGAATATAATAAAATGACATTGAGGAGTAATTACATCTTTCACTTATTATGTCTTTGCTGCCTACCATGCATAAATTATCTAAACTGAATTTTAAAATAACAATGAGGTAGGTAATATATCCCTGTTTTACAAATAAAGTTCTCGAGGATTAGAGCAGTTGAGTAATTTGTTCCAGGTAGCATAGATAGTGGTGCTAGAATTGAACTCTAGGCTTGTTTAACTTCAAAACCTGTGCTCTTAACCACTGTACACTAGGGTCACAATGCTTTAAGCTAGAGCCATCATAAAAATGAAAACCATCAACAAAAATATGAAAAGGTAATGGAGGTAACACTCAGATAGCCTTAAAAATAATCAGGTATAGTGTAGAATTTCTTGAAACTGGATAAACATTGGCTTTAGATAGTTAAGAAAAACAATCTCTGAAGTTGTAAAAAAGATTGAAATATTAGAACAGTTACAGTTTGTAAAGAACAGGCAAATCTGCGTAAAATTGACTTTTTAAAATCATTAATAGTATTAAATATAATTTATATTCTATGTCTTTGAGGGTTTACAGTTTTCGAAAAAGTGCGTATTAAATATCCCATTCATTAGCTATGTTCTATAACAGTGAGTTAGCCTTGTTAAGAGGTGTAACATTCTAATACATTTCTTATAGCCCATTTTCTTTGTAGTCTATTAATAGAGAAAAAGAAATTTGAGTGGGTGACAGTATTCTTGTAGAATAGTAAATCGGTGTCAGTATGTTAAGCTATAAAGTTTTCTTAGCTATTAAGTAGAGAAACTGGGAATTTGGACCAGTTCTGACTCTATTGCCTACCTTTTATTCCCTGCTGTACTTTTGAAATTCACCTAAAATTGTGAAATAATATAATTTTACCCCAAATTTAGAGTTTATACACATCTTATTGAAAAAAATCAACATGTAGAAGGACTTTTAACAGAATAAACCTGTAATAATGTCAGCGTTACCCACATAGAAATCAGAGTCTTCCCACTTGGTGCTCTTTTTTTTAAGAGACATGTATGAAAATTATGTCAGTGTTGTAATCCATGTTTTTATAAAAACATCTTTAATTCTATACATGTACATTTAATAACATAGTATATGTTTCTAAGATTACAATTTTAAAAATTAGGCACAGCATATTTTTAGCCTAGAATTTTTTCAATATTTCCTGTTTTATCATTGTGACCTACCTGCATATGGACCTATTATATTGTAGTTTTACCATATATTTTGGTATTTTATCTTTTAAGAGACATAATAGAAGGAGAAGCAAGGAAAATTTGGTGTGGTTGGAAACTAGGAATTACATTAAATGTCTTCTTTCAGCTATATTTTAGAAGACGGAATTATGAACAAATTTTGAAAGGTATATTTTGTTACTAATATCTCTGCTATAACTTTTTCTTTCTCCCCAGAGAACAAATAAAAAGAGTTAAAGACTCTGAAGATGTACCTATGGTCCTAGTAGGAAATAAATGTGATTTGCCTTCTAGAACAGTAGACACAAAACAGGCTCAGGACTTAGCAAGAAGTTATGGAATTCCTTTTATTGAAACATCAGCAAAGACAAGACAGGTAAGTAAAATTTTAATAAATATGAATCTATTCCCTGTAAACTATATCAGATAATTTAATTTATAATTTGCTGACATATATTCTATTAACATCATTCTGAGGGTTGGAAGGCAAGAACATTCATAAATGTACATACCTGATTTTGTAACTGTTACATCATTTAATGTAACTTAATTTTTCTTTCCAGAATGCTAATATAGAAAATAAGACAATGTTTATTTGGTAAATGTTCTCTTAAGGATATGAAAGGGCAGCGTTTTTTAATCCAGTGTCCATGGTATTACTTTTGGCTTTGGTTTCTTTCCACATTGAATATTTCTCTTCAGCCCAGCACATCTTACATTAAGCATTCAAGAAATGTAGGGATTTTTTTTTTAACTGTTATATTTATAAGGTCAAAGAACAGGGGAACAAATACTCATTTCCTATTTTAGAAGTGTTTTGAAAAGTATTATGTCATGTGTTTCTAGATTAAGTTTTATTGTATTTGAAGAATTCTATTTTGGTAGAATTTTTAAAAAAAATTTTTTATTAACATATATTATTTGTTTCAGGGGTATAGGTCCGTGATTCATCAGTCTTACACAATTCACAACTCTTCACCACAACACATATCCTCCCCACTGTCTGTCACCCAGCCACCACATCCCCCTACGCCCTTTTGGTAGAGTTTTTTTAAAGAAAGATATATTTATTTTTGGAGAAAGTTTTCATTAAAGCAAAAGGATATTTAGAAAGCAAATAGGAATTCTCAGTTATTCATTTACTGTGTTCTGACAAAAATTAATGACATATTAACTCTGAATTTTGTTTAAAAAATTATCTTTATTTTTAAAAGCAACTTTTTTTTTTAGGTAAAACAATTTCAGTTGACATTATTTAACCTATTTGTATGAAATGAGAGTTTAACATATAGAAAAAATTCTAGAAGGAATACATAATGATATGATAGAATATAATTTTCATACACTAAGAAATTGATCAATTTATATTCCATACAAGATGAACATTTATTTTGGACTTTGCTAGTTACATGTACCTGTGAACCCAGAAAACCAATTTTGTGGAATTTAACTTCTGTAATGCTAGGAGATAAGAAAATTGATGAACAACTCGCTACATGTTTAAATTTATAAAAACAGGTATTCTGTAACTTTCACTGAATTTATAAAGGGGTAAAAATTTTAAAGTAAACCATCATTCAGCTAATGCTTATGTCTGTTTCACCAGTGGAAGACCGTATGCACTCCTTCCTGATTGTACAAATTTGACACACACTGAAGAAACAATGAATTCTATTTTAAGTTCTTTTGGAGGGATTAAAAGCTGAATTTCTGTAGTTTGATTATAGCACAAGTATCTCATTCCAAAACCTGATTTATAGGTTAAAGAAAGAAGTTGGTATACAGTACTTCACTTTACTTTAGAGGAATTAAGATTTCATTCAAATCCATTCCCAGGTCCAAGAGACTGGGGAGAGTTTGGGTTTTGTCTTCTTTTTGCTTGTCTTGTGTAACCGGACTGCTTGATTTCCCTTACAGAAGAGATACTCAGAAAACATGATTACAATATTTATAACTTTAATATAAAATACAAGGAACATTATTGAAAACATTTGTCAACATACTGCCTACTACTAAATCATACCAGTAACATTTTATTAATTTGCATTATTTGTAACTTTAAAAAAAAACTTTAAAAAAAAAAAAAGGAAAGAAAACTGAGGTTTTGCCTAATGTGGTAAAGTGTTGCAAATGGAACAGGGCTTCTTATACTTAATATGCATATGAATGGACTAGGCCTCTTACTCAAATCCAGATTCTAGTCAGAGGGTTCAGGTTGGGACCTGATCCTCCATTTTTAACAGGCTCTCAGGTGATGCTGATTTTGATACATGGATCATACTTGGGGTAGAAAGACAAAAGATGACAGTAAAAAGGAGTTGTCTGTTATTCTGACAATGTTGCCCTCTATTTAAGAGCCTGAAATAGCTGTGTCTTCTTTCTTGTATAGTTGCTATCTAAGAAGTACTAGTTTATTCAGTGTTTGACATTAATGCTTTAATATACCACAGCATTCATAATAATCAGAAGATTACCTGGATTCCTTTTAAAGTAGATTTTGTAGGTTTTATACAGTTTTGGGGGAGGGTTGGGAAAGTAAATGTAGTATGTATGATATGGAAGTGGATTAATTTAAAATTGCTTTGTAGACATTTATGTAAATCATCTAATTAAAATATAGAGTAATGTAAAGGAATACTTGTAGTACTTTATTTCTTCTAATGCTCAGCTTTTCTTAAAAGCTCTTTTATTTATATCTTTATATAATTTATTTTGCTAAGCTATAACTTAGGTATTTTAGTTTCTGATCTTTGATTTCTTTTTATTTTATGGACTTGTTGATTTGCCTTTCAAAAGTTTATTCATCTTCTTCTGTTGAAATTAATTTGATATTTGCATGCTTTTGGAAGACTTTAAAGAGCTGTTCCAAGTAATTGTGGAGATTGTGATAAATACAAATTTTCATAAATTTTACATTGCCAGTTTTTGTGAAAATTTGAAGCCCTATTTTCTGCAGAGTATTTTGTTACTTATCTGCTATTATTTCTTTGTTTTTTGAGCAAAACTAAATATGCATACTCTTGTTGAATTTTATCAGCAGTTACTTGTTTCATACCCTAAGTTTTAGTCTTGAGCATGAACTTAAAACCAAAACACCTAAAAGAATTTTTATATTAAGGTTGGTAGGGAAAAAAACATTCATTTAGAAGGAACAGACAATAAGTGTTTTTTTTTTTAATTAAGATTTTATTTATTTGATAGCACACAAGTAGGGGGAGCATGAAGGCAGAGAGAGAGGGAGAAGCAGTCTTTCCGCTGGGCAGGGAACTGTATGTGGGGCTCAGTCCCATCATGATCAGAGCCTAACTGACTGAGCCCAAACTTTGGGGAGCACAAGTGGTATCTGTTGGAGTTTTCTTTTTTTTTTCCTTATGACCCTTTAAAAATGGAAAAATTAGTCTTAGCTTTTGGCCAGTACAAAAAAATTGGCTGTGGCTACATTTGGCTTGTGGGCTGTAGTGTGCTGATCCCTGATTCTCTGGGGAACTGTACTGTTTGATTAGATGCTAGAAGTTAGGTCAGACTTTTGACTTAAATTTTACAGGCTAACAGTAGTAATTTTAAAATAAAAGTTACGTATTCTATGAAAGGGAAATAGTAGTTTTACTCTAGTACTTTTTAAGATAGGTTTGCAGAATATATATTTTATGAAATTACTTTGTAATTTTAAAAAGGCCATTATATGGGCTAGAATATAGTGAATTACATATTTTTTTACAATATTTTAGTCCACATCTGAAAAGCCAGAGTAACTTTATTTTCTGCTAGTATGCTTTATGTGGCCCCTATGTGCCAAGTATATAAAGACCTTACCTACTTCACATTTATCTGGGTAGTTTAGTAATTGCCAGATTTTTCTGGCCTCATTGGGCATGCAGTGTTGACAAAGACTATTGAAACCAAAACATTGACACCATGGTAATCAGCTGTGTGTTTTCCAGTCTGCTAAAATCAGAATTGGTGAGGGTTCAGGAAAGTGGATGACAAAAGCAGAATTCTAAGCATATCTGCTACTCCTAATTCAGCTTTTTTATTTTCTGGAGGTCTCAGTTTGAGCATTATATGTGAAAATTAGTTTTACAAATTTAAAAATGTTGAGTGATTAATTTCCTGGTTTTTGTTAATTTCTAGCTACTTAAAATTAGGTGTTAGAAGACCTCTATTACATTGTTTTGAAGCAAACCAAATAAAAAACCTCCTTATGTGCCATATTTCTGTTGGTTAGTAGTTGAGTTTATGTACAGGAGATAAATATTTTGAACTTTAGCTTTTTTATGAGTTAAAAATAAAACAGTAACTGAGCACCTGCTGTGTGCGGCAAGCATGACCTCCCAAGTTAGCGGTAGTGCTGCAGTTCAGTGTACCTGACATGAGCTGTGGTTTGGCAAGGTTTCTTGAGAAATTCACCAATACAGAATTCTTTTAAAGAATGCATCTAGTATCTCCCATTCCTGTCTCCCAAGAAAAGGCTAGTAGTCTTGTATCTGCCTATCTTGAAGTTTTGGAAGTGTTACTTCCTTGAAAGTGTTTTCAAGAATATTTTTTGTAATAAGCTTCTCAGTAGGAACTCATTTAGAGTGAAATTGTTTAGTGAAAGCATTATAGGCACCAGAACGTAGTATGGTGCTATTTGCTGACCATTTCTTTTCTGGTATGGAATGCCCTATTTCCTTAGTCTCATAAGTGTGTTTTCACATAATAGCTGAGCTGAAATTATTATCAGATCTCTTGATTTAAAAACAGTTTACACATATGAACTTGTACACTTTTGTTCCTACATATTTTCAGTTCTGAAAATTTAGTAAGTGATGTTTAAAAATGAATATATGTGGCAATAAGACATATTCTCAAGAATAAATCATTGAGTGCCAGTTAAGAGCTCAGCAGCTGGATAAGAGGGTATTGAAAATCTGTTTCAGCTATACCTTGTCTTCAAAAATTACCTACACATTTTAGAGTTTGAAACCAGTGCTCTTCGGTAGTACCAGTGGCTTAAAGTGCAAACAAGGATAAATAATGTTCTCTTGATGTCGTATGACTTTTAAAGCATATTATCAAGAAATGAGAAGTAATTTAAGTCTGAGAAAATATAGTAAATAACTGACTCTTTAAAATCTAATATAATTTCCTCTTAGTAAAAATAAGAAATGACCAGAGTCACTTTGGAAGAACTATTTCTCAGTGTTAATTATCTTAGCCACTCAGGTCCTAATGCTGAATTCTTGGTGGTGGGTAGTAATCGCTTCTTTTTAATTATTGGCCTCCAGTTCTCTCTCTGCATTGCTGGAAACAAAAATCATATATTCTGTACTGGTGATGGGGATGCACACAACACTTAAAAAGTAGACCCATTCAAACTGATTTTAGAAACAAATTACAATCAAAATTTGCTTCTCCTAAATTGGTGGAGGACCAAAACCCTGTCCTCTGCCCCTAGCATGTTTTACTACTTCTCTTACTGACCTTGTAACTTTTTTAAAAATAGGAATAAGAGTTTACATTCTTTAAAAATATGAGCTTTTACCTGGTTTGTTTTATTTGTGTGTGTGTGTTTGTGTGTATGCACAAATATTAAGTGTGTGTGTATATATATGTATTTTTTAATTTCTTGCATTGATTTTTTTAATTGAAAGAGAGTCATTTATGAAAATATCTTACTATCTTAAATGCCATCTCATACTTTACATCTTACATGTTATTTAATGAGTTAAATTATTTATCTTATGTAATGACAATTTCTAATATATAATTTTTAAGGGCTTAAAAATAAACCCTTTCCTCTTGAGAATGATAAATACAAAATACTAAAAATTTGTATACAGGCACAAGTGGGTATCTAACTTGAAGTACCAGTGTATTCAATAATTTCAGAAAATGGTTAGAAATCTTTATTTTATAGTTGACTTAGCTAGCTGGCTAGCTAGTTGAGTAAATTGATTCCATTAAAAAAGAGATGTAGATTTTTTTGGGCTATTACTAATTTTTATTAGATAGCCAAATAGAAATATATCACTGGATGGTTATAAATAACTTGAGGTGTACATTTTAACATGTAAACAACATACTTATATGCCTATTACCTGAAACCTAATTTTATGAATTTTAAAGTTTTACTTCAAAGGTAAGCTACTGAACTCTACTGAAGCAGTACTTAATATATTCTTGAGATTTATAAAAATTAATATGTCCTAAAGAACTGATGTGCTTTTTTCCCCCTTAACTATTATTAAACACAATGAATATGTGATGAACTTCGACATGCAAAAATTGAACCTTAACAATTGGTTTACTTCAGTTAATATTTAAATAGCTAATTCTCTGTGCCTGATTAAATTTAAAACTACAAACCATATTTTTTATATATATTAGCTTTCCTAGGTACTGGGCCCATTTTGTCACATTTGGTTCATAAAAGGACTAATGTTACCAATCCCAGAGAGTTAAAATATGCGAATTCCCATATTAAGTAATACATTTTAAAAATTAAAAACAGATTAGGCTTAAAATTAAATGTATAATAAAATATACCAGCCTTCCTAAATACTTACATTTTCTTTTAGAAGAATAAACACAATTATTAATCTTTGAAATTAATCAGTACATGTAGATTAATATTTGTGTGTATTTATCTTTAGATGTAAGCTTCAACTTTTGGTGGTATGTTTTCTTAGACAAACTAGGAGCACAGTTAACTGACTACTATGTCCCCTTTGGCTACTGCTTACTTTTCTGGAATGGAAAAGACATTAAAAACTTCATGTCCATATGGCCATATATGATTGTGTTTGTCGTCATGCTTTCTTACTATGGCACTAAGCAAATGTCCCTTTTCTCCCTTTAGAGTATTTAAATTAGAATAGAAGGTATAAAGCCATTGTAATTGGATCCTGTTCTAAAAATTATTTTTAAGACTTCTTTCAAATAAGAAAACAAAATGCATTACTACTATTTTGTGTGTGTACTTTAAACAATTCATGGTGTTTTCATATTATGATAAATAGCCCTCATGTAGCATTTTTATTTAAATAATATAGCTGTCCACCCACCAAAATTCCTTCCAGTCTCAGCTCCACTTGTGGGCTCTAAAAATTGACTGGACTGTGTTTTAATTGAATATAGAGCTCAAGATTCCAGTCTCTTGACCCAACTTTATTTTGAGATATTGTGTGTGTGTGTGTGTGTGTGTGTGTGTGTGTTTTAACTTTAAACATCCCTTTTGTACCATTTTTCTCCTCATTCCCCAGGTAGGGGAGGGTGGGAGAGGTAGGGCTGCTTATTTTTAATAAATCAAATAATTTAAATCTAACTTCAGGTTAAGCTTTGATTAATTCCATGATTAACAAACTAAAATGTTTGCATTAATTGATCCACAGATGCTAATATATGTGCTTAGGTTTTTCATAATCTCCCCTAATTGCTAATTAAAACTTTTTAAAAATTCTAATTCCATTATAAGAAATGATTTTAAAGAACAAACCAGGATTCAAGCCCATATTTTAAAGCTTCATCTCCAATTTTATTCAATCTGATGTCTGTTTTAAAAAGAAATTCTCACGTAAAGGTCACAATTTCAAATTTCTTACACAAGGCTGTCCCAATAAATTAACATTACCAATGAAACAGACTTTAAAGAAGTTGTGTTTTACAATGCAGAGAGTGGAGGATGCTTTTTATACATTGGTGAGAGAGATCCGACAATACAGATTGAAAAAAATCAACAAAGAAGAAAAGACTCCTGGCTGTGTGAAAATTAAAAAATGCATTGTAATGTAATCTGGTAAGTTCAGCATATTCATTTTGGCAGAAAGCAGATGTCTTTCCAAGGTAACAAAGTAGCAACCACTTTAGAACTACCTAGGTATGGGGTTCTGTATTAAAAGATAAGAAATTGGTAGTTTGTTTCTATAATTAGTTCACTTATTTTTAATCTCATGTGTATAAATTATAATTGATGCAGTTTTGATAGCTGTAGACTACATTTGTCATCGGGTGTAGAAAAAAAAAAAGGAAACTGCGTAGAGTAGTAAGGTTGAGCGGTCCAGAAGGTGGGGAAGGGCCCACTCTCAAAATGTATTCTTTCTTTTGGACATTCTGCAAGCAAATACTTGTTCTGCCTGTGTTCTCTAACTCAGTGGCATCAGCATCACTTTTTTATCCAAGAAACCTGGAAGTCTTGGGATGACTCTGACTTCCCTCTTTTGCACTCCCATTGGGAGGCAACCACAAATTCCTTTGATGTTACATTTTGACTTTTATCACATTGTTAGTTCAGGTTCCTATCATCTCTTGCTGGGACTGTTATATCCTCTTATTTGGTTTACCTGTTGCTGCCTTTATTCACAGTGCAGCTGGATATTAAAAGAAATGTCGTTCCCTTTCTTTATGTCCAATCACTAACTTTCTGTTACCTATGGAATAAAATCTCAAACTTCATAGTATGTTATAGATGTTTTTTTTAACATCTTCCTACCCTTCTAGCCTTTGGGCTTATCTCTAAAAAGTCCTTGAAGTTTTATTTTGTTGGTTGGTTTTTTGTTGTTGTTGTTGTTGTTTGTTTGTTTTTTGTTTTTTGTTGTTGTTGTTGTTGTTTTGGTTTGGCTTGGTTTGGTTTGGTTCTTACATAAATAAACACCATGTTATTTCTTGCCTTCCCTTGAGTCTTGGCTGTTACTCTTGGTTGGAATGCCAGTACCTTTATCCATAGTCTTAATAATTAGCTAACATTTTTTTCATGATTCTTTATTCTCCAAGAATCTTTCTTTATAGCCCTAGAC
Source organism: Mustela putorius furo (assembly GCF_011764305.1). Taxonomy (NCBI): domain Eukaryota; kingdom Metazoa; phylum Chordata; class Mammalia; order Carnivora; family Mustelidae; genus Mustela; species Mustela putorius. The sequence continues at coordinate 21,836,182 of NW_025422368.1, read as the reverse complement.
TAGGCATAGTGGCCTTCCTGTGTATTCCCAATATACTGTTCTTAACTGTTATATGCTTGCCATGTTAAATTGAAATAATCTCTTTTATGTTTATTCCTATACAGTAGAATCGTAGCCAGAATCATGTATTTTTCAATCTTTGCGTGACGATGGCCTAACATGTGCTACCTGGCACATGGTAGCTGCCCATTTGAATTTATTGAGTGGAATTCTCAAGTTTCCTTTTTAAGATTTATTTCTTTTAGAGAGTGTGCGCGTGCACTTTGGTGGGAGAGAGAGACTTTATGCTTAGCATGGAAGCCTGACATGGGGCTCCGTTTCATGACCCTGAGATCATGACCTGAGCTCAAATCAAGAGTTGGACTCTTAACTGACTCTTTTTTTTTTTTTTTTTTAAGATTTTATTTATTTTTTTGACAGAGAGAAAGAACACACAAGTAGGCAGAGTGGCAGGCAGAGGGAGAGAGAAGCAGGCTCTTTGCTGAGCAAGGAGTCCGATGCGGGACTCGATCCTAGCACTCTAGGATCATAACCTGAGCCAAAGGCAGGTGTCCCTCTTATCTGACTCTTAACTCTTAACTGACTGAGCCACCCAGGTGCCCCAGTATTCCTTTACCAACCAACTCATATTAAATTTGGTCTTGCTCAAAAAAGATTTCACTCAGTAGTTTTTACTATGTGGATTTAAGGTCTAAGTAATCAGTGTATTTCCCAAAAGCATAAAATGTACTGAATAATAGGTTCAGTCCCAAAAGACAGATGCTATACTAATCAGCTAACCTCAGAAGAATAAATAAAGCATGACTGGCATTAATTTTTATTGAGATTTATGAACTCAATATTTTTTGAGTATCATTGTATAGAGCAATATCTTAATTTAGAAGTTCTGGTAAAATTTAATATTGCAATGCAATTTGAAAAGTTAAACATTTTTAATAGTAGCCATGAACAGATTTAGGTGATGGATTTTTTTAGTTTTCTCCTCCTATTTTCTTACTAGTAGGTGATTTTTAAAGTTTAGAATATTTAAGAATTTAGAATAAAGTAAGTTTTGCTCTTTTAACTTTTTTTAAAAACAAAGGTAGAAGCACATAGTCTTCTAAGATTTCTTATTTGTGACTATGTAGTGCGAGTGTCAAATAATTGGTGGGTATGATGTATTGAATCCTTGTTTCTTCTGGGCATGGATAGCATTTAAATTAAAAAGTGCACTTGGTAATACTTAAAATTTTAAATAAAAGTATTTTTTCAAAATTATTTTCACAGTAATATATACAAATTAGTTTTTCTTAGTTCTAAAATGGCTGGGTTTCAGCAAAATTACTGGGATAATGTTTTTGTCTTTCATGTGTATATGGAAATGACTACTTCCCATATGGAAAAAAGGAATTCAGTGCCCTGTTTTTACTAATTATAACCTATCCCTAATCATTGAAATTGTTTAATTTTTTAAAAAATATTTTATTATTTATTTGACAGAAATCACAAGTAGGCAGAGAGGCACGCAGAGGGAGAAGGGGAAGCAGGCTCCCCGCTGAGCAGAGTCCGATGCAGGGCTTGATCCCAGGACCCTGAGATCATGACCTGAACTGAAGGCAGAGGCTTAACCCACTGAGCCATCCCGGCGCCCCTGAAATTGTTTTTTACTAAGTTACATAAAAAAGAATTCAGCATTGAGAAAGAATGCGATATTAACCTAAAGTATTTGTCAAAATCTTAGTGAAAGAAGGTAGTGTTAACAATTCTGTTTTCATTGTCTCCTAAAACTTTTATCTTGTTTTCACCTCAGAATGTGTCTTCTCTATATCCGTATCATGGTTTTCATTTTATCTGCTTCACTATTTTATTATCATTGACATTTTTCTTTATTATAAAAACAGTTGAAGTGGAATAGACTACATAAGCTTGTGTGTGGGATCAAAGGAAATTTGTGAAGGGTGGGGGAGTTGGACTAGATCCTCTTTTAAGATTCCATTACCATTCTAAGGATTTTTGATTATAATTAGTTGGGTTTGCTGAGCTATAAAATAAGTATTCTTTATTGTATCAGTGGAAGTTTCTCCTTTTTATATATTAAAAGGGCTAGCATGAAGGTTTTTCTATATTAAGTCTTGATTGTATTGCTGATAAACTACATTTTATCACTTTTCCTCTCCCCTTCCGGTAAAGGAGAGGCAGGTATGTGTCAGTAATGAATGTCAGAAAATGGAGAAGATCAGTGAGTGCAGGTTGGGTGTTGTTGTTTTTTTTGTTTTTGTTTTGTTTTTTAAAGATTTTATTTATTCATTTGACAGAGATCACAAGTAGGCAGAAAAGCAGGCAGAGAGAGAGAGGAAGGGAAGCAGGCTCCCTGCTGAGCAGAGAGCCCAATACGGGGCTCAATCCCAGGACCCTGGGATCATGACCTGAACCGAAGGCAGAGGCTTTAACCCACTGAGCCACCCAGGCGCCCCGAGGTTGGGTGTTTTATTGGGGACTTTTTTCACTAGACTTCACACAAAAATTCTGGGTTTTATCCTATAACTATTTATTTACTTATTAAAAGCTTTTATTTTTTTCAAGATCTCTTTTGGGGGTGAGGGGCAGTAGGAGGGAGAGATCTCCTCAGGTAGACTCCCTGCTGAGAGGAGAGCTCAGTGTGGGACTCATTTCCGGGACCCCAAGAGATGATGGCCTGAGCTGAAATCAAGAGTTGGATGCTTACCAACTGAGCCATCCAGGCACCCCTTAGTGAGAGAGAGAGCACATGGGTGTGCAGGGGTGTGCTGGGGAAGGGCAGAGGGAGAGAATCTCAAGCATACTCTGCTCTCAGCATGGAGCTGGTAATGGGGCTTGATCTTGCGAGCCAGAATCAAGAATTGATTGCTTAACCGACTGAGCCACCCAGCACCCCTACAACTGTTTATTTAAACCTAAGCAAGCATGTCATTCCTACTCTGTGTTTCTTTAGAAATATTGATAATGTTCTTATTTTTAGATCTATTGTGAAAATTAGTTAAATGTAACTTGAATAAAAATGCCCTGAATTAATTTTATTATATTGAAATATTAGTTGTAAATTATCTTAGTAGCACAGTAAAGGAGAAATCCTATATAATTGTTAAATTTTTTAATTATGTTCAACATAATGTAACTTAATGAATGTATTTATATGAATATTTAACAGAAGTGGTTGAAATGAGAAAAAAACCAATTTTCATTGTTCTTAAAGTGGTTCAATCTAGACAACCTTATTTACTGGGTATTTGTTCTTAGGACTCCCTCTAGTGTCTGTTTAAAAGCATCATTAGGTTAACAGGCTTAAGAATAATTACTATTCTGTAGAACAGATTTTAAGATACATAGAGGATCATACTTTTTTAAATTTTTTCTTTTCTCCTTTTTTTAAAAATTTTGTTTTTATATTTAATCTACTTTTTAATGGGGTCATGACAGGAATTGACTTTTATAATCTTGTATAATTTCAGCATTGCAGGGTTAAAATCTCCAGTTCTGTTACCACTTTCAGAGTGTCATTTTCCACCTGAAAATTATTAGGTCAAAAATTATTCTGACTTGAAATCACCCAGTACTTATTTATATACCTTGCTTTGATCATGAATAGATGTACCAAAATAACCAAATGGAAATTTCTTTGAAGAAATAGCATTTGCCTTTATATGGCAAACTCCTGGATACATACATAATATATTAAACAGAAACTAAAACAATAAGTAAAAGAGAATGTACTCCAATATTACTCAAATATATTATTTGAAAACTGAAAGGATATTTGAATACTGTTTACTTCCTGGGGATTATTTACATCTAATGGATTTAAGTAAGAATTGAACCCAGAGCTCAAATATTGTTACTGAATATTTATGAAAGTAATATATACTTGCATGGCTTATATCTAATATCTAGAAACTCTGGGATATTTACACATAGAAAAACACAAAAATACATTTGGATTTTGGTGACCAAAGGTGCCAGTATGGACAGATGAGTAGCAAAGTAAGTTCTGGGAAAAAGTTATTTGTTCAGCTTATGTAAGATTGTGTACATTGATTGTCCTTGCCTTTTGTGAGAAATAGTGTTCCTAGTTATGATATTGATGAAATAGTCAGGAAGAAGACATTATAAGAATCCTAAAAGTCTGATACATATTCAGTTGCCTAAGGAGAGATGTAAAGTGTTCTTATTCTTTATCAGTATTAGAGTTTCCAGTAGTCATAGTCCTTTCTGTTTATCTGTACACCTCAAGCCATTATATATACCCACATTTTAATACTTGTTATGTGTTTCAGGGTGTTGATGATGCCTTCTATACATTAGTTCGAGAAATTCGAAAACATAAAGAAAAGATGAGCAAAGATGGTAAAAAGAAGAAAAAGAAGTCAAAGACAAAGTGTATAATTATGTAAATACAATTTGTACTTTTTTCTTAAGGCATACTTAAGTAAAAGTGGTAATTTTTGTACATTACACTAAATTATTAGCATTTGTTTTAGCATTACCTAATTTTCTGCTCCATCCAAACTGTTAGCTTTTATCTTGAATGCTTATTTTAAAATGACAGTGGAAACTTTTTTTTCCTCTAAGTGCCAGTATTCCCTGAGTTTTGGTTTTTGAACTAGCAATGCCTGTGAAAAAGAAACTGAATACCTGAGATTTCTGTCTTGGGGTTTTTGGTGCATGCAGTTGATTACTTCCTATTTTTCTTACCAATTGTGAACTTTGGTGTGAAACAAATTAATGAAGCTTTTGAATCATCCCTATTCTGTGTTTTATCTAGTCATATACATGGATTAATTACTAATTATAACTTCAGTTGAGATTTCATGATGGGTTTTACTGAAACATTGAGGGAACATGAATTTATGGACTTCTTATAGATTCATCTTACAGGTATAATGTCCTATAGTTTCAGTCACCCTTAATGAATGTAAAGTTACACTGTTCACAAAGGTTTTCTCCATCTTTTCACTGCTATTTGTCATAGTCACACTCCCAAAAATACTATATTTTTTCTATAAAAAGGGAAAAAATGGAAAAAAAATACAAGGCAATGGAAAATATTAAAAGGCATTTACTTTCCATATTAGATAAATTCCTCTAATACTCTGAATAGCTTTTCCTATTAAGGCAGACCCAGTATGTAATGAGGATTATAGCAACCATTTGGGGGCTATATTTACATGCTACTAAATTTTTGTATTAATTGAAAAAATTTTAATGTGTATAAAAATTCCCATAGGAATTAAATAGAGTCTCCCTGTGTCAGATTGCTCTTTCTTAGCATAACTTTAAATCTTTTCTTGATCTTCGGTCTTAGAAAATAGTTTTAATTCTGCTAGTGACATTAAAGATTATTTGGGCCAATTAGCTTTGGTAGATGTTAAAGAGACCAAGGTTGCAAGGCCAGGCCTTGTGTGAACCTTTGAGCTTCATTAAGATTTCATGGTATGGACTGCATCCCTGTGGTCCCCAGTGTTGCCATGTGTTGGGTAGTGAAAAGTGAGAGCGAGGAGAGTTTGGATAAGATGCATCCTCACTATGTGGTAGTCCTACGGACATATCAGGAACATCATTTTTATTTAAAAAAAAAAAACCACAATAGAATTTTTTTTAAAGCATTATTTCAAATAAGATTTTGGGGTAGGGGATGGCAAGACTTTAATTTTTTTAAACAGTGATGTGAAAAAGTTTCCAAAGCTTTAGTATGGTTAGTTCTCAACACTGGCTTAAGTAATATTTCATACACACTTTACAAATATGGTCCATATTTAAGAATAACTAATGCTTAAATAATAAATTAATAACAGTGATTCTTTCAGTGCATTTAAAATGCATTTTTAAATATCTGAAGTGAGATGGTGTGTTGAGGTGAAAATATCACTGGACTAGGAAGAAGGTGACTTAGATTCTAGTTACATGTCTTTTACAGCTTCAGTTTTGGGCAAATCACTTGCTATCCATTTCTTCATGTTAAAATAAGTCATCTCAAAGGCTATAGCTAGCATTACAACTATGTGATTTACATTCAGTTTACATAAGGATATATCTGTCAGTGTCAGCACAATCTGTAACTTTTTACCTGTGTTCTAGCGCCAGTCTTAGACAAAGTTGTGCAAGAGGTGAAGTTTATTTTTGAGTTTCTGTTCTCCAGTAGCAGTACTCCTCTCCCATATTAGTGTCATCTTGCCTGCCTACCCTTCTATATGCCCCGTGACTTGATACTTTTTCTTTTAATACTTCTAATTCCCCTAACCTCAAAATTTATTGCTGCTTTAGATATCTCCATGAAGGCTTCCCATCAAGTCACATTAGTCAGGCTCAACATAACCTGACAGTTATGACCTAATAGCTAATTTTCAGGTGGTAGCTATAGCAATTTAATTTTGATCCTTTGAACATCATCTCTTTGCTACCTGGTCCACTAATGACTAAATAGGAAAAGTAGGAATTTTCATACCTGCTATGAAAAGACAGACCTTATCCAGTAGAATTTAATAAATTCATAAATACTGAAGGATTTCCTTAGATAATCTAAAACTAGGACTAGCCCTGGAAACAGTGATACATTCCATTATTTTCGTAAGTAAAATCTTACAATGAAAAATACTTTAAAACTTAATATAAAGCTTACTTTTTACTGGAATTCATATGTCCACCCAATATTTGAGTGCCTATTGGATGCCAGGTACTACACAAGGCACTGGGGATATTACGGTATTTGCAGTGAGGGACATAATCCCTATCCTTAAGTAGTGCTGATATTTTAGAGAGCAGTCTGTAATATCTTAGTGAGGCATTTGGCACATGACCCAGAGATAATATAATGCATATATTTGTTTTGCAAAGAAGTGATATGGTCTCTAAGGTTTCTTCCAGTTCTAAAATAATTGTTTTGCTCTGATTCCAATAAAGCTGTTTAATCAAGCTACTTTATATAAATCACTTTCCTTCATTATTTTAAAGGAGTAAACTTAACTATAATGTTTTTTATTTGGGATAATTATGTGATTTTCTTGGGACAGTTGCAGTACACATTAAATCATGTCAGATGATAACATTAAAATTCCCAAGTGTGTAATATTCTAGTTGGTCTCTTTGTATCATAATTAAAATAGACTTAAATATTGAATTCAAAATAGTTTTATTTATCTGGGTATGAATAAACAGATGCCTGAACTAATTCACAGAAAAGGAAATAACTGTGTAAAAATCAGTCCAATTTCTGAAATGCTATGCTAAACTACATGTTTATGGAACATTATCTAGATAGGGTGTTAAGACTTTATATAGTACTTGCTCTTGTTTCTATACAAGAGAAAGAAATGGCCATACTTCAGGAATTGCAGTGCATAACTGAGGGATTTTTAGGACTCTTCAATTTTTTGATGTAGCTGGGCAGCTTTTTTAGGCAGTGGTAATTATCCTTTATTATGTGAATTTTGAATGGCTTGACAAAAGGTTTGTTTTTGTAGAGATTTTAAAAGGGGAGCGATAATCCTAGAAAGAAATATTATGTAATTATTACGGCCTTAAAGATAAGAACCCTTGGAGTTGAAAAAATTGCTAAAATTACATAGTTTTAGACATTAATTGTTTGTGGAAGAATGTAGCAGAAGTATGTAGTATAATTTGAGTGAATATTCCCAATTAGGAATTCTAGGTTCTATTTTAACTGAGTCACACTGCATAGGAATTTAGAACCTAACTTATAGGTTATCAAAATCTTTGCCACCATTGCACAATTTTGTCCTAATATATATAGAAACTTCGTGAGGCATGTTCAGTTGCAGTTTGCACAAGTTCATCTCATTTGTGTTCAGTGACTTTTTTCTTCTAATCATATTTTTCCAAACAATACACATTGTTTTTTGGTAGGCAATAAAAACTGTCATTTCCATTGTTAAAAAGTAATTTCTTGATAACTGTATTAATGGTTTTTAAAAAAGCCATCAGTTACTTTAAAACTGAATTTATATTTAATAACTTCTGTGTTAGTATTGGGTAGCATGAAATCTGCATTGAAAAATTGAACAGCATACAACTGGTAGCTGTAAATTCCTTCATAAAATGAAAATTATTTCTTCCTAAAGATATATTTACATCAGTTCTTGAAGAATATTCATTAACAAGATTAATAATTCTTTTAGTTTAATAGTTTTAAGTGCCTGTTTGGGATGATGATAGGCAATTTAGATGAATTTAGGAACAAAGTTCCTACTTGCAGAAATGTCCATTACAAAGGGTCCCCCTCCCCATAGTGCTAAATGGGTTATGTAATGTTTTATCCAGAAGTTTCCAATTCCACTGTCTTGTGTTTTCATGTTGAAAATACTTTTGCATTTTTCCTTTGAGTGCCAATTTCTTACTAGTACTATTTCTTAATGTAACATGTTTACCTGGAATGTATTTTAACTATTTTTGTATAGTGTAAACTGAAACATGCACATTTTGTACATTGTGCTTTTTTTTGTGGGTCATATGCAGTGTGATCCAGTTGTTTTCCATCATTTGGTTGCGCTGACCTAGGAATGTTGGTCATATCAAACATTAAATTTAAAAATGACCACTCTTTTAATTAAAATTAACTTTTAAATGTTTATAGGAGTATGTGCTGTGAAGTGATCTGAAATTTGTAATATTTTTGTCATGAACTGTACTGCTCCTAATTATTGTAATGTAATAAAAATAGTTATGGTGACTATGATCGTGTGTACTTCTTGACAGAAATTTGAAACATTTGCCTCAAAGTTGATATGGAATCATATATAAGCCACACTATATTAGTGAATCTTTTGCAGCTTATGTGTTAGATATATTCTTTATTATTTGTGAAAGGTGCTGTGAACATTATTTTATAGGTTTAAGTGTTTGCTTAAAACCATTTTAGATTTAGGTCCATTACTGTGTTAACTTATTTAGAAGTAGATGTAAAACAGATCTGCCTTTATGATGAAAGAACAGATTAACATTATTTATTACTTCTTATCAGTAAGGGTAATTGATACACAGGAGGTGATTTGTTTCAAGACTGAAAGGGAGCCAGCAGCAAAATTAGTAACGGAAGTTTTTTGTTTTTGTTTTATTTTTAACGATTATTTATTTATTTGTGAGAGAGAGAGAGAGGGATCACAAGTAGGCAGAGAGAGGGGGGAAAGCAGGCTCCCCGCTGAGCAGAGAGCCTGACACGGGGCTCAATCCCAGGACCCAGAGATCACGACCTGTGCCGAAGGCAGAGGTTTAACCCACTGACCCACCCAGGCACCCCAATAACGGAAGTTATTAAATAGGTATGTATATAATGCCAGTTACTGGCAGCCTACTTCAAGATCAGAAATAATCTTACTCCATACATATTATTTCTATAACTGCACTTAAATCATTACCATGTGCTATTTGTTTTGCAGTGAACCTTGAATGTGTGCTGTTAATGTGCCAAATATGTTCAAAAATAAGGTGGTACTCCTTCAATAGTTACAGGAAATTAGTGGGCAAGAAATTATTTAGCTTAGTTAAATGGATTAAATGTCATTCTTTTGTCAGTAAAATGGAGAAAGAGGCCTAAGAGTAATAGGTAAAAAAATTTAGTAAGTTGAAATTAAGTACATTCAAAATTGGGTACTCGTTAATTTTTAATTGGTAGTTGGCTATATTGCTGATTTTGTATAAAAATTAACAAAGGGTTGCTGATAAAGCTTTGTGAACCAAAGTTGCTTATTTTAGTTCATTAAGGCAGCTCAGGTATTTTTTACATAATGTGTACATCTTGCCATTTTAAGTTGCAGATACTGTTATATCTGGTGTACATAAAGAGCTGGCACTGAATTCCAGTCAAATTATAGTAATATAGATCAGTTAGTTTTGTTGGTATCTGAATAATAGCGTTGTTTCATCGCTCTGTATTTCCTAAGGAAGTATAAGGCTTCTAGCTCTTTCATTACAAATTCACCCCGTCCAATAAGTTCTTTGATCTTCTCTGGGTCCTTCACATCTTTGTTTTTTAGGAAAACATTCTTCAGACGCCTTTTAAAATAGTCTGCTCCTTTTGGATAGTCTCGTCCAAGATACAGCAGCTTAAAAAAGAAAGGTTAATATATTTCTAAACGATCTGTATCTCAGTAACATATGTATAAAACTGGCAACATAATTACTTACATTTTTATAAAGATTCAGTACTTCTCCTCTCAAAGAATTGGCCATTTTCATTTATTATGGAAAGTAGCCACTTTTATACATAACATACCTAAAGAAAAAGAAAAACCTTTGTAAATAACTGCACTGTAGCCCCCAAAAAGAATCAAAGATTTTACACATTGGGAAAAAATGGTAACTTTTTTTTTCATTCAATAAATACTTATTGAGCACTTGGGTTCCAAGTACTGGGACATAGCTATGAAATGTCAGGTAAAATACCTGCTCTCACAGAACTGACATCTCCTATGGGAGACATAATAAGCAAACAAGAGAATTATGAATTGTGTAAGTCCTATGAAGGAAAAGGTGTAATGAGAGAAAATGAATTGTCAAAGATAGTTATGTAGGTGTACCTTCTTATACAGAGGAGTTAATTAGATTTGAATCCCAGTTGCATAATGTTACACAGGTTACTTAACCTTTATGAGCTTCAGTTTCCTTACTGTTGAAAGGAAAACTGTCCATGTTGCTCTCAAGGCAAGACCAGACTCATTTGGAGGAAACTGTAAAGAGGCCTAGTCATATCTAGACTGGTGCTACCTTAAGAAAGGCTGAAGAGTAGAAGCTGAGTGTGGGAGTCAAGTCAGTTCACAGCTAAAGGTAGATGGGCAATAGGAGTGGTAAAGAGACCAGTGAACAACCCCTAAGCGAGTCCATGTGTGACAAGCAGGCAACATCCAGTGGAGTAAATTATGCTTTATGTGTGATTTGTTAGTGCTATTAGGGAAAGGTGGCTCCTTAAAGGCACCATGACAGTCTAAACATAAAAAAGAATTCCCATTACTTGTTCCGGTTGTGGGGATTAAATCATAAAATTCCTAATACCGTAAGGATTTAGTTCATGATAGGCCCAGAGTAAATGTCTCTGTCTTGTATAAACTTCCTTAAAATTGTTATTCCTGTTTTCCCAATGACCTAAGAAAACTGCTTCTCTTCTCTCAGCTGCTTCTCTCCTGATAGCACATCTGTCAGCGCCATAGGCTTGGACCTCCCAGCTTCTAGAACTGTGTGAGAAATAAATTTTGCTGTTTATAAAAAAAAAAAAAAAAAAAAAAAAAAAAACTTAGACTTTGTCCTTTATTGACAATTATTTTTGAAATTGTTTTGAATTTATTGAAATGTTTTGAAATTATTTTGAAATAATCTCAATCTTGCAGAAAAGTTGCAACATATTTCCTGAACAAGAATTTAAGGAATATACTTAAGAATTTGAGAATTGAGAATAAGTTGCTAACGTGATAAACAATCAGTGTGAATACTTTGCAGTGCCATCCAACAGAAATATAATCCAAGAAACCTATATAATATTACATTTTCTAGTAGCCCATATTAAAAAATAAAAAAAAATTAATATATTTTGTTCATATCCAAAATATTATTTCAATGTGTTATGTTAGCTACATTTCAAGTGCTTATAAGTATCAGTGGCTTAGGTGCCACCATACTGGGGAGCACAGCTTCAGAGTATAGTTTCTGTGAACAATGACATTTTCCTATAAAACAGTACAACCATCAGAATCAGGAAGCTAACACTACTACATTACTACATGAAATCCACAACCCCTTCATGTTTTGGCAATCATCCCAAAGATGCCCTTTATAGCAGAAAGTTCAATCCAAGATTACACGTTGCATTTAGTTTTCATGTCTCTTTAGCCTTCAGTCTAAAACAATTCCTCAAGTTTCCTGGTCTTTCATGAACTCCATACTTGCGAAGATCACAGGCCATTTATTTTGTAGAATTGCTGGAGACTACCACAGATGTTTCAAGTGCTCAGAAATAACAGAGTAGCCTGGGAAGGGAAGCAAGGGACTGGAGAACAGGAAGGGATCAAAAGGCAGGAGGAAATCCTTGGGGATAATGGAGATGTTTATTATTGTGATTGTGATGATAGTTTTATAACTGTAAACACATCTCAAATTTATCAGGTCGATTTGTACTTTAACCTACTGTATGTCAATGATACCTCAGTAAAACTTTTGATAAAAACTGGTGTAAATGTGCTGGCAAAATGTTAAGAGGAGGGCTGGTAGACAGTGAGGTACACATGGAGATAGAGATCTAAACCACAAGGCTGCTAGTTAGTGGTCAGGGTAGGTGGTTCAACCAGCCACCAGTCAAGCTGCATAAAACCGGTATGCCTCTCTGGGGTGGGAACCCTGGTTGTAAACGCTTATTTTAAATTTTTTAAAAATATACTTGAAAGACTCCTGCTTCCAGGATGGTAGCTAAATGAAGTCCTTTTCATTTCTTGCTGAAGTTAATCATTAAGTCTGATTCTCTGACTTCTCTTTCTTAAGGGGGGAAAAATCACATGTGAACAAATATTATTTCCATTCTATTCCTAATTCCCCACTTTACTAGTAGTTTTAAAGCTAATTCACATAGCAAACATACAGTGTAGCAGCACAATTCTTTCTTTTTTGAGCTTTCTTGCAATTTTCTGTTATTCTCCAAATTGCTTTTTCTGCTTTTGTCTGGATTGCTTCTGAGCTTTCTTCCCAAATCTTTTTTTATTTTTTTCCCATTTTTACAAGTGGAGCCGTTTAAAAAAAAAAAAAAAAAAGCTTTTTAGAAGATTTGTATACATGGTTGCAACTTAATAGACTCTGAGCTTCAGTTAGGATGATCAGAGTGTACCCTTTGTTGGGGAACGTCTGCAGTCAGTCATTCCTCCTGGGCTGATCAGACTCGCCAGAGAAGAAACTTCCAGTCTGCTGAGAATTTGCCTATTCAATCTTAAGAAATGGAAGAAAAATAGGGGCCTTACATTCAGCATTACGTACACCAAATTTAATTTCTGTTTTCAGTATGGTTCTCATGTACTTAATATACCTGAGGACACCCCAATGCAGAGAATAGTATTATTTGGTCAGAAATATATCTCCATGCTTCTCTGGAGTGAGAGGTACAGTTCCTCTGGAGGTGTTTTTCAAATAGCTTTTACTTAATCTCTTTGATTTACTTCATTCTTCATTTCCAATTCCACTGACCCTGTTCCAGTGCCTTTTGAGAATTATGCAGTATAAACCGGGCTTCTGGTGTGTTGAGTCACGCTCATTCATCTGGTCTGCAGCTTCTAAAATTTTACTGTTGTCATTTCTCTTCTCACATTTTAAAATTTATTTTTATATCCCTTCACTGACGATCAGTGGAGTTTTGAAAGAGAATGAAATTAGTAGGGTACATTTAATTTATTTTCTATTAACCTAATTTCCATTTTAAAACTTTGTTGTTCTTGTTTGCTGAGAGCCAGTTTCCAGCATGGTTTAATCTTATTGAAGAATGGCTCCTAAGAATCACATGCTTTAAAAATGATTCTAAATCTACGCAGACATACATTCAAATTGCAAATTATAGCCTGTTTAATCTTATGGCAAAGAACACAGTTTTAACTCAAAATTTATAATATGTAAAAGCTTAAATTGTCCTTTTAAGCTATTGCTTGTTTTTATAAACTGTACATAATAAAGGATTTACCCAGCAAAAAATGTAGCTGGTTTGACTAGGGTAAAATTGTCCTGATCTTTGATATGTTAATGTATAGAAATTAAGGCAGTTTGGTTTATGTTGACCTTCAGGCATTTAAGTTCTTTTTTTTTTTTTTTAAAGACTATTTATTTATTTGACAGATAGAGAGGGAACACAAGCAGAGGGAGTGGGAGAGGGAGAAACAGGCTTCCCAATAAACAGGGAGCCCAATGCAGGGCTCCATCCCAGAACCCTGGGATCATGACCTGAGCAGAAGATCGATGCTTAATGACTGGCCACCCGGACACCCCCACGCATTTAAGTTTATTAGCCCTTGGGATAAAAAGGTCTCCTTGGGCTCACCTGCTGAAGTTAAAAGTGCAGCAGGGAAGGCCACATGGGTGGCTCAGTGGGTTAAGCCTCTGCCTTTGGCTCCGGTCATGATCTCAGGGTCCTGGGACAGAGCCTCACATCAGGCTCTGCTCAGCGGGGAGCCTGCTCCCCCTGCCCCCCCCCCCCGGCCTCTCTGCCTACTTGTGATTTCTGTCAAATAAATAAAATCTAAAAAAAAAAAAAAAAAAAAAGTGTAGCAGGGATCTGGGGCTTCTCCTTAACCGTACATGAAGTCATGGAGGTTACTGCTTTTTGTACAGAGCCAAGCTATTAGGGACTGAGAGGAGCCCTCTATCATTCTGAAAATGTGTGTGGTGGGCAAGGGGAAGGAGGTAAAATCCCCACTGACAGCTTTTTTCCCAAAGACTATGGGCTGAGGAGTTTAGACTTAACCAACTCCAGTCCTGGGTTAACTAAGACTTGTCATTTTACTGGTGACCAAAGCTGCTGTTACTCAAGTCTTCCTCATGAAGTTCAGATGGCAATAAAAGCTGAAGGAAAATGGGCAAAGAAAGGCGGTGTAATGTTCCTATTTATTGGCTTCTGGTAGATTTTGACTTCAAACAGCTGATACACATTTCCCCAAACCAGTTAAGCCCCAAAATCTTCACATTAAAAGACTCTTTTACCACCAGCTCCAAAGGATATGTCATCAGAGAGGTAGGTGGCAAAAGACTTTTGCCCCCTGACTGGCATTTGGCTTGATGGAGGCATACCTAGGAGCCAGATTATAGAAGGGAGTTGAAAGGCGCTGGCTCCATGTTCAGAATGCTTGGATACTATGCCTGTCGGAAGGCGAAGAGAGAACAGGAAATCACCCTTACGCCTAGGCAGCTTGCAGGAGAAGTACTAGAGGAGAGCCGAACTCACTGTGTATTTTTACAGCACGGTCTAGTGTGTTCTCACACATCCCTAGCACTTCTCCTTCCTCAGAGGGAGGTGTCCTAGAGCGAGAACTCCAATGTCTTCTCCCCTAGAGGCCTATCGTTTCAAGGTAATGTGGGATTCCCATTAATACCACTGCATGCCCATCAATCCTGGCTGAGCGGACTGAGGTTTTACACCATAAACATTATTAGTGTGAAACACTAAATTAAAAAACTTCCATACCAGATGGGTTCAGAACTCTGTATGAAGTCGACATTAAGATTTTTTTTTTTTCTTGCTACCCAGGATTTGGGGATGCAATGTAATAATTGACAATCTGGATTTCTATCACAAGACTAGCTCCGTAATCCTTACCCACTACTATTTAATGCATTTAGTCAGTACAGCTGGGAGAGAACCTTGTAAAACTAGAATTCAGAGATAAGAAATGGTGCCAATGATTTTAAAGTATTCGATGTTTTGTCAAGCTAAAACGGGAACATTAAATCACAGAATTGAGAAGGTGGAAGGAGCTTAATTGCTTAATTTCTTCTAGTTTTTCTGCTGGTCTTAATTGCCAGCGTTTCTTCACGTGGGGAGGAGACAAATTGTGAAGGTTGCGCTATCCCGCTAGCAGTTAGCCTGTGACCTTGGTCTTAATGAGTCTTACTGGGCCCCAGCGACCTTCAGCTGCAGGAAATCCTTTCTCCAGGAATCGTTTCAAGTCATTTCCAGTCCTTGTTTCGAGCTGCTCTTGGGAAAAACGGCACACACATAACTTGCACAGAAAGTAAACCGAACCGTGTGCAGAGACAAGAATCCAGAGGTCCTTAATTTCAAAATAACTAACCCTCTTGGAACCACCGCTTTCTCTTAAATTGCCCACTGAGCCCCGTCCCCAAGCGGGCCTACGCGGTGGTGGCCCAGGCAGCCCACCCTGGTGCCAGTCACGTCACCCAGTCCCGTAACCCGCGTCTCCCTTCCCTCTGGAAACCCCTCACACGAAGATTCGCCCCAACACGCTCCCAGGGAGGAAGACAGACTGTCAACGTCAGAAGACGTTCCGAAACCCTACGCCACACCCGGTGGTCCCCGCCCAGACCGTACTTCATCACCTCCAGACCCCCGGATCTGGAAGACAGAATAAAACGTCCCAGCGCCTGCACTCACGCACTTTTCGGCATTCCACAGCCGTAAAGCCCTCCGACCGCTTCGACTCCCGGGTCTGTCAACAGCGACGCGGGGCGGGTGTTGGTGCTAGGCAGCCAGTCAGAGGAGGGGGCGGGGCGCCTCACGGAAGAACCCCAGCGCGACTGCGCGGACCCGAATGCGAGGAGGTGCGCTCCTCCCTTAGGCGCAAGTGGGCGGGGCTTGTCGTCCCGACAACCCGGGAGCGTTCGTCCACACACTCTGAGCTCGGATTTGGTGGACCACCGCGGCACGGAGTCTGTGCTGGCTGCAGAATGGTGAGCAGGGCAAGTGGGGGCCCCAGGTGAAGGAGCCAGCAGCGATTCACTCGTGTAAAAATGATGTGTAGGAGCCTGACCTATTTTAGAGGGGAGCGGGTGGATTTCAGAAAGAACCCTTACCGCGGTGGGAAATCGGCCTTCTGGTCCGTGGCCTTGCGGTCCGGGAGCTCAGGGACAGACGGGAGTCACAAACCACTTTCTGTAAACGGGGGATGGCCAGTGCGGTCAAATGGTGTCCTAATCGCGCACTGTTGATAGGTTTAAGAATTGGCCTCAACCTGGTAATTTCCAAGAACGATAGACCTTTCCATTAAATGGCTTTTTTCATTGGCAGGTTGGCGAAATGTGTTTTTGTGCTTCCTCGGTAGTTAATTAAAAGCTGTTGTAATTTATTCTGCTTTGAAAAGTCATTTTATGTGGTCTTTTGTGGAAATATGAATTGTTTTGTGAGCCAAATTACTCAGCTTGCCTCGAATTTTTAAAATATAATAAAGCTGCTTGCTTTGTTTTAATGCACTCTTCAGCCCTTTTGTCTTTTTCCGGAACACAGACCAACCTGCCCCATGAGATGATCTCTGTTCCCATTTTCTTTTTTTTTTTTTTTTAAGATTTTATTTATTTGACAGACAGAGATCACAAGTAGGCAGAGAGGCTAGCAGAGAGAGATGGGGTAAGCAGGCTCCTCGCTGAGCAGAGAGCCCGATGCGATGCGGGGCTCAATCTCAGGACCCTGGGATCATGACCTGAGCTGAAGGCAGAGGCTTAACCCACTGAGCCACCCAGGTGCCCCTCTGCTCCCATTTTCTTAATGTGACTTCCCTCTTTTGTGGTTTAAACCAAAGGAAGTAGAAAATGTATTTAATTATTTAATTCATTAAGGGGAAATACAGAGTGTATTCTTTGTGTCTGACACTAGGCTAGAAGTTGAGGATCTAAGTGAATATTACACCCCCTCCCTGCTATGGGAGACAGGCTAAACTAATAAGAATACAGATTTTTTACTGTAACAGTTGAAATGTCTGCAGTGGAGTAAGACTAAGTTGGAAATGATAAAATTGGGGTGGGAAAGGGCACAGAAAGGGAAAAGCAATGCTTTTCAAACTGTATTTTAAAGTATGACTGAGTTTACCAGAATTGATGGAGAATGTTCATGTCAGGAAGAAAAGGAAGTAAATGGACTTTTAGCCTAAAAACTGCTGATAAATTGAGGGAACAATAAGCCTCTATTTATTTTTCACTGGAACTTAAATTTCATCTTATGCTTCTAGCAATGTTTATCAAAATGTCCCTGAATGTCTACTACATCTGGATTGCTGTTAGGTTGCAAATTCTAGGAACAGACTGGACACCAAACAAATCTACAGTATTAGTTTCCTAGGGCTGCCAAGTAACAAAGTAAACTAAGTGGCTTAAACAGTAGAAACTTACTGTTTCGCCATTCTAGTGGCTGATAAATCCAAGATCAAGAAGGTGTTTTCGAGGGCTCTGCTCCCTCTGCAGGTGCTAGGGAGCGATCTGTTCAGACCTCTTTCCTAGCTTCTGGTAGTTCCTTGGCTTGTGGCAACATTCCCCCCTTCTTTATGTGGTGGTCTTTCTGTGTGCATGTTTGTGTCCAAATTTCTCCTTTTTATAAGGACACCAGTCGTTTTGGAGTAGAGGTCATTCTGTTCCATTATTATCTCATCTTAATTTAACTAATTACATCAGTAACAACTCTAGTTCCAAATAAGGTAAAATTTGGAGGTACTGGGGGATAGAACGGGGATACAGTTCAATGCTTAATATCTACTGAATTGTGGTGGAGGGGGGAAGTGCCACAGGAATATGCATTTTTTTAACAAGCCCTCTGAACTTTGAGAACCACAGTTGACTCTTGAATAATGCTGGTCCACTTTGAACTGTAGGAATCTACTTATAGGCAGGTTTTTTGAATAAATAAAGTACAGGACTGTTAATGTATTCTTTTTATTATTTTTCTTAGTATTTCTTTTCTCAAGCTTATTTTATTTCAAGAATATAGTATATAATACATATACAAAAATATGCATTAACTGTTTATGTTATCAGTAAGTCTTCTAGTCAACAATAGGCTATTAATAGTTAAGTTTTGGGGGGGAGTCATAAGTTATATGTGGATTTTTGCCTGCATGGGAGTCAGGACCCCAACCCCCACATCGTACAAGGGTCAACTGTACCGTATTACATGATGCTCTTTTTATGTTTTGCAGGAGGCGTTAGGATAAGTACTAATCCCAAACCTACTTCACATAAGAAGCACTAGTGAGATAATAATTTGCCTATCTTAAAATATGACTTGAGAACAGGAACAATACTGTTTGCATATTTTTGTTTTATAGCACTTTTTTCAAGATGGGAGTATAATAATAAAAATAGAACCCAACTGTAAAAATTATACGAGAGCGAAGTCTCTACGATTCCTCTTTATATCATCTCCATTGTCCCAGAGCATCCTGTGTGTAAATCGTTAATTAATATTTGCTGAATGAATTAATGAAATATATGTACTTTCAAGAAGATAAAATCTGCTTCATGTCACTTTCAACATTTATATTTAACACAGTAATAATCTTGTACTTTGAACCAGCAATTTTTCCTGGAAAAGTCTTCAGAGGTGGAATGTGTATAATCTTACAGTCACATGATCTCCTACAGAGTCCTTATCAGATATCTAATGGACACATGAGCCTAATCAAGAAATTACAAGTAGTGTTAACTGAAAAACACATGTAATGAGAAAGCTAATGGTAAATACTTATTGCAATATTGTGCTTTCCAAATTAATTTCCAAAGAATAGATCTGCTTTAAGATTCATTGCTTGAACAGAATCTTTTTATCATAGCTTTGCCTGCTTTAAATTAACTGATTCTTTTTTCTATAAAATCAGCAGTCTAATTTTACAGAAAGATTATTTATTTATGAGCTCATTTCCACACTTTCAAACTTGATATCATTGCCTATATTTAGTCAATCACTGTTCCTTGGAACCCTTTAGACCAGTATCTCCCTGACTGCTGCTCTGCCTTGTGGTAGGTCATTTCATTACAGATGGATCACTGAGTGACTGTCATAAGAAAGAGTGTAGGATTTTAAAAATTATAATTTTAAAAAGATGCTTCAGTGGGTGAACTATTTTTTTTCCCTAGACCTGCTTGTAGATTTGTCTAAATTCTTTTTTAAAAGACTTTATTTTGAGATCATTTTAGATTTACATGAAAGTTGAAAAGGTGATGCAGAGAGTTTCCTATGGTTTTTACCCGATACTCTTAATTTTCACATTTTATATAATATTGGTGCTTTTGTTAAAAATATCTGAGTTTTAAAATTTGTCATTCCTCTTGTTTTCCCAACTTTCAGGGTCCCAAAGCAAAAAAGGTAGGTAGAAATTATTTTCTCAAAATAGATAGTTTTATAAGCACTGACATTGTATGACTAGAACTTTTAAATATTTTTCTAGTTAGTTTTATTATAGATTATAATAGAATTTACTAAGCTTACTTTTTAGATATTAATGCTATTTAAATCATGGGTAATCCTTTACAATACAGGACATCCTTCAAATTTGACATAAAAAGATACTTCTGGTTTCAAGTCTTTAATTTTTACTTGTACCTAGATTCAAGGTTTTTTATTAGTTGTTCTCTAGAAAACGTTAGATTAGGAACCCCTTTTCTTTATTCTAGACAAACACAAAAATTTAATTACAAGACCTTAAGAGTGGACCCTAAGGTAATACATCTTTAAATGGATTGCATAGTAATGCATACTTGATGTTCTTTTATACTTTGTAGAAATTTGAATTGAATAAAGGATGTCTAGAATGCCTTCTTTTCTTTTTCACTTAGTAGATTTATACCTTAAAGCAGAGATTATAATCTCTTAACTGGCAAGCCAGGTTTAGTCCCTAACAATATTTTGTTTGACCTGAAAAGTTTTTTCATTAGTTGCCAAATTATTTTCATACAAAAATGTGATTCCCATCTATTCTTAAAAAAGGGGAAACCTACGATAACATTGGGCCTATAGTCCTGTAAGGCAGCAGTTGGCTAGACTGAGTAGCAGCCCCTCCCTTTAGAAATGCATAAACTTTTTTTCTTTTTTTTTTAAAGATTTTATTTATTTATTTGAGAGAGAGACAGTGAGAGAGAACATGAGCGAGGAGAAGGTCAGAGGGAGAAGCAGACTCCCCATGGAGCTGGGAGCCCGATGTGGGACTCGATCCCGGGACTCCAGGATCATGACCTGAGCCGAAGGCAGTTGTCCAACCAACTGAGCCACCCAGGCGCCCCTAAACTCTTTTTTCAAGTTTGCCATGACCAGACTCCCTACTTTATTTACCTTCCTGATCCCAGTAGGGATTTGGGGGTGGGGGGAGGCCTGGGTGGCTCAGTGGGTTAAAGCCTCTGCCTTCGGCTCAGGTCATGATCTCAGGGTCCTGGGATCAAGCCCCGCATCGGGCTCTCTGCTCAACAGGGAGCCTGCTTCCCCCCCCACCACCACCCTCCCTGCCTCTCTGCCTACTTGTGATCTCTGTCAAATAAATAAAATCTTTAAAAAATCAAATAGGGATTTGGGTTTGGAATGCTTGATTTAAGGCATATTTCTTAAGGTCACTTCTCTGTAAAATTTTCTACCATTCTTTCTTCCATAATAAGTTGTGCTGTGTTCTCATAGCAACATTCATTTGTTCATACCTCAGTTATAACCCTTATATCATTTTAGTGTAATAATTTATAA
Source organism: Mustela putorius furo (assembly GCF_011764305.1). Taxonomy (NCBI): domain Eukaryota; kingdom Metazoa; phylum Chordata; class Mammalia; order Carnivora; family Mustelidae; genus Mustela; species Mustela putorius. The sequence continues at coordinate 21,815,034 of NW_025422368.1, read as the reverse complement.
TTGTGAGCTGTCTGAGTCAGGAACATGTCACATTAATTTTTATGTTCATAGCATTTAGCGCAGTGCCTGGCACATAGTAGAAATTCAGTCAATTATTTGTCTAATGAATATGTGAAACCCATTTACCCTGCCAACATTTAAAAACATCTGGGCCCTTGACCATTTAAAGGAAATGCTTGTTTAAATGTGCATGCAATATTTATACAATTAAACATTTCTTTAAGAGATGCTTTTGAGTGCCTTCTGTGTTTGCTTCTCTCAGCCATTTGTACCCACTACCAACCTGAAACTATTTGAAGGGCTGTGGATGTAACTGAACAAATTTTATGAAGGTTCTGGACACATTCTCATGGAAGTATTGTGGAGGATTAGAATTATTTGTATGTGGGTCTGTGATAGTTTATTGGCTTGTATGGATTTTCATTTTTGGTTTTAGATAGTGAAATCTTAGATACATTGTTTTCAATGTGAAAACTCACTGTTTTAAGTGACTTTGGTGCTTAATTGTGTGAGCATGGGTGCTAAATAAATATTCCTGGATTATTTTGTTCAGAGTGTTGTATCCCTGAGAGAATGGTGATAGGAAGCCTATGAAATTTGAGATCAAACATAAGGAATAAATCACTCACTTTTAATTTATTCCATTCTTAAAGATTGTGGCTTGGGGATTGAGTCTGTAAGGGAATATATAGTAGAGTTAGAAAAGCATTGAAACATATATTTTATTCTTTCTGATTTGTCACAGATTTTTTTTTAAAGACTTTATTTATTTATTTGACAGACGGAAATCACAAGTAGGCAGAGAAGCAGGCAGAGAGAGAGAGGAGGAAGCAGGCTCCCCGCTGAGTGGAGAGCCCGATGCGGGACTCGATCCCAGGACCCTGGGATCATGACCTGAGCTGAAGGCAGAGGCTTTTTTTTTTTTTTTAAGATTTCATTTATTTATTTGACAGACAGATCGTAAGTAGGCAGAGAGGCAGGCAGAGAGAGAGGAGGAAGCAGGCTCCCCGCTGAGCAGAGAGCCCGATGCGGGGCTCGATCCCAGGACCCTGGGATCATGACCCGAGCCGAAGGCAGCGGCTTAACCACTGAGCCACCCAGGCGCCCCTGTCACAGATATTTTTTAAGGGAAAAGTAATAAATGCACATGGTACAAAATTAAAATAGCATAAAAATGGAAAATTTCCTATTACTCAAGACTGGGAGAACTACTGCATATCTTTTCATAAATTGTTTAGGCTTTAAAAAGTACACATACATCCCTTTCCTCCCCACAGATGGGAGCATTCTGCACCTTCCCTTTATCATTTTAATGATATTATATTTCATTAATTCTAGGATACTCAGCTTTTTATACTTTAACATTACTAAAATTGAGATGTGTCTTATAGTCAATATCATCTTAACAATAATCGTCATCCTGGATTGACATCCACTTCTTCCAGAGAGGATGTTTGCTTCTGTCAGTCACACAGGTTTACTCATATGTGATGCTACTGTAAAGTGTCTGCTTGAGAGTTTTTGGATCAGTCTAATGGTATCAGTCAAACTGCAAATCCACATGAGCTGACTTGTGGATTAAATTTTCAAGACTTTTTTTCTTCTTTCTATTCCTTTTTAGGATTAAGATCTACAGGTTTTCTTGCTGTGTTTTTCTGTTATGGGTTCACTTCTCATTAGTTATGTATCCAGCTTTATGCAGGCATCTCCTTTGAGACTCCCATCTTGGGCATTCCCTTTCTTGGTAGTAATAATTTAAAGGTACTTCTTACATCTGATGGCATCATAGATTGAATAGAAGAAGTATGTTTTGGATCTTTTAGTTTCAGCATGATGAGATCGTGTCACTTCTTTTTACAGCTGCATCATGTTTCATTGAAAGTATGTATTACGATTTTTTATGTTGTCCCTCTTTTTTGCTACCACAAACAAGGTAAGAATGAAGATCATTGTATATAAATCCTTGCAGATTAAGGGACGAATACTTATTTCATTGATTTAGCAGTGTTCTAGATATTAAGAGAACAGTAGCAAGACACAGTCTTGATCTCCTGAAACTTACATTATTTCTTTATGTATACATATTTCTTTGTCTTACATTATTTCTTCATTTTTATATTCATTTATATTCATTTAATTTATACAAATTTCTTTATCTTACATTATTTCTTCTTCTGAAACTTACATTATTTCTTTATCCACTTTATTGAGATATAATTGACATATAACATTGTATAAGTTTAAGGTATACAGTGTAACAATTTGACATACTTATATATTATGAAGTGATTACCAAACAAAATGTTAATTACACATCTATCATCTCACATAATTACCTTTATGTGTATGTGTGGTAAAAACATTGATGATGAACTTAGTAATTCTTAAGTATACAATACAGTATTGTTAACTGTAGTCAGCATTCGGTACAGTAGATCTTCAGGACTTACTCATCTTGTAAATGGAAGTTTATACTCTTTAACAAATATTTGCCCATTTCCCCCAAGCCCTAGCCACAATCACCAGTTTATTCTGTTTCTGTGAGTTTATCTTTTTTATAGTGTTTGTCTCTGGTTTATTTCACTTAGCATAATGCCCTTAAGGTTCATCTGTGTTGTCACAAATAGCAAGATTTTCTTCTTTTTTATGGCTGAATAATATTCCATTAATATATATTTATCCATTCATCTATGGATGGACACTTCATTTGTTTCCATGTTTTAACAGTGCACATGGGGGTGCAAATATCTTTTCAGGATCGTGGTTTCATTTTATAAAGCTTATATTCTATCTGGGGAGGTCAGGTGAGGTATATAATTTCAGATAGCTTTCAAAATACAGAGAACCAAGGAAGGGGTCAGTGAGAAATATGGGGTTAGAAATGGGTGGTGATGCTATGTCATATGGGGTGATTAAAGAAGTAAAGTTTGAGAAGAGACTTAGATGATGATTTTCTAAAAACACAAAGATTTTCTAAGGATGCCAGGACACAGATAGTTTTTTTTTCAGTTTTGTGGAAATAAATTTCTAGATCATCTACTTCCATATTTCCCCTTTCCTGGGAAAAATCTGTCATGAAGTCCTCCCTTTTCACAATTACTCTCTTGCTTTCCAAAACCAAAGTGGATTTAAATCTTAGTGTTTCATTGCTGCAGGGCCTAGACTATGAAACTAAGGGACAATTCAAATACTATTGTTGGCAAAGCTCTCTCTTATCAAGGTACCAAGGGACTTTTTGTCTTTTGCTCTTTGTAGTGAGATGTGGCATTACAGGTAGTAAGATAATCTGAATTTCTTACATATTGTAGTCTGAAGTTGTGGAACTAGTAATAATTTTTAGTGATGGCACCTCTGAGATTATTGTGCAATGATGTTGCAAAAAACCCTCTCACAGTGTAATTTATTGATAAAACTTTGACTCCAAAAAAATACTAATTTTTTAATGAAGAAAGATTAAGGGTATCACCAAAAATGTAAATAAGCTTAATGTTTTCACTAAAGATGCCTGTGAAACTTTATATAGCTTCTTAGTACTCATTGCAAAACCTAGGAAAATTGTACAAGACTACAGAAAAGGTACACTGTTAGATCTGTCACTGTTGGGACATCTGGGTGACTCAGTTAGGCATCTCCCTTCAGCTCAGGTCATGATCCTGGGGTCTTGGGATCGAGTTCTGCATTGGCTCCTTGTTTAGCAGGGAGCCTGCTTCTCCCTCCTCCGTCTGCCACTCCCCCTGCTTGTGCTCTTGTGCATGTGCTCACTCTCTCTCTCTGTTGTCACAGAGAGAATAAATAATTTTTTAAAAAATTTCTATAACTGCATTTACAGCAGTATTCTTTTTCAGAAATCCCTGTGCTTAATAGAATACATGGAATAGCAGAAGACATTAATTAGATTGTAGGGGAAAATTACCTTATATGTTGATGAATACATAGATAATTCCAGTTGTTCCCAGCTAATAACTATCACTATCCTTCCAATAAAGAAAATGGGATTATTAATGAAATTTTGATATTTGAATTCCTTTAGTAATAACTGTGAAGAGATTTTACAGAACTTAGAATACTTTTCTTTTAATTGACTTTGTTTGAATAGATTAAGAATGGTGCCCAAGTACCTCCCAACATAGAACTATAAAGAATGGGCAAAGGGGAGAGGGACCTTATTGTTCATATCTGTACTCTAAATCCTGTTGTAATTTAAGCATATTATACATGCTGTCCCCAAATTACAATGGTTCTACTTGTGATTTTTCAAGTTAATGATATGATACATATTCAGTAGAAACCATTCTTTGAATTTGGATTTTTTTTTTTAAGATTTTATTTATTTAACAACAGAGATCACAGGTAGGCAGAGAGGCAGGCAGAGAGAGAGGAGGAAGCAGGCTCCCTGCGGAGCAGAGAGCCCGATGTGGGGCTCGATCCCAGGACTCTGGGACTATGACCTGAGCTGAAAGCAGAGGCTTTAACCCACTGAGCCACCCTGGCACCCCTGAATTTGGAATTTTGGTCTTTTCCTGCACAGGTAATATGTGGTACAATACTCTTTCATGATACTGGGTAGCAGCAGTGAGCCACAGCTCCCAGCCAGCCCTCTCATCACAAGCTTAAGCCGCCAAAACACTTAGAACCCTTCTGCACCCATACAACCATTCTGTTTTCACTTTCAGACAATATTCAGTGCATGACTTAAGATAGTCAATACTTTATTATAAAATAAGCTTTGTGTTAGATGACTTTGTCCAATTGTAGGCCAACGTAAGTATTCTAAGCACTTTTAAGGTAGGGTAGGCTAAACTATGATGTTTGGCAGGCTAGTGTATTAAATGCATTTTTGCCTTACCATAGTTTCAACTTAAAATCGGTTGACTGAGATGTAACCCCATTACAAGGAAGATCTGTATTCACAGACAAGCTTCGGTTGCCTAAAATTTGCGTCTTGATTTCTATGGAACGTTAAATGTTTACTCTAAATTATAAATGGTGTAAAGATCAGAACATTAAAATTGCATCTTTTTAAAACAATGTGAGGAAATAGAATCAATTCATACCTGGCTCATTGTAAAATGTAAGGTAGCTCATCATGAGGATGTCTGTTAACACATTTGAAATGAAGTCAGGGGCACCTGGGTGGCTCAGATGTTAAGCTTCTGTCTTCAGTTCAGGTCATGATACCAGAGAACTGGGATTGAGCCCCACCTGGGGGCCCTTTTCAGAGGGAAGCCTGCTTCTCCCTTTGCCCCTCCCCCTGCTTGTATTCCCTCTCATTCTCTCATTCTCTCTTTCTCTCTCTGTCAAAAAAATAAATAAAATCTTTAAAAAAAAAAATGAAAGACTGTCTGACCATCTTAAGATTCCTTGACAGGATAAGTTTTAATGGAGTAACAAATGAAATGAAAGCCCGATTAGAGTGGGCCATGCAGAAATTGAGAAAGTAGAAGCAGTAGGTAAGTCTTTTAGGAGATCTGATATAAAGGGTAACAGAATTAGAGCAAAAGATGGAAAGGGATGTGAAATCTAGGGAGGGCGATATTTATGAATTACTAGAGGTATTGATTACAGGAGCCGGATCTTATTAAATAGGCGATAAAAGTTAGGATCCAGTATAAAGGTAGCAGGTTCAGCCTTAAATAGCAGAAAGTACATACAGATCATACAGCATAAAGGGAGGGAAGGCAGACAAAGATATGTAGATAGGTTCAAAGATTTGGATGTGTAACTGACATTATTCTCAGAGTTTCCAATGGTATGAAAAATAAAGTCAACAGCTAAGAGTAGGAAAGAGGAGAGGATTTTGGAGGTTTGAAAAATGAGGAGCATGAAACACTGGTAGGAATACTGGATGACACAAAATCTATTTAAACTTTGTGCTCATAAATTTGAGTTCATGTGTATTTTTCTCTGGCAGGGTTCAGCTGCTCATATTGCTAGTGCAGAATAAATGGAGAGCTGAGTTGAACTAGAACTGGGAATTTGCCAGCTGAGCTTCTTAGAGGGACAGGAAAATGCGGAAGTGGAAATATATAAGTTAGTGATTATGGTGATAAGCTATGAAACCTAACCTGGGTAAAGAAGTGGAGCAATGAGTGGCTTAATGATCAATGAAGAAATGGTAGGGCTAATGGATTAGAGATTCCAATGGAGCATTTTGCACTAGGTAAGCCAAAAAGAGAAGATGGTCATCAGAAGTCTGTATATTCCAAGGATTAACCACTCTACTGATTGCTAAATTGAGATAGTGTTCTTTTCTTTCTATACTTTCCCATAGGGAAAATGGAGAGGAGGTGGTTATCACCAAGATAGTTCTCATATTTGTATTCCATAGCTCTGATTTCTTTGCTAAACCTCAGTTCTCCAGGTTCCGTGCCCACAATCATTGCCTGGATGCTCTTCTCGCACTTCACATTAATTAGATTTAAACTCCTTTCAGCGGTCTTTCATCCAAATTTACTTGTTCTGGACTACAGTTTTTCTTTTTGACTATTCCCTAACTCATTCTTCTCCTTGCCTCAAATTTTAATCATCAAATTAAGTTAACTTATATAATATGTATTGTATCCATTCTCCTGTGTTTGTTACATTGTTATGATTTTATTTATTTATTTGACAGACAGATCAAAAGTAGGGAGAGAGGCAGGCAGAGAGAGGAGGAAGCAGGCTCCCTGCTGAGCAGAGAGCCCAATGCGGGGCTTGATCCCAGGACCCTTGGATCATGATCTGAGCCAAAGGCAGAGGCTTTAACCCACTGAGCCACCCCAGAGTCTCTAGTAACTTCTCTTAATAGTCACCCAAATAGTATCCTCTTCATAATCATTTTCTTCCTAATACAAAGTTAGTTTTCAAAATTATATTGTTAATAGCTGCAGCTCTTCTCAAAAACTTTTAGGGAGCTTGCACTTTTTTAGAATAATGTCCAACTTCTATAGCATAGGCTCAAGCCTTTTTTTCCATTTTCATTTCTATTACCTTTTCTTGGAATCTCCCCAGGGCCCATGAACTTGTTGGCCTTTCCAGGGCCATCCCATCTTCATATCTTATTGCTTACATTTCCCTCTTGAGATAACTTCCCCTCATATCTGAATGTTAAAATCTCTTGGGCACAGACTTAAATCCTACCTGCTCTATGATGTATTTTTAATCATTATAGACATGTAATAATAATATAACTATTTTATATATATTTCATATCTATTTATATTATTATTATATCTATTTACATCTATTTTACATATATATTTTATTTTAATCCTTAAAAAATAAAATGAGGTCTTTTTTAAAAGATTTTATTTATTTATTTGAGAAACAGAGAATATGTGTGAGTGAAGGGAGGAAGAGAGAGAGAGAATTTGAAGCAGACCCTGAGCTGAGGACAGAACCCAATGCAGGGCTCAACTCACAGCCCTGGGATCATGACCTGAGCTGAAATCAAGAGTCAGACATTCAACCGACTGAGCCACCCAGGCACCCCAAAATGAGGTCTTATGTAGCACCATTTTAAAGATGTGGAAACTAGGAATGAGAAAATTATGTAAATTGCATATTAATTGCATAGCATTAATTGTATAGTAACTAAATTGGCACTGTCACTCTTGCGTTTAATAAATTTTATGCTTATTTTTCTTACTTGCTTCCATACTTTGTCCTCAGTGCATTGGGTCAAGGCTTTGTACATAATAAAGTCTTACTTGAATGAATGAAAGGCTGGATTCATGGAAGCAAAAGTGTTTTTCATAATTACTATATGAGGGATATGTGTTTAAAAGTAATTTGGATACATGTTAATAGCCTTTTCTTATGTTGTGACATTTAAGTCTGGCAAGAAGAAGAGGAAAATCACCAAAGCTGAACGATTAAAGCAGCTACAAGAGGAGGAGGAAAGACGGCAAAAAGAGGAAGGTACAAAATACACAGTGTTACTATTTTCATATGCAGGGAATATAACAGTAGGTTGATATTTCTACATTCCAGTCAATATCTTTTAAAAGAATTTTCAAAATTCTTCAATTTTTCAAATCTCATCTTTTTTTTTTTTTTTAAAGATTTTATTTATTCATTTGAGACAGAGAGAGAGAGCATGAGAGGGGAGAAGGTCAGAGGGAGAAGCAGACTCCCCATGGAGCTGGGAGCCCAATGCAGGACTTGATCCTGGGACTCCAGGACCATGACCTGAGTTGAAGGCAGTCACTTAACCAACTGAGCCACCGGCGCCCAAATCTCATCTGTTTTGTAATAAATTTCTGCTGTTTAAAGGGTACCCAGAAAGTTCTGTTAGTATATACCAGTCACTTTCAGATATATCTTGAAGGGGAGTTGCCAGATAAAATACAAAACGCCCAGTTAAATATCAATTTCAGATAAACAGTGGATAATTTGGGATAATTTGTCTCATGAGATATGGAACATACTTTAAAAAAAAAAAAGGCAATTCCGTTATCTGAAATTCAAGTTCAAGTAAGCATGCTCTATTTTTATTTGCTAACTCTGGCAAACCAATCTTGGAAGTCTTTGTATTTACTGATGAAATCAGAGGCATTGGTGCTAATTGTACAGTAAGAATTCTGATACATTCATTAAATATGGGAAGTAGACACTAACAAGAAATGTACAGAGCAGCCCAAGTTTTTATAGTTTAATAATGTTTGTTTGCCCAATTTTACAAATTTTCATTTGTAAAAAAGAAAGTCAGTTAAAAGTTCATAAAAATATCAGTTATTTAAAAAATACCAAAAAGTGATTTTAAAAATCTGAATATTTCAAGTGGTTGTAGCTTTTAGCATTGAGAACATGTGTGGATTCAAATTCAGGTTTTAAAATTCTGTCCTCAGGTTCCATGTTGATTTTTTGTGTGTAATCATAATAAATCCTTCTTAGGTGGCTCTTGATAAGAGTACATTATCAGAATCTAAATCTTGGGGAATGTTTTTAAAAATTGGATTAAACTCATATTCTTCAACATATATTTCATATATTTTTAAAGGTTTTATTTATTTATTTGACAGAACACAAGTAGGTAGAGAGGCAGGCAGAGGGAGAGGGAGAAACAGGCTCTCCACTGAGCAGAGAGCCCAATGTGGGTCTCGATTCCAGGACCCCTGGATCATGACCTGAGCTGAAGGCAGCCTCTCAACCAACCAAGCCACCCAGGCACCCCTCATATATTTTTTAATAAAGATTACGGTAGAAGAGAAGATTAGGGTAGTTTCTTCTGATGATGTAGATGTCACAGACTTATGGAAATCTGAAGGTTTTACCTCTCCTTAATTACCCATGATCAATCTGTCACTTTTTCTTGATTAAAATTATTATTGGATATCTGTAAACTTTGGGGGGAAAGAGGAATATCATTATAGTTGTATTTTCTTGGCCAGGAAGTTTGAGTCATGTTGTTTTTTGAAAAAAAATCTAGCATTCATTTTATTTCTACCACATGATGTGGTTGTGACTTCTATAAAATATTCCACCACCCTTACATGTTGAAAATATTTTAAAATAGATTGATTTAGGGGCGCCTGGGTGGCTCAGTGGGTTAAAGCCTCTGCCTTCAGCTCAGGTCATGATCTCAGGGTTCTGGGATTGAGCCCTGCGTCGGGCTCTCTGCTCCATGGGGAGCCTGCTTCCTCCTCTCTTTCTCTACCTGCCTCTCTGCCTACTTGTGATCTCTCTCTGTGTGTCAAATAAGTAAAATCTTTAAAAAAAAAAAAAAAAAGGTTGTTTTAATCACTGAGAAAAGATTTTGTTTTGTTTTGTTTTTGGTTCTTTAGAGGAAGCCCGTGTGAAATATGAAAAAGAAGAAATGGAAAGGCTTGAAATACAACGGATTGAGAAAGAAAAATGGCATCAACTTGAAGCAAAAGTATATAAACATTAGTAATGTTATTTTTTTAAAGATTTGATTTATTTGTCAGAGAGAGAGAGAGAGAGTGCATGAGCAGGGGGAGTGGCAGACAGAGGGAGAAGCAGGTTCTCCGCTGAGCAAGGAGATGGATTCGGGGCTCAATCCCAAGACCCTGGGATCATGACCTGAGCCGTGGGCAGATGGTTAAGCAACTGAACCACCCAGGCATCCCTAATAATGTTATGAATGAAGACGAACTATGTGGCTATCAGATGTGTTTGGCCATGTAAAGTCACTCTCCCCCATACCTACCACTAATGGTAGTGGTATAGGTTTTAGGCCTATATAAACTCGTTTAACTCATTAAATTTTACCAGAAAGTTAGTGAAATTATTACCCACATTTCACAGATAAGGAAATTGAGGAATAAGGAAAGCAAACAGTGGAGCCAGGACTTAGACATAAATAGCCTTGCTTCAGAGCCCTTGCTTGTAAGCCTTAAGTTATTTTTCTCAGTCTGTTTTATAGATGATTAAACAGAGACACCCCCTCCCCCACCCCCCAAACTCAAATTCTACCTCTCCTGTTTTAGTTTTACTTATCTTTTTCACCAGAATTTTTCAGATCAATAATTTCTCTGAGGAGAAACCTTATAAGTTAAAAATTGAAGACCCCAAAGGAGATTTATGTGGGTTTTGTCTATCAATATTTACCATATTAGAAATTTAAACTGAGAAATTGTAAGACACATTATATTAACAGATTATTGTTAGAAATAAACATTAGTAAAAGTAAGTAAATATATTAACATTTTAAAAAAGAAAACACCTATAATTATATATATATTATTATTGAATTATAATTGATATATAAAATTATATTAGTTTAGGTATACAACATAGTGACCCAGTATTTGTATATATTGTGAAAAGATTATTACAATACTCTAACATCCATCACCACACATTATATATATTTTTTAAATTAGGGAAATAAGTGACATTGTTTATGTTTTTAATATCTCTTCGATGTTGGACTTAACAAAAGACAGCTGGATTCTCATACCGACTTCAGTATTCTGTTTCAGTGTGTTGTTTTGAAGAAACATCTGGCCTCACACAAATTCATAGTTGGAAAAAGGAGGAATATTAAAGCTTTTCAGTTAATTGTGAATATTCTTTTTGATACTATGCCAAAACTCAGTGTCATAGTTTCTCAGTATGGAATCTGAAATCATATTAATGAACTTTTCATGCTCTGTTACACTAAAACACTGATTTATCCTACCCTTTAAATAGATCTTATAACCATGTATGATTTTGCAATATCATGATTGATTGCTTAGAAGAATTTCATTTACTGAATTATTTCCTTCCAAATATTGACACATTTTTATTATTCATTATAAAAAATTGCATGCACTAGTGTCATCTCCAGTCAAATCAGAAAGGTTTTTAGGGAGAAAATGTCAAACAGTGGTAGGTGCAAGTTTTCTTAAAATTCGAATTCTTTTCCTTAAAGATTCATTTATTTGAGAGAGAGAGCAGGGAGGAAGGGCCGAGGGGGAGGGAAAGAGAATCTCAAGCAGACTCCCCACTGAGCACAGAGCCCCACGATGTAGGACCTGATCCCATGACCCGAGATCATGACCTGAGCCGAAACCAAGAGTCGGACACTCACCTGACTGAGCCCCCCTTTAAATTTTGAATTTTTATTTTATTTTATTTTACTTTTTTATTTTATATTTTATTTTTAAATTTATTTTATTTTTATTTGAAAACTTGAATTTTGTCACTGGTAACAAATACTTATAGTTGTTTCCTGGAATTAACACGCTCAATTCATTCATTTTTGAGTGTCTGCCAAAATACTCTAATAATTGCACAAGTATTTATTTCTCAAAACAGTCTTGTTGTTTGATATGTAGCAGAATTGCTCTATGCATACTTCCCATTTTATCACATAGAATAATCAAAAGACATATACTGATGAGTTCAAATTTAATAAAATTAATAATTTTCACTTTATCACATCATTCTTATGTGAGTGTTTCCCACCCCACTCCCTCAAAGAATGTGACCCCTAGTACAGCTTTTGACTTGATTTGTGCTGAGGTACCAGCAATTTTATACCATTTTGTGCCATTAGTGCAAATGTATACACTACAGAAAAGGCGGTTACTGTTTTAGTATTATTACGAGGGCAGATTTGACTTTACAGATCCCCAGAGTCTTAGGGACCCACCAGAGTCTGCAGATCATTCACAAACCACTGTTTCAGATGAAACCTTTTGGAAATGACAGTTACACTCAAACTAACTTTAGTGTTCATTTTGAAACTAAATATTTTGTCAGTAAAGTTTAGATGCTATTTATGAAACATAAAGCTAAAATTTAAGAGCAGATCAATGTATTTATCCCCATGTAATAGGATCTAGAAAGGAGACATGAAGAACTTGAAGAACTTTGTTTATTAGAAGGGTGTTTTCCTGAAGCAGAAAAATTGAAACGAGATACAAGATTGCTTTCTCAGGTAAGACCTATTTATGTGTGTGAACTAATACTTTTGTACCACAAGAGGGAGTTATAGTCTGATATCCTTTTTAATGTTCCCCAGACTTAAGAGTTTGTCTGTAATACATCTCTAATCTGACAAATCTCTCATATCGCATGTGGCAAAGTAAATTCACATAGCTTTGTAGAAAACTATTTGTCAATAGTAAGATCCTTGAAATTTTTAGATCTTTTGACTCTGGTTTAATTTAGGGGAATCTACACGAGAAAATTATTCCAAATTTAAATAGAAAATTTTGAGTTTAAAGGAATCTAGTGTTGCTCAAAAGAGCATAACTTTGGAAACAGCAAAAATTATTATCCAGAAAAAAAGGAACAATTAATAATATGGCAAAAGATAATGGTGGCATAAATTTAAGCAAAAAATTGTTAAGGATAATATGATTACAAATGCAGAATTTGCATGTACTACAGAGTAAATGGAAGAACTCATACTAAAATGCAAGTCATTATTAACAACTAGTAACAGTCTGAAAAGTAGAAACTAGCCCGAGTTGGCTTTTATAAGTATAGAAGTTATATGATTAGAGAGGAAGGCAAAACAAAATCAACTCATAAATACTGTTTTTAAAATGTGACAAATAGTAGAATTGCTATTTATTTGAATTATGGAAACTTTTAAATCATTTTGATGAAAAGAATTTTGTTATTTTAGAGATATTTCAAATAAGCAATTGAAGTCATGTTTTTTGCCTAAATTGGAAAAACTAGATTATGAGAACTGATACTTTGAAAAAAGTTATTTAATCTTTGAATTTTCATCAGTGTGAACCTTTAGACATTTTTATTTCACAGTGGAAACACTACATTCAATGTGATGGGAGTCCTGATCCTTCAATATCCCCAGAAATTAATACTTTCATTAGCTTGTGGAAAGAGGAAACAAATGAGACACTTGAGGAAGTGATTGCAAAAAGCAAACTAGTGCTAAAGGTAGGTACTGAAATATTCTATAATTTTGAATTATTTAAATTATAAATTGTCTGATATTGACTCCAAAATAGGAATAAATTGAATAACCATAGTACTTGCCAATTAATAACACTACTGCTTACTTGGTTATGGAGAAAATTATTTGCTTATCTTTTCATTTTTTTAAATTTCTAAAATTCCTATTTTTACTTTTATTTTTGCCACCTTAGATAAGATCATCATGACATAAATGTGAAACATGTGTGTCTAATCCAAGCAGGAAAAAAAAAATAAACAGGTTGCATCCATTTATGTAGATAACTTGGGGAAAAAGTATATGATTTTATCCTGAGTTGAAATTTTCCACTAATCTATGTTTACTAGAGATGTTTTTCAATGTTAACTATGTGCCAGGCACTTACTCTTGAAGGCATGAAAGTATAAAGACGAGTAAGAATATTGTACTTTCTACTTTGGCAAATAGGATGGACAGGCTACCTGGAGGAACTTCCACTTTATTATGCACTTAAAAATGCTAAAAAAATTTTTTTTAATGATATTTAAATTCATTGCCTACAGGTGCCTGGGTGGGTTAGTCGGTTAAGTGTCTGACTTGGTTTTAGCTGAGGTCATGATCTTAGGGATTCTAAGATTGAGTCCCACGTCCTCTGCTCTGGGCCCAGCAGGGAGTCTACTTGAAGATTCTCTCCCTCTGTCCCTTTCCCCACTCTAGTGCTCTCTTTTGCGTGCTGTCTCCCTCTCTCTCAAATAAATAAATAAATAAGCATTTTTTTAAGATTTTATTTATTCATTTGAGAGAGAGAGAGAGTGAGAGAACACAGGCAGGGGGAGAAGCAGAGGAAGAGGGAGAAGCAGACTCCCCGCTGAGCTGGGAACCTGACCTGGGGCTTGATCCCAGGACCTGAAGATCGTGACCTGAGCCGAAAGCAAATGCTTAACCATCTGAGCCACCCAGGTACCCCAATAAATAAATATTTAAAAAAACTCATTGCCAAGTTCAAAACAAAATAACAGAAAATCTTGGAGGCCATAAAACAATTCAGAGAAGTAGGAAAGTCTCAAAATCAGTGGCTTCACAGAGAAGCCACTTCTCCAGAGGCTTTCCTCTCTGTTAAGTTTTGGGTTAGCCTTGTTTTAAAGCACGTCAGGAAGCAATTCCTAGAGTATGTGAAAGCTGGCAAGTTGAATCAAAGATGCCTTATATGACTGGGAGCCTCCAAAAATTATTGTGGATAAAAGAGAAAATACCTATTTGCAAAAGGAAATGATAGGAACTTGTTTGGCTCATCTTTAGCTTAGAGAAGGGGAATAAGAAAATGATTCTTAATCACAAATGAATCACAAGTCGATTGGGAGAATTTACCAGAATATAACAGAGAGATAAAGAGATGGAAAATATGAATGAGCAATTAACAGACATGTATGATAGAGGAAAAGAGGCTAAAATACATTGAAAATGAGTGTCAGAAGGAGATGCAGAAGAATGAGGGAATGACAATATTTCAAAGAGAAAACGGCTGACATTTTTCCAGAGTTGAGAAAAGATACAAACCCTCAGATTCAAGAAACCAATGAATCCCAAGTTAGGATGAATAGAAAAATCCACACTAGACACACCTACAGAATAGTTGAAACTGGAAGGAATTCACTGCTCTTGGTCCTTTTATCCTCTAATGCTTTTGTTACAGTTCCTCACCATCTTTTGTGTTTTTTTTTTGTCAGTGTGGTTTCCTTCTTGTACATGTTATTATAGGATGGAGTAACTCCAGGGCGCCTGGGTGGCTCAGTGGGTTAAGCCTCTGCCTTCGGCTCGGGTCTTGATCTCAGGGTCCTGGGATCAAGTCCCATATCGGGGGTCTCTGCTCAGCGAGGAGCCTGCTTCCCCCCTTCTCTCTCTCTGCCTGCCTTTCTGCCTACTTGTGATCTCTCTCTGTCAAATAAATAAAATCTTAAAAAAAAAAAAAAAAGATGGAGTAACTCCAGATTCTGTTAAGTTTGTAACACGCTTGCCTGATTTGATCTAGACACACTTATGAGACCCATTTTACATAGAAAGAGAGATTGTGACATGCTTAGAGTCTCCTATGAGATTTCAGATGAGTCTTACTCTATCGATGGAGCCTTCCGTACACAGTGAGGTCTTCTTGCCATTGCACACCCTCTCTGCCACGTTGCCGTGGCATGATGCTGGTCTAAGAACCTGGTACTCTGTAAGAGCCAGAAGAGAGTGGGAAGTAGCGGAAGTAGAGTTCATCAGCGATGAGCTGGAAGGGAAATCTTCCTAATGTGAGAGTGGGTGACAGAAGTGGAAATAACAAAGAGTAGGGAAAATGAGAAAAAGATAAGTAACAAAAGAAGAGATAGAAGGGGATGCCTGTGTGGCTGTCGGGTAAGTGTCTGCCTTCAGCTCAGGTCATGATCCCAGGGTTCTGGGATCGAGTCCTGCAATGGGCTTCTTGTGCAGTGAGGAGCCTGCTTCTCCCTCTGCCAGCTGCTTCCCTTGCTGCACACTCTCTGTCTCTCTCCCTCTCTCTGATAAATAAATAAATTCTTTAAAAAAAAAACCAAAACACTTAAAAAAAGCAGGAGACAGAAGAGCATGATCCTAGCACTAGGAAACTAAAGTAGGCAGCACATGAGGAACAGAAAAGAATTAGATAGCATTGATGCCACGGTAAACATCAAGTTCTAAATGATCAAATGTATTTATTTGGCACAGTCTTTTTTTTTTTTTTTAAGATTTTTATTTATTTATTTGACAGAGAGATCACAAGTAGATGGAGAGGCAGGCAGAGAGAGAGAGAGAGAGAGAGAAGCAGACCCCCTGCTGAGCAGAGAGCCCGATGCGGGACTCGATCCCAGGACCCTGAGATCATGACCTGAGCCGAAGGCAGCGGCTTAATCCACTGAGTCACCCAGGCGCCCCGATTTGGCACACTCTTAAATAATACTATGCCAGGCTTTAGAAATAGTAACTTGCTGAATTCTTATAATAACTCTATGAGGTATTCACTATTATTCCCATTTCACAAATGAAGAAGGCACAGTGATGCACAGAGGCACGAAGATGTTCTATAACTTGCCCAAGATCACACTGTTAATGAGAAGTGGCTAGGATTGAAGTCCTGCATTCTGGCTTGAGTCCATACTGCCACTGAGCTGCCTCCCTTAATTTGGAATGTATGAGGTGTTTATTATGTGTCAGTGTTCAGAACTAAATCCTGCCACTTACTGGTTGTTCCTTGATCTTGCTGTGCCTCAGTTTCTTTCAGCACTATAAATATCTCTGCTCTCCTCTTGCTTGCTTGATTTTTTAAAAAAGATTTTATTTGACAGAGAGGAAGAGCACAAGCAGGGTGTGGCAGGGAGAGGGAGAAGTAGGAAGCTGTATGTGAGGCTTGATCCCAGGATGTTGAGATCATGATCTGAGCCAAAGGCAAATTTTTACCTGCCTGAGCTACCCAGGGTACCTACTTGCATGATTTCTGAGATGTTAAATGCAATTCTTGATTTTTGTTCCTCTAAAGGTAAGGTTTTTTCCCTCTGACTTCTGTGGGGATTTTTTTCTTTATCTTTGCTTTTTCTGAGTTTGGAAATGATGTGCCTAAGTATCGTTTTTTAGGGCATTTATCCTGCTTGGTGTTCTCTGAGCTTCCTGAACCTGTGGTTTAGCATCAGACATTAATTTAGGAAATTCTCAATTATTATTATGTCACATATTTCTTCTGTTCCTTTCTCTCTTTTTTTCTCCTTCCAGTATCTTCATTATGTGTATGTGACACCCTTTGTAGTTGTCCCACGGTCCCACGATATTTTGTTCTATTTTTTTACGTTGTTTTTTTAGGTTTTTGTTGTCTTTGCCATTTGGTTTTCAAGGATTCTATTGTTATGTCCTCTGCCTCAGAGATTCTTCCCTCAGCTGAGTCCAGTCTACTATAAGCCCCCCAAAGGCATTTCCATTCCAGTTACAGTATCCTTTGATCTAGCATCTCTTTCTGGTTCTTTCTTACAATTTCCATCTCTCTCCTTTACATTGCCCATCTATTCATGGATGCTGTCTGTTTTATCCAATAGAGCCCTCAGCATATTAATCATAGTTGTTTTAAATTCCTGGTCTGATAATTCCAACTTCCCTGCCATGTGTGGTTCTGATGCTTGCTTTGTCTTTTCAAATTATGGGTTTTGCCTTTTGGTATGACTTGTAATTTTCTCCTGATAGCTCAACATGATGTACTGGGTAAAAGGAGCTGCTGTAAACAGGCCTTTAGTAATGTGACTACGAGATAAGGTAGGGAGAGGGGAAGAATCCTACAGTCCTGAAATTAGGTCTCAGTCTTTCAGTAAAGCCTGTGTCTCTGCATCTCTGCATGGTGAACTTCACGATTTTCTTTAATTTTTTTTATTCCCTTTTTGGTGGGAGGGAATGGCTAGAGCCAGCTAGAGTTGTGTATTTTCTTTGCCCCGGGTGAGTTAAGCTCTGATAAAATTCCTGCAGATTAGGCTCTAATTAGTTTCCCTTGAGATCAGGCCTTGTTAGGCATTCCCTTTCCCCTCCCCCTGCTAGAAATAGGAGGGGATTTTGCTCCCATAGTTGTTATAGAACCCGGTGGAGTGTTTGGTGGTAAATCTAACAATATTATGGGCCCTCTCCCTTTCATGACTGTGTTCTCCTGGAGTTTTTGTTGTTTTTAAGATTTTTAATTTATTTATGACAGAGAGAGATAGAGAGGGACCACAAACACCAGGGAGCTGGGGAGGGAGAAACAGGCTCCCCGCTGAGCAGGGAGCCAGATATGAGGAGGGAACCCAGGACGCTGGGATCAAGATCTGAGCCAGCCAAAGGTAGACGCTTAACGACTGAGCCAACCAGGCACCCCTTTTCTGGAGTTTTTAACTTTCAAGAGTTGTCTACACTGAGCTTCCAATAATTTGGCATTTACAGTTCAGATGTTCTTACTTGGCACTGGT
Source organism: Mustela putorius furo (assembly GCF_011764305.1). Taxonomy (NCBI): domain Eukaryota; kingdom Metazoa; phylum Chordata; class Mammalia; order Carnivora; family Mustelidae; genus Mustela; species Mustela putorius. The sequence continues at coordinate 21,796,722 of NW_025422368.1, read as the reverse complement.
TTCTACAGTGGCTTTTGCTCCTGAATCTAGGTCTCTTCAGTCTTGAGGGCAGGTGTTTGCCCTGTTTCTTCCCCTCTTGTGGGTCAAAGAAGGGGTTTTTTTGATTTTTCAGTCTGTTGAGCTTTTTGTTTGTTAGGATGGGGTCAGATCTTCCAAACTCCTTACAGGTGAAACTTCAGTTTCCTTATCTATAAAAATAGGCACAATAACAATATCTAGCTCATAGATATGATGAAGATAGAATGAATATGTATAAAGGTTTAGAACAGTTCCTGGCACGTAGTAAGTGTAGGAGAGGGAAAATTCTTCTACCCTTCAAGGTCTTTCAGCTGGACGGAGAATTCAATTGATATGAGACAGGTTAATGGGAGAAAGAAGACAGTTTTATTATGTGCACATGGAGACCCAATAATGAAATTGAGACTTTGGGCACCTGGGTGGCTCAGTGGGTTAAAGTCTCTGCCTTCGGCTCAGGTCATGATCCCAGGGTCCTGGGATCCAGCCCTGAATCTGGCTCTCTGTTCAGCAGGGAGCCTGCTGCCCCCTCTCTCTGCCTGCCTCTCTGCCTACTTGTGATCTCTGTCAAATAAATAAATAAATAAAATCTTAAAAAGAAAAAAAAGAAAGAAAGAAAGAAATGACCAAGGCAGGCACATTTTAGACAAAGAAACAATAGATTTGTGAGGCATTTACAGGATAAGGAAAACAGGTATTTGTGAGCTTGAATTAGGAACTCTAAGCAGAATTTGGGCTGAGGTAGTAGATTAGTAAAAAAGTAACAAGGTTTATTTCTACAGTTTTCTCTACTTGATAGCCCTTGCCTTTGGTAATAAAGATGTCTTTTCTTAGTACAGGGATTGGTGTTTTTTATATGGGAGATTTGTTTCCTCCTTTCAGGAGGACAGAAGAAGTCTAAGTATCTTTGTACAGTTGACTCTCAAGTAGCTTCAGTTCAAAATGATCAGTGTTGGGCCTTTGTGGTTCATTTGGGGGTGGCCTGCCCTGGACTCCTACATAAACATTCAGTATATATTAGTAACTCTCTTCTTGTCAGCCTCCTCCTCATTGTTGTTATACCATTATTTCTACTGTTCCATAGTCTTAGGTATCCAAGCTGCCCCTGCTCTATTAACTTGCTAATGAAAGCTCTGTTACGTGTAGTTGGGAATTCTTATAATGGAGTTTCTGGAGAAAATATTTTATTTTTCCATGATCTTAAATAACACAATGAATATAAGAAAAGATTTTTATATGTTTTACTGATGATATATGATGTATGCCTCAATTCAAAAGCGATAGAACATTCCCTTTTTACTTTTTCTTTGACCATTTGTCAGAAGATTATTTTTATAGTAAGTTTTTACTTTGTTATTATTTATAGTTAATTGATAAATTGAAATTAATTTTACTGGAAACGCCACCATATGATTTGGAAGATAAAAATATAAAACAGTACCAAGGATCAATTCTAGAACTCCAGGAGCTCCTTCATCTTAAGTTTAACATAGCCACAGAAATACTTCTCAGAGTAAGTGTGATTTTTTTTTTCTCATTTTGCTTATAAATTACAATTAACTTTTTAAGAGTTAAAATTTTATACTATATGATTAAAAAAATCTAGCATCTTTTTAATTAAAAGGCTATGGAAAAGTCAGTTAAAAAAATCAGTATAGTTGAAGTCCTGTTTTTCTTTAATATTTTATTTATTTATTTGAGAGAGAGAGAGAGCACGCACAGAGGGAGAGTGAGATGGGGAAGCAGACTCCTCGCTGAGCAGAAATGCCAGTGTGGGGCTCAATCCCAGGACCCTGAGATCATGACCTGAGCCAAAGGCAGATGCTTAACCGACTTTTTTTTCTTATACTTGCTAAGGTTTAGTAGGATCACTATGAAAATAAATTCACAAAACTTTATATGCTAAATATTCACTACTCAAGATAAATTGACTAATATCATAATTATTGGTAGTCAGTCTATTTTTCCCAAATATCTTATCATTAGTGATAATATTCGTATAACTAAAATCATCATTATACCTTGACAATTAATAATTCCATAATTTAATGTCCAGTCCCTATTTAAATTTTGGCTAATATCCTATCCCATGAATGTCTTCTATGGCTATTTTTGTTTTATTGTGTGCTCTTTAAATCAGAAAACAACCTAAAGTCACACATTTTTTGTGTGTGTCTTTTTATCTTTTGGTTTATGTTGGTCTCTGTATAGCCTTGGTAGAATATGTTCTAATTATGAAAAGAATTGCAAAATTGGCTTAAACTTTACTAAATTTATTATTAGTAGTAATATTTATAATGTAATTTTGGAACAGTTTTATTATAAGAAAAGCAAAGAAATGTATTATAATTTTTAATAATCGAGATTATTTTAAGAGAAAAAAGATAAAATATGTAAACTAAGAGATTAGAAAAAGTACTGTAATTTTTTTTTAAGATTTTATTTATTTATTTGACAGACAGAGATCCCAAGTAGGCAGAGAGGCAGACAGAGAGAGAGGGGGAAGCAGGCTTCCTGCTGAGCAGAGAGCCTGATGTGGGGCTCCATCCCAGGACCCTGAGATCATGACCTGAGCCGAAAGGCAGAGGCTTAACCCACTGAGCCACCCAGGGCCCCAAATATTGTAATGTTTAATTTGAAATGGAAATACTACTATGAACCAGATTTCTTTTTAATCTGTAAAATGGAACCAGGTCTAATTGGGGTGAACAGCTGATTCCAGAACTGGAGCAGGGTAAGTGAAAGATGAGAATGAGTTATCTTGTGCTCGAAAGCAAATAAATGCTCAGAGACTAATGGAATTGTATCCAAAGGGACAGAACTAACTTAAAGGGGCTCCCTCTGGTCAAATTTGAAATTGTTTGAATATCAAAAAGAATAATTACAATTGATTATAGACCATTGACTAAATAAAAATCTGTGAGTCTAAAAGGATACTCCAGAAAAGCAGGTGAGAAAGTGGGATGGAGGGGAAGAACAGTTTATAGAAGAATGCCATCTGATAAATGGTGAAGGAATTGTCAGTTAGAAAATCACCATTTTTTTAATCCTCAATGTAATAAATGGTAAGGGGCATTTTTTTTTTTAGGGGCATTTTCACTTAAATAATTAGGTGAAAAGTAGTTGAGGAGTGCATGATTCTCATGGTGCCAAAATATTAGACCACAGATTACATACAGATTGGGGAAAAGTGTACTTCACAACTGGGAGATACTTACCATGTTAACCAAGTGATCAAGTCCACATTGTTAACAGTGGGATATCATATGCCTCCTGACAGGACGCATCGTGAAGAGTACAGCATAACCTACAATGCCTTCTTGCCAAAAATAATTAAACCTACCTAGACCTAACTTTCAAAGAAGTTAGAAAAAATAAAGGGGACAGAAGAGCAAGCTAAGCAATACCATGAAGAATTAGATAAATTCACAATGTGGAATAGTTCTATAAGACTATCCTGAACACTTAAAAAGTTAATGTCACGGCATGGGGGGAAGCATGCAGGATCAATTACTTTTTAAAACTTGGCAATAAATTCAATCTCCAGTACCCCAAAGTTTTTATATTGTGACAACTAAATACATACAATATTGACTTTGTTAAGCCATTTAAGAGAGTTAATATGCATCAAGCTGTATTAGTCCTTATGAAAACGTACTTAAGAACTTCCTTAAATTGTGTGTTTCATCTTGGATATCAAGTATGGGACTAGTAAAACTTGACTCATTTGAATTTCATAAACTGGATAGTTTGTTTAATAAACTTGATAATACTCAGAAATAGACTAACTTCTGCAGTAGCATGATCTACATTTTAATGTACAAATAAAGAGGCATGTGTATAAAGTCATGATAATGTTAAAATCGAAAAGGGTAATATAATAGTAATCCTGGGAATATAGGAGCAACTTTAATCCTTAGACACAGTAAGAGAAACTAAGGGGAAAGGTGAAGCACATTTAATTAAGAAAATACATTTGTATCATTTAGAGAATAGAGAATTTTTTAAAAATAATTTTTTTGTTATTTTGATACTTTTACCTAAATTACTCTTCTAAGTAACAAATCTAACACCTAAGTGATGAAATAACTCATCTAAGTTGCATAGTTTATGAGGACTCTCATCTTTTATAATGTTTTCTTTTTTCTCTTACAGCAGGCTAGTACATTAGCAGATCTGGACAGTGGAAATATGGAAAAAGTCATTCAAGATGAAAATGTTACTCTATATGTGTGGGCAAACCTCAAGAAGAATCCAAGGTATTCCCATGGGTGCTACTATAGGTCAGAAGACATTGGGAATCGCCTCATGATGACCAGGGACTTGCCTGTTGCATACTAGCATGGTACACTTGGAAAAAACCTATGTTAGGAGGTCAGCCAGCTGAGGTTTGAATCTCAAACCTGCTATTTGTTTACCTTAGGCAAGTTATTTTCAGCTAATCACATCTTTCTGAGAAGTGATAGTGATAGTGACAAATCATGATCCCTTCTTCTGTTTAATCTTTAATATGTCAAAATTAATTGAGTTATAGTATGGCAGTGAGTTTTAGGAAAAAATTACCAAAGTAAAAGGAGGCCTAGGTGTTCTGGTCCCAGCTCTGAAAATACTGGTCATATGACAATGGAAAGAATTGGGGTTTAATTTTGATATTTACTAACAGGAAGGAACAAAATATTTTCCAAATTATATTTGCTATGAAATACCCTGTCATTTAAATCTAATGAGACAATATAAAAATATAACCTTTTTCATTGTAAAATGTGTTACATATAGAAGAGTAAAAACAATCTGTATACTTTTAAAAGGAAAAAAATGAATAGCCCTGTATTAGCTACCCAGATTTAAGAAGAGAATTAGTTGGTGTCTTTTTACTCAGATAGTGAATAATAGAGGCTGAAACAGTTTTGTTTTATTTGAGAGTGATAGAGATATTTGCAGAGACAATGAGTTCAATGTTGGACCTGTTGAATTTGAAGTACTTATGAAATATGGAATACAACTGTCTGAAAGCATTGAAAAAAATCGAATTGGAGATATATTTTGAGGAGACATCATATAGATCACTAGTTCTTAACTTTGGGGAATCCTGGACTCTTGTGAACTTTATTACATATACTCATCATAGGTAAGGGCATTTTTGGACCTCTTAAAACCTATTCAAGGATGCCTCTTCTCCCCCTAACCCACCCCAGGAAACAGAACTCATGTTGAAAACTCCTGATAATGTGAGTTATGATTCACGCCATGAAAATAATAATATCCAAGAAGACTGTGTAGAAGGAAGAAGAAAGAGGGCCTGGATAGAGAGCAGAGTCATGATAACATTTAAGGGATGGTTAGGCAGAAGGCCATACAAAGGAAACAGAGAAGGACCTGCCAGAGATGGAAGACAAGAGTATGGGGTCATAGATCCCAAGAGAGTGTTTTGGGAAGGATAACATTAGCAACTGGGTCCAAATGCTGCAAAGCAAGCAAGTATGCATCGGAACTCCAAATTTTGGCAAAATTCAAGTGGAGAGAAATACCGCTGAGGTATAAATTCTCAACAGACTTAGTTTCTTAGGGTCTCATCCTTTTTGTTAAAATTATTTACAGGTACAAAAGTGTCAGATTCTCTGAAACACAAATTGGATTTGAAATTCCAAGGATTTTGGCAACAAGTGACATTGCTCTCCGCCTCCTACATACTCACTATGACCATGTCACACCGCTGCGCCCTGTTCCAACATCATTACGAGAATATACTGCCACAGTCAATCACTTGGTCAAGGATGAAGTTAAGTATGAAGAAACAGCAGTCGACAAAGAGCTCCAAGAAGAGGGTAAACAACAAGAAAATGAGTCTAACTCTGTTGATGAAGAACAAACAAAATTTGAAGAACAAAGTGGTAGTGAAGTACAAAGGGTAGGACACATTTTTGAAACATACATATTTTCTTCATGTAATAGGTGTTACTAGATTCCCTTGGAGCATTCTTTTTTTTTTTTTTAAAGATTTTATTTATTTATTTGACAGAGAGAATGTTCACAAATAGGCACAGAGGCAGGCAGAGAGAGAAGGGGAAGCACGCTCCCCGCTGAGCAGAGAGCCCTATGCTGGGCTTGATCCCAGGACCCTGAGATCATGACCTGAGCTGAAGGCAGAGGCTTAACCCACTGAGCCACCAGGCGCCCCCCCCTTGGAGCATTCTTAAGATTTTTTCCTAAACGGGTGCCTGGGTGGCTCAGTGGGTTAAAGTTTCTGCTTTCGGCTCAGGTCATGATCCCAGGGTCCTGGGATCAAGCCCTGTATCCCGCTCTCTGCTCAGCAGGGAGCCTGCTTACCCCATCTCTCTCTGCCAGCCTCTCTGCCTACTTGTGATCTCTGTCTGTCAAATAAATAAATAAAATCTTTAAAAAAAAAAAAAAAGATTTTTTTTCCTAAACAACTAGAAGTCGTCTGAAAGCCACTTTCTTGTCAGTAGCTCAATTTTGAATGTGTATATTTTCTTCTTGCCTTCTATTAATAGTCGCTATTCATAGTTGAGCCTGTTGCTTCAGCATCCTAAAGTTCAGCACAGGAGTTGCTCAGTTATATTTTAGGGACAACTTAGAAGCAAATTTAATTTTTATATATTGTATTTCAAATACACTTAAGGGAACTTGCAATTATATGGAAACTTGAGGTAAATACTTTCACAAACTAAAGGATTATCTTACTTTCTTAGGTTTTGTAAGAATTTTATGAAGTAAAAGTGATTTTCTTAAAGTATTGTACTACTCTGAAAAAGTTGACATCTTTAGAGATAACATATTTGGGTAATTTAATAATCATATTTCTTTAGTCGTTTTCTGTTCTTTCCTATTTCTAGAATTTCCAAGCTACTTAGTTACTATCTTAGAATTGTCTCTTTAGAATTTTTCAGAATTAAGAAGCCTTTTTGTTTGGCCATAAACAATCTGCATTTTGGGGGAGGGGTTAGGAGGAGAGTGGTTGGGTTATGGACATTGGGGAAGGTATGTGCTATGGTGAGTGCTGTGAAGTGTATAAACCTGGTGATTCACAGACCTGAACCCCTGGGGCTAGTAATACATTATATGTTAATAAAAAATAAAAAATTATTATAAAAAACACTAGAATTTTATACCCAGGGCATTGAAAGGAATAAAAGTACAGAAAAATTTAAACATACACACACACACACACACACACACACAGAACAATCCCTGGCAAAGAGTAGATGCCTAATCAATATTTATTATACACATGAGAAAATAAGCAAATATATAAATTAATTTTTTTTTTAAATCTGCATTTTAGGAAGGACCAGAAATAGGTTTTCCTACAAGTGCCTAAGACATGATATGTGTTGTTTTATTGGTTTATTTTCTTTAAACACAGGGAAGGGTTAAGAATTAGATTGAATGTAAATTTGAATATAGAATAGGAATTACTAAAAATTCTTAGAATATGTGTGGTTGAAAAATTCCATTTTAAATATCACACCAGAATAAAAAATTATAGAGATTCTTTATTAATATAGAAAATAGATATGACACAATGATCAATACAAAGAATAGTATTTAGAATATGATTATGACCATGTAAAAATGAAAAGGAATAGAGGAGGAGAACCCAGAAACCTGTATACAGCTGATATTTTAGAGAGGTGGGAAATAATTTGCTGTTCAAAAATTTGTACTTAAAAAGAACATTCTTTGAGCAATCCAATAGCTTTTAAAATTAAAACAAAAGGGCGCCTGGGTGGCTCAGTGGGTTAAGCCGCTGCCTTCGGCTCAGGTCATGATCTCAGGGTCCTGGGATCGAGTCCCGCATCGGGCTCTCTGCTCGGCAGGGAGTCTGCTTCCTCCTCTTCTCTCTCTCTGCCTGCCTCTCTGCCTACTTGTGATCTCTCTCTGTCAAATAAATAAATAAAATCTTTAAAAAAAAAAAAAAAAAAAAAAAAAAAAAAAACAAAAATTACCTCTCTAGCTTCACTAGATAGAGTTAACAATATTTATAGTTCTCCTGCCTTTTCTGAACATATTGGATGATTACTCTCCTTATCCCCCTTAAGTCAGGCATGACTAGGACTTGCTTTAGCTAATAAGATGTGCGTGGAAGGGGCATACTGATTTCTAAGGGAGGAGGATAAAGAATGAGTAAATGGGCCCTGAACTTCACAATAATTGAATATGCAGTAAAAAACAAAATGAAAACCCATTAACTTAAAATTTGACAGGATTTATGGTTGAACATTCATGAAAACAGAACAAATTAAAAACAAGGTAACAAAATTATTGTATGAAAAAGGTGTCTAAAAATGTTTGACCTTGATCTGATTCAAAATATTGGATAATTTCTCCCCCACAAGTTCCTTGATTACAATTAATATTTAATTGAAAACCCATCAACATTTTATTCAAGAATTTCACATTACTTGAAAATTGTGAAATAATGATTAGAAAACATAATTTGATAAGATTACGTGAATTTACATGGCTAATACAATTCTTTCTTATGTACGTATGTCTGTTAAAAAGGCCTTAGGCAGTGATGATTTATTATAATTCTGTTAACATTGGAAATAATTTTATATTAAAATATAAGCATATAAATTCACTGTAATACCAAATAGTACAATTATAGATTTTCCTCAAGGTCTGTCCTTTGGTACAGTTAAGTTGTTTCCTTTCCTCTCAACTAGGGAGGTCAAAGCTACCAAATTAAGCTTACCTCAGTTCAAATAGCTCTTACCAATGTGTGTGCATTTGGTTTTTCTATTTTTATTTAATGCTTTATTGAACAGTTTTAACTTATAGCGATAACTAAAGGTATACCAATGGCTAATGTTGATAATGCCACAAAGGTATGCCCAGGAAAAGTTTTCTACCCACTGGTAAAATGCATGTTTCATGGAATATTGAAGGTGTCCTCAAGTAGGTAATCTAGGAAACCCAGAATAAAGATGAGCCGGCAATGAGTGATATGGCAGAAGTTACTTTATTTTATGAAACTTCTCCACAGCCTGGGAAGTTTGACCTACAATTGTGTGGAGGGTAGACAGGGAAACCTAGCTGGAGGGAACTCTATTAATCAGGCGATTTCAAATGAGAAAATGGCCCCCAAATGAGTAACATTAATTCACTTAGCGCCTGTTTTCAGGAACCCAAACTCTTTTTTTTTTTTTTAAAGATTTTATTTATTTATTTGACAGAGATCACAAGTAGGCAGAGAGGCAGGTAGAGAGAGGAGGGGAGGAAGCAGGCTCCCTGCTGAGCAGAGAGCCCGATGCGGGGCTCGATCCCAGGACCCTGAGATCATGACCTGAGCTGAAGGCAGAGGCTTTAACCCACTGAGCCACCCAGGCGCCCCCAGGAACCCAAACTCTTATCACACCGAACAGGCACAGGCGTGTGTGTATAGATGCTTATGCGCATGTGATCTGTCATCCTTCCAAAACGCCCACAGCATTCTGAGAAAGTTTATATGAATGATGCTAAAGCATGTATGAGTTCCACAGAAGCAGAAGAATCCCGCAGTAATAGTTAAGTGTGTGAGGCAGGAGGGAAAAGCCATCTGCTGTGCTGAGGGAGGATTGGTGGGGCCGCATCAAGCCTGGGGAGCAGTAACCGCTTGGTGTGAAGAATCCCCCAGGCACTTGCTGTGCTATGCTGGGTAGGGAGGGAGAGAGAGCAGATTTGAACAGTGGTCACTCTTGCTACGAATTCTGAACAGTGTAAGCCACCTTTTGTAAGTGTAGGTAGCCTACAGAAGACAAAAATCACTGGATATATCAAGAGAATCAGCCGCTCAAAAGGGGAGGATGAAGATAATTTGGAATTGGGGGGGGGGCATAAAAGAAAGGGTGGAAAGGAGTAAGAGACTGAAAATCTGTATCAAAGAAGTTCCAGAGATTGAGAAGGAAAGATGGGTTTAATATAATAATTGGCTTGAGATTTGAAATTAGTTTGGGTTTTTTTTGTTTTTTTTTTTTAAGATTTTATGTATTTATTTGACAGAGAGAAATCACAAGTAGACAGAGAGGCAGGCAGAGAGAGAGAGAGGAGGAAGCAGGCTCCCTACTGAGCAGGAGCCCGATGCAGGACTCGATCCCAGGACTCTGAGATCATGACACGAGCTGAAGGCAGCGGCTTAACCCACTGAGCCACCCAGGCGCCCCTGAAATTAGTTTTTATTTGTATTCCACGCTATAGATTAAAAAAATAACATTGAAGTTTTAAATATAAAAACAAGTTAATCAAAACTCAAAATGATAGAAATATATGAGGAGAACATAGGAAAATTATTTTATTGTCTTTATAAGATCTTATCAGTGCATCAAAATCAAGACCGTAAAAGGAGATTCACTAGATTCAAACATTTGTATAGCCAAATAAAACTCTCTATGAAGAGAGTTGAAAGACAATGAAATGAGAAACTACTTAAACATATAAAACAAGAGGTTAATATTTTAATATAAAAGAGCTTTTACAAATTGGTAAGATAATTTCCTAATGTAAAATTAGACAGAGGACTTGAAAAAGCAGATGAGAGGAGAAATGCAACTAGCCAATGAAGGAATGAAAAGATACCGAATCAAGTAAATGATCAAATTAGAAGCAGCATTATATACCCTGTCTTCTCAGGTTGAGCATGAGGGGTAGAAGGCATTTTCACATACTGTTGTTAGATATGTAAATTTGTACAAATCTTTCTTTTTTTTTTTTTTTTTTTAGATTTTTTTTTTTTTTTAAAGATTTTATTTATTTGACAGAGAGAGATCACAAGTAGGCAGAGAGGCAGGCAGAGAGAGAGGAGGAAGCAGGCACCCTGCTGAGCAGAGAGCCCGATGCGGGACTCGATCCCAGGACCCTGAGATCATGACCTGAGCCGAAGGCAGCGGCTTAACCCACTGAGCCACCCAGGCGCCCCTGTACAAATCTTTCTGAAGGGCAGTTTGGTACCATGTAAATGTACCCAATAGTGATTTTAATCTTAGTAATTTATTATGAAATAATATCACAAGTAAATAAAAATGTGCTACAGTGTTTATTGAGATTTTTATAGTAGCAAATATAGTTCACAGAGTAATTATCAAATAGTCAACAGTCAAATATTAGTAGCCATTCAAAATAATGATATAGTTTTTATGTACTTCTTTTAAATTCTAAATTTTTAAAGATTTTTATTTATTATTTATCAGAGAGAGAGAGCAAGCACAGGCAGACAGAATGGCAGGCAGAGGCAGAGGGAGAAGCAGGCTCCCTTGCCGAGCAAGGGACTCGATCCCAGGACGCTGGGATCATGACCTGAGCGAAGGCAGCTGCTTAACCAACTGAGCCACCCAGATGTCCCTAAATTCTAAATTTTTATTGAGATAAAATTGACATACCTATTTTCAGGTGTACAACATATCATTTGATATCTTTACTATGAAATAATTACCACAATAAGTCTAGTTAATATCCATCATCACACATAGTTACAAATATTTTCTTGTGATGAGAACTTTTAAGATATCTCTTAGGAACTTTCAAATATACAATATGATATGAATTACAGTTATCATGCTGTACATTATATCCCCAGGATGCATTTTATACCTAGCCTTTTTTTTTACCTTTTAGCCATCTTTATCCATTTTACTCACCTCCTGATCTCTGGTAAATCTCTGCGTTTGAGTTTGTTTTGTTTTGTTTAGCTTCCACGTATAAGTGAGATCATCCAATATTTGTCTTTCTCTGACTTATTTTACATAATGCCTTCAGGGTCCATCCATGTTGTCACAAATGGCAAGATTTCCTTTTTTATGGCTTAATAATGTTCCATTGTGTATATATACCATGTTTTCTTTTTTTTTTTAAGATTTTATTTATTTATTTGACAGATCACAAGTAGGCAGAGAGGCAGGCGCGGGGGTGGGGGGGTGACGGGAAACAGGCTTCCTGCCGAGCAGAGAGCCCGATGCGGGGCTCCATCCCAGGACACCAGGATCACGACCCAAGCCAAGGCAGAGGCCCCAACCCACTGAGCCACCCAGGCGCCCCTATACCATGTTTTCTTCATCCATTCATCCATCAGTGGACATTTACATTGTGTCTTGACTATGATAGATAATGCTGTAGTGAACATGGCGGTGCATACATCTTTCCAAGTTAGTGTTTTTATTTACTTTGGATAAATACCCAAGAGTGGATCATATGGTAGTTCTATTTTTTAATTATTTTGAGGAAGCTCCAGACTGTTCTTCATAGTGACTGCACCAATTTACATTCCCACCAACAGTGCACAAGGGTTCCTTTTTCTCCGTTTCCTTGCCAATCCTTGTTATTATCTTTTTGAAAATAGTTATCCTAACAGGTAAGAGGTGATATCTCATTGTGGTTTTGATTTGCACAGCCATGATGACTGGTGATCTTGAGTACCTTTTCATGTACCCATTGGCCTCTTTCATGTACTTAAATGTCTTCTTCAGAAAAATGTCTACTTATTTTTATATTGCATTGTTTTTTACTATTGAGTTATGTAGATTCTATATATTTTGAATATTAACCCCTTATCAAATATATGATTTGCAAATATTTTCTTTCATTTGGTAAGTTGCCTTTTCATGTTGTTGATTGTTTCGTCTGTTCTACAGGAGCTTTTTAGTTTTATATAATTCCACTTATTCATATTTGCTTTTGTTGCCTTTGTTTTTTGGTCACCAAGACTAATGTTAAGGAGTTTACCACCTATGTTTTCTTCTAGGAGTTTTATGGTTTTAGATCTTATGTTCAAGTCTTTAATTCATTTTGAGATAATTTTTGTGTATGATGTAAAGTGTTCCAGTTTCATTCTTTTGCATATGTCCATCCAGTTTTCCTAGCACCGTTTCCTGAAGAAACTGGTCTTCTTTCATAGCATATTCCCAGGTACTTTTTGTAAATTAATTGACCAGGCATGCATGGTTTTATTTCTGGGCTCTATCCTGTTCTGTTGATACATGTGTTTGTTCTATGCCAATGTAATACTGTTTTAATTGCTATAGGTTTGTAATATAATTTCAGATCAGAATGTGTGATGCCTCAGCTTTGTTTTTCTTTCTCAGTATTGCCTTGGCTAAGCAGGGTCTTTTGTGATTCTATACAGATTTTAGGATCATTTGTTCTATTTCTATAAAAAAATGTCATTGGAACTTTGATAGCCATCACACTGAATCTGCAGATCGCTTTGGCTAGAATGGACTTGTTAACAATATTAATTCTTTCTCTCCATGAACATAGAACATCTTTTCATTTATTTGTATTTTTAATTTTTTTATCAGTGTTTTATAGTTTTCAATATATGGGTCTTTTGCTTCCTTGTTAAATTTATTCCTGGTATTTTATTCTTTTTGATATAATTGTAATTGGATTATTTTCTTGATTTCTCTGATAGTTTGTTTTTAGTGTATAGAAACATTACTGATATTTGTATGTTGAGTTTGTATCCTGCAACTTTACTGAATTTGTTGACAAGTTCTAACAGGTTTTTGGTGTAGTCCTTAGTGTTTTTTATGTATAATATCATGTCATCTGCAAATAGTGGTATTTTTACTTGTTCTTTTGCTTGACTAATTTCCCTGGCTAGGGCTTCCAATATTATGTTGAATAAAAGTGGTAAGAGTGGGCATCCTTGTCTTGTTCTTGGTCTTATACGAAAAGCTTTTCAGTGTTGGGTATGATGGTTGTGAACTTGTCATATATGGCCTTCATTATGTTAAGGTACATTCCCTATATACCTACTTTGTTGAAAGTTCTTTTCAAAATGGCTGTTGAATTTTGTCAAATGATTTTTCAGCATCTACTGAGATAATCATATGATTCTTATCCTTCATCACATTGACTGACTTATGGATGTGAACCATTCTTGTATCCCTGTAATATCCTACTTAATCATAGTGTATGACCCTTTTAATGTATTGCTGAATTCCCTTTGCTAATATTTTGTTGAGGATTTTGCAGCTATGTTTATCAGGAATATTGATCTGCAATTTTCTTGTGGTGTTCTTGTTTGGCTTTGGTATCAGGATAATAGTGATCTTGTAAAATGAGTTTGGAAATATTCCATTTTATTGCATTGTTGGAAAGACAATTGAGAAGGATTAGTATTAATTATTCTTTTAAATGTTTGGTAGAATTCATCAATGAAGCCATCTGGTCCTGGATTTTTGTTTGCTAGGAGATTTTTGATTACTTATTCAATTCCTTACTATAAATTGATTTGTTCATATTTTCTGTTTCTTTAAGATTCAGTCTTGGCAGGTTGTATGTTTCTAGGAACATCCATTTCTTCTGGGTTGTATATTTTGTTAGTGTGTAATTGTTCAGAGTAGTCTCTTATCCTTTGTATTTTTATGGTATCAGTTGTAATGTCTCCTCTCTCATTTCTGATTTTATTTATTTGTTTCTTGGTGAACCCAGCCAAAGTTTTGTTAATTTTGTTTATCTTCTTTAAAAAATAGCTCTTTGAAAAATGCCATTGGTATTTTGATCGGTATAGCATTGAAAAGTATAGATTGCCCTGGGCAGCATAGACATGTTAACAATGTTTATTCTTCTAATCCATGAGCATGGAGTGCTTTTCCATCTTTTTGTGTCTTCTTCAATTTCTTTCATAAGTGTTCTGTTGTTTCTAGACTATAAATGTTTTACCTCTTTGATTAGGTTTAATCCTAGGTATCTTATGGTATTTGGTGCTATTGTAAATGGAGTCGATTCCCTGATTTCTCTTTCTACACTGACATTGTTAGTGTATAGAAAAGCAACTGATTTCTGTGCATTGATTTTGTATCCTGCCACATTACTGAATTGCTGTATTAGTTCTAGTAATTTGGTGGTGGAGTCTTTTGGGTTTTTCACGGAAAGTATCATGTCATCTGGGAAGAGAGAGAGTTTGACTTCTTCTTTGCCAATTTGAATACCTTTTATTTATTTTGTTCTCTGATTGCTGGTGCTAGGACTTCTGGTACTATGTTGAACAGTAATGGGAGAGTGGACATCCTTGTCGTGTTCCTGATCTTCTTTTCCCCATTGAGAATCATATTTGCTGTGAGTACTGGGTGTTATATGCAAATAATGAATCATGGAACACTACATCAAAAACCAGTGAAGTACTGTATGGTGACTAACATAACATAATAATGATTAAAAAAATACATAAGTAAATACAGCCAAATAAAATCTAAAAATAAAAAAAAAACTATTTCATTGATCTTTTCTAATGTTTTCTTAGTCTCTTCTTCATTTATTTCTATCCTACTCTTCATTATTTACTTCTAATTTTAGGCTTCGTTTGTTCCTTTTCTAGTTCTTGGAGGTATAAAGTTAGGTTGTTTATTTGGAATCTTTCTTGTTTCTCGATATAGGCATTTATTGCTATGAACTTTTGTTTTATAACTCTTCTTGTTACATCCCATAGGTTTTGGTATGTTGTGTTTCTATATTTATTCGTCTCAAGGTGTTTTTTAAAATTTCTCTATGATTTCTTCTTTGACCCATTGGTTATTTGGTAGCATGTTGTTTAAGCACCACATATTAGTGAATTTTCTGGTTTTCTTCTTATAATTGATTTCTAGTTTCATATTGTGGTTGGAGAAGATGCTTGATATAAAATCAGTTTTCTTATATTTATTAAGACTTATTTTCTGGCCTAATATATCATCCTTGGAGAATAGAATGTTCCATATGCTCTTGAGAAGAATGTGTATTCTGTTGCATTTGGTTGGAATGGCCTATAAATGTCTGTTAAATCCGCCTGATCCAACATATTATTTAAGGGCAATGTTTCCTTATTGGTTTCTGTCTGAGTGATCTAATAATTGATGAAAGTGGGGTATTAAAGTCCCCTACTATTATTGTATTGCTCTCTATTTCTCCCTTAGATCTGTTAATAATTGCTTTCTGTATTTAGGTGCTCCTTTGTTGGGGACATAAGTATTTATGTCATGTATTCTTGTTAGATTGGCCCCTTTATCATTATGTAATGACCTTTGTCTCTTATTAGTCTTTATCTTAACATCTTTGATAAAATTGCAGCTACCTTATTTTTATTTTGGTTTCCTTTTGCATGAGTATTTCTTTCCATCCCTTCACACAGTGTGTGTGTCTTTACATGTGAAGTGAATCTCTTTTAGGCAGCCAATAGATAGGTCTTCCTTTTTTTTTTTTTTTTTTTAAAGATTTTATTTATTTATTTGACAGAGAGACAGTGAGAGAGAGCATGAGAAAGGAGAAAGTCGGAGGGAGAAACAGACTCCCCGTGGAGCAGGGAGCCCGATGCAGGACTCGATCCGGGACTCTGGGATCATGACTTGAGCCGAAGGCAGTTGCCTAACCAACTGAGCCATCCAGGTGCCCAAGTCTTCCTTTTTTATGATTTAGTCATTCTATGTCTTTTGACTGGAGAGTTTAGCTGGTTCACATTTGAAGTAATTATTAATAGGTATTTACTTACTGACATTCTGTTCATTGTTTTTTAATTATTTTGTAATTCCTCTGTTCTTTCTTCTTTTCTTGCTCTCTTCCTTTTGATTGATTCCTTGATTTGTGGTATGCTTTGATTCTTTTCTATCTTTTGTGTGTCTCTAATAAGTTGTGTGCTTTGTGGATACTGTGAGGCTTATGTAAGAACATATTTATAACAATCTATTTTAAGTTGATAACAATTTAAGTTTGAACACATTCTGAAACTCTATTTTTTTTTTAAGGTTTTATTTATTTATTTGACAGACAGAGATCACAAGCAGGCAGAGAGGCAGGCAGAGAGAGAGAGAAGGAAGCAGGCTCCCCACAGAGCAGAGAGCTCGATGTGGGGCTCGATTCCAGGATCCTGGGATCATGACCTGAGCCGAAGGCAGAGGCTTTAACCCACTGAGCCACCTAGGCGCCCCTGAAACTCTATTTTTACTCCTACCATGTTTGATGGGTTTGATGTCACCATTTACATCTTTTTACTTGTGTATTCCTTAGGAAATTATTGTAGTTATAGTTATTTTTACTGCTTTTTTATTTTGACCTTTTTAGTAGCTTTATGAGAAGTTGACTCACCATCTTTACGCCATTAATTATTCTGAATTTTACTATATATTTACCTTTACCAGTGAGACTTATACTTTCATGTGTTTTCCTGTTACTAATTAGTACCCTTTTGTTTCAATTTGAAGAAGTCACTTTAACATTTCTTATGTATAAGGCTGTTCTAGTGGTGATGAACTCTTACCTTTTGCTTGTCTGGAAAGCTCTTTATCTCTCCTCCAGTTCTGAATGATAACTTTGCCAGGTATTCTTCATTGTCAGGGCTTTTTGTTTTTTTGTTTGTTTCTTTTAGCCTAATAAATTGTGGCATTCCCGTCTGGACTGCAAACTTTCTGCTGAAAAAAATTTGCTCACTGTTTTATGGGGGCTACCTTGTATGTCATGAAATGTTTTTCGTTTGCTGCTTTTTGGATTCTTTCCTTGTCTTTTACTTTTGACACTTACAATGTGTCTTGGTGTGGATCTCTTTGCGTTCATCTTTTTTGGAACTTTCTGGGCTTTCTGAATCTGGATGTCCGTTTTCTTCCCCAGGGTAGGGAAGTTTCCAGTCATTATTTCTTCTAATAAGTTTTCTACCCCCTTCTCTTTTCTCCTTCTGGGGCCCCTATAATGTGAGTGTTGGTCTGTATAATGCCTGTGAGTCTCTAAAGCTATCTCCACACTTTCTCACTCTCTCTTTCTCTACTCTGATTGGGTGAATTCTACTGCCCTGTCTTTGAGTCTATTAATTGTATTTTTCAGTTAATTTATTGTATTCTTTAGCTCTGTGATTTCTATTCCACACTCTTGTATGTTCTTTGTTGAAAATCTCACTTTGTTCATCCCTTTTTCTTCTGATGCTGGTGAGCATCTTTATGACCTTTGTTTTGAACCTTTATCAGATAAGCCACTTATCTCCAGTTCAGTAAGGTCTTCTCTGAGGTTTTATCTTGTTTTTTCCTTTAGAATATATTCCTTTGTTTCTTCATTTTACTTGACTCTCTGTGTTGGCTTCTGTGCATTAAACAGCCACCTCTCCCAGTCTTGGAGTAGCTTCATGTAGCAGATAAAATATATCTTTCAACCCTGCCCTAGCTCTTCATTGTCTTTTAATCTTTTGCGATTGTACAAAGCAGGCTCCTTTATTTTTAATGGCTCTCAGTAGCTGAGAATGCACCAAGATCCATCAGTTTCCCGAAGATGAGGATCTCAATCAGCACCTAGTTTCAGGCTAACTGGAAGCCAGGCCTTCAGGCAGCAGTATGCAAATATACATCTTTTGGGGGAGTACTGGAAGAAGGATATTTTTGACTGCTCCCTCTCTGAGCTAAGCCCTGGGGTGATAGCCAGTTAAGACTTTCTTTCTTTTCAACTGTTTTTTGATGAACTCATGAACACAAGCCCATTGGCCACCATCCCCAAGCAATCAAGAGGTGTCCCCTGGGCAGCAGCCACAAAACCCAGCGAATTAGATGCAAAACTCAGGGCACCAAGCATGTGTACTAACTCAGCTCTGCTGGATACTGGTGCTCTAGAGCAAGCAGAGAGTCCACCCATTGCAGTCTCTGGACAGGATTACAGTGGGCCCTTGGACCTGTTTTTAACTAGAAGCCTGCCCATCAGGCTACGGCTGTTTAGATAAGCTTAGTAGGCCTCTTTCACAAAAAGACTAAGCTCCTGGATCTGTTTCCTCTCTGCTGTGCCCTGGGGAAGGTGTCCAGTTAAGAACTCTTTCTCTATTTGTTACAGCCTTATGGGACTCGTGTGTGAGCCCTATTGGTCACCAAAGCCAGGCAATCTAAAGGTGTCCCCTTGGGTGGCAGCTGCAAAAACCACACACAGAAAAAGGTTACAAGCTCCTTTCTGGGAGATACTGGCATCTGGAGCTAGACGGAGGGAGAATGCTGAGATAGTGCCCACTGGTTTCTGTTTTTGAAGAGTGATTCAGTAGGTCCCTAGATGTGTGTTAAATTAGATGCCTGGCCCTCAGGCCTATACTTTAAGATAAGCTAATAAGCCTCTTTCACAGAAAGTCAAGGTGATTTTCAGTCAGCTGCTTCTGCACTAGGCCCTGAGGCAGGTAAGTCTTGGACTGGAAACTTTTAGCTCTTTCTCAGCTTGCTATGGCCTTGTGGGTTTTGTGGACACAAGCCCCATCTGCTGTCAGAGCTTGGTATTTTAGGAGCTGGTCTCTCAATTGCAGGTTTTAAGAGTTAGGGTACTAGATATGGGGTTCAAATACTTCAGTCCTCAGAGAGAAGATGATGTTTATGTATTCCTTCCCAATTGCGGGTCACTGCGGGGAGGTGAGATTCATGGCAAGGTTGTGTCTCAGCCTTTCCTACACACTTTGATGTAGGGTTTTTTTCATCCACCCAATGTGTGGGAGTCACTCAGCTTGTTTTGGGCTCCCCCCAGCCCCAGAGGAAACTGTTCCATTTGTAGCTGTAGTTTTAATGTGTCTGTGGGAGGAGGTAGTTTCAAGATCCTCCTACATCATCATCTCGAATGGGAACCTATATACTTTTATATAGAAAGATACTGAAAATGTATTGTTAAGATACTTATTCATGTTACAAAACCACATTAGCCATAGGATTCTATTTTGTGAGGGGATTTCTGTTACTTGTTAATGCATAGAGTAAAGTCTGGAAGCCTAGTCACCAAACAGTGGCTGTTTTGGTGGTCAGGAGTGGGGAGTGTGAGAAAAGTGAGATGATTGTATATTGTCAGTGATTTAAAAATTTTTACACTTCTGTATTGTTTGAATTTACAATAAGCAAGTACTGAACCCACATACATTTTTTTTCACACATTACTTTTCTAATAGAAAATGAAACAATGTATATCCTTTTTTGATTCTAAAGAGAGAAATTCGTAGGACTCTGTGATAACCCCGTTTGCTATTTTGTCATTGGGCAATTCTCTTACACCCATTATGCTCGTCCACTGCACCTAATTTCTCTTTGTCTTTTTTTTTTTTTTTAAGATTTTGTTTATTTATTTGACAGAGATCACAAGTAGGCAGAGGCTGGCGGGTAGGCGGGGCGGCGGAGTGGGTGGGTGGGGGGACCAGGCTCCCTGCTGAGCAGAGAGCCTGATGCGGGGCTCCATCCCAGGACCCCAAGACCATGACCTTAGCCAAAGGCAGGGGCTTAACCCACTGAGCCACCCAGGCGCCCCTCTCTTTGTCTTTAAAGACTTACCTTAAATTTTACCTCATAAAGTTTTCTCCTTCAGGCTAAATTAGATGTCTCTACTCCATTCTTATTCTGCTTAATTATTAGAATTCTTAACCTTAAACAATAATTATGATCTTGAGGACATGCATAGTCTTGACAGAGTTCGTATTTACCATAAGCACAAGGCCTGGTACATGGTTGGGGTTCAGTGGACGTTTATTGAATGAATGATGAAATAAGTGAATGAATGTATGGTTAAGTGATTAAAAGTAGGCCCTGACTTAAGTCTGATTTGTTGTGAACAACCTACATAAAAAAACAGCCACCCGTATCAAGGAATCAACTACTATCCACATTTAAGTTATTCTGTATTAGAAATGCTTAAGACCCTTAAAATTACAGTTAAGTGGGTGGGAACCACTTAGCTATGTTTAGGCAATCTTCAAGCTTGTCAGGAGAGATTCTCTGGGACCCTGTCCTCAGCAGTTCTGATCCCTAGTGCTCTGACATAATACAAGTGGTGATAGGGAGGCTCCACTTCCACCACCACGCCTCAGGAAGTGCTCCTTGTAGTCCTTTTGGAACTTAGAATGAATTTGAAGCAAAATATATGAAGGACAGTTAGGTTTGTATTCCTTATAATCACAGCAGTATAGGGACTCTCATAACCCTAAATGTCACTCTCAACACTTGTGTTTGGCAAGTGTATTCTTAATTTTTTTAATTGGCACGTAAATTCATGAAATTTAACTTTTATGTATCTGTGTACATGTGTTTAAGTGTATGTATGAATTAGGGACTACCTGTAACATCAGTAGGAAAACTTAGAATATTTTGAATTTAGAGGAAGAGATTTCTTTATTTTTACAACTTTATTTTTTCATTTAGGGTAAACTGCTTACCTTTAAAATTTTAGTTTGGCATATTTTAATATAGATTTATCTCCCCTTTTTAATGAATTTGGAGGCTGGTTGCAAGACAAATTGTTGGTATAATAATGAAGCAATTAGGGACACCCGGGTGGCTCAGCTGTTTAGGTGTCTGCCTTCGGCTCAGGTTGTGATTCCAGGTCCTGGGATCGAGTGCCATGTCGGACTCCTTGCTCAGCAGGGAGCCTGCTTCTCCCTCTGCCTGTCTCTCCCGTTGCTTGTGCTTGCGTGCTCTATCTCTCTGACAAATAAATAAAATCTTTTTAAAAAAATGAAGGAATTACCCAAATACCTGAGATGCATGTGGTATGTGATATGATCACACAAAAAAAGCATTTAGCACCTTGTTAAAAAATTAATTCTCTTAGAAGATGAGCCAATTATTTTTTCCCTAGGTCTATTAAGAACTTCACCACTAGAGGGCTCTTAGTACCATATTTTAGTTAATTTAAATTTAATAATAACACAATAAAATTATAGGTATTGGGTAATCATCTTCCCAATTTATATATCTTAGAAACTTTTTAGAAAGGCATAATTTAAATATCACACATTTATGAGAATTTTTTTAAAAAGACAATAATCACCTTCAGAAATCTTGTAGTGATCTAAGGGGTATGCATAATATATGGGCCTTTGAACTTTTCAAAGTTCAAGTTAAAAATAGTCTTTGTCTCTAAGATACTCTAAAAAGATACAATATTTAACATAAATATGAGTGGATATATATAAAACATTACTGAGTACCTTCTATAAGAAACTCAACATGATCTTTATTTTCAATGAACTAAAATGAATGAGTGTACTAAATGAATGAACTAAAAATCTTATGGAGAACAATAAATGAACTAAAAATCTTGTGGAGAATAGTAACAGTTACCATACATTCTGATATGTGCAACGAGAGAGATTATGGATGGAGTTAAGAGATCACATTTAATCCAAAAGAAAAACAGTGAAAAGAAGTCTTCTCTGATGAAGTAATATTTGAAGTAAATCTTTTGATAGGCATGGAGAAGTTTAGATGAGAAGGAAAGGAAATTTTTCTGGTTATGGAAAAAAGTGTAAAGATGTGAAATATCCTTAGAGATTCAGGTACTCCTTGGCATCATTATGGATAAATTAAAAATCCATGAGAATGACCCATGTAAAAATATAGCATTAACATTCAAAGACCTTCAGCTTTCCACAGATCTGCTTCAGTGACCCATTTCCATGGTCATACCCTGGAACTTGTGCTTATTTCTTTACTCAACAAATTTTTTTTAAAAGATATTATTTATTTATTTGACAGAGAGAAATCACAAGTAGGCAGAGAGGCAGGCAGAGAGAGGGGGGGGAAGCAGGCCCCCTGCCGAGCAGAGAGCCCGATGTGGGGCTCGATCCCAGGACCTTGAGATCATGACCCGAGCCGAAGGCAGAGGCTTAACCCACTGAGCCACCTAGGCGCCCCTCAACAAATATTTTTTAAATGTCTACCTGTGTATGCAGATACTGTTCTTCCCTCAAAGGACAGTGATGAAAGGACAGATGAGATTCTTGCTCTCATGATTTATATACAAGTCATAGGAAACCAACAATAAATAAGAAAAACTGGAAAACAGGTAGTAATAAATGTCATGTACAGAATTAAACAGGATTATGGGAGTGACTGGTGGTAACTGGATTGGGTGGTTGGGGAGGGCTTGTATGATGAATTATTATTTAAGCTGAGAATGACTAGGAGGAATCAGCTATGTAATACGGTAAAAATATTCTAGTCCGAGAGTACAATTACTACAAAGATCATGAGACAGAAATAAGTGCTAGGTAAGATGGCCAGTAGCCTGACATATGGTGGAAGAAGGCAAGTGGTATATGATGACATCAGAGAGGAAAGCAGAAGCCAGAAGAAGCAGGGCTTTGCAGGCCAGAGTAAGAAGTTAAGGTTTCATTGTAAATGCAGTGGGAAGCCATTAAGGGTTTGTAAGAGGGAGAGTGGCATGATGTGATTTATAGCTTTGCAAGGTTATTCTGGCTACTACGTAGAGAATGGATTGTGCAGGGCTAGAATAGAAGCCCCCAGCATCTGGTTAAATAGCAGTGGGGAGGCATTAGAAGCAGTGGTGCTTGGTCAAAGGTTGTAGTAAGAGAAATGGAAAAGTGGATATTTTAGGGACATGTTTTGCAGGTAAAATGAACAATCTTGTGGAGTTTTTATTTTGGGAAACTAAGCAGATGGTGGTACAGTTTACTGAGATGCATAGAAACGGGCTGACCTGGTTAAGAGTGACAGTGAAACAAAACTTTTATTTTGGGCCTGGTACTTTGGGGACACACAAATGGAAATGTCGGGTAAGTTATGTGAGCCTGGAGCTCTGAGCAGTCAGGCCCAGCCCCATGTCCCCATGCACATTATGCCCTACATTTCTAGACTTGAGCAGTACTGAGGGTGGGCGTCCCGAAGAGCATCACTAGCATTGATCTGGAAACCACTGGCCTGCTGGTGGTATTAAAGCCACAGGAATAAATGAGACTTCAGCAGACTCAGGATATTCATTCTTAGCTTTTAGACAAAATAAAGCAAATGACACTGTTTCAAAATTCATTTTAATTCCTTATGAAGAGCCAATTCCAACAATTTGTTCTGAAGCTCTAAATGTAAATCACCTTTTGATGAAAAAAAAATGGACTTCAGGTCAATGAACTTCCTTTATATAGATGTTCTTTTGATGGACAATAGGATTCTAGACCAATTTGTATTGAGTGCTGATGTTTTGCAGCTCTGCAATATCAAGATCACCAACTGCACTGGTAATTGTTGATGTCAACATATACTTTCTCATCAACTACTTGCATGAGTTTTGTGGCTTTTGATTGGCTTAGCTCTGTTTTTACATTGAAATCTTTTATCCGTCTGGAATTTTAGTTTAAAGTAGGAAGAATCTAAGTTTATTTCAAATCTTAACCAACTGTCTCAAAACACTTATCACATGAACGTAGGTTTTTCTTGCTGGTCTAAAATGCCAAATGCTAAACTCCCAAGTGGACCATGAGATCTATTTCTGGAAACTCTGTTTTGGTTCCACTGATCTTATTCATGATCCAGGTTGTTTTATATCAAATTCAAATTCTATATATATTAAAAATTTTCCATTTTACAACATCTGTACATTAACTTATAATGAAAAATACTTTGCTAGGGTACTGTGAAGTTCTTCCCATATTATAAGCCAATTCCTGTATCTACTGAGCCCAGGTCTCACTGAAAAGTTATAGTTCAGCTCCCTTCTGTTTCATAGTCTGTCAATGTTTCCAGGCAGTTTTTAGCACATATTGTTTTTATAGATTTATTATACATGTTTAAATTTAGCACAATTCAAGTAAAAATTCCAGTTGGCAATTTTTGAGACTTGACAGAACAGTGCTAAAGTTTATTTGGAGAAGGAAAAAAATCTAATGAAAATAACCAGTTTTGTAAAAACGGTTATGATGAAACAGGACAAACGTGATCATATGAAGAAAAAAGGGTTTTTTTCAGCTTCATAGCCAACTGACACAAGGAACTTCATAATGTATGAAACCAGGAAGGATTATATGGTCAGCAGATGCAGTTTGGAGCTGAAGGCTTTTGCAGGAGTGTGTTCTCCTGGTGCAGCTGCCAGGACAGCAAGACATTAGGGAGCAGTTAGCAAGATTAAGGAGCTTGCACTACCATGTAAACTGACACATTGCTTCCGGCATTAAGTGGTCTAGCTTCAGAAAAAAGTCAGTTGAGCTAAACAGTAACATAAAATAGTAAAAATTCTGACTTAGGTGAAGTCAGTGTATTCAATACAAGATTATCCTGTCATGTGATAAATTCGAGGCTGATAAATCCCTATTGTTGCATGCTGTGGTACTGTGGCTATCAAGGGGAGAGTCCCTTGGAAAAACCTACATTTTTAGATTTCCTGCAAGGCAAGAAACCAGTTTGGTCTAAACTCTAAAGAATTCTCAACTTTTTGAAGATGTGAATTTTGGCCCAATACCTTTGGTATTTTTAATGATCATAATCCTTCCTGCAAGAAAGAAATGCAACTGGCTTTTTAATGATAGTTCAGCACATTCACAATTGAATTCATTACTCTTCCCCAAACCTGTCCTTCCTCCTTGTCTTTTCCTGATAACTGTCACCATGCACTTTATCACCGAAGCAGACACCTGAAAATCAGCCTTCACCTGTCCCTTATCATCTGTATCAAGTTACCATCCAAGCTATGTTGATTCTACCTCCATGTCATCTCCCATATATGCTCCTTCTAATGAACCCGATTGCTTCTACCTTGAGTTAGACCCTGATCCTTTTCGGACTTCTTACCCTCCACTAAGGAATCCATTCATCAGCTGGCCACCAGAATACTCTGCAAATGCAAACTTCTTCACGCCACTTTCCCATTAAGTCCTTTCTAGGCTCCCTTTTACCCATAGGAGAAATTCTAATCTTTAGAGTGTCATCTAAACTCTACACTCTGGCTCCTCTCTCCAGCTTCAGATTTTTACACCTTCGTAGTATGTCTCACCCCAACCATACCTGAGTACTTCAGGTGCTTGGAACTCTATTTTGCTTCATGCCTTTCTGCCCTCACTCACACTTGGAATTCTGTCCCACCATTTTTTTTCAGGAAGCCTAATTATCGTTCAAGATTTAGTTCAAACTTTACCACTTTGGGGTAGCATTTCCTATTTTCACTCACTCATGCAATATTTTCCCCCATAGAATTAACTGTTCTTTATACTCCTGTTATGGACCCCCTGACTTTTTACTACAGTAGCCACAAAACTGTAGTGTAACTATTCCTTTACCTGCTTTCCTTAATAGACTGGGAACACCTTGAGTCAGGGACCTTGTCGTTTTTTTTTGTTGTTTATTTCTAGTATCTGGCAATACCTGTACAATTTAGGCACTCTGTGAAAATTCTTTGAATGAATGAGTCTGTAAATGAGAAGTTTCCAAAGTGCATGGAACGGGTTGGCCGAGAAGGCAGTAGTGTAAAGTGCTCAAGAAGATGACAGAGGGCAATACAGTGACAAGAATGATGGAAAAGATAATTTATTATTTTATAAAGATTTTATTTATTTGACAGAGATAACAAGTAGGCAGAGAGGCAGGCAGAAGAGATGGGAAAGCAGGCTCCCCGCTGAGCTGAGAGCCTGATTTGGGGCTCGATCCCAGGACCCTGAGATCATGACCCGAGCCAAAGGCAGAGGCTTAACCCACTGAGCCACCCAGGCACAGATTATTATGATAAATTATTAAGGGAGACTGGGCACTGAATGGTGGTTGAAGATGAGAGAGATGAAGGGATTAACTAGCTTCTGACTAAAATTCTGGTACAAGACTTTTCTATTGCTCTAGAAGTACAGATAGTATAGGGGTCAAATGAAGTTTGCTGGATATTATCCAGTTTGCAAATATAAACACACACAAACCAAAGTTTTACAGTGTATACAACCTTACTATCTATAAAATTATTCACTTCTATTATTTTGACTCTTAAAATAGTAATTTCCCTAAGCTTCAGTTTCCTTTTTTGTGTAAAATGAAGATATAGCCATCTCTTAGGATTGTTTACAAGATGTGTTGTTATGTCTGGCACACAGTTCAGTACCAAATATGTTGTTAGAGCAGGAATTTGAGGCCCAAAATGGTTCGAGGACTTCCTCAAGGTTACAAATGGAAATTAGTGGCAGATTTAGAATACATAAGGAGATCTTATGTCCTCCTATTGAAATACTCATTTACTACTCTACAGTGTAGTATCTTATACCTTATTTGATGCATGACATCTTTAATTTTCTTGAGAGGCTCACCCAAAAGCAGGCTTTGGAATTAGTCTATCAGAGAGCTGTTTGCCAAAATCAAGGAAAACCTAACATTTGGCTAAAATCAAAATGCAAATATAAATAACATTTTTATAGCTTGCATTGCTTCCTAGTCGATTTTATACTTGAGGATTGTCATCAGAGAATCTGAGCAGTCTAGCTCCTGCCCTCGTGAGGTTCTGTGGAGATATGCTCTCATTTTCACTGAAATTTAAAATACTGTTTTTGAGTCCACTTTTTCTGCCAGAGCAAGTGTCAGTGTGGGGCCCAGAAACTGAGGTAGCAGGCATCTGAAGTGGGAACTGGAGTGGGGAGAGAATGAAGAGTGAATCTGGGCTGCAGCAGACACACCTTCTGTCCTTGTGTTTTCTGTAGAGTTTTGTCCAGGAAGAATCTGAAGCCACAAAATGTGAAGTGGAGATGAAATTATTAAGTGAAACAGTCTTATCAGGTATTCTTCTAAATTATGTTAGTAGAATTTAACTTTATTGGGATTTTCCAGCTTACAACAGAAATGCAGATGTTGCATTAAAAAGTTCAGATGTTGCAGAAATATATGTCAAGTGAAAATTCTTCATAATCCCTCTTCGAAATAACCAGTATTAACAAAAATTTCTCCTGTTTGTATTTCTTCTCTTTGTAGCTCTCTTTTGATTTTTAATGAAACCATGAAATAGCATACAAATGTTTGAAAATTACTTTTTTATCAATAATAATTTGTAATTTTATGTAGCATAGTCTATAGACATATATAGAACATAATGCATATTTTACTTAAATGAATATGTTCAACACTGTCCTAGGTCAGAACATATTAATAACCTTTTTAGTAGCTGTATAATTTCATCCCAGTAATGGAACATTATTTAAATCTTTATTGATGGTAAGGTTATTTCTAATTTTTTATTATTACAAACAATGTTGTAATGAATATTCACAAACACGTGCATAACCATAAATTTCTCAACCCTTTTGTATTCAATCTTATCTTGGAAAATAACAATTGAAGAGAGTTTAAAAATGTCAAAGTGATAGTGATGTCTAATTTACATATCTTTTAGTTTGAGATGTATGTCCATCACTTCCCAAGAACTTCTAAGGAATCAATTTCTATAGACTTTTTAGCATATTTTTCATAACATACTTCTTGTCTACTTCTTCACTTTTCCCAACACACTTTTGTTTTAGCAGCCAACTAGGTTTATATCTTCAAAACTTTTCTATAGCCCTGAGGAGGTTAATTTTCCTGTTAGAATTAGGATACTAGAGCCAGTTCATGAACTTCTGCCAATAATACTGAGGTTTTCTATATGCTAATCCCCAAATAATATATATGTTAATCCCCTAATCATAAATGTCTGAATTTGGATACAGTATTCTTTTTCTTTCTTTTTAGGTAAATGGATTATTAACTACATAAATTTGAAATTAAAGTCAGCATTTTATTGAAAGTGTACAAGGGAAAAAGAGCAATTGCTTAATTGGAATTTTATTTGCATATTGTCATTAATTTTCAGTGTCTGCTGTCCATGGGTTAAATTCAGTGACTTCTCAGTGTGCTTCCTTTTATGGGAGAGGAAAATTAAAATGATAAATAACAAGACTAACACTTCCTAAGTTTTACTGTGTGTCTGACACCAGTTCTAAGCTTTTTACATGTATTAACTACAACTCCCCAAATTCAGTAGGTAGATATCAATATCTCTTTTGTAGAAGAAGGAGAGAAAAGACATGTTAATTAGCATATCTTGCATAAGGTTACATAGTAAGTAAGGAGTAGACCCTATAAGCAGTCTGATTTCCCTTATCTTTCTACACTGGAAAGACTTTTGGTGGACAGGTGGGAATGGTCTTAGTGATACATGATTTAAAATATTCCCTTGATTGTACACTGAGAATTATGGAATTATAGAATTTCCCCATAAAATTTCTATACAGAAGGGATTATCCAATACAGTTTTTCACTTTAAAGCCTCTGTCCACCCCCCCCCTTTTTTTTTTAATGAGCTGGACCTGTTTTTATTGGGAAAAAAAAAAGGTTAGCTTTAATATATGGATGAAAATTTTATGTTTTTCTCCATTTTACTTTCTTCTTTAAGATTTTTAGCCCCCTAATGTCCAGTTTAAAAACATTAATTTGTCAGGTAACAAACTTTGTGTTAAGCCACTTTTCCTTATTTTATAATGAAGGGTAGCAAAATATGCCACCCCAAAATATGCCACTTTGGCATAAGGATATTTTAAGTTAAGGACTTATAAAGATGCAGATGCAAGAAAAGCTGCCTACCCTCCCCCTATTTGCCTAAAAACAAGACATAAATTTCAAAGGGTGTCACTCCGCTCTCTACCAAGAGTGACAGTGGTTAATGCCCAGATTTAACTTCAGACCTATCAGCCCAGAAAGGAGACCAGAAGAATCTGCATAACGAACTTTACTAACTAGTCCTTTTCTCTACAGTCAGAAACCTGAAACTGGTTTCCTTTGTCTTGTCATTTCCCCACAAATTTGTTGTTCTTAGTTGAAGATGCTGTATAAGCCAGAGTTCTGAGCCACCTCTTAAGTTACTCATTTTTCCCTGGGTAATCTCCCATGTTTACATGAGGTATTCATATTAATAAATGAGTGGTTTATTTCCTCTTGTTCTGCCTTTTGTATAAAAGTTCAGCCGAGAACTCAGAAGGTAGAGGGAAAATTATTTTTCCTCCTCTTGTGATACAATGTATTATTGAAGTTATTTTAATTGTAACATGCTTATTAGATACATATTCTTAAAAGTGTTGGTATATAAGCTATAAATGGAGCCCTCCCCTTTAGCCTATCATTATACATGCTTATTACTACTTTGAAGGTTAGCTTTGTGAATAGTTTTGAATTAACCACTTTTTGATGTTTTAGTAGCTAAATAAAAACTTCATTTCCAGAATTTTTTCCTCTCCCTCCTAATGCCAGATTGTTGCAATCTATTTAGAAACTGAATTAATCTGATTAATTTTAGCACAGTTTTTGCTGATAAAGAATGCTAATGAAAAGCCATATATCTTTGAAGACAATGAGGTTGATTTATGCCAATTCACAACCCTCGGTGGAGTATACCACTTGGATATTTTGGAGCTTCCCCCGCAGTGTAAACCAATGAAAGGCTGGATGATTGTGGAAGTAGGTTGATTTTTGAATCAAATTTATGAGTAAAATTATTTCTCACACTTTTATCTTAAATGATCTAACATCTAATGAAATTTAATCTATTAAGGAAGCATAAAGGGAAAACTAATTTTAAATAGTCTTGAATTTATAAAATTTGAATCCAATATTAAAGGAAAGAACTCTAAAATAATATGAATTTTAAAACTATGATTCATACATGTTAATTGTAAACCTATAGCACTATATTTAGATTGTGCCAGTTTGCTCTTAATAATGATAGTCTATTTAAGATGCTGACAGACGTTTTCTGTAAAGGGCCAGATGGGGTATATTTTCAGCTTTGTGGGCATACCAGCTCTGTTGCAGCTTTCAGTACAGTAAGACAGCCAGATGCAAATGAAAACTTTATTTAAAAAGACTGGTGGTGGACCAGATTTTTTAGGGGCCATAGTTTGTGTACTCTGGTCTAGCTCTGTGGTTCCTAACATGTGGTCCCTTGACCAAAAGCATTAACATCATCTGGGAATTTTCTAGAAATGCAAATTCAGGGGCCTCATTTTAGTTTTACTGAATCAGGAAGTCTAGGGATGAGGTTTTGTAGTCTGTGTATTAGCAAAACACACCTTAAAGTTTGAGAACCACTGGTCTGGATCCTTGGTGTATAAAGTGTGGTCCATGAGCCAGCAGGATCAGCATCAGCTAGAAATGCATAATCTGGTGCTTCACCTCAGATCTGCTGAATCTGAGTGTTAAGAAGACCCTCAGGTGATTCATGTGCACATTTAAGTTTGAGAAGCACAGATCCAGGTGATGGCACTATTGCTGATGCACGTTCCACACTCTTAGTAAGGATGTCAATGACAACAGTTGTGAGATCATTTTTGAAGGACTTCCTCACTCCTGTTTCAGTAAATAGTAACATTTGCCCTGGTATTGACTTGGTTTATTTTAACTTACTTCATGGTAGCTTGTGTCCCAAATACACCCTGCTATATTGTCATAGCCCCTTCCTCCTTCCTTGTTCTCTAGCCTTTCTGAATTCTCCCCCTCCCTCTCGTTCGTTCTCCCCTTCCCTCTAATTCATTCTCCTCTCCTTGTCTCTCTCTCCTCCAGCATATCATGTACATAGACTGTCAGCTACTTCTCACTCGCAGTTCTACCACTAAGAACCTTGGTACTTTATCGTCATGGAGTGGCATTTGTCAATTTTTATTTTTTTCCCCATTATCACCTCTCTAAGGAGCCTTTGTAGGCATTTTCTTTCCTAGCCATCCACCCCATGAAATTTTAATACCATAGATATACAATGTATTTGTGTATGTACTAAATATATAGCTGTGCTTTACACCTAAAAGAGTATAATTTTTTTCATGCCCCCCCAAACTAATTTTCACCCCCTTGGGGATGATACTGCTATTCCTTTCCCATTCTCCCCACAACTGAGAATGTATTTATTAGAGCATTCCTGGGGGAGATAACCTGGTCTGTAGCTACTTAGAACAGTCTATTTGAATCAGTTTTTCCTACCTCTGTGTTGCTTGAAGGACAGTGGGGAGTCAAAGAAAGGCATCCTTTGGTGAAGGTAGGCTTTCAAAATTCTTTATCAGGGCTGGGGTTTCTAAGAATTCACTCAAAGATCTTTTCTTGAATTTTGTTGGTGTCCTCATATCATCATTCCGTGTTCTCCATTGAGCTCAAAGTATCCTCTTTAAAATTGTTTTTCTCTTTTGCAACAAAGAGGTCTTCTTCCTTTTATTCAAGTGTCTTTTCAATAATTTCCCACCTCCTCTAGAATTTTTTTTTAATTTATTTGACAGAGATCACAGGTAGGCAGAGAGCCAGGCAGAGAGAGGGGGAAGCAGGCTCCCTGCTGAGCAGAGACCCCCCCCCCCAATGCAGGGCTCGATCCCAGGACCCTGGGATCATGACCTGAGCTGAAAGCAGAGGCTTTAACCCACTGAGCCACCCAGGTGCCCCCTCTTCTAGAATTTTAACCCATCCAGTTTTTCCTCTATTTTTAATCAGTCTTAATCTTCCCTACCCTTCCTTCCCTAGATCCTTCTCTGCTATGTTCAAATAATGGACAGATCTCCTCCATCCCAGAGAGATCTGCTGTTGACTTAATTTACTTTCTCTCTCCAGCTTTATTGAGATGTAATTGACATAAATCATTGTAAAAGTTTAAGGTGTACCAACGTGATGATTTTTTTTACTTTCATCCATTCGTTTCTATACTTCTCAAAAGTATGTTTATACTCCTTCCCCTCTTTACCTACACACCCTAACCAAGGTATTAGAATATGGGATTTAGAGTCCTAGAGCTCTGTTTTTGAGTTGTAATGCCTCCTTGAAGTCATTTTGTAATCTTTGGCAAATTATTTGATTTCTTTAAGTCCCAGTTATTTCTGTTAAATATATGTTTTATAAGATTACTTGGAGGAATAAAATGATTAGTAAGTCCCAACATAGAACCTGGACCAGAGGAAGAGTCTGTGATTCAGATTTGGTGATTATTTTCCTCCTCAATCATTATCTTTTAATTTTGTTGTGAAATTTTGTTAGTAATCTTTAGTAAATGAGACTGATCTTCAATACTTAATAACTACATACAGTTTACTCAGCAATATTTACATCTTTACTTGTTACCAGTCAGTGTCTAACTTGATATTATTTTGGTCGTTTTTAAAAGATACTCAAAGAAGGATTGCAGAAATATATATATCCTCCAGAAACTACGGAAGACGTTGAAACAGAAAATGCTTTCCCACCCATAGAGGTGACACTTGAGGTTCAGGAGAATGTAATCTTGTTTGAGGACCCTATGGTTGCAAGGTGGGATGCTGAAGGTACAGCAATACTGTAATCAACTTTGATAATTATGTAATGAAAAGAGCTCTAACACAAATCCTTAAAACAGAAACTACAGTGTGTAAACTCCGCATTTCTAATCTTACACATTTCTATGGCAACTCTAGTGTGTTTATTTTGTTTGCTCTTGATGGAAATGAATAGGGATTGGTGTGTATGCATTGAATGTTACAACTGTTAGTTCCTGAAGTCTTACATAAGTGAAAAACCTACTCTCTCCTGAAATGAGTACATAATTCAGATTGGGGTGATTAAAATTTATTTTAATGTTAATAACTTAGAAATTTCAAATCTTATTACAGACAAGTACTGGAGATAGGGAGTGGGCCATTAGGAAACCTGAGACAGATGAATACTAGCCACTTCCTGTCTCTTTATAACTTTTGATTGTTGAACCATGGGAAATTATTGGTTATCCAAAATGTGAAATAAATAACAAAATCAGAAGTACCAGCAGAGATACTAGCTAAGGATTTACTAATCATTAACAAATACCTCATTTGGGGTTGGCGGGCTCAATTTTGAGAAGTCTTGGTCTGGTAAATTAATGTATGCAGGTTTGAGGCTTCTAGACGAAAGAAGTGTAGCTTTACTTTTAATGTGAAGCATTTTATATTCATATTTGTGGAAGAATTTACTGAGTTTGTGACAGGTTCAGAACAGATCACAAAGGCACAGAGCTATTAATCCATTTATGTAGTCAAAGGAGCAGAGAATTTAGGAATTTCTGTACCAGAAAAGGTAAGTGTTATGCAGTTTTAACTTTTTTTATGATGGCTACAGTAATCCACATTTTTGGTTGTGTATACCTAGGCACAAGATATTTATATTCTAGGGGCGCCTGGGTGGCTCAGTGGGTTAAGCCTCTGCCTTCAGCTCGGGTTCTCTGCTCAGCAGGGAGCCTGCTCCTCCCCCCCTTCTCTCTGCCTGTCTCTGCCTACTTGTGATCTCTGTCAATCAAATAAATAAATAAAATCTTTTTTTAAAAAGATATTTATATTCTAGATAAAAATTATGAATTAATAACAGTATAGCTCCATCAATACATTAAATTACAAACTCTGTCAAAATGAACAATTAGGTAATTTCTTCCCTTCATGTTGCTTAAGAAGTTTCATTTTTCCTTTAATGGTAATGTTTTTAAGTATTTACTCTGTTAAAAATTAGTCACACTAAGTTAGAATTGACAAGATAAGTTATCCCACATGATTCGGGGAAATATAATGTGTAAAATTTGTCTCTGACTACAGCAGTAGTATACAACTCCAGTAATTCTTCCCATGGGGAAACTTTTTTCCAGGAAATACTAAAAATTAGAGAATTTATTTATAGGTGATACTTAATTTTTACCTTTAAAAAACTAATTTTATTACTGTAAAAATGAATTATGAATCCCTTACTTTGTCAACATAATTGTATCTATTATATTGAATTTCAGAGTTAAAAAGAGTGAGTGGATCCCTCATGTGAGGAGAAAGCCATGTGGAGATGGAGAAGTCATTTGAGGGAAGGGAATAACTCGTGTACTCCATAATTATGCTACACAATAAGAAATACAGGATAAATGGGACAGATTTCCTTCCTCTAGGAGTTTTCAAAGTTGTAGGGGAGGAAGACAAGGAAAAGCCACCTAATATGACACAGAAGGGTGCTGTAATAGGTAGAAGTGTTATGAAGCAGCCCAGGGGGTCCACCTGGAGCATTAAGAAAGGCTTGTCTTGGTATAGAATGTTGAACCGGGCCTTAAGAGACTAAGAACATTGGCATGCAAGTGTTCGTGCGGACGTACATTCTCCTTTTTCTTGCGTATATACCTAGGAAGGAACTGCTGGGTTGAATGGTAAATTTATGTTTAACTTTTTAAGAAGCTGTCCAGTTGTTTTTCAAAGTAACTGTACTTTTTACATGCCTGCCAGTATTACAGGAGGTTTCCCACCTTTCACATCCTTGCTAACATTTGTGATCTTTTTTATTCTAGCCTTTCTAGTGAGTATGAAGTGGTATTTCAGGGGTTTATATTGTACTTCCCTAATAACATCATGTGGAACATCTTTTTGTACATGTTTATTATCCTTTACTGGATTTTCTTCAGTGAAATGTTCATCCAGATCTTCTTCCCATTCTCAGATTGGGTTGTGTTTTATTATTAAGTTGTAAGAGACACAAAAGACCACCTACATATGATTGTATTTATATGAAAAGTCCAGAAAAGACATCTTTAGAGACAGGAAGTATATTAATGGCTGCCTGTGGCTAGAGGCGAGAATGGGAGTAATTAACTATAAAATGGACATGAGGGAACCTATGGAGAAAATAATAATGTTCTAAATTGGATTGTGGTAATGGTTGCACAACTGGGGGAATTTACGAAAATATATACTTAACACAGGTGAATTTTAAAGTTTTTTGGTGGTTTTTGTTTGTTTTGTTTTGTTTTAAACAAGATGAGAGATTCTCTAAAGGATTGATTAGGAAGAAAGGACTGCGTGTGCAGAGGCTCAGTGGATGATGCTGTTGGGGGAGGGGGAAAGCATAGCTAAAACCAGGTGTCAGAAGTGCAAGGGGTGAAGCCAGAAACACGAGTCTTCATTCTGAAGGCCTTAGATACCATGCTGAGGAGTTCGGATTTGATCCTGTAGCCAGGAAGAACCAGCAAAAGTGGCTTTTTGTAGAGATTCTCTACTGAATGTAAAAGATCAATTTATACACCTTTGCAGTTATTTGGGTCATTCCATTCATCTCATTTTTTGTATAGAAAAAATGAAACTGTTACTTTCTTTCCTTATATTATGCAGGTAAACATTGGCAAACTGATGGCATCAGCAATGTCTCTTACAAACCAGAAGACAGACTTGTAACATTCAGCCTAGAAACGTTTGGCCCTGTTACCTTGATTCAGGATGCTCATATTAACATGCCATTCCAGTCATGGGAACTAACACCACTTGATGTGGATCAAGTACTTTTGACTGTGACTACAGTATTTACTACAATTCAAATACAAATTAAGGTAAGTCACAGAGAGTAAGTCATATGAAAGAGGTAAACCGCTTGATGACAGTTAAAGTATGTCAAAGTAATCAGTCACTGGTGATTGACATATTGAAATGTTACAAGTGTATTTAAAATACACTTTGAGCCATAATTTCTAAATGAAATAGTGATTGGATAGGTAATAACATACAACAAGCAAAGTACAAACTTGCAGCCTTTAGTAGAAATAGGCCACTTAGTGAAGCTACAAGCCTGTTGCAGTTTTTGATCCGCTCTAAAGAGGCTTCCTCTTTCCAGAAGAGGAGGGTGGTTCTGTCCCACAGTGGATAGCACGTTAGACTTCTAAAACCAGAAGAGGACTGTGATTTCTGTATACCTTCAAATTGCCACTCTGCAAACTTTAAAACTGGGTAACTTTGATTACCTTAAATCTTATATTTGTAAAAAAAAAAACTATCCTTAAAAGTTGCAACATGACTAGCTATCAAATGGCTACTGTAATTCAATGTGACTAGTGTTCTTAGATCATAACTCCTACAATGGGAGGAGAACTGAGAGATCTTTCAGTCTCTTGACTGTTCAGATAAAGCCCCCAAAAAGTTGACCGATGGACTGGTTGAGATAACAGAGACTTTATGACTGACTTCTCTGAGCTGGCCTAAAGCATAGCTGTCCTGCGTACTTTTTTGTACAGAATGATATAGAGCTAAAACAAAACAAAACAAAAAACTAGTATGAAGAAGCTAAAGGCTGGAAATGGAATCATGATGTAATAATCTATCTTTCTTCTTGAAACTAGGAAAACCTCTGCCTGTTAGCGTCAATCACACTAAGTAACAAAAAGCATTTCTCTATTTTGGAAGGAAAATGGATGACTCCTATTTCTTTCATTTGTGCTTTGAAAGAAGCTGGATTGAATATCTTCCCTAGTGAACACTCTCATTTTTATGTTGTTATAAATTAT
Source organism: Mustela putorius furo (assembly GCF_011764305.1). NCBI lineage: Eukaryota > Metazoa > Chordata > Mammalia > Carnivora > Mustelidae > Mustela > Mustela putorius. The sequence continues at coordinate 21,759,759 of NW_025422368.1, read as the reverse complement.
AAGGTAAGAACAAGTCTTTCCAAATTTAATGTAAAGGACATTTAGAATGGTAGCCAGTATTCAATGTTATGTAACTCTTCAGGTATGGCTTAGGTTTTCTGTATTCACTCACACAGAACTGATTGGAAGGAATAAATGGCAAGACCAGAAATCCAGAGTTCTCTCAAGTTTAATAATCTTTCCCAAGAAAGGAAGCCTCTAGTATGATCTTCATACTGACAAATGGACCATTATTCACACAGCTGGTCAGTTAGGGCAAAGGTAGAGCAACTTCAAATTTTCTTTCTTCTTCCAGGCTGGATATATGTAAGATTTCCTAAAAGATTAAGTGCCTCAGAAGTTTCCCAAACATAACAAATTTGGTGAAATTAAACACATAAAAGGGCCACTGATAGAGAAAACCCACTTCCTTCCATTTCTTGGGAGAGGCTCCCTGTCTGTATACTGCTTCATGTTACTCATAAGGCTTTAGTTAAATAAGATCCTTCCATGTTTGTTTGTTTGTTTGTTTTAAAGAGTCTATTTATTTATTTGACAGAGACACATCACAAGTAGATGGAGAGGCAGGCAGAGAGAGAGAGAGAGGGAAGCAGGCTCCCTGCTAAGCGGAGAGCCCGATGCGGGACTCGATCCCAGGACCCTGAGATCATGACCTGAACCAAAGGCAGCAGCTTAACCCACTGAGCCACCCAGGTGCCCAAGATCCTTCCATGTTAAACTATGTTCCATGAGGATGAGGACTGTTCTTTCATCACCTATGATTCTAGTATCTAGCATACTCCTTGAATCAGATGTTTAGTAAATATTTACGATATACAAATGAGGCCAAAGTAGGCTCCAATCATGAAAGGTGTTCTTGGCTATAGAACTCTTCTGCACAAAACAGGTTAAAATATGCCAGAAAATGACAATATGGGTATATCTGAAAATAACATCATTAACTGTGTACTTATGTGTAGGGGGAAAAAAGCACCTTAGTTTTAGTAACTCAACTGCCAATTACTCTACAAATGCTGCATGTAGTGTACTAGTCATCTCAGAATATTCAAGAATTTTTTTTCTGAACATTGTTTTAGATGCTTAAGATCCATTAGTGAATAAAACAAGGTTCCTGCCCTTGTGGAGCTTACATTCTAGCACAGGAAGGCAAAAATATACTAGATTATCTTATATTTTATATGAAAAAAAAAGGGGAAGATCAGGAATCATAGGGCAACATACAATATCAAATAGTATTGGAAGAGGGGGCCTTCACCAAGAAAGTAGGATCTGAACCAAACTTGAAGGTGGGGAATTTAGCCAAGTGGAGCTCAGAGAGCAAAAAGAGAAACAAAGAATGTCATAATGGGGTATATGTGGGGCATATGTGGGGCGGGGGGATATCTGATCAGAGAGGCGCTTTGTAGGTCATTGTTAGGACTCTGGCTTCTCTTCTGAAAGGCAGCTCCATTGACCTGTACTGTCAGAGTCATCATGTCATCTGACTTAGATTTTAAGTGGATTTTTCCGTGTTAAGAAGTGACTGTAGGAGGCCAAAGATGGAAGACTTGGTGAAATGCTTTATGATCAATTTTGTTTTTATATTGACAGGATCCTTTGATAGAAATGAAAGCTTATCGGCAGCTGGCCCTGCTAAGTTCCGCTTTTGCATTTGGTTGGAGCAAGTGGAATATAGTATGTAGTTCAAATAAAGTTATAGTTAAGGTATAGTATACAAACCCCATAAAATTACTTTGTCCTTCCAAAGAAGATACTCAAAAGCTAAATGAATGTAGGCCATGGTTTCTCCTCTTGAAAAGGTTAAAAAAATAATTAACATTCAAATAGTTTTAAAACTTCACTTTTGTTTATTTTGTCAAAAATATAAAACCAAGCTATATAAAGGCTATACCTTCACTGTCCATTATGGTATCAAACACTCTGGACTTCAGGGTAGTGTCCTGACAGCTCTTTACATCAAAATGAGAACAAATGGAAGCTTTTTTCCTCTCAGAAACAGGCCTCCAATTGAACTTTCTGGCACATTTACTGCTGCCTGATAAAAAAAGATAGCGCAAGTGAGCCACCATATTTACTTGTATACTGTGTGTTTCTCCCACTCGAATATATGCTCCTGGAGGATAGGATTTTATTGTTGCAATTGTTATTAATATGGTTTTTTCTTCTTTGTTGTTATATCTCTAGCACCTAGAACATTCCCTGGCACATACGAGCTACTCAAGAAATCTCTGTTGAATGAATACATACATACAAACATGGTTTAAGAGATCAGACACTAAAGAGTGTTTCTTTTACATTAGCAATTTTGGGGACTGAGTTCAAATTATACTCTGCCAAAATACCTATTAGAGGAACTATTAATGGATTTCTCTAATTTTCTTTTCCTGTAGCTGAAGGAACACCTTAGTGAAAAACCTATTCAGAAACCTAATTGGACCCTTTTAATGTTTAGTGGTGACAGAGCACAAAGGCTCAAGATCAATGAAAACAGTGAGACATTCTCTGAAGCCCTTAAAGAAGAAACTGAGTTTCATTCTACTTTATATCACATGGTTAAGGATTTTGCTTCCCAAAAAGCCATGGAAAAAGTTAGGAGCTCCAGCTGCCAGCTGATTGACTCTGTGTGCTATATGCTACTCTCGACCAGAGTGCTCAGCTATTCTTAATCCCCGCTGACAGATTTTATGCAGTATGAAAAGTCAAGCAACCCAGAGCAAAATCAGGCATTTCTTCAAAAGCAATGTAATGAGTGACTGTATTTCAAAAGGTTATTAAAATCTAATAAGCATTTTGTACTCAAATTTTATTTTTTAAAAAGTGGGGTTTTTTTCCTATGAATATTTGGCCCACTGAAAATGTTCACTTTTTACTCTATTTGAATAAATTTTAACAAGCAATATGGAATATCTCCTCCTCAAAAAGCTCACTAAAAATCATAGGCAGGCTTCTTCCCCATTGTATTTTAGTCAGAGAGGAACTCACAGAAAGAAGGGATGTTAAATATCTTGCAGTCCTTCTGAGACCCTGTGGTTCAACACTATAATTTCCCAGCTAAAAATTACTAATTTACAAAGTTCAGATACTAAAACTTTAAAAATCAAGACACATACATTAAGATGTGCTAAGTCACACTGGTGGTGGTCCATTGTGTTGGAGTCCGGTGAATGGCCACAAGATTTGCTCTAGAGACATCCAGGAGTCCCCATCTGGTATGGGAGCAGCATCCACAGACTTCTGGAAGAATCGTCCAGTGAGGAAGCTCATCAAAGCTGCAAACAGCACAATGAATGCAGCAGAAAGCCAGAGTGCCTTATTCGCCTTTCTGAAGGAAGTCTTGAGGTTTGTTGCCCAGGCAGCTACTGTGTCATAACTGTAAGGAAAATACAAATTCAGAATTTGGCAATGGCAACATTTTGTTTTGCTATTTGTACTGTTGGCTCCTTTTGCCAACAGTACCAGACAAGTCATCACTCTGCCCTACCTATCAAAAACACTGCCTGGCAATAAGCTACGTAATGTGCCTGCTGTCTTGGTTTGGCCCACAATTTGCCCCACTTCCACCCCAATAATTTTTAGAATTAGAGAAATGACTTAAAGTTAAGAAATGCTATGGTGATGATCTGAAAATTAGGTGACTCGGCCATTATTTAACTCCTAACAAGAACATGTGAGTATCTCATTATTTCAGTCAGGTAAGGCAACTAACATTTTTGTGGAGCATGGTATGTGTGTATATACACATGCCACTTATTTCTCACCATACCTGGGATTTTTGCTATATTCAGGTGTAAACTATTTTTAGTTTAAGAAATGAGACACAAAGAAAAGCTTATTATAACATCATCTATGTCTTAGCATTTTGCATGTTCTGCTGCTGTCAGCCCTATCTTTTAGGTGAAGAAATTGGTGCTTAAAAGTAGATGAACTTCCTTTAGGCCATCTGGCTCCAGAACCAAGTTCCTAAACCACCAGTTCAGGGATAACTCCTGTAGACCATGTGAAGTTTGTTTTTTTTCCTCTTAAATTTAACAATTTGATAGGTCTTTTAGTACCTTGACTAAGATTAATACTGTTAACCCTGCCTCATCTTTCCCCACTCCACAGAAATAGGATCATTAGCAAGCAGACAACTTACAGTGAAGAGCCATCCCATTTTGACGGATTATTTCTCTTTTCAGAAAGACTTGGCTTTCTTGTCCTTTCTGCTATTTCTTCTCCAGGTGGTTCTGAGTCATCTTTAGTTCTATAAATAAGTATTAAGTTTAAATGTTTGAAAGTATGGATAATATACCAGATTTATAAAAAATACTGCAAATTTTATTGTATTACTAAAGCGGCTCTCAAGTATTTGTTTTGCTTTAGAAAGATTTGATATATAATTCTAAAATCAAATCACTAAATTTTTATTTCTAGGAATTTAATTTTAAAAACTTGCTATATCTAGAAAAATGTGTTGTAGGAAGTTGGGATATTAGCCAAGGGGTGAGTAAAAAGGAGACATTTACAAAGAACATGTCGAAGTTCATCAATTAGCACCACTAATAATTAACCAGTATTATTAACCTGTGATTTCTTTCTCTGCTTATGTGTGTAACCATACTTTAAAAAACAAAGGTGTATATTTCTTCCTCTGTTTTTTATTAAACATATGGTAAAATTTCTCTCCTTTTATCACATAATACATTAACAGTGGATTTTATGCTAAACTGGAGTAACGTCATTGCTTCTTTAAAAATCTTAATTTTAAAAGTGTTTATTCAGTGAGCTGGGAAATAGAAATTGGATCAAATATATTTTAAATAAAATCATATTGTGTAAAGAGTTGTTCCTTTAACCTGAACAGAACTTGTTTCATTATCATGTTTACTGATGAATTCCTAGTTGGACTTGAATTTTGAAATTCCAAGCTCATAATTCTCTCACTATTACCAAAGGCAAATGTTTCTCAAAGTCATTTTTTTTTTTTCTCTTCTTGGACATCTACAGGGAATGTATGTGGCTGGTTTTAGTTTTTAAAGGAAACCTGGCCCAGGGTGCCTGCGTGACTTGGTTTTAAGGTCTACTCCTGATTTTGGTTCAGGACATGATCTTGGGGTTGTGGGATTGAGCCCCACATTGGACTCCAGCTCAGTGGGAGTCGGCTTTTCCCTCTCCCTCTGCTCCTCCGCCTGCTTGCCTGCTCTCTTAAAAATAAATACATAAAATCTTTAAAAACCCCAAATCCTGAATTCTTGTAAGATTCTCAAGACTTCATTTTTTTGTTTGCTAAGACTTCTCAGTAGAAATCATGCCATATTAACCAAGAGAAAAAATAGATTGTAATCTTTTGAAGAAAACCGATCTTTAACCCAGATCAGAAAAATCCATTATGTTAACTCTAAATCTGAAAAGTGGTTTCAACACATGTAGTAGGCTCCAAGGATTATTTCACTTCATTTATTTATTTTTTAAGATTTTATTTATTCATTTGCCAGAGCAAGAGTGAGCACAGACAGAGGGAGAGCTAGACTCCCTGCCGAGCTAGGAGCCCGATAGGGGGGGCTCAATCCCAGGACCCCAGAATCATGACCTGAGCTGAAGGCAGACGCCTAACTGACTGAACCACCCAGGGGTCCCTCCTAGGATTATTTTAAAAAGAAACAAAACCTGAGGATAGGCACTACATCTTACTCATCTTTATACCATGAACAGACACCTCTCCAAAAAAGAAATACAAATAGCTAACAGACACATGAAAAAATGTTCCACATCACTAGCCAGTGGGAAATACAAGTCAAAACCACAATGAGATACCACCTTATACCAGTTAGAATGGAAAAAACAAAACAGGAACCAACAAATGTTGGCAAGGATGTGGAGAAAGGAGAACTCTCCTACACTGTTGGTGGGAATGCAAGCTGGAACAGCCACTCTGGAAAATGGTGTGGAGGTTCCTTAAGATGTTAATAGAGCTACCGTACAACCCAGCAATTGCACTACTAGGTATTTACCCCAAAGATACACACATAGTGAAAAGAAGGGGCACATGCACCCCAATGTTCATAGCAGCAATGTCCACAATAGCCAAACTGTGGAAGGAGCTAAGATATCCTTCAACAGATGAATGGATAAAGAAGATGTGGTCCATATATACAATAGGAAATTACTCAGCCATCAGAATGGATGCACACACACACACCGAGTTTTACCTACTTGAGTTCACATTTTTCTTCTTCAGCATCTGCCCAGGAGTAGGTGCTAATAAATCGATGTAATGAGGGACGATGTTCACTCTGCTTTGACCCCAAAATACGCCTAAGTAAAGATGATTATAGCCACTTGTCAAATACATCTGTAGCTATTGTCAATTTATTTCCTACTACCTGAATTATTACAAAAATTATGTTCTATTTTTGGTTGGCACATTCACATATTTCATAGTAAAATTCCATGATTATACACCTATTTTATAATTATTGTGCATATATACTCTGTGCAAATCAAGTGTCACTTTATTACTTATTGCCAGCATTTACTTCAGTCAATTACAAAACAGTAGGTTTCCCAAAGAGCAACCAGAAAATGACACTTACCAGCTGCTTGATCGCCTACTGAATCGGTCATTTTCCATCCCAGCCACCTTTAAATTTCAGATGTTAGAGAAATAATGAAATACAAATTTAGTGAAGTTTATGTTTTTGTTATATGAAAATGAATATGCTTTTGATGAAGAACACTTAGGAACTTGCTTACCATTCCTGCATTTCCAATATTTCTGGGCAAAGAGGCAATGGTCACCCTTCGGAGCGAAGATGGCTACCCAAAAAGGGCAGAAGTACATTAGAAAACTATTAGTAGTTTATCCTTGGATACAACACTAATGGATATCCTTGTACATACACATCCCTGCATTTGACCACCGTTAAGTTAACCTGTAGGCATAGTTTGGTTAGGTCCAAATTGCCTTTCAGAAATATTGCGCCAATTAATATTCTACCTTCTTCAACATTGGATGAGCATAATTTTTGCCAAATAAGGTTTCTTATTTAGTTTTCTGGTGACATTGAACACTTTGTTATGCAAATAATCATGTATATATCTGCTCTGGGAACTCTATGATCTTTGCCCATATTAATTTTATTAATGATAATTCTGGCAGGAGTTTTTCATTGTTAATGCAGCCGAATCTTTCTTTTGCTGTCATTTCTTTTATGCTGTGGTATTCCCAACTCAGAGGAGATCAATGTGTACCTATTTTCTAGCTTTTTTTTTTTTTCATGGTTTCATTTTTTGCATTTAAGACATTTAAAGATGGGTGTGATATTTTGATAATGGATATGTTTATCAGCCTCAGATGTGCATGGGAAAATGTTACATACTACTATGATTCTTAAAGTTTAAGTACAACTTCAAGAAATAAAAAATATATTAAATGTAGGAAATAAGCTGAAGAAGCTTAAGGTGAATTTTTTCTTAAGCCACCATTCCTAATTTTGTAGGTTAGCTGAGTATCAAGAATATCAAACTACAATCCAAGAAACTTGGGTTCTCACCATGGTTCTGCCACTACATGATCATAACTAATCACTTACCTTCTGGGAAAGTGATTTTCCTCATCTGTGAGAGAGAGGTTTGGATGGAATGATTTTTAAAGTCTCTCGCTCAAAAATTCTGTGAAATCCTGATTTTCGAACTGGCAAAACCTGCTGGTTGACTTTCAATATCCCACTCCCCCCCTTATTATTTGGTGAAGAACTCCCTGATTTTCAGTTAGATATAAAACCCAGAATTCAAATGGATTTTCTTAGTCTCATTTTCAATCAAAAATGACAAGGAAATGTTATTTGGGACTTCTAGGAATTGTCATTAGAAGGAGAGGGAACACTTGTTTTTATGTCTTCCTTCTTCTTACAATGTGACTCGATGTAATGACCAGGACTTGTCGCTCCCCGTACTGATGGAGCCACCTCCGACCATGAAGTGGAAGCAGAGGGCTGAGGGTGGTGAAGTGGCGGGAGGAGACTAGGTCCTCGGGATTCTGTGAAACCACACTACCGTTTTTGGACTGCCTATTTCCAACTCTAGTTTTACATGAGAGAGAAACTATCTGGCTTTCCTCTTGCTTCCAGACAAATGTAACTGATGTACAAATATAGTAAAAAGTATAAAAGCACACATACATAAACTTAAACACACACATGCAGATCTACATAAATATACATATGATTTACATTTGAAACCGTGTTGTTTCAAGTAATATTTTAAAACCATTTCATCCGAAACATTTGATAGACTGTTAAGTCAGCTGGTAATTACCTTGGAGTTTAGAGAAGATGAACGTTTTTTAATTTGGCAGTCATCTGAAAGGAAAAACACATTTGCACATTTGAGGAATTACATAAGCAATTTATTGCAATGGTCTTTATTCTTTACAAAGAAAAGCAATAGAAATATTTAAGACCCTAGAAACTACCGAATGGTAAAAATATCTGGTTATTATTTGGTGATTCGTAACAGTTGCCATCTTAACTGATTGAATACTGTCCTCTGTCACTGTCCACGTCTGCAATGCTTAGCCAGCACATAGGAGATGCTAAATGAATACATACTGAATAAATGAATCCAAAACTACAGAAGGTTATCAAATATGATTACTTTTCCTAGAAAAGGGAGTCATTAAAATAGTTCTCCTCAGAAAAGTTCACATTATTTAAAACTATTATAAGATTTATATAAACCCTATATTTTAAGGCATTTTCCATGGTCTCAGATGTCTCCTTATTTTCCAATCCATCTGCCAGCTTACTATGCCGGAGTCATTCCTTCTTCAAGAAATAGAAAATCATTGTTGATTAGAGTGGCTCGTTTAACTCACTGTGCTTTGCTTTGTGTGTGGAGAAAGAGCCAATTCTAACATACCCTAAGTAGGAGAACATTAGAGGCAACTCAGTGGGTTGGATGAAATATATTCTCATCTCAACAGTCTAATTTAATGAATTTTTGGAGTCATTACCAAAGGGTCCTCTCTGTGTCCCAACCTGTTTCTAACTTAACATTTTACTTTACATTTACTTTACTTTCTACCTTAACATATACTTTATATAAACAGAAGGAATGAATTATTATTCTAACATAGCCTCAAGTGTTTTATACTAAAGACATAGTAAGAATTAACAAGAAAGAGAATGAAAGAGGAGAATCTCAGAAAAACATAACTGGGTCTATTAAGCTTTTATTACCTTCATCTTCGAGAGGGTTAAAAGACCTTTCATTTTGCAAAAGAACCTGTTTCAGTTCTTCTAACTCAGCATGCTCTTTGGCATACATTCTCTTCAGGTTTTCTACATGCTGAATCATCACCTCCACTGCTTTACTAACCCGGCTTTCCTAGTAGGGGAAAAAAAAAATCTACACTGAAAATATTATTCTTGATTTCTAGTTTAAAAATGATTAGACACATCTATCTTCACTCCATCCCCAAATCTCACTAAAATGACAATGAAGGTTTTCAGTTGTTTGTTTTGTTTTGTTTTTTTAAAGACGACACAGGACAATAAGAACAGAAGAAGGTATAATGAAATTTTGAAGGCCAGTTAGAAGGACTAGTGGAGAATGACCAAGATCTGAAAAAGGTGAACCCTAAAAAAAAGTAGGAAAAGTCTATGAGCAACCTGGGCTGCACCACAGAAAACCATTCAGGCTCAGGAATTAGTGGTGCTTCTGGGATTCAGCGTGAAGACAGCTAGGGGAACAGAAGAAATGGTGGAAAACCTGCAGAAAAAGTGAGATCTGCAGATCTCCTCCCTTATTCCGGCCAACTGAGCAACTTTCCTTCCCCACTTTGCTGAAAGACTAAACACTGAATATCTAGAGAGAGAGAGAAAGAGCCTGCGGATTAGGCAGTAACAGCTGATGGTGAACAGATCATACAGAAAACAGATTTAGGCAAAAGTCTGTATACATATTGAATACTGAGACTCCTAGCCTGTTTTCTCCTTCCAACTTGCAAACACTGGTAGCCAGGCTTAGGCTCAGAGAGCAGGCAGTTGGAAGATTTTCCTCTGAGGACTCTATAATGTAGCAAGATAAAAGCCTTAAAACTCTTGACACCAAGGATATCCCAGTGAAACATCTCAAGTTGTGTGAAGCTCAGAGCCAGTAAGAACCCTCCTCACCAACGTGCAGTCCCCATTCCATTATCTTGTGGATCATGACTAGTCAGAGGAAAGCTGCTTCTGTGAAGGAGGAAAACAAACACAGGGAAAAAAAAGCTAGGTGGCAGAGATCAACTCCAGAAAAGCTTCAAGGGAACCACCAGTATCTTCAGAGAGTTAAGAGTACATGTTACATCCATGAAATAAGAACAAGATAAAAAAAGCTACATGCTAAGAATAAAAATCTGGGGAATTAAAAATATATTAAAAATACATAATAAAATAGTTTTAAGGTAAGGTTGGGGAAATCTCCCTGAAACTAGGAGGAGGAAAAAAAAAAACCACTGAAGGCTAGAAAAGAGATGAAAAAGAACCTGCTCAGGAGATCCAACAGACAACAGGAACTCAAGAAAGCAAAGAAAATTACACAATATGTATGTGGAAAAGGAAATAATTCAAAACAATCTCTAGAACTCAAGAACGTATTTTGCCAGCTTATATCCATTCAGGGTCTAAAACAATAAATCAAATTTTAGTAAACATAATTAATATTGGTTTCAGGAGTAGAATTTAGTGATTCATCACCTAGCATACAACACCTAGTGTTCACACAAGTGCCCTCTTTAATACCCATCACCCATTTACTCCACCCCCTCCACGAACCTCCCCTCCAGGAACCCTCAGTTTGTTCTCTATAATTAAGAGTCTCCTTTATGGTTTGCCCCCCCCCCTTTTTTTTCCTTCTATCCTCTATGTTAATCTGCTTTGTTTGTTAAAATCCACATATCAGTGAAATCATATGGTATTTGCTTTTCACTGACTGACTTAGCATAATACACTCTAGTTCCATCTACTTTGTTGCAAATGACAAGATTTCACTCTTTTTTATGGCTGAGTAATATTCCATTACACACAGACACACACACACACACACACACACACACACACACACACATCATCTTTACCCATTCATTAGTCAATGGACATTTAGGCTCTTTCCATATTTGGCTATTGCTGATAATGCTGCTGTAAATGCCAGGTGCACATACCCCTCCAAATCTGTATTTTTGTATCCTTTGGGTAAATAATAGTGCAATTGCTGGGTGATAGGGCAGCTATATTTTTAAATTCTTGAGGAACCTACATACTGTTTTCCAGAGTGGCTGCCCCAGCCTGCATTCCCACCAACAGTATAAAAAGATTTCCCCTTCTCTGTATCCTCCCCAACATGTTGTTTCCTGTGTTAATTTTAGCCATTTGGACAGGGGTGAGGTGGTCTCTCATTGTAATTTTGATTTTTATTTTCCTGATGATGTGTGATGCTGAGCATCTTTTATCTGTTGGCCAACTGGATGTCTTCTTTGGAAAAAAATGTGTCTTCAGCCCATTTCTTACCTGGATTATTTGTTTTTTGGGTATTGAGTTTGATAGAAGTTCATTATAAATTTTGGATACTAACCCTTTATCAGATATGTCATTTGTTAATATCTTTTCCTATTCCAAAGGTTACCTTTTACATTTATTGTTTCTTCACTGATTCAATTTCATTACATCCTTCTATTCAGATTTTCCACATCTTCCTAAGTTTTAGAAGACTGTATATTTCTAGAAATTTATCCATTTGCCTATGTTGTCCAATTTGTTGGAATATAATATTTTATAGCAGTCTCTTATAGTCCTTTATATTTTTGTGATGTCAGTTGTTATTTCTTCTCTTCCCTGTGTTTGAGCCTCTCTCCTTTTATCTTAATAAGTCTAGCTAAAGGCTTACCAATTCTCCTTATCTTTTCAAAGAAACATCTCTTTGTTTCATTCATCTATATCATTTATTTCTGCACTGATCTTTATTGTATCCTTCCTTCTACTAATGTTGGGCTTTGCTCTTATTCTAGTTCCTTTAGGTATAAGATTAGATTGTTTGAGACTTTTCTTGGTTCTTGAGGTAGGTCTGTATAAACTCTAAAATTCCTTCTTAGACCTGCTTTCTCTACATCCCAAAGATTTTAGACAACTGTTTTCATTTTCTTCGGTCTTTATAATGTCCTCTTTGATTTCTTTGCCTATTGGTTCATCAGTAACATGTTGTTTAGCCTCCCAAGTGTTTGTATCTTTTTAAATTTTTTTCTTGTAATTGACTTCTGGTTTCACATTGCTGTGCTTAGAAAAGATGCTTGATGCGATTTCAATCTTATAAATTTATTGAGTTTGGTGGTTTTGGTTTTGGTTTTGTTTTGTTTTTGTTTTTTGTTTTTTGTTTTTTGCCTAATGTGATCTAATTTGATCTAGCCTTCCACATGCACTTGGGGAAAGAATATGCATTCTGCTAATTTGGAATGGAATATTATGTAAGTCCATCTGATCTAATGTCTCGTTCAAAACCACTATTTCCTTGTTGATTTTCTGACTGGGTGATCCATCTGTTGATATGAGTGGGGTATTAAAGTCCCCTATTATTATTGTACTACTGTCAATTTCTCCCCTTATGTTGTTAATATTTGCTTTATGTATTTAGGTGCTTCTTTGTTGGGTGCATAGATATTTACAATTTTATATCCTCTTGTTGGATTGATCCCAATGTCATTATGTAATGTTCTTGTCTCTTGTTACAGTTGCTGTTTAAAAGTCTATTTTGTATGAAAACAAAGCCTATTTTGTCTATATAGTATTGCTACCCCAACTTTTTTCATTTCCATTTGCATGAAATATTTTTTTTCCATCCCTTCACTTTCAGTCTATATGTGCCTTTAGCTCTGAATTGAGTCTTCTGTAGGCAGCATATAGATGGGTATTTTTTTTTTTTAGTCTTTCAGTCATCCTATGTCTTTTGATTAAAGCATTTAGACTATTCGTATTTAAAATAATTATTGTTACATGTGTACTTATTGCCACTTTGTTAATTGTTTTCTGGTTGATTTATAGTTCTTCTGTCCTCCTTCTTCTCTTGCTCTCTTCCCTTGTGATTGATGACTTTCTTTAGTGTTAGGATTCCTTTCTCTTTATTTTTTGTGTATCTATTATAGGTTTTTGGTAACCATAGACCAAAGTCATATATAACATTGTAAGTACATAGGAGTCTATGTTAAGTTGATGGTCATTTTAGTTTGAACACATTCTAAACAAACTACATTTTTACTCCCATGTTTCATGAACAGAAACGAGACCAGTCTGGCTGGAATGCAATAATACAGGAAGGCTATCATAGGACATAAATTTCATAGGGTAGGAGGGCATGGGAATGGTGTAGATCTTTTTAAGCCATCATATGGATTCAGGGTTTATTCTGAAAAAAGGTGAGGAAGCCACCAGAGGACTTTAATCAAAAAAAGAAACATGATCTAGCTTACATTTTAGAAGGATTATTCTGGCTGCTTTATGGAGAGCAGACTATGTTGCAGGGAGTACTGGGTTTGAATGGAAATGGAGACCATTTAGGAAGATATTGTATTAATCCGCAAAAAATATAATGGTAGCTTAGATCAAGGTGGTAGCAGTGGAGAAGGAAAGAAGTGGTTGAATTCTGATGGTAAATAGGATTTATTCTGTTGGTAGAGTAATTACAATTTCCTGCAGGATTAGAGGTAAAGTGTGAGAGAAAATTGTTGAAAATTACTCCCAAGGATTTTCAATCTGATCAACTTTGACAGATATAAGGTTATGTGTAGAATGGGTTTTGGAGACACCATAAGCAGTTCACTTTTGTATGTGTTGTTTGATTAGTTTATCCAACATCCAAGTGGAAATGCTGCATTCCATAGTAGTATATTCTAGTGTATAATTCATGGCAAAGGTTTAGGACAAGCACGTGAATTTGGTAATCATCAACTTACTGCACAGAATGGTGTGGGGACTGAAGAAAGATGGACATCACTTGTACAAGGGTGAAACCCTGGGCCTGAGGATATTATGAAGCCAGGGAGAATGGTGGGACCCATACAGGAGCCCGGAAGGGAGTGACCCATGATGTTGAGAGAAAAAATAAGAGAATGTGGGACCTGGAAGCCAAATGAGGTGAGTGTTTCCAGGAGGAGAAAGAGCTCAGACATGCTGAATGTAGTATATCAGCTAAGGAAAATGAGTAGGTTAAGACCATTTACAGTTTGCAGAGCAGCTGGGAGGAGAGAAATTGGAGACAGTGAGTACAATTCTGTTGAGGAAATTTGCTATAAATGGGAGCAGAGAAAGAGGAGAAAAGGTCAAAGACTATTTTGCTTGTGTTTATGTTATCTTTCCCATCTTAAAAACGGCATATTTGTGTGTTCATGGGAATGATTCAATATAGTGGGGAAAAGTGAAGATGGAGGAAAGTAGGGAAAATCTGAGTCTAAGATTCTGAGTAAATTAGGAGGAATGGGTTCTGGTATACAGGTGAGATGGTTAGCCTTGGACAGGATTAGAGACAACTCATATTTTGTACTGGGAAGGGAGGAAAAGATGTTATTAGGTTTGGAACCTGTGGCCATTCCTTCTGAATGACCTAGTGCTTTCAGTGAGGCAGGAAGTAGTCATTATCTGACAGAAAAGATAGGAAAGGACATGATGATGGTTTGAAGAGAAAGGAGAAAGTATGAAATTGATATTTGGAAGAGGTTATTTGGATGATTGTCACTGGCTAATGCAATTAAGAGGGCGTTTTTTGCATTTTATTTGCGTATTCTGCTTTCTCTATATTAAACACGTACATCTTATGTGACACAAGTAGTTTTTTTTTTTAACTTTTTCTTAGAAATGTAATCCATTATTTCAGGGAAAACAAATCTTTCTAGTAATTTCATTGAGCTAAAGAAATGAAGGCAGATTACCTGATTAATGGCTCCCAGCATCTCCGCCCTACTGGCCACTCGTGCAGTGCACTGACTAAGAAGTGTTATACTCTTCTCCAGCTTCTTAACTATTTCCTGGGCATGGTTGTCATCTTCACAAAGTGGTGTTAAAGACTGCACAGAAAGCAAAGTATTAAAATATATCTAACCCAAGTATTCAGCAAGTGATTCCAACAATGACTATGTTGTAAATAGAGATGACAGTCACATCTCAATTATCTTGGTATAAAGTGAAAAGAAGTAGCAATGACCAAAAATGAATGATACTGAAATATTAACATCTTTGTTGACTATCAAGCAGACCTATGCAAATGTTCCCAAAACCTTTTATATCTAATCTCAATCTCTTCCTTCCTTACTTCCCAAATTTGCCACTTCTTCATACATATGTATATCATAATTAACAGAATGGGACATACTTAATTGGTGATGGTAAAGAAATTATGCTTATGAGTGAGTTGAATGTATTATACGAAGAGCATGGTTTGAACTTTTAAGTAGTGAAAACATACTAGATGTAGGTATGGCTCTGACTATGCTATGTGCTCGTCCACTGATGACAAAGCATTACTCATCTGGCTAGATGCGGGGTATGCTTTCACTGCCTTATGAATATTTCTTTCAAACCTGTGCCCTTGATCCAAGATGATGGCCTTCCTGGTGGAGAACCATCCCTCCCACTAGGGTGGAGACAGAATTAAGACAGCAGTTTCGGAAGCAAACAAGCCAGTGCTTATTAGCTGTGTGACCATGAGCAAATTTCTAAGACTTGCCCAAATCTAAAACACCATAAATTTTGTAGCATTTTAAAAAAGGAAAAGTAGAGGGCGCCTGGGTAGTACAGTCAGTTAAGCATCCAACTCTTGGTTTCAGCTGAAGGTGTGATCCCAGGGCCATGAGATTGCTCAAAGCAGACAAACGCTGTATGGTTTTTACTTCTATGAAGTGTCTGAAGTCGTCAGATTCATAGAAACAGAAAGCAAAATGGTGACCAGGCGATAAGAGGAGGAGAAAAGGGGGGTGTTTAATGGGTACAGAGTTTCAGTATGTAAGACAGAAAAGTTCTGGAGATCTGTTTTACAGCAATGTGAACATACCTAACACTACCCGAATGGTTCACTTAAGATGGTTAATATGGTAAATTTGATGTTACATGTTTTTTACAACAATAAAAAAAGAATATGGTTTCTCAAGTTTTATTTTTTTCCAAAAATAACCCTCTTAATTTTCCAACCCACCTCTATAATTTATGGTGATTTCACAAAATGGAAAAATAGTGATTGTTATCTGTGTACCTAGAGAGGGCTTGCCAATCATCTGACAAGACTAAAATCAATCACCATTGTCTTTTTTCAGTTAATTAAATGGAAATAGACTTTTGATTCTTGTCTTTGAAGCTTAAAATTGACATAATCTCCTATTGCTCAGTTTCCTGCATGATGACTGTTCTGCCTCAAAACTATTTGAATGTCCAGAGAAGGCAGGTGACTCACAATGACTTTAAAAGGCATTGGTTTTACTAGTGAGTCATTTATTTTAGCTTGATCCTGAATTCTTACTTCCTATTAATTTACATTTGAGTCAGGCAGGACTTGGCACCTGTTGTTGGTTTTAGTCACACAAGTAAACTTGTATCTAATTTTGAAAACGTTATTAACAATAGGATCATCACATGTGGAGTTCCCAAATGTTAGGATTCTCACCTCTAAAAGCTTTAAACAGTTAGTGATTTCTTTCTTCAAATTTTCTTCTGCCAAGTCTCGGGATCTTTCTTCAAGCTTTACTCTTTTCTCCAGGGTGAACCAGTCACACTTAAATCCCAAAGATAATCTGAGAAATTCGGCCTGTCATCAAAATAATGTGCGGGTGATGGGGAGAAAACTGGTTGTAGGGAAGTATTTCAGTTTAATACCAGATTATGCAGAGTCTTTCTTTTTCCTCCCAACAGCATAACGCTGGTGTGCCTTGGCTTTCCCCGCGCTTAGTTGCTGCCAAGCCACCCAGACACCAAATACAGCTTGGGTAAAAGTATAGAGTGATGATAGACAAGGGGGTCAGAAACACACTTTTTTTTCTTTTTTTTTTTTTTTTAACTTAAAGGGATAAAACTTACCTCCACCTCCTTCTCATTAGCAGAAGTGCTGTAGGAAAAGACAAAAAAATTTATTCCAACATAATTCAACAGAAAAGCAAAAACTGTGAACATGCCATGTGAAGAACTTACTTGTCACTTTGTCTAAAGTTAACGGATTTCACAGTGGTTACAGGAAGAGAGGAAACAGCAGTGTCTATTAAAAGATAATAAAATAGTATTGGGTTACAAAGGTTCCTGGCTGAAGGCACATTCAATCAAATGTCCTCTCTCCATGACACAAAGGCATTTCCTTGAAGAATGTCTGAAATAATAACCAGTTAATAACATAACTTGCTTCAGTGCGCCTGGGTAGCTCAGTCACTTAAGTATCTGCCCCCGGCTTAGGTCACAATCCCAGGGGCCTGGGCTGGAGCCCTATTGAGAAGGGAGCCTGTTTCTCCTCCCTCTGCTGCTCCCCCTACTTGTGCTGTCTCTCTGGCTCTTTCTCAAATACATAAATAAACTCTTTTAAACAAAATAATGCATTTGCTTCAATATAAGATAACGTTATGCTATGCTACTGGGATCATAAGGACATTAAAATCATTGGCTCACACGTCAGCATGTGAAGAGTCTGAAACCTGAAAATATCTGGGTCCAGGAAGAGCCCAGTTGCTCTCTCTGCATTTGAATGTCTATCTGACTTATCTCAGGGCTAAATGCATACCTTCTTCTGTCTTCAGACCAAGGCTTGAACAGCCGCAGCAGGAGGAAGAGTCATTGTAGTAGTAAGGGTAATAGTCGTAGTACAGTATAATAACTAACAATGACAGCAACAGTAAGCAGGGTATCACCCATTTGCCACAAGTTGACTACACGCCAGTCCCCAAAGAGGACTCTGTATACATATTAATAATACTCTTCATGACAACTTCACAAAGAGGACAATATATTAGTTACTGAGAGTATTAAAGTTTAAAAAAAAAACTGATATAAGTCCCAGCTTTGACTCTCATAGCTTTGTGACCTGGAACAAGTCACAGCTTCATCAAACCACCTACAAAACAAGGATGATATTTTTTTATAGGAGCTTTTAGAGAATTTTGCCAAGCATCTTTTCTAACTGCTTTATACCTAATTTGTTCAATCCTCAGAGCAAACCTGTGTTGGGTACTGTTATCATTTATAGTCCACAAGCTAGGAAACTAAATTGCAATTTACCTTACATAGGTATTTGGGGGAACGAATTAAATTATGTACATAATTTAGGGGGCACCCAGGTGGCTCAGTTGGTTAAATGTCTGCCTTTGGCTCTGGTCATGATCTCAGGGTCCTGGGATCGAGCCCTGCATCAGTGGGGATTGGGGCGAGGTCCCTGCTCAACAAGGAGTCTCTTTCTCCCTCTCCCTCTGCCTGCTGCTCCCCATGCTTGTGTTCTCTCTCTGTGTCAAATAAATAAAATCTTTAAAAAATAGGAATTTAGAACTTAGCATATGATATATTCTCAAAAAAAGGTTAATTTTTTAAACTCATCCTTTCCATTTCACAGATGAGGAAGTAGACTCTCAGGTTAAATAACCTTCTGAAGTCATACCTAGTCAGAGAGTCACCCAATATAGTCTGAGTGACTTCAAAGTCCCAACTCTATCCACTACTCCATCCTAATGGAGGTGGAATGGGGAAGAAAGCATACTAGCACTTATTCTTTAAATATTATTTACTTTAAGATCAGATAATTAAAAAGATCTCCAAAGTAGAGCTTAGAATTTGCTACCAACGTTGGCAAGGTTCTTTGTTCACAATAACACAGGAGTTATTACAAGTCCTTGAGACTTAATGCAACATAAATGTGGCTTTTCAAAAATGATATAAATTGAATCAAGAATCAATTTTATTGACTGATTTTACCTAGAGATGCATAATTATAGGTACGATATCTTTACTCAGAAAGATTTCACTCATAAAAATATAAGCAGAAACAAAAGTTCTCATGGGGGTTGGGAGAGAACATTCCTTACCTCTTGCAGCACATTCTTTTCTATGCTCATCTATTGTTACTGGTTCCTCTTTTGCTTCCTAAAATCATAAAGAGATTTTATTGCTGTAGGTAGCGTGGAAATCCTTCATAACCAATCATGTTCCAACTTCCTGTCCTCTCCTAACCCTACTCTATCAACAACACTATGGTATTCAAAGAACTGAACTAGAGGTTAAAGAAGAAAGCAGGACTGGCTCTAAGGGGGTTTCCAATCTAGTTGAGGTACAAAAGGGAAACATATGAACAGCTATAAATGTGATACAAGCTACTGTAGGGCAAACTAGGACTGATTGCCACATAAATGAGATATGAATAAATAAGGGCTCTACAGAGGGAGGGAGAGACACCACGGCTTGAGAAGCATGGAAAGTCTCTACAGACAAGGAACATGCTGGAACTTGGTGGAGTGGGAGGACTGGCTGGATAAAGAGGTAGGGGTGATCTAGGACCATCACCCCTCACTTTCTAGATGGGCTCTTGGGGGACCTGTGGCAAAAACTGCAGGTATGTTATGTTAGGCTTTTACTCCATATAAGGTTGCTTATATGGAATATAAGGTTTTAAGGTTGCTGACCAACTATCCTACAAATTTATCTATACAACAAGAATTATCATAATAAGAGGGTTATACTATACTGCCTAAGATAAATGAGAAAATAATAGGTATAAAATCATTTTTATGGTGATAATTATTCCACATTCTTAGAAATTTTTCCCGAAAAACAAGTCTAAGACAAATTTCCTTGGTAGAGCCATTGATACTATGTCATGTAATTTTTAGAGCATTGTAGGTACGATTTTTGAAAAATGTAACCTGCAGTAGTACAGGTAAAACACTGCATCATTCTTATCAACATTTCAATATTCTTAAGTTTACTGAATCCTCCCTCAACACCCGGACCTCTTCCAGATATGACATCTTCTTCCAATCCTATCCTTTAAGGCCACGATTCTTCTCGAAAGAATTGTCCACGGTTGCTGTTTCCAGTTTTTAGGCTTTCTTCTGTCTCTGTACCCAAGACTCCAAGAAAAACCTCCCTCTCCAGTTACCCGTGAACTCTCTATTGCCAAACTCAGTGGAAAATTTTCAGACGTTATCTTATTTGACTTCACTGTAGCATCTAAAGCGATCTAGAATCCCCTCTGCCTTGAAGGTTTTTCTTTCCTTGGTTGTAACCTCCTGATGTCCTCCCATTGCTATAGTGGCTCCTTCTGAGTTTCCTCTGCCATCGCCTTCTTTTGTGAGATAATGGAATCAACAAGAGTCCATTATTTCCAGTGTGCTCTTCCTGCCTGCCAGCGTTCTTGGGAAATCTCATTCACGTACTTGTTTTTTTGCTGATAGCTCACAAATGTGTGTCTGCTCCTAAAAGTCCTAGGAATGAGTTTATGAATATAGTTATGTAGCTATCTATATGACCTTCCAGAGTACTGATGTCTCATATCAACCTGAAACTTAAACTGATCTTATTTTACCTCCAAATTCTACTCTTCTTACTTCCTCCCTGTTCTCATGATATTCTATTCATTCTGTAGGATAAGCCATAAAAGCCCAAGTTTTCACATTTTTCCCATGCATCCCCAACCCCCATCATAGTTATCAGTTACCATGTACTATAAATTCTGTCCCCTCAGTCTCTCCCAAATTATTCTTTTCTCTATCCACAGTAAATTCACACTATCTTCATGCCTTGCCTGAATTGTTGTGATAGTAATCTAACCAGTACCCCATCTCCATTACTAACCCATTATTTTTAAGTTTCTTTATTTCTATCTTGTTTTGAGATGAGAAAAAATTCTTTTTCTCAAAAGACTACCATGAACAGTTAGAGGAGCTTAGATATTCTTCTGTGTTTTACAAGGGGCAACCGCTTTCGGCATGCTTACTGGCCAACACAACACTCTATATGCTTGATACTACAAGGAACAATTCCAAATCATATACCCAATCATTCCACTCCATTCAGACTAGAATGGTATAAAATTTTTATCTACCCTATTGCCCCAAATGTATCTATGCCACAACCATCTCTCATAACTTGAGTTAGCTTTCATGAGTCTCTGTTTCTTAAAACCAAATGTGCTTCACTAAAGCAATATAATTTATACACTGAGGAGAAAACAACAATACACACACACACACACAAACCCCAATGATACTGCTACTACTACTAGTACTAATCCCTTTTAACAGAGAAGCACTGATACATAAACAAGACCCTGAAGAAACATGGAATTGGATCCATAGTCTACTAGTTACTTCTCAATAATTATAAATTCATACAAGTGACAATGTACCTTATCTTTAAGGAAAGGAACTTAACTTTTTCAAATGTTTAAAGCAGTTTTCCAAGTGCCTGGATAGCATCAATACTATTCACAAAGTACCTCCTCCATGAGACTTGTCTGGGCTCTTACCCCAAACATTTTTCCTTTAAATCACTAACCATACTAAGAAATTATTACTGAGTAACTGTATGTTTCTTCCTTTAATTAAAACATGTTCTCTTAACTAGAACATAACTTTAAAGTAAATATCACTGCTCTATTTAACCTTATTTATTAACACCTTTGTTTACTTAAAAGTCCTCTACTGATAGATACTGACCTTGTTTCCAGGAGACCTTTGATGAATAAATGAGTGAATGAGTGAACAAAAAAATAATGTGAAGTCAGGAGGTCCTAGCTCTGACTTTACTGTGTGACCTTGAACATGTCACAAGGATTCTTTGGCACCAACTTTCTTGTCTATAAAACATTAGAATAATTAAATTCTATTAACTTCATAATATTTTAGAAGGATAAGATAGTGCTTTTAAGAGTATTCTGCAAAGTTAGAAGGACAGTTCTACCGCTGTAATATATCATTACCTTTACTGTTAATATACATATATTTCCTTACCAGATTTAACATGGTTTTGTCCTCACTCACAGAGCCTTGCTGTGCGATATTCTCAGGAGATGCACTTTTGCCTATGAGAAAAAGGGAACACACTAAACAGTTACCTGAGCAGTGACAAATAAAAGAGAAGGAAATAGTGAGGGTGACAATATGAACAGACTAGAAAATGTCAAAGACCTTAACATGTGACACAAATTATGTATCAAAAATTTTTAAATGTGCCCATGGACTAAAAATCAGGACTAGAACAGCTAAAGTTCCCAAGGGAGCCAGCCATTTAAGATTTCTTAATAGAAATGAGTATCTGTATAAATAGCCTTCAAGTAATAGTTTTTAAAATCTTTCTTAAGGCTGCTGCTGCTTTTTAAAATCAAACACATTACTAGTATATTTACAGAAGTTGGATGAAGGAAGGATGAACAATCAGCTTGCAAAACAGGTTTTTTTAAATCACAGATGTAAGGCTGATAACCAAGTATGATATCCTTCCAAAGCATGGTATCTTTCTTAAAAAAAGTCAAACTAAGAAACATAGGTACTTCTGGTTTATGCCATTCTTCTTTGTAATTTCCTTTTATTTTCGTGTACTTTATTTGTACTGCAATGTACTTGATAATGATTTTCCTCTTTACATGATCCATTGTCTTGAATTTAGTTCATTACAGGCACAAAGTTAAGCAGCTATAAATAGGTTTTGTTTCTTTTTAAGAAAAAGTAATAGTTCAAGTATGTATTATATTTTTAAAATTTATAGGGAATTAAGAACAAAATGGTAACCACTTTCTTCAGAGATAAAATGCCTTTTCCCAATGAAAACTTTAATTTTTTGTTAGCTTTTAAGACAGATAGATTCATATGGTCCATAAATTTTAGAGTGTAAAATGTTTTATGGTAAAAATTTACCCTCCCATCCATGCCTATACGAAACTTACTTTCCCTCTCCATAAACAATGTTATTTAATTTTTGTCTAGCCTTTAGACTAGAGATACTTTATGCATACATAAAAACTTCTTCTCCTTTTTATTTTCCCACAGACTTTTATAGGCAATATGTAGTGTTTTGCATTTGGGTTATTTTTTTTTTTAAGAGACAATAATGCTTTGATATGCTTCTAAGAAAGTTTCCTTATATACATTTTATGGATGTATATTAGTATTCCATTACATGGAGATACCAATATATATTAACTAGGCTTCTTTTGATAATTAACTTGTCTCTAGTATTTTGTTATTATAGAAAATACTATAGTAAAGAAACTTACAAGTCATGGGAGTGTTTAGATCTATAGGATAAAGTCCCAGAAACTAAACTGTTTTATCACAGGATATATATATTTAACATTTTGGTAGGTATTGGCAAATTCTCCTCCATATTAATTATAATAATTTACATTCCCTACAGAAATGTATGAGATTTCCTTTTTTGCCCTACAAGCTAACCAACAGAGTGTAATCAAAGTTTTGTATCTTTGTCTACATGACTGGTGAAAAATGATATCTTGTGTAGTTCTAATTAAAATTTCTCTTATTCATGGGGTGCCTGGGTGGCTCAGTGGGTTAAACCCTCTGCTTTCAGCTCAGGTCATGGTCCCAGGGTCCTGGGATCGAGCCCCGCATCGGGCTCTCTGCTCAGCAGGGAGCCTGCTTCCCTCTCTCTCTCTCTGCCTGCCTCTCTGCCTACTTGTGATCTCTGTCTGTCAAATAAATAAATAAAATTTTAAAAATAAATAAATAAAATTTCTTTTATTCAGTCTGAGCTAAAGTATGAAGATATTCTTCAGTTAAAATAAAGAATGGATTCTATTTCTACGATTTTACAACTCCTTTAGTCTAGTCTATATCTCAACTTACGAATAAATTTTCCTTGACTGATTTATTTTAGTGTGTGTGTGTGTGTGTGTGTGTGTGTGTGTGTGTACGGAAGCCTATGCACTTCCCATCAGTATTCACTGTATGATGTCTCACTGGGAATGGTTGAGAGTAACTACCTGTTTTCACATTCAAGGAGCAAAAAAGGATGTGACGTTTTATCTAGTTAATTCTTTTGCCCCCTGAGTGGACCATCACGAATTGGCCCATTCTTTTAACTAAGCAGATTCTAATTAGGATTCTGAGAATTTGGGGGGTGGGGGGGAGAAAGCATGATGGGCACAAGTGGAAGGGCAGAAAAGCAGAAGAAGAGGTGGGGAAAGGAGAGAGAATCTTAAGCAGGCTCCATGCTCAGGGCAGAGCCTGGTGCAGGATTTGATCTCATGACCCTGAGATCATTACCTAAGCCAAAAGCAAGAGTCAGACACGTAACCCACTGAGCCACCCAGGTGCCCCAAGATTCTGAGAATTTCCTAAGCAAGTGATTCTACACCTAAGCCACAGTAGAAACCCAGTTGTAGCCAGTCAATCTTTGTCATTAGGAAATATTTAAGTCCTATTAAAATATATTGTAATTTTTGTTCTTTCCACAGAACTTGGGGAAAAAATGGGAACACTAGCATATATGAAGGCTACAATTACCTCTCGGACTTCTTTTCCCTGAGTAGATCTTCAATTTCTTTTTTAAATAAAATGTTACTGAACTATGAAGATAGCTGCTCCAGCAGCTTACAGATTTAACTTACTTACTGCTTTGGAATGGAAACTATATTTGAATACTTCAATAGCTTACCTGTGATCTTTATCATACCAGAAGCTGATCTTGTATCTTCCTCTTTCTCACAGAGTGATTTACAGTCAAGGTCACCAGAAGCCATATTCAAAATTTCTGACCCAGAATCTATCAACAGGAAGAAACTAACAGCATGAACACTATGCAAAAAAGTTATTTGCCTATGTTGTTTTCACTTGCATTCACCTCAGCAGGCCATAGAAACCAAGCTTATAGTTATAAGAATAGAGCATTAGTATTATATCTTTTCCAAGTTCACTCACCACTTGAAGTTAGAATACTCTCTGTGGACAAAGTATGTCCAGGAGATGACAGTGTGGAACATTCCCTGTCAAGAGTAGAGGAAATATTTTGGAGTGTCAAGTCCAAAGAGTTCCTTAAAACTTAACCAAATATAACTTCAAATGCACATACACAAAAAAGCAGACCTGGACTGTGGCAGGCTCTCAGAATACAAGTGGTCAACACCATTCTCCTAAAAAAAAAAAAAAAAAAAAAAAAAAAAAGGAAAGGAAAAACAATTTCAACAATTTGACATTTTTCATTCCAGAAACGTTGTTTTAAGCAAACATTTTCATACAATTTTAAATGGACCCATATTTATTGTGCTCTTTTAAAGAGGATATGGGAATGGGACGCTATAGGGCAGATTGATAAACATACTTTCTCCAAGTCGTACTTTCAAAAAAAAAAAATCCAATTTTAAATATACTTACAAGTCCAATATTTAAAGAATACCTAATAAATTCTTGGGCAAAACAAATTCTAAACTTAAAGGGCAAATAGAGTTTATTTCATGAACTTAAGTCAAGTTGTCTTTAAACAGAACATTCTATGTGAACATAACACAACATTTCTATTTATGGAAATATTCAACCTAAAACTTTTGACCTGATGATTTAAAAATCGTTTTCAATTTTCTAGCTAGACAAATAATACCTTTTAAACTTAATCTCATTCTCAAAGATCTGGATCTTTGAGATCCTTATCTACATCAGCACCTATTACTTGTTGCTCAAACAGAGCTTAACAAAATCGTGGTCCCAGGCTGCCAGGGCAAGTGTTTGAAAGTCTTATTTGAACTTCTTAATCTTGATCAGAAGTTCCTAATTTAGAGGGAACTTTAGGACGTTAGGGTTGATTAGCACACTTACTCTCAAACAATACAGTGGGAACATGCATTACTCTTTAATAGTATGTTTTTCTAATACATCTATTTTCATCATTGGTTATGTAGGAATTTAATATTGAAAATTGAAACCAACTGAACATATCAAAAATGTGCGCAAACAACAAAGAGATGAAGACATTTACATATTCTATAACCCAGAAGAGAATTTATTAACAGCCACAACCCAACAACAGGTTTCAATGGAGGAACACTGTGTATCACACAGAGTATTTGGAATCTACCCCAGACTATATATAGACTATCGCAACAGAAAAGTACAGGCTTAGTAACAGTTTGCAGAATACACAGTTAGGCAATATAATGACAGCATTTAAAATGTACAAAAGCCCTTTTATATAGCATCCCATCTCATTCTCCCAACAACCTTAGAAAATGGGTTTTAGCAAGAAAATATTTACTTATTTCAGGTAGAGAAAGTAAAACCAGTGAATAAAATAATTTCCCAGGAGTATTCTGAATAGTGGAATCAGCCTCCAAACCCAGTTCGAACTAATACAGTGTCCTCTCCACTGTGAACAGAACTGTGTCTGAGACCCCATAACCCAGGCTATTGGTGAGGCACAGACTTCCTAGTCACAGTCTTACACACTGGTACATGATTTAAACAGAAACGTTTAAGATGTTCAGTTCCAATGTTTAGAAGAATCCACAAATGTGCAAAGCAAGAATTTATACCTAATCCTACATATCAATGTTAGGCAATCTTCTCTGTTGTATTTCATTTTGTCTATGCTTTAAATGCCTTTGGGTCAGACCGTGTGTGCTTAAAGCCCGTCACTACATCAGCTCGATTTAATTCATCAGTTTTCATCAAAACCTCAATTTGTCCCAGGAGCAGTGACAGAAGCCAGCCTGTCACACACACAAAACTACAGTCCTTGTCCCAGAGAGGTTTGTAAGCCAGTCAGGAAGACAAATACATAAAATCAAAAATTATATAGGCAACACTCCATAGAGGAAAGTAATATGCAAAGAACAGAAGGGGGTTATATTTGAATTATATTTTGAAGAGAAATTGTTCCTTATAACTTACAGGTAAATGATAACTCTATCATTAAAATATTTAAGAGATGCATTAGTAATTATTATATGCTTATTTAACTATATTCCAATATATATGTAAGAAATGAAGCTATAAAAAAGGAAAATATTAAATATCCTTCAGTTTCATCAAGTATCATATGTCATAAACGTCAACAAGGATTCGTTCCTTAACAATAATTTAAAAATCAGGCACACTTAACACCCTATAACATATAAAAATTTGATAATATATGGCTTGAAATGATACTTATTACTGTACTATAATTAATACATATAATAATATTACACTAATTAAAAACCTAATTTTTAAAGGATTTTAATTTATTTGACAGAGAGAGAGAGAGATCACAAGTAGGCAGAGAGGCAGGCAGAGGGAAAAGGGGAAGCAGACTCCCTGCTGAGCAGAGAGCCCGATGTGGGGCTTGATCCCAGGACCCTGAGACCATGACCTGAGCCGAAGGCAGCGGCTTAACCCACTGCGTCCCCCAGGTACCCCCAAAAGTTAATTTTGTCTGAAAAAAACTAATTATACCTATTAGGGTTACAGATACCTGTATCAGAACTTAAGAGATATAAAAGAATACAGTCACTTTCTATTTAATTAAACTGACTTCTAACATGGGGAGAAAGGAAACACATCATTTCTATAGACTTTAAAAAAAAAGTCTCCTTTAAAATCAAAATACAGCAGAAATAGTTTACTTCCTTTATATTATAAATTAGTCTTATTTGCTGTAATATTCTGTATAAGCCTTTCTGTTCAGTACCTTTTATGTGAAACATTTGAGTGAGAAATTTTAATATAGATTAATAATTCTGTAATTTTGGAGAAATGTCACAAATTTAGTAGTTACACATTATTGTTCTGAAACAGTTGCTAGGTAAGCAATTGGATATTACTTCCAATCCGTTAGTCTTTATAAATCTCACTGATCAGGAAAAAAACCAATATACAACATATCTCAACCCCATATTTTCATAAATTTGATCTAACAGCATTTTCTCCCTTCTTACAAGTGTAACTGGACAAAAGAAGTTTTTCAGATTTAGAACTATAGTTAATGAAATTGGAAATACAACTCCTCAGGGTATCTCTGCATATGGAGTGGGGGTGGGGAATAACTTGGCAAAATTTTCCACAACTGTGTCCTTTTTTTCCCCCAGCATCAAAAGTCACCACTATTCAAACCAGCATCCCAGACTCACAGGAAACCCTAACCCCCACACCACTCTCAAGACCTGGGCAAATCATGAAAAAGATAACCTGCTGGCTATATTTCAAAACCAAGCAAAGCTAAGAAGTTGACTAAGAGCAAGAAAAAGAGTTCAGATGACAGACTTACTTGCACGTAGAACACTGGCTCAAGTCAATGAGTCTCACACATGTCGAAAGCACAGAGCAGGAAGAATGTTCTTCCTGCGCAAGCCATTCAAATATCAACCTGCATAACATTTACCTGAAAATCCAGGGTCCAGCCCATTTGCTTTTGACAGCGTCTACTGGAGGGTGCGGTAGCCAAGGTGCTCATGGAACAAACTGAAACATATTCTCCCATGGGCTGGGTCAGCAAACACAGGCCACACAGGCACATGTGCACACACGCACGCACACACACATGCACATCAGTATTATTTCAATATTCAGGTAGGAGAAGTTAAAGAATAATAAGAAATAGCTTTTAAGATATTCGTAAGGGTAATTACAGGCTTAGATAATTTCCTGGGGTTACTTCATTTTTGCTCTTCTAGATGAAATGTTTCTTCATCTGTAGATTTTATGATTAGAAACTCTTGCACTAATCTACATTCACCTTATCAATGTAATTTTTGCTGATAGGTCTATTGTAGGTGATTGGTGCCACTCAAACAAATTAATAGGATTCTCCGAGAAAAAAATTGCAAGTCCATAGGGTCCTATTTCATTCTAACTTTAAAAATGCCCTTGACTTGGGGCACCTGGGTAGCTCAGTGGGTTAAGCCTCTGCCTTCAGCTTGGGTCATGATCTCAGGGTCCTGGGATCCAGCCCCGCTTCAGGCTCTCTGCTCGGCAGGGAGCCTACTTCTCCCTCTCTCTCTGCCTGCTGCTCTGCCTACTTGTGATCTTTGTCTGTCAAATAAATGAAATCTTTAAAAACAAAAAAAATGCCCTGGACTCAGGGCCAGTTTTGGTGTTCTAAAAAGAGAAAGAATGTAAAATTGAATGCCAAAAGATCACAACTACTGTAACCTAAACAAAAGTAAAATTCCTCACAAGTTTTTTTTTTTTTTTTTAAATTTGTAACTAAAAGGACACCACACCCTCAGATCTACAGGACACACCTACCACAATGAGGTTCATCTCTAGTGCAGTTATCAGTCAACTTCTACAGGTCCCTATTTTGCAACAGGCAATGTTATTTATTCTCCAAGGTTATTAATGCCACACTACACACAGCCCAAGAGAACAGGACAGACAATGGCAGAAAATCTTCTGAGATATTACAAAATTCATTCTGTCCTTTGTCTCATAAGTTGCCTCCTCCTAGTGATAGTCTATCTTAAACAAAAAACATGTAATAACACGAGGGACACCTCAAAGGGATAGCAATACACTTAATTTCTTTTTTTTTTTTTAAACAGCCAAAGTAAAAACAGAGAAATTCATCTTCATATCTTCTGACTGAGATAAGGTATCTTTTTCCTCCTCCCCCTCCTCCTCCTCTTTTTTTTTAAAGGTAGGTACCGTGCCCAGGGTAAAGCCCAAAATGGGCTTGAACTAACCACCCTGAGATGAAGTCCTGGGCTGAGATTAAGAGTTGGATACCCAACCAACTGAGCCACCCAGGCATCCCTCTTTTTTTTTTTTTTAATTTATGTGTGGTTAATATTCAGTGCTATATTGGTTTCAGATATACAAGATCGGGATGTGACAGATCTGCACACTACATAATGCTCATGGCAAGGGATCTTCTGACCTTCACGATGCTGATCATTCTGATCCTGGAGGACAGTCACAGCTGCTATTTTTGAGGGTTTACTGGGAACCAGGAACTTCACATACATACTATAAAGTGTCTTGGTGGGGTCAGATCTGAGACTGGAATAGGTGAACAGAATCATTTTCATAATCAGTTTCATAATCATAGAATTTTCATGAAGTTCCTGAATTTTTGGAGTTTTTGGGAACTCACACAGGTACCTAAGCACATGTCTAGTTTGGCACTTGGGTTGCTTGCTGTTCAGACTCCACGGTGGAAGCAGTGATTAAGGAATAGATGACAGACTGTACGGTGAGACAGCTGGGCCCTGGAGAGAAACTGCCAAGCGTGAAGAAGAGTTGAGGAAGTTGTGCTAAATGGACCACCAGGCCTAGCTCCTGAAGGGAGCCGCAGTACTGGAGGCAGTGAGAGGCTGCTGCTTACTGACCACTGTGTCTCCCAGCCTGCTGGATTATTTATGTGCCTTGAAATTCACAGAGAGGGAAATTTGAACAATCCCATCACAAGCAATCTACCCAGCACCACAGGAAGACCTGAAGGGAGAACTGATCTCTCTACCAGCCAGGGAGAGAAGATTCCCTAGGTGATCAGACACAGAGCTCCAAGGAGGTCAACATGGAGGGCCGGTGGGCAGAAGGGATCATGAACAAAGAAGACTGCAGAGATATGAGTGGTGAAACCAGCTTCTTTTCCCCACAATCTTTGGGGGAGATTACATCTCTTTCCCTGGGACCCACTACTTGGTGGGGCCTGGAGGACATTAGGAGTTATCAGTATATGTCCCTAGAGATCATTGGAAATGTTGAGAAGGGACCCCAGGGAGATGAAAGGCTTTCCTATTCAGCAGCAAGTGGGGAAATAGAATTAAGATCTGTCTTCTCTCTAAATATGGCCAAATTGGTTTGTCTTCAGTGGATTGGTTAGGCTAGAACTTAGCCATTGCAGATATGTATATGCATACATGTATTGTATGTATTGTGTGTTTGAAAACTCAAAAGAACCCTGAAAAGTAGTATCTGTTTCACAGGGGACACAGAGAGGTAAATTCAAAGAGGTTAGACTTGTCCAAGTTAACACAGCTAACAAGGAATGGCGTCAGTCTTAAATTCAGGCCTGCTTGATTCTAAAACCTATGCTATGTGGCTAAAAATTCTAAGTCATTGGTGGGAAAATTTTTAAATAAAGACAAAAGTAACAGAACAGATTAAGTAACCTTTGTGTGCCTATTCTGCAGATTCAGCTCTTACTAACCTGTGACCAATCTAGTCTGTCACCCACTAAAACCACCCACTCATTGTTTTGATGCAAATCCCAGATATCAGACATTTCAGTCTGAATCTCTAAAAGACAAGGATTGGAATAATTTTCCTCTTTTCTCTCTACATTACAATATGAATTTTCTTGGTCAATAAAGGAACTTTTTATTTCCCAAGAATGTCCCAAACTGAGCCCCCAATACTTTTTTTATTATGAAATGTTCTTCTTGAGACAATAATCTTATGAGAGTTCTTGGCTCACTCAGAAAGATCCTCTTCAGAATACAGATATTCACTTTTACCTCACCCTGTGCTTTCTGAAAAGGATGCTGGAATGCAGCTTCTTCTATGAATATGGGAGACGAATAAAAAATAAATCTCCAGTTCTCAAGAATGCCCCAAGAAAGGAGGCAGAAAACAATGGAGCAAGGTTGTCAACTCAACAATGTCCCTGAGTGCTCAATCTTGATGTTTTAAATAGGCCCTGGAGCGGGACGCCTGGGTGGCTCAGTTGGTTAAGCAGCTGCCTTCGGCTCAGGTCATGATCCCAGCGTCCTGGGATCGAGTCCCACATCGGGCTCCTTGCTTGGCGGGGAGCCTGCTTCTCCCTCTGCCTCTGCCTGCCATTCTGTCTGCCTGTGCTCGCTCTCTCCCTCTCTCTCTCTGACAAATAAATAAAATCTTAAAAAATAAAATAAAATAAATAGGCCCTGGAGGGAGCACAAGAATACAAGAATAAGTATGTAAACAGGCATTCGGTAAGTTTTAACAGGCAGCTACCACACACCAGATTTATGTCAAGTGCCAGATGTATATTGTTAATGGCCAGACAGAGGCACTCTCCACCAGGCTTCTAATCTCCTACAGAATAAATACAAGAAAACAAGGAATTACCAGGCCACCAGAGTATATAGGTGACAACAAGGAGGGCAAAGAGTTACTGGGATCTAAAAGGAGGCGGCAAACTCACTTTTTTCCCTGAGTGGGATAGTTGAGAAAGGGGGAAACGGGCCTGAGAGACGGGACTTCTCCACAGTTACATAGAGGTAGCAACAGGGGAAAACCTCATCATCTCTCAGCTTCTAATTATTCTGATTTCTACCTCTAGTCCAGAAGGACAGGAGATGCTTCACTGTAAACATTTCTTGCTACCATGACAAGGTTTTATGGAAGAGCTAGTTTTGAACTGGGCCTCAGCCCATTTCTCATAGAGTTTGAGAAACGGACAAGTGCATGTGTTCTGGGCAGAGAGAACAGTATAAGCAGGCTTTTGGGGTATATTCCGATTACAAACGCTACTTTGTTTCGCTGACCATGCAGGGACAACCACAAAACAATGGGAAAGGATGGAAAGGCAGGTTGTGACCAGATTCGACAGAGGCTCGAAGACCGAATCAAGCTGCTGCTTATGAAGGCTATCAAGGGTGACAAAAACCCTATAGTTTGAAGACAAAGACTTCAGAAAATGCTACAATTTATGAGTCACTGGAGTAGCCACAGATTACATTTTTTTATAATTTTTAGCTCATATTCCATTCTAATTCCCTGCACTTATTAACAAAAATACTTAGAAAATGGTTTTCTCGGGAGGACTTTCTATTTGTTTAGAGATGGCTGTGGGGAGTCCGAGGGGTAGGAAGTGAGGATCTGCTCAAGGGACAGGCATGAAAGAGGGACTCACGCAGTGGCCGTGCTGCAGAGCAGACACCTGGGAAGGGAAATGTGAGAAGTGGTGCTTTCAGCCACCAAGTACAGCCAACGGACTAGCTCCTGGGGACTCTCGAAGAATGACACAGAAGACAGCATGAAAACCTCAGAGAGTGCATACATTTTCCCAGGGAAGGTTGACAGGAGTTTCTATTATGGTCTGTTAGCTTCTGTTTCTTAATAGTGTCAAGGCCACAGACTAAACCTGTCATATGTCCTAATGAGAGTGGATTAGGAGATCCTTTTAGATAGCACATTTCTTAGCCAAAAAACTACTTCTAAGGTAATTATGAGTAATTATTATGATCGAAAGGTCTAAATTCATTGTTCTAAGAGGGGCTGTGAGAAAGGTTTATCCTTTGAAGTGAGACAAACTTGAATTTGAACCCCATGTTTGCTAGTTACCTCTGGAGTGATCTTGAATAAGTTATTTAACCTCTCTGAACTTCAGTTGTCTCATCTATAAAAGCAGAGAATACCTACCAAAGTTGTGGAGAAGATTAATAACATGGCATGTGGACATGCTTTCCTACAAAGTGCCAGGTACACAACTAATACCTGTTTCTTCCCCCTTGTTGGTGAAATCAGTGCCAGATAAAAGGGGAATTACTAATAACCAAACATCCTATAAGCTTCCTAGTCCAACTTCCTTTATTAAACTTTACAAGAACTGCTAAGTAATAGCAAAATAGATTCATTTCCTTTTTCTTTCCTTTTCTTAGCTACTCAATAGGATGGGTACTAAGGAACAGAAAAATGTCAGATACACTTGAGAGAATAAAAATAATTCACATAACTCAGTAGTAAAAAGAACCCCATTTTTTAAAATGGGTAAAGATCTGGGTAGACATAGCTCCAAAGATGTATACGTGGCTGACAAGAACACAAAAAGATGTTCAACGTCATTTGTTATTAGGTAAAAACATACCCAAACCATCAAAACTACTTCACACCTGTTAAGATGGCTATAATATAAAAACAAAAACAAAAACAGGGGTGCCTGATGCCTCAATGGGTTAAAGCCTCTGCCTTCAGCTCAGGTCATGATCTCAGGGTCCTGGGATCGAGCCCTGCATCAGGAATCTCTGCTTAGCAGGGAGCCTGCTTCCCCCTCCCTCTCTGCCTGCCCCTCTGCCTACTTGTGATCTCTGTCTGTCAAATAAATAAATAAAATCCTAAAAAACAAAAACAAAAACAGACAAATGTTGACAAGGATTTAGAGAAACTAGAATACTCTTACATTGCTTGTGGGAATGTAAAATGGGGTAAACACTTTGGAAATTTGTTTCGCAGGTCCTCAAAATGGTAGAGTTACCATATGATATAGGAATTCTACTCCTAGGTATATACCCAAATGAATACCAATATGTGTACACAAAATCTTACACACTAACATTCATAGTAACATCATTCATGTAGCCAAAAAATGTTAACAACCTGAGTGCCCATCAACTGATGGGTGGATACAACAAAATGTGGTATATCCATACACTGGAATACTATTCAGTCATAAAAAGAAATGAAGTACTGATACATGCTACAACATGGGGGAACCTTGAAAACACTATACCAAGTGAATGAAGCCTGTTGCAAGAGGCTACATATTATATTATTCCATTTATATGAGATATTCAGACTAGGCAAATGTGTAAGGGATAGAAAGTAGATTAGTGATTGTCTCAGACTGAGGTTGGGGATGGGGGGAATGGGGATAGACTGTCAGTGAGCATGAGGCTTCTTTTTAGGATGATCAAAATGTTTTAAAATTAATTTTGGTGATGACTGTGTAATTCTGTGAATTTATTTAAAAACATTTAATTGATCCAATTGTTTAATATGTGAATTATATCTCAATTAAGCAATGAAAGAAAAAGGAAGAAGGATGGGTTATTATATCCTGAAACAGAACTGTGGGCTCCATTTGATTGAGAAAATTATGGCCAGGCTTAGGTTGTAGACTGAGGGAGGCACTCCACACATACTTCCATAACCTGGAGAGTTTGCCTAAATGATATGTTATTCAGTATTACTCTTTTATATTATATTATTTTTTTTATTTAGGTGGAGAAGTATGATTAGCACCTGACTGCAGCAATGAATACTCTATGAGCATTGCCCTACTTTGTGACTTTTTACAAAGTACAAGCACATCAAATATTACCTGGGCTTGGCTTCAATTCTTAGAGAGACAATAAGACCTGAGACGTCTTAGAGTCATGAGTGAATTTTAAGTCCCAAACCAGCCTGCCTCTTTAACAAAATCTTCAGTGTACTTCACCAAAAATCTCCTTTTGGCTTCCTTGAGTTTATACTACAGAAGGGACGGAAAACCGCCAAATGGCTGAATTTTAATTTCTTGCCATCAAATGTTGGCATTTCTCAGGCATCTGTGTTTTGTGGTGTAAGATTCATACTTGCTGTAAGAGTGCCCATAATACTTCAAATACACACACACACACACACACACACACATGCCCCCATAGAAGATGACCAGGATAACAGTAGTACTAAAAATAAAATAGAAATATAGTCAAATGCTCACTTCCATCTTTAGGTCATCATTCATCCTGATGCAACCGGAAAGATCTGATCCTAGGTAGGGGCCAACTTTAGGGCCTGGGCACCTGACAATAGAAAACAAAGTTCCTTACTAGAGAGAGAAAGACCGAGAATTTTGGCAGATATCAAATGCTTCCCTTCCCTGTCCCAACTTAACCAAATTTCTAATTAAGCTCATGGTTTTAGTAAGATATAAGGAAAGAGGCACCAACCTCCACCGGAGAGAAGTCGCAAACCATAGAGAAGCTAGCCAAAAATAAAAATAAGGAATTTGCAATTCAAAGTCTTGCTTCCTTACCCTTGATACAGAAAGGAAATTTCATGGGAGTGGACAGTGCGCACAAACTCCACTGACATTCTGAAACGTTTCCTAAGGAAGTTCAGTCTGCGTACTCAGAAAGGTGAGCACAGAGGAACTTGGGTAGAGGGTGGGTGTGGGGGCAGGGATTTGCAGAGGCTCATTAGCCTTGAGGAAGAAGGAATATGCTCAAAACCAACCGCTTAACTTAGCAATAGATAGTAGATTCCTAAAAACTGGGAAACATTCAGCTAGCCTAATTTGTCTTTTACATTTTAGAATGGACATTAGGGGATTCAAAGAACAAGAAAAGTCACTTCAAGAAAACTATAGAGATATCTTTGTTTTAAAATTGCAAATTTTCAGAAAGTCAGAAGTTCCATTTTAAGAACTCCATAATAAAGACATGATGCTCTCAGGATACAAAAGTCTAACTGAGGGGCACCTGGGTGGCTCAGTGGGTTAAAGCCTCTGCCTTCAGCTCAGGTCATGATCTCAGGGTCCTGGGATCGAGCCCCGCATCGGGCTCTCTGCTCGGCAGGGAGCCGGCTTCCTCCTCTCTCTCTCTGTTTCTCAGCCTACTTGTGATCTCTGTCTGTCAAATAAATAAGTAAAATCTTAAAAAAAAAAAAGAAGTCTAACTGACTAAATGTCTTGGCAATCCCCCTGGGGCAAATAATAAAATAATTTTATTATTAATAAAAATAATAATAAAAACATGTCTAGGCAATAAAAAAAAAGGCCACCTGTGAAGAACAGGGTAAGTATATTCTGCTCGTTTAACTTACTTGCGTCTTCTAGTCACATCCAAAGCTCCATCTTCTAATTCTCCATAGTTGGGCCTTTCACATGAAACCTGGATTCTTTTGGCTACACCTGAGAGAAGTGTCAATTCCAGTCTTGGAATTGCTGTGAGACTCTCTACATGCAAGACATCTGCAGAACAGCCAAGAATAAAACCAAAAATTTATTTCTGGTTTAAACTAGATAATAAATACACATTCATTTATTTATTTATATTTATTTTTATATATAATAAATACATGTTAAAATATTTAATAATATATAAATTTTATATATATATAAATTATATGTGTGTATATATGAATGTACGTATATATAAAGCAGAAGTCAACTCAATTCTATTAACCCTCCCCCTCCTTGATGCTTAGTTACATAAAGTGAAAATGCCATTTTTTTAAAGCAGAGTGGGGAAAGGGCAGAAAATAATTGCCTAAAAGCAGCTAGATGGGTTAACAATCTGCAGCCAGAGGGTAAAATACAGCCAGCTGCCTGTTTTTGTAAATAAAGTTCTCCTGTAACACAGACACACCCATTCATTCACTCCACGGCTGCGTGTGATACCAAGTAGTTGCCGCAGAAATCACACAGCCGCCAGAGCCTGAAGGGTTTACTGTCTGCCCCTGACAGAAACGGCTTTACCAACTCCTGAAGACAAAATGGTCAGACATGGTGATGGGGACCCGTTAGAAACAAAGGAAATAGGGTAACAGACCACGTGTTTTGGAGGAAGCCATCTTAGGTGTCTTTTTCCGAGTATAGGAAAGAGTAATAGGAAAAAACAGAGGCTTGGGGTTCATCAGAAAGTTTTCATTCAAACGCTCGTTCTGCCACATACTAGTTGTGTGTTCTTGGATACGCACCTCAACCACTCTGAGCCTCAGCTTATTTGCTTGTGAAGTAACACGTGACCTTAGGCAAATTACTAAGTCAATATTCCTCTGTTTCCTTATCCTTCTTATCTTACATTAGCATCTTCTGGCAGGGATGTGGTGAGGATTAAATGAGGTAATAGTGACATTAAGAGCAGAGAACAGGCATCTGCAGGCACTGTAGGATTGTGATTGTGTTATTATTCCTAGGTTAGTGTGAGTAAAATAGCTCTGTAAAGCCGTATGCTATTGATTGATACAAAGTGGCTGTTCCACTAGTCATGGTAGTAGTTTTCCCTTCTCTAGTTGAAATGATCCACAGATGAGTCTACTTGCTCTTTATTTCATCTTAACTTTATTTTGAAAACCATCCCATGTCTTTTGGTCATTTCAGAACCAGCCGTTAACTTTTGCTTTCAGCCACATCTCGGTTGTGATGAGAGATGTCACCACCATGAGCATTTCCTAAGATGAAATTCATTCTCCTTGACCTGACACTGAGTCATAGTACACAATTTGTCCCACAACCTGCTCCAAACTTATATTCTACTGCATCACAACCAAACTCATTCTAAAAAAGACTTGTCCAGCTTCGATTCTTCTTCAAACACTTGAGGCTTTTGCATTCTTCTGTTTAACTTTGTCCTCCCCAGCTAAAACTCTTTTTCCATCCTTTTTGCAATTCCAAAAAGCAACCCATCTTTTAAGGCCTGCTTCAACTCTCATTTCTTCTATGAAGCCTTCTTGGACTTCTCTGGGTCCATTGTAATCTCCCTGATAATCTGTGATATTTTAGGATTTATTTTTTATTATAGAGAATATTATACAGAAATATGGGGCCTTGCACAGAGTAGGTGCTCCAACAGAAGTTGACTGAGAGAATTCAAGGATAAATATTTGAGTATTCAACAACTTTTCCTGTACAAATATAATTGTGATTAATGACTTTCCTTTTTTTTTTTTTTTTAAGATTTTATTTATTTGTCAGAGAGAGTGAGCACAGGTAGATAGAGAGGCAGGCAGAGGCAGAGGGAGAAGCAGGCTCCCTGCTGAGCAAGGAGCCCGACGTGGGACTCGATCCCAGGACGCTGGGATCATGACCTGAGCCGAAGGCAGCTGCTTAACCAACTGAGCCACCCAGGCGTCCCATTTCAAAAAGAACCTCACCCTCAGCCATGCCTGATAGGGTCGGTGTAAGGGAGGCAGCTATCCATGCTTACCTAGCGGAGGTGTATACCAGCTCGTATATATGAAGGTCAGGAGTGTCTGATGTAGTCTTGCTTCTTGACCACTATATCGTTTATGGCAACACTGCTTCTGAACAGAAAATTAAATAGTATTAGCTATCTAAAGGGTATAACATATTTCATTATTATCTTCATCTCCAAAGGTAGAAAGAATATCACTGGTCTAAATAACCCTGTGAGAGAGGTCAAGAAGAACATAAAAGAT
This sequence comes from Mustela putorius furo, assembly GCF_011764305.1. NCBI lineage: Eukaryota > Metazoa > Chordata > Mammalia > Carnivora > Mustelidae > Mustela > Mustela putorius. The sequence goes on along the minus strand of NW_025422368.1, from coordinate 21,720,971 downwards.
CCCAAGTAACCTTTTGATCGAAAGTGATACCTTATGGGTAAAGTATAATTCTCATTAAAAATTACAGATTGATAGTTTAACAGAATTATATCAATTCCCAATGATTGACACTGTCATATAAGCAAAAGCCTTGAGGATAAAGGTATGGGTGATGGGTAAGCTTAGTTATACAATACTTCTTCATGATACCACAATCAAAGAATTTAATGTATCACTGTATCGTAGTATTTACTGGCATTTTGTGCAAGCGTATGACAAGGAAGAAGAATAGGAAGGGATGCCTGGGGGGCTCGGTTGGTTAAGTGGGTTAAGTGTCCAACTCTTGATTTCAGCTCAGGGTCATGAAATCAAGCCCTGTGTTGGGTTCGGAGACTGCTTAGGACTCTCTCACTCTGTCCCCCATCATCTGCTTGTGTTCTCGCTCTCTCAAAAGAAAAAAAAAAAGTTAAAAAAAAAAAGTAGGTATTCATTGTTTCATCTCATAATCTCCCAAAAGTGGTCTGGCTTAGAATTCTAAGACTAGTAATACACACTGGGCTTCACTTGCCTTTTTGACATAGCAGTGATTCACGACGGGCACTTAACTTGTTTCAAAAAGCTTAAACTTACCAGTTTTTCTTGAAACGGTTGTTGAATTCCATCTGAGCAGGACAAGGGATCACAACGAGGAAATTCCTCATCTAAACAGCTCTGTCATGAGAAAATGGTGCAGCATATTCAAAGGCAGAATGACGACAGTGTCAAGGATACAAAGCATATTAGACTTAAGAGAAGATACCATGCTACCTGAGGAGGGTGGCATTGGCTGGTTCTGTTAGGGGTTTAAGGGAACAGGCTTGTAATGGTAAAGGCTTTGTTGCATTTTTCCCCTTGTTCTAGGAATGAAAGTCAAAGTTTGGGGACAGGAAATGCAATGGGTTTGTCACTGAAATCTTCAGGCAGAGGCCAAAGAAGGTTGTCTGGAGACAGGTCAGTGTAGTGAAAATTGGTGCCTCTGAGAATCTCATAGCAATCAAATTGTGGTCTTAGTCCAAGAGGTGGAAACATACCTATCACAATTACATTATAGAAAATTGTATCGGTGTTCCTGGTAAGATTAAAGCATATTTAGATGTAGAGGTTTTTTCCACTTCAATTACTGTAGGGGGCTTTTTAGGCACTCTGCCTGGCCTAATCTCCCACATGCATAATTTTTTTTTTTTCTCTACTTAAACAGATGTGCCTGCATTATGCCTTGGGAACAGATACATGCAGACACCACCCTTCTTTCTTCCCTTCTCCAGTCCCCACCCCCAGTGCCAACCTTACTGTTCCTTATGTTCCTCATTTATGAACAAAAAGGAGAAATTCACCAAGTAGCATAAGTGAAAGAAATACATTGAACTCTACCATGGATATATTGAGATATCCAGACAGGAAGGAGTTAAAAGTTTAATTCAAATAGGAGGGGCACCTGGGTGGCTCAGTTGATTAAGTGTCTACCTTTGGCTCAGGTCATGAATCCAGGGTCAAACCCTGAGCCAAACTCCTCGCTCAGCATGGAGCCTGCTTATCCCTCTCCCTCTCTCCCTGCTTGTGTGCTCTCTCTCTCTCTCAAATAAATAAAATCTTCTTAAACACACACACACACACACACACACACACACACACAAAATAAATAGGAGACAAAAGATGCAGGAATCATCCCAGCCCATCTAACAGTACACATTCAAGAATATCAGAAAGGATGTGCCTAAGACGAAAACACTGGCCCTTTGCTAATAGGTACAGTAAATTCTGAAATGCTTTCTCTTTGAAAGATGTTATTAGCAGCCATTCACAAACGAGATCCCCACTCTTGTTTTGTTAAATGCTTTCTCAGTGCAGAAGAGAACAAAGTCCACCAGAGCATTTTCTTCTAAGTTGGTTATTTAATTTTATGATTAAAATGATTATCTATTATAAATTAGCTTCAAAACTTTATACAAATTGGACCTCTTCCCCGTAGTAAATAAGATCACAAGACTTTTTTTTTTTTTACCTGAAATAACAAGCCATGGAGGCGTCCTTTAATTAACTTCTTTCTCAGTGACTCAGTTGTTGCTAGAAAGAGAATTCATAACCAGCTTAATAGGACAATTTGTAACCCCATTTTCCCTCAGTTCCTCTCATAAGCTTTTAAGAACTTTAAATTTGGGGTCTGAAGAAGGGAGAGAGAAAGCTGTGACTTCTGAGAATGGCATTCTCAACTCATGTCTGGTGGGAAAGGAAGAGCAGAACAAAAGCTAGAGCAGCTAACCCATGATCCCTGCTGGGCATTCCAAATTCCCCTCCACAGATATGAGAGATGTCCTCTAGAAGTCAGAACGATTCCACCTTAACACAGTAATACACCTCAGAGGTCATTCAGTCCAACTGCAGAGAATGTAGAAATCCACTCTCCCAGAAGCCTCTGCATGAGCTGTGAGTGAGGGATGGCAACCCCTAGAATCAAAGCCCTGTGATCCCAGAATCCTACGGATCGGTCTGAGATGACAAGAATACTGTTGCCCAGTGGATTTCAATGATAACTGGTGAGTCATGCTGGGATCAGACTCACAGGATGAGGCTCAATTCAGTATAATTTTCATGAAATTAAAAATGTCTGTCTTTCTACTTCTCTGAAATCTGCCTCCCAGTAACTTCCAATTTTTCATCTCTGGAGTAACAGAAATGAGGAGAAAAAAAAAACCTTTTTAACTTTTTGAATTACACAGGTACATATCACTTACCTGACAATCTACACTCCTTAAAATATAGACAAGAACCAGAAAGTAGGCCCAAATCTTGTGCACCAAAATAGATGTTGATATTCATGGCCTTTATTCCTGTGGCAATTCCTCACACTTCCACTCATACAGTAGGCTCTGAATTAATACAGGATTCTCACAAGCTCTGACTGCCTTCTCAACCCACAGATGATTAAAAACAAAAATTACATGAGGGTAGGATGCTCTGCTAGATGGAGACATATTAATAGCTACCTTTTTTTTTTTTTTTAACACTAACAGCAAGGAAAATTAACAGCAAATACTCTGGTGTCCAAAGCATACAGTTTTCTATCTCAATAGACTGAAGAAATTCTGAGCCATTAAAATAATACTAATATATGTGAAAAGTACATAATCTAACAAAATTTTTTTCTAAGAAAAAAGGCTTAAAAAGCTTCAATTATATTGAAAATTACCATGTAAAATTCTATTTTGTAAGAATTTTTTTTTTGTAAAAATAACTTATTTCACAACTAAGCTTCACTTAGTGTTACTAAGCCCACTAGGAGGAAAATACTTCTTTAAATATTTCTAACACATTTAAGTAATTGATTTTTAATACTTAAAACTCTAGTAAAAGATTCAGTTTTAGAAAATTCTCTTTTAACTGCATTAAATAAATCCTTCTCCCAAACTACATCTAAGCAACAGCAACCAACCTCTCAGAAGTGACCAACATTATGTTTGTGAAGGTTGTGTATCAACAAGACACTCTCTGTGGATTTCCAAATAGGCTTGTGTTTCACAAGAAATAATGAATTAGTATAAGACCATCTAAATTGCCCATCTGCTTTCCCACCAGGCAATCTTGGGTTTTAGGACTAGTCCATCTCAAAACATTTAAATCGTAAACCTTGTTTCAACAGATGTTTTGTGCAACGTGTAGAAACTATTTCCATATGTTCCATGAGGCAAAATACATTGCCTTATGAGCCTAATTTGCATTCACCTTTGTATTCTTTTTTATGTGTTTGGAGTTGGACCTGCCATGTCCAACTTTAGATTTACATGGAAATAAATGAAACAATGGTCACTATATCCCCCGCTGTTGCCATCTGCGATATAGGATGGGACTGGATGTCTTGGATACACTGTCTTCAAAGGAAGCTGGGACAAAACAACTGTCCAAATGACTATGCAATGAGACTACAATTAGTTAGGCAAAGGCCCTACAATTAATTAGCTGTTGATAATTAAAACTTTATCAGTGCAATAATAGTGCTATCAATGATGGTTGACATTTATGGAACGTGAACTTTTATAACACAATGGATGTGTTATGTTCTATAAAACTGTGTATTCAAAAAAAATTAAGTTTCACTGAAAATCAGAGACCAGGAAAAAAATTCACAATACATATATCTGTCAAAGGACTTGTATCCAAAATATGTAAAGAAATTGTACAACCAATGACAGAAGGACAAATGTCCCAATTTGAAAATGGGCAAAAGATTTAGATATTTCAGGGGAGCCTGGATGGCTCAGCTGTTAAACATCTGACTTCAGCTCAAGTCATGATCCCAGTATCCTGGGATCGAGTTCCCTATTGGGCTCTTTGTTTAGTGTGGATCCTCCTACTTCCTCTCCAGCTCCCCTGTGCTTGTATTCTCGCTCTTGCTATCTCTGTCATAAATAAATAAAATCTTTAAAAGAAAAAAAAAGACTTAACGACTTCACAAAGAAGATTTACAATAGTCAGTCAGCACAACAAATGAAAATCACAAGAAGATACCCAGAAGAGTGACAAAAATGGAAAAGAATGACACCACCAAGCACTGATGCTGTAGAGAAACCGGAACTCCCACACACTGCTGGTGGGAGTGTGAAATGTTACTGACCCTATGGAAAACTGGCAGTTTCTTAGTTACAGCTGCACTATGCCCTAACAACTCTGCTCGTAGATCTTTATCCCAGGTTAGGGAACAACATATGTCCATACAAAGACCCATATGCAGACGTTCATAACAGCTTGCTCCATAACAACCCCAAATTGCAAATAATTTAGATGTCCAATAATAGGAGAAAAGACAACCAAACTATGGAACCATTCATACAAAGAAATATAACTCGATCATGAAAAAGGCATGCCACTAATAAACATAACATATTAAGATAAATATTATGAGGGAAAGAAGACAAAAACACAAAAGCACATATTTTATATCTCAATTCTAGAAGCTAAACTAACCCATCCGTGATAAAAATCAGATCAGAGCTTAAAAAATCAGACCTTATAGTGGCGGAGGTGGGGGAATGGCAGTGACTGGAAAGTAACACAAAGGGAATGTTGTGGGGTTACAGTTCTGCGTTTCAATGTGCATTTGTAAACAATATACTTCAGGTGGTGCCTGGGTGGCTCAGTCGGTTAGGCCTCTGCCTTCAGCCCAGGTCATGATCCCGGGGTCCCAGAAAAAGCCCTATATCAGGATCCCTACTCAGTGGGGAGCCTCTTCTCCCTCTCCCGCTCCCCCTGTTTTTGCTTTCTCTAATAAATAAATAAAATCTTAAAAAAAAATACACTTAAGATCTGAACAATTCATGATATGTTAATTATGCCTTAATTTTTTTAAAAAAGAACAACTTATTTTTTAAAAAATGACAAGAACAAAAAAAACAGGGTTTATGAGATGAACTCAGGTTAGGAAGAGATCATCAAAAATGTATATGCAACATGTAACCAGAGCACTAACAAACAAAATTATAAATTATTAGTACCTCAGAAGAGAACTTGGATCACGGAGATGTGCCTCTTAAAATGACCAAAGGCAGCCTCACAGGGTAACAGAAATGCACAATAACAAAAGCATGGAGATGCTGGTGACATTTAAATGGCACAGCGCTGGTGGGGTGCTAAGGAAATGCAGATGGACGGGGAACTCAGCGAGTGGGATTGCTAAAGCGAACGCAGTGGGGAGTACCGTCTGCCACCAGCCAGAGCTCTGTAAGGCTGGGTGGCTCTTCTGTGGGGGAGGATGCCCAGGTACAGACACTTGTTTGTAATTTTAAAATAAAGCTAAAAGAGCTCCTCCTGCTTGTCAGCAGCCAAGCCAAACACTCTCTCCTTCCGTGCTGAAGGTTCTAGTTCTCCCACCAAGCCAGACCCTATTCCTAGGAAAATCGTGAATGAAATGATACAACTTCCATACTGCACTCAGGTCATTACCCAATGGCTAAAGACAAATGAGAACGCACGCGACAGAAACGTGCTCTAGCCGAACAGACTCTCCCGAGCACTAGCTATTGTTTCGCATTTGTTAATTAACTACTGCGTTTTCTGGGAGCAGATACTGACACTCAGAGAGGTAAAGAGATTTGCCTAACTTTATCCAGTTTCGCTGGATACATCGAAACATAATACAGAACATTGGTTCTGTTAGGAATCATTAGGCTATACTGCCTCCTAGATTATGTCATCCATTTCTGCTTCCTACATTTGGGAAAATTTAGGCCCCCATCCCATCAGAGTTGCTGTGCAAGAGATGGTTTGGGGTTGTTCCTTTGGTCCTCAACCCAACACCTATCTTTAAGTACCTCAACCCCCCTTTCTTGTCTCATGTCCCTCTTGTGTACTGACTGCTCAAGACACATGGCCATCTTCAAATCCCTGAGGCTCTTATCTGTCCCATACCCCAACCGCTCCATGTTAAGGATAGCAAGTTAGAAGACAGCTCCCAGAGAGATCATCTAGGTGAAAGCCTTCTCTAAAGTTGATACAGATACCAGGTTCAGAGAAGGAGTTATGATATACAGGAGCTGCTCAGGCTCTCCCGCCAAGGAAATATTTATAGTTTCTAAAGGTAATCAGTTCCCTCCTTGCTTATTAAATCAGGGACTCAATGAAGATTTCATGTTGGATGGGGTAAAAAGAGGATGAACTATAAAGAGGTGATAGTCTATACTAGATCAAGTGGTCAGTGTTTCATTAGATTCACTCTAATATGTTAGGTAAATGCCTTAGATCTAAGAAGACTTTTGGTTTCCTTTTCAAAACAAACATTCATTTATATACCCAGGATTGCCTTTGTTAACAAGATACTTAGATATATATGTAGGTAAGGAGCAGGAGAAAGAAAATATATAGGTAACCATTCAGGAAACCCAGCAGTTCTAAGGGCACGTGTCACGGAGGCTGGCATGTTCACTTATAAGCTCATACATCAGTCCAATCCTGGCGGCCCCTGAAAACTTAGACATTACTTTTTCAATATTAGGTTCAGGATTTCTATTCAAATATCATGAATAATTTCCTAGTTCCAGCTCATGAACCGTCATTGACCTGAACATTTGGACACAATCACTGAATCCCCACCCAATTTGCTAAGGAACCATTCTTAGATGTGACAAAAATCCATTGCCTTAAACACTTAATAAATGTAGTAAGCTAACTAGAAAGTTTCAGAAGAACTAAGTGGATTTAAGTATTTTTATTTTCTGACTCAGAATTCAAACGTCTGACTCAGAATTCAAACAGCATGTGGTGACAGTGGTAATGGTGGAATGTGCCAGGATGTGTTTATATGATAACTGTCCTACCTCACTGACATTTATTCACAGTCTATCTGGAAAATCTGCTCCGCAGAACATTTAAAAAATATGTGCCACCCAAATTTCCCTTGTTGCAAAGGTTGATTTTTAAGGGCATTGTTAGAAAAATCCTCATAAGCAAATGGTCTTCAGAACAAAATCCTGATGTGTATGCCTTCTATGGGCAGCAAAAGATACAAACAAGTCAAAGAAAAACAAAAACAAAAACAAAACAAACAAACAAAAAAAAACCAGGCAGGTTGTGAGCAACTCAAGACAGAAAGGAGGCATCCACTCTACTTTATCCAGCCAGGAAAAAAAATATATATATATATGCATACAACCCAGGATAGCTTTCGGTAATATTTGGACCAATGAAGTGGGAAGACAATAGCAACTTCATTATATCAAGAATGTATATTTTGGGATAAGTTACAAAAGTTGACTCTTCCAAGAAGGCATTGAAAGGAAATCAAAGGCGAGGGTGGGGTGGGGGGAGTAGGAGGAGGAGATAAATTCTTAGTTTTATAAACTATCGGGGTATAATGTTGACTTAATCAAAGATAAATATAATTGAACCCAAAAAATTAGTCCTCTAAAAACAGTGTCTAAAGCAAACATACCATAAACCAAATCTAGAATGCCTTATTATTCGTGTCTCAACAAGAACACTTCTGATCACAAGGGAATCTTCTCCAGTGCCCTCTGAGCAATCATAAAATAATGTATAGATTATGTAATTTAAAGCCTTACACTGACAGAGTAAATTGGTACTTAAAATTATTGAATAATTACTATTACATTAGAACTAGCCAAGTCATTGAAACTTTTAAACAGCATTCTCAGATAGCAGTACGAACAGTACAATAAATCCAAAACAAACCCAGGTCTGAAAATCTCCTTCTCTAGCTTAGCTTAAGCTGATAATTCATTTGTTTGTTACCCAAATCAATAATTTTGTCTAAAAAGATCATCTAGGACAGCTAGAACGAGAAGCTGGCCAAATAAAAGCAATTGACTGGTAAATGGTCAAATAAGCAAGCTTTATTTTGACCAAATTATGTTTCCAGAATAAAATTCACTACTGAGTAATCCGACATCTGTCATTTGACAATTGTCTTCTCACCTAAATCCCTAGTAAACACTTACTTTCAGGTAATACAGAAAAATGATCAATATCCCAATTTTTAAAGCAAAATATATATGTAAAGAGCACATTAAAATTTAAAAAGGGTTTTCACATATTTAATATTTTGATACACTGAATTTGTAAGTATTTTGCCCACCCCTAAAATTACTATGTAAAAGAAAATAGAGGGGCAGGTCCTTTCTACCACACAACGGGTACAAGCTAGCTAATAAAATTGGGGTAGGATAGGTAAGCCATTTGCGAGTTCAAATATCCCACGCATGTAAGATTTTTTCCTTCCTTGTTTACTTTTACAGATACTGAGAACTTTAGTTTTTAAAGAAGTAACAGTCATAGACAAATCCAGCTCATAATTTAAAAAGAAAAAAAAAACTGAAAGGGAAAGTTAGCCATTAACGCAGCCTACTTGGACACTAAGCAAGCCTTTCTGGAAGCCCACGATACTGCTTTCTGGAACCATTTTATTGTCATAAATGTGGGTATTAACACAGCAGCTGTCATCTACAAAAATGGCTATAGTCTTTTTGCCCCACCTCGGAGTGGACTGAATTGGGACATAACACATATTTGCTACTCACTTTTCAGTTTTCTCGTCTTCTGCTCAAGTGTCTGGCAAGTGTTCACCAATTCGGTATTTATAGCCTGGAGATTCCGTTGTTCCAAGATTGCTTCCTCTAATTCATGCAGCAAAGACTTCGCTTTGTCACCGGCTGAGTGGGCTGTCGGATCTCGATCCTCAACCTGGACACATACGGTTAATACTGGATTTTAGCAGGGTGGCGGGGAAAGAAAGCAATTGAGCGTCCCCTGGTATTATGCACACAAAACTGAAAATGTGCTTTTCTTCTCAGGGAAGTGATAAGCCTCTACTGAACTTCTGCAATTCTGTGTTTGCATGGGCTTTGTACACCGGAGCTATCTCTACAGCGGTAAAAGTCCTGATATGTCAAGTTGCCTCTTTCTGCAAAGATGCCTCTTTCCTCGGCAGGCTGTTGACACCGCCTCTTTTACAACTCCCCCCGTACTTCCTCCGCTCACTGCTGGTCGCCTGGGACTGAACTTCACAGTTCCTCTTCGGGGTTTTTTTTTTTTTTTTTTCTGTTCCCCCTCCATTTTTTACTTTGTGGTTTTAAGAACATCTGAGGAAACTTCCTCTTGAATATAAAGTAGTCACAGGCTACCCTACCTGCTCTGCTCTGTCCTCCGGCCATGGGCTGGTTCCTTGGACTTTCTTCCTAACAACAGCTTCCTGCTTGACAGCATCTCCTTGCACTGGTTCAAGCGCTTCTCTTTGATTCTGCCTGGAGTTAAAAAAAAAAAAAAAAAAGTCCAAACCACAAGCTGTCAGTGACATTTCAACGGAGAGTCACCCCTGGGAAGTTGTGACAAATTAAAACTTAAAGCACTTCCTCAGAGATCAGAGGAAAAAGTGAAAGTATTTACATACATATACATGCTTAACAAATAGGGAACTTTAATCAAAGCAATCGTATTGATCTGTTGGCCTGGTACCCTCACTTTATAGACCAGGGCATTTTGTATCTTCTTTTACACTGGGATATTCAGTTTCCCACCAGCTACATTCATCATAGTAATTAGCATCAGTCACCAAGTGCTTAGAAGATGGTACGGAAATGAGGTCACTGTGACAGGTGCAGGATTTACATATCATAGCTAGCTAGCGGTTTCAGAAAAAGAAAGGAAAAGATGATGGAAAAGAAAAAAAAAGAAAGGAAATAAGAGTTTGGGGTCATGACTGTGGCCTTTTCTCTTTAAGAGCTGTCAATCATGCTAAATTGTGAGCACAGGAAGGGCTGCCCCAAGCACAGATGGAATACTAGATGGTAGTATTTCTGAAAACTTGACTGAAAATTTGACCACTCCCTCCCTTTCTTCTTCACTCCAAATCTCTTAGTGTTGCTATGTTACCTCTCTTTCAAATCCAACTATAGTCCTCCAAAATTTATTAAAATGCACTTGCTCTCAGTTAGCTGATGAGATTATTTAAATCACGCTAGGTATCAATATATCAATGACTATCTGGAAACAACTTGACCCGAATAAGGGTCATATCTTTAGCTCAAAGGGATGACAAACTTCGGGAGCTTCAAAGCAATGAGGAAGACATTGTCAGATTTAGGCCTTGTGCATGCCTCTCAAACATTAACACAGTCAGATCTCTTGGTATATTGGCATAGAAAGCCCTAACTATAAGACGAATCACACAAGAGACAAGGATGGTCATGCAGAATGCTTACCATCATGGTAAACTAGCAACCAAAATCCTAAACAAAATAAAAAACTACCTAAACAAACAGCCTACAGAGCCCTTACAGCCAGACTCTTGTTTTAAATATGGTAAGAACATTTAACATGAGATCTACCCCCCTTAAAACACGTTTAAGTGTATAATATCGTTAACTCTAGACACAATGTGGTACAGAAGATCTCTAGAATTTACTCATCTTGCATAACTGAAGCTTTATACCTGTTAAACTGCAACTCTCTATTTCCCCCTCTTCTAGTCCCTGGAAACCACCATTCTACTTTCTGCTTCTCTGAGTCTGACTATTGTAGTTACCTCATGGAAGAAGTATCATGGCATATTTGTCCTTCTGTAACTGGTTAATTTCACTTAGCATAATATCCTTGATTTATCCATTTTGTCACATGTGACAATTTCCTTTTTTAAGGCTGAATAATATTCTACTGCACACGCGTGCACACACACACACACAATTATATTTTCTCTATTCATTTACCATTGATAAACATTTAGGCTGTGTCTACATCTTGGCTATTGTGAATAATGCTGCAATAAACATGGATGTGTAAATGTCTCTTCAAAATTTTGCTGTGAATTCTTTTGCACATATATCCAGAAGTGGAATTGCTGGATCATATAGCAGTTCCATTTTTAATTTTTGAGGAAATTCCATACTGTTTGCCATAGCAGTTGCACTGTATTAAATTCCTACCAACAGAGTACAGAGTTTTAATTATTTCTCTGGATCTCTGCCAACATTCGGTATCTTTTGGTGGTTATTTTTCTTCCTTTGGTTTTTAATAATAGCTTTCCCTAACAGGTGTGATTTGTTCATCATTGTGAATGACTCACTGTGCGTTTTATTTGCATTTCCTTGATGATAAATGATGTTGAGCATCTTTTCATATACCTGTTGGTCAACTTTATGTCTTCTTTGGAAAAAATGTCTATTCAAGTCCTTTGCTATTTTTAAATTGGGTTTTTGTTACTGAGTTGTTATAGTTTTTCATGCATTTTTAATATTAACCCCTTATTGGATATATGGTTTGCAAATATTTTCTTTCATTCCATAATATATCTTTTCTCTATTAATTGCTTTGCTGTTCAGAAACATTTAAGTCTGATGTAGACCCATTTATCTAACTTTTCTTTTGTTGTTTGTGCTTTTGATATCATAGCCAAGTCCAATGTCATAAAGATCTTCCCCCAAGTTTTCATCTAGGAGTTTTACAGTTTTAGGTCTGATATTTAAGTCTTTAATCCATTTTGAGTTGATTTTTGTATATGGTATATAGCAAGGGTTCAACTTCATTCTTTTGCACATGACTATCCAACTTTTCCAACATAATTCGTTGAAAAGACCATCCTTTCTCCATTGTGTATTCTTGGCACCCTTATTTACATATCAGCTGCCCATTTATGCATGGGTTTATCTCTGGGCACTATATTCTGTTCCACTGTCCTTAGGCCACACCATACTGTTTAATCTACTATAGCTTTGTAATACATTTTGAAATAAAAAAGTGTACTACCTCCAGCTTTGTGTTTCTTTTTCAAGATCGCTTTGGCTATTCAGGATCCTTTGCAGTTCCATGTGAATATTAGAGTTATTTCTTTTTCTATTACTTTAAAAAAAAGCCAGTAGGGGGAGCGCCTGGGTGGCTCAGTGGGTTAAAGCCTCTGCCTTCAGCTCAGGTCATGAACCTAGGGTCCTGAAATCAAGACCCACTTCAGGCTCTCTGCTCCACGGAGCCTGCTTCCTCCTCCCTCTCTCTGCCTGCATCTCTGTCTGTCAAATAAATAAATAAATAAATCTTTAAAAATAAAAAAATGCCAGTAGGGTTTTGATCAGTATTGCACTAAATCTGTAGATGACTTTGGGTATCATGGACATTTTAACAATATTAAGTCTTCTAATTTGGGAACACAGGATGTCTTCACTAATTTGTATTTTCTTTAATTTCTTTCAGCAATGTCTTACAGTTTTTAATGCACAAGTCTTCACCTCCTTGATTAAGTTAATTCCTATTTTACTCTTACTGATGGTATTTTAAATGAGGTTGTCTTTCCAATTTCCTTTTTGGATAGTCCATTGTTAGTGTACAAAAATGCCTCTGATTTTTATATGTTAATTTTGTATGTTGCAATTTTGCTGATTTTCTTTATTGGTTCTAACAACTTTTTGTGGAGTCTTTAGAGTTTTCTATATATAAGATCAAATCATCTACAAATACAGATGATTTTACTTCTTCCTTTCCAATGTGGATGTGTTTTATTTCCTTTTCATGCTTAATTGCTCTGGCTAGGACTTTTTTGTTGCTGAGAAGTGATGAGAGTGGACATGCTTGTCTTGGTTCTGATTTAAGAGAAAACACATTGAGTCTTTCATCAAGTATGATGGTAGGTTTGGTGTTTTTCATATAGGGCCTTTATTATGATGAGGTGATTTCTATTTCTAGTATTTTGAATATTTTTATCATGAAAAAGTGTTAAATCTTGTCAAATGCTTTTCTTCCTCAATTCAGATGATCATGTGATGTTTATCTTTCATTCTGTTAAGGCGGTTTATCACAATTTGTGTAGGCTGAACTATCCTTCCTGGCAGGGATAAATCTCACATGGTATGATCTTTTCAACACATGATTAAAGTTGGTTGCGTGTATTTTGTTGAGAATTTTTGCCCCTATACTCATCAGGAATATTGACTTGTCGTTTTCTTTGCTTGTAGTTCTTTGGTATTGGTGTCAGGATCGTACAGACCTCATAAAATGAATTGCGAAGTGGTCCCACCTTTATAGTTTTTTGAAAGATTCAAAAGTCTTCAATAATCTCTTACTATTAATCTTCCCTAGATCTTTGGCAAAATTCATCAGTGAAACCATCCAGTCCTGATCTTTTCTTTGTTGGGTTTTTGAATACTGCTTCAATCTCTTTACTATTTTTTGTTCTATTCAGATTTTCTTTTTCTCACTGGTTCAGTCTTGGTAGGTTGTATATTCCTAAATATTTATCTTCAAGGTTATCCAATTGTTGGTATATGACTCCTCATAGTGGTCTTTTATGATCCCCCCCAACCCCTTCACTGTAGCATCAGTTGTAATTTTTCTTCTTTTGTTTCTGATCTTATTTGAATCTACTTTTTTTCCTAGTCTAGCTAAATGTTTGTCAATTATATCTTAAAAAAAAAAAATTCAGGCTTTCAGGAAAGATGTCAGAAGAAGAGGATCCTAGGCTCACCTTGTCCCACAGATACACCTAGATAGCACACACATCACTGTAAATAACTTAGAAAATGACCCAAAGCCTACCAGAACAGACTCTACACAGTTAAATATAAAAGAAGAGGCCTGGGGCGCCTGGGTGGCTCAGTGGGTTAAAGCCTCTGCCTTCGGCTCAGGTCATGATCCCAGGGTCATGGGATCGAGCCCCGCATCGGGCTCTCTGCTCAGCGGGTAGCCTGCTTCCTCATCTCTCTCTTCCTGCTTCTCTGCCTACTTGTGATCTCTGTCTGTCAAATAAATAAATAAAATAAAAATCTTTAAAAAAAAAAAAAAAAAAGAAGAGGCCATATTGAAGAGGGTAGCAAGGGTGGAGACATGGTCAGGAACCAAACTGACTCACAGGACTGTCTAAGGGAAGAAAGGATGCCATTGGCACAGAGAGGGGAGAGGAGCATACCCCACCACAGGCACCCCAGGCATGTCGGAGCCACACTGAGAAGATGAATCCCTATTGAGCTTTGAAACCCAGAGGGGCCTAATTTCACAAGTTCTTATAATCAGTGGAGTATAAAACCTTGAACTTTGAAAACCAGGTAGCTCAGCTCTGGGAGAGCTGGAGGGCAATAGGAAACTGAGTCCCCACACTTAAGGAGGCAGCACAACAAACAGTCCCACTGAGATACAGCATAGAAACACAGTTTGAAAAAAAAACCTGGGGTATACAAGAAGGAGATTTATTTACTAATCTCAGAGCAGGTGCTGGAGGGGTATGGATCTTTGTAAGATTCTACAAGAACAAAAGAGTTGGTGGGCACCATTTTCCTCTTCAAACCCCTCCCTACCCCCCAGCCCAATCTAGAGACACCTGCAGGAACCAGCACAGAGCAAACACCCTCTGCCTAGTTTAAAAATAGTGCACCCCAACCTGCATTCTCCTGCAGATGCTCCCCCTCTATCCCGGGTTAGGCAGTGCACCCCACCCCTCCATTCTCCCACAGGCCTATCCCCCCAAAATATCCTTTGCAGGAGTCCATTCAAAGCAGTGCCACTAGCCTGACAGTGTGCAAGCAGAGTTGACAGGGGCCAACACTGCTCCAAACTGACTCCTTCCCTGAGAGAGCGAAAGATAACCCCACACACTAGCCTGACTGTGACCCTAGCAGTGGATTGGGGGTAGGTCTCTGTCTGACTGCAGTCCTTACTCACAATGAAAGCTTCTCATGGAACAACACAGGAAGAACACCCTGAAGTTTGGTGTTAATCCAGCTTTGGCAAAAGCCTGGTCTGACACAAATCATGCCCAGAGTGGCCTGAGACTGGCCCATTAACAACACAGGAATCAAACTATGCCCACAACAGGCAAGGAAAGCCACTGCAGATGACTGGACTGAAGGCAAATGTGGCTCAGCCGTAATAGCAGTGTACACACAGCACACATACGAGACACCCCTGAAAGACCAAGTTCTGGTGAACAGGGGCATGGTTCAAAAGAGGTCTACAGGACCTCTTCTTCATAAGGCCACTAATTTCAAGAATAAGAGACATAGCTGACTTTCCTAAAACGCAGAAATAGACACAGAGAGTTAGACAAAATGAGGAAATCACAAGACAGCTAAACAAAACAAAGATAAATAATATACCTGTTAGTAAATTTAAAGTAATGGTAATAAAGATATTCAAGGGACTGGAGAAAAGACTGGAGGATCTCAGTGAGACCCTTAACAAAGAGATAGAAAACATAAAAAAGAACAAATCAGAGATGTATAACTCAATAACTGAAATTTAAAATATAGTAGAGAAAAATGGATCAGTGACCTGGAAGACAAAGTAGTGGAAAGCAATCTAGTTTAACAGGAGAAAGAAAAATAAATAATAATAAATTAAAATAGATTAAGGGAAAACAATGACATGATCAAGCATAACAACATTCATATTATAGGGATCCCAGAAGAAAAAAAAGAGAGCAGAGGAGGAAGAAAGATATATAGATAGACAGATAGCTAGATAGATAGACAGATTTGAAGAAATAATAGCTGAAAACTTTTGAAGAAGGAAACACAAATCTAGATTCATCAGGCACAGGAAATCCCAAACAAAATCAACCCAAGCAGATCCACACCAAGACACATAGTAATTAACATGGCAAAAAATATAAATAAATAAAATCTTTTTTAAAAAATGGCAAAAAGTAGTGACAAAGAGAGAATTTTAAAAACAGCAAAAGAAATAGCCGCATACAAGGGAAGCGCCATAAGGCTATCAGCTGATGTTTGAGCAGAAAACTTGACTGGCGAGAGGGTGTAGAATGATATGTTCAAAGTGCTGAAAGAAAAAACCTGCAACCAAGAATGTTCTACCCTTCAAGCTATCACTCAGAATAGAAGGAGAGATAAAGAGTATCCCAGGGGGAAAGAAAATTAAAGGAATTTATCACTACTAAACCAGCCAGAGAAGAAATGTTAAAGGGGATTCTTTGAGTGGAAAAGAATGACCACAAGCAAGAATAAGAAAAATATACTAAAATTATGTATATCTGTAAAAATCAGTCAAGGATTAACACACACAGGTGTAAAGTATGACATCATATGCATAAATTCTGGGGGGAAGGGAGTAAAAATTTAATGCTTTTAGAATGGGTTCAAACTTAAACATCCATCGAATTACTTTAGACTGCTTATATGCAAAAGACTATATAGATAAACCTAATGGGAACCACAAATCAAAACCTGGTAATAGATATGCAAAAAAATAAAGAGAAAGGAATCCAAGCAGATCACTAAAGAAAGTCAGCAAACTATGATAAAAGAGAACAAAAGAAAGAAACAAAACACTACAAAAACTACCATAAAACAAGTAACAATATAGCAATAAATATATGACTATCAACCAATTACTTTGAATGTAAATGGACTAAAGGCTCCAATAAAAAGAGATAGGGAGACAGTATGGGTAGAAAATAAGACCCATCTATATGCTGCCTATAGGGGACTCATTTCAGGCCTAAAGACACAAGCAGACTGAAAGTGAATGGAGGGAAAGCATTCATCATGCAAATGGAAGTAAAAGAAAACCAGAGGAGCAATACTTAGATCAGACAAAATGGATTTTATTTTTTTTAATTTATTTAAGAGAGAGAGAGAGAGAGAGCAAGAACAGGGGGAAGGGCAGGGGTGAGGGAGAAGCAGACTCCCCACTGATTAGGAAGCCTGACTCAGGGCTTTATCCTAGTACCCCTGGGATCATGACCTGAGCTGAAGACAGTCACTTAACCAACTGAGCCACCTAGACCCCAGACAAAATGGACTTTAAAACAAAGACTGTAACAAGAGAAAAAGATATTATGTAATCATAAAACAATTTGACAAGAAGATATAACAATTGTAGATATATATGTACCCATCTTGGTAGTACCCAAATACATAAAGCAGCACCCCAATACATAACAGATATAAAATAAATAACTGACAGCAACACAATAGTAAGAGACTTTAATACTCCACTGACGTGGAAGGATAGATCATCCAAACAGAAAAATCAATAAGGAAAAATTGCTTTGAGTGACACATTGGACCAGATGGCTTTAACAGATAGATTCAGAACATTTCATCCTAAAAAATACACATTCAAGTACACATAGAACATTCTCCAGAATAGGTCACATAAGAGGCCACAAAACAAGCCTCAGTAAATTAAAAAGAAAAAAAAAATAGGACCTCAAGTTATACCATGCATTTTTCCAGCCATAGCTTTATGAAACTAGAAATCAACAAGTAAAAATCTTGAAAGAACACAAATACACAAAAGTTAAATAACATGATACTAAACAATGAGTGGGTCAACAAAGAAATCAAAGAGGAAATAAAAATTCTATGCAAACAAATGACAATGGAAACTAATGGTCAAAATCCTTGGGATGCAGCAAAAGCTGATCTAAGAGTGAAGTGTACAGAATACAGATGTACCTTGAGGAGCAAGAAAAATTACAAACAACTTTGTCATACACTTAAAGGAGCTAGAAATAGAAGAGCAAATCCAAAAACCAGTAGAAGAAAGCAATTATACAGATTAGAGCAAAAATAAATGAAATGGGAAAAACAATAGAACAGATCAATGAAACCAGGAGCTGGTTCTTTGGAAAGAACAAAATCGATAAGGCTTTAGCCAGACTCCTCAAAAAGAGAGAAAGAGAAAGAGTCAAACACACAAAATGAGAAATGAAAGAGGAGAAATAACAACATAGAAATATAAAGGATTTTAAGAGAATACTATAAAAAATTATATGCCAAAAAATTGGACAAACTAAAAGAAATGGGTAAATTCCTAGAAATATAAAATCCCCAAAACTGAATCAGAAAGAAATAGAAAATTTGAACATACCAGTTACCAGCAATGCAATTGCATCTATAATCATAATCATAATCATAATAAAACTCCCAACAACCAAAAGTCCAGGATCACATGGCTTCATAAGTGAATTTTACTGAACATTTAAAGAAGAGTTCTTACTAGGTATTTATTTATCCAAAGTATACAAAAAGGCTGATTTGAAGGGGCACATGAACCCCAAAATTTATAGCAGCATTATCAACAATAGCCAAATTATGGAAAGAGGCCAAATGTCCATCAACTGATGGATAAAGAAGATGTGGTATATACTTAAAATGGAATATTACTCGTCATCAAAAAGAATAAAATCTTGCCATGTGCAGCAACGTGGATAAAACTAGAATGTATTTTGCTAAGTGAAATAAGTCAGAGAAAGACAAATGTATGATTTTACTGATATGTGGAATTTAAGAAACAAAACAGATGAACATAGGGGAAGGGAAGGGAAAATGAAATA
Organism: Mustela putorius furo; assembly: GCF_011764305.1. Classification (NCBI taxonomy): domain Eukaryota; kingdom Metazoa; phylum Chordata; class Mammalia; order Carnivora; family Mustelidae; genus Mustela; species Mustela putorius. The sequence goes on along the minus strand of NW_025422368.1, from coordinate 21,702,178 downwards.
AGATAAAAACGGAGAGAGGGGCAAACCATAAGAGACTCTTAAATATAGCAAACTGAGGGTGGCTGGAATGGAAGTGGGCGGTGGGCATTAGGGAGGACACTTGTTCCTATGAGCACTGGGTGTTCTATGTAAGTGATTAATCACTGAATTCTACTAAATTCTACTCTTGAAACCAACACTACACTATATGTTAACTAATTTAAACTTAAATTAAAAAAAAAAAACAAAAATAAAGAAGAGTTGATGCCTATTCTTCTCAAACTATTTTTTAAAAAGTAAAAAAGAAAGGAAAGTTTCTAATATCATTCTATGTGGCCAGGATTAGCTGATAGCTAAATAAAGACAGATAAAGACACCATCAAAAACAAAACAAAACTACAAGCCAATATCTCTGATGAGCATAGATGCAAAAATCCTCAACCAAAATACTATCAAACAAACTTCAATAATACATTAAGCCATTCACCATGATTGAGTCAGATTTATTCCTGGCTTAAGAATGACTGAATATTCACCAAACAACATGACACATAACATCAATGAGAGAAAGGATACAAACTGTATGATCATTTCAATAGATGCAGAAAAAGCATTTGACAAAGTACAACATCCATTCACGACACAAACCTTCAACAAAGTAGGTTTAGAGGGAACATATTTCAACTAATAAAGGCCATTTTGAAAAGGCCACTGGTAACATCATACTCAATGGTGAAAAACAGAGATTTCCCCCTAAGATCAGGAATAAGTGAAGGATGTCCACTCTTACCACTTCTATTCAACATAGTACCCGAAGTCCTAGTCACAGCAATTGGGGGGGGGGGGAGAAATAAAAGAAATAAAGGGCTCCAAATTGATAAGAAATAAAACTATCACTATTTGTAGATGATATGGTACTATATATAAAAAACTCTAGAGACTCCACCAATGAATTCAGTAAAGTTACAGAATATAAAATCAGGGCTGCCTGGATGACTCAGAGGGTTAAAGCCTCTGCCTTCAGCTCAAGACATGATCCCAGCGTCCTGGGATCGAACTCTGCATCGGGCTCTCTGCACAGCAGGGAGCCTGTTTCCCTTCCTCTCTCTCTGCCTGCCTCTCCACCTACTTGTGATCTTTGTCAAATAAACAAAATCTTTAAAAAAAAGAATATAAAATCAATACACAGGAATTTTCTGTGTTTCTATATACTAATAATGTAATAGAAAGAGAAATCAAGAAAACAATCTTGGGACACCTGGATGGTTCAGTGCGTTAAGCCTCTGCCTTCGGCTCAGATCATGATCTCAGTCCTGGGATCGAGCCCCGCACCGGGCTCTCTGCTCAGCACAGAGCCTGCTTCCCCCTCCCCCTCTGCCTGCCTCTCTGCCTACTCGTGATCTCTCTCTCTCTCTGTGTCAAATGAATAAATTTAAAAAAAAATTAAAAAAAAAAAAAAAGAAAAAAAATCTCATTTATAATTGCACCAAAAATAACAAAGTACCTAAGAATAAACATAACAAAGAAGGTGAAAGAACTTTACATTGAGAACTATAAAACACTGTTGAAAGAAACTGAGGACAACACAAACAAATGGAAAGAAAGCCCATGCTCATGGATTAGGAGAACAAATATTGTTAAAATGTCCATGTTACCCAAAGAAATCTACAGATTTAATAAAATCTCTACCAAAATACCAGAAGTATTTTTCATATAACTAGAACAAATAACCCTAAAGTATATAAGAAACCACAAAAGACACTAAATAGCGAAAGAAATCCTGAAAAAAAGGAGCAAAACTAGTGGGATCACAATCCCAGATTTCAACATATATTACAAAGCTGTAGTAATCCAAACAGTATGGTGTTAGCACAAAAAGAAAGACCCATCAATAGAACAGAAAGAAAGACACATCAATAGAATAGAACAGAAAAAAACCCACGCTTATACAGTCAATTAATCTATGACGAAGGAGGCAAGAATATGCAAGGGGAGAACACAGTCTCTTCAACAAATGGTGTTGGAGAACACTGGTGTTAGACAGCTACATGCAAAAGAATGAAACTATGGAGCACCTAGGTGGCTCAGTTGGTTAAGTGACTGACTTGATTTTGGCTTAGGTCATGATCTCAGAGTTGTGGGAACAAGCCCTGCGTTGGCCTCTGTGCTCAGCAAAGAGCCTGCTTGTCCCTCTCCATCTGCTCTCCCCACCACTTGTGCTCTTTCTCATGAATGAATGACTGAAGGAATGAATAAATGAATGAAACAAACTGGACCACTTTCTTACACTGCACAAAAATAAACACAAAATGGATTCAAGACCTAAGTGTGAGACCTAAACCCGTAAACATCCCAGAAGACAGCACAGGAAGCAATTTCTCGGATATCAGTCACAGCAATATTTTTCTAGATCTGTCTCCTGAGGCAAGGGAAATAAAAGCAAAAATAAACTTTTGGGAGTATATCAAAATAAAAACCTGCACAACAAAGAAAAATAATCAACAAAACTAAAAGACAAATTATGGAACTGGAAAGATCTGCAAATGACATATCCAATAAAGGGTTAGTATCCAAAATATATAAGGAACTTATAGTGCTCACTTTGGCAACACATACACAAAATATATAAAGAACTTATAAAACACTCCAAAACAAATAATCCAATTAAAAATGGGCAGAAGACATGAACAAACATCTCTCCAAAGACATACAGATGGCCAACAGATGCATGACAAGATGCTCAACATCACTCATCATCAGAAAGATGTAAATCTAAGCCACAGTGAGATACCACTTCACATCTGTCAAAATGGTTAAAATAAAAAGCACAAGAAACAAGAAATGTTGGCAAGAATGTGGAGAAAAAAGAATCCTTGTGCACTGTTGGTAAGAATGCAGCCACTGTGGAAAATAGGATGGAGATTCCACAAAATATTAAAAATATAATTACTATATGATCCAATAATTCCACTACTGGGTATTTACACAAAGAATACAAGAATGTTAATTTGAAAAGATACATGCACCCCTGTGCTTATTGTAGCATTATTGACAATAGCCAAATTATGGAAGCAACCTAAGTATCCACTGATTGATGAATGGATAAAGATGATGTGGTATAATATGTGTAAGAGTGTGTGTGCACATGTGTGTCTGATGGAATATTACTCAGCCATAAAAAATAAAATCTTGCCATTTGCAATAACATGGATGGATCCAGATGGTGTAAGGCTAAAGGGACAGAGGTCCATCAGAGAAAAACAAATGCCACTTATATATGGAATTTATGAAACAAAACAAATGAACAAAGGAAAAAGAGACAAACCCCCCCCCCCCAAATATTCTTAAATATGGAGAACTAATGATTACCAGGGGTGAGTGGAGGGATGGGTGAAATAGGTAGAGATTACAAACACACACATCATGGTGAGAACTGAGAAATGAATAGAATTATTGAATCCTATATTGTACACCCAAAGCTAATATAACATTGTATGTTAACTATAGTGGAATTAAAATTATAAAGATATATAATGGTTAATAATATGTTAAATAAAATTTTCTAATTTAAAAAACCAACTTAATTTTACTGATTTTTTTGTTTTTCTATTCTTTATTTCTCCTTTACTCTATTATTTCCTTCTGTGTGCTAATTTTGCAATTAGTTTGTTCTTTTTCTGATTTCTTGAGCTACAATGTTGGTTTGTTAATTTGAGATCTTCCTTCTTTTTTGATGTAGGCATTTGTCACTGCTAACTTCTCTCTCAGTATTGCTCTTGCTGCACGCCATTGGTTTTGGTATGTTGCTCTCAGTTTTGTCTCAGAATACTTTCTAATTTCCCTTTTAATTTCTTCTCTATGGTTTTTCAGCAGTGTGTTGTTTAATTTCTAAGTATTTGTGAATTTTCCAGTTTTCCATCTGCTATTGATTTCTAGTTCTATTCCATTGTGGTTAAAAAAAATACTTAGTATTATTTCCATCTTTTAAATTTGTTAAAACTTGTCTTATTAACTAACATATGATCCTGGAGTATGTTCCATGTGCACTTGAGAAAAATGTATGTTCTAGAGCTACAAGGTAGAATGTTCTGTATGTGTGTATTAGGTCCATCTGGTCTACAGTGTTCCAGTGTATTGTTTCCTTATTGACCTTATGTCTCAATGTTCTATCCATTATTGAAAGTCATATATTGAAGTCTCCTACCATTATATTGCTATTTCTTCCTTCTATTTTGTCAGTGTATGCTTTATATATTTAGGTACTCTGATATTGAGTGCATAAGTATTTATAATCATATCTTCCTAGTGAACTGGTCCTTTTATCCCTGTATAATGTCCTTTTGTCTCTTGTGACAATTTTTTATTTGAAGTCTATTTTCTCTGATATAGGTACACCCACCCTGACTCTCTTTTGGTTAGGTCAGGATTTGCCTGGAACAGCTTTTGGCCTCCCTTCACTTTCAACCTATGCATGTCCTTAACTCTGAAGTGAGTTTCTTGTAGACAGCATATAGTTGGTTCTTGTTTTTTTTTTTTTTTTTTTTAAAGATTTTTATTTATTTGACAGATCACAAGTAGGCAGAGAGGCAGGCAGAGAGAGGAGGAGGAGGCAGGCTCCCTGCTGAGCAGAGAGCCTGATGTGAGGCTTGATCCCCGGACCCTGGGATCACGACCTGAGCCGAAGGCAGAGGCTTTAACCACTGAGCCACCCAGGTGCCCCAATTGGTTCTTGTTTTTTACTCCATTGAGCCATTCTATGTCTTTTGATTAGAAAGTTTTATCTATTTACATTTAAAGTAATTGATAGAGAGGGATTTACTATGGCCATTTTTTTCATTGTTTTCTGTCCGTCCTGATGTCCTTTTGTTTCTATTTCCACCCTTCTTGTTTTCTTCCATGTTTCTTTTAATTAACATTTTTGACTCATTTTTCTTTTGTGTATTTCTATATGGATTTTCTTCATGGTTACCATGGGGCTTACATAAAACTTAAGTCTATTTTAAAGCTGATATCAATTTAACTTCAATCACATACAATAACTACACTTTTACTTCTCTACTTCTTCCACTTTGTTATTGATGTCACAATTTACAACTTGGTGTATAGTGTATCTTAACATATTTTTATAATAAACATATAATTTTTAAACTTTGATCCTAAATTAAAAGTGATTTGCCCATCACTTTTTTTTTCAATCAATTAATATTTATTATCTCATTTTGTTTCTGGGTTATCAGGAATCCAGAAGTGACTTGCTGGGAGGTTCTGACCAGGGTCTCATGCCCATCACTCTTACAGTATTACAGTATTCTGTATTTATCTATATATTTACCTTTACTAGCAAATTTTATACTTTAATATGTTTTCGTACTGTTGTTTAAAACCCTTTTGTTTCAATTTGAACTTCCTTTAGCAATTCTCCTAAGGCAGGTCTAGTGGTAGTAAACTCTTTCAGCTTTTGCTTATATGGGAAAGTCTTTATATCTCCATGATTTTCAAGAGACAGTTTGCTGAAAATAGTGTTCTTGGTTGGTAGTCTTTTGCTTTTAAGACTTTGAATGTATCATCCCACTTTCTCATGAATTACAAGGTTTCTGCTGAGAAATCCACTGATTGTCTCATGGTCCTTCCCTTGTACACCACAAAATTTCTCTTGCTGTTTTCAAAATTCTTCATTTTTTACTTTATTTTTTTTTTTAAGGTTTTATTTGTTTGAGAGTAAGAAAGCTACAGAGAGAACACGAGCCAGGGGCAAGTGCTCACCTGGACTCCTATTACACCGGTTCACCTAGGCTATTGAAATAGCTGTGGATGCCTGGGTGGCTCAGTGGGTTAAGGGTTTGCCTTCAGTTCTGGTCACGATTCCAAGGTCCTGGGATTGAACCCCACATCACACAGGGCTCCCTGCTCCGTGGGGAGCCTCTTTCTCCCTCTGCCTGCTTCTCCTCCTGCTTGTGCTCTTCTCTGTCAAATAAATAAAATCTTTAAAAAAAAAAGTTTCTAACTCAGTGGCTTTTTTTGACCATGACCCAGCAAATATTTTATATTTCAACAGGTACACACACACAGCTGAATATTTTTATGAAATATCACTCTTAGTATATGAAATACACTTTGATATTTTATATTTATTTTATTAAAATGACTCATAACCTGGTAAATTGATTTCAAGATCTCTTGTTGGTGATCTGTTATTGAAGAAACTCTTTTCACTGGTGTCACTGTTTGCACTTTCTCCCTCTATAGACAATCCTCTACCAGCAGCTAGAATAATCTTTCAAAATATGTCATGTTACTTTCCTGTTTACAACCCTTTGATTGCTTCCCATCTACTCAGAATAAAATCCCAATCCTGGGCACCTGGGTGGCTCAGCGGGTTAAGCCTCTGCCTTCAGCTCAGGTCATAATCTCAGGGTACTGGGATCAAGACCCACATCGGGCTCTCTGCTCGGCAGGGAACCTGCTTCCTCCTCTCTCTGCGGGCCTCTCTGCCTACTTGTGATCTCTCTCTGTCAAATAAATAAACAAAATCTTAAAAAAAAAAAAAATCCCAATTCCTAAGCATGAACTGTGAGGCAGTGACTCTAACACCTACCTATATCTCTAACATCATCCACTACCATTGCCTGGCACTCACTCCACCCCAGCCATGCTGCCCTCTTGCAGATGCTCAAGTATACCAAAGAGCTTAAAGCCTCAGGGCCTTTGTACTTGCTAATTCCTCTGTCTAGAACCCTTCCCAGATCATCTTTTAGCTCACTCTCTCACTTTACTTATAGGCCTTTCCTAGTCATTTTTCCTAAAATCAGCTTTCTGCCCCATCATTCTTGATCTTCTTATCCTCCTTTAATTTTTATATCACTTAACATTCCCTCACATTATATTATGTGCTTAAATATTAATTTGTTTACTATTTATGTCCCTTCATAGATACTAGTTTCATGGATGTGATTTTGGTCTCATTTAATTTTCTACTACCTAGGAGGGAAAAAACTGGCAAAGAGCTGGGACTTGAATGTTGCACAAATGACATTTTTTTTTTTCTCACTGAGACCTTCAAGAGCAGTTTTTTCTTTCACTGCCTCTCCTTGACTTAACTCAGTTCTTCCCATTCCTTAGCACTGGAGCCTATTTATCTTGCAACAAGAATGAAAGCCTTCTCCTTCTCAGAAAACAGCCCCTAAAAATTCAATAAATATTTCCTACCTCATCTAAATGTAGAATACTTATTCCCATACCCACAAAATATTCCATATATTTAGATCTATATAGATACACTTTTTAAGTAGGCTCTACACCCAGCATGGAGTCCTACATGCTGAACTACAGCAAGTAGAAGGAACTCTGAAGAAGGAACTCTCAACTCTGCACAGGGCTTGAACTCATGACCCTGAGGTCAAGACCTGAGCTGAGATCAAGAGTTGGACACTTAACCCACTGAGGCACCCAGGCACCCCACTCCACGCATATTCTTATTCCTAGTTAAAACTGATAACTAAATCATTTTGTGTGTAGCCACCAAATGGTTTTATCTGTCTTAAATTATATCTAAAAGGCAGGGGCTTAACAATCCTTACAGTGATGAGTGGTATTTTGCCCAATGCCAGGTTTTAATGAATATTTTATTCAGTTTTAACAAGCAGATGGTGGGGGATTAATAGTCGAAAGAACACAGGTTTTGAAGTTGCACAGATCTAGGGCTGCTCCCAGCTGTCACTTAATCTCTCTTGGGTAACCTTGGGTGAGTCACTGAACATCTCTGGAGATAAAAGTATGTCAAATTTTTAGCACTACCTCCAACACAGTGAGGTCTCAACAAATTGCACCTACTGTTACTTAATTGGGTGCTTGTGTGTCTTGTAGAATAATACAGAAGATTCACTTGTTCAGAAAGGAGTCTAGTGCAGGCTCCCCTCCAAATAGTTCCTTGTTGCTAACTAGCAGAATTTCAACACTCCCTTTTGTGGAGATGGCATCCATGTAAGGAAGCTGCATATCCACTTAACCCACACCTTTACCACTATGGGGAAGTCTAGGCTCCCTGCTTCTTAGGGAAAGCTCATGTTTTTGAGAGTTCCTTCTGGTATTAACTTGTCTCTGGTATGCAGGTTTCTTGGGGGGGGGCGGATAAAATAGTTTTTCTGGCTTTCTTCAAGCAACTTTTGTTTCTAACTACATTTTTAATTTTTTTTTAAGATTTTATTTACTTACTTGAGAAAGAAAGTGAGAGAGAATGAGAGAACATGAGGAGGAGGAAGGGCAGAGGGAGAAACAGATTCTCTGCTGAGCAGGGAGCCTGAAGTGGGACCTGATTCCAGGACTTGACCCTGAGACTCTGGGATCATGACCTGAGCTGCAGACACTTAACAGACTGAGGCACCCAGGTGCCCTAATTTTTTTTTTTAACTTTAATCAAATTCAATATACACCCATGTTCATTCACTCACTGAAAAAATATTACTTAAGCAAATGCTTAGTATGGTCCTAGCAGCTATATAAATACTGCTCAAGAAAAGATAAAATAGCTGTCCTTGTTTAATATGTTGTTTATAGAGTATACAAATTTTAAGAATTTCCCCATAAACATAAAAATTAAGGTTAGAGGAACAGTAAGATAGTAAATTATTTTACATTTAGAATCCTTTATTCTGATTTCTTTTCCTTGAGATTTAATTGACTAGTGCCTAATACAATATATTATATACTGAGGCAGAAAATGAAGCCCAGTGGGACAGAAGTCAATAGACTCAGCAAATTCTTCCATTGATAAATCACTTCCTATACTTTCCATTAATAACTTCCAGGTCTTAATCAATTCACTTTATATACTTATGCCTCAGTCCTCTGTAAAAGAACAAGATTTTACTAAATGATTTCTAAAAGTCCTTTCTTGTTAAAAGAATTCTATATTCTGTAATTCTAACTTCCTTTTTTAGTGAAAATAACTCATTATACAGGGTTTCCAGAAATTTTAAAGTTCAGTATTTGCAATTTTGAATATATAAGTCAATTTCACACTATTTCAGAATTCAAAATTATCAGACAAAATGCTCTCTTTGAAAAAGTATCATGTGAAATCAATGTATACAACTTGGAAAAAGTAAACTGAATGCTATATGGTACAATCACAAATGTGTCATATATATAAAACATTAGTTTCTTACATATAAATGATCATTACCTGGAAAGAAATTCTTCTCTGAAATACAAATATTCCATCCTGAATCTCTTCAAAATCTCTATTAATTTGACAAATTCTTTATCAAGAGATTCTTTGTGGTTTCCCAAGCTGTTCAGCATTAATATGCAAAGATTTAGTTTCTCCTCCATTATATACTTGAATTCCTGCAAGAAAATTACAAAAGAAACTCTGCTTTCCCACTGTTAAATATAAACAAATGACAGGCAAACAAAATGTTATGGTCATCCTGTCTCAATAGTATTCATGTTTATTAAACCCCCAAATTCTAATTGAACAGAAACCAATTCTCAATTGCCCCCAAATTGATTATTCTTTGACTGATTATCTCATTTTAACAAGTACATATTGGGTACTTGTTATGTGCCTAAAACTGACTTTTTTTTAAAAAATAAGTGGTCCCTGACCATTTATTTCATCAATCATCACAATTGGTTTAGAATAGGAGGAGATAAGGAGGTGCAATAAAAATCAGTTATTTGTTTATTAGCATGTTCAAAAGCAACTTTTTAAAAAGGGCTTGTTAAAGGGCTTGATATTAATATTCCAGAGTTCTCAGAGTTTGCTTCTTGCTTTAGCTTAATGTAGGAAGCTGATGGATGATAGAGGAAGTCAAGAAGTAGAGGTAAGTAATGGAAAAATAAAAGAAATTTCTTCATCTATGCTTCCTTTATAACAAAAAAATAACTAAGTTCTCATGTTCTCCCAATTTGGGGGATATTGGCAGAATTTCAAGAATAACATTCCTTTGCACAATAATCATTTTGTCAAATTTAGAGAATTTTAGTAGGTAAAGGAAAAATCCAAGCTTAGACTAACAATTTTCACAGGATTCAAATAAAATACTTTATTAAATCCTTTTTATTGTCTCTTTAACATATCACATGTCCTTACTCTCACTTTCTTCCTGACATTCACAGACACTTTTACCCTCTTATACAGTTGCTGTCACCCTCAAGTTCACACTTATTATCACCCTCGCCCACACTTATCCTAACCTTCAGTCACACGCACTTACCTTTACCCTCCCCCTCTCATTCTTATTCTAACCCACATGCACACACCCACGCGCATCCCCAGACATACCTTCCATAGACATCCACAGACGGAGATAGAAGACTACAGTAAAGTCTTAGAAATGGTACTGCATATAATAAGAATTACCTGTGCTAAAAAAGAAGAATAAAGCTGAGGAAAATCACAAAATATGAAACACTTACAGTAAGCTTGTTGTCCCACTTTTCTTTCACAGTAATTTCTGAATCAGTTTCCCACTGTAGAGTGCTACCCATGATGGTTTCAACTTTGGAAACTTCTTCACGCTGAAAAAAATTCCACATGTTCAACTAGGAATTCAGGTGAAAGGCATAGGCCATATATAAGAAGTAATTTAGACCTAAGGTCTATTATATAGACAGTGAAGACACCATACAGAATTCCTTCTCATTTAATGCCACCCCATGACTTTCCTTTATTCCAGGATGTCGCTATGTATAAATGTCCACTCTTGTAATTCCATATATGCTGAATACATACAGAAAGAATCGTTTTTCAAAACAAAATGTACCCACTTTCATTCCCCTCTCAAATAGTAGGAAACACGCATTTTTGTGGACTTTGCTTCACCCATTAAACTAAATACTACCTTCTGTATGTTAGGCACTGTGAAAGGGACTGGAAATACCAACATGAATATGTTCACTGCATTCTCTGACCATCTTGTTTCCAGTCAAAAATCAAAATGGAGTAAGAGGTACTAGCTACTAGCCAGAAAGAAACAGTTTACTAGATACCACGTCTTCTCTGATCCTACAGATTAGCCTATAGGAAAAATAAGCCCAAACAATTCATATCTAATGATCAACCTGACTGAGGTTGAACTGACAGAGCCAGAACTAGAAGTCAAGCTCAAGGTTTTAGGAAAATCTTCTCTTTTCATAGGAGTGATTTGGGTCTCGACAACAAACCATAGATCAGTTATCTGCAGATATTCCTAGCCAGTGACTCGCCACTGTACATAGGTTATACAATTCTGGCTTTTGAAGCATAGCTGTGAATTCTACTCCTTTTTATTCAAGTTTTCTCAGTAACAGCATTTCTTGGTCCATCATCATATCCAGAGATGACAAACTGATTAAACTGCACTGTTGGGGTGCCTGGGTGGCTCAGTGGGTTAGGCCTCTGCCTTTGGCTCGGGTCATGGTCTCAGGGTCCTGGGATCAAGCCCCGCATCAGGCTCTCTGCTCAGCGGGGAGCCTGCTTCCTCCTCCCTCTCTGCCTGCCTCTCTGCCTACTTGTCATCTCTGTCAAACAAATACATAAAATCTTTTAAAAAAAATAAAAAAATACACTTCACTGTCACTCAGTTTCATAATTGTTCTGAAACAATAATAAAATGTCCACAACTCTGTCATTCAAATAAAGAACAGTATTTTTATTTTATGAAAATGACGCTCATGAGTTAAACTGTCCCCATCAAAGAGTTCTAAGAAGACTTACAAAATCTTCGTACGTTACCAAACAATGGTTTACATTTCCTTTCTAGGGTGGATGCCACTTAACAATCATTCTTTTTTTTTTTTAAGATTGTGTTTATTTATTTGACAGACAGAGATCACAAGTAGGCAAAGAGGCAGGCAGAGAGAGAGATGGGGAAGCAGGCTCCACGCTGAGAGGAGAGCCCAATGCAGGACTCAATTCCAGAACCCTGGGATCATGAACTGAGCTGAAGGCAGAGGCTTTAACCCACTGAGCCATCCAGGCATCCCACATTTATTCATTCTTAAGGAAAAGCATTTATCCAATAGGTAACATTTACATATGGGTAGTATAAACTGCTATGGTTTTAATTTTATGAAAATAAGGGAATATAAAGAAATTCACAGAAAAAACAACTGTTGGGAAGGTGTTCAATATATCCCACTGATAAGAGATGGTTTCTTTGGTGTCTCCCTTCCTTTCATAAAAAACACTCTCAGATGATGTTTACCAAAGGCGATTTCTTATAGTTCTCTCAAAGCATCTGTCTCCTGTCATACTTTAGATATAGGACAACAGCACATTTAACTTTCTTTTTGTTGTCTATTGGAAAACATTTATAGACCTCTTATTTCTAGACTCCAATTAGAAGGCAAACTTCCTAATCCATTAATGGGATAAACCTCAGAGTCAGAACTTCGCCAGCTGCTTAACCCCTGTTCAGAAGTTTAGAACTTCACAAGCTGGCATCTTGACATCATTATTATCACAGAGGACGGCTGTGGCAGATTTGCCATCATTTCACTGAGTCTGGCAGTTTGGCTTGGTTTCAAAAACACAGTAAGATGATGAGTATTTGAAACAGAATGTCAGGAAAGCATAGCCCTCAGCAGAATGTCCAAGACTGCCTGAGACAGCTTTAGATGAAGGCAGCATATGTTGCCCCAGCATCCTTGGCAGGAGAAATTCAAACAGCATTTGCCCCAAAGACATTTTTCCTCTCCTTTCAAGGTCATATCACAGCTGTCAAGAGGAGGACATTCTGACATATCCATCGTCCACAGACATGGAGAGCCCATCAAAATGGCAAAAAGAAAGCAATTTGCTAATAAAGCATTTCCTAACATAACAAGCACAAACTGGAAAGCACACAGGCATGAAAATAAAGCATTGGGGGGGGGGATCCCCAACATTTCATTATCACAAAGGCTTTTGATTATTTCCTCCCATGTGTAAAAAACTGGTTCTACCTAACCAAGATTCAAGTAATAATTCACTTGCATTTTAAAATTAAACGAAAACATGAAAATTCTATTTTCTGTTTAGAATGCAATAATCAATACTGTTACATTGGGCTGCTACAATTACATTTTGGAGCAGAGAGATTTAATATTATTTCTAAGCATCTTTATTTTTGGCAGATACATTTGCTTTGGAGGTTTAGGAAAATGCTGAAAAATGGTTCATGGGGCTCCATTGTAACATTTTGGACCCCAGGCTGGGGATCAGCACAGGTACTTTCTCTTAAAATCAAGAATATAAAGATTTCTAAAGTCCGGATTCACTGAACACATGATCTTCTTCAATCTTAGTCTTGATCCTCATTATGGTTTTCAGCCATAGCTTGAAAAAGATAAAGGTCTTCCCACCCCAACCCCAGGCTAAGAGACCTTGGAATTGGATTCTAGAAATAATCAACAGATTCCTCAAAATGTCACAGGCACTCTTCAACAAGCTTGGGCCTTCACCTAATAGAGAGCTATTACATGTGGTCTCATTGTTTCAAGCTTTCCATTTGATGATAATTACCTACCTCTGCAGACTGGGCAAGAATGAGTTCACAATGTAAAGATTTTTCTTCTTCAGAGATGATTCTATTACACTCTCCACTAATATTCAACTGGATCCCATTTCTTGAAAAAACAAAAGCAATAGTCTAGTCTGGTTAGATGGGACTATAAGTCAGCAAAATGGGATTAATCACTAAACACAGTAGACCCTCATGTGTGCCAAGGTTTGTAGAAGATACTCTGCAAGAGAGAGAAATGACAGTCTGTCCTCCAGGAGCTACATAGATTAGTGACTGACTCTATGTGGTTGCAAACGAGTAGGACATGCCTTTTTTTTTTTAAGACCTGGAGCCAATAATTAAAAATTAAAAAGCTTCACTGAAAATCTAGAGTTCTGGCTTTTCTTTAAAAAATCAGAAGATACAGACAGCTACACTGGGTCCATATATATATATTTAAAGATTTACTTATTTGAGAGAGTGTGTGAGTGATTGAGCATGCACAAGTGGGGCTGGGGCAGAGGGAGAGGGAAAGAATTCCAAGTAGACTCCCTGCTGAGCTAGAACCCACAACCCCAAGATCATGACCTGATCTGAAATCAAGAGTCACATGCCCAACTGACTGAGCCACCCTGGGCCACTATACTTTTGATTAGATGGCCTTCATAGGGCTAATTCATTTTTCTCAGTTGTCACTCTCATAAGTATGTGGACTTACCCCAGTGATTTTAGTCCCTTTGGGATCTGTGTGGCTTCTGTAGATAACTGGGCTAGCATATTTTGCATATTCAAAACCAAACTATTATAAGGTGATGTGTGTTAAGAGATAGGAACAGCATGTCATGCATGCACTCGAGAGGTATTCTTAATTTCAAGGTAAGAGAAAAGCAAAGGAGAGTCATAGAAAACTTGAGGAGTTCTATTAGAGAAAAGCAGAGAAAATATCACTTATGAAAGTACAAAAGAAAAGAATGTGGCATGTTCAAAGAATCATATATAACTCAGCAGGCCAATAATGTGGAATGGAGATACATGAGAGAAGGCTGGTGGGAAGTTGCTCTACTTACATAATAAGCTCCTGTTGCAAATGTTGTAACTCATGAGTCAGTTTGTTTTTATCCCCTCGTAAATTCTGCAATCACATACAACATTAGGCTATATATTGTACTTAGTGGGGGATTTACATTTCAACAACCCTACCTTGCAAACTTTGAGATTATTATGGTATACCTCTATAATGGTTCCATATTCTATGATGGTTGACTTAAGTTCTTCAATACTTAGATCCTTCTGAAAAGTAGAAGAGAGAAGAACAAATAAAGGAGTCTACCAAATCATATTATGTAGACTACTAATCAGAGCCACAAAAGAAGTATAAATGCCCAAAGATGGTAAGACCTTCTACCAATATTATTATTTGAAAACCAAGCCAGTCTGTGTTTATGATTAAAAACACACAAAGTATGGAGCAGCAAGGCAGCTGTACCTAACTTGTGCCATTATGCTTGTATTTGTCTGGTTCAAAGAAATCAAACTCTGAAGGGTAATTCTTAAGTTCAAGTCAAAATTGTATTTATTATCATGACGCATTTAAGGAAAAAATTTAGTCTACTTGCAAATGAATTATTAAGGCATCCATTTTTATCCAGTTCAAGGGATAATCTGTAAAAATCACAGTGTGTAGGTCAATGTCTGACCTATAATTTTATCTCATGACTAGCATGGTATCTGACAAATGAGAAGTGCTCAATCAATACCTTAGAAACGTTGGGCATAAATGCAAAGTGGTGGGAAAACCTGAGTTATGGAGGAGGTGAGCAGCCACCACTACCATAATGTCACTGTATGGAGACAAAGAACACTCATGACAAAGAAAGTCAGTACAACATTCAGTAGCCTCGTCCATGTCCACAATTCATATGACTCCTTTGAAACTTGATGACATTCAGAGAAAGGAAAAGAGAAACATGGCTTTTTATTTACTTCACTGTCTTGGAATGTGGAAGTTTATTAACTTACACTGTGTCCTTCCTATGTCTCTTAAAGCCACCATAACCAGCATCTCTGTAGCCATAATATTTTGTTATCACATAGACAATGATCACAGAATATAAAGATAAGGAGAATATTATCTATCTACCTACCTACCTATCAAATCAATCAAACTAGGTAGAAAATCATTGGGGAATACATTCTTTTTTTCCCCCTAAGATAAATGACTGCACTTATTTGTGTTATTATGACTTAAAACTACATCACCATACCTAGCCAGTAACTGGTAAATTGGAAGACTGGTATTTATTACATAAATGGATGAATACCACCAGAATTTAGAGAGGCTATGTTAAGACTTATCCAAGGTGGAGAAGTCAGTATTCTTCACTCAGAAGAACATTTTTGTGAATGTTCTTATATAAAGGAAAGTCTTGCCACAGGATAGTAGAATCAGGTATTTTAATAGGGGTGAAGTTATTCAAATGCATATCCATTATGATTTAGGGAGAGTTAGGAAATGCCATGGAACTTCATATGAACGAATGGTACCAACCTTCCGCAAGCTTGCATCTTTATTAAGCAAAGTGTTCTCATATGTATGTAACTGCATCTGAAAAGAGATAAATTTAGGGAAGGTCATTGAGGCATTGCTTTGGTGAAATATAATGCCACGAAATTATTCCAATAGGGAGACATGTTTCTCAAGCACTTTTAATGGGCACGCATTTCCTACTTTATGAACAACTTCCTCATCAGCCTCCCAACAACCCGAGAGGCCAAGGTTGTTGCCCTCACTTTACCAGTGAGGAAATCAAAGCTCCACACTATTAGGAGACTTGCCCAATGTCACACACAGTAAGGGGCAGACCTGAGGATAGAATATGAATCTTCAGCTCTAGCTAAGTGCTCGTCCCACGAGTCTACCATTCATATAACAAGAAGACCAATTGAATATTTTATTTTTTTTCAAAAATGAAAATGTGATAGGATAGGAGCACAGAGTCCATGTGAACATATAAGAAGACTCTTCCTCTTGGATAACAAGTACTATAGAAACCCACAGATTATCTAGTAATATAACCTAGACTTGCCAAAATCTGATTAGCCAGATTGCAAGAAAAAAAAATACTCTTCCTCTTTAAAAAGCATAGCTTAAAAATGTTCAAGATGTGTGTGTATGTGTGTGTGTGTGTGTTTTTAGCAAAGTAAATATTAGAATTTATTCACACCAAAAGCAAGCTTGTTGGCAAAGGCTTCTAAATATTATATATAGGGTGCCTGAGTGGCTCAGTAGTTAAGCGTCTGCCTTTGGCTCAGGTCATGATCCCAGGGTCCTAGGATTGAGTCCCACATCGGGCTCCCTGCTCAGCGGGGAGCCTGCTTTTTCCACTCCTACTCCCTCTGCTTGTGTTCCTTCTCTATCAAATAAATAAATAAAATCTTTTTAAAAATTACATACACATACACACACACATACACACATAGTTGAATTGAAAACCTAGAAAAATAATCAGCATAGTCAGAAGTAGAACCATCATAAAATCATACATATTTGATGCCCCTTTATAGTTTTAAAGGTTTTTTCACATAATCATTTCATTTGAGTTTTTACCAAGTTTTGGGATTAGGTAGAAAATATCACAGCCATTTAGTAGATGAGATAATTGAGACTTAGAGAGGTTAACTACTTGTTTGAGGTCATACAGATTTTAAGTAGAGAGGACAGGATTTGAACCGAAGTCTTCTGATTCTTTCTACTACTTGTTCATGGCAGTTGTTTTCCAGAAAGAGTTATTCTTAAAATAAAATTAATTTGAATGTCTAAACTATGAGATATGTAAATATGTCCTAATATATGCATATGTATACACACACATACACATGGAACTTAGGTATCTGCTAGGAAACTTGAGAACTCCACATACGTACATGAAATTTAAGTACATCATTTCACACATACACTACAACAAAAAGTATTACTCAAAGAAACTATTAGATAATAAGTATGACAAAAATTCCTAAATTTATTAATATTCTTTAGTTTCCTAATAAGAATGTATGGAATATATAACAAAAATATACACTAAATATAGACTTCTTAGATGCAATATGGTTAAAAAATCATTTTTGTAGGCTATCATCCCTTAATTCAATGAAGGATAGATTTTTTTCTTCCCCCAATTCTCATTTTCTGCATTAAGAAGTCATAACAGCTGAATCTTTGCTGATTAAGGAATTTACAAAACCAGATACTCTTATATTAGAAATTGCCACTGCAATAAAAAATATAAATAGTTACAAGTGTTGGCAAGGATGTGGAGGGATCTGAGCCTTCATGTATAGCTGGTGGAAATATAAAATGGTACCAGGAGAGAGTGTGGAAGTTCCTAAAAAGGCACCTGGAGGCTCAGTCAGTTAAGCATCTAACTCTTGATTTTGGCTCTGGTCATGGTCTAAGGGTTGTGGGGTCAAGTCCTGTGTCAGGCTCCTCATTAGGCATGAAGCCTGCTTAGGATTCTCTGTCCATTTTCCTCTGTCCCTCACCCCACTCACATGTGCACACTCTTTCAAAAAAAAAAAAAAAAAGGTCAAACATAGAGATATTATATGACCCAGTAGTTCCACTCCTAAATATATACTTAAAAGAAAATATTGATCACCACAAAACCATATACACAAATTTCATAGCAGTATTATTCATAACAGTCAAAAAGTAGATACAGCCCTAATGCTCATCAACTGGAGAATTGATAAATAAAATGTGGTGTAGCCATACAATGACATATTATTTAATAATAAAAGGAAATAAGGTATTGATACATGCTATAACATGAATGAATTTTGAAAAACATTATACTTAGTGAGAGAAACCAATCACAAAACATAGAGTATATATGATTCCATTTATATGCAATGTCCAGAACAAGGAAATATGTATTATAGAGACAAAAATTCTCTGGTGTGGTTGTCTAGGGTTGGTGGGGAATGGGGAATGACTGCTAAAGGGATTCCTTTTGGGATGATAAAAATGTTTTCAAATTGGGGCACCCGGGTGGCTCAGTGGTTTGAGCCTCTGCCTTTGGCTTGGGTCATGGTCTCAGGGTCCTGGGACCGGGCCCCACATTGGGCTCTCTGCTCCACAGGGAGCCTGCTTCCTCTTGTCTCCTCTTATCACCTGTTTGGTGATAGTTGCATATAAAACCACTGACTTACATACTTTATGTGGATTAATTCAATGGTATGTGTATTATATATCAATAAAGCCATTACATTTTTAAAAAACTGCTTTATACACTGGAATTCTGACATTATAGGAACACAAATTTCAACTTTATAATCAAAGGTTATTTTGTTAATAAGTTACATACACCTTCATAAAGTAATATTGGTTTGACAAAAGAAGATATTTGACCAGTATTTGGAAACTGCTTACTTGATGCTCTGTCTCAGTTTTAGACAATTCCTCAATCTTCTTTTCCAATTTATATATATCCATTATGTTCTTAGTATTCTGACATAAAAGAAGATAATATTCTTAGATTTAGAAAAAAAATAAAAGAACAAAGTTCTTTTTCAGGAAGTGGTATTTTCATCATTAACATCACAATCTATTTTAAACTAAGGAACAAAACTTTAGATTTTATCCAAAAGTAACAAGGTCCTTTTATCATGACCATCTAGGAATACCCTTGGGAATCCCTTCTTATCCTCCGTGGCCCCTTGGCCATGCACACTGCAGTCACATCTTAACCTTCAAACTTGTCACTCCCAACAAGTGTGACCCCTCCATTATTTTAATTGCAAACATCTCATTCTTCAGCCACTTTCTCTTTCCAGATTACTTCTTTGAGAGCCAACAAACCTTCAGGCTCCACTGAAGCCTGCTTTGGTCCTACCACCTTCTCATTATCCTTCCCCCTTCCTGTGAACTCAGTCCCCTCTTTCCTACAGCTTAAATTCTTCCATGGTCAATCATTATAATACCTCTCTTCCACTTCCCCTCCATTCCCTGGCTTCCCCCCTGCCTACCTCTTCGTATTTGCTTACGTTCTGCTTGCCACCCACTCCATGACAGCACCATTCCAGATAAACATTGTTAAAGAAAAATACAAATGAACCAACAGGTCACACATTCAATTCATAATTTTTAACTTCAATGTTGACTGGTGATCATTTCACACAACCCTAGTCCATTCATGTGGCCACTGACTTAAATTAGGGAATTACGAATTACACCAACTTCCCCACCCTACTCCACCCACACATGTCAACTCTAGCTGACCATCTGGTTTGTAAATAAAGTTTTATTAGAACACAACCATGCCTGATTTTTTCATATTGTCTATGGCTGCTTTCATATGGCAATGGAACAAGTGAGTTACAACAAAGGCCTTTTAGCCAGGCAAGCCTAAAAATATCCACTATCAGGTCCTTTACAGAAAGTTTACCAACTCCCAGCCCATTTCATCCCTTCTCTCTCCTGGAACTTCCAATACTCCAACTTCCTCACTACCAGCTGATGACTTCGCTTTTATGTCATGGAGACCTTAGAAACCATCAGAAGAGTATTTCCATATCACCAGAACGTATTGTAAATACATTTGGATATGTTATAAAGCATTTGATGATCTAACACTTCTTTCCACCTCCACACTCCACACACACTGCCTCAGTCAGCCCCCGGTAAATTTATGCCTGCATGTTACAAGAGCTCGTAATTGGTCTCTCACTTCTTCTCTTGTCCCACTACAGTTGATTTTAAATGCAGCAGCCAGAGTTATCTTGTCAAAATAAAATTTAGATCACATTTCTCCTCAGCTCAAAACTGTCCAATGACTCCCATCTCAGTCAGTGGAAACAGCCAGAGTCCATGCACTGTCTAGATGAGATGCTGTCGGTCTGGTTCCCTGAAGCTCTACTATTCGTGCTTGTCACCTCTGCTCCAGCTACACATGCCTCACTGTGCCTCAGAAAGAGCAGGAAGGCTAAACCTGAGGGCTTAACAGCTTAGTTTCCTCTGCCTGGAACACTCCTTCACTGATCAACTTCCTTTTGTTCTGACCAAATGATTAACTTCCTAGGGCTACTTTTCCCAACCACTCTAGTTTATATTGCACTTTTCCACAATTCTGTTGTCTGCTTTTCTTTCCTCCATAGCACTAATCACCACCTAACACGCTAGTTCCTCATGGGCCTTTCTACGTGAGCTTATATCCTCAACATCTAGAAGAGCGCCTGGCTCACGAAGGTCTCCCAATTGGCTGTGTGTTGAATAAATGAATCAATAAATGAAAGAAACTATCCAAGCTATTGTGCTGTTACTCTTCACAGTGCATTAGATTTTAATCCCCTAAAGGAATCTCAGCTATTAGTGATATTTATGTGCTTTTTCTAATGCAAGTCAAGAGTTGCAATGCTCTCATGGTGAAGGGTTCCACATGTTCCTCCTTCTACCTCAGTTCTGTGTAATTTTTTGACACTAGTCAATCATCTTAAATACAAGGAGAAAAATATCTTACACTGAGAGCTTAACTGCAAGGCACTAGTTTTATGAAAACCTGGTCTTGTTGCTACACCACGTTTAACTCTAATGCAGAGTTTCTTGCCAATCTTTTAATTGTTCCTTTCCAACCCACTCTAAGAGTGCTTTAATGTCTAGTTGGCTCATGCACTTCATTACAGACTGTTCATCACAGCTTAATAAATACCCCTGATAAACTTATATAAAGCCCAATAAAAACTGTACATAAACTTGACATTAAAAAGGTACTTAGAATTTTCCTCCAAAATAGTAGCTTACAAGTAGCTCTGTTACCTGTTACTTCAATGCTTTAATGCTGTTGCTTAAAAAACTTAAGGCACAGAATTATTTCTTTAGACCTTTTACTAATATTTCCTAACGCATATGAAGTTCGTATGATTTACCAAATGGTTTCATATGCATTATTTTAATCTCCAAAGTAACTGTAGGGAATAGGTATTATTACCCCAAAAAGATAACTGGTTTTTCCAAAGTCAGACTTTCAGACCCAGTGACTAGGTCTTCGACTCAAGACTTTTCCCAGCAGTAGAATAATAATGGAAAATTAATAATGTCTACACTTTCCTTCTTAATTTATATTTATAAGGTTAATTTAATTTTATCTTAAATCTAAATTTCTTAAACCCCATTCTTCCGTGGATAATTACAAAGGTAATAATGCACTTCTTTTCAGACATAAAAGTCCTATCCGCTCTTCTTCACTTGTAATTTGAAAAAGCAACGTGGTCTTTGGTTCATAGGAGCCTGAATATTCACATGATTTCTAATTAATCCAGAGTCAGAACTCACGCCTGTATGATTTCCATATGTTTATCTATACCTGTGTTTAACAATTTGAGCATACCTCTTCTTGGAGAATCCGAATCTTAAGAATCAGAGCCCGGTTTTCTGTCTCCTGATTAAGAGGAAGGAATTAAAAAGTATTTAGAAGTTTATGAAAATATCGCATATTTACTACTACTGAAGACTACTGACATTCTTTCTCTCTATCAACTTTAAACATGGTATTGACATGACACAAGGGAGCTTAGTCTGGGAATATTCTCAGTATGAAGCTAAGCCTTTGGCTTCTAGTTTCTTGGGATTTCTAAGAATTCACTCTTCTCTTTGACTCAATCTGACAGGGAGGGAAAGAGGAAAAACAAAAAAGGAATAGCCTGGCTTCTTTCGCTGCTCCTTTCCCACTGTCTGTTTACCACGGGCAGCATGAATTCATCTATTACGTGGTTTGCCCAAAGTTACTCAGCCATTGCAGTCAGGACCCGGATCCCGGCAGTCTCTGACTCACAGGAGTGGCTACTTGCTCATTTCTCAACATTTCCTCCACAGGCAAGTTCCTCTGTGGTCCCAAATTGAGTCTTCCCTGTACTACATTCAGAGACATGCAGTCATCTGACACTGAAGGAGTCTAGTCCCTTCTAGTCTAGCCTGAGTAGCACATTGTGCTGCTGAGGCAAGAGCTAAACTAATCTGTGTTGGTTGTGGGAATGCCTTAGGCCTGGCATCCCAGTCTCTTGTTCCTTACAGATCTAAGAAAGAACTAGTCTGAATGACAGTCATCTGACCCCACCATTGTTAGCAATGCTAGAATACTGCTGGAATATATAAGGATTTGAAAGATTATTACTAAACTAGATAAGAGTTTAACATTCTCAATTAAAAAACAACTACTTTTTTGGCAGTAAAGCTTAGTCTAAATAATGTTTTGCTCTAAAAATTTCAAGCCTGTGTTTATTTAGTGTAAGGACTGATTTGTGGAGCTTCTTAATAATCTATAAGTACTAAGATAATGGATTTTTTTTAAAACCCGACAACAAGGTGAAAATGTGGTGGAGAACTTTTTTTTTTTTTTTTTAAGAAAATTCAAGTGGCTTTTGGTATCAGGTATTTATGAATTCACCTCTCAGCTCCAGGAGCATTCCAGAGATCTTCTAGATCTTCACAAACCACTGTGAATATGACTAATTTGTAAAGAATTTTAATCTTGGCTGAAAAGAAAAACAGTTTATCCTATTTGCCTTTGCTCTTCTAAGGTATTACCAATTCATTCATCAGCCACTGACTTCTGATTTTTGCCTCCAAATAAACCCTCTTGGATTTCAGTTATGTAACCTATGTGCCAAATTCAAAGTACTTGAATGACTTACTAATTGTTTGTTCTGGGTTACAATCACCGTCTTCTGCTCTTCAGAAGCATTCATACCAATTTTCAGTTCCTCCAGCTCTTCTTCTAACAGATTTGTTCTCATAATAGCTTGGTGGGCACTGTTGTGGGAGGTGGGGGGGGGGGGGTAGCAATGCGCAAAACCTCAAATATAACCGTCAAAGATACAAAGTAAAGCCAAGGACTATTTTCGGACCCAAGCTGAAAACCACTAAAGGCTTAAACAGATGTCAACAATAGTAAAAATACACCCGTGATCTTTCATGGTCCTTAGAAAAGGAAGAGATTTGGGGGAAGTGTAGTGGGGGGGAAGAAAGATAGAAGGAAACAAACATATTCTTGAGGATAAAGATTTGGAGTCTCCGTTTGAAATTCATCATTGGTTTCACCACATGGTTGGTTCTCTCCTTCAATTAAGATATACTATTTGGCTAATGTAATTCTATAAATATTATGAAATATTTTTTTACATAATGCAATGTAATTACATTATTAATTATATTAGTAATTAATGTAATTCTACAAATATTAAATAATACCATGTTCCAGGTGCTGTATGCCACAAAGAAGCCTATGATGGTAGCAAGAGACATAGTCCTTGCCCTTGTAGCAGTTGAATATTAGTGAAGGAGACAACCACTAAACAAATAAATCATTACAAATCGTGTCTGTGTATTTTACTTTAGAAGTTTATTATAGCATTGTTTACAATCCCAAACAACCTAAATGTCCAACAGCAAAAAACTCTATTAAATGAATTATGGTAATCCAGATCATTGAATTGCTTATTAACATTCCCACTGGATTATAAACTGTTTTCTGAGCAGGAACTCAAAGAAGGTACCATTTTTTTCCTCACTCAGGAATTACATTGATCATTCAACAAATGATCATACAACAAAAGGTTGTACCGGGCATTATGTTAGGCCCCGAAGAAGACAAAAGTGAGTCCAATTATGAGAACTCTAACTTCCTGGAATTTATAGACTAAAAGGGTAAGCAGACAATCATAATTATAATATGGTGTGGTAAGAACCAAGACTAGAGTGAACCCAAGATACTGTGTAAAAGGCAGACAGCTCAGATAATGGGAAGGTGTGGAGGAGTGGGGAGAAAAAACAGAGGCCCACTGAGGGGCTGCAAGCTGTTAGATATCGTGGGAGCCTAGAATGGAAAATAGGAGTAGAGGTAAGTAACAGAAACCCCATCAGGAAGGACTCTGCAAACTGAATTTCATCTTGAGGGTGATAGAGGGTCAATGGAAGTGTTTAAAGCAGGGGCATGATGTGTTCATACTGGATTTAGGAAGAGCACTCCTGCCCCTGGGACACGAGTTTTGGAAAGGCAGGGAGACGAATCAGGAGGCTGTTGAGGGATCCGGGTGAAAGATGATGGGTAGTTGAACTAAGTCGTAGATTCATCTAAGACACAGATATTTTTTTTTAAAGATTTTAATTATTTATTTGACAGAGAGAAATCACAAGTAGATGGAGAGGCAGGCAGAGAGAGAGGGAAGCAGGCTCCCTGCCGAGCAGAGAGCCTGATGCAGGACTCAATCCCAGGACCCTGAGATCATGACCTGAGCCGAAGGCAGCGGCTTAACCCACTGAGCCACCCAGGTGCCCCAGACACAGATATTTTTTTAAAAATATTTTGAATATTTCAAATAAATAATAAATAAACCTATTGTGGAATGGAGAAAGCTTAAGGTAAGCAGTTCTTTTTACTTATTTTAAGATAAGCTTGGAGGCTGGACTGGCTGGCCAAAAATGATGAGGGAAAGAATCCATGGTCAGAATGCTCTACTGTCTTTCCAGGTTAACTTAGAACTTTTCTGTTCAAAATTTTAGCACCTACATCTGTAACTGCAGTCTTTGTGAGAAACTTGTTGCTTTTTACCTGAAGCTCAGGCATCTCCTCACAATTCATTTTATCAATACTTGATACTATATATGTCCCCCAGGTCCTTTGTCCTTTTATATCTTAAACTAAAGTCCTAACTTTTCTTACCATCTGACATCCTTATCATGCACCCTACAAGCATATTTTAAACCCAACTTGTCAATGAATCTCTCATAACATAGTTGTCCTTTAACCAACATTGCATTAGATGCACCAGCCCGCCCAAAATATCTATGTGTAATTTTTGATTCTCCAAAAAGTAAACTACTGATAGCTTATTGTTGACGAGAAGCCTTACCAATAACACAAATAGTTGATTAACACATATTTCCTATGTTATATGTATTATATACTGTATCCTTGCAATAACGTTAGAGAAAATAAAATGTTATTAAGAAAGTCATAAGGAGGGACGCCTGCGTGGCTCAGTGGGTTAAAGCCTCTGCCTTTGGCTTGGGTCATGATCCCAGGGTCCTGGGATTGAGCCCCACATGGGCTCTCTGCTCAGCTGTGAGCCTGCTTCCTCCTCTCTCTCTGCCTGCCTCTGCCTACTTGTGATCTCTGTCTGTCAAATAAATAAATAAATAAATAAAATCTTTAAAAAAAAAAAAAAAAACAGAGGTCAGGGGCGCCTGGGTGGCTCAGTGGGTTAAAGCCTCTGCCTTTGGCTCAGGTCATGATCTCAGGGTCCTGGGATCAAGTCCCGCATCGGGCTCTCTGCTCAGCAGGGAGCCTGCTTCCTCCTCTCTCTCTCTGCCTGCATCTCTGCCTACTGTGATCTCTGTCAAATAAATAAAATCTTTAAAAAAAAATGAAAGTCATAAGGAAGAAAAAATATATTTACAATACAGTGCTGTATTTATTGAAGAAAATTCATGTGTAAGTGGACCAATACAGATCAAATCTGTTATTCAAGGGTCAACGGTACTTAGCATAGGAATTTGCATGGGTAAGAATTCAGCTGAACCCCAGAATGCTTTGGAGAGATCCACAGTTGGTCAACAGGCATATTGATCTTAAATAGACAGCACTGCTTCGAATGACATAAAGGATATCATTGCTAGAGAAGAACTGACAAACACTGCTGGCAAAAATCTAAAATAGTACAGCTGCTTTGGAAACAGTTCGGCCGTTCTTCAAAGTAAGGCACTACACAGCAGCTTCACTTCTAGGTAATATACCTAGGAGAACTAAAAGCCTATGTTCACACAAAAACCTGTATACAAATGTTCACAGTAGCAGTATTTATAATAGCCAAAAAATGATAATACCCCCAAATATCCATTCTCTGAAGAATGGGTAGACAAAACTGTATGTCCATACAACAGAACACTATTAAGCCACAAAAAGGAAGGACGTCATTCCACATATGTTACATGGAACCTTGACAACATTTTGCTAAGTGAAAGAAACCAGACACAAAGGTCACATATTATATGGTTCCATTCCTGTGAAATGGTCAGTACAGGCAAATCCACAGACAGATTAGTGGTTGTCAGGGGCGGAGAGGGAGGGAAATGGGGAGTGACTGCTAACAGCTCTGTGTTTCCTTTTTGGAGTGATGAATTAGATCAATGTAACTGGCTGCACAACCTTGTCAATCTACTAAAAAACACTGAATTGCACACTCTAAAAGGGTAAATTTTTATACCATGTGCACTATTACCCAATTTAAAAAACAGACTTTTTTTTTTTTTAAAAAGGGAAAAGAAGGGAAAGCTCCCAGCATACTCTACCCTTCTCAATGGTTCACCTTTTTATCTGATGGCGCAATTCAGTGCAATCCTTTGATAACTGGCAGTTAGCGTCTTCCAAGGTTTCTAATGCTGATTTAAACTTATTATTTTCCTCCTCCAATTTCTGCTTGTTAGAATGCAAGTCTGCTACATAGGTCATCAAATCAGACACCTCTCTGTGGGTGAAAGAATGAATGAGAATCATCTCCAACATCTCCAATTCCTCCCAATCAAAACAAGGCATGTATCACTGTGCGACTTTCTATTTTATCCCTTTCCATCCTTGTAAGTGTAGTCCATTTATACAATAAATATTTATTCAAGCACTGTTACAGTAGCAGAGATTTTTCCAAAATTTCCAAATATTCAGGATCTGTCAGCTGTGAAGCCAGGTGCCACAGTTTTGTTTTGTTTTTTGTTTTTTATTTTTTTAAGATTTTATTTATTTATTTGACAGAGATCACAAGCAGGCACAGAGGCAGACAGAGAAAGAGGAAGGGAAGCAGGCTCCCTGTTGAGCAGAGAACCCGATGTGGGGCTCGATCCCAGGACCCCAGAATCACAACCCAAGCCAAAGGCAGAGGCTTTAACCCACTGAGCCACCCAGTCACCCCTGGGTGCCACAGTTTTGTTAATTCTTTTCCACTTTGCTTCTAACACTGGCCTCTGACTACAATGAAGTTTCCATTTCTGCCAGGGTTATGATAGATTCTGAAATAAATTGACACATTGTTACTCTTTCAGCCAAGGGATCTTGGCAGGTTTTAATAGGCCTTTAACTAGGAAACAATTCCTAGACACTTATGTTTGCAGCCTGTAGTTCACAGTTTAGTATTCGTCTTTCCTAATATTTTCTACAGCATGTGAATGTTTGTGTCGCTCTCAACCCTGACATTAGATCACAGTCCCTTTGAGACTGCGTGCTTCATGGAGTCCCAGGCTTTCTCTACCTTTTTGCCATTTTATCCCAAAGGTTTGGTCCACATTCCTACCAAACCTTTTTGCATGGACAAACCCAAAGGGGCAAAGAGAAAATAAGGGAGGGACAGAATTTCCTCTTGATATCTAAAACTCATACACATCTAGTGGAAAACAACTTTTCCCACTCATATCTGTAAGTCTATTAAAGAGGTGCTTTAAAAACAATCACCCAAAGTGCTTAAGGTCAGTGTCATAATTCTACCTCAGGTGGAACTTGTTTTCCATGGAAAGCACATGAAGTTAATGTGAGAGAAGGATTTTATTAGGGAGGAAATGTTAATTCATATAATACTAGTCTTATATAAATCATGCTCCTGGTGAAATTTGTTCTAATGCAAATTGAGACAGAATAGTTAAATAAAAGACTGGCTAGCCACACACAAGCACACACACTAAGTGGCTTTATCATAAGTAAGACAGGCAGACCTATGAAATAAATGAGAAAAAGAAATAAGAGGTGCTTGAGAAAGCATTACAAATAAAAAGGCTTATGCTCTCGCTTCGGCAGCACGTATACAAATAAGAAGGCTTACAAGACTCCTTTAGACGAATCTCCACTCAAAGCCTCGAAGCTCCGTGATGTAGGCTCTGTGGTCATCTTAACTGAAACACATACAAGAGGGTTTTATGAATAATCCATTTCTCTAAACCACAAGAAAGTGGCAGAACCAACAGGAAGAAACACATACGTACTTGCTCTACTTGATTTTATACTGTCCTGTTCAAAACCGGCATCATCGATCCTGCTGCCTGATCCACCTCTCATTCTGTCCCTGCTATCAAAGACACAAAACCACTGAGTCGGGATTCTTCACCAGCACAAAGCCCAGCTCATTTTTCAGATGTGCTCTGTAACTTTTCTGTTCAGGTATTTCTTTCTGGATTTTTTTTAAAGATTTTATTTATTTATTTGACAGACAGAGATTACAAGTAGGCAGAGTGTCAGGCAGAGAGAGGGGGTGGGGTAAGCAGGCTCCCTGCTGAGCAGAGAGCTCGATGTGGGACTCGATCCCAGGACCCTGAGATGACTTGAGCCAAAGGCAGAGGCTTTAACCCACTGAGCCATCCACGTGCCCCTTTTTCTGGATTTTAAAACTATCTATTCATTCAGCAACTATTTGGAGTTCAACATTGTGCTTAGGTGGGGTGATAGAAAAGAAACTTAAGGCATTAACTCTATTTTCCATAACGTTTTTATCTAACCTGGAAAAAACAATGTGCCTGCAGAAGTAGGAAGGTAATGATGTGCAGCAGCTATGGTTGGCAACGGGAGGCCTCAAGGGATTAGGACGGCAACAGTTTGGAGTAATAAGTGAACATTTGCTGAAGTAACAAATTTAAAAAATTTTTAAACTTAAAATTTAAAGTTCTTAAATTTAAAAATCTTAAAAATTGGGAATGAGGGCACCTGGGTAGCTCAGTGGGTTAAAGCCTCTGCCTTTGGCTCAGGTCATGATCCCAGGGTCCTGGGATCGAGCCTCACGTCAGGCTCTCTGCTCAAAGGGGCCCCTGCTTCCTCCTCTCTCTCTCTGCCTGCCTTTCTGCCTACTTGTGATCTCTGTCTGTCAAATAAATAAAATCTTTAAAAAAATAATTGGGACTGAAAAGGCATGAACAACTAATATCTCAGGATATATTCATGGTGTTAATCATTTTTCCTTCTCATGGAAAACCAAGTTGAACCTAGACAAATTGTACTTTGAGCACTGGCTCCTGAAATTGGGGAAAGCTCTCTATATTCCCCTGTCCAGTACCCAAATTCTAGCTCTAACCCTCAAAATAAACAGATTAAAGTTTCAGCCATTTCCTTTTTAAGAGTTTCTATACTATGATGTAAGTTTTACTTAATCTTTCTAAATGCCAACTACTTAGACTGTTTCTGGAACAGCTACAGAATTCTCTATATCTGTACTAACATCTCATTGCGTTTCAATGTGAGAGGTCTGTCAGAATAAATCACGTACCACTTTACTATTGATAGCTCTATATCATCACCATTTGAGTTTCTGTTCTTCTATTTTCTGTTTATACTTCCCATGTTTTCTTCACTTTTGTTATAAAAATTGGTTTTTTCTGTTGCCCTCACACTATTTTATAATGGATTAATTATTTTATTATACAAACTGAAGTATTACAGAAATATGGGAAAATGCAGGAGAAAATAACAATGTTGAAACCATCATGGAAAGATAGTCATTTCCAAATATATTCTTCCCCACTTTCTTCATGCTTATTTTTCTTGATAAATATGGGTTTATAATACATATATCTATTAATGGTCATACTTGAAATAAATATACATGAATATTTTCTCAGATGTTTAATAATTTTGAATGGTTATTTTGGATTCTAGTGGATGGAAGAATAATTTATTAATCTGACTATATTAAAATGTATAAGTTGCTTATATTTAGCACTATCAAAAACACACATATTAGGGATATGATTTCTTACTTTTCTTGAAGTTACATGACTAGCCCAAATACCTCACATAATTTTAATCACATAATTTCCTAAATCATTCTTGAAAAAACTATACAACTTGCACTACCACAATGTAGGAATGGAGACTTATTTCTCCACCTACCCTGACAACACGGGGTAGAGTCATTCTTTTAAAATTTTGCTAAACTGATGGGCAAAACTGGTATGCTGTTTTTATTTGTATTTCTTTGATTACTAGTAAAATCAGATATTTTTATGTATTTATCTTGCTTTCATGATTAACTTGCTCTTGGCAAACAACATTTTGGTTATCTTTTCTTAAGTCATCTAGACATCCTAATCCTACATGAAATCTAGTAAGTTTTGTCACTTTTCAGGCTTGCAGTTTTATTTAAGAAAATTTCTAGTATAGAAAAGCTGGTAGATGGTGGCTGATTAAAAGCCAGAGAACTTAGGCATCCTGTGAAAGAATGAAAAATTTCTCCAGGTTCCTCCACAGAATGATAGCTGTATGGGATCAGGCATATTCTCCACCTTCATCGTTTTTCACCCCAATTCTACAACTTTTTTCCTTTTCCCTTTAGTTTCCCTTTATCCTAGGCTTTCAAATTACATTCACTGCCTGATTATCCCCCACTGACCTTTAAAGGGCACTCACTCTGAGTTTAAATGCATTTGAAGATTTGCCGTCATTATCAATAATCTGCTTGACTCCTATGTCAGTTCAATTCTTTGTGGCAACGAAATAATATGTGCTGCCTTTAATCACAATAAATGGATGTTACAAGGATTAACATAACTAATATAATACATTCTCAAAGCACGCTCATCCCTGCCATGTGTACACATATGCTCATCAACATCATTATCACTTGGAAATAGGCTAGAAATGCAAATAATCAGGCTTCACTGTAGACCTACAGAATCATGGTGGGGGGGGGGCAACAATCAGGCATGATAAATAGTTCAGGTGATTCCAGTGCATGCTACCGTGTGAGGAGCACTGGATTATCAAGGAGTACTTCCATCAACACAAAAACACAGTGATTAGCATTAGCTGTAATCAGTTGTTAAAACAGAACCTGGATATTTATCCTGTTGGAACTATGATTATTATTTTTTAAAAGATGTATTTATTTGAGAGAGAGAGAGATCTTGGGGTGTGAGAACAGTGGGGAGAGGGAGAGGTGGAGGGAGTCTCAAGCAAACTCCACACTGAGTGCCGAGCTGGACATGGGCTCATCTCATGACCCTGAGATCATGACCCGAGCTGAAACTAAGAACTGGACACTCAACTGACTGTGCCACCCAAGCGCCCCAATGATTACCATTTGATTCTACAGCAAGCCATCCATTCTTTCATGACGGCACGAAAAATTTCCAGGTCCACAAGCAGGTCTCCCTTTTTAGGGTCAAGTATGTTCCATAGCTCCTCAAGTCCACGATCTTCATGATTTTGACTACTTTCTTGTTTCAGATAATCTATTATTTTGGCAACTCCTACTGAACCTTAGGAAGAAAAGCAAATTAATTTTGAAAGATGTATTAAGATTATGCTTTAAAAGTGAGGAGTGAAGTACTCAGCTTTCTCAAGACACTTGAGCCCTGGAAACATGCCACAAAACCTTCACAGTCCTGCTGAGTTGGCATGGTAGAGTGGAGAGAGCCCTGGCTTGGGCTGAAGTCTAACAGACCTGGTGTCCGATCTTGATGCTGGAATTTACCAGGTGTGTTGATTTGGGAAAATTTCTTAATCTCTTTAAGCCTCATTTTCCTAATCTGAGAGATGGGGATGATAAAATGTACCATACACAGTTGTTGTGAGGTTTAAATACACATGATATATACAATCAATAATCACCTGTGAGAGTAATCAAAGGATCACCTTATTTCTGTCTCCCCTTCTTTCCTTAAAAAGCTTTCAGTGAATACCAACAGCATCTTTCACAGAACTAGAATAATCCTAGCCCAGAAATTAAACCCATGTTTAAGTGATCAATTAATCTGTGGCACAGGAGGCAAGAATATATAATGGAGAAAAGACAGTCTCTTCAATAAATGCCTCTGGGAAAGCCGGACAGCCAAATGGAAAAGAATGAAACTAGACCACTTTTTTACACCAGAAACAAAAAATAAACTCAAAATGGATTAAAGACCAAATTGGTGAGATATAAAACCATAAACCTCGTAGGACATGTGGAGAAGATGGCAGAGTAGGAGGATCCCAAACTCACCTCATCCCATGGATAGATACACTGAGATAACAGCTACATCAGTGTAAACAATCCAGAAAATAACCTGAACACTGGCAGAACACTCTCCACAGTTAACTGTAGGAAAGAGGCCACATAAAAAAAGGCAGGAAGTGTAGAGACATGATTGGGAACCAGATTGACTCATATGACTATCTAAAGGAAAGAGGGACACGAAAGGCACAGAGAAGAGAAAGGAGTACACCCCACACCAGGAATCCCAGGCATCGGGGATCTGCATTGAGAAGACGAATCCCCATAAACCAGAGGGGCTTAAGTTTGCAAGTTCTTAAAAGCAGTGGGGCTTAACATCTGGAACCTTAAAAAGCAGGAGGCATGGCTCTGGGAGAGCAGGAAGGGGATGGAATCCTGCCTTTAAGAGACAGCATAACAAACAACACTCCTGAGATGTGACAAAGAAGCAGCAATTTGAAAAGCACCTAGGATATATAGGAAGATTTATTTCCTAATTTTAGAACATGTGCAGAAGGGACAGGGACCAGTGGGAGACTCCTCCAAGAAAAAAAGTGCTGGCATCACTATCCTTTCCCCCTGCCCAGCCTAGATATACGGACACCTGCAGGAACCTGCACAGTGTGAACACTTTCCACTTAGAATGTTAACAGTGACCCTGCCCCAGCATTCTCCTGTGGACCCACTCAATCCAACACACCTTCGGCAGAAATCCATCCACAGCAGTGCCCCATGCCTGGGAGGGTGCAAGAGTCCCAGGAGGGACCAGCACCACTCCAAACTGACACCTGCCCCAGGAAGGGGGAAAGGTAAGCATATACATCAGTTTGACTGTGGCCCCAAAAAAGGGCAGGGAGCAGACATCTGGTCTGACTATAGGATCCACTCACCAAGAAAGCTTCTCAGGGGATAACACAGGAAAGAGAGCCTTTCAGTTCTATGTGACCACAGCTCTGGCGAACAACCAGTCTGATCCAACTCAAGATAAAGGTGGCTCCAGAGTAGTCCACTAACCACACAGGGACCAAATCCTACCCCAACAGGCAAGGAGAACCATTGCAGATGACTGGACTGAAGGCAAATGTGGCTCAGCCACAACTGTAGGGTGCGCACAAAACGCATAGGAGACACTCCTGAAGTGTCTGAACAAGTATCTGAACAAGAGACTGTTCTGATGAACAAGAGACATCACATTGCAGGACCCTACAGGACCTCAGCCTCACGAGGCCTCCTCTTTCAAGAACAAGAGATGCAGCTGAGTTTCCTAATACATGGAAACAGACAGAGAAAATCAAACAAAATAAGGTGACAGAGGAATATGTCCCAAATGAAAAAAGAGGGCAAAATCACAGCAAGAGAGCTGAATAAAACAGAAGTAAGGGATATGACAGAGAATTTAAAGTAATGGTAATAAAGATGCTCAACAGACTTGAGAAACGGGTGGAGGATCTCAGTAAGACCCTCAACAAAGAGATAGAAAACAACAACAACAAAAAGAACCAGTCAGAGACATGCCTGGGTGGCTCAGTAACTTAAGTATTGGACTCTGACCTCAGGTCAGGTCTTGATCTCAGAGTCATGAGTTCAAGCCTTCAATGGGTGTAGAATCTATTAAAAAAAAAAAAAGAAAGAATTAATCAGAGATAAATAATTCAATACTTGGAATTTAAAATGCACTATAGAGAATAAATAGTAGACTAGAGGAAACAGAAGAATGGAGATCAGTGACCTGGAGAGCAGAGTAGTGGGAAGAGATCTAGTTGAACAGGAGAAAGAGAAAAGAATAATAATGAGTCTAGATTAAGGGAATTCAGTGACACCATCAAGTGTAATAATGTTGACATTAAAGAATCCTAGGAGAAGAGAGAAAAGGAGAAGAAAATTTATTTGAAGAAATAGTAGCTGAAAACTTTCCAACTTTGGGGAAGGAAACACAAATCCAAACCCAGGAGGCACATAGAGGGCACAAAAAAAAAATCAACCCAAGCAGGTCTATACCAAGACACATAATCAAAATGGCAAAAAGTAGTGAATAAAGGGAACTTTAAAAGCAGCAAAAGAGGGGCACCTTAGCGGCTTAGTCGGTAAGTGTCTGACTCTTGATTTCAGCTCGGATCATGATCCTGGGGCTGGGGGTGGGGGTGGTGTTTCCTGAGACTGAGTCCTCTATTGGCCACTATGCTCAGCAAGGACTCTGCTTGAGAATTCTCTCTCCCTCTGCCCCTCCTCTTCCTGTGTATGTTTTCTCTCCTTCTTTCTCTCAAATAAATAAATAAATCTTAAAAAAAAAAAAATCAGCAAGAGAAAGAAAACAGTTACATACAAGGAAACCCCATAAGGCTCTCAGCTGATGTCTGAGCAGAAATTCTGCAGGCCAGAGGAGAGTGGCATGATATATATTCAAAGTGTCAAAATAAATAATAATAATAATAATTTTTTAAAAAACTGCAACCAAGAATACTCTATCCAGCAAGGTTATCATTCAGAAAAGAAGAACAGATAATGAGTTTCCCAAACAAAATGTAAAGGAATTCATGACAATAACCAGCTTTATAACTAATGTTAAAGGGGATTCTGTGAGTGGAAAGTAGGATGCACAAAAGCACTACGATTAAGTATATCTATAAAAATCAGTCAAGGAATTCACAAAATAAAAGTATGAAACTATATAGCAAAAATACAGGTGGCAGAGAAGTAAAACTTTGTGCTTTAAGACTGGATTCAAACTTAACTGGCCATCAATTTAATATAGTGTGCTAAATGCGTAAGATGTTATATATAAACCTAAAGGTAATCACAAGTCAAAAACCTATAACAGATATGCAAAAAAATAAAAAGAAAAGAATCCAAGCATATAACCAAAGAAAACCAGTATGGAAAGAGCCCAAATGTCCATCGACTAATGAATGGATAAAGAAGACATGGTATATATATACACAATGGAATATTATTTAGTCATCAAAAAGAATGAAATCTTGCTATTTGCAATGACGTGGATGGAGCTAGAATGTATTATGCTAAGTGAAATAAGCCAGTCAGAGAAAGACAAAACATGATTTCACTCATATGTGGAATTTAAGAAACAAAACAGAGGAACTTACAAGAAGGGGGAATAAAAAGAAAAGGAAGAAAACCATAACAGACTTAAATATATAGAACTGAGGACTGATGAAGAGAGGTAGGCAAATAGGTGATGGGTATTAAGAAAAGAAGTTCTTGTGTTGAGCACATGATGTTTTATATAAATGAGGAATCACTAAATTCTACTCCTGAAACCAATATTATATGTTAACCAACTAGAATTTAAATAAAAATTGGGGGAAAAAATTTAAAAAGGTTAAAAAACCAAAAAAGGCAAAATAAAACACATAAACAGAAACAAATGTTAACCTCTTCCAGAGACACCCTCAGACACCCCCATAAATATAGTTTGACCACTATCTGGGCATCCTTTTTTCTAATCAAGTTGACACATAAAATTAAGCATCACGCACTGTTGTAGCCATTTAAAAAAAACACTAAAAGTAGCTAATATTTGGGGGAGTCATGGGCTTTCAATATCTGAGAAGAAATGATCCTTTGTAGAATTTTTAAAGATATGTAATAGGTAGGCTCTGAGAGTGACCTTGGAAGGCTAACAAACACTTCTTATTGGAAACATATAGATTTGTGTACATTAAGATTTGTATAGATTAAGATAAATAGGCAAATACTTCTGGAATGTCACAAGAACCAAGTACTCTAAGCTTCCACATAGATTATGTTCTTTGTCTCAATGTAACATTTATTTGAAGCACAAATTTTGGTTCCTAAGATTCTATCCTATGCAAATCATAATGCATGTCCTTATGGAAAGATAAAGATTGTACGATATGAAGAAAGAAAGAGAACCAGCAAATCATAAAAGAGGAGGCAAGAGAAGAAAGGAACAAAGAACTACAAAAACAACTATAAAGGTAACAAAATGGCAATAAGAATGTACTTATCAATTACTTTTTAAGATTTTATGTACTTATTTGACAGACAGAGATCATGAGTAGGCAGAGAGGCAAACGGTGGGATGGGGTGGGGAGAAGAGAGAGCTGAGCAGCTGAGCAGAGAGCCCAATGTGGGGCTTGATCCCAGGACCCTGGGATCATGACCTGAGCCGAAGGCAGAGACTTCAACCCACTGAGCCATCCAGGCACCCCATTATCAATTACTCTGAGTGCAAATGGACTAAATGTTCCAATCAAAAAACCAAGGTGACAGGGTGGATAAACAAACAAGAATCATTGATATGTGGCCTGCAAGAGACTCATTTCAGACCTAAAGACACATGCAGATTAAAGGTGAAGAGATG
The DNA here is from genome assembly GCF_011764305.1 of Mustela putorius furo. Lineage (NCBI taxonomy): Eukaryota > Metazoa > Chordata > Mammalia > Carnivora > Mustelidae > Mustela > Mustela putorius. The sequence continues at coordinate 21,665,401 of NW_025422368.1, read as the reverse complement.
GAAAAGCATTTTCATGCATATGACAGTGAAAACAAAGCTGGGGTAGCAAATCTGTATCAGACAAAACAGACTGTAAACCAAAGACTATAACAAGAGACAAGGATACTGCTAGTGATAAATAGAACAATACAAAAAGATATACCCCATTTACATCAACGGATAGATCATCTAGACAGAACGTCAAAAATGAAACAGTGGCTTTGAATGACACATTGGACCAGAAAGATCTAACAGATATATTCAGAACATGTGATTCAGGGATGTCTGGGTGGCTCAATTGGTTAAGCAACTGCCTTCAGCTTGGGTCATGATCTCAGGGTCCTGGGATCGAGACCCATGTTAGGCTCCCTGCTCAGTGGCGAGTCTGCTTCTCCCTCTCCATCTCTGCACTGTTCATGCTCTCAATCTCTCTTTAAAAAAAAAAAAAAAATCCCATCCTAAAACAGAAGAATTCATACACTTCTCAATTGCACAAGAAATGTTTTCCAGAATAGATCACATGTTAGGCCACAAAACAAGTCTCTATAAACAAAAAAACAAACAAACAAAAAAAAAAGGTGCGTCTGGGTGGCTCAGTGGATTGAGCCGCTGCCTTCGGCTCAGGTCATGATCTCAGTGTCCTGGGATCGAACCCCACATCGGGCCCTCTGCTCAGCAGGGAGCCTGCTTCCCCCTCTGTCTCTGCCTGCCTCTCTGCCTACTTGTCATCTCTCTCTCTGTCAAATAAATAAAATCTTTAAAAAAAAAAAAACAAGTCATACCATACATCTTTTCAGACCACAACAGTATGAAACTAGAAATCAAGCACAAGAAAAATTAAAATTAAATTTTAATTAAAATTAAATTGAATTAAAATTAATTAATAAAATTTAATTAAATTTTAATTTTAAAAAATTAAAATTAAAGAGGTTAAATATCATGCTACTAAACGATGAATGGTTCAACCAAAAAATCAAAGATAAAATAAAAAATACATGGAGACAAATTAAAATGGAACCACAATGAGCCCTAATCTTTGGAATATAGCCAAAGCTTTTGTACATAGGGAAGAAAAAGCACAAATAAAACACAAAACCAGTAGAAAAAGGAAATAATAAAGATTATAGCAGAAATAAAGAAAATAGAAACTAAAATAACAATTGAAGAGATCAATGAAACCAGGACCTGGTTCTGTGAAAAGATCAGCAAAGTTGATACATCTTCAGCCGGCTGCAGGGGTGCGGAGAAAAAAGAGGTGAAGGGGAAGGGAAGGGAAGGGAAAAGAGGAAGGAAGGGAAGGAGGGAAAGAAAGGAAGGGAGGAAGAAGGTAGAAAGCAAGGAAGAAAGAAAGAGGGAGAGGGAAAAAAATCAACACAACAACAACAACAAAAAAACAAAGACTAAGGATTACAAGAGAATATTATGAAAAGTTATATGCCAACAAACTCGACAAACTAGAAGAAAGGGATAAATTCCTAGAAACATACAACCATCAAAACTGAATCAGAAAAAAAAGTAGAAAACGTGGACATACCGATTACCAACAAGGTGATTTCATCTGTAATAAAACAAACAAAAAAACCTCCCAACAAATAAAAGTTCAGAATCAGATGGCTTCACAGGTGAATGCTACCAAACATTTATGAGACTGACACACTGCCCACTGCGCTAAGAGGGTCACTCTACCAAACAATTAAAGAAGAGTTAATACTTACTCTTCTCAAACTATCCGCCCCCACCACCAAAAAAAAAAAAAAAAAAAAAAAATTAGGAAAGAAGGAAAAGCTTCCAACTTTATTCTCTGCAGCCAGGATTACCCTGAAACCAAAAACAGACACTACCAAAAAAGAGAACTACTGACCACTATCTATGATGACCATAAATGCAAAAATTCTAGCAAACTGAATCCAACAACACACTAAAAAGATCCTTCTTCATGATCAATTGGGATTTGCATTGCAAATATTGCAATGCAAATTGGATATTGGATATTGCATCCAGGATATCCTGGATGCAACTGTGGTTCAATATTTGCAAATCAATCAATATGATACGTTACATCAACATCCTGTTGTTGGAAGGATAAAAAACAATCATTTCAGTAGATGCAGAAGAAGCATTTGACAAAGTACAACATCATTCAGGATTTTAAAAAAATAAAAAACTTCAATAAAGTAGGTTTAAAGGGAGCATACCTCAACATAATAAAGTTCAGATATGAAAAAGCCACAGCTTACTTTTCCCCTAAGATCAGAAACTAGGCAAGGGTGTCCACTCTCACCACTTTTATTCGTCATAGTACTAGAAGTCCTGGCCATAGCAATCAGAAAAGAGAAAGGAATAAAAGGCATCCAGATTGGTAAGGAAGAAGTAAAATATTTACTATTTGCGGAAGACATGAGACTGAAGAATACCCAAAGACTCCACCAAAAAGCTAGTAGAACAGATGAATTCAGTGAAGTTGCAGGATACAAAAATCAATATACAGAAATCCATTGCATTTCTATATATTAATAATGAAGCATAGAAAGAGAAATTAAGAAAACAATCTCATTTACAATTGCACCAATACCTAAAAATTAACTTAACAAAGTACTTGAAAAGCCTGTACTCTAAAAACTATATAAAACACTGTTGAAAGAAATTTAAGAGGACACAAATGAATAGAAAGATATTCCATGCTCATGGACTGGGAGAACAAATATTGTTAAAGTGTCCATACTACCCAAAGCAACCTATAGATTTAATACAATCTTTTTCAAAATACGAACTGCATTTTTCATGGAATTAGAAACAAATGATCTTAAAATATGTATGGAACCACAAAAGACCACAAATTGTCAAAGCTATCTTGAAAAAGAACAAAACTGGAGGTATCACAATTCCAGATTTCAAGATATACTACAAAATTGTAGTAAGCAAAACAGTATGGTACTGGCACAAAAATAGACAAATACATAAACAGAAAATAAAAGAAAGCCTGGAAATAAACCCACACTTATATGGCCAATTAATCTTTGACAAAGGAGGCAAGAATATGAAACTGAAAAAAGACAGTCTTTAACAAATAGTATCAGGAAAAGCTGGTATTGGACAGCTACATGCCAATGAATGAAACTAGACCACTTTTTACACCATACACAAAAATAAACTCAAAATAGATTAGAGACCTTAATATGACTTCTCAAACTATTCTAAAAAAATAGAAATGGAAAGAAAACATCTACACTCATTCTTCAAGGCCAGCACTACCCTGATTCCAAAAGCAAACAGAATCCACTAAAAAAAGGAATACAGGCCAATGTCCCTGATGAACACGAACACAAAAATTCTCAACAAAATACTAGAAAATCGAATCCAACAGTACATGAAAAGAATTATTCACTGCAATCAAGTGGGATTTATTTCTGGGTTGCAGGGGTGGTTCAGTACCTGCAAATTAATCAATGTGATATGCCACATTAATAAAGGATAAGTAGCATATAATCCTCTTAATAAATAGAAAAGAATTTGGCAAAGTTCAACAACCATTCTTGAGAAAATCTCTCAACAAAGTAGGGATAGAGGGAACATACCTCAACATCATAAAGGCCATGTATAAAAACCCACAGCTAATATCACCCTTAATCAAGGTACAATTGAGAGCTTTTCTTTATGGTCAGGAAAAAGACAGGTAGGTCTACTCTCACCACTGTTATTTCACATAGTACCAGAAGTTCTAGCCTCAGCAATCAAAAAACAAAAAGAAATAAAAGTCATCCAAATCAGCAAGGAAGAAGTCAAACTTTCATTATTTGCAGACAACATGATACTCTACATAGAAAATCCAAAAGCCTCTACCAAAAAATTGTTAGAACTGATACATGAAGTTGGTAAAGTCACAGGATGCAAAATCAATGTACAGATATCTGTTGCATTTCTGTACACAGATAATGAAGCAGCAGAAAAAGAAATCAAGGAATTAATCCCATTTATAATTGCACCAAAAACCATAAGATACCTAGGAATAAACCTAATCAAAGAATGAAAAGGTCTGTACTCTGAAAACTATAGAACACTTATGAAAGATAATGAAGATGATACAAAGAAATGGAAAAACATTCCATGCTTCATGGATTGGAAGAACAAATATTAAATTTCTATAGTCTACAGAAATCTATGTTTAATGCAATCCCCATCAAAATACCACCAACACTTTTCATAGAACTAGAACAAACTATCCTAAAATTTGTATGGAACCATAAAAGACCCCAAATAGCCAAAGCAATCTTGGAAAAGCAGAGCAGAGGTGGAGTTATCACAATTCCAGACTTCAGTAGTGATCAAGACAGTAAGGTACTGGCACAAAAAGACACATAGGTCAATAATGGAACAGAAACCCAGAAATGGACCCACAATAGTATGATCAACTAATCTTTGACGAAGCAGAAAACAATATTCAATGGGAAAAAGACAGTCTATTCAACAAATGGTGTTGGGAAAACTGGACAGCAACATGCAAAACAATGAAACTGGACCCCTTTTGTATGCCATACAAAAAATAAATTCAAAATTAATGAAAGGCCTAAATGTGAGACAGGAAACCACCAAAATTCGAGGAACACAGGCAGTAACCTCTTTGACATTGGCCATAACAACTTCTTCTTCTTCTTTTTTTTTTTTTTAAGTTTTAACTGTGACCTGTTACTTTCAAAAAAAATTTTTTAATTAATATATAATGTATTATTAGCCCCAGCAATACAGGTCTGCGAATTGCCAGGTTTACACACTTCACAGCACTTCATCATAGCACACACCCTCCACAATGTCCATAAGAGGAACCCTCTTATACTGTTGGTGGAAATGCAGACTGATACAGCCACTCTGGAAGACAGTATGGAGGTGCCTCAAAAAATTAAAAATAGAACTACTCTAGTAATCCAGTAATTGCACTACTAGTTATTTACCCAAAAGTTACAAAAATACTGATTCAAAGGGATACATGTCACCTTGATATTTATATAGCAGCATTATCAACAGTAGCCAAATTATGGAAAGAACCCAAATGTCCATCAGGTCATGAGTGGATAGGCAAGATGTGGTGTGTGTACACACACACACACACTGGAATATTAGCCATCATTCAAATGACAAATGAAATTTTGTCATTTTCAAAGACATGGATAGAGCTACAGAGTATTATGCTAAGTGAAATGTTAGTCAGAGAAAGACAACTACCATTATGATTTCAGTCATATGTGGAATTTAAGGAACAAAACAGATGAACATTGTAGGGAAAAAAGAGAAAGAAAGACAAACCAAAAATAGACTCTTAACTATAGAGAACAAACTAAGGGTTGCTAGAAGGGAGGTAGGTAGGAGATGGGTTAAATGAGTGATGGGGCTTAAGGAGGGCACTTGTGATGAGCACTGGGTGTTGTATATAAGTGATGAATCAATAAATTCTATACCTGAAAGGGAAAAAAAAAACTGACCATAGAGAAATCCTCAATAAATCTCCAAAAGGAAACAATATACATGAAATTAATTTCAATGCAAAAAACTAGAAATTAAGGACAAAATGCAAAAAGAAAAGAAGAGAAAAAAGGAGAAAGAAAGAAAAACCAAGATCTATACATGGAATTTAGGGCACAAGGGAGAGAAGATACAAGATATTTACTGAAATAAGATGATCTTTTACTACTGGAATCACACATAATAAGAATATTTTAAGTCATAACTCTTGCCTGACATTTGTAGAAAAGATAGGGGAAAAAATTGTGTTGGTCTATATTATTTGGTTGCATCATTATATTTAATAAAATGGGCTTGATTTGCTATAAGTCCCATTAGGTGTTCATGATTCAAAAATATAATTTCAGGTTCTATTGTATAAACAGGTGGATCATTGCAGGACCCTACAATATTGACAAATATAATTTCTCTGTATAGCAGTCAATATGAAGAGATAGTTCACATAAATGCAAAGACTAAAGAATCAACAGCAGATGTTGTAAATTACTACATAAAATGAAAATAAACATAGGAAATGAATTTGTATTTTTAAAAAAAGACTTAAATATGAGACCTGAAACCATAAAAATTCTAGAAGAGAACACAGGTAGTAATTTCTCTGACACAAGCTATACCAATATTTTTCTAGGTATTTCTCCTAAGGCAAAGGAAACAAAATCCAAAATAAACCATTGGGATTACATCAAAATGAACAGCTTCTGCACAGTGAAGGAAAAAAAATCAAAACTCAAAGCCAAACTTCAAAATGGGAGGAGATATTTGCAAATAACATATCTCATAAAGGGTTAGTATCCAGATTATATGAAAAATGTATACAACTAAACACCAAAAGAAAAAACAAATAATCAGTTAAGAAAATGAGCAAAAGACCTACACAGATATTTCTCTAGAGAAGACATCCAGATGGCCAACAGATACATGAAAAGATGCTCAACATCACTCATTTTTCAGGGAAATGCAAATCAAAACCACAATGAGATATCACCTCATACCTGTCAGAAAGACTAAAATGAAAAACACAAGAAAAAACAAGTGTTGACATGGATGTGGAGAAAAAGAAACTCATGTACTGTTGGTGAAAATGCTAACAGAACCATTCTGGAAAACAGTCTGGAGGTTCTTCAAAATGTTAAAAATAGAATTACCATCTGATCCAATAATTCCACTACTGGGTATTTGCTCAAAGAATACGAAAACACTAATTTGAAAGGGTATATGCACCCCTATGTTTATTGCAGCATTATTTACAATAGCCAAGACACAGAAGCAGCCCAAGTATCCACTGACTGTTCAGTGGATAAAGACGAGGTGTGTATATATATATGTACATACACATACACACACACACACCCCACATAGGAATGGGTTTGCATTTTAAAATGCATTATATATAGGGGCGCCTGGGTGGCTCAGTGGCTTAAAGCCTCTGCCTTCAGCTCAGGTCATGATCTCAGGGTCCTGGGCTGAGCAGCGAGCCTGCATCCTCCTCTTTCCCTCTCTGCCTGCCTCTCTGCCTACTTGTGATCTCTGTCAAATAAATAAATAAAATCTTTTTATAAATAAATAAAAATGCATTATATATATACATAATGGAATATTACTCAGAATAAACAGATCTTGCCCTCTGTGACAACACAGAAGGTATTATGCCAAGTGAAATAAGTCAGACACAAATACCATATGATTTTACTTATATGTAGAACCTAAAACAATAGAACAGTAAGTTAACCAACGAAAAGCAGAAACAGATCCATAAATACAAAACAAGTGAAGAGGAGTGGGAGATATGGGCTCTCAGTCACGGGGAGGTGTGCCAGAAGGTAAAGCATCCAACTCTTGATCTTGGCTCAGGTCATGATCTCAGGGTTGTTGAACTGAGCCCTGTGGAGGCTCTGTGGGGCTCTGTGCTCAGCATGGAGTTTGCTGGAGATTCTCTCTCTCCCCCTCTCTCCCCCCACTGATTTATTCTCTCTCAAATAAATAAAATCTTAAAGAGAAAGTCAGGATAAAATGCACAATATAGGGAATATAGTCAGTAATATAATATTGTATGGTGACAGATGGTAGCTATACCTGGGGTGAGCACAGCATAACATAGATTTGTTGAATCACTATGTTGTACACCTGAAACTAATGTAATATTCTATGTCAACAATACTTAAAAAATAATGTTAAAAATTAACTACTGCTTATATTTTTCTCAGGTACAAAAAAAAATGCTATTAGCTAAATATGAAAATGTGGGGGGAAAAACAAAGGCATTTAGCAAAGGTAGTTTCCTCTCTACCTAAGATGAAATTTCAGCCTCGAGTGTACTGTGAATCTTTTTTGGGTACACTGATGTGGAGAGCTCATTCTTAGATATAGTCAGTTCTACTACCCACTCAGAAATTATGTTAGTAATTGACACACCAATGTTATTTAAGCACAAGACATCTCTTTTACCTCTAACTGAAGCCTGCCTTGAGATATCTGCTCTGGGGGCAGAGTGGAGGCAGGGTGAAGATTCTTCCTTCAAGGAGGGAAATACAGACTATAAGAAAAGAAGTATAGTTATCAGGGGAAAGAGTAGTTGTAAAGGAGAATGAATAACTTTAAAGAGAGTACAGCTAGTCCTCAACTTACAATGGTTTGATTTTTGAGTTTATAGCAGTCGTAAAACAATACATGTTCAGTAGAATTGTACTTCAAATTTTGAATTTTCGTCTTTTCCCTGACTAGTGATATGCAATAGGATACCCTTTCATGATGCGAGACAGTAGCAGTGAGCTGCAACTCCCAGCCAGCCATGAGATCACAAAGGTAAACAACGAATATACTTAAAACAATTTTTTACCCACAGAACCATTGGTTTTCACTTTTGGTACAATATTCATCACATGAGATGAATATTTATTTATTTATTTATTTTTATTTTTTTATTTAATTTATTTGACAGAGAAAGAGGTCGCAAGTAGGCAGAGAGGCAAGCAGAGGTGGGGGCTGGGGAAGCAGGCTCCCTGCTGAGCAGAGAGCCAGGTTCGGGCCTCGATCCCAGGTCCCTGGGATCATGACCTGAGCTGAAGGCAGAGGCTTAACCAACTGAGCCACCCAGGTGCCCCTCAATACTTTATTTTAAAATAAACTTTGAATTAAATGAGTCTGCCCAGCTGTAGGCTAATATAAGTGTTCTCCACACTTACGATAGGCTAGACTAAGCCATGATGTTCTGTAGGTTAAGTGTATTAAATACATTTTTATTTTAGGGTACTTTCTATTTAGAGTGGATTTGTCAGGGTGTAACCCCCTCATAAGTTGAGAAAGATCTGTATTAATTATTTTTTTAAAGATTTTATTTATTCATTTGACAGAGATCATAAGTAGGCAGAGAAGCAGGCAGAGAGAGAGTGGGGGAGGCAGGCTCCCCACTGAGCAGAGAGCCCAATGTTGGGCTTGATCCCAGGACCCTGGAATCATGACCTGAGCTGAAGGCAGAGGCTTTAACCCACTAAGCCACCCAGGTGCCCCAATCTGTATTAATTTAATGGCTAATGTCATGTGGCAGTATTAGGAGGTGCGTAAAGAGAAAACTTTAATACATTTAGAGAGAGGATTTTAATTCCTTTAATTGTAGTAGAATTGAAAAGGGATCTGTGACGCCAACAAGAATATCTTTGTCTTATTTTCCTCCACTAAAACTCTAAGCCTTCTATTACATACCTCAAACTGAAAAGGCCTCCTGTCATGAATTTTTATGTGTCTACTTAACTGGGCCATGGGACATCCAAATATTTGGTCAAGTGCTTATTCTGGAAGTTTCTGTAAAGGTATTTTTAGATGAAATGAACATTTAGATTGGTAGACTGTCCTTCCTAATAATGGTGAGCCGACTAGAACAAAAAGGTGGGCCTTCCTCTAAGTCACCAAATTCTTCCCGCCTGACTGCCTTTGTTTGAAGTGGTACATCAGCTTTCTTCCTGCTTTTGGACTCAAATGGAACCATCAGCTATTCTTCAGTCTTGAGACTGCCTCTGGACAGGATCTATGCCATAAATTTCCCTGGTTCTCACTGGGGAGAATTTGGAATTAGACTGGAACTAAACCGTTAGCTCCTTAGGTCTCTAGCTTGCCTACTTACCAGGTGAATCTTGGGACTTGCCTGCCTCCTTGATCACGTCAGCCAATTCCTTATCATACATCTATCTATCATCATCTATCTATCTACCCATGCACACACATACTGTTGCTTTTGTTTCTCTGAAGAACCCTGATTAGTATCTCCCTTCAGCGGAGCTTCCTTATTTTCTTTAGGGAAGTAGTTCCTTAAATCCTAAGCAGAAAAGCTTTCTGGGAATAAATAAGCACCAGTCATCCTACAATAAAATTAGGGGTGCATGGAAATGTTTTGTTGCAAGAGTATTCATAATGATGCTGCTTATAATCATAGAGGAAAAGTAATATCAAGAGAAAAAGTAATATCCAATTGAGACAGACAATAAAGTAAAATATGATACATCTCCCAAAAGGCATAGAATATGATGAAAACTTGTGGATACAGATGAGCACTCAAAATTACTAAAGGAGAAAAAGCAGATTATAAGAACAAGTCTGGAAATATTCCCATACACACTTAAGGAACATGTCGTATGTATCTTAAGAAAAAAAGAATGACCCAAAAAATCTTAAACCATTTTCAGCATACTGTGGTAGTGAGGTATGCAGAATCCAGGGTGTCCCTTTTGACCCCTGACTCCTGATGCTTATACCCTTGTGTAGTTTCTTCCCCTTGAGAATGGGCATGACCTGTGTCTTGCTTCTAACCAAAGGAACATCAAAGGTGATGGAATATACATGTATGTGATTATATGATAAGGTACATGAGATCACAGGTCTTGACACTTGGCTGGAGTCACTCACTCTCCTGCTGGCTTTAAAGAAGCAAGATGCCATGTTACAGGCTTTTTATGCTGAAAGGCCTGTACCTAAGGAAAGTACCTGAGGGAAACCTAGCTGACAGCAAGAATCTGAAACTCTCAGTCCTAGAACCACAAACAACTAAGTTCTGCTGCCCAAAGCAGGTCAGTCCCCTGTTGAGCCACAGATAACACAGCTGCCCTAGCCAACATCTTGGCTACAATTCCGAGTTCCTTAGCAGAGGACTCAGCTGTGTGTGGACTCTTGGTTCACAGAAGGTATGGGGTGATAATGTGCATTGTTTGAAGCCACCAAGTTTGTGGTAATTCAGCAAAGAGAAAAAATACAAGGAGTTCGAGCATTATTATTCTACAAGTGTTGTGTATATATTGAAGAATAAAACAAATGAGCATTTATATTGGTGTCACTGAAGACCAGGATTTTTTATGGGTGAGAAAGGAAATACAGATGCAGAAAGAGATAAGTAAAACCCTTATAGTACTAAATTTGCATCAGACAAAGTTGTTGAATTTGTAATGGATTTTATCTTCAAAAAAAATGTACTCCCTAGGGCGCTTGGGTGGCTGGGTGGGTTAAAGCCTCTCCCTTCGGCTCAGGTCATGATCCCGGGGTCCTGGGATTGAGCCCCGCATCGGGCTCTCTGCTCAGTGGGGAGCCTGCTTCCTCCTCCCTCTCTGCCTGCCTCTCTGCCTGCCTCTCTGCCTACTTGTGACCTCTGTCTGTCAAAGGAATAGATAAAATCTTAAAAAAAAAAAAAAAAAAAACAAGTACTCCCTAGATCTGACTACTGAAAAGACCCATAATTAACATTCCCTTTCCTCCTGATTGTGGTCTCTATTATTTCTTATGAAAAAGAGGTATGGATACTTGAAGAAATAAATGATTCCAAGGTTGGGGCAGGAACTGTACAAGACCTGCCTAGAGACCTTTGTAATACCAGGGAAAATAAACTATTAAAAACAATGAGGACAGGGCACCTGGGTGGCTCAGTGGGTTAAAGCCTCTGCATTCAGCTCAGGTCATGATCTTGGGCCCTGGGATAGAGCCCTGCATTGGGCTCTCTGCTCCGCAGGGAGCCTGTTTCCTCCTCTCTCTATGCCTGCCTCTCTGCCTGCTTGTGGTTTCTGTCAAATAAATAAATAAAATCTTAATAAAAGAAATTAAAAAAAAACAAAACAATGAGGACATGTCAAAAGTATTAGTACCTGGGACAACTGGTTGTTACCAGGAAGTAGTGAAATGTTCAAAGAAAGATTGGAACATACCAAACAGATATAGGAACCACCTTAAAGAATATCTTGCTAACCAACTCTGGGACAATTTGAGCTTCACAACAAATAATGATAGTAACACATTATAAACCACTGGATATAAGAAGAATCCAGACCCTGGAGCTAATAATACACCACATGATTATAAAAAAAATTAAAAAATTATTTAAAAAATAAGTAACAGAATAAAGGAAAATTAAAGAGGGATGTGTAAAAAACAAACTATAAATACAACATGCATCTATGTTACATGTTATACTAATATCTAATATGACATGTAATATAATAGGTATATATATATACATATATACACACACAATATAAAGAAAAATTATCAAGGGCCTATTTATTTTTGAAATTTCAGACAGGTTTAAGATTCTCTCACATATAGCTTGCAAAAATTGCCAACTATTGTCACTATGTAACATACGAATCTTTGGAAAATGAACAGAAAACATTTTCTGTGTTTAAAAAAAAAAAAAAAAGAAGAAGAAACCAGAACTCATAGTGATTAACTTATCAGTCAGGAGGAAGGTAAAACCCTTACAATAGATTGATAAGTGAGGAATATAGAAAAAATGAGGGAGCTAAAAAAAATATTCTACTTGGCAACAATTATAGTAGTAATTGGTTAAGGCAAGAAATATCAACGGATGCCATGTTTCTAATTACAAATGCCAACATGCAGATTCCCCACCACCACCAACACACACACATCCAAGAAATTCTTGGATACGATATCTTAGATACAATATTCTTGGATATTCTTGGATATCCAGTTCTTGAATACCAGCTGGGTGTCTTACAATTCAACTCAATTTAGACACTCTCTGTCTGTGATGGTATCAGATCCCATAGGACCATCCTTAAACCTTCAGATGCCAATCCTAATTCCAGAATATCACCTGTGCTTCTTACTGACCTTCCGTAGTATTGGATGCTTCCACGATCCCCTCCTTGAGTTTCCTAGAGTGGCTCACAAAACTTAGAGAAACATTGTGCTTACCAGATCCCCAGTTAATTATAAAAGGATATAACTTAGGAACACCCAGATGGAAGAAATGCCAAGGCAAGTTATGGGGAAAGGGCACAGAGCTTCCAGCCTCTCCCTGGCACACCACTCTCTCCAAATCTTGACATGTTCAACAACTTGGATGCTCTCCAAACCCTCTCCTTTTGGTTTTTTATGGGGCATTATATAGCAAGTTTGGTTAAATCACTGGCCATTGATGATAGAACTTAAAATCCAGTCCCTCCCCCATCCTGAGATCAGGGAAGAAGGGCTTAAAGTTTCAACCTTTTAATCCTGCAGTTTCTCCTCTAGCAACCAGCCCCCTGTCCTTAGGTGCAGCCCAAAACTCACCTCCTTAGCATAACAAAAGACAGCTTTATTGCTCTCATCACTTAGGAAATTCCTAATGTTTTAGGAGCTCAGGGCCAGAAATGGGACAAAGATGTATTTTTTATTATAAAGCACAATATCATAGATGCTAAAACTAGTAAATGAAAGTCTGATGAGGAATGGGATATCTACATAGATTCGAAGTATCTTCCCATTAACTATTATTAACTTTGAATTGGGGAAATTTGGCAGACACTCCACTAATCAAGTGATCAGGTTTTAAAATCCTGATATACTGAGAAGACTACAACATCAATTCTGTAGTGTGTCTGCGAAAATGTATAACTTGAATAAGAGAAAATATTCAACAGTCTACAAAGTAACTGGCTTATATTCTTCAACAATTTCAAGGTCATTAAAAACAAGGAAGTGAGACACTCCAGATGTAAGGAAATGGAAGAGCTGTGACAACTAAATACGAGGTGGGAACTGAACTGGAACCTGGACCAGAAAGCAAAATAGCTGTAAAGTGTATGATTGGGACAATGGAGACTACATGAACACAGAACTTTCAGTGAAATCATAGTATTGCAATAATGCTAAAATCCCGATTTTGATCATTATTCTGTAGTCTGGAAAATACATGACCTTGTTTATAGGAAATATGCGCTAATGTATGTAAGGGTAAGAAGGCAGTATCTACAACCTCCTTAAGTGACTGGAAACACAATCAGGCTTTTATCCTGCTTCTCCTTCCGGAAAGAAAACAGAAGACAGCTGGATAGTTGACGAAGCAGAGTGGAGTTTCTTTTTATCAATTATTCCAGCTGATTAATTAAGAAGGAATGATAGACTATCACCATTTTCAACCCCCAATGAAAGAGGAGGTAGGCCTTATTAAAAAGAAAACCACAGACCCAAACTGGTGTCCCTCAGGCTAAGTCCAAAACCAGAGCTCAATATGTAAGCCAATCGCTGTTTCAATCTCCCCAGGAATGTAGTCTCAAGAGATCAATGGGGAATTTTCTGATGAATCTGCCTCATGGGCCCTCTCCATCCCCTAAAGGAAGAAGGGGTATAAACCACATTGTTAAGACTCCACTAGCCTCCACCCCAATCCCTCCTAAATCCTCCCCACTGTTCCCAAGGGAAAAATCATCTTGCCTGGAAAAATCCTTTTCTTCTGCTAGTAATGTTCTTGCCGCACTCTCCTTATAAAAATCTTCTATTTTGTACATCTCTGAATTCCTTCCTACTTGCTAGATGGGATGCAGCCTGATTCATAAATCATTTAATAAAGCCAATTAGACCTTCAAATTTCCTCAGTTGAATTTTGTCTTTTAACGGATTTGGTGGCAGTATAAGGATCCAAAGTGAACTTCTAGTAGTATTTGGGGATGAGAAGACAGACACACATAGTACTCGGGAACCCTCTGAATTTGCTGTTTTTCTTGTCATTTCCAAGGGCTGTAGGTAAATTCCTCTCAGTTCTCAGCTGTGCTCTGTTGTATTGGCACTCTCAATCTAATTGGCTTTTCTTTATAGGGCAGGTCAGCTTGTAGGAGCACTCAGTGATAGCCCAAGTTCAATTGACCCAGCCTATTTGCCCAGAGCCCTGCATGGCTCTGCCCAGAGCTTCATTGAGTTGGTGGTTCTGCCCAAAGCCCAACGGAGCTGGCAGAAGGGTCTACCCAGAGCCAAGCCCCTACACTTTCAGACCACAATTCCCATAATGGAAAACTAAGTTTCCACAGGAATTGTTGGTGGTACACCCAGGGCTTTCTTGTGGCCTCCAGGCCACAGGAACATCTCTAGGTTACTACTTATACATTAAGGTGGACATGTTTATTTGCTTTATTGTGTATATAAAGGATCAGGTATCTCAGAGGCCCAAAAGTTGCAAAAATTGGTAGGCATAATATCATTCTTAATGGGGAAAAAATGGAGAGCTTTTCCCCTATGGTCAGGAACACAGCAGGGCTGTCCACTCTCACTACTGCTATTCAACATAGTACTAGAAGTCCTAGCCTCAGCAATCAAACAACAAAAAGAAATAAAAGGCATCTGAATCAGCAAAGAAGTAGTCAAACTCTCACTCTTTGCAGATGATAGGATACTTTATGTGGAAAATCCAAAATACTCTACTCCAAAACTGCTGGGACTCAAAGGAATTCAGTAAATGGTCAGAATATAAAGTCACGGCACAGAAATCAGTTGCATTTCTATACATCAACAGCAAGACAGAAGAAAGAGAAATTAAGGAGTTAATCCCATTTATAATTGCACCCAAAACCATAAGATATCTAGAAATAAAACCTAACCAAAGAGGCAAAGATTCTGTACTCAGGAAAACTATAAAGTATTAATTAAAGAAACGAAGAAGACCCAAAGAAATGGAAAAATGTTCCATGCTCTTGGATTGGGAGAAGAAATACTGTGAGAATGTCTATGCTACCTAGAGCAATCTACACATTTAATGCAATCCCTATAAAAAATACCAGCAACTTTTTTTTTTCAAAGAAATGAAACAAATAATCTTAAAATTTATATGGAACCAGAAAAGATCCTGAATAGCCAGAGAATGTTGAAAAAGAACCAAAGTTGGCAGCATCACAATTGTAGACTTCAAGCTCTATAACAAAGCTGTAGTCATCAAGAGACATACAGACCAATGGAAGAGAATAGAAGCCCAGAAAAAGACCCTCAACTCCATGCTTAACTACTCCTCAACAAAGCAAGAAAGAACGTCCAATGGAAAAAAGACAGTCTTCAACAAATGGTGTTGGGAAAATTGGATAGCCACATACAGAACAATGAAATTGGACCATTTCCTTATACCACACACAAAAATAGACTCAAAATGGGTGAAAGACCTCAGTGTGAGACAGGAATCCATGAGAATCCTTGAGAACACAAGTACCAACTTCTTCGACCTCAGCTGCAGCAACTGCTTTCTAAAAACATTGCCAAAGGCAAGGGAAGCAAGGACAAAAATGAACTATTGGGATTTCATAAAAATAAAAAGCTTTTGCACAGCAAAGGAAATAGCCAACAAAACCAAAAGACAACCAACAGGATGGGAGAAGATATGTGCAAATGACATATCAGATAAAAGGCTAGTATCCAAAATCTATAAAGAACTTAAACTCAACACCCAAAGAATAATCCAATCAAGAAATTAGCAGAAGACATGAACAGACATTTATGCAAAGAAAACAACCAAATGGCCAACAGACACATGAAAAAGTGCTCAACATCACCCAGCATCAGGGAAATACAAATCTAAATCACAGTGAAATACCATCTCATGCCAGTCAGAATGGCTAAAATTAACAAGTCAGGAAACAACAGATGTTGGCGAGGATGCGGAGAAAGGGGAACCCTCCTACACTGCTGGTGGAATGCAAGCTGGTGCAGCCACTCTGGAAAACAGTATGGAGGTTCCTCAGAAAGTTGAAAATAGAACTATCCTATGACCCAGCAATTGCACTACTAGGAATTTACCTTAAAGATACAAATGTAGTGATCCGAAGGGACACGTGCACCCAAATGTTTATAGCAGCAATGTCCACAATAGCCAAACTATGGAAAGAACCTAGATGTCCATCAACTGATAATGGATAAAGGATACACAATGGAATACTAAGCAGTCATTGAAGGAAAAAACCCCGAAATCTTGCCGTTTGCAATGAGGTGGATAGAACTAGAGAGTATTATGCTAAGCGAAATAAGTCAAAGACAATTATCATATGATCTCTCTCATATGAGGAATTTGAGAGGCAGGGCGGGGGGTCTTGGGGAAAGGGAGGGAACAAAATGAAACAAGATGGGACCAGGGAAGAAGACAAACCATAAGAGACTCTTAATTCTCAGGAAACAAACTGAGGGTTGCTGGGAAGTGGGGGAGGAGGGATAGAGTAGCTGGGTGATACACACTAGGGAGGGTATGTGTAAGCCTTATGATTCAGACCTGTACCCCTGAAGCAAATAATACATTATATGTTAATTTAAAAAAATATTGGTAGGCATAGGTTGAGCATTTAAAGGCTGTTAGAGCACTAGCTACATCAAGAAGAATCCCATGACAGGATAAATTGGTCACAGAATGGGTTAGATTGACATTAGGTCACCCAAAAACCACAAGGAAATTTCCATGCAACAAGGTACACTATAAAACACACACAAAGCCCAACCCTGTGGCACATCTCTTTTAGGTATAGTCTGGCTCTAAGAAACCTACAGTCTTAGGTAACGGGATTTTTTTTTTTTTTTAATATCCTTGCAGTTAGCTAATGGAATTCTTAAATGCTAGAGTCATGCATGCCACCTTCCTGCACACCTGCTTATTTTGTGTCTAAGAACTATAGTTCCAGAAACCTCAGTTATCTAGCAAAAACAGCAAAATCTCACTAAGCTTGTCTTGGGTCTTCTGGAACTCGACTTGGTCACTGTCAGGTTGGGGGCTTCAAAATAAGGCCAGACAGAAATTGAGTTTCATTTCCTTTGCATGTAGATATGGCTGAACAGAAATGTGGGTTAACTCCATTTGCATCTAGGGTTCTACCAAACTCCTCCCAGCCCTCAAGGGTATTACAGCCTAGAAATAGAATGGCCAGTATGGGGAACCGTTCCAATTAGAGAAGATCATTCTAAAAATGCCCTTTAAAGCAAGCGTTCCCAAATCAAACAGAATGGGATACCTGTTTTAATTGGCATGCAGAAGCCTCTAAAAGGTTTCAGAATTCCAAAGTAGTTCCACTGAAAGATTCATTACAAAAAGCTAACGAAAAAGAGACAATGGAAGAAAAAAAAAAAAAAGAGGCAATGTGGCTCAACTAAGACTATAAAACTGATGTAACTCTGGGTGCCTGGGTGGCTCAGTGGGTTGAGCCTCTGCCTTCAGCTCAGGTTGTGATCTAGGGGTCCTGGGATCGAGTCCTGCATTGGGCTCTCTGGCTGGCAGGGAGCCTGCCTCCCCCCCACCTTCCTCTTTGCCTACTTGTGATCTCTGTCGAATAAATAAAATCTTAAAAAAAAAATTGATGTAATTCCTACTGCTCCCCTCTACCTTTGAGCATTCAGCCTAGTTATCCTCTGTCTAAACTGTCTTTCCACTCTTAAGAGACTATTAAATAGTAACATTTAAAACTAAGACCATTCAAGGGCACCTGGGTGGCTCGGTCGGTTGGTTAAGCATCTGTCTTTGGCTCGTCATGATCCCAGGGTCCTGGGATCGAGCCCCGAACTGGGCTGCCTGCTCAGCGGGGAGCCTGCTTCTCCTTCTGCCCCTCCTCCTGCTTGTGTTCTCTCCTTCTCTCTTTCTCAAAAATTAATAAAATCTTTAAAAATAAACCCATTCAAGACTACTGGAGATCCTCATCAGGCATCTTTCACTCCTTGGTCAAAGTCTGAACTAAGGGTCTTGGTTAAAGAATTTCCTAAACCCAGAGAAAATCCTCAAGACTCTTTGTAAATAGAACCGTTCCTCAGCCCAGTCAAAAGATGGAAATAAAAACTCCCTTCACTCCTTCCTTCCCAAATCCAGACCCATTGGTTATTGATCCTTTATCTCCTAGAGGTAACTATTTCCTTCGTGCTTGTATCATTTTATGTCCTAATGAAGTAGGAAAGTTGAAGGGACTCCATTTTAGAAAGGTTCTGTCTCTGCTATTTTTCCATTTGGCCCTATTCACTCATGTTCCATGTTTTGCTTCCTAACAAGCCAAAGAAGCGGTCTTCCCACTGCAAGGCGTGATGACGGATAGAAGCAGAAAGATGTTCACCTTTAGCCCGGAAGGCTGACCTATAGCCTGAATCGTCCTGATAAGGACCCAAAGCAGGCTGGTTGCTACATTCGTAAGGGGTCTCATGACTGCCTGTACTTCTCAACAATAGTGAATATCGAGCTCAATGATGACCAGAGAAATCCTGCAAAAGTAGCTTTATGAGTAGAAATTGAAAGAAAACACTTATGATCTAACACTCCCTTCATGTCCTCTCTCCTTTAAGCATTAAGCATATAAACAACCACGAGCTTCATAAAGTCAAAGTGCTGCTCTTTCTGCCCACGGGCGCCCGTGAGTCCTTGTCCCTTAAATAAACTTACTAAAAGTTGCTCCGTAAAGTGTCTCAAGAATTCTTTCTTCATTGTTGCCTCAATGATTCCGCAATAAGCAGAGGCCAGAAAGTTAATCACTGAATTTTGTCCTAGGCCCCAAACACCTGAAAACACTTAAGAGCCAGAGCAGGGGTGCCTGGGTGGCTCAGTCGTTAATTGTCTGCCTTCAGCTCAGGTCATGATCCCAGAGGCCTGGGATCCAGCCCAGCATGGGGCTTCTTGCTCAGCGGAAGCCTGCTTCTCCCTCTTCCCCTTCCCTGACTTGTGTTCCCTCTCTCACTGCATCTCTGTCAAATAAATAAAATCTTTAAGGAAAGAAGGAAGAAGGAAGGTGGGAAGAAGGAAGGAAGGGAAGAAGAAAGAAGAAAGAAGAGCTAGATCCTAAACATTTCCCAGGACATTAGCTCCAAACAAACCTCAGCTGACGCTGGCATCAACACCTTGTCTTCAGTATTTTATGGAATAACACTTACTGTTCACCTGACACTTGCCTTTACTTGGGCCCTACCCTGGGTTCCTGGAGGAACATGCACCCTAGACTCTCCTAATATAAACCCCTACAATGATGAGACTCGTTCTTCTCTCCTTCCTGAGTCTCCCAGACTCTGTCTACTATTATCTGTCACACTCTTCAGTGAGCTTCGTTTTCACTTTCTCTGGCTCACATTTGATTTCTGTTCTGCGTAAAGCCAACAAATGGTCCTGGCTGGTCCGTTTGGACCCTCCCTGGGTCCTGGGACTCAGCCTGCCCGCATCACTAAGAATGTGGCTTGGCTTTCTGCCTGCCTGGGACATGCATGTTGTCAGTTCTTTCATTGCCTATTTGGGAGTGACTTTAAATCTTGTAAAGATAGTAACTTTTACATACTCTAAAATTAACAACTTTGAGCTAAAGTTTGTCTATAAATTTGAGGTATATATTTCTAGTGAGGGATCACTGATTACACTGTAAGTAGTTCCAATTTTTGCAGCTGGTAAATCAGTTGATAAGTTTAAAAAAAAGTCATGCAAGATACGGATAAAATATGCAAAATAGGTATAAAGAAATTCTAAAGAAAGAAAGAAAGAAATAACCAACACCTAAACAGCCATCCTTATCCCACATCAGGCTGTATCCATCACACACGTAAACACAACTACACAGAGCACCGCACATAAACCATTTCCCTTTTGCTCACAATAGAAAGTACAGATGACTTGATGAGTATCACCAAACATTTCAGCAGATAATTTTCAACTTACCTCTGCATTCCGTGTCACATGCATAAAAAATACTAATTCTTCACAGGTGCTGCTAGTGCTCTAGGTTACATCTTCCTTAACATTGTTTCCTAGCTTCCATCTTCTCAGAAGTTTGCATATTGAGGCATTTTCTGTGCTATAATTGATTACTTTAATTTTTACAAAACATATTTCAATAGCGGCCCCCAAGACTGGTTATTTGACTTGACAATCCAAGCCAAAAACTGGTCGTGAAAATCTATTACTCATTTTTCCTTTTAATTTATAAGATTTCTTAAAGGAGAACAGATTACAGAGAAGGCAAGCAGTTTTTGCGCTATAATATTAATGCATTCTATGAGAAAGTAACTAGTACAACATGAATAGAAATATTTTAAAGAAAAATAGAGGGAGTGGAAAAACTAGCTATCCAGAAAACTTGTCATCTTATATTGTTTTCCTTTTAAATGCCCATCATATACAGGATTCTGTGATCAATCCCCGAAATAGAGTTCACAAAATCTGAATTAAAATTGGTCTGCAAGGGGAGGAGTCAAGATGGTGGAGAAGTAGCAGGCTGAGACTAATTCAGCTAGCCGGAGATCAGCTAGATAGCTTATCTAAAGATTGCAAACACCTGAAAATCCATCGGCAGATCGAAGAGAAGAAGAACAGCAATTCTGGAAACAGAAAAACAACCACTTTCTGAAAGGTAGGACCGGCGGAGAAGTGAATCCAAAGCGACCGGAAGATAGACCCCGGGGGGAGGGGCCGGCTCCCGGCAAGCGGCGGAGCAACCGCGCACAAAATCAGGACTTTTAAAAGTCTGTTCCGCTGAGGGACATCGCTCCAGAGGCTACCCGGGGCAAAGCCCACACGGGGTCAGCGTGGCCTCAGGTCCCGCAGGGTCACAGAAGGATCGGGGGTGTCTGAGTGTCGCAGAGCTTGCGGGTATTGGAACGGGAAAGCCGGCTACAGAGACAGAGCCGACAGTAAGCTCGCAGCTCGGGGTGACCTTGAACCGGTCGCAGGCTCGGTGAGCTCAGAGCGCGGCCGGAGTTCAGGCAGACGGGAGTAACTGGGCGCGGTTCTCTGAGCGCGCACTGAGGAGTGCGGCCCTGGGCTCTCGGCTCCTCCGGGCCGGAGACCAGGAGGCCGCCATTTGTATTCCCGTCCTCTGGAACTCTACGGAAAGCGCTCAGGGAACAAAAGCTCCTGAAAGCAAACCCAAGCGGATTACTCACCCCGGCCCCAGGTAAGGGCGGTGCAATTCCGCCTGGGGCAAAGACACTTGAGAATCCCTACAACAGGCCCCTCCCCCAGAAGATCAACAAGAAATCCAGCTGAGACCAAGTTCACCTACCAAAGAGTGCGGTTTCAATACCAAGGAGAGCAGCAGAATTCTAGAGGAGGAGAAAGCAAAGCACGGAACTCATGGCTTTTTCCCTGTGATTTTTTTTAGTCTTGCGGTTAATTTGATTTTTTTCTTTTTCATTTTTTGTTTTTTTTTCTCGCCTTCGGGTAAAATTTTTTTTTAACTGTTACCTTTTTCTTTTTAACAATTTTTTACTAGTTTATCTAATACATATATTTTTTCTTTTCTATATTTTTCTTAGGTGTATTCTTTTTTTTTAAATTCTTTTCTTTTTTTTTTTCCTCTTTTTTTCTTTCTTCCTTATTGAACCTCTTTTTATCCCCTTTCTCCCCCCTCACGATTTTGGATCTCTTCTAATTTGGTTAAAGCATATTTTCCTGAGGTTGTTGCCACCCTTTTAGTATTTTACGTGCCCCTTCATATACTCTTCTCTGGACAAAATGACAAGACGGAAAAATTCAACACAAAAAAAAGAACAAGAGGCAGTACCGAAGGCTAGGGACCTAATCAATACAGACATTGGTAATATGTCAGATCTAGAGTTCAGAATGACAATTCTCAAGGTTCTAGCCGGGCTCGAAAAAGGCATGGAAGATATTAGAGAAACCCTCTCGAGAGATATAAAAGCCCTTTCTGGAGAAATAAAAGAACTAAAATCTAACCAAGTTGAAATCAAAAAAGCTATTAATGAGGTGCAATCAAAAATGGAGGCTCTCACTGCTAGGATAAATGAGGCAGAAGAAAGAATTAGTGATATAGAAGAATAAAGAAGAATAAATAAAGAATAAAGAAGCTGAGCAAAAGAGGGACAAACAGCTACTGGACCACGAGAGGAGAATTCGAGAGATAAGTGACACTATAAGACGAAACAACATTAGAATAATTGGGATTCCAGAAGAAGAAGAAAGAGAGAGGGGAGCAGAAGGTATACTAGAGAGAATTATTGGGGAGAATTTCCCCAATATGGCAAAGGGAACGAGCATCAAAATTCAGGAGGTTCAGAGAATGCCCCTCAAAATCAATAAGAATAGGCCCACACCCCGTCACCTAATAGTAAAATTTACAAGTCTCAGTGACAAAGAGAAAATCCTGAAAGCAGCCCGGGAAAAGAAGTCTGTAACATACAATGGTAAAAATATTAGATTGGCAGCTGACTTATCCACAGAGACCTGGCAGGCCAGAAATAGCTGGCATGATATTTTCAGAGCACTAAATGAGAAAAACATGCAGCCCAGAATACTATATCCAGCTAGGCTATCATTGAAAATAGAAGGAGAGATTAAAAGCTTTCAGAACAAACAACAACTGAAAGAATTTGCAAACACCAAACCAGCTCTACAGGAAATCTTGAAAGGGGTCCTCTAAGCAAAGAGAGAGCCTACAAGTGGTAGATCAGAAAGGAACAGAGACCATATACAGTAACAGTCACCTTACAGGCAAAACAATGGCACTAAATTCATATCTCTCAATAGTTACCCTGAATGTTTTATGGGCTAAATGCCCCTGTCAAAAGACACAGGGTATCAGAATGGATAAAAAAACAAAACCCATCTATATGTTGCCTCCAAGAAACTCATTTTAAGCCCGAAGACACCTCCAGATTTAAAGTGAGGGGGTGGAAAAGAATTTACCATGCTAATGGACATCAGAGGAAAGCAGGAGTGGCAATCCTTATATCAGATCAATTAGATTTTAAGCCAAAGACTATAATAAGAGATGAGGAAGGACACTATATCATACTCAAAGGGTCTGTCCAACAAGATTTAACAATTTTAAATATCTATGCCCCCAACGTGGGAGCAGCCAACTATATAAACCAATTAATAACAAAATCAAAGAAACACATCAACAATAATACAATAATAGTAGGGGACTTTAACACTCCCCTCACTGAAATGGACAGATCATCCAAGCAAAAGATCAGCAAGGAAATAAAGGCCTTAAACGACACACTGGACCAGATGGACATCACAGATATATTCAGAACATTTCATCCCAAAGCAACAGAATACACATTCTTCTCTAGTGCACATGGAACATTCTCCAGAATAGATCACATCCTCAGTCCTAAATCAGGACTCAACCGGTATCAAAAGATTGGGATCATTCCCTGCATATTTTCAGACCACAATGCTCTAAAGCTAGAACTCAACCACAAAAGGAAGTTTGAAAAGAACCCAAATACATGGAGACTAAACAGCATCCTTCTAAAGAATGAATGGGTCAACCGGGAAATTAAAGAAGAATTGAAAAAAATCATGGAAACAAATGATAATGAAAATACAACGGTTCAAAATCTGTGGGACACAACAAAGGCAGTCCTGAGAGGAAAATATATAGCAGTACAAGCCTTTCTCAAGAAACAAGAAAGGTCTCAGGTACACAATCTAACCCTACACCTAAAGGAGCTGGAGAAAGAACAAGAAAGAAACCCTAAGCCTAGCAGGAGAAGAGAAATCATAAAGATCAGAGCAGAAATCAATGAAATTGAAACCAAAAAAACAATAAAACAAATCAACGAAAGTAGGAGCTGGTTCTTTGAAAGAATTAATAAAATTGATAAACCCCTGGCCAGACTTATCAAAAAGAAGAGAGAAAGGACCCAAATAAATAAAATCATGAATGAAAGAGGAGAGATCACAACCAACACCAAAGAAATACAAACTATTATAAGAACATACTATCAGCAACTCTACGCCAATAAATTTGACAATCTGGAAGAAATGGATGCATTCCTAGAAACATATAAACTACCACAACTGAACCAGGAAGAAATAGAAAGCCTGAACAGACCCATAACCAGTAAGGAGATTGAAACAGTCATTAAAAATCTCCAAACAAACAAAAGCCCAGGGCCAGATGGCTTCCCAGGGGAATTCTACCAAACATTCAAAGAAGAACTAATTCCTATTCTCCTGAAACTGTTCCAAAAAATAGAAATGGAAGGAAAACTTCCAAACTCATTTTATGAGGCCAGCATCACCTTGATCCCAAAACCAGACAAGGATCCCACCAAAAAAGAGTGCTATAGACCAATATCCTTGATGAACACAGATGCGAAAATACTCAACAAAATACTAGCCAATAGGATTCAACAGTACATTAAAAAGATTATTCACCACGACCAAGTGGGATTTATTCCAGGGCTGCTAGGTTGGTTCAACATCCGCAAATCAGTCAATGTGGTACAACACATCAATAAAAGTAAGAACAAGAAACATATGATACTCTCAATAGATGCTGAAAAAGCATTTGACAAAGTACAGCATCCCTTCCTGATCAAAACTCTTCAAAGTGTAGGGATAGAGGGCACATACCTCAATATCATCAAAGCCATCTATGAAAAAAAACCCACCGCAAATATCATTCTCAATGGAGAAAAACTGAAAGCTTTTCCGCTAAGGTCAGGAACACGGCAAGGATGACCATTATCACCACTGCTATTCAACATAGTACTAGAGGTCCTAGCCTCAGCAATCAGACAACAAAAGGAAATTAAAGGCTTCCAAATCGGCAAAGAAGAAGTCAAATTATCACTCTTCGCAGATGATATGATACTATATGTGGAAAACCCAAAAGACTCCACTCCAAAACTGCTAGAACTTATACAGGAATTCAGTAAAGTGTCAGGATATAAAATCAATGCACAGAAATCAGTTGCATTTCTCTACACCAACAGCAAGACAGAAGAAAGGGAAATTAAGGAGTCAATCCCATTTACAATTGCACCCAAAACCATAAGATACCTAGGAATAAACCTAACCAAAGAGACACAGAATCTATACTCAGAAAACTATAAAGTACTCATGAAAGAAATTGAGGAAGACACAAAGAAATGGAAAAATGTTCCATGCTCCTGGATTGGAAGAATAAATATTGTGAAAATGTCTATGCTACCTAAAGCAATCTAAACATTTAATGCAATTCCTATCAAAGTACCATCCATCTTTTTCAAAGAAATGGAACAAATAATTCTAAAATTTATATGGAACCAGAAAAGACCTAGAATAGCCAAAGGGATATTGAAAAAGAAAGCCAACGTTGGTGGCATCACAATCCCGGACTTCAAGCTCTATTACAAAGCTGTCATCATCAAGACAGCATGGTACTGGCACAAAAACAGACCCATAGATCAATGGAACAGAATAGAGAGCCCAGTAGATTCTCAACTCTATGGTCAACTAATCTTCGACAAAGCAGGAAAGAATGTCCAATGGAAAAAAGACAGCCTCTTCAATAAATGGTGCTGGGAAAATTGGACAGCCACATGCAGAAAAATGAAATTGGACCATTTCCTTACACCACACACGAAAATAGACTCAAAATGGATGAAGGACCTCAATGTGCGAAAGGAATCCATCAAAATGCTTGAGGAGAACACAGGCAGCAACCTCTTCGACCTCAGCCGCAGCAACATCTTCCTAGGAACATCGCCAAAGGCAAGGGAAGCAAGGGCAAAAATGAACTATTGGGATTTCATCAAGATCAAAAGCTTTTGCACAGCAAAGGAAACAGTTAACAAAATCAAAAGACAACTGACAGAATGGGAGAAGATATTTGCAAACGACATATCAGATAAAGGACTAGTGTCCAGAATCTATAAAGAACTTAGCAAACTCAACACCCAAAGAACAAATAATCCAATCAAGAAATGGGCAGAGGACATGATCAGACATTTCTGCAAAGAAGACATCCAGATGGCCAACAGACACATGAAAAAGTGCTCCCTATCACTGGGC
This sequence comes from Mustela putorius furo, assembly GCF_011764305.1. Classification (NCBI taxonomy): domain Eukaryota; kingdom Metazoa; phylum Chordata; class Mammalia; order Carnivora; family Mustelidae; genus Mustela; species Mustela putorius. Next base: position 21,638,928 of record NW_025422368.1, on the reverse strand, counting down.
ATCAGGGAAATACAAATCAAAACCACAATGCGATATCACCTCACACCAGTCAGAATGGCTAAAATCAACAAGTCAGGAAATGACAGATGCTGGCGAGGATGCAGAGAAAGGAGAACCCTCCTACACTGTTGGTGGGAATGCAAGCTGGTGCAACCTCTCTGGAAAACAGCATGGAGGTTCCTCAAAATGTTGAAAATAGAACTGCCCTATGACCCAGCAATTGCACTATTGGTTATTTACCCTAAAGATACAGACGTAGTGATCCAAAGGGGCACGTGTACTCGAATGTTTATAGCAGCAATGTCCACAATAGCCAAACTATGGAAAGAACCTAGATGTCCATCAACAGCTGAATGGATCAAGAAGATGTGGTATATATACACAATGGAATACTATGCAGCCATCAAAAGAAATGAAATCTTGCCATTTGCGACAACATGGATGGAACTAGAGTGTATCATGCTTAGCGAAATAAGTCAAGCAGAGAAAGACAACTATCATATGATCTCCCTGATATGAGGAAGTGGCGATGCAACATGGGGGCTTAAGTGGGTACGAGAAGAATAAATGAAAGAAGATGGGATTGGGAGGGAGACAAACCATAAGTGACTCTTAATCTCACAAAACAAACTGAGGGTTGCTGGGGGGATGGGGTTTGGGAGAAGGGGGTGGTATTATGGACATTGGGGAGGGTATGTGTTTTGGTGAGTGCTGTGAAGTGTGTAAACCTGGTGATTCACAGACCTGTACTCCTGGGGATAAAAATATATGTTTATAAAAAATAAAAATAAAAATAAATTGGTCTGCAAAATACATTCTCTCCTGGCCTACCTTATTGGCTCTACAATAAAGCCTACACTTTCTTACAGGTTTTACACCTACGCACGTGCACACGCGCATGCAAACACACACACACACACACACACACACACACACACAGTTAAAATGGTAGTCTTTAGGAAGCCATCTGGGAACCATATGAATTTTAACTCCCTTACATCTATGTATTTCCATTGTGATGTTTTAATTTGTCCTAGAGAAAAAGTCTGTTTTCAGATCTGTAAAGAAATATCAATGATTATGATTATAAATACAGCCTGGAATTTCTATCAGATTTTTAACTAAAGGCATAGAAAATATATGACACGTGTAAGACTTTCTTTTAAGGAAAAAAAAAAAAAGGGTGAGTCTTGCTAGAAGGTGGCAGAGTAGGATCCTGAGCTCGCTTCCTCCTACAGACTCACCAAGGCAACAATTACAGTTGACCCTTAAACAACATGGGTTTGAACTGCATGAGTCAATCCCTATATGTTTTTTAAAAATAGATGTGGTACAATACCATAAATGTCTCTTTCTTGTGATATCCTTAATAACATTTTTTTCTCTAGGCTATTTTATTGAAAGACTACAGTATATGATACATATAACATACAAAATATGCATTAATCATCTATTTACATTATTGTTAATGACCTGATACTGGCAGAGATCTTCCATACCTAAAAGCATAAAGAGAAGGTCACATTAAGAGGGGGAAGAGAGGAGAGACACAGTCGACAACCAAACCTTTGGTGTGGGAACCCATATGGTAAAAGCAAGCCCCTATCATCTGGCTTTGAAAATCATCAAAACTTAACTCTGACGATCATAGAGGGCTACAGGAAACCAAATCTCTGCTCTTAAAGGGCCAGTGCACTGCATCAGTTGGCCCAAGGCTCATCAGTTTGAAAAGTGTTTGGGATATACATGAAAGAGTACTAATTTTAGGACATGTGTCAATGGGTCAGGGACCTACAGGAGCTTTCTCTGGGATGAGGTGCATCCTTTCAGCTTAGCTAGTCTGACACTTGGAGATACCAGTTCTGACACTCTCCATCTACCTTGCTAGCTCCACTTACCCTATGCAGGTATTCTCCTGCAGAACTGCCCCAGCAGGTGCCTCCCCAAATCAGCTCTGGACCCACCATATTGGAGGTGGGCAGGGCAGCCTCCCTTGGAACCTGTGTCTCTTCAGAGCAACTACTGCCCTATCATACCAAGCAGGACTAGAGCCCCTTCAGTGGTACTTCTGGCCCCAAGAGTGGGGGAGATAGCTCCATCTACCAGCATAGTGACAGCAATTATAGCTAGGCCTACCACTCAACCTTCCCAGAAGCTAGCCCAATCCACTAGTGCAACCTCAATAGCTGCAACGAAGACCCCATTCAGCTGCACCAGGAGCTAAACACACCCACCAGCATTCCTACAGTGACTGTAGCTAGGCCTCTCAGTCAGTTGTACCACAGGCAAAAAATGCTCATCAATGCACCTGCAGCAGTCAAAGTTGGACACCACAGACAGCCAGCCTGAGGATAACTGTGCCCACAAGCACATGTGCAGCAGCTGCAGCCAGGCCATCCATTCAGCTGGGCTGGGAGCAAGCCCTGAAGCCATAATTCGCAGACAGCTGGGCTAAGGGCTGGCCCTTCCCACCAGAGGACCAGCAGCAGTCATGACCCAGTCACAAGAGGAATGCACACATAGCCCACACAAGAGGCGCCTCTGGAACACTTTGCGGACTAGCAGTGGGATTGCTACTGGGCCTCACAGGACATGTTCTACATAAGACCCCTACTTTCAAGACTAGAAGATAGCTGACCTAATACATAGTAATGAATAGAGTGAGGCAAAATGAAGGGACAGAGGAATATGAACCATATGAAAGCAGACAAACCCCCAGAAAAAAGAGTTAAATGAATTGAAATAACCAATCTACCTGATAAACAGTTCAAAGTAACAGTCATTAGATGCTCACCAGACTTGATGAATTCATTGAGAACTTCAACAAAGAGATAGAAAATATAAAAAATAACTAGTTAGAGCTTAAGAATATAATAACAGATATAAAAATACACTAGAAGGAATCAACAGCAGATTTGATGATGCAAAAGAATAGATCAGTGATCTGGAAGACAAGGTAGTGAAAAGCAACTAAGCTGAACAGAAAAAAGAACTTCAAAAAGCGAGGACAGGTTATGGAAGTTCTTAGAAAACAGCAAGCATAACAACATACACATTATAGGGATCCCAGAAGGAGAAGAGAGAAGGGGGCAGAAAACATATTAGAGAAAATAATAGTTGGACATTTCCCTCTCCTAAGGACGGACACAGACATCCACATTCAGGAAGCACAGAGAGCCCCAAACAAGAAGCCCAAGAAGACTGACAAGACACATAATAATTAAAATAGCAAAAATTAGAGATAAAGAGAAAATCTGAAAAGCTGCAAGAGAAGATCTAACAAGTACAAGGGAAAACCTATGGGGCTATCAGCTGATTTTTCAGCAGAAACATTGCAGGCCAAAAGAGAATGGCACCATATAATCAAAGTGCTGAAAGGGGTTAAAAATACAGCCAAGAATACTCTACATGGCGAGGTTATCATTCAGGATTGAGAGTTTCCAGACAAACAAAAGTTAAAGGAGTTCCTCACTACTAAGCCTATCCTTAAAAGAAATGTTAAAGGGACTTCAAATGGAAAAAGAAAAAGTCATAACTAGATATAAATTATAGAAGGAAAAATTTCACTGGTAAAAGCAAATATAGAGTGAAGATATTAGATCATTTATAAAGCTAGTAGAAAGGTTAAAAAAGAAAAGTGGTAAAAGTACCTAAAAAATTTAGTGAAGAAATACCCAATATAATGAGATGTAAAATATGACATCATATATATAAAATGTGGGAGGGAGGGGAGTAAAACTGTGGTTCTTTTAGATTGTGTTTGAACTTCAGTGACCATCAACTTAACAGACAACTATATACATAGAGGTTATATATGAACCTCATGGTAACCACAAACCAAAAACCTATAATAGATATACAAAAATAAAGAGAAAGAAATCCAAGCACACTAAAGAAATTCTCTTCCCTGTGAAAGATGACTAAGCGGAAAGGAACAGAGAATAACTACAAAAACCATCAGAAAATGATAAACACTATGGCAATAAGTACATACCTATCAATAATTACTTTAAAAGTAAACAGATTAAATGCTCCAATCAGAAGACATAGGGTGACTGAATAGATAAAAAACAAGACTCATCTATATGCTGTCTACAAGACACCCTAAACTAAAATGATAAAGACTGAAAGTGAAAGGGTAGAAATAGAGATTTCATGCAAATAGGAAAAAAAAAAAAAAACCTGGGGTAGCAATACTTAGACAAAATACACTTTAAAACAGATTGAATGCCTTTGACTCAGGTCATAATCCCAGGGTCCTGGGATCGAGCCCACATCAGGCTTTCTGCTCAGCAGGGGGCCTGCTCACTCCTCTTTCTCTGCCTGCCTCTCTGCCTACTTCTGATCTCTGTCTGTCAAATAAATAAAATCTTTAAAAAAAAAAAAAAAAGATTGAAACAAAAAATAATCAAGGCCATTTATATAATGATAAAGGGATCAATTTAACAAGAGGATATAATAATTGTAAATATCTATACACCCAACACAGGGCACCTAAATACAAAAAGCAATTATTAACAAACATGAAGAAAGAAATGGGACAGTAATACAATAACAGTAGGAGACTTTAGCACACATCGATAGAAAGATCATCCAGACAGAAAATTAATAAGGAAACAGTGGCTTTAAATAACACATATTATCAGATGGACTTAACAGATTCAGAATAATCCATTCAAAAACAAAATATGCATTCAAGTGCACATAGAATATTTTCCAAAATAGGGGCACCTGGGTGGCTCAGTGGGTTAAAGCCTCTGGCTTTGGATCAGGTCATGATCCCAGGGTCCTGGGATCGAGGCCCACATCAGGTTCTCTGCTCAGCGGGGAGCCTGCTTCCTCCTCTCTCTCTGCCTGCCTCTCTGCCTGCTTGTGATCTCTGTCAAATAAATAAATAAAATCTTAAAAAAAAAAAAGAATATTTTCCAAAATAGATGTCATTAGGCCGCAAAATAAGTACTAGTAAATTTAAGACTGTACATCATACCAAACATCTTTTTCAACCATAGTACTATGAAACTATAAATCAATTATAAGAAGAAAAAACACAAAACACTTGGAGGCTAAACAGTATACTAGTATACAACTTAAGGGTCAACTTAGTATACAACTTGAGGAAGTCAAAGGAGAAATCAAGGAATACTTGGAGAAAAATGAAATTGGAAAACACAAAATCTTTGTTCAAAAGCTTTGAGACTTAGCAAAAACAGTTTTGAGAAAGAAGTTTATAGCAAGATGGGCTTACTTCAAGAAACAAGAAAAATATCGAATAAACAATCTAACTTTAGGGGCACCTGGGTGGCTCAGTGGGTTAAAGCCTCTGCCTTCAGCTCAGAACATGATCCCAGGGTCCTGAGATCCAGCCCCGCATCGGGCTCTCTGCTCTGCAGGGAGCCTGCTTTCTCCTCTCTCTGTGCCTGCCTCTCTGATTACTCATGATCTCTGTCAAATAAATAAATAAAATATTTAAAAACAAAATAATCTAACTTTACACCTAACAGAATTAGAGGCAAAAAAAGGTAAGTCCAAAGATGGCCAAAGAAAGGAAATAGAAGTAGAGCAACAGAAAAATAAATGAAATAGAAACTGGAAAAAAAAAATAGAAAAGATCAATGAAACTAAGAGCTGGGTTCTTTGAAAAAATAAGCAAAACTGATAAGCTTTTAGCCAGACTTATTTAAAAAAAAAAAAAAAAGCCAAGACTCAGATCAGAAATGAAACAGAAGTTACAACTGATATCACAGAAATACAAAGGATTATAAAAGACTACAAGATGTTGTATACCAACAAATTAGATAAAGAAAATAAAAATTAAAAAAACAAACAAACAGATAAATTCCTAGAAACACACAATCTCCCAAAACTGAATCAGGAAGAAACAGAAAATCTGAACAGACCACTTACTAGTAATGAAATTGAAGCAGTAATAAAAAACTCCCAACAAACAGAAGTCCAGGAGCAGATAGCTTCATGGTTGAATTCTATCAAACATTTAAAGAGTTAATACCTATTCTTCTCAAACTATTCCAAAAAATATAAGAGAAAGAAAAGCTTCCAGTTCATGCTATGAGGATAGCATTACCCGAACACCAAAGTCAGACAGACACTACAAAAAAGGAAACCATAGACTAATATTTCTGATGAACATAAATACAAAAATCCTCAACAAGATATTACCAAGTTGATCTCAATAGTACATTAAAGGATCATTCACATAATCAAGTAGGATTTAGCTCATTGATGCAAGGATGATTCTATACACATCAATCAATCCATGTGATACACCACATTAACAAAATTAAGGATTAAAACCATATGATTATCTTAATAGATGCAGGAAAAGCATTTGTCAAAGTACAACATTATTCAGGATTTAAAAAAAAAAAAGTCTCAACAAAGTAGGTTTAGAGGGAGCATATCTCGATATAATGAAGGCCTTCTTGAAAAACCCAAAGCTAACATCACAGGCAATGGTGAAAAACTGAAAACTTTTCCTCTAAGATTAGGTACAAGACAAGGGTGTCCACTCTCATCATTTGTATTCAATATAGAACTGGAAGTCCTAGCCACAGTCATCAGATAAGAAATAAAAGTCAGCCAGATTGGTAAGGAAAAATTAAAACTGTCACTATTTCTAGAGGACGTCACACTGTATATAGAAAACCCTACAGACTACAGCAAAAACTCTTAGAAGAATAAATGAATTCAGGAATGCAGGATACAAAATCAATATACAGAAATCTGTTGCATTTCTACACACCAATAACAAAATAACAGAAATTAAGAAAATAATCCAATTTACAAATGTATCAAAAAGAATAATTTCCCTAGGAATAAAATTAAAGAGGTGGCATACCTGTAGTCTGAAAACTATAAGATATTGAGGAAAGAAATTAAAAACAATACCAAAAAAGGGAAAGATATACCATCCTTATGGATTTTAAGAGTTAATATTGTTCAAATATTCATAATATTCAATGCAATCTATAAACTTAGAGTGACCTCTATCAAGGTACTACTATTTGTAAGGATAGCTAAAATTGACAACACAAGAAACAACAGGTGTGTTGAAGATGCAGAGATAGGGGAACCTCTTGCGCTGTTAGTGGTTATGTCAACTGCTGCAGCCACTCTGGAAAACAGAATGGAGGTTCCTCAAATTGTTAAAAATAGAACTACTCTACGACCCAGGAATTGCATTACTAGGGATACAAAAATACAGATTCGAAAGGATGCATGCATCCTGATGTTTATGGCAGCATATCAATAACAGTCAAACTACAGAAAGAGCCCAATTGTCCATCAACTATTGAATGGATAAAGAACATGTGGTATATTTATATACAATGCAATATTATTCAGCCATCAAAAAGAATGAGCTCTTGCCATTTGCAACAACATAGATGGAGCTAGAGTATATTATGCTAAGTGAAGTAAGCCAGACAGAGAAAGACAAATACCGTATGCTCTCACTCATAGGCGGAATTTAAGAAAGAAAACAGATGATGATATGGGAAGGAGAAAAAATAAGGAGAGAGGGAAATAAGCCATAAGAGATTCTTAGCTATAGGGAACAAACTGAGGGTTGATGGGGGAAGGTGTGTAGGTGGTGAGCTAGATAGGTGATGAGTATTAAGGAGGGCACCCGTGACAATGAGCACTGGGTGTTGTAAGTGAGGATCACTGAATTCTACTCCAGAAACAATACTGCACTATAGGTTACCTACCTAAAATTTTTGAGAAGTATTTTTTTCAAAGAACTAGAACAAATACTAAAATTTATATGATATGGAACCACAAAAGATCTCAAATAGTAGCCAATGTTATCTTGAAAAAGAAGAACAAAACTGAAGACATCACAATCTCAGATTTCAAGTTCTATTACAAAGCTGTAGTAATCAAAACAGTATGGTACTGGCACAAAAACAGACACATAAATCACTAGAAAAATAGAAAGCCCAGAAATAAACCCATACTTACATTGTCAATTAGTCTATGACAAAGGAGACATGAATGTATAATAAAGATATAGTCTATTCAGTAAATAATACTGGGGGAATTGGACAACTACATGGAAAAGAATGGAACTAGGCGAGCTCCTTATATCATACACAAAAATAAACTTAAAATGGATTAAATATCAAAACGTAAAGGCTAAAACCATAAAACTCCTGAAAGAAAACATGGGCAGTAAACTCTTGGAAATTGACCTTAGCAATATTTTTCTGGAATCATTCTCCTCAGGATATGGAAACAAAGGGAAAAAAGTATTGGGACCGTATCAAACTAAAAAGCTTTTGCACAGCTTAGAAAACTATCAATAAAATGAAGAGGCAATGAACTGAATAGGATAAGATATTTGTAAATGATATATCCAGTAGGAAGATAATATCTGAAATATATAAATAACAAACAACTCAACTCTAAAAAACCCAATAACCCAATCGAAAAATTGGGAGATGAACTGAATAGACATTTTCCCCAAAGACATACTGATGGTCAACAGACACATGAAAAGATGCCTGACATCACTAACCATCAGGGATACATAAATCAGAACCACCATGAAATATCACCTCACACCAGTCAGTATTGAAAAGTAAAGAATAACAACTGTTGATAAGGATATGGAAAAACGGAGCCCTTATAAACTATTGGTGGGATAGTAAACTGATCTAAATGTCTACTGATAGATGAATAAAGGAGAATTGACATATTTACCCAGTGGAATATTACTCAGCCATAAAAAAGAATAAAATTTTGCCATTCAGGATAACATGGATAGACCTAGAGGGCATTATGCTAAGTGAAATAAATCAGACAAAAACAACATATACTTTATGTGTGGAATCTAAGAAACAAAATAAAACAAGAAATTAGACTAAAAAAGTATAGAGAACAAATTGATGATTGCCAGAGGGGAGGTAGGTGACAGGATAGGTGAAGTGGATTAAGAGGTACAAACTTTCAGTTATAAAATAAGTAAGTCTTGAGGATGAAAAATACAACATAGGGAATATAGTCAATAATATTGTAATAACTTTGCATGGTGACAGACATTAACTACATTTACCATGGTGAGCACTTAATAAAGTATATAACTGTTGAATCATTATATTGTACACCTGAAATTAACAGGTCAACTAAACATCTATTAAAATTTTTAAAAATAATTTTAAAAAATAAAAAAATTTTAATGTACTTCTCAGAGTTTTTTTTAAGTATTTTATTTTTATTTATTTGTCAGAGATAGCAGGCAGAGAAGCAGAGGGAGAAGCGGGCTCCCTGCACAGCAGGGAGCCCGATGTGGGACTCGATCCCAGGACACAGGGATCATGACTGAGTCCAAGGCAGCCGCTTAACCTACTGAGCCACCCAGGCATCCCAAAAAATAAAATTTTTGAAAGAGAGAAAGAAGCATACTTAAAAAGGGAAAGATGGATGCTCTCATCCAAATTTTAATCATGTGGATTGGGTTTGTTTTTTTTTTTAACTTGGGTATTCAGGAAGTGATATGCTTATTGCTTTATTGGAAGAACATTAAAAGATTAATATTTACCAGCTTCATTTAGAGATAATTTTTTCACTATTGATTCCTGAGGAGTAAGACATTCAGAGTTTTTATCAAAGGTTGAATCAAAGTCAAGTGTTAAGGCATTAAAATGATTTTCACAATGCTTATTCAAATCCTTGGTAGAGAAGTGCTCCCTCTTCCTGGTTTGTGATGCCCAGGATGTAGAATTCTGACAGCTCTCAGATCTTGGCCTTGAGAGGTGTTCAGAACTGGTGAGAGGAACAGGATATGTGGCATTCTCAGGAGGGCGGAGATGAGAAAAGGATGGGGTTCTTGGAGACCTTATTTGAGGAGCTGTAATGATGGCATCATCTCTCGAGGTACTTGAGAAGTAAGTGTTGGGCGACGGAATAGGAGTGGTCGCCATATTCTCTAGAACATCTTCAATATCTTTCTCCGTGTTAATCTGCGGACTATCAAGACTGCTCGACTGGTATTTGAGAATCTGTCGAACTGGATCTGAAAGGTCTTCTCTCTTTTGGATGGCTCTGATTTTTCTACAGATGCTTTCCACTGGGTTATGCCGCTTGTCCGTGACCTTCCTCACAGTGGTCATTGTTGATCTTCCTCCAATCATGCCGGTGAAGTGGCTAAAGTGCAGGCAGAAGTAGACATGTTGTTTTTCTTTAAGTTAGCACTGTCCTGACAATAATCTAGCAATGCTATTTAGTCCTAAATCAGCTGTGGAGGAATGAAGAGGTCTTTAAACAATTGGTTTAAACAACTTCCCATGTGTTTAATTGGCACTCAAATTTCCTGAAAATAACCACAGCCAACACACGCAAAGTATGTGCCATGTGCCAGGCATGGTACTATATTCTTTATATGTATCAACTCATTTCATTCTCAAAACAACCCTATGAAGTAGACATTACTATTATCTCCATTTCCAGGTAAAGAGAAAATAAGACACACCCAAAATCACCCCAGATAAGTGCTGGAGCCAGATTTGATCCCAGGCTGTCCCACTCCAGAGGCTGGACTCCTAACCATATTGCTTTTCATTTATAATAATATGTCACATATGATGGTGATGGTGAAGTTGCTTACAGTTCCTGTTTGAGTACTGTTCTGGTTCTCATCTAATGAGTACTACATATGCCCTGTGGAAAGAAGTCCAAAATTTTGCCTAGGCAAAGAGTTACAGTACTTTGAACAGTTACAAATAGCTAGTTTCAAAGTGATGATTTTTAGGACCTTAAGATTTCCATTCATAGATCTTTCTTTAAAAATCCCCTCATAGAAAATGAACAAAAGGAAGAGAAATTTTAGAAGAACTATAATTGGAAGGGGTATTTGGAAAGACTGGTATTTAAAAGAGGACACTCAAAAATCCTCACAATCTGGCTTCAAGAGGACATAATTTACTTCAAGAAGACAGCTCCAGCCAATGAAGCTCCTACCAGCAGAATCCTTTACTAATCAGTCATGATCATAACCTTTGTGTTGCCACTTGACAATACCCTCCTTTCCATGTACTCAAGGGTTATTTTTCAACGCCAAGCCTAAAACACATTCCTCTATGGCAATTCTGGAATTGGTGTATACTCGTTGGAATCTACTCTTTCTGTTCTCTCCTAGGCTTTATAACTGCACAGCATGTTTGCCATTTAAGCTTTGACTTCTATCCTTTGATTGTTTAAACTGTGTATGCATGTTGTTTCCTCAAAAACAATTTTAATTCTTGTATTAAAAAACCATGATGTGGGACGCCTGGGTGGCTCGGTGGGTTAAGCCGCTGCCTTCGGCTCAGGTCATGATTCCAGGGTCCTGGGATCGAGTCCCACATCGGATTTTCTGCTCAGCAGGGGGCCTGCTTCCCTTCCTCTCTCTCTACCTGCCTCTCTGCTTACTTGTGATTTCTCTCTGTCAAATAAATAAATAAAATCTTTAAAAAAAAAAAAAACCATGATGTGATTTTTTTTTTTCTAGGTACACAATACATTGTTACAAGCATTACTGGTAATCCGCAGTCGTATATGATATACACAAATACCAGGCTTGTAGACGTTTCCCCCAGCTTTCGTGAGTGTAGACCCTCAACTCCTCACAGCTACCACATTTTCTGGAGAATTTCCCCTGGCCCCATGGGAGCTGTTTTTCATCTCTCCACTGGGAGGTAGGAAGTGATGTAGAGGGAATGACAGAAGAGAGCAAAAGGTCTTATAAGACTGTTTAGGTATCTACAAATGTTCTCAATATGAAAGAACTGGTTTTCCTTTCAAGAGTCAGAGAATGGAAGCACAGGTTGGGCATGAGGCTAATAGAAACCCTAAAACTGGAACTTCAAACTCTCAGATCCTGTCTACCCTCCTTCTTGGATACTAAGGTAGGAGGCTGATCAAGCCCCAGGGAAAGGCTTTGCCTTGTGGGTATCTGTGACTGAGCCAGATTAATGTTTCTCGCACAGAAGACATGCATTTCTATTTGTTTGTCCAAGGCATTTTTCTCCTTTTATTATCTGTTTGCAAAACTTCCATGACTCACCTAAGTGACCTCCACTCCGTGGTTTATGAACTAGAGTACACTTAAGACCTTGGCTCTTCATGAGCTAATAAACATTCTCAAAATTGATTTGTTTTGCTTTTTCTAATATAAAGCAGAACAAAGAGATGTGATAAGGATTTCGAAATTTGGGCCACCTCCTCCATATGTGGCCTGGAAACCTCTCCCGTCAGTCCCATCCAAACTCTTTTTTAGTTTTAGATCTCAATAGAAGAGATTAGCTGCAATCTGCCATAACATTTAAAAGCTCAAGTCAAACTTGCGATCTTTGAAAAAGTACTAACTGCAAATTAAAAAATGGAAGTTAATTACATTTGCAGGGTCAGCTGCTTGGAATATCTCTCTCTCTCTCTCTCTCTTTTTTTTTTTTTTAAGATTTATTTGAGAGAGAGGGCACACGAGTAAAAGGCAAAGGCAGAAGAAGACTCCCTGCCGAGCAGGGAGGCAGATGTGTGGCTCCATCCCAGGACCCAGAGATCATGACCTGAGCCGAAGGCAGATGCTTAACTGACTGAGTCACACAAGCACCACTGGAGTCTCTTTTAGATGTATTTTCCTCTTTATTTCTCTCAGTTGATTGACTATTTACAGTGTAAAGATGGCACACTTGTAGAAATCCCAAAGGGCAGTGTTCATTTTTTAAGTTTATTATTTTTAGTAACCTCTACACCCAACGTGGGGCTCTAACTCACAACCCAGAGATCCAGAGTCACATGCTTTTCTGAGTCAGCCAGATGCTCCAAGAAATGCTTTTTTTTTTTTTTTTAATTCTCTGAACCTCAGTTGTACTCCATATCACTCAGACCTTTAGGCACTCAACCAATATTTATTAAGTACCTAGAAAGTGCTAATACCTCTGCTCCAGAAAGTATCTACTCTCCTAAGTCCTGTAGTCTGCAGGAGGTTCAGAATCAAACCAGTAAGCTACTGGGAATACACATTAAATCCAGGATGTCCAAGAAAATCTAAATTTCAGGAGTGCCTGAGTGGCTCAGTGGGTTAAGCCTCTGCCTTCAACTCATGATCCCAGGGTCCTGGGATCAAGCCCCGCATCAGGCTCCTTACTCAGTGGGGAGCCTCCCTCTCCCTGCCTGCTACTCCCCTTGCTTGTGCTGTCAAATAAAATCTTTTTAAAACAATCTGAATTTCAGATAAAGGGCTGATTTTTTTTAAATATATGTCACAAAAGTTGTGCAGGAAAAACTTATACTGGAAAATCATTTATCTGAAATTCAAATTTCACTGAGACTCTTGTATTTTTTTTTTAAGATTTTATTTATTTATTCGACAGAGAGAGATCACAAGTAGGCAGAGAGGTAGGCAGAGAGAGAGAGAGGAGGAAGCAGGCTCCCTGCTGAGCAGAGGGCCCGATGCGGGGCTCAATCCCAGGACCCTGAGATCATGACCTGTGCCGAAGGCAGCGGCTTAACCCACTGAGCCACCCAGGCGCCCTGAGACTCTTGTATTTTTATTAGATAAATCTAGCAACCCTAAAGCCCAGAGAGAACTCTATCATTACACACTGGGAAAGAAAAGTGCCAGGGGCTCTGGGAGCATAGAAGAGGGGGTTATCCTAGTTTGGGAGTGAAGATGGAAAAATTAAAGGCCTCTCTTTTGCATCTCGCACTATGCATAATGCTATATTGTTTGCTAAGTCCGTGGTTATAAACAGAACACTGGGACTGCAAATCTGGGAATTTCCGTTTAGATTCACATTCACTGAATATAAAATAATGTTAGAGATTATCTAAACCAATTATTTCATGTGTTTTATTTCTCATTGATTGAACTACGCCTCATTGTTCTTATTTCTAGAATCTGAGTCTCGTTATTGTTATTGCCTGAATTGCTTTAATATATATAGTAAACCTCTTCAGTCAGCACTTTTCAACCACCTCCCTGATCCAAAGCAATGATTAAAAGCTTCTGAGGCCTGGAAACATCTATAAAACAATGTGATGGGGGGGGGGTGCTGAGTGGCTCAGTTGGTTAAGTATGGGCCTTTGGCTCAGGTCATGATCTCCAGGTTCCAGGATGGAGGCCTGAGGTCTGCGTCAGGTTCCCCGTTCAGCAGGGAGTCTGCTTCTTCCTCTCCCTCTGCCCCTTCCCTGTGCTTGTGCTCTCTCTCTTAAATGGATAAAATCTTTAAAAAAAATTTTTTTTAAATGTGATTTCTTACCTAAAGTAAGTTTACTCATTATATATTTAATTTTCACCAGTGATGTAACTGCAGAGTTCTAGGCATTTATACTCTGAGATTTAACGAAATCTTATTACATTTGTTCTGACTTCCTAAAGGAGTCAGAATAAGTTCACTATTTATGTGCAGTACAGAGAATATTTCATTTTTTAGGAATAGACAAACATAAGGGCATAATTTACATTTTTCAATATCCATATTCTTCAATCACTAAGAAATAGTTGGATTTCTTTTCTTCAAAAAAATAGAGATACAAAAATAACATCCTTGAAAAAAGATTTGAGTTCATTCAAAAAGCTCAAAAGCTCTTTAGATTCCTGAATCAAACTCTGATTCAAAAGATTATGTTGACAATGTAATTATCTTACCTTTACTAACCATTTAAGCATTTTCTCCCTTTACTAACAATTATTTCTTGAACATTAAACTTCAAAACTTTAGATGAGGTAGACATACCTAAATAATCATCCAATACTTAATTATGAAATTTAGGCAAATATTTCACCCAAGTCCCAGTTGGAGATTTAAGGCATAACTCTGAAGTAAGGGATGTAAAAAGTTTTTTACAAATATCTGTGTATGTATGTAGATAAACAAATTCCTTTTGCCAAAAGAGGCCTTCACTAACAGATGGCAGTAAACTCTTCATGGAGACAGAAGAAACAGTCACTGAGATGTTCCCAGGAAAGTCATCTTTAGTGAGCCTAGATACAAGGGCAGAACATGATTTTCGACTTAACCGGTAAATTTTATATTTGTCAAAATTACACTGTTTTTAGTCTCTTTGTGACTAATATGTAGTGTGATAAAATAACGCTTACTTTTTCTTGTCCTAAGATAGGTGATGGCAGCTGTTAGTCAAAATGATTTGCAAACCACAAGTCCCAGATTTAGTAATTGCTCAGCGAGTCTCATCAGCAAACCTGTTTGATTACTAATTAATGCAAGCTGGCACAGAACGGGACTCTCCCCTCCCACCATTCACTTAACCGTGTTATATTAAGCTCCTTGGCTGGGTCACACCAACCTTATTATAAACATCTCATACTGGAACAATTCCTGAAATAGCATAGTCACACATACACTTCTAAAAACTCACTGGGCTCTTCTGTTTCACTGATCATATGAAGTCTGGTTTTCCTCTCAGAGACGAGGAGAGGACATGAAATCTCTAAATGCAAGAATTCAGGTGATCCTCGGGGAGGGAGACAAACCACAAGAGACTCTTAATCTTAGGAAACAAACTGAGGGTTGCTGGGTAGTGGGCGGAAGGGATGGGTGGTGGGTTATGGACATTGGGGAGGGTATGTGCTATGGTGAGTGCTGTGAATTCTGTAAGACTGAGGATTCACACACCTGTATTCCTGAAGCAAATAATACAATATATGTTAATAAAAAAAAAAAAACCTCAGGTGGTCCCATGTTCTTGGGTGTCTACAAAACCCCATAACTGCTTTCCACTAACACACATGCCTAATGACTAAGGCTGGAAATGACAGTTCAGGAACTTAGGTATCTAAAAGGCCCCTCTGAAAACAATTCTAGGATTGGCTTGTGGTGAAAGCAGCATCTCTGGGGGGACCTAGCTTTATCACCACAAGCATAGAGAGTTTGGGGCAGGGGGTGAGGAGAAGACGGAGGCTGCCCCTGGCATGGCTTTTCCCTGCTTAGAAAAGGACTTTCTTGACCTTAAACGACTAAAAAAGGGCAGCATCGGCCAAAGTTTAGGTGTTTAGTTGGGGGAAAACTCACCACCTTATTTTCACTTTACCAGCACTCTAAGAACCGTCTTCTGAAACCAGACCGCAGAGCCGAGGCCCGCAGGAACCGGCGAGGGGCCGGAGCTGATCCCGGCCGGCTTTATGGGGCAAGCGCAGAGACGAGCTTCAGCTGGAGGAGAGCGAAGCCTGCGATCAGCGGCACCTGCCGTCTTGGTCCACGCTGAGATCCTGGGAGCCGGAGCGGGAGAGCCGGAAAGGAAGGGGGACCCTGCTTGGGCCAGAGCGAGGCCATTTGGGTGTGCTCCCCGCCCTGGTAATAAAATAAACATCACCCAGTACATACTGTCTGTAATCAGGATGGAAAAAAGTCACTTTCTAACTTAAATTCCTTATGTTTCTGTTGGGCCAAGGGCTGGACGGTTTTGTTGTTGTTGTTTTATAAGATTTTATTTATTTATTTGACAGACAGAGATCACAAGTAGGCAGAGAGGCAGGCAGAGAGAGAAGGGAAAGCAGGCTTCCCGCTGAGCAGAGTCGGATGCGGGGCTCGATCCTAGGGCCCTGGGATCATGACCTGAGCCGAAGGCAGAGGCTTTACCCACTGAGCCACCCAGGCACCCTGGACAGATTCACTAAAGACATCCTCGTGACCTCTCTTAAGAGACCGTCTCCAGTTGGGCAGACGCAGTATGACGACTACACAAAGTGCAATAATTAAGCAAAGAAATGCCCGAGCGGTTCGTTCAACCCCGCGGAGGGCAGCACCGGGAGAGGCCAGCGGGAGCTGAGAAGTGTTTTCCAAGTAGGTGGACGCCGCGAAGTGCCCGGCAGCGCTGGGTAAACAGAACCGGGAGGCAGGTGGGAGACTGCAGAAGACTGAAATGCCAAGTCCGCTTAGGGAAGATGCAGGCAGATTCAGACACGCAGGACATTTCTTTGGAAGGCCATTTCCCCTCCAGAGGGGAGGACAGACACCTTAAAAACAAAACAAACAAACAAGCAAACCAGCTTCAGGGTTCTCCACATACAATATGAGACATCCTAACTGGAACATTTTGTTCTCAAGCTGTCCGCTTTGCTTACTGCCCCCCTGGGCTTCTCTAGCCAGACCCTGCCGTCCCTAATCACATGCTTCACAGCCTGGAGCATGGGTGATTTCCTACTTCTCTTCTATTTTCTCTCTTCCTTACCCCACCTGGGGATCTCTGAAAATCTATTTTTGTGATATCTAGATTTTTATATTTGCTCCTGTTCCTGTGGGTCATTGTTTCTGTCCCTAGAGAAGAGGGAGACGTGTAGTAGTTCAGAGTTGGGGCTCTGGATTCAGATACCCTGAGTTCAAACCCCAGCTCTGCCCAATTGGTTTTGGGACCTCTGACAAATTACTGAACTCCGTGTTTTGGTTTATTTGCAAAATCAGCACAATGAATGACCTCCTAGGTTTGCTGCAGGGATGAAATGAGATAGCACATGTATGATGCACCTTCTGAAGCTCCTTTAACGTATTCAGATATTAAATGCACTCTTGGGATGCCTGGGTGGCTCAGTCGGTTGGGCACCTGCCTTCAGCTCAGGTCATGATCCCAGGGTTCTGGGATGGAGCCCCACGTCAGGCTCCTTACTCAGCAGGGAGACTGCTTCTCCCTCTGCCTGTTGCTCCTCCTACTTGTGCTCTCTCTCTCTCTAAAATAAATAAAATCTTAAAAAAAAAAAGTACTCTTAAAGCACAATAGAGTACCCAGAAAGAAATAACCAATTAACTCATTCCTCTCACTGACTTGCTCTGCTTAATTTCCCATAAAGTGAACTATCGTAACATCTATGCTTGTGACCGTCTTATCAATCCACAGATACCGAAACTAGCAACACCCAAAGAGATTTCCCTCCTAGTCATAAAGGAAGCCAGTGGTGGAGCCAAAAATAATATTAAAATTCTGAATCCACTAGACCATATCACCTGTCTGGCAAATTGTACTCTTACTTCCTGCTCCCGGAAGTGTATTACACCTGATGTTTCTCAAAGTAGCGAAAGGAAGAGCCTAAACAATAAATTCCAATGGATGTGCAATGAATTAGATGAATATATTGTTCCATTATTTATTTACTGTTTGCCTCATAGGATTCTAAGAGAATGTGCTCATATTGTGATCTCTGCCGTGGACAGCACAAGCTGGTGATGCCTGTGCCTGTCCCAAGGCAGCCAGAAACATGCAGTCTCCACCAAAACAGCTTCTCCCACCCAAACACGTGCTTTGTGAACAGAGGAACAGAGAGAGTAGAAAGGGATAAAATGCAGATTCAACAACAACAAAAAACAACAAAACAAAACCAAGACTGGTCTACGGGTTTTGAATACTCTAGAGAGAGTTAATGACAGCATGGTGTAGCCTTGCCAAGTCATATCCCCTTAAGGCACGCTGACCAGGCTGGGCCCCTGATGTTGCCAGACCTGAAAGTAACTGCCTGTCTTGTATCCGAGAACCACTGAGGGACACTGCAAGGAAATGCAATCTTATTTTACGTACATGAGAAAAAAAGAAAAGAAAAGAAGAAAAAATTTTCAAATAATGCATATCCCTTGTTTCTTCTTCATCTTCTTTTTTTTTTAATTTATGAGAGAGACAGAGAACACAAGCAGGGGGGAGGGGCAGATGGAGAGGGAGAAGCAGGCTCCCCACTGAACAGGGAGCTGGATGTGGGACTTGATCCCAGTCCCTTAACGAACTGAGTCACCCAGGCACCCCGCATATCCCTTTCTAACTCAGTCTTTATGTGATGTTGGTAGACATTAGCCAGAAGCTCGGTCTCTGAGATTAACTCTGCTTAATCCAAGCGACTCACTTTGTCCAACCAAAAGTAGATTGGAGGGGGTGGAAGAAGGGGGGGGCACTATTAGAAGAAAGGAAAGAAAACTGTTTCATAGAAGACTCCTTCAGTATAGCCAAACATAACATGCACTTTATTTTTCAAAGCCCACTCTATGTAAAATGCACTATGTCTTATAATATACTCTTATATTCTATGTGTCATCCTCTTTAAATTTCTTTTAATTAAACTTCAGTAAACAATACCAACGTCTTCAGGAAGCCAACTTTTGTAAAGATACTATCCTGGAAAGAAAAGGATTGGAAAGTAAGTGATCTATGGGTCCCGCTCTGAAGTGAACATTTTGAAAAAAAAATTTGTCGATTCCTTTTTAGAGGGAAGTGGAAATAAAGCAAGGCTCTGAAGATACTATCAAGATGCATACTAGCTGAATGAAAATCATCTGCTGCCTTTCCACATCTATCCAGACGCAGAGCAGGAGTAACAATTCTCGTTTGGCTCTGTACTTCTGTACCTTCCGCTGGCTCTTGCTGGGGATGGTCATGGCTTCCTAAAGCCATCATGCCAACACCAGGGGCTGCTCCCTTCTTCTACTGTTTCTCTTCACCCTGCCCACACCTTCATGGATGAAAATCTTTTCAGCCTCCCCTTTTAAAAAGTGCCGTCTGTTTGCTAAGGGACTTTGACTGATATACCCGAAGAGATAATTTTGGCTTTCATATAAATTTCCAAAGCCCAAAATGGTTGTTATCCACATTATACAAAAGACACTTCTCTTGTTTTTTTTTTTTCTTTTTTTTAAGATGTTATTTGTTTATTTGAGAAAGAGTGGATGAGCTGGGGATACAGGCAGGGGGAGAAGGAGAAGGACAAGCAGACTCTGCTGTGCGGGGACCCTGATGTGGGGCTCCATCCCAGGACCCTAGGATCATAACCTGAGCTGAAGGCAGAAGCTTTACTGACTGAGCCACTCAGGGGTTCCCATAGTACCTCTCTTAAAATATTTCGGTTTTGTTTTTAAACTCTGTGTAGCCTTTTGATTGGTTGTGTACATATAGATAATTGAAAGAAGGAAATTTGACTAAAAGAAAAAAAACACAACTTCTTCAACCTTATTTTTGAAAATTTTGTTAGCTATTGCCAAATCGGTTTCCATAGAGATTATATCAATTTATCATCTCGCCAACAATCTGTGCGCCTGCTTTGTTCCCTACACTCTCATCACACACAATGTGTTGATCTTTGCCAATCTTATAGGTGAAATATGGCATCATGCCATTTTAATTTGCATTTCTCTACTTATGACAGTTTCATGTCTTAAAAGCCATTTATATTTTTATTATCTGTTTGTTTGTATTCCTTGGCCATTTGTCAATAGGGGCTTGATTTTATAAATTTACAAAAGTTCTTTATATATTAAGAAATTCATTTCTTTTTAACATGCATTAGCAATTTATTTGTACAACTGTCATTTCTATATTTGGTTTTTGCTATTTTTTGCCATGCAGACTTTTTTTTTTAAATACAGTCAAATTTCAACTTTTCTATGTGAATTCTGAGTTTGTGTTAACCTTAGGAAGGCCTTCCTGGCTCCAAAATCACACACACAAAAAAAATTCTCATTTTTTTGATAATAATTTCATGATTGAATACATTTGAATTTATTGTGGTATTTAGGGAAATAGGATTTCACCTTCATTACTTTTCAAAGGGCTACCAAATTTTTCAAGGAATTTAACCTACAGATATATTTGCACATATTTACAAATATAAATATAAGACTGTATTTATTATAATATTTTGTTTGGAATGGTAAAATATGAAAACAGTCTTTTCATCCTTCAAAAAGATACTGGTTATATAAATCACAGTTCATTCACACATTAGAATAAAATACAGATGTTTAAAAGGAAGATATTTTATAAGCGCTAATATGGAATCCCAAAATTATATAGTCGTTATAAATCGATTCTTTTTTTTTCCTTTTTTTCCTTAAATTTATTTATTTATTTGACAGAGAGATCACAAGTTGGCAGAGAGGCAGGCAGAGGGGGTTGGGGAAGCAGGCTCCCTGCTGAGCAGAGAGCCCGATGCGGGGCTCGATCCGAGGACCCTGAGCAGAAGGCGAGGCTTAACCCACTGAGCCACCCAGGTGCCCCTATAAATTGATTCTAAGATAAAGGACAGTACTTACATCATTTTTTATTTTGATTAAATCATTTTGATTAAACACAAAACAAAACAAATAGACACATAAATACAGAAGAAACTAGAGACAATGATAACCTTGGAAAGGAAAATTGGCAGTTTAAGGAAGGGGTAGAAGAGAGATTTAATTACTTATACCATATCTATGTAAAATATTATCATTTTAAATAAATACTAAAAAAAGTATAAAACAACAGACTTTTAAAATTCAGGTCATTATTTTTGGGTAGTTGATCTGTTACCTTTTCATGTAGATTTGTAAGATATTGTCATTTACAGTGTTGAAATCTGCTGATTTTATTTATTTATTTTTAAAGATTTTATTTATTTATTTGACAGGCAGAGATCACAAGCAGACAGAGAGGCAGGCAGATAGAGAGAGAGGTGGAAGCAGGCTCCCTGCTGGGGAGATAGCCCCACACGGGGCTCGATTCCAGGGCCCTGGGATCATGACCTGAGCCGAAGGCAGAGGCTTTAACCCACTGAGCCATCCAGGTGCCCCAGAAACCTGCTGATTTTAAAATCAGCAAAATTCTTTTTTAACATGTGTATGAAAATGTGGATCAGTAGCACCCTCTGCTGGTAATGAGTTGAAATTCAAGACCCAGATCATTAATAAACCTACCTAAGATTTCTCTTGTGCTCTACTTTGTGATTAGTTTCGAGTGCTCAGATATTATGTCATAAGAATGATAGCATTTTATATCACAATTTTTAAAAATCACTGTCAGAATTTGCTGAAGTTAAAAATAATCACACATTTTTGTAGTGGTCCATAATTCTATCGTTTTAAGTGTTGTGTGAGTCCAGAACTCCACTTTTCATATGGGAATATTGAGAATAAAATAAAAACTACTTTTAATAATAGTTATCACTAATTTGTACAAAAGTGAGCATGACTTTATGTTTGTCTTGTCAGTCTGTATATTTTCCTCATGTTCTCAGCATTATAATTAATTCATTTGACAAATATTGATGACTTTGTTTTCCAAGCATGTCTTAGTTCTGAGGATACACAATGAACAAAAAAGACAAACATCTTGCTTCATGGAACTTACTTCCTACCAATGGAGACATCAAGTTAACATAACTGACACAAATATACAGTATGTTACACTCTGATAAATATTGAACACAAAAAATAATAATAATAAAGGGAATATGGTGAATGAGTTTGGAGAAAGGCTTGCAATTGTAGATGGTGAGCCACAGAAGAGCTCACCAGAAGGTTGACTTGAATAAAGACCTTTAGAAAGTGAAGGAGCTAGTCAGAGGAAATGCATCAAGGCAGAAGAGCAAGTAAAAAGGTCCTGAGGCATAAACTGCCTGGTATGTTTGAGAAACAGAAAGGAGGTCACTGTGACTAAAGTGAAAAGAATAGAAAAGAATAGTAGGAAATGAGATTATTGCATCAGTGGAAGAGAAAAATTATGTAGGGCCTTAGGATTATAGAAGGACATTAACTTCTACTGAGTGAGATGGGAAGCCAGTGGAAAGATTTTAAGGAGAGAGATAAGTGCTCTGCATAAATGTGTAAATTGCAAAGGGTCGAGGGTAGAAAGGGTGCGATTAGATGTTTATAACAATAATCCAGGCTAAGAAATGACAATAAGAAATCATAGGTAGACTTGAGTTTCTAAAATGGTGGAGGAATAGGAGACCATAGTTTTGTCTGGTCTCAGAAATTCAGCTAGATAGCTACCAAATCATTCCAAACACCTATGAACTCTATCAGAGAGCTAAGAAAAGAATTTCTGCAATTCCACAATTAGAAAATCAACCACTTTCTGCAAGGTAGGTGTGAAGTGAATCCAAGGCAAAATATTGGAAGATAAACTGTGAGGAGCGGGAGTGTCTGGAAGCCAGCTATTGGAAAGTGATAAAGCAGCAGAGTGCAAAATCAGATCTTTCAGAAATCTGCTGTAATGAGAGGTGTTCTGTCTGAAAAGCACTCAGGTGGCAAAGTGGGGCAGAATCCCAGATGGGACAGTGTGGTCTTAGGATCTCCAAGGTCACAGGAAGACTGGGGGGTGCCTAGCATGATGGAGATTTCAAGCATTGGAGTGGGGAAGCTGGCTGCAATCATTGAGCCTAGAAATGGGCTCTGAGTTTAGGGTTGCCAGGTACCCCACATTGCAGCATGGTCAGGCAACTGCTCTTCAGGCAGGTGTCCAACAAGTGGAAGAACTAATGAGACAACCCCTCCTCTGCCAGGAGGAGTGGTGCAGGTATGCACCTCGGGAGTGTGCAGGGTTTGATAACTCAAAGTGGGTCCCATGCCTGAGATAGAAACACTGGGTCACTAGGCTGGGGGAGCATGCAGTGCTGATGGAGACCAGGAAGACATGGGGTCATGAACTGCTTTTCCTTCATTGACTGCTTTTCCCCTATGGAGCACTGAGGAGTGGTGGGTGTGAACTTTTGACTCTAGGGCCAGAGATTGGGAGGCTGCCATTTTCATTCTTATCCTCTAAAGTGGCACAGAAAACATTCAGGGACCAAAAGCCACACAGAGGAATCCTGAGCCACTTACACTGAGCCAGGCCCCCTGGCAAGGGCAGTGCAGTTCCACCTGGGGCAAAGATACCTGAGAATCAACACAACAGGCCCCTCTCCCAGAAGATCAACAAGAACTTACAATTAAAACCAAGTTTACCGACCATACAGAACTGCAATACTCCAGGGCTAAGGGAAAATAGTACATAGAATTCATGGTTTTGTTCTCATAATTCTTTAGTCTTTCAATTTTAATTTTTTTCTCTTTCCTTTTCAACCAATTTCTTATTTTGTCAATTCTTTTTTTAAGAATCTTTTTAAATTTTCATTTTTACAGTTACATTCTATTCTTTCATTGTACATAATTTTGTTTTTGTACATATAAAAGTTTTTCTTTCTTTATAATTTTGGGATGCAATTTCTTCTAACAGACAAAAGTACACCCAGAATCTAGTGTATTGCTCTGTTTTCATCACTGATCTGATTATATTCTCTATTCTTTAAAGTCTTTCTTAATTTTTATCTTTATAATTACATTCTATCTTTTCATTGCGTTTAATTTTATTTTTGCATACATAAATTATTCTTTCTTTACAATTTTGGGATCCAGTTTTCTAAAAAACACCAAAATACACACAGGATCCAGTGTATTGCTCTGTCCTATTCAACTGATTATATTCTCTCTCTCTCTCTCTCTTTAAATTTTTACTTATTTACTTATTTGGTTTGGGGTCTCTTCTAATTTGTTTAGTAGGGATTGTTGTTGCCATTTCAGTATTTTGTTCTCTCGTTCATCCATTCTTCTCTGGACAGAATGACAAATGGAAAAACTCACCTCAAAAAAGAGAGCAAGTGGCAGTCTGGACTGCCAGGGACCTAATCAGTATGGACATAAGTAAGAACTAGAGTTCAGAATACCAATAATAAAAATACTAGCTAGACTTGAGAAAAGCATAAGACGACACTAAAGAAGCCCTTTCTGGAGAAATAAAAGAACTAAAATCCAATCAAGATGATATTGAAAAGGCTAATAATGAGGTACAATAAAAAAAAAAAAAACGGAGGCTCTAACATCTAGGATAAATGAGGTAGAAGAGAGAAGTAGTGATATAGAAGACAAAATGATGGAGAATAAAGAGGCTGAGGAAAAGAGAGCTAAAGACTAGTGGATCATGAAGAGAGGATTCAAGAGATAAGTGATACTATAAAGAGAAACAATATCAGAATAATTGGGATCCCAGAAGAAGACAAAAAAGTGTGCAGAAGGTATATTGAAGCAAATTATAGCAAAGAACTTCCCTAAGCTGAGGAAGGAAACAGGCATTTAAGTCCAGGAGGCACAGAGAAAACCCCTCAAAAAAAAAAACAAAAAAAACAAAACAAAAAAAAGGGCCAGCACCTTGACATATAACAGTGATGCTTGCCAATCTCAGAGACAAAGTGAAGACCCTGAAAGCACTTCGGGACAAGAGGTCCCTAACCTAAAAAGATAGAAATATTAGACTGGCAGCAGACCTATCCACAGAGACCTGGCAGGCCAGGAAGGATTGGCATGATATATTCAGGGTACCAAATGTGAAAAATATGCAGTCAATAATATTTTATTCAGCAAGGTTGTCATTCAAAATAGAAAAGATAAAAAGCTACCAGGACCAACCCCCCCCCAAAACAACAACAAAAAAAAAACAAAAAAACAACCCCCCCCCAAAACCTAGAAGAATCTGAACACTAAACCAGCCTTGCAAAAAATATTAAAGGGGATCCTTTAAGTGAAGAAAGAGAACAAAAGTAACATAGACCAGAAAGGAACTGAGATGATATACAGAAACAGTGACTTTATAGGTAATATGACATCACTAAATTCATATCTTTTGACAGTTACTCTGAATATAAATGGACTAAATCCCCAATCAAAAGACACAGGATATCAAATTGGATAAAAAAGCAAGACCAAAACCCATAAGATACCTAGAAATAAAATCTAACCAAAGAGGCAAAGATTCTGTACTCAGAAAACTATAGAACGCCCATGAAAGAAATTGAGGAAGACAGAAAGAAATGGAAAAAGTTCCATGCTCATGAATTGGAAGAACAAATATTATTAAAATGTCTATGCTACCTAAAGCAATCTACACATTCAATGCAATCCCTATCAAAATACCATCAACTTTTTTCACATTGCTGGAAAAAATAATCTTAAAATTTGTCTGGAACCAGAAAAGATCCCTCATAGCCAAAAGAATGTTGAAAAAGAAAACTAAAGTGGTGCATCACAATTCTGGACTTCAAGCTCTATTACACAGCTGTAATCATCAAGACAGTATGGTACTGGCACAAAAACAGACACGCAGATCAATGGAACAGAATAGAGAACCCAGAAACGTACCCTCAACTCTATGCCCAGCTAATCTTAAATGAAGCGGGAAAGAATATCCAATGGAGGGACGCCTGGGTGACTCAGTTGGTTGGGCGGCTGCCTTCGGCTCGGGTCATGATCCCAGCGTCCTGGGATCGAGTCCCACATCGGGCTCCTTGCTTGGCGGGGAGCCTGCTTCTCCCTCTGCCTCTGCCTGCCACTCTGTCTGCCTGTGCTTTCTCTCGCTTCTCTCTCTATGACAAATAAATAAATAAAATCTTTTAAAAAAAAAAAGAATATCCAATGGAAAAAAGACAGTCTCTTCATCAAATGGTGTTGGAAAAAGTGGATAGCCACACGAAGAAGAATAAAACTGGACCAATTTCTTATAGCATACACAAAAATAGACTCAAAATGGATGAAAGACCTAAATGTGAGACAGGAATCCGTGAAAATCCTAGAGAACAGAGGTGGCAACCTCTTTTGGACTCAGCTGCAGGAACTTCTTGCTAAACATGTCTCCAAAGGCAAAGGAAACAAAGGCAAAAATAAACTTTGGGACTTCATCAAGATAAAAATGTTTTGCACAGCAAAGAAAAAAGTTGTCAAAACCAAAAGACAACTGACAGAATGAGAGAAGATATTTGCAAATGTATTATCAGATAAAGAAGGACTAGTATCCAAAATCTATAAAAAACTTATCAAACGCAACATCCAAAGAACAAATAATTCAATCAAGAAATGAGCAGAAGACATGAACAGACATTTCTCCACCAAAGAAGACATACAAAAGGCCAACAGACATATGAAAAAGTGTTCCACATCACTCAGCATCAGGGAAATACAAATCAAAACCACAATGAGATACCAGCAAACACTGGTCAGAATGGTTAAAATTTATAAGTGAGGAAATGAGAGATGTTGACAAGAAAGGAGAATGCTCTTACACTGTCTGTTTGTGGGAATGCAAGCTAGTGCAGTCATACTGGAAAACAGTATGGAGGTTCCTCAAAAAGTTGAAAATAGATCTACCCTATGACCCAGCAATTGCACTGCTAGGAATTTACCCCAAAGATACAAATGTAGTGATTCAAAAGGGAACCTGCACCCCAATGTTTATAGCAGCAATGTCCACAATAGCCAAACCATGGAAAGAGCCCATCGACAGATGAATGGATAAGAAGATATGGAATATATATACAATATTACTCAGCCATCAAAAAATGAAATCTTGCCATTTGCAACAACATAAATGGAACTAGAGAGTATTTTGCTAAGTGAAATAAGTTAATCAGAGAAAGACAATTATCATATTATCTCACTGATAAGTGGAATTTAATAAACAAAACAGAGGATCATATGGGAAG
This sequence comes from Mustela putorius furo, assembly GCF_011764305.1. Classification (NCBI taxonomy): domain Eukaryota; kingdom Metazoa; phylum Chordata; class Mammalia; order Carnivora; family Mustelidae; genus Mustela; species Mustela putorius. The sequence goes on along the minus strand of NW_025422368.1, from coordinate 21,611,675 downwards.
GGAGGGGAAAAATAGAACATGATGGAATCAGAGAGGAACAAACCATAAGAGACTCTTAATCATAGGAAACAACCTGAGGGTTGCTGGAGAGGACGGGGTTAGAGGAATGGGGTAACTGGGTAATGGGCATTAAGGAGGGCATGTGATATAATGAGCACTGGGTATTATACAAGACTGAAGAATCACTGAACTCCACCTCTGATAATACACTCTATGTTGATTAATTGAATTTAAATAAAAAACTAAACACAAATAAAAAAATTGTTGAATAATCTGTGAAAGAAATCATAGATAGATAGATGATAGATAGATAGATAGATAGATGATAGAGTTATGTGCTGCTAAAAAAGGCACGATATACTGGTTGACCCAGACCTACTGTGGGGTACAAGAGTATCAGAAGAGTGAAGAATGACTTCAGAATTTTGAACTGAGCAACAGGAGGACTGTAGCTATCATTAACTGAGATGGTTTAGAGGGAGGAAGGAATCTCAGAAGCTCAATTTCAGAATGTGGAGCTTGAGTTGTTACTAAATATTCAACTGGGGGTTGTTAAATAGGTGGTGGGTGTATGGTCTAGATTATGGGGAGATCATTTATGGATTACGGCTCACAGGTATAAATATGGGCATCCTCAGTATCAAGGCGGCATGGAAATCTTCAGGTTCCATTGAGATAGCCAGCCAGTGAAGGTAAACAAAAGGGAGAAGTCTGATGCCTGAGCCTCAACATGTGTCAACTTTTAACAGCCAATGTGAGGAGAGGAGGTAGAGCCAACAAAAGAGACTGAAAAGGAGCACGGGAAAGGATTTCAAGGAAGAGAAATGGCTAGGAAATGACCTTTGATTAACCATAAGGGAGGAAGATATTGGTGACTTGACAAGAGAAATTTCATTATGATGTGTTCCAAAGTAAATGGTAGGAGAAAAATTAGAGTGTCTGAATATGGACACTGCTTTTTTTTCTTTTTTCTTTTAAAGACTTATTTATTAGAGAGAGAGAGAGAGAGCAAGAGAGCAGAAGCAGGGGGAGGGGCAAGGGGAGGAGAAGCAGACTCCCCACTGAGCAGGGAGCTGATGTGGGACGGGGAACATGACCTGAGATGAAGGCAGAGGCTTAACTGACTGAGCCACCCAGGCATACCTGGACACTGCCTTTTAAGCATTTGTTGTGACTTCTATACAACACCGTGCCTATAGTTAACGGGATGGTGCTGCGTACTTAAAAATACAGGAGGCTACCCTTGCCTGTGCCTGCCCCAGCCAGTGGTTCTCCATTCACCTGCACCCAATGAGATGCACCACGCACAGAGGTGAGAGAATTGGCGACCAGCCTTGGACTGGGGCTGCTGTGCCTAGCGCTGCTCCCTCCCATGCAGATCTATTCAAACCAACACCTGCTGTAACACTTTCAAGGAACTCCTCCCAGAATACCTCCACTTTCATAAATCCAGCTAATGCCACCACCGTGGCAACAGGGGGTGCTCTGCTGGCAACAGCCAGTCTCTCCATGATCTCCTTCTTCCTTCTACATCTCTCTGTGAAGAGACTCGGACCAAGAAACGTCTATACTTCTCCATCTTCTAAAGACAATCAGTGTTGTCTAGACAACCTGTGACAAGGGAAAAACAGGTCTTCAACGAATCTGCTAATTCCATACCTTATTGTGTTGACACAGAAAATACGGAGGATCCCAAATCTGATTAGTTTGAAGAATATGTGAAGTGTCTAGCTAGGTCATGTCTTTTAAATCTACTGGAGTTTCATGTATAAGATGAAGAGACAACATCCAAGAATTGTTAAGAGATGATTTCTTTAAATGTCACTTAAGAAGTATGGACATATAAAATTCTACCTTGAAAATGAGAATAGATTTTATCTTAGCTAGATATAAAGGATGGGATGTGAACAGTTCCTGTTTTCATTTGGTTCATTAAATCTTTAAGGCCAGGAAACAGGTAATACAAAAAGCTTCCATGATTCTATTTATATGTAAACTAGAAGAAATTTCCAGGTGTGCTGTAAATCCTCAATGCATTGCTTTAGCTGTCCTAATTTAATGCATATGTACTCCAGATAAAGTTCTACATTGTTTAAAAAAATAATAAAATAAAATAAAAGTTTTACATTGTTAAGCTGTCACTATTTCTTGGGAACTGAACTCTTTTCTCTAAGAATTGCATTTTTTAAAAAAATTTATTTATTTGACAGACAGAGATCACAAGTAGACAGAGAGGCAGACAGAGAGAGGAGGAAACAGGCTCCCTGTGAAGCGGAGAGCCCGATGTGGGGCTCGATCCCAGGACCCTGGGATCATGACCTGAGCCGAAGGCAGAGGCTTTAATCCACTGAGCCACCATTTGATTTTTCCTATAGTATGAGAATGCATTTGATTTTTCCTATAGTAACTGACATGTGCCAGGGCAATGATGGATTGGAATCTACCCTCGACTGAAGTATAATGAATATATTTTGCTTGTATACTGATGACTTACTGCTATTCAACAAGAGGGCCAGATTTATTTAGCTAAACTGATTCCAAAGATTCGAAGTACACTGACCTCCAGGAATTTCAAAATGCTTTTTATTTCTGCAGATGTTGAATACTTTTTATAATTAAAAAAATGATCTTTTACAAAAGTAAAATTGACAAATCTTGAAATTATAAAGGCAAAACATGTGCAGGAACAAAATCTTAAATCAAGTATTTTGGAAGTGAAGACTGGAAGCTTGCTTACATTAAATTCCAAAAACTTTTATGCTCTTTCTGTAAATATATGCTTTTTAAAACTCTGAATCAGGATAGCCACGTTTGGAACACTTCCTGTTAGTTAATATTTTTATAGAACCTGGTCCTAAGTCTAAAGTTTGTTGGATTCTGGAAAGTAAATCTTTTCACAACTGCCTCATGCATGGAAAGCTTTTTAAAAAAACACTAAAAGGACTTTTGTTTGCATAGTCATGCCCTGATGCTTAGAAGTTCTAATCTCTTAATACAGCCACAGTAGTCTTGATAACCGAAATCCTTTTTTCCCATGTTTAGGAACCAACACCAGAACAACCATATCCAACAGATGTCAAGTTACTGTGTGTGTGAATGAACATTCTATTTTGCTTCATACCTAAAGGCTGTATATCTATTTTGGATTATATATTGTGTTTGTGTAATTATGCTTTGATTCATAGTAACTTCTCACATTATAGAATTGTTCTGCATTGAACATAAACTATAAATAAAAAATTTCTGAAAGAGCAAAAAAAGAAAAAATACTGGAGGGTAGTCTTCATGTAAAGTATTCTGCTGACCACCCTCCCCAAAAAAGGAGGGACACCTGGGTGGCTCTGTCGGTTAAGCCTTCAACTCTTGACCTCAGGGTTGTGAGTTTGAGCCCCACACTGGGTGTTAAAAATAAAATCTTTGAGGGCACCCGAATTGTGCATTTGGTTAAGCATCTGCCTTTGGCTCAGGTCATGATCCCAGGGTCCTGGGATGGAGACCTGCATCAGGCTCCTTGCTCAGATGGTCTGCCCACACACCCCCTGCCCCCCACTCCTCCTCTCTCTCTCTTTCTCAAATAAAAACTTTAAAAAAAAATAAAGAAAAGGGATATAAGGAAATATATATGTTTATTATCTTGATTATGGTGATGGTATCACAGGTACATTCATATGTCCGAACTCATCAAATTTTAAGTATTAGATATGTGAAGTGTTTGTATATTCACTATACATCAACAAGATGGCAAAAAAAGAAAAAGAAAAGAAAAAGAACGGAGTTTGCTATAAAAGGAAGAAAAGAAATGGACACCACCAGCAGGAGAAACAGAGTCAAGGGAGCTTTGGGCTTTGCTATTTTTTATAGGGGAGAGAAATAACGGCACATCTGCACATTTATGGGAATGATCCAGTCCAGAGGGGAAAGATGAGGCTGCAGAAGACAGAGCTGGGAATGGCATACCCGTCCCTTAGTCTGTGTCAGGGGGTAAGACCTAGGTCATGGGGGCTCGGGCTTAGCTAGCTGCAGAGGCAGCCCATCCACAGGCCAAGGGAAGGAATTACATACGGGCACAGACACAGATAGGCAGGTACAGGGGAGAGATGGTGAATGTTCTCTTCTGATTGCTCAGTGATCTCAGCAAAGCCAAAAAGGAGGGAGGGTCTCCTCCTTGAGGAGAGAGGCGAAAGTATAAAATAGCCTAGAGAGAGTGCGAGAGACTGCATTCGGGAAGCCAACGAGGGTCGTGACTTATCTAACAAGTACTACTGAGATATGAAAAAGAGTGAGCAGAGTTGAGAGGGCTGTAAATCAGTGACGCAACAACGAACTAGGTAGGGAGACTGAACTAGGGAGGGCGAAAACACAGGGACCTAAGGATGGGCATGAGGCACAAGGCAGCTGGAGGAGGATCAGCAGGTAGAAGATCCCAGTGGGGGCAGAGAATGGCCAAGGAGGGGGCCGGAAAGGATGAGCTTGAAAGTTAGAAGATGACACTCAAGTACAGAATCCAGAGCCTGAGATATGACAGGGCTGTGACGACTGGTAATGACAAGGCCAAGGGTTTGGAGTGTTCTAGTAACTATGTAAGCCCAGAGTCTATTTTCTTTTTCCAAAGGGAGGGCTCAGATGGCATTTAGTGACTTAGGTGCTCTGTGTATCTGCCTTGTGTATCCTTCCAAAAAAAAAGCCCTTGAGTGGTTCAGGTTTCCAGATTATACACTAGAAAGCCACAGAACACACAGAAGACCTTTTTAAATGGAAGAAGCTATTTCATTCCTCCCAAATGTGCAATCATAAATACTTGAACTAGAGCCCTATTTTGTTTGCAGGGCAAACATGTTTTTATTTCTCCTGCCTGGCAGGTAAAAATTAGTGTTAGCTTTGTGTTACATAAATATTGCACTCACTTTCTTGTCTTTATGTTATACAAAATGGAATCACTTATTCACCATGACTTTCCCCCCATAAAACGACTCATGAAGTAACTAGCACAGAGAGTTGAATAATAAATTAAACACTCAATGTGAAAACCTGGGCATGTTCTGCTTACCTAAATGAACAGATTTGGCTTTGACATATTACAGGAAAAATGCCATGTCTCAAACAAGAGCTTCTGCTCTTGAAAATCAGTGAGCAGGTATGAAACTGTTACAAAGGTAGAATGATCCTGACCGCTATAATATATGCCAGCTCTGAACAGGTCATAAGAGGAAGACAACATTACTGACACCTTTATTAAACCTTTTTCCTTTCTTTGTCCATTCAGAGTCTACCATATCTTGCTGGGACAAAACTGGGCTAAATTTCCTGACACTCAACCAGGTGCTATTTTTTTTCTTTTTAAAATCAGCAATGACCACAGAGTGCTGAGATTTATTCTTTTCACCGATTGGGTCAGAAGGGGCTCACAGGGGCGCCTGGGTGGCTAGTGGTTAAGCGTCTGCCTTCAGCTCAGGTCGTGATCCAACCCCACAGTGGGCTCCCTGCTTGGCGGGAAGCTTGCTTCAACCTCTCCTCCCCATTTGTGTTCCTTCTCTTGTTGCAGCTATCTCTGTCAAATAAATAAATAAATAAATAAATAAATAAATAAATAAAATCTTTAAAAGAAAGAAAGAAAGAAAGAAAGGTGCTCACAGGGCACACACAGATTCCTTGGTGTCTCTGCCAGGACAAGATGAGCTCGAAGTATGTCTGAGGTTCTGCGGACACCTGCAGGTGCCTGCTCACCTACGTTATGCTAAATGCCAAACACAGGTGCGGAGAGGGCACTGTGGAAAAGGAAGAAAAAGAAAGCAAAATACCCTGTGACTTCATCACTGTTTGTGAAAAATCAGTAGTATGTTTTGTTTTATCTTGAAGGGAGCCTCTTTGGGTCAATCTTTGGATAAATTCTTTGCTTCTAAGTGAATCAACTGGGATAGAAACGTTCATTTATTTGAACGAACAGGACAGGATCACAAAGAAACACTGGTGACCCTCTCTATCGTATCTATGGCTTGGGCTTTCTTCCTTTCTTGAAAAACAACCCTCCTGCCCAAAGAGGCCGATTTCCTCAGAGTCTGCTTAGTTGCTTTTAGTGGGAGTGGGGTGGGTAATTTCATTCCTGTAGATTATGCTTAATAAAATCAAATTAAGCCTTTCGTGAGCATTTTCAGCTTCTCGTTTTGCTCATGTTCTCACCATCCTGCCCATCAAGGCCTTCTGACTGCACTTGGCTCGTTCTTCCTCTCTAAGTAAACCCCAAGACCGGCAATGCAGCACAGCCCTACAGAGCAGGGACTCCATACCTGGATTGCCGGGGGCCTTCTCGAAACTGCCTCTTGGACAATTGACTCAACCTCTCTATGACAGTTTCCTTATCTGAGAATTGAGCATACAACAGTACCAGTAAATTGGAAAATACACAGAAGACTGCCTCGCTCCTAGGAGGCATTCTGAAACTTAGTTATCTTATTGACAAAAATATATCAGACACAATAGTAGTTTTCCTTAGTTTCTCAAGGTCTTAAACATTTTTATCAGTTACCTATGGCTGGGAAGCAAATCACTCAGGGTTTAGAGGCCCAGATCGATAAGCATTGATTATCTCATAGTCTCTGTGAGTCAGGAATCTGGGACCTTTACACTAGGTAGTTCTACTTCCAAGACCACTCACCTGATTACTGACAGGCCTCCGTCCCTCTCCACATGGGCCTCTGAATGGGGTTGACTCAGCGTGGCAGTCGCCGTTCCCCAGGGTGAGCAATCCAAGAGAAAGAAAATCCCACACACATATCCTGAGAGGAAGAGAGAGAGGCCAAAAATAGCATTAGTCTTTTAAACCTAATTTTGGAAGTGATGGTCCATCTCTTCCATCTCTATTCATTATCACCAAGTCACTAAATTGAGCCCGCACTTAGGATAAGAGATTACATACAGGCAAGAACCCCTAGGGATGGCTTACCATACCGCCGATTGTGAACGGATTTAGAAAGTGTCCCTAAAATCCACATAAGGCATTCAATAAGCTAATTTGCCAAGACCTGGTTGATGGAGGAGAGAGGATAGCAGAGAACCTGGCCTTTTGCAGACAGGGCTGATGACCACTGTGGGGTACCCACAAAACAGCAGGTCAACTGATCACCCCTGGAGATACAACGTAAACAAATTGGTGTGTATATAATATTAAGCCAACTACACTGAAGTTTTACTCTGTTCTGTTTTGTTTTGATTTTGGGGGGAGGGAGTGGGGCAAAGGGAGCAGAAGAGAGAGAATCCCAAGTAGCCTCCGCACGCAGCATGGAGCCCAACACAGGGCTCAATCTCATACGGTGAGATCAGGACCTGAGCTGAAATCAAAAGTCGGACGCTTAATTGACTGAGCCACCCAGGTGCCCCTGCACTGGAAGTTTTTTTAAAATAAATTTTAAACTTTATAATATCCTCCTGTAAAATTTTCTGCAAGTCCTACCAAAGTCCTACATCTACAAAAAACCCTAATTTTAAAAAATATGGCACTAAATAAAAGCATAAGGGAAAAATATCAAAAACAAATGGTAGAGCTTACATATTTTTCTAACTTACGTGAGTCTCAAAATGGAAAATCCAGACAAGTGGAATGTCTGTGTTGAATCTCACTCACAAGCAGCTCAAAGCTTAAAGTATTTTGTTGACTTTATAAAGCTCCCTCTGGCAGTTTGAAAAGCTGGGGTGGCATTTCTGCTTCAGAGAGTTCTGAGGAGTCGATCTTCCATCAGCTCTTGAATACAGCTGAGGAAAAGGGAGGCATCCAAAACTGATAAAATGGGAGTAGCATGAAAATTTTCTATAAATTTAAAAACAAAGTTTTAAGTAAACGAAAGCATATTATACATGCTCTAATCGCAAATATATGGAGAGAAAAGGCGGAGTAATAAAATTTTGCTTTTTTTCAATTTCTATTATTTCCAAAACAAAACTAAAATTGGTAGTATTATCATTGCTGTTTTACCAATGATGATGCTGAAGCACAGAGAGGTTAAGCAACTTGCCCAGGGTCACACAGCACATAAATAGTATATCTGGGATTTGAAACCGGGCAGTCTAGCTCCAGTGTCAGACCTTTTAGCCTCCCTCCTCTGCTGCCAAGGAAGAGAGTAACAGAAGGAAATGAAATCAGGGAATTCTACATGGAAGAGGTGGCCTTTAAGCTAAGTACTTCCACAAGAACAGAATCCTAAGAGAGTCATTTCTTTTTTCCAAAATGGTGGGGAAATGTCTGCATCAAGAGAAGGCCCACATTAGTGCTTTCTACTGATGCCACTACTGAGAGGGTTTATGGGAAATTTGGGAAGTCGGTGAAGAGCAAGATAACAGATTACAGCTGTTTACCATTATTGTTCTGGACATTATCTTCTTCTGGAAGGCAATCCCAAGGTCTTAATCAATACAAATTCCTATTTGCATTCTCAGTTTCAGGAGATAAGAACTATTTTCATATTATATACACATCTGTGTCAGAAAGTAAGTAGCTAGATTTTTCTGATACCAAACATCCTTTTTGTAATCAAATGCCACACTGTCAAAGAGAACTTTCTGTGATGATGAAATGTTCTGCATTTTGCTCTCTTCAAGACAGTTGCCACCAGCCACATGTGGTCATGAGACCCTTGAACTGTGGATCGTGGGACTGAAGACCTGATTTATTTTATTTTAATTAACTTAAATTTAAATTTCAACAGCCACATATGGGCTGCATAGATAGTAATATGAATTCAAATTCTTCCCAAACCTCTCTGGGGTGGCCTCAGGAAATGGGTGGTGTTATAGACGGGTCTGTTGAGTTCTGAAGAACTACAGCTTTGTGGGCTAATCTAACAGACAGGATTTGTTTTGAGACTGGAAATGGCTTTCCATAGCCATTTCCTTAAGTTCAGGAAATATAAAGTTGGAAGATAACTGAATTCCAACTTCCGAGCTTTCTAGAGTGAATTTTATTTATTTATTTGTTTTATTAACACATAATGTATTATTTGCCCCAGGGGTACAGGTCTGTGATTCATCAGTCTTACACAATTCACAGCACTCACCATAGCACATACCTCCCCAATGTCCATAACCCCACCACCCCATCCCTACCCCCCACTCCCCAGTAGCCCTCAGTTTGTTTCGTGAGATTACGAGTCTCTTATGTTTGTCTCCCTCCCCATCCCATCTTGTTTCATTTCTACAGCGAATTTTAACTGTCCATTGACACTGAAAGTCTAACGTGGAAAAGCTCTATTGAGGGGCGCCTGGGTGGCTCAGTTGATTAAGTATCTGACTCTTGATTTTGTCTCAGGTCATAATCTCAGGGTCCTAAGATCAAGTCCCAGGTCAGGCCCAATACTCACTGAGGAGTCTGCTTGAGATTCTCAGCCTTCCTCTCCCTCTGCCCCTCCCACTATTCTCTCTCTCTCAAATAAATAAAATTATACACACACACACACACACACGTATGATTATATAATTATAAATATCATATATAGTTTTTTTTTAAAGCTCTGTTTACGAGCACACGGGTGGCTCAGTTGGTTAAGTAGCTGCTTTCACCTTGGGTCATGATCCCAGGCTCCTGGGATGGAGCCCCATTTGGGGCTTCCTGCTCAGCGAGGAGCCTGCTTCTTCCTCTCCCTTTGCCCCTCTGTGCTCCCCACATGTGCTCTCTCTCTCTCAAATAAATGAATCAACCTTAAAAAAAAGAAAAAATCTCTATTTAAAGCGCGTGTGTGTGTGCGTGTGCATGCACACACACGCACACACACACACGTAGTTTAATAAACAATTTTTTGAAATGCGATAGCCATGTAAAATAGAGGACAAGTTGTACCTTAATTTTGAACTTTGGAGTTTGGAGGTGTTCACTCTTGTGAAAAATGCATCATTTAAAGGTAACACGCTTGGTTCTGAGTGATCAGTCCACAGCTCAGGATCCATCTGTGCTTGAAGCTGTCCTACTCGTGCAGGAACCACACGCAGGTGTGAGCATCTAGCTCCACTGTGCCTTTCTGAAGAGTCGTGTCTGTGCATTTACATATGGAAACACTGATTTTATTATAAATTACTTTCCCTTTGGCTTTTCCTTTATCATGTGTGTTTGTTTAAATTACGTGTGTAGGGGGCGCCTGGGTGGCTCAGTGGGTTAAAGCCTCTGCTTTCGGCTCGGGTCGTGATCCCAGGGTCCTGGGATCAGGCCCCGCATCGGGCTCTCTGCTCGGCAGGGAGCCTGCTTCCTCCTCCCTCTCTGCCTACTTGTGATCTCTGTCTGTCAAATAAATAAATAAAATAATTTTAAAAAACTGCTTTAAAAAAAAAATTACGTGTGTAGGTAGATCACCTCCTGCAAGGGTTTCATTTTAGGACAGTAAAGGGAGCATCATAAAATATTTGCAATAAAAAGGATACCCAAGTCCCAGAGCCTTTGCGCTGGCGTGTGCTGGCCTGCTGCTGGTTTTGGTGGTTCTCGTGTCAACACTTCAAACACGCTGTCATCTTTGGAAACCCTTGCTGTCGGGCGGGCACAGCCTCCTTGGGAGTTTTCATTCACATGGAGCTGTTGGTCAGTTTAGACCCTCTGTTTCTGCTCAGGGTACAAACCCTTGGGATGTGTGGGCATTTTGTAATGATTCATGTATTCCCCACGACCCCCTAACTTTTCTGAAGGTCATGTAGCCAGAGGAGATAATAAATTTCATTGCCCACATTCAAGAACATATTTATGATCCAATTAGTCCAGGATTCATCTGAGGTGACAATGTTTAAGTTTTAATAACATATTCCTAAAACTCATGTATTCTATGAGCTCGAAGTTTGATAAACACTGGTCTATCCAAATTTGACTGTAATCTTGATCACTGTTAGTAAGAGAGATCTACATAATAGAGACCAGATAAATCTGTGAAGAAAAATAACTATGATTTGATTTTTGTTTATTATATCCCAATCAACAGTCACATCATTTTAAACTATTTCTCTCTTTCTTCCTCCTTCCTTCTCTTCCTCCTCTCTTTCTCTCTCCTTCCTTCTCCTCTGCCTCTTCCCCTCACCCTCCTCCACCTCCGCTCCTCCTCTTTCTCCTCCTCCTCCTTCTTCCTCCTCCTCCTCCTTCCTCTTATTATTTTGATCTTTGTCAGAATGGATATTTTCCTTCTTTCCTTTCCCAGAGTCCAGTTTGTAGTTGGGGTTCTGCATGCCATCTTCCACTGACTACAAAATACTTCGGTCTCTCCTATACTTCTTTGAATCAGCTTTATTCTCATGTTGGCTCCCTCATTCATGAATTAAATCAGTTTTTTGACTCATGCTTATTCTATATTTGTGCAGGAGTCATGTTATTAGCGTTTATTAGCAATCTATACTTGGAAAGTTTGGGAGGTCACGGAGACGTCCAAGTGGAGTCACTTGCTGGGACTAACTGAACTGCCTTAGAATTGCACCACATGGGTTGTTTAAACGCAGTCATGTGTCAGTGGAATTTTCCTCTGCTGACTCTCTTCCTGTTTCCTTTTCTTCTTTTCATTCCGTATATTTGTTTTTTGTTTCTTTTCTTGGCCAAATCTGTTAATCTGTCCACATCTTCTCTAACTGGCATTTGAGGCCATTTCTCTTCATTGCTGGGTCCAGGAACTAGTGGGTAAAGGACAAGTGTATGCTGGAAAATTTTTAACAATTGGTTCTTGGAGGTGGCATATGCTGATTTTCCAGTGTCTACTGATTTCTGTGGTACAAATACTTCCAATATGGCCAATGATAAGCTAGCAATGTGATGTCACCGAACACCAAGTTTCCTAAGCACAATCTTGTAAGCCAGTGCAGCCAGTTGCAGTACAAAGCTGGTCATACTACTGAGTATATTCCCAAGTCATTAGAAAATAGTGGTTGGGCTACCTTCTAGCCTACAATATGGTCCAGAAAGTAGTGCGTAATGGACTTCAAAGCTGGTCAAGAGAGCACCCTGTGTATATGTGAGTCTGTGACACACATGGCTGATGATTTACTCCTCATTATTGGCAGTAATTATTGTAACGAGAGTCTGGTTTTATCACCTGCTCCTTTGGTAATCTCTCTCATGAAGATGAGGATCAATTTTCTGTTGGGTGAAATGCGACAGACAGAGAATAGGGTCTGTTAGCCTGCTTTGTTTCTCTGTTCATCTATTTGTGGGCACAAATCAATTAAGAAAGTATTTTACATCCACTGGGAAGGAGAATAGCTCTTTGAGATCTAACCAGGAAGTTTTGTGTTTCTGTGTTGGCTTTTCACTTCTACCTGTGAATGAGAACTGAAAGTACAAATTCTCAGATGCCTGTATGTCTATCATTGAGAATAGTCTACCTCTTTTTGATGAAAGCTAAAATATTAATAAATTTGAGTATAAAGCATTAATAAATTAGAATATATGTCTTTAAAAATAGGACCTGGAGCAATTTCTTAAAAGATTCAATCTGCCAAAACTCAATTAGAAGAAATAATGATATGAACAGGCCTATATCTATTTTTTGAAAACTGAACAAATAATTAATAACCTTCCTACATCCAGATGGGTTCACTGGTAAATTCTAAAAAACATTTAAGGAATAAATTATACTAATTTCCTACAATCTCTTTTGGAGGATAGAAACAGAGGGAGTACTTCCTAACTCGTTCTATAAGGCCAGAATTACCCTACTACCAAAACCAAAGACATTACAAGAAAACTGCAAACCAATATCTCTTATGAAATAGATGCAAAAATCCTCAAAAAAATCAAATCAAATCCCAGAAAAGCCTAAAAAGAATTATATGCCACAACCAAGTGGTATTTATCCCAAGTATGTCAGGCTGGTACAATATTTGAAAATCAATTGATATAACCCATCATATTGACAGATGAAACAAGAAAAACCACATGATCATGTCAATAGAAGTATGAAAAATATTTGACAAAATCCAATTCCCATTCATAATAATAATAAAATCCTCTCAGGAAACTAGGAATAGAGGAGAACTTTCTCACCTTGATAAAGATTATCCTACAGATAATATTATAGTTAATGGTGAGAAACTTAAAGACTTCTCACCAAAATCAGGTACGAAGCAAGGATGTTGTCTCTTGCTATTCCTTTTCAACATTGTACTGGAAGATCTTGATAATACAGTAAGAAAAGAAAAAAAGTTATACAGATTGAGAAAGAAGATAAAATCATCTTTGTTCACAGATGACATGATCATTTATGCAGAAAATCCAAAAGCATCTATAAAAAAAAGTCCTGAAACTAAGTGATTATAAGCAAAGCTTCAGGATACAAGATTAATATTAAAAAGTCAATTGCTTTGAACCAATGTATACCAGCAATGAACAAGTGGAATTTGAAATTTTAAAATGTAATGCCATTTATATTAGCAGTCCAAAATGAAGTACTAAGGTATAAAATTAACAAAATATATACGAGATCTACCTAAGGAAAACTACAAAATTCTGATGAATAAAATTAAAGAACTAAAAGCAGCGGTCCCCTCATTCCACAGGAAATGCATTCCAAGGCCGCCCAGTGGATGTCTCAGACCACAGATAGAACCAAGCCCTACATATACTACATTTTTATTATATGATTATAACAATATGATGTAATAAAAGTTATGTGAATGTATACTCTCTCAAAATACCTTATTGTATTTTACTCACCTTTCTTCTTGTGATGACGTCAGATGATAACATGCCTATATGATGAGATAAGATGAATATGAGACATTGTAATGTAACATTAGGCCTCTGTTAACCTTGTTTTATTTTTTAAACTTTTTTTATTATGTTCAATTAGCCAACATATAGTACATAATTAGTTTTTGATGTTATTAACCTTGTTTTAATCAAAATTTTAGAGGTGTAGTAGCTCTGGGAGATGAGAAAGTCTAGTTCAGTTGTGTCAAAGGGCAGTATGCATATAATGGCTCAGGCACTTACTAAAATGCAAAAGTTGTAGCCTTACCCCTACACTTCCCTCCTAGCAGTTCTGACTCAGCAGATCTGGGATGCAGCCTGGGGTAAGCATCTTTATAAAGAGTCAAGGGTATAACTGTGTAAATGAATGGATTCCTTAAGAGTAAAAATAAAGATTATCCAGATCTTAGGGTGTTAGTCCTCATTTGAAGACCTAAGGAAATGACAAGATCTTAGAAGGAGACAAACTTATGAACCATATTAGGAGGTCTTCAGGTGTTTTGAAATGAAGGGTCTGAGCAGGTGGTAAATGATAGTGTTGAGAAGCCATATAGGAGAGTGACTTGGACCTAACTTGATTTAGGATTACCAGTAAACTGGTTTGACTAAAGCAGAGAATATTTGGGCAGGGGTGACTTAGTGAAAAGTTATTTTAGGTAATAGAAAACATCCTACAGAATAAAAAAACAAAACAAACATTAGATAGGAGAAATTGAAGGCAATAACAATAGCTAATGTTTACTGAACACTTACTATGTGCTGGGAACATTCTAATTACTTTACATGTATTAGCTCTTTTGGTCCTCATGACAGCTGTAGGGTTCTTAATCCCCATTTCACAGGTAAAGAAAATAAGATCAAGACAGGTTTAATATGTCCAGATGTCACACAGACACCAGTTAATGTCCAGCCAAGAGATGAAGGTTCGAAGTAAGGCATTCTAATGAGTGTTAAAAGCAAAAGACAAATTTGAGAAAAATTTAAGAAAAAAGAAAAAAATATATAGAAATTAAAAATGATGAAATTGGTGGAGAGTGAAGGAAAGATAGAATCTGAAGTTGACTGGCAATTGTTTGGGCTAATAGTTAAAGAGTACTGTTACTAAGAAAGATAGGAAATTCAAGGAGTTTATGAAGCATGCAACATATGGTAGGCCTGTTTGGGTGTGTGTTTGTTTGTTGAGAAAAGGATTTGAGAGTAAATATAAGTTAATTATACATAAGATAAAAATTTCCTACTGAGTTGGAAATGCCTCTGGATCAAACACATGGGAATGTACATGAGAAATATGAGTAAAGTGTTCTTGAAGCAAGTGGCACTGCAGTATAGGTGTTGAAGGTAAGGAATGCTTTCAGTGGTAGTAATAAAATACCTGACCAATAGGGACAAGACAGTAAAGACACTGAATTATATCATAAAACATAAGTTTTGAAGGTGGGTGATTCTGGATTTGGCAAGGGGGCTCAACAGCCCAGGCTCTCTCTCTGCTTTGCCATTTTCGATATAACTGGTTTTTGATCTTGGGTTTGTCACTCACGGTTGCAGGATGGCTGTTGGCAGATCCCTGAAACATACATCTATAAACAAAATTTAAAATTGGAGAAGGGAATGGAACGAGCCTGCTCTCCTTGCCTGATTTTTTTGTTGTTTTCTGATTAGAAGGTGCAATCATTCTTAGAAGCATT
Source organism: Mustela putorius furo (assembly GCF_011764305.1). NCBI lineage: Eukaryota > Metazoa > Chordata > Mammalia > Carnivora > Mustelidae > Mustela > Mustela putorius. The sequence continues at coordinate 21,596,297 of NW_025422368.1, read as the reverse complement.
TAGATATGTCCCCTTAGGTCTTATTGATTAGAACTTGATTCCTTGGTCCTCCCTAGCTCAAGAGAGTATGGGAAAACAGGTATATTGAAAAGTAAAATGAGATTGTCATTGCTGCTTTAGATTAGTAATTATTCATCCCCCAGGACTAAGCATATCTGTGCCCCCACCCTAGGAAAAAAATCATGGTTTTGTTAGAAGAAGAAAGTTGGGGGAGGGAAGGGGAAGAAGGTCTTTGGGTAGTTAACTAACACTATCAGCTGAAGAGGAGCTGAACTCACCTATGGAGAGCATTTAAAATAAATGGGAAAAAAGTTGAGGACAAAGGGTGAAATCCTGAGGTAGAACAATATCTAAAGAGTTATTAAGAGGTAGAAGAGGACACAATGGGATTGAAAAGACATAATGTGAAAATGTCTACTCTCATTTGAGAACCAAGGGTCTCTACAACAAGTCTTTAGGAAAGTCTGTAAGAGGACAATAGTAGATGAACTGGATCTTGAAGATTAGATATCATTGAGGCAAGCAAGCTCGGGGAAAAGAAATTCCAAGTAGTGTTATGTAAAAGCAATGATGGAAGATTTCTGGTGTGTGTAGGCACACAATATGCGCTCCAGTCCGGTTCATGTGAAGGCAAATGAGTGCAAGTCACATTCTTTTTTTTTTTTTTTAAGATTTTATTTATGTATTTATTTGACAGAGAGAGAGATCACAAGTAGGCAAAGAGGCAGGCAGGGTGAGGGGGAAGCAGGCTCCCCACTGAGCAGAGAGCCTGATGAGGGACTCAGTCCCAGGACCGTGAGACCATGATCTGAACCAAAGGCAGAGGCTTAACTTACTGAGCCACCCAGACACCCCAACATTCTTTTGAATAGGGGGAAAATCAATCAGAATTGAGGGCTAGGAAGATTACTAATCACTTGTGTTGGGTGGATTGGGGCGAGGAAAAATTGAAGGCTGTTGGAAAGGCATAAGAGTAATTCAGGGGGAGGCATAACAAAATGACTAAAGTAGGGCACGAGAGCGGGGACAGAATGGGAAGACTAGGAGAGCATGTGGGTATAGAACTGAGAAATCTTGGTGATAGTTGGGTGTGGGAGGCTCATAGCTTTCTCTCCTACTTTAAATGCTATTCATGAAGACATGAACTGTATGAAAGTTTGGAGCCTGGATGATTGGGAGGATATTGATGGCATCAGCAGAAATAAGGAAGACAAGAGGATGAGCAGGCTGAAGAGGGAAGATTATGTGCTTGAACTTGGACCAGTTGGGCTTGAAGTAACAGTGATGAACCAGATATGGGTCTTTGGAAATAAAGTTCTGGAGATCAGGACAAACATTAGAATTAGAGGCTTAGTTTTGTAAAATCATCAGACTAGATGTGACAGTTGAAATCACCTAGGGACAGAGCATAAATCAAGGAGATTTCAAGTCAGATACAGGTGGGATCACTATCTTGCCTAGAGCTAGAAGGCATGAGAAAAAAAAGAAAAAAGAGTTGGGATTATAATAAAGGAAAAAGGACCTGCTAGACAGACTGGAGAAATTCAGAATAGCACAGTATCATGGAAGGAAAGGTTTCAAGGAGAGAGTGGCCAGAGTTATGAGTTAGTTTGGAAGGTACCCTGAGAAGCTATAGAGAACTAGCGGGAAGATTTACAACATCCTTTCAACAGAGATGAAAACTAACTTCTTTTTAAAGGATCTGGAAGAGGTGTGCCTTCTGATTCAGTTGGTAGAGCATGCAACTCTCAATCTTGGGGTTGTAAGTTTGAGCCCAACATTGGGTATAAGTATTATTTTTAAAAAGTATTATAAAAAAATAAAAATCTTTAGAAAAACAATCTGGAAGAAAGGTTCCATAAATTCTCCTGAGATTTTTTTTTTGTTTTTAATTTTTCAATTTTAAATAAACTCAGTGCCACATGTGGGGTTTGAACTCATAATTACAAGGTCAAGAGTCATACACTCCACCCAGTAAGCCAGCTAGGCACCCCAGAATTTTTTCTTGGTTAATAAGTGATGTGGTTTCAATATTCTAGAGTATCTTTTGTTGTATCTTCATTTTACACCCTTATTACTCACAGAAAATGAACAGCTGATACTTATTTGATGGTGCCTGGGGTTGAAGGATTTATAGGAGATACATGGGGTGTATAAGGACGCCTCTAATGCTGGGCACTATACATGTATTAGCTCGTGTCTCTTAAAACATACTTCCAAATTAGCTATTCCCTTCCTTATATTAATGATTTAAAAAAATCTGCATTTCAGAGAGATTTTTTTTTATACAGTTTGTTTTTATTTTTTATAAACATATATTTTTATCCCCAGGGGTACAGGTCTGTGAATCACCAGGTTTACACACTTCACAGCACTCACCAAAGCACATACCCTCCCCAATGTCCATAATCCCACCCCCTTCTCCCAAACCCCCTCCCCCCAGCAACCCTCAGTTTGTTTTGTGAGATTAACAGTCACTTATGGTTTGTCTCCCTCCCAATCCCATCTTCTTTCATTTATTCTTCTCCTACCCACTTAAGCCCCCATGTTGCATCACCACTTCCTCATATCAGGGAGATCATATGATAGTTGTCTTTCTCTGCTTGACTTATTTCGCTAAGCATGATACGCTCTAGTTCCATCCATGTTGTCGCAAATGGCAAGATTTCATTTCTTTTGATGGCTGCATAGTATTCCATTGTGTATATATACCACATCTTCTTGATCCATTCATCTGTTGATGGACATCTAGGTTCTTTCCATAGTTTGGCTATTGTGGACATTGCTGCTATAAACATTCGGGTGCACGTGCCCCTTTGGATCACTACGTTTGTATCTTTAGGGTAAATACCCAATAGTGCAATTGCTGGGTCATAGGGCAGTTCTATTTTCAACATTTTGAGGAACCTCCATGCTGTTTTCCAGAGTGGCTGCACCAGCTTGCATTCCCACCAACAGTGTAGGAGGGTTCCCCTTTCGCTGCATCCTCGCCAGCATCTGTCATTTCCTGACTTGTTGATTTTAGCCATTCTGACTGGTGTGAGGTGATATCTCATTGTGGTTTTGATTTGTATTTCCCTGATGCCCAGTGATATGGAGCACTTTTTCATGTGTCTGTTGGCCATCTGGATGTCGTCTTTGCAGAAATGTCTGTTCATGTCCTCTGCCCATTTCTTGATTGGATTATTTGTTCTTTGGGTGTTGAGTTTGCTAAGTTCTTTATAGATTCTGGACACTAGTCCTTTATCTGATATGTCGTTTGCAAGTATCTTCTCCCATTCTGTCAGTTGTCTTTTGATTTTATTAACTGTTTCCTTTGCTGTGCAAAAGCTTTTGATCTTGATGAAATCCCAATAGTTCATTTTTTCCCTTGCTTCCCTTGCGTTTTGCGTTGTTCCTAGGAAGATGTTGCTGCGGCAGAGGTCGAAGAGGTTGCTGCCTGTGTTCTCCTTAAGGATTTTGATGGATTCCTTTCGCACATTGAGGTCCTTCATCCATTTTGAGTCTATTTTTGTGTGTGGTGTAAGGAAGTGGTCCAATTTCATTTTTCTGCATGTGGCTGTCCAATTTTCCCAGCACCATTTATTGAAGAGGCTGTCTTTTTTCCATTGGACATTCTTTCCTGCTTTGTCGAAGATTAGTTGACCATAGAGTTGAGGGTCTATTTCTGGGCTCTCTATTCTGTTCCATTGATCTATGGGTCTGTTTTTGTGCCAGTACCATGCTGTCTTGATGATGACAGCTTTGTAATAGAGCTTGAAGTCCGGGATTGTGATGCCACCAACGTTGGCTTTCTTTTTCAATATCCCTTTGGCTATTCTAGGTCTTTTCGGGTTCCATATAAATTGTAGCATTATTTGTTCCATTTCTTTGAAAAAGATGGATGGTACTTTGATAGGAATTGCATTAAATGTTTAGATTGCTTTAGGTAGCATAGACATTTTCACAATATTTATTCTTCCAATCCAGGAGCATGGAACATTTTTCCATTTCTTTGTGTCTTCCTCAATTTCTTTCATGAGTACTTTATAGTTTTCTGAGTATAGATTCTGTGTCTCCTTGGTTAGGTTTATTCCTAGGTATCTTATGGTTTTGGATGCAATTGTAAATGGGATTGACTCCTTAATTTCCCTTTCTTCTGTCTTGCTGTTGGTGTAGAAAAATGCAACTGATTTCTGTGTATTGATTTTTATATCCTGACACTTTACTGAATTCCTGTATAAGTTCTAGCAGTTTTGGAGTGGAGTCTTTTGGGTTTTCCACATATAGTATCCTATCATCTGCGAAGAGTGATAATTTGACTTCTTCTTTGCCGATTTGGAAGCCTTTAATTTCCTTTTGTTGTCTGATTGCTGAGGCTAGGACCTCTAGTACTATGTTGAATAGCAGTGGTGATAATGGACATCCCTGCCATGTTCCTGACCTTAGCGGAAAAGCTTTCAGTTTTTCTCCATTGAGAATGATATTTGCGGTGGGTTTTTCATAGATGGCTTTGATGATATTGAGGTATGTGCCCTCTATCCCTACACTTTGAAGAGTTTTGATCAGGAAGGGATGCTGTACTTTATCAAATGCTTTTTCAGCATCTATTGAGAGTATCATATGGTTCTTGTTCTTTCTTTTATTGATGTGTTGTATCACATTGACTGATTTGCGGATGTTGAACCAACCTTGCAGCCCTGGAATAAATCCCACTTGGTCGTGGTGAATAATCTTTTTAATGTACTGTTGAATCCTATTGGCTAGTATTTTGTTGAGTATTTTCACATCTGTGTTCATCAAGGATATTGGTCTATAGCTCTCTTTTTTGGTGGGATCCTTGTCTGGTTTTGGGATCAAGGTGATGCTGGCCTCATAAAATGAGTTTGGAAAGATGGCGGAGAAGTAGCAAGGTGAAACTACTTCAGCTAGCCGGAGATCAGCTAGATAGCTTATCTAAAGATTGCAAACACCTGAAAATCCATCGGCAGATCGAAGAGAAGAAGAACAGCAATTCCGGAAACAGAAAAACAACCACTTTCTGAAAGGTAGGACCCGCGGAGAAGTGAATCCAAAGCGACGGGAGGATAGACCCCGGGGGGAGGGGCCGGATCCCAGCAAGCGGCGGAGCAACCGCACACAAAATCAGGACTTTTAAAAGTCTGTTCCGCTGAGGGACATCGCACCAGAGGCTACCCGGGGCAAAGCCCACACGGGGTCAGCGTGGCCTCAGGTCCTGCAGGGTCACAGAAGGATCGGGGGTGTCTGAGTGTCGCAGAGCTTGCGGGTATTGGAACGGGAAAGCCGGCTACAGAGACAGAGCCGACAGTAAGCTCGCAGCTCAGGGTGACCTTGAACGGGTCGCAGGCTCGGTGAGCTCAGAGTGCGGCCGGAGGTCAGGCAGACGGGAGTAGCTGGGCGCTGTTCTCTGAGGGCGCAATGAGGAGTGCGGCCCTGGGCTCTCGGCTCCTCCGGGCCGGAGACCAGGAGGCCGCCATTTGTATTCCCGTCCTCCGGAACTCTACGGAAAGCGCTCAGGGAACAAAAGCTCCTGAAAGCAAACCCGAGCGGATTACTCACCCCGGCCCCGGGTAAGGGCGGTGTAATTCCGCCTGGGGCAGACACTTGAGAATCACTACAACAGGCCCCTCCCCCAGAAGATCAACAAGAAATCCAGCCGAGACCAAGTTCACCTACCAAGGAGTGCTGTTTCGATACCAAGGAGAGCAGCAGAATTCCAGAGGAGGAGACAGCCAAGCACGGAACTCATGGCTTTTTCCCTGTGATTTTTTTAGTCTTGCAGTTAATTTAATTTTTTTCTTTTTCATTTTTTGTTTTTTGTTTTTTTTTCTCGCCTTCGGGTAAATTTTTTTTAACTGTTACCTTTTTCTTTTTTAACGATTTTTTACTAGTTTATCTAATTTATATATTTTTTCTTTTTTATATTTTTCTTAGGTGTTTTCTTTTTTTTTAATTCTTTTTTTTTTCTTTTTTCTTTTTTTTTTCTTTCTTCCTTTTTGAACCTTTTTTTTTTTTTAATATTTTATTTATTTATTTGAGAGAGAGACAGTGAGAGAGAGCATGAGCGAGGAGAAGGTCAGAGAGAGAAGCAGACTCCCCATGGAGCTGGGAGCCTGATGCGGGACTCGATCCCAGGAATCCAGGATCATGACCTGAGCAGAAGGCAGTCGTCCAACCAACTGAGCCACCCAGGCGTCCCTTGAACCTTTTTTTATCCCCTTTCTCCCCCCTCACGATTTTGGATCTCTTCTAATTTGGTTAAAGCATATTTTCCTGAGGTTGTTGCCACCCTTTTAGTATTTTAATTGCCCCTACATATACTCTTCTCTGGACAAAATGACAAGATGGAAAAATTCAATACAAAAAAAAGAACAAGAGGCAGTACTGAAGGCTAGGGACCTAATCAATACAGACATTGGTAATATGTCAGATCTAGATTTCAGAATGACAATTCTCAAGGTTCTAGCCGGGCTTGAAAAAGGCATGGAAGATATTAGAGAAACCCTCTCGAGAGATATAAAAGCCCTTTCTGGAGAAATAAAAGAACTAAAATCTAACCAAGTTGAAATCAAAAAAGCTATTAATGAGGTGCAATCAAAAATGGAGGCTCTCACTGCTAGGATAAATGAGGCAGACGAAAGAATTAGTGATATAGAAGACCAAATGACAGAGAATAAAGAAGCTGAGCAAAAAAGGGACAAACAGCTACTGGACCACGAGGGGAGAATTCGAGAGATAAGTGACACCATAAGACGAAACAACATTAGAATAATTGGGATTTCAGAAGAAGAAGAAAGAGAGAGGGGAGCAGAAGGTATACTGGAGAGAATTATTGGGGAGAATTTCCCCAATATGGCAAAGGGAACGAGTATCAAAATTCAGGAGGTTCAGAGAACGCCCCTCAAAATCAATAAGAATAGGCCCACACCCCGTCACCTAATAGTAAAATTTACAAGTCTCAGTGACAAAGAGAAAATCCTGAAAGCAGCCCGGGAAAAGAAGTCTGTAACATACAATGGTAAAAATATTAGATTGGCAGCTGACTTATCCACAGAGACCTGGCAGGCCAGAAAGAGCTGGCATGATATTTTCAGAGCACTAAACGAGAAAAACATGCAGCCAAGAATACTATATCCAGCTAGGCTATCATTGAAAATAGAAGGAGAGATTAAAAGCTTCCAGGACAAACAAAAACTGAAAGAATTTGAAAACACCAAACCAGCTCTACAGGAAATCTTGAAAGGGATCCTCTAAGCAAAGAGAAAGCCTACAAGTGGTAGATCAGAAAGGAACAGAGACCATATACAGTAACAGTCACCATACAGGTAATACAATGGCCCTAAATTCATATCTCTCAATAGTTACCCTGAATGTTAATGGGCTAAATGCCCCTGTCAAAAGACACAGGGTATCAGAATGGATAAAAAAACAAAACCCATCTATATGTTGCCTACAAGAAACTCATTTTAAGCCCGAAGACACCTCCAGATTTAAAGTGAGGGGGTGGAAAAGAATTTACCATGCTAATGGACATCAGAAGAAAGCAGGAGTGGCAATCCTTATATCAGATCAATTAGATTTTAAGCCAAAGACTATAATGAGAGATGAGGAAGGACACTATATCATGCTCAAAGGGTCTGTCCAACAAGAAGATTTAACAATTTTAAATATCTATGCCCCCAATGTGGGAGCAGCCAACTATATAAACCAATTAATAACAAAATCAAAGAAACACATCAACAATAATACAATAATAGTAGAGGACTTTAACACTCCCCTCACTGAAATGGACAGATCATCCAAGCAAAAGATCAGCAAGGAAATAAAGGCCTTAAAGGACACACTGGACCAGATGGACATCACAGATATATTCAGAACATTTCATCCCAAAGCAACAGAATACACATTCTTCTCTAGTGCACATGGAACATTCTCCAGAATAGATCACATCCTCGGTCCTAAATCAGGACTCAACTGGTATCAAAAGATTGGGATCATTCCCTGCATATTTTCAGACCACAATGCTCTAAAGCTAGAACTCAACCACAAAAGGAAGTTTGAAAAGAACCCAAATACATGGAGACTAAACAGCATCCTTCTAAAGAATGAATGGGTCAACCGGGAAATTAAAGAATTGAAAAAAATCATGGAAACAAATGATAATGAAAATACAACGGTTCAAAATCTGTGGGACACAACAAAGGCAGTCCTGAGAGGAAAATATATAGCGGTACAAGCCTTTCTCAAGAAACATTTCAGAGAGATTAAATAACTTGCTAAAGCTTGTATATTACAAATCAGTGCAACTGGAGATACAAATACATGTCTGAATGTAAACCCGTGTTTTCCCCTCATCTATGTCATCTGATTGAAGATCATTTATTAAATAGCCCCTTGATCTTCTCTTAACTTAGTTTGGAGATTGCTGTAGGACTGGACTTGGGTCTGATTTGAAGAAAAATCAAACTAAAAACAATGTGTGAAAGAGTTGTAAACATTAATCTTTTTTTCCTCTTTAGCCAGAAATAGTTTACCCAAAGATTATTAAGTTACTTAGTGGCAGTTACTTAGTGGCAATGACTACTTCTTCCATGGTCAGTGGGAAGTCTTTGGGTTTTTACCTTTTCCCTCCTGGGTTACCACCACTCCTGGGCATAAGGAATCATCCAACTTGATTTTCTCCTATTTTTGATGAGGTAGCCCACTCTCTCTGATATAGTAAGTCTAATTTTACATGGGGATTAAGTACTAGAATATATATATATATATATATATATATATATATATATATATTCTATAGAATATATAAAATACATGTGTACATTTATTTCATGTGCATATGAAATATAAAAAAGATAAAACTTTGCAATATTTTTCATTTTGAGAAATAAAGAGAGGAATGATTTTTGTCCCCCTAAATTTGTAAAGTAGAATTTTACACTTTCTGACAGAAAGCATCATTACGTTCTGTTCATTCTTTTTCCCAAGTCCAAGGAACTAAGAACATTTGTGTTTCCCTTCCTCTAGATAAGATTTAATAAGATTCAGGGGCGCCTGGGTTGCTCAGTGGGTTAAAGCCTCTGCCTTCGGCTCAGGTCATGATCCCAGGGTCCTGGGATCGAGCCCCGCATCAGGCTCTCTGCTCAGCAGGGAGCCTGCTTCCTCCTCTCTCTCTGCCTGCCTCTCTTCCTACTTGTGATCTCTGTCAAATAAATAAATAAAATCTTTAAAAAAAAAAGATTTAATAAGATTCAGAAGAGAAATTATGCAAGTAGTTGTTATAGAATTTTCATAATGATTACAACAGACCTTGTTCATAACAATGATGACAAAATGGAGCTCTGGGGCTTTGAAGTCCATTTCAAAGTTAGTGTCTCTGGGGACTGTTAAAATTCTGTCTTCCTCAAGTGCAGTTCCAGGCACTGCCTACTGGTAGAGAAATGGAATACTTCAAGTTTTGAGAATTCAGCTGCCTTTAATATCTTTTAACTGTGACTTTCTTGAAGTGTAGTACTGCTGGCAGGTTACCAATCTTGGCTGAGGGGCACCTGGGAGGCTCAGTCGGTTGGGCATCTGCTTTGGGCTCGGGTCATGATCTCAAAGTCCTGGGATGGAGCCCTGCATGGAGCTCTCTGCTCAGTAGGGAGTTTGCTTCTCTTCTCCCTCTCCTGTTCATGCTTGCTCACTCTCTCTCTCTCTCTCTCTTCCTCCTTCTCTTTTGCTCTCAAATAAATAATTTTAAAAAACCAAAAAGAACCCCCCAAAATTTTGGTTGATGATGACCTTCTTCATTTGGGGGAAAAAAAAAAAAAAGCATTTTTGGTGTCTCAGAGGGAGGCTTTAGGAGTTTACATGTATCAGTGAGGGAGAATGTGGGACCCTGCTCTCAGCATGGGAGAGCAGACATAGCCAGATCATTCTTATATCTTTCTGTGGATGTTAAGTCCCTAATTCCTCTTTCACTTTAAGTTTCTCTTAAAGCTCCTTATATCCCCTTTCTCCCTCTGTTGCTAACATTGAGTAAGGGACAGGCAGAGCTAGGTAGGGAGAGGCAGGTAGGGGTCTACATGATCAGGCTCACAGAATCTCAGAAATGCTGAGGCCTAATGAAACCAGAGATAAAGGAACATAACCAGACCACCTGGTTTGTTTTATTAAATATCAGAGGTAAGATATTCGAAGGTGAAGTAATCATGGTGCTATCAGTGGGGACACCAAGATCTAAGTTCCCTGGTCAATTTTCTATAAAAGCCTCACCATAAAATCCCTCTGTGGCAACCCACTTGTGACCGTTCTCCCTCTAGAAAACTGTCTTTCCGTTCTCACTCTCCCTTAATAAACTAACACTTCACCCTTTTCTGTCTGTGAGATTCATTTTTCAGCCTCACAAGACAAGAATCCTGCAATATTTCTGGTTCATCCCACTTCATCCATTGGAAGATGAGGAATGTGGCCTCTGTCCTTATGTCCTGAGAGACTTATCTCCCTTGTTTAGTCCTCCTCTCTGATAAAACACAGAGCACCTCTTGGCCATGTAAGAGCGACCTGCTTGGCCACTGGTCTTAAAGACTCAACATGGCAACTCAAGTAACAGGCTTCTGGGAACTACTCGGTCAAATCCCCCTTCCTTGTGGGAAGGGGGTGTTGGCCCCATCCTAAGCAGCTCACTTATTCTCTGATCTTGTACTTTTTTTCTCAAATGGTTTCTCCTTTTCTCTGGGGATTCTGTGTTTGTACTTGGGCCTCATCTACTGATGGGTCATCAAGTATATAGGAGAAAAGAGACTTTGGGGATTTACTGCCAAAAATAAGCCAAACATTTAATAGGGCTTTTGCTTACCAGAGCCTTGGTGTGAACAAAATGAATGAGGGGTCCCTATGAGAACTCCCACCAGTTTGCACCCCTGACTATGGTTGAACTACCTAGCATATTTCACTCAGTGCTAGTCCAGAGGAAGGGGGGGTCCTGGGTGCAGGTCATGTGGCTATTCCTGCCAGGCAGACTTTCCAGCGTCCTGGGGGTGTTAAGCCACTCTCTCACTGTAGGTCAGATCACCAAAGGACGCCTTGGCTAAGGGACAGAGAGCTGATGTGCAGGGATGCCTTCATAGTCACCGCTCTATGACAGGTGCGGGGTAGTACCAGAATCGTGAGATGGGAAAGAGGTATTCCTTCACGTGGACTCCTCTGGACTCTGTACAGCAAAATTGGGTATTTTTCCCTTGTAAAAATTTTCTGTCGTCTTCCATGGGTTAAAAATGGCCAGGTTCTTCAAGGCAAAGTAAAATAAGGCGTGACCTTGGTGGCACGACCTCCAAGGCAGGTCTCTTCTTCAGTTTCTAAGGACTCTCCCTTTGGGATGCCTTTTAATCCACTGGAAACAATTTGGATTGCAAAATTTAGCAGAAGACTGCGCTCTGGTAGCACTATGTGGCCTCAGTGGGATCTATCAGTTAGATCTCTTCTGCAGAAAACAGGGTTTTACATCAGGACTCCAGCCTAAAGACCTCTTGCAGAGTATGTCTGCCCAAATGTGTCTGGCTAAAAATGGCCTTCTGACATATTAGGTGATAATTGCCCAAATAGGCTCCTCAGAATAAACCCAGATTGCTGCAGGAAACACAGGCCCTCCCTAACTAAGGGGGCACTGACTCTCTCCTCCTCACTGTTCCTCCTAAAGGATGTGAGGGTTTCTCCCTCATTCATTTCCTGGGTTAGTGGCTATAATTGGAACCAACTGTCTCTGATTAGTCTACCTCAGGATGGAGATGTTACAGAATATTCCCAGGCAGCTGCCAAAATTCCCTTTCTGTTGGGGCATGTTTTCTGTTTTCTCCGGCTGGACACAGACTGCCTAATTCCACCTGTTGTTGGAAAAACAAACCAACAAAAATCTGTGTCTGCTCATTTGTCTGCGGTGACAGGCTTTTGGGACCAGGAACAAACATTCTCTCTCCGCCTTCCAGCAGCCCTCTGCCTCTTCTGCCTTCCCCTCCCCATTTCCGCAACACCCTGGATGCACCTGCCTAGACCACCCACCTCAGACTCCCCCACGAGGGGGTCTCAGGTAAAAATGAACAATGGGAAACAAAATGACTTTTAACAAAGGATCCAGGTGGAATATAATTTGGTATTTAAGCTAACTTAAGTTCATTGGTTTAATGAAGATAGATATGTCTTTAAAGTTATCAGTATTAAATGTGGAACTTTTATTCTACCAAGATTTACTGAAGGTCAAATAAGCTCATATTATCTCTGCTGCAGTTTGTTAGCAAAAAGATGACTTAAAATCATGGACAATTGTCTGTCTTTAAGTTTTCATAGGTAATTGTTATGGTAGCTTTCAAAGTCTTTGGTAACCTGGAACTTTAAAATAAAGTTTTACTTGGATGATAAGTAAGATTAAATTCACTGGACATTTGGGTCTTTTCCAAATAGGATAAAGTGCTAAAGCATTGATTACTGGACATAAGTTTGTGCTTTTGACTTATTATTGCAAAGACACTAAGGATATTTGGGGCTGTTGGTAAACCTGCTTTTGTACTTAACTAGTTCGTAAATTCGCCACCTAAAGCGTTCAGGTCCAACAGTTCACAGTTGGTTCCGACTTAGTTTTCACTGGAGACTTAAGTTTCTAAGAGTTAAAATTCTGCTAAATGGAATTAAGGCTGATGGAAATAAGGGAAGCAACTGTGTATGGAGAAAAGTGGGAGATATGTAAGAAAGATATAAGGAATGGGAGTGCATTTTTGTTGAAGGTAAAAAAAAAAGGTAATTTTGTCCTAAATGCGATAGTTGTCTGGAAAGAAATGGCTTGGGATGAATGTAAACCTGAATGCAAAGGCAATTTGTAGAAGGTTTGGGAAGGGAATCTTTGGAAAGGAATTTTAGGTGTGATCAGGATGGACGAAGATTGAAGTTAATGGATTTTTAAAAGCACATTGTTATTAAGACTGAAAGTCTGCTTTCTCTAGATTAAAAAGACAAAGTTTTCCTGAACTGTTGGTCTGTTCTTGATAAGAAAATGTAAAAAAAGTTGTTTTCCTCTTTTCTTTCTCCAGAAAACCCAGTTTCTATATTTTGCCTTTATTAGGTCTTTAATAATCCCTAATCCTATTTAGTCATGTGCTTTAAAACTTTCTAAGGTTTTGGGGTGCCTGGGTGGCTCAGTCGTTTGGTTGAGTGTGTCTGTCTTTGGGTGAGGTCATGGTGTTAAAGAATTTTGTTTCCTCTAGTGCCCATGGTTCTTGGTCACAGCACTTTGAACAATGAAGGGGTAGAGCAGATGAAGAGTGGTACGCAGCAAAGCAAAGTTTACTGATGATACATTAGCCACCAAGGAAATTCAAATCAAAACCACATTGACATACCACCTCACACCAGTTAGAATGGCCAAAATTAACAAGGCAAGAAACAACAAATGTTGGAGAGGATGTGGAGAATGGGGAACCCTCTTACACTGTTGGTGGGAATGCAACTTGGTGCAGCCAAGTTTGGAGAAGAGTATGGAGACTCCTCAAAAAATTAAAAATATAGCTGCCCCATGACCCGGCAATTGCACTACTGGTTATTTATCCCAAAGATACAGATGTAGAGAAAAAAGGGCCATATGTACGCCAATGTTCATAGCAGCAATGGCCACAATCACCAAACTGTGGTAAGAGCAGAGATGCCCTGCAACAGATGAATGGATAAAGATGCGGTCCATATATGCAATGGAATATTACTCAGCTATCTGAAATGATGAATACCCAACTTTTACATCAACATCGCTGGGACTGGAGGAGATTATGCTGAGTGAAATAAGTCAAGCAGAGAAAGTCAATTATCATATGGTTTTGCTTACTTGTGGAACATAAAGAATAACATGGAGGACATTAGGAGAAGGAAAGGAAAAGCGAAAGGTGGGAAACTGGAGGGGGAGATGAACCATGAGAGACTATGGACTCTGAGAAACAAACTGAGGGTTTTAGAGGGGAGGGGGGTAAATGGATGGGTGAGCCTGGTGATGGGTATTAAGGAGGGCACGGATTGCCTGGAGCCCTGGGTGTTATATGCAAACAATGAATCTTGGAACACTATGTCAAAAACTAATGATGTATTATATGGTGACTAACATAACACAATGAGAAAAAATTTTTTTGTTGATTTATATAAAAGCTTACTGATGATAGATATTGAGGAGGGCACAAGATGTAATGAGCACTGTGTATTGTATAAGACTGATGAATCACTGACCTCTACCTCAGAAACCAATAATACATTATATGCTAATTGAAATTAAATTTACTTTAAAAAAATTTACTTTAAAAATTTACTTAAAAAAAAAAAAAGTGAAGTTTATTGAGTGAAAGTATAAAGCTCCCAAAGGAGGAGACGTGAGAGAGGTGCTGATTTCCTATTACGTCCAGGGGTTTTATGGGCTCTTTGCCACGGCCTGCTTTAATCTGATTAATCCCCATGTGTCTGTCACCCAATCAGGTTTTTGTCTACGTGGGAATGTCTACCTTTCCAGGGTGGTGTAAGATCCCCTTAAGGGTGGTTTCCTCTTGGTGGTGGAGGGGGGCTTGTCTCTGCCTGCCTTTTTTCAGATTGGCCTTCATTCCTGGAATTGAGCTAGGCCTCGGGCTCCCTGTTCAGTAGGGAGTTGGCTTTCCTCTCCCACTGCCTCCCCCATGTGCATGCCTGCCCATGAATACATGCTCTCTCTCTCTCAAACAAATAAATAAAATCTTAAAAAAAAAAAAAAGTATTTCTAAATTTTAACAAACTTCCCCAAGATTTAAATTCTAAATGAAGTCTTGTTGACTAATTAGGCTTGTTTATTTGGTATGTTGCCTTCTGGCCTTATGGTCATCATCACCCAATATTTTGATTATTGAAATGTAATGTGTCATAGAAATACCTGAATTTCCTTGTCAATTGTATCATAATGACCTCAGATACAAAGTCCATTTCTGAGTTCTTGTTATTTATAATTGTTCTTACTTCTTGCAAAATCTCATCTTCAAGGAGATGACTGAAAGGAATTTTAGGATAAATATAGGGATTCAATATCTTTAAGATCATAAAACTAAAATGCATAAGAATTTCCAAAACTAAATGCTGCATTCAAAAAGAACAAGAATTAGTAATATGGGACTAAACGAACTAAAAAGATTATTATAGTTTTGTGACTCTTGATTGAAACATTGCTGGATCTTTAATGTTCGCTCTTGCAGATTAAGGAAACTTTCTCTTAAGATATCTATGACTTGGGGCGCCTGGGTGGCTTAGTGGGTTAAAGCCTCTGCCTTCGGCTCAGGTGATGATCTCGGGGTCCTGGGATGGAGCCCCGAGTTGGGCTCTCTGATCAGCACGGAGCCTGCTTCCCTTCCTCTCTCTGTGCCTGCCTCTCTGCCTACTTGTGATCTCTGTCTGTGAGATAAATAAAATGTTTAAGGAAAAAAAAGATATCTATGACTTGTAGAAATATGATAAAGTATTCCTTTGTGAACAAATTCATTTAACTTTTCTCTCTACCTGAACCCTCTGAAATTTAAAAAAGTCTCAGTAAGTATTCTTTCTTCCATGGCAATCATAGTTATTTACATAAGTTCAGTCAATAATAACCTGTTCTCCCTGTAACCGGATATCCTTGTAAACATTGGTTATTTTACCAAGGCTTTGACTGAAATGTCATATTTGAGAGAGACATGAATAGATTCAGATATGACCAGACAGCTTTAGGGAACTACGGTTGACTTTATGAAACATGGAGCCATAAATCTCCTTAGAACTGTTGGCCTGATCCCTTGCCTACGGAGCTCCTGGCAGCCTCACCAGGTGAGCAAAGAATGTCACTTCCTGGCAGGTATAGGAACATCAGGATATACTGGGGACTTTGTGAAGAATTTCCCCAAACCTCCAGGTGTTGCAGGCATGTCTGATGGCAAGTACTTGGCTTTGCTTCTGGCCTAGAGACTCTACTAGAAGTTCAATCTAGATTCCTTATAAAAGTTCCAGCAAAGCGACTTTATTTATTTATTTATTGCAAAGCGGACTTTAAAAGAGCTACAGGGCTGGGGCCCCTGGGTGGCTCAGTTAAGCCTCTGCCTTCAGCTAAGTCATGATCCCAGTTTCAATGGATAAGGAGTCTGCTTCTTCCTCTGCCCCTCCCCCTGCTCATGTTCTCCCTTTCTCTCTTTGCCTCTCTCAAATAAATAAATAAAATAAGATAAAAACAAATCTATATGGCCAATTGCTCTTCTTGTTCAGCTTATGGATTAGGCCAGGTTTGTTTAAACTGGACTTGTTTTGCATGCAAATCAGTCCTGATTTGACTATCTCTGATTAAACATGAATAAATTTATATTTCAATAACCCACCTTTGTGGATGTTAAATTCCAGTTCTGATTGTCTTTAAATGTTTGTTTTTGCCTAAACCAGACAACTTGAGGTCAGCTTCAAAAAAATTGCCCCAAAACTCTGTATAGAGTTTTTGTGCCTGTTGCTCTATGGGCATTCAAGAGGATCCCTCAGCCTCCTTCAAGGGCCCTCCCACTTATTTATGTGAAACAATTAAAGATCTCCGGTTCTTAATAAGGGCATGTAATCCCCTTATTAGGTAACCCATATGATAAATTTAACCATTTTATGGACTATAATCTAGGTCACCTAGGCCTTTAAATGTACTACCTTCACATCTGAGATTATCAGTTTAACTCTAGGGATGCCCTTGACTCTTACACGGATTCACAGGATCAGATAATATGTTTTAAATGTTTTCCTTTAACATATTATCTTCCCAAAAAGGCCACAAGTTCTCCACATTTCACTAACTTAAATGACCAATCAGAGAAGCAAAATAAACTTTTCCATCCAATTAGCTGTTAGCACCCTACTAGATGCTGGTGAATAGAGACTTGTTCTACCCGCCTCCTGATTACGACAACAATGTCATCCTCATGTCTAAAGGAGGAACCATAGCTTTTGCCTCCACCATCCAAGGAATTCCAGGCACGACAACAGGTTTACAATGGACATAACTGTATCTTCTTAGTTTGTATCTTCTTAGTTGAGCCTTAAATGACACCTCACAGATGTTAGATGTACTCAATGCAGAATTAAGTCAAGCCAGAGTGGGGCTTCTCCAGAACTGGGCGGCTATTGACTATCTACTACTGCTACATCATTTGGGGTGTGAGGAGGTTCCTCCCATGTGTTGTTTTAACATTACAGGTAACTCCTACAACGTGTCCCATTTCATAGAGGACATTTGGGATCAAGTGAGTAAAATATGGATGCCCATTGGTCTATTTAACCAACTTGGTGATTGGGGATCCTTATCTAAGGGCTATGATCATAATTTTGAGCCTACTACTTACTTTATGCACATCCTTTTGCATGTGGTGATGCATGTACCATTTACTGTCCATCACGCCCCCTAGAGCCACACTGCAGGCCCTTGGACCTACCTGTAAATAGATTCTAACTGCCACACCGCAGGCAGCCTCATTCAGTGGGAAGCAGCCAGAGAGGTTGTTCCATTCCCTAAGGGCAGTTAGAGTTATTACTGCAAAGGGGAGGAATGAGTAAGGGACAGGCCCGAGAGAGATAGGTGGGGGCTACATGCTCAGGCTTACAGAAATCCCAGAAATGCCGAGGATTAATGAAACCAGAAGTAAGGGAACATAACCAGACCACCTGGTTTGTCTTAAATATCAGAGACAAGATATTTGAGGGAGAAGTAATTGTGGCAATATCTTGGTGGTAACAAGAAGATTTAAGTTCCTTGGTCAGATTTCTATAAAAACCTGACCTTTATGGCAGGTTTGTGGCAACCCACTGGAGACCTCTCTCCCTCTAGAGAGCTTTCTTTCTGTTCTCACCTTCTCTTAATAAATGACTTCACCCTTTTGTTTCTGTGAGATTCATTCTTCGGTTCTGCCAGACAAGAACCCTCTAACCCTGTAACAATATCAAAAGCATCCTTAGGAATCATTGACAGGCATGCTCTAGAATTTACATATTAATCCATTCAGGTCTATTGCCCTATCATGCATGCTCTTTTCCCTTACCATGTGTTATTTTCTTATAAAACTTACTACTTACTACTTGATTTTAAAAAATAACATTTTTACAGAGATAGAATTCATGTATTATACAATTCATCTATTTAAAAGGTATTATACACTGGTTTTTAGTATGTTCACAGAGTTGTGCAACCAGTACCACAATCTAATTTTAGAACATTTTAATCACCCTCAAAAGAAACTCTGTACCCATTAGCAATCACTCCTCATTACCCCCTTTCCCTAGACTGGCAATGACCATCTGTTTTTCTGTCTCTGTGCATCTTTGTATTCTAGACATTTCAGAAGAATGGAATCATACAATATGTGGTCATTTGTGACTGTCTTATTTCATTTCATATAATGTTTTCAAGGTTAATGCATGTATGTTGGCATGTATCAGTAATTCATTTCTTTTATTGCTAAATAATATTTCATTGTATAAATCTATTCATTCGTGCATGGACATTTTGCTACCTGAATAAATGTTTATTTTGTTTCCCACACTAAAATATGAATTTAATGTGCCTAAGAACATTTTTTTTTTTACCACTTACTTTATGCCTAGAATCTTGCCCAGCATTGGAAATGTAATGAGATCAATACATTAGATGAATGATTTAATCATTCATTCACCTAACCAACATTTGCTTAGCGCTGCCCCCCACCCCATTTGTGTTCAACATTGGGATATGTTTTCAAGAATCTCATAATCTTATTAAGTATCACCTGTGCAAACAAGTACTTAAAAGAAAATGGATTTTAATAAAGGGTATGAACAAAGCCTAGTGCGTAGACAAAAGGTTCAGGTTTGCTTGAGAGACTCAGCAAGGACTTCCTAGCAAAGTCAGAAAATTGACAGAGTGAGCCATCAACCAGGACGGTATTTTGGCAACGTCGGGGAGCCTAACCTGGAATGGAAAAGTAGCAGTGCTGGAACTCTCGTGCAGTGGGGAGGCATCCTACAGAGGATCAACTGGGCCCGCAGGCAACGTTCAAATCAGAAATAATTCTATACACTCAAAGGATTCAGGATTCTTTTTCCAGAGCCAGATGGTGGCATCTGAGGATAGGCTGTATACGTGAAACAGTGGGAGAAAGGAAGACTGGAAACATTTAAAAACCAGACACATGTTCTTTCCATTAGAAAGCAGGTTTAAAATGTTCTGGCTTTTGGTGATGGGAATCCACTGCACAATGCCGAGCAGCACGTGCGGGAAAGTTACTCCGGGGGCAGCGGGAAGCGAGGCGGGCAGGCAGCCGGCTAAGCAGGGAGTGGCAGTCAGGATCGCTTCCTCGCTCTCCTCGGCATCCCGACACTCGCAGGCAGTAACCGAGGGGCAACATGTGCAGACGTGTCGGAAACGCGGGCACCCCCGGAGCAGGCGGTGAGGGTGGCTGGAGCCGGCGCTGGGTCTGCCTCCCGCGCTGGGAGAGACTCTGCCGTCCGGCGGGGGGCGGTCTGGGGGAAACACAGCCTCCTCACTCTTCCTGCTGATGCAATCTGCGAGAGAGCCCGCGATCTCGGCCGCGGGAGGGCCCGGCTGCAGTCCCGCCCGCCACGTGTCGCCGCCGCCACCCCGCGCGCTGCCCCGGGCATCCATTCCCGCCGCCGCCGCCGCGCGCTCCACCCGCCCGCGCACCCCGCCCGCGCCTAGGACGCAGCCGGCTCGCCCTCCGCGCGGTCGCAGCGGTCCCCACGGCCCACGGAACCATGAAGGTAACTGCTTCCGATTGGGGCTGTGTTTTACAAAAACGCGTGTGTGCCCTGAACCTGCGAGTCCCCAGAGACCCGCAGTCGGCAGAAAGGGGACGGAAGAAAGACCCCCGTGGTGTGTTTCCGCGCCAACCGGCTCCGTACCTTCTTTGTCCGTCCTCGCGGGTCGGGACCTCCCATTCTTTCCTTTTCAAACTTGCTCACAGGATGTGCCTCCTCAGGCTTTTTCACCGGGGCAGGGGTGAGCGGAGATGAAAGGCGGCTCGCAGCTCCCTCCCCTACCTGTTTCGAAGTTTGGAGAGGAAGAGGAAGCTTCTTTCAATGGGCAAGATGCACAGGAGGTGGGGGTTCGGGGGACGAGGTCTTGGGGTGTTTGTGGCGGCAAAGAGGGGTTTCCTGGCGGGTGTCTGTGCTGAAGGAGGGAGGTGCAGAGCCAGGGGATGAGGGTAGGACAAGGGAAGGAAAGCTGCCTCATCGCTATATTAAAAGCAGAAGCCTTGTCTTTTGCTTGTGGAAATACAAGCTTCTACGAGCTACAAATCATATTAGCCTAAGGTCATTCTTTTATTAAACTGTGTGAGCAGCCCTAATGGTTTTCATTCTTATGCTAATCAAGGGTAATTAGCCTAGCTGCCTATTCTGATGGTTTGGGTGTAGGAAAAACACCGGTGTCTTCCTGTTCCTACACCTTGGAAGACTGCAATGACGTTAAAAACTGAAGACCCGCTCCCCCCCACCCCTTTTTTTTAAAGGAAAGTAAAGGATGAGCTGGGAGTCCTACCATCTAACTATCTTGGGAGGGGGCGCCTGGGCGGCTCAGGTCCCGATGCCCGGATCCTGGGATGGAGGACCCTGTGGGGCTCCCAGCTCACCCGGGAGCCTGCTTCTCCCTTTGCCCTCAACCCGCTGGTGCTCTCTTTCTCTGTCTCTCTCAAATAAATGAATAAAAATGTCTTGGGAGGAAGAGATATGCAACCTGAACTTTTAGGAGAAATAAACCCACGTTTCCAGGTTTTGAAGGAGAAAGATTGAAGTAATCTTCTCAACTGCACTTTCCTATCCATCCCCATTCACAATTCCACTTACAAGAAATAATATGTAAATGGTGCCTCTCTCACCAAACAAAAATTTCTGCTAAGATTAATGGGGAACTGAGTGGAAACACTGTTTTGTGTTGAGATGAGATCATGCAAATGTGCTGTGGTGAAAAATTTAGCAGCCTTTCCTTCCACAGTCAGATATTTTACTTCTGCCCTGCTCATTCCTGTCTAATTTCAACTGAAGAATACACTCTGGTCACATATAGGGTAGTGAGTAAAAGGAGAAAATTATGAGAATAAACACTCTTGTTTTTCCAGGTTTCCCTGTGCTATGTGGAGTTGTAGTTGATTTTGCATTTTTGTAAATTCATGCCTGCCTTAATGTGAGTCCCAAAACCCCTTTTACAAGGTACTTTTTTTTTTTTAACAAGGTACTTTTAACACAGGAAGGAGAAGATATCTTCAAGTAGTCTCATATCTCTTTTCTGATATTTCACTGAGATTGGGAATGAAAAGATTGTTTTCTAGGCATGATCTAAGAAGTACATGACGTTCCTTTAAGTTCGTTGTTATGACAAACACTTTTCTACTTTCCTTTCATCTATTATTATTTTTTTTAGATGTTATTTGCACTTGGCACCAAAATAGGCTCTGTCCTTCGCACATTTTCCAGACATGGCTCCCTTCCCTGGGAGCATATATTTTAAGATGGACACATAAAGCATGGGCCACTGAATAAGAAAATTAGCATATATATTGAATAGAATGTGTATAAGAATAGTAAGTACATGTTATGATTGACTAAATTAATGTGGAGAATGAAGAGCCATATTTCTGAAGGGATAAAGACAAGAGAAGTCATTGTCAAGGATGTATAGTTAAGTGAAGGAAGTGAGAGGGCTTGACAGGCAGTGAGGGTAGCGAAGGCTGTTTGTGTGTGTGCCTGGCAGGGAGAGGGGTTTACTTTTCAGACACAGGATGTGGCCCCTCAGGCAAGGCTCAGGGATGCATGGCTAGTGCAGGAGACATAACAAAAGGGCACTGGTAGAAACAGGTGCTGAGAAAAAAGGAAAAAGGGAGGGGAAAAAAAGACAAGAATTTAATTTGAACTTATATTTCATTTAGTGAGTTTCCATAATAGTCCATTTCATTTGATTTTAGAACTACGGAGAGAAAGGAAAGAAAGAAAAATTTCCATTTGTATGCAAGAATTTCTTCTGCTCATTGAACCCTGAGAAGGTCTCATGATTTGAAACGGGTTTAAAACCTTATGAAACTTGAAAATAGTCATTTGATAATTATAGAGATTTATGCGAAGAATGAAAAACAAGTTGTGGTTTTCTTCAGTAGTTGTGTTGCAAGGGCCTGTTTAGCCAGAGCAGCTCCATCCTGACCCTGCCCCCCCCCCAGGCCATCTTTTGCAGAGAACTTACTTAAAAAAACTAGTCCTGGAAACCAGTCCCAGGTAACAAAGCCCAAATACAAGGGCGGGTCAGACCAGGTGGAGGTATTCAATCAGTGAGGGTGCATTGTTTTCATAAATTTCACAAATTGTTCAACAATTTCACAAATTGTTTTCATAACTTTAGATTTTATTCCTTATTTCAGGTCAAAACTTTGAGTTATATAGGGGATGAGCAGTAACTTTCCCTCTACCCTTCTAGGTTCTTGGCTGAGACCCCCTTGTAATAAAACACAGACTAACAGGAGAAAAACGAACAAACATTTAATAACATGTGTACCTTCTATATACATCTAGGAAAAGTAACTTCCCAAAATGGCCCAAGCTACCATCTTAAATATCAACTTCAGCTAAAGACAAAGGAAAGAGGTTGGAGGTGTGGTGAGAGGGGGAGCCAGGCTTGTAAGTTTTCAGGCAAAGCTGAGTAAGTAAGGAATGGCTGCAGATTTATATCAGTACCTTCTCCATTGATGTGTTTTGACATTTAGTTATCCTTCTCTTCAGAGAAGACATACCCTGTACAGGAGTGGGAGTCTCCCCGAAAAGTGGACGTTTCCTTTACAAATGTAGATTTCCTTCAAATTCCACTTTGTTTTCAGAGATTGCTCTGTGTCTGACTCTTCTCAAAAATAACCAGTCCAAGATAATTATTATGCCAAAGAGGCATATTTTTGGCATGGCATATTCTACTCCCCTTAAGCTTCTTATTTCTAATATTAAGATTCAAACCAGTGAAGTGAAGAGTTCGATAGTAGTGTTATTAACCTGAGAAGCCTGGGCTTGGGAGTAACAGTTTCTGTGCATCAATGAAAACTTGTTTCTAAACTGCCCATCTTTAGTGTTTGGGTTGGTCATATCTTTTGAGGTTTCATGTTGTCTGCTTCTTCAAATGACCTCTTCTCAGTGGGTGTAGGAAGATGGAAATTAAGAGCTTTCTTTTTTTTCCTTTAGGCTTGGCAACCACAATTCCTATAAATGACAGGTGCCACCCTAGGAAAACCCAGTGGAATGTTCATCCTTCTGCCTAAGCGGATTTGGTTATCATATGATGGAGAGAATCTAGGACCTTCTATGATAGACATTATTATCTGAGGCATCGTCTACTTTCTGTATAGTACTATAATTCTTGCTGAGCACAGGAGGAATCTGTCTGGTCTGCTCACTTTCCAGTTGTAAATGTGGGCAGTGTGTGTGTAACTTTATTCCCTCAACAGTTGTCCAAATGCTTTAAACACTGATGGGCTTTCCAAGCCTCTGTAGCCCATTTAGTAATGCATGTCTGTGTCCTTTCCGCTAATGCCTCTGACCTTGCATTTTGCTTAAATCAACTGAGATATAAATGTGAGGCACAACTCAAGGTTTTTAAGTGTTTCAAAATGAAGCATTTGGGATGCTCTGATTTACAAATATGACTTTGCAAATATCTGCAAACATTTTAATCCTAAAATCTGGTCGGGTTCACCCCAGCAATGGTGAATGCAGAGCCAAAAGCAGAATCTATAACATCAGATTCAAGTGCCGATTGGACCTAGGCTTCTGATTAGTCCTCTCAAATCCACAAGCTGAAGAATATTACCTCTAGAAATTGAGCATTTTTATTTTATTTTAATTTAAGATTTTATTTATTTATTTGACAGACAGAGATTACAAATAGGCAGAGAGGCAGATAGAGAGGAGGAGGCAGGCTCCCTACTGAGCAGAGAGGCCAAGGGGTGGGTGGGGGCTCCATCCCAGGACCCATTGATCATGATCTGAGCGGAAGGCAGAGGCTTTAATCCCCTGAGCCACCCAGGCACCCTGAACATTTTTATTTTAAAGATAACTTAGAAATCAGATCACCATATTAATACAGCATAGCCCATCACATAAATGTTTTTCTCTTGTCATACTGGCTGTGCTTTTTTTGTGAGAGAAGCTATTTTGCAAAAACACTTCTTGTGTTTGGTGATTACTGGGAGAGAAAAAATCTTAAAAAGATATTCATGCTTCCCAACAATACAGGAAAAAAGTCAAAGAGAGAGAAAAGGGAAGACAAGTTAAAAAAAAAAAAAATAGAGGAAATTTTAGTACCACAAGCAATAATCCAGGGAGTACTGGAAAACACATGATTCTTTGTCATTGAAAAATTGCCAAATACTTATGAAATCCAGCTAGTTGCCTTAACACTTGTCATGTCGTTCATCTGAAAAGAACCAGTTTATTAGATCTTTATTTTGATAGGTAGATCTGAAAATTTGATCAACTGCATTTATAGTCTATCCTAATCCAAGAAATGCTTTTACTATTTTAACTGTAGATGGTTATTTGTTTTAGGAAGCACTAAGAAGCCTAGGATTTAATTAGAACATTCAAATTCTGTCTGACTCCCCGTAAGTCTAGACAGAAGGAGCACCTGTTGGGATGTTCTAGGCCAAACATGCCACCGATATCTCTTCCATGACCAGAAAGCTCTCCACACAGTTTGGGCATGAGGACAAGGATGGATTTGCACAGGGTGATCATTGAGCAGCTGTTAGCATTCACCACCACTACAGTAAAGGATGATTTTGCCTAGTACATTTTATTGTAGCTGATTCAGATTCACAGTTATATTGTTTTGATTTTAGCACTAGATATTAATTCAGGAATCTGAAATCACAGTAAATGTCAATTTGAACTTTGAAGATAAAAAGTAGAGTTAAAATGGAGCTATAGAATTTATGGTGGAAGCATAATGCATCCCTCTGGGATTCCATGGTTTTCAACGCTATGAATGTTACGTCTACTTGCAAGCTTAGTGCTGGCGTTTATAGAAGAAATGCATCCACGCTTGAAGAAGGACTTCTTTGCTTAAGTAAGATAATGATGCTTAATATTTCTAGATGCCATAGAAATTATATAACATTGAATTGTAACCTCAGAACATTTGTGTTTTGCATTGCAACTATTATTAACCTCATTTTACAGACAAGAAAAATAAAGATCAGAATACTAGAATCGCTTAAGATCACAAAGAGCAGGGGTGCCTGGGTGGCTCCTGCCTTTGGCTCAGGTTGTGATCCCGGAGTCCTGGGATAGAGTCCCCTGTCCCATGTCTGGCTCTGCGGGGAGTCTGCTTCTCCCTCTGACCTTTTCCCCTCTCATGCTCTCTCTCACTCTCTCTCTCTCAAATAAACAAATACAGTCTTTTTAAAAAAATCACAAATAGCAGAGCACAATAGAAACTAGATATTTTGAGTCCCAGTCCAGCATGCTATCCACTTTACCAGTGCTTCTAGGATCTCTTGGGTCTGATAGCATGTTGGAAATCTTATGAAAAGTATAAACAATCTCTCCAGCAAAACATACAAATGCACATAGGCATACAATTTTGAATCTCGGTTATTTGTTATTGAACCAGGACAGTGGAGTCCATATAGCATGGGAAACTGAGGGAGAATACTGAAATGATCTAGTTATTTAGAGCACTAGAGACCTATTGGCTCTTGCCTCCGTAGTCAGGTGAAGTATGAGTATATATACATATGTCTGTGTGTGTGTGTGTTTTATTTATACATTTAAACACCATCCTTTGAATACTGAAAAACCCCAAATAATCATCTGCCTATGACTCAAACAGAAAGGCAGTTTCCTTGTTTTTTAGAGGCATGTGAGCTATCAGTTTCTTATGTTTTATTTCATAAAAGATCTAAGGTGTATAATGTAGGAAAGGAATACAATTTTTTTCCAATACCCTCTTAGGTTCTGTACCTGGGGGCATGCAAATTAGACTAACAAAAGATAGATTAACAAGAGAGGAACAAGTTTATGAGCTCCTGTAGCATACATGCACATGAGAGAAATTCAGTGATGAGTAACTCAAAGGGTGGTTAGGACTTGCACTTATACAGCATCTTAATGAAGAATGATAAACTTGTAGAAAAGTAACATGGATAGGGGCATAGGTTTTAGGCTTCCAAGTGCATCAAACTGGGGGCAGTTGAATACCTTGGGGGAATCCAAGGAAGTCAGGATTGTTTGTGCAGGTCCATCTCACTGCTGACTTTCTGTCTTAATGCTGTAAAATTTTCTCAGAAGTATCTGCTTTTAGTCAAAGAAGGGAAGCTCCAGGAAGGCTTTTTTTCTGCATCTCTTGGATCTCAATTGCTGTTAGCTCAAGGTAATCCTTATGTCAAAGGGGCATATTTTGATCTCTATAGTATTCATAGAAAAGGACTTGACTTATAGAATCTGGATCCTAATAGCTTTGGTCGCAATCTAGTTTTGAAGTGTGTGCATGGTTGTTTGGTTAAACAGGGTTAATACATAATTTTTTAGTAGAGTTTAATAGTTTAATAGTTTCCTATTTCTTAGATATAATTCCCTGTTAGTGCCTGTCAAAGGGGCAGGCCTACAAGTCCATGTTCCTACCAGGTGACCCCACCTCAGCCACAAGCTGATTGTAGGAAGGGTGTATATTTGACCCAGCGTCAGCCATCTCTTACTTCTTATTCTCTCATCTCCCCCCATTCAATGATATCCTACCCTGTGGATTCTCTTTTCTCTATATCTATATGTTTTCTCTTTCCCATTGCTAATGGATTGATTTATGCTCTCGTTACTTCTTGCTTGAATTATTTCTGGCTTCTCAACTGGTCTCAAGCTAATTTTCCTATGGCACTCTTTTAATTATGTCATTTGTTCTCTCAGAATACCTCTATGACTTGCCTATTGTCTACTGAATTTAGCTTCTAATCTGTTCTCCCATCACTTTGCCATCTGTGCACTCCTTTATTCATAATGGGGGATTTGCTGTAGCTCAGAATGAGCTCTTACATTTCCACATATTCCTTCCTAACCCCTCTCTCCCCATTTATGCCTCTCCCCGTGTGTTCCCTCTGGTGCGCCCCTCCCTATGTGGCTCACTCCCCGGGCACTTTTTGAGAACGGTGACCATTTTCCTAGGGAAATGAACATGAATGGAAGGTAAAAAGGTAAGAGTAGGGCCACATTTTGAAGTTAGGATATCTGATATCATACATACACTGATCACACCCTGCAGTCTCTCTGCACTCACCCTTCCTCTCCTCTGGCCTGAATCTTGCCCCATTGTTGCTGCTTTACAGGTAGTAGCTGAGTTCAATCATCTATGACTTCTTGGCTTCATAGGTCAGATTAATTGTGCTTTTTATCTCTTCCTTTTCAAACAGCAGCTGCATCTTTCCATATCTGGGTTTGTTTGGAGTCAAGCTTTAACCGACTCCCAAAAGATAAGGTCTATAAACACATAGAGAATAGTAAGTATTTACGTGTTTTAATGCCTTTTGCCACTCCTTTTTTACAGAATGTCAGTGGTGAAACTGTGTAGATTGCAAATAGACTGTCAGTGTAAACAGACTATAAATATTTCTGGGAAAATGAATAACAGTACGAACTGAAGACCACAAAATTCCTAACAAATAAACCCAGCAATGCCACTCGGCTAAATCACTAGTTTTCATATTTCAGCAGTTTGTAATGGGAAACTCCCCTGTCATATCCCATGGAACTGACTTCGAATATAGAACAGGGTCATGTGTCTGGGAAGGTTAACCAATTCCAATACTGTTTAACATGTTCTTTTTTGTTGTTGTGAACAATGCAGTTCTTAAGCAATCTAATTAATGCATACACTGACAAACAAATCCAACAAAAGAGGCACTTAGAGGCAGTGTTCATTGAATACTGGAATTTTGAAAGAAAAAAATCTATTAGGTCATGTTCAGCATTTACTTCTGCCAAAGAAGGATTGTTCTTTCAAGTTTATTTTTCCAGCTTTCAATTCTATTCCACTTAAATACCTCGACAACCAGGACTTTTCAAATCTTCTGTGGACAGTTCTCCCGCCTAGTGTATTCGCTGTGTAAAGTTTCCTGATAATTGACTTATTTCTTTTTCCTTTTGGTTATACTCATCCACCATTTATGCTTGGCTCTGCTGACTCATTTGCCACGAGTCTTTATGCTTTTTAAAAAAATATCATATAACATTATGTATGCTTTCATTGCTTGGTTTTAAGATACAACGTCATTTTTTAAAAAAGATTTATGCATTTGAGAGAGAGAGAGAGAGAGTGTGAGTGAGTGCACCTGGTGGGGAGGGAGGGGCAGAGCCTGATGTTGGGCTTGATCTCATGACCCTGAGATCATGACCTGAGCCAAAACAGAGTTGGACGCCCAACTGACTAAGCCACCCAGGTGCCCCATAAAGTCCAATGTTATTAACTAAACTGGCATTTCTTTTCAGTAACATTAGTTAGGAATGTCATTCATTCCGTGAATATGTAGATAAAGGGCGTCAGTGAGTTTTATGTGCGTTAATAATTTCATGCCTCTTAACATTAACGTCATCAGTGTGGGTCAACCAGGCTCCTTCTTTCCTCTTGATCAATGTTCCGAGAACATTATTTACAGTAACCCATTAGTCTACCACTTTCTGTTAAAAGACAACATAGAAACTGGGATTGAGGGGTCATTTGCAACCATATGAACTTAATTATATAAGATAATTTTTAGTATGAAATTATGAGTTATTACTAACCCACTTATTTTTTAAAATAAATAAAATAATTAATGTTTAAAACATTATTTGTAGCCACCTGGGTGGCTCAGTGGGTTAAGTCTCTGCCTTCAGCTCAGGTCATGATCCCAGGGTCCTGGGATAAATAATAAATAAATAAATAAATAAAATATTATTTGTAATATTTAATATTTGAAATAATAGAGCTTAGAGATCATTCTTTGTCTATAGGATCACACAATTGGTATCTTAAATTCAAGTAAAATTTATTACATATGGTAACTGATATATAATCTTACATTTATTTCTTATTTATCTATTTAGTTGACAACATATATGAACAAGAGCAAAAAAAATTTTTTTTTAAAGATTTTATTTATTTATTTGGCAGACAGAGATCACAAGTACACAGAGAGGCAGGCAGAGAGAGAGGAGGAAGCAGGCTCCCCGCTGAGCAGAGAGCCCGATGTGGGGCTCGATCCCAGGACCCTGAGATCATGACCCGAGTCAAAGGCAGAGAGGCTTTAACCCACTGAGCCACCCAGGAGCCCCAACAGCAAAAATTTTTAAAAAAGAATTGATATCCTTTTCAACCCTATATTAGTTTAATTTTACTTAAACTATCTATTTAAATGATCTATTTAAGCTAAGTTAAACTGTATAAACTGCTTTAGGATTGAAATATTTGGTTAATATGTTAATATATTTATATGATATATTTTAGGACTTATGTGATTCACTAGCTTAATTGAGAGCCTTAATTAATTTTGGTATAACAAGGAAAATAAGAATTCTGTCTTTTCTACTGAGGAAACATTTTCCAGTGAACACAGAGGAAAAACACGATCTTACTTTTAAAATAATTTGATGATACATCCTTTGGGATAAATATAATAAAAATGTTTTACTAAATGATGGATCATTATATTATTTTAAAAGTAAGATGAGGGGTGCTGTGTGGCTCAGTTGGTTAAATGTTTGACTTTTGATTTCGGCTTGGGCCATGATCTTGAGGTTGTGGGTCAAGACTCGGGCTTCATGCTCAGTACAGAGTCTGCCCAAGATTCTCTCCCTCTCCCTCTACCCTTACCTTCCCCACTACATGCGTGCTTCCTCCCTTTCTCTCTCAAAATAAATAAGTAAATAAATAAATAAGAGTAAGATCATACTTTTCTTCTCTGTTTGCTGGAAAATTTATTTTATTTTATTTACATTCAGCTAATTAACATAGAGTGTATTATTCGTTTCAGAGGTGGAGTTTAGTGATTCATCAGTTGCATATAACACCCAGTGCTTCTTACCTCATGTGCCTGCATGAAATAGATTTAATGGTTCAACATCATTATTAATATTTAGTTTAATTGGAAATGCCTTGTATTTCCTTATAAACATTGTGAAATGATGTATGAACAAGAGTATTTATTGCAGCAATGTTTGTAATAACTAAAGATTAGAACTCACCCACATATTGATCAGGTGTAAAAAAGAATGAGGTTAAAAAAAAAAATCAGTGGAGAGAAGAATAAGCAGGCTCTCTATATATACAAGAGGAAAAGCTCATTGAGACTTTTCACTGTACATGTTTACGTATTTGATTTTTGACATGAGTTTATTATATTCAAAATAGAAATGAAAAAAAAGAAATGGAAATGCCTTGTAGTGGACTTAACTTGACTCAAAAGCCATTCTCAAGAAAATCTGAAATTTTGGGAAATTCAGAAATACTGGGTAATTCAGCATAATTCAGTTAAGACCAAGGATATATATCTTGACAAAATTTCAAAACTTGTATTTAATTTTAACTAACTGAAAATGCTTTATTGAAAAGGCAGGTTAAATACAGCGTGCACACCCGATTTTACAGGACCTGTTATATCAAGAGTATGCAAACTTTTTCAAACCTAAAATTTGTGTAATAGGGACAAGCAAACAATGATTGATTTGAGTTTCATTTGATTAAATACTTACATAACTCTTATTAAGGCTATTAG
Organism: Mustela putorius furo; assembly: GCF_011764305.1. Lineage (NCBI taxonomy): Eukaryota > Metazoa > Chordata > Mammalia > Carnivora > Mustelidae > Mustela > Mustela putorius. The sequence continues at coordinate 21,565,518 of NW_025422368.1, read as the reverse complement.
TCTTTGTACTAGGTTAATGGGCAAATGGAGATAATTCGAGCATTATGTTTCCTCTTGAGAAATAACTATGCAGGGAGAGAAATGTATAAAAACAAATGCAATAAAGAATAAGGATTGCCACAAAGAAGTCTGCAAAAGGTACATACGTGCTTAACAAAGATGAGTCAGAGGAATCAGGGAAGGCTGTCCAATGGAGAGGAGGTTTGAGCAGAACCACGCAAGAAGGCTAGATGGACAAGGAAGGGAGTGCATCTCAGGCCAATACACGTTCCACTTGTACCCAACCCCAGCCTTCCGGAAGTGGATTCAACCACGATTGACTTACCATAGAAGAATGTGAGGAAACATATGTCCAGCCTCCTGCCAGACCACTGGTAAACACAGAGAGCACTGAGGACATCCTCCAACACCCTCCAGGGAACAAACTGTTGGAACTCATAACATTGGCAACCTGGCCACTAGTGACATGCGTCCTGTTACGCCTTTTTCACAGGGCCCACATCCACCTTCACTCGTTCTTGTTGCTCTTTGTTTTCTGTCTTGACTCAAGCCTCACTGGACCCTCCCACCCAAATTTGTCCATAATACCCTTTGCAGCTCAATATTAGTTGCAATCACCTTCCCTAAATATATCCTGCTCCTCCTGGCCTTAGGTAAGGTCACTTGCCTACCAACCTCTAGTGGATGTTGCTCAATTTCTCTACCTTCTGCTCTCAGAATTAGAGGGGTGCTGATCTCCTTTCCTGTGCCCAATACTATTTCCATGTCAGGCTCCCCCTGTAAAACCTCTCTCTGCTACTCACACCATCAGTCTGTGATACCCGATCTCTTCCCTGTAACTATCACTGAAAGACAGCCTGGTCAATTTGCCCCCGTTGCTCACTGAAGATTTTAGCCTTGGTTCCTGCTTCTCTCTTACAACTACTTTAATTTCTCATCTCCTTGAACTTGCTACATTCCCCAGATGCCACCCCCACCTATGGCCATACCCTGGACTTTTGAATCACACTAAATTACAAGTCCTGTGGGTTATTTTTGTCCAAGATATATCTGACATTTTTACAAATCTCTCCATTTGAGCTGCCGTGGGCCCAGTGCGAGCCACTGTCTTCTCTTCACTGAGTATGTTTCTTGCACACCTCCATCTCCCACCCCTAATCTGTTCTCCATAGAGTGGAGTAATGGCATCACTCATCTGCTTGGAAGAATTCCTGAGCCCCTACCTTATGCTTTGAATAAAACTCAAGGTTTCTGCTGTGCTTTAGAAGTCCCGGAGGAATTTAGCTCCTCTCTTTTTGTAGCCTCACCTTGTTACCGTTGTGGCAACCTCCTGTCATCCCCCCAAATTTCTCTTCGAGGCCTTTGCCCTTGCTAATGCCTCCGCTCAGAAGGTTCTCCTCCTACTCCTCATCTAGCTAACATCTTATTGCTCTGCCAGCCTCAGACTGAATGTTGCTACCTCAGAGACCCTCAGGACCCCGTGTGATTCCCAGTCTTTCAGAGCACTAACTGCAATCTACAATTCTCATTGGCATGATTAGCATTGTGGTTTTGGGATTGATGTCTGACTCTCCTTCTAGATCATACATTTCTTGAAAGAAGGGAACATATTGCTTTTTACTACCATTCAGCTCTATGCATTCTGCTTCCTGGCCCATTATACATGGTTGGTGAGTGTGGTAGGCTGCAGAATGGCCCCTCAAAGATGTTCATGTCCGAATCCCCAGAAACTTCTCATTATAAAGGAGATTTTGCAGATGTGAATAAGTTACAGGTCTCGAGATGAGGAGGTTATCCTTAATTATCTGGGTGGGCCCAGTGTAATCACAATGGGTCTTTACAAGAGGGAGCAGGATGGTCATGGTCAGAGGGAGATATGGTAATAGAAGCAGAGGGGTGTGTGGGGTGGAGTGGGGAGGAGAGAGGGGGGAGTTAGATTTGCATATGCTTCACTGCTTGCTTTGAAGATGGAGGAGGAAGGGGCCATGAACCAAGGAAAGGAAGTGGCTTCTATGGCTTCTCGAGGCTGGAAAGAGCCGGGAAATAGATTCTCACCCTACATCTTCCCAAAGGAATGCAGCCCTGCTAACACCTTGACCTAGAACTTGTGACCTCTGAAACTGTAAGATAATAAATTTCTCTTAAGCCACAAAATTTGCAGTAATTTGTTACGCAACAATAGGAAATTTATACAGATTTTGGTACCTGAAAGTGGGGTGCTGCTATAACCAATATCTAAAAATGTGGATGAGGTTTTGAATTGACCATTGGGCACAGAACAGAAAAACTTTGAGGAGCATGATGGGGGGATAAAAAGGCCTAGATTGCCTTGAAATGGATTGCAAATTAAAAGTGCTGCTGCTAACACATAGAAGGAAGTGAGGGCCATGGTAGAGAAAGTACAGAGGATCTTACAGAATATCTAAAAAGTCATGGACTATTGGTAGAAACATGGATATTAAAGCATTGCTGATGAGGGCTCAGAAAACCTTGAGGAACATGTTCATGGAAACCAGAGGAAAGGGGATCCTTGTTATATCATGGAAGAAAGCTTAATGGAATCATGTATTACAGTTATGTGGAAAGCAGAGCTTGTATGTGATGAAGTTGGAAATGTAGTTGAGATTTTCCAAGCAAAATATTGACTTTTCCTCTTTTTTAAGATATTATTTCTTTGAGAGAGTAAGCACGTGTGCACATGAGCAGGGGGAGGGGCATAGGGAGAAGCAGACCCCCCACTGAGCAGGAAGCCCGATGCAAGCCTCTATCCTGGAACTCCAGGATCATGACCTGAGCCAAAGGCAGACACTTAACTGATGAAGCCATCTGGGTCCCCCCAAATACTGGCTTTTAAGCAATATATTTACCTCCTTGTTACCTCAGATACTGTAAAGCATTTATTGAACAAATAATTTAAGAGGGCCCACCATATAAGCATCAGGCACTGCTGAAGGTCTTGAAGCCATGAGGATCAAGAGTTGGCAAAGTCACTGCCCTCGTGGTCCTTCAGGGAAAGTCATGTGCAGTGGTAGTTATAGACTGGGGCCGCACTACCCGTGGGGACTGGATTTGCTCTTGAATGACCTTTGTCGGGTTATTTATGCCTCAGCTTCTCCATTTAAAAAATGGTGGTAATAACAGTACCTACCTCATAGAGATGCTGTGAGGATTATATAAAATAACAAGTGTAAGTGCCTGATCCAAAATGAGTTTTACTTAAATATCTCACTGTACCTTCATAGAGTGCTCAATACTTCAGTTAGTGGTGTCACAGGAAGAAAATAGGATGAAATTATGTTAAAGTGACAGAGTGGAGGGGAAGCTGGGACTAATTCCTACTGGCTGGTCAGGGGGAATCTTCCCAGAGAAGGTGAACTCTGATCCAGGAACTGAGTACCACACACACACACACACACACAAACTATAAGGTGATCTTGAGGTACAGTGTCCCATAGAGGGACTAACAAATGACACTTACTGGGTTCTTAGACTTCTCTGTTAGTTTGATATTAGACCTCCATGACGGATCCTCTAATTTTTTTAAAGTTTTATTTATTTATTTGCGAGAAAGAGAGAGATAAATCACAAGCTGGGGAGGAGGGGCAGAGGGAGAGGGAGTCTTAAGCAGACTCCTAGCTGAGCACAGAGCCTAATGTGGGGCTTGATCTCACCACCCTGAGATCATGACCTGAGCTGAAACCAGGAGTCAGATGCTTAACTGACTGCACCGTGGAGGCCCCAGTGCTGATAGGTACCTCCCCATTCCAAACAGACATGTTGGGTATATGCAAAGAATCTTCTAAACAATAGAAAAACCAATTCTACAATCTTTAGTTCTTTACTTGTCTCTAATTTATATATAAAAGAAGTTTGGGGGTGTCTGTGTGGCTCAGTTGTTAGGTGGCTACCTTAGGCTCTGGTCATGATCCCAGGGTCCTGGGATCAAGCCCCACATTGGCCTCCCTGCTCAGTAGGAAGCCTGCTTCTCCTACCACTCCCCCTGCTTGTGTTCCCTCTCTCACTGTCTCTTTCTCTGTGATAAATAAATAAAATCTTTAAAAAACAATAAATAAAAAGTCTGGAGAGGAGTGCCTGGTGGCCCAGTCAGGTAAGTGTCTGCCTTCCCTTCAAGACATGATCCCAGAGGTCCTGGGATCCAGCCCCGAATCAGGCTCCCTGCTCAGCAGGGAGACACCTTCTCCCTCTGCCTCTGCCTCTGCCTCCTCTCCTCTCTCTCTCTCTCTCTCTCTCCCCCCCCCACCCCCAGTCTCATTCTCTCTCTCTCCCTTAAATAAATAAAATCTTTTAAAAAGTGGGCAAAAGAAGTCTGGAGATTGAGCAGGCAAGGAAGAAGAGTATTAGCTGGGGAAAAAACCCTGTTACCCAAGCAAGTGTGCTTGCCATTTCCCCTTCTCTACCCCAGAGGAGGGAGGGGTGGTTTTTCCATCTCTCCAACACGATACTCTCCAAACACTTTGTGAGGAGATTCGTAGGTTCCTTTGCCCTAAGGGTCTGGAGTGGAGCCTGGAGACTCTTGAGAGCCCCGGATTTGTGTTCCCTGGCCTGTTGGTGTCGAGGGAAATACCAGCCTCTGACTCTCCCCTGGGACAGTCCAGGCTGGCTGATGTTGCTTATGACAGAGAGTCAAGTAAGGATTTGCCATGGGGCGCCTGGGTGGCTCAGAGGGTTAAATCTCTGCCTTCAGCTCAGGTCAGGATCTCAGGGTCCTGGGAGAGAGCCACACATCGGGCTCTCTGCTCAGCAGGGAGTCTGTTTCCTCCTCTCTCTCTGCCTGCCTCTCTGCCTATTTGTGATCTCTGTCAAATAAATAAATAAAATCTTAAAAAAAGAGAGAGATATCTAAAAGTGACTGGAAACAACTGAGTCAACCTGATCTCCTCATTAGGGAGGTAGATTCAAAAGTGGGTTTGAAGGGCAGGCATGAGAGAAAAATAAAACTCTCCCTCATTGCGCTCTGTTAATGCTGTTCAGTAAATGGTTGTACTGATTTTCATCAAAACTCCCTGCTCCTGCCACATCTTTTAAAACCCCTGGTGCCTCTCTTCTGGGTGTTTCCGAGATTCTCTGAGAGAAATCAGCTTTTTAGCCGCATCTCCTTCATTGAGCATTGTGGTTCAAGTTTCTACACAATTAGTTATTTGTCTACGATCACCTTAAAAAATATTGCTGTATTGATGAGTTTCTGGGAAGATGTGGAGAAGGTGCATTTGTTCAGTCTACCACGCTTAATTGGAATCCCAGGCAAATATTTTAAGGAGAAATGGTAACATTTTCGGTGATTTCAGTACTGATACTTATTTGTCTGTATAGATTACCTTGAACTCTCTTCTTTTTTCCCCTACAGTGGGATTTTTGGTCATTTTGTCATCATCAAAGAGCTGAAATTTAACTCAAAATGAATGCCTGTTGTTTCAGAGAAGAATTTTAACAAGAGGATGAAGATTATAACTTAGATTTGAAATGGATGGGGTTTGGAAACTGCATATGGGTTTTGATTTTTCTGTTTCACATTTTATAGATGAGTGAAAAGTTTTTGTTTATATGCATAACTATATATATTTTATATACATTGTATTTATATATTTGGACTCTTGGACACTTGTGTCTGGCTTCCTCTGACCTTCGTCCCATGGGCCTTTTCCCTTTGCTGATTTTGCTGTGTGTTCTTGTTTATCCTGTAATAATTCTGAGCTGTGAGCACGGAGTCCTGTGAGTCAGCAGATCACCAAACCTCTTCCAATTTTCTCCTCCATAAAATAGGATTTATAGGGGCGCCTGGGTGGCTCGGTGGGTTAAAGCCTCTGCCTTCGGCTCAGGTCATGATCTCAGGGTCCTGGGATCGAGTCCCGCATCGGGCTCTCTGCTCAGCGGGGAGCCTGCTTCCTCCTCTCTCTCTGCCTGCCTCTCTGCCTGCTTGTGATCTCTCTCTGTCAAATAAATAAATGAAACTTTAAAAAAAAAATAGGATTTATAGTTATCCTATCTTACCTTATAGTGTTGTGAGTATAAAATGTGTGTGGAACTAAGGGCCTGATGGAAGATACATCTGATAGAGGGGGGTTGTTATTACGAAGTGTGTTAACCATTCGTTAAAGAGCATCTTGTGTTTGTTGGTGTACGCTCATGCCTTTTTGGCAGGTGACAATGACCTACAAATGAATTAACTCTCAAATCTTTGATGACTCATTCGATGGGAACAACAGGTTCACAAGCCAGTTTATAAGGATTGCTGCTTCTTTCACTAAAATGTGTGTGTGTGTGTTCACTACCTCACAAGTATTAAATAACTTGGAACTTATTTTATGCTCTGAATATATCCCCCCCCAAAAAAAAAGGTCACATGCTGAATGTCACCCCCAAAGGGTATGGTATTAGGAAGTGGGGCTTTTGGGAAATGACTAATCCTTCATGACTAGGATTAATGCCTTTCCAAAGAGGCTGTAGACAGATCCCTTGCCTCTTCCACCATGTGAGGACACTGAGAAGTCTGTAACACAGAAGAGGGCCCTCACCAGCCAGGATGACACTGTGCTTCTGGATTTCCAGACTCGAGAACTGTGCAAAAGAAATTTCTGTTGTTTATAAGCTCTCGGTCTGTGGATTCTGTTCCAGCAGCCCAGATAGACTAAGACACTTTTCCCTTGTTTTCCACCCTCTTCTCTTCATGTTTTCCTGTGATGTGTCCCTGGCAGTCTGCACAGTAAACACACATTCATGGCGGAAGGTTACGAAGTGGGGAAAGCGCATGGAGTGGATTCTGACAGAAACTCTGGAGGTTCTCAAGTTGTGACTAATAGGAACTATTAAAACAAAATGTACCAAAGCTATAGCATAAATCCACTCCTTCTACAATTATATTTCTCTTTATTTTAAATATTTTATTTATTTACTTAGAGAGAGAGAGAAAGAGCACGAGTTGGGGGAGAAGCAGAGGCAGAGGGAGAAGCAGGCTTCTGGTTGAGCAGGGAGTCTGACGCAGGACTCGATCCCAGGACCCTGGGATCATGACCTGAGCTGAAGGCAGATGCTTAACCCACTGGGTCACCCAGGTGCCTCTGTAGTTGTATTTCTTACAGAGTTTGTCCATTGGCTGTGTTGAGGTGAAGGGAATGCTACTGAATATCTCATTAAATAGACCGAAGATCTGTCAGGGAGGTGATAGCTCTTCGGATCAAGAAAGCAAAGCACTGAGAAGGCTTTGAGGCTGGGATGGAACATGCCTCAATGCCACAAGGACCATATTGCGTGGCAGCTGACAGAGAGTACAAATTAGACTCCAGGCAGAATCCCAGAGGCAACTGGCTCTGTGGCTCCAGATTTAGAACAGCCTCATACTCAAGGAGTCCTTCGTCCGTGAGAACTGTGCATTCATGCCTGCGTCTGTAAACACCATGCGGGGAGACTGAAGGCTTCATAGTGAAACCTGGCCTGCCCCCCTTGTCTGCCAGCCATTGGGGCAGTGCCCAGAATTGCCCCGTTCACTGTCTGCCCTTTTCTTTTTTTTCCATGTCAGGCCCCAGAGGGCTGGAATATGCTCCAGAAGGGCACCTTTCTTCCAGTTCCTCCTGCTCCAACCTGTGTCATACCTTCTCAGGAGGATGATAGCGCCTCTGACTTCTTGAATCCAGTGCCTTAAAAAGACTCCCCATTGCCCAACTGTTGGCATAGATGTTCCTTAATAATCCTAACACGACCTGCCCCAAATAATTCTCATTAATCTTTCTTATCTTCTACGTCACGGAGTTTCCTGTGACTAAACCATACTTCCTCTCCTCTGTACAGCTGTCTGCTTTAAAGAGCTGTGTGGTGGTGCTGCACTGCAAACGTAGACCTGTTATAGGCTATTTTATTTGGTCAGAAATAATTTATGACCAATAGGCTATTATTCTGATGTTTTGAAGTAGCTGGAATCACCACAGCAAAAAACACCAGGTAAACATAAAACACACAAATGCTAACACTTTTAAAACTGCCTATTTTTTATGACAGAAGATAGATTGGTAGAGAGAAGTGCAGTTCTTTACTGTTGAGCCTGTTTTTACACAACAGGTGATTGCAGCATTGAAAGTCATAACTTCTGCTTTTACTTTCATTCAAATGCACAAGCTGAATTGCTATTTAAAAGCCATCTGTGGTGGGATGCCTGCATGGCTCAGTTGGTTAAGCCTCTGCCTTCAGCTCAGGTCATGATCCCAGGATCCTAGGATTGAGTCCCACATCCGGCTCCTTGCTCAGTGGGGAACCTGCTTCTATCTTTGCCTCTGCTTGCCCCTCTGCCTGCTTGTTCTCTCTCTCTCTCTCTCTCTCTGACAAACAAATAAATAAAATCTTTAAAAAAAAAAAGAATAAAAGCCATCTGTGGCAAAACATTTGCATATTAGAAGTCTTAGAATATGTCTCTTTTGTAAACTGAGAATGTCATATATTGGGCTTATTACTTATACTGGGGAGAAAAATGTTTGCCATCATCATTAGTGAGAAAGAGCTTCCATACCAATTTTTTTAAGTAGAGACTTTTTTGAGGAGGTGAGTTTTAAGTCACTTGAGGACTATACCAGATCCAAACAGTAAAGGATTTCCAGTAGAAGATTACTCCAGTAATCTGAAGAAAGGCAAACAAACAAACAAAAATACTGGCTCTCCTAGTACAATGGAAGAAGGTCTGACCACACTGAGCTGTTGGTTCGCCAAGAAGATTTATGGAGCATCTAAGGTCAAGCCACCACTTCTCAACCAGGCAGCAGGGTTTTCAGGAAGCCATGCCCCAAGGTTTGGTTTATAGACAAATGAAGTATCTATGGAGCCTTTCTTCTCTCTAAAATTATAAATAATTCCAGTTTCACAGATGCCAAATTTTCTCTAAATCCCCTCAGATTCATACTGATGAATCTTCACTGTAATTATTAATTATAACTACCATTAATTGAGAATTCACTGGGTGCTGGCATGGGCTTTGCGTGAATTTCTCATTCAGTGTTCATGAATAGCATTTCACAAATGGAGAAACTGAGGCACAGAGAAGCGCAGTAACTAGACCCAGCTTGCCAAACTATGAAATCTGGCAATGTCACCCCAGACTATGTGCTTCACTGCTGTATTATAGGGTCTCTTTATAAGCTTGGTAACCTTCCGTTAGATTGAAGAAACAACTGTGACAGACTCTATTCAATGGTTTGCAAAATGCTCTCACTTACATATTTCATTTTTACCTCTGCAGGGAAGGTATCTGAGGTTCAAAGATACAAACGTGAGGTTTAGAGGCATCAAGGTCACATCTCTCTAGATAATGGAGCTGGAGCTTGAAACAAAGTCTTGTAATGAACTCAGAACTCATGGCTTAGTAAGACTCAGAAAAAAGTTCCAAGGGGACTACACAGAAACTAGAGGGGATTAGCAAACTATCTTATTAATAGATACAGGCAGTTTTAGCAAATAGGGTTCAGTATATCTATGACACAGAGCCTGAACAAATCACCTCACTGAAAATCTGTTTTTGATTCTTCTATGCCTAATGCAATAGAGTTTATATAGGTACCAGTTTTCTGTTTTTCTGTTCTCCCTCTCCCTCTCTCCCCGTGTGTGTGTGTGTGTGTGTGTGTGTGTGTGTGTGTGTGTGTGTAATATGGCATTTTGTTTATCAATTTTTTTGGATTACCACAATAAGTTTAGCTGACATCCATCATATCAATTTTTACTTTAAATAAAAATGTGGTGGATTTATATATTCAAACAGTTTACTCAGAAAATATTTTTTGAGGTTCTCACATTGGCCTGGTTATGTGTTAAGTATTGGAAATCCAAAAGACCGGCGTCTGGGTGGCTCAGTTATTAAGCGTCTTCCTTTGGGCTCAGGTCATGATCTCACCGTCCCGGGATCGAGCCCCCACATCAGGCTCCTTGCTCTGCGGGGCGTCTGCTCCCTCTCCCTCTGTCCCCCCTCCTGACCCCACTCATGCTCTCGCTCTCTCTCTCCCCCCAATAGATAAAATCTTAAAAGAAAAAAGAACAAAAGGAAGGAAGAAAGAAAGACACAATGAAGTCGGTGCCCAGACAGGCGGGTACTGGTGCGCAAACAAGCAGGGCAGTAATCTAGCATTACAACTACTCTAGCAAGGATAAGGCTAAACTAGCATCTCCAACCTCCAATCACAGCCCTGGGGATGCAGGAGGACTTCCCGAAGCAGCATGCAAGTTAGGAAGCAAATCGATTCCCAGGTTCCTAGCCTTCTTTAAGTCTTTCCCAGTTCCATCCTGCAGGTGCACATTTAAGGAGGAAGCATCTTGCTGGTTCTCTTTCCTACCTGCCATTACATAACAGCCCTTCTCCGAGTCTACAAAGAAAAAGCTTTTCTTTCATTCACTCTGGCAAGCCACCAGAACATAAAGAAATCAGATGGTTCACGTTATAGTGTCAGAAAAACCTTGTCTAATCAAGTCACCATAAACCCACTACCAGGCTTCCTGTCTGCCTTACTGCTGCTTCTCTCCCACTCGGGGTGGAGGATGGCATTAGAAACCAGAAGTTTTGGCGTGCGTTGACATAGTCTCCGTTCAGACTATGTTAAAGATGGAAGCAGCAGGGGCAATGCCATTTTGGTTAAAAATCTTGCCTCTTCCGTGCCTTGACTCTGGTTTGTGAATCATCAAGGCTGGAGAGGAACACTGAAGAGAGTGGGTCCTTATTTCATCCAGGTGACAGACGCATGGCAGGCCTCCAGGCTTGATCTCTCCATGTTAAAATTAGAGTATTTGAGGGGCGCCTGGGTGGCTCAGTGGTTTGGGCTGCTGCCTTCAGCTCGGGTCATGATCTCAGGGTCCTGGGATCGAGCCCCGCATCGGGCTCCCTGCTCCGCAGGAAGCCTGCTTCCCTCTCTCTCTCTCTCTCTCTCTGCCTGCCTCTCTGCCTACTTGTGATCTCTGTCTGTCAAATAAATAAATAAAATCTTTTTTAAAAAATTAGATTATTTGAGGTTTATTTTAAAAAGCAGATCAGAAATGACAAATCTGTGGGTTGTGCCCTTGCACTACTGTCAGCAGGAGAAAGCTTGGTAGACTCTCTTCCCATCTGTGTCTCTGTTGCATATTTAGAATGTTCTCAAAGGGGTATTAAATACTCTGTTTACTTCTGATGGAGAACGGCATATCTAAGAGCAAAAGAGACGTAGCTAAGAGAAGTTGGTATTTTATGTTTTCTTGAAGATGTGTTACACTCACAGGAAAAGCATTTTCTTCTTTTATTTTTTATATTTTTTAAAGATGTTATGTATTTATTTGACAGAGACCACAAGCAGGGGAGCAGCAGGGTGAGGGAAAGGGAGAAGCGGCTCCCCACTGAGGAGGGAGCCTGACAGGGGGCTCGATCCCAGGACTCTGGGATCATGACCTGAGCTGAAGGCAGACACTTAACCGACTGAGCCCCCCAAGTGCCCCAGGAAAAGCATTTCCATTAACTTTTTCCAAAAGATTAGTGTATCCCCAAATACCACATTTTCCTTTGTGCTTATCTTTTGCTCAGTGTCAATCATCAACCACATCTCATCCCCCTCCGACCATTTACCACATAATTAAAACCAGTTTATCTTAGTTGTCATATATTGTGGGTTCCGCTGTAAATAATGCACTTAACAACCATGAGTAAAACTTAATACATCTGGGTTGTAGCCCAGAGCCTTTTCTTCTTGCTGTTTATTTCCTCCAAGTTGATTAACCTGGTCTCTTACCAACACAACAGCTACTTATGGGCTGGTGTAAAACAAAATGTTCTCTAAAGCAATCCAGGATATAATACTCTGGATCTTAAAAAACCGGCCTCATTTAATTAGGATTAATTTCTCCCTCTCAGAGTTCATACGTGATTCTATTTTGGTAAGAAGCAAAATTAAAAGCTTACTTATTTCTGAATGTGAAATGCTATTTCTAGACTAGATTCTATCTGGAATCCTCAGGTGTCTGTTCCTCTCTGTCCATCTGTCACTTCTGTTTAGGGTACTGCACGATGACCCAGAGTTTGCCATGCTGAGGGTTTCTTCTGTGTGCAGAGGAAAATGAAAAGTGCAAATGAGGGTGAGAGGAAGGTCAGGAAGGGAGAGATGAAGAAAGAACCTCGAGGGGCAGCTGCAGAAAGTGCAGACCCCCATACGTAGACTGAGCTCAGCGCTGAGCACAGTGAGCCCAATGGTTTCATTTATAAGAGAGAGAGCGAGCACAGGCAGACAGAATGGCACGCAGAGGCAGAGGGAGAAGCAGGCTCCCTGCCCAGCAAGGAGCCCAATGTGGGACTCGATCCCAGGACGCTGGGATCATGACCTGAGCCGAAGGCAGCTGCTCAATGAACTGAGCCACCCAGGTGTCCCGAGCCCAGTGGTTTCAAAGTGGAGTGTGTGCACCCAGGTTCTGCAACAAAGAACACTGGGTGCTGGAAGCATTGGTTATATATGAGTTTTCTTTACTAGGTCAGAAAAATTGCTTGTATTGAACTCACAGGGGTTGACTTGGGCACCATGTGCTCCGCCTGGGTATCAGTTGATCACATGTCCTGAGCTTTCCTCGGGGAGCGGAGGGGCAGCTTCACCTCTCCCAAGGGGCCACCTGTGCAGCCTTCTGCATTTGCCCTCTCTCAGCAGGCTGTGGTTGTGGCACTTGATGGGAACTTGGTTAAGAAGATTTACAGATTATGCCAGCCAGTATTAATTGATAATCCTTGCAAAAAGGAAAACTGGCCTTAAAAGATATCTGCAGGGTGCCTGGGTGGCTCAGTGGGTTAAGCCGCGGCCTTCGGCTCAGGTCATGATCTCAGGGTCCTGGGATCGAGTCCTGCATCGGGCTCTCTGCTCGGCAGGGAGCCTGCTTCCTCCTCTCTCTCTCTGCCTGCCTCTCTGCCTATTTGTGATCTCTCTCTGTCAAGTAAATAAATAAAAATCTTTAAAAAAAAAAAGATATCTGCAAACAAAACAAATGCAAAAAATTAAAAGCATAAAGTCAGAATAAAGAAAATATTGGGAACGTAAAAACAAGGATCAAACAAAAATAAGACAGCTAATATTTTTTTCAGTTATTACAAGTTCTCCATTATTCATGTTCCAAGATAAAAATATTAATGATTTAGTGGTGCCTGGGTGGCTCTGTCGTTAAGCTTCTACCTTCGGCTCAGGTCATGATCCCAGGGTCCTGGGATCAAGTCCTGCATCAGGCTCCCTGTTCAGCCTGCTTCTCCTTCTCCCACTCCCCCTGCTTGTGTTCCCTCTTTCATTGTCTCTCTCTGTCAAATAAATAAATAAAAATCTTTAAAAATATATATTATGATTTAATCAGAACTGATAGCAGTGGGCCATAGAATTTTGGTGTCATCAAGACTGTTTAAAAGGGATTTATATCTACTGTCATTAATGATTACTTGGGTCTTGTGTATATTGGGCCTTTAGCCAAGGATGGAATAAGAAAACAACCGTAACTTTAAAGACGTTTTAAAATGTGAATTATTTCATGATTATGTCATCTTTTTTACAACTATTTGTGTGTATGACTTATTATGTATTAGGTTATTTTCATAAATAACTAAGCAAACATGTTAGACTTGTATGCTGCTTTGGTTAACATTGCCGTGTAACCAAACAACCCAAGGGTTTGTGGCTCAAAACAGCAATGTACTATTATTTTTCATGATCTGTGGGTCATCTGGGCTCAACAAGGTACTTTTAACCTGGGGTTTCTTACGTGGTTTCAGTCAGACTTCTGGAAGCTCTGCGGGGCTGGATGTTCAAGATAGAACTCATGTGGCTGGCAGTGGATGTTGAATGTTGGCTGGGAGCTCATTTGGGTTTTTGTGAGCCCACGCATGGTCTCTCCATGGGATTCGAGCTTTCTACAGAATGGTGTCTGGATTCCAAATGGGGGAGACACAAATGCCTTCCAGGAGGAAGGAAGCAGAAGCTGCCAGGTCAATGAAAGTATGCCCCCCAAAATGGAACAGTGTTACCTCTACATTTGTGCCATATTCTGTTGGTCAAAACAGTCACAGGGCCTACGAGATTCAAAAGGGGAGGGAAAATAAGCCACCCCATGATGGGGTTGGGCAGAAGAGTATATATAACAGAAGATACTATTATGGCCATCCTTGAAAAATACAGTCTGCCATAAATGCTAATGTTTTTCCTGATGGGGTGTATAATCATAACATTTGGACTCCTGGAATAACTCAGAATTATAGGTAAGATCACAGACTTTGTGGTCAAACCGACTCACCTAGAGTTCTCCGATCTTGGGGAATTTAGCTGACCTGTCTGAAAAATCGAGAAAATAGAATCTATGGGATGGGGTGGGGACACTTTTGAATATTAGGTAAGAAAATGTATACACAAAGTGTCCAGAATATCATAACTGGCTGGATCAGTAGCAGATATTATTATGGTTTTGGGTTGGGGAGTGACTGGTTTAGAAAAAGCTTTTCAGAGCAAGCACTCAGATGATAGCATGGAGGATGTATCAGATAGAGAAGGTGGCCTCATCCTTATAGGGCCAAGGGGACCACTGGGGAGACCACCATCAGGTGAGGACCATCAGGGAAGGAGAGAAGCAGGAGAAGAAATGTGCAGGCAGAAGTCTCAGTATGAATTAGTGACTCACTGAATGGGGTGAGAAAGGGAAGGGAAACATCTAGAGCTATGCTTTTTTGCTTTTGAGATTGAGGTTTCCTAGACAGTGAGTAAATTTTATTAAGAATCTGGTCTCATAAAATCATCGAGTCATAATGGAACATCATTGTGTGAAAGTCATATTTTTTGTTTTTGCTTTGTAAATCACTTCCTTTTATTGGTAAAATTATTGTTCAAAGTAGAGAGCATGACATTAAAGATGTCATATCATTATATTTCAAATAAAGTTAGTTAGCTGTTATGGGTTGAATTGAGTCCCCCCAGGCGATATGCTGAAATCCTAAACTACCTGTGAATGTGATCTTATTTGAAAATAGGGTCTTTTCAGATGTAATCAAGTTAGAGTGAAGTAAAGCTAAAATAGGAGGGGCCCTTAATCCAGTATGACTTGTGTCCTTACGAGAAGAGGGAAATAGAGACACCTATAATCTCCCCTCAGAGACTGTAGCTGCAGCTACAGCTACAGCTGCAGCTGTGCGCCAAGCAACACCTGGGGTTACCAGAAGCTGGAAGGGAGGGAGGGGAGAATTTTCCATTTCAGGTTTTAAAGGAAGCCAGGCCCTGCCCACATCTAGCCCCCAGAACCGCAAGACAGTGTACATGTGTTTAAAGATTTATTTATTTATTTTAGGACGGGAGGGGCAGAGGGAAAGGGAGAGAGACACTCAAGCTGACTGCACTGAGCGTGGAGCCTAATTTGGGCCTCCATCTTTTAACCGGCAAGATCATGGCTGGAGCTGAAACCAGGAGTCCGATGCTTAACCAACTGAGCCACCCAGGTGCCCCCTTATCTGTGGTTTTAAGCCAGCCAGTTTATGGCACTTTGTTACCACAGCACTAAGAAACAGATATAGTAACTATGTATATATACTACAATGTTGTATTCATTTTACTTGGTTAAAGGGGTGTGGCATTAAAATAAGCCCAACTAATCCTTTTGTCAAGATTTCTTTCCCATTCACCTTTCAAGATGTGAGGTGGGGCTTTTTCAGGACAGCTAAAAGCTGTGACTCGTCTCTCTGTGCCTTCCAAATGGCAAGCAGAAACTTGTAAATCATAGGTATGCAATTTGTTTGAGAACCAAACTGGGCCTTTTAAAAATATTTCATTAAAAAAACAAAAAGAAACAGGGGTGCCTGGGTGGCTCCGTGGGTTAAGCCTCTGCCTTGGGCTCAGGTCATGATCTCAGGGTCCTGGGATCAAGCCCTGCATCGGGCTCTCTGCTCAGCAGGGATCCTTCTTCCCCCCACTCTCTTCCTGCCTCTCTGCCTACTTGTGATCTCTGTCAAATAAATAAATCTTAAAAAAAGAAACAAAAAGAAACAATGAGGGTGCCTAGATGGCTTGGTCAGTTGAGCATTGACTCTTGGTTTTAGCTTAGGTCATGATCTTAGGATCATGAGACCAAGCCCCGAATCAGGCTCTGAATTCAGTGCAGAGTCTACTTGGGGTTCTCTCTCTCTCTCTCCCCTCTCCCCCACCATACATTGTCTCTCTAAAATAAATAAATAAATCTTTGGGTAAAAAATCCCTCAAAGGGCTAAATACATATTTTTAAGCCCCCCCATATAATATTGTTCTGATCATTAATATAATCAAAGAGCTACCTTTAAGTGAGAAAGAATCGTGATTTTTAAAAATTAAAAGTAGAAATGTAACAGTAGCTAACACTTATTGAGCAATACCAAGATGCTAAGTATTGCTGGGTCCTTTATACACATCTTCATGCTGAATCTCATCACTGCCTTATTCCTCTGATTTTACATGTGAGACTCAAAACAGGTAATTTGCCAAAGGTCATACAGCTGATAATTGATAGAACCAGGGTACCAACCCTCCACTAGGACCAAATACATGACCATACTAAAGTCTCCACTGAGATGGGAGCCACATGTGGCTAATAAAATATAAAAGAAAATTAATTAAAATTAAGCAAAATTAAAAATTCAGTACCTTGGGCACACTAACCACATTTCAATGCTCTGTAGCCCCATATAGCTTGGTATAGGTAGAGAACATATTCATCGTTGTAGAAAGTTCTATTGGGAAGCACTGGTCCAGTCCCTTAACAGCATACATTGAAAACCCAGTTAAAGGGAGAGAAGGAATAGCAGAAGGAAGAGAACAGAGGAAAGAGAAAGATTTGGGGTGAGGGAGAGACTTTTAGTGAAGAAAGAAGCCTACGGTCTAGAAGTCAAGTGGGCTCTGAGGACATTTTTAGTCTGTTATATTGTAAATGTTGGCAGTGGAAATTCCAAAGCATATTAAAATATACTTTTTTAAAATTAGAGAGCTACAGTATAACAGATAAATCTCAACTGTGTGCCTGGCATTGAGTGAGGGAGGACTTCTAGGTTGACAAATAGGCATAAGTTACCATTATAAAAATTAGAGCAACAATAATCAAATAATTAAAGTACGGCAGTTATTTTGAAGTGGAAAAAAATTCTATGGAAATAGATAGCAGAAGAGCCCATGATAACCTTGATAGGGTTCAGAGGTGCCTCCCTGAGGACAAAGTGCCATATAAACTGAGAAAGGATTAGACAACCATCCAGTGGCAGGGGGGCTTTTTTTAAGGCAGATGGCCAGCTACAAGAAGTCCTGGTGTGAAGAAGGACTCAAACAGTTAAATGTGTGGCTGGAGAGAGGGAGAGCAGCAAAAGGTGAGCCAGGGAGTTAGTTGGGCAGGAATCATAATTTGGGATGGTGGAAGAGCTTGTTAAAATATTTGTCATAAGAGTGATGAGTGAGGATTTTTTAGCCTACAAGGGATATGTTCAGATTTGCATCTGGAGAGGATTTCTATACATGCTAAGGATGCTTTAAAAGGAAGCAAGGCTGAAGATGGGGAGGCTACTTGGAAGCTATTTGGTACTGGGATGGCAGAAATAGGTCTGGAGAAATGGCGACTGTCAGGATATATGGAGCTAGAATGTATAGATATTGGCAATCACTTAGTTGTGTTTGAAGGACAACCTTCAGGTTTCTAGTTAGGGCAACTGCCTTGGGTCAGAGTCTGCAACCTACAACCAATTGGCCAATCTGCTCTGTCTTATTTTTGTAAATACAGTTTTATGAGAACCCAGCCATGCCCATTCTTCTACATACTGCCTATGGTTGCTTTGAAATACATTGACAGATCTGAGTAATTGCAGCAAAGACCCCATAGCCCTAGGGAAAGGCTAACATATTTACTATCTGGCCCTTTAAGAAAATGCCAACTGAGATAAATGATCATTATTTTTATTTATTGAGGTATTAACACTTACTAAACAATGTTCTAAATAATTTTCATATGGTATGTATGTTATGATACTCCATCCCAACTGGCAAACATGAAGTGTTACTATTGTCCCATTTACAGAAGCACGGATGTAACATTTTCACTCATACCCATAGCATCAGTTACCAGCTCCATGCCACAGACTCCTCAAATGTTGACTTCTAAATCAGACTTCTCATCTGAACTTCAGAAAAGCATATCTCCAACAGCCAGTCTCAGAGATGCCCCAAAACTCAGTATGCCCCAAACCAGATTCCTGCTTATCCCCTCAAACCACATCGTCTTTCAGTGTTCCATTTTTCTTAGTGAATATCACCAACCAGAAGAGCAAGCCAGAATCGAAGGAGCCTTTCTTGGCACTTCTCTCTCCCTGTTCCTTCTCTTGTCCATTCTATTGAAAGATTGCTGAAATCTGGCTGCTTCTTTTCAACTGGGTCACCTACCACCTGCCAAGTCCATCTTATTAATAGGGTCATCATTTATGTGGGTTCTGTAATAGCTTTCTTATAAACCCATTTCACTCCATCCAGACCCTGCTCCAGTCTTCAAACTGCAGCCAGAGTGTGCTTTCTATCTTGTCCGCTTCTACCTCCATCCCTCACCTAATCTAACCTTTCCATGGCTTTGCTTGTTCTTAGGATTCCCATCAGTTTTTATTGTGTTTTCATGTTGTTTCACTGTTTTTGATTTACTCTACAGATAATGGATAGGAAAGCAAAAATCATTCTTTTTTTTTTTTTTTTAAGATTTTATTTATTTATTTGACAGATCACAAGTAGGCAGAGAGGCAGGCAGAGAGGGAGAGGGGAAACCATACTCTCTGCCGAGCAGAAAGCCCAATGCAATGTGATGTGGGGCTTGATCCCAGAACTCAGGGATCCCGACCTGAGCTGAAGGCAGAGGCTTAAGCCACTGTGCCACCCAGGTGCCCCGCAAAAATCATTCTTGTCAATACACGTGAAATAAATTCTGAGGGTCAAGGTTCAGTTAATTTAGCTTCTCAATTGTGGAAGAAGCTAGTTTTATGTCCATCACAAATTGATGTCACTGTTTCTGACTCAGAAATGTGTCTGTTCTTCGAGTAAGTTTTAACATCTGCCTGGTAACTTCATTACAGGAATTAATACAAGACTACAGACTATAATACAAGTTCATTTTATATGTATGTGACAGTCATGCTTTTACCTTTATCAGGGAAATTATCCTTTAACTTTATGAGGCATTATGCGTGGTTGGCTCTCTGCCAATGCTCCCAGCCTCCCCCTGAACCCTCTGCTTTCTCCACTCCAGCCCTGGCTCTCTTTTGTTTCCTGTAAGCACCATGTTCCTTCTCCCCTCAGAGATGTCCTTTCCTGGAATTCATTTTCACCCCAGATGTTTTTTCATCCCTTCTTGTAGTAAATATGTTTTATCCGTCAGGTCTCTAATTAAGAATCCCTGGCTGGAAAGCTTTTCCAGACCTTTCCAAGCAGTATACATTCCATTATTAGAGGCTGGTAAAACACAGGTGGTGCTTGTTACTTTTGCAGTTTTACATTGTAGAATTTATTGTTGCTTTTCAACAAAGTAACATTTTTCTAGATGGCTAAAGGCATTGCATGATAATGGGATGGAGGTAGGCTCACACTGCATCCCAGCACCTAGAGCCTTTGCCTTCACAAATTTTACCTACAAAATAAATATCTTATATTTTTGGCTGTAAATACTTACTGCTCAGGAGAGTGGTGGACTGACAAAATGTTTTTGAGAGCCATTACCACATAGGGTCAGCCATGAAAATGCACAGGAAGCATGGGGCACCTGGGTGGCTCAGTGGGTTAAAGCCTCTGCCTTTGGATCAGGTCATAATCCCAGGGGCCTGGGATCTAGCCCCACATCAGCCCCACATGGGGTTCTCTGCTCAGCAGGGAGCATACTCCCCCCCCCCCCCCCCCTGCCTCTCTGCCTACTTATGATCTCTCTCTCTGTCAAATAAATAAATTTTTAAAAAGAAAGAAAGAAAGAAAATGTACAGGAAGCAAAACCATTGGGCTGAGCAAAATGAAGGCTATTAGGAGTCTTGTTCAGGTGGAACAACTGGACAGGAATCCAGCTGCAGCCACTTGAAGTGGGAAGAAGTAGAAGCAGTTAATACAGATACCCTTGCGCAAAGTTTGGCTCTGACAAGATGAGAGGTACAAGTGGCACTGTGGTAATTCTTTAATAACCTCATTCTTGTATTATATATGCTTTCTTGACTGAAAAGCAAGGATTTACAAGTAATATGTAAAATAGCCAGAAAACTGGAGCTGTGTAGTATCTACCTTTAAAACAATTATAGACTTTTAATACATGTCTGGTGTAGTCCGTTAAATCAAGCTTTTGAATGCAAATCAATTGTTAATTTTTCAGCCAAGGGTTTCTTATTTTAAGGCATGGGGACAAGGTTGGAAAATGGCAGCCTTAGAGTTTAGTCTGTACTTTCTATTTTTAATTTGATTTTAAATTTCTTCAAAGAGACTGGTTTCCAGGGACCTGTGACCTGCCTGGGCTATATGGTCTCTGGAGCTTCATAAGAGGCTTTTCTATGCCTTTTATGAAAGGAAAGGAGGAAGGGAGAAATGAATGTCTTGTGCGTTGATAAGATTAGAGCTATATTGTCGAGAAGGCTGTATGAAATCAATTCTAAAACCAGACCAGATTTAACCGCACTTACCCAGAATAAATGGCCCTCCTCCTTTCCAAGAATAAATCAGCCTAAGTCACCACTTCCTATTAGTTCTGAAGCCCAGAAAAGCTCATAACTTAGGCTGACGTTGCCCTAAGAGAACACAGCAGAGGAGGCAGTAGCTTCCTTATCCCTTTCAAAGGTCGCTTTATCAGCTCCCTTTATAAATATTGCGCCCACGGGCTTACATCAGAAAGCTCGATTCGATTGGGGAGCTCTCCATAGTCTATTTTTGCCTGAAAACGCTGAATAGGGTGGGTCTAAGTAGCACCGAGGTCTCGGGGCAGAAGGAGCTCGTAGAGATATGACTGAGCCTGGGAGCTCCGCAACAAATCCACTCGAGTAGGTGGTGCAAAGAAATCGAAGACCCAGATTCACGTTTTCCTTCATCAGTTTGCGCGTGCGGGTGGGTGGGAGGTGAGAGCAGTGCCCAGCTGCCAGTCCTGAGCTGCAAACTGCCTTTAGTCGGTTTGTGCAAGGAAACTTTCCCCTAATGTAAATTAATTTCCCCCAAGGTGGCCTTCGCCCTTGGCCGAGGGGCATTTCCAGGCCGCTTACCCAGAGGTTGTTTGGTAAATAAGCACGCTCATGAAGTGTCTGCATTTGGAAAGGCGCTCGCCTGCGGCGCGCGTTCCCGAGCCCCAGCCCGGGACCAGGTGGCGGGGACGAGGGCTTTGGTTTTCCCCACTGAACAGAGAGAAGGACCCGACCGGTGGAGGCTCCTCCTCCAGGAATGCTGGAGGGACTGCGTCGTTCCCTGAGCCTCGCCCTGGCGCGGGGCCCCCGGCGGTGGCAGCCCGCGCCGCGCAGTCCGTGCGCCGGAGCTTGGCCGCGCCGCCCGCTTTCGCATCCAGCCGCGCGCTGCGTGCCGCCGCCGCTCTCCGCAGCCCCGCGCTCCCGGAGGCTCCCCATGGCCAGCCCGACCCGCGCCGCTGCGGCCCTCGCCCGTCAGGTACCTGAACCCGGGCGTTTGTGGAAGGGGGGGCGGAATGGACCCGGGGTCTCCGAAGCCAGCCGGCCTGGTCGGGCGCAGTGCTGGCGTTTCCTGCATCATCCTGCTTCGCCGCGCATCGCCGTTGTCTCCACCCAGCCGTTTCTTCCTTCTCCAGCCCTAAGCGAAATCTAGACCTCCAGCCCGCGAACTCCGCTTGGGAGAGGCCCCTGCCTGGCAGGTCTAACGGCCAGCCGGTGACCCGCTGTGGAACGCGGCGCGGACAGCCACCGGGAACGCGAGGGTCGCCATGGAAGTCGCTTTGGGGGAGGAGGGGGAAGCGGAATTTCTGGGTGGCCAGAACCGAGAGCCACATCCTCCGTGCTTTCACCACCTCAAAATATTTTGACCGCAGCCTTCTGCCTCCTTGGATGCCTCCCTCCCCCACCCCCCTCACGTAGCTATTTAGCAGATTAGGATTTTTTATTTATTTTTTTCTTTTCTTTTTAAAGGTCTGCACCTTTCCCCAATTCGTCCCACTTCCATTGTGTTCTTAAGCATCTTTTATATTACTGCCTAATTCCCTGAGGTTTTGTCCTTAACCTGTGAGGTTTGGTGTCCACGCGCCTGCATTGCAGGACCCTGTCCTTGGAGAAAATGGTTCATTCTCGTCCTCATCCCTTTTCTAGTCTTGCTATTGTGCGCGAGTGATTGACAAGACCACGAGGCTGAGCGCGCTCAGGAGATTTTTCTATAAATGGCTTAAAACCCTAGTCTAGACTATTTACTCGGATATAAGGGGGGACAATTACCTTCTTGTTCTTTGCTGGTGAACCCTTGCTCTGTGGGGCGACCCTGGAATTTAACCGGTCTGCCCTAAGCCAGCGGTGGAGGACGAAAACAGCTGCGTGGTCGGGAAGGGTAGAAAGTGAAGGACAACACTCCCAGGACGCTCTCCTTTGGGGCTGGTGCCTGGGTGCTTGAGCCTCCTTTCCCTGTTTGCTCGGGTACCTGAGCGGAGCCCGCGGTGTGATGGTAAGCGATCCGATCCTCATTACCCCAGGCCGCAGTTATCCAGTTGGCTTTACTTAATGACTTTAATTCTTCTTTAAGGACTGCAATAACGGATGCTCCCCAGAATGTACTGGAGAAGCGGGATCAAAGGAGGTGGTGGGGTCTTTCAGGGTAAGTTATCTGCCAGAGTGAAACAGCAATCAACTGAATAAATCTATTTCTTGTTGAGATTTGGGCAATTTTCACCTGTGAGTTATATATTATTTTAGGTATGCTGCCATGCATTTTAAATTCCATTCCTGGGGGGGGGCGGTATCATTTGGGGAGCATTAATATCTTCACATCTAAAATTACCAGGCAGTTGTTTATTTTATTTCATGAGTCATAACTTTTTCTTGGAGAACAATTAATTTGTAAATATTCACCTAGAGGTTTATCTGATCGTATCAATAAGTATAACCCTTCACTAGTGGAAAAAGTTACACTTGACCATTTTTCTCTGTAAAGCAACACCTAACATTTTACAGTAACTATGTTGTACTTCACTTTCTTTATGAATTATGGGGGTTATATATTAAGTAATCTCATATAACTTTCCAGGCGACTAATGAGGAGAAAATGAGAAAGAATCTTGTAAAAGCACTTTGAAAATCATAAAAATTCAAAGATAGGGTGTATTATTATTTTCTCTATGAATCATTATCTCCACCCCACCCCACCCCACAGCTTTCCACCAACCAGGGAGGGTTTTTCTTCTCTTTATGTCTCCCTCTACTCTCCTGCCTATTTCAGTCACTGTCAATTGTCATCCGTAGCACAGAGTGTCCTAATGATCTCACATCCTGGCAGGGTTCAGAGAGGGAGTGGAAACTTGACTCATCAATTTCCCACACACCCAACTCTTACTATGTGGTAGGCATTGGAAATCTGAGGATAAATTCAAGATAAGGTTTGTGCTCTCAGGATTAAAAATAATAATAATAAGCGATAGATGATAGATAAGAATATAGTAATTTCCTTACCAGGATAAGTTTCTGAGTTTTATTTGTCCATAATATTTCTAGTCTTTTAAAAATAATATCCTCTATAGCCTTTTTAAAAAATATATTACTTTTTTTTTAAGATTCTATTTATTAATTTGACAGAGATCCACAGAAGTAGGCAGAGAGAGAGAGGAGGAAGCAGGCTCCCCACAGAGCAGGAAGCCCAACATGGGACTCGATCCCAGGACCCCGGGATCATGACCTGAGCCAAAAGCCGAGGCTTTAACCCACTGAGCTACCCAGGTGCCCCTCCTTTATAGCCTTATAGCTAATGTAGTCTACTCATCTAGTTTATTAAGACCAAGTTCAGATACACTCTGGGGACTTAGATATTGAGATATGGATTCTAGCAAGAATGAGATAAAACAGACTATTTTTGATAATCTCTCAGGATTATTTTATATAGTAGGTATATTCCTCAAAGGGTATATAGACGAATGTGATTTTTTTTTCCCAAAAGGCCTTTATATTTTTATACATAGAGAATTTTTATGAAGTTAAAATTAATTCATAGTGTTAGTTAGGGTTTCCGGGTGGCGCAGTCCGTTGAGCGTTGGACTCAGGTCCTGATCATGGTTTCAGCTCAGGTCATGATCTCATGGTGGTGGTTGGGGATAAGGGTCCACTGAGCCCTGCACTGGGCTAGAGCTCCAGGGGAATCCATCCGCTGGAGTTTCTTCCTCTCTCTCTCTCATATAAATCTTTTAAAAAATTAGTGCTTAATATAAATAATCTATTTGTTGAATTTAGATTTCTGTATATTAGGTTTTAGTTAAAGGGGAGTGTACTGACATTCTGCACTTGTATTTACATATTAAAACGTGCTGTAATGGTGATTGTATTCACAGTGCATATGTAATGAGGCAAAGGAAAAATGAAATTGATAATTTGGGGGGGAAATGGTGGGTTTTATAGGACCATTGTTGCTTTTGACAAAAAGCAAAGTTTTTTTATTCCTTTATTTTCTCCATTTGTATTTTTAAGTTGCCTTTTGAGTTTCTCATTGAGTTTTCATATTGCATCCCTTCCCCCATCTTGATACAACTGAGGCTGCAGTTTCCCAACAAGGCCCAAAATTGAGATGCCTTATTACTGGGGAATCCTACAGAATCTTTCTATGGACTCGAGAGCCTTCTGTGTTTCTAAGAGACCAGCTGTCTGTTTCTTCCACTTTCCCCTCCTCAGTAGCTCTCCACAGAGTGTGACACTCTAAATCTGCAATTCTCCCCTTTCTATTAGACTAGATTTGATCTTCTTAAGGATTTATTTGTTTATTTGAGAGAGAGCATGACCAAGCAAGCTGGGTGAGGGGCAGAGGGAAGGGAGAGAAAATCCACAAGCAGAACACCACCTGCCCCACTCAATTGACTGAGCCACCCAGACACCCCTCTATTAGATTTTAAAAGAATATCTCTAATGAACTTAGCACCTAATGCTTTCCAAATAGAGTCAGAAAAATGCACTTATTGTCGACCAAAGTTATGCATTTTCTGATACACTGTAATGCAGAGATAGCTTTTATTTTTTTTTAAAGATTTTATTTATTTATTTGACAGAGATCACAAGTAGGCAGAGAGGCAGGCAGAGAGAGAGAGAGAGAGAGAGAGAGAAGCAGGCTCCCCGCGGAGCAGAGAGCCCGATGTGGGGCTCGATCCCAGGACCCTGAGATCATGACCTGAGCCGAAGGCAGCAGCCCAACCCACTGAGCCACCCAGGCGCCCCCAGAGATAGCTTTTAAATATTTACGTATTGTGTCCAGTGCAGAGAAATACAGATACGATTTTGAGTGGTGAACAAGAGATGTGGCCCGAATGCTGGCTGCCACCGGGTCACATCAGCCTGCTCCGGGCTTCCCCATTTCAGAGCAGATGATAGCCAAGCATGAATTTTGAGTTCAGAAGTTGCTGTTTTTAATATGCTTTGTTTTTGTCAATTATTTCTTGTCGTTTCACAATCCAGTCATTGTGGTCTTCCAGATTCTTCCACAAGCATATGGCCAGAAACATCCTGACTTTGAAGTCATCAGAGAACAAGGAGCATCAGAAGGAGACAGATTAATTATGTAGGAGAAAGTGTCGTTTTACAAATACTGTTATTTTTATCCATCTTTGGAAAGCAAATACAGAAAAAGGTTTCTAAACAGTGATTGAAAACTGTTTGCAAAATGTGTTTCTTGTATGCCAAACAAAGATTTATTTCCCCCTTAGAACTAGATTTCACATGTACTCAAAACTAGTCACAAACCTTCAGCTAATATTGCTTATTTTTGAATTTCATTCAGTTTACTGGTTGTTTTTTAATATTCTTAGGTAATTTCTCTTGGAGCTCAGGTTAAAAGCTGTTAGTTTCAGTTTCTAGAATTAGAGAAGTTTTGTTTTCCTTTTTGTTTTGGTGGGGTTTTTTTTGTTTGTTTGTGTTGGGTTTTTTTGAGAGAGCACATGCACATTGGGCAAGGGTTGCCTAGGTAGGCAAAGAGAGAGGGGGAGAGAAGATCTTAAACCGGCTCCACCTTCAGCCTGATGGGGATCCATCACATGGTCTCAAGATCACGACCGGAGCCAAAATCAAGAGTCAGATGTTTAACTGAGTCACCCAGGCCTCCCATAAATTGTTTTAAATGACAGAAATTAGACTTCTTGATGAAATTCTGAAGGCACTCAGTTGTGTATTACTTTGAAAAACTGCATATAGGGCAATCCTTATTTACAAATTAGAAAATCAGAGGGTTGCTATTCCTATCGTTAATAAGTCACATCTTACAAAAGGATGTAGTAGCTTACTAAAATAGAGTACCTGGTAATTTAATCATTTGTATTCAGTTTCCAGGAACTCAAGTAGTAGTATCAAGTTATAATTACAAGAGCACTAAGTCCAGCATAAAAATACCTTGTTCTTTATCTTTGCCATTAATTAACTTGATCTCACAGGGTCAGTGGATCACTGTGAGTGGTGGGTATTTTAAGGACAGTTCAGAAAAGTAAAAATTATATACTGGGCTACTGGGCCATAATCATTCTTAAAGTTGGTTCTTTAAGGATTTGTATTAACAAAAGGGTCTTTTATGAAATACAGCAAGTACACAAGATTTTTATAAAAACTACAGCAGTCTGTTTTGTTGAGAGATCCAGACCATGAAGATCAATCCATGTTTAGCAAAAAAAAAAATTTTTTTTAAAGATTTTATTTATTTAAATGACAGACAGAGATCACAAGTAGGCAGGCAGGCAGAGAGAGAGGTGGAAGCAGGCTCCCCACTAAGCAGAGAGCCTGATGTGGGGCTTGATTCCAGGACCCTGAGATCGTGACCCAAAGGCACAGGCTTAACCCACTGAGCCACCCAGGTGCCCCAATGTTTAGCAAGATTTAGAACACAATTATTAGCACATATTTGATGTTTGTAATAGTTACTGTGCTAAATGAGAGTCCAGCATAATCTAAAGAAATGACTCCCTTTTCCAATTGTTCAAATTAACTAAAAGATTTTATAGAGCCAAACCAAACATTCTAGGGGTGGGGATGTCTATATAGAAGGCTTGTCTGAGCAACTGCTAGGCAGTTGGAATAGCTGAGGATACCATCAGACTGCTGGGCCAGATGGGGCATTATATACTTCCTGCAGGAGGAAGTTTCCACACTTCCTCCAGGAGGACGAAAGGAGTGTGATAAACTGGCTACACCATATGTCTGGTGTGACAGGTGGAGGAAATGATACGGAAGAAAAAAAGAGGTGACGGTGGGAAGGCATCTTTGGCAAGTTTAGTCCTTCCATGTTCAACAGAGGCATGTAGACAAGAATGCTTAAGTACTGGTCAGCGTTCAGCCGCTGGGTCAGTGTGTACCCCTAGTACAGCCCACCCAAGTTCCTTACTGACTTGATGTTCCTTGATGCTGTTTGCAGTTCTCCTGCTTTGCTAGCCTCCCTTGCAGCTAGATAGCGTGACACATGTCTGACCGATAAGGCATATGGGAATTCCTGGGGAATGCGATTAGAGGGAACAGACTTGGCTGCTGTTATCCTTTCCCTCCCCTATCTTTGGACCTTGAAAATCATGAAAGCTGAAGCTACAGCTATAATGAGCTTTCTTTTGATTCTGAGGAGAAGGCTCAGAAAATCAAAGGGCCTTGAGATGCTGGGCTACCGCCAGGCTTGGCTCCTCCAGACTGATGTGAGAAAACCAACTCCTCTTTCTGTGCTTGACTTACTTGCAACTGAACGCATGGCTGAGTGATAAGTAGACGGTTAATGCAGGACATTAGTGAGAGGTAGAATTGACACAAGAAGTTAGTGCCATACGTGGGGTACTTGATTTTGCAGCTAAATTTGATTTGGACTTCTCTGTAGTCATTCAGCTCCTCATGCACACTGAAGATGATGATTAAGCATGTGATTATGTTCCGAGATGACAGGGAAAAGATACAGGATAGTTGCTACTGAGGGGATGGTAGAAATGGAGAAATCAGACTTTTTTTTTTTTTTAGATTTTATTTATTTATTTATTTGACAGAGATCACAGGTAGGCAGAGAGGCACGCAGTGAGAGAGGAGGAAGCAGGCTCCCTGCTGAGCTGAAAGCCCAATGCGGGGCTTGATCCCAGGACCCTGGGATCATGACCTGAGCCGAAGGCAGAGGCTTTAACCCACTGAGCCACCCAGGCGCCCCAGAAATCAGACTTATTAAAGAGATTCTTGAAAGTACGCGTGTCTCAATTACTGATGGGGAAGCTGAGGGCTGGGAGAATGTTGTGGAGAATGGTATATTATCTTGAAAGTAATGAAGATGTAAAGGAAATATAGGAAGACATGCACAATGGATTTTTATTGGAGGTCATGTCTGGGAAGTGGGAACATAGTGGCCAGGGCTACTAGTTAAAAATGTTAGTGATTTATTTTTTGAATGTTGGGAATTTTATACTTTTCATTTTTCTTCGCTTTACAGTAGAATTTAAAAATAAACATGCATTCCTCTTATTAGATGAATTAAGGATTAAGAAGGAAAGATGTAGAATGTAATATGATATCAGAAATAGGGATCAAGTTTTGGCGGAAACATGTGCCCTATTTTAGATACATTCAGTCTGAGATAACTAAGGTCCTATGATTATGAAATAAAAATGTATGCCTTTTGGTAAGAATTCACAAATGAGACTTAAATCTCCTAAGTGGATCTCAGCCTTTCCAGTGCCTTGGAATCTCCTGGAGAGCCTTCAGTGAAAATTGATGTGAAGTTCCACTCCTGAGTTCCTTTCATTTTTTTCCTGGAGTTTTTGTGCATCTTGGCTACAGCATGGGCAGTGACATTTCCTTAAACAAAAAAACAAAAAACTTCCCAAGTGAACCAATTCAGCAGCCAGTGTTGGAAACCGTTGTTCCTCACCGTTGCTAAAATCTTCAAGGGAGATAGTGTAGAATGGTGAGCCCTGAGTGACCAGTTAGAATGTTGTGGGTAAGTTTGAAGAAACAACCAGCCAGCCACTCCCCTGCCCTTTCCCTGTGAGGTTCTGGTTCAGTTCTGGAATGGAATGTGGTTTAGTGTTTCTAAAAAGCTTTGTATTTAAATCCAATGTATAGCCAGGGCCGAGGATCTCTGATGCAGAGGAGGAAATGTAGAGGCTTAAGGAAAAAATTCAGTGTTACCCAGATTTTTGTATTTTGCCACTGTCAATCTTTCTCCCCCTTCCTGTTTTGCTCCTTCATATTTTTTAAAAAATTAAGAAAGAATGGTAGCCATCCCTCAAATTGCCTGGAGTAAAGGTAAACTGGGTTGTTTTAATTGTTAGCAGCCTCTTTGGTAAAGGTTCCTGGGGAAGTAAGGCAGATGGGGTACAGTCTTTTTTTTTTTTCAAAGCTTATTGATGAAAGAGCGTATGTGCAAGTGGGGAGTGGGGAAGAGGGAGAGAGAGAATCCTCAAGTAGACTCCTTACAGATCCTAATGTAGGGCTTGATCCCAGGACCTCGACCAAAAAATCATGACCTGAGCCAAAATCCAGTCAGACACTCAACTGACGGAGCCACCAAGGTGCCCTAAGACTGGGTACACTCTTAATTGCATGGAGTCAGAACCCATGGAGAACTGGAATGTTGGTCAGTAGAGCATGAAGTAACTAGTTTTCTTGGCCCAGAGCTTTCCACTGTTCCAGCAGCCACAGTGCCTCTGTGGCATCTTCTGCCACTCCATTTTCCCCACATTTCTTGGATCCCTGCCGCACTGAACCTTCCCGGTTCTTTGAACATGCCAAGTGTATTCCCCTCTCAAGACCTGGGCCCTTGCTTCCTCTCCCTCAAACACTTAGCCTCTAGATATCTACATGGCCTACCTTCTTTTTTCATTCAAGTCTCTGCTCAAAGGACACCTCATCAGAGAGGTCATTCCCAACCCTTTCACCAAAAATGGGTTTTTCTTCCCCACACTATCCTTCTAAGCAGCATTCATTTGCTTCATAGCACTAATCACCTCTTTACCCCTCTTTATCCACTTAATTCTTTATACTGTTTCCCTGCACTAAGAGAACAGGACTTTACTTGTTTTCCTCCCAGAGATTCCTTTGGGCCTGTAACAATGGGTACACAGTAGCTCAGCAAATAATAGATGGGGTGAGTAATGCTTGCTCACAGCGGCTGCTTCCTGTCTGTCCATGGCTGATGTTGAATTTGCTGAGGAGGAGGGACTGAGCCACAGGCATCTTTGCATCTCTTGTGCTTGCTTAGTGCAGTGCCTGAATCATTGTGCTGGTGCAGTCAGTGTTCACTGAGTGAATAAAAAGGCAAAATACTAAGAATAATAAAGCAGATATGGAAGAAAGCAAGAGAAGGAAAAATTAAAAAGCTGTTTTATATGAGGCCATAGTCTTGTTTTTAAATACTATGTAGATTGTTATTGATAGAAAGTATATATTCCATGGCCTATTGGTTTCATGGCAGGTGGTTATTTATTGGAGAGTATAGAAATCCTGAAAGCTGTAAGTATCATGTATAGTTGATTTCTTGATTATCTCATGGGAGAATGGGTTAGCTAATGACAGAAATAACAGAGAAGGTGATCTTTATTTTACTTTTGAAGAACCATACAAAGTATTCATTCTGTCCGTTCTGTCATTAGAGGGAAAGGCTGAGGTCTGTTGCCTTTGCAATATCGAAGACATACCCCAGCTTCAGCGAGCAGGAGAAACTCACGTCTTCTACTCACACTCTCACTTCTCCCTCTTTACCGACTCTCACCTTTCTGTTCTCTGGGTCTTACTGTTTTCCCCTGTTACTGAGAAGTTTTTATTAGTAGTTTTAATAGGTGAAAATTTGCATTGTTTATGTAACTCTAGTGATATGGTTACAGATTTTTCTTAGCCCAAGGCTAAGAAAAGCCACTAAAAAAGCCAACTAAAGCCAAGTCCCGAGTGCTTCGTTGTGCAAGAGCACTGTGAAACCATTCATGTAATGAAATGTTTATGTTAGAATCTCACTCACTTTAAACCCTGGCCGTCTTCTGCGGATGAGCCTGTCATCCCTCAGGGAGTACCTGAAATCAGCCGGATGTTATTTTCAGCATTTAAGATGTACTGTATTGTGTGTGTGAGGCACTGTGCTAGGGTTAGAGATTTCACTGGAATATCTACTCAGTTCTTGTCCAAACAGTCTAGAGGGACTGGCAGACTTTTTAATGGGTCAAATAATAAATAGTTAGGCTTGAGGACCATAATTTCTGACATGATTCATGGACAATGCCATCGTTAAAGCTAAAAGAACAGTGTGACTGTATTCCAATAAAACTTTTATTTACAAAATAGACCAGAAGGCTGCATTTAACCTTCTGGTGAAATTTGCCCAATATCCTATTTGGGGGATGAGGTCTAGAGGATAAAGGGAGAGAAATGGGATTCAGGGAACAAAATAATTGAGCTGGAGTGTATCCCTTTAAAATAAATTCTTTTTCTGCACTCAATAAAGGGTTTTAAGTTAATTTACTTGGATTAAATAGTGGTAAAAGAAAGTCCATTTGCCTCCAAATTTGGCATTTTATTGGCATATTCCAAAGTAACATTACTAAACCTGAAAATTACAGTAATATGTTATCTCTAGTGCCTTAGGCTTCCCTGTAATGTGAGCTTTTTTGTTGTTTTAGAATACATTCAGCTGAATATTATAAAAATGAAACTGATTATCATTCATAATATATCAAGTGACTGAGGCATGTGTAAGGCAGTAAATTAGAAGCGATTGGATTTTTGTTTAATTTTTATGTATTTATTTATTTATTTAAGAGCATGTGCACAAGGCAGGGAAGGGGAAAGGGAGAGAGGGAATCTTAAACAGGCCCCCTGCCCAACCCGGAGCTCACACGGGGCTCAATCTCATGACCCCGAGATCATAACCCAAGCTGAAATCAAGAGTCAGATGCTTAACCGACTGAGCCACCCAGGTGCCCCTGGGATTATTTTAATATAAGGACAAGAGCTGATGATCTAAAGGAAACTTCTGTACTTGATTTTGGGGGGCAATGAGTACTCTTATGGAGTTGGACCTTCCTTACAACCTGTTAACAAGTTGAACCTGTCCCTGGCTAATATTGTTTTTACTGATCAAAAAGCTCCTTCCCCTATGGTTTGTTGGCTGACTACAGCTCTTGTGAAGTTCGAGATGGTACTGTGATTGGGGTGTGTGGGTTTGGCCATGTGTAATGTGCAAGCTTGGCTTTGTGGGGAGTTGGTGTAATGGTGCTGTGTGAAGTTGTTTCCTATTACTCTTATTTTTCTTGCTTTCAATAAGAGGTCTTTTGTTCACTGTTTCCTCAACACAGAATAGAGGATTTATATCTTGGTGTACATTCTCTACTTCTCTGTTTTCAAAGAGGAAAACATTTGTTTCATTCTCTTCCTTTCTTCTATGATGTACCCAGGGGGTTTTGAAGGCTTGTGCCAAGAATTCTTTGAGGGAGCTGGAGTACAACCATCACCAAGAGATTTGATTCTTAATGACTTTAATTTTAGTTTAACAAATCATTATGAGTATTGCTGTCATTATTTTAGAAGACACCCCTTCCCTCATTCCTGAATGCTTGATAGAAGTCCTGTGGTGAGAACGAGGAAGGCATGTGTTCTTCTTTTTCCATCATTTTACCCGTTCTGCTATTTTGTCCCTGTTTCTAAATATCACTGGTCTTGGGCGCCTGGGTGGCTCAGTGGGTTAAGCCGCTGCCTTCGGCTCAGGTCATGATCTCAGGGTCCTGGGATCGAGTCCCGCGTCGGGCTCTCTGCTCAGCAGGGAGCCTGCTTCCTTCTCTCTCTCTCTCTGCCTGCCTCTCAGTGTACTTGTGATTTCTCTCTGTCAAATAAACAAATAAAATCTTAAAAAAAAAATAAATTTAAATATCACTGGTCTTTATTTATTAGTCTGTGTACAGTAGAGATTTCAAACAGCAAGCCAGATTCTGAATGCCAACAAGATTTGTTTGGCTCACGTAGTGTTGTTAAATTTCCGAGTTCGTTGCCAGCATTTGAAAGTCAACTGATTTCACTTTTTTGCAGCCAGTGACCTAAATTTTGTCTTTTCACCCTCTGTATTATGCAGCCAGGGGATGTCCAGTAACTTTTCTTTCATGGTGCCGATTTTTCTTCCTCAGGCGAAAGATCTCATAATCACACCGGCCTCCATTTTAAAGGAAAAACCAGACCCAAGTACTCTGGTGTTTGGAACTGTGTTCACGGATCACATGTTGACGGTGGAGTGGTCCTTAGAGTGTGGATGGGAGAAACCATGTATCAAGCCTCTTCAGAACC
Organism: Mustela putorius furo; assembly: GCF_011764305.1. Classification (NCBI taxonomy): domain Eukaryota; kingdom Metazoa; phylum Chordata; class Mammalia; order Carnivora; family Mustelidae; genus Mustela; species Mustela putorius. Next base: position 21,532,097 of record NW_025422368.1, on the reverse strand, counting down.
TGTCCTTGCATCCCGGCTCCTCGGCTTTCCACTACGCCGTGGAGGTAAGTACAAGGAAATCCGGGATTTCTTGTGCTGGGCCTTCGCTGTGAGGACGACGTAGCTCTTCCGCATAAACTAGCTTTGGAGCAGGATGGGCTTTCTCAGATGTACTCGAGGAAATCATAAATGTCTTCAGAACGTTGTCCATAGACCGATGGACTGAAGGTACGTCTTAACTCATCTTTCGGATAGTCTTGAACTTTTCTTTATATCAATAAAAAAATCATTTGCAGCAAATGCAAGGATGGTAGATAAGAAAATTCGCACTCAAGGGCACCTGGGTGGTTCAGTGGGTTAAGCCGCTGCCTTCGGCTCAGGTCATGGTCTCAGGGTCCTGGGATCGAGTCCTTCATCGGGCTCACTGTTCAGCGGAGAGCCTGCTTTCCTTCCTCTCTCTCTGCCTGCCTCTCTGCCTACTTGTGATCTCTCTCTTCCTCTGTCAAATAAATAAATAAAATCTTAAAAAAAAAAAAAAGTTCGCACTCAAAAATCCAGGACTGTTAACATTTTACTGAGTCCCTTGTCAGATCTCTGGTGTCATTGAATACAGTATTACAGTTCGGTCTTAGGGCTTCCTGCATGTTTTTAGGACCAGCATTAACATGTAGGGTATACGTGTTAAGAGCCTTCAAGCATGAGTGAAATAATTATAAGCATAAAATGCTAAATATGTTGAGAATACGTTCTCTAGCCCTTGTCAGGATACACACTAAGATCCACAATACACTCCTCATTCCCTTCACTTGCATTTTATTTTACTCGTTTTCAATGTGTTGGACATCTTTCCCAGAATATTGGGGTACTGGAAATAAGCAGTGACCTACCTATTAAGGGAGTAAAAGTAGTAGATATTCCCAACAATAATGGTAAAATTACTTGTGGTTATTAAACTCCGGCAATGTGCTCTGCACCTTATGTGGGTCATTTCATTTAATTATTTTAAGTGAGAAAACAGTTAAAGCATTCAGGTTCTATAGTCAGACTTCCTGGCTCAGATTCCTTCTCTGTTGCTCCATAGGGAGCTCTATGACTTGGGAAGCTTATTTAAAATCACTTTGTGCTTCCAATTTCTTTACCTAGAAAATTGAGGTAGGGAGAACCGCCGAGTCCTATTAGGAGGATAAGGTAAGGTAATTTGTTTAAGTATATACAGCCGTTCTTGGGGCATAATGAGAACTCAGCTGTTAGCTATTGTTGTTAACCCTTAAAGCAGCCTTCTCTCTTATAATAGCAGGTTCAGAAAAATGAAGTTTCTCAGCCAAGATAACACAGTATTACGGGAGGAGACAGGGTTCCAATGCTGAGTACTACTCCCTGTGACATCACCCCTACACATAGACACTAAAATTATGAAGAGGCCTGTCCAATTAACGTGTTTAAAATTATAAACTTGGGGGCGCCTGGGTGGCTCAGTGGGTTAAGCCTCTGCCTTCGGCTCAGGTCATGATCTCAGGGATCAAGTCCCGCATTGGGCTCTCTGCTCAGCAGGGAGCCTGCTTCCCCCTTTCTCTCTGCCTGCCTCTCTGCGTATTTGTGATCTCTCTGTCAAATAAATAAATAAAATCTTAAAAATAAAATAAAATAAAACAAAATTATAAACTTGAATAATTTGGAAACCTGTTCGATGACCAGATGTCTTCACAGGATGTTGTGTCTTTAGTTTCCATCCCTAGCTCTATGTCCTCACTCTATCAACCTTGGATGAGCTCTTTCGTTATTTGCTCCAAGCCTCGGTCTCTTCAACTATAAACTAAGAGTGGTAGCCTCGCCTTTGCCTGTGTCACAGGGTATAATAAAGGGAATTGAAAGAAGGAATATGGCAAATCTTAGGGCATGGTCTCAAACGTAGCACATGTCCTTTCCTCAGAGTTTTTTTTTTTTTTTTTTTTTTTTTTTAAAGATTTTATTTATTTGACAGAGAGAGATTACAAGTAGGCAGAGAGAGAGAGAGAGAGAGAGGGAAGCAGGCTCCCTGCCGAGCAGAGAGCCCGATGCGGGACTCGATCCCAGGACCCTGAGATCATGACCTGAGCCGAAGGCAGCGGCTTAACCCACTGAGCCACCCAGGCGCCCCTCCTCAGAGTTTTTGATCTACACCAACTTCCCATGCCATGGTCATGCCCGCCTCTCCAGGGACCACACTTTGAGAACTGGAAGTACACGAGAAAGGATTAATGTGATTTTTTTTTTTTTTTAAGATTTTATTTATTCTTTGACAGAGAAACACACATCAAAAGAGAGTGAACACAAACAGGGACAGTGGGAGAGGGAGAAGCAGGATCCCCACTGAGCAGGGAGCCCAATGCAGGGTTAAATCCCAGGACCCTGGGATCTTGACCGGAGCCAAAGGCAGATGCCTAATGACTGAGCCACCCAGGCATCCCAGGATTAAAGTGATTTTTGAAAGCTAAAAGCAATATTGAAGGCCACTGGCTTTTGAAAACTTGTTGGAAATCTAATTAGTTAGACTGCTAGTTTGCTTGGTTTTACCAATTTAGATTTTTGTGACCAGGATAGTTAAAAAAAAATTTTTTTAATTAATATTCTCCTTTGTTAAGTAAAAATTGAAAACTATTCTACACTCCTTTTTAAAATTCTTTTTAAAAATTTATTTATTTATCCAACAGAGATCACAAGTAAGCAGAGAGGCAGGCGGGGCGATGGTGGGGAGCAGGTTCCCTGTTGAGCAGAGAGCCGGATGCGGGGCTTGATCCCAGAACCCTGGGATCATGACCTGAGCCGAGGGCAGAGGCTTTAATCTACTGAGCCACCCAGGTGCCTCAAACTTTTCTACATTCTTACTGTTTCACTTACAATATGGATACAAGAAGTATTTTGCATGAACTGGATCATATATTCCATCAGTTGTCGATTCAGTGTAACAGATTAATGGCTTAAAACAGAGACCATCATTTTCTTTTTCTCTTCCATGCTTCTGGGGGTTGAATAGGATGGTGTAAGTGGTTCTCACTTGGGGGTCTCACATGCAGTTTCTGTCAGATAGTGACTGGGGTTGGAGTCCACTTGCCTGGGTGGGGAAAATCAGAAAGATGGGGGTGAAAGCTGAGGCTCTGCCTGCATCCCTATTTCTCCATGTGGTCTCTCAAGTATGGTGGCTTCAGAATAGTCAGACTCAGTACATGGCACCATGGACTCTAAGCTGTGTGTCTCAAGACACTGAGCCCACATGGAAGCTCTAGTTCTTTTTATGTCCTAACCCCCCAATCACACAGTGTGACTTCTGTCATAACTATTACCGTGGCCATCATAAAGACCTGCTTATGTTCAAAAGAAGGGGATCCACCTTTCTTTTTTTTTTTTTTTTTTTTTTTTTTTTTTAAGATTTTATTTATTTATTTGTAAGAGAGAGAGTGAGAGGGAGCACAGGCAGACAGAGTGGAAGGCAGAGTCAGAGGGAGAAGCAGGCTCCCTGCGGAGCAAGGAGCCCGATGTGGGACTCGATCCCAGGACGCTGGGATCATGACCCGAGCCAAAGGCAGCTGCTTAACCAACTGAGCCACCCAGGCGTCCCGGGATCCACCTTTCTTGACGAGGAACATCAAGGTTCTAGAAGAGCAGGTAGGACTGAAAATATTGTGTGACTGTTTTTGGAAATACAGCCTGTGACATGTATCAGTGATAAATGGGGAGGTAGAAAATGCATTTAGTTTGCTTTTTGTAGATTGGGCTCTTGGGTTTAGCAAACAAAAATATTAGGAAATTGTCATAGGGATTTAGAAAGTGTGATTGCCTTGCGCAGAGAAACTGAATCTTGGAATTTTCTGAGGCATGTTCGTTTGATTTCCTATTTACTTGCCTGTGCAATGGAGATTGAGTGTCTACTCAGTTCCCTGGGAGTGCAGTGTGCTTAGGACAGGATGGCGAGTGAACTGTCCTCAGTATGTACTTTTTTTTATCTTTTAACCCCCACTAATAGGCAGATGGTTTATCCCAAAAATTTTCTTCCCAAGTGTGTTTGAAACATTCATGTTTTAGGCTTTTTCACAGGTCTACTCTTTCTCTTATACTGACCCACTTATGGACACTACATTATTGGACACCACCCAATTTTTAAGTTCAATAATAGTTGTATTGTTTTAACCCAAAAGTGAATATGAGCAGACCTCTTAAAAGTTGTTCTCCTCCTTTCATAAACCCTATTGATGATAGTATCCATTTTATCTTGAGATCTCCAAGTACATGTCGTTTTTATTCATTATGAAAGTATTCTTTATTTATTTTTATTTTTTAAAGATTTTATTTATTTGATAGAGCACAAGCAGGGGGGAGCTGCAGGCAGAGGGAGAGGGAGAAACAGACTCCCTGCTGAGCATTGAGCCAGATGTGGGGCTCCATCTGGGACCCTGGGATTATGACCTAACCCAAAGGCAGATGCTTAACTGACCGAGCCACCCAGGTGCCCCAAGAAAGTATTTTTTAATAGATACATATGTGAAGATTTCAAATAGCAAAATAAGAACCATGACTAGAGAACTTGGATAAAATAGGAAACTTGATAATAGTTCGTTTTCAGGTTGAGACAGTCAAAACACAATTTGACAAAAAGTGGGTAACGTATGTACTATTATTTAATGAATACTTACAAATGAGTGCTTTAGATTTTATATATCTCTAACACTATAGTTTTGCCTCTTTTTGAAATTGTGTGTCAATGGAAATATGTGTATATGTGTGTGTGTGCTCCGGCACACACACACTGGTATTATTTGAGCTCAATATTATGTAAGAACTATTCATCCAGGACCAACGTGAGCATCAGTGGGGTCTGGGACAAAAGTGCAAATAGAGATCTGGGGTTCACCCACTCTCTCTGCCTGTCCTGGCTCCATCCTGTGCCACAAGAAGCCTCACACACATATGTGTAGATACCTATACCATGTGCGAATAGATGACCCTTGGCCATCCGTTGGTCTTAAGCCTGGGCACACCAGTATTAGCTACCTGTTTTCAGTAGGGTGGGCCTAAGGAGAGTCATTCAGGCTCTGAAAATGAGATCAGAGCCATTTGGACAGGGAATTCAGGGAAGTGCCTTGGAGCCTGGTCTAAAAAGATGGAATTCAGGATTTAGGTGACTGCTTGCCCCCCAAGGAAAGATCACATCACAGCTGGAGGAAGGCAGAGGTGAGAGGCTGTCTAAAGTGGGCTCAGGGCAGAGGCCCAAGTTGCTTGGGTCCAAGTGTGGTAGGGACCACATCCAGATACTCCTGTAACAACAGTATGCCATTATGTGAATATATTCAGTCAATTTTTTAAAAGATTTTATCCATTTATTTGACACAGAGAGAGAGATCACAAGTAGGCACAGAGGCAGGCAGAGAGAAGCAGAGGGAAGCAGGCTCCCTGCTGAGCAGAGAGCCCAATGCAGGGCTCGATCCCAGGACCCTGAGATCATGACCTGAGCTGAAGGCAGAAGCTTAACCCAGTGAGCCACCCAGGCGCCTCTATTCAGTCTATTTTTGATGGACATTTGGGCATTTTTTTTCTGCGAACATCCCTTATACATAGTATGCTGGTGTACTTGTTCGTAAATTTCTTTAAGCCATTCTCAAAGTGTGGTTCACAGGCCCCTAGGCCCCCTTTCAAGGGGTTACCAAAGTTAAAAGACTTCACTTTTTTTTTTTTTTAAAGATTTTATTTATTTGTTAGAGAGAGAGAGACAGAGCGCAAGCACAGGCAGACAGAGTGGCAGGCTAGAGACAGAGGGAGAAGCAGGCTCCCTGCCAAGCAAGGAGCCTGATGTGGGACTCAATCCCAGGACGCTGGGATCCTGACCTGAGCCGAAGGCAGCCGCTTAACCAACTGAGCCACCCAGGCATCCCAAAAGACTTCACATTAATACCAAGACTGTGTTTTTCTTTTTCATTGTGTGTTGACATTTACAGTAAGACTGACACCAACTTCTGCTAGTTAGCCATTTTACTCTTTACTACCAAGTGTGAATGTATAAAGAATGTCTGCTTTGCTGAAGAATGTTCTTGGTGAAGTGGTAATAATTATTTTATTAAATTTTGAGTAAATGGCATTTTAATCTGTGTGATGAAATAGCATCTTTGCCTAAAGCGCTTCTACATCCTTAAAAACTACAGTTGTCTCAAGGAAGAGTAGTTGTGTGATCCACGTGTATGTGTGTGTGCCATGCACGCCCATGTTGTGATTCGAACCGGCTCCTTTTTTTCACCCAGAACCAGTTTACTTGAAAGGACAAAGTATAGTTATTCAGACTGGGCATTTGCAGGTGTCTTCTTGAAAATGAACAAAATGAGTCTGTAACTTCAAGCAAAAACAGTGGACCGTATTTGTTGCCATTGGTCAAATTCTAGCTTGCTTTTTTTTTTTTTTTTTTTTTTTAAAGATTTTATTTGTTTATGGCAGACAGAGATCACAAGTATGCAGAGAGAGAGGGTGAACCACGCCGGCTCCCCGCGGAGCAGAGAACCCGATGCGGGGCTCCATCCCAGGACCCCCAGACCATGACCTGAGCTAAAGGCAGAGGCCCAACCCACTGAGCCACCCAGGCCCCCCTCAAATTCTAGCTTTCAAGTAAAAATTAGGATTTTGGAAAATTTGTATCCACCATCGCTAGCTTGAGCCTTTCCACTATTAAAGAATTTTTCGATGATGTTAGTGGTAATATTAACAGATTTTTTAAAATATGTTTTATGGAAAAGGTGTTAAACTTTGGAAGATCTGCATAACTTGAACTAACATTTTCCAAATAACCATTTTGTGACATTACAAATTTATGCATGAGTTAAGATCCATTCAGAATGCAAGATAGACTGGCTTTTGATGTGCAAAGACTAGTTTGGCTAGTCTGAACTGCAACCCCCAGAATCTGTCTTTCAGTCTCCTTTTAGTTAGAATACCAACAAGACATTCCTTTGTGAGTGTTGGAGGTTAGAGGGAGGCATGACCATTTCATGGCATACACATAACCTTCTTCTAAGTGTTCAGTCAAGTACTGATCTAGGTGCGGTGGTGAAGGAATTTTGCAGATGTGATTGAAGTCCCTAATCAGTTGACTTAAAATTAATCAAAAGGGAAATTATCCTGGGTAAACCTTAGGACACATAGATAGACCCAGCTTTCTTTTCCTCTGTCTCTCCCTTTCTGATCGCCGCTGCCACTCGTGCCTGCAGGTCCCAGTCTGCTTGTCATTTCTGTCCCCGATGGCCTGTCTCACAGATTTTGGACTTGCTTAGCCAGCCACCACATTCACATTGCCCAATTTCTTAAAACAAATCTGGTAATAACATAGGTATCTCCTGTTCTGCTTCTTTTGTTGAACTCTGATACACTATTTTAATAAATTAACAGAGTATAAAAACCTCATTGATAGGGCTTCAAATTCCTCAGTGCAACTAATCTTCAAGGAACCACCACTTGTCAACTTTTGAAGTGGGATCAGAGAAGAACAACCAGTTACCTGAAAAGGCTATCAAAAATACTGTTCCGGGTGGGCGCCTGGGTGGCTCAGTGGGTTAAAGCCTCTACCTTCGGCTCAGGTCATGATCCCAGCGTCCTGGGATCGAGCCCCACATCGGGCTCTCTGCTCAGCAGGGAGCCTGCTTCCTCCTCTCTCTCTGCTTACTTGTAATCTCTGTCTGTCAAATAAATAAATAAAATCTTTAAAAAAAAAAAAAATACTGTTCCGGGCACCTGGGTGGCTCAGTGGGTTAAGCCGCTGCCTTCAGCTCAGGTCATGATCTCGGGGTCCTGGGATCAAGTCCTGCATCGGGCTCTCTGCTCAGCAGGGAGTCTGCTTCCTCCTCTCTCTCTCTCTCTCTGCCTGCCTCTCTGCCTACTTGTGATCTCTCTCTGTCAAATAAATAAATAAAATCTTAAAAAAAAAAAGATACCTAGGAATAAACCTAACCAAAGAGACACAGAATCTATACTCAGAAAACTATAAAGTACTCATGAAAGAAATTGAGGAAGACACAAAGAAATGGAAAAATGTTCCATGCTCCTGGATTGGAAGAATAAATATTGTGAAAATGTCTATGCTACCTAAAGCAATCTACACATTTAATGCAATTCCTATCAAAGTACCATCCATCTTTTTCAAAGAAATGGAACAAATAATTCTAAAATTTATATGGAACCAGAAAAGACCTCGAATAGCTAAAGGGATATTGAAAAAGAAAGCCAACGTTGGTGGCATCACAATTTCAGACTTCAAGCTCTATTACAAAGCTGTCATCATCAAGACAGCATGGTACTGGCACAAAAACAGACACATAGATCAATGGAACAGAATAGAGAGCCCAGAAATAGACTCTCAACTCTATGGTCAACTAATCTTCGACAAAGCAGGAAAGAATGTCCAATGGAAAAAAGACAGCCTCTTCAATAAATGGTGCTGGGAAAATTGGACAGCCACATGCAGAAAAATGAAATTGGACCATTTCCTTACACCACACACGAAAATAGACTCAAAATGGATGAAGGACCTCAATGTGCGAAAGGAATCCATCAAAATCCTTGAGGAGAACACAGGCAGCAACCTCTTCGACCTCAGCCGCAGCAACGTCTTCCTAGGAACAACGCCAAAGGCAAGGGAAGCAAGGGCAAAAATGAACTATTGGGATTTCATCAAGATCAAAAGCTTTTGCACAGCAAAGGAAACAGTTAACAAAATCAAAAGACAACTGACAGAATGGGAGAAGATATTTGCAAACGACATATCAGATAAAGGACTAGTGTCCAGAATCTATAAAGAACTTAGCAAACTCAACACCCAAAGAACAAATAATCCAATCGAGAAATGGGCAGAGGACATGAACAGACATTTCTGCAAGGAAGACATCCAGATGGCCAACAGACACATGAAAAAGTGCTCCATATCACTCGGCATCAGGGAAATACAAATCAAAACCACAATGAGATATCACCTCACACCAGTCAGAATGGCTAAAATCAACAAGTCAGGAAATGACAGATGCTGGCGAGGATGCGGAGAAAGGGGAACCCTCCTACACTGTTGGTGGGAATGCAAGCTGGTGCAGCCACTCTGGAAAACAGCATGGAGGTTCCTCAAAATGTTGAAAATAGAACTGCCCTATGACCCAGCAATTGCACTATTGGGCATTTACCCTAAAGATACAGACGTAGTGATCCAAAGGGGCACGTGTACTCGAATGTTTATAGCAGCAATGTCCACAATAGCCAAACTATGGAAAGAACCTAGATGTCCATCAACAGATGAATGGATCAAGAAGATGTGGTATATATACACAATGGAATACTATGCAGCCATCAAAAGAAATGAAATCTTGCCATTTGCGACAACATGGATGGAACTAGAGCATATCATGCTTAGCGAAGTAAGTCAAGTGGAGAAAGACAACTATCATATGATCTCCCTGATATGAGGAAGTGGTGATGCAACATGGGGGCTTAAGTGGGTAGGAGAAGAATAAATGAAAGAAGATGGGATTGGGAGGGAGACAAACCATAAGTGACTGTTAATCTCACAAAACAAACTGAGGGTTGCTGGGGGGAGGGGGTTTGGGAAAAGGGGGTGGTATTATGGACATTGGGGAGGGTATGTGTTTTGGTGAGTGCTGTGAAGTGTGTAAACCTGGTGATTCACAGACCTGTACCCCTCGGGATAAAAATATATGTTTATAAAAAATAAAAAAAATTATTAATAAAAATACTCTTCCTTTTCTCAACCGCGTGTCTGTGTGATTTTGGAATTTTCTTTGTGTACTTCAGCCAAAACAATATACTGCAAGAGCAAAAGCAGGTTATAAGAATCCAGTTGTCTTTCATTAAGTCACCTATGAAAGATTTGCAAACGAAAAACTGTCACACTTAACAATAATCTTTTTGGAAAATATAGATAGTCTTCATTAAAATACGTTAACATGTCATGGTTTATTACTGTTAAATTTAATGGTTCACTTCTAATTTCTAATATGGTAATTATAGAATAACTGCACATAAAAAGCTTTTGGGGTCTTTATAAGTTTTAGAAGTTTGTGCTTGATCTTAGCCAAAAGGCCAAGAAGTGATAATAATTTTTAAAAGTTTAAAGACATCCTGATGCCAAAAGATTTGACAAATACTGTGTAAGGATATACCAAGGAATAGCACTACCAGTCATCAGAGGTATCTTTAATTTTCTGTAGTGATTTTAACCATTTTATACCCACAAGCCATGAATAAGCATTTTTATTGTTCCAAAACCTGATCAACTCTTAATATAATCAGATTTTAAAATTTTAGCAACTTTCATGTAATGGCATCTCATTATTGTGATATTAATTTCCAGTACTCTAAGAGGTTGAACAACTTTTCATAGGGTTACTAAGCAATTGGATATCTCCTATTTAGAGTGCCTGTTCAGATCTTTTGCTCACTTTTCTATTGTCTTTTTGATTTGTGGAAGTACTTTGAGTATCTTAGGTATCTTCTTCTAAGGTCTCTTACTTTTTTTATAATTTTTTGATGACAAGAAATACATTTAAATCTTAAGTGGAATTTATCGATCCTTGCTTTATATTTGGTAGTTTGGGAATCTTGTCTAAAGATTCTTTTCCTAACCTCATATCTTAATGGCATCTTTCTGTATTATTGATTTTGTCTTTCACAGGAAGATCTTTACTCCTAGAAGCTGGTTTTTATATAGGTAGGGGTCCAATTTGTTTTTTTCTCCCAGTGGATACCCTGTTGAATAGCACCATTTAAAAGGGACTATTCTTTGGGGCACCTTGCTGGTATAGATGGTTAAGGGACCGACTGGTTTCAGCTCAGGTGGGTGAGCTCAGTGTCCTAAGATCAAGGATGGTATCGGGTTCCATGCTCAGTGCAGTTTGGGATTCTGTTTGGGATTCTGTCTCCCTCTCTCCCTGCTCCCATACATAAATAAATAAATCTTTTTTTTTTTTAAGTACTGTTCTTTTTTTCTCTCCTTTTTTCCCTGCCTCCTCTATCACATTTGTATGGGTCTGCTTCTGGGTCTTCATTTTCATTGCATTGTCTATCTGGATCTCTCTTCTGTTCTGTTGTTGTACTTGTCTATCTGCACGAATGTCACACTGTCTTGATTTCCAGTGTATGGAGTCTTGATGTCTGCCTAGGACAAGTCCTGCTTTCCCTCTCAGGAATGCTTTGCATCTTCTCAGCCGTTTGCTTTTCCATATCACTCTTAAACTCTGTTTATCAAGTCAGTCAACTTTTGTAATTTAGTTTGTTCAAAGAAAATAAAATGCCCTGACCTGATTTTCAGTTGGATTACATGGAGTATATAAATCAGTTTGGGAGAATCAGTATCTTGATGATATTGAGTCTTTGGATCCAGGAGTGTGCAGTAGCTTTCTACATTTAGTTAGGCCTCCAATGACTTGATAAGGTTTTATGTTGTCCTTATGGATCTTCTCTTCTTTTAGGCCCTCCCCGCCCCCAAATAGTCCTCTCTTAAGTCTATCATAAATAGTGTTTTTATTTTCTGTTACATAGGAATATAATTTTGCATTTGGTTACCTTGCCTAACCAAATAATTTCAAAGGAGGATGTTGGTTTTTCTGGATTTTCTACATATTTAATCTTATCTATGTTTTATAATCTGTGACAGTTTTTTTTTCTTTTCAACCCAATGCTTTTTACATGATTATTTATTTGATATATTTGACTTATTACGCTTGTATAGTATTGAATTAAAGTAGTCACAGCAGGCAATTTGTGATGTTCCCACTCTGAAAAGGAAGGCTTTAAATTTTATCATTAAGCACAATATTTGCTGCAAGTTCATTGTAGATATTCTTTATCAATTACCAAAGTTTCCTTCTTAGTTATCTAGGAAACTTAGAAAAAAAAAAATCTCAAAAGAGTGTTCAGTTTTATCAGTTGCATTTACCACATCTAATGAGATGATCATATCGCTTTTTTCTTCATCAAGGCTATGAGTATAATGAATCTCATTCATTGATTTTTCTTTCTTTTTTTTTTTTTTAAAGATTTTATTTATTTATTTGACAGAGAGAGATGACAAGCAGGCAGAGAGGCAGGCAGAGAGAGAGGAGGAAGCAGGCTCCCTGCTGAGCAGAGAGCCTGATTTGGGGCTCGATCCCAGGACCCTGGGATCATGACCTGAGCTGAAGACAGTGGCTTAACCCACTGAGCCACCCAGACGTCCCTCATTAATTGATTTTTCTAAATGTTAAATCAACCTCTGTTCCTGAGATAAGTCCAACTTTGTCATGCTGTGTTATCCCTTAGTATATTTTGCATCTGTGCTGCTTAATGAGAGTATTATATAATTTTTACATATACTTGAACCCACATCAGGTGCCTACAATTTTAAAATTAAAGTGAAGTAAATGAAGCAATTAGAACCCTATGAAGTCACTTTCTTTAACCTCTGGTAAAATTTAATTTAAAACTAATTTTGTATCTACTGATTTTGTTTTATATTTACTAATTAAAATTTATTAAGTTTGGGGAGCCTGGGCGGTTCAGTGGGTTAAGCCTCTGCCTTCAGCTCAGGTCATGGTCTTAGGGTCCTGGGATCAAGCCCCACATCAGGCTCTCTGCTCAGCAGGGAGCCTGCTTCCTCCTTTCTCTCTGCCTACCTCTCTGCCTACTTGTGATCTCTGTCAAATAAATAAATAAAAACTTAAAAAAAAATAAAATTTATTAATTTTCTTAAAATAAAGTTTAATTTTGTTTTATATTTACTAACAATATAACCTCACCAGCTTTACTTTAGAAAGTATGTATGACATTTTGCTAGCTATGTCTTTTTGCTTCTGGTATGTTTCAGATGTTCTCAACTGAGTCCAAAATCTGACAACCTTCTCTTTTAACTGAAGCTTTACCCCTGTTCCATTTAATAAGTTAAATATTTGCCCTTAGATCTAATCTAGTGCTTTGAAATTGTGCTACATGATTTAGATTTCTTTTCTCACGTGAGCTGAGCTTTGAGACTATAAGCTTCTAAGGGCCCAGCTGTCCTTCAGTTCAATAAATTTTCTAAATTCCATTATTTTTCTTCTTTGACTAATACTTTACTTAACGATGAGTTTCTTCCTTGCCAAAATGTTGACATTTTGTCATCCTATTTCCGATCCTGATTTCTGGTTTCTGGTTGGAAAATGTGTGAAAAGAGCATGCATTTTGCAGGTGCTGTGTGCAGGGTTCTCTCTGTCCATTAGCTTAGTTTGTTGTTCCTGTTGTTCAAATTGGCCATATCTTTGCCGAGTTTCAGCCTGTTTGTTCTATCAGTTATCTAAAGAACCGGTGTTAAGATTTCCCACTAAAATTATTGGTTTTTCTCTTTTCTCTGTGTTTATCCATACGCAGCTACTTCAGAGTCTTTTAACTTCTCTGCCCAGTGGTTCTTCTGGCCTTGGCGTTTTGAGGCAATGCCCTGCCCCTACCATGGGATGGCCTTGAGTTGCTGGGCTTCTGTGATTTGGGGGACTAAACCAGCCCAGGTCACATCTAGATTACCTACGATCCAGAGTTTGAATGAGCCAGATTAAATGAAAGGAGGCGCATGTGTTTAGGGCGCAAGAGTGGGTTCTTTGCTTCCCTGTTCATTAACTGGGCAGTTAGCCCACGTTGTGTGATTGCTCTCCCCACCTCCATGGAGGTGTTATTTGGCAGTACGGGTCCTGCTAAGGAAAGGGTAACTTTGAATTCCCATCAGAATTTGGTACGAAAAGAGTTTGTTTTTAGTCTAGCTACAATAACCAGCCTGTCAACTGTTGTCTAGATTTAGAAATCTTTGGTCAACATCGAGAGCTTGGCATGATGAAGAAGATGTGTGCCCACAGAAAAGCCAGTCATTTTTTTTTTTTTTTTAATTTGACAGACAGAGATCACAAGTAGGCAGAGAGGCAGGAAGAGAGAGAGAGGAGGAAGCAGGCTCCTTGCTGAGCAGAGAGCCCAACGCAGGGCTCGATCCCAGGATGCTGGGATCACAACCTGAGCTAAATGCAGAGGCTTTAACCCACTGAGCCACCCAAGCGCCCCAGAAAGCCAGTCTTTTAAATACAGAGATTGTTTTCATTTTGTTATCCCCTAAGATTTATTTCTCCTGTTATCTTTAGTTGTTTGAAGGACTGAAGGCATTTCGAGGAGTAGATAATAAAATTCGACTGTTTCGGCCAGACCTCAACATGGATAGAATGCACCGATCTGCTGTGAGGGCCACTCTGCCGGTATGTAAATTTAGGAGTTTCTTTTGTGTTTCTCCAGATGTGATGAGTCACTGTGATTTTACCACAAAACAAATCCTTTCTGAATACAGTTGATCCTTGAGGAAGGCAGGGGTTAGGAGCACTGACCCCAAGCCATTGAAAATCTCCCCAAAACTTAACCACTGTTAACTTACTTAACTTACTGTTGACTAGGAAGCCTTTCCAAAACATACACAGTTAATCAACACATATATTATGTATTATACGTATTGTAGACTTGATTCTTGTAACAAAGAGAGCTGGAGAAAAGGAAGTGTGATTAAGGAAATCATACTGGAGAGAAAATATGTTTATAGAAACTATACATTAAAAAAAAAGCCACATGCAAATGGACCTATGCAGTTCAGATCCATGTTGTTCAAGGTTCAACTATAGTTAGATCAATATTCAGTACAAATCATGAGAGTTCTTAAGGTACTTCTCATCTACTTTGTAATGAATGAGGTAAAAATACAAGGAAATAACCAATACCACTTGGCAGTTCCACGATCTGTTTCTTCATAAATGTCCATGGGGGGTTGGAAGAAAAATATACCTCAAACTAAAATATATAAAATGTGAAGATCCTATGAAATTATAATATGTGAAATGGGAAATAGGGTGTGCCACACAGGTATTTTAGGAGTATTTTTGCTCAATTGGTTGGGACACTAGCAAGTTTGCAATGATTTAATTATTTTAATATTTTAGCCCAAGCTTTCTTTTTTTTTTAAGAAAATGATATCAAAGTAGATTGTTATGGCCATTGGTGACTGTCTATAACATCGTTAAACAGCAGAATTCATTATATGGTGGGTTGGATTTAGGTCCTATGGCTCACATCCAGGTAAGAAGTGTCTTCAATTACTGCCCTTCCCTGATACATGACCAGGTTGCCTTTCTGAACTGTAGGAGTCTTTTTCTTCTTTTGCAAATTCTGCATACCTAACGTTCAGGAGCCCAGCCCAGGCTGTACTTTGAAGAAGCCCAAGTAACTACTCCATTTTAGCAGGATCTTCCTTCTCCTTCCTATTTTTGTGACCCATGCTTCACTCACCTCCTTCAGGGGCCATAATATAGTGCCAGAAGGGAAATGAAGGTACATTCTTTGGACTAGTTTCACTCTTGTGCCACAACAGACAAATTACCAGGAAATACTTTAAAGTGGGGGCAGCAGGAAAGGGAATTAACATCTGTTGGACCTCAGCTCTGCCATAAAGTGTGTTATGTGGTTTTACATTCCTTCTCTATTTAATCATAACAGTAATCCTCCAGAAGGTATGTGTTTTTTTAAAAAAAAAAAAAGTATGTGTTGTGTGTTTTAGTAGCACGTTTGTACCTAGAAGAAATCTCAAGCCTCAAGAGCTTACATGACTGGCCTAAAGTCACAGAGTAAAGGGACAGGGCAAGAAATTGGGTGCAAGATTTTTTAATTCCTAGTCAAGTTCTGTTGTCACTAAATCTTCAGTGACTCAGAGTGACGATATGTCCTGTATGATTGGCAATCCTGAATTCTATATTCTTATGCTGCGGTTGCTGTTCTAAGTTCTCATTTAAGTAGGCAGTTCTTAATGTCATGAGTTCTACTTAGATATGTATTTCTGAGTCATTTCAACCCTGGATAACCCGTGACCTACATCTCTGAAAGTATGTTTCTTTGCCCTGTTAAGTGAGTAGAAACTAACTTATTTTAGAATCTGTCACCCATCTAATATATGAAAACATTTTCCTCCTTAGAAATAAACTTCTCTTTGCCTTTGCCCATTTTTCCCTTGGGTTATCTGTGTCTTTCTTACTCATTTTCAGAATATCTTAACAGATTCAAGTTATGATACTTGGTTAGTTAGGGGTTATGAGTAACTTCACCCAATTTGTTGCTTCTCAGCATGGAATCTGTGTAAGGACTCCCTCTCTCTCTGCCCCACCCTGCCACTCTAGTGCGTGCTGTGCTATTTCAAATAAATAAATAAATAAATCTTTTTTTTTTCTTAAGATTTTATTTATCCATTTGACAGAGAGATCGCAAGTAGGCACGGGGGTAGGGGGAAGCGGTCTCACCGCCAAGCAGAGAGCCGATGCGGGGCTTGATCCTAGGACCCTGAGATCATGACCTGAGCCAAAGGCAGCTTAACCCACTGAGCCACTCAAGCGTCCCTAAATAAATAATTTTTTTTTTTTAAAGATTGTATTTATTTATTTATTTGACAGATCACAAGTAGACAGAGATGCAGGCAGAGAGAGAGGGAGAAGCAGGCTTCCCACTGAACAGAGAGCCCGATGCAGGGCTCGATCCTAGGACCCTGAGCTCATGCCCTGAGCTGAAGGCAGAGGCTAAACCCTCTGAGCCACCCAGGCACCCCTAAATACATAAATCTTAAAGATGAAAAAAAGCAAAACTCTTTTCTACCTTAAGGTGACAGAGGTATTTTTTTGATTTTTACTTTATAAAAGTCTTAATGTTTTATCATATTTAAATGTATAATCCAACTATAATTGGTATTTGCTATGGTAAGAGATAGGGATCCACTATTTTATCTCCTCCATGAAGATAATCTATCATCCCATCACAATTTTAGAGAAAAAAATCAGGGGAAAAAATGGTTATATTATTACTTCTTCTTTTTTTTTTTTTTTAACATTCTAAAGCTTTCATGAGGATCATTTCTTATAGCTACAATGTAGGAAAATCTCACTCTTCATTATGTTTTCCATTCCTTCAGGTATTTGACAAGGAAGAGCTTTTAGAGTGTATTAAAGAGCTTGTGAAATTGGATCAAGAATGGGTCCCCCATTCAACATCTGCTAGTCTGTATATTCGTCCCACATTCATCGGAACTGAGGTACAAACTGACTCCCTGTTTCTGGGTGGGCAGCTTATCATCATTTCTTCATGTGAGAAACTTCTGGGATATAATTTGATAGCCCCCAATAACATAAATGACTCCTTTCTCCTGATTATCAAAACCAGGTATCAGCAAACATTTTCTTTAAAGGGCCAGATGGTAAATATATCAGGCTTTGTGGGCCATATAGTTTCTGTCACAACAACTCAATTCCAACATTGTGGTACAGAAGCAGCCATAGTTACCAATGTAGATGAGTCAAGGAATGAGCAATGAGCAAGGCTGTTTGTCTTCCCTTACTCAAGATTCACCAGTATCCTTATATTTTCCTGAGTTTCCTCAGAGTAATTCTTCAGTGTAATGTCTCTTCTCCTGGCAGCAGTTCTCCAAGGTGGACGTGGTAATGATTTTGAAATTTGGAGGAGGGAGAGCTGCTGCTTTTAATTTTCATTTTCCTGAAGTCTTGGGATTACCAAGGAGTGGGAGTAGAAGTCCCTCTTCCCCCATAGGAAATGTTGAAAATGAAGTTCACACAATGGGTTTTAGGGAAGGACCTTGAGAGCTAGAGTCTTGGCTTTACACATCAGGATGATAAGATCTGCTGGTTGGTGCCCTTGCAAAAGGAGGACATGCCTGGAGAACCTAAGGCCACTTGGGTGGGTGTCCTGTAAAGACCCTATTACTTGTCTCCTTCCTCTTCTAGGCAGCTGTGGTCTTATGGAGAGTGGGTGGTGTGGAGGGATCATGGCGGGGGGGTTGAGTGTGGGTAGCAAATGAAGGGGCTGTGGCATATGAGATTTTTAGGAATAGGTAGAAGATGACATTCTTTTGCTGTAGTCTAGGCATTCTGCTCTCTACTAGGTAATTATATGCTTACCAGTTTCTCTATTCTGACATCTGAATGCCAGAAGTATGGAAATATATAAGGCCATGGAAAAAATACCTAAGTGGTTCTTTGGCATCCTTTGGATGCCTTTTGAAAGACTATGATGAATCCAGGCAATGAATTTCATGAAGTGCAGTCTCCCTAACAAATTTGGAAGAATTGAGACAATAACAAAAGTTATCTACTCCTTATATCTCTGGCATTTTTGTATTAATAAAGTCTATTTTTAATTTTATATTTTATTTATATATTTTATTTTTAGTGTTTATATTTTAGGATAGGAAGAAACGGTTTTTAAAAGTTTGTTGAAACATTGTTACTACTCTGGAAGCACTGTCTTGTGTTTATTCTGAAGTACTTTCCCATTCTAAGATCTGATTCTTCTATTCTGAGTTTGTTGAAAGTTTTGTTATGAATGTATGTTAGATATTGTTGATGGCTTTTTCTAAATGTCTTGACAGGATTATGTGTTTTTGTCCCTTATTCTAAATTATATTTGTTATATTCGTTTTTTTGGTGTTAAAACAACCTTGCATTCCTGGACTAAATCCTACTTAGCTACCATGAATAATTCATATTAAATCTTGTATTCAGTTTGCAAGCATTTTGTTAAGAATTTTTGTCAATGCTCCTAAAAGGTATTGGTCTATAGTTTCGTAGTGTATTTTGTTCTGCAATTTAGTAAATTGTTCAGAGTTCCAGAATCCTATAACCTAGAGTTAGACAAGTTTATAAATCTGATTTTATAGTCTAGCCTGTTGTCACAATAATCCTCTCTATTGGTGATCTTCAAATTTTTGCATTTGAATCACCCAAGTTTGTTTGTTTGACTGATGATTGATTGATTGGCTGAGGAGGGAGAGGGAGAAACACAATCTTAACCAGGCTCAACCCCAAGTCGGAGCCTGACACAGGGCTCCATCTCTAAAACCTGAGATCATTACCTGAGTCAACATCAAGTCAGATGCTTAACTGACTACTGACAACCATCTAGGTGCCCCCACCCTGGTTTTTTTTTTTCATTTATTTTTTTATTTTTTAAAGATTTTATTTATTTGACTCAGAGTGATTACAAGTAGGCAGAGAGGCAGAGAGAGAGGGGGAAGCAGACTCCCTGCTGAGCAGAGAGGCCGATGTGGGCCTTGATGCCAGGACCCTGAGATCATGTCCTGAGCTGAAGGCAGAGGCTTAACCCACTGAGACACCCAGGCACCCCCAGGTATTTTTTTAAATATACATCTTGACCCCAATCCACAGAGATACTCATTGAGTAGATCAGAATGGTGTTTCTGATGCCGGGCGGAATTTAGGAACCTCAGTGATAAAAGCTCGGCCAAGTAGTTCTCTCCCACTGGACTATCAACTTACCTACTTGATCGTGCTTTGGATCTCAAAATCAAGAATTTTTCAAAATCTGCTTTACAAGTAGTAAGTTAAGAATTGAAGGAAATTGATGGCTCTGCCTTGTCACTGGCTTCACCGAATAATTGCAGACTCACCTCTGTATCAGTTATCTGATGTTTTGGTCTTGTCTTCTGCTGGCTAATATCCACATTATTTTTGTTTCCAGTTCTTTTCATGGTTAGATGAATTGATTAAGTGGGTCTTCGATCCAGGAGGTGTTTTGACTTCTTTGAATGAGCAAATAAATATATGTTGGGGTAATTTATTAAGTGATCTCACCCTGCCTTAATCTCGTGTGCCCAGTGTCTAGTCCTGGGTGTGGTAGTCCCCTGTGAGGGTCGAATAGTCAGTGTTCTACAACCCACTCATCTGTATTGAGCTCCAGCCCAGAGCCAAATAATTTAAGTCTGTGGAGCCAAGATCAGAGACCCTGCATTTAAGCAAACTTTCCAGGGATTTCCTTACTACTTTCAAGAGTATCACCATCTCAAGCCTTGGGAAAGAATTAAGTATATGGCTAGCAGTCTTTAAAGCTTTATTTGCTCCTGGGATGGCCAACTGGCACCAGGCAGAAATATTTACATCTTTGAAAGCTCACCTTCGTCCCAAGGGCACGGTGTCATTTTCACTTTCAGGGGCCATGATACAACAGTCCAGTGTTAATTATTCCTTCTTATGCCCAGTTTGATTCGGCAGCAGCCATGTGATAAGAGAGTGGTTCTCCTATCAGCTTACGAATTTCATTATGTTTGCAAAGTGTTCTGCTTCTTCACATGTTTATCATTAACTGACCCTTCATTTTTACTGACTTACATAGGTAATACCTACATATGAATGTTTTTGTGCAGTTCTTTATATGTCTTCCAGACTTATTCGATAATAATCGAGTCTATTACTAAAAGCTTGTTAGATTTAGGATTATGATAAACAGAATAGTATTTTATTGGGACATTTATAATTATCTATTAGTATATAACTACTGGGTAGAGCTTGCCAGTAAAATATACCAGGCTGCCAATGGGTAGAAATTTTTTTAAAAAAATTTTTTCCCATGAAGTTCATATTACTAAACAAAATGCTGAACATTAATACATAAACCTCTTGGAAAAAGTTTAGAGAGTAAAATCATTCACGTTACCAAAAGATTTCTCATTAAGAAAAGAATTTGAACATCCCTTTACTATCTTCTAAAATGTTTTTTTATAGGGAGTAAAAAACTTAAACAGAAACTAAAAGCTGGAGTGCCTCAGACTACTGCGGATTATGTGTCAATTGGAAATTAAGATAAAATCTGAAAGCCTACTATTTAAATAAAGAACATTTACATGAACAATTTCTAGATTTTCATTTTATCGGACAAGAAGTTAAAATTACATGGCTATCAGAATCAGTACAGGATACCGAGCAGCCTTACCTCTAAAGAAGCTGGGTTTTGCTGATTTTAACATCTGTTTTATCCAGCTTCACTCTGTTTAGTAACTCCAAGCAGGTACAGCTATATGAACGTACAAACAGACACAGGCTTTATTTCCTTAGTGATTCTAATAAGGTACGAGTGCTTTGACCACAGTCTATAACAAAATAGGCACAACCATGAATTCTGAAATCCCATGTTATCATGGCGTTCAGCCTTTCACGTTTCCAGTTTTTCTCAGTGTCCTCTCATCCCACCGGAGATGATTGGAGAGGTGACAGAGTGAGGCTGCACTGGATAGTAGCAGGGCTGAGATCTGTGTCACGGAGAAGAATCAAGTCTGATGGTGGAGCGACAGCCCACTCAGCCCCTTTGACCAGGTCCCAGGCTGAGGCCACAGATCTGCAAGCCACCAGCAGACTTGGCTTTTTCAGCTGTTCTCCTAGACAGACTGTCTTTGGCTCATGCAGAAGGGGAGGAATCCCTCATATTCAGTTAACTCATACCTCTTCTTTTTTTTTTAATATATATATTTAAAGATTTTATTTATTTATTTGACAGAGCACAAGTAGGCAGAGCGGCAGACAGAGGGAGAGGCAGAAAGACTCCATGCTAAGCAGAGAGATGGATACGGGGCTCCCTGGGATCATGACTGAGCCATCCAGGCACCCCTTAACTCCTACTTCTACACTCAGAGCGCCCCTACGTAAATCTCTGGAGCTGAGCCCCACTAGAGAAGCAGTCTGCTTTGGTTAATTGCAGCCTCGGATGCCCAGAATACAATCTGAACAGTGCAGCGCATTTTCAGTCACTTCACATAAACAGTTTCCCCATTCACAACTTCTGGAAATCTTTCAGAATGACATTTTCATTAGCGCTCCCATTTATAAAACTCCCGCTGCCAAATGGTCCAACCCTTGATTTCTGGTTCACTACATGGGAAGCTTAAGGACATAAATTTCATAGACCTTTCTTTTCCTTTTATCACCTTGTAAAATCTTCATATTACACATATAATGTAACCTATAATTGTAACTGTTCCCATGAAAAGAATTTCCTTTATTCACTGCCCTTACTTATGCGTATATATATTGTATATCTTACAATCATTTCTCTTCACAATTAGCCTCTATAAATGAAAGAATGTGAACAGATTTTAAAACTAAGGGGCACCGGGGTGGCTCAGTGGGTTGAGCCTCTGTTATGATCCTATAACTTGTCTTTTGTCTACAATTTAATGCATTCTATCGCAATCATATTTGAGATACACACACATACATACATATACACACACATATACATACGCATTGATTCCACTGCTTATAAACAATATTAAATTCTCATTTGTATAACTCCGTTAACATGCTTCAGATCAACAGCCCCATCTAAGTATCTTCAAACCTGGAGTTTGTTTTTCGAGGTCCAGCTTATTTGCGTTAATTATAGCCTATGAAATGCAGCTTGTTCTCACCAGCTACCATCCACTCCTACCAATGGACAGCCTCTTGAGGCTGTTCTGGTCTGTGTCACCATTATCATGGGGATGATTTCTGGTTGTCTTCATTTTTACCCTTCCTGCCTCTCAGTTCATGGCACTTCCCATCATGGGCTCTGAGGTCCCACCGTTTGGTTCCTTATTTCCTTCCATCTTCATTCCCTACTCTCATCCCATCTCCTCACCACCCCCTGGCAATCATCTCATGCCTTGAAAGGATATTCTTTTGGTCTGTGTGTGTGTTTTCGGTATCTCTTATTTGTATTTTCTAGAAATGGTTTTGTTCCACTGATCTCCCATTTCTGAACGTTTTCCCAAGGCATGTTGTTTCTCATTTCTGTGCAGGTTACTATGTGTCTATCCAGTCCATCACTTCTAAGTGCTGGAAAGTTCTCCATGCTGGACACCTGCCCCACCTGTGCCAGGTCCCTAACTGGGATTCCATTTCCCTGTCAGCTGATCCAATACTGCAGCGAGAAGTTGACAACATAGAACCCAGGAAATTCTTGAGTTAGTGTTTCCCAGCAAGATGCCTTTGGCCCATTTTACTTTCCCAGTCTGGGAAAGTTCTGCTGCGTTTTAGGGAAGTCCTCATTCTTTTTGATGAAATGCAGTCACTTGTTGGACACTGTCACCAACCCCTGCCATTATGAAGCTCTCCTAAGTCTCAGGCACGGTGCTTGGTGCTTTCTGTGCACTGGCAAACCCTGAGAGTAGGAGCTCCTGGTGGCATTTCAGAGATGAGGAAACTGAGCCCCAAAGTGATGAAATAAGAAGCCTGCGCACTCAGTCTCTCTGCCATGGAGCTGGGTCTAGGGAAACAGTGCTGAGCAAATGTGACATTTCTGCTCTCTGGGAAATCCGTGTCTGGTGCAGCAGTCACTTTTCATAATAGAAACTCATGAAATGACTGTGTACTGCTAGAGGGAGGTCTGTGCTGTGGAGAAATGGGGTGTGGCTCAATAACAGTGGTTAGTGTGGAAATATGATGGATGGAGCTACTAAGGTCTTTCCTGTCTTGTTCTCATATCAGTCCACCTTTGTGTCTATTTCCTTTCCTTCTCTGAGCCAGCAGCTTTCCTGCTTTTAATTACATTTGACCTAATCACTCCAGATATTATAATGTGTTATATATTCTGTATTATATAACACACACTATCACACAAAACACACTTGTGTTATATAACACACTCCTACGATCTTTACGTTCAGTTACCATACTTCCAAGTTGAGGGATATCAGTTTTCACACGCAAATTTGCCAATCTGTTTCTAGGATTTTATTTAAAAAAAAAAAAAAAAATTTAGGGATACCTGGTTGGTTCAGTCAGTTAAGCTTCTGCCTTAAGCTCAGGTCATGAGCCCAGGGTCCTGGGATCAAGTCCCCACATCAGGTTCCTTGTTCAGCAGGGAGCCTACTTCTCCCTCCGCCAGCCACTCCCCCTGCTTGTGTTCTCTTGCTCTCTCTCTCTCTCTCTGATAGGTAGATAGATAGATAGATAGATAGATAGACTTTTTTAATTCAGGTAAATCTCTCAGGCATAGTGCATAAAGATCCAATCAATTCTTGCATATATTGCAAATTGACCACCACAGTAAGTCTGGTGAACAACCATCACCATACATAGTTTAAAAATTTTTTTTCTTATGATGAGAACTTGAAAGATTTATTCTCTTAGCAACTTTCATACGTACAATACAGTGTTATTAACTATAGTCGCCATGCTGTTTGTTACAACCCCAGGACTTATTTTATACCTGCAAGTTTGTACATTTTGATCTTCTTTACCCATTTCTCCCACACCCTGCCCCTGCCTCTGGTAACCACCAATCTGTTCTCTGCATCTACAAGCTTGTTTTATGTGTGTTTTCATTTTTGTTTTAGATTCTGAATATAAATGAGATCATTTTATTTCATTGCGCATAGTGCCCTCAGGGACCATCCATGTTGTTGCAAGGCTGCGTTCCTTCTCTATTCATGGTGAAGTAGTATTCCATTGTATCTGTAGACCACATTTTCTTTCTTCTTTTTTTTAAATTTAATTTTATTTTTTCAGTGTTCCAAGATTCATTGTTTATGCACCATACCCAGTGCTCCATGCAGTCCGTGCGTGCCCTCCTCAATACCCACCCCCAGGCTCACCCACCCACCTGCTCCCCGTCCTCTCTAAAACCCCATTTGTTTCTCAGAGCCCACAGTCTCTCATGGTTCTTCTCCTCCTCTGATTTCCCCCAATTCACTTTCCTTTCCTTCTTCTAATGTTCTCCATGTTATTCTTCATGTTCCATAAGTAAGCGAAACCATATGATAATTGACTTTCTCTGCTTGACTTATTTCACTCAGCATAATCTCCTCTAGTCCCAGCGATGTTGATGTAAAAATTGGGTAGTCATCATTTCGGATGGCTGAGTAATATTCCATTGCATATATGGACCACATCTGTATCCATTCATCTGTTGAAGGGCATCTTGGTTCTTTCCACAGTTTGGCAACTGTGGCCATTGCTGCTATGAACATTGGGGTACAGATGGCCCTTCTTTTCACTACATCTGTATCTCTGGGGTAAATACCCAGTAGTGCAATTGCAGGGTTCTAGGATAGCTCTATTTTTAATTTCTTAAGTAATCCCACACTGTTTTCCAAAGTGGCTGCACCAACTTGCATTCCACCAACAGTTTGAGAGGGTTCCCCTTTCTCCACATACTCTCCAACACTTGTTTCCTGCCTTGTTAATTTTGGCCATTCTAACTGGTATAAGGTGGTATCTCAATGTGGTTTTGATTTTAATCTCCCTGATGGCTTATGATGATGAACATATTTTCATGTGTCTGCTAGCCATTTGTATGTCTTCTTTGGAGAAGTGTCTGTTCATGGTTTCTGCCCATTTTTTGATTACCTGTTTTTTTGGGTGTTGAGTTTGATGAGTTCTTTATAGATCTTGGATATCAGCCCTTTGTCTGTAGTGTTATTTACAAATATCTTCTCCCATTCTGTGGGTTGCCTCTTAGTTTTGTTGACTATTTCCTTTGCTGTGCAGGAGCTTTTTATCTTGATGAAGTCCCAAAAGTTCATTTTCGCTTTTGTTCCTTTCCTTTTGTTTTCCATTTTCTTTATCCATTCATCCTTCAGTGAACATTTAGGTTGTTTCTGTATGTTGGCTATTGTAAATCCTTTGCAGTAAGCCCGGAGTTGCATTTCTCTTTTGGAGTTAGTGTTTTTGTTTTCTTTGGATAAGGACCCAGAAATTGCTGGATCATATGGTATTTCTATTTTTAATTTGCCTGGGAGTCTCCATACTGTTTTCCAGAGAGACTGCGCCAATTTAATTGCCTACCAACAGTACACAGGGGTATTTTTCTGAGATGTTAAAGGAGCTATTTGGGGGAGGGAAAACTATCTGGTAACAAACTCAAATAGTACCAAAGGCATGTAAAGGTAAGGAAACTTCCTTTCACTCTCATTCTGATATAGAGTTCCACCATTTGCCTCCTTCCAAACAATTCCTGTGACCTTTTCTTATATCCTTCTAGAGGCCCATATTCTTACCTCTACTTGCATACATGTGTTTGTACATTAACCTTTAGGCTCTTTTTTCAAAACTGGCAATAATTCTTTGCTCAGGTTCCCATAATCAAAGATTTTTACACACACACTCCCACACACATAGTTTAAAGAAAAGAATTAAATATGAAAATGTATGCACTTAACTCCCAGTTAACATTAGAATATGACTAGTACAGTTAGGAGTAGAAAGTGACTAGTACAATTGAAACCTTTTGTATATCTTTCTCTGTTGATTTCCTTTCCCTCCCTAGAATCAATTAACCATGGTGTGCTATGTAGTTCTTTATTTTCTCTCCTCCTTTTACTTCCTGCCTCCAAATACAGGATTGTCTTATTACAGATGGACAATTGGCGTGTTTCTAACTTTTGGCTCTTATAAATAAAGCCTCTGGGGCACATCCTTGTATGTGTCTTATAATTGACCTATGTACTTGCTTCTCTTTGGTATTTACTTAGGAGTTAAATTGAATAGAAGGATATATGTGTTTTGCTTTACTAGATACTGCAAAACAGAGTTCCAGATTGCTTTTACCAGTTTATTTTCCCACCAACAATGTATGAAAATTCTATTTGCTTCATATCCTTGCTGACACCGGTAGTATCATGTTAATTTTATCCACTCCGATATATGAGTCTTACCTTCTTGTAGTTTTAATTTTTATTTCCCTGAGGGCAAATTATGTTGAATACCTTTTCATATGTTTATTGTGTATTGAAAATCCTTTTGGGAATTATCTTTGCCAGTCCTTTGCCGTTAAAAAAATTCATTTGTCTTTTCAATTTTTTTAGAGTCTTTGTATATTCTAGGTGTAAATTCTTTGTCAGAGATACATTTCACAAGTAGTAACTTTCCATTCTGTGACACATCCCTTATCAGATCAATGTATTGCAAATAGCGTTCTAGTCTGTGGCTTGTTTTTTCGGCTAGTCTTGCTTTTTCACTCTCTTACTGGTATCTTTTAGAAAACAGCAGTACTGTGTTGCCTGGGTGGCTCAGTCAGTTAAGCATCTGACCCTTAGTTTCAACTCAGGTCATGACATCAGAGTCGTGGGATTGAGCCCCATGTCGGGTTCTGTGCTTGGCACAGAGTCTCTTTGAAGTTCTGTCTCTGCCCCTCCCCCACTGTATAAAATAAATCTTTTTTAAAAAAGTGTTTCTTTTTAATGTAATTAAATTTATTTATTTATTTATTTATTATTTCGTGGCTTCTGTGTGTTTTAAAGAAATTCTTCCTTACTCCATGGTCATACTTCTGTTTTAGAGTTGTGCTTTTCCATTTAGATGAAATCCATTTGGAAGTGAACTTTGTATGAGGGAGTCAATTTTATTTTTCTCCATATGGATACCACATTATTCTATTACTGTTTTTTGAGTGGTCTATCCTTTCTTCCCTGATTGACAGTGCCAGCTGTTCAATATTAAGGCTCCATAGAAGAAGACTATTTTTGGCTCCCCAGCTGTACCTTCTCTCTCTCTCTCTCTCTCTCTCTCTCTCTCTTTTTCTCTATATATATTTGTATTTTTGTCTGTCTCTTATTTAAATGGCAGCCATACTATGAACAATTTTGTTTGTATTATTGTTTTTGCATTTACAATTTGTCTTAGAGATTCTTCCACGTCAGTACATACAGATTTATCTCTGTTTTACCCATTTTCTTAGCTGTAAGGTATTCCTTCATACATATGTATCTTTTAATTGAATACAGGATGCCATAAATTATAAGTTACCCAATATTTTATGCACTGAAATGGAAAAAACATCGCTAAACTATGATGCAGTACTCTGCTGACAATCCTGACTCACTCATGAATTAATCATACCAGGCTTTTATTATTATTTTTTTTAATCTGTGTTTTCAGAGGACATCTGCAATTCTTCCTGCCATCATTTGCGCTGCTTGGCTTGTGATAGGCATTTTTATTTTTGCATGTAGCTTAATAACAGAAACTAACACAGCTTTATCTTCATATGGATTTCTTCCTCCCAGAGGTTCCATGAGAAGACTGGATGTTGCTTTGCAGGAAAATATTCAGTTTCATTTTTTCAGTGTTACTACAAATGTTTGTTTGACTGATATCAAATATATGTCCTGCTCCTGTCTTTGCACTTTCTGTTCAGTGATTTCTCTTTTCAATGCCAAGTCATATTGTAACTTTTTAAAGACATTTTAAATGGCAAACTCAGCATGTATGGCATCACCAATGCCCATAAGCCATTGGAAGTACCATCAGTATGAATAGCTAATTCCAAGTCTGGTAATGCCAGCTTTCCCATGAGTGCTACTTGGCCAATAGCAGTTGTAAAACGCTGAGTCTGGATTTCAGACATGTTAAATGTGAGAAAAAATTGATATCTTAGAATCAATGAAATACGGTAGCATAATTTATGCAAAGAGTGTCCTATTCATCACCCATTTGTTGATAGAACAAACATAAGAAGTATCATTAGTAAATTGAATAAAATGAGACCATTAAATTTGGGAATCTTAAAAATGCAGGCTTTCTACAAGGAATTTAGGTTGTAGACAAATTCCCTAGTTCACATGAAGACATATATTCAAGGAAGTTTATTGCAATTCCCAAATTTTCTGACAGATTGGATGTGAATGTGAAAGGAGATAGGTCAAGTTTTCCTTTGGGCCAGAGCAACTGAATAGTGACAATTTGTTGGGATGCGGAAGAGTGAGGGACAACGTTTTTCTTCCGTATTTGTTGGAGCGATGATGGGTAGAGTCTAGAGTTCAGTTTGGGGCATGGTAACTTAAGCTTGAGTTATCAAGGAAGTGGGCAGATCTACAAGTCTGAAATTTGGGGGAGAGTTTGGAATTTAAGTAACCTTCTTAGTGTTTAACATATAACGCCTTTAGAGTCAAGGGAATATGTGAAGTTATTAAGAGTAGAAATCTAGATACTAGTGAAAAGAAGGTGAGAACCAAGCCCTGCAGCATTAAGAAGAAGGAGAGATAAAAAGGAATCAGCTGAGAAGTCTGAGAAGGAACAGCCTGTAAAGTCGAAAGAAAAACAAGAAGTCTTGGTATACCAGAAGCCAAGTACGGCACATGGAAGTAATGATCAGTTGTGGTAGATCCTGCCCACAGGACCAGAAAGGTGAGGCCCAAGAATTGACTATTGGATTTGGCAACATGAAGGTCCTTGGTGAGATGGTTGTCCTGGAGTGGGACATGTGGTAAAGAGAATGTGTTTGTTTTAGATGGGAGCTACTACTACATATTTCTAAACTGATGGAATGATCTAGAGGAAAGAGAAAATTGATTGTTTAAAAACTAAAAAAATTTCCCATGCTCTACTTCTTCATGATTCTACTTCTGAGAGTGACAGTTCAGGCAGGCAGTGATGTGTGACTAGATGAAGGGGACAGAAGTAGAGCACATCCATTTGCTCCACTGCATCACACAATGTCCCACAGGATTTGGGACATTATAACCTCCTCTCTCCCCTTTCTCTCTTGAATCTATAACATTCTGACTTTTGACCACCCCCCCCCCACCAACTCCCACTGAAATATGCTTGTCAAGATCACCAAGGACCTTCACATTGCCATAGCCAGGAGTCAGTTCTTGGGGCTCCCTTGAGTGTACCGTTCAGCTCACTTAGGATCTCACTTGGTCGGCTGGGTTGAGACTTGCCTATTTGGAGAGCATCTTCATTGCCAATGTCAACTCCCTGTATTGGTCTGAGTGACTCTATTCCAGGCCCATTGTGTCCTTGGCCCAGTCAACTGAACCAAATTAGATGGAATCACAAAGTCAAAGTCTGAGTGCTGAGTCTAGGTAGTGAGGAGATCCTGGTTTTGAGGCCATTTTTGATACAAGAAAAATGCTTCTGTAGCATTTTCCTGTCCTCTAAAGAAAGGGGTCAGCAAACTTTTTCCTATGAAGTCAGGCGCTACTCATGTCTGCCTTTGTGGCACAGAACCTCAATAGACAACCCATGAATGCATGAATGCATGTATTCCAATAAGATTTTAAAAAACAGGAAGCAGGCTGAAGTTTGCTGACCCCTGATCTAGTCATTTCAGAAAGGGAAATGAAGCATGGTGTTTCTAAGAGTGACTCATTCTGGCTCTTCCTGGGTACTTCCCTATCAAGTTTTCTTGACCACTTGTTTAATAATCCATGCTAAAATTTCTGTTTAGGGTTGATTTCAGATATACCAAGCTGTATTTCCCGGATGCTGGTATAGGAATACTGTCTTTCCCCCAAGTGCTCATTCGCCACAATTCCAGCACTAAGTGTTGAGTGTTTCCGTGGTCCCATCTACAGTCCTCCTAATGTCACCTTCAGGCTTTGCGTTTTGGTAAATACTGAATTTATTTACCACTATTACCGTTAGAAATGAGTAGGTATAAAAACAAAAATAATTGCTGTTTGTTGGATGGTTGAAAAAGAGGAGGTTCTGGGTGCTTTCCACAGTTTATCTAATTTACCCCCTTACATTGATGCTATATGCAGTCATTATGACTGCATTTATATAACCTTAGACAGGCATTTGTTCTTTTTTCCTTATCCTAAGTTTTCTCTTAACTATGTGCTTTCTAAATTTTAAGGTCAATCTTATTTAAAACCTACAGAAGAGTGCTATCCTTTCTTTTTGTCAAGTGTTAAATATATACTGTCTTTTATAGCAAGCCTCAGAATATTCTGGACTTTAGCTTTCCTCATGGTGTTCTTTGAATGTCCACATATGAATTCGGTTAGTTTAAGAAATAAGGCAGGAGACAAAGGAACATTTTCTCTGTGGTATCAATGCAACATAGGAAGTTTAGTATTTTTTTTTTAATCAAAGTAATTCAGATTTGGCAAATAAGTTATCTAAGTTGTTTTCACAGCTCCTCTCTGTAAACAACTTATGATGTAGTAAACCTGGTATAACAAGGCACAGTATTCTGTGTAGGGGATGGAGATGGCCTTGCACATCACTGATTGTGCAGATTAGCAAGAGGTAGAGAATTACAGAAACATTTGTAAGCAAGTGTGATGGACATTTTATCTAAATGCACAGAAGTGCAGGGTACTGTGATAGCATGTAACACGAGTACCTGACTTTGTAAAGAGGGTTCATTTTCTGAAATGACATTTAAATTAAGATTGGAGGGTTTGTATTACTTAGGAAGGAGAGGGGATGTCTTCGTGGGCTGCCGTGACAGAACACCACAGAGTGAATGTCTTTAACACTAGAATTTGTTTTCTCACAGTTCTGGAGGCTGGAAGGGTAAGATCAAACTGCCATCAGGGGCTAGTTTCTGGTAACAGCTCCCCATAGAGGTCTACCTTGCTGTGTCCCCACAGAGCCTTCTGTGTTGGGGGGGGTGGGTTGGGGATCGAGTAAAGAATTCATATTCTAATGTCTCTTTCACTTCTTAGAAGGACACCAGCCTTGTTGAATTAGGGCCTCACCCTTTTGACCTTGTTTGACTTTAATGACCTCCTTAGTCACATTGGGGGGTTGGGGCTTAAAATTGGGGGTAGGCACATTTCAGTCCATAACAGGGAGAAGGAGAGTGGTCCAGGGGGAGTAGTTCAGGAAGACATTGTAGAGGCAGGAAAGTGAGGGGGTTTGAGCATGAGGTACGTAGTGTGTGAGGGCCATGCTGAAGGCTGAGATAGAAGCAAGAGATGCCTCGGCTTGAACTCTTTCCAGAGTAAGAAATCTTGGGTACTTCTTGTTTTAAACTTTGATATTACAAAGAGAGGTCTGGGTTAAGAGTAGAAGATCTAGAGCTTAATAATTGAGACCTTGGGCAAATTGTTTGGAGCCTCAGTTTCTTCAACATAAAAATTGAAATTAAAACCCTTAACTTCCTGGCTTCTTGGATTAGATGAGGCAATAACTGAAATGTCTTAGAAACCAAAAACTATACAATTATTGAGGATTTTTTAATCATTCACCAAACCAACTAATTTTTCCTACAAAAACTACACGAATTTATTATCCCTCTGTTTTGTAACTCATACACTGAAGGCCTTGCCTGGACCCCTGGTCCTCTCCATATTTCTTCTCGTGCCCCTCAGCCCAGTATTCTTCACTGTTTCCTCCTCTAAAACAATTGGGCTCTTTTTAGAATAAAAAAAAAAAAAAAAAAAAAAAAAGCCATGCCACTGTTTTTGGAAAAATGTTCTTGTTATTCCCAATTATTTTTTTCTGTCCTGTGTTTGTCTTAAACAGACAAATGCTTAAACAGAATTATTCTCAAGCCTCCACACGGCTGCTGTGCTTCTCAGCCCCTGGGACACTTTCTGCCATCATTCACATAACCTCTGAAATTCTGCCTTTTTATGTACTAATTTTCTGACTGACTCAGAAGTGGTGATTTTCCCTGGAATTTGTCACTTTATTTTCCATCATACCCAAGGGTCTTGTTATTTTGTGCAGAATATATATGTACTTAATACTTTTGTATATGTGTTTGTGAGGTATAATAAAAAGATGAGTATTTTTTCATACACATCAGAATTTCAACTTAAGTCAATGTGGTCCCTTGAGAAGTGACATACTTTGCATCCATGAGATTTTATATTCCTTATTTCCCATGGCTTTTATTATTTTTTTTAAAGCCCTCAATTCCTTATATATTGAAATAATCTGGAAATTAGAAAAAAGAATAAAAAATGTTCATAAGGAAATGAGACTTATTGAAACAGTTTCACAGCTTATCAGATGTTCTTATTTTCTCTTTACTTATGTGGCTTTTGCTTTATTCAAACGGAAGCCTGACTGGGTCATTATAGAAGTATGTTTCTTAGCATTTAATGAATATTATAGAAGAAATTGCTCTTAATTATAGCAGTAGCACAGAATTTAAATTGCTTTCCAGGATAGAAGGGAGAATTAAGACAAAACAGATAATGGTTCCTGAGGCTAGAAACAGATAGTCCCCAAGCTCCCTTCCTAATGCAGTTACCTACCTATTTTCAGTCTTGAAGCAGTGTGGGCATTTGCAATAAAGTCACAGAGTTCTTTTCATGAGAAGACAATCAATATAAGTAATCATTTAAGGATGAAGGTGACCAAGCTGTGATCGACACTAGTACTTGAAGTACTTGTGGAAAACAAAACAAAACAAACAAACAAACAAACAAAAAACATGAGTTGGCTTTGCTTAAATTTCAGAAAATAAAATGTTAGTACACATAAACACATTATCTCTCAGCATTGAAAACTTCTCATCTATAATTTACCTGCTTGCTAAGAATAAAAGTGTTACTTGAAGGTTTATTGATTTTTTTTTCCCCCCAGAAAGAGATTTCATGCCTAAGATTATTCCATTTTTCCATCTGTGCTCTCTATACCACCACCTAGTGGAGAAAATGCAAGCTTACTGTCAATTAAAGTCAGGAAGAAAATGAGTAAGATGAAATTTATCCCACATTTCCATGATGATGAGGTATTGCTTCTAGTGTAATGCAGGTTGTGAAAAATACATGAATTAAGAGTGACAAAAGTTCAGACATTTGTGTGGTTTCTAATAAAATGCTTATCAGTTTGTCCACCAATAAACTATTTTATTCAGAAACTGAGAGGATAGATAAAGTACTGAGGTTTTGTGCTGCAGATTGGATTTCTAAGTTGTGTTGGGAAGTTTCTCTTTATTACTCAATAGGAGGGTCCAAAACCTTTTCTTTTTAAGTATTAAGCTTCAAAGCTCCTCTGATATGAATGTATCATTGTATTTACTTAACTGATAGGTACATAAAAGTGTGGAGATAAGTTAGTCAATTTTTATCAAAGCTGGGAAGAAAGACAGGTATGTATTATTATTCTGAAGTTTTTTGGGGCAAATGAACCTTTGAGGCTCTTCCCTCTTTACTGGTAGGGGAGTCCTGTTCAGTCCCAACTAAGAACAAATCCAAACAAGTGAAAAACCAAAACCCATTGTTGCTTGCTGACTCTGGCCATCCAAGCCTTTCTCGGTCTCTTGTTCACATGGAATACAAATGGAATCATCTTCCCACTTTCTGAGAGTTACATGCCTTTCAGAGGACATCAGTGTGCACACATACAAATGCATTTTTTATGCCTATGAATATTTTACTTACCCGAGTTTTGATGATCTGGGCATAAAGTAAGGCATAAAGCCCCTAGGTAGTGGAAGGGAGGCAGAATAAAATTCAGAAAAAAAAAAACAAAAAAAAACCAAAAACCAAAAAAAAACCCGGGAACCACTTTAGTCCGTTCATCAGGCAAACAAAACGGTCATACACGGTCAGCTGGAGTTGAGTCCCTTCTTAATTCTTACCATGACAGACTCTTAACCACCATGTAGGTGTAGGCAGACACTACGCTGCTGAAGACTGGACGTAGCATTTTTTTCATCCTGAGACTGTCAGTGTAATAGTCCTGTGCTCGTTTTCTTATTCCCAAGGATCTTGAATCACATAGAATAGAGCAGTGGTCTCTTTTGCCTTTATAATACATAACCTCAAAGCTTTCAGTCTTTCTGTTTTCCTCCTTAGGAAACAACTCAATAATTACTTATAACTGTTTTGTGCTGGAGACAACATAGTTTTGTGTGGTTGGCTTATGCTTTCCCAGTGTTTGTGGGGAAAGACCATGTTCTATCTTTGTCATTCATGACTCAAGTTCCTCAGTCCTTCATCCTCTGGCTTTTTGGGGAATCTCCATGTCATCTGGTATCTTCGCCTTCTGTGAAGCTCCCCTCTTGCCGTCTCCTGTCTGTGACCATGGGGTATAGTAATGGCACACTCACCTATACCCACCACCTGTCCCCCACACCCACCCCGGCATGTCTTGAAGCGGTTAGTAATCTGTGAACACAGAAAGGGAAGTTAGAAAAGCAAATATTGCATTTCCTCTCTGGAGATGAAAATCATGTTTGGGTTCTTCCCTTTTTCAATTCCTAGTCAATGCAAGGTGTTATAAAACTGGTTGTCAAAAACATATTTCTCCTCTCAAGGCCCTCCTCACAAAAAGTTGTGATAAATTTCTTTTTCCCCTAAAACTGTAACTCAGAAGGCAAAGCAAAATGGATCCTTTCTCAGCACTCTGGCCTTTGTGTTTCGTTCTTAAAAGATTATCTGGCTTTGTGTAACTCAACTTGAGAAGTAACAGCCCCCGTACTTAGCCCCTCTGGGAGAGAGTTACAGATCTGTTCTAGACTTTAAGACAGGTATCTCCATTTACATTAACAGTTGTGTGTACTTTTACTCCATCACAGCCTTCTCTTGGAGTCAAGAAGCCTACCAAAGCCCTGATCTTTGTAATCTTGAGCCCAGTGGGGCCTTATTTTTCAAGTGGAACCTTTAAGCCAGTGTCCCTTTGGGCCAATCCGAAGTACGTGAGAGCCTGGAAAGGTGGGACTGGGGACTGCAAGATGGGAGGGTAAGTGAATCTGTTTCTGATGAAAGTTAAGAGTCCCTCACAACCCTTCAGTTATCACCATCTCAAATCAGCCCAAGTACATATATGTTAATATTCAAATTGAAATGCCCTTTTTCTGTTTTGTGTTTATTCTTCAGTGTTAAATTGTGCTAGTTCAGGGACACCTGGGTGGCTCGGTTGGTTAAGATCTGCCTTCGCCTCGGGTCATGATCCCAGGGTCCTGGGATCGAGCCCCGTGTCGGGTTCCCCACTCAGCGGAAAGTCGGCTTCTCCCTCTCCCTCTCTCTCTGCTGTTCTCCATGCTTGTGCTCGCTCTCTCTCAAATAAAATCTTTTATAAAAAAATTGCGCTCATTCAAAGGATAACCTGTGACGCTTTATAAGGGAGAACCACCGAGTGTTACACAGGAGCAAGAACTAAGACAAGTAAAGCGGGAATAACACGAATGCTTTGAATTCACTGCCCCTGGAGGCTGGTGCTCTGGCAGCCGGCGGACAGGTGGCCTGAGAGAGCGTCTGCTGCTGGGGTCGAGGCTCTCCGCCGGCTCCAAGGAGTCCTGTCTGGGGAAGGTGCCCGCTTCACTCAAGTGCTGTCTTCATTGCCACAGATTGTAGCTGTACCTGCTGCCAGCTGGCTGAGGGACAGCCCTGCTTTGGCTCTGTCAGGCCAGTCTCATTGGCCATATGTAGCTGGCTGGAAATAAAAGAGCATTTGAAAAGTGTTAGACAGGGGCGCCTGGGTGGCTCAGTGGGTTGGGCCGCTGCCTTCGGCTCAGGTCGTGATCTCAGAGTCCTGGGATCGAGTCCCGCATCGGGCTCTCTGCTCGGCAGGGAGCCTGCTTCCCTCTCTCTCTCTCTCTGCCTGCCTCTCCATCTACTTGTGATTTCTCTCTGTCAAATAAAAAAAAAAAAAAAAAAAAAAAAAAAAAAAAAAGAAAAGTGTTAGACAATTTCAGGGGTGGACTTGGCCGTGAGCAGAGAATGCCCCTCTGGGTGAGCCTAAATAGCCAGATTCACCCGGGGGCTCTTCCTTTTGTGTACACTGAGGCAGCAGTAGGCCTGGGAGGTGACGCCGTGGCGACTTCCGGGCTTAGGGAAAACACACAGACTCAGGGAGGCCTGGGAGTGTCTGGCGATGTATGGCTGGGATGTGAGAGAGATGTTGACAGCTGGGTTTGAACCCTCTGTTGTCCCTCTGTTTTTTGTGTTTTGTTTTTGTTTTTGTCTTTGTTTTTGTTTCTGCCAAAAAGAAAAAAAAAAGGTTAGAAAATTCGGGGTCCGGTCCTCCCTGCATTTTTAGCAGCTGCATTCTCTCAGTAGCCAGAGAAATCCTAACGAAGTCCGTTAAACCAAGAAGTCCCTTTCTTTTCCTTTTAGCGTGGAGCACTCCTTCCTGATGGTGGGCTATGCTAGTCAGGTTGAAACAACTTCTTTGGGGTGTTTTCTTGATGTCTTTTTCACCTGTTCAGACTTCTTCACACAGCATAGGCACCCCTGACACCACACGTATCACTTTGTGAGAACCTCCCCTAGAATTTACCTTACAGTCAGTCAATCCGTCTTTGATGAAGAGGTCCTAATAAGCTCCTTTTTCCTCTTTGGATTTTGCTTTCTAGCTCCCCCTACCTGCCCAGGGTAAAGGTAACATGGGGGTGTCGAGAATTGCAGGGAAATTTAGTTTTAGTGCTGGGGACAGTTTGTAACTTTTTATGAAGATGATATAATGCAGTATGAACAGAATCCATGATCACTAGAGGCCAATTAAAAACTGTCCTTTTCTCTGTGCAGCACGAAGAGTGAACCCTACTGTTACTATGGGCTTCAGTTAATATTAGCGAATCAGTGTTGGCTCGTCAGTCCTGACAAGTGTATACGAATGTGAGAGGTTAACAAGGGAAACTGAAGGGGGAGAGAAGACATGGGGGAACTTTTTGCTCACTTTTTCTGTAAACCTAAAACTGCTATAAAAAAATAAACTCTCTTATAAAAAAAAAGTAATACTTGGACTCATTAGGCTCAGGTGGGCCATGATCAGTGGAAGTTGGCATGAAACCTCTTAGGGAAGAGAATATTGGGTCTTATAAATAAAGCAGGAATGACAAGCGGGAAGGCAATAACCCAAAGGGGGGTCTTTTAACCGAAGACGTGCAAGGGGAACATAGGATTCTTCATTTAGTATCAACTTATTTAGTTGGCAAAGACATTTGGCAGCCCCCTTAGATTTTATTATTGCTTCTTTTCTAAACCAATTAATTCAACAATTACCTTCCAAGCTTTTTAGCACCTCTGTAGTCAGTTGACATTTATTAAATAGCTATTGATTTTCCTCAGCTCAAGAAAATTTCTGCCTTCCCAGTTAACCTAAGGAAGAAAGAGAAGGATTTTTTACTTTTTTAAAAGATTTTATTTATTTATCTGACAGAGAGAGAGACAGTAAGAGAAGGAACACAAGCAGGGGGAGTAGGAGAGGGAGAAGCAGGCTTCCCACCAAGCAGGGAGTCCAATGGTGGGACACTATCCCAGGACCCGGGGATCATGACCCGAGCTGAAGGCAGACACTTAACAATTGAGCGACCCAGGTGCCCTGGATTTTCTTTTTATTCTAAGATTACTCTACTTCTTTGAAGCCATCAGAGATAATGTTATTCTTTTGTATCTAAATATGCATAAGTGAGAGAAGTAATACAATGTTACGCAGCTGAAGGAAAGTTCTAGCACCATGGTTCTCACCTATGGTTACAGATTAAAATCAACTTTACCAACTACTCCTCTGGGTTCCATGGCTAGCGCCTAAGTAAGCATCGGAATTTTTTTTTTTTTTAATTTAAATTCGAGTTAGTTAACATATAGTGTATTACTGGTTTCAGGGGTAGATTTCGGTGATTCATCAGTTGCATATAACACCCTGTGCTCCTTTTGTCAAGTGCCCCCCTTAACATCCATCACCCAGTTACCACATATCCCCCCACACCTCCCCTCAGCAACCCTCAGTTTGATCTCTATAGTTAAGACTCTCTTAGGCTTCATCTTCCCCTCCAAAATCTTGTTTTATTTTCCTTCCCTTCCCCTATGTTCATCAGCTTTGTTTCTTAAATTCCACATAAGACTGAAATCATGGGGACGCCTGGGTGGCTCAGTTGGTTGGGCAGCTGCCTTCGGCTCAGGTCATGGTCCCAGCGTCCTGGGATCGAGTCCCGCATCCGGCTCCTTGCTCCGCAGGGAGCCTGCTTCTCCCTCTGCCTCTGCCTTCCACTCTGTCTGCCTGTGCTCGCTCTCGCTCTCTCTAACAAATAAATAAATAAAATCTTAAAAAAAAAAAAAAGACTGAAATCATACGGTATTAGTCTTTCTCTGACTGATTTATTTCACTTAGCATAATACCTTCTAGCTCCACCCACGTCATTGTAAATAGCAAGATTTTGTTCTTTTTGATGGCTGTGTAATATTCCTGTGTCTGTCTGTCTGTCTGTATGTGTGTGCGCGCGTGCGGGCACCACATCTTCTTTATCCTCAATCAGTGGATATCTAGGCTCTTTCCATAATTTGGCTATTGTGGATATTGCTGCTGTAAACACTTGTGTGCATGTGCCCCTTCAAATCACTATTTTTGTATTCTTTGGATAAATACCTAATCGTGTAATTGCTGGATTATAGGGTAGTTCTATGAGCATCAGAGTTTTTTAAAGTGAAAACAAAGTTTAGAAACACTGAGTTGGAGGAAGGTCTTTCATCATTGGAACATCTTTATTCCCGATTTCTTAGTTTCCTTGTTAATATGGAAAGAATTGGCCCTGCCCCCACTCTATCTTAATTAATTAATTAGCAAATTAATTTATTTTTACTTTAATTTTACCCACCCAGGTGCCCCAAAGAGTTTTTTTTTTTTAAAGATTTATTTATTTGTTTGTTTATTTGAGAGCGAGAAAGAGAGCATGGGGTGGTGTGAGGAGGTAGATAGTAAGAGGGAGAAGCAGACTCCCTGCTGAGATCTGGGCCTCCAGGATCATAACCGGAGCCAAAGGCAGTCACTTAGCCAACTGAGCCACCCAGGTGCCCTAGAAGAGATATTTTTTTGAAAACCTTGATTTTATTAGGCTATAAGAGGCTCACATGAGCTGTTTCTGAGCTTTTATTGTTATTGCTTCATTTTTTCCAAATAGCCCATGCAGTGTATAAAGTATTCATATTTGCCAGATGAATCCATTAAGGCAAAAATATGAACTGACTCACTTAAGTGCACACATAGCCAAATAGTAGAAGTTCAAGAGCTGTACTAAAGTCCACTGGCCCCAATCCCATGCTCTTTCTATTGGACTGCTGCTAAAGTTTCATTTATCCTCCATTATTGAAAAGTATTCATAATTTTAACTCCACTGTTGCTTATTTAGCATTAATTCTGAATCTGGGTGGTCCAGCTTTTTATAGTTATCAAACAAAACCTATATAAAGCATTATATACTCTCTAGATTGGCTGCTAATTTTCATTTTATTATCTGCATTTTGAAGGTTGTTTTTTTTTTTTTTTTTTTTTAAGATTTATTTGTTTTGGGGTGCCTGGGTGGCTCAGTGGATTAAAGCCTCTGCCTTCAGCTCGGGTCA
This sequence comes from Mustela putorius furo, assembly GCF_011764305.1. Taxonomy (NCBI): domain Eukaryota; kingdom Metazoa; phylum Chordata; class Mammalia; order Carnivora; family Mustelidae; genus Mustela; species Mustela putorius. Next base: position 21,492,280 of record NW_025422368.1, on the reverse strand, counting down.
TGATCCCAGGATCCTGGGATCAAGCCCCGCATCGGGCTCTCTGCTCGGCAGGGAGTCTGCTTCCCTTTCTTTCTCTCTGCCTGCCTCTCTGCCTTCTTGTGATCTCTGTCTGTCAAACAAATAAAATCTTAAAAAAAAAAAAAAAAGATTTATTTATTTTTGCAAGACAGAGAATGAGCACGAACAGTGGGAGAAGTGAAGGGGGAGAGAATCCCAAGCAGACTCTGCACTGGGTTTGGAGCCCCATGTGGGGCTCGATCCTGTGATCCAGAGATTACAAGATAATGACCTGTGCCAAAATCAAGTCAGATGCTCAACTGACTGGGCCAACTAGGTGCCCCATTTTGAAATTCTTTTAATGAATCTTCTATGACTTTGATGTGAATAAATTCATGACCCATGTAGCCATATAATGTAAGGCCTATTTCCCATAGTTTTTCTATAATGTTTTAGTTATTTGTCAATATTCTTGGAGTTACAAATCAGAAAACCAACTCAAAGGGTGCCTGGCTTGCTCAGTCAGTGAAACGTGTAACTCTTGATCTTGGGCTTGTGGGTTCATGCCTCACAGAGGGTGTAGAGATTACTTAAAAAGAAAAAAGAAAAAAAAAAAGAAACAGACTCAAATCATCTTAAGCAGGAAATTAATTGAGGGGCTCATGTACGTAGGACGGCAGCGGTGGACCCACTAGGGGCTCAGATCATTGTTGCCAAGTCTCTTTTGCCCTTGTGTATGTCCTGCTCACCCGCTATCCTTCTACCCAGTCTGTTTCTCTCTCTCTTGCCCTTCCTTCTGGTTCTTTCCTCCCTCCATCTCTTGTGGGAGCTTCTGCCTGTACGTTAGCCTTGGGCTCTCCTATTTCAGATGCCTTCTCCTGTGAAGGGTAGTGATCGTGAACACAATAGATGCCAAGCTTATGTCAGAGCAAACAGGCTGCCATTACCCCCAAAGGGTAAAATAACAGCTTTCAGTTTCCCTACATTAAAATGAATGAGTGAATCACTCAAAAAAGGGCTTATATGAGCAGCCACATGCCCACCCTTTAATTCAGTTGTGTAGGGCAAGGTATAATGACTTCCAGTCAAACCAAGCAGATTGACTTGGCTCCAACGGAGGGCCCAAAGAGAATATAGTGGGATGAAAATGGCAGACAGCCACAGTGAATGGGGCTCTAGTGCTTAACTGATACTTTCAATTAGACATTTTGATCTCGACCAAATGTAAAAGAGGCACTTTAAAAGGCCTAGGTGGATATTTGGTGGACGCTGACGTTAATGCTTTGTAGTAGTTACTGTAGTATTTTGTTTCCACGTGCTTGGGGTGGGGGGCGTCATAATCCAAGGGTAGGTTTAGGTTTCCTTTCCAAGCCCTCGACTATCATGTGGTAGTTCTTCTCAAACTTGTTTGCTAATATCCTGTGAAAACCGAGGAAAGTGAATTATACAACCAGGGGCTTAGGGAGGCAAGCAAACATCATAGTTATTTGAGGACTTTTACGTATTATCTAAAACATTCATCCACATGTTGTAATATACTCCATAACTTTCTCATTCAAGTTTGATGAAAGATAACAAATTTAATAAAATATTGTTAAACTAAACTGTTATTCTAGGAAGATGTGTTATCTTTCTTTGATTTTGAATAATCTAGGATAAATAGTGCAGGTTGAACAAAATGGGCTTTTGGAATACGTTTGGTTAAAAAATCAGGATTTTTAACATTTTGTCCCACCCTTTGGAGAATATAGACATTGGGCGTTCGCTGTCTCTTGGATATTATCGAAAGGTCTCCGTTAAGAGAGCACAATTTGGTGCTTTGCTACTTCATGTAATTTGATACACGTTTGGCTAACGTACAGTACTGGTGTGAGGTTTCCATGAAATACCCACAGATAATTTCTTGGAAGTTAAAAAAATACCTAAGAACTTTTAACTGTTACCATTAACTTGGCTATCTACCTTTGTCCTCAATATCTCTACTTTTCAATTTAGGATGCCACAATTTTGCTCTGTTCTTTCTCTGTCGCTCACGTGAGTGCAGTTAAATCATTTAGTCTGTCGAATGAGTTTCCTTTAATGTTATGCAGTTAACTAGAGAATATACATGCACACACATGTAAAAGGCATGGTGCACTGACTACATCTGTATACAAATTAAAGTAGGGAAGATAGCATAAGAAGGGTGGTATATTCACAGTCAATATGTTTTCTCTTTCTGAAAAGGAATTACGGCTCATCCCTTTTTGCCCAATGTGAAGCCGCGGATCACGGCTGTCAGCAGGTTCTGTGGCTCTACGGAGAAGATAATCAGATAACTGAAGTTGGAACTATGAATCTTTTTCTTTACTGGATAAATGAAGATGGAGGTAATTCACTCCAATTTCAGCTCTTTGCAATTTGTCAATCATTTTAAATGAGGCAAGAGAAAAAGGAACGAGGACCTTAGAATAAGGAATAAGTAGCATGAGCCCAAAGGCTAAGAACTACTGTGCTTTTGTTGTTCAAGTAGAAATGAGTGTAAATTCACATAACTGAGAAAAGTTTTGTTTGGGGGTTTGGGCTCTAGAGGTGCTTATTATGGAGATGTCAACTTAAGGAATTTAAATCTCCGTGCTTTGAAGATGTATTGCCTTATTCCCTCTGCTGTCTTCTTACCCATTTTCCTATCCCAAATCCCTTGCATTTGGAGATCAGTCTCCGGTCAATTCAATGGCCATTCATCATATGCTATAGGCTGAAAATGTTGTAGTTACAAGTGTAGTCTGCTGATTCTACTGATAGGACATTTAGTGTATTTTCTTGCTAAAAGTCATGTAACAGTTGTTGCCCTTTCTGCATATTTTGATAATATATCAGAAATCTTCCAGGTTTACTCTGGAGCTCAATTTGATTAAAACACACTATTTTTAAAGGCACATTGGTCCATTTTGGGAATTGTACTTAGATCCTAGTTCATTCAAGACTGTTAATATGTGTCTACTATAAAAATCTGTATTTCTTCATTGCCTTAAATATCCTGAATGCTCAGTATCTTTCTTTTCTATTTTTTCAGTTAGTTGGCAGAGACCATAGGGGTTTAGCAAAATGTTGACAATGTCTATGGTATTGGATGAAATGACCAATAATGGGGGACAGTACATATATATGCATTTATTTCCATTAGAATTTTAATAGTCATAAAAATTTAAAAACATCTTTTTAGGTTTGTTTAAGTTCTTAGGCTTTTCTTTTCACAGTACTGAGTATAGAGACTAGAGATATAAGTTTCCAAATACTTGTAAAGTCTGAGTATTCATTTCAATTAAAATTTTTAGTGAACTTTTTCTTTTAAAGTAGCTACAGTAACTTCTATTGCTCTTTTGGTTTTTGGCTACTTATAGAGGAAAATGGTGATTCAGATGTGGCTGACTTCAGAGCTATGCACTAATTTGAGTATTAGTTGCAGACTAATAAGATGAGCCTTATATTCCAGTCAGTTGTAGAATAAACAGGTGTGGTGAGTACACCTTGTCCTTGGGTTGGCCATTGGTAATCCTTGACATTTGAAAAGCCAGATGCAGATCATGCTGATTCTTCCATTTCTATTCTTTGTGCTTGGCACTGTTTAGAAACAAAATTTATACTGGGATGTTTGTGATTTCTAAATTTGAGTCATTGCAAATGACATATTTCGAAAGCTATGCTTGAAAGATGACAGCCAGTTTTACACTCGGTATTTAGGAGAAAATATATTGATTCAACTCCTTTCTACCTGCCCACTCCCACCTCCAAACCTCCTTCCCCCCAAGAAAACCACACAACCCTTACAAAAAAAATACATCATACAGAAGTGGTAACATCATTATTTATGGATGGGAGATGTCAGGATTTAAGTACAGTCTGAATCAGAGCTACACGATTTAAAACAGAAACCCTAGAAACTTGTCCTGGCGAAAAATTACCCGTTATCCAAACAACAATCAAGAACCATTTCCACCATGACTTTTAAAGGTCAGAATAGACATGAGTGAATTTGTCTTTTGGCTCTTAGAAAATATATCAGATCTTAGAAGTTAACTGTTATGGTTGCCTGAGATGGCTTTAGTTTTAATGCTTTTTCAACTTGTGGGTGTTCACCTAACAGAGCAAATAAAATTTGAAATAAGGAGAAAAAAAGTACAGTAAATGTTTGGACAATACCACGAGAGAAGTCAATAAAATGTCAGGAATGACCTTTGGGCTAAAAACAAAAGATGACACTAAAAGAACTCTATAGTACCTTTGATTTATACCATGTAACTTTTGGAAAATTCAAAGAATAATGAGTTGAAAATCAACAAAATAATATTGATTTTCACAAACTTTACCCCTCGGAGGTCTGAGTAGAGTCCTTTCAGTAAAAACCTGCCATCTTTCTATGAGCACACTCACTGCCCCTTTTGGACAAGATGGCTGTCCCAGAAAGGTATACCAAGTAAATAATCTGTCCTCATAGCCCAGTGCTGTGAACTGTAGCTATCCGTGGTACTGGGCCGGTAACTCATGTGGTTTTGATTCTAGTAACAGCGACCCTGCGAACAAGATCACACAGCACTGATTCTCTGCCTCACTGTGTCGCTGAGTAATTTACCAAACATGCTTACTATTCACAGCTGGAACAAACCATTTGACCTTGCCCTAGTCTCTGGAGCTACCCTGAAAATAAGACCCAGTTGTGTGGCTGAGTTTAGAGTTAGTTGGGAGAATGATCATGGCAGTGAATATTGCCACGGTCTGCGTGGGCCCCATGAGCCTTCTCAGACATCAGGCATTTGTAGACTTTGTTTGTGGCGCCCTCCTTCCTCAGATGTGTGCATGGCTTGCTCCCTGCTCTCCAGTCTTTGCCCACATATCCCTTTCTCAGTAAGACTTTCCTCAAGCATCTTAATAAATGGCAGGTTCCCTCCCCTATCACTCCTGGCATTTCCCTCTGCCTTCCCTCTTTTCTTTCCTTTTTTTTTTTTTTCCTCCATAGTCTCATGTATATTTAACATAATACTTGTTTGCCTCTACCTATTAGAAAGTAAACAGGAATTATGTCCGTTCTGTTCACTTTTATACGCACGGTGCACAGATAAGACAACTGCAGAGGGTAGGCCTTCAATATATTATTTGTTGAATAAATAATCCTTGTGCTGACAGTGTTTGGGCACTACAAACCCTATACAAACTATAATTTAAAAAAAATAATGAATTTTTTATTAGAAATTGACTTTGGGATGTCACAGATGACATCTGCCGTTACTGCTTCTAAATTCTTCATCTCCTACCAATGATTTCTTTGTCAAAAACAAGTTGTATTTGTAGGCTCTGTTTTCCTCATGTTGGGCAATCTGGAGCCAGTTCTGGCTCTTGTAAGCATGTTTGTGGTTGCAGAGGAAAATGAATATTTCTCACCCAAATGTTGTCATGTCATCATCTCTGTCTGGCAACCAGAGAAACAGATGTTCTGTGCCTTGACCTTAGGCTAGTGGTTGCAGTTTTGGGTGTTAAGTATATTTCACAGAACTGCACTTGCCCATCCAAGGCCTCTGTTTTTATTTAACTTTATGTAGTCTTAGAGCTCAGCAAGCTTTAGGAAAGGTCCAGTTCGGAGGCGCTGGAAGTATGTTTGTCTCTCGGTGTGGGGTCTGCGCACACACGCACACACACACATACACACAGATCCCCACATTTATGTGTCCAGCTAGCTAGCTATCGCAACACACAGGTTTATTTTGAGATCAACACTTCTAAACATGACAAAAAGTAGCCCTATGACCATTGCCAAGAACAAATTTTCTCCTTTCCAGAAAGTGGTTTTCAGCAGATGATTTTTAGAAACAAACTTCCAAAAAATCATACTGCTGTCTCCTAGGAAAAAAGGGTTATTCATTCATTCATTTATTTATTTTTTAATGCGGAAACACTTATTACGTACCACACTGGGCCAGGCACAGCACCAAGTTCGGGGGACACAGGCATGAAGGTAGGGTTTTGGTCTTTCAGACAGCTTGTTTGTTGGGGATGTCTGGGGGAACCACAGGGGTGTAGGGGAGCCCCGACCACAGGATACTAAAAGAAAAGACAGTGGCCCCAGTGTTGGGACACATAAGCTCTGATCCTGACTCTCCCCCGGTGTCACCAATCTTGCAAGTCATTTATGTTTAGAGAGCCTCTCTCTTTTTCTGGAAAGTAAGGATTGCGTGAGGTGATTTCTGAAGTCCTTTTTAGCTACTTAAACTGGCTTGGGGAGCTTACGGAAACCACTGTGATTTCTACAGTTCTTGCTACCTGGCAATCCTTTCAAGCATATGCTGTTTATTGCTCTGCAAGTAAACGATAAGCAGCATATCTGTTACAAGGTTCAACATCTTTATAGAGTGGTGATTTAAGGCTTAAATTTCCCCCCCTAGATTAGACTCCTGGGTGCCAGATGTGGGGAGGAGAAGGGGAAGTTGAGTACCAGACTTTTCCTGTAAGGAGAGCTTGTGCGGTTGTCGGATCCCGCAGACAGATCATCATACCGGCCCCCGTGTTGGTTAGTAATGCATGTGATCCTTCTCACAGTACAACAGTGTCTCAGCCTTGGCTCTCCATGAATCACACTTGGACTTATGTTTTGATCTTTTGGATTTCTTGTTTTCCTCTCTTTTTCTTTGTTAGCCATATCCATGCTTGAGCCTACCTTGAGCGCATTAACATTTGAGTCATAGAGGTATGAAGTCAGTATCTCTCCCTCTTTGATGTGGATATCCCTCCAGGTTTGAAAATCATTATAGATAGGGATACCTCTAAAGGGCAGTGTAGAAACGGTGACCAACCTGAAGAAGCAAACGTACTTCCTGTCCTCCACGGGAGTCTCAGATGGTTTGGTAATAATGATCAGTGTTCCTGTATCCAATCCAATCTAGGTACACGATCCTAATCACTAACCAGCGTTAATCCACGGAGGTAAATTTTGACTTCAGAAGGTTCCTCTTACTGTTTGGAAGTGGAACATCTTCTCAGGTTTTACTAGGCAAGGATACATTGAAGATGATTCGATGAGTGGCTTTATTTCCTTATTCTTCCTCCTCCTCTTTTTTTTTTTTTTTTTTAAATAAAGATTTACCTGGAGTGCGAATTGATTTGGAAAGTTAGGTAATGCAGACTGGTAACATCATCTTCATGTTTATTATCAGCAAAGTTGCGAGAAACAGTTTTTTTTAAGTGGCTGTTAATATAAGGCATGGCTAATGTCGTTCAAGTTTGAAAATATTCCAATTTCTAATTGACAGAGGAAGAACTGGCAACTCCTCCACTAGATGGCATCATTCTTCCAGGAGTGACGAGGCAGAGCATTCTGGACCTGGCACGCAAGTGGGTGGGTGCCTTTGACAGGAACAACTTTATAAGCATGAAACAAAAATCAATCGAAATAAGCCCGGCTTCGTGTCGAAATAATATTCTGTCGTTCCATCCAGTGTTATCTAATCTTTAAATCTGAACTTGAGCCGAAATAACTCTTCCAGATGGACTGTCTTGGCAACACTGCTAAATAAGTATTGTCTGTAGGAAGGGCGGAGAGAAAGCAGTTTGGCGAGTTATCCTAGTGAGGAAGTCTTCTAGTACTAATCTCACACTCTTTGCCAGGTGTCTCCTACCAGCTCACCTGGTTTATACTCCACGTGCTACCATTTTGCCCATCCTAAACTTCTCACATCTGAGTGTGTTGTTTCTAGTCGGCAGCGATTTCTAGTTCTGCCCTTCCTCTATTTATTCCAATGTAACCATGCTAGTCAGAGAAATTAAAGAATTTTACTGACATATAAATGTTTACTAACATCACATTATTAGTTTGGCTGCCTTTTTCCCCCTTCCTTCCTGCCCCCTGTCCTCCCCAATTCACATACATGCTTATTTTAAAGTCAAAACACTCAAGCAAATGTAGTTGTTTTCAGTAGAGCTTCTCATCCATGTGACACAGGCAAGCACGTTAAGCCATTTGGTATTGAAATGACATTTATAACATACTCAAGATGAATGTTGGAAGAGTTGGTTATCTGGCAAAGGTTCTTGGATGGAACTTTTGACCCGTGTGTTACAGTGGTCTCCAAGGGACATGAAAAGACTTTGAGCGCACTGTGGTCAAACAGTATTAATAGCACAAATGTTTGGGAACGCACGTATTTTCTAGGAGAGGACTAGCATAGTTTTCTGGAAAAAGCTTTGGAAGTAGAGGAAATGTGCTATAAATAATTCTACAAAACTCTGAAGTAGACAAGACCCAACTGCCACATGCCGGCTGGCACATTGGGCATGACATTTGCAAACTGTTGGTGTCATTTCAAGCAGCTTGCCCTGTCCTAAATATGTTTGCAGTTGGAAAGATGTATTTTCGAAGCTCAGTAATTTTTGTTTTATTAAAGAAAAAAAGTCAACCATGTACAGAAGGTTTGATGACAAGCTGCAAGTGGAAATGCTTTCCCACACTAATGATTTGCTAGCTCAAAAAATAGGTCATTATGGAGGAAGTTTTTCCTCGACTCCTCAGCTGTAATTTATTTTAAAAGCTATTTGAAAACAGTGAGACATAAATGCCAAGAGGCATGTGGGGGGTTACCATTACTTGCCAGACAGGGGAAATTGTCCAAAGATAAGTAAGGGTGAGCAGAGTAAAAACAATTCTGTTTATTTACAAGAGATTTTTTTCTTCTTTTCCAGAACACAGAGCTCATCTTGTTTTCAGTTAACTTGGCTGATTTTCTGGAATGAATTTATTTATTTATTTATTTATTTACCTTTGAACAACATAATTGCAATTGCAGACTGAGATAAATTGAAACTTGCAAAAAGCCATATTTCTATTGCAGACATATTTTCCTACCCTTTCAAATCATACTTACAGCATGATACCTTCTTCTTCTAATGTTTTAAATCTTGCCAAGGGCTGTGATTTTCATTTTTATCGTGGATCTGTATGTTTTTAAAAATACTCTCATCTTATTAAAAAAGAAAGCAACAGAGAATATTTTTTTTAAATAAGATGAGACAGGCTTTGAACTTTAACCATTAACATAAAAGAATGAGAATGAAACAGATTGAAGAATGAGTATTAAACAGATTGTTTAAGCAAATAGCTTAAAAACATCAGGTTTTTTTTTTTTTTTTCCATTTCCTATCTTCAAGCAAATAAAAGTTCAAATGGTTCGGCAGAAGCTGATGAGGTTATATCAATAATTCAGTGATGAAATCTGACCTAAGGAGATACTAAAGACAGGAAGAGGATTTCTGCTATAAAGTCAACTGAATCAGTGAATTTAGGAAGAAAGGAAATATACAGTGTAATTTCTCAAAGTCCAAGTATACTTTCTATGTTTTAAAATAATGAAATATTTCAGATAGTGAAACTCAGTCTATGTTTTTACTCCATGAAAGACCCAGTAGAGATAGAAGGAATTTTGGAGCCAGTCAGATCGGACCTGAGTTCAAGTTCAGTTTCTGCGCTTAAGTAACTGTGTGGATTTAGGGATGTCATCTAGCCTCTCCTTGAACCTAAGTTACCTTATCCTTGAAATGGGGATGATAATATCCCCCTTAAAAGTGAGAGAATTTGGCACACAGTGGGTGCTCAATAAATGGTAGCTGTAATTATTAATATTATATGATACATTCTTTTTTTTTTTTTTTAAAGATTTTATTTATTTGACAGAGAGAGATCACAGTAGACAAGAGAGGCAGGCAGAGAGAGAGAAAGGGAAGCAGGCTCCCTGCTGAGCAGGGAGCCCGATGCGGGACTCGATCCCAGGACCCTGAGATCATGACCCGAGCCGAAGGCAGCGGCTCAACCCACTGAGCCACCCAGGTGCCCCTATTTGATACATTCTTTTATGCTAAATAGGGTTCAAGACACTCTTAACATAGAGCGCACCCTAATTAGCATTGGGGGTGCCTTATCTTGTGAGACTTCAGTCTTGACAACAAATAAAAGACTAAGAAACCTGGCCTGTATAAGCATATACCATGTATTTTATAGTGATAGTCTTATTTTATTCTCTCTGATCATCTCATTTAGAAATGCTGTGACCTCAAGTAGGTAGCTCAACACCTCTGTGTGTTTACATGGTAGTGGTGCTCCCCTCAGCTTTCCCTCACAGGACGAGTCTCACATTTGAGTTTAGTCAGAATATAATGTAGGAAGGTCAGTACCACTAGGGTTCTTTTTTTTTTTTTGCATACCTTTTCCTTGAAAATATTAATATTTTTATTTTTTATATTCCAAACAGGGTGAATTTAAGGTGTCAGAGAGGTACCTCACCATGGATGACTTGACAACAGCCCTGGAGGGGAACAGGGTGAGGGAGATGTTTGGCTCTGGTACAGCCTGCGTTGTTTGCCCAGTTTCTGATATACTGTACAAGGGTGAGGTAAGACTATTTCTTCACCTCCTGTCATTTCCAAGCATTTGCTTATAATTTAAGCCTTTAAATGTGTAAATGAAATGCTAGTTGGACCCAAGATGCAAAGGATTTTTTTTTTCTTAATATGACTTGGCAGTTTGTCCCAAGAAACCTATATTACCAAATTACTTACTCTCATCTTTCCAGTGATCTTGTGTGCACGCCAATCTTGGGGGGAGTCAGCTTCGTCCTCAGACAAGTATCATATCTGCCTTATGTCAGTGTAGGGATTGGAAATGTGCCAGTAAGTTACACTCTTATTTCTTTGTAATAGCTCACTAAAAAAGTTCTACGGGTAGTTAGGTTTCAATTTCTGGCTTCCAAAAGGACTTCCAAACTACTGGAGGAGTAAATAGGCATTTGAGGGTGCCAGGGTGGCTCAGCGGGTTAAAGCCTCTGCCTTCGACTCAGGTCATGATCCCAGGGTCCTGGGATCGAGCCCCACATCGGGCTCTCTGCTCCACGGGGAGCCTGCTTCCTCCCCACTTCTCTGCCTGCCTTTCTGCCTACTTGTGGTCTCTGTCAAATAAATAAATAAAATCTTAAAAAAAAAAAAAAGAAATTCATTTGAGTGATCAACTCCTACATTTATTATTATTATTATCTCTGCTATTGTCATTACTACTCAGACTATTTTATGAAAAATTTTCATTTGGCAAAGTTGGCACACATGATAAAATCCTCCAAAAGGAATTCATTCATTTAGTTGGGAGAAATTTTCTCCTCCCAATAAATTTAGTATGATTTAGTATGTGGTATTTTCATTCTTGGGGGGATTATGGGTTTTGGGGTTTGGGGGGGTTTGTTTTGTTTTGGGTTTTTTGCTTCCCCTTTATGACAAAGCTCCAATATTTTTTTTTTAAATTTTAAAAGATTTTATTTATTTGAGAGAGAGAGAGAACACAAGCAGGGTGAGGGGCAGAGATAGAAGCAGACTACCTACTGAGCAGGGAGCCCGATATGGGGCTCAATCCCAGGACTCCAGGATCATGGCTGGAGTTGAAGGCAGACATTTAACCGACTGAGCCACCCAGGCACCCTGAGCTCTGATATTTAACATCATCGTCTTATAGCTTAAATGCATGTGGGTATTATTCTTAAGTGTGAATTGGCTTAAATTAGTCATATTAAAAATAAATTAATAAATAAAAATAAATTTGGTTTTTAAATTTAGTGTAATTATTTTTCCTTAAAAGAAAGGATTTTCTTTTCTGATTTTAGTGGTGGCTGCTTCATTGCTTGAAATTTTCAAACGTGATTGTGAGGAATGACTTTTGACATGATTCCATCTATAGATTAATCATTTCAATGGAGAAGAATTGAATTATTATGTATCAATACTTACACGGATTATAAAGCTACTGTTTCACATTTTATTATGGTAGTATCTAGGTACATGCATCATTGGCCTGCTTTTTTAATAAACTTAAGTTGTCATTAAGTCAGATTTTTTTTAAGTCCAATTATTTCACCTCTAGAAATAAGAAGTTGATAAAGTTCGATGCATTTTTAATAGGTTTGTGTCCAAGGGCATTCATAGCTAACAGGTACATCTAATTATCCTGTTATCCCAAAAAGTATAAGAAGAAAAGTGGCAGCATGGGCTCTGTGTGTTAAAATCAGACTATCAAAAGCCTGTAAGCCAGTAAGGGCAGGAATGGGCATGACTCAGATATAAATTAGGAGCATGAAATCTCTCAGCACCCAATGTGACCATGCTGTCCAGCATTGTGGAGGTTGTGGCCCTTGGAGGTCTGACCTTGAACAGACATAGGTTTAGTCTTTTGTGAAGGCATAGACTTGCTTCAATTTATGTTCCCGCAATGATTTGCTTTAATTTGTGGCAAAATATTTTTGAGTTCTCATCCCCTGCTGGAAGGGTTAGATGAGGAGGCCAGTCATTCATCCTACAGGTTCTCAGAATCCTGAAAGGAATAGGATTCTTTATGTCTCCCCACTATTTTCGGTTCTCCTAGTTTCTCTTTGGTTCCTCACATCAGCCTAAAGACTGGCATATAAACCAGTTGTGCCCTAAAATCCCTTGGTAGACAAGAAACAACCTGTAATTGGCTAGTTTGTTTTTTTTTTTCTAATTCAGAATAAAAAAGAGTCTTTGGCATAAGGAGGTAGTCACGTTATCATGGTGCCATTCCTTATCTCAGTGGATATTGGATCCAATAGAATTGCTCAGTGTCTTACTTACTGGCACCGTCCACATGGATATCCTCAAGTTATACTGCATGTGGTTTTCTTTTGTAGACCATACACATCCCAACTATGGAGAATGGCCCAAAGCTTGCAAGTCGGATCTTGGACAAATTGACAGATATTCAGGTAAGGGCTTTCTCTTAAAATGTCATCTTATTTCAACCAGATCTTAAAGCCAAATCATGTATCAGTGGGAAGAAGAGAGTAGTAAGCACTGCCATTTGGGGTTAACAAATTAAGTTTGTAGAATTAAAGCACAGAAGAGGGATGCCTGGGTGGCTCAGGTGGTTAAGCAGCTGCCTTCGGCTCAGGTTATGATCCCAGTGTCCTGGGATCGAGTCCCACATCGGGCTCCTTGCTCGACAGGGAGCCTGCTTCTCCCTCTGCCTCTGCCTGCCTCTCTGTCTGCCTGTGTTCGCTCGCTCTCTCTCCCTCTATCCCTGACAAATAAATAAATAAAATCTTAAAAAAAAAAAAAAAAGAAAGAAAGCACAGAGGAAAACAATCGCCTGTGCTTCCAATGCTGGAATATAACCATTGTTAATTTTCGATGTCTCAACTTTCAGTATTTTGTGTTTATATAGTTTTAGATACTTTTTCTGACAAAATAGGGTCATACATGATTTTGTCACCTGCACTTTTTTTTCCACCTAGTAAATCATTTGCTTTTTTATATCAATAAATTTCTCAATTCCTTGTATAAAATGTAATTGAATTCCACTATATGGATGCACCACAACTTTTAAAGAGGTATTATTATTGAACATTTATGCTGTTGACAGTTTTAAACTGTTATGAACAGTGCAGTCTTTGATCATTTCCTTAGGATAAGTTCTTGAGATTTTAACTGTTGGGTCAAAGAGTGTGTATGTGTGTGTATTTTTAATACTGTTAACCTTGTTCTGTTTATGTTTTTCTGAGCAACAGTTTACAGTAGTGTCTCATTAGACAGTTAAGCCTATTTCCAGGCAGGCATATCAAGAACCAGGTAGTGAATGCTGGGTCATATAAAAGAGATTTTTTAGTAATTTGCGAACACCTTACAAGTTGTTGAAGGTTTCTCTTGAGCCCAGATAGCATCACTGCCACTCACTGAACATAGCCAGGGGACGCTGAGATTTATACTGAAATGTGAAATAAAGTTTGATAATTTGGGTGACAGTCGACAGTGCCAGGGCTTCAGCATAAAAGTTAGTTGGCAAAGCAGCAGACCCCTCCAGAGTGAGGTCCTAGGATAGTGATAAAAATGGTATTTTTGGAAGACTTACTCAGCAACATTTATGCAAAATTAATAATATTAAAAGGTAAGAATGATTGTGGTTTTTGAATTAATGAACTATTGCTCTTCCCCTCTTCCGTGAAGGCTATTAAAAGGAATATTCCATAAATGAAATAAATATCTTAATATTAGGAGACATATAATTTACTGAGTTGTTTTTTTACTCTTGTATATAGAGATAATTTGGAAGGAATTAAGTACAAATTTAATGAAAAATACTTAGATGTTTTAGTTATCTTTTTTTTTTACAGTTATCTGAGTAAACCTGATGAAAGTAGTAAGCTATTAGTGTTTTCGTCAAATAAAAAACATAAGTAGAACAAAAAAGTTTATAATTGGCTATACTACAGAAGCATTTATCCACAACAGAAGTTGAAAGATTTTTAAGAGGGGAGGTAGTGTCACTATGGTGATAAGAAAAGATCACTTTGGAAAATTTTCTGGAACAAGTTGTATATAAGACAATGTTTCATTCTACTGAAATTAATACACAAAACAAGAGATTTCAGAGTCCCCTCTTAGAGATGATATGGGATACGAAAAGTTACTTAATTTGATTTGGTTTAAAGGATTATAAGAAAAGGAAAAGAAGTTGACTAGGATGAGGCGAAAATCAAGCTGTATTAAACTTGAATTGGAAGAAAGATCTAAGCAGAGGTGTTTGATGGACGTAGTCCTGAAGCTTTAGCTAAGGCAGGCAAAAGTGGAAGTGTGTGTCATGCCCAGTGAGATCGTGACAAAATATATGCATCCAAACCCTAAAGTATAAGGAAGCGAGAAGCCCAAAGACATATTTTGGGGGCAAGATGACAAGCCATTACAAAAGTTCTCAGAGGATTTTTAAAGTAAGATTAGGCCTGAAATGAATGTTTTAATTCGTTCAGTAAATATATGTGTGGAGCAAACATTATGCAAGAGGCTCTTGTAGGTACTGGTGATGTAATAGTGATAAAAGGGATAAAAAAAATTAGAGATGTCTAAGCTATAGAAAGACAAATATTCAGCTTAAATGGGAAACCACATGAATATGTTTAAAAATAAAAGATATATATGAAGCGAGAAAGAGAAGAAACAACATTTTCCTCTTACCTGTATATATTCTCTATAATACCTGTGGCTGAGAAGAAATTAATAGGGGCACCTGGGTGGCTCAGTCATTAAGTATCTGCCTTCAGCTCAGGTCATGATCCCGAGGTCCTAACATCGAGCCCCGCATCAGGCTCCTAGATCAGCGAGAAGCCTGCTTCTCCCTCTCCCACTCCCTCTCTCCTGGCTTATGTTCCCTCTCTCACTGTCTCTTTCTCTCTCTCTGTCGAATAAATAAATAAAATCTTAAAAAAGAAATTAATAATTTCTCTTTTTACCATAGGTAGTAAAGTATAGTGGTAATAACACTAAAAACTAATGATACACTCAGAGCTCCTTAGCAACAAGGAAAGAAAGGGATACATGAAGTAATACAATGATTCTAAATTAAACCACAGACCAGAAGGACCAACTCTTCTCCAAATTGTTAAGTAACAAAGGACCATCCATTCAGAACCTAAGACCACATCCTTTTTCAATTATTTTATGCCTGTGAGCATGGAACCTAAAGTTTCAAAAGTATCCTCTTATAAGATGGCAAATTGGTGCTGTCAACGAAGCTACGGGTATCTGTTTCTCTCCAGAAAAATAACTTAAGAGATTATTGAGGAGAAAAGCATAGAATTGTATCATGTTTTACTTTTGATCTCTTTGTCATTACATGGAAACGTGGCCATTTCCTACAAAGTGCTCTGGTAAATTGAAGAAGAGGAGAAAAACAACAACCAAAAAACCCTCAAGATTCTTGCCACTGTGACCTGGGGGGGTAGGGGGAAATTCCTCTTAACCACAGATTTGCTTTTCATTTAACTTGTGTATTTCTGTATCTGAGTTAGAACATCTGAGGTTAAGCATTCATTGCATTTGGCTAATTTTCCATATAATTCCATGGGTTTTAGATTGCCCTAAAATACCTCTTGTGAGAGGAGCATTTCAAATGACAGTCTCTTTTTTTCTTTTTTTAAGCAACAAACAAAAACACATTTGTGTTACTTATTTTTTTTAATCTTGAAATCTATATATTTTTAAAATTTTTTATTTTTTTCAGTGTTCTAAGATTCATTGTTTATGCACCTCACCCAGGGCTCCATGTATGTTCTCTCCTTAATACCCACCACCAAGCCCTTCCAACTCCCCACTCCAAAACCCTCAGTTTGTTTCTCAGTGTTCACAGTCTCTCATGGTTTGTCTCATGGTACTTAACCAGACTTAACCTTGGAGAACATGAGCCATATTGCCAATATCTCTTCTCTCCCATGCCTCTTGGCTAGTCTGATTTCTCACCATCATATTCACCTATGTGCCTGACATTTGGGGTCTTCTCTGTTCTCCAATATGCTCTGCTCTCGGCTGCTTCTTCCTGCCTTCCTCTACCTTCTACAGTCTTCCCACTTGAGAAGTTATTGGTTGTCCTTCAAGACACAGACCCTTGAGGAACCTTTAAAATCTCTTTTGAACAACATCCCTCTGCCCCAGTACAAACACCTATTCATCCATTCAAATATTACTTCTTCCTCCAGCTTCCATAGCAACTGGAATGATCACATATGGCCTTTAATTTATATTTAACTAGTCACACACTTGTCTTTGTTCCAGGTTGTTTCAGTGTAAGCACTGTTTTATTTCCTTCTCGTAACCCCGATATTCAGTGCGGGGCCTGGGCTACAGTATGGACTCCGGGGTGCTTCTGGCATCGATGAATGAAGGAATGAACAAGTGAGAGATATACCAGACAAATACTGAAGAACAGAAATGTGTTGCTCTTGTATATTAACACATTCTGAGGAGAGGTGGGAGGAAGGTCTTGATTGATACCAAATTACTTTTTCAAGAGAACTTTCAGAGGTCCTGATTTTAGATTTTTTTTTTAAGTGAAATACACATACCAAGACTGCTATCAGGATCAGACACAAGCTGGACGCTGGGTCTTAGGTATCAGGACGGTGTGTTCGCGTAACTACCAGTGCTGCTCTTGAGGGTTTAGAAGGTGGGGAGTAGGGATTGCAAAGACCTGAGAGGTGAGGTCCTAAGTAGATAAGGAAGAGGAAAGCCCAGTGAGATAGGAGCAGGCTCTGTATTGATTGGAGGCCACCAGATGGAACTTCTTTTAAAAATCTGTTTTCCCGGGGCGCCTGGGTGGCTCAGTGGGTTAAGCCGCTGCCTTCGGCTCGGGTCATGATCTCAGGGTCCTGGGATCGAGTCCCGCATCGGGCTCTCTGCTCAGCAGGGAGCCTGCTTCCCTCTCTCTCTCTCTCTCTGCCTGCCTCTCTGCCTGCTTGTGATCTCTCTCTGTCAAATAAATAAATAAAGTCTTTTTTTAAAAAAATTAAATAAATAAATCTGTTTTCCCCATTAGTGACTACAGCTTTGTGGAATAAGTGACCATTTAGTGGTCTTGCATTTTTTTTGTTTTCAGTGGAACAGCGTGATAGTTTTTAGTTCCCTCCCCATCACTTGCCCTTGCTGATGTCCTGAGTTGTCCTCCTCTTTGTATGCATACTAAGCGAACAGGGCCAGATTGCCTTGGTGACTCATCCCTTGACCAGCTTCCCAGCCCCTGCTTGTTCCCGACTACACACTTCTCCATGTTCCAGGATTACAGAGCTTTGCAGGCCACTGAATAGGATTTAGAACAAGAACAGCAAATTGTTACCTGGGGGGTAGCCCCCATTATATTTTTATTGGCATCGCAGAGAGTAAATGCATGACACATAGATCGCCCTTTCAAGTTGCTCAGAACTTTCTGTTGAAGGTAAAAGGCATTTTAGCAAAGGCCATCTACTTATTTGCCATATGTATGTTGAATGGGAAGTAACGAACGTGTTGTTAGTCGTGTTTTGGTGTAGTGTTCTTCCTGGAATTCATGAAAGGTGAAATTTCTGCACATCACATAGTTAGGATCAGAATGTCACCACGCAGGCTCAGTCTGATTTGCCGTGTTGCTTTAACTTCATCTTGGATTCCAGTGAACAAAGTCAAGTCAGTGTGACTTAGAGTAGACCTGCCAAATGTTCAAGGTGTTGACCTGTACTGTGGTTTTATAATCACCCTGATGATGCAATAAGGACAGCCTTGCCCAGGCAGGCATATGTGTTCTTTCTCCCCCTCTGGACACCTACTTCTGAGAAAAGAAGATAATTTCTATTTTTTTTTAAGATTTTATTTATTTATTTGACAGAGAGAGATCACAAGTAGGCAGAGAGGCAGGCAGAGAGAGAGAGGGGGAAGCAGGCTCCCCGCCAAGCAGAGAGCCCGATGCGGGGCTCGATCCCAGGACCCTGAGATCATGACCTGAGCCGAAGGCAGAGGCTTAACCCACTGAGCCACCCAGGTGCCCCAAGATAATTTTTATTTCTACTAAAATTTGTCTCCTCTGCTTTTGACTTATTTTGCTTTGAAAAATTAAATTGAATAATTTATCATCCAAATGAAAAGTTTGATTGCTAACTGCCTAGGTGTAGATATTATAAATGACCTGTATTATCACCTCTTGGATGCATCTCAGAATGCTGTAATTTTACATAAAAGCATAAATTACAGGAGTCAAGGGGTAAATCTTAGTATGATTATGTAGGTTCTTGGAGTGATATGACCTATGACTCATTGTAATCAAAATTGATTTTTGACTGTTTATAAAACTAAAACAACTAATTGGAAGCAAGTTTACTTTAACTGATGAGATTCAAGATGAAATTATGGTGGGCATGAATCACGGTAATATAGATCTGCTAAAGTGTCAATATGATGACACTCAATTGTTATTAATGGCGTAAGTGTCTAATGTATTAATAGGAATCCAAGTACGAGAAATAAAACATATTTTGATCCTAGCTTAAATCATGTTGGCACCATTTATCAATCAAGCAGAATTTGGGAATGTTTTATCCAGCATTCATCATGAATCAGCAGTTCATAGTGGGAAGCCGCACTCTTTAAGCAACTCTTTCTCATAGGGATTCAGCAAGTCACTTAGAGTCATTGGGCTTCCTTCATTCTTCTTTTTCTGTATACCAGAAGATTGTAAGTAGACCCATTCTTGGCTTCCAGGATTTTTACCAACAGATTCTGCTCTTTGAGGTCTCTAAAGGTCTTCAAGAGGAACATAGCACATAGAGTGTGTAACATAGAAGAAATAGCAGAGGCAAGAGCCCTCGGCTTATGATTTAGAGTTTTCTAGAGCCATTTTAATGTCATTATATGTAAAATGAGAACATTGGCTTAAAAAGTTCATTGCTCTTCACACTTGATATTTTTTTAAGACTTTATTTTTATTTATTTATTTGTGAGAGAGGGAGAGAGAGAGGAGGGTCTGAGTGGGGGACGAGCAGGGGTAGAGGGACACACAGACTCGTGCACTGAGCCCAGAGCGACGCAGGGCTCGGTCCCACAACCCTGAGATTGTGACCTGAGCCAAAATCAAGAGTCAGACCCTTAACTGACGGAACCACCAGCACCCCCACACTTGATTTTTAAGCAGCAGGATTTTCTACAAAAGAAATATTTCCTGGAATCCCAATATACAAAGCCAATCAAAGTGGAATTGTTCTGAAGTAAAAATCCAGAGCCCTGCTTATTTTACTCATCCCCTGCATATTTATTTATTTATTTATTTATTTATTTTAAAAGTTTCACTTTTGAGTGATCTCTACAACCAATATGAGGCTTAAGACCCCAAGATCAAGGATCACATGCTCTACAGACTGAGCCAGGTGCCCCAAATCCCCTACACTTTAGAGGATCACTAAAGTTCTTCCCAATTCAGAACTTCAAATGTTTTGTATGAATTTCAACTGAACTTATATTAGGACTGAAAGGCCAGTTCATGTGAAAAGGGGACATCATGTGAGTGATTTAGGCAAGCACGTGGTGGCAGACATAATGGCTTGCTACTCTGGGTGGTGGGGAGAGATGCTCCAAGTCCGTCTCCACACACGTGGTTGTGTGAACATGTGGTGGGAATTCCAGAGAGTAGCCAAGAACACAGAATTTGGTGTGAGAGAGACCTTTGGCTAGAGTCCGGGCTCGACCATTTGCTAATTGCCTGAGTAGGTTTTTTAATCTCCCTAATACAGTTTTCTTATCCATAAAATGAGATTGATAGTCGCACCTGCTCTCTGCAGTTGCCATGAGCATAAATTTAGTATTAAGTCTATAAAGCTCTAGCGAAATAAGTCAATCGGAGAAAGACAACTATCCTATGATCTCCCTGATATGAGGAAGTGGAGAGGCAACATGGGAGGTTAGGGGGGTAGGAGAAGAATCAATGAAACAAGATGGGATTGGGAGGGAGACAAACCATAAGTGTCTCTTAATCTCACAAAACAAACTGAGGATTGTGGGGGGAGGGGTGTTGGAAGAACGGGATGGGGTTACAGACATTGGGGAAGGTATGTGCTATAGTGAGGCTGTGAAGTGTGTAAACCTGACGATTCACAGACCTATACCCCTGGCGATAAAAATACATTATATGTTTATAAAAATTAAAAAAAAAAAAAGAATGACATTTAGGATCACAGGCAGAAGGAGTAACAAGCTGAACTAAAAATAGAATTTTTGTTTTTTTAAGTAAAGAGACAGTTATTACCTCTAAAAAGCAAGAGTATAGGGTGAAGTAGAGGTAAATTTTTACTTTTCAGATTCCATTATTGGTAGAGTTTGTGTTTGAATGTTATTTTTATAGCTATTATAAAGATAAAGGAGTGGGAACCCAATGATTACACAATATTCATAGTCGCATAGCTGTTCGAAACCTGTTAACTGTGTAATTTGTTTACTTAAATTTGGTGTAGTAGACCAGATCATCATTACATTCAAATCAAGTTTACACAAAATAAATAGTATTAAAATGAAGCATAGAAAAAGACTTACAACTATAGTCAAAGTTCTATTTGTTTTTAAAGTATTTAATACAATAAAATTCCATTTCAGTTAAAAAAAAACAGTCTATAAAGCTCTTGGCACCATTACCTTTCCAGGCAGTACTTGCTCAAAGAGTGAGAGTTCATTTACACACAGGGATGTTGAAATGAATGCATGAAGGAAAGAACAAATGAGTCAAAACTATCTTTCTACTTCTGACATCGGGAATATCTTCATTTATTTCAGTTTTAAGTATATGAAAATTCAGGTCTGTGACAGCAAATCACTTGCTAATGCAAATAATCAAATTTTGATTGCGATGTAGTTCCATAACTTTTGAAGGAATCAGAAAAATTGGAAAGTTAACATAACACAAACAACTTTAATTTCGAGAACAGAGCTGCTGTTCAGAGCCACAGGGCTTGTCCAAATAATATTTTCCTCTGTGAACACAAAACACTCTTGAGAAAGGGGCTTTTAGAGCAGTGACTCTCAATCTTAGCGTCAGAATCACCTGGAAGTGTTGGCTGAAGCCTGGTTGCTGGGACCCACCCCCAGACTTTTTTGAGTCAGTGAAGTCTGAGCTTGGGTTTAAAACAAGTTTCCTGGTGATACTGATGCTCCTGGTCTATGGGATACACTTGGAGCATCACTTCTTCGGAGTAAGGACAGGAATTAAATTTAACTCAGCTACTTTATTTGGACAGCAGAAGCTAAATATGGAATGGTAATAAAAAGGCATTACTTCAAGACCTATACCAGCTATAAGTTCTGAGTTTAAAAATTTGTGATTCTTTCCACATATCTGATGCTTTCTCTCTAATCCTATTTTTAATGTGAATATGCTTTTAATGTTCAAAACAGGAGCATACCTGTTGTACAATGTTGGTGGTATTAATGAGTTGGAAAGCGATTTCTGCACTGTTAGCTTTTTGCACTTAAACATGTTTTCTTGCTTTTTTGTTATAGTACGGAAGAGAAGAGAGCGACTGGACAATCATAGTGTCGTGAATGGAAAATACAGGATATCATCTGTGTGCTGTTGAGACAGACTGTTGCAGCTGAATTACGACAGATTTCTTTAGTTACCTGTTTTTAGTTGTGCATAGTATAGTTTGTATTGTCGGTGTTACCTGGGTGATTGTTTCCTCATGCTAGAGAAGACGAATTGCAATCAAGAGCTATTTTGTAAACTTGGTAGCAGAAGCTTACTTTACCTTCTCTTGGAAAGATGATCATGTAAGCCATATAGCATAGAATTTTCCTCAATAATCGTAGTGCCTCCCTTAATACTTTACTCAGATACACCTGTATTTGTTTATTCCTTAGCATAAGTTACATTTTCCTCAACCAAATGAGTTTGTGTTTGAAAACTGATCTGAGTAAATTTCCTGGGTAACATTTCCTATGATGTATCTTCATCTTCAGAAAATGGTTCGGTTTTTGGTGTTTTTTGTTGTTGTTGTTTGTTTGTTTTTTATAATTAAGACTTCAAAAAACTAGTTCTCTGCCCTTCACATTTTGTTTGCAGCCCCACCCCACAATGTCCATCTCAAGGTAAATCTCTCCCCTTCTTCCTGATGTTGTCACAGTCTGCTCCAAGTTCTCCTTGTGCAGAGGCAAGACTTGTGCACATTTCCACCATTGCCCTTTCTGCGGTGTGTTGTAATTGGCTGTTTGTCAGGCTCCAGTACAAGACGGAGGGTCTTGTGTCTGAGAGATCTTTGCGGTCCCCTGCCTGGCATATAATAGATACTCATTAAATAATGAATAACATTTAGCTTCTATAGAAGTGTACCACCTTTGTTTCTATATTATGAAACCTCTTTATTAGAATTCATGGTTGATTCTGACATTGTGCACACGTACCTCATATTTGCTTTATTTTCCAGGGACTACTAAGTCATTAGAGATACTCAAAGGCCTAGCTTGTTGGAGGGCTTATTTCGTATTTGAAAACTGTCTTGAAATTGAAATAACAGCTCCAGCAAGGTCATGCTATCATACCAACCAAATGGAAATGACATTTGTTAGGTGTTAAGTACAAAATAAATCCTCATCTCTAGCTTTTCGGTAGAAAGCAAAGAGGTATACTTTGCTTTTTTAGGTGTTCATTTCTGTTGAATGGGGATTGGATGATCACGTGATTAGGGCCCAGGGAGAGCAATTCTAGATGTTATTTTCTTCATTTAGGAGTTGTGAGTTAGAATTGATTCCTGGTTTATCTAGGGGAAAGTCAGATCTTGCTAGAAAACATTTACCCTTGGAAGGTCAACTCTCAGACATTATATTCTGGTTTCCCTCAGTTCTAATAACTTTCATCTTGCTGATCATATTTCATTCTCTTTTCAGAGGAAGGGAAAAAAAAACATTCTAAAAGTTTGATGTGTTAGAAAAATTTCCTTAAGGCATTTAGCAGAACATAGCAAATGGGGCTTTGATTCTTTTCCAAGACTTTCAGCCATAGGGTCCTTTTAGATAGGAATGGTAAAATGAAAATTAGGAAAGTATAAGATAAAAAGGAATAGTAAAAATATCTTTTGGGGGGCTTTTAATTGGTGAACTGAAATCTTGGAAGAGTCTGTTCTTTTCAGGCCTCAAGTACTTTAACTGTCCTCTACACACATTCACTGAATTCTAAGGGTATGCACTTGCCTTGGCTAAATCCCGTGACCTCATTTTTAACTGAGTAATCCAGAAAAGACTTAAAGGTAATTCTAACCTGTCAAGTAGCACTTAATAACTAGACTCACATTTCTATGACAAACGGAAATCATTTGTTTGCCATAAATACATTTTATACTTTGCATCTCTAAATTTAGTATGGCAACACATGTCCGTCGTAGAAGTTAGAGAACAATATGTCTTGACATTATGTCTCTATAATTTCTTTCATCAAACCTTAAGAGCATTTTAAGCCCTTTCTACCAGATGGAGTGAAAACGAAGATATACATTTTAAAAAACTGGAGGTCTCCTAAAACAGAGAACACAATCTGCCATTCTCTTTTAAGTAATAAGACAGAAAATTGACCTTGACACTAACTTGTTAAATAGATTTAAAAGGAACATCTGCACATCTTTTTTCCTTGTGCACTATTTGTTTAATTGCAGTGGATTAATACAGCAAGAGTGACACATTATAACTAGGCAATTATCCATTCTTCAAGACTTAGTTATCCTAACACTAATTGATCATTTATGGCGTAAGATAGTCTAGCATTAGGAACATGTGAGGCTAATCTGCTCAAAAAGATCAACAAATTAATATTGTTGCTGATATTTGCATAATTGGCTGCAATTATTTAATGTTTAATTGGGTTGATCAAATGAGATTCAACAATTCACATGTGCATGAATATAAACAGAACTGGTGGCACTTAGAATGATAATGATTAACTTATTTTGCATGTTCTCTTCCTCCCACTTTTTTTTTTTTCAGTTTTTACATTTCAGACCAAGTTTGTCAGCTTTTTCCTAAACACATGGGTAGAAACCAGGATTTTAAAATGAAGTGTTCAGACATAAACAAAACTTGGGCATTTCCTAAAGAGACTTGCTCTTAGAAATGTTCTTGGTTACAGTGATTTATTAAGGATTCCATTCATGACGCACCCAAAGAACCAGCCACTGCAAGGGTATGTGGCTCACTCTCTGGGACCTGCAACCCGCAGGAATGAATACACTAATACCTGTTTTTACCTTTGCTTTCAAAAACACAAAGGAAGAAAAAAGGGAAAGAAATAAGAGAAAACTTGTTAGGTAATCATGGGTTTTGTTTTGTTTTTATTTTGTTTTGTTTTGTTTGGTAAATACCCTCTATTCTTTTCTCAAAATATTACCATTAAAAAAAAAAAGGGTCAGCAAGATAGCACAGCATAACACCACCTACATGACATGCAGAGTCAACGCTCCCAGAGTTAGGAGAAGCCTACATTAGAGCCATAAATTAACTTCTTCATTGTATCCATTTTATCGCTTGATGTGATTGTACCTAAACGAGGGGTCTCGCTTTCCTCACATCAGCACTCTTGAACACTTGAGGTGATTAGTGAGTGTATCTTGGTGGAAAGAATGGTAGGAGCCTCTTCATTAAGGTGGTAGGATCAGCTCCCTCCACTTTAGGGGAGATGAGCTATAAAATCAGGCACCAGAATAAGTTTATGCTCCCCATTCCCACTCAGCACTCAGTCACTGTGTTCTTTTTCCTTACAAAATTCCTGTTTGAAAGTATATGTTCAGTTTACCATTATGATTGGGAAAATGTATTTTAAGCAGAAAGTGACAATGCTTGTCCACTTTATCTTATCTAAAACATTTAAGGCAATCCGGATTCATTAGAGAAACTAAAGCGAAGGGCTTTAGAGAGACATTGTAAGCATCCCCTATTTCATGTTCTGATGCTAAAAGCGATCAAAGAATTCTTTGTAATGTGGATTTCTTCTTATGTGGCTATGCAGAAGCTTAAGTTATAAATAGTAATGCTCACAAATAGTTTTCGTGGATACTTTATAGCAGCTGTCACTTTGTTTTACCACAAATAGAATTTGTTCACCTATTTTCCAGGTATCTCCCCCCAAAGGAGACAAAGAGTACCAGCTATTTGATAAGCATTACTTATGACAAACATCATAAACACTATAGTTCATTTGGTCAATTAGTTGGATAAATGTTGTATACTCACAAATTTGAATCTAACATAACTAGAAATAGGGATTAGGAAGTTAGTTTTAGAAAATAAATAGCACATAGACATTATATTCATGGAGTTGATACTCTACTACTTAAGCAAATTTTTAGATAAAAAAAGAAATATTTAATGCAGTTAGATAGTAAGGAGATGACAGCCAGAACACATCTCTCATCAAGAAATCACAATGAACTTTTTCATTTCATTTTTTTAAAGGAAATTTGTCCCTATTTTCATTCCTTCCTTCCTTCTAGTGTGAAACTACTCAGTGGGGTTAGTATTTAGAGGTTATTTAGCCACTGCCTACATGGTGTGAATTCCCTCTTGGTTTACTGCTTACTGCCAACCTATCTAGTGCCTTTGTTAACTACCTTCTTTGGAGCAGTGTTAACTTGTCGTAGTTCATCTGACAAAAGATCACCTTAAATTAGAGCATTTTTTCTTGTCTTAAACTCAAAGTCTGGATTATTGAAATAAAATATTCCTAGGATGTGTTTTTCTGGAAAATATCTATAATGAATCAAACTGTTTAGAGTGTTAGCTTGAAAATGATGAATCCAGGTACTCAGAAAAATCACAGGTGGAAGAGTAATATAACAATGATTTTTCATGGTTTGAGGTTTTAAAAGAAAGACCATTTAAGGTATTGCAATGAGATTATCATATTCGTCATTGCCAAAACACACTTTAAGAAATTTAAGGCTAGAAGAAAGTGATTTTTCTCTTCCGCATACATACTCTATGACAGGACTTCTCAGATATTAATTTGGGGAGGCTTGATTTTAAAAAGTCAACAAGATATAATAGCATTTGTGGGTAAATAATTCCCTGGGATTAAATATAAGTAAATATATTTGGATTAGTGAATGGTAAAGGCATGAAATTCAGTATTGGAAATGAACCAGTCTTTAAAATCTGGTGAGTAAAATGACAGAAGTCTTAAGCAATCGTATTCTGTCTGGAGCTATATTTTTCCTACCACCATACACCTTGTTATTAAGGCCTGGAACTTGGGTTGCACAATGTCCAGTTTCCAGAATCCACTGGTGGGACGGTAAGAATTGACGATAAGCTGTGGTATGAGAATGAATTGAAATCGGGTTTCATTGATGGATTTCTCTGCACATCCATTTCACAATGGCTAGCTTGCCTGTTACTAAATTAGGGGGAAAGAAACTTTTAGTTAGAGATGTCAGAAGTACTCAAGGTAGAGGAAGGATTGGGGGGGGGGGATCAAACTTGCTTCAGTGTTGTCCAGAGAACCTTTTCCTCATTCTGCCAGCCATAGGCACCTTCAACTTTCAACATAGGTGCCAAATACAAATAGTGCCAATGAGGAACAGGCTAAATAGAGTGGCCAGTTCCTCAGACATTAGAATTAGGCCTTGATCTTGAGGTAATAGTCTGATGCTCTTGTTACATGGAAACCACTTTACTACAACTTTAGGTAAGACTTTATTGTATAATTGCAACCATCTGTAAGATCTATTGTGTCATTTCTTCAACGATTTAAGATTTGTGAAGCTTCTTGAGACTGAAAAAATAAGTACAAGGAGTAGATTGTGCCTTTTGCCCTGCCCCCTCCCCTCCCTTAAAAATACAATTTACCACCATCCCATTTTCCTTGGTGAAGGTTAACTGAATATTGACATTTAGTTTTAAATTAAAATCATGTTGCAGTTTCCCCAAGTTGATTTCACAGTGGTCATTAAAGTCATTCTCAGGGTTAACGCAGGAATGCAAGTATCTGCCTCAATTTTTACTTCATTGATAACTTTTTGAAGAGTGCAGGAATTCTCTCAACTGTATGACTGTGTAAGTAGATTTTGAATGAACTCTTACGAATAAGCTAGCTAATCTGGATGTATCTATAAATTCTGCAGATGTTTCCCTGGTGACCTCTGAGAATGAATGATGGTTCTGTAGTGGACTCAAGTAGCTAATAAACGGAGCCTAACCCACTGTTGTGAAGAATTTGCATTTGCTTGATAGTGGTGGCTGAGAGAAAATAAGTAGTTTGAGGAAGTAGTTTTTAAATCAGAAGTTACAGATAGAAACAGGAGTGTATCAGCTTAACTATGGAATTTTTAGAATGTGTTCTCGTGCGTCTAAATCTAATTGCAATGAAAACGCCCAGCCTTTCAGTCTCTCAAATTTCTCTAGTTGTGTAGTAATTCTTGAAATCCTCTTTAAGGAAAATCAAGGAGAACGCTTTGTAAAGAAGGCTTGGCCTTCTGGAAGAACTGTTTACAGGTTGTGTGAAAGGACTTAAACTCATTGAAAGTGTAGTGGAAATGTGGAGAACAATGTGGGTAAAGGAAACTACCTCACTCTTCGAAGGTTTTGTAGAAGCACAATTAAACCTCCTAAAACGGCTTTGTCACATATGAACCATCTGGTGTGAAAGAGCTCTATATTTGTAGTGTCTAAAGAACCTGGGATAATTGTATTTTGCTGGCAATAGACACATTATTGTTTGCAGATTCCTCATCAAATCTTTAATTACACACTTGTTTCTGCCATCAATAAAACAACTTAAAAGAATCCTGTTTGTGTAGTCTCTTGAAATCAGCATTTGTTGGATGCATGCAACATAGCGCTTAATTACCATTTCCGTAATGTTCCAAGGCTTTTGGTCATGGGATGTAAATGTAGTAGTGTATTTTTAAACCAAAATGGCATTGAGAGTGGGAGAAGAATTGAGCACACCAGAAAGACCCAAAACCATACACCTGGAGAGAATTTAAATAGATCTGTTTTCAAATATCTGGATAGAAATACTTTTAAGAATTGTCCTTTTCTCTGAGTATGGGTCTTTAGTAAAGTTTAGCTTTGTCTTAACTTTTACATAGAATAAGGGGAATAGATCGCTTCTTCCTATTCACTGCCCTAATGAATCTATCTCAGTGATACAACACTCCTGTACGTGGCTCACCAGCCTTAGAATTAAAAACACAGTATAAAGTGAAAGGCATTCCATCAAAACTCAAGGAACATGGACGATGCATCCTTTTAGTCAAACTGGACCCTTATAAACTGCTCTCAAATGCACATCTCTGAGAGAATGAAGCCAAATGCATTTTGAGGGTCACATATACTCATTTTTTTGTCATTTGGCCCAATGATTGCCAAGTACAGCAAAACCCAAGGTTTTTCATCGAGTTACTATAGACTGATTTAAAAGTGTCAAAGTGCTCAGTGACCCTCTTCTCCCAACCTTGTCAACCTGTGAACATATTAGCCTTTTTCAAGGATTACATGCAGAGTGCGGAAGGTCCAGGTGAAGGTTATTAGTCAAGGCCTCCTACAGCATCAATGTGCAAATCCCACAAGAGTGACAAAGATAGATCTGTCATTTCTGAGGGTGATGGCATACATTCACTGGAGCTTATAAGATTTATCAGTTGAGACAGCAGTCTCCTTCAGGGGACAAAGCATCTCTTCCACATCAGTTTACTAACAAGCCAAAAAAAACAACCAAAAAAAGGCTTGGAGGAATGGGAATTTTTCAATCTTCATAATTATTTTTCTACTAAGCTGATTCAATTTGATTGTAAGCATATTTTTAAAATCAAGCGTCTCGAGTCCACGACATGGCCTGGCATAGCTGCCATCATACCATGATGACTTCTCTTTAGATGAAATGTGCTCTGGTAGCCTGACTTCATTTATAATGGCGATGACTTGCAGGATCACAGTCTTGTAACCAAAAGACCCACAGCCAAGACGGAGACGCTTCTTATGTGTATGTTAGAACAGTCACCAGGCTTACTCTCTAGTTATGTCTGTATGCAACTGGGACCATGTTGACTGAAATCCATGGTCGTTCTCTCCGAAGTCACTAAGTCTCTGTGGTCACTACATCGACAGGATTTTTCTATGAGAGTAACTCGTGAAAAAAGTTCAGGTTTACAAGAATCAGGCAGAAAGTATCCCAAGTACAGTGTAGCTATTTTTAAGCAGAACTGATTCAATTGTGAAGAGCCATTAAACTGCATTTGTTTTATATTTTGTTTTTTAAAGATTTATTTATTTGAGAGAGAGCGAGCAGGGGAAAGGGAGAGGGAATCCCAAGCAGGGTCCCACTGAGCATGGAGCCTGACTTGGGGCCCCATCCCAGCCTCCTGGGATCATGACCTGAACAGAAGCCCAGAGTTGGATGTACAACAGATTAAGCCACCCCAGTTTCCCTAAACTGTATTTGCTTTAAAAATAGCTACAATAATCTAGTAAACATTTCTTAATATTCATGATAATGATAAACGGGGGTGGGGGATGGATACTTTCAATCTCTGTCTTCTTTCAAACCATGGCTGGAGGTAACAAAACCTTTTTCTTTTTTTAAAGACTTTATTTATTTATTTGACAAGAGAGAGAGCACAAGCCGGGGGATGAAGCAGGCTCCCCACTGAGCAGGGAGCCTGATGCAGGACTTGATCTCAGGACCCTGGGATCATGACCTGAGCCAAAGTCTGACACCTAAGGGGCTGAGCCACCCAGGCACCCTTAGGAGTTTCCTCTTCTAAGAAAGAAAACCATGTGTTGTATTATTCCCTTTTGACACAGGTATCTAATCCAAGGCATGCCTAGCATTCAGAAAATCATTAATTGAGTGAGGCGTCAACATTTGCCTGCTCTAATTGCAAACAGTGCTTAGGAAAAAGTAAGAATTTCAGGACAAGTGACTTCGGGCAATCCAAGCTAACTAAATGAGGGCAGATATCACAAGTGAAATTTCAGACATCAGTGAGGGAAATAAAATATTGTTAGTTTAGCATTTCTGGCCTGAATTTGTGCCCAGAGAATGCAATGTGTCCAAAAGTAGATGGAAAGAACTCTCTTTCTGGTATAATTCTGGTATAATTGGGGCATGGGGTTATTTTGACAGGTAGACAGCCTTATCATGATAAAAATCAGCCTCATAGATTTTTCTAGCTGTATGGCTACAGAGATCATCACAAGTCTTCTGGACTTTACACAACAGGACAACCAGAGTCAACCCCACACTTACCGATGCTTTAACTGCCACACTTAATTTAAGAGTCATCTTTTATAGTCATTTGGACTTTTATTTCCCTATCTTCCCAATGTATTAAAGTTATATTTTGCAAGACAGTCTCTGTAAACTCCTGAATAAAGAGAATAAATAGGTCCGCTTCTCCAGTGAGATTTGACAAGGCAATTTAAAAGGCATTAAGAAGCCAAATGAGGTTAAGTGATGGGGGCAGGGATCATGCAAAATAGCTCCCCACCAGTTTGGTTGCTCTCACAGAGGAGAAGGTGATTTCATATTTCATATGAGAAGGAACAGTATTTTGGGGGGGCTTGCTTTTGTCATAATCGTGAGGTTAACATTTGCGTTTTTTGCAAGGGTATCCCCACCCTCCAACCCCTAAGTCTAAAGCAAACTTTCTTTAATGGCAATAGTCCTGCTGATACTATTTAACCTGATACTATTTAGCCATTATTCTTGCAAATCACTTGAAGGCATAGCCTTTAGTCAAGTGTATGAAGGCTGCAGACAGCTCTGCCTTTAAGCCTCCCCTTTCATCTAGGCAGCTATGAGAACTTGTAATTATTTATGCCAGGGTTTGCCTCTCCCACTTGACTAGTAACTCTTCAAAGGATTACAACGCCTTCTCCTATCTTCCTAGAGAACAAAATCTTTAATCAGACATAAGCAGGATGTACTAAGCACCTTGCATCGTGCCTCCCATCCAGTGGGCAGCTTCACACCTTCCTTCCTCAAAGCACCACTTCGCTCCAAGATTGAAGACTTCTTGTCTGAGGGCTAAATCTCACCCAATTCCCAAGTTCATTGAGAATAGGTCTGATAGTGCATTCACAGCTGAGGTTCAGGGGCATGAAATCAGCTTTGCTGCCCTAAGCCCAGCATCTGGTGTCCGTTGGAGGAGCCCCTGATCCCAGCCAACTTTCCTCCTAACTCTCCACCTGTGTGTCCATTCATCCTGGTGAACTGGATTTCCGCCCTGGTATGGTTCTTCTCTGTTGTAGTCACCTTGCTCACAGCCTCAGCCTGTTTGACCAGGCCCAGCCACCATCTCAAACCTGGCCTTTTGTCTTTTCCCATCCCAACACAGATGAATCCAGTTGCCATAGGGGCTGACACCTTTGGAAGAAAATCACTGCCTCCTGGCTCAATTATGGTTATTGCTGGACCCCGTGAACACGACTAACTCTTTGTTATGAAAAATGGCCTTGATTCGCCCTGAGTTTGCCATAACCCCTCGGGCGTGGTGATTTGGGCTGATCCCACTTCCTCCAGAGGCTAGAGGCTTGCCTGGCCCTGCTTTGTCTGCCAGCTTGCTCTTGAGGTCTCAACTTGCAAAAGCTCCCTTCTTGCCCCGAAGAGACATAACCATTTAGCATTGAAAATCATCCTAGCTTCCTGTTGCCTGGGCTTAATTTAATCTAATTTAATTTAATTTTTTCAGAGAGTGTCTTGTAAAATCTAAAATAGCAACTGCCAGATGAGTTTAGAAGTTATCTAAAGCCTTGCTACTCAAAAGCAAGAGCATCATTACCAGACCACCAGCAGCATCAGCATTTCCTAGGCCCTTGCTGGAAACACAGACTCTTGGGGGGCCTGGGTGACTCAGTCATTAAGTTTCTTCTGCCTTCAGCTCAGGTCATGATCCCAGGGTCCCGAGATCAAGGCCCACATCAGGCTCTCTGCTCCGTGGGAAGCCTGCTTCCCTCTCCTACTTCCCTTGCTTGTGCTCCTTCTCTTGCTGTGTCTCTCTCTGTCAAATAAATAAGATCTTTAAAAAAAAAAAAAATGCAGGCTCTCAGGCCTTTCCACAGACCTATGGAATCAGAAGCTGCATTTTAACAAAATGATTCATCTGCGTGTTCAAATCCAAAAGCCCCAATTTAAACACTTCTCAGGGAACACAGCCACATCAAATGGAGGTACTACTAAGAAATCATTGTGAGGTCAGAAACAAGACTCATTTAACAGGCAGAATCAATTTTATAAAAAAGACATTCATTCTGAAGGAGGGATTTTTTCCATCCCTGTACTCAAGGTAGCCTTCAGTTTGCTCAAAACCCAACATATGCAGGTCTGATTATGAAATGTGCCTCCCAAATTGCTAATTCCTTCTGACTTTTTTCCTGGCACTTCCTTTCTGTCTCAGCCTCAAGTGAGTAAATTATCATGGTGGTCTCTGTGAAAATTACCGCACAGGAAACAACAGGAGACTCTTAATTACCGAATTCCTGCACACTATTTATTCTTTATATTTAGAGCCATTGGAGAGCCTCTGGGCATATATACACAATTAAAAAGATAAACAAGATTCCCAGCCAAGTTGCAGCTGTTCTTAACTTTCTTGGAATACTAAGCCAGATAAGTGCTTCCTTTTATATGAAGGTAAGTTCTCTGCCAGTGATGGTTGGCTGATAACCTGAGGGACTCAAGGGTTCTTGCGAGGGACCGCAGGTACAGTGCTTGGCCTGAGTGAGCCCAGGGAGTTATCTTTTTCCAGTTCTGAGTCTAG
Source organism: Mustela putorius furo (assembly GCF_011764305.1). Classification (NCBI taxonomy): domain Eukaryota; kingdom Metazoa; phylum Chordata; class Mammalia; order Carnivora; family Mustelidae; genus Mustela; species Mustela putorius. The sequence goes on along the minus strand of NW_025422368.1, from coordinate 21,459,197 downwards.
GTTTCCTAGAATCCTCAATTAGGATGTTGAGAATCAAGTCAGTTAGGGTTAGCTCTTACCAGAAACGTGATTCCTTGTTATATTTGTAGACCAGAAGTAATTCTTAGATTGGGCTGGACTGCATCTAAATCAGCAAGATATGAGGAATTTATTCCTTTATAACTATCGCCAGAACAGGAAAAGCAGCTGGCCCTTTTTGGAGATCATTCTAGTGTCTAAAGTGTTAAGATTTTTTTTTCTCTCAAGTCTAAGTCCTTTTTGATGCCAAAGACATTTTTGTATTCTATCTACAGACAGGCATCTACAAACTGGAGAAAATCTAAGTTTCCCCATATAACATCCTTCCATATGATATAAGATTATTATTCAGCTAGCAACCATTTTTGCTTCCCAAGGTGAGATTCTAACTTTCCTCTTTGGATCTCATTTTTGCTCTTCAACTTTTGTGCCTATTCTATGAAGCATCTGGAAGCTCTCTGCCTCTTTCCCCCTTCAGTCTCTGCACCTGGACAATGAGCTTTAGTAATGTTCTTGTCAGTTAAGAGGACACAGTTCTTTTAAGTGGCGTTCCTTTCCTTTTGTACTTCCTGATATGATGCTGCTCTTCCCACATAGCTTTCCTTCTTCTAGGAAACCAAGTGCAGTTACCTCTTCAGTGACTTTTCCATTTTGGTCTTGGTGGTTATCCTAATCATTGTCCGTTAGCATCCTTGTTTAAGATACTTCCCCCAGTTTGTCCATAAATATCATTTTTGAGGTGTACTTCTAACTCAGAGATGTTCTTTTTTCACAAAGATGAAACTTAATGCCACCAGTGACTAAACAAAAAGGAAACTCAAGGAAGTTGTTTAATGCTGGGCACAGACTGAAGTCAAGAGTTCCGGATCTGAGAGTCTTACTCCCGTGTCCTCCACCAGCTCCACTGGCTACATGATCTCAAACAGATTAACTCTTTTAAAAAGAAGGGCTTCCAGTAGTGGACCCCTAAAGTCCCTTCTTGCTCTAAGCCTGCTCAATTGTGAGAAATCTGTCATTGAAGGACTCGGTCTTTGCCATGATCTTTTTCATCCCTTCCCTTCTTAATTTCTCTATTTTAAGAGCTTCCTTGTTTAAGAAATGAGTCTTAGGAGCGACTCTGAAGGTAATGATCTACTTAAAAGAATACGCTTAAGAAATACACAAAATCCAAAACATTAAAGACACGAATACTTTATCATTCTTGCATCCACATCACAACTTCAATAAGTAAGTTATTACCAGGAAAGTTTAATCTTCTGGATATCGTCTCATCTATAGCAATTCCCTCTTTAACCCTAGGGTCCCCTCTCTTTAAGACTGTCACATAGTTTTTAATTTAAGGTTAAGTCATAATGTTACTCCTACAAAAAATAGTATATTCAAGCCTAATCTCTAATAATAAAATAAATAGGTTGTATATACATGTAGTAGATGGAAAACATGTGGGGAGCAAGGTACGATACTTACGTTTTATCCTCTGCATATCAACAAATGGATTTCCCCTGTTGCTGACTCTTTATTTACATACATAGGACTCTACCAACAGTACTAATTCCAGGAAAAGTATTGTTTTTAAACAAAGTGATGTGGTTTTGTTTAGTTTTGTTTTTTTAAAAAAAAGTTATTCTCGGTGTCTTTCACAAAAAGGCCTAGGGTCATTTATGAAAAGGACAAATATAATGCCATTATTTAAAAACTAATTACAAAGGAGAAAACAAGTTTAAAGGCAAATATGAGGGGTGCCTGTGTGACTGCCTTCGGCTCAGGTCGTGATCCTGGGGTCCTGGAATCAAGTCCTGCATCGGGCTCCCTGCACAGCGGGGAGCCTGCTTCTCCCCCTCCCTCTGCTGCTCTGCCTGCTTGTGCTCTCTCACTCTCTCTGTCAAATAAATAAATAAAATCTTTAAAAAGGATAAAGGCAAATATGAAAATGTATTAGCTCTTGGGACTAATCCAAAGTTTGTGACCTGATTCTGTGCAAAATCAACAGATTCTACCTGATTTACAAGTGGAAACATACCGATGCTTCAGAGGAAGACAAAGAGTTTTTTAGTTCCTAAAACAATCAAAGTTCTCATAAAAAAACAACCAAATATGCTTATAAGAGATACAGTTTTAATTACCTTCCTTGAGTTACAGTGACTGTAACAAATAGAGAAACATAAAGCAATTCATTGGCTGATTTGCTTCCTCCTATGACATTAGAGCTTATCCTAGACCTTCAGGGTCACTCACATGTAGTTGAAACACTCAATGCTAAATTCTCAAAGGTCACCAAAGTGCATTATGTTCTTAAACTCCTATGTGTCAGTAAAAGGAAATAGGCAGTACGGTAATAATTAGAACCATTCACAAATATTCTGGTTTTCTTCCTTCTGGGTCCCTGTTAAGACTGCAATTTCCTAGCCCACTGAAATTAAACTTGGTCAGTGACTTGCTTCAGCCAATAAAATGTGAGTGGAAGTGACACATGTCACCTCTGAGTGGAAGCATTTAATTGGTGGTGCCCAACTGCAAACTTCCTTTTTCCTACTTTGGTGATTTGGGGATCATGGGTTAGCATATGGCCTCTGTCATCCTGGCTCCCTGAGAGACCAAAGTAAGCAGAGACCCCTGCTGACCCATGTTGGACATGTTGCAGGAATGAGAAGTAAACCTGGATGGAGATACTGAGATCTGAGGGTTGTATATTATCATACTTCAACAACCCCCCTCTTCATTGTTATCGAACAAAGAAATCCCTTAAAATACATTTATTTGATTATTCTGTTAAGTTAGGTTTTATTTCTTGAGGCTAGGTATGCCCCTTTCTTCCCACTGATGAGTGCTGAAAAGGCTGCTTACTGTGTCTATAAAGGGATATATATCACCACCTGTTTAGCCATAAATATGACTTACTTCTTGTTTCCTACGAAAATAATCCACGCATGAACTCTGCATGAAAATGACTCCAGCAATACACACTGACACTTTGGGAAGATCTCATGACTAGTCCCATGGGAACTAGTTGACTAGTTAAAGGAGAATAGCAGATCATTAAATCCCAAATCTAGAGGGTCAAGTGACAACAAAGTCAGATAGAAGGAAGTTGGCTGTGTCAGCCTCTAAGATACCCGGCATCTGCCATTGACATAGACTGCTTCCTGCACTCCTTTCTTAGAGGCACAGAACACTTTTCGGTGATAAAAGAAAGTCAGGGAGAAGGTATTCACATGAAGCATTTTTAATTATCTGTTAATTGGATGAAATGGCAATTAAAGTGCCTAAAGGCCATATGCATATTCATAGATTGTCTTCAAAGGGTACAATTACCAAAGACGATGAAACAGATTATGAGTTAATATTGGATTGTGATTTGGGGCGGAGGAAGGTGAGGCATGTTTGGATCTCCTCCTCCAAATAGCTGCTAAGATTAATTTGTCTCTCTGGTTTTATATGATATGGTGCGGTGGTAAGATTTGCCTGAGAGCATAGCATGTTTGTCAAAGGAACAAGTTCCAGACTGGGTAGTCACTGGCAATTGTCCTGATTGCTGTATGCGTACGATCCTCTTGAGGTGCAAGATAAATAGCTTACTCCATATAAAAGTTTAGATAATATTTTCCGTGATGTTCCTGTCTGATAGTATTTCCACCAGAAATAAGTATTTCTGCTTGTGGTAAGGATTAAATATAATATTCCCTTTGTGAATTTCGACAGGAACATAAAAACAATATTTTTTAAAGCAGTAGCAAAATTTTCTTTCAGAGCTCCAAAAAGGGTATGGAAAAGAGATCTGGGAATACCGTGGTGAAATCCTCCCTCTGCCCTGAGGAGTATTTTGACATTTAAATTTAATGTTCAAGTGACAATGCAGGAAGCAGAAGTTCAAATTCCACAGGGCCCAGGAATGGATGGGAATTACAGACACTTTATTCTGTCTGCCCTTGCTCTGCTCAGCTGGTGAGGTTGGAGCAGGGAGAAGATGTAGAAGGGGAAAAAGCTACCCATATCCCCAGGACACCCTCTAAGTGCTTGAATTTTTGTCACTATTTTTCTGCCACTTCAGATAATGTAAGGCAGCTGGTGAAATATACATGATCAGTGAACACAGTCTGGAGACTTCCAACAACAAAGTATTTCCACTAACTTTGTTGAGTCCATCGGTAAGAGCCACTGACTTTCTAAAAACTGTATTTTAAATTAATAAACTTTCTTTTTTAGAGCTGTATTGAGTTTATAAAAAAATTAAGGTCCAGAGAGTTCCCAGGTACTTCTTCCTCCCCTCAGTCTCCCATTATTAATATGTCGTGTAGTGTGGTGCACTTGTTACAATTGATGAACCAATATTGATACATTTTTATGAACTCAAGTCTATACTTGGTGTTCACGTTCTGTGTTGTGTGGTTTTATGGGTTTGACAAGTGCATAATATCATGTATCTATCATATAGTATTATACGGAATACGTTCACAGTCCTAAAAATCCCCTGTGAGGGACAGTGGTTGTATGGCTATTTTAGAAGCACGTTCCCCTTGGAACAGTCTAGTTCCACCAGGCTATATGTTTTGTACCAAGAAGTGCTCTTAAATTATGAGACACGTGGCATGACAGTCAAGTACACTGGCCCTGCTCTGCCACTGCGGAGTCATTTAGCCTTTCTCATCTGTGAAATGGGGATAAGAACTGTACTCAGTGGGTATTGAATGAGATTGTACAGGCAGGGGACTTAGAATGGTGCCCGGCAGATAGCAGGAACTCCACACGTTTTAGCTGAAATGACTATTTAAAAATGAATATAGGTACACAACCAATACACACACACACACACGTACAAGCTAAGGTAGGAAAATATGAATAAACTCAGTGGGATTTAATCAATATCCTAGTTGTGATAGAATCCTTCAGTTTTGTAACATAGTATTTATGACTGGGAGAAATTTTTTACATACTACATGTAAAATATACACTATGTGACTCTACAATCATCTACAATAATAATAATAATAATAGTTATTATTATTATTTCAGTTTAGGATAATTAAACCAGGGACAGGGGGGCAGTGTTGGAGGTGTTGCCGAAGATCTATAAGGATGTTAGAGATAAAGCAACAGCTATGCGGGATGATCGATCACACTCTGGGAGCCAAAACTGTCTGTCTTGGCTTTGGACCTTTGGGAAAAGTTGGAGAAATTTAAATATGGAATGGGAATTAAATGCTCTTAGGAAATGTTCTTCTTTATTTTTGTTAGGCGTGGTCTAGGTATTGTGGTTATAGAAGGGGGAAAAAATGAATTTAGTTCCTCAACTCTCCATGGCCTTATGCTACAGTCTGCGACAAGCTGATTATTAGGAAATCTCCTAACACAACTCTTCACTTTAGGGTTATAACCACAGCCACACTTGCAGTGTCTGCTCAAATTTTCTAGGAGAGAAACTCAATAAGCCAGAGCAGATCATTATTTTGCTCAAGACCTAAGCCTTCAGATACAGCAAACAAAAAGTCTTTCTCTAAGAGGGTGACCAGCTCTCCAGGACACATTCTCAACAAGGGATTATTAATCATACATCATGTACAGGCTTTCTCCCAAAATGAACTACCCAGATATGAAACAGAAAAACAGGCTCTTACTGAGCCTTCGGCTTCCTTGAATTTAAATGCCACCAATGTATTGCCAACAGGAGACATGAATGAGTAATTATTGCTCAACACAGCCATGGCCTGTGTATTTTAGACAGCTTCCTTTCGACTTGACTTTAGCAGAGGCGTTTCATGTCCCTGTTTGTAAAACACTTTGTTCACGCCAACAGCTCTATCTTGGGAGTTTCCTCATTGTCCAGGTTTTTAGTTCTTGCAATTCATGCAAGCATTTCCAAGTACAGAAGTTTGGAAAGTTTTTGGAAGTAGGAAGTTTTCACCTACTGAAGATACTCACACAGTTTAGAAGTTTCAGATAACGAACTGCTCTAGGTCTGCTTCAGAGAACTGTGAAAACACATGCATTTTTTTCACTAAACAGCTTTTGTCAACCAGGCTCCTCTCTCCTTGATCATTTCTGACAAAGTTACCAGAATGAACATGCTTGTGGTATTCCTGCAACTGTTACATTAAACCAAAATTTTAAGGGTCCTTTGAATTCAAATGTAAGAATAAGCTCCTGTGAGATTTGTTCACTGAGTGTGTGTATGTCTGTGTGTGTGTCTATTCCCATTTTAAGAATTATAATATATGTTTTTAAATGTATGCTTTGCAGATCAGATATTTATGATAAGTACCATCCCCCTTGTTGTCCCAGTAGTAGCTCTGAACTCTCATGGAGTCACTTTTAATAGAGTAAATGAAACAGTTAAATCACAGACGAGTAACCTGAGCCACTGAATTTAGTTTTTCTCTTGGTTGGTATTATTTCTTTAGTCAGCTTTAAGTATATATCATGGGTTATTCCTCCTTTATTCACAATGATAAAATTGTCTCATGCATTAAAATTGTTTTTATTGGGACGCGTGGGTGGTTCAGTCGGTTAAGCCTCTGCTTTCAGCTCAGATCATAATCCTAGGGTCCTGGGATCGAATCCCACATCTGGCTCCTTGCTCAGTGGGGAGCCTGCCTCCCACTCTGCCTGCTTGTACTTTCTCTCTCTCTCTGACAAATAAATAAATAAAATCTTTTTAAAACATAAAAATAAAATAAAATAAAATAGTTTTTATTTTCATTTTTCCCCCCATCCTGAGAATGAGGATGTCTTTGTTTAGGTGATAGTTTAACCATCACAATTTTCCTTCTTGCAACAAAAAATGGGGAGAGTAGGGAGTTGTAAGCAAGTAATTTCTAAGTCCTTTTTGGATTCCATGTTCTATGAATCAACTCAGTGTTAGTCCAGAATAATACCCAGAAAATGATCACATCTAATTATCTATTTAAAAATTATAATTTCTATCCTCCAAACCACCTTTCTCAACTTGAAATGTCCCAGTTGGTTTAGCTTTCCCAAGATTTAAATTTTTCCTGGCACAAAGTTAAAGTTATTTTGGTAAATTGTAACTTGCTTTACCTTGAAACCTATTGGAGCTTGAAGACAGATATTTTCTGGTAAATAAAATATCATTTTTCCTATGAGTAATTGGGCATGGAACATTACTTTGAGAGAAGGAAAAAGTACAACTTACAACTATATTAAGTTAAAAAAGATTTAAATAAATTGCCAAATGATAACACTAGTTATGCTAAGAAAAATATGGTTCTTTAAGGTAAATCTATCTTTGGAAGATGAAAATGAGGAAAATAGCACTATAGCTTACTCTTAGATCCTTTCCTTGAAGGCACAATTTGAGTGGTTTCCCTACACACACACACACACACACACACCTCCCATAGTATCACTTAGACACTAAATATCTGGATTAAAATGTATGAATAGACAGACAGATGATAGATAGATATAACCTAATAGAGTGTCATTTATAACCTAATAGAGTTTTAAAATTATGGACCAAGGCAGTTACACCTCCATATAAACAAACAAATAAATATTTTAAAAATATATAAACTGGTTTGTTTCTCTTCCTTCAATATTGACCCTTATGACTTTAATTGAAATCCTTGCTCTCATTTATCCTTTGCTATAGCTGTATGACAGTTGGTCATACATGAGGGTCCCTCATCATGAAATGTCACTAAGTGTTCCTAGATTTGTTTAGTTTGGTTTTGTATGTAAGCTCCCAAAAGCTTGTACTTTTCAGCATGGTCCTAAAAAGTACCTTGTTGACCCCTGCTATAGCTTATCTCACAACTCAATAGTTTGGGCTTTTTAAAGCCCCAAATAAAAGCTCAATATAAAAGAGTAACTTTGTTCTCTTCAAAGAGCAAAATCTATCCTCATACAAAATCAGGCCTTTAGTAGAGAAATAGGCATTCTTCAATGTGAAGAAGATGATGAACAATTCTATGGAGTTTCTGTGCCTTCCTCCAATAAGAGTCTAAATTAATATTTTGAAGACTTACCAGGTAACTCTGTTATTTTCACTTTTATCTTGTCCTTACTTTGGCTTTTCCAAAATAATCTAATTTTTACTGCTTGAGTAGCGTGAGTATACATTTCCTGATAAAACGCACTTTCCAACTCTTACTCATTTCACTTAACATTTAAAACTTGTCTTATCTCCAGCTATTAGAGTGGTCCTCATTGGTTTTGGCTGCCAGAATCACTCGGGGTTATTCTTTACATCAGAATTTGCATAAGGTATTTTGTTGCTGTTGTTGACGTAGACACAAATTACTGTTTTTACTTTCAAAAAGCCATGTAAGCCTTTTCTTTCTCTCTTAAATTAGATTTGAGGTCTGACTTGTTTCTACCCAATACAAAGGAATATTGCTCTTGCTGTATATTTTCATGGCTCCTAATCAGTGATTTATCTCAACATCCTTTTTCTACCTTTCAAGCCCTACTCCTTGACAGTAAGTCCCTGAGAATTCTTACAATCTAATAAACAGATTAGATGTCTTTTCTTCAAGAAACTAATACTTGTCTGACAAATAAATAAATAAAATCTTAAAAAAAAAAAAGAAAGAAAGAAACTAATAATTGTATACAAGAAAGAAGGCTCGGGAAAGTCAGATATTTCCTGAGCTTGGGAATGTTGGGAATGGGTAGAATTAATTTGGGAATGCTTCTTAGATGATGTGGCTTCTCTACTGTAGTTTGGGAATATAGTTGGACAGATAACTTCCCAGAGATTTCTCACTTCCTCATACCATTAGAATACTTCTTTAGCCAGTTTTCTATATTTATCAATTTTGACTTTCCAGCCCTACTATGACACTGGGGGTGGGGGGGAACAAATAAGATTATAGCTGTGCAGTGCATACAGGGACCCTCTACTTAAAAGGTGTGCATATTTTTTCCTCTTTTGGGAAAAGCAGAGAGGTTCAGAAGATGTAGTTTTATCAATGTGGTTTGGTAAGTTCATGTGAGTTGAGACGAACTCTCTTCTTCCTAGGTTTGAATGAGAGGTGATTAAGACAAAGGAACTGAACATCTGAGCAGCAGATGTTCCATGTGAAATTCTCAGCCGTAAATCAGGGAATACAGAAGGTGTCACATGCAACACACAGAGGCGGTGAGAATGAACAAATGGGCGCCAGGGTGGGCAGAGAGCGATGAAGCAACAGGGAACGAAGAGGCAGGGCCAAGTGTGGGAGGAGAACATCTCCATAACGTGGTTGATGGATTGTGAAAAGGAGGCACTTTTTATGTTTACTTAATTTGGGTCTGGTTAGGTGCTAACCTAATTACTGTTTACTTCCATGCAAAATGAGAGTACATCCTTGCACAGAATGTTTGCCTAATGTCCATAAGTCACAAGTCTTGTGGATAAATATTCCCAAAGGAAGTATTTTCTCTAGTGGGTTTTCACTGAGGCACTGTTAGAGATATTTGGGGGTTCACTTATAAAAATTAAAATATTCTGTCTTGGGCATTATTCTTTTCCTGCGTCTCCTAAGGCCCATACCATTTTCTTGAATTGTTTTTGAGTACCCTTTGCATACCAGGTGGCAGACAAGTCCAGAGCTTATCAGCATATTAGCTCTCTCCTCATGGCCTTAATTTTGCCTCATCTTTTTTAATGAGTAACTGGTTTATGAGGGAGTTTTAGAAGTATTTTAATTAAATACCAAGAGCATTGATTAATTTCTAGAGGCAGAAAAATGGGACCTATTTGACTATTCTTAAGGAAAGATTAAGGATGGTTTGTTTTTTCCTTTTGTATGGTTTTTATTTTTGTCTATACTTTGCAATATATACAGGGAATTCATCATTTCTCAAGAGGATTTAATTGCCAATTAACTTGATTGCCAATTTAACATGACTTTGTGAATTCTGGGTATATTTCTAAAATGTACATAGTACTATATATGGGTAAATACATCAGTCCTCTTCCAAAGGGGAAGAGATATCATTTAACTTGATTTTGTTTAGAATATGGACCAGAGACAGACAAAGGTTTGGACTTACTTTAAAAAGTCATGGTATAATGTCTCTCTCATTTCCAAACATGACTGTTTTGGTGTGTATTTGATGGTACAGAGTGGATAGGGCATAGGGGAGTGAGTTACGTTGGTACCAATTACACATGGTCAAGAATCATCAACTCATATCTCAAGTGGCCCGAGGCAATGTTGCTATAACATTTTCTCAAAATGGACTTCTCTTTGCCTGAGAAGAGCAAAATAATATAGTGTAAGTTAGCTGAGGAAATTACTATGTGCTCATGAGCCCTGAGAGAAATCAGGTCATCTTCTCACTACAGAAATCAGGTAGTAAGCCCTTACGAAACTTAGTACGGTATTTCTTGCTTTTCAATTATTTTCTTGCCAGACTTTTGTGGCATTCATGTGTGTGGTAGGGAATGTGTAAATATCCAGCTGTCCAAATTCTGGACTCTTAGTAGCCTAGTAAGAACCAGCAGGAGGAGAGAACACAGTGGGTGACTAAGCAGAGTCAGAGACAGTGAAATGTGGGAAACAGACATGGGTACACTAGGTTGTGTGTTAGCAATCAGCCTCACCACTGCCTGCTTTTAAATTCTTCTCCTGCAAGGAAGAACTCTGAAAATACAATTCTCAGAACCCCTTTCCAATATTTTTTTTTTTTAAAGATTTTATTTATTTATTTGACAGACAGAGATCACAAGCAGGCAGAGAGGCAGGCAGAAAAGAGAGGAGGAAGCAGGCTCCCTGCTGAGCGGAGAGCCCGACACGGGGCTCGATCCCAGGACCCTGAGATCATGACCTGAGCCAAAGGCAGTGGCTTAACCCACTGAGCCACCCAGGTGCCCCTCCAATATGTTTTTAAGTTAGGTTCTGCTAAATGACAGACATTTATATGAGATCTGAAGGGTGCAGAAAGGAGAGCCATTATTCTCCTGTGGCAGCTGAGATCAACCATGGTGGCTCCTGGGATCCCCCTAGGAGTTACCCACGGCTAAGTGAACAAGCATGAATTCAAACTCAGGAATGGAACCCTTGGAATGGAGCCCTTGGTTTTTGTTTGTTTTGAGAGCAAGCAAGAGAGTGAGAGAGAGAGCGTGGGCAGGGGGAGGGGTAAGGCAGAGGGAGAAGCAGACCCCCTGCTGAACAAGGAGTTGGTCCCAGGACTCCATGCCAGGACCTCAGGACTATGACCCCAGCTGAACGCAGACGCTTAACTGACTGAGCTGCCCAGGTGCCCAGGGGACCCTTGTTTTTAGCCACTCTCTGTAGTGACTGCTGCACAGGGGAGATGAGATGCTACTCTGCTCTCTTTGAGTGCACCTGTGTTTTCTTTTCATTTTACCAAATCCTCAGGCCAAGTTTCGATCATCCTGTACTGTAAACCTTTAACCTTTTTTGATTACCACCATTTATCACATCAACCTATAACACGATCTACTTTATGAGACACCCAAAGAGGTACATTATTTGTAGAATTTATCCAATAGCCTGAGCTTAAAGAGCTTGTACTGGATGGCTGTATTAGCACTTCCCAAACCTCCTTCTGCATCACAATCCCTGGAGCACATTTCAACAATAAATATTCCCACATCTTATATCAGACCTACTGAATGAGAGTTTCTGCGGCTGGAACCTGGACATCTACATTTTCAACAGGCTCCCCCAGATGATAATCATGCATTCAGGTAGGTATGATCTCCAAACTGTGATCTGAAGAAACTCAGGTTTCAATAGAGGAGAAATTTATTAGATGAAGTTCTCCAAGCCTACTTCAAAACACCAACTCATTTTTAGCTTGGTTATAAATTGAGGTTCTACTGGATTTTATTTGCTGAAAGAGTTCCACTGCTTTTTCTTTTCTTTTTTTTTTTTCTTCCAAAGAGCTCTCCTCAATTGTATATATTTTGCTGTCTAATTTCTCAGCAGCCGCATGAAGTTCCAAATGCTTTTCTTTTGCAGCTCACCAGGACACTTTTTCCATTTTGCATTCCATCTCCTCCTGATTCTCATAGACAACTAGAATTGAGCTGTAAATACTCTCAATTAGACATACGCTCCTCTACTTTTCCCTCAGCACTGAAATCATTGCTTGCATATAATTACAAAATGGAAACACAGGGAAAAAAACCTCTGTCGTTTTTCTTTGAACAGATTTCCATATATCTACGTGACCTTGTTTGTTTGTCATTTATATTAATATATTCTGAAAGCAAAAGAAGTATTTAATTTGCTTGACATAATATTCATGATCTGAGCCAGGTGTACTTAAAAGCTGCGATCACTATGTTAAAGTAATTGTTTCTGCCATTTAATGAAACTACTATGTTTTATCCTCCCTTGTTGAATGACTATGGACTGTACCCCCAAGATTCTATGTTGTTACTCTAAGGAATTAAGGAGGAGAAGAGACTGAATAATACCAAATACCAATTCCTTATGATGGCCAGAGGTGTATTTCAAAGCACAGACCAATAACATCACGTTCATATACAATACACAGGATATTTCAGAATTTTTGCCTAAAAATTATACAAACTCCAAATAAAATATGTACTATTTTGAAATTATTATACATATTTGTATCACTTTCATGGCTATCTATATGTTTCTGAGAAAACTGCAGACACCCTAAAGTGTGTTGCACCTGTTGCCACCCTCCCTTTCTCTGTGCACCAAACCTATACCTCGTACCTGACATCTGTGAACTGTTATGCAAAGCACTTAACATGCATCGCCTCAAACTATCCTCAATATAAGGATGGGTCGTAGCTATCATGTCTGTTCCCATTGTACAGATAAGGAAGCTGAGGCCTAAAGATGTTAAGAAACTTTCTCCAGACCACACTGCTAGGAAGCAAAGGAAGTTGGATGTCCAGTCCAGCTTCTAACTCTAGAAACCACTTTGTCTTCCAGGATGCTATTTGGCCCAGCCCTCTAGAGAAAGGAATGTCAAAGTTCGGCTCACCAACCATTAGCTGAGTCTCTTTTCACCTCTGTCTTTTTCCTTTTTCCTCCTTTTGAAGTTCAGAAGGGGTCATGCTCTGTGGGGCAAGTGCTATCTTTATCACTTTGGCAGATATATGTACTTGGGAGATATATCAGTTATGTTAACTCTACAAGCTTCAGATCTTCTGAAAAAATGGGCACACCAACTTTGCAGGGGTGTAGTGAAGATTACATGAAATCATACATATGGCCGTGCTATATCTGGGGGCTCACCAATGCACGTGCAATAGATGCCAGCTTGTCTTCCTGCCTCCCTTCCTCTTTTTGTCTTTGTTATTAGCTCTGCAACACAAACACACAGACGCAAAAAAACCCAAGTGGATTTTTTTTTCTATGTTCTTTGACTCTCCATGACTGGAGGTATCTCAGAAATGAATGACTCCTTGACTGAAAGTTGTGACTAGAATTCCAGCCATCTGGGCAACTGGCTTGACCATTTAATTCCTCTCCACTCTCCAATTCTATGATTCCATGGCAAATAACTGAGCAAAACATGTCATTTTATTTTTTATTGAGGTATCGTTGACAATACGGTGTTGCATTAGTCTCAGGTATAGAGCATATGGATTTAACAATTCCATATGTTATGCTACACTCTCCACAAGTGTAGCTAGGATTCATCACCATACAGACAGTACTATTAAGTACCATTGACTATATTCCTTATGTTGTCTTTCATCCTCCTCACTTATTTATCCCATAGCTGGAAGCCCATACTTCCCTTCACCTGCCTTCACCCTTTTGCGCATTCCCCATTCTCCCCCCTTCTGACACCTTCAGTTGGTTCTGGGTCCGTTTCTGCTTCCTGTTTGCTCATCTGTTTTTAACATTCCACATAAACGTGAAATCATATGGTATTTGTCTTTGACTTATTTCACTTACTATAATACCCTGTAGGTCCATCCATGTTGTCACAAATGGCATTTTATATTTCACTTTCCATTTTTAAAAATTTGCTTAAAAATCTTTTTTTTTTTTTAATTTTTTTTTTTTTTTAAATACCGGGAGGGAGGGAGAAAAGAAAGCAGCCCTGTCCTGGCTCTCTTCGGCGGTAGCTTCCCGTTCCATGGCTTAAGAAAGACTGAGGGGAAATAAGGCGTTTGGACAAGACCCGGTGTAGCTGCTTTGTATGTTGCGTCGGGTAGAGGGCTGAAGGCAGGTCTGAAGGTCCCTCACACCCTCCATCTTGCCTCCAACTTTGTCCTGGAACCCGGGGCGGGGAAGGCGCTGTTTGTGTTCCCGCTCCGAGGGATTGCGGAGGGCCACGCAGGGGGAGGGCGGGAGGGGCAGAAAGAGCTACTCCCGCCCTCTGCGAGCTCGCAAAGGTGGCAAGCGGCAGCCTGTGGCGGTCTGGTCGCCTGGACTCCGCTCTGAGGCCGTCTGGGGACAAACTACCGGTAGGAGACTTCATATGGGATTTTATTCTTAATTTTTAAAAAAAGATTTTATTTATTTGTTTGAGAAGGGGAGAGACAGCGCAAGCCAGAGGGGAGAAGCAGAGGGAGAGGGAGAAGCAGGCTTCTGCCCAGCATGGAGGCCTGTGCAGGGCTGGATCCCAGGACCCTGAGATCAGGGCCGGAGCCGAAGGCAGACACAAAACTGACCCAGCCACTCAGGTGTTCCTTCTTTTCTTCTTCTTCTTCTTATTTTAATTTTCTTAGAGAGGGAGAGAGAGAGCGCGAGCACGTGTGCAGAGGGGCGCGCACGTGGGGGAGGGGCTGAAGGAGAGGGAGAGAGAGTTTCAAGCCCACTCGGTGCAGTGTGGGGACAGGGTGGGGGTGGGGGTGGGGGGCCTCTATGGCACCACCTGAGCCCAAACCAAGAGTTGTCGCTTAACCAACTGTGCCACCCAGGCGCCCCTCCTCCTGCACTTTTATTGTCATTTAGGGCTTTGGCTTTCTTCCCTGGATTCTTTGTATCTTCCCAGTGGCAGGACAGGAGAACTTGGGGGTTCCCTGGGGAAGTATTTAAGGACTAGAACCTGAAGCTGTTTGTATCGCTTCTCACATTTCATCACCCAGAATGTAGTCCCATAATCATTGCTACCTGTAGAAGAGGCAGGAGGAAATGTAATCCATCTGTGAGTCCGGGAGGCAGGGGAAACAGATTTTGCTGAATATCCAGCAGTTTTTGCCATAGGTTATTTCCAGCTTTTTGCTGTTGTAAACATCTGTGAGATGAACACCGCTTTATTTCAATCTTGGTTCACATTCTTAAACTTTTCCTTAGATTACATTATTTGCAATAGAGATTTTGGGTCAAAGACGTATTTAAGACGTGTTTTAGCATTTGATATAGTCAACGGTCCTTCTGAAAAGCTGGATTAATTTGCTGTACATTAAAATTACTTAGGGAGTTGGGGCTTTTAAAAATCCCAACGCCCAGGTTGCATTGCAGGGCAATCAAAGAATTTTCTGGGGGTGGGAGCTGGACATGAGTGTTTTAAAGAAAATCTCCAGGTGGTTCCAGTGAATAGCAAAGTTTGGGAACCACTGCCTTAGGGATTTCAGAGAAGAACATTGAAGTTGCCTACATGGCTGACAGAATGCCGGTCTAGGACCAACAACAACAGGACCATCACATGTCACAAAAGCAGACTTTTAGCTTGCATAAGCCTATTATTTGGAGTCTCAGTTATATCCACCAAACTCACATATTAACTAATAAACATGGGTCACTGTCATTGAAACTAATGGTATTTAACAGAAAAAGAGAGAATCTCTTATTCCCACTAGTGTTATATAACTGAGATAATTTCTTCATATCCCTGTCATCAAGTATGCTGTGTAGAATCCTAGTCAATTAGACACGAGCATTAGTTTCTTCAGCTGTAAAATGGTATCTGTCCTACAGGATTGATATCATTATGCAGTTAGATGGTTGTGAACATTATAAATTATAAATTCTGTATGCATTCTAGTTGTTTTGCAGATCTGAGAGACCTTGAAGTTATGTTAGTTTTCAAGTCCTTTTAAAAACTCAGTGCCTTTGTTTGATTACCAAATTTGAGGAATTATAAAAAGAAACCACTATATTCCCACATGTCCATTCTTCCTATCCCAATGTGAGGAACATCAAGGACATCCCACAGTGAATGTGGCTAGAACAAATGATTTTCTAGGTATTTCCTTCCTGCCAGAAATCTTGAAGTGATCAGCACTAGTGATAAATCAATGAGGACCATGAACAGTGTTGTTGGCCAAAAGCTGTCTTCTATTTCCCGTGGCCACCAGGGTCTCTAGCGGGAGAAGGAATGGGTTCAAGATGGAGCATGTCCCCTGAGCATTCCTCTAGCACCTGAACTTTGCTTCTTCCAGATTAGTCATGAAATGCCAGCAGCATCCTGAGTGTCCACCAGCTCATGTGTCTCTATTACTGTTCTAAACGTAATCAAACCAGAGGCTTAGTATTCATCATCAAAGTTGTCTATCACTAAGCTATAAATAGCATTACTATAGAAAATAAATAATAAATCACAAGTGGCATTGCAGTACTGTAAGGTAGATTAGATGGGAAAGTTATCTGTACATCCTGAAAGAGACATCCTAAGCAGAACCCCTCAACAAAACAGAGATCATTGAAAATCAGTGACATTTTTTGAAAGTGTTAATATTTGTAGATGTGTGTTTGCCTCTGTGTACACACATGCACTGGTGACCAGATCAAAGGGTAGGATGGAGTGAAAGGCAAAGGTTAGGTGTTGGAAGAACAGACGAAATCAGGAATGACCCTTCCCCTAAGGAATATTAAACTTAGTTGGAATGTTCTAAAAAGATGGCCATTTTAAGAATGCCTACCTAATAAGCATTCGTAAGAGAAAATGAACAATTATAGCCTGGGTTCATAAACGCTAAAATGATAACACTGACAAATGTTGCAAACATTAGAATGCGGCCTTCCTCCCCTCTGCCCCCAATATAAATAGTAGTGTATCACTGCCAACATAATGACTCCACTGAAAGGCGTAAGACTTAAATTTTGGATGTTTGCACAAGGATTTAATCAATGCTCCCTCAGGCCTTGTGGTAAATAGAATAATGCCCCCCCCCAAAGGTGACTGGGTCCTATTACCGGGAACCTGTGAATATTTTATTTTGCATTAAAAAATGGAGAATTTTCAGGTGTTGTTCAGGTTAAGGACCTTCAAGTATGGAGATTATTGGGGATAGATTGGGTGGGCGCCTCCAACTTACTCACGTGAGTCCTTAAAAGCAGAGCATGTTTCCAGTTTAAAGTCAGAATCATAGGCTGATGTGACTACAAAAGAATAGTCAGAAAGAATGGAAGAATGCTGGCATTGATGAAGAAGGAAGAGAATTATGAGCCAAGGAATGTTGCTGCTTCTAAAAGCTCTATCCCTTACAATCTAGAAAAGACAACAAAATGGGGAGATTCTCCCCTATGAAGAATTATTATCCTGCTAATCCATTGATTTTATCCCAGTGAGACCTGTTGCAGACTCCTAACCTACAAAACACAAAGATTAACTTTGCGTTGTTTTGAGCCAATGCATTTATGATACTCTGTTACAGTAGTAATAGAAAACTTAAACAAACCCTCTTTTTAAGAATCCTACCTCCAGAATGCTTTTCCCCTCTATTTATCATACAGTTGTTTTGCTCTTGAGCAATAGATGGTGCTAAGTATCCATGTTTCCAGTGTTGTCAGCCAGCTCCTCCAATTTAAATAATTAGGACCATATGATAACTGTTGAAACAGTTACTTGTGAAAGTCTACAAATCACATTGTTTCACATTCAGAAAACCTTCAGCAGAGTAGGCAGGAATACCAGGATGTTGGAGGCTTGGTTGCTATTATTCAAAAATAACTACTTATTAAAAACCCAAAGAACAATGGAACATTTTCTCTTTGCCACATTCACTTGCTTACATCCCCTTAAGAATATTAAGATGTGAACTCCATCTCCCCCTGTGCGCTTTCAAAAAGTGAGCACCCTGAGGCCACAGAGTATATGAAAGTGAATTTGAGATTAGGAACTACAAGGACAAGATGTCTACAAAAGGAGTTTTGTTGCTGTTCATTTTTTCATCTGTGGTGTGGTACAACACCTAAGAAAAGGCCGTGAAAGATGCCATTCAAATTTTTTCTCACAAATTATTGCACTTAAATGTATTAGTGCTGACTCTGAACAAATGCAACATTATTTATATTTAGTTCCTAGTGGATGAGATTATATCCGTTTGACTGTTTTTTGATAGACTAAAGTACAGGTATATATAGATTTTTGATATTTGATTATTATGATTTTTAAAAGCGTGATCTGTGCTATGATAATATTTTGGACCACAGTTCTATATTCAATTCTCTTCAGTCTAATTGGAAGCAATGGGTGGTTGACATACTGGGTTTGATGACAAGTGTTGTATAATCTAGTTTATCACCACTCAAGGAAACCTTTTATAAGAGGAGATAGGGTGCATTCTGGGGTGTTTAGGGAGCCGTGTGTTTGGAAAAGATTTAGGAGCACTCGATGATCTCAGTATCAATACAATCACTAGAGTATAGTGATTTCATCCCTTTCCTTTTCTAAATAGTAAATTAAATATACTTATTTTCTGAAGATAAGCAAACACATCCCTGATGGATAAATATCTTTCAACTGAGAGTGAAAGCAGGAAATACATACTCTCTCAGAAAAACCACATACTCGTGGGAACTGAATGTTGAATGCTCTGAAATTCTGAGACCATCGACCAGCAACAGATAATGATGGAAATGTCAAGGGGACAACATATAATGTCAAGGAGACATCTCATTTCTGTTTAGGTAAATAACTTCTAATCTTCTCTAAGCACAGTTCAAGACTTTATCTATTTGAAAGTCTCCTCCATCACTCAAGAGCCAGTCCCAGGAAGGCTTCTCTCCTATTTTAGGTAAAACTGAGGAGCCAAGGGAAAGACAGTATATTTGCACAGTGACTAACTACCCCAAGCCACTTTTTATTCTGAGTACTATTGTTTTCTGCTTGGGCTCTTGAATTAACAAAATTAAAGAAATGTGTAAAGGGATTAAATCAGGTAATTGGAAAGAAATAGAAGTCATCAAGGGTAATGCAAATGAAAATATTCTTTAAAAATTAAAGTTAATTTTAAAAAATCTAAGGAAGAAAAGAAAAGAGGAAAGAAAAAAAAATAAGGAAGGGGGAAGCCAGAGTTGTGATTTCCAGTTGAGGAACCAGGGAATTGGCGGTAGTTTTAACTTTTAGCAGTGTCATAAAACATAAGAACAGGGGCATCTGGGTGGCTCAGTGGGTTAAGCCTCTGCCTTCAGCTCAGGTCATGATCTCAGGGTCCTGGGATCAAGCCCTGCATGGGGCTCTTTGCTCATCGGGGAGCCTGCTTCCCCTTCTTTCTCTGCCTGCCTCTGTGCCTACTTGTGACCTCTCTCTCTGTCAAATAAATAAATAAAATCTTTTAAAAAAATAAAACACAAGAGCTTTTTATTATAAATCCAATGTCATGGGCAAAAGATTCTCACAACCTATTATTAGGAATTTATGGAAATTATTCACATTGTATTTATATACTTCTTAGGAATGGAGTGAGTGATTGTGTGTGGCAAGGAGGAGGGGTGGCCTAGCGTGGGTGGGGCTGCGGGTACAGAGATAAGGTGGATGTTGAGGCTGGTGGCCAAGAGAGGTTTTAATAATCAGTTTTGGCTAAGACTGACTTAAATGACCAGCAGAGGGACTCCAAAGTTCACTCATCGAACTGTACTACAGGCAAGAACCGCTTTAGAAGTTTTGGATTTATGGATACATCAGCCAAATAGTTAAAATATAGATGAAGTACAGCAATAGGTATTAGTCATTAATTCAGAGGAAGAAACTCAGATGCTTAAAATTGAGAACTTTCAAAGACCATCAGTGGGCATGACCCTAGTAATTGATATGAAAGATTTGTTAAATAGCTAAACTTAGTCCATGTTTCCTGCTAACTATTTAAGACACTGGTAGGCAGGCACTGTTTTATTTCACTACATTTCCAGTGTCTCTGTTCTGCCAGAAGGTGTTGCTATAATATAGCTGGGCTTGGAGGACAAAGTAATGTGGAATGAAATGTGGTCAGACTGGATAAAAATGTAAACCATATAAGTATATAGAATTCAGGCACAAAGATATCCATTATATGGGGAAAAGAGGGCTTTACTGTAGTATGTGTCCCCGCTATAAATAGCTCGGCAAAATGTAAACATGAAATATTTCCCTAGTGATATTTGCAGCCGTATAAACAGTAGCCCTACTTTTCTTTTCATTAACTCTCATTTCTTAATAAAGGGACTTCTGTAGGGTGAAATTTGGGCAAAAATAGCAATGATCTGTAACTTTTTTGTAACAGGGTATAGCATACATGGAATAAAAATGGGAATTTAAAACCAGCAGGGTTTTTTTTTTGTTTTTTTTTTTAACAAACACAGCTTTGCTTTAATGTATAAAGTCCCATATGTTACAGAAACAAGCACAGTGGGTACATGAAGGAAGACAAATTAACAAAGGATTGAAGAAACTGGAATACAGTCTTCTTTAAAAAAAAAAAAAGTTAGGATTTCTTCCAATATTGGTAAACAAAACTCAAACGGAATACTCCTTCTAAAAATCTCATGCAGTCAAAACTGATTTTTTAAAGTTTTAAAACTGATTATTAAAATAGATGTCTTTTAACTGAGTTAAAATGTATTCTAACTCACTTAATCCAGATAATATTAATTTTGCTCTCAAAATTCAGACCACTGTACCTAATTTCTTTTATGAAGACATTTATGCCATGCAAGGCAAAATAAGTCAAGTATTTTAAATATGGGACTGCAGTTAACCCCAAGTTAACTCAGCAAAGATGAACACACCAGAAATAAACTAAGACACACAGATAATCCAGTCTCTTGTAAAAACGAGGTATCAACTTTCCTCCCCTCTGACTTTTTTTAACCAAATTGGTAAAAATGGATCAATGGCATTTGTTGTGAATGTCCTGTCCACCTTGTTTTGCTCAATTTATACTCCACTTCTATTGAAATTCGGTCAGTGTATGATTCTGTGCAGAAAGTTTCCCTGAACCCGAGGGCCAGACAAGGTACCTTGTCTGTATCACAGGGCACCCTGCACCTATTTCCACCATTGCACTTAGTGTGTTAAAAGCGAGGCCAGACCTTATTGGTCGAATGGTTACTTAGCACCATGCCTGTAAGTTGGATAAATGTCTATGGGACTGCACTGAAATGAATTAAGACTAGATAGTCCTAAAATAGTTCTTCAGCCGTAGGTTTTGGGTTTTGTTCAATCCCAATTGTAATGGCCTCTACAGAGCTCTGTGGGAAATTGAGAATCCTGTTCCTTAAAAAAGAAGCATGACAGATGCTACAGGGGTAAGCCTGGTTAGAGGGGTCTGCATCCAGATGTGTTTGAACATTGTACTGTGAATCAAGGGGCTACCCAGGAGTTAGCAAGCTTGTGTCTAGGGTTTGGGATTTCCTTACTGATTTCTTCTTTACGGGGGACTAGAAAGGGGTGGGGAAACAATCAGGACCAATCACCAGGTTTTCAAGTTCTGAGAGTTCTGTGGAAGAACTGTGGAAGTGCAAAACACATTCTGAGAAGAAATTTATTACGTTTTAAAATCTTAGGTATATAAGTGACAGGAGATATAGGGTGGTACTCACATTATGAACGTAATTCAAGAATGGTAGGCAAAATACCCATAAAATCACCATAATAGTTTTTGGAAGACTGAAATGAAGTAATTATGAGACTTTAGTATAGTATCTTTTTCTAATCAAAATCAGAGATATCAGAGATGTCATTTATTATTTTAAATGTTTTACTTTTTCCATTTTTTTTTTTTTTGGTCTAAGTACATTAGTTTTCCTTCTTATATGGCTATATTTGAGCATCTTTGTTTTTTTTTTAAATTGAGGTTTAATTGACATACAACATAATATTAGTTTCAATACAAATAATGGTTCGATATATGTATATATTGCGACATATTCAACACAATATGGTGAGCCTCTTGTTTTTTATCATCACCTCTGATGTATAATGGACTCTTGATTAATACAGAAAAAGTTTTAGCCCAATTCTAAGTCATAAAGCATTTTAAAGGGTGGTATTTGTTTCTTTTTCATAAGTAGCCATTTTCTATTTTATATGAATGAGTTAAAAATTATTGAACTATTGTATATTCTCATGATAGCTTTGGTTGACCCAAAAAGAAACTCAATAGTGGAATTGAGTCTATTTGGGAAGAAATAAACTGCTTATTTTAAGGTTATTTTCTAAGTATTTCTAGGCACTTAAGTAGTGGTGAACCAATAATCTGAACAATAAGGAAGCAATATTTCCCTCCATGTCAAGATTGGATCCTTAAACTGAGGCAGCAGTCAAAGGAACAACTTTTTTTTATATACGAAAGACATTAGCAACTAAGTCTATGCAGTGCATAGAGAGAGGGAGTTTTATTGTATCTTTATTTGAGACCTATATTTAGCAATTAAGATTGTGATATCTGGTGGAACACTATGTATTTATTAGATTAAGTAAAGAACAAAAACCTAAAGATTAAGGCAGATCTGCACCTAACCTTTTATTAGGCAGTCGTGAATTATGTGTTCATCAATTGCATACTGAATGCCTACTCTGTGCCAGGCACTGTTCCAGACCTTTGTGATACATGTGTAAGCCAGACAAAGAGACCAGACTTTGTGGAGCTCACGTTCTAGCAGAGGAGTCGGGGGTAGAAGCCCAAGTGGCAGGAGCAGGGTGAGCCACAGGGAGAGGGAAATAGGAAATAAGGTCAGAGGTGTTTGTGGGGGCATGATCATGTGGGCCTTATAGGCCACTGTAAGTATTTTGATTTAATTCTGAGCAAGATGAGAGCATGGGAAAGCTTGAGTAGAGGAGTGATATGATCTGGCTGCTATATAGACTGTAAACAGCAGCAGGCTTGTTAGGAGGCTATTAGTAATCCAGATGAGAGGTCCTGATGGCTTGGACCAGTGTGATAGCTGTGGAGATGGTAAGAAGTGTTTGCATTCTGGGGGTGCCTGGGTGGCTCAGTTGGTTAAGCGTCTGATGCTAGATTTCAGCTCAGGTCATGACCTCAGGGTTGTGAGATCGAGCCCTGTACTGGGCTCCATTATGAGCACGGAGGCTGCTTAACCCTCTCTTTCTCCCTCTCCCACTACTCCCCATCCCTGCTTGTTTGTGCACACTCTCCCTCTCTCATTAAAAAAAAAAAAGTTTGCATTCTGGATGTATTTTGAAGGCAGAGCTAATAGGATTTCCTGCCAAATTAGATAAGATCTGAGAGAGACAGAGAGTTCAGGGTAATGCTAAGATTTGCATCCTGATCAGTTGGAATAGAAGGAACATGTTGAGGGGGAAGGAAAGAGTTGATGACAATAAGTACAAACAACTCTTCTGAGTGGTGTTAGTAAAGAAAGGAGCAAAGAAATGGCATGCTAATCACAGGAGATAGGCAGTCAGGAGAACATTATTTTGGATGGGTGAAATAACAGCATGTTGATAGGTCCATGGGGATGATACAAGTAGGGAGGGAAATTTTAATGATGCAGGAGAAAGGGGAGAATTTCTGCAGTAATGTCCTTAGTAGGATAGAGGGACTGGGATCCAGTGTCCCAGGGGAGGGTTGACTTTAATAGGAGAGTAGACAGTGCCTTTATGGTGACTGGCAGGAAGGCAGCAGATGTAACTGAGGCAGGACTAGAACTCAAATAGAGGTCTGTCAGACTCGGAGCTCAAGCTTTACCCACTATGCTATAAGAAAGAAAGAAAAAAAGTAGAGCTAATCATGTCATTGAACTACTTGCTCAGATGATGTATGTCCCCTTCATAATCTGAGAAACACAGAGCAGCATCAGGATGTGTTGGAAAGCATAGGCATTGTAAGACCTCATCTGCCCCTCCATTGGGTGTATGATTTATCATTTGTAAGGTGAGGGTCATATTACCTGTGGTACCCTTATTCCAGGCTTGTTTTGAGAATCAAATGAAACTATGCACAGGAAAGTGCTCCAAGTTGTAAAGAACTGTACAAATCATGCTCTGATATTCAAGGTATTAACTGTCCCATGTCCTTTGCACTTCCTTTTCCCTCTGTCTGGAATATTCTTTCCCTATATCTCCCTTCATTTTATCCTTCTTATTTTAGTTTAGAGAGGTCTTTGACCACACTAAGGACTTCTTCCTAGATCCCGCACTGACTTAGTCATTTCCTTCTTTCTTTCTTTTCTTTCTTTCTTTCTTTCTTTCTTTCTTTCTTTCTTTCTTTCAAGATTTTATTTGTTGATTTGACAGACAGAGATCACAAGCAGACAGAGAGGCAGGCAGAGAGAGAGGAAAGCAGGCTCCCTGCTGAGCTGAAAGCCCGATGAGGAGCTTGATCCCAGGACCCTGGGATCATGACCTGAGCCAAAGGCAGAGGCTCTAACCCTCTGAGCCACCCAGGCGCCCCTGATTTAGTCATTTTCTTTCCCGTTGTTATATTTTAGTGTAAAATATAACACTCATCCATGTTTTAAATCATCTTATATAATTTTTTGTTTTATGTATCTGTATATATTGTCTTTCCCTGCTGAAACCTAGACTCCGGAGAAGGGCATTCTTGTTCACCACTTTTTCCCCCGAGCCTAGAATGGTGCTTTGCACATAGTGAGTCCTCAGGACATACCTATTTCAGTGAATGATTGAACAGTATCATTCCAGTTGGCGATAACTTTCCAAAATAAAGTATCAATTTAAAGGAAACACTGAAGAGTTGTTACCATTTTAAGTTTCATTATTTAGCTGCACAGCAACAACGAATGACTCCAATTTGATGTAAGCTTCCAAAATAGTTTCCTGACAGTTCTATACTGTGATTTCCTTCCAGGAGAAGAATCTTTTTTGATGTGCTTAACAACTGTATTAATTCCTCACTGTGACGAACATGAGAGAGTTGTAGCAAATTGCGCGTCTTAGGAGATATTCAATAAATATTAAGCAAAGAAAGGAGAGCTGTCTCTTATCTTAATAGAGTTTGAATCTCTTTTCTTAGAGCAGGTTAATGCCCTTTAGTTGTTTTACTTGATTATATTGCTAAGTTGTAAGAGAATGGGATATGTACTCACAAGGGAGGTAAACTCAGAGTCTAGGCCCAAGATACCATGGGCTATCTCCTTTCTGAAAGTGCTTTCAGAGATAGTCTTTGGACTTCCTACTCTTTACCCAGAGTTCATGTGATTGTGTATGACTTTTACCATCTGTGTGAATGATACTTTCAAGAATGGGAGGATTATATGCTGTGGTCATTTAGGCTTTGCTTTCAAAGATCCAGTTTTGTTTTGTTTTTTGTTTTTTTTTATTGTGGTGGGGCTAGTATGTACCACCACACATCAGAAATGGCTGCAGAAAGATTAACACACAGCTCTTGCTAATGGATAGACAGGTAAGTAAGGTAGGAATTGACCAGGGACATTTAATAATAGATAACTGTCCAGGGATAAATATGAATTGTGAAAGGATGGTGGTCTAGCTTTCACTCCCTAATGTTTCTTTACTTCTTATGTTAATTGATGTTGTGTGACTTGTGGTTACTTTTTGTAGCAGAAAAAAAAATTTCTTATTCCAAATACTGTAGATACCTTGCATGCCTTCATTTCTTCTCTTCCCCCTTTCCTCTTTCCTTTCCTTCCTTCATTCCTTCTTTTTTCCTTCTTCCCTCCCTTCTAGTCTTTCTCAAATGCTCTTTCTGCATAATGAGGCCTTTCAAGGAGCCTATAGTCCATTCTTCCTAGAATTTGCCAAAGAAAGAGAGAATAAATCTAAAGTAATAGAAAGCTTACTTTGCCTACATTTCTGTTAGAAAGGGATTTCCGTCATCTGTCTGCTTCTCTGTGTGAGCATCAGAGCCCTGTGTGCCGCTGCAGAGATAAATACTGTGAGTTATGCCGTGGAATAGACTCTGTCCATGATGATGGACCATCAAGCAACCATGTGGGCAAAAATCGATCATTTTCCTTTTCTTTCCTACCTAGGGCATCAGAGTCTAAAAAGGTAGAAATTCTCGTTGAATTATCTTAGTTTACCAAGAAGATATTTGCAGGGAAGTCCGTGTGGACTTGAAGCAATGAAAATCAAGTTCACTTTCTCTTGGAACTATAAAATACAACTGCCTCATCGTCCATCAGCCATATTTCTCACCCTTTGTACAGCCTACCTGAACCCTGTCTCTCAGGTTATAACTGTTTTCCCACTTTCCTTACTAGACTATGGGTATCTTAGTTGCTTTTGAATTCCAAGGGCCTATATAGGGTGGATCATGTACCAGGTGGTGAGTAAGTGGTTGAGCAATGAATGGATCAGTGAATCAATGAATGAATTACATTGGAGTATATACTTACTATTGAATTGTGTTCAATTCCATGCTTTTCTTCCTTCCTGTCTTTCTATCATTCATTCTTGCTTGCTTGCTTGCCTTTTTTAAATTTTTTTTTTTAAAGCTCAGGCTGTCCCTATGCCTTAAGATTGCATACCCTTTGCTGCTTCCTCCATGGCTTGACCTGGAAAACTCTGTACTGCCCTGTAGCAGGGGGTGGTATATGAAAGGTACAGGTTACAGACCCAGTCACATCAGGAAGGCTGCTAAGAAACGTAGGTGTATGACCACCAACACTTAGTTAAACATTCTAGAAACGTACCAGTACAGTGACATAGAACCTTACTATTTTCAAATTGCCTTTACTCACAAAGAAAAGGGTTTAAGTTGAGGTGTATGGCAATATGAATGACGTATTCTTATGGAAACACTGTGTTAGTTCCTGATGACTTCTCCTTCATTTTCAAGAAGAAAAAGTAAAGTCAGAACAATTTATGTAATTCTTCTTGGACCAATCAGTTGTAGTTGATGCCAAGGACGCTTGGTTTTTGGTGATGGAGTCAAACTGTTAGAACACGGAATGGGTGGGATTCAGTAGAGTTTACCATGTCACCAGTTCTGTTTCATCCTCTGGGTTGTAGAAGGGTCATTACTTGGACACTGCATGAAGCCTGGGCAGGCTCGAAGAAACTGGTGGATGAATGGCAGTAGTAAGGCTATGCTTTTTCTTGTCATTAAGTCTGTTTGGGTACAGACTCTGCATTTTAAAAGAGAAGAGGGCAAAAACAGATATAGGACTAATCTGTAACAAAGTCACAGAACACACACAATATGTTCATAACTGGACCATGAATGTGTTGCCGGGTCTTGGCAACAGGAGGCCAATCTGTTTCACCACTAGATCTTTCACATTCAGAGGATGTAGGGGTGGACACATCACTGGCCATAGAAGGAATAAAAATAATGATGTTAAGTTTTTAAAAGAGAATATATTGTAAACTGTGACTTCCTCATTGCTTTTGAAAGAGGGTTTTGCTTACTTATCACCCCTGTCCAAACAAAATAAAGTCCAAGCCAGTGAGGATGAGGAGGGAAGGCTTTTCTTGACCTTCAGTAGAGCAAAGCAATCTGGATCTCCCCACCAAAGTCAGTACTTAAGTCTTTCTCATAAAATTTAGAGAAGACCCTAATTCATTCAGTGCAGTTTATAAGATTAATTGAAGGATGATGAATCATAGAATCTGGCACAGTACATCCTGGGAAATAGCTTAATGAGTATAAATTAAAATTCTATCGCATGACTAAGAGTTAAAAGTCAGCTGCTAATATCTGTTTATTCTCCTCCTTTTTTCAGTTTTACCTCGAAATAATAGCAATAATGTTTATATCCACCTTTTCCAAGGACAAATGATCAGTAAGGGAAAGAGTGTTCAAATATATATATTTCCCCAGTTTGGATATAAGTACTTTTTATCTTTAGGAGAGCCTTAATTATGGTCGTGGTTTTTTAAGCAGTGATTTCTGAAGTCCTCTAGGACAGCATACCCTGTGTACCAGAGACTTAATCAGATTTGCAGGGAAGATAATCTTATGTTAATGTGGCTCATATAGCCACAGTTATCCAGGTTACTGAATGAGCCTACCCTTTTCTTCTGCCTGAGAAGTAGGGCAGATCGTCTTTGTTACATGGCTCCCCTTGAGTCTCATGGTAAGTGGGGTAACTGAGTGAGCTAAACACTTAAACATCCCCTAAGCCCCGTGTGCTGAAATACAGTTTTGTGGACCTTGGCAGTGACATTCACTTACAGTCAACTCCTGATTGGTCATGTGAGTGGGGAGTATTGATGATTAATATGAGAATTATTTTATTTTTCCCCCACTTAATTTCCTTTTATTTTTATTTATTTATTTGACATATAGAGACAAAGAGCCCAAGGTTGGGGGGAAAAGGGGGAATGGCAAGAGATTTAGAAGCAGGCTCCCTGCTGAGCAAGGAGCATGATATGGGCTCCATCCCAGGGCCCAGGGATCATGATCTGAGTTGAAGGCAGATGCTTAACTGACTGAGCCACCCTGGTGCCCCTCCACTCAAGATCCTTAATCAGAGAGAAGAATATATTGAATTCTAGAGCATGATTCAAAATAGCTACCAAAAGAGAAAACATTTTTTTTTTTTTTTTGCTTAGTACATGAGAACTGTGCTTTTCAGTCTATCATATATCTGTTGGCAGTTCAGTATCTAAACAAATATTTAGTTCATTGTAAAGTGCAAATGCAGTTCAAGTCCATTCCAACCAGATAGCTCTCCTTAAGTCCAAAAGCAGAGCCTGAGACAAGGATTTGGACTAGTTTATATGGTAGGCAAGAGTAGGAAGAGTGAGACAGGAAGGAGAAAAGCTGCTTGCTCCTCAGAATTATTCTTCTGAAGCACAGGGAGCTGGGGCACTTAGCCCTTGTTAGTTGCAGATTTTTCTCAAGGGCATTAACTTCCCTTCACTTGTGGATCTGCCTTGCTCGCATCTTGGTCAAGTTCCTGAGGCTTGGGAAAGGGCTTGAGACATAAAAATGAGAGATATGGTGGGCCTTTAGGCCAGGATGCCTTTAGCTTGCATGAGGACTGTCCTTCATTGTTGCAGGTGAAATCCAAGGTGATGTCAGAGGATATGTTGTGAAACAGTAAAAGTATGTACTTCATCCTCCTGTGTAGAATTTTTTGAGCCACAGTTCAAAAATAAAATACTTTTTAACTTATTTTTCTCAATGAATGTTCTAGTAAAATTGGTGCACCAGGGAGCATGTTTATTGTGTGGTGTTGAATAGTAGTGACATACCTATTTAGAAGCCCAGCAGTAAATGCTAATTTGGGAATCATGGTAGGAGATACACAACTTGTCTAGGTGGGGATGGGCAGCCCTCTGTGGCTTCAAAAGAAAAGAAGGTAGCTTCGCACTTCTTTTTCATCTGTTCCTGTAGCTTCTCCAGATTTCATTAATCTCTCTGTGTTAGCTTCTACTGTAGAATGGAGTCATTATATTTTCTTTATGTAGTAGTCACAGAACTCTGAGGTGCTTGAGACACAACTGTGCATCACACAGCTCATAGAACAGCAGAAGATTGGCCCACATTTTAATGGCCCACACTTTAATTCCAAGCCCAGTGCCTTTTCCATTAACTAGAGCAATCCCAGAGAGGCAGATATTGGTTGAAAGTTGTGTCTAGATGCAGATATGTTAGATCAAATAGCGTGTTACACACATTACAATTTATTGACAGGCTGCAGAGCTATGCTAAGAAAAAAGAACCAAGGGTACTGGGGTGGCTTCAGTCAGTTATGCATCTGCCTGGGATTAGGTCATGATCCTGGAGTCCCAGGATGAGTCCTACATCAGGCTTCCTGCTTAGGGGGGCTCTGCTTCTTCCTCTGACCCTCCTCTCTCTTGTGCTCTCTCTCAAATAAATAAATAAAATATTTAAACAAAAAAACAAAACAAAACAAACAAACAAAAAAGGATAAAGAACCCAGGAAATGAGTCCCAAGAAAGGAGTTGGGTCTGATTTCTATCACTTAAGGGCAGGAGAAAAAACATTTGCTGAGTACTTGCTCTACAGAAAGCATTAGCCCAAGTCTTTTATATACAGTTGCAGCAGTTAAGTTTTATAAAGTTGCTGTGAACATTGAATTTGTGAATATTGAATAATTGCTCCTAGGGGAAATACAAGGTTAGGTTCCTATAAGCCTCTGGTCACAATATTTTTGTCAATTGGTAAATATATAACCTTGTTTTATGTATGTTTCCGTTTAAAGATGTCTTATTTAATATACATCGTTGATCCACTAAGATGGAACTCATGGCCAACAGCACTATAACTCATGCCCGAATGAAGCTTATCTAACACATGTATTTTCTTGTGAGGCACTTCAGAGCCTTCTTGTGTTTAGGAACACTAGACGTCACTTTAGCACTACACTTGGGTGGAAGGGAGTTATAAATGGTGAAATCACAACAAAACCCACACGAATGCAAAAAACAATGGCATTAAATAGGCCGTGAAAAGGACAGTTGTTTATAGTAAGAGAGCTAAAATGGAGAAAGCAGAGCATTGCTGTTTTGCGTCTCAGCTGTGAACACATGCTTCAGGTGACTTACAATTTGTGTTGCTCTGTGCATGTCTATAAATGACCACAGAAGCACCATGAGTATTGATTTTGGTGTTGTAAATACATTTTAATGAGTCAGGAAAGTCACAAGTAATGAGGATTCACAATAGTGAACCCACAAATGATGAGGATCGATTATGCTCATCTCATTTAATCTTTACAAAAACTCTGGGCATTATATTGCCTTTCCCCAGGTTTATAGGAGAATAAGGTCCATTAATTAGCCCCAACACAAAGCTACTGTGGACAATGGGAATATTATACCTCTTGTATGTTTTCTTTCAGCTCAAATAGTTCAATAGGTATCTTAAAGATAGTGTCTCTTTCAAAAACGTAAGCACAATCCTACTGTCATACCTAAAGTACCTGGCAATTCCTTATTATATATATATATATAAAGAGTGTTAAAATTTCTCTAGTTGTTTTATAAATCATTTTTTACAGTTGGCTTGAGTCAGGATCCAATAGGGTCCACATGTTGTTTGGAAGATGTGTCTCTTGTCTTTTATCCCATAAGTTCTGCCTCTTTCTTTTTTCCCCTCCCTTGCAATTTAGTAATTGAAAAAGTGTTATTTTTCTATTTCCATTTTTTCACTAATAGCAATGCTCATAAAAGACTGGAGGTTCAACTTCAGTAATTATGAAAGATCCTAACATAGTTAACATGCACACCTGTTTTCTGATTTGCTGTTTGTTTTCAGCTTTCCGTTCTACTCTTATTGCCCCTTCATTAAGCTTCTTTCAATCCATTTATATTTTTCCATCTTATTATATTGCATGTATTATTGTAAACCAGCTCAAAAATTCTTTTTTGCATGTGCGAGGATATTCCTATCAATATATTGTATATGGAAACAAACCTGAGTGCTTCTCTTTTTCTATTCTGCTTATTCTGTATTGCTGAGTTTTATTTTCCCCCAGACTCATGTGGTAAACAGGTATGCTAATAGTATTTGCTATCCTCTCAAGAGTTGCATTGCAGAGAAAGGAGGTGATATATGGGCCTGACACACATAATTAAATAATAAATGCTTGCTGAATGAATGTGTAAATGAATGATTAAATACAAATGCTTCTGAAACTGTAAAAATGTTATATAAATGTTGTTAAAAATTATAAATGACTGAATGAAACAGCCTGAATAGAGGAAAGAGAATTCTCTCTCAGGCGAAGATTTTTATTGCTCACTTGTAAAGCTAACTTTATTAATAAAGTGGATTATTTAAGGCTTTGGTTTCTTTCCTCTCTCTACCTCTCTGGCCATTTCCCTGCCCATTAGTACTAATAGGAGAGGATGAGCAGAGAAAGGAGGTGAAAGATCAGCTTGATTTGACTTTTTGTTTGAGGACCCAGAAGTTGTATTAGGGAAGACGTATAAATGTATGGAGATTGTTTGTTGTTGTTCTTGTTGAATGTCAATTATTTATTTATTTTTGTCCTAGACACTAAAATATAAACTCCATGAAGGCAGGAATTTTATCATTTTGTTTACTGCTCTATTCCCTTACCTAAAATAGGACCTAATTAATGATGCATAATTAATATTTGTTAAATAAATACCCATATATCACTGTTGTATTGACTAGAATTAGACCTGGTTCTTTTTTTTTTTTTTAATATTTTATTGATTTATTTAACAGAGAGAGACAGAGAGATCACAAGTAGACAGAGAGGCAGGCGGGGGCAGGGAGGGAAACAGGAAACTGAGCAGAGAGCCCAATGTGGGGCTCGATCCCGGGACCCTGAGATCATGACCTGAGCTGAAGGCAGAGGCTTAACCCACTGAGCCACCCAGGTGCCCCAGACCTGTTTTTTTTTTGTTTTTTTCTTTTATAATTAATTGCTTTTTTTTTTAATTTTTTATTTTTTATAAACATATATTTTTATCCCCAGGGGTACAGGTCTGTGAATCACCAGGTTTACACACTTCACAGCACTCACCAAAGCACATACCCTCCCCAATGTCCATAATCCCACCCCCTTCTCCCAAACCCCCTCCCCCTCAGCAACCCTCAGTTTGTTTTGTGAGATTAAAAGTCACTTATGATTTGTCTCCCTCCCAATCCCATCTTGTTTCATTTATTCTTCTCGTACCCACTTAAGCCCCCATGTTGCATCGCCACTTCCTCATATCAGGGAGATCGTATGATAGTTGTCTTTCTCTGCTTGACTTATTTCGCTAAGCATGATACGCTCTAGTTCCATCCATGTTGTCGCAAATGGCAAGATTTCATTTCTTTTGATGGCTGCATAGTATTCCATTGTGTATATATACCACATCTTCTTGATCCATTCATCTGTTGATGGACATCTAGGTTCTTTCCATAGTTTGGCTATTGTGGACATTGCTGCTATAAACATTCGGGTGCACGTGCCCCTTTGGATCACTACGTTTGTATCTTTAGGGTAAATACCCAATAGTGCAATTGCTGGGTCATAGGGCAGTTCTATTTTCAACATTTTGAGGAACCTCCATGCTGTTTTCCAGAGTGGCTGCACCAGCTTGCATTCCCACCAACAGTGTAGGAGTGTTCCTCTTTCTCCGCTTCCTCGCCAGCATCTATCATTTCCTGACTTGTTTATTTTAACCATTCTGACTGGTGTGAGGTGATATCGCATTGTGGTTTTGATTTGTATTTCCCTGATGCCGAGTGATATGGAGCACTTTTTCATGTGTCTGTTGGCCATCTGGATGTCTTCTTTGAAGAAATGTCTGTTCATGTCCTCTGCCCATTTCTCGATTGGATTATTTGTTCTTTGGGTGTTGAGTTTGCTAAGTTCTTTATAGATTCTGGACACTAGTCCTTTATCTGATATGTCGTTTGCAAATATCTTCTCCCATTCTGTCAGCTGTCTTTTGATTTTGTTAACTGTTTCCTTTGCTGTGCAAAAGCTTTTGATCTTGATGAAATCCCAATAGTTCATTTTTGCCCTTGCTTCCCTTGCCTTTGGCGTTGTTCCTAGGAAGATGTTGCTGTGGCTGAGGTCGAAGAGGTTACTGCCTGTGTTCTCCTCAAGGATTTTGATGGATTCCTTTCTCACATTGAGGTCCTTCATCCATTTTGAGTCTATTTTTGTGTGTGGTGTAAGGAAATGGTCCAATTTCATTTTTCTGCATGTGGCTGTCCAATTTTCCCAGCACCATTTATTGAAGAGGCTGTCTTTTTTCCACTGGACATTCTTTCCTGCTTTGTCGAAGATTAGTTGACCATAGAGTTGAGGGTCTATTTCTGGGCTCTCTATTCTGTTCCATTGATCTATGTGTCTGTTTTTGTGCCAGTACCATGCTGTCTTGATGATGACAGCTTTGTAATAGAGCTTGAAGTCCGGAATTGTGATGCCACCAATGTTGGCTTTCTTTTTCAATATCCCTTTGGCTATTCGAGGTCTTTTCTGGTTCCAGACCTGGTTTTTAAATGCTGTCTTAGCTGGTCCAGGCTGCTATAACAAAATCCCATAGATTGGGTGGCTTAAACAAAATACATTTATTTCTCACAGTTCTGGAGTCTGGGAAGTCCAAGATGAAGGTATGGCAGATTCAGTGTCTAGTGAGAGTCTCTTCTTCCTTATTTGAAAATGGCCATCTTCTCATTTTATCAGTATATGGTAGGGAGCAGAGAGAGGAACAAACTCTTGTGTCTCTTCTTATCAGGGCACTAATCCCATTCATGAGGGCTCCACCCTCATGATCTAATTACCCCCCAAGGGTCTCATCTTCTAGTACCATCACATTGGGTGATAGGATTTCAATATTTGAATTTGGGGGAGACACAAACATCCAGTCCATATCAAATGCAATGAACAGGCTACCTTCCCTGCTAAGAGAAATGGTGCCAGTCAAGTCTACCTTCCCTGCTAAGAGAAATGGTCACATCCATGATTCTCTCTACTGAGAAAGATGCTTTGAACTTTTTCTTAAGCAGGGGTGGCCATCTTTTATGCCTTAGATCTCCTCTATCTTCCATCTAGATAATCCAGAGATAGGTACCTGAACCAAAATTAGCCAAATCCATGGGATTGCCTGCCAGTGAGACATGAAATGGTGGTCTGGCACAAAATTTCTGCCTAAGGAGACTGATGGTAGGCCAACCATGAAGGACAAAGAAAAACTAAAGCTTTGAGTAAATCAGTTTTGTGTATGCAGAAGCCATCAGAAATGGAGCCATAATATGGGGGGGGGGAACAACATTTATTCTGGGGTGACAATTTGGGTTGGTAATGACAAGTGGAGGAAGTAAAGGCAGAGAAAGGTTGTGTGAATTACAGCAAGGCTTTGATAAACCTCTGTGCTTTAGAGGGAGTCTTGGGTCAGATTCCCTGGAAACACACTCTGAGGTGATTTGTATACAGGAGGTTTACTGAGGGCAGTTCTCTGGGAAATCATCTATAAGGGAGAAAGGAAAGCAGTGTTAAGGAAAGAGAGAGAGAGAGAGACTGAACTCAGATGCAGTGGCATCAGGGCCACTTTGGATCCAGTGGAAGCTCTGGAGCTGGGATGGTCCATCAAGGTTACGCCTAAGTGAGGTAGGAGGAAGAGCCTTTGACCCATCCCATAGACCAGTCCTTGCCTGGGAGCTGCTTCCTAAGAAGCTGTGTAACTTTGAATATGGTGGCTTCTTTTGCCAAGGGTGATTCCTGGAGAGGAACTCTCTCAGCGATCAGTCACCAATGCAGAAGGTGTGGGGAATGAGAACTTCAGTCCTAAAAGGGCGGTCTGGGCAGTGAATGCTGCTATCCACAGTAAGAAGTGATAAAATAATTCAATTTTTAGAGCTAAGACCGTTTTTGTTTTTAAATTATGCCTTCATCTCTGTGAAGCCCAGACACATGATTGTTTTTGGATCCCCCAAAGATTCAGTTTTTGAATATACGTATCCATACAACTTCTCCTTCCCTTTCTGAGGGTAACTTTATCTCTTACCTAACATAAGGAGAGAATCCTATCTACTAAGCAGTTTGGGGAAGAGCATGGACATTAAAGGCTTAAGGCTGGAAGAATACAATTAATCAGCTTTAATATTAATAGACCCACTAATGTTAAATCAACATTGAACTTTCCTATTTATGAATGAATTTGCTGAAATCTATGAATCCGGTACCTACATAATGGATATTGATTCTTTCTTTATGAGAATTTCAGAGTGTGGAGTATCCATGAGGGCAAGGTTTGGATTAATTTCTGTGAGTAAAAGAGATCATTCTGAGACAGTTGCCAACTCCCTGAAGGTACACAGGGACTGAAGCAACAATGTCAGTTTAGGAGAGGGCTGTTAAGCATGGTTTCTTGGCATACGGATGGCCTTTGGATCCGGGAGGAACCAGACATGACTTCTGGCTCTGCCACTCTGTTACCTTGGGTGAGCCCCCGAACCTCTGGAAGTCCCCAGTCTTCGTTTCTAAAATCAAGATCACAATCCATTACTCCAAGCACTGTTGTGAGAGCTAAATGAAATCACATGTAAGTCTCCCAAGATAGTGGTCCCCTTGTAGTAGCCAGTCTTTACATGGCAGCCATTGTTTTGTGTTTCTTGCTGTCAGTCCTTACTGACTGCCTGGAGTCCTGATTCATCTTGTTAGTGGTTGAATGCAGTTAAAACTCATGGAATTGATTCTTGTCCTGCAACCAGATTCCAGGGGCTTTAGAGTTGCCTTGGGAATATATAGTGGGAGGGGACTAGGACTGAACTAGAGTCTTGACTTAAGCCATACCCTTCCTGTAAATCAAACCCAGCTCAGGAATTTCCTTGTCTGGAGCCATCTCTTAACCAGTGGATCAGACCGAGGGCCTCTGCCAATGGGTCAACTATAGGAGGATTTAGCTAATTTAGCATCATGTATGGCATATGGTAGGTGTTTGATACATATGGGCTCTCCTTTCGCTCTTTTAGTACAGGTACATTTCTTGAACTCTTCAGAATCCCAGGAAGATGCCTTGAGATTTCACTGAACTCACAGAGAGTTCTTCAAAGCAGGATACCAGTGATTGATGGAAATTCCATAAATCGTTGGCTTCTAAAGTTTCCCTGCTGGGCCCTCCAGGTGCTAAATTATTACAGTCCCATAGTCAGAGCTGGATCCCATGGAGTGGGAACTTCTGTCGCAAGTTCAGCTCCAGGGAATAATATTTCTGGTTTTAGGTCAGTCCTGTAACAAAAACTGCAACACCCCCAGCAGAATGTGGTGGCAAACAGTGGCACCCCGGGGGGCCATTCCAACTGCCTGCTTTCAGGTCTGTGGTCTCCAAGCACAAAAAAATAATCCTGAATTAGATGTGTTCTTATAATCTAGGGAAGGCCTTTAAAAAATGTTGGAACAAATAGTGTCCCAAATTGGTTCCGTAATTAAGGTATGCAGAGCTCGGCTTCAAAGATCCCTTACGTCTGTTTTAAGGGATGCTGTTAGTGAGCAGATAATTGTATATAGTAGCTGTAGAGCCATTAGAGGAGCTTAATCTACACAGAAAGCTTTGGATATTAGGTGCTTCTGGGACATCGCTTCTACAGTAATGTCTCATCTGCAGATATTACCCCAAATGTGCACTTTTCTCCATTATATTTTATTTTTTAAAGCCAGAGAGTTTGCATTTGGGTACAGTTTTGTAACAGGATGAATAGGTACCCAAAAGATACTTTGATTGCTACAAAAGGTAAAAACATAATGAGAAAACTAATAAAGATTGCAAGGATACAGTTCTCCTGACCTGCTAAACTTGTGTGTGGAGTGGAGAAGCAGTCCCAGGACGGCCCCAGAGAGGGCACATTATATTTGGTTTGGAGCCAACCACGTGTCAGCCACTGTTTTAGGGCCCATATCTTATCCTCGAGAATTCAGGACTGTAGGAGGTGCAAAATTCAAAATGAATCTAGGAGTTTTGTTTTTGCTAAGGGTTTTGGTGGAGAACAGATTAAACAAACATGGGACTATGGCTAAGAGAAAAAGATTGAGGACAAGTATTCCTTCTGGACAGTCAGCTTCCTGTTTGTGTCAACCAAAAGTCTTTCTCCCCGATTTGTAATAAATAAGCTCTTGAAAGTAATAATTCTGAGACATCTGGGGCGTAAAACCAAACCACCTCAAACGGTGACAGGTTTAATGAGAAAAAGAATCCACATTCCTTGCTCAGCCGCTTTAAGTAGTATAGGAATTACTATTATTATTGTTGTTGTTGTTGTTGTTATTTATTATTTTTAGTGCCTGCTCACGTCCAAGTTCCCCTCACCTTCAATGCACATACACACTTTCAACTTTTACGGTCTAATCTCTTGCATAACGGCTCACATACAAAGACTTGGTTTAAAAAAAAAAAAAACGCTTCTCCCAGCCCGTTGCAATATTTATAAAGCCCTTGGCTTTTTAACACACTGTGAGAAGGGCTTAGTAAAACAAAGGGCATCACAATTTATTGTTTTAAGATTATTGATTCAATAAATTAACAATAATTTCCATGAAGGGTAGGAACCCCGGTGCCATAAAAGTTTATTTATTCCTACTTTAACTAGCATTGATTAGAGTATTCAAATCATGCCAGTGCTCTATAATCACTCTTTATAGGTGAAATGCCCTCTGCTGTGCAGGAGACAGTAAAATAAACATTCAACCAGAAGTGACAATGGCTCCTTTAAAAACCAGAAACACTAGATTTTTTTTTTTTTTTCAAGAGGGAAGGAACAGTTCAGATAGTGCTTTTAGCACATGCTGTGTGCATGTTGGGCCCTGCTCCCTGATCAGTTGCAAGGACATAGTTTTAAGAGGGTATTGCCATTATTAGCAAGCAGGTAGGATCTAAATGGTGACATTCATAGCCCATCCTTCACACCAACAGATTGTATTGTGGTTGTTGTTGGGCTTTGAAGCATCATTCTATATTGCGTTCAACAACTAGGTGGTTTTTTTGTTTGTTTGTTTCCATGCAAGTATTGTTTTAGCTCTTTTGTTCCTGAAGCAGTGACTAACCGTGCAGGGTGACTTGGTGAGGGCATTGTAAAACTGCTAATAACTTGAATAAACAGGCACTGCCTTTTATTCCACAGCCACAAGGCAGACTAGTTTGCAATAACTATATGAATAGATGAGAACAATGGGCAGGCTCACTCCTCAGGCACCATAGACCTGCACTTGGGTTTCTCTTGTCCTCAGGATCAGTTCTTCTTCATAGCCCACCGATAGGACAGGGTCAGATTTCCCTTTCACATAGTCACCCATGCTGTTTCTCTCTTTCTTTGACATCTGTTTAACACGTTTTATTTTTGAACTTTCATGCTATATTTTCCTCTGGAATTTCTTTTCTTTTCCACCAACAAGAAATCTCTTACTGCAATATGATTTAGAATTGGGCAGTGGCAGTAATTAATACAATGAAACGAAATAAAATACAATAAAGCTCTTAGTAACCAAAGGCTTATGATTTACATAGGCTTTAAATGATGGTTGGTGTTAAATTGTTTCTCAGAATGCAACTCAGGAATTTGAAGTTGTCAGATTAACTGCTGTATTTACTGGTCTGTTTGATTAGGTGAGCATAGTTTATATTCCCTCTTGGAAACCTAAATAGCAACCATTTCCTACCAAAACAGCACTGAGAACAAAGGCCCCATTCACAGGGCAGTGGGCATTGCTCTATAGGCCTTTGTATCTGAAACAACATGGTTACTAAGGACTTCGAAAGGAAAAGGTGCAACTAATTTTTTTAAATGTACACGTAATAGGCAGAAAAAGAATCACATAGCACAGCAAACAAATATATTCTATCAAAAATGAATGGAGTGTTTTTTCTACTTCTGGCCTTGTCTCCAAGGCTGTAATAAAAAAGTATTGTGGTCATTTTTGAGGGACAACAGAAAAGCAACATTGGCAGGAGTAATCTGGTCTCATCATTTTAAACACTCCCAGGATTGATTAACATAATTACAGTCTATAACCATCTCTTTGAGAACCTTCCATAGACCAGGCTCTGTAGTGGACATTGGGGCCATAAAAGCCAGTAAATTCCCTCTCTTCCTTTCTCCTTAGCCCTGTAGCTTACATCCTAGAATTTGGACAGTAGTATGACATTGATTATTTCAGTGACAAAGATGGGGGATAGAAGGATGGCTTCTTGGGAATGATGACCCTTAAGCTGAGTCCTAAAGTCGGGGGTTGAGACAGCAATTCCAGGTAAAGGTGACTACACCAGCAAAGGTTGGGGAATACAGGATTTTCTACAGGAAGGTTTCTTCAGGAAGCTACAAGAGATTCCTGATACTGAATCACCAGTACTAGGTTAAAACTGAAAGAAGATGAAGAGGAAGGAGAAAGCTGGATCCACATGTGTGCTAAATAGTTTGGAACATATCCTGCAGGAGACTGTGAGCCTTTGAAGGGTACAGAGGAAGATAAAGCTGGCCAGTGTACAGTTTCAACTCCAAATTGATTCATCAGTCAGTTGTATGTTTAGGGTCCCAAAGCGAATCCCATCACACTGATAATATATATTCTCTTGACCCGCCTTTCCTACCCCCCACCACCGGTCATTGTCTACAGTGTTTGAATGCACCAGATAGCCACTCAATATTTTACTTGTCTTAGAAAGTTAATGTCTCGTGCAATGAGAGAAGTCATTTGTCATCCACAAAGGTACACACCAATCATTCAAAAGGATAAATATGTGATAACTCCAAGTCCTTAGCATTGGGAGAATGTAGCTATGTGGTGTTTAAAGGAGACTCAGAAGCATCCCTCAAGGTCATAGGTCAAATTTGCATAATGAAAGTTTTCAAAAATTTGTTAAATACTTCCTAGCCTCCTCCGTTTTAGCTGCCATATTCTGGGTGTTATTTTCCCTTTCAGCTGCATGGAGATGAAGGAGATATTTAAGCAAAGCAAATGGTCTTATGGCAACCTATATTGGAAAAACACATTTCCTTTGCATATCTGCTATGTCATTCAGATGTAAAATATTTAACTTTTAATCCCAGACTGATCACACCAGCTAGTATAGTGGCTTGGCAGGACAGCTGTGTGCATCTTTCAAGATTACCAAGTTTTTAACCTCTTGAGTTGAATCGTCCCTCTACAGCAGGAGAACTACACAAAGGGTGGAATGGGAAGTTGGTCTGTTGATAGGGATGGACTCGATGGACCTCTGTCTCATAATACTCATCACTTCTGTGAGGGTAAGAGTCATCCCAGGGGCTCATTAAGGATGCAGATTATTAGACATGCCCTCTGTTAAGTTTTGGTTTAGTGGGTCTGGTTTGGGGTTCAGGAATCTGTTTGTGTCAAGCACTCCAGGTGTTCCCGATCTTCAGGGAACTTTGGGAAACATTGCAAAAATGATTAAGTAAATTGAGCAAAACAGCATTCTTCAGCTCACCATATATTATTTAAGCTCTCAGAGGAATGCTGTAATATAGAACCTTACTGAGCATCAAAATAATGAGGAAATAGTTGGGGTTGCACATTCTATAATTTTGCAAGCCACTTTAGTAGGAGGAATGACGACAATATAAAAAGCAACTGTGCCAAATTTTTTATTGGGTCTCCAGATTGCTTTACTAAAGTAAGCACCGCCAATTAGGTTGGGATAAAAAAGTTGTGGGTCAGGCTATATTTTCCTCTCATTACAAAGTGAAATAAATTTGTTATTGGTACTGTACTTAAGAAAAATAAATCCTTTGTTCCTTCCAAATATACTTTATTACATGCTTATGACAATGAAGGTCCTCTTTTGGGTCTGTGGTACCCATCATGGAATCTTCTTTACTTACGCCATCTCTCCAGACAATCCTATAAAAATCAAATTCATTTAAGGCAGAAAAACATGCTTTCCAGGAATGGTTTTCAAACTGTTGGGATTCTAGCCACTGGACATTTTGCCCAAATCCCAGTATATAAATGAGTAGAAACAGCTATGTTTTCAGCAGGGGCTGGAGAAGTGGGGGGCTGGGAGAGGTCTCCAGTGTCTTCCCACCTCTCAAATCAGCACTTAACAAATGCACCAGCGTCCCATGGTAGAAGAG
This sequence comes from Mustela putorius furo, assembly GCF_011764305.1. Classification (NCBI taxonomy): domain Eukaryota; kingdom Metazoa; phylum Chordata; class Mammalia; order Carnivora; family Mustelidae; genus Mustela; species Mustela putorius. The sequence continues at coordinate 21,417,655 of NW_025422368.1, read as the reverse complement.
GAGAGGTCAAGGAGAGGATAACAAAGAGTTGATGTTACATGAAAAAGTACATTTTGGTAGCTTCTGACACACCTTCACAGACAGGGCAGAACAGAATTGGAAAAAGGGTGGTAGCTTTGGTTCACTCAGTCAGCACAGTGCCTACCCCATGCCAGATACTAACGAAAGGTCCGTTGTAACGCATTGCTGTCATATGCTATCAGAGAAATTTTCAAAGTTTATCCTTTCGAAAAGAATGATTACGACTTTAGTAAAGCACGTAGGATCTGTGGATGGAAATGGAAGGGAATGTTTCTGCTCAATTAATAAAATGTGCATGCACTTTCAGAATCATGTCCCACCAGTAACAGTGATAACCTGACTTGGTGTGTGGGCAGCCTCTGGTGTGCAGCAAGATGGGCTGGGATTAGAAGGCAGGGCTGTTTCTGTTTAACTTGCTTTCCACAGGGATGCCTGTAGGTGGGTACTTCACAAAAGCTGCCAGTCTTAGCATCCAGAGATGTGGTTGTGATCAGCCATCATATTATTAAATTATTCATCTCATATTAAGTGACCACAATTTCAACATTGGCTTCTCTTGATAGATGTACAATTCATATAGACCATTGGAACTATATTCAGGGCGTGCTGTGATTTCATTTGCAGTGCCACTCATAGTGGAAAAAATATGCCACACTTTTTTAAGCAAACAGGCTTCTTTTCACAGTGGAAGAGAATACTGTTAAACAGAGGAAACACAATATCCCTTTTCATAGCAAGAGATCAAATGTCTGCAGAAGAGTTTAATTTATACTTCTCCATGTGCCAGAGCCCAGTCTGAGACATAGCAGCATTTCAGTACTTTCAATCAGGTCATAGTTTCCACCCTGAATGACTTCATCCCTTTTAAAATAGAATAAATGGAATTCCACATTATACTATGGGTAGGGATTATAGGAAATTAAAAGACATATAGTGCTCAGCACACTGAATAATTGTGACATTGAGCTGGGAAAATAACACTTAGGCAGCAAGTCCTTCTTGGGGGTTAGTTGTTAGATTTTGCTCCCGCTTTCCAGGAGAGCGGAAGAGAAGTATTGCAGCATGGGCCAGGGAGGAAATTCTGTACCGTGCTTGCTCGGAGTTGTTCCTTTTGAAAATACGTGTGAGCATTCAGTTGGATCAGAGGTGGGACTTGACTTCATTGTTCTCCAGCCCTGCTTGTCTGACTCTCTTCTGGATTTTAGTTTTTTGGTTTTAGCGCTTTGGCGATGGGGACGATGCTGAATGAAGGTCAATGGCCTGCGTCTGGGGTTGGATGCGTTCAAGCGGGTGGGAGGAGTCCTGCTCAGCCGAAAGGGAGCTCTGACGCTAACATATGAGCGTGCGCCCTGCCAACGCCCTAAAATGTAATTATCCTAGATGAGCTGAGTTGTTACCATAAAAACTAGAATTTGCTGGTTCATACAGAAACCCCCTAGAAGAAAAAGCTATGATGGTCAAAAGTAAGAGGCAGGCAGAGTCCCCTCTGGCTGGAGGGGACTTTTTCTTCACAACGTACTTTTTGGCTGACTTTTGACCTTATTTAATAGGGTTTTGTAAGTGAAGTAATCTGATGTGTTTCCTGAACAAACGAGTATACACACCAGACCCGCCTGCCACGGGTATATTACACATAAGCCTTCTGTTGATGAGTGATGAAAATACAATATTTTCATTCTGTTGTGCTCTCTTTACAATCACGTTTGTGGCATTAAATGGTTGCGGCGTTGAGATTTGCACGCCTTTTAAAAAGAGCCCAGTGAGCAGTCCTTCCCTTTGGGAAGATTACTGCTGGAAGAATGGGGGTTCTGAGAGAGAGTGAGCACAAATCCATTGCAGGTGAGCTAGCACAATTTAATCACATAATATATTTATAATACATCCCTAGGAATTCATGTTTGCTTTGAATCTGCCTACCAGATAGGCCACAAGGAGATAGAAATGACTTACAGTGGTTTCTAGTGCCTAGAGCTGAGTGTATGCTATGCTTCTGTTCACACATAATCGACAAACAAAGGAGGGGGTGCAGCTGCTCAAAAAAGAGTTGAAGGGAGGGCGATGTACAGGTGGGAGTTTTTAAATCTTGACACACTGATAAGATTTCAACGCGGCTTCAAAGCTCGTTCAGGAAAATGACCTACATTGCCAGTATTTCTTTGAAAATCCTAATCTGTTGCTAAAACAGAGCAAACCGAGTTCTCTTTTGTGAACTTGAGTAAACACATTCTTCATCACCATCAAAGATGTGGCAAGAAGAGGGAAGGACCTGCCTTTGTGATTCAAGAGTCCTCAACAAGTATTCTGTGAATATTTGTGGGTACAGTCATATCTTTCAAAGAACAACCCAAACCAAATACTTCTGGTAATCTCTAGGCTTTTAATATGTGACAAAGCAGGGTAATGGGTTCAGGCGTGTTATTTGGAGCTTTTCTGTGCGTGTAGTACCAGATCAATAGCTACACTTGCTCTTCTGGGGCACCTGCTTATGGAAGGAGTTCAGAATATTGGAGAAATAAGCATTACACAAACAGATGGGGAAACTAAAGCAATGAAAAGCTCTTGACCTGGCCAGAGTCAATACGCATGGTCAATAGAGGAGCCGGGAGCAGAGAGCTTGCATTGTGGAGTTCTTTGTTAGGATCATTTACAGACTCCGAAGCCTTCGAAGCCTTCGAGTTGGTGAGAAGGGTGATCAGGATGAGTTTTAAGGCCAGAGAGACTAATGTGTTCCACCTCAGAGAACAGGTTCTCTCCATTTACCCGTATTACAATCATTCTTACTCTTCCTGCAAGTCTGAAACAGGAATAATGGGCCTCAGTCTTATTAGCAGTGTCTGCGGTTCTCTTAAGTAATGGGAAGCAAATTGAAAAGGGGTTGGCGGTAGAAACAGTATAAGTCAGAGTTCCCCAGAGAAACAGGATGAATAAGAAATAGATAGGGGTGGGGGCGGGAGAGAGTGTGTGAGTGTGTGTGTGTGTGTGTGTGTGTGTGTGGCGAGAGAAAGAGATTTGTTTTCAGAAATATGTTTATGCCGGGTTGCCTGGGTGGCTCAGTGGGTTAAAGCCTCTGCCTTCAGGTCAGGTCATGATCCCAGCATCCTGGGATCAAGTCCCTGCATGGGGCTCTCTGCTCGGCAGGGAGCCTGCTTCCCCGTCTCTCTCTGCTTGCTTCTCTGCCTACTTGTGATCTCTGTCTGTCAAATAAATTAAAAAAAAAAAAAAAAGGAAAAGAAATATGCTCATGCAGCTGTGGAGGCCAAGAAGTCCAAAATCTGCAAGTAGGCTAGCATGCTAGAGACCCAGAAAAGAGGTGATCCTGCACTTTGAGGCCAAAGGTAGTCTTCTGTCAGAGCCCCCTTTGCTTTGGGGATACATCTTTTTCTATTAAAGCCTTTGACTGATTGGAGGGAGCCTATCCACTTTATGGAGGGTAATCTGGTTTACTCAGACAGAGTCTACTAATTTAGATGTTACTCTCCTCTTTAAAAACCTCCATGGAAACATTTAGAGTAACGTTTAACTACATATCCGAGCATGATGGCCCGGCCAAGTTGACACATAAAATTAACAATCGCAGAAACAGGGTAATGAGAGATGCTGAGGAATGTGGGATGTCAGAGTCCAGGCTGGGGGGACAGCACCCTGATCTGATCACATAGGACATAGGCAGATATATTCTCTGATGGCAACAGATACTTTTCCTCTTTATCGATGTTGAGGGGAAGTTTTCTGAAAGTCATTTGGAGTAAATTTCATACCCAAAAGGAAGTAATATCATGGGGAAAAGGAATGCTGTAAAATTATCATCAGTGAATATTGACATGCTCTCATATAGCACATAAACAAAAATATAAATCCACAAAGCGTTGACCCCAAATTTGCAGTAAGTCAGCCACATCCAAATGAAGTGAAAAAATAAAATTCAAATACATATTCAAAACATATAAAAATCCATTAACAAATATATAATTGAGCTTCTACTATAATGTGACGCGTTATCAGGTTCTGATTAAACATTCCCTTTGATAAGGCTGGCAAAGTTTCAAATTTTTTTTTTAGTGTTGGAGGTCATTATTTCAACAAATCCCACAGCTAAGTAACTAACGCTAACGAAGTAAGCATATCACTGTATGTACGTTATCTATCATCTTTATACCGAAGGATGCATGTCCCGCAGTCATTATCTCCATTGCCTGTGTTGTATATGCTTACATAGACATGTACTTTTCTCTTTTTCCTGTACACATATACATCCATATACAAATGCATGAGGATATGCACTTGATTTCTATTGTGATAATACCAATCGACTTCTTTTGTAGTGCCTACTGTGTGCGAGGCCCTGTACCAATCTCTAGGAATGGAATAAGGAATGTGATGGCCATGATTTATTTTGTGTACAAATTGGAGCTTATACTCTGGTGAGAGAGACACAAAAAGTAAACAGACAAGAAAATAGTTACAGTTAGTGTTTAAGTGTTATGAAGATAAGGGAAGGAAGCTGATAATAGAAAATGAGGGACGTACTTTAAATACAGAGTTCAAGAAGGAAATCTCAGAGGTGATATTTAGCTTGAAGTAGAGAGCGTGAGAGTTTCCCAGGCAGACAAAACAGTCATTTGAAGCCTTGGCAGAAGGAAAGACCTGGTACATTTAAAAAAGGTAGTTACTAGAGTGGTCCATTCATACTAAGAGCAGGGGCAGTATGAGTTGAGACTGTGGGAAAGTCAGGAGGACCTCAGGCTGAGATAAGGGCTTTGGATTTTATTCTAAGAGCTATGGGAAGACACCAAAGCCGTGGGCTGACATGAGACAAGATTCACATTTTAATAATGTAATGACCTATTGCTGCTGTATTGAGCATGGCTTGGTAAGGGGTAGGTACGGAAGAGGTGAGATCAGTTGAACATCAAATAATCCATTTAATGAGGTGACAGTGCACTACTGTAAAGTGACGGCAGAAAAGATATAGAAAAACAAACTGATTGATACGTATTTTTGGAGATAGATTTGACAAGACTTGCTGTCGTATGGATGTACAGCATGACGAAATGGAAAAATCAAAGATGACACCTCCATTTCTCACTTGAGCAGCTGACTGATTGGTGGTGCCAGTTACTGAGAAGGAGAAGATTGGGACTTAAGATGAGGCAACAGGTGTGGGGAGGAAATCAGGAATTCCATTTTGGATTTATTAAGTTCAAAATGTCTATAAGATATCCTGTTGAAGTAAGCAATGTTGTATGTGGGTATGAAGCTCAGAAGTGAGGTATCATTTTAAAGTCATCAGAATTAAAATGGTATTTAAACCCATGGAAATGATGAAATATCCCAGTAGACCAAGATAAGGGGCTTCCCGTTTCAGCCTTGAGTTTTATTTAGAGATTAATTACAGGAGATGAATCCAGCAAAAGAGAGTAGGAATGAATAGCCAGAGATAAAAAGCAAGTCAAAACAATGTGCTGTTTCAAAAACGAAGGAAAGAGGTCATTTCACAACAACTGCAGTATTTACCTATAACAAATACTGCTACCAAACTGCATTTGTTGTTTCTTATATTAAACTTATGAGAGAAATCATAAAAACAAACAAAAACCAACTGCATATATTGAGGATTGGGAATTGGGAATCAGGGAGGAGGTCATTAAACGATGGTGACATGTGGTCATGCCCCTCCTTCAAAAGTACTGGGAGCAGGAATCAGATTGCAGAGAATTAAAGTATAAATGCAGGGGGTGGTGGTGTGAGCAAATAGAGAACAATGTACATAGGTCATTCTTTTGAGAGATTCAGGTGTCCGGAACAGAAAAATGGGGGATAATTGCAAGAAAGAGGTGATTGCATTAATGGTAGATACCAAACATCTCTATTTTCCAATAGCATTGATTTCTGTTGCATACAAAAGTATGCAAGAACCAAGAAGTAACATTTGAAATTAAAGAAGAGAAGGAAGCAAGAGCGCACAAAGATAAATTGAATGGTAATATGTAAAATGGGAAAAACCTAGAGTAAACACTCTAATATTCTTTTCCTTTTCTAACTCAAAGCCATTCTAATCAGATTGTTCAAGGCCTAATAGAATAACTCAACCCATGAAATGATCTAATGTCATTGTAGTGTAACCTTTCAGGGAAAGAGAGACCATTGTTGAGAAAGTAACTCAATCACAGTATTTTTTTTTTAATGTAAATGTATCTTTAATTTCCTGATTCTTTCCTTCTGAATTTGGAATGCCCAGTTGATTTGCCTCAAGAGGCATCGATGGCAGAAAAAAATCTCTCTGCAATCTCTGTAAAAACTAGCCCACTGTAGCTTGTGGCATTCTGGATCTGAGACTTTCTTGATTTCATATGCTGATTTTAAAATAACTATTAGATAAAAGTTCGGTCTCTAAACTCAGTTCAATTGATGTAACATTTCTTTATTTAAAACTGAACTTGGTCCTTCATTGGGATAAGAGGCAAAAAACAAACTCAAGTCAATTCAGGGTCTCCTTCACTTGCCTTGGGACTGTCTTTAAGATCAGGAAGGATTATGTAGTGCCAAAATGTGGGCATGGAAGGGGACACATGTTCCTCTTGTTTGCAGTTTACTCATGTGGCCTTCTGCTGAGGCACCCTCATTGCTATCTGGCCTTTGGTCATTAGTTCACAAAGAGTACTACTCTAAACTTCATTCCCCTTTTAGGCCAGTGCAATATCTGAGCTTCTCTTGGATACCAGGAAACATTCCACTAATACCATATAATTTGAACTATAACAAACTCAATGAGGCTGTCTCATTGCCAATTGCCTGGACACCTGTATAGACCTTTCTGCACTGGAGTCTTGGGCTATAGGAAACAGAATACAGGTTTGTTTCTGTTCTCACATTCCTCAAATCTAGCTGGGTATTTCAACCCACTTCCTCCTAAGAGTTGACCTGTGTTTAGGAGGCAGACAAACCAGGAGGCCTGTTTAGTACTCTACGTTGAAAGCCCTGCATTTCAGATTTCTCTCTTTTCTGAGTCAGAAAAATATTCATTTAGTTTGAGTGCAGGGTAGCCTGGTTCTTTCTCTTCCAGCTCTGTGGTTTTTGGCCTCATCTAAACTTTGTAACTGTTTAAAAACAACTTTATTGAGATGTGATTCCAAGACCATACAACGCATCCATTTTCAGTGGACAATTCAGTGGTTTTTAGTATATTTATAGAGTTATGCAACTACCACCACAATTTATAACCTAGACGTTTGAAACTTTCCAAAGCCAAGAGTTTTATTCGTTTTTTAAGTCTTTGTATTACCTTTCCTGAGGTGTTGGAAAGGTGCCTGAATGAGGAAAAAAAATAAGCAGTAAAAGAAACTGTGAGCGGGGAAAACTTGTTAATATATGAAAATATTAATCTGCCACAGTATGCATGGGTGTTGAAGGTCCACAGTTGGAGTTTGTGGTGTTCTTTGGTGTGGTAGAGCTATGTGTGTAACAAGCATGTAGAACTCTGCATACAACATGAGTTGGTTTGTTTGCAGAAAATCTTCACCTTTTCTCTGCCTTTGCTCCTTCCGTCTTTAAGTTTGTAGATATTTTTAGATGAATCACCTAAATTCGGAAAATGAAATGGCACAATGAAGCTATCATTAGGACATTTTTTTCCACCTGCATATTTCCATAAGATTATCCCTAGTTGTATCTCATATGGCATTTATTCCAAATTAAAATTTAGCTGTTTTTTTGTTTTTTTTTGTCGTCCCCCCGCCCCACATCCGGGTGTTGCCACCAAGCTAGAAGAGCATTTTGGCTTGGGGCAAGTTTTGCATCTGTGATAAGGATTTGTGAGGGTGCACTGATTCAAAGCACAGTCTGATTTCAGGAGCGCATGGGTCATGAACCCACACATGTGTTGAAAGATATGCCTGAAAACGCAACTCAGTGTTTTTCAGCTAAGCAATTTCATGCCATGTCTCAATCATGAAGAGTCATGGCAGGAAAGCTTGGCCCTACCTCTACATTTTGTTAATTTTCATTGATATAGGCAAATCCGAGTATATGGTATATCTAGGTTTCTTGATGATATAAAGCAAAAAACTGAAGTCTTGTCACAAATTTTTGCTTCCCTGGTCTCCCATCAATATGCAGCTAACAAAAAGAAAGGAAAAAGCAGCTCCCTTTTCATGGAGCTCCTGATGTATGCATTTCTTATTTTACTTGAGAAAGGGAGATAGAGAAAGAAGTAAAAATAAATCTTGAAAAAACTGTCAACCTATCGATTAGCATTTTCTTGGATCCTAAAGAAACTCTGGCCACATTCAGTGTGTGTGTGTGTGTGTGTGTGTGTGTTGCTTTTACCAAAGGTGGAGGCCAACACTGCAGGTAAAATATTTTGCTCTTTGTTTTGCCAATATTTGTTCCTTATGCCTGTTGTGCCTCTCTGTCATATCTCAGGATAGAAATTCCCTTATGAGTAACATGATTAGAAATGCAATGAGCGCTATTAAATGTATTTGAATACAGGCAGCAAAACTGCCATGCAGCCCATCTCAGGAGACTGCCCAAAATATTATGTGTGCTCACGAATGAATCCTGCTCACACCCAGTCTCTTCATTTGGGCTCTCATTGTGTCCTGCCTTTCACATCTAACTCCTTCCATGTAAGTTTAGCCTCTTTGTCCCCCAACACCCTGACTCCTAAACTTACGCCAACATCAGGAAGCAAGCAGAGGTGAAAAAGGTGAGGGGTGAGAGCGAAGAATAAGACAGCCCAGGAAGGAAGGGACCAAGCAATGGAATAAGAAACCAAGGGAAAGCAGAGGTTTGAAACACTTTTTTCCTGTAGTCTGTTTGGAGACAGGCCTCCAACATACGTAACTACTCTGTCACTGTGGCTCTGACACCGAGGGTTCAGCTTTCACAGTGAACACAATTGCCAATTCACAAATATCACAATTATATGTGATATTTGATGACCTTCTAATAGGGGCATCCAGGATTCTATTTTTTATAAGCTCCCCCCCCCGCAATGGAAAAATCTAGATGCTAAGTTGAAACCTTCTCAAGAGCAAAAATTGAATAGTAAACTTCTAATTAGATACTTCTAACGTTTATTGGTTGCTGACTGTGCTCTGTACCAGAATAGAATGATCTGCTAACTCTACTATTATCTCATTTAATCCTGACAACAGTTATATAAGGACTGCTCTGTCATTACCCCCATTTCACAGCTAAGCAGCCAAGGGTCCCAGAGATGGAGGTTTATGCCCAAAGTCACACAGTCACTCAGAGGCTCTCACGCCTCTACTCTTTCCCCATTGCCCCCTTCACCACTTTATAGCTTGATGCTTCTCATCCTGAAGAATTAAAGAAAAAGAAAAAAGGCATAGTCCTTTCAGTTAGGGGTATTATAGAATGAGCAGTATAAACTCCTGCAATGGAATATTTTTTAAGAAGATTTTATTTATTTATTTGTCAGAGAGAGAGAGAGTGAGTGCACAAGCTGGGGGAGCAGCAGAAGAAGAGGGAGATGCAGTTTCCCTGCTGAGTAGGGAGCCCGATGTAGGATTTGATCCTAGGACCCTGCGATCTTGACCTGAGCCAAAGGCAGACACTTAACCTACTGCGCCACCCAGGCACCCCTGGAATGGAATTTTTTTTTTTTAAGATTTTTATTTATTTATTTGACAGACAGAGATTATAAGTAGGTAGAGAGGCTGGCAGAGAGACAGAGGGGGAAGCAGGCTCCCTCCTGAGCAGAGAGCCCAACGTGGGGCTCGATCCCGGGACGCTGGGATCATGACCTGAGCTGAAGGCAGAGGCTTTAACCCACTGAGCCACCCAGGTGCCCCTGGAATAGGATATTTTTTAAAGTTCCCAATTAATTTTCCATTTATCCGACACTCGAGTGCTACATGGAAACCCACGAGTGTGACCAATGAAGTCTTCTGTTGGGAGAAACAGCAGAGCCACTGTCCTGTGTCCACCTGCCAATCCCTGCGAGCGTGGCACGGTCCCATTAGAGCCTGTGTGCGGCCAGGGACAAGCCTTTTGAAATCAAAGCCCTCTTCCCTGCCTATATCTGGCCCTCTTGTGAGGTGTTAGTACCACATAGCTTCATTATTTATTTACAAATTGCTCCTTGCCCCCAACCAGCAAACTCCCAGCCTTCAGTAGCTTTGGGGCAGCTTAAAACTGTATATGTATCTCCAAAGATATCATAAAAATGTGGGTAACTGAGGTTGAAAGTGTGTACACATGCACACACATACTTCACCTTATGAAAGTAATCTCTTATGAGTGTCAGATGGTTGCTGGCCAAGAGAAACAGAAATGAGGAGGTATCCAGGACAGATAAAACTGAGCTGATTACAATGGAAACATTTATATGTATTTACTGAAAAATACTCAGGCCACTGAATATTTTTTCCTTTTTATTAAAGTGCGATATCTATGCAAGAAAGTGTATAAATCATGAACATACAGCTTGACAAATTTTCACAAAGTGAACATACCAGTGTAACTGGTGCCCAGACTAAGAAAGCAAACATTACCAGAGCCCAGAACCCTCCCCTTCCCCCCTCCCAGTCACTGTCTATCCCAAAGCAATCACTCTCTTGACTTCTAACCCATAGATTATTTCTGTTTATTTTTGAACTCTACCTAAATGGAATCATACAGTATATACTTTTTGTGTGTGCCTGCTTTCTTTGGCTCAACATTATGTCTATATATTTGTATGGAGCAATACTTTGTTCATTCTTATTTTATAGTATTTCATTTGTAAATAGACACCTCAACTTTTTCTATTGTTCATAGGCCCTTGGAGAGTTTTCAGTTTGAGGCTATTATGAATAGAGCTGCTAGGACGGTCTTGTACATGTCTTTTGGTAAACATATGTTTCCACTTCTGCAGGGAAGGCCATAAATGTTAAAAACAGATTTCTTACCTATTTTATACTATTTTCTGGGTAATATTTATCGCATGCATTTCTGACTGTTACTAAAGCAATACAATTATATTTTTCTCTTTTTAATCTTGCTTCCTTCTGAACTTTGTTTTCCCTCTTCTTGAACTTTCTTTCTTCCTAAAACAAAACTGACCTCAGACATTGGAAAAATCTAAAATCCATAGCTCCAAGCTCATCATCTGAGCATGTAAGAATGAGTGTGTTGTTTTAAATTACTTTTCATCATGGGCCATGCTGCCTTCAAAGGTCAGGCCTTCATCCCTTGTGTGTTCTGTGGGAGTACATGGTGCATGTGACCAAAAGTGGAGTCCTTTCCAACAAAATTCAGAAACATTTCTCGTCTTCTCACAAAAGTTTTTTTCCTAAGGTAAAAGAATCTACATTTGATTCTCTGAATCTAGCTCATTTTAATATGAGCCATTTTTGTATGCAAAGGACTGCTGACACCAGCAAGTTTTATAGTACTGATTACTATGGAAACATTTATCTATAAATATAAAATCCTTTAAAGCTTAGCCTTTTATCTTTATAGAAAAAGGCCTGTTTATGTCACTTCTAAGATTCCAGCTTTAATGTAGACATGAGTTATTCTAATGCCAAACAAGATAACCTCAGTGTTGGAGCCGTGCGAGCTTTAAAAAGTGGAATTTGTGCTAAAACTATTATTTTTTGATAAAATATTAATAATGAAATAAAAATATTTAAAGAAGCTCACTTAAACCTATAGCTCTGGTTTGTTAACTTCTCTTATTGAATTTAATATTATTAATATGTCTCCTATTTTTTTCTCTTCTAATGCTTTATTCCCCTTCATTGTTTGGGTGTGTGTATGTGGGTTTATGTGTTTGTGTTTGTTGTAATGACAGCCAACATGGAAGTAATTCATTCATTAACCTTTTCCATGACACATTTATGGATTTTTCTTCTTCAAAGTTCATGTACAGACATGATGATCTAATATCTTTGTGTTATTATCACTTCCTTTCTTTTTCTTCTTTTACTAAAAAATATCACTTTAAATAATTAGGAGTTTACAGGAAGAAAATGCTGCAAAATGGGGTGGGGGGAGCAATTGCCATAAAACTCAAGGCCAGGCCAGCGATTCTGTGTTTCCTGCTTCATTCTGGGGATAGGTAAGTGAATTGAGATGGAAGTAGGAGATCCTTGGCTCTCTTTCCTTCCGGGCACATCTTCACCTGACCAAGTTAATTACTCTCTTCACATTTATTTCCATACAAATGTGAAAATCCAGGAATTACAAAGTCTTGCCCATAAAAAGCATGTCTCCCTCTACCTCCACACAAATATCTAAATTTGCCATCTTTATTTCTCAGATATCTTCATACCTCAAATCTGCCTCTAACCCAACAATGTCAAGTCGTGCCCAAATCAGAGCAGTCCAATTAGTTAAAACCTTCTGAGACACTTCAAAATCTCCATTCTCTAACTGAAACCCTAATTCTTAAAAAGTTATAATACAACAAAATATATAATTGTCAGGCTTTCAAGCAGTGATTTATCAGTGCAGTTGTGCAGAACCCTAGAAATGATAGAAATAAAGAGGAGACGGGGAGAGAGACACGAAGGTACAGGAGAAAGCCGTGTTCTGCAATCTTGCACGCCTACCAGCTGTCACTGAGGAGTTAGAGTGCTACATGACAGACCCCAGAGGAGCTGCTTCTCATCATGGCTCCCAGGATGGGAATGAGATGCCAAAAAAAGTGTGGCCTTCACAACAGACCCAATTAACTTTTTAATTGCCAGACTCTACTTATTTATCTTGGCAGGATACATTACAGGTTTAAAAAAATTTCTTTGAGACACCATCAGTTTAGGCATTTTAGATGTTGTCAGACCAACTTCATTGCTAGATAAATCTTCAGTCTGAAGGAAGTAGGAGCCCATTGACAAAATCTAGGGGGAAATTATGGCAACATGGAATTGTAGAATCATAAGACTGGAAGAGGGCCAGAGACTTATCTATTCTGACCACCCATGTCTTAGCTGTAATGTTTTAGACACAAAGGGAAAGAACACATTTAATAGACACTAAACAATGAAGGCCACAGAGTCAAATCTCTTTTCATCATCTGCCTTTGATCTCTCCTATTTCCTAATTTTGAGCACTAGGACAAGGGATTCCACCATGCAATATTTGTCTCGTGCTGCAGATAACGACACATATGGGCTCTGTGTTGCTATGAAGTGGCCCAGAAAGGGCTGACTCTGAAAGAATTGTGACCTAAAGAATGCTCGTTGGTATCCTCCTACCTTCCCTGTACCTCCGTGACCTTTCCTCCGATACCCACCCCCCCCTTCCCTACTGCACATCAAGATTTACATTGCCTCAGGCTTAATCCAGTTCTGAGATCTCCACCTATTACGTAGAAATAATAATTTTATGTACTTCTCATGGTTGAGATTACATGAAATAATGGCTATGGTGTTTTTAGTCCCACATCCAGCATCTATTAAGGCCTCAACGAAGGATAGTTTTTATTATTTTTGCTAACTGCTAAGGAGGTAACCCCTATAAGGGTATGTAGAATGCACCCTATGACTTGAGGACAGGAAAAGCCAGTAATGGATGGGATGAGAACTTGTCAGCAATGAGCTGCCTACTCAACAGCTACTCATGTGGTATCTACTGGGTACCAAGCCCTCTGCTTCAGAGCTGGGAATAGAAGATTAAAAAACATTCACTTTTCTTCACTTCCTGGAGCCAATGGCCCAATGAAAGAAACCAGCCATGAGTGATAACCACCCAAGTATTTGTATAATTACAGGTGTAATAAGGGCAACAAAAGAAAAAAAAGGGGGACCTGAGTATACATCATATGGTATACATCACTGTTTCAAAAGTGAAGATCAGAGAAGCCTTTCTGACCAGCGCCGTTTCAGTTGACTTAGGCAAAGAACGGGGGTGGTGGGGTTGGAGCAGATGCTCCCTGGCAGCAGAGGTGGTAGTTCCCCTTGGGAGACTGGCCTTGGGTAAAGTGGAAGAAATTATGCAGGGAAGAAATTGGCCTGTGTAGAGTGACCGACCGGCTTTCCTCCCCTACCCAGCCCTCACTCTGGGCTTCCATGGCCAGGAGCTCCAGTTTCATGCTACAGGGACTCTCAGGTTGAATTGCAAGGACCAGGACACTTTTCCTCCTCACACAGCAGACAACTGGTCTCCCTTTCATCCCTCACTTGAAGAGACACAGGATGCGGTCTCCTACTATGGGACCACCCCAATGCCTCCTTGGCTTCTGAGATCAAGATTTGACCTGAAAACACCTCTCATACCCAAACCATGAGAAACTGCAAGGTTTGCTAAACCTGATAGGAACTTGACTTTCTTGTTATTTTTTAACTGAACTGGGAACTGAAATTAAACCATTTCAAAGAAAACCTAGGGAACTTGTTGGAGCCATACCTAAGCTCGTGTGGTTTAAAAAAAACAAAACAAAACAAAACTAAACTAATAAACCAGAACTAAATCAGAACAATGAAATATTTTATAACCTGAACCTAAATAATTATTTCATTTAGTTTGAGCACCCATCCTGAAGAAATATCAATTGCGGGGCAATTGAAAGATTTTCATGGTTGGATTCACGGCAATCAGAATCATGCTACTAGTTGTTTGAGAAGTTTGGGAATTAACTTTCATTTTTCTGAAGAAGTTTTTGGCAAGTAATATGTATATTTTGTTGTCAGTCTAGGAATTCTACGGTTCCCTCTGTAATTTTCAAGAGCCTCTACTTCCTCTAAGAACGCAAACATCAAGAATTAGGCAAAAGTTGAAAAATAAAAATTCAAGTTTTGGTTCCTTCTCAGTGCACCTTCTTGCTTTCCATAAGAATTGTGTTTTGTTTTAGATCTGGCAAAGGAAAAGGGATTTGTGAGTATTTTATTTTTAGTCAAAAGATTCTTTTATGTGAGGAGACATGGAAAAACCAGATATGTGGCAGCATAGTGATATGCAGAAAAATTTTGACTGAAAACATGAAGTCCATTTGAGAAAGCAGTGACTGACAACGACCACACTCTGGGTCTAGACACTACAGTGAGTAACATCTTCTCCCTTCAGTGCCCTAAGAGCTGGTTTCACAGGGTCAGTGATTTCCACTTAATGTTTCTTCATTTGTGAGGCATTTCATAACTTGCCTTCAGGTTTTACACGCTGAGTCCTGAGTAAAAGCATGCAATTTCCCCCTCATTTGAGCTTCAGTTGACTGAGCCATAGAGCTTAATGATGACCTCTCAATTAGTAATGCTAACAAAGAAATTTCAAGTTGAGTTACTCTGCATTTCTAGTGATCTAAACTAGTTTTTGACTTTGGAGCTATGTGGCGTTCTGTGTGGGATCTTTCACAGATGAATTTAGATTCAACTGCAAGTAACGAAACCTGTTACACAAACACAACTCTGACAGACCCCCCTCCCCAGAAAAGTCCCTTATGTTGAAAGGAAAAATCATATTTTTGAGTCCATTAAGTTCTAGAATTTTAAAATATTTTACCATTTAATCCTCATAATAATGCTGTGACATGAATTTTGTTTTCCCAGTTTTTCAGATATGGAAACCGAACTTGCTTTAGGTGCAGTAACTCTTTGCATATCACACAGCTCATGGGGGGGGGGAGCCAAGATTTGGCACGTTTTTCTGATTCCACAGTTTATTTTTTATGATGCCATATACTCAAATGACAGCACGGAATGCCTTTTATCGAAAGTTTGCCACCATTGTGACTGGGGCCTCCATCTAGAATGTGGTGTCGCCACAGCACCTTGTGTCCGTGTGGTTTGGAGGGCCTGTGAGCTTGGACTTAGATTTGCTGTCATCATCTTCTGGGCTAGAGAGGACTAGACTGCTAAGGCTTATTCCAAAAAAGTGTCCTCCTTATTCCTCCCTCCAGTTTGGACTCTTAAACTTGTGGCAGTGGCACAGGGGTGGCTACCTAGATGGAGACATCTGTGTTCTGGGGCAGGGAACTCTGAGGCTTCTCCCGCTTTGTTCCCAGGCATCTCTGAACTATGCCATCTGCTTATTGTGAAACCTGATGAGCCATCACTTTCTGGTTCTTTTTTTTTTTTTCTCCATCTCTGAAATGGGGCCCATACTTCGTAGGTCTTATTGCATCTCGGTGATGTGGTGAGCTTTAGGTAGTCAGTCTCTGAAGTCTTTGAACATCTTAGATGGGAACAAAGTGCTAAATAAATCTAACATTTTATTTTAAAAGTTCTCTGGGAAGTTAATTAAATGCATAACTCTAACATAATAATCTCATGGCAGTCTTTGTTCACTTACATTAATGAATTGAAAATTTTTATAGATGATTTTTAAAAAAGACTTTATTTATTTATTTGCAAGAGAGAGAGAGAGAGAGAGAGCACAAGAGAGAGCATGAGCAGGTGGAAGGGCAGAGGGAGAGGGAGAAGCAGGCTCCCTGCTCAGCAGGAACTCAATCCCAGGACCCCAGGATCATGACCTGAGTCGAAGGCAGACACTTAACGGACTGAGCCACCCAGGCACCCCAAAATAGATGATTAACATCAATTTCACAAACTCAAAACTAGAAGAACTTCATTATTTTCATTTCTAACCTTTGTTATTTATGTTTGTAAGTCCAAAGTTATAGGGACTGCAATGCAAAGTTCCAAGCCTTAGTCATGTTTGTTTAAATCTTCCTTCAGAGACTTTAAAGTTACTACCTGTTTGAGATGAGTAAACTGGGAAGACCATTTTTGCTCCTGCTAGTATGAAGGTGGGGACATTTACATTAAACTATCTTGAAGGATTTTCTGCATACATTGATATGAATTGTTATTTTGTTAAAATGTTTTAATTTTTTTTAAAGATTTTTTTTTTTAATGTTTTTAAAGTAATCTCCACACTCAGCGTGGGGCTTGAACTCACAAACCCAAAATTAAGAGTCACATTCTCTACCAACTAAGCCAGCCAGGTGCCCCTCTCTTTAAGTATTTTAGATGTAACTTTTGAACTATAACTCTGAGGCAACCAAGAGAATGGGCACCCCACCACCACTGCTCACACACATGCAAACATATTAATTGCACTGGAACATGGAGGAGGCAAGGTCTCATTAACTCAGTAAAATGTATGTAATGTAAGTAATAGCATTGCCTTTCATTTGGGGTTGCCAGGTACTTTTCCAACATCACACCCCCATTAAGAGCAAGCCAGTTGAGAAAGTACAAAGAGTAGTTTTTAAATATAGTCCTGAACTCCGACTTACACACCCTGTCCCATGCCAGTCAATGAACTTCTGAAGTTCAGAGATACGTGGTAATGAGACAGGAAAATAATAAAAAAAAAAAGATAGTGACTTACACGTGTCACATACTCAATAAAAGTTTTTTTTAAATTAAACTGAATTAAATAGTGACCAAACTAATCCAGATTAAGACATTCCATCCTTTAGCAGTTTCATTTTTTGTTATTGTTGATTTTGGACTCACTTCAGAGAAAAAGAACAAAGTATCCTTTTAGGAACTTGTTTTTTAAAGTCTATTTTTTTTTAAATCAAATGTGGAGGCTGGAAGAGTTTGAAATTATGCTCCTATTGCCTTCTGCTCAACAAATGACAAATCACCTGATGAGAAATTGATCAAAACCACACACAGACACACAAAAAAACCCACACAAAAAACCAAACCCCCCTCTTTATCGTGCTTCCTCTCTTCCTCTTTTTACATCTTTCTCCTTCCACTGCAACATATCAGTTCTAGTCTTTATGGAAAAAACTTCTTTCTTTTGAAATAATAGTTTTGGCTCCTATCTTAGGTAGGAGAAACATAAAAGACTTTATATTTTCCAGTGAAGTTATCTTCAAGAGATGAAAATTTAGTGGCCAACTTTGCTGGAATTGGTGGTGGTACATGGTAGGTAATAAGTCCTTGAGCCTCAGTTTCCTCATCTGTAAAATAAAGGACTTAGAATAAGTCTGTTCATGCTCTAACATTCAGTGAGGCTAGCTCAAGATTGTGAAACCCCAAAAGGCTGAAGTTCAAAGGCCTCCCCAGGGAAAAATACACAGAGGAAATGCCACTTGGTATCCACAGATGCTGCACTCCTAGAAGGGAATTGTTGGGGTATTGTTTATTATTGGAACAAAGACTGTGAGATTTGAAAAATCTCGGCAAGATCTTAGGTCATATCTACATAGTCATGTATTTTTAAATAGCAGAATAGGATTTTTCATTGTTATTGTTAATATGTGTGTTTGTAGTGCCATTGGTCTACTGTGTAACAGCAAATCTACTATTTGGCTGACAGGTTCATTTTTCAATTGATTAGATGACATTGTGTGGACATAACCTTAGAACCTACCTAATTAAGATTTGCTTTATACAAAAAACTGAACTTTTAGTTTATCCTTCTCTCTTTATCACCTAAGAATCTTGGACTGTAGAAATGTACCCTGGAGATTTAGTCCACTCCCATCATTTCCTCCTAGTTGAAAAACCTGTCAAGAAAGAGAAATGGGACTTAGATTTTCTTTTGTACCATTTTTATACTTGATTTGTCCTTTTTTGTTTTTTTTAAAGATTTTATTTATTTGACAGAGAGAGAGATCACAAGTAGACAGAGAGGCAGGCAGAGAGAGAGCAGGAAGCACGATCCCTGCTGAGCAGAGAGCCCCATGCGGGGCTTGATCCCAGGATCCTGAGATCATGACCTGAGCCGAAGGCAGAGGCTTAACCCACTGAGCCACCCAGGTGCCCTGATTTGGCTTAATTAAAAAAAAAGAAAGAAAGAAAGAAAAAAAAAGAGATTTATTGCTTCATTTCAGAGAGAGTGAGCAAGTGGGAGGGGGAGGGGCACAGGGAGAGGGAGAATCTTGAAGCAGAGTACGGAGCCTAGCTCAGAGCAAGATCCCAGGACCCTGAGATTGTGGCCTGAGCTGAAGTGAAGAGTCGGCTCCTTAACAGACTGAGCCACCCAGGTGCCCCTACTTTTATACTTGATTTTGTAGGTGACTCTGGCAACATGTCTTAAGTTTTTCTGACTATAATAGTGGGAGATTTTTTATATTCACAGAACTGTCAGATTGAAAACAAACATTCTTGTTTTAGAAAAATTAAATTCTTCATGGTAAGAAGTTTCAGTTGAAGCTTTCTGATCGTATATTCTAAAAGTTAACTTTATCTATATATCATCTATCTATCATTTATCATCTATTACATTTTGGAAGTGAAATATCACTTGTTTTTTTTAAGATGTCTACTTGTAGGCACTCAATATATGTAGTTCCCTCTTTCCTGCAGCCCACTCATGCCCTATCATCTACAAATGAGTGTGTTCTGTCCCTGCCTTCAGTTGAAACCATAAAGAGACCTCTCTGGTTCTTAGCATCATCATAAAGACAGCAGCTAGTGTTTAGAAAATACTCGGGGCACCTGGGTGGCTCAGTGGGTTAAGCCTCTGCCTTCAGCCAAGGTCATGATCCCAGGGTCCTGGGATCGAGCCCCTCGTCGGGCTCTCTGTTCGGCAGGGAGCCTGCTTCCCCTCCTCTCTCTCTACCTGCCTCTTTGCCTACTTGTGATCTCTGTCAGTCAAATAAATAAATAAAATCTTTAAAAAAAAGAAAAAAAAAAGAAAAACTTCCGTGGTGGTAGGCAGAGAAATATATTGTGAATTGATCTTATTTCTCAGATATCTTAGGGCTTCATTTTGCCTTGTTGGCATGTGCAGTGATTGTGGCTTGCACAGAATTTAGCCTGCATTTCTTGATTCATGTGAAATATGTAACGGTTAGTTGAAGAGTTGGGGTATAAATAGAAAACTGTTTTATTTTGCCAAACTCTGCTTTTCACTGTACTATAGCAATTTCCCCCTTCCAATTCCTAATAGCAGCCTGGACATATCATATAATTTACTGATCAATTATAGGTGTTAAAATTAGTCCAGACCTATTTAAGATTTCAACCTCATAACCAATTCAAAGTTCCTTCCCTCCTCATTGCAGCCTAGATTCTAAAGGAAGGAGTTTTAAGTAGAGAGGAATGCATGGTGTGGTCTTGGATAGCTCCCTCCTCCCTCTTCCAAGTTAGTTCTTGAGATTTGCATGCAGTAAATGAAAGAAAGAAGAAGTCATTTCACCGCAGTGCTCTCTCCGTGAGGTTTACTGTCCATACCCTCCCTTTCTCTTCAGTCATTTTCCTGTATCGACTGTGGGAGGAAGGGTTGTGCTGTTGATTGTTGGTGAGAAGGCCAGATCTGTCGCTCCCAATACACCTGACTCCACTTGTTGGGAGCCGAATAGCAGGTGTCTCTGGACCGAAGGGTATTTTACGATCTTACCCTGAGCTTTGAACCTTAACTACAATTCTGTACAAGAAAACAGTCCTTCCCACTCAACATCCTACTAGAAGAGCAAAGTAATTCCTGAGACAAATCTATGTTTATGTGTACCCTGTGTGTGTCTATGTGTGTGTTTGCAGTGGATCATCTGTAGGATAAAAGGATATGACTGAAATGCTTGATGAGAATCTGTTACGGAGGATTTTATTGCATATGAGGGAAAGTACAAGGTCTGCGCATTCATTGGGTTTCCTTAGCAGAGCATTTCCTGTAGTACTTAGCTTTTGATTCTCAATCTACCCCCCTCCACACACACACAAACACACACAAACATTACACACTCACTCCAAACTGTTCCTTCCCTGGTTTTTCCCATTCAGAAAATAATTCCACCATGCATGATGAATGACCATAGCCACAGGTTTTTAGAGATGCAGCAGTAACATCAAGTTCACTGAACTTAAAGAGCATTCAGGGGCCATATTTGATGCCCACCCCATTGGCTACTTAGATGTGGTTGTTTTACCATAATGGATAAGAGAGGCATATATATGTATATTGAGCTATGTGTATATATATATTTTTGGGGGGGGGTTTAAGATTTTATTTATTTATTTGATGGAGAGAGAGATCACAAGCAGGCAGAGGGGCAGGCAGAGAGAGAGGGAGAAGCAGGCTCCCCACTGAGCAGAGAGCCCGATACGGGGCTCAATCCCAGGACCCCGAGATCATGGCCTGAGTCGAAGGCAGAGGCTCAACCCACTGAGCCACCCAGGCGCCCCTGTATATATATATTTTTTCACCATTTGATATATCACCATTTGTCTTTGAACAAATATTCACATTTTATATTAAAAATAGAGACACTGTCTGAAAATCAAGAGAAGAGCCATTTTTAATTCTGGTATAGTTAATATATAGTGTTATATTAGTTTCAGGTGTGCAATATAGTGATTCAACAGTTCCCTGTATTCCTCAGTGCTTATCAAGATAAGTGTACTTTTTTTTTTTTTTAAGATTTTATTTACTTATTTGACACACAGAGAGAGAGATCCCAAGTAGGCAGAGAGGCAGGCAGAGAGAAAGGGGGAAGCAGGCTCCCCGCTGAGCAGAGAGCCCGATGCGGGGTTTGATCCCGGGACCCTGAGATCATGACCTGAGCGAAAGGCAGAGGCTTTAACCCACTGAGCCACCCAGGTGCCCCAAGATAAGTGTACTTTTAATCCCCTTCACTATTTCACCCATCCTCCCACACCCTCCCCTCTGGTAACCATCTGTTCTCACTTTATTTTCCATTTTCAGTTACTGATATGGCAGGCATCAAATCCAGAAGGTTAAAGGATCCCAGGTGACAAAAATATTACAAGTAGGCTCAAGGAAACCATTGTTTAAAGAAATTTTGTGTTGTTTTGTTGTAGTAGAACAAACATTAAAAGAAAGTGTATGTTTAATAGATAGTTTGAACATAGAACTCGGGCTAATATATCCTCTCTACCATATTGAATTCAATTTGAATCAGCAGAGATTTATTAATCTTATTATGGGCAAAGTTCTAATGCTTTACTCTCTGGGAAAAATGAGTTACTAGGCTTAAAGACTGCCTTTTTTGATTATCTGAAAGAAATATATTTTTGTTATAACTCAGTTATGGAAAATGAAAAGATTTATATGAGAGATCTGTAAACCTGTTTCTTCTACAAAATTTTTCAAAATCTCTAAGCAGTACTATTTTATTTCTATTCTACTGAAAAAAAGTTAAGTGACTCAATTAGCAATAGTACTAATAGGCTTAATTTCATGCACTTTCAGCTATCTTGTCAGAGTAACTTCTTAAGATTGATCTTTCAAATAAAAACAAATGTTTCTTGAAACTTTTCTTAAAATTGGAGCCCTAGATTGTGTCAGTAGTTTAACAGTCAGAAGTAATAAAAAAAAAAATTTGGACTTTCCAAATTTACTACATAACTCATCTTTAAAACCTGGTCAAGAGTATAGTTGAGAATTCAGTCTCACTGAATCTTCCAGCCACTCTATGCCTTTGGTTTCTGCATCTCTAGGGATGTAGAAGCAGTTTGCATCTAGTGACTATCCACTATCATTTTTGTTGTGCTTTTTCTGGCCTTTCCCTCTAAGTATGTCTTACAGTCATCCTGTATTCTGGCTGCTAAAACCAGGTGTGATAATGAAGGCTAAATATTACCCTATTACTACTCTTTCTTTTCCTTTTGTTTTGCCTCCCTTTACTTATCCCTCTATAAACACATCAAATTATCATTATTTCTGGGTAATGATTCTAATTAGATGGAGAGAAGGAATTGTTTTGATTACCTTGAAGTATGAATGACCACTGGAGCACTTTTGTTTACAAGTCAATCTTTTAAACCTAAAATGAGGAAGCTCAAATGGTGAGTTCTCAAGCAACAGAACAAGATAAGTTTTAAATCTAATTCAAAGAGGAAAACTGTATTTCATTAGCCTTTTTTCCCTTGCCATTTTACTTACCTTAATGAAATGTTTCTTTCTATACCTTAATGAAATGTTTCTTTCTATTTTTTCTAGACATCAATAGAAAACACACATTAAGTGTAATCTATTCAAATTCTTTATATCTTTTTTTAAAAAAAGATTTTATTTATTTGACAGAGATCACAAGTAGGCAGAGAGGCAGGCAGAGAGAGAGGAAGGGAAGCAGGCTCCCTGCTGAACAGAGAGCCCGACGTGGGGCTCGATCCCAGGACCCTGGGACCATGACCCGATCCAAAGGCAGAGGTATCAACCCACTGAGCCACCCAGGCGCCCCAAATTCTTACATCTTTACAGAGAGTTTTAAATGTGTCTGGTGTGAAGAACTGTGGGAACTTTGAGTTTACCTTTTTTTTTTTTTTTTTAAGATTTCATTTGTTTATTTGACAGAAAGAGAGAATGCAAGCAGGCAGAGGGTCAGACAGTGGGGAGAGAGAAGCAGGCTCATCACTGAGCAAGGAGCCCGACATGGGACTCAATCCCAGGACCCTGGGATCATGACCTGAGCTGAAGGTGGATGCTTAACCGACTAAGCCATCCAAGTGCCCCACATCTGAGTTTACCTTACTTGCAAGCTAACAAATTAGCCTGTCACAGTTTCATAGATGCTGGTAGAAGACACAAGACTCTTGGGTTAGAGACGAAGGACAGTTACTCTTCATAGCAACAACAGAAGCTAGACCATCAGCATTTTTGCTTTAGCTTCCTGAACCTCACTTCCCACAGACTGATGCCAAGAGGGCCAGATGACACCTTCAGCTCAGTGGGTTGTAGCCCACACATAGAAAACTTGGATCTTTAAAAATGGGCAGTAAATATTTATGTCCTTTGTTCTGGAGGGAGACATTAACTTTCATCTACAGAGCTCATGGCTCTAGTAAACACATTTCTCCTTTTTTTTGCTGTACCAAAATCCCTATTTCAAATGGCAAGTCCACTTACATCATTACTGGTACCTTCTATTTCAAATGTAGGCACCCCTTGACTCTGCAGCCACAGACACATTGGTCTCCAGCTGGAGCTGCAGGGTATACATTCCCTAGGTGTCTTGGGCTTGACCTGCCCACCATGAGCCTTCTGTGAGGATTTGCCTTACTTTGGGGAAATGGCTGGCTTTTCCTAAGAAAACATCTTTAATTCTTGCTCAAATTCACTCTAAGGGCTAGGGGAATTTTTCGAAGCAACAATATTGACCAGGAGAATTTATGTAGATTTCTTGGGTCAGTTTCACCATCTCTAGGTCATCTTCAACAGCAATGTAAAGTCACCCAGGGCAAAAAGAACCCAATTCTCCTGGGCATCTGTCTCAGGGGAAATCTCCCTGAAGAGGCCAGAGGTCGATTTTATCAGTTAGATATCTGAGACATATACTGTCATTTCCAACTGGTTTTAATGTCATGATAGGAGAGTGTGGACCTTCTGATGGCCAACTGTTGCCATTCTTCCTTGACAGATTTTAGGGAACCTGCCCTCCTAGATCCTAAGCATAGTAGGCCAGGTTTTGATGATGTGCCTGGTTTCTACCCATATGATCAAAACTTTTCCCTCCTTTCATGCTCAGTGTAGGTGTTACATCGCTACAATGTTTGTCTGAAAGAGGGCACCCTGGGATGAGTCTTATTGCTGTTTTATTACAGTATGGAAGATCTGAGGCTGACCACTCATAAGAAAAGAAGTTCTCTCCCACCCCCCACCGAGAAGAGCATTAACAGTAAGCTGAGCAACATTTGGGCAGGTCTTTTTGAACTACTTCCTGTATGTAGTCTTCCACCACTTTCTAAATGCCTCTTCATTTACAGGCAGTAAAGAGAAGGAACATTTATTGCCCCATACACCATACAATTTGGCAGCATATTCACTACTGAGCATATGACCATATGTACCCCTTTGGGTCCCTTTGTGTGGCCTGTGACACCTCCACCCTCCCTCTTCTGTGAAGCCACCTCTCATTCAGCCTCCCACCCTCATCTCTGAAACTGCCAAGCATTGGGAAGGGCCTGGGATTTTACCCCACTTGCAAGTGAACAGATTAGCCTACCACTGTATCATAGATGCTGATAGAAACACAAGACAGACCTCTGGGTCAGAGACAGAGAATGATTTGTTATTTATCTTAATAGAAGTAGTCAGTGTTGGATTTTTTTTTTCCTTTTTTTGGTGCCAGTTCCTCTAGGTCTGATATGCACAGGTTGGTGTGAAGAAGGTCAAGACGATACTTATATACACAGTAGGTTGTGTCACAGGAGAGGAATTCTGGGCTTAGGGAACCAAAATGTTTTATAATAGTAAGCAAACTTGCTGTTTGCTCTGAAGAGAAATACTGTTTCTTTCTTTTTCTTTCTTTCTTTCTTTCTTTCTTTTTTTTGAAGATTTATTTATTTATTTATTTGAGAGAGAG
The DNA here is from genome assembly GCF_011764305.1 of Mustela putorius furo. Lineage (NCBI taxonomy): Eukaryota > Metazoa > Chordata > Mammalia > Carnivora > Mustelidae > Mustela > Mustela putorius. The sequence goes on along the minus strand of NW_025422368.1, from coordinate 21,392,460 downwards.
AGAGAGAGAGAGAGAGTGTGTGTGCGTGCATGCGCACGCACTTGGGGAAGGGCAGAAGGAGAGAGAATCTCAAGCAGACTCCCTGCCAAGTGGGGAACCTCATATGGGGCTCAGTCTCACCCTGAGATCAAGACCTGAGCTGAAATCAAGAGTTAGATGCTTAACTGACTGCACCATCCAGATGCCCAGAGAAACTGTTTCTATACTCTAAGCCTATTTGGGGTGCAAACTTACTGGAAAAGATAGTCTGGAACAAAAGTCCATCAGTGCTTCCAGGATATGCAGATGGTAGAGTATTGTTTCCCCGTACGTGGAAGGAAGGGGAAATGGTACAACCATGTTTCATGGTTGTAAAGACCCACCTGAAAACAGTAGCACAGGAAAACGAGCCTTAGAAACATTAATAATTGTGTTTTCCCCTCCTTTTTGATAGTTGGAAAGTATATTTTGATAATATATTTAGTAGTTTATCAATTATTTATGTTACAGTTACAGGTTTACGAAAGAAATGCACTAGGATTTCTGACAGTTTTCACACGAAACATTCTCACGAACTGTCAGTCTTTCTAATGAGGGAGATAAGATCATAACTTTTTAGTGAATGAGTCTGGACTCAACCCATTTTAGTGTATTGCTTAGATTGCAAAGAACCATTGAACTTCACAACGAAAGTGCCATCAATAGATGTGCGCTGAGGTATTGAATTGGGTCTGTAGGGCAGTGATGGCACTCTGAGTCTTTTATTTTCCTCTTAACGAACACGATAGATTACAATTTTATTTGTCAATTATAAGATCAATTATACCTTAATAAAACTGAAAAAAAAGAAACATGATAGAACTTTGCCTTACTAATAAAAAAGGAGCAACACTTTTTTCCTCACCCTGAGTCCTCAAACATGTATATGTTTCCATTCAGAAGGGGGTTCCCAATGGCTGGATAAATTGTGTAAGATTTGGATAATGGCTAAGTGTACAGCAGTCATTTGTTTGATGGGTAGGTTGATTTCATGCACACCCTAGCCATGTTGATTATAGGAGATTTTCCATTGCTGGGGTAAATTGAATCCTACAGTACTAATTGACTTTGGGACTTTCAAGTTTGGACATTTGTAGTTACAGTGTAAACTTGGGCAAGTTATGTGAGCTCTGAGACTGTTTTTTTTTTTCTTTTTCTTTCTCTATAAAAACAGAGGGTAGAAAACTCAATCTGAGCAAACTTATGATGTCCCTTGGGATAAAAAAAGTATTTTTTTAAAAATCCATATATAGTACATAGTATACAATTAGTTTTCAATTACAGGTCTGTCCCCTTCTTTCTTTCTTTCTTTTTTTTTTTTAAAGATTTTATTTATTTGACAGACAGAGATCACAAGTAGGCAGAGAGGCAGGCAGAGAGAGAGGAGGAAGCAGGCTCCCTGCTGAGCAGAGAGCCTGATGCAGGGCTCGATCCCAGGACCCCGGGATCGTGACCTGAGCCGAAGGCAGAGGCTTTAACCCACTGAGCCACCCAGGCGCCCCTGTCCCCTTCTTTCTGATGGGGTTTGACTACATATGGATAGAGGGTCCTCATTCTTCACTGTCATGTTATTTATTGGTTCACAGATTTCTCATTGATCTAGGAACAGAAATTAATTCTCCCTGAAGGGCCTTGCTTTCTACTGGAGAACATTTCTCTACTCACTTACTTGCTATTCTGTTATCATGACCCCCAGGATCGTAACCATGTTGAATAATGAAGACTCACTATGTAGACACCAGACAAGTCCTGGGATCGATTCCATGTGAGAGCTCCTAACAGAGGGGAGTGTGTCAAAAAGCTAAAGAACAGATTTGAAAAGCCTAAAATCCTTAGAATCTCAGCTTCAGATCCTGGCAAGATTGAATTAGCTTTTTTTCCTCTGGAGTAGTTAAACTTAGTTTCATGTGTTTTGTCTGAGTACTGCGTGTGGGAGTGGGAATCTATATCATTCAGATGGAAGCTTTCATCTGTTTCAAGCCTGTATGTATATTAAAACAGCCATGAAATTTTATATGTGCTCAAAGCCTAAAAATATCAGCACAGACCTTAAGAGAATCAGACAGTGGGCTGAAGAAAGATTTAATATTCAGTACTTCTCCTTTCTATTTCTTTTTGCATCATTTTTATAAAAAGTTAGGTTGATGGGAGCTCTAAAAATGTACTTTGAAAACTGGCAATTGTTCACTTAATGCATTGCATTAAGATGACAATTACAAACACTTTAAAATAAAACAAAATCAGAACCTTTTCCTCAATAGCAGGGTTTTAGGGCCCAATTTGTCCAAATGGAAGCCTTAAATCTTTTTATTTAGCTTCTTGAAAAAAAATAAATAAATATAACCAAAACCTGTTCCAGTAGTGTTGTCAACATAATCTTGAGTTTCTTTAGTCTAAACACACATAAAGCAGGAGTAGGGAGTAGGGATGTTTCAGAGGGACAAATGGCCTCTGTGGATGAGAGTCTATCCTGAAAATGGGTATATTGGAGTCTTACCATTGAGGTCATGTCCTAGTTCCCCAGGATTCTGTATCATTGGTACTTTTAAGTAATTTATCAGGTTCAGGCTGCCTTTTTTTTTTTTTTTTCTTCCTATAGAGCATTGCTTTATTAAGTACAGCTGAATGCATGTTTTTGTCAGAACAGGATTCCAGTATGCTGGAGAGCCACTTTTTCCATCCAAGACATCCTAAAGCCATCTCCACATGAATCTTGTGCTCCCAGACCAGTTGCCTCATGCATAAGGAACTATAGATATGTCACTGAACACATCTCCTCCTTTGCTCCATGATCTTGGGAAAAACATGCCTTTACTGCACTCAACCCCATAACCCCCACTTCTTTCCCTTCTATCTACTCCTCCCCATGAAAGTAAGAGCTAGAGCATATAATACCTATTTTTGGTAAATGTCATGGTTTTTCACATCACTAAGCATGAAAATTTTTCTCTAAATATTTGAATTACTTCATTTATAGTCAAGGACACTTTCTCAAAATGAACCTTTTAAAGCCAACCAATTTGAATATACATCTGGGTTTGAGCCCAAGAGAGGCAGAAACACTATAGCTAATCAGGCTAATTTGTATTACTATTCTTATCTGGTGGTCTCTGAGGAAACCACAAGGATATCATTTTGGGAAGTCACAGCTTTATGGGAGGGGTCATGTTAGAGGTGTTGGATCTTTTGGTGGTCAATAATTGTATAAAACACAACATAAAGCTGTGATTAAAGATATTTAGTGCACTCTTCTTTTTTGACACATTTGCTTTTTCAGAGCAGGAATTTTAAATTATGACAATTTGGAAAGAATCAGTTTGGAAAGAATCCCCCTGCCCCCCCAAATAAAAAAAAACAACATTAAATTTATGGATTAGGAAAAACTGGGGCCTAGGTATTTTCTATGAAATTTTTGAGTTTTGTTGTGTTGACCAAATTAGATACCAATATGGTCTCGATTCCTTCTCTATAAAATAAGGAACTGGGTTAAATCAGAGTTCTCAAAATGTGTACTTTATTTATTTATTTTTTTAATTTGACACAGAGAAATCACAAGTAGACAGAGAGGCAGCCAGAGAGAGAGAGGGAAGCAGGCTCCCCACTGAGCACAGGGCCTGATGCGGGGCTCAATTGCAGGACCCTGAGACCATGATCCGAGCTGAAGGCAGAGGCTCAACCCGCTGAGCTACCCAGGCACCCCTCAAAATGTGTATTTTTAGACTTGTGAAATTATCTGCAGAAGTAAAATTATAAAATAAATTGAAAAATGCTGCATACTGTATCCTCCAAATTTTTTTTTAATTTTATTTATTTATTTGACAGAGACAGAGATCACAAGTAGGCAGAGAGGCAGGCAGAGAGAGGAGTAAGCAGGCTTCCCACTAAGCAGAGAGCTTGATGCGGGGTTTGATCCCAGGACCCTGAGATCATGACCTGAGCTGAAAGCAGAGGCTTTAACCCACTGAGCCACCCAGGCGCCCCTGTATCCTCCAAATTTATACTAGCACATTAAAGGGTGTGAAAGGTTCTTTGGTTAAAGACCCCAGCTGAGTTTTGGTTCAGTATTTTCCAAAAAATTTTTTCTAGTGGCACATCATAGTATCTTTTGGGAATAGAATATAACAAATATCTTCTGGAAACTCTGGATTCAATAATCTCTAAAACCCTTTCCAGCTAGCATTCAATTATACTACTCTGCTTTTGTTATTTTTTGTATTTTGCCAGTAAGAGGTTTTTTCTTTGTTGGCTTTTGGTAATACTCAGATAAAGAATAACAAGAGATGAAATAATTTGGTTGCCTAAGGATTCATTAGAATGAGTCATTGGTCCCTCTACTTCATTTAAGGTACTTTCCAGTATTCAAGTTTATGATTCTAAGACTCTAATTTGAGACCAGGGACAATTCTTCCCTATAAGAATAATTAATTTTACTTTTTTACCTTCTCAATAGTCTTATGTTCCTACAACCATTAGCCTGCACAAATGTTTATTTTTCCCCCAAATTATTATACCAAGACAGTGATAGATTTATCTATGAGCAGTGGAGACATTTTGTAGTCTCATGACTAGTACTTTCAATGTTTCAGAAAAATTATGTTTCTCATTACATAATATCTTTAAATTTTAAGCTACATATTGATACAAGTTCACACAGGGATTATAATTTCCTAGGACACTACATCAGAGTCTGTGTGTGGTTGGTTTTATTATTTATTGTTTGAATGTATTTTTGTCTAAACAACCTATATCTTCTGTTCAGACAAATGAAAAGGAAAGAGTGCATGTATACATCTGTAAGAAGATGTTTAAGGTCGTTTATAAAGAAGATTATTTTTGTTTTAAAACATATCTTCATCACGTACAGTTTATTTCTTTTATCAGAGTAGTTCAAGATGCATTGCATTTTGGTATCAAAGGCTTCCAGTAGTTCTAGCATCAAAAATTAAGCACATGTTTTATTTACTGTTAAAAAAAAATTGCTGGAAATCTTTCTAATTACTCCTCTAACTGGTCACTGTTTCTCTAGTTATACATCAAGGATGGTAAAATACTCCCAGTACCCACAAGGTGGCATGGCTTTCTTGTGCAATTCAGTTTTCGTTTGTTTTATTACTGCTTTAGCTGCTGCTATATTTTTGATTCTACTCTTTTATTAAAGCTTTGAATTGCACTTTTTGGTTTTATTTTTCCTGCAGCCAGTGTACAGGGCTTGAATTTTTAGAATGAGACATATTTTTCACAAACAGAGATATTCAGGTAAAACTCTCCAGACTTTTCTATTGTTTTAGTGCACTTGGGAGCTGAATTTAAATCATTTGACTTTGAATAATGCCTTGTGCCCTATAAATACTAGGCACTCAATAAGTATTTGTTGTGGAATTTAATGACTTGTCTTATTGAAAAAAGCTTTCAGATACTTGGTATTATTAGAGTAATTTATGGATACTTTTTATCATTCTACTTGCAGGTGAAAAAAATCTCCATCCACTGTCCAGGAAACACTGTCATTTTATGGTATTACAAAAATATGTTGCAGATTAGGGTAAAATTTCCACCCTTTCTCAATTGTAAAAAAAAAGCATGGTTGATTCAGTTTATCCATCTACTCTTCCTTCGTAAATATTAGTGGATGCACCCCGCCCTGTCCTCATGGGTAAAGAGCATAGGAGAATGAGTAGGGCGTAGATAAGCGGGTAAATATATAATTCAATAGGGTAATAGTCACTTTCATTCATTCCACAAATATTTATTGTTTACTGTGTGCCAGATGTTGTGAGATGGTGAATAGTGAATAAAAGAGTCAGAAATCTTACCTTAGAATGGGGAAGACAAACAACAAACTAAAACGAGAGAAGTGAAATACATAGTATGTTCAATGCTATGCACCAAAGAGAAACAACAAAACAGAGAAAGAGCTAGTGGGATTAAGAGTTATTATACTCTCAGTGTTTTAAAAAAGATTTGATTTATTTATTTGCGAGAGTGAGGAGAGAGAGAGAACGTGAGGGGAGAAAGGGCGAGGGAAAACAGACTCCCTGTTGAGCAGGGCGTTGATGATATGGGGCTCAATCCCAGGACCCTGGGATCAAGACTGGAGCTGAAGGCAGATGCTGAACCGATCGAGCCACCCAGGTGCCCCTGTACTCTTAATGTGAGTAGTCGGAGAAGGCAGTAGACTTTGCAGAAAGACCTGCAGAAGGTACAGAAGTGCAAAGACTGCACGGTGGGAGTAGGCTGCTACTTGAACCTGTACCACCACAGAGCCTTGTGTGAAATGAGATGGGGGCACAGGGGAATGAGGGGCTCCTCAGGGGAAGTGAAAGAGGTTTTTGTAGAGGAAGGCAAATTCACCGCAGACAAAGTGGAGACAAAGGCACTCTGGGTGGAGAGAACAACAGGAGCATAGTCATAGAGGTGTGAAAGTGAAAGATGTATTTGCCTGGGAAGCGAGAGAAGGCAGCAATAAATGGGGCCAACATGCCGCAGTCATATATGTACAACTCTATTTTATATCTACTTGAGAGGAAAAACAGTGATTTTACCAGTCTTATTTTGGGAAAAATAAAATAGCTCCAAGTTTTAACTAAGGCAAATCTTGAAAAAAATAAAATAAAATAAAATAAACTGACCCTATATACATGCAGTGTAATCTTAATCTGTAATTTGGATCTGTTTTTTCCTCCAAAAAATTTATATTCCTTGTCATTGGGATCAGGAAACTTTGAGGTCAGAATACCTAAGAGGACAGATAGTAGAAGTTTGAGCACCCTATATTTTTTAGATGTCAGTTTTCCTTTTGCAATAAGGCCCCCAGGATGCAGTGTCTACCTTGGAATGCACTAAATTTTATATATCTGAGATCTCTGCAATAGATAGTGTAAGTCTCTTTTATGAGAGGTTTCACCAGAGGGAGAGCTCAAGTGATTATATCTGATGGCTTTTTCTAGGTTTTAAACCTTTAGCAGGGATCAGATATAGGGATGGAAAAATATCCCTTGCTTGTTTTAGAGAAACAGAATCTGACACATGCAACTGTAACAACGATAGTTCTTTTTTTTTTTAAAGATTTTATTTATTTATTTGACAGAGAGAGATCACAAGTAGGCAGAGAGGCAGGCAGAGAGAGAGAGGAGGAAACAGGCTCCCTGCTGAGCAGAGAGCCCGATGCGGGACTCGATCCCAGGACCCTGAGATCATGACCCGAGCCGAAGGCAGTGGCTTAACCCACTGAACCACCCAGGCGCCCTCAACAAGTGCCCTTCTTAATCCCCATCACCTGTTTAACCCATCCCCCACCCACCTCTCCTCTGGTAACCATCAGTTTGTTCTCTATAGTTAGGAGTATGTTTCCTGGGGCACCTGGGTGGCTCATTTGGTTCAGTGTCTACCTTCAGCTTAGATCATGATCTTCAGGTCCTGAAATTGAGCCCCACATCACACTGGCTCCCTGCTCAGTGGGAATTCTGCTTCTCCCTCCCATGACCCCTCCCCCTGCTTGTGCTTTCTCTTGCTCTCTTTCCTGCTCTGTCAAATAAATAAATGAAATCTTTAAAAAAAAAAAGTCTGTTTCTTGGTTTGCCCCTCTCTCCCTCTCTTTTTTCCTCTTTTGTTCATTTGTTTTGTTTCTTAAATTACACATATTAGTGAGAATCTATGATATTAGTCATTCTCTGACTTATTTTGCTTAGCATAATACTCTCTAGCACCATCCACGTCATTGCAAATGAAAATTTTTCATTCTTCTCTGTGGCTGAGCAATGTTCCATTCTATATCTATATACCACATCTTTATCTATTCATCAATGGACAGTTGGGCTGTTACCATTCCTTGGCTATTGTAGATAAAGCCATTTTAAACAGTGGAGTACATGTATCCCTTTAAAATAGTATTTTTGTATTCTTTAGGTAAAGCTAGTAAGGTGATGCTGGATCGTAGGGTAGCTCTATTTTTAACTTTTTTTTTTTTTTTTTTTAGACAGACAGAGATCCCAAGTAGGCAGAGAGGCAGGCAGAGAGAGAGAGAGGTGGAAGCAGGCTCTTTGCTGAGCAGAGAGCCCGATGCGGGGCTCAATCCCAGGACCCTGACATCATGACCCGAGCTGAAGGCAGAGGCTTAACCCACTGAGCCACCCAGGCACCCCTATTTTTAACTGTTCTCCAGAATGGCTGCGCCCGTTTGCATTCCCACCAATAGCACAAGAGGGTTCCACTTTCTCCACATCCTCACCCACACCTGTTGTTTCTTGTATAATTCTTTCTTACTTTCTTTCTTTGAGATAAAAACAATGGGTTTGAATCTCAGGTGTTCAAGCTACATTTATTTTTCTAAAATTCAACTTAATTTCTACTTTCAGATATCATTTGGCTGGCATGGCAGAAAACTTCGGGACTTTTTTGGTGGTACCCTTTCTTCCTGAAGTTGTGGTAAGTGTTTGATAGTCATGATGAAGTTTAAGGCCCTGTGTGGGATGGTATCTGCTCCACACAGATTGCCATAGAGAAACTGCCAACTATTTATCCATATGGCACCTTCCAGCCTGTGGCTCACTTGCTGGTCTAGTGACACCCGTGGAGGTGAGAACTTGTTACTGCTTCCCTGTCATAGTAGAGCCACGGGTCCTTGCTAGGCCACTCTTTATCCCATGTCCATGAATGCAAATTTCCTGCCGGGGCTCACGTTCTCTCTCCCGGGCTCTGCTCTGGACAGTCTCAACCACTGTCTTCTGAATAGGGCTAACTTGTCTGTTCTGCCTCTTCTCCCTGTAATCCAGAAGAAACGATTTTGAAGTCTAGAAAGGAAATCTTTCTGCCTTTGTGTTTTCTCTACAAGCTGGCCTATGCTACAAATCATCAATATTCTTCTAAGAGTTAGGCTCTTAGAAACCAGGTATAGGAAAATCAGAGGGTGTTTTCTGCCCCAGGTCCCAAGCAGTTCTGAGCCAGCAGCCGGAGATGGATTCTCTGCTCTAATCGGTGGAGGGAAAGAGAGAAATACCACAGGAAGAAAAAAGTTATTATTTCACAAATACTCACATGATTTCATACACATAGAGGCTGTGTTCATAGTGAAAGTATTTATTCATATCTGGATGTGTGTTTTTTTGTGGGAAGGCAAGGTTACTGGTCTCTGCTGGGCAATCTCAGGCAACTCCTTTAACATTTTAGAGCATTCGTTTCCTAATAGATAAACAGTGGATGCTAAGGCTGCAATTCCTAACTGGGAGATTGTTGTGAGGAGTAAATGAGGCAATTGTATGAACATGGTTAATCATTATGCATGTATACACACTTCTACAGCACGAAGAGCACATTTCTGGCTTTAGTTCAAATTTTGTATTCAGAATCTCTAGTAACCTATGTTCTCAAAAGCAGTAGACCTAATAATGAAACAAAACAAATTATTAGACTTATCAGATAAAATATTCGTTCACGTTCTTTTTTCTCAGAAGAAGAGGAAATTTCCCTACTGCTATAGATCCTCCCTCTTCGCCCAAACCACACATCTTTTCCATTCTGCCCATTTCTTTCTCAACACAAGTGGCAGCTTTGCGAGGGCATTGTTTTGTCCTCATCTCTGAGAATGTTGGAGAATGCTCAGGGCTGAAGCCTGCGATGATGCTTGGAAGTTTCTGCGCCAGCCTTGGTCGAGTGGAGGAGATGGGGTCAGGGGCTTGCACCTGCCTCGTGACTTAGCACGGCACTGAGGACCAGCCAGCTTCCACATTACTGTTCCTCAAATGATAAGACCCTGGAAACCGAGGTTTAGGACATCTGAATGGATGTCCACACAAAGAAGCTGTAGGAGTCGGGCAACAAAAGAGAGCCTGGCGTCCCAGGCGTGCTGGCTACCACTTTCCTTCCTGGCCCTGGCCCTGTCTGTGCTTCCCCTGTCCTCCAACCCATCCATGTGCGCACATACACGACCTGAGTCCTGTGACCTAGAACAAATAGATAAACATTTTCAGGGACTGTTACCCCCATGCTTATGAATAGGGTACATTTCAGTTTAGTCTTTTTTTTTATTCTCCTGACACTACTTAATCATTTTTCCCTTACACCATTTCTCTGAGAAAGAGAGACATCAGATTTAGGTACATTATTTTCACATAGAAAAATAGCAATAACTGTCATTTATTGAGCACTTACTCTATACCCAGCATTGTGCTAATCACTTTACATTCATTATATCATTTGTCCCCTATGACAAACCTCTAAGGTAAGAATTGTCATTTCCTTATGTTGTTTCTAGGTGAGGAAACTAACGCTTAGCCAAATGTGGCTTGTTCTGAGGTCACACAGTAAGTGGCAAAATTACCACTTTGAACCCAGATGATGTGACTCTAGAGTTTATGCTCTTAAACACAGCAGTATCTGGATAAGGGAACTGAGGTACCACAGGAACTCATTCAAGGTTCTCACGTGAAGATCTGATCATAAAAATCTTTTCTCTTGTTCTTCCATCCAATACTGCAAATGCACTGCGAACCCGGAAAGACGAACTCATGCAGGAGCACATTGCACAGTCATCTTCCAGCAAATCACGGAGCCCTGGTTTCTCCGTGGTGAATGAGGTCATGCTGCCAGGGTTTCCTGATCAACTGCCTCTACTCTTTGTCTACTGTGCTGTCCTGCAGAGCTGATTCTGTGGGACCTAAAACTTACACTCTTTAGAGGAACCACTTTTAAAGATACGGAATTATGGATGCAAAGTTATGAACATTTATGTATTTATTATGAGAAATAAAGTCATATCAAATAATAAACTTGTCAGGAAGCTGACAAGTACCACAAATACCCTAAAATCAATAGACATAATATTTTTCTTAATGAAGTGCCTGAAAATCTCTATAACACTTTGTCTTCACATCTTTTCCCCTACATAATTGGATTGCTTTCATATAACAATGAAAAAATAATTTGGTTATTTCTTTAGGATGGTTGATTGATTTTTTTAAAATTAATAGCTGAGATACACAAAACATCATTGACTTCATAGATGTACTCCAGTTGGTGTTACTATAGGGTTGTACCATACAAACATGGGAGTTTTAACATTCTATTTCATAAAATTCATATCAAAAATGAAAAGATGTGTAGTGCATTTGTAATTGTATACACATTATCAAGTATGTTCTTGACATAAGAGAACTACAGTTATGACCGAGTTCTATCAAGGAGAACTCAGTAGCCTACTTATATTTACATGTTACAGAATTGTTCACAGACTAACTTCTGATTTCATGTATTTGAAACATTGGCTATCCTTTCCTTTCCACATATTTCCAGGTCTGGGTGTGATGGGACATATTTGTATCACAATATAACCTCCCACCTTATACCTTCATGGTCAACACCAGGAAAGTCAGTACAGTGGACAGCAGGAAACCTGGAATGCAATACTACACTGTGATTGCTGGCAGAACCCCGACTATGCATAGATGTGCAGACTTCATTAGTATATCCTACTGACGCAAAAAGTATGCATCCATAACCCAACCTCACCTTTGCTAGATCTGAGAAAACACCATCTGACCGGAAGAAAATAGGATAGAAAATTAGAGTGGAAAGAGACTTCTCCCTTACCAAAGTGACTTTGGTTAATACCTTATTTTTGCCAAATGTTAGCAAAACTCACAGCCATGTAAATATATTTCTAGAGCCTCTTCCAGAGCCTTGACTATAAGCTGAAAAAGTACATAAAGGGCCCTGAAGCTTAAGATTTATGAGCCTTGTTGGGCAAAGGAAGGCTTTCCATCCATTATAATACTCTTTTTCTGTGTATGAGACACATGAGTGTACTTCCATTTTGGATCATATATAATTATCAATGCTTCAAAGTCCTTTGTAACAAAAGCTTGACTGCTTAAGATTTATTTGCCCTTAGTCTATCATTAGCTATAGATGTATATTTTGCATATCTTGAGGTTATGATCATAGATAGCTTCACAAGAACTAAGGATCACAAGACCTTTAAGATTCTCGATTTATTTCTTTGACCCTAGATTTAAAAAAAAATACAGAGGCAAAATTGCAACTTGGCAAGCAGACAACCACAGTCACAATTATAATACAGTTTAATTATGACATAAAAATGCAATGAGTCACAGTGGGATACCAACCTAACTTATTAAAAAGTGAAAAAAATGTTAACCAGTAGTTTTGTTTTTCTCCACAAACAACTGGCTTAATTTTCACACGTTGGATAAATCCATACGGTTTCTCATCTGTACGGAACATAATCCTATCCCTTCTAGATTGTAAGTTTAATGGAACAGAAATCATGTCTATTTAGCTTACTCTTACATCCTCAATTCCCAGAGTATCAACAAACATGTGATAGCATGGAAATACTTGGTAAATGAATCAACTTAAAAGCTATCAGTTATTCATTTTCTGCTCTGGAATACAGTAATACAAATTTCCTGTTACTGTTGTAACAAATTACTACAAACTCTGGCTTAAGACAACACAAGTTTGTTAGCTTATTAATCCTGGAAGTCAGGTCCAAAATGAATTTTATGGAGCCAAAAATCAAGGTGTCAGCAGGGGTGCATTCCTTCTGGAGCTTCCAGGGGAGAAATATTGCCTTTTCTGGCTTCTAGAAGCCTCTTGCTTTCCTTGACTCATGGCTTCTTCCTTCATCTTCAAAGCACATCACTCCAACCTATGATTCTCTTGTCCAGTTTCCTTTTTCTGACTCTGATCCTTCTGTCTCCCTCTTAGAAGGATTCTTGTGATCTCATTAGGCCAACTGACATAATTCAGGGAAATCTCCCCATCTCAAAATCCTTAATCCCATATGCAACTTTCTTTTTGCTATGTAAAGTAGAATATTCACAGGTTCTAGAGATTAGAATGTAGACACCTCTGGAAGATTATTTTGTCTACCACATGCACAAAGATAGAATATTTGTGTTTAGGAGTAATTACTGGAACCCACGGAGTTTAGACTTTCTGATTTCTGGGCTCTTGTGCTTGATCGAAACAATACCTTCATTAAAGTGGAAGTTTTCAAAAAGCTTTTTAGTGTGCAGAGAGATTTACTGGACACAAAGACCACAAAAAGGTTTATATTCATACCAAGAAATAGTATAGATGTTGGGAAACTGGCTCTTTGGAAAGGCTCTCTGTTTTAGCAATTTACAGTCCAGAGAAGTAGATGAATCATATGCGCTTGATTCTCACACCACACTCCCTTCTCAGTGCTTTCCTTGTTGCTTATTCAATTCTGGGAGAAACTCAGTATGCTTTATTAGTAAGGACTTACTCCCTTTTCTCCATTGTGTCTCTTCTTCCCAAATGAGTTACACAGAAACTAACTTGACTCAAGTGATAAGATTAAGATATTTGTTTAATGATGCTTCTCAGAGAGCTAATAGCAACTTAATTTAAAAGGGTATTTGATTATAACTGAAAATGTTTTCAGAATATGGGTTGCAGACTGCCTCAACGTGAACTAATAGGCAGCAGAATTCTTGACACATTCTAGGTGCTTGATAAATATTTCTGAACTAATTACACATTTATAGATACTGAAGGGTATATGAGGATCAGTTCAGTTCCATAGAGCAGCTGACTTCTTGCAGATAGCTTGGCTGTGGGATATAGCAGTGGCTCTGAAGTTACAAATTCCACAATTAAATGGTGAAAAGTTAGAAGCAAGAAGGAAGCGGTCTCAGAGTCTAGTGAGCACCTTGTGGACAATAGACATGAAAAAAAACTTTTCAAACGTGGCGTCTACCATTGCACATTGAAACATCACAGTATCAGTTCCCAAGCCTGACTCAACAAAGTGCCACCATTGAGTCATCTGACCACTTCCCGGGTTTTCCCCCTTGAAGCCTTCACACCCAGGGTCTGCTTGTACCCCACCCCGAAAGGCGATGATCTCAACGGGGTTCATTAACTAAAGCCTTGACAGACCCAGCTTATGTAATGGTCCCTGTGGAGACCAGCATCCCATCTCTGGAGACTGACATTGAGGAAGGTTTAAAGAACAGCAATTAGTTGGGAATTTTCTCCTCTGTGTCATCTGTGAGAACCATCTGACCTCACAAGCAGGACTGTCTGTGGTGAGAAAGGGCGGTATGTGCCTTACAGGAAATGCAAAAATGACTTCAGGGTGTTACACAGATGAGTAGCCAGAGAGTAAAGCCTAATGCTGGAATCTTGCTTCAGATTTTTAGAGTAGAAAGAAATATGGGGAAATCGAGGGGAAGACAGGTCACTGACGAAGGGTGGAGTTGATGGCACATTCTGAGGGAAAAGGCGCTCCTGTGGCCTTGTTCATTGAGCAGATGTGTATCTAGTACTCCTTACGGGGCGAGCCAGCATGCTGGCCCTTCCTCCGTACCCCTACTTCTCTTGCTGCCAGCTCTCTTTTTGTTGTTCCCAATTTGAATATTTTTCATACTCAGAGCTGTATAAACTTCTCTTCATCACCAGATTCTTTGATCTATGAACAATAGCAGCCCTTTGAATAGCAGAATAGGAATATTTGTTTCATAATTTTACTTTTTCCGAGACTTTGAGCATCACCAAGTCAGGAGAATTTAAAGTTAAGGGTTCCCATGGTTTGACCACACCCTGACCTCTTTTTGGTTCTCCTGTTTCCTTTTCATAGTGTTTTTATTTTTTACCCAATTTGGTCACACTCTTTTGAGGCTAATTATATACTGGCCTTGCAATCTTCACAAGATTTGCACATGACAAGTTCTGATTTGCTTGTTAGTCAGTGAAGGCAATCTTCAAAATGAAGCTTCATAAATAACCAAAAGGAAGATTTTATACTCAACAGTAAAGCTAATTTATACTTACAAGGATTTTTCCATGATGCATTATACAGTGTTAGGCATAATATTTTAATCTCCTACACTTTAACACACATTTCAGCCATCCTGACTTTGATTGACCTATAGCATCTGGATGCCTCATACTCTATTGTGAAGCAGGCAGCCCTGCAGCATATTATGGGCTGTAGTGTGTTATTATGCCATCTCTTCAGACTCTCCCCCTTTCTCTTACACACACATACATGTGCAGACCTACTTAGGTGCTTGTATTCAGTGGTCCTCAAACTTCAGTGACGTTTCTCCCTCTTCTGTTATCCATGACTTGTTCTGTGAGTGGAACAAAAGCAACTCCTTTCATTTCTGAGAAACTCTGAAGATGTGTTTCTATAGATAGCAACACATGCTGACATCCTGAATACAGACTAATTTTTCCTAGGGGGTCTCTCAGCACTCAAAATAAAGTTTCATGAATGACCGGACCACTAAGTAACCTATTCGGAGAAAGCGTATTGTAATAAACAAGGTGCATAGAGAGCTGGGTTATAGAAATAGTTCAACTACTAATTAGTATTGTGACCTTCAGGAGATTGTTTAACCTTTCTGAACCTCTCAGATAGACTATTTGCTGTTCTATCTACTTCCCAGATTATGGGGACAAAAATAGGACAGTGCATGTAAAAACTGCTTGGACAATGTAATCTTCTACACAGACAATTTTTATTTATTTTTTAATAATCTTTTTTAAAAAAAAGATTATTTTTAAGTAATCTCTACACCCATTATGGGGCTTGAACTCCCAATCCAGAGATCAAGAGTTATGTGCTCTACCAACAGAACCAGCCAGGCGCCTCAGTGCACACAACTTTTAAAGTCAACTTTGGTGAGTGCTGTGAAGTGTGTAAACCTGGTGATTCACAGACCTGTACCCTTGGGGATAAAAATATATGTTTATAAAAAATAAAAAATTAAAAAAAAAATAAATAAAGTCAACTTTTTCTTAGTTTGTAGAGCTGCTTTTGAATGAAAACTGTTTCTTCTGTGCTTAAGTATATCTGTTGCAAAACCATTTTAAAAAAGACGATTTGTAAACTTTCAAGACAATCATGCTTATTAAAATAAACGATATGAGCCACGCTATATTAGGCACCACAAAATCCTTTGTTTATATTCCAAGATTCAAATTCAGGCCCCTCGTATGACACACAAAACTCCTCACCTCCACACCTAATCAGACTTGGACATTTTACAAAATACTGATAACTCGCAATGGCTTTAAGGACTCCTATCCTTCCAGGTGGACAGCGACTTAGCTTTTCATCTGATTTCCTGTGTACACAACCAATTAAGAGATTAAAAGGACATACCAATTGTAAAATGTGTTATTTACTGACACTGGCAGTGTGTTGGCACTGTGTTTTGACTGCACTGACAGGAGCGTATTTATAGGAAAGAATTCTACCTAGATTCTTTTGTTCAGCTCATTACAATTGATTTGTTACTGGTATAAACTCAGGGTTATTATAATAATTAGCACAGACATTAATGTAAGAAAATAGTGTTTTCCAGCTAAAGTAATATTCAAATGCAAGCCTGGTTTTCCTCCACTGTTAAGTGAAGTTCTTACAATGCCCTGATACCAAGGAGCTTCTTGATGCTCTGTGTCGAGCTGGGGTCCCTTTACTTTTATTCTTTTCTGGTTTCCCTGTTGAATCTTTCCAGGTCACAATGGCACGTAGCTTGTATCGTTCCATGCCAGTAAAGGGCCAGACACTCTCACATAAGTCAAAGGCAGGATTTGAAGAGTGCAGGTGTTCAGAAGCTCGCACGCCATGCCCTGTTTGACTGTGGGATTCATTACGGTTTATGGAAGGATAGCAGCACTTGAAGGACTCACATGGCAGAAACACATTTGCAGCTTGCTGCCAAGCCATACAGATGTGGAGGGAATGTTTAAACTCATCTAATAGAGACATGTTCAAGACCACCTGAGCCACCTCTGTGGCTCTTGTCTCTGGTTTGTTAGAGCCACAGGCTTACACACCTGCCGAGAAGTGTACACCCCTCTAGGCCTTTGTAAAATGCATCTGTGTGCAACTTTTGATAGCTTTTACAAAACATGCAATTACTGCTCAGAGTAAGCTCCCTTCAGCTGCTTTCTAGTCAAGGGAAGTAGGTGTAAACATTTCTCAGCGGGCTGGAATTCCAAATGCCACTTGGATCCCGGGCTTCGGGCCTTTTTATATTGTCTGTGCATGTATTCCAGGCATGCTCCAGCTGAGATGGTTAGGGTTCAAAGGACATGAAGTTTAGCAAAATCAGTTTTGTGTTAAAAATTCACCTTTGTAGTAATTTTGGGAATGGTGATTTGAAGTAAGCAATAATAAATCGTTCAGTTGTGGTGAACCAAATATGGCAATATGCTTTGATATTCCTATTTAAGCACTATCAGTTGCCTTTTTATGTACAAAAGTCATAAATAAAGAGATTTGGGGGAATGCTATGTTGAGTTGCAAACTTATTCACTCTTGGCTTTTGAAATGGAAGGAGATGGTGTTGAAGTGGTTGCATGACAGCCTTGGGGTGAAAGGAATGACAAGACTTCACCCAAGCTCCTTCTCCCATTGCCTGAGGCCTGAGACCCTGGAATACCAGCACTACTATTCCAGGGCAGTCTCCTGCCAGGCTGGCCTTCGAACTGAGGGACCCTTGGCCTTTCAGAGAGTCAGAGACTTTGGAGTTGCAAATCGAATTCTTCACACTCGGCCATCTCAGAAACATCATTTTCAGAAAAGTTGAGCAGGAACAATGGCAGCTATTTCATGTTAATTCATTTTGGTCTGTGGTCAATTAATTCTTTACCAGCTTCCCCTAGTGCTGGAGTCTTTTAGGTCCATGCATCCTTTCTTCTGTTGTGTAAACCTTCTTTTCTCCTTCACCCTTTGGATCAGGTTCTGCCTTTTCTCAGATGCTCCCTCATGGGCCTTCCTTTCCCGCAGGGGCTGCTCTGTGGTGACGCCAGAGTTATATATTTGCCCTCAGGCCAGAGGGTGCAAAGTGCACTCCTCTTCTCTTCTTTCTATCCTTCCAGGAGGTCAGAGCTGGCAGTGTCCTCCCAGTGCAATTTTCACAGATCATTCTTCCAGAAACCGTAAAGAGCAGTGACCGTACCTGGTAGCCACAGTAAATGATCACAAATGTTAAGAAGTGCTCGGGGGGGGGGGGGGTGCCTGGGTGGCTCAGTGGGTTAAAACCTCTGCCTTCGGCTCCGGTCATGGTCCCGGGGTCCTGGGATCGAGCCCCGTGTTGGACTCTCTGCTTAGCGGGGAGCCTGCTTCCCCCTCTCTCTGTCTCTGCCTGCCTCTCTGCCCACTTGTGGTCTCTGTCTGTCAAATAAATAAATAAAATCAGGGACTCCAGCTCAGGAAAGAGCTAGATGCTATTGTTTAGGGATGCTATTGTTTACTCTTTCCTTTCTTTCATTCCCTCTTTACTTCCTCTGTTCTTTTCACCTTTCCTTCCAAAGTGGTGATTAAGTTACTTCTCTGTGCTGGTAAGATACACATTTAAATGAAGTGATTTTCCTTGCGTTTAATAAAGAGGAAATTTGCAAAGGTGTGGGCTGAGGTAAGGATACTCACAAGGTAGAGTGCAGAACTCTAGGTCTTGGTAACTGTAGGGCACCATTCCCACTCCCTGCCCAGAAGAGGCAACAGTCCAAAGGGGCTACTACCACTGAGAAAGGAAAGCTGTACGGAGAGGACCTCCTGAAAGGAACCATGGTCTCAGCGAGAGGTGCAAAACCAATTCACAGCAACCTGGATTATTTTCAGATCTTACTGTCTTTTAACTTCCAGCCCCAGCAGGGAACTCCCATAGGTCTACACGACTGGCAGCCAAATACAAGAAAACCTTTGGGCTTTGGCAGGCACGAAGCTAGGAGGGGGTGAAAAGTGGCGGTGTGGGGACAAACTGAGGATATGCAGCCCCGCTGGTCACTGGAGCACACCTGGTGACTTAAACATGACAGAGGCAAAGCGCTGCTACTCAGGAATTTTACATCCTTGGTGGGGGCAATAGAAAACATAATGGGAGATGACAGTATGGGCACAGAGAAGAGAGGGGACTTAAACAAGATTGGAAACTGCAGTGGCAGGGACGGGGGAAGGGGAACAAGGCTGAGGAGCATTGTCATCGAAGGCTTCTTAGATGAAGCATGGTCTTGGCTAAGTCTATAGTAGAGTGCAGGTAGAGAAGGATGGGAAAACATTAGAGCTGATGGCAAGCAGCATGCATGAAGGCCAAGAATTGAGACTAATGATATGTTGCAAACACTGAACCATGTAATAGAAATGACAAGTGGTTGTAGATGGAGCTGGAAGAGAGGAAAAGGACCAGGTCCTAGAGCTTGAACTTTAGACAATAGACATCCATTGCCATTATCTTCGAGGCAGGAGACACAACCAAAAGTCATTTTAAGGAGATGATACTGCGGGCAATGTATGTGCTGTCTGAAGTGAGTTCAGATTGAAGCCTGGAGTCAAGTTAGGGGTGTAACATGGTAACTTAGTGCAGTGGTTCTCAAAGAGAGGAGCATTCAGAGCATGTTTGTCCAAAAGCCTCAGTCCAGCTCCATCCACTCTGGCTTCCCTTTCCTGAGTACACAAAATGCGTATATTCCTTCCCTAGCCTAAGCTCTCTTATTCCCTGCTAAGAAGGATTGTGCCTTTCCATCTGCAGAGTCTTCAGAACTAACTTCTTCCTGCCCATGCCTCTTTCTCTGTAAAGTCTGGGCAAACACCTTCCTCTGGGGCTCCCAAAGAACTGTCAACACCTATCTTGTAATATTTATTTTGTTACAATGAAACAGCCTGTTTATGTCTCTATCTTACCCACTGCAAGTGAAGTTTCTTGGAGACTGAAACCTCATTCTATTTACTTTTGTATCTGCAGTCTTTGACCCACAGTAGGTTTTCAATATATATTTCATAAATTGAGTTGAACTGAACTTCTGACCTCCTTCTTGTCTAAGCTCCCAATTTTTGGAAGGTTGGAGTTGGGAGAGACGCCAGCGAAACTGGCCAGATTCACTGAATCTATACTGGGGCTTGAAGTTGTGACAGATGGTACAACCCGGTCACCATCGCATCTGAATTTACATCCAGATACTTGGCTTCTCTAAATTTCTCTTTACCCTAGAGTTGTTGTTGTTGTTTGTTTGTTTGTTTGTTTTTCTTTACAAAGACCCAAGAGCAGCATTGAATGAGATGGTATTTTGGAGAAATTTGCAAGCTATAGGAGACATACAATAATAATTTCATGTATATCTAGCTATATGTATTTAAGAGTTAAGTTATTGTTTACCTAGTTAAAATAGGTCCACATATGAAAATAGGAAATACTTCAAAAACATACCAGTGAAATCAAGCAAAGTCTCCAGTGAAACCTGAAGGCTGGGTATTACATATCTGTCATATTCTTCTACTCTTCTATCCTAAGAAAATCCTTAAAAAAAGATAAGATGAAAGAATTCAAATAGCAGGGCCTGGCAACCCTAAGGGACACAGATGATAGTAGTAGAAGTAGTAGAAGGTTGTATCACGGGGAGAGAATTGCTAGGAAGGTAAAGGAAAATTATAATAGTCACAATATACAGAGCTAGATGGTTTATCTATAGTACCATTTTTTTGGACTGTAAACTGCTATTTCTTTTTTTTTAATTTTTAATTTTTTATTAACATATCATGTATTATTAGCCCCAGGGGTACAGGTCTATGCTACCTTTAATACTCATGATAATCTTGTAGGCTGGGTGTAGTTCTTACCTCCATTTCATAGATAGGTTTGCTGATGTTTAAAGCAGTTCTTTTGTGCAACAGACATTTACTGCCTCCTGACTAGGTGCCAGGCACTGTTTCCAAAGCTACCTAGCAGATCTGGCTTCTGAACCCTCATCTGTCCTGAGTCAAAAGACTGATCTTTTCACTACACAGTGTTCCTTTCCCAACTCACTTTGTTGTAGCTTTGGAGCAATATTTCCCTGAAGCCATTCTATTAGTTTTGGAGCAACATTTCCTTAAATCTGTTGTATTAGCACACCAGTTACTTTTTGGAGTGCTGTGTCACTATAATGTGTGTGCTATGATAAAGTTCAGACTTCTAGGGTTCCCAGAGCATCTAATCTAGACCATCATGCTTGCTAAAGCTGCACACAATCCACTGCAGCCTTGAGCGCAGTTTTCTGTGTGGGCAGAGTGCATATGCGACGGCTTTCAGTGGGAGAGATTTAATTCTCAACACTTTTACTTCTGTTGTTACTGGGATTTTAATATGTCTTGAGTTTTGATAGAGAGATTACAAAATACATGTTAGTTATTTCTGTAACAAATTCAGGAACGATGGATGCCTGAATAAACTTTTCTTCCCTTCATACTATAAAACCCCACATCTCCCCTTCATGGTTATTTGTGGTCTGCTTCAGGGCAACTCATAAGAAAAATAGATTTCCTTCTCACACGTCCCCCAGGTTATTGCTTGAATGGGGACCCCCATGACTGGAGGTCACTAGCTTCGACTTATGCTCCATGCTATTTTCAAAGGTGGCTGAGGAAAGGGTAGGGAAAGGTCACAATGCCGACCACTGCATTCTTAGCAGCAGGCCAGTGGCAGGCCATACTAGAAAGAACATTTCAAAAGCACATAGCAACATATTAGGTTTGATGGCATCAAAAATGCCTCTCCTTCCTCTGGGTCTCCATCCTACCACACCCCTATTCCACCTGCAAAGAGAACTTTCTGCGAACAATGCATGGTTTGTTTGGGGTTTTTGGGGTTTTTTTTTTTTTTTTTTTTTTTGAAGCTGTAGTTGGAGAGTTTAAAAAAAAAATGATGGGGGATGAAGAACTGATTGTCAGGAAAATTAAGTAGTTGGCAGAATATGTGTTCAGTAACCCAGCTGTCTTAGGATGTCCCTGTACAGCTTGCTTCAGACACCTTTTTACTTTAGAATTAATCTCCTGGACCAGTGTTGCAGGAACTCCATATCTTGTCCCCACTGTTTTACTTCTTTTTCTCTCCCTTTCTAACATGATCTCTTATCTTACTCAGAAAGTTACCTTGTCTCAAACTTATGCCTTTAAGTTGTCACAGTTTCTGTGGAATTCCTTGATCAAAAAAAATCTACTTATGAAAATAACAGCTATATATTTTTTTCTGTGTTACTGGTATTTTTAAATATTTGCTGTGTGGAAGACAGCATGGTAAGCAATTTCCATGCGTCATCTCATTTAGTCCTCAGAACAACTACACTGTCACAAAATTCAGCCATTCATTCATTCAATCAGTTACTCAAACAATATGCCCCGAGTTTCTACTGTATGTAAGGTGGTGTTCCGGGCCCTGGGAATATAGTATTTAATAAGACACTGGTTTGATTCAGTTTAAAGTCTAGACAAGGGAACTGATGACAAGAAGATAAATAAGATTATTTCAGATAGTGATAAGTGGCATCAAGAAAGTAGGATAGTGCAGTAAAGATGAACATTA
The DNA here is from genome assembly GCF_011764305.1 of Mustela putorius furo. Lineage (NCBI taxonomy): Eukaryota > Metazoa > Chordata > Mammalia > Carnivora > Mustelidae > Mustela > Mustela putorius. The sequence continues at coordinate 21,370,108 of NW_025422368.1, read as the reverse complement.
AGTAGAATGATGAGGAAAAACTTATCTGGGCTTATAATTTTGAAGTTCAGACCTAGATGATAGAAAAGTTAGACATACAGATATCTGGGAGAAGAACATTCTAGAAAAAGGGAACAATGCAGATACATAAACTAAGAAAACAGGAAGAATGTAGCTGGACCATAGTGAGCAAAGGACAGAGTATGAAATTTGGGGATGAGATTATAGCTGAGGTGAGCGTTTGTAAAATTCTGTGGGCAATAGAAGGAGTTTGTACTAAATTCTGAGGATTAGAAAAGGGGAGTAGCATGATATGATTTACAATTTTAAAAGATCATCATAGAGAATGGATTGTAGGGACCCACGATTATGAGTAGAAATGGTAACAGGACAAATTAAAAAAGAACAATTTAATAGTCCAGAAGAAAGGTGATGGTGAGTGAGATGTTAGTGGTGTACAAGAAAATGATTAAATATTCAGGGCAGATGCAGAAGACGTTTTGGAGGTAAAGCTACTAGGTATTAGGAAGAATGTAGACAAGGATGATAAGAAGAGAAATGAAAGGTGACTCATAGTTTTTAGTTTGGGCAGTTAGGTTATATCATGACTGAATTGGAGATGAGTGGGGGCAAGGAGTTGGAGGTTTTGTTTTCTGGTTGTTGGGGTTTTTTTGTTGGTGGTGGTCTTTTGGGTTTTCTTGGATGGGGGATTGAGTTGAGGAGAATCCAGAGTTTTGCTTGACATGCCTTTTAGATATCCAACAAAGATGCCAATATGGATATGATTCTAATACCCAGGAGAATAGTCAGAGTTGTACATATAAACTTGGGAGTTGTTAGCCAGGATCAATACATGTTGGAATTTGCTGATTGGAAGAAATGTTACAGGGTTCAAGGAAGGAATTCTTTAATTTGCTTTGAAAGAGGTAAGATGGCTTCATAGAAGTACTGCCATGTTGTCTTGGTAGATTCTAAAGTACAAAGTTAGGAACAAGAAAGGGCAAGTGTTACAAAATATTTAGGATAGATTCTTCAGACAGGAGTGGAATGAGGAAGGGCATGGAAGGGTAAAACAATATTGGTATGCTTGTAAAATTACAGTGAGATAGTCATGGCTGAGCACTGTTTGGAGACAGAGAATGATAAAGTGAGAAATTAGATTATCTAGGCATTAGTAATAGCTAATTATTAAATTTTTTTAAAGATTTTATTTTTTATTTATTGGACAGAGAGAGATCACAAGTAGGCAGAGAGGCAGGCAGAGAGAGAAAGAGGAGGAAGCAGGCTCCCCGCTGAGCAGAGAGCCCGATGTGGGGCTCGATCCCAGGACCCTGAGATCATGACCCGAGCTGAAGGCAGTGGCTTAACCCACTGAGCCACCCAGGCACCCCATTAATAGCTAATTATTATATACAACAATTATTTCTTTGAAATTTCAGAAACCCAATGATATGTATACTTACCTCATTTTACAGATATGGGAATTGATGCATTGGGTTTTTTAAGTAATTTGCTCTAGATCACAATGTTGGTTGAATTGGAATTTGAATCCAGGCAAACTGGATTCAAATCCAGGAAAACTTGTCACCAAGCCTAGCCCTCCAATGCCACACTGTATGCCTATTATGCAGTTCTAAGATGTTTGGGCTTTGATTTCTAGGAAATGGAGGTCTGGTGAAACTCCTATGTCCTCATTTCCATAGAACCTCATGGTTCCTAGGGTAGAATTTAGTCATTTTCTGGATAGAATCAAGGGATCTATGAATTTGAATGGGAAAAAAATTACGCAAATATCTAGCTGTACCATAGCACTTCCTCAAATTAACAAGCCTCAAAAACACTTGTGGTTGAGATGTTTTCACATCACATCAGATTTGTTGCAGGTATCCTGAAATATCATTTACACCCATTGATATTCAAAATTACCATAGTTATTAGACCTGCTGTTAGATCTCATTATTTAATGCATTAATGAAGACACACATTTTATCACAAACTTGTTTTTTAAATTTTGATAACTGCCTTTTGTTATGCTTGGAGTTAGTTTTGTAATCTTTTACCCTTAAAGTCATTTTTAGGAGAGGGAATCCAATCAGGCTTTCCAGATTGCCAAAGAAATCAAGGTACACACATTTTAAAAAGGTTTAAAAACTGATCTAGTCCAAATTCCCATCTAATGTAGGAAATGTCCTTTGTTCTGTTACTCAGAGGCAATTGTGGAGAATTTAATATTTCCAGTGATTGGGGGGTTCACGCTCCAATAAATGAATAATTTTTGTTTCTTTAACGCTCAACTTAAAAAAAAAAAAGATAATGGAAGTAATAACTGCATAGTTCAGCTTTCTCCCCCCTCCCTCTTTATAAAATGGCCCTTCCCTCCTGAACTGTGTTCCTTTAAAAAATGTGAACTATTTCTGTCTGGTTTCTTTGAAATCTGTTTTCCTGAAGGCCAGGGTATATTGCTACCTCTTCCCAGAATTCCCACCCCTCACTCTTACAAATCTTCAAAATATCGGGATATAATCATCTCACAGTTTCCTCTCACTGACACATCCCCATCTAGTCCTTCCCTGAAATTCATAATTAAATTGAATTCCAGTTCTTATTGCTTCCTCAACCATCTGAAAGATGAAACTATGAATAGAGCAAGTCAAGAATTCATCAGATACATGCTTTTAACAAAATGGAACTTTCAACAGCTGTCTCGATAAAGCCCCACCCCTCCCTCCATCACTTCTGGATGCTGTGTCTTTGCCAGCATTATTGGCTGAATTCAGAAAACACCACACATCTCCTGTCTTTGGCCATTTAGAGTAAAGCTTACTCCCACAACAGTATCAATTCTGTTTCTCTCCTTTTCTCATCAGTGGCCAAATGGTCTCCACCATAGTCCTCCACTTCATTTCATGAATTTTCATACAGGTGCACGCCTTCCTGACAAGTTAGATCTATTTCTTTTGAAAAAGTATATCTTTCCACTGCCACCTTCCAGTTGGCAATTGTCTCCTTCTTCCCATCAAGTCACAGTGATTTCTGTTTTTCTTGGCTGCCACTGTAAATTTGCAGAAAGGAAAGAATTTGCAGTTCCTGGGGACTATCTATGCTGCGTTGGGTGTAACCACAGAGTTAGAAAGGACCGCTGCAGGCACCACTCAAAGGAAACTTGGCAACAGAAATCCACTTCCCATCCCCTTACCACAGCTGTGAATGCCATTGTCAAGCAATTTATATTGAACTTTAAAAAAGTGTTTAAAGACAGAAAACTGTAGTGGGAGTTGGTACAGTCAGTGCTGTTTTTACACTTCTCATTTGTTCTTTGGTGTCTGAGATATAAGTTCACTCAAAAGAAAATGTTAAGAACCAGTTTTACTCCAAATGCCAAAAGAACAGCACTCTTAGTTATTTTCTGACTATAGAAGACTAGAATATTACATAAAAGGAATTCATCAATACTACTTCTTTCTCTTCCCCAAATGTTTTGTTTCCATTTCTAAGGCTGGGATCAAATCTTTCAGGAAAAAAGTAAGGAAATTGTGATGTCTGGGTGGCTTAGGTGGTTAAGTGTCTGCCTTTGGCTCAGATCATGATCTCAAGAACCTGGCATTGAGTCCCACCTTGGGCTCCCTGCTCAGTGGGGAGCCTACTTCTCCCTCTGCATGCTGCTCCCCCTGCTTGTGCACTCCCTCTCTCTCTCTCTGACAAATAAATAAAATCTTTAAAAAAATATAAGAAAATTGAAAGGTAAAAATACAAAGTACCCAGTTTTGAAGTCTCTTGCCCTAGGTATATATACATTTTTTCATAGAAGTAATAACATTTCACCATTTTTTTTAAGAGCCCAGTGTGGGGCTTGAATTCATAACCCTGAGATCAGGCCTGAGCTGAGGTCAAGAGTCAAACACATAGTGACTGAGCCACCCAGGCACCCCATGTTTCATAATAATTTTGAGGTTACATTTCCAGAGAACAAATCCATGTATAATGTAATTACATTCTGTATGCATTTTTTTTTTAAAGAAACTGGGATAAAACCATAATTTTTAGAAGTTAGAAGCCCAAAGCAATAAGAGCTTGGTTGACTGAGAATGTCTATGTGCCTGGGATGTTTGGAGCATAGAAGGTAAATAAACCTGCTGCAGTGCTTACTGTCACTATTGAATAAAACTTCGTGATAGCCCATTTAAAAGAGCGTAGGAAGTAGAAGCCCAGTAATGATCACAGAATGAATGTTGAATAAGCTATTACTCTGATGTAATACCTTTCCTTCTTGAGAATTCTGTCTTCTGACCATTCCCTTTATATCTCAGGAATTATTTCTTCAACCATATAATCTTTCTTTCTTAGTTGTTCATATTCCCCAAATTTCTACCTCTGGGTTTCTTCTCTTCTCAGCTGACATGCCCCTCATGGGCACACTTGTTCCATTGCTTCACTTATCAAGGGGGATGCAGAAAGTGAGCAACTGTATCAACTACAGCAGGAAGATTCCCTAAGGATGAAAAATACCCGCCAAAATTGGCAGATGGGGAGTTATTTATGATAAGAGTTCTGTAAAGTTGTGGGTCAGATGATCCAGTGATTAAGGAGAATGGGGGAAGAGAAAATGTGGATTATTTTCAATTGAGAGAGATTTGGAAGAGAGGAATATGTCAGTCTATTGAAAGAGGAGATTTTTTTGTTTATTCCATTTTTAGGATGGGAGGTATTTGAGCATATTTATAGGCTGAATGTAGGAGCCAATTATGGGGGAGGCTAAACATGAGGGAGTGAGAGAATTAATGGAGTAAAGTCCCAGAGGAGTTACATCCCCAGGATCAGGGGACAGATGGAGGGGTGGGCCTTGAACAATAGGAGCCCCCCATCCTCTGAGACTAGAGAAAAGAGATCAAGATGTGTGAATGTGAGTATATTTATACATGTGTAGGGGGACAATTGGGACAACTATGCCAGGCTATTTCCATTTTATAAATAAGAGGCATGGTTTTTCTGCTGAAAGCAAAAGAAACCTCAGTACCCCCCCATTTGAAAGGGACTGGTATTTGAAATAAAGAGACCATAAATAAGAATATGTAGGGTTCATACATGACACTGAGGAACCAGTTGAAGCTAAGAAGAATAAATTTCTAGTGGCTCAGATCTGCATGCCGATTTCCTTTTTTCCCCTCCAAAGGTGACTTTCGACTAAATATAGGAGGAAAAAAACCAAAACAAACAAACTCCAGTTATTGACCTAGCGTCTCCCTAAGAAGAATTTGGTACAAGGGGAGTGCACTGAAAGAGACCAGTTTAAATGATTATCACATATCCAAGGAGTAAGGATACTAGAACACTTGAAAAGCATTTATATTTCGTGTAATGCTCCCACTTCAGCACCTACATTATAGCTTGATGAGTTTTACCAAATGTTTACCCTCACGTAATCTTCGCCACACCTGAGATATAGAACAGTGTAAGTCCAAGATTATTATTTTGGCATTTACCCACATATTTATTACTTTCAGCATTCTTCATTCCTTTGTGTAGATCTGTTACCATATAGTGTTATTTTCCTTCCACTTAAAGAACTATCTTTAACATTTCTTTGTTGTACATTTCTGACAAAAGCTCTCAGGTTTTCCTTTGCTGAAAACATTTTTATTTTGCCTTCGTTTTTTGAAGAATATTTTCCCTGGATTTAGAATGTTGGGAGGGAAGTCTTTTGGGTTGCTGTTTTCCTTTGAACACTCCAAAGATGTTGTTTCATTATCTTCTGACTTGCGAAGTTCTGCCAAGAAATTCATGGTCAGTCTTCATCTTTATTCCTTTATTCAGACCCTCTTTATGTCAGAATATACAAATAGTATTTCTCTTTCTCTAGCTGCTTTTAAGATTTTCCTTTTTTCCCTGGATTTCAGCAATTTGATTGTGATGCACCTTGGTGTGCTTTCTTTGTGTTTACAGTATCTGGTACTTGTTATATTTCCCAAAACTGTAAGTTAATAGTTTTCACCAAATATGAAAAATCTGGCTATCCTATATTCAAGTCCCTTCCACCCAACACACACACACACTTCTGAGATGCTAATTGCACATAAGTTAGACCACTTAATATCATCCTACAAGTCACTGAGGCTCTGTTAAATTTTTTTCAGGCTTTTTTTCTCCTTTTCATGTTTCATTCTGAAGCTCTGTTGATTTGTCTTCTGGCTCACTGACTTCTTACTCTGTAGTTCCTAATCTGCTGTTAAGTTTTTGACAGCAAATTTTTCATTTCAGGTATTGTATTTTTCATCTCTAGATGTTTTATTTCCTTCTTTTAATACCATCCATTGCTATGTTATATTTATCTTTTCCTTAAGTATTTTACTATATTTATAATAGCTTTTTGAACATCCTTGTCTGCTTATTTCATCATGTTGGCCAGTTCTGGGTATGTTTCTATTGACTAATTTTCTTGTGGTTGTGGGTCACATTTTCCTGTTGCTTTATGTGTCGAGTACTTGTCTTTTAGGTACTATTTCGAATTCTATATTGTTGCATTTCTGGATTCTTTTCTTCCGTTAAAGAGTGTTAGACTGTGTTCTATAAGGCAGTAAAGTTCTTCCTGGTGAGCTTGATCCTTTCAAGATTTCATGTTTCTCTGTTTTTAGAGTTGCCTCTTCTCTAGGGCTAGAATACTCCTACATCTGTTGTGAGATCTCTGAAAGTCCTGGTTTCAACTCCATTTGAGTACTGAGAATTGCTTTTGCCTGTTTATTTTTGTTTTCCCAGCCTTATGGAGTTTCACCCTAAACATCCATAGCTTATATTCGGCAACAGACTCAAGGAGACTCACATCCCCCGAAAGAGTTCTGGAACTATTTCTCAGTACTCTCTTTTACTATCTGATTCTCTAATTTACAAATACCACTTGCCTCATCCTCCTCAAACTCCAGTGTCTATCTTCTTAGCTCAGCAAGACCACTGTGCTCTGTTTGAACTTGCCTTCCCTGCCTACATCATTGTCCAGAAAGTATCTTTAGCCAGAAAGCCAAGGCAGTCACTGGGCTCATCTCATTTGTTTCCCTTCTCTCAATGATCACAGTCCTGCCCTGCCTATTATCCAGCGTTTGAAAACTGTTTTTTCAGAGATTTGTCCATAGTTGCTCATGATGGGAGAGTAGATCTGGTCTCATGACTTGCATAAGAAGTCTCAGTACATGACATTTTTGAAGAAACTATTTTGACACAGCCCTTTGAACTGAAAAAATATTATATTATCAAAATTATACATTATTGCAGTTACCTAAATATTACTAACAGGAAGAAACAGACATCTCCCCATCCTGGACATTCTCCTACCATATGGCTTATCAAGAGTAAGATGCCAATGCCTTGAAAAATGGAGTTGAGGGTGTGCCTGGGTAGCTCAGTCAGTTAAGCGTCTGACTCTTGGTGTCAGCTCAGGTCATGATTTTGCAGTTATAAAATGGAGCCCTGCACTCAGCTCCCCACTTAGTATGGAGTCTGCTTCAGATTCTTTCTCCCTCTCCATTCCTCTCTGCCTCTACCTGCTCACACACATACTCTTTCTCCCTCTCTCTCACAAATAAATAAATAAATAATAGCTAAAAGGAAAAAGAAAAATGAAGTGGGGACCATTGATAGTGTGAAGAATGGAGTAGGATTTAAGCAATATCTAGCTGATCAAACCAGATTTTTTTTTTTTTAAGATTTTACTTATTTATTTGACAGAGATCACAAGTAGGCAGAGAGACAGGCAGAGAGGTGGGGGGAAAGCAGGCTCCCTGCTGAGCAGAGAGCCTGGTGTGGGGGTTGATCCCAGGATCTTGGGATCATGATCTGAGCTGAAGGCAAAGGCTTTAACCCACTGAGACACCCAGGCATCCCTGATCAAACCAGATTTAATTGAGTTATTTCTTTTCCAGTTTTGCTCATTTAAGGAAGTGTCATCAATCTCTCTGAGCCTTTTTTTAAATTAAAATATAACAACATACTGTAAAATTTCTCTTTTTAAAAAAGTGTGCAATTCAGTGGTTCTTAATATATTCACAGAGTTGTTCAACCATCACCACTATCTAATTATGGAACATTCATCACCCCAAAAATAAACCCCATACCCATTAGTAGTCATTCTCCATTTTTCCTCTAGAAACTACCAATCCACTTTCCATCTTAATGGATTTGCCTATGTTGGGCTTTTCAGATAAATGAAATCATACAGTATCTGACCTTTTATGCCCAGATCCTTTCATTTATCACAATGTTTTCAGGGTTTTTCCATGTTGGAGCATGTATAAGTACTTTTTATGGCTGAAAAAATATTCCATTATATGGATATACTACATTTTGTTTGCACATTTATCTATTGATAGACCTTTGGATTGCTCCTACTTTGTTATTTTGAATGATGTTGCTATAAACTTTCATGTATAAGTTTCTGTGTGGTGATCAGTTTTCATTTCTTTTAGGAGTGGAATTGCTGAGTCGTATGGTAATTCCATGTTTAATTTTTGAGAAACTGCCAAACTTTTCTGAAATGACTGCACAATTTTACATTCCCATGAGTGAGCAATGTGTGAGAGTTCCGGTTTCTCGAAATGCTTTCCAACATCGTTATTGTCCATCTTACCATTCTGGTGAGTGTGGAATGGTATCTCATAAATGTTTTAATTTACATTTCACTAATGACTAATGATGTTGAACATCTTTTCATTGGCTATTTCTATATCTTTGGAGAAAGGTCCATTTAAATTCATTGCCAATTTTTAAATTGGGTTATTTGTATTTTTATTGTTGAGTTGTAAGAATATTTTATGTATTCTGTATACTAGTTACTTATCAGATATAGGATTTGTAAATATTTTCTCCCATTCTGTGGGATGCCTTTTTACTTCATTAGTGGTGTCCTCTGAAGCACAAAAGTTTTACATTTTAGTGAAATTTTATTTATCTAATTGTTTTCCTTTGTTGCTTGTGTTTTTTCCTTTTTTGGTCATATTTAAGAAACTATTGCCTAAGTGAATGTAATGAAGATTTGTGCCTAGGTTTCCTTCTAAGAATTTTATACTTTTAGCTCTTACATGTTAGTTTTTGACCCATTTTAAGTTACTTTTTATATGTGATGTGAGGTATTCTAAGAATTTTATATGTGATATGAGGTATTCTCAGAATTTTGAATGTTCTACATTGCTGTAGGTATTTTGAATAGTCTATATCTTAAATACTCTGAGTTATCTCATAAAGTAATGAAGACTTTCAGTTAATACATAGACCTATTTGTGTAATAGTCAATTTTATTTTCCTCTCTCTTAAAAATATAAAGAATAAAAAACTCATATTTTTTAAGCTTTCCCCTTTTGGCATTTTTCTTTTTGGGGTATATACTAAATAGTAGATCTGGTTGTAATATGTTTCTTAGTCTCCACTACAGTACTCTATTGGAAGACAGATGTGATAATATTTTTAGAAACTTGCTCTAGAAGATCATTACCAAATATATTTTTTTCTAGATGTAAAGGTTATTTTTATACCTATAAGAGTCAAATAATTGAAATGGAAACCCCAGACCTCCTTAGTCAGGGTAGATGCTAAGGAAGGACAGAGTCCTTAGTGTCTGCTTTAAATATTACTTGGAAATTTTTTTAAAGAATGAATTATTTTAAATTTGCTCTTTTACCATGGTTACATCAGTAGCTTTGTGGAAATATCCTTCATTAGCAATAAGACTTTCTTTAAATGTTTTTTATGTAACTCACAGTAAATGACTTCAGTATATTCCAAAAATGGACATATCATTCTATATTTAATTATTTTCTTTTTGTTTTAAAATTTTTTGCTTTAAGTGGGTTCTAAATTGATTTATCTTGCTTGAGTTTGTCTAATATTTGGGTTAGCTCTAGCTCAGCTTATTGGCTAAATCCGAAATAGTGTATTTTCCTCTCTCTTGTGGTTAATTTGTAATACTCTTTATAATAAGTAACTATTATATACCCAAAGGATATTTGGTTGTATTAAAGGAGCCATTTATAAAAAGTTGTTATTTCTCTAAATGTGAGTTTCTATATGGTTTCATTTAATCATTTGTATTCTCAGTTTCCAAAGTGAACTAAATGGAAAATTTTATTTAAAAGTGGGTATTTTAGCCTAAAAGAACAAAAATTATTTGTGTACTTGGCAAAAAGACATAAAGATACTGTTTATCTGGATGAGGCAGCAACTGGTGAATGTAAGATAGTGGTTTTTTGAAAGTTTTATCAACATGCCATTCATTGTTCTCTCATACTTTCTGTCAGGCTCTCCTGTGACATTAACCTTGACACTGGTCTCTGATCCACAGTGCAAATCGTAGGTTCTGGGACCGATTGCCCTGTGAAACTACCCCAGTAGAAAGAAAGTAATGTAAATGCCTAAGAGATGGAAAGGAAAGAGTAAATAAATACTTAAGCTCTCAACTTAAAATGTGCAGGACATTTGCTTATTTGCTTTGTCAATATTAAAGAATTTCATGTTACAGGATATTAGCTGAGTTTGAGAGGCCTTAAAAGGCCCAAGTAAGATATTAAAATCAGTTAATATTTAAGAATCTGTAAGAGCCTTTTCCCTTATTTTTCAAGGCATATGCTAATCATCAGATGGAATCAAGAATTTCCTCTCATGGAGTACTATTCCATAGTTAAGTAAAAGATAGGATTTCCTTTGAAGTATATGATCAGTGCTTATTATAGAAGAACTGACGAGGCATTCATTATTATTATTTTTTTTTACCATGTAGAAACTTGATTTAATGGTTCATAAAGATGACATTTTTTAAGCTATTGTATTGAATATAGTGTTTCCCTAGGACTATATTTTTGTTCACTCTTGGTATAGCATCCATTATTTTATTTAACCAGTCAACTCTTTAATTTAATTCAAATTCTCTCATTCACTGAATAAATTTGCTCAGTGAGCATTTATTGAGTAGTAAAACCAGCAGCGGGACTGGTTCCATGTTACTCCCTGAGAGAGAGAGAGAGACCCTTGGGTTATTTCAGGGCTTAACAAGGAATTTGATAAGGGTATAATGGGCCACTGTATTCAAAACATAGATTTTCATGAACTCCTATACTGTATCTTTGTATTCCCAGTTATACTATAGGCATTCAATTACATTTTTGTCAAATTGAATCAAAGAATCCTAGAATGTTGGACTTGGAAATGTGTCTAAACAGCTAATAGAGGTGCCCCAGGGATTGCCAAAAGGTAGGGTGATGAGGCAGATTCCTGGGAGTTCCCTACTTATATCTAACTAGAATGTCCTTTCTTTTATCTATTGGACTTCTGCATAAAGTTTCATTTTATAAAAATGTGTCTACTGCTAAAAAATATTAGAAAGTCATTGATAATTCAATTGTCTCCTTTACAAGCGAGGCTGTAAATATTTTACCATAATTTAAATGAATTACAAAATTTTTTAAAGATTTTATTTATTTATTTGACAGAGATACAAGTAGGCAGAGAGGCAGGCAGAGAATGAAGAGAGAGGGAAGCAAGCTCCCTGTTGAGCAGAGAGCCCGATGTGGGTCTCAATCCCAGGACCCAGAGATCATGACCTGAGCCGAAGGCAGAGGCTTAACCCACTGAGCCACCCAGGTGCCCCTGAATTACAAATTTTTTAATCGTTCTGAACAACAGATATGGTTTAGATCATGTCCCCTACCCTGTCTTTCTCCCCCCGCCCCATGGAGTGTGTGTGTTGGGGGGCTTATTATTTAAAAGAGAAAAAGTGTGGGAGCCCAGTAGCCTAAAAATAATTTTCTCAAGAAATGATGAAGCAATAAAGTACAAAAGCCTTTGAAGATCTCTAGCAAGCTATGTCAGTGTCTGTAATGTGAAGCTGCTTGAGGTCTCTTCAGTGCTGTGTGCCCTCACACTGTGAATGAATTCATTAAAACAATGCAGAATTCATCTGGGGCAGGAAAATAAGGAAACTAATTTTTAAATGACTAAAGACTGAGAATACGATTCTCTCTTAATTTCTCTGGCCTAACGGAGAACACATACATATGCTAACAGCTCATCTCTAACATTAAAAATAAGTTAGAACTGACAACATGCACAATCGCATCAAGGCTTGTCAATTAAAAATCAACCCAAGAAAGATGTTTTGGTATTACTGAGACTGTCAGCGTCCATTGAAAGTGAAAAGAGATCCAGAGAGCAAAGCATTGATTAATGTTGAAATCTCTGTTTTAAAGAAAGCAAAGTTGCCTCTTTCAGGTAACTTGGCATTGGTATCAGCTGCCTTCAGGGGGATACTTCCAGGTGATCAATCTGATTATGTGTCATATACTTAAACTTTGGATACCCAAGGTGTAAGCCAACAAGATGGATTCAGATATATGAGATCTAAATGTCATGAGAGGTATATCTCTCCTTTTCAAAGCAGAAGATTATAGAAAACACTGGAGTAAGTGTTTTTTCTACAACGGAGACTGGAATTCTTTTTTTTTTTTTTTTTTTTTTTAAGTCCAGAGAATGGAATGCAATTCTCTGATGGACTTTTCGTCTTCAATTTTCAAGACTATTTCCTCAGCTGAAAATTTCAAAGGCTTGATTGAGAATAAATGTTATTTACAAATTCCAGAAGCCTGTGAGCTACCTTTTCTTTACAAAATGACCATATTGACCCCAACTGAGTATTTTGAGCTCATGTGTCTCTCAAAAATGTAGATGAAATTAATTTTGGAGAGGTCAGCTGAGGCCACATGATGGTTTAAAGACACAGTACAGATGTAATGAAATGAAGGCAGTCTTCATGATGCATTGGGACATGATAGGCCAACCAGGCCATTTTAGTATGAAAAAGTCAGGACAGTGAAGGGCAGCAGTTGGGTAGCCTACCAAACCAGAGGAAGTGGCAACCACAAGCAACTGTCATTAGTCTTTCGTAGACAGAAAGAGAATGGCTGCAAAGTTGGCAAGGAAGGAGTTAATAGGGAGCGAGGAAAGGATGGCACACTGCAGCCACAGAACAAGGCATTGTGAGGCAGGATGGGGAGAAAGGCGAAGAACAGGTGCGTGGCCAGGAATGGGGAAGCTGAACTGTGAAACGAGGGATTCGAATATATAAGACACAGAACATTTATCCAGATGGAACTGAGGAATGGAAGCCATAGGTGAATGAGGAAGGGGATGAATCAGTGTAGACCCTCTCCTTGTACTGTGTTCTGTCATAGGAGAGGGGAAACTGATATGAGGGAAGTGCTTCATACAATGAAAAAGAAATGATCACCTGTGCAAGGTATTTGTTTAAGAGTTTCAAATGAGTGCTATACATGGCTTGCTAAGAGAAGCTATCTCGTCCTTGTTTCTTAAATACCTTCTAATTCTATTTAGTGCATGACTATTCCCCAAAGAACAATGCACCTTTGTTTGCAGAACCATCATCTTTAAATTTCTTGTTAAGATCAGTTTGAGTTTTATTTTGTACCCTCCTCTAAGGTGATCCTTTTGTTTATAACATTGCATTGACCTATAACAAAGCCTAAAGCAAAACAAGGTCTACTGTACTCTTTCAAATTCTGCTTTCTACAGAGGCAGCTACTTTCAGCAGAGTGTAGCTCTCCATTTCTAAATCCCATGCTTATACACTGTTGCACTTCTGTTGCACACACACACACTGCCTGGAAAAAGAATAGGCATTTTTTCCCATATGAACTGTAGACTTGCCCTTCGAGCTCTCACTGGATGGAATTCCACTGAACAACTAGAAAGAACACTACCCTGGTTTCTCCAAGAGTTCTTTTGATGTGTGGCACTGGCCCAAATAGATCCAAAAATCAGTTTGAGCAGAATTTAATGCTCGTAAACCTGGACCCTGGACACAAGTCTCCAGCTTTTCTGGAAGAAATTTTAGATACTACTTGCTAATTTGGATGGTGTTATTGTTATTCAGAGTTCATCCTTCTAATTTGAGTCACATCTGTGACTGCATAGCTGAACTGGGAGCCTCAGCATTAAGCTCTATCTTCATTTGCTCAGGGGACACATGGTGTGTGTAGGAGCCATCATGCTTTGTTTTTACAAATCAAACTCTTAATTAATTACTGAACATACTGCAATTCACTAATCAAGCTGTATTTTTTGAGACATTTCTGACTGATAAATATCTAGTCATCTGGCTTTGCAATATATCCCCTTGTCCTTGCTTTAGACAAAAATGGTGGGAGTCATCGGAAATGTTTCTTTTTATATGTGATTTGTTCTTCATTGTGCGTGAGGTTGGAAGAAAACAATTTCCCATAGAACTTTGTATTCTTCTGGTCCACATTAAGAGGCAGTGTTTTTAAGTCAAAGGGGGCACTGTTTGCAAAACCATAAAAGACTCAGGTTCAGATTCTGGCTTTCCCATTTCCATCTGATTGAACTCTAAATCTCCGTTTCTTATTTGTAATATTTGTTTTGAAAATGAAATGAGAAAAAACAACAACAACACATAAAGCGCCTACTACTTTACTGTCAGTGAAGTATACAATCATTCATTCTCTCCCACAGATATTTATGGAGTGCCTACAATTTCCTAGGCTCTTAACCTGGACAAGACAACCGTGGGCAGGATAGACATAGTACCTCTTGACATGAAGCTTATACTCTGGGGGAGGGGGATACATGATAAACCAGAAACAAGTGACATAATTGCATGTATCTTATAATAGCTCTTTATTTTTAATGAATTATTGTGTATATGTTTTCATTTTCCACTAGATGGGAAGTTTTGTGAGGACATTATCTTATACCCTTTTCAGTATTACCATCACTGCTGTACATTTTAGGAAACATATCTCTGTTTGGTCAATTAGTGAACAAGTATAAACGAAGAATAGTATAGAGCAAAGGCTAAGAACAATGAATGCCCTGCCCTCCTATTTCCTGGGTTCCAGTCATGGTACAGCCAGTCTCTGTGCCTCACTTCTCCCACAGAAAAAAATGTGGATGACAAATACCTGCATATTATCGTGTTCATGCAGATTCAAGGAGTGGTTTCACATAGAATATTTAAGGACAATGGCATATGGCAAGCGCTCAATAAATGTTAGCTGTTTTTCTTTAACTAGAGAGCTACTTCTCAATCTGAACTCTATAAACAAATGGGAGTTCTTGGGAATGCACCCAGAAGTCTTCTATTTTGTGTACGAATTTTAGATTTTGTACTTTCATCTTGACAAAATTAAAAAAAAATATATTAAAGTTAGCTTATTTTGTAGTAGCTGCCAAGCAGTTTCAGTGCCCATTTGCCCTTACGCCTAAAGTTGTTCAAAGTGGTCCTGTGACATGACAGTGTGTGACCTTTAGTTTCTCAAACTGGGGTACCATATTTTAGGGAGTTTAAAATTTTTCAATATTGAAAAATACTATTTTGAAAGATTTTATGTATTTATTTTTCGGAAAGAGAGAGAGCGCACAAGTAGGGTGGGGTGGGGGAGCGGCAGGCAGAGGGAGAAGCAGGCTCCTTGGGAGCCTGATAAGGGACTTGGGACTGGATCCCAAGCACCCTGAGATCATGTCCTGGTCCAAAGGCAGACGCTTAACCGACTGGGCCACTCAGGTGTCCCTGAAGAATGCTATTTTATAGCATCACTTGTGTATCATAGACCATAACGTAAATGGTTACAATGCACAAATCATGTCACTGAACACACACACACTATGGTCATCATTCATGACGCTTCTTAATTCTTTTGAGTTCTCTGCCTTCAAGGCACAAGGTACATGGTAGGATTTAATTTCTTGGCCTTGTTTGTGTTTGGATGTTGAGGGGGACCTGTGACTCCTTCTGCCCACTGAGTGATGAGCAGAATTGACATGTGTTACTTCTTCTTCTTTTTTTTTTTTTTTTTGACGTGTTGCTTCTGTGCCAGGGTGTTTAATTACTGGTCAAGACCTTCCAGAACCCACTTTTTCAAGTTTTAGCTGTTCATTGGCTGCAACCCTGAGCTTCCCTGCCAACTTACATTGGACACATAACGTGCATGAGAAATGAGGTATTTGTTGATTTAAACTGTTGAGATTTGCACATTGTCACCATCACATTCTGACTAGTAGTTACCCTAATTGCACCTATTGTGTCTAAGACATGATGATAGTTGCTGTGTAAATCAAAAGTCAGCCAGTTTCCCGGCACAGTCTTTCCTCTAAGTCTATCCCCTGCAAGATGATATTCTGAGAGCTCCGATAACGTAAGCCTTCTATTATCTTAAACTTTCACTCTTGTTCCTTCAGGTTCGGGTTACTCTCCTTCATCGATGAAGACAGTAATAAAATACTTACACAAATATCTACCCTTCTCTCCAGATGCTATGTAAATAGTAAGGATTTAGGCCTTTTCCCCAAAAGACGCAGAGAGCTGCATGGTAGTATTGCTTGGCAAGATCGTCTCTCCCAGCCAGATGTGCTACTCCCAGGGCTGGATCTCTGTGGAGTGGCCTACCAGTGGTTCCTAGCAGCAGTTTGAGCCAGATCCAGAGAGCAGTGGTTTCTGTTAACAGTGGTTCCTTGATACTCTACTTCCTGCTCGTGGTTCTCAGTAAAGCCTCAGAGATCCTTCAGAAGTCATATTTGCTTCTATTGCTCTCAGTCAGTCATAAGACCCAACTGAGTCCACTGGGGCCAATTTGATGTTCTTTAAAAGATCTTTTAAAGAATTACCTATAGTCTTGCTCTGGCAGCAAGCTTAGGTCCAGTAAGCTAGTGGGAAAAGCAAATGGTCTTTTTGCCTTTATTATCATGCAGTCTAATAACATCTCTACTCTGCCCTATATTGAAACAAGGGCCCAATGTCCTATAGGCTCTTCCTTTTCTCCAAATTAATTGTCTAATTCCCTCACAGATATTCTTCCAAGGGGTTGGAGTGTATATCCCAACGTTTTCTTGTGGCAGGACCTGAAATCAAAGAAAGATTTGATCACAACCAGAAAATGTACTTCATAAACCACCCCCTCCCATATGTTCAGTCCAGATTAGGTACTTTAAAAAATTTCCCCCAAGACATAAATAAAAAGAAGTCTAGCTCATATTTAAAACTCCAAAGCATGAATTTTGAAGTGAGATACTTTCTCTTTTAGCAACATTTAGACCTTATGCAACATTGATTAATACATTCAAGCATTTTTTTTTCAGTATATGCAAATAAACCACCCTATTGAACAAAGGGGGGAAAGTGGAAAGAAAGAAGACTGGAGCATTTTATGGGAACATGATCATGAAGGATTTGTAAGGTATGTCAAAAAGTTTGGATCTATCCTAAGGACAATGGGAAGCCATTAAAAAATTGGTGGGTGGGTAATATGGTAAGATTTTCATTTTCAAATAATCGTTCTGGCTATGGCAAGATGGTGGGGTCAAGACTGGGAGTGAAGATAGAAATGAGGATGTTTCAAACATCCAGATGAGAGAGGATGGTGGCTTATGACTTGAAGAGCAAGAAGGAGTTTTAGTATGGAGGCACTAAATTGGCAGTCAGCCTAGACATCCGCATTGAAGCCCCACAAGAGGTTGATAACACAAGGATCATATGGGGAGAACAGGATTAAGAACAGAAGCAAGAAGAACATTGATCTTTAAGGGCCTGGTAGGAAAAGAACTGTGAAGGAAACTAAGAAGTATCAGAAGACAGATACACTAGGAAAATGAGGTATCACAGAGCATAAGAGCTTATTTAAAAAACTAGTGGTATTAAAAGCTTCCAGATCGCTTCTCAGCCTTTTGGCTAAGATCAAGTGTAGTATCTGTTCTTATCAGTTTAATATCTGATACGTCCTCTATCTGAGGACAATATATTAAATGGATTTTTGGAGCAGGGAGATGGAATAGGAGCTTGCTCCATCCACTCCACGCATCGACCTGGTATTGCAGTACTTCCAGGAACGGTGCACCCCCCTTGGGGGCAAAAAAAAAAAAAAAAAAAAGCTTCCATATACTGGGGACCAAAATCTTTCTATTAGATTTCATAACTAGAAGGTTTCTGTTGGAACAAACAGTGTCAGTGGACCATGGTAGGAAAAAAATCACATTGTGGTCAGTTGATAAGAAAAGAAATGTAAGTAAATGAAGAGAATACATATAAATAATTCTTTCAAGAAACTTGCCTTTGACAGAAAAAAAAAAGAGAATAGGTGGAAGGAGATATAGGCTAAAGGAATTTTTCTTTGGTTTTAAAGCTAGTATTAAGGAGACTACAAAAAGGGAAAGGTAGAAGCCCTAAAGGAAGCAGATAGAAGGGTTTTTTATTTTTATTTTCATATTTTTTAAAGTTTTTATTTAAATTTCAGTTAGTTAGTATAAAGTATAATATTAGTTTTGGGTGTACAATTTAATGATTCAGCCCTTCCATACAGCGCCCAGCGCTCATCACGGCAAGTGCCCTCGTCACTCCCCATCACCTACTTAACCTGTACTCCTCCCCTCCTCGCATCTGGTAACCATCAGTTCATTCTCTAGAGCTGAGTCTGTTTCTTGATTTGTCTTTTTTTTCCTCTCTCTCTCTTTTTCCAGAATCAGTATCTTTATATTTGGATAAATACCTGTCAGTGTGATTGCTGGATCATAGGGTAGTTCTATTGTTAACTTTTTGAGGACCCTCCGGACTGTTTTCCAGAGTGACTGCTCTAGTTTGCATTCCCACCAACAGTGCAGGAAGGCAGATGAAAGGGTTCTGTTAAAGAGACAAGAAGGAATGGGATCCAGGGCTTGGGTCGAGAAAAAAAAAATTCAGATATTGAGAACATCTCTTCTATTGTAACTAGACAGAAGCAGAAAAAATGGCTATGAAAACAGCTAAATATCTAGATTTTGTAGTTGTGCAGTTAAGGAGTTCTCATGTCTTGGCTATTTTCCTTTTATGGTTGGAAGGCAGATCCTCTGTTGATTTTGAGCGAGGAGGTTGAGACTGGAAATTTGAAGAGGGACAATGGAGAATCTTTGAAATTACTATTGTAAAGAATTAGAGCTGATGATGAAAATATAAAAGGCTTCTTTTCCAATATTGAAATGGTTATTGCTCACAGTTGGGAGGTTAAATGAGGTGATATATGGAAACTTATACAAGATTGGCCTAACATGACTCAATAAATAGTAGCATCACCATTTTCCTTCTCCTGTTTTATACCACAATAAGACTTCTAGCTTTTATGTAGACCTCCAGCTCTTCCTTATAACACTTTCATCTGTTTTGTTTCTCTTATTTCCTCCTTCACTCCACTTCCAGGCTCTTGCTTTTATCTCTTCGCTTTCATCTTTTTCAACCCTTTCTGCTTAGTAGTTTTACATAATGCCTTCTTGATACTATCCCTCCTAAGACGGCCTGGCCCCAGCATATCTCTTTCTGATTTTTCCCCTATAGGACAGCTCCTCACCTCTGTCTTGAGCTTATCACCAGAATTCAAACAATACTGAGTCTAGGAAAATCCACGAGCATTCTGTAGTTTACCAAAGCTTATTTGCAAGTGAAATCATAATAACAACTATTCCTAATCATATAATTCTATGAATATAAATAGATTAGAGTTTCAGATTTAATCCTTTATAATATAGGCATACCTTGGAGATATTGTGGGCATTTCCAGACCACCATAATAAAGTGAATATTGTAATAAAGTGAGCCAAATGAGTTTTTGGCTTCATGGTGCATGTGAAAGTTATGTTTACACCATACTGTGGTCTATTAAATGTATAATAGCATAATTTTTTTAAAAGACAGTATACATAGCTTAATTAAAAAGTACTTTATTGCTTAAAAATGCTAACCATCATCTAAGCTTTCAGAGTCCTAATCTTTTTGCTTGTGGAGAGTCTTGCCTCGATGCTGATGGCTGTGAACTGATCAGGGTGGTGGTTGCTGAAGGTTTGAGTGGCTGTGGCAATTTCTTAAAATAAGACAACAGTGAAGTTTTCTGCATTGATGGACTCTTCCTTTCACAAACAGCTTGTCTGTAAGCAAGGAATGCTGTTTGATAGCATTTAACTCAAAGTAGACCTTCTTCCAAGATTGAAAGCAATCCTTTCAAACCCTGCTTCTGCTTTGGCAACTAGGTTGATATAATATTCTAAATCCTTCCTTGTCTTTTCAATAATCTGCATAGCATCTTCACCAGGAGTAGATTCCCTCTCAAGAAGCCACTCTGTTCATCCATAAGAAGCAGCTTCTCATCCATTAAAGTTTCGTCCTGAGATGGCCACAGCACAGTCTCTATTTCTTCAGGTTCCACTTCTAATTCTGGTTCCTTTGCTATTTCCACCTCACCTGAAGTTACTTCTTCCACTGAAGTCTTGAACTTCTCCAAATCATCCATGAGGGTTGGAATTCTTCCAAATTCCAAATTCCTGCCAATGTTGGCATTTTGACCTCTTCCCATGAATCAGGAATGTTCTTAATGGCATCTAGAGTGGTGAATCCTTTCCAGGTTTTTGTATTACTTTGCCTATATCCATCAGAGGAATTCATGGCAGTGATAGCCTTAGAAAATGCATTTGTAAATAATAATTCTTAAAGGGGCACCTGGGTGGCTCAGTGGGTTAAGCCTCTGGCTTCGGCTCAAGTCATGATCTCAGGGTCCTGGGATTGAGGCCCGCATTGGGCTCTCTGCTCAGCAGGGAGCCTGCTTTTTCCTCTCTTTCTCTATGCCTGCCTCTCTGCATACTTGTGATCTCTCTCTCTCTGTTTCAAATAAATAAAAATAACATCTTTAAAAAAAATAATAATAATAATAATAATTCTTAAAGTTTGAAATTACCCCTTGATCTCTGGGCTGCAAAGGGGATGCTGTGTTATCAGGCATGAAAACAACATTCATCTCATTGGGCATCTCCTTCAGAGCTCTTGGGTGACCAGGTGCATTGTTACTGGGCAGTCATACTTGAATCTTTTCTTTTGAGAAGTAGGTCTCAATAGTGGGCTTAAAATATACTTGGTAAACTGTGTTGTAAACAGATGTGCTGTCTTCCACTCAGGTTCTTTTCTTCCTATGATAGAGCATAGGAGAGTAGATTTAGCATAATTCTCAAGGGCTCTAGTATTTTCAGAATTGTAAATGAGTACTAGCTTCAACTTAGGGTCACCAACTGCATTAGCTTCTAATAAGAGAGGCACATGTCCTTTGAAGCTTTGAAGCCAGACACTGACTTCTGCTTTCTAGCTTTGAAAGTCGAAGCTGGCATCTTCTTCCAATAGAAGGTTGTTCTGTCTACATTGAAAATCTTTTGGATAACTTGCTGTAGCTTCTACATCAGTATTTGCTGCTTCATCTTGCACTTTTTTTTCCACTTTATACTTTTCTGTTATTGCGACAGCTTCTTTCCTTAAACCACAGGAACCAACCTCTGCTAGCTTCCAACTTTTGTTCTGCAGATTCTTTACCTCTTTCAGCCTTCATAGAATTGAAGGGTGTTAGGTCCTTATTCTGAGTTAGGTTTTGGTGTAAGGTAATGTTCTAGCTTCTTTGATCTTCTATGCAGACTCTAAATCTTTCTTCATATCGGTAATAAGCTGCTTTGCTTTCTTATCACTCATGTGTTCAGTGACGTAGCATTTCTAATTTCCCTCAAGAACTTTTCCTTTGCATTCATAACTTGACTAACTGTTTGGTGCAAGAAGCCTACATTTTGGCCAGTCTGGGCTTTTGACATGCCTTTCTCACTGAGCTTAATCATTTCTAGTGTTTGATTTAAATGGAGAGTGGTGCAACTCTTCCTTTCTCTTGAATACTTAGAGGCCATTGTAGGGTTATTACATGACCTAATTTCAATATTCTTGTGTCTCAAGGAATAGGGAGGCTCAAGGAAGGTGGGGGAGAGACGGGGAACTGTCCGTCAGTAGAGCAGTCAACTTATTAAGTTAAGTATCTTCTATGGGTGTGGTTTTTGGGGTCTCAGAACAATTATAATAGTAACATCACAGATCACTGATCACAGATCACCCTAACAAACATAATAATAATGAAAAAGTTTGAAATATTGCAAGAATTGCCAAAATGTAACACAGAGACATGAAGTGAGCAAATGCTGTTGAACAAATGGTACCGAAAAACTTGCTCACAAGGCAGGGTTGCTACAAACTTTTGATTTATAACACAACACGATACCTGCAAAGTACAATAAAGTAAAGTGCAATAAAAAAAACTATGACTCTACAATGAAGCCGAAAGCCTTAGAGATGTTTATGGTTCTAGCATGGAAAATGAGGTTGTTATTTTGTCTTCTACATATTTGCTGTTGCTATTCCATATCTTAGGTCAATCTGTCTTTAAAAACCTCTTTTTTGTAATGAAACAAAAACTGGTGTCCTTAATTCTGTCTCTTCCACTGTTTGAGCTGCTGTCAGAGAAACCTCTGCCCATTTGTCTGGTGCCTTTCTCCCCAACTTGAGCTCTTAGCTTTAGCTCATGACCTCCTCTCAGTGCTCTGTGACTGGAATCCTGGGGTGTTTGTAGTCTGAGAAGCTCGGGCAACCATCCTGCCTATCTCAGTTCCTTCTCCTCATTTATTATATGGCTAAGCTTTTCCGTCTCCCACACTCAGGGCCCACTCATGAGCTCCTCACCTGTGAATGATAGGAAACGAAACACTTTATAAATGACAGTGAAAATGCCCATAATAGATGATTACTGCTGATCCAGAACAATATTTCATTAGGTTGTGCATAGAGCAAACCCTAAAATTCATACGGTGCACACCTTGGCTGTTCTTTTGGGGATATCGAGTAAGTGTTTCAATTTGATTATTAAGGCAGTACAGCTTCATCTCTGTTCACTGCACAGGAAATCTTGGGAAACTCCGTTATAACTTCCAAAGTAGGCAAGGCATGTTTTTGAAATCTAGCAGAGGGCACGTGGAGACATGCCAGCAAGATCAGCAGCTTCTCTGTCCCGGTGAAGTTTGTTTGGGAGAAACTGAGGACACAGGTACAAAATGGCAGAGTGAATTTTTTTTCCTGACCAACAGTGCTGCTCGTTAGCAGTTTGAAAGGACGCCTAGATCCAAAATAGTATTAAACAAGTGTTTCTTCAATATGAGATCATTATGTTTCTCTTCTAAATCCAAATACTAATTGCAACCTTGCTGTGAGCGTACAATATTAAGGCCATCATAGCCATGGCAACAGAACGGAGCTCAAAGTGCAGTCCTATCTGCACAGTGTCTCTGGTCGTCTGGGCGGCAGACAAGCACTTTCTTACAACATCTCTAATGTTCAACTCCAAAGAGGGGATTGCATTGCATACCTTTAGGCAGTTTTGCCATACAGGTTCTGTTATCTTTGAACATTTTGTGTATCTCTATAATTAATTTCAGTACAGGATGGCTTGTTAATCCATAGATGAAAATACAAGCACAAATTAAAATTTCAACAGGCACTTTACAATGGCCATTTACATTTCAAAATTAAGCCCATAATAAAACTTTTGTGTACTTATAATTGGACTGATTTTTAACACCCAATGATAAACATCTATGTAAATAGCCTCCCAAAGATTTTACACTTAAGAAAAAAAGCACTTTAAATGAGCTGCTTAAAGTCACCTTCTCTGCTTTGCCTGATAATTGCAATGCAAAATAATAAACAGCACAGGGCAGGAGTACAACACTTCTAGGATGATAGGGTGCCATTTATATGAAGATAATTAGGCATTTAAAACCTACCAATACCAATTTTAAAACCTACCAATTAAAAAAAAACAAAAACAGTGTGCTTACAGTAAACTCATTGAAATAAATTTCCATTTGCCTTTGCTGTGCTTTCATTACAAATATGACCACAGCTTGTACAGCTCCAAGGACTCTGCTTTTATGTGTAGGAAGTGAGGTGCAGATTAGGAGTTCACAACCCAACCTATCTTTCTGTAAAAACAAAGAAGTATTTTGTAGAGATTTGCTGTAAACATATGAACCATATGCCATTGTTAAAAAAGAAAGGAAACAGTTGTGTTGGCGGAAAGACTTGTTACTATTAGAAAGACTGATGCTTGAACAGAATTCCATACTCGCGTTCTCCTGGATTATGCTGAGAAGAGCGAAGGAGACAGTGGGATCTGCTATCAGTGTTCAGGGGCAGGTGCATGTGGGCTGTGCTGTCATAGTTAAAGAAACAAAATTTGTTTCCTCAAGAATTTACCTGAATAGACTGAACTGTGAAAGCAAGAAAGAGGCCCCAGTGGCTTTCCCAGAAAGATAAAATGTATCATTTAGACTGCAAGAAGATGTTAACACTTGAGCAGTGAAGAAATTCCTAAACAATAGCCAAACTGTGGAAAGAGCCAAGATACCTTTCAACAGATGAATGGATTATGATGCGGCCCATACATACAATGGAATCCTACTCAGCCATCAGAAAGGATGTGTACTCAACTTTTGCATCAACATGGATGGAAATGGGGGAGTTATGCTAAATGAAATAAGTCAAGCAGAGAAGGTCAATTATCATATGGCTTCACTTATTTGTGGAACATAAAGAATAGCATGGAGGACAGTAGGAAAAGGAAGGGAAAAATGAAAGGGGGGAATCAGAGGGGAAGGCGAACCATGAGAGATTATAGACTCCAAGAATCAGTCTGAGGGTTTCAGAGGGAAGAGGGGTAGGGAGATGGGTTAGCCCTGTGATGGGTGTTAAGAAGGGTACATATTGCTTGGAGCACTGGATGTTATATGCAAATGATGAATCATGGAACACTACATCAAAAACTAATGATGTACTCTATGGTGAATAACATAACACAATAAAAAAAAAAAGAAATTCCTAACAGATTGGTGAGTAGATAATTTTTACTATTTTTAGTGCTACATTCATTCATTCCTTCACTCCTTCCATTATCAAACATTTATTAGTCACTCACTTAAGTATTATACTACATGCTGATAATTCAAATTAGAATTCAGCTCTCAAAGAGAAGAAACACATGTTTAAACAAGTAATTTCAGTAAAACAGGGAAAAATTAGGAGTGAGTCCTATACAAGGTGTAATGGAAGCAGAAAGGAGAAAATGCCTTAATGTGCTATAGAGGAAGATTCCATTGTAAGTGAGGTTTGAACTGCATTTTGAAGGGTAAGCGGGTGTTTGTTGGAGAATGAAGAGGAAAATAGGTAGAAAAGTCTGGGAAGGGCTTTAGAAGCTGGAGACACCAAGCTGTTAAATTTTCATGCCAGCGAGTAGTTATCTCTAAAACCTAGAATGTTCACATGAAGGACAATCAGTGTTTCCCTATTTATCTTTCCATTAAGTTTTATTTCTTCAATGTGGTCTACAAAACCCATCAGACAAGGTTGAGGATGGTGGGGATTCTTGACTTAAATAATCGCAAAACTCAGGAGAATTAGTTTAGGCATTGCTGAATTTAAGAGCTCAGAAGAATCTGTCTCTATTTTTTAATCTGCCTTCCTCATTGTTGGTTCTCAAGGTTATACCCTATGAGCCCTAGCAAACCCAGCAGAAATTTGCATTTGTGTAAGGAATGATTTTTCCCAAAGGAAGAACTAGGATGTTGATCCTGAATTGTTCACCGATTTCCTAGAACCATTTATTGAATAGGCAAAACTGTTTTCTGTATACCAAAAAACTTTTGCAATTAAAAAAAAAGAAAGAAATAAAAAGTTATTATAAAGAGGAAAGTGGCCACTTGTTTTCCTCAGTGATTTTTTTTTTTTCAAATATACACACATGTAGGCTTTTAACACTGTAAAAAAAAAAATCACCATCAGGCATGAAGATGGGAGAAACTGACATTTTCTTTCACTGTGCTTCTCAATGCCACATGCTTTGCCTTGGCCTTTTCTGTTATTTTTAAAATTAATGCATACCAAGTGATAAATAATATATCAGACAAATAAAGAAGTAAATCTTGACGTACTGAAAAAAACTGAACTATTTCTGCAAGCCAAAATATTTGGATATTAAAAATGCTGTAAATATTAATTTAGCAGGAAATAATAAATGGATCCTAGCATGATTTACTTAAGTTATTTTTACATATCCTCATAATTATTCTCCAAAAGAGGAAAATATGGGACAAATTAGAAGTGGAAATTTTATTACAATGTTAATAATAGTTCATATTTAATTGAGATCACATCTTTAATCTTATCTTTCTCCCACCAATGGCTCGTTTTTATTCTTATTATCTTGTTTTCAGTACAGAATTATCACCCACTGCTTTTCAATTACAGAGATGCCCATATTGATTCTACTCTTGATTTTAAATCACAACTGAAAAATTACTCATTTAGTTCTCTAAAGCTGTATTCTGTAGCTAGTTTAAGCTCTTTTAAAAAAATTATGTGGACTCAAAATACAGAAAGATAAAACTCATAAACAGAACTGTTCAGTTATATAAAGCTATTGGGAAACAGACTTTAAATTATTTTAACTCAAATCACTATTAAAATGTAAGAAGACAAATAGTAATCAAAAATGTCATCACCATATGGAGGAAAACTTGATGTCAGTCACAGCATTTATAAAGAACAGGTGGCGCTTAAGCAATCAAAAAACCCTTATGGAATTATACAAATGTAACCTAAATTCCATAGATCTGTAGTAAAGTGATGTACATAAATTAGACAAAAGATCTTTCATTAACACATACATTCTAAGTTGCTTGACTGTGATTTCCAAAGTTTCAGAAGGAACAAAAATATTCTCCTGCACATCACATTGTTTACTTCTACATTTTCTAAGGAAATAATTGCATCCTTTGTTTCCTCTGAAAAACTGGGATTTTTACTTATTTTAAGAGGAAACCACATCTCTAACCACCATAGGTGTTCCATTACCTTCTGTCCGGAGGGTCTGGCAACAGGAATGGGGGCAGGAGATGGATACTGTGTTCAGTCTGGTCTTGCAGTTCATCAGCTGGGTCATTTGGAGTCTGACAAATCCAAAAGTATCCAGCCATTGCTTGTGTTGTCCAGAGAAGATGTTCTGAATCCCCTCAGTCTGAGAGCAGTGCTGAGTGTGCAAATCCTAAACCAGAACCAATTTTTCTGAACTCAAATTTTACGCAATTCATAGAAAGCCATTTGGGGGATAAAGAAAGCTTTTTGGAGCAAGTGAAAATGTTGAAGCAAAGCGATAACTTCAAAATGTTTTGAGGAAGAGCAGATTGATATTTTGAGCTGTGCTTTTGTAGTACTCTCGTAAGAAAATGTCTTTATACTTTGGCATTTTCAAATAATATTGGTGGTGATGCCCATTGATAATTGGAATAAAACTCTCATTCTGAAAAAACATCCTGAGGTTGTATTTCATTTGAGGTCTCCTATCTGACTTGAAGAGAGCAATTAGTGGCTGCAGATTTTCCACTGTTAATAGGTGAGCCTTGTAATTACCTCCGAAAGGAAATTCCCCTTTCTGAGTTCCTCCATATTAATCTAATTTCTGGAATCGACTGAGCAGTGCAAAATCCCAGATGGCGGACTAGAGCGCTACTGACTCAGTTTGTTTCACATTTTTATTCAGAATTCACACAAATGTCAATTTCCACTAGTTTTTTTTTTTCTTTAATATGAGAAGAAATTCAAGGTTAAACTTTTTGAAGAAAATAAATTGAGTTTATTTCAACTCCACAGATATACCGTGCAGAACTCAGGCATAGAGATCACTACTAAGCTGCTTCCATTTTTTATGCATTTTATTGCCGTTACGTCCACTTTCTTTTTAGACTACATTAAAAATATGTTATTTGATTTTGAACCACCTGATTTCTTGATACTTCTCTGTGCTTAAATTTTGATACACCCAACCATAGATTTACAAAGTAGTTGGTATCACTAAAAGTTGTGGAATCAAAAGATAAAGTTATAGGTTCGGTTGTTCCCTACATACAAAATCACTTTAATGATAAGGCATAATTTGTATTAGCATTTCTACATACTCATTCTTCTAGCACTTACTCTATACCTCTCTTGGGATGCTAGCCACTTTCTATTTGAGTTCGTGTACATTTGCATACCTCCAAATGAACTTCTCCTAGTCCCTTGCGAAAAGCATCGGGACCTTGCTTATGTCTCTGCTCTCTACACTGTTTCTCACAGCACCTGGTATGAAGTAAACTCAGTAAGGATCTGTTGAATAAATGAAAGAAAGGATGAGGGAAAATGTATTACGTTAATCTTCTGATCTTTTCTCTAGGGTTCTATTTTTAAAAATTTATCAAATCAGATACAACAATTTCTTCAGTAGTGAGTGGATGTGTTACTCAGCTCCTGATTTGGGGAGAAAACTGAATATTAGTATTTGGGTAAAAATTCTCATATCAGAAATATCTTTATTCATATTTCTATGTTTATTTAGGTGGATTCAGCTTTAACTAATTTTTTTAGTTGGTAAAAGGAGTATACTACTTCCTACCTAATATATTCATAGTAATTGAGGAGATAAGAGCTGTTTCTAAATTATATCAAGCATCTTTAAATACCATTTATGGTGAAGGAAAGATTTGCTTTCCATTTTTTCAGCATATTCTAGGGCACACTGAGTTGTTAAAATATAAAGAAATAAATACAAATATATAAATACAAATTATACAAAACAAATACAGGAAAAATCAGAGATATGAATATATATTCTCCCATGGAAACATGTAACAAAAGCAATAATAATGCTGATATTTATTTAGAGCATATAGTCATTCAGAATGCACTGTGCTAAGTGCTTTATGTGCAGTTTCCAACTTAATCCCAACAATGACCTGATGCTACAGGTAGTATTGTTTTTCCAGGTAAGAACAATGAGGTTCAGAGAGATTAAATAACATGTCCAAAGGTGATAGGTGATGAGCTGCAGAAAAAGGATTCCAAACCAGGTATACTTGACCCAGTGCCTTCATTCTTCCCTTTTCTATATGGTCCCTGTTTGTGAAGCTGATGAAAACACATTAGTGGTGATCAGTGGGGGAATCGTAGCCAATCAAAGACACCTGTGTTTATTTTCTATGTTAAATCTTTTCTTCCTTCCTTCACTCAGAAACGTGGGGCAGTCAGTACCAGTCAGGTGCTGGTGAAATTTCAAATAAAAATCTCTCTCTGGAAATGGACACCGAGGTTAGAGATTTAAGTGTCACCCCCTACCCAGAGGATGTAGAGCTGGTGCTCTCCTAGAAGAAGCAGGAAGAATTTGAATCAATCTGCAAAATAACCTCTTTCTGGGAATCAGGGGGTCTTCCCCCACTGGGTTCAAAGGGCTTCCCTCTCCTTTGTTGTGCAATTTCTAAAGCATTGTGCGATACATAAAGAAAAGACCAAGAACATATCATTGCCTTGGAAACTGCTATGGAATTTGACAGACTGTAGGTTGTTCTGAGCAAATGTTCTGTTGCTGCGCAGAGTCCATGCGGTAGCAATGACTGGCAAAGTGGCTGAGTGCTCGACTGCTAATCTTGATGTCAACTTAACTTGTCATCCCTGCCCTAAGGATAGGGCGGGAAGTTTGTCTTGTGCTTTCTTTAAATAAGGACTTTTGAACTATTTCATTCCCATACTGTCAGTGATGAAATAAAAAGATAAGAGCTGAAGACAAAACGCAGCTCTCTGGAGTCCTTACCCTGAGCTCATGGAGATGGGAATGTGCAACCTATATTTTCAATAAACGAATTCTTACTGTATCATCTTGGGAAACTAGACTCTTCTTTTCTTTAATATCATTTTTTAAAACTTTTTATTTTTTTATTAACATGTAATGTATTTTTTCTAAAAGTAATTGTGACTCTTATGCCACGTTTATGAAAGCAAAAAGGTAAGGGGGGAAAACCTGGATGCAGCATGCCACTCACTGAAGTCCTTTCTAATAAATGGAAAAATAAAACCATGTATAAAATAGGAGGGAAAAAAGTAAGAAATGAAGGTTGGAAGCCAGTCCTTGGGAGTTGTTTACCAAGAAGCAAATGTGACTCTGGCTGGTTGTAGCATTTTATTTATTTGTTTGTTGGTGGAAGCATCGAGAATAAAAATAAAAGTGATCCTTTTGTGATCCTGTTTGGGCCGTGACAGATTCCTTCAGCATTGCCATAGTAACTGAAAGAAGTGCATTTATGAATAGACTCAGATTTCTAAGGCTTGAGTTTCCTGCCAAGAAGAGCACACAGGGTGGAGAAAACAGAGGAAAGTCAAGGCAAAGGGAAAGAAAACAGATTGAGGTGTTGATTTCCAAGCGCTCTCATTCGGAGAGCGTGGGCACATACCAGGTCAAGACACTCTTACCTTTCTGGACTCTTTTCTTCTCCTAAGATTTTGAGATGTAGAGTTAGTCCTCTTTCAGCAGAATAAGTTTAGGTGATTTCTGCAGCTCTTTTTGATGCCAGGAAAGGGAAAACAATACTCTGGATTACCAAAATTTATGCATAAGAGGACGGAGAATTTGCTCCAACATGGTTAGAAAAGGTCATAGAATAGAGACGGCAAACACCAATGCCCATTGGACCAAGAGAGTCAAATTCACACTTACTAAGTGAAATGACCTCGACTAAGGTCTAGCCACCTTGTCTAACTTGTCATTTTGCTGAGTGCCTTGGGAAATACTTCTCTAAATAATAATAGCGACAACAATGAAAGAGCGGGGGTGAAATGGAAATGGACACTCGCTTCTGTCAGGGAGAACAGAGAGTGGTGGGGACAACGTGGTGGCCGGCACAGGCCTCGGATGGGCAGCCACTGTGCGATTCCAGCTAGTTTCTGGCAAGAAGGAATGAGAACTCAGTGTTGCCAGATCTTCCTATTTTTCAAGAGAAGCTGGAAGTCGAGATTGTGTGCAGTCTTCTGATATTTTAGTTATGCTCAAAGATTTTAAAATACCATTAAGCCAAACAAAATATGCCTAGAAATTACATTTAGCTCCTAGATGAACAGTCCCTGACTTCCAGAGTCTGACTCTAAATTCATAGCTGTGTCTCTGGAGCATAAGCCAAGGGTAACAAGGAAGTGGCCAGAGATGAGAGAGGTCCAGGAGATGGAGATGGACAGAGGGGATGGTGTCTTACGAAGCCTGGAAGAACTGTGACCAAACTGAAGGACAGGCGCTACCAGTCACCAGAGCTTGAGGTAGAAAGCAGATGCTTTGGGCTTCACATTTTAATATTCAGTATTTGTCCAGCACCTGATCTGTGTCAGAAAATGGCTGAACAGGAAGTTTTCTTAGGTCACTTGATTCTCCGTGATATATACATATTATATATAATATACTAATAACATTATTATAGTACTATAGGCATATAGCCTATTTGTTTATAGTTGCTTTTTAAAGGCATTTTATTTTTCCCATATTTAAATTCTACATTAATGTAGTCATACTTTACATATTTTTCTAACTTGTTTGGTGGGGTTCAACAATACAATACTTTTTTTCAAGCTTTTATTTTCATTCTAGTTAGCTAAAATTCAGTGTTATATTAGTTTCAGGTGTACAATACGGTGATTCAACAATCCCATACATCACCCTGTGCTCATCATGACAAGTGCCCTCCTTAGTCCCCATCACCTATTCAGCCCATCCCCCTACACCGCCTCCCCTCTGGTAACTGTAGAGAATGGTTTGTTCTCTACAGCTGAGTCTCTTTTTGGTTTCTTTCTCCCTCTCTGTTTTTCCCCTTTGCTCATTTGTTTTGTTTCTTAAATTCCACATAAAAGGGTCCCTGGGTGGCTCAGTCAGTTAAGGATTTGCCTTTGGCTCAGGTCATGATCCTGGGGACCTGGGATTGAGCCCCGAATCACGCTCCCTGCTCAGTAGGGAGTCTGCTTCTCCCTCTGCCTCTGCTGTTCCCATTGCTCGTGCTCTCTCTCTGTGTCAAATAAATAAATAAAATCTTGAAAAAAAATAAATTCCACATATAAATGAGGTCATAGGGTATTTGTCTTTCTCTCAGTGACTTATTTTCACTTAGCATAATACTCTCTAGCTCCATCAATGTTGTTGCAAATGGCAAGATTTTATTCTTTTTATGCCTGAGTAATATTCCACTCTGTGTGTGTGTGTGTGTGTGTGTGTGTGTATGTGTGTATCATCAGTTCATCAATTGATACACACATGGGCTACTTCCATAACTCAGCTGTTATAAATAATTCTACTATGAACATCAGGGTGCATGTATCCCTTTGAATGGGGTAAGTACCCAGGAGTGTGACTGCTAGATTATAGAGTAGTTCTATTTTTAGCTTCTTGAGGAAGCTCCATACTGTTTTCCAGAGTGGCTATATCAGTTTGCATTCCTGCTGATACTATAAGAGGGTTCCCCTTTCTCCACATCCTCACCGACTTCTCTTCTTTCTTGTGTCTTTGATTTTAGCCATTCTGACACCTGTGAGGTGATATCTCATTGTAGTTTTGATTTGCATTTACCTGATGTTAAGTGATGATGAGCATTTTTTTCAGGTGTCTGTTGGCCATCTGAGTGTCTTCTTTTGAGAAGTGTCTGTGCATGTGTTCTGCCCATTTCTTATTGAATTATTTGTTTTTTGGGGTGTTGAGTTTTATATAAGTTGTCTGTATATGTTGGATACTAACCCTTTATCAGATAGGTCATTTGCAAATATCTTCTCCCATTCTGTAGTTTACCTTTAAGTTTTCTTAAAGATTTTGTTTATTTATTTTAAATATTTTTTTGAAATAAAGATTTTAAAGATTTTATTTATTTATTTGAGAAAGAGAGAGAACATGAGTGGCAGAAGGAAAGGGACAAGGAGATTCCCTGCTGAGTGTGGAGCCCAGTACAGAGCTCGATCCCAGGATCCTGAGATCATGACCTGAGCAGGAATCACTTCACCAACTGAGCCCCCTCAGGTACCCCTGTGTGTTTCTGTTTTTTTTTATTACTGTTGTGAACTATGTTGTTATGAATATTTTTCACCCATGCTTCCTATATTAGTCTGGGCTCTCCAGAGAAACAGAAGCAATAAGGTAACTATATATTTATATGTATATATCCAGAAATAGAGATGGGTTTATGGTAAGGAATTGGCTTATGCAATTATGGAGACTGTTAAGTCCCAAGGTCTGCTATCTGCAAGCTGGAGACCCAGGAGGGTCAATGTGTAGTTCTGGTTTGAAAGCTGGCAGGTATAAGACCCAAGAAAAACCAATCATGTTGGACAAAAACAGTGTCTTAACTCAGACAGACAGATAGAAGGAGTTCCCTTCTACTTTCTGGAGGGTCAACCGTTTTGTTCCTTTTAGGCCTTCAATTGATTAGAGGAGGGCCTTCCACAGTAGGGAAGGCAGTGGGCTTTACTCAGTCCGATCTACCAATTCAGATGTCAATCCCATTCCCATACACCCTCACATACACGCGCCTTGAATAATGGTTAGCCTGGTACCTAGAGCCCAGTCAAGCTGACGCATAAAATTAACCGTGGTAGTTTCTGATCCACTTGCGTGGGATTTCCTCCAGGAAATATATAGGGGGTATGATCGCAGAGTCATAGAGTACATGCCCAATACCCTTCAATTTGTTTTCAAAGTGGTTGTACCGATGTACATTTTTTACTAGAAATCTATGAGAGTTGCCTTTGCTCCACATATTTGCCAACCCTTTTTTTTCCCAGCCTTTTTGCCAATGTGTTGACTGTGAAGTAGAATCCTACTGTGATTTTGATATGTTTATGCATAAAAAATAGAAAAATAAACAAAATAAAAATAAAAAATAGAAAAATACCAGCAGAATATGTCCAAAAAATGTAAAACAAAGGAAATAATAAAGATGTGGGTAGAAATCAGTACCATATATATATATATATATATATATATATATATATTTCTAGCTAACATGATACCAGAGTCCCTGACCAGCAGATAAGGCAAGGAAGAAAAAAAAAAAAAAAAGATTCATATTGTTAAGGAAAATAATTGCTATTATTCACATATGATTTTATTGTTTACATAGAAAACCTAAAAGACTCACGGATAACTTATTAAAATTAATAAGAGAGTTTGGCAAATCTTCTAAATGTAAAATTAACATGAAAGTGAATTCTTTTTATTATTTATATAAAAATACCTAGAAAATGCAGTGAAATAAGAAACTACTTAGAATAGTAACAAATTTGTAAGCCATAAAGGAAAAAATCTAAAAAAAGTTCAAAAATTTTAAGTAGATAAAATTTAAATTTTATTTTAAACCATTAAATGAGATCTAAATAGTACAGAGACACATCACGTTCTTAGATAGGGAGACTTAATATTCAATGTATGGGTTCAGTATTATTCCAATCAAATACTTAACAGTTTTTCATAAAACTTGGTACACTGATTCTAAAATGCATATATAAGAGCAAAGGGTCAAGAAGAGCCAAAACACTTTTTAAAAAAAAATTTTTTTAAGATTTTATTTATTCATTTGACAGACAGAGATCATAAGTAGTCAGAGAGGCAGGGAGATAGGAGAATGCACACTCCCCGCTGAGCAGAGAGCCTGATGTGGGCTTGATACCAGGACCCTGAGACCATGACCTGAGCCGAACGAAGGCAGAGGCTTTAACCCACTGAGCCACCCAGGCACCCTGAACCAAAACACTTTTAAAATTACTTTCTCTCCCAGAAATAAGAACTTATTATTACTGAATGTTTGGCATAGTCTCCACTCTGGCTGGTTAAAACTAAGTGTCTCCTTGGAGCGTGTGGGTGGCTCAGTGGGTTAAAGCCTCTGCCTTTGGCTCAGGTCATGATCCCAGGGTCCTGGGATCAAGCCCCACTTCTGGCTCCCAGCCTGCTTCCTCCTCTCTCTCTCTCTGCCTGCCTCTCTGCCTACTTGTGATCTGTCTGTCAAATAAATAAATAATTAATCTTAAAAAAAGAATTAAAAACAAAAACAAAAACCTAAGTGTCTCCTAGATGTATTCCAGCTCTGAAAACATTCCGGTCTGAACTCCCCAGTAGTTATCTTTTCCTGGCCTCCCACCCATCCTATGCATATGCAATTTAATATTCAGTCATAGACTTACAGATCTGTACGTGTATTTCTGGAATTCTTTGTCTACTTAACTACTCTCTGGTACTCTGTCCATCAGATTCCAGCTTTTTTCATCTATCTATCAATCTCTGTCTTTTGAACTCAGAGAGACTACTGGGCTCTTCTTAGGCTCCCCCTTTCTGTACTGTCTCTGGAAAGTACATCTAGATAGAAAGCTTGGAAAGCTCACCTTGTTTATAACCTTCCTCTCAGGGATCTAGTCCTGCATTGCCTGCTGTCCAATATCTGAAAACAGGTTCAAATATTTTGCCCTGTTTTTTAGTTGTATATGGAAGGAGATTTAATATGATACTAGTTAGTCCATGATGACCAGACTCCCATGACTCTGTTGTTGTTGTTTTTAAGATTTTATTTATTTATTTTGAGAGAGAGAGAGCTTGTGAGCAGAGGAGAGGGGCAAAGAGAGAGGGAGAAGTAGACTCCCCACTGAGCAGGGAGACTGATGTGGAACTCTATCCCATGACCCTGTGGTCAGGACCTGAGCCAAAGGCTGATGCTTAACCTACTGAGCCACCCAGGTGCCCTCGTGACTCCTTTTGACACAAACCTAGAAATGCAAAAATTTCTTTGCTAGTTGGTATGAGAAGATATCCCAGGTTAATCTTGTACATTTTGGGCGGCACATCTGGCAGCAGTTTTTTTTCCCTAAGAAGCCCTGGTTCCTTTTATGGGAAATGGTATCTGAAGACCACAATCAGAATGCTGGAGAAATTTATAACTACTAAGTTGTTTTTTGTTTCTGGATTCTTGCAGTTGCCAGAGCAAAAATTTATCTAGATCTGTATCTACAGATACAGCTACGTATAGATATACAATGAATTCACACTATTCTCTCTTGAACCCAGTCTGTCAGGCTTTCACACTTCTTCTCTACCAACACTTACATTATCAAGATCACCAATGTCTTTCTGTTTTTTAAATCCCATCATTGATTCTCAGTCTTCACTTTTTCAATGTAACAGAAACTTTTGACACAGTTGATTGCTTTCCCTCCTCTTTGAAATACTTTGTTCCCTTATCTTCCAGGACACATCATTTTCTACTCAGCATCTCCTCTTGGATAGCCCAAAGGCATCTCATAGATAACTTGTCCAAACCCAGACTCTTGATTTATGGTCTGAAATTTTCTCCTTACATTGTCTTCTTTATCTCAGTAAATAGTAAGTCTGTCCCTTGGGTGTCTCAGGTCAAAACCTTGGAATAAGCCTTGACTCATCACTTTCTTCCAGACCTTCAGAAATCTGTCCATGAAATCTAATCCTCTTGGCTTCACCTTCAAAATAGATCTATGGTTTGACCATCTCTCACTACCCCCATGACTACAATTCTTGTAGAAATCACCATTATTTCCTCAAGTAAATGATTGCAATAATCTCCAAACTTGTCTCTGCATTCCCTACTTATCCCTTAGACATAGGCAGGAGTAGCTCATTAAAATGTAAGTCTCCATAGCGCCACTCAATCTTCAACATCTTCCTCTCCTTACTGATTAAAACATTATCAAAATGACCCATAAGACTTTGCATATATCATCTCTTCTGACTTTTCCTTCTTTTACTGTCCCCTTACTTACTCTACACAGCTACACTGTCCTTGCTATTTCTTGAGCATGCCAAGGGTGCTCCTATATTAAGAGTTTGTACTTGCTATTCCTCACCTGGAATATTCTTCTCCCAGATATTTTCATGGCTTACTTCCTCCTCTTCAGCATTTAGCACTTGTGATTACCTATACTTTACTTATTAATAGGTTTATTATATATATTCTTTGTCAGTTGGACTCTTAAATTCCATGAGGGAAAGAAAAATGCCTAGAATACTGCAGGAATTTAATAAAGATTTTGTTTAAAGAATGAATAAGCAAATATTTATTGAATACCTACTGTGTGCCAGAGGCTTTGCTACTTGCTAGCACATCTGTATGGCGTATAATCCCTGCCCTTAAGAGAAGTGAGAGACTGATGACTAATTTCCTTATAAAGCTTCTGACAATAGCCTCACACTTCCATGCACCTACTCTATTGTTATTCCCACACATTGCTTAAAATTTTATGCATGAGTACCCTTGATCTATGATGGCCCTTTGACCTTTGAGAAAGCCATGTTCTAGAAATAGTCTAGAGGGCCAACTCTGAGAGAGCCAAACTGGGAACTGATGCCACCTCTCTTTGTGGCTTTGGGCAAATATAAGAACCTTTCTGCTTCTGTTTCCCCAGCTGTAAAATAGGATTAATAGTTCCTGCTTCACAGGAGTCTTTTGAGGATTCTTTCATTCATGTAGTAATATTTATTGAAAATGGTAAGTGCTAAGTGGTATTATGCCTAATTAATTAGGTCCTCATCTCCCTGGTGTGGGTTATGGTGTCTGGCTGGTCATTAATAAAATATGCTGGAAGCTTTGCAGATTTTCCTTTCAGAGCTCTCCTGATGGCTGCATAAGCAGTGCACGGATTGGGCATCCAACCTTGTAGTTAAATACATACAGCTGTTTGAGTTCTAGCATGCCCACATTTATTTAGTTCTCAGACAATACAAAATTGGAAGGTGCTGAAAGCACCAGTTAAGAAAGAGAAATACTACAAAGGATCCTAGGGTGGTTAGTAATAAAGCCAGGAAACAAAACCAAGACTCAATTTGGATTTGCCAGATAATACCAATGGGAATCCTAACACCTCCTCTGAAAAATTCAAGTGGGAGTGAGATAATAGTGAAATAATAAGCAATATTATAAGGTGTCACAGATGACGTTATGGAGGAAATTATATAAGATGTAAGGTAAAACATCGATAATAGGTGATACTTACACTGTTGTTGTATCACCTCACAAGAGATCCTTTTTTTCTGAGACACACTTATGATAAAACTGTGAAATCTAAGTTCCACAGAAGGCAGAGTATGTGTACTCTTATTTTATAATCAGGTGCAATCCCAGAGGGAAGGAACGAGGCATAAGCAGAGTAAAGCAGATGGCTATTGCTACATGTAATTGACTACTCATTACATGGGGCCATGTCCTTCTGGCCCTTCTGAGAAAGACAGCAAGGTTGTGAGATGTCAGGACTTACACCACGTATCCATTCAAACACTCCCATCTTTCTGAGTCATCTCTTCCTTCTGAACTATGCCAAAGAAGGTCTGGTGCCTTGACTATTGCCCATCATCGCATCCAAGTTTCAAGGGACCATACTGATAAACTATGAGGGCTGGTTCCAGAAGTCTTTGACTAAACATTGACTCCCAAGTGGCTCCATCAATAAAATCTTCCCTGTCCAGCCTTACACTTCACCCCTCCAAATCCTTTCTCTCTCCCTGATTGAGAACAAATTATCTTAGTGTTGGAAAGATGCACTGAGATTATTTAATAGAACCTCCTTACCTAGTGGGAGAAATCTTTCTGATATACTCTTCAAAGACAGTCACTGACTCACTGTTTGCATAACTCAGTGACAAGGTATTCATCTCATAAGGAAACCCGTTTCCTTTTTCCATTTTTCCTATTAGGAAATTTTTTATATTCAGCAAAAATCAATCCACTTATCATTTCAAACCATCTTCTCACTGTTATCTTTACTATTCTTTATTTGGCCTCCCTCCAGCTTCAAATATTATGTCAGAATTTTCTTTTCCCTTAGAATTCTATCCACCTGCAGCTTCTGTGATAGTTGATTTTTTTTTTCTTCTCTATCTACGACTATTTTTTAATCAGGTCTCTATAGCAGTTTCTCTTCCTCAAGTTGTCCCTTAAATGACCATATTTCCTGAACTGCTGCTTTGGACATCTGATTTTTTTCCTTCAATACATAAGTCCAGTGTGTCCTTATATAAATCTCTGACTTCAACTACCACCTCCTAATTATCTTTTTCTAACCCAGAACCCTCAGGAAACTCAAGCACTGTAATTTCAGTTCTCTGTTGACCACCTTTGCTTGGATGTCTCATAGGTCCTTCAGACTGAATGTGTCTCAAACAGAACTCATCTTCTTTTCCTTCCCAACACATTTAGGAAAATGTGTTTTTGTTTTGTTTTGTTTTGTTTTCTTATCTTAGTAGATGGGATTATCAGGCAATCATCTACCCAAGCCAAAGAGCTAAGGAAAAAAATCTAGATGTTTTTCTTCCCTCACCAGTCTGGCCTTCATGTAAATCTTCAGGGGTTTCTACATCCTTAAAAATATTTTACTCAATTTAAGTCAGTGCTCACCTTTTGTTAACAGACGTTTAGGAGTAAATTTCCATTTTTTCCTCAAAAAGTATTTTTCAAGTCAGTGTCCAAGAGATAGGTATCTCTGGCCATTGATCTGTCTTATCATCACTCCTGTATTGCTTGAACTAACCCAGACCTCTTACTTATCCCCTATCCTCTAAGCCTCCATTCCTCCAACAATGCCCTCTAAGATTGAGCAGCAGAAAGAGCAACTTTTAAGATATCATCAAGCAATTTTGGAAGTATTTCCTGTGCCTCTTTTGCCATATGTGAAATATCTACCTCTTACCAAAGAATACGCCTTTCCCTGCAATTCTTCATCTATCCTGCAGTTCTCTCTCATTACCTCTGGGTTCAGCAACTCCACCATATTCTTGGTTCCTAGCACTAAAATTTGAACATAGTTGAAACGCAATAAATATTTCACCTATCCCACTGCTGCTGCCTTAATTCAGGTGTTTATCACTATGGACTGGATTATAGCTATATAATGATTAGTATTAAGTACAGTTGATTCTTATTATTTGTGCATTTCATATTTGAAAATTGTCCTACTTGCTTATATTTATTAATAACCCCAAAAATCAATATTTGCAGGTTTTTGGAGTCATTCCTGGACATGCTCAGAGTGGTAAAAAAAAATTTGAGTCCCACAGCAAGTGTGTTCCCAGATAAGGTCAAACAAGGCAATATTTTCCTTCTCGTTTCAGTTCTCATATTGTAAACAAGTATCCTTTTGGCAGTCTGTTTAGTGCTACATTTTTTGCATTTTTTTTCTGTCTTTTTTTTTTTTTTTTTGGTGAGTCTGCTGTTTAAAATCAGTTGCAACTATAGTGCTGAAGAGCTGTCTAATGTTCCCAAGTGTAAGAAGGCTGAATGTCCTTTATGGGGAAAATACGTGTATTAGATAAAAATTGTTTAGGCATGAGTTACAGTGCTGTTGATCATAATTTCCATGTTAATGAATCAACAACCTCCAGAGAAAGATGATCTATACATGAGGCACTCCAGAAAGTGCTAAAGTAATATGTATAGTACATTATGAAGTTTTGGGAAAATGGCTAAATTTGTGGATTCATAGAATGACGACTGATTTTTTTTAGAGCATAGTGGACAGCAATGTTGTGAGGCTGAAAGCCAGTGAAGTTCATGGTCATGCTGTTCAGAGTCATGAAAATGTTAAACCTTTCTCAGCTAGAAATATTGTATATAACTAAGTATTTATAAGACACATAGTGAGATATATATATAACATTATATCTATATCTATATAATAAAGCATCTTTAAACATAAAGCAAAGTTGTGTATTGGCCCGTTGATGAAAATACTGTGACGAGAGGCTTGCAGGAACCCAGTACTTCCACTAATTCAGTGGTTGCACGTCCTTATATAGCATAAGTACAACAATTGATGAGAATTGACTGATCCTCCTAACGGGTACTACCTAACACCTCTGGCCTGGCCTCACTGTTCTTGAGGGAGATTTCTAAAACTAAAATATAATCCTGTCATTGCCCAGTTTTAAATCCTTTAAGGCTCCATATAGATTTCAGGATAAAGTTCAAATTCCTTAGTTTAGAATATAAATCAGGCCACATTCCCTATCAGTGCTCCACACATGTCCTTTTTTCCAATTGCCAGAATTACTTGGTTTTCACCAATTCTTCTTTGCTCTCTTGATTTTTCCCATACATTCACACATGATGTTCTCTATACCTAATGCCCGTACTTTCCCCCCTATTTTTAGCTAGTTAATGCCTATTCTTCTTTCTAATCCTATCTCAAGTGCACTTTTCTCTAGGACCTTCACTGACCTCCATCGTCGGATCAAGATGCCTTTTCTCTGTGCCCTAGGAATACCTCTAAAATGGCACCATACTATGATGCTTGCTTTTTCTTGTCTGTCTTTCCCACTACACTAAAAAGCCTTTCAGAGCAGGAGTCATGTCTTTTAGAATTTTTTCTTCCTAGTACCAAGGACAGTGCCTGCCATATTTAGCATATAGCAAAAGTAAATATGTATGTATTTGTTCAATGAATTCAGAATGAATGAATGATTGACTAGTTTCATGAAATCTACCCCCTTTAAATATCTGAAGAACTTTCAGGCTAAGCATTCTAAGTTCTTACAACTCTTTCTCAATGGACATGTTATCCAGAGCTTTTCCCATGTCTTATCAACAGGATACATCCTGGGTCACATTCCAGTTATTCAAAAGTTCATTTTAAACTGTAATACATCTATATGAGATATGATATGAAGCATATAGAGTATAATGATCTTTTATTTCCTTTGATTAATATATACTAAGTATAAATGAATGAATGAGTGAGTACTAATGCAGCCTTAAGATTTCTTTCTCCTGGGGTGCCTGGGTGGCTCAGTGGGTTGAAGCTTCTGCCTTTGGCTCAGGTCATGATCCCAGGGTCCTGGTATCGAGCCCCGCATTGGGCTCTCTGCTCAGCAGGGAGCCTACCTCCCCCACCCATCTCTGCCTGCCTCTCTGCCTACTTGTGATCTATCAAATAAGTAAATAAAATCTTAAAAAAAAAAAAGATTTCCTTTTCCTCTGCCTTCTTCTTGTTCATATATTATACTGCTCGTTCCTATTGAAGTTGCTGTCAATTAAAATCCCTATGTCTTTTTTTCATATATATATATAGCTGATAAACTACATCTCCTCAGTACATATTTAGAAAGATTATATTTTTTATTCCAAACACAGGATTTATCTTTTCCTCCCTATCTACTTTTACCCAGCTAGTTTTGGCCCATAGTTAATACCTTATACATACTTTTAAGTATTATTATTTTTCATAAAGCATTAGCTATCCTTCTGAATTCCATGCCATGTATCTTTACCCAAATCATGTATAATAACATTAAACAGGCCCAAGGACTTTGAACTTGGTTTTATACCTGAGGTTTATTAAAATTCTTGTAGTACAGGTGTTTACTTATTTAGAAATCCTCCTAAGCGTATTATCAACTGGCCCCAAATTCACATACATAGTTCCCAATGGAAGATGAGCAGTGTAATGGAAGGGTACAGGTTTAGAGAAGATCTGTATTCAAACCCCGCCTTCACCTCTTACTAGCTGACAATGCAGGCCAATAACGTAATCACTCTGAGCCTCACTTTCCCCATTTGTAATTTGAAGATAACATACCAACAAAAGAGTTTTGTAAGCATTAGAAATAATGAACACAAAATGCTTGCCACAATGTGTCTCATATAGAAGACTTAGAAAATCGACAATCATTTATAAATGGCTAAAAGGAAAGATTGGTTAAATGCCCTCCGGAAATCCAGATGTCTACAGCATCATATTGAACTTCAGTTGGTAAGCATAGCAAAGGAAACTAAAAGACTTTAGCATTCAGTCTGTGCGATATTGATTAGTTTTTGCTACTTCAAGTAGTACAAAGATCCCTTTTAGCACAAAAATTGTAGGTTGAGTTAATTTTCTGCTCTGATCCAATTGATTATTGTTTATTACCCCAAAAAATAGTCCAGAGAAAAGGATGAACTTTGCCCTACATTATTAACACATGACAATGACCAGGGATAGTGCACATTTTATCTTCCATTTTCCCTCTCTCCCATGCCACCCCCCACTTCTTTTTACTGTGCTTCTTTTCTTTAGGTCATTATTAATCCCACTCCCTTCCCTTATCTTGCTCTTAATAAAATCCAACAGACATCTTGATGTGCTCTGCTCTCAGCAAACCCATACTGTTCCCCAAAGTTTGCCACACTCTACTCTATGGACTTTCCAAAGAGCTTTTTAATGAAATTCATGAATACTTTCCCAGGGATTATTGGTTAGCCCAGCATTCTCTTGTGTTTACAATATACCGTTTTCCACTTGTAGAAAATCAGGACATTTACCTATTTCAGTCTTTTGCCCTCACATTTATTCTCCGTAAATACTCAGCAGCCACTGCTGACAGTGTTTCTAAGATCACACCTGTAAATTCTCCTGGTTCCCAGGGAATAATTTTGTTGAATCTGGGGACTTGAATTTATTTGAAACAGCTAGGAGCTCTCTCTTCATCTCTTCAGCTAATTTGGGCATTATTTACCTCTTAACCGTGTTTGTTCTACTCTTTTCAGTTTGGAGATCATTTTCCTGGATAGAGAAAATAGAAGCAAATTAGGAGATGAGTAGTTTTTTTCTTGCTGTAATCTGTTAGCATAATGAGATGAAAATCAAACACTGAACCCGTTTTTACCTTGTTCCTTCTTCACTCTGCGATAGCTTTAAAAGTTTTTTTGCTGTGGTGTTTGGCTATTTTACACACTCAAACTTACCCTGAGGTTCAGTTTTATTGATAAAATTCTCCAGCTTGGGGTGCTGGGGTGAATCAGTCAGTTAAGCAATTCACTCTTGATTTCGGCTCTGGTTGTGATCTCAGGTCCTGGGATTGAGCTCCATGCGGGGCTCCCTTCAGGATTCTCTCTCCTTCTGCTCCTCTCCCTGTTCTCTTTCTCTAAAATAAATAAATAAATCTTTTAAAACGTTCTCGAACTTAACTTTTTCTGTTTGTTTTTTTGGTTGTTGTTTGTTTGTTTTTGGTTATATGCCCTCCTTACCTTTTACGTATGACCCCAACAGAACTCCCCAAGTGGCCTAAAGAGTTTCGTTGGTTCTCTACCTTCTTTTTATCATAATTTTGAGATCATCTAAAATTATATTTGAGATGCTTATATTTAAACTTGCTCCCATCCCCCCCCGCCCCGAACTGAGCCATGGAAAAGACGGTCTGTGGTAGAGCCCCCACCCTGAGGTTAAACTGCCTCAAAGACAAGTCTTGTAAGTTAGTGTGGCAAGCTTTCTAGAAGTCTATTTAGTGTGAGACTGCAGAGGTTTGTGGCAGAGAATGCCTCTGAGGAGATGGGAGACAGACGTGTCAGTTGGCCCAATAACAAAACCTCTGATGAAACAGATTCTGTGCAGGAAAGGAAGAATGATTTTGAATATGATGTATGGTGGTGGCTGTCACTTGATTCATCCCTGTCCTTATCTAGTTCTTAGGGAGAGACAGGATTCTTAGCTGGGGCTATCAGATTTATAGATAAACTTGGCTCACACTCCCAATTCCATGAATGAGAAAATCCAAATGTCTCTTTTTGATTTCTAAATTCCCAGAATTGGGTCATTTTCTGAATACACCAAGTGTGTGTGTGTGTCTTTGTGTGTGTGTGTGTGTGTGTGTGTGTGTGTGTGTGTGTTGGGGGAGTAATTGCAGATTCTGAAATCTTATGCAAGTAGTTTAGAGGCCAGATCCAGGGAAATACGAGTTATTATCACTTATGTGATGCGTTTAAATTCACAGTGTAGTGAATCTGTGGTGGGGTGAGTTCTGTTTTTTTCTTTAACCTTTCTGAAAGTACTCAAGGATAAAGACTCTCTCTACACACACAAACACACACCTAAAGAATAAGAAACTATAGCACACAGTAGGTACTAGATAAATATTTCAGATTCAATAAAACCATTCAACTGGAGGCCATAAGTATATCTGACATTACTTTATTTGGTTGTTATGAATTCTAAAATGATAAAATTCGTTTCTCCCAAATTCCTTGTGATGCCCACCTGACCAAGTAGCTCTCCCTTGTATTCAGAATTAATTTCAGATGCAGCTCCCTCTGTCACTACCTCCTCTTTCTGTGAAATGACACAGTCAGCAGGCAAGCCAAGAAATTATCAGACATTTCACTTTTAGCAGAATGATTTTCCTAGCAGCTTCCTTGATC
Source organism: Mustela putorius furo (assembly GCF_011764305.1). Lineage (NCBI taxonomy): Eukaryota > Metazoa > Chordata > Mammalia > Carnivora > Mustelidae > Mustela > Mustela putorius. The sequence goes on along the minus strand of NW_025422368.1, from coordinate 21,325,204 downwards.
ATTGAAGTCTCCCAATACCACTACATTTGATCTCCTTGCCAGTTATGTCATGTGGGTTAGAATTAAATTCAGAATCGCAGAAGTTAACATAATGTATCAGAATTAGAAAGATTTTTCTTTGTTCCTATTTTCTTTTTAATCCTATTATATCAAAACATCTTCACAGAAATACAGACATTTTTGTATGCAATCCTATAAAATATTAGCTGTTCCAAAGGAAATGTCCAGCTCTCTATCCTGTACATTTCTACCATAGCTTTAACCAGGATATAAGCTTCATAGTGGAAGAAATGTGTTATCTTCAAGGGCTTTTGTTGGTTTCCCTAATTTACTCAAGTCCAAAGATATTATATAAATGGAATTTTGTCCTTCACCACAACCCCTCCTTCCCTGCTGGACAAATTTAAGACCCATCGGAGTTAAGTGGCAAGATGTCCTTGGCAACGTCTTCTTTATACTTCCTTTAAACTTGTACTCACCCTTGTACATATTTCTACTACAAGATTTTTCACCCTATTTCATAGTACTTTTATGTTAGGCAAAAAAAAAAAAAAAAAAAAAAAAAAAAAAAAAAAAGCATGTAAATAATTCTAGCCTTTTCTCCACTCCTGGCTGCCAAAGAGATTACTGGCCTAGCCAGATCTGTTTCTTCCCTTACTCCTAGCATTCTCTTGGGCAGGTTTACAGCAGAATCAGGAGATAAGAATGTTTTGAAGCAAAATTTCATGGAGGGTCCAGTTGGGGGTGGGAAAAGGAAGAAACATTTGGGGAGTTTGGAAGAAAAGCAGAGGCAGCTGCAGTGAGCGTAAAATGGATGAGAAAAGGATTTTTAAAAGATAAGTTCTACTTCATTTCTTAGGGTTAAAGATATAAAGTTGACTTACTTTAAAAGTACTTTTTTAGTTGTCTGACTAGGCTTTTATAACTACTGTCAGATTGGACCACATAAGCACAGGGAATCCAAAGAGTTACAGTTTGTTTACTCATCTCTGATCCTTTCTGTAAGTTCTTTGGAGCTCACTGTGCCATTAACTTCTGTATTCCCAGTTCTTAGCCTATAATAGTGTTTAATAAATATTTGTGGAACTGAAAACTAGAAGGGTTTTATTTAACAAATAAAGAAGTCAGGAGGTCACCCAAATCTGTATAGTTGAGCTCTTTAGCAAACGAGAAGTGCTTCAACTTTTAATGGCATCGACACTTAATTAAAAATTTCTCTTTAATGCCATTTTGTTGCCAATTATAGTAGAAAAATAAAAGGGGATCTTTTAAGGTGATCCAATACTATGCCACAATGAGCAATTACAATAGATTGAGGGAGAGATATGAGACCCTCTGATCCTAGGGCCAGTTAAATATAATTGTTAAACGTAACTGCTCTATGATGTACTGCTCCCTCCAGAAGTGGTTCTGTTACATAAATGGTCTTTACAGTAGTTTCAGTAGAGGTCCTAATCAGTAAAAAGTTGTAGAGAGTGCCCCTCTCCCCCAAAATGTAATTAAAATATTTTTTTAATTACTAAACTGAAAAACAAAAGGAATAATAACAAAGTTCCAATTTTTTTTTCTGTGATATATATTTAAAATTTAAGAAACTATCAGGGATAAAAGTCTTTCACAAGTTTATTTTCTTATTTTTTTGATCTAGCTTTCCTAGAACCCTCCTTATAATTTTTTCTGAACTAAAGGTGGCAAATGTTCATCATAAAACTAACTTTTTACCATCCTCTTATTAATGAAGGAATGTCGAAAGTTTGTAGTGATGAGAAACATATGTATTTCAGTTTGGGGGACTTAAACACTTTCTTAGGTAAGGAATTTTGAAATTTGGAGAGTCCAAAGCAGGCTTTTTTCAAATGCTATCTAACTCTATTTTCAGAAAAATAATCTAGACTTTTAGACTCCCATTCTAGCATTCAGTTATACCCAGTATTTTAATACAATCCCAATTTTTCCAGAGGAAAAATGTAACAAAAGTTGTGGTATATCTTCTTTGATGTTTTTCTTCATGTATAGTGAGAAGAGAAACTATTATCACTCAGGTATTTATTGAGTCTGTATTCTATATTGAGAATTACATGAGGTAACATGAGAAATGAAAAAAAAAAAAAGAAATAAAAAACATTGTTCCTGCCAGCTCTGAGTGTATTGCATTGTAGCTATTGATTATAGAAAAACTGCAGTGGTTTGGAGGCTAGAAATAATAATAATTATGCTAAAGACCATTAATTATAATAATCATAATACAAACTCTGATTTGTATTGCACTCCGGAGTTTATAAGAACATCATCTCATTTACCCCCACAGTCCTATGTAAATTGTTATTTCTTCCATTTAAGTGGTGAGGAAATAGGCTCCAGTTGTCTCGAGGTAGCAAAATGTTTGAGAAGCATACTAATCAATTCTTATCTGTACAGTAGAGCCAACATGAGGGAAAATGCTTAAAAATGAGAATTCTTATAGTAAGTTAAACACAGAAAAACTTGTAACTTAATATTGAAAAGTTGTAATGTACAAGAAAGTTGAATGTCTTCGAGCATACAATATTAAAATGATAGAGTGATCAACAAAAAGAGGAACCTCTCATTTAATTTTTTAACATCTCTCTTGTTGTGATGGCGTACAATAAGTCGTGCATGTTTAAAATGATGACAAATGTCAACTTGGTTTAATATAGCAATCATTTCATAATACATACAAATATTGAATCATTACGTTGCACAGCTGAAACTAATACAGTGTTATGCATCAATAATGCCTCAATTAAAAGAAAATAAAGTGTATGATTTGATGAGCTTTTATATATATACACCTGTGAATACATCACCAGAGTCAGGATGATGAACTTATACATCATCCCTGAAGTTTCCTCCTGCCCCTTTGTAGTTTCTCTTTTCTGCCCCTCCCCACTCCCTTCCCCCTTTTCTGAGGCAACCCCTGGTCTGTATTCTGTCACTATAGATTAGCTTGCCTTTTCTATGATTTCATAGAAATGCAACGACATGCTATATATTCTTTTATTTCCACTGGCTCATTTTACTCAGCATAATGATTTTGTGATTTGTCCATGCTGTAGCTTGTATGAGTAGTTCATTTCTTTTTATTGATGAGTAGTGTTTTCTAAGATAGATAATACACAGTTTGTTTATCTATTCACCTGTTGATGAACTTGTGTGTTGTTTCCACATTTCGGGTATTATAAATAGAGCTGGAACATTTGTCTACAAGTCTTTATATGGACATAGACTTTCATTTCTCTTGGGTAAATCTCTAGAATAGAATGGCTGCATTAACTGTTTAATAGGCTGCCAAACTGTTTTTCAAAAAGATTGCATACCACTTTCCAAAGGAAAGTGCATTTACATTTCCACCAGCATTACATTTGAGTAACAATTTCTCTGTATCCTCATCAACACTTGATGTGGTCGGTTTTTTTAATTTTAGCCATTGTAATAGGTATTTAATAGTATCTTACTGTGATTTTAATTTGTTTCTCTAAGAAGTAAAGAAATCATCTTTTCTTCTGTTTATTTGACATCTATTTATCGCCTTTGGTGAAGTGTGTTTAAATCTTTTGCCGTTTTTATGGTTCTTTTCTTATTAATGACATATCAATTCTTTATATATTCTGAACACAGGATATATAATTGAAAATATTTTAGCTATGTAATTTGAAAATATTTTCTTCCGGTCTATGCCTTGATTTTTCATCCTATTAACAGTATCTTTCAAAGAGCAGAAGTTTTTTTAATTTTGATGTAGGAAATTTATCAGTTTTTTCTTTTCAGGATTGTGCTTTTGGTGTCGTAGCTAAGAAATATTTGCCTAATTCAAATTCCCATCTCTAGGTTGGAAAGGTTTTCCGTACATGTTCTTCTAGTCATTTTATAATTTTAGATTTTATACTTGGGTCTATAATCCATTCTGAGTTAATTTTTTGTATCACCCAGACTTAAATTTTCCAATTCAATTGTAGGATAGTTTGCCAAGAACAGTTGTGTAAACTGTTCTATTGGAGTCATTTTCAGTACATCTGGAAAAGATATTACGGAATTGACTAAGAAAACAGCTCTGCATGTGCAGAAGATGGTACCAGTTGGTTATGCTTTCTATTGTGCCATTTCCCTAATTTTCTGATTATTTGCTTACTTTTCTAAAACAATTTTGATCATATCAAGGAGGGTAAAAATGCCTAACATTTACAAGTTGATGAATTTTCCATAATCTAAGGGAACTGGATATTATTTTCATGCATGTTTTAACTGCTACTCATTTAGCTCTTTAAAAATATAAGAACACAACTTTCTCCCAAATGCACTAGCAATTCCGTGTATCTCCTTTGAGTAGCCTATTCTTGCTATTTTTGTGAAGCTCTAACTGATGTCTGGGGTGATATTTTAGGGTTTTCTTTAATTCATTTACTCCATTTCTTGAGAAGATTCTCTTGAGTGCTAACCTTTATCTTGGGTTTTAGCTGAGAGATAATATCATTTCAAAAAATGATAACTTACTGTCATACCCATTGTTTCACATAGATTTCTTCTTTATAATTTTATCTTTATAAATAAATGTTTAACTGGGTGAAAGATAGGCAACCAGAGTTCTGTTTAGATTAATAACTAATGTTGTCTTATTCAAAATTAAGGTCATGAACCTTCGAAAGTCCTAGAGTGTTTATTTTTTTTGAAAAGTATCTCAAAGTCCAAGTTCTGTAGAGCTAGCTTGTGTGTAACCATTCAGGGTTACATGTACTTAGGAGAAAGATGACCCCTCCCATCTCTAGGGTTTTCCCCTCTCCTTTGTAATTCTCTGCCTTGAACATACCTTAAGGTGTCCATACAGGCCTTAAAATTGAAACATTCAGTCTTATCCCAACTAATACTTATACTTGAAAAATGAATTGTTTGATTTTTGTGAAAGAAAGATAACAAAAAATGAAATATGAATTAGGAGACTGTAGGAGAAAAACTTTAAACTTATATATATATATATAAACTATTTATGTACATCCGGGATTACCAAAGTAGTGTAATTATTTTTTCAATTGAAGTAATTTGCCAAATAAAATTTATTTAATTTGGTAGAGGTTTTGCTGATTAGCACAATAGTTCCCTGTCCATTTCAGCCCTGCTCTTTCCTCACTCCAGGGATAGTACCAAGGCAGAAAGTACACTTTAGCTGCTAGTTTAAAAATTATGTGCATGCTTATTATAGAAAATATCAGAAGCTCAGAATATAGGAAGAAATGGAAGAAAACCTAACCCATCTTCCAACCCCAAAATAACTGTAGTTAATATTTCAAAATATTTACCCAGGGTCGGTATTTCCGCTGAGTTTCTAGAACATATAAATATATTACATGTATGAGTTGTACTGTACTAATTTGCTCTTTGAAGACAATAATAATACTGGGGTGCCTGGGTGGCTCAGTGGGTTTAAGCCTCTGCCTTCAGCTCAGGTCATGGTCTCAGGGTTCTGGGATAGAGCCCTGCATCAGGCTCTCTGCTCAGCAGGAAGCCTGCTTCCCTCCTCTCCCTCTGCCTGCCTCTTTGCCTGCTTGTGATCTCTCTCTCTGTCAAATAAATAAAATCTTAAAAAAAATTTTTTTAAATGATAGAAGTAAAAAAATGATAAAAATATTTTGATGTTCATATTTTGTTAAGTGGGTATAGCTTTTTTATTCCTAATGTTTATTTGGGAATATTATTAATAATAATTTATATTATTTATATATAATAATACAATATTTATAAAATAAATTTATATAAAAATAATATTATTTAATATTATTAAATATCCCTTATATTTATTTATTCATAATAATAACCTAACTATTCACACACTTGGATATTTTGGTTTTTAACTGATGAGATGATGTACAGAGATACAAAAGATTAGGGGTATAACCCTATTGAGGTTGTGACTTACATAGTTTGGTCCCAGATCTGTGCATAGTTAAAGAGGTGCAATCTCTTAGTCAAAAAATAATTAGAAGGGTTCTATTCTTTATATCTGTCTTTTAAAGCAGTATTTCTCAAATGTATCCATGCACAAACTTGCTAAAATGCTGGTCACTGGGCCCCACCCCTGAAGATTTTGATTCAGGAGATCTGGGATGGGCTCTGAGAATTTGCATTTCTAACACATGCCCAATTGAAACTAATGATTTAAGTCACAGTCTTAAAAGACAGTAAAAGAATCAATTCATGTCCATTGCTTATATTTTTTACATTTATCTCCTCCCCAGATCTTAGTCCTTAAATTCTCTTGTGTTCCTTTTGCTAATCTCCCTCCCAAGATTCCAGGCTCCTCAATCCCAACTTTACAAATAACATGAGTTTAACTTTCCGCCTTCCTCTCTTTCTCTCCATTTTCCTGCCCATCTCTAATTCTTGACTCCTCTTACTTTGCTCAGATTCTGTATAATAGCATTCTGACCGAGACAGACTCATCTTAGAGGCTGGGGACAGGGATTGACCTGGGATGTCAGAATTCTCTTTACATTGGGGGAAAATCTAATAACCCTCTAATATTAATACATTCCATCCCTTCACAAGTACTAAAGATTATTTTATTAGAGCCCTGGGAACAGAATTCCTAAGAATCAAAGATGTGAGGTGTTTAACTCTTGATCTAGATTGTAAAGTGTAGAGCACAGATGCTAAAGCCTTAAACACCTGGGTCCAGATCCCACTTCTGTAGTTGGGAAAGTCAACCCCAGTGAGTTTTAGTTTCCTCATATGTAAAGTATAAAAAAAAAAAAATTATAGCCTCTGACTAATATATGTGACAATAAAGATAATGCTTAGCAAATGTCCTGGTACTTGGTAAGAGCTCTATTGGTGTTATTATTATTGTTGTTGCTAAGATACTTCCGGAGGGTTATTCCCCTTCACACTTCTATGAATAATGGAGCAGATGGTAACGATAGTTATTAAAGTCTAACTACAACACACAGTCTTGGTGTCTATGTTGGGGTGAAAATAAGTTCCTTCTAATTAATTAAGAAAGTCTACTAAAGGGACGCCTGGGTGGTTCAGTTTGTTAAGCAGTGGACTCTTAGTTTCTGCTCAGGTCATGATCTCCCAGTAGTGGGGTTGAGACCTGAGTCAGGCTTCACATTCAGTGAGGAGACTGTTTGAGATTCTCTCTCTCCTCTCCCTCTGCCCTCTTCCCTCTCTCTCTCTCAAAAAAAAAAAAAAAACTACTAAAATTTCAAATGAACAATGGAACAAATGATTCACAACATAAGGAACTTAGGTTAATTCGTGCAAAGCGAAGCCAAATTAGATGAATAATATCATATCCATTATGTTATAATATTGTTTTAATACCCCCCCCAGTCTGGCCAGAAAGTTCTTCATAATTTTGACAATAGTAAAAACTTAAGTATAAATAGTAAGACCTTAGATCCTGTGTGTTACCAGCATGCCATGTGAAACATAGTATGTCATGCTCTGTTTTTCTCAACCGAATAACTCCCAATTCTCTATTATTTTTTCTTTATAGCTTTTGTTTTTCACCTATGCACTCACACTGCTAACTAAAATCATCAAAGTAGGACTTTTTAAAAAGATTTATTTATTTATTTAGAGAGAAAGAGAACATGTGAGCAGAGAGAGGGGTAGAGGGAGACAGAGGGAGAGAGAGAACCTCAAGAAGATGCCATGCTGAGTGCAGAGCCTGATGCAGGGCTTGATCCCATGACCCTGAGATCATGACCTTAGCTGAACTACTGAGTCAGTGGTTTAACCATCCAAACCACCCAGGCACCCCTCAAACTGGCCTTTTATTTTTAAATTTTCTGGTGCCTTATGTAATGTTCAGAAAGAAGTCAGATTCCTAGTGCCTCAGTTTACATTTATAAAATATGTGCATAGTAAGAACTAATTTATGTTTTACGATACCTGAGTCTTGCAGTCCATGAAAATGAACTTTTAAACTTTTGGTGAAATGCACCATAAACGGCAAAATATATTTGATCTTCTAGTTGTTATTGGTGAAATCAGAACAGCCTCAAAATCACAAACAGTAATTTATTTCCAGAGTGGCAAGTAAGGCTTCTATTGCATACATTAAAGTCTGTTATTCAAGAGAAACATAAAGTAAATCTTGTGTGAGCTGAGTCGATTTTTGTCTTACCACACAAAAAGGCAGCTGGATAAGGAAGATGACCTTTGTTAAAAGGAAAAAATCTTCAATACCTGGTGTTCACTGCCAGTGGGTGTTCTAGTGTTGGCTCTTAAAAGAAGCAGGAATCCTATTGTCATTTCTTCTAGCTTTAATGATGAAATTTACTTTCAAGTTTGTGTTTAGTCTCAGGCTATAAAAGTTCAGTACCTCCCCAGCACTTGATTCTGGGTCATTTCTTGGGGACCCTCACCATACTCTGAGACAAAATAAGTGGCTACAGATAAAAAAGCTCCAAGCTTCAGCACTCAGTGCTGAAACTGGTACAAGGCTGTTAATAGCAACCAAATTGATTTTGAACTTTGGGAGATTTGCCTTCCTCCTGACTCCCAAAGCTTGGCTCTGACTTAGATTAAAGCTCTTTCTATTTAAATAGAGACTGTACTGTAGGAGAAGATGGGAGAGAGAAATAAATTATGAATTACGAAGGCACAAATATGCCTGCAAAAGCAGTGAGAGGCATTGAGGGACAAGTATAATTTATAAACCATCCCTAGATATTGAGCCTATATTATTCTTGAGCATATTAGCACGATATTACAATTGGGTTGACCCAGCTTATTAGTAATTGAAGGCAAATGAATACCCTTAGTCTGATAAAACATCCATGATTCTAAATGACTGTATTTCAGGAAGGAAAATGGATTGTTTAGCTTGCAAAATTTTGCCCACTGAGGACATAAGTGTTCTGGGACCTACAGAATATTTAACTAAAAATCTTTTCTATGGCTTTTAGTAGATCAATTATGGCTTCTCATCAAGAAAACATTGGTGAACCCTGATTGGTATACTGCATCCTCTCTCTCAGGTCCTCTTTATCCCCCCTGACACATTGTGGAATTAACACCATAACAAATGATTCAACAGTCTTATGAGAATCAGTATGTATTGGTTCACCAGTCCCTTTTATCTATTTCATCCATCCCCCTAACCACCTCCCCTCTGGAAACCATCACTTAATCTCTATAGCCGAGAGTCTGTTTATTAATTGTCTCTTTTTTTCTTTTGTTCATTTGTTTTGTTTCTGAAATTCAACATGGAAGATCATATATTATTTGTCTTTCTCCAACTGATTTATTTCAGTTAGCATAATACTCTCTAGCTCCATCCATGTTGTTGCAAATGGCAAGATTTCATTCTTTTTATGGCTGAATAATATTCCAGTGTGTGTGAGAGAAGCAGGATCCCCGCTGAGCAGAGAGCCCAATGCGGGGCTAGATCCCAGGACCCCAGGATCACGACCTGAGCCAAAGGCAGAGGTTTTAACCCACTGAGCCACCCAGGCGCCCCTATAGTTGTTGTTTGTTTGTTTGTTTGTTTTAAAGAACTGAAAACAGGTTGTTTAAAAAAAATTTTTTTTTAATTTATGACAGAGATAGTGAGAGAGGAAGCACAGTGCAGGGGAGTTGGAGAGAGAGAAGCTGGCTCCCTTCTGAGCAGGGAGTCCGACATGGGGCTCAATCCCAGGACACTGGGATCATGACCTGAGCTGAAGGCAGATGCTTAGCAAGTGAGCCACCCAGGTACCCTGAAAACAGGTTCTTTTTTTAAAAAAGATTTTATTTATTTGTTTGACAGAAAGAGAGAGAGGAGGAGCAGGGGGAGGGGGAGGGAGGGGCAGAGACACAAACAGGCTCCCTGAGCAGGGAGCCTGAGGTGGTACTCAATCCCAGGACGCTGGGATCATGACCTGGGCTGACGGCAAATGCTTAACTTATTGACCCACCCAGTGTTTTATGGTTTTAAAAGTATACGTATTTCATGTCCTTGGTTACACTTATACCTAGGTATTTTATTATTTTGGGTGTAATTGTAAATAGGATTGTTTTCTTTATCTCTCTTTTTGCTACTTCATTATTATAGAAATGCAGTTGATTTCTGGATATTGATTTTGTGTCCTGTAACCTTACCTAATTCATTTATTAGTTCAAAGTGTTTTTGGTGTAATCTTTATAGTTTTCTATATATAATATTATATTACCTGAAAATAGTGAACATTTTACTTCTTCCTTACCAGTTTGCCTTTTCTTCCTTTTTCTCATCTGTTGGCTGTGGGTAGGACTTCTGGTACTCTGTTGAATAGAAGTGAAAATGGACATCCATGTCTTGTTCTGATCTTAGGGGGAAAGCTCATAGTTTTTTCACTATTGAGTATGATGTTGGTTGTGGGTTTTGCATATATGGTCTTTATTATGTTGAAGTTCCCTCAAAGCCTACTTTGTTAAGGTTTTTTATTGTGAATGTATGCCGTACTTTGTCAAATGCCTTTTCTGCATCTATTGAAATGATCATAAGGTTTTTTAATCCTTTCTCTTGTTGATGTGATGTTTCACTTTGAGTGATTTGCATATGTTGACCCACCCTTGCACCCTAGGAATAAATCCCACTTGATCATGCTGAATGATTTTTTAAATGTATTGTTGGATTTTGTTTGTAAGATTTTGTTTACGGGTTTTTGCATCTGTGTTCATCAGACATATTGGCCTGTTTGTTTTCTTTTCTTGAAGTGTCTCATTGCCCAGTATCAGGGTAATGCTGGCCTCATAGAATGAATTTGGAAGATATCTCTGTTACTGTATTTTTTGGTATAGTTTGAGAAGAATAGACCTTAACTCTTCTTTAAATGGTTTGGTAGAATTTACCTGTGAAGCCATCTGGTCCTGGACTTTTGTTGGGATTTTTTGATTACTGATTCAATTACATTGCTGGAAATCAGTGTTCAAATTTTCTAGTTCTTCCTGATTTAGTTTTGGGAGGTTACATGTTTCTAGGAATTTGCCCATTTCTTCTAGGTGTTCAATTTATTGGCATACAATTTTTCATAGTATTCTCTTATAATTTTTATACCTCTGTGGTATTGGTTTTAATTTCTCCTTTTTCATTTCTGAATTTGTTCATTTGAGTCCTCTCTGCCCTTCTCTGGATTAGTGTGGCTAAAGGTTTATCAATTTTGTTTTAATCTTTTCACAGAACCAGCTCCTGCTTTTATTGATACGTTCAGTTTTTTTTAACTTCTTCTTCATCAGTTTCTGCTCTAATCTTTATTATTTCATTCCTTCTACTGATTTGGGTTTTGTTTGTTCTTCTTTTTCTAGCTCCTTTAAGGTGTAAGGTTAAATCGTTTATTTGAGATTTTTCTTGCTTCTTGAGGCAGGCCTGTATTGCTATAAACTTCCTTCTTAGGAGTCTTATGCTGTATTACCAAGATTTTGGACCATTTTGTTTTCATTTTCATTTATCTCCAAATATTCTTTATTTCCTTTTTGATTTCTTGGTTGGCCATTCATTGCTTAGTAGTATGCTATTTAACCTCCTTATATGTGTGTTCTTTCCAGATTATTTCTTGTTGATTTCTAGTTTTATAGCATTATGGTCAGAAAAAATGTATTGTGTGATTTCAATCTTTTTTAATTGTTGAGACTTGTTTTGTGGCCTAATATGTGATCTGTTCTGGAGAATGTTCCACATTTGAAAGAAAGTACATTTGAAAGAAAGTGTATTCTACTGTTTTAAGATGGAATGTTGTGAATATATCTTACATCCATCTGGTCCAATGTGTCATTCAAAGCCACTATGTTATTGTTAACTTTCTGTCTGGATGATCTATCCATTGATATAAGTAAGGTGTAAAGACCCTACTATTATTATTATTATGATCAGATACTTCCTTTATGTTTGTTATTAGCTGCTTTATTTATTTGGGTGCTCCTATATTGGATGCATACATTACATTTGTTATATCTTCTTGTTGGATTGTTCCCTTTATGATTATGTAGTGTGCTTCCTTGTCTCTTGTTACAGTCTTTGTTTTAAAGTCTATTTTGTCCAATATAAATACTGCTACCCCAGTTTTCTTTTCACATCCATTTGCATGATAAATGTTTCTCCATCTCTTTACTTTCAACCTACAAGTGTCCTTAGGTCTGAAACGAGTCTTTTGGAAACAGCATATAGATGGGTCTTGCTATTTTATCCATTCTGTCATCATATGTCTTTTGATTGGAATGTTTTGTCTATTTACATTCAAAGTATTATTGATATATATGTACTTACTGTCATTTTATTACTCAGTTCACAGTTGTTTTTGTAGTTCTTTTCTGTTCCTTTCCTCTGTTGCTCTCTTCTTTCATGGCTTGTTTGATCTGTTTAATGATATTCCTGGATTCCTTTCTGTTTATTTTTTACACATCTATTGTTTGATTTTTGATTACCATTAAGCTTGTGTATAACATCTTATGCAGAAAGCAGTCTGTTTTAAGTTGATGGTCGTTAACATTTGAATTCATTTTTTACTTCTTACTCCCTGGCATTTTAGGTATATGGTATCATACATGACATCCTTTTATTTTGTGAATACTTCAACTGATCTTTTATGCTTATACTTATTTTTAATGCTTTTGTATTTCCTACTTTTTTCACTCCTACTTATGGCCTTTACTTCCCACTCACAGTCCCCCTTAACATTCTTAGAGGGCTGGTTAAGTGGTCATGAATTCCTTAAACTTTTGTTTTTCTGGAAAACTATAGCTCTCCTTCTATTTTGAATGATAGCTTTGCTGAAAAAAGTATTGTTGGCTGCAGGTATTTCTCTTTCAGCACTTAAAATGAGCCACAGTCTTCTGACTTTCAAAGTTTCTGCTGAAAAATCAGCAGATAGTCTTTTGCAGTTTCCCTTGTATGTAACAGTTTTCTTTTTTTCTTGCTGCTTTTAAAATTCTCTTTATCACTACTTTTTGCCATTTTCATTACTGCATATCTTGGTGTAGTCCTCCTTACATTGATTTTGTTGGGGGCTCTTTGTGCCTCCTGGATCTGGATTTCTGTTTCCTGCCCCAGATTTGGGAAGTTTTCAGCTATTATTTCTTCAAATAGCTTCAGTGCCCCCTTTTCTCTCTCTTTTCTTTCTGTGGTCCCTATAAATGCAGATGTTTTTACTCTTGATGCTGTCCCTGAGTTCCCTAAGTCTATTTTCATTTTGTATTATTTTTTTCCTCTCTGTCCTGTTCAGCTGGATTGCTTTCCATTACTGTGTCCTCTAGATCTCTGACTTGTTTCTCTCCTTCCTCTAGTTTACTATTTATTCCATTTAGTGCATTTTTTATTCCCCAGTTACTGAGTTCTTCATCTCTAATTAGTCTATATGTTTTCTCATTCTTTGTGGAGGATCTCACTGAGGTCCTCCAGTCTCTTCTCCAGTCCTTGATTATTTTTATGACCATCACTTTAAATTCCCTCTCAGGCATAGTACTGATCTCTGTTGCATTTAGGTCTCTTGCTGTGATTTTGTCCTGTTCTTTAATTTGGAACATACTCCTCCATCTCCTCACTTTATCTAACTCCTGAATTAGGAAATTCAGGTATGTCCCCTGTTCTTTTTATTTTTTTAAGATTTTATTTATTTATTTGACAGACAGAGATCTCAAGTAGGCAGAGAGGGAGGCAGAGAGAGAGGAGGAAGCAGGCTTCCCACTGAGCAGAGAGCATGATGTGGGGCTCAATTCCAGGACCCTGAGATCATGACCTGAGCCAAAGGCAGAGGCTTTAACCCACTGAGCCACCCAGACGCCACATGTCTCCTGTTCTTAAAAATAGTGGCCTTACAAAGAAGAGGTCTTGTAGTGTCCTATAGTGCAATACCCCTGTTCACTAGAATCTGGTGCTTCAGAGGTATCTCCTGTGTGTCTTGAATGCACCCTAAACCACTTTTGCCTTTAGTCCAGTTATCTGCAATGGCACTCTTTGTCTATTGTGGGCAGGGCTTAGCCCCTGTATTGTTAGTAGGCAAGTCTGAGGCCACCTTGAGTTTGGATTGAGTCAGACAGGACTTTTCCAGAGATATAGTTGCACAGAACTGCAGGGCACTTTTCCTGTGTTGTCCTATGAGAAGTTTTCATTGGTGGTCAGCGCCTGTGGCAAGACCAGATGTCTGCCTCATGCCCGATGCTAGAGTCTCAGTAGGATTGGTATATGTAGTTATCATCCCCTCTTCTCAGGGCAGGAATCACTTTGAAGTAGTGCTGGCCCTACTAGGGCTGCTTGCACATTGCCAGTCTTGTAACACCACTTTGGTTGGGCTCCTTCTATGAGCATATTGGAGGAGTCAAGTCTCCAAGGCAACACAGGGGAGGGCACACGATTAGCAAGTTAAGTAGAACATGTTGACAATGCACTGGTTCTTCTGGGTATGTGTGTGTCTAAGCTGGAGGGTTGGGGAGGGAGATAGCACCCACTAGTTTCGTTATTCCTAAAGAAGTCTCCCAATCATCCCTGTCCCTCTGGCACACACTCTGAGATTAGAAAAAAAAAATCTTCCTTTGGTATACCCCAGGCATTTTTCAAACTGCCACTTCTATGCTTTATCTGCAGGGGCTGTTTACTGTGCTATCTCCATTTCCTCTCTGCCTCCTGGATTTCTCATGAGCCTGCTGATTTTTAAACTTTCAGGTATCAAATCCCACTGATTGTAAGAACTTACAGAAGTCAAGCCCTCTAATTTTCAAAGTCACACATTATGGGGATTCATCTCCCTACCACTCCCAGCACTTCCTGCCCACCCCCCCCAACTGCTTCCAGTGGGTTCCTCATGCCTGGGTTGCCTGCCATGAAGTTTTGCTCCTCTCCTCTCTCTGTTTCCATGGAGTCACTATTCCTCCTATGGATAGTCCTGCAGGTCTGTTTAGCTCCAGACCATGTCTCTGCCCCTCCTACCCTTCAATATAGCCTCTTCTCTACATTTAGCTGTGAAGCCTGTTCTGCTAGTCTTTAGGTCATTTTCTGGGTTATTTATACCAATTTGGGTGTTATTGAGTTGTATCCCATGGACAAAGTCATCTTAAGGTCCTCCAACTTTGCCTTCTTCCCAGAAAATCAACAATTTGGGAAACCGTTTTGGCATTTAAACTAAACTTCAATGTGAGCACAATTTTCCAGTACAGGTAAGAAAATAAGCAATTGATAAAACATGATAATGATAAGACTATACATCAGATTTTAAATTTTGGCAACAAAATATATTGTTTTAAATGTAAATGAGTAATGAAAAATATATGCATATTGAAAAAAGTTAAAATACACAAAAGTACTTAAACTGAAACTCAAAGATCTCCATCACTTATGTTCCAAATTATCCTATTCTTCCCCCAGCCCCATTTCTTAGTTCCCTTCACAAGATGGAAATTCTATTACCAGTGTGGTATATATCCTTTTAATGGTATTTATATACATATATGTGTATATGTTTGTACATACATTTAAGTAAAGACTGTTTTGCTCATAAATGTGATTATATCATTCTATAATTTTATTTTCTCACTAATAAGTCTAAAAGATTGATAAGTGTCAGAGTATATTTATTTTCATCCTTTCTGATACATTGTATTCTGTATTATAAATGTACTGTAATTTTCCTAATCATTTCTCTTGATATGATTACTTATATCGCTTGTGTTTTTCACTGCTATAAGCTATGCTGAAATGAACATCTTTGCACATTCACATCTGCATACATATTTATGTATTTCTATAGGATAGATTCTTAAAGTGGAGTATTTAGATTTCAAAATACGACCAAAGATCTATGCAAAATGCTATACCAATTTACCTAGCGTATATGTATGCTGGGGTCCATTTCTGTCTTATCAATACTAAATAATATAATTCTTAAAAATTTATGACACTTTGAGATTTTACATATATATATAAAATCTTATATATACTTACTTGAATTTGCATAATTATGCATTGTAATTTATTTTATAAATTATGTAGGTACATATTTTTCTCATTATATATACATACGCATGCACACCCACAAATGTGACTTGTTTACATGTTTTCTTTCCTCATTTTTCTACCTAACTGTCCTTATACTATTGGTAAAAGTAATATTACTATTACCTATTCTTTTTGTTCTTACCTATTCTTGACATTGTCTCTTCTTTGCAAATTCTTAGATCAGTTTTTTAAGTACTGTAACAAATTCTGCTATACCTTTTGTGTTCTTTATTAACCAATGTTTGTAATAATCACTGAAATTTTATCCTTTCTTACACGGCATCAAAAATATTCTTTAAAAAATTATTTAGGAGTTCCTGTCTGGCTCAGTCAGTACAGCATGTGACTCTTGATGATGGGGTCATGACTTTGAGCCGGTGTTGGGTGTAGCAGTTACATAAAATCTTAAAGAAATTATTTATACTTTAAAGTAACTTTATGACTCCTACATACTCTTTATTAACAGCTTTTTAATAAGATCCAGAAAAACATTTATCACTTACCTTAAGATCATTTGTATTACTAGAAGGATTTTCAGTGGCAAATAGACGTTATTTTTGAAAGCATAGCAAAACCATCTACTAATAATTCCTCCACCTAAAGAGTTTTAAACTTTTGAGAAATAACATCACCAATATAGCCTCTCAAATCTGATTATGTGTCAAGTAAGTGGGAACATCTAAGTGAATTAATCATTTAATAATAAATAGATTGTATGTTTGATCACTGATATTTTTCTTAAAGTGAATAGGAGACTATATACTCCTATATGAAGCCATGAAAAAGTACAGTATTAATATCAGTATTTTGCCTAATTTGGCATATAAGGACATTCCTTACACTGTTCTTTAAAAGACAATGGAGAGGAGGAGAATTCCAAGATAACTTGTTCCATCATATTATACATTTTAAATGCATCATGGATTCAGATAATATTTATAATTTTTCTGGTCCCCAAATACCCCTACATAGCCCAATATCTATGTACTATATCCTCATAGCAAACCACACACATGCATGCATTTTTTTAATTGACAGAGATTTACAGATGGACATATACATATATACATATATCAACACACAAATATATATGCTTTGCCACATGCATGTGCATACATTGGAAAGAGTAGAGCAAACAAACAAAACAAATAAGCAAAAACAAAACAGAAAAAGAAGATACATGAAGAAAAAATTGAGGAATGAGCCATGGGTGCACAGGGAAGGAGAGCATGGAAGAGAATGGATATACTTGGAAAAGGTAGGGAGTGGTGGCAAGAAAACTGTAGAGCAGTGGTATATTTTAACACAAAATGCAACTACATCAGCAACTATGGTGTCTGACCTAGATTTCCTTGACCTTGCAGATATAGGATTTTGAGAAAGTCCATATGTTTCTCTAAAATTGCATCTGGAATGAACTGATTAAGGTTATGAGAATTTCTTCATTTGGCTAAGAATAAATTCACATGTTTGCTTTAAATAGGTATAATATACATACAAAATATGAAATGGAATTGTTTTAGAACATTGTTCTATGTATATATGCTAGTAGAAAGATGATATATCTCTTGGGAAGAGAACATAGTGTACAGCACCTAATGTCAGAGAATCATATCTAAATTTTCATACTTCCAAGTGTTTTTTTCGTTATTGTTGTTAAGAAGAAAAAAAATGCTTTGATCAATGTTGCCTACAATGCAGAAAAGGGCACTTAGTTGGGAAATATTGATATCACTTGAATGATGGGCTTTTAAACATTTAATTCACTATTTATATATGATAGAACCTCATTTTGGATACCTGTGAGCAGAGTGCTTTTTGAGTTAATGCAGCCAGATCTATAGATAGTTATACTAGAGGAAGCTGTGCTTCTGGGATATGTGCTGTGAGAAATGTGCTTCCTGATATATTCATGAAAGGTTAAGCATCAAACAAGTGAGTAAATCCAAATTAAGGGGCATCCTTTGGCTAAATACCAAATTTTATCTTCCTAAAAATAAATTCTGTTGATATAGCAAATTGCATCAGGAGTTAATGAAGTGATGAATGACCATCATACTACCATCCATAATTCATTTTGCCTTTTTCCCAAAAAAAACAAAGAGAATGGGGGTAACTTGTGAAGATGATAAATTAAGTGATTTATAACAATGCCTCAAGAATTAATTACTATATAATCTCCTTACTAGTTTTCTTCCCACTCCCACCCATTATATATTATTTCTCAGAAATGTAGAATTACCAAGACATGCTCTTTGCCAATGCACAGGACAAACAGATTTACCTTGATCCTCCTCATTCTTCACTTAAGGGGTGCTAGAATCTTCTCAGATCTTTAACAGTATGGCAGGCCCTAGTGCACAACCCCTAGTTAGATTTAGGTATGGTATACAGAGATGTAATATACATTTAGGTAGAATAATAACTAAAGATACACAGGTTGGAAAGGAAGAAATAAAACTATATCTGTTTGCAAATGACATTAGTGTCTATGTAGAAAATCTGAAGAATTGACAAAAAACTCCTGTAACCAATAAACAAACATGGCAACTTTGCAACATCAAGGTTAATATACAAAAGTCAGTTGCTTTTCCTTTCTTTTTTTTTTTTTTTTTTGTCAGTTGCTTTTCTATAGAATAGCACAAGTAAGTGGAATTTGAAATTAAAAACATGGTATCACTTACATTAACACCAAGAAAAATAAAAGACTTACATATAAATCTGACAGATTATGTAAAGATCTGTGTAAGGAAAGCTATGAAACTGAAGTTTTAAGAGTGTGAAGAGTGTGAAGTATGAGTTCTATGTGAAGAACTTATTAACTGGAGAGATTTTTCCATGTTTATGGGTAGGAAGACTCAATATTATCAAGATAGTATTTATTCCCAACTTGATCTATCACTTTAACACTATCCCAATTAAAATCCCAGCAAGTTATTTTAAGACTAGGGACAAACTGATTCTGAAGTTTAAATGAAGAGGCAAACGACCTAGAATAGCTAACTCAACGTTGAACTAGAAGAACAAAGTTAGAAGACTAATACTACCCAACTTCAAGATTTAGTACATAGCTGCAGTAATCAAAACAGTGTAATTGGTGAAAGAATAAAAAATTAGATTAATGGAAAAGAACTGAGAGTCCGGAAGTGGACTCACATACATATAACCAAATGATATTTGACAAAGGAGCAAAGATAATACAATGGGAAAAATACTTTTTTCAACAGATGTGGCAGGAACAACTGGCTATCCACATACAAAAATTGAACTGGCCACAGACCCTATATCTTTCACAAAAATTAGCTCAGAATGGATTGTAGACCTAATGTAAAATGCAGAAGTACAAAAACTCCTAGAAGATAATGCAGGGGAAAAATCTAGATAACCATTTGTATTTGGATATGACAATGACTTTTTAAATATAACACCAAAGGTACAATCTGTGGGAGAAATAATTGAGAACCTGGACTTATTAAAATTAAAAACTTGTGCTCTGTGAAAGACACTGTCAAGAGAAAAGACAAGCCACAGACTGGGAAAAAAACATTTGCAAAAGTCATATCTGATAAAGGACTGTTACCTAAAACATACAGAGAACTCTTAAAACTCTACAGTAAGAAAATTTAACAATCCAATTTTAAAAAGGTCAAAGGTCTTAACTGACTTCTCACCAAAGAAGATACACAGATGGCAAATAAGCATATGAAAAGATATTCCACTTCTTATGTGCTCAGGGAAATTAAAACAATGAGATACTACTACAACTACATATCCATTAGAATGGCCAAAATCCAGAACGGGGAGAAGACCCAGTTCTGGTAAGGATGTGAAACAAGGGAAACTCTCATTCATTGCAAATGTCAGTGCCAAAAAGTACAGCCACTTTGGAAGACAGTTTGGCAGTTTTTCACAAAACTAAGTATGCTCTTATGTGTTCCAGCAGTCATGTTCCTTGGTATTTGCCCAGTGGAATTGAAAATTTGTATTCACACAAAACTAAGAATACAGATGTTTATAACATCTTTATTCATAATTGCCAAAACTTGGAAGCAACCAAGATACCCTTCATTGGTGAGTAGATAAATCAACCGCGGTAGGCGCTGAAATGATTATCAAGCCATGAAAGGATAGCGAGGAAGCTTTAATGCAAATACTAAGTGAAAGAAGCCAATCTGAAAAGGTTACGTGCTATAAAATTTCAACTACGTAACATTCTGGAAAAAGCAAAAAGGAGATAGTAAAAAGGTCAGAGGTTGCCATGAGTTAGAGCGAGGGAAGGATAAAGAGGCAGAGCACAGAGGATTTTTAGGCTAATGAAACTATTCTGCATGATACTATAATGGTAGATACTTGTCATTAGTCAAAACCCGTAGAATGTACCACACCAAGAGTGAACCTAGAATGTAGATGATTCTGTTGAGGGCAAAAGTGATGTGGTCTAAATACACAGTCTCTGTTGGTAATTTGAACTCTGAAATTTTTAGAATTCCTAAAGGAGTAACTTGATAGATCATTCCCCAAGCCAGTATCCCTAAAAGCATTTTCTTCTGCCAGGCTTTGATAGGCACAGGGTAAAACAGTCAAGGTGTTTTCTCTAGCAAGAACTTGGAGTAATGGTTCCTTCATTGCTGATCTGCAACAGATCCTTTGGATTGCACATAAGCAAGTAGTAAAGTTAATCTTGTATTATGAAAATTAGGAAGTCTAACAGGTTCTATTCTTGCCTGAATAAGAGAAAACTCCACTTGCACTTGTACCAGTATAAGGATTTTCCCCACAACGTGTTCACCAGAGACCACAGCACTGCATTCTTTTCACATAGCAAGGATTATTAAAGCAGAAGAATTTTAATATGTTTTATGAAGTGGCCCTAGGCATCAGTCTAGCCATAGAATAGCTTCAGAATTCCCATAAAAGAGTTCTACATAACATAGGCCCCTGCTATGCTATCAGACAATAATTGTAGACAGTAAGGCTACATCACTAAATAAATTAACCTGCTTCACAGTTTTATTTATTTATCTCCAGTACATTAAAGATTAACTGCTAACATTATGTTTGTTAGATAATAATTGTTATAGCCCTTCTTGATAATAAATGCATATTAAATCTATTTCTCTTTCTTTTAATAGCATTTCTGGTTAATCTCTACCTTACCATATTCATACTATGCAGTATGGCAAATCCTTAATTCAACTAAATTGTATTAATAGACAATGGTTCTCCATGCAATTGTTCAGAACATAATCTCCTGATGATGTACAAAGTTAAGAAAAACTCTGTGGAATGACCTTCAAAACTAGATTTGGTCTCAAACTGCTTTTGCAAATTTTTGCCCATGTTTTTTTCCCTCCTTCTTATCCTTCTGGCAACCAAATTGGACCCAACCCTGTTTCTGAACAGAATTTTTCCCATTGGTCATTGGCTTTTCTCCTTTTGCCCATGCTCCTTTTGTTACATTTGCATGTCGGATGTATGTATCCTTTAAATTAATTATTAGTTCTTAAAACATTTTCTGATACCTCTAATTAAATGGGAAATCTCTTTTATATTATTAAATGCCTTGTACCTATCCCTATAAAATTAACATTTTGATTTATCCTTAACATTTATATACTTCCAGTGATACTGTAAGCTCTATTAGAATAGGAATTATATTTTGCTTGCCTTTCCACTAGTGATATTTTATACAAAGTAAAATCTTAATATATATTAGAAGTGAAATGAATTAAATTTGACATATTTCCCTGATTTGGCTTCCATTTATATGTAACTTTTTCTGTTGCCTTGAGGAATAGTATTTACACTGTACAAACTTAAAAATAAATACAGAATTTGGCATTTCCCTCTCCTTTCTCTCTTCCGGTGATGAATATCTGAAGATGTTAATCCTTGTGAAGCTAAAACTTTGACGGTGTCCTTGGAAGTCGAAGTCATTTGAAAGATGTTCCAGGGGGCGCCTGGGTGGCTCTGCGGGTTAAGCCTTTGCCTTGGGCTCAGGTCATGATCTCAGGGTCCTGGGATTGAGCCCTGCATCAGGCTCTCTGCTTGCTTGTCTGCCTACTTGTGATCTCTCTCTGTCAAATAAATAAATAAAATCTTAAAAAAAAAAAAGAAAGTAAGATATTCCAAACATATGACTGTCTTTCTTTACTATTGGAAATAGATTTGAGGTTCAGAAGGGTATTATCTCCATTTTAAAAAAGTGATATATTAGGAACCAAGTATTTAAGTTAGAATAGTCTAGTGTAAAAACAATTCCTTTTTCTTTCCCTGTAGCATTCTCATTTCTGATAAATTACAAAGTTTCTGCTTTTGAATTTGTCCAAATACATGTAATCTTTTCCTCTTAGAGCAATAGATTGAATTTGTCTAAATGTTTCTAAGTAATAGTTCCATGTACTTGATCTTATTGTGGCAGAAGTAGGTAACTACTAATTACAGATGTTGCTATTGTTACGTTAAAAAAAAAAAAAGAGAGAGAGAGAAAAAGAAAAAGAACCCCTCTGTTTTAAAATTTGCTTGGACTGAATGCATGGACTCCATTTCCTGAAGTGTAGAGTGATACAGCCTGCTACATAAATAATGAAAGTTACTGTAAAACCTGTGTCCCGCTAACACTCCCTTGATATTAAACAAGGGCAGTTCTGTCTTTTAAAATACTAACCCGTTTATTCTTATAACATTCAATCTCTTCTAGGAATTTCAACTGCTTTTGAATTTATAGATTGTTTCGGATTATTCACAGTAAGTGGCCTGTTTCTCCTGGAGTTTCTTTGAATTGAGAAGCCTCCCGGGGAGGCCAGAAGAGAAGAGAAAGGAAACAAGCCTGACTCACCGTAGTCTAGTTAGTTTACAGTTTAAAGTGAGTAATCGAGCCGTGTGACCAGCAGCGTGACCTTCAACTAGTAAGTGCTCCTTATGGATTTACAGTTAGGAGCCTTTTAATTTGTGCTCTAATCTTATCCAATATAAGGCTTAATTAATCCCTCTGTCTTTTTGCAGCCTAACTTAGAATAATCATACTAACAAACTCTGGAGATGCTATGTCAATTTAATTAATCCATGCTCTACTAAATTTCAGCATTCAAGTATGTTAATGTTAACTGATTGATCCTGCGGTGATTTTGTTGTTGTTGTTGTGTTTTGGTGGTGATTTTATACACACACACACACACAAACACATACATCTGATTACATCATTTTCAGTGAATCACAAAATTTCACTCTGACATGGTTTTATTCTTTATTTTTAAAAGACAAAGTGCTGAAAAGTTTAGAATAATGTTCTTTTTCCCTTTGCTCACAATGAAACTAATGTGAAAGAAGAAATACAATTTTACCTTAGATAATTATATTAACTAATGGCCAGTTAGTATAAAAATATTAAGTCCCAGGCATTCAAATGGGAAGAATTTCGTCTTCACTCAGCTCTAGAGGCTTGTGCTCAGGTTCGTTGGAAGGAAATTGGTTATAATGTCATGTTGTAGGAGTGTCTACTAATTTTACATAGAATTACCTGGGTATAAGTAATTCTGCTGTAGAGACAGAAAAATAATAATGTATGAGTATCAAAGCTTTAGGATTATTTATTCTTCATTTTCTCCAGGTTAAGTAACAGTCTGTGTTTATGATCTGTGTACCTCAGGGGAGATTAGTAATATTTATTGAATACTTTCACAGTGCTTGGAAATGATGGTCAGAGAAGAATAAGAGAACATGATCCCTGTGTTCCAATGTCTGTATTAAAAGGAAACAAGATCTTTTGAGGCTGCTCCAGGTATGTTCACTTAATTTAATTTTGTTTCTATAAATAGATATATGTAGATTTATAATTCTGCATATTGAATCAGGGTTTGTTTGTTTGGTTTTTTTTTTAATTTGTTTAAATATAATCTTCAAACCTGCTTTACAGTAGTATTCTGTCTGTCCAAGCAGATAACCTTCAGATTTGAGAATCCAGTGATGGAAAGTCTTTTCAAGGTACACAGAACACCTGCTTCTATCACAGTTTTCCTGGTTCTGAGAGGTGTCGTGAGCATGAAAAGAAATCATGAGATTGTCCTAATTTGCTTCAGAAAACAATCTTGAACCAAGTGAGCCACTCATCTCACATTTCTGAAAGTCAGCAATTGTTTTGGAGCCGCTAGACGTGGGGCCCCTCCTCGAGTAAGTGGTTGATAAGCACCTGTCAGGTGGATGAGTTGCTTCCTGCTGGCTTTTATGTGGTGGCTTCCTCTCTCACTACAATCCATTGTGGTGATGACCATGGCTGTCTCCACTTCTCCACGAGAAACTGCTTGAGCGATAGCAACCAAAGTTGGGAGAGGAGTAAAGTTAGAACCACTTTCTCCAAAAGGCAGCCAACTATGGGACATCTGCTAGGGTTTCATGGACTCCTCCTCAAGTCAAAATGCATCTTATAAAACTAATGTATTTTAAGAGTACAGGGATGTATGCTTGGGTGTAGATTCCCTTCTCACCCTCTGGGGATGGAGCTGCTCTGTCTCCCTTCCTACTTCTAATAGGAGAGATTTAGCTATATATTGCAAAATGTCTCTATAAGGAGTACTCCCACTTCTTCTAGTCCGAACCCTCACTGATAGGCTATGGATGTTGAACAAGATGAAGGGGACAAGGCTGAATGGGATCCCCAAAGATTTAGCTTTCATAAATGAGACTTAAGTCAGTACATCTCTAAGAGTATCTTCTATTTGAGATAATAGCATTTTCCCTCAATGGATGAAGAAGGAGACATTTTAAACCTTCTTTGGGCTCTAGTCAACTTTAACTAAAAAGACATTTATCTTATAATTTTTTTTTTCAGCTAGGGTCTTCTTGTATTTTCACTAAATGGCATTGGCTGTGGGTACTTCCCTAAGCTCTGTAACAGGTATTGGGGAACAAACACTTAGGTATAGAGTGAAGTTTTATGATCAGGATAAACTTTTTGAAGGGGAATAAGCACATGAAGAAACCACCTGGGGCAGACTTCAGGAATCTAGGTATGAGGTGTCTGGGGACCTGGAAGTAGCATTATCAGAAGAGGCTGGTTTAAGCAGCACATTAAGCAAGTAACAGAATCAGCAGAGGGCAAGTGCTGTGATGAGAGGACTGAAGATTCAAAATGGACTCCAAACCACACAAAAAAGTTCATTCAAAGTGGATCATAAGCATAGAGGCAAAACCTAAAACTACAAACATAGGGGAGAGTTTTTCAGATCTTAAGTTAGGCAAGATGTCTTAAGTGGGACACAATTATCACAAACCATAAAGGAAAATTTGATACATTGGATTTCATCAATTAAAATCTTTGTTCTTTGAAAGATGTTGTTAAAAAACTGAAAGATTAAGTTGCAGACTGGGAGAAAATTTTTAAAAATTATATGTCTGTTTAAGAAACAAACGGGCAGAGTACACGAAGAATTCTTTCTTTTTAAATTGAAGTATAGTTGACACACAGTTTACATTAGTTTCAGGTGTACAACATAGCAGTTTGACAAGTCTGCACATTACCCTGTGCTCACCACAACATAGCTACCATCTGTCTCCTACAATAATATTATAATTTCAATCTTAATAAGAATACAACCCATTTTTTAAAAATAAAGAATAGATTTGCATAAACATTCCCACTAAGGAAAATATGCTAAAGAAAAAGAAGCACATGAAAGACACTCAATGTTATTATTTATTAAGGAAGTTAAAACCACACAGAGATACCACTGCATACCAATTAAAATGACTCAACTGACAATGACTGACCATATTAAGTGTTGGCAGAAATGCAGAGCAACTTTCACACATAGTTGGTGGGAAGGTAAAATGGTACAATCAAAAGGCAGTTGCTTATAAAGTTAAGTATACACTTAATGTACAAACCGATAATCCCACATCTAAGTTTTTCCTGAAGAGAATTGGAAACATATGATTGCACAAAAACTTGAATATGAATATTTATAACAGCTTTATTCATAGTGACCAGAAACTTGAAACAACCAGGTTCATGAGCTGGTGAATAGATAAACAAATTATGTTATATTTATACAATGGGATGGTATTTAGTAACAAAAAGGAACAAACTACAAATCTATAAAACATGGGTGAAAAAAGCCAGGCATATAAAAAACTATATGCTGTAAGATACCATTTCTCTGAAATTTCAGAAAAGGCAAAACTATGGTGAAAGAAAAAAAAAAAGGTACCACCATGAGTCAGGCCATTAGTGCAAGGGGCATGAGGGGAATTTGAGAATTATGAAAATGTTCTATATCTCAGTTATGATGGTGGTTATATGACTATATTAATTGGTCAAAACTTTCCAGAGTATACACTTAAAATTCATTAACTTTACAGCATAGGAAATTATATTTAAATAAATCTGATTTTAAAAACTAACTTACAGTTACTGAATTTGAAAACAAACCAGTAAAGAAAAGAATTACAAAGACCAGTAAAGACATCATCATGCTTTAACTTGAGGGAGTTCACCTACTGGAGGGAAAATATCATTTTGTCAACTAACTAAAAGGGCGATTTTGGACAAATAGCTTAACCTCTATAACCCCTAGTTGTCCCCAGACATAAAGAGGAGAGTAAACATAGTGACCTTTCTTTATATCTCTGAAATTGACAAAAGGTTTAGGTGGGGTTTTTTTTGTTGTTTGTTTGTTTGTTTGTTTTTTGTCAAGGATAACCACTTTTGAAGAACGTTTAATCAAGAATTTTGGTTCCATTTTATCAGGCTATATTAATGAAATTGAAAAAGGAAACTCTGATTTATGTAGTTTGACAGTATTTCAAAACAAGTTGAAATGGAAAGCTTGAATAAGCAAATACAGGAAAGAAAGTGGCTCCCTAAATAAAGTTTTCATATAAAAAATTCCTCTGATGTACCTCTATTTGCACAAGACTGTTTTAACAGTTCTGAGAATTAGTCACTGTCAACACAGACCAGTGGAGTTTAGGGTATCAAAAACACATGGAGTTATTAAGTGGTAGACTTGAAAATATCCATTGGTGCTTGTCATTAAGAAAAAAAGAAACAATAGATGAAGTGTTAAAATGGTGGAAATATAACAGGGAAACCTTGTGTTTTAAGAACCACAATACTGAAATAACTTCAAGGGATTGGCTTACACTCAAACAGGAAATTGACCAAATCAACATTTGGCTTGAGATAATGACGTGATAAAAGGAGCAGAGGGGAGAGCACAACTGTGCAGGAGAAGGAGGCAGTGGAAGTTCTAAGCTACAAGGCTGTTTCTGAAAGTGTTTTTAATTAAACCTCTCCATTCACTGTTCTTGAAACCTAAATACAATACTGAAACCTCAATACAATTCCTTTGGGAACAGGTATAATGAAAAGAAAAATAATAAAATAAAAAAGGACAAAAGGAAGGAAGGAATGGAGGGAAGGTGGGAGAGTAACAAATTAGACCAGCAAAAGCATGTCCATCTTTTCTAGAACAAATTCTATACTGTTTTTCCTTATTGATAGTCCTATTTCAGATAGTAAAAAGCAATTAAGAAAACAAACCTATTGTGGAAGCAGAGGTGGAAGGGAAAGTGGGCACAAAAACAGCTAAAAATGAATGCTGGCTGTATCCTAATCCCTGCCTCCCCAATCTCTTTGACTAGGATTGAAGCTTAGTTCAGATACAGAACCTGGTAATAGGAACTTGATATTAGGTAATAGGAAGCTTAGTTCAGATACAGAACCTGGTAATAGGAACTTGATATTAGGAGGCAAAGCCTGGTAGCAAGACCCACAACCAAACCATATGAAGCACTTAGCCAATGAGGTCAACCAACAAAAGTTGAAAAAGTAGATGAGGAGTTAAATCAACGGAGGCTTAGAGCCCAATATAGATTAAATAGGTAAGCACAGTCAGCCTGGGAATGAACTAATAAGGCTTTCAAAAGTTATACGAAGCACATGAAAGTGTTCTCTTTTTCTCTCTTCTCATCCCTCTCTCTTCCCATAATTATTTATTTCCTTATCCTTAATATGAAACAGAATTGACACAAATAGGAAACACAGCAGGGCTCTAAATGGCATAGGGTATTTTAGTTTGTATACTGGGAAGTCTTTGAGGTAATAAATAATAATAGTTAACATTTACAAATGTAAATGTTTACAAAAGTAACAGAATACTTTCTATGTGTCTGACATTGTCTTAGCACTTTACAAAACAAAACAAAGCAAAAAAAAAAATTTGTAAGGTAAGTGCTGTTATCATCCCCGTTTTATAATGACATAGTTTAAGTGACTTACCAGATGTCATAGAACTTAAGAGGAGAGAGGCAGCGTAAGAATTAAAACCCAAGAAATCTGGTTCCAACTATGATTAACAACCATAGGCCAATGGAATAGCCTGAAAGGGATCCAGAGCTATAATGAAAACCACCTCCTAGAATGGAGATGATCCCTAAAAGAACAGACCCAAATACAGGTGTAAGGAGGAAGTTCAGTCTTGTGGGTGGAACATGGTGTCCAGAGGGTGTGGTGATATTTAACAGGTGGTGGTACAGTCCAGCAGTCAGATCCAAAGACGTACGGCCTGGGTTGGGGTGTTCCAACAGATCGAGCAAGAGCATTGGGAGGAGATTCAGATAAGCATTTGTCTGTAGGGCCCCTGGCAACCTTTTCAGGATGGCCTCTGTTCTAGAAGTAAAAATACTAGAAATGGCATCAAGATAGAAGACAGGAGTGGAACCCAGTTAACCTTATTGATGAGATTGAAGCCATCACCATGTTGGCTGCTCATAACCCATGACTGAGTATAGTAGTGATACCAAGGCAGACCATGTCCTTGGGGGATATGGGAGTCTTTGACAGGCTGCTTTGGTTTGAAAAAACCTTGCTTAACTTTCTGTAGATGGCATAGTAAGCTTCTACGCAACACTTTTTCTTTCTCCACTATCAGTTGTGATCTGACAAGAGCCCCCACCCCCACTGCTTTCCTCCTCATTTCTTTTTATAGATGTTTCCCCTAATAAAATCCTTGCACCTTAATACAGTCTGGGCTTCTGCCTCTTGTAAGACCGAAACAAAGAAAAATATCTTACATTTGTATCATACTGTACAATTTACAAAGCACTTTTACATATTTCTGCTCATTTGACCTATCAAGAGTTTTGCAAGGTAGGCAGGGTAGGTACAATTATACCCATTTTTCATGTTTGGAAATTGAGGATCGGAGGGCTCCAGTGCTGTTGATTGGTGTGCAGCCTATAAAACGGCTCTTGACAATCCCTGCCTCCTGGTTCCCGTCCCCTTGTGAGTAGACTGGACTACTGACTGACTCCTAATGAACAGAATACGACACAACTAATGGATTGTCCCTTTGCACCTTAGATTATAAAAGACCACAGCTTCCATCTCAAGTGCTCTGCCTTGCTTTCTTTGGAATCATTTGCCCTGATGGAAAATAGCCGCCATGTAGTCAAAGCCATCCCATGGGGATATTCATGTGGCAGGGCACCTAGGCCTGCCAACCACCGTGTGAATTTGGAAGAAGATCCTCCCTTTTTACCCGCAGTCAAACCTATGGCTGGGACCACAGCTCAGATGAACAGCTTGACTGCAGCCGCATTGACAGACCTTTAGCCAGAGAAACCACCCCAGGCACACTTGGATTCTTGATCCACAGAAACTGTGACATAATAATTGTTTACTAAACATTTATTTTAAACATAAAACTTCTACACAGGAAAGTTTGGGGATCATTTTTAAGTGGCAGAAGAAAACTAATATAGTATCCAAAGTTCAACGTGAGTAAGCAGCAGAACACACCATTGAAACTTACCCCAAAGCTTTGTCTAGCTGTGTCGTACTCTTATCTCTACCCTACTTTGTGGTACTACCATTCTCCTTCCTTTCTCCCTTTCTCTCTTCCATCCTTCCTCCCTCCCTTCCTTCCTTCCTGCCTTCCTTCCTTCCTTTAAAGATTTTATTTATTTATTTGACAGAAAGAAGGAGCACAAGCAGGGGGAGCTGCAGGCAGAGGGAGAAGGGGAAGCAGGTTCCCTGCTAAGTGGAGAACCCGATGACATGGGGCTCCATCCCAGGACCCTGGGATCATGACCTTA
This sequence comes from Mustela putorius furo, assembly GCF_011764305.1. Classification (NCBI taxonomy): domain Eukaryota; kingdom Metazoa; phylum Chordata; class Mammalia; order Carnivora; family Mustelidae; genus Mustela; species Mustela putorius. The sequence continues at coordinate 21,295,146 of NW_025422368.1, read as the reverse complement.
GCTGAAGGCAGATGCTTAACCTACTGAGCCACCCAGGTACCCCTCCATTCTTTCAACAAACAAACTTGAATCACTAGTGTTTTTGTTTATCTTTTATTGTTTTGTTTTATGGTATGGCCTATTAAGCATTTTTGCTATGATAACCAACAACCCCCAAATTTCAGTGGCCTTCAACATCGAACATTTATTCTTGGTTCATGGGTCTGTCAGTTGGCTGTGACTCTGCTAGATAGACCCTTCCCAGGTCTGTTCATGTCTGTTCTATATATCCTCACATCCCAGTAAAGAACCAAAGCTACAGGGGCTGTCTTTGTCTAGAAATGCTGTTTTCATGGCAGAGACAGGAATACAAGAGGCCAAATTAAATCATCTAAATATGTTTCTAGTTTCTGATCAGAAGTATTATACATCATGTCCATTCACATTCCATTGGCCAAAGCCAATCATTTACCCAGACCAACAGTGTGATGGAACAGTGCATGCTGCCTGGAAGGGCATGAGAAGTTACAAGGCAAAGAACACGGATTTACATTACATGGGAGCTATAGGTGGGAAGAATAATACAATCTCCTACCTATGACAGTGGATGGTTATGAATTTAGGTTGTATCAATGGATGAAAAATTACTACCTAGAAATTTTAAAAATTAAAGCTTAAAGTGTAATAAATTAGTCCCTAAGAGTACATAATGAAAACACCAACATTCACTGAAACCTTTGAACAGAAGGATAAAAAGCACTAGAATGTCATTTGGAAAAGGAATTGGCAAAGTAGCCACATTCAAAGTGAGTGACTATGGTTCAGTCATGATATCTTTTCAGTTATAACATTTAGAGTTGGAAAATTGAATTCTTTTCAGTACTACTTTCCCTTAAGAGGTGTTTTCTACTCTGTTTTTTAAATGGACATGAAATCCCATGGCGGAAACATGTGAGACCCCTTGCTTGATTCATGAAATGTTTACCATACCCTATCAAACCTGAATTGGGCAGGAACATTATTAGAATTTCTTAAAAGTTGTTAGCACTATCCCTTGAAGGAAAAAAGAAAAAGAAAAAAAAAAGTGATGCAAATCTTCTTCTTCTTTTTTTTTTTTTAACAACCAAACGTTCCGGTAATGATTTTCCACTCTTTGCCTATCTTAATGCTTTAAATAGATTCTAGGTTAAAAATATCTGCTAAAATAAAATAAGAAATAGGCAGCTAGCAAATTAGGAAGTAGGCAAAGCTAATTAAAATAATTCTAAAGATTACTGAAGGCACAGCCCTACTAGACTTTTTTTTACAAGAAATGTCAATGTTTCAACCTTTTCTAGAGAGTGTTTTCAAAGCTGATTTTGAGATTAACTTTGAGGTCACTGTCACACATTCGAACAACAGTATCACAGCAATGATATGTGTTAATGTCTAGCTGTCCTGCTTATGCTCTGAATAAAAAGTGACCTAATAAGTACAATGGCCTGAGAGGGACAAAGTGGGAGAAAGTAAGGGTTTGAGGAACAAGTACAAAAATATTCTGCTACAGGGCGCCTGGATGGCTCAGTGGGTTAAAGCCTCTGCCTTCGGCTCGGGTCATGATCCCAGGGTTCTGGGATCGAGCCCTGCGTCAGGCTCTCTGCTCAGTGGGGAGTCTGCTTCCTCCTCTCTCTCTCTGCCTGCTTGTGATCTCTGTCAAATAAATAAATAAATAAAATCTTTAAGATATATATATATTCTGCTACAAAGGGATAGCACTAGGAAGAAGACATACACAGAGTGAGTTCTGAGAGAGATGAACATTTCCAGGTTTTCATGAGCTTAATTTCCAACTTCAAAGTCAAAGTTTAAACCATCATTTTTCAGACCACCATTAATTAACTAATTAATTAATTAATGGTAAGAAGAATTGGGGAGTTCAGTTCTGTTAGCTCCTTACAGCCTCTAGTGCTTTCAGAGCTAGTTCATCTGGGTGCAAAAATACTTCTATGCAATCTACCTGTTTATGCCCAAAGGTATAAAATTGCAGTATGGTTTTTAAGTCAATTTAGCAATGTCCTAAAACAGTACATGAAAATATTATTCCTTGATTCTTTGTTAATCTGGGTTGGTCTTTTTTTTTTTTTAATCTCTTCTCTGTGTCCTTCCCCAAGTTACTGAATTCCCTAATTTTCTTTATATTTTTATTTCCTCCCATGATTTTTACTTTTTTACATTCCTTCTCTCTCTTTCTCTAAATACACACACACACACAGTTTCTCACACTTAACTAGCCATAAAAACTGAAAAACATTTTTATTTGTTTTACTTATCAGTAAATTAGGCTCTTTTTTAAAAATATAAATTTGCAATGCATATTACTGAATTTTCTCTTTAAATATGTATTTTTTCTTATTTGTATACCTTATTTTTAATGTTATAAAGGGCCAGATCAGTAGATTTCAACATAAAAAAATGCCTCCTATGTTGAGCATTGGAATGTTGACACTAAGGACCTCTCATAGATGTCACTACAAGCAGTACTTAAACACTGAACTTTTTATTAGATGAGCCCCATGTTAAATGAAATTAAATATGTCCTACTGAATATTCAAGTCCATAAAAAGCCACATAACTTGCTACGTTTAAAAAAAAAAAAACAAACTTGAAGGTTGCCTGGGTAGCTCAGTTGGTTAAGCATCTGACTCCATTTCTGCTCAGGTCATGATCTCAGGGTTTTGGGATCAAGCCCCATGTAGGGCTTTGCACTCAGCACAGAGTGCTTGTCCGTCTCCCTATGCCCCTCTCCCGCAACTCTCTCTCACTCTTTCTCAAATAAATAAGTAAATAAATAAATAAAATCATTTTTTGAAAAATTAATGTTTGAATAACAATCTAGAACCATTTTTAAATAGGTAAGTCCATATCGTGTTTTTGGAATCTTTAATACATATATCTATATTATAGATACACAAACTGTAGGGGTTGGAGTACACAAACTCTAGGCCTTAATGTGTTTGTAAAACAAGATCACTAACTTAAATGCACTTCAAGTTCTATTAATTTATTTTATTTACATAGTTTCTGCAATTCATCAAACCATCTTTAGCAAGTCACATGAACTTCAATTACTTCCGCAAGCTTTGTCATAAGAAGAATTATAAGAAAACCTCAGATCTAAAAACTACATAGGTTAAGTAAAATGGTATACATTTTTTTAAGATTTTATCTATTTATTTGACACAGAGGTATCACAAGTAGGTAGAGAGGCAGGCAGAGAGGGGAGGGGAAGCAGGCTGCCTGCTGAGCAGAGAGCCCAATGTGGGGCTCTATCCCAGGACCCTGAGATCACGACCTGAGCTGAAGGCAGAGGCCCCAACCCATTGAGCCACCCAGGTGCCCCAAAATGGTATACCTTTTAAAAAGATATCTAAAATATATTGAGAAATTATATTCTGATATTTATGGTTATGATTTCATTAATTAATATCTTGTTCTACTTGAAGATACAAAAAATTGTAATTCACCCAGTTCTATTAAACACATTTAAAATACAAATAAATGTAAATAATGTAGTGCTATATACTTTGTGAGTTACAAGACCCACATGATATCATGTTTACTCTTCATACTTGTGTACTCTTTTTTTTTTTTAATGGAAAATCTAACTCATCCATGTTTGGATACTAATATTACATACATAGATTTTTATAAATATATGAACTTATTTTTAATCAATAAGTAATAACAACTACACAGTCCCCAAGAAATTCCATTAAAATCTGACATAATAGGAAAATTTCACTCACATTCTACAGTGAATCAGAACACTTAGAGCTCTTTCCATTCTCTTGACAGTGTTTCCTGTTGTTGGCCAGATGCATAGCCACAAGCAGAAGTTACCAATGAGAAAAGTCATTGTTGAAAAGAGCTAGTAGGTAAGTCATTCTCCTGCAATGTCTAGACACAAATTCAGAATTAGAGGGATTCTGAGGCATGGAATCTCAGGCTATCCATTAGAACTATGTTTCCAAATATTTATTATGCATCTATTCACTGCTGATTACAAGAAACATTACTTCAATGTTTAAATGAAAGCAATAAAAATCAGTGACCATGAACCTTATAATTTATTTCTATGTACAGTGCCACCAGCAGCCCTTGAAATTTGGTTCCAGTTTTAGTCAAGGCCCTGTCCTCAATGCCTAACTGAAGCAACTGAAGTCCAAATTAAATCATATTGACAGTCCCTATGCAACTTGGCAAATCTAATAGAGCCTCCTGGCGTGCTGTGTAGACATGAGACAAAACCAGCATTCACATTCAACCTGACGTTTAGGTTGCCTATTAAAAGAAGGGCGATAGAGAATAAAGCTATATTTTAGGCCCAGATAGTGATACTGAATTAATATTACCCACTGTACAGAATTTTCTTTTCTTGTAATCTAATTTCTTTTCACCAATAGCTGTTAAATAGTGGGTGACAACCAAAATGAGGGCTACTGCTAAAAGGAACCAATCTTATTGGTGGATGATTGTGTTTATCATATGACTTAAAGTTGTAAGCGGAGGCCCTTGCTCTCAAAATTCAGTTTCCACTATTGTCTGAAATCTATCAGTAATAATTCCTTCCACTGGAGTACAGAATACTTTTTCATGGGGCTGTTTTTCAGTGGAGATAATTTGGGGAGTGATGGCCAAATTAAATACCCCAGATCTTGGAAAGAATGAATTTATCAGGTATTGTATTCATTCATCAATATTTTTCATGCTTTCACTTATCTCATTGATTCCTACAACTGAAATTTAGGGAGTAACTTCTTCATGCCAAGCACCCCTCTAGGTGATGGAAATCTTGAGTCGCCCTTGAGTAGCTCAGCCCCAGTTGGCGGAGCTGGTGAGAGGACCCAAAGGCAGGAAAGAGGCACAGAAAAAGAAAAAGAGATTCGCCAAATCTGACTCTGCTACTTCATAGTTTTGCCTAAAGCTGGCGCTGGTCGTGCCCACAGGTGTCCAACCCCAACCACAACTGATGAAGTGTGCAAAAGCTGCCTTGAAAAAGGGAAGTTGACTTCAGAAATACAGGATTCCCTAGAGTCTATGATTTCATTGGTTAAGAATAAGTTTTCCTTAGCATTTAAAAAATGTTATATGCTAAATGCTTTAGTGGCAGGATCCAATTACTCTCCCAAAGAAACTGCTCAACATATTAAGATGCATATGTTCTGCAGATCTAAAATTGAAAACTTTAGCTTCCCGATCAAGCCAACTCCCCTATTTTTATAAATGGTAATAGACATAAGAAACCACAAAGTCACCTTTGACTATACATTCCAATCTTCCTTCTCAACTCCCATTTTGTATTTTTGGCCATATTCTTTTCATTCTTTGACAATCCCTTCCTTTTTCCCTATGTTCCATCTCAGTCTCAGCTAAAGTGTCAACAACTGAATGGATCTCTCTGCCTTCAGTCTTTCCTTCCCTTGTATCTATACTGAAAACTGTCATTATGACACTGTTTTGATCATATCGTTCCTGCCTTTGATGCAGTGTAAAGTCTTCTAAAATTTAGCCTCGGGCCCTTGTTGTACCTCAATTACAATTTGTGCTACAGCAGACCTCTAACCCTGCTAAGCTTCAGATTAAATCTAAACTCTTTAGCTTCATATTAAATTTGTCCTCAAACATCCTATGTGTAACCACACATCTTAAGGCTTCTATTTCAGTGGAAAGGTTTACTCACCATTCCTTAACCTTCTACATTTTTCCACTTCCATATATTTACTCATAATGGTTTATCCACACACAGAGAGACAGAGAGAGAGAAAGAGAGAGAACTATAGATTTGAGTTTTGTGCTGCTTCTGACCATTCTTAGAACTCGTAGGAGTATGATTTTCAACTGTAAAATGAAGTTGTTTAATACACAATTCCCAATCTTACAGAGTTTTATGAGAATCAAGGGAACTAATATTGATTTTTATTTATTTTTTTATGATTTATTTTTTATTTTTTTATAAACATATAATGTATTATTAGCCCTAGGGGTACAGGTCTGTGAATCACCAGGTTTACACACTTCACAGCACTCACCATAGCACACACCCTCCCCAATGTCCATAACCCCACCATCCTCTCCCCCCACCGCAGCAACCCTCAGTTTGTTTTGTGAGATTAAGAGTCTTTTATAGTTTATCTCCCTCCCGATCCCATCTTGTTTCACTTATTCTTTTCCTATCCCCCAAACCCCCCACATTGCATCTCCACTTCCTCATATCAGGGAGATCATATGATAATTGTCTTTCTCCAATTGACTTATTTCGCTAAGCATAGTACCCTCTAGTTCCATCCATATCGTTGCAAATGGCAAGATTTCATTTCTTTTGATGGCTGCATAGTATTCCATTGTGTATATATACCACATCTTCTTGATCCATTCATCTGTTGATGGACATCTAGGTTCTTTCCATAGTTTGGCTATTGTGGACATTGCTGCTATAAACATTCGGGTGCATGTGCCCCTTTGGACCACTACGTTTGTATCTTTATGGTAAATACCCAGTAGTGCAATTGCTGGGTTGTAGGGTAGCTCTATTTTTAACTTTTTGAGGAACCTCCATGCTGTTGTCCAGAGTGGTTGCACCAGCTTGCATTCCCACCAATAGTGTAGGAGGGGAAAGTAATATTTATTGACTCCTTGTTATGTACCAAACACTTTGCTAGGTTTTTTTTTTTCTTAAACATTTTATTTATTTGAGAGAGGGCATGTGCAAGAGAGAGCACAAGCAGGGGGAGCAGCAGAGGGAGAGGGAGAAGAAGGCTCTCTGCTGAGCAGGGATTCCTATGTGGGCTTGATTCCAGGACCCCGGGATCATGACCTGAACTAAAGGCCGATGCTTAACTGACTGAGCCAACCAGGCACTCCCTTTGCTAGTTTTATTTTTTTTTTAAGATCTTATTTATTTATTTGACAGAGAGAGATCACAAGTAGGCAGAAAGGGAGGCAGAGAGAAGGGGGGAAAGCAGACTTCCTGCTAAGGAGAGAGCCTGATGCAGGGCTCGATCCCAGGACCCTGAGATCATGACCTGAGCCAAAGGCAGAAGCTTAACCCACTGAGCCACCTAGGAGCCCCTGCTAATTTTAGTAAGGTAATGTTGTTATCTTTTTTTTTTTTTAGATTTATTTATTTTGGAGAGAGAGAACATTGGTGGGGAGGGGCAGAGGGAGAGGGAGACAAGCAGACTCCCTGCTCAATGCTGAGCTGGAAGCAGGCCTGTATCCCAGGACCTGGAGATTATGACCCGAGCCAAAAGCAAGAGATGGACACTCAACTGACTGAGCCACACAGGCACCCCAAGGTAACAGGTTATCTTACTAAAATTTTCCAAGAATTATGTGATATAGGTAAGTCTTATTTTTACTTTGTAGATAAGGAAAATGAAGCAATGATTTGTATATAAATACTTAGAAAGCTGAGAAACAACTATAAAAATGTGGGTTTTTAAAAAAAAAAATCTACTTGTGACCTGCTATTAAATGTTCTATTTTATGAAATTTTAGTATTTCCTCCAACTACATTTTAAGTTATTTAAAAGCAAAAATGACTTTATGTATTTCTTTATAATCTCTCATGATAGTTGCTAGAGTTAGTAATTGCTTTGTAAATATTTTCAGATTTATTTTGATAGATAGCTTATGGTGATAGTTGATGGAGGATTTTACCTTTCCATCAGAGGAGCTTACAGTCTTCTTTTCTATACTTTTGCCTATTTGGCAGCCACATCCATGGTAATAAAGGGGCTATGGAGGGGTTACCAAGGATAAAAGATAAACCTCACTTATGTGGGCTGCCTCAGGGTGGATATATATAAGTAGAAATAAAATTTGTCTTGTTTGCAAATATTTCAAAATACATTTAAAGAAGCGATCAAATATGACCTAGTAAAGGGGGCATTATTAAGAGTAATTCAAAGCCATTTGCTACATGTTTTTAAAAGATCTATTAGGGATATGGTAACTGAGGATAACTTCACTTTACTAGTGATAAATGTAACGAACAATAAATTCAGAGACACTGGCTTTGAAACCTGGCTTTGATGATTTAAATAGACAAAGTAAAACTAGTTTATACTTGAGTAGGTGTATGTTTATTCTGTTTACCTGATGTTAAAATCAACTATCAAAACAGATTATGACCTTAAGGCTTTGTATTTGAGCAGAACTTAATGGACCATTTGCTAATACCTCAATTCCAGAATAAACCAGCCCCAAATCTGTGTGTGTCTGGTATATATGTCATATATTATGCTACTCAACTTTAAAGAAAAATGAGTCTTTTAGTGGAAAATTTTAAATGAGGGGTGCTGGCTGGCTCAGTTGCTGGAGAATGTGGCTCTTGATCTCAGGGTCATGAGTTCCAGCCCCATGTTGGGCGTAGAGCTTACATAAAAATAAATAAATATTTTTAAAAAGAAAAATTTAAATAGTAAGTTCCATACAACTTTCTATATAAACAAAGATGCTGGAGTCAAAAGGCTGGCTCATTCAACTGAACAGAAAAAATGTACTTTAGGTAAACCTATGATTAAAACTTCCAGGTTAAAAAAATAAGGTGAATTTCATTTATGCTGTTTTTTTCTTTTTTATGACTAGGAAAAAAACATGTTTTACGGTGCTTTATTCATTAGAAGTGGACATTTTAAGATGGCACCTCTAAACCTATTCTTCTCAATATGAAACAGAATGCCTGTCATGATCTGCATTTCCTTTATTGCACTGTTTTAGATTCCAAATACCGTTATACATCTTAATATAAGAAATATGGGTGACATAGCACCTTTTCCAAGACAATATGCTTGAAATGAAGTTATGAGTAGGGAAATTAATCCATCAACCTATTAGATGATGACGGTTTAAGAAAGCCCAGTCCTTTTTCCACCCATCAAGGCTATTTGTTTTGCCATCATCCACTAGAGGGGGTAATGTTCTTCCATCCTAAAAGAACATGGAATTATCCCAACAAGATTGAAATGCACACAGTGACCTTATTTCTTTTGAAACCAGGTTAATTAAATAATATAATGTAATGGATGCCAAAAATATCAATGAAAGTTGCTTCAAAAACATTTTGACACAAGGTTCAGAAATAGTTATTGTTCTTGTCCATTCTAACATTTTGCAAAAACTGTAGTTGTAAAGAGGGGTGAATTTGTTTTAGTTGAGAGGAAAATTTACATAATGTAATACTTTCTATGACCATTCCAAAAAGTGCTATATGTACTTCTACTGTGTACTTTTTCATGTGATTCATTTCAATTAGAGTTGACCATTGGATTGTTTATCTGGTTTAGCAAGGAGGCAAATCATCTATCTTTTAAGGGTATATTTAAGAAATAATGGGGAAATTAAATAGATTTATAGAAGTTTATACTAAATATCATAAATACATGAATTATGCATGGTGTAACATGATTGAATTGTGATACAGGGTTTAGAATACTTGAAGATCAATAACATATACTGGTTTGTTTTTACATATAAAATTGTCACTGTTTATCATGATAATAATTTTCTTTTAATAAATTCCAAGTCAATAAGACAAAAATGTTTTTTTTCTTCAAACCTTCTGAAAAATAGTTAGAATTGCAGAATAGCCAATCATATTTGGTTGTTAAAAGATAATCAAAATAATTGGTTAGAAATAACCAGTTGCCAAACTGATGAGATGTCATAATTATAATTAACTGTGCTATTAGGTCAGTTGTTTAGTTATTTCTATGAATAAGAAAAAGCCTAATCAAAATGCAGAATAATTAGTGCAGTTGAAAAGAAGAGATATAATTTGTGAAAAGCAAGTATATTACATCAACCGTATTTTTCGTAATTCTAATCATTTTCTCAAATAAAATATATTTCTAGTTCCTGGAGATTATTCCCCTGGAATAATAGCTGCTGTAGTGGTTTCAAATGGTGGCTGAATACCAGACTCACCATACAACTTCTGAAAATATTCATTCCCAGAGCCCCGCTGCAGGAATGCTGATTCAGCAGGTCTGGGGTGGGATCCCAGCATGGGGACTTTCAAAAAAAAAAATCTCCATATTCTGATCTGCAGGCCTGGTTGAGCATCACTGCGCTGCACAAGGAGTTAATCATACCTGACTAGGTTTTTCTCCTTTCTTTCTGACCCCTAGAAGTATAGTATTAAAAAGTCTTTAGAGGCAAAAGAAGAAAATCATAGTGAATTATTAGACTTTTTGCAGGAGAATCTCCTATTGTTTGAATGAGAGTTAAGGCCTCCAAGTACCTATGTGTGATAGTAAATTCCACATTATAGTGCAAATAAACATGCTTTTGAAGTCCTGTATTGTTTCTTAGTAATTTGTGCTGCCTGGAGATCTTCCAAATACAGCTAACAAAAGCTTGTAGAAAGGACTTAGAGCATCATGGAAAAATTTTTGCTATAGACAAGAACAAATATTTACAAACAATAATTCCAAATAGACCCAAACCCTATAAATAATGACTGTGTTCTTATAAATATATTACCATAAAAATACAGTTATTTTAAAAGAAAGCAATATATTTATCTACTGTATACATTAAAACAAATTATAGTAAGGTCACATCTCAAATAGAAATTTTTATAATAACTGGGAAGTTAAATTATATGCATCTAAAAAGAATTTGGCCTGTTTCATGATGCAGTATGTGCCACCTATAATTTATTTTACTATAAATAGGGTTTTCTCTGTATAATAGAGATAGCTTTTATTAATTTACAGTACATGACTTTAATCAATATAAGAACAAACTTACTGTAAAAGAGGAAAAGACTGAATTTTTTTCTCTTAGAGAGTCCCTTCCACCTCATTTTTTAGGACTTGCTGAAAAGGCACTGGAGTTACAAATACCAAAGGGGCGTAGCTCACAGGCCAGTGGAAGGAAGCTCACAGGCCAATATAGAAGGAATTAACATGTGTCCAAACAGCTGCAATGTAGAAGCACTCCTTTCAGCTTCACTGAAACTGAAAACCAAATTGAACTGTCTATGTACATACTTTCTCCCCCACCCCCAAATCTGGCAGCCCTAGTTGTGGTGTATTTTTTATAGCTTTGTCAACATTTTCAACGTACTATCAATTTCTGACCTTTCATCTGAGAATAAACTCACTTATTTTGTTGTTTGGAAGTTGGTTCTCCCCTGAACAAGTGAACTGCATAAAATAAGAAGAATGAAAGAAAAAAGATATTTTTGAACCAAAATCCAGTGACTGTGTCAGAGTGGATGAACATGAGAGCCCAGAGATGATATAAAAGAAAAGGTGTGATACAGATTGAAGGAGAAAGTAATCTGAAGATACAGATAGGAGGAAGAGATGGGAAATAAGAAAGTTAAAAACAGGAAGGGACAGGAGAGGTCAATTTATTATTATTTTTTTTTAATGCACAGAAGAGGAATAAAAGAATGAAAAGAGATAAAATGTTGAGAATAAAAAGTTGATGGAAAGGAATAGAAGAAAAGCAGGAGATGAAGAAATAGAATAAGGATTGAGAAGGTCTGTGGAATCATAGAAGCCTTCCTCCTCCCTTCTCCCTAGGTTCACAAGTGGGATCTGGTGCTACTGTCACCAGTCATCCTGGGGGCACAGAGAGAAGGTTTCATATTGCCCTTCTCAGCTAGCCAAGGTTGAGAAGCCAACCACCAGTTCCAGGGAACAGTTCCAGGGAAAGGCAAGGCAAGTGGAGTGAGAGAAGTAAACAGGCTTCACAGGGTAGAGAAAGGGCACATGGGCGTGTACACACACACAGGATTGGAAAACAGCCTCATTATTGGTTAGTTGGATGGTGTGGCAAAGGTAAGTTCTGTGGAAAGAATATGGGCTAAGAATAAAAGTCTCTTAAACGTCAATTAATATTCTATCCAATGGGTTATTTTCCACCCTGACAAAGAAGGAAACTTTGCAATGTGCAACAACGTGGATGAACATTGAGGACATTATGCTAAGTGAAAGAAGCCTGTCACAGAAAAACAAATATTGCATGATTTTACTCATATGATGTATATAAAATAGTCAAATTCATAAAATCAAAGAATGGAATAACCACTGCCAGAGGCTAAGGAAGGGAGTTACTAATAACAGGCACAAGGTTTCAGTTAAGCAAGGTGAGTCAGTTGTAGAAATCTGCCGAACAACATAGTAGAGTCAGTCATACCTTATGTGCACTTAAATATTTGTTCAGAGAGTAGATCTCTTGAGAAAATAAAATTAAAATATTGTATACCATGAAATTGTAGGCTGTGAGGAAAAATGTAAAACTGGTGATGATTGGTATTTATATGATAGTTTTTCTGAATTCTTCCAGACAGCTTTTGTCTTCCCAAAGATCTCAGTAAGAATGTAGAATAATGAGTGTCATCTCACTGGCTTTTTGTAGACTCCAAGATTTATCTTCCCTTCCAATAGGAAGTGTTGAGACATTAACCAACCATGAAACAGACATAGGTGAGTAACACTTTTAATTCATCTACTTCAAAATCCCATGACATTAACCCAGAATCCTAGATAACCACTTGATGGACAATTCAAAAACCAAGGACTTGCTTCCCCAACTAGTTCTCTGCCTAGTTCAGTGGCTTCCTGGTCACACCACACTGATAAATGGGATGAAATTTTGGAAAGCTAAAATACAATAAAAATAAATTTTCCTTTAACTGTGATTATTAACATAATAATACATGTGTGGGAGGGACAGAGTGGTGGGTTCACAGAAAAGTCCTATTGTTTTGTTTCCAAGACTAAAGAAGAACAAAGAAAATCTGCCCCAATAGCCCAAGTTTATTTTCAGTTCAACTTCAAAGAAGGAAAACCTGCTTTTCTGGGGAACTGCAGGAGGGCTGCTCTACTGTCTTGCCTTGAAAACCTGTCTCCCACATAAATCAGCTGTGTTGACATAGAGCATTTCCCTGTAAGAAAACCACAATTTCTTTCTCTATTTCCTGCTTATCTTTCATGCATGGCACTAATCAAACCTAGATAGGATGAAAAAGTATGGGCTATATATCTTTGTATTTTTATACATTATTCATTGTATGTTCAAAAAATAAGATTGAAGGAGGTGTTAATCTAGAGTCTGGTCTCTAGAAGCAAGCCAAAGGGCTCTATCTTGTCCAGTCCATCTTTTTCTTTTGTCAGAGACTTAGATGAAAACATGAAGGAATGTTTGTCAAATTTGCTTTTGATGAGAATTTTCAGAGTTAAGAAAAGTCCATGTATGGTGGTATTAAGGTCTGCAAAGACAAAAACTCTAAGATGTTCCAGGAAGGGGCAAATCTAACATGAAACTTAATATGGGCAAATTTGAAACTCAAGACTTGAGTTTCTTTCTTGTTTCTGTCTGTCTCTTCCCCGCCCTCCCCCCGCCCCACACACGCATTCCTATAGGCTGGCTTATTGGCACTTACATGACAAAGATTCGTGGATTTGATCTCAATAAAAGCTGGCAGTAGGATATGACTGCTGAGAAAGCTAATGTACTATTGAGTGTGGTAATAGACTTATGATGGTTTGAATGAGGGAAGTGATTGTCTTGCTCTGGGAGCTGACTGAAACAATCCTGGTGTGTTGCATTCAGCTCAGAGAAACTGGGAAACACAGACAAATTAGACTATATTCAGAGAGGAATAGTCCTTGGATAAGAAAACTTGAAACAGATTTCTGTGAGTTTCATCTGAAGGTGCTGAGAATATTAACCTAGAGAAGAGAAGGTTCTTGGGCAAAGGTAGTTAGCTTCAAATTATTCATCAGATATCCGAAAGGGTATGGTGCAGAAAAGAAATCAGACATGTTCTCATGAATGGCAGTGTTAGAGCTAGTAAGTTGATGTTATGAGGAAGAGAGAAATATTTGCTGTCTGAACCTAAAGTGGTTGTTTTAGAGAAGTCTCCAGTTGGGGAATTCAAGGATAGGCTGGAAAACCACTGGGATGGATGCTAAAGAATTCAATGTCAGAAACATAAATGTATCAGATAATATTTAAGGCCTGGGAAACAGTATAATATAGCCAGTATAGTTACATTCTCTGAAAAAGAAATCAGATCCAACATTTGGAGTCTATTTGATACTGACAAAATATAAAACTTTTTTCCCTAATCTCTTCATCTGTAAAATAAAAATAATAAAAATTAAATCAGGATTACTGGGAAGATTAAATAAGAAATACATATACAGTGATTAGTACAGAATAATTATTTAATAAACAATGTTTTGTTTTATTTTAAGATTTAAGTCTGTTCCAGCTCTGGTGGTTGGGAATCATTTGTAACAAAATTTCTTTGACTTAGACAATCTTCCCATCATGTCCTCTTTCAATATTCTCTACTGCTACTATGCTTGGTTATCTATTCATCCATCCATCCATCCATCCATCCATCCATCCATCCATCTATGACTTATCAGCTGTGGTCATCTGTCTCTCCCACTTACATTATACAGAAGCTATGAAGAAGCCCAAGGACTCATTCACACTCTGCTGGCTGACGTTATAGTATAGTTATAACCTATTTAGTACTTAAAAAGTTTTTATTTCTTGTAAGTATTAGTGTTACCTTGGGAAAATGCAGGAGCATCCCATATGTCTTGATATCAACCTTGTGACATACTCCTTACATGTAATTTCACACCATTAATTAACATAGAGTTTTTAAAAATCATTGCCTCTGATGTGGTCTATTAAAACATAAAGAGAACTACATGGAGGAGCTAGAACTCTCAAAAGGTGATTACAGGCAGTAGGAAGATGTTTCTTCATAAGACAACAGAGAAATGATGCACTCAGGCTAATGGGCAAGGAAGGAGTACAAAGAGTTTGGGTCACAGGGCATCCTAGCATTCAAGAAAAAATATTTATGTGTATATATGTATATGTATTTAGATGTAGATAATTGTGTGTATGTGTGTGTGTGTGTGTGTGTGTGTGTGTGTGCCCTGGTTGGGGGAGTTTTGTACTTGGTTTAACTATTGGAGTACTAAAATTCTCAATAATTTTTGAACATAGAGCACATATTTTCCTTTTGTACAGGGTCCCACCAATTAGTTACATGTGTGTTTGTGTAATCTTAGAAGCAAAGGGATCTTGCCATTTGTCTAATTTTAACATTTCTTCCCACCCCCATTCTTTATACTTCATATTTTCTATAATATGGATATCTCATTATTGGTTTTGCTTTCATTTTTCGTTTTAAAAATAATACCAGTTGTGGATATTTGGTATACATATTTTTAGTTATTTTGTAATTAATATAGATGAATATATATTTGTTTATTTATTATTTTTATATATGTGAGATCATGCAATAAATATTCACTCTTGAAAACTTACATTAGAGATCTTTAGATTTATGCACATATTGGCTCTCATTGTTTTTGAAGATTACTAGTAGTAGCTTCGCAGGCCATCCCTTGGTTCTTGCAGTACCAAACCAGAAGAATTGGATTATTTATCTGGATCAGAAAAGCTGGATTATTTTAATGCAATAGGTACTCTCCTGTTATTTCTGCATATTTGGGACTTCAGCTGTCCTATGTTTATCCTCTTCCTTCTGGTTTTTGAAGATTATTCTTAATAGAAAGATGGAAACAATGTAGAATGATGTCATTCTCTCTTCACATTCTTATTTGTCAGAATTACATTAATTATCTTGCAAGAGACCTAATAATTCTTTCTTTTAATTTTTCTTCCCAGTAGCTAAAAATATTTGGTTGCTTAACAATTTCTTTTCTTTCCCAATAATCTCAGCTTATTCTAGGCTTTCAATTTTACTGATACTATTTTAACAAATTTGCGTCATTCTTTCATATTATTCTTTCTTTTTAAAAAGATTTTATTTATTTATTTATTTGGCAGAGAGAGAAATCACAAGTAGGCAGAGAGGCAGGCAGAGAGAGAGAAGGAAACGGGCTCCCTGCTGAGCAGGACCCAATCCCAGGACCCTAAGATCATGACCTGAGCCGAAGGCAGAGGCTTTAACCCACTGAGCCACCTGGGTGCCTCCATATTATTCTTCTTTAAAAGTTTTATTTAAATTTGAGACAGTTAACATAAATGTAATACTAGTTTCAGGTGTACAATATAGTGATTCAACACTTTGATACAATACCTGGTGCTCTTCAGAAGTGCACTATACTCCTTACTCACTATCACCTATCTTGCCCATCTCCCCACCCAACCCCCCTCTGGTAACCATCAGTCTTTTGTATTATTCTTGTCTCACTTCTTTTGTAATCTATGCTTATCTGCTTTAAATCTGAGCTCATATAGTTCCCTGGGTTACATTATATTCTTCCCCTGCTTTATCCTCATTAAAATGATTAAGGTAATACTAATTAAGGCAATGCTGTAGAGAATTCTTCTATCCAACCCACACCCATACATCTTATTTGTTAGAATCGCTGATAATTGATCAGAAGCATATGTTCTTTGATCTTTTAAAAAATCATGTTTTAATTCTTACTCACATACCCAAAATAAGCATAAATTAGGTTTTGAGGAGGTATTTGTAGAATAGGCATGTATAAAAGAACTACATGTGCCTAACTCAGAGCAGATTCTAGGTAGTCTGGCATTAGTACTAGTGTTAGCAGAATTAATGAATACATATATACATGAATTTAAGACCAGAACCATACAATATTTGGTCCTTTAGGTAGATATATAATTAGGTAAACTTTTTAGTTGTTATTGTAGACTTGCTTTCTTATATGGTTCCTTTCTTACATTTCAACTTTGATCAACCTGTAGAGTAAAATACTAAATTAAATGTGAAATTCTTACACTTTTGAAAAGAACATAATTCTTTTTATAGATTGTTAGATACAATTTCCTGACATTTTATTGAGGATTTTTGTGTCTATTCAATGGAGATATTGGTCTGGTTACTTGTAATATCTTTTTTTTTTATTTTTTTTTTTTTTTTTTTTAAAGATTTTATTTATTTATTTGACAGAGAGAAATCACAAGTAGATGGAAAGGCAGGCAGAGAGAGAGAGAGAGGAAAGCAGGCTCCCTGCTGAGCAGAGAGCCCGACGCGGGACTCGATCCCAGGACCCTGAGATCATGACCTGAGCCGAAGGCAGCGGCTTAACCCACTGAGCCACCCAGGCGCCCAATATCTTTTTTTTTTAAAGATTTTATTTATTTATTTGACAGAGAGAAAGAGCTCACCAGTAGACAGAGTGAGGGGGAAGCTGGCTCCTGCTGAGCAGAGAGCCTGATGCGGGGGCTCAGTGTAGGGTTCGATGCCAGGACCCTGAGATCATGACCTGAGTTGAAGGCAGAGGCTTAACCATTGAGACACCCAGGCACCCCTTAATAGCTTTATCTGGTTTTAGAATTAAGGTAATGTTGGTCTTATAGGATGAGTTGGGAAGTGTTTACTCTGCTTTTCTTTTCTGGAGATTGTAGAGATTTTGGTCTGTCTTCTTCCTTCAATGGTTAGTAGAAGTTGCCAATTAAACCATCAAGCCTTGTGCTTTCTTTTTTGGAAGGTCAACCATTGATTAGCTTCTTTAGTAGATCAGGTATTCCATGCTTCTTATGTGTGTTTTGGCAGTTTGTTGTCTTTCATGGAATTTGTTCATACCCAAAATAAGGTATCACTCATGTTATCTGATTTATATGTATATATTTGCTAATGGTATTTCTTTATTATCTTTTTATTGTTCATGAGATCAGTAGTGATGATCCTTCTTTCTTTTCTCATACTGATAATTTGTATCCCTTCTTCATTATTCTTGTTAGCCAGGAGAGATGTTTATCAATATTAATAATCTTTTCAAAGAATCAGTCTTTGTTTTTTTTGCTTTTCTCTATTGTTTTCTGTTTTCAATTTCATTTGTTTCTGCACTAATCTTTGTTTTTTTTTCCCCTGCTTGCTTTAGACTTAATTTTCTCTTCTCTAACTTCCTGAGGTAAACTAAAGTATTAATTTTTAGATTTTTCTTTTATAATATATGCATTAAGTACTGTGAATTTCGCTCTAAGTAGAACTTTTGCAACATCCCACAAATTTTAGCAACTTTTTAAATTTTTTTTTAACCGGAGTAGAGTTGACACATAATGTTATATTAGTTGCAGGTATACAACATAGTGATTCAACAACTCTTAGTTAGGCTTTGCTCACCACAAGTGAAGCTACCATTTGTTACCATACAATTCTATTACAGTACCTTGACTGTATTCCATTTTGTATCTTTCAGCCCCATGACTTATTTATTTCATAACTGGAAGCCTGTATCTCCCAAACTCCTTCACTCATTTTGCTCATTTACCCATTCCCATCCCCTCTGACAGCTATTAGTTTGTTCTCTGTATTTATGGGTCTGTTTCTGCTTTTTTGTTTTTTGCTTGTTTATTCATTTGTTTTGATTTTTAGATTTCACATGTAAGTGAAATCTCATTATATTTGTCTTTCTCTGATTTGTTTCACTGAGCATAATATCCACTAAGTCCGGGGCACCTGGGTGGCTCAGTGGGTTAAGGCCTCTGCCTTCGGCTCAGGTCATGATCTCAGGGTTCTGGGATCGAGCCCCGCATCAGGCTCTCTGCTCAGTGGGGAGCTTGCTTCCTCCTCTCTCTCTGCCTGCCACTCTGCCTACTTGTGATCTCTCTCTGACAAATAAATAAAATCTTAAAAAAAAAAAAAATCCACTAAGTCCATCCATGTTGTTGTAAATGGCAAGATTGCATTCTTTTTCATGAATGAGGAAATATTTTTTGTATATATCTACCATGTCTTCTTCTTTCATCTGTCAGTAGATACTTGGGTTGTTTCTGTGTATTAGCTATTGTAAATAATGCTGTAATAAATAATTTTAATAAATTTTTGTTTTAGTTTAAATTTAAGTTTAAATTTTGTTTTAGTTTAAATTTTCATTTAGTTTAAAATATTTTTAAATTTTCCTTGAAACTTCTTTGACTTATGGGTTATCTACAAGTGTCTTATTTAACATTTATATTTCCAAATATTTGGGGATTTTCCAGCTATCTTTCCTCTTTCTGATTTCTACTATAATTAAACTGTGGTCTGAGGATGTACTTTATATAAATTTCATATTTTTAAATTCGTTCAGATGTGTTTTATAGTCAAAATGTGATCTATCTTGGTGAATGCTTCCTAGGATTTTAAAAATTAATTTTAAAGATGAGGCAATGAATTCCTCAGTTTTTATTTGTCTCAGAAAGTATTTATGTCTCTTTCTTAGGCTTGAGAAGAATGTATATTCTGCTGGATTGTTGGATGGAATATTTTATAAGTGGCAGTTAGATTAATTTGATTGATAATGCTATTCAGGTCATCTATATCCTTGCCGATTTTCTGCCTGCTAGAATAATCAATGACAGAGGGAAGGTGACGTTTGCAACTATAATAGTGGATTTGTCTAATTCTTCCTTTAGTTGTAACAGTTTTTGCCTCATGTATTTTGATATTCTGTTGTTAAGTGCTTACATGTTTAGGATGATTATGTTTTCTTTGAAAATTGACCCCTTTATCATTATATGGTGCCCTTCTTTATTCCTGAACATCTTGCTTGTTCTGGAGTTGGCTCGGTCTGAAATTAATGTAGCTACTCTAGTTTTCTTTCATTCGTTCTTTTTTTTTTCTCTAAGATTTATTTACTTATTTTAGAGAGACAGCATGAGCAGGGGGAGGGGCAGAGGGAGAGAGAGAGAGAGAGAGAGAGAGAAGCAGACTTCTCACTGAGTACAGGGCCCAGCGTGGGGCTTGATCCCTTGACATCCAGATCATGATTTGAGCCCAAATCAAGAGTTGGATGCCTAACCAACTGAGACATCCCAGCACACCTCCAGTTTTCTTTTGACTAATTTTAGCATTGTATGTCTTTCTCCATTCCTTTACTCTTAATCTGAATCTTTATATTTAAATTGGTTTTCTTGTAGATAATATGCAGTTTCATATATCTATCTATCTATATATATATATTCAATTGATGTATTTAGACCATTCCCATTTAATAAATTATTGATGAGATTGGATTAATTTCTATATCTCTAACTTATTTCTTTGTTGCATTTGTCCTTGTTTCTTTTCCCCCTTTTTTTCCTGAATTCTTTAGTTTAATCAAGCATTATATGTGATTCCATTTTATCTTCTCTATCAATTACACTGTTTTTTAAATTTTTTTATTAACATATAATGTATTATTAGCCCCAGGGGTACAGGTTTGTGAATCGCCAGATTTATACACTTCACAGCACTTACCATAGCACATACTTTCCATTTTTAAAAATTTTTAATGGTTTTCTCTAGGCCTTAAGATGTGTGTTAAACTGGGGTGCCTGGATGGCTCTGTGGGTTAATCCTCTGCCTTTGGCTCAGGTCATGGTCTCAGGGTCCTGGGATCAGGCCCCACATTGTGCTCTCTGCTCATCGAGGAGTCTGCTTCCCCATCTCTCTCTGCCTGCCTCTCTGCCTACGTGTGATCTCTCTCTGTCAAATAAATAAATAAAATCTTAAAAAAAAAGATATATGTTAAACTAATCTAAATTCACCTTCAAATAACATAATACCACTTCATATGTAGTACAGGTCCCTTAGAATAGTCTTTCTAATTCTTCCCTCAGTCCCTTGTGACATTGCTCATTTCATTTATCCATCTACTCTAATCACCCAATACATTGTTACTATTATTACTTTATACAAACAATTACTTATTAAAACCAAGAGTAAAGAAATAAAATCCTTTATTTTACTTTCATTTATTCCTTCTTTCTCTTCCTTTCTTTATCTAGATCCAAGTTTCTTACATGTATCACCTTCCTTTTGCTTGAAGAATTTCTGGTAACATTTCTTTTAGGTCATGTCGGGTGGCAATGAATTCCTCAGTTTTTATTTGTCTCAGAAAGTATTTATGTCTCTCACTTTTGAAGGATAAATCTGGTAAAGGTTAAATTTGGCTGGATATAGAATTCTAGAATGGTAAACTTTTCTTCTTTCAATGCTTTTAAATTTTCACTTCATTTTCTTCTTGCCTGCTTGGTTTTTTTGAGAAGTTCACTATAATTCTTATAGTTGTGCTTCCATAAGTAAGGCTTATTTTTTCCCCTCTGGCTTCTTTCAAGATTTTCTCTTTGGCTTTGGTTTCCTGAAGTTTGAATATGGCTTACCTAGGTATGGATTTGTTTGTTTGTTTAATATTTATTCTGCTTGGTGCTATCTATATGTCCTAGATTTATGGTTTGATGTCTATTAAATTTCTGAAGTTGCCATAACAAATTACCACAAACTGGATTTCTGATAACAGAAATTTATTCTCTCACAGTTCTGGAAGCTAGAAGTCTGAAATCAAGGTATCAATAGGGCCATGCTCCTTCTGAAAACTGTAAGGAAGAATAATTTCTTTCTTCTTCCTAGCTTCTGGGAATTGCTAGCAATCTTTGGCATTCTGTGGCATGGGCTACATCTCTTCAGTTTCTGCCTCTGTCTTTATGAGGCCATTTTTCCTCTAAGTACGTCTGTGTCTTCATATGAACTTCTTACAGAGTATTCATTGGATTTTGTGGCCACCCAAATTCAGTATTATCTCCTCTTGAGTAATTCCATCCACCAAGACTCTATTTACTTTTTTTTTAAAGATTTATTTATTTATTTGACAGATAGAGATCACAAGTAGGCAGAGGGGCAGGCAGAGAGAGAGAGAGAGAGAGAGAGAGGGAGGAGGAGGAAACAGGCTCCCTGCTGAGCAGAGAGCCAGATGTGTGGATGATCCCAGTACCCCGGATCCATGACCCGAGCAGAAGGCAGAGGCTTTAACCACCGAGCCACCCAGGTGCCCCAAGACTCTTTTTCCAAATAAGGTCACATTCTGTGGTTCCGGATGGAAATGAACTTTGAGGGAACACTATACAACCCAGTACAGTGTCCATAATTAGTTTTGAAAAGTTATTGGCCAATATTCCTTCAAATATTTCTTTTGCCTTTCTTTTCTTTCTGGTGTCTAATTATGTGTATATAACCCCTTTTGAAATGATCCCATGGTTCTTAGATGCTCTGTTGATTTTCATTTTTTTTTTTCTCTTTGAGTTTCAGTTTGGCAAATTTCTGTTGACCTAGGGTAAAACTCACTGATTTTTCCCTAAGCCATTGCAGTTACTTTTGAGCCCATCAAAGGCATTTTTCATTTTCTGTTACAGTGTATTGGGATTTCTAACATATTCTTTTGATTCTTTCTTATATTTCCCACCTTCCTATTTACATTACCCATCTGTTCTTGCATATTGTCTACTTTTTTCTATTAAAAATGTTAGATACTAGTCATAGTTACATTAATTACTGTCTGATAATTCCAACATTTCTAATATCTGAATCTGA
The DNA here is from genome assembly GCF_011764305.1 of Mustela putorius furo. Taxonomy (NCBI): domain Eukaryota; kingdom Metazoa; phylum Chordata; class Mammalia; order Carnivora; family Mustelidae; genus Mustela; species Mustela putorius. The sequence continues at coordinate 21,272,801 of NW_025422368.1, read as the reverse complement.
TTATGATGATTTCTTTTTCTCTTCAGACTGTTTTTTCTTGGATTTGTCAGGGCTCGTAATGTTGTTGTTGAAAGCTGGTTATGTTGTTTCAGATATTAGAGACTGGGGTAAATAGGGCTTTCCTGTGAGGATTTCTATTAATATGGCTAGGACTCAGGCTGTAGTTGTAGCTTTTTGCTGTAGCTCTTAAGTGTTGAAGGCTTTGAATTCCTCTAGTGTCCTTATTTTTACCTCCCCTCCTGACTTTGGGTGTCCCTAAATATTCCTTCTCAAAGAGAGTCTATGTCTTGGAATTCTTTCAGGCTACATCCACTGTTACTATACTGAAGCCCTGCTGTGGTGATGGTAAGTATAGTGGGGGTGGGGAACTTTCTATAATCTGATGAAGTCTCAGTCTTTTAGTGGGCCTGTGTCTTGAGGCTGGGCTGTGACCTTCACCAATATTTCTCCTGTGTTATAGATTTTCCTCCCTGTTCCCTAGTTCCTTCCTTGGCTGCCAGGGCTCTGATCTGTTTTCTTAAAGCCCTGTTGACTATGTTTCCCCACTCTGAGGTGAAACAGCTGAGATAAGAAGACTAGAGTGGCTGGGTAGGAGGAATGCCCTTCCTCCAGCTAGGATAAAGCTCTGGTAAAGTCTTTTCCCCTGGAGAGTAGACCTTTGTTATGGAGAATGCTCTGAGTGGATTATTTTACAATGACTACTTATCTTGTCCTCTCCACCCCCCTCCAGGAGCTATGAGACAGTGGATCTTCATAATGACACCTTGATGGGGTTCCTGGAGTTAAAGTCCACCAAAGAAAGGTGGGGGCTGTTTAAGATAGCAGTTTCTCATTCTCATACTAGTTCATCATTGACAGCCTCCAGGAGTTCATCAAAATTACCATTCCAGTGTTCCTACAAGCCAATGGCTCCAGCATCTTCTGATCCAGGTAAACAGATCTTGACTGTGACTTTCAGGATGTGCTTGTCTTTAGAGTGGTGGTTACCCTGTGATCTCAGTTCTCTGATGGGTCCAAGAAAAGTCACCGAATTTTTGTTTGCATAGCCTTGTCTTAAGGATGTTTGGAATGATGACTTCTAAGTTTCTTACATGTCAGAGTGGAAACCAGGAATCCATTTGGAATATACTTAATAATTTGTTCATAGTCTAAATTTCTTTTTTGCTTATTTGTAATAAGAAATTTTGAAATCTTGAAAAATATAAAATAAAAATTTTAAATTTCCTTGACATAGTGGGTCTTTTTTTTTTTTTTTTTTTTTTTTGGGATACTAATGCACACCATCAAGGTATGTTGTTGTTTTTTACATTTCCCAGGATTTCTATGAGGCAGATATTAGTTGTGTGACCTTGGAAAAGTTAACTTTCCTTTCTGTGCCCTAGTTTTCTCATTAGTCATATAGACTATAAATAGTACTTTCTTTTAGGATTATTATGGAGATTAAATGAGATAATGTATGTATGCATACTTAGCCCAGTAAATACTTGACATAAAGATGTTCTCAATAAATGTGAATTTCTTATTAACACTTTTGTTATCAGTCTTATTCTTCAGGCAGAGCAAATGAAGTGAATTTTTTTTAAACAAACCGATTCTCACTTCTAGATTATTTTAGAATTTTCTGCACTTTGAGCTGCAGCTGGTGGTATAGATGTGAGAGCTGCAGGCTTGACCACCCTGGAACTTGGTCAGATGAAATGCCATCATCCTAATTGTGTGCAGGGCCCACAGTTCACTGCATTAGCTCCTCTGAGCTCTCCTGTCCCCTCCCACATGCAGGCAGCATAATTCAGCATACACAATAGCTTTGGATCAATCCAACATGAAAGTGGCCCCTGAAGAAAGGCACGAAATATTCTTTGCTAGTCCCCTGCAAAATTTTAAAATTTGAAAAATGAGAAGGAGCTCTTTAGTCTTTAATTATGATAGAAATGCTGTATTTTAAAAGATTTCAACTGATTTATTTTAATTTTCTTTTCTTACAAAGTCATCCTCTTTTCTCAATTTTGCTAGCATTATATTATACTGAGGTATTGGTGATAGAAGGAAGATGGGGTGAACAATTTCAAAAAGGGTCTTGCATGATCCAGAACTGCATAACCATAAGCTCATTTCTAAAACTCCATTTACAGCAGGGGCCAAGGCTGGAAGTTCTGACAATACCATAGGGGAGCATTCTCCCTGGAAAACTGTGGCATTGAATGATGATGAACACTAGTGCAAACCAGGGCACATTTAAAGAAATTCAACTTTAAAAAGATGCCTGAATCTTTTTTTTTTTTTAAGATTTTATTTATCTTATTTGACAGAGAGAGAGATCACAAGTAGGCAGAGAGGCAGGCAGAGAGAGAGAGGGGGAAGCAGGCTCCCTGCTGAGCAGAGAGCCCAATGTGGGGCTCGATCCCAGGACACTGAGATCATGACCTGAGCCGAAGGCAGCTGCTTAATCCACTGAGACACCCAGGCGCCCCAAAGATGCCTGAATCTTAAGAAATCTCTGCATGAACTTTCAATAGTCAGGTTTTCTCTATTTATATGTAGAAGAGAGAAGAAATCTAGCCCCTATGTCATAATTTCTTATCATTTGTGTTACATTTAATTATTTGAGTCTATTTTACTTGGTTTATAATGCTATCATTTTCTCCCTCCTGAAATTATGGTAAATTTTTATACACATGCAAATGTTTTAGTATTTAATGCTTTTATAGTATTAGTGGGACCCTTGATGGGACAGTAAATGTTTGTTTAGTCCCATTCCTAGTAAGTTCCAATCTAATAGTATATCAAAGACTGTTTCCAAATCTTTCTTTTAATATAGAGAAGAATGGAATTCTATTACTTCTTTATTGTTTCAGTAAGTATATAGCATCTTTAATTTTGACAAATTATTTTTTAAATCCAATAGCACTTGGTATAATCATCTTTGAAGGCTACAATGTTTGTAATCATCTTCTCATTGGACCCTTATAACAACACATGAACAAGGAAGGGCAAGCAGCTGTTGCTAGAATTCTGATATAACCAAATCTACATGCTTATCTAGAACTGTGGGATACCAAGGCAGTCCTCTAAGAATGGTTTTTACATAAGGTTCTGGTATTTCCTTGTAAGTTGGGTAAAGGATTTTACATTCTTTGTTTCTGAGATTCTCATTCCTGAAGGGAAAAAGACAAGAGTTTACTGCTAATCTCTGATACCGGGCAAGTGTAAGGATAGCTGGATGCAGGGTACTCCAGAAAGCCGGGAAGTGACCCTGAAGTAGGAGAGAAAAATGACATCAGTCACCATTTAGGAAGGTATTTCCTAATTAAAACTAATTCCTACTCCAAAGTAATTCCTTCAATCAATCTCTATTATTCTACATCCTTTTATGTTCTTTAAAGCACTTACCACTCTCTGAGACTTTTGGTCATTTCCTTCTTAGCATATGTCTTACTCCTATAGAACTTGTGATTTTGTAGGGACGGGGACCTGGTCTTTTTTGGCTATCACTGAATCGCAGCATCTAGAATAACACTGACAAACAGGAGGAGCTCCATAAATATTTCTCTCTGTGATATTAGTTGCAGGTCTCATATGAATAAGCTTAAGAGTAATGTTCCTAAATGAGCTGTACCCTGTTCATATAAGAGTACATTCAGGCTGCTATGACAAAAATGTTATAGGATGAGTGCCTTAACAACAGATGTTTATTTCTCACAGTTCTGGAGGCTACAAAGTCCAAGATCAAGGCATCAGCAGGTTTGATACCTGATGCAGACCTGTTTCATGATTCGCGGATAATAGTCTTGATGTATTCTCACATGATAGAAGGAGTGAGAGAGCTCTCTCTCTCTGAGGTTTTTTGTGTAAGGGCACTAAATCTCATTCATGAGTCCCACCTCCCAATAACATTGCACTGGAGGTTAGGATTTAAACATATGCATTTTGAGGGGACACAAACATTCAGTCTGTTACGGGGAGCTTGCTCTGATTCCTATATTGGCTACTATACTTTTGCATATGACAGAAACTGAACTTGAACCAATTGAAGCAAAATGAAATTCATTTCTGTTGGATAGATACTAGAGTGGATCAAAATTGGAAGAACCAAAAAAGTGGACAGAGAAATGAAAGTGGTTCAGATGACCTTTCAGGTTAGAATACTGGCTTCAAATGCCCTGAGAACGTTCTCAGTCTCTTCATTCTCTCAGACTGCCACCATATACTTGGATTTTTGGCTAAAAGCAGCTCCCGAGCTTAAATTCTCACGGATGAGGCCTGAGGGGAAAAAGGGCTATTCCTCCTAGCTTCACCTGTCTCCAAGGAAGTGGTACAAGAGAGAAAAAAGACCATATAACTAAACCAGTGAAAGACTGACTCATCTAGAGAACGGAGAGCAGTTCCCAGAAGATGTGAAGGATGCTGGACCCAAAGAATATGTTTACTTAGTAACTGTACTCAGTTCCAAGTAACAGAAAATAGCAAAATCATGGAGTAAAAATAAAGGTTTTATTTGCCTCACGTAAATGAGAAACCCAGAGGCAGGCAGTCAAAGGTACTTAAGAAACTTCTAAATCACTTCTAGAACCTAAATTACTTATTTATTTCTTCTAAGCCATCCTTAGTATGTACTCATCATTCTTGGTCACAAAACGGCTGCTCTAACCATGAATACCATGCTTGTGTTCCAGGTCATTCTAGTCAGCAATGTGCTGTGACACTTGATTTGACCCTACATTGTTTTGTTTAAGCCTCATGAGCAGTGTTACCAGCTAGTTGCAGTCTTGATTTAAAGCATGACATAAGCCAAGGAAGGTAGGGCACCAGGAGAAGCATATGAATTTATGTCAGTCAGAATGAAACAGGGTTTTGTCAGTGTGTGTGTTTGTATGTATTTGAGAGGAGTCAGATTTGAAGCTGCTCTTGATGGCACCATGTACAGAAGAATAGTTTGGAGCCAACCAAGTCCACATGAGTTTTTCTGTTTTCATAGTGCATAGATGGGCATGATGAGACAGCAGTGGGTCAGTTTGCCAGGAGACTGTGGTACTGGATGCAGGAGAGAAGGAGAGCCTTAATTGTTTTCCACTCCAACTTTAGTGCCTCCTCAGGTATGAGGAGTGCCCTCTCCAAGTGCCGAGATTGTTGTTCTTCTCCCATAGTTATGAAATTGATGTATCCACCCCAGGATAACATCACCTTTCTTTAATCAGCTCTGACTTGTACCAGACCTTTTGCTTAAAAGGGTAAAGTACATGTGAGACAAGGCATTTTTACAAAACTTACAGAGACCCATAATGTCCTTCATTTTGACCCACATGGGCCATGAAGGAGAGAGCTCATGTATGAAACCAAGTGGTCATCATCCTTATGATTTGGAACTTTGTCAGTCTTGAGAGATATTCTGAGTGATTGAACCAGAATTATGTTCAGTACCCTACAGCTACTTTTGTCAGGACTATGAGCCAAAGAGTAAGCCAAACAGAATGGTGCAGGATTGATTTTTCAGGAAGGAAAGACTGGACATGCCCAAGAATGGTCATTGTTGGATGCTGTGCGTGTGGTGGGTTTGGATGGTGGGTGAAGAACCTTGAGTTTGGAGACTCACTGCTTTTAGAACAAGCCCAAAGTAAGCTAACTCTTTGGTTTTTTTTGTTTGTTTTTGTTTTTGTTTTAAGATTTTATTTATTTATTTGACAGACAGAGATCACAGGTAGGCAGAGAGGCAGGCAGAGAGAGAGGAGGAAGCAGGCCCCCTGCTAAGCAGAGAGCCCCATGCGGGGCGATCCCAGGACTCTGGGATCATGACCTGAGCCTAAGGCAGAGCCTTAACCCACTGAGCCACCCAGGCGCCCCAGCTAACTCTTTGTTTTGGAGGGAGACATTATTTCATCTTTTACAGTTTGCTTGTTGTAGATATAACCCTGAGAAATGGCCTGGGTAAAGAGTGGGCATTGCATTCTTAGCCTGTTTTGCATGACATAGAAGAGGAAGAAAGACCAGGGAGGAGTGTCTCTTACAATAGAAACTATAAGAAACAACCTCTGAAACTTATTTCTGTCTTGGCCAATGGGAAGCATGGTTTAACATTACTCAGTTTTCTTGAGAAGAGAACCCCCCACTAAGGAAAATTTTCTGTTTGGTCTTGATACGAGTAATAATAACTGGGCTTCTCCCTAACTGTTGGATATATGGAAAGGGATCCTTTTTCTTCCTTCTTGTCTATTGGAAAGGCTAAAATCAAATATGTGCAATCTCTGGCACAAGGAGGTCTTTGATAAATCATGTGAATGAAGGCTCCAGAACTAAAAAGTGGGATGTGTATTTTATGGGGGACTCACTCCTGGTTCCATTTTTTCCCTGCCCCTTTATCCCTTTATCTCATTTTTCTTACTTTTATTTAAATCTGGATCAAAGATCCACACCTTTTATTTTTTGTAAGCTGGAATTCACATCTAGGTCTATGAATTCTGGTGCCCTATATTGTATCTAGTTCTATTCTCTTTGAAGTTGGAAAACAACTGGTTAATATTTTTATCTTAAACAATTTGTGGAGAAAGCTACTCAGTCTGTCTCCTCTGTCACTACCATGTTGTTTCTGTTTCCAGTGGTTTAGTCAGTTTTGTTATTTCTCTCTGTACTCCAGACTCGCATGTTTTGTACACGTAGACCCAGACCCTCAGATGTTAATTTGAGACTTCTCATCTTTTTTTAAGCCAACATGTTCAGACCTTTTAGCTATGTATATTACCAATAACCATATTAAAGCTATTTTTTTTCCCCACACAAACAATACCACAGTCACTATGTCCATTGTTCTTCATCCTGTTTGGACAAATCATCTTATTTCTTTTACTTCTTTTTGGACTGAAAATTTACGAGGACTTGTATGTTATAATTCCCTGCTATAGGCAGACAGAAAAATACATTGTTCATCCTAGCTATGCCCAGGTAAACACTCAGAATTCAGAAGCTGCCTAGAAGTATCAAATGTTTTTATTATATAAATGCTTGATCACTTGTTTATGCAACAAAAATTAAAAGCTGAAAAATGAATGGACATATTGCATAATCAAAGAAGGGTTTAAAAAAACTGCAAGTGGTGTGACCAAATCTGACTACTGAGGTAGTGATCCAGTTGATTACTCTGTCCTGGAGCAAAGTTACCTAGAAAGCAGACATTTTGAGAACACAAAACAATGTGCAATAATTTAACATTTTCTTTTTAAAATCAACCTGTGAATTAAATTCTAAGTTTGTGTAAGTGTATCACCATCAATGAAAAGATGGGGGTAGATGTCCCAGATACCTAGATATTTAACTTATATTTACTCTCTTCAAATAATTTACTGGGATTTCAGTAAGAAGGGCAATTTTTTTAGTGATTGTTTAAGCCATCCTCTTCATTTTATGTGCTTTTGTTGACCTTTCATTTTGTCCATTCTTTCACTCTCTACCATATTTCATGTAACGTATAATGCAATTGGTAATACAGTACCAAAAGTTTGAAAAGAAGTTACAAAAATAAGAGTCATCATGAATTCAGAGACCCAAATATCTAAACCCTACTGAGATTCAAGCTTGATATTTTATTGCCTTGTTTGACAATGAGTTCTTTTACTAAGTTAGCAAAACATATCTGTCATTATCCTTTTCCTTATAAGTAAAACCATGGATCTCATTGTAGGTAAACCTCTATATATTCATGACTCAAATTTTGTAGCGGTAGAGAACACAGAATATACTGTGAAAGCTGGGCCTGAAAGAAATCCACACATTTAAAAACAAACAAACAAACAAACAAACACTACTTTTACATGTTTAAATCCCCTCATACTGTATGCTTATTATTTAAAATTAAAGGACAGAAGTCATATTGAGAAACAGTAAATTAAGAGACAAGATGTGGAGACTACAACTATTTCACTTGAATAGAACCAACCTCATTCTTTTTTTTTTTTTTTTTTTTTTTTTTTTTTTGGTAGGAAAGGAAAATTTAACAATCAGAATAATGAATAGGCTTCAATAATGGGGGCAATGCAGCTGTTATTTTGGCTGTGTAAAGTATCTGGGTTTTATACATTTCTTCCCCTTCTCAAAACTGTGGCTGAAATTTTTAAAAAGTTTATTCTAAATACTTTCCAAAATGAGAAAACTTAAGAAATGAGAATTCACTTTTTAAAATTTATTTATTCATTTATTTTAGAGAATTCACTTTTAAATATATACGCTACATCACGTTTCAGTCAACTTCCGGCAGCAAAACCAGTGTTGGCAGTTTTACCAACTGTTTGTAACCAGTTCAGTTGGGTCTGGCTCTCAGTTGTTAATATAGTACTACTGATCTTAATTTGTAGGACCACAAGGGAATGTTTAAATAAAAGAACACTCGATTTCATAGTAGTTTTTAAATGAAAACATATGTATCTGTAATAGGGCTCTAAAATTTTTTTCGGTAAGTACTTAATGTGTGGCATCTGCTAGGTATAGTGTGTCTCTTTCAGTTTTTCTGAGGAGACACATCGAACTCAGTAAAATTAATATTTTAGATGTTGGTATCTTGGGAGTTATCAGAATTAAGAATGCCCAGAGAAGGAAGATTGTTGTTCAGTTAATTTTCCTTTCATACATAATCCTTTATATTGTATTTAGGGCGAGAAGAAGAGGAAGAGAATAACACCTCAAGATACCTTTTCAAAGAAGAAAAGGTTGACTTGAAGAAGTTCACTTCTAAAATTTGATATGCACAGTGTGTTTGGTGGGACAGGTAAAACATAGACATGGGATTAATCACTTGTGTACTTGGGATTCTTCTTTTTTTTAAAGATTTTATTTATTTATTTGACAGACAGAGATCACAGGTAGGCAGAGAGGCAGGCAAGCAGGTTCCCTGAAATGGGCTCGATCCCAGGACCCTGGGATAATGACCTGAGCTGAAGGCAGAGGCTTTAACTCACTGAGCCACCCAGGTGTCCCTATTTGGGATTCTTACCCAATACTTCAAGTTCCTTTGAGTAGTTGCAGTGTTTCAGTCTATAGTCACTAAACTTAAATTACCATTTTATAATACACTCTTATTAATGGAGTGAGGATTGATAATATTAATTTTTAAAAATTGATAATAACCATTAAAATGACGTTACATTTTAGGTGTCTTGCATCACCCACATTTCCCTCCACTTCTCAGGCCATAGATTTTCATGTTTATTAGTATCCCTCTCATCTTCTTTAGGATTCCCAAGTACTATGTCTTTGCTATTTTTAACATAAGTGACCAAATAAATCCAAGATGAACTTCGTGCAAATCAGCTAGGGTCAAATATTGTATCTTCCTAATATGTATTAGCACCCCCTCAATATCTCTAAATATGTTAGGGGGATTAAGATTGCCTCAAACATTTTTAAAGATCTTGAATACATTGGACAAAAATAAAGCCCTCTCCTATCAAGGATATTTCTAGAATATGGGAATATAGACTGATATAAATCTCAGTTGATTTGCCTTAAAAGTTTCCCCATATTTTGAGAGCCATATATAATATATATCCGTACTTGAATACACATATATATTGTGTGTGTACACTTTGATTTGAGTCCAGGCTCCATCACCTGCTAAGTGTATAAGCTTCGACAAGTTATATAACGTCTCTGTGACTCAGTTTCCTTATTTGTAAAATAATATAATAAAATTAGGTACCTCATGGGGTGGTTGTGAGGATTAAACCACCTCATGAGGTGGTTGTGAGTTCATGCATGAAAAGCACTTTAGAACATGCCTGTAAAGTTAGCGGGATTCAGAAACTTGAGTCATTATTATAATATGGATCATATGAATATATACTTATGCATATATAATATCGAATTGCCTAGTCTACATAATAAGATGATTTTATGTATTTATATACATTGTTAAATGCATTTTATTTGTAACATGTAGTATATGTTTATATTCCATATATGGCACATTTTGATTTTCTTGAAAATTTCAGGTATCTAGTGACCAATATGAGAATACCAACGTAGCTTATGTCTGGACTATACATAGTGTAAATTTGGCATTTTAAATGTACCCACTTAATGAATTAATATTTCTCGCTGAAAACTGGTTCTAATACACGTGTGAGTGAAGTGGAAGAGCACAGGTTTAAAGCAGGAGCACTAGGAATGACACAACGGCTTAGAAGCCATATGATTTCAGGCAAGTCACTTAACCTCTCTGAGCTTTAGCTTTTTCATCTGCAAAACAGGGATGCAATTTCTTGCACGTTTGTAGTGAGAAGGAGAAGTACATAAAAGAAGTCCTTGGCCAAGAGTCGGCACATAGTAAATGCTTGATAAATGGAAACACTGATCTTTAATGTGTCCGTCCCACTTCAAACGTGGCTATTTTTTTAAAGCCCAACACAAACAAACATCGCACTGGAAGTGTTTGATCAGCTATGCTGTTGCTATATGATGATCACGAGGTAGTCTTAAGGGCATGTGGTTCCAATAACCATAATGGAATTTCTGCTGCCTGGTGGAGCAAAAGGGAAGAGGTTGGTGTGACTCAGGTTTCATCAGTACCTTAAACCAGGCAGCTTGCAACTTTGCCCCTTCTCTGGCTCTGCCCAGCCTCACCTCTCCTGCCAGTAAGAAGCCCCAGAAGCAGTTACACTGAAAAAGCTGTAAGAATCTGAAACCCGGAGCGCTGGCAGCACTCTGCTTGGTGGGGTTAGGCCATGCAGGCATGTTTGTCACCCAATGGCCGGAGACCCAGGGGAAAAAGACTCACTCTGTCCCTTTATTTTCACCCAGTCTGAGAGAAGTGGTTTAAAACCTCAGGCAGTTCACTGTAAATGGCAATTTATTTTCAAGTGTTACATATTTTCATATAATTGGTAGTAAGGGGCCATTGCTTTTTTGTAGTTGGGCTTGATTCACCTCTTGCACCTTATATTAGGATCTGGGTCTGACATAGTAATAGCTAATTGTGAAAAGCAACTACATATGTACTGTGAAAGTAAACCATTTAATGTATGCCAAGAATACCTTAGAATAAAAATAATGCTTAATAGTTCAAGGGGTAGTGCCATTATCGATAAATTCTTATGAATTCCTATTACTGGGTCTGACATGAAGCTTGCATGATATAAGAAATGTGAGGAAAGGTGGCATATAGGAAAGGTGTTTCATGCACACGTGCAGAGAATTTTTTTCACACAGTTGGTGAAGCCACATTGATCCAGCAGTTTGAATGTTATTATTATCCCTGGTCTCTCTCATTAAATACTTAAGAAAACATAGTAAAATTGTTTAAGGATACACATTTAGAATGCCATATCCAGAGCTATATCCAAATAGCAAATGATTACACTGCTTATAAATTCGAGGCAGATGATAATTTAGAGTCCCCGTGAAAGCCCCGAGTTTATTTGATTGTTCTCTTAATTACTGGGCTCTATGCTATCAAATATTTGTGCAAGAGGAAGCTTTTCTTTGTGGGAATGGATAATAACTATGCTTACACTTTGAAAATTTTGCCTTGAGTTATTAAGATTTGCATTTCTCACTTTTGTTCCAAGGAAAGGTGTTTTGCCATTTTTAGAAAGCAGGTACCAAATAATCAATCATCAAACACCCCAGAAAGTTTCCACTCCAGACAAGTGCAAAATCTCAGGTATTAGCAATCCACCTCCAGAAACAAATCTAGGAAGGGTGGAAACGTGGAGAAAGGATATATCACTTTTCTAGGTGAATATATTGTGATTGGTATGTGTTGCGTGCATTAAGAAACTGTATTTGCTTACTAGCTGCCATTTAGAAACCAGCCAGAAAAAGTCTGAGAGAGACCGCACAGACAGGCAAGCCATAAGCCTCCCTCCCATGCTGCTTCAGTGCCCTGCTCTTCCAGGCGCGTGAAGAATAAACAGACTGTGGTCATTGAACTCCTGGTGGTGTTGTTGCACTCTGGGAAATGCTGGGGGGTGCCCAGGGACGCGGCTTAGTCAATGGATGCGCATCTGAAGAAAAGCAGCGAGAGGAGCAAAGAGAACATGCAAATCGGCCAGAGAAGAGGAAGGGAAGAGCGAGAAAAAGAAACGTGTTGCTCGTATTGTGTCTTAATCTCTTACCCGCTGCGGCCCTCGTGACATCTCCCTTCTTGGACGCCAGGTCTAGGGAGATCACTCGGAACCCCAGAACCCCAGAGTCCCCCCGCCCCCCGTCCACCCTAGTGTGATATTTAATAGGGTTCTTCTTTTTTCTTTTTTTCCCTTTTCCTTTTCCTTTTTTTTTTAATTTTTTTAATTTTTTTTTTTTTTTTACCCCTGGCAACCGGGCAGCTGTTCTAAGTCAATGAAAGTAAGATTGGAAGAGATAAGCGCCGTAGCAGCCTGGGAGCTGTCAGAGCACACACTTAGATCAGCCCCACAGCTTCGGCCCCGAGCAATACCTACGGAGTTTCTTCCCGTGGTGATGTCACTCTGAGGGTCTCTCCCTCTCTTGCCTTCACGCGCTGTCTCCAGTGTCGCTGGACTCCAAAGCCCAGCGCCCAGCCTTTCCCCCCTAAACATCATTCTTTGGTTCTTGGGCATCGGGTCACTTGGGTTCACCCCCACAAAACAAAACCAGTTCAATCACCCGGAGGCAGGGGTGAGAGCGCCTCAAAACTTTTCTCCCCCCGCACCCCAAGGAGTGGGTGGGCTCAGAGTGCCGGCGGGACCCGCGGGCGCGCAGCCGGGCTCGGGGAGGTAGTGGTCGCTTGAAACACCGAACCTCTCGCGGCTCCAGCCTTCGCGCCGGGCAAACGGCGGCTCGCCTCCCAGAAGGTTCCGCGGACGCCCGCAGACCCCCACACGCACCCCCTGTGCGAGCTTTACTGTGTGCAAACGGGGGTGAGGGTTAAGTAGGGGACCCAGGTAATGGTTCCAGGGCAGCGGGTGAGGTTCCAGCGCAGGGAAGAAGTTGACAAAGGAGACCTGACTAAACAGGAATGCGTATTTATAGATGCGAGCTCCGCCGAGATCCGGAGATAGCCCACTCTTCTTGCCTCCTTCCCCTCCTGCCATTCCATTTTATCGCTCCTTTAAGTGGAGGGCAGATTTTTTTTTTTTTTTTTTAAACATTCCTGCACCGTGTGGTTAATCACCGCGTTATTTACAATCTAGTTACTCTGCAGCAGACGGGGAAGCAAACTCTGGGGCTCCTTGGCTTCGGATGGACAGAGAGGGCGGCCAGGCGGCGAGCTGCAGGAAGGAGGTCAGGGTGGGTTTACGGGAGCTCGGGTGCGACCTGGAGGGAGTCGGAGCCCCCGGCGCCGCCCCCGCGCCCGCCCCCGCCGCACCCCCCGGGGCGGGCGCCGGGCCGCGGTGACCGCCGGCTGGTGCGCTGCCCTCGCCTCCCCCATTGTTCCTACTGTCTTTTTGCCTTTTGTTATTTGCACTCGCATTGTGTTGTTTGTCTCTGAAGCCGCCTCATGACCAGCAAAGGGATTTCACCTCGTCCTTGAGAGCCACACGGGGAGCGAGAGCGAGCGAGCGAGAGCCGGGGGGGAGAGGGACACGCGCGCGCGCGCACACACACACACACACACACACACACACACACACACATACACACACAGAGTGAAAAAGGCGAGCCACCAAAACCCATCTCCAGTCTCCTCCCGGGGGCCCCCAGCCCGCCACTGTGCCACTTTGCATCCCACGCCAGAGGAGACATTAAGGAGACCCGGTAAGGTGCGTGAATCGCAGCGTTTTAACTTTGTTGTTCGTCCCGATGTTGTTGTGGGCAGACCTCCAAGGCGCAGAGCTCCCCTCAGCCGCTCGCCGTGCCCGCCACTCAGCACTCGCTCCCGGCTCCAGCTGGAGAGCCGGCTGAGGAGGGAGGGGGCCGCCACCGGAGTTTCCTCAAGTACGGAGGGAGGGGGACTGGGCTGGGGGTGAGGGGGAGGCGGGAGGCGGCTCGAGACTCGAGGTGGCCCTGTCATCCTCGGGGGGCGGCCGGCCGCGGGGGGGGGACCCCGGAGCGTGGGCTTGGCCCCCGTTCAGGAAATGGGATAACTTTGGAGATGTGTTGGGGAGCCTGCGCGCCGCTGCCGGTATTGTTTTGGAAGCGGTGGCGGTGGAGGTGGTGATGCGAGATGAGAGCAGGAGTGCAGGGGAAAGCCGGGGCGAGCCTGTGCATCTCGGCTCACGCTCCAGCCGCAGACCCTCAAAGTTGGACAAAGCTCTTCACCCTTCCTGCAGTATGGCCGTGGCCCCCAGCCCACCCCGCAATCTTAATATCCCCCCTTTTCGTCTTTTTGTTTCGCTTTCTGCAATCCCTCTCCCTAACTCGTCCTCCTCTCTCCCGCCCGGAATTTTCGGAGACAAGTCTCATCCTTCAGAATTCTAGGGATTCCAGCGACCGGAAGCTTTAATTTTCCTTGCAACTACTTTCCTCCCCCCACCCCCCTCAGTGTACGAAGCGAAACCGCTCACGTGTTGTGTCACTCTAAGCGCGGGTTTGGGAAATCTCGCTTGCACTTTGGGCTACGGTCATCAGCCAGGAAAAGAGGTTATACGACTTGAAATCAGGCTGGATCTGGAAATGTTTGTGTTTGATAGTAACAGTTTCTTGAGAATTGATCTGCTGGCATCGGGTGCACAGGGAGGACTTTGACATATTTTAATAGTCATTTTCCGTACACTTTGCAAAGCGAGTATATTAATACATAGATTGACCCTGGTGACTGTCTGAAGACGCTGGCCCCCGTGACTAAAATCAGAGTGCGGTGCCTGTGAATTCATTTTGATGTCTTCCCTTCTCAACTAAAGCAGGTCAAAATGAGGAATTCTGTGAGTATTCAGAGCCATAGTCTCAGTGTCAGCCAACCCAGGCACTCTGGGTGGCAGTCAACTGTACTTCTTCAGAAAAGTTTAGGGGATTTGTTCTATCCCACTTGAGAGCCTCACAATGTCCAGATATCCAAAGTAGTTTGTCAAGAAAGGCATGAGCCGATTTCCCCAGAGACTGCCTTGAGGCTCAGCACAATTCTTCAGTCCAGGGCAAGACCAAAGGAGATCTGTGGGATTTTGGGTAATAAGTGTGGGAATCTGCAAAGGGACTAGACAGAGTGATTTGTTTCCTTGCTGCTCATAAATAATGGCCTCTAGTATCCTTAAAAAAAATAAAAAGAAAGAAAAAAAAAAAGCCCACGCAAACAAAACAGGCCAATGAAGTAGGCGCGTGGGAGATTTGTAGGCAGTGGACATTTCAATCAGAAGAAAACACAGCAGAGTTTTTGATCAGGATTACAGGAGTGAGGCTCGATTGCCAAGAGTGATTAGGTTAAGGGCCAGATGGTTTTAAAGTATACAGAAATGTTTTTTAAGTTTGACTTTTACAGAACGAAAAGGAGGATGATTTCTTAGAGTCTTTACAGAACTGCAAAATTTTGATCTAATTTTGAAGGAATTCAGCTTTATGTGAACTGTTGTTAGCTCTGATAGGGAAAGAATCTGGTTTCAAATGTAGATACATGGAACAAAGTTTCTGGGGGGTGCTTCTTCCCGATTTAAATATAGCTTCCAGGCTGAAGCCTAGATAAATTCAGTCACAATGACATAAAATCAAAAGTACTTACACTGAAAGTTCTCTTAGGCATTGTGCAAAGTTCTCCTGCAAATTATGTCATCAACTGTTTATTCCTCAGAACTGTGTTAGATAAAAATCATAAGCATCACTTAAAACTGATGCAATACAGCTTTAAATCCTCAGACTAGTAGGGATTGCTTTTGTTTGCCTAAAAGGTAGATCTTTCATCACATGAGTTGTTTAAAAACATTTAATTGTGGGGGTGGGAAGGGATGTGCATAATTATTTAGTTATTTGTGTTAATTATATAGTAGCATACTTGCTTGAAATTTTTTTTTTCTTTCCAGTGGTCTTCTAACAATCTTGTACATGAAGAATTAATAGAGTTTTTTGTTTGCTTGTGGGTTTTTAAAAAATCCCTTTCTGTAGCCTTTTGGAATGGGCAATATTGAAGCAATCTGAGATAGACTTGAAAGAGTAAACTTAGTACAGAAAAAAAGAGCTTTAACTCTTAACAGAGAAACTCTGTATTAGTTTTGTTGTTGAGCTTAAACAGTTCTGGTTGAATGGCATGTTATATACAGCGTTCAAAACTCTCAAACTTATTTGGTAAATAACCAGGCATTTGAGATTCAGTGGTTATTTCAAGTTAACTTAGTTCTATACATGTAAATGCACATCCTGTTTAGACTGACACATGACTTTGTGAAGGAAAAAAATGAATATATGCTTATAAAGATGTTATCTGTGGAGTGTATGGAGTAAATAGTAAATAACAAAAGAGTGAAGTTTATACTCAGGTATGATGGCTTTTTTGGGGGGGGGTCCTTCTGGGGAGTAAGACATGAGCTATAGGGAAAGTTTAAAATTTCATTTTCCAATTAAAAGAATGGATTTGAATGCTTGAATAATTTTTTTTAAAGCAAATGAAAACTATGATTAAAAAAGCATACTGTCTTCTTGAAAAAACACTACTCATTTACTAAGTGACAGGCAGTCATTGTTTTGAAGTCATGTTCAGATTGTATAAAAATGCAATATATAGGGCAGGATAAAACTTGTTTTTAGTGATCTCCTAAAGTACACAGGATTTCAAATAACTCAGAGTTCTAAGGTTGAATACTATTTAGATTTCCATCAGGTAAAATTGTGATGTGATTGATTGGCATACCCTGGATGTTCTACCCAATATCCAATCACCTGCAGTGGTAAAAATGCTATAATTAGAGTTTTGAGAGTAACCTAGAAAATTTATTTGTCTAGGCCTGAAGTCAATGCATTCCCTCACATACTAGTCACAATTTTTTTAGCCTGAGAAATGTAGGCTTATTTTAAAGGCAAAGAAAGTGCTTGGCTGTTTCAAATAAACTATATCCTGAACCTAGATTTGTAGATAGTTAATAAAATAAAAGTCCAATTTTGTTCCAAACATTGTTTAAAACACCAATTTGTAAATTGTCTACATTTGGTTTTCATATGTTAATGATTTGGGATCTGAAACTTCTTTCAGAAAGGCATTTTGGTTTATCTTAAAAAACACCACACAAAACTGTCTAAACAACTCTGTAAATAAACTGTTCCAAATGCCTCAATTTGATGAATGAATTAAAGAATTATAGTTCTTAATCCAATTATGATCAGTCTTGTTATTCCATTTCCCATTTGGGGGAGCTTGGGGAGTGGGAATGGTAAATGATTCTCAAATGTGAGTAGGGTCTTTGTTGTTTATTTTCTGTGTGTGATGTAACATAAATAATTACTCATACCTAACAGGAGAAAGATTTTAGATGTAGAAAAGTTATTTAATGATTTTCAATTAAACCAGGAATTCATTTGCATGAAAAGTTGCTCTTAATGGAAGAGTCAAACAAAATTTTTAAGAATACAAAGCAAGGATCTAACCTTTTGCTTAAAACTAATGGATTTTTATATTTTAAAGGGGAGAAATGGAGCACTTACTGCTCAGTAGTGGGACAGATATTTAGGCACTCTTAGTTGCTTTTAGCTGGGCCATGTTGGGACATTTCTGTGGTGCCTTTTTTTTTTTTTTTTTTTTAAGATTTTATTTATTTATTTGGCAGTGAGAGAGAGAACATGAGCTGGGGTAGTGGGAGAGGTAGAAGCAGGCTCCCCGTGGAGCAGGGAGCCTCATGCGGGACTTGATCCCAGGACCCTGGGATCATAACCTAAGCCGAAGGCAGACGCCTAATGATTGAGCCACCAGGTACCCCTCTGTGGTGCTAACCTAACTTTGTTCAGTTTGTGTTTAAACTTTACTTTGTTTATAAAGTTTAAACTTTACCATGTTCAATTTCCTTGTGCTTAAAATTAAGGGAAATATTCTTTTGGGGTTGTTTCCTCCAAATTCCTACCCCTTTAACTGCCTACATGGGTGCTTTTGAATGCTCTCTATCAGGGCCCTGAACCGTAGGATGGGCCCTTGATAACATCCTGGTTTGCTTTGCAGGACCCTTCTGAATTCCTGCCCCATTTGACCAATTTAACCGCTGGCTCATAAGCTAATTAATTCAAAAGTGTTAATAGCTCATGATGGTTTAATTCTCTAGATGTGGTTATTATTATTATTACTGTTATTGTTGCAGTCTATTATGGCTGTTTAATTCCTTTGAGAAAGAGTTGGGGAGATTACAGGTATAAAGTGAAACTGCCAGAGGAGATATTTATGAAGATAGGGATTTTTTTCAGTACTACTCAAATCATACCTTATAGGCAAGTAATTAGTCTGCTTACTGGTAAGAATGTTGGGCAGAAATATTGATAAAAGTAGGGGGGAAATGAATGTATATAAGGACTATATTAAATAATCATCTTTAAAAATTGAACCTTAAAAATAAACAAACCCGGGGGGGGGGAAAAATGTATCTCTAGGAGAGGTGGTATTGAATTCTATAGGTACAGGTCCACCCATTCTTTATTATTTAAAGTTCATTGTAAATTAAAAAGGAAAAGAAAAACCTGATTCTATCTTTGATGCTCAATTACTTGTCATTCAGTTATTTTGTGATTATATGCTATCACGTGTCCAAAGGGGACAAATAATGCAGCCATCAAAGGGATGGAAGGGCTCTGGCTTGACCTCCAGTTGAATTCCCTGGAAGCTCAGGGGTATTGTGTTGTCACATGCAGCCCCAAATAAAGTCTTAGATGTAGGGATCTCAGGAAGGAACTGGGATGCAAGAGGCAATCCCACTCACTTTGGGAGCTTCTCAGTTTAGGTCTACGTATAATTCTTCCAAGACTTCGCTTGGAGTTCCGAGTGTTCAGTGCTCTGCCCTGTTTACTCAGCTCCAAAGCTGGAGATTATAATGCTTTCTCTTATACAGATACTGCATGGATTACATTGGATATTGTGTATCAGATTCTTAGCATAGCATTTGTCATGAGCTAGGTGCTTAGTACATGTTAGCTACAATCTTCTGTCCTAGTTAAGTCTTTTTGGTCATTAATAATGTTTGAAGCTTAATTTCGTACTTGCTTTGGACTTATTTGAGTCCAAGAAGAAAAATATATCACTTCCCTGAGGCTGAGATCAACACTTTAAAATAGTGATTCAGTTAACGTCTATATATGATCTCTGACAATGTGGTTTTATTAAGATGCTGTATTTGGTACAAGTGTGAATTCTATCTTTTATTCATAGAAATGTTCCTTCAGTAATTAACATTTTATCCTACATAATAGGTGAAGGCAAACAAAAACTCTAGGACCTCACTATAGATCTCTCTTCTTGTTATCCTTTCTGATTTCCCATTACAGATACACACTAGTGAAAGTTTATTGTGACTTTATCCATAGATAGTTATCTACCTCTGAGTAATATGGAGTTATAGTACATGTAGACAGAGATTCCACTTGGGAAAAGAAATAAATCTGACTTTGTAATGTTTGCCCTCTGGAGTCAGCTGTTCCTTCAAAGAGAACCTCCTAGACTTGTTTATGTTGGGTACAAGGAGAAAGGCACAATAAATATATGATTACCTGTGTGAAGAGATGATGTGTAGTAATGTGGAAAAATTAGTGGATGTTTCTTCTTCCAGTGATAGGGAAAATTTCTCTATAAGTATCGGCTTCCTTTGCTATCCGAAAGTAGAGCATTCCAGTGAAACCTTTCATGAGCTGAAATGGTGTAAAGTGAAGAAGCAATTACCATTTTTATAAAAGCAGAAATCCTCTTTGGATTAGTGAAAACAGGTACTAATGTAGGTGTTTCATAAAAGCAAAATGGTGTAATGCCAACTTTTGGGTAGTGGGGTAGGGGAAACCTATGCAAGTGACCAAAGATAAAGGAAATGCTTTTTTAAAAAGCAAATAAATAACTTAGGTATTGCATTGATTTGGATCCCTCAAGAAGCAGATGACAGGAGGTGATTAGACATGTACTAAGAGGGCAGAAAGCTGGGAGAGTCTTTCAATTGTGATGCTGGCTTGACACTTATGGAAGGAGAGACAGAAGGGAGGAGAAAGCTCTACTGTCATGCAGTCCAGGACAGGTTTGTCCCAGCAGATGAGAGTCAGCCATTGGAAGAGTCCTCTGTCCCCGGTCTGTGTTCAGTCACTGGATGGGAACAGCCCCCTTGAAGCATGGCCTTGGTGCACAACTGTTGCTAGAGACACGGGGGCAGCAGGTGGGCACTAAGTCCATTCTGATCCTGCAAGGGGAGATCTGAGTGATACAGTTGTGGTTTGGCCATCTAGCCCAGGAGTTAGTAGCAGTAGCTCTGGTCAAGTGGGCTTGTTGCTAAAAAAAGACCAGGCAATTTCTTGACGCTCTTGGATACTTTATTTTTCTGCACTGCAAAATGAGCATAATGATAATATCACCTCGCAGAATCACATTAAATGAGGTTGTATGAAATTATATGTAAGTCCATAGTATGGTGTATAGCATAGAGGAACTGCTCAGTGTATACGGTAGTTCTGATCTTATGCATGGGGGATACATTCCAAGACTTCCTGTGGATGCCTGAAATTATGGAGAGTTCTTTTTTTTTAAAGATTTTATTTATTTATTTGACAGAGAGATAGAGAGCTCAAGTAGGCAGAGGGAGAGGAAGAAGCAGGCTCTCCACTAAGTAGGGAGCCCTATGCGGGACTCTATCCCAGGACTCTGGGATCATGACCTGAGCCAAAATCCAGTCTGGCACTCAACAGACTGAACCACCTGGGAGCCCCCCGTGGAGAGTTCTGAATGCTATATATGCTCTGTTTTTTCCTATGCATTCATACATACCTATCATAAAGCTTCATTTACTAATGAGATGCAGTCAGAGATTAACAAAAATAACTAATAATCACAAAACAACTATAACAATATACTGTAACAGAATTTATGGGAATGTGGTCTCTCTCTCTCTCTCTCTCTCACAATTTCTTTTCGTACGGCACTCACCCATCTTGTAATGATGTGAGATGATAAAATGTCTGCATGATGGGATGAAGTGAGGTGAGTGATGTAGGTGTAGTGACGGGGCGTCAGTTTACCACTGATCTGACCAGAAGAAGGAGGGTCATCGCGTTCTGGAGCATGGATGACCTTGGGTAAGTGAAACCACAGATGGGAGGGGGTTATGTATTGGTTTATTTTTAATGTACTCATCACATGCAACTGAGTGGTATAGCTGAATGTATCAGGTGAGAGTAAATATAGTTGAACAATAGATATTGCATGTGATTAGAAGACGTTTTTGCAACAAAACATCCTTAATGTTTGCCTTTAATAAATACCTCCGTTTATTACTCCATGCCTCAAATCCTTCTTTCTATCAGCTTATAAACCACACCGCAGATAGAACAACTGACCTTGGCCATCTTCAGGTAATTTGCCCTAAAGCGTGAGGTAGGCAGAATGCTCTCTTCATTTCCTTACCCCTCTAGGCTTCCTATTCAGCTGAGAAGCAACTTGCACTGGAAGTCTGCATTTTATCTTGAGCCTCAAACACCTTGCAAGTCTTTGCTCCCCTCTGTTACTGTTCCTAAACCAACTTGCCGCACCACAAAGCACTGAACTCAAGTGGCCCTCGGTGCTGGCTCCTGCTGTGATGAGTCACAGAGCGACCAGCACTTTGTTGCGTTAGATTTGATCACTGCCATGAGCAGTCCTTCGATTGTCAGCTAAGAGACCCTTCAGGGAGTTGTCCCTTAATAGAAAGTCTCTTTTCTTCCCTCCTGTTGTAACTTTAAATTAAAAGAAACTGTAGAGGAGCGGGTGGCATTGTAGCAGTTCATTCTTCTACCCACTGGGAGAACGACATCTGAGAAAAGACGTTATTGGACTGAGAATTGAGTTGTTGCTATTTTTTCGGGCCAGCATGGGGGGGGCATGGTGGTGGAGGACGAAGACCATGTCGTTTAGACTCAGGCTGAGTCTCAGTAATGCAATGGAGAGCAGTCCTTCTGTGTGTGCCAGTGAGCATTTTTTGGAGATAATACACTGAGTTAGGGTCCTAATTTCTAGTGCAATTCACAGGACCACTGGTATTTCACCCCTACTTTTTGGGTGGTTCTGTGAATTCTAGTGTGGGAAACTGGCACCGGGACAACTCCAGAGTCCAAGGAGGATGGGAGGCAGGAAAAGAGAGCTAATTTTTGACACATTCCTCAAACAAGTGACCCCTCTAGGGAATCTGTGCCCAGGATAAAGACTGCTTACTGTGAGCCTGTTGGCAGAGTTTCCCCCCAGTAGTGAGCACTGGTTACTTTAATGTTAAAAAGGCTGATGAACTTAACATTTGCAAGAGGAAAAGAGATGTTGGTACTTCTGATGCTGTGTTTTCTAGAAGCTGTTTCTCACTAAATTTCTGATTTAATTCTCTGCTGTCCTGTGCTGTATACCCTCCATAGGTGCTGGTCCATTCTCACCCTGGATTAGGGCCTGGCCCCAAGGCCGGTGTCTGCTGAAATTTCCTGGTGTAATTCATGGCTACTAAAAGCGGAAGTTGTTTGATGTGTGACGGAAGTTTGCATGTGAGTTCTGGCCATGCTTGGTGTTACTATGCAGCATCGGCTGTCTTTCCCCTGTATCTGGCACATTCAGTCTCATTAATTTACTCTTGCACTGGGAACTGCTTTTGAACAAGTGCACACTATTTCTTATAATTCTGTGTTGACATTTCTTTCTTTCAGCCTCACTCCACTGTACCTTCACTACTAGAAGGACAGTAGTGCCTTTTCTACATTGCATCAGAAATGCAGTGATAATTTTAACACATACTAAATAGACAGATCTGCCCATATGTAGAGATCCTTAATGCTCCCACTATTTACTTCCAGGAACTTACTCAGAACGCCCCGCCTGCAAATGCTCTCCCCTCCCTGCTTCTTTTCTCCCCATCACTGTCTATTGGGATTTTCTTAACCTTTCTCTTACCACAAAGTCTTTATTCTCCTGGCACCACTGACCGCTCTGCACTGTGAGTCTCACTGGATGGAGTGAGATGTGCGAGGTGTGCCTGCCTGCATTGCTACCTGGTTTGAAAGGGGTAACTCAGAGGGTGACAAAATGCTTCTCATTAGAAGGGAAACTCCATGAGGGTAGCATGTTGTGTCTGTCCCTGGCGTAGTCACAATGCCTGGAATGGAGCAGCAGAACAGATGATTCCTGAGCCGACATATCTTGCAAAGTGAGCTTCAGGACAGCCCTGCAGGACATGGAAGTGGGAAAACCAACAGCCCTTAAGCACTGACCTGTTGCAGGCACGGTGCTAGGCACTTTATGTGCATAGTCTCCTCTAATTCCCGCAGCCCTCCTATTAGGTGAATAGTATCCCCTTTTCATGGATGGATGAACAAACTCCAATGGGTCAGGTGGTGGCCTTTTCTTTTTTCTCCAGCAAGGGAGCAGGAGAGTCATGGCCTGAATTTCAGTCTATTTGACTCTGCTACTTATATTCTTTCCCTCATACTGTGGCCAACATGCTGGTGTGGGGGCACTTGCCGTCCCTGCCTGCCCTCACAGGGGATCGTTGGGAGGCACAGGTGAGAAGTCACAGAAAGTGATCCCTGGAATGCCCAGTAAATCCTAAATGATGGTTATTATTACTGAGTACCCACTGACTCATTTATTAACAAAAAGATATGTATTGAGCACACAGATGCATGTTGTTTGCACTTAATAGGAAGTATTTTATGACTTGAAGCAGAGATGAATACTTAAAAACTGACATCAAAGGAAATGAGGGAACAGTATTTCTCAAAGGTGATCACTCAGTCACCTAGTTGAAAACCATCAACTATCTGGGATATTTTTAAAAATCTACCTTTCTGGCCCCTACTCAGACAGGGAATCTGAATCTCTATGGTTGTAGCCCCCAAACCCTGCATTCCTTTTTTTTTTTTTTTAAGATTTTATTTCTTTATTTGACAGACAGAGATCACAAGTAAGCAGAGAAGCAGACTCCCTGCTGAGCAGAGAGCTCAATGGGGGGCTTCAACCCAGGACCCTGAGATCATGACCTGAGCCGAAGGCAAAGGCTTAACCCACTAAGCCATCCAGGCACCCCCCACACACCCTACATTCTTAACAAGGATGATTGGCAATTCTTTTGCACATAAACATTTGGGAACCAGTGATAAAAAAAAAGTACTGACTTAGCTTAGTACTAAGCTATAGATACAGCATTTGGAATTAAAGTAAGATGCTCGGGGAATACGGGCTATGCCAAGATAAAGCACAATCAGTCACTAGAGTTTTAGTTTTTTTTTTTTTTTTTTATGATGTGGTTTTTGGGAGTTTTGAAATAAAATAAAAAATACCTTTAGTAAATTTGAATATATAGAACATTAGCATGCTTAAAGTCAAGGGTGAGGAGACCTGTCCCAAAATGGGTTGGAGTTAGGAAAATGGTGACAGTTATGTGCTTTCTAGGCTTGGAAAGAACTTTCCAAAAGAGCTGATCTAAAATGGCTGAATAAACTGAAGACTGGAGATTGATTTATTTATCCAGCTCTGTATCCCAAATATTTAAAACAGCGCCTAGAACATAGTAGGTGATTCGAGACCTTTGTTTAATGAATTAATAAAAACAGACAGAGGAAGAGAGTCATATGTGTAAAATAGTTTAGAATAGTTTGATTATGATTATTGTGAAGAAAGAAGTCAAAAAGTGTATGCTGAAAAGGAATCCTAGTGAGATAAGACAAGGACAAGGTTTTGATTAGACAAATATGGTCCTTAACAGGAGAGTGCCTTCATACAAACAAACAATGCAAAAACAAACCTGAGATTTGTATGGGATTAAATCATCGGGCTACTGTTGGTGTGTATTTTCTCGGGAGCTGCGATTACTACCTGAGGACAGGGGCCAAGTCTGTTTTGTTCTCCCTATGATCATAGTACTCACTAAATATTTATTGAACAAATGACAAATGGACTGGAAAACAAAGCTTTTAAATGACACAAAAATGTCTTGTAAGAAAGAGGGGAAAAAAATCTTTACAAGGGCTAATCAATAGATTGGTCATCATGAACATAGCAGATCTTCATAGGACTGCGTGTTCTCAGTCTGCTTAGAGTTTAATGAAGTCTCCATCTGATTGTTTGCCTGTCACCAAACACTGCCTTTCCTTCAGTGCCGCTTTCATTTTACTGTTTCAAAAATTATCTATTTGATTAGTATTTGTTGAATAGTTCAGTCCATGAATGAAGAGTCCTGACGTGGGCCCAGGATGGGGAGGTGGGTAATTGAAAGCAGAGGAAGAAGAGGGTTGTCCTCATTCCCTTAGAATGATCAGAGTGACATGCGATCCACATAACTTTGAGTAGCGCATTTGCTATCGAGCTCAAGGGCTGGTTGCTGGGATCTTGAGGGGAAGGATGTTTGCTGAGGTAATGGCTGCAAAGGTGGGTTCAGCATTGTTAGAGGAGGCAACCATTCCTTTGATCTGCAAAGTGAGGCCAGAAAATGTATTGCGGGAAAGATGGTAAAAAGTAATCCTAAACCCAACAGGAGTTTCAGTGGAAAAATGGCTCTAATTCAAGCAGTGTAATGTTAACATCAATGTGCATCTATCTCATGGCTCAAGCCCCGCATACTGCTTTGGAAATAAAAGGAGATTGTGTAAAGAATTAGCAATACAAGGCATTTTTAAGTGCTTTATTGCAGAGGCCTGTGATACTCTGTGAAATCTATGCAGGCTTTTTCTTCCTGCTGTGCTTAATTTCAGAATCTGATGCTATTACCTATCCTTGGAGAAAAAAAAAAAACCACTCTCTGTTAACTCTTAAAAACCGAGTTTAACGTTGCACTTGCTTTCTACCTAATCTTTCTGACATTTCTTGGGAAGATAGAAGTGGTGTATTTAGCCACAGGTTTGCCTTCAAGTTTAGTACATAGGATTGCTTCTAGGGGGCAGCACTGGAGTAAGGGCAAATTGGAAATAGATGTTGAAAGCGTAAGTTTAGAAAGGGCTCAAGCAGCTTTAAGAACAAGTTCCCTGAAAGAGTTGGCATAGATTGCGTTTGGCTTGAATCCGGACCTGAAGCCAGAGAGGTAAATGTGTTATGCAGAAGATCAGGCAGAAGAAGGCAGGACAGGAGTTGACTCTTTTCAATACAGGTGGCTATCTTGGGGGACACGAAGACATGCCCACCAATAATAAGTTCCCTGGCAGGCCATCACTGTGCCCTTTCTTCTGTCTAGCTTGAAATAACAGTTGACCTTGATTGATCGTTTATTATTGCCAGGCATTGTGCTAAGCAGTTTATTTTTATTTTTATTGATTCTTCCTAGTACTTCTCTAATTTAGATGCAAATGTTGCCCCATTATACAGGTAACATTGAGTTTGCCCAAAAGTAGCATAGCTTGGGTAGTGGTGGAGCTGAGACTTGAACCCAGAGTGGTCGATTCTGAAGCCTGAGCTCTTACCTATGGTACTACGGGAAGTGTATTTTAAGTCCTGTTGAATCATCCCTCAAAAATGACTTATTTTCCCCTTTCTTTATAGATGCACTTCTGTTATTCAAAGATAGGCTTTTTTCAGCTTATTTCTGACCTGTGGCAAAGTTCCACAAACTAGTGTCTCTCCTTACAATCTGCTGTGTTTACCAAGTTGGGTCAATCTTCCCAGTCTTCCTGACATACTGTTTAAATCATGCAGCCCCTTTCTCAAAAATTCAAAGTGCCTGAGTCCTATACATGGATGAGACCTAGACTCTTAAGTCTGATATTTTGATGGTCTTATAATCTATCTCCACATCCTGTATCTTTTCAGGCTCATATTCAAACTTCTCCCTTTGAGAATAATTCGTTTCTGATTTGGATTCAAGTGAACACAATTTCCCAGATGATTCCCAAACAATCTGCAACGCGTCAGCCTTATCAACTTTTCTCAGAATGCTCACACCAGAGGCCATCTCATTGCATAAAAAACCACAGCTCACACCTGAACTCTGTCTTACTCAGAGAAGTCTTCCAGAGTTGCTTTTCTCTCTGCTTCAAATTTGCTCATCAATTGACTTCTCTCGGTTCATGATCCGCTTGTCTATATTTCTGCTTTCTCTTTTTGTTTTGTCCCTTTATTCATTCAGCAATCAAACATTTATTGAACACTTATATTAACCAGATACCATATGAAATGTCAGTGATGTATGATGTAGGCATACACCTTCTACACAAGCAGTTTCAGTCTATTAGGGAAGACAAACCTTTCTTTATCAATTACCTGCATTTGTGATTTCAAGTTGTGCCACTCTATTTCACAGAAGTATATGCATTCTATAAGAGAAATGTGTGTTATATTTAGGGGACCCCATCAGAGGAGGCTGCCATGAGGAAGCCACATTTGAAGAATGACTAACAAGGTAAAGAGGACAATACAAAAAACTTTTAAGACAAGAGGGGCAGCATGTGCTGAGAATTCAAAGAGGGGGAGGGGTATGTTCTTGCAATTAGAAAGCCACCGGAGCTGGAGCCAGGTGACTGAGAAATGAGGCCCTAGAAGTAGGTTGGGATCAGATCATTAAACCTGATGCTCCGTGTTAGAAAGTTGAGTTCTTATAAAATGGGGGATGAGAACCTCACTGAATAGTTTTAGGCAAAAAACCAATAAAATTTATGGTGATAGTGTATAGACTGAACTTAAGAGAGGCTATTGGTGTTATTTACACAAGAGAAAAATGGTGGCTTGGAATTTGGACTCTAGCAGTAAGTAGTGTTAGAGATGGAGACAAGAGGAAATACTTCAGGGGGAAAAAACATGGAAAATCAGGTGCTTTGTAAACTCTGCCTTCCAATCCCATTCCAGTATCTTACTGGGATAGTGCCTCTGGCAATTACCCATTTGTTTCCATGTTTCAAAGGTTCAGAAACGAGATGCAGGAGACTGTGTGTCTCCTGAGACCTCCCCTGACTGGATCTGTACCCGCTGTAACCCTTGACTATTCAGGCAGAGAGATTTGACACATGTAGTGCCTGCTGTCTGCATCTACGTGTATGCCTTTGTGTTTCTATGTGTTCTGTGTGTTCCTTTTGTATGTATCATCCCTTCATTTAGAGTTCCTGAAACCCTACCCATCTCTTAATTTCCAAATTAAAATTTACTTTTTCATAGCATCCTCAAAGAATATACTGACCGGAGTTCTCTCCTTCTGATCTTCTGTTATTTACATCTATAACTACTTTTATGACTTAATTATATATTGTACCATATTGTAAGCATGTTGTGAACATGTCTTATCCTTTGAGATATAATTGTGAGTTTGTGCTTTGGAATGTAGATTCTGTAGTTCATTATTATACCCCTGTTTTGGATCCTCATTTACCTCTCTTGAGCTGGGTAATTTACTTAACCTCTCTCAGTCTGTGATTCCTCATCTGCAAAATGGGGATAATTATATCAATAAGCAGTTGTGAGGAAGCAACGAGAGAATGGATACAAAGTACTTAAAGCAATCCTTGGCACATAATGAGCTTTACCATATGATGACATTTTATGGTTATAAATGTTATTCTTTGAAATCAGAAACCTGTATCTTATTACTACTTTTGTCTACTTGGAGCTCAGTAAATATTTATTGAATTCAGATTTGAATTTAAGTATCTTCTTGCAAGGGGATACAAATATAAATAAATCTTGGTTCTTATCTGTAAGAATCTTGATTTGGTAGGGGAGCTAGTAACGTAAACTGGTATTTATATTATCAGTGTGATAGGTGTAGTGATAGACTATTTTGAGAGCACAGAAGAGAGGTTGGGAAATTTTCTAAGTGAAATAATGTATGAGTTGGGTATTTCATTAATCAATTAAATACATTAAATACATATTACCATAATGTATGTACATTGTGTAAACTCCAAGTTCTATAATAAAATAGTACTCCTGTCTTAGTAAGGATCATGCCTATCCCGATGCTACCACTTTTAACTCTGTATTTTTTTTTTAGAGAATGAGGCGGGTGTAGGAAGGGCAGAGGGAGAGACAGAGGGAGAATCTTAAGCAGGCTCTGCACCTAGTTTGGAGCCTGACACCAATGTGAGGCTTTATCTCACAATGCTGAGATCATGACCTGAGCCAAAATCAAGTCAGACCTTAACCAGCTGAGTTACCCAGGTGTCCCACAAGTCTCTATTTCTTGCTTTATCCCCCCCCCCTTTTTAAGAAAGATTTTATTTGTTTTGCAGAGAGAGGGAGAACGAGCACAAGCAGGGGGAATGGGAGAGAGAGAAGCAGGCCATGGGGCTGGATCTCAGGATCCTGGGTTTATAACCTGAGTTGAAGGCAGACACATAACCTACTGAGCTAACCCAGGTGCCCCACAAGTCTGTATTTTTAAATCAAGTGTTTGCACCTTATTTTTCGTATCTAAAAAAAGTTATTTATCTATCTATTTCTTAGTATTCGGCTTTGTTATTCTACTCTTCCTCTACCTTGCCTTACGAAAACCACACATGTTCCTTTTCCCTTTTTTCCAATGTAATTTCATCCTTTCTTTTTGTGGGTGGAGAGGGGGTTAAACCAGTTCAGGAAACAGTTACATTGACTATGTAAATGTTATTTATCTCTGAGAATATCATCTGTTTATTACTTTTATGCTTTATACAACTTCTTTGGTTTTCTTGGAGTTAAGGATGATCTATATTCAAACCTAAAGTCTTACTAGGATTGTCTCATGTTGGCATTCCTATCAAGGCTTAAAACAGGTGTGTGGCACATCCAGGGTAGGTTTTAGGGGCAGTCAGCCTCGGTGGCAAGGACCATTTTATTACTACCATAATTTAGAATTGTTGGAGCCAGATGATAATAAAAAGCCCACTGACTCTTAGTTATATTATACTTTTTAAAATTTCTGCAGACGCCGCACCCCTTTATTCCCAGTGCTTGGGCACACTGCTCCCAGCAACATACACTTTGTAACACTCTGACCTGCGCTAAGTAGGGCAGGGAGTGGTGTGGTATTCTAAGCAGGCAGTGCAACATAAGTAAAAAAGCGAGGAGGTGAGAAATGGCATGTTGCGTTTGTGAAATTACAGGTAGTTCTGTGTCAGTAGAACATGGTAGGGACCGGCTCAGATGAGGTTGTGATTGTTGACGGTGGTCAGATCAGGGTGATCTTTTTATCATAGACTGCTATTCACCAGATTCTGTCTTGTTGGCCATGGGGGTCCTTATAGCATTGAGTAACATGGTCAGCTTCGCTTCTGTATGAAGTAATAAATGGCATGTTAGCCAAAGAAATGGATATCTGGCTCCTTAGGTCAGCAGTTAAAATGCGATCTTTGCATATTTGGTGAGATGTTAATTCTTTAGGGGTACCCCATCAGTAAAATTTTTAGAGTACACAGTTCTCCAGAATGTGTGTGTATGTGCACACACATTTGTAATTTATGTACATGTGTTGTACTTTAGCTAATATTCAGGTCACAATAAACATTCAGAGCAAGGTTCTGTTTAAATGACAATAGAAGTAACAGTGGGAGTACATCAGAGTTCCCTGGACACTAACTGTTACATGTAATATGTATGCAGTGGGTTTACTGGGAGGGCTTTGGAGGCGCTGAGAGAAGCAGGATGGGTCTTAGGAGATGTTGACTGTGTCACATCTGAGGCTTCAGCTAGTCTATGGGAAGCTCTGGAACTGGGTGGCTTCTTAGAGATGTCCTGAACTGAGGCAAGGGGGCCAGGCCTCTGTAGTGTCACACTGGTTTTGGATGTGGGCCAGGGAATGGAACTTTGGATGAGGGCATTTCTTAGGAAGGGCCTTAGAATTGAGTCTTCAGCAACCAGCACTCCTGGCAGCTGCAAAATATGGGCCACCAGGTAGCATCCCACAGCATCCACTAAACACAGCGTTCCAGATAATATTTTTTCCTCTATTTTTTTTTTTTAAATTCTTAGAGATTGTCCTTGAAATATGGCTAAAAAAGAACTAGCACTGGTTTAAGATATACAGTTTTGCCATCTTCCTGTGTTCATTTATATTTACATTATTAGTATTACTTGAAAATCCCTAGATTTTTGTTTCATTTTGTAAGAAGTCTTTAAAAAAAAAAGATTTATTTTTTTATTGATTTATCTGAGAGGATGGGGGAGGGGGGAGGGAGAAAGGGAGAAGATCTTCAAGAAGACTCCCTGCTGAGCCTGGAGCCTCAAGGCCTAATCTCATGACTTTGAGATTATGACCTGAGCTGAAATGAAGAGTCAGGTGCTTAACCAACTGAGGCACCCAGGCGTCCGTTATAGGAAGTCTTTTTGAAACACTTGTCCACTTTATGAGGATTAAGTTAGCTAAAAATTAGAGAATATAAAAATTAGAGAATATAAAATTATATTTCCCAAACCACATGAGATTATAATGTGATAAAATGGTAAAAGAAAATAGAATGGCATTAACATGGACTTCCTTCTGTTGTGAAATGAGGGTCCCTGTGGCAATCTATTAATAATTAGATGAAAACATAAAATCATACAGAAAACAGTATGGCATTTCCTTAAAAAGTTAGGAATAGAATTACCATATGATACAGTAATTCCACTATTGGGCATTTACCCAAAGAAAATGAAAACACTGATTTGGAATGATATGCATACCACTATGTTTATTTCAGCATTATTTACAATAACCACGGTATAGAAGCAACCCAAGTGTTGATCAACAGATGAATGGACAAAGAAGAGGTGGTATATGTACACAATGGAATATTACTCAGCTATAACAAAAAAAATGGGATCTTGCCTTTTATGACCGTATGGATGGACCTAGGGGATATTATGCTAAGTGAAATAAGTCACACAAAGAAAAGACAAATACTGTATGATTTCATTTATATGTGGGATCTAAGAAACAAAACAAACACAAACCAAAAAATGAAAAGCAAAAATAGAGCCATAAATAGAGAATAAGCTGATAGTTGTCAGAGGGGTGGGCAAAATGGGTGAAAGGGAAGAAAATAAAGAAAAATGAAGAAAATAAATAAAACTTCTAGCTTTGGATAAAAGTTATTTTTGGATTGAGGCCAAGGGAACATTTTGATTGGATGTAGGACAGCTGACTGTATATAGACATGTGATGGTGGTAGTGGTGTCTCTGTGCATTGCTTAGAGAGCAGGAATTCTTGCCCCGTATGTGAACAAGAGTATAAGCCTAGGTTTTTCAGGTTTCCAGATGGGCATCTAATTCACTAGTCCTAATTTTTTTAGGTCATTTATATGTACCATCAATAAAAGGATTATTATTTTACTGGTGGTAAATGTCCAAAAATAGAAATTAAAAGGGATTTTAATTCCTTTTAGTTCTTTTTTTTATTCTTTATTCCCTCTTTATCTAAAGAGGGAATAAAGAATATTTATAGAACAACTAATATAAATAGATGTAATTTTTTTCTAGCATGCCAGTATATTATTGTTTTTTTGCCTCCACTTTGTAGACTTCTGAGCTCGGTTTCTAGAGAATAAGTTAATCACTAAATGGGGAGAAATTGTACTGGAGACAAATTTTGACTATTTTTTTGAGTAACCATGTTACTATTTAAGTGAGATCATATGAACTCCAAGTATTAAAAAATAGATCAGATTTTAGAGTACAGTTGTGATGCTTTAAAATATTTTAAAACTCATGGAGGGACTGTGTGTGTGCATATTTGTGTGTGCAAGCTAGGGTCATAATGACTTAGCATTTCTTCTTGATTAATAATTCCTCATAATTACACCCATAATATATATTGTATGACTTTTTTAAAATTTACTAAAGGTGGCAGAAAAAATTAAAGGCATTTGGCAAGGATTTTAAGTGCAGAATTTGTATAGATTTTTTGAGCTTTATTCTAGTTTTATGAAGTAAAGAGAACATTAGTGGTTATTAAAAACAATTTGCCTTTATTTTTTCCAAAATATTTAATTTCATGCCACTAAAAACATTTGCCCTCATATTTTATTAGCTGTGTAATATTTAATGAATCTACCCAATTACAATAAGAAGTAGAATGACATAAACAGATTTGGCATTAAGCAGCAATTAAAGTGGTTAGAGTGGGTGTGTGTGGGTGTGCAGAGAAGACTTTTTGCCATTAGGGTGCCATGGCCAATAGTTTGTTTCACAGAAGGATGGGAGCACATTGATTACTCTGATAACCTGGTGAATGTAGCTTACCTAAGAAAGTTGTGCTATGGTATTAGTGATAACTTCTATGGAGTGCATTATGGCCGAAAAGCTTAGGGATTTATAAGGAGATTTTATAGGGTAGCTTGATTTATTCTGGAAATCATAGGTGGCTTCCAGGAGGAAGAGACATTTTGGCTGGGATATGAAGAGGGTAAGGGGAAGCAACTAGATGGAGGAGGTGTGGGTGAATATGGAATATGGAACGGCACGTACAGACTGACGTGGGCTACAGCTTGGAAAGCTGAGGAATTAAGGAGACCAGAGTGGCTGGGGTACAAAAAAGAAGGGCAAGTGTTTCAAAAAATGAAGCTGGAGGAGGAGAGTCTTGCAGGTGCTGCTAAGGATCTGGAGTTTGTATCAAAAAAGCAAAGGCAAGTTAAATGTTTCAGATTTGCATTTTAAAAAGATCACTCTGGGGGCTGCTGGGTGGCTCAGCTGGTTGGGCATCTGCCTTTGGCTGGAGTCATGGTCCCAGGGTCCTGGGATCAAGTCCTGTGTGGGGCTCCCTGCTCAGGGGGAGTCCGCTTCTCCCTCTCTCTCTCCGCTCTGCCCCTGCTCTCTTTCTCTCTCTCTCTCTCACTGTCAAATAAATAAAAACAATCTTTTAAAAAAATTAAAAAATAATTAAAAGATCATTCTGGCTGTTGTTTGGAAGGTGGAAT
Organism: Mustela putorius furo; assembly: GCF_011764305.1. Lineage (NCBI taxonomy): Eukaryota > Metazoa > Chordata > Mammalia > Carnivora > Mustelidae > Mustela > Mustela putorius. The sequence goes on along the minus strand of NW_025422368.1, from coordinate 21,238,984 downwards.
GGATGGGGCCGCATTTATGTAGTGACTAGGTAGTCTAAATAGAAATGTCCCTGTCCTCAAGATTATTCATTCTACCATTTTGGGGGGGCTCATTCTGCTATAGAACTAAATAAGTCCTTGAAATACTTGATGAAAAACAGAACCTAAATTTATCACAGGTGTAAATCTTTTCAATACTCAGGAAGACTTGGACCTGTATTTTCTATAGTGCACTTTGCTTACCATTGTCTCCCTTTATATTTGTATTTATATTCATGATTTCAGCACAATGTATTTTCAAGACAGTAGAAAAAAAAGGAAAAGTCGCTCTTTGAAGCTTGTACCATGCTATTGAATTTCTTTGAAAGGACAACAAGTGTGTTTATTTTATCACTATCAGCCTAAAAATTAACCATGAAACATCATTCTCCACTTTTAAACTATGTCTAACAAAGAAATGCTTTATTGCAACTTCATCAATAATTCAAATGCAACTTAAAAGAAAGTAGGGCAGCATAAGGAAAAAGAGCACACTTGTTCCATAATTGAGTCGATTAAATAATATTGAGTCCCATTGTCATCTTTATATTGATGAAACAACTTTTATAAATACAAAGTCTAATAAGTAAGACCTCAGAATTATGAGGCAATGTCATAGACATTTCTGTATTTTTTTCTATTATAGAAGACAAGTAGCAAAAGCAACCTTTACTAGTGTGCAGTAAGGAAGGAACAGTTTCTGAAAAGTGCTCTTATTGGGATTTTAGTAGTTTTCAAGCCTGTGCAGTAATAGCCAAAGCTATTTTGAAACTGTGCATACATTAGTGTTCTGGTGCAGCATGATACAATAATGTGTGAAAAAGTATACGATCACACCTTGTTTAAATTTGCAGTTTTTGTGCATAATCCCACAGTGAGCTCTTGTTAGGTTTTGACTGCGTATAGGAGAGAAAAAAGTTTATGGAAGCCCACAGATTGGGGTTGGATGTAAACATCTGACTGTGGAAATAAGAGTTTTTGTTCTTTATTGAAGGATCAAGAGTTAAGTTTATGTTGTATATAATATTTTGCAAATCAACCTACAGTTAGTTTTACCCAGAGGAAGCTTTAGAAAGTACATATATAACCATCCTAATGAAAATGCATATCTGCTTATTTCATATCTGCAGAGTATGAGTGAAAAGGACCGAGTCTGATTTTTAAAAACAACAATTGTGCTATCATTTATGCATTCATATTAATGTTGTTTTTCAAAATTGTCACCCAGAGAAGCAAAACCCTGATTCCAATGATGCCCTTGTTCAAAACATTTTGGAAAACTTCCTCTCAGAATTGTCTTTTGAATCATTTGCAAGCCTGACTAAAACATCCATCTCATTACTTTCTATTCGTATTTTATACCAAGATTCATCATCCTTTTTTTATTCACCAGAGTTGGCTATAAATGTCTCTCTGAAATGATGAAAATGGCTAAAATTGACTTTCAAATTATGAAATTTGTCACCATTGAGGATATTTCAAAGTGTGTATGCATGTGTGTGTGTGTGTTACAGACTTAGAAAGCACTTTCAGAAGGTGGTAGAAATACTGTGGCTGATGGCTGATTTTTTAGGGTGAATGGTGTTCTAAGGGGAGCCCTATGAAGGGAAAGCACATGAGGATGACATGGTATGTTTGTATAAAAACCAGTCACATTACTTTTTAATGACATTGGATGTTGGTTTTTACAATGTATACAAAGAAAAATGCAAATGATGTCTTTTGGAATGCAAGGCCAAATACCTTACACAATTAGTAGCATATTTTATTATTAAAACAATTAAAGGATTAAAGCAACTACAATACTAATCCTCTGTTGGCAGATTCTTCAGATAATGGTCCCTATGTGGGAATGTCTCTGTATAATTTTATTTAAGTACTACCATTCACTGTCTTATCTGTAAACATGTGTGTTTTTATTAGCATCTTACATAATTCATACTTACTTTCATGTCATTTAAAGGTACTATTTGGTAGCCTTTGAAATTTTCATTTTAGTTGACCTCTTCACAGAAGTAATTGACTCAGTTTTTGAAACTATTAGTGCTTGTTTTCTTAACCATCACTAAAGAACCCGGTTACATGTGCTTGAAATATAAAATAATTGAATTCCAGACGTTTTCTTAATTTAAGAAATTTGTGGCCATTTGGTACCACTCACACAATGTTACGTGTTGAATGATTTATGAATAAAATAAAAATGAAGTAGTAATGTACATATGCAGACATTCACCATTTACCCCCATTTGCACATCTTTATTCTGTTCTTTCTCAAATGGGGAGGAAATGAAAGAAACAATTGCCAGAGAGACTCAGTTGAGTAGTTTTTATTTTCTGAGTATTAGAGTTGTAATTAGTGCTGTTTAATAGGATAGAAAACAATTCAAATGAATTTTTCTGTGATCGGTTTTTGTGACACTGTACCCTATTGCCTCTGACTTCCAGCTTTGGGCATTAATGATAGGGATCAAATGCCTATTTCAAGAATGTCATCGGTTGCTCTTCAAAAATTGATAGATTTCAGTGGGAAGCTGTGTTCGAATATGACGGTCTCATATTCACTTTTGCGCTACTTTCTGGTATAGCTAACTGGTATAGCTAAGTAGACAATAAAGTCTTCTTGTTTAAGTGGGTATGTTTCCTATGTAAATTTTGTAGTCTGATTTGTTTTGTACTGATTGCTTTAGCTATGATAACATTTCTTCTTTACTGGTTTCGTAGTACTAAATGGGTTTTCTTTTCCCGAATGCTTTTATCCTTGACTTCCCTAAAAATTTTAAAGCACAGAGTTTATCCAGGAATTGTTCTAGACTAATAGTTACTTCCCTCTTATTAAACATCTTAGATTGTATTAATGAAATTGAGTGCTCTTTTGATTTTGCAGAAAAGCTAGTTTATCGAAAAGGGGGAGCAGTTTTGAGGTACTAAATCAAACCGAATGAATTGTATGACACCTTTAATTCTTTGGTAGCTTTACCTATTAAGTGTCATGGATTTTTCACAGATGTTGTTCTTGAAACTCTACTGAAGGAAAGTGTAATATTGTGATAATCTTAATTTGCAATATGATTATTAACTGAAAATTTAAAAAATCTGTAATGGATTAGAAAATAAAATCCCAGTAGCTTTTTTGTTCCCCAGTAAGAAGAGTAGATTCAGAAAGCTTGTATTATAAATGTAGCATAGTAGTGCTTACTAAAAGTTAGGAGTTTTATTCTTGTAGGAGTTAGGCTAGTAAGTAATGTTTATATAATCCTGATAAACATTTCTCCATGACCGAATTTTGAGTGGAAAACTTTGTTTCCTAAAAGGCTGTATGTGGAAGAAAAAAAAAGAGAAGAAAAATAGGGCCTATCCCGTTTGTGAGTAGTGTGTGTGTGTGTGTGTGTGTTTAGATAGAGTTTAATACCAACTAATGCCAACATCTGGCAAAGAGATGGAGAGCTGGGAATTTGCTGCTTGAAACCCTGGGACAAAGTGTTCTGATCTGACCAGCAAACATAGCTGTGGACTTGAACTGGAATCTTCAGGGGGCAGAAACGTCTTAAGTGTCTGGAAAATTGGCCTGTTGAGTCACCATGAAGGCACTAAAACAAAACTAATTTTAAGCAGGTCAAAGTTCAGTGATTCCCTCTGGAATTCAAACTTTTTTTAAGAGTCTCATGTTTAAGTGAAAAGGGTCAAAGTTGATGCACTGTTACAATGTTTTGAATGCTTTCCCTTAAGAACAGCCACCCAAGCCGGGATTAGCATGAGGAACTGCAAGGCTGGCACTTCAGCGTCTGGGTTAAAAATATTTTAAAGCAGTAAATGCAGTCAGTACAGAGAGATCCCTGGGAGCCTTTCTATTCAAAAATGTGTGAGCTCAGGGCAGCGACTGCAATGTAATTTAGGGCAGTGTATGCTTCATAGCTTTGGAGAATATTGCTTCCCACTAATGTTCCATCGGAGGATGGTAGGATAGTAGTAATTTTAGAAGGTAGTATTCCTGTTTGTCTTACATCGAAAACTTCAGAATAAATAAAGGGACCTATCAACTGAGCAAGAAATGTAACTATGGAAAAGTACCAATGAATCTAAATTTGAACTGAACAGATACAAAATCAGCATGGGTGTAGGAATATTTTTAAGGAGGAGGCTGCAGCAAAAGCGACTTCCCAGGGAATGGACCTCACAGGTATGTACCATGTGTGACACATAGACCGCAGAAACTTTTGAGAGAGGGCCTTGTCTACAGTGTGGTGCTTTAGGTATGACCTGATGTCATGCTGTTAGATATTTGAATTGAGGAATTATTTTAGAAAATGGAAACACAGGGGATTTAATTTCAGTAGCTGGAATTCAGATGATATCTGAATATCCCGAGGATGCCAAGCAATTAGCTAGTCAGAAATCCTTGAATGAGATTGTATTGGGATCATATGATGGCCTCACTGTGAAGTGAGTGATTCCAGGACTTTTGATGTTAGAATATTATATTCTGCAGCTTATTGTGATTGACTAGACTTTTTCTGAGGCTGAAGATCCTGTTGCTGACTAGGATGAGACTTAAACAACATTCTTAGACATTGAAAAGAAATTATTATTTTATGGGTTATGTCTAGGAAAGGGGAGAAGAACATTTACTATGTGTTCAAATTTAGCAGCTCAGCTAAAAGCTCTGGCGTAGCTATGAAATTTGGCTGGTATCCATAGTCTCCTAAACTCCTTATAAAACTTTGGTTGTTCTTATTAGCTATTTTTTTCCCCCCTGGTACCAGTTACAGAATAACTCTGTTACTTTTCACCATAAACCTGTGATACTCACTTTGAAGAAGCTTTACTTATTCAGTTACTTATTCAGTAAATATGAGTTATTCTAACTTGAGAAATTACATTTTGCACTGTGTTTACTGTGTCTCAAGAGATATGAACTCAGTCATGTCTGTTTATTTTAATGAGATAAGTCAGGCACGTGTGATAATTTTTACCAAAATGCAGAATAAAAATGCATGAAAAAGAAGGAAACGCTGAGTTATTATTGTATGACATGTTGACTCTTATACAGTTTTTAATAAGAAAGGGATTTGAGCTAGACTGAAAGATGAGAAGATGTCATGCATGTTCTATGTGGTTCCTTTAGGTTACAGGTTAATAGAAAGCAGTCTTTGATTGGATTCTTGAACTCAGTTATGTTTATAATTATTAATACTGTGAATCCTGCTTATTTTAATGTAGTGATGAAGAAAGAAAAATAAGAGAATCAAATATTAACAAGGGTTAAATTAGAAAAGCTCAAATGCCAAATGTTTTCATAAACTGGTGCTAGGATGCTGGTGCTGGGATAGTTTTAGAGTCAGTTCTTAGATTTCTTTGAATCTTAATTATGGACCAGAATTTTAAATTTCTGTGCAAGGGATTCCAAAAACAAAATTTATTTACCATCTGAACTGTATGAAGAAATCATTTAGAAGCCTCAGTATGTTCAATATTCCAATTTATTTTAACTCCACGTGACGAGTTAATAGTTTTATCACAAGTAACCTTTAAAAAAAAATGGTCGTAGCTCTGAACTTTTGCCCCTCTGTGTGTCTTTGCAAGGAGAGCTTTCAAAGAGAAGAGTCTTAAAGCTGTCTGATAGTAAAATATCCTGATCCATTTTTGTTTCCCTCCATCTCCAGGCTCTGTGAGCTGTTAAACTTAGGCTAGCTGACTGCTGGCTCTCCATGCTGTGCTGATCCTTTTGTTTAACTGGCATTTCTCGTAGCTTCCCCACTTAAACTAGCTATCAGAATCCTATAGGTCAACCAGATAGTTTGCCTTATCGCAAGCTCACCTGAAACATCTTTTGAGGTAGGGCCTGTGATTTCATGACAAATAGTCACCTCAGTGGGGAGCTGCAGAGCTCACCTCTATCTTCCAAGGGTTCACCATAACCTATAATAATAATTTGGTGACACAAAATGCTTCTTTTTATGCATTACCTATTTCCAGAGGCCTAATTTAGGTTTGTATCAAAATGGATCTCACAAACAGTACAGCTTCCCGCTGAGAAGCAAAGTGCTACTGAGGGACTTTCTGTGATTCTTTTGGTGGCCTCTGGGAGGGGTGAGGAAACGCTGGGGGAGTGAAGCAATTGTCGGTGGCTGCTCGAGGAGCTGGGACAAACCCTGGTGGAGAGTGGTTTTCAAAGGCAGAATAGCTTTATGGAATTGTCGTATCAGGAACAGAACTTTGTTCTCTCACCCTTGCGACGAGGCACATTTTGGAACGAGTCAAACAGCAGAAGTGGTTACAACACATACCTTATTTTTCTATATGATTTTCATACTTCATGCTCTAGCAACAACGACAGCGCTTACCCAGGTGTAAATACACACATAATAATACAGCACTGGGAAAGTTTTAAACTTGAAGTGTCCGTTGAGAGTCTTAACTCCTCATCCCAGAATCCTGGGTCATCCCAGGGTTAGTCCAGTCGGAAAAGCAAGCAAAGTTAATCTGTCAGTGTGTCTCATCTTTAACCATTTTTAAATCACCTAGTATCTACCCCAAATATGCTAGGCTCCTTTATTGTCCTAGTTCTTTTCACAAAAGAAAGCATATACAAATTTATCATTTCTTTCTTTCTTTCTTTCTTTCTTTCTTTCTTTTTTTTTTTTACTTAACTATACCCAGGAGTATTTGTACTTTAAATAGAAACGTATGAAGGGTTGTTTTTCATAAACATTTACTAGGCTTAGAATTTCTGGCTCTTTTGGTCGTTGGGGATGGGAAAATACAGCAATATTATTTTGCAGAAGGGGTCTTCCAGCGAGCCCTCCCTTCACACCATCGAGGCGAAATCGCCATTAGAACTTCTGGGAACTGATTTGAGCCCGAATATGGATGGTAAATGACCTGCGGTTTACAATTCCGCGATGGGGATTTCTCTACTTTGCCACACTTTAGGTTCTGCGGCAGCTTCTGACGGCAGCCATTTGCCTTGACCGTGCCCGGTTCTTGCACCTGGAGCAGGGGTGGGAAAACTTCAAGGAGCCAGGCAGATTGTCAAGAACTCCATCCCCAGAACTTGAACTCCTGCTCCCACTTCGGCCTTTTGCTCTTGCATGTTTTCTGAGTGAGGGTTTTTCTTGGCCTGCTGCTTCCCCAAGTGGCCGGCCTTTGCCTCTTCACTGTTCTCGGGGGATGTGTTCCCAGAGTGCCCATTTCCCACCCGCCCCTGGGAGCACCGCAAAGGAGCAGCTGTCCTTGCCTTCCCACTCCTACTCCATGGGGAGGCTTGGGTGCACAAGCTTCTGTCACATCCTTAATTTGTGCATCTCAGGCACAGCTTGCTCAGCTCTACATTTTTGGCTCAGCGAACACGTTGAACGTGTCTGTATAGGTGTTCGTCTTGGGGTACACCCATCTGGGCATAAAAGACGTGGTTTCTCTTTTCAAGGACTCCGTTGTTAAGAGTATTTAATGGCTACTGGGGGAAAAAGACCCCACTGATTTTTAATGTCCTTCAAGTGACATGCTTATGGCATTCTTTTCGATTCTTTATAAAGCTGTGTAAAAACTGGAATTTTAAGGATTTTTTTTACCCTAAAGACTGCTTTCAGACACATTATATCTATTTTCTTATTTAATTGGGTATAATTCCTTTTGTAAGCGTTTCTCATTCAAAGCAGGAGGACTTTCTACCACCATGGTCTAAGAGTTTGGTCACTTTCCTTCGGGATTGCTTAGATCTTCCTTGTAATAGCAGCTCCCTGATGAAAACCAGAGAAAAGAAATAACATCAAACCCTCAACTGCAGCTTTTGTCCCATTTAAATTGCAATAGATAATTTTGAAAAACTGTAAGTGGGGTGATGATGTAAGATGGACTTTTAGTTCTCCTTTCAAAGTTTTCTTCTAATTTTTGTGCTTATTTCAAAAGCTTTACCTAGAATGAGAGTGCATTCATGTTGTTTAATGTCCTTTGTTTTCATGGTATTGTTTTTTATAATGATTGGTGGATAGAAATGTGCCAGGGCCATGCTTTGGGATCTGAGCCTCCTTTGGACCCCATAGGATGTCAATGGACTCATTAGGACTTAGCCAAGTTTTATGCATTATTCATAATATACATTCACAGCGTGCGCACTAACGACTGTCTCCTGTGTCTGCTTAGTCAGAACCATTTGCATGCTGTATTATGGAACCATAATACAGAATGCAGTTAGCCACATTTTCTGTATTATCCTTAATACATATTGTCATCATATTCTGTTATGGGGTATGTGGTGAATGTGTTTAAACAATAGCATGCACTTGTGCATTATGATTCCATAAAAACAAATGTATAATAAAAGTCTTGATGGAAGTAATTATTGCATATGTGCAATAATAGTTTCTAAAAAAGCCTTCATATTATTTCTAGTTTGCTTTTATTGTTTGATTATCTAGTTATTTGTTTTATGTTGTTTTATGCCTGCTGGACTGATATCCTGAAATTTTTTAATTTTACAAACAACATACCTTCTTTATCCCTCTCGTATCTTCCCTCATTAGTTTCCCTTAATGAGTATTTAAAAATATAATATTTAAAAGAGACTCGATGATTAGGAAAAGCATGTTTCCTAACTACCCATTGAAGATCTGTAGGGTATTTGTTATAAAGAGCCTGTGCTCCTTGTAGCAGTAAGAACTGTGTTATATATGTGAGAAATTAACATCGAATTATTAATATCAAATTATCTTCCATATCCAGGATCTAGAGGTTCTGAGTTCTAAAGTCAGCAGTGACTACATTTAAAGGGTTGGCACTTTATCTTTTTATCTTGGACATCTTGCTTGCAAAATGGAAATGACCACTGTTTAATTGCAGTAGAATATCGATTCATTATGTCTTTTTTTTTTTTTAATGTTGATTTGGAATAGACAGAAAAAAAAAAACAATCCTAGAAATATATCTCTGTGTCACATGTGTGAAAGAAAAATGAATTTATATAAAACTTTAAAATGATAACTTATTGAAAAGTTATGCTATAATGGAAAGCTTAAGTGCACAATATAGTAAAAGGATTCAATGGAGTTGTTAAGTCTTTTGTGAGCATTACCGGTGGTTTTTCAGTAGTTCGAAATCATCTTAGCTACTAGTGAACTCATGTTGGAATGTTCACTTTGAATACTGTAATTCATTTAGTGTCCTCCAAATCTAGTGCTTTTACAAATGACCACTTTTAATTTCATTATGAAACCATTTAAGGATTCATTGGGAGTTAGAACATATAGAAGATGGTAATTTTAGTTGGAAGGGCCATTAGTCTTTTTATTGATCACGACTTTTAATAGTAATCTGTTTTACTCATAGTCTTATGAAATTTATCTGTTTTTCTGGACATTATTGGTGAATTTATTTCAGATAAACCATCTCACTGAAAATTTGAAGTGTACCCATGGTAGTTGTAAGCCATCCTTCTCATCTCCTCTTTTCTGCAAGTTTGTTACTATGCATCCATAAAATGGCTCTTTCAATACCTTATTATTCTTTGGGAATCTAAAGAAATTCTTTAGGAATCTAAACTTGGAGTGTATATGTGGCTCAGTTGGCTAAGTGTCTGCCTTTGGGTCAAGTCATAATCCTGAGGTCCTGAGATCAAACCCCATGTTGGACCTGCTTCTCCTTCTTCCTCTGCACCCCCCTATGTTAGCTCTCTCTCTTAAATAAATAAATAAATAAATAAATATTTAAAAAATTAAAGGCTATATAAACTTGATACAAAATCTGACTAATACCTTTTCTGTCTATCTCAATGTACTATTCTTTATTTCTGCCATGGCTTTTATGGTTGGGGTCATGTGTACATGTTGAGAAGTCAATAGATAGGCTCTCTTCGTTCTAGATATAATTCCAAATATGATATATTGAATTACAAGTAGCCAGACCTCAAAATAGGACAGAGGAAGATATACTACTGACCCAAATCTAGATATTCTGGTTGTCTGGAGTGATATGAATTTGTCAGATGAAGAGAGATAAATTGAGAATTAGAGAGGTAGTTAAAGGGGTACACCCCCTTGAATGAAAGTTTTTCTTCATACAGGGAAGGAAAAGACCTTAGTGACTTCTGTCTTAAGCTATATTCTTTCTACTTTCATTTGATATTTCCTCCCAGTAGGCTTACTTAACAAAGTTGATCACTTTGTTCAACTTTTATTGTCAGTTTAGATATTTCCTCTGCCCAAAAAGTCTTCAGGTTAATTCTGGCTTCCCCCCCAGCCCTCATATTTTTAAAGAAACTCTTGATCCTCTGTGTATATGTCTGGATGAAATAGAATACCTAAAAATGTTTTGTTTGTATTTTTACTTACTAAGACACATTTATAAATCAGATGACTAGAAATGGCTTCAGGTTTTTTTTTAATTAAAAAATTTTTTTTAAATTTTATTTATTTATTTGACACAGAGAGAGGTCACTAGTAGGCAGAGAGGCAGGAAGAGGAGAGAGCGAGGGGGAAGCAGGTTTCCTGCTGAGCAGAGAGCCCGACTTGGGGTTCGATCCCAGGACCCTGAGATCATGACCTGAGCCCAAGGCAGAGGCTTAACCCACTGAACTACCCAGGCGCCCCACGATTTCAGTTTTTTAAAAACAGAAATTTTTATATAAAAGAGTGTTGGATCTAATTCAGTGTGACCCCTTTCAAAGCTGTACACATCTTTCGGTGACTCTGAAATTGCTCAGAATGTTCCAGGAGTACCTCCGTTGGAGCTGTCATAGAACCTGCAGCATACTCTCTTGATTACCTCAGTGTGCAAACTTTCTAACTTGGAAGAGAGGCGTTCTATTTCGAAAGAGTCAAAAGATATATCTGAGCCAAGCCTGGTTAATAAAACAGGCAGGTAGTCAAAAGGGGCCTGGGTATGGGGACTAGTACAAATTGTAGCACTCAAGTGACAGATCTGTTTCCTTGGGTCAGTCAGTCATTGGAGGAGTAGAGAAGTGTTAAGCTCCAAAAGTGTTTTAAGCAATAGTAGTAACAGGGACATGAGTACATACTTTCTTAAGTTTGATTACTTGAAGGACCATACCTATTTTCTTGTGAAGGTTTAAAATAGATTTAAAATAGGTTACATTAATTTATAAGTTATACTTTGCATAATCACAACGTATTTCAAGGCTTTTTGTGTTCATCTATAAGAGACGTACAAAAATGTGTCCATTTTTATAGCTTGGTGTGTGTCTGCTCTTTCCAAATTATGAAAAATGCAGTCTTTCAAAACCATTAATTCTGAGCTAAGATAAGGTGTTCAAATGGAAAAATAATATGTCTTTTTGGCTTTTCAGATTATAATTCAATATTTCCAGGGTCTAAATATTTTAAATGTAGATTTTTTTTTTCTGCTTGATATTAGTCAGTGATTGCCTCAATTTTCATAACAATAAAATTTATTTCAGGGAGTTTCTTCATCCGAGTTTATTTTTTGGCTCTTTAAGACCTGTTTGGCCACTTGCAGACTGGTGCAGTTGCTTGCAAAGAGACCATTCTGTCGGTTAACAGTAAGAAACATACACAGTCATATATACACAAGAATTTCATAACTAACATACATAGTAACAAATTTTAAAAGACTGTCATTTTGGAGATTTATTAATAATAAAGTAATTATTCACCAGCTCATGTCATTTTCATGTTTGAGGGATTTCAGATATGACCTTGTCCAAATCCCCGATACCCGCAAAGTTCCTTGGAACATTCCACCATCAGGAATAATGTTAGAAGTGTTGATACAGGGGCGCCTGGGTGGCTCAGTGGGTTGAGCCACTGCCTTCGGCTCGGGTCATGATCTTGGGGTCCTGGGATCGAGTCCCGCATCGGGCTCTCTGCTCGGCAGGGAGCCTGCTTCCTCCTCTCTCTCTCTCTGCCTGCCTCTCTGCCTACTTGTGATCTCTCTCTGTCAAATAAATAAGTAAAAAAAATCTTAAAAAAAAAAAAAGAAGTGTTGATACAAGCAGAAGTAGCTTCAACAAGGAATGTTGAATTAAGAGAAAATAGCTGAGTACTATTTTATCTTATTGCAGATAATTTGGAAACTCAAATGATTTAGGGAATTGCCATTTGTTGTGGAGGATTAAGAAATAGAGTAAATTTTCCTGTGAGGTCACTACTGGGGAAAATTCAAATTAATGTATATACTAAAAATAAGGTTTGGATTAGTGTGAGTTAGCCATCACTTTCTTTAAGTTTGAATTAAGTTTGATTTGGCTTTGTAAGTAATCTTTGTTACTTCCATAATAATATCATGAGTTTACCGTAGACAAATTTTGGGGAGTACAATGGGATCTTAGCGATTTTAATAGATTTTAACAGTTTTCTTTATCTCAGTATTTCTATGTAAATTTCAGTTACAGATTTTCGGTTTAAATTTTAAGACATTGCTCTTTAACCCACTCTCTATGCTTGAATATTGCTATCCCAGTCTCTAGTCCAGAGAAGAGAATCCACTTGTTATTTAGCTAAATTGGGAAGTTTATCCTTCCTCTATTTCTACCTTTCTCCCTTTGTCCTTCCTTTATTCCCTTTCTGTTTTTCTTGTCCTTTAAATCCCTAACTCAGCTCTTAATGCATATTGGATATTGAGTGGAGAAGGGCAATAAAATTTGCTTTTCTAGGAAAGTTCTATGTATTATTCTTTCAAGACTATTCCTAGTTTTTAATGGCTTAAATATCTGTGCCCATTAGTCCTGTAAGAAACCCCACCCAGTTTTGTATTGCTGCTCCAGAAACAGCCTGGGCAGAGAGAGAATCTGAAGCCATCATCTGGGTTCTTGTCTCAGGACACTTAATTTCTCTGAACTTCCCTTTCTTCATCTGTAAGGTTGGGTTTAACTCATAGGATTTTTTGTGAGCATTAAAATGAGTCCCTTACATGAATGCATTTTGTAAACTTTAACATTCCAAAAGATTTGAGCTGTTCTTTCATTGATTTGGTGAAATGCAGAGCACCAGGGCAGCTAGGCTTACAATTATTTTTGTTGATGGGTTTATGATCTTTTTAATATGCCATATACCTTTTGATAAAGTTCAAACTTTATCGTTCTCAGCTGGAATGGCATTAGTCCTACAAGTTATAACCCCTGGAAAAAAAACAACACAAGGTCTGCTTTTGGGTTATATTCATTTTGGTTGTTGTACAGTTTGGAGTAAGGTTTCTGATGGTACCCCTGAGTGTTGACAGTACCTCTTGTGACCTCTATACTTGAACTCTCCTAAGATTCTGCTTCTTGTTTTCTTTTTCTTTTTCTTGACTAATGTAAATATAAATTTTTGTTCAGGCCTAGGGGATGATGTGTATATTTTCTTTTTGTTAATAGGTATGTGGTATATAAATCAAGTATTTATAACTCATTATTTTGATAACATGCTACAGAAATCCCAGTAGCCATGTTTAATATTTGTTTTAGGAAATTTGCCACTGCAGACAAATTTATTTTAGACTGACTTCTCTGAAGAATACTGAATTAAATGGTGGGAGAAAAAATCCAACGTGGTAAAGTAATGTGATATATTATCTGAGTTCATGGGAGCCATTTGTAATCTTTTCTCAGAAGGTTGTTTTTTTTTTTTTTTTTTAATTCTCTCTGTATTTATTGCTTGTTTGTGTTCTCTATATAGTAACTGGTCTCTAGACGTGGGCTTGTACTGATGAATTATAATTCCAAGTGAAGTGACAGATACAAGTATTTCTGGGTGTGGAACCTCCATTCTGACTTTATGCAAGTCACTTGATCTCTTTTTTTCTTCATTCTTTTTCTTTCCTAGCTTGTGAAGGAAACAGTTACAATGTATTTTGCAAGACTTCTCAGAGGCCTAAATGAGATAATGTAGGTAAGAGCTCAAACGTTCTGTCATTGCATACCAATACTAGCTATCAAAATACTGAGTATTTGCCTACTAAAAAAAGAAATTATAAATGCCCAGCCTTTGAGGAGTGTTTTGCAAAATTTTCTTCAAGATTTTAAGTTGGTCAGCAGAAATAGAATTTTAGAACTGGGACATCTTTAATTCTTACTCCAAACCCTCTGGAAGAAATTGAGGGTCACATAAATAAGTAGGAGAATTGATCTCAGAACCCAGATCTCCTGACTGGCTGGCTGGGCTGTAATGCCCACCCTGAAAACAGCTGGGTGCACCGTCGGCCTCCTTTGGTGTTAAGATGTCTTTCAAATGAGAGTGATATAAGAGCAGTAGCATTCACCCTTCTCTCAGAAAAGAAGGACTCTAGAGAGGCATTTTCCTTTTGCTTTCTTTTTCCCCTTGTGGTTATTGACAAAGCTTGGGATCATGTCGAAACTTGTTGCAACCACCAGGAAACTCTTTCAACTTTTAATAGTTATCACCCTGCTCCTAATTAACAAGTAGCAAGCATGATTATGCTCCAGTAAGTTGGAAAGACTTATCAGACTTTAATATTTAGATGAGGAAAAGACCTCCAGCCATGGGTAAAAAAAAAAAAAAAAAAATCCCTGTTGATATTTTCCATAAAAGGGGACGTACAGTTCAGAACCAGCAGAGCCAACTCTGTCACTCTGTGTAAATGCAATCCTGAGACGTGGCTAGGAAGAGAGCATGTTAGTCACGGCTTATATTAACACACAGCGTTCTCTTGAATTCATTGGCTTTCTTCTTATGAAAATGCTGCATAAGGAGCCATAAGGAGGTTATTCTTTCTTTATGTTTGCCCTGAAATAAAACAAAAATAACACAAATTATTAAACTTGCATTTAGAGAAGGGTGTGATGAGGATAGCTTTTTGTAAATGAATGTTTTGCTACTGGCATCCATTTGAATCGAATAAGTAATGTGCCCTAAAGGGAAAGTAACTTTAAAAACCATATAAACATAATTCACCATTTCTAAAGTAATTGATACTTACACTTATTACAACTGGTGGTGACTCACTCTCTCTCTCTCAAAAAAAAGCTCTTTTTCATAAGAAATAAGTAGGACACTCAGCTCCCCTGAGAAACTAGTTGGTTAAGTGCTTGTGTCTATGTTCCTCAATCTGCTCCGAGGTGAAGAGTTGGACCTAGATGTTGAGTATGGTCCAGGGTAATATGACTTGAGTTACTTGCAGAATATCAGAAAATTTCTTTTACTTTATTTAGATTATATTTAGTGGCATTTAAAGAGACAAAAATAATCTACAATAGAGAAAACAAAAAGAAATACAGAAGTAGATTTCCTATTACTGATAGTGTGTTTTGGTGGAATTTGGAAACAGAATTATTGTCTTGGTGACATAACTAGAGGTTAGTTCAAGGCATGTCACCAAAGAGGTTGTAACTCGTTTCAGGGTTCTTGTATATAGTCTCAGCAACGGATATAGCCCATGAGTTCATCACTCAGGTTCTTCCTAGATGCCATGCATTATTTTTGACATTGAGGCTAAAGCAGTGAGCAAAGTGGACAGCACTTGCTCTCAAGGAGCTTACCATCTAGTGAGCCTGATAGAAAATAAACTATTAATAAAGAAATATGATACTTTATAAAGAAGAAGAAGAAATAGCATCATATTGTCAAGAGTAGTTCCTGGGGTCTGCTTTGGTTGGGGTAATCAGGGAAGAAGATGACATTTGAGTTGAAATCTGAATGATAAGAAGGAAGAATCTGTGTGATGATCCAGGAGAACAGATTTTGTGGGGAAAGTACTAACTTTTGCTGGGCCCCAGTGGTGGAGGAGAGCCTGGCTTGCTGTGTCAGGGAGAGCCCACTTTTCTACTTTTTTCTTACACTCATTACACTTTTCATGCGTCCTCTCCCACCCACAATCTCAGCTCATGACCTTGTATCCCATTTCTTCTAGAAGGTTAAGTGAACAAGAGGAGGATTCTCACAATTTCTATCACGGTAGCTACGGCCCCACTGGTGTATACTCTGCCTTCTCCTCTTTCCTGTGTATAAAGTGTCACGTTGTTATTAAAGGCTCACTCTTCCACCTGTGCACAAGATCCTACAGTCTGTTCCCTCTGGCTGGCTCCTATATGACTGCTCCCGTATCCTTTATGTCTTCTGCATCATCAATCAGTTTCTTTCTGTTTGCTAGGTCTTCCCCTTGATCTATCAATTTGTTGTTTCTTCTATTTTAGGAGGAAAAACACTCTTTGGTGTCACTCTTCCCCAGTGACTCCACATTTGTCTCTGTTTAAAGAATTCCTTGAAAAAGTTGCATATATTTTTTCCTCCAAATTGTTCCCTCTCTTTTTCTCTTGAAAGCACAGAGGCATTTATTTGCCTTTATCATGACACTGAAACTACTCTTGGTTTAAGTCAACAGTGCCCTCCATGTTGCTATACCATTGATCGCTTGTTAGTCCTCCCCTTAATTGTCCCATCGGCGACATTAGAAACTCTTGTTTACTCTTCTTGCCTCATAGCACATTTTTAACTTGACTTCTATTTCTTGATTTTTCTTGTACATACTAGCTGCTGCCTCTCTGTTCTTTATTTGGTCCATTTTCATCACTGTAATCTCTCAACATTGGCGTGCCCCAGGGCTTAATTCTTGGACCTCTTCTCATTTATATCAAAACAAAAAACTCTGTTCATCCAGTCTAATGGCTCTAAATGTCATATGTACCCTGGTGACTTCTAAATGTATATCTGGACACCAGAACTCTCCTAACTTTAAACCCCTATATCCAACTGCCTACTTGACAGCTGTCACTAAATGTCTAATAGGCAATTTAATATAATAGGTACAAAAATGAACTCCTGCTTTCCCCCTGCTTCTCCTAGAGTGTTTTCTATCTCAGTTATGGCAATTAACATTCTTAAAGATTTTATCTATTTACCTGACAGAGAGGGAGATAGAAGGAGAGGGAGAAGCAGGCAGGGAGTCCAACACCGGGCTTGATCCCAGGCCCCTCTGATCATGATCTGAGCTGAAGACAGATGCTTAACTGACTGAACCACCCAGGGGCCCCCGCAACTAACATTCTTTCAGCTGCCCCAGTGAAATCCTTGAAATCGCCCTAATGCTGCTCTTTCTTTCTTTAATATTCTAGTCTCTTGGGAATCTTATCTTTTCTACCTTCAAAATATATCCAAATTCTTTTTTTTTTTATTTAAGATTTTGTTTATTTATTTATTTGACAGAGATCACAAGTAGGCAGAGAGGCAGGCAGAGAGAGAGGAGGAAGCAGGCTCTCCGCTAAGCAGAGAGCCCGATGTGGGGCTCCATCCCACGACTCCGGGATCATGACCTGAGCCGAAGGCAGAGGCTTTAACCCACTGAGCCACCCAGGCGCCCCAAAATATATCCAAATTCTGACTGCTTCTTCCAACTTCTTTAGCTACCACTTGAGTTCAAGCTATGGTCATCTCTCATCTAGATTATTTTGGTAGCCTCCTAACTGGTGTCCCTGCTAACACCATTGCCCATCTCTAGCCAATTTTTAAGAGACAGTCTGAGTGACCAGTTGAAAATGTGGATAGATCATGTATTTCCTCTGTTCAAAGCCTTAATGTTCCATTTCTCTCATGGATCAATAGCCACGATATTCCTGCGGCCTACAAGGCTGTCACAATTTGTTATTGCCCTTCCTTTTGAACCTCATAGCCTAATTTCTTCTCTTTTGTTTCATCTGGTCCTCATTCTTCAAACTCTCCCCCAACCCCCCCCCCCTCCCTACAGGGCACTTTGGCACTTGCTGCTCTTTCTCCAAATACCTGCATGCCTTGCTCGCTCTCATTTAGGTCTTCACTCAAATATATTTTCTTAGTGAGTCCTTCTCTCACCACCCTGTCTCAACATTCCCCAGCCTTTCCACCCATCCTCAAGAACTCACTTACCCCCCTTCCCTTTCTCAGCTACCTGGTTTATTTTTCTCTGCACCTCTAATTACCATTTCAAATTTACTATCCATTTTCTTAGTTTTCTTGCCTCCCTCAACTAGAAGGTCAGCTCACTGAGGAGAGAAGTATTTGCATGTTCTGTTCATTGCTGTATGCCCCGTACTTCCAAGTGCTTAGTAAATAAAAATGTATGAATGAAGGATTGAATGTAAAAGTGTATGAACTAGAGAAAGATGAAGGTAGCAAAAGTTATATAGTGATTTAATGAGATGGAATTTCATTTCTAGGGTTCTAGGATGCAATGCCATGTTTAATTTTCTGGCTCAGAACTGTTTCCTGGGCATAAAACCAGTATAACTTTGAAAGAATAAAGATTTTTAGATCCTCACTTGGAAGTATAATGATCATGCAAATCCTACATACTCATACCTTATTCAAGGAAGTTAGAAAATACATAAATGGGCTATAGAAGATTGCTGTATAGGATTGCAGAAATTTTGTTTCCTAAATATTAATACAAATATCATCTTAGGGAAGTAAAACAATTTAAAGTAATGGTTTTTAAAAAAAACTTACAGGTGTAAAAGAGAAGCATATGGTTGAACAGAGATTGCCAATGAAATTGACAGATGATTAACATTCATTAAAACTTTTAATTAACACCTTTTGGAAAATTCTATAAAATGATACTGTATGTAAATCACTATGTGTGATATCTTTGAGCATTCTCTTACCTGTTTTACAGAAGGGAAAAAATGGATCACAAAACCGCTTATGATACAATTTTCCGTAGCCCTAGGTTTGTTTTGAGTGTTATCTGCTTGTGTCAATCATGCCAATTTGAGCTGCCAATATTCTAAATATATTTGGCTGAGATAGAAGTGATTCTCTGTATATCCTGGAGGAAAGAAAAGCTACCTTTTAGTTTCTTATTCCTTCTTTTTCCCCAGGCATTTTCTGATTGAGTAACTATAGGAGAATTTGAGCTTTCACAGGGAGTTTTCCAAGGTGATTTAAAATCACGTTTGTTTAAAATCTGGTTAATAAAATTTATGATCAATAAGTCATATATAAAATAACACTGAAGTTTTTCTGACGACTTCAAGACCCTACACTTTATTCTATATATTGAAACTGTATTTTCTCTTTACTGTTTGTGGTACAATGGGAGTGGTTTTCTACTTGAAAATAGTGGTAGTTGGTATTAGTAAGACGTCCAGATGTTTGCAGAAGTACAGTTACTATCGGATTGTCTTATTGATTTTTAAATTAATTTGAATTCTGATAAATGGACAGCTTTTTAGTGTTTTGCTGAGAGAATTATGGTACAAATATAGGCTTACCTGCCTATTGCTAATTTTTAAACCTTTGGGGGAGGGTGGTAAAAAGCATAGAAATATGTGGTTTTTTTTTTTTTTTGACAGAAAACATTTGTTAATTGATAACATGTTTGGCCAGGGTTAAACATTTATTGGTAGTCCAGAGTCATCATTAAGGATATGAATTATTGTTCCAAGCTGTCACCTCTTGAGACCCTCTAGGACTGCCCAGAGTATATGACTCTTTTTTTTTCTGTCTGCTTATAATGATTGCATGAAACTTCCTCTGCTTCTCTCTTTTGCTACTTTCTCCATCTTCCCATTTCCCCAGCCTCTCTTCTCTCTGCATTTCTCCACTGAGTTTTCCATGCTTCTAGACTTAGTGCCTGTTGACTTGGCCTTCAGATTCACACTTAGCAAGTGATGGCCCTCTAGGGGGAAGCAGGCTCCCTGCTGAGCAGAGAGCCCAATGTGGGGCTCTATCCCAGGACCCTGAGCTCATGACCTGAGCTGAAGCCAGAGGCTTAACCCAGTTATAATATGCCTGCTTTCGAAAGCTAATATGTATTTTAGGTTCAGTATTTAAAATTCTTTAGAATAATTTTTTATTTTCTTGTTTATTATTTAGTATTAAGATTTTAAATCATTCTATCGATTAATTTAAGGAGTTATCACATTGCAAGTAAACATAAAAGCTTTAAAGATACAAAAGAACAAATTTATATTATTATTTTTATCTTTTCTAGTGTTAGGAGCCTAAATGTTTTGAAGCTGAAACATAAAGAATAGAGGAAGAAACAAAAAATTGTACTGAAAATACCAATTAAGCATGAATGTTGCCTGATTTATAATTCCATGTACAGAGATTATAAAGAAGAAATATAGCTCACGAAGGATGAGATGCTCTAAAATTGTAATTCTATGTAATTGAGAATAATCCTGCTGAGAAAGAAAAGAAGTTAAATAAAAGTGTAACTATATCAGGAGCTCTTTGATAAGCTCAGAATTTAAAGGGGTAAGTATCAAAGATTGAAAGGTACAGAGTGAGGGCTTATTAAGAAAAGCAGGAACTTGAGGAGAGTTAATGATCATGGCCATTCATTCATTCTACAAACATATATTGGGAACATTTTCTTTGCCACATTATCTTGTTTGACTGTGAGTACTAAAATATAATAAGATCTTAGTTCTCAAAAATCTACTGTGGTAACATTGGCTTTAATATTAATAATTGACATAGTAGAGGAAGAACTTTTCAACTCTTGTTTTCAAACTGAAAGGCTGGGAATTCAGTATACTTCTTGGTTAGGGCTCCAGTCATTGGATCTCAGTGTTGTGAGATCCAATCCCACATCTGGCTCTGCAATCAGTGGGGAGTCTCCTTGTTGATTCTCTACCTCTGCTCCTCACTTCAAATAAATAAATAAATCTTAAAAAAAAAAAAAAAAAGAGAGAGAATGGAATAAGAGCTTCTTACATTGAATTAAAATCTCCAGTCCAGATGTATGTATATTTGAATTTAGGGAAGAACTTGCACGTATAGTTGTGGGAAAAAAAAATGTTGGGTAATGATAGAATAAGATATTTAAGTAGATTTTTGGTATAAAGAACAACTGAACTCATAGATAAATGATTAATGGATTATTGTTATTGGGACTATAGTCACTGACCTTGCCCTTGTCTTTGGATATTTATTGACAACTTCAGTAAACGTGCGCTCACCAGATCTGTAGGTGACAAATATCTTGGAGTGATAACTTACACATTTGATCACATAATCAGGATTCAATGTTCAGATAAATGTAAAAGTAGTATATAAGGCTAAAATGGTTGAGATTCTTAAGAGTGGTTCCTTGGAAAAAAATAATGTGGAATTTAAGCCAATGGTTTGATGGTTGTATTGAAAGAAATCACTGGCTTTTTCAAGGCCCTACTGATAAACTTGAGGAGAATCAGAGGCCCACATAGGGACATTGAAACTGTCTTAAAATATTTGAGGATCTGACATGTAGAAGAGATAGTAGGTTGGCTTTATGTTGCTCTCAAAAAAATACCAACAATTAAATGAAAATCATTTTAGCACCACGAAATGGGAAGGCTCCAAAAAACTGGAGTTGCCCAACAATGGAGAGGACTGCCTTATAAAGTAGTGAAAAAGTCTTGTTATAGAGAAAGAGATGGACCATTTATGTTAGGATAAGAGTTGTGTTAGAAAATTTCTAAGGTTTCCTATCTTTAAAATTGTATAGTTCTATAATTTCACAAACTTGTCATGACAATTTGAGAAGATAACAGGAATTTATTTGCTCCAGGGGAAATAGGCGTATGAGTGGGGCATTTTTTTTTTTTTTTAAGCAGATGAAACTCAGTGGCAATTCTGAAAACTATAATTAAAGTTAGAATAGGGACTAGCTCTAGGAAATGTTCTAGCATTTTCCTTCAAACATTCCTATGCTGTTCTCAGATAAATACAAAAGTATGTAAAATCATAATGGTCTGAATTTGACCCCTAATTTACCAGAGAGGAAAGGCATAGGCATATACTAGAAATCGTTTTATTATCCCCTAGTATTCTGGTTCTCCTTTGATGAGAAGAAATGCATGCCAGGTTACAGACAAGAGATTTCTTTTGGAAAAGCAACAGTCCTTGCCTTTGTATTGAGTTAAAGACAGGTTTCACCTGTAAGAAGTAACCATATTGGATCCGTAAGTGCCTAAGAAAATACAAAACACCACTTTGAATGTTCCTCAAATTAATCTCATTAGCCCTACTTGATTGTTGTTGTTGTTTTTTCCTATCAAGTTAACATAAAAAACTTTGGGTAGATTATAGAGTTCTTGTTTGAACAGATTCTAGTTGAGTTTAGACATAACTTTGTATACCTCGGATCCTGGATGCGGAAAAGACCTGGAAAATAACTTAATTTGAAGTTCCTGATTTTATAGATGCAGAAATTGAGTTCTAGAGTGATTGAGTTGCTCGAGGCAATTTCATTTGATTAGAAACAAAGTTAAGGTTAGAACCTAACCCTTAATGACTTCCAGTGAATTCACATCTCTTTCTATTTTATCATTCTCTTTACCTCTTCTTTTAAACTATGCTGCAGATATGCAGTGTGTCAGAATACAAAAGGAAAAGAAAACGGAGCATATATCCACATTGTTTTCATTAAGTTAAAGGTGTTATATTTAAGTCTCAAGTATTTTTCAGTTTTATTAAACTTTGATCTCTGGAAATAAAATAAGAGTCAGTTGTTAAACTTCTGTTCTGGTGGAAACGGGAGGAATGGAGGTAGGATTTTGTGGTTAATTTCAAAAAGGATTTAGATCTTATGACAGTTTTAGCAACTTTCCTAAATTATGTAGATTACTATTCCAACAGTAGAGAGATCAAGTATCAGTATTTTAGGACAGCTTTTAAACTGGGCAAATCTGAGACATCTGAACAGAATATCACTTTTCCTAGACTTGATTCAAGTTGCTGAACTTCTGGCAGAGAGGAAGGTCAGCATGCTTGAATAGTTTGCTGCAAAGTTTTCAAGAGTTAAAAATATTTTTTAATGATTCTTTGTTCTCCCTTGTGATTGGAATATAGACTTAAGTAGTGGTACTTCATTGTCTTAAGCAATAACTGACTCAATATTGGATTTAATCATGATAATGGATAGTCATTTAAATGTATTGCGGTGATAATTTCAATGTGTTTTTTATTGAACAAGTTCATAAATGAATATCTCACTCACTAAAATTTATGATAAAAATCAGAAGTGATCCATAAACATTTATTGAATGGATTCCATTAAAATTTTAAAAATGAGCTCAACTGTTATATTTAGAAATAATCAAATCAATGCAGTTTGATGTGACTAAATAATTTTTGGCAGTTCCTGATCATTTATTTCCAGGTTCATGCCATGTAAATTGACATACATATTTCACATAATCATGGAAACTTGGGTATTGTGGAGAAAGATGTATGAGTAGGTTAAGTGGGCGGTAGGTAGATTATCAAATTATAGTTAATTTAGAAAATTAAAAAGTATATGAATTTTAAAAATTCAGATATTTGAAAGCAAAAATCCACAGAGAAATAATTGTTCTGTTTAATGTGACTTCAGGAAGGAGGAGTAAGAGCAAAGTGAGGGAGGTGGTTTAGAGATTTTTTTCTTTGCAACAAAGTAGTTATAGTAATTTATAACATGTCTTCTATATACCCAGCCTATTCCAATAAAGTGTAAGTCACATTCCCTCATCCTATAGAATTTTGCTTTCTTTGGGAGTAGAGACAAGGCAAGATGCTTACGTATGGTATGAAACAGTTTGTTATTACAGCTTAAGATCTGTGTGATTGTGAAAATAAGTGGAGTGTCCTCTAAAGATTGTCCTTTCTTGGCTTCTCTTCTTTCAATTCCTTTTCCAGCCAGGAACACTTAGTTGCTGTTCAGCATGAGTACTCCTATCCTGGGACTAACTCCTGATCAAGATTCATGTGTGTAAGAAATTCCTGTTGGGGCCAGATCCTCACCTCAAAAACATGCTAGCACCTCACATGTGTTCTTTCTCTACAGATCTGTGATTTAGAATCCCCTGATTTCAATCCTGGTTGATCATCAGAATCACCTGTAGAATTTTAACATTCAGGCACAGTCAGAATCTCTGGGGCTGTTACTGAGGCCAGTGTATTTTTAAAAGACACATACATGTGTTTCTGATAACTTTTAACTATCCAACTTCTGTTGCCAGGGGTCTGCATCCCATTTTCTTATCTACCTGGTCTTCCTGCCTGGTTTTTCTCTTCCTGCCTGTATAATGACCCCTCCAAAGGGTGTTTAATTTCATTTGTCTTAATCAACATTTGGGGACATAACTCTTTTAAGATCATTAAAAATTTGAAAATTGGAACCAGTTGATTGAATTGTAGAGAACAAACCCAGTTAAAATTCTCTGTCATATGGGGGCACCTAGGTGGCTTGGTCGGTTAAAGCATCAGATTCTTGGTCTCAGCTCAGGTCTCTGTCATATGCATAGACTCTGTTCTGGTCAAGGAATATATATTTATCCACTTCATCATCAATGTGCGGAATATCATTTTTTTTTGTATTTTTATTCCATGTTTCGGAATTGCTTCCAAAACACAGTGTGCTCACCTGTGTGTTGATTGTTGATAGCAAGATGAACAAATGTCTATTTTGAGCATGAAAATACACTTGTTTTCTGTAGCTACCTGATTGCGAGATTAATTTGAGAAAAGTGATTCCAGTCTATTTGAATAATTTCTCTGATGTAGTAAACATAAAACTTTTTATTCAGACAACAACTTTCTTCTTATTTATTCTTCAAATGGTTTGCAAAACCATTAATACAGATTAAGTGAAAAGAAATTAGTCATTTTTTTAAACTAAATTTTGTGGTCGATATTCTCAACGTGTAAAAATGAAATAAGATTGGGAATGTCAGATTCATTGTCTGGGCTTTATGACTGTAAATGGATTTCTGATTCCAACGTTAAAGTACATTCTGTTTGACATGATTTACATATTTAGTGTAGATAGACGAAGTTAACGGATTTGCTTCAGTAACATGAACTAATTTTCTAGTTATTTGCTGGGACAAGAGCATGACAACCATGTAGAAGTGCAGATCAAATAAAAGTGAGGGCCCCTTTATAGCTGACTGACAAGAGGCCAGCACCTTCCACAAGTGCGTCTATCTAACTTCCTATAGGTTGGGAGGCTCAGTATTATGTGCTCCCATGATTATTTAGTGGGCTAGTGACATTTTGCCCATCACTATTAATTAGTCTTTATCCCCAAAGAGAATTTTAGGAACTTACCTTAATAGGTATTTTTTATATTTGTGAAGTGTTGGCATAAATAAATTCTGGTCCTGACATGTCTCCTCATCTGTCATCTTTTATTTGTTACCATAAATGTCACGGTCATTTTTATGTTCATAGAAGGTCTATTACTTTCTCCCTGAAGCAGTTTAGAGACCACTTATGGGAAAAAAAAACGTGGGAGAGGAATTGAGGATGAAGCAAAGTAAAGAGTGAGTAGAGCACAAGTCCAGCATAAAATGTAATGGATCTCAAAGTGGGTACTTGGCTCTTACTATCTTCGGAACACTTTAAACCAAAGGATTTGCTTTTGTAGAATTTTAGAATTGAATGTAACCTTAGAGATAATATAGTTCATAGGCTTCATTTTAAAAATAAGGAAAGAATAGAAAGGTTAAATGACATGGTCATGGTCACACAGATAGTGGTATTGTCTACTGACTGGCCATCATGCTGCTACTTATCTTTATTTTTAGGATGAGAAAAGTAGGTCATTCGCCTCAGAGATTCAGGAAGGCTAAGATCATCAGTACCTCGATTTTGCCCAGTGAATGGACAATTTGTTTTTGTGGCTGTGTGGTCTCTGTCCTCCTTCTCCGCTGCACCTTATTCTTTATTTCCTTCAGGGGACCTCTTTATGCTTTCATGCTTTAGTATTGGGCCTCCAGAGTTCTGCCCTGAGCTCACTGATGTGTGTGCTCTTCATGCTCTCCTTAGACAATCTTATATACGATTTGTTTAGTATTTCTTAAGAGCCCCACACCATGATAGATACCGTACTAGATGCTAGGTGGGACAGACACACCTGGATCATGGAGTAGAATGTTCTTGTCCTTCTTGGAGTTTTAGTTGCTGTCTATATTCTGAAGATTCTCAAATCCATAGCTCTGGTTGTGACTGATGCCCTGAGCTGTACATGTGTAACTAGCTCAGATGTCCCAGAGAAACCTCAAATTGGACATACTTAATCTGGACTTTATCATTTCCTCCCTCCCCCTTTCTTCTGAATATACTTTTCCTTCTGAATTCCATATCTCAACATCAAAGTCACTTAGCCACTCCTTCAGAAAGTTGAAAGTCACCTTTTGATTCTTGTTCTTTCTTTTCGTTCCAGTGACTAATTCCTGGCCCCTGTATCTTACTCCTACTCTCTTTTATTCCTTTGATATCCCTCCTCTTTAGTTTTCCAGCAGGCTCCTGACTGGATTTCATTTCTCCAAGCCTGCTTTCCTGAAATCCACTCTACACAGGGTTGTGGGAGTGATGGTTTAGACTAGAGTATAATCTAACCATATCAGTCTCTGTTTAAAACTGTTGCTTGGTTTCCCATATTCTACAGGGTCAAGCCCAAGCTCCATAGGATGACACTCAAGGTCATTTGTGACCTGAGTCTACCTTGTGCTGCTGTTTCTTGAGTCATGTTGTTTCTTGAATCAGAGCTTTCTTATGCCATCTTCTCTGCCTGGTGAATAATACTCCAACTCATGCCTCCTTGCTCTTATCACTTGGTCAAACTTAAAAAATGTATTATAAAAATTTTCAGATAATCACAAGAGGAAAGGTAAAAGCGCAGTGAATTCCTGTATTCAACACTGGTTGGTTCATTTATTCCTCCCCACTTTTTTTCTCATTTGCAGAAATATTTAAATGGAAATCCAAGATACCATACAATTTTACCCCTACTTCAGTAAGCACCTTCAAAAGTATGAATGTATCCTATATAACAACAGTGTCATTATCAAACTAAAAAAATTAGTAATAATTCCTTGGAATCATCTAATTCCCTGTACATAATAAAAATTTCCAAGTAGTTGTGAAAAATATTTTACGATTAGATTGTTTGAATCATGATCCACGTGATACCACAGATTAAATTTGGTTAAGTCTCTAATTCCTTTTTAATAAAAAACAGCAGTTTCCACTCCTCTCTTCTATTAATGTTATTTTCTTGCAGAATCCAGGTCAGTTGTCAAATAGAATGTTCTACAGTCTATATTTATTTATTTGTCTTCTGTGGTGTTACTTAACTTGTTTCTATATCGACTGTAGAACTATATCCAACTGTTTCTCTATCAAAAAGAAAATACTAAAGATAGGAAATATTTCCTATACAAGGAAATTAGTTGTAGTGGCTTGATTCACTTCAATTTCCATTATCTATCTGCCTACCTATCTATCCTATATCTATCTTTCTTTCTTTCGTTTAGGATGTTAAGATGGATCAGGGAGTTCAAGTGGTGACAGCTTCCTCCCTCCCTTATAAAAGTCACCATCAATCATTGTGCAACTAATGGTTTAATCCATTGATGATTACTGCCTAAATCAATTATTTCATTAAGGGTTGCAAAATATTAATTGTATAATTCTGTAATTTCTTCCACATGTACTAGCTGGGACTCTTCTCTAAAGAAGAATTTTACTTCATCACCAAGAGCATTTGAAATACAGATTGTGTAGGAGAGGATGGAAAAAAATACTAGTTCTTTCACTTTGATTACCTGGCTAAATTTTAATCATCCTTCAAGGCTGGGTTTAGGAAATTGTGTCTGTAGGAAGACATTGTTAATCTTGCGGAGCTAAAGTAAATGTTACTTTTCCCTTCCATGAAATTCCATATTTACTTCTGCCCTTAGTTTTCTTGTGCTGTATTGAAAGTATCATTCTTTATAACTGGAAATTCATTTCACTGTAGATGATTTACTTAAAGCAATGCTACTGAAAGCAATTTGGTAGAAGAAAAACTGCCCAGATGATTTTTTCAAAATCATTATTGCCTCTCATTTTTCTCTGAGGCAGGGTTTTTTTTTTTTTTTTTAATTGAAGTATAGTTGACACACAATGTTACATTAGTTTCAGGTGTACAACATAGCAGTTTGACAAGTCTATACATTATACCTACCACAAAGTGTAGCTACCACCTGTCAGCATACAATACTATTATAGTAGTATTGTCTACATTCCCTATGTTATACATCTTTTATCCCCATAATGTATTTATTCCATAATTTGAAACCTGTATTTCCCATTCACCTGCACCCTTTTTTGCTCATCCCTCCAACCCACTCCCCTCTGGTACACCAGTTTGTTCTCCTATTTATGGGTCTGTTTTCTGCTTGTTTTTGGTTTTTTTGTTCACTTTTTTTTTTTTTTTTTAGATTCCACACATGAGTGAATCATATGGTATTTGTCTTTTTCTGTTTAATTATTTCACTTAGGGTAATACTTTCATAGGTCTATCCATTTTGTCACAAATGGCAAGATACTCTGTTTTATGACTAATATTCTATGCACACACACACATACATGCACACGTACACACACACATACACACACACCCCACGTTTTCTTCCTTCATCTACCAATGGACATTTAGGTTGCTTTCATAGCTTGGCTATTGTAAATAATGCTGTAATAAACATAAGAGTGCATATAACTTTCTGAATTAGTTTTTTTTTTTTTTAAGATTTTATTTATTTATTTGACAGACAGAGATCACTAGTAGGCAGAGAGGCAGGCAGAGAGAGAGGAGGAAGCAGGCTCCCCGCTGAGCAGAGACCCGATGTAGGGCTGGATCCCAGGACCCGGGACCATGACCTGAGCCGAAGGCAGAGACTTTAACCCACTGAGCCACCCAGGCGTCCCTGAATTAGTGTTTTTTGTTTGTTTTGGGTAAATATGCAGTAGTAAATTTACTGCCTTATATAGTATTTCTATATCTAATATTTTGAGGAACCTCCATACTGTTTTCCACAGTGGTTGCACCAATTTACATTCTTACCAACAGTGCATGAAGGTTCGCTTTTATTGACATCTTTGCCAACACTTGTTATTTATTGTATTTTTGATGCTTTTTGATTCTGACAGGTGTGAGGTGCTATCTCATTGTAGTTTTGATTTGCATTTCCCTGATGAAGGGGGATGTTGAGTATCTTTTCCATGTGTCTGTTGGCTATCTGTTTGTGATTTTTGGGAAAATGTCTATTCAGATCCTCTGCCCATTTTTAAATTAGATGATGATGATGATGATGATTGGTTCTTTATATATTTTGGATATTTACGTCTTACCAGATGTGTCATTTGCAAATATCTTTTCCCAGTCAGCAGGTTGCCTCTCTATTTTGTTGATGGTTTTCTTTGCTGTGCAAAAGCTTTTTATTTTGGTATAGTTCCAATAGTTTATTTTTGTTTTTGTCTCCCTTGCCTGAGGAGACATATTTAGAAAAATATTGCTAAAGTTGATGTCAAAGGGATTCTACCTATGTTCTTCTCTAGCTGTTTTATAGTTTGAGGTTTGACATAGGTCCTTAATATATTTTGTGTTTATTTTTGTATATAACGTAAGAAAGTGGTCCAGTTTCATTCTTTTGCATGTGTTGTCCAGTTTTTCTCACACCATTTATTGAAGAGACCATCTCTTCCCCATTGTATGTTCTTACCTCATTTGTTGTAGATTAATGGGCTGTACAAGCATGGGTTTCTTTCTGGGCTCTCTATTCTGTTCCATTTATCTCTGTATCTGTTTTTGAGCCAGCACTATACTGTTTTGATTACTGGAGCTTTGTGGTATATCTCCAAATCTGGGATTGTGATACCTTCAGCTTTGTTCTTTTTTCTCAAGATTGCTTTGGCTACTTGAGGTCTTCTGTGGCTCCATACAAATGTTAGTATTATTTGTTTTAGTTCTGTGAAAAATGCTCTTGATATTTTGATAGGGAGTGCTTTGAATCTGTAGATCGTTTCTCTGAGGCAGTTTGGTAAGCTTGTATACATCTTGGAACATTTTTGTTCATTTTCATATTTAAAAATGTTTTATTTTGAGTTGGTTGTCAGTTAGCTGTGCTTGCTTCTTAGATTTGAAAGAGTTAAGAGTTGAAAACAATAGAAATGTTCTAAAATGGGACCCTACTTAAGTTATGGTATCCCAAGCAGTGAACTAGTATATAGTTATTAAAAATACCATAAAAAAAGTAACTATTGACACATAAAAATCATTATCTTCTACTATGAAGAGACAGAAAAAGATTACAAAAAATACGCTCTGGTCCTATTAATATTCTTGGTCACATTTGGAAGTCTTGCTACATTTTTATTATCATTGTTATTATTGTTCTGCTATTAATACAGCAAACACAGTCTGGAGTCAAATTACTCTTAAAATTTCCATAAATTCTCATAAAAATGTGGGATGGTAGGAACAATGAGGAACAATCAGTCAGCTGTACTCTTCGGAGAGTTCTAGACTCACATTTACATTAGCTTGGGTGTGAAGGGCTTTGGGCGGATGGCAGGCAGGAAACCTGCAAGTATGCCTGATACTTTCCCTCTCTTGGCAAACAGAGGATGTGGATGGACACACATGAGGGTGTAGCAGTGTCTCTCTGCATAGGCTGAACTTTGGGCCCCCAGAGGCAGAATAAGTTTTCTACATGAATAAATTATAAATACTTGTGGTCTAAAAAGGACCATTAAAGTTATATTTGGGGGCATTGTCCTCATGAAATCATAGTTAATAAAAACTGTATCCAGGAAGAATTATGACTCACATTAAAGGGAAAAATGACATACAAATGACCTTTGTAAATGCTGTCATTCTGAGGTGGGTGCTTCTGTATTCTGTTTATGCCTTGAATAGGAGCTCTTAAACTACAGTGCGTGGGTGACATTCAGGGGTATATGGATTTTATAAAATTGTGTGTAAAATTCTAGGTCTATGTACATTTTGGGGGGAAATTAATTGTAGCCTTTATCAGATTCTCAAATGTGTTCATTCATCAAAATACAGCCATTAGTTTTTGTGTCCAGAACTGGAATAAAACAGATCTTTATGCTTTTGGAATTTTGGAAACATCTGCCTGAGGTGAAATTTGGTTAGTAGGTTAGCCTATGAATGTATCATAAGACATATTCTGAGTTCTCATAACTTCCCTTTATGGTGTGAATCAGAACAATTTACATAAGAGAACTATCCCAACAAACCCCAATATTATATCCTTTCATTTGCACATGAAATATACACATTTAGAAAATATATTTTATGAAATATATGAATTTGTGAAATATGAAATGAAATGAAAATGTGAAATATAAAATAAAATGAAATAATATGAAATGAAAATATGAAAAATATGAAATTGTTCTTGAAACAATTGAACTGCTTTAATACCCAACTTTTTAAAAAAATTTATTTATTTATCTGACAGAGAGACACACAGTAAGAGAGGGAACACAAGCAGGGGGAGTGGGAGAGGGAGAAGCAGGCTTCCCACTGAGCAGGGAGCCCAATGTGAGGCTCAATCCCAGGACGCTGGGATCATGACCTGAGCTGAAGGCAGATGCCCAACAACTGAGCCATCCAGGTGCTCCATCACCCTAACTTTTTGTTGTTGTTGTTTTACTAGTTCTGAGCTTTCCAATGAATAATAGGTAGCTCTTTATTTTCTTATATATTACTTTCTTTTTTATTTATTTAATTTTTAAAAGATTTTATTTATTTGATAGACAGAGATCACAAGTAGGCAGAGAGGGAGGCAGAGAGAGAGAGAGAGGAGGAAGCAGGCTCCTTGCTGAGCAGAGAGCCCAATGCGGGGCTTGATCCCAGGACCCCGAGATCATGACCTGAGCCGAAGGCAGAGGCTTTAACCACTGAACCACCCAGGCTTTAATTTAATTATCCATAGAAACTAAACAGATGTGGTAAGAAAAATACCACACTAATTCAGGGACCTGGAAGATAGAAATCAAGAGATCTGTCCTCTGGAAATGGACCAAGGAGGCATGGATAGGCCTAGCCAGAAGTGTCAGGGAGTCAAAGCTCATAGGCGAGATGTATAGAATTTAAGTTAGGGGTTTTTATGACAGAGAAGGAAGTGGGAAAGTCTTTTAGTGCTTTAATCTCATGGTGAGTTATGTGAGTCATGAGTTGGTACCATTCTGTAATAAATGAACTGATCTGTAATAAATGAACTTACCTCATACTGTTTTTTGATGACTAAATTAGTAAATATGTATGAAATGCTTAGAATAAAGTGTAATAAATATGTGCCTCAACTGGGCTGGGGGAAAATAGGAAATGCTAAGAACATAGTGGT
Organism: Mustela putorius furo; assembly: GCF_011764305.1. Classification (NCBI taxonomy): domain Eukaryota; kingdom Metazoa; phylum Chordata; class Mammalia; order Carnivora; family Mustelidae; genus Mustela; species Mustela putorius. The sequence continues at coordinate 21,206,916 of NW_025422368.1, read as the reverse complement.
GTCTGTTTGGAGGAGAAATGATCTGCCCTCTGCTTGATGCTTCTTACCCCCCACAGACACCCAACCTTGGTCTTCCAGGTATAGGAGTGATACAATTTTAATCTTAATGACATGTTATTAGGACAGTATTTTATGTAAAAATTGTTGGACTCGTGGTGCCTGTGTGTTTGAGAAATTGTGTAATAATTGCCTGTGAAATAAAGAAAAAATCTGCTTTTGATCCACTTGGCTGGTTGGTTGCCTCAGATGTTGATGAACTTAGCTGTGTAACAGTGGTGTGACAGCGTGAGTAGTTTCTTGTTATTAGAGCACCTGTTTTCTCTGGGTGTGTTTACAAAGTTCTTATGGTTAGGCTTATCTACCTCATGGCTAAATATGGATGTATTTAAAAGAAGTTCATGCTAAAAGCATGATGCATGTTGACTCTTCTTACTTTTTAAAAATTGTTACATAATTCAATAACATCTTAGGAAACTACCACTTTTTACTTATTTTTAATTTTCATGACATCTGTTCTCTTATATTGATTTTATTCCTCCAACGAGTTTCCACTTCACTGTCTCTGTTGTTTCTACGGCTTCTTTCTTTGTTCCAGATATAACTCGAGGTTTTGCACATTGCAAGCTTTTTGTTCAAGCCCGATACAGATATTATATAGGTATTGATCTAATTTAGCAGTTTGAGCAGTTGTTTCTGAAGCTTACAAAACAAATACAAAAACAAAAAAACAAGTAGGCATAATGAGTTTTTTTGTCTTATCTAGATTTAGGCATAGATTTATGACATATTCAACTCTCAAAAGTCTTCTACTAATGCTACAAGTAAATCCTAAAGGCTCCTACAAAGATTCTGGTTTTTTGTTTCTCCTTATCTCTTTTGCCTCCTCTATATGCACAATTTGCAACCCCCAGGATCGAGAGGTAATACTTTAAATAGTTTTGATCTTTTTTTCCTCACCTGCACCTCATCTTATCTTAAATGCAGCATGAAAAAAAAAAAAGTGAGAGCAGCCAGGGTGGTTGGAAATATTGTAATTGCACCTTGTTTGGATTAGCTTGAGGCTCAGTTTGCTAGGCTCTTTAATCTGCTCATCAAGGTAGATATGAAGTCAAAAAAGATCAGGCTTTGTTTTAAAAAAAAGAGAAAAGTAGCTCACATTAGCCATTGTGAGCAAAAGGGAGGAGGAATGTTTATGTACACAATTTATTTTCTTAGTTCTCTATTATTTTTGCATTTGACATCAATTTTGAAAACATGGTAGATATTTTGAAAATAATGTACATATACTTTAAATTTTAAGTTAGTCATGAAGGAGACTGTGGCATGCTTGTATTTGTGTGGAATATTATTAATTCTTAAATAGTTACATTTGCATGTTTGTTGATAACTATTTTCTTTCTTTCTTTCTTTTTTTTTCCTTTTTGCCCAACGTGGGGCTTGAACTCAGGGCCCCAAGATCCAGTCGCGTGCTCTACTGACTGAGCCAGCCAGGTGCCCCTGTTGATAGTTATCAATTTTTAGTTTAAAATTTTACTTTTTAAATTTACAATTTTTACTTTTAAAAATATACCTGCAAATTAGGTATAGTTTTAAATGAAGATCCTTTCAGTGACCTGTAATTTTAAATTTTTTTTTAAAAATCCACACTTTTTTTTGAAGACATCATTTTCAAGACCTCAAAGTCTGTCCTGGGGTTGATATTTAGAAGACTAACGATTTAGTCCTGTAAAAATAAGCACAATGGGACTGCTGACATGGCCTAGAGTCTGATAAATTCATAGCTTAAAGACACAAGTGTGTGTCTTCAATTATTAAACTGTGCCATAATGATCAGAATAGCCCTAAAATAAAATTAGGCTATAAAGTGGCTAAATTAACTCAACTAGTTATTAATTAAATTAAAAAGACTGCTATGAAGCAAAGCCACAGGGAAACAGCCCTGGAATTAAAGAAAATAAAACATTTACTGTATGTCCCTCTGTAATTTAATTGGAGAAGACTTTCAATTTCTAATTTGGGGGAACTCTAAATGTTGTTGTTCAATCTTGATGACTATTTGCTTAGACCTTGGTGGTCCTACAGTGAGTTTTATTAGCTTCATTTTAGAGTCCCTCATACTATCCCCTCTTCCTTTTGACCCATGACTTTTTAAAAACTGGTTTTGAAATGACTTTAGACTTACAGAAAATTTAATACAGAGTTTACTTGCACCCTTCATCCAGCTTTTGCTAATCTTAATGACTTAGATAATTGTAGTATAATAATCAAAACCAGGAAATTAACAGTGATATATAATACTATTACTAAATATAGACCTTAATCTAATTTCACTAATTTTCTTACTAATGGTATTTTTCTGATCCAAGACCCAACCCAGAATCTCACATTGCATTTAGTTGTTGGATCTCCATAGTGTTCTGTAAGACATGACAATTCTTCAGTTTTTCCTTTTCTCTCATGACCTTGAACTTTGATAAGTAATGGTCACATATTTTGTTAAAAGTGTCTTGATTTGGGTTGATTTCCCATAATCAGATGGAGGGTATGCATTTTTGGCTAGAATACCACAGAAGCCATGTGTTTTTCTCAGGACATCTCATGACGGGACACATTTTGTTTTATGACACTATGTTTATGTTACTCTTGATCACTTCGTTAAGGTGCTATCTGATGCGTTTATCCCCTGAAAATTTATTCTTTTTTTTTTTTTTGTGAGTTAATAAATATCTTGGGAGAAATACAAGAGACTGTGAAAATGTTGTTTTCTTCTTCAAATTTTGCTCACTAATTTTAGTATCCACCAGTGGATCTTGCTTGCAACAGTTTTTACTGTGGTGTTCTATTGGTAATTTTGTATTTCCTGCTTTTTCCTTATATTTACTTGGATCTTCTCTATGAGGAAGAACTATTCCTTCTTCTTCATTTATTTACATATTCGGTGATTAATTTTTATCAAAACTTTCTTAATTCTATCATTTTGGACTCATGGGTATTTATTTTTATTTTATGGTTTGTGGTCTAATAATATCTTTTTTATTTCTCAAATCGTTTCTCCTTTGGCCATTGGGAACACATCAGGTTGATTCCTGTATCTTTTTGAGATACCCTTACCCCCTCCTTTTTTTAAAGCATTTTCTTATTTTTTGGTACAATGGGATGTTCTGGGCTCACCTTATATTTTTCCTGCTTCATTGTTGGTGTCAGCTACATCAAAGAATCCCCTTATTTGTAGCTATTTGCCACTGGAGAATGGTATTTAGAAACCAAGATCTTGCCCCATGAATTTATAAAGAAGAACTGTGTTTTTAAGAGGTTATATAAACAGAAATAAATATTAATTAGATCAATCAGAGTATTTAGAAATGTGTAGCTGCAGCCAAGAAAGTTGTTTCCAATATTAGGTCTTGGGAACCTGTAGAAGGTAAAGAATTTTTTTCAGGATATGGAGACATTGGAGAGAATTGCATATGTACATTTTCCCCAAGAATACCTAGAATCACTTATAGTAATCTTTACAAACAATCCATCCATTTCTTTCTTTCCATCCCCCTCTCTCTTTCCTTCCTTCCTTCTTCCTCCCTCCATCCTTCCCTCTCTCTTCTTCTTTCTTCTTTTCTCTTTTCTTCTTTTCTTTTTTTTTCTTCCCCATATTAAGTAAGAATTATACTGTGCCAGTGAAGAAATGTATTTGTTTTCACTAGTACTTGAAAGAATGAAACATGTAACAAAAGCAAAAACAAAATGTAATCTGTCTATTGAAGTGAACACTTATGTTAAAAGTCTTGTGTATGCTGGTTTGGGTTGTGGGAAGGGAGAGAGCTTGTTCATGCGTTCTTCCCTGTATTAGATCTTCCCAATTGAAGGGGGACCCAACGGTATGTATCTTGCTCCTATTTGGGCCCCTCCTCCCTGACAATGAAGTGGGCATCTCTCTTCTGAAAAACAGTGCAGACTCAACAAGATCACAACCTTAGTGCTACAACTGCTCTTAATGAGGTGCTGTGTGTGAATTAATTAAATCAGTTTGCCCCTCATGTGGCTAGCTCTGTTTAGTGTTTGTCTGGTTGACTAATTTATGAGGATAAAATTATGGTAGAGTCTCTGCCTTGCTTGTTTTCATCAAAGAGATGGGCTAATTTGTAATGAAACTTTATCAATCAGATCATGCTGTTGGTCCACCCTCCAAGCTCTGACTAATGAATTAAGGCTGTTTGAGTTCTTTCATACACACACATCCTGTTGCTGCCGAGGGGGAAGGGTGTGTTGGCTCTAGATTGATTGTAAGATGGATTGATGCTTTTTTAGCAAATAGATCACCAACATTTCTGTTTTCTTGGAATGTTAATGGCACTATGATTATCTTTCTTTTTTATGTAGGGTATGAATTTGAAGGGGAAAGTGTGTAAAAATGCTGGCTTATATTTGTTTGGAAGAAACCAAAGATTGTGCATTTCATATTGGGGCAGCAGTAGCTAAGAACTCCCAACAATGGGAGAAGGAATAATAGTACAGCCGGCAGAGAAATGGAGAATTTTGAAAGGCAATATTCTTCAATGTTGGGAAAGTAATGAAAGGTCAAAATGAAGCTCAATAGAAAAGCCATTATGAAAGGAAGAGGGAGAATTTGGCTTTTATGTTGCTGTCAGGATTTGGGACTTGTTTTCTTTTTATTCTGACAAAACTCTTTTGGTTTTTTTTTTTTTTTCTCTTCAACTCAAACAGTTTATACAACTGTTATTTTAAACTTTCTTGTGTTTACATCATTGTGTCTTTTAAAAAGAAACTTTTTTTTCCCCAATTTTTTTATCTGGGAATTTTTAAGGACAAAGCCACTGTTTGTAAGATACACACACTCACACATGTATGTATAGGGTTGGAAAAAGCGTGACTATTTCTGTTTTCACTGCCTGACTAAGAAATAAATAAGCACAGGATAATTCCAGAATACATTGTAAGTGACTCCGTTATAAGTCTGTATATATTGTATTGTGTGATTGTTTTGGAAGTGCATATTACTTCTTAGTCACTGATTCGTTAATTTATAAAACACCATATAAAGATATTTTACAAATACTAAAATGATGTAAAGTTCCATGTCAGACAGCAAGTCAATGGCAGAAGTGGATTTAGGATTTCAAGTTCTGACTTCTGTCCTGTCATCAGGCCACTAATCTGCTTGATTTTCTGAAAGAATTTGAAGCCTGAGGAAAGAAGATGCCAGAGACACATTTCCAAGGGGATGAGTCACTTTGGGTGGTTTGATATAATAAAATCTGTGTTTATTTTGCAAAAGGCTTTTGAACAGATATTAGAGAAACAAATTTCATCATTATGTTCAACTTTATACTTCATAACATTGTACTTTCTGTTCCAATAGTTAACAGCACTAGGTTCATAGTTCTCTTCCTGTTCTCTCTTGGGAGTCTTCTATTTAATAAAAGAAAAAAAAAAAGCAAAGATATTTAGTGTTTTATCAGAGTGTCTTAAAATGTTATTAGTATCCTTTGCCTGGACTATTAAATTAGCCTTTAATCTTTCTAATGCTAAGCTATGCTAAGCTTTGCCATGTCACTTCCTTGCTGAGAAATGTTCGGTGGCTCTCTACTACCCAGAGAATTTTTTCCTCCCAACATTGAAGACCCTCCATGATATTAATTCAATCTGCTTTTTAAATATTTAGATGTATACCATCCAAACTAGACTATTCCATATTTCTTGAATATGTTCCAGATTTCTCTCCTCTATTTATTTGCTTGTGGTATTTCCTTTCCTGGCAGTGCCCATTGCCTCATCTTTGCTGAACTATGATATCCCTGTTAAAATCCATGTCTCGTGACTTTGTGAAATCTTTCTTGTTCAGGAGACTTAGAACAGGGCTCTTTGTCTTCTGGGCCTTGTGCTCTCGATGAGGCTGGGGTTGCAGACCATAAACAATTCAATAAAATTTAAAAATACTGAATTTCTGAAGACAGTTCATGCTGTGTGAATGCACGGAGATAATCGTAATAGAACTGTGCTTGGGTGAGAGGGAGGAGAGTGTAGGCCAGATCAGGTTGAGTGGTTCAGAGTGAGCCTTTTGGAGAGGTGGTATTGGGCTGTGACTTGAATGCAAAGAAGGAAGCAGCCATGGGAAGATCTGGGAGAGGAGGGAAAAGGCACAAAGGTTCTGAAGCAGGAGAAATCTTGGTGTGTTTCAAGAATAAGAGAGACGTCAGGTGTCTGCAGCATACTGAGCCCCGCGGGGAGGGGGTAGTAGTAAGAGACGCCCTGAAAGAGGTGGGGATAGGCCAGTTCATGCAGAGATTTGTGAACTAGTGTTTGGTGTGTGTTGACTTTAAGAGCTCGGTAAAGATTTAGGCACAAGAATGTGATGATCTGATTCTTTGCAATTGATTTCATTTATTTCAGTTATTTGTATAGTCTTTTTAAGTAATGGATTTTAAGCTCTTTTTGGGCAGAGATTATGGGTTAGTCAATTTTGCTCATAGATAAAAGGCAGTCAGTAAATATTTGTCAAATTGTTGAATGAATGAAGCTGGGGGGATCCTGAAAAGTTATTGCTGCCTGTGTTTGGAATTAATCTTTTACTGAAGCAGAACGAATCAAGATCACACTCAGCTCTTTACTGTTGGCCATGCTCATGCTCCTTTGAGGAAGATAGGGTTGGAAAGAGTGTGAGTTCATTTGATAGGGGCAGGGATGCAAAGGGGCAAAGAACGTGACTTGGAGTCAGGCTGTCTGAGTTGGAATCTCGGCTCTATCACCGACTTGCTGGATCTTTGAAAGGTTACTTAATCTCTCTTAGACTTTGTTTCCAACACCAGTAAAATGGTGATAGTAATATTACTTACCTTATTACTTTAGCATGAGTCTTGACAGAGATCATTCCTTTGAAACACCGAAAATGATGCTTGGCATATGACAAGGGGATGATAAATTAATCCCTAAACATTGGGACAAAGGCTCTGCATGGTGTCTTTGCCAGAAGGCTCTTACTCAATTCTTTCAGGCTCTCAAACCAATCCTTGACCTCGTCTAGTAGTTTAGGATGATTGTATTGGTAGTCTATAAGGTGAAACACAGGAACTTGGTTTTTAAAAAAGAAACAGACTCAAACAAAGCGTGCTACTTTTTTTTTTCTTTCTTGTGGCAGGTAGAAATATGTCTTCGACAAATAGTATTTTGGAGAAAGGGATTCCAGCAATTTTGTAAACTTTGACCATCTAAATATGTCTTATTAATTCCTTTATAACTGAGTCAACTACGAAATTTTATGAGAAGCTCTAGCCTTAAGGCTTTAACCCTGATGGTGCCATGTTCTATAACTTCTGTGGTCATCTGTGCCCATAGATATTCTCTGCAGTGGCATCAATGAGTTATCTTCAGTGTCTTTTCTAAAGGACTGTGTTATAGGCAAGATAGTTTCCTCCAGTATGAGGTCCAGAACAGCTCTGTGTCATAACAAATTCCATGCCCAGTGGTGCTTGTAGAAACCACAACTAGTGGAGAGATGAGCTTTTGTATTTTGGGAGGAAGCCAGGAGAACTTGTATATTCATAAAGAACAAGGTGCAAAGTAATAAACTCAGTCTATGTTCTTTAGCTAAATGGTGTCTCAGAAGTTTGATTTTAGGCAAGCCCAGATTACACCAGCACATTCTTTGGGTGCTCTTTTCTTTTATTCTCATTAATACACTAGAATTTTGGATTGGAAAGCCTGGTATAAACTAATGGTGGAATTCAGACTGGAGCTCTTAGAGGGTGTGGTTTATTGTTCCTTTTCCAACTCTTAAATAATTCTGAACATTTTAACCAGCCAAATAGAAAAATCCCTTAAGGCTTTTTGTACAGTTGTTTTGTTTCTCTTCTGCTACTCCCAGTAACATTACATAAGTTACCTGGAAATTGTGAGGCTTGGGTACACTGAACCAGACAGGGAAAATTCCTGGAATTCTCACTTCTTCAGACATAAGAGTGAAGCTGGTTAATTTTTAGATGATAAGGAAGGATCTGGGAGAAATATTAAAAGTGAATGATACTTTTTCTGATTATTGTTCTTTTCCATACAGTTAAAGCCAGAAAGGATAGAGGGAAACCATGTCTTTCAGGATTTGTGGCTCACTTTGGCTTTTTCAAAAAGTTGGAGTAAACTTTAAGTAACCTCTCCATATTTAGGCATTACTCTTCTTTTAGGTATTTTTGCCTGCGTAAGAGTTGCTTGAAAAATGAGCAGAAGTTGCAATTATTAAGATTCTGGAATTCTACTACCTCTCCATCTCCCCCCCCAAAACACTTTTTGGGTCAAGGATTATGGAGATGATTATGCTTCAACTTCAACTCTGGTTATGACATTAGACTGTTTCAAGTTTGTTCTCTCTTGAACAGTTTAGATCATTGTGGCATATGCAACTGAATTTATTGTCATAGGCTAAAGTTACAGGATCCACTTCATGTTTATCTTCAAATATAGTTTAAAAGCCTAGAATGATTTATGACACTTAGAAATTCTCCAGAGTCAAATCCCAACTTCATCTTTGGCTTTGCCAGGAAAGGACTCTCTTGGAACTTTGCTTTAAATGTAGGTCTGTGTTCCTTGCCATACCACACCCTCCCCAATGCCGTGGTCCCTTTGACTTTCATTCTCAAATCTGTACTTTCTCTGGTTACGTTAGTTAATAAGCAGTTATTCATGAATAGTGCAATATCGGATGTTAGTGTGTCATGAGATACACTTAACAACTTAAAATACTTTTTTTAATCAGGTCCTTGAACCTAAACTAGAAATGACTTGCATCTTTTTTATGTTGTTCTGGAAATTGACCTCAAAGTAACCATTGTTCTCGAATGTTCACTCAAGCTGAAAAGAAATCAGCATCTAGATTCAGTATTGGTTGATATTCTGTAATGAAACCTGGTTAAATTCTCTGGAATTATATTCCCAAGGACCATTTTGTGAATTATCTTTTCTGAATAACCTTCCCAGAACTTTAATTACCTTTTGGGCTCATTGATAGTTCTAAGTGGGAAAAGAAAAGGAATAAGAACAAGAGGGTTTCTGATATTTCCTTCAAATCTTGTGATTCTGTACCTAATCATACTAACTTCCCTTCATTAGACGAAGTTCCCAATATACTGGGGTCATGTTTTATTAATATTGGGTCCATATTCTGGTACCCACAGCAACACTTAGTAGATAGTCATTGAATGACTAAAGCACTGAGATACTTGTTTTTAATTGTAGTTAAATTGAACAAGAACTCAATTTCACTGTTTCTTGAATAAATATCTGGTTGTAACTAGATATCCTTAACTTGACAATGGTTCCTTGAAAACAAGATGAATTTTAACTCTTCTGTTAGCAACTTTATAACAAAAGTAGCTATTGACAGTTGACTAGCAGTGAGTGTTCTAAGCTGCCATACTATCCTGGTATCACAGAATAAATTAATTTTCAAAGCAAGGATGATATAATGTGCAATAAGTAGATTCAGAGTTAATGGTACTCTACTCATTTACATTTGGAGACAAATTTGTTGAATTATGTAAATAATTAAATCTATACTTATTTCTGTAAGCAGTCCTGTTTTTTTGACATTTGCTTTCATTACGTTATTGAGGGAAAGAATGACCAATTTTGTTTTATACTCTCATGCCTTTTTTCATTTCATTTAGCATTTATGTTTTACAGGAAATTGTGATACATTAGAACAGTCTCACCATAGATTTCTGTTATACTTGGAATGCTATGCATTGCACTATAAAGTACAGCATTAAAATAAAAAAGAAAAAACTTTTCTGGAAAGCACATTATTCCAGGTACCAGTTTAGATGGGGTGGTTGATGTTGGGAGGGCTAGATCCTCATCTGAATTCAGTCACTGATTTATGGTATAACTTCAGGTAAGTTTCATAACCTTTCCATGTCTTTGTTTTCTCCATAAACCTATGATAATAATAATCTATGCTATCTGTTTCAGATAGTGTTTGTGAGGATAAAATGAAATAATAAATGTGAAGCACTTTGAAACTTTCAAAGCTATTATTATCTACTTTCATTTTTATTAGATGGCCTGGATTAGAAAACATATTCCAGTTCCTTGCCTTGGCAATTGATCTACAGGGAGCCATAAAACCATCAGGTCTCACAATTATCTTGCCTTTATATACTTTATTAATGCAAGAGGAGCTAGGTATATATTTTTTATTACCCTGCCTTGTCTTGTCTGCTATAGGGGGGAAGAGATGGGTATGGAGTTCCTGCCTTATCTAGGCGTTCCATTCATACATTCTACACATTAGTATGGTTTATCCTGACATTTTTCTTTCTTTCTTTTTTTTTTTTAAAGCATGAAAACCTTGAAGTTATTTTCATTGTGGGCAGGGGATCTCAACATTATTTTTAAAGAGCTTATATCAATGTTGTAGTTATTTCACAGCAGCCAATACATTCTATATTTGAGGTAGTTACCAATTGGTGTAAGTACTTCTGCATTTAAAGAGGGTTGAATTGCATCATTACTGACACTGATTTTTTTAAATGAACTTTTTATTTCAGAAGAGTTTTAGATTTACAGAAGAGTTCCAGTACAAAGAGTTGTTTTATACCCCATCGCCCATAGTTTTCTCTATTATTAACATCTTACATTAGTAAGGCACTTTAGTTACATTATGATTGATGAAGTAGTATTGTTACATTATTATTAACTAAATGTCCATAGTTTATTCTGAAATCCTTAGTTTTTCCTTAATATTCTTTTGTTGTTGTTGTTGTTGTTGTTCAGGATCCCATTCAGGATATCATATTACATTTAATATCATATTTCTTAGGTTTCTCATGGCTGTGACTGTTTCTTAGACTTTCCTTTTTTTTGATGATCTTGACAAATCTGAGTACTGTTCACACTGACTTTTAGCTAGAAATTTCACGCTTGCTCATTAGAAGAAAATGATGAGACCCACCCCCTCACTCCCCAGATAAAGCCCCAGAGTGGAGAAGAATATAATGTATTGGGAAATGTAGGATAAGCAAGACTCACAAAGACCTCGCAAGGAACTCTAACAAGAGATTGGATTCCTTTGGAACACCATGCTTTTTTGGCAAACCAGCATGTAAAGTAGCTAAAAGCGTTGAACACTGAGAAAAACTGTGTTCTATTATCAATTGTACTCATGGCAGGTACAGTATTTTACTTAATGAAGCAGAGAGGGGGAAATAAGTCATCAAAAGACTTGAATGGCATTCATATATATTTGAATTTTCTTATTTCAACATATTCTTTCTTAAAATTTTTTTTAGTACACACATAAAACTTTACATCTTAAATCTAACATCTGAGACTTTGTGTATAGTAATACATCTAAAGTATTTTTGCAGCCCATTCTGTCATAAAGGACCAATTTTCATCCAAACTATCAAGAACAAAATGTAGAACTATCACTTGTAGACTCTAAGAAGAGAGTCAGTTGTGGTAACATTGTTTAGCATCACTTGCCAGTGACAAAGTGGCCTTAAGTATTTATTAAAATCCCGAGTCTCTGTTTCTATTAATACTTGAGGGGATTGAATCATTGACTTTTCAAAGCAACTTTACCGAAGTCTGTGAAACGATTGCTTGTCATCATTTAAGGATCATTACTGGTCTGTACCTTATGGCCTAGAACCTGTTTTTCACTTATCTCTAGTTGTCCAGAGATAGACGTACCAGAGTATACAGTTTATTTTAATTTAGGCAAGATATTTCCACCAGGAAAAATGTTGTTATCTGGGCTTCGTAGCAAAGAGGATGAGACTTTTCAGGGACATTTAAATTGAGGGAATGAGGCTCCACAGTCAATCTGAATGCACTTATTTCCTCTATTACCTGGATTTTAGTTAGTTACCAAAATCAACAGCTCTCTCAGGTGTTGACCTTTCGTTGGTGGTACATTTGCACTTTCAGTCGTGGAGCCCTCTTTAACCAGTTTGAAATGTCTGAAGCTAACAGGCTAAATATGAAGGGGAGACAGACGGTAGTTTTTCCTTCCTCTTTTGATTAGTTTGAGCTTAAGAATTTCAGTATGAGCAAAAATTTGGTCAACGTGTGTGTCTGCCTGTAGCTCTTGCTTTAACCAAAGCCATTTCTACTTTGTTGCCTCAACGCAATTAAATGAAGTGAAGATGTTGAGTTCCTAATTCAGCAAATGCATTCTGAACATGTAGTGACTTGCTGGCTCTTAATTTACCTTAAGAAAAAGATTTTTAATAGGAGCGCCAAACAGCAAATCTCTACTCTGGTGAAAGGCAAAGCAGTTTCTCATGCCACGAGGGAAAACAGTACAAGGAGGGTGGACTGAGTTCCATTACATACCTACTTTTAGAGTGAGTGTTAATTGCGTAGGACAGCCCTGGATTTTGAAATGTGATCCCAGTGTGTATCAGAACTTCATACCTCCATCCCTTTGTCCCCTCCATCTGTCCATATTCCCATTGTTCTCCTTTATGGTTTCCTATACTGGTCAATTTAATATGCTTTGGTTACTAGTGTACTCCAAAGGACTTTTGTGTTTCTCTGCTTTCTGACTGAAATATTATTTCTAAAATTCAGGACCCAAGATTTATCAGTTTGTATTGTGTGTGGGGGTATATATGTATGTGTGTGTGTGTGTATATATGTGTGTATATATATATATATATATATATATATATATATATATATATATATAACAGCAGCATGTGACTCTAGTGAATATTGCTTTGGAGATGGGTATATGTTCAGGGTAACCGCTATTAGTAGAATAAAGGAGGCTAAAATACCCTGGCAAAGGCTAAAAGGCTATTTAGGTGCTGCCACAGCCTGGAGAAATTTCCATGTAAGGGCCCAATTCAAGTCAGAGTTACAGATCACTTGCCTTGGGTTTTACCACAAATGTACATCAGAGAACCCACCATACAGAGTCATCTGTAATTTCCCCATTAACTAGTCACTTCACTTCAAGTGCACACAAGCCAGCATGAATGGCTACCACCCAGGCAGCAGCTCCGGCATGAAGAGAGAAGGAAAGAAAAAGATGGTGGGTTTTCGTTGGTTGGTTAGTCTATCTTGATTGGCTTTGGGATGGGAAAACAATAGGGCCAGGCTTGTCTTCCCTCTTATTTCGAATGTGACAGCTCTTTTGGTATTTTGTTATTTTTAAAATCTTTTGTGAGAGGGTGATATCATTTTTTGCTCTCTGTTTTAGAAAGTTGGTGCTAATGTTTAAGCTATAATAGGCATAAAGGAATATTAGAGTATCACGCTACGAGTAACTTAGCAAATGAGCAATCGACAATAAAAAGGAAATGAGAGAGTTTCTCCATGCCCATTTTGGATATTTATATGGATTTTGAAGCTCTTCATGTGCCTCCAACCCACCCACACAACACCATTAAAAAAAATATGGTGTGTGTATCAAATACAGCCTGAATTTCCATGAAAGCATTCCAAAAGAAACTGTGAGTTGCCCATGTAACCAATTTTTCCCTGAATTTTCCTGTGTAAGTGGAAAAAAATAGCTGTTTGGGTTTTAGCCACACTTGGGCATACTGGCTTCATACCTGTTTCAAAATGTGCTTGCAGAGTATGAAGGGTCATCTTTAAAGACACGGCTACATAAAAAAGACAACAGGCCAATTTACTTTATTAAATAGAAGGAAGATGCTACTAAAAGTGCTCTAAAAAGCAATCTACCTTTTTCCTTTTTCACCCCCTGAATGTTCAATGCCCATCTCACAAACAGTCTTGGGAAACCACAGTACGAAATTAAAGGAAGCAGTTCTTTTCTTTAGTTAAGAACTCTATATAAGTTCAAACTAAACTCTGAATCTGTTCTAGGTGCCCTGGATACTTTTCCCCCCTCTGTATATTGATAGAATATGTAACCCAAAGAAAACTGTGCTGTAGGACAAATGGTCTCTTCTCTATTCATTGCCGTGTCTGTTCTCTGCTACTGTTTTGCCACCCAAATGTGACAAAGTGTCGTGTTGAATGTATGAAATCTGCCGTTAAGCTGAAGGAAGACTCATGAACGCCAGGGAGGTTTGCAGTTAGGGCTCAGACATCAGTTTTGCCATCTGTCTCTGTGGGCAGTATAAAGGGAACTTGAATCTAGGTGTCTCCATGCATCACATTAAAAGTTAGAAAACGTTTTGTGTGTATTTGTGGGTTATTTTTCATAGGCAGAAAAACCCAATGTGTGGTTAGCAGAACGTGAGGGAAAAATCATCCCCAGCTGATCTGGAAGAAAAAATGAAACCATACACCCCTCTATCTCTACCAGAGGTTTCTTTTCTATTAAGAGGTGTCCCAACTCCTTTTCGGGGTGGTAAAAAATATGGCCAACTTGTCTCCTGAAAATGGATAAATATTAGTTGGCTAGATGAATCTTTTTCATCATCTGAGTTTTACTGAATATCTGGGAGCAAGAATCCCTAAAAGCTTGCAGCTCTTTGGAAGCATGAAGGTTTTTTTGTCAAGTGGTATGGCCTATGACCTTCTCTGTCAACCTTATTTCCTTTCCTCTCTATTTATCTTCCCTCATACCCTTACTGTTCTGAAGGAGGCATGCTCTGGCTAGGCCTTGTTGGGTTTCTGCAGGTATTGTGTGGGATGTCTAAACAGCTTTGCAGAAACCCACTAGATCCAGGAAAAGGGACCCCCCCCCCCGCCCGCCGCCAACAGATTTTTGTCACATGCGTCTCTCTCCCACAATCTCCCTCTTATTTGAGAAATGTAGGCTTGGAAACTTGCCCCTTTTCTGTTCCACATTCAACTTTTACCTGGTCTGATGGCTGATCAAGTATAGTGGGATCTATAAAGCAGGAACTGATTCTAATATCTCTATCAAAGGCATTTAGGAAAATAGAGTTGAAGTAACTAGAAATCAGAGTACAAACATCACTGCTTCCTTCTTTAAGAGATTTGGACATCTGTGTTGGCATAAAAAGGTCATTTTGGGCTTGAGGGGTTTCACATTGCTCCTTTAAGTTAGACCTTCAATGTAAACTATTTTCAACACTTGCCGTGAAGAACAAATGACCTTTAGTTACTTGCCCAGAAGACAAGTGAAACATTAACACAATAAATACAGTTTGCTGGGATCTTATCCCATCCTTACTTTAACTTTCTATTAGAATATTCTAAAAAAATAGAATCCTTGAAATCCCCTTGGATTAAAATTAATTTGTGATAATTCTTGAATTCTGTGGATAGTTTGTAATAATGCCACTTAATGGAAATCACCTAAGCACCTATATGCTTCAGAACAAATGCTGGACTTAGTTATTCACAGTAGATGGACTTGAAAGGGGTGTGGGTAGACTGGCATCGGGATTACAGAATGAGTTTTAAGTGTTGGCAGGTCTTACTTGTGGCAAAATAAAAAGATTTACTATTGAACATCTTCAAAATTGAATGTAACATTTCTAATTAGATCTAACTGCAGTTGTAGTCCTATTGTAGGTCTTTTTGTAACTTATTGGTCAGGCATGCCTTGCATCTAGAACATGCATCTGTACTAGGAATTTGGCAACTCTTTGTAGCAAATGAATAATAGGACAGGGCCTATAGAGTAAGTGGTTGAGGAATTTTTATTTTAACCTTAAGTAAAAGCAAACATTTTAAGTCATGCTTGAATAGGTCCATAACAAATCACTGAATTATCTGCATTTTTTCCCTCTTTAAAGTCCACACCTTTGACAGTTTGACAAAATAAAAACTAAATATTTTAGTTTTGCTCCAGGGAAGTAAACCTTATTTAGTTTTCCTCTACTGTGTTTCTGTGGGAGATAAAGGTGTTGTTCCCTGATCCTGCTATGGGAGAAGGAGAAGGGCCAAACTGCTATTAATCTTCTAAGCTTTGGTATGACATGTAATGAATCCTAACGTCATTCAGACTCTAAAACTGTATTGAAAATTTTCCCTTTTGGTAACAAAGAAGAAAAAGAGGCCACCGGTAGTCCCCCTTTATCCTCAGTGTTGCTTTCCTTGGCTTCAGTCACCCTTGGTCAACCAATGTCTCAAACCCCATGATCTTCCTAAGGTATCAGCAGAACGTCAGTCATAGCCTAACACTATTGCCACAATGTCTGTGTCATTTATCTCACTTCATTTCATCGCATAGACATTTTATCATGTGATAGCATCACAAGAAGTGTGAGTACAGTACAGTAAGGTATCTTAAAAAAGAGATTATATTCCCGTAACTTTATAGTCTATTGTTACATTTGTTCTATTTTATTATTGTTGTTAATCTCTTACTGTGTTGAACTTATAAATTTAACTTTATTGTAAGTTTGTATGTATAAGAGAAAACAGTGTGTATAAGGTTCAGTACTATCTGTGGTTTCACATACCCAGTGGGGTCTTGGAACATATCCTCCTTGGACAGAGGGCCCACTGTAGTATGAACCTGATGGATTTAGGCATTTATTCATCTCCTGGCAGCTAATTCTTTAGTGAAGAGACAATAGAAGTTGTAATGATGATAGCCTATTTGAATGGGACCCCGATCTAAATATCCATTGTCTTTCCTTGGGTGAAATATCTCTATTACTAGAATGTCAGTAATTACAGAGGTAATTTTTGTGGCTATGGGGTCATTTTCTGTTTTGAATGGAGTATTAAGGAAGCTTGTGTGTGTGTGTTTTAAAAGATTTATTTGTTTATTTTAGAGAGAGAGTATGCATGTGGGGGGACGGGCAGAGGGTAAGGGTGAGAGAATCCTGAAGGTGACTCCTCACTGAACACTGACCACCCCTCCACCCCCAGTGCCAATGCCAGGGCTCCATCCCAGAATCCTGGGATCATGACCTGAGCTGAGATCAAGAGAATAACTGACTGAAGCCATACAGGCACTCCCGTCTACATGTTTTTAAATGAAGAAATGGGCCATGGGAAGTACTCAAAGAAATATTAAGGAAGCATTTGGGCAATCCAGTCACCTCAAACACTTGTTTATATCCCTTTTAATGAATATTCATAAAATATTCTGTTTTGTGCAGACTTCTCATGTATAAAGTCTCCTTGTAGTATTTACCTTTTGATTTTTTTTTTAAGATTTTATTTATTTATTTGACAGAGAGAGATCACAAGCAGGCAGAGAGGCAGGCAGAGAGAGAGAGAGAAGGAAGCAGGGTCCCTGCCGAGCAGAGAGCCCGATGTGGGACTTGATCCCAGGACCCTGAGATCATGACCTGAGCCGAAGGCAGCGGCTTAACCCACTGAGCCACCCAGGCGCCCCTACCTTTTGATTTTTGCAAAAGGAACATTGCAACTATTTAGAGAATGCCGGTTGGGTTTTGAAAGTTAAAATATTATAAACATAAAATATATAAAAACATAATATTATAAAAAATAAAGAGAGTTTATCCCCCAGTTTTTTAAATTTAAATTTTATTTTCAGGTAAATGAAGCAGGATATAAATCTTCCTTTGGTTCTAATTCTAAATTATTTGGAAATCTACAGTCTTTTCAAGGAATAATTCATGGTCTTATCTTACTTGTTGGGGTATAAGGAGCGAGGTTGGTCAATAATAAGTTTTGGTCAGTTTTTTTTTGATCAGCCTCTGATTTTAGCAAATGCCTGTGGCATGGAAGTTTGTTTAATGTTCTTTTCTAAGTGACATACAGACAACTATCTCCAATTTTCATTCATTTTCTCTAGATGCCCAAGTCATCCTCCAAGATGTTTTGTGTTTCTTTTGTTAATTAAAAAAAAAAAAAAAGGCAGTCTTGGTGGAGGTGTTGTATTTTGATATCAGCAAGGCATTTTTGATGGTATTGAAACCTGTGACATTAGAGTCAAAGAATGCTGATTACATGCCTTCTGGTGTCTTGCCAGAGGGCTCTATCCCTTACTATGGTGTATAACTCACTCTCTCAATGAGTACCTTGCTGGTAAGAAGATCATATTTGAAGAGCCTGTAGGATTAGAATAAATTAGTATGTTGTTTAATAGTATCAGAGTTCAATCTCGGCAGGATGGAATAGGTCATTGCTATTGGGATCAATATACAGTTTCTACCACAGGAGATAGTAAAGACGTGATTTCCTCATATTGCAAGGGAAAGGGTTTAATAGCTTTAGGGGCTCAGTGTGGGTTAACATTGTTGTATTGTTAAGATTATTTGGGCTGACCCCCCAAACAAGTTTGGTATTGGGTTGCACTGACAGAAGTTGAGCATCTGTTCAAGGGCAGTAATACTGATAAAGAAGTGCAACTACTCTACAACATTTTAAGAGTCTTATTGTTAACTATTTTTAAGTCACACCTTAAAAGTATTACAGGTGATCTCAACCAGAATGATGAGGGGACTTGAGGAAGAGACAGGAGAATAAAGGCTCCAGGGTCAAGGTGGCTACCAAAGGCAAAAGATCTTTGGAGGCAAGTGTATTTAGATTTCTTTCTTGTTCTGCCATGATGGAGAAGGCAGTGAGGGAGAGCCCAGTCAAAGGAAGAGCCTTTTCTTACAACAGCTTCAGACTGAAGTGGGCTTTCATTAGAGCTAGTGGGCTTCCTGTTAGGCTATTATCTGTTAGGCTGTTAGAGAAGAAACTACATTTGGTAAGGTTGGAGTGGGTCACTTCTCAGTCTCCTTTAGGTTCTGCAATTGTTGAGTTCTGAGGTTATTTATTGAAAGTGGTATGGATTTTCAGTTAATCCATTATATATGTTGTATCCCATGATAATTACAAAAATTGGAAGGCCCTGAGAAAAAATTATTATTAGGAGGCATGTAGTGGATATGTATAAAATGTAGTGATTATGTATAAAATCATCATGATAATAGTTGCTTGAAACACTCACATTTTTGACAGGTAGAGAAGGGAAGACCAGAGGAGGGGTAACAAAAAACATTTAATCATATTAGCCAAAGAGGTCTTAGAATAGGAAAGTATATAAGTAATAGTTGCCAATTATTGATACCAACTGTATATTAGACATTTTTGGTGGGTACTTTTAGATACATCTTTCTAGCCATCATAACAAATGGGAAAGGTACTTGTGAGACGTGTTCTTCAGATGAATAAACGGAGTGAGTGCCAAATGGTTGCCACGTAACAAGCCAATGGCAGAGATTCAGCAAAGACTTTCTGGTCCAGTCTGCTCTTTTTCTACATTACTAAAAAGCCTTGCTAACAGTTTGGACCATGCTGTGGCTTTAATGCGAATTCTGAACTGCTCATATCCCCATCAGAACTACTGCTAAAGTTATTTTTTAAATAGCCTCCAAGATTGAAGTCTTGATTATGTGGGCTAGAAAATCTTGGAATCATTCATACAAGTTTGGAGTCAAGCACCCCCAAATGTTATTTTATTAGCTAGCCCATGTTCTTATTATTATTTGTTGGGATTTTGTGTTCACATTTTTCAGTCTTCATTCTGCTGTGATATATTATTAGTGTTTCATTGAATAACTTGTATTTTTTCCCTTTCATTATTTCACCTGAAGTCATCTCAATTTTGGGGGGGGTACAGACTGTTTCCCCAGTACCTAAATGTTCTTGTTCCCTTTTCCATCTGTCGGAATCTTGTGAATCCTCCTTTAAATTCCAATTCCTGAATCTGCTTTAAATCTTTCTTTCCCTTAGAGCTTCTCATCTCTCTGAACACAAAAGCATACGTTCTCCCTCATAGGTTTTTAAAATTATCTTCAATAAAGGGTCTTATGTTCTCTATTTTTTTCATTTGTTTATGTTTTCTTTTCCATCTTCAGATTTCAACTTTTTAGATTCAGTCTTATATAAAACAATGGTTTGAAATGAGTAAAAATTAATGATGACTATAATCATTTGATGGGAGGTGTCTGGGTGGCTCAGTCAGGTAAGTGTCTAACTCTTGGTTTCAGCTCAGATCATGATCTTGGGGTTGTGAGATTGAGCCCCACGTTGGGCTCTGAACTTGTGCAGAATCTGCTAGAGATTCTCTCCCTCTTCTTCCCCTTCTGTTCCTTTCCTACTGTGTGCTCTCTCTCTCTCAAATAAATAAATCTTTATAAAAAATCATTTCATGGGGAGAATGCTGTGCATTTTGGGGGAAGGATCTGAATATTCACTGGAAACTGAATTCACAAATCATTTTGACACAGTAGATTTTTTTTTTTTTTTTAAAGATTTTATTTATTTATTTGACAGAGAGAAATCACAAGTAGACGGAGAGGCAGGCAGAGAGAGAGAGAGAGGGAAGCAGGCTCCCCGCTGAGCAGAGAGCCCGATGCGGGGCTCAATCCCAGGACCCCGAGATCATGACCTGAGCCGAAGGCAGCGGCTTAACCCACTGAGCCACCCAGGCGCCCCGACACAGTAGATTTTTAAAAGGAAAACAAAGACCACCAGTTATTCTGCATGCACAATGTTAATTCCCACTGTGAAAATGTAATTCAGTTTCTTTAGGAGAATTATTTTATCACAAAGCATTTTGTAATAGTAAGTAATCCCAAAACACATAGATATATACATATATGGCCACACACAACTCCTCTGTAGTGTAAAAGTCTGAATGTGCTCAGCTGTGATCATTTCTTTTATAGAAAAAGAAAGCAACAAATGTAACATTCCTAATTAATATGATTTAAAACATTGTCACCTAGCAAAAGGCAGGGTGATTCAAGATTATCTCCAGTAAAGCATCTTATTTCTGTAACTCATTTTTAATTAAGAAAACATGGTCCTTGTCCTCAGGATGTTTGAATCAAAATTAAGAAGAGGAAAAGTCTTTAGTTAAATGCTACCTTCGTACTAACCCAAATGGAAACAAAGACAAGGACCAAAAAATATTAATGAGTTGATGGGATTGACTTATGAGAAAAGATTAAAAGAACTAAATATGTATAATGTGGATAATGATTACTATGGTAAGAGACACGATAAATAGCCAAATTTACTCCTTCGTTAGGTTTTGGGGACCAAGGACTCTTCATACAGGCAGGGTGATTTTATCAAAATACAAATTTCATACATTTCTTGCAGATCTTTAAAGTCAGCAGCATCTTGCAACTCTTTTTAAGTCAGCAGCATTTACAAACTTGAAATGTAGTGGACAATACAAATATAATAAATCCAAGCCTTTGTGACATAATATATAGGTGATTAAATACTTTCCTTATATAAAGAATGATTTTCTTTATTAAAGTATGGTTGATGTAGAATATTTTATTAGTTTTAAGTGTACAGCATGGTGAGTCACCATTTATGTAAACATTATTAAGTGATTGCCAGGATAAATCTAGTTTGTCATCTGTCACCCACAAGGTGGTTACATGTTATTAACTATATTCCCTATGCTGTACATTGTCTCCCCTTGTCTTATTTATTTTATAACTGCAAATTTGTATCTTTTAATTCCCTTCCCCTATTTTGCCAACCTTCCCTTCCTCCTCTTTGACAATCACCAGATTGTTCTGTTTATTTATGAGTCTGTTTCTGGGTTTTAGTTTTTTGGGGTTTTTTTTTGTTGTTGCTGTTGTTTTTATTTTTTAGATTCCACATATAAGTGAAATTACACAATATTTGTCTTTCTCTTTCTGACTTATTTCACTGAGCATAATACCCTCTAGGTTCATCCATATTATTGTAAATGATAAGATTTCATTCTTATTTATGGCTGTGTATTATTCCATTGTCTCTGTGTGTGTGATGTATATATATATATAACACACATCCATACATTATATATATGTATACATATGTGTATACACACACACACACACATACACACACTAGACCTTTTTTTAATTGAACTATAGTTGGCATACAATGTTATTTCAGTTTCTGGTGTTCTACATAATGATTTGACAATTCCATACATTAAACAATTCTCACCATGGTGAGTGTAGTTACTATCACCACCCAGAATTATTACAATATTATTGACAATATTTCCTATGCTGTACTTTTCTTTTCTTTCCTTTTTAAGATTTTATTTATTTATTTGACAGAGATCACAAGTAGGCAGAGAAGCAGGCAGAGAGAGAGGGGGAAGTAGGCTCCCTGCTGAGCAGAGAGCCCGATGTGGGGCTCGATCCCAAGACCCTGGGCTCATGACCTAAGCTGAAGGCAATAGCTTTAACCCACTGAGACACCCTGGCACCCCGCTATGCTGTACTTTTCATCCCGTGACTTACTTATTTTGTAACTGGAAGTTTGTTCATCTTAACCCTCATCTATCTTGCCCATCTCCCCCAATCCCATCCTCTCTGATAACCATCAGGTTGTTCTCTGTATTTATGAGCTTTTCTGTTTTTGTTTGTTCATTTGTTTTGTTTTTTAGATTCCACATAAATATGGAATCGTATGGTATTTGTCTTTGTCTAACTTGTTTCCCTTCCATGTTGCTGTGAATAACAAAATTTCATTCTATTTAAAAAATTTTTTTCATTCTGTTTTATGGCTGAGTAATATTTCTGTATATAAATACCACATCTTTATCTATCAGTGGACACTTAGGTTGCTCCTCTATCAAGGCTATTATAAATAATGTTGCAGGGAGCATAGGGGTACATGTATCTTTTTGAATTACTGTTTTTTTTTTCCTTTGGATTACTACCTGGAAGTGGTATTGCAGGATCATATGTTTTATTTTTAATTTTTTGAGGAACCTCTGTACTGCTTTCTATAGTGGCTGCACAAATTTATATTCCCACCAGTAGTGTACAAGGATACCTTTTCTCCACATCTCACCATCACTTATTCTTGTCTTTTTGGTAATAGCCATTCCAACAGGTGTGAAGTGATATCTCATTGTAGGTTTTTTTAAATTTATTTATTTATTTTAGAGAGAGAGAGAGCACAAGCAGGAGGGGCACAGGGAGAAGGAGAGAGACTATCAAGCTAACTCTGTACTGAGTGCAGAGCTAGACATGAGACTTGGTTTCACGACCCTGAAATCATGATCTGAGCTGAAACCAGGGTCAGATGTCTAATCAACTGTGCCACTCAGGAACCCCTCTCATCATAGTTTTTGATTTGCATTTCCCTGATAATTAATGGCGTTGATCACCTTTTTATATTCCTGTTGGCCATCTGTATGTCTTCTTCGAAGAAATGTGTATTCGGATCCTCTGCCTATTTTTAAATTGTATTGTTTATTTATTTATTTGTTTATTTATTAAATATTTTATTTATTTATTTGACAGAGATCACAAGTAGGCAGAGAGGCAGGCAGAGAGAGTGAGAGGGAAGCAGGCTCCCTGCTGAGCAGAGAGCCCGATGCGGCAGGGCTCGATCCCAGGACCCTGGGATTATGACCTGAGCCGAAGGCAGCAGCTTAACCCATTGAGCCACCCAGGTGCCCCTGGATTGTTTATTTTTTAAATATTGAGTTATGTGTGTCCTTTATATATTTTAGATATTAATTCCTTATTGGTTGTATCATTTACAAATATCTTCTTCCATTCAGCAGGTTTCCTTTTTGTTTTATTAATGGTTTCCTTCACTGTGTAAAAGCTTTTTAGTTTGATGTAGTCCCCTTTGTTTGTTTACTTACTTATTTTTTGTTGCCTTTGCTTGAAGAGACAGATCCATAAAAATATTGCTTAGACTGATGTCCAAGAATTTACTGCTTCTGTTTTCTTGTAGTTTTTTGGTTTCCAGTGTTACATTTAAGTCTTCAATCTATTTTGAATTTATTTTTGTGTAATGTGTAAGAAAATAGTTCAGTTTCATTCTTCTGCATGTAGATGTCCAGTTTCTCCAGCAGGATTTACTGAAGAGACTGTCTTTTTCCCATTGCATATTCTTGCCTCTTCCATCAAAGATTAATTGACCATATAAGCATAGGTTTATTTCTGGATTCTTTTTCTTATTTTCCTTATTTCCTATAGCTTCCTGTTCCATTGATCTGTGTGTCTGTTTTTATGCCAATACCATACTGTTTTGATTACTATAGCTTTTAGTAGACAGAGAAAATTTTTTTTTTAATTTAATAAAAGCACTTTGAGGACTTCATGTGTTGTTTGGAGACAGAACTAATGAAGAAAATGAACAAGATTGCTTGTAAAATGAGCTTTGTGTGCGGAGCTTAAAATATGGACGTGCTTTGAAAACCAATTTATAGCCAACTTAAACTCATTATGGCCAAATTATCATTACCTAATAGCTAAACAAAAATGTAGATAATGTGGATGTTGATCCTATAAGCCTACTCCCATTCAGGTAAAGTGGCTTATGTGGGAAAATAGCTGTTAAAAGAAGTTGAAAGACCCTGTAGATGACCATTAATGCATCTGTGAAACAAAGGACTTCCTCTACCATTGGCACCTGGAATAATGGTAAAGTACAGAAGTACTCATCTGCTTTTCAGTTTTGATTAAGAAGACTGCCCCCATGATTAGCATCTCATCTAAGAGGAACTTATGTGCTTTTAAATAACTGAAATAAAGTGACAAAGAATGGGGAGAATGGGGATGCCCAAAATGGGGTTTCGTTTCTGTGGTGAGTGAGTCAGAAAAGCCCCAAAGAACTTTCACTGAAAGAGAAAATTGCTCTAGAACTAAGTTAATTTCACCTGGTGTTTTCACTTTCCAGAAAATTCTACATGTTATTTTCTTTTGTTTTGGGTAAAAGAAAAAGAAACATTATCATCAATACAATTTTATTTTTTTAAGATTTTATTTATTTATTTATTTATTTGACAGACAGAGATCACAAGTAGGCAGAGAGGCAGGTGGAGAAAGAGAGAGAGAAAGGGAAGCAGGCCCCCTGCTGAACAGAGAGCCTCATGCAAGGCTTGATTCCAGGACCCTGGGATCACGATCTGAGCTGAAGGCAGAGGCTTTAACCCACTGAGCCACCCAGTCGCCCCTACAATTTTATTTTTGATGATTAGAAAGGTCTTAAACTTTTTATTTTATTTAATTTTTTAAAAGATTTTATTTATTTATTTGACAGAGAGATCACAAGTAGGCAGAGAGGCAGGCAGAGGGAGAGAGGGGGAGGCAGGCTCCCTGCTGAGCAGAGAGCCTGATGCCAGGTTCGATCCCAGGACCCTGGGATCATGACCTGAGCTGAAAGCAGAGGCTTTAACCCACTGAGCCACCCAGGCACCTAGAGTCTTATGCTTTTTAAAGGAAAATTAAGTAATCTGTCTACAATGTCTCTCTTACTAGTCAATGAACTGAGGAAGTAAGTAGCATTGTAACTGAATTTGAATTGTCTTAAACCTTGTTTCAACTTTGCATTTTCATTGTGGTTCTCAGTATTTTCCCTCTAGCTGATACACTGGTAGCCCTGGAAATATATTTATGTATATGTATATTTATGTGTGTAAATATGTTTACATATTTACACATATGCCCACCAAGGAGCAAAAACATCCAAAATTGATTTTCCATTGAAGAATAAACATTGACAGAAGTAACATCTATCAGTGAGATAATTTAGAGCAACCTTTTATTCACAATACACTCACTGTAACTTTTCAAGTGTGCCAATACAACATGTCAATTATCCACATTCATGTCATTTTCTGTGCTCTTTGTGGTCTTTTGAAGGCACATTATAAATTTAAAGCGTAGTATAAAATGGAATCACATGAATGAAAAATTATTTTGAAATATACATTTTCTAGAATAAAGAAGTTTGGAATGTCTCCCTTTTCTATATACTTGATTCATAAATACACTGTTTGTAGAAGGGTTGGATAGACTGAAATTGAATTTCAGTAAAAAACTGTGAAGATTTTTATTCCTTAGGAGATCTAACATTCCATCCACCCTGATCAAGGATTTCTTACATCTTCACTCTGATATATATTGATATGTATAATAGGAATAGTAGTGGGTAGAATGTCATTTCTGGTAATGCTGTGTGTCAGCATTTCAAAGACTGAAAAATCTATGAGTAAAATTGTTCTTAATATGTTATCATTGCCAAATGAAAGCTGGTCTGATTTCCCCATTCTCTCCTCTAGGGAATTATACTTATCTTTCATTCTGTGTCAGGAGAAACTGTCATTTAAGGGCAATTTTTGTTCCTATGCTGGCATATTTCTTTTGTTTATGTTCTTTCTTTTCCCATATGGGAATCTTTCTCAGCATGTGAGTGTACAGCTTATCCATGCATAAATGGCAGCATTTCTTCTTCTTCTGTTGTCTTAGGAGTTGTTGCTGTTTGAGAGTTGCTGCGTAGGATGGATACTGAGGGGAATGACAATTCTCTTCTAATGTCTGAAGTTAAACATAGTTCTTATGTTCATGTTTTGTTTTGCTACTTAAGATCTCTCAACCTAAGGCTTTTGATGGTTATATCAAGTACTATGAGTATACAATATCAAGAGTTCTCTGAGATCACATTCAGTTTAACAAAGGGGATTTTAAGAATTAATTTCAAAATTTTTGAATTTGGTCAAAGGGTCCCATTCTGTAAGCAGATAATCCAGACTGTACTGAGATTCTTGAGGGTACATGGAAGCTCAGCGTTAAGAAAAGAGTATGGCATCATGGTTTAGAATGTAGGATCTAGGACCATAACTTAGGCAAGTTAGTTAGCTAGTTAGTAAGCTGTGTCTTTGTACTTCAAGTGCCCTCTTCTAAAAATAGTAATTGTATAACTCTCAGAATTAAACAAGTTAATATTGTCCACATTCTTATAATTCTGCCTGCAGGAGGTATCCAATAAGCATTAGTTACGACGATTTTTTTAATTTTCCAGCACCTAGCACAGATCTATCTCATATTAGGTGGTCACATAATAAGTAATATATGCAAAATTGAATAAATACCTGGATAATGCCTTGTCATTTAACAATGTATAATTCTGTAGAACTTCTGTTTCATTTAAAATATCTTTATTCAGATTATAATATGTGCAAGTATTATCTTAAGCACTTCAGAGTTGGAGATATATTACACATGTTATTGAAGAAGTGTGTGGTCTTAGGGTAAGTTCTTTAACCTCCTAAGGAGGTTAAAGAACTGTTGCAACAAGTAAATGAGACCCTACATACAAAAATGCATATGTAGAGTGCTTGGCTAGTGTCTAATTGCAGTAAATACTTAGATGTTAACATATTCTGTAGTATGGGAGGTAAAACATGCATAAAACAAATATGCAGGGTGGGAAATGACATGTGTAATAAGATTAAAGTGTTAGTTGTGCATATTTCTACCAGGGCAGGAGTAGGAGGTGGAGAGGAGTGAGTTAGGGAAAGTTAGGAGGAGTTGACATTTGACTTGTATACTGAAGAATGCATGGTATTTAGACATCCTCTGTGCAGAGAGTTGGCATTTCAGGTAGAGGGAACAACTCTGAAGACTCTCCTAATGGGAACAGTTGCAAAGTTCATACTATATGTATGTCCATACTATATCAATAGGGAAGATAATAAGCAATAGAGTTGGGGAGGTAGATTGGAACCAGGTAGTAGAAGTCCTCGAACAGGTTGGATATTCTTTGTCAGGCATTTGTTTAAGATTTCTAAGCAGAGAAATCATGTGATCAAACGTTTTCTGAATTCATTCCAGAGAGTTTCATTTTGCATTTATAGATAGGATGGGATGGAGATGGAGATACTGGAAGCAAAAGCATTGGTCAGGGAGGTGTATTGGAACAGAACTTTCATACTGGAGCGAGCAAGGGATAATGAAGTCTTGAGGTAGTATGTGAGAATGCAGTGGAAGGAGCAGATAGCAAGAGACATTACACTGGAAGAATTGGCAAGACTTGGCAGCTGGAGGTGGAAGGTTAGAGAAGGGACAGATAGTGCTCCAGAACTTCTAGTTTTAGCTAAGTAAGAGGATGCTGCTGCCATTAACAGAAATGGGGAACACAGGACATGGAACAGGTTGAACAGGAATAGGAACAGTAACAAGCTCTGAGCTCTGTTTAGAATTTATTGAGCTTGAGATATTGGCTTCCATCCTGGCCATCTGGGTGGAGGGGTCTTTCTTTAAGTAGGTGGGAAAGAATACGATTCTTTTTATAAACCATGAAATCTGTGGATGGTCGGTAAATATTGCAGAGTTCTGATAAAATTATTGAGTTACAGCATTATTTAAGAATGCCTTGGGGGGCGCCTGGGTGGCTCAGTGGGTTAAGCCGCTGCCTTCGGCTCAGGTCATGATCTCAGGGTCCTGGGATCGAGTCCCGCATCGGGCTCTCTGCTCAGCAGGGAGCTTGCTTCCCTCTCTCTCTCTGCCTGCCTCTCCATCTACTTGTGATTTCTCTCTGTCAAATAAATAAATAAAATCTTAAAAAAAAAAAAAAAAGAATGCCTTGGTTTCTTTCCTTTATTTTAAGAAAATAATGAGAGAAGTACAAACAGAAAGATGTAAAGGTGTTCCCCAGTGCTTTTAATGGATAAATAGAAATCTGTTCCTTTACGAACTTAGGATTTTGATATCAAATACCATAAATTGTGTTTAAATAGTGACGAGACTTTATGATATGACAGGTGAAAGAATAAAATTCAAGATTAATTCTAGCATCCTACTAGTAATTTAAAAAACTCTTTCAATATACTATCAAAAACATTGCTTAGGGTATGACAAAATAGATAATCCTCAATTCTGGATTCAATTTAGGTGTTGGACAAATTCACTTTTTTATGCTTAATTATATTTATTTTGACAGTTTTGTGGATTTCTTGTAGAGTTTGCTGCTTTTTAGTCTCCTTATAATCAATTTGATAAGTTAATAAAGTATATGATTCTTGGGCAAATTATTTAACTGGTAGCTTCCAATTAAAGGTAACATTATTTAGCTGGTTTTTTATTCGTTTGTTTTAATAGGCTTCAAGAGAAAGACAAACTATACTGATCAATTAGAATCTAGTATACTGTACTTTTATCTAAATGATTAGTACTTGTATCAAGATGTAAAGAAGTGGGCTCCTGGGTGGCTCAGTGGGTTAAGCCTCTGCCTTCTGCTCAGGTCGCAATCTCAGGGTCCTGGGATTGAGCCCTACATCAGGCTCTCTGCTCAGCAGGGAGCCTGCTTCCCTTCCTCTCTCTCTACCTGCTGCTCTGCCTACTTGTAGTGTCTCTCTCTCTCTCTCTCTCTGTCAAATAAATAAATAAATAAAATTTAAAAAAATGTAAAGAAGTATAAATACGAATACTTAACAGAGAACAGTGTCTACCAAGCTCCTCAATTTACAGTAGTCTGTGCTGCAAGTATGACAATACTCGTCTCATTCTAAAGAGAACCTGAAACCCAGGGAATTAAGGGATTTACCTATTTAAAAGTAGTTTCTTATAATTAAACCAAGATGGTCATTCATGTATAGTAGTGAAGAATATATCTTTTCAGTTTGTGTCCTTCATAGTGAAGGCATTTAATGTTTCTAGAAACTCCTAAACAGGGGTCATTTTCAACATTCTGGTGGTGACATTGTGATTGTGTATGTGGGTCATAATGCTCTTTCACTAAATCTAATATGTAGCAATATATAAAAAATATTTGAATCTCCATTCTAGAAGTTAAGCGTGAGTACACAATTAGAAATGATATCGGGAGGCTGTCAGACCATTAATTTCGGAATGTTTAACTTTATTTTCGAAATATGTCCTGAAATTTTCCTCCGATTGGAATTCTCATTCTTGTCAATCACTGACTCACAGACTAGATCTTCAGTGTCATTTTAGTCCATCTCTATGGTAGAGATTTACTTTGGAACCTCACTGTGGTGAGGGACCAAACAAAGTATGAATAGGATACTGTCTCTGCCCTCACGGAACTCCCAGTTTGTTGAGGGAGGCCAGCACCTGGAGACTCGAGCAGTGCTACGTGATCACTGCGAAGAGGGAAGACAGAAGCAGAGACAGCTGCGAGAGCCTTTCTGGAGTCCCAGCCCTTTCAGCTGTCCAACTTCCTCTTGAACAATTATCACAATGGTTGGTTCACCATTTAGATCCACCATTTCTTCTGTGGGTCAGTGTTGATTGTTAAAAGGCTCCTTTGCTTGATTTTGTTTTGCTCTAATGGTTGACCAAAAATTGACCACCTTAGGACATCTATTTATGGGTCCTACTTGAATTCTTGACAACATAACTGTACTCTACACCAGTGTTTTGCAAACTATATGTGATGAGGACCGGTTTTGGCTTTTTTTTTTTTTTTTCCTCCTTACTTCTAATCTGTCATGGATGGATGCTGTTACAAAACACAGTGGGAATGGTTTTGGAAAATGGAAAGAAAACCAAACATATAAAATCCAAGCACTGATTTTTTTCGTTATGAGATTCAACAGACATAAAAGGACCCTGTCAAGTTGTTACAAATGTTTCTGTGTCTTACTCTGAGATGCCATGCCCCTCTCCATACAAACCAGTGACAAACAGTTGAAGGGGCCGTCAGTGATCCTAAGAGCATATAATGGCCAACATTATTACTCAGCACGTTAAGCTGTCTTTCCAGAAGGATGATAGTAACATTTCCTCATCTGTTTCTAATTAAAGTTTAGAATTAGCCTGTTCACTTTCCTCTAATAAAATGCATTTTTTCTGTACTGTATGAAACCTAGTCTTCCTCTTGCCAGGACTCATTGTTCTAGTACAGTGATAATACACAGGATGGTCAGAGCCAAGAAAACAAGGAGAGGTGATAGTATTGGTCCTCACAGTGACTTTAGAATGTCTCTTGCTCCTTTCCATATCGTGTTCATCATTGTCACCTTCAGCTCCGTTTATAAACATTTTCGTGTACTTACTTTTTTGCATGATACTGTGCTAGGTGCTGGGGATATATAGATGAACAACAGCATGTGATTCCTACCTCAAAGTGCTCACACTCTTGTGGGAGAGATTCTGACCCACTTCTGTTTTACATATGTTTAGTACACTAAGTTTTGATATACTCGTACAAGTGGTATAAAATAAATGTTATTAACTTGATAGTTTGTTGACTTTTACTTTTTCATTTCAAATGAATTGTAAATTTTTTAAAAAATAGTTTATTTATTTATTTGAGAGAAAGAGAGAAGGAAGAGTGGGAAGGGGCAGGGGAGAGAAAGAGAGAAGCAGACTCCCTGCTAAGCAGGAAGCCTGACATGAGGCTCTGTCCCAGGACCTGGAGATCATGACCCAAGCCAAAGACAGCCACTCAACCAACTGAGCCACCCAGGTGCCCCTGTAAATTTTTTTTTTTTTTTTAGATTTTATTTATTTATTTGACAAACAGAGATTACAAATAGGCAGAGAGGCAGGCAGAGAGTGGGGTAGGGAAGCAG
This sequence comes from Mustela putorius furo, assembly GCF_011764305.1. Classification (NCBI taxonomy): domain Eukaryota; kingdom Metazoa; phylum Chordata; class Mammalia; order Carnivora; family Mustelidae; genus Mustela; species Mustela putorius. The sequence goes on along the minus strand of NW_025422368.1, from coordinate 21,175,739 downwards.
GCTCCCTGCCAAGCAGAGAGCCGGATGTCATCCTAGGACCCTGGGATTATGACCTGAAGGGAAGGCAGAGGCTTAACCCACTGAGCCACCCAGGCGCCTCCCCTGTAAATTTTTTTAATGTAGATATAGAGTAAAGCCCATGGTGATATAAAATTATTAAAAACCATTGAAAATTGGGGCTCCTGGCTGGCTTCTGCCTTCTGCTCAGGTCGTGATCCTGGGTTGCTGGGATTGAGCCCCACATCAGGCTCCCTGCTGAGCGGGGAGCCTGCTTCTCCCTCTACCTCTGCCCTCTCCCCCTGCTCTCCTGTGTGTGCGCAGGCATGCGCGTGGTCTCTCTCCCTCTCTCAGAGAGATAACTAAATCTTTTAAAAAATCATTTAAAATTATGGTGATTATGATGTAGTGGTCATCTAGATTTTTCTTAGAGACCAAATTTTCCCCATGACACCTATCAGGACTTAAAATGATATTACATTGGGTGTATCGTCCAGATGGAGTTATTCAAACATGATATTAAGGCACCAAATGTAGGCAACCAGTTTTCTTGGATTTTAAGCCAAGTTATTTTTGTTAGGTAAGTCATTCTAGTGGGGCTCTAATTAATAAATCTTGTTAAACCAATCATCTAAGGCAAAATTAAATATATAGTATTATTATTTATGAACAAAAATATATATACAACTTCATTGTTTCATTTCACATTTAAAAATGACCCTTCAAATGTGGTGACTTCATTTCATCCATGTTTACTTGATATCCTTCAGTCATTTAGTCCTTAAGAAGAAAAGAACTAATAACAAGCTTTATACTAACAAAACATATTTATGCAAATGTTTCTTGAAAGTGTAATATGCTCTATCTACCTTTCTTGGATACATTTTTGATTAATCAGGCATTTGACTCTCTACTAAATGGTCTTCTTGTTTTCCTGAGTGGTGCTTTAGTTTTCGTCTCTTATGTTTCCACCTAGCAGTCAGATACATAGAATAGCCTGATAAATTAGCATTAAAATCAGTTTACTCCCTCGTCAGGTTGTCACTCCAGAATCTCAGATATTAGAAAATATGTTAGGATATTTGATGAGGATTAGAGAGGCTAGACCTTTGTGAACTGCTTCCTGACTGAGGGCCAACTCTAATTATTTGTGGAAAGCTCAGTCTTACATCTGTACTTAGACTCTTAAAGGGGAAGATCATTTGGATTTGTTCATGAGTGATTGGACTATATAGGTATATTTTGTTGTTTGATCTGGAAAAGAAAACCTAAAAGAAAAAAATATCCTCCCAAGATTTTGTGAGATTTAAATATTTAAATTTAAATAGCCAAGCTTCATAGATATAGATGGTTGAGAACACTAGTCGGTTAAGTCTGTTGCAGGGAATTTCCTGGTGTACTTCTGTCAGGTCTGGAGTTGAAGCCGGGTGTAACAGAGCTGGCTCTTGGAGGCTGGTGTGAGTTCAATGTGAGCCAGTTGCCTGCATCCCTTACCAACTCTATGTTTAGTGACTTCATGGTGGGGTGGTAAGCTTGAAATCAGCCCTCAGTGGTTATTTTACCATGAAATTTGCAAATGCTGCAAGTCAAGGCTTTTTCTTCTCTCTTTTTTTTTCCTCCTGGAGAGTTGATTGTTAAACACCCACCAGCGTGGCATTGGTTTCAGCTTTAACTTTATTATGAAAGCCGGTATGCTGATCCTATTAGCTTAGTTTTAAAAGTGGGTCCCCCAGGGGCACCTGGGTGGCTCAGTGGGTTAAAGCCTCTGCCTTCGGCTCAGGTCATGATGGAGCCCCACATTGAGTCCCACTTCCTGCTCCCTGCTCAGCGGGGAGCCTGCTTCCTCCTCTCTCTCTCTCTCTCTGCCTGCTTCTCTGCGTGCTTGTGATCTCTGTCAAATAAATAAATAAAATCTTAAAAAAAAAAGTGGGTCCCCAGAAACTTTGAAAAGGTTCCCTCTGCATGTTACAGAGGGAAACAGGGACATAAAGATTAATAGAAAGATGAATGCCTTTGAGTAGTTAATATTCTGTGAGTAACAAAAGGGGAAAAATTCTTGATAGAGGTTGAAATCAGATGATGATTTTTTTTTAAGATTTTATTTATTTATTTATTAGACAGATCACAAGTAGGCAGAGGGGCAGGCAGAGAGAGAGGAGGAAGCAGGCTCCCTGCGGAGCAGAAATCCCGATGCGGGGCTCCATCCCAGACCCTGAGATCACGACCTGAGCAGAAGGCAGAGGCTTAACCCACTGAGCCACCCAGGTGCCCCAGATGATGATTTTTTATTGTAAATTCATATGCTTTTTAATATAAAAAAGCTCCTCTCTTATGTACCGCAGAATGAGAAAGATCTTCTCTTATTTACTGTTCTATTGGTTATATATAAAAATAAATCAACATTCGTGACATAGAAGGTACAGTTTTCAAATTATGTTATTTTATTTGTGGCTTATGTTACATCATTTATAATATCATGTATGAATACATATAGCAATGACTACTTAGCATATTGTTTCCTAATTAAAATAAGGTATTGTTTCTGATAATGTTCTTACTGAAGGCTCTGGCAAATGAAGCTTTCTAAGTGTCTCTAAGTGTCCCTGGGAATTGCTTTGACAGGCTAGGGAGATGAAAAGTCAGCATGTACACAAACTCAACTGTTGGTGTATAAATCAAAATAGATCCAAGTACAATCATCTATATTAGCAACCATTTGGGACCCTTAGAAAACACAGGCCACCAATCAAGGGGTCCATTCGTTTGGACACCAAATTCAAGTAAAACATCTGGAACTCAGTAAACCAGTGCGTGGTTTCTCTTCTGAACCTGTAGTTACACCACGTCCTGTCCTCTTCTAGCAATGATGCGAGGGTAGAAGGGATGAGTTGTCCCCAATCAGGGGTTTTCATCTAATTAGCATTATCAGGCCTGCTACTTACTGCTTACTGCATTATAAACTGAGGTACCATCCTTTGTGAGGGAAACGATGAAAGGGTGGGTAGTTACAGGTCACTGTAACTGAATTGAGAATTGCAATTCTCAATTCCCTTTAACCTTTCTGAGCGACTAATTCCCTTTGCTCCACCGGGCTGTCAATCCAGAGATCAACCCCCAACTTCCTCTGGGTTCCTTTCACACACACTTTGCTTATCTGTCGGAGTGGCGTTTGTCTGATCTTTCCTTTTGCGTGTTTTTACTTTTAAGATCTTCTCTTTCTTATGTAAAAAAGGCAATTAGACTCGTATCTGTTTATTTTAAACAAAATGGCTGTTAATTAGTGTGATCAAAAACCCTGCCATTGTAGACTATGGGTTCCACTTTGTAGTTGCACTAAATTGAGTAGGGTTTGGTGCCAGTTGACATGATAACAACTCAAAGTCTGGCTTTTTAAAAATTAATGAACAAACACATTTATGAGGCTTTGTTTTGTCTGGTTTAGATCTATAGGCTCTGAATGCATCAGAGTTCTTATTTTTTACTGACTAATGTTGTGGCTTATTAAAAGTACATAAAGTCATTGAAAAACTTTTTTTTTTTTTTTGCTAACTTAATATAATTGATGTGTGGAAGCCACGCCATTTTCATTTAATTGGCTCTCTTTTGATTTTATAAGTTAGAGCACAAAGTCTGTTTATTTATTCCATTAGTAATACACGCTAACATTTGTTTTTATTAAATTGTCAACTCATCAGACTCTAGAATCATCTTAAATGTTAGCCTCCTGAACAACCCCCCCACCACGCCCCACATTTAACATTTAGAAAAAACAAGCAGACTCCGGGTATTTATTTAATATAAACAACTTTAAGAGCATGGGTCAGTATGACATAACTCAATTTCATACATCTTAAATATCGTCAGTACTTTACAGTGATAATTAATATTCAGAATAATGATGATGGTAGTATTATAAAGAATCTCCTTTACAGAAGGATTATCTTCATGATACATTACATCTAAGGTAGAGAGCTATATCAACATATATTGAGGATTTAGACAAAGATAAATTTCTACTTCTGTAGTCAGAAAAATCAAATTAAAATCTAATTCACCAGAACAGCTCAGCTCTAACATTCTGGTTAACTGAAATTTAAAAGAGTATCAAAAGGCCCAGTTCTCTGGATGTGTGCAAACTTTTTGAATTGTGTTAAAATAGGTGAACCTGTCCTAACCTAACTTCTGCTAGATGTCTGGGAAAGCTTTGGATTTACAACATACGCATCAGATCATCTATAAAACCACAATAAATCCTGAGTTTTGATTGACTACTTTGAAGAAAAAAAGATGCTTATTTGTGAATGGTAATGGATCAAAGTGTCTCACTAAAGTTATTTAGAGTTGAAAATCTAGTAATTATAGTTTATTTAATTTTTATAGGATTCCAGGAAGTATTCTGTACTCAATAATTAATTAATCCTTGCATTCATCTATATATGAAAACATTTAACCTTTACAGTAACCCTGCAAGCCAGGGTTTTACATACGCATCACAACTGAGTAGAAACTGAGGCTCTGAAAGCTTATGTATCTTGCTAAAGTTCACTTAGCTGGTAAATGACTCAGATCATTCTGACTCCAAATGCTTCCCATGACACTGTTTCCTATTACTTGTCAATAATAGGTTGTTTTGAAAAAGCAATATTTTATTTTGTGAGGAAATCACATCATCATCCTACTTCTTTATGTTTAATTTCCCAAGCTAAAAAAGAGAGAATTCCCTCATTTCTTGAGCTCCGGCTGTTTGGAATCCTTTATCAGATACCCTTATGAATGGAAAGCTGTTCTTAATGGATTTAAGTGTTTCAGTGATCTTCATCACTTATCCTGGAAGGTTCCTGCCTTAATCTGTCCTCACTGTTGAACATTCTTTCTTGGTATTTAGCCTAAATTTACTTCTCTTGATTATACTCATTACTTCTAGTTACCTCCCTTATTGTGAATGTGTCAGTAATGATCTATCTTTAGCCAACTGGCCTTTGTTTACAGTTCTTCCCACAAGATTGAAGCTGATGTTGTAATGATGCTTAGAGATGATATAATATAGATGTGGGTAATTGGGCAATCAAATTCAAAGTACATTCTAAACCTAGAATTAGTAGGAAAGTAATAAATGGCACTCAGTGTTGGTTTTCTACATCATCTATACTTTGGTTTGCATTTAAGAACATCTGTACTTGATACTTTAAGCTCATTCACATATAGTTATTTTGTATGGCTTATAATATTAGTGAATTCTAGCCTAATTAATAGCTGAGAAGTTTATTGTACATATATTATTTGATATGGCACTGATCTTTTATTTTTTATTATTTGCAGAAAATCAGCATCTCATACAATCTAACCTTTGATCATATTTGCTTACTGCTTCCTGCCCTCAAGTCCTTGATTTCCATTTCCTTTTCAGTAGTAATGAGACAAATTATCAAACAAGCTCATTTGAGGAAACTCCAATTGTAATCAGTTAGTTGATGGAGGAAGAGATTTTTGGAATGCAGCGTTTATCCTCCCCTGTGGATACCCAGTGTAGTAATTTAAAGCTTAGTGTAGTATATTGAGCACCCACAAAGTGAGCTTTACAAAGTAAAACCAGATTTCTTCATTCCACAGAGAATAGATATTTATTCATAAGCTCTCTGTGTCTGGGGATTTTTGTTTGGTTTTGTTTAACATTTTCATAATGTGCTAACCTGGGGCACCACTTTTTGTGCTTTTCTACCAGAATTGAAGGTCTAAAGGCATGACTTAAACAAAAGGCATCACAGAGTTGTGAACCTAGAACATAAGCACACAGGGGGGAGAAATTCAACCCAGAAAGAACCATAAAAAGAGGAGCAGCTCAATGGAGAACCCTAAAATGTAAATCAGGAACCAAAGCAGAAATAAAAAAAGGGCAGGCTACAACATTTAGGGAAGAAGCAGACCAGACATTGTGAAGTTCAATAGAGAAAAAATTCATCTTCCCGGAAGACCAAGAGAGTGGAAGCACAGGAAAATAAATAGGAACATTCAAAATAAAACAGTTAAAGCCACAGACATAACACAGACTTAAAACCCCGAGAGACTAGGCATATAGGAAGTAATAAAACAACAACAGTGGGAATAGGAGAGGACATCTCCAGAGCTGTTCTATGGGGCTTTGTCTGACCAAACCCTTCTGACCTGAATGCCTATGCGAGTTCTGGAGTCTCTGAAGGCTGGGAGTAGTCTTACGCATTTCTAATATAGGGGCCAGCCTGGGAAATCAATAAATCTTAGTAGATAGTCACATCTCTAAAAACTAGCATGGTACCTACGATGTTCTAAATACCTCATATATATGAACTAATTTAATCTTCACAATAACCTGATGAATGTAGTACACCATGGCTACATCCCCATTTTACAGATGAAGAGCAGATACCAGAAAAATTAGATAAATTGCCCAAATTTATTGGGCAATTGCAAGGCACTTGGTCCAGGGCCCATGCTGGGATTCACAGTACTGCCATAGCCCTGTCCAGTGTGTCACCAAATCCTGATAACTTCAGCTCTTAAATATCTGTAAAGTGTGCTTCCTCACCAACCAGTTGTCAGAATCTCAATGACTACTATGCCCTCAGCTCCCAGGGTTGTTCCACTGTAAACCTCTCTCTATCATTACCACCATTTCTGCAGCCCGGTATTTTCCATAGGCTAAACACTTCATCAAATAGAGAGTCAGAAAAGGATTATCTTTCACGTACTTCTTATTTTAGTTTTCATGTCAGCATGACTTCTTTTGAAAGTACCTGTGTTACTAGCCCTTTCTGCTGGTTATGAGACTAGGGCAAGTGATTAAACTCTACACTTAAGGCTTTTCATGTATGAGGTAGGGCTAATGAGAGTTCCCACCTCATGGGATTTTTATTAATGTATGTAAAGTAATTAGAGGTGTGTCTGTATAGAAGTTCTCAAGAAACATTAAGACTTCTTGGAAGTAGCAGTGGTTGTAAAAGACAAAGCAAACACAAACTCTACCTATATCCAAATGGGAAATATGGATACATATGTACTTATATACACACATCATATAAACATGTATAAACACATGCACATATGTATATTTTTGCAAGTATACATTTTCCCCTTATTTCCCACGGTATAGATTTCACGTTCTATCAGAGGGAAGCGAAAAATCTAGATATCTTATCTGAAATAGTCTTTAATATGTACATGGCTGCCAAGTAGTTAACCCTATTGGTCAACTCACTTTTAAACGTATGAAATTTAAGATGAGTTCTTAAAATATTTTTCCTTAAAAAAAAAAACAATAAATATGGAAGCAAATTTAAAGAGAAGCATTCAGTTTCAGTGGCGTGAATGAGGAGGGAAAGGTGTGTGTTTCTGGTTGTGTAAGGAAAAAATAGCTGAAGAGTATAGATTTCAGTGTTCCAAAAAGAAAAAAAAAAATGATGCCTGATCAGGGCTGGAAGCTTCAGATCAAAAGGGCGATTTTAGAAAATTGTGGTGAGTGAATGAGGGCACCAGTTTATTGAAGAAATCAATTTGCTATCTTAACCAATGGCACCAGCACCATCCCTATAATCTCTGAAAATAGATAGACACTTTGCGGTTCACCAATCCGTAGATCACATCTGCTTCCTTACACCTGGCAAGCTCACACCCTTTTCGAATAAGATAGTATCTCAGGAGCTTTGTGGGTTTATGAAGCCACAAGTTTATTAGTTAGATAAAATCTCTAAGCGTTTAGAAGTTTAAAACTGTGTTGTCAAACCTATTTCAGTTATAATGGCAATTTCCAAAGTAAATATGACACAGTAACTTTTAAATCTTGTCATTCTGTTTCCTTGAGTGTGTGATTTGTGATAATCTATGGCAGGGCTTCCTGTCTTTGTTTTCAAATTTAGCTATACATAAATAGTAGCAATTGAAATACTGAAACTTAGAATCTACGATTGGTAAATTGTATACCTCCAGTTACCCCAAATAATTTTTGTTTTTTTTGGATAAAGGTGGGCCAGAAAATTTAAAGGGAAGTCAAATATGGCTTTATCATTATTTTTTTAACTTAAATATAATTGACATAAAACATTTTATTAGTATCAGGTATATAACATAATGATTCAATATTTCTGTATATTTTGTGAAATGATCACCACAGTAAGTCTAGTTAACATCCCTCACCATACGTCGTTACCAAATTTATTTTTCTTGTGATGAAAACTTTTACAATGTACTCCTTTAACAAGTTTCAAATATACAATACCATATTATTAACTATGGCCATCATGTTGTTAATTCATGTTCCACATGAATTATTTATTTTATACCTGGAAGTTTATACTTTTCAACTCCATCTTCCCATTCCTCACCTCTCCCTCATCCCTACTCCCCTTCTGAAAATAACTAGTCTGTTCTCTGTATCCCTGAGCTCAAGTTTTGTTATTGCTGTTTTTGTGAATGGGTGTTGTTGGTTTGTGTTTCTTTTTTTTTTTTTTTAAGATTTCACATATAAGTGACATCATTTTTCTCTCTCTGATTTATTTCACTTAGCACAATGCCCTCAAGTTTTATCCATGTTGATGCAAATGACAAGATTTCATTCTTGTTTACGACTGAATAGTATTTCATTAAATATATATACCACAGTTTCTTCATCCATCCATCCATCCACCCAACTTAGGTTGTTTCCATTTCTTGACTATTGTAAATAATGCAAAGAACATGAGGGTGCATATATATCTCTCTCTCAAATAAATAAATATCTCTCAATTAAATAAGTAAAAATTAAAAAAAAAATTCCAGAAACTTTAGCTTAAAAAAACCAACACAAAATAAAAAGCCACATCCTTGTCAACTCTTGTTATTTCTTGTCTTTTTGATAATAGCCATTCAAGCAGGTGTAAGGTGATATCTCCTTGTGGTTTTGATTTGCATTTCTCTGATGATTAATGATGTTGAGCACTTTTTCGTATACCTGTTAGCCATCTGTATGTCTTCTTTGGAAAAATGTAAATATGGCTTGAAATGTATAATGCAGTAGTGAGAGGAGAAAATAACATTGGGGACAAGATCCTCTTTAATATATTGTTCTGTCTCATTTAAATGATCAAAAAGGTCTAATACAATAAAAACTTAGAACTCAGTGTTCAAAGACCTAAAGAAGACTTTATTTATTTTTTTTTTTTTTGGTCTTTTAGCATCTAATTTTAGGAATAGAAGTGAATCCTAAGGAAATAATGTGATACTAATTAATTATTTTGGAAAACCGAATTGTGAGGTGTTCATCTACATTTTCTATCAAATTCTATACACAGATTTTCTGCATGAGAATTAATTTTTACTAAGAGCTGTAGATACAGAGATAGGAAAACTTAAGTTTTCCAATTAAGTCCAGGCTTACTATATTACCAAAATGTAAATACGGGTATTTAGCTGTATTCTTAACATTACCAAAATAGTCTCTGAAAGACTAGTGTATTCATATAAAATATAAATACATATTATTTCAATAGAATAACATGATGAGACATATATCTTATATATTGTTGGATAGTCTCCAGAGCTCTTCCACATATATCATAGCATCCTCAGGTAATCTTATGAAGTAAGAAGGGCCAGTAGAATAAACTTCATTTTGTAGTTGGGGATCTTAAGAAGAAAATGATGCAACGCAAAATGCTATTAGTTAATAACCAAACTGGGATTAAACTCTCCAAGTGCAGAGAATATTCCATTATATTAAGCTGAAGTATAATTTTATAGAGATGATAGTATGAAACAAAATTGCTTTGCGGTTATTATTAACCTTAAAACATTGGTGCTACTTGGGAGCAAGATGTCTCAAAGAACAACAGGCTTTTATTTTCTTGGCTATCATCACTGCCAAATTAAGTGTTCAGTGGAGATTAAGTCTCATTCTTACTGTTACATAGATTTTGAAAAATTTCTAGACATACCACCCCAAACAAAGTAAATTAATGTTACTGAGAAAAAGATGATAATTTATGATATGCTTATGAGAACTATTGTTACCTTAAGTTAGCAATGTTGTTGCTATTTTTACCACCATTCAGAAAGCAGGAATTTCTTCCCAGAAATTAATTGGCATGAACTGCTATTTTAATGTGGATAGAATATAACGACCCATAGTTTTATGCATTTGAGCAAAGTGAAGGCATCACTAGCAAACTCTAAGAATCATAATGGCCACTTTGATGATTTAATTAAATGACCAGTGGAGAGAACCCCAAACTTTGTGCAATAAATCCTCCTACGAAGTAATGTTTCTTATTATATAGCTTGAACAATGAATTCAGTATATATCACTGGGGAAACCTGACGTACTTGGATGTTTGTCTTATTTCTTCCTTCTGTAAATATCTTATCATTTAGTAGAGGGCAGCCAAATCTCAAGCAAAACATACATGGATACATGTGAATTCTTGCTCTTGGGAGAGCACGATTCTAATGGTCGTTCTAGTATAGGGGAAGGGCATTTGGTGATACTATTTTACATTCTTCAACAAAATATGTTCTGCAGCAAGAAATTAATTCCAAATTACCAAGTCAGTTTGGACTGGCTCTATGGTACCGTAATATACGTAGAGGCATAGAGGGGTGAGTTAAAGTCTTCGCAAAGAGTCTGTGTGGAGGAAACTCCATGAATAGCTATTACCACTACTGCTCTGTGGCAGTTTGCCAGAATAGTGCTGCCTTCTCATAATCCTGAAACCTATCTGCATTCTCAAAAAAGAGGGGGAAATGCATGTGTGAGGGAGTACTTGAGCAAGGATAATGGCACAAGATCCAGTGTAACCCCCTACACATTATTCCTCATGATGTGAAAATTCCTTTACTGGGACCAGGGAGATTTGAACTGAATAAGTCCAAGTAAAAACAATTCTAGAAGACATTGCTGTTTGAACCTAATCCACTTAACTTGGTCTGTCTTTAAGTCACCGCTTACTTAGAGTTCATTCTTTCAGAAGTTGAGCACCTCTGTCACTGAGCAGTGGTCAGATTAACTGTGCTCTCCTGCTACTTACTGGCTGAAGTAGTTTTTGTTACTTCTAATGTAAGCTTTTAGAAAGCTACAAAGTACAGTGACAGGCACTATCATATTCAATTGGACATGCTTTCTGCAGATTTGTTAAGGATTTAGTCTACACATTTGTACCATTTAGTTGCCATGGAGATGACCTCAGTGGTAAGAGGAACAGCCTTTAGGTTGGACCTCAGATTTTCCTTTCATTTCCATTTAATTTGATTTGACTGCAAAATGTCACTTGCATTGCATTGATTAAGCCTCATTGCTGCCACCAGCCCTGTTAGGAAGGTGAAAGGGCAGGCCAGCTGCTGTCATTTTGCACCCCTACCCTTTTCTGATATCAATACAGATAGGCGTTTGAGATGAGAAACTCCTTCACTACATTGATGCAGACACAATTTCTCTTGCTCACTTCATGAAATCCAATAAAACTAGAATTACGCTCAAAAGTTTTTATTCACTCAAAACCACACTCTATATAACCTCAAGTTTTCTCTTTTTTTAGCTCCATGCTTTGGAAGTTATGATATCTAATGTATAAAAACTAAAAATTACTGTCTTTGGTTTCCCTTAATAATTTTTTAAGATAAACTCTGCATTTGCCTACTTTTTGAAGTAGTTATTTTGTAGTTTAAATGAATCAGAAATAAATTACAGAATTAAACTATACAAACATCAAGCATTAATTCCTGCTTGAATGGATTGGAAATGCTATCCTTAGGTATTAATTAAGGTAAGTTGGAAGCCAAATGATGCCTTAGACAAAGTTTCTCTTTGGTACCCTGGACTGCTTCTTTCTGCTGCTTTCTTTATTTCTCTCCCTGACTTTTAATGCCATCAGTAACACAGAACTCATCAATCTTGTCTTTTATGTAAAACAAAACCGAAAACAACAAAGTTGATAAATTAATTCAGCACTAAGGTTTGAGAAATTAAATATGTTAACTTGGGAGTGCAGCATTTATATTTCACTAGAGAAGAGGAGAACATTATAAAACACACGAAACTTAGGAGCACTTAAGTAATAAACTGGGGAAGACAGTTTGATAGCCTGCCAGATGATTTTCCAATCATAGCACTTAGATTTCAGCCTCAATGTGGATGCTTGGTTCTGCTGCATTTAGGAGGTTACCATGTTAGGTTTCCTTAAGTATGCTATAATCTGGGTGGTGGGGGGAGCCCTCAATTCTTTGATGGAACACATACAAGAAACCTTTGAGTTCATGGCTGGAAAACTTAGAAGTCAGCAATTACTATAGGTAACGCCATCACTTTGGGAGCAAAGGACCTTGAGTAGGGCATGGTAATTTCATGTGTTTTTTTGTTTGGTTGGTTGGCTTTTTTTTTTTGAAGAACGGTAGCTTTATTGGGGCACCTGGGTGGCTCAGTCTGTTAAGTGTCTGCCTTCAGCTCAGGTCTTGATTGCAGGGTTCTGGGACTGAACCCCACGTTGAGCTCCCTGCTCGATGGAGAGCCTGCTTCTCCCTCTTCCTCTGCCCGCTGTTCCCCCTGCTTGTGAGCTCTCTCTCTCTCTACCAATAAATTAATAAAATCTTAAAAAAAAAAAAAGAAGGTAGTTTTATTGACTAGGATTGAGATTGGGGAAAAAGGAAGCCATGATTTCTATCTAAATCTTGGTTTCTTGGTTTGTGGGGTTTTGGCTAGAATCAGGTATGCTGTCCTTTGGGCATTACCTCCAGCATTCTATACAACGTCTGTGTGGATAGTTCCTGTTATTGCTGTTGGAAGTCTATAGAGTGATGTGCATTGAGAGAGCACTGACATTTTTTTTGGTCTCTGCTATAGGAACTGCACCTATTTAGACCAGTTGTGCTATGTTGGCGTATTCTAGAATTCTGGTTAGCAATAGAGTGAAAGTCATAAATGTGACTGCCTTTACCTGTTATCTCTAAACGAGGTAGAGTAGTGTTTGTCAAACTGTATTGTGCATCTGAGTCACCTAAGTATCTTGTTAAAATACAAGTTCTGATTCAGAAGGCCTGGGTGGGGACTGAGATTCTGGGTTTCTAATGAGTTGCCCGCTGGGACTGGTGTTGGTTATGTATTTTGTGAAGTAGGGCCTAGGGCAGGTTCTCAGTCTCAGTGAACATTGGAATCATCTGGGAAGATTGAAAACATCTGTGCCTGGGTTCCATCCTACCCCAGAGATTAATAGTTAATTGAGTAGAGTGTGGCTGGGTATCAGGATTTTAAAAAGCTCTCCAGGTGATTTTGACGTTCAGCCAAGGGTGGACATCACTGATTAGATAATCGACCTGTGAAGACGGGAAAAAAATGGAGAGATGATCGTGTTGTAAAGAATATTTTCAAAACCTTCCTCAGGGTCTTATTTTTACTATGAAGTTGGAGGTTTTTGAGAAGACACTGAGCCAAATATGTAAATAAAAACCCATTTATCATTCCATTCATTAACTGCAATTATTAGTCTACAAGTGAATATTTACCAGTACTATCTTCAGCATTTCCTTTTTTAAAAAAATAATTTAAGATAGGTTGGCAGATTTAGCAAATCAAAATACGTGCTGGGGTGCCATTCCAGGCTGTTGCATCAGAACCTGCATTTTAACAAGATACTCAGGTGATTCATGTGCACAGTGTAAATATTGCATGGGACACACTTAAAAGAATCAAATTTATGTAGGTGTCCTGTATTTTTTATCTTACCCTGCAACTCTATTTAGGAAGTAATTAACATTTTATTTCATTATGGAATCAAATGGGAAGTAGTATTCTGGGTTTGGAAAACCCTTTTAATATCTTGCTTTTCATTTCACCTCATCTTCCTGTGTCTGCAGTGTCCTCTGATTTTTAAGCCTGACGTAAAATAAAACCAGCTAATAGACCTCATCAGGTCATGATGCATGTTAGAAACAAGAAAGACATACCGTTCAGTGTATTTATGTCAGAATGGGAGACAGCCCTGCCTGTTTGAGGGCAGCGATCAGTTTATGGTGAAAACTGTTCTACAACTTTTTCTTAGATGTACTTAAATAATCATCACAGATTTTAAAACCCTTTTATTTAAGGAATTCAGAAGCCACCTTGTTGTAGCTAGAGTGTAACAATTGATTGTGCTCATAAAACTACAAATACCAGAATTCCCCCAGAAAGAGAATTATCATAAGGCTTATCTTCCTATGAAAACAAAACAGCCCCACAAGGCTAAAAAATGTTGTGTCTATAAACCCAAATAAGAAGTGCTAATCTTTTTAAAAAATTACTTAGATTAACCAAAATGTCAAAGCTCAGCATTGTTAAAAGCAACAGCTAACCTGGCTCATGTCGATAGCAGTGTCTTATGAATCACAGATATCAAAAAAACAGGTTATAAAAGTTAATCACAAGTATTAATTTTTAGGTTAAGGTAAAAAATATATCACTGACATTATTAGATTTTTCTTTCAACTGTCTCCCCTTTTGGAGTTTTTCTTTGTCACACATCTGGTACTCTATTAAGAAGACATTCATATGCTGGTATTGAATACAGTGATTTGCGCTTTAAAATGTAGTGTTGAGAACTCTATTTGGAATGTGTTGCTGCATATAAGATTGAGCTTTAATAGTGTTATATTTCAGTCTATAAATAACTTTTACTTCCTATCTGACATTAAAACAATGTATGGCATTTGGCAAAAAGTAAACTGCCAAATGATTTCTTAAGTGCCTAGTTAAGGGATGTCATTGTAAATTTTTTTATCCTGGTGGAAAACACTGAAAGAATATATCTTAGCTTTTCTAATCCCTCAAAATAAATTATTTATATTGGCACTATGAAATCATAAATGCTAACCCACGTTCTGAAAAGTGTGGCATTGTTGATTTTTATTTATAGAGAGTCAAGTTAATAGGTATATTATGTAGTGAAGTTATACAGTCACAATCAGGAAGGTAAATTATGACCAAGGCCTTACACATTTACTTGCTGTCCCATGAGGCACTGGGGTGAATGAAAACATCAGTGGCTTCAGAGTCAAATCTCGTATGATCCAACTGGACCTCAGCTCCTTCATTTGTAAAATGAGGTAAGTATTCCTTCATTGAATTGTGAAGATTAATATAATATTATGTAAATTTCCTTAGATGATGCCAGTAGATACTCAGAAAAAGGTTCCTTTCCACCTCAACCATCCTGATCCGCTAAATCCCTCCAACCCATTTGGAGGATTCTCCCTCCTTGGTAGAGTTTCTAGAAATATCGTATTGGCATGAGGGAGGCTAAAAAGAGGTAGATTGTTAACTGTTACTTGGCCAGATTTTAGCTCAAATGTAGTTTTGATAGGTGAAGTCTAGTTAAGGTCCACTGAGGAAAACAATTTCTAATGATGAGAAGAATACTTACCCTTTAGTGAAAAGGCAGAAGAGCCGCTACCAGGACTAACCATACACTTGATTGGATGCAAATTATTTAATCCTTCTTGGCTGAGGGTTCTTTACCTTTACAAAAGAAGTAAAGGTTGAATTGTACTGTATCTTGGTTTCCCTCCAGTTCCTCTCATTGTAATGCTTCCTGGGCTGTGTTCCCTGAGGTGCTAAGTTGGAGACTGGGAGTGTTCTTGCACCTATGAGGAACTAAGCCCCAGTATCAGGCATCTGGAGAAGCTGTGTGCTGAGATGCAGTTATAATTCAGGTCTCGGTGGATCGCTGGAGAGCTTGGGCACTGCATGCCCCTTCAGAGTTTTTGTAACTGAGACAAGGGTATCCAACATCTATCACTCTACCCCCTTCCTAGGGGCATGACACTGGGCAAGGAAGCTGTTCTCCTTCCCCTGGAGGCAGGTCCTGAGGAGGAGTCACTTAGAAATAAGCAGCAGCCAGAGCACCTGGCAGCTAGAATGAGTGTCTTGGAGGGGCATTTGACGCAGCCTCTACTGCATGAGGTTAATTTTTCTAGCATCTCAGGGTCATGGCCCTATACTCAGCAGAATATCAGTCTTTATTGGAGGGCTGTCATTTTCAGAGATGTTTTAGGGGGAAATACTAAGCTTTAGAGGTGCCTGGGTGGCTCAGTCATTTAGGCCTCTGCCTTTGACTTAGGTGGTGATCCCCTGGAGCCTCATGTCTGGCTCCCTGCTGGGGGGAGGGGCGGGGAGGTGGTGGTGGCGGTGGTGGGGTGTTCTGCTTCTCCCTCTGCCCCTTCCCCTGCTTGTGCTCCCTCTCTCCCCTGTACCCAAATAAATACATAAATAAAATCTTTTAAGAATTAAAAAAAACTCTAAACTTTGGAATCTCTGGGTGTATTTAGGAGGTGTTATTTTGAGCATAGGCCATGCGTGTACATTTTCTTAAGTGAAATGAATCAAAATACTCTGATAAAGTCTTTGCTAAATTTTTGCAGGAGGATAGACTTTTTGTACTATTTCTAAGAGATCTCTTTCATACAGATTTCTCCAAAAGCATCATGGAAAATACCCTTGGCTTTTGTTCCATTTGTAGTTGTGACCAAAACCAAAAGTGCTCAAGTACAGTATGAGACATTTTTAAAAAAAATTCACATAGGCAGTTACACAAATCACGGAGAATATCAGCCTACTTCATTTTTTTTTTTTTAAAGATTTTATTTACTTATTTGAGAGAGAGTGAGAGAGCATGCGCGGGATGAAGGGCAGAGGGAGAAGCTGGGGTCTCTGCTAGAAGATCCCCCAGGACCCTGGGATCATGACCTGAGCCAAAGGCAGAAAGATGCTCAACCGACTCAGCCACCCAGTCACCCCTATTTTGGTACTTTATTTGTTTGCTTATTTATTTTTTATTATGTTTATTTAGCCAACATATAATACACCATGTGTTTTTGGTGTGGTGTTCAGTGATTCATTAGTTGCCCATAACACCCAGTGCTCATCACAACACGCACCCTCCTTAATGCTCATCACCTTGTTACCCCATCCCTCCAACCCCTACTTTGGTATTTTGAAAAAGGTTTTTCTTCAGGTTCTAGTCCAGTTTTGAGTTTGGAAATTCTTCCTGTCTCAGGACTGTTCATTCATCTTTTGTTGGTCATTTTTCAAGTATGAGGATGGTATGTTTCACAGATGCTGTGGATTAGCCCTCAGGGCTAGGACCTTGCAGTGAAGGTATTTTTATGTTAGTTGAAACAGAGGGAACTGAATGGATAAGACCATCAAGAAGATAAAGCTGACTTTATCTTCATCTAAAGAAGTTCAGTGTATTAAATACCAATGCATTCTTGTGAGAGTCTTATTCAGTGGAAGAGATAAAGAGTGAACCTCTGTATCCTCTTTGTTGGCCTGAAAATGGAATGTCAAGCAGCATATAATCATCTTTCTTGTTTTTAAAAAAAGGAAAGTGAGAGAAAGCGATTTCTATTTGTGTCAGATTTTAGATGTCTTAATATTCTTTCCTGTCTAATTTTGCAGAAAGTGATAATAGAGTTCCTGTCAAATTAGAGGCTACAGACTTTTAACCTATGCCGTAAAAAAAAAACCCACATTAGTTATTATTACCATAAACATAATTCAAATAAATATTTAGTTGTAATACCATTATGTTGAAAGGTGTATTCCAAGCATATAATTTTGCTCATTACAAATATTAAAAATTCAGAATGACAGTGATAAAAAAAAAAAGGAAGAAAGAAAAGAAAAAGAAACACCGAGGTTTTTGGAGTCTTTTGCTTCCAAAGATGGAGTTGCAGTGTAAATTCATAATTGGAAAAATTGGAGTGAAGTGATTCCCATAAAGAATTGTGCATCTCTGTTACTTACGGAACATGAAATTATTTTCTAAAGTATCATAAATCCTGCCACATGTTTCTATCCGTGAGTCACAGACCAAAGTGAATAGTATCAAGAGTGGATCAAAGTGAGAAAAGAAAGAAGCAAGTAGAAAATTCACTGTGTCCAACTTCATAGAAAGAGCTACAAGCAAGTGATATTGCTGACCTTTGCTGAACCAATAGTTGAACCTGTTTTATTAGTCACCTGAGAATTACTTGCTTGAGTGGGACTGTTGAATGTGAAAATGATGCTGGATCAATCTTTAGAATTTTTCAGACCTTTATTAAACGGATGACAATTTTGAGTGTCACATCATTACATTTTCCAAATACCAGTAAATAGAGCACGCATTTTCATAGTTCAAGTTTATGCATAAAATATCTAAGCAGGTATATTTTCAGTGTGAAAGGGTATTTCCTCAGCCAAATTATTAGAATAAGAGAATGAATGAGAAAACAAATAGCATGCTCTAGAGAAGTCCTTTCTAACATTGCTTTTAGCAGTATTATCAAATTGGGTCACAGATAATTAGATTAATTTGACTACCCTATGGTTTTGTTTGGAGAAATGTAATGTGGCAACTCTCTTTGCTCTTGGATATCTATAGGATACAAGAAAATGGAAACACTCGGCCTTCAAAAAGGAAAGAGCTATTATGTCACGCTCAATCAGAGAGATGTAGACATTGATAGAGTATCAACACCTGAAGCCACTCTATTAAAGCATGCTTGGTTCCGCAAGCAAAAGTCACAGAAAATTGGCTCATGTTTCACCATCTAGGCTTGCTACCACTTGGTTTCCTTTAATTGGCTATCATGTCCATTTACTAGAAATTGGCTCTGTTTTCCAGCTGCTGGGTGTAGGAGTGATTTGCTTGTGTGAGTGTTCTCAGGATTACACCTGCAAGAGTGTAGTTTCAAACATCATTTTTCTTAGAAAAATTACTAACCATGTATATCTGAATATGTATATTACAAAGGAATTATAAAACCTAGAGCCAGAGAGGTTTTTCAAAGGATCTGACTTGTCCTAAAGACAGTATTAGCATAGATGGGTCATGAAAGCCCCTGGGTGGGTCCTGGTTTGTAAGGTATTATTAAGGACAATTTAAGGGTCTTATCAAAGGAATTGAAAAATAAATAGTATCACACAATTCTTGGTAGAGGCATTTTAGCTAATATAGGGAAGTTTATAAACCCACATCTTAATGCTACACTGAGTAGACTGCTTTCATGTTTCCAGCATAGCCACTTAAGTATGCAGTTTTGTTCAACATTTTAAGAAATCAGTTAGGGTCATTGTTTTTGTTTGTTTGTTTTTTCTGCTTATTTCACATTGTGGTGGCTTTTTGTTTGTTTTTAAGGAAGAAAATTCCAGCATTTAACTTTGCTTTTCTGAACTAACAGACATTTATTTATGGTTACCTAATTACTGTAACCATGTATTTCCTAAAATGTTGTTCACTAGTAGTTTAACCACAAATACAGATGCTCTAATTTCTCTTTTATTGATTATCTGAATTGGGT
This sequence comes from Mustela putorius furo, assembly GCF_011764305.1. Taxonomy (NCBI): domain Eukaryota; kingdom Metazoa; phylum Chordata; class Mammalia; order Carnivora; family Mustelidae; genus Mustela; species Mustela putorius. Next base: position 21,156,428 of record NW_025422368.1, on the reverse strand, counting down.
CCACTGCTATCATCAGGGGAAGGTTCATGTAAATCTAGAATAAATATTTTAAAAATATAAGAATGAGTACTTTAAATGTAAAGGAAGATAAATGTAATATTCTTCTGAAACAAGTCTAGTAAGGATTTTAAGTTTTTAAGACTTTCTATTTAATTACTTTGCATTGAAGCCAGCTGGTTTGGTAACTTTCATGACCTTATATTCCCTGAATGTTCTCATAAATCAAAGGAAGAATATGCTCAATTCTAACATTAGTCCTGGGGAAAATTCCATATTTGAAAACAAAAGAAAGAAAGGTAGAATCAAGGTTGCCTTGGGAATTTTGAGGTCCTTGGTAAGGTTAATTGGGAGGGCATAAATTCCTTTATCCTCAGATTTTTCTTTTCCTTTCTCTTTTCTCCCCCTAAGCTTTCCTGCCCTCTAACCCATCAATTTCACTTGCAGCTTGAGCCTTCACACTTCAACATTGAACTTGGAGATATAAAAATATTCTAACAGGCAGGGGGATGGCCTTGATGATCTCTTAAAGTTCTTTTTAGTGCTCTATTTTAAATTCCAATGATTTAATAGAAACTCAAGGGTGAAATGTCCCTCTGGAGGTCATCAGTTGTAGTTCCCTCCACGTAAGAATGCCTCCTACCTTCTGGGAGTTGGCATTAACAGCCAGTCCCAAAGGGCCTCTTTATTCGCTGAATTTCTTCAGCATTATGGACTTACCTTGTTGACCAATTCAGAGAAGTACATGTCATATTTGAGAATTTTTCTAACTGTACGTTTTACCTTCTCCCTACCTTAGGTTTTAAATATATAAATCATTTCTTCAGCAAATCACTCTTTGGAAAGAGGTCTACGTTAGAGATTTCAGGTGTTGTTTTGAGGTGGAACAGAATTTCTGGTGGATGAGAATTGACGAAGTCAGAATCCATTGAGATCAAGCAATTCAACACACATTAATTGAGGACTTCTATATAGGGGTCGTAAATGCTAATGCCTCAGAAGACAAGGCTGGTAATACAAATGTTGAGTTAAGCCCTACATGAGGCAATAGGGATGGTGTGAGGCCTGAGCAGTTCAAACCCAGGGCTAGCTTTCTTGTCCCAGCTGCTCTGCCTAAAGTATGCCCAGGGTTTGCAAACCCTTAAGTCTCTATGCATGGTATCTGTTTCATCTTGTGGGAGATTCGTAAGTGAACACCAAAAATTTCTGACCTAACTGAGGTACAAGAGTGATAAAAATTATTAATCAAGTGGTGACTACCATTTATAGAGTGGCTGCTAGGTCCTAAGTACCATACCACTCTTATTCAATTCATATGCTTATCATATGTGATAGTCCTCTTCAACTCTCTTTCAGATGGGAAGGTGGAGGCCCAGATATTGGTTACTTGCTCATAGTCACTCCTTTAATAATTGTTAGAGGCTAGGTTAAAACTGAAGTCCTTCAACTTAGCAACTTCCAAAACCCATGCTCCTAACCATTATTCAGGTGTATCAAAGGCTATCTTCTGTGAGATATTAATGAGTATCTGCATTTCTCTGCATTACCCCCCAAGCAGGGCAACTGGCATTACTGTGTTCCCCATAGGACTATGGCTTTGTTTCAACAAGACTGAGTGGAGGAAGACTTTGACTTCCAATTTTTAGATGCCATGCTTATGTTGATGGGAAACAATCCGAGGTCCCAGTGCTTTATTTTTTTTTTAATAAAATAATCTTTAACTTTATGATAGGTTTAGATTATAAAGTTGAAAAATAGTAGAATGTTTCCACATAGTCTCCCTCCAGTTTCCCCTGTGGTTTACATTTTATATTACTATTATATATTCAGCACAACTAAATAACCAACATTGGGTACTTTGCTGTTAACTCTATTTTATTTGGAAATGCCCTTTTTAAATTAGTTTTTTAGGGAAATGCCCCTTTTCTGTTCTAGGAATTTATCCAGGATACATATTATGTTTAATTGTCATGTCTCATTCCTTTCTTCTGCATTGTAACAGTTTCTCAGATTTTCCTTGTTTTCCATGACCTTGACAGTCAGGTATTTTGTAGAATGTCTCTCAATTTGTGGTTGTCTTTTTTTTTTTTTTTTTTTAATGGTTGTACTGGGGTTATGGGTTTTGAGGGCAAAGATGACAAAAGTGAGGTGCCATTCTTACTATATTAAGGGCACATACTTTCAACTTGACTTAACATTGACACTAACCTTTGATTACCTGGCCATGGATTCTCCATTTTAAGGCTACATTATTCTCTCTTTCTATATTGTACTCTTTGGAAGAGCAGGCCACACTCAAGGTGAGGAGTTAAACTCCATCTCCTCAAGGCAGAGTACAATAAATTATTTGGAATTCTATATGGGAGATTTGTCAGTTTTCCCCATTATTTATCTACTCATTTATTTATATAGGTATGAACTCATGGATATTTATTTGATACTTTGGATTGTAATTCAATGGTATATTATTTATTTCATTGCTGAAATTGTCCCAGTTTTGGCCAATGGAAGCTTTTGCCTGTTGGTCTCTATGTCCCTTTGGCATACCCCTACCGTTTTGTTTTTCTCTGTTATTTTAAAATCTGTGCTGCTGTCACTCATGAATATCCTGTCTTATACTGTGCTTTTTTTGGTGGGGGGGAGATTGTTTAGATATAAAAACCAGTCCTATGCTTGTCCTTGCTAAATTTCACATTCTTGGAGCTTACTGTTACCGTCCTCTCTTTCCTACTACTACAGCTTCTTACATGGTCTCTGAATTTGCGTTCTGACCACCTCCACTTGCACTGTATTTGGGTCTTTGAATAGCAACCAGAGTGATTTTTTTCAAACCAATCAGTTATGTCTCTCCTCCATGTATCAATGCATAAAGATGTACATGATCTGACTCTTGTTTATGTCTCTGATCTCAACTCTTAACCTTTATATCTCTTAGTATGTTTTGGCCACACGACTATCCTTTCCAAGCTTATCTACGTGAGGCTTTTTTAACATTGGTTCTCTCTGCCTGGAATATTCTTCATTCTTCAAATGGCTTATTTGAAAGCCATTCGAATGGCTTATTTTCAGGGAGGACTTTTCTTGAATTCGGTGTAAGTTAGCTTTAATTTCTCCCTATCATAGTGCCATGTTTTATTTTCTTTATAGCAATCATCATGATGGATTATTTTCATAATAATTTTTTAGCTGCTTATTATCTTTCTGCTTCTCCCACTATTAGAATGTAACAGGGTCTTGTTTCTCTTGTCCATAGCTGTATCTCCAGTGCACAAAGCAATTCCTGGCACATGTAAGAAGCTCTCTCTCTCTCTCTCTATATATATATATATTTGTTAAACATTGGTTGCTAAAGACCCAGTTATGTCTTCTGAGTAACACTTATCTTTGAGGTCCCCATAATCTGTAAAGCCCTTGTGTTGCGATACCTTTGTTATTTCATGCTGTTGCCTTTATAGGATCGCATTGTACCATTCTGATTAAGATTGTATGTTTCTTTAGATAGCATGTTGTGCCTATCCTAGTGAATTTTCCCCTAAAAAAATAAGCCAGCCGTGTTTCCATCAACACTTGCTTGTAGCCTATAAACCCAAGCTGTCCCTATGTGCTCCCATTCCTTTGCAGATCACCAGGACAAGATAGGAGATACAGAGGCAAAACTTAGAGCCACCAAAAATTTACCTTCTGTCAGTTAACGTATCAGTCCTCTCTGAAAGGTGTTGTTCCATATTTTTTTAACCTCAGCTATTTATACTGTTTTTCAGCTTATATTTCTGTCTTGACCTCAACAAAATCATCATGAGGTATCTTAATTGACATCCAGATATGGTGTATCTGATATACTCTTTGTGTTAGCATTTTAACCCATTCTGACTCCTTATGATCCTTATTTCCTAGTCTTAATGTTCAAAAGCCATTTCTTTAAGAATCTATCTTAGAGTGTCTCCTTGGATCTATGTGAAACTCTGTTGCTATAAAATTTATTTTTCTTTTTATCACTTTTATTTACTTTCCTTGGGCTTATACACAATTACATAATTAAAAAATATTCAACAAGCTTCTCAAGCAAACATAATGCTTTACCATGTTAAGGAATATGTAGTTAATCAGGCATATTTGATACCCTGCAGATTTGACCGCTACATAGCTTACAGGAGCTATACAGCTCTTTACAGTCCCTGTAAAATCACTCACCAATCGATAGTTCCTTATTTAAGTCAATGATTCATTATTGTTTTAACTAACTTATGTATAAACATTTTGTAACAGTGTGAGTACTTATGACTTGCTTCCAGGTATAATGGGAAATGCATTACAAACTAACATTAGCCGATGGAAGTACCTAGTAGAATCAGTTACTGCATTTCAATCTTAATTTTTTTGGGTGGTGGGAAACCTTATCATTTAGTATTTATTTTCTGCTGTGGTGTTGTCTTTGGTCTACTTCCTTTGCAAACAGTCTGAGCCACCGACATTTGCATCTATGAGGTTTATTGTTGTGTGTTTTGGGGAACAATACCTATGAGGGGTGAGGGAAGCAGGATGGGCAGATGGAGAGGTTGAATTAAGATGCAGTTGAAACAGAGGCTGCAGCCAGTCCTATCTGGAGCTCTAGAGCTGGGCTGGCCATTCAGGAGCTGTCCTCAGTTGAGGTAGGGGGCTGGCCTTTGCACCTCCTTATTTAGCAGTCATTAGACATTTGCTGCCCCTGGAGAGGAAGTTAGCCTCCAGCAAGGCAGCTCCCTTCAACAGAGGCAGTGCCCAGAGAGGGGCTCAGCTGTGACCGTTAGCTTTCAGTGCTGCCAGCAGCTGGGGCAGTAAATGCTTTGAACTGAAGAGAAGATCTTTAGTTGTTGGGTGAATAATACACATCTTCTACAGGTAAATTCATATAAATTTCATATCCCATTGTTAACTTTCTATTTCTGTGCCATTTGCATTCACCCTTGAATTGTTGCACTCCCATTCTTGCCTAAGCTCCTGTATTTACCCTGAATACATCTTTCAGTTTCTTCATCTACAGAGTGGGGAGAGTAATGCACACACATGCAAACACACACACACACACACACACACACACACTACAGTGATCTGGCTTATAGTTGAAAGCTTAATAGGAATAAGTTTCTTCTATCAAGACTTTGAAATGCTTCTTTAACTAATTTGGCTAGGACCTTAAAAATTAGATTCTATGGACCGCTGTTTCTCCATTGGAAAGAAAATTGTTACTTCTTCTAGTTTCCTCTAGGCATTTCAAGAAGCATATGGCAGTGAAAATGTAAAATGGGCTTAGAGAACCTTGAAATAACCAATAGCCTCCTATCCAGAACTAGCTCAATTCCTCCTACCTCCCTCATATCAACCTCCTTGTTAAGCACTGCTTTAACTTGCAGGTTAAAGGCTTCAGGTTTAGGCTGCAGGTTTCTGGAAGCTTCTCAAACTTCTGAATATTAGCATTATATGCAACAATAAATCTGAGGATTTACTGACCAAGTCCTTTACTCATAGTTGACAAGAAAGCAGTACATTTTTTCAGTTATTGTATGTAGCACTGTATTAGAATGGGTGTTGAAAAAAGCTGTTTTTCCTTGTCCTTTCAAAACAGTTTTTCCTACAAGGGAAATTCAAGTCTCAGCCTGTTATATTGCTAATGCACAGTAACATCTGATTTGAATCAATTCTGATTAATGTGCAGCTTGGCCTGCCAGGAGATACTATCCTTCTTCCAGCAAACCAGTCTCAGTACTCTTTATCAAACATCTCTAAAACTATGACAACTCATTCTTGTTCCAGCATCTGACATGTGCTCAACAAGATGAACAGACACTTGAGTGATATCAACAATGTATGTCCCTTCTTTCTTTGTAGGAACCTGGTTTATGTAAAGAAGTAGATTGTCTAAGATATAACAGAATCAAACTGGCCAATAAGTGTAGGCAGATTCCACCTATTGACTGGTACCATGGATTTGATCAGTGATTTTTAGTAAGGTATGATAAATGTCCCTGAATTCATGTAGCATCTTAGGTATTCATTGAAACAAAATGATATCGTAGTAACCATGTTACAGTGTTCTTACTTCTGGCTTTACTTCCTGGTCCTCTCTTACCATTCTTGGTTTTGAGGCCTAAAAGATGTTTTAAAAAACATAAAATTAGAAAGTTTAAAAAACTTGTACCTTGTAAGTACTTGTAGGAATAAATGGTTAGTATATGATATCTTAGGTCATGTCATTTTGTAGAATTCTCCCACAGCTTCCTGTCTCCCTCAGAACAAAAGCTAATGTCCTTATAATACCTATGATGTCCTGACCTTTCCTCTTCCCTAGTTACCTCTTGAACTCACAATGAACCATCTCCCCTCTTGTTTCCTCCCCACCATCCACACTAGATTTCTTCATATTTGTCTAACCTACTGGGACAGCTCCCACCTCAGGACCTTTGAATTTACTGTTCACTTACACACTCACTCCTCAGTTAAGTGAATGCTTATCTCTTGCCTCTTTAAGTCTGATCATTTGTGACCTTCTCATTAAGTTCTCTTATGACTTTCATTTTTAAAATATTTAAAAAATATTTTTAAATATTATTTTTCAATATTTATTTGAGAGGAGAGAAAGCATGAGGTGGGGACTAGGTAGAGGAAGAGGAAGAGGAAGAGGGAGAAGCAGACTCCCCACTGAGGAGGTTGCCCAATGTAGGACTCCACCTCAGGACCCTGGGATCATGACCTGAGCAGAAAGCAGATGCTTAACCAACTGAGCCACCTAGGCGTCCCTCTTAGGGCTTTTAAACTCTAAAACAGCAGACACCCCCTGCCTTGCCCTGACCTTACGAAAATACATCTGTCTTCTTTGCTCTATTTTTCTCCTTGTGTGCACCATCTTCTAAATATCATATGTTTAATTATTGTGTTTATTGTATTCTCTGCTTACTAGAATATTATGTTCATGGTTTCAGGGTGTTTTGTGTATTCTGTCCACTCACAAATCCCCAGTACCTAAAATCTTCCCAGAAACTAAATAAATGAATGTGAATAAAAGGACGTAATCTACATTGAAATGGACCTAACAGGAGAGTAAATGTAGACTGAACTATGATTGATGGGGGACTACACTCTAACAGTATTCGAAATGTGTGTCTTTGACAGATCTCTGCCACTCAAATTGTTTTTCAGAAGTACCTTTATATCTATAAAGTATTTACCTTTTTCTGTTACTTTTACTTCTTGCTTTGGCTGTTACAGCATATAGTTCAATTTTTCACACCTTGTTTAGACTTGGGTGTTTACTGTAACTCTACTGTTTTAAGTTTCCTACCTCCTTAAATCCACAAAACACTTCAAGAAAGGATTTCCACGTATTATATTTTTGTTCAGAAAGCCTTATCTCAGGCATACATATTTGCCCATTTTCTTTTTTATTAAAAAAAAATGTATAATCATTATACATGCAGAGGGGTGTTTCAACAGACTGGGTTAGTATCTCTCCATGAAACCACACACAATAAAACAGTTTCCTAAAAAAAGTGAACAATGCATAAAATGCTGATACAGGGCTACAGAACACTTAATTATTTCTTTATCCCCCCATTGTTTATCCTTGTTTTGTCAACTTTCCATATCACTACCCACAATGCTTTGGGTTCGGTTTTCTTTGAACATTCCTTTCCTCTGAACTTGCCATGAACTTGTGCTTGTAGTATGCCTCCACAGAGTGCCACAGCCACTTTATAAAGAGGAAGAAATCAACACTTTTGTCCTAAAAGGTACTAAAACCAAGCTCATAGTATAAAATAGTAAACACACTTGTCCAGTTGCTGTTTTGGGTTGAAGTATGATTCTTGCTTTAAAAGAAGGTTAGTGTAATAGTTTGCACATACTTCAGGAGAATCAGGAATTTAGTTTGTGTGGGGAGGAGGACGAGAGAAAAGAATTATGTTTCACAAGATTAGGTGGACTGGAGGAGGAGAAGGATTGCACGAATACCAAATACGATACAAGAGAGGACGGAGCCCCTTATCACACATGCAGTGTAGGATGATGTAGAGGATTATTTGTTTTATACAGAAAGACAGAAGGAGGGACTCTTTTTTTTTTCCCCATTTCTGGTGATTTCTGTGCTTCCAGGGTTATGGGAAATTATTGTTCCTTCTATCAAAGTGTCAGGAGAGGGACTCTGGATTGGGAAATAAATCTTGGATTCTCATCCCAGTGGACAAAAGTGAATGGGAATTTCCTACAATATGAATTCTTGCCTGACTTGCAACCTCAACTGATTATTTGATAAATGGTAGATCCATGAACTCTATGGGATGTGGCCCAAATCATAGCACAGTCACTTAAAAAAAAAAAAAAAGACATGCAATAATTTCCCTTATGTAATATATTGAATAGGTTGTTGTATTTGACTTAACTGTGTTGTATCAGAGCTGCATCAGGGCTCCAAAGGACCAAGAGTCATGTGGGTCAGATCATTGATTCAGGATTCGTTAGGAGCTTGAGAAATCGGATTTGTTTGTTTGTTTGTTTTACAGTTTGCCCCTCACTCACCTGGAGAGAGTGTGTGAGGGGAGGAGGAAGGAAGACTATAATAAGATTGATGAAGAGTGTGGTAGTGAGAATTCCAGTGGAGAGAATGAAGACTGCTGAGGAGTTGCTCTCATTCTCCCCTCTTCCCCCCATTCCCATGACGTGCATGTGGACGGGATGTGAAGAACCTCTCAGGGAGCTTGGCGAGTAGTCTGCCCTCTGAGGGGTGGGGCATAGGTTCTGGTACCTAACATGAGCATGCAAAAGTCAGAAGGTAAGAGGCCAGGACAAGGAGACAGGACTGCAGTGGAAATAAGGCCCATTTCCACAACTCTTAAGAATAAGCTGTGGTTTCCTGGAGGTCATGTGTGAATCCTAGAAGGGAGCCAAGTGTGATGTCTCCAGCCACTGCCTCTTTCCTCACTCCCATCCCTACTGTGAAGAGTTTCTTGTCAAGAGGAAGGCAGCCCTGGCAGAAAGACTAGGGTTCAGTGATCTGATTCAGGAGCTGACAGGAATCCTTCCGGCCGCATTTAAGGCATTTGCCAGTGTTCAAGAACCACAGCAAGGTGAATTTCGAGGGACTCAGAAAACATGCACTGCAAGAGAGAGCCAACACTGGGACATTGACCAGTAGCAGAATATGGCCCATCCAAGCCAAGAAAGACTTTTGTTCATCTTTTACTTCTTCTCTTTCTCTTCTCCATTTAGTCAGCAGTTTAAATTTGCCTCAGATTTTTACTGACTAAAATTTTAAACTGTCCCCAACCAGGATATTCCCTTATTTAGTAGATGTTTACTGAATAGGTAGTATGTGCAAGGCATCGGGCTAGCATATGTATTTTCTGATTTCAAGGGCTATGTCTAGCAATAAGTTTTCCTTTATCCTTGTTCTGAATGCAATTTTAGTCTTCGCAAAAAAATTGGCAATTGCATAGATAGATAGTTTCCAGGTATTTTTGCATAAATAGATAATTTCCAGTTAAATATAAACTATATTTTTAAATATAATTCATAATATGAATATTCCACTTTCACTTGAGTGAACAAGATGAGATTGAGCTAGTACAGGCACAGCATTCTTACAGTCTTTTCAGATTGATGGAGGTGAACTAGAGCAGCCAACCAGATAACTGGATACTGTTCATTGTGATCTTCTCATTCAGTTATTGAGTTGTTTCATCTGAGCTCTCGATGGCGTGCTGTAAAGGAACTGTATTTGATTATTTGTTTTGGTAAATATTTATTGAACAGGTACTATGTGTAATCATACTGTGTGTGATTGCAGTAGATCGATGTCTTTCCTGCCCTCAAGAAATGTATAATCTAGTGACATAGAGAGATTCCTTTAGTAAAGATCCCTGCCATATTCAGAAACATATGATTAGTGAGATGTGAATGGTATTTTGAATCTTTTATGGCAAACGATAAAGACCCAATTTGAAAAAAACTTAGCCAAAGAGGAGATTTATTGGCTCATATAACTAGGAAGTTCAGTAAAGACAGTTACTTCAGGCACAAGTAATATCATCAGGACAGAGTACACTTTGCTCTTCCCATTACTCTGCTCTGCTTGTCTCCATATTAGCTTCATGCACAGGCAGCTTTCTTCTTACAGAAGCAGCTCTAGGCTATGACACTCTTTTAAGTAGTATTTCCAGAGAAAAGAGTACATACTTTTTTTTTTTTTTTGCCCAGGAAGTTTCTTATGACTGACCCACTTAAAATTCTGTGCCCTTCCTGAGTCACTCACTGTGGCCAGGGAGATGGCATGCTTCTATTGAGCCACCCTTAGTTAAATGCCTCCCTGGTTAGGAGTGGAAGGGGCTGGCTCCAGTAAAATTAACTTGGAACGTATTCTCCAAAAAGAGGGGTATTCTTTCACCGTAAGAGAGCTGGTGGGAACAAACGCAAGTAAAACCACAACTCCATTAATTGGGGGCAGTGCAGAGAAGAAAGGGGTCTTTTGGTAACTTCAGAAAATGTACAGGAGGTAGGACTAGTAATAGCTCAGCTTTTGAGATTTAAATAGAGAGTCTTTTGGGACACGGAGGAAAGCTTCTCTCTCGGGCAGAGGATCCAAACCATAATACCTAAAAGCCCCCCAGAATTCAAACAATGCCTTGTTACTATCTTTGTATATATATCCTAGCACCCTGAGGACAATCTCTTCCCTTTAACGCTTTGCTCAGTTTCTCCTTCACCCTGCCCTCCCCACCATGATCACTGTCCCATTCACTCCCTGTCATTCGTCCCACTCGGATAAAAGACACTGGTTACTAGCTAATATGCGGATTCTGTGCTTTTCACGGTGCTCCCTGACTTCGTATCTCTCAGGCAACTTTTTCCTCTCTCGACTTCTGAGACACTGTTCTTTCCCTTTCTGTTCTGCCCACCTGAGCACTCTTTCTGAGTCACTACTATTGGCTGATTTATTGCTGACCTCTCCTTAACGTCTCTTTTCTCCAGAGCTCATGCCCGGCGCTCTTTCCATTGTACATGCTCTTTTCCGGCCCATCCCATTCATTCTCATGGCATCGATGAACATCTGTGCTTATCAGTACCAAAAGCCCTGCTAGAGTTCTGATACCTCGCTGTATGTCCCAGATTCCATGATTCATAAAGATCCTAAGTTGAACATTTCCCTTAGTTTTGTATCTGTTCCATTCCTTCCATTCTCATTTCTGTTAATAGAAATTTTCATTTATGTTGTCCATAATCAAGTAAGATTAAATGTTGCGCCAAGCTCTGGTTAGGCCTCAATCTTGTATTCTAACTGGTGTTTCTGAATAATCCTATATTGTCTTTGGTCACATTTACAGAGCAAGAAGCTAGTACTTGAGGTGTAGGTGTAGGTTGAGTTTTAGGTAGAAAACAATGTTGATTTATAATGAGAAAAGTACACTTTGGGGGAAGCAGATAGAGCAAGGCACACAGATTGGTCTGCGTAATTCACAAAGAAGGTCTAATGTGGGCAGAACTATTGAGAAGTCACTGAGTATCAGGAAGATGATGAGGAGCATCATTTTCAAGGCTAGGACTGCAACAGGAACTTCGGCTCCCACTTCTGGGATTCCCTCCCACACTCTCAGTTTTCCCTGCATGATCATCTTTGCATTTAAAACATCTAAGAATGCAGTATTGATTACATCACAACCTTTAAATGCATGTCTGTCCTTAGCATTCTGTGGTGTCCAAGCCAAGACAAACAGTTCATCATTAGCCAAGTGGCTGCTCTTATTGAGTTAACTCTGATGATTGCTTTCAAAAAAGAATATTACTTGTTGATTGCTTCCAAGGCATGTTTCAAAGGCCCACTTAATAGTGTTTTTTCTTCAGTCTACTGACAAGAATTTTAGTAATTTTTCCAACTCATTTTTGTAGAAATGTCTCCTTTCACTGTGGCCTACTTAGATAATAAGCCATACATGAGTGTGTACTACAAACGAAATTGTGTGTTTTTTGGTGCTAAAAGATGAGAAGATGAGTTTGTAACTTTTTACCCATGGAAAAATCATTGAAAAAACTAATGAATGTTGAATATTCAAAAGTATTATAGACTGGCTCTGGACTTTCAAAATACTTAGTGTTAGTATGTTCTGTCATTTGTTTTGCTTAAGACAAAGGCCTGAGTACCATTTTAACCATCTGAGAAGAATTAGCTTGATTTTCAGGCTTCCTTTAATTATACGGCAGATCATAGATCGTATCAGGGTATTAACTTCTGATATTTTGCTACCTGACATTCTGTCTTCATATAGATTTTTAAAACATTATTTTAATTTTTAAAGTACAAATATAGTTCTTATTTTAAGAAAATTAAAAATGAAATATTTATTTTATTACAGAATATGCAGTCATTGTAAATTTAGAAAACACTGGTGAGCAAAAAAGAAGAAAATTAAATTTTACTCATAAATAACTACTGTTAAATGCATCTAGACCTTCCAAGCTTTTATTTAGGAATACAAATTTTTTAAAAAATAATAATTGGATCAGACAGTGTGTGTATATATTTTTTTCCTTAAAGAAAACATATGTATCCTACATTTTGCATGCAACATGTTAGGGTATAATTTTTTTTCCTACCGAATTACTAGTAGGAACAATATCTTATCAAAGTTTTATAAAAAATACAAGTTCTCATATCCTATTGCTTTTTGATAACAATACTTGCTAAGTTTTACTGGGAGCTTTTCATGTGACAGGCCTGTGCTCAGTATTTACGTTGTCTCCTCACAACGATTTCCTGTGCTTCCTAGCAGTATTCATCTTTAGTGGACCTGGACCTTAAAGTGAGAGATTTATTATTTGACCAAACTCATAGCTAGTAAGTGGCAGAACAAAAATTCAGATCCAGGTCTGTGGGTTCCAGTCTGTTGTGAAAACTACAATAAAATACAGTGAAGACACTTGGAATATATATAGTAAGATGTCACACTGAACATGCCGTCTTGTGTAGTGTTCTCAATCTGCCAATCTCTGAGATTTCTGAGGTGAGGTGACATCATCACGAGGCTTCGAAGAAACCCTAAGCCAAATGGAAAGAATGGAATAATTTTCCCCTAGTAACCAGAGAGATCTTGAAAGCACTATGCAGTACATTGCTTTATTTCCTTTCTCTGCTTGGTCACTGTCACCAAAGCCTACCTACCTCTTGGACTAATTTTCAGGAGGTTCCATTTTCATAAAATGTATTATCAAGTACCAAGTCATTTACCTTAATTCCTGTCTTTCTAGCCAGTCATAAGCAGCTCATGTGGAATACCTGAACTTAACTTCTCTGGTAAAGATGTCAATTACCTTCTTGGGTACCAAGCAATGGCTAGAACTTGCATAAGAAATGTAGAAAGTGATGGGGACTCTAGCATCACTAGACTGTTTAATAGATTTAGCAGTAGAGTGGCCTCTCAGTTAGCACATTGTCAGTGAACTTTTTCCTGAGAAGGGAAGTATACAAACCACATAGTCAGAAAGGTCTGAGTCTGAACCCCAGCTTTACCACTTGCTAGCTTTATAGTCTTGGGTATATTGCATAATCTCTCAGAGCCTCTGTTTTATCATCTGAGATATAAATAGATAGAGGTAGATAGATGTATACTTTTTGCCTACAGTAGCCAAGAATATGACTTTTTTTCTTAAAGAAATACCAAGACAACTTTCTGCTTTCTATTTGCTTTTCTGTGGAATTGGGGAGTACATTTCAACCCTCTCTTCTACAGTAAAGCTGAATTTTGGTTAAATTCCACATGGAAAAGTTAACTTAATTATAACATTTGCAAGCATAAAGACACTGATATAATCCATTTTGACACATATTTCAAATATGACTAGATCTGAGGCTCAGAACTGGGAAATAAGGCGATTAGTGGGAGAACCAAGACTCCACCGTGTTTGTCTGTCTTGACATTTATAATAAAGTTACTGCTGGTGGCTGACAAAGCAGATAAAATTTACAGTTTTATTTTGTTAATGACCCCTAAAAATCAGTTATATGTAAGATAGACCCCTATAATCCAAATGAAAATGTAGTTGCTAATGTCAGAAAAATGATCTTTGTAATGAAGCAAAATTATTGTTCTCAGCAAAAGACTATATATAACTGTATAAATGTGTATGTGGGTTTTTTTTCTGTTTTACTTCATAGAGAGCATATTTATTTTAATTTTATTGATACACTTAGGTTTAATAAATTTTATATATTAAATACACATTCATAAATATCATATATGTAAAATTAGAATTTCCTTAAATATTTTGTTGTTAAATTTTCATAGTAGTTTTTGAAAACATACCTTCTTGTCTTAATGGCAATAAAAGTGTGGATTTACCACTTTTCATAACTGTATTTTGAAAGTTTTATAGTCCTTTAGAGACAGACTCCCTGGAAGTCTTGCCAGTGAGCAAACACCCAAAATTAATAACATGAGTGATTTGATGATTTTGGCATCTTGCAAAAATTGTACATTAGATTTTCTTTAAAGAGTTATAACATGTATTTTCCACTTTCATTCTTTAGCTTTTAGCTCGTGTTTCAAATAGACTATTAGTGTGTACTTAAATTACTCCTCTAAGATTTTCAAAAATGATTTGATGAATAATGATAATGTAAATTTTAGAGTAAAATGCACTGTAAAAGAAAAAAAAACTGTCTTTCTGGGTTTAGCTTTTTTGGAAATATTGGTTTTTCTTCTAAAACTTCCAAATTTCATATCACTGAAAATTTGATGACGAGTAATTTCAGCTTCACTTGACCCAACTTGTGAAATGATTGAAAATGCCAATGGCAGAGGTAGGGGATGAATGTGTCATTATGATACTTGTCTCTTTTATTGAGTTGCCATTTGTCAAACTGTGAACATATATGTGTCACCTGTTGTTCTGGATGTCATCCTCATGGTCTTTTAGCTTTTTTGCTTAATTAAAAATAATTTAGAGGTTGTCTGACAAACTTTTGCCTATTTACCTGCTTTAGACATTGTAGAGAATGTATTTGATGATCCACAAAACATGCCTTTTTTTTTTTTTAATAAAGACTCATATTTTGAAATGGAGGGCTATGTACTCCTGTAAAGTTCAGAATGTATAGATTTGTTCCAAGAAAAGATCTAGGTGAGAAAGCAACATGGAGTGAATAAATCACTGTGATTTCTTTTATAAAATCTCTTCTTGTGTGGGTCTTCTCCCCCTAATTCCCATTTGAGAAATGTCAAAACCCATTACAATATCTTTAAGTTTTGAGCATTTATTAAATGTGAGGGATTATTCTAATAATGAAAATAAGTAACATATTTTGATTTCTCTCTACATGGAATGTACTATTCCAACCACTTTACATATGCTAACTTGATTATTCCTCAAAAACCACACAAACAAGACACTGCAGGTTACTTATCTTGCCCAGGCACAGCTAGTAAATGGAGGCATTGGTTTTGAACCCAAGCAGTCTGGCTCTACCCCCAACAGATTCACTGAACTACTTCCCACTTGCAAAGTACTTTTAGAATTATGGCTTTTGTACTTAGAACATCAGTGCCATGATGAGCAAGTTATCTTCTTAAAGATAGAATTTAAATGAAGGTTTAATTTTTTCCAAGGTGTAGTTGATCCTTGCCATGAAAGGGCTGCTCATTTGTCCCATCTTTCTGGTTGCCACGTTGATTTTAAAAATGGACATTAAGTGTGGTAAAGACAAAAGAGTTTGTTTTGAAATTTTGAGTAGAAGAGCAATTAAAGGAGTGTAAATTTTCCCACGTTATTCAGATTGGTCAGGATGGTCAGTACTGTTTGTTCATGTGTAAAATCGGGTTTTTGCCTCTTGTGATAATAGCTGTCAGGGAAGCTGACAGAAGATTTGTGTTAAGATGTATACTATGGAGAGTTATAGTAAGTAATTAGCATGGTCACAGCCTCCTCCCCCACAAAATAGCTGAAAGATTAATTTTAACTTTCTTTAAAAAAATGTGAAATGTGCTACAGTACTTGGGAGGCTTATCAGCACACACCCCTCTTGTTTGTTTTCCAGGCTGTGTTCAGAATTGCTACTGTCAGCAACAGAGCCTTGAAAAATCAATATTTAGGCTCTTAGACTCCTGATAGGGGTGTAAGGGCAAGGTTTGTTACCTCTTTAATTTGCCCCCTGATGTTCTCCAGCTCCCTTCTCCTAGCTTTTCTTGAGATAGGAAAAGAAGGAAAGTTTTATCAACCCCCAGTGGATAATTCCACCATTGTGGATTTCTGCCTGTTAGTCTTTTACTGTTACACACATTCACACCTCATATATTTTGCTCTAAAAGCAGAACATCTGAGATGATTCTGTGGTTGAAAAAGATCTCAAAGAGATGGAAGATAGATTTAATGTTGCCATTTTTAGATAATGCTGTAAATAGAATGGCAGCTGTCCTCGGATGCATAGCAGATATACAGTACATATGCTGAATAGAAACAGATAAAAGATTGCACTCAATTAATCCTCATGAAAAGTAGCATTTTAGCCATGGACTCAGTGATCAAGTTTTTAACTATAGTGTACTTATTCTACCTCCTTACATGATAAAATCCAGTGCTTTGAAGGTGACTCAAGAAGGGAAAAATTTACTATTATCCTCAACTAACTTTAAAGCAATCAGTAAGGTCTTAGTATTTGCCCTTCCTCTCTTTCTTAAAAATCCTGTAAACAATTCAACTTTACAAGCATTTCTGGAACACTTATTATGTACAAAGAATTCTTGGTGCAGTGAGGAGAACAACACATGAACTATTTCTTGTATAGAAAAGGCATAAGCAGAAATTTATCATGCAAGAAGAATGTGACAATTGCCACAAGTGAATTCTGATAGATATCTTTAGTTCAGTAACAGTTGAGCATTTATAAAACAATGTCTCCATTTCAGGTATATGCTGATAGGTGCTGTGGATACTGAGATGAATTAAACCAGTCTCCAAGGAGCTTTCCTTAGGAGATGGTATGCAAACTAATCATTATATTCAGTAATTGAATGTATGTTTAAATGTTCATAAATAGCAGAGGAAGGGAAGATTAATTCTCCTGGATGGTGTTGGGTAGTAGGGCAGGACTTCTGACGAGATAATGACTGAGCAGGATTTTTGAGGCATGGTTAAGAGTTTGATAGATGAGCAATGAGAGATAAAGGCAATAGAAGAAGGTGAGAACATTGCAGAAAATGGGAATATCATGCCCGAAGATAAGGAGGCATGATACTGCATGGAATATTGGAGATTGAATTGTCTGGGGTTGGCCTTGACCTGTACAATATCTCTCCATTGTTGGAGGATGTCTGGAGTGTTCAACAAAGACAGGGCTATGAAAGTCCAAGCCCAAAGCAAAGTAAATTATATATGTAGACTTTGTTTGTATGACAGCAATTTACATGCTTTCTCTTTAGGACAGACTTGGTTTTGAGTCCAGACTCTGGAACTTGTTCTGTGATCTTGAGCAATTTTCTAGACCTCTTAGACCTCATCTTTTCATATTAAATGGAAGTTCTAATATTTAACATAAGACAGTACATTGTCTGATACCTATATATAATAATGACTTTAATTATCACTAGATTTTTTTTTTCTTGACCATCTTATAGTGGTATTACTTAGTAAGGGATTAAAAGACTTTATCAATGTGGTATAACTGCCATCCTTCCCATGAGGTCTGGATTTTGAATCATGTGGGAGAGAAAGTTGAAAGAGCTCTGGAATATGAGTTTGGAGACTGGAATTCTAGTTCTACCTGAGCCATACATTGGGATTGGTGATCTTGATGAAAAATATGCTCCTTGAATTTATTCTCTAAAGGGCTGGGGTTTGGGCTAACCGTCTATCTGACTCATGTCCTTGCTGCTATGAGTAGGTTTCTGAGGAGCAGTCCAGCCAGTTGAAAGAGATAAACTATGTGACTTAATGCCAGTAAAGTTTACTAAACCAGAAATTGGCCTATATAATTTTTCTGTTTGCAGGAAAATTGCCTATAGCAACCTAACTCATTTTAAAGAATGGTGGTTTCCCATTGTTGAAAAAAACGAGGAAATACAGGGTTAGCATGCCCTAAAATTCATTAAACATGCAGAAAGGGATTTGGTCAGCCTTGCAGTTTTATTCAGCAATCAAGAATGGGAAGAGAAGAGTGTGGTTTGATGGTTTGGGGGTGTGATGGTTAGGTTGTGGTTAGGTGGGCTTCCGGGGGGGCATCTAATGCCTGTTGAGATTCTCTGTGTCAGAATAGGTGGAAAAACACTCAGTCAATCATGTTAATGATTGATGACTCTTAAAGCTTGAGAAAACGTAGTTGGTTTGATTAGGGGGCATCGTGCTTTTCTATAAATTAATTGTAATACTCATGAATAATGAGTATTCATTCACAAAGTACGCAGAGATTAACATCCTGAAGAGTATATAGTCAGGAGGATCACAGTCAAGGAGTGTTAACTCTAGATTCCAAACCACAGCCTTTGATATTACTTCCTCTCATGACAAAATCTAACTGCTATTTTCACTGTACATTAATTTTGATATCATTTTGGAGTAATAGCATGTATGGCTCTGTAGCCTCTTAATGTAGATAGTCCTCACTTTCTCTCTCTATTTCCTTGCTTTGTTTCCCATGTTAATCTGGTAACCAGCCACTTCTTGTACTGATTATCTTATAATTGAAACTGTAAAAGCCTATGGCAGGTAAACCTATGGCAGGCAGATGGTCTCCCCACTATGTCAGCTGTCTCGGATGTGGGTTTTTTTTTTTTTTTTTTTTTTTTTGGTACTACAATGTGGTCTGGGAAAACACACACACACACACACACACACACACACACACCACGCAGAAAAGAGCCCAGATCATACAACTTGAAATTAAACAGAATGTATTTGCTAACACTTTTAAAGTTGCCTTAAGACGAAAATTCATTATGGAAGCATCTTTTGTGGAGCATGAAGTGAAAGAGCAGGAGGGGAAACTACAGTGTTGGGAAGAGTGTGGAGCTTGTTACAACAGATTTTTTTAGTAGCAGTGTTTGTGCCTTTGGTCTTTTGGTGGACTTACTCCTGGGGGGAAGGCAGAAATGCCCCCAAGCTGTTGGTTGCTTCTGCTTGTTCTCATAGCAGCCTGAGGGGGAAAGTGCTTGTTTAAACAGTAATATATTCCATAAAAACCAACAATTATGGCAAGGTTTTTAAAAGAGAAAATTACATTAAAGATGAATGAGGGTATATTGAAATAATTATGTTTTAAGGTGCGTAACATTAAAAGATATTGAATAGAATATTGACTGTTTTGTGGAAATAGCAATAATGAGATTCCTGTCACCTAATCTTACAATAATTGGGTTATTACTATGCAAATGAAGGTATTACTTTAAAAAAGTAAGGAAGCAAGACAGATCCTTGAGGCAGTCCTTTATCTCTTCTTAAAGCTGTGCTGTCAATTCTCCTTAGACTGAAGATCCTTTTCCAAACAATTTGGAGATGCTCATTTCACTATGTGCCCCTGAAATTCCACTATAATATTTTCAGCTGCCACAGGTAGCAGATTGGTGGCTGGTGATTTTTTTTTTTTTTTTTTTTTTTTTTTTTTTAGCTCTTTGTGGAACCCAAAGGAGTAATTAAACTGTATAATGATTGCCCACTGTCTTTTTTTTTTTTTTAAAGAAATGAAATGTTGTGAATTTTGCTGGCAAAGATACATGCCGGAGCCCTTATCTCCACTTTCCATACAGCTCTATCATTATTGTGTAGTATCAGGTGGAACCCACGTGTCTCAAAAGCCACCAGGTCATTTTGGGCTAGCAGACCTCCTAGGACACCTTTGTGGCTGAGGAAGCGATTCTGTTAGTCCTCAGTCATACTCAAATCAATAGTTCATACATTGCTGTCACCACCATGTCCATTTAAGCTCCTATGGTACCCATCAAATGAATAGAAATATTTGGGACAATTGCCATTTTAGTTCATGACCCAGGTAAATACCTTTGTGTTCAGCTGGGAATAGTATATCAAACTGTTGATTGCTGAGGCTTTGGATAAAAGGTAATTTTATTTCCTGGGAATGTTGTATGATTTTTACACACCCCTTGCTCTATGAAATGTTTGCTGTATAAGGAGAAATACAAAGTTCCACTATAAAAGTTCCCTAGTATTTTTTTCATAGAGAAAGCATCAAACAAAAGTCTTGAATTGAATTTCTTGAATTGAGCCTTATTGAAATCTCACAGTGGACTTTTTATATTTTAATACTCTTTGGTAGCATATACTGGATTCATTAGAGGAAGGAGATTTGAGGAAATCATGAAAGACAAATTTCATTTACCAGGTACTTTTGGTTCCAAGGATTAGGAGGTCAAGAAAATATAAACCTTATCAGTTTATTTCAGGATCAGTTGAGACTTGAGAGACTCTATAAATGTCATCAACATTGCTCTTTACCTTCTGTCCTTTCATAATTCTTAAGGAAGAACTAGGCTCAGAGTGGCTACTGCACATTATAGTCATGCCATTCTCTGTTCAGTAGAGAAATCCTAGAATAGAGTTCTATTTATATGAGTACAGATTTGTTGTTTTATAGCTATTAGGCATGATTTATCAAATATAGATAACATTTTCAAACAATTTGCAATCCTGAAAATATTAATTCTAAATCCTTTCATTTCCATAATCCAACTAATTTGGTTAGTCTCAATAAATTGATACAGAAAAGTAGTTTTTATTTGATCTTTGTGGAAAGGATATCTGGGAAGAATGCCGAAGTCTAGCACATCATTTGGGTTAGAGTAAGTTATGCTACTTTTATAAATAAGCCTCAAATCTCATTTATAAGCCTTGTTGTGAGTTTAGGTGATTCTGAATGTCAACTATCTACCATATGTTGGCTTTGCTTTCCAGACTTCAGTTTTAATACACCTCCCATATAGACCTGCTTTCATGCATTCCCAGGCGAAGGAAGAGAGGATTTGGAGAGCTGAGCATTGGCAATTAAATATTTTATTCCAAAAAGTGACAAACGTCACGTCTCATATTTCTTTGCTAGAACTAATCATATGGTCCTTACTAATTTCATTAGGATAGGAAGAAGAGAGCCAGATATTGAACAATATTGGGAATATTGATCGTATCCAGTATTGACTTATTTGCTTCTTGAGAATAACTTTGCAATATGAAACATTACTCAAGGTGTGTGTGGGAAATTATGGCAAGGAGTGCAATGAACGATTTTTATTAGAAGCTAAGAACTTTCTTCCTGCTCTTTGATGAACCCCTTTTTCTAGACTTCCTTAGGTGATGCTATTCTTAGGTTTTATGGAACGGGTTTTACCTTGACTAAGGTGCAGTCACCCTTTACAGGTAGGATTATATTGAGCATTTAAGTTGTAGTTTTAACCAACTTGCAATAATGATAAACATCGTAGAAGATTGCTTTTGTCCAGTTTTGATGAGGGTTGGTGATATTAGATGCAGCTAACAGTTTCTCAGATTGGAAAAGGGGTTATTTGATTTGCAAGAGAAAGAAACATTAGAATCAGTACATTCTTCAACTCATTCTGATAGGATCTGCAAAGAAAAGAGAACATAATTTTAGGATAATGAATGCTTCATTATCTTTTTAAACAAAGAGGAATATTTGGAGCTGGTAGGTGTTTAGAAACAGTAATAAAAGTGGGTATCTTATTTAACTTTTTTGGGTAGCATGAGAATAAGGGTGTGTTCGACCTTGAGGAGCAAATATTTTACCACTTAGAGCAGCTTCCTGTCATCTTCAGGAAGTAACCAAGTAATTTCTTTTAAATATCATGAACTCATGAATTTAAGCATATTTGATTAGTTTAAGCTATAGCAATTCTTAGTCTTTTTGAAGCCTCAAGTTGTCTCTCCTTTGTCTAATAGAAACCTCTTCAGACTGGCTCCTGAGTACTTTTGACATAACTGTAGTCATCTTTGATAGCGTCCTTGGTATGTGGCATGTCATGATGTTCTAGGCAATTTTGTACATACTCTGCCCTCCTCCACTTCTTCATCTACTTATTTTCTAAACACTATGTGTGTTCATTGCTACTTGGGTATTATTTATAGGCCTAAATAGTGTTATTTTATGTGCTGAGAATTTCCACTTCTAGTACTCTATTAATTTTGGGCTATCAAATTTCGTGTCAAAACAAAAGCATCTAAATTGGTCCCAATATATGTGATGTCTGTCAGAAGTTCTAATATTTTTAAAGAACCACATTTCAGCCATGGAAGAATATGACATTCTAGCTATGAACTACAATGTATGCACTTAAAAATGTTTCTGAAATTAGTATCTCTTTGACTTAATACTATGGGCAAAGTCTTTCACAGTTTATATTCACATTTGGCTCTCTTTTGGCTAATGATGATCTAATCTGCTACAAGTTACTGTCTTCATAGGCTCTTATGCATTGAGTTCTCCTTTTATTGTTTAGCATGATTGCTTCATCTTGATCACCATTTACCAATGTGTACTGGCGACAGTAAATACAATTTCCTCAGAACCTGTTATATGTGTTATATTGTTTATATATTTCTATGCTTAAACATTCAAAAATTATTTTTTTAAAAGAGTAAGCACTAGCAAAATTTCATCATTTTACTGCATACAGCCCCTATCATAGTTGGTTTAAATGGTTAATTGCACTCCTTAGAGATTGTACCAGAAAGCATTGTCTGACAAAAACAAATAAACGAACAAAAAAGCAAACACAGAAAGTTACTGAGTCTCTATAATGTCCACTTGTTCAGAAAATCCTTTTACAGCAGAGCCTCATCTATAAGGATCTGTCTTCATTAATACGACGAGGGAATAAAATGCCACTCCTTAGCAGCTGTGTAGGAGGAAAAAGGAAGGGTAGAGTGGTAGAATCTAAAGTTTTTGTGGTTTTTAGAGTTTTGCTTTTGTATAATTTTGGGATGTCCTTGTTTGAAAGAGTGTCTGGACCAATCTGGGTAACTCTTGACCACTCAATACTCGTCTTTTCAGAACATGGTATTCTGCTCATCTGAAATGAATCACTTGGACAGGTGTTTTCTGATACATATAGATTCTCCATTCCGCCTGCTTATCTGTCCCACTTCCCACTTTTTGGTCTTCTGGTGGCTCTATAAATAACCAGAAGGCCATGCGATTAGATGTGTTATTGGATCACAGTCATTCACAAATGATACACAAGGGTTTTGGCTCTTTAGAACATTTTTAAAAGAAATTGGGGTCACGTTTGGAAAAAAAAGTCTAAGCAGATTTAATAATAAAGAAAAATAATATTTCACAAAAACAGACATTAGAGATAGGACAGACTGTTGGGTTGACTTTGGCCAGTGCTTTCAGCATCTTATCTTTGCAGTTCCCTTAGCTCTACCATCCTCTGTATGTCAGCTTTATTCTTTCTTTCTTTCTTTCTTTTTTTTTTTTTAGTATAGTTGATATGCAATGTGACATTAGTTTCAGGAGTTTAACCTAGTGATTCAGGTAGTTTATGCTTTCTATTCTGCTCACCAGAAGTGTAGCTACCACCTGTCACCCTACTGCACTATTACAATAACAATGACTATATTCCCTGTGCTGTCCCTTTTATTCCTGTGACTTACTCATTCCGTAACTGAAAGCCTGTAACCCCTACTCCCCAACACCCATTTTCCCCATTTCCCTAACACCCTTCTCTCTGGTCCCCATCAATTTATTCTCTGTATTTATATGTCTGATTCTGTTTCATTGCTTGTTCATTTATTTATTTGCTTTTTTTTTTTTTTGGATTCCACATATAACTGAAGTCATAGGGTATTTGTCTTTCTGTGTCTGACTTACTTCATTTAGCATAATACCCCCTAGGTACATCCACGCTGCCACAAATGGCAAGTTCTCATCTTTTATGGATGAGTAATATTCTATCACATACACACGAATGCTCCACATTTCTTTATCCATTTGTCTATCAATGGGCACTTAGATTGCTTGCATATATTGGCTATTGTAAATAATGCTACAGTAAGCGTAGGGTTACATATGCCTTTTGGAATTAGTGTTTTCATTTTCTTTAGGTAAATACCCAGTAATAGAATTACTAGTTGGCATGGTATTTTTGTTTTTGGTTTTTAAGTTTTCCATAGTGGCTGTACTAATTTACATTCCCACCAACAGTGTACAAGTGTTCCTTTTTCTGCCATCCTTGCCAACACTTGTTATTTCTTCTTTTTTTGATTCTAGCCACTCTGACAGGTGGAAGGTGATATCTCATTGTGGTTTTGATTTACGTTAGGATGTTCTATACTCATGGATTGGAAGAATTAAAATTGTTAGAATTCCGCATTACCCAAAGCAATCTACAGATTCAATGCAATCTCTATCAAAATACCAATAGAATTTTTCACTGAACTAGACAAATAATCCTAAAATTTTTAATAGTCAAAGCAAACCTGAGGAAGAACAAAGCTGGAGGTATCACAACCCCAAATTTCAAGATATATTACAAAGCCATAATAATCATAGCAGTATGCCACTGGCACAAAAATAGACATGTAGATCAATGGAACAGATAGAGAGCTCAGAAATAAACCAAGGTGGGGCACCTCAGTGGAGCAGTTGGTTGAGTGTCTGACTCTTGGTTTCGGCTCAGGTCTGATCTCAGGGTTGTAGGATCGAGCCCCATGTCAGGCTCCATGCTCAGTGCAGTCTGCTTGTGTTTCTCTCTGCACCCCCCCCCCCAAATAAATGAAATAAATCTTTAAAAAAGGGAAATAAACCCATGCTTACATGGCCAATATATCTACAACAAAGGAGGCAAGAATATGCAATGGGGAAAAGACAATCTCTTCAATAAGTCATGTGGGAAAACTGGACAAGTACATGCAAGAGAATGTAACAGGACCACTTTCTTACACCATACACAAAAATAAACTCAAAATGGATTACAGCCCTAAATGTGAGGCCTGAAACTATAAAACTTATAGAAGAGAATATAGGCAGTAATTTCTTTGACATTCGCCTTAACAACATTTTTCTAGATATGTCTCCTAAGGCAAAGGAAACAAAAGCAAAAATAAACTATTGAGACCTCACCAAAATAAAAAGCTTTTCAACAGACAAGGAAACTATCAACAAAATGAAAAGGCAACCTACTGAAAGAGATAGGTTCCTGGCACTAAGCATTCACTGGCAAGGATGATGGGATTACCGTGGTTGCTTTAAATTTCATACCACAGAGGTTGGGCTCAATGCCTCAACCTGCACAGCTCTTCCATGCTGAAGAAGGGATATTGAGGAGAAAACTTCACTGTCTATTACATTATGCCTTAGGGGGTATTTGTGTATTTATGATAATTTTTTTGGCTGTAGAATGTGAGTAAAATTACAAACAATTATAGCTGGAATAAGAAAAAGGGGAGGAAAAAGCCAATATGATAAAATGTATCCAAAGTTATGTGTGTGTGTGTGTGTGTGTGTGTGTGTATTTTGAGAAATAGAAAGAGAGCGAGGAGGAAAGGGCAGAGGAAGAGGAAGAAAGAGAATCTTAAGCAGGCTCCATGTCCAGGGTGGAGCCTGATAGGGGGCTCCATCTCATAACCCTGAGATCCTCACCTGAGCTAGAATCAATGGACTGAGCCACACAGGTGTCCTGAAGATGTGATTTGATTATAAACTTCTTTCAAAAACATCCCTCTGACTTTTATTATTTTTTACAATTTCACTAAGAATTATGTGAGCAACCTAATGTCATCCCATTGTACCTCTAGAAGAGCTCAGTGAAAACCAGCCTCTGTGAAATATGGTTAAACTTCCCTTTCAGAGCTGTCATCGGCATTAAACTTTTTAATTCAAGTCGTTTATCATTGAGTTCTCCTTGAAAACCCTGTCATATAGGCCCAAGAGTGTCCTGGGCTTTAGTACTACTACTACTCATATTTTTGAGATACATGCCTGGAATGTTGTCTGCTCTTCTCTCCAACTTTCCAGATCTTTCCTGTTCCACAAAACCCAGCTGAAATGTCTATGAAGCCTTTTGATAACCAGTCTAGTCCAAGGGTCTTTTCTCTCTCTTCCCTCTGAAGACTTAAATATTATTTTCTATATAATTCATTTGTTGGTCAAATTATCTCCTGCCTTTTGAGACTTGTCTTCTATGTCTTTGAGCTATTACTAACATCTTCTATTATTGATTATAACTTTCTTGAAAATAGAAACCCTTGATATCTTAATGAGTCCTATGAAAATTGTTTTTCATGTAGTCATCTTGAAAAGGGACGTTTAAAATCTCTCATTCTGGACATGAAAATAACTCACATTTACTAAGCTTGTACTATATGCCCAAGAGTAACAAATGCTTTATGGGTGTTATCTCAGTTTTTCCTCACATATAGATACAAAAACTTCACGTAGTAGATTAGGCAAAAGCTATCTCAAAAGAGCTGAAATAAGAAAGGGAATATAGTGGTTCCCCGTTAGAAAATAACCTTTAAGCTCAAGGTATATGTCCAGGCATCCACTGATCACTCTGTTTTTCCCATCTCTTACCTTTATTTTTCTCTTAGTTAACTCTTTTAGGTTTGGAAGATCTTCAGTAACCTCGATTATGGTTGTGGGAGTAGTTCTAGCAATTGTGGTGATGGGGATCCCCACATGGCTTCCCAGAACTGGTCAATGATTACTCAGGCCTGAACAGTCATCCCTAAAGAGCAGCTAGAGGAGGTGTGGGTCAAACTCACTTGAACCATGAAGTCCGAGAATAGGAACTGCATGGTTTTTCAGTGAGATGCTGAGTAGATGATTTTTCTGGTAAATAATATTTCTAATTTACAGATAAAACCTGGGCTTAGAGATTAAGTAACTTGCCTAAGATCACCCAGATAGGAACACTCTGTCCAGCATAAACTCCAGAGTTTATGGTAAACACTTTGCTATACTGTAGTATTTTTATCAAACTGTATTTGAGTATCAGTGCTCAAAATAAAAATAGCATCTATTGTACAGACCTTATTTTATGTATTTTCAGCAGCCATCTTCTTTAGATACTCAGTGCTCTTATTTCCTTGTATAATCTCATCTTCTTCTTTTTAACCAAATCAGGAACTGAATGATTATCTGGAATTATTGTATATTGGTTAAGTGACTGCATTTTCTTTCCTAAGACTGTGTTTCAGTCACCATGTTTTCTTACTCAGATCTTTGTACTCAAATACTTTCATGACTCTTTGTGGGCTCCAAAGGTAGTACACACATTTCAGATATTGTCCGAGTTGGGTTGGCAACTGAAATCTCCCTCCATTGCCTGTGAAGGTGACAGGGTATCAGGTGGAGATTCATGAGTCCCAGATCTATCAGCGGAAAGACACTTGGGGAGAATAAACGAGGATTGACGGAGCTCTGGGTGTGGAAGGCCTGATTCTTAGAGCTCCTCAGATGAAAGTATATGGGTCCTGTTATCTTTGGCTCCTTCCGAAATTTAGGGCCTGCCCTGCTCTTGCTTGGGCCTGCCACCAGGCCTCGTTCTTCAGGTTCTACCTGCCGTTTCAGTACTTCGCAGAGACCACCTACTGATTCGCTGCAACTCCAGGTCTTCCTGTTCTACTTCTGACCCAAGAATTTCGGGTGTCTAAAATGAGTTTTCTATAATTTTTGACATTATTGTACTTCAGGTACTATTTAATTTTTTGTATGTTAACACACAAAGGTACCTTTTTGTCATAACAACCCCTTTGCTGACATTCTGGAATGTATCCCTTGCTTTACTTCTTTCTCTGCTAATGACTTTTCCAACTTTGAAGTAGTTAGATCACAGCTTTTTTATTAATAAGTTTTAATGACTTTGTTTTCTCCACATCATCTAACAAAGTACGTTACAGGTATTGCTCAACAATATATTTATTTAATTTGACTCAGTGCTCAGAGATGGGGTGAACTGTCTGTCACATTAATATGAGGACCAGGAATTTCATTTTATTCACAGAGGTGACCTGAAGACTCCTTTACTCTGCACTTTTCAGCTTGGGCTAAGAGCTATAGGGTGAACAGAGTGTACCAGCCTAATCCACAGATTGGTATGTAGTTCTTAGCATCGTTAGCCATTCAGTCTTTGCTATATCAGCTGAGGGGTTAATTTTGGGTTGCTTTTTGTTCATTGAATGTAGAATTTGGTATATTATGAGGATTTTTGCTTCTAGTCAGGAATAATGGCTTTGTGTTGTAAAATGCATTAAAATAGTATGTGCCAGCTTATCTAAACTAGGTCAGTTATTTTATAGTTACATTTGATTCATGATGGTACTATGGAAGGGGAGGGAAACAAGTCTTCTTATGCAGAAATGTTGCCTATTAACAATGAAAAATGCTTTTATAGATTGCCCTCCTATTAACAGTTCATGGTCTATATTGAAGGTATTTGATCTGTTCAATTACTGATTTTTCACTGGTAAAGTAAACTTTATCTTCAGCCCATGCACATCAGCATAGGAGTACATCTATTTTACTTTTTAATGTTAAAAATCACAAAGGCTTTTCTAAATTAGCAGGGGCATTTACACAGTAAACTAGTGAAAAATGTTATGAGCTTTCATCAGCTTTTTTGGTTTTAGCTGCCACTTTGGGGCTTTTACACTTCTTTCTCTTTCCCACCCCATCTCCAGGAGGCAAACAAAGAAATATAATTTGCATCAGCTATAGAAATGCCTCTGAGATCACTGCTCTAAGTGAGTTGGGGATTTGGAGTAGAAATCCTGAAAAAGAGAAAAAGGCAAGGGTAAAAGCTCTGTTGACAAGGGAGTTTCATAGGCATGCGGTGAGAGCACAACATTGGACGTGTGAATACAAATTTTGCAAGCTTCCTCTTTTCTTGTGAAAAAAGTCTAGGAATGTGGTAGTTCTGTCTGGTTAAAGAGTTGGATACAATGACAGCTGGATAGCTTAGTTTTTCTTTCTAGTGTAGATACTTCCCTGTTGGAGTGTTTAGCACCTTTACTCCTTCTGTCCTGCTTCTCATCACATGTGGCACCATTGGTTGAGAGGAATTAGGTAGCTCTCTCTGTGCATGATGTTGAGCAGTTCTCCATCACTTGAACAATCCACTGGGATGGAATGGAAGGGCATTTGAATTTTCACTTTGATGGGGAGCATTAGCACATTCCCTCTCTGCTGGCATCAGGTCAAGGAAACCAAGTAAGCTTGTGAAGCAGTTTTTCCCTGGAGCAAATATAATACACGTATTTGGCTAGGAGGTCATCTGCTAAAGGTTGACTTTATTTCTTCAATAGGATCAGGTATTTGTTCAAATTTAGAATGCATCTAAGTAGAGGCAATGTAGACATTTAATCAAAGCAAAATCTATTCTAAAAAAATAGGAAGATCTCATTATAGATTCACAGTCTGTGTATTTGTGTGCTCAAGGATAATAATAATACTGGGATACATTTCAGAGAAAAGAGATGAGTAAAAATAAGAAAAAAAATTAATGGATTTGAGCCCAAGTAAATGAAACTCTATTATTTAATTATAGTATCTGACTGTGAATATAAATGGGAGATGTAGAGCAAGAATTTTTTCTACAGTTTGGATCACAGAAGATTTCATGACTAAAAGGGAAAGTCTGAAACTCAGAGCTACAAGCTAGAAGTTTGATCCTTCATAAAATGAATCAGGGAGTATAAAAAAATATTTTGGGATTGAGGACAGTCCCTTTTGCAAGCACTCAAGTGTTTTTACATCTAAAGTGAGTAAAAACTGCATAACGTGGAAAACTCGCCAGTGTCCTTCAAATTTGCCACTTCAGAGAAGCCTGAATAGATGGGGTAAAACTTACTGATACACAATGGAAAAAGACAGGCTTACTCTTAAAATTTCATGTTTGGAATCTGTTGTGGCCCAATGTCTGTAATAATGTCAATGGTTGGGCTATTTTTTTTTTTTTAAACCAGTTGCTATTTTTGGCATGTGGGTATGTTTAAACTCCAGTGTCCTGGTAAAATTCTACATCTACATTGATGACTGATGATGTTCTACCTGCCATGTTCTTATTTTGTATTTCTTTTCTTTCTTTCTTTCTTTCTTTTTTTTTTTTTAAGATTTTATTTATTTATTTGACAGACAGATCACAAGTAGGTAGAGAGGCAGGCAGAGAGAGAGGAGGAAACAGGATCCCTGCTGAGCAGAGAGCCTGATGCAGGGCTCCATCCCAGGACCCTGAGATCATGACCTGAGCCAAAGGCAGAGGCTTTAACCCACTGAGCCACCCAGGCGCCCCTTATTTTGCCTTTCTTAATGAAATGAAACACAACTGCATTCCCAGGCAGAGTTTTGATATACTTTAGTATTTTTATCTAGTATCTTCATTTTATAGTTCCATATCATTAGAACTTAGATCCAGGTTCAGCTTTATCACTGACTCATTTGTGACCTTGTGCAAGTTATCTTCATGTCTCTGATATTCTGTAAACTAGAACAACAATCTAGGTCATTGTTAAGCCTACCCCCAATTTTAACAGACTATGAATTGTTGATGGTACACATCCTTGATAATACAATAGGGGAAAATTTTTTCCAGACTTCAAAAATTTTTCAGAAAATTTCAGAAATTACCTTTAAAGTTGTCTGTCCGAGAGTATATATCAAGTGCCAGAAATCTTGGTATTTCAAATTAGAGTCAGTTTCTCTTTCACCCCCTCCCTACTCCCAACTAATCCCAATCCATTTCTCAGTTATCTTTTTAGTGGAAGTATGAATGCATGTTTAGTTTTAGATGAAGGGAAACAAGAGAGCTCGGGTAGAAAACAAAACAGTATCTCATATAGCTACATTTATTTTGATGTTCAGATTTTTGATTTATCAATCTCACATTTTTTCAGAAATTTCCAGGAGGGCACAATTTATGACATAGTTAACTCAAAGTGGTAAAATGATGACATCATCAAACTATGAGGAGTTATGTATATATAATGTCATACCTAAAGCAACCACTAAAAAAGCTATGCAAAGAGACACTAAAATACTGTATATAAATCAAAAGGTAATTATAAAAACTGTTGAAGGCTGAAAAAAGGCAAGAGAAATGAAAAATAGAGGAAAGTAGAAAGCAAAAAATGAAATTGCAGACTTCCATCCTAACATATTGTTAGGTCCCCCAATAATGGGTCCATGATTAAAGGAGCGAGACTGATAAAAAGCGAAGGTCAAGCAAAGCTTTATTCCGCGCCAAGCATCAAGAATTCAAACTGACCAGCCAGGGCTGTGCCTCTTACAGAGAGGGCAACCTCTCTCTCTTTCACAGACTAACTTTTAAGGGCAAAGGCCATGTGGTTGGGCCTGGCCACGCAGAGGTGGCCAATGAAATTGTAACACACAGAGAAAGCTGCACAGTCATGTTAGGTCACACATAAGTGACCAGTTGAATTACAATTTACCCCAGCAGACATTTGACCCAGCCTATCACCTTGGTCAGAATTGGCACCCAAAAGGCTCCCAAAGGGCGGGGCCCATACTCCTTGGTAACTAGGGAGACAGTATGCAACCCCCACTGATTGGATGTTTCCACCTGGCCTGACCCACCCTTGTATTTGGGCTTTGTTACCTGGGGCTGGTTTCTGGGTCTTATTTTTAAGTAAGCCCCCTGGGGGAAGGGGAGCAGAGACAGTTTAAGGGTTAAACAACAAGGTTATTGTTTAACGGATGGATGGAAGCGCTCTGGCTAAATAGGTCCTTACAATATCAATAATTATATTAAATATAAATGGACTAAATACTATAATTAAAAGATTATGAAAGTATATTAAAAATATGACATAACTATTGCAGTTTATAAGAAATTCTCTTCAAATATAATGATATAGGCAGGTTGAAAGGAAAAGGATAGATAAAGATGTATAATGAAAACATAAATTAAAAATGCAAGACTTGCTATATCAATACCAGTTATGGTGGACTTGAGAGCAAAAGAAAAAAAAATACTGGTGATAGAGGGAAATATTATGTAATGATTAAAAAGTTGTTCCATAAAAAAGACATGGCAGGTGCACCTGGGTGGCTCAGGTTAATAAGCCTCTGCCTTCAGCTCAGGTCATGATCTCTGGGTCCTGGGATCGAGACCTGCTTCGGGCTCTCTGCTCAGCAGGGAGCCTGCTTTCCCCTCTCTCTGCCTACTTGTGATCTCTGTCTGTCAAATAAATAAATAAAATCTTAAAAAAAAAAAGACATGGCAATCCTAATGTGTATGCACTAAATAACTGAATTACAAAATATATGAAGTAAAAATTAACAGGTTTGAAAAGAGAAATAGACAAGTTCACAAATATAGTTGAAGATTTCAATACCCCTACATTATCAATTAATAGAAAACTAGACAGAATATCAAGGATATAGAAAACTCATCATCAGTAACCAATAGACTCTAATTAATATTGACAGAATTCCACCCATCAGCAGCAAAACACATATTCTTGTCATGTGACTATGGGACATAGATCAAGAGAGATTTTCTGGATCAGAAAATGAATCTCAGCACATTTAAAAAGAATTAAAGTCTTATGGAATCTATAAGTTGGCCACCATGGAATCAAACTAGAAGTGAATAATAGAAAGATAACATGAGAATCTCTGAACACTTGGAATTCATCAACCTACTGAATTCTAAATAATAATCCATTGGTCACAAAGGTGGTCTCAAAAGACATAAAAAATACATTGAACTGAATGAAAGTAAAAATACAACATCAAAATTTGTGGATCACCGATAAAGAAGTGCGAAGAGGAATCATTATAGCCCTAAATATATAATTAGAAAAAAAGAAAAATCAGTAATCTAACCTCCCATTTCAAGAACCTATAAAAAGCAGAGCTGAAACAGAAGCTTCCAAAGAAAACAGAAGAAAGGAAATAATAATGTTAAGAACAAATCCCATAAAATTGAAAGCAGAAAAACAATCAATGAAAAAAAAATAAGTTGAGAGATATTGTACCACAGATTACCTGTGCAGGAAAAGACCAAAATTCCAAATTTAGGGGAGCCTGGGTGGCTCAGTGGGTTAAAGCCTCTGCCTTTGGCTCAGGTCATGATCCCACGGTCCTGGGATTGAGCCCCGTATCGGGCTCTCTGCTCAGCGGGGCGCTTGCTTCCTCTTCTCTCTGCCTGCTTCTCTGCCTACCTGTGATCTCTGTCAAATAAATAAATAAATTCTTTAAAAAAAAAATAAAAAAATAAAAAAATATGGCCATTTAAAAATTGATGAAATTGATAAACCTCTGCAAGCCTAATAATAAAGATTAATAAATAAAGAGAAAAGACACAAATTACCAATATCAGGAATGAAAAAGAGTGAACACTGCAGACCTTGCAGACATCAGAAGGGTAATACAGGGATGGATGTATTGGGATAATACAGGGATGGATGAAATGGACCAATTCCTTAGAAAACACAAACTACCACAACTTACCTAATATTAAATAGATAATTTGAATATCCCTATAGTTAGTAAGGACATTGAATATAAAATTTTTAAGCTTTCAAAAAGGAAAATCTGGTCCAAGATGTGTTCACTAGCATGTTTTAACAGACACTTAGATAAATAACACCAGTGCTACACAATCTCTTTCAGAAAACCATTTCTTTTATGGTAGTGCTATCCAGATACCAAAACCCAACAGACAGTTGAAAGAAAGGAAGAAAAGAAAAAGAAAACCAGACACAAATATTCCTCATGAACACAGACACAAAAATCCTTAACAAAACATTAGCAAATAGAAGTCATATAAAATTAGATATATTCCATGATCAATGGGAGATTTATTCCAGGGATGTGAGGCTGGTTCAGTACTCAAAAAACTACTTATGTGATTCATTATGTAACAGGTTAAAGAAGAAATGTCACAATTCTATCAATTCATATAGGAAAAACTTTTGACAAAATTTAATAACCATTCATGATAAAAACTCTCAAATAAATAGGAACAAGGAATGTCCTCAACCTTATATAGAACATGTATTGAAAATGCATAATAGTATACAACTAACATTATCTTTAATGATGAAAGACTGAGTTCTTTCCCCTTAGATCAGGAAGTAGGTCAAGAATGTGTGTACTCATCACTCTTATTTAATATAGTGCTAGAATTTCTAACCAGTGCAAAAGAAAGAAAAAAAAAAAGGAAATTAAAAACATAGAGATCAGAAAGGAAGAAATAAAACTGTCCCTATTTCCAGGTGCCATTTTTGTTTATGTAGAAGATCCCAAGGAACTTAAAGAACACACTTGTCAATCTAATAACTGAGTTCATCAAAGTAGTGGGATACAAGATAAACATGCAGAAATCAATTAGATTCTTTTATAACAGCAATGTACACCTGCATCGCAAAATTAAAAATATAATGCTATTTACAGTTACTCAAAAAATTAAATACTTAGGTATAAATCTAACAAAAAATGTACAAATGTTAAATGTTAAATATGTTAAAATCCAGGACTATCTAAAAATAGATATACCATGTTCATGGACTGGAAGACTCACCAATACAAAGATGTCAGTTCTCCCAAACTGACATGCAGATTTAATATAATTCCCATCAAATTTTCAGCAAGATTTTTTGTATGTGTAAACAAAATTATTTTAAAATTTATATGAAAAGACAAAGGAATCAGAATAGATGTGATGAATTTGAATTAGAAAAATAAAAGTGACAGGGATTAACACACCGAATTTCTAGATTTATTATGTAGCTATAGTAATCAAGACTCTGATCTTGGGAGAGGGATAGGCACATATATGAATGGAACAGAATGCAGAATCCAGGAATTGACTAACACAGACATATTTAACTGATTTTTGACAAAGGTGCAAAATCAATTCAATGGATATACAGCCTTTTCAACAGATGGTGTTAGGCCATTGGACATTCATAGGCAAAAAAAAAAAAAAAAAAAAGAAACAAACACAAAAAAAACCCAAAACAAAATACAAACCTTTGAGCTAAGTCTGATAGCTTATATAAAGATTAACTCAATATATATCATGAACTTTAATGTAAAATCTAAAATGATAAAGTTTTTAGGGAAAAAAAATGAAAGTCTTTAGGATCTAGGTTAGGCAATGCATTTTTGGACTTTCTACCACAAGCACAACCCACAAAAGGAAAGATTGATAAATCGGATTTTATCAAACTTAAGAACTTTTGCTCTGTGAAAGACCCATTTATGAGGATGAAAAGACAAGCTACACCCTGGGAGAAAATATTTGCAAGCCATATATCTGATGAACAACTAGTACTAGGAACATAATCTTTTAATCTACAGTTAAAAAAAAATCAATTAGAAAATGTCCAAAGACATGAAGAAACATTTTATGGGAGAAGATATATACGGATAGCAAATAAGCTATCTTATTTGTTCAGCATCACTAATCATCACTAATCATTAGAGAAAAGCAGAATGGCTAAAATAAAAACTAATGACAACACCAAATGCTGGCAAGGATGCACAGAAACTGGCTCACTCGTGTATTGCTGATGGGGATGTAAAATGGCACAACCATTCTGCAAAATAGTTTGGCAGGTTTTTAAAGAAAATTTAACATAGAACTCCAGTACAAACCAGCAATTGCTCTCCTGGGCATTTATCCCAGAGAAAGGAAAACTTTTGTTCACATAAAAACCTGTATGCATATGCTTACAACAGCTTTGTTCATAATAACTTCAAACTGGAAGCAATGCAGTGTCCTTCAATGAGTGAATGGTTAAATGATCCTTACCACAGAACACACTACTCAGCAATAAAAATTAGAGAACTATTGATACTCCAACCTGGATAAATCTCCAGAGAATTATGTTGATTGTATGATTTCATTTATGTAATATTTTTGAAATGACAAAATTATAATAATTATAAGTCAATTAGTGATTTCCACTGTGTATGGTGGAGTTGGGAGGGAAGGGAAATGGTTATTGCTATAAAAAGACAATTTGAGGAATTCTTACGGTAATGGAAATGTCTATCTTGACTCTATCAGTGTCAGTATGTTGGTTTTGATATTATACTATAGTTTTGTAAGATGTTACCACTGGGGGAAATGAAGCAAAGGGTGCAGGAATCTCTCTGTTTCTTACAACTGCCTGTGAGTCTACAATTATCTCAAGCTAAATTGTTTAATTAAAGAAAAAGACAGCCCTCTACCGGCTCCTACATTAAAATTCAAAACCTTTCCTTGGCCCTTTCCAACCTCACTCGTGTCCTACTTCTCTCTGTTGCACTTCATCCTGCAGCCATAGTGGCCTTTTTGCTGTCCCTGGTCCTGCTTAGCAACC
This sequence comes from Mustela putorius furo, assembly GCF_011764305.1. Classification (NCBI taxonomy): domain Eukaryota; kingdom Metazoa; phylum Chordata; class Mammalia; order Carnivora; family Mustelidae; genus Mustela; species Mustela putorius. The sequence continues at coordinate 21,120,122 of NW_025422368.1, read as the reverse complement.
TCTCACCACAGGGCCTTTGTACTTGCTATTCCCTCTGGTGGCAGAGATCCTCCCTCTGGTTTGCTTACTTCATCCTGTTCTCTGCTTATCAGACATTTATCTTGAATACTTTATCTAAAGTAGCACACCTATCACAATCTAATGCTTTATTTGGATTTATTTTTCCTCTTTCAGTAAAAACATATTTGATACTTTAAAAAATACCATCTTCCTGGGATGGGAATCTTAAACTCTCTGCTATACCTTCACTTTTTAATGTGTTCTACTGGAATTTGGAACATTTGATTAAAAAAAAAAAACATACGCACACACACACAAAAAACAAAACAAAGAAACTGATTTCTATTTTCTTTTGTATTCTCTTTCTTTCTGCTGATGTCTAAGTGGGATTTGTGGGTTCCATAGTAATAAATATTCTGTATTATGTCATGCTCAGTTTATCACAATCCACTGGTATTTCCCCGATAGCTAACATTGCAGAGTTGACCTCTTTATACAGTGATTCTGCCTCTAAATGACTTAGCTTTAATTCTCTTCTAGGCTTTTTAATCAGGCCGCAGTGTACAGACATACTTCAAGAGGATCCTTAGAAGTCTTGGACAAGCTTACCCTTATGTGGCAGGTATGTCTCTGTCTACACACTAAGTGTGCAAGACATGTAACTTTTTATTTTTCTAGAGCTAAATCTAAATTACATTTTGCTCTTCCATTTGACCAAATGCAGAAGCAATCTGAGGTTGCATCTAAGTTCTAGAAGGTTATGAGATAACCAGACTTTTGAGGGATGACATACCTGTTCTTTGGCTGCCATCTCTTCATTAGGCACAGATTTCCTCCCATCCCTTGTCAGTACTTGTGGGAAACTGCTGAGGCATACCTTGATCTTCCTTTGTAGATCTTCTACTCTCCTTCTCCAGGCTTTTCAAGATACCTCCTGGGCATATCAGGGCATGCTGTTACTCCTGCTGGACCAGAAGAAACTCTCTGTCAGTGGATGAAGCTCTTTGTTCCTCTCCTACCACTCTGAAGCGCATGATACTTGTTGTGTTGCTCTTGTATCATGCTATTGTATGGGGTCCTTTGCAAGGCTGGTCAGGTCCATCTGCCAGGATATATCTGCCTTGGCCATCTCTAAGGTCCTGGCTATATCCTAGAAAGACCATTCTTTCCCTCCTACCATTATCTCTTACCCATGTATTTGGAGTTTCTCTCTGTAACAATACTTTGAACAAGCACAACTTAGGAAATCAATCAAAACACAATTTACTTGTTTTACTTGTTTCTTTAAAATGAATTCAGAAAGGGTAGTGGGAGTTCCCTTGCTTTTGGCGGTGGGGAGTAGGGAGAATAGATCTCAGGCAGGCTCCATCCCTAATAGGACTACTCTTAGATTTAAAAAAAAAAAAAAAAGAAAGAATTCTTTTGGCACTTTAGATTCCAAACATAGTCTTCATTCAGAAATTAGAATGTCTAATCTTAGACCATAATCATAGCTTGAAAGTTAGTTTAATATCCATCATCCCTTCTCTCACATCTGGGGTCCATTTTGGGGTTGGGCCAAAATTTGCACTGGGAGACGGTATGGGGCTTTTCTCTGTCACCTCCTCTCCCACTTGCTAGCTATTGCTAAACCTAAGTGGTTGGAGCATGGAAAGAAGAGGAATTAAATGGCTTGGGAATGTTTCTTACTTGAAATGGTCCTGTGTTAAGCTGGCTCCAAGCTTTCTGGGCTTGGCGATATTTAAAACTGACACTCATGTGGCTCCTTTTGGAGTTCTTGGTGGCTTCTCTGCTGGACCCATCTAGCTTCAACTCCCCTGGGTTGAGCTATTCACTTTCCAGTGGAGCTTCTGGGTTTCAGATAGTCCATTCTACATGCACTCTCCGTTGGGGTATCAGTGATACTTCTAGATGGTCATCTTGGGCTTCAGGCTGGCTTTCTCATATATGGCCCACTCCTACCTCATGAAAACATGAGTCTTACGTACCTGAATGGGCAGGAAAGGTTCAGGACCTTTTCAGATTCCAGAGATGCTCCTAGCCTGACCCTCTTGTCCTCTAGATTTCCAAGATAAGAGTCAGTCTGCAGTCCACTGGGTTTCCCAAACTCCAGGGGACACATTTAGGCTGCCTACCTTGTTCCTTTGAAGCCTCTGTAAATACTGGAGAAAGGAAAAGTGGCACCTTCCAGCTCTCTTGCGGGGACGAAGGGGGGGGGGCAAGGGTGGCGGGGCTTACCATAGAGTAGCAGCTCAATCCAAGAATCTCTTCTTAAAACTTCTCCTAATGTCTGTTGTTTTGATCCTTTACATTATCTTGTTGGTCTTAGGGCCATCTGACCTGTCTTGTGCTTTTCTTTTAAAATCAGGATTTTGATCTGGCCCTTTACTTTGGAATTTCATATCTGTTTAATGGAGGTAACTCAGTTGAATCTTGCAGTCTAATGTCTGGTCATGCAGACTCCACCAAAATGAGCTGAGGTGGTGGGGGGAGGGGTAAAGATGCAGTCACTCCACCCCAAATTGCCGTGGGATACACTATTATCTATATATGTCTTGACCACCTTATTTTTCACCCAGAAGGATCTAAATCTACTCTAAGCTTAGTTAATACATAGGAGAGTCTCTTCTGGTCTCTTTTGTATGCACAGAGTCATTACAATTTCCCAGGGGGTCTTAGGCTTTTGAAACTAAAAAACCAGTAACATAATCGATACTTCCCCTGCAACCCTTCTGTCCCCTCCCCCACCCCGTCCCCACCACCATGCTCCCCTGCTCTTCCAATGATTTTCTAATGCTATGAGTTCAGAGTATAACAGGTTGGCTGCCTGAATGGGGAGAGAAGCAAGATTCAAGGATATGGAATAAAATACTTCAAATGTTATATTCTAAATGATAAATATTGTCTATCCTCTTTTGAGTACCTCTTAATGTAGTTTTTCATCTTTATAATGGCACTACATGCTTTACATGAAGGATTTGATATCTGAGGAAACCAGGTTTATTATTCTGCTAGGGGGTGGCTTAAACAATACAAATATATTGTGTCACCATTCTGGAGGATCAAAGTCTAAAGTCAAGGTGTGGGCAGGGTTGGTTCTCTCTGAGGGCTGTGAGGGAGAAATCTATTCCCACTCCTTGACTTGTAGATGGCATCTTCTTCCTGTCTCTTCACATCATTTTTCCACTATGAACATCTATCTCTATGTCCAAATTTGCTTTTTTTCTTTTCTTTTTTTTTTTTAAATAAGGATACCAGTCATATTGGATTAGGACCCACACTAATGACCTCATCTAAACTACTTAGAGCATTGACCTTATTTTCAAATGTCACCTTCTGACATACTGGGAGTTGGGACTTCAACATATAAATATGGGAGGGAAAGGTTGTACAATTCAACCCATAACACCAGGGTTCAAAGAGGCTCAATGACCTCAGTTTCACACAGATCTTGAATTGCTAGTGCAGGGATTCCACAGCTGTGTGACTCTAAAGCTTGGTTCTTCCTGCTATACTACACCTCATCTCAAATGAATCTTGAATGCAGGCTTGTACAATGAGAATACTGTCTTCCTTTAAACAACCAAGCCAGCCTCATGAAGGCATGGGCCCATCCTGGAAAAAAGCTCATACTTAGCTATAAGGTCTCTCATTACAAGAACTCAGAACAACGCCTTATACAAAGGAGAAACAGGAACATGTTTGTGGAGAGGTCCAATGTAATGCCATTATACCATAGGCTAGAAACCGAGCTTATACCTGAGCCAGGGTTTAAGTTCTACCAGGATTCAAATGGCTCTGAAGCTGTCAAAATGGCCTCAACTCTAATTTGGTGATATTATTCCTATGGCCTGTGGTTTGCATTTCTGGTGCTTTTAACCTGTATTCAAGTCTAAATATGCTATGTGTCTGTGGGCTGCTTCACGTAGAGCGTATTTAAACAATGTGTAATAAAACGACATATTTAAATCATACAAAAGAAAAAGGGTAGAATGTGTGCTATAACGTCTCCGCAGGCATTTACTGGATAATGGTAATGACAACTTTCCTAAAAAAAGGATAAAATATGTTCAGTTTCAATGAGAATTATATTTAGGGGGATTATCACGTATTTTGGATATTTTCTTTTTAAAAACAATTCTTTAGTGCATCCTAGGTGAGAGATAGGAAGTATAGTAGTCATTCAGAAACATGGCTTCATGCATATGAACAGAATTTGGGTCTTGTAGTATTCATCACTATTTTATTCCAGATGGCAAAAAAATGATCCCTTTCAGTTAGTGCTTGAAATATATACCTACAGAAATAAGTCCATTATAAGATTTTTCTTGCCAAAACTCTAATAGATGCTCACTTACTGAGAAATATGTATACTGAGAAATATTTAAGAAAAATACACTTTAATGAAGCTGCATTAATGATATATATTTAGCTAATTGTGTAGAGGGATCGAAATATGATTTCAAGTAAAGTAGACTATTGGCCGTATAAATAAGCCTGGCACAGGTGTGCAGAGTTTTAAGAGAATTAGGTAGCAGAGCTAATGAAAATTAGAGGAAGTCTCAATAATAGTTTTATTGTAAATTAGATTTTCTCTTATAAAGCAAATAGAGCCATGTAACAAAATTTTAAAATGAGGGTTAAAAATTGCTAACATATCAATAGCCAAAAACAACAAAAATAACCTTTTGGCATACTTGCTTTTCCTCCTTTTTCATTCATTTGTTCAGCTAGAAATTAGGAGGTGCTTAATGCAGGCGTTGAGGAAAGATGGCTTGGACAGCTTGCAAGATCTCTGCCCTGAACAGCTCTTAAATTATCAGGGAAAATACACAGTGAATGAGTCCTTATAACAAGTGGTAGGTGCAGTATTGGAGGCAAGGTAGCTAAAGAGCTTGCCGTCAACTCTATTGTTAGGTCTGGGAAGCCTTGAACAGGTAAGCTGAAATAGAAGAAACAGGAGTAGAAATCTGTTAGCTGGAAAAGAGAAGAAAATGTATTTTAGTTAGAGGAAAGAGCATCTGCTAAGGTATGGGAGGATTGAAATAACATTACGAATAACTGTAAATAATGCAACATGTCTGGAACAACAGAGAATGAGGCTGGAGAAGTAGGGGGAGGTGATATCATGGAGGGATTTGTGCCAGTTACACTATTGGCAAGAAAGTTTTTCAAGTAGTGAAGGAATGTGTTTAGAATTTCATCTTAGAAAAATTAATCGTCAGCAATATAATTGGATAGATGGCTTAGCAATTACTAACCTTAGGAACTGAGTGTTTAGTAAGGAGCTAGATAGACCAAGAAGCTGAAATAAAGCTAAAATTAAAAACTCTGGGCTTGCATGGACTTCTACATGGGTAGGAACTCTATAAAGTGTTCTCATGGTCATGTTTTTATAAAATTTTATTAAAAAGTTTATTTTTAATGTCAATTAATTATGAACATCTTCTCTTTCTGCATTACCACTCTACCCTGTGTTATGCTTTTCTTAATACTCTTTTAACACTGGGGGGCTTTGGTGATGCCGATTTTGTATTCATCATTTTTTATCTTTTTTTCAAATTGAATAAGCTTAGGTCTCGCTTTGTTGATCTAGTCCCAAGATGTGAAAAGGGAGGTTGTTAATCTAAGACTGTAGCTGCAGAGATGAAGAAGGAAAGGTATGGAAGACTAAGGGGGAGGAATTTTGAGGATTAGTATGAAGGAAAGTGTGGTGCCAAGCTTTCTCGCTTCTGAAACTCGGTGAATGGTAGGGGCAAGTAACAGTCTATTACACATCTCTTTTTTTTTTTAAGAGGCTTTTTTTAAAAAAATATTTTATTCATTTATTTGACCAAGAGAGAGACACACAGAGAGAGAGAGAGAGCACAAGCAGGGGGAGCAGCAGAGGCAGAGGGAAAAAGCAGGCTTCCCGCTGAGCAGAGAGCCAGACTCCAGGCTCCATCCCAGGACTCTGGGATCATGACCTGAGCCAAAGGCAGATGCTTAACGACAGAGCTACCTAGGCATCCCTGTATTGAATGCCTTTATGTGTGTGTATGTTTTCATATTTTTGGATCTACCAAAAGTGTATTTACCTGTATCAAGGTGTTTTAATGTATTTTGTTATCTATTACCAAATTGCTTTCCAGGTAGATTGTGTCACTTAACGCTCCTACAGTAAGTGTAGAAATGGGCTTTGTTGTTTACGCCCCGCTAACACAGAGTATTATAATTTTAATGTTTTTAAACTAAATTATTGGGTAAAATTATTATTACCCCCTTTCTGTTTTATTCTGAGGTGAGATAAATGCCATTCGTTATTATTAGCTCTGCATAGGAATCTATGTTCTAAAGATAGTTATTATGTCCTTTCCCTGGTAATGATTTAGGAAGCATTAGGAGGTTGTTGTAAATCTTCCATGTGAATAGTTTTGTTATTTACTCTAAATACATACATACATACATACATATATTATAAAAGCTAGAAATAAGTGGGGCTAAAATAGTTTTGTTGATTAGGTTGTTTTAGACCAGGTGTTGGCAAACTTTTTCTGATAAGTATCAGATAGTAAATATGTTAGGTGTTGTAGGCTAGGAAGCAAAATTAAGGATGTTAGGGCTCCTGGCTGGCTCAGTCAGTTAAGCATCTGCCTTCGGCTCAGGTCATGATCCGAGGGTCCTGGGATCGAGTCCTACGTTGGGCTCCCTGCTGCATAGGGAATCTGCTTCTCCCTCTGCCCCTCCTCCCTCTTGTTCTCTCATTCTCTCTCTCTCTCTCAAATAATAAATAAATAAAATAATTTTTTAAAAATTGAGGATATTATATAGGTACATTAAAAGAGAAAAATTTTCCACAAAATTTATTGACATAGTTCGAAATATAATAATAATAATTGAGGAAATTTTTTATAATAGTAGTCTAATGAGAAAAATTGAATTTTTTGTGGGGGAGACATTTCATGATTGTAGTTCAAAGTTAATGTTTTCAATTCTCAAATTGGTTATAAATGTTCATTCATTAAATCATTCTTATTTAACTGGGGGTGAGCTAGGTTTGGACTCCAGACTATAGTGTGGTGATCTCTGTTTTAGACAGTGACCTTTAAAAGTCATATTTCCATTAGGTTTTGTTAAAATACTTTGTTTGGCAATATGTGTCAGTTTTATTACATACTTTATTTGAGCTTACGGCAAATCTGCAACTTGCAAAACACTCATCAAAATGTATGTGTCCTGGGACCCCTGGGTGGCTCAGTTGGTTGGACGACTGCCTTCGGCTCAGGTCATGATCCTGGAGTCCCGGGATCGAGTCCCGCATTGGGCTCCCAGCTCCATGGGGAGTCTGCTTCTCCCTCTACTTTCTCCTTGCTCATGCTCTCTCTCAAAAAAAAAAAAAATGTATGTGTCTGTGTGTGTTCTGTGTAAAGGGTGTGGGTGGTTTTATTCTGCATTATCGATAGAAACTGGGATATATCTGGGGTAATAGCACCATGACAATGAAGCATTTTGTCAATTTAGGTAACCAGAGAAGTGAGACAGAAAGCTAGATTTGACCAGTCCAAATTTGATCTGTTGGTATATGTATTGGAATGAGTCTGAATGTTCCCTGTTGACTTTGATTTGGCTGTAATTGGTCTTGCTCATTAATGACTGCTTCTGCTCAATTTTGGGGATTTCTGCTTTGGTTTTCATTTTGCTGTTCCTCAGCAACTTTCCAAAATGTTTTCATTCTTTTCTGACCCCCCTTCACAAATCTGATGTCTTAAAATACTTTTTATAATTTACATTTCATTTACTAATGGTTTCTGTGGCAAAGCTACCCAGTTCCTCTGGTTTCAAGAAAGAAAAGAAGGAGGAAAGAAGAAAAGAAATGAAATGGAAAGATATGAAAATAAGCAGGTTATTTAACCCACTTTTGAGATTGGGCCATTTAATCTCCAAAGTTTATCCTGGAATTTGATTCCTAAATCTGAGACCAGTTTTTCCTTTAAACTCTTAATGAATGGTTTGGGAATTCTTTTTAAAACTCGGGTAAATTTAGCTATTTCCATGAGTATGCTGAATTATGGACTGGATTTCTTAAGAACTGACAATCAGGTTGAAAGTTTATTTTATTTTTTTAGTCAATATGGGTACAAAGAATTGGTATCTTTCGAATGCATAATCGAAATAATTCAAATAGATGAACTCAATATGAAAACACTATTTTTAAAAATATGATGTGGATGGAACTAGAGGGTATTACGCTCAGTGAAATAAGTCAGTCAGAGAAACACAAATACCTTTCGATTTCACTCATATGTGGAATTTAAGAAACAAAATAGATGAACATAGTGAGGGAAAGGAAAGAAAAATAAAATAAGATAAAACCAGAGAGGGAGATAAACCATAAGAAATTCCTAATTATGGGGAATAAACTGAGGGTTGCTGGAGGGGAGGTGAGTAGGGGGAAGGGGTAATTATGTGATAGGCATTAAGGAGGGCACAGGATGTAATGAGCACAGGGTGTTAAATGCAACAGATAAATCACTAAATTCTACCCTTGAAACTAATAGTGTACTATATGTTAACTAAGTTGAGTTTTTTTATTTGTTTTTTGTTTTTTTAATTTTATTTATTTGACAGACAGAGATCACAAATAGGCATAGAGGCAGGCAGAGAGAGGGGGAAGCAGGCTCCCTGCTAAGCAGAGAGCCTGATGCGGGGCTCAATTCCAGGACCCTGAGAACATGACCTGAGCTGAAGGCAGAGGCTTTAACCTGCTGAGCCACCCAGGGGCCCCGAGTTTTTTTTTTTGTTTTGTTTTTGTTTTTTAAGATTTTATTTATTTATTTGACAGACAGAGATCACAAGTAGGCAGAGAGGCAGGCAGAGAGAGAGGAGGAAGCAGGCTCCCTGCTCAGCAGGGAGCCTGATGTGGGGCTCCATCCCCAGACCCTGAGATCATGACCTGAGCTGAAGGCAGAGGCTTTAACCCACTGAGCCACCCAGGCGACCCTGTTAACTAAGTTGAATATAAATTTAAAAATTTAAAAAAGTATAAAATTTTCCCATATTCTAGTGTATAGAATATTATGATTTAATATTTGCTTAAAATATTAACATAAAATATAAATATAATATAAAAATATGCCATATCTATTTATACAACAAAGTAAGCTGTATTTATTTTCTAGAGATAATGTGTTATAAGATTTCAATTTTTATGTTTCTGAGAGTAAGCACAGGAGAAAAGTCCCTCAAAATTAAATTTCAGAATTATTTTCTTCTCTTATTTATTTTCATAGACTCTTTGGAAAGCAAGGTTCCAAATATATCTTTCCACAGTCTTTCTGGCAGTGGCTAACTCAGCATAGCTCTTCTAAACTATCACCTTGATTTTAGATGTTGAAATAAGTGGCCATTTAAAAAAACATTTTTAATTCCACATTTCATTTCTTCTTTAGATGCAGAAAGTTTTGTTTTTTTATATAGAAAATTGGTATTAACAGTTTTATAAATCCAAGAACAATATTTGCTCCAAACGCCATTTTTAAAGAATTTTCACTGAGTTTTTCCAATTATAGTTAATTAACAATTTGACTTACTGTGTCCTAAAATAAAATTCCTTTAATATTTATAACCATAATTATTGACAAATATCTGATATTTGTTATTTAAAAAACATTTATCCAGCCAGAAAAGGTGTAAATTATTTCATCAGAGGCAAACAGAGCTTCAGGGACCTTAACTCCTGAGTTCTACCCCAGGTTTGGGGAAAAACTGTAGGCAATGTGTTCACATGATCACGTTTTATATAATTTGCAAAGTAAGCTTTTTAACTGCCATCATGCATGGCCAGCATCTCTGCTTTAAATTTCCTCCATTCCTGTTCTGTTTTGTGGTGAAATTGAAGAGGCCATGGCTTTGTTTTGGTCTTGGGTAGGGTCCATTGAAGGAGGAATCAGAATGGGGATACAGTTATTTTAAATTAAGTGAGATACAAGTATGTTGTTTATAAATATTTCTGTGTATAGTGAAGCTATTGATGATGTCTCACTTTGCCAATTTACTAGATGTTTGACACTCAGAGACCATATTGGAGCACAAAAGCCAGAGCCCACAGTGTCCTCTGGACACATCCCACAGCACGGACAAATGATGCACGGGGTGGAAGGATGAGACTAGGTTTGAAACATGCAGAGCCAGAAGCTACTGTGTGGAAAAACATTCTTGTTAGTAGACGTATGATATTACAAACAGAGGGTATGGTTTGTATCAATGCCCAGTCCCAGGAGAAGTTTTGTCCTGTTAGAAATTTAATGACTAACGCAGTTTATGCTGTTATTAACACATCATATTTTTTTTTCATTTCTGATGGATATTACAGAAATAGAATTTCTCAGATATCTGTGTTTTTAGACACAAACTTGTAGTGGCGATACAGACAGTAAGCACCACTGTGTGTGCAACTGCATGTTTTCTGAATCCCAGTTATGATACTTGAAAACAAATTTTGATTAAACATCCTAGATAAAAAAAATGAATTTTCTTTCTGTTTTCTCTATAGAAAATGATATTTACAAAGAGACAGAGTATGCAGCTAACAACTTTGGCCGGGGTGGGGGAGCTTTAGACAGGTGTGGTCAGGGAGATAATTAATGGGAGTAGTATGTTTTTTCCCCAGATTTTGTGATTTTTTTTTTTTTTTGTATTTCTCAGCATTTTAAAGTAGTAGTTTTTTGGGAATTTTGCTCTGTGAATAAATATTTACTTTTGTGTTAAACTAATCATTTTAATTTGTATTCTCTTTTTAAAATTGCATAAGCTTTGTGGCCCCCCAAAACCTGGATCTACGTAATAAATACTTTAAAATATTTAGATACCATGAATGCACACAGCCTCATATATACTTGCCACTCAGTTTGTGTTTGGAGTTGAATGCATCTACATAGTAACAATTTGTTATTTTTGTTCAGTGATGACTGGCACTTTATAGGGACATTAAATAATGTCTGTAAGCTATGGCTAAGAAGAATTTCTACCTTCTCAAGATCTTGAAAGTATTCATTCTACAAAGCAGTTTCTTATGGGTGAAAAACTTAAAAGTCTTTCATTTAACCAAAGATTTTGATGTATGGAAATAATATATTACTTTATCTTTTCCCCTAACCAATCTTTATTTACTATTATTTATTTAATCTTACTTTATCTTTTCCCCCAACCCCAATCTTTTCTGGCTTAACTTTTTGTTTGTGTGTTCTAAAAGAAGTACAGAGGGAAGGAAGGAGAGAGAAAGACAGAAGGAGAGAAAAAGGAAGAGAGGAAGAAAAAGCTTCAGAAGTCCAAGGGCTCTGGTCAGATTGGGTTAATAACAGATTGGTAGGAGAGTCTCAGAAAGGTGCTTGAAATTCACAAAAGTGGCCAGGACACAGTCAGTAGTACTCCCAGGAAAGTAAGAGAGTGCTACTAAGACTTCTCCATAGAAGTTTTTTCAAATAATAATTTCAAACAAAAATGTATATAGCCAGTGCATTTGTTTTAGGATGGTAGTATCTACCAGTGTTCTAAACACTTCCTGGTTACAGGCAGTACTTAACAATGTTTCAGAGAATGAATCTCAACATCTTCCTTTGGTAAATACATTGTACACTTTAACATTTTAGCTCTCAACACAAAAACAGTCTGTCCTAAGCATCTCTGTGCTCACCCGTCTTCCAGTTGTGTCTGGAGATTTAGGCATAGTCTACACACACATAGACAGTCCCCTTTTTAAAGCACCCACTTTGGACATACAAATGGATAGGAGTTCATAACGATGTCTCTGGGGTGACGGTGCCCACAGGGTTCACCTGATTACTTCTGTGTGTGGTGATGATGACTTAAAATGGGTGAGCTGGGAGGAACCTCCTTGTGGGCACAGGAGCCGGTGGGGGCTGCTGCTGGGCCGGCACCAACAGGGTTAACCAGGCTTGCCAGCATTAACAATGGAAACCCGGCAGCTCTAAATGAAATGAGCTGAATATTTCATTCGGCCACTCAGCTGCCTGCTCCAATTGCCTCCTTTACTAAAATAAGAGCTTAATCTAAAGTGACAACAACATCAGTTTCTGTGTGCTCCAGTCACACTGAACATGACTTCCTTAACATAAACACTATTTACATGGACCGTCTGGATATAGCAGGGAATCAGGAGCGTGCCCAGCTAAGACACAGGGTACAATGAAGGACGAGAAGCAGGCAGCTGAGAATTAACATCAGCAAATGAAAGCCTGACCCTCAGAGGGCATGTCCCTGATACGTTTTAAAATGAGAGAGCATTGCACCAGTAACCTTAGCCTTTGTAAAGACTATGCCATTTAAAATAAAATAGCACCTTTTCAGTTTAGACACTTAACCAAATGCATTATGTTTGACCCATTTTCCAACTTGTGTGACACGAGAGGACGGATCCCTAGCTGCAATTATTAGAATCTTTCGAACAATTGCAACCAATAACCTCCCTCCCCAGACTCCTTCTCATAGCAGCCTGTACTTCTTCGAGATAAAGAGGGCATTTCGTTCTGTGAGTTCAGGCCAGACAGAGACGTCAGGGGAGTGGGAGAGAAGATGTGACCCTTGAACTGAAGGCTTTGATGTCAGTGTTAGCAGTACGCAGGAAATCCCTGTTTGAAAGTGGTTTTCAGCTTGAGAGTTCTGGAAGATTAGAAGCAAGAGTGTGACAAGGCACCGGCCTGTCAGGGCCCACAAAATAACACAAGTAACTTATTTCCGGCACCCCACAAAAGATAATGAGGGAGATTGCAATCCTGAAAATGCATTATGGATGGTTTTTTTCCATAAGGAGGATGCTATAGCATTATTTTTGCCATGCTAGCCAATGTTAAGGGCCACTAAATGCAGGAATATGTAACTTAATCCTCTTCAAATTACGGACAGTTAATGGAAGTTAATGTTTTTCTCCCCCAGCTTCATAGGTAAGGAAAGTAGAGCACAGAGAACTTACATATACATCTGAGGTTACACAGTGAATCAGAGACCAATAGGGAAAGAGTCCTTTTTTTGGGGGGGGGCAGTTATTTCTACCTTCTTCAAGTTATCATTAATACTCTTGTTTCTAAAATGGCTCTTCTCTTAAAATCTCCCTGGATTGAGTCCTGTAGAGTCTGATACCAGACATTGACTTCTGGCTTCCAGGTTCCAAAGACCTGAAGCTACTGACAAAATGGCAGCTCTTTTTTTTCTTTTCTTCTTTCCTTTCCTTTTTTTAAAAAAAGTACAGTTCTGTGTTATCTGTTCTCATCCTCTAGGCTCTGTGTCTGAGTGAATGTCCATGCAGTCTCCACCCCTGTGGTGGTCCATTTTAGATAAAGCTCTTATTCACTGAAGAAGAAGGGGACTGATCATTTAAAACAAGTTTCTTTTTTAGGAAAGGTATAATGAGTGGCAGGAGGAAAAAGGGAGAATCATCAATATCTGGCTCGCTTTAGTAGAATGCTCATTAATCAACAGGCATTTATTGAGAATCTTTGAGATCATCAAGCATTGTTAGGGGAGAGAAAATTGTCTCTGGCCTCTTGAAGACCACCATCTAGAGAAAGGATTCATCGTAATATAACAAGAAGAGTTAAGGTTTCTGTAGAAAGCTGATGAGAATATCACCATTGTAATAAAATAAAAATACTGTTTTTGTTGTCAATCTCCTCCTATGTTTTCATCTTCATTTTTAACCTAAGGGAAATGTAAGAGGACACCTGTTTGCTCACCACTTATTGAACAGTGGTCGACTTTTTCAGGGGGCTATTCTAGATGTGACCCCAAAGGAATTTTACACATTTTCTCACCACCTGATGGGATTACTGACATTTGTACGAATATCAATTGTACAATTTGATGGGTACCAAATGCTTGAGAGCAGAGAGAGGAGTGACCAAACCCGCACCACGGGATCTCTTTAAATGACACAGACCTTGACATCTATGCCCAATAGTAGGCTGTGCTTCATCTTGGTCTGGACTATCAATCAACAAATATCAGCTGGGACTGGCAATGCCAGAGAGAACAGGGTCCCTGCCTCAAATTGAACTTGGGAGGCAGCCTCTACACGGAGTATTGAAATTAACAACATCCACTTAAGGCAAATGGGAAGTGGATCCTGTCTTGACTGGTCTCAGCTATAATAAGGTTCTGGATGACCTCTTTTTCTTTCTCAGGTGAGGATAGGCTTGCCTTCTCTTGAGATGTCTCTACTACTTTGTTGCCTCTTAGTATGAAAGGGCATAACTGGACAGAGAGAGAGAGAGTGAGCGAGCAGGTTTTTCTTATTACAAATGATACAATCCATAGCCCACTTTGAAGAATTTCATGGTTTTAATGAAATGAAACTCAGATACTCGGGTACTGAAATAGACTCAGGTACTCTACTATTTCTTCTGTTTTCTTTCAATCATCTTTCCCCTAATAGTGGTCAGGGTCTCAGTCCTGCAATACTATTATTAATACTATTATTATATTATATATTATATTATTATTATTATACTATTATTGTGTATCATTCACTAAGCCACTCAGAGTTTTACGTTTTCCCAGAGCAGGATGTTTTAAGAATATTTTGCTGTTTTAATCTTCAGATAGCTAGCTTCAAATAAACCAGTTGCTGTAAACTTAATTACAAAACCCCTTTCTTTCCTCCTTTGTTATTTTCACTTTAAACTTTTCAGCGAACCATGTATTCTCTATGTTGTATTTGGTCTTTTCTCCTTTCTTTGGAGATGGAGGCAAAATGTCTTTTCATGATAAACTAGAAGATGGTTTTGTGTCATAATTTTTTTAAAGTATGGAAGAGTTTTGTCATTTTTATATATAATCTCCACAGTGAACTCAAGTCTTCATGAAAGGAACTATGTTTAAAGCATAATCTGGATACAAGATTATATATCTCACAGATTTCTGTTTAATGACTTAATGTTTTTAGGTTTTACACATGTAATTACTAGCATAGGAATTTAACTTTTTACATCTCATCATTCAGACATCTAGTTATTGGAGAGGTGGGGGCAAGTGATAGATTCAGTACAGGTGACCCTCAGGCTGTTCATCCTCCAAGCCCTTACAGAACCCTTCCTTGTAATACCAGGCTGTCATTCTGTTATCTTGGACCCTGATCATCCTATAAAAGGGTCCCATCAGCAAGACCACAACCCAAAAAGTCAGCTTCATGATTTTGCAGCAGCTGTTGCTGCAGAAGGTAAATGCCGTGCAGATATTGATGAGCTTGCTAATTTGTTTAGTAGACAGAATTTAGAAGGGGGAACAGGATTTGTCTGCTAGCTGTCATCATCCATCAGCCCCAGGCTGCCCCAGGCAGTGGGTTTGCTTTTTGCCAGCTTCTAATTTTGCTTTATTTTTCCTTAACTTCAATCTACTTTATTCATTTATTATAATTGGGAGAGTGGTGGTAGAGATAGGGAAAAAAAATGCTCATGCCCCACACTTGAGATTGAAGGCTCTCATATGCTGCGGTTCTCTGATATCAGCAGATTCAGGCTGGACCTGTTGGTCTGTTGATTGATGTAGTTAGTGAATGAAGCCTGTGTGCTCACATGGGGGTCCTAAAGCAGAGTGTGACTGGAAGACTTGCCAAATCAACCCTCCGTCTTCTGTATTTCTCCCTGTTTCCACCAAGATCAGAATTTATATTATTATATTTGTTCCTTGGGGTTTCTCATTCAATTTATTAAATTTTTTTTGAGTGCTCACTAGGTGTAGGTTGTTATTATGAATGACCAGAAATATATTGGATGAACAAGACAGAAAAAGCCCTTGCTTTGAAAGTGCTTAGACTCAAAGGGTGAAGATGGATATAAGAGAATAAATACACAATACTTCAAGATAGTGAATGAAGGAAATGAGGCAGAGTAAGGAAGGGAGTTGGAGGTGCTACTTTAGATAAAGAGACTAGGGAAAGTTCTCTGAGGAGAGGACACCTGAGTCCTGACTGATGACGAGTCCTGGAAAGGTCTGTGGGGAGGATTGAGGGAGAGGAAATAGCAAAGGTAAAGACCCAGAAGAGACACTGGGCTTGTTGGGTTTCAGGAACAGCAAGAAAGCCTGTGTAGCTAACACGGGGCTGGGCTGTGGTGATAGGAAGGAGCAGCAGGCAAATGACTCTAGGAAGGAGGGAGGGTCGGGTCCCATCACTCAGATTTTATTCTAAGTGTGATGGGAGGCTGGTTATAAGTGAGGGAATGACTCGATCAAATGCACATTTTTAAGAGCTTACTTTGGCTAGTGTGGAGAATAGATGATGGTGCAAAAGTGGAAGCAGAGAAAGCAGTGGGAGACCCCTGTAATAGTCGAGCGAGAGGTGATGCTGGCTGGTACTAGCGGCAGTAGGGGAGTTGGTGAGAAGTAGTCAGATGGTATATATTTCATATATTTTGAATACCTCTACCTGATGGTTTGGATGTGGGTGTGTGTGTGCCAAGAGGAGAGCCTTTTAGATGTTTTGATTTCAGGTACTGAATGGTCAGAATGGTTGTGACTAACTCATACATACTGGGGAAGGCTATAGGATGGAGTGAGGTGGTTACTAAATGTAAGTCACATTCAAAAACCTGTTGGTGACATTTGAAACAGCGTGTACAAGAAAAGAAGTGTCAGAAGACTCAGGATGAGTAAACGTTACCCTGGACTTAAAATGAAAGAAAAGATTGCATTTTTTATGTTTATGTTTATTTTTTAATATTTGTTTATATTTTAAGGATTTTAGTAAACTCCTAGATTGTATTTTTTTTTTTTTTTTGTAGATCATTTCTGAACACTTAGAAACAAGATAGTGCTCACAAGAAGCTGGGATGGGTCTTCTAGCATCCAATCATGCAAAATTAACTTTATTCTTTTTAATGAAGTTATTCTAAGATACTATCATTTATAAGCTATACTTCTATAATATATCATATAATTTTTTGAAAAGATTTTTATGTATTTATTTGACAGGGAGAGACATAGAGAGAGGGAATACTGGCAGGGGGAGTGGGAGAGGGAGAAGCTGGCTTCCCGCTGAGCAGGGAGCTCAATGTGGGGCTCAGTCCCAGGACCTTGGTTGGGATCATGAACTGAGTCAAAGTCAGATGCTCAGCGACTGAGCCACCCAGGCACCCTTATATCATACCATTCTGAGAAAGTAGAAAGGAAGTTGTTTTGGTGCACAGTATGGTAACTTGGATTAATAGCTGAAGAGCCATACCTAAAGGATATAGATTAATAGAATGGTTATCAATTTAAAGAGAGGCCCTTAGTCAGGTGTTACCCATTCGATTCATTGATTTATCCTCTTTAATATTTTTATTAAGAACTTTGATGAAGGAAAACTACTTTCTTACACCATACACAGAAATAAACTCAAAATGGATTAAAGACCTAAATGGGAGAGCTAAGGCCATAAAATAACTAGAAGAAAACATTAGCAGTAATCTCTTTGACATCATCAGCCTTAGCAACATTTTTCTAGATATGTCCCCTCAGGCAAAGGAAACAAAAGCAAAAATAAACTATTAGGACTACACCAAAATTAAAAAAAAAAAAAATCTTTTGTATAGCAAAGGAAACCATCAACAAAGCAAAAAGGCAACATACTAAATGGGAGAAAATATTTGCAAATGCTACATCCAAAAAAGGGGTTAATATCCAAAATATTTAAAAGAATTTATACAACTGAACACCAAAAAAAACAAATAATCCGATTAAAAATGGGCAGAGAACCTGAATAGACCTTTTTCCAAAGAAGGCATATAAATGGCTAACAGCCTTGTTAGAAAAGATACTCACCATCTCTAATCATCAGGGAAATGCAAATCAAAACCACAGTGAGATAATACCTTATACTTGCCAGAATGGCTAGTGTCAAAAAGACAAGAAATAACAAGTGCTGGCAAGGATGTGGAGAAAAGGATCCCTTGTGCACTTTTGGTGGGAATGTAAATTGATGCAGCCACTGTGGAAAACAGCATAGAGGCTCCTTAAAAAATTTAAAAATAGAAATACCAGGTAGTCCAATAATTCCATTACTATGTATTTACTCAAAGAAAATGAAAACATTAATTCCAAAAGATATATGTACCCCTATATTTATTGCAGCATTATTTACCACAACCAAGATATGGAAGCATCCTAAATGTCCATTGATAGATGAATCGATAAAGATGATGGGTTATATATGTATGTATATACATACATATATATATACATACATATATATATACATGACAGAATATATGTGTATACACAAAACACACACATATATATATGACAGAATATCAATCATTCATAAAAAATGATAGCTTGTCTTTTGTGACATGGATGAATCTATAGGGTATTGTGCTAAGTGAATTAAATCAGAGAAAGATGAATGTTATATGGTTTCATTTGTATGTGGAATCAAAAACAAACAAACAAAGAAAAAACCCAAGGCAGAAACAGACCCATAAATACAGAGAATAAACTGATGGTTGGCAGGGGGGAGGAAGTTGAGGGGAGGGGCAAAATGGATTTAGGGAAGGAGGTACAGGCTTCTAGTTATGGAATGAATAAGTTATGGGGATAAAAGGCAAGCATGGGGAATATAGTCAATGGTGTTGTAATAGCATTGTATGGTGACAGATGTTAGCCCTATAGGTGGTAAGCACAGCATAATGCAGGGACTTGTTAACCAGAAACTAATATTAAGTATACTTTAATAAAACATACATATTTTAAACATATATGTATATTACCTTAAATTATTATATGTTAAATGATTATACATTAAATAGTTTATATAAATCAATATGTTATTTATATTTACATATCTATAAATATACATATAATATCAAAAGAAAAAACTTAAGTCCTAAGACTTGGACCTTGTTCTAGGGTCAAGCAGAGCAAGTTTAGGTTGGGGGTTAAGACTAACCATTGGATTTAGATGGAGACCATTTACATACTCTAATTTGAAATAGGGAGCACACTAGGTACAAAGATAATTAAGACATTCCCAAAAAACTCTAAACCTACCAATTAATTTAGTTTATTAGCACAGGTTAGCATAACAATGAGACCCCAAGAGTCTTGGCTTTTAATGTGTAGAAAAGAAAGAATGGACATTCCTTGGTAGGGTACACCTAACTGTTTCTTTAGACTTGGCACAATATGGTAATATGATATGCTAAAACTTGATTATTCATTAAAAAAGAGAGAGAGAGAGAGAACTTTGATGAAGAAAGAAAGTAAGTAAGAGGACTAACACTTTGATTACCTTTTTCGGCAAGGACATGTTTGCCACTTTAACCCATTTTATCTCACTTGGTACTTAGAAAGTCAGTGATAGGCTCATTGTTGGCCTAAACTTGACAAGATGAAATTTAATGGTGTAAAAGTAATTCTACATGTAATTCTAAAATAAATTGGTCAATTGCAGGTAGTGGGTATTTGGGTTTGATAGTCCATTTTCAAGATATTCTGGTTGATTTTACATTCAGTGTAAGCCAGCAGGAGTAAGGCCTATCTGATCAAACAAGAGGTAGTGCCGCCTTTAATGGTATTAATAGAAGAAATATAGTGTCTGTAACCAATGAGATAATCACCTGGCGAAAAGTATACTAGTCCGTTCTTATATCACATAAGGGTAAGATAATTTGAAGGATATTGACAATTTGATGTCTAAATCTGGTGAATTAGAGGGGTAGATACTCTGGAAGCTAACAGGTCGCATAAAAAGGAGTTGTTTGGCTTGAAAGAGGGAAACTGAGGAAGGTTTTCAAAATAATCCTTAAAAATATCAAAAAGGATTGGCTTTTCAGTCAGGGCCACAGATAATGAAAGAAATAGATAATGAAAAAAGAAAGAAAAGAAACAGATGATGGACTTCAATGAAATGATTTGAGGAGACTTTAATAAAGGAGTAGTTATAAGGATATAGACAGGGTTTTAAAAAACCAAGACAACAGTAAGATGCATTAAAATAGTCACAATAAAAAAGACAAAATAAAAAGTATTGGTGAGGGTAGGGGGGATTGGAACCATCATACAATGCAAACAGGAGTATAAAATGGACAACTGCTTGGAAAAGTCTGTCTCTCAGATTCTCACAAGGTTAAACTTTGTGAGTTACCATATGACTCAGCAACTCCATTCTCAAGTTCATCTAGTTGAACACATACTTCTGCATGAAAACTGGTACACCATGCTCAGAGCAGAATTAATCACAATGGCCAAAAAGTGGAAGGTACCCAAATATCCGTCATTGAAGAATGGATACATAAAATGTGGCATATCTATACAATGGGATATTATTCAGAAATAAAAAGGAATGAAGCAATAGACACTTCAACATGGGTGAACCTTGGAAACATTTGCTGAGAGACAAGAGCCAGTCACAAGAGAACACCTGCAGGGTGAGATGCCCACCTAGCCAAATCTATAAAAACAAAGTAGATTTTGTGCCTGCCTTAGGGCTGAGGGGTTGAGAGAATAGAGAATTACTGCTCATAGGTATGGAGTTTCTTTTTAGAGGGATGAAAATGGGCTGAAGTTGGTTGTGGTAATGGTTGTACAACTTGAAGGCTTGTACACTTTAAATGGGTGAATTTTATGGTGTATGAGTTATATCTCAATAAAGCTATTATTGAAAGGAGCTGACAGGGGTTGGTACAGTACTCTGGGGAGGATAATAATGGCAGAACGTGGTCTCCGCTTTTAGGCCTGAAGGGGCTAGGAGGGGGAGAATGTATGGAGAGGCCCACCTGGCGGGTGAGATTCCACCAGATTCTGAAAGTCACTTGCAAGGAGCTATCTGCAGAATCTTCTGCAGAATCTGTAGGTATCTTCTCTTACTCTTTGATCTCCTGCAGTTGCCTCTCGTTTTCAAAACCCAACCAGAAGCCTGGGAACAAGAGGCTGTCTTGATATATTTTAGAAATCAGCAACCCAGTGTGCAGAGCTGGTTGAAAAGTGGAACTTGTACGTGGGTGTGAAACACAAATGATTATGCGTAGCTCGAGAACGGAAACCAGTGGAGGAAAGTTAGAATGGGATGTTTTGCCCCAAAATGAAGTGCATTCTGATCTCTGGAAATAGAGTTGTACTGAATCTGAGATATGATAGAGAAATTACAGAGAGGATTCCAGTTTTAAGTGAAGGGTTGAATTCATCACCTCTGAAATTTCCCTTGCAACTCTCACTTTCTGTCTCTAACCACTGGCATATTTATTGGCACCGACTGTATTAACATTTGGCTGGCTGTGGTTTTAGAAGTTCAGGATTTGGGCTTTGGCTAATAGCTAATAGGACATGGAATAGGTACATTTTGATAATAGTGGGAAAGCAAAGGGAATATTGTTAAGTATGGGGTGTTCACCCTGAGTTCAATTTCACTGACAAATAAATTGAACTCTAATGTGGTCAGAGACAAGTCTGAGAAAAATGGCAGGAGAAAAAGAAAGGAGCTTGTTGTTAAAGAAGATGTAGGATTTGGGGAAATAAAATTCGCCTCCCTAACAATTTTACTAATTATGCACATTAGCCCTACTTTCCTTTTTAGTTTAAAATGACATTAAAAATATGACACTTGAATAGTCTAAGAAAATTATAGTTGGCTTTCCTGAGCATGAAAGATGTCAAAGTGTGGGTATCTTCTCTCCTGTATGCTTCACTAGGTTTTCTTCCGGATTTTTAGGGGGGAGGGCTAGATCTGCCATGGAACTCACATCTGACTCCAGGCTGGCCAAGAGGCATGCTTTATGCTACGCCTCACTCCTTTTGCCCAAACAGGATCTATAGGGAAGGCATATGGGATGAAAGCCATACGAGAAGAGAGTGGACAGTCCTTGAAAGATTGTGTTAATGGAGAAGCTACTTGCAGCAACCTCACAGTTTGCTGGCGGCTTAAGCTGAGGAATTTAGAGAAGTTATTTGATGAGTTTTACGGTTTTCTAAAATTGGTACTTTTACTTTGTGCCATGTTTTATATCTACTACATTAAATATATAGCAGTATAATCATTTACGTGGTCCAGTGCCAAAATCCAGAAACGAAGATGCTCATTTACAACTGTGGACAATATGCAAATAAACCACTGATTATGTCCTGCCAACTGAAGCGGTTGCAGGATTTGGAAGGAATACTCAAGACTGTGGAAGGATATTTTCTATTTCTTTTAATTTATTTCTGGACACCCAGTTATAGATCATAAATATTTGATTAGACTTCTTGTATTTTTAGTAATGACTTTAATTTTTTCCTCTCAATATTTTGTACAGTAGATTTTACTCTTTACTAAGGGTCAGTAGTTGTGGATTACTCCTTATTTCTGTAAGTGCTATTTTAATTTTTACCACATTGCCACTGAAATTATGGTTGGTTCATTGTAATGGATGGCATTTCACCGGAATAGGGCATTTAGTAGACATTTCCAAGTTATGGGACAAGTGCCCAGGAGTACAACCTTCTCAGTTACTTTCAATTCCCCATACTTATGTACGCTTCATTCTTCACTATTGTTTTTGGTTTCACAATGCAGAAGAAGACATTTCTCTGTAAGTTTTTTTCATGAGACATTTGGCTTCAGTGTAACAAATGTTTATGAATAACATAGGGTTATTATTAGAATTAAATGATTTAAAGCATATAGGATAACACACAGGATCTGGTGTGTAGAATTATGAAAGTTATACATAAGGCCTAGCACATAGGAGAGCTTAGTAAAAGATAGTTATGATATTGGTGATGATGATGGTGGTGATGATGATATTGACTATAATGTAATAGGCAATTATCAAAGTCATTTTTACATAATGATTTAAAGGAAAAGACACATAATTTAGTAAAAACTATAGAACACTTAATCTTTTCAATTTATTGTTTTAAATCTTCCATAAATCTTAAAGCCAAAACATAAAACTTAAAATGTGCTGAGCGTGAGGTCTTATCAACAGACCCTTCAGAAGCATGAGCTTATAAGTTTCCTTGCCATTCCTGGAAAAATGGGAGACATACACATCCAGAGATGGTGTTAAATATTTGTTCTTCTGAATTATCTGAACTCCAGTTCTATTGAGTCAGACCACCAAACTTAGACTATTACTTTACCATTCATTATGTGCGTTGACAGCATGAATTTAATGGCCTATGATTTATCAGTATATGACGGGCTTTAAGAAATTGTCTCTATTAAAACCAAATGGCTGTGTAAGATTTCTGTACGTTTTAAAAGACCATTATTTTAGACACTGCAAATTCTGTCCTGTCTTTTAAATAAAGATTCATCTGAAAACAACTGGTGGTAGTGTTTGGAGCTAGGAAAATTTTTGTTTAGAGAATATAAATTTCTGTAACATTGTAACATCTCTCCTGAACTCTACACACACATTTCCAAAAGGCTCCTTGGCAACTCCACATGGCACATGTAAATGAGCCCTGGATGTGCCCTTCACACCTGCTCCCCAGAAGTCTTCCCCTGCTCAGTTCAAGGAAAATCCATTCTTCCCATTGCTCAGACCCCAAACCTTTAATCATCCTTGACTTCTCTCTTTCATTTATCCTGTACCTAATCTCTCAACAAAATTCTGTCAGCATTACCTTCAAAATATTCCTAGACTCTGACCACCTTTCCTGGTCTCCACGATTTCTAGTGTGGTCCAAGCCACCATCATTTCCGCTTATGGCTGTGGGCTTCCTGACAGGACTCCTGCCTTTGTTCCTCTTCAGTCAATTTTCAGATGGCAGCCAGGGTGACCCTTTCAAGTGTAAATCAGATTAGTCATATTATGCCCTTCTCTGCTGCAGGGTCCGCAGCAACTTCCTTCCTCAGGGGAGTCCTTAGTTGTGACCCTCAAGAAGCAGAGTGAGCCCCTTCTGGGCTCCTCGCTGAGTTCACCTTATGCTACCCCACTCTCACGCACTCTGCAGCAGCCATACTGCCCACTGGTCTTTCTCTGACATTCTGGGCCCCATCCCTCTTAAGGCCTTTGCACTTCTACAAGCTGCCCTCTGCCTGGGGTGCTCTTGCTCCGTTACCGAACAAGTCATTTCGGCACTTTCTTCAGGTCTTGACTCAAGCGGCACCTTCTCCGTGAGGCCCTTCCTTCTCTTCTATTTAAAATTTAAAATTTTACCTAGCACGTCCCTAAACACTTTGTATCGTCCCTTACTTTTTCTCCTTAGCCCTTCTTTAACTAATATAGTACTTTTCAATTTAATTATCTTGTTTATGTCTTCTCTCCTTGACTGGAATATTAGCTGCACGAGGGCAAGGAGCTTGGTCTGTTTTGTTTACTGCTCTATCTCTAGAGCCCAAGTTAGTTCCTAGCAAATGGAGACATTCAACAGATATATGTTGAATACATGGATAACTTAAGGTTGATTTTGGCTGGTGTTCCGTATTTATGGTGACAGAAAGATAATGCACATTGTTTTCTTCTTGAATTCCATGTAGGCAGCTTTGGGTTAAAGTCAAATTCTTACTAAATTGTTTTTTCATTCCTAGTCTCCCTGAAGAATTTGTTTAATTAACCACAAGTCCTCTGAATTTATTTATCCAACTTTTATCGAACACCAAACTGTGTGCAGGTCACTGCATGCGGCTCTTAAGAGACACGATCCACCTTTTTTTTTTTTTTTTTTTTTTTTTTTTTTTATAAACATATATTTTTATCCCCTGGGGTACAGGTCTGTGAATCACCAGGCTTACACACTTCACAGCACTCACCAAATCACATACCCTCCCCAATGTCCATAATCCCACCCCCTTCTCCCAAACCCCCTCCCCCCGGCAACCTCAGTTTGTTTTGTGAGATCAAGAGTCACTTATGATTTGTCTCCCTCCCAATCCCATCTTGTTTCATTTATTCTTCTTCTACCCACTTAAGCCTCCATGTTGCATCACCACTTCCTCATATCAGGGAGATCATATGATAGTTGTCTTTCTCTGCTTGACTTATTTCGCTAAGCATGATACGCTCTAGTTCCATCCATGTTGTTGCAAATGGCAAGATTTCATTTCTTTTGATGGCTGCATAGTATTCCATTGTGTATATATACCACATCTTCTTGATCCATTCATCTGTTGATGGACATCTAGGTTCTTTCCATAGTTTGGCTATTGTGGACATTGCTGCTATAAACATTCGGGTGCATGTGTCCCTTTGGACCACTACATTTGTATCTTTAGGGTAAATACCCAATAGTGCAATTGCTGGGTCATAGGGCAGTTCTATTTTCAACATTTTGAGGAACCTCCATGCTGTTTTCCAGAGTGGCTGCACCAGCTTGCATTCCCACCAACAGTGTAGGAGGGTTCCCCTTTCTCCGCATCCTCGCCAGCATCTGTCATTTCCTGACTTGTTGATTTTAGCCATTCTGACTGGTGTGAGGTGATATCTCATTGTGGTTTTGATTTGTATTTCCCTGATGCCGAGTGATATGGAGCACTTTTTCATGTGTCTGTTCGCCATCTGGATGTCTTCTTTGCAGAAATGTCTGTTCATGTCTTCTGCCCATTTCTTGATTGGATTATTTGTTCTTTGGGTGTTGAGTTTGCTAAGTTCTTTATAGATTCTGGACACTAGTCCTTTATCTGATATGTCGTTTGCAAATATCTTCTCCCATTCTGTCAGTTGTCTTTTGATTTTGTTAACTGTTTCCTTTGCTGTGCAAAAGCTTTTGATCTTGATGAAATCCCAATAGTTCATTTTTTCCCTTGCTTCCCTTGCCTTTTGCGTTGTTCCTAGGAAGATGTTGCTGCGGCAGAGGTCGAAGAGGTTGCTGCCCGTGTTCTCCTCAAGGATTTTGATGGATTCCTTTCGTACATTGAGGTCCTTCATCCATTTTGAGTCTATTTTTGTGTGTGGTGTAAGGAAATGGTCCAATTTCATTTTTCTGCATGTGGCTGTCCAATTTTCCCAGCACCATTTATTGAAGAGGCTGTCTTTTTTCCATTGGACATTCTTTCCTGCTTTGTCGAAGATTAGTTGACCATAGATTTGAGGGTCTATTTCTGGGCTCTCTATTCTGTTCCATTGATCTATGTGTCTGTTTTTGTGCCAGTACCATGCTGTCTTGATGATGACAGCTTTGTAATAGAGCTTGAAGTCCGGAATTGTGATGCCACCAACGTTGGCTTTCTTTTTCAATATCCCTTTGGCTATTCGAGGTCTTTTCTGGTTCCATATAAATTTGAGAATTATTTGTTCCATTTCTTTGAAAAAGATGGATGGTACTTTGATAGGAATTGCATTAAATGTGTAGTAGATTGCTTTAGGTAGCATAGACATTTTCACAATATTTATTCTTCCAATCCAGGAGCATGGAACATTTTTCCATTTCTTTGTGTCTTCCTCAATTTCTTTCATGAGTACTTTATAGTTTTCTGAGTATAGATTCTGTGTCTCTTTGGTTAGGTTTATTCCTAGGTATCTTATGGTTTTGGATGCAATTGTAAATGGGATTGACTCCTTAATATCTCTTTCTTCTGTCTTGCTGTTGGTGTAGAGAAATGCAACTGATTTCTGTGCATTGATTTTATATCCTGACACTTTACTGAATTCCTGTATAAGTTCTAGCAGTTTTGGAGTGGAGTCTTTTGGGTTTTCCACATATAGTATCATATCATCTGCGAAGAGTGATAATTTGACTTCTTCTTTGCCGATTTGGATGCCTTTAATTTCCTTTTGTTGTCTGATTGCTGAGGCTAGGACCTCTAGTACTATGTTGAATAGCAGTGGTGATAATGGACATCCCTGCCGTGTTCCTGACCTTAGCGGAAAAGCTTTCAGTTTTTCTCCATTGAGAATGATATTTGCGGTGGGTTTTTCATAGATGGCTTTGATGATATTGAGGTATGTGCCCTCTATCCCTACACTTTGAAGAGTTTTGATCAGGAAGGGATGCTGTACTTTGTCAAATGCTTTTTCAGCATCTATTGAGAGTATCATATGGTTCTTGTTCTTTCTTTTATTGATGTGTTGTATCACATTGACTGATTTGCGGATGTTGAACCAACCTTGCAGCCCTGGAATAAATCCCACTTGGTCGTGGTGAATAATCTTTTTAATGTACTGTTGAATCCTATTGGCTAGTATTTTGTTGAGTATTTTTGCATCTGTGTTCATCAAAGATATCGGTCTATAGCTCTCTTTTTTGGTGGGATCCTTGTCTGGTTTTGGGATCAAGGTGATGCTGGCCTCATAAAATGAGTTTGGAAGTTTTCCTTCCATTTCTATTTTTTGGAACAGTTTCAGGAGAATAGGAATTAGTTCTTCTTTAAATGTTTGGTAGAATTCCCCCGGGAAGCCGTCTGGCCCTGGGCTTTTGTTTGTTTGGAGATTTTTAATGACTGTTTCAATCTCCTTACTGGTTATGGGTCTGTTCAGGCTTTCTATTTCTTCCTGGTTCAGTTGTGGTAGTTTATATGTTTCTAGGAATGCATCCATTTCTTCCAGATTGTCAAATTTATTGCCGTAGAGTTGCTCATAGTATGTTCTTATAATAGTTTGTATTTCTTTGGTGTTCGTTGTGATCTCTCCTCTTTCATTCATGATTTTATTTATTTGGGTCCTTTCTCTTTTCTTTTTGATAAGTCGGGCCAGGGGTTTATCAATTTTATTAATTCTTTCAAAGAACCAGCTCCTAGTTTCGTTGATTTGTTCTATTGTTTTTTACGATCCACCTTTTTAAGGACATTTGCAATTTAGTTAGTAAGGCACAACTAGCAAACAATCCATACAGAAGGGCTATTTTCAAATATAGGAGAAGTCTGTTTAAGAGGGATTCATAGAATACTTGACTTGAGATTTTTCAGAAAAATATGTTCTCATCCCCTCCACCAGTTGTAAGTTGGGGTACATGGCTTGATTTTTTTTTTAAAAAAAAAAGGTTTTCCAAGTGAGTTCATTGATCCACACAACCATCCACTAAGAACCATTGATTTAATAATCTTGTCTGTATAGACAGACAGACATATCTGTCACTTTATTTATCAGGCCTGCCTGATACACTCTCCCTGTAAGTGAAGGTTTCCTAATGTAAAGAAACATTCCAAATCTATTAAATTTGGGGGAACGATCGATAGTAATATTCAAAGTAGGCATATTTAATTATATTTGCTTCCTTCTTATGAAACAGGATGTTTCTGGTTGCTTGCTTGTTTTGGATTTTTAGTTTGTCAACAAGTAAAGCTGCTGCTTCATTTGCCGCCTTTGTTGTGGCCAGACTGCCCTTCTACTATCTGTAGCTGAATGAGCATTTCTGTACTTCCCAAGATACAGTTCTCACACTGGCAATGCACGCCCTTTGTAGGCTGGCCTGGTCTTGTGCATTCTGTCTGTGATTGCCACCTCAAGTAAAAACTACGCTCATGCAATGTCTGCACACGGATTTTCTCAATCTGTTGCATACTGCCCTGCAGATGCCCCCTTTGGAAGTTTCACTTGTTTCGAACTTTAGTGGAAATTTCGGGGACTTTCTTCCTGATTAGTTGCCTATTACTGAACGAAATACAATGCTCTTATTGTGTTTTCCTCACTCATCTTTATATTTAGGTGAAGCCGGACGTATAGACCAAGCAGTATAAACCGTTTGCTACCACTATCATTTTGAACTTGACCATCAAGTTCTCTGGTTTTCCTCAGTTTACTCTTTTGCGCATTCTGCCTTCCTTTTTTAAAACATTTCGGGAGACTCAGATAATTAAAAATACTTGCCCTTGAAAATAAAAGCATCATGAGTCTCAGTTTGGAAAAGGGGGTTTATCTCTGGGTTCTATGAGCTAGATGCACACTAATTTACAGTGCTGGAACCAAATGGGTTGAAAATCCTTGTTTTCCCACCAGATGGGTTATTTTAAAATATCACAAAACTTCTGAGGTTATTTACATTACAAATGTGCTTCTTCGCACACATCAAGAATTGAGTACCATGTTTTGACAGTAACTCCTTTATGAAATTATATGTTGCGCAAGTAGAGTAAAATTCAAGTCATTCTCAAGGGAGCAGGCTTATGAATCTGGATGAGGTCACACCTCTTTAAAGATGCAGTTTGATAATCCGACATCAAAACAAAGGAATTCTGTTAATCCTCTCACAAAAGTGCAAATTGCTAATCAGATCCCTGGGCTGGGCTGGCAGCTTGGTAAACAATGAGCTTGGCAGAAGAGCAACTTTGGGCGGATAGATAGCTGAGAAGCTTGGGGTACCAACTTTGCCCCTGTGTTAGCCCAGTTGGGCCTGTTGTTTCGAAACAATTATGTTTGTCAATGGAGGTGGTTCTCGCAGTTATTGTGTTCTTGTGCTTTTCTCCTTCCATGTTAATGATGATGCAAATCAATCTTCCTGTCTTTCATTTCACTTCACTGTTGTATAGGCTACTATACCCCTATATTCTTTTCACTTGGATGCATGTGTCTTTTGAATTTTCATTACACATTCCTTTACAAGCCCAGAGGGTTTTCCTTCCTTCCCACAAATAGTGTGGTGGTATTTGAAAAAGGAAGAATAAATCTTAACCCAACTAAAAAAAAAAAAAAAATAGAGTCTCTTCTAGAAGGTGTAATAGTTAGGTTCCTTTTTTTTTTTTTTTTTTTTTTTTTTGGCAAGTGATAAAACTCAATTTAAGGCAGCTTGAGAGAAAGAGCTGGAATTTTTTGAGTAAAGGAATACAGAGAAGGCAAATAACTAAATTGGGGGAAGGCATGAATGGAGACTGGCCTTAGGAGCAGTTGGGACCAAAAAGTCATACTCTGTCAGGGTTTGATCCCTTTCTCTTGTCTCCCTGTCACTTGAGGTTGTTCCTGATATGGAGATTTCTCCATAGGGGAGGAAATGTTTCCATTATGACAGCTCAGGAGTTCTGTAGCTGGCTGCCCTTTCCAGCCTACTAAAATAAAATATCTCAGGGAAGCATTCTGATTGGCTTTGCTTCGATCAGGTGCTTATCCTGGGCTAATCAACTCTGAGTATACATGACTTCTTATTTGTCAGAGTGTAGGAGGTGCTTGCTGTTTGTTTTACTCTGTCTTCTTCAGGTTTACTGACATACATAACTGGCCTGAAGAATTCCACAACCCGATGACTGTCTCGGTGCGTGGAATTATGTTGCACATCTCAACACCACTTTTCTAACTCACACTCTATTTCACCCTCTTGGCATTTCTAACTTTCACCCAGACATGACTAAGAATTAACTTGAAAGTGAGAAATACAACTTCTTCGTTTGAAAATGAAGGTGTTTTCATTAAGAGAGTGTACTGTTTTGAATACTGCTAGCTAGTTGTGTGTCTTATATTAAGAGAGTGTTTGGAAATTATTTGGGCGCATTGTGTGTGTTGAGAAGGGGTGACAATTATAATTTTCCTTGTGGAGTTATCTTCCGATAGGTAGGTGAGAGCAGCGTGTTTTTGCTGTGGTACAGTGTGGGCTGCAGTTGGCGTGTTGGTTTTCAGTCGGGTGAATGATACGGAACATGACGAATCTGCATCTGTACCAGGAGGAAAGCATCAAATGCAGAGGTTTGGGGTAGAGGCTGCCCGGGTGGGGCCACGCTACCCACAGCCAAAGCTTTCTGAATAAGAGCACTGTCTTTTTAAAAGCAATAGGGGGTGAGGATTGAGGGAGTGCTCACAGCGGTAAGTATAACACAGCTGTGCTCTGTTTATGCTTCGGCTACAATAAAAAAGCTATAAAATGTGAGATGTCATAGCTCCACTTTGCTTTATTTATACTATTTCCTCTGAGCTCTGTCACACTGCACATTCATCTGCTAACTTGCAGCAAGAATGGAGATTAAAATATCACAGCTCAAAATAGGAGTCAAGCGGAAGGAGATTCATCATAGCCCTATTAAAAATATGTAAATATGAGAATGAAGTCATTTTAAAGCTATACAGCCCTCCTCCTTTAAGAGTTAGGATCCCTTGAGCAAGTGGTGGGCTATGCAAGGGACAGAGCTAGGGCACTCGTTCCCCCTTTCTTCCACCCATGAGATCCTTTTAAGATAAAAGACTTTGAATTTCAAATTTTACATGTTTTCCTATCATCATGCCTAAATTAATAATGGCAGGAAATCTGATGCAAAACAAGAAAGCAAAAGATTTTGTAATTGAAGATTATATACTGTTCACTTCATTAGAATAATTTAAATTAATGTATGAAATCTTTTGGATCTCAGTTATGAATGAAATTTGAGAAACCTCCAGAAGTATCCCTAGGTAGGAAAGTTCCAAGAAGGAAACTGAGACTTGGAGATGTGGTCTGGCTTTCCAAAATCCAGTTACTAATGATAAAGCTCAGGCTGGAAGTTAGGGTTCCTCCCTAAAACTTTGCTAGTAATTGAGTTCTCATTTCCTCTATCTCTAGTCCTCACAAAATTTACTCTCTGCTGTCTATATTGTGTGCTTAGGAGAGTCAGGAATAGACTAATTGGATGGATAAATCTTAAATGGTATTTATTAACAGGTCTTTTGTACTCTCTTCTGTGTGTTGCTGAATGAATGATCATGTTTTGGGCTTCTTGTTTTCCACATGTGTTATCATGGTAATAATAGAGACCAACATTTACTAAGCCCTTACTGGCTGCCAGGAATGGTCCTGTGGGTTGATATGTAGTCATTATTTTATGCCTCAGAACAGCCCTGTCCCTTAGGTATTAGTCCTCTTGTGATCTTTTTTTTGGAAACAAAGAAGGCATTCTTTATTTACTCTTCTTTTTAAAGCAGTCTAGTTTAAAAACGAGAGATCAAGAGAGAAGAACAGGAAAACTTCCACAGATAGGGGCTCACGAGTGCGCGCAAGTGCGTGCGCGAGCACACACATACGATGGGATGATGGGACGGGGGTGTGTCAGATCGTCTCCATCTTGGAGATGAGGTCATCACAGATGCTTCTACATCTTGTAGAAGCAGGCTGGCCTCAGAACCAGCACTCTCAGCCACACGGCCTTTCCAAAACTTTTAGAAAAGGACCAGGAACAGCATTAGGCTGAAAAAGAGAAGCCCGCATTCCAGTCACTAATAAACTAGGGTAAACTAATTTTCATCCCCTGTAGAATGCAGTCAAGAAATGATTATATCGGGGCGCCTGGGTGGCTCAGTGGGTTAAGCCGCTGCCTTCGGCTCAGGAGATGATCTCAGGGTCCTGGGATCGAGTCCCACATCGGGTTCTCTGCTCAGCAGGGAGCCTGCTTCCTCCTCTCTCTCTGCCTGCCTCTCTGCCTACTTGTGATCTCTCTCTGTCAAATAAATGAATAAAAAAAAAAAATCTTAAAAAAAAAAAGAAATGATTATATCCTTTCCAGTTTCAACTTTGTATGCTTTTTTATATTACCACCTCATGAAAAGAAATTTTTTGAGCAATAACTTCTTTCTGCAGTCTTTAACTATAGTTTCAGAAATGGCTATGGTGAGCTTTTTTAATTATGTGGTGATTCTAGAATTTCTTTTGTCCTAAAGCCTGTGTTTTAGGTGAGTTCTTTTGGTTGCCGCTAATAAGAGTATCACAGTTAGCTAAAGATTTTCTAGCTGTGTGATCTTGAGCATATTTCTTAATCTCTTGTGCCAGTTTTCTTGTCTGTAAAATGGGTATATTAAAGTCCATAATTACAGGGTCATGTAAAGCATTTAACATGATGCCTGTGCATAGTCATTCCTACACAAAAAGTGTTTGATTATGATGACTGTGGATCACCCGCCATCTTGAACATATCTGCCTCTAATTCTTCATGCTATCAATTCTTTTATTGTGATTGGCCAGTCAGTTAACTTTGTGCCTTATTCATGTAGTAGAAAGGTTATGGTACTATCAGAAGATGCTATCTATTCGAGGTGGAAACATTAGAGCAGGTGGAACTTTAGAACTCGGTTAGGTTAGTCCTTCAGTGTGATAAATGTAATACTCTGAAAGAACAAGTGACTCATCCAAGAACACCCAGCTGGCTGGTAGAGCACAAAGGCAAAACCTGCAGGTCCTAATGACAGTTTCCAACATAGTACAGCTACCTACGGAGTTATTAAATAGAACATGCGAAAGTTCTTGAAATTTGTAAAGGGGACCTCAACACACAATGGTTTAAATTAGGGGAATTGCCTGAATATTTCAGATTTATAGTGATTTAAGATTTTAGATCATGTGTCTTTTTGGCATGAGGAAATAATGCCTCCAGGTGTCGGGGGAGTATAGGTGGTCATCCTTCTTATTAACTCTTAAGAAATTGAGTTGTTGGGTTTTCTCCTTTGTTGAGTGAGGTAACATGTGATTTTCAACAGTATGGGAAGAAGTAGACCTGATATGCTTAGATGGTGTATAAAGTATAAAGGAAAAAAAAAAAGATTTTTATCTTGGGTATTTTAAATAGAATTAATTATTTAAATTGAGTTCCAATAATTAGAATTATTTAAATATATTGGGTCATTAAAATAATCTGAGAAACCATTATAATAATTTTTGAGACATAACTAATTGAGTCACAACGTATCCCACTTATATATACTCTAATAGACAAAGGAAAGGGAGCTGTTCTCATATGTATTCTTGTTCCTGAGTCCCTACCCTACTAAACAGATTGAAAGGCAATCCAAAGTAAATACAATATCACACAAAATAACTCAATATCTTTACTATCAAGTCATCTCTTTCTGCATTTTCTTGTTTGTTTTGTTTTTTTCTCTATTTCCCAAGCCTAGTACTAGAGGGGGTTGAGGGACACACCCTGGACATAAAATGTAAGGAGGCAGCCTTCTTTGGCAGCAGCCCTGCACTTCCATGACCCCAAGAGGGATGCTGCTTACCTTTTGTGCCTCCGGAATGCCTCATGAACCTTACTTTTGTGCTGGCTCTGCCCCTGTGCACGCTAACGAAACCATCTTTGAGGGGTTCATGTATTCCTGTGACTGGTGCAGGAGGGTGGAGCATCACAGCTGTGCCTGCTGACCCTGGGGTTGACCTCTGTATCCTTCCTGGCTTCTGCCCCCTCTGATACTGTCTCTATTAGTAGAGGCCCCTATTCTTGATGGTGCGGCGGACCCCACCTAGACTCTGAGCCAGAGTGGCTGCTGCTGACCTGCCACTGCCTTGAACTTGAGTTCCCTCTTCTTTTCTCATCCCAAGGCTTTCTCAGTCTTTTTCTGTGTCGCACTTGTGTGTGTGTGTGTGTGTGTGTGTGTATGTGTTGCAAATTTTTAGGTTCTTTGCACATGCACACAACCTGTGAAGAATAACCAATTTTAACTTGGTCTGAGAACCTTCCTTCACCAGTGTTTTATTTCTCCTTCTCCAGGTTACATGGGTACAAAACTTACAACAGGGATTCTCTTAGAGGCCTCCGATCTCCTCCATTCCCTCCCCAAAAAAGGATTCCCTGAAAGAGAACTGTCAGCCCATAGGTGCTTGGATTCCTTTTATCCAGCTGATATTCTCCTGCCCCACCTCCTTACCAGTTTAATAACAAGATATGCAGAAAGCCTGGCCCCTGTCTCTGAGCTCTGCCTCTCTCCTTACCCTAGACTTCTTTCCCCCTTGCTCCCTAAGTACGTGAGAATTCCTATATTGGCTCTATCACTTAGGATCCATATTTTGCTTTTGTTTTCTCCACAGGGAATTTTTGGAAAACTTTAAACAACTTTTTACTCTCAAATTCTGTCATTCAAAGTTGTTGTCTCACTAGGTAAGCTGATTAAGAGCCCCTTTGTTCTAGATAGTAGCTGACCTCCCCACTTGCATACTGGAATCTACAAAGGGTGAGACCTCCAGGAACTCCTAACTGAGAAGAAGAGTATACAGCATCAAGAGGAATTATCGTCACAGTGTGACATACGAAGATGTGTGGGCTTACACAGGTTATTCCATGGGCTTCCATTCCTTACCTCCAGCCCAGTTCCTACTCTCAAGTTAGAATACTCTCTCTCCATTATGTGTATATACTGTATAGTCTACCCTACAGAAAGGAGTAGATTCTCCCAATGAGGAACTTCTCATTCAGAATCTCTTCTTGACTCTAGGAATTTGTGATATGTACACTTCCTGAATCTTCTCCTTATATTCTGCTTGTGGAGAAGGCAGGCATGGAATCTCATGCCATTTTAATATAATATGGTCAATTTTATTTTACGATTACGAACAGTATTTTATGGGAGAGAAGGCAGGCCTAAGTTTGCCTAGAAGTATCAAAGAGGGCTTCCCAGAGGAGTGAAGCCCAAGTTAGGGATTGAAGATTAATTATAGTCTTTTGTGAATAAGATGGGAAGTATATTTTTGAAAGAGCAAAGCTCAATGAAGAGCAGGACCTTGTCTATCAGACTGACCATTGTGTCCCTATCACCTAGCACAGAATTAGGTATCCTATACATACTTAAATATTTAGTGGATAAATGGATGAATGACTATATCTTGAGGGCCATCAAAATTGGTCATTTTGAAGATGGATACAACATGATGAGATTTGTGTTTTATAAAAAATAATACGGCAGCATTGTAATAAATGAAATGGGAATGAGACAGGGAGCAACTGTTTTCACATGTTCTATGAAAGCTCCTGAGAGATTCCTTTTAAGTGACTTCTAACCTTTCTCTAGGTACTTAGAGAGTCTGTCGCTCTGCACTGAACATATGCTAGTTTCCCAAGTATGCCTCAAGAAGGCATGGACACTGACTGCTCCCACCCCTTAAGATGGCCCAGGAAAACCTAGAGATAAAGCACAGCATCTTTCTCAACACCTTCCATATAGGAGATAGAGAGTTGAGGTTTCAAGTGATCTATTTTATAGGCAATAAATACATTTTTGTGATAGTCCATATGGGCTGCTATAATAAAAATACCATAAAGTGAGTGGCTTATAAACAACAGAAATTTATTTCTCACAGTTATGGCGGCTGGGAAGCCTGTAATCAGGGCACCTGCACATTGCTGTCTGGAGAGAGCCTCCTTTCCCCTGTAATTTCACAGGGTAGAAGAAGTTGGGAGTTCTCTGGAGTCTCTTTGATAAGAGTGTTAATCCTATCCCTGAGGGCTCCACCCTCCTGAACTAAGCACCTCCCAAAGCCCCACCTCCTAATCCCATCACACTGGGCACTAGGTTTTAGCATATGAAATTTGGAGGGCACAGACATTCAGTGTACAGCTTCTGGCATACATGGCATCTTTTCTGTATTTCTTGTTCAGACTGGGTCAATGAATTTTCAGCTTTGGCCATGGTAACCTGGGGTCTACATGAATCCAAGCACATAACTGACACTTGTTTTCAGAGCAAGACTGAAGAGAGGTCAGTAAAATACATGAAGTTTTATTCCCGTGGGTACTTATTTTATGTTGGTGTGTCAAATTATTAAAAACTTAGTGGCTTAAAACAAGGCCCACTCACTAGCTTGGAGTTCTCCAGGTTGAGTCTGGTATGGTGTGGCTTTCTCTGCCCAGAGAAGCACGGATGGAAATCAAGGTTGGCCTGACTGAGTTCTTACATGCACTCTTGAGGAAAAAAATTTGCTTCCAAACCCATTCTTGTTGGTAGAATTCGGCTCTTTGTGGTTGAGAGCTGAGGTCCCTATTACCTTGCTGGCCGTCAGCTTGGGGTTGTCCATAGCTGCTAGAGGCTCTGGACTATGCCCCCATTCTGAAGCTAGCAATGGTGTGTCAAAGTCTCTTTATGATTCAAATCTCTATTTCCCTCTGTCTTTGATCTCTAGATCAAGATTTAAAGGGTTAAGTCTAACCAGATAGTTCCCGTTTTAAAGTGTATAATATAGGGGTGCCTGGGTGGCTCAGTGGGTTAAAGCCTTTGCCTTTGGCTCAGGTCATGGTCTCAGGGTTCTGGGTTTGAGCCCTGCATTGGGCTCTCTACTCGGCAGGGAGCCTGCTTCCCCCCTCTCTCTGCCTGCCTCTCTGCCTACTTGTGATTTCTGTCAAATAAATAAATAAAGTCTTTTTTTTTTTTAAGTGTATAATATAACCAGTTTAGGAGAGTAAAATTCATGATATTCACATTTCTAGGGACTATGCAGAGCATGTTTCCCAATTAGGAGAATTTGGGAGGAGCTTCTTAAATTCAACCTACCAAACTTTAATTTATAACATTAAAAAGAAAAACACACAAGTTGTGAACAGTCTTGCAGAGTGCTATCTAAGCAGTTTGGAAAAGCAAAAATAAAAGTATGATTTAATTAACATTTTGTTTGAAAACCAGCACATCTTTTAATGAAGTTAATTTTCTAATATCTGACCTTGACAGGTCTACTATTACTAATCTTTAGAAATTTTACTTGTTTGTGACTCATTCATTTCTAAATATTTCTACCATTCACATTACCAAAGTGAAACAAAACATTTCTATATTTATTACTGGGGTGTGGCAATGGGAGTGGTTTTCATTGTTTGTGCAAGGAAAAATAAAACAATGCCATATGATCTATACATAAACACCATCACTTCAAAGTGATTTTTTAAAAAGATTTTATTTATTTATTTGACAGACAGAGATTACAAGTAGACAGAGAGGCAGGCAGAGAGAGAGAGAAGGAGGGGGAAACAGGCTCACTGCTGAGCAGAGAGCCCGATGTAGGGCTTGATCCCAGGACCCTGAGATCATGACCTGAAGCAGAAGGCAGAGGCTTTAACCTGCTGAGCCACCCAGGCACCCCCAAAGTGATTTTTAATAGTAAGAGCTTTGTTAAGTTAACTTGAATGATAAAGTAAAATATCTTTCAAAGTTTTGGGGATTTCAAGATTTAAATAAGGAAGTACAAGAGTTTAACTAACTATACAGTTAGTCAACTACAAACGCATTTCCCCACTTACTTTTCATTTCTGACGCCAACTGCAAGTTTGAAGACTTTCTAAAACCACCTTTAGGTTTGACAACTTGCTAGAAGTATTCACTAAAACAGATTATACTCAAGGTTATAGTTTATTACAAGGAAAGGATACAAATTAAAATCAGCCAGGGGAAAAGGTGTATAAAGCTGGGTCTCAAGCTGACAAGTATAAGGTTAAGGCTGAGTCAAAGTTTGAGGCTTGAAGAATCAACCACAGAGCTTTCATTGTCCTCTCCTCATAGAGTCAGATGCATTACTTCCCCAGCATCAATATGGCAGTATGCATGGAACTTTGTCAACTAGGGAAGCTCACTTGAACCTTTGGTGTCCAGAGTTATTAATGGGATGTGATCACATACTGCCCAAGTTGCTGACCTTTAGTCTCTACCCCTCTTGATGTTACTATTGGGTTGATACCTTTAGTCTCCAGTTCCTTCCAGAGGCAGAATTGATACTGGGTGGCCCCAAGCCTCCATCCAAAATCACGGTTTGACCGTCCTGTGGCCAAAGCTCATAGGCAAGCAAAGACACTCCTGCCAGATATGACGTTTGGATGACGTTTTGGATCACCTCTTAGTAGCGAAAGACAAAGCCAGCTCTTTCTCTGCATAAGTTTATCTCTTCGCCACACAGAAAAGGAGGGAAAGAGAAATGAATGCAAATAGTCATCACCATGTATTGAAGATATGTTGTTTGTCTGGCAGTGTGCTAAGCATTGTTTCCTTTAATTTTCGGACACCAGTGATGCTGTAATTATTTTCCTTTTGAAAATAAGCTGAGATTTATAGATTAAGAGATTTACCCAAGACCATGTAAATAGTCAATGGTGGAACCAGAATTGAAGCCAACGTCAGTCTAACTCGAAGGTACATGATTTTAAACACTTTACTTTGTTGCCTCCATCAAAGGACAATAAGAATATATAATGTAATAAGAATTTAGAAGCAATTATTCTTGAGAATTGTTTTCAGGATGAAGTTGTCATTTAAGTATATAAGAATGTGCTCTGATGTAGGATATAGAGAAAGAAGATTGCTATATAGAATGGTTATATCATTGAATTCATACTTCCCAAGTGGATTCCAGTCAGCACTGTATCATTTAATTAATTCAAACACATTTATGGGGTATGCATTATATCTCAGGTGCTGTGCTGGACACTGGTGACCCAAAGATGATGACAAATATGTTCCTGTCCATAAGGAGCTAGCGATCCACTGGGGTATGTAAACTGTTTATTATTTTTTATTAATATGTTAGTTTTAAGCAGAACAGAGAGAGTATAATATGTGAGAAATATTTTGCCTATGAATTTTGCAAGCATTTGTAATCATTTTTGTTTTTTTTTTGTCTGGATGAGCTAATGATAAAGTTAGTAATTTAGAGATTGTTGTTCCTATAACTAATCAAATTTTTAAACTCAGCTTCAGTCTTTTAATATATTCTTTTAATAATAGGTAGATTTTTTTAAAAGTTTTACTTCCTTTGCCTTTGGGGGTGGGGCATAGCATGGAGATTTGTCTGTATTTCCTACTTACGATAGTACAAGAGGGCAAATGAAGGGAGAATAGGAATGCCACCATCTCCCATCGCACATAAGAACAATGTGCTTTCTTCTTCACACTTGTAATGTTAATACTCCGCTTTTCATTGGTCACTTTAGGATCATTTTCACCTCTTACTTTCTCCTACTTCACTGATTTCTCCAATTGAGCCAAGTCCATATTGCGGTAAAATAGGATTCCTTATTTAGTTAATGGTGATTTTTGGCAAATATGTACTTTATTTAAGGTAAAGTTTATAACAGCCCATGCTTACCATACACCATGCAGTGTGCTGGGAGTGGTCTTGAAGAAATAGTACAGTAAATGCAGTAATATAAATAAGAAATATTATATCCCAATTATACTTTATATATTTTATAGCTTAATATAGAGGAATTGAATTAGAAAATAATAAATTTAAGCAAAGTTGATGTCCAGTAGTTCATACTGCCACAACACAGCACTAACAACAATATATTTGGATCTATTTAGAACATATATTAATATGCTATCTAGATTAAGCACTGTAAGTGCTGAGAGTGCAGTTGGGATCATTTTAAAATGTGAGCAACCCAAGAAAAAAAGCCTCCCCCCCTTTTTTTTTGCAATATGATTTTAATTTTTAAAAGCATTTAATTTTATAAACCATATCCATCATCTTTGCATAGATAAATGTTGTGGCAATTTTTTGAATGAACCTTTTGGTTCCCTAAAGAAATTATGGATACACTATAAATTTATAAATGAAAGGCCATTCATCAGAGTTATAAATATGAGTGATTCTTGTGCTGATGCCCATGTAAACTTAAAGTGGTTTAATATCTATTGGCTTTTGAGTATAGTTAGAACAGCAAAAGAATATAGATACTGTCATTCTTATGTGGTGTCATAACATTGGCAAAATGGTGAGAACAACATGAAATATTTTTTGAATAGCATGGCATTTCCTTGAATTACTGCTGGCAATAGAACATAAATCAACCTTAATGATGGATATTCCAAAGATGTTTATTAATCTGTTCATTTAATCTGAAATACTCAGTCTTGGCATTTATAGAGCCAGTTCAAAGGAAGTGGCAAGTGCTTCTAAACCCCAACAGTGACTTTTAGGGGCCCCATAATTATGTCAGCTAAGTCTGGTTGGAATGGAGATTAAAATGCATAAAAATCCTTTCCTTCTAATCTATGCTAAAGATATTTGCTTGACTGAAATATGTTTTCTTATGTATGTCTAATAAAAATCTCAATTTGTTCTACTCCTGATGAAATTTATAACATGGCTCTCTATTTGAATCCTCAGTTTTTAATCTGCTTTCCTGCCTCCCCGCTCCCCCAAATCGGAAGGCAATCCCTTACTCGTATACTTTGACAGAAAAGGACTGGAAAACTGATCAAATTCATGTGCACCAAATTAAGAAACAGCATATGGCATATGATTTGGCAATATGTAATGAGACAGGTAGGATGGACAGATAAAAAGATACAGAGGGGAACTTTTATTAATAGTGAAGGTTATTAATGGTAAAGTATACTTATTAATAGTAAAATATAATAAAGGTCAGAGAAAGCCAGTAGCAATTAAGCTGAAGAAGGAAGGAGTCACCTGTGCATGTGTTGGGGAGTAAGATGGTATGAATGTGCATGCAGGTACTTGTGTTGTTTATTAAAATATATAAAGTCTAGGCAAAGAGCTAACTTCTGTATTAAAATAATGTAAGCAGCACTCAGCTTCTCTCCATTTCTTAGCTTCCACTGAGACAGCTTCAGTCTTAGCTTCACTTGGGAGCAAGATGGTAGCAATAGCATGAGCATCCTCTCATGGTTCATTCTGATCAAACAGGAAAAAGAGAGTCTCTTTGTACTAATTAGCTTTGATTAGATCACAGACTAATCCTGTGTACCTCTCTTGGAGCAAGAGATAGAGTCAGCTTTATCACGGTGCATGGACTAGGCATTGAGATGCCTCCCATAGGGAAGGGGGGGAACTTTTAATAGAAGGAGGGTGTATGGATGCTAGCTAGCAAGAAAAACAAACAAATAATTGCTGTCAGAAGAAAAATCACATGGGTATATACACATGAAATTTTGCATATATTTCCAGAAATCTATAGATTTCTTAGCGATCCATGGATTCTAGATTAAGAAACTCTAAAAGTAACAATGAATCAATGCCTTCTGGAACAAACAAAAAACAGTATTGATAGCCATAGCCATTCAGGAAAATGTGTTTTTACTTAGACTCCTGAAAAGAGACACAATATGAATATAATCTATAACTAGTTGTTTAAATGATAAAATCAAATTAAGAATGAAAGAGAAGTTATATTTTCTTATTAGCTAAAGTAGAAGTGAGTGGTTCACCTTGAAGGTGTTTCTGTAACTACTATTGTGTATGAAGAAAAGAGGCAAAATCTTTTTTTTTTTTAATTTATCAGAGAGAGAGAGAGAGGGAGAGAGAGCGAGCTCAGGCAGACAGAATGGCAGGC
Organism: Mustela putorius furo; assembly: GCF_011764305.1. Classification (NCBI taxonomy): domain Eukaryota; kingdom Metazoa; phylum Chordata; class Mammalia; order Carnivora; family Mustelidae; genus Mustela; species Mustela putorius. The sequence continues at coordinate 21,078,307 of NW_025422368.1, read as the reverse complement.
AGAGGCAGAGGGAGAAGCAGGCTCCCTGCCGAGCAAGGAGCCCGATGTGGGACTCGATCCCAGGACGCTGGGATCATGACCTGAGCCGAAGGCAACTGCCCAACCAGCCGAGCCACCCAGGCGTCCCAAGAAAAGAGGCAAAATCTTTTACTGAAGATAAAAACTTTAAACTGGCAATATCAGAAGACTTCTATTAGGATAAAAAGACGTTTTCCAATGTTTGTTCAACAACTTTTATTGCGATGGGGACCTGTGTTTATGTGCATCCTAAATCCCTTCAATTTAGTCAGTTCAGTTAAAAAAAGTATTAATCAGAATAAAAGACAGAGCATAAGGAATACTATATTGTAATAGTGATGGGAGGGGACAGATGCAGCCACACTTGTGGTGAACATGGTATAACATATAAGCTTGTGAAATCACTAAACTATATACCTTAAACTAATGTAACATAGTGTGTCATCTACACTGAAATAGAAGAAATTTAAAAATAAATATTATTACTTGGAAAAAAATATCAGGTCTATGAAAGTGATTTGTAAAGAATATCCTTTTGATGATTGGTCCCAGCTACCTGTTGATTTGCTTCTTTTATTCCTTTTAGCAATACTTGTTTTAGAACATGTTGGTGATGTCAGTCGTTTCTTTTGAAATTATTTTAAATTGAGAAATCTTAAGAAAATTGGTAGAAAATATAGGTCGATCATTGGAAAATGTGGATACTGTAAAAATGCCTACATAGTGATTATGTACTTTTCATTAATATTGGTTAAAAAATAGTATTTTAATAATGTGGACAAAAACATAGCAACTGCCAGGGAAACAGTCATAAATATGCTTTATTTTTAACCTAGATTTCTCAGTTTACTGACAAGCAGGAGTTAGGTTGGGATTCTAAGTTGCATCTCTGAACACAAGGGGAGTTTTTCTTAAGTGAGTCAAAATATTACTCAAAAATGGGAAGGAAGTCCATGATTGCCTGATTTTTAAAAAAATTTTTTAATAAACATATAATGTATTTTTAGCCCCAGGGGTACAGGTCTGCGAATCACCAGGTTTACACATTTCACAGCACTCACCATAGCACATACCCTCCCCAATGTCCATAACCCCACCACCCTCTCCTGTCCCCCCTCCCCCCCAGCAACCCTCAGTCTGTTTTTTGAGATTGAGTCTTTTATGGTTTGTCTCCCTCCCGATCTCATCTTTTTTCATTTTTTCTTTTCCTACCCTCCAAACCCCCCACATTGCATCTCCACTTCCTCATATCAGGGAGATCATATGATAGTTGTCTTTCTCCGATTGACTTATTTAGCTAAGCATAATACCCTCTAGTTCCATCCACGTCGTCACAAATATTGCCTGATATTTTTAAAGAATAAACATGTTAATTGAAGACAGGTTTACTGTGCCACCTTTTGTCTCTTTACACAAGCAAAAACACTGAGGGTTTAACACTCTTCCTCATAAATTGATAAGCTTTTTAACCTAAATCTTCTACTAATGAGACTGAAGACTAAAAGAGATTCTTCACTGTTCCTTGTTAAGTTTGGTATTCTCAGTTGTGAAGAAAGACATTATATTTTTCTCTGTCAACTAATGTTACTGAAATGCTAGCTGTTTTAGAGGGTGTCCACTTTTCAAAATATTTCTGCAAATGCTATAATGTATCTGGCTTTCCACACCAACATGTTATTTTTAAAAACCCGTCCTGAAAACCTCAGTTTACCACCAGTTTTGGCTTCAACTGAAAAGTTTGCTCTTGTTTGATCTGTACCACTCCTTGTGTGTATGGTGTTTGTTTTGTTTGGCTTTCTAGATTACAACATATCTTTACACAGTGCCAATTGTCTGTGGATAGGAAACAGCAGGTAGTTCATTCGTTGAAAGCTAGTTTACAGATTTTCTTGCTATACGTATCTCTGTTTTTCAAATTCAATTTTAGATTTAACCGTGATATGGAGTTGTTTCTCTTCATAGTCATATTTGTCATCAGTGGAGTTTGGAGAAATGGGTTTTCTTTTTTAAAGAACAAGCTTTAAAAATATTTAATTTAAAAAATGTTATTTTTCCATTTGGGCTAAAACTAGTCAGTGGATATTTTTAAGGCTGTGAGTTAAAGCAGGAAGAAAGGGTCACTCCTGTAATCTTTCCTAAAGACAAAAGATAGAGGACCAAAGTCCTATAAGACCAATCCATGCTGTATTATTATTTTTTTTTACACAATGTCCAATTCAGCTGTGTAGGTGTGAGTTTCAGATAAGGTTAAATGCCTTTACAGTCAAAACATTCCCTTTTATTTATTTTAAAGGCTTTTTAAGGAGAAGGAGGGGTTTAATCTGAGACCCCAAAGCGTACATTTCTAAAGACATCTGCCTGTCTGAATAGGGAATAGCTAAGGGGTGAACAGGAGAAAATCCACAAATATATTTGAGTTTCACTTTAGAACTTTTGATGGCTTTTGAGTTTCACTTTAGAACTTTTGATAGCTTTGGTCACTGATTGAAGTTTCTCTCCAACTGGGAGTCAAAGAGGCAAAGCAGGTAATCTACATAATCTTTGCCATGTTTTCTAAAAATGCCTGTAGATGAAAACATGTCAGACAGCTGGTCAAATAGGGCCTAAAGTTTTCTCTGTTTATTTGTTTTTAATCTATTCTTTACTGGGAAGGAAATAAAAAGAAAGCTTGAAGTTGGTGACAGACTTGGGTTCTTGCCACACTCCAGCTTAATTCGTGGACAGCTCTCTACTTCAGAGAAAGTTAATATTTTCCAGAGATGTTCCATAGGTATTCTAAATCATACTACAGACACCTGCTCCTTTATATGGATATGTTCTCCACCTAGGATGAATCGGAGCTGCTTTTTTATTTTAGTGTGCTTCCCTTCAACAACCTCATTAATCTTAGTGTGCAGAATTTAGGAGGAAAGTTGTGTTTTGCTAGTTGACACTGTTTAATGTAAATGATTTATGATTATTCCTTGTGTATACACGATAGGCACTTTATAAATTGGATTGTTCTAGGAGTAACACGATACATAAATGTTATTGCTATAAATTCTGAGGTTGGCTATATATTTTTGTATCATGTAACCAGTTGACTTATAAATGCTGACTATTCCAACCCATTCTTTCTACTCAATATTGTAAGTGGTGACTTAGGAAAGCCTAGCAGAGATATACACAGAGGCGCTCAAACTGTATGAGAACAGGATCTCTTGGCACCTCTCCAGCATGACTTCTGGCTCTCTTCCAGGAGTAATGGCCGAAAGAAGAAAGAATGAGAGGGGAAACTGAAACTATGTGCAGTAAAAAGATGAATCTAAATGATTATTAGTTTTTTGCCCAGTGAGATCAAGAGCCAACTAAGAGAAAAAAGGGGGGAAAAGCAGAGTAAATAGGAGAAAAGTATTAGTAAAACTAATTCAGCAAAATTTAGTTAGATACCACTTCCCGTGAATTTTTACCATGTAATATTAAAAAAGTGTAAGAGTAATAAAGATTAACAGCTATGTAATTATATATCTTTTTGTATCAATAGGTACAGTGTGTACAGAAATAATTTTTTTTTCATTCCTGTGAATGAATTGTTTGAGGAATGGAGTTTTACAAACCATTTGATTCTACTGGTAGATGAGGCCATTTTATAATGTGTGTAATGCTGTTACAGTAATAGCTCTCATTTTTTACCATGAAAAGTCAAGGTGATTTTCTAAGATCGTAAAGAATTTGGGGGGGAAAAAAAAAAGAAAAAGAAAACCTCTGAGTAATTGGTCATTTTATATCTAAGTAATTGTTAAATACCAAATTCATCTAAAATGTTGAGTTAAAGGGGAAGAAGGAACAGTCATATAACTGACCAGTCAGCTTCATAGCAATTTTTTGCTAGCCCCTGGTGTGGACTGCTTACCTGTTCACACAGTCCTGGTGTTGGGGCTGATTTGAATTGTTCTATGCCCTAATTTGTGTAAAGAAGAACTGGGCTGTGAAGAATTCTATTGTGTTTATAGTGTCTCTTCTAATAGTGATTTTATAGTCCCTATCATAGGCTGTTTCAGTTGATTCCCTTCCCCCATGCCCTCTTAAGTACTACTGTCTGCGCAATCCATCTGGTTACCCACGAAGCGAGTTCACATCAGCTATTGCAGGGGCTGAAAATACAGATCAGTAATCTTAAAACCTTGAGGTTCTTATTCTCCACAAAAGACTAAATCTCATCAGGAAATCCTACATGAAAAGATCATGAGACTGAAACAAGTCGGGTGTGTTTGTGTGTGTGTGTGTGAGAGAGAGAGATAGGTCATAGAAAACAATATTTGTTTGGCTCTTACATTGAAGGTAATATCCTAATTTGCTCCTTTATAACTTCTGCAGTACACTTTTAATTGTCAGGCTTTCTGGAGCTATCCTGATGCATGCATTGGAAAGAACATGCATATGCGGAGGTCTCTATATTTGTAGGCACTATAGTCAAAACAACTTATTTGCTTAGCTGCAAAGCTGACTTATTCACCCACTCACAAACTCCCTAGAGGAAAGAGGGCAAAAAGGTCAAATAGAAGCAATAAAACCAATGATCTTTTACAAAAAAGTTACTTCAGAAGTTCTCAGTGGCCCTGTTCATCTTCTGGAAGGAGATCACTCTGTTCCCTGCCTGTTCCTGTGTAGTCACCAGTAGTTTGGGATTCATATTAGAAGAGGGAAGCCTGTTTCTACCTTGCTGCTGCTGTCCACTCAGGTAAGCTGGATTGAAATCCCAGACACTGCTGTACCCGCCTAGACTATGGGAAGATTCTGTGTGGTTAGAGGGCTCTACAAACCTCAGTTCACTGATCCTGTAGAATCGTAACCATTATTTAAACTTCTGCTTTATATTAAGGGAGGTTAAATTTAAATGTAAGACCTTCAGATATAAAAGCATGCATGCACACACGCACACACAGGTAACAGAAGGAAAAACCCATCACTTTTTGTTTAGTATGGAATACTTGGAGTAACTATCATTAACTGAGCACTTTCTTTTTGCCAGGTACTGCTTTTCGACTTTGCATATAGGATCTAATTTAAGCCTCCTAAGTACCTCGTGAAGCCAGTGCTATTATTAAACCCATTTTTCAGCAGAGGGAATTGAGAGAGAAAGAGAAATTGAGTCACTTGCTGTGACTCAACAGCTGATCGGAGGTGGAGTCAGGATACAGAGCCAGACAGAGAGCTGCTGGGGTTGAAGCACACACTGGCAGGTTGGCTTGTAAGCAATGTGTAGTGTTTGACGTATGAAGACACAGGAATAGCAGAGCCATCATTTAGTAGGATGTAGGGCTTGAACGTCTTTCTCTTGTGCTGATAGTCACTGTGTCTCTCGCTCAGGCCCTGTTGTGGCCAGTGTCAAGTTTTATTTGAGACAGTTGGTCAAAAGTGAGTAGAAAATAATCGATGGCCAAAGAAGAGAAAGGAGTGCACTGGTTAATATGAGGATCTGACCTAAGGACCTTGCTTTCACTATTGCCACAGTAAACAAGCAAGCTAATGAACCACAGATGTTAGTGTGTCATTAGTGTCTAGCAGTTGTGTCTTCCTGGGTAGCTACCATCAAGAAGGACAGTGCCCTCTATGAATATGTATTTAGTACTAGATACAGCAATTTATTCTTTTGAAAAGCACTTTATCATTTTGGTGTTGATAAACATATAAGCAATAATCAGTAGTTAGAAGTTTCAGGCTAAAATGGATGCCATTATTAGTGACTTAACAACTTTCCTGGGAATTCCGTGTGTCACCAAGACTGGATTGTGCTACCCAGAGCTACACATGTTCACTCTTTAGAAAAGTTCATTTCAGCTGCTTCTCATGCTAGGAACCCTTTGGTTCTCAGAACTGCGGTAGTCACTAGTTTCCAAACTCTGAATATGTAAAATAAAGTACTTGCACAAAAAACCTAGGAGCTGTATAGGTCAGAACATTTGTTTAAACTAATACAGAATTAGCTTTTTCAGTTCCAGCTCTGTTTTTCCTATCTATTTGCCTTGCTAATAAGAAGACCTTAACTTATTCCTGTTCTGTTACCTTGTGCCATGCTACCTCTCCTTTTTGGATTTTTTAATTCTGAGTTGAGCAGAACTTCCTAGTTCACATAAAGAACTTCCACAGTAGTCATAAAACATAAAGGCCTCTTAATAAACAAGGATCGTGACAACAAGGAAATTTAACTCAACCTAGGCAAAATAGCCTCAGTTCTCAACAAAGAACTTCAAATGCATTTTGAAATTGGTCTTTACAGATATTTTTCTCTGCCTGAAACATGTGTGCTAGTTCTATTTATATAAGGGAATAGTGACATCCTGTGTGTAGCTAGACTAATTGCCTCTGTAATTAACCTATTTGAGAAGGAAGTTGCATAGAAATAAAATATCATTGAGGACTGAAAGGGGCAATTTTATCTTAAAGCAAACCTCTAACTTTACCGGAGGGTGTGGACTAAACAAAAGGATTCGGTCTCCTTCCTTCCATTTTTTTTTCTCTTCCTTCTTTTCCTTGTCTCTAAACAGGCCACTGTCTTCTTCACTTTCTCTCTACTACACTTATTTTCGATATTATGAGGAAAGATCTAGTGTTATTATGAGTGAATATTCTGTCTTTAAAGTAGAATTGAGGATAGGTGGAAGTGTGGTGAAAGAGATAGTCTTTTTGTCTCATTGGTATTCAGGGGCTGTTTTTGGTTAAGGGTAAGATATCCATAGAATCATTTTGGTGTCTCAGAAGTTGGGGATGAAGATGTTAGCCTTCTTCCTATCCCTTGATAAAATATATATTTTATAAATATAAATTTAGAGAAGGGTCTGGGTCCATGGCAAAAGCAGCGTTTTTCTTTTGACCTCTTAAATACAGAATAAACTATTAGAAGACACTATCTTATAATAGAGTGTAGTTTTTGTGGTCAGAATTATTCATACCTTATCCAAACATATGACTAAGGGGTAAAAGACCGGCAGTTGTTCCCCGCCCCCCCCAAACGTGTCCCTTTCAACATTTTAAAAGGCAAGAGATTGCCAAGACATATCAGAAACCAGTGGGACAAAGCAAGATCAAGAGGCCTAGGAGAAATTAGTCAAAGGGGTCCTGCTTTTTATGTCCTGACTGACGCTCAAACCCCTGCAAGACCCAGCTCTCAGGGCTTTGCTTACCCCTAACTTCACATATAATCCCCTATTCCATAATCAAAATGGTATTTTGAAACAGATAGCTTGCTTCAGACTTTTTTCATGAGATAACAAATGTTATCTTATCACTGATACCTTTTTCTAGTCAGGTAACGAAGTTTGTATTTTGCATGTTATACTGACTTGAAAGAACTTAGTTTAAAGTTATGACCAGTACTAAGAAGAATTTCCTTGTGAAATATTTGAGAATTTTAAGCCAAAGTAAGCGTAATCACTCTATTATATAATGACGGCTGAGAGCAGAATAGTTGGAATGGAACTGGTTTGGAGTTTCAGACTGTGGTGAACTTGGATTCCTCACTTTGTAGGACAGTCTTTCTATGCCTCAGTTTTTAAAATCTGTGATGGGAGGATAAAAATCCCCTTTCATAAGATAATCTTGAGACTTTGATGAAGAAACATTCATATAATACCATGCCCAGTGCCTATAAATAAGCACTTAGTAAATAGTAGCTACTATTGTTTCAGATAACATTTGATAAAGCAAAATGATGTGGATACTAGTTTATTGTGAAATAATTTAATCTTATCTTGTTGAACTATTCTTCAACCAGATTTGCTTAATGATCCTTTCATTTAATTTATTGTTTTATAATCTTTACTGTGGTAACATCTCACTTCTATTGATAATTTATATTAGCAATAGTTGGATTATCATTCTTGGAAGATGGAAAATTGTCTTGCAAGTACATTTTTAGAAAGTATTTTTCCTTGGGAAAAATACAAAATAAAAGAGGAGAAAGAAACACTGCAGAAACTTTCTTGTGCATCACCGTTCTTGTGATTAATTCTTAATAATCATTAATAATTATCAGATTGTAAAAGAGGCTCCTTAAGAGTAAAAGGAAACACTCAGCTCTACAGAACTGGTCATTTGGTCATGGCTATGTTTTGGCAATGGTGCTAATTAAATATAGTATCTATGATCATTGGGGTGTCTGGCAGCTTTATGCGAGTCTCCCATCTGTTTTATTGGCCGTGTTCAATCAGATAGGGAATTACCTGAATCAGAAAACCATCCTCAGGAGATTCGAATTCAGTCACTGCTTATTATCACAAGATAATTCACTCATCCATTCAACAAACATTTATTGGGAGTACATTACATACCCCCCACCCCCACTGTGTTGGTTTTGAAAATATACTCATGAACAGAGGAGACAAGGCATGGGGCCTCACAGCTTTTTACAGCCCGACAGAGAAGGTACATAACATAAAACAAGTAATTACAATGAAATGTGAAAGTCTTATAATAGGGAAATTTTTTGATCTCTAAGCTAACTGAGTTGTGAATTCCTAATTGTGGGGGTAGGGGTATTCCTCCCTGCTTTGAATTTCCATAGCATTTTACCTGTACCTCCATTTGGAAATACCTTCCACCTTGCATTTAGTTCTTAGGACTGTGGCATATCCCCTAGGACTTCAAATTCTGAAGGAACCAGGCAGGATACCTGTGGGAGTGCCCTTAGCCTCTATAGAGGATATGCACTTGGGCACTCTACGTAGTTGTTACTAAATCAGTGCTGTTGAGAGAATTGAAGCAAAGAAGTGTTAGCGGTTTACTTCCATCATCCTTTCTGTTTTTAATTCTTAAATATTTCGCTTTGAAATTTCTCCTTCTTTGTATTCATTGTGGTTAGAGGGCGGTAAATAACCAATTGAAAAGTCATTATCCTTCCTTTTATCCCTCTCTCTCATCTATTATTCTCTCATGATTTAATCCACAGAAATCTCCTCTGGAATAAATGAATTATTATTTGTAAGACTTTCCAAGTTTGCAGTACTCAAGTCTGACTTTAGTGGCCAGATGCAAATAATAATGGGGAAGCATCTCCTATCTGTGGTCTTTTAGGACATCATGATCAACCTTTTTTCTGCTGATCCCTGGACCTATCAAGAAAATCAGTGTTAGGTTAAATTTGTGTCTAGTTTGCAAAGGTTAGAACTCTTCATTGGTTGTAAAGAAAGGTAGACCCTGTAACCATTGCTTTGGTATGCTTCTGCCATTGCTTATCTCAGTGCGCTCTAAAAAATAAAACTGAATTCCAACAGCTTTTAAAAAGGAGGAAAATAATCAGCTCTTCGGTGGAAATCCAATCCATCGCTTAAGAAAATTCGGTATTAAAAATGATAAAGGGAGTAGTTCTGCACATAGAAGGAGGCCTCTGCGTATTCTTCTGGAAGGACTGGAGCTGCGCGGAGATTGAGAGACCTGAGCTCGGTGTTGCCTGTGAGCTGGGGTGTAATTTAGTGAGCTGACAGGAGGCGTATCTCCTCAATATCTGTGTTTGGCAGAGGAGATGAATGCATACATCAGGAAACAATGTTTAAGTGTTTTATTTCCTTATTTCAGCCTGTCAAACTGTCAGTATAGTTAATGGCCACCAGGAGAGAGAGAGAGAGAGAAGGAGGAGGAGGAACAGAGAGAAACAAAGGTGCTATGGAATCTGAAAAGAAAGAAACCAGGAAAGCATTTGCATGTTTCTGTGGCATAATGGTCAGTCAGACAAAAATAACTCACTATATTCATCTCTCTACTAAAGCCAGATGTGCTGGTTCCTTACCTCCCGTCCCTGTGCCCTTCCGTGCCTTCGTTAGTGTCCTTCATGATTGCTTCATTTAACTTTGATCTCTGACTCCTCTCACTGAAGTCTAGATTGATTAGCGATACAGGATTATTTTATGCTTTATTCACAGTATCCAATTTTGCTCAGTTTTCCAAGTATACTGTTTTGTGTCCATTGTTTATAAAATCTGGTATTAGTGCTGTTTATACAAAAATGTTCATTCTTACTCATAAAACATCCCCCCCTTTCTTTTTATCATTTTGAGTTTTTATGGTGCACAAAGAACAAAATTGGGCTGGATTTTGACCTATTGTATCTTTCTTTAGAAAAGAGAAAGTGTAAAGTGAAATGACTAAATTAGACGTTTACAAGTACAAAACTACTTTAAATTTCTGAAAAATCTTAACACAACGAAGGGATTTTTATTTTATAAAAAGGAAGTATATATAATGGATTGTTTTTGTACTGGAAATGTGTTATTTTTCCATAGAAATGGTAAAGCCTCTTGTCATTCACATCCATGTCAAACCGAATTTTCAATCTTTGAATTCATTCCAGTGATGAATACTTTTTATAATGAATACTTTTAATTGCCTTAAAAACTGAGAAGTATTTAATTAGAAAAAATATATCTTAAATATCTGTTTAAAAATCTTATAGAAGGGGCCCCTGGGTGGCTCAGTGGGTTAAGCCTCTACCTTTGGCTTAGATCATGATCTCAGGGTCCTGGGATCAAGCTCCACATTGGGCTCTCCTGCTCCCCTTCTTCCCCCTGCCTGCCTCTCTGCCTACTTGTGATCTCTGTCAAATAAATAAATAAAATCTTAAAAAAAAAATCTTACAGAATGGTCTAAGGAGAGGTGGTATGGGGTATTAATTACACTGGGTCCCAAATCTGGCCAATCATGAACACCTGGAGGTTGTTTAAAAGTACAGACCCTTGGACTCCTCTCCAGATTGCCTGGAAGAGGATCTGAGGGATGAGGGTCCAGCATGTGTGTGTCCGTATAAGGTCCATGCCACACTCCCTACCAGCCCCTAGGTGATGTGGGCTGCCATCCAGCCTAGGAAGTGTACTGTCTCTGTCACAGAGAGAACACTGCTCCAGTTATCAGTAGAATTTAGGCTGTTTTCTAATAAGATCATTTACTCACTGAGTAACTTTGGGCAAATTGCAAGCTTTGGGGGTGTACATTTTTCAACTCTGAATAATTTGTGTCATTGTTTCTACAGCTTTAAAATCTTGGAACTTCATTATATTAATGAAATTTTTAGAAGTTTAAACTTAAGACTGAGTCAAATTTACATGCACACGTACAGTTACTTACTAGCTTTTATTCTTAGATTGAGTTGATAGAAGTAAGCAAACGGGCACTTGGGTGGCTCAGTCGGTTAAGTGTTTGTCTTCGGCTCAGATTATGATCTCAAGGTCCTGGGATTAAGCCCCGCATCGGGCTCCCTGCTCAGTGGGGAGCCTGCTTCCCCCCTCTGATCCTCCTCCACTCCCCTACCTTGTGAGTAAATAAATAAATAATAAATAAATAAATAAATAAATAAAATCTCTTTTTTTAAAAAGAAGCAAACAAACCATAAAAAATCAAAAGAATCTCTCCTCTCAGCTTCAGTTTAAGACTTCTTGATTGGGCCTCTCTTTTTTTTGATATCAGTCATGAACATGTTCTCATGAAAATGATAAGCCTTCAGATGCCAAACTGAACTCCTCCACCTGCCCAAATTTGTTTCTTCTTCAGCGTGCGTATCTTAACAAAAGACATCACCACACATCTTGTATTAGATGGAAACCAAGAATCATCATCCCTCTCATTTATCTTATATATCCTGGGTTGATCTCACCTCCTGAAATATTGTTCATCTGTCAATTTCTTTTTATCTTCCCCACCATCCATCCTGGGCCAAGGTGCCGTATTTCCTGGATTCTGGAATCGCCTCCAATCGAGAGTCTTTTCTATACCACTTGCCACCCTGTGCTCTAGTAGATGTTCAGTACTGGCAAGAGATTATAAATGTAGATCTGATCATAGGTGTTCCCTCTTTGCATCCCATCGCACTTGGGTTAAAGACCAAAATGTGTACAGTGGCCTGCAAGACCCTGCATGATCTGTCCCGCCCTTCTAGAACTTCCTCACTCTCTGCTGTCTATGCCAACTGGCTATCCTTCAGTTTCTCACATGGTGTATTACCTTTCCATTGAGTTTTCATTCTTTCTGTCTAGTAAACTATTCATGTTTGTAAACTATTGTAAATTATTCAGCTTATTCATTTCAGATAAGCTGGAATGATATTTCCTCAGGAGAGCCTTTTCTGATGCCCCAGGTATGATGGAGTCTACCTACTATATACGCTAGAATAGAATAACTTGCATTTTCCTTCAGAGCATTTTTCAGTTTATAATTTTATATGAATGGAATGGGTTGGTTAATTTTTGTCTAATCTATAAGACTATAGCCTTGGTAAAAGTAAGGACCTTCACAATTTTGTTCATCACTGATTCCTTAATTCTTCAAACAGTGGGTAGTATAAAGTAGGATCTTAAGAAATACTTGTTAAGTAAAAGAATAAATGAATCAATAGAAGAAAAGTGCTCATTTATGTAGGAGCACCCCCACCATTGCCACATATACTCTTTCCTGTAATCTGGAATTGGTAATCTCTCAACCTGCTACTATTTCTTATTCTCTGTTCTGGTGACGTCTGAATGCCTGGCTTCACCTCTTTTCTGCGCTCCTCTGAGGTTAAAGAGGAATGTTAAAGCAGTTGCTTTAGTTGCAACTCTTGAGATGAGGTCTAAAATTGAGTGAAATAAGTCAAGCAGAGAAAGTCAATTATCACATGGTTTCACTTACTTGTGGAACATAAGGAATAACATGGAGGACATTGGGGGAGGGTGAGCCTGCTGGTGGGTATTGAGGAGGGCATGTATTGCATGGAGCACTGGGTATTATATGTAAATAATGAATCTTGGAACACTACATCAAAAACTAATGATGTACTGTATGGTCACTAACATAACATAATAATAAGAAAATAAAATTGTGCGTAACTCATGCAAGAAGTATGGGTAGAGAAGGACCTCTCGAAAGTTTCTTTACAGGAAATAAAGACTCCAGTTTCTGGACTCCCTCATTTGCCCAAATAAAGAGCTTTTTCCTTAGAAGGTACACAAATCTTGTATCTGAACTGGTCAATCATCATGTCAGGTTCATATCTTGACATAACACATTGATACAGGTTATTGGCAGGAAGGGCAGCTTTTGGAGACAGAGGATTAGATATACGGGGTTTAGTTAAGGCAGCGTATTTATTGTTGTCTGTTTTTTCTTTGTCAAATATGATCTGGGAAACTGGAACCACTGTCATGTACCTCATGCATTAAAGGGCCTTCTTTCTCACCCTCCTCTGGCTATTCCCTTCACTCCTGGGTAGATGAGAAATCTACCAGGCCATATCCTAGATATGCTTCAGGACATTTATACCTTGTAATTCTCTGTCCAAAGACTTCACACCTGTGGATGAGGCCTGTGTGGGCTTCTTTCATGATCTGTCCTTCAGAGGTCATACTTTGCCCCTGGAGTGTGTAACCCTGGGTCCAAAGGTGGCCAAGACACAGCTATTTGTCTCTGTCTCCAGGGGCTGGACACAGAGAAGGGGTATCTCCATTTATGCTCTTGTCCTGGGCCACAAATATTAAGGGGATGCTGAAGAGTAGAGGGGTGCTTTAGGGAGAAAGCATATAACAGGAGAATAGAACAATGCCCTGAAGAACATAAAATCAAGGCCCAGACAAGTTAATACTTGACTCGATGAATAAATAAACCCATAGTGTCTGAGAAAAATAACGTTTGAAAGCAGAAGCCAACTAGAAAGATCAGAACTGGGAAAAGACAACCTTGATTTTTACAGCATGACTCTTCACATCTAGTCAGCACTAGTCATGATTAGTGGAATATTTGTTCTAGAGCAAAGGCTCATGGCAGTGATCCATGACATGAACACACTGGGCCCTGTTGTTATGGTCCCACTGGAGCTCAGTTTGTTATTCACATTTTTTTTTTTTTTTTAGAGAATTGAGGGTTGATTTTGTTTCAATATTTGTTTCTCATCATATGATTAATAAATATATTTTTTCCCCAGAATTTTCTGTAGTGAAGTAGAGAGAACTTGTTATTCTCATCATTGGTAGGAAGAATTAATAACATAAAGAAGTAGTTAATAGCATAGTTAAAATTTATTGTCACAAAAACACCTGTCCATTCATTGCTGTCCTATGTAAACAAAATCTCAGTGATACTAGTGGAGGAAAATCAGGAAGGGACTTCTTAGCTTTAAGATGATTAAACCATTTCATTCAACAGGCAGTACTTTTCCCTTAAGCCAACAGCTCTCTTGTTCACAGTACCTTTAGAATCTTTTTGCAAAGTTGAAAGAGCTATAATTTTAATGTAACTATTATATTCAAGACATTAATGACCTGGATCACCGAAAATAACCATGGTAACAGGTGAGAAATCAAAGATAGTTAATTTAATTGCCACAGAAAGAAAATAAGTGCAAATAATCTATAATTCTTCATTTCCAATATGTACATGTTATTTTCTTACTGCATTAATTACCCAGTAGTTAGACAGAAATTATCTAGTTGTTTCTCTGTGACTCCCCATTGCATTCATGTAATGGTTCGCACTCTAATAACTATTCATTATAATTTCTTACCTCAGCAGTTTAGGCTGCTGTGAACTGGGTAACATGTTCATTCAGTTGACATTAGCAATTTTTAATAACAATAAAAATGATACTTTAAGTATAGTGGAAAGGAATTAAGCAGTTCTTTCAACCTAGTTATGTAAAGGCCACTCTGATTCCGTTGCTCTCTACAAACTGCTAATGATCTGGGACTGCTTCTCAGATAGAAAAATGTCCTCTCCATTTCTTAACTCTTTCTCTAGGAGTTCCTGGAATAGTCCCGCAGAACCCTGCTCAGAAGTGACAGGCAAGTTGTAGAATCCTAAGTAGGGATATACTAAGAATCACTGCCAAATCTATTAAATATTTTGTTGGATGTCTACTGTGTGTCAAATATTTTGCTAGGACTTGGGGATATAATGTGAATAAGAAAAGGCTAGAAGCACAGGTGACAAAGCAGGAAATCATGACGAATGAACAGGTTTATTATAGTTTTAAACTTTCATTTCATCTGCAGAACATAAGAGACAGTAAATTGCTGGTATTTAAATTTCATGATTGGGTGCGGGAATCTTGTAGCAATGTAGGCGATGGTCAGTTGTATAATTAAAAATAATATCTACTACTTATTGAATGCTTTCTTATGTCCCAGATATGGTCACTTCATTCTCACATAAACACAGTCCCCACCCCTGTAAGTGAATTCTTTAATCTCCATTTTCACATAAGGAAGTGAGGGTTAAATAGTTGACCAAAAATTATCTGAGCAAGTAGGTGAGAGAGAGCAGATCCCAGTTCGGACTGGACTCACTCAGTTCTAAAGTTTCTATAGAAAAAAACAGCTAAGAGCATTTTTTATCTCTGGTACTTATGGCTAGTGCTCACTGAATAAGATATTTACTTTTAATTGATTTTAATTCTAGGCTATATCAAAACCATTTCAGAAAGAATCTATCATATCTTTTAGATTAGTTTCTTTGGCAAGTCTCTTTCAAAAACTGCTTCAGTAAGAACTTTTAAAAATGAACAAATATAGATGCATGCTAAAAAGCAATATAGAATCGCCTCACATCCATTAAGATGATTACTAAAAACGTTCCCCACTGCAAATGGAAAATAAGTGTCCATGAGGATGTAGAGGAAACTGGAACCCTTGTATATTGTTGGTAGAAATGTAAAATGTACAATTACTATGGGACACAGTATGGAGATTCCTCAAAAAATTAAATATATGATTTACCATATGATCTAGCAATTTTCTGTGTATATACCCAAAAGGACCAAAAACAGGGTTTCAAAGAGATGTTTGTACATCCATGTTCATGATAACATTAAATACAGCAGTCAAAATGTCGAAGGAGCCCAAGTGTCCATCAATAGATGAATAGATAAACAAAATGGATTATTATTATTCAGCTTTAAAAAGGGAGAGAAATTTTGACACATACTACAACATGGATGAATCTTGAGGCCATTATGCTAAGTGATCTAGGACAGCTATGAAACATAAGTACTGTATGATTCCACTTATAGTAGGTACCTAGAGTAGTTAAAATCATAGACAGAAAGTAGTTGCCAGGGTCTGGGACGAAGTGGAAAGGGGAATTTGTTTTTTAACAGATAAAGAGTTTCAGTTTTGCAAGACACGAAGAGTTCTGGAGATAGCACACACCATAATGTAAATGTATTTAACCCTACCGATCTGTACATATGTAATGGTTAAGATGCTATATATCATATGTACTTTACCACATTAAACATTTTTAAAAAGGAAATATGGAAGAGTACATGACAAAGAAAATCTGTGTTGGAGGCACAGCTCATTAGGTAAGTTTTTCAGTAAAGACTTGTCCAAATACGCACAGCGCTGTGGAACTCTCTGTCCAAAGCCAAAGACAGCTTTCCAGGCAGAGGTATCCACAAATATTAAAACCCTGGGCTGAGAAAGAGTTAAGGACATTTGAATGTGAAGGAAGGCACATAGTAGTAGATGATATTCTTGGAGAGGGGTGGAAAGGGTTGATCATGGAAGGACCATTAGACATGGAAGGATTTTTGAACTGAATTATCTCCATTACATTTTAGCTTTCTTCCATAGGGCTCTTTCTATCTTCAGAGATCACAGACTTTATCCATTTTGTTCACAAATAGTACTTGGCTCACTTATTGAGCCACTTATGATTCTGACGTCTCTTATTGCACAATTAAAAAATATTGCGAAGTGGTGTATTAACTTGGTGAGGCTTCATTTTTATTTATTAACTGTACTATTACTGAAGTGAATTCAGCCTGAAAGAATTTCCCCTTGTATCTGTCTACCTTGGTAAAATACTAGTGAACGCTACTTAAAACATTGCATTTATTTTATACTTGGAAATACTTCAAAGCGTCTCTGGAAGTTTTCTGAGACCAGGTCAGTTCATTAATCCTCACTACGGTGGGTTCAGAGACTATGGAGGCCCTAGTTTAAGGTTCTTGGGAACTTTGCTGAGAACTGTCTAGAACTTCGCTTAGCGTTGCAAATTCCTGACAAATAGTTTGATACTGTAATCTCATCTTAGAGTTGTTAACATCTAGAATTTTAAAGTTTATCAAAATGATAACTGTCACCATGTAAGTACATTTTCTTAAGCAATAGCAAAAGCAACTAAAATTCAAGCATGTGTTTTATTTTTAAATACCCCTTACACATTGATTTTCTTTGATGGAAAAATTATTTAAAATATTAATAGCCCTGAAAAGATACATATATCCATTTTAATAGAATGATGCACTTATGCTGTATTCTGTATCATATGTATTTTTTCCTGTTTCAAATATGTCTGCAAATTTTATCCTACTTTGTAATATTATTCTCTACTATTTAAGATTCAGAACATCATGGTGGTTCTGAAAGTTGTCATTTGACCTTTCTTACCCACTTCTCATCTGACATTTGTCTCAGATTATCTGTAATGTGGAAGGATTCTGGGAAAATTTCCCTAAATGCATCAATGATGTTCATTCCCCTGCATTTCAGTAGAGGAACCTGAATCTGGAAGATTGGATGTTTGACTTTGAGGAAAAGCAGAAACAGATTAATAATGGAATGACAGGTCAGTGGAAACTTAAGTTGATGAGGTGTAAGTATATTTGGACCAGACAATCAAACACCGAGACAGGGCAGTATGAGTGATTTATGGAATGAAATGAGAAGGACACCTTCGTGGGCTGCCCTGTTTACACTAAATGTGCCACAGTAGAGCAGAAGGGATAGGTGTGTTTAAGGAGCAACGGAACAAGTATATAGCTAATGTGAACATTCCCCAAATTAAGTTGGTAGTACCAGAGAGTTTTATGTTCTCCTACATGACAATTTTATTAATGCCATCAGTCAAGTAGGCATAAACTTCATAGTTTCTCCTTGTGCAATTTAAGAACTTAAGTATTTCCAAAATAATAATGTGATGAAAATATTTAATATTTTGAAGTACTTTTAGATTCTAAGACAAAATGATTAAGTGCAATAATACTATCATTTTTTTAAATAATTATCAATGTTTATCTTTTAAATTTTTCATTTGGAGTATCAATATTCATAGTCTTACTGTTAAAACTACTTTTGGAATACTTCATGCAATCATTAACAAGTAAATGTGTTGGGGCACCTGGGTGGCTCAGTCTGTTAAGCATCTACCAGTTAAGGGTCCCGGGATCGAGCCCTGCATTGGGCTTCCAGCTCAGCAGGGAGCCTGCTTCCCCCTCTCTCCCACCACTGCTACTCTCTCTCTCTCTCTTTCAAATAAATAAATAAAATCTTAAAAAAAAGTTATGAGAAGACCATAAATGAGATTTTTAATAATTCAGAAAATTCAATTGAAACATGAAATAATGGGCAAGAAAGCACTTTTTGAATGGCTGTGCAGTCAAAAACCAGCTGAGAAAAAGGGCTGGGTGGGGTGGAGTCCCTGGAGAGGGTTTAGGCACTTAGACTTGAGCTGGACCATGGAGTTTGTGTAGTCAGAGGTATGCCTTGAAGTTTTGGTCACTTGAAATCTTGGCAAGTGCAAGCTCAATGAAGTTTTAGTATTTATGATAAAATACCTGTGATTTTTGCCTTTTGTCCTACAACAAAGTTGTGTTCATGCTAAAATAAAATAATGTTTGAATTACATTTGAATTATTTAATTTTCTTTTCCAAGCCTGATATACCAGGAATTTATCACTAGTGTCACACAGGATATTCCCTTACTCCATCATACCACCACACATCTCCAGGGGTATGACAGACAATCTGGTTTGAGAAGCATGGCTCTACAGGATCACAATGCATTTGAACAGAGCCTGTTTTCTTGGCCATTAGCATGTAATCAGGCTGAGTAAATAGGGTGTTTTTTAAAAAAATCACTAAAAGATTCTCGTACTGTATCGTATGTATACACATTCTTTTGTAGGATTTTGGGGAGGGCTTTATAAGCAACCTAGGGAACCTAGGTTTCCTCTTTATAAGTATAGCTGGGGCCCAGATGGGTTTATTTGCTGATAAGAGTTCATATTCAATCATATGCTTTATGATTGGGTGTAAAATCAACATCCTCCAAGTTTTGCTTTTAAAGTACAAGCCTTTGTTTTGTATTTCCGCCTGAAGCCTTTTTGACCTTTGTCAAAAATATTTTTCAGTTATTCAGAGCACATTGGTGTGCTCTAAAAAAAAAAAGACCACCCAAGCACATCCCTTTCAGTTGGTGAATTCCACTTAGAATGGGAAGCACAGAAGCATTCTGTAGCTGATGAGAGCTGTACAGTCATTTGAATGTTTGAAAAAGGTCAAGACTCTTTCATGAGATCACAGAGGCTGGTCTCTCTGGTTTTGTGTTGTCAAGTTAAACGGTGTGACACAGTGGTCATCTGTACTCCTCTCCAGTTTGGAAACTTGGTGCAGTGCTATTCAAAGAGAACAGTGTAGTCCTTGGTGGTGCCAGAACTTCTCGTCACATTGTCCCAGTTTGTTTCAAATACCAAATCACAAGCTGGCCAAGTAGCAAAGAGAACACACAGTGGAAAGATAAGGAATATGGAAGAGATTTTTAAGGCACCATTTGTGTTTCACATGATTTTCATTGCTTTGGTGAGTATGACAATGTATTCTCAAGTGCCTAAATTGTTAAATCCTCCAAAATTATAAAGTAGCTCTAAAGCCTGTTTCCCAACAATCCCCAAGTTAACAATTGATACAACTTACAGTTGGCTTCCTGGCTGCAATGTTGCTTCCCCCGTTCCCACAGAATATTTGCCTTTCTCCGCTGCCTATTTCTGCTTTGGATTTGTCCCCTCAGAGCAGCCTCTGCAACTTCTTAGCTGTGAATCAACCAGAGAAGCTTATTTTTTGGCAGGAACATTCTTTCAATTATTTGTTTACTAAACATTAAGTCCCTGCTATGTGCCTATATTGTCCTTAGGATTGAATAAGACAAAATCTACCAAATGTGATGTTGACTGAATGTTATGACACCCTAGCTCAGTTTTACAAATAGATATATGTTCTATTGTATTTCTTACCTATCAATCATATAGGTATATGATTATATATCAATCACATATTAACTGTATTATTATATACTCACATATATCATGTAAATTGTATATAATATATATGTGCATATATATAAATTTCTTCTGTGTCCTCATTTTGTCTTTTCCTCATCAACTACATTCAGTTCAAACAGAAAAGGGTGAGGTGCCTGGGTGTCTCAGTTGGTCAGGCATCCCATTCTTTTTTTTTTTTTAAAGATTTTATTTATTTATTTGACAGATCACAAGTAGGCAGAGAAGCAGGCAGAGAGAGAGGAGGACGCAGGCTCCTGCGGAGCAGAGAGCCCGATGTGGGGCTCGATCCCAGGACCCTGGGATCATGACCTGAGCCGAAGGCAGAGGCTTTAATCCGCTGAGCCACCCAGGCGCCCCCAGGCATCCCATTCTTGATCTCAGGTCAGGTCTTGATCTCAGGGTTGTGAGTTCAAGCCCTGTGTTGGGTTCCATACTGGGCATGGAGGTACTTAAAATGAAGCAAACAAACCAAAACAAAACCAGTGAAGGGCATGAGTTGGGGTCAGAAGGAAGTAAAGAGCTAAGGAGCAAGCTTGTTTACCCTCCTTCTCTTTCCTTTTGTTGCCATGACCTTGACTGAAAGATTGTAGAGGGGATAAATTATCAAGAGAAGAACCCAAAGAGAAGGGATACATGCATATCTATCATAGGGAGTGCATGAAGACAAAGAAGCTGAGTAAGCAGCCAGACTGGATCTCTAGGAAACTACGCAAGCCATTATGCTTGGCACTTATTTCACACAATACTTCAGTTCCATAAAGTTAACCTCTTACTTCCATATATTTTCTTTGTGATGTAAGAGGTGATGAGTATTAAACTTTCTTTCTAGAACAATTTAGAGTTCATAGTATTAAAAAGTGGGCTGAGCATTCCAAGCCACAGGCATCAGTGATGTTAAGCAGGTATTAGGTGAACACTTACAGTGAAATAAGTTTGATGTGCTGAATGGTAGGTATGGGGAAGTCATGAGGCTAAGAAAATTAGGTAGGAGTCAGATAAAGAAATCTTTTAATTTGCCGTTACTGAATGCTATGTGCATACTATAAATAAAAATAAATCACAGGAATGACATAGTCAGATTTACCATTTAGATAGATCACTCCAGTTGCTTTGTGGAGTTGAATGGAAGGGTGGAGAGACTAAGGTCAGGGAGGTCAGTTCGGAAGCTGTGGAAGTGGCCCAAACAAGAAGAGATGAGTTTCTAAACTAAGGCAGTGGCAAAAGGAATAGATAATAGGGAAGATATGTAAGAGATATTGAGGATCTATAATCTGTAAGTTTCAGTGACCAACTGAATATGAAGAAAGGAGGAAGTCCTTGGATTATGCCAAAGTGTTTGATCTTGGTAACTAGGAGGATTTTAATATCAAATAAAGGAACAAGTTTGGCAAGATGAGTTAATTGGTTCAGAGGAGGGTAGGGTAAAATTGATGCATGTAGGACATCCCATTGAAAATAACTAGTAAGAAACTGGAGATCATGTAAAGCTGTATCTCAGTACAGAGGTCTAGATAGGGGCATAGATTCGGTTAGAAACTGGTGATTAAAGAATGTGGATGAAGTAATCTAAAGTGCAGAGTGAGGGGGCGCCTGGATGGCTCAGTGGATTAAAACCTCTGCATTCAGCTCAGGTCATGATCCCAGGACCCTGGGATCCAGCCCCGCATCAGGCTCTCTGCTCAGCAGGGGCCCTGCTTCCTCCTCTCTCTCTGCTTGCCTCTCTGCCTGCCTCTCTGCCTACTTGTGATCTCTGTCTGTCAAATAAATAAATAAAATCTTGAAAAAAAAAAAAGTGCAGAGTGAGGTGTCTGGCTGGCTCAGTTGGTAAAGCCTGGGACTCTTGACTTTAGGGTGATGGGTTCAAGCCCCACGTTGGGTGTAGAGCTTACTAAAAAAAAAAAAAAAAGTGAGTGCAAAGAGTGAGAAAAGAAAAGAAGACTAGAACCTTGAAGCATTATATTTCAGATATGTTAATGTAAGATGAATAAGGTCTGAAAGACCTAATGTATAACATGGTGACTCTAGTTGAGAGCACTGTGTTGTATCATTGAAATTTGCTGTGAGAGTAAAACTTAATGTTCTTACCCAAAAATGGGGGTGGGGATTGAATATGAGAGGTCATGGATGTATTAACTCAGAGGGGAACCCTTTCAAAGTGTACATGTATATCAAATCACATTGAACTCTTTTAATATCTTATAGTTTTTATTTGTCAATTATGCATAGTAAAGCTGAAAAAATAAAAATAGTGGCAGAAAAATTTTTAGGAGGTTTTAATCAAAGTTTATGGGCCAATCTGAGAACCCAACCCCAATGTTTGGTGGTGTTTGTCATTTGAGATTTCCTACAAGTTTTGGGCAGAAAGAATCTAAAACGTACATTTAAAACAATGTATGGCCATAAATTAGGACTTTTTTTTATATTTACTTATTTATTTGAGAGAGAGAGAGAGAGAGTGTACAAGTGGGGGGGGGGTAGGGGCACAGAAAGGGGGAGAGAGAGAGTGAGAGAGAGAGAATCTCAAGCAGATTCCATGCTGAGTGCAGAGTCTGACATAGGGCCCGATCTTAGTACTATAATAAGATCATGGCCTGATCTGAAACTAAGAGTTGGACCCTTAATCAGCTGAGCCACCGAGGTTCCTCTAGGACCTAGTTGTAATGTAATATTGGTTTGTCTATGTGTCAGTTGGGACCAGTCAAGAAAGCAGAGCTCATGCCCAATAGTTCTATACAGAGAATTTAACACAAGGAATTAATTAAGATGAAAACTAGCAATAGCAGAAAACAATTTACTACCTTTAGAGCTGGAGGAACCAAGGGAGGAGGGATTGTTACCAGAACTCAGCCAAGGTTGCCCAGTGGGAGCTGGACTTAAAGTGTCAAATGCCTTTAGAGGGAGGGGCTGAGTTGTGGGAACTAGACCCCCCAAGGAAATGCAGCTGTTGTAGAGAAGTTTCTTGAAGTAGAGAGAGAGAGAAGGCTTCTCTCCTCCCACTTACTTTATTTTGCCAGTCCTTTTTATTGGAAGAATCTGGTTTAGAGCTAGTTAGCAATGAAGCCTAGAGAAGTATTACGGGTGAGTTTTAATCGCCTGTGATGTAGAGCAGAATGAGGGTTAGTCTGGTCTAAGAGCAAATAGACAATTGAGAGGTATATAGCTAAATAATCTTTTTTCCTTCTTTTTAAAATAATAATTATGAAAGATACAATAGAGAAGCAATAAAATGATGTTTGATTTTTTTTGATTAATCAAGTACTTTTGTTCCCATTTACTTATCAAACTAAAACTCAATTGCATAGATTACTAATCACTTTTTTTTTTAAGATTTTATTTATTTATTTATTTGACAGACAGAGATCACAAGTAGGCAGAGAGGCAGGCAGATAGAGAGGGGGAGAAGCAGGCTCCCTGCCGAGCAGAGAGTCCGATGCGGGGCTCGATCCCAGGACCCTGGGATCATGACCTGAGCCGAAGGCAGAGGCTTTAACCCACTGAGCTACCCAGGCGCCCCGATTACTAATCACTTTTAAAAATTACTTCACAACACGAGGACTTTTATACTCTAATATTTCTATAACACTGTGCCTTTTTCCTCAGTTAAGAAGGCCTAAGAACCAAAAAGAAAAAAAAATTTTTTTTTGGTTTGGTTGCCCAAATGGCTATTAGAGCTAGAACCACTGAGTACGCTAAATTTATACAATGGAGCAGTGTTCTCACTGAGTCTTCTCCCCAGATGCGACTGCCTCAGTGGGGATGTGCACTTCGTAAAAAATGAACTAATAAAAAATCCTTCTGACAATTAGGCTTCCCTTGCTGGGCTGAAAATAAGGGAGTGTGTAGCTCTATATTAAAAGGTGTGCTCTTGATATAGTCTTTTTTGAGGTTCTCAATCAAAAGGCTCTGCTTTTTAGTAAGACCTTTAAACAGCATCAGCCTTTCCCTCAAAAGAGAAAGGCTAAAAAGAGTGCCAGACTCAATTGAACTTAACAGAAAATCCATTGGTGACCAACGAAGCAGAAAGGATGTGCTCAAATCGCTGGGTTGAACGCTCTGTTGTATAGATCAGACAAGCCCATTTAGTATCTACTGGTTCACACCAGAGTCATACACTTGTTCACCAGCTTTCGCTCCCAGATATTTTAATGGCAGTATTTACCCGTTTTAGGGGGAGACCAATGAACAAAAAATCTGTAGGTGGATTAACTGGGTCAAGCTAATATCTTGCTTGGATTTTAATTCCCTGGGTAGTGAATCCAGTGCCTACATTTTGCTATAATATCGTCATCTTGAGTAGAATTTAATTTATTTGATTCAATATATGTCTAAGTTGACATTAAAATATCCATCCTATGGATAAACTTCCTTTCAAAGCAGTTTATTAAGAAATGAGTGCGAAGTAACTTACAATGATTTAAGGACAAACAGAAGAACCCTTATATGCCATTATAGGATGGGTTCCCCAGAAAGAGTGTCTGTGAGGGAGATTATGTGTGAACAGTTTCTGGAAGAGGGCTCTCAGGAACATCCATAAGAGACAAGGAAAGCAGGATTAAGCAAGGCTGGTGATGATCTCCAAGGTCAGCCTTCTGTCCTTCCCTAATGTAGATAAGCGGACTGAGCCACTACCCACCTGGCCCCACCTGCTCACATCCAGACATTGGGTATTGGCTACTGCCAGGGAAGATTCTATTTGGGGGAAGGTACTTCCTCAAACTGAGAGAAATTTCCATTTTGCAGAAGTGACTTGATTATGAACTCTATGCAGCTAAGTTGCCCTAGAGCTGGGGAAATGACTGTCTGGATCCTAAGGGGGACCTCTGTGGCATACCACAACTTCCCCTGCATCTGATGACTACCTTGACCCACACACCCTCTTGTCCTAGCTACCATTGTCATTCCAGTGTGAGTTACCAGCATCTTTTCACTATATAAACATAAATGCCACTTAATCGTGTCCTTTTATGCCATCATTTCTGGGTTTGATTTTCCTCATTTTAGCCACTGATCTTTGGAAGTTGCGAATTGGAGTCTGCCATTCCTCTAAAGAACCCTTCAGTGGCTACCGCTTCTCTCTGAATAAACACCCAACTCCCTTACAAGGCTTAAAGTCTCCTGTCCTGCTACTTTGGCTTCATACCTGGACATTTATATTTTTTGCTCTTGGTACTATAATCACCATGTCCTTTTCACCTCAGAGCCTCTGCATACATTGTTCCTCTGCTCCAGCTTTCTCTTCTGCTTCCCATCATGTTCATGCCCCATTAGCTTCTGCTTCAATAGAAGCCCAAAGGGCCCTGCCATGAATCCTTTCCTGATTCCCAGAGGGGATCGAATTATTTTCACATGTTCTCCAAACTCCACTGCACTGTAGCTCGTACTTTTTCTCAGTAACTGTGTATGTGTGTCTGTGGGGTATGTGTGACACAGACAGAGACTGATTATTTGTATAATGTCTGCTCGTGCCATTAAACTTGTAAGCTCCATGAGATCAGGGAAGCTGACTGCCTTATATTTCACTAATCTCCCTTGTTACATACCATATATATGTATATATGTGTGTGTGTGTATATATATATAGATATATATACTGCCTTAGCATATATACATATATATATATATATATACATATATATAGTTTTAGAATATATGCTTATAGGTATATACCTATACAAATACATGTGTGTATATGTGTATATATATAGTATAGAATGACTATGCCATACTGCTCATTTTGTCTGGTTTTATTGTATAGGTACCTTGACCTTTTAGCATGTTAACACATCATAGCATATACACTACTAAGGATCTCAAATAACTTATACAAAGTATAGGAAAGAATTGAAATATCTAAGCAAATTGCCAATAAAGTAAAATCTTTACAATAGCTATAAAATGAGTTTTTGTTATAAATGTGAATGTTTACATAAATCCAGACCTCAATATTAAAGAATGTTGAAAATGAGCTGATTCTGGGCTTTAGAGGCTTTATATTCAACTAGGCAAATAAAGTTTTCATTGCCTATATGTGGGTTTCAAAAACCAGGGAAAAGAAAGGTCTTTGACATCTTGTAAATGAGTGATTTAAAATGTTTTACTCCTTTAATTTTATGTTTTAAAATAACATGGAATGGATTTCAGTCTAGGTGAAATAACTCTTCTGATGAAAAAATAAAGCAATTGTATACATTTTCCGAATACTTGTGATTCTAGAAAGTTTGTGCATCATTTCTTTTTTTTTTTTTTTTTTTTTAAAGATTTTATTTATTTATTTGATAGAGAGAAATTACAAGTACACTGAGAGGCAGGCAGAGAGAGAGAGAGAGAGAAGGAAGCAGGCTCCCTGCTGAGCAGAGAGCCCGATGCGGGACTCGATCCCAGGACCCTGAGATCATGACCTGAGCCGAAGGCAGTGGCTTAACCCACTGAGCCACCCAGGCGCCCCTGTGCATCATTTCTTAATGCTGGATGAGAGTGCTACAGTTTATATTGTGACCTATTTACAGTTCATCTAATAAAAACCATATTGAATAAAGTTCCAGTGCCGTGACATTTTAACCATTTGCCAAAATTTCCTTTCCTGTTCTAGGGGTAGTGTCATTTTCAGACTATTTTGTGGCAGCGTCATTTTTAGGAACTCAAGTAATGTCTACCAAACCAAAAAGAGGCAATGTGAGAACCCTATCTTTTAAGTTGGATTCAGAGATATAAAGCTAATAAAGTGCGTAATGGTGTTAATACATCAGAGGATTATGAGCTGGAAATAGTGTCTGATTAAAGACCTTCCAGGAAGTAAAGTGAATGCTGTTCATGTGTTCAGGTATTAAAAGCCATGTAGACAAAGGAAACTCTGCTAATATTCTCCCTGGAGACATTATCTTTTTGATTTTTCTAAAAACACTAAGTGGGTGATTATTGCTTGGGCTCTGGTTAAGCTTTGGTAATGTGATGATCCCTTGCCATCTAGATCATTAACTGCTGTAGGGAACTCTGGAAGCTTAGCTCTTGTTTCCTTTTTGTCATCTTCCAAGTGCAGCTTAACTTAAACTTCTACTGGATGCATTTGGTGTGTAATTCATGAAAAAAATTTTTTTTTTGGCTAATACCATCCCATTTACAAAGCTTATTTGCTTGGAAAATGCCCAAAGATTTGCATTTGACTATGAAATATCTGGGCCCCATCCTCATTCCTTGATCAACTTGGTTTCTTGTTCATAAAAGAGGATTGCAGTCACTGCTCTGAGTGACAGCTCTGCCTACAGGCTGTCTTCTTTTCTCCTCTTCTACTCCTCAGATAGTTTAGTTTTATTCTTATTTCTTATACCTCAACAGAGGGAGGGTTCTTTTCTTTCTTTTACAAACTATATTTAGGTAGCAAAGCAAGGTAGTTTATATAATAGGTGTTTTATAGAAGTAAGAATGATTACCAGATGAGAATTTCTAAAGTGCTTGAATACTATATTCAGTGGCACTTGAATGATGTGTTTGAGTCTTCATGCAAAAATTTTCTGTTTAAATTTCTTGCTTCTCCATGGATGGGTTAAATGGGAACTCTTCAATGGCTGGGATCGTGTCGTATTGATCTTGTCTTCCTGCTCCCTCAGCACATCTCAGAACAGTTCTTGCTACAGCTTTGAATGATTGTCTGAATGTTATGCTGAACTCTGACATAAAAAGATCACATCCCATATTTTTTATTTCCAAGTCTACATTTAGGAAATAGTAGTCAATTGCATGTTAGTGCCAAGTAGAACTTAATTTTATGGATGCCCAAAAGGTAATATTCCTAGCCTAGAACCAGCAGCTATTGAAAATATCCTGGATAAAGCATTCCAGTTCCTAAATCTTGAAATTATATTGAAGATTTGGCTAGTGAAAGCAGAGTTTTGTAAATAGAATCTACAGAGCATGTGCCTAGTCTGAACCTTTTTATATGTGGAGTTAAGGGCAGTGAAAAAATAAGGAGCTTTATATTTAAGATCACAATTTACGTTTTCTGTTCATTTCCCAGTGTCACTTGCCTGTCCTTCAAAAAACCAGACTCTCTTCCCAGTCAGAAACTTCCTCTCAAGGTGGAAAAGCCTCTCACACCCTACTGTAAATTTGGGTAAATATTTTAATTCCTCCAAGGTCAAATTCCTTACAGCATAGTAGTTAATAAGAGGGTAGACCTTGGAGACAAATTGCCTGGCTTGAACTCCTCAGTCTCACTTACTCTCCGAGTGACCCTAAACAAGTAATTTAACTTCTCCCACCTTCCGTTTGCTCAGCTGTAAAATGGGGTAATAATAGTTGCTGGGAGGTTTAAGCTAATGTATGTAATGCGCGTCTACCTCCACCTAGTGCCTGCTACCTCATACTCCATAAAGGCTATTTCTATGATAGAATAATAAAATGAGCAGGAAAGGTAGTGCCCTCTCTTCTAGAAATTTCAGAATCCTTTGGTGGAAGCACAATGGTTTGGGAAAGGAGCAAAGAGAGGATTTTTCTCCCTTCTCCCATCTCTGAATAGAATAGCTACAAGGGGCTCCAGTCTTGCATATTGTAATGGTTTGCATTTGTGGGATCTCAAAGAATTGAGAGGTGGTGCGAAGAGGAACTTTTTTCATGATACTAAAGAGTTTTGTTGCTGTGGTTTATATAGCGTTAGAATGGGTGATTGGAGACAAAAGAGCTATGATTTCATAATTCTTTTTTTTTTTTTGAAGTAGTTGTAATGTTTATTTTTTAGAATGAAAGAAATGTTTTCATATTTCAGACAGTTTTGAAAATAAAGAATACTCTAGAAATGAAATTACCTTATATCTCAAGAGCCAGAGAAGATTCACTATTACTTTTATATATTTTCATCCAGATCTCTTTCTTCTATCTATTTGGGATCATAACTGTAAATATGGTGTTTATAATTACATTTATTACTTAATTTTTATTTTGATCAATTTCCATGAGATTAAATATTGTTAGTTAATGAGATTTTTAATTTGTCATCATGTAGGTATAGTCTGGTTTCTATGATGTACTGTTATGTGCTTGACTGTTCTCCTGTGGGTGAGCATTTAGGCTATTTGTTCTAAATTCTAGATTTATGCATGTATCTTTGACTGTTTCTTAAGGACAGGTCCTTAGAACTGGAGCTACTAAATGAAAGGCAAAAAGCATTGTTCTGCAGGCTTTTGGTGTCTTTCCATCAGCAGTATAAAATAGGGAGTCAGTTTCCCTTTCCTCTTGCCACAACTGAACACTTTAACATTTGGTAAAATGATAGATACTATGAGGTATCCCCTTATTTAAATTTGACACTTCTTCAACTTTTAGTGAAGACAAATCATTTTATATGTTTACTTCAATTTGTATTTCTTAGTCTGTTCTGTTCATATCCTTTGTTTTTCGCTTAAGATATATTTCTGTTTGTAAATCCTCTTAATATATTAAATTTTCCCTTATATTTGTTTAAATATATTCTTGTCTTTAGCCTGCTTTTTGGTTTTAATGTACTCAATGTAAATTTTTATTTATGCATTGGAATCTATGATTTTGCTCTTTTGATTTCTCCTCTTGCTTTTATATTCAGAGAATGTAGTTACTTTCCTATACTGTCTTCTAATTTTCTTTTTAATGATTTATTACTATTTTTTTTTTACATATAATCCTTTATTTTCTTATTCAGTTTGGTATATAATATCATTTTTTCCTCAAATAGCTGTGTTCCCTCATGCATTCATTAAATAATACCTCTATTAAATTACTATATAAACTAGAATTTTTTTCAGGATTATGCTCTTATGTGAAATTGCTTTGCTACTATTTTATTCAGTTAATCTGGTTGTCAGTTCTTTCACCTGTACTATCACTCATTCATTCAGTTGATACAGCTCCTTAATAAATCTTACTTAGGATGTTTTCCCTTCTTTTTTTGGTTAGATGACCTTTAGATACATTTTGAAATATCCAAAAATTTCCTTTGGGATTGTCACCAAAGGAGCATTAACAAACCAATGAAACAAAACAAAAAATAACTAATATTGAAAGCTGGCAACCTTATCTTTTCACTGTTACTAATGGTATAATGTATCTTATTAGGTATTCAGCTTTTTTTCTGGTCTGTTGGATTAGAACAAAATATTTTTATCATATTAGGGAATTATATACTGCTATTTTTAATTTACTGGAGGTCCATTTTTTTTTGTTGTTAAACATAAAGTGGATTTTTTTCATATTTAAAAATGTCACTTTGTCCTGTAGCAAGATGATCATACTGGCATGAATCCTTTTATTAATATATATACTAGTAGTACAATCTTTCTGGATTAATGATAAGTCTTTTAAGAAATCATTAAGTTTAGTTTGCCTGTGTGTTATTTAGACTTTTCCCATCTCAATTTATAAATTAGCTTGGTTTATGTGCTGTCCTGTTGACCAAAATCTTTCTATTTCAATCTGTTTTATATACGGAGCTTTCATAAGGATTTGATTCTAAGAAACTATTCTAGTTAGGGGCGCCTGGGTGGCTCAGTGGGTTAAGCCGCTGCCTTCGGCTCAGGTCATGATCTCAGGGTCCTGGGATCGAGTCCCGCATCGGGCTCTCTGCTCAGCAGGGAGCCTGCTTCCTCCTCTCTCTCTGCCTGCCTCTCTGCCTACTTGTGATCTCTGTCTGTCAAATAAATAAATAAAATCTTTAAAAAAAAAGAAACTATTCTAGTTAGAAATTTATTTAAATTTGAAAATCATCAGTTTTTGCTATACTTTTTTGCTGGCACCTTTCTCCAGTTTAGTGTCAGTATTAAACTAGCGAGACAATAGGAATATAGTAGCTTCTTATATATTCTATGCTTTACATCTTCATTCTTAAACCAGTTTGGAAGAATTTGTTGGTGGACAAAAAAATAGAATTCCAAAGCATAATAATTTTGGAATATGCTAGCTCTTCTCATATCCTTCATAGTTTTTCATATGTATTTATTTGTGCTGTCATCATGTTGGTTGAATTTTTTATGTTCAGTTAGCCAACGTATAGTAAGTACATCATTAGATTTTGATGTAGTGTTCAACGATTCATTAGTTGTGTATAATACCCAGTGCTCATCACAACAGTTGTCCTCCTTAATACCTATCACCGGGTTATCCTATCCCCCGACTCCCCTCCCCTGTGTAACCCTCAGTTTGTTTCCTGGAATCTAGTCTCTCATGGTTCATCTCCCTCTCTGATTTCTTCCCATTCACATTTCCCTCCCTTCCCCTATGGTTCTCCATGCTATTGCTTATGTTGGTTGATTTATTTTTTTAATATTTTATTTACTTATTTGACAGAGAGAGAGAGAGACAGAGAGAGCTGGAACCCAAGCAGGGGGAGTGGGAGAAGGAAAGCAGGCTTCCCGCCGAGCAGGGAGCCCGATGTGGGGGCTGGATCCCAGGATCCTGAGATCATGACCTGAGCTGAAGGCAGACGCTTAACGACTGAGCCACGCATTTTGATCAAGTTTTCCTTCCAAACAACTTCAAACAGATTGAAACCCTCCATTCCTTATTAAATCAGTGATAGATAATTTACCTGATTACTCGCTTTGTGAGATGAGCACATTCTTCTTGTCTTTTCATCCACTTCTCTTGACTTTCTTCTATTTCCCAAACTCTATCAACACTTGAGCATGTTTATACTGTCACAGTTGCCATTTATTTTCTGTATTGTTACCATCCTTACGTCTTCTGTGATTTGTGTATAGGTTGAGTCTAAAAGATAAAACCAACATATGATTTGGGATATTGAATATTTGAGGTATTTCTGCTCTCTGGAGTCTAGTATCAATGGAGAACATTTCTAGTGTGCATTTCAAGTGGTTACTACATTCTGCTACTCCACCTGTCGCCTCTATGAATCTTCTCAGTTTTCAAGACCTCCAGTGAGAATATCTATCCCCATCATTTCCTGTTTTCCCTGGAGACTTTCTGCCCACCTATTCAAATCTCAAATGTCTTACTGCTGCTTACTGCTTAGCTTTTCTCCTGGGTCAGACCTCTTATCTTATCTCCTGAACTCTTCATATCTTCTTCTTTTTCGATTTCTCTCAATTATTCCTGAAAATTTATTGGTGGATAACCTTAAGTAGCTTTCTAAGTCACATGCCATTTAAACCACCATAGATCCCACAGATCTCAAAGTATCATTATTCTCTCTCATATTGGATTAATAGCATGGCTAGGCTTAAAATTCAAGATGGAAAATTATTTTCTTTCAGAGGTTTGAAACCATGTTCTTTCTTCTTCTAGGATACAGTGTTGCTAAAATTCAGATGCCAGGTCAATTCATTTCTTTGATAACATGATTTAGCTCCTCCTTTTAAGTGTTTTAGATCATTCATAATATTTATCTTCTTGTGTTCTGAGAGATTCTTTGCTATCTTGCCTTGAATAAATAGCTGTCCTTTAACTTTTTTTTTTTTTTTGAGCTGATATTGGCCACCTATGGAATTTTTATTTTACCTTTCAAATATCCTTCCGTTTCTACTTATTGTATATATTCTGGGAAACATTCACATCATTACTTAAGACACTTCTATTAGCTTTGTTTTTTTTTTTTTTTTTTTTTTTTCAGCAATTGCATTTTAATTTCGTGTGGTTCTTTTGGACTTTCCAGTTATTCTTTCTTCTTAAACTTGCTTTATGGGTGCTGTATATATTCTCGAGTCTAACAAGTGGACCCCCAAAGCAAGTATATTAAAGATCTCATTCTTTTTGTTAATAAATTCCTAAGGGCTTCTGTTGTTTATCTTTTATACTCTAGGCTTTTCTCAGAAATTAGGTGATCCATTGCTGCCCATTATTTTTAAGAATGAGGTAAAAGAAAAGCACTTCAAAGGTAAGTTATAATCATGGAGCTTTACTTAGTGCTAAAAATAGGTGAGTTGCCTGCATTACCTTGGAAGACTTCTAAAGTCAAATAGGGAAGCATTTACTCTGGAATGTTGACTTCCATACCAGCTGGCCTACTTTTTTGACAGTTAGGACAATTTCTTTAATGAAGAACTCATTTTTTTTTTTTTTAACATGGGCTAGTATGGGACTTGGGGGGGTCAACGCTTTCTTCCTAAGTACTTCGGTGAGTCCTTTCTGTTTCTGGCCCACCTCTACTTCTCCACGGTACCCAATACCTCCTACGCTGGAGCTCCGATAGTGAAACTGGCTCCCTTTCAGCCGCAGCCCCGTATATTTATATTCTAGCTTATGGCTGCTTCATCAGTCATTGCTCCTCCATCTGCTTTCCATCTTCTGGAAACATGGTGAAATCTCTTAACAACGGATAGTCTTTCTTATTCTTCAGTGTTTGTAACTTTTAAAAACGCTTTTACCCATTTCAGTGGATGTTTGAGTGAGGAGATGCATCAAGTCAAAGCATTGTGTTTAAACCTCTAGCATGCTATGTAGACATCTTCATTTATTTTCTTACTTTCTCATGCATTCATTCAAAACATATGCTTGCCCTGTCTGCCGTATGCTGAATTGTTTCCAAAGATAAGGCCTTGAACTGAACTTCCCAAACTCCCTGCTTTTGTGGAGCTTTTGTTTGAGTGGTGCCTTGTAGATAGATCATTAGGAAGCTTGCTCCATAGGGAAAGCCGACAGAATGTCATGGCAGTGTTATTACTGAGAGAAGTAAAGGAGATGGGGTCAGGGTTGATCCCAGAGAAAAGAAGGACCTGACTGCTTCAGATATGCAGCCTGAGCGGACTCATTCTCTCCCCATCTCTCCTTCTTCGAAAGCAGCTTGCATTCTGCCCTAGAGGCCCAGATCATACCCTTACTTAGGTATGTTCTACTCCTTCTTCCTCTTTTTATCTTGACTATTTCTGTTAGATATACCTCTTATGGAAACAATGTTGAATCTGTTTCTTAGGCCAACCTGATTTTTGCCCCCAAGGGGGATATTTAACTTTTAGTTTATTATAACAATTGATGTATCAATCTTACTTGTCTCAATTTCTTTAATGTCTGCATTTTCTGTTCTTTTTCCTTTTTGTTTTCTTTTCTTTTTCATCCTTTGTGACACAGGGCATGTTGGTTTTATGTATTCTTCAGTAATTTGGGAGTTATGTTTGTTATTTATAAATCTATTAGTGGTTACCTTTAGGTTTTTAATTATATATTTAAGGTGGTGTCTTCTCTTATGTTAAAAGTTAAGTACATACCACTAATGTTTGAATTCTACTTTTGTAAATGAGTAATTTACCGTTTTTTCTACCCCTGTGACTACTTATCAGATGCTATCATCATTTCTAATTTCCTAATTTGAGTCACACACACAGCTCAATTCGAAGAGTGAGTGGGAGAAATTCACCTGTGTTATTGTAGTGAGCTAATATAGTAACTAATGCACTTTCTTTGCAATGAAAATCTTGGTAGGATTTTAGTCTATAACATATAAGAACATGGGAATATCTAGGTTTATCTCTTCCTTTAAAGAGGTGAGAAACCTTAAACACATATCTTAGTCTTAACTCATTGGCAGTAAAATTTTATGTCAGTAGAAATATTTTTGTGCGATTTTAAGCATGCTTTTATGGTACTACAGAGTCAAATGTTATTAGGGCTTATAAAAACATTTTAAAAAGAAAATCAACTTGAAATTTTAATTTTACTTTATGAACCAAGTAAAGACGTTTTAAGGACAAATAGTCATATTAAAGCTATAGGTAAAACATAGCTAAATAGTTCTTAGGCAAAATATAACGATGATAATAAAAGTAGTTTGCATTCCCCACACCTCTAAAATTCGTTTTATTTGTTGCTAGGGTTCCTTCAAAATTCATTTTAATTAAGTCTTGGCCATATCCTGGCAAGGGTGAAAGAGTTAAATAATTTTGTCTGCTACCCACTTTTTGTGTATATCTGAGTAGCAGCTCCACTATGGGGAGATGTGTGGAGGTAGAGAAATATCAAACTAAGCTTTTGCTCTCTGTGGATAATAAAAATTACCCACTTTCTCACAGATGTCAAATCTGGCAGATTTCCATAGAAAATTTGGATTGAATGTCAACTACCCAAATTATTTTAGTGTCTGCTGAAGTGTGTGCTTGGCAGGGATTTCAGCAGGAAAATAGGAAGTGGGTTTGAAAACATTAATAATATCTGAATACAACTCCTTAAGCTGATTGTTCCGTAGATGAACCAAAGCATATATTGTCCTTGCAAACCAGAGCTCTCCAAGAAGTCCAGGTGGACACATTGTTAATGTTTCAAATATAGAAGTTGAGAGGAGGGCTTATTTAGGAAACAGGATTTGCTATCATGGGTGGATCTTTGCCTTCTCCTTGAATAGTTTAGATTGGCTAATTAACCACTAAACATAGTCTAAATGGCACGAATACCATGTAGGCAAAGAAGATAACTTAGGTTTTATCAGTTACAAATCGTTTGTAGAAAGATAGATTTGTTCAGAAGTGTCCTGCGATTTGGTCAGAAGAAATTAGTTCTCATATTGACAATGACCTTCAGAAGTCTCCATCTTTTCAGCCCTTGTTCCCTAAGCTGTAAATTCAAAGGGATGTACCACATCACTTTTAGGGCCACTTTTAGCATGCTTTGATCCACGTTGATAAGGAAAAACAGCGATAACCCAATACTAGAGAAATCTACTCAGTTTATTTCCCATGAGAAGAAACAAAGCTCCTTTGCTTGAGGAAGAAATGAAAACTGCAGTATATCAAGTAACATAAAATGTGTTCTGAGAAGTTATGCAATCAAGGGATTAGCTTAATCATGGCATACATTTTAAATTTATATAAAAGTGTCTATTGTTACTCATCAGAAGTATTTATCTTTCCTCTTTCAAATACTATGTCATTATGAAATTCATTCATTCATTCAGTAAATATTTATTGAGCACCTACTATGTCTCAGATACTGTGCAGAATGCTAGGTAGTAAACAAAAAAAGACGAAGACACCCTGCCTTTGTGAAATTTACACTGTAATGGGGAAGGTAAATAATGAACAATATGGACAATTAATACTATGTCAGATAGTGGTTGATGGAGGAAAGGAGACTGGGTGTGCACATATACATTAAAACCAGGGTGGTTAGGGAAGGTTTTGCTGAGAAAGTGAAATGTGCAACAGCACCTGCAAAAGGTAAGTGAGGGAACCATGCCAATATCTGAGAGAGAAACATTTTGGGTGTAAGACACAGAAAATGCAAAACCCTAAAGCAGGAGCATGCTGGGCATTGTAGGGAATACCACAGCATTGCTTCATGCTTTCAAAAATACTAAAAAATAAATAAGCTATTACTTACCCTATATATGCCAGGCATTCTTTGTTTTTCTCCTGAAGTTAACCATCCAGTAGGGATGGATAAGTATATAAACTAGAGCAATTGAAAAAAAATATGTAGGAGGCATGAGAGTTTGTTAAGGGCACAGAGAGCCCTCAAAGAAGAGGAAGTAGTCAATTCTATGTGGGAGGTCACAAAGAATTCATGCCAAGCCTGTTCCCACTCCAAATTGCATCATAGATTGCTCTTAATACTTTTACCTCAAATTGAGGTAAACTATTGTATGGCTTTAAATATATAAGGAATCTCATGGATATGCTAGAAGATTTTTTTACAATTTTTGTGGGAAAGAGTAAGTAAAAGGAGGCAGCTACTTACAGGGTGCTGTACCAGGCACTTTACGCATGGGATCTTATTTTGTTCTCACCAGAATGTCTCATGGTTCTCCTGGTCCTCGGGGTTTTTGTTTTTGTTTTTGTTTTTTTCAGGTTTTATTTATTTATTTGACAGACAGAGATCACAAGTAGGCAGAGAGGCAAGCAGGTGGGGGGGTGGGGGAAGCAGTCTCCCCACTGAGCAGAGAGTCAGATGCGGGGCTCGATGTGGAGTTCGATCCCAGCACCCTGGGATCATGACCTGGGCCGAAGGCAGAGGCTTTAACCCACTGAGCCACCCAGGCGCCCCTCCTGGTCCTCGTTTTAAAGATGATGGAATTTAGGCTCCTAAAGGCAAAGAGATTGTCCTCAAGTAAAGAGTGAATAAATGGTTGAACAAGGACTCAAATTCAGCTCCTCTAGTCCTCTACCTAGTTCCCAGCATGTACATTCCTGTTTTTATTCATCTATGGGTACATCATCAAATGGGGTCTTTTAGATATTATGCGATAAAGGCAAAGGTGGGGGCAGTCAGGTGGCATTATAGACTCTTGGGACTGGAATTGCCTGAAGTCAAGTTTCAGCCCAAAGTTGAGAGGCTTCACTTCAAACTTCTCTAACAACTCTGTGTAGTAACAGATCGCACATGCTAAGTACTGAGCACCTCACCTAACACACACATACACACACACACACTCCTACTTCTGGAGTGCTTAGTATTATTACCCTACATAAAGTGCTCTTCTATTGAATTAATTCTTGCAGCAAGGCTGCGAGGAAGATATTATTGCCTTCGTTTGGGAGACGGTTTATCCATTCCATTCTGGAACCCTCATTCTTAGGATTCATGGGATACATTTCTGTATCTAACAACCCACGTGTTTGAGACTGTCCTTTTTTAGGTTATATCTCATATAGCTCTTCTCCACTATCAAGGAAATGTACCCTCTTCCTCTACAGCCCCAGGATAAAGCTATTTTTCACTGTTCTTTATATACTAGTGTATACTTGTAGATGGCTAGATTCTTCCCTGAGGGGAAAACAATGAGAATGTTTTGGCAGTGTCTTCTCTTTTTCTAAATCAAGGCTCATGGCATGTCCTGCCATCTTGCTCTTTCTGTTGCTTTTCTCAGTGACTCTTCCCCCTCTGATTTCTTTATATAACTATTGGAGATGCCTCTGAAATATCATGTCTGAAACATGATATATATTGATTTGTTTAAAAATATAGTTGACATTTAAATCTGTCATAAATGAATTATAAAAGATTACACTCTTAAATTATGGGTATATAACCCAAAATTTTTTATAGGATAAGCCCAACTGAAAGCCTGCATTTTTATCCTCACAATCAATAATTTTAGTCTGTATCACATTTTATTATGTTCAATTAATATGCTTTATTTTAAGGGCTTATATTTCAACTTTTTTTTACAAATAATTTTCAAAAACTGGTATATGATGAGACTAAGTAGTTTTTCTAAGATTACACGATTATAAGACTATTAGAACTGGAATTCCCTCTTATTTAGGGAAACAGTATGTCCAAATTCTGCTATTTGCCCCACTTTAGTACCTCAAATGTTTATTAATTTGTGGTTTGTATCTAAAAGAGAAGAGAAAAAAATATTTGCATTGTGTCATGCAAAGTATGAGGCTTAAGAAGATTAGATAGCTTTTTGAGGTATAAAGATACTAACTAAAGTAACTTTTATTGAGTATTTCCCAGGAGCTAAGTTTTCTATGTGTATTAATTCATTGAAATTTCACAATACCTATGCTATAGCTATTGTTATTTCCGGTTTATACACAGAGAAACTGAGGCCCAGAGAAATTAGGTAACTTGCCCAAAGATATAACTACTAGAAAAGGTTATCTAGGTAATTTAACATTACCATCTGGCTTGTAATTACTGTGCTATTTATTTGCCACAAATAGGAGATAATTATAGGGTTTTTAAAAATCATTTTAAAAATATTTATTTATTTGAGAGAGAGAAAGAGAGAATGAACGATGAGGAGGGCAGAGGGAAAATGAGAGAGAGAGAAAGAAACAGACTCTCTCCTGGGCAGGAAGGCCAATGTGGGGCTTGATCCCAGGACTGAGATCATGTCCTGAGCCGAACACAGATGCTTAACAGGTTGAGACACCCAGGTACCCAGATTATAGGGTTTTTAAATAATGATTTAAAAACAGGTGGAATTTCAGGACTGCTAATATATGTAATACAGTGTTGCAAAAACTTGTCTTTGTTAAACAATGAATAATGTCATAACTACCTATAGAATTACACATGCAAAATAGTCTTTCCTTACACTTATTTATGAATGGGAAAAGTAGCATACACAGTTATTAAAGAAGAATTTCAAGATGAAATAAGAGATAGAGCTAGTTTGACAGAACTCTAATTAGAGAGAAGAGATACCTTATCTGAGAATCAATTTAATATATTTATTCATCTCTTCTACCAAAGGCAGCTGATGGAAATGTCTGAACCTTGATTTCTCACACAGAAAAGTAGAACACTAGGAATATGATTAGAATTTTTCCAACAAAAGATTTAATGAATTAATATCATTAATAATGCTTAATTACTACTTGCTACATCTCAAAACCAACTTTAAGGAAAAGAACATTTAAAGTAAAATTTGAAGATGTATAAGCCCCACGCTCAAAATTATTGCTTCCTTTTCACTTCTAAGAGCATAGAATTTGAGCAACTGACAGCAAAGAACTATCCTGTCTACTTTTGTCTTAACAAAGTGTTCTCCTTATCTTAAGGTCATTATCTTTCCTTTAAAGTTAAAAATCCTTCATATACTTAATTCATGGCAGCCACTATTTAGACATAGTAACTTATTACATTTTTTTAAATAACTGAGGCATTCTACTCTATCATCCTTAGTCATTTTGCAGTCTTTTTCAAAATATTATGTCAACTTATTCTCCAGGAACTTAGCTAAGGGAGATGAAACTTGCTCTCCTTTTTATTTATTTATTTTTAGACTTTTCCTCCCATTGGAGGTATAAACTTTATGTATATTTCCTTCCCAAACAAAATTAAAAACTGCACAGCAGGCACCGTCCCTTCACTACAACGTACCCATACCAGGAAACAACCAACTCTAGTCACATGACCTTTTTACCCACTCTTTAATATCTTAAGAGACCATTTGCATTTTTCCATTATTTAAAACTCTAATAAAGGACCCTGAACTTGATAGCACTTACAAGGGACATTTTTCTTTTCCTCCTGTACATTTAATTTTTTTTTTAAGATTTTATTTATTCATTTGACAGAGAGAGAGATCACAAGTAGGCAGAGAGGAAGGCAGAGAGAGAGAGGAGGAAGCAGGCTTCCCACTGAGCAGAGAGCCTGATGCGGTACTTGATCCCAGGACCCTGGGATTATGACCTGAGCCAAAGGCAGAGGCTTAACCCACTGAGCCACCCAGGCGCCCCCTGAACATTTAAATTTAGCAGTGATTTTTAATTATTTGGAATACTCTTTAATATGTTAACATTTAAAATGTGTTTTAATATAAAGAGATTAATATCAATGTATTGTGGAAAAGCTGTCATATTATTTTATTTATGTTGGAACTTTTAGAAATGATATGCTGAAATTACAGGTAAGGTTTGAGGGTGTATGTGCTAGAAAATTAATATGGTTTGTGTCTGGAGTTTTTTACCCAACTATCATGACTGTCACTAATTTAATAATATGCTTATGTCTTACTCCTACAATTATATATATCCTTACCTATTTATTTTACTCTACAATCTCAGTAAACTCTTTTGAGAATGAATGAAATAACATATTATAAAAATACATCGCTTTATTACAGTGGTACATAATACTTTGGAGGACTCTAAGACAGATGAATGGGCTGACCTCCATTGTTTCAGAATCTGTCCGTTTGTGTGAGGACTGTGACTATGCATATCTAACAGGTCCCCAGATGATACTGATGCTGCTGGGCCACAGATGACACTTAGAGAAGCACTGTCTTATAAAATCAAGTGAGGTTAAAAAACACAGCCAAGTAGCAGAGTAGTAATGATGGTTTATATTTGAATGAAGGAGAGGGCTCGATCTTGAATTTGCTTGCATCTTTGAAGGTAATAATGGCTGGAAAGTATGACCAAAATAATGTGTTGTGATTAGGACAGAAGCCATTGTTCCCCATCCCATCCTTATGGTAGTATGGTTTTGGTTTCTTCCCCAAACAAAAAGTTGATGACACAATGCAGAGTTTCGTTAACAGGAATTTCTTGTTTGGAGGGAGTCCTTTTTTTCTTCTTCCACTTTTAACTTGTTATCAAAAGTATAGCAGAGAAAATGTGAGGCAATTCCGTATTTCTGTGAGAAACATCAGCTCACTGCAATGCCAACATAACAGTTTCAAGCTTTTTTACAGGAAAGAAAATTTAGGTCAACCTTTAAGAAAACTCTATAGTGGAATTAATAATCAGACACACACATAAGTGTGCCCACACACATATGCAATTTTTCTTTCAAAGGTGGCATTATTTCCATAATCTCCAATCATATCTCTCATTAGAATAAACAATGTTCATTGGTAATAATAGTTACCACAGACTGTTATCTTGTTTGGTTCTTATGCTTTCTAAATTCCTCTCCATCTGGGGAGAGGTGATCTGCTTAACTTGTCTTGAGTCACATCAAAAATAGCACCTTAAGCAAGTACTTAAGTTCACTTTGCTCATAATGATAATGTATGACAGTCAATAAGAAACAAACATATGTCCATCTAATTTACATTTACCATCACTGTAGCATAAGTTACTACCTTGATTTTTTCACTTATGGATGGGACACCTAAAAGTCCATGAACAAGCATATAGCTAATAAACAGCCTTAGAAATTGAATGATGGATTTGATCTCACTGCTGTTTAGTTGACAGATGGGAATCAAACAGACATAAACTCTGTACTTCCAATTTATTGCTGGGAAGGAAAATTGTGTGCCCAAAATGCCATAAGACAGGTTGTTCTTCCAGCATTTATAGTCTGGTGGGAAGGAGAAAATAAAGGTCCTGTAGTCTTTCAGAAAAGACAGTTTTAAGCCATTTTCAACATAATATTTCAGATTTCCAGTTTGGATGAGAACGTGAGTGTATTGGGGCCAACTTCTGAACCTTCTGAAGTTCATTCACATAATATAACTCTTTTTCCCAATTTCAATTTTAATTCAAATTTGTTTTAAAGGAATGATTCTCTACCCAACCTACTCCAGGTGCCTGGTAAATATTTATTTGCAGTAATTATAAATAGTCTTCCCCGAACTGTTAAAGTGTGTTCTGTATGTATATAGTTGATTTTTCTACATTCTAACTTGATGGCTCAAATAATTGCTCAAATAAACTGGGTCAACACAATAAAACTAAGATAGTCTCTTATGGCATGAATATGAAATGAGCACATGATATCCATGGCTCTGAACTTTAAAAAAATACATGTACAGGCTTATTACACAAATGTATTATATTCTTTGATTCTTGGTTATGGTTAATGTTTAAACACTTAAATATGAAAAAATTGTAATGTTCACCTTTTGGGAAGATATCAATATTACACTTCATGTATCTCCTTAATTGCAATTATTTAATGTTTAATCTTCAAATTTCATGCAAATATAATTAGTAAGAATTCTATCAGTGTGATTACCCACTTGAAATTTCTCTGTTCAAACATAAATTAGAGTAGCAATATCTTAAGTACATGGAATTTTATTAATTAATGAAGAAATTCATTAATTCACATACATTGGTTACTCATCTATCATGTTTTAATATCAGAACTGAGTTTTTAGACATACTTAAACCATAGATGAACTGGTTAACTTTGCAAGGAGTGAGTTTGTCTCACACTTTTTGCTATAGCATTAACTGGCTAAGATCCTCATACAAACAGGCTTGCAAAAACAGAATCAGGGAAAGGAAGCATGAATGACTTAGTACAACACAGAAAAAAAAGACAAAACTCACATCTTATATAGATGGTACACTGTGTAGAAAATTGATAACCTGAAGAATGTTATATTAGATTGGCCACAGAAAAGAGTTATGACTTCATAATGAATTGGTTTAGTTGTATAGTCAAACTACACCCGTATTTGTGCAAGAGGAAATTAAATCTGCTGATACTTTCCACAGAAGAAGTTAAAACTGAGAGCAAAGACAGCAGGTAAGACTTTGCTCTAAAGAATAAAAATAGAAATTGGAGAAATCTGGTGAAGGAGAACAACCAATTTAGTTAGAAATCATTGAAAGCACAAGTAGTGGAGATGGGGTTAAAATTAGAGAGTTGAAAATAAAATAATAAATAAAGGAAAAAATTAATAAAAAGTTTTCTTATTAAAGCTAGTTGTTTGGGGGTGCCTGAATGGCCTAGTGGGTTGGGCCTCTGCCTTCGGATCAGGTCATGGTCTCAGAGTCCTGGGATCAAGCCCCGCATTGGGCTCTCTGCTCTGGCGGGGAGCCTGCTTCCCCTTCTCTTTCTGCCTATTTCTCTCTCTCTGTCAAATAAATAAATAAAAATGTTTTTTTAAAAGTTAGTTGTTTGGAACAATTAGGAAGAAGCATTTTATAAAACAGTTTTTAACTTGGTTGTATGAAAACCAAAGGAATCAAAATAGAGAGTAAAAGGGGGAAATCTTTGTCTTTGAAAAGAATGATTATTCTAATTTTGGTGCTTTTGTGCAACTTGTGAAATTTTTCCCAAATATTTTTTTTATATAATTTTATGTTTGTCTCAGAGTTATCACTGTGGTGTGTTGGAAAAATATTCTATCAAAGTACAAACCAAAAGAGAGCAGGAGTGGCTATACTGATATCAGGTAAATAGCCAAACTTTTAACAAGAGACAAAGAAGGTCATTTTGTAATGATAAAGTGTCAATTCATCAAGAGAATGTAATAATTATCAATATATATGCATGTAACATTGGAACACCTAAGTACATTAAGGAAATATTAACAGAGAAGAGAAAAATAGATATCAGTGCAATGACAGTAGGAGACATCAATACCCAACTTTCAACGATGGATAGATTATCCATACAGAAAATTAAGGAAACATTGGACTTGAACTATACATTAGACCTAATGCATTTAACAGACATACACAAGACATTCCAACAGCAGCAGAATACACATTCTTTTCAAGTGTACACAGAACATTTTTCAGGAGAGATCATGTGATAGGTGGCAAAAAAAAAAAATAAGCAAATTTAAGAAGATTGAAGTCATACCAAATATTTTTTTTCTAACCACAGTGATATGAAAGTAGGCATCAAAAATAGGAAGAAAACTGGAAAATTCATAAATATATGGAGATTGAAAAATAGACCCCTAAGCAACCAATTGGTCAAAGAAATCAAAAGGAAAATCAAAAAGTATCTCAAAATAAATTAAAATAGAAATACAACATACCAAAACTTACAGCAAAAGCAGTGCTATGAAAAAAAATTATGCTGATAAGCTTACATTAAGGGAAAAGAAAGATCTCAAATAAACATCATAACTTTATAGCTCCAGAAACTTTAAAAAAAAAAAAAAGGACAAATTAAGCCCACATTTAGCAGAAGGAAGGAAATAACAAAGCTCAGAGTACAAATAAGTAAAATAGAGACCAGAAAAACAATAGAAAAGATTAATTAAACTATGAACTGAGTTTTGAAAAGATAAGCAAAATTTACAAATCTTTGGATAGACTAAGAAGAGA
The DNA here is from genome assembly GCF_011764305.1 of Mustela putorius furo. Classification (NCBI taxonomy): domain Eukaryota; kingdom Metazoa; phylum Chordata; class Mammalia; order Carnivora; family Mustelidae; genus Mustela; species Mustela putorius. Next base: position 21,033,850 of record NW_025422368.1, on the reverse strand, counting down.
GAAATCTCTAATGAAATCAGAAATGGAAAAAAAAGGAAATATTATGACTGATACCACAGACATGCAAAGGATCATGAATACTATGAACAGTTCAATGGCAATAAAGTGGATAATGTAGAAGGTAATGGATAAGTTCCTAGAAACATATAATCTATTAAGAATGAATAATGGAAAACAAAAAACCTAGAAAACACAAGAAAAAAGGAGTGAATTATGAAGAAATAGAACATCTAAACAGACAATGAAGAGTATAGGAATTGACTCAGTAATCAAAAATCTCCCTAAAGATACAAACGTAGTGATCCGAAGGGGCACGTGCACCCGAATGTTTATAGCAGCAATGTCCACAATAGCCAAACTGTGGAAAGAACCTAGATGTCCATCAACAGATGAATGGATCAAGAAGATGTGGTATATATACACAATGGAATACTATGCAGCCATCAAAAGAAATGAAATCTTGCCATTTGCGATAACGTGGATGGAACTAGAGCGTATCATGCTTAGCGAAATAAGTCAAGCAGAGAAAGACAACTATCAGATGATCTCCCTGATATGAGGAAGTGGTGATGCAACATGGGGGCTTAAGTGGGTAGGAGAAGAATAAATGAAAGAAGATGGGATTGGGAGGGAGACAAACCATAAGTGACTCTTAATCTCACAAAACAAACTGAGGGTTGCTGTGGGGAGAGGGGTTGGGAGAAGGGGGTGGGGTTATGGACATTGGGGAGGGTATGTGCTATGGTGAATGCTGTGAAGTGTGTAAACCCGGCAATTCACAGACCTGTACCCCTGGGGATAAAAATATATTATATGTTTATAAAAAATTAAAAATTAAAAAAATAAAAATAAAAATCTATAAATTTGTTCTAATAAAAAAAAAATCTCCCTGAAAAGAAAAACATGTATGCACATATACACATAGAGAAAAGAAAAGCACAGGACCACATGGTTTCCCTTTTGAATTTTACCATTTAACAAAGAATTGATGGCTTCTCAAACTCTTTGAAAATACTAAAGAAAAGGAAATATTTTCAAACTCATTTTATAAAGCCATTAGTACCCTAATCCAAACCTCATGAGAATGACAAGAAAATTTCAAGCCAATATCCTTGATAAACATAAATGCAAAAGCCCTAAACAAAGTATTAGCAAACTGAATTGAACAGCACATTAAAGGATCATATACCATAATCAGGTGGGATTTATCCCTGGAATGCAAGGGTTGTTCAACATATACAAGTCAATAAATATGATGCACTACACGAGTAGAATGAAAAATAGATTATGATAATCTTAGTAGGTACAGAAAAGGCATTTGACAAAATGCAATAACCTTTCATGATAAAAACTCTCAACAATTGAGTATAGAAGAAACTTCATCATCATAACAAAGGCAGCAAATAAGAAGCCCACAGCTAACATTAAACTCAATGGTGTAAGGTTGAAAAATTTCCCTCTAAGATCAGGGTGAAGACAATGGTGCCCATTCTCACTACTACTCCTATCCATAACATAGTACTGAAAGTCCTGGCCAGAACAGTCAGGCAAGAAAAAGAAATAAAAGGCATCTGGAAAGAATGATGTAAAATTGTCTTTATATGCAGATTATATGATCTTATATGTAGAAAATACTAAATTCTTCATCAACTGTTGGAATTAATCAACACATTCAATAAAGTTGCAGAATATAAAATCAATTTACAGAAATCAGTAACATTTCTTTTTTTATTCTAAGATTCAACTTTAATCTTTTTTAAAAATTATTTTCATTAACATAAAATGTATTATTAGCCCTAGGGGTACAGGTCTGTGAATCATCAGCCTTACACATTTCACAACTCAGTAGAACAACGGTGAAATGTCTGAAGAAGAAATAAAACAGTCCCATTCAAAACAATAGCATCAAAAGTAGCATCAAAAACAATAAAACATTTGGGAATAAATTAATCCAAGAAGGTGAAAGATCTGTATACTTACTATAAGACTTTGATGAAAGAAATTAAAGAAGACATGAATAACTGGAAAGATATTTTGTGTTAATGGATTAGAAAAAAGTAATATTGTTTAAAATGTCCTTATTACCCAAAGTTATATATAGGTCTAATGAAATCCTATTAAAATTCCAATGGCATATTTTACTGAAATAGAAAAAACAAATTTGTATGGAACCACAAAAGACCCTTTAGAGCTAAAGGAATCCTGAGAAAGAAGCTGGTGGCATCACACTTCCTGATTTCAAACTATCCTACAAAGCGCTGGTAATCAAGACAGTCTGGTACTGGCATAAAAACAGGTACATAGACAGAATTGAGAATCCAGAAATAAACCCTTGCATGTATAGTCAACTATTATTTTGCAAAGGAGCCAAGAACACTCAATAGGGAGATGATAGTCTCTTCAATGAATTGGTGCTGGGAAAACTGTATAATCACATGCAAAATAATGAAATTAGACTCCCGTCTTATTCATAAAAGTGAACTTGAAATGGATTAAAGATTTAAGCATAAGACCCCCCACTGTAAAACTCTTAGAAGAAACATAGGGAAAAAGCTCTCTAACACTAGTCTTGGCAAAGATTTTTTTTTTATATTAACTCTAAAAACATAAGAAACAAAAGCAAAGATAGATAAGTTGTACTCTATCAACTAAAAAGCTTCCACACAGCAAAACAATCAACAGAATGAAAAGGCAGCTTATGGAATGGGAGAAAAATATTTGTAAATCATACATGTGGTAAGAGGTAATGTTCAAAATACATTAAGAACTCATACAACTCAACTGAAAAAAAAAAAAACACCAAATAATTCCCTTTAAAACTAAGTAGAGGAACAGAATAGGCAGTTTTCCAAAGAAGATATTCAAATGGCCAAAGGTACATGCAGAGATGTTCAACATCTAATCATTGGATAATTGCAAAACCTGAAATGCTAATCATCAGGGAAATGAAAATTCAAAACCACAATGAGACATCATACCACATATCTTAGAATGGCTGTCATCAAAAAGACAAGAAATAACAAGTGTTAGCAAGGATGTGGAGAAACCTTTGTGCACTGTTGTTGGGAATGTAAACTGGTTACAGACACTATGAAAAACATTGCAGTTCCTCAGAAAAATAAAAATAGCACTACCATATGATCTGGCAATCCCAGTTCTGGGTATACATCCAAAGGAAATGAAATCAGTATCTTGAAGAGATATTTGTACTTCCATGTTTATTGCAGCATTATTCACAATTACCAACTTATGTTAACAACCTAGTGTCTGTCAATGGAGTAATGGTTAAAAAAGATACTTTATATATATATATATAGATATATATATATATCTATATATATATCTTCATCCATTCATTCATTGACAGAATTAGGTTGTTGTATGTTGGTAATATATCTGTGTGTGTGTGTGTGTATGTGTGTGCATACAGACAGATATGTATGTATGTGTACATAAAAAATATATATGTGTATATATATATATATATATGCAATGGCATATTATTTAGCCATGAGAAAGAAGAAAATCCTGTCATTTGTGATATGTATGAATCTTAAGAACATTATGCTGAGTAAAATAAATCAGAGAAAAACAAATACTGTATTATATCATTGATATGGGGAAATCTTAAAAAAAAACAAATTCTGAACTTACAGAAACAGAATAGAGTGCTAGTTGCCAGAGTCTTGGGGGTAGGGAAAATGAGGGGATGTTGGTCATAGAAGACAAACTTTACATTATAAGATGAATAAGTTCTGGGGATCTAATACATAGCATGGTGATTATAGGTAATAATACTGTACTGTATACTTGAAAAATTACTGAGAGAGTACATTTTAAATCTCCTCACCACAAAAAAGAAAGGGAAATTATTTGAGGTAATGGACCTATTAACTAACAGGACTATGTTGATCCTTTTGCAGTGTATCAGATTATCAAACCAACGTATCAAATCATTTTAAAGTATATTAAATTATCACATTGTATGCCTTAAACTTACATAATGGCATATGTTGGTTACATCTCAAAAAACAAGGATCTCAATAAAGCTGGAGAAAAATAAAGCAAAACAAATGACCACAATAAACCGTGATGTGAATGATGACATAGCATGCACAACCTGCTAAGGTATTACTCAGAAGGAGAGATTGTTAATTTTGTCAGGAAAGGTTGCCAATTATGGAAGGCATCATGGAATGAGTGACATTGGGGTGCGGTCTGAAGGGCAAACTTTTGTTCATTTCGAAAGGTGAAGCTACATGTCATAGCAATAATTTCATAGTGTGAGATGGTAGCTTTAGGAGTTTAAAACGGGAAGTGTAGTTAGATTCTTCATAACGGATGGCCTTTAATGCCATACTGTTGAGTTTGTATGTCATTCTGTGGGAAAGTCGGGTCATCTGATTTTGTTTGAAGTTTGGAAGATCCCTCTGGATGGATTTCAAGAGATGAAAATAGTTATTTCACGAATTCAGGTAGAATATGAAAAAGACTTAAAATATCATCAAGGAGAGAGAACGAAGGATGATTTTTAAAGATATTTAAGAGGGTAAAATCAATAATTAATGATTAATGGGGCCATAAAGGAGAATTGTAGCGTAAGTGACTCCAGCTGTTGGCTTGGAAAAATAGGTGATGGGTTTGTTCAAGGTGAACCTTGACCAGAAGTCTCCTCCTTAGGAATGGCCGTGGACAAAGAGGAAGCATGAGTGAGAAGACAGAGGGGTAGAGGTGGTCACCCTTTATGGAAGGATTCATATGGCTTCAGTTTTTTAGTACAAAGTGTCGTCTGCTGAGGTGGAACCTGGTCAGTAGGGGTAAGGATTGAGGAAGATGTTAGTGTGCAGATAATCATTGAAGGAATTGGGGTAAGTGATTACTGAAAGCAAAGGAAGGTATGTTACTAGCGTTGAAGTCTCAATAGAAGTACTGATCCTTATAATTTTGCAGAATTCCCAGCAATACTGGGTGTACCTGGATAGTGCTAATAATAATAGCCAACATTTTTGAATCTTTATTATGTAACAGGCAATGTCAAATCCTTAATGTCCATGACATATTTATGGGCTAATAAGCATCAGTATTTTCATTTTATGCAAGAGGAAAGAGGCATTGAAAAATATAAACGTGGAGAAGGCTGATCATCAACATAATTAGGTATGCTTAGATTCAACTTCCAGTGATAGAATAAGCCAAAATAGCAGAGGGTTAAACAAGATAAAGTTTTCCTTTTTGTTCAAAATATCCCAAGGTAGTAAGTCTGGAAGTAACATGAACCTCTATGGTTTCAAGGACATGGGCAATGCTCTACTATTTCCAGGCTTATCTCAGGATCCAGTATAGCTGCTCATGTGTCAGTCATATTTCAGACATTGAGAAAGATGAAGAGGACAGGAAAGACATGCTTCTTCCCTTTCAGCTGATGTCACATCCCAGAAATTGCATACACCGCTTTTACTTACAGTCTTAGAACTTGGTTGCATGGCTATACCCTAATCCAAAGAAGGCTGTGATATATTTTTATTTAGAGTAGATAATTTTTGGAATAAGGGAAGAGCAAATAGTGGGGGGCGGTCTCCTGTTTAATTGATTTAGATTTGGGCAATTTTAGGTGATATTTGATGAAAAGAGAAAGGGATAAAGAGATGAGGGTGCAGGGGCGCCTGGGTGGCTCAGTGGGTTAAAGCCTCTGCCTTCAGCTCAGGTCATAATCCCAGGGTCCTGGGATCGAGCCCTGCATCGGGCTCTCTGCTTGGCCAGGAGCCTGCTTCCCCATCTCGCTCTCTCTGCCTGCCTCTTTGCCTACTTGTGATCTCTGCCTGTCAAATAAATAAATAAAATCTTAAAAAAAAAAAAAAGAGATGAGGGTGCACAGTACAGTTAAGGGATGAATTACAGCATGGAGAAGTAAAGCCAAGGACTGGCTCACAGACAGAAGGAAAAAGAAGGTGGAAAGGCCTGAGTAACTTGGTGAAGTCAAAGATGTGTTGCCAGTATTAGTGAACGATAAGACTTTATGGATAGTTAGTTCCTTGAGATGGATTGTGTGAGAAGGAGAGGATGAGCTGAAGATTTCAGGGGTGGAGAAGGACCAGTGGCAATGGAAAGAATGTTCTTGGTAGTTTGCTGATGTCAGGTGAATATACTTAGGGGCCAGGCAGTTAAAGGGTAGAGATGAAGATCTTCAAATACTAGGACCAAGAATGCTTTAATGATTATTATCCAACATGTATCACAGTAGTGTTGACGAGGAAACTGTTTCTTATTACTGGAGAATGATTATGCTATTCATTTTGGACACATACTTAGTCAAAGTTCAAGCTTGCTTTACACAGATGACATTTGTTATATTCAAAATTGCAAGTCTTCAAAATAAGTAGTGTTTCACATAACTGAATCTTTCATTCAATGCAAACCATTCAGATGGAAAAGTTCCTAAAATGTGCTACAAACTGCTTTCTTAAAATAATACACAGAACATATTTTATGGTTGACACTCATTGTTAATCATAACTGTCAGTTATTGTCCTGGAGTGAAATAAAAGACTCAGCTTTTTCTCTGTCTCTTTCATTATAGGAGTTCCTCCATGACACATTGAAGTTCTATAATTTTAGAAAGCTGGCTTCGTCTTGGTCATTTTAACAATTTGACTGCTCCCTGGCTCCCCAGAATTAGAGATTGTAAGATGTTGACCACTGGATAAAAGGTTACTATAATTTTACAAATTAAAACTTATAAAAAAAATCCCCCCCCCTTGTTTTTTATGTTGTCGTAGGACCAAATTTTCTTATGCTACCACAGTTTCTTGCTTACAGACTGGAAAGGATTTGTTCAAAAAGAAACCCTATTTTGCTTTCAGAAAAAAATGTTAATGAAGACTATCCTACCTAATAAGGAATGCTTTTTAAAGGAAGCCTCTATTTTTAACTTTAAAAATTTTGATTTTTCTCTAAATACGTTTTGAAACGACATGTGGAATTTAAATGTAGTTGGCACAGCTCTATTTCATTATTCCCATATACATGCTAAGAGATATTGAAGCTTGTGAATTTCTGTGCACTAATTTGTATTTCTGCAGATTTTCTGCTTCTTTCTTCTTTCTACCCTCAAAAGTTAGAGGGCCAGAATAGGGAATTCCAGTCACTCTTGATGATTGAGTTGAAAGAGTGCTGAAAATTTTGTCAAGTCTATTGTTAAACGTCAGAAGGAGACAAATGAATGAATGCATGCCTTTCATTATGTAGTGTTTCATATGAATGGGAAAGGTGGTGATTCGTCTGCTTCTTTGGTTGGCAGGTATGACTTGGTACCACCATGGAATCTTCATCCCTCCCTCTTTACACCTACCCTACCCCACTCCTGCTTACTCCAACGATAGGTAGAGCAAGCGATGAAATTAGTCATTTTAAAATCATTTTGAGAGAATTCTGCTTCCTGGCACTTCCTTCACATGTTAGGACTCCAGTGATTTTTATTCCGTAATTACCAACCAAGTGAATACCACAAGTGACATAGGTGACTGTCCCCAGCATGGCTGTGCCTGCAGAGGCTACAAAGCTTTCGGGGTAATGCAGGCAGCTTCACAGTTGTCTGATTACCAGTGGGCCCAAGTGATGTGAAAGAGAAGCCCGTGGCTGAAGATCCTTAGCTTTGAAGGCAGGTTCAAAAAGAGTCACATGCCTCCGTTTTCTGAAAGCCGAGTTAGATGAACAGATATTTGGCACTTTCAAGATTTCTTTGTGGGACTTAAAATTGTAACTTTCATTTGTGCCCAAGGCCTTCAGAATAAAGAGGACCACATGCTGGAAAGGTACAGCAAAAATGGTTTTTATCTGAACTAGTTTCTCCTTTATTTTTGCAACTAGAGGAAATTAGTAAAGCTTTCTAAATGATTTGCTGAATGATAATTATTAAAAAAGAAACTTTTATATTTTGATTTTCCTACTCTTGATTCTGGTAATGAAAGTCATAAATAAAGCCAGTAAGGGGTGGGGATGAATCAATTCGGTCATGAGCCTCTAAACCTATTAATTTGAAACTTTGAAGAAGAGGTATCATTACACATATATTTTTACATAATAATGTAAATTATTAGGATGTGCATACAACCTTCCTTCCAAATATGGTAAATATTCAAAGAATTGAATCAAGTTTCTGTATTTTTTTCCTTTTTTTTTGTTAATGTCTTAACCTTTGTAACTTACGTTCTTTTAACTAAACAGAAAGAAATACATGGTAATTGCAGAGAGTTCTAAAATTTAGTAGATGTGTACATTCTTACTTCAATTCACCTATTTTATAGGTGTTTCTCTATAGGAAGCTAGAAATAGAAGTGTAATTTAACTAGACCTAGTTAGTAAGAGCAGAAAAGATGAGTTTTAAAAAAAGGCGGGAGAGGGGAGATTAAAGAAAGGTTAGAAGTGAAGAGACAAGACAAAAGTAAGGTGGGAGTAAGTAGGCAATTTGTTATTTGATTTCAAAGAGTACCTTCATGTTAAAACTTTGTGCCTTACTGATGTGTTAATTCATTAATTAATCCATTAATTCATTAAGTAGTTAACCATCATTGAATATTTATTATGGTCTGGGACTGTTCTTGACATTGAGTAGGCATTAATAAACAGGACAAAGAATTTAGAACTAGTACTGGGATACAGCCACGTTAGCATCTAGCAATAAATGAATACTGAATACCTACTATGTTCCAGGCACATTTCTTGATACTAAGGATGAAATAATGAAAAAAGCAGATAAAAATCTCTGCCTTCTTGGGGGAATGACAGATAATGGACCCGATAAAAGAAGGAACAATGAATGAGAGGATGTCTGATGTGTTCAGGAAGAGTAGTGGACCCATGCCGCTGGAGCAGAGTGCCTTGAAGAAGCAAATAGTAGGACATGAAGTCAGAGAACAATTGCAGCCAGGTCCTGTGGGCCTGGTAAACATGGTAAGGATTTTGGCTTTGACTCTGAATGAGACAAGAAACCTTGATAGGGTTTTGAGCAGAGAGAACCAAATAATGTTGAAAAGGATTATTTTGGCTTTCATGGGGAGAGACCAAGGTTTTGGTCAGGGAATGGTAACCAGGAGGCCAGTCAGAGGTGATTGCAGTCAGCCAGATAAGAGATCATAGTGGATTGGATCAGCCGGGGAGTTGGTGAGAAGTAGTCAAAACCTTGATCTAGGGTACTTGAAAGATTTCGTCAATAAGATTTGTTGATTCAGGTGAATATGTGGTATGCATAAGAAAAATCACAGATGACTTGAGGATTTTGGCCAGAGTAAATGGGACTTGACTATTTTTAATTACAGAGATTTGGAGCAGGATCGAGGATAAAGACTAGATCAGTTTGGAACATGAGTTTGAAATTCCTATTAAATATCCAAGTAAAAATATTTAACAGAAGTGTGGGCTGGAAATATAAATGTGAGAGTCATCAGCAAGAAAGTGAGCATAGACAAAAATGGAAAGTGAATATGGATATAAGAACTAAACCCTGAAGCACAAATAAATGTATTAAATTGTCAGAAAGGGTTTTAGATTTTACTGCACATATTTTGGCAAATTCTTGGTGCATTTTGAAGAGGGGAGCTACATGATCATAAGGTCTAAAATGGGAAAGTTGTGGTTAAAAACTTAACAGAAGGGGTGCCTGGGTGGCTCAGTGGGTTAAAGCTTCTGCCTTTGGCTCAGGTCATGATCCCAGGATCCTGGGATCGAGCCCCACATCGGGCTCTCTGCTCTGCAGGGAGCCTGCTTCCTCCTCTCTTTCTCTCTCTGCCTGCCTCTCTGCCTACTTGTGATCTCTGTCTGTCAAATAAATAAATAAAATCTTTAAAAAAAACCCACAAAACTTAACAGAAAATAGAGGAGGTTTTGGACATGTTACTTATATCCTTTGTATTATGATTTAAATTTAGTTCCTAAATATCTATCAGTAGGAGTGGGAAAAAATTAGTTATGATCTCACTGTAAGTTGAAAAAAAGTTTTTTTTTCCATTCTCTTCATTAAATATACCAGAGTCCTTAATTTGTTTTCTCGAATACCAATTTCTTTGAGCTTAATTTATATAGAATCCTTAATCAGTTATTATAAAGGGAATTTCATTAAACTTTGAAGTTCTATATACTTTTTTTGGTATAGTTTAAGACATTCAAACCCTGCTAAATATTTACCTAGGATAAAACATGTATTTTCATTGTCATTGTTTTATATTTTTAAAGAACCTCCCAGACATCATACACTTAGTCAAGTTTTTTCACTATAAAAAAGGGAAGCAGGTAGTCATTTCCTGACTACAGGAAGGCATGGATTCTGGGATGGGGTAGGAGGCTAGATATCTGATAGGAACCTCATCAGACTTTAGACAGAATTAAATAATGTCAAAAAATTTAAAAATGTGTCCATCTATCTTCAAAATTTCTACTAACAACCTAACCTGAAAAATAATTCCAGTCAACTGACATAAAATGGTTAAAATTATTCTCTGGTGATAGTTGAATAAATTCTATTTATTTTTCCCAGAGACATCAGGTTTGAGCTAAAACTGGAAATTCATTTGTGTAATATTATGTTCAGTCCCACTCCTAAAATATGCACATGCAAACTCTGGTTATTTTTTTCCCAAAATTAGTTCGACAAACTTGGCACATAGTAGGTGTTCGACAAAAAGTTTATGAAGTATAAAAGTAGATGTCTGCTGTCCCAGAACCATTTTAAAATTGGAAGGACATATATAAAGTAAAAAAGAAAAGTGAGGAAAGAAAAGGAAAACAAACACTGAAAGTCCTTTATAGCTCAGATATTTAAACCAGTTAAGCTGTTAATGTGTGTTGTCTATTTCCCTGATGTTACTTGACAAGACTGCGTTATTTGTGCTTAGAATTAACAACTTGCATTGTTAAACTCAACTCTTCATTACTTCACCAAATGTCTGTGACTTCTCTTTCCACTTACTAGATTATCATTTTTCCTGTCTTTTTCTCCAAAATAGATTTAGTTTGACCAATATTATAGATTTTATTAAAAGGTATATTTTACAGTATTTAGGCATTATATAAAGGGTTCATGTATAAAACGTATAAATGGGGGCACCTGGTTGGCTCAGTGGGTTAGGCTGCTGCCTTTGGCTCGGGTCATGATCTCAGGGTCCTGGGATCGAGTCCCACGTCGGGCTCTCTGCTCAGCAGGGAGCCTGCTTCCCTTCCCCTCTCTCTCTCTGCCTGCCTCTCCATCTACTTGTGATTACTCTCTGTCAAATAAATAAATAAAATCTTTAAAAAATATATATATATATTTATTAAAAAAAAAAAAAAAGCCCGTATATATGGTGTGTGTGTGTGTGTGTGTGTGTGACAAATACGACGGGGATGGGGAGAGGCTGAATTGGGAAAGTTGATTTAAATGGTAAAAGGTAACTACTTCAAGGTGTTAATACTTTCAAGAAAGCTTTAAATATTTATAATGTAAGGGTATAACATTAAATAGATGCATCTCCTCAGAGCAATGACATGGTTTAGGAGCAAGCCTGTAGACAGTAATTAAATAACACATGGAACATTCATATTTTACAAAGCACTTTACAGACATGTTAAATATATTATCTTTGTTATAAATATTGTTTATCCGTGATTTGGCACGTGTGAAAGCAAAGCAACACAAGGATCATCCCCTCTCAAATCCTTTTAGGAAGACATTAGAATATAAATAAATTTAGTAAATTAAAACTATTTATGACCTGTGAAGCCATGTTTCTTAACCGTAGCGATGGCCTTTAAACATCCTCCCTTGAATCTAATGAGAAGTGATCACTTGATCTTTTAAAATACCACCTCCCTAAGCCCAAAAGCTCAAGTTACCAGATAATATTTGACTTAGTATTTTATATCTAGCAATCAGATAGGGAAAATGTTGCAGTAGATTAAAAAATACTTGCTTTGACAAGCATATCAGAAAGATCATATCATTCCAAATCAAGTACTGGAACTAGCACTGATAGGGCATGGTAAGAACTTCTAGTTCTCCAAGTTATTACTTGTAAACAGAAGTGTAAAGAGTAATATTTATCTTATTTGTATCCCCTTTCCTGATATGCTTTTTACAAGTTGTATTTCCATCTTTTATGTTACTTTGTAAAATCAATTTCTGAGTTTACTTGTTATATTTTTATGCCACACACACACACCAGAAGAAGGGAGGGGGAGGAATGTTTTCAAATCATATACTTAAGGTAAAAATCAAAGGTCTCTTTGTGAACTTTTGCCTTAATTCATAACTTTTTCATGACTATCAATAACCAGTCCCTTTAAACACATTTTAGCTAAATGTTTACTTGAAAGCAAAAGATTTTTTGTTTTGTTTTGATTTTTTTTTCTAAAGAAAAAGCAGTTTAAGTAAGAGCCTAACTGGTTTTCATAAAATCAACTTTAAGATCTAAGGTGTAATTAAGTAGACGAAAACAGAGAATAACAATAATGTAGTAGTTTTTTAGCGAACTATGTTTCTGTGGAAAGTGTTTATAATATTTATTAACATACAGAATTAGTCTTAACCTGCTAGAAAGAAGAGAAAATGCAACACCTTTCAAAGATGCAAATTGACAATTAACAAAACAATAGAATTCTAGGCCTTCCTTTGCCAGAGGTGTAAATTGATAATCAGGCTCTGCTGAAAAGCTGGTTGTTTCTATTTAAAAGTTATCTTGAGATGAAGGCTCCCCAAGGAAGAAGAAAATAAGAATATGATCATTTTTGTTAAGTAGAACATCTACTCTATAGTGATATCATCATTCTCCTGTTCTCTGCATTTATATTTGAAAAATCACAGCCAGAAGGGAGGGGAATGTGTGAATTCGGTTTCTCTATGTATTTAACAGCACTGCTTTTTACATTGATTGGTGATTCTTTGCACTGTTCTGACCTTTACTTTTAAGTTATTAAATGGTATGGGACCTGAATACCTGAAGAATGTAATAATAGTTAACTGTGTCTCTGGCGAGCTATATTGTGCTGTGTATGTGTTTATGAATTTCTGCCATGGTGATATCTCTGCATTCAACACTCAGTTTTCCATGGGTAGACATTTCATTTTCTCTGATATTCTGTTCCCTTTGATTTTATATGCCACCCCCTTTTTTTTGGTAGTTGCTGACCTAATCATTGGTTTATGTTTAGTTTGCCATTGGAAGTCTCTGTCTGTGTGGAAAGGTACAGTTGATCCTTGAAAGACATGAGTCCACTTATGTGTGGATTTTGTATAGTACAACACTGTAAATGTATTTTCTCCTTCTTATGATTTTCTTTCTTTTTTTTTTTTAAGATTTTGTTTATTTATCTGCGAGGTGTCGGTGTAGAGAGCGAGCACAGGCAGACAGAATGGCAGGCAGAGGCAGAGGGAGAAGCAGGCTCCCCGCTGAGCAAGGAGCCTGATGTGGGACTCGATCCCAGGACACTGGGATCATGACCTGAGCCGAAGGTAGCTGCTCAACCAACTGAGCCACCCAGGCGTCCCTTATGATTTTCTTAATAACATTTTTCCTAGTTCACTTTATTACAAGAACACAGTGTATAATAAATATAAAATACAAAATATGTGTTAATTGACTGTTTGTATTATGGGTAAGGCTTCCAGTCAATAGTCATTTATTAATAAATAGTTAAGTTTGGAGGGAGTCAAAATATAGGTATGGATTTTTGACTGCAGGAGGTGGAGGGTGCCACTAACCCCTGCATTTTTTTTTTTTGAAGATTATTTATTTATTTATTTGAGAGAGAGAGTGAGAGAGAGACAGCATGAGAGGGGAGAAGGTCAGAGGGAGAAGCAGACTCCCCATGGAGCTGGGAGCCTGATGTGGGACTCGACCGGGACTCCGAGATCATGACCCGAGCCGAAGGCAGTCGCCCAACCAACTGAGCCACCCAGGTGCCCCGACCCCTGCATTTTTCAAGAGTGAACTCTAGTTGTGTGTCTTTGTTTTGGATTTGTTATTCCAGGAGGGATCCTACAGTCAGTCTGCTTTTATTGAGTGTTTCTGAGTGCCAGGTACTATAGTAGATGTTGTAAATTCAGAGATGTTAGAGAATTCATCCTGTTGTGCTCTAAGCTCAAATGAGAGTGAGACTTGAATAATTCCTCCCCCGCCCTTCCTCTCTCCCGTTCCTTCTTCCTTCCTCCAGAAAACATTTATTAACATCTAGTTATAGAGTGGTAAAGAAGAACTGTCCATGCTGGATCTCACTTCCTCCATTTTGTCCATTTATTACTCAACATTTAATGAGACAGGCTCTGTGTATACAAGCACAAAAATGCATGCAAACATGTAAATGAGGAAAGCCTAATCTCTGTCTTCAAGGAATGTGATATTTTAGTTAAATCCTTGAATCTTCTAAGTTTCAGTATCCTCCCTTATAAATAGGAAAAATAATGCCTCCTTCCGAGGACCTGGCCGGAATAGTGATAGAGACGATGTATGTGAAAGTTCTTACACAGCTTGTACTCACAAGTTCATTGAATTCTCTCGTTCTAGGAAAGTCATATACCACAAATATTGTTATTTTCTAGAAAAGAGGGCAGCTTAAATCAAGGAGGAGGTTGGTTTTATCATACAGCAGATATTTTATTTAACTACTATTCATAGTTTTGACTTTTCCCAGTAGGCTCTGTCTGGAGCTCTGTAATGTGAAATGTGATTTTATGAAGGCAGACATTTCAAATGTGCATTCAGAGGGTTGGAGGCAGTAACTAGTGTGGAAGGGGTACAGCATGGTGATAAACAGATCTGGGTTTTGGTCTTGAAAAGACCAGTTTTGGGTCCTTCATCATGTCCTTAGGTACTCTCTTCAAACCATAGCTTCATCTGAAATGGAGATGGTGAAACTTGTCTTAAAGAATTGGTTGTGCGTTATGCCTCCATCAGAAAGGATGAATACCCAACTTTTGTAGCAACATGGACGGGACTGGAAGAGATTATGCTGAGTGAAATAAGTCAAGCGGAGAGAGTCAATTATCATATGGTTTCACTTATTTGTGGAGCATAACAAATAACATGGAGGACATAGAGAGATCGAGAGGAGAAGGGAGTTGAGGGAAATTGAAGGGGAGGTGAACCATGAGAGACTATGGACTCTGAAAAACTCTGAGGGTTTTGAAGGGGTGGGGGGGGTGGGAGGTTGGGGGAGCCAGGTGGTGGGTATTAAGGAGGGCACGTATTGCATGGAGCACTGGGTGTGGTGCAAAAACAATGAATTCTGTTACGCTGAAAAGAAAAAAAAAATGGTTGTGAGAATTGCTATAACATGAATAGATGACATAAGGATAATTTATAAAGTCTCTGGTACATGGGCAGCCCCAGTAAATGGAATCTATTGTTAGTATCATCAGCTTATTTAACAGCGAAAGAGAAATCTTAAGTGACTTCTCAGCATTTATCTCCCAACAAGCAAGGTTTTTTTATTCTTCCCTTGCTGTCCTGAAGTGTGGCCATCAAGTGAGAAATCAAACTTCAGTGAATTCTGGAAAGGCTGTTAACTTGTGGTGTGAAATTAAACTCAGACAATACCAGGTTATCAGTTGGGTTGTGATCTGTGAGCAGTAAACCCTCATAAAACATCTATATTTGCAAATTTGGGAATTGTAGAAGAACTCCAGACATCTACCACAGGATTTTTAAAGTGTGCAAAATGAAGCTCCGAGCAAAAAAGAAGCGAAATTCAAATTGGTGATTTGGGGGAGGTAATCTGAAATTTATTCCTAAGCCCTTTGCTATTTATTTATTTATGTTTTTATGTGTGTGTGTGTGTGTGTGTGTATATTCATCCATTTTAATTACTGTGGATTTGTAGAAAATGACATATGCTTTTATGTGAATACATAGCTCTGCTGTCATGCTTAAAAATTACTTAAGATAAGTTGTCTTGAAAATTATCTTCTCATGGGGGCACGTGGGTGGCTCAGTCGGTTAAGCCTCCAACTCTGAGTTTCGGCTCAGGTCATGGTCTCAGGGTTGTGAGATGGAGCCTTGCACTGGGCTCCAC
Source organism: Mustela putorius furo (assembly GCF_011764305.1). NCBI lineage: Eukaryota > Metazoa > Chordata > Mammalia > Carnivora > Mustelidae > Mustela > Mustela putorius. The sequence continues at coordinate 21,017,815 of NW_025422368.1, read as the reverse complement.
ACCAGTGGAGTATCTGCTTGGGATTCTCTTTCTCCCTCACCCCCTGCCTCTCCCACCCCCTTCTAAAATAAATAAATAAATCTTAAAAAAAAAAATCTTCTCATGGACAAATATATAGGTATTTTGTTTCTGTTGTAAATATATACAGTAGTTATTTGGCTAATGAACATATGTTTCAGTAAATATTCCCTGATCTAAAACTCTTTTACATGCAACCCAGTAAGCAGCTACCCTGTGGTGTTTATACCTGTAAGGAGGATCTTGCTAACCAAGAGCTCCCTAACATGGCAGTTACCTCAGGAGTAGTCTTGCCTCAGTTGAATCCATAAGGAGGCTGAATACCATTTTGTCCATTGCTGTTGTCTTTAATCAGTCCCGAAATCTTTGAGAGATGAGCATTGGTCTTCGGGAGAAGATGGAGGATATAATGTAATATGGTGGAGATAAGAAACTGGCTACTCAGCATCTCCAGCTGTGTTCTCCTCTCTCTCAGAGTCCTTGACTTGCCCTGCGTCTGGGATTTGGGCTGAGATTTGAGCCCCTTTCTGACCTTTGTTCTTATTAAGGGTAGGAGTTGAAAGGGGGGCCACCATCCCCACCCACCTTCCTACCTGGGATATGTATCCAAGGGACATTTTTCCTTCTTTCCTTCTCCTCTCTGGGTTTCTGATATCCTGAATGTGAGGGGGAAATGTCCCACTCTCTAAGTCCTCAGAGTTGTCATAGTATTGCCCCTCCAAGCATTCTTTAGCCTTGTTCCTGCTGGTTGTGGGCCCTTTTCATGGGCGCCATTTATGTACAGAGCACTTATGTACATTTGCCTTCTCCAGAAGCAAAACCAGAAAAGTGATTGCAGTTCCTCACAGGGCAGTCTAAGAACGTCTTGTGTGATGCCAGCCAGGGCTCTCTGTGCTCTCCGTAGAGGGTATGATTTTGTTCTTCAATCACAGTCTGCGCATGATCCTACACCACAGCTTCAGTGGTAGAATCAGAGGCGAGGGGACATGGCCTCTTTGTCTTTTTGGGGTCATTCTGCTACTGGCCTTTTAAAAACACGACAACAAACTTCGAACTGCTTTGGCAAGCCCCACTTTCTTATCAGCAGGATCTGCGCTGGTGGTGCAGGCATCACCCAATCTGTGCCTGGCTCCCCTGGCTCCTCAGAGGTGAGCCGCAAATGCCAGCTTTCCCCACCCACCCTATCTCCTGCCAGCCCTGGATGCCAGCTTCAGGAGAACTTCTGATGGGTGTGGGACTCAGTCCGGCAATGCCGTAAGCAGAACATGGTACTTGGTTTACACCTGCCAAGACCTGTTCTAAACAGGTCAGATCTACAATTTTCTGATTTTGAAGTTTCTTGGGCAGAACCCATCCCTTTACAGGAAGAGTTCTGCTTTTTTGGTTTTTGTCTTATTTTATTTTATTTTTTTAAATTGGAGTCCCAGGTAGAGATCTTAAAAATATTTTGCTCCTCTCTCTCCTGCATAGTCCCCTAGGAATAGCTTAAAGATTAATCTCTTCAGCCAAATCTAACAAGGCTGCCTCACCCTCCCTCCCTTCTGCCAGTCACCCCTTATCTGCTTAAGGAATTCAAAGCAGAAATTCTCATCACAAGCCACTGATATTTCAGAAATGATATAATGGCTCCCCCGCCCCATCTCTGTGTACCAAATGTCCAACAGAATCACAGTCACTGTCACAAAGCATATTGGGTTTAGTTCTAAGGACTGACATCTCTCTTTGTTACAGTGATGCATGTTCAAGGATTTTTAGCAGTCCCTGAAGAGATCCCTGTGCATACTGTGGGTGAACATCAGAACACAGTCTTGTATGTTTGAACAATATCATTTCCTTTATTTTCTACTATTTTACATAATTATTGACATCATTATCTTGTAATAACATGATTAGTCATAATAACATAATTTTGGCTTTCAGGCCACCATTCTACCAGACTGGTAGAAAATCTAACATTGTTTTTTGGGTCTTCTAAATTCATCCCTTTGACTTGATTGTAAAAATTCTTCCAGAATCTTCTTCAGGACCAGGCATTGATTGGAGTGGAAGATGCCTTCTGGTTACGTGGTTATCTCTAGGTTATTAAAGCAAGGCTTCCTGAGGACCTGACATAAGGCAGGAAATTGGGGAATGGAAGGTTAAAGGAAGATCAGCAATGACAGTTGTTGGGATGATTGGAAGGTGGGGGTGAGGGAAGTTGGGGGTCTATTGCCCCTTTTCTACCTAAGGGCATTGAATTAATAATGGTGCTAAAACAGAAGGAAGAGAAGAGGAGAGCAGATATGAGATGACCAACTCTCAGTAAACCGGGAGACAGGCTAAGTTTGCTAAGCCTACTAATCAATTGCATGGGCATATTGGAATTGTGGGTCAGGAGAGAGATTGAGATTAAAAATAGAGATCAAGTAAGAGTATGTGACTCTTGATCTCAGGGTCATTGAGTCTGAGCTACCACATCACTGGTAGAGTTTACTTAAAAAAAAAAAAGAGATAGAAAACAGGAACAAAGAGAGAAGTCTGCCGTCTTCCTCTGGTAGCCCTGAGTTCATGTCTTGGCAGCTCTGCAGACTCTCTTCCCTAATCTTAGTTCAGCCTCTTTGTTTTGGAACTCATGCTACTCTCAGCTCTGACCCAGTCTTTCACTTCAGCTGCATTCTCCAGTCTTCTTCTACTAGACAACATTAGTCTAAAAACCAAGACTATTCTCAGTTTCTTTAAGACCTTTACTTCCCACTTCCGTGCTCGTCTTCTGTCTCCATGCTGTCCCTTTCAAATGGAATTGTCTTTCCTCTAAAATCTGTCAAAGCTTTTTCCCTTACTCGTCTCCATGTGCTATTTTTCTTCATTGACCTCCTGCACTTAATCATGCCTTTTTCTTTTTTAAAGATTTTACTTATTTGATAGAGAGATAGATCACAAGTGGGCAGAGAGAGAGAGAGAGAGGAGGAAGCAGGCTCCCCGCTGAGCAGAGAGCCCGATGTGGGGCTGGATCCCAGGACCCTGAGATCATGACCCGAGGTTAACCCACTGAGCCACCCAGGTGCCCCTTAATCATGCCTTTTTAAAGGCATGATTAGTTCAATAATCCCAACATTATGTGTTAGCATGTTAGCATAACATATAAGTGAATGATTGCTGTCTTTCCCAAAATTTCAAAAAAAAAAAAAAAAAAAGATAAGTTAATACATAGAACTGTCTGAGGTTTAAGTTTACCTATGGGAGGCAGGTAGCCTTTAAGATGCTCCTTGCATGATCCCCTCTTCCTGACATTCACACCTTTGTGTAACTAACTCCGTCCCTGTGAGTGTAGGCTAGACTTACTGACTTGCTTATAACATGAGATATAGCAGAAGGGATGCAATATCTTTCATTTACCACATGGGATGTTCCTGGGCAGTGCTGGAAGCACAACCATTTAATGCAAACATTAAGAGAAGTGTTTCAGACTGTCTTAAATTATAAGAAATACACCTGGAAAACCTATATTATAGTAATTAAACTGAGTTAAGCTTCTTCACATTTATACATACATGCACTTTGCTGTATATCAAAGAAAGCTAGCCTTTATTTCCTTTTTTAGGAAGCAGGCTATAGCATAAATGGAGTCCTCATTCTCAGTGATTAAGAAGATTTGTTCATATCGGGGCAGAATATGTTTTACTTCACATTTTTCAATGGATAAATAGATAATGTGCTTTTTGATTTTCTATGAGCATCATATCTAACTTCTTATTTTTCTCCCATACTGTATATTATTAATATAATATGCTATAATATTATTATTAACTTTGGAGTAAGATAAATCAGTCTTTTTAATAACTATCTGAATTATATTGAATGTGCTTGGATTTCATGTATTTTGGTGATATTAAAAAATTACATGTGGTGGGACACTTGGCTGGCTCAATTGGTTAAGCAGCTGACTCTTGATTTTGGCTCAGGTCATGATCTCGGGGTCCGGGGATCAAGCTCTGTGTTGGGTTCTCCTATCAGAAGGGAGTCTCCTGAGAGCTCTCACTCTCCCTCTGCCCCTCTCCACCCTCTCTCTCTCTCTCAAATAAATAAATCTTTTAAAAATTTGTAAGTGGCTACAAAATTTGCTTGTGAATTATACTTTATACTCTTACTCTTTTGTCTGTGTGTATGTAGATAGACACGGTGGCCTTTCTCTAATAACATTAGCCATAAAAACGGCGTCTTTTGTGAGCCTTGTTTTATATTATGTATGCTTTTTTATTTGGCTCCTCTGGCTCATAGTGAATCTTGGTGTACTTTTAGATTTGGTGCAATTTTTTTGAGAGTGTTGTTTTTAGAAAATTAAGTTTTTGTTGTTGTTACTGTTGTTGTTTTCCCCCCATAACTAATGTGAAGTCAGCAATTTCATTTTCCCCACTCAGAGCACTGTTGTCATCAGCTGTCCCTATATAATGGCTTTTGATATGTCCCATTGTGACACATTGGACCCTGTCCCTAGTTAATCACTCATTTTAGGAGACTGATTCTGGGCAACAATGATTGTATTCTCTCTTCACTTTCAGTGTTAAAATTCTTGGCAGTTCATCTTTCGCTACCATTTTTTGTGGGCTGCAACTTAAACACTCAGCCACCCCGAAACTCCAAGCAGAGTAAGCAATCCCTCTTTTCTGATTACCCAGTAGGATTTCTACTAACTACACCAATGGCCTGGAAACTTATAATGCTTAGAATATTCTCCAAGCTCTATATGACTTGTCCCTATTTTACTTACAAAACTTCCCAAGTTTTGTAAGTAAAAGAAGCAATACATGGAAGCTCTTTGCAAACATTTTCCAAGTTCTTACTTACAAAGTACCTTAGTACAAATTGTAGTGAAACATACTTTTATAAAACTGTTTCCCATAAACCTTTGCAGATATATTTAGCAGTCAGGAAATCAAGATATTTATGAATAAACCTAAAATGATGCTAAATTCACATAAGCACACACATATTATTTAGTCATATCTTCTTTTTAACAAACCTTAAGGAGATACATATGTAAGAGGGCATGTGTGTGTGAGAGAGAGAGAGGGAGAGAGAAGGAAGAAGGAAGGTGGGAGAGAACAGGATTGCATACATATTATACAGAAATACCTTTTTTAAGATTGTTTTGTGACATCTTTTGCATCTGAGTGAAACCATGCCAAAATGATGAGAACTTTCACTGGTTTGATTTTAGTATTTTATTTTTTGGCTGAAATAATAAAGAAAAACAAAAACTTACTCTGGTGAAGTTTCTATAAACATTTTATAAAGGCCTGATGAATGTATATTTACATATATGAACATGATATAACAAAAATTACTCTTGTTTCATCAAAATTGATTAAGCTGATATATATTGCCTTAAGAGTAGCACTGGAAAAAAAAAAACACTTTTGATGTGTTAAAATCAACTTTGATCCCAGTGATTTATTGCTGAAATCTGCATGGCTTATTGACATCATATAGCCAGAGACAAGAAAGTGCATCTTTCTCCATCCTCCACCCAGGACTGTGCAAGTGGGCACGTGCTCACACACACTGTTTTAAAAAATAACAGAGGAAGAATAACTTTAGAATTAAATGTATCTTGATCAGAACCAAACATTGTTAGGAGCTGTAATAAGGGAGTGAAGAATTTGGAATATTTTTCTTGCTTTGCTTTATAAGAGTAGCTAATTGTTCTAGCATAACTGGAAACTTTCTACAAAGTTATGTCTTGACTCCTGCTCTTTTAATTGTGGAGATGTGGAAAGTGTGTTTAATTCATGGTTATCATAAGATATATCTATGATTATATATCATAAGATATATTCATCATTATGAGATCTATATATTCATGGTTATCATAAGATATATCCACTGAGATTGATGCTTTCTGTGAATAATTTAGACACTTAAGGCATTTTGGACAACTGTTTAAGACAGCTGTCATGGCATTTCAGTACAAAGTGGAATAGGTCTTAGAGAATTAAATTGCCTCTTGAAGTGGAATTATTTTTTCAATAACTAATATTGGCATGAGACCGTCCGGATCGACAGCGACGTTATGCATTCATCTGGGGGCAAATTAGGAAGCGGAGATCACAGGTTTCTTGTCTCTGGGTCTTCCACATGGCAGAGGGTGATAGCAGCTGCTGGCTCCTGGCACAGAGCAGTGGGGCAACCTCAGGGTAGTGCTGGGAGTCTGGAAACTGTGGGGTTTTGTTACTCCCAGAATTTTTTAGTAGCACTGATGGAGAAAGAACATTTTCTATATAAAACTAGAAAAGGATCATTTGAAAGATTGAGGTCAGCATTGTAGATAAACACAGGTGAAATTTCCGTACTATGTACACCTATAAAATATGCACAGAGACAATATGGTATAGCAAAAAGAAATTTAAAAATGAATTATTGATTCCCCGCAACATTACAATCTTAATGCTTCATTCTCACAACTTGTGTAGACTAGCAGTTACCTAGGGATTTGGGACTAAACGAATAGGCAATACACTGTTTTTAAGACACCAAATATGAAAGTTGAAGAAAGATTGTAGTTTTGGAAGAACTATTACTGGATGGCTTCCTGAAAGAAAAATTTTGTGAGGAGAGACTAACAGAAGGAATAAAAAGTCTCTTGGTTCACAGACTGAAATCCATTATGCTATAGGAACTTTACCACAATTTCAGTGGTCTGTTTTACTGCTCAGTGGATATGTTGCTTAGTGAACATTGGTCTTGTTGCAAGGATAATGTCCTATTTGAGTCCAAAATAGCTCACACATCTCTCTTGTGTTTAGTAATAAATTGCCACTAACCATCAGGTAAAAGTTCATTTTACAAGATTCCAGATGGTGCATTTAACACCATTTTTAAGGCTTCCTGTAACTAGCTAACGTGTATAGTTAATGCAGATATATCTGAATTCCAGTATACTTTAATTCTTGATGTAGGGTCTCCCCTCCATCCTTCCTTAGGTTTTTCCCTTTCTGGCATGTTTTTCTATTTTTCTGAACCCAGAAGTTACCACTGGCAGGATTTCAGTCTCAGAATTTCTGTCAACCTTTAAAATATAACGTTGTGGCTTTTGCAAAAGTTATTTTAAAATGGATTTTAAATTGTTGATGACAGCAGTGTTTTAGTTGGTTCTCGGGTATACCATAAATTCCAGCATTGTTTCTTTCTCACTGAAGTTCATAAGGAAAAGTTTGTATTTCTGTGTGTTCCTTCAGGAAAATGCCTCTAGAATTTTACTTACCTTTGAGATTGTCTGGGGCAAATGAAGGGTTATTATGCCCTCTTTAGGCATAGCAAATTAAATACTATATAGCAAGCAGGATAAAAGGTCATAAAATCAAGGGTAGCAAAGATAAGCATCAAATCAGAAGAGATAAAATTTTGCCACTAAAAATAAACCCTTGTTTGAGGCAGAACTTTGGAAACACTTAGTTAACATGTATTAGGAAACAGTGGCATTCGCTAGGGATAAATTAGTTTTCTTTTCTGAAATTAAGTTATTACATGATATCGTGTCCATGAATCAATTGGGAAGGCATATCAAGAAAGTCGAAAGTGCTACCACATAAACTGTCTAGTGTTTGTTTATTTTGAATTTATATAGCCTCTTTTCCCTAGAGATTTGAAGATACTGTGCAGAAAATTTTAAATCTTTAAAACAATAGGCAGTAAGTTGCAAATTGTGAACCCCTGATAGGTTATAATCTCTGAGGCTCTTTAACATACCCAGATATAAGCAGTCACAGTTACAAAGGGGAAGTACCTAAAATATGAGGTTCTCACCTGGCTGGATACCAAGAATAAGAGACACTTTGTATAAATCTTAATTCTTTCAGACTTTGGTCTATTTTTTTCTACTTATTCTGATATTTGGAGTTAGGGGTTTAACCTCAAATATGAAGCACTTTATAAATTGCTAAATTCTTTTTTTTACGTTATAGAGAAATTGAGAGTCAAAGCTACCCAGGCCAATAGTTGAGATGTGATTTACTCCAGTATCAGTGGTGGGAGAATATTAGAGATAGCACAAGAAGATAAAGACCCACCAGCAACACGAAGGTTAACATTGTACCTTTTTGTGTGGAGCAATAAAACCTAGGTGAATCAAAGCATTCCCCTCATAGTATTTTTCTGAGATTTGAATGAAAAAGTACACATTAAGTACTAGAAATAATGGGTAATATATAGTAACTGTTCCACTGTTAATGCTGTTGCTACTGGTACCACTACAGATTATGTGAAAATACCATTTTATGTAGATAATTTTTTTACTTCATTACTCATTTTTATGGAGCAAATGATCTTGACATTATTCTTTTAAATATTAAGAATACACATACATTTAATAGACTTGAAATTGGAATCGAACTTTGATAATACCCTGCAAGATCTTTTTTTTTTTTTTTAAAGATTTTATTTATTTATTTGATAGACAGAGATCGCAAGTAGGCAGAGAGGCAGGCAGAGACAGAGAGAGAGAGGGAAGCAGGCTTCCTGAGGAGCAGAGAGCCCGATGCCGATGCCGGGCTCAATCCCAGGACCCTGAGATCATGACCAGAGCCGAAGGCAGAGGCTTAACCCACTGAGCCACCCAGGCGCCCCTCCTGCAAGGTCTTTTAAAACCCAATTCCTTTTAACTTAAAATTGCCGCTATTGGAAAAGCTGTTTTGAAAACAGGGGTAAGGTTTAATGGAGGGTGTGTGGTTCCTGGCTGCACATTGTTAGTGAGTCTGTCATCCGAAAGCTGAGTGGAAGTAAGACTTTGAAGGAAATAGGGAGTGGACATAGGCAAGAGCAGTGGGTTGTGAGTTTGCCTTTGTGCAATTCTTTTCCTAGGAAAATGCTCCGAGCGGTCACGCACAGTTCCAGACCCAGTGATGATGCGTTTCCACCGTGCTCTCCTTCCTGCAGTTCTTGCTCTGACCTGCAGCACTGGAAATGCAGTGCGAATACAACAGACAGTCTTGAAAGGAATCCCACCTTCTTGGCTTGTTGAGTCATTCGCCCGCTATGAAGAATCTGTTCATTATTTTAAGCAGTTCTGTAGCTTTAGCAATATTTAAGGGAGAGCATGGAGATTTTACCTCTGTTGTTTAATTGATTTAGCCTGTGGTCACTTATAGTAATTAATGAAATCCCATTTCCAGATACCTGTGCTGGGTTACTTTTTAGCTCATGATGTGTGGAGAAAGGAAAGAACAGCTTGTTTCATTGGAAAGAAAAAAAGCCTTGGGAGAATAGGAAAGTGGCAGAAGATAAAGCTCGATGCAGATTATTTTGAACAGAAAGACCTGGTGATTTAAAAACCCCAAGTGCTGTCCTCTGAAATATACATCATGTTAGATAAGCTTCCTTGGTAATAAGCATCAGTCACTGTTTGAGATTTTGACCAAATTATAGTTTGAATCCACAATTTTAATTACAAGGAAGAAACTTAAGCAGAGAATATAAACTATATTTTAGTCTCATCTAAGTTAAAACTGTAAAACAATTTGCATAACTACCTTTATGTCTATGACTGTTAAATACAAAAACAAATATATTATTAATTGCCTGGCAGTTGGAGTGACAGGTAAACTGGGGATTAACAGAAGGGCTGTGTTGGTGTATATGTGTCTGTGTGTCTGTCTGTGTAGGTCCATGTGGAGTGGATGGATGTCCAGGTGGCAGAAATTATACTATCTAAGAAATAAAAAGGTTTAGCATTTTTAAACCACTCTTTCTTAAGATTACAATATCTGATGAGTACAGATTTGCCTTCTAGAGCTGTGAAGTGATAATGCTTTAGTTAGGAAAAGCAATCGAGAGAACATGTTGGTTGCATAGGAGAGTGATTTCATGTTGCTTTTACTGCCTTGTCATTTTACATGGTTGCTACTGTCAGAAAGTTGGATCATCAAAAATCATTATGAGAATGCCACAACTGTTGGTTCTCAAAGCTTCAAAAGATATTTTCCTTACTTATCCAGGAGTTTGCTATTATATTTAAAGATCCAGGTTATGCTTATACCTGACAATCCTGTAAAAGGTGACAGGAGAAGCTAACATGAGAAGCACCAGTCTGGGCCCGGATTATTGTAAACCATGTCTGGGTCTCTTCAGAATTCTCCTGTCCTGACCCAGCACACAGAGTTTTGGAGTGGGGAACTTCAGTGCAAAATAGTCTTAAACGTTTGTGACTTCCCTGATTTATCAGTGAGGAGATCTCACAATCACGGTGTAGCAGTTCCTTTTCCCATTAAATTATTTTGCAGTTTTGCTACTGAAAAGAATCATGAAGAAATATGAGGCAGGTGGATTTTGATGGTCATATCTTAAATAAAATCAGCCTCCAAAGAGATATTTTTGCTAATTCAGAAGCTAAATGTCCTGTGATAAAGTCTCAGATAAATGTTTGCGTGGTGTTGGTGAAAGATAGGAAGTTTTTTCAACACCATTTTAGGTTACGTTAGTTCTCAGATTTCCTCTTCCTTTATTCTTCCTGTAAGTGGCTCAGATTTCAAAGATGAGACATATCCCAAAATAATACAACAGGTAAAAGAAGGTTTATGTTTAGTGTTCATTAACAAAATCAGTTTGCCTGGTATCATACATGGGTCCTGATTCATGTAGGCTGAAGGCAGTGTATTAGATGCACCAACTGAAAAATGTCATATAAAAAACCAGTATTAGTTTCACAGAGCAGAATACCCTTTAGTGAGCCCAAATGATGCAAAGAGTTTAGTGTTCACACATTTTCCTTCAGATTTCTTCAAGCTAGATACACCATACATTTAGTTTTGCATTTCAGGGTTAAAGTGTTTGGAGGTGTCTGAAATAGCTAACAGATGAATCATTCTTCCATTTAATTCTCTATGTTGCAACAGAAATTCTGAGTAGATAAATGTGCTCAAACCAGGGAGAATTGGAGGAAATGTGGAGGGTAGTAAGATCTGGGGTCCTCCAGCAATAAAAAGAATGATTAGTAAGGGAAAAAAAAAAAAACTTTTGCTAATAAAAGAAAATAAATAGAAATGTGAGTGTGTCATATGTGTGTTATGTGTATGTATACATAATTTCTTCTACTTATAAGTTCATGCATATAGACATAGCTATGATTAAATATATCTGTGCTAAGCCTTCGGAGGAGATTTATCATTACTAAAATGTAAAATCCTGAAAACTTGGGAATGCTTGGCTCTTTCCCATATTCTGCTGTGTCAGTGGAATTCCCTGTTACACTTTTCGGAGATGTAAGACGTGATATCGATTTCTTGAGGAGGAAAGAACACAGAAAATGAAATGATAGGTCAGTTGTGAGACCAACAACGATGATCCTTCGGCTTCTGTATATTAGCTTTCCCTGATTTGACTGTCACCTGCTTCATCCCTCTGCTAGGTCTGTGTGCAGGAAGTTCACTTTACTTTCAGGGAGACGTGGTTGCCTTCAGTAACCTACAGCCACTGAAACAGGCTAATCCATCCACCGATGAGGGTTAAAGAGTACTGCTGTTTCCCTCTTGGAGATTTGTTTAGAGACGTCAATGGTGCAGACTGTTAAAATGGTTGGATACCGTGCATTTTATAACTCCATTTCTTGTGCCACAAGTGAGAGGTAGAAAGTGTGAGAGGAACCCTTTCTTTGAGTGTACTTGCTTGGAGGTGGTCACATTTGCTTATGAAATAGTCCCCTCAGGGCTCAAGAAGCGGAAATGAAAAACCAAAGGGCTTTCTTGAACTGTCTCTATGTGTCCATGAAGAGTATATTACATTGGATATTAGTATTAGTTACTGAGGCAGAAATCAGGTAGAGAGAGGAGAAATATGGAAATAACTTTTTCCTGATGCTGTTTCCTCAGGATGCTCTTTGAATGTTTAGGAAGAAAACCCCATGAGTTACTGATGAGGCAGCTGTAAACAGGGGAAGTGACAGATGTAATGAAAGTCTCGGGGACTGTCCTAGAAGAGGTCCCAGCACTGGTTGTGTGAGCATTATTTACATGAAGATGAACAGATGGATACATTTGATCAAATTCTGTGGGGTCCCTACATCAGAATTCTGTTTAGCATTTTGAATCTGTGGTTTCAAATGCATCTATTTCTGATGCTTTTACAGGAGCGACTTCTATATCTTATTTTTTGGAGGGTTGGAGGTTGTCAGAATAATGTTAAAAATGGCACTTTACCATTTATTGTAGCGGTTTCGATTCCGTTCCTATTTATTGTTCTGTCATGGTGATTTATTTCTCTAGACACTTAGAAGACAATCACAAGAGATAAGCTAGATGTGATAATTTATGCCATTTGGGGAAGAGAAATGTTAAAGAACTTACAGACACAACCCGGTTCTAATAGTGAAGTAGAAAAGTATAATTCATTTTTCAGGAACCGGGATCGATACGCTGTGTCAGCAGGGTGGTGGTGCAACTCTCCTTGGCTTAAAAAAATTAGAATGAAAGTAGAAAATGAGTGCAGTCCTGCTTGTGCCAATTTTGGTGTATAAATGCCTGCCTTCTGGAATATTAATGTATTTCTCTAAAGTACATGATCTATGAAGTTTCTTCTCCTTTCCCCTTTTCTTTGGTTCATCATTGTTTTAGTATTTATGCCACTTCGCAGTCCTCGAGATACTCCTACCTGTCTTCCTTCTCCGATGGTGTGTCCAGGGGCATTTGCACCGGATGCTGAAGATTCATTTTGTAGTACAGCCATGGCCGTGTAGGTTTTCAAGAGGTGTTAGAACAGATTCACAGAACCTAGTGGTTCATGTTAACTGCTTTAACCGATGGCCAGTGTAGCCACCTGAGGTTTAGTTCATGTTAACTTCTTTGAACCATGGCCAGTGTAGCCACCTAAAGTTTGAGGTCACAAAAATGAAAATGTTTTGATGCAGACCAGAGGCAGCTCTACCTTGAAGCAAGTGTAGTGTAAGTTCATTCTGTGCTTCTCGTTGTGACCTAATATGGTAATCACATGGGTATAGGTTTTCATTAAATCTGCAAAAGTGACTAGTATCCTTATTGGTATTTATTGTTGCTTTCCCTCTATCCCTTTTTCCCGTTACCTATGGTGTTAGAGTGACGTGGGCATTTGAGGGATCATACAAAGGGAAATTAATCTGGAGATACACTGAGTTTAAGTTGAGTAGGATTCATATGTACCATCCACACTCAATTTCCATCTACAGTTATGTGATTAGTAGCCGTGCAGGATGAGTGTGGCTCCTGGGAAAGGCCCTGCTGGACAGAGTAACAGCAAGTTTCTCCTGTGTCACTAGACACTGAAATCATGTAGCCAGTGGAAGAAAAACTGTGTTTGAATGGAGAGAGCCAGATGCTAGCCTCTGGAAGAATTCTTCCAAATCCTCTTCCTCATAAGAAACTTGAAAAGGTTTCCCCAAAATTTGATATTGTCTGAAAATTTTACATTACTTTACCAAAAATACATTGGAAAGATGAAAGGGTTTTTTTTCCTCAATTGTCTCTAACAACAAGGATGACAACTAAATTCTATCAACTATACCACTGGAAAGATTAAAATATCTTTGTCTTGTATCTCTACGTCTCCCTAAAAAGTTCTCTCTGTGTATAATTGCACTCTATCCATAAAATTCTCTCTATGAAATTGTGGCTGATGTGAGGAGGGCACTCTTAAGCATATAGGTTTCAGGCCTTACAAAACTTGTATCTTCCCCTAATGAGAACACATTTTTCAAAGTCAGATAGATGCCATGTTTCTAAAGGTCCTCCTATGAGTTTAAAACTGTGAAGAATAAACCATATTTTCAGATCTTTTTTTAAATATTGAAAGGCATTTGTCACATGACTAGGGATTTATTTGAATTAATAGAGTATCCTAAGTATGATGCTGAGTACTTTTTTTTTTTTTTTTAATCCCAGTCAAAATTTAATTTGTGTACCTTCAGGTGGTTTGTAAGTAAGTAAACTACAAGCATGAGTTTCCTTTTTAGTCAAATGCTGTCAAACAAGATTCAGTTTTTTCAGTCACTCCTAAAACAATCCCTCAGTTTGATGAGATGAATAATACTGATAATACTGATGTCAGTGATTCTGATCCTGGACTGTCATCGATCTCGGTAAGCTGTCCCCATTGATCCCCTCTGGCTCGAGTAAGGACTGGAAATGACTATATTGGAAATGCAAGAAGCTCTTAACACCTCTTCTCCTTAGTTCCAAGCTTCACGTGGCCCTGCTACTTGGATTTCTTTGGCTGTTAGCCTGTCATGGTGTCTTGCTTAGAAATGGCACTCTCTACATGTTTGCCGGATGAACTGGTGTCCTTTTATCTAGCTGTGTGTTCTTGCTCCTCCTGTCTCCACTAGACCACTGGCGCTACAGGGCATAATCACTGCATATCCGTCTCCATTTTCCCCCAGGAACTGTTGATCATAGCAGAACTCTTCCTATAGTGAGCCTACACATGCTGGTGATGGTGGTGATGCTGCTGGTGGTGGTGTTACGGTCCTAACTAGTCAGCATCTGGCCAGCCAGGAATATTATGGTAATATTTTGTTCTTTGGATAAATATAGTCCTTTTTACCTTACTTCCTGATTCAGAATGTCTACCAAACCATCCTGAATCTCTATCAAAATCTATACGAATGTACTATACCTGTAACTTAGAAGATGTTACAACTGAACTCAGATCTTTGATTGAGCATGATTTTCTTGCATTTCTTGCTTCTGTTTTCAGTTCCTATACACACACTTTATGTGAATAAGATGAACATTAGCAGATTATCTACATCTCTTCATTTCTATTCTACAGCAATAGCCCCTTAGAGTAATATCTGAAGTTTTAGTAATTTTCTTCGTATCAGAGAGTTTCTAACAATGTTAATGGAAGTTAGACTGGTTGCAGAGACATTCGTGAGAACTACCTATGCTGTAACATTTAAACAATTTATTTGATCTCTCTTTAGCTTACCTGCTCATGTCTTTGGAACATTGATGTTGACCTTGTTGGAACTTTGTCTATAATCATGATAAGTCCTTCAATAAAATCTAATAGAAAATGACATTTAAATTTCCAAGTGATTTATTAACCCTTTGAACACTTTGCGATGTTTTATGCCCATTTTAGCAAGGAGATACTCTTATTACACTATGTTCATATATTATTTCCTTGACTGCCCAATGCTTAGTGACTTCATATTTTAAAAAATAATAAAAGAGGAATAACAACAGCATAAAAAGTAGATAATCCTGAGCATTGCTTACTTCCTGATAAAAAGTGAGAAATAATCTTTGAGGACAGCAAAAGATAGTGAACTTTCATAAGTCATCAGACTGCAATCCTGTTTTTCAAAGCATCTGTATGACTTTGGCCTTGCATCTGGGCTTCCGTTTTCACACAGAGAAAACAAGAAACAGATTACTCCTACTTTTCACCTGGCCTACTCTTAACCTTCCTTCAGGATTTATCTCAGTCATTCTTTTGTTTGGGAAACTGTTGCTTACTTCTAGGGGAGCTGGGTGCCTTCTTTGCGCATACTCCCTCAAAGCCCTTAAGGCATTCTGTTACAGCTGTCTGGTTATTAATTTCTTTCTCTTTAAGGCCTGTGCCTCTAAGGGCAAGGGTCATGTCTTTTTGCCACCACCATGTAGCTCAGAGTGGGACTCAGAAAAGGAAGGTGACTAAGAACACAAGCCAAGTTCATATCCTAGATCTTGGTTCCAACACTGATTGATTATGTACATTTGATCAAATTCCTTAATTTACCTAGAACTTTGTTTCCTTCTGTAGAATGAGGATAATAATGGCTGCCTCATCAGTGTTATTATCAGAATAAACTGAAGTGTTATTTTTTAAGCCTGTAACAAAGTGCCTGGCATGTAGAAAGCGCTCAGTTAATGCTATTCCCACTATTATTGCTAAAAGGAAAATACACATGTATGATTTTTAAGGTTCTTTCACATATTAGAATCTATGATCATTCCATTCTGTTTATTGACTAAGAAATAAAATGATACTTTTAGCCTTCTGATTTTGGATATGGGGACAGAATCGCCATCTGTTAAAAATGCTTATTATTTGTGTGCATTAAGAACTGTGAAGGGCTTGAGATTTTTACCCTATTTGCAAGCTAGTACATCAGTTTACCTGCCACAGTTTCATGGATGCTGATAGAAGACAGAAGATCTTGGATTAGTGACAAAGTACAGTTTATCACTCATAGCAATTCTGGTAGCCAGAAAATTAGCATTTGTACCAGTTCTTTAAGACTTAATTCCCATATGGTGATTCAAAGACAGCCTGGGGATACCTACACTTGGCAGGGTGGGGGTGGGGGGATAACCTGAGCTTAAGGAACCTGACTCTTTTATATCAGGTGGCAAGCATGCCTAAACTTTGCCACTAGATGAGACATTATCCTTATTAAACTGGACAGTAAACATACCTACGCTAGTTCTGGAGGGAGACACTGCCTTTGACTTTCTCTGTACAAATATCCTTGAAAAGGTAGCCCCAAAGAAAGGCACTTGGTGCCTTCATTCATAAAAGAACACAAGAGACAGAGACCTACAGGGAATGGTCTCTCAAACATGGAAATTTGTATTTCTATGGAGTGAATTTGCAACTTTTATCAGATTCCTTAAAGGGGTATGTGAACTAAAAAATGTTTAAGTCTCTAAATTCCTAATTCATTATTCAGAGTGATAACATATTTGAGAACACCAAAAGGTAAAGAATAAGGAAGCAAGATACCGCATAGGAAATAGCATGTGGCATTTTTGTGTTGGAAGGAATTTGCTACCACAGAATCAGGTCTTTTATTTGGCTCTAATTAAGAATGGAACTTGGGGCACATGGCTGGCTCAGTCAGTAGACCATGCAACTCTTGATCTCCGGGTCATGAGTTCAAGCCCCATGTTGGGCATAGAGCTTACCAAAAAAAAAAAAAGGGGGGGGGGACAGAACTCAGTCCAGAGAAATAGAATTGGGAGCTCTGGCTTTAGTGAAGAATGTGAACAGGGTAAGGACAAAAATTGACAGCTTTTTCTCTAATGAGGACGTTACTAATTATTATAATGCTTATTAAAATAATTATTATAATGCTTATTAAAATAATTTGCCACATACAAAGATAACCAGATTCATTTTTAAGATTGGAAATGCATTGTTGGTGAGTTTTTGGTGGATGCTATACATAACAGGAAAGTCGAAGATTATTCCCTTAACTCAAATAAATTTCCATTTTCATTTCATCTTGTCAAAATGTATGCTTCTGACTTTCCCCATTTGCATCACTTTATTTTCAACATTCTTATAAGCAAAGTGTTATAAATACCATGGCAGATTATTTTATGATCCATTTATCTCAGTAATGGTGACCTCTGTCACTTGAACCACTGTTCAATGTATTGTCAAACAGCAAAGATTAAGACACAGGGCATTTTGTGGAATTAGTGACTACCCAAGAGCTTATAGCCTTGTGCCAAACCAGTCATTAGTGCTCAGCAAATGTTACGTTCTGAAAGCATTATTATGATTATGTAACAAAAATAAGAGACAAAAACAGATGGCTTAAATAAAAATACTGCTAATCCAGGGTTTCTCAACCTCAACACTATTTACATTTTGGGTTGGATAATTCTTCATTGTAGGGAGATAGCGTGTGCACTGTAGGATGTTTAGAAGCATCCCTGGCCTCTATCTACCCTTTAGATGCCAGTAGTAGCCACCCTACCCCCCACCCCCACCCCCCTGCTAGTGTCACAATTAAAAATGGCAGTGCAATGCAGAATATTCCCTAGGGGTAGAAGGCAGAATCACCCTCCGTGGAGAACCACTGTGCTAGTCCCATTTTTAAAAGTGAGAATGTTCAATCAATGAAAGAGAAGGTAAATAGAGAGTATCACATAAGCCTGATGAACATATACAGCTTCAGAAATAAATTTAGACTTCCATAGTTTGAGGGATTTCCACATGACCTCTCTGCCAGTTCCTAAAGTATTGTGTGTGATCTGTTCCAGAGCATGGTGGACAGGAAAGAAGACTGGACTTAGGTTCTTGCCTTTTTCTGCTGCTTTGTCCTTTTGTGATTTGAGGTCAAGTCATAATTTGTCTGAGTTTGTTTTTCATCTGTAAGAGAGAGCATCCCCTGTCATACCTACCTTGGAGAACTGCTGTGAGAATCAAATCAGATACTGTAAATGAAAATGCCCTGTAAAGGGTAAAGATCTCTCTAATTATTAGGATAAGAAAGATACAAATTTTTTTTTTAAGAATTTCTCGAAAATTTTCGAACATTCCTTGAAATAGCCAGAGGAACTGCAGGGCATTGCAAAAAAGGATTTGAGAATCACTTTTTTTGAAGATGCCCTTTAGTCCTGCTTAGCTCACTTTTCTGTGTTCTTGGTTGCCATGTGCTGTGAGGGGCTGGGACAGAAGGCGCGGTTGAAGGAGTAGTGGAAAGACTTGGCTGACAGCAGCCAGGAAGCAGCACTCAGTGTTCAAAAAGCATAAGTACTTTGTTTATGTTTCCTCAGTAACCAAGGAGTATCTATAAATTAAGTAACTAGAGACTTTAAAAAGGAGAAAATTAAGTGAATGATGTAAATTTGTTAAAAAAGAGATATTGCTGATTTGTTACCTTGTATCTGATTTATGATGTTTTATGCCTTTTATTAACTAAAAATCTGTTGTGAGTTTTTTTGTAATAGCTTTATATTTTATGTAATAGCTTTATCTTTTTTGGTAAAAAATAAATATCCTTTACCTGGTTCTAAACCTTTTAAATAATGTAGAATTGCCACAGTCTTTTTCCCCTATTAAATATTTAGTGCTGGCCTTCCTTGCCTGGAATTGAATAAAAATATATGCCTGATCCTTAAGAAATAGAGTAATTTAGTCTCAGATTAAAATGGATCTTAAAAGCTACATGACCCAATGTACTATTTAGTTCAGAAATCCTGTTCTTGGACCTCTGACAGATGGCCCTGCAGTCTCTGCTTGATCTTCTACCTTTCCTCGGTATAGAATATATTTGGAAGATTTTAAAGATAAGAAAACTGAAGGCTACACAAACTATGCAGCTGTGTCCAAGATCACTTGGGTAGTAAGTAGCAAAGCCAGAAAGTGACCCATTCTGTCTGAATCCAAAGCTCCGGCTTCAGTCCTAAATCATTTATTTGGCTTTGCTCCAACTAATTCCACTGTTAGATCATTCTTTTTTAAAAAGTTATTTTTCACAAGGCACTGAAATCTACTTCTCCATTGCCCTGCTGAGAAACTAAAACTCAAAAACAACACCTTGTTCTTCTGTGTGGACTATGAGATAGAGTATATCCTATAAATGGTAACCCTTCAAATCCCTTTTTGTAATTAAGGGTCAACCCCCTCTCCTACTCCTAAATTTGATCATTTGGCCTGAATGTATCATCTCCTAAGTGACTTAACATACTTGTCATAGCCATTGTATTTCTGGTTGACTTTTTCCTGGGTGTGGAGTACTTACAGAGTCCCCTACCTCTAGGGACAGAAACCAGGTCTGAACTGATATTTGAAATCATCATCTTATCCTTGGTCATTGGTTTTACCCAGTTTTGACTTGGGCACTCTGCACTTATTAACTGTGTTTTCTCTTTTTCCCACTGCCACCTCTTGTTCTTTGCTTGCATCCAGATTGCTTCCAATAAAAATTACAAAGTATTGTACACTCTCTTTGGTCTGGATAGTTTTCAAACAAGACTTTATATTAAAGTAGGTTAAAGTACAGCTTGATTAAAGTCCATCATTTCAATTTTAAGATCTCTTTATATATTTTAAAATTTCCTTACAGATTAGAATTCACATTTGATAAGTATATCTTCATCAAGTTATATGATTACTACATAATTATTCAAGTGTTTGGGTTAAGTTAAAATCATAAATATTATTTGTATCCTTTCCCATTAATTATTAAGCACATGTCTGTTTCAGAGAAATTTAATCTATATGTTTGATTCATAGTCCCATAATTTTTCAAAGTGTAATTTTGTAAGAGCCATCTAACATCAGTCATTTTTATGGTGGGTGTGTGTGTGTGTGTGTGCATGCACACGCACATTTGTCTTCGTTCCCAACATCAAAAGGTCATGTTTTGTTATGAATAAACAAATGCCTGTATGCTAAACATATCTTGTCTAAGACATAAACTTGGTTAACTAGTCTCTGCCATCTTCCATTGGAAAAATGTATTTTCATGACAGATTGAGCTACATCCTTACAATAGCCTAGCCAGATTCCCATGATGGTAGGCATTGGGTAGAATTTCCAGGACCAATAGTAAGTCTCTGTTGTTTTCATTGGTTCATGACAAGTCAATGAAAGAACAGGATATCAATATTAATCGACAGACGATATGGAATACGAGTAGCCTGTCTGGTACATGAATACATTATGAATATTACATATAGGACCATACACTTCAGGCATGGTGAATATTGGACCAGCATGCTATTGACAAGGTCCTATACTTTAGGTGGCCTTGACCTGCTTCAAGGGCACTATGAATAAAGGATAAATAATGGTTTTGCCAGTAGGTGATAAAAAGCAAAATAAAGTCAGCACTCTCTCTGGTCAGAGTCCAAGCAAGAAGACAGAAACCACTATGATTATTTTAAAAAGGGGGATGTGATGTTGAAAAATTGTGACACACTTACCATGATAAATTGTAAAGGCAACCTGGAGTTCAGCAAGAAGTTACTGCCACCCTTATGCTGGAGACAAAAACAGGAGGCAGGGTTCCCCAGGTTGCTGGAGGGAAGCTGAAAGCATGGGGACCTGTCTGGGAGGGCGTGGGGCCAGGTGGAGATGGCACTTCTGCCCAAGACGCCTGGTAAAACAGAGGAAGAGGGGAAGAACTTCGAACAGCAGAAATTCGATAGATGTTGAAACTTGAAGATGGGTGATGGCAGTTTGTTTTCCTCATGTCTCTATTTTGAATATGTAAGTGTCTATAATAACGTGTTTTTTAAAAAGTAAATGAAGGAGAGAGTGAGCCCAAGGTGCTCACCTACACACATACACTCATGCACGCATGCGCCCATGTACATGTGCACCATGGTGTCCCACCCTGCCCCCAACATCAGGTTTCAGTCTCTCTCCAGTAGCTGAACTTACCTGGAAGCCAACTGCCAGGGGAATCCAAGAACCTTGTCCCACTGAGGTTCGCCCACGTCCAGATCAGCAGGGCAGGAGACAGACAAAGAAAGGATCTAAAACAAAGAGACTGGTAGACCCTCTCCCAGGACAGATGAGGCAATGACTTTCCTGCTGCCATCCACACAGAGTTCTAGCTAGAACTGCCTGCTGCTCATTTGGTTTTCTGAACCTCTCAAATATATCCTCTATCTAAACCTAATTTTTTTTGTTGCTCTGAAAGTGGGATTGGGACGCATAGTTTGATTATTAGACCCAACCTCTGCCACACTGAGCCTTTGGATACTGTGATGTCCATATAACACACCAGTTGAAATCTTTCCCTTGCACAGAGGGGTAAAGGAAAATGATGATGATTAAAACTTTGACCTATTATATAGTAAGAGTCTTTGGCACACATTTTTTGCGTGTATTGGATATAAGAAAACCATACTCAAGTTTTTATATGTTCAGCCGTGAATACTGAAAATTAAAACTAAGCAAAGCAAAGTGGGAGTAAACTATTTATGCAGTTATTAGAATTAACATATAAGATATTACTATCATATTGGGATCTGTCTGTACTGATGTTATGTTAATAAGTGGGTACTTGGTTCTCAAAAAATTTCTAAACAAGCTGGGTTTTAATACTAGAAATAACGCTTTTCTAACAAAAAAACTATAAAGTTTCTTTCGGGGCCTGCTGTATGGTTGTATAGGTAATGTATTTTCTGAATGGCCCACCTAAGGAGGCATCTGTCTCTTATTTACACAAAGGCACTCAATGTGCTAGCAACGACCTGATCTTCCAACTCTGATATAATCAGGGGGGCAGTATTGCCAGGAGAAGTTTCATGGTCTTCTCTAAAGAATTTTTACTTTTAGTATCCATGTGAGGATTCTAAGAGATCCCCTTGAAGAACAGCTTGACTCAGAGCAGAACAAAGCTACATGCTAACTTTAGATGTTCATGTTTCCTATTTGCATTCAGGCCAAGAATATTTATTTACCTTTACTACTTTCTTATTAATATGAGTTAATCTGCTATATAATACTAAAACCTTTAATTATAGAAAGATCAAGATGGGAATCAGAAAGTGTGCTTCTGTCCCCAAATGATTAAGACAATGGCATGTTCTCAGTGTACATGTATTAATGTGCCTTCATACTAATATACAAATTGTGCATTTTATAGAAGCTAAGGTATTTTAACAACTAGGTTAAGGAAACTTACATAAGTTTTGAATTTAGATCTTTAAAATACAATTTTTCTTATTTATACAAAGCAGGGCCCTCTGTACATTGGGAAAGTGGTTTTCCAATCAGGTCATAATGGATGGGTTTTAAGGAACAGATGGCAGTCTTAAACAGTAGTGAAGTTGCAGGTGCCGGCCTCAGACGGGGTCCAAAGCCCAGATCTAGCACTGCCTTGAGTAACCAGTCAGGTTTTCTAACTTTTCTGTTTGAAACTGCATGCTATGAAATGTACTAACCTACAGAAGTTTCTGGGACGGTCAAGCCTAGTGGATCTAAGTGTGTAAAGCACTTAGAACAGTGCCTGATAGATAGCACTAAAAAAAAACAAAACAAAACAAAACAAAAAACCTTATTGAAGTCCATTTTTTTATTAAAAAATACCAACTTTTTTTGAGTTATCATTTGTTTTCATATTCAACTTAGGTAATACTTCTTTTTCTTCTTAGGTTTTCTTACCGCTCACCTTATTTGCCCCTTATCTCTCTATCCTGATGCCCTGATACTAGTCTTGAATTATTCTGAGATTGGAATAATCTACAGGACATGTAGATATTTTGCTCTCTCTCTCTCTCTCTCCCTGTCTCTCTCTCTCTCTCGTTTATGTATTCCTCATTTATTACTTTTTCTCACATTCCTAAAAAATCCTACTTATTGATCAGATATATTTCCATTGTCTGAGGAAGATGGTATTAGGAAACAGCATAACCCAGTACAGTGGAATTAAGATTTGGCAATGTTTCTCTGTAGCTCCTCCCAGTTTTAAAATTCTCTGAATCTCTGAAATTGAAAAATCAGAAATTTGAATAGGTGATGCACTTGAAATCACAGTGGAACACAGTTTTTCCCATACCCCCTTTTGGGGTGTATGTGTGTGTGTGTGTGTGTGTGTGTTTACTCAACATGTGTATATTTTCCACTTTCCCCATCTGGCATCTGCTTTAGCACCAGCTTCTCTAGCTGTTCTGTGTCAAGAGTACTTTAGCCTTTTCATTATGGAAGGGAAAGAAATGAAATAATATAAAAAAGAAAATCCTTCCACCAAGCCCGCTCCACCTCACTTTTTGTTTTGTTGTTTCTAAGCAAGTTTCTTGCCATTTACCTTTGCATTTGCATTGCTTATTGATTGGCAATTTTAAAATTGTTTATTGTGCTCTTTTGTTTCACTGTTCAAGAGCTAAAACAAAAGCTACCAGGCCCTTCGAGGTACACATTTGCATGCGGTGAGCGTTGCCCGAGGAAAAAGTAATTGCTAATGCATATTTATGTGGCACAAATTTGCCATTTGTTTATGCATAAAATTATCAATAGTGCAGGGCGGCCCTGCCGTAGAAAATGGTGACCTTTTTAGCTTAATAAATAGAAATCAGCTGTTATTGTGAAGAGATCAGCCATTTATTCTGTGTTGAGGGACATTGCCGGGAAAATGCAGATTGGGGCTGGCAATATCATTAAATGGAAGGCCAATGACCCTTTCGGTAGAGTCTATTATACTTTATCTAATAGGGGATAAATGGCTCTGGTTGGGAATTGGAATAAAGAACAACAGTTTTTTTGTTTTTTTTTTTAAATTTCAATCTGTAATTTTGTAACTATATGGATTTTAAGCTAGTAAAACTGAACAGGGACTCTCAGGCTGACCTGTTGCTAGAATTATCTCAAAAAGTATCTGTTTTCAATTTGCTTTTCCTGTTCATTACTTTTTATTTTGATTTGTACCCATTGACACAAAGAGTAAGTCAAATGATGTTTTTTGTTGTTGTTTTCAGGAAAATAGATCTTCCTTTAGTTTTTAGCTTTCTTGTTCCTTTTTTTGGCCATCTTTTATTTTTGCACTGCAGATAATTTTGTGTTTTTCAGGGTTGTTCTGTATTTGATGTTTTAAAAATACTATAAGTAGAAGAAGCTATCCCTTTATAAAGTTACTAACATTGTAAATTGAGAGTTTTTTTTGTTGTTTAGCTAAACATGATACTTTGTAATTGATAAGAAGGGCATTTGAAGCAAGTATGTGGGTCCTTTGCATTAAAGACTATTCTATAAATATAAAACCTTCGTGTGTGTGTGTGTGTGTGTGTGTGTGTTCTTAATACATTAAAAAAAACAGCAGATAGTCGTGTATCTTTTTATGGTGTTTTTTCTGCTGATTCTGATAGAGGAAATGCCTACGAGCTGGTCTATGACAGTGGTTTAATGTGTAATCTCATAGTATGTTTACTTGGCTAATATCTCTTCAGTCTATTATGAGCATTTCTGCCTTTCAGGATTTTTTATCGAGTTTTTTTCAATCATTATAGAATTCACTATTAAATGGAAGTTACTTTTTTGTTTTTTTTTTTCAATATTATGTAATATTTGATGCACTCAAAATTTTATGTAAGTTTAGAAACATGATAACGGAACAGAGGAGGCCTGCCCACACACCTCAAAGCACAGTGAGCTCTAGGGAGCAACCTGCATGGGCTCCTCCCTGGTTGTGTTTCTTAACACAAGCACGCCCACCAGGTTTAAAGTTTCTATAAGAGCAGATCTGCAACCACCAATCTTTCCCTCCAGCTGCACTTTCCTATGACATTGCATTCTGCTGCACGTCACCAGAGTGACTGAGGAACCTTTTACCGGCAGAAATGGGTCTGTTGGTCCTTTTTAAAGTAGAGGGTGTAAATAGGATTCAGACACTAGGGTACATTAGTCCATAAAATGAATATATTTTTTATGTCATTTATAAGGTATTGATTTTAGGTCCATTAGATTCACAGTCCCTAGTGGGAGAAAAAACAATGATTTAATGGATAGGTTGGAATTCCAGAAGGAAGCACAATAGCAGTGATTAACCCCTTCTCTTTGACTCCCTGCCGCATTATTTAACATGGTGGAGTAGCTGAGGGCTCTGGGGGAGAGGGACAGTTTGTCCTCTGTCTTCCTTGCACTCTATGAGGGATCACAAAACAAATTTCAGCTGGATTATTACTGTCTCTGAATGTGATAGAGCAGAGCACTCTGGGTTGGTAAGAGTTGCTCTAGTTTGTTTTATAAGGTAGTTTTTAAGTTGATGATTGTGTTATGTTTTTACAAAATCTAGAGCATATATATTTGGAAAGTTGTAATTTATAATACTGTTTAGGGAGATCATAGACTATGAAGGAATAAAGCTTACTTTTTTTTTTTTTTAAATTTTTATTCTCAACTCTGAGAAAGGAGAGTTCATCATAGTGTTATTATGCCAGTTGTATCCTTTCTTAAGCAAGTTTTAAGTAATATGAGTGAGAATGGCCATCACAGTAATTTTTTAAATAGGGTGTTTCCTGTTCTACAAATGCATAGAAAATTATTGGTTTACACAAGCTTCTTTTCTAATAAAAGGATGACTGAAATAACATTTTACTTCTGTGTCCAGAGCACTCATAATAATTCTAGCAATTTATCCCAACTAATGTTACTACCACCTAAAAGGAATTTTCTCTTAGGCTTCTTTTGGCAGTTACATTTTCCTTCTTATATATGAAAAAATATATATAGGTAGGAAATTTGTAAAAATTCTAATTATACTTCCAACTATCTGATGTATTGTATGTTAAGGTTGAATAAAATTATGCCAACCAAAGTTTGACTTTCTTAAAAATTGACCTGACATAAAGAATATGGTATCAGTAAGCATTTTTAGAATTTTATATTTTAATTCAAGTTTTTCAAATTCTATGACAAAAATGTAAAAATACAGGCTCCCTCTTGTGGGTAAAATTACCACCTGTATATTTCTGTTGCCAACATACAGGATATGACAAAATTTTTGTTCATTCTCAGGTAAATTCTGTGTCATCTCTTTATTTGGTCAGATGTGATATTTCACTTAACAAAAAAATGTAGAGTTTAGGGTACTTTTTTAGTAACGCTTTTAAAGAAAAGGATTTTTTTTTTTTAATTAGCAGACTATGTATAGACAACCTTTGCTTTACTGCAGCAGTATAATTTCTGATGTTCAAAATTTTTAATAACTTTTTTCATTTTGGAATACTCTCCAATGGGATAATTAGCAAACTAATGAAATAATGTGGAGCTTTTTTTTTTTTTTGAGAGAAAGAGCAGGAGGAGGGGCAAAGGGGGAGTGTGTATGTGTGTGTATGTGTGTATGTGTGAGAGAGAAAGGAGAATCTCAAGCAGGCTCCACACTGAGTGCAGAGCCACATGCAGAAAACTGAGAACATGACCTGATCTGAAATTGAGTCAGAGGCTTAATCGACTGAGCCACCCAAGCGCCCCAATAATGCGAAGCCATCAGCGTGACGACTTTTGGATTTCTGTGTTTATTAGCAGAAGTTCTGATACTGGAGTGAAGTGACATCCCTTCCTGCCCATCATGCTCCAGACAGATACCATGTGGTAATAAAACTACTCAAATGCCATAAATCTTGTCATCAAAACTGAATAATCAATGGTGTAGTAAGAATGAACACGGAAGCATTACCCAGCTCTCCCTGGATTGAACTAACAATGAATAAATACTAATAAATACTAACACTAATACTGAATAAACTGGTCTGGGGCCCAGGCTATGGCTAGACCACCATGTATGGGTTCTCTGCTTTCAGAAGTCTGACACCTAGGAATTTCAGCGGAGTAGCAAAGGCCATTTCTGTTCAGCCTGGGGAAACAGAACAGAGCTTTTGTGCACTCATGAAAGTGGCAAGAACAGTATTTCTGAAGTTGAGCTAAGTAGCACAGTCCTAGAGATATATAGTGAAAATTGTGAATGTAGACATAGCTGAATGACTCCCACTAAGATGTTACCGTGTGGACAGATGCTGTCAGGTATTTGAAAGGAATCAAGGAAAGGATCTATGAGGACACATGAAGATTTCTCATAAATCATTCCAAGAACTAAAAATTTATTTTAATTTTGCCTGTCCTATAGCATCTGCACGATATTTACATGAAAATTAGACAGAATGAACAAATTCTGAGGGGATTAATATATATATATACATATATGCATGTAATATAATTTATATGTGTATATGTTTTTAGATTAATTCTGGTAGTCTAACGCCCAAATTCCGAGACCCCCCAAAGACGACCACCAGAGTCCAGAGTCAAAGTCAAACAGCAGGGGTCGTTTATTATGAGTTCAAACCCGGACCTCCGAGCTCTCGCTGCCGGTGACGCTAAGAGGTCCCGAGCTCAGGATCACAACACCTTTTATACACTATTTTTGGGGAGGCAGGGGCTTAGCATACATCATAGCATCTTGTAACAAATCGCCACATACCACGGGAAAATCAAAAAGCAACTCTATAATATGACTGGTGCACTACCGAGCGGGAAAAGGCTGGGAACAGATTATTGGTTAGGTCAAAGGGCTGTCATTCTTCAAACTGCTTAGTTGGCGCCGCTAGGGTATGTGTCACCTCAGGATTGTCACCCTGTCAAGCCGCTGGGTGCCAGATGGTTATTATCTCTTGCACCCAGAGCTGGGTGGGGGGTCCGGGAGCAGTCACTCTGCCAGGTTCAATTCTGGGCGGGAGTTGTATGGTTACAGAGTGCCTAGAGAAAGTTTGCTGGTATTTTTCCATCTCCTCATGGGTTAGCAAGCGAAGGTACAGAAGCAGAAATAGCGGTAATGGTTATAATTTAGGCATCTCAGTAGCATTAAAGTGCCAAATTAAAGCCCCTTTCCCCATAAACAATAACTTTATTATATTTTTTTATATTTTTATACATTTATGTAAATTTACATATAGAAATTTATTTTGAAAATCTTGGGAAAAAAATCTTTGAAAATCCTGCTTCCAAAAGTCCTATGTCGATGCATTTACTAAAATGTGCTGTTAATGGTCTACTTTTATTTTTTCTAGCACTCCTCTTGCTGATGACACAATTCCTCTGTGAATCCGTTTACAAGATTCTGAAAGCTGAACAGAGAATTTTGGCACTGCACTGGGTAGGAAAAAGGTATATTCATAAAATACATTAATATACACCTTTGAAAAATCAATTACTACATTTGCTGCTTTACAAAAATGGAAGTTTATATGCCTTCTCTTATTTTTAATTTATAAGTAAAATATATGACATATGCATATTAAACTATACTACATAGTCTTTTATATTCAGATGACAACTAGATTTGTAATTATAATTTGGAAACTCATTATGAAGGTAATGTCTCTAAACTGGCAGATGATAGCAACATTTCTTTTATTTTTGTTTTCTTAATGAGATACACTTTTCTTGAAGTTGTGAAAGCTTTTTTTCTCCATTGAAAAATGTTTTTTTAAAACATTTGTTCCTGCTTTTTTGTCATTGTTGCAAAAGAACTATTTTGGTCACAATAGGTAGGTCACATATTTTACAAAAACTTCCATAGACTATTAAGTATCCAGGGTATATTTTTGTAAACACATACAAAAATATAATGTTGCTCAGAACAAACAGATATTTTCCAATTTGCTTAGCAGAAATATTTAGTGGGCATCTGTCTGTGAGTGCATTTATGAAATGCTCGTTTGTCTTTTCAAAAAAGTTATACTCTGGGAATAGGAACTGAAAGTTTGACCACAGACCTAGACTTGAAAATCCTCCTATATTCTAGTGGTTGACTAACTTTCATGTATGTGACAGCAGAAAAGGTTGGAGGTGAGGGATCCTTTGTTTAGAAGTTTATCACTAGTAAGATGGAAAGGGAATTCTGTTTTTCCTAAAAAGAATCACAGAAAATGGTCTTTTTGAATAGTGAACTAAAATTTATTTATTCATTAATCCACTCTTATGGTCTTATAATTTACGTTTCTAGAACTTCAAGATGTAAGTTTAATTGTGAAAACCTTTAGAATCAATCGTTGCTGTTACCTTCTTTAAAAATTGTTAAAACCTAAATTATATCCTTAAAGTATTTCTAAACAAGACTTCATATATTTAGGGACAAATGAAATAATAAAATATGGAAGAAAACATTGTGATTAATGGATTTTTATTTTAACAGAAGTGGAATAAGTCACAAATGGGTTATTGCAAATATGAAACTTATGTAGTTTTACAAGTGAAAACCAATATCAATATGATTAAAAGGCAAATGTAAATCTTGGGCTACTTCTAGTAAATACGACCAGCATCACATGTAAAGAGCTATTATTACAAGCAGGCACTAACATCTTAATTTATAAAGATAAACTATAAGAACAAATATTGAGGAATGTAATTCTAATACAGTATACTAATAAAAGAAATGCAGGGTTATGGATACTATCCAACCAGTAAAAAGCAGTTTGGAATGATAATGTTGTAACAAGAATATGGCGAGGTGGGTGCTTTCAATACTGTTGGAAAAGCATTGTATTTGTTCAACTTTTCTAGGAAGTGATTTGGCCATCTCTGGTATGAGCCTTACATGTTTCCAAAGCATTCTATGCAACATTTCCACTCCACTAGTTTGGAAAACTTTTGGTTACAAGTAATCCAAAAGAGTTTTTTAAAAGATGGAAATTTACATTTTCTCTGTGAAGCCTGTGTAAGCAGTTTGGTGCTGGTCAGGTGACTCCACAGTCATCAGGGACCTAGATCCTTCATCTCTTACTCTCTTACTCTAGTGTTTTAGAATATTCAGAATTGGTATTCCAGTCATCATGTACATGTCCTAGCTACAGGATGGGAATATTACTAGGAGAAGATCATGCTCCCTCTCTTTGAGGAAATCTTCTGCAAGGTGTTCATAGCCCTTCCATTTACATTCCACTGGCTAGAACATAGTCATACAAAAAAGCCATACTTAAAAAGGCTGGAAAATGTAGTTTTTATTCTGAGAGATGAATCTGGAAAACTTATTGTAGTGGAATAATAAGAGACTGGATATTAGGGCCCAATAAACAATATTTGGCAGTTTCACTTCCAGGAATCTAACTTAATGAAATAATTAAAGGAAGAGACCAAATGATATAAATATATTTGTTCATTTTCATTATTTTATAATGGGAATAATTTGAGATTGACTAAATTGTCCAGCATTGGAACAGTAGTTCGATAAATTTGAGTACATTTGTATTATACAGTCAATAAAATATTTGTAATATATTACAAATGCATAAAAATTAACAGGGAAAATACCTGAAAGTTAATACATCAAATATTAGCTCTAGATCATGGAATCATGAGTAGTTTTAACTTTCTTTGTAGATTACACAGTTGTTTATTTATACTTATTTATTTTTAAATATTTTATTTATTTATTTGAGAGAGAGAGAGAGAGAGATCATGAACAGGGGGAAAGAGTAGAAGTAGAAAAACAGACTCCCCGCTGATTAGGGACCCTGATTTGGGACTTGAACCCAGGACCCTGATATCATGACCTGGGCCACCCGGGTGCCTTACACAATTTTTTAAATAATTAATATGACTTCATACTAAAATTTGAAAATACAAGAAGTATGGGATTCCAAAAGGTTTACTGAAGTTGCTTAGAGTTCCTGTTAAAAAGACTACTATATCTATTCCAGGAGAAATGAATCAGCATCGCACCCATCCTTTTTGACTTTTTCCTGAAGTTAGGCTGCAGTGAGCTTCAGAAATCTTGACCACATTGTAGCCAGCTGCCTCATTTAGGTTAGGGAAGACTGAGATACTGTTTTGCAGTTCAATAGCATGCACCAGGCTCCTGACAGTTGTTGATAATCATGCCTATTTCAAAGGCAAAGAGCGAAGTTTTAAAGACTCACCTTTCTTGTGTGTGAGTGAGAGGTTGCCCATTGCAGTTCTGGATTAAGAAAGGTCTCTTTTTTGTATGGTAAAGGATTTTAAAAATCATAATGTTAAGAGAATATTAAAGAAGTGAGAATTTAACTCAGAGCTAAGAGAAAAATTAAATTGCAGAGCAATTCATCAGAAATTCTCTGCAGAAATTAAAGTGAAAACATTTCTCCCCTGAACCTAAGCTGACTATACTTTTTTGGAATTTATAAGAGAACTATAGTGTTGAGAGTATAGACTTTGAAGACAGATTGAGCTCAGTTCCTGATGGTATCTGTATGTCTACTGTTCAGTTTGTTCCTTAACCACTGATTCCTCGTGTGTAAAATATAAGTAATAATAGAAGACACTATACCCTGCAAATATTTATCACATGGACAATGGTGTAACTACACTGATTGAACAGTGTAAACTTTGGACTTTAAAGCCCAGACCATTACTAGAAATAGTCACTTTGTAAATAACTGAAGTTTCAATTCAGTAAGAAGATAACATAATTTAAAATCTAAATGCCCGTAATAACATAATCTCAAAATATATTAAGGACAAATTGCCAAAACAGCAAGGAGAAATATGCAAACCCACAATAACATTTTAAACCAGTTCTTTTAGTAATTGATAGAATAAAGTAGACAGAAAAAATCTGTAAGGATATAGAGTTGAAAGACAAGTTTAAGAAACTTGACCTTATAGGTATATAAAGAACTTTGCATAAATTGCAAAACTGACATTACTTTGAAGAAGACATGGAAAAATTACAAAAATTGCTATATGTTGAGTCATAAAATAGGTCTCAACCATTTTCAAAGAATTGGAATCATACCAGTTTCACTAGAAATCAAGTTGCAAATAAATTTTAGAAACGTATAACTAGAAATAAGTTTCAAGATTTCAAAGAAATCACAATAGTAATTTTAAATATTTTAAACTAAACGAATAGAACTTCTTACATGTTACCATTATAGAATACCTATAGGAAGTACTTCCTGGAAAAATTATATTTTAAATAAATGTACTAAGAAAAATAAAGAATGAAAATAAGGAGGCATTTCAAAAAAGCAAAACCAAAATGGAATAAACTCAAAGTAATAAAATCAAGAGTCAATGAAAGCAAGAGCATAATTAATAAAGTAGGAAATAGTCATATGGAGAGGACCAAGAAAGTAAAAAAAAATTGATTGTTGCGGAAGAAGAGCAAGTTTCCCAGTCCTCTGATGAGAACAAACAAGAGAGCAAGTGATAAAGGGCAAATAACCAACATCAAGAATGACAAAGACTATGTCATCACAGTTGTGTAAATATTAAACAGTAATGAATATTACGAACTTTATGTTATCAACTTCACATTGGTAAATATGAAGAATTGGATGAATGGGCAAGTTCCTAGAAAAATACAATGTAACAAAATTTACTCAAAAAGAAAGGGAGAGGGGCACCTGGGTGGCTCAGTGGGTTAAAGCCTCTGCCTTTGGCTCAGGTCATGGTCCCGGGGTCCCGGGGTCCCGGGATCAAGCCCAGCAGGGAGCCTGCTTCCTCAACTCTCTCTGCCTGCCTCTCTGCCTACTTGTGATCTCTCTCTGTCAAATAAATTAAAAGAAAAGAAAAGAAAAGAAAGAAAGAAAGAAAGAAAAGGAGAACCTGAAGAGTTCTGAATAGTTCTGTAACCATTAAAGAAATTTAATTCAGTAATCAAAAGTCTGCCTATAAAGAAAATTCCAGACCCAGGTAGCTCCACAGACAAATTCAAGGAAGAAATAGTCTAATTTTACATAAGTCTAATTATGTCTAATTTTACATAAGTCTTTTTCATAAACTTACTTTATAAAGATAATATAATCTTGATACCAAACTTGACAAGTATGATGAGGAAAAGCATTTACAGGCAAATTCCTCTCATGAATATAAATGGAAAAACCATCAACCAAATATTACCAAACCAAATTCAGCATATAAAAAGGATCACTAACCATGACCAAGTTGGTTTATTACAGAAATTCTAGGTTTGCTAACACATTAAAAAAAGAAAAGCAATAATCTATATAATACAGATTAAAGAAAAGTATTAAATGATCATTTCAATTAATACAAAAAGCACTTAACATTCAACATCTATTCTGATTTTTTAAAAGTTTTAGAAAGCTAAAAATAGGAAAGCATTTCTTTAATGTGATATAAAATACCCATAGCAAATATAAATTATAATAGTATAAGTTGGAAGCTTTCCTTTTGTGATCAAGAACAAGACAAGGATATTTTCTATCACTCCTGCTATTTAGCATTTTTTCTGGAGATGCTAGCCAATGTAGTAAGGCAAGATAAAGAAATAGAGTTATTATTGGAAAAGAAACAACCAACTGTCATATTGGCAGATAAAATGAATTAAAAAGAGTGCTTAGCAAGTTTGATGCATACAATATAAGAAAGCAACTGTATTTCTATATATCAGCATCACTTTATACCTCATTTTTTAAAAAAGATTTTGTTAGAGAGAGTGCACACAAGTGAGGGGGAGGGATAGAGGGGGAAGAAGAGAGCCCCATGGTGGGCTTGATCCCAGGACTCTGGGATCATGACCTAAACTTAACTGACTGAGCCACCCAGGCACCCTTACCTCATGTTTAATAATAAGAGATATGTAGCATCCCTATGGGGATAATTCTGAAACTTTAAGAAATATTTTCAAGGCTGAAATAAATGATGTTCATGAACTAAAGGATCCAATATTGTAGAGATGCTCCTTAATGCCAAATTGATTTATAAGTACAGTGTAATCACAAAGAAAAAGCCAACTGGTTGTTATTTATTTTGATAATTTTAAAGTGTGTGTGTGTGCGCACATGCACGTGTACTGGGGAGCAATAGGAAAAGTTGTTTTAGTGAAAAAGACAAAGAATAGTCAAGACACTCTTAGAAAAGAAAGAATGGGTCGGAGTACTTGCCTTGCTGATTTTATAAAACTATTAATTGAGAAAAACATTGTGTCAGGGGTAGACAAGTAAACAAATAAAGCGAACTAGAGAAATCAGAAACAGACTCTTGAATATATTGGCTCTTTATTTACAATAAAGGTGCTATTTCAAAGCAATAGAAATATAGACTTTTTAATACTTGGTACTGGGAAAATTGATTATCTACAGAAAAAACAAAATTTACATCACACCACACACAAAAATCAATTACAGTTGCTCACAATCTAAGTGTAAGAGGCAAAGAGAATCTAAGAGAATCTAAGAAAATAGCTTTATGACTTGGGAGTAGAGATGATCTCTTAAATGAAGAAAGCTCACATCCTGCATTATTTTTAAACAGACTTTTTTTTTTTTTTTCCAAAGCAGTTTTAGGTTCAGAGAAGTATGAGAAGACAGAACGGAAAGTTTTCATATACCCCCTGGTACACCCCCCTAACGCATTCATAGCCTCATTTATTAACATATCCTACCAGAATGGTACTTTTTTTTTTTATGATTTATAATTGACACATCATTTATTGCCCAGAGTTCATCCTTTACATTAAGGGCTACATTATTTTATTGTTTATCAGAAAGCACCTAAAAAGAGGGAAAAGACAGGACATAGAGTGGTAGAATAAAATTGCAGAATATCATTGATGAAGATCGTATCAGAATAGATTTTTAAAAACTATAAATCAGGTAGCATATAATCTAATCTATAATCTAATAGGCATATTAGATCATATCTAATTATATAATCTAATCATATGATCTGATAGGCAAGTGGCAAATGAAGAAATCCAAATGGACAATAGTATGTCCCAGTGTCCAAACATATTAAAAAGTGCTTAATATCAATAGTATTCAAGGAAATACAAAGTAAACTTACAAGATCCCACTACACGTACTTCAGAATGGGGAAACCTAAAATAACTAGCTGGTCAGAGCATTAGCAAGGATTTAGAGTAACAACCATTTATACAGTACTTTTTTGGCTATCAATTAGAACAACCACTTTTGAGTATAATACCTAATAAAGGCGAAATTTATATCCCCTGCTCAAACATAGCAATCCTGGATAGATATCCCAGAGAAATATGTACATATGTGTATCAGGAAACATATATAAGAATGCTCACATGAGAAATATTTATATTTGCCAAAAATTGGAAATAATTACCAAGATGGAAATTTATAGAATAGTCAATGAGATATTGAAGAGCAAAGAAATATTGAAATATTGAAAAGCAAAAACAAATGCTACTACAAGAACCAGGGAATCCTAATTAAGAATAAGGAAAGAGGCCGAGCTGTGGGAGGAAGTATTTGGGTAAGGGAGAGCTTTGGCTCTAAGGGAGAGTGCCAGGAACGTCCTATGTGGTGGTTCTGTAGGTATATGCTTTCTTACTATTTGCTAAACTATAAATATTGTGTACATTTAATCATAATAATTAAATGTTAAAATAATACAGCAAATAGTTATAGGTTTTACTTATTTCTTTAGTGATGTCTTATATTTTAGGAGGGAAAAATGTGGTTGCAAATAATATAGATTAAACTGATACATCTTTGAAATTAGGTAAAATTATTTAAGATGCTTGTAAAGTAATGGAAATGAGAAATAATAGGATAGTAAAATAAGCATTTATTCTTTCTAGTACTTGTTCTAAAAAATGTAATGAAGGATTAAGACATTGCCGTTAGATTGAAGTAAAATGTTTTCAGACTATAAAATTATGGTTATTTTATCTCTATATATTTTAAAACACATTGTAATGTTAAAATATCCTTTTGCACAAATCAACAATACCCACAAAAAGTCTTCATTGAATATCAGATTTTATATTCCATTGACCAAAACGGTACAACAAAAATAAATACGTTACATAGGTGTTGTGAATCCAAGAGTTTTTAGAGGTAAAATGAGGATAGTGGTTAGTTATACCATTGATGGCAGTTGTTTTTGCTTTGCTTATCTCCTTCTGTATTAACATTGTTTTAAAATGTCACTGCATTTATAGTTATTTGCTTTAACCATTTAGCTAGTTAATAATTTGTGATCCTAATGTTATTTGTACACGCCTTTTGGTCACCTTTCTCTTTTACTTGCAAATAAGCAAGCTCTTTGCTTTAACTGTTTATCAAATCCCATCAGTTTTTTCCCTTGGTCACCTAATCCAGATAGTAAAACTCTTTATTGCTTGAAAAAGGAAAATAATCCCAATATATTGCAAATTGTCAAGTGAGTTCTTTATAATTAAAGATTACTCTGCAATATACAATTTTTAAGGCATTTATCTGGACAGGGTTCACTGGCCTTTGAGAATGAGCCACTTTGTTGACAAATCTATCATCTAAATTGTACAACATTAATGAGAACTCTGAGTAGTACACTCTTACATTTTAATGTAGATTGCAGTTTAAGGGGAACAACAACAACAACCAAAAAAAAAAACCCACCACCAAAACAAAATACTGAATGTGATTGAAGTGGATTTTGAAAAGGTCTGCCACCTGTGGATAAAAATGTGCATTACTCTGAACACATAGTAATTAAGAAAGGTCATAGGAAAATCCAGTGACCCTCTGAGATGAAAACATTGGTTATTATTTAAAAAAAAAAAAAAAGAAGAAGGCGGCGGCGCTGGTTTTTACAGTTGTATAAATACAGGGTTTATGATACTACTTCCTCGCACAGCTAATTGTCCATACTTTACAACCTCACCCACAGTTCTGTAGTACCACGTGGTAGAACTGAGTCGGTGCTGGTCTTTGATTGGAATCCCTAGTTTATTAATTAATTGTAATCATATATTTCCTGAACAGCATCACATTTCTGTATCTTATTCTTTTTCATAATGCTTTACACATCATGTTAGATCAATATCTCTTTGTTGCACCTCGATCTCTTAAATGTCTCCATTTTGATAAACTTTCAGCTTAGTTTTCTCAAGTTAATGAAATATCGTAAGTAAAAAACACCATGAAAAGCATGCTAACAGCCTGTTTAAATCTAATGGCACCATACTTTTATAATTTTTTCTTTAACTCAAAATTATTTGTTTAAATGCCTGATTATACTTGATCATCTGCATGTTCTACCTACAAATATCTAATATCCATCTGAATAGCTTTGCATAAAGTTATTGAGCTTATTTTCTGGGTGTTTTAAATGTATGTACATATGCACTGGAGGAATTTTATTAGCACAATTTGAATTGCAGAGTTCATTTCAAAATGTACATCAATTTAAGTAACATAATTTAGTCACATAGAGATGCTCCATTGTGCTGGTCTTGGAACAAGATATTGCTGTTTGAGTAGCTAATGCTGATGTACTTGACAGTCCTAAACCACTAGGAGAAAATAATAGTCCATGCATAATTCCTTTGGCTATAGCTTTCCACTGCTTGATTGATAAGGAATGATGAATGAGCATCATTCAAAAATTGCAGGAAAATTAGACTATATTACTTTTTAAAGTCAGATGATAATATGTCTTACTAATTTAATAACAACCAAGCATTGTTCTCTTATTCAGCAATTGTTTGTAATTAAGAGAATTTTTCCTTCCAAATAAAATAATGTATGAACTGTTGACCAGAAATTTTTTAAATGATATATGTGAGCAAGCAGTTGCTTATTTTTGTGTCTTTCTTTAGAATACTTAACAACAAAGCAGTTCGAACAATAATAATTTAATTTGAGAAAAACCTTGAACC
Source organism: Mustela putorius furo (assembly GCF_011764305.1). NCBI lineage: Eukaryota > Metazoa > Chordata > Mammalia > Carnivora > Mustelidae > Mustela > Mustela putorius. The sequence continues at coordinate 20,980,011 of NW_025422368.1, read as the reverse complement.
CAAACTGTCTCCATAGAACTTTTTCATAATTAGGTTATACATCTTCTCAGTGGAAGAAGTCTTGCCCATGGTCACATTCTGCAAATAAAAATACATTTTGCATAAATTAGTGAAGTTGAACTGCTGAGATTCATTATAAAAAGTAATAAATATTTCCCAATTTTTAAAGTAATTATGAACCATGATGTTATTTTCCTAGATGATGAATGTATCTAGGCATCTTTTACAGAATTAAACATTTTATAGTGAATAACTGGTGTTTTTAAAATATAATATGACATGACATGACATAATATAACATAATATAATGTAATCATGATGTTTAACCTGTAATTAGGGAATTTTATTCCCTCTTAAAGGTTTTTGATCCAAGTGTCATTTTAGGCACGGTTTAAGGACAATTTTCTAACTATTTAGGAAAAAGTTAAATTCAATTCTTATGCCATTACCAATATTAATTCTAGAAGGATTATAGATTTACATTTTTAATAAAAGACTCTAAGAGTATTAAGAGATAGTGTTGGCACATATATATGTAAGTGGGGGCAGGGTTAAAAGTTATTTTTAAGAATTATACCAAGGCAGACATCACAAAGCAAAAACGTTGTTAGGTTTAATCACATAAACATAAAAGCTTTTTTTGCATCTTCAGTGGTAAGACTGACAAATGAGGAACTGAGAAATATGTTTGCAGTATACTGGGTTTAATGATATAAAGTACCATTTTTATTAAAAGTATTGGCAATTTTATATATTCAATATATGTAAATATATTTTCAACTGCTAACAAATTAAGAGAAAAGTAGAAAAAATAATTTGAATATTCAGTTAATATTGGGGTTCAAACATATCAAATGTTTGAGTTTTATAACTTAAGAAATGCAAATCAATTGTGAGATCTTAGTTCATTTAGCAAATTAGGAAAGAAAAAATGACACAATAATGAATGAAGATATTGCAGTGAGGTTAGACCTGTCCTTGACTGAGGCTGGTGGTGCCAGTTGTATCCTGGCACTGAAGATTCATTTCACAGTACATGTTAAAACCTGTTAATGTCAGAACACCTGGGTGGCTCAGTCAGTTAAGCGTCTGACTCCGTCTCAGCTCAGGTCTTGATCTGTGTCATGAGTTCAAGCTTCATGTTGGTGCCTGCTTCAAAAAGAAAAAAAAAAAAAAGAAAGAAGAAAAGTCTGTTAATGTTGATGCTTGTACTTCAAGGAAGTTAGCTAAATGTTTTCATAGTGTTTATAGTAACATGAAATTGAAAACAACTGGATATATTAAAAAATGGTTTCTATGTTTAAAAAATCGTGGTGTTTGTAGTAATGGAATATTAATTTCATTTAAAAATTATGTGTTGGCATGGGAAATCTTAGGCTCTGGTTTATGGTAAACATTTAAGAAATATTTATTGGTTGGATGTGTAGGTGTCTGTACACACACACATGAGTGTGTAGCAGGCAGAGAACAAAAATCCTGGAAGAACATAAGCAAAATGATGAAAAGCTATACTTGGCTTAAAGGACTATGGCTGATTTTTAAAAAAATTTCCCTTTTTGATTTCATGTGTTAGTTATCTTTCTTTAATAAACATGTTACTTTTATTTTAAAGAAAAATACGTATTTTAAATAACATCAATGATAATTGATAAACATAAATTATAAACATCAATGTCATAATTCATCTCTCAAGAAGCTTTCCCCTTATGTTTTCTTCTTGGAGTTTTATAATTTCAGGTCTCATGTTCAAGTCTTTATGCATTTATGTTAATTTTTGTGAATAGTATAAGATAAAGTTCTGATTTTATTCTTCTGGTTGGGGTAATCCAGCTTTCCAGACCCTTATTTGTTGAAGGGACTATCCTTTCCTCATTTGGCTCCCTTGTCAAATAGTAGTTGCCCGTATATACAGGGGTTTATTTGTGGGATCTCAATTCAGTTCCATTGGTCTCTGTGTCTATTTTATGTCAGTACCATATTGTTTGGATTACTCTGGCTTTGTAGTATAGTTTGGAATCAGGAAGAAAGTCTCCAGCTTTGTTCGTTGTTCTCAGTATTGGTTTGACTATTCAGGTATTAGGATAGTTTTTCTCTTTTATTGAGAAATTCCATTGGAATTTTGATAGAAATTGCTTTAGTACTTTATACATAGTTTTTCGAATGAAAGCATTTTCTACACATATATATTGTGATACAAACATGTCTAAATTCTTTGTTCTGAATTTTGGATTAGGAAAAAAATCAAGAGGAACAAAATGTTTTTTAGAATTTGTGATACATTGAACTACAGTCTACATGGCTAGGATAAAATGCCATAACACCGCCAGCAAATTTATCCAGTGTTTACTCCTAAAATCCCAATGGTAGGGTTGGATCACCCTGCCTCAGATTCGGTCTGTCTCTGGCCATTGGGTAGTGCTTTATGTTGTGCCAACTTTTGTCTTTATGTGACTTCCACTAGATTCCACTGTCACAGAGAATAATACCCCAGAAATAAGATTTTTAAAATCCTTCAAAAAATTCAAGATCTTATATAATGGACAATAGATATTATTCCTTATTAAGATATTTACCTTATGAAAACCATAATTTAAATCTTCCAGTACTGTTCTAGTGTTTCTATAGTTACTTTTTATTATTTATTTATTTATTGATAGTCACTTTTTTAAAAATGAAAGTTACCTCATAACTTGTAAGCATAATTCATGTCCATGCATTTACAGATGTGTCTTCAGTTTGATTTGTTAAAGTCCTCCTGCATTTCCCCCTTTATTCTCACTTTTATAACTGAAAGCCTCAATAAAAAAGTGATTAGTAAATCCATAATGAAGCAATTTATTAAAATAAGGTAAAATATATTGTATCGATTGTTCAAATGAACTTGTCTTCTTTGATTGAAAGAAACTGTTTTATAAAATGAATTCTATGTTCTTTATTTATTCCCCCATCTTTCCATTACCAGCAAGTGAACTTTGGTTCATGACCACTTTTTCTATTTTTAAACTTTATCTGTATTGATACAAAGCATAAACAAATATTTTAATTTTTGGAATAAGAATGACTTTTCAAAAGTAAATAATGTGTTTTTAATAGAAAATGAATACATTATGACTAGCAATTTTAAAAGGGGTAATGCTTAGAGGGACTTAATAGAACCCAAGATGTTGATATGCCCTTAAATAGCAAATATTAAAACATTTTTTTAATGTCATTGGAATACAAAAGAATAGGGCAAACTGAAGAGAAAAGGAAGGTCAAAGTTAATTTTAACCTTTGTATTTATCAACAAACCATTGTATTTTCTTTATTTATTCCCCCATCTTTCCCTTTTGTTTTGAAAGTATTGTTATTTAAAAGGAAGGAACACTCATGTCAGAATTATACTAAAAATCATACTTCAAGACTATCTGTGAGGCAGAAATAATCCAACTATTATTTCTGGTATAAAAAGTTTTTGAATAACATCACTTGCCCAGAAGCTGTTTTCCAACCTAATAACTCTTGGAATTATGATCTAAAATTTCAAGAGGATTAAGGCTGCATAACTACTAGAAAGTACAAGTGTGCAGGAATGTGACCAGAGGTGAAATCTGATTTAAAATTTCTTTGAGGAAGCACTAGTTTGAAACACTAGCCCTGAGAAAGCAGAAATGCTACACATATAAATATTGCTTAGCAAGCTTATCTTAGTTAAACATATACTAAATACATGCATAGCCATCTCCAAGACATTCATTAACTAGGGTTTTAGTCTATTTTCTTGATTTTAACCATCTGCTTTCAATTCTCCTTGAACAAAATTACTCAAAATGGACAGAAATAAAGTTCAACACATTCTATATTGGTTCATCTTCTTTTTAGTAATTTCTTTATGAGACAGTTTGGAGGCAGCATGGGATGTATGCCCAGTTTGTTGATGGTGAACCCATCTTGGGTGTGCCTACCATTTATCCATTCCAGGACTTTGTCAGAAGTTGTGTAACAAGTTGGATGGAAAAGCAGGAGGCAGGAGGCGTCTCCATGTGACAGTTATACCATAATATGCCAAGCATGATGCTGGTTGCTGCAGAGGACACAACTCTAAGTAAAATGAGATCCTGGGTCTCAAAAGCAATAGAAAGTCCTGGGGTGTAGGTGGGGATAAGGATGGCAAGAGTATGTCAGTCCCTCTGTTGAAAGCAGGATGCAGACGTTAATAGCTCGTTTCTGCGTACTTCGCATCCAGATGTGATTTTAGCTAGGCATGCCAGTTTTCTCAAGATGGGGGGTCAGCTTACAACTGATTTGATCATAGGCATTTGATTAGTCTTTGGCCATGTAGAGTATCTCAGCCCCACTTCTTTCAGAGACAATGATTTCTAATTTGTTGCCTCACAGCATCTAAGAGAAATCCAATGGCAATAATCAATAATAGAGAATATGGGTTGAGGGATATGCAGATGTATTGGGATGCTCTGAAATCTATCTCTGAACGAAGTGAGAGATACAGAGGTGTGTCCCTGAATACCTTCTAATAACCCCAAGTAAGTGGCCTTTATGACCTGTTCTTTAGTATGGAGTCATAGGCCCAGCCTGCATGTTGCTATAAGAGCCCTATAAAGTGCATTATGACGACCAAGAATTGTGGTGTGGAAATCTTGCATTGCAACCTACCATATCCACTATATAAAACTACTTGGGAGAGATTTCTGACTCCTCTTACCAGTTATGCTGCCCCCAAGTATTTGTTCTATTTTCATTGGATTACACCTGTACATTGTATAACTGAATTTTAGTTGATGTTCTCTGTTCTGTTTCATGTATCAGATGAGATTGGGCGCATTCAGGGTGCTATGGCTGTAGACCCTATTTCACATATCAGAGAAGAAAGAGGTTTCACGGCCAGGGGATAGAGGCTATGGGGAAGCAGTGGGACTCCATAAAGGCATAGCTAGGACCACGATATCTGAATTGGGTCTTGAATGGTGGAAATGAGGAGAGAGTTGAGATAGCATGATCAATGCTGCAGAAGAAAAACTGTATAGTTCCATCTGGCTTGGAAATATTATGGCCATAGTGACATGCCAGTCTGTCCATTTCAAATTCTTAAATTCAACCTGAGGAAACTATAAATAATTTTTTCTAATTTGATAAATAGTAAGATGGCAGTGATTCTTCCCCTATAGAGGAAATGTTTTCCTCTATAGAAGTGATGTTTTGTTCACTCTCATAAAGATTTATTTCTCTTTTATGTGTTATGGTATGGATTTGGGGGAAGAGTAGGGCATATTGCAATTCAAAGAACCAAAAATAAAATGTAATATAAGTTCCCCAATAGAAATTGGATAAATGTATTCTGGAGCATGGGTGTTGGTAACCATGGCAGATCTAAGTAGTATAAATTTGACTGAATGATACTTCACTATATAGTCATTTATAGTTCATAGTCCACAACTGGTCAGGCTGAGTCCATCAGCTAACTACTCTTTTCATTTTCTTTTTCTTTCTTTCCTTTTCTCTCTTTCTCTTCTCTCTCTCTCTCTCTTTTTGTTAAATATGGTATTATAATGAGTAGATATTGTCATTGCATTGAATATGCTTTTATTTTTTTAACGGATATGTAATTGACATATAACATTATATTAATTTCAGGTATACAACAATGATCTGGTAAATGTATATATTGCAAAATGATTATCACCATAAGTCTAGTTAATGTCGGTCCCCGTAAGTAGTTACAAATATTTTATTCTTGTGAGGACGTTTAAGATCTCTCTCAGCAACTTTTTTTAAAGAAAGGTTTTATTTATTTATTTGACAGAGAGAGATCACAAATAGGCAGAGAAACAGGCAAAGAGAGGGGGAAGCAGGCTCCGTACTTAGCAGAGAGCCCGACGCGGGGCTCGATCCCAGGACCCTGGGTTCATGACCTGAGCCGAAGGCAGAGGCTTAACCCACTGAACCACTCAGGCACCCCATATCTCAGCAACTTTTGAATATAGAATACAATATTGTTAACTATAGTCACCATACTACACATTGTATCTTCATGACTTATTTTATAACTGTAAGTTTGTATTTTTGCACCTCCTTCAGCTAACTTTTTGGCTAAAATTTCGGTCATATTATTTAAGCATTACAAAGGGTGAATAGAACAGTAAGGCAAAGAAAGTTGTTACAAAATGTACTCTTGTTTTAGATATATAGCAGTTGATTTTTTTTCTCTAAAATTTAGTATGTCCTATTCTTTCCCATTCTATATTTTAAATCTCAGTGACAAGGATATAGTTAACATATGTTGAACACTCAAAACAAATTTATAAGCAGTTTACATGTATCAACTCATTCAGTCCTCAGAACAATCCTGTAAGTTCTAGTATCTCAATTTTATGTTTGGGGAAACTGAGGCATGGGACAATTTAGAAAGCTGTCCAAGCTTATGCAAGAGAATTAAATGATACCACCTGCATTTGAATCTGGACAGTCTGTTCTAGAGCTCACCCTCCCAATATTATATTACTTTATCAGCCCAACGTTGATGGAAATTATTACCTTAATTTAATTTCTCTCCAAAGATTAAAAAAAATATGGATTCTTTATTAACTTGCTAGATTTACTGTTAATCAATTAGAACTTCAGCACTTTAGAATGAAAAGGAACTAAGAGGCGTGTAGTCCAATTTCCCATTCATTGCAGAAAACTTCCTTAACAACATTATGATCACTTTTCCTATGACTCATACTTTATGCATTTATATACCATTCATTTATTTAAAAGATTTTATTTATTTATGTGAGAGAGATAGTGAGGATGAGTTGGGGGGGAGGGAGAGAAGAAGGAGAGGGAGAGAGAGAATTCTGAATCAGACACCCTTTTGAGCACAAGAGTCTGATGTGGGGCTTGATCCCAGGACCCTGACATCATGACTCAAGCTTGAAACCACGAGTCAGATGCTCAACTGACCGAGCCACCCAGGCACCCCTTCATAAATACTTTTTTTTTTTTTTTAAGATTTTATTCATCCACCTGACAGACAGGGATCACAAGTAGGCAGAGACACAGGCAGAGAGGAGGAAGCACGCCCCCTGCCGAGCAGAGAGCCCGATGTGGGGCTTGATCCCAGGACCCTGAGATCATGACCTGAGCCGAAGGCAGAGGATTAACCCACTGAGCCACCCAGACACCCCCATAAATACTTTAAATAATAATTTTTTAAAAATCACTACATCCCAAGGAAGTTTATTGCTTTTTGCAGCAACTCTCTTAGAAAAGTATACCATACTAAATTATCTCTCATTTTCTTTATCATAACTTTTATGTCAATTGGGCATAAATTAAAACACAATTGGTTAGCAATAAATGTATTATAATTAATAATCATAGCTAACATTTATTGAGTACTCTGTGCTGGGTACTTTTCTAAATGCCTTCCATAGATTAACTCTTTTAACCTTCCTACCAATCTTATGATGTGGATACTGAACTAGAGGGAGGTAAAGTAATTTGCCTACTGTCCTGTTTAGTAGTGAAAACCAGGTTTCCAGACCCACACAACTCAGTACAGAACCCTCGCTGCCTCCTCGTTCACGTTTCATCCATAATGTTCTTTTCACCTCAGTCAACTCCTGCTCTCAGAGTTAAATCCATGAAAAACCTCCTGACCAGAACTTTTATTCTGTTGCCTGCTACCTACCCCTGCTCACCTCATCCCCACCATCCCTGCTCCCCCAAGTTCCTCTTCATGTCCGTGAGGGAGAGCTTTTTTCACTGTCTTTCCCATAACTGTTTATTATCTCTACACTTATCTGCACTTGTAATTGTTTGTAATTTATTTATTTTATTCTTTTTACCACTTTTGAATGGCCAATTCATTTCTCAAAGTCAAATTCAATACCAAACTTCTTTAAGATGACTTCTTTGTAAAGAGCATGCAAAATAAACGTTCCCTTCCTTGGTAATAATTTATTTTATGGAATTATGGCATCTAAGACCTGCGAGATAACCCTAGATAGTATTATTTAGGCTGGTTCAACCTCACAACCACTGTAGAAAATCTTTTGTATCATTCTTTATTGATCATCACCAAACTTGAATGTCTTTAGTGATATTCATTGCTTATCAAATCAGCTTGATTCATTTGGATATCCTTGGTACTTAGAAAGTTTTTTAATAAGTCACATTTTTCCTTCCTGTAACATCATTGATCCTAGCTCTTTCATTCAATCCATTTCATTGATTGTATTCCATTTAGCACTTTGTAGTATGTTAATTGTGTTCCTCAAAATTCTATCCTTTCAGCCAGTCTGAGAACTCCATTTAGTTAAGAATCATAATTTACCCTTCTGTACTCCTTCAGTGCCTTACATACTTCTTAGCACAGACTAGGTGTGCAGTACTCAGTAAATGTGTGTGCATGTGTGTTTGTGTGTGTGTCTGCGTGTGTAGAAATCAAAATGGATTTTTCTTTATGTTAACCTAGCATTTACACACAGTAATAACAGTGCCCAACGATAGCTGGCATAATCCACAACGTTTGCAAAACTCATTTTCTCTCTCTTCCCCCACCTCCACCCAGTTTCTCTTTGAATGTCTTGAATGCCACGTTCCTAAGATATCCAACATATTTTTTATGTCATACTTTTATGACAAATATTTCAGATATATTAATATATCTTGCTCTTTAGGAAAAGATATATTGGCTACACATCTACAGTTATTACCTATTGGATGGAGACCTAAGTGGAGTAGTGTATTAGCTCCTGGAGAGGTGGTCTAGAAAACAGTTAAGAGTAGAGCTTTTGCATTAGTCAGTACTCGACAGCCCTTCAGTAACTGTGCGGTCTTAGACAACTTCCTTTACTACTTATTGCTTAGTTTTCCTATTTTTAAACTTGAGATGATACTACCAATTTCCTAGGGCTTGGAGCATTAAATAGATTGATGTATATGAAGTATTTAGAGCACATATCTCGACTTCAGTAAATGTTGTTATCGCTAAAATGCACTCACTCAGCATTTGGAAAAAATCTTATAGCCAGGATAATAGAGGAAATAGCTCTAAGGATCCCTAGTGTCCATATTTACCTTCATTTATTTTCAAAAACTACACAGACCCTAACTTTTCCAAGAGAAATTTGTATGATTTTTCTTTTCAGTGGAATGGATAGATCAAGAAGATTTACTATATGAGTGGTTTAAACTAATAACAGATAACTATTTTGATATTAACAGTGTTACTTTTAGAAAATGGCTATTCTCTATTCTTGACATATTTCTAATTGCTAAAGAATTTAAAGTAGATTTAACAGCATCAAAGGCATTTAGTTTTATAGGCCAATAATGATAAAATACTAATATGACATTTTATAGCACTTGATAATTTTTACATGCCTTCTTATGCATTATGTGATTTCAAATGATAACACAGTAATTCTGATTTGAAATTATTGCTCAAAATTTATCCCTGGATAAACTCAGGGAACTTCTGGAGGCCATGGGCCAAATACAAATATGGCTTCATTGTCAGTGTGGGGGTTTTAAAATAGAATTTAAAAATGTATTCGGAGCTATCAGTTATATGATTAAAAGCACTGTCAATTGCCTCCTTACGTAGGAGGCTTGGAAAAGGACTAAATAAAAATTGGAGCTTCAATCCTGTCAATCCAAAATTTAGAATCTAAATTTAGATTCTAAAATTTAGAATCTAAATTTAGAACCTAAAATTTAGAACCTAAATTTAGAATCTAAAATTTAGAATAAATAGATTCTAAATTTTAGATTGACAGAGCACTACATATGTTGTAGTATATGTAAATGGCCTATAATCAGTGTAGGGAAATATTATTTCTGAAGAATGTGGCTTACTCCAACATCGAAGCATAAGATCAAATGAGAAAACGATTAGAAATGTGATGATGTTAATTTGGAAATTTTGTTTTCCCAAAGACTTTTTCTGACTTTTCAATTAACTTAAATACCTCTTCTCGCAGCAAAGACACATTTATAATATGGTTCCAGGTATGAGGTAGCTGACAGTACTTTATGTACCCACAAAGCAAAGCAGGCCACTGGAACCTGTGAAAGCAATTTCTCTTCCGTTCACACTTCCAAAGGGTTAACTGAGAAGTGCCCTATTGTATTCCTGATGGTTTTCTCTGCAGAAAGCCCAGTGGGCTCTTTCAAGGGACTCTAAACAATGAGCTCAGTGAGGCTGTTCTGTCTAATTACTCAAAGACAGGGATGCTAAAGAGGAATTAATGACAGTTGACAAGTGCAATTAATAATTATAGCAAAGCCTGGAGTCATGCAGCAGGCAGATGACAATAACCGGGTAACTGTACAAGGCAGCTTTCATCGGTTTGTGCTCTGTGTGTGTGTGTTTAAAGTGAGAGGCTTTGTGCTGGATGGGCCACACTTCATGCTGACAGGGTAGAAACTCTAATTCAGCGACTCTAATGGACAGAGTCGGTCATATTCTCATTCATCTCCCCCCTCTCTCTCTCCCTCTCTGACTCCTCTCTATCTGTTTCCCCCCTCCCTCTCCCTGCTTTCTGGCTTTCAGCTCCTCCAATTTGGTGAAAGAAACATAGTGTAACTTAAAACAGAACTTAACAGGAAAGAGCTACAGTTAGCTTTCACTATCAGCTGGTGACAAAGCTACTTAAAATTCTGTTGGGCAACTGGAAGGAGAAGGGGCCGGGAAAAGGCGGTCGGTCACAGAAGTGGGATTTCCATATCAAAGGGCAAGCCTTTGGCTCTGAATGGTAATTAAAGTACCCCGATTTCATCTTCGTGGTCAAGTCATGAAAGGGGAAAAAATTAGAGAGAAGAATTTTTCACTCCCTTCAGACTACAGAAAGGAAAGCAGTAAATTAAATGAAAGCTGAGCTTAAAGGTGTCTAACACTTCAGTCTTTGCATCTAATAGAAGCTATGATTTTTCCCAAGCATTTATTCAGTTCACATCTTCATTCTACCCTGATTATGAAGGATATAATGTCTGCTTACATTTATTGGGCACACATCTCGGGCTTCCCAAGTTGGCAAAGTTATCAGTTTTCATTACACTGCCTTGGCGGCCCAGTCATTGGGGAAGGGTCTGTACACTTTGAGCAAAACTAACCTGTTTTATAAATGACTTCTTCAGGTAACTGAGAAACCTGAAGTGACTTGTTCAATTTTAGATATGTATTGGTGTGCCTTAAAAACTTCTATTTCGGAATGCTGCAGATTTGACTCTTACCAGCTGTACATTTTGCCTCTTCTTTCATTGATTGCTGGAGCTATAATATTGTCTTCTCCAAACCTCCCATTTCCAAAGGTTACTGCTTTATGAAATAATTATTTCAAATGGAAGTAAGGGACTTGTAAGTACTTTCAAATTCATTAAAGGAGAATGCCACTTCTGTTCCGGGAAAGAAGGACTTAGAAATCTTATTCCTTCTCTTTGGAGGAGATGTTCAGCTTGGACCTACCTCTCTATTCATTAAAGATCACAGAGCTTTTCTTTCTTTCTTTCTTTCTCTCTCTCTCTTTTTTTTTTCTCAAAAGAGCCCAGAAGCCTGGCCAAACTCCAATGTAGATAATTACATTCCACCTACCTAATTCCCTAGCTGCCTTAATTGGAAACAATTCCACTTTACTCTTCATACCCTCCTTCCTTCTTGTCCTTAAACTGCTTTGTAGCTTCTTGGGTATCTTTCATAAACTACTCTCTATCTTCCACCCTCAAAGTACTGTTATGGATTTAGGGTAGGAGAAATTATACAGCCATGGATTAGTGCTGAAAGGTTTGCTAAAAATAAAACAAAACACAAAAACACAACTATAACTGAATTCCAACTCTTCTTCTCTAGTTATGTTGGACCCAGTGTGCTAAGTGGAAAGCTGTTTGTGGTCCTATCAAGAATTAGTCTGTGCATTTTCAAAAGGGGATGTTGCCATAAAGGGGTAAAAATTGGTCTTGAGAGGAAAAAAAGGCTATCCTTCTTATAAAAAACTATAGAAATATATATGGTACATATACAATATATCTGGTGTATTAAAATTTCAAGAGTGGGTGATTAGAGACAAATTTATAAAAATGTTCACAGGGAAGACGATAATGAAACAAATAGTTAGAGACACTTTTTTATTGATGCTATGGGAGAGAAAGGATGGCAAAGGCCAGGAGGACCCACCACCAATCCTTATGTCTTGTGTTATTTTCTTGTTTCTTTTCATTCATTATCAAAGTCTGTAGTACAGATGAAGAACCAGTATGAGCTTATTTCTCTATTTCTTAGTTCTTCTTAAGAAGTAAAATGGATGAACCAATGGCATATAGTAATAAATGACTAAGGCATTATAAACATATACAATCCAAACACAACTATGAAGAATAATCAAATTAAAGCCTAGAGGTGGAAGGTCATAAATAGCATTAAGAATATAACATATTGGAAACTGACTTAGAATTATCATTGGAGGGGCACCTGGGTGGCTCCACCATTTACGCGTCCAGCTGTTGATTTTGGCTCAGGTCATGAGGAAAAATGTACACACTGTCTTCTAGAATTTAGTAGTTAAAGAGAAAATTAGAAGAATACTTATGGATTGGATATAGGGATGCATTTTCTAACTTGCTCTTCCAAGAGAGTGTATTAACTCTGAGATACCACGAAACAGTTAAGAATATTTAAAAACTGTGGCCAGGTAAGACCCTTAGTTCATTGAGTTCAGTGTTGTGCAGTGATATCAAGATTATGTTGTGTGAGTACATTGTTACACTGTAGGCAAAACGGAAATTGTGGGTGGGACCCAAATAATTAACTGTAGTTTGGGAAGCAATGGGATGTTGTCGCTGATGACGGGCACACTTACTCTAGTCAGGAAGCGTCCTGAACACTTTACTTACTCTAACTTAATTTTCTCAAAAACCATAAGGTAGTTACAATCACCATCATTCCTATTTTTTGTAAATTTAAAAATGAAGGCATAGCTAGTTGAGTAATGTGCCCCCAAATTTTTAGATTGAGGACTACAATAACATATCATCTAGAAAGTCTTAATAAGACTTTATAATTCTCTCATTGTTAGTTCTATTGCCTTCAGAAGAGTTGAAAGCCACAGTAAAAATAACAGAAAATATAATACTATTTCTAAACAGGAAATTTGGGTTTTTCAAGCTTTGATAAAATAGTCTTTTATATTTTCCCTTCCAAAGACAAAATGTCTTAAAATTTTCACTTTAAAATGTGTACCATTATTTTGGGAAATAATACAATTAGGATGTAATAAAATCAATCTTAAGAGATATCTGCATGGTGATTTTTCATCCCTCTTGTGAATAGTCAGTCACTGTGTTCTTGCTTCTCTTTTGTTTTGTCCTTTCCATCTTTGCCTTAAAGGAGATGAAAAACACAAGTGACTTGAGGGGACTTACAGAGATGAATAAAGATCGATTGTGTCTTTTCTACAATTTCTAGTTGTGAGTTTTGTAGATAAGTTGTCATGTGTGGATCCTATGTTGATATCAATAATTAATCAATCCCAGAAAAGTAAGATTTTAGATCCTTTTCAAATTATCTGCAATAGGGCAGTAAAAAAAGAAGATGTGCATGTGTTTCTCTGATCATATCTATGAGGGGCTGGACAAGAATTCAAATAATAATCTTACTCTCAAACAGAAGTTTGTGTCTGAACTGCTTGATAGGGCCACATTTGCCTCCTGTCTCTTGGCCTTTTTTTCTTTGTTCTTATTTCTTTCCTTTTTTCCTTTTTGTCTTTCTTTTCTTATCTCAATGTCTCTATGTATCTCTCTTGTTTCCTAGCTCAAGTGCATCATTTTCTGCTATTGTACTTAAAAAACTTGGCTGCAGGGGCTCTGAAATGAATAAAAATGTAATCCTCACTGTGCCCATTGTGTGCTCTCATTTGTTTTTGCTGTATCGATTTATCAGCGGAGGGAAATTACTTGCTGGAAGAGAGGATGCCAGTCAGAATGACATTTATTTCATAGTACAAGGAGGCTCTCCAGCGTGTTTCCATGTAACCCAGATATTGGAGCTGTAAAAGGGCTTGTAACAAGGTTTAGTGCTATGATTAGATCGTGTGGAGCACCTTGCTTTCATAACAACAGGCACTCTGCAGGAGCTAGGGCCTCGGGTTATGGTCAACCCCCCCCCTTTTTTTAAACATAGATACAGAATTCAACAATTCCCTCCCCACCTAAACTGTTTCTGTTCCAAAAGCCAAATCTTGCAGACTTTCAAGAAGAAAGGGGGTATATTTTTAGATGCCTAAAGCTTTCATAACATCAAATTAAATGCAAAAATAGATGAAACACTTGCCTATTAATCCCCTTAACTTTTTTTTTTTGCCCTTTTCCCTTTATTTTGGAGAAATTGTTTCATTTTAATTCACCAAAGCGAATCTTTTCATTCAGTGATTGTAAGTTACATGTGCTCAAGGCTACCAATTACCTGTGAAACTGAACACATTCTCTATGTAAAAACTAAGGCAAGTGTGGCAAATTGTAACAGCAACTGTTTTTGGCATAGATACTAGAGGAAGGATATCATAGGTCTTTACTATTTTTCTTATAGACCTGGCTTTGAGGGAATTAACTTGTTTCATTGTCTTCCTAATTTTCCATAGAGCCGATACAATTGAAATGTTTGTTATAACCCTTTCCCCCACAAATGGAATGAGAGAAATGAGTCTATTTTTTAGGGAATGTGTTCATTTTTATGTGTAGAGGTGGTATTTTCCTTTCCTCACTGTTGACACGTGTTCATTTTGTATTGTTGGCAAAGGCAAAAATGAACGAGATTTGTGGAATGAAAAGCAAATACTAAACTTAAACTGGTAAATTAAACAAAAATCCCCCCCTTTTTTTAATGCAGTACTTCTTTCAGTAATTGGGCTTGTGATATGATAGTATATATGCCTTGCCAATTACTCTTTGGATTATCTGACCATCCCAGTTCAGTAAAGACTGGGCTGTCTCCTTAAAGAAGCCTGGAACTTTCCATCAAATTTAGATTTAAGGTATAATGTAGATTATCAGGCCAAAGAGAAAAAGCAGTAAGTGATAGCTATTCTATGATATTAAATGTGGAAAGTACTTTTTTCTTAATTCAAGAAGGGCATCTAAATATTGAATGAATAGAAGAACTTCCTGACTTTCTAAGTCATATCTCTGACATATATTTTGAGACTACTGTTGTTCAACATTAGCATGCTTTTGGGCAGTTAATCAGACAAACATCAAAAATTTATCAGTCACATAAAGAACCAGGTTAAGAATGAGCCAAGTTAATTTCCTAAGTATCAGGTGTATAGGAATAATAATTGAGACCTGCTATTTATGTTGAAAAAGTACAGTGTGTTTAATTACACAAATCTTGTAGAAGTAAGTTTCTGTGTTAGTCTCAGCTGACTCACTCAGCCTGTTGCTGCTACCCAAACACTATACTGTTCTCTTTTGAGTATTCCAATACAGAGTAATATAGCTGCCAACATCCAGGAAATTTAGTCCTGCATATTGGTTTTTACTGTAATACTCAAATATTAATTTTAACTAGAAAAGATTATAGGCATTATAAAGGACAAGTGGTCTGGAATCTGATTTTTCACATTCTGAATGGAAAAGGCTTTCAATATGAGAGTCAGTGTACAATAATCAGAATTGTGGGCCTCCCTCTCTTAAGTGCCTTTCAATTAGAATTGTTGGAAATGCCCAGGGGAAAGGTAAGGCATTTAAATTAAATGTATCAGACCTTGGCATACATCCTTTGAATTGGAAATCTATTTGGGACCTTCGATGATAATTCTTAATGAACTTACTTTGTACCTTTGAATGCGTTGACACCCTAAATGAGTAGGCATAGTATTTTAAAAGCTAAATTAAAATTGAGTTTTGAAAAACTCAGTTGTCCATGTTATTCTTTGCTGAGCTTTTTGAATTCCAAGATGTTTCAGAACTTCAAAGAGAAATGCTGCTGCCTTTAGGTTTTTAACAAAATCCTACAATGGCTGAACCTTTCAGCAACTCTGTCAGCTTCTCTGTTTCAAGGACAACTGCAGTGTCATTTTCTACTCCTGCTGGTATTCGTGGCAAACCAACCTTTTGACATGTTTAGGCTGTGTCTCAAAAGTTCTCTATCTCTTGCTGGGGTAATAAAAGTTAGAAATCACTAATGGCGGGTGAATTGTGTCTTGGCTAAAATCCCTTTCATAAGATCTGCTTGGAATAGGTAGGCGTAAGTACTGCAATAATGATATCAAATGTGTTAGGTGAATAAATAACATTGGGGATGACGCTACCTCGTGCATTCATTTGCATGTATCTGCATACACGCGTGTGCGCACACACTCACGCGTATGCCCCTGCAGAACAAAACTCGACCGACACAGACTTCCAACTTTCAGTTCTTGGTACTGGCAGCAACTTTATTCTACTGTACTTCAAACTAGAGGTGGCTTTGAAAATAGGCATGTTAGATGGATTTTGAAGTCTTATGCCTTTGTGAGATAACTATTGTTTCCTAACTCCTATGGTCTCTCATTCACTGAATTTAAAGACAGGGCATGGTCAAGCATCAAGTGGAGATATACTTACTTCTCTATCTTAAGGAGCAGAATTTCCTCATGACCTAAATACCACAATACCATTTCCCTCCTTTTATTTATTTCTTTATTTTAAATTGTAGGAAATCAACTTGAATAGAAAGGTCAGGAAAGCACTCGTGTGAGAAGTAAGTTCCAGAACGAAAGTGCTCTATGAGAACTAAGTGAAATAAAAGACCATTTAATTTGAATGTGGTGGTAGTTTGTCATGGCAGGAGGTGGAGGTGAAATGTGCAAGTGTGGGATCTGTCTTACTTCAGTGAGGTGGTTTCCAGCTGCAGCGGTTCATCCAAAGCGGATCAGTGGCATGTTGGCCTGGGTTCTCACCCCACTTTTTGCGATGCCA
This sequence comes from Mustela putorius furo, assembly GCF_011764305.1. NCBI lineage: Eukaryota > Metazoa > Chordata > Mammalia > Carnivora > Mustelidae > Mustela > Mustela putorius. The sequence goes on along the minus strand of NW_025422368.1, from coordinate 20,963,076 downwards.
TGTGATTGTGAAGCAACGTATGTGAACTTGCCTGGTTGACAGCTGTCAACTGTAAATGGCCATATGTAATGATGAGTAAAGTTGTTGTCAACTGTCAATAGGCCATATGTAATGATGAGAAAAGTTACAGGCTGCTGTCTGATTAGATGTAAGATTAGAAAAAAAGAAACAACTCTGAAACCTGTTCCTGAAAGGTCTAAAACAGGTATAGTTTTTTAATTTTATTTATTTATTTATTTTTGAACAGGGGCGTATGTTATGCAGCACTTACATACCTGTATTTCTGTTTTGACGCTATTTCTCTATTGATACATAAGATAAATCTTGCTTGTCAATATTGACTCTTAATGAATGGGGAAACCCTTATCAACCTTACAAATCAAAGGCTGAAACCAGTGATTCCACTCTGGAACATTCAAGGGGGAGGGCATTTGGTTTTTAGGGCAAGTACAAGCCTATGAAAGACCTCTTTGTATTCACTGTTCCCTCCCCATTACAGAGAAAACATTTCATTCAAGTCTAACCATTTACTGAGCAATATTCTGTGCTGGGTAATGTGATGGCTAAGTGTGAAATTATTGCTTTGGGACAAATATTGTCAGCCCAGAGAGATGGTCAGTGACAATGGCATGATGTTCCAATGCAGCCATAAAAGCCATTCCTTGGGATCCTTTTACTGAAGGGGCATGTTTTTAAGAACCAGCCTCATGAAGGATCACTATTGTGCAGTTTCTTAGCTTTCAGCACCTTCCTTCAGCCATTTTAATATAAAGATCTTTTTCATCATTTCCATTGTGACTATCATATATTCACATAGAACAAAATATTCTGAAAAACAAATAAGCAGACTTAATCAAATTTGAAAGAAATGTGCTATACAGATTGAGAGACACAGAGAGAGACAAAGACAGAGAGACAACACAACAAAACTATATCAAAAGATGTCCATGAAGGAAAGAGGGTGAGAATGTAGGCCTAGCAAGGCAAAGAAGAGGAGAGGAGAGGAGGGAACGTCCTATTTTTTTCAACTAAAAGCACAAATTAGTGGGTTCCAACTTTTGTGTCCTTAGCTCCCTGAAGGCTATAATGTATTTACCTCAGAAACACTGATTCTCTGAGCCTGCTTTTGGGGGACCACTCTAAGAACTTATTCTCCAGAGAAAAATCACCGTGTGCCAAATACAAGCTCTCGTCTACAAGCTCTTGGTTCAAGTTCCCCAAAATGAAGTTCCAGAAAATTCTGTTCTTGCTATTTCTCCTTCCTTGAAAAAGGAGGTTTAACACAAGTTGTCCTTAAACATTTATTTTCTGTCAAGTTCAGTAAAACTTTGTCTTGAACCATAAGCCCCAGAAAGACTTCTCACACGTCCCTAAACTTCCCTAAACTTTAAGACAGTATGAGAAATAGTTTTTTAGAAAATATCTCTGGCTTTAGTGTTTGTTTGTTTTTTTGAACTGCCATCAGGAACTCCTTATTGCTTTTGGGTAAGGACTTAATGTTCCCACAGGCTCAGCGTCTCTGGCTCCCACAGAACTGGTCCCGCCTCACCTTAGAATGCTCTGTGTTTCAACACTCTGATCTTTTCTTCTGAACCGCGAGGGCCACAGCTCCCTCCTGACCCTGGGCCTTAGCACATACTCCCCTCTCCTTCAGATGCTTTTTAACCGACCTCATCCATTTCTGAGTGAACTCTTCATCATCAAACAGATTTCTTTGGGTCATCACTTCTTCAAGGAGCTAGCCCTCAACCTGCAGACTGGATATGGTTACTTGTTTCCATCCTCATACTATGTTCCTTCCCACCAGTACTATCTTAGTCTGTGATTTGTGATTTGTTGATTAATTTTTGTGTATGTGTGTGATTTTTTCATTAATGTTCATCTCCCTTCCTAAACTGAGTTCTAAGTAGAAGACCAGGACTTTTTTTCTCCTCTTGGTGTTTCTTTCTACCTCCTGGCACACTGTCTGGCACATTGAAGATAGTCACTATATATATATATATATATATATACTTATTTATTTATTTTGTACAAATGACTGCACCTTATTTGACATGTTCAAAAGTAAATCACTCTTGTTGCTTGAGGGTTGGCACACTTCTCATTTCTTGAAGAACAAGCATGCTTTTGTTTATTAATTTTTTAATCCAATCTTCATATGCCATCATATTTCTCCTTTGAAATTGGTTGGTAGAAACCTTGTATTTTTCTATTACCAGTTGCTAAAGCTTCTGTTAGGTTGTGGTGTGGCTATTTCATAAATCCTCTCTCCCTTTGTTGTTTACCTATAGATTTTTGCTTTGTATTTCATTATAGACTGTCTCAAAGCTTTTTAGAAATATTTGGGGGTATATAATAATAAATAAGTAAGATGAATCAACCTCAGGCAAGTCCATTTCCCTGCAATTAGAGTGCTTTTGGAACACTTTATACTTTTGTAAACATGGCCTGAGAATTTTATGATTTTTTTTCCCTCAATTTGTGGGAAACATTTAAAAAAAATTCTTTTACTTTGCACCTGTACACTACTTCTCTTCCAAGAATATTTAAGCTTTAAGCACTTTCCAATCATTACTTGATTAGCTGCCAACATGTCAGTGTTTATAATATGGAGGAACTGAGGCAAAAAGAGCCAAAATTTCAGAATGAAAAAAAGAAAGTTGATAACATGAGAATGTATTCCTGGCTCTTAGTCTCTTGCAGTTTCACTCAGGTGGTATGATGCTAGGTTGATAATCATCAAAGTGAAATTATTATTTTAATTTCCTTGAGCTTTTTTTTTTTCAATTTGAAACTGAGTTTTATATGACTGACAATGACTGATATGACTGTCAAAAGATACTTTACTTCAAGCACTCTTTTTAAAAAAATCAGTGTTTATAAATAATTTGAGAAGCCAACAAGAAAAATAATATCAAAAATTGAAATAAACAATTTTTAATAGTCATTGTGGTATGACAACTGAATAAAAATTTTATGAGAAAGTATTATTAGAATCCAAAGTTCAACAAGACTAATACCAAAGTTTTAAGTGTATGCACCCCAGTTTTATGGCACAGGTTTCACGACCAAAGACTTAAATTGGCCCAAATCTGGAATGGTAATTTGATGCTATCCAATGGTATTAGTGTTTAGCAGAAAAACTGAATACTTGCTACATATATTATTCTGCCTTGAAGCCATTTTCTTTTTTGGATAAGTAGAATAGAATTGTTTATAGGTTAATGCAAAAATATAAAAAATGGATATTTTTCCTTCTCTGTCACTGAAGAACATTTTCTTTTCCATTCATCTATCTCCTCATTTATTAAATTTGACTTCAGTATTCACATTGATTTTTGTTCCTTAGCCGCTCTATATTTTACCTGTGTTATGTCTCTTTCATTTATGCGCTTTCTTAGCCAAATTTTGTTGCTGTTGGTGTTTTGGGTTTTAAATCTTGTTAAAAATTAGCCAATTTCACATAAACGAATTCTAGATGTGGGCCATATGATATACAGGTTTGTGTATACACATACACACTTACAGTCCTTCCTCTACAACTCCAAGCTGGCTAAGGCCCCAACTCAAATTTTAATGGATCAAGTGTGTTACCCTGTCTAACTGTTTGTGCTAGGGTGACCAGGATATAGAATAAAATCTAAGATCAAGTCATCTGCAGATTGAGTTAGCTTCTCCAGTTCAATCTCAGGCAAGTCAAGTTGTCTTTGTTTTTAAATTTCTTAAACATGTTGCCTTTGCGTTTTCCCCATTTATGTATTTATTTAGATTTATTTATTTGATATTTGAGAAAGGATTTTAAGATCAATTTACTTATTTAAGAGGGAGAGCATGCACACGTATGTGGGCAGGAGGAGGGGCAGAGGGAGAGAGGGTCTTAGGCAGGCTCTGTGCTGAGCTCAGATTCCCTAGCTCAAGCTCAACAACCCTGAGATCACAACCTGAATGGAAACCGAGAGTCCGAAGCTTGGCTGACTGTGCCATCCAGGCACCCCTGCATTTTTCTTTCTAAAAATTGTTTTCTATTTCCTAGGTTCTGTATTCATTAACTCATGCACTAATTCATTTGCTAATATTTATTGGAGTCCCATTATATGCTAGGTACTTATGGTAGATTTTGAGGGAAAAGTCAAAACAAACACAAACAAAATATTCCCAAAACACTAATCATGTTCTTAGCCACTGTGGAACTCATAGTGTAGTGATAAGAAAAATAATGTAAACACATGACTATGATGAATACTACGAAAGAAGAGGAAACACTGATGAGCCTTCTGGGAGGAGGATTTGACCTAATCGGGATATTTGGAGAAGGCTTCCCTGCAACCTGAGTTAGACATAACTGCGTGAAGAATATAAATGATAACGGTAATGGTAATAGCCAGCTCTATTGATCCCTTTCTCTGCCCTGGGCACCATGATGGTTGTTTGACCCGTGTCAGTTTATCTAATCCTTCTAAGTATCCTGAGAGGATAGCACTATTATTCACCCCAGTTTGCAGAGGGAAAATCGGCACTGGGAAAATTGCAACCTGGGGATCTGTTCCAGCGTCCAAATGTTTAAATGTTGTCTGCTACCTTGCCTATGTGAAGAATGGGGAGAAGAATGTTCCAGGCACTGGAAGATGTGCAGCTTGTGACTAGGCCCTGGGATAACAGAAGGGAGTACAGCGATAGGAGGGGAGTAGGGAAAGTCAGTGGGAGTAAAAAAAGTCAGAGGAAGCCGGCAGAATACAAAGCTGTCTCCATTTGTTTTCTGTGCATCTCTAGATTCTATTACTACCCTCCATGTCTCAGACCAACCATGGGAAGCCATCTTTATTTTTGGAATAGCAAGTCACTCCTGGATTTTGTTTAAGGTCTTCCAGCCAGCTCTACTCTAAATTGCATGGCAGATCACACAGACTCAAGGGTAGAGAAATGCAATGCAATAAGTGAGTTAAAAAGCTTTTCACTTCCCTTCTTCACTCTTCAAATATGGAAAACAGTGATCAGTATAAAATCACCAGCCTTTAGTCCAAATGGCCTACATTCACAGCTTAAATCTTCCTAACATAATAGGCAACCACCTTGGTCAGTTTACAAACCGATAAATTAAATGATTAACCCTAGAACCATCATTTAAGAGATATGTAGATCATGAATGGGAAAAAAAAAATCATAGTTGTCATTTTTGACTATTTCAACGTTAAGAATATTTTGGGTCAGGTAGAAGTTCCAAGTAGAGTTAGATAGAAAATTGATTGCTAATTTAAAACTGGGACCTACAGTATATAAGGTTATAATAATAATTACAGATATAATTAATAGTATATAATCATATGCATAGCTAATGAAAAACCCTGCTTTCTTTTGTTAAGTGGTTAGTCAGTTAAATCATTTTATAACACTGCTATTCTATGAGACAACTTAGAGTATTTAGAATGACTTTCTTTAAATATCATACCTAAACAATACATAAAGAGTAATGCTTGTTACATGGAGTTGTTGCATGAAAAATATCATTCACAGAAAATAAAAAGTTAAAAATATACGACAAATTAAAATAGTTTAGGTCATATTTGTAATAGCAGTTTTAGTGGGTTTCTTTCTCTTTGAATTAATAAATAGTGTACTATTGAGCTATTCCCTACTTTTAATGTTTGGATTATAATTAAAGATAACATAGCAATTACTGATATTAAATTAGAATATTTTTATGTATTCATAATATTCACAAAAACACATTTTATGTAGAAAACATTATATATTATATGAAACAAAAGAAGTATTAGAGATTATTGATAAGCTGGAAATAGAGATATATACCTTTGGTTGTTAAAAACTTTAAACATGTCTCTAATAAATCATGTGCTTAAATAAATGTTTTATGATACAGAAGTAAATGGTCTAGAGATCCAAGTTCCCAGGGCTATATATACATATTGTCTTCATTTTTGTTGCTTTTTTTCTAATTGTAAAGGAAAAATACTTGTAAAAAAATGTTCAAATAGAACTGTAAAGGAGAAAACAAAAGCCTCCACAATTGCCTTTTCCCAGAGTTAATGACATTAACGTTTTGTTTTCTCTCCTCTTGCTATATATAAAGACACCTTTTTTCCCCTCGCTTAAAATGGTGTCATAATCTTAATTCTCTGTTGATGGACATTCAAGCTGTTTTCCATTATTTACTTTGGCAAATGATGCTACAAATTAGTATTTTTATGCATGTATTTTCGCACATGGAAGTGATTATTTAGATAGGATAAACTACTACAAGTGGGTTTGCTGGGCTTAAAATCATTCACGCTTAGAATTTCCACCATATTGCCGAATTGCCATTTGAAAGTGTATAAATTTACACTCTCACTAAATATATATGAGGATTTGTTTTCTCCCCACCTATTAGCACTGGGTATCATCTTCTTTTAACATTGTATCAGTTGGATAGAAAAGTGGTTTCTCATTGCAGTTTTAATTTTCAGTTCTTTGGTTATTACTGTGGTGTATATTTGCAATAGAATAGGATGGTATAGGAGAGGAAACCAACTGGGTTTGTGTAGCTCCATGGGAATAGAGATCAGGTTGATCTAGAAAGTTGAAAATGGATCTTTCACGTTAGTCTATTTCATATCATCCTGTGTTTTCAAAATGCCTTTATTTTTTATAAAAACAGTTTGCATGTCATGACACATGCATTGAACTGTTTGCTTCAGTGGAGGAATGTGCAGAACTGCACAAAACCTTCTTTATAATGAAATTATTTTAATACCTTTCAGGCAAGAAATTAGTTTCATGAAGAAAATTGATTTAATTTAGAAGAGACACAGTATTTATAGCCATAACCAGGTTAAACATTTTTCTCCACTCCTCCATCAGAAAATAGCTTCTAACCAATATATAGCTCTAAATCAATTAGTTCAGTTTAAGGTTTTCAAATTTTATTAATACTCTTCCCATCTTTATGACATTTATTTTTTTCTGTGCAAATCTTTGAGGTTCTTTTCAAAACTGTACCAAATAGACAAAGTAACTTTTGCTAGTCAGTTGACTGGCGCCCAAAGAAAAATTTGCATTCATGAGAGTAATAAATTATTTTGGTTGACGGAGCTGGATGGTGATAAATGATTTTAACAAATTCTTCTGGTCTTCTTAATATTATTTTCTTCTTTTCCAAGTGCCTGAATTCATTAAAAAATTAAAACTGTCCAAAGTCTTTACGAACAGCCAGAAATGTTAGTAGCTGATTAATTTTCATGAATCATCCAGTACCTACTGTATTTTAGAAGCACAAGTTGAAGGGAGATCAAGAATATTGATGTCCTACAAATGTAACCTTGCTGTTTGCCAGACCTCCGTGTTGTAGATTTTGACTGCACAGTTTCTGAATGGCAGCCTAATAACCTTGACTATTCCGTTGAGACTGAAAGCAAAGTAAATTTTTTTCAATGTCTTCTCCAGAAGTACCTTCAGTCATCTGAGTGCTGCGGTCTGTGAGAGAAAAGCTTTGATCCTCAGTACACACCTTGTGCAGCAGTAGTAAAAACAGAGGATGGCTTTTATTTTTCTTTGAGTTTCATTTTAGATCATCTCTGGTTGTGAACCTTAGCTGTGATTTATGAGACCCTCCTACCAGAATCGTGGCTAGTAACAGAGCGAAGGATTGTTTTTAATTGTCTTGAACTTTGTTCTTGTTTTGAAAAAGTGGTCTGTGTCTTAAATTTTCATTGAAAGAAATTTTAAATCATAACATAGGAACAAAGAGTGTTTTGTAATGAAATCAGGCAAAGCCACTCATGTATTTAAAATCTAATTATCTCTATTGAAGTTAAATTGTGCCCAAATCTACATTTATTTGACTAGTAGGAAAATATCTTGTTGTTTTAGTTGTATTGGTATACCCCAGTATTACACTTTATTTTTAATTGAAAATAATATGGCTTTGTTATAAATAAGGGAAAGCTTAACTGTGAACCTTAAGTTCTTTACAATAATGTTGAGACATGCTTAGGAATTCTCTATTGTTACAAATTTGTAAAAAAAAAAAAAAAAAAAAAAAAAAAAAGTGGGAGGGAATTCAGAGTATATCTAATCAATCTTCTTACTTCATGGCACCATACATAAACCATTACATTTCACTGAGACTCTAGCCGCGGAAAAAAGATTTGGTAATCTAATCTGAATGAATACTTGAATTATGCATTGTTTTTAAAATTGTGCCATTAAGAAAAATCTGTACAGTAATAAGTATCTCAAGTTGAAAATTTACATTGCATATTAATGTTCATGGAAAAGTAGAATGAATATGAAAAGCAATACAGTCATCATAGATGTTGTTCAATAGTAACAAACACTTGGTTGAATGGCATCATTTTACATGTGGATTTCCTCTACTTGCCACCAAGGGTAGATAATCTGGAGTGAAATACAGCTGCCAGTCTTGTTAGTCTTGAGATGATATTGTTAGACATTACATTGGGATGGAAAGTGAAGTTTGTTTTTCTACTGATTTTATTGGAGGGGGGAAAGGGTAGCTAAACTACTACCTAAGTAGGAATTTGGCCAATAAAACAGCAATGTGTAAGATAAGGAATTTGAATAATTGTACATGCTTAAGAATTGAATTTTATCATCTGGAAATCTTGGCATTTGACTTTGAGATACAGCACAAATACATTGCATCTTTGTACAGAAAACTTGTTCTTTTGCCATTTTATAGAATAGATTGTAACCTATCACAAGGAATTTTCAGCATTGATATTGACAAAGAAGAACAGGAAGCAAACCCCCAATGTAGAGCCTAACATCAGCTTCTTTGATCTGCCATTAAATAACTATAGCCTTGCACTAAAATCAGAATTTTAATTTCAGGCTTACGATTTACCTATATCTTACAAATTGAAAAAAAAAAAAAAAGAAAGAAAGCACTTTAGGTAAACTAAAAAGAATTTTTGAAGTAGTTTAATATGTAGTTTAATATTTGAAGTAGTTTAATATGAATGTAACCACTGCTTGGAGTTTTTATATTTTAAGATGGATAGGCAGTAAATAGGATTTCAGTATATGTCACATTTAAGGATCTTTTTATATAGTGCCATAACTTTATGTATATAAAAAGATACATACATTTTGCTAAAATTAGCATAAGGCCTCATATCTGGAGCTACGTATTCCCTGTGTGGCAATGCAGTTTTATTCCTTATGTCTTCTTCTTCTATGCCCTCATCAAGCATATGTACTTGGGACATGGGCTGAAAAGGGAATGGTCAGGTTAAATCTCCCTTTTAAATAAAAGTTTTAAAGATCACATGAAAATAAATTGGAGAGATGTCTTCAGACATTTAGAACCATATACTGGCTCGCAGGTGAGACTTCCTCATCAAAAAGTTTGTTTTCTGATCCTTAACCACTGCATTCCACTTTCTCTTCTGAGTATAAACTGGCAGATTAGACATTTCCAAGGGTTTGTTCAGTGTGAAGTTTTTCAGGTGATTTCAGTTTAATGCAACCAGATAATTGTAGCTCCAGGGCTTAGTTGGGTTGTAAAGCTGCTAATCCAGACAATATTACCCGGTCACATGTTGTGCTTATAGGAGACACCTCTGCCTTTAATGGTCTCTCCCCATGCTGGCGATTTCTAGTTTCAGAAGTCCTATAAAAGGAGGCACACCAGGCCAACATTAAGTCTGGGGGGAAAAAAAAAATTAAGAATGTGCCATTTGGGGCAACAATGTGAAATGTTGTTAAATCTTTTGCCAAAGATGAAATTTGATATTTTCATATCATTAGGTTCTTCTTGATTCCTTATCCTAGGAAAATTTAGTACTGAATTTGAAAACCATGTCTTTTTTGTTTAAATGAGCTACTGCCAAAGCAGCCATACTCTAAGCATTTATAAATGGTTTAGTCAATTACTACAGTTATTATGAGGTAGGGTTCTTCCTTTCAGTGGAGTGCAGTAATTCACTTCCCATATTTATGCCACTCAGAACCTCTTCTGAACAAAAATTGTAATGCAATATTGAATAATGATATTGTTGGGATTCCGAAGGTTGTTACCTTTTTCTCTCACCCTGACCCAAATTTGGTATTTCTATTGTAGTTAATATAGAAGTAGATGCTTATAAATAATAAGCAGATCTATTCATTTGTCAAACCTTTGTTTGCTCCTGTGGCCTACAAGCTAATGAACAATTGGGAAATAAAACAACAATAGAGAGAGGCAGTTTATATGTGATTAAGCCTTTCTATTCTGACACTGAATGTTAGAGATGGGCAGAAGTCCTGCTTTCAAGCACACTTTAATGTGGCGTGTACCGATGCGAATCAGGTTTCTACCATGTCTCAGGCTAGGTTCAGGATTTGGATGATGTAAAATATGTAGGATCTAAGAGAACAAAAAGGAAGGTAGAAATCTGTCCTTCAGGGACTGGGGTTTGTGTGGCATAAAAAGTCATCTCATGGTAGTAAGACTACTCTGTGACATGCCTAACACAGAGCTTAGCTCCCTGTAGATGTGCCTTTTATATTTGCCTTCCATTTTTTTTTTTTGTTTGTTTGTTTCCTTTCATCTCTTCCTCCTGCCTCCCTGCCCTTCTACTCTCTATTTTGGAAGGGATGACTGCACTATTTTACTCTTAAAGGGTCCTCATCTCAAGCCCTTCTTCCAGTAACTTAATGTTTTCCAAAGAAAATCATGTGTTGGTGTCATGGCAATGAATACCTTGGATCATAGAGAAAATTATTCATCTTCAGCTGAAGTTGCCAACACAAGGACCAATGTGGTGCTTCTTAGTTGTTGTGGCCCAAGAGTGTCCCCTCTGGGCTGTGAAGAGGAAGGGTCAGGGGTGCCCAGAGGTCACGCTGGCCATTCCATTCTCTCCCCTACCCTGGTTGTTTTCCCTCACAGTCTGCAGAGCTCCTCTATGTGTATATGTGTAGCAGCACTGTGCCAGCAGAGGTGGGCATAGTGATGAGAGAGGTGGGTGAAGAGGGAAATGGAGGTAAGACAGAAGAGACAAACTTTCTTCCTTCATTTTGAACATGTAGAAATATTCCATATGTTGCATTAAAAAATATATAGGTGCATTGGCATTATGATCCAAAATGTGAATTAGGGTGAACTTATTTTGATACATTCTGGTCACCATTAGAATCTGAAGCAATTCTTTAAATGAAATGTGAAAATTCTTGAATTTACTTAAAACATACAATATGTAATTTCACCTTAACTGTATTTATAACTTATTAGATAATTATCCTTCCTGCTTGATGCAAAGGTAGCCCATATTGACTTTTGTAGGCTAGCTCTGTAAACAATATTTTTACATATGAAATAATAAAGTGAGATATTAAATAAATTATTCATGCTTCGAAAAGTGCATCTCTATTATTTTGAATATTTAACAATTGTTACTTTTTTTCCTGTTAGTTTGATTATTAAAAAACAAAGTCTAAGAAAGATAAAGACTTGGAATTTAAATTACTCAAATTTTAAGTGAATCTGAAGGAAATTACAGAATAAATCTGGATTCCTAATTGTCAAATGTTTATTATTAGTATCTACTATTTTACATATATGAATTAAACTTGCTTAATTGATGACTTTGGTATTGACCAATTAAAGTTGAATTAATTAAGATTCATTTGGTTTCACATCACAGTAACCCAGCTAGTTATTTTTAAAAAATTGCAAAATATTAGAGTTTCACAGTGCCCTAATTCTTAGATAGGCAGGACCCACAGCAGCTCTGGGGAGATTTGAGGAACCCCTCTACCCTACTCTGTCACCACTGAAGTCATTCAGTGACCCAGCTTCCAGTTGAGGCCTGAAAATAAAATATCTGTTGAGACCCAGTAACATGCTAAATTCAGAAGATAGACTACCAAGAATTATACTCAGAAGTTATCACACCAATTTCTGAGAAAATAAACAATTTTTTGGCAATGGTTTTCCAATGGACACGCACACCTCTAATGATCAAGGGACTTCAGTGAAGTTCCTGATCCTTTTCCCAAGTGATGCCCTGTTTGAAGCTTGTCGAGGATGCACTGGGCATTCCAGATCAGCATTACTTTCTGAGCTGTAGACGCCAACCTATTTTTTTTTTTTTTTTGGCAGAGTTTGACCTTTCACTGAACTCCCCAATGTGTTTATTACTTTCACCTGCTTCAATGCCCTTATGGCACTCTACCTGAATAATTACAAAAATACAGGCCAGAGTCCTGATGGGTAAAAGCTGAAAACTTCCAAACAAGAAATGGTGTCTGGTAAATGTCTCGTTCTGCCAATCAAGTGCTTTGCAAACTTACTCAACTCTGCCTCTTGATTATAGTCCTCCTTTGGTTTCCACTACTACCTTTCAGATCCTTCGAATTACAAGGTAAGGTAACCGTAACCAAGGAGCCCTGTGCACCTATATCAGGCAAAGCCTTGCTGAAATAGTAGTAGCTGCTATGAATCAGGACTTGAGCCATTTGTGGCCCCCGATGCAATTTCTTCCCTGGTAACCTGAAGCACTCTAGAGTTTCAGGTATTTTCCTATGTAAAATTCTAAATTTTATCATCACAGTTCCTCAGATTTACAGATGGTAACTCTTTTTATCATTATGTCAATGAATTTTATGTAGTCTGATCGATTCATATTTTGGGTTAGAACACCAAGCGATGCTCTTTAGTGCTAGGTATATAGATGAGCAGAGTATGAGAAGAGTACAAATCCTATCGTCTGATTACAGTTGCTTCTTTATCATCCCTGGAGTGGATCATGCAAAGTTGTCTATTATAATTGTCTGGTTTTTGACTAATTAAAGGCAAGTCTTATGTATAAGTAATCTTATTCTAAGAAATTCAATTTATTACTCTCAAATACCAAACATAGCTAAATGTGAGTACAGAAACTTAAATTTAGATGCAATTATGTCATTAGGACATATAAAAGTATCCATGTAAATCTCACATTACATTTAAATACACAAAATATTAAACATTACATTAAAAATATTAACTGTATTAAAAAGGTACTCTCTTCAAAAGATAGACATTCTGCCCTTCACTTTCAGTCTTATTTATGAGATTCACTTGGCTACGATAATTCTGTTACTCACCTTAGAAGATACATTTCAGCTCACTTTCTCCAAGACATTATTAATCTTGTACTAGAAGAGTACAAACACCAGGTTTCTGTTATTTTGTTTTATGTGTTTCTCATTTGTTACTTCTTTACTTTGGAATAAACCACAGCAATACTTCACACATTTGAAGTCTGGTGATTTCTAGTAACTAGAACAGGTCTGAACCAAAAATAAGCTTAGAAAATTTAAAATTATTTAATTAATCTATCCCTCTGTGTTCCCCAGCTTTACTCATAAAGAGCTCTGAGTCCTTCTCTTGTAGACAATATAATTTTAATAAGCTTGAAAAAAATGTTTCCTGAGCCCACAGCAGAATAATGTAGCAAATCAGAAAAATGAAGGGCGGTGAGATGGTGCAGGGGAGGAGACAAAAACAACAAACAAACAAACAAACCATAGAAAGTCCTGGGGTCATAATAAATTGATCCCATGTAGTGTAATGTGGGGTTTCTTATTGTTGGCCTGTTGACTTTCTGTGGGCAGGAGTGGGTAAGGTTGCAGGTTGGGGAGGAGATGTCCTGTGCATTTCAGGGTGTTTAGCAGCAATGTTGGCTTTTATCCACTAGATGCCAGTTGCAGCTTCTTCTCTTCCCCATTCTTTACGAAATTGTGATGAAGAAAATTATCTCCAGACTTTGTCATAGTTCCCCTGGGGGGTGAAATCAACCCCTGTTGGGACCACTGATGTAGCTTTTAACAACTGTGAATACCTTGATAATCCATCAAAATACAATTGTGATATTCCTTATTATAAGCTTAAACCATCAAAAAGTTTATCTTTAGCTCTTTCTCTTTAATCTGACAGGTAAATATATGATACATTTGAGAAAGCTCTATATTCTAGAGACTGGAATTTTAAAATAAATTGATGTTGCTTGCATGCTAAAGGTCAGTAATTTTAGAAATTCAGGGATCTTTTTATATTCTTGTGACACTGGAAAAAATTATTGAATACCATTATTTTGTGAAATGCTTGCTTGCCTAATTATGCAGTTGAGTATTACAGGTCCTCTGGCATGCCCCTTAAACTGATACTAAAAATATCTTCAGTTTCCTAAGCACACATTCTAGGACAGTAAATAGAAACAACCTTAGCACAATAGGAGGTGTGAGGAAGGTGGCCTTGGATTCCATGTTTAGATTTGGGCAGACAAAATTGGAAATGAATGAAGATCCCATGAAATCTTTCCCTAAAGATCATTCTTGATCATTTGGAAAGCAAATTGTATCTTTCCTTTATTCATCAGAATATATTTTCCTAAATAAAAATCGCAACACAAACTCACAAAACTCTTTGATTTGTTCGTAACTGAATGTATTGGAAAAGATTGCTTATATTCTTCAACTTATTCTTTCTAGGAGTTTATTTTTAAAAATCTATCTGGTAATTTAATGGCAAATATGCATGTAGACCTTTCTTGTGCTGGCTCTACGGTACCTAAGTGGGATCAAATAGCATAGTTGAGACTGTTGTCTATTGCATTCAGTATTTCAATGTTCCAGATTCAGAAAACCTTATCAACTAGGTAGTCCCTTCAAGAAAACCAAACTTTGTAGGAGAGTGGCTCTCTGTCCACAACTGCCTCAGACTAAAGTTTGCTTATGCGACAGAATGTTAAACTTTGGATTTTGCATTGCCAGTTTAAATTTAAGGTTTTCCCCTTTGCCACATTTTCACCGTTATTCTTTGGACTCCATGTTCTGTAATTTGTACCTGTGTTTCCTTAATATAATTTTAGTGTATCCTAATAGTCTTTTATGGCATGCTATTTGTATATTAGTTTTTCTTCATATTTTGTCTTCATAACTGTATACATTTTTTCCTATTTTATCATTTTTTTATTTCTGCCTGTAACTTCCTTGGTATTTTCCTATGTACTTTGTGTATTTTCATTGTAATTCACACATTGGCTAGCATATTCTGTAGAAAAATTTTATCCTTATTCCATTTTATTTGCACTTATTTTAAACTTTATTCATTTACTCATTTTTTATGTGTGACTATAATCTGTGTTTTTCTGTCGATTTGCCTATCTTTGTCTTTCATTAAAAGGCTAGGCATATGAGGAGCAGCTCTAAAATCTCTCTTCTGAGAAAAAGGCTTTGAATATTTTACTCTTCCAGTCTCCTAAAGCCTATTCTAAAATCTCAGCGTCAAAAACTCAGCTGTCTAAAGGAGGCAGACAGAAATAGTGAAGACTGGGATGAACGCAAGAGTGTGTCTCTCTATCACATGGGCAGCTCCCGTTTTGTACCAGTCGATTGCTGTTGTGTGAAAGGCTGGCGTAGCATTGCCTGATTTTCCAGGTTTTCTAAAGGTATAAGAAATATGGGTTCTCTCAGTTTCCAAAGACTGGAAAATACTTTCATAAAAGTGTTAATCCTATGTAGGTCAAATGGAATGTCCAGCCGTGATATCCGGCTACTTCTTAAAGCTATTGCAGGAACATTTAAAGGCAGGTGATGTTGTTAGCCAATAGAATGATTACTTAAATCAGAAGATTCACTCTTGTTCTGAGAGTTAGAAATTTAGCCTGCCTTTCTGTCTTGCGGTACTTTTCTAGTAATTATTATCCTAATGATCAGAATTCCTTTCTCTTTTAGAAAGAGGCTCATTTTCTACATTTTGGTTACTTGAATCCTGAAGATATTAAGTATTAGTAGATTTCTCTTTGTGTTAAGAAATTGCCGTTACACATTTACAGCGATTATGTGTGGTCCTGTCTTACTGCTCTTTGTTATTTTGATTTTAACACTACCTATAGAAATCTCATTAAAGGTAAAGGAAATTTCTAGAATTATTCCTAATTTATCATAACAACAGAATGATTAGGAAACAATATCAAGAATTCTAGAGAATATTGTATAAATAGAATGTTGTATACGTAGAAATATGAGAATTAGTGAATAAGGTGGAAATGAGGTAAGCCATTGCTATCTTTGGAGAAAGTAATATAATCTTGCTTACAAAATACCATAGTAAATAGAAAAAAATCATACAAGGTGAATGAAGGCAGAATGAAGTTAACTGGGATGATTTATAAGAAAGTTATTGTTTCTAGATTGATTTCTAAACTTGCTCAAAGTTTGAAAAGAACTAAGAAATCCCAAAGGAATTGGTAATCCTATTATAGATTTCTAGATCTTAAATACCTTGTATTATGGACCCAGCACTGTTCTAGAACAGTAGATGATGGTGAAATTGAAAGTAAATTGATATTTTTAATACTTTGACATATGCTGTATCATTCGACACTTAAAACAACCCTATGGAGTAATCAGGAGAATTATTATCCCCATGGAAACTGAGACCAAGGAGAATAAACAATATTTCCTAAGACACATGGTTAGTTCCTAGATGTCAGAAATGCAATGTTAAGCCCTTTCATTCCTGGACTATCATGCCATTCTGCTATTTTGCCATATTATCGTTGGTAAATGGATAGTCATAACAATCATAAAATGTACTGGGGGGTCCTTTACTCTTTGTTTATGTGTGGAGACACTAGATAAGATTCTCAATAATTGACAATAGGTTTTTCACTCCAAGGTGGCAGTTTTTTGTTTGTTTTGTTTCTTTAATATGGGTTAGAACATATGGGCAACTAACCGTAAACCTCTGACCTATAATTCCTTTTGATTATAAGTATCTTCGTTTGGTTGAACTATACACTTAACAATTTTTTTTCCTAAACTCAAGTTTGTGGTTGAGCTTATTAAATCTAAACCTTTGATAATAAATAAGTGAGAAGTCACAAAACATAATCCTGAGGGATTTTCATATTTCATCCATTTGCAGTTTCCACTGATGGTTCTAAACATGTGATGTGAAAACAGAGGAATAAGTTTCGTCACTGAGCTTTGAAAAGAAAATAATTCTAGTGTGGCCATTTTAAATCGAAATTTGAAGAGAAGGAGCAGGGCCACCAGCAGCTCTAACTAATGGCTCTCATCATCCTACTGGTCCATCTCAAAGCACTTGCTTTCAACGTAAAGCAGAGAGAACCAAGGCTTTCTCTCTGTGCACCTTATTGGTCTTCTTCTTGTTCTCTTAATCCTGTTGAAGCCTTGTACTTTAGGTATATAGAAAAGCTCCTGATTTGAATTCTGCAAAAATTCAGAATGCAAAATGAGGATGAGGTTCTTTAGTAGTCAGATTTTGTTACTCAGTAAGCAGTTAGCTCAATGTTCAGTATAATTTTTCCTATTTCCATTTTGTCAAGAGGCAAGAAAGAACAACAGGTCAATATCATGACTGTGCTTTTGCTATTGATATTATACTTATGTATATTTCTATAGACCTTACCAGGAAGCCTCTGAAAAATTGCAAAATATGAGCTCTGTGTCAGAGTACAATTCCTGTCTTTTACTGAGATAGAGAACTATCTAGGCGGATATATTACTTTTGGGATAGTGTTGCTTTGTTTTCTCTGTTGTTGTTGTTTTTATCATTTCCAGTTTGAACTCTGATCTTAAGAGTGAAAGTTCAGCCCAACAATTTGTCCATTTTCATTCATTCTCTCCTGGGCCAACTCTCCCTTCTCTGCACCTCCCTCTCCCCAGCTAGTTGCACTTTTCCTGGAAGTAAATAGTAAATGTTACATATATTAACACTGTGTTCCATACAGCGCATTTGGGTGCGCTCTCTGTGCAATTCCCTGGCAGTCATAAATTAATTAAAAGTAGACAGGAACCACAGAAAAAGAAAGTTCTCCCTTTTTCTTCCCCTCCCCCCTTTCTTTTTCTACGGGTAAATAGCTAGTTCCTTTGTTCCTGGCTGCACGATTTCATTTCTGCCATTATTGTCCTCATTGTTCTCTGAAACAGGAGGGGTCTGGGCCAGGAGCAGCAAGGTCTCAGCTAATGACGGGAAGTCTTTAAAGTTTGCGCTGCATTTCATCTTCTCTGTGGGAGTTTTAGGACATATCCAGTGTTTGATCCCCACCGCGCAACTTTGCTTCTAGTTAATTAACAGATCCCCCATTACACACTCTCATCTAGAAGCACATGGGAGGCCTATTGGGAGGTAATTCAAGGCCAATCTGAGTGATGGCAAGAATTAGAGAAATCAGTTGTTTTAGGGCTAATGTTCAGGAAATAGAGATGTCCCATTTTAGAGATCTCATTTGAAATTTTTGATTATTTTTCTTTCTGTTTAAAAAAAAAGAACAAGATAAGGGAATTGATTGATCCACACAGTCTAACCATGACTCTTCAGGGCAGTTTGAACTTAGAACTCTTTATGACTTCATGGAAAAAAAAAAAGGAAAAAGACAATACTAAAAGATACAGCAATGTTAGCAAGCACTTTGGTCTCCATTTTATTGTTAGCATTTTTTTTTTTTTCCCCATGCCCAGCGGAAAATTAGTTGGGTCACAATTGTCCACAGCAACTTTTCCAGGACACACAAGGCAGAATCGCTGGCAGGAACATCTCAGTCGTGGCTCATTTTACAGTCAAGGCTAAATCATACTTTGTTCTTGTGTGGCTGCTTTGGTTCCAAAGGTGTCAAAGTGATTTACAGATAATAAACAGTAGCTTCAGTATTAGGATCTCTTTCCCTTCTAGCCTCTTTCCAGATGAATGTTGCCAAATAAAACAAACTTGTCCAAAGTTGGAAGTTGGCCCGTGAGTGTGGGGATAGAGCCCTCGTGTTTCGGTGACTCTGTTTTCCCAGATCACAGGTAGCCAGGGTTTGGTACCATTTGGAAAGGGGCTGCCTTGTTTAATTTCTTACCCTTCTCCAGTTTCCCCAGCCCTATGAGCAATGACCCCCTTTATCTAATGAATTAGGAGCTACTCCTGCCTTGCAATTCTCAGTTCGACACTTGGCAATGAGAATCAAACCGGGGCTATTTAGTGTAGCAGTAAATGGCCCGCCACATTAGCCCCCTGGCATGCTAAGCTATTAGGTTGTTTTACTGTTGTTAAAGTTACATTTGTTAGGTGGAGTCGCTGCCCTTCCACACAAACTCAGCAGTGCCGGATCCTGGCAGCGGCAGCACGTGTACAAGACGTGTGCCATGCAGGGACCCAAACGGCTGGGTGGTGTGGCTGTGCTGCAGATAGGAAACATTGCTTCTGTCTGAAAAAGCAGAAGCATGATTCTTAGGATTGCAAAAGAAGAAGAAAGGAAAGGAGACCCCTGGACAATCATGGTTTTTGCCCTTTGCTGTAACTAAACTAATTTCATGGGCTCGATGGACCATTAATTTATGGCAGTTCTTAAGTGAACCACTCATTGTCCTAGTGCCACGGGGAAGGAAGGCCAGGGATGAGAGACCTTAAAGAAGCTGGTATGGCGCGCCGTAGCCCAGTGACACGCACACCGGAACTGGGCAGAACCGTGAGGAACCCGGAGATGAGCATGGGAATGAAGGGGGGGTAGTCAGGGTGCTTCACTGGTGGTGTGTACGTGTGTGTGCCTACATGTGTACATGTGTGCGTGCCTATGTGCGTGTGTGAAGAGAGAGAGAGAGAGAGGGAGAGAGAGGGAATATTTCTGCAAAGAAAGGAAAATGCCAGTACTATATAGCTCCATGCAGCCAGCTTGCAGGGCTGAGTTGGCATTTGGTAACTTGGTAGCGGCTGCCAGTGTGTGTGTGGTGGGAGAAGAGGGAATAGACAACAAGAAAAACACATAGAGCTTAAAAAAAGATGTAAAATGATTCACTTCATGCCATATGGACAAAAATGTTGTCACAAAAATAAGGCCAAAAAATAGTGCCAGGTTAGACTTTTAGTTCAAAAACATATGTATAATCATCCCCATGAACATGAATTTTAATTAGTATTTTGATAGAGAGAAACCAGATATTTTTTTAACCTGCTCTGTTCTTGTTTTCTGTTCCTCTCCCAGTTTTAGCCTCCATTAAACATTCATATACTGTATGTTTTGTGTCTGTATGAGGAAAAGCCTTATCCCTGGATTGGTGGGAACGCAAACATCTTGGTTTTCTGTGGCATACAAAATATCTTCCCAGTGGAGCTCACAAGCAGAAACTTATCGCTGGGAAATCTAGAGCTCTCTCTGAGCCCTCGGTGCACCAGGAAGGAAGGAAGCCATATGCCTTTTCCTTTTGTCAATGGAGACGTCTGCACCCTTTTGCTTCCCCCGATCTACTCTTTACACCCATCCACATCTCCTCTTCCTGGGATGCCTTTTAAAAATGAAACAAGTGTAGTCTATGCACATATTACTATGTGACAGGGCAGTTTTAGAGAAAAATGGATAAGACTATCATTACAGAAACTTTTAAAAATGGAACACGTAACATACTGATAAATAAACAATAAATGCTCACATTTTATTCATTAGTTTTATTCTGCCTATCTCTGAAAAGGATTTGAGATGGCATCACTTGTCAGAAGATACTGTGCTGAATCATCTTCCCCTTAGCAAAGCTCTTTCCCACCTTAAATAAGGTGCTTCGATTAATGCCCTATACATGATAATGAGATGCTGATACAGTGAAATGCTTCTATTAGCGATAATTTTTCTGCTTAGGGGGTCACCCACACCCCAGGCTTTTTTTTCTTCTCCCAGAGGAATACAGAGAATTAAATGGATTAAAATGATACAATGGAATTAAAAATCTGGCATTAAAAATCAGTCCAGTCAAAAAAAATAAAAATCAGTCCAGTCTTGGTGCAACAGTATTCATCTATTTCATATTCTTTTTCCTTAAATATTTTTATTTATTTATTTGAGAGAGAGAGAGCGAGAGCAGGCAGGGGCAAAGGGAGAGGGAGAGACTCTCAAGCAGACTCCTCACTGGGCACAGAGCCCAATGTGGGGATCCATCCTAGGACCTTGAGATCGTGACCAGAGCTGGAACCAAGTCAGATGCTTACCCAACTGTGCCACCCAGGCACCCCTGCCTATTTTATAGTCTTTATTAGAATCCCCAAGCTTGCCTCTGAGTGTTAGCTGTACTTCATTCTACCCCAAGGGCAAGGGTAAAACCAACATTAGCGTTAGGAAAGGTAAATTTTACTGTGTTTTTTGGGGTCTCTCAGGGGTTTCTCAGACTTTTATTTTTCGGCAAACACTAACACAGCCATTCCTTTTTCCTTTCTTATTCTTCCCTGAGGAAACTCTGGCCCCTTCAGCGAGATTATAGCGAGACACCTCATAGGAACTTGCTGAGTACACCCTCTTGGTGTTGGTAGCTTTCTTGGGCTTGTTGAACCTCTACTCTTCCTCCAAGCCATTAAGCATCATTCCTATAGCATTCACGACAGCAGCAGGGAATGTGCTATTGGATACTTGGTGATCTCAAGCCACAAACCGAGATCCATGTCTATGCATTACATTGGGACTACTGCAAAGATGGCTTTTGAATTACGTGTAGGCTGCCTTGTTTGGGGAAGAGTAGGAAAAGCTGTTGCTAAATACACCTGATTACTTTCAGAACTGCAACTCAGATTTCTATTTTCTGAAAACTTTTTCCAAGCTTTTGTGTCAGATTGGATTACAGTAGATTCATTCATTCATTCATTTAATCACTATTTACAAGCTCTTAATATGAGTCCTAATTTTAAAGAAAGTTCAGGGTTGTTCCTTGCCACAGAGATGTTTGTTCATAGGCAAATATTTCCTGGCTCTTATGTTTTTCAGACTTTTTGTAGGTTTAGGTTAGTTTAAGTCTCAAAAAAGTTTTGTGAAAGAAAGAAAAATATTTAAAATTTCTAAAACTCATTTTTCCTCTCTGAGTATCAACCAAGACTATTTCATAATTGCTTTTTCTCATAGAGATTTATATTCAAGACTAGAAATAAATTTGAGCTCCAGTGAAAACATCAAAGGTAATTCAGACTTCCCAGTTCTACTCCTCTTCCATATCAGAAATGTTGAGGCAACTGACAACCAGAGTAGACTCAGTGAACCTCCCTACCCACCAGTGATTTTCCAGGAATTGTGTGAGGATTTTAAAAATACTCATGGATGTTATTAATTATAAAATTATTTACAACTTCAAAATACTGTGAATAACCTAAATTCCTGTCCATAAAAGACTTACTGAATAAACAAAAGCATGTCTGTATAGTGAAGAATCATGCAGTTATAAGAGATAATGAGGAAGATCTCTGGGCAGTATTTTGGAGACATTTCCAGGATGTGTTATTTTAGTGAAAAATTTAAAACCTTCAAGGACTCCACTTTTCTGTACTTTACTCATAGTATGTAGTATGCTACATTCTGCACAAGAAAGAGGGAGAAATAAGAATAAATACATGATTGCTTTTTTTTTTTTTGGAAAGGAATATAGGAGGGATAAGCCAGAATTAATAAAAATAATTACATATAATGTATGGATGAGAATGAATAGAAGGATAGGGATGGAAGTCTCCTCAGAGTTACCTTTATATATAGTTTTAACTTTGGACCATGCAAATACTGTATATATTTGAAAAATGAAAATTAACCAACAAAGAATAGGAAAATATCTGTGATGTTTAATACTAACATTGATGGAAAGCTGAATGATAGTTGTTGTTGGTACTTTGGACTGATAGTCTACTAAAGAACAAATAGGAAATGAAGGGGAGGCACTTAAGAGATTGATACCAACTGAATTGTATCTATTAACTTGTACTTTTCCATTAAATGTATTCCTTAATTATTAGTTTTCTTTCATTTCTACGACTAACAAGAATTGCTTCTTCCTCTCCCAGGCTATTAGTCCTTTTGACAGGAAAGGACAATAAATGAAACTATTAATAGTTTTTTCTATTTTGGCAATAATTTGAGCCACTGATGTGATTTTATGTCATGCATTCTCAGGAGAGGACCATGTACAATCAGTGCATATTCTTTGCCAGTTTTTGAGTCTTCATAATTATTAAAAACATACATTATAGGAAATATCACTTGTCTCCTGAGCCACATTGTTTTTTCTTCTTCTTCTTTCTATTTACTAGAAAAATAATACCAATAATGTACCACTTTATACTAATATGTAACCATCTCCTTGAAGGTGTAACATGCTTTTGGAGTTAACCCTTCTGGAGGCAAGAAGGTCATAATTATTAAAATTATTGTAAGGAAATGAAACATGACTATGATAAGGTTCAATAATTGTCAATTTATTCAACTAATGGGTTTTCCAGTGACTCAAAATGTTAAAATTGTGAAGTTTTCCCTAACTTCTGCTCTAGATGAGTGCTTCAGCATGGTTGTATATAGCTCTTAAAGATGTGCAGGTGTACATTATTTAGAAACTGGTTTTAGGAGCTCCTGGGAGACTCAGTTAGTTAAGCAGCCGACTCTTGATTTGAAGGCCATGAAATGGAGTCCAGCATCGGGCTCTGTGCTGAGCACGGAGCCTGCTTCAAATTCTTTCTCTCCCTCCCCCTCTGCCTCTCCCCCACCTCTACGACAATATATTTGTTTGTATTAGACCTACTTTATACAATTTGGGGGGATGGGGAAGCCCCACAATTTTGATAACAGGTAAGGTATGCCTGTGTAGAGTCACATTCTCAACTTTTGAATCTGCTGTTGCTGTTCACTTGAGGGAAGCAAAGTGAATCATGAGGTTTACTTTCTTCATCTGTGTAGAATTTGTGGTCAGTTTAATAAAAGTTTATTGGCACCAACTTTGTGTCTAGCACTTGAATAATTTCTTTTACTCAATGACCTTCTACTTAAGTAGGCAAAGTTTCATAGAATTTCACAGAGTGCCAGCAGTCTGAGAATTACGCACACGGCATGGATAGAAAGCCAGAAGATGCCTAGAGCGATGTATAGTGAGGACCCTGTGTGTTTCTAATGAGAACAAAAGGATTTTGCTAAACCTAAATAGCCTCTGTTTAGTTATAAGTCAGTGATCACGATATTAAAGAAAGTTGTACTATTACACATATGAGTGCTTTTCATCATGCAGTGACATAGTGGAAAAAAAAATAACTAAGTAGAAACGTCAGTTCCCCATATCAAAAGCTATGAAATATAAGTGCTCCTAGCCAAAGAAGGCAAGATCTGGATTTTTTTTTTTAAGGATATATAGAATAAATATGCAACCCTCCTGATAATGTTGGCTGATGAAATGAAATTCACCAACTGTAATTCTGGCACGGAGAGACACACATAGTGCCCGCACACACACACACATACACACACACCCTCAGCATATCCTTAATCATTTGCTATCTTATTTACATTTCATTTGGTAGAGCAAATTCTATCATTTGAACTTTAAAAAAAATGTATCTCACTATTACTTAGGGAAAAATAGGAAATAATGTGATTGGCTTTCAAATAGCTTATTACCATTCAAATACTCTCAAGATAAATTATATTAAAGGAAAAAAAAAAAAAAAGAGAAACCCTGTTTCAGCTTTGGAACCATTCTAAATGGAGACTCCGCTCTAAGTAATCAAAATTGCTTTAGTTGTGCAGAGCGGCATTAAAAGCCTTGTCCACTAATTGAGTGAAGCGTTGCTCCAGGAGCAGTCTTGTCCCCTCATTAGATGATCTTGCAGGCACTGTTTGTCATTCTGAGTTGCCGGGCTCAATCTAACAGTACTGCTGGCTCAAATTAGTGGTAATTCATTATGACACAGTATGTCCTTCTGTGAAACAACAATGGGAAGCCCATGGGGCATCTGTCTGCCACTAGTTCTTCTTTAACACGTTCCTCGCACTTCAGTTCAAGTGACCACCTTTGCATGAACCTTCTAACTTCTTGAGCTGCCTGGTGATTGGAGCCGCACTTTGACTGAAGCATGGCCTCCACGTCCCCTGTGCTACTGTTGCAGAGAGGAGGAGGGGGGTGTCAAACTACAGGCCAAGTCGGTCTGAAAAATACTGCCAGGTTCTGAAGGAAGCCAAGTGCCCTGGGATAGGTGTGAGTGTGAGGACTTCTTTTTGAATGTGGATACCACCCTTGTGTCAAATCACGGGAGATGTTAATAGAAGATATTGAGAGAGAACATTCATAAATGTGATATCAATCCAAAGAGAATGAAACTTCTGATGATAGGAGTTTGGTTATTCAACACATTGAAGGGAAACGTCTTGTTTCTATGATGAACTTTGCTGTTCAAAAAACAACCTTTCTACTCATATGAGCAGGTAGAATCCTGTCGCTAGGGAAAAGTTCCAGCAATGATGCAGTTGGACACTTCCTCCTACCAACTCTAGATTGTGTGTTTGTATCAATGAAGTCATTGTGTTGATTCAGATCATTTGTTCTGTCTCTGGAAGACTGACTAAATTCAACGGGTAAAGTGTGTCTAAACCATGTCCAGATGCATCTTTTCCTCTGAAATTCTTAAATTGCCCATGGATGCAGAAAAGTTTACATTTATTGACTGTTGACTCTGCAGTGTTGGAAGTGGTGGTTCTTAGTCAGTAGAAGGTACAGGACAGTGACGCGCCCACTGTTTTCATAAGGCTGAGCCTAATCTCACTGTAGGACATTTGCTCTGTGCAATATGGGCTTGGTGGGATTTTAAAAGCATTAAAAGCCTGCCTACTTCCACACCATTTATCATTTGAAATTCCACAATTAGACTAATTCCTTTGGATTATATTTAAAAAAAAAAAACTTTTCTGGACATAATCTGATTGTTTAAACTGGTTAATCCATTACTAGTAGTAAATTAGTAATCATTTATTCATTTATCTAATATTTATTTCTGTTAACTCTATCTAACACACCCTAACAAAATCTGTCAGTTCAGCGGTAGTCCCCATTACCCCATTACCCCATTTCACAAAATCCTTCCAGAAGATGTAGATATATCTGTTTTTACATAGTAGTTCTTAATATGTCTTGACTGAATTCCTGCTTTCTTCCCCAAAGCTAGTTTATCCATATTCAGTCTTCACAACTTCAGTGAATGCTACTCCATCCTATTTGCTCATTCCAAACACCTGGGAGTCATCCTTTGATTTCTAGCTTTCACTCACATCCATATTCTGCTCACTGGCAAATCTTGTCGGCAAAAATATATATTCTGAATTTCCCACTACCTTTTTGGCTCAAGATAACACCAACTATTGCCTGGAATATTAACATAGGCTCTTTAAACCTATCTTCCATCAATTTATACCATAGCTCTGAAAATAAGTGGGGACATTTTTAATTGTCAAAAAGTCTGGGGATAACTACTGACATTTAGAGATGCTGAATGACCCACTGTGGGCTCGAGGGTTAGGACAAAGAGGAGTTGCCCACGCTAAATACTGGTAGCAACCCCACTGAGAAATGCTGAGCCCATTAAGAATCTAAGTCATGGAATGTTCCACTGTTGTGCAGACCCCTTCAGTGACTGCTAATTTCTCTGAGAATAAAAGCCAGTGTTATTACAGTGGCCTACAAGGCCTTACACAACCCATCCTTGCTGCTCCCTTACTTATCTGATCTCATTTCCTGTTACCTCTCATTCATTTATTGCGTTACAGCTGCTCTAAAAAGACAGTCACACCGACGTGGTATTCCCACCACTTGAACTGTTCTTTCCCCAGTGTGCATATCTTACCCCTTCACCTCCTGACTCAACTGCCTTCTTTCTCCATTACCCAGTTGCAGAGTCTCTGCTCAGAGACCCACAAGCTCTGTTTTGTCTCCAAAGTACAGATCATCATCTAACATATTTTGTTATATTCTTGTCACTCTTTACTTACGAGAGTATACGATGCATGAGAGATTTTTGTGTTTTGTAATTATCACTTTGTTTAGAATATCTGCCATAGAGTAGATGCTCAGTAAGTAGTTTTAATGGATGGAGTTAAGCTTATAAAAACCTTAGGCAGTTTCCCATGAAAGAAACGAGAATTTAAAAGCCTAGAGGCTAGTTGATTTGTCAAGATATACATAGCTTAGTAAAGAGAGAGATTTTCACCTGTTCTCATGAACACATTTGTTTTTTCATTTACTAAGTATTAAACTCCAGTTTAAGTCAGGCACTGTTCTAGGTGCTAGAGGTAAAGCAAAGAAGAAAATAGGTAAGGTCATAAAACAAATTTTAGAGGTGGTAAGTGCTATGCAGGAAATAAAAGGAGGAGGGGGATAGTGACAAGTGGCTGAGGGAGGCCTCCAATTCTTATATTTTTTTCTACTTGTAATCTGACTAGCTCATTTACATACTAGTAATAATTGCTTTATTTGATACATTAGCGTTTGAAAATGAAGTGAGGAATTAATACATAGACAGGTATATTTTGAAGAGGTGTATGTAGTCTGTTGGAAAGAAAATGGAGTATCCTGTCAGGTAGTTTTGGGTTCAAGTCCCAGATCTGCCCCATGCTGACCATGTAGCCATGGGCAATTAAGTTCAACTCAGTAGCCTCATTTGTTCAGCATTAACAAATTTTTAACACTTCATAGGAAGTTGTGAAGTAAGGAACCAGTGTAGATACGGTATCTAATACATAGTAAAATAAGTCAATAAATGGTTTTTAAAAAGACTTTTGGCTACTTCACAGGAAATAGACCTGGATAGGAGCCCCAAGAAGGTATTTTTTAAAGTATGAAGTCATTTGAGATTATTATGAGCTCAGATTATTATGAGGTACCAATTTAGAACCTTTGTAAAAGCCCTTTCTTTCCATCACTTAAATAGCAGCATACAATTTGTACAAAATTTTGTTATTCTATTTAATAAACTTTTGGTTATTATAAAAGTTATATAATTTATTGAGGAAATGTTTAGAAAATGTAGATTACCAAAGAAGAATGTAAGAAATTCCTGTAATTCCAAAATTAACATCGTAACATTTTGGCACTTATCCTTTGGGTCATTTTTTTTCCTTTGGGTCATTTTTATGTAGTGCGTGTGTGCGCGTGTGTGTGTGTGTATGGGTGTCCTTCGTTATATAAACCACAGATCCTCTGCCTAGAAACCAAGTTAATATTTTTAAACACTAATATTTTCGAACAAGATTAGCATTTAGGAATTTTTAAATGTTGGAATCACAGGATTGTGTATATGGATCCGGGCTCTGCTGATTACTAAGCCTCATTTTCCTGAGCTGGTTAGTAGGGAAATGATCCATAATTCATTTAAGCAATGCCCTATTGTTAGCCATTTAGACTCATTCCTCATATGTGTGTGTGTGTGTGTGTGTGTGTGTGTGTGTGTATAAAATATTTCCTCAGGGTATAATCTCAAAAATAAATTTACATAGGCGTATGTGTAAGATTACTGTTATATATGATCCAAATACTTTTTCAAAATATTTGAACCAGTTTCAAGTTTCACTAACCACATATGAAAGTCTCACTTTACCATACCTTTCTAGTATGGGTTTTTATAATAAAAACTTGTGCTAGTTGGTAAAATTCATAATTGGATACTTCCAGATGTATGCTAACTTACCATTTGTGGGTCCCGTGAAATGAGTTCTTCAATATCCCTTGGAGAGTTAGGAAAGACTTCACTTCAGAAGGTTGAATAACAGGGTTGAGTGTTGAGGGGAAATAGGTAGAGAAGAGTGGAAGAACATGCTCAAGTTGTCCCATGTGTAGTTTGGGAGCAATGAGCACAGCTGAGAAACTTATAGTCAAAGTAAGAAAAGAGAATGTAGAGAAGGGCAATAGCTGGAGAAATGGAGGGGAAGAGACAGAGTTTATAGATATTTAAGAGACAAGATGAGCATGATTCAGTGACCAATGACATGTGGAAGGGGAGGGAGAGGAAACTCCCATCAGTCTTATAAGGACTTTTTGATTAAAGAGTTCTAATTTTGTATAAACCAGTCCTTTGTTCAACATTTTGAGTTCAGTTAAATTTAAAAACACCAAATTGCAGTAAAGACTACCCCTATTTGCATAGTAGGTGTAGGTAGGCAACCATTGTTTTGTATTTCAGCATGCTGCTCCACCCAAACACGCCCTTTCCTTTGGGAGAACTGCTTCTTCATTCTCTGCGCAGGACAAAGGTACATGGTATGGTCCTAGTTAGTCACAGAACTTCACTCTTCAGGCCATTATGAGTGATAGGAAAAGCCCTAGTTTTTCCATTATGCATTTATGAGTAATCTTCCCTTATGACATTTTGTCTTCCCATTGAATGGTAAATAAAATTTAATCACAATACCTGTACATTCTTGCTATGGCATGAAAGATTATAAGAGTGTCAAGATGATATAACACTGATGGAGTATCTACAGTAAAACTCAGTGGTACTCAGTGGACTAGGTCCTCTTGCATTTGACATACATTAACTCATTTAATTCTACTAACCCCCCTAAGGCATCCATTATTATAATTCCCATTTAAAAGATGAGAAAATGAAGGAACCAAGACATAAAATATCTTGCCGCTGGTCATGAGTAAGTGCTGGAGCTGGGCTAGCCAGACTTAACAAATGTCAGTAGAGGAAGTGTGGTATTTTTATTCATTATTTTAAGGAATGATAGTGGGAAGTAAACATCTTTTCCATAATGTTCAACTTTACTTGCAATTATTCAGGCTTTCTTGGGAGCAAACTGAGATTATTGATTTTCTATTTATTTACTTAATAATCATTTAATTAATGTGCTAATCAACTACATAATGCTATTTCCATTTGGTGATAGTGATGATGTTCTGTTTTGTGTATATCTGGTAGGGATCACCTCACATCTTATTTTATCATTGGAAATTCCTACTTTATGATTTCTCACCTTCATTTATTTATACACATTATAATATCTGCTGTACTGTTAATTTCTCAGGTGCAGAATCCACATGTGATTAATCTTCCTAGGCTTCAGAGTAGACCAAAAAAAGAGAAAGTATTGCTTATTTTTGGGTTCTATAAACTCATTGGTTCAATTCATCATCACCTTAAAAATGAGGAAGCTGCAGTTGAGAAATGTTTTGTCACCTGTAAGTTGAGGCCTGAACTCATAGTCCATTCTAGATAATCCCCAAACACATGTACTGTATATCTCTGTATTTTATCTTAAAATCAATATCTCACCATAAGTCATCAGTAACTTTTTATGGACTAGATGAGAGAATAGGTGGCTGATATTCAGCCATCCCCAACTTAAAGCAATGTGTATACCCACTTTAGAGATGGGAAGGGAACCTTATTTAAATTTCAATAGCAGAAAATAAACATGAATCATTAAACACGTATTAAATAAAGAGATTAACCACTGTATGTTGTATAACTGCAATGGATCAAGCTATTTAATTATATCACTCTTACCATTATGAAATTGGGTAAACATGAAGTAATCTTACAGGATAATGAAGTCTCTTATTTTTTAATGAATTCATTTAAATCAAAAGTAAATAGGTAGTATTGGGAAGCTTCAATTTTATGTCATTGAAACCTGATTTTTTTAAAGTATATATTTCTTCATATATTTACCTAGTTTTGTTTGGCAGCTAAAATTTTATAACTGTCATTCTTAGAGAATTCTAAAATCGGTGAGGTATCCATGTGATTCCCAACTTTCAAAGAATTATATTCTGAACTATTGCCATAATTTGGATTAATGAGTTTTTCCCTTCACTATCAGTGCTGATAAAGTGACAGTTACACTTGGATTGTATTATAATGCTTGAACTCTGTTGAAAGACTAATCTCTGAAGACTAGTTTAAAAGTAGACTTTCTATTATTTTATTGTTGGTATTTAAACTTGGTCTGGCATTAGTGTTATCTGTCAAGAAATCGTCTATCAAATATAAAACATATTTTGTATTATCTTAACATGGTTAGATTTTTTTCAAGGCAGATGAGGGTACTTTTCCTTTTTTAAAAATGAGAACACAATTGTATTAATGTGTCTTTGTTTTCTAATATGTAATTTGTTAAAAACTGCTTTGTTGAGTTATAGTTTATATACTTTACAATCTACTCATTTAAAGTAGCAATTCACTGTTTTGTAGTAAATTCAAGGACTTGGTCAAAATCATCATACTATAATTTGAGAACTTTTTAATCTCATAAAAACTCCATACACATTAACAGGTCCTCCCCACTCTAAATCTGTTAACTCTAGGTAACCACTAATATGTCGGTATGTCTTTATAAATTTACCTATTGGAGCATTTCTTATAAATGGAATCATACAATATATGAATATAACAAATGCTCCAGTTAGGTAAATTTGAAGCGCCTGGCTCAGTGGGTTAAGCCTCTACCTCCGGCTCAGGTCATGATCCCAGGGTCATGGGATCGAGCCCTGCATGGGGCTGTCTGCTCAGCAGGGAGCCTGCTCCCCCCTCCCCCGCCTGCCTCTCTGCCTACTTATGATCTCTCTGTCAAATAAATAAATAAAACCTTTAAAAAAATATGGTATTTTGTTACTGGCTTCTTTCTTTTGGTATCTTTTAAAGTTTCATTCATGTTTTAATATATACTTTATGGTTTATGGCTGAATAATACTCCATTGTATGCATATACTTAAATATTGCTTATTCATTCATCAGTTGATGGGCATTTAAATTGTTGCCACATTTCAGCTCTTATAAATAATGCTGCTATAAACACTCATTTACAAGTATTTATATAGACAGACATAGGTTTCATTTCTTTTGTGTATGTATATAGGGTGGAATTGCTGGGTCATATAGTAACTCTATATTTAACTTTTTAGGAACTGCCAAACTATTTTCCAAAGCACCTGAAGAATTTCACATAACTACATTTGATGTACATTTGATGTATAATTTCTCTACAATCTCATCAGCACTTATTATTACCTATCTTTTTTTATTAAGCATCCTAGTGGATGTGAGGTGGTATATCATTGTAGCCTTGGCTTGCATTTTCCTAATGGCTAAATAATGTTGAGTATCTTTCATGTGTTAACTGGCCATTTATATATCTTCTCTGGGAAAATGCCTATTTAGATTCTTTGCCCATTTTAATTGGGTTGTTTAACTTTTTATTATAAAGTGGAAATAATTCTTTATATATTTTGGATATAAGTCCTTAGCAGATGTATGGTTTACTAATATTTTCTCCCATTCTGTAGGTTGTCTTTTTACTTTATTCTTTCTTTATTGCTCCCAAGACAAAAATCGTGCTCGATACCTTCTCGATTATATACTTTGAAGCCCAAAAGTTTTTCTGTTTTGATGTAATCCAATTTACAAGTTTTTTGTTGTTGTTGTTGTTGTTGTTGTTTTGTCTTCTCTGTTGGTGGTGTGTCTGAGAAACCCTGGCCAAACTCAGGGCTATGAATATTTGTGCTTTCTCCTAAGAGTTTTATAGTTTTGACTTTTACATTTAATAATATCCATTTTGAGTTAATTTTTTGCATGGTATTGAGGTAGGGGTCTAATTCCATTCTTTTGCATATGGATATCCAGTTGTCCATTTGTTGAAAAGACTATTATGGTCCGATAGGAATTCTCAGATGTCACTGGGTATCCTATCATTCAGTTCAATCTGGCAGTATCTGGAATTAGCATCAGATCCCAGAAGTTAAAGAGGAATGTCCCCAGTGACTGCCCTTAATTCAGAAGGTAACTGCAAGTGGGGTCCCCAGGCAATGGGTACTTCTGCCTGGCATAATTGGCTACAGATTTGTGAGTTCTCCCAATACTCCTTCGGCTTCAGTAATTCACTAGGATGACTCACAGAACTCATAAACCGCTATACTTACTATTATGGTTTTACTATAAAGGCTTCAAATGAATATCCCAGATGAAGATACATAGGATAAGTCTGGAAGGGTCTCGAGCACAGGAGTTGGTTTTTGTGGAGTCAGGGTGTGCACCCTCCCATACGTCAATATGTTCACCAACCAGGAACTCTCTGAGTCTCATCATTTTAGAGCTTCTCTTGAGGTTTCATTACATAGGCATTATTGATTAAATCATTAACCTTGTGATTAAACTCAATCTCTAGTTCCTCTCCTCTCCTCAGAGTCTAGGGTGGTAGGGTCCTAAAAAGTTCCAGTTCTTAAATCATGTGTTTGCTTTTTTTCACAACCTCTCCCATTCTGAAGCTATCTAGGGGCTCTGTTATGAGTCAAGTCATAGCATAACAAAGGTTTATCTATCACTCAGTGAATTCCATAAGTTTTTGAAACTCTGTGCAAGCAATCAGGAACAAATATCGGATTTCTTTGTCTTTCTTTTTCATTCCCTTTCTCTCTCCCTCTGTTTCTTCCTTCTTTCCTTCCTTCCTAATAGATCTTAGTGAATTCCTTTAGATTTTCTAAATAAAAATAATGTTATCTCCAAATAGATGGTTTTATTTCTTCCTTTTCAATCTGGATATTTTTTATTTTTCTTTATTAACAAACCTGGCTGTAATCTCCAGTACAATGCTGAATAGAAGTCGTATGAGTGGACCTCCTTGTTTTATTCCTGATCTGGGGGAACCAATCAGTCTTTTACCATTAAGTATGATAGTTGTGGTTTTTTGTAGATGCTCTCTGTATTAGATTAAGGAAGTTTTTTTCTATTGCTAGTTTCTTGAGTGTTTTTATCATGGTAATGTGTTGGACTTTTGTCAAATGTTATTCTCATCTATTGAATAATTGTATGATTTTATATTTTATTTATATAGCTTGTTCCATTATTTGATATTTAAATGTTAAACTAATTTTTATATTACTAAGATAAAACCCAGCAGATCTTGGTGTATTATTTCTTTACTGTTTTACATACTTTAAAATAATTTAGGGACTCTAGAAGTCACCCAAAATTATTGAAGCTCTTAAAAGTGAAGTCTTTATAAACTAAAAATCAAAAGTTATACAGTAGTTTGGGCCTAGATCACCTCCAAAATTGTGATTATAGTATGTAAGACCAATATTCTAGAAGTAGGATTCTATTTTCCTAAAAGTGTGATTTTTAAGTCTTTTTCAAATACTGACTATACATAATCCAGTTAATGACACAGGTAACTCCACCATCCCAAGGCACAAAATTTATATAATTTATATTTATAAAATTTAATAATCATGTTGCAATGTCACAAAAATCATTAACACATGTTTCAACATTTTACAATGATAGAACTAAACATTTTAGGGGCCAAAGCTTAAAAAGGTAGAATAGGTGATGAACTTATCCTTATAAAAATTATTGTACATCTGTAAGTAAATACTAACATCATGGTAAGATAGTTGTATGTATTGATTTTGGGAAGATTCCTGGATTCATGACAAAATGAAAGGAAACCATTTTTCTAGATCAAGAAAATAAGCCTCTTAGAGGTTCAGTAAATTTCCAAAGACATATAGCGCTTCTGTCATAGGACCACTGATTAAACCCTGGGCTTTGGGCCACCTGGGTGGCTCAGTCAGTTAAGCGTTAGACTTTTGATTTCAGCTCAGGTTATGACCTCAGGGTTGTCAGACGCAGACTTGCTCTGTACTGGACATGGAGCCTTAAGATTCTCTCTCTCTCTCCTCTCCTTCTGCCCCCCTCATCCCTCTCTAAAAGTAAACCAAGGGTGCTGGGGTGGCTCAGTTGTTGAGTGTCTGTGTTCAGCTTTCCGGGGATCTGGTCCCACATTGGGCTCCCTGCTATGTGCTTCTCCTTCTCCCACTCCCCTTGCTTGTGTTCCTTCTCTTGTGCTGTCTCTCTCTGTCAAATAAATAAACTCTTAAAAAACAAAAATAAAACTAAAACAAAATCCCCACACTCCCGAAAAAGGAAACTTGGTCTTTATAACACTAGAGTATGACTATGAAAGAGCAACTGGGTATAAATAAAGTGTTTCTGCTTTTATTTTGGTGTTTTTATTTTGGTGTTTTTAATCATACTATTTTTAATCTAGAAATTATTCAGTGAGTTTGTAAACTTTTATTCTTATACAACTTACTGTCTTAGTATAACATAGCACTGTGCCTTATAAGTCATATTCTGTATTTAATACATCTTAGTGCCATTTAAGATGTTTTCCTTAATACTGTAGCTGTAAGTAATGTTGCCTTATAAGTGTATTTTAAGGTAACCGTCAAGAACTATAACGAAGGTTACAATTGTTTTTCTCTATAAAACTAGGCCCAGGGTTCATATTCATGCATGTGCTTATATGAATGAATTAATAACATAAAAATTTATAAAAATGATTTAATTGATACAGCTCCAGAATAATTGGTTACCATTTTTACACTTCAACTGTCATTATATCTTGACTGTCTTTTATAAAATTTGTTTTTCAGTTGTTCATTCATTATTCATTCATCAACCATTAACTGGCACAGTCTTGTGTATCTGACTGTGTGGCTGTGAATCTGATCTAGAAAAAGTTGTTATGATAAAATTTATTTACTGTTTCTTCCAAAGTTTTGTAGTAGAAACTTTAACTCTATGATATTTGATTTTTCCCCTACTTTGGAATTACTTTGATTTCTCACTACTTTTCTTTCATTTATTTTATTTTATTTTATTTTTGTTCTTTAGCCTTGCAAGAAATAGATAACATCAAGGACATCAGGAGAGGGAGAGATTGGACTGGGAGACTCAGCAGGTCAGGACATTTGCATTATCATTTGCTGATCATTCTCTTGCCATCAATTTTAGAGTTCTCAAGTCTCTTGCCACTTGTTTGTCTCTTGGACGTGCTTGCTTGGTATGTTCTCAGTTTTGCAAACCATGACTAACACCTTTATATAAAAAGTCCAGCATTTGGGTTTCTTTTTTTAGGATTTGAAGATCTAAAAAAATAATTAAAATAAATTTTCAGGAATAGAAGAAAATGTCTTACCTAATAAGTTATATAAATACCCTGATTTCTTTAATTCTCAATCAGCTGTTTTTGAATGAAGATTTCTTGATAACTTTTCCAGAATCAAAACTTTAAACATATAAAATGTTATTAAGTAATTGTAGTGACATTAAGTAATTATAAAAACACTTGGGTCATGAAAGTCATTTCCTTTCTTTTCCACTAAAAAGTCTCTGAGCTTGGATCCACCCCTAAAAGCTCTGACACTTTAGAGTCAATCTGTTTGCTTACATTAATCTTAACTACTGAATGTTGACTACCATGTGTAAAGTGAAGGTTAATTAAAATCCAATTTCTATGTAAATGGAAAGATCCCAAAAGTCAAAGGGTGTACTATGAGCATTTGTCACCATTGTGGAAGGTTTAGTGTTAGTCCCATCCCTTGGTAAGCTGAAGCCATGCTAACCTTTGGGGTTTCCATTGCCCTGAGTGTCTCCATGAGTGACTAATGGGTTCGTGTTCATCTCCTGCTTCAGAGAAGTCTCCCAGTTGACTTGAACAGTGATTACATTTCTCAGTACAATTGCTTAGTTATTTATAGAAGCCTGGGGATCCTTTACCTCTCTGTCACGCCTATCACTTCCACAACTCTCCTGGAGTGTCACTTAACTCCTCCACATCCAGGTTTCTTATAGAGCAACTCCCATTGGGCTTTTTCAGTTTTCGTAACCAGGAGGGATAGATGCTTTTGTCCTTCAGTCTGATCACATCTTTTCCAGTAAAAAGGCCTATTAAGAAAGGAGCTAAGCTTAAAATTCCTCTGCCTGGATGATTCAGGGATTTTGTTATTTCTTAGCATTAGCATTAAATACTAGACAGATTACTATTGTTATGTATTGAGAGAACACTAGCTTCCGGCCTAAAGGAGAGATAATTTCAAGTATATCTTGATGCGGTGCATATGCTCAAGTCTCTGTTCTTAGCTAACTTAGGTATGAGTCCTGCAAAAAAGATGTATTTAGAATATGTTTAACTGGTTGGGTTTGTAAGTGTGACTGCACTGATTCTAGTAGCTTTGAGATTTCCTTTGAGCAATACTTTTACGAAGAGTTTTCTGGTGGTAAACATTTCCACATTTTCAGTTAACAAATATGATTAAACTAAACATTAAAAAGAAACAAATCGAAGCCCAAGTGGTGGGTGTTCTTGGCATCCAGCTGAAATGTAAGTATTGACCCTAAATTGAATATACTTGTTGAGTTTTGTGTGTTTGTAAGCAAAATCAAAAAGGAAGAGATGAACATCTCAGATTCCATAGCCTTGGGAGATAGAATCCAATCCAGTGTACCTGTTTTGCAAACCTAAATTGCCACTTAGTGTCACATGAAATAGTAACAGAGGTAAATCTGTGTCTCTTGATATAATGCAATCGTACTGCATTATGCTGCCTTACAGATTATGGAATACACACAGTTCTGCACACAATATTATGCACATACATAGAAAATATCATTTGCCATGTCCACCAATTTATAATTTTATAGAAAATACAATTGATACTAATTGATACTAATATTTGACTTTGGATCATTTTGATATTTAAAGAAATCAAGAACTTTAATTTTTTTTGCTTTCTTTTTTTTGTTTTTTTTTTTGTTTGTTTGTTTGTTTTGTAACTGTTGTTTCTCTGGAGAAGTTTCTTATTTGGCTGGATAAAATGGAAAGATGATTATCCATTCTTTCTTTCCTTCATGCAATGGAGGTTCTTATGCTCCTGAATCTTTATTTTAGAGGAGGAAAACATAAAGTGAAGATTTAAACCTACATTTGGCCCTTAAACAATGTGGGAGTTTGAGGTGCTAACCCCTCATGCAGTTGAAAATCTGTGTATAATTTTTGACTGCCCCAAAACTTAACAAATTGTCTACAATTGACCAGAAGCCTTGCCAGTACCATAAGCAGTCAATTAACACATATTTTGTATGTTACATTGTTACATGTATTATATACTGTATTCTTACAATAAAGTAGGCTAGAGGAAAGAAAATATTATTAAGAAAATCATTAGGAAGAAAAAAATACATATACGATACTATACTGTAAAAAATGTATGTGTAAATGGACCCATGCAATTCAAACCCACGTTGTTCAAGAGTCATCTGTATATGTTAATGGGGATACGTACTAAGAAGTAAATAAAGCAGAATAAATTGAGAAGGATGGGATAATATTTTAGATATTAAGTCTGAGGAAGGTAGTTTTAAGGAGAAAATGAAGCACAAAACTAAATGGAGAGAGGGAACCGTATAGATATAGATGGGTGAAGAGACACTCCTTACACTTGGTATGTTGAAAGATAGTAAAGAAAGGCAATGTGTCAGGGAAAGATTAAGGAGATTCTCAACTAGGAGTTGAGAATGGGAAGGGTGAAGTGGTGTCTACCATAGAAAGCCTGGTAGATAGCGGTAGGACCTTGACTATCATTCTGAGTGAGATGGGAATCGTTAAAGAGATTTTAGCCAATAAGGGACATCACGTGGCTCACATGTTTTAAGGATCACTCAAACTTACTGGGTATGTAAAGCATTTTAACATTTTCTTTTTTGGTACAGAATATAAATTATGAATGAAAATAGACTTAAATTAACAATGATCAGGGCAACATTATCTGATCAGGATATTGACTGATGATTGTGTTCCAGGAGCTAATGTTAAATAGTGCAGCTCTTATTTTTCTTTTCCATGTTCTTAATTTGCATAGTTCTTTTGAATTTGAATCGTGTTTTTTGGCAGTGTATAATAACTTATTGTTTTAGAATAGGGACATTAATGACAATGATATGTCATATTTTAAAATTATGTGCATCTGATTGTTGCTTTGCATACTGATTTTCCCATTTGTTTGTCATTTATAATTTCAACCAAAACTACATAGCTGTGTATAAGTCCACAAGCAATCATGAATTTTATGTTCTATTTGTAAAGGAAGAGGCTTCAAAGTATGTCATAGCTTTATTGCGATTATCACATGATCTATTGGACTATTTATGAAAAGGAAACGTGGAGTATTAAAAAAAAAAAAAAACTTAGTAGGATTTAGAGGGCATAAATTCTGGCACCAGCTCTGAAACTTTTAGCAGCTGAGTTGGGGTCTTAGACATGTTTGTCTAGAAGTGATCAACACTGCTCCACAGGGAGAAGCATACTGTTATCTTGGCAGTTCTTTTGCAATTGTTAAGCCAATGAGCACATAGTAAGATGGTAAATAAAAATTGGTTGAATTAAGAATCACCTACACTACAGGTGGCCATTTTTAATATGAATGAGAAAATAAGGGAGATTATTTCATATAAAGAACAGAGGAAAATCTCCATATTTATTTTCCTAAAAATTATCCATTGGAGAACATACTATTGACGCTTGGAAGAAGAGTTGGTTCCAAAAATCTCATTACTATCCTGTAAAAGCATCAAAGTGAGTATGAGAAAAGGAATTTAAGGGTTGCCTTCTGTCATCAGTCTTGTGGCAGCAGTTTCCAGCTGTCAAATAATGGTTTACCTTAATGTTTTCAAACCTTTAGACCAATACATTATATCTAAGCTTAGATTTCCATCATTTGGCTATCAGAATATTCATGCAATAAATGAAAATTTTTATTTGTTCTAAATTCTTCCCTTTTAAATTATAAGAATCACCTTTATGATTAAATGAGAACTAAAGAAATTACTCTCTGAATTATATTCTAAAGAAGAGGGCCTGCCTACCTCAACTTCACATAGACACCTGCAGTCTTCCTTGAATCTAGGGGTGATTTGGGTCCTTCTCCACCACAGGGAGTGCAGGAGGTTTTCCTTCTCTTAGAAGGACTAGTTCTTCCAACTGTGCTTATGCCTCACTTCTTTTGGCAGTTCCAGAAAGATTCTTCACTCTAATAGCTTCAGCTTCTTTACTGGAAGCTTTAATATTTACAGGTGCTGAAGTTTCCCACCTTAAAATAAATTGACAAAAAGTTCCCTTTGACCCTACTTCTTCCTCCAGCCATCACTCCCTTCATACACATGTTTCATGAGGTTTCAACTTCCTGTCTCCATTTTCTTTCTTCCCACCCACTCCCCGATCCTCTCCACTTCTATCATGCCAAGTCTTGCTAAGCAATCAGTTACTTCCATCACACTAAATCCAAATGACAATTTTTAGTCATTATCTTATTTGGTCCTTCAGTTCATTCAACTGCATGAACGACTCTGTCTCCCATCACACTTTTTTTGGTTTATTTGTTTGAAAGACCCTTTTCTCTTTGCTTTTTGTTGGGAGTGAATCTGTTTTGTTCTCTACTATAACCCTAACACACCTTTCAGAGTGCTTTGCTTATAACACATGTTGAATGAATTTAGATTGAAGATCCAATACCAATTATTATTATGTAAGATATAATGTCATAAAGAGTAAACAAGAACTACCAAGTAACATTCTACAAGGGTTTGTAGGGAAGAGAAGGAAAGTTTTATATGCAAGAGGGTACTTGAGCTGGGTCTTAAAGGATCCATGTGATTTTCCTAGCCGAGATCTTAACTACAGGGGGAGAAGATAGGATTGCCCAGTATATATTTAGAGTCCTGGTGTCTGAAGTGTGTCTTTAGGCTTGAGTACATTTTCATACAGCACAAGGTATACAAAAGGGGAATAATGACTTTAAAGATATGTTGAGCTCTTTATAACATGAGGAGACTTTGCAATTCAGTCTAGAAAGAGAACTTTGGCTCTTTGGTGATTTCACTTTTAATTCAGCATGATCTGGGAAGTTATCGAAAATATTTGTTGATATTTTTTGATGATTAGGTCTTTGCCTGTATTAATTAATTATTAATTGACTATATTAATTAATTAATATGGTGGCAGTATGAGGTTGATTAAAATGGGAGAATTTACAAGGGGAAGAGAGGAGACCAATATAGTCATCATACAAGAGATCCATAAAGCCAGAGCCAAGACAAAAACACATGGGGGCAAAAGAAGCAGAAATTCAAAGATGGAAGTAGTAGAATTTGACATACTAGAGCAATAGGGATGAATTTAAATCTTGAGTAACTGAAATGAAAGTCATGCAAAACATGGATATGGGAAATGAGAAAAAGGTAGTTGTTTTTACTTATTTACTTCTATTTTCATTAGTGGAGAGACACAGATTGTTCTGAGAGTCTTAGCATTTGAGATGCTTGTATTGATACAATGAAAAAGCATCCATGCAGACATTCAGGAACATGGCAGGAAAGTCGAGGATGAAGCTATATGAATTGAAACTTGACAGCACAAGTTTCCTCTTTAATGGAAGAAGGGCAACCCAAGCTGAGGGAACACCCTGAAAGACTAGGGGTCTGAATGTCATGTGGCATTTTGAAGAAAATCAAATGGAATTGTCAAAATACAAGAAACTCTGAAGTTTGAACTGTAGTTCTGCTGCCTGACAAGATGTGTGGTTCTGAAGTAGGCTTTGGTTCACTCATTCATTCATTCATTCATTTTAAAGATTTTATTAATTTGTCAGAGAGAGAGAGAGCGCGCACAAGCAGGCAGACTGGCAGGCAGAGGCAGAGAGAGAAGCAGGCTCCCCACTGAGCAAGGAGTCCAATGCGGGACTCGATCCCAGGAACGTAGGATCATGATCCGAGCTGAAGGCAGTGGCATAACCAACTAAGCCACCCAGGCATCCCTCATTTATTTATTTTTAATCTCTGCACAGGCCTGGTCTGAGTGATCTGCAAATAGTAAACACTAAATTCAGTCTGTATAGGCTCAATGGAATATAATGATTTCTGAATTATAGAATTTTTTTGAGGTATTGAAAATTACTCAAATTATTGATTGTCCATTCATTCATTCATTCATTCATTCAATATTCTGAGTCTTAAACTGTGGCAGGCACCCTTTTATTCATATTGCCCGACTTTTTCTCCATCCCATTCTTGACTGGAATTTTCACTTGAAATGAGCATATTATT
The DNA here is from genome assembly GCF_011764305.1 of Mustela putorius furo. Classification (NCBI taxonomy): domain Eukaryota; kingdom Metazoa; phylum Chordata; class Mammalia; order Carnivora; family Mustelidae; genus Mustela; species Mustela putorius. The sequence continues at coordinate 20,921,378 of NW_025422368.1, read as the reverse complement.
CTCTGTCAGTTACAGGAAAATACTGATTTAGATCTTGTCTCTCTATGGCATTGTGCCTTTTCTACAACTCAGACCAAGTCTCCTCTTCCTCAAGTGGGTTGGAGAAGCTGTGAAAGGAAGTTACAGAGACTATTGTTTTTACTTGTACAATAACAGGAAGTACTTTCATTGTGCTGATTCCCTGTAGACACGCGAGTAAAATATTTAACTCCGCGAATGATTTAAATCCTCCTCCTTAATGGTAGTTAAACATGCTGATGTTATAGAGATCTGACAAATATAACTATTATCATATGACTACTGAGAAGTTTTTGGACAGAAGTGCCAGTTAGAGGAAGGGAGCCCTATCCCTGGATGCTGAGAGTGCTCGCCTGGGGTGTCCCCAGGAACAGGAGCTGACACAGGTGTTCAGCACAGTTGCTTACTGCTTCGCATCAAGAAAGATGGGGGGTTCTTAGCACTGCTGGTTTGTGGCACTCAGCATATTTGGCAGGCAGTCAGCCCTGGCTGTGGATTTCCCTGGGGAAAATAAAAGCCACAGGGGAGTCATCAGTGTGACCTTCTGCTGGGTAGTTGGCACACAGTTGCACCACAGGAAGGCTTTCAGTTGTCATTTTCTGAACGGGGAGATATCAGGTGCTGATGGATCCTCCTCATTCCAGGTGGGAAGTAGAGAAGGAAAAAAAAAATTGAGCAGAAGCTTACCAAATAATTCCCAGTCATGAAGCTTAACACCAGCTGATCTGCTGATAAAAAGGATTTTTTTGGTGGTGGGGGGGGGAGGGAGTTTCTTTGGTTCTGTAAGCACAATTATAAGCTTTCCTATTTAAGTCTGACCCATCATATTGAAATGCTGTCACTAGTATCATTAGCAAGTAAAGTGTTGATAACATAGTCAAATGCACAGCAGAGTTCTGGCTCTTAAGTGTCTGGACTAACTCCCAATATTAGGAATAGGAGTCAAACTGCCATCACTTTTCCTGTGCTAACAGACGCCCTGCCATTAGCAGTCTGAAGGCAATTTTAATAAAATACATAGCCCTGCTGAGTTGGTCTCAAAAGATAAATAAGCAATGCAGAAAAGAAGCTTTTGTTTAAAAGTAATTATTTAAACTATGCATTACAGGTAATTTTCTTTTACCAGTAAGGCAAATGCTATCAGAATCTCAATAATGATTTGGTGGCACTTATCTAAATAACGAGATATTGTCATTTCTAAGAGTTAAAGCATTGCTTTATTTTCACTTATATACAAAATGAGGGTGAATTGGATTCAGGTATCCTGTGCATGTGTTTTATAGTTTATATTACATTTTTTTGGGTGAACAGTGTTGTATTCTTAGACAGATTTATGGAAATGTAACAAGCTGGTGATAGAGTTCTGGGAACTGCAGACTTGACTTCCAAATACAGATTAGAACAGGAGGGCAAAGAACATCTTTTTATTTTTCCTTTGCTGTCAGAAAGGAAATCACATTTCAGTCTTTTAAGAAGTCTTTTAAATAAGATGCTTGTACATAAACCACAGTCCCAAGGGTATAATAAATGTGTGCATGGCTCAGAGGAGCCAAAGCTTTGTTTGCCAAAGGTAAAAATCTCAGAAAGTTTTCTCAGAGTCTATTTGGAAACCATTAAAACCACCACCTTTCCTTTCCTTCTCGATTGTGACACATTGGCTTTTAATCAATCCTTCAGACAGAATTAGCTCTGGCCTCACAGTAGGCAAAATAATACTTGCCTATATAAGTGTAATGGAAGGTGCATCAGGAAGGCTCCTATTTCCAGTTGCCATCCCGGAGAAAGGTAAGCAGGACATGCTTTAGAATGAGACAGACCTCAGTTCAGATTCTACACAAACCCCAAGTTGGGTTTGTACCCCCCATAATATAAGCACCGTAGACAAGTTACGTGTCTGTTCCAAGTCGTTGTTTTCTCATCTCTAAAATGGGGTAGTACTAAAACTGCCTTTGTATGATTGTTATCAGGATGAAATAAGACAATACATGTAAAACATAGAGGATGTCCTATGGCATAGAGAAAGGACTGAAGAAATGCTTCTTTTTATTTTAGTGATCTTTTAACAAAATTTCATCAGTGTTATATATTGATTGTGCTAGGAGCTGACATAAACATATTGACCAATAAATTCTAATGTAAGACAAGCATGTATGCAGATAGCTGTAATACTGTTTGCCAGTTCTAATATTGGTATGGTACTTGGGGACATGAAGGATGCAGGGCTTAATCTTGGCCATGGGAAAATTACTGTAGAATCTTGGTTTGTTGATCTTTCTAAGTGAAGATGCTAAGCTATATACTTCTATCCTGATCTGTTGTGATCAAAGGCTGCCATTTTTTTTTTCAGTGATTTTTCCAGCTCTTTATTCTTTCTGTTCTTCTTCCTTTACAGTTATGTAAACCTTTTCTTTGATTTTTAGTACCACGGTTAGATAATATCTATAGTCAGAAGATGTAAACACAAATCAACCACTCAAATGCTTCTCTGCATCTGTCCTAAAATGATATGGGGGAAGAGATAAAAACACAAGTTTTATTCTCTTACATTGCTGATGGGAATGAAAGTTGGTACAAATCCTTTGGACAAGAATTAGGCAAAATTTAACAAATTTATATATACATGACATTTGACCCAACAATCCTATTTCTAGGAATTTATCCTGAAGACACACGTTCAATAGTATGAAAATCCCAAGATTGAGGTTATTGATTGTGGGATTGTTTATAATTGTAGGATATTAAAAACTATCTAGGTGCTCATGCATAGGAGAATAGTTGAGTACACGAATACACTATGGCATCTCCATATAATGAGGTATCATGAAATTGTAAAAGTAGTGAATAGATACAGAATAATTTTTCAGGCTATGCTGCCAAATGTAAAAGTGCAGAAGTATATTACCTAGAATGAAAGGGAAATAAGAAAATATACTTATATCTGCTAACTGGGGCAAACAGGTGAAAGAAACACCAGAAATTCATGAAATTGATTACTTAGAGGGGGGGTTAGGCTCAATAAATGGGGACTAGAACATGGAAATAGTGTGGAAGGGTGCTGGGGCAGTGACATTTATATGGATGCTATTTATCCATCTAACTCTCTGTTTTTGTCTAGTTCTGATTTTTGGAGCTATGTTAATGTTGCACATCGCTAATCCACAAAAATAAATAAATAATTAAAATGAAGCAGGGTGTTCAGGGAGCCCCACATTAAAAACAAATGAACAAATATATCTAGTAAACTTAACTATATTTGTAAGTAGTACAAATGAATGGGGTAGGGGGGAAAAGATCTAATTTGAATAAGTTTGCCAAACAGACTTTACATGTTAAGATTAAAAAAAAAAAATTGTTCTCCAATTAGAAAATTTGTTTTCACACGATATGGATTAATGACGGGTTTTTGTAGGACTCAGAATTAACATTTCTAAAACTGCTTTATTTTTTAATAGATTTTATTTATTTATTTGAGAGAGAATGAGAGAGAGAGAGAGAGAGAGAGAGAGAGAGCTACCACAGGGTAGGGGAGGAGGGAGAAGCAGATTCTCTGCTGAGCAGGGAGCCTGATACGGGACTCCATCCTGGGACTCCAGGATCTTGACCTGAGCCAAAGGCAATCATTTAGCCAACTGAGCCACCCAGGTGCCCTGAAACTTCTTTAAATGGTTCATAGGATTGTGGATAGTGATAGCTGTTTTTCTTAACATAAAAGAAACAAAGAGGGCTAAAACAAACCCTGTGGTGTTGAATTGGAATCTGAGATACCAATAGGAACTCAAGGTATGTGTGTTTGTGTATATTCTAAGTATGTATCACAGATATACAGATAAAAAAATAAGTGGTTTTGTGTGTGTGTGTGTACTTGTACTTATATATCCCCTACCTCTATATACTGAGAGGCCTAGAAGCAAGAATACCTCAATACTGATGAGCATAATTAGTACTTAGATTTTGGTTTCTAAATACCATTCTTAAATAAAAGAAACCAATAATCCTTATAGAAATGGATGTTTTTAGTACTAGAACAGGAAAAGTATATGATGAGAAACTGGAACATCTTATGGTGCAAGAAAGTAACGAAAGACTAAAAAGTCATGGAAACACATTGAAAAAACACATGAGCCAATGTAAAGTGACTCCTGATGACCACATCTAGGACATTTGAGCAAAAAAATAATGGTAGTTTTGAATTATACACAATATAGTTCATGAAACTATAAAAAGGATTGAATAAGTAAATAAATGTGGGAGAGAAAAAGTCTTTTATAAGAGTAGAATGCCAATTAATAACTATAGAAAATGATGAAAATAGAAAGTAACCATCTGGTAAGCAACATAGTAATAATCATTTCAGGCAAGAATCACCACTGGATAGTAAATTAATGGTCAAAATGTGATGATAAATAAGATACATAGCGTTAAAAAATCTCCTCTTAAAATGCTTATTATTACAAAAGGGAAAGTAGTAACTTTTCAGGGGAAGAACCTGGCAGGCACCACCTAAAACCAATCAAAGTCAACATCACTAGTAATGGGTTGTATTGGCATCATGTGCCACTTCTGTGATTCATTGAGAAAGGCACAAAAAATCATTTCTATCACCATGTTTCTTGCCAAAAATGCATTGTATGAATTTTTTCACAAGGAACTATCAGAGAACTCAAATAAAGGGATATATTAAAAAATAACTCAGCAATATTCTTAAAGAGTGTCAGGGTCTTGATACACAAAGAAAGACTGAGAATTCTCCCAAATAGCAAGAGACTAAGAAGACATGGCAGCTAAATATTGGCTCATGGTCCAAGAAAGAACATTAGTGGGACAGTTGTTACAAACTCAGTAAGGTCCGTGGATCAGCCAGTTTATTAAAGTTAATTTCTTGGGTTTGGTAATTGGACTGTGGTTTTGTAAGATGTTAACATGTGAGGAAGCTGGAATCTCTACTATTTTTGCAATATTTTATAAGTATGAGATAATTTCAAAATGAAATACTGAATTGAAAAAATTAAAAAAATGTATGTCTTCAGTAAGATGTATGCATGTATTATCCATCCTTCTTTATTATCATAAAGACTTTGTTGTATGAGAGGGTAATCACTAGGCTCTAAGAAGAAAAGAAAAATTGTAATAGAGTGGTAAGTATGGAGCATTGTGAATTGGGTCTTATTCTCTTAACTAGCTCTGTCACACACTATGTAAGCCTTGAGGGTACTTACTATATCTTTGCATTTGCTAGTCTATTTTCCGATAAAACAGAGATAATGATCTTAGCAATATGGTTTCTAATTATTCACACCAATGGAGGAGAGAAAAATGTCGAGTATGGAGCCCAATGACAATAATTTTAAGCACTCAAGTGGAGATCAAGATTAAATGTCAATGAAGAACCAAGTGTATTCTGGGAGGTATAAAACTCCAGATTATGAAACTATTTCCAGGGACAGAAGACAGAGCTGGTGTATTCAGTCAAGCGGATATGTGTGAAGAGATCAGTACTCAGACAAAAGCTAGAAAGGAATTATAGGCACACTACACAGCTAGTCATTCAGTCAGACTCTGAGAGTCCAGATTCTTAAAAGTTAGGCACTGGTCTGGCGACCTACATCTCCCCAACCTTGATGGTGCCACTGGAGCGGGGGCAGTACTCATTAATGCTCTGTGACAGCATTAAAGGACTAGGGTCAGGGAACAGTAGCAATGTAGAGTTGCACCAAGTTCTATCTAGATTGTTTTCACATATATTCATATTCAAAAATTTCATGCTCAACATGAAATTACATGCTGTTAAATAGTTACAAGATGTAGGCAGAAAGATCAATTTCATTATCTCTGTTTTTATAGATAAAGTCAGATTCAGTGTTTCCATAATCATATATAGCTAATAAGTACAGAAAGGATTTGTACTTTAGACTAGGGTGTTCACCTGAGTTTATGAACTTTGTTCTAGCATCAGAGACTCCCCCCTCATATTTACATGAAATTCTTGTATATAAGATTTTTAGGGTGCATTTTTTTCTGAGGCAGGGATACAGATCACTTGATTGTATCAGATCTTCCCAAAGGGTCTGTGACTTAAAAGAAGATAAAATAAAGATTTTCCTTCCACACTAATGTACAATATGGAGTGGAAGTATTTTTGGGACTTGGGAATACATAACTCTTACAGTGCATGTACTCAGGAAGCAGCATTATCAATAGCATTTAACAGAGTGATTGTAGGACTTGCCCAGAATCCCAAGAGTTAGTGCCAGAAATAAAGCCAGAGCTCCAGTTGCTGACAGCCAGGGAAGTGATTATCCTATTGATCACATTTATGAGTTATGAATTGTCTTTGATGCAGATAGTTTTTTGATAGTCCAGCACCAACCAGGAAGATTGGAGGTCTGCTTCCCAGGCTGCGTAGCACTCGGTGGAGAAGCCAAGTTCTGTTGCTCTATTGAGGCGTTAGTTAGTATTTTGAGCATTAGGGTGATTTGAGTAAAATTCTGTAGATTGCTATCCTGGGGAGACAGGGGCAACAGCACAGTTACCTTACCTATGTAGAATGGAAAGCAGTTTAAATTCAGTAGAAGCCATGGAGTGCATGTTGAGAGTATCATGTCATTCAGCGCCTGAAAGCCTCTCCCAGGTTTTAGCTTCCTGAATGAATCTGGAATTAATTGGACAGTTCCTTCTGTCCAGCAGCAGTGCATGCTTTCCTTTGAAGAATATGTTAAATGATGTCAGTCTTTAGGTGACTTTGACAATTGCCAAAAATTCGTGGTAGCTGCTCAGATACGCCGATACTGTCCCATCGTCCCTATCTATGAGTGTGTGTATTGCCATCACGGAGTAGATCACATTTTTTAAAAAAGTATTCAATTCTTTACTATTAGAATCAGAATCCCTTGACTATTACATATATTTGATTTCCAAACCCAGGATTTATGAAAGACTTAATATTTAGACTTACTATAAAAACCATATAAAATTTAAAATTTCACTTAATCAGTAATGATTTAGAGAGTAATAGAGAATCTAAGAGCTGGATAAGGCTTATCTAAGTCACTGATGTTGTAGACGAGGAACTGAGGCTCTGAGAGGTTAAATTTTGCATCATTTTACACAGTTAATAAGTGACAGAGCCAGGAAAAGAACCCAGATTTCCTGATTCCTGGCTCAGTTTTCATTCTACTGTGGCATGGTTCCTCATGACACGTATTAGCTTAAAGCAAAATTGTATTTGTTGAAATGTATGAAAAGTGCTGTGGATCTTTTGATGATGTTTTGTGGAGAGAATGAGGTCATTCTGTCCTTGATTTTTTTTTCTTAGGTGTACTATAAAATTAATAAGTTAATAATTACTATTTATGTACCTCAAATTAATAAGGTTCTACTCATTTTTTTTCTCCTCAATAATCTGCCTATAGTTTTGGAAAATACCTTCTTGTCTCAGAATAAAAGCATTTGTACCTTTGAGTTGCTAGCACTTGAGTTGTTCACCCATTAAGTGACTAATCTAAAAAATCACCTCGTCTGGTTAGGTGCACTGGATTGCAAATGTCTTTTGATAGTGCTGCAGTGGTAGTGTAGGGATTTGCAACTGGCAGGCAGGAGCTGAATTGCCATCATTTGGCTTTAGCAGGAGTTAGAGTCTTGTCTCCAACATAAGCATGAGCCAAGGTACTGTCTCCTTTTTCTAATTTTAGTTGGAACCATTGGCACTGATCTTACCTAGACAGACTAGTGTTATTTCTACCCAGCACAATCTGCTGGCATGGGCTCTATTCCAAGCCATGCATTTGAACTTCTCCCCTGGTTTAACAGAGATATGATTGGATGTAGAGGACGATAGTTTTCACCTTTTTCATTAGAAGGCATTCTTTCAGATGTAGAGATTCTAAGTTTAACGGGTTCACTATATGACTCAGAATTGACTCTTGTGACTGAAAATTGCATATGCTTTAATTGTGGGTCATGAAATAATTATTCCAACATTTTGGTTCTGGGACATGGATATTGATATGTTTAACTGCTCGAGGGTAGGAGGAAGGATGAGACGTGATGTCTGCTTTCCGGCCCTTACTGTGTGCTCTCTACTGGAACAAACGAGTTGTACAGTTGTCCTGTCTTGAGCTCTAGTCATGGCGTCCATCCCTGCTGGCCTCTCTCACAACCTCAGTCACCCTGGCCATGCTGTGGCTCCCAACTGCACCCCTTTATCACACAACCCTCAGTGAGACCCCTTCAGCACCTTCCCTCAGCGAACTCCCATACCATGGAGGATCATATGGGTTAGCACAGTCTCTGGAGCCTTGACTCACTATGCAGCCACCCCTGTATCCTCTTCTCCTTACTTCAGTTTGTCATGGAATCTCTGCGAGGTCAGACTCATAGAGTGCCATTTGGGCAGCCAGCCACAAGTCTTCATTTTGCTCATTTTGTCTTAGACGGAAAGGGATTTCCAGTGTTTCCTGTCTCGCCCCAACCTCTTCGGTCTGCACCGTGCCCTGTGCGGTAGGAGTGCAGGTCACCTCACATTAGCTTTTGAGGCCTCTTCCCACTGTGACTCTACCTCTTCCCTAAATTAAAGGAGCCCCAAACACCCAAATCTTTCGCTATTATGTACAAGCAGTAATTTTCTATATGTAAAATCTGAAGGTTCCCCCCCCCTCTGGTTCCTTGTGACCCAAAAGAGAAAGACTATACATGGAATGGGGAGAGTTGATGCATCAGGTTATGATTTCCTGTATCATCACACAGGGGACTCAATGATAAACAGAAAAGATACTGTTAAATGTAATGATGTAATGATGTAATGTAATGATGTAATGATGTAATGTAATGATGTAATTAAATGTAAAAAATACTGTTAAATGTAAATGTAAATAAAAAAAGATACTGTTAAGCGATAAAAAGAAAAGAGACTGCCCTGGGGGGCTCATGGTGAGCTCACATGGAATTTATTAGTTTTAGTTGTAGTTCAAACCAATAGATATAAACACGTCCACAAATAGAGAGATTCTGATAAACAGCTAGACAATATGTTTAAATCTTATGTAAAGGAAGGCTTTGAAGTATATATCACATCCTGAAGATGTGGTTGAAAAACAGCAAATCATTATACAAGTAGAAAAGAATGTCATAAAATTGAGTCATGACTCTTCTTTCTCTCTCTTTTTTTCTTCCCACCAAAATTTTTCTGTTCCCCGTTTGGGTAGAAGATCTGTGTTCCCTTATTGCCATATCCTGTTGGTAACTTTTGCCTACTTTTCAACCGTGATTAAGGTGCCCTCTTACAGTGTGAGCAGACCGATAAGACTAATAATAATAAAAAATAAAAATTAAACATTTAGACCTTGGTTTAGATGGTAGCCCTTAGGGAAAGGTGTCACTTTTATTCCCATTTTACAGATGAGCAAGTTGATGTAAGCAGAGTGCACGCAATCCAAAAGCATATGAGAAGGGGGTAGACCAGGACCTTATCTGACACCAAATTCTGAATCCCTGCCACTTAGGAACTGTATAGTTTCAAGTAACCTGAATGACATTGGTTTGGATGAGATAGGAGTTTTTATTTTTTTATTATTATTATTTAAAATAAGCCATAAATTTTCCTTTGTCATTGGTCTCCTCTATAGTTATGTTTATTATAATACACACATCCACTGTTCTACTCCTAAATAGAGTATTTTCTATAAAATATTAAGCAAATATTTAGCACAGACCTGCCTAGGAGGGGGGTATTAAATTAATCTGGAAATGAGGAACTGAAACATCACCTAAGTTCAGAGACAGTCAGTGGTCTAAAGCCAATCTCCACCTTCAAAAATGCTAACTGACAAATGGTTAGTTATTCAGATAGAAATACTTTCCTTTAGGATAGAGCATTTTGAATTGTGTATCTTTCTCTCTCTGCCTGGGGAAACAAAAATTGCTGATTAGAATTGTATTAGTAGGGAACGGTATGTTTCAACTTCAAGGGACTAAAATATTATGAACTTATTTATTTCTTTGTGTCCTAGTGCTGGAATATAAACAAGAGTTTTGCATTTAAGCGGTGAGAGCATATTGGCTGAAGACTGAGTAAATATAGTGTGTGGGTTCTTAACCTGATTGACCTTTCTGATTGACAAAAACTCACCTTTGTCTTCTTTGCTACCTCAGTTTCTCCATTTAGAAAATGCTGTCATATACTCAGGACTTGCTTGTGGAGTTCATATCTTAAAATATGTTACCAAATGATAATTTGTAGTAATTCTGACTCAGCGCTACCTCAGTGTTATTCTGTTTTTACACATGTCTGTAGTATGCTATTATTGTTTTATTATGTCATTGTAATGTGGTTAATATGTAATATTGTCTTGATAACAAACTGATTTTCAACTGCTTTATATATAAGAACCAAGTGCTTCAAAGCAGATAGTACAAACTTGGGCCAAACCAAATAAATATTTATTCAAATCTTTATATATGGAAAATATGTAAACAATTAGGCAGATTATATACTCACTCCAGAATATTTCTTGGGAGTTTTAGTTCTGTTTTTAGTAAATTCCTAACATCAGTATATTTTCTAATTGACTGAAGATGTTGATTAATTGAATTTTTTTAAGCAAGGATTTATAGATTTTTATTTTTGAACTCACTTCTATATATTTTTGTAAAATTTGGCTTAACTCCATAAGAGAAAATTTGGGCAATCTGCAAATACAGACTAGAAAAATAAGCAGTTAGATCATTTAGGCTTTTAAATTGCTTTTTTAATAGCTGATTTTAATTTTAATTAGGCAGGTATATTACCTTCTTCTCTTTTCCTTTTTAATGTTAAATTTGCCAGAGATTATCATATACACAAAGTAAATATGTACGATAAAGATAATTAATATAAAAAACTTTTGCCCTAATTATTTGATTATTTCATGTGAAAGTATTAAATAGGTCTAAATTAGCTTAATAATTGTCTCCGTTCCTTTGTAGTTTGTATGTTGAAATCATGGCCCTAGATCATTACTAAGAATGCTTCAGCAACAGGAAATGAACTGAAATCTTTTTTTAATTGGTGCTTATGGTGCTTATGAACAGTTTGGTCACTTCTAGAAATGCGAATTTACTTGTTTTAAAAAAGATGACTATTTTAGTGTAGAATTTCATGTGATAATTTTTATCAGTATCAATGATCTGTTAATATAAATAGTTTTATAGTGTTGTTTTCCATAAAACTGTTTTAGACTGCAACGACTAGATAATTGGTTTTTGTTTTAGAGATAAGGATCACTTAATTTTTATAATTTCCCAAAACAGTATTAGAGCCATACCATACCCATTTCTCATGGCAGCCCCTCAGTATAGCTGAATCTTGCCCTCAAGTCTACCATCTAAGGAATCTCAATCTCCTTTCTGTTCCATGAACCACCATAGTTGACAAAAGAGATTTCTAAAGAGATAATTGTATTGATTAATTCAATTTCTGGGTCGAGCATAAGGTTGTAAATTGGAGATCACTCATAGAAACTGAATACAAAGGGAAAATCTTTTTAAGTCTTTTTTTTTTTTAGTGTATTGAATGATTTATGCTGAACTCCTAAAAGCTTTCCAACCTCACAGAGCTTCAATAAACTTCTAATGGAGTCCTGAATGCCAGTTCTATTTTTGTTGCTTGTACAGTAGGTGGGAAACCTTTAACTAGTAGGATGAGTCTTTGTTTTCATCTCTATTGAAAAACTCCCATCCTAACACTCAGGGACTTCTAATATTTTAGTTAAAAAGTTTGCCGGTGTAACATACATATATTTCTACAAGTTTAAATATATATATTGATGATATATTGTTGCTGAAGTATAAATATATATTTTCATATCAATATATTTAACCACACTCAATATTTATATATATGCAAGCAAGATATCTTCATATGTGAATGCAGAGTGTCCATATTTATTATGTTAGTTGGTTGAGTGTTTCATCAGATAATAGGTTCTCTATTGCAGGAACTGTTTTATCCACATTCCATCACCCCCGACAGAGTATAATACAGTGTCTTTTACACAATGGATGCTAAATTAATGGTTGTAGTGAATGGTGACCAAAAGAATACACATTTAATCAAAGATAAATGTGCCATTTGATTTTGATACAGGTATATGGAAAAGATGTCACTTAAAGAAAGTCCTCTTTATTGTCGATTAGAACTGTTTTATTCCACTTAGATGGGAGCTAGCTCTGCCACTTTTATATAGTTTTATTTATAATTGTGAACATGTAGAACCACATGAGGCCATCAATCAGCAGAGAGATGAGGGCCCAACAGAATTATTTCTGTAGGTGGCCAATTTTTTTTCAATCAAGGACAGCTGAAAGGTCATGATTAAAACAGTGATTTTCCTGAAATTGTAAGTAACTGTTACTGACTGTTTTGCACAAAGATGTCAAAACTACTTTTTCCTCTGAAAAAGAAAATTATAAGTTCTTGAAAATGTTGGCAGTTTTCCAAATTTCACTTGCACTACTGTAATGTATTTTAATTACTGCACTTGAGTCAGTTTCTTAAAAGAATATAAGAGGCAAAAATAAGTTCGGGTGATAGTAACCATATGTAGATTAAACAATAGGCATCTAAGGCCTCACTGATAGGTACCTATTCATTATTCAATATTAATCAAAGCATAGGATTTAACAATTTTTACCCAAATAGTGTACATAGCATTAATTCATAATTCTATATATGATGAGGAGTTATATCACTGTATATTTCTATTAAAACATGGAAGTGATACTCTAGATATTTAAATAATTTGCTTCACATAGACCAGTTAGCCAAGGCAGCCAAGGATAGCAAATGTTGGTTGTAATTTCTGTAGGTGGCCTTTTATTCTCTGAGTCAGGATTGACTCCAGTCCCTGGGTAGTGTCAGGGAGGACTAACTGCTGGTTGTCATCATCTTTCAGATGAGGTGTGGACACGAAGTCCTAACCATTTGTAGTCATTAAAGACTCCTCAGAACATTTGTAGCAAGAAGGGTTTTAACCGCAGTGTCCTGGTCAGTTTCCAAATTGGGTAATTACATTCTGCCTCCTAATGTCTTCCTGCAGGTTTTGTTTTTGTTTATTTGTTTGTTTGGGGTTTTTATTGTTGTCATTGCTTGGATATGTGGAGCCATAGAGTTTTGGGGTGCATCTCTCCTCAGTTTTAAGCTGTTGTGTGCTTTTAACCTTCTTTAGACTGCGCTATAATAGAACACAAGTGTTTTGTTAGATCCACATTACTTGAGCCCACATTAATCATTTATGTTCCATATTTTTATACTCTGCTTTAGTTTTTTTTTTTTTAAGGGACACATATAAAGGAAAGAATGAAAAGAAATAATGGCAGGAGGAGCAATAGATATGTGGCTGACATGGGCTGCAGTTATGAATATGGTCAAGTGTACCTGCTCTTTACCTTGGAGGGAGTTGCTGGAAGGCAAAGAAAATGAATGAATGACATTTGCTGAGTTTGGAGAGGAATCGCAGGAGAATATGCCGAATGTGAGTTCATTTAGAATTAAAAAGTGGTAAAGCTCCATTCAAGCCCGAGAATGACATGGTTCGTTTTCATGTTAAATGTCAATCTTTCCCCCCATTGATAAGCATGTTAAATTTGGATTTGTAAGGCAGAAGGATATGTATCTGATTTTAAGAGCAATATTTTGATATGTCATAATTTTGATGGCCATGTTTTGAATTAGATATTTCACTCAGGATCATTTTTTTTGTAATCGACAGAAAGACAAAACTCTATCAAATCAACATTCATTGGATGCCAACCATATTAAAAAGAACCACATTTGATGTATTACTTTCGAAGGTAGTGATTTGGTCCAAAAAACAACAACAACAAACTGTATCAAGTAGTTATCCTATTATATTCCTACTGGGTTGAAAGTGATTTTTTTTGTTTTGTCATAATTTTATTTATTCAACAAAAAATAATAAAACAAAAGGCAAAGTAATTGAGTCCTAACCCAAGCATAAATTTCATCCATTAATCTTAAAACTTACCCTGCCAACAGTATTATATGGTAGGAAAAGCATAAGCTCATGTGTCAAAAGAGCTGCTTTTTATTGCTGGCTCTCACAAACTCTATCATTTCCAAATGGTAAGTTGCTTAGTAGCTTCCTTGTCCCAGTTTTTTATTTGTGAATAGGAATAATTCTAATATTCTGACCTACCCACCTAACCAGTTTTAAACAAATGGTAGAAAATAAATTTCCTTTTAAATTAACTCTAAACCAAAATATAGTACTTTCCTCACTAAATAATTTATCTTTTATCAGATTGATTTTATATATAATCCTCAATTATAAATTGATTTTCATGGCTTTTCTGGAATCTTAGCTTGAGATTAAACCTGCTGTGGGTTCTGTGTGATGGAGCTTTTCCCTTCTCCGGTCAGCCAGGAATTGTTCTCTTCCCAGTACTGGTTAGTTGTGCATTTTCTCTAATTCATCTTTTTATCATATCTGGGACACATAAGATACACAAATAAAAGATTTTAATACTGCCTTGCCATGCCTGATTAATCTGAAAATATCTCTACCTAATAGAATGAGGGCTGAGCTGTCACAGGACTACAGAAAACAGAAAACTGAGTATGGGAGAACATTACCAACAAGGAGTAGGCTCCTAGAGCAAATCTTAGTAATATGAGGAAGCTCATACGTACAAAGACTCAGATGATCTCATGGTAGGGGAACACCTTGCTGGACTGGTGTTGAATGTCTAGCTGTGGGGTGATCCAGGGAATAAGGGTGGAGTGCGATGACTGGAAACTCCATCCATAGACAGTAGGAAGCAGTCAAACTGATATATTGTCCGTGAGCATCCCAGAGACTTGGCAACAGTAGCAGATTTTCCCAGGAGACTAAATTTTTAACCAAGATTGAAAACTGATGACAGAGACCTGAGGTAAAAATTATGGAAACTAAGTGGACTCAGTAAGAGAGCAAAGTGCAAACACTGTCTTACTAAAACTGTGCTTTTTCATTAAAAAACAAAAGCATGCTCCTGGCTACTAGCACTATGAGGTCTGTCTGGCTTTGGGGGTTAGACAGTGAAGTATCTCATATCCTCTTTGGTTTTTTTTGCTCTAAGCTTTTATATTAGCCACCTCTTTTCTTTCTAAATTCAAGCAAAGTAGGAAAAGATAGAATTTATATAAATTCTGAGAACATGATCTTCATTTTCTTCTCTTTTATGTCAATCAAAGAAAGGTTATTTCCTACCTGAATTGCTTCTGTTTTCTCCCAACCATCAGCTTTCTCCCCTCAAAGTTTCTGTAATCTATGTATGAAAGTCACACCAAAATTTATTGGTTTAAGACACATTTTAGCACTTTTTAACATATGAGATTGTGATGCATCTTAAATATGTGGTTTGTCATAATTTAATTGCCAGAGGTGTTTTTTTTTTTTTTTTCTTGGTGATACATGAAATGTTGGGTTGTCCTCAAATCAATGGCATCTTGGATGAAATACAAAGCTTACCTAACCAAGAGTGTTGCTGCCAACAGTGGCTTCAAATACAATCTTAATCATAAAGATATATGATATCACTGATACTATATGATGTCATTGACATTGACTGTCCCTGGGGCTTGATAGAACCCAGTTGTTTCTAAAATCCCTCCAATGTCTAAACCACCCTTTCCCTTATTTGACCATATTCTCACTATAGAGGAAAAGATCAACCAGAGGGGGTACTGCAGAAGAAGAGATTCCTATACAGGTTTCTAGGAACTATTTTGTCTTCATAGTGGGAATGCATTCATTGCATCTGGCCTCTCCTTTCTCCTAATAGAATTTTATGAATCAGAGTTTGATTAATACCTGTCTTCATCTGTACACATATATCTGTGTGTCCAAAAGTGACATCCTGATGTTCAGAAATGAAAATAGGATCATCTTTCTTTGGTAGATCCTATCCCAATATGGGAACTTATGCAGTAATATTCATGTTTTTACAATTCTCCTCAGTTTTCTGATACTGAGGCTTAATTTTGTGTTTTCATTATTGACTTCTTTGATTATGACATCCTCCAAAAATTCTCATCTTTTCTAAAAGATGCACAAATTTGTGGCTAGAACAGTTGGATAATACATGGGCTTTATTTTTCTCATTACTTACTTGAAAGGAAACAGATATTTGCAAGGTAATTACATCATTAGTTAAATTTCCTCTTTTTAATTATCATACCTTTTGTTCTGTCATAAATAGAAGCCCTTCTTCTCCTGTTGTATAGTAATAGGGTAGTATATCTGCCATTGGTAAGCTTAGTATTTAAAATATGTTGAATATTGGAATTTGTCTCAATATGTCTTAATATTTCAGCAATGTCTTGATTTCATGATTTTATAAAACATATATATATGTATGTATATGCATATATGAGCCTAGGTGATTCAGTCAGTTAAGCATCCAGCTCTCGGTTTCAGCTTGGTTCATGATCTCTTGGGTCATGGGATCAAGCCCTGAGCTGGGCTCGCTGCTCATCAGGGAATCTGCATGAAAAGTCGCTCCCTCTGCCCCTCCCCCAACCCATATATACCCACATTCTCTCTCTAAAATAAATAAATAACTCTTTAAAAAAGTGTGTGTGTGTGTGTGTATACATATATATGTATATAAAATTCTGCTTTACATAATTTTTTAAGGAAGAAAATAATACATAGGGCCAATGAGAAAGAAAGTACAATATGACTTGACTTGAAAAATGAAATAAAAGATTTGTGGATAAGAACAAGGACTACAGACTAAAAAAGAATAGCTATTTATAATAAGGAATTGTGGACTTTGATAGACTGCTTTCCCAGAGACAAAGAGTTCATTTGAAGGCAATACCAAGCTTCCACAGGGTGTTAGGATGAGACTTTCTATGTAAGACTTGAGAGCACACTTGGGGCCCTTGCTTAGAAACAATCTGCCATTTAGCACTATATCCATAGTTGGTGCAATGTTAGAGGGGATGATTGAGATCACATATCCATGGCACCTCAAGGAAGATTATGTGCCCTGACTATTGCTGATTACATGAATGTGAGAAACAGCTTTCTTACAAGAAAGGGGGAAAAAAAAAGAGTTTCACAGAGTTTCAAACTTATAAATTTAAAAGACAAATAAGGGTTTATTTAATATGGATGGATCTCTGGCTTTTAGGCCTTTGAAGTATTAGAGAACAGACAGGTTCCTGTATGTTATGCTTTCATCATATATTTCGGAAATTAGAAGTCAGAGAGAGACTTTGGATGCTGAATGTCTGTAGTATCATAAGAGTTCAAGTTCTAACAGCTGTCTGAAAGCCCTGTTATTAAGGAAGTTTTCAATAATTGCTAAGGACTAAGAGGAGGCTTTGAGACTCATATGGGGAAAAGTTATTGTAGCAAAAATGAGATGGGATATGGTAGACTTAGATAGGCATTCAATTTAGGATTTCTATCCTGGTAGATAATGTTTGTGGGTTTGTTTTGTTTTTATTTTTTCCTGTAGAATATATATTCATATAATATCATCAAACCTAATGGAATGTGATTTTCAACAAATCATTTTTAGAAATCAATTTCCTATAATTACACATCTCCTTCATTAGAAGAGAATGGAGTGTGTCATTGTCACTTCTTACCTGCAGCATTTTATTAACCTCTTAGCTGGTGTCTCTAACTCCAGGTTCTTTCCATGAAAATGTATTGTACACACTACAAAGGGGTT
The DNA here is from genome assembly GCF_011764305.1 of Mustela putorius furo. Classification (NCBI taxonomy): domain Eukaryota; kingdom Metazoa; phylum Chordata; class Mammalia; order Carnivora; family Mustelidae; genus Mustela; species Mustela putorius. The sequence goes on along the minus strand of NW_025422368.1, from coordinate 20,903,639 downwards.
AGTCTTCCCAAATCACTGCTCTGGTCCTGTAACTGCCCTGCTCAAAAAAGGTTAATGTTGCCCTGAATGACCTATTGGGTGACATCTAAATTTAATAGACTGATATTCAAGACCCTATATACTCAGGCCCTGTCCTTGATGCTGTAGCCAACTATTAGCTCAAGTTCAAATGTCTTCCTCTTTATAAAACCTTCACTCCCTGTTTTGGAAATAGTATTTTCTTTCTTAACTTTTAAGTATTACATAAATGTTAGTTGACTGATCTTGTTTCTCCATGTAGTCTATACATAATAGGTGCCTTTGCTATTACAAAGAATGAACATATTTGAATAAATTGTTAATAATTTTTGGATATAAATATCTCAAAGTATTGATTATTCAGGGAGCTCTTTGCCACTTGTGAGTTTTCCAAAACTTTGCTTTTCATGCTTCATCCTCATGCTGCCTAACTTAGACTTTTTGCCTTATTCATTTAAATTCTAATTTAGGAAGTACACAGGAAGAAATGAAGCATTCAAATCACTTGAAAAGAGAAGAGAGGCATTCAGGCTTTGTTCACTCCTGGCTTTTGATCATAACTATAATTCTCTGTAAGCAATCCAATAAAACTTCCCATTGAGTTGCACTTGTGTTTCCTTTGAGCACGAATTTACAGCCTACCATCGGGTAGATTAAAAATCCATTAAAATCTATAAGAACAGCAGAAGTTACATATTCCTTTTGCTGTAGTAAAGATTTTTCTGAAAGATTTTACATTAAAACTCTGTTGCTAAGTAGTGATATTAATAGGCCATTTTAAAGTCAAACTTGGCTTGTCCTTAAGGCATGGAAGACTGCACGAGGAGTAGTTTCTCATATTCCATGAGATTGCATTTTGGACAGATGACTGAGACACAGTTGATTTTTTTCCTCATGTCAGAAAGACAATGCTAGATTCCATTAACGAACACAGACAACCTCAAGGATAAGTGGTAATGAGGATAGTTGGCAAAGAACATGCTAGGAAGGGGTGATAATAGATTCAGACAAAGAGTGCCCAAGTAATTGTCCTGCAGATAGTGAGAAAAATGAAACTGGAGAAAGGGTGAGAGGTCAAGGATAGAGATGTAAATTTAAACTAATATAGATTAATAGTAACACCAAAATCACAATGTCTAATTTTATAAAAACACTCAGATAAAATACAGATGTGAAAAAAATGTATTTCTATCTGTGCTTTTTCAAACTGATTCTTTTCTTTGAATGGGACACTTTATAGTCTTTGTTATAAATTAGCATGCTCTCAGCATCTTTCTATCTTTGCAGATATTTAAGAATGAAATTTAATGATGAGATGTCATGTTTATAGCTCAGAAAACAACAAGACATCAGCTTATTAGAATACCATGTTTTCCAAGGTGATTTGCCATCGCTGGTCTTAGCTCAATCAGTTATTCTAATGAAATTTGATACTATTAGACATTTCCTCTGGAGTTGTCTTTCTACTGGAAATGGTACACAAACTTTTCTGAGCTATCCAAAGTAAAAGTCCTAGATATAATATCCTTGGGTAGAATTGATTATTTTAAGCTTGTTTAAGTTTGTTACTATTTAAAACTGCCCAAGAGTCTTTAAAATGATCAAATCTGGGGCACCTGGGCATCTCAGTGGGTTAAACATTTAACTCTTGGTTTTGGCTAAAAGCATGGTCTCAAGGACATGAGGTTGAGCCTCACGTCAGGCTCACTATAGACCCTGCTTGGGATTCTCTCTCTCCTTCTCCCTCTTGCCCTCAACCCCTGCTCGTGCTCACTCTCTCTCTCTCAAAAAAAAAAGTAATAAAATGTCTGAAGCCCCAAGTATATCTGAGTTTAATATTATGTTGCAGTCAGGTTGTGACTGTTGGTTCCTCCATTGGTAAATCTTCAGAAGATCCTGGGTAATTCTACAATTCATTTTTTTTTTTCTGTGAAAGCTGATATCTGGTTTGCTTCATACATGTTCTGCATTCCAGTGATGAAAAAAAAAAAAAACACAATGTCAATAACAATCATTTTCTTTGCAAAGGAGAAAGGTGTATGATTAGAGAACAAAGCCATCGAATTGTTGCCAAATAACAGGATTATTTCTGTAGTATGGGACAAAATGATCATGATGTCATGTTTTCCTGTCCCAATGGTGTGATATCCTGATCATAATGAGATCAGTTTGGAATCTCCCCCTGTTCCTCCTGATGGTCCTATGCAACTGTTTCCATGTTTTGATCATTCTACTTCCCAGAATTTCTGTGGACATTTTACCCTACTTTTCCTTTTTTCAAAATGTTTTGTCATGTTTTCATCTGTTTTTCCTACAAAAGGATTCCATGTTCATTGGGGATATGCTAGGGGGGAAAAAAGAGCAAAACAAGAAAATAATATTAAAAACACAACTTTAATCCTCTAACCAAAGAAGAAGACTAGTAAGATTTTGGCATACAGTCTTGCATTTTTAAAAAAGTAAGTGCGTAAAATAGTCAAGATGTAATATATATGAACAATATATATGTTTTGTATAGAAACTGATCATACTTTGTGATGGTTTTAGAGCCTGCTTTTTTATTTAATGATGGGAACATCTTTCATGTAGTTAGATAAACTTTTATGCAATACTTTAATGACTGTGTATTGTCTACCATTTGAATGTACCAGAGTTAACGCAACAGAGCTCTTGTTTGGGGGCAATTAGTTTTGCTTTCTCATTCCTTCTTTTCTATTCCCATTGCCACTCCTAGAGGCAAAGCTCTCATCATACCTTGTTTGGGCTACTTTAATATTAATTCAAATAATTGCTTGTGTCTAGTGAACTGTCTAATCCTTCCATAAACATTAAACAGAACAAAACAAATGGACAACTCATAAGACTGTGTCTTGAACAAAGGCTTGGTTGACTTTCAGTTTTCTTCAGAATAAAGTTCCCATTTCTTTGCATTTGTGTTGATCATTTGCTAATTTATTCATGACCACCTTTATAATTTAACCTATATTCACTCATCTCATACTATTCATTTTTTAAAGTATTTATTTTATTATTTTTTAAAGTAAGCTCTATTTCCAATGTGCAACTTGAGTGCATGACCCCTAGATTAACACTTGCATGCTCTAGTGACTGAGCCGGCCAGGTGCCCCCTCCTGAGACTATTCCTGATTCTCTAAATACTGCCTCAGTGTCTTTGCTGGTGTTTCTTTTTACCAAAAACGTCTTTTACTTTTGTTTCTACTTATTGATATCTCACCTATTTTTTTTTTTACAGGTAAGCTCAAATTTACCTCGACTCATTCTCCCAGTGAAATTAATTGCTTCCTCTGCTATGTTCCTGTAGCATTTTGTTGCCTGTTCTCTGTAATCTAGTGGGAGGACGTAACAAGCATCTTTGGATTCTGAGAGTCCTAAGTATGAAGGCAAGGTCCATCTCTAAATCTGCCATCTTGGTTTCATCATTCATTCATTTGTTGAACAAATATTATCTTCTGTGTGCCAGGCCTTGTGTAGAACTCTGGGATTCAACAACAAACAAATCATAGTCTTTATTATGGAATGTCTATGTGCCAGGCAGTGTTCTGAGGGCTCTACATGTGTGAACTCATTTAATCCTCACAGCAGCTTCTATTAATTACCCCCTTTTGTGAATGAGGAAATTATGGTACCAAGAAGTTAAGCACTCGTGAAGGTCACATGGCAAGGGAGTAGTAAAACCGGGATTCAAACCCAGGTGGTCTGGGTCCAGAATCTGTTGTCAGAGTCAGCATGCTTTATCGTTTCCTCAAAGGAACAGCATTAGACACAGGTTCTGCCTTACTGGACCTTACAAGCAAATGTGAAAGACGCACATCCAATAAACAGCAACAGCAACACTGTCAAATATAAAATTACAAAGAGTAAGTAAATGCTGTGAAGAGGACATGCACAATACTATGAGAAATAACGATAGATTTTTACATACTTGGGAGGGTGGGGGTTAGGTTATGTTTTCTCATTTTTTCCCTAACAATTTACTGTTTGAATTTAGCTCTAAAGGAAAAGCCAGAGTGAACTAGTCAGGATGGGTGGGAAACATGCTCCCAGGGGCAGGAAACTGTGTGTGCAAAAGCTCTGTGGTCAGAGGGAATATGGGTGTGGAAGTGCCTGAGAACCAGGTGCAAGACTGGATAGAGACTGAATTTAAGATGGAAGTTACCCAGAGTCCTTTAGGTCATGCTAAGTCTTGTCTACTTTAGGAGCAGTGGAAACTGACTTAACGTCTTTAAGACAGGGACTTCATGAGCATATTTTTACTGTCTAAAAATCCCTCTAACTGCGGTATAGAGAAGAGTTTGCAGCAAAGATGGTAATATACTACCTGTATGAGAAGAAGTGAGATAATGTATTTCAAAGTGTCTAGCACAGTGTCAAGCTTTCAGTGAGTACTTAATAAACAGCGATGTCCTTCTTGATTCATTATTTTACTCACCAAAACTAATACACTGCCATGTAAAAAGTCACAAAGCAATAAATGCTGTTGATTGACTAAATGAAATAAATCACTATAGAGACTTTTCTTGAAGAGTTCCAGAAAAAAGGAACACTGTGTCTCACAAAGCAGTCCATGAAACAGCTTTACGTGTGATAATATATTTTCTCATTTTGAGCCAAAAAGCTAACTTCCTGTAATACTACTTCATTTTGCCTCTGGACCTGTACAGAATAAGTATAAATCCTCTTTGGTGATAATCCTTCAAATAATCGAAGGCACTTATTTGAAATATTTCTGTTCCAGATGCTTCAGGCACAGAATGTATCACCCAGACTCTGACTCACTCTGGTTGCCAACCTCAAGACCCTCTCTTTTATTCAGCTGTAGTGCTCAGCATCAAAACAGCCCATGTGCTCCACACGCTACAGGAAGAGTGAGGCTGCTAGCATCTTGAGGTGACTAATTAATGCTGCTCAAAAATTACACAAACTCTTTTGAGAGTGATGTAATATGTTAACTCATGCTGAATTCATGATCTACCAAGATCCTTATCTAAATGGCTTAGAACCATTTCTCTTTCACTGTACGTGTGTGTCATACAGAGTGTGTCAGCTTGTCTTGGCAGCATTGTATCGATCATTTTTAAATTTAAATGTACTCATTTTTGCCATCTTTTTGAAGAGTGATCCTACGATCTTCCTCAGGATAGTAGTTATTTCTCCAAGATTTTTGTTTTGCTTAAACTTTTTTCAGCCTTCGTTTTGTTGTTGATAATACTGACAAATAAAATAGACAAAAGCGGAGCTCTTATTTTGCTGAAGATTTCTTTCTGGTTTACACTAACTTGCCTTGATGTCATTTGATTAGTTGTAAATGTATCTAACTGTACATTTATCTATCCTGTAATTTTTCTTCTTACCTTTAAAGGCACTGCTGAAAACCAGAATCAAATCATTTTGCTGATTCTCTGGTTTAACTAAACCTTGTGAGCAAAGCCAGTGCATGTAATGTGACGTTACTATTGTGAGTAAATAATAACAACCACCACCTAAAGAGTGGGAACTGTGCCAGGACCTCTTCTGAGTGCGTTAATATGTTAAGTCAAATAATTCACACACACACACACACACACACATACAGAGCAATGAAATAAGTACCATTGATACCCACATTTTATAGAAGAGAAAACTGAGGCACAGAAGTCAAATCACTTGCCAATACTGTATAGCTAGAAATAGCAGTTTGGCTCCAGATTCTGTGCTAAAACCATGTTGAGTCCAGAATCATTCCTTCTTATGTATTATGGAAAAAATCAAAATGACAAAATAATGCAGCCCTTTGGGTAAAAATTACTCGGCAATTTTTGAAAATGTGTTTTTTTGGCCCCTGATAGTCCATGTATTTAGGATTTTTCCAGTATGTTACTTGAAGCACCCAATAATTCATATGTTATATATTTAAAATGATTTACTAAGTATCTACTGTCCAGTGAAAATATAGATGAGGAAACTCTGACTTAGACAAATTACATGCAGGAGAGTTTGGTTCTGTTCCTTCTGGTGTCTTTGCAACACTATGGCAAATGCAAAAGAAATTTAGCTGTGGGGAGAGAGGGAGACCTATACAGTCACTCACTGAATGCAAGAAAACACATGCATGGGGCACCTGGGTGGCTCAGTGGGTTTAGCCGCTGTCTTCAGCTCAGGTTATGATCTCAGGGTCCTGGGATCGAGTCCCATATTGGGCTCTCTGCTCAGCGGAGAGGCTGCTTCCCCCTCTGTCTCTGCCTACTTGTGATCACTGTCTGTCAAATAAATAAATAAACCCTTTAAAAAAAAAAAAGAAAATACATGCATGCTGTTTTCAACATGTTTTTCAGATTATGGCAAAATCTGCTGTTTGTGAAATGGAAAGAAAATTAGGATTCAAAATGTTTTTTCCGTTGTAGAGTAGTATGCAATTTTATTGGAAAATTAAAATAAATAGCCAAAGTATGTCCACAAAGTCATACACAATCTAGATAGTAAATACCAATGCTAAATACTCAGGTGGCTGTCTTGCTTTTTGGTGCTGGATTATGGTTCTTAGTTTCTTTGTGGGAAAAATCTCATAATCGATGTAAATTATAGTTCTGGTAAATGTGGCATTATTTCCATAAGAATCATTTGGAAATTATTTTTTTCCTGATCATAAAGTTAAGAGTTTTCTAATGAATAATATCTGTATCGATAATCCATGATTAAGGTGTGTTGGAAAAAGTTTTATTTTCGCTGAAAGTATCCTGTGGTGAGAAGGAAGAAATCTAAATGGCATATATTTTTCTTTTTGGCTCCATCAACAACAAAATCCTAATTTGGACAACTAATATGCTTAAGTATTCTCTGAAAAGCTATAATATATTCACACTGTTTAGTTGCTCCCACAAATCATTTTGCTTTACAGCTTTGATCTTGAAATATGTGGACTGATGTCTGATTTATGCTCTCGGTCCTTCTTGTAGATAGTTAAGTGTTCTTGCTTAATGTTATTAAATAAGCCCAAAGCTGCAAATGAGCCTCCTTCACTCAGGGCATTTGAAAAATACCTCTCCCTTTAAATTATGTACCTTGTCCTTTTGGGTAATTTTGCTGTGGTTCACTGATGCCTTTTTGTCCTTTAGGATAGCATTAGTTCACTGTCATTTTCAGTTTTCATCTCCTGAAATCTCCTTATATTGATTTATAACTCTTATCTCTAAAAATTTGGAGGACAATATTCAAAGAAGATTATTTAGTAAAGATACAGATGAGGAAACTCTGCTCAGACAAATTACGTTCAGGACATGTAAAATCTACTCTTCTTTATAACCCGTGAATTGTCTTCCCATTTAATTCTACATAGAAGGTACCTCACAGAAAACACATCTGGCATCACAAAAAAATCAAAAGTTGAATTTCTTTTACATTGTATCCCTGTATCTACAGGGAGCTGAAAACTGAGGAATTCTTTTACACTGAATTTCTTTTACATTGTATCCCTGTATCTACAGGGAGCTGAAAACTGAGGAGATCGTAAGCATACCCATTTGAAAACTCTATACCAAATTCTAAGAAGGCATATATGGAAGGCTATTTTTGAATTATGATCATTCATTTTATTTTTCTTCCCCACTGAACTTTAACCTGTCTAAAGGAAAGATCTGATCTTATTCATCTTTGCTTCCCAGAACCTAGAACAACACTCAGTACATTAAAAAAAAAAAAGAACAATAATAATAATAATAATAATATTGAATGTTTTAAATTGATTATAATATGCCAGGCACCAATTTAGTTTCTTCCCATGTACCATGTCATTCCATTGTCACAATTCTAAGATGCAGGCTATATTATGAGCCTATTACATGTGAGCAAAAGAGACAGAAATAGTTTAAATATTCTGCTCCTGATCACCTAGAAGTAGGAATTAAACTGATTTCATAAGGTTGCATACAGTCCAATAACATAGTAGGTGCTGAGCTTTGTTTTCTTTTCTTTTCTTTTTTTTTTAAGATTTTATTTATTTATTTCACAGAGAAAGAGAAAGAGATCACAAGGAGGCAGAGAGGCAGGCAGAGAGAGAGGGGCAAGCAGGCTCCCCGCTGAGTAGAGAGCCTGACGTGGGGCTCGATCCCAGGAACCCGAGATCATAACCCGAGCCGAAGGCAGAGGCTTAACCCACTGAGCCACCCAGGTGCCCGTCTTAGCTTTGTTTTCTATACGAAAAATTCATATAAGGAAAACAAGATAAAAGAAAAATTCCTTAAATTCTTTTTAACAAAAGTTTTTAACCAAAGGGCCAAATCTGGCCTACACAGTTTTTTGGGTTGGTTTTCCTTCAAATTATTTTTGAAGTAATTGCAAATTTAAAGGTCAGTAACTATTATCTAAAAATCTGTATTTCTCACTTTTCTTGGAAAGTATAACTTCTGGGACTCAGTGTCCCCGTTTCTGTCTTCAGCAGTGGGCAGCAGTGGAGTATTGGCTGCTCCTCTAGACAGAATGTATGCTGAACAGTTCACTGCAGACCCACCAGCCTGTATCCCTCCCTCAGATGACCTCTCTAGGTCTTTGCATTTGGGACTCCTTCATTACATTATCCTTATTCTTATAACTCTTCATTTCATGATATTTTGACCAAAGAAAAATAAATGTGAGTAGAAACAGATCGGCAGGGCTTAAATTAAAAAAAAAAAAAAAAAAAAAAAAAAATCAAGCTCTTGTTTTGGTGTTGTGTTTAAGGAAGTGTGGTCATACTTTCCAAATTAAAACCCGACCTGACTCATAATCTGAAGATGACACTGAATATTTAAATATTTCATAAGACTTCTGTAAGAAACTGTTACTATGGCTTCAAACCACATAGACACCCACTCAAGGCTGTTGACTGATTTCTACAGATTTTCAAGGTTGTGCTCATGGTTTTATTGCCCCTGTCTGGACTGCCATGGACTCTGGTGACAACTACACACCATTTGTAAAATTAAAGTGCTATGTTCATCTTTGAAACAAATGGCAAAGCTATTTAGGATTGGTTTTAATCTGATGTTCTGGCAAGAATCCCGTTGGGACACACAAATTAAAACATAGTCCTGGGTCAATTATAGCAGTGTATCTTTTGAATGCGAAAAGACTCAATGGTTGGTTTGACAAGAGTCTAGTGACCCTGCTGAGTGTTATTAATTTTATTGTCCCAAGAGAATAATGAAAACAGGACCTCTTGTTTAGCCCTCAGGCTAAAATCGTACACCATTATCTATATGAACAATATCTGTAATATCCCCCCACAGAATATACTTAAGGGGGAGGGAGGTGAGCACAATCATACCTTTAATGTAGAAACAATCACTAAATATGAAATTAATAGCATGACTGTAAATCCAAAATCTGAAATATAGGAAAAAAAATTCCAGAGACAGAGGTCTTGAGTTCTGTTTCTAGATTATTCTGACACTCATGGCCTCTAAGATCTTCTATTTCGGCAATAACCATAAAGTATCACAGTAAATTTGACAAAATATCATATTCACATTTTTCTAGGGTCTTTTTCATTATTGTTTTGCATCTCTATAAATGAGACACAATAGTGCAATTGTTAAAAGAGGTCTTTGGAATCAGATTGACTGTATTTGAAGTTGGCTTCAACATTTTTTAGCCAGTTATGGGACCTCAACTAGTTACTAACCTCTAGATTACTTCACTTAACTCAGCTAAAAAGTGAGGTGGTCATAGCACCTTAACAATGTTAGTGAGAAGAATAAATGGTAATAAGCTCTTAGCCCACAGAAAGACCCAATAAATACTAGTTGTTATTGTTACTTATCCTGGTCTAAGATGCCCTTCAAACACAACTCAGGTTTGGATAAAGAAGTATTCTGTGTTTATTCCATTCAGTCACCAAATCTGAACCAAACTGATGGAAACAAAGCTTGACTGAGCTGCTCTGAATGCACTGTTGAAGGACTGTAAATTGTCACAACTGAAAGCACAGTTTAGTTAGTCTTTCAGTTGACAAATACTTGTTAGAAATTAGCTGTTTGTCTCTAGCCTGAAGCTGCAAATCCAGATATCAGGGGAAAGTCACCTTTCAAATATTAGGATGGGTAAGGGAGTTGAGAACATTTTGAGAAGCCTAGGACATTTAAGTCTAAGAGATTACCTTGGACTTTCACTTCTCTGTCCTATCCCAGCCCCAGGGCAGTAGGTATGACACCAGGGAATGGGGAGATACTTCTCACTGCAGTGATGATCCTGGATTGAGCGTGGCCCTTCTTTATTTAAACTGAAACATACTGTGGTCTATGGGCTGTACAGCATAGGCTTATTTGCACTAGTCTTCCAATCACTCGGTAGGAAACCTGCTTATTGTAGCAGACTCTTTCAACCACCACAGGCTAGGGATGGGACTGGGACCTGGCCAATGATTTAGCTTGAGACAAATCTCTATATGTTTAAATACTATTTAAAATATACTATGACTATTTTTCTACTTATCTTTTTTTTTCAAGATTTATTTATTTGAGAGAGAGAAAGGGGAAAAGAGTGTGTTTGAGTCAGGGGAGGGGCCGGGGGTAAGGGAGAGGAGAAGCAGACTCCATGCTAAGCTGGGAGACTGACTCCTGGCTTGATCCTAGGATCCAGAGATCATGACCTGATCTGAAATCAAGAGTTGGAAGTTCAACTGACTGAGGCACCCAGGCGCCCCCTTCTCATCTTTAAAGATAAGTATGTGTGGTTTTTCCAGTAAATTTACTCACCTCTCCTTGTTTTAATTTCACTTTTTGCCTGTCTGAGGAGTCTCATTTGGAGTGTTTTTGATGTGATCTGACAGGCCTTACTCTGGAAGAAAAACCAGCTAGCTTTATGATAGAGGGGTCAGTTTTCAGGACAGGGTGTTCAAGGTGAGAAACTGGAGAAGCCTTAGTAACAAAGTCTGTGACATCAGGGAAGTATTCTCTTGTGAAAACCATGTTTTTTTTTTTTTTTCTTTCTTTCTTTCTTTTTCTTTAGGATAGTCAGCACATAATGTTAATGCTCACACCCATTTTTAATTTACTGGATATTTCTAACAGTTTCTATTATGATCTAAGGTAATTGGTCCTCCTCGTGTTTGCGCCAGGGATCCTGTGTCATCTCCTAGGACCCATTAGGAATGAGCAGAGTGAATGTGAGGCATTTCTATTCTGTAGGTGCGAAAGACTGTGAACCTTTGCCTCCATGAACATATGCTGCACTTGCCACCTGGGAAATGAGCAGTTTACCCCCCATGGTGGGAAGAGTGTTTATGAGAGCAGAAACATTGTCAACCCAAATCACCATTGTCTTTTTTGATATGCCCTAATTTTATTTTGCTTTTAGGTTGTTTTCCCCTTTTGGGGTCTCCTAGTCACTCCAATTTAACTGCAAATATTATGTGGACACCTGCTGGAAAAGGGTTCCTGTTGTATGAAAGATTGTAGAGATAGCAGGAAGGCAAAAGATGAGATGTAATGATCATATGAAGCATTTCAAGCATAATCCTACATATAGTTAGCAAACGTTGAGGATATTTGTGTCCTTTAGATTTAGGACACCTGTGGCCAACACTTTTGGGCATTTAGGTGGGGTCTGCCAAGAACGGCTTCTTAATCAAGTATTAGCTCTTAGTCTCTGCACCGTACTTCTAGAAAGACGACTGTCAAAAAAGGCTGGAGGTAATGCATCCCTTTAGCATTTCTTCTCTTTCTGTTAATCTGTAATCTTAATAGGTTGCTTGGTGATTATTTTCCCCACTGAGAAGTGTCTCCTCTATTAAAGCAGGAAACTTATTTTTATGTCCTTTTTGATGTGTGTGTGTGTGTGTATGTTTTGCATTCTCCTTCCTCACTAATATCTGGAATCATAATTTGGCGTGGTCCCTGTGAGTATCCTTGGGGCTCCTTCCAACTCCCCAAGTGCTAATAATATCTGTTAGAGTTGACATAGTCAGAAAACAAAGCAGCTATTTGAAATCCTTGCAGAGTGGTTCTCAAAAGTTAGGTGAATCTAAAATTCATTAAGAAGTGTGACAGAACCCAGATTTCTGGATCGCACTTCCCAAGATTCTGATTCAGTAGGCCTTGGTGGTTCCTGAGAATCTCATTTTTGCGTGCTTCCCTAGTGAAAACATTGCTTCGTTGCTGATACCTTCTTATTCTTAACTATGACTGAGCATTTGAATCTACAGTGAATGTTCATAAAAAATGCCTGGGTCTCATACCCAGAAATTCTGATTTATTAGGTTTACTTCGAGTCTTAAGCATCTATGCTAAAATATTAAAATACGACTCCCTCCAACAACATCTACACACACAGGAAAACTCCACAGGTGATTTTTTTTTTTCTTTGTGCAGCCAAGATTGATAACCACCGCCTTAGCCCTTAACCTCACTGTGTCGTTATTTGAAGGCTCCTCAATGATTACGAGGTAGAAAGCCAGAAAAGGTTGCATTCTTTGTGAATAACTAATACAGGGCAGAAAAGGCCAAATTATCAGCCGCCCCTCATTTATACATTGATTAGGTCTCAAAATATGACAAGCCGGACTTAATTGTTAGGGAAAGAGTAAATGAGACTAGTAGATAGCTGGAAAACAGAGACCTCTTGGTTTATTTCTTAAGTGTCACATCAATCTGCCCAGTTAAGTGATTAAAGGAGAGGCTCTAACCTGCAAAGGGAACCAGGCCCTGATTTGTTCAGGGTCACAAGCAATGGCTCGAAACCATCTTGTTTGCAGATACTCCTTTCATGTTATTAGGCTGTCAGTTGACAGACTTTGCAAGATTTATGGCTCAAAACTCAAGTGTCCACATGTGCGTGAGAGGCTGGGCTGGTGTGGCGGGTTCGATGAGGTGAAAGACGAGGAAAGGCAGTGCAGGCGTGTTGCTGAGAATTCCAGGAACCGGCCTTCCGGATGTTACCTCACCAGCCCTCTCTTCTCTGTTTTTTTTTCCCTCCCTCTCATCCGTGTAAATCTTACGTTTAGTTTCTGGAATTTCTGCCATAGGAAATTAAAATAGAAAGTGGGACTTCAAAGGGAAGCACCTAATTTTTATGAAAGGATTCCTAGGGTGCTTTTAATAAAGTCCTATTGAGGGCGTAATAATAAAGATTTAGGACCTCTGTCCCCAGCACTGGGTATATTTCTTGTTCTCTTGAGAAAACTATGCTTTGATAGCATAATGAACTATATTTTATTGGACCTGTTTACATCTTTCTACCTTACCTGAACTGACATTTCTGATGTGTGAAATATCGCCTTCTCTTCACAGGAGGGACAGTAGCCTCCTGCATCTTTCTGCTTTTCCCTCAGATACTTTTCTCTCTCCTGCCGAGAGAGAACCCGCTGCCTCTTTCCCGAACTGCCCTCCTGACTGGCTTCCCTCCCTCAGTGTGTCCATTCCAAACTGAAACTTTCTAAAAGGAAATGTTACCCTGTTATTCATCTGTTTGAAATCCTTCTGTGACTCTCTAGGGTACATTAAATCCAACCTTAGAACGGCATACACTGCACGTTTGGGGCCTAGACTTTGTTTCTACTTCCGACCTCCATGCCTGTTTACACACACACACACATAGACACACACACGCACACACACACACGCACATGCACACACACGCACACACCCAAGTTCTCCAGCCATGGTTAATGATTATTACTCCTCAAAATGCCATGTTCTCCTATTCTCATGTCTACCCGCATTCTCTTCCTTTTGCTTAGCTTTCTCTTTCTCTCTACAAACCTCATAAACTTCAACCCTAACTTTAAGGCTCTACTTAAATCCTGACCTCTCTGTAAAAATAGAAATTTTGCCCCTCGATAAGACCACGACAGGGGTCCCTTTATAGGCTTCTGTCCTAGGACCCCATGCATACTAAATTGCTAAACACAACATTATTGTGGTGTTATAAGCTGTGTCCCCCAGACACGGTATTTGAAAGCAGGTTCTGGGTCTTTTTTTTTCTCCCATTGTCTCATAAAGTGCTCAGTAAATAATAACCAAAGCTTTAAAAAAATGTCTATTGACCAAGTAAGAGGGGGGAAAAAAAAACACAACCAAAATGAGTACTAGGGACTGCTCAACAATACATTTTGAGGACAGAGATAAAGACAATCAAGGTTTAATTTTGTCCTGTTTCTAGGATACCCTAGTTTAGCAACACAACTTGCCAAGGACCACTGTATTCTGGAGCCCCACCCTGGACCATGCAGAGCAGGAAATGGTGCTTCAACAGGATAGGTATTTGGGGGATACTGGCCCCTCTGGGGGAGGGGCCAGTATCCCCCAAATTCTGCATGAACTCATAATGATGTTGTTGATGAAGTGGTGTAGGTGCAGTGACTTGGCAAGGGCTTCTCATCAGTGGCATCCCAATATGCTGTGTCCTCTGATTCCAGAATATCACTTTGGCTAATAGACTAACTACATGATTGAAAGCTGAAACTACACTGTTCTTGATAATCCAGAAGAGTATTTTGTGCTGTATGTATTCATAATATAGTTGGTAATTTATGTGTTACAAAATGGAAATATTTTGTTTTAGTGCAAACTAAGTAGCACAAATCTTCATCGATTTTGACGTTTTATTGCTTTCATTCATGTACACACATGTGTGGGGAGATGGGTTGGCAGTGGGCTAAGAAATAACACCGGAAAAAAATAACTGTACACAACGGAGTTTCCTAAGGGCAGGTTTTAAGTCTGCATCTCCTATAGCTGTGCATGTCTGAAGGTAAAATCAGATTTTCCTTACCTGGAAGACCAGAGTGACTCCTGCCTCTTCTCCTGTCTTCTTCCCACCTGTGAATGTATCTCACAGGCACTCACACACATGGCACCTGGCATGTCGTGTGGTGTTTGCTGTGTTTCTCCTCCTTTGCTCTGATTAACGTCAAGGGTCACCGGATGCCCCAGGAGTACCTTACCTTGCCCCACAAGTTACTGTCCTTGCTGTGATGCTGCCTGCTGTTTTGGGGGCTGCAGAGGAGGGTGGCCTTGAGTTTTTAGTGTTGCCTGTGGATTTTGTGAAACAGCTCTTGTATTTTGTGTTTGTCTTTTTCTTTCTCTCAGATTCTGACACAAGTGTCTGAGAAAGATTGTGGGGTTAGGAAACAATCTTAAGTCACCTAACCTGCTCTACTTAAACGTGTCACTGTCCTCTGAAACGAACTCAGTGTCCTGAGACTCAGTTTGTGGGCCTCTCTTAACGTTTTCTCCTAGACTACCCTTTGTGGTTCCGGCAAACATAAGCCTTCTGGGCACATTCTGCCAGCCGTCCAGACAGGTGGATGTGCATGAAATTGGGGAGCCTTGGACTGTGGGGGTAAGGGTAGCATAACATAGCTTAGATCAGCCAGATCTATAGTGAGATTTAAATCAGCAAAAGCTGGAATACCCCAAAGTTCTCAAGAGTAGTCATTTGCCTAAAAGTAGTTGTGCTTTCTCACATTCTAATTAATATCTCTCCAACTCCAGAGTCCTACACTTTTCCTGCTTTAGTCTAGTACCTTTAGTCTAGTCTAGCCATATAGGAGCTGTAGAACATAGGTGAATGGTAGGTGTAAAATAAATACTGAATGAACAAGTGACTGTTGTGTTTCTATCCGCATCAAACACAGAACGTTTTGTGGCAGGACGCTGATGCTGTGGAAACACCATGAAGATGGTACACAAGTGAAAAAGCTATTGTGTATAATTTCTTTTAATATCCCCTATGAAAAACTAATTGTAAGGAACTGATTTGGAGTAAGAATTTAGTATAAGAGCTTGAATTCTTAAAATCTTTCCAGTCTGCCTTACAGTTGATGAAATCTGATAATAATTTGAAGTGAATTTTTTTCTTGGAAACTTAAAGAAGATCCCATGAAGTTTTCTAGAAGGTGTTGCTTTTATGTGTGTAGACTTTTAAATAAAGCATTTTATAAGTCAGTAACTTATTCTTTTATTTATTTATTTTACTTATTCTTTTAAATGAGAATATTGCAAAAGTTGGTAAACTTTATGTATGTCAGAATAAAAATGACTTATTTACTTGACTTTTTAATCTTGAGGGATCCTCAATTTTTATATGGCTGTTACTATTCATTATAAGAATCACTTCACTCTTCTCTAAAATTTAGTTTCTTTCTTTTTTTTTTTTTTTTTAAAGAGCTGATTTTCCTACAAGGGAAATGTTACATTACATTCAAGAGCTTCACATTCTCTCTCTCCCTCTCTCTCTCTCTCTCTCTCTTTGTGTGTGTCTCTCTCTGGAAATTCAGATTGTAGTAATAATGTTTATTTGCTGTTATTCACAACAGTGATAGCATACTATGCTCTGCACAGGATAATATATACAGACACATTTGCATTTATATACATAAATACATACACAAGAACGAGTCCCTTGTAGCTATAGGCACATGCCTGCCTGCCCATCTTTCATAGATATATAAGGTTTTCCTCCACCCTGGGAGTTTGATTTACACAATGATGGGACTTCTTTTATACTTGCTAATTCTATTCTCTATTATATTCCAAAAGGCAGCATATTATCTGCCTTGTCCGATTTGCTTCTGTGTCTCATTAAAGTGGCCTGCAGTGAAGCTAATTTTTCCTGCTCATTTTATTGATATTTTGGGAGAGGGAGATTTTTTTCCAAGCAGTTCCTGCTTTAGTATAGGGTTATAGTAGCTGTCAAAAGAAGGCTCTAAAAACCATCCTCTAAAATAAATCAAAAATAAAAGCAGCTTATTTTAGCATCTCTATTGAAATATAAATTACAGGTCATTGATCTTTTCCCCTACTTCCTTGCAATTATTTTTATTGAAGATTTTTTTTTTTTTAGTAAGACAATGCAGTGTATTTTAAAAAGCAAATAAACAAACCTCAACAATAAGAATAGTATCAAATGGGTTTGTTAAGAGCAATCACACACATTTAGGAGAAAAACAAACTAAAACCTAGCTCTGTTGTTGTTTTATAGAAAATAAAGTGTGACCGTGATTAGGTTAGCACAATTCTGAATCAATCTGAAATCTCACCATTAGGGGACAGTTTTATTATAAAAGTTCAGACAACTATTCTTGTCAGGTCAACTACTTTATGTATATCTGTATCAATATAGATAGATATAAATATATCTATAATATGTAATAAATAAGCATAGATATATATTAAACATGTCATTATACAATATATAGATAAAAGTATATAAAGCATGTATATACACACACTGGAATTTATATAGTCCATATTTTAAAGATTTATTTATTTATTTTAGAGAGAGAGAGGGCAGGGGATTGGGAGAACGTAGGGAGAGGGAGACAGCAGGCTCCCCACTAAGCTGGGAGCTCACCCTGATGTGGGGTTCAGTCTCATGACCCTGAGATCATGACCTGAGCCAAAATCAAGAATCAGACACTGAACCTACTGAGCCACCCATGTGCCCCAATATACTATGTATTTTAAATAATTCGGAATGATACCAGAAAACGGAAATGAGGTCACAGAGGAGCCAGCATCTGCCTGGTTTTGCACCTGGCTCTGCTGCTTCCCTTCATCTCTTGAGTTTCAGTTTGCCCTTCTGCAATCTAAGGATAATTAGTGTTTTCTCCATAGAATCTTTGAGGGCGTTAAGTGAATTTCTATTTGTAAATCACTAGAAAAACTAGAAAATAGTGCCTACCGCATAGTAAGCTCTGTATCATGTTTGTTAAATAAACATATCAGTGGCTGGAACTGATCAGAAATAAAACTTGTTTTGTTTGGAATAATAAGTTCCTGTTTCTAGGAAAAGAGAGAAAATGTGTACCTTCTACAGATCCACTTAGGATTTGGCATTTTGAGACCAAAGGAATTGTTCTTCTCTGCAGCATATGCTTGATTAGAAGTCCCAACATGGTGGAGGGAATGTAATGGAAGGAGGAACAACGTTGCAATGTCAGGGGCAAGTCTGGGGAGGGGGTGGGGGGATGGGGTGTGGGTTGGGGGGGGTCCGCAGAAACCACAGCACACTATTCTGAGGGCTTGGTCAGCCAGACAGTGAACACTGAGTTAAGCCATTTCTTCAACCGGCTCCACAGACCACTAGTTCTGTAAATTCTTAATAAGTGTGTTTGGAAAAGCTTCCTAAGTGAAGTAAGTTTTCCAAACTCTGGGTTAAATAAACTCAAATAATACTCTATGGCTTTCAAAAAATTTAAAATGCATTTTTTTAAAAAGATTTTATTTATTTATTTGACAGAGAGAGATCACAGTAGACAGAGAGGCAGGCAGAGAGAGAGAGAGAGGGAAGCAGGCTTCCTGCTGAGCAGAGAGCCCGATGTGGGACTCGATCCCAGGACCCTGAGATCATGACCTGAGCCGAAGGCAGCAGCTTAATCCACTGAGCCACCCAGGCGCCCTAAAATGCATTTTGATACTGTAGGAATAGCACATATAATACATCAGATCCCAAATTTATCTCTCCATGATTTCTTCTCTTTTCTTTTCTTTCTTTTTTTCTTTCTTTCTTTCTTTTTTTTTTTAAATCATACAACTACTGTTATCTTCCAAAGCTAGAAGATAGAACATCAGTATGAAATAATGTTTGTTTTTTGGTCCCTTTTGTATTACATGAAGAAAAACTAAGTAGAACAAAGTTAGCTTAGAAAAGAAAGAAGGAAAGATGTTAATAATAGTAACTGAATGACAGTTACAGCTCAAGCATAGTATTTTCTATATACATTACTTCCTTCAGTAGCATTTCTCATTTCTACTCACCTACTAGTCCTCTACCTCATTTCCTATTTCCAGAAATCATAAGGATGGGCACACCTAAGAGTTCCAAGTAAATACCTCCTTATAAAAACACTTTGATTACGTGAGTTAAAGGACATTCATTGCAGTGCTCTTGGGGAGCAAAAAAGGAGAAGACATCTAATAATTACCAAAGGGGGGAATAAGTAAACATGGTTCATGCAGACAGTACACATTAGTTAAATGAATGAACTAGCTCTATGTGAAACCGTATGTACAAATTTTAAAAGCATAATTTCAAGTGAAAATAAATAGAACAAATTTAAAGGATGCAAAAAATATGATTGAAATTTTAAAACAATTGGCAAATAATAATAAGAAAGCAATGTTAGTATAGGTATGGTGACATGAGTTAATTGCTCATCAAAATTTGGGTAATATTAGCATAAGGGTTAAGAAATTAGGAGAGCCGCAGTTGAATTAATACCCTGGCGTCTGTTTCTTGCATTGCTCTGTACTTACTAAGGATCTCATTCATGTGCAAGATTTTATTATCAACCAGTATTTAATGACAAATTTATATTTATATTTCCACTTCACTTTCTCTTTGAATAGAAGTCTGTATTTCCATCGGCCTCCTGGACGTCTTTGTTAAATATCTCACAGACAGCTCAAATGTGACACATTCTAAACAATTCATTATTACCCTTTCCTCTTCTGAGAAGAAACAGATAAAAAAGTTCCTCCTCCTCTTGAATTTTCCATATGTGACTCACAAATGACACTCGTGCCAAAACCTGGCTATCATTCCCAACTCATTACCCTCCCCCACATGTAATATCATCAAATCCTAACAGCTCTTAAATTTCTGAAACCTTTAAATATTCTCCCATCTCTTTCCACAGTTTTCATTTTTTAGTCATAAAGACATGCAGAAGTGCTGGCTTGCTAGTTAGCACATTGATGGTGATTTGGTGTGAATTAACTACTCTTCCTAATCATGGATACCTAGAATAATTGGCGATTAAGATGAATGAGCCCAATTTACAATTTATCCTTTAACAGAGTTTCATAGGGCATGTAGTTAAATAGAATTAAGATTTTTCTTCTTGGTAAATAACTTAAACGATGATTTTAGTTTCAAAGGTGAATATTATATGCGTAGGAGTGAGAAACTAGGTAATATGTATATGTGTGTGAATTGGAGCTTTTTTTAATTAAAAAGGAAAACATATATTATTGTAATGTTTAGATTTGACAGTAATTTAAGAAAGAAAGCTTTAAGTTTATATACTTTGAAGTATATAAGTTTGAACAATAAAGCATCATCTCCAGTTTCTGCCAATGGGGATTACTTCTAGCTCATAACAACTCATGTGTTCTATGTCATAGAACACTGCGTTATTGTGTGCCAGGGGACTCACTGAAGAAAATAGTGAAAGGTATAAACTTGTAGAATATTTCCCCACTAGAGATTATTTTCTGACACTGTACATAGAAAAGAATTAATTGCCCCATGGGCAAATACACATGTTTATTTTTGTAATAAACCACTCAATAACCTATAACACATATTATGCAATTTAATTTCTGTTATTTTATTTCTTCCGTATTGAGCTAATTTTATCTCAGTGAATGATTTGAATTGCATCTGCCATTTTTGTCATTTTACAAATTGCGGAGCCAGGGATTCCTGCTGCTTTCTCTGCCTGGGGATATACTATCTAGCTGGCCAGTGATGGATGGATGAATGGGTGGATGGATGGGTGGGTGGATAGATAGTTATCCATACATATATTTTTTTTAATCAGGAGAAATTATAGGAGAAATCATTTTGCTGAACAGGAAGTTAAAAAAGATAATTACTTCCACCTTTTCATTGGCTATCACTGACTTTTCAGAAGAGATTCATCATTATCAAAAACATATTTTGAAGATCCATGGTGCATTCATACTCAGTAGAGCTGTTTGCTGACAGAATCCTTGTATTCTAGGTGCATATAGCCCAAACCAAGTAATGCTGGCATCAATCCACAAGACAGAGATTGTGCAATAAAGCACAGAATAAATACACAAAAAGGAGCTTAATTTAGGAAAAGGCTCAGATGCAGGAGGGTGATGAGTAGACAAAAAGAACATTGCTGAAGTTTGATCTTCCCTAATGCAGTATCGGCAAATAGCTCTGGCACCAAGATCATTGTCATATGGCTACCTCCCAGAACCTGGATCAGAAAGCCTTTGTTTATTAAGATAAATGCAGATATGTCTGCAAAGGAGTACTTCAAAATAACAGACCTTTTTAATGCAGTGTGATTCGTTTGGGAATTTTTTTTTTTAATCACTTGCTTTAGGTCATTTTTGAAAGCCCTA
The DNA here is from genome assembly GCF_011764305.1 of Mustela putorius furo. NCBI lineage: Eukaryota > Metazoa > Chordata > Mammalia > Carnivora > Mustelidae > Mustela > Mustela putorius. Next base: position 20,882,544 of record NW_025422368.1, on the reverse strand, counting down.
TTGTGTCATTAACTAGATTATGCTATGATTTGAGCATATTTCTTCATATTTAAAAAGCTTTCCAGGGCTACCCTTCTCTGGTTTGCACTTAAGTGAAATTAAATGTCTGACTGTTAGGTATTGCCTTTAGACCAGCTGAAATAGCTCCTCCAGCTTACATCCTTAGGGCCTCATTAGGAAGAGGCTCACAGCATGCCTGACACTGGTTAATATTTGCAGAGCTCATTTACCTACATTGGAAACAAACCAAAAAAAGGCCAGACAAATCCTACTGAAGTGAAGAAGGCTGAGGGCATCAGTGCCCATCATCTGGGTCACCCTTCTCTGTCGGAAGTGGATGACCCACCAGGCAATGACTCCTTATCTCTTCTAAGCTGAAGGAGACCTGTTGAAAATGTGCCTTCAAGTACCTTTGTTGTTAAAGATTCCAGAGGACAGAATAGGTAACCCATAACCTTGAGAGAAAAAAGGGAATAAGGGAAGAATTCCTTTCCAAAACAAGATATGTTCTTTACGTAAACCTGGTTAGTCAGAGTTTATTTTCAAAGAAGATAAAGGAAATTTTTCCCATGTTGTATCTCTGCCCTGATGGGATTGTGAGCTAATAATCTTTCCCTATTTAGAAATGCAGGGTTTAGTAACGTGCAGTTTCTCTGAGAAAATTGGTCAACAGTTCTTCATTCTCATTTCTCTTTACTATTTTAAAATTCCAGTCTGTGATATTGTCCGACATATGGCATTTAGATTAATGTATCTATATGGGGGAAATCTGGTGTGAATAATTATGGGCAAAAAGTCCTCAATAATTGAACTCTGTCTTCTCATCCATCAAACTTATTTAGGAGCCATTGTAATTTTTCAATTATGAAGATGATTTTGGCTAAACCTAGATAAGTGTGCTTAAATCATAGATACTAGCTTGTTTATCTAGAAGCATCCTCAACCTTTGTATATCATTGGGTTAGCTGGAGTTGATGAAGTACCAGGTTTATTCACTAAAGAGGTCCTGGTCTACTGCACTTCTTTCAATGAAAGCATACTGGAGAAAACATCATGTTAAAAGCTCTTGAACTCCAGTAGGATTTTTATTAACTTAATTGCTAAAAAAAATTGCAGTGAAGCACCCTAGCTTCAGGATTTTTAAAAATGCTTCTTCTACTTCTTTTTTTTCTGTTAATTACCAATATTGTGGAAGTTGTAAAGTCTCTACAAACACTGTACAGCAGTTTCCTCATCAATGATTTTTACCAAATTTTCAAGGAAACTATATATTTTTTCAAAACCATATTTTTGTATCCTTAGTTTGTTTGTAAAATTCTGATTTTCTTTGAAATTTTTCAACTTGGAATTGTTGGTAAAGAAGGTATGCACGCTGGGGGCTCTTGCTACTTAATACTGGGCTGCTCCAATTGACAATGCAAAGAGCGAAGTATGAATTTCCCTTTTCCCTGGACCTTCATAACAGCTGTATTTTAAATTTTAAATTACCCCCCCAAGTTTATGGATGACAGTTTTTAATATTATGAGCAATAACTTTTATTTTCTTTTTTTAAAAGATTTTCATTCATTTATTTGAGACAGAGAGCACATGCAGTGGGGGGAGGGGCAGAGGGAAAGGAAGAAGCAGACTCCCTGCTGAGCAGGGAGTCCAGATGTGGGGGCTCCATCCAGGGACCCTGAGATCATGACTGAACTGAAGGCAGAAGCTTAACTGACTGAGCCACCCAATTGCACCAAGCAATAACTTTTTAAATTTTCAAATTCCGTGAACTGTTTTGAGTAATCACGCTCCTTTGGCTCTCCGCAACGTTTGATTCTGTTGGGTATAACAACTACTTGAAAGTCTCATCTCCTGACATTTATAATATTAATCTCAATTGGTTTTTATTCCACTACTCTTATTTGGTCTCCTTAGCTGATGTTCATTAATAAACATATAGGCCTTGGCACAGACCTTCTTGTATTTATGCTGTCTGCTCTAGTAAACACATCCTGTAGGTAGATTCATAATTTACCTCTGTATACTTCAAACTTGACCAGTGAAACATGATGCATGTGACATTTTTGCTTGGTATAGAACTATCTTCAAATATTTGTTGGGGGTGGATTTATAAGAGTACTGGTGAATGCTGATGGCACTTTCAGTCTTTTACTTCTATTTTATTTTCACAACAGCTGAGGGTCAGTGAGAAGTAACTTGCTTGACCACCATTACATGGTTAATAATGAAAGATTCAAGAATTCTTAGGAAATGTCCTTTGGAGGTTGTCTAGAAGTCCATCACTTTTTTCAGGCAGGGAAAAAACACTTGGTGCTAGGGTAACATCTTCTCAGAGTAGAACGGTCTGGAATTAAGCCCACCATGTTAAAATGTAATGGCCCCATGCAAATAGAATTATCTCTGTGTTTCAGTTAACTGTGAAGTGGGGATAATGAAGCCTATTTCAATAAGGTTGTTGTGATTATTAAGTAATATATATGAAAATGCTTTGTTAATTTTAAAATTCTGTAGGTGAGGGATATGTATGTTTATGAGTGTGTGTTGTTATTATTTGTGTCTAGCAGTGTATGTATAAAGTCATCTCCTGAAAAATTATTTTTACAACTTCCCTTTAAAACACATCATGTTTTGGGTGCCTGAGTGGCTCAGTCATTTAAGTGACCAATTCTTGATTTCCGCTTAGGCCATGGCCTCATGGTCCTGAGACCCAGCCCTGCAACAGGCTTAATGCTTAGCACAGGGTCTGCTTGAGATTATCTCCTTCCTCCTCTGCTCCTCCCCTACTCATATTCCTGTTTTCTCTCTCTTTTTCTCACTCTCTCAAATATATAAATAAATCTTAAAAAAAAAAAAACATGTTTTCAGTGTCTAGAATTTTTTTTTTATATTAAACTGCTTTTCTCACTCATGTTGATGATGTTTAGTTGATTCAGTTTGTGCCATAAAAATAGAGAAAAGGAAACACTTCAGTGAGTTTGAACCTAAGCTCATTACTCAGAAATATCTTGTGTCCATCCCTTCCTCCCTTTCTCTCAACGTAATCTTGATTTTAGCTCAGGCCCCCTTCATCCTTTCACCTTGTAGTCCTTAGCTGATATTCCTTCCATCTCTCTTTTCTTGCATCGAACTTCCACATTGCCAGTGGAATGATCTTTCTAATAAAAGGAAGTCAATCATATCATTTTTCAGTTATAAATGTGTAATGGTTCAACATGGCTTATAGGTTGCAATGCAAACGGCAAAACAGGTCATAAAGCTCACCTAACTTCCGTTTTCCTGATCACCTACTATTTTCTTCTCTTTTACCACATGCATTGTGATCAGAGTCAAAGAAATATGATGATTTATGGCAATGTTCTTTCATATTTTTATTACTATAGATATTATGATGATCAAAACTTCAAAACTGGGGGCACCTGGGTGGCTCAGTGGGTTAAAGCCTCTGCCTTCAGCTCGTGTCATGATCCCAGGGTCCTGGGATCGAGTCCCACATTGGGCTCTCTGCTCAGCAGGGAGCCTGCTTCCTCCTCTCTCTCTGCCTGCCTCTCTGTCTACCTGTGATCTCTGTCAAATAAATAAATAAAAATCTTAAAAAAAAAACAAAATTTCGAAACTAGTATAAAATTCAACATGTATAATTACATTCAAGTAATTTCTTGTATACTATTTTTTCATCATGGAAAACTTCCCAACCTCATTTTAGACAAAATTGCCTTTAACATGTTTATCATCGCACCATCTTCATATTGGAGAAGACAGTGGCATTTTAAGCTAAAGGCTAAGATGTTTCCTTTTTTTCCTCTTGATCGGGGAGCAATGTGTATGGCAATAATTCATAGATTATTGCCTCTAATTCGAGATGTAGTGGTTATTTATATTAAAACTTTTATTACTGTGCAAAAAAAAAACTTTGGTTATTGATTATCCAGGGATAGGAAGCTCTGCCTAAAAATATAGCCTACTTAAATATATTCTATTATAAAATGAAAATATTAAACATTATTAAAATTATTAAAATATTATAAAAATATTTTATTTATAATGATCTGTTGTTGAAAACATTGGAGAGAATATACTTTTCTGTCCAAGTACAGTATCCAGAATAATGTTGCATCCATAAGGATTGCAGATCTTTGCAGTCTGTCAGCATTATGTTTCTGCATAATTATTCACCTTGTCAATTACTTGGATATGAGTGTTGAATGAGTAGAGTGTTAGTTCAAATATTCTGATCCCAGAATATTCCCTGGAACCTGGTCCTTAAAATAAGCCTGTAGTATGCATTTATTTTATTATCATATGCTATCTTCTAAAATTAAGGAAGGAAAATGAGAATAATATATGGTTAAGAGTTCAGCTAATGAGATGCTGGGTGATTAAGTCATTTCTATGCTTAAATGATGGATAGTTCACTGGGGGAAATTTACTGAGTTTCAAAACTAAGTGATAGGTTACCCTCATTGTTGGCAGTAACAGGGAAAACACAAGAATCTCAAAGTCAGTAAATTCATTGAATATTTTTTCTTAGAATACACTTTGTTACAAAATACATGTTTTCCTTAAGATTATGATTTTTTAAAAAATTTTCTGTTTGGAAACAGATAATTTAATTTGTAATATTTGAGGGGAAAATCTAAGGGTATATAAAAGAAGGAGGTACTCTTCTTCATCTTATGCCCTTGGATATAGCCTGGCATGTTATAATAAGGTCACTAAATTTTTGATTAAGTGAATGAATAGGGCACCCTGGGTGGTTCAGTTGGTTAGGTGTTGGACTCTTGATCTCAGCTCAGGTCTTGATCTCAGGGTTGTGAGTTTGAGCCATGCAAATAAGTAAACAAACAAACAACAGTTGACTGGATAGATGAATGGGTGAATGAACAAATGAACGAATGAATGAAAGAAAGAAAGAGTTGTTGCGATGTCAGAGACTCAGATATAATAAATGTCAATAATGGTTTACCAAATCCCTATGTATATGATGTACCCTTAAAAATGATTTCATACTACAACAGATTATATCCTTTCAAATGAATATCATTTTTAAAGATTATTACTTTGGTCTGTGATTGCTACTGTTTTAAGTAATTTTGAAAATATTATTTTATGCTTAATTTTGGAATAGTTTTGAAGTTACATAATAAAACAGCCCAAACCCTTCATTATTTTATAGAAACATCTCAAAAACTTAACCAAATATATTACCAAATATTTTCATGCAATTTAGTAGGCAAAAATGGGCTTAAATGACTTTTGAGTCTAAAACCACATTTGCCATCAGAGGAGTTTGGCTTATTGAGAGGTACTCCAAAGAATATGTTGCAGATTGTGAGTGACAATGTTAAAAACAGAGTAGTGGGATTACTGGAATAAGTTTGTTGTTTCTAAGAAGACTACTTTGAGGGGCAAAATAAATTTCAAACTGTGTTTACAAAGCAGTTTTCTTAAATTATTTTCCATACCTCAAAGCTACATTTAAAGGCATAAAGATTAATGTTATTTGACCAACAAAAGTAGTTACAAATGTGTATCAACTGATTTCTATAAAATCAATACTTTTTCTAAATATATATTCATTCTGGATAAATAAATGTGAATTATTTTTGTGGCTTCTTCGGCAACAATAATTCAGTTTGATTTATCCTAGAAAATATTTCCCTGAGTAGAATGAAATTCTAAAACTTTTAAATGTACTGTTTTTTAAAAAAGATTTTATTTATTTATTTGGCAGAAAGAGATCACAAGTAGGCAGAGAGGCAGGCGGCGGGGGGGCGGTGGAGGGGAAAGCAGGCTGTCTACTGGGCAGAGAACCCAACACGGGGCTTGATCTCAGGACCCTGAGATCATGACCTGAGCCAAAGGCAGATGCTTAACTCACTGAGCCACCCAGGTGCCCCTTTAAATGTACTATTAATGGTTTGTCAAATCTAAGAAGATCAAGGATTTTTGTTTGATTAAATAAATATTTTACTCTGTTATTGTGTAAAGTAATGAAATGATACGCTATATTTTCTACTGCTTCTCTCCCTTTTATGAGAGGGTTAAAGTGACCTACATGCTAAGTAATTTAGTAAAATGATTTGAGAAATTTAGTTTTCTGAATGTGTCGAATTTATCTTTTGAAAAAACTGACCTCGGCAAAACTGTCCTTACTTTAATAACTAGTTCACCTTTAACCTGAGTCTCAAATTTCTCCTTTCAAAGGAACAAAAGTGAAATAAGCAAGGTGTTCTGAATTAGCAAGCACTGAAAATGTTACATATACCTTCTTATTTTGGAACATTCAAGTTTATTATGTAGAACACACACAGAGGAAACATAAAAGGATAAGAGAAAAAATTTGCTTGATAGATGCTGAAGCCCTTGCATATTGCCATAATATTACTCTCTCTATTTATTGCTATTGAGTTATATATATTTTTTAATGCAGTAAATATTGGTACTGCTCTTAATGTGACACATAGGGTCAAGGGGAGTGACTCAGCTAACTAATAATCTACATAATATGAAAACAGTGTTTGTTAGGTTTCTATCAGGAAAAGTCCTCTAACATGAATTCATTTGCAAATTAGTTGTTGAAACTCAAAGTATATTTTCCATAGGATTATTGTTATGAACAAATCCCAACTAGATATCTAATTAAAACATTTAGTTATATTTCCCTAGACTGGTTAAATTAATCAGCCCATGAACAAGTCAGCATCTAAAGATTAAATGAAAAGATATACCTACAAAGTTATACCTGCTCATATTGAAAGTGAGGAGAAAGTTGTGACATGTTTCTGTGCATTTGTTTCATTATTACTCTAATTAAACTTATAACTTCTGGAGAGTATAGTGTTAAATGTGTTTCACCTATTTTGAACTTAGTGTAGTTTTTAAATGTGTTATAATAATTGTATGCAATTCTAAGTGTTAATTGAGTTCAATGAAGAATTTTAATGTTTTGGAGATATGTTTACTTAATCAAATATTTATATATTTAAGAAATTTAAACATGCTTAAGAATGTTAAAATGCCAGAAAAATGCTAATGAAACAAAAATGGAGAGCAAATATATTATAAAGCAGAAATGAAACTTCACTACAATGGAAAGAGAAGACACTGAACATGAAAAATTGGAAATGAGAAGTAAAATGAACTGTCATTAGATCAATCCAAGAGAAGTACTGAAAGTTAAACAGGAAAGAAAAAAGTTGTAATCATCATGGACAAGCATAAAATGGAGTATATTTTATAACTTGGAATACATAGGGGGGCAGGGAGCTCCATCTCAGGAGGCCATGACATCAGGACCTGAGCCGAACCCAACAGTTGGGTGCTCAACCAACTGAACTACACAGGCACCCCAATTGTCCTGCTTTCTGAGGTATAGTTCCCCAGAAGTAGACCCTGAGACAAGGATTCATGGGCAAGTTATTTATTAAAGAAGTGTTCCCAGGAGAAACCAGTATGGGGGTGAGGGACATACCCAGGGAAGGCTGAATGCCAAGCAGGGTATGATTTCAGTAGAAATTCTGACCTAGTCTTGTGAGAGGCTTGGACTATAGATTACACCTTAGAGTTTTTATCATCTGAAGGCACAGTGCTCTGTGAGACAGTCATGAATTATAAACCTTCAGGGCAGAGGGATGAGACACATGCTGCCAGGCATTGCAAGCCCAGTGCTCCTACAGTGCAAGATGCCTCATAGGCTGAAAGGAGTGTTCTGAAGAAAATTTGCAGATGCTAAGCAAGAGAAACAAAACCCCCAGTAACTGGGAGTTGGGACTCAGAACCACTAGCAAAAGGGTCTGATATGAGCATCAGTGATGTCCAAAAACATATGCCTACCGACATTGAAGGCATATACACGCTGACATTGAAAGAAATTCGAATTTTAAAATAGAAGCACCTGTCTTTGTTGTACTTTTCCCTCTCTGCATTGACTCACCTGCTGTGGCTGCTCTTTCAAGTACCCACCTGCTCCCCTGGAACTGCCATCTGGGTGCCCATGGCCAGGCCCACTCTTCTCTCTCAAGTGACTCCAGGCTGAAAGACCACTTTTTTTTCCACATCCATGCAAAAGTCTCATTTTCTTAGCACAGCTCAACTAACTATTGAGAAGAGACAGATTCGAATTCATTCACATGACTTTAGCTTTGTTTTTAACAGTTATTTGCTAACCTAAGTGAGTATCTTATTCATAGTATTTGAGACCGTTGACACGAAGAGAATTTGACATGGTACAAGGGAAGACATTTTTTCAGCTTGGAAGTCACCATGTGAGCAAAAAATGGCTCTGGATTGCTTGTCTTACTTCCTGCATCTCTGAACCCAAAAGTGTTTTCATGGCTGCAACTTCTTTTGTTTGTTTCTGAAATAATTGCATGTCATGACTGTAACACTAGGGAAGCAATGTCCAAAAAATAGAGAGTCTGATACTAAGGAAGTCTGGAAGCTCTTTTAAAATACTCAAAATATTTTAACAGATAAATGAATGAAAAAATCTACTGAAAACAGTTTTCATCTAAATTAGAAATTATAAATATATTTTTTCTATTCCCCCCCAGCTCCAGTTGGGTATGGCTGACCAAATATTCTCCTATATTATGAGGTTTGACATATATGTCATTTATTTTTAAGAAACCTCTGGAAATAATATGTATTAGAAGTGCTCATTATATTCCTTGTTCAGCTATTTACAGAGGACCTTTAATGTGAGGAGACCCTTCTGAGCAGTGCTTAGAGGACAATAATATCTGTTATTAAGGTGGATATACTTATGCATATTCAATGTTAAGTTCTTAGCATAGACTAGAGGGTCAAATAAAAATAAGAAAATATTATCAAAGTTTTAATGCAATAGCATAAATTTGTTCCAGTTGTACAGCATGATTAACTTCTATGACTAACCTCTGATAAGTTTTAAAATTTTTCCTATTTTCAAATAACATTTAACTAGTTTTCTATATAAATGGCATATTATTATTATTTATTGGTAATAATATAATGTACTAATTATAATTGCTATACTATGTTTTATTATATTATGAAAAATCAATGCAGAAAAAAGACCTAAAATGCAATTTTCTAGCACCATAATACAACCACTGCAAATATGGGTTTCCATCCAAATATTTTATCCTTTATATATGTATCTTTGTACACTGCTGTTTTTTACTTTAACATTAAAGCATAAGCATTTTTCTGTTGTTACAAACTCTTCATAAATCTTTTTTAATGCCACTGCATTAAAAATCATCATCACTGCATGAGTTTTTAGGCTAACAGTTTTTGGATCCTTGGACACCTAACTTGTTTACTACCTTTTTCTTTTTTTTCTTCTCAGAGGAGTATCACAGAGGCTTCTAGTATTCTAACCTCTACATGTCTCTGTCCTCTTCTGTGCAGAGGGGCATTAACATTTCCAAGTCCTCTGTGGTTCAGTGAGTCTCTGTGGGTCTCATATGTCCTTTTTTGGTCAACTAAAGCCACCTGTTTGAGATAAAAATTTATTTGTCAGGAATACACCCAAATAGGGCTGAGTAGGCCTGGTGCTTCTGGCTATCATCTAAAGTCATGCAACCTAGATCTCAGTGGCTCTAAAGTCTCACATTTGATAGAGGTTCCTACAGGCCCATACCATGTAGAAGCAAAAGGACACCTGTATATTTTGAGATCAGATGGAACCTTAAGGGTTGCTCCTGGGTGGGTGTGAATTACTCCCATTCTCCTAGTTTCCCAGGGAAATTCCCTAGAGAAAGAGGGCTATTCTGAGCTACTCACTTAAAGGAAAGCTTATTAAATTGCAAGTGGGGTATTCTAGGTGTGTGCTGAGGGTTAGTCTTGTAGGTTTGTTCTAGTGACTGTGGGTCTCAGGGATGAGGAAGACAAAATTACTTTGGAGATAAACACATATTTAGGGGTGTGTGTGTGTGTGTGTTTACACAAGAACATTTTATCTGTTAAAGACCTGACTAGTGCATTGAAAGTTATAAAACCAGGATACTTGTACTTTTCATAGACCAGGATAGTCTCTTTGGTGAGAATTTAGGATGGCAATTAAGTCTTATATTGATTTCCACACTGGAACTTTCATTTCTTTAATGTCTTAGAATTACTTTTGTTTTATTGTAAAGTTACTTCTTGCCCTTATAGCAATGAGGTATGCAGGAACAAAGGTAATATCACAAGGATCCAGGGAGGAATATGTTGTTAATATATATGTCATTATATATATTATATGTTATCTATAATACATAATATGTATATTGTTAATATATACATGAACAGGAGCATACATAGGAGAGGTCATGGCCAGTTTAAGTGTACTTTTATTCCAATAGTCCAAGCTTTTCTAGAAAACTACTTTAGAAAGCATATAATACTTTGAAACAGCAGTAGGCAAAGTAAGACCAAATTGTGATGTAATCATCAAGAAAACCATATTTGTAATAAGGTTAATTAAATTTGCTGCAATCTTGAGACAAGCATCCTGTAAGTGTGCCAGTAAATCTGGTCTTGCTTTATCAAACTGAAGGGCACCCCCTCCTTCTCCCAGAACGAGTAGCTCATTGCCAGGGGACACACACAGGCTGGCAACAATAACTAATATGTTATGAGAGGTTAGACAAGTTTAAATAGAATTCGTCTCTGAACTGAAGGGCAAATTGTAAGAAATTTCTTTGTCTGCTTGTGATGCTATTAAATTGAAAGCACAATGGGAGGTTTGGGAGAAGCAACAAAGGTTGAAATGATGGCCTGCTGTTTGGAGCAAGTATCCTGACTCCACGGATGGTTTGGACATCTGCTAACAACAGCCACTCCTCGTCGGGTTCTGCCCCACACAGGGCGCAGGAACATTTTGCACCGTTGAACTCATCAGAGTCTTCGAGCTCTACGGTGTGCTCCACATCAAGAATGTTTCTGTAATAAAACAGAACTAATTTAATTAAACATTTCTTTTTTTTTTTTTTTTTTTAAAGATTTTATTTATTATTTATTTGACAGAGAGAGAAATCACAAGTAGGCGGAGAGTCAGGCAGAGAGAGAGAGAGAAGCAGGCTCCCGCTGAGCAAAGAGCCCGATGCGGGGCTCGATCCCAGGACACTGAGATCATGACCTGAGCCGAAGGCAGCGGCTTAATCCACTGAGCCACCCAGGCGCCCCTAATTAAACATTTCAAAGGGAAACATTATTTTAACACTAATTAGGTATGATTATGGTTTTTTATTCCCCCTTATGTGTTAGGTCTGAACTGCACCAAGCCCCTTCATTTTGCTTTCTTTACTCAATTTTGTAATGAAGTCTTACCAAATAATGCAATGCTATCCTAGTGTATGTTATTCATTCCAGTATATTGATATATTCAAAAACCTTTGCCAAATTTAACATGATTTAAACAAACAACAGTGATAGTAACAATGATGAGTTGTATGTTTTGGGGCCTGGTGGAAGAAAAGCATGTTAGTTTATATCCCCTTATGGCCCATATATATATATATATATATATATATATATATATATATATACTTTAAACGTGTGATATTCTATTATTGTTTTATTTCAAGCCCATCAGGCTAGTACAAGCAAAATGTATCCCCGTTTCACAGCTGAGGAACCGAGGGCACAAATAGGAGACACAGGTCTGGAACAAAGCAAAGCTGGTTAAGAAGTACAATTCAGAGCTTGCTTTCTCAGGAAGGCATCTCTCTAGAAGAGCTATCAAAGTCCTTTTGCTCAGGGTAGTTAAAATCCACCAGATTAAAAAATCATAAAATGTTCATGAAAGTCATGCTGGATTGGTAACAAATAGACAAAAGACCTCTTTAATCAATGACACATGAAATGCTGTAATATACTTTTAACTAATTAAAGACTAAAAAAATCTTTGAACTCTTAAAAAAAAAAAACTAGTTTTACCCAAGACATATGACAACTTACATTTTTATTTATGTACATAGTATATTAATGGAAGTCTAAAGAAATTCACAAAGACTCAAGATAAGATTTCAACAGAATAGAAAATGTCTGTATGTTGGAAAACAAATCAGTTGAAAGCCTTTCAGTGATTGAGGGAAACAGAGGGTTTTAAATGTTTGAATATTTCTTAATGAATTCAATGAGATGAGACATTTTCCTAGGTTCTTCAAAGCTATTTATGATTAAGAATAGAGTATAGGGGAATAGATATCAAATGGTGTTATAATAGAATAAATATACTTTAGTTTATGTGGTTTTGAGAAACTATAAGCTTACTTACCTCTTTCCTCAAATTCTAGGAAATCATACTTTTATAAGAAAGTGAGAAATCAGTTCTCTGCAGCCCTTAAAAAAAAAAAAAAGCCTGTGAGAAATTTTTCTTTTCGACTCCCAACCCAAGGTTGAGGGCATAGCAGTGGCTGGAGAGTGTATTGTGTTCATTTTGCTGTTTGAGTAGTTCAGGAGGGAGTTGCCTTTCAAATACCAAGGAACAGATAGGACGCCCTGAGGACACTGCTGTCACATCAAAATTTCTCTCACACACACACCCCTCATCCTCATCATCACCACCATCATCATCACCACTGACAACCATCTCAAGTTTTAACAGATACAACAGAAAGAACTTTTCCTCAATTATAATTGTACAGTTGAAATTATGGCTGTGATTTTACCAATAACACTCAAATACATTATAGATGAGTACACTATTTCATTAAGTCGGCATATCTAATTTTTATAAAAATTCCAGTGACTGTGTAGAATTCCTTTTTCATGAATTATAGATTTATTATGTATACCTTTGCAAATATCTGTAGATCCTAAAATAGGAAACTAGAGAAAGATACAGTTGCATAGTAGATTAGCTTGTTCCTCTTGCCTTCACCAGAAAGGTCTCATTCCCAGCTTTTTTACTGCTCTTAATAACCCTATTTTTCCAATGTGCCGTGACTTTAAACATAGAATCTTATTTTAGTTCTCAATCACTTTTGACATTAGTACAGAATTTTTGACATTAATACAGAATTTAGTACACTAATAAGTCATATAATTTCTTTTCCCTGTGATGTTGTGCAATAGTTTTCCGTGTTAATGACTGACACTATTTTTATGTAAATCCTCTTTACCTCACTCAAGGACACTGCTTTAAAAATGGTGGTCCTTCCTAATTCTTTCTTTTTTTAAATTAATATGTGATTTATTATTTGTTTGGGGGGTACAGGCTTGTGATTCATCAGTCTGACACAATACATAGTGTTCATCATAGCACATAACCTAATTCTCTTTAAATTCATCTCCCTTGGGGGCACCTGGGTGGCTCAGTGGGTTAAAACCTCTGCCTTCGGCTCGGGTCATGATCCCGGGGTCCTGGGATCGAGTCCCACATCAGGCTCTCTGCTCAGCCTGGAGCCTGCTTCCTCCTTTCTCTCTGCCTGCCTCTCTGTCTACCTGTGATCTCTGTCAAATAAATAAATAAAAATCTTAAAAAAAAAAAATTCATCTCCCTTGCAATTACCTTCATACCTACCTAACGAAGGACCTTTGCCTTGTTCATTCTGTGTTTGAAAACTTTCTTCCTCACCACTGAGATCTTGACTTTGCCACCAATCCTGTCACAACCCTGTTCTAGCCTTGACCCAAGATTCTCTCAATTACCATGCCCAGGAGCTAAATTTCAGCCCTTTTTTTGCTTAGTGTCTGTGCTTTGTGTATGTAGTTGACTGTTCCTCCTTTTCATAATTTTTATATCTGTCGGCTTTTGAGATAATTGTTAAACTGGCTTTTAAACTCATTTATTACAATTAATTAATTTAATTGAATATTAATTATTAATTTTATTATTTATTAATAAATAATAAGTTTATTATAACTCCTTACTAAACATCTGGTGCCAAAGGGCCCCTTAATTTCAAATTTCCAAATTAATATTATATTCCTTACAAGAATCCAAAATCTTTTCTTACTTCTGTAATCTACATCTTTGTGAATGAACCCACTATTTCTACCCTTGAATGAGTCAGAGCCTGAGAATCTTTGTATATCACTCATCACAAAAGTATTTGTTTAACACCTACTACTGTCAGTCAAGCATTGAGGTACATAAGTGACGTAAATGACAAAATCCTTGCTTGCATAAAGGAAGCAGGGAAAAAAATAATATGCATGTAGTATCATACTAGTTTCTAACATTATTGGGTTAAAATTGATATATAAGAAATTGCACATGTTTGAAGTGTACAATTTGTTAAGTATTGACATATGTATAGACCCCCCCAAACAGTCACCACTATCAAGATAGTGAATATATTCAATCGTGTCCCTACTTTCTGGCACTAAAGTTTGCATTTTCTAGAATTTTAGATGAATGGGATTATACAGGATGTATATTTTTTCCTTTCATCTGGTTTCTTTCACTCACCATAATTATTTAAATGTAGCCATGTTGTTATGAGAATCAACATTCATTACTTATTGTTTCTGAGTGGTATTCTATTGTATGTTATATAAACAATTCGTTTGTTCATCTGTTGTAAAGTATTCGGGTTATTTCCATTTTGACTATTGCAAAGAAACTTCTGTTAGAATTCATGTTCGCTTTTTTACAGCCATGTTTCTTAATATCTTTGGAGTACCTTGAAATGGATTGACTGGATCCTAGAGTAGACACATGTTTAAGTTTTTAGACGCTGCTGCCGTGTTCGGGAGTTCTAGTTCTTCCACATCCTCACAACCACTTGGTGTGGTTGGTCTTTTAAATTTTAGTCATTCTAATAGATGTGTAGTTTATATCTCACAGTGGTTTTAATTTAAATTACCTAATGATGAGTGATGTTGAGAATATTCATCTGCTTATTTACTATCTGCATATCTTCTTGTTGAATTATTTGTTCATATCTTTTGCCCATTTTTAAATTGGGTTATTTGTTTTCTTATTATTGAGTTTTGAGAGTCCTTTATATATTCTGGATCCAAGTGCTTTCTCATTATGATTTGGAAGTATTTTCCTGTGGCCAGTGATGTCACTGTTTTTTTTTTTTTTTTAATGTCTTTGATGAATAGAATTTTTTATTCTGATGAAGTCAAATTATTTTTTTTTTCTTAAGGGTTATGCTTTTGTTGTTGTATCTAAAAAATGTATGCCTCACCCAAAGTCACAAAAAAAATTTTTTTCTTTGTGTTCTTCTAGAAATTCTGTAAATTAAGAATTTATTTTTAGATCTATGATCCATTTTGAGTTAATACTGATGTATGGTGCAAGGTGTGGATTGAAGTTTTAATTTTTCTGTGTGGAGGACTACTTCTTCCAGTATCAATTTTTGAAAAGACTATATTTTATCCATTGAATTTCCATTTTGCACCTGTCAAGATTAGTTTTCTATGTATCTGTGTGTCAACTTCTAAACTCTCCATGATGTTCTATTGACATATTTGTCCCTCTTTATACTAATACCACATTATTGTAGCTTGATAATAAGACTTGAAATCTCTGGTTATGACACAAATTTGTATTTTTTCCTAAAGGTGATGTAGCTATTCCAGGCCCTTAGCGTTTCAGATGAATTTTAGAATGAATCTGTCCATTTCTCCAAAAAATTAAAAAAAAAAAAATCTTTATGGGGTTTTTGATGGGGCTTATATTGGACTTGTTTGTAGTCTATGGAATAATTTGAGAATTGGCATTTTTAACATTGAGTCTTCTGAGTAATGAACAAAGTTTATCTCTCCATTGATGTAGGTCTTCTTTAATTTATCTCAGCAATGATTTATAATATTCAGTATAGGTTTTATATATTTTTCAGGTTCATTCCTACTTCATAATTTTCATGATATTATAAAACATAATTTTATTTTAAATTTTGATTTCTGATTTTTCCATTTTGGTATGCAGAATGCAGTTTGTTTTCTGTATTGCTTTTATATTCTACAACCCTCCTGACTCATTAGTTAGTAGCTTTATTGTAAATTCAATCAGAGTTTCTATATAAATAATTAAATTTTCTATGAATAAAAACAGTATTACTTATTGCTTTCATATCTAGCTGCCTTTTATTGCTTTTTCTTGCTACAATATAATCTCCAATAAAAGAATAGTAACTATGACAGTAGACACCTTGTCTTGTTCTCAATCTTAGGAAGTAGCATGCATTCTTTCATATTTTTGTATGATACTGCCCATAAGATTTTTGGTAGATATTCTTTATCATGTTGAGGAGATTACCTCCTACTTTTAGTACACTGAGAATTTTTACAAAGAATAGATGTTGAATTTTTTAAGTGATTTTTGTACATCTACTAATATGGCCATGGTCTGTCTTTTTAGTTTGTTAATATTGTAAATTACGTTGAGCAATTTTCAAATTTCAAAACAACCTTACATTCCAAATATAAACTCTGCTTGGGTTCAGTTGGTTAATCTTTTGTTAAGAATGTCTATATCTATGTTCATGAGTGATAATGACCTATATATTTTTTTTTAATTTGTCATTGTCTGAATTGATATCAGTGTATGTTGGGATAGAATAGAATGAATTGAGACATTTTCCTACCTTTTCAACTTTGTGGGAGAGTTTGCAAGAAATTGTTTATTTATTAATTCTTTGGCAGAATTTGCCAGTGAAGCAATTTTGGCCTAGTTTTCTTTGTGGTAAAGTTTTGTTTGTTCCTTACTATCATTTCATTTTAAAAAACAGACATAAAGCTATTGTATTATCTCTTTATTCCTAAGTGAGCATTGGTAGTATAATAAATACATCCATTTGAGGCAGGTTGTCAAATATTTGGCATAGAATTGGTTATAATGTTATCTTATGATCATCTGAACATCTGAAGAATCCCTAGTGATGCCGCTTCTCTCATTCCTCATATTGGTAATTTGTGCTCATCTCTCTTTTTCTTTTCTTGTTCTGATCAGTCTGGCTAGAGATCTGTCAGTTTTATTGATTTTCTCAAAGAACCAGATTTTGGTCTTATTGATTTTATCTATTGATTTTTTATTTTCTATCTCATTCAGTTCACTTTGATCTTCATTATTTCCCATCTTTTGCTTATTTTTTTGTTTAGGTTCTTAGAGAGGAAACTGAGGCCCCTTGTTTGAGACTTTTCCTTTTTTCTAATATAGGCATGTAAAGCTATAAATTTCCACCTCAATATTGTTTTAGCAAGCTCTCACAAATTTTGACATGCTATATTTTCATTTTCACTCAGTTCAGAATACTTTCTAATTTGTTTTTGAGTTTGTCTTTGACCCTTAGGTTATTTAGAATTGTGGCATTTTGTCTCCAAATATTGTGGGGTGTTCCAGATATCATAGAGTCACTGATTTCTAATTTCCTTCCATTGTGGTTAGAGAGCATATTGTCATAAGGCTGAATCATTTAAAATTTATTGAGACTTGTTTTATGGATTGGATATGGTCTCTCTATGTAAATATTTCATCTAGACTTAGAAAAGACATGTATTCTGCTATTGTTGAGTAGAGTGTTCTATAATGTCAATTACGTCAAATTGGTTGATGATGTTCTTCAAATCTATCTTTAGTGATTTTCTGTTTTCTATTTTTTTCCATCAATTCTTGCGAGAAGGATATGAAATATATGACTGTAATTGTGGATTTATTTATTCTTTCTGGTACACCTATCAGTTTTCACTTGATGTATTTTGCTCCTCTGGAATCTAGTTCATAAATGTTTAGGGTCATTATGTTCTTTTGATAAATTGACCCATTTATTATTATGAAATAATCTTCTTTATTCCTAGTTATATTCTTTTTTCTGATATCTACTTTATCTGATATTAATGAATCTGTTCCAGCTTTCTACAATTAATGTTATCATGATGTATCTTTTTGTATCCATTTCTGCTTAACTTCTTTATGTCTTTATATATAAAGACATAAAGCTTCTTGGAAGCAGCATGTAGTTAACTGTTGTTTGTTAATTCACTCTAACAATCTGTCTTTTAATAGTAATTCAGGTGACTTATACTTAATGTTATTATTGACAGGTTTAAGTCCACCTTCTTGTTATTTGTTTTGTATTGGTCCAATTTGCTTTTTGCCCCCTTTTCTTCTTTTTCCTTAAAAATTAATATTTTATTTTACTTATTTTTAAATTGAGATATAATTAATTTACTGTTTTATTTTATTTTTGATGTATAAGTTATAGCCTTTTAAGATTTATAGTCTATGTGTGTTCAGTTTATCATAGTCCACCTTTGTATTATGCTATTTCCCTTATATTATGAAATTCTTAAAATATCATATTTCCAGTTTTCCTTTCTTAACATTTATGCTATTTTTGTCATATACTTTGTTTCTACATATGTTACAAACCCAACATTACTAGATTATTATTTTTAGTCAATTATCTTTTAAAGCTGCTCACTTAAATTAGAAAAAATATATAATTTATCCATATGGTCATCATTTCCAGTGTTCTCCATTCCATTTTGTTAATCCATATTTCTATCTGGTATAATTTACTGTCCTTTACCTGAAGAACTTCCTTTTAAGTTTCTGTGTGGTGGATCTACTTGTGATAAATTCCTTTACGCCTTGTATTTATTTATATTGTATATTTCATACATCACTTTTGTTTTCGAAAGATACTTTTGCTGGGTATAGAATTTAAGGTTGTCATTTGTTTTCCTTCTTTGATCTGTGGATTTATACTTTTCATTATATTTGAAAGTTTTTCTGCCATTAATTCTTTCAATATTATTTTTCCCTTTCAGTTTCTGTTACTCCATCAGTACATGTATCAGAATATGCAGTTCCTAGAGTTGTCTCACAACTCACTTATTCCTATGTTGTTGCTCTTGTTGTTCTTCTTGAGTCTCTTATCTATGATTCATTTAGGGCATTTGTATTTCTATGTCTTCACATTTACTAAACTTTTTTTTTTCCTTTAGTCTGTGTCTGTCATTAATCCCATCCAGCGTATTCTTCATTTTAAGCACTTTTTTTTTCTTTTTCTTCCCTGGAAACATAGTTTTCATTGTCTAGAGGTTAGTTTTGTGTCTTTTTTTTTTTAATATATATGTTTCATGTCTTTACTTAATGTTTCCATCTTTTTCCTGGGTTTTTGAACATATGGAATACAGTTAAATAGCTGTTAAAATTGTTATTTAACATTTCTCTTCATTTTAGCATCTCTGTCAGTTTGAGGTCAGTTTTGAGTGATTGATTTTTCTTATAATTGTGGGTCATGTTTTCCTCCTTCTTTGAATGCTTCGTAATGTTTTGTTTTGCTTTAATCAGATGGCAATTTTTTTAAAGGTTTATCTCAGTTGATGTTGGATGTTCGTGTATTCTTGTAAGTATTCTTGAATTTTGTTTTTTTTTTTCTGGGACTCAGTGGGAAGAGATCATCCTATTGGGTCTTGCTTTTATGATTAGATAGATGGGACCAAACTAACCTGTTTTCTACAGCTAATTTTTTCCTACTATTAAGGCAAGACACTTTGAGTTCTTTAATATAGCTCTGAATTGTGAGTCTTTCCAGTGTGACTGGTGGGTATAGGCCCTATTCCTAGCCTGTATAAACCTTTGTTACATTTTCCTCTAATTTGGGGGATTATTCTTTCCCTACCTTTACAAAGTTTCCTAACATGTGCTGATCGGGATTCTGCTAAATGTTTAGGAGAACCCTCTACACGTTACCCAAACTCTCTGTGCAGCTCTGTTCTCTCTACTGGTTGGTCCTATAAACCATAGCTGCCTTTGTCTTCTTGGATTCATCTCTGTCTCCTCAACTTAGGGAGTCTACCAACTCCACCTGAGCTTCCTTATACTAATCCATACCCTGTAATCTCTCTCAAGAGAATGACCTGGATCAATCATAGAGCTCATCTCATTTGTTTCCTTGTTCTGAGGGATCAGTGCTGTCTTGTGCCAGATTTCCAATATTTCAAAAAGCATTGTGGGCACCTGGGTAGCTCAGGAGGTTAAGCATCTGCCTTCAGCTCAGGTCATAATCCTGGAGTCTGAGATAGAGTCTCACTTTGGGCTCCCTGATCAATGGAGAGTCTGCTTCTCCCTGTCTCTGCTCCTCTCCCTGCTCATGCTCTCTCTCTTTCTATCACTCTACTTCCCAATCTCAAATAAATAGATAAAATCTTTGAAAAAAAATTACTTCACAAATTCTGTCTACTTTGTTGTTTTTGATGGAATAATAAATCCATTTGTCCCAAAGTATGTGTCTTAAAGAGAAAAAATATGTAATCTGGATGAAAAAAGTGAATGTTGATGAGAATCAAAGGTTAATAGCTTTGTCAAAGATTAGAGAGGGTATCCTTACCAAACACCATTCCACCCATTTCCTATTATAAAGAGGAAAGAGAAAATAGAAAAGTGATATTTCTCTACCCACCATTAATATTACTAGCAATAAGTCTTCTTTGGCATTTTCTAAAATAGATATACCATAATCCAAATTTTATACATCATTAGAGGAATGACATTTTAGTTTCTGTGCAGAGAAACCAATACCCTAAATCTCCCTTTCATTTTAGGGGAGGATTCAGTGTTACAGGTACCTTCAATTTAAACCCAATCTCAAGCGATGGATGGGAGAAAGAAGTTGGAAAGGAGAGGGAGTACTATGTATCTTCTTACCCTGGTTTCTTCTCAACTTACCCTTATACCAGTAAGCACTCAGCAGTGTATTTAATGTCTTTTTTTCCTTGGAAGAAAATGCTTCTGTTTTTGGTGGTCATTCCTTTTTTCAAAGTGGGAAAAAGTAGTACAAGGAGAAATTTTCCCCTTTCTCAAAATTTGATTTAAAAGGGAAGCAAATGAAGGGGGAATGTAAAAACTGGTTAATTTGATCCCAGGTATTTTATTATATTATAAAGAAATGTCTAGCAGACTTTAAATGGTTACCTCATTTTATAATTAAGAATTCCTTTCCATTCACAAAGTTTGCCACACCTAAATATAAACATGATTCAACCAGTGATTAATTCAACAGTTTGGGTAATTACATTCCCCAGCCTCCAGAAAACTATACCAACTAGCCTTTTATCAGATTTTAGACCCTAATAACTCACATTTTTATTACCACCTGTTTACATTGTTACTAGAATTTTGGGCATATGGCACATTGATGTAGTCGTATAAATAATAAATAAACAGACCAGTTTATAGTATTTAAGAAAGAAATACTGTGTTATTCAAATGGATTTCATTTGTGTGTTAAGATTAACTGGTGTCAGAGAAGTTATTTGTCCTTTGGGACAATGAATGTCCTGTCTGAAATGGGCATAGGGTCAATTGGCTCCTGAAGGATTATTCTATTTTTCATACAAAAGACCCTACGAGGTGAAAAAAGATAGTTTAATGTAGTATTCTTTCATAGTCAAAATCTTCCAAAATATACCACAGGTAATATTATTAATAATTTGTTTTTTTATCATCCTATACACATGTTTAGCTGTAAAAGCTTAATTGCCTTTTAGTATATCCACCACATTCCATTACTCAGGTACAGTCTGAAACCATTTTCTCCTTAAAAACTTCTTGCTGACAGATTTTCCTTCATTTAATAATACTTTGCAACACTTTGGATATAAATATGTTTCACCTGGTAAACCATTTTAATAGCAACCTGAATTTTTAAAAAATCATGTAGGAGAAGAAAGACTTTAAAAAGAGATTTTAGACACTCCACACATCCCTTTTTTCTTCTTCTTCTTCTTCTTCTTCTTTTTTTTAAAAAAAAAACAGGGAAGAAAGGTTTGAAGAAGGATTTCAGAGTCATTTGTGAAGTTTTGGGAAAGTTTTTGTGTCTTTTTCCTACAATGTTCTAATAGTTTTATTATGTGCTTCTCTATCTCTGATCTAGAAATGCTGTGTGAATTTTCTGTCAGTTCTCTGTTACTTTTGAGGATTAATGAGTTTTTTAAAAAAATATATCTGTCAGTATGTGTGATTTGGTAGGAATAAGTTGTGTGTTACTGGGGGTATTAGGATATTTATTTAGTTTAACTTTTTCTATAAATTGAATTGAAAATCTGAGGTTCATTTCAGCTGGTAATAAGCAACCTGTGTTTCTTAATAAGAGATTTTGGTAGCATTTATGCATGCTTTGGAAATGTAGAACGGTTAATGTGACTTTCTATTAAATAACAACAATTATAGACCATTTACAAGTATATACATTGTTCTAAGATCTTTTATTTTTTTTTTTAAAGATTTTATTTATTTATTTGACAGAGATCACAAGTAGGCAGAGAGGCAGGCAGAGAGAGAGGGAGAAGCACGCTCCCTGCTGAGCAGAGAGCCCAATGCAGGGCTCAATCCCAGGACTCTGAGATCGTGAACTGAGCCAAGGCAGAAGCTTAACCCACTGAGCCACCCAGGGGCAAAAATTGTTATCTATTGTTGTGGTGCAAGTTACTTGTTTAATAATTTCTCCCAAATAGAGAACTCTTAAACCATGGACTTTTTGATATTCTGAATATCTATAAAATATCTCATGATTCAAAACTGACTGCGCTCACTTGCTCTCTCTCTCTCTCTGCATGTGTATGTGTGTGTGTATGACATTTTAAGTAGCACCACTTTCTCAGTTAAGACAGATCAGAAGGATATGCATTCCCTATGTGACCATAGTCTTTATAAGAATGAATATACTCAAATCCACAGGCCATTATTCCCCAAATTACCTTTTTTCTCATTTGTATCCTTAATTCATATCACTTTTCTAGGCATGCCTCGCTCATCATGCCTTTATGGAAAAAGCCTTGGCCTACTCACATATCCTTCATCATAAAACCTTACTCTTCTGAGCATACCTCCTTCTCTGATCCTTTGCTAACATGCCTGTCCCACCCCCACCCCCACAGCTTCCCTTGAGTGACAGCATCTATGATTAGGATCAGAAGCGCCAACCAGCCAGCATTGACCTACACTGTAAGACCATTCGTTACTTTGGACTCTTTATCCTTGAAAAACACTTAAGTAGTGTGAAACATGGTATAGGTTTATCTGTATTTTATTTTCACAACCAGGGTGAATTTGCTCATAGAAATTAAGAAATAAGCTCCTCATTCAGAAAACAAACCCTACTAAATTGACCATATAACTCCTCAACAAGGGTCTGAAGATTGTAGTATTTTCTTTTGGGTTTGGATTCTAATTATAGAATGTGTCTCCAAAGGAAAGCATGTCCTGGTCCAGGCAATGGACAAACAGGGAATATACTTGTGTGCCCCCCAAGGATGGCCTTAGCCTCTCTTCCTAGCACCCCAGTTTCCCTAAGGTGTGATTCTTTTGGCTAAAAAGAGCCACCCTTTGAGTCGGAGGTGCCCCAGTTTTAAATATGGACACACAGACAGCAAATGTCCCTAAGAGATTAAAAATTATACTGTGTATCTTTAAATTTAAAATTGTTCAAAACAGCAAGATTGAAATGGTCCATTTTTTTGAAAAGCCAACAAACAAAAAACTATTCGGTGGGCTAACCACGGAAGCGGGTTCTAAATGCATTAAAATATTTTATCCTATTATTTGTTTTGACCAATTGACCACAATATTAAAAATTCAATCATGGAGCAGCTGACAAGTGCAGTTGCCTAATTTTATTTAAGAGTTTTTTTCCTTTTTCCATTTTTCCATCCTGTTAACGCTGCTGCCTGTGCCCAGACAGTAATGGGCTTCTTGTATGCCCACGACTGTTATGATCATGTAAATTTATTGGTGCTTAGAAGAAGCGAGCTATTAAAACATTACAACAGCCATTACAGCCGGGCTCGTGTTGGCTTTCGCTCCCAATGAACATATGCTTCCGAGTGAATGCCTAAACTCTTATTTATGGATTTAATTTAATATGCGGAAAGAATTCAAAATTAAATTTTGTGTCTGCCTCCAGAGAGTGTCAGTGTATAATAACATGGTAATTTTTACACATCTTTATGAGAAATGGGAAAATTAATTCTTTCTGACAAGTTGTAATTATTCGACTTGGAACAGTTGCAGCTGAGCAGTTTGCATGCCTGTTGTCTGGTGTTTCGCAGTGTAAGGGGAAAACTCAGGGATGGAGATATATTGTGCATCTGAGAGTTTCTAATAGCTTCTGACATTTTAGCCTTGCATATTATCAGGGTGCTCTTTAAGGAGTCGAGGTATAATCTATTATGTTGCCTGGGACACATACAGTTGCACTAGCTGGAACATCCTACAGCAATTTTTTTTTTAAATAGAGGGAATATCTCCAGGATGATCCTAGAGATGGACAGAGTTGAAATTGAAGTGACAAATTTTTATGGCTCCGAAGTGTACCTCTTATTATCTGCTCCTTCACCTGTCAGTGCCCGAAAGAGGTCATTTTGTAAGAGTAGAATGTTAAACCTGTATTTTTAAGACTAAACATGCTTAAAAGGAAAAATCCATGTTTTCTTACCTGTCCTGTAAAACCATACCCCACCTCAACCTTGCACACACAGGTGCTTCAGTAATAAATGCCTCCTTGCTTCTGAATCTTTAGATTGGATGTTTAAGTGTTCATGAACATGTAGGATTAACTTAACGCACAACTAAACCAAAACACCACTGGCTATGTTAGCAAAGAAAATATGGAACATGTTGTATGTGAAGAGATGGTACACTGATTGACAGGCCAGCCTGGAGGAGAGTGGTGTCATCTCTGTGTGTAGGATCAATATAGTCCTTGCAAAATAAATGCAAACTTACAATGTAAGAAAGTGTTAGCAGATGAACATGAGAAAAATTCAATTGTCAAAAGCAAGCACATTTCCTTTTTTTGCTTTGGTACTTCTGCTACAGAACACAGGGATAAACAAGTGGGTATGCCTCTGTTCTCTCAGTTGGTATACTGAAACTTACTCTGACATTGTTTTAAGTGGCAAGATTTTGCTATAAGTTTATATTTAAGGACGAGATGTAAATCAGAGTTCTATCCACAAGCAGCCTCCAAAATGGTACGATGCCTTTTGCATGTGAAGGGCTAAATTCCCGCCAAGCTTCCAGCCTGGTCATTAGCCATGCCTGTGTTCCTGTAAGTTCTATTAGCTACCAGGTTCTTTACTTTCCATCTTAGACTGCTCAGCAGTGGGCCATTCTAATCCAAGAGATGCTGCATCTCCGTAATTGGTGGTGGATGTGATTTTAGCTCTCTAAAAGGTAAAATAGCATCATGATCCTGGGTGAAGACAACTTTGGACTTTATGCATTTTATGTGTATGCATTTTCTTCTCCCCTATACTCTCTAGAAAGCTCTCATGTATTCTTACTCATTGTGACCTAAGATGAAAAAATAATCATAACTTGGAAAGTGATGCATGATACCAAGGTAAATGTTAGAAAGCTCTAGAGCAGGGTTATACAACTCTGTGAATGGAGATCGCTATCGGACTCCTCCAGCCCTGCCCCTTTCCACTCCCGCTGTACTTCTCACCACAAGGTACAATGAAATCTCAGGAGAGAGGGTACCCAGCAGAGATTTGCTATTTTACCTTATTAGACCACATATGCTACCTGTAATTGTCAATAATGATTGCACTTATTTGGGTGTTTATTTAATAAATTAACTTTTTTTCCTATGCACTGCAAACCCATAAAAAGAAGCTGGGTTTTGGAAACTGGAAGATCACTTTGATATGTAAATAGTGCACTTCATTCTTATCTGTTCCTAAAAGATCCAGCTACTTTAAAGTTCCAGACCTTTACAAGTCCTGTTTAGGAGTGAATGATATTTTTGAAGTATGGCACAAGATTTTAGTGAGAACAGATCTGAAAGAATTTTTATAGCCTAATGGACTTATTTAAACTCTTATATATTTGCAGTAGAGTAACAAATTAAAGCCTTCAATCCAGACTGAATAGGTCAGATAACATTCACATTTAAAAACAACCCCAAACAGACAGAAAACTTCAGACATAGAAACAAGGGTCCTTTCTAAAATGGGAATTTGATTTTAAAGTGGCTTAAAAAAAAAAAAAAAGTATGGAGAGTCATACCTTTTTGTTATACTTGTAGAGGGCCAGAAAGAAGCCCTGATTATGCAGCCCTGATTATGCAGGGGCACCTGCCCGGCTCAGATGATTAAGCTTCTGCCTTCAGGTCATGATCTCCAGGTTCTGGGATCCAGTCCTGCATCCAGCTCCCAGCTCAGCAGGGAGTCTGCTTCTCCCTCTCCCTCTTCCTCTCCCCCTGCTTGTGTTCTCTATCTCTCTTTCTCTCTCAAATGAATAAATAAAATCTTTAAAAAAAAAAAAAGCAGAAGCCCAGATCAAGCAAAGCTGTCCACTCCACCATTGTTGCATTCACCCCCCACTCTGCCAGTGTTGAATTCACACCCTCTCCCCAGGCTGAATCCCACTGCAACACTGACAGGGCCTGGTAAGGCCCTCCACATCCCCGCTGATTTAATCATCTCACTATCTCTATTAGACAGATACCATTATAATTCCTTTTGTACAGAAGAAGAGGTTTGGGGCAAGAGAAGTTAAATAATTGCCAAATTCACATAGCTATAGTAGTGACTGAAAGTAATACTTAAACCCACATTTTGCCATAAAATATTCATTTTGTTTAGTTGCTCACTCTCTTCAGGATAGTGATTAAGTGGATCGGAGAGAGAATAGGAATTTGGACTCTGTGGAATGTGATGGAATGTAAATCCAGGACTCGTCCAGAACCTCATTTCCCAGACAGATGTCCCCTCTTCCTTTAAGGGTTCCGTAGGTCTCATGGGGACCCAGGCTACTCACCTCAGCAATCCCTGACTCCTCTGTCTTGCCTTGGGAGCCCTATCTGCCACCTCTATCCTGATACTTTGCCTTTAGTGTCTCTCTCAGATGCTTGGTTCCTTTCCATCCCCGTTTTTACCATTTTACTTTAAACCCTGGCTCACTCCTATCATTTAAATAAAATAGCCTCTGTCTTTTGACAGTCCCTCCTTGACCAAACAGTAGTCCTTCTTCTCAACTGCGCTTTTAGGCTACCATGTTTATCTCTGAACTGTCCAGTTTTAGCAAGAATCTTGGTAACTTAGTTGAGCCAGAATCCCCCCTCCTCAGTATGTGACCACCTCCTCCCCACCGGATATCTGACCCCGCCCTTCATCTGCTGCCATCCTTCCCGTGAAGTCTGATCCTGCTGACCTGCCTTCAGCAAGAATCCTGTTAGGTTGGGTCAGCCAGAAATCTCTCCTTACTCTGGATATTTACTCACAGTAATTTTTCACCCACTGACCCGCACTCTGCTCCTTGGCTATAAATTCCCACTTCTCCTTCTTGGGTTCAGAGTTAAGCCCAATCTCTTTCCCTTCCTGCAAAACTCCATTGTGCCACTGCAGTTTCTTATCACATTTCCTAGTCCCTTCAAGGGGACAAAAGTGTCTACCTGACTACTTTAACAAGTATCAGGAATGCATACTTTTTCCTGTAATGCTTTCCAGTGTGTCATAACGTTATAAGGCGATCATCATAAAATATACCTCTCACGGAGCTGCTGCCTCCGTTCAGAAACCTTTAGTAATTTCGTATCATCTACCAAAAACGTTTCTTTTAGTCTCAGGTTTCAGGCTGACTTCCAGTAATTTCATGTGCACACTTTGTGTCCTGACTTAGGTCAGTTGTCATTGTCTGAACCCACTGGTTTTCCCAGTCTCTACATGGGTTCTTGTTTTCGCCTCTACTTGGACTGGCTGCCCCCAGACCTCAGTGAAATCTCTTACTACCGAGGCCATAGGTTCCTCCTTTCCTGTAAGCTTCTTCAGGTCCCATCCTGATAGCCATCCTTCTGTCCTGTGACCATCCAGAATACTTTGTTCATACCTGTCTGGTGGCAATTATTATACGTGGTATTTATTTCCATTGTTTATAGATGTCTTATCTCTCCAACATAGCAGGATCTCAGGAAAGCAAGGGATACTACTTATTTTCATTTATCATTCCCAGAACACCGGTCCGTTTCATTTCGTAGGTGCTCGGTGATTGCAAACCAAATGCGTAAAAGTCTAATTGACCAAAAGCACCAGGAAGAAGCCTGTAGTATGACAGAATCCTACTAATTGAGTTGTAGTGAGGAAGGGAATACCAGAGAACCATGGAATTCCCCTAACAAGAGCTAAGAGGGAGCAACTTTTGAGGTTGGGGATTTTGAGGAGATTCTAAGGGGACAGTTAGACAGGGGACAGTTTTTGATTGGTTACTGTTTCTGAGGTGGGATGAGAAGTGGGAATTAACTAGAGATCAGATGCCATTATAGTTTAGACCAGTGCAGTTCGGCAGTAATGCAGTATTGCTGATGAGAAACAAAACTAACAAAGTAGACCTGGAGTGACATTGGTAAAAATGAGGGGTCCTTGTGACATTTTGCAATGACTGCATGGCCTTGAAGGAAACAGTGTTTCCTGCTTTTAGTATTTGGCTTTTTCTGTGTCTGTCCTCTTAGCCTGACTCATGGTAAGACTGATTTTTCTTCTTTTCAATCTAAGCTAATTTTTACTCTTTCTCTCCAGTACAGATTTTGACTCTTAACCAATAAATCAGTGAATTTAAAAAAAAAAAAAAAAAAGGAGGAAAGATACTTTTCTTTTTCTGGATGATAACTTTAAATAGCTAGAACCTGAAACTAATAGTTTTGAAAAGTCAGGAAGACATTATTTTCCATGCACTCAGTCGTTTAAAAGAGAGTCCTTATACACAAGGAAGTCAATTGTCTACACTTATTTTTACTATCCCTTTTAGTGGCTTTCTTTTCCTTGAGCCACCATGTAATTCTGTGTTTTTATTCAACTCTCCTGTCTCTGGTTCATTGTGCACTCTTTTTTTTTTTTTTAAAGATTTTATTTATTTGTCAGAGAGAGAGAGAGGGAGAGCAAGCAAGCACAGGCAGACAGAATGGCAGACAGAGGCAGAGGGAGAAGCAGGCTCCCTGCCGAGCAAGGAGCCCGATGTGGGACTGGATCCCAGGACGCTGGGATCATGACCTGAGCCGAAGGCAGCTGCTTAACCAACTGAGCCACCCAGGCGCCCCATCATTGTTCACTCTTAATATAGATAGAGAGCTGCAGAGATGTGCTAAGAACATTTTTACAATTTCGTCACTCTCATGTCCACTTCCTTGTCTCTCAAATGTCTGATTTGATGGATCAGAAGCCTGGTTTGATAAGTGTGTTTGTGTGTGTGTGGTAAATAAACATCCCCCCCCCCCACACACACACACACAACACAGAGTGGGGGTGTGAAACTGTTTTTATTAAAGTTTTCCCTAGAGCAAAAACAAGTATAACCAATACTAGAAATGGTTAAGCCATTTTCTTCTGAACCTGCAATCTTTAAAATTAGGTTAAAACTCTTTATGGCAGCCTTTTTTCATGGTATCTTCAGACACTGTGTTCTCTGTTGTAGAATTTCTCATGGCAGAGGTTTTTAAAAGGTACCAGATTCCACCCATTCCAGGATACTTTCCCTCATTCCTTCTGAATGAACCCACTAATGAAAACCCCTAAACATTTATTATTTTTTCTTTAAATGGACAGTGCAGCTGAAATCATATATTATTTGGCTCAATTTAAACATTAATGTTTCTTCACCTGCATTTATCAACCTGTCTACAGCCAGAATGTTTAGAAGCAACAATTCAAAAAAAAAAAAAAATGACCTCACCATTTTAGAATTCACAATGAGAGGTGTTCCATTAGCGAACTGCTCAATTTCTGATTCAGCAGAACAAGGTAATTTGTCCTCAAGTAGAAGTGTCCCTTCCTAATTCCGTTGACCGTTAACGTGGGTAGCCCTTGTCACACAACAGAGAAAGAGCATGCCAATATTTTTGGTGTGTGCTATATATCAGAATGTGATTATAATCATTATATCCCTATTTGCATTTCTCTGGCTCTCTGTTTTCTTTTTAATTGGGTTATAAAACAATTAGTTAACACCATGTCTTTTTAGAACTCCCCAAGTGGGCCAGAAGCTGTTTGTTCTCCCTGGACTGATGAGGGAGGGACCCTCAGGAATCTCATTTTATTTACAGCAGGGTGAAGGTCAGAGAGAAACAGTTTTTGTTCCTGTGCTGTTGCTTTCTGGTGTGACCTCCCCTGCATTGTTTGGCTTCCCTGCCCCCCGCCCCTGTGCTTTGAAGAGCCGCACACCAGGTGTTCCTGTTCTGAATTACACATGAAAGAACCTCATCCCTGGACTAATTAACTAGTAAACTGTACCCGCCTCCCCTGGGTTTAATTGATGCTGCTCTTAAAAGGGGAAGGCAGCCCTCACCCCCCTGATTTCACACCACAGTCCTCTCTTCTTTATCTTTCTTAAATGTAGAGGATGTTCCCAATGATTTTGACATGGAGGTAAGGTGCCAGGGCCAGTAGCATCCTTCATAAAACAATCACCCTGGGTGAAAGGAAACTACTCCGGACTTTCCTTCATGACTTTTTCAAGCTGTGCGTGTGACCATTTCTCCGGGGAGCAACATGTCCTGAGTGATCTACTTGCTCACAGTAGCAAGACCCAGAATCTCCTCACTAACTTTCTGCATTTCTGCATTTGATTCTTATTAAAGCAGAGCAGGAAGCCAGGATGCCAATCAGTGTTTTGTATTTTTTATTTTTATTGCGGTATTGGAAATATTAGAAAAATATTAAAATGTGTACAATCAGAGAGCCTACCTATCTTGTCTGCTAGTATTGCGGTTGTGAGGAAGATTTTATTTTTCACCTACAGAGATTCTGCTCTCCTCGTGTAGTGGTAGTAGAGCACTGTGGGCAGGCTTCTCTGGGCAGGGACAGGCCTTCCAGGGAGAGGCAGGACAGCTACACCTGTAAGGCCACAGCCTGCCCTCTCCTGTAGAGTGTCTGATCCTATTTTTAAGAATGTCAGGATTTAAAACTCAGCCTCTGAGGTCTGTAATCTTTAACGTCAATCATTTGGCTATGATTATATTGTAGATTTCACTTATTTGATTTTAAAACTAGAAATAAAATATTTAGAGTTGATTTTTACATGTGAGATAATTTTAAAATACTCACTTGCAGAATGATTTCTTATATAACTTAAACAATGTCATATGAGTATAGTTGACAATACTGTATAGTATATTTGAAAGTGAATCTTCAAAGTTATCATCCTAAGAAAAAAACAAAACAAAACTGTAAGCATGTGTGGTAATGGATGTTAACGAAACTCATAGTGGCCATCATTTCACAATATATAATTTTTGTATAACTCTGTCTTCCTAGAGCTGTTTCTTAAAATTCCAGCCCATGCTTATAAGTATTCCTGATGCACTTCCTCCTGAGTAACTTAACTGTAAGAGTCCTCCCCCGACCCCTTGTTTTTTCCTTGTTTTTAACTTCACGTGAACACTAATGGACATTTATTACTCTGGTACTAACTTCCAGAGCAGGACATGGAAGCCACCCCCCAAGAAAAAAATTAATCATACATATAATTATTTCTCCAAAGTAAGAAAATTTTTGTTTTTGTAAAAGGCATTAAACATTAAAAAAAATAAATAAAACAATTCAATCATCCTGTTGAAAACTTTGCTGTTGCCAAGTATTTACCGACTGGTTTGCACACCGGGTACACATTAGAATTAGAAAGTTTAAAACATTTTCTATGAACTTTTGACTTTGCCTCCTTGAAAGCTGTTTGGGGATGGGTGTTGTCTCAATCTACCCTGTCTGCTTCCCACAAGCCATAGCAGAATGCTTCAGGATACCTGTGATAGGTACGTGTTTGTTGACTCTAACTGAATTGAACCTTTTTTGCCCCCTTAGTATTGGGTGTTGGAGAGAGCTAGGAAGAGGACCTTGACAAGGTGATAGAGCAAACAAGTTCCTTGAATTATTAACAAAATGATAATAAATTGTGGCCGTGCTCCCTGAGTCCGTTAGGACTTGAGTGAAGAATTAGCTTCTGACATAGGAGGGGAAAAAAAAGTAACGAAAAAATGCTGAGAATCTAGTTCAGTGTAGACAAAATGTGGTGGTTTTGTACCCAGTGATCCTGTTAAGTCTGCAAATACTCGTTTTAAACATAGACAGAGTTTTAATAACACAGATGTGTACCACTCTCTCTCCCTCTCTTTTTCTCACGTATCCTACACATGGCAATCACATGAATTTATACTATACACCATTACTCACATACTTCATAACTCTTAAAGTATAAATAATAGCAGCTGCAGATCTAAAATCATCCACCTGATATTCACTTCTGTTGTACATTTTCATCTTCTGCATATTCTTACAGTGAGATTATAAATATATGTAAAGTTAATGTTGCGTATTTAAAATGTTAGTTTAGTAATGCATTTCAATATAAAACAGATTACTCTTACTTTGTGTGAAATCGAATCAAGTGGTATAAATAAATTCAATGAACAAAAACAGAGCTTTACTTATAAACAGAGCACTCGATTCTGGATCTTGGAAAATGTATCAGATGGCTCTCTTGCCCTCTAGAAACTCCCAGTGTAATGTCAAAGAATGCCACACAAATAAAACCATGCAACATAGTGTTATAAGTGCTGTAATAAAGACATTAAAAAATACTACAGATGTACCCAGAAAGGTTAATAACTCTGAGGAGGTTGATAAAAGTTTTCACAGACAGTATCACTGGAGTTGAATCATGAATGATGGATTTTCGAGGGCAATTTGGAGATTCCTAGTTTAGAGAATTAGGTGAATGGTGATAATTTAACTGGGAATCAGAAGGAGGTATAGGTTTGAGGAATGAAAAATAATGAGTCACTTGTGGCTATGTTAGATGTTAGTGGGACACCTAGGGAGAGGGGAGAACTATGGAGCTGGCATTTGGGATAAGAATGAGAGTCGAATATAGTATGTGTATTTAGCACACATTTGGTTGTGTTGAGGTATAAGGTGCTGGTTGAAGAATACCAGGAGTTGAGCATATTTGCTTACTCAGAGTATGTAGAGGAAGAAGAGGAATGTCCACAAGAAAGGGGGCAGCCGAAAGCAAGGAGAGAGCCCTGGTCAGCATCGTGGGTTCCTCAGATAGCGGCAACCCCTGCCTCCCTTCTGTTCTCCTTGAGGATCCAGGAAGGGTGCTGAGCTCACTTGCTCTTCTCTGCTTTTCTGTCACCCCTATTAATATACTCATCGGTCTAGGAAAATACATACTTCTTTTCTTCCCTTTTTTTTGCTGTCCTTCCCAACAGACCATCTTTAATTAAACTTCATCAGTTGAAATGAAATATCTGAAATATCCATATATGAGTAAGTTAAAATTTTTGAATTTGGAAGTCCAGCAGATTGGAGCAGATTCAGATTAATTAGAACATGATATTTATAAGAACATGGTTTTTTACCATCTGCCCTCGCTTTTATTCAGATTAAGCAAGTTGGTCTTTGCCTTTCATGTTCTCTCTCCCAATGTCTATCTTTCTTGTTAAAGCTAAAACTTTCAGAGCCATAGTAGCCTTGCATGTTTTTACCCTAGACTGGCAGTTTTTACCCTAGACTGGCAGGTAGTAATCACCTATCTAGTCATTTTAATGAAGCATCTGAATGGATCAGTTACATATTTTTTCACACCACTGCTTTCAAATACACTATTTCAGATCTGACTTCTTTGCTCCTAGGTTATATTTCTAACATCCTATAGTTTTCTCTCCCATTTCTATCCCTTTGTTTTCTTGCCTCTCCCAGAGGCAAGCACTATTCATGGTTACTGGAGAAGCTTTCCAGGTATATGTAGTCTTACACACACACACACACACACACACGCTCTCTCTCTCTCTCTCACACACACACATATGCATACACATAAACACACATAGCCTTTTTTTTTTTGTAGTTTTACCTTAGGCATTTTAGAATGATGTAAAAATAAATAAATGCATAGTATTCTACTCTAAAACGAAATAAAACAAACAAAAATCTAGAACTCTACTGTTAGGTTCTCAACCTTTTATAACTCTGACTCTAATATTTAAAGCTTTTCACCAAATTTCTTTGGATTCTCTTTATTAAATTTTTATCCTTTCCTTAAAGTTAGGACTCTTTCAGTTGTAGTGAAATAAGCTCAATTTAGACGAACTTAAACTAGTTTGATTTTAGAATCTTAGTTTTGCTCTACTTCTTTTCTATTGTCTTCAAGCTTATTCTGCTTTAATTTATTACTAGGACTCAGGCTGAACTCAGACTTCTTCCACAGTGACAGTTGCAGTGCTCCATTGAGAAGGAAGAGCCATCCTCTATGTGCAATTTAAAAAAAAAAAATTTCCCAAGAATGCTTGATTTGGATACATACCCATCCCTGTACAATTTTTTGTGACTAGGAAGATCAGATAAGGGCCAGATACAGGCCCTGTGCACACTCAGACCTCAAGGATAGGAGATGGATACCGTCAAAGAAGGTGGGGAGGGGTGTTTTTATCAGATGAAGAACAAGATAGCATGCTGGGCCAATGAAATGTTTAGTTAACACAGTCTATAGCATTCCATTAAAAAAATTAGTAAGAAGTACCTTAGTCATGACAAAAATGATATTTCTATTGTACTGAAGTTGTTTTTAACAGATATAGACTAAAGCTCTTAATATGCTGCTAATGACTAAAAGGGGTTATTCAACTGAAAAGGTGTTTAACACCTCCTTCAAAAGAATCTTCATTATGGATGTATTTTCAATATTTTCTCTAAATTATTATTTGCTTTAAATTAGTATAATCCATCCAACTGATTATAACCATTATAATCACAATGTGAAGTTAAGTCATGACTGAATGTTTGTATAGATTAATAGTAGTCAGATGTTCTGGTAAATATGCATAATTGTGTTTAAATCTATCAGCAAATCCCTATGTTTCTACTTGCAGATTGTATCTGAAAGAAATATGGAAGCTCTCCACTCCGTTCTCTCTCCATTGCTACCTTCCTCTTTCACCATTTTTCTTCTGGATTCTAACAATAGTTTCCCAACTGGTCACTCTGCTTCCTGTATTCCTGCTCTTAACACCAATCTGTTCCCCAACAGCAGTCCAAGGGACCCCTTTAAAATATAAGTCAGGTCATAGTATAGTCACACCATAGTATTCCCCTGCTTGAAGCCCTCCAGTGGCTTCTCATTATAACTAGAATTAAATCCAAATTCTTTGCCTTGGCCAATAAGGCCCTGCAAAATATGGCTTCTGCTTACCTCTTTTAACTTCAGCTTGAGCCACTAAGATCTCATTTATAAAGTTTACATCACGCAACCATTCAGTTTGGGGAACAGGTCAAACGCTGTCCGCATATCAGGTCCTTTGCAGACACGGTTCCTGCTTGGTAGATCTTCCTTTCCCTATCTCCACCCCCGTGTCTGGTTCTTCTCATCCTTTAGGCCTCTGCTAAAATGTCAAGTTTAGAGAGTTCTGCCTTGCTACCCTGTCTCGGTTGTATCCTGCCCTCTTTTCCCTAGCTTTTTCACCATGTTTCTTTCAAACACTTACAACGATGAAGCAGATTTTATGTCATTGTGTTTACTCATTTAGTGCCTATCTTCACTGTTAGATTGTCAGCTTCACGAGAGAAGAGTAAAGGTCCATGCCTGCTTCTTCACAGTGTACTGTTAATATTTAGCACAGTGATTGGCACAACATCTTTGCTCAGGAAATACTTATCAAATGACTAACAGAATGAATTTACTAATCATTAAAAAACTCATCCATATAATAATTAAAAATATTGTTTTATGTGATAATAATAATGATAATAATAGCAAAACAAAACAAAACAAAAAACCACCAAGAGCAGTAGCAAACACTGCTAAAAGGAAAAAGGAAGTTCATCAAAAGGGACAAAAACACAAACAACAAACAAACAAAAACCTCCAGAGAAGCTAACCAAGGCTGGCTGGATGTATATAGAAGAAAAAAAAATGTGATTCAAAGGGTAAAAATTATCCATCTTAAAACATTGCACCAAATCCCAGCAGATTGTACTAGATGTCTGCCAGAATGTATCTTGTTTCCCTAAGGAATATGATACATGGCCATAGGGACTGTGGGCCAATTTGAGGGCAACAGGAAGCAACTGATGCAAAAATTAGATGCAACTAGACAACAGTTTCCTGCAACATACTCCCTTGGGGCCCAAGCTTCCCAAGTTAGAGTCTAGTGATATGCGAGGCAGGGGTGGGAGGCGGCGGGGTGGGGCCATGTGTCTCACTCATGAGGGGGTTGTTGTCTTCTTGGGGAGGGCAGTGAGGAGACTGAGGAATGTAAATGCCTGCCAAGGCTATGATGTCAACATGGGGTCTCCACTTTAATTTCTGCACTCTGGCAGCAGGAAGGATAGTGGAAGTATGGAGGAGAAGCTTAGGAACTTTCTCAGCTTCTGCCTCCAAGTTGCTTATACACGGATTTCATAATACGTACATTTTGGGTGGGGAGAAGGGATGATTGGGTGATGGGCATTCAGGAAGGCACTTAACGTAGTGAGCACTGGATGTTATATGCAACTGATAAGTCACTAAATTCTACCTCTGAAACGAATAAAAAAAATGCAAAATAAAAACTAATTAATTAATTAAAAAAAGAATACATATATTTAGAAGTGCCATGGCAGAGACCTGGTGGCCCTAATAAAATGATGAACTAAAATAGATAACCAACTTATTTATTGTATTTGGCCTTCATTTGAAAGTACGACGATATTTATTTATAATGTACAATCTCATGCTAAAACCATTTGTCATATATATCAATCATGTAATACTTTATGTGAGCATGCAACCATTTTGAAGATTCAGAGGGACTGAGAAACCCAAGATGAGACCTGAGGCAGGATATGGTTAAGTGAAGAGTGTGAGGAGAAAAAGAGCACATCGGGAGCAGTTTGTGTGAAGGAGAATGGTGAGGTGAGTCAACCCATCATGGGCAGTGACCCCAGAGAGAGCAGTGTGCTGCACATCAGAGAGAGAGGGGGGACAGAGGGGTGCTGAATGATGAGGTGGAGGGCTATACCCGGCTAGATTATGAAGGATCCTGTATACAAGTATAAGATTTTGGCAGAGGGAAGCAAGGGAACTTGTTTCAGCTAGAGAATAACTGGGTCAGATTTGTATTATGAAAGTACTTCTGTGAGAGTGCCTGCTCAGTGTAAGCATCTGCCTTCAACTCAGTCATGCTCCTGGGGTACTGGGATCGAGCCCCTCATGGGGCTCCCTGCTCAGCAGGGGAAGCTGTTTCTCCCTCTCCATCTGCCCTCCCCCCGCTCATGCTCTCTCTTTCTCAAATAAATAATTTTTTTTAAGTATTTCTGTAGCTCCTTCATCAGTCCAACAAAAGATTCTACTGACTAGAGTAGGATGGTGGTTATGGCCATGCAGAGAATGCCAGAGGGAAGCCTAAGTCATGGAGACTCTGCAGGATGTAGTGATTTGTTTGTTCAGTGGGAGAGAGGAGAAGCAGGAAGAGGAATAAGGATGATTGCCTGTTTGGTTTTGTTTTTTTCCCCTTGAGCAGTAGGATGCTTTGTGACACCCTTATTGAAATAAGGTGTGCTGGAAGGAGCCCCCAAATGAGTACAGTTTTGAGCACATTGATTTTGTATCTTCTGAAAGGCTTCCACTGGAGATGTCGAGTAGATGTTTGGGTAGGTGGGCTTTGGAGTGCGTTGTAAGGGTCCAGGAAGGAGATAGAGGTTTTGAGGCATTGGTATATAGGCAGCGATTTAAAATATGGGAATGGGTGTGATTATACAGTGACTCTGGAGAGGGCTCTGAACATAGCTCTGAGGAACTCCAACATTCAAGATAAGGGCTGAGGAAGAAAAGGGGTTTAGAAAGAAGTTTGAAAGACGGGAAGAATACCTGTAAAGTGGGGCATCCTGAAAGCCTAGGAAGTGGATGAGGAAG
This sequence comes from Mustela putorius furo, assembly GCF_011764305.1. Taxonomy (NCBI): domain Eukaryota; kingdom Metazoa; phylum Chordata; class Mammalia; order Carnivora; family Mustelidae; genus Mustela; species Mustela putorius. The sequence goes on along the minus strand of NW_025422368.1, from coordinate 20,844,733 downwards.
GAAGTGGCCATCTGGTTGAAGTACTCCTGAGGTGTCAAGCGATGCATGGATCTCCAAGTCCCTTTTTGTTCAGGGGTGTGTTGGTCACAGGAGATATAGTACCAGCAGTCTTGGAAGAACAGTGGTGCAGAAATCAAGATGGTGTGAGTGGGGAAAAGAGTAAAAAGTGAGGGGCTGTCAAAAAAAAAAAAAGAGAGAGAGAGAGAGAGAGAAAGTTCCAGACCTATCTCTCTTTGAGAGTAAAGCGGTGTCTAGTGCTAGTTTATTTTTGTTTTTCTTTTTGATTTTGTGTTTTTAAGATGAAAGAGACTTGAGTGTGTTTAAATGCTGAAGGAAGGATAGGGAAAGGTTAAGTGCATGTATTGGAAATGAATATTGTTTCAACCTCAACACTTCTATTAAACTACACAGAGACAATATAAAAATGTTCCCTGAGTTTTCTTTTTCTTATTTCTTAGGGATCATGGTCAAAGAGAGTTAGGAAGCCAGAAGGGCAGAGAGTTGCCTGTAGTGATTAGGAAGCATGACATTAGATCACAGGGGACAGAATTATGTTGCTACAGATTTCATAGGTGCTCAATAACTATTAGCTGAATGACCAGATAAAGGTTTTGTACCTCATGCTATTCCTGAGGGAAAGGGAAAAAGGGAGAAGGAAAAGGCATTTCTAAGTGGGAGTGATTGGGATTCAGGGGAAAAGAAATGGCAGAAGAGAAGAAAGGTCCTGAGGAGTGTAAGCCCATCACTGGTGTTTCCTGGAGAGGCCTGTGCTGATGTCTTCAAACACTTTGTGTCCCTTGTGGAATTGCTCTGAGATTCCTCCTTTAGGAAAGTTTGACCTGTATAATAAATTCATGGAAATTTTACAATGGAGAATTGTGTTTGCATTAAAAATAAGCGTTTTTTATATATTTTTGACCCAGGATTAAAAAGTCAATCTAATTTTAATGTAATTCATTATTCTCTCTTTTAGAAAAATTAGCTATATTTATAATCATCAGAAAATGTCTCTCATCTTACTTTCACAGAGATTCTCTTTGTGCTTCGAGTTTGAGGAAATCTATGATATCACTGCATTATTCAGAATGGAATGTGGAGGAAACAAAACCCTGTTTTACACATATGAGTATATCTGAATATGTGTCCCAAATACTACCATCATGTATTTATGGTTATTCTTCATTTCTTATATGCTGAATGACTAAATTATAATAAAGGCTGAATAACCCCTTTTAGATTTAGAAAGGATAGTGGCTATCTTTGAGAAATATTTTATTCTAATTAGTCCATTAGTCTCCAATGGAGACCATTGGTGAATGTAGCTCTCTGGACCCTAATTCTTCTCTAAGTCAGACCAAATTTGTGTTATGCTTCAGTTCTGGGGAACCATCCAACATCCATTTCTTTTCTCTCTCTTTTTTTTTTCTATAATATTCCACAAGTGATTTATAGAAGAATATTTGGATAACGAAAAGTGATTTTAATATAGCTATTTTCAGTGATGCCTACATTCTCAGATTATTCTTTTTGCCAGAGGAATTACTGAAGTGTCTCAGTTTCGACTTCCACCTTCTTCTGTGAACTAATCAGTGAATGGTTTTGTCAGGAAAAGGCAGACTCCAGATGTCCTAGGGCTGTTGTTAGAACAAACCTGTTGTATGCATTGTGTGGTTCTGGTTTCCAAGTAATTTCTGCGCAGTAGATACAAAGCAAAATTTTTCTACTTACTTTAAAATCTACATTAGCCAATAAGAATGGTTTGCTGCTGAGCAGACACATTATGAAAGATTATTATGTGGGCAGAGAAGCACAAATATAAAGTAGATCGGGACAGCAGGGGAGACCAGGGGAGGATAGAGATACTTTTGTAAAAAAATAAATTTAAAAAATAACATATGGTATTCAACATGAGTCTATTACTCTTCTAGATTTCTTTTAAAAATGAAGTTTCACAAAAGTATTTTACCAGCCATTTAATTGCATTTTTAAAAAATCAGTGTAACTGTGTAATAATTTTATAACACAAGAGGGTTGGTACTATTCTTTGGGGCAAAGGTGAGACTATTGAACTTAACGGGCAGTTTTTGGAGGGACGTTGTGAGACTAAGAGGGGACGGGGCTGTTTACCCAGTTGGGAGGACCAGCTAGCTGCTCAACCCTGGTCCTCAGTGGGGGAGATTATTTTAGAAAGAACATCTTCATATTCTCCATGTCAGAAATGATACACAGTTTGTTTTGGTACATGCAAATGTAACTGTTTCTCTGTGTGTGGAATGCACCAAGTATTTATGCCAAAATGATTTATAGTCAACTCCTGATTGAATCTGAAGGTTGGTACAAGGAATAAGAAGAAGGGTGTCTTATCTTACTGTAATTTATATTGCTTTTGAGATATACTCCATAACTTACTATAGCATATGCAATTTCCTTATAATGTTCTTAGATAAATTAACCAATTATTTGATGGTTGGTTGATAAAAAAAAATAGATTGTGAGTAAGCTTTATGGAAGGGTAGGGGTTTGGGAAAAGCCTAAGTTGAAGTTCCTTTTCCATGAAAGCTTGGCTTGTGAATAACTTAGAGAAGGACTTTTTATGCCGCTAGTTAGCATGTATAGTCTGTGTAATTCAGGGCATTTAAAAAGGAAAGAAAATGTTTTTCGAATTCTATCTACTTTTGAATTATCATGACACATTTTGTGGTATTATCTGCTATTTTGAATTATTTACTTATTTTAATCAGCACTGGTGGGAGAGAATCTTTTCTATGCAAATAAAGGAAACATCTGTCAGGATGTTAGTGGATCAGAAGAAATGGACGTTGAGGAAGTTGTCCTGAAGATGATGCCTGGAAGTGTATACAGTTGTCCATACACTATGCATCAGTGAAAGAGCTGGTAATGACTGCTCTACTCTCTTCTCTGTAATGATTTTGATGAAAACTTGCTGGTCAGATTTTGGCTTTTGCTGGGGAGCTTTCTGCTTAACCTCTCACGTTGGTTGACATTGAACTTGCCTCTAATGGCTTCACAGCCCAATAGCAGTTTCTCAGCTCCTTAAGTAAGCATCACATTAGTTCAAGTTAACATCACATTGTGTCCTTCAAACACTTTTTCTGTAGAGTTATGTTCTGCTGACCTCTAATTCACTTCCAGAAATTGTTTGTAAGAAACTTTCTTTTTCATATTTTTCAGGAAAGAAATGGAAACAAAACAAGGGTACGATAGTTTAGGTCGCTGAGCTATTCCAGGGGTTAATATGCCTTATAATGTAAGCTAAATATCCAGTAGAGCAACATTAATTTTACAGAGTAGCCTAATATCTTATGTCTCCTATTTTGGTGTATTTTTAGGGTATAGATTACCTTTAAAAATTCTGCTCTTGTTGTTCACTTTTGTCTCGTGGACAAAATATAGAAATGAAGGGACTGCTGTGCTTGGCGTGATAACATGCTTTAATCTGTGACGGCAGTTTATCTTGAATCACAGCCTTTCTCTTCTTAATGAACTAGTCTTTGGTCTTGTACTGGTACTTCTGACCCACTGTTGAGCAATTTAGGATTTTGTGACTTAAAAGTGATGAAGAGACTACTGTCAGAGGAGAGATACCCATAACCCCGACTCCCATGTCCTGTTTGACCTATACTTCAAGTCCTTTTCTATGTTCTGATATATTCATGGATCTGTGGTTATTGTCAGTAGTTATAAAAAATTATATTATCTGGAGCCATTTGTTAAAGTTTTCTAAGCTTGTTATGATATGCTGATGCCACAAAATTGTCTGTTTTGTAAGCATTTAAACCCAGACTGAGGAAGGTGAAGCAATAGGTGAATTGGGCCCAAGGTAAGAATTCAGCTACCCCCAAATTTGCCTAGTTGGTGCTCAGTTCTCTTCTGGGACCAGATCTCATGTTAGAAATAATTGAGGATAATGGGAACCCTGGGAAACTGGACAGCACTTGCCTCAACAAAAAGGGGCTATCAATTTTTCTCATGTGCGGGGTTTAATATTACCCGCTCTTATTTTTTTTTTTTTTAAGAAATGTCAGAAGTCTAGATGTTTATGTAAAATGCCCTGATTTTTAAATGTTTCTAAAAAAAAGGGGGGAGAAAACCACACTGAAGACTAAACAAAACATCCATGTAAGTCTTCTGTCATTAGGGGAACTTACAGGTGCATTGAGTTTCTATTGCTCTTGATTAAATATATAGTCTCTTTAATTAGTCTTATGGTAACTAATAGGTAGGTAGACTTTATGATATTTCACAGGATAAGAGATATTGAACCCTCTGTTTTTGAAAGCCTTGTCATAGTACTTTTACTTGCTCCAAATAAAATCAATTTTGCTTTCTTGCTTTCTTGCTTTCTTCCTTGCTTTCTTTCTTTCTTTCTTCCTTTCTTCCTTTCTTCCTTTCTTTCTTTTATGTTAGTTGATGGATAGTTGGACAGTTCTGAAATAACAGTTTGAACATGTATTTTGGATGATAGAAGAATTTTTGTTCTCTGGATCTTTATCACTTACGGCATTTAGAAAAGTAGCCAATTTAAAGTGGCTAACATTGAGCAAGTACTCAGTGAATATTTACTGATTAAAAACAATAGGCCATTTAAACAGAAAAAAAAGTGTTGGTGAGATTGTGGAGACACTGGAGCTCTGATATACTGCTGGTGAGAATGTAAATTGACATAACCACTTAAACTGTTAAGCAGTACCTACTAAAGTTGAACATATAGATGAATACCTAGTAACTCCAGTTCCACTTGCAAGTGTGTATCCAGTAGGTAGGCATACATATATTCACCAGAGAGATGTACTAGAATATTCAGAGTAGCACTGTTCATACTAGCCCAAATCAACAGCCCAAATACCCAACAAATACCAAATGCATTTATGCATTGCATAAAATGCAATGTTTATTCTTAAAATGAAAAACTGTATGGTAACGAAAATGTATGATCTATATCTGCACATGGCTATATATGAATTTCACAAACATATTGCTGACTATATGAGTCAAACCCAAAGTAGTATATATAAACATATGATTCTACTTACCTAACGTACAATAATTGACAAGCTGAACTATGCTGTTTATAATTCAAGAATGCTTGTTACTCTGGGGATGTTAGTAATAAGAAGGGAAGACAAGGGGAGGGCCCTTTGGGGTGCTGGTAATATTTTATTTCTCGATCTGGGTGTAGGATTTCAGAGATACATTAAATTGCTACAGATAGTAAGCTGGATACTATGACTTGGGCACGTTGTTCTGTGCTTATTATTCTTTAATAATACATTAAAATGAAAGCAATAATAAGTCTTTTAAGTTCAATGAAATAATAATTTGTAATTAAAGGAAATACATTTATTTTTTTCATATTCTCCAATATCTTTTTACCTCTTTTAGGTTAAAGTAGGATAAACTGAGTGGAGTAGACTGTTAAGTGAGGATACTCTATAAATTGTGGTTTCACATAATTACATTTAAGGTGTAATTCTTGCCAAGTTCAGAGATATTTTTAAAAATCTGCACTGATTTTACAAAACTTGTAAAATGTAACCTTAAGTGTGAATCAGTTAGTCATGTATACAATATACTCAATACATTGCCTCTCATTTTTGAGGTTTTTTTTCACAATATTTGATGGTGAATAGTTCTAATGGTGTGCAGATTTTTATATAAGATGGAAATTTTAATTTTTTGTTCATCATGAATGTTAAGGAGTTTTAGATTTGTTATACAGAGCATTACACCCAGAGGAAGTTTCCCCAAGAATTCAGCTACTTGCTCTTTTAATTTTTAGAGGAATATGCTTCTTTAACAACCAAATTTTCATTTAGTATCTAATGCTAATAAGAAAATTACAACCTAAATTTAAATCATAGATTAAACTCAGAATTTTTAGAATCATATGTGACCAAATATCATTACAAAATAATTCCTCTACTTTTTTACTTCTCATGAGGAAACAAACCCAGAAAGGTTAAGGAATATGTCTAAAGAGGTGTGATTACTGTTCTCATTACTGAGGCCAAAATTTCCACATCGCCCAAGTCCTGTCTTTTCAGTCTACAAAGAACATTCACATGCGCAATCTCAGTTACTGCTGTCATTCAAAGTCGTTCTCATATTATCTGCCAGATTCCTGTTTACAATAACCCTACGTTGGTATGGTATATTTTCCTGTTATATTATTTGCCTTGCTATTGTAGATGCCTTGATTAAGAAATAATGTTAGGTCAATTAGATTCTATTTTACTAGAATCTTTTTCAGGTTTGACCGAGACTATGATGTCGGCTTTCATCTGCAGATGACTTTTCCTGCCTACAATTGAATAAATACAATTACTGATGAATAGGGATTTCCTAGGGTTTAAAAATAAATCTGTGATCATGTCAACTAATCTCATCTAATTGTATTGATATTATCAAGATGTTTAATGACCCTTGATAGTTTTTTTGTCTGTTATTGGGGCACTGAGAACTGTCTGTGCCAATGTTTTAAGCTAAGTGTCTAGGAGTTTTTCATTTTTAGGTAAGTGAATCAGCTTTGAAATATATAGGGCCTAGAAATAGTATATTATGATATAATATCATATCACATATATGCATATGCATACATGTACATATGTATATATAAATATTATACTACATATTAGTAAGTATTATGTTATAATTATAGTATATATTAATATATATTAAGGACATTTTAAATTTTAAATGTTTTAAGTGTTGTTATCAAAGCTTTATATACATATGATTTTTTTTTAAGATTTTATTTATTTATTTGACAGAGAGAGAGACCACAAATAGGCAGAGAGACAGGTACAGAGAGGGGGAATCAGGCTCCCCACGGAGCAGGAGCCTGATGCTGCGCTCAATCCCAGGACCCCGGGACCATGACCTGAGCCTAAGGCAGAGGCCCTAACCCACTGAGCCGCCCAGGCACCCCAATATACATACGATTTTTTTTAAAAAATCAAACAACACAGAGCAGCAATTCTGTATCCACTGCCCTATGGCGTTTTCCAGAGTCAACCTTTTTAATTTTAGTTTGATTTTGTTTGTATATTTCTTTTCTTTTTTTTTTTTTTAAGATTATTTATTTGACAGAGATCACAAGTAGGCAGAGAGGCAGGCAGAGAGAGAGAGGAAGAAGCAGCCTCCCCGCTGAGTAGAGAGCCCAAAGTGGAGCTCAATCCTAGGATCCTAGGATCATGACCTGAGCTGAAGGCAGAGGCTTCCACCGACTGAGCCACCCAGGCGCCCCCATTTGTGTATTTCTAAATCAGGATTTTTTTTTTTTTCTCTAATGTGCTCCACACACAACATGGGGCCCAATGTAGGGCTTGAACTCACAACTGCAGGATCCACTATGAGATCAAAACTTGAGCTGAGATTAAGAGTCAGATATGTAACCGACTAACCACCCAGGTGCCCCCTAAATCAGGTGTTTTTAACCTAGCCTAGATGAATAGGATTCAGGAAGTCTGTGTGCTTGGATGGGCTTTGGAAAAAAGTTACATCTAAATTGAAATTTAGTATAAGCAATAATCTACGGTCGTATCATCAGAACTATAACATTATCAGTGATAGAATTTGGAATATTTTTATATGACATTAAGTTGTTGCAAAATTGACCTTGAAATGTTGTTTACACTCATCTCCCCTTCCAAATTAGATCTTGTTATTTAATGCATTATTAAAGAAGCATATCTATTGCTATATTACATATTTGGTTAGTATTTTTTGCATTTCAATGTAATTTATTTCCTTTATTAATTCTATATATTTTATTATATGCATTTAAAATAATATTTTAAGAATAGTGCCATAGGCTTCACCAGATTTCCAGTGAAGTTCATGCCAAATCTATGTTGACAATTTCTCTAGTAAATACTATGCATATATCACTGTTTCTTGATTGACTAAATTTGGACATTGAGGCAACTTGTGCTCAGTATTCAGCTTACTTATAACATTCTCTCACCTCTCTTTATTCTACATTTTGATAGAGTTATCTCACTCCACTTCTTTGTTGGTTATCTTTTTAAAATGGGCATCTACTTATACCTTTAACTAAAATCACTATTGACTGTATCTCTTAAAATTCCATTTTAATATTAGCATTCCTATCCTTTTCTTTGGTTTCCACTTCCACACTCCTCCTTCACAATTTCTGTCATCTAAACTTCTAGATTAACAGTATCTGTATGATAGTATTTGCATTCTTTTCCAAAAACATAACATTCTGAAAACATAATTAAATGTCCAATTATCTATCTATATGTTGATTCTAAAAGTTCAAATCAGCAAACAGTATTTACCTTGTTAGAACTATGCAATCTAATGGGCAAATTACAATTATATGTCCTTTTTATATGGCTCTTTGTTTTTCATGTTGAAGTTTCTTGTTGCCTTCCTTTCTTCTTATTTTTTTCTTTGGAATATTTACCTTTACTATATCTTCATATTTTTTCAAACTCTCTGGCATTTCATTTATTTTGTCTGTACCAATTAGGGTTTTGTTTTATTTTGTTTTTCCCTACAGACTCCAATTTCTGAACTTTCCTTCTGACTTCTATTCTAATTTTTTTTCTTGGACTTGCTGCAGAGCTTATCAGCGTATCTCCTAAAGATAGAGAATTCCAAATTGATAACCATTTCAGTTTTTCAAAATTTCATAAAAATATATCACGACTGGTAGTTTAATTGATATTTTACTTGGTTTTTCAAATTAAATTATTTATTTATTTTTTAATTTTAAAACTAGACCATTAAGTATAATGTTTTATAGATTGTATTAATCTCTTAATTTCTGTCATTTTATTTTCTCTTTTCTTTCTTTCTGGATATAAAACTTTTTGTATTGATCCTTCATAGCTTTCTTTTACACATGTAGTAATTCTACATGTTATAAATATCTAATTTGATCAATTTTCCAGTACAGATACACTGAGCATTTACATCTTTGAATACATAAGATATTGTTATGTTTTGTTTGCATTTTACTTTTTTTTTTATATTAGAGCTAGGACATTATATTGATTTCATTAAAATCAATGTCTGTAATTTACATTATTTGTTACTTTCATTTCAGAATAATAAGGGAATAATAAAAATGTTTATTTAAAAGTGTATCTTAGGTCTAATAAGGTTGAGAAACAGTGATCTAAATCTTAGGACTACATTTCTTTCTTTGCCTTTCAGTCTTTATAAGGAACATGAAAATGTTCCTTAAAATTTAAAAAAAGGAATTCTGAGCAAAATTCTTCACATTGATGCTTTTTAAAAGCAGTGATTCATAAATAGGTACTATGAAGTATTCGCTATCTTTGCACATGTTTATAAATCTAGCACATTTCACCTGTTTGTTCTCTACTTGATGAAGTCGTACCTGGATAGTCTCCAGCAGAGACCAATAAACCTTTTCTGTAAAGGGTCAGAGGGTAGACATTTTAGGCTTCAAGAGATAGATGGTCTCTGTTGCAACTACCTAACTATGCTATCATAGCACAAAAGCAGCTGTAGTTAATTCGCAAGTGAATGAGCGTGGCTGTGTTCCAATAAAACTTTATTTACAAAAGTAAATGACAAGCTGAATATGGCATACAGACCATAGATTGCCAAACCCTTGATCTTCATGATTATCACATCTTTCATTTTCAGTGGACTGTCATCATTGGTGATGTTATTTTCATTCCAAAACCATTTAAACATCTTGAAATATTTGCCTATATTTTAGTAGTTGAGCCATTTGAGGTAAATGTGGGTTTAGAAGATTTTTTAAATGTTTTTAAAATTTTTGTTTTTTATTTTGCTGAAGGTTCCTTGTTCCCTATTTGGTTGTTTGTTGTGATTATTGATAAGCTTAGCTACTTTATACATAGAAAGAAATACACAACTGTTAATATCTTACTATTCTTGGTGCTAGGAAGACTCTACAAAAGCTGAACCAAGTAGAGATTGTTCCATTAAGGAGGAATAGAGAGACTGAAAAATATCTCCAGTGGATTAACCTAAAATAATTAAAGGTCAAGGAAAATAATTTATGAGTAATGATTGAAGTTGTGATTACCAAAGAAAAGGGAAAGCTTTTGAGGGCTTCCTATGAGTCCTTACAAATTTGAAGAATTAACATGAAGAAGAATTAAACTAGGTTTAATTTTTTTTTTTTTTTTTTTTTTTTTTTTGGTTAGGTCCAGCTTTGAGATTTTTAACAAAGAAAGCAAAAAGCTTTTAAGAAAATTTTAAAAAGTTGCTTGATTAGAGGTTTACATATAAAGAACATCATGGTTAAAAGAATCAGCCTATAAGTCTGAATTATTGGAATTTCCAACTTTAAAATATGTGGATTCGATAAACATTGATTTTTAGCAAAACAAGACAGATAACAGATTTGTTTCTCAATGATATGCACAGATCTGTAAGGTTTTAAAAACAACTGACATATTAATATCTTTCTATTATTAATGATACTAGACTATGACTTTTATTTCTGGTAATTTAGTTAGAGGTGGTAAGCTCAAAATCTAACAGGGTTGACTAGCCTAATACATTACTCACAGGCTATGTTGCACACATTGTTTATTCCCTGCAGCACAAGTAGAGATGATAACTGTCAACTTTGCCCTTTGATAGATGTTATCTAATGTTTAAAATATGCCATGAAGCCTTTTCCAGATCTCTCTTGGTGATTTCAAGTTCAGAAATGTGATTTGCTTGGTGCAATGTTCTCAACTGGGTGCGATTTCACTCCCCAGGGGACATTTGGCAGTGTCTGCAGACGTTTTTGCTCTTCACAACTGGGGAATTCAGTCGGCATCTAGGAGGTGGAGGCCTAGGATGCAGTCTCCCACAATATTTATCCAACCCAAACTTTCGTTCATGCTGAGGTTGAAAAACTCTGACTTAATATAAAATTTGGGAAACAGGCCCTCAGGATTCTTTAAATCTGTATCACCTTAATCCTCATTAATGAGACCCTTCTAATGTCTTCTTTAAGGAGATATTTGAGAATGTAGCATTTCTCTGATTATCTGAACTTTATATATCATTGTATTGGAATCATAGGGAAGTCAGTGCTTGTCAATATTTCTTCCCAGGTGAGTCATCCATTTGTTGATGAAACAATTAATGAGCACTTGGAATGGGATCTAGGCTGACTTATACAAAACTGAGTATGAGAAGGTCTTAACGTTGTTTTACTGCTAGGCTCTAAAACCACGTTGTAGTTCTCCATGACTTTTGTAATGTCTTGCTACATGATAACAACTCCTTGGGCTTCAAAAAAAGTAAGCATAGGCTTGTCATAAATTTAGAAAGCTTTATTTGTATTGGCAAGAGGATGGGGCAAGATAGTTGATTTATAAAATATTCAGTTTTGTTTTTGTTTAAGTAATCTATACACCAAAACTGTGAGGGACCACTGTTGATTGAAACCTCTTATGGAAAGATGGATGTGGTCAATGACTTTTCTAAGTTTTTTTCAAATATATGAACATCTTTATTGCAATAACGTATCATTAGACAAAAAAATCAGTGAGATTATCACTAAAGTAAATTTGTGCTGTACCACGTTTGAATTTGTGGATATATGTTCTCCAAGGGCTCCGCTTCTTCCTTTAATTTTTTGGAAACTAGGGCATGGGCTGTAGGCTTAGTTTCCAAATGTGGGTTTTAGAATAATAGCTTTTAAAAATAACAAATATTTTTCAGCATCCAATATTATTAGAGTATTTTCTCATTAGTTCTATTGAAGTGCTTTTTTGTTTTTATTATTGTTTACAACTATTTTCCATACTTGTGCTATTAAGTGAGAAAGTAAGAAAACACCTATAAAGAGACCAATCTATTTTTACTGTGTAATGATCCCCCTAGTGGATATGAGAAGCAGCTAGCTGTAGGATTTGCATAAGCAAGCAGGTGATTGTGGGTGAGACTTCCCTACTTGTTTCTCACTTTCAGAAGTGTTTCACAAGATCAAGACTGTCTTTACTATTTTAAATAAAGGAACTCCCAGTGATTAAATTGTCTTTTTAGAAATCCTTAATGAGGCAGAAAGCAGTAAAGGTGCATAATTCTTTAAAATTAGAAAAAGATGAATATCTTAAACAAAAGTTGGAGTGATGCTTTTGTAGTTTTTCAAAACACTAAGAAAAGAATTTTACCAATTATTTTGTGTCCTTTCATTTAAATTGGCTAGCTATTTTAAAGTAGTCATAATGCAACCTGGTGCTGCTATATATGTGGCCAGGAGTTAGTTATATTTTTAAAGCAAGAATAAGGAACATTGATGATATGAAAATTGATTACTTTATAACAAAAATGCTGCTTAAAGCTATACAATCAAAATAAGATGTTTAAGGCAACTGTTTGTAGTAGCTATATAATAAAATTTACCAAATAAAGATGCATTTTGATTGAGTAAAATGCTATTATAATATTAAGCCTACATTTTCCAATATGCTACAATTTGGAATACTGGAAACAGGACCAGGAGAGTAGAGATAAATGCCCCGTGAGATGGAAACTTAAAATATTGCTAGATCAAAGAGCTTTGCGTGTTTGAGTAAAAATAACATTAATGATGACCATGTAATGAACTCAATAGGACAGTATATTGCCAAAGTATAGTAACAGTGTTACCAATTTCCTTTTTTTGAAAAATACCTTGCTGGCCCATGAAACTGCTACTGCTCTAAGAAAAATAGCATTTAAATAGGCAAATAGCCTGTTTCTTTGTAAAGGAGTTAAACACTGGTTGAGGATAGTATTCTGTTAACTAAAATGCATTTTACGAACACAATATATATCAGAAAGTCATGTTTGATAATAATCATTTTGTGATATTATAAAAATCTGTATAGAATATAAAGCACATGCATATGCTATTTGTGTAAATACAGATGCCTTATTTATATTGGCCATGATTAATGTGATTTTAAACTTTATACATTTTTTTTTTTTACTTTGGAAGATACATAAAGAATAACTAACTAAAAGATAACTTGATAACGGAAGTCAATGATACAATATGTGTGACGTCACACAATAAATAACATCATGCAGGTAATGAGAAGTTTTACAAGTTTTGCTTGATTTATTGCAAAGAAAACCACATTTTTTTCAGCCATAAACATTCTTTGATGACAGTAATAACGATGCATGAATTGGATGAGGAACTAGGAAACAAGAAGATAAAAGGATGGAAGATCTATAATTAACAAAAAAACATACACAAACAATAATTAGTGTAAGTGAAATATATTTCTGCAGAATAAAAATGGAACAAAGTGAACAATGAAAATCACAGACAATTAGGGTGGATGTAGCTTGGATCATAGACATGGTGAAAGGCAAAAGATAATGTAATACAACTTGTATAGAGAAACAATGGAAATCTTTTCAAAAGCTCTTTTAAAAGGCCTTCCCTTCACACATATCAAATCCTATTCTGCTTCTTCATTAGCATGTTTTCTTTCATATTTCTAACTTATGCGATGCCTGAGGAAAATAAACACTCAGACTTGATTTTAAAACTTTATTTGTAGTGCTTTTTTTTTTGCATTATTTTGAAGAAACCTATATATTATATGCATTACTTAAACATTCATTTTGCTTTGCTTTTGAGTAGACTGCTGGTCTAAATTGCCTGATATTTAAATGTTACCATAGTGATGAGTAGTGGACACTGTCATCTTTCTCTTTTTAATTAAGGAACAGATGCAGGTAAAGCTGATCTTTCGGTGACCCTCTTTAAGCCGGCATCAACACATTGATTGTTTTCAATTCTTTTCTCTCTCCTGCAATCTTAGCTTTGTCCTTTCTTCATATCAAGGTCTTCATCCTCTTAGGTTAAAGATGCAGGAACTCCTTTTAAACCCTTCCTTTGGGAGCTTTATCTTAAAAGGAGTAAAACGCACTTCCACTAAACACCAGTGAAACACTAATGCATTTTTTTTTCTCCAGCAAGAATCCCTGGCTTTTTCCACTTTAAAATTCAGTAATGTGTGAGTGGTAGTTTGTTAAACATTTTTATAACCTATAAAGATCATAAATAATTCTACTTGCACAACTTTTCTGAGGAAAACAAAATGCCCTTTTACATTTAGTACATTTACCAATGAGGTATATTTGGAAGGTTTAAATGGTGTTATCAGTACATTCATTCTTCCTTGGGTTGTAATCTCCTAAACTACACTAATACCATAAGTAGTATTTATTGAGTAATTTATGTGCACGGTACTGTTTTAGATGTTTTTGCAAACAAGGAGAGTTGGTGCCCCAAAGATGCTTACAGTTTGGTCGTATATGAGGAAGATGGTAATGAGGGTTTTGTTGTTGTTTGTTTGTTTGTTTGTTAGCTTAGGCATAGCCTGTTTGGGGTATAAGAAACAAAATTTGCCTGGAGGGAATAGAGAAGAGGAATAAAAGGTACCCAATAGTCAGAGACATAATCACAGTACCAGAGGAATAACAGATAAAAACAAAATGCTTGCTCTAATTTTCATTTCTTCTACTTAGGAATGTTAGTTTAACTCAGTATTAACTCAGTTAGTATTAATATTTTTAAGGCTGTTCTTTACCTCACCTCAATTTTTTGGAAATTTTGTTTATTTGATTTTTGTATTAGATGTCATCAATGTTGGAGACTCATCAAATTTATCAAATCTTTTAGGGTATTTCTGATTTCTTTAATGCATGTTAATTAAAAGGATTCCACTTTTTCTTGTGATTTTGCAGCCCCTTTGACTTACCTTGTCTTTATAATCTTTAGCTGATACACTTTGCACAAATTATTTCACATTTTACATTGCCTTCTTTACCTAGAGGCTAAATGTACTTTTGGATATTTTCCCAGTAGAATAGTCTGTAAGTATGACAATCATATTTTTTAACAGAATTTTCAGACAATGACTTAAGGACGTACTTCTTTTTTAAAAAATCAACTTTATTGAACTTTAACTTGTATACAATTAACTGCATTTATTTAAAATCTATGGTTCAGTAAGTTTTGATACATACAGATACCATGACATCACTATTAGTCAAGCTACAGAACATCCCCCAAGCCCCCAAATTCGCTTATGCTCCAAAGCAGTCAGCCATTTCCTCTACTTCTGGCCCCAGACAACCATTGATACGCTTTCTCTAGATTAGTTTGCTCTTTTTAAAATTTAAATTTGATTAATTAACATACAATGTATTATTTATCTCAGGCGTACAGGTCTGTGAGATTAGTTTACTTTTTTCAGGAATCTCAAACAGAATCATACCAGCCTGTACTCCTTAGTGTCTGTCTTTTTAGGATCCAGAGTGCTTTTGAGATTAATCACACTGTTGTTTTTACCAATAGTTCATTTCTTTGTATTGTGGATTTTATTGGATAGATGTATCACATTTTATTTATCCATTCCTCTGATGATGAACACTGAGTCATTTTCATTTTTTGGTTATTTTGCATAAAGATGCCTGACCGTTTGTATCTAAAGCTTTATCTAGTCACATAGTTCATTTTTCTTGAACAATTACCTAGGAAAGGATTGCTGAGTCATATGATTAGTTATGCATAGCTTAATGAAAAAACTGGCCAACAGCGTTCCAAAATAAATGCAACGTTTTTCTGGCCCCACCAGCCATTGGTCCATATCCTCACCAACACTTAGCATTGTCAGTCTCCCAAAAATTTTAATGATTTTGATAGGTATCAAGTAGTATTTTATTGTGATTTTTACTTTGTCTTTTCCTGATGATTAACAAAATTTCCTTTTTGTGTGCTTGCTGGCCACTGCTTTTTTAAATGAAAAAAATCATCTCTTTTGGATGAAAAAATCTGCTCAATATTTTGCCCTTTTTAAATTCAATTGTTTGCTTAATTATGCAATTATCAGCATTTTTTCCTTTTTCTGCATACAAATTGTTTGTCAAATAGATGTATTGCAAATACATTGCCCCTTTCTTTTGCTTGCCTTTCATTTCTTAACACTGTCTTTTAAAGTGCAAGTACTTGTGATTTTTACAAAATCAAACTTCTCAATTTTTTTCTTTTCTATTTTGTGCTTTTTAGCCTTATTTGAGAAATTTTTGCCTATCCCAAGGGCAAAGGTTTGCTTCTCTCTCTCTTTTTTTTTTTTGAACACTTTTAAGATTAAGAAGTAATAGTATGGTAGACTAATCTCTTTTCTTACTGAGGGAGGATTTTCTCGAGTATTAAGGATAAGAATGAGACATGATTTCCTAAATGGTGAAAAAAGAGAGGTAATTATTGAATTGGTTATGATTACCCTAAAGCTGCTTTCTGTCCTTATTGTCTGTGAGAAGAATTTACCCTGAATGCTTTCCCTATCAGAAAATTCTCTTTAATTCAAATACTTTGAATATAGTTACATTAATGATTAACTCATTGGCAAGAAGAATTTATTGTTAGAATTGAGGGAATATTTTATAATGCTTTACATGCAAATTGAATTATATCAAATATATATTTTATGAAATTGTATTATATTTCATCAGATCTTTAGTTTACTGGTTACAGATTTGTAATGGTTCCAATCTAAATGTTTTAAAAAGCAAAATGGGTTTAGTTCATTTACTCATTTTTCTCAAAAAGGGAACTTGGAAGGAAAACTGATCATATAAACTTTAAATAAGTGTATTTTAGGGACAGATTCATCTTTGACATGACAAATAAGGGAAGATAGAACCACTGAAATAAATTTATCAGCTAACAGTATAACTGACATTATCAGAAGGACCAAAGTAATGCCTGTCATCGTTCTTCAGGGAATAATATATTCTGTCTCTTTTTCTTAGTAGTACTCTTTCCATCCAGAGACTTACAGATTATTTAAAGTGGTGATCTGAACTACTCAAAATAATCAGTCAAATGTGCCAGGACTATACGTGGCTTGAGTGAAATAAGAGCTGCCTGAGACTTTATTTACTGATGAGGAAGGCCCTGGGTTCTGTGGTTGTCCTAAAATAATGCAATTGAACATAAAACCTAAATGCTGTGTTGGGACATAACATCGCATTCAAGGCAGCGCAGTGCTCTGAGCTCGTCTGAGCTCATCTGCAAAGATCTCCTTCAGTGGAGTCATTTCTGAAAGTGTACTATTCCTAGTGCTGCTCATTGGCTTATGTTGGTGGAATATCAGAATGACACACATTGATTGCATCATCATGAGCTATGACTTAATAATTATTTGCAGCGATGCTGTATCAAGAGTGATGATTATGACATCAGTAATCATTCTCTATGTGTCTTAGATACTGTAAGTTATTTAATTTTAAAAAATCATTATTTTAATGTTAAATTTTCGGATGTTACTTAACTTAAATCTATGAATTCTCTGATTACATGATCTCTTAAAGAAGTGCCTTTGGTTTCTCAGAAGTGAACTCTAGATTATAAAAGTATCCCTTCCAGTGAGCAGATTGTTTGTCTGTTTTTCCTTTGGATCAATAAAATCTATAGATGATGTTACTTACTGTTTAAAGTAAATAAGCAATTGAAGCTAACTGTAGTCATTTCAATATAGAAATTATGAAATCATTTTACTGTGATAATCTTTTCTAATTTCTGTATTTCTCAACAAATTAGTTTTTTACCTCCAGTGAAACATCCATTCATCCAAATAAATTTCCCTGTGTATATTCATGATGAGTCAAGCAATAACACAGGTAAAATTTTATCATATATATTTCAATATATATTATATGTCAATATATGTGTATATATTATATATAATATATTTATAAAATAAGAATATATATATAAAATAAGATATATAAAATAAAATAAGAATGCATTGTAATATATATATATCACAATGCATGTAAAATTATAACATTTTAAAAATAGAGATTCAAAGTTTGTTTACAGAATGGAGACTTGCAGCTTTCTTGGTACTCTCCTAGCTTCTTCTAGAAAAACAATACTAGAATAGTTTCATTCCTTCCAGCTTTAAATTTCCAAGACTTTCCTTAATAATTTTCTCTCCTTGGAAGGCACATATGCTGGCCAGGAAGGAAAACATCAGCATTATTTTTCAGGAAGAAGATTGTTTTGGAAATGAGTTACAATAAGCTTATATCTCCATTACATTTTGTACATAATCCCTTATCCCGTATTTGAGAAAGACTACTCAAATCACCAGTCGGAACCTAACTTTGATGCAGAATATCAGCTTGTTCTTATGTTCTGTAAGGCTCCGTGATCAATTCTTTCCTAGTTTAGACTCTTTTGTAATGCTTTTATACTTTATTCTTTTCAGTTCAATTAAAAATTAAGATAATGTTATCAAGGGGGAAGGAACCCTTGAAGATATTGGAGTTCCTGAAAACCAAGAAGACTGATAATTTATCGAGTGTAACACAAAGATTTTAGTGTTTTCTCAAAAGATGGCTGCTTAGATAGCATCAACAATTGACTCTTACTGCTTCTTAATTTACTCTTGTATGTGAACTTCTTGTACAACTTATAACAACCAGAGGCTCACTTTGATTTGCTTTGCAGCTTGAACTTTGCAGTAACAGTGTGTATCTATTATGGGTTCTCAGGAAGGCTCCGGGTTCAACCCTAGATTGACCTTCTTTCTTCACATCCTCACCCTTCCTGTGTTAGCAAGGCCTATTAGTCAGGGATTTCATTTTACCACCTCAAAACTGCTAAGGCAACCTTGTCATCGTAATTTTCACACTCTTTCTTTTTCTTTGTTCTATATGTCGGGGAAATCTTATCTCCACAGTCTCCTGTCATAGGTTAATAGCTTGGAACAAAGTTCAATTAGAGTCTCTAACATAATAAAACAAAATGCACAGATGAAAAAATGAGTAGCCACTGCTCTTTCCTGTACTTTATTCAACTGCTGTTTGTTGAATTTTGCCCTTTAGTGAAAATGAATTAGTGGATTTGATGGGAAATGTAAAATGTGTGCATACACATAGATTTGGGTGACCTTAATGCAACCATGTTCTTCTAGAAGGTGTTCCAAGGACTTTGTAATACTCTAGAAGAGTTCTTAATATAGATTTTGTTCTCTTACTGTTGTGGCATTTAATTGTATTGTTAAATCCCAAAACTCTAAATAATGTATGGAAATTTAACATCTGAACACTACCTTAACATTTTTAAGCTTTTTGAAAAGAAGTATTGGTTCATTTCCATATACTGCATTTATTCAATTAAAGTAACCTTTGCTAACAGATTAAAGCCATGGGTCATTGTCTGTATTTACTCTACTTGTGCTGCTGTCTATTCAAGGTCATCTGGAAATTATATGGCAGAGAGATTTTCCAAAGAAATAAATGTTATTAGTGCACATTTACTAGCTAGATTATTTAAGAAGAAATATATTGACACCATTGAACATTTTCAACAATCCCACTGCCATCACTTTCTCTTCTTCTACTCAATGAACTGTTAAAAGACACAATTTGTTGTACTATGTAGCTAACAAGAAATAAATAACATGTAGCAGGTGCTACACAGGAAGGCACTGAGTGTTATTGTACTAACTGTGCCTGACTAATTCTAGCCAAAACAACAATTCTGTAAAGAAGAACAGATAATTTAATGGAGATTTGGAACCTAGTTGTTTGTAATGTCGGGGTTATGCTTGGAAAATGGAATCAAGTGAGAGACACAGCTAGAAGAAATCCTCTGCTACAGAGATGTGTACTAAACTCATAAGAATCCAATTCAATGGGAGATAATGGTACGCAGAAGATTTAAAATATTGAGTAGTCCAAATCTTTTTCTATATTTTTTTAAAAAGAACTATGTGATTATTTTGGCAAGGATCTACCCTGTACATCTTACTTCTTTTGGTTTAATGTTAAAAGTAGCTTGCATTCTCTGAGTTTATCGTATCAATTTTGCTAAAGTGGGGAGAAAGCTGGAAATAACATCTTGCCATTCATAGCCTGCAGAGAAGATAAGGATTTTAAATGATATACATATTTGTTTTATCTCTCCTAAGTTCATATATATCATTCTTATGATTTAGTTTTCCAGTAATTACTAATTATTACATATAGCATCTATTATATGTTAGGAGCTCTGGGCAGAGCAAAACACAAATCAAAGGAGGTCTTTCTCGGGCAACTGTGTTCTACTGGAGGCGTAGACAATTATTAAGGTAATTATAAGCTGAAATGAGTGCTAGTAATGCAGAAAATAGAGTGTGCAGTCACTTAGAGCTTCCAGAGGAAAGCTTCCTTTGAGCTTTGAACTGAAGGATGAGAATGGGTTATAAGAATTTCAGAGAACAATTTTCTTGGTTCAGGGACAGCAAGTGAGATATCTTGGGGGTCAGTGAAATGTGCCAAGTTCAAGGAACAAGAAGGAAGCTGGTGTGGTTGAAGCATGACAACTGGTGCAGGGTATACTTTTAGAAGATAAAATTGGAGAGGTGGGCAAGAACCAGACCTTTCCTTCTGATAGGAATATGACTCTGGGTTACTACTACTCTTGGGCAGTGAGTTCAGAACCTGGGCAAACCTGCCTCTTCAGGGAGAGGGATATAACAGAGAGAGGCTAGAGAAAGGAGACCTTAAAGTTCAAGATAAAGAAACCATATGCATTTCTGGGAAAAATAGCTAACTTACCAAAGAACATTTTACTTTCATTCTCACATTTTTAGATTCCTTATGATAACCAAAAAGAACTTGTAGCTTATCAAGGCAGTGGAAGCATTCAAATCCATTTAAGCACTGTGACCATTTCTCAAAATTTTCCTTGTTAATAAGTCTTGTAATCTACAGGCAGAGCCAGCCCATGAGGGGGTGGGAGGCCTCAGTAAAGGAATCACATTGATACCAAGTATCTCGAGTAGCTGAAACGTGTGTGTGTGTGTGTGTGTGTGTGTGTGTGTGAGAGAGAGAGAGAGAGAGAGGCTGTGTGCATGAATGGTTTTATTAAGTAGTGTCCTAAATTAAATTGATACCAAGTATCTTGAGTAGCTGAAACTTGTGTTTGTGCTTGTGACTGTGTGCGTGTGTGTGTGAATGGTTTTGTTAAGTAGTGTCCTAAATTAAATATTTCCAAAGCAGTGTTACCTCTGCAATATTATAAGACTAAAAATAGAAGACTGGCATTGGAAAATCTAAGAGCAGGAAATTTATAATAAAGGACTAATGCTAAAGAGTGCTAAAGTAGGTATTAATAGATCTGGGTGGTTAAATTAGGAGGTAAGCACTAATATCTTTTTAGTTAAGCCCTTCCTATAACCAATTCTGTTAGTAACAAAGGGTTCATAATGACTTACAAAAGTTACTGACCACTACCTATTCCCGTTAATTGTCATACCACTTAAGTAACTAAAATTGATGGAAAGAAAGGAAAAAATAATGAAGTAAATTAGTAAAACTGGAAACTGTAGAAGTTCATGGGTGTGGCATACAATATTAATGATTTTCAGAACTCAGTTCTCCATAGATGCTAGTATGTCTCTGAAAATTAAACAAGAGCAGATTGAAATACAATATGTTCAAAAGTTTAAATAGCAATAATCTGGGATTACAAATGATAGCAAATAATATGGATTACAAAGTGGACCTTAAATTTTTTTAAAAAGGTGCAATGGAGTGAGACTTCTTGTTGTGGAATGAGACTGCTAAAGATAATACAACAATGAAAGTCACCAGCTTATTCCAGGATATACATTATGTGAGACTGTGATAGTAGTATATATATAAAAAATGTTTTCTATATATTATATACATAGTATATATAAATGTTTTATATATATATAAAACTTTTGGGTACCAATCACATAAATGAGAGAAGACTGTTCACATTGAACCTAATTCATTTCTCAGTTGATTAGTTGCTGATTTAGAGTTTAAAAAGCTAATATTAGTGCTGCATACAAAAGTGCATACAAAAGGAGGCAAAGTCCTTTTCGCAGAATTGATCCTTAAATGACACCGTATGCAAAAAATTAACTGCCCGGGTGCCTGGGTGGCTCAGTTAAGCCTCTGCCTTCAGCCCAAGTCATGATCTCAGGGTCCTGGGATCGAGCCCCGCATCTGGCTCTCTGCTCAGCAGGGAGCCTGCTTCCTCCTCTCTCTCTCTCTCTCTGCCCACCTCTCAGCCTACTTGTGGTCTCTGTCTGTCTAATAAATAAATAAAATCTTAAAAAAAGTTAACTGCCAATGAATCAAATATCTAAATATAGGACTAAAAAACCATAAAAAGACTAGAAGAAAACATAGGAGTAAATCTATGAAAATAAATTGGACAATGGTTTCTTAGATGTCACACCAAAAGCACAAGTTATGAAAGAGAAAACAGATAAAGAGGGCTCTATCAAAATTAAATACTTATGTGCCTTAAAGGACACAATCAAGAGAATGAGGCCAAAACCAACAGAATGAGAGAAGACATGCAAATTGTGTAGGTTAAGAGTCTACTATCTAGTATGTATAAAGAACTCAAAACTCAATAGCAAAAATACAATTAAAAACTAAGCAAAGGACTTGAATAAACATTTCTGCAAATAATATACAAATGGCCAAAAGCACATGAAAAGATGCTCAATGTGATGTCATTAGGGAAATACAAATCAAAACGACAATGAGATACAACTTTATGTCTACCAGGATGGTTGTAAAACAATATTTAAAAGTAAAATAAGAAGTGTTGATAAGGATATGGAGAAATGGGAACACTCATACATTGTTGATTGGAATGTGAAATGGTTTAAACACTGTAGAAAATAGTTTGGCAGTTTCTCAAAAAGTTAAACATAGAGTTACTGCATGACCTAGCTATTTCACTTGTAGATACATACCCAACAGAAATTAAAACATATGTCCACAGAGAAACTTTTATGCAAATGTGTAAATGTGTATAGCAGATCATTCATAATAGCTGAAAGGTGGAACCCAAATGTCCATCACTAGATGAATGAAAAAATAATGTGTTCTATACATGATGGACTATTATTTAGCCATGAAAAGGAGGGGAGTTTTGACACCTGCTATAACATGGATGAACCTTAAAGACATTATGTTATGTTAAATAAGGCAGTCATAAATGGACACAGTGAATGATTCCACATATATGATGTCCCTAGAGCAGTTAAATTCATAGAAACAAAAGGTGGAATGGTGAGGGAGCCCTGGGAAAGGGCAAGAGAGGAGTGCTTGCTTAATGGGTGGAGGGTTTCCTTTTGGGATGATGAAGATTTTTTGGAACTGATGCCTTGATTCTTGACCATCACAGGTTTGAACTGCATGGGTCAAACCACTCATGGAGTTTTTACAGTATACTGCTGTACATGTGTTTCCTCTTCCTGTACATGTGTTTCCTCTTCCTTATAATTATCTTCACATTTCTTTTTTCCAACACACTTTATTGTAAGAATACAGTAAATAATACATGTAATGTACCAGACACATATTAATTGACTGTCAATGTTATTGTTAAGATTTCTGGTCAAGAGTAGGCTATTAGTAAAGTTTTGGGGGAGTTAAAAGTTATATGTGGGTTTTCTACTATGAGGGGAATTGAAGTCCCTAACCCTAGCTATTGTTCATGGGTCAGCTGTATTAAATGCTACAGAACTGAATACTTTGAAATGGTTAAAATGGCAAATTTTATGTTTTGTGTATATTACCACATATACACACACAATGATAACAGTTAGAATGAAAAGAATTCATCCTCGAGCTTAATTCCAATCAGTGAGAAGGATCTGTTTTGGCTAAGAGGTTGACTAAGGTAATCTTGGAATTCAGTGTCAGATTCTAATAAGCAGGATGAGTCTAAAGGAATGAATTGCTATTTAAAAAGTTGTTTTTTGACAGTACAAACAAAGGGAACCCAGTGCAGAAAAAAAAAAAAAAAAAGGAAGATGTATCAAATCCTCTGTCAGGGGAACTGAAATCTAGACTTTGTTCAAGTTTGAAAAAACCCGAAAAGCTAAGGGAGGGGGCAAGCCAGTAAAGAAAGTTTTCCAACATTATATGGACTGAGAAAGGAGGAGATTAACTACTTGAGGAACATAAGAAAGAAAACAGACTATTCAAGTTCTACTTTATTAAACTGTAAAATCCAGAAATTTGTAGTCGTCTTTCTTTTTCCTTTTCTTCTGCTTTTTGGAAGCTTATTTTTCATGGAATAATCAAGAAGTCTCTCTCTCTCTGTCTGTCTGTCTCATGTCTCTCTCTTTCACAATCTGTGTGTGTACATGTGTGTGCACCTGTGTGTTGTTGGGACTAGAGATGGTGAAGAATGAAAGGAGGAATTGTAATGCATAGCCTTTACATTCAGACATTTAGGCTATTACCAACCATTCCCAAAGGGAAGCTGTACTTGTAAATGATTTACTTGGGGAAACAGAAGAAAGGAGGAAGTAGCTAAAATTATTTTGAAGAGATACAGATTTGGGGATGCTTTCTCTAAAATTTCATTATTTACTATAAAGCCAAAAAAATTAGACAGTATGGAATTAGCTTTATGTCCATCATACAGATCAGAGAGGGAGGAGAATTAAGAGTCTAAAAGCAGTTAAATTCATACATGAAAGCATCATATTTGACCATGGTGGCATTAAAAATTGGTAGGGAAAGTATGGCTCTTCAGTACCTGGTACAAAGACAATTGGTTATCCATATGGAAAAAAGTAAAAATTAGATCCTGGTGACAGAATAAATTCCAGGTGGCTTAAAAATCTGGAAGTGAAAAGCAAAACTTTAAAAAAAAATTCTACAGTTAAAAACTGGGGTATTTTTATGACCTCAAGTTAAGGAAGGATTCCATACAGGAAAAGGGTAGTAAATTTGGCCTTACTGAAATTGCATTTTCTATATACATCAGAAGGGACCATTAAAAAACAAAGCAAGAAAAAGCCAGTAATAGGAGATATTGGAAAACCTATAGCCACCAAACGGTAAGAATTTAGAACTTCCACAGTAGGAAAAAAAAAGACAAACAACCTAATAGAAAAATGAGCAATGAGAATAAATAGGCATTTTATAGAAGAATAAACATAAATGCCCAATAAAATTATCTACAACTTCACTAGTTATGACTGAAATTCAAATTATAATAATATATCATTTCAGACCCATCAGATTGAAGGAAATGAATGACAGGATCAATGTTGATAAGGGTGGAGAACAGTGAGAGGCCTCCTACAACTTGAGTGACCGTGGAAATTGGTGCAGTCACCTTGGAGGGCAATTTGGCAGTATTTGATTGGAAGAAAATGAACAACCGAAATATTTCCAATAGACAAAAAGTAAAGTATAAGGTTTATTCATATAATAGTTAAAATGAATGAGCCAGGATGACAAGTATCAATACTGATAAATATGAAAATATTATATCCTTTTGATATAATGAATCCTTTTTGGATAAAATGGAGAAAGATTGCTTTTGAAGGTGTTGATCATGGAACACAGAGTTTGGTGACATTTTAATGGGCTGAGTAAGGAAGGCATTATATCCATTAGCTTTTTCGATAATTAACAAGCACCTCAAAACTTAGTGGTTTTTAGCCACCATTTTTTTAGCTCATGATCTCTAGGATGGCTGAGACTATTTGGGTGCTTGGCGCCTATCAGGTGGTCTTACGTCTCCTAGTATATTAGCCCAGGCTTCATGTGGCAATATCTAGGTTCTAATAACCAGCAAGAATGGACACATCACAAACCACAAGTACTTTCTTAAACCACTGCTAGTGTTAGATTTAGGGTTGGGGAAATAAATTTTACCAATTAATGGGAGGGGCTATAGGGTTACATTGTGAAAGCTATTCATCCAGGCATGGGAAAAATTTGTGGACATTTTTACAATCAATTACAGGTGTCCTGACACAGGTATCTTGCTTTGGTCTATGAAATTTTTTATCAGTTACTTGGATAATGATCCTTAACTTAGGGTTAGCTCAAGCAGCAGCATTTAGCACAATGGCTTAACCAGTTTTGGTACCATGGACCATTAGGTCTAACCAGTTACTGCCAGGAAAAGAATCTGTAGGTTTGCTGGGCCTGACCATCTTTAATGGGGTATGATTTACTGGGGAAGCAGACTACTTCAAGGGATGCCATGTAGCTCAGCCTCTAAAAGTTAGGACAAGTGTCACTTCCCAGAACCGGATAAGAAGTATAATATTCTGCTTGTCCAAATATTGAGAGCCTGTTTGTGGGGAGAGAATTCTCTTTGGTGGGGTCATTAAAGTAGATCCAATGAAATAATTGGAAACAATAAAATCAGTAGCACTTGGCCCAGGTCTGGAAAGTAAATTACGTTTTTCTTTAGTGACTATTCCCCAGAATAGCTGAGAGAGAAGACAATGGATGGGAGGAATTCGGCCACACCCACTTTCCCGTAACCTGAGAACTTTCCTCTGGAAAGGGATGGAATGAAAACCTACGCCCTTGAGGTCGAATGGGCTTTGCTTCTTCTATGGCACCGATATTTTGGATGGACTCTGGTTGAAAGTAACCAGTTCAGCAGAAATCAACTTAGCTTCTAACTGTGATTAAGAAATACTGGGCTTAGGGGGAGAATTGAAGAGGGATGGGGGCCTGGGGCATTGGAGCAGATGAGCAAAGGATATGCCAAAACCTTAATAGTTAGACCATCCATTTGGTAGCTGAGCTCTGGGTCCTCTGTGTTTTCTTCTTTATGTTTTATGAAGTTTTCAGTAGCTATAATGAGCACGTATTATGTTAAAAATCAGGAGGAAAAGAAACTTTCTCAGAGCCAGGATTTAAATTGGGCCAGACACTGTACATTATTCACATTTATACCTCATACCCATTTTAATCCGATATAGGTGCCACTCTCTAAATGTTTATTGAATGCATGTTAAAATTACAGGGAGTTCAGTTTGGCTCACTGTGAGAAAGAATTTTCTAGGATGTAAAGTAGTTCAAAAATGCAGTGCTCTGTCAAGCAGTAAATGCCATCCCGGAAAGCACCCAGACAGAGACTGGATTAAACAAGCAATACCTTGGAAAGAGTTAATAGTCTGATTGCAGATTTCAGGTAAGACATTATGGGGGAGCTTGCATTAAATAGATGAGTAGAATTTCAGTAGGTGAAAAAGGAGGGGGTTGGTGAAAATGAAAGAATAGTTTTTTTAAAAAAATGACTAAATGACTCCAAAAGCCCCCACCTAACAAGGATCTCCAAATATCACAGCTTGAGAGACTGAATTTTTTTTAAAAGAAAAATACTATAGTTTCAATCTTAGCATGATTTCCTTTATGCTAGCAAATTGTTTCTGTCGTTTACCTCTATCATCCCATTACTGGACTGTTTTTAATAAATTTTTATAGAATGATATCCTCTATTTACTTTGTACCTCTTCTTTTTTTATGAATATCTAATTTGTATTTTCTACTTTTAGAAACTTCTCAAATTTCAAATTTTGCCATTTGTTTTATGTAGTAAGACATCATTGATACAATGTACAACAATATGTCATTCATAATTTTGTTATGGTGTAGAATTATATTTCATTCATAGTCTGTATTCCCTTTATTGTGTATGAGCTTAAATACAAGACCTGTGGTATTTAAAAAATATCAGTACCTACTGTGTATTCCTCTGAGAAGTCGAGTATGTCTGAAATATTGTGATTTCTTGTCAGGCAATGTCACAAAGCCAGTTTAATTTTTGAATTGGTGAACAAAGAGCCAAGCTTAAGAATGCACTTGTGCTTTGTTCTTCAAAAGTTGTTCTGAATGACAATTAAAAGAAAGAAAGTGAAGAAAATATAGCAGCAGAACTCTTGCTCCCTGGAATGTTTTTCAGGTTTTTCCATAAGGTGTCGACAGTTCTCTGTCAACTTGGAGGCTTGAAAAACAAAAATCAGTCTTGTTTGTCAGGTGTTCAGCGGCATCCTTCTCCAGATCCTCCCAAGTGCGCAGAGCTTTAGTTCAGATATTTCAGTGTTATGTAATTTAGTGTGTCTCTAAATGTCATTGCCTACCACTTCACAATTTGCTTTCAGATTGGATGCCTACAGTTTAACCGCCAGTTACCCTGAAGGGCTTACAGCACACATCTTGCTCTCTCTGACCTTGAGGGTATATTGGTAAAATTAAGCTGTTAACAAAAAAAAAAAACCTTTTTTTTAAAAAAACTAACTTCTATAGTAAATGTGTATGTAATATATATATATATATATATATATATAATAATATTGCCATTTATCAGAATATTTGTTCAATATTTTTATTTATTTTTTTCCACTGAGGGGACTCTCTGACCATGCAGTTACTTCTCACTTCTATACCTTTGTTACAGAGAATCATACTAATATATAATTTTTATCATATCACTTACTGGCATTGTATTTGTTTCTTTGAGCTCTTGGGGTGTTTTACTCAGTGATCTTTGACCGAACAGTAAGAAAGAACACTTTACAATTCCAGAAGTACTCTTCATGGTCATTTAGAAATGTCAGTGAATGTGAGCTTATGCTTTCCTTCTGTTAGCCAGCTCTCATTCCAAGGTAGAGGTAAATAATTACTTCGACTGAGTTTGAAGTTAGGATTTTGGAAAAGGCACTTGCAAGTAATAGATATGCTGTTTCCTTTAAAATCAAGATCTAAGTAAATAAAAGAGTATATGAAAATTAACAAGGCTTTTAATAAAACACACTATTAAAAAAGGTAATCTCCATTTTATGGGGATTTCAAGGTATTTTTAAATCTCATATTATGATTCTGCTAATCATCTAAAATATTTAGTCATTCATTGTCAGTTTTGAGCATACTGATTATCTATCCTTAAATTGTTCTACATGCTCTTATGTATCAATTCCTTTCATAGAAGGAAAAAATACCTATATGCTTTCCATTTCCTATATAATAGAGGTGGTATAATATGGTAAGAAGCCATTAGAACTACTTTATATAAACTCTTTTATTATACCAAACACTTGTAGAGAGCCAACTAACTTTACAGAAACGAAGAAGGAAATATAGTAGCTGAGAATCCCCACATTCAGAATACATCTTTCATTTGCTTTAACTATTCAGGTCTCATCTTAAAGAATTCCTTATAGGAATCTCTATGGCAATCTGGTGTTTAGACCAGAGAGGAAAGCACATAAGGCATGGGCATTTTACCAGTCTTTCTGCTCTTTGTCATATGCTGTTTGGTTATCACCTAGAGGGTACTTCTGTGCCTCAATTTCCCACATTTATCAAAGATGACAATATAGTTCTGTAGTATATACATTTTTTAAAAAATTTAACAAAAATTAAACTTTTTATTTGGTTAAATTTTTTTCTATGCTTGAATATATAAAGACATATATGTGTAATCATGTCTAATTCCTAATATTCATATATAATTACAAAACCTAAAGCTCATTCTTTAGAATGGCAGGGCATTAAAATATTCATGCCAGTTTTTCCAATATATCAATTTATGGGACTAGATCTGGCAAAGCTATCATTTGTAATGACGACTGGAATGCAGATGGGTTTTAGTGACTGTATATAGAAACTGGGGGGAAGGGAGTAGCAATCGTTCTTTGTTTTTTAGGATGAAGCAGAAAAATCTGCTCTCTCCTATATATGGAGGAATTTGTTAGAAGCAAGAGCTAAAATAAGGAATTATTGATCAGCTAGCAATTACATTTCTTTTATCTTCCCACTTCACTAATATTTTTACCCTCTGAAAATGTACAGATATTTTTACACAGCTATATTAATGACTTTTGGCTGAATACCAGTAGTTTTCATTTGCAACCAGTATATTACTGGTGTTATCTAAATACTCTTTAACGAGTCATCCGTAATTTTATTATAAGTATCTCAGGCATAAAAACTGATCATTAAACATTTTGTTGCATTCTTAAATAAATTGGAAATGTTTCTGAGCCATAAGATATAACCTTTCTGTGGGGTGCATTCAGAAGGCCGAGTGAACAAGGCATTTTAAAAGATATTTCTCTTTTAAATGTATATCCCTAATTAAGATTTGCTGCCATAATGGACCGCTGTTGTTGGTAGGATTGTATAATGTTTGAGATGGAAAAGTTTGCAGATGACTTACTGATTTAGTGGATAAAATGTTTTGTCAACGTAAGAATCTATAGCCCTATTCAAATCAAAGAGCAAATCATCTGAAATAGTGATTAGAAGGTAGATAGAAGAAAGACAAAAATTAGCCAGTAGTGTTTAATAAATCATTCAAAGTACCTTAATTAATATTAGATTGCCAGATTATTCACTTACATTCAAGTAATCAAATCCATATATGTGCGTCGCCTCTCGGTGCTTCTCCTGTTCACCAAATCATATTTTATTGACTCTTCCAGATTTGGCAGATATGCGTGGAAATGTTTGGTAGTTCAGTGTCTATGCAAACCTCACCAAGGCTGCTTTTAGTAGCAGAAGTTGTGATACTATTACTGTTCTTATATTAATGAAAAAAACTTACCCCATTATATAAATGACATCAGTAGACTACTGCTAGGACAGCTTATCCAGATCACATAATTACAGGGAACATTATTACAGGGGAAGTTCAGCCCATTTCAAATGAACCCTTTCCATTAAAATCTACTTCCACCATTAGATCGATATGGCAAATAGGTAGGATCAACGTATTTTTGATTCAGTGGCCCTGTGTTGACAGAAACTTGATTTAACAGGAAAAAAGCCGAGATTTATGGTAGGGGGAATTTTTACTTTCTCTTAGGATTTCTAAAATACAAGGTCAGAGATTCTCACCCGCTGCTCACAGCTCTCCTGGGGGGAATGGTAGTGCCTCTTCCTGCTTTTTGGCCCATTTCTGAGATATCATTTGGAAGAATGGTGAGGAGTGAAGAGCACTGTCTCTCTCTTCATTACACAGAGACCCTGTTGGCTCTATTCATAGGGGGAGGGAAGCAAGAGATGCTTTTATTTTTGCCTGTTGTTTGAATAAATGGAGGCTGTAAATATTTAGAGCAATCTATTTTTAAGTACTGACTCCCTTCTATGTTTTGAAAAGATTTCCAAAGGGGAAAAAATATTTAAGAATCGGTTCCTAAAAGAGGAATGTGATTGTTTCCACATGCTCTAAGTGTACTACCTATGGTAGAAAATTACATGATCTCAGAATTTGTATCTGGACATTACACCTTAACTTGAAGTTAGTTGTGGCCTAATATGTCACATTCCTATCACTTTTCAGAGTATTTGCTCTCAGAGGGAATAAAAAGCATATAATCTGCCATTTTAATTGTTTTATCAAAGATAAAATAAATTCATCCTCCCCACGTACACCTTTACACCCTAGTAACCAAGTAAATCTGCCTGATGCTTGTAGACAAAGCACCCAATTGGGTTTATTCGATATACTTTAATAAACACATAGGTAAAAATAGAAATGAGAAGATAAGTAATAAAGATAAGGAATATTTATTGTTTCATATTACTGATTAAATATGTGCACAGGGTAGGTGTTGCAATTAAACCACAACATCTGTCTTTGAAAATTTGACAATATAACCTTTTGTCTTATTAATACATTTCACTCATAATTTTGATTAAAATTTCAGTCATTTATGGAACAGTAATTATTATTTCTAATGATTATGTAATGAAAACAATCTAAAAATTTATATATACATATAAGTTTACATATACATATATGTGTGTGTGTATGTATATACATACATATATATATGTGTGTGTGTGTGTATATATGGGAGGGGAGGGAGGGAGGAAGAGGGATGGAGAGAAAGAGAATAGAGTCGTTGGTTCTTTAAACCTGTGGTTG
The DNA here is from genome assembly GCF_011764305.1 of Mustela putorius furo. Lineage (NCBI taxonomy): Eukaryota > Metazoa > Chordata > Mammalia > Carnivora > Mustelidae > Mustela > Mustela putorius. The sequence goes on along the minus strand of NW_025422368.1, from coordinate 20,812,989 downwards.
TGGTGTAGCTGCTAGCAGTGTCCAATGTGTAGAAATGAATGCAGGACACATTGTTACAAAGTTCATTAGATGTATATTGAAATAATTTTTTAAAAATGGGTCATTCTAAATTTTGTGAAAACATGGTATTTATATGTCATTTTTGTTTCAAGATCTCGGAACCCTATCTTTGGTACTTGCAAAAGTATTCTTGAAATATTGCCAGGATAAAAGTAATGATTCATGAAATGAATGAATTTCACATTCTAAACCTTCAATATTTGATTATGTTTTTTGTATTTTACATTCATGTGTTCACTGAGTTGGAAAATTCTCACTAACCTTTGTGGATTTGTATCTAGTGACTAATTTAAAGTGAGAGAAAAAGTAAGGCAGAACTGTTTTCTTGAATACTTTGACTCTCCTGGGCTTCTAGGCCACTCAGACCCCATAGAGAGGATGTTCCTAGAAGTGAAATAATAACATCAAATAATAACTTCATTTTTAAAGCTTGGTTTTGTGGATGAAATATCAGTACCTGGGAAAACATTCCTGAAGTTTTCTTCTGCCCTCCAGCTCCATTAATACATTTTGAAACTAATTTTTCCCAAGGTTAAATCTTCTTCTTCCTCTTTTCCACTTCTTGTTTGCAAGACTCTATAATCCAAAGTCCGTGAGTTTAAGATTACTTTAAAAACAAGCTAATAGATTTTCTATTCTTGGGACATTTCTGCAAGTACTGGGGGAGTTTAGCACTGCACTCTTCACTGTTTCTTGAATCATGTCTTAAGGGAAAAACATTCAAAGGGTATGTAGCCTGCAGTGTATACTGATTTTACCCAATACTTAAGAGGTTTTAAATTATTTCCAACCAGGAGTTTCTTAACTAAGGTTTATTTTGACAATGAAAAAAATGTACAGTGTTTTCTCTCCCTTAACAGCCAGATTATGTTTGCCAATGCTTCCTTTGGAAACATAGACGGTAATAGGTAGAACGGTTTTAAAATTGTTTTGAATACACTTGGCTTTCTTAAATACCCAAAAGAAAATTTTTGATTTGGCACAACTAGTTTGAGTTGAGAAATGCTGTGAGAAGTGTTTTACTACCAAGTCAAATATTATTAGTATATTTTAAGGGTTTTTTGTTTTTGGGTTTTTTTTTTCTTTTTTTTTTTTTGGTCTATTTCTTCTATATTTGAGGAATAGGCTTGCTTGTCTGTGTGGGTAATTTGCACTGTTTATCTTATCAGATTTTTTTTTTTTTTTACTAATTTAATTGTGCTCAGTAACTTTAATTTTGAAGAGGGCATCAGAAGGAGGGATGCTTTCAGAATTAATTTCTTTGTCCATTATAATAGTCCCTTTGTAATTTCTTTGCCAAAAATTAATAGTAGTTTTTCTTTTTTGTTAATGACAAGGTTGGTTTGTTTGTTTTTCCAAAATGGAAGAACTTTTTCTTCATTCATATATGACACATTTGAAACCATTGGTGGCATCTTTCTAGGTACCCCTCCCTCCCATTTATTACAAAGTTATTTCCTAAAGAGACAGTGGATTATATTGTGTACATGGGACTTATTCAGCCCGTAACCACTAATATGCATGTATATTATAGCCAAATAATTAACAAAACATAATTATGTGAAAGTGTAGAATTTTAAATCTTGGCTTAACATAATGATACTTGCATAATTCATTCTGGATAAGAATGAGGGCTTTGAGGTCAGAATGCATATCCAGCAACTTTGATGCTTCCCCTGACTGTGACCTTAGGTAAATTAGTTTACCTCAAAAATGGGCACAGTAATTGCACCTGACTCAGAGCTATTGGGAGACTTCATGGAGATAAGGTATATGGAGTGCATGGAACTGAATTCCTAGCATGTAGTAAGCCAGAGCCCCAGACTCTACCGTATAGTTTTCACATGGCAAAAGGGTGCCCAGTTGAGGACATGAATAGGCTTGAGCAGAGCTGACATTAACCCCTTGCACCTCTTGCTGGCCATGCTCTTACTTGCTGGGCAAGGTCTGTCGGAGGGAGATGCCCTTTTATTTTGAATCTGGATACCTGGTAAGACTGTGGTGTCTCGGTAGGTCAGCTGTCTTTACTATCATCCTAGATAAGAATACATACCCTCCTTTTTCAGGTGGTCTTTGGGGATTTTGAAGTCAGCCTGTCTTCCACAAATCATTATGAAAGTGTGATGTTAACACATTTCCACACGCTATTTAGAAAGTGAATAAAGCAGCTATCCCCATGGTTATATGTAAGACTCACTTAGCATCATTGATATTTTATAAAGTTTATCAATGAGGAGAAAGAGGGCCATAGTTAAGATTTAATATTTATAATAAGGTAAGTGATGTAATAAGACTATGTATAATGGGACAGCTATTAAAGGACAATGCACACCTTCTGAATTTCCACTGGAGTTATATAATAAAATAGGAGGTAGAATGAAATGTCATTTTAAATAAAGTCCCACATAGGGTTTTAATTAAAGGACAATAAAGGAGCAAAATAAAGAGTCAGGAATCTTAGGTCTTGGAAAGATGAAATCTGTTATATTTTGAAGCTAACACTGTTTTCAGTTATACCAAGGAAGTTAAGTGTGAATTCTAGCTCTACAGGAGACTCTTATGGAACCATTTTACTGAGTCCGCTTCGCCCGTCTGCTTCCTGAATCTAGATACAAATGGCAGGATTCTCCTTCCATCTCTCTTCCCTGTCTACTGCCTCTGTTCAAATATCACTTGGATGTATTAGTTGACAATTTCCCATGGTTCAACCATTTATAGATACAGCCAGCCCAGTGTAAGACCTTTATGATTATATGGACTCCTTTCCCCTTCTCAGCCACCATTACCTGGCTACCAAAGCACACATTTTTTTCTTCCTCTCTTTTTCACACCACTTCCCCTTCCCTTTGGCACAGCTAAAACCCTATAGTCTCATCCCTTCTCAGTTCAAATCCTGAAGTAGCCTTGGAATTCCTTTTCTGCCCTCACCCCCCATCCTGTCTGTCTTATGCCAATCAGTTGTAGTCAAGGGTAGCCCTTAAGGATCACTAACTATACTTTGACCCCAACCTAAATTTCCAGACCTGTCTTGCCTTAATTCCATATAAATAGCATAATCAGTTAATGGGCCACCTAATATTCCTTATGATCCACATGTTTCTGTTCCCTTTTGTTTCCTGAGGTAAATTGTGTGTTTCTCGTTCTCAGCCCTACTACACTTCCCATGATCCTTTTCAGATGGAAACTCAATAGCCACCATAAATTATATCCAACCTGTCTGCATAATGGGGAATTTGCACTTTCAGCTTGTAAAATGAAAGAAATCTTATACCTATTTGTGTATCCAAGTCCTTCACACAGTGTGAATGATTATACTGGTTAGGTTGTATGTTATTCTGGGATATTATAAACTGCATTAAGATATCTTCATTGTGTATTGTACTTTACCATTGTTTGGTACAATGCCTGGCAGATAGCATATGTTTAATCCTGTAGAATAAATATTGCAAGAATTTGAGCTCAATACATGTTTTTAACTACATACATGTGATTATATATATTTGGGCTTTATTATTCATAACATAATATCTGGTGAATACTATTAATATTTTTTCCATCTGCTATAGAAAGGAGATCCCTTAATTCACTTTGGAATATTTAATCTTATTGTTTATAGAAAGGGGAAATAAAAATTTTGTTATGAAATTAATTGAATAAACTTGGGAAATTATCAGGCACTTGATTAATAAATGCATTTTTAGTTTTCACAACACATGAACATTTATATGCTATAATGGAAATACTCATTCCAACATTTAAGCAGTTATACAAATTATTTTCTATATTGTAAGAAAAAGCTCTCTTTTTAATGTCAGGGCACCTGAGCATATCCAAAATAACCCGAGAGTTTGTTGTGCTTATTATCATTAAATATGTTATGACATCTTTGTAAAATCATCAGCTAAGATGAGGTATACTCCTATTATTCAGTGATTTAAAATAAATGTGAAGAAGTAAGTTATAAACATATCAATGATAAGAGGATCAACAGCACAGATATATGTGGTTTGAATTAAAAAGAAAATTGAAGGAAAAGAAAAGGCAAGCAGTGTTTGTGTTCCTGCATTTCAGGTGAGGTACCTACATTTTCTGTGTATGTTTTCTTTCTCATTAACTGTAGAAGGCCATAGAAATAAGTCTCTGTGCAGCTCCAAGTGCCCCCACTCCATTTTAGATGGTATTTCCAATAAGGGTACTGTTTCTTGCAAAGAATATTACATCTCACTAATTGTTCTACAAATCCCATTCTTAATTAAAATCAAAATCTTCATCGTAACAACTTTACTATATAGCTTGCAAATATGCGCTTTTCTTGTTTGTTTGGAGGACGATGCTCTGGATACATCTTTTTTTTTTTTTTTTTCCCCTTCGTTCAGGAAGGAGTAGCCCTGGTGAGAAAAATTTACAGCAATTGATTTTGTTTGTTTGTGGCTACAGCCATAAAAACTCCCAAGCAAAACTAAATAGTGCTTGTGGGGCACAGGCGTGGTGGTTCATGGGTAAACAGTAAGTTTTTTAATACTGTTAATGCAAGACAATAAGACAAGGTATAATAATTCCAAGTTCATCATTTGTCTCCGTTTTGTACTAAATTGTACACTCCATCATGCATATGCTGGCTATGATGTGACATATTTAATTCTGCATTTAGTCTCTGCTTTGTTACACATGCACAAAAATAGCAAGTCAGCTTCTCCAATGCCATGTAGCAGCCCTCTACCAACAACAACAAAAATCATTAAATACAAGATAAGTTTGAATAACAGTAATGGTGGGAAAATCTATCCCAGGGTTCATTCTTTTTACAGGGAGTTGGCAAACCAGGAAGAATAGACTTTGTCATGTGCAAATATGGTGACCATAAATGGTGCTGGAGGCTTTTCCATTGTCCTCTGAGTTTACCATGAGAGAAAGCGGGCGAGAGAAAGAAAGACACGTTTGATAGAGTTGTGAAGAATGTTTGAATGGCTATTGGGTGTTGAGCATTGTCTTGCAGTGACCTCAATTCGGTACAGTAGAGACCCTTGAAAGCACTGTCTGAAGTCACAATACCACTATTCTCCTCCATTTACTAAAAGGGATTAGTTAAAAGGGTGACGTTCCGTGCAGAGAGTTCCAAGTATTCCATGAAACAAAAGGCTCTGAAATGTTTTTGAAGTTATTTTTAATTGAGTTGAACTAATTTAATAAAGGTCCTACGGAGGAAAAAAAAAATAAAGGAATGTGATTGTTTTATGATTCCTCACAGATGGAACGGACATTTATAGCATACTTTTCCTTTAGTGTTCCAGAGAACAGTAGCTCCATTTACAGCTACTGTTAGCAATTTAAAACTGCTCCAAAATGAAGTCTTTCAAGAAGTTGACAGCTTATAAATAAATCTGTCTGATAAAATTGAACATAAACTGCATCTGTGGTTAGTTTGCCAAAATTAATTCTACATTTAATTAGAGATAGCAGTCAAACATATTTAATAAAAAACAGTCTTGGAGAGTAAATCAAATGAAGTCAGATTTTAGCAGACGTTTTGCATTTTTTTGCAAGGAGTGATGAAATGACCTCACCTCTCTGATTCCCAGTTATATGGCAGCGTGAGCTCCGTAGTGTTATGGGGAAGCCAAGGAGTTCACACTGCTTGGAAAGGTTCCTTGCTCAGCTTAGGGTAAAGAGAGAAAACGATCATTTTGTGATTTTGCTTGATTCCATCATTTGATTTTACTTTGATGCCATATGTATTAAACTAACAAGTTAATAAGCATATTACTACTAATGATTACAGAGACCCAGCTAAGGTAATCCTAATTTATAAATGTACCAAGACATAGAATTGTCCTTAATTTTTTTTTTCCTGGCTTCCTTGCCAAGCTTGATTTGTTTTGTTTTGTTTTAATTTAACCATCACTATAAAACATATTAAAATCATGCAATAGCAACAATGCCATTTCTTCCCCTGCAAAGACTTGGAAAAATCACCTTTGCTTATCAAATATTTGTGCTCATTCTGCATGGTTTAAGCAATGTGGCATAGCTGTGGAATCCTGGGGAAGGTGCAAAAGCACACAGATCAATCAGAATGCAGCAAACGATATTTTGGGACAAAAGTGACTTACAGTTCGAAGGGCAAAGAAGCAGATCTTCAAACATTGGAAGTTTCAACACAGTCCATAGTCCCAGGTGAAGTATACAGCAGACAGTAGAAACTTGTATTAGCAGTAACAGTTTCTCTCCTATTTGTATAAAAATTACATGCACCTTCACAAATGCATACAAAAATTAAAGTCAATTAAACCAGTTTTTATTTTGTTCTTTTAATGTAGCGTGACATTACTTTCTAGTAATGTGGAAGAATTTAAGAAATGTGGTGGGAGATTATGTTGCTGTACTTAGTTAATATCAAATTTGGATTAGACATTAAACATTTATTTCTTGAGCTCTTCTATATTCTTAGAATCACAATCATAGAGATGGTTAATCTTTACTGAATATCTTCCCAATATATCTGCGTGCTTTGGTATCATGCTGTTATTAATACCGCATCTAACTGAAATATGCAAAGGCATTTTTCCACTTCTTCAAGTTTCACTTAGATATTTTGTCCTTTCAGAAGAGTATTTTTATTTTACGTACATGAATTTGCCCCCAAATAACGTTATCAAAATTTTTGCTTTTTTTTTTTAGAATAATAGGAAGGAAAAGTGGTACACCCTAATTCCTGAATTTGAACAATGTATCATTGTTCTGAGGTTTGCTCTGTGAGCCTTCCATTGCTTGTACTCTGAATAAATGAAGTGATGGAAATGTATACAACACACAAATTCTATTCTGGCAGCCCCTTTTAGTTCTGTCTTGGGATAATTATGCTGTTTTAAAACTCAGAGGTAGACTTAAAAACTAATGCATTATAGCTGTTTAATCACATATCAAAATACAAACCAGCTATGGGCTGTAACTAGAAAAAAAGATTAAGAATCAGTTATCTCATGAAAAGGAATTGGCCAGCTCAATCATGGTATAGGAGCTCAGTCGTCATTAAGATATCCCAAAGGACTGACTTATCTCCTTAGCAACTTATATATTGGACCTGAAGAAATAATCTTTTTTTTAAAAGATTTTATTTATTTATTTGACAGAGATCACAAGTAGGCAGAGAAGCAGGCAGAGAGAGAGAGGAGGAAGCAGGCTCCCTGCTGATCAGAGAGCCTGATGTGGGGCTCGATCCCAGGACTCTAGGATCAGGATCTGAGCTGAAGGCAGAGGCTTTAACCCACTGAGCCACCCAGGCGCCCCAAGAAATAATCATTTTAATCAATGGTTTCAAATGAGTTATATGTGTTTTAGTATCATTGCAGGATTAGGCTATTATTAATGCAACTTTATAGATAAATACAAATAACTTCCCTCTCAGTTAATAAAAATACAAATAAAACAATTAATTTAGGAAATATAAAATTAGGGAAATATAAAATTAAGAAATATAAAGTATAAATATAAAATTTATATTTCCTTAATTTAGGAATTATAAAAAATATGATACTTATCATTTTTATAGGTCCTTAAGAAAACACTTTCTCCCCAAAATTTTATTAACAACTTTGCTATAAAGTAATTTGTAAACTATAATTTTATATTTTAATAATTTTATTAAATTTATAAAATAAACAGCTTTAGAAATCTGGGTCAACAATTACATGGTTTCTTACGGTCTTCTTAGAAGTTGATTTTTATCTTGGACAAATCACTTATTCTCGCTGGGTCAAGATTTCTTCATCTTTAAAATGAAAATTTTGACTAGATAAATTTTAAAGCAGCTTTTTGGTCTCTAATGACACAATTAGTATATTCCTACCCATTCTACTTTTTTCCTTTCATTTCAGACAAATGTCATGTCCTTTCATCATTTTGGCTGGCTCGTGACATTGCGCAGAGCAGAACTAATGGGAAAGAGAGACCCAGTTTGCAACTAGACACAGTTGTAGTTTTTGCTGTATCATCATATATAAAAGATTAATAACAAATAGAGAAGTAGGTCAGTTGATGCTCTCAAGACGTTGATGCAGAAGCACTAAAGTCATAGTCCCAGTTTTTCTGTACTGAGGAAAAGTTATCCTTTCCTTTCTAAAGGTTGAGAGGTTTGATTAAGAAATGTCTAAAAAAGTACTCTGCAAAGTTTTATGTTCTAGAAATGCTCAAGTTTTAAAAAGCTTTGTGGGTCCTTAAAATCAATACACTGGATTAGATATAGGGTTAGGGCCTTACGGAGAGCACAGAGAAAATTGCTCTCAAGCATCCAAGCTTCCACCTTACTGGAGGGTCTCCCCATCTGCCAGTCGAAAACAGATTTCTCCTGAGTAGACTCCTCACCTCCTGTCTCTTGCTACAGAGCCATTCATTGCATTGATGATGCCAGTTATCTTTAAAAAATGCAGGTCTGGTTATGTCATCTTCCTGACTGAAAACCTCTAAGGACTTCCAGTTGCCTACTGGATAAAGTCTAAACGAGACTCTTCTCTATCTTATCCAAACAGAACTTTCCATCTTCTTCTTTACGCAGCTGCTTATCCTTGTCCAGGATGTGCTCCCTTCCATCCTCAGCCTTCGAAAACTGGCTCATCTTCAAAAGCCAAAAGAAACATCATCTCATCAGGCACCTCCCTAATATGCGATTCATTCTCTCTCCCTCTCCATCCCACCATGCCTCCCTTCCCCATCTTCCACATCTACTGTGCTCCTTAGTCACCTCTTTTAAACCTGTTTTAAAAATATCTGCCACTAAGCAAGGTGTATATAAGAATAAATCAGTGAACGTTAACTCTGTAGGATAGTAAAATGCAACTGACACATGAGACTTACTTTGTTGTCATGTGTTTTATGGAGGTCTCATTTCATCTATATACATGCTATAATATCAAATGTATGCCTTTTTCTAATTCTAATAATATGCCTATGCATTGTGTTTCAGTGAGAAAATGTAGGTTGCAGTTCTCTATAGCTTTTGATATTATTTAAATATTTCCAAATTATTCTTATGGTTTTTCAAAGTTTATGTATTTAATATAACATTCATAATTGCTATGGATATGTTGTTAAGATTTTAAATTGCCATTTTGAAGCCAAAACTGAGATTTCAGTGTGTGTGTGTGTGTGTGTGTGTGTATATATTTCAAAGAGACATACTACCTTATATAAATTAGTAATTTCTTTTAATTGCCTCAAATGTTTCAGTCTTATGTGGATTTTTGAAGTTGTATGCAGCTTTGATGTTTTATTAATTATTTTCAAGGTGGCTTTCTTTCCAGAGCAAAGCATACATATTGATTTTGTGTATGATGAAGACTGAAATTTCTATCTTGGCACTGATACTTCTTGCAATCAGATCTAGAAAGGGTTTGATCGTTTTTAAGCAACTCTCCAACAGTTAACTGTTGGCTGCCAAAGTTCAATTTAGATAAGTGAAGGGGAAGAGTTTAGAAATTTCACACATTAAATGTGTGATGGGAAAAACCCAATATAATGTATTAAAGATGCAGCCTTTGGAAGGAAAACATGGAGTATCGTAAGAATTGTGTGCCAGTCTCCAAAGGTTTTCAGTTAGGTTTGGTTCAGAAAAGCCCTTGAATGTGTTGGAAGCAGATCTTGGAAGGGGCTGTGTGGTGTGTCAGGGAAAGCACCAGAGTAAGTCTTGGTTACACATAGTCTGTAAAATCGACTGTGGTAGCATGACAAAAATTGGTCTGTGTAGTTTGCCACTGCCAATCTTCATGATTGATACAGATTGTTGGAGCCATATCTATCATATGGTGCTCCATATTGATTGTTAAAATCTGCAAAAATGAATTATTTGGAGTGTATTTTTCCATATCATTGGCTAATTTTTCCTGTATCAAAGAGTTTAAAAGCATTTGACCTTTGCTTTGAATTCTTACTTGTTACCAGGACAAAAAGGAAAGGATACTGGCATTTCTTTATTTATTCTCCTCGAATAATGATATTGTAATCTAATTCTTAATGAATACGGTAAAAGCAGCGCATTTGAAAAGTCATTGTATAAAGGTTCTCAGTAAGTCAGTTCTATTTTTGGGAATGGTTTAGCTATTTTATTTTTAAAATTGCCATCTAGACTTGAAGAGAATGAGAAGTCACGTGCCAAATAAACTCTTTTAGAAGAGCTTTCCATCTTACCAACCATTACCAAAAAAAGCAAGAAGTAGCTTTGGTTTCTCTTTCTCTCTCTCTAAGTATTGGGACTGGTCTTATTTATCTATAGAATTCAAATGCAACCAACATTAATATGAACATACTCCAGACTTTTTGTGAATTGAAAAGATTCTGCATGTTTGCAGGAGGCAAGTGACATAGGAGACTTTCCTTTAAATCATCTATAATGTTAGGATCATTATAAAGTAAGCAGCCAGAATGCTGGATTGTATGGCTGGAAAGAACCCACATAAGAATGAAAACAGATGGTATTATCATTCTATCCCAAGCACTGTGTGGATTTTTTTGGTTAGAGTCTGATTAAGGTTTCTGAAATTATTAAGTGGATAGATAATAGAGAATAAGAAAATGAGAGCACAGAGGGCTTGCCAAGTCTTTAATGCTCACTTAAACAAAACTGCCTGCAGGTTCAACAAACTCATGCCTGGGTTTTGTGGGTACAAGGTCCTTCTCCAGAAAGTTGTTTTGGGTGATGGTCACCATTTTAATTAAAGGAATATCAAACTATATGTTTAGAAAGATAATAATAAGCCACCCAAACCCAGATGCTAGTTGCCACACATGTTGGAGAAGGTCTATTAAAAAAAGAAAAAAAAAGGCAAAAACCCCACACACCAAAAAAAAAAAAAAAAACACCTAAATACTCCCACATTCTAGAAGCTGGATTTAAATGAGAGCAATGGGGGAAAAGGACCATTTCCTTTTTCCAATTCCAGTCATCTTTCTCCCTACTTTTTTTACTCCCTTAATCCATGTCTAATTATCAGCTATCTCTCTATCTTCCTCTCCACTTGCTAATTTTATTTCTTTTGATTTGCGAATATAGATCTGATATGTATGTGGGAGGAAGCAGCATCTTGCCTTTGTGTGCAGGCATTTGTGCATTCTGAGTGTTTCCTTTGTACCACATTGTGCATTAGTGTAATCTTATTTTGGCCTCCCAAGCTCCTTTGAAAAATATTCATGAATTAAACAGTTTAGCAAAAGTCAAACAAACAAACAAATAAAACTCAAGCCATGAGAGTCTGTGATTTCTTTCAGTTTGATTCCAGCTGAGGAACATTCAAATTTGGGGTTTGCTTATTTCAACCTTATTTTTTCCCTTTTAAATTGTGGTTTCAGCCATACCTTTGAAAGTATAATTTTCTTAATTAAAATAATAAAAAAGTTTCTCAAAGTCAGGTGGGCTGCTTTGGATTATGGCTCTATCTCCTCTGTATCTGTCTGCCCCTTTACGGTGACCACTTTTCAAATTAAATCTTTTTTTCCATCCCTTCTGCACATTTCCCCTAGATCATAGCCCTCTGATGTGAAAGGATGGCTTGCTTAACTGACATGCTTGTTTGTTGAAAGAATAGTTCAACAACTGTATTATTTATTTTCCATTTAAATCTTACATGGTATAAAAAGGAAAACCTGTGGTCCCTGTTTCTAAATTCTCTATCAACACAACGGTAGCACATTTAATGTTTGGAGAATTAAAAAAAAAAAAAAAAAAAAAAAAAAAAAAAAGCAAAACAATATAAAGAACAAAAACCAAATTGCCCATATCATGCAGTAGTCATAGTTAAGATTTCTGAGTAGGGCATAGAAGTTTTGAGAGAGGTGTGATAAGTGCTTCAGAAATGTTGAAAGCAAATTCAAAAATGTGGTTTGAAAGGCTTTGGGATTTTCTTTCACATGTACAAGTTTTGTTCATGTGAAAAAAAAAAAAAGTAGGACTCCTCAAATTGGATATTGAGCCTTTTTTTCTTTATTTCGTTCTTTATTTTTTTGTGTAGAAATAAACATGAGCCTGACACCAGGTTTGTGTGGGAGTAAGGTAAATGCGGGCTCTATGACTGATGTACTGTTTGGGTATAAACATTAGATTCCATATTGCAACTGTCTGTCATTGCTTTTGTCATTAATCAAATAGGTACTAAAATGTACAGCAATGCTTAACCATATTTAATGTAGTTCATTTTATAATCACTGCTAGTAGCTATCCGGTGCAGGTGGTAGCTTTTTTATTTTTCCCTCCCTGATTTAAGATTGTGAGATCCTTTACTATCTTTCTATAGAATTGGCATCTAAGTAAACAATCAAAGTAAATGAGTAAAGTAAAGTAAATCTAAATAAACAGATCAAAGTTTGATTTGATCTGTTAAATTTGGTATCATTTGTGACCTAGTGGCAGTGCAGGATTTAAAAATCATGGACATTGCTAAAGTGTTAGAAGAGGAGGAAATAAATTCATCTGATACCTGTGTGTGGCCTGATGCTAAGTCAAACACATCTATATCCCTATTTGGATATATCTGTGAATTTAGAGGTGAAAAGTGAATTTGAAAACCAAAAAAAAAAAAAAAAAAAAGAGAGAGAGGAATTAGTGTGGTTCCGTTGAACTTACTCTATTCTTTGTCTACACAGAACCTTTTTTTTTCATTCAGTTAGTTTTGTTTAAAATGTCCTATTAAAATTAATGACACAAAAATGTGCATCAAGTGAAGTCTTATAAAATCTCTGTCAAAATCTTATCATTTTATGTTTGACCAAATGTTTTTATCATTCCTCCAAGCTTGGCTTGGACCATTCAGGTGTTCTCAAATTTTTCATCTTTCTAATTAAAACAAGCTTTCACTTTACGTAATCCGCGATAATGATAAAAATATCAATATAATGTAACGAGTTCTACTGTTTGTTAATATTGTCAGGATATGTACTCTACCAGATAACTTCAAGTTCTATGGGAGAAATTCTCTTGGAACAAATAGATAGCTAGTATAGTTTAGCAAATTGTTTAGCAAATAATTTGACTCCCGTTTCCAAGAAGCTATGGATTTTCCTTATGACTTAGACCTTAAAATGTCATCTTCTTAGAGATCTTTCCATTCATTTTCGTAGTGCATCTTTTTGACAGCAATGTACCGTCAGGTTGGTCTTCCTGAGGGTAGGAAAAATATTTTTATTGCAGGAATGAGTATATATGTAGGAACAACATATACATAAAAGACTATATAATCTAGAAGAATATCCAAGCCCAGCTTTGTCTCTCTCTCAATTAGAAGAAATTCTGACTGTCAAGTTAACTTATCCTACTATTTTTCTGCTCTAGAATGCTTCCACTTGAAAGTTGGTAATTTCTTTCTTCCTTTCTTTTCTTTTTTTTCCCCATCCCTACCCCCCTTTAGGTTGAACTCATCTTTCCTAAGTGTTTAGACAATTTTTCTATCCTTGTTCTTCCATTACTACTGTCATTTATATGCCAATATACCATATAAATAGCTCCTAGACAATAAGACTGTGTTAGAGATTGGTGACAACATAAAAATGTAAGACATAGTCTCTAACCTCCAAGAGTTATCTTCTTTAAGAAGGAAGAGAAACCAGGTCCATAGTACTATTAGACAAAAAGACAGATTATTCATATAGACTGTCAGAGTGGAGTGGGGGTGGGGAATGGGCAAAATGGGTAAAGAGGAGTGGGAGGTACAGATTTCCAGTTATGGAGTGAATAAGTCACGGTGATGAAAGGTACAGCATAAGGGATTATAGTTAATGGCATTGTTAGCCTTGTATGGTGACAGGTGGTGAGTACACTTAATGGTGAACATACAGAATTGTCATATAGATTTGTCAAATCATTCTACGTTGTATACCTGCCACTACTGTAACATTGTGTGTCAACTATACTTCATTAAAAAAAAAAAAGGATAAAGCAAGCATGTATATAGGTCATACTTACTCTCCATGAGGCACAGTATTAAGTGTTTTATGTATATTAACTTATTTTATACTTAGCGAACTCTATACTACTGGATGAAGAAACCAATTTACAGAAAAGTTGTGTTACTTGCCTATTGTTGAGTAGCAGATCCAAGCTTCAAGCCAGGTAATCTGGCTCTCCAAGTTCAGGCTCTCACCCTGTTTTCCTCTGCCTAAGTTTCTTTGTTTGTTTGTTTGTTTGTTTTTGAAAGGTGCATAGTCTACACTGAGAATTTGGCAGGATGAAACAGTCCATCACCCTGGTTTAGGTTCTCATTGCTCCATCCCACGCTGTTACCAATTCTCCCTTGTCCACACCCTTCTTCTTAGACCCTGAATTCTAGAAAGGTTTTCTGTATTCCGTAAATATTGATGGAATAGAATCTACTTGAATAATCTGTATATTGAACATTGATAGAAACAAAGATGAACATATTTTGACTGTGAATTATCATTCAATGTCAGATATTCTGAGTTTAATTTCCAATAAATAAATTTAAGTCTCACAGATTTAAGACTTAAGGTTGCTTTTAATTTTCCATGCTAATGGCATTTTTAATTGGCTCATTCTTTAAAAGATATGGCAAAAGGGACCGATTAGTTTTAAAAAATGAAATTTATATATCATGCAAAAAAGATAACTTATGAGACCACTAAAATTTTATCAGAAGTTTATCAAGAAATCATCTGATAGACATTTCACTTATTCTCTATGCTTGTTTATTCTTTAGTATATTACCTATCAGATAGCCAAAAACTGGGAAAAAGAGTGGAGAAGCAATTAATAAATAAAAATTGTCTATTCTTTTTACCTGGTTTTGTACAACTGTTTAAAATCATTGTGTTTTTTTTTTATTATTATTTATTTTCCTTTTAGAAGGTACCAGAAGTGTGTAATTGGAGTACTTGCTAGGTAAAAGGTCTAAATTTGAATCACTATTGAAAAATTCTGGTTTCTAATACAAATGTTCATTTGAAAGTGATATATGGTCCTTCAGGGACCCTGAAGTGTTTTCATGGATTCTCATGCCTGGTTGGCAGTTTTATTGAAAATGGCTGTAAATCAGGAAAGAAAGCTGAAAATACATTTCATGTCATCTTCACACCAACTGTAAGTTATTGTCCCAGAAAATGAAGATGCCATTTTTAAAGAAAGAAGCATGATAGGCTATTGAAATGGATAGAAAAAACATGTTCCCAGGAAAATATCACCAACAGTTACTGAATAAAATACAGTGTAAATGGGAGTGGTATGGAAGATAAGGATTAAAATCAAGATTGTACATGGCGTCTAAAATTTAAATTTGCAGAACCTGGTGCTTTTTAATTTTTTATTTATTTTTAGATTTTTTGGAGGTTGTTGCTCTTTTACAAGATGTTTATTGGCTAGCAAATTGAATTTGAGCTCATATGCTATAGGAACCAGGTGAACTCACATTCTCCAAATGCATCTGTTGTTTGCTTCTTCCAGAATAAATATTATAATTCTTGATGAACAACAGCTGGAAGGTTTGCATGTGGTTGCATTCCTCATGGGTTCACAGGATGAAATCATTTGTGCACCATTGACAATTTCAATTGGGGAACAAAAGTATATTCCATCATAAGATTCCAGAAAAAAGCAGTTTTGTAAAAATGTATTTTCCATTTTTAATCTTCTTTTAGTTATATGTTTTAGGATAGTGAATGAGTTGGAAGATGGATTCTCTGTGACTTACCTTGTTCCTTTAGTTATCTTTAAGAAATTAGTATGTACTAAATGCCAAAATCCAGTTGCAATACATTCAAAATTGGAGCAATCGGGTCAATATACTGCTAAGTAATATTTTTAAAGGTATCTTTCAAGGCTTATGAGACACTCATTAATGTTGAACTTATTTTATTGTGTTGGAGGCAGAGAAAGTTTTCCCTCTCAATAGATCATGGAGGAGTTGGTTGAATGGTGCTCATGGGCAGAATCCTAGACTGGAAATGAGTAGCTGTGGTCACAGATTCATGGCCATGGGCAAAGACTGTCATCTCCCTGAACACACTTCCTCTTGTATAAGATGAGGGGTCTGCATTAGATGATTTCTCTTCTCAAACTCGTGAGCCTGTGATAACTTCTACACCAGTCTTAAATTCCTTGATATTTGCTTCCAACACTGATCTCATCCTTTCCTGACTTTCACTGTAGGTATTATCTGTTCCATAAATTGTGGTGCTTGATTCTGTTTAATGGTCTACTTTATCATGTAGTCTTTTATAGGGCTATCTGGTGGTTTGGTTTTTTTTTTTGTTGTTGTTGTTGTTTTTTCTTTTTTTCCAGGAGCACACATTTAGTAATATTTACTGTCTCATAAGGTTAATTCTTCTTGTGACAATGAAGTATTTAAGCATCTCGAGGAAAGGAACCTTGTTCTATGTTGCCTCGTTTTTCCAATTCTCCTCGTAACACATTACAGAATAATTGTCACAACTATTTTGAAGTGTTTATAAACTTAACAAATTCAATTATAAACTTATTCGGAACCCATGCTGTATGTTTGATTCAGAACCATAGAAATAGAACAAAGCTAATACTGGAACAGGGCTCAGGAAACCTGATTTTCAATGACAGTCAACATTATGTGACTATATGCTATTTTGTGCTTCAGTTTACTCATCTCCAAAATGAAGGGAAGAGACCAAGTAATATCTAAGATTCTCTAACTTTCAATTTCTATAATTTTTTTTCCTGTCAATGTCATCAGATAATGATGAACAACTTTGCTTAACATTTTCAAAAACATAGCCTACTTTCCCTCAAGCATTTTAATTCATCGTTTAATTCAGTGTTTCAGCACATATTTATTGAGCAGTTATTATGAACCAACAACGATGAGCTAGAAAGTACAACATTTGAATCCACTTATTATTTAAACATGGGCAAATATTTTCACCTTTTTGCTACATTTGCAAAATGGAGATGGCAACATTTGCCTAACAGTGTTGCTATAAGGTTTAAATGAGGCAGTGCAATCAAGCCTTTCGCTCAGTGCCTGCCAGAGAAGATGGGATTAATACTGTTATTAACACTGTTATTATGCGATGCAATTGATTTTTAAACCATTAATTGGGGATTGTATTTAATGGTCTATATAGTATATTATAGTCTAGCTGATTATTTGAGTATAATAAATTCAGATATTCAGATGCAATTTTATGTTGAACAAGTTACTTATCCTCTCTATTAGAAACTTGGAAAAGAAATGCCTGTCTCTTCTTGTACTATAGAATTAAATGGGTTTAAAGTGAGGTAATGCACAGAAAATGTGCAGCATAATGTTTGACATCTGAGGCTTAAAAATTTTTGTTTCTGGAAAAAACTAACCTACAGTGATTAGGCAAACTAACCTAGTTTTGTTCTAGGGAAAATTCATCTATGCAGGTCACCTCTGGTACAGAATCATCTGGAAAAGGGCACGAATAAACCATTTGGGGTGACAGAAATATGCTCTATCTTAATCTGGGAGTGATTATATAGATGGATACGTGGGTCAAAAAATTCTTAGAGCTGTAGAATTAAGATTTTTCCTTTTTGTGAACAAATTTTGCCTAAAAAAATGTTTTTCTCCTCTAATCATAAATACTATAACCAGAAGAAATATCAATTAATAATAATACTAATAATAATTTTCAAATGCCATAACTACAACATTACTCCAATCCAGTATTTTTTCAACAGTACATAAAAATGAAAAAGGGCACCATGATCCCAGGAGCCTCTGATGTCTGAGAGCAGTTGGAGGAACACTCAGTGGTTTGACATATTTCACCACCCAATTGTTTCAATTTGGCACACCGTATTTTAGGATATTTATTGCCTGCCTCGTTCTTGAATCTACTCTTTGCCCTGGTGCACACAAAGCCATACGTTATGGGATATTATTTTTACAAGGGCCTGGTCAAAAGGAACCTGATCAGTCCTATTGCCACTTTCTTCATGTATTTCTCTGAGATGAAGAACCACTTACGATTTACTTCAATCAAGCTTTATTTAGGATTGGGTCTGTAGGAAGGGGTGGAAATGGCGGGGGCAGGAGCGGAAGGGACAGCGTAAATATATACATACAGTGTGTGAAAATAAATAAAGGCATCTTTTGTTACAGCTGGTTGCAAGAGAAGTTTCTGCTTGCACTGCTGAAGATAGTAGGAGATTAGTGGAGTTGTAGCGAAGTCAGGACAAAGGCGGGCTGTGTGAGAGGGATCAGTGTGTTTGCTCAGTGGAGCTTTCTCTCTGGTTGTTGACAGATTTAACTGGTGTCATCTTGGGCCTGGCTAGCTCCACCCCGTGATCATCGAGGGGCAATCGTTGCAGTAGTAAATGGCCATGTGGAGTATAGCACGAATTCCCTATTTGTGTAGTAGCTGTAGTTTAGGGTGGGGATTTAATACTGAATGGACTCCAGATTGTCTAAATCGCAATCACAGTGTTTATTTAAATAGCCTATGGGACCATTAAAGCATTTTAACTTTTGCTCCTATGTTTCTCCTGTTATGAAATCTGGAAGCACATGGGGGAGAAAAGAAAAATCCAGCCTTGTAAAAGCATTAGGATGCTCGAAGTTCTCCCTGCTGCCAAAAATGCTTCAAGAGTTTCAGTTCTCTGAACTAACATGTGATATGATGGATGGGATCCTGCTGTGGTCCCCAGCTAGGGGATTTTCCCTCTGCAGATACTCTGATCTGTCCCAGCAGAATCCCTGCTCTCTTGGCTCAGGAGATCCTTCCACATTCTGGGTTTCCACTCGCAGTGCTGAAGTCTGTTCTGCTCAGTCATTTTTGTAACCCTGTTGCTTTCAAACTACATAAAATTCCATTTTAATAACATAGGTGCTATAAGATTATTCAACTTTTAACTTTACATACAATAAAAAGAGGTCATTACTTTTACTATCCTGGCAGAGCCAGGGTGATGGTGGACTTGGACATGAGTGTGTAAGGACGTGAACTTGAGGTGCAGGACCAACAAGTACTTCTATTTCTAAGGCCGATCTCCTGAGTAGAAAGTGTGACTTCAGTTTTCATACTCTGATTTAAATAATCAGATTAAAAACATTTGATAAGTAAATTTTTAGTTGGTTCCCTTGTCTCCAGGAAGACTTGATTTTTTTTTTTTTTTTAAAGACTCTAAGTCTGGAGTAGCATTTGACAATGCTAAATATTTTCTCATTGTGGAAAGCAAGCTGGGCCAAAGATCTTTCTGAATTGTTGAGCTCAGTGTTCAACTTTTTTTTTTTCTCTTCCTTTTCTTTTCCTTCCTTCCTTCCTCCTCCTCCTTTCTTCCTCCTTCTTCTTTTATTTTTTTAATTTAAAGATTTTTATTTATTTATTTGACAGAGATCACAAGTAGACAGAGAGGCAGGCAGAGAGAGAGAGGGAGAGAGGAAGGGAAGCAGGCTCCCCGCCAAGCAGAGAGCCTGATGTGGGACTCGATCCCAGGACCCTGAGATCGTGACCTGAGCCGAAGGCAGCGGCTTAACCCACTGAGCCACCCAGGCGCCCCTTTCTTCCTCCTTCTTTCCTCTTTCCCGTTCTCCTTCCTTCCTTCCTTCCATTTCCCTACCTCCTTCCTTTCCTCCCTCCACCTCTCCTTCTCCTTCCTTCCTTCCCTTTTAAACTCCTACTGAGCTTCTAGGGCCGTCTGAACTGCTTTGGGCTATATTAAAATGTGTTCCTATTCCTGAGGCTCCAACTCTGAGAGGATGAGGTGTGCCTCATTAGACGAGTACAGGGCACTCCTAGGACCCTCTCATCCGGCCCTTTTCATCTTTTTGCCCTGTGTTTATAGGGAGGGTAACAATACCTGTCCATCTCAGAAATAAACGGGGGGTGAATGTGCTCATGTATATAAAAAGCTTTGGCCTTTCTTGAAGTAAAGACACTGTAAGAGATCTTTTGCTGAGAGCATGAGAAAAATCAGCAATCGCAGATCTGAAAAACAAACAACCTCCCTTTGCAGCTGGGAAGTGACCATTTAACTTGACTCAGACCGTACACCACTGAAGGTTCTTTTCCATCACAAGCTTTCCCAAATATCTTTTTATTATCATGATGTATACTGGAGGGCTAATTACTTCCAAGTGCATCATGATGTAGGAGTATATTTTTTACCCTGCTTTACCCTGCTTTTTATTTGTATTAGAACCCAAAGTTTCAGATTTCTTTTAACTCAGTACCCCAAATTCTTGGAACAATATCCCAAGCATTTCCCACTATCACATTGCACACTTGTCATATCGCCTCTCATCTCTCTTACACTGTTGACTAAAATCCATAAGTTTTGCAGAAGTCCCATTTAATTTAATTTCCCAATCATTATTAAAGTTCTTTTCCAAGAATTAAACCGTGCTTATTCATTTTCACTTTCAGTTTCACCTTCTTGCTTTTCAACAACCTGCTCTCCTCCACAATTCTCTCTTTCTTTCCTCATTGCGTACCTATTGTCAACTACCCACAGAATATGTAAGTGGTACAGAGGGTGATGAAGAATATGTGTGATCCATAAAACTGATCATTAGACTCCGAATAACAAGGAATTGGCCATATGTCTTCTACTATTTAACAGGGAGTGGCAGAGTATAGTTGACTAATCACAGGAGTCCCTGCTTATTGTAAGAATTATACTAGATAATAATATCTGTCTTCCTTTTTCGTGATATCCTTCTAGCTTCCAGGAATAGTCTTTTTAGGATCTCTACCCTCCAGAACAGGTATTTTTAACTTAATATACTATTGAAAGGCACTAGAGTTTGGGGCTGCAGGAGAATCTGTACGGTAATTATGTTCTTTTTCAGGGGCAAACCCTTGGTACTAATGCTGTCCATGGTTGTTTTGACTCTATTACATTTTGCTGAGCCTAGGACTGCTTTTGGAAGGTTTGGAAGTATCTAGGGAGGCGCCTGCCACTTTGATTATTCATACCCAGCTCTTTATTTTTATTTGAGACATAAAATAAAAACACACCCTGGCTTCTGCTCTGCCTCAACTGGCGTTCATTTTAAAAACAAACCCCAAACTGACCAAATGGCAGCCATACAAGTTTTTCTGTGAATGAGTCATCTTTCATGTCAATTAGAGTTCATTTATGGAAGCATTAAATTCTGCTGCTGGCCAGGCCACCTTTAGATGAATTAAAATGGGTTGGGATTTGGTAGGCTAGGAACAGAGGACCGAAAGGAAAACGAGGGTGATGTTATGACTCAGAAAGTGACTCTTTTCCTTCTGAATCAGAATTGAACCACTGGTCGAGTTAGTTCTTGTAGGAAGATGGCAACTTTTAGGTGAAAGGTTAAATGGAATCTCTGACCATCTGTGTTTGTCTCCTTGTTGGTTCAACTGTGTGTCAGTTTGGATAATTACTTATTCTTCACCTTTTTCCCCATCACTCACTTA
Source organism: Mustela putorius furo (assembly GCF_011764305.1). Classification (NCBI taxonomy): domain Eukaryota; kingdom Metazoa; phylum Chordata; class Mammalia; order Carnivora; family Mustelidae; genus Mustela; species Mustela putorius. The sequence continues at coordinate 20,791,551 of NW_025422368.1, read as the reverse complement.
CAAATAGGAGTCATATTTTCCTTTTTGTGTCTCTTGAAACATTTTTAAGAGTGACGGTGAACTTTTAACCACTGATACATTTTATTTCATAACGTGTTTATTTCAATAATGTGTTAACTAATCTCTGCATAAAGGGCCCCATTTTTTCCTACTCTGTTCTTCTGATAAACATTGGGAGATGTGTCTCTAGATATTTATCCTCTGGAATTTGATGCTTGTTCTATTTATGTACAAACATCAATTCTAGTTTTCACACTTTTTTGTTCATTCTTAGTATTTCTATTTATATGCCTCTAAAAAGGATTTTTCCAGGGATTTATTCTTTCATCAAACACTTGCTGAACACCTATTTTACCTTTTCCACTATGCCTTTACCAGAAGCTATTTTAGAATATTTTAATTTCCATTATTGACAGATTTCTATTTCATGCTGTCTGAAAGATCAGGATTTTATTAAATCTTATAAGTATCTGCATGGTTCAGGTTGTGTGTTTTGGTATTGACACTTGTTAATTCAACACCAAGAGTAGAGTTTAAGACTTTTGTGCACTGGGGCACCTGGGTGGTTCAATTGGTTGAGCAGCTTCCTTTGGCTCGGGTCAAGTCCCACATTGGACTCCCTGTCCCTCTTCCTGTCACTCTGCCTACTTGTGCTCTCTCTCACTCTGTGTCAAATAAATGAAATCTTAAAAAAAAAAAAGAATGACACTTAAAAAAAAAAAGACTTCTGCATTTATCAGCCTCCCCCATATCAACTAATAATAAGGAAAATTATATTTTCTTTGTCAGATTTATATGGTTCATTCATTGAAGAATTATAACCATTTTAATCATAAGTGCACTCATTCTGTATTCATTCACTTAATGCACAATTATTGAGACATACTTTTTATCATTAGACTGTAAGTTCTTTGAAGCATTAAAATATTTTTTGAATGAAAGAATAAAAAAGTATATGAATTGGTAAGCATGATTCCTTCTCAAGAATAAATCTTCTCATAGTGAAATTGCTTATGTCCTAACTTGGGTCCAATTCGGGATTCATTAATTTTGTAATTGTATATGCTGAGCCTTTCTTTGTGTCTTTTGCAGAGCAGAGCCAGATAAGGTGAAGATTAATATTTTGTAGAAGCCAAGACCCTGGCTATGAGGAGATGAGAAGGTTGACAGTGGTCATTGTGGGAAATTGGCGATTAAAATCATGGACTTGAGCACTGAACCTACTTAATGACTGTTCATTTTGACAGTATCTAAGCCCCAAACTTAACCTTATTTACTTACATATTCTCGAAGCCATCCCCATGTATCCCTAGGGGTGATCAGAGCTAAATAGCACCTTTTGGCAACCGACTTCTGTTCTTGATTAGCAAGAGCATCACAGCCAAGTGACAGTCATACGATTCTCTTGCCATCTTCTTAACACCAGTCCTGATGCCTGCAACTAGTTAGAGTCCCTTCACTCATCTTTGAGGGTTTGGAGGGCTTAGGGTGACTATGCAGTAGGAACTAGTTAAGATCAGGCTCTAGAACTTAATATCTCAGCCAGCGCATGTTTTATTTATTTATTTTTAATATTCCTGGACCAATTTGGAATTTGGTCCACACACAACACCAAACAATTTTCAGACACCTGCAAGCTATCCAGGAATTCCAATTAATTATGACACTACTTGGGGATAACATCAGATATCAGACAACATCAGATCCCATAGGTTAAAGTTTCAGCTTTACGAGACTTCCCCCACCCCCGCTTCAGATGATAGTCACAAGCCCCAGACTGTTATCCGTGCTTCTGACAAACAGTCTACTGATTGGAGGTGATAATGACCTCCTCCTTAGTTTAGATTAATTTGCTAGAGTGGCTCACAGACTCAGGGAAACATTTACTTAACATTTACCGGTTTACTGAAGGATATGGTAAAGGATACAAATCAACAGCCACATGAAGAAGTAGAGAGGGCAAGGTCCTGAGCAAAGGAGCTTTAGTCTTCCTAAAGCTTGGGATCTGGCTTGGTGGCAAATGGAGTGTTCTGGTTCCCTAAGTGGAGAAGCTCTCTGAAAAAAAATAAAATCCTCTTGAAATTTTATGGAAGCTTCATGATACAGTCATGATTAACAAAGTCACTGGCCAGTGGCAATTGGATTCAACCTCTAGCTCCTATCCTTCCCTGGAGGTCAAGGGATTAGGTTGAAAGTTCCACTTCTAGTCACATGTTTGGTCCTTGGCAACCAGTCACTCCCTCATGGAAGGTCCAAAAATCATCTCCTTAACATAACAAAAGACAGCGTTTATCACTCTCATCACTTTGGAAATTCCAAGAGTTTCCAGGGCTCTGTGCCAGAAATGGGGATGAAGACCAATTTTTTATTGTATTTCACAATACCATGATAGTCATTCTTTCATAACTATAGGAGAACCTTACCATTACACACCCTCAGATCTCAAAACTATTTTACCCTTTGGCCCCTCAGTGCAGCGTAAAGTGTCATTCTTCCTCAGGAAAGCTTTTATATGCTATGCAACTGGGTTTAGTTTTGTAATAAAAGCATCTGGAAATGGAGGACAATTGCTTTACAGTTTGAATTTTTAACCTCAGTTAAAAAATTAGGATCTTTAGGGATATATATGAAATCTCCTCAGCTGACAGCCTGTATTTTGGGGTCCTGTGTTCCTCCTTTTTTTGATAAAAGGAACCTAGGCCATAAGCTCTCTTGCATGAACCCATCCTTATGTACTACTGGGCAGATTTTAAGCCAACAACTCTTCTGAGACACGCATTTCACTCTTGCATACTTACTGTTCTGTTACATGAATATTTATTGAGCATCTACTATGTTCCAGGCCCTTTTTAGTGCCAGGATACAATAGGGAGCAAAGTGAGGTTTCAGCACCATATAGAGCACAGCCTCACAGAGAAATACAGACAGCAACCAAATGAATTTTTTTTTTAAATACACATTTATATATATTAGGGACACAGTTATATTTTTAAATTATATTGTCGCTCATTCCTATGGTATTATGGTTTTAAACCATTTCTCATTTTTAATATTGTATTTCATGTATTTAAAAAGCAGTTTATAAATTGTAAAAAGGCTGAATATCTAGAATACATCACTTAAAGCATATACCCTCTCTGAGTGAACTGATCTTGTGCCTTGTGCCATAAAAGTCAATTTAAAACCTACTGTAGCAGTGTCCATAAGAGTTGGTGCTTAATTCATTCCATTATTGGTTCCATTCCATTACAGTCTCTTTGGATGAGTTTTGGGGGCCTGCATTTTAACAAGCAAACCAGCCAGATCTAATGCTGGTTATGGAAAGACCACACTTTGAAGAATATCATACATATTAGAGAGTTTATCAAAAGGGACGTTGGAAGGCCATTCTGAGAACTGAACACACGTATCTTATAGATGCCTGCAATTCAACAACTGACATTGATGGTTTGTTTGATTTGTTTTTTAAGCCACATCTGATATATAAGTACTATAAGATGAATGTTACGGACCCTCAGCTTAAGGATTTTAGGGTTTATTTATACCATAGATCTCTCTGCCATTTTATACCTAGCTGTCATGCTGCATTGTGTAGCATTTTCTAATTTATATACTATTTTGTATACATTATTTAACTTAGTAAATTTTCTCTTTGACCCTGTGTATATGACTTTTTTTTATTACGTGTAGTTGTTGTTATAGATGAAAACAGAGCCTCAGAGAAAATTGTTAGGCCAAATTCATAGGGCAGGTATGTGGCAGAGCTAGATCCTCTAATCCCAAATCCAGAGTTGTTTCCATTCCATTGCATTTATGTGTGTTATTACAGTTAATTCAAAAGTTCGAGGATTTTTTTCTACCTACCACAGGTATATTATAATATCAGAAATTATTCAATCTGTGTATAAGTTGTAATGTACCATGTTCCCAGCCATTGAAAAATGAAATCATTCAGCATCCTTAAGTAAAACCAGATGCCTCCATTGAGAATGGCAAGGATCTCTTGTAATAGGATTACTTATACATTCCAGAAAGTTATGACAAATGACAAATGAACTAATACTAGGAAATAACATATAGACTTGCTGGGAAGGAGCCAGTCTTTGACCACCTCCACTCTAAATATTTCTTACATTAGAGCCTCTTTCTAAGTGGATGTAGTACTGTTACTAGGACTTATTTGATTTACTATGTCTGACTGTCATCTGTTCATTTCTTTGTTCATTCATTCATTCATTCATTCATTCAATAAACAGTTAGTCAGTATTCATATATACCAGAACAGGGCAAGTCACTAGTTATAAAATTATGAATAAGACATGTTCCCTACCCAAATATGAAGCAAACTATATGTAATTACCACAGATATGTGAATAAGGGTCTATTCTATGATTTCTCAACTCTGACAGTTACCAGTGGAAATATTGGTTGGAGAAGTGAGTGTGTGGGTGAATTCTTCAAAAAGGGTTGAAATTTGTTATGGTTATGCATCTGGCAGTACTTAAGAATTATGAATGATTTCATGTTTCCATGGGCACATGGTACATTATTACACATTATGTAATATACTGGTTGATAAAGCACTTTGTAATAGTGTAGTATTGTGCCTTTCACCCCTCATTCTTAAATTCCTCTACATACATTAATTCTCACAATATTGTTCCTAGAAGTTATAATTAGGTTGTTTTTATTATCAATAATAGTGCTGGTAAGAACAGCCTTTTATTGAAGAAAATGGCACACAAAATAACTTGCCCAGGGCCACTCCACAAAAGATTGGCAGTATCCCATCTCGTAATTCTCTGTTCAATTTCTAAGTCTTTGAAGGAATTGCTAGCCTGGATATTTTATTCATTTATTTTCTTATAACTTAGTGTGATGCTTCATATAAGCCCAGAATTTTCCATGGGTGGCTCACTGGAAAGCTCTAACTTTTCAGAGCCATGTCTTTAGAAAGCTGTCAGGAGGCCCCACCCTTCTACTGCCTACCACTTTTTCCTACAGAGAAACCATAGTTGAAGAGCTCTGGTCTGTAGTAATGGTCTGAGTCTTTGTTGGCTTGAATTTAAGAGGCTGTAATACATTCCTTCACCAGTCTCTGTCACACAGGAACCTTTAGAGCTATTGATACTTGACTGGGAGTCTACTTAGTTTCTTTCTGGCAAATATCTGCATTATTCTTACATACCATTCTTTAACACAAACCCACACAAACTAGCTATGTTAAAGAGCGGCTTGACTGAAACCAGAAAGATAAGTCAGAGGTAAGGTGAAAATCTTTTCAGACTCCATGCCAGTCAGTGCTTATTATCTCAGCAATAGAGGACATGGAAGAAAGAATGACATTTGAAGTCAGAGGAGAATTTTCTTTGCTTAGGCAGGTCAGGTCAGATTCTTGTCCCTTTTTCACTATCATTGTATATCCATTTGCCAACTGCTCTGTCAGCATGTGAGTCAGCCTCTTGGGTTTAGGAACCTATAGTATATGGTTCCCATGCTAATATTGATGATTGATGACAATTAGTTGATTCAGCTATTTTAATCTTGCTTTGTTTCATGAATATATCTTTCTGTGCTTTTTTTTCTCTCCCCAAATGCTATATTAAAAAAGAACAAAACTCCCATTTGATCACGATTATTTGCAAGTATTTTCAACAGAGCAAGAGAATACTTTGTATAGTAATGAGTAACAAAGCCATGTTTTAATGTTTGTGTGATTGATTCAGTGGTTCACAACAGTTCCTGTGGAACCATTCTTGTTTCTCACATTATAAGGCCTGTTCAGAGAAGGAAGCAGAAGAGAGCTCCTTTTCTGTCAACTTGATGGAATGGGTATATGGCAACCATAATAAATCTTAAGTAACTCAGTTATTACCAGAAACCTAATTATTGACCTTAGACTTCTGGGTGACATGGATGAAAATTTTCAGAAGCAGATTGCATTGCTTTTTGCAAGGCCCTATGTTTAGAGCTCTGTATAAAAGTTATCACTGACACTATAGTAGTAGCAAATAAAAGTGGCCTTAGTTCATATAAAATGTTATTTCTATCTGGATAATCATTTGGATATATGAACATTTTGACTACAAAGTGGGCACGTGTAATAATTGCTTCTGGCTCCTTTGGAGACACAGTGAGGCCAATTAGAAATGGGGCCATTGGCTAGGAAGCAAGAAAAGCTGATTTTTGGTGTTTCTTAATACTTATGACTCCTTAAAATTTGTCCCTCTGTTCTTTGAGTATGCCTGGTATAAAGAAACTAAACCATAGTAATTTCTTCTTTCTAAACCCTGGTTTTCATTCATGATCCATAATTCTGGGGAAACTTGACAACAGTAGTAAGTAAAGCAACAAGAGAAATAGCCAATATTTGCTGAGTGCATACTAATTCCGGGTATTAAATAGAGTTCTTCACGTGCATTGGCTCTGCAAAGTGATTTACTAGATTTAAACACTTTGGTCATAAGTGACAGACACCAAACTAATATATGATTGAGCAAAATGGGGAAGGAGTGTTGTTGATTCATATACATAAAAATTTCAGTAGATCCTTATCTTTAGGCATGACCATCCCAGGGCTTGGTTGCTCTCTCTTTTCTTTTCTTGCCTTTCTTGCCTCTCATCTTTTCTTGCCTTTCTCTGTGCTGGCTTCATTTTTAGGCAGTCTTTTTCCATATGGTCTCTGTCCAAGCAGCCCCAATCATTCATCCTGAAATTTTAAAGTTATGGCTTCTTTCTTCATAGTTCTATCCCAAGTCTCATATAGTCACCTATTGGTTTGTCTTGTGTATTGGGTCATTCCTGAACCCAAGCTGTGACTGAGAAATTAGGAGCTTTTTTGGCCAGAGCATGGTCGTATGTGCGCGTCTTATTTGAGAATTGTTCTGCTTCCCATAAAAAAAAAATATGAATTGTTTATGAGAAGAGAAGATGCCAGGCAGACCAAAACAACTGATATCCATGTAAATAAAACATGTTTTATTTTTTTAAAAAACATGTATTATTTTTCTGTCCTATTTCACAAACTAGGACTTTGCCTAAGCTCACATAACAGGTGGGGACTGTAACCCCATCTGTCTCAGTCTAAACCTTATGTGCCCACAAGAAAGCTATCAAGGTTGAGAATATAAAATTTGAGTCAGAATGTCTAGATATGATTCCCAATTGTACACCTTAAGGCCTAGATCTGTTGCCTTGAAGAAGTATGACATCGTTTCAAGCTTTTTTTCATTATCCATATAATGAGAGTAATAATTATATCTACTTCATAGGGAAATTGTGAAGATTAAATGACATAAATGTGAAGACTTCTTTCATTGTATGGCTTCTAGCATATACGATTATTACAGTGGGGGTTTTCTTTTTTTAAATTCCAGTATACATAACATAATGTGATACATTTGTTTCAAGTGTACAATATAGTGATTCAATAATTCTGTACATTTCTCAGTGCTCATCATAAGTGTACTGTTAATCCTTTTCATCTGTTTCATGCACTCCCCCCAGTCACTTCCCTCTGGTAACCATCAGTTTATTCTCTATAGTTAAGAGTCTTTTTTTAGGCTTTGTTTTGTTTCATGAGATCCACATGTGAGTGAAATCATATGGTGTTTGTCACTGTCTGACTTACTTCACTTAACATTATACTCTCTAGATCCATCCATGTTGTTGCAAATGGCAAGATTTCATTCTTTCCTATGGTTGATTAATATTCCATTGTATATATATTTGTGTGCAATGGGTGTTATAAGCACATATATTTTTTTTTCTTTTTATCCATTCACCTATTGGTGAACACTTGTGTGGCTTCAATAATTAGGCTATTGTAAATAATGCCCCAGTAAACAGAGGTATTTCTATTGGGTATTTGCCCAAAGAATATGAAAACACTAATTGAAAAAGATATATGTAGTTCTACTTTTAATTTTTTGAGGAAACTCCATAGAGTTTTCCATAGTGACTGTACCAGTTCTCATGCCCACCAATAGTGTGCAAGGATTCCTTTTACTCCACATCCTTGCCCACCCTTGCTGCTGCTTGTGGTTTTGGTTGTAGCCATTCTGACAGGTATGAGGTGGTAACTCATGGTGGTTTTGATTTGCATTTCCCCAATGAATAGTGATGTTGAGCATCTTATGATGTGTCCATTGGCCATCTGTATGTCTTCTTTGGAGAAATTCCCATTCATGGCTTTTGCCCATTTTTAACTGGATTTAAGTGTGTGTGTTCAGTTGCGTAAGTTCTTTATATATTTTGGATATTAACCCTTTATCAGATATGTCATTTGCAAATATATAAAAATTACTATTTTTCTCTCTCTCCAGTTCAGCTAGATAGCTTTCCAGTCCTGTTCTCCAAGTCACCAATCCCATTTTTCTGCTTCCTTTAGTGAGTCTATTATTTATTTCATCTAATGTATTTTTAATTTCAGTTATTGAGTTCCTCATCTCTAACTGGTTCCTTTCCTGTTTTCTTTGTTAAGAGTGTTGCTGAGGTCCTCTATTCTTTTCTCAAGTCCATTGAGTATCTTTATGCCCATTACTTTAAATTCTCTATTAGGCATATTGCTTCCTCTATTTTGTTTCTCTCTCTTGCTGTGATTTTGTCTGTTCTTTCATTTGGGACATATTCCTCTGTCTCCTCATTTTGTCTAACTCTCCATGTCTCCTATATGTTAGGAAAGTCAGCTATGTCTCCTGCTTCTGAAGGTAGTAGCCTTATGAAGAGGACATTTTGTAGTGCCCTGCCCTGTAGTGTCCCCGGTTCACCAGAACCTGGTGATTCAGTGGTGTTTCCTATGTGTGTTGCATGCACCCTGGTATAGTGACTGAGCCACTTTGCCTTCAGTCCAGTTGTCTTCATTGGCTCTCTTTGCCCATTGTGGGCAGACTTAGGTCTCTGTGTTGTCAGTGGGCCAGTCTGGGGCTACCTTGGTCTTAAGTTGAGTCAGGTCACATATTTGCCAGAGATGCAATGACACTGAACTGCAAGAGAACTTGGGGGTGGGGCATATGGTGCCAGCAAGGTGTACACTGGTGGGAGGAGATGTGAAGTTCTGGAAACTGAGGCAGGCCATTTGGAGGGTGCAGGTCCACAAAAGTGAATGGTGGTGGGACATGCAGTGTTAGCAAGGCTTTTGTGGGCCTGCTATGGTAGGAGACCTGGAACTGAAGCCTGGATGGAGGGGTCATGTCCACAGGAGAACTTGGGAGCAGGACATACTCTTAGCAAATTAAGTAGTGAGTGATGGCATACTGCTAGTTCCTGCAGGTTTCTCTGTGTTTATGCTGGGGGTGGTGGTGGTGGTGAAGAGGGATGTGGTGTTTGCCAGCAATTCTGTTCCTGGAGAAGTCCTCTAATGATCCCTACCCCTCCAGCATATGCTCTGATATTAGCAATCAAACCCCCTCCCATATGCCTCAGGTGTTTTCCAACTGGTACTTCTATGCTGTTTCTCCCTGGGGCTGTTTCTTGTGCCATCTCTTTAAGACCAGAATTCAGTTTCCTCTCCTCCTTCAGGCTGTCACATGAATCTTCTGATTTTTAAAATTATCATATGGATTCACTCATATATGGAACATAAGCAGTAGCATGGAGGACCATAGGGGAAGGGAGGGAAAACCGAAGGGGGAGAGATTAGAGAGAGAGATGAACCATGAGAGACTATGGACCCTGAGAAACAAACTGAGAGTTTCAGAGGAGAGGGGCATAGAGAGATAGGGTAACTGTGTGATGGGTATTAAAGAGGGTACGTGTTGTGATGAGCTTTGGCTGTTATACGCAACTAATGAATCATTGAACACTATATAAAAAAACTAATGATGTGCTATACATATATGTGCTATACAACTGAACATAATAAAAAATAAATAAATGAACTAATCCTATCTTTCTAAAAAAATTAAAAAAATAAAAATAAAATTCCAGGAATTCACCACGTCTGGTTTCAAAGCCAAATGTTATGGGGATTCATATTCCCCATTCAGACTCCCTGGTGTGAGTTTGTTTTTCCTCTCCTCTTCATACCACAGTGTCCCTCCCTCCTCTAGACCCTCCAGTGGGTCGATTTAGCTCCTGACCATGCCTCTGCCCTACCTACTCTCTTCCACATGGCTTCTTCTCTACATTTAGTTGTAGAGTTTGTTCTGCCTGTCTTTGGGTCATTTTCTGGGTTATTTATGCTGATGTGAGTGCTATTTAGTTGTATCCCTGGGAAGAGGTAAGCTTAGGATATTCCTGCTTTTCCATCTTTCCTAGGAGTTTTGTTTTTGTTTTTGTTTGTTTTATTGTTTTTCACTTAACTACAAACCTATGATTCAAATCACCAGTAGTTCTGACTTGACTTTTGTAAATAGAAACCATAACCTGATTAAAATCCCTAGCTTCTTCCATTGCTTAACATGTACAATTCCCTTCATTTATTATTTTTACTTTTGTGGTATTATTTTTGTAGCCTGATATTACTGTTTAATTCTTCTCTCATTACTTAATGAAGTGGTTCGTTTGTACAGAAAGGGAAACATACCACCTACCACAATATCCCTCACGGTACTTAGAACCTTGTATAAACCATGTACTCTGTAAATATTTGTTGATTTCATTTGATTTTTATACTTTTGATTGTGGGTTGCATCTTGGGAGACCATCCATAGAGAATTAACAGGGGAGACATGAGTTCCTTTTTCCTGAGCTTTATAGGTGAATCTATAGAGGGTTGAGGTTGGGGCTGGGGGGTCAGATCTGGGCAATCTGTGGGAGAGGAACATATGCTCCTGGCTGCAACAGGCACACACACAGCAGCAGAGAAGACTTCTTCCTGAGCCCTTAGAAATCATTCATCTTTCCTTCCTGTTTACCTCATTTACAGATAAAGTTGAGGCCAAATGGTGAGAATAGAATTTTGTTTGACAAATCCATTAAAAACCAAACTTGGGACCAGGCAAGTAGAGTTTTCGAAATTATTTCAGTGATTTACTATAATGTCCAAATGCCAAACGTGGGCTTTATTTATCCAAGATGAAGAAAATTAGCTATTTAGCAAATATCACTGTTCTACCCGAAAATCTGACTTATTTCCTTGTCAGGTAATTACAGATGTTTGTATAATAGGTGTGTTTTGTCTGTAGATGTACTATCAGTAAAACTCAGAAGAGCTGTTTTCCAAGCAAGGTGAAATTTAATGCCAGAATTCCAGTATTTAAATGTCTTAGCGACTAGACTGTAGTGATAAAGGTGACGTATGATAAGCATATAGTGTATGTGTGTAGCTATACACACATATACTGTATATATAATTACAGAGAGAACTTCTCTAGCAAGTGATAATAGTAAACTCTTTAAATGTTACACTGAAATCAAACAGCACATTTAGATTAATGCCATGTGTTTTGAGTCCTGGCTATAGACTACTCAAAAAGGAAGTAGAGAGTTGAAGTATCTCCTCAGAAAAATTTTGGAAGGCCCCTTGACATTATTTGATTCTCCTTCCAGAAAAAGTGGCTTGAACAGGGCCTTGCATATAACTATGTGAACTGTCTTAATTGTTTCATTTGTTTTAAGGGGCTTATTATAGCAACCTGGTCAAGGTTCAAGACCACTTACTCTTTTCCTCTGGTGGAACATAATTTGGTCACTCATAAATTATAGTATTTGGACTGCAGCCTAAAGGCTAAAAAGCCTATATCTTTTAACAAACCTAAGACAGTAACTATTCCCCTCTGTATTTACAGATATATGTATTTTTTTTCTTTGCAAAAGTAATAACACTCAGTAAACAAGAAAGTGCTGCTAGCATTTTGGAGTTTCTAGCTAATTCCTCAGCAAAGACAATTTACTGTGTCCTGGTTGTATACAGGATAAAAATAAGAGGAACTTCCTAGAAACAGAAGTGATTTTTCTAGTTAGTTACCTACAAGGAGATATATTGATTTCTATTGGTAGTACTTGTTTCTGCCTACAGATGTATATTGTGTCCAGGGGTTCAGAAAACAGAGCTTTTAATTCTTTGTAACTAGTAGCATTGTGTGAAAGGTATTTTGTTGTTGCTGTTGTTTTAACTGCAACTACAAAAAATATTGCACACATCAGTTTAAAATGAATTGACCTTTTGTTTCAATGAGGGCCCTGTGTTACTTGTTACAGAGTGACTCCATTTGCCCATGCAAATAAGCACAAAGCCAGGATATTATCAGGCAATGGCAAAATTAAGAGGTAGGTCAGATTTAATGGAAACATCTGTCATTAACCCTTTTACAGAAACTGCCTCAGGGAATCCTTGCAGATAAAAGCTATGCTAAGCTATCTTACCTTGCTTTGCCAAGCTGCAAAAGGATGGCAATCACAACGTACAAATTCTGCTCAGAGGATTTACTTTAAAGAATGCCGCATTTTAGAACTTGGGAGAAAAAAACAAAACAAAACAAAAAGACTTATTTTGTGTATTTTTCTCCTTAAGAAAAACTTAAAAAACCATGGAACAATTAAAGGCTGTTACTCAATTTTAGATTTTACACCAGCCGACTTACTCCCTGCTGATGGCTGCAACATGCCAAGAGTGTCACCTTATTAATACCTCAAGTTGCAAATGATATATTTACATACTATTTTCTGAATTAGAAACAAAATTAGAAACAGAAAGTGGAAACAAAATAAGAAAAAAAAATAGAAACAAAGTTAGGGGAAAAAATATGATAACCAGAGATGCACATGAAAATATATCTTTGCCTATTTTGTGTAGCGGTAATAAAAAAGTTAATTCTGTTAACTGAACATTTATTGAAGATAATTCAATTTATGAAAATTTAACAGTCATTTGGATGCCATTTATTTATATTTCTTTAAATTATCAGTTACTAATAACAGAAACATATGAGTCAGTTGGTTTGCATTTGCAATGAAATTTAAAACATAACTTAAGAAGATTAAAAGTCATGCAATAAACTGCATTTGAAAATAGTTTCTTGGGGCACCTGGGTGGCTCAGTGGGTTAGGCCACTGCCTTCGGCTCAGGTCATGATCTCAGGGTCCTGGGATCAAGCCCCGCATCGGGCTCTCTGCTCAGCAGGGAGCCTGCTTCCCTTCCTCTCTCTCTGCCTGCCTCTCTGCCTACTTGTGATCTCTCTCTGTCAAATAAATAAATAACATCTTAAAAAAAAGTTTCTTTTTTGTTTATATAAGTGAGCATAAGTATTAATAATACAAATTTGCTAGTAAGAGGGGAGGAAAATTACTGAATATCTGCACAGGAAAAAACTAAGTAAAAAATAATGCTTCTGGTGCTTTAGCTATGTTATTCACAAAATATTTGCCTATAAAATTATTTTGCTTCTTTTTTCTCTTAATATTTTTATTTACATGTTTACCTTCTTTATGATATTGTATTAATTCCTTGTTCATATGATCTTGTGTCTTTTTCCCTTAATTCTCTTTGTCTTCACACCATCCTATCATCAGTGTATCTGGGCTTTTACTATAATTTATGTTTTTGAAAGTAGGATGCACAGATTACATTGCATCCCCCTTTTGCTACTTTTTTAAACTATAACTTTAAGATTACGTAACTCAAAAAACATTGTAAAATGAACAGAATGAACATTTACTTTCTCTTTCTTTTCGGACTTTTGGTATGACCTCATTCCTTTGAGGAAGAGGGGCCCAGAGATGCCTGTGCAGGGAGCTGAATGATAAGCCATTTTAGTCTACACCTAACCTTCCCAAAACCATGGGACTGAATTGAGTTGAATTATTCTGAATATTACTTTGGATAGATTAAGGGACATAAAAGAGAAATAGAGCAACCATTGGATATGTATCTGCTTTTAAAAAAAATACAGTATTTTTAACTTTAAGCATTAATATGTTTGAAAACTATTATTGGACTTCAAAAAAAAAAAAAAGGTGATGTCAAGCTCCAACTGTAGAATTAAATGGACTCGAAAATGTTTTACAGTGTTTCATAAGTCATCTGTTACTTTTATATTAGTCAAGAGTTAGCAATTTATTTCAAAATATAAACCATCTCTGTTGTTTTCCGTGCATGTGAGAGTGTCGATCTTTATCAGTGGGTCCATCCTGGATTGTGTGCTCCTCAGAGATGGGTACAAGTCTTGCTGCACTGACCATTTTTAGAGAACTTATTTCAACATTATGCAAAATTAGGCATGTAATTAGTATTTTTTTTTAATGACAGATGGTTTCAGTGGGCACTTACATGCTAATACTTGAATTTAATGTGTAATTCTCCCATGTAGAGGAAGGCATGGCCAAGAACAGTTTTAAAACACTTGTAGCACATATGACCCTAGACCTGAGTAAAAATCAAGAACATTCAGTGCTATCTTGCTGTCCCAAACCATAGTGCTATAGGCTCTTGGTTCCAGAGGCAAGTGAGACCTGCTTAGTTAATTGGAAAGGAATGCAGACTTCATGGAGTATCAGCTATCTTCATATAGCCACCGGAAACATGGTATTTACCAGTAAGATTTTCTTTTTACTCAGGTAAATAGGCCATGGGATCTCCTAGGTGTCATTGCATTTTGTTCTTGTTTCCTCAATTATGATATTCTTTTCATGTAATAGTTGGACAAGATGTTCTGGGGTTATTGAAATTTGGCTGAAATGTGTATTTTGAAAGAAATCTTACTTTTTCATTTTTATCAGGTTTTAATGATTCTCTTCCATGACTCCTTTTGGTGATTAAATGCTCAAAGCAAGATCTGTCAGAAAACAAACATCTTGTTCCTAGTTCACAGGGGAAAATACTAAGCCTTGAAAATAGGGTATATGCCATTCAGGGTGGCTAAGATTTCTCTTTGATCTTTGCAATTCCTTTGTTATGAAGAAAGAGCTGTGAAATTCCCTGATTTATAATTCGAGGTAAGACATTGACTTTTCTTTTTCACATCCTGTGGACTATTGGCCTGTATCCTAAAGACCCCTATCATTTAGCTGGACTGTTGAGAACCCTTGCTACATTGTATCTCTCTTTGATGATCAGGACAAGAATCCTTGGCTTCAGTCGACAGGTGCCTCTTTCTTGAAGGGTTGTCTGGGGTAGAAGAAGCAGTTTCCTAACTGATGGGCTTACGTAGCCTAAATCTAGATTCTTAGTGTGAAACATTCTGTTGCTGATTCCCCCCCACCCCAAACCAGAATAGTTCATTATGCTAACATGACCTTTCAAAATGGTCTACTGGAATTATCTTTTTACCCTCCTTTTTAAAACAATTTCAATGTATTGAATCAAATAGCATCGTATAGTTCAGAATTCAAAAAGTATAAAAACATGTACAACAACAACAAATTATTTTTTCCATTCCCGTTCTCCGTCTGCCTGGTTTCCCCGCCTTTTGCTCCTCAAAAGTCAGTTGTCATTGGAAACTTGTATGTTCTCCTGGACTTTCTTTACTTGTTGATGCTTTTTTAGTAGGTCATACCTATTCTCATTCTCCTAATTTATACATGTCCATGTTCACTTGACGTTCACAAAGTGCCTTACTATGAAGTGACATTTAACAATGTGCATGTTGAATCTGGGTACTTTTTGCTTGGCTTTGCATTCATCTTTCCACTTATGTTTTGAAGAGAAATTTCATATTTTCTTTGCTCTAATTCTGGTTGCCAGGATGGCTGAATGCCATTCCTGGAAGGGGTGTGTGTTCGAGTTGGCACAGAGCGAACAACTGGCACAGGAAAAGGAAACCATTCCTGTGTCAAGGATATTTATCTACTCATTATTTAAAAAATTTTTATTGTTACCATCACTGACCCTTCATCATATATGACCCATGTCTTTGGGTACGCTTTTAAACAAAGAACAAGGCATGTTCCTGGGTAGTGCTCAACATACTCCCAACTGGGCATGTTGGGGCTCTGTCTATGGTAAGATTATGGTTTTGGTAGCCAGATCTTTATGAATAAGTACGAATAGTCTCATACTATTATTTTCAAACTGTCCTCTGAGGAAGGCAGTAGGTTTTTTTGTATATGATCCTGAAGCCAGTTAGTAAAGGAAGGGGGAAAGAACATAACCCTACTACTTTTATCCCTTTTCTACGTCTTATCCTTGTAAGATTTCTATTGAAGAAATATTCCAACAGCTTAAAAAAAGTTTGAAGTCCACTGCTCCTGAGGTCTTAGCTGGAGTTAAGAAATCATATTCTTTAGTCTGGCTGTGACTCATTTTTGATACCATGTTGCATGACGTCCAGCAATCTGATGCGAACAAGTTGCAGCCCACTTTGCAAAACTGATACGATTTTGGAAAAATTGAATGTAAATGTATGTTATTTAATTGACTTACACTTTTCATGCACCAGAGAAAGTCACCGTTTAGAGGGTTTCTGTGGGCAATTTTTTGTAACAGATTTCGTTGTGAATGAATAATGGCCTGTGTTACGTTGTCTAGGTTTGAGCATTTTATTTATATTTTCTTTAGGGAAAGACCACGTATCAAATAAGAGAGAGTACAATAGCACTGACTTCCTAAAATACCTGAAAGGTGTAACAGTAAGGGATACAAATATCAGAGTAAAGACAAGAAGCAAAAGAGGATTGGAAGTTTTTGTTTGTTTGTTTAAAGATTTTATTTATTTATTTGACAGAGATCGCAGGTAGGCAGAGAGAGAGGAGGAAGCAGGCTCCCTGCAGAGCAGAGAGCCAGATGCGGGACTCGATCCCAGGACGCTGAGATCATGACCTGAGCCGAAGGCAGAGGCTTTAACCCACTGAGCCACCCAGGAAAGAGTGTTATTTTACTGAGGTAGGGAAGAAAATATTATAGCTAAAAAAAAAAAAAGAGAGAGAGAGAGAATTGAAGTGGCAATAATTTGAAGATGAGAGAATGGAGTAAGATAATTTAGTTTACTAAAGAGTTTTTACCAATTGATGACTCTATAATGAGGAATTTGAAAGCACCAATATAAGTCTCTACAATATTTTTGTTTGACTTTAGTATTTGCTTACAATTTAGAGAAAATAAGATATCCTAGAATTATAGTGATTAAAACATTAAAGTTGTTACTTTATATTTGGAAATCAGTCCAGTGCATTTATGTAGCATCTGGTTGGAGTTTATATATTAAAGGATGATAATATAAACAATGTTTCACATGTCACTGGCATTAAATAAATGATCACCGAATCCTCCTAAATTACATTCAGATATATCCTAGTAATTCTACCAGCACTAGCTGCCTTCAAATTAAATAGGTTTTGAAATGGTTAAAAATCAAGATAATACAAAATTAGAAAACTCATATTTTGTGGTTACATTAGTATGTTAATTATCGACACCAATAACATATTTAAGAAAACAAAGTAACAGCAATAACAGATGACATTAGTTAACATTAAAAACTATTTTTTTAAATTTTTAAATTAATTTTTAAAAATATTTTATGTATTCATTTGAGAAAGAGTGTAAGTGAGATAGAGAGAGCACAAGCAGGGGGAGGCTGGACTCCATCCAGAACCCTGGAATCATGACCTGAGCTGAAGGCAGACACTCAACCTACTAATCCACCCAGGGACCCCTAAAAACTAATTTTTTAATTAGGTAGATAATATTAAACATATTGAAGGTAATATAGGCAGAGATTGTTCATGTTGCAATTTCTTTTTAATTCTATTTTACTTAAACTATTAGAAGTTGAATGTCATGTGTACATTTTTTGTTTAATGCAGTCTTCTGTTTACTTTGTCTTATTAATAGTTTCTATCATTCCTTTTTAAGTTCAGTCTACATTCCCTGGGTAGGACCTAAAGAAGAAGCTGCAAAAGGTAGACTTCTAGGGATCCCCTGTACTGAAGAGCAGGTTGAGGAAAAGAGGCAGAAAGAGGTTGAGAGAGGCCAAGCAAGAGGTGGGGTGAGTCAAGGCAGAAACATCCCCAAAGTCTAGGGTGGCAAAGAGCTGAGGAGGTTGTGTCCGACAGTCTTAAATGCTATAGAGTGATTAAAGAGGATGAGTCCAGAAAACAGGCCCTGGACACTGGAAATTAAGTGGACGGTAACTTTTGAGTAAATAGCTTCTTTAAAAAGGTAGAAGCAGAAGCATTTGCAGTGGCTTGAAAAGTATGCAGGAGATGAGTAAGAAGAGGCAGTAAATATGGCCTGGCTTACAGGCAATGTGGTTGTTGGTGAACAAGAAAAGGAAGTGAGAAATAAGAGAAGTTGGGTCAACCAAAGATAGTGTGACTATTATCCCACTAACTGTGTGCTTTATTGCTATTTGTGACAAACTTCCTTCAAAGGCAGGCTTTTTTTTTTCCTTTTCTTTTCTTTTTGCCTAACTTACAGCAAATGAATCTGGAATGGTTCATGCTTTTTTCCAAAGACTTTTTAACAATTTGCTTGTGGTTTTTCACTTTTTGTCTGCTATTTTAAATGTAAAATTTATTACTTAGATACTTTTGTATTGAACCAGCCTTCTATCCTCACAATGAACACCTTATGGTTATGGTGAGTTATTCTTCAATTTACTCCAAGATCTACTTGCTAGAATTTTGTTTCTTAATTTTTAGGTGAGCTTCGCCTATAATTTTGTATGTAATGTGTGTGTGTGTGTACACTAAACAGCCTTAATTGTGACTTGGTATCAGTGTTGTGCTAACCTTGCAAAAGAATTGTGAGTCATTTTATGTTTTAATACTTTTAATATTTTGGGACTGCTTGAATGAGAAAAAAAAATTCTGTTCAACCTAGTTTTATTAGAACCAATATAAAATTGCTTGGGTAAGAAACAAAAATCTTTTGACTGACATTTTTTAGAGCTGAATCTTTAATCGTCTTTTCAGTTTCTTCCAATGTCATTGGTCTATTAGGCTTTCTCATCTTCTGTCATTTGATAATATTTCTTTAAGAAAATTATTGTTAGGATGGGAGAAATTAGTATATTTTAGGCTAAGGAGAAAGAACTAGTGGATGAGTAGGAATTTGTGATTAAAAATAGACACAGGAATCATATAATTAAGGAGAAAAATTATTCTGGTGGAAAGAGTGATGGAATTAAGAATATAATTGGAAGGATCAGAAAAAAAGCAGAGACAGCTATCCTTCAACTTGAGTAAAGGAGATAAAGATGGGCAAATACAGACTAATTTAGAGGTAGAAAAATTGGTAATTAAAGGGGAAACAGAAGGAAGCAAAAAGAAAAAAAAAAGATTTATTCATTTATTCTCTGCCAGGCATTGTGCAATGTGCTATGTAGACATACTCACACTTAATCTTCATGTAACCACATGGGGCAGGTTTTATTCTCTCCATTCCATGGCTAAGGACACAGGTTCAGTCATTTGCCTCAAGTGTCACTTCTGGAAACTGTACAACTTGTATTAATACTTATTCAGTATGATTACAGAGGTTTTAGGCAAAATCTTAATTTCAGTTTTCTGTGATAGCACAGAATCTATCTACTATTAGGCATATGTACTTGTATTTGTGCATATCTGCATATAAGTGCTTGATTGCACATGGACCTTATGCGTATCTAAATATACAAATATATAACATTAGGTATATATAATATAATCCGTGCAAGCAGATACCAAAGGATTTAATCTAGAAGAAGCCCTCTCTACGTGATGAAAATATCAGTAATGATAACAGCTTCGTTTATTGAGCAACTATGTACTTGCTGACAACTTGCATTTTTTATGTTTTCAATCTTGCTATAATCATAAAAAGGTAGAACTGTTATCACCATTTTTCTACATGAGTTTATTGAATCTTGGAGAATTTCAGAAACTTGCCTTGGGTTAAATTCATATATTCCTGAGCAGGCACTCAAACCCCAGTTAAAGAACTGTACCTCTTCATATACCAAACATTACCTCTTTTGGGATATCACTTGTTATCTGTCAAGTTTGTTTAAGATATGCTTTGCTTACCACTTACTTCTCAGATTTAACACTGGGAATCTTCAATTCTTAGAAGGTTTTTTGTTACAACTCTGCTAGGTAGGTATTCTTTGCCTGTGATGGTCTGTTTGGACAAGCAAAATAAAATAAAACAGACCTCCCCTTTTATTTCACTGAAAAGGCTAGCTCAGTACCATGCACAGGGCATGCACACATCGGATGTTTGTTGGTGATGCCATGATCCTTAGGGGAACGCCTGCTTACCCAACAGGACTGAAGAAACTCGACACCTGCTTATTTGTACAAAAATGAAAAAAACATAGCCTTTTTTTAAAACCCTGTGACCATACGACTGATGATTTTTCTGCTTGGCAGAAAATAATTCAATGTAGACTTCGAAAAATTCACATTTCAAGAAACTTCGAAGACATTTGTAATGATCATATACAGTCCCTTACTTATCCATTCCCATTTTCTTTCTCCCTTTCACTTTTATGCCTCTGCGCCCACAGCATGTGAAAGCACTGAAAGAAAATAAGAATCTTAAACTCATAAACATACCTGCTTACCATCTGGCAGGCATCCCAGCAGTCTGGTGATCTCCTTAGTTATCCAGCAGATAGTAGAAAAACAAGAGTCCTGTGAAGATTTCACATGTTGCCATATCCCTGCCAGATGGTGATTTGTAAAACATGGACAAATTGCACTGGCTTCACTTCCCTCCGACAATCACAACAGAAACACTGTAGCAATGGTGTTTGATTTGAATGCAACTTCAACTGAGTCACTTTTAAGGTATAAACATCTAAAGGTTATCTGGATGAAATGTTTCATTATCTCCAGAGAGCTGGACCTTCGCAGGCCTGCTATTCTGTGCACTGCTGTTTCTAGAATTCTCCCTTAAAACAACAAAGAAACAAACAAACAAAAAACTATGGAGGGTTGGGGAATGTCAACATCATGGGACACTTGATTACTGCCTGCTGGTTCTTTGCCACAACATGCTTTTCTGTCCTCTGATGATGGGCTGTAGGACTAAAAATTTTATTGACAAATTTGACCATCAGGCAACTTCACACTGGAACATGCAGAACTAAATCTGAGGAGAAGCAGGGAATTCTACTCTCTCTCTGTGTCAATAAAACAGTTAAGTATTTTTAAAATAATACTTTCCCGCTGTTTCAGTTTTTCTTTGTGGTCATCTACACAATACTCACGTCGCTGGTCAGTTGAGAGAAAAATGTCAAACAAGCGGTTTAACACTGGGTAAATAAACTACCATTGTGTGGTTCTAAGTCTTTCCAGCAGGCTTTGGTCTGAAAGCATAGTTGGCCAAAGAGGGAGGTCTTTCCAACTCTCTCAGTGATTCGAGGTCCGCCTGGATCCACAGACCCAAGCTTTGATGATATGGAGGGAAAAATGATAGACGATAACCAACTCTTCCCTGTTCCAGTAGCTACATTTGTTCAGTTTTTTCTTCTTGGTAAGAAATGTGCCTCCTATTTCATCTGAGGATATGGATCCAAAGGTTTTACATGACTCTTTTTTTGTTTGTTTTTTAGCTAGAGTTTTATTAAGATATATTTACAACATCAATTTATTCATAAAGTATAATTCAGTTATTTTAGTACATTCAGAGTTGTATAAACATCACGACATTTGATTCGAGAACATTTTCGTCAGCCCGGAGAGAAATCCCATACTCATGAGCAGTCATTTCTCCTATCTCCCCTGGCATTTTTCCTCTAAGCCCACCAGCATAGGTAACCACTAATCTACTTTCTGTCTCCAAAGAGTTGCCTATACTGGACTTTTAAACAAACAGAATCTTATAATATGAGGTTTTTTGTGTTTGTGTTTGGCTTCTTTCATTTAGCATAATGATTTCAAGGTTCATCCATGTCCTGTTTCAACACTTTATGTCTTTTTGTTGCCAAATAATATTTCATTGTATGGATATACCAGAGTGTATTTATCCATTTATCAGTTGATGGGCATCAAGGCTGTTTCCACTTTTTTTTTTTTTTTTTTAAGGAAATGTAGCCGTGAACATTTGGGTGCAAATTTTTGTGTGAGTTATATACATTTGAAATCTTCTGGGTGTGTACCTAGGAGTGTAATTGCTGACTTAGTTGGTAACTCTAATTGTAACCTTTTGAAGAATGCAAGGACAGTTTTTGTTTGTAACTCCATATTTTGTGTAGGTGAGATACACAGTTGGACTCTAGATACACTAAACTTCTGTAATCTAGAATTTTAGTTCCTATTCCAGGATAATGAATTGGCATGGATTTTAGATTTTTTTTAAGAGACTATATTTATTTATTGAGAGAGAGTGAGCAAGAGAGAGCAGGAGCCAGTGAAGAGGCAGAGACAGAGGGAGAAGGAGACTCCCTGCTGAGCAGGGAGCCTGCCCGGGAGCTCAATCCTGGGACTCCCAAGATCAGATGGTGACCTGAACCAAAGGCAGATGCTTAACTGACTGAGCCACCCACATGCTCCTGGATTTTAGAATTAGACACACGTAAATTTTAATACTAATTTCACCACTTATAAACCTATGATGTTGGGCATATTACTCAATATATATTAAATTTTATTCTATCATCTATAAAATGAGGATAATAACACTAATTTTGCCTGGAGTTTACATGCATAAAAATAAAATGTGATGCTATATCAAAAAGCAGCTAGCACAGTGTTGAAAACAGTAAATTTTTTCTTTTTTTTAAAGATTTTATTTCTCACAGAGAAAGAGACAGGGAGAGAGGGAACACAGCAGAGGGAGTGGGAGAGGGAGAAGCGGGCTTCCTGTCGAGCAGGGAGCTGATGCAGGGCTCCATCCCAGGACCCTGGGATCACCACTGAGCCGAAGGCAGATGCTTAACATCTGAGCCACACAGGTGCTCCAAAAATAGTAAGTTTCTAATAAATGTTATTTTCTTTTAATAGAAATTGTTTGTTATTTTTCCTTCTGTGTACCTGAGGTGTACCTGAGTTTTTCCTAAAGAAAAACTTTTGGTGATGATTTAGGTATTCAGATGAGGGCTTTCTTGGCTGATTTATAGGCACCTAGGACAAAAGAATCACATTTTTATGTTCATTTTTTAGAACTATATTTATAACTTAATCAGAAAACACTAAAAACAACATTGCTATATCTTTTAAGAACTTGGTGTAAAAAAATGAGACTTTTGTTGAAATTCTTATGCATTTCTGTCTACCTTGTCTTAAGATTTAGGGGCTCATTTCACATGTAGACAGACCATCCCATAAAGAATTAAAATGAGAAGGAAGTATGAAGGAATAACGTCTTTGTTGTTGTTTTGTTTTAACTGAGGTATAGTTGACATATAACGTTGTGTAGGTTTAAGGGGTACTGAGGATAATTTCTAGTCGGAGTTTCTAACTGAAGCATTTGTGTAAAGAAACAATTTATGATTTTCAAATACTGGGCCCTTGGCCAACCCAGTATAGTGATGTCCACTTAGTTCCGTGGACATGAGTAGGGCTTCCTAGAGGAGGTGTTTTAAGTCACAAACATCTGAAGTCTTTAAGCTGACATTAGGGACGTCCTCCTTCCTTCAACATAAGCCATGCTTACAGCACACGGAATGATATATGAATGTTGAAAAATCGTTCGCAAAGTAGATTGCATCATCTTCCCAAGAATGGAATGCCCACATGAAATAATTTTCTGCATGCACAAAATCCAGCCTTATGTGTAACCTAAATGCTTTTTACCTCATTTAAATTCCATTTCCATTAAATTCATTTTCCTGAGCCAAAAGTATTATTAAAGAGCATGATAATCTGTTAAAAGAACAGAAAAAATATATATCTAGATTAGCCAGTTTTCTCCCTGTTCCCCAGTCTTTAACTATCCTAGAGAAGTTTAGCTCAGCATAAATGGTGTGACCACAGTAAAACCAAGATGTTTTCTTTTACCATGTCTTTGGGTGGCCATCCTGCTGACCCTTTGAAACTTGAGAGGTATTTGAGAAAAACAAGAAAATTTTATTCACACCTCCAAAGGTGGGGTGGGGGAGGGGAAGAGGATAGAGGGCCCTGGGAGGGTGGCAGGGTGGGGGTATAGAAAAGGGTCAGGAGATGTCTTCCAGATATATTCTTGTTTATACTTAAATTACAACAAAATTTTAAACCTTTTTTTTTTTAAAGAGACAGTTTTAAACCTTTTTATGGCTTCAAGTTCAAGTTTAGGTATCATTGTTTCTTTTATTAATAATGAATTTGATCTTACTACTTGTGTGTACTATCACCATTCTTCTATATTTTTGTGTCAAACCAAAGAGGAATATTTGAATTCAGTAATCGTTCCAAATTAGATTATTAAAAACACACTACAATTATGATATCACAAGTGTTAATAAAGCTTTATAAACCCTTCTCCCAGACAACTCATGCTTTCTTTTAAAACTCAATTTGAATTTCAAGCCTAGATTACTTCATAGTGTCGTTTTAAATCAATAACATCTGGAAGGGGGGGATTCCCCTTTCAGCTCTTCAGAACAGATTTCATTTCAAACCCACCAGAAAACTTAGACCCACTGCAAGATTAACTTTTGCATCACCCCCCCCCCCCCTAAATTCTCTCCTTGCCCGCTCCTCCCCTCTGGTTATATTTTTCTCCTCTGCTCTTAAATGTGTCTATTACCCTCAGGCTTTGACCTTGGGCAGACTATGAGCACAAAGTCATGTTATTTAGAGTGAAGTAACACCAGTAGTCAGGAAGGAACAATGTAGTTCAAGCCAGATAAAATAAATCTCTCATTTCCTGTCAAGGGACTGAGCCAAAAGCAATGATGAGAGACAGAGGGGGCAAACCACCACAACTCGAAACACAGACGCTTGGGATAGACACAACCACAGGCCTCCTTTGAATGTAGACAACAAAACCAAAAACAGCCAGAGTGACAGGAGACACATAATAGCTATGGGATAAACCAAAACATAAAACGGAGGGGGATCTGTGCAATTCCCTGGCCACAGAAAAGACATATTCAAATAGCTTAAGTGGGAATCTTGAGAAAACCCTGAAACGTGGGAGGGGTTTCCTTGTACAGAATGGGAGTTTCATAAACTTGGAAACACACCTGTGTGGCTGCCACTTTTGACCAAGTCCGCTTTAGAATGAAAACCATGGGTATTTATTTGTAAGTGACTATTTGTGAATAACTGCATGTTGAAATTTGCAAATAGTCCTGGGAAGGAATTCCCATATTCAATTCAATAGACTTACACAGTGGTTATCAGTGCACCCATCTTTAAGAAAGTTGCCTTTTGAATAACTGCTGATTTATTAAACAAACACCAAGAGAGTGCCTGCTGGTGTTGTTCAAAGTTATTTCAAATATTTAATCCTTTTAATCCTTAAAACAACTCTAAGACGAGGCATTGTTTTACTTTTATTTTATAATTGAGAAGCTTGAGAGGTGAAATAACTTTCTTGGCGTCACATGGCTAGTGAGTGATAGATCCTTGATCTGAACCCAAACAGTGGGGGTCCAGAGTCTACTCCTTTAATTACTATGCTTCTCTGAATACTCCACTAGCATGACATTTTACAATCTTAGTTGTTTGCAAGTCCTGCTCAGACTCTTTTTATTCAGAAGCACAATGAGACTTCTGAATGTTCACATCAGATCCAGGAGAAATATTTAAAAAAAGAAAAAAATAGTGAGAACATGCTACATTCATTAACAATGCCAAGTATTTCACTTTGGTCCAAAGCTCTTCCAAGATCGTAAGGGACTCAGAGTTCAATCATTTATTCATTCATTTGTTCCTTCAATAAATGCTCGTTATTGAGTGCTACTACATGCTAGGCACTGTGATGAGTGACAGAGTGGTGTCCTGGCTGACACACAATCAAGGATGTATTTTAGGTCCAATTTGTTATAGGATACACTGTGTAGAAATCCTCATAAGGACAGAAGAGTTCTTAAAGACCAATATTAGTTTATATTTGGGGACAGGATTTTTTTTTAACTCAATAAGATAAATGCCTCTTGAATCAAACATTTAGAAGTCATCATGTGGAGATGTAAACATTCTTTAAGGCTGTATACCCAAAGACTCTGAACACTTAGTGCTGTGAGGACAATGGACATACACCTGTCCTTAAGAAAGAGCATGCCTCATTGTGTGAATGTTTGTAAGAAGCATAAAAGTCTTAATATGCACTCTTCTATGATCCTCTTACACCTTCTAGACTGGAAAAGGTAGCAGTATTTTGTCTCTTAATAAACACTTTGTATTGTTGTACATAACATACTATACTAGACTTACCTAGTAGATGCAACAGTATTATACTTACCTGCCATCCTAAGTTTTCTGAGTGGAGTACTGTGTCCTCTGTCTCTGTGTTCTAATACCTGTCATTGTACATGGCATATGGAAATTACTCAGTGCATAATTGTTAAATGAACGGACGAATATAGTGTGCACATACATATCAAGCAGAGGCATGCACATACATTTTGTATGTGTAATAGGCAAATCATGGATGGTCCAAGGCAAATGATGCTATTAAAGGCACTGACTATTCTTTTTATAAAAGAACAATATTGATATGATAATTTATTTGAATGCTCACTGTAAAAGGTCTCATAACACCTGTTTTTATGTTTAGTGTAGGTTATTTCATTTAATCTTTATCCTAATTCTATGAACTATATATATATGCTTTGTTATGAGGCCAAATTAAAAATGACCATAAGTGATGGACCATTTTACTTTAAATATTATAGAATTCAATTTATTCTATTACTAATAGAAATGTCAGGAAAATAGGAAATCTATATTGTTCTCTTCAACTTCTAAGAAATACTGGAGTTGTCTAAGTTCAGGAGGTAACTTTGGCTCACATTTGCTTTTGTGAGCAATTCCATCAAATTCTCCATATCCACAAAGAGGAAAACTCATGTGGAATGGGAAGGTTTTGGATGGGCACTATATGAATGTGTGAGGAAACTTGTGCTGGGTTAGGATGTAAAAAAACACAAAAATGCCCCCAAAATGGACTTGGGGAACCCTTGCCTTAACCCCGGAGAAATTTAGTGAGAAAAATCTGTCAGACTGTTGAGACATCCGTGGGTGGAGCAGAAGATTGCTCCAGCACACTCATGCTTTAATTTGAATTAGAAATCTGCCTTTTATAGACTTGGAACTTTACTTTAAAAGGCAGGTTTTGGTATTATTATATGTTTAGTAATCTGTTCGCATATGATGCCTACACAGAATACAAAATATTTGAACAAAATGAGAAATTAACTCAGACATTCAGATATTTTGTTTCCTGATGCCCTTAATAGTTGCACGAACAGGTGCCTGATAAGTCCTGGCTAGATTTTTGCTTTCCGATATTTATTGACCTTTTTACCTCTCTGTTTTGTCTTCTGTTGACAGAAAATGGGACTTTTGCTTAATCTAACCCAGGATGTTTCCTTTAAACAAAAACAATTGCTTCCTTTCTACAGGAAATTTATGAACCAGAAGATCTGTGGAAACAATTCATCTCTTCTTTAGGTAGTTTGCAACACAGTGTGAGCCTAAGGCCATCTCAGGCTCTGGTGGGGAGCAGTATCAATTACTTTTATATGCTTCAACATTGTGTTATCTATTCCATCTCTTCTCTACTAATATTCATATTTGGGATATGACGATTAAACTATGATAAATGTTAGTAATGCATTATTTGAGAAACAGGTTTGCTGAAGGTTCTGTGTGCTTCACAAAAACGAAAACTGAAATCTTTGAAAAATAAAAAATTTCAAACAGCACTGTATTGTAACCATGAGTAAAAGATGAGGCTCAAATAAAAAAATATTCTCTTCATGGACCAAAGATGACAATGAAAAATACATATCTGTTGCTGCTCTTCTTTACCTTTCTTCATGGAAACATCCAATGAAACCAAATATCGTGATCAAAACCGTTAGAAGGAAGTAATTTTTTATGAACATACCATAAAATTATAGAATTCATTACTGCTAGCTATCATTGAAGCAAGTGACATAGTAAGTATCCTTTTTTAAAAGGGTGAATCATTTTTATGAATATGAAGAACATTTTAATTACATTACTTATAGGAACTTCAAGAGATTTCAGTCAGTCACACTTCTGAACAGATCAATAGCTTGGCCAAGAAGAAACATTTCCAAATTTTGTTAGCACAGCACATTTGATCTATTTTTGAATCTCTAGATTCTGCTAAGAATATCAGGCAATATTTAAGACAGATTCAGATTAGGATAAATATTGGAAAGTCTGTTTTGTCAATTTTAATGACTTTATTATTACCTTGCATACATAATACTATAAAGGTACATACTGATATTACTATGCTAAGGTTAATGCATAAGCATTAGTACTAACAATAATACCAAGGCTTTCTAAAACTTAGGTTCTTTATGTACCTTGTGTGTGTCCTTAGTTCTCATTTCTATAATAAATATGCTATGTTTATCCAGTTACACATTTTTCTCATGATATTTGAAGACATTTAAAAATGGTTAAATGCAGTGTTGATTCATGACTTTAGGTTACAATTAAAGTACTCAGCACTGTGTCTTGTGCATGGTAGAAGTATAGCAAACAAACAACTTTAGTGATTGATTTGGGGCCTTTACAAGAGGACCTAGAATTACTTAGTGTATGCTTAGTCTTCATTTTTAAATGTAGTTTAAAACAAAGTTATAGGGCACCTGGGTGTCTCAGTAGGTTGGGAGACTGCCTTCAGTTCAGGTCATGATCCTGGAGTCACAGGATGGAGTCCCACGTTGGGCTTCTTGCTAAGTGGGGAGTCTGCTTCTCCCTCTGACCCTCCCCTCTCTCGTGCTTTCTCTCTCTCTCTCTCTCTCTCATTCTTTTCTCTCAAATAAATAAAATCTTTAAAAAAATTAAAACTTATTATTAACCAATATATTAAAAAAGTAAGTCTTACCCAAATTTATTAGTTTGTCATATATCACAAGAACATTCTGAGATTTAGAGGTGATTTTTTTTTTTTTTTTAAGAAGTTTCTGATTATTTCTTTATAGCCAGGTACAGGAACTATTATCAAATGATCTTTTCTAACTTTCACTGAGGTATCTGGTTGTTTCCTGAACAGGGGCAGCATTTTTTATGCTTTAAGTTTTATAGTTTTATAAATATTCCTTTCAATATTTTATTCAATGGTTCCTGTCATGGGAACAGTTCCGAAAGTTTTTTGGATTTTGGGTTTTTTCGCAGTTAAATTCACAAGAGGCGCTCAATTTTGACAAATAGACTCCATGAATGGTTTAAGGCCTTTCACATCTGTAGTTATGATACTTAATATATATGCAGTCTTTAACCAAAGGAACTCCAAATACTTTAATGTCCTCATTAAATTCTTATAACTGACAGTATTTCTTTAGCTCCAAACTGATTCCTCTCTCTGCTTTCTGAATCCAAGAATTTGTCACTTTTCTTGCACACGACATCACTAGTAAGCAGTATTCTGGAGCTTGAAAAATCAGTATTTTCATCTTGACAAATGTTTTTAATGCTTAGAATGGAGGGACTGAAAGTGTATACATACCTAAGATAGGTTTCACTTGGTGAAAGTATTCAGGGAGTCTTATGATATGCAAAAATCTTTTGTACATTCAGAGGATACGAGAAGTCCCTCTACTATTCCCCCAGGACCATCAAAACTGATCTCTTTGATCATTCAGCTCAGGTGTCTCTGTTCCCTTTGAAGAGAAACAAATTTTCCTAGATGTCCAGGTTTTCTAGTTTAGAACTATTAGTATATTTTGATTATGGACAAGGAAGAAATACACTGTATTTAGAATTATACTTAATGTATTAAATGCTTGGGATTCTTTATAAAGTTTCCCTCCCCCATCACAAGGTATTCCAAACAGTTAATTTTAATAATTATAATTTTAATTTTAATAATCATTGCAGAAATGTAGGCCAGGGAAATATTTAATATCTGTAGAAAAAGGTTGAAAATGATTATGTTTTTTAATTATCAGAGGAAATTCATGTAGGTGATGAACAATCAGGGTGCCTAGTGTCTTATGACAATATAACAACAGTATTGCTACGGTTACTTTCTTTCTGCCATGTGCACATATTTGGTAGAAATTTGTGTGTGGTAAATCTGTAATCTTTTTACTTAATGAATATTTTTGTCACAAAACATTTTATAATTTAGAAAGTGAAGACTCAGTCATTTGTCTAAGGTCACACAGTGAGGAAGTTAGGACCATGGACATTTCCAACTCGAATTTCTGTTCATTTGCCTAACTGCTAAAGAAATAGTATTTAGAACAGATTTTTTCCTGCAGGCTGGTCTTTTGAATTTATTTCAGAATACAGCCATAATTATGTATTAAGCACTTGCCATATATTCATCACAGAGCTAGGTTTTATACAAATATACAAAAATCAGTTCTGACCTTCCTGGGAAAATAACACCAACATAACCGAACTAGGGCAACACAATAGATGAACCTGTCTGATCACATTGACATGAATTATTTTTTTAATTAAAAAAATTGAGATGCATACCTAGTTTCTATAATAAGATTAGTATCAGCAAGTTTAGAAAACAAGTGTTCGCTTCTAGTGTATCTGTGTAGTTTAGCTTCCTACAGGACTGAGCCACTTCCGATTAGACACAATAGGCCATTGATGAAACTTTCTTGATTAAATGAGTGGCTTTTAATTGGTGAAGTTTTAAAATTAATATGTTTAATATATTACCTTCTTGTATTTATGCCATTAGAAAAAATATGAAAGATCTCAAATGAGTAAGGAAATTAAGATGTATATACTGTGTGATTTGGATAAAATTTTAATTGATCTGAAAATGCTGAAATCATTCTACAGTCATTAAACCAGGAGAAATATTTTATTATTTTTGCAACGATTTGGGCTTTAACTACCTTAAGTGTATATATTTTCCCTTTTATTATTAAATGTGAGCCATATCAGATTTGTTAATGTACAAATGAGAATATCTTATTTTAAATTTACTTTTCTGATTGCAACAATGTCGCAGAGGGCTTTTGTTTGTTTCTGTAATCAATGAATTAAGAATAGTCCTTTGCATCCAACTCATCTGTGTATTATCTCTCCAGTGTTGACTTTAGTGAGACCTTGAACAGTCACCACTACACAATATACTTCAAAGTTTTAAAAGCTATTTGCTTTGGCGTGTTTTAGTCTAGCAATTGAGAAATTATTTAGTCATAGTCAATCTGACTTAAACACAGGAAAAACCATCAAATCATCATCTCTTTTTGAATCTATTTTTTTTTTCGGGAGACTTTATTACTTCTGGGGATATAAGTGACTCATATGTGTTGGGAAAACTCACAGTTTCCATGATTGCTCATATTTTTTTACTTTAATATTTACCATTAGAAATTATATTTTATCCTGCTATGGATATGAGGAAGAGGAAGAGCTCCCGAAGTCTTTCCCAGTAAAACTAGTTTTGGATAGCCTAGGGAATAAATACAGGTAAGTTTTTCTCATTTTGATGCTAAGAATCAGAAGAAATTATAATAAATAAGGTAGTTTTAAAAAGCAGTGAAAATTGTAAGAATCACGGTTTGTAATTTTTAATTGAGATGTCCACATGAAGATCATAGGGAGCTCTGCAACTTGGTTGAGCCCAGTGTCATTACATATCTGTAAACAGGGCTGAGACACTGTAAATATTGATGAAAGTATTACAGCTTAGAAGACTCAGAAGTAGCAGACAAACTGATTTCCATTCATTCTCTCTCACGTACCACTCAAGAGTGAATAGTACAAAGTTGAATTATTCTCTGTTGGACTTCAAATTTAAAATAGGTAATTTCCCACTATGGGTAGTAAAACAAAAAATCTTCTGTCTTTTTTATCTTCCTTTATTTGAATTATATGGGGCTCTACCTGGGTCACTTTTTACTCTTTTGGAAAAATACAAACCAAAGTGGGGATTGAAGTTTCCATTATGTCAATAGGCCTCGAGAATTTGGCAATATTTGGTTGTGCAATTAATTTGTTTCACAAAGGGAAGAGCCCTCCTTAGGGTTTTTCGGAGCTGAGACTGGAACTCCCCAAATCCAGGCACACGTCACAGGATTGTGGTGAAATCCTGCTCTGTGGGTCACTGGGAATCACAACAGAGAGAGTCCCTCTTGACCCTGGGTTCCTAGAGTTGATATTGTCAACGTTCCACAAGGTAACAGGAAAGCCTGGGTGGGATGAATATTCAGAACCACTGAATTCCTCCTCCCTGCCATAGGAGAGATTCCAGGGAACACAAGGCACATGTTTTGCCCTGAAGAAACTTCCACATCCACATGGTTCTGGCTGAAAGAAAGATTTATTTGGTGACTCGTGTATCTCTCTCTTCCTCTGTTAATTTTGGTAGGGTTTTTTTTGTTTTTTTTGTTTTTTTTTTTTTTTCTTCTAGAAACTGTATAATTAAAGCTCTCCAAATATTAAGAAAATATAGAGGACATTTGTGTCATGTTTCTAATTTCCATTTTTACCTTTTTCTCCTTTTATATCTCTTTTTGGGGAAAAGGGAGTGAGTGACTTTAGAAAGCATCCTAAAAATATTTAGGAACATCATGATTCCTTATACATTTACCTGCCAAGTTTAGATTACTACTTTTATTAGTATTTTATGTTAAAAAATGCAGTAGACCCAGTAGTAAGTATCATTAAGTGTATGCTGAAAACTATAGCACATAGTGCCACTAAAGTAGAGAAGGAGTGCTGGAAATCACTAAACAGCCACCAATTAGTCTATTTTGAGGAAATATTTTAGTAAAAATGAAGAAATAATTCTTGCAAACACAGATATGTACAAGTGCAATTTATGGGATATAACTTTTTTCAAAAAATGTTATATTTAACTTTTGGAATAGAAATAAGTTTGACTAGAATATTTTGAACTTTTTAAGCTAAATATCACTTAAATGATATATTTCATCATATACTTCTCACTGCATTTTATATTTGCCAGCCTCTTTGACACTCCCCCAGTGGAACTATGATTATGGAACAAAAATTTTTCAGTCAATATGGGGACAAGGTGGCTCTTTCCTTTTCTGAACTCACTTAGCTCTTTTAGCTATAGTTGATTCACAATGAGTTTATACCCCGATTCACATAATTATTGATTAAAGTCATGAAATGTTATTATCCTCTGTATGTGGGAATTCCTCTTGTGCTGTCAATGACAATGCCAAGAAACAGGCTTCAAGGTGGTTAATTTCTAGGTATCATTCTATCTACTTTATCAGGATTCACTCTTGCTGTCTGTATCTCTGCTCTATATATGTGTATATATGTTATTTATTTGAATTGTCTTAAGTGCATACTTGAATAGCTTTCGAGGGTCAAAGAGAGTTCAAATGATAGAAAAATGGTTTGTTATTTTCTCCCTTCCCCTCCCCCCTGTTGCTAATGCTCACTGGTGAAGAGTGCAGGCAGTGTCCTTCAATTTAAAGAGACAACCTTGTTCATTTGGAGGGTGTGAATGCCATTCTTGTGAAATACTGTAAATAGTAATTCACAAGAGGGCGACTTTTTATTGCTTTTACATTGATAACATGCCTTGTGAAGACTTACAGTTATTCTGCTGAATTTAAGAAAGATGGGAATGGAATGTGCATGTTAATTTAAACATCTGTATGTACAATACAATAATCCTTTATTATCTGGAAATCAGAACATTTTACATGTTTACCAATATTAAATAACTTTTCAGGTTGGTAACCAATATTACTCAGTTTTTCCTCTAAGCACCTTCCTGAAATATTGAGAGAAGTCCTATGATCCTCATGTAAATCACTAAAAGTACAGTTTATAAAAATGCATTTGAATCACATCTAGAAGAAGTCTGACTTGCCACAGCATCATCAGATACCAGAGCCAATGTTAGCAACTCAAGGGCTAGTGTTGATATCAACCAAAATACGGACCCAGCGTATGGTGTATTGAACTTATAGGCCGCCTATTATGCAGGTGGATAAAAATATAATGCCCACATTTAAAGGTGACCGGTGAACATAAAAATTACAGACTGATGCTGTTCTCAAGACACATCCTAGAGCAAGCCCAGTCAGTTAGCTTTGCAGATTAACCCTGTGTACCTTCACAGTATTTAATTATTTGGTAAGGGACAGTAGAAGCATTTAAGAGTTTGAATGCCAAAAGCTGTTGAAGTAAGTGTAGTGTTGGAATGTTTAATGGCATTAATTATCATTTATACATGAACCTACTCCTCCTTAAGGCCCAGGAGGCAGTGACTCACTGGGTTGTCATTAACTGTCATTATTGCTAGTAGAGTCAACTTCTTATTCATATAAACAAAGAAAAAAATTAATGAAAAACATGTCATTCTATAATACAGTGTTGGTGTTGCTAACTTATTCTGTGTCTTAGAATTCTATTGGCATTTTGAAATGTAGATGAATCTCAATATTTTCATCACGACAGTTTAAACAATTTCTGTGTGTGTGTGTGTGTGTGTGTGTGTGAGTGTTAGATTTTTCTTTGTGCTAACATTCTCTTGGTATGAAAAAAAAATACCTTACAGACTATCTGCAGAGAGTTTTACTTTTGTTTTAGTTTGATCATTTCTGAAAGATGCAGATATCGATTCAGAAGGATAACCACCTAGAGATGGAAACAAATAGTCGGCCAGGTCAGGGCAAACTTTCTCCAGTATGAGGATTTGGCACTGTCCAGTTAAACCATTCACATTTTGTGATCAATGAGGGGAAACCAGGAGGGTGAATAGTTGTAGAAATTTTAGTTGCATTAAGTTAAAGTATTTTCAGTTATATGTAGTGGGGGAGATGCTTTTCTTTCTTTTATTAAGAAATTATTTACATGTAAGGGCCAGATGAGTTGGACTGTGATTTTTCTTTTTAAATCTAATATGTTTACTGAATTTTATTTATGGTCACTTGTTTCTGGATGTGATATTATGTTGTTTGGCTTAAATGAAAGAAGAAAGAAAAATATCCCTGTACCCTTCCTTTGTGTTCTTTCTGTACCGCAGTGTTTCTTTGTTTTAGGCATGCTACTTTCTTTGACTTATACATTGTAATAGCTTCAAATAATCCATTAGGAAAGCCAGTTTTTATTTCTGATTTTGCATTTTTATTTGTGAATTTTTTTTTATCACTGTAGATAGTTATGGGGTTCACGTCCTGACTGTATATATGAGTGTAGGATAGGCTGAAACGTAAAGTGTGGTTGTTCTCATTGGTAACACTTACCGAGTAAGTGCATGTACTAAGACCAGAGTTGGTGAAATTAAAAAGTATATGGCATTAGGATAAGATGTGGGTACAAGTTGACAAAAATAATAATATTAAGTTTTCTACCCCCAGGGTCACTTAGACTCTTCTCACAATGGCTAATACTGCCATTAGTATGTATTGCAGACTCATAATTTGCTAGGCACAGGAAAAAAAATAAAAAAGCATTGAAAAGAAATAATGGTGATTTGAGACAGAAATATAAAACAGGATTTCGGATACTTTGAGCTTACATCGTCAGGAGACGCTGGGGTTTAGCATTCTGTTTCATGTGGAGACCCGCAGTTAATATGGTCCTTGTTGAAACTTAAAACAGCTCTATTAGTAGCTTGATTGAGAAGGGGGGAAGAGGCCTAGAGTAAACAAAAGTGTGCGTTTTTAAGACAGCCTAATTGTATACAGTACATTTGCTTCCGCGGTTCCTTCTAATCCATCAAACAGTAAAATGCACAAATTTATTCTATTACAGGAGATACAATTGTTAGATAAGTCTAATACTTGGACCAAAAGGGGAAATGGCATCTGTTTAACAATTCTCTATTGTTCAAAGGATCATAGAAGTCCTGTTGCCTGCCTGTCGCATTCAATCAAGTTGCGTAAAATACTGCTGTGGAGAAAAGGAGGGAGGGAACCCTTAAAGTACATGCTTACACCTTTCTGCAAAAGTTCCTCCAGAGGGATGGTGATGAGAGTCCCAGGGGCAGGGGAGAATTGGGTGTTGTGAAGTGACAGTCATTGGTTCTCCCGCACCCCCATCCCTGTCTTTGACTTTGGTACTGCCCAGGAAAGCCACAGCAGTTGGAACTAATTGTAACTGGCTCAGGAAAGTCTTCATTAGCACTACCACACATGGTTACCAGATGTGCTGAAGGGCGAAGGAGGGGGGAGGCATCTAGAGAGGGGAGAGGAACAAGTAGCTTCATTTGAAAACTTAATAATCTGCCTTTTGTTTCCAAGTGTATTGTGTTAGAGAAAGGGGGAAAAAAGAGAGTTGGGGAAGATGAAATGCCCTCTTATTCACTCATTCTCTGGAAGCTGAATGGAACTCTTTGTTTCCTTCAAAATGTCAACATTTTTGGTGACTCTCCATGTGTTGGAAATGTTCCACTTTCTCCACCAGCGTCAATGAAAATTACCTGGATTATCAAAACAGTTATGCTTCCTAATGGCTGAGAATGATACTCCCAAAATTTGGGGTTTTGAATGGAGATTTGATTTCTAAAATATGTAAATGAACTGTAAAAACTTTTGTCTTCAAATTACAAATTCCAGCTAAACATCACTGAAAACGAGAGAACAAGGTTCTCATCTGTCCCTAATCCTGATTCAAGTCGGGGTAGCGTGGGGCAGCATTGCATCTTCTTTTGTAGGACTGGGCTACTTTTAGCTATAAAGAGTACTGATTATAGAAGCTTGCGTTAAATATGTTATTTGTACTACATACAGGTAAGCTCCCTGGAAATCTGGAGTCATTTTTACTCACTACGTTCGACAAGAGAGCAATGAAGTAAGAGAATTTCTATTGTTTCTGGAAATGTTATTTATCATTTTCTCACCGAACTCTATACCTCTATCTATGGGCACAGATTATTCTGGAAGGCCAGTGAGAACTATTCTAGATGAAACCTCTGGTTTCAAAATGGAACTTTTTGATGCTGCAGAAAATTGTGACATTTAAAAATATCATCATTTGAATTATCCTAAAAAGCAAAGAAACTTGAATTACTATTTATCTATTTACAGCCTGGATTGATTTTTTTTTTTTTTAATTTTACTTTGCTGTGATACTAGAGTTTCAAAGTAAATTTTTTTTTTTTTAAGTTTGGCATCAAAAGCTTTGAATAAATGATTTATAAAAATCTTGAATTCTGCAAATAAAAATTTCAAGACTGGCTAGCTATTTTACTAGCAATTTTAGGACAGTGCCTTTTTGGGTGATGCTTTATCACTTCCATTCCTAATCCTGCAATAGAATCATAAAGACATTTGGAAAAAATTATAACAAAATGGACATGAAAAGTTACTTCAACTGGTTTTGGAAAAACATGGTTTAGATCAATTTCCTATTTAGATAAAAGACTCAGTGGTTTTTAACCTATTGCGGGTCATGAAACCAGTTAAAATTTTGATGAAATCGATGGACCTTCTTCTCACAAATGCTTATACACAAATTTTAATGTGATTTAGGACCATTCCCCCCTAATCCAGCTTCTTTCAATTTGAAAGTACCATACTAGAGCCCTCCAATGTATGTGCCTCCAAAAGAAAATACCCACAAAGTACAAATGTTATAAAGTGTGAAATATATGATTTCTATATTTGGTCCTAAGTGGTAGAAGAGAATATAGCCTGAAGGAAATTTCACTGAAAATGAAATGTTTTTTATTGCTGTATTTAGCTGCTACTGGTAGAGATTCACCTATACAGTTTCTTTAGTCAGGTTTTAAGTCTCCTTCAGAAAGCAATCATGCCTTCTCTCTCACGTTGACTTTGCAAAGAGCTTAGTACAGCTTTTCACACCCAGTACTCCCCTGGCATGGTCTGCTTGAATGAATAAATGAATCAATGAATGGGTTAATTTTTAAATGTTGTTTGTTTGTAGCTGCTACAGTTAAACAGCAGGAAATACTACCAACTGAACTAATTCTTCATACAAAATTTGCTATGAGAATATTACTTATTGTGGTTTTTAAAATTGAACAGGAAAAAATTCAGCCTTGAATTTTTAGTATATTATATCAAAGGCTTCCTGGGACACTATGTGGCTGGTTTTACTATAGGTAAAATTACAAAAAGTATTGATTGGTATTTTCAGGAACTAAATGTTTTTAGATGGTATTTAAAAATGCAGATTTAAATGATGTTTAATGTCAGAATAGTGTGTGACAAAAACCTATGTTTATAATAATATGTCTCTTTTCCTTTCCTGCCATGGCTTCTATTATCATTCTTATATTGACTATGATTACTTGTAGAAAATCAAAACAATGTCAGCACATTGATGTTTATGTAATATTAACTATTACTGTAATTTCCCCCATAATTTATTATTGCACCCACAGCCCCAGTGTTATCATTTGCTAAATCAAATCCATCTACTATCTGTATGCTGATTTTGTGCAGTCCCTCCCCCTCCTCATTCTAATTGCTTTAACTTAGACCTCATCATTGCTTAGTAACAATAACAGCATCGCCAAACACTTGCTTGTCTCCGCTTCATGTTCAGTATTTCCTCAGTTTATGATCCTTATGAAACATAGATTTGACTCTATCATGCCAATGCTGGAAATCACTTTTGGTAACATTACCTATGGATCAAATCAGGAAGTCACAGCTGGCCGCAGAGTTCTTTATAACATGTCCCCTGCCTCAGCCTGTACTGCTCTCCCCGCATTATGATCTCCAGCCATACTGAGTGACTCTGGGTTCTTAATTTTTTTTAATGCTTTGTGCCAGTGATTCTCATTCTCCAAGATGTGATTTAGGGCTAATCTATTCAGAGTGCTAAAGTAATATTTTATAAAGACTTTTACGAAGACTAGTAATTTGGAAATTAGAAACTGGAATACAGAAGAACATCAAAACCTGAAGAGACTATTTTTGTTAGTGAACTATACAAAAAAATTACTACTTCTATTTGTGTTTCACACAGTTGGCACAACACAGCCACTTAGAACATGGACTCTAGAACCAGATCAGCTCCGTTCAAATCCACACTTCTGTTCCTCACCTTGTGACCCAGCATATAACTTTACCCCATCAGTAAAACAAGGGTGAACATAAACCCAACCCCCAGGGTTGTTATGAGAATTAATGTATTAGTATATATATAAAGCAGTTGGAACCAAGTCTAACACATATGAAGTGCTTCATTGGTATGATAAATTGGAGTGACCAATATTTCTCAATTGCTTTATTAACTAGCGCTCTCCAAAAATATAATATTAAATATTAAAAGTTGATTGTCCTCCTATTTTAAAAAAATAATAATTTTATCTTCAAACTACTGTATTTGAATATTCTAGGCCTTTCTTCCTAATTTCTTCATCACTCAGGAACTTTAAAAAGCGTAGGAACTTAAAGGAAACAATATTAGAAGATAGTGGTCAACATTTTTAAAAGGCATAAATGCAGTTAGGAGCTCAGCCCAATGAAAGCAGTATTCACTGGACAGGCAAAGCTGGGGCAAAATGGAAGTCTATCTAAAAATAAAATGTCGAGAAAGTTTTGGCTCTTGGTAAAGTATCCCATTAAGGTACATTTAACTGTATAAAATGGATGAAGAATTATCTCAGTTTTAAAGTAATTGTAAACAGTTGCTAAGCAATATAGGAAATAGAAAACAATGTAAATTTGCTATTAAAATGTTACTGGGGGCACCTGGGTGGCTCAGTCTGTTAAGTGCCTGCCTTCAGCTCAGCTCATGAGCTGAGGGTCCTGGACTCGAGCCCCACGTTGGGCTCACTGCTTAGCTGAGGGGTCTGCTTTTCTCTCACTCTTTGCCTCTCCTTTCTGCTTGTGTTCTCTCTCTCTCAAATAAATAAATACAATCTTTTAAAAAAGTTATTGTATGAGAAAAAGTATATTTTAAGCCTTCTCACTGTGTCTTTTATAGATGAGGATATTTAGTCATTATTTCTCAGAAAATTATAATATGACTATTTATTTTTAAATATGATTGGGTTTGCTTCTAGCTAGCACCAACTTATTTGTTGACTTGGGGCCTTAACATTCTTTTCTTGTGTTGAGGTAAAGTGTTCTTTCTCTTATTTGTTTTCAGAAACATGTAAAAAATGTATTTTAAACCCACTAAATAATATTAAATAGATGTTTGCTGCTAATTAGTGTATGGTTTGAATTGTAATTATGTCATCCAAAGGGACTTATAAATACAGTCTAGTTAAAATGTGATTCAATCTTCAATCATTCACAGAGGCATACATTCATTATTATTCATTTAGTGCTCTCTGATTTGAGCTCTGAATGTAATCCAGGAAAAGATGGAGGGATTTTACTTTTATTGTCATGATTTAATATAGCAGATCCCTTAGTTATCATCCTATACTAATCCAGGGATTGTTACAACTTCTTAGAGTCTGTTATTTGATTTTTAAATTAGTCTGTGTATCGTACTGGCATAGCAGCATATAAATTCAAGAGGTTAGAAGAAGATGCCACATATCACTGCGAGACAATCAGCATATATTTTCCTACTGTCCAAATTTTGGTTTAACTTTAAATGAACCTTCGTTTCAGCTATTTAATATATTACCACTTTAAAACTCTTATCATGGCTCCTATTAATCTAAATTATAAAGAAACTGCAAACTCCATTTGTCCAACCATCTTTAGTAAGTCCCTGCTGTGTGATAGGCACTGTGCTAAGTGTGAGGTGTTTTGCACTGAATAGGACAATTCTGATCTCCTGCCCCCAGGGATCTTACAGACTAGAAGGGAATAGAGTCATTTAAAAAGTATGTTAGTATGAAAGTGTTGATCACCACAAAGGTTTTGACTACGGGAGGTGCAGAGGAGGAAAACGTCATAATCAAGACGGCCAGAGAACTGCATCCTAGCCCCATCCCCAAAACCTGGAAGCCACGCAGTAGCAGTTTTTAAGGCCTAGAAGTGAAAGCATGACGAAATTAGGGAACAGGCAGGCGAGAAATTTGGGATAGCGGAGAGAATATTGAGCACATAGTCAACAGGAACTAGATTGGGAAGGGCCCTGGAAGCTTGCTAAAAATGCTGGACTTTTCTTAGAATTGTGGTGGCAATGGAAACGCATGATGTGATTCAATCTGCATTATTTAGAGATGTGTTAAATGTGAGGGGACGGATGTACTGGGGGAAACACGATTGGAGGTAGGGAGATAGGATGAGTAGTCTCCCTTAGTGGTCCAGGGAGAGATCATGGTAACCTAATGTTAAAAACAGAGCCAAGTTCTAATATTGGGGGACTCAAGGGCAGGAAAGTGGCTTCGACTGATGGAAAAGTGGGCACGTGAACGAGGGGCTTCCTTAGAACGGTCTCTGTACATGTCCCTGACTGACATTCACACTGCCCTCCTTAAGACTTTTCATTCTGGTCTTAAAAAATACTATGTGGTATTGCCTTCAAATAGTAATGTAAATAACCATTTTAGCAGACGGGACTTCGCTTTTGCAAATGATGCTGGGAAGACTTGCCTTCCACTGATTGACATTTCATCTTGCTATGCCTCTGCCTAAAGTTGAGTAATGTGACAATGAATGATGTCAAAGTCGAGAGAGATTTAAGAGGATATTGATGGGACCTAATCATTTACTGGATGGTGGGGATCAAGCCTAATTTTTGAACTTTGGAGTTTCAGGGAATAACTGCGCCACTTCAAAAACATTGAGGAGGAGCAGGGGGAGATAAGAATTTTATCTTAAACATGCTGAGTTTTAGGTAACTGCAAGATATTCAGATGAAGATACAGAAAGCAATAGAATAATAGAATACGGTAGTCGGAAGTCAAGAGCAGAATTGAGTGACTGTTTTCATATAAATGGTGCTTTGGAGTCGTGGCAGTAAATAACACACAGAACAAACAAAGAAAACTGCCTACTGTCGATCATGAAGAATTTCAAGTTTTAAGAGTCTGTTGGCGTTGGCTGGACTCTCAGAAGCTGAGGGAGAAGGTATTTTGAGGATATAGGAGTATTTAGTAGGGGCAGACGTGTCATGGACTTAAGCAAGAGAAGGGACACGTGAATCAGTGTCTGCTAGTTTTATTAATGTGAATGAAGAGATTTAGTAGATTCAAAAGGACTGAATGATGAAGCAGGGAAATCTTGACATGTTTTGCTGTGAAGAATTCATGTTAAGCAATGGCACTGTAACTCTATCAATATGATATGAATTTTCGTGGGTTCGCTTGGCTTTCAAATTAACTTTTAAAAGTTTATCTATGTATAAATCTTTCTTAAATGCTTCACTGCTGCTGTGGCCTGGGGTTTTATATTCACAATTGCTGCAAAGCCCTTAGAGTCTGGTGTGAATTTGTGATGGTGATACACTATTCCCCCGGTGGCTTCCTCTTCTCCTGAGTGGATGAGATTAAGTTAACTCTTTGGTAGATGTGCAGTGGAGAACTTTACAGAAATCTTTGCATACAATTTCACATCCATAGCCAGAGTCAATAGCTCCTCTGTGTATCAGCCTTATCAGTTCTATCAATGTAGTCATGGGATTTTTTTCCAGCCATTAATTATAATCAATGATTTAAAAAAAATTTTTTTTTCAGATTTCCCATTCCCTTTAATTTTTTTTTTTTTTCCTTTTGAATTTTACTATAGTTGACCAACCTGTTACATTCGTTTCAGGTGTACAACGTAAGCGATTCAACTTCTCTGTATGTTATGCCATAGATTTCTGGCTTTTGAGATAAGAAATCTTTTATATGCAGAGTGTCTAAAGCAGAGTGAATAAGCTCTTTACATCTAAAGATTATGTTGTCTTTTGCAGTCCAGGAAATAAGTGAGTATCACTGAAATCTTGACTCCCATGGTTACTCTGTCAAAATCATTTCCTCTAGGAAGCAAAAGAGTCAAACTGCCAATGCCAAATTTAGTTTTTCCTTGCTTCCTTTTTTACTATGTTTACCCTAAATATCACGAGATATTTTGCTTTCTTCCGACTACTTAAGAGTGTAGCTGTGTTGAATCTGGCCTTTCAAAATGAGGTTAAGCCATGTCGGGTATGTTCAGATTCTAAGATTTTATTTAAATACAGTAATCCAATCTGTTA
The DNA here is from genome assembly GCF_011764305.1 of Mustela putorius furo. Lineage (NCBI taxonomy): Eukaryota > Metazoa > Chordata > Mammalia > Carnivora > Mustelidae > Mustela > Mustela putorius. The sequence continues at coordinate 20,748,591 of NW_025422368.1, read as the reverse complement.
TAGAAATGTGGATTAGAAAGTAAATCTGGTCTTCAGGAGCTAACTGTTAAGTATATAGAGTTCCTTGATTTATTATTTTGTTTTTGCTAATCTTAATATTCCTTACATTAGTGAGAGCCAGCACAATTTTCTGATTCATTTGAGAAGAAAATCAGTAGCCACAAATGAATATTGTTATTTATTCCCTAGAATACTTTAGTTCACTTATTGTAGTCATTGATTTTTTTTTAAATGTATGGTATTTTACTTTGTGAATAACGTTGTTTAAGTTTTATTGGTGTTTTATTAATGCCTATTTGTTTGTCAGCTGTCAGCTGATTTGAGGATTCACCAGGAATATTTTACTCTTCCTTACAATAAGTTAGATATCACTAGATAGGGCCAGAGTATCTCTCCATAGGAAGAAGTAAATTCATCCTTCTATGACTTGAAGGACCAGACAGAGAGTCACTGTTCTTTATATCTAACATAATATTTTCCTTGGGAAAACTGCTCGCAAATTTATTATGTTAAAAAGTAGAAATGGGAGATGTTTAGGCAGGAGAACTAGAGTTGAACTGGTAACTTTCAATTCTTTCTCTCTAGACTAGATTCTTTTCCTTGTTTATGTAACCTTCAGACCTTTTGTATGAGTTTAGAAAAATGTTTCTTTCCTTTAGACACACACTGGGATTACCCTGGTCTCAGATTCCTGGCTGTCACGCAGCCAGGAATCGCAATCTGTATGTTCCTATCTTTCCATTTCTCACTCTAGTGTTATCTTTTAAATATGAATACCTGTCCTCTCCGACTTTGCTCGGATCCCCTCTGTTCAAGAGCTTTCTATTTTGTTACCTTTCATTTTTTTACCCTTTTCTTTCTCTTTTCCATCTTATGCCTTAAAAAGAGGATAGTTAATATTTAAGAGTATGTTCCACAAAAAAAAAAAAGAGTATGTTCCACAGATGTCTTTACATAATTATTAAAGAATTTTTAAAAATAACTGCACATTTAAAATATAGTCAAAAGAATGATTTTAATAAAGAATTTTTTTTGGTAACTAAAAATTTAAATTTTAGTAAATGGAAGGATTTTGATAAATGTTTAATTATACTTTGCAGGTGATACTTTATCTTCTTTTTTAATAATCACAGTTTTTATATACATAGAGATTACCATGTTAAGAGAAACCATTTCTGGAATTTCCTATGGGATAAATTTAGTATGGATTACCAATCTTACTCTACTTTGCTCAGTGAAAAATCTAAGTGCTTAAACTCAGGTTTTATAATCTTTTCATAATTAGGTCAAATAAAATTCTGAATACTCAGAGTTACAGGTTAGGTATGTTATGGTTATTAAGGGTCATAGTTCTTTTTCATATATTCTGTCCAACCCTAACAATTATTGACCCCTTCCGCTTGTTACCTTGGCAGCATCTGTGAGTATGATCATTTGGAATTAAGGCTTGAAAATTATTACACATATTTAGAAATGTCTAAAATGTAGACTAAATGCTTACTAAAGCCATAATATTTTAAGAAAAGCATACCAGAGTGGTAAAAACCTAACACTCTGAGTTTCAGAAGCTTGGGTCTACCATTAAGTCATATGTTCCTTACACATGAAAAAGATAAAGTACCCCGAGGGCCAGGATTAAGACTGTTTTAGTTGATGCTATATTCCCAGTACTTAACACTTAGCAAGCACTCAATAAATATTGAAGGAGTTAACAAATGGATACAGGAACCTCATTGCTTTTATAAAGACTTCAGTTAAAAAATAAATTATACATATATGTATATATATATATAAATTATATATATTGAAATTATATATATATAATTATATATGTATATATATACATATATATGCATATATATATGAATGACACATTTACTTGCTCAATTAGTGGGAGTCATTTTTATGATTCTTCCATGTCTACTCTAAGGATAAATATTTAAATGACCCCAAATTTAGCACTGTGTGTGGCAGCATCAAAATTCAGTAAAAGGAGAAATCAAGTTTAGCAATTAATTTGGATGCTTATTTTGGTGAGTATAATTTGAAGTAATGTTTAGAAACTATCTGAAGCAGTCAACATGTTCTGTGGTGAGATAAAATTTATTTCTCCAAATCAGACACCATAGACTTAAAATGTTTACAAGATAATGGTACATTTTATATCTGGGATTTGGACAGCTTCTCTGAGTTTCAGACTAATATGAAAAATATAACATTCATCCAATTTCTGAGGTTTGTCTTAACTATGCAGATCAAGTAATAGTGCTTTTTGGAAAGGAAATGAAGTGGCTTTAAGAGAAACTTGAATAATCCTTAAAAAGCTCTTGATACAGCTGTTCTATCATATGTAACAAACATCTGAATATGCTTCCTGAATGTACTTATTATGTGATAGTTACATGTCACATAAGGAACATAGCTTGCATGAGGGCTCCCTGGGAATTATAACTCCTAGATACATTTACAAATTTTTTGATACCCATTAAATCAGAATATAAAACTTTAGGTTTCAGATATGGGGGTTAATTTGCCAAAAGCGATGACATTACACCTTTGAATATCTCAGAATTAGAAATCATAATTTTCCCTTGAGAAGTCACCCAACCCAAACAATGGCAATAAATTTCAAGGAGGTATGCGTGCCATTTCTTTACTCATGATAAGAAGTTTTGTTGAGGGCACTGCTATCTTCCAATGGTGCAGCTAAGAGAAAAGCCATTCATTCATTCAATGATAGTGAACAAACAGTATATTAAAATGCTTTTCAAAACATTATATATATATATGATATATACACCCCTGTGTTTGTTGATTATTTACAATAGCCAAATTATGGAAGAAGCCCAGTGTCCACTGACAGATGAATGGAGAAAACATTTGTGGGACATATATGATACATCATGTGTGTGTGTATGTGTGTGTATATATACACACACACATATATATCCCACATCTTTTATATACACACGCACACACACACACACACACACACACACAGACATATACATACATACAATGGAGTATATATATTATGGATATGGATATATTATATTACATACATATATATATACACACAAATATACGTAAAATGGAATATTACTCAGCCATTGAAAATGAAATCTTGCCATTTGCAACATCATGGAGGGAGCTAGAGAGTGAAATAAATCAGGGAAAGACAAATACCATATGATTTCACTCATATGTGGAGTTTAAGAAATAGAACAAATGAAAAAAGGAAAAAAGAGACAAACCAAAAAAACAGACTCTAATTATAGACAATTAATGGTTACCAGAGGGGTGGTAGGTGTGGGTATGGGTGAAATAAGTGAAGGAGATTAAGAGTACACTTACCATAATGTGCACGAAGTATTGTATAGAATTGTTGAATCACTGCCTTATAGACCTGAATCTAATATAACACTGCATGCCAACTATATTGGATTAAAATTTTTAAAATGAAGCTAAAAATGCTTTTGAACTTAATTTAGTTGAAATTATCTTTCATCAATAGGTTCTCATCTTTCTGAGAAGAGCATCCTTTCCGGCCTCTGCAAACAGACAGATCCCCCAAACAAACAACAAATAAACAGAGGCACGACAAGGCTCACAGCTTAGGTAGGGGGCACCTATGGAGCAATGGTATCAATAGAATGAGCCCTGCCAATCCTTTAGAAGGAGATCCCACTCTACTGTGCCAAGTTTTGTGCTGGGTGCTGGGAAGGGACAGCAGTGAATGGCTATAGAGATCTTGTAGAATGGTACGCAAATTACAACGGCTACACAACTCTCATTGAATCTTAATCGCCTCCTCTTACAGAATTTCAGAGGTTTCCTAATGTTTTTAGGATGACACCAGAATCCTTAACATGGCTTACAAGGGTTCCTTTTATGATCCAGGGTCCATCTGCCTCTCCAAAATCATCTCACACTGCCCTCTGCCTTGCCACCTGAGATCTAGGCCCATGCCCTTTTCAGACCAATCCCCTTGTCCTACTGTTTCAGACAATAGAGACTCTGCTTCTGTCTTTACTCTTTCTACCAAGTTCACACTTGAGAAAAAAAGTGTCAATTCTTCAGGGAAAGATCCCCCAGCCTCCCTTAATAGGTTAGAACTTCATGTTACCATGTATCTCTCTTTTGTGATGCCCATCACATTTTTTTTAAAAGATTTTATTTATTTATTTGTCAGAAAGAGAGAGAGAGAAAGAACACAAGCAGGCGGAGAGGCAGGCAGAGGCGGAGAGAGAGGCAGGCTCCCTGCTGAGCAAGGAGCCCGATACAGGACTCAATCCCAGGACCCTGGGATCATGACCTGAGCCAAAGGCAGTGGCTTAACCCACTGAGCCACCCAGGTGTCCCTACATCACATTTTAATTTGCATTTATTTATGCATTTGTTTATTATCTCTCATTGACTACATTGTAAAAACCATGAGAACAAGGATATTATCTGCTTTCCATCATCTTTTTGTCTCTACTGCCTAGCACAATGCCTGACATATACTAAGCACACTCAAAAAAATATTTGCTCAATGGACAAAGGGATAGATGCAAACGGACGACACAAGATACACCTGAATATGCTTATGTCCAATAAAAGATGCCCTGACAAAAGACTATGGGAGTTTAGGGGAACAAATGAATTTCTCGAATGACTTAATCTAGAATACATGAAGGTGCCAACGACTGTTGCCTTCTGTTGAAGAATAGAGGCTGAAAATCTTGCCACAGCAGATTGAATAATACAAATCCCAAGTCCAGAGTTGCTAAGCACCTGTCATGTCTAGGGCACTTTATTAAGCATTCCAGGGGCTCACGCATATCAGAATTCTATTTGCCATCATTGCCATAAGATACTGGTGCTGACCCTGGTGGGCCAAAGGGCTACCTTGGGATTCTTATTAAAATCCCCCAAAGATCATACTACTGTCATTTAAGAAAAACTACCCAATTTGCTAGAATTTCATTTGAGGAGCCCTGGGCCTTGATTATACAGGCCAATGTCGTAATGGTCCTGAGAGGTTACCGTTAGTAGCTCTTTGGTGTTGACAGGGTGCAAAGTGTTAAGGCTGCAGTGTAGTCAGCACGTCTTCAAACCACTTAAGCCCGTCTTGCTAATGAGAGACTATTATTCTCAGCCTACACCCGTCCTTCGTGCAGTCTCTAAGACAAGGAAACCCCAAATGTGGATGAACTTTAAAGCTGCTGAGGAAGGGCTGGGGGTGCCTGGCTGTGTCTCTCAGGTCTCCTGTGAGCCCTGGCCTCATCTCACACAGAGCTCCTGAGCTAGCCATAGAGAGTGCTCTGTCTTCTGATACCCCCTGAAATCTCAGGGACCATACCTCTCACTCTTTTGCCTTTTGTTTAATAGGCAGACATTGTCTCCTTTCCTCATCCTCTCTTGATAAATGCATTTGTCTCACCACCACCCTCCCAGAGCTGTGGCAGTGATGTCACACGCCTCTGGTGGTTATGACTCTGTTGCTGCTGGTGAAGACCTTTCTCTGGAAAGGGAGCAGGCTCTGCGGGCTCAGTGCCAAGTGTCCAGCTTCCTCCCTAAGCCAGCAGTTGTTGAGATGTTTTCTGCAGGGCAGACCTCGTCTTCTTTAATCACTGGTAATAATGAAGTTTTTGTCATATTAAAGGGGAAAGAAGAGAAGCGATTGAGAATAGTTTGAGAGGATGACTGTGCCGTCCCTCGGGTCCAACGACAAGAGGACTACAATGGGTAGCTTTCAGAACTACATATGGTCTTCCTTCCGAGGGATTTGATTAAGCGACTCCGGATGAAATTGAAATCCTGTGATTTGACCTTTGTCTGGCCTGGGAGGGCTGCAATTCGCATAACAATTTCCTTTTGTTCTTTGTTTGGAGTTATTAATCCAACATGAGCCTCAAATTAATCAGGGGTAGTGCGTAGCTACATTTCTAATTCACAGCTCCACTGCTTGTGTCTTTTTTAATTAAGGCCGAATGATAGCAGGCCTTAGCCCTGATTGCCACACTTGCTAACCACACATTGAGGGATGGAGAGGCTAAACAGGCAGAATGAGATTACTTCAAGGTTTCACTTAATTGTTTTCTTCCTTTAAGTAAAGAGCACTGACTGAACATTGTTAATTCTGGGCTGGGATAGCTCTTTTTGTGTGTGTTGCTTATCTTGACTTTGGGATAGGGTGGACAGAAATCCACATTTTTGTAAGTACCCTCAGGTATAATGACCAAAGGGATTACCCAAGTCAAAATTTTAGTTGTTGATTCAAACTGTACCACATACCTTCACGAGGAATGGGAGGTTGGTTAATGGTGGGGGGCCCCCATCAAAGAACTTTGACACTTCATTACCTAAATATTGTGTAGGGTTTGGCTCCTTTGAGACTTTAACATTTCTTAGCATTAGTCAAAACTTTTGTAAGAGTTAATAGATTGGAAGATTTCTCTAATGTGACTTATGTTATTCTAGAATTCAGTACCACATGGTTCTGTCTTTTACCTTGTCAAAGGGATTCAATTACTGGAAGGACCTAATTATAGTTCAGCTTCACAGGCTGTGCCACACTGTGGAACCTGGGATGGATCATGTGGGAAGTTAGTAATGACTTTTTTCCCCTTTGGTAAAAGTTATCAGTTGCCTCCATTCCTTCAATGGCTTTCGTATTTTAGAAGGGAAATATCATATCCAGATATAGATCAGATGATGTTAAGTAAAACCAAACTCCACAATTTACTGAATTACTATGCTTCTCCTTGGATGAAAATGATTACTTATAATGAAAAATCAGCTCTTTGACACTGGGCATATTTAATTAACCACTGTTGCAATGAACTTGTTAGGATCTTTGTACAACTCTGCAGGTAACTTATTCCTCCCTCCTAGTGGCTGACCAACCCAGAAGAGATTAACTATTAACATAGAGCTCTGGCTTGGACGAAGATGTACAGTGGAATCAGCACAGACTCATTTGATGTGTGATCTTTTTCTTCTTGAGACTCAGGTTTTAGAATAAATAGATAAACAACAGGAAGTTGGGTCAGACAATCTATATGATTCCTTTCATCTTTTAAACTATAATTCTATATTTAAATATGCCACTTCAAATCCCAGATATGGACATTTATTTCTCTAATCTTTGTTTTGTCTTTGTCTATGGAAAGTAGTAAGCTTTCACAAAGTAGAGATGTCCATGTCATTTTCATAGGATTAAAGGGTGGAAAACATTTTAATTTAAATGCAGTATTGTATTTCAAATTAGCCTCCTCTTATGGTTGTACTCAATGTTATATTGGGTTTACTAACATTTGAATAAGAATTATATGTGAGGAGGAATATTTAGAGAACAGCATTCAATTTGTAGGGGAAGCAGCACTGAACTGGGAGTCAGGGAATCCTAAGTCAAATTACAGCTCTGCTCTTAACTTGTTGTATGACCATAAGTGCTTAGTGTCATTTCCCATCCAGGTAAAATTAGGAGACTTTGAGACTGATCAATCAAATGTGTTGAATATTGTGTTTTACCTTCTAGAATATTTTCAGCTCTTTAGTGATAGATGTATCAAAAATATAGGGCAACATCTCTACGCAAATGGTAAAAACGGGCAACACACTTAAGGGAAAATGTTTCATCGTTTGCATTTTAAAATCCAATTTTTACTTTTAGGATGACAGACTGTGAAAGTTACCTGTGAGGCTGGGCTGAAAAGAAGAATCCATGAAGAAAGGGATAAGGTGGTGGTTAAAGGGAAATGGGACGTGAAAGAAGGATTTATGTAGATGAGAATGGTTTGAGTGTATAGGTTAAGAAGAACAGGTCAATAAAAGACAGACAAAAGATTGGGGAAATTGATGTAGCAAAGTCAATTTGTGATGTGAATGGGGTGGATCCCAACCATTATTGGGAGTGAACTTCAAACAGAGGAGGAGATGCTTTGTCGTCTGACCTCGCAGGGAATATGACTTGGTGGGTTAAGAAAGTGACGTGTGTGCAGGTGAGGCAAGTGGCGTACACTTACAGGAAGTGAGGTCATTAGAAAGCGATTGGGGTGGTGTTTTAAAGAGGGGGTGAAGGTTGGAGACCATTGCTTAGGGAAGTGAAAGGAGGTAAGAAATGAGGTGTTGCCCAATTTTCTCCAGAGGTGATCCACTGCCCCAAGGTAGATGCGCTTCAGAAAAGGAGATTGTGGAGTTCATTCAGCATGGGAAATCCTGGGGTAGGGCTGTGCAGGAATAAAGCAGAATTGATATGCCTTGGTGCATTGATTATTAATTACTCAAACAATCTTAAATATGAACACAGTCATTGACAATTTAAAGAGATGGAAACAGAGTCCACAGGAAGTCAGATAATGACTCGAAGCCTAGCATCTTTGTCCCTATACCTTACATAGTCACGTAATAGTATAAAACATTCCTCTTTGTTATTTCAATCAGATGACTATATTGAGTCATTAAATGAATTATATGGATGAAAACATTTCTTGTAAGGCTTGTATAAACCTCAACAGCAAACTTTGGTGAGTAGATCTCATTTTACAGCAAATGCCAAATCCATGGAAAATCGAGAAACAAAAATGCAGATATTATGACCACCAATCCTTGGCTCTCAGGGCTATGTCACAGCCTTTTGCTCTCTTTCTCTCTTGGCTGAGATTTAAAAAAAAAAAGAAAGAAAGAAAGAAAGAAAGAAAAATTATTTTAGTCTTTGGAAAGGTTGATAGCCCAATGTAAGTCAAGATATTATTGCCACATTTCCAAAATACAGTTGCCAAACTCTTTGGGGTTGTGATACACCCAGATGGTCTTCCTTTTTTTGCATTTCTGCAAATGTTATTACCAAATACGACAATTTTTCCTCCAAAGTCATTAGAGCCCATTTGGCACCTTCTCTAATCTGTCCTACTTGTTACCTTTTAATTACTTTGTGAGGCGACTAGTTGTCTTGTTGCGGAGGGCCAAATGACCAAGGGGTTAATGCTTTTTCTGTCCCTAGCCAATTGGTTTTTAGTCAATAGTTATTTATGGGGAAGTCCAGGGGCCATTAGTTTTCAAGTATGTGCAGCTGTACTCTTCACAATGACTAGTCCATAAGCAAATGTGGACTTACTTTTTGTGTACGGTTGTTTTTTTCCCTGATTGGTTAGACAATCTGTTGCCATTTATGAATGATTCTTGTTGATGCAAAACATGGCATTGAATTCTATTTTATTATTTGGATTCCATGTTTCATAGGATGCTGTCATCTTGATTCAGACAAGGCACGAGGGTATGCACCTCCTGTCATCAGTGACAAATTGCTCCTGTGAAGCAAAATGTCAAATCCCGCCCACTGTGTGTTAGCTGTTCCATTCCCCATGAATCCCGCATAGGTGCTGATATCCTCATTGTGAAATCAGTGACTGGTTGGCCTTGGCCTTTTTTTTTTTTTTTTCTCATGCTCTGTTCTTTTGGGCATAAGGTAGAGATTACTATTAATGTTTCTTTCAGTTCCTAGAGCTCCTCCCTCTGTGCTGTCTTACTGTGATTTTTTTTTTCCTGCCCTCATTGAATGGTAGTCTTTGATGTCACACAAGAGAATACTGTTGGCTAACAGTCTGGAGGCTGCTTCATTTGAGCTAACCACCACATGAAAACAAATGTGATCCATCATATTTCATTAACTAGCTGTCCTGCTTTTGGGTGCCCTTTTTTGATGTCAGAGTGCATCCTGACAGGAATCAGAAAGATATGTGTGATTAAGAACAGTAATAATGCTTATTGCATTGTATTGTAAATTACCTTCCTGGGCCCTGCTACTTTATCAGCCCCACTGGCATTGGCTCCCGTACATTTTTGACTACTCAGTATATACAGTGTATTAGCGCAATGGAGATCATTATGTGGCCTGTATTTGAGTCATTTTTATTTAAGATGCCAAACAATAAGCTGTTGATTGGGGGAACAAGAGGCGAACAATAATGTTCTGTGTCACATAATACACCACCATTTTCCAGCTTTGCTTTAGAAGGGCCCTCTTTATTGTTTTTGTATAAAAATGGTTCTTAGGAGGAGGAATATTTTGCTGAGGTATGTCATTATTTTGCAAATTTCTATTATCTCATCATGTTGTCTTCATTGTAAATTGCAGCTAATTAGGAACCTAGTTAGAGCCCCAGCTTTGAGGCTGGCTTTTTTGTGAAAAGAGCCCACCGATTACCGCACTACAAGAGAGGAAGGGAGAGAAAAAGGAGATTAATCTGGTTACCTAGGCGACACTCGCTTCCATCTGCGAGGAACAATACATTTTTGTTTCCTTGGCTCAGTTCAGATCTGTTTTGTTTAGAGGGGAAAAAAGAGAGAGAGAGAGGGAGAGAAAGAGAAAGAGAGAGAACGAGAGAGAAAAAGAGAGGAAGAGAGAGGGCCTCGTTCCACAACAATGCTGAATTTTGTCAAGCCCCAGTTTACAGGCCTGATTCCCCTGCAAGTTAGAGGTCTCAGGGGAGTGAGAAGATGAAAGAGATAAGCCCCAAAGTTGTCAAAGGTCATGACCTTGCTTACAAAGCCAGCAGTTTTACCTCTAAATCCCTCTTTCCCCCAAAGCACTTAATAAAATAATATACTGTGTTTCTCCACACCCTGAAGTCCATAATAAGGAACAAGGCCCCCAAACTGTGGATTTAAGGCTTCATTTTTAATTTCATACTAAATAATCAGTGACTCTAAGAAGTTCTTTCTTACTCCAAGTTTTTGTCTGCACAAGTTAACTTTGACTTCTCTGCTTCCCACCCCACCCCCCACCCCAATGGCTCTCCCAGAATCTACCATTTCACTGTGGTGACACATAATATTTAAGATATGATTTTACTTTCCAATGAACAGAACAAACCTCTTGAATCAACCCGTAATTGAGGCTTATTAACTACTTACTTCCAGTTGCTTTTGTTGTACCTCAAACTTGTAAGTCTTTAGAATACGGTGGCCATTTACTTTGCTCAGTGAGGGTGCTGCCTGGCCGTTTGCTGCCTCTTCAGTAATCGCCAGGGGAAGGACTGAGTTGGCACAGAAGCTGGAAGAGTCAGGCAGACAGGCTCAGAAATCTCCGGGCTTCTTCAGGAGAATTGGCTAAAGCCACAGCCTCTGATGAGAGCATAGTGCTTTCGGCATCATGTTCTCACTGGTTCGTATGCCATCACGCATCATGAGCAGTCATCCGGGAAGGTTACGTGTGATGACACCGTTAAAGAAGGATCTAAGAGAGAAATGTTGGCTTATCTGAGATTTCCAGTCATAACATGTATTGATTAAGTCGGAGCAACCAGCTGACTAAAATGCCCTGCTTCTGGAATCCATGCTTCACACCTGTGAATGTCTCCTCACCAGTCCTCTTTTCCCAGGACACTCTTTATAAAAGGGACATAAATCTTTTCCTAACAATTACAAGTTACTAATGGTTCTCAGTATGTTATATACATGAAGAGGCTCTTCTCTTCAAAGGGTATTACCCATCTTTCTTGTCTTATTTGCAAATAGGAAAAAGATACCTACCCAAACAGATTCTGTGCTTCTCACTCAGCTAGCCCTCTACAGCATCGGCCTTCTTTCTTATTCCAACTATCATTTTGGGGCAGCTCCAAATGATCTGTCCCATAGGACTCGTAAGCAGTCTTGGGAAAATATGAAATAGGTTGATAAGTAGTCCTAGAAAACTGTAAAAAATAAATAAACTCCAGCAATTTGAATTCATTCTCACATTTATTAGATTTTATGGATAAAAACAAAAACAAGATCTTGCTTCTTATCTCAAACTTAAACCTTCCAAATGGTACTCTATTTTTTGGAGCCTTTGAGGAAACCAGATAAGCTTTCCAATTTACCCATGAGTACTTCAAATAAGACAAGATACAAATTTGTTTCCTATGGTAAACCCTCAACAAGGGTCTTCTCGGGTAACCTTTTACTGTCTAAGGCCAAACTAGCTAATAGCACATTATTATTAAAAGCTAAGGCATCTTTCTGAAGTTTGTGAAACCACAGTCACTCTTGGTAAGGGCAGGGTTGCATGTGCAGATGTGTTTGAGAAATCCACTTTTAAACAGACACATGAAATAATCTCCTCTTTATCTGAAAATTAATGGCTTTCATGAAGGTGGTTAAGCTATTTGGGCATATGCTCTGAATAAAACTTTAGTAAATTCCATAGTTACACAGAAAAGTAGTTGTAGCAAATAAGTCAACACTGCTCACAATAGGTTTCTTTATAGAAAGTGCTTGAAGCCCTCGTGAGCACTCACTAGAAGGATGCCTGTGTCTCCTTCCTCATCTGTCTGCAGGGTCAGTCCATCCAATTCCTGTTCTCGGCTTACTAGAGTCACGTATGGAACCTAATATCTTTATGAAAGGCTTCGATTGATTATATGCTGAGAAGGTAGAGAAATGAAAATGAGAAAATTGTTTTGTATGTGCAGAAACATATTTTTGTTCACATTGGGTAAGACAAGTTTCTTTAACTACAAAATGTGTTAATCTATTATGAGAATGCAGTTATCACTTAGATGAGATAGGAAGAGCTACTTCCCAACATGCCTGGAGTTAATACAGTGAAGAAGATCTTGATGGATTTAAGAAGCCTTTGGTAGTTCTCTAATGTGTAAGTCTCTCTTGTCTTCAGTACTGACTACTGCTCATTCAAGACCTGAGGTTCCCCCCCTCAGGAAGTAACTTCTAATATTCTGCCCTGAAAAAGTCGCTCGAAATGGATGCAGAGGAAAGAGTGCCACCTGCTGATTTCTCATCCTAAAGCAATTTTGATTTCCTTGGAGGTTTCTCAGATGAGAGCTAGCAATGTGTGGTACTATTTATTAAGTCATAAATGACAAACCCAAAGCCTAGATTTGTGGGGCTACAGTTTTGTGAGCACGGAGTTCTAAGGTTCTTTCAAAAGGATTCAAGGATTGATTGCATATGTTTTCATTCAGTTTAAAATTCTCCCCTTCATGTGGTGGTTTTCAAAAATTTCAAATCCACCATTTCATCAGTTGCTTGCATTTTACTTCTTGTTAGTTACAGAGAAAATTGTGGGCAATATAAGAGTGACTTCCTTGCCATGTGAAATTACCTTGTCCTGAATTTCTTCTGGACTGTTCTCAGTGTGGAAAAACATGTCTCAGGAAAGGTACTTTGTGATGATAGCTTAGAACTGCTCTCAGGAACATGCCTTTTCTTTATTCTGTCTTGCAAGGGAACATACGTCTTTCTTCTTGCCTATGTCACTATGGGAGAGAATTGCTTAAAGTGAAATAAAAGTAAGTATGAACTGGTTCGCTGAATGGCCCAGTAGCAAATTAAGATTGTAGAAATGTATCATTTCTATCTTTCTTGCTAGAGCTTACAATCTAGAGAAATTTTATAAGTTTTTAAACAATTATTAGTACATAACTGCTCAAGTTAAGAGAAGTGGTATGTATCTAATAAAGAAATGAACTTCGATCCAAAGAAGAAAAATTGAAGTAAGCCCTGGGAAGAATTTTCAACTGAAGGTAATTCTGACATCAGATATATCAGTATTATTATTATTATTTTTGCCATACTTTTAACAACTTCAATTAATAAGAGAAAACATGATTTATTTTTATTTTTATTTTTTTTAGTCAGTTTGCTGGGGGGTGGTCCATGTTAATACCATTCCTTAAAAAAAGACAACAAAAACAAAAAACCTCCCAATTTAATTGTAATTTTAAAAGTTGACCAAGATAATGGGTGAGTTGATGCCTGCTTATCCAGAATGAAACTCATCACCTATTGCAGTTTAGTTATCCTTAATTGTTACTTTAAAACACTTACCGTTAACCTGCGCCTCCGGTATTAAGGTGATTTTATCTCCAGTCAACTCAGGCATGAATAAGGTTGCAGGCACAGCAAGTAGAATGAGCAACAAAGGAGTTGTTACCACAAAGGAACAACTCTAAAAATGGGCCAGAGCTGTCAATATTTCCTCCTACTCCACAAAATAAAAGTTGTTAACAAAAAAAGATGGAATCCTTTTTTTGGAGAAATAAAAAAAGAAAGCGAGAATAGATGGAAAGGATAAAAACAAGGAAATTTAGTCACAAAGTGTCCATTTATAAATTTAGTAAAAATAAAACATATTTTCCAATCCTTAGAAAGTGGGATACCAAGATCATGCCATTGATATGAGTCACTATGGTGGTGGTTTTATATTTAGGTGAAGGGAACCTGAGTGTGTGTGTGTGTGTGTGTGTGTGTGCGTGTGTACATTTGTGTGCACGTGTGTGAACACATATACATTATAAGGAACACTGTTTTCTATTTTTACATTTTTAGTGATTTCTCTAGACATTCTGCAAGTAACCCATACTACTTGTGTATAAGTAACTCTACCATATGATATAATAAATAATTTTTTAAATAGAATGTTTCCCCAGATTGCTATATCATTGTTGGGATTTCCCTTCTGATATATCTAATATTTACTTTTCAAAATGAGGAAAAAGAGGCTAGCTATTATATGTTATTCAAAATTTCATCTACTAGCATCTTTGGCACCAAAATGCTATTAATATTTTAGAACATTATTCTAATTGCTAAAGAAAGATTCTCTAAGAAATGCACAGCAACTGGTAGCAAAGGCACTTTTTATTTAAGACACAAGCTCTCTTTTTCCCTTGCTCTGGGGCTGATTGTTAGACCTTTGGCTTAACCTTTTGTATGTTCTATTTAGTCAAAGAAACTGCTACCTCCTATTACTTATTAATAACATTTTTTTCTTATTGGAATCATACCTCTTAGGATGCAATGCGGTGTATAGCTACTGATTACTTCCTTTTTGTGTGTCTCCCCAAACATACACACATAATCATTACTTCCCTTTACATATATTTATTGAGTACCTGTCTATGCCAGGCATGGTTTCAAGGATACATCTTAGGATATATATCAGTAAACAAAACCGGCAAAGATCACTGCCCCTGTGGAACTACATTATAGTAGGGAGGGAAGTCAAAAAGTGAGAAGTTTATCTTGATTGAAAACTTCAGCAAATTATTGAATAGTGAGAATAAGAATAGCCCCTGGCATATAGTAATTTTGAAAAATTTTATTGTTTTGATTGAGAAGTGGGTTTTATTATGAGGAAATGTACGGAAAATAGTCCTATTTCTGTAGTGATAAATTGAATCCAAATCTTAGGCTAGATTTGGATTACTGAATGAGGAAAAAAAAAAAAATTCTAGATGGGGGGCACCTGGATGGCTCACTGGGTTAGGCATCCAACTCTTGATTTGGATCTTGAGGTAATGAGATCGATTTCTGCATCTGGCTCTGCATTGAACGTGGAGCCTGTTTAAAGATTCTCTCTCTTTCCCTCTGTCCCTGCTCTGTTTCTCTCAAATAAATCTCTAAAAAGAAGAAAAGAAAAAAGAAATAGTAGATGGTGAGGACCATGCTGGATATTGGACGATAATTTCTTTGGAAGAATAGGAGACCCACAAAATAACTCCAAAGAGAAATCTTTACTTTCCTTGTTTTTCCTTCTTTAACTCTTGAAAACCTGTGTGTTAATTTAGAAAACTTGTATCTTATTCTTGTGAAATATTTGGGGGAAGGATTAGCGATGGGTGGGATACAATAACCATTTTGACCAAACAAGTATTTTAAAACATTCTTAGATAAAAATGGGACTTGATATCTCTGGCTTGTAAAAATCTAAACATTAAAAAAATTACTAACTGTCCTATGCTGTCTTTAAGCTTCCATTTTCTTTTTGGCTTTCATAAGATAATGGAAGTTTCAAGTTTCTCCAGAGTGAGCATTTCAGGAGACCCAGGAAGAGGCTGCACGATTTATTATGACCTAGGCTTGAAAGTCATGCAGCATCACTTCTGCTTCACTCTATTGGTCAAAAAGTAAATCACAAAGCTACCCCAGATTAGGGCAGGTGAGTTCACAATGGGTATGAAGACCAGAGAGCATCATTCATTGGGGGTGAGCTTTGGAGACTAGCTACCATCCTCCCTTTTAAGTATTAGCCACCTCTGACCTTTAGGAAGGAATTTACTTAATAACATAGAATTTACCTATAAGTAATTCAAAACTTGAATATTTAAATTATCTTCTTGAAAATGGTATATTTTTTCTAATATCTAGAGGACTTAGTTTTCTGGTTAATATTAAAATGGAGGGTCATAATCCCTTAAAAATAGAATCTCAGGGAATTGAGAGCTTAGATTTCCATTCTATTTGGAACTGGATCTTAAAAATATATGTGCAGATATAAACCAAGTTCTGCTTCTAGGATGTCCATCCGTTCTTCCTGGGAATTGAATTCCACTGACTGACATAATTGGGCCCTATCTGTTAAACCTGTTGTGTCAAAATCTTCTTGAAGTGTCTTCATTTACATATTTCAAACATTGCAGAAACAATCATAATAGTCAGTTCTGTCAGGACCCATTGTAGAATGCTTTCATTCTCTGATTGACAGTGATAATAATTGATACTATGGGTCCTTTATATTAGAATAGTTGTTTATTTGGCATAATATTCTAGAAAATGTGCACCGAAAATCCTTAAAAACGTTTTGGTAAAAGTAGATTCATCAATTTTTCATCCATTTTTCACTCCTGTCATCTCAAATGGTTTGGATCAAAATGTCCCTAAATTAGTAGATTGGAAAAAGAACAATCTTAGTTTCTTATTTCAGATATTTTCTGGTCTCTGTAGTCATTCCTCTCTGTAATCATTCACAGCTTACTGAGTGGCAGCTATACTTAAAAATATCTAAGAAGTTTATACCAAAGAAGATATCCTTTTCCCCCCCTTAGGCAATTCCTTAAACCTAATTAGAAAGACTTCACAAGACCATTTAGTAACTAAGACAACACATACATTATAAAATAGTAAAAAAAAAAAAAATGGTATGAAGTAGTAAATACTAACACTTAGGTATTCCTTAATTCTTACTGCCTAGCCCCTACCTCTCATTGCCTCTGTTTTATAAGTTAAGATATTAGCACTAGTCAATTAAGACCTGTTTGGGGTTGTTTGAGGAGAACTAATGAAAAGATATTCCTTGCCTAATGTTTTTGTGAACTGGCCATTATATAAAGGAGTAAGATAGATGAGGGCTAAAATATTATGGTTATTACTTATAAAGGTGATACTAGAGAATGTGGGCAGTGAATTAACACAGAGTGCCAGAATTAGGCCAATTTGCCCCAATAGTAGAAGGAGTGGACAGGGGACAGGCCTCCTTCCACAGGGACAGAACTAAGCAGAGTTTGTGATCCCTGCAAGCATCTACCTGCCAGGAGAAAGAAGAGGGAGGAACTGGGTCTATGTTCAGTTTCTCCCACTAAACCCCCAGCCACACACACACACACACAGAGGCACACACGTATGCACATGCACACACACACATACACATGTTGCTGCTCCTCCCTCCAAAAGCAATAATAGAGGAGACAGTGAGAAACCAGGAATGCATAATAATGGAATTGACTGCACAAGTAAGGACAAAAACAGGAAAAGCATTTGCCACTAATTTTCTCCAGTTTTTTGTTCTCTTAACATCTTGAAGTTAATCATTAAATCATTAACAAGATAATGTGGAAAGAGTTCTCTTACCTTATTTTTCAAAATGATCTCTTATTTTAATATTCTTTCTATACCACCATCCTGATGAAAAGATTCTCTTTATGTCCATAAGAGTGACCATGGGATGCTCTGAAAAAAGCTTTCCTATTCACTGACTGGGTCAGGATAATAATTCTTTTCTTGATCATTACTACAAAGGCCTTGGCATCAATAGCCCATTTAAATCAACCAGTAATAAACCTAGCCAAAGGAATGAATCCAGAATGGATATCAATGCAAAACTATTCCAGATGCAAATAGAGGGTTCAAACACCCGTTAGGGATTTCTTTTCCCTCTATTTTGTTCCATTGGAAAATTTCCGGAAGTGACTATATAGTAAATCTTTCCAAGCTTTGATAATTTATGTTACAACTAGTGAAAAATGTACATTTTTTTGCTTCTGTTTAATTATTCTCTCCGTATTTTATAGAACTTCTCTAAAAGATAGTTTCAAGTTCTATTGTTCGTGGTGATAGTTGTGTCTGTGACATGATTTATTCATGCCACGAATATTTGTTGAGATCCTAATATGGGCCAGATACTATTCCAGGCCACGTCTGTTATTTAATAATGGTTTTTAAAGAAACATAATAAGGAAAAATATGTAAACTAAAGATAAGAGAGTACAGAAGGCCTATTTTTGACAGAGAGGTCCTCTTCAAAGAGATGGTAATTCTGAGTACTTAATGAAGTGAAGGAATGAGACATGAAGATGTCGTACTAATTCCACAGTTGCATGCCAGACAGAGGGAACTGCAGAGGCAAGGTCTCTGAGGCAAAGGCACAGTTAACAGGTAACTCAGAAGAGAATGTGGCCAGAGGTGATAAAAAGGGTTACATTTTTTTTTTTTAAGATTTTATTTATTTATTTGACAGACAGAGATCACAAGTAGGCAGAGAGGCAGGCAGAGAGAGAGAAGGAAGCAGGCTCAGTGCCGAGCAGAGAGCCCGATGTGGGGCTCGATCCCAGGACCCTGAGACCATGACCTGAGCCAAAGGCAGAGGCCTTAACCCACTGAGCCACCCAAGCGCCCCAAAAGGGTTACATTTTTAATATGAACTTGATATTTAGTAGTGAGGAAAATAATTGGAATATTTAACTGAAAAAAAAAAGGGGTTCTACAGTACAGATTGACTCTTTTACAAGAGTCATCTGATTAAAGATCATTCACGTTTCTCTTCTTCAGTAATTTGTGAAAGCTTCATTGAGATGTTATTTACATACTTTACAATTCACCTATTGTAAACATATTATTTAGTGATTTTTTTTTTTTTTTAGCAGATTTGTAGAGCTGTGCAATCATTATCTCGGTCCGATTTTAGAACATTTCTATCATCCTCAAAAGATCTCTCATGGTTATTTGCAGTCAGTCTCTCTTCCTAACTCCAGGTCCAGGCCTCCAGTAATCTGTTTTTTATCCTGATGGATTTGGGTTTTTTGGATATTTTAGATCTTTGGAATTATATAATACGTAGTTTTCCGAATTTGGCTTCTTTCACTTAGTGTACCGTCTTTGAGGTTACTCCATAAAGATATTAGCACGTGTCAGCTGTTTGGTTTTTTTTATTGCTGAATAATATTCTACTGACTGAATAGACATTTAGTTTATACTTCCACCGGTTGATAAAACTGGACTTTTTTTTTTTTTTTTTCGTGTTTTGGCTATCACAAATAATGCTGCTAAAACATTCACATTCAAGTCTTTGGGTGGACATATGTTCTCATCTCTTTGGTTGGATATCTAGGAGTGGATTACTGGGTTTCATTGTAAATTTGTGTTTAACTATTAACAAAATTGCCAAACTGTTTTCCAAAATGGCTATGCTGTTTTATATACCTATAAGCAGTGTGTGCATGTTCCAGGTTGTCTACACTCTAGACAACAATTTTTCATTGACTGTCCTTTAGAATCCAACCATCATTGTGGGTATCAAGTAGCATCTCAGTGAGATTTCAATTTGCATTTCTTTAATGATTAATGTTTTTGAGTATCTTTATATATAGATATATTTAGCTTTATCTTCTTTGGTAAAAATTATGTGTAGATCTCTAGTGAATCTTTAATTGGAGTATTGTTTTATTAAGTTTTATGAGTTTTTTATATATTCTAGACATAAGTCCTTTATCTTAAACATGGCTTATAAATGGTTTTGTCCCCAGTATGTGATTTACATTTTCATATTTCCCATGGTATTATTTGAGGAAAAAAAGTTTTTAATTTTGATAAAGTTCAGTTTTTCACTTTGTTTTCTACTCTGTATCATGCTTTAAGATTAGAAAGGGTTTTTTTTCCTGTTTTCTTCTAAACATTTTGTGACTTTAGTTTTTACATTTAGGTCTATAATCAATTGTGAACATTTTTTGCTTTTGATGTGAGATAAGGGTCTAAATTCATTTTATAGCACATGGAAATCTAATTGTATCAGCACTGTTTGTTGAAAAGACTCTGCTTTCTCCTCTGAATTGCCTTGGCACGTTTGTCAAAAATCAATTGACTATAAATATACAGGTCGATTGCTAGATTCTCAATTGTGTTGTGATGATCTGTGTCTAACTTTGTACCACTGCCACCACATGTCTAGATCACTGTAACTTTATATTGTGCCTTGAAATAAAAAAAGTCGAAGTCCTCCCACTTTGTTCTTTTTTCAAACTTGTTTTTGTTATTCTGTGTCCTTTGCATTACCATATAAATTGTATAATCAGCTTGTAAATTCCTACAAAAAAGAAAAAAAGCCTGCTGTCATTTTTATAGGAATTGTGTGTAATGTGTAGATAAATTTAAGAAGAATTTCCATTTTAATACATTGACTCTCCCAATCTGTGAACATGGAATGTCTTTCTATTTATTTGTTCTCTAACTTCTCAGCAGCTTTTGATAGTTTTCAGTATATGGGTCTTGCACTTCCTTTGTCAAAGTTATGCCTTGATATTTTATTTTTAATGCCATTGTGGGTGAAATCATTTTCAGGTTATTTATTGCTGGTATATAGAAATATAATTGATTTTTGTATATTGATCTTGTAGTCAGTAATCTTCCTGAAGCTAGTCATTAGTTTTGCTGTTTTGATCAACTCCTTCAGATTTTCTATTCATGTGATCAAATAACCTGCCCATAAAGGCTGTTTTACTTTCTACTTTCCTCTATGGATGACTTTTACTTATCTTAAGTCATGGCACTGGGTAAATGGAGTTTAAATGGAAATTAGGAGCACAGACATCCTCAACTTGTTCTTGATCTTAGGAGAAAGTATTCAGTGTTTTGCTATTAAGTATAATATTAGTTATATTTTTTCCCCCTCTTTTTCTAAATGCCCTTTTTAGTGTTGAGGAAATTTCCTTCTATTCTTTGTTGATTGAGAATTTTTATAATGAGCAGTTGCTGGATTTAGTCAACTTTTTAGGGAGGGTGTGCAACCACTGTGATGGTCATGCATATTTTTGTCATTTGTTCTATTAATAAGGTGTATTGTAATAATTGGTGTTTAATTGTTAAACCAACCTTGCATACCTGGGATAAATTTCACTTAGGGTATATAATTGCTGGATCAGTTTGCTAATATATTGTTGAGAATTTATGTGTCTGTATACATGATGGATGTGATATGGTCTGTCATTTCCTTTTCTTGTAATATTCAGCTTCTCCTGTCTCTTATTTTTGGGAAGAGTTTTGGAAGGCTTGGTTTTGTTCTTCTCTAAATGATAGAATTCACCAGTGAAGCCAACCAGGGCTGAATTTCTCTTTGTGGGAAGATTTTTAATTACTAATTTTTAATAATTATAGGTCTCTTCAGATATTTCTGATTCTTCTTGAGTCACTTTTTTATATTTTGTGTCTTTTTAGGAATGTGTTCTATTTCTCTAAGTGTCTGATTTGTTGGCATTAAGTTTTTTATTAGATGCTTTTACAGTACTTAGAATTTCTATAAGATCAGTAGTGTTATCTCCACATTAATTCCTGATTTTCATAACATGTGTTTTCTCACTTTTTATTTTGGCCAGTCTAGCTACAGGTCTGTCAGTCTTATTGGTCTTTTTAAAGAATCAGATTTCACTGATTTTTTTTCTCTCTTGTTTTTCTATTCTCTATTTTGCTGAGTTCCACTCTATTATTTCTTGCCTTCTGCTTGCTTTATGTTAATTTGTCCTTTTTCTACTTTCTAAAGATGGGAACTGCAGCTATAAAATTTCTCTAACCACTATTTATTTATTTTTAATTTATTTGGGGGGTGGGGTGGGGCAGAGAGAGAGAATCTAGTGTGAAGCCCAGTGCAGGTTTGGATGCTTCACTGACTAAGCCACCCAGGTGCCCCTCTAAGCACTATTTTAGTTCACACTACATTTAGTTTTCTCTTTGATTTATTCTTTGATCTTTGGATCATTTAGAAACATGTTTCTAATTGTCAAATTTTGTTGATTTCCTAAATTTCTTTCTGTTGTTGATTTTAATTTAAATCCATTTTGGTCAGAACATACACTTTCTATGATCTCAGATCTTTAAATATCATTAAGACTTTTGTAATGGCTTACCATATGGTATTTTGAGGAGAATGTTCCCTTTGTACTTGAAAAGAATGTATATTTTGCTGGGGGAAGTGATCTATAGATGTTGGGTCAGTTTTTTGATAGTACTCTTCAAATCTTCTATACCCTTGATGATTCCTGTGTGGCTGTCTTACGAATTCTGTTTACATGGTGTACCTTTTTCATCAGTTTGCTTTCAAACTGTTTATGTCTTTAAATCTAAAGTATGTCTCTTTGCTATTTGATTTTTATATATTTTATGTCTTTTCTTCTTTTCATCCTTTACTTCCTTTTATGTGGTAAATACATACTTTCTAGTGTCTTTAAATTCTCTCTCTATACATATATATTTATTAATAGTTGTGGAGATTACATTATGCATTTTATATGATCACAGTCTGGTTCAGATTAATGCTAACCTAATTCTTATACAGATATTGATTGACACTAGTCTAATTCTTACAAAATACAGAAACTGCTCCAATATAGCTCAATATCTCCACCTTCTTTGTGCTATTATTATAATATGTATTATGTATATATACTATGCAATTAATAATACTCTATTATAATTATTGATTTAGGCAATTTTATGCCTTTTAAAAAAGTTTAAAGGAAGGGGCACCTGGGTGGCTAAGTGGGTTGGGCCTCTGCCTTCGGCTCTGGTCATGGTCTCAGGGTCCTAGGATCGAGCTCTGCATTGGTCTCTCTGCTCAGCAGGAAGCCTGCTTCTCCCTATCTCTCTGCCTGCCTCTCTGCCTACTTGTGATCTCTGTCTGTCAAATAAATAAATAAAATCTTTTTTAAAAAGTTTAAAGGAAAAAGGGAAAAAATCTATTTAAATTTTCCATATCAGCTCACATATTTACCTTTTCTGGTGCTCTTCATTTCTTTTCATGAATTAAAGTTACCATCTACTTATCTGCTCTAATTTTCTTGCTCCATTGCAGCTTGATTTCCTCCACCTTCTTTATATGTACACACACTTACACTCTTATTTATATTTATATAAATAATTTCATATGCTATGAGTCTAACTTCAATTTTATAATTATTTTATAGTTATTTTATGAAATTACCTTTTATAAAAATAATTAGAGAATAATAAGAAAAAGCACTTATGTTTATGCTCTTTTTATAGTGCTTTTTATTTCTTTATATGGAATCAAGTTAACATTTTATATTATTTGCTTTCAGCCCAAAGGAATTTCTTTAGTATTTCCTATATTAAAGGTGTACTAATATTTAGTTCTCTCATTCTTAACTCATCTGGGAATATCTTTATTTTACCTTCATTTCCAAAGGATAGTTTTGCAGGATATAAAAATCTCAGATAACAGGGCTTTCTCCCTGCCACACCTATGGTTTTGAGCATAGTTTATTATTACAATGATTACTTTATGCAGTTATCTTTTAAATTGCCCAAAAGAAACAAAGAGGCACATGTACATGTGTGTGCATGCACACAAACACACACAATCATGTATATTTTAACTTACATATATAATTATTCTATCCCTCTGCCTTTCACCTCTTTGTTTCTTTTGAAAATTCTGTTGTTAAACTTATTGTGGTTTCCTTTAAATGAGTCATTTTTCCTTCCTGCTTGCCAAATTTTTGCTTGTTCTTTCAATCTTAATAGCTTGACTGTTAAATGTTTCTAGATGTGGATCTGTTTTGTCTATCTTACTTGATGTTTGTTGAACTTCTTGGATATAAAATTTATATTGTTTTGCAAGTTTTGGAAATTCATTGGCCATTATTTATTCAAATATTTTTTCAGGTGCTTTCTTTTCTTCTTTCATTCTGGAACTCCAATTACCCATATGTTGGTGCACTTAAAATCTTCCCCCCAAGGGTTTTGAGGCTTTGTTCAGATTTCCCCAATCTTCCCTCCTCCCCTTCTTCTTAAGATTAGATAGTCTCTATTTATCTACCTTCAAATGAACTGATTCTTCTGGGTAGTCAAATCTATTGTTGAGTTCCACCAGTAAATTTTTTCATTTCACTTAAGTACATTTTTCCAAATCTAAACTTTCCATTAAAATATAATGATAATTTAACCTTTTGATTTTCTATACTTGATGAATTAATGTCAAACTTTCTTTTCTTCTAAACTATGTTTTTCTTTTAATTTTTTGAACATAATTGTAACTGTCATTTTGTAGTATATGTATTCCAAGTCCAGTATCTGGGGCCCCTAAGGGACAGTTTCTATGAACTGCTTCTTTTCCCCCAGTGTATGGGTGACATTTTCCTGTTTCTTTGTATGTCCTGCTATTTTGTTGTTAAAACTGGATAATCTGATAATATATTACAGTAACTCTGGGTTCTGATTTACCTCTTTTTCACCAATCTTTGGGAGTCATTGTTGATGTCATTGTTTATATGTTTAGTGATTTACCTGAACTAATTTTTTGGCTTTTATTTTGCCCTCAGTGTGCATTATGGTCTCTTCCTTGTATTTTTATTTAATTAATTAATTAATTAATTTTTCTTTAATCTGGTTTTCTAAGTTTTCCCTGGATCAGTTTAGTGATTAGACAATGATTGACCTGATCTTGTACTTAAATATCTTGTGTCAGTAAGACTTCTTTCTACCCTTTGTTAATGGATCTGTGCATGAGACAAGGAGCAAAAAGTTCAGGCAGTTTATGAATCTGCCCCATCTTTTACTTTCTGCATGTGCAAGGACTCAAATTCAGGTAAAGCACGAGCAAATAAAATAGCCGAGGCTAGCTCCGTGATCTTGCAATCATGTTCAACAGCCTTCAAGACTCCCAGGGGATGTGGGAGTTTATCAAAGCCTATAATGGCTTTCTCTTTTGTTGGATTTCCCTACAAAATTTTTGACTGTCTCCAGATCTGCTTTTTGTCCCAGCCAGTATTGTGTGCTCATGTAAGCTATGATGTTGGCCTTCCCTGACTGTTTGCCACAGAGATTGCTATTGTTTTTGACAACACCTCAGGGCATGGGCCTTTTCAAGTTCTGTTCCAAATCAATTCTTCCCTGTCTGTTAGGAAAGCTGATGTTCCTGAGAGTTTGCCATGTCCGGGTAGAAATACAACAAAAGGAGCTGGGAGCTGGTGGAGAGGGTAAAAGCAGTTCCAGGATAAAATACTACACACACTTCCACTGGTTCCTGATATTTAGTAGGCTTTGTTTTGTTCTATTTTTGCTTGTTTGTTTGTTTGTTTGTTTTGAGTAAACATCTCACTACAATTTTGTATACCTTTGGTCAATTTTCAATAGCTCTGAAATGATTATTTTTGGCAATTTTATCCAGTTTTATTGTTGCTTTTTATGGAGATCTACTGAACCCTTTACTTAACCATGTAGGAAGGCTATTCTTCATTTCTTTTAAAGTTAAAATTCACATATCAAAAATTCAGGCACCTTAAAGTATACAATTTAGAAGCACTGTCGTTCACAATGTCATGCAGCCAACACTCCTAGATAGCTCCAGATGAGACATTTTCATCACTCCAGAAGAAAACCTTGAATGCATTAAGCTGTCCTGCTCTATTCTCCCATACCACTAGACTCTGGCAACCACAAATCTGCTTTCTGTCATGGATTTACTTATTCTGGATATTTCATATCAATGGAATCATACAATATATAACATTTGGTGTCTGGCTTCTTTCATGTAGCATATTGCTTTTGAGATCCATCCACATTGTTGTATTTATACTTCATTAGTATTAGTACTCCATTCCTTTTTATGGCTGAGAAATATTTCATTAAATATATATTTTGTAGTCCTTTTTATCTACAGGGAATCTGTTCGAAGACCCCCAGTGAGTACCTGAAACTATGGATAGTAATGAAATGTAAATACTATGTTTTTTCCCATACATACATAATTATGGTAAACTTTACAAATCAGGCATAGTAAAAAAATTAACAAAAATAACTAACAATAAAATAGAATAATTATATCAACATAATAAAGTAAAAGTGATATTAATATGTTCTCTTTTTCTCAAAATATCTTATTGTATATACTATGCTCACCTTTCTTCTTGTGATGATATATGAGATAAAATGTCTACATGATGAGATGAAGTGAAGTACACGACATAGGCATTCTGATGTAGTGTTAGGTTACTACTGACCTTTTGATGATAAGTCAGAAGGAGGATTATCTGTTTCTGGACCATAGTTGACTATAGCAACTGACATGGAAAGCTAACCTATGTACCAGACAAGGTTTGCGGGGTGGGACTGCTATGTGTGTACTCATTTATTGGTGGACATTTGGGTTGCGCCCATCTTTTGACTGCCGTGAACAGTGCTACTATTAACACTCATATACTAACAATTGTTTGAATATTTATCTTCAATTTTCGGGGATATATTCCTTGGAGTAGGTTGTTGGGTAATTAATGTATTTAACTTTTTGGAGGAACTGCCAAACTTTTTGATGGCAGCTCTACCATTTTACATTCTCACCAACAATGTGTGGGTGTTACAGTTTCTCCACATTCTTATCAGCACTTATTTTCCTTTTTTTTTTTTAAATTACCTTAGTCATCTTTGTGAATGTGAAGCAGTATCTTGTTGTGGTTTTAATTTACATTTCCCTAGTGACTTGTAATGTTGAGCATTAATTCAACTTTTAAACTAAAATTATAGAACAATCCATTCTACTTCAACTTTTAAACTAAAATTATAGAACAATCCATAGATTAGATTTCAGGTCTCTGGAACTTAAATAGTGGTCTTTTCTCAGTACAAAAATACCTTCTACTATGTGTTACATGATATTCTTTAATGTCTTGAATTTGCCATTCCCTTTTTCATTTTACTCAAACAACTAATAATGCAGATCTATGCTGAATTAGTCATTCTAATAACTAAAATGAATTAAATAAATAAACTTTTCTATATATTTATAGTCTTAAATTCTACAGATTTGAGGTGGCATATATCTCAAGATAAAATACATTAAAAGAATTTACATGGTCCAACTGATATTGGACTTTGTTCCATTAAGTTTATTCTGCCACTGATAATGTCTACCTTTTTTTTCCAGTTATATAAAGTGAACAGGTCCTAGAGATCTGTTATATTACATAGTAACTACAGTTAATACCATGCTATGTATGTAAAATTTTTGCCAAGAAGGTAAATAGTATGTTAAGTGTTCTTATTACAAAATAATGATAATAAATAAGTGTTAAATAAGAGACTTTTGGAGGTGCTAGATAGGTTTATGGCATAGATTGAGGTGATGGTTTCACAAATGTATACTTATCTCCAAACACATCAAAGTTGTATATATTGATTATAAATGGATTTCTGTAGGTCAAAAATACACAATAATAAGAATGTAGATAACCCAATTAAGAACATGGGGAAAATATTTTAGCAGACACTTCATTAAATAAGGTAGATGGCATATAAACACATGAAAACATGGTCAGCACTGTCCATTAGGGATATAGAAATTAAAACCACACTAGGATACCACTACCTGTCTATTAAAGTATCTAACATTAAATATATAAATAATTATGTGTGTGTATACACACGCGCACACACACATATATGCACACAATTTTATATACATGTACGTATATACACACACATTTATTTGTTGTGTGCTTTTGGAATTTATCGTTAGGTAGAAAAAAAAAGCAAAATGAAGAAATTTTTGCATGTCACCATTTAACCAAGGAAAAGGGGAAATGATATTTAGATATCTAAATATTTGGATCTAGATATCTTATTTATATAACAATCGAAGGCATACCATATTTTTCTATGAACGGGAGAAATAGAAAGGGGTAGAAGCTAGGCTTTTCTACACATTATTTTGTAGGTTTGCTTTTACTCTATGTAAACACATATTTTTTGAACAATATGTGTAAAGATTAAAAATGGGAATTGTTAAATAATTTAAACAAAATTAACAAATAAAAATAAAGGAAAGGTCCACTTCAGAATCCATACCTAGAAAAATTAATTAGGTGAATAATGCATAACTACTATAAGCAGGATATTCACTTTAATGTACTGAGTGCCATCCTTGCAATTAGGAATTTTAAAATAAAATCTGATTACCTTTGGAATTTAGGTAGTGAGCATTGCTGTTTTTCCTTCATATTTGAAGATGTGATTATCTTTTTTCTTCCTGCTGTTATAGTTGTAGCAATTTGACACCACACAGATATTAATAGCTTTAACTTACTAGTAACGTGAGTAAGCTTTTTAAATATGTTTTCTGTTTGTCCGTTTGAAGAGCATGGTTTTAGATGGTCTCCATTTAACCTTCAGTACTTTTGGTTCATATTGAGCCACAAGAAAAAGATAATTTATAAAGGATTGATAATAGGTCTTGAATGTGATTACTCTTTGGTTATTCATGGTGAAGAACATATGTTATCAAATAGTAAAGATGAAGAAGAATAAGTGCACCATCTCATTCATTTCATCCATTTTTTCATTCATTCAGTCACTCAAGTAATATTTCTTGTATACCTAGTATATGCCAAGTGCTCTACTGGTATAGAAACTCGATTGTGAGAAAGGAGTAATCTCCTTCCAGTCATGGAATTTTCATTCTAATGGGGACTGCGTATATATTAATCATATAATCACACAAACAAACAAAATGTACCCATGACACTGTGTTCTGAAGCATAGTTTCACAGAGCTGTAGCTCTGTGAAGAGCCATAGGAAAACTTTTTCTAGGGAATGATAACTGAAGTCTTTAAGTTAATTAGGCAATGAAAGGGCAGGAAGACCTTTCCAGATAGAGGAGATACTATTTGCAAAAATCACATGACAGGGAAGTATGGTGAGGACTCATGTGACTGTTTCAAAGAGTAAAGAGAGCATGGGTAAAGATCAGACTGGAGAGGCAAAGGTGGGAAGACTGTGCTTCACCTTGTAGGTTCCCATCCAAAAATATGGTATATATGATCCTGCATGATATAATCAGATTCACTTAAGGAGAGTAGTTCTGGTTGCTCTCTCAATACTGAAAGAATGTGGAACATCAATGGATAAGAACAGAAAAAATAACAATTAGTCCTTCAAACAAGTTGTCATGGTGCCTGGATGTGGATGATGGAAAGGTGTGTTCAGAATAGAGATTTTAAAGAAGGATAATTTCCACCCTTGGATTAGAAAAAATACATATATGCCTGAGTTGGTTCAGGTGGGCAAATGAGGAGTAATGACAAATTAATTTCAATTTCTCTCTCTGAAGCATTTATTTTTTCCATTAGTATTTATATTCATAATATTTCTTGCTATATGTCAAATATAATACATTTAAATATCATATCCTCTGTTTCATTTATTATGTGGCTAATAAAAACTTAATAGACACTAATTGTTGTCAAATTTGCCAAGAAAAGACTCTCACAGATCTTGTTAGTTTTTAACATTCTGTTCATTTTGGAGCCTATAATGTATCCCCAGCAGAGACTGTGCTTGGAAGCACCAGGGACTTCTTGGAAGAAAATATACTTGACAGATCTCAGGTCAAACTATAATAATCCTTCACAAAGATTGATTCTGGACATACTGTAGGTAATAGATATATTTCTGTACTGTTGAGATTTATGTCACTTTGTTGTCCAATTGTTCTAGACACTTTGTCCATCAAATCATGAGCATCTACAGAGATATATACAATAACAGCTTGTTTTCTTATATTAGACCACTTACACAGAAAATGCTTATTCTGACTTTTTCATATCTATGAAGTTTTGGAAAATTTGCCACTGTACCATATCTAGGGACCATACATGTGAATATATTAGCCTATCAGGAAAATACCTCATTACTTTTTTCAATTTAGAGATCTATGTCTTGCCTACTATCCCCCTTCTTCCCATGACCTTGCCCCTCTATGCTAACATGTGAGTTTTCTCTCCTGGAAGAATGAGTATAGGCCATCAGAAGATAGGGCAAAATTTCAGAGAAAATGTAATTGATATTATATTCCTTGAATATGGGAACAATCTAAAGAAAATAAAGCCATTTATTTAGATATAAAGATGTAGATTGTATCTATATCTATCACTCATTCGTATACTTTTGGGTGGAGGTGGCATTCTGCTTTTTCAGTTTTTACATGGCAAAAGGGCTAATTTATTACTGCTCTCTACAATTTGAAAGAGATACTTTCAAAAAATGAAAATTTTTTCATATAAGAAAAATTCAAGTAATAATTCCTCTTATTTTATTATTGCTAGTCTTCCTTCATTTTGCTCAAAAATTTCCTCTCTTCACCATCTCACTTATTTCATTATTACCATAGCTTTACCCATTCATTTCAGATACCTTTCTTATGATACATCTTTGTAGAAGCACTTTATGTCTATTGCTTTTTAATTTTTCTCTCATAATTCTTTACTTCAAATAACTAAAAGAATTTTCTTAACCAGAAGATTTTAGAAAAAGCTGTTTTTTCCCTCATTTTTGGATCCCTTCTAGCTTTGGGAGAATGAGGAAGTAGGTAGGGCTTTGTAAGGGGAAAGGTTACGGAGTCTGGACCACAGAGGTATCTGAGAGAGGTATGTGGCTGGTTGACAATCTGAATGAAGTTGTCATGATGACAATTTGGAGTATTGACAGCATTTACTTGCTTTGCTGCTGAAAAAATAAACATTGTGTCCTGGAATGACTAAATATACTTGTATATTCTTGAACTAGATTAAAGGTGAATAGTGGGTGCCTGGGTGGCTCAGTTGGTTAAGAGTCTGACTCAATCTCAGCTCAGGTCTTGATCTCAGGATTGTGAGTTCCAGCCCAGTGTGGAGACTACTTTAAAAGAAAGAAAGAAAGAAAGAAAGAAAGAAAGAAAGAAAGAAAGAAAGAAAGAAAGAAAGAGTTATGTGGGTTTTTTTGTTTTATTTTTTATTTAATTTTTTAGTATTAATTTTCTGATTTACTGACATTCTATTCTTAAATATGGCTTGTTTGTTGTATTTAAAGGGAAGCAGTTAAAGGGAAGCACAGTGGTGTCACAGTGAAGTCAGCTTGTTAAAACTGAAATTCTATATGTCATTGGTCTTCTATTTAGTGTTTTGAACACCATCAAGAAATGTGAAGTGTTTTATGGTGGTGTAATTCCAAATTGGCTGAGATATCTAACCAGTGGACTAACTGTAAATTATCACAAATGAGGATTAAGTGTTCAGCATAGGAGTGGAGTAACGTAGTAGAATTGCCCCAATCCTCTGGATGGGTTTAATGATCAGTATGCCCATCAAAAGGGAAGAAGCAGAGAAGAACAAAATGGGAAGTAAGGTGTTGTAACAGTTTTTTTATTGCTTTTCTTGCTTCCATGTTCTCCTGTGCAAAGTGGTTCAGTAGAACTGTTAGCAGCGTGAGTTGTCTCTCCTCAGACATGCTTTTACGGTTGTGACATAGAGCTATCTAACTTTCCTGTGGAACTAAAAGTTTCCTTTGGCTTTGAGATACTTGATATATAATGGAAGGAGCGTTTCCTTTCTTCATGAGTCTAAAATTATTGTTACACAATATAGACCTCAAAGAAGAAATTATGTAAAAAAATGTATAAATTTGAATGGCTACCCACAGCTGTATTCTTAAGAGTTCTAGAGACAATTGTTTTGTGACAATTTATAGAATGATTATTCTACAATGAGAATAAACTCATGGAAAATTTTTTTCTTGAATATTAAATGCATTTATAGAATGGATAAAAGATATTAAACTTCTGGGTGACTAGTTATTATGTTAGTAATTCATATTATAAAAGAAATCATTAATGGCTGCTTTGCAAATGGTGTTTTAAATCTTATTTTTAATAGCTTGTTTATTTACACAATTTGACTTTGAAACAATGTCAATAAATATGGTCAAATTAAATTAATTAGAGGAGGAATCTTTTATTGTGGCACATCTGTGCGCTGTTTCTGGGTAAATTTTCTGAAGTAATATTTACCTGAGGACAATAAAGAGAAAAATCTAGCTTTTAAAAATGTCTCATTGTTAACTAAAGATATTTTTTTGTAACTGCTGATGGACCAAACATCAAAGCTCCTCAGAAAATATTTAGAAGCTATTGAGATACAAATTTTAAGGAAGTTTATTAAGGAAAGCACTTGTTTTTGTTTTCCTGTTTGTTTGTTTCGTTTTTTAATATTGATCAGGGTTTCTGGGACTGTAAATTTATTACTATTTTTTATTTAAAATTATAATTTTTGTTTTTGTTGTTGATGATGAAGGCCTAAAACATTATATGTGTGCAAGAAATACAATTTTTAGAAAATTGCATAGGAGAAAAGAAGTTTTATATTGCCTCTTTATTTCAAGAGCTAAAGCCATTTTTTTCTTTCCAAGTTTATGCTTAAATTCCAGCTAGTTAACATACAGTACAATGTTGGTTTCAGGTGTAGTATTTAATGACTCATGACTTACAAACAAACACCCAGTGCTCATCAAAGATGGCCTCCTTACTACCCATCACCTGTTGAACCCATCCCCCTGCCCAACTCCCCTCCAGTAACCTTTAGCTCATTCTTTACAGATAAAAGTCTGATTCTTGATTTAGAGCTAAAGTCATTCTAACAGTGACACCTGGAAGGTATCAACAAGGTGATCTTGAAACCAGACTAAAATGTTACTGGAGAGTTATGGATTCATCCAGGAATTTACATTAAAATGTAATGATTAGTTCTATATTATTTGTGTTTTATTCTCTTAAATACTCAATCTACATAACTATACAAAATGTTAAAAAGAAAAACCTGGGTACCTGGGTGGCCCAGTGGGTTAAGCCGCTGCCTTCCTCTCAGGCCATGATCTCAGGGTCCTGGGATTGAGCCCCACATTGGGCTCTCTGCTCAGCAGGGAGCCTGCTCCCCCCCCCACCCTACCTTTCTGCCTACTTGTGACCTCTCTCTCTCTGTCAAATAAATAAAATCTTAAAAAAAAAAAAACAAACCTTTTATATTCATCTATGTATGTGGCTCCTCTATTTGAGCAATTGTGTGAATGCATTATTTTATTACCAAATGAGGGAGAATGAAGTACTTATAGTAGTTGACTTCTATGACAGTCCTGACTATGAATTTTCTAGTAGCTACAAAGTGCACTTTCTTTCTTTCTTTTTTTTAAGATTTTATGTATTTATTTGACAGAGGGAGAGAGATCACAAGTAGGCAAGAGAGGCAGGCAGAGAGAGAGGGAGAAGCAGGCTCCCTGCCATTCGGGGAGCTCAATCTAGGACCCTGAGATCATGACCTCAGCCAAAGGCGAGGCTTAACCCACTCAACCACCCAGGCACCCCCAAAGTGCATTTTCATACAGATTTACAATTCCTTATTTGTAGTTCTGAGAACTTTTTGTAAGTCATTTTATCACTGGAAATATGTATTAAGATTTTTGATAATTAATTTTGCAAAAAACCAAAATGGACAGACAAGGGAGTGTTTATTAGTGTGAATACTCATATATGTCATGGCAGACATATCAACATATTTGATTATGGGATACTGTCCCAGAATTCATTGGTAGTGCATTGTATATGATATATGTGCCATATTATATTTCTACAATCCAATTTTTTCAGTATTATGGAGCTGATTAGGCTTCAGAATTTGGATCAAGACTATTATATTAATCATAGAAAACTATCAAAAATGTTCTAGTCTGATCTGATTACTTTTCAGACTTTCTAATGTAACATCTTTCATTTGTTCTTTATCAAGGCTTCCGCCTTATAGTAAGTAACATCTATTCAGCAAACTCCACTGAGCACCAATTATTTTCTAGGCACTTTGCTAAGTTCTAAAGAAACAATATCTGTGCCCTAAAGAAGCTTAGAGACCTTTGTTAACAAATAATACAAGTGAATATATGGAATAATAGAAGCAGTAGAAGGTACAGAAGGGTAGTACAGAATAGGAAGAGATAGGGTGATGGCTCTTCCTTGGTATAGAGAGGTCAGGGAATGGATGAACGGAACAGGTAGAGAACTAGAGATGGTTTCATAAAGAATATGATGCAGTTCTCAAGGTACAACACAGTTAAAAGTAGACTGAGCATGACACAAATGTGAGGAGCAACATGGTGTTTGCATGGAAGGAAGAGTGATCATATTGAAAAGAAATGATGGAGAATGTAGTGGGAGATTTGTCTGATAGAATAGGCAGTGATCAGATCGTCAGGGTCCTTGATTGCCACACTAAGGAGCGTGGACAATATTCTGTTGATAATGGGAAACTATTGAAGGTGAGTGCTGTGATCCATTTTGCATTTTAAAAGGATTTCTAGTGAAGCTTTGTGAATATGGACCAGACAGGAACAAGACAGACCATTTAAGAGAAAAATGCATTTAAGGGGAACAGATGCTATAGTCTGTAGCAGTCTTTTGGTCCTGATTTGTCAAAACCTATCTCCCTTTCTTTTTAGTCCCTATTCCCCCTCTTTCTCCAATTCTCTCTCATCATTTTTCTTCTCTTTTTTCCCCTCTTGAAGTATATTATGGTTAATAATGATGCTATCTTTTCATATGTTTTCAAATCTAATCAGTGTTTGCTTAAATAAGTTTTCTCTTTGTATTTCAAGGTCTTCTCTAACTTTAAGCATTTCTGATTTTTTCATGTCATCTTTGGTGACAGATCTCATGCCCCTTTTTTAGATGGCTTTAGTGTTCATGAACTGTCCTTTCAATACCCTACACTTAATTCTGACACTTAGTTACATGACCAAACCCTCTTCTCTATCAGCACCAGTAATGTCCCATATCTGAAATCATAACTTCTTTTTCAAGACTCTAACTGCAATCTTTTAGTCCTCCAATGAGGCCACATAGGAGGACTCCAGGAAACACTATCCACATTTTATTGTATGTGAGCACAGTTCTAGGAATTTAATACGAATGACTTCCCCTGGTGTAACATAAAGGAAGCTTTAACTTTCTTGTTTCAACAGGATGTGCATTTCGGTCTTATTTCATTCCTTTAAGTCTTTCCTTGTCTCTTAACCCATGAGTTCCTCCAACTTCACTTAATTCTCCGTTGATTTCAGACCCTTTTGGATATCACTTCTCCTACTCTTCTAAGCGCCTTCAAAGTCCACTTTGCTTTTTTTACTACATCCACTCTGGTTTAGACAAGCTTTTCTGTTTCTCTACCTATTAAGCACTTCTGAAGGAAATCATGTAATTGTTTTATTAGTGTTTGCCAATCCGTGCTTTTTTTTCCCCTTCTTCTCCCTCCCACATCACTCTTCAAATCCTTTTGCTTGACCTTAGAGACATCCAAAGAACTTAATCCAAAATATTGAATGCAATAGACATTAATTTCCTCCAGTCCCTACACTATATTGTCCTAACTTTTGCCCCACTGGTAGACTCCAGTCTTTGTTGACTCTTTCTACTCTACTTAAAATATAAATGTTGGGGTTTCCTTGTCAATGCCCAAGCTCTCTTCTTTCCCTATTTATTCTCCCTAAATATCTTCATACAGTCTTGTATACCAAAGCGCATTAATAGTATGATGACTCAAATTTTTATCACGAATCCAGCTTTCTCCCTCAAATTTGCAGATTGATACAGTCTGCATCTCTACCCAGATGTCTAGTAACAATCTCAAACACAGGCAAAATAGAACTCTTCATTTGCCCCACAACCTGCTCCTCTGTTTGTCTTCTCTATCACTATAAATTGCACAAGCTTCTAGCCACTTTCTCAATGCAAAAACACGTCAGGTATTGATTTTTATCTTCTGTCTTTCCCATGCAGTTACCAAATTCTTTGTACTACCTCCCCAAAGATAACACATAGTCAGTCACTTTTCTTCATTCTTGTTACATTGTTTTCGCCAAATCACATCATCATTTACTTAGATTATTATAATAAAATCCTGTTGCTCTTCTACTTCCACTTTCCCCCCTTACAATTAATTGTCCTATCACATAGCAGGCAGAATGGTCTTTTTATAATGTATATCAAATAATAACTACTTCTTGCTTTAAACATTTCAATTAATTCCCATCATTTATTTTACCATGGCTTTCAGAATTCTCTGTGATTTAGGTTGTGGCTGTCCCTCTAAGACCACTTTGTACTACTTTCCTTCCAGCCTGCTGGCCTACTATGTTACAGCTCTACTGGTCTTCTTACATGAAATACATCAAGCTTGAACTCATGCTTACTTCCATTAGTGGTCCCACTGGATTACTGGCATGTACTTCTACTAATTTCTGCATTATTCGTTTCTCTTTGTTATTCAGATCTCAACTTAAATGTCTTGTTTTGAGAGAGGCCATCTCTGATCACACATTCTGGACAACCAGTCACTCAAGATCACAATTATTTTAATTTTCTGCATAGCACTTATCACCATTTGATTATTTTTTCTGGCTTATTTAATAGGTTTTTGGTCTCCCCTTGTTTTTCTTAT
Source organism: Mustela putorius furo (assembly GCF_011764305.1). Classification (NCBI taxonomy): domain Eukaryota; kingdom Metazoa; phylum Chordata; class Mammalia; order Carnivora; family Mustelidae; genus Mustela; species Mustela putorius. Next base: position 20,712,042 of record NW_025422368.1, on the reverse strand, counting down.
TTTCTAGTGTATCCACACCTTCTAGAATAGCACTAACACTTAGTAGGCATTCAACAGCATGTTAAGCCAACCCCTGAAATTAGCATCATTAACTGTGATAGAAAGTAAAATCTGTTCATTAACTGAACTCTACAACATTTTGTAGTTGAGAGAAGAATGTAAATAATCCTCTTTTTTTTCTAACAAAGAGTTAAGAGTGATTTTTTAAGATTTAAATCTTTGATTAGCACACTCAGAAGAGAAACTTGAAGTAGAATTTTAAACTTTTTTTTCTGGAAGAAAATGGAGTATGAAGAAAAAGATTAACTAACTTGATAAAGTCTGTAATACATACCACTGAAGGAAATTAGATGAGGGCTTTGATCTCGAACCTGTTTTTTTTTTTTTTTTCTCCTAGAACATTAAAAGGACGGATCCATAGGTAACTTTGAAAATTTGGTACCACCTCTAGTTTATTCTACAATAGTCTGCCACTTGAGTGGAGAAAAAATTATATTGATGAAATAAAAGATCCTTTAAATTAGCTGTTTAGCATCATGTAGCGCAGTCAGTTGACTGACCAAATTTTTCACTTTCTCTATGGAGTGATGAATCATCCAATCAATGAAAGACATATTTTGGTCTTCTTCTAATAGTATATTATGAGTCATATAATAAAATATAATTGTTATTATTGTTACATTTTCACATTAACTGTGGCTAACTTAAAGTGATGAAAGACCCTTGTCCCACACAATTCCTACTTTGTACCTGTATATTTAGATTTCTCTCTGCAAACTTCATGAGGACAGGAATTTTGTCTTATGTCTTCTTTGAGATTACATGAAAGCCTAGCATCATGTTCCAATCAAATCTTACTGGACAAAAATAAAATGCAGTTAATATATAAGGTAGATTAAAAATGGATCAATGTTTTTAGTCTGATAATTTCTTTGGGAGATAGAGTAAAGGCCCCCCAAGAGACCCACATCTTAATACCTGTAACCTGTAAATATGTTACATTACAGAGCAAGGGGGAATTAAAGTTGCAGATGAAATTGAAATTGCAAATCAGTTAAAATGGAGAGATCATCCTGGATTATCCAGAAGAACCCAGTGTGATCACAAGGCCCCTCAGATGGAGAAGAAGGAGACAGAGAGATAGTATACTGAGAAAGACTCGTTTTGCAGGCTTTGAACTTGGACGGGGGATCATAAGACAAGTATTGTAGGCAGTCTCAAGGAGTTAGAAAAGACAAGAAAATGAATTTTCCCCAAAGTCCTCCAGAAAGGGGTGTTGCCTTGCCAGTGAAGATCCCTTTTGGACTTCTGACCCCTGAAACTATAAAAAAATAAGTTTGTGTTGTTTTAAGCCACTAAGCTTGTGGTAATTTGTTAAAACAGCCACAGGAAATTAATACAGTTTTCTTTTGCTTTTCTTCTCAGAAACAAAAAATAAAAAGGGGCATTTCAAGGAAGGGGAGTGGATTGTTTCTATGTGTATCTATGAGGGCTTTTCACTTAACAATAGCATTTTAATTTCTTCAAGTTCTGTTTGTTCATTGTACAGACTTGTTGGGTCACATACGGTGAGATATCATGGACAAACCTGGGCAATGCAATTTAATTACAAAGTTACATGCTTTTAGTATGGATGTCAACTTACTGGTTTAAAGAGGGAAATGTATAATAATAAAAATACATTAAAAAACTAATCATCTTGATTCCACCAATTTAGAATATGTAGCTGTTTTATAAGATGTCAACTTACTGGTTTAAAGAGGGAAATGTATAATAATAAAAATACATTAAAAAACTAATCATCTCGATTCCACCAATTTAGAATATGTAGCTGTTTTATAAGTGCTGGGCAGCAGTTTCTCCCGTTGAACAAATAAAAATGATGCAAATGAAGTTTGTATTTGAGCTTGCAGAGGGGGTACTTATAATACTTAAGAAAATGAATGATTTTAAAATACTTTAAAAACACATACTTACAAAGAAACAACTGATGTACTAATTACAATTGTTCTTATCTGTCCTTATATCAAATGCCTACCCAATATTTGCTAAGCAGTATTTTCAGCCTTCGGTTTCCTAGATGCATTGTAAAATCCAATTTAAGCAGGGAGTACTAATTATTGAAAGAAGTAAGTTTGCAAGATGGAAATGTGTATAATTTGAAATTTCTTCTTATTTTGGCATTTTCCATTATTCACTCATTCAAATAATTTCTACCGATCATCTCCGGTCTCAGACATTGATGGTGAGATCCAGGATGACACATCTCCACCCTGTCCTCAGTACTTTCCTCTAACTGGAGATCTGGGCACTCTGCTCTTCCCCAAAATGCGCTGCATTCTTTCTTCTGGAATTGGGAGCACACTGTTCCTTTGTAGGAAACATGCCTGACCTCTTTCAGACAGCTCCTGCTTCCATCTCTTGGTGGGTTTCTGAGTCAGCTTCAGTTTTGAAATCTTCGTCTAAAAAGCTTTCCCAGACTTATCCAAGGCTGAGCAAACTGTTTCTCCTACGCTACTTTGTACACCTTGAAGGTGCCTGTAATGCAAACTTACTCCTATGTTAGCACTTACCACAGCGTGTTGAACTTGTCTCTTCACAGCCCTCAATTTCTGGAAGCTTCTTTAAGGCAGGAATTGTATCTTGTACATTGTCATCTTTCTGATGCTTATCACAGTATTTGCTAATAGGTATAAGAGGGTTTTAGTAAATAGTTACTAAATAATTGAACCAATGGCTACGTAAGAGGCACATAGAGAAAAGGATTATTGAGAGAAATCAAAGGAGGTGAGGTTGTTCTTTAAAAAATATTCTGAATTTATAGTCCTGGGGCTTAAAAATAATTTAGAAATTATGCTGGTTCTGGCACTGCCTCAAATCATTCTTGAGGATTCTGATTTCCCAAGCTACACACTGAGTTTTATTTTATCTTTTAATTTTGTTTAACTTTATCCCAATTCATTGTGTCTTAAAATATGTTTAAAGGACACTAATGTATACTTTATCTTTAAAAATAACTTCTCTGGCTCCACATGAAATAATGTGGCAAGTAATAAATTAGGACAACTTTAAGGAAAGCCTAGCTTGTAAGTTCTATTCGATCACCATCTATACTGCAGATATCTCATTTTCTGTTAAAAAAAAAAATGAGAACCTCTTTTCTATAATAATATTTCATAAATTTAGCTTTTCATAGATTTAGAATACACTTATAATTCTATGTTAATAAGGCTTGAGTGCATTCAGTAAATGATTTTAGATTTATTCTTTTATGATATTTACTTAGTTTATATGGTAGTCACACAATTTCAGCATAGGAAGGAACTATGCTGCTCATTTGGCCATCTCCTAGTTTTATAGATGAGGAAAACTGATTCTCTTTTCTGGAATAACCACTCAGGTGGCCTCAGATAAGAGACATAAATTTCAGTGAGCAGTCTTCTGATCCCATGATTATTCACATTATCCTAGAATAGCATTGTGCTACCATTTCATGATGCTTTGGTGAAACTCAACTTCTGATTGCCAAGTATGACTTGAGCTTTGAAGGTACCGAATAGAGATTGGACACTGAGGGAAGCAGAGATGTTTACAAATCCCAGAAACACCACAGATAGTCTATTCCAATCCCCATCACTGATAGTCAGTTGGAAGGAGGATGCTGTCTGCCCATTTCTAAACATAAAGACTCAAGGCTTCCCTTAGGATCTTGGCTCTTGCCACTTAGTTCAACACAATGAACTCCAGATCCCAGTGATTGGTAAACCTGAGTATTTTATGTTGCTTGCTCTCCAGGATCAACTCAGGTTCTTGATCATGGTGTGTTGGTTGTTTGCAAGAACTTGAAAAGGGCTGGCAAAAGCACAAAATGATGCATCTGCTGTCCTGTTCCACAGAGTAGACAGTGGCTGTGGCTACTGAGTACTTGAGGTGTGGCTAGTCTAAATTGAGATATGCTAAATATTCACTAGGTTCAAAAGCTTAATAAAGAAAAATGAATTTCAAATAAATTACTTTTAAATAAAAATTACATGTTGACTTCATTATGTCTTGGATATATTGGGTTAAATGAATTATTAAAATAATTTTTACCTTTTTCTTTTATTTTTTTGAGTGTGGCTTCTTTGAAAACTTGAAATTATACATGTGATTCACACATATATTTCCACTAGATGGTGTTCCTTTAAGGAGTAGAGTAGGCAACATAAAAACTACAATATCAGTGACTGGTACCATGACTCTCAGTCACCAAACCATGATCACCATCAACTATATACCATGAGGCATTCCTGGTTATTAAGAATTGATGATCACTGAGGGGCTGTAAATGCATTCATACAAGTTTCTGAATTTGAGAGAATTATAAGCTTGTGAAATAAAAACAGCAATGATTCTCCATCTGCACTGTCCAGTTTTCAGTACTATACATATAAAGGAAGTGGGAAAGTTATACCCACTTGAATGTTGAAAGCATATCATTTCTTCCCTACTTCAGTTGCGGATGTGGCATCTCTCCTAGCCTGAGAATAAAAATTGTGAGGTAGGGCAATGCATTGTTCTGTAAATCATAAAAATGGGTTTTTATGGAAAGTAGGCAGTTTATGGTTATATTCATTAGAAAAACTTTTCCCGAATAAATTACCCAAGTCTTAGAATTAGAGTTCAAGCTCAAAGTGATCTTTAGTACTCACTTCTTTCTCAGGGAGATCATTCTATGTACATATCTCCAAAAATCATGCTTCATTAAATTTTCTGGATGCTGATCACATATAGAAAGTGCTATGGTCTCTGCCTTTGAGGTAGTATACTATAGGACTTCTTATATTATTAAATCAATATTATATATTACAATAGAATGGCTGTAAATATTCCAGTGACACAGGCAATATTTTCACATATAAGTTATATAAGGAACTCTAGTTAATTTCTTTAGCAATTGTTGAGGACAGTAGTAGAAAATAGGATTTTTATTTACAGACTGTCAAGAATAACTATTGGATATTATATGAGAATCAGAAAAATGAGCACTAATTTGACAACATTTCTGAGTCTCTTGAAGAAATATACCTAAGAACTTTCTTCTTGGAAAACAAACAAACAAAACAAAAACTGGCAAACAAAAGTTATCCTATATTTTCAGGATTCTTCACTCAGAAATAATTTTTTACAGGCTACATTCAGCTAGTTTTTTAAAAAAGAAAAAAGTAACTAAATCCAAGCTGCTCAGAAATGTGTGTGTGTGTGAATAAACTGTACACAGAAGAGTAATATATTATGGTGATAACCAAAGAATAGTTAGTTACTGTCGAGAAACTTCCCGATTAGTATCAATGGTCTATGTTGACTAGAATTTTGTCCATTACAAATTAGGAAACACAGTTGAAGAGCATCCAATCCAATAAATAAAGCTCAAATCTATTTTTGATTGTTTACCTATCACATCTTAGAGCGTCCATGATCCACATTTTAAAAAAGTTTGGATACTAATATTGGTCTCATGATTATTATATAAACTAAATTCTAATAACTGCTACCACTACTACTATATCACTACCATAATAACCCAATAGTCTTAAATTTCAGTGAAGGGAAATTTTTTTCCTTTTTCATTTTGCTGAAATTATGAGTTTCCCAGGACGGAAAGATTATGAATTCTCTAAACAAGGGCTATGGGGACGGAGGAGCTGTTCATGGAGTCCTTAAAGAGAGGGCTATGTCCTCCCTTAAGACTTTAGGCAGACCTCTAAGGGGAGGTGTGTCAGTAATGGAATTAGACTTGGATATCCAATCATTGATCCTGGCCACTAGCTGAGGACCCCTACCTTACAGAAAAAATTTTGAAGTGTTAAATGAAATTCTTAAAACAGCCTGTACTAGCTTCAGATGTGAACTACCAGGGCATTTAGAGGGACCCACATCAGCCCTGTTCTGGCCATGACACTTCTCACAAGGAGAAGATATGAGGGGCTAGGATAGGCTCACACAGATACCCAAGACCCCTTCTCCTGCCCTTCTATCCCATACTACAAGGACACAGAACCAGGAATTCCTTCCCAAACAGCCCAAGCCACTGCCACGGTTTACTAATGTTTTCTGTGGCCTAACCTCCCAAGGAAGACCTTGTTGCTGTCAGTGTTTACCCTTGGTCCCAAGAGGTAGTTCAGGAATTATGTCATTCCCTGGGGAGAGGTGAGGACAAAGAGCAGATATAGCACGTCAATGGTGTGGGGTGGGAAGAAGACGAGTTTCCTTTTAATGTCTGAAATGGTGAACAGGAGTAGACCGGAAATGTGGCCCTTTTGACATACTGGCACATTTTTTAGATATGCTAGAAATAAGACAACCACAAAATGGAAATTTTTAAAAGAAAAAGTATTTTTTAAACATTTTCCCAAATATGGGCTAGGATTCTTTGTTGATGTTACCTTCCAATACTGACCGTAGTTATTTCATAAATATGGCGTAGTGAAGATATTTTCACATCTTATCATGTGCTTGCTTATTTATTTATTTATTTATTTATTTAGTTAGTTAGTTAGTTTTTATTAACATATAATGTATTATTAGCCCCAGGATTACAGGTCTGTGAATCACCAGGTTTAAACACTTCACAGCACTCATCATAGCACATCATACCTTTCCCAATATCCATAACCCAACCCCCCTTTCCCTACCCCCCCCCCCCCCCCCCCCCCCCCCAACCCTCAGTTTGTTTTGTGAGATTAAGAGTCTCCTGTGGTTTTTCTCCCTCCTGATCCCATCTTGTTTATTCTGTTGAGATTTTGGAAATCAGCCACCTTCTCAAATTACACACACACACACACGCACATGTAAGTTATATCTCATATATGTTACATATAAAGTACAGGTTATATATATCATACAGATTGAAAGCGTATATATGGAGAAATATTACATTTGAAGGAATGAGAATATTACTTATATTAAAATTTCATCACAGCAGTGAATATTCAAGGAAAATTAAGCAATGTCTTCAAAGTTAGGAGCAAAAAAAAAGGTATTTAACTGTTTCTTATATTACGCAAGAGATACTTTCAATCATGCAGTAGTCTAGTTTATTATTCTATTCACTCACCTTATACTAAAAGATTATTTAACAGGATTCAGTAAAATAAAAAGGGATCTTAAGAAAAGGAATATATGAAAGACAGGTAATAGTAGCAGCTAAGTATAATCATAAGAAGGGAAGGAAATAAGAAAGTAAATGAAAGAGAATTTATTAGACACTGAAGCTTGAAAGATTCCCTTTCAAAAAAAATAAAAACGTATCACACTTTCTTTTCCATGAGGTCAGTAATACTTCTACATATACAGTTAAAAACAATACTGCGCTAATTAGTATTTTTAAAGTAAACTATCATGGTCCTAAAAATGTGACAAAAAGAACGTGAATGAGGGGCGCCTGGGTGGTTCAGCTAGTTGAGCATCTGCCTTGGGCTCAGATCATGGTCTAGTGGGGAGGGGAGGACCTGGGATTAAGCCCCAAGTCAGGCTGCTGCACAGCAGGGAATCTGCTTCTCTCTCTCCCTCTGCCTCCTCCCCCTGCTCATGTGCATGCTCTTGACTCTCTCTTTCTCAAATAAATAAATAAAATCTTAAAAAAGAGAATATGAATATGAATGATGAACTTTCATAGTAAAAATTGTGTGATAATATAAATTATATTGTTTAAAATGCATCAATTAAGTAGATATTGCTTTAATTGATACAGTTTAAACATTATCATTTAATGATACCAATTAAATTTAGAAAGGCAATGAGTAAAAGAACAAAGAAAACATAGATCTAAAAACTTAAAAGAGGAAGGAAAAGACATGATAGCATAAGTTACCTAAATAATTAAATTTCTTATATGTAGGGTCTAAAGATGATAAAACATTTAGGAGAATGGATGTAGAATTTTATTTAAGTCTTGTATGGGGATGCAAAAATCATTTGAGTAAGTTTCTTTTAATGTTGACAAGTCTTAAATTTCAAATAAATGAGCAACATAATTTAAAGCTAGGTATGGAACCCAGAGTGAGAAAAACCAAATGTTCTCATTGGCTTGGAAATCAAGATTGGTTTATAACACAGGCAATAATTCTTTATTATTTAGATTGAAAGCAAGTATTTCATATTATTTCTATAATTTATATAATTTCATATATCGTGAATTGGATAGTGGTTGCAAAGAATATTGAATAACTCAGAAAAAATGATGTATAGCAATAACAGGTGATAATATTTTGGGAATATCTATACTCTTATATTTTAGTTTTTGTGTATAATTAGAACTGTATGTGCTTTCTATTATTAATTCCAAAGTTTTGTTTTCTATATTAAAAATAAATCAAAGGAAACAGTTTTAAACTTTGATATTCTTGATTGGTTCATTTTTGATATTGGCTACATTTGGACTTCATTTTTATTTTAGATTGAAGACATAAGTGTTGAAATATGCAACATGGTTTTCTTTACTTTATGACTAAAAGACAAATTTTTGGACATTGAAAATATCGTGAGTCAATCTGTTCTTGGAAATTTACCAGCTACATTTTACAGAGGTTTAAATTAAGTTAGCACACCTTAGGATACTTACTCCAGCAGAATTTATTGAAGATTAATAATAGTTATATGATTCACATGCCATAATACGTTTTTAACCAGTAAGGTGTCATTTAACTTTGTAAATCCAAAACACACAGTGTGCAAGCTGTCCCAAACTTGTGAACAGGTTGTTTCAAATAGTTTGTTTGGAACTTGGAATTTACAACACATTTTCCTACAGAAATAAAATTATAATTTTTTTTGGGTTGTTGGCCAATCCACAAAAGCTTATTTAATCCATAAATTAGTATTTGGGCTATAGGTCAAACAGGTTTAGAACCGGTCGTCAAGGGTACTTGTAGTTTAAGAGGGAAAAGGAAAGCATTTGTTTCTTTTCCTTTTTTTAGTTTGAAGGGGTAGCATAGATAAAATAAAGAGATAATTTTGTCCTCAACACTGTCAGCCTCTCTTTTTTTACCCTCACCTTCTTCTATTATACCCCTTTTCTGTTTCCTTTTCTAAAGACTTATTGATGGATTGATTGCATGACAGGGAAAGGGCGGGGAGAGAGTGAGAGAGTACAGTGGGGGGCAGAGGAAGAGGGAGGGAAATTCAAGCAGACTCCCCACTGAGCACAGAGCCCAATGTGGAGCTCTATCCCATGGCCCTGAGATCATGGCCTGAGCTATGATAAAGCCAGAGGGAAGACACCCAGGTGCCCCTATATTATACCACTTTTCTCTTTCCTCAAAGGCCAGTGTCATTGATTGTACTTTTTTGGGAGTTGGGAAATGGGTAGTGATAGAATAGCAGAGCATCACTTTGTACCTTGTTCCGAACTCGAAAATCATCCCTTACGACTTCCCTTCTGAGCCTCTCCGTATTGTGCTGAGGACCTCAAAGGAAAGTTGGAAAAAATTGATCTTGACTAAATTCACATTAAGTTATAGATGAGATTATCTTACTACAATCTTATCTCCTTGCTATTGTCCCTATTTCTCTTCCCCAAATAATTTTTATCCAAATATGAACTTAATGATATTTCACAGAAGGTAATGAGGTTACATTCAAAACTTAGTCACGAGCATCTTTAGTACAAGTATATTTGGTAAAAGGGCCCACCTTACAGAATCTGAATCCTCTTTCTTCTAATTCCTTTCCTCTTTTCCCATCTTTGTCTCCTGTATTTGCTTTTCACTGCTTATTTTATTCCTCTACTTCTAAACCAAGAGATTTTTATAAAAGCTGATATTCTGTCTTGTTTTTTAAAACAAATGGTGAGCTGACAGTGAATATCGGGTCTTATCAGTGGGTTTAATGTTCTTTGTTGTACACCCCAGCCATATAAAAGAGACTCAATGTATTATTATAATGACGGACAGTTTACCCACTTTTGTGACATCTCTATGTCTGCCTTCAAATGAATGTCTAATGGACTTCCAAATCACCTCCTAAGTAATATTCCTTTCATTGTTCAAATCTACTTAGCCTCATACAATATCTAGGCTTAATAAATGTTATGTTCATCTGCTTTTCGGTAAAATGATTAATATTAGGCCAAACCCTAAATTTGTTTCTTAGGTTCTACTAACTTTTACTTCTTTACCTTTTTTCTCTTTCATGCCTTCCTCCACTTCCTTTTTGAAAATTAAAAAAAAAAAAGGAATATTCTTACAGAATATGTCTTCTGTAAAAAAAAGGAATATTCTTACAGAATATGTCTTCATTTCTATTAGGTGAATATATATATATATATATATATATATATATATATATAATGATATCATATGATATTATTTTTTTTGAAAGGGAATCTTTCAAGCTTCAGTGTCTAATAAATTCTCTTTCATTTACTTTCTTATTTCCTTCCCTTCTTATGATTATACTTAGCTGCTACTATTACCTGTCTTTCATATATTCCTTTTCTTAAGATCCCTTTTTATTTTACTGAATCCTGTTAAATAATCTTTTAGTATAAGGTATATCATATGATATCATAATATATATATATATATATATATATATTCACCTAATAGAAATGAAGACATATTCTGTAAGAGACTGATAGTTTTTGGAGAGACTATTCAAACTTTTCCTCAAGATTTGGTCAAACTGTCTGGTGTCAGTTTCTCAGCAATTCTGACAAAATGGGTTTTAGGTTTATTTAATTTCAGACACAACTTTTTTTTTTCTTTAATCAGTTCAGAGAAAAGTATTTTATGCCTATCTGAAGATTTCATGAAGTTCCATACTCTGAAGGAATTTAAATTATTTCACATTTATTTTAGAGTCAGCTGTTTCAAGAGAGTCAGTAAATAACTGCTGAATAAAAAATGGTTTGTTCTTCAAATTTATAAATTTACATCATATATAAAAATATAGTTTTTTTAACTTAGTGTTATGCTTAATAGTTAAAATGAGTTATATTAGCTGTATTTGAGGCTGCTGTCTATAACTGGGAAGAATATGCTAATTCTAATTCACCCATAGTAATTTGCTTACAAGTAAGCTCAGAAGGATAACCTTCATTAGGTCAAATAACATGGTGGATTAAACACAAGTCTCATAGTATAAAATGTTTGAATTCCTTTCTGGTCTTAATAGCAAAACTTGAGTAGTGCATATTATGAGAAAAGTACTTCCATTATGCGTATTCATTGATTTTTATCCTCACCATAACCCTACCAGATAGATATTATTACCAGCCTTGCTTAACAGATGGGAAAACTGAGGCATAGAGAGTAGTTAATGAGCAGCAGAGGCAGGATATGAACCTAGACAGTGTGTCTCTAAAATCCATGGTCTTAGTTGTGACATCACACTGTCCCCCTAGAAAGAAACGCATCACATTCCAAAGCTTCAAACAGATGATTTACAGCCAGGCACTAAGGACTATAATAAAGACAAAACAAACCACACTTCAAAACAACTAACCAATCAACCAACATAAATGACCAAAACCAAAAAATCTTAGAACTGGGTACACAGAGAATAAATTGGACCCTAATCAATGAATTTGGTATTTGGTCTTTCATGTTTTATACTTAATCCTTCGTTGGCTTTATATATTTTTTTATATAAGTACATCAGATTCACCTTAAGACTTATAGTCTGGTTTGGCTCTAATGTTATTGTACTGAATTGTCCATAAGATGAGAAACCAATAAAGTTTTAGATGGCACTCTTACACTGCCTATCTATGTAACATTTAAAAATCTTTGCAAATCTACTTTTATTTCAATATATTTGAACATTTTCTATTTTTGTTTGCCTATTTCTTTTTTTTTAATTAAATTTATTTCTTTTCAGCATAACAGTATTCATTATTTTTTCACCACACCCAATGCTCCATGCAATCCGTGCCCTCTATAGTACCCACCACCTGGTACCCCAACCTCCCCCCCCCCCGCCACTTCAAACCCCTCAGATTGTTTTTCAGAGTCCATAGTCTCTCATGATTCACCTCCCCTTCCAATTTCCCCCAAATCCCTTCTCCTCTCTAACTCCCCATGTCCTCCATGTTATTTGTTATGCTCCACAAATAAGTGAAACCATATGATAATTGACTCTCTCTGCTTGACTTATTTCACTCAGCATAATCTCTTCTAGTCCCGTCCATGTTGCTACAAAAGTTGGGTATTCATCCTTTCTGATGGAGGCATAATACTCCATAGTGTATATGGACCACATTTTCCTTATCCATTCGTCCGTTGAAGGGCATCTTGGTTCTTTCCATAGTTTGGCAACTGTGGCCATTGCTGCTATAAACATTGGGATACAGAAGGCCCTTCTTTTCACTACATCTGTATCTTTGGGGTAAATTTCTAATGCTTAAGGGTTTAGAATATCTACATAGAAATAAAAAAGACTAATGGAAATTAACTTCTTTTATTTTTATAACTGACATTTAATACAAGCAGATGTGTAGTGAAATAGAAGTGATTTATTTTACCTTACTTTCAATTAGAAGAGATTTACTTTTAGATTGATATTTTAGCTTCTTGTTGTTAATCTGCTTTTGTAGATATTTTCCCAAACATATCGAGATAATTTTCTTCTTTAATACTGTCTTTTCTCCTAACACATTTCAAACTTGTATTAATTTATTCGAATTCTAATTTTTTCTTTAGTAGAGTTTTCCTTTATTTTCATATCACTGAAACTTAATCCTTAATCGTTTTTTTCCTTTTCTGCATCAATCTTTTCATTGAAAAATTATGATTCCATGTATTACTTTTCTCTTTCATTTTCTTGTAAAATGATTTGTTCTCTTTCTATACTATCTTCCTATCATTCTTGCCCAGTGGTTTCAGACAACTAATCATGGACATGATTTTTTTTAACAGGAAGGTCATAATCTAGAGTTTGAAAAGAAAGAATATTGACTGGTTGTGAATTCATCTATCTATGATGACTATTCTCCCTCAATAATCCCTTCATCTTTTAGTATTAGATCATATTTAGGTGATTTGCTTTTTCTTTTAACTTGGAAGGAGAGTGTAGAATTTTGTTCAAGTCCCTAAGATAAGCAATGTTAATGTCAACAACTACAACAAAAACACGCAAACCAAAAAGAAGAAAGAAAAAAAAGGTTAGGAATTTTTCCAGGCCATGTTTAGTGTCTCAGCTTTTTAATTTTGTAGTCTGCATTACCCTATATTAGAGATTTCATTAAGTGCCTAATACAGGTTTATTGAACATAGAGATGAATAACTGTAATAAAATTTTGAGAAGTATTTAGTTATTCTGTTCCTTTTGCAAATATGGTTCTTTTAGATCCTCAGTTTTTCATCTATAAAATGAGAAAATAAAACTATTATTATCTACATTGAGGAATATATAATAAGTGTATAAATGTGCTGAAACAGTGTTTAACACTTAGTAGCTCTCAATCTATGTTGATTTTTCCCCTTCCCAAAAATAGAAGTTGTCAAAATAATTAACAGACTTGGGATGGGTAAAGGATTTAGTAGATTCTAGTTTTCTCCCCAAAATATGAGAATTAGTAAAAAGGCTCACCAGAAAAATGAATCAGCTGACACCTGCTAGGATGGCTATAATAAAAAACAAAACATGCAAACAAACAAAAGCAAAAAATAACAAGTATTGAGAAGACTGTGGAGAAACTGGAAGCGTTTTACATTGCTGGTAGTAATGCTTTGTGGTTTCTCAAAAAGCTAAACAGAATGACCATATGATCCAGCAATTCTACTCAGTGTTATGTGGCCAAAGGAACTGAAAACCAAGATTCAAATACATATTTGTACATCAGTGTTCATTGCAGCACTACTTGCAGTAGACAAAAGGCAGAAATAACCTAGGTGTTCATCAACAGGTGAATAGATAAGCAAATGTGGTATACCCATAGTATACCCAGTATGGGTGAACCTTGAAAACATTATTCACGGTGAAATAAGTCAGACACAAAGGGACAGATACTGTATGGTTCCACTTACATTAAATATCTATATTAGGCAAGTTTATACAGACAGGAAGTGGATTAGAGATTACCAGAGGCTGAAAGGGAAGAGAGGATGGGGCGTTGTTACTTAATGGTTACAGAGTTTCTGTTTGGGGTGATGAAAACTTTTTGGAAATAAGAGAAATGGTTGCAGAACATTATGAATGTAATTAATGCCACTGAATTGTGCACTTAAAATAGTAAATTTTATGATATATATATCTACAATTAAAAATGATAATATAATATACTACAAATGATTGAATCGTATGCTTTATTTTTTTAAAAAAAGATTTATTTATTTGGGGGGGAGGGAGAGAGGGAGAAGGAGAAAGAATTTCAAACACTCCCCACTGAGCACGGAACCTGATGCAGGGATCAGTCCCAGGACCCTGAGATAATGACCTGAGCTGAAATCAAGAGTTGGAGACTTAACTGACTGAGCCACCCAGGTGCCCCTTAATTGTATACTTTAAATGGGTGAACTGCATCATATGTGAATCATATCCAATAAAGTTGTTGAAAAGCTGAAAGTCTATTAGGTGCTCCTTTGTTAGGAGGAAGGGGATCAGTACTTTTCTGTTCCCATGATAGGCCTTGGGATTGACCATATTAATTAATGTGACAATGTAAATTAGAATGCTGCTATGATCAACTACACAGCAAAAAAGTATAATATGTTAGAGTGAACTTGTGCATGCTCTTATGCTATGAAAGACTTCTAGATTTCTCCCACTTGGCAAATCACTCACTTAGCTAGAGGAGCAGACAGCTGACCCCAGAACTTCAGAGCTCCTTCTTGTTAGAAAGTCACTGTGGAGCATGTCATCACACTTGTATCCTTGACCTCATGCAAAATATTTGTACTGTTTGCTTGCTGGTTTGGTAGTAAAACAAAAGAAGGCAGCCCAGAAGCATGCTCAGCCATCTTGCAAATGGTGACTGACTCTAGTTCTACTTTGTTGAATATATTTTGATTTTTTTTTTTTTTACTATGTAAAGTTATCATCTTTCATCCTGAAAATAAGTGGAATAATCAACAAATGATACTCCAACAATGCAAACTCGGTTGAGCTACCTTAGTTTGGAAGTAGGGAAAAGTTACCCTGAAGAAGTGGAAATGGAGTGTAAGTAGACATTAGCCAAATAAAAATTTGGATAAACATTATTGCAGACAGAAAAAAACAGCAGAGGACAGAAGCTTTATTTCAGAAATGAATTAGTATATCCTGATAACAGATAAAATTGCATTGATTAGAGCTTGGTAGCAATAAAGAGGTATTATACATATTGTAGTAAAGGTTATGGATTTGATTCTAAATAAAATGTGAAGACTGAAGAATTTTATGCATGGGACATAACATAAGATTTTTGTTTGAAGATGATTAATCTTGGCATTATTTGGGAAAATATGGATTGGAGAGAACAACTAGGTAGAGACAGACTAGGAGGGAATTACAGTATTTCAACAGGTGATAATGCTTTGGACTGTTTCGGTGACAGTGGCATTAGAGGCAATTGAATGATTCAAGACATATATTTAAGAAATAGAACTAGAAGGACTTGGAGACAAAGTAGATTTGGGGGCCTGAACCCTAGTGCTGGCCCAAACAGTTGGAGGGATGTTGGCTCCATTTATCATGACCGAAAAGTTGGAGTGGAGAATAGTGAGGGGATGAGTTTACTTTGGGGACATGTTGAGTTTGAGATGCCTAGAAGACATCCAAGTAGAGATATAAGAAGAGGGGTCTGAGTTAGAAAAAATATTGGGGGTCTGGACATATACATCATTAAAATAGAAAGGTTAAATGAAATGGTCCGTGAGAGAGACAACAGTTAAAATTGATGATCTGACCAGGCAGCTCTAACTTTCAAAGGTTGAATATAGAGGGAACAACAAACACTCGATGTCCTAAAAGGAGC
This sequence comes from Mustela putorius furo, assembly GCF_011764305.1. Taxonomy (NCBI): domain Eukaryota; kingdom Metazoa; phylum Chordata; class Mammalia; order Carnivora; family Mustelidae; genus Mustela; species Mustela putorius. Next base: position 20,696,108 of record NW_025422368.1, on the reverse strand, counting down.
AGACAGAGAAGTGTGATGAAAAACAGGACCCTGCTGTAATGGAAATAAAGAGAAGAAACTGTTTAAAGGAAGGCTTGGCCAAGGTCAAGTTGTAGGAAAATGGAAGTTTCCACTAGATTTAGTAATATGGAGGTCATTGTTAATCTTAGAAATAGTAGTTTTGGTAGCACTGTTTGTGCATGAAAGCCATACTATATTTCATTGGGAAGTGAATGTCAGGTGGTTTAATGGTAATGGCATGCATAGATACCATTCTGAGGAAGTTTGGCTGAAAAAGATTCAAGAACTAGTATTAGAGAGTCATGTAGAATCTATGTTCTGCCATGTACGACTTGATTGTTGGCAGATTATTTAATATCTCTGATTATGTACTCTAATCAGAATGATACTAACAAGAATGCCTATCTCAAAGGGCTGGTTGAAGAGTGTAACAATGCTGTGGTATTAGTAAATACCTAATAAATGTAAGCTACAATTATCCTTGGTTTATATATTATAGTATCTTGATATAACAGGGATCTTCTCAGTCATAAAACTGAACTTCATATTCTTCAAAATTTTCTAGCTAGGAACAGCCAAGCTAGGAGAATAAGAGTATAAAGACAGGAAAAAACTAAGGTCATTTATGCTAAATAATCATTTTAATTTCTTATTACTAATACTTGGTTAAAAAGTTTTTCCAATTTTTGGGGGTGCCTGGGCTGCTCACTCAGTTGAACAGCTGACTCTTGATTTTGGCTCAGGTAATGATCTCAGGGTGTTGGGATTGAGCCCCTTGTGGGGCTCTGTGCTCAGTGGGGAATGTGCTTGAGGATTCTCTCTCTCCTTTTCCCCCACCCCCCATATTGATATAGATATACATATAACATATGTAAGACATATATTTTATAAATATATTAAAAATATATTATATATAAGTAAATTTTTTAAAAAGTCCAGTTTCTCATTCTTTTGCATGAAAATATTTTTTACATATATCTTATCCTATAGTGTTTTATTGCAGAAATAAAATACAGAGTTTTTCTCATATTTATTGGCTTAAAATAATTGTGAAATTATTAGGATGTTTAAGAAAATATGTTGTTTTTAATCATAAAGACATTTATCTGGGAAACTACTATTCTAGATAACTTATAGACTATACACTATCTTCCTATTTCCTTTCTGTTGCATATTGTCTGTATAATTTTATTTAAAGAAACTGTTTTGGCAGATACTAAATCACCAAATTTTAAAAAATAATTGAGTATTTTGCATATTTAGTTATGTTTTAATATTTCTTATTTACAAATATTTTGTGTACCTTTTAAAAATAACAATTGGGCTTTTTACTTTGCTCCATTTCAGTTGGCTTTTTTGAGCTGCAATGCATCTATTTTAAAAAGAGACATTTCTCACATTACATTTTAAAATGTTCAGTTCATTACTATGGACCCACCTAGTGTTGACTTTTCAAATCCATTTCCTTTCTGTGTGTGTATGCTTATGCTATACATCATATAAATTGTGTAATAAATGAAATGCTTAAATAATCTTAACATTTACAAGCTCATTTCAGAGTCTTAATGTTTTTGTTTCCTTTCTTACGATATGCATTGTATGCAACATAAACAATCTGAAAATAATTGACTATGGGTTAAATACACAGCTGCTGGAAAACATCTTATTGCTCTTTTCAGCATCATTCACTCAAGAGGAAAATATAATCATCCGTATGAAGAGTAGTATTATTGAAAGAGGTCATTTTACATAGGAATTTGTGTGATTGATTATACTCACTGGAGTTACTTCTCTAAGTTTATAAACAATACCTTATTGACTGTAATAATTTCTCACACATATATTACATTTCGCAGTTTACAAAGCATTTTTATGGATATTATAATATTAAATATCTATATAATTTTTAAAAGATAAGTATTGGTATCATCCCCAATTTACAAATGAAACAATTGAGGATAAAGGCATCAAGGCAGAATTATGACTTGAACCTAGGTTCTCTGATTTCATATAATGAATGTTTGTGTTTCTGCACTATATTGCTCCTGAGATGTTGGTATATAATTTGATCAATGCATATAAATTATAAATAATTATGTACTCAGTATGCATAAAATTTGTCCTATCATGTACATAAAGTGTCAATGTTCGGAAATAGGCCTATTAGTTAATTACATTAATAAGACTTAATTAACTTACTGGGCAGTTCAATATATTTTTCTTCATTGCCATTTCTGTAATTTCACTTCTGCTCAAATAAACTATTTTGGTTTAATCAACCTATTTTTTTCTTTTTTAAAAAGATTTTATTTATTTGACAGACAGAGATCACAAGTAGGCAGAGAGGCAGGCAGAGAGAGGAGGAAGCAGGCTCTCCGCTGAGCAGAGAGCCCGATGTGGGGCTTGATCCCAGAACCCTGGGATCATGACCTGAGCCGAAGGCAGAGGCTTTAACCTACTGAGCCACCCAGGCGCTCCTAATCAACCTAATTTTAATGTGTTTATTTTCAATACATATAATACATGGAAATATAAAACTTATTACTAGATGTTTATGACAATCACAGCTGCACAGAATTTGCTGCTTTTCAGTTTTTGCCTAAATAGAAACAAACTTGTTCCTCTCCTTTATGTGGGAGGGAAAAAGAAAAAAATCAGTACAGTAGAAGTCATTTACTTGAGCTAACCTCTTAATACATTTACTGGCTTTTTTTTTTTTTTTTTTTTTTTTGGTTGACTTTCCCTCTAAAATGGAATGGAGAGGAGGAAATGCAGGGAGAAAAAAAAGAAAAAAGTTTTGATTCCTATCCTGTCTTCTCCCACACCACTATTCCTCTATTCAGAAAACTGAATTTGCAAAAGCCTATTTCTGCTGCTGCTTTGAAATTTTGAATAAGTAATGAAATAATCTGCATCAAGTAATGGACGACTCAAAACTTGTAAGGCTGAATATCACTGTGTTCTAAGAGTGCATCGCAAGGTGCTACAAAGCCAATTGTAAGAAAGCAAGCTTGCCGCTTACTTCTGCACTTCTTCCCAGTGCTTGTGGTTGTTATACTGAAAGTATCATGAGGGAATCATAAACCTTTATGCGGGGGGTCAGCTCAAAATTTGTCCAGGAAATTGTCTAGTGCTCTGGTCTTCGTGCCTCCATCACTTGGCTGTGGTTGCTGGTGTCTTCGAGGCACGATGGGACAGTGGTCCAGCATGATCTGGTCACTGGTGTTGAACCGTAAGTGGTCCTTTGGTTGATAGGGACGAGTTGATACGCAGGTAGGAATTCCCCCTGAACATGACGGTGCAGGCCACCTGAGACTGATTTGATACTGGCCACCCTTGGTGTTCAGGCGTCTCTTTGTGTTGCTGAGCACCAGCTCTGGACACTGGATAGGAATAAGTTACACAGGTTTCCCAGGAACGAGTGGGTGGAGAGGGCCACCAATCAGACCGGCTCCCCTGCGCAAGGCACTAAGCCCCCGGATGTGGGTGTGCACGCTAGGCACGAGGGTGCCGCTTGCGGGCCACACAGCCCTAGCCCGCCGCTAGCTGCCTTGCTCCCTGGCTAGCCTTTGTTCTTGCTGAGGTCTGTGCCCCTGGCGGATGCTTCTTCAGTCTGGTTTTTGCAAACTCAGCGTGACAGCTTTCCGACGTTATGGGTCGCTGTGAAAGATTGCATTTCTCAAGGTGGGCCAGAGTTGGTGGAAACATGTAAATACAGTTTTATGTGTTTTGTTTTGTTTTAAGATTTTATTTATTTGTTGGGAGGGGGGCGTGCGCAAGCAGGGGAAGCAGTAGGCAGAGGGAGAAGCAGACTCCCCGCTGAGCAGGGAACCCCCACCAGGGACTCAATCGCAGGACTCTAAGGTCATGACCTGAGCCTTACAGACACTTAACCGACTGAGCCACCCAGGTGCCCCTGTAAATATAGTTTTAATTCTATAGACATATAGATGCCAATATGTGTATATTTATATGAACATAGTTATATTTTATTATTTTTAATATTTTAGATAATTGAAAAAAGCCTTCTTTATTTGAGATGTTTGAAGTATTTGAAAGACACAGTGGTAGATGATCATACTGTGTTACCTGGTACATGACACATAGATATGTGTGTAACATGTATGTGCATACACACACACATCCTTAGGGAATATAAATTTAAGGAAGCACCCATGTCATGCTGGACTTTACACAGCCAATTAACAGTCTTCTCCAGGAGTATAATAGGTTAGCAGGTTGGCTTCCTTTTCAAGGTTTCCTCCTTTCCTAGGAGGAAACGTGAACATGTTGCATTCTTCCCAACATCTTATATGGTTAACCCCTATGCTAACAGGACCACTGTGTATCTTTTGGGGAATTATAAAATAGTAACTGAGGTGTGTCTTTTCTGAGGCCAGATTGGTTGCAAAGTAAATAAGAGCATTATCAAACAAGTGTTTCTGAGGAATACATGTGGCGAATCTGATGACAATTACAGCCACATAGTGCATTGGGAAAGTGAAAAATGTATTGGGATAGTGAAAAAATAATAGATAAAGGGAAAACGGGCAAATGTGTGATAAAATAAGGCATTTTATGGTATATATTATAAAACAGAAATATCTAGTTTACATTAATTAATACTCCTATATTTACCTCCCATACTATGTCTTAATCTGTTCCTGCACACATTTGGAATTCTTTTGGTGTGATGTTTTTCTAACCATGCTTTGAAGAGAAAGAGGATTGTTGGACTATACTCCCACTCCAACTGTGCTCCAGTACCCATCACACAAATTCACCCCTATTTTTTTTTAAAGATTTTATTTATTTATTTGTCAGAGAGAGAGCGAGAGAGAGCGAGCGAGAGCGAGCATAGGCAGACAGAGTGGAAGGCAGAGTCAGAGGGAGAAGCAGGCTCCCTGTGGAGCAAGGAGCCCAATGTGGGACTCGATCCCAGGACGCTGGGATCATGACCTGAGCAGCTGCTTAACCAACTGAGCCACCCAGGCTTCCCTCACCTCTATTTTTTAAATGTCTCTGTTATCCCTAAGTTTTGTTCATTTCGTTTTTGTTTTTGAGAAAGTATTTTAAGGCTAAAAAGTTTGAGGATTACTGCTTTAGGTTTTTATTGATCTGTTATAAATTTATCACTGACTGATTTTATTTGCAGGATGCTTATTTGAAAGTATACACTTCAAATGCAAAAACAGTCCATTGAACAAAACTTACGCCCAACTTTGTGTACTTCATTGGTGTGTGCACGCATGCATGACAGACTCGGGATATAGTCAGTTGTAATCCTGTTGAGCATTTCTCTGAAAGCTCTCTAAAGTCAGGTCATTAAATTAACCAGTCTAGTTCCCCTCTGATACTGAATTTTGCTCTTATATGGGTATGTCAGATTCAGGGATTGAGAACAATTCCTTGAATTCTGCAACTACTTTTATATAATTTCTTAAGCTGTAGGTATGCAGGCAGAACGGCACACATGTAATGGAAAAACAAGGTTATATGTATTTGACAGGAATTATAGAAAAAGAAATGAGGTAAGTGTATTATTTCTGTTTGTATTTATCATAGCCATTGTCTATTCGCATCTGTCGTAGCTAGTCTTATGCTCAGGCAGCATTCTTATTTTCTCTTATACTTCAACAGGTTAATAGGTTAGCTTTCTATTTGTTTAACTTGTTTAAGAAATTGTTTAAGTAGGTATGTTTTAATTAAGAGGAGGTTATTTGCCCTTTTTTGTGCCTGGATGCTCCCATTAGAAAGTCCTTTATGTAACAGTGCAGTTCCCTTTTTTAAAAAAAAAAATTGCTTGCTTTCTTTAAACTAAAACAGAGTAGGCATGTTTAACATACATGTTGGTATTTATTATTCCCCTGCCATTCTTCCAGAATATCAAAATGATAAGAGGAAATCATTAGATTCTCTCCATTTAATTTAACAGTTTTAATTGGACAAGATCATTATTACATTTTCTTTTAGTGAATTGTGGGTTGGTTTTTCAGTGAATCAAACTGTTCAGGTTGCTTATGAGGTTCAGCCCTTGGCTTGATGTCACTAATGATTTCTACAGGACCTAGAAGTAAAACTACAGGAAAAACCTATCAACAAAGAGATATAAATGAAATATTTTTAAATCAAAAATAAGATTCACATCTTTGTACTGGAAGAAAAGGACAACAGTGGGCAATTGCATACTTGATCACTTTAAATGCAATAAAAATGGCAGTGATTGCCTAATTGCCAAAATAGCATCTGGACTTGTGGAAAACTAGAATGGCAGTTGTATTTGACAGGGATTATTGCCATTATGAAATTAATAAAGAAGTCCATTATGCTATGAAAGTAGTGACTAGTCCATTATTTTTTCTCAAAAACTTTAGACATTTGTGTATAGACATTTTTTAATGTCAACATTTTTTTTCTCACTTGTCTATTTTTCCTAAAGTGTGGTTTCAGTTGACAGTTTTCACTTTCTGATGCAATTCCTGCTATAGAGACCCTATGTTGTTTGTAGTATTATTTGTGTAAGGGAATAAATTATTTCTGTGTGTGTGTGTGTGTGTGTACAGAGGGGTAAAGGAAGGCTATAGAGTTTGTGGTTTAGTTTTTCCAGAGATAAACTCTATTTTCCTGGTATCTTAAGAGCATCTCGCATCAATGACTGTCTAATGGCCCCAATCTGTGGCTTTTTAAATAAGGCTTTAAAAAAAAAAAAAAGCATCATGATGTTTGTCTTTTCTTAAAACTTCATTCTTTTTAATTAATTCGAAACTTCATTCTTTCTAATTAATTCTTTACTTACCTTAAAAAACAGCCTTTCATACTTATGAAATAAAATGTACTTTTTCCCTGTATTTTAACTTCAGTGTAATAGCTCCTCCTCTAGGTTGAAAAATCTCTATGTCAAACTCAGTGTCACATCACTTTTCCTACAAAAAATCCCAACTTCCAAATTTCTGTTAATACCACCACTGATGTTCATGGACTTTGGCCCTCCACCACATGTGGTTTCCTAGACTTTAGTCCGGGTCTAGGGAAGCCTTTTTTGAGGAAGTAATATTTAAACCCAGGTGTAAAGATGATGATGGGGGAGAATGTCCCAAATTTGGGAAACAGATTATGCAATGACTAGTGATACCAGTACATGCAAATTTAGGGTTTTGAAGTCTCCTACGTTTTTCTTCAGTTGGGAGTGCAGTGAGTACTCTAGAACTTTGAAATGCTCTGCAGGATACACATGACAGAATATCTATATTTACAGAGCTTAGAGTGAAATGGTGGGAACTTAAGTTCTAGGGAGTATTGTGGGAGTGTCAAGAAGAATAACAAGTTAGGGATCAAGATAGGATTCCAGTAGGATCTGATGCTTCCACAAATCTTAAAGGATGAATAGGAATTGGCCCAATAAATTGGGGTAAGGAAATGTGGAAGATAGTTCAGGAGTAATGCATATTTTATACAAATGCATTGAAGAGAAGCTATAGCAAGCTGCTTTCCAGCAACTTTATCAGTCCAACGTAGTTGGAGAGTGAATTTCAGGATGTGTAGGGAGAAATAAGACTGGGTAAGGAGACCATAACAGAGGCAAGTATTGCATATTAAGGACTTTTGACTTATAATAAGACTGTCATCTCCCAAACATGAGTTATAGATAGCTTCTCTGAAAGAAAAAAATTATATACCCCCAAGAATAGATTTACTGGGATCTTTGAATTTCAGCTAAAGAAATACTTCCAAAACTAAAATTGTGGTCTATGAAAATATCTTTAAATTGAGGATTATAATTAAAAATGAGAATATAGTTCTTTCTAGCAGGTAAAATACTTTTTAATAACAAATACGTTATATATTATTAAAGGTCTCTGATGGTATGTTTGTGTAGCATCTGCCTTTCTGAATCTGAGAAATATGTATAGTTTATAGATAAACCTTGGAGAGTTTTTAGTTCAACTAGATGTGTATTTAAAAAATTAGATTTATGTTTATTTAAGGTTTTTATAAAAGAAATGGATCCACATTCAAAATGAAAAAAAAAATAAAAAGATAGAAAATCATATCTCAGAAAGTTTTAACTCACCTATCTCCTCTCAGTTAAGTTCCCACCTCCCATTACCCCACCATTATAATTATTTTTGTTTCATTTTCTGATGTGCCCTTCTATTGTTTGCTTATGAATATATAAGCAAAAAGAAATTTGATGTCTTATTTTCTCACATTTTGTAGCTTACTGTGTTCATTTCTGTTATGTGTCTTGCTTTTTCACTTAATATATATCAACAATTTACTGAAGTTCTTTTCTGTATCAGTGCATACAGTCTTTTTAAAAATAGCTGTATAGTATACCATTGTGGTGTTGTGTCCATAATTAATATACCTTTGGGTTGTTACCAGTCCTCTGCTATTACATGCTGTTCTGTAGTGACTAACTTTGGCTACATAACATTCTGTACATGTGAAAGTTTATCTCCAATAAATTCTCAGAAGTGGAATTTACTTTGTAATTGTGATAGGTATTTTCAAATTGCCATCCATAAAGGTTATATTGATGTACTTTTCTAGTAGTGATATACAAGAGTGTTTGTTGCCATAAGTCATATACAAATTGTAAGTGGTAGTAAGTTTTGCTATAAGAAACAATCCCACTCTGTCCATAGATTAAATTAATTTTTTTTTCTTGTGTTACATGAGGGCTCTGGGTTTGCTCTGAGTCAGCTGCCTGTTTGTTTGATTGGGCTGGGCTGGGGTACATTTGGCTCCATGTCTCTTTTCATTGCAAGATTTAGCCAAAGGTGATTAGCCCTGGTCTGGGATATGCTATTTTCATGGTGGAAGGCAGAAACAAGTTGAGGTAGCTGAGCCAAATAAATCTTTCATATGGAAAGTTTCATATTCCATTGACCAAAGGAATGAATATTCAACAAAGTTTGATTTTTTCACCATGTTGAGAGGTTTTAAAAAATGATTATCACATTGTTGTAAATTGTATTTGTATTAAAGGATGCTGAACATCTCTCTTTTCCTTAAGAACCATTTCTGGGCCATCTAGGTGGCTCAGCTGGTTGAGCAGCTCAGGTCATGATCCTGGACTTCCAGGATCAAGTCCCGCATCGGGCTCCCAGCTCCTTGGGGAGTCTGCTTCTCCCTCTGACCTTCTTTTTCATGTTCTCTCTCACTCATTCTCTCTCAAATAAATAAATAAAATCTTAAAAAAAAAGAGAACCATTTCTGTTTTCTTTGATCAAGTGATATTACTTGCCTTTTTACTATTGGGTTGCTGATATCTTTATTACTAATTTCAAAGACCTTTTCACATTTTATGGAGACTAGGTCTTTCCTTTGATATGGGTTGCATATATTTTTTTCCAAACTTGTCTCATGTCCTTTGGTTTTTTATGGTGCCTTTTATCATTCAGATGTTTTCATGTTTATATTATTGGATTTATTTACTTTTTAAAAAAATTTTATAGCTGCTGAATTTTGATCCATTATTAGTAAGAGTTCTCTACTCCATGATTATATTGGAGATTGATTGTGCTCCCTCTGCTAGATTTATATTTTTTTATTCTTTATATTTGAATCTTTATCCATTTCTGTTTGCATTAGTCCTGAGGTAATCATAGAGCATTTGTTGAATGCTGCCTATATCATTTACCAAATCAAATATACTAATTATCCCCTTCTGTGTTTGTGGACTGTTTCCTTTTTATTCCTTCAGTCTTCAAATCCATTCAGTATACATCTATTTAAAATTTATTGAGCCTTTTTTTTTTTTTTAAGATTTTATTTATTTGACACACAGAGATCACAAGTAGGCAGAGGCAGGCAGATAGAGAGTGAGAGAAGGAAGCAGGCTCCCTGCTGAGCAGAGAGCCCGATGCGGGACTCGATCCCAGGACCCTGAGATCATGACCTGAGCCAAAGGCAGAGGCTTTAACCCACTGAGCCACCCAGGCGCCCTTATTGAGCCTTTTTATTATATTTTAATTTCTGGTAATCTGAGCCTATGTTCTTTTAAAGAGTTATTCTAATTAGTCCTCTTTGTTTTGTTTGTTGTATGTCTGTTTTCACATTAATTTTTGAAGGAGTTTATCTAGTGCCTTAAACATATGCTGCCATTTTAATTTGAACTCACTAAGTTTATACATTCATTTGGAAAGAAATGGTATTTTCTATGATACTGATGCTACCTATCCAGGAACATGGTATGTCTTTCAATATGTGTTAAAGCTTTCTGCAAGTAAGTCTTACATGTGAACGAGTTTATTTCTTAGCTATTTTATCTTTTGTGTTACTAATCTTTTTTTTTTCATTTTTTTATTAATTAATTTTTTATAAACATATATTTTTATCCCCAGGTGTACAGGTCTGTGAATCACCAGGTTTACACACTTCACAGCACTCACCAAAGCACATACCCTCCCCAATGTCCATAATCCCACCCCCTTCTCCCAAACCCCCTCCCCCCAGCAACCCTCAGTTTGTTTTGTGAGATTAAGAGTCACTTATGGTTTGTCTCCCTCCCAATCCCATGGAGAAGAATAAATGAAACAAGATGTGTTACTAATCTTAATGAGGTCCTTTTTTTCCCCTTCATTATCTCTTAATAGCTGGGTATTAGTCGTGTATATGACAGCTATTGATTTTTGCATATTACTTTTTCCCCCACTGTAATTTTATTTTATTTTTTAAATATTTTATTTATTTATTTGACAAAAAGATAGAGAGCACAAGTAGGCACAGTGGCAGGCAGAGGCAGAGGGAGAAGCAGGCCCTCTGTGGAGTGGGGAGCCAGATGCAAGACTCGATCCCTGGGATCGATCACTGGGATCATGACCTGAGCCAAAGACAGCTGCTTAACCGACTGAGCCACCCAGCACCCCCCACCCCAAAACCTGTAATTTTAAATTCATATAGTGCTTCCGGGGTTTTCAATCGATTCTCTGATCTATACTTTATTAACTCTAACAGACTAATTCTAAATTCTGGAAGTTCAAAAAATGGTCATGATATTTTAAGATCACTTGTTACTTAAACTCCCCACAGGATGTTATTTGTTCCACTAACTGATACTTTTATCATTTAATTTGGATTGCATATAACTTTTGAAAGTAGCTCTCTTATAGAGTGTAATAGGCACTAGATTTGTAATGGGACACTTGGTTTGAAATTCTGGTTCCGCATCTGACAAGCTGTGTATTCAGAAGCTAGTTAATTTAAAAAAAATTTTTTTAGAGGTCAGGGAATGGCAGGAGGAGAGGGAGGGAGAGATTCTTAAGCAGACTCCACGCACGGCTCCCTGATAGGGAGCTTAATCTTACAACCCTGATATCATGACCTGAGCTGAAATCAAAAGTTGGATGCTTAACCAACAGAGCCACCCAGGTGTCAGAAGCTAGTTAATTTTTTCCCTGTTCTTCACTTACTTTTTCTATGTCATGGAACTGATATTAATAAGTAAGACACTTTAGATTTATTTTGGAAATTAAATGAATTAATCTATGTAAAAGTAGTAGATTTCTAGTTTGTAAAAACTTGAGATATCTATATATAACTTACTGCCATAATTTAGAAAATAATTCTGTCAGACTATACACAGGATGAAAATACAAGAAAAAATATATTATATATGTTTATACTTCATATATTATATATATTTGTATATGTTTTCCCCAAGATGTTCTTAGGATACTGGCATATGTTACAAATACTTATATAGTCTTTTAATCTGTGCTTTGACTTTAAACAAGATTTTAACATAAATGTTTCTGATTACAGACCCATAATTTATTTAGGGTTAATTAGTAGGTGTCTTAAAATACTAATATACCATTTGATACCTAAATAGTTCTTCAGCTTCAGGGAAGTTTACAAATATCAACCTATCCCCCCCTCCCCAATTTATGAAATGTGAGGTACAAACAATGAAATCTTGACATATGTATAGATCATTTACAGTAAAAGTATGAATTTAAGATTCTATATATTCTTACTGAGTAATTGAATGAATACATTCTTTCAGTAATACCTGTTTTCTTGCATTTTCATCCTGTTTATAGTCTGACTGAATTATTTTCTAAATTATGGCAATAAGTCATTTTTGTTAATATTAACATGAATAAGAGAAACTGTCTATTTGGCAGGGGTTCTATAGAGTGTCCACAAAATTTATTTTAAAAATTAGATTTTCTTGTGCACAATTTACCTGTTAGGATTTCTAACATTTCAGCTTTTTAGTTTATCTTTGAGTTTCTCATTTGATGTTGTAAAATTCTGGATAAAGGTAGAAGCCCTTACACTTGTTTCCCTATACATGCGAGTCACTATTATCACACATGTATGGCATATTCAAGGTAATAAGAAACTGCTTTTAATTCTCTCACTGAATTAGGTAAAGCTAATACACGTAATTGTACTTATTGGGGAAAATGAAAATTGTGACTTGAAAATTCGAGACAACAAATTTTCAGAACCACAAAAAGATGGATTTTGTTATAAAATTAGTTCTTTTGAAAACATGGACTTTTTCTATAACCAGTTAAGTTCTTCTGGTGATTTTAACTTCATCGAATTTAGTGGAATTAACTTTCATTAATATAGATTTATTTTCCTCATCATTCTTATATTGTTGTGTGAATATAGAGTTGTACTTTAAAGGATTAAAATAAACTGCAAGAACTAGTTGCAAAACTTTTTTAAAAAGGGGATATAATTGGGATAAAACTGTAAGAAATTTTATTTTTAAGTTATAAATTGATTTATCAAAGGAGAGATTATAGAGTCAGAATTTGAGAGATGAGAGGGACCTTAAAAATCCTTTTTCCTGAGATGTTGAAGACTTAGATAAGACCATGCCACTACTAAGGAGGAACTAGAGGCTGACTTGAAACATACGTTTCTAACTTGCAGCTTAGCCATAATCTTTTCCCCTGGACTGCTCTAGTTGTAAGTAGACTGAACATCATTAATAGGTAACTTTTCATGTAGCTATGAATAAAATTTATTTATCATTTACTTAGTATGCAATCAAAAGTAGACTATAGATGATAGACAAATATAGCTAACTTAAAAATGAAATTAAGTGTTCAAATGTTTTTATACTTTACTCAGTTTTAGCTTTTTTTTTTTTTTTCCTACTTTGGTCAGTTAATATCAAGAAGTACTTACATCTATATAAAAAAACCTTCCCTGAAATATGTGTACTAAAATTTGCAGAAATCGTCTATTATGTAAGAACCTAAGCCATGTTGTGGGGCTACTTCTCACTTAGTGTCTGCCTCTTCCATGAATTTCTTTCCAGGTTGAGAGAGTATACAAAAAGTTTGATGGTCAAAAGCACTCTTTTAAAGTCTGGTTCCATGTGAATGGCTTCTGTTCTCATGGGTTATACGGATTTTTTCTTACTCAATAGGAGTCATGATTTTTACCACCAGAGTGACTGATTAATGTCCTTCTCATCCTCATGAACTGACAACCATTAGACATCACCACTTATCACAAGGAGAGGTGATTGTGTAATTAATAAAAAAAAATGAAGGTATAAGTTCAGTTGTTCTTATCTTTCTAATAGATGCACTTTACCTGAAATGATTCTTTCTAGAAGACAGAAATTCCATTACAAAGTAATTACTTGCGGACCAGGAAAATAGGTCCCTGTATTTTCCCTGGGATTCCAGAAGTTATAATCATATTAAGAAAGAGAATGCTTAGGAATTACTTTTAAAAGAACCAAGTTATATTATTAAGACTAATTTTGATGCTTATTATCACCATAAATGGGATAAGAGTACTATTAGTTACTATTTTTAATTGTCATAAAAAGACAATCTTTTGGGGCACCTGGGTGGCTCAGTGGTTTAGGCCTCTGCCTTCGGCTCGGGTCATGATCTCAGGGTCCTGGGATCGAGCCCCACATCGGGCTCTCTGCTCAGCGGGGAGCCTGCTTCCCCCTCTCTCTCTGCCTGCGTCTCTGCCTACTTGTGATCTCTATCAAATAAATAAATAAAAATCTTAAAAAAAAGGCAATGTTTTTATATCAAGTTATTTGTGAGGATGGAGCAATCATTACTCAACCCAATTTTGTCCAGTTTGAACATTCACTTAACATTAAAACATACCTATGAGCACTTTTCTGTGCACTCAATATTTAACTGCTATTAGGCTATATTGAGATAAATCAGCATTTGTTGCCTTTAGAGAACTTCAGAAGAAAGAGGTTATAAGTTTGGTTTTCTCCATTTCTGCACCTGTTAGTTTTGGTACCTCAGATAAATTATTAACTACGTTTGTTAGCCATGGTTCCTTCATTTCCAGGTGGGATAACATAGCTATAGAGCTCATGTAGTTTTTTGAATATGAAATGAGGTAATTTGTTTTATATGCATCACAGTTATGGGAGAAAGTTCTCAAGAGGTAAAATTTATGATTTTTAAGTTACTTCAAATTATTCTAGGAGCACCTGGTGGCTCAGTGGGTTAAGCCTCTGCCTTCGGCTCAGGCCATGGTCTCAGGGTCCTGGGATCGAACCCCGCATTGGGCTCTCTGCTCAGTGGGGAGCCTGCTTCCCCCTCTCTGCCTGCCTCTCTGCCTACTTGTGCTCTCCCTCTCTATGTCAAATAAGAAAATAAAATCTTTTAAAAAATTATTGTAAAGGAAATAAATAGTAAGATATAAAACAGTGGGAACTGTTGCTGGGAATGCCATCATCTTTGAGAGAAGTATGAGACTAGAGTTTTTAAAATGAAAAAGAACATTTAAAGAACACTAGCTGGTCAAAAATGTGATCTGAGGAAAATTCATGTTCTAACTGACCAACTGGCAATGCAAAAAGTAGGAGGGTACAGAAACCTTGAATTTATAAGCTCTTATTAAATGCCAAGGTCCTGGCAAAAAAATTATTATGGGAAATTGAAATTTTAGGTATTTTTAAATAGATGAATTATTGAATTTCCAAGGTGCTTTTCAGAAGAGGGCCAATGGCAAGACTCTTGTCTACTTAAAGTCCATTTTAAGCTATGCAGGTTAGATCATCGTCAGCTCATCAGGCATTTGACGAATGACTCACAGATGTACATTGGTTGGAAGAGGGTTTTTTGTTTTGTTTTGTTTTTTAAGAGGGTGGATTCTTTTTTAATGTTTTTGTGACAAAGTAAATAACATTAGGGGAAAATAGGCTTTCTTAAAGCCTCTTTTGTCAGGTGAAGTCAAGTTAATGTTACTATTGTCTGACACTGATTTGGTTTAAATTTATTATAGTTGTAATACTAAAAGTTTTATTTCTCAGGAATAACCTTTCAAATTCCATAAAATGTGAAAGCTATAGCTTGATGATGGGGACATTTGTAAAATATTAAAGTGTAATCTATAACTGTGACAACATACTGAAATTTCAATTGTTAAAATAGAAGATACTTAACAATTATATCTTAAAATAGAGGAATGAAACACTTTTAAAATGAGAAGAAAAATATTAAAAATGTTACTTGAAACAATGTCTACAGAGGGTTAAATTTGGAAATAACTTGTTTATGATCTTAAAAGTTCCTGATATTCTCTTTGAGAAGTTTCCAGCAGTGTTCCCTAGCATATCTTATATTTCCTTAGCCTGTGTGAGTCTCCTTTTTATATTTGCAATGGAAACAACATGAGCTCAAAAGCACACTTTTTCAGATTCATTCCATTTTCCATAATACTGCTTCAGCAGTGTCAAAGAGACTCATTAAATGAAAAATTGTTTTGTGGAGTTTCTATTGTAAGTTGTACTCTGTTCTTCTCTGAAAACATATTTATATTTGTATATCTGTGTTTGTAGACATTTTTATATTTCCTACCAATTTAATTATTGTTCAGTTATCATCATTGTTTTTTGTCCCTTCGCTTATTTATTTTGGTTCGGACTTTTCTTACTATATTCACTTTAGAGGGCTTGGATATGAAACAATTCGAATTTTAGTCTTTTTGTGTGTGTGTGTGTGTGTGTGTGTGTGTGTAATTAGATTTGTTACAAATTTTTCTTGACTTCTTTAAAAGCTGTAGGACTTAACTACGGGTGCCTGGCTGGCAAAGTCAGAAGAGCATGTTACTCTTGATCTTGGGGTCATGAGTTCGAGCCCCACATTGTATAGAGATTACTTAAATAAATGGATAATTAATAAATTAACTTAAAGAAAAGCTGTTGTACTTAACTTATTGGTTAGCATTTAACAGATGTTTACTGAATGCTTAAGTAAACTGTGTTTTATCTTACATACATTATGAAACCGGCAGACCTACTTATAATAATATAGCAAAATCACATTGGCATGTTAGTTCTGATGTAGTGGATATTGGATATATAACAGACTGGATATCTCATCTTTCAGGTATCTTTCAGGTAACTTAAAGAATATAGCTTTATTTAACACATATGTTATTTAACACACATGACTAACATGTGCTAGTCATGAACACATATTTAAATATTATAATGTTTAATATAAAAGATTTATAATAATAATTTACTATTAAATGTTGGATTGATTGGATCAATTGAATCATTTAATAAGATTACCAATAACAGGATATGAGAAGAACATTTTGGAACTGCTTTCTCTTCCTGACTCTGTAAAATCTTGCAGAATTGCTCATTTGCAATATAGAACTCAAATGAAAGAAAAAACTTGAGGCCTAGAGAGTTACATTTAAAAATATTTATTCCATTCAGCCATCAAACACAGGACTAACTTAGTGCCAATGAGATTATATCAAATTTAATTTTACTAACAATTATTTGAAAGCCTTTAGGTCTCTTAAAATTAAGTACCATCTTGGGATGTTCATTCAGCTATAAATTCTGGATTATTATTTTATTCTGTATTACGGTGCCACAACTGAAATAAGATCTAGCTTTAAGTAACAAATGGGGCACAAATTAGCTATATGACTTTAAATTCCTTTTGCCCAAGTTTAAACACTGGGAAGGAAGGATATACCAACCCACTCTTTTTGCTGCTGCCTGATGATCCATAAGCTAATCTATGTGAACAAAATTCCTCATGAGCTTGGAGTTCCATTAATTCAAAGTATCATTATTAGAATAATCATTATTATATTTGGCAAATTTTCCATCTAGTTCCTCATCTGTTTCAGTTTGTTTAGCAGGCATGATTGTGCAAGAAATAATTTGGTTTTGAATGGCTATAGGAATGTTTATAGAAACATGTTGAGACTGTAAACTAACTTCCAAACCATTTAACATTTTCCTATATGCTCATTGTGCTTATTCGACATATGTATACTCACAAATACATATATCAAATGTCTGTGAAAATAAAACCTAAGACAAGGAAGATTCTGATATGAGCATCTTCCCTTTATAGTAGAGTTGGCCTCAAAAACTCCTGCTCTCTTTCTTACCTGCTCTGGTGACCTTCTGGATTAGAGTTTCAGAGAAACAACCAGAGGTAGTAGCTGTAGCAAGACAGCAGCTGGGACCATACGGATCTCAGCATCCTGCCTTATGGCCATTATCTTTGTTTCTATCTTTATGCTGCCACTCTGTCTCCTTCTTGTGCTCTCCCTGTATGCTCTCCTTGCTGCCTCCTCCTCTTCCTGACTTCAGCTCCCAGTGCCCCTTGTAACTCACCCTCCTCCTTCTTCATTTTTCTCTATTGATATAAGATGAAACAAGATACCCTAATTAGGAAATCTTTTAAAAACTATTTTTTAAAGTATGTGCAACCAGGAAGCTACCATTCCTTAATTCCCATAACCACTGTTAACAATATAAGAGATTATTTCTTGTATACTTTATCAGACTGTAGGTCCCATTAGGACTGAAAAAATAGACATTTAAAATAAATGCAACAATTTCCTTATTTTTTCTGAGTAGGAATGGGTTGTTGCTGTAATAAAAAAAAATAATAATTTGAGGCTAACGACGAGGAAGAATAGTGAGTAATATCCTTCCCCCTTCCCCAACTGCTGAAAAAGAAAATCATGTCAGCATCAAGTCATTTTTGCCACATCCCTTGTTAACAGCTTTTTCAGGGTGGGTCATAATTCTGTGTTTTGTTAGTGTCTTAACTCCATAGTGACATGCTTAAATCTTATTCCACATTGATTTTGTTGTGTACATACACGTTTATTTTTAGGATGCCCTGTGAATGATGGATCTCATTATTAAGTTATTATCAACTTTGTCAAAAAATATATAAGCTTTCAATGAAGAATGCACTTATTAATATGAGAAGGTTGGTTTTGATGTTTGGAATATGCGTAAGGTGTCTCATTGTGTATGTCTAAAAAAGTAAACTTACTGTCTGCCTGTCGCCAGAAAAAAAAAAAAAAGTGGGACCTAATCAAACTGCTATGGGGTCAACCCTTGTGGTTTTAAAGGCCCTTAATGTTGTCCAGCTGCAAAATAAAAGGAATTGGGAGGGGAAGTTGGAAGGAGTGGAGGGGGCTGGGGGGGAATGTGTGGAAAAGAACAGGGAGTCTGGCTTTTATTTTTTTTTTTTTTAAAGTGAGTTCAGTGCCAGCCTGGACATTGGCTGTGCAGACTATTGAGCCATTGTCTGCTCCATTTCCAGAATAGCCCCCAGTTAATCACTTCGGCTTTGAAGGGAATTTCCTCGTGGAATTCTCCACAGAAAATCTAATCAACTGACCTGCCCTCTCAACAATGGAAGGCTTTTTTTTCTCTCTTTCCCTTATTGGGGCGGGCTCTGTAATGTAGCCTTTTGTGCAGAATGAACCCTCCCAGTAGGAGTGGAGAGCGTGTGTGAGTGACTGAGTGTGTGTGTGTGTGTGTGTGTGTGTGTGTGTGTGAAGAATGCACACTATCTCGTGTCGGTGAGTGTGTGCTTACTCCCTGACCAGATGCTGCGGTGCACGGGGCAGCCACCATCTCTGCGTGCGTGTCTGTGTAAGTGTCTTTCTCTGTGTGTGTATGTGCCTCTGTCATTTCATGTCAAAGGTACATTACCTGATTACCTTCCTCGCCTGCCAGATTTTTATCTAGATAATTGGAACTGCTATGGAGGCTGTGCCTTGCCAGCCAGCTTAGGATCTGTAAAGCCATAGTTTGTCCACCTTGTTATCTGTGGCTGCCTGGGCAGAGGAAATTAAAGAGATCCCCAGCCAGGGGAGCGCTTCCCACCCCTACCCTCCCCAGCCATCCCAAGCAGGACAGTTGGGTAGGACCATCTTTTTGTTTTCATTTTTTGGTTGGGTTTGGGTTTTTGTTCCCTCCGTGTGCGTGTTATTTTGGCATGTGGATACCTGTTCCCCTCCACATCGCACGTCGTGTTTTATGGAGTTTGGAGCTGAGGAAACTTTGGTCGGGTTGCCAGGACGTTCGCACCACTTTGTGGAAAGCAGGAGCTAACAGTGAGACCGACAGAGTGAGTGACAAGTTGTTTACAGGTTTCCTTGAAGGGGCCTCTGCTATATTTCAATCTGTCAAAGTTGCTTTTCTTCCCTCAGAACAATGCCTGATTGTTGTGTGTATGTGAGTGTGTGTGTGTGTGTGAGTGTGTGTTTCCGTGTGCGCACGGAGAGAGCCTAGAAAGGGCTGAGAAGGAATAACAATTCTTTGTGTAAAAATGATATTACCAACATTTAATTTTTTTTTTGCTTAGTTAATAAATGCAGTTTAAGTCGTGGTTCTCTTAGTATACAGATTTCTCTTTTAATCAGCAGCAAATGCATTTTAAAAAAATCATACTGTTTGTGTGTGTGTGTGTGTGTGTGTGCGTGCGCGCGTGCGTGTGTGTGACTTTTATTATTTAGAGGAGAGAGAGTATGGGAGACGTGTTAAATGAGTTGACTTCTCACATTCGGTGATGTCTAGAAGAGAGAATTAAAAGGAAAGGACAGGCACCCTGAGGTTGTCTAGTGCCTTGCAGCCGGAGCGTGCGGCTCCGCGGAGGGGGGAGCAGCCAGACCCCGCTGCTGGAAGTGCGCTACCCCTTTAAGAGACTGGTCAAGGAGTCCTAGGAGAGGGAGAGGAGGGTGGGGGGGAGGAAGGGGAGAGAGAGAGAGAGAGAGAGAGATTGAGAGAGGGAGAGAGGGAGGGAAGGAGAGAGGGAGTGAGAGAGAGAGAAGAGAAGAGAGAGAAAATCAATTGGTTTAGAAGGTTTGGACTCACTTGACAGGTTCAGTTGGAGACGATCATAGGTGGCTGCTGTGACAAAGGGAAATTGTGCTTTTCCAGCATGCTTACTGACCCTGATTTACCTCAGGAGTTTGAAAGGTGAGTACAGTTTCCCCCCTAATATATTGAAGTACAACTCTCATTTTACAGTCATCTCTGAATCAATTGGAAGATGCTTCCCTAAAACGTGTTTGTTAGAAAAGCTTTTAGCTAGTGCTTCTGCAATCTTGTTAGCTGATTTTTGTTGTGATTGCCCGGACCAAATTGAACTGATTGGCAAAGTCTCCGAGATTTCTGCTAATGTTTTTAGGTTGTGTCCTATCACAGGAAATTAAATGAACATTAAGCATCTCTCTCCCTTCCACTCGCTGGTTTTCTCTTTCTCATTCACTCTCTTACTTTCTTCCTTCATTGATATTTTTCTCCCCTCTTCACCTTTTTAAAATGCTTTTGTGCAGAGTGTTACTATTTTCAATATCTCTGTCTTGTAATTTCTGGGGTGACAGAAGGTTTCAATGGTGGTTAAAACGGAGGCTATAAGTTCCTATTTGATCCTTCCGTAAAACTTTGGAGGCTGCTTAGTAAAGCACATGACCTTTTGTTGATAGAAGAGAGTCGATTTAAAAAAAAGAAAAGAAAATTTAACATCATAGCAATGTATTAGTATATTACTCTTGAAATGTCAAGAAAGGGGAAATGGGGATGCTCCCTTTCTAAGTTTTAGTAGCTACTTTTTGTGCTGTTTGTCTTTAACCGATTTTGATTTACTTACATTTCTCCCTTTGGCCAGGATGGGAATAAGTGTATTTGTAATTAAGTAGTTCCTATTTAAAGGAATATGTGCAATATCCTTCCACTTGATGTTGTTGCAAGTAAAACAGGGTTTTGAAAGAATTTTAGCCCTCTTCGTGTTCCTATAAGTACACATTGCAGTTTTTAAATTTGAGTTCTTATCCCAGCATAAGTTCATTTTTTGGAACTATAAATAGAATTTTGTTTGCCATTAAAAAGAATTCAAACTTTGTATTCTGTATGGTGAATTAAAAAAAAAAAAGCTAAAAAAAGCCAGGATGCATGATACCCAGGCTTTTTTTCATTTTCATGAAAGCTACCTTCTGTATAAACATTTGTTGTCTCTGACTATGCAATGCAGCTAGGTGCTAGACCAGCTGGTTAAAAATATGCTAAGTCAAGCTGTTCATCGCTCAGACGGCTGAATTTGATATGAAAAGACGAAAAAAGAAAGGACAAAGATTAAAACATTCTAGAAGTGAAGCAATGGAAGAGAAGAAGGGTATTGAGAAGAAAATAATGCTTGGATGTGGTCACATATTAGAGAAGCCAGCATCAGATCAAGGAAGAAAGTAAAATACCCAACATATATACTTTATCAATACTGTCTTCTTTCTTTCGTTTCTACTCTTCCTCTCGCTCTCTCTTTTTTTGAATTAGGGTACATCTTCACAAGATAATTCCGGTGAATGACTGAGCTTTCGTAACAGTCTTGAATTAATTTTTTCAAAGTTCTATATGTTAACTCTTTGGAACAGTTAGCTTTTGTTTGGAAATATAGCCTATTTCATATGTAGATATTGAAGTTATTTATATTGGGACATGCTAATTCTTAATGTTGCAGTTTGTTAATATACCACAGTAACTTTTCTAGCCTGTATCAAGTAGCACATGATTATCTTCAACTCTATACTTTTTTGAGAATAAAACTCTGAGCTTGATTTGTAAGCCTGTTAACAGACTGTTCTTATAAAAAGGTAGTTACATATTAACAGGCTGTAACCTATTTCTCTATATAGGCAAGCTTTCCTGCTGTGAACCTTATTTGTATTTTTTCAATTATCTCTTTTAAACTAAACTTTTCCCCTTTCTATTCTGATGCTCAAATCTCTTAACATTTTTTTTTTTACCTTCTGGTGAGAATTTTGCCTTTTTTTTTTTTTTTTTTTTTGTCACCCAAAGTCATGCTTCTCTTGCTGGCTAATTAAATAAGAAAGTGATAATCAATAGAGTTATTAATATAGACAGCATATTTGGAAATATTAATAGCTAAATCATTTTTTAAATGTCATACAGTATAAAATTTCCTAATAATTTCCCCTGTGGCTGTAATTGGTAATACAGACAAAAGTCTCGTAATTCATTACTATTTGTTTACATTGAATTTGTACGACTGAGTGTATCTATAGTCACCCACATAGAGTATTTTGCAAATTAAATATTGAATATTTATATTCTCCAAAGGAGGTATGTGTGCTGTTACTGCACTATCATATATAGTGAGCTTTTTTTTTTTTTTTGTCTTTTCAAGTATTGCAACTTTCGTTGAATAAGTAGGTCATTTCCATTGAATGTTAATTTTTATTCTGTTTGCTCACCTGCCATAGATGAGTTGTTCACTCAAACTTAGTCATAAATCTGTAAAGAAGACTTCTACATCTCTTTATAAAATAAAGAAGTTTGCTGTGGAGGATATAAATAGGTAGCTTGGGGTTCATGTATTTTGGAAGTTTTATGTGATTTTTTTTTCTGACTTCATTGGTGTAGTCTTGTTCGTCTTCTTTAATTCTTTCCAACCTGTAGACGACTTTGAACTGTAAGGAATATTGAAAACTTACCAGGATCAGAATTTGGATTTAGATTTGTGATGTCTGTATTATCGGCCCTAGAAATGAACATGGTCAATACTGTCAGACTAATAAGCACTTGTTAAATAATTCAGAAGTAGTAACAGTTTCACTGTTAAAAAAATGATGAGGAGGTAGAGCAAATTGAACAGTGATTGTAAAAAGTAAAGAAGTAGAAATCTTCTATTTTTATTTTTAAGCATCGCTGTCATAACTGATTATGATTAATGAAAAATATAATTCTCAGTGGGAGGTGTATAGGCAAAGTGTGTTCTAAGACATTATTTGTAAGCAGAGTCTTTTACATCATACTATTTAGGGGAAACATAACTGGCAACATGGTCTAAATGTTAGTAATAGCATCATGAGAAAGAACACTTGAACTTTCCTAAAATTTTTAAAAGAAGACAGTGTAATAGATAATAAAAAATTTAGACATAAGGTTTTTCCTTTCAGAATACCATCCATTTTTTTTTTCATATTCCTAGAATGAAAATATTTTAAACACTTGCCTTACATATCAATATTAGCTTGTGTTTAGTGAACAAAAAGGAATTTTTGATACTATTAGTAGTATCAAATAAATTTTCAATTTATTTCTTTTATGTTTGTATTTATCCTATCTGATTATAGTGTATTCATTTTATGACTAAGTTACTTGTTAGAATTTTCAATTGCTTATGTTAGAGATTTAATTAAAAAGCAAGTATAAGATGATTGCTTAGGAAGACAGTCTGATAATGTCTAGAAAAAAAAGTTGGGATCGAAGGTAGTGAGATGAAGAAAATTAAGCTTATAGTATCACCTCTTTGCTTCTCTCAAAACGGGTGCAGACAACAGCCTGTCTATTCTACATGTTGAAAGGAACACTATAGGAATAAAACCTTCTGCAATAAAAATCTAACTTACTTACTTTATATTCCCCTCAAATTTATCTGTGGTCACACTGGCTTAAGAAATACGTTTTCTTGACATTAGGAAAATTTTAAGTGGTGGTTTTTTGTTTTTGTTTTTTGTTTTTTGTTTTTTTCTGAAGAGACAAATATAAATCAGGTAAATCAGGTACTGTGAAAAACTAATTTGTATAATTACCATGAAAAATAACTATTAGTTGGCTGTAAGACTGTCTCTGATATTAGCGGTACTAAAGTTTGGCCATAATGATAAAATATTTATTACCCAGACAGATTTATTCAGCATAGTTAGAAACTTCATGAGTGATAAGTACATTCAAGTTAGCAGGTAACCTCCAGGTGTGAATCAAAGAAAAGTTATCTTTTCACATCTGTCACCTTATCACAACTGTAAAACCTCTAAGTTTGATATTGTATTTTTAGGACGTCTTGATATATGCCTTTGCTCATTTTATTTATTTTTATCTACTTTATCTCCTCTACTTTGTAGAGTAAAAGGTGCCTACTACTGACTATAGATTTTAATTACTATCTCAATAATTTGCAAGCTAATTTGGCCAAGATACTAGTTTAGAATACAACTTGCCCAAAGAACTAGACACGCTAGACTTCCCTCATAGTTGAGTCCTGTCCCAAGGACTTAACAGGAGACCTGCCTGATTACGAAGAACAATTAAGGGTTAAATGTCAGGTGGCACTGTGTACTGCTCAATGCTTAGCAGGTTGACAGATAGGAGAAATGTGTGAATATTATGATTACTTCACATGTTGATGTGTTTTCTTATGTTTCTCAAATATAATAAGCGCTTGATAACAGGATAACGTATTTACCTGTTCTTAGGGAGCTTTTAACTGAAATCTGTGTGTGCATCATACCTGAGAGGCAAATAATAAGACCAACTCTAATGCTTTAGCACATGATTCCTCCATAGAATTGGAAGCTGTTTCAAGTGGATTATATTCATAATGCATTTAAAAAGCAAAATTACAGTCCTGGATAAAGTCTGATCTTTATTGTCTGTTCTTTCCACTATCAATTCTGCAAACACCTAATGAGTGTATGTATAACGCAGATGTGTATTATGTAGAATGAACATCTCTCTCCTTTTTAGAGGTTAAAAAAATAAGCATAAAGGATGGATTTTTGTTTTCTCCCATAATTTGTTATTCATTTATAAGTTCCATGAAGTTAACTAACAGCATGGGAAATAAACCAATCTGGATATCTCTCTTGTACTAACTCCCATACAGTTTAATGTCAGGTGTCTGACTCAGATGATAGCAGTCAGATAAAAAGATGTACAAAGATTTAACCAAAATATGAAACATCGTCCTTTTAATGGGAAAATTCTGTTGAGCAAGAAATGGACTAAAACACAGAAAATTCTTCCTTACATCATTCATTCTGTCCTTTCCTTTTCATTGATTGATAGCATCGTCATTTCTATTAAATTTAAAACTTGAATGCGTGACCAAATGATATTGCTAGAGAAGAAAAAAATGAAGGGCTGTTAGTATTTAGCTTCAGTGAATAGTGTTTATTTGGGACCCTTTAAGAGAATGCTTCATATTCTTTCATTTTAACCAGGAGCTGATAATGGTTCAGGAGAAGACCTTTTATTCGTTCTGATTTCTGTGTTTTCTCCTGCAGTTTGGAAACTGCGTTCCCTTTCCTTTCGCACTATCTGTTCTTCTCTTCACTTACTAGTTGAGAGTTCATACATCTCCTCTGGAGATCCTGTGGCGTATGGTTCTGCTTGTCCAATAGGGGGGTGTTGCATTTCTACACATTCAGTATCCTTTTCCCTTGGAGGCTGAGAGTAAAACCTCAGCAGTATTCCCTGCCTTTGCCAGCCTGAGGAGTCAGAGACTCAAAGTTGTTCCCAGCTCTTGCGCCTTCATTGTAGAGCTGCATTCGGCTCAGTGGGCTGCCGAGAAGGACCAGACCGAAACAAGATTTAGAAGAATTCTGGTGAGAACTGTTTATAGGGATATGGTATTTTAAAAGAATGTGGTAAACAAACAGAATTGTGGCATAAACAAAGATAATTAGCATAAACAATGTCGTTTTAGGACAGGTGGTTTAAAAAAACAAACAAAACAAAAAACCCAAATATGAACCCAACTTGAATGCTGCCAGTTTGGAACCACTGAACCTTAATCTGTACTTCATGAGAATTACCCAGGTTTGTTGATAAACTTGTTAACATGCTTTTTCTGTTTCTTTTGTATCATTTTCCGGTCATTATGCCCTTTTGTCACCCAGCTTGAAAGTAATTAATCTATTACAAGGTAGTTTAAGGACTTTTACCCATAAAACATGACAGAAGGAAAATTAAAAACAAAAGCTTGTAGATGTTCATAGGCATTTGAAGTCAGCGTTGAACCTTTAATCAATTCAAACCTGAACTCGTCTCATTGTATTTTAAATCTCTCTTTCTTTTATCTAAGTAACATTTCAGTTACTTGGTCTTTGATGTTAATACATTTACTTTTGTATCACTTTGGAATTCAGGGTTTTCTGTTGTTGTTGTTTATTTTTGGGTTTTTGTTTTGTTTTGTTTTTTAGCCTCCCCCCCTCAATGGCTGAATCATCACTTGTGTTGTATGTTTATTTCTAAGTGTTGCTTATTGTTTCTTCCTATTTTCTTTATAACTTAGTGAAGATGGTGTAGCAGTATGTATCTGGCTGGGGATCACGCAGTATGAAGATGCTAGTTGTTGTGAACCACATTATCTAAACCTGCTCTGCTGGCATGATGAATTTTTATCTGGAGACATTTAGGTTAATTACTAAATGACATTTTTTTTTCTTAATGTCTTATGTCTTATACTGAAATATTTTGACTTTATTGAAATGTGAAGTGTGGTGAACAGAAAGCTGTTTGTTTTTCTTGCATTAAGGTCCAAAGTAGTTTTTGGTAAACTAAAAAGATTTTTTTCCCCCCTCTTCATTTTCACATGGAGAATGGGGACCAGGAATTCCAAGTAGGTATCTCTGGTATTCTGTAGCCCTTCTCTTTGCTGAAATGAAAGCATTTGTGAATGAGTTTTGGTTTCTTGGAGTTATAAAAATGTGTGTAAACTAGTAAACCATGTCTCATTCATGTGCTATGGAGATTTCTCGTACTTCAGGGACAAAAATAATTTGGCTACTAACGAATTAGGGCTACCTGCCAGTGCCAACACATACTGTAGGTAAGAGGAACACTATAAAGAAAAGCTGCTGGCAGCAAATCCATTGAAACTTTCATATGTAACAGCGTTCTATTTCTGCTCTTCACATCTTTGAAAGAATGTGTTTTTTAGAAAAGAAAATGTTGAGAAACAGAAAATATGATCTTTCTTAAAAATGTATTAGTAGCTTTGTTTTTAATATTTCTCATTGTGGAGATGCATAGAGTTTGATTATGTTCTATGCTCATGTGCCTCTGCCCTACCTATCCCAGTCATTTCTGTCACATTGAAACCTAAGAATCAGATGGACTGAGAATAGGTGTAATATGAAGAAATGAAATTCACTGTGGAGGCCCCCCTCCCCCCAAAAAACACACTCAGGACCTTTTATAAGGTTTCTATACTGGCGGTTTAAGAGAGATCAGTTGGGAGGCTGAGCTGCAATTTTATAAATGAGTGTTCTCTCCTTAAGGGCTTCAGGAACACTACAGAGAAAAGAAGGGAAAGGGTTAACCTGCTTGGCTGGTTGATATATTTTTTTTAATCTAGGAGTAAAAGAAGACATAAGCCCAAAAAGTGTTTGGTTGGTACATTTTTAATCAAAATTTATTTCAAAAGGTAGTCAGTGATTTACTTTAGTACTGATTTTGTTTTGTTTTCGTATTAATTAGGATTAAGATACCAAGGTGGTAGTTTGGAAATTGGTTGTAGAACTTTCACGTATGATCTGTTGAATTGTCATTTTCAAAAATTTTGTATTTCTCTAATAAAAGAACATTGTAATGAAAAAGAAGCACAAACACTGAAAATGAGAAATAGCCTTCACATGAGAACACAAAATGAGAAAAATAATGCTGTATTATGCTGTACTTTTTCCACTCACAGTTACTATAGGCTGTTTGAAAAAGTTCTAAAACATTTTATTCCAATTCTGAAGTTAAGGTCTAACTTGTTTGCCTACAATTATTTCTTTGGGTTATTTACCTGGGCCCAGAGTTTGTTGGGCAATAATTTACAAAGTCCAAAGACTTTATTTTTACTCTTTTCCTGATGTCTCTTTGTTTCACCCCCCCCCCCCACTTATTTGCTATTGAGTTTCATCATATGTTTGAAAAGAGTTTGCAGGAATATGTCACACAACATTAACAGTGCTATTTCTTTGCTTCTTTTTCATCAGCACCTATAAGAGATCTATGTTGAAGATTTGTTAGAATAATATATAGTGTTCATATTATTTAGTAGAGAAAGGAATGAGTTGGTGATCAAACTATGCAATTTCTGATTCATTTATTAATTCAGTTTGGACCTTGAATGAGTGATAATTGAATATATAATATCAGATTCAGATTGTCATCTCTCCCATAATATCAGCAGGATGTGAAGAAAACTTTTATGTAATATTCCAAGTACCATTAATCAAACAACACCTAGGAGTAGAAAAACAAAGATAACAATGAATGCTATTTCTGAGGCAAGAACTTCTATTTCCCTCTAGCCCTAAGCATAGCTAGAATATGGGAAATAAGGAAAAGTTATTGTTTTTAGAGCACTAAGGATTATGGGATATAAATATGGTGGTGTAATTTTTTCTAAAAAAAAATTAACATTACTGGAAAAATAAAATGGATCTAATTTGACCTAAAAACAATTTAGGAATATTTAATGATTTAAAAGCATTATTTTAGAGAAAGAAAGCATATCCAAAAGGTCCTGATAGCAATTTAAAGAATCAAAGTGAAGGAATAGAATATATAGACTTTTATAAGTAAACTAAAAGATAATTGGGAGTCTCTAAGACTTCTGTGAAGAATATATATAATAGTATTCCAGCTTGAGAAATCTGAAGGTAGTATTGTCATGCATATTGAAGGAACAATTTGAATTCAAAAAGTTTGGTAGCTCAAGATATGCTTGAATAATATTGGGGAATATTTGAGATTTTGGATAGAGATGAGGAAGTTGAGTGTTAGAGGCCTAAGGCGTACATAACAAATGAAAATATTTTGTGGGCTTTGAGTATATTTCTCCTAAGACATAGAAAAATTTCCTCTCTTTTTGGTAAACATTTATATTTGTCAGTATCCTCACTGATTTTTTTTTTTTCCCTAAGTAAAATATATGGAGAGGATTATTAGCTGGGTATAACATCTCAAGTTCTAGTTCTCCCCTATAGACTGAGAAGTTGTTTTGTGTCTTAGGGGATGCATCTGTAAAATGTGAAGATATGCTGGGTAATTTCTAAAGTCTTTGACCTTTGAAATTTTATTACCTTGGACTCCATTTGAAAGATCCCTAGCTCCTTACTCTAGTGGTCAGAATTCTTACATTTATGCAACTGTTGAGAGCCAGAGTATTTTATACTCCCAGCCCTTCCATGGGGGAATCACTTCTCAGTTTACCAGTCTGTTGAGTGGTATTGTGCAGGAACAAATAGTCATAGTATATTTTAGGAGTTTTAAATCTAAGAACTAGCTCTAATTCTTATTCAGGATTAAGTTCTCAAATTTGCTATGAACTAGTTTGAAGCCGATGGTTCAAAAGAGAGGATTCATGTTTTATGTGGTTGAAACTCTCAGGTGCCTCAGATCGCTATCCTCAACTATTATGAATACCATGAAAAATAAATTATATATGGACTATTGAAAAGGGAATTATGGGGCAATATGAAAAGCTTGAGAGTGACATTTTAGGTCAAAGAGCTTGACGTATTTATAAGAATAAGATAAAAGAAAAAAAAAAAGAAAAGGCTAGAAAGTAGAGCATCAGGACAACCCTGGGGCTATGGACAGTATATATCTTTATATGAATAAATAAAACACTGGGTAGGAAAGTGGTAAGATTAATTAAGACTATAAACAGGTAGCCCAAAGAAAGATTTTAGGTGGTTCCCAAAATAAATTAGTCAATTATTAGGATCATGTCAACCAACCTTATATGCAATAGTTGGTGGCTGGCAATTTTAGGAAAATAAATGTTAAACCCTAAAGCAAGAAGTAGAGGAATAAACAATGAAAGATGCACTTAAAAAGCTATATTATCTGAAAGGGCAAGCTTCACATATTGTTAATATGTTACATTCGGCAGATTGCTTGCTTTTTTTTTTTTTTTTTTTAACACAGTGTTTGGAAAAAAAAAAAAAGTGTAGTTATACCATCAGCAACATAATCTGTGACTCCGTATCCAAGGACTTTCTGTATTATATGTACTTTGAAAATATGGCTATGGTATGACAAAGTCCTTGTACAGATTAGTTGTAAGTTTTAAATATAGATTCACACATTTAGGATAACATAGGAATTGGCTATTAGTTAAAATTCATTATTTGCTTAATAATTCAGATACAGAATTTTTAAAATTTCTATTCCTGCTACTTTAATTTAAGAATAAAGAATGGGTGTTATTCTCTTATTCTCTTGGTACAGAAATAAAGGTTGTAAACAAAACAAAACAAACAGAAAAGGACCTTGCTGCACCAGAACTACATTTAGAACTAGGATCAAAGGGAAATGTGCAAATATCCTACTGTTAAATAAGAAAGAAAATCTGGAAATCATCCAGTTGAGCAACTTACTGCTAATATATTTTATAATATAGCATTTAGTGATATACAAAGTTGGCATATGTTCCTACAGTTTCTAAATCAAGAATTAAAACTTTGTAATGTGTAAGTCATTTAAATTCTTTGGGTTTCAGCCATGCTTCTATAAAATGGGCTTTAAAATGAGTATAAAATTATTTATCCCCTAATTCTTATGAGTCATTTTAAACTTATGAAAATTTATAAAAATATTTGGATTATCTCTGAATGCAAGCCACTGAGTTCAGACTTTGAAAAAAATTATTTTTGATAACATACATGTTAGCATATGAAATAATGTCTATAAGAAATTCATTGACTTATTTTTAAAATTTTGTTGTAGCTACAACTATAATTATCTTAAATGCATTTATGATTATTGATCCCAGGTAAATTGTATCTCTGTAGCAGCAACATAGCATAGCTTCCTCTGCTTACTGCTAGTAATGAAATATCCTAAAGCTACTTCTCTTCCCCTTTAATATATAAGAAATATGATACACTAAAAGCTATTTTTGCAAGTGTCAGTATATCAAGTATTAAAATAATGCATTTCCTGATCTAGCATATTCCTATATTTTAAACTATGCAAATTAAAACTCATTTATTTGTATATTGTCATAAAAATGAATCATTTTATATAAAAATACTGGACAAAAAAGAATTTTTTATTAAGATAAAAAGGGTCACTTGCTTTGTAAAGCATTGTTTGTACAAATATTTTGAAAGTAGGAAAATACTAAACATGAAGAAAGTTATCTATACCAATGGAGTGCATCATAGATTTTCATGGTGAAAGCAGCATGAGGAGTTTTGCATTAGCTACCTATTTCTTACATTCTGGGTGAAGCTTGGGAAAATTTATAGATTTCTTTTTATGGGCAGCTGTATAACAAGCAAACAAAAACATCCAAGAAACAGAAACTTGGTTTTTGATATAAAATTGTTTTCCACTGGTATCATCTGTTGGAAGCCAGAAGCCATCCAAAGTGCTGATACCAATTTAAGAAGATGATCTTTTGCCTTAATTATACATCTGGGAAATATTAGCTGAACATTTTGTGGAGAACAGTGAATACCTTAGTTGCCAGTTGTCTAAAATGCTGCTAATGATCGACATAGTGCCAGTGTTTTGATGGCTAAAACCTAGGCTGAATATGAATACAAAGAACACAGTTGGGGGAAAAAAAAAGCACACGTTTTACACAAAACAGATTTCAACCATCTGCTTGGCACTTAAGTTTGCGACTATAGGCAATATATGAAAGAGACCACTGTCCATGTTATGAATGGTATCACTTTTATTGGTACCTTAGAAAAACCATAGGGTTTTGAAAGCATATATAACCCATGATTTTCTTTAGCTAAATAATGAAAACAAGGGCCTCAGCCAAAATTTTGTTCCCTCTATAATCTCTTCTAGGTCAGTCTTCTTTTCCTAGCAAAATGGGTTTCGCTAATAAAGTAGGTCTTAGTTCCACACCTCAGGATATTAAAATATACCAGACAACTCTACACAAGTCGCCCTTAGGACGAGAACCCCAGATGGTTATGAGATAAAATACTGTTTGCTTTAGGAATAGGTTATATTCCTGAGTCTGTTGCCTGAATACTATGGTGCATGTCAAATCAGCATGGAAGTTAATGGTCCAGAAGCACTTCTGAATTTAATGCTTTCCCATTTGTTCTGAATTTATAGTATTAAATCAGACCAATGCTATTTCATCACTAGTTCAGTAAGAGAAAATCATGCTATAGATAGTAAATTTTAGGCAAAATCTAATTATTTGACCCATTTCATTTACCTTAAAAGTATGGGAGAAATCCTCAATAAAAGAATATTGGTAGGTATTAAATATTAGAAGCTTTTAAATTTATGGAGTAGTTGGTAAGAGCTATTATAGACTGTGACTTAGCACATGATAAGCCAAAAATATGTTTTGACCAAGTCATTTGACCTATGTTATTTTCCTTAGCTGAAGTAGATTTTGCATTTTTAAATATCAGGAAAATCAAGCTTTTAGAATGTTCATTTGTCTAGGTTGTATCAATTGGCAAGGATATATTGCTTTTTTAGTTTTTGAGGAAAAAGTATATAATTTAGGGAAACAGTATAAAGAAAAGCTCTCAGAATCCTTTTATAGTTGTGCTTTCCAATATGGTAGCTCCTAGCCACATTACACTTAGGCACTCAAAATGTGGCTAGTTTCAACTGAGATTTGCTGTAAGTATAAAAAAGAGTGGATTTTGAAGACTTAGTCTGAAAGAAAGGATGCAAAACATCTTGCTAAGATTTTTTTTTTAGTATTGATTACATGTTGAAGAAATATTGATTATATATTGAAATAATAGCATTTTGCTATACAGAGTTAAATAAAATATGTTGTTAAAGTTATTTTCACCTGTTTCTTTTCACTTTTTTAACATGGCAACTGGAAAATTTAAAATTACATGCATGGCTCTTATTTGTGGCTCACATTTTATTTCTATTGGATGGCACTGTTTTATTTCTTTCCATGGAGGGAGGAAAATTAAAACTTCGATCTCTATCTGGATTCTAGTAGTTACAGCTCAGTAGGGTAGTAATGAATCAGAAAGAGTTAAGTTTTTTATTAACCATCTTCCCTTTTTAGCTTCCTTTTGTAAGAAGGTGAAGTTGTATCACTTTTTAAAAAAACCTTGGGAGTAACACTGACTTACATAGATCTTTATATCATTTATCCAAAGAATTCTGTCAGTTTCTTCAAATTTCCATGGAATTAGAATGGAAGAGATGTTTGCTTAAGGATTGTATAGGTTATTTTAGAGAGTATATGTTTAAAAGGACAATTATATTTACTTTTTGAAATGCCACCATGTATATTTGTCATTTCAGCACTGGGTTTAAAGAAGTTTGTGGTTGGGTGGGAATACCTTCCCCTTTTGCATCCCAGCTGATACTACACACAGTTTCTAAAATTGACCCACAAGATGTGATCCAAGCTCTTTCTCTATACATATAGAGATATACTAATAGAGATAGATATAAAGATAGCACTGACATTCAGTATGTACTTATTCTGTGCCAGCCTTAGCCTCACAGAAATCTCATTTGTTATCCCTATTTCACAAACGAAGAAAATGAAATAAAGAGAGTTGCCTAACTTCCCAGGTAACAAGTGGCAGAGCTGGGATACAAATCCCAACA
Organism: Mustela putorius furo; assembly: GCF_011764305.1. NCBI lineage: Eukaryota > Metazoa > Chordata > Mammalia > Carnivora > Mustelidae > Mustela > Mustela putorius. The sequence continues at coordinate 20,662,489 of NW_025422368.1, read as the reverse complement.
GTTCAGCTCCAAAGAACTCACTCTTAGCCATCAAACTGGAGTATTGATCTAGATAACAAAGTGTTTCCAGAACTTTATAGTCTGTTACGTAAGTTGCAGAAATTTATCCATGCATTCAACAAATGTATTTCAAATACCTACGATGTAATACCAGCATTATTTTCATTGATGAATAAATATTACTAAAAATTCAGACACTGTAAATAAATACCATACAATGATTGTGTTCCGGACTTCTAATTTCTCCAATCTGAATGAATCCATTCATACATGGCACAGGGCAATGTGCTAGACAGGGGATATCCAGACACATGGACAGTTATATAAAGGGTTTCTTACTAAGGGCTTCTTGAGACTGTTTCTGAGAGATACCAATTTCCAGTGCACATTATAGATGGAATTTCCTTTGAGAAGTGTAACTACGTAAAATTTCTCAAACGTCTCTTTATTAAGTCCTTCACAGTGGACTTTTTATAGAAATAATATCTTTAGCGACAGGCAGTAGCTCTGCTCAGAAAGTTTATCTGATTAGTTTTTGCTATCGTAATGGGTAGGATGCCTCCTTACAATGGAGTAATTTTTAAATATGTCGCTGTTCACATCTTCAGTAGTGAAATTAATATGGAAAACCTTGTGATGAATTGGTAAATAATGATATTAATAATTAATAGGATGGGAATCCTTGATCTCACTTGTCGTCAGGACATACTGCTTTTATAGGGTAGGGGGCAAGGGTATTGGTAATTTTGAGTAGAAAATTCAGCAGGTATGGAAAAAGAATGTGATTGTAAAAAGACTGTAGATTCCTGGGGACAACAAGGCATTTGGGAATGAAGATTGAACCTTATGGTTTTATTCTATTAGATTTCTCAGTTTTACTATTAAAATAGTGTATGCTAATGTAGGTTTGAATTAAACCTATATTAAATCTATGATTTAGGTCTTGATCTTGTAAGTGCTTTTCCATATATAGATATGGCTGAGGCTTCTGGTGGATGCTTTGATTTCTTAATACCGTACTAGGGAGAAACTATATAACTATGGGTAGGCTTTGGAGTCAGACTGTTTAAATATATTCTGCAACTCAGCTACTTACTAGCTGTGTCAGTTTTGCAAATTACATAAACTTTCCATGTCTTAATTTCTTTATCTGTGAAATGGGGATATAATAATTCCCATCTCTTAAGTCACTTTACTACTTATATAAGAAACTAACCTTGAGAAGATTTTAATAATATAGAAAGAATTTAAAGAATATTTCACATAATATGGCAAATAGCATTGGACTATAAGTTGATTTGTAAATATCAAGTACTTAATAAATTATATTGAAACCAGTGGTTTGTACAGGATTTATTAGAACTTCAAATACTTCCTAAAAGGATTAAAAATATTTAAAGGAAAATATTTCTGTCATGGAAGCTCTTAGCTTTTTTTAATATTATACATGTGTAATACATATATTTGTTATATAACGATACATACATGTATTATAAAATTATATATTATATCTATATTATGTACATCATATACACATTAATGTTTGTGTGCACATAAATAAGTAGTTAAGGGAAGATAATCCTTTCTAAAACATTGGTTAAGAATACTCTTTGTAACCTGACAGTCATAATAAGGTTAATGATTATCATTTTCTGGCCAAAACAACAACAACAACAACAACTAAACAAACCCCACAAAACAACAACACAAAACACCTACTATTTTATCAGTAATCACAGTTGTTTTGGGGGACCCTGATGTGAAAGAGTCATTGGTTTTATGATTCCTTAAGTTGTCTTCGATAGAAGTATTGTAGAAGATTCATAAGGCATTCTTTACATTGCCATTTTTAGTACAGCCAGATAAGAGAAAGAATATTGAATGATAACTAACTTAGTGAAGGAAGGCATTTCTATAAGTAGCTAAACTAATGTTTGCCAGGTATGTAGATTTCCTGGTGAAAGGATATTGGCAGAGATCTAAGAAAAGGCTAACATGTCCCTTAAACTATCTCCTTTAAATAACAGTTGTTACATCCAGACGGTTGCTAAGAGATAAGGAACAATCAGTTCTTGACTGAGTTGTATTCTTGCCTAGATTGAGGGCACTCCCACTTCTGTCCTTAAATTGACTCTAGCTTTAGGAGGTCATAGAGACAAAGCAAGAATTTTCCTCAGGAAACACTTTTGGATCTGCTCGAGGACCCGAAAATCATCCCATTGAGACCCTAGACTTTGGTATAGTACAATGCAGTGGGGATCATCTTCATCTGAAGCATGTTGAGGCTGTCTCTTATTAATTGTCCACTTTGATAAATGTGTTGTTTTTGCAGATCTCAAACAATACAGCATCTCACTGGGTCCTCTGGGTTTATTAACTTTAAAAATCATCTCAGATTGACTAAATGAGTTAAATTAGCAGAAGATTTTATATGCTTTCATTATGACTTACTTAATCATCTCTACACATCTGCATTTAAAGTGATGTAGATACAGAAACATTCCCATCTTGATTTGTTCATTGAAAAATATTTAGTGAATACTTACTATGTAAATCACTTGTTCAGCAAGATAAAGGTACACATAAGTATTAATAAAAGAACAGGAGGAAGTGGTGAATGTAGGAAAAAGTGTAGGATAAAAGAGATTTTTATGATTTATCATGTTATTAATATGAGAATAATCATTAAAAAGTATCACTGTTTACCTTTTGCTAACTTAAAGCATTACCAAAATTGATTGTTTGGGTTTAGGTATAATTATTTGATAGCTGCTCTTTATGACAACATGTAGGCACTTACAGATCACAAAGCTAACTCACAAGCCCAGAATATTTTTGAATTTACATTTGCTGCAACTGAAAACTCCCTAGTCATCTAAAAAATGTCACAGTTATTCAAATACAGAACTTTTCTTAATGTATCTTTTTCTTTTTTTATTAAAAAGTATCTGGATCTATAGAAAAGTGGAAAGAGGAGTACAGTGAGCATTCATATACTTTATACTGTTCACCAGGTTTTGTTGTTTATTAATTTTAGGCTTTTACTTTTTTTTTCTTTTCTTTTCTGATTCATTTACAAGCACATCACAGGCTAACACTTGTAAGAACTAGGACATTCTCCAACATACCCACAGTAACATGAGCACATCCAAGAATGTAATATTAAGACAGTGGTATTATTTGATATAGTCCATATCTACATTTCCTAATGGTCCTGATAATACCTTTTGTAGTTGTTTTTTTTCCCCCCGTCCTTAAAATCAGAATCAAGTCAAGCATTAGGTATTGCGTTCACTTGTCATATCTCTCTAGGTTTCCCTTCATTGTAAATAGTACCCTTCCATCTTTTTGTCTTGACATTGACATCAACATTTTTTAAGAGTCCTAGTCATTTGTCTCACATAGTATCTCACAATATTGAATTTGTCTGATTGCAGCCTCATGATTAAATTCAGATTAGATACAGATTTAAGACAGTTATTGGAACATCGTCCTTTTAAAAATCACTTAAGATTATAATTGGATTTGTCAGAAGTGGATACCTATCGAGTTCAAATTTTGGTGTACCAAATTCATGGAGATTTCTTTTTAACTGGCTTAGATTTTTAATAGATCTAATTTGTGATCAGGAAGTTCTCTGAGCCATATGATTTGTCATGCATAAAGCTATTTGGTACTAGTAGTTGAGAGAATAGAAAAACAGCTACAATTTATCCATAAAGTCTACTCTGCAGTTGGACATAAATACTAAATTTTTTGCAGGTAATAACCTAAAAATATTGATTATAATGTCTATGTAATAGTGTAGCACTGTAAAAGCACTGTATATTTTGTTAGGTTGGAATTCATACTTAAAAGTACAATGTTACTCTTTATGAAAAATGCTAGATGTCAAAACAAACTCAACTCTTTTTCTTATTCTTCATTCACCGTTCTCATCTTTTTAAAAGTAAAAGAAGTAATATTTTTAAAGATTCTAAGAAAACTTGGAAAAATAGAGGCAAATACAGGGTATTCTTTTTTTGTTTTAACTCTACCACTATACTTTAATAAAGATAGGTTAAGATTTTTTTTTAAAAAGTCCATAGAATGGAGATCGTTTTTTGTTGCCAACATTTTCAAATCTCTTTAAAGTGAGAATTTAGCAGCTTGTGACTTGCCCTTATTTCAAGGTAGTGTATAGCATAGATTCTAGGTGCCTGCGTTTAGATCCTGACTGTATTTCACTAGCTGTGTGATATGGACCTAGGTTCTTAACCTCTCTGAATTTCATTTTTCTCCTCTGAGAAAGAAAGGAAGAAAGAAAGAAAGAAACAGTGGCTACAGTTACTGTTGAGAGATTGAATATAATTAAATTACTTAGAACCGGACCTAGGATAGTAAACACTGAACACATTAGCTATTATTGTTGGTAGTGAAATTGTCAATATTTTCAATTAACAATGGACATTTTTGAATTGCATGAAAGAACAGATTTTTTAAAGCAATTTAAAAATACTTGTGCTTTCCTTCATGAAGTATTTATTGAATACTCTGTATATACTAGAAAGTGCTACCTTCTAGAAATTTAATAATGAACAAGACACATATGGCTTTTGCCACCTTCAAGCTTACAGTCTGTGGGAGACAGACATTAAGGAAGCAATTGCAATAAATAAAGGAAAATATAAGTGCAGAAGTAAGTACAGAGTGTTATGGGAGAACACAAGGTGGGCTTAATTCTAGTCTGTGTTAGAGTTCTTTTTAGGAGGGGTGAAAATTGAAGATGAACATGGTAGAATTTTCCAGACCTAATAGTCATATGGGTCATGAGTATGGACTCAAGATTAAAATTGTCTAATTTACCAGCCTGTTCAGTGGGATGCAATATAGGTTCCCTTGGGTAAGCAGTTTAACTTCTCTGTGCTTGCCTCAGTTTCTTCATTTGTGAAGTGGAGAAAGGATAGTACAGACCTCTCATAAGGTTGTTCTGGGGACTAAAAGAGATGCTTTATGGAAAACTCAGAACTGCCTTTTGTCATTTTATGTACCCAGTGAATGCTGGCCATATTATCAGAGAGGATTCAGCTTATATAAAGTCCTAAATAATGGTATGATCAATGGAAGGGCAGAAAGTGCCTGAATTTATTTCTTACATGTAAATGTGCCATGATGCTATGTTGCGAAATTTCTTCAGCTTTCATCCTCCTGCCCCTGTAAGTGGTTAACAGAGCTTTCTTTTGTGTTTACATGAGTTTGATCTCCAAAACATTAAGTCAGAATATCAAGCTAAACATATTTATATTTTTCCTTGATGTGTTAATAAAAATGGCATTTTGTGAGAGCAAAAAATAACCCAGTCCAATTGCTGGAGTCAGGTAAATTTTAAGTGGGGTGGAATGAATGAAAAATGAAGCATTCTACCAGTGTTCTTGGAAAGTTTATGGAACAAAGTCTGCTTTACCAATGTGAACAACTTAGCCATTTTCTCTGCATGTTGCCCTCCTCCCCACATGAGTCAGTAACATAGTTACATTTATTGGTTGTTTACTTACTTTTAATGCCCTTCATTCCACTAAGGTTTGTGAGGGGTGAGAAAGGGAGCTCAGAATGCATGGTTTGAATTGAAAAGAGACGTTGTGTGGTCAGAATGAGGATGAGTGGAGAAATTGTAGGGAAGTTTTGGTTTTGAACAGCCTATTGATTGTGCCTTTTTATTAAATGAAAACACTAAAGAATGATTTAATTTGGGTAAACTGTTAAGTTGTTATTATCCTGCTCATTGATGGAGTCTGATAAACTTCAATGCTTTTTTTTTTTAACTGCAAAATTTCTAAATATAACATTTTCTGTTGATTCAGTACAAACTGTCATGTTATGTTAGGGTTCAAAAAATAGCAGTTCTAAAAATTGTTTTCAAAAGGTATTAGATATCCTCAGGTGAAAACCTATATGTTAATAAAAATTAAAAATTGTTTTACAAGTATATATTTTACTTATTCCGACATGTGCCATTTAATTATATTCTCTGTAGTGACCTTATTTATAACCAGTTGGAATTCGTGTTCTTAAGAGGTGTTTTTTGTTTGTTTTCTTTTCTCTCTCTCTCTTTTTCTTTTATAGTGGTCTTAATTTCACTATTCTGTATTGGATATTTTTTGTCAAATGGGCAGTCCCATGAAGTGTGAACTTTGACTCCGACTTTGAAGACCCCTGAATTTAATTGGCAGTCTAATATTACTCAGCTCACAATACAGAATTTAAACAGTATATTATGCGGAAAAAAAATAAGGGTGGTGGATAAAGGAGCAGCATTAACTTTTTAGCAGTTTCTAAGCTAATAGTTTTGCTTTGTTTTTTTGTTGTTTTTTCCTTTATATCGTCTAATATAACTGTTTGTTTCCATACTGTAACAAAGTTTTGTAAGATTTTTATAGGATTTTATATAATTTATTGGTTTTACATATTTTAATGGGAGGGTAATTCATATTTAGGGGGAAATGGGCCAATGTTACCTAAGGAGCTGTTGTCTGTCAAATATATCAAATTCTCTGCTGATTGTTTCTATAGTACCTGTTTGAAATACTACTCCATTTTTAATGCTCACTTTTTCTATTTATAATTTGTTTTTCAGACAAGGGACAGATAAAGAAAAGCTGATTAATTTATCATAATTTCTATTTGGCAACTATTATAATAATCATATTTATTTGCATCAATTAGTAAGACAGGTCACTGATTATGAATTGATAATTTTAACATAGTAGTGGGTAATAGAAATTAAGACACCTATATAACAGATAATTTCCTTTTGATTTCTCTATTTTTTTTTTCTTACTAACTCTTCCTTGCTACTTTATTAGCTTATGGAGCTAGGAGGCTTAAAGATTATTGTCAGAAAGACAACTACAATTTTTTTTTTTCTATTAAAAGTCAGGCAAGTGAAAATGCTGTCTCTGCCCAATGGCAGCCAACATTAATATTTTTACTTGTAAATGACTGTTTTGCCTAGGGAATGAATATTTAAAAATCAAGGAAAACTGTATTATCTTATAATAAATAAAAGTATATTTTTCTATACCAATTTTTAACTAAAAGAATTAAAATGCATAAAAGCATTATTTAAAGACTTAGAAATTCAGATGTCTAATAAGATTATTAAAGGTAAAAAGTTTTACACATCTTTCCAATGTCAGTTAGCTGGGCTCTACCAGTATAGAGTTCTATTTCAGTTAAAGTGTGATGACTTGTCAATGCCCATACAATTCTTTGGCCACACACAAATTCTGAGCTCCATTAAGGCTGGAAAGGATAATTCACATTTCTGCCTTGAAAGGGTCTTCTGCTAAAAGATAATGAGTCTCTGAGATCACAGTTTTCTTGGTTGCTTGGACTCAGGGCAGGTCCTGTGTTTTTCTTGGTGCCTGGCTCTACTCAGACTTCTTGGCTTTTTCACTCAGTAGTTTAGGGGACTGGTTTGGTTTCCCTTCAGGTTTTGTTACCTATTTCTTGTGGGAGTCATGCTGCAACATCTTGTCCTTCCTCATTTGCCCAACAGGTTTTCACTAGGGAGCTCTATGACTGTTAGGTGCCCTGGTTCCGTCCTCTCCAGTGGCTCCTCCATGCTCCTATTACAAATTTGGAGTCATTTCACAGCCATCTCATGGACACATCTTTTGGGTATGTCAGGAAAACCCTTTTAGAGACCCTCTTGATGAATTTCAAGGTGAGCTGCTTTGTGAGTTTGTGGGGATCCCTATGTTTTATAGACTACTGATAATAACACACTTAAAATGATGTAAATAGAGTTTGGTTTTACTCATGAAATCTTAAAGTATAAGCCACTTAGTGCAGACTACCAATAGTTCTCAAAGACCAAATGAAGGGACGCCTGGGTGGCTCAGTGGGTTAGGCCGCTGCCTTCGGCTCAGGTCATGATTCCAGAGTCCTGGGATCGAGTCCTGCGTCGGGCTCTCTGCTTAGCAGGGGGCTTGCTTCCCTTCCTCTCTCTCTGCCTGCCTCTCTGCCTACTTGTGATTTCCCTCTGTCAAATAAATGAATAAAATCTTAAAAAAAAAAAAAAAAGACCAAATGAAATCAGACAGAAGTACTATTTTGTGTATCTGTCAGAGATAGAATTTTTACATCATAGTTTTTTATTCACCCTTTGGAACAAAATATAGACAGTATAACTTGTCATTAAACAGTAATGGAGAGTGATTTTTTTTTTTTAAAGATTTATTTATTCATTTATTTGACAGAGAGAAATCACAAGTAGATGGAGAGGCAGGCAGAGAGAGAGAGAGGGAAGCGGGCTCCCTGCTGAGCAGAGAGCCCGATGCGGGACTCGATCCCAGGACCCTGAGATCATGACCCGAGCCGAAGGCAGCGGCTTAACCCACTGAGCCACCCAGGCGCCCCAGGAGAGTGATTTTTTAAGTCTTAACATAGCTTGAGAGCTGAAAGGGGAACATTAAAAGAACCATTTACAGTGATCATTGTCATTTTAATAAAGTATTATGAAGAATATATGGTCTCAGATCTGGGGTCTTCTACCCTTCTTGTATATGTATGTTTGTGTGTATGTATGTGTATATGTATGTGTGTATGTATATATATATATATATGTATGTAAAATGAGGATGAAAGAGAATGAGCAAGAGTGAGACTGAGAGAGGTAGAGAAAAAGAGAAAGAGAGGTGCCAACTTGGAGACAAAAAGAGAAAGTGATGAAAAATAAGAGGGAGTGCCTTTATTAAAATACCATGAATTCTTCACAGAAGTGATATGCTTCCAGTGGAAAGGATAACCCTACTTGCCTTCACACATAGACGTTATCATAGAACCAAGATCCTCCTGCAAAGAGCTTATGGAGCTTATTTTAGGTGCATTGGAATAGTTACTAAAATGGTTGGGGGCAGTGAAAAGGGACTCTGCTAATTTATAAGACTTTTTGATAAAACTGATATATGTAGCCCAGACTACAATCCTTTTAGGAAAACAAATCCAGGAATGTTTAGTTTTTAAAATCAGGTCTTAAAATTAACTATGATTTCTCTAATTTGGTTTTTATTTATATTAAACAGAGTCTTTGTTTCTTTTTCATTTTGGTACTGAATATAATAGATAAGAATCATGGGGTTCTTTCTGGCATGCGCCAGGAAGTTCTTTATCCTATTAAATAATGCAGATCTATTTCAAGACCTTTGAAATAGATTTCTTGGCATCTTGCTCTCTCCTGAAGTTGGTGAACCTTTTCATCCAGGTTTTTCAAAGTTGTACTTTGACAAACAGAACTCATGGGCAACCTTACCCACACATTCTTGAGTATGAGCAAAAAAGAAAAAAATCACTTATATCGATCATCAAACTGATGCTTCTTTTGATAGGACACAATGGATATGGTAATGCCTTAAAGCAAAGAAACAAAGTGCTATAGAAAAAAAAAACATTGAATTTTGAATATACTAAACATAACCCATAAGTTTAGTCATCTTCATTGAAACATTGGTTAAAAGTAAATTAAACCTATGAATTAAGATTCTGTATCTCTGTAATGTTTGCTTTTCCCATGTATGTGATTCCTTGTCTAAAAAGCACGTCTTACTATCTTTTTTCTCTCTTCCCGATGCATATTTTACATGCTCTGACAAGTCCTTCAATATAGAAAAAGAATGAAAACTCACTTAATGTAGCTTTTTTTTAATTTGTTTGATGAGAGAAACTTTCTTAAAATACCCATTTACTGAATACAATACTGAGAATGCCTATGTAAAGAGAATCTAGAATTGAGGGTGTACCACTCTTGACTCACCCAAAGCCAGTAACAGAAAAATATTATAGTAAGTAAGTATGAGTTAGTTATTAATTTAAATAGTAACTCTTCCTAGTGTTGTGGAAGTAACACCTTGATTATGGATATGTAAAACTCTGGCATGTGGTTTACCCTTCCTGAGCCAGCGTCCTCATGAGTAGCCTATAAGACCGATATGCAGCAGCTGTAACCAGTATGTCTGTGGTGGTTGTTGATAGCCTGCCTCCCTTGAATTGTTTGGTGCCATGTTATACTTCCTAGTGAGATATTTAATTATCATACTTCACCATAGATTGCTGCATTAAATGAAATAAAATATTATATATAATATTGTCAGAGCAACATCTACAATATAACGTGTCAGTTTCTTTCTGAGATGCATTTGTTTATAGGAAAATTAGGATAAACAAATAAATTTCCATTACTTACTAAAAAATTTTGTATCAAACAGATACATTTTGGTAAGATCATTTATGATGTTAAATATTCACCTTGAAACACTGTATTGTGGTTATATTGTTCAAAATTAAAACAGCATTGTAATCCGTTTCCTACATACAAATTGTTATTCACCATTTACATTTATTATTCATCTTCAGATTTAATTGGACCTTGAGATCGGAGTTTCAAAATTTTTATTTCAAAAATACTTTTTCTGGCACCTACCACTAAATTTCCAATTATTTTCTTAAATTTCACATGAAGTTTCTCTTTTTATATGAGTAGAATATTACAGAAAATGATGTCAAGGACCAACTATGAACCACTTTACTATAATTTGGATATTAAGGAGATGCTAAAAATTACCAGTGTACCACTTGTTCTCCACTAATATTTCTGTTCAGTAAATTAACTCAAATATAACACACAGAGAATTATCAAGGCATTGTATGCATTTTTGGTATGTGAAAGAAATTTTACCTGTAATAGAGAGCCAAAATATTGTGCTAATGTATGAGGTCATAACTATGGTTTGTGGATATTAAGAGAACAGTATATAGCGATGATAACTGCAAAAACTCATGGTAATGTATTTGTAATAATCTGTGATTAATTTAATGGCATGATACGTGAAAAATAACCGACTTGGATTTTTTATTCAATTTGCTCATGATACAAGAGTAAAAGAAATTAAACTATGTGGATTTAAGCTGTATAAAGCTTAAAAAAGCTTTTCTTTGGTTGGCAATGTTGACCATGTTGAACTATCCATTATTAGGTAATCTGAAGTCAATAGTAATAATATGAGTATTTAGAAGATCTCCCTGCTATAATTCAGTCTGTGAATTCCTTAATACATTTTTTTTTTGAGATTTTGTTTATTTATTTGACAGACAGAGATCACAAGTAGGCAGAGAGGCAGGCAGAGAGAGGAAGGGGAGCAGGCTCCCTGCTGAGCAGAGAGCCCAATGAGGGGCTTGATCCTAGGCACCCTGGGATCAAGACCTTAGCCGAAGGCAGAGGCTTTAACCCACTGAGCCACCCAGGCACCCCTCCTTGATACATGTTTTTTTGAACTTTCTTTCCTTTGTATTTAATATTTTAGCAAATACTACTTTATTTTCTAAGGACTATAACAAGTGGAAGGATAGGATACCAATAGAATACAAGTTATAGATCTTAAAAATGTTACAATATTTCTCCACTGCATCTGGTTTAACTGTGTATCATTTTTACTTATCACGGAGTAATTGCCTTATCATTTTTGGTGTTTCACTAAAATTTCACCTTAATTTGTCAAATTATATAAGAATTACAAACTTAGCTTCAAATATTTTATTCGGTATACCTCTCTGTATAATTTTTTGGTGTTCAGATTCTGGGTAAAAAAAAAAAAAAAAAAAAGGAAAGTCTTGCCACAATGGTTGCACAAGCTAAGGGAGTAGTGGCCCCATAATAATGTCTCGTATGAAGGAAACAATGCTTCATGTGGCTTTATCTCTCAGGTTAATTTCATATCATGTTTTTGATACTTCTGTTACCTTCCTAAACTTTTTTAAGATCATTAAAAAAATTATAAACATACCTAAATGGTTTACCTTGGTACAGTTCAGTAAATATTCATCGAACAGGTACTAAATGCAAAACTTTTAAAGGCAACATTTGGGGCAAAATATATCTTCCCTCAACAGCCTTCGTTTGAACAGTAGAAAAGTTCATGTAAACATCACAGGACTATGTAATACAATAACTGTAGTAGATACACACAAAATCTTGGGGAGCTCAAAGAAGGGAAAAAGGCATTTGAACTATGGAGATGAAAGATTATCCAAAGATGCTGGTTTTGAACCAGGCCCTTCAGGTTTTGTAGGCTCTTGGAGCACCTGGCGTAAGATTGAATGATTGAGCACTGGCATGCCAAACCATATAATCATGCTCAAGCTTAGATGTGGCAAGAATCTTGTGGGACTGCCATACAGGGTATAAAACAGGTAAGAGGAGGACAGGTTAGAGAGGGCCCTGACCTTCAGGATGGGCTGTTATTCTGTAGGCAATGAAAAAGCTTTGATGTTTGGGTTTGGGGCAGGGATTGGATGATGGGCTTTATGTTAATGTACCTTTTGGTCATGGCACTTCTTAATTTAATAATTTATAACTCTGCAACATCCTCATGTTCCAATGTGAAACATAGTCTTGGTATTCAAGAGATGTTTGTTGAATAAACAAACCTTAAAATCGGACCTTCCATTTACCATGCCATTTGTCTAGCTACTAAGTCTATTGATTCCCATTTCCTTCCCTTGTCTCTAGCTCCTCTTTATCACTCCATATTTCTTTCAGTTCTGGGCTTCCCCCATCTCCCTTCAGCATAACCTCACCCTGGAAGTTTCCCTTGAGGTGTTGTCTGCCTTTTGAATCCTGCTCACTGACTGAGAGAGTCAAGTACTCCCTCCATGATTTCCATTGGAACTTCTTTCCACCTCTTCTTATGGTGTTTCCCCTAGTTATATCGTCTCACTGGATTGTGATGTCACTAGATCGTGAGCGTATCTGCTAAGAATCATTCATCTTTATTTCCTTATACCAGGCACAATATCAACACTCAAGAAATGCTTGTTGAATTGGGTTAAAATTTCAAGCAATATAGATTTAATGGCAGTTGAACTTAAACCTTTTTAATGTAGGATCTATGTGACACATGACATGTATGAATGTTGTGGAAATTATCATTTATCTCTAGGTTCTCATTTTCTCTGTAATATCCTGTAAAGACTGAAGTTTGAACTTCAACTATGCACATGAAGCTAAATGTAATAAATCATAAAATATATGGTAAGGCACAAGTGACCCATGAAGGCAGGCAGATTTCCTGTTTTCTTTGTAATCATACAAACAGAGATATTTTTCTTGACACAAAACCCTGAGTTTATTTTGTGGGATGTTCATTCTAAATCTAAAGGGAAAAAAATATAAGCGCTGTCTGTGGGTAGAATTTTGAAAACAGTATCTTTTGAAGAATCTTAGTAATATTTTTATATTCCCAGTGAAATATTGATCATCAGTGGCAACATGGCATTAGACCTTTTGTTCTTGTTCCTCTCTTCCTTCCTTCCGTTCTTTCTTTCTATCAGGTCTGAGCAGGAAGCTGTGTTGGCAACCAACATGTTGGGTGGGATTCAGGAGGAGGTATACTAGAAAGGGGTGAAAACAAAGACTGCTTTGGTCCTTTTTTAAGGAGGAACACACTAGCCGGTTTATAGAGTGATTTCTCTCTGAGAAGAGTGGGAGCCCAAGAGGAAATTGTCCAGTATGTCGACCAGTCCACTTTGTAGCCCTGCAGACTGTAATCATTTCTGTATTCTTTGCCCTTAATGAAATAATTGTTATATGCTGGAAGTTAGTGATTGCCGTTTTGGATAGAATGAAGGAGTTTTACTTTGGAAAAAATAAATTAGTAATGGAGTGGCGGGGAAGAAAAGACAGAACAGCTTTTCTGTTTTCCGGTTTGGATTCTGCTAGTGGCTTTGCTGCCTTCCCTGCAGTGATGGGTATTGCCAGAACTTAGGGAAAAACAAAGCTAAAATGGCAACATCTCTTAGGAAAATCTGTAAGATTGTAAGAAGGCTGGGTGGTTGTGGGGAGTGTGAGTTGGAGAGCAGATGCCTTTGGTCTGAGTTTCAGTCCTCACAGTCTGTTTGCTTTCTTGCTTTGAAATATTTTTTGTTTCTACCTCCTTGGTTTACAGGGAGCTGGGGAGGCTCGTTTTTGTTGTTGTTTTGAAATGTAAGTTTGCCAACAAGTGAAACAGAAAATAACTGCTGTGACAGACATGTCCCCTAAGACCTTTGCTTCTAAGGGAAACACCTCTGCTTCATGTGAAAAACAGAGGCCCCAGCATTGTAATACCAGATTCTTCTTGTCTGCAGCACAATATGAAAATGTAAAATTGTCCCTTTGTATTTTTAGCTTTTTTTTTTTCTTAAAGGTCATATCAACTTTGAAGTCTTAGAGCAATAGTTTCACTGCTGCCATGATTTGCTTTTTTTTCTTTTTCTTCTTTTTTTAATTCTTAGGGCAGACATTGTGCTAGGACTGAACAGCTGCTTTAAATTCTACTTATGAACGGAAATTTGAGGTTTTTAAAATGCTCTTATTTAATCATGATCAGACCTCCTCTGATTGATGCACTGCTCCTGTTGATTATTTTTGTACTTTTTTTTATTAGGCTTCCTTGGCAGTACAGAGCCCTTCTAACTTCGATTCCCTTTAAAAAGGTATATTAGGTGGATTCTGTATTAGCAATTCTTTAAGCAATGTTGATGGAAGAATTATTTTGTGTATTCAGACAGTCACTCAACAAATAGTTTGTGCGTCAGACACCGTGTTATTTCAAGGTACATAAAAGTGAAGAAAATATACATGGTCTCTGCCCTTATAAAGTTGTTAATCTTAAAGCGTAGGTCTACCTATTTATCCGTTTTAAAACTTATATATATTCTTTTTACAATGCATATTATTCACCTTTATTAATACTATTTATAGGCCTTATCTTAATAAACAAGATACTTTGGTTTTAAATCATGCTACTGTTCATATACTTAACAGCTGCTTATTTGGAGACCCTCAGAGTTACTGTGGAGATTTAGGTCTAGGTAAGATTTTTCAGATTTTGCCCATCAGTATACTTATTCTCTTCCACTTACAGGTGGTTTTTGGCAGGCATATCTTATAAGGGATAGGTCCCTGGATCAGGCCAGCGGCATTCTCTGTTTCCTTTTTGCTC
The DNA here is from genome assembly GCF_011764305.1 of Mustela putorius furo. Lineage (NCBI taxonomy): Eukaryota > Metazoa > Chordata > Mammalia > Carnivora > Mustelidae > Mustela > Mustela putorius. The sequence continues at coordinate 20,647,472 of NW_025422368.1, read as the reverse complement.
TTCCTGAGAAGAATCGTGGAAACAAAGTTAGGATGCTTCTACTTCCAACTTATATATAAACTGTGCACAAGTTGTGATTCCGCTTCTCAAACTGAAATCCAAATCAAAATGGGGAAAGAGGTAGCAGAAACAAAAACGTCATTGGTTCAAGCTGGGAATTTTGTTTTAGAATCAGTCTATTACTAATCTAGAGAATGCCCTGGGTAAACTACCAGATGCCCTTAGAGACTAGAGCAGTTTTAAAGTTTATCTCTATATGAAATGCACTAAGGGTCATCTCTAAGTAAACTACAAATAACACTTAGGAATTAGGAAATTGTATTGCAAGTAAGTTCAATTTAAACGGCAAATCATTAGAGATATGGATTCTTTTCTGTTGTTTGTGGCAGAATAATCTTTATTATACTAAAAGATTTCTGTTCAGAAGCGTCTTACGACTAATAGTTTAATTTTTTTTCTTTAACAGAGAGGAGAGAAATTTCTTCAGAGAAGAGAATATGCTGTAGGTAAATAGACTTTTAGGCAAACAGAGTGTTGATTTAATGAATGCCGATATTTGGCAACAGGGCTACAGACAATAGATCAGATTTAGAACAGAGGCTACTAATCATGTGTACAGGCTTTTCTGGGACAATTTAGTGTCCAGTGTAATGATGAACCATCTAAGTCACCCAAAGGTTTCAAGATTTTGGAATCGAAATTCTATTTTCTGGGCTGTCTTACTCATTCATAAGTGGTAAAAATATATTTGCCAGAATATAAGTCATCTTTTTGGTAGGTTTGCCTTCTCTGAAAGATAGTTTCTGTATTTAATGTGCATAGGAGGTATTTGCAATAGAAACAGTGTAGTGGATTCTGGAGCTAAAGACGCAGGACTGAATCCTCCCTTGCTACTTACCAGCTGTGTGACTTTGGGCAAGCCACTCTACCTCCCTTCCTTGGCTTCCTCAGCCACAAATAGGGACAGGGACAGTGATGACTTGCGGCATTGTGAAGATGCCTAGGTAGGTAGGTCAGTAGCTATGTAGGCAGATATAGAGATAGATTTCACTTAATGGGCTTGTTAGAGGCTGCATAAGTATTAGCTACATTAATTAATTTCATATTTAAGTAAAAGAATGATGGCAAAAGTGACAGCCAACACTGAGATAGTCTGCAGCAGTTCTAATATCAGTTCTAATATGACTCTCTCATATTCACCTTAAAGGTCACAAATTGATAGACTGGCTATTGGTGTTTGCTGCTTTTCTTTTGGTTTTACTGACATTGCAATTTTGAACATTTCCCATAAAGGTCCAAAATGGGTTTTCCCCCCTTATAATTGGATGTTTTGGCCACACTGGGCCGGCATTCTTACCTGAAGACCATGAGCCTGTTGCAAGGTCACGGCAGCCACTCTATAGACTGAGCATTTGTTCTGCAGGCTTTTTGGTGGGCCTGTCACCAGGACCCCCACATAGCACAGGCATCTGCACAGCCATGTTCTCTAGTCACTGATATTACCTGGCCAATGCCTTTCTGGATTCCTGTAACTTTCTGCAATCAATACTGATTTTTAGTCCAATTTTTTTTTATAATGACTCTTTTAGATAAAATATTAAAACGGATGACTTAGGGAGCATGGTTCTCTTTGTATATAATTCCTGAAATATAAACAAAACATTTGAAAGATGGGATCAAAGATAGCAGAAGCTCAGTATATAATAAATCTTTACTCCTAGAAATATCAGCAAAAACTCGGATTCATTACCTGAGATGAATTATAAGGGAAACTTTTATTTGAGTTTTTGGTTAATCTTAAGATTTTGATGATGACTGATCTTTGGTATTTTAATTGACAATTAAAGACTTGATATTAGTCCTATCTTTGTAGTAGAAGGTTATGTGACACTTAGAGGAAAGAGAGGATGTTAAAATTGTATGCCTATGTTACCCCAAATTAGAAATCTTTAAGAACCATATGCTTTGAAATACTTTGGGTAAGGAAAAATTTCTAGATAAAAGAACCTAAAAACTCATTAGAAAATGGTAAAACAGAAAGTCAAGGAAAGTAATAGAGTTGTATTGTTAGTAGGCATAAAATATGCACATAATGTGTTCATATGACTGCCTATATTTATATTAAATATAAATGCTTGAGAATGGCTTAAAAGAAGAATAATGAAAGATTAATCACTTTGGCTCTACCACCAGTCATAGACTATAACTCATTTAACTTATTACCAGTTTTTGTAACATTATCTCTAAAGATGAAGGAAAGTGTACTATATAATTTATAAAATAGTCTATCAATAACCATATCATGAGGAATTATCCACAATTAATAGATGTCCAATTAATTGGTTCTCATGGAACCAATATTACTATATTTTCTATTTTCCAACATTTTGTACTCTCACCTTAGACCAGTGCAATTCTGGTGCTTACCATCATATACACCATAATATAAGTATTGGAAAGTCATACCCATTGTTGTCAAGAAGAATAAAATACCAGGATTGGAAAGAACCATAATGGTCAACTAGTCCAAACTTTTAGAGATATGTGTGAATCTTCTCTATAGTATTTCTGATACATGATCTGTCTTCTGTTTGGACTTAAAGTGTTGTGAATCTCATTATCTCAAGAGACAATTCTTTTTTTGGTGGCTCTGACAGTTAGAAGGTTCTTTTTAACACTGAGCCTAAATGTAGCTTCTCTTAATGTCTGCTTTAACTCTTATTTTCTTGTCACTATCTGTAAATCTTTTGTATATTATATAGCTTCATAAGTATTTGTTTATTTACTAGCTTTTTCAGTACAGCTTTCTCATGCTGGCATATAGTAGACACTCAATAAATATTAAATGAATGAATAGTTCTCATTCTGGTTCTGTCTACTAAAATAAATCTTTAAAAAATAGGACAAGCAGAAGGTTACCTTTCAACGGTTTTCTTTGATCTGTATAGTGAGCTAGGTGTGCCATCCAAAGCATGTGTGCACATGCACACACATCCATCTATGAAATGTTAGAAATTAACACTTTTTTGTAGATACTCATTCCATAGAGACAGAAATTAATACACAAGTTGGTAAAAACGTTTAAGGCCTGAACTTCTGTGGTGGCTCCTAGAATGAGACCCCTGTTAACACTGAAGAGGGAATTCTAAAGGTTTTTTTGTGTTTTTTTTTTTTAGGATTTTATTTATTTATTTGACAAAAAGATAGAAAACACAAGTAGGCAGAATGACAGGCAGAGGGAGAGAGAGAAGGTGGCTTTCCACTGAGCAGGAAGCCCAATGCGGGGCTCAATCCCAGGACCCTGAGATCATGACCTGAGCTGAAGGCAGACACTTAACTGGTTGAGCTACCCAGGCACCCCTGAAGTGGAAATTCTAATAATGTATTCCTTGGGTTTCCAAGAATCAGGAAGGCTACCTTGGTTATTATTTTTTTTTTTTAGTAAAGCCTAGTTTACCTAGTGTTGGCAATTAAAAACGACATTGCTAACACTGAGGTTCAACAGACAATGTAATTTAAATGGATCTCCCCTTAGATTATAGTTCTTCACTGTTTCTTATATTTACCCATAGTACCTCCAAAATATGAATAAGGGTTTACATTTCTTGACAGTACTGTGACAGCAGTGCTTATTAATTCTGAATAGTTTCTAAATACTCCATGAGCTGAGGGGATATAGTCCATATGGCAAGTAATTGGTGGTGTTTAAACTATCTTGACATCACTCTATTTTGAAGTGGCTATTATCTCAGTCTGCTTTTTGGTGGTAGCCAGCTGAAATCTACCTGGAACTGCACATTTTCGATTGATTTTCTTTTGCCAAATGATTGACGGAGCATTCTAACTCAATTGTTTTCTCTTGGCGTGTTTGTTTTAAAACATTTTATTAGAAATACAAAATGATTTTAGGTGAACTACATGGTCATTTTGAGAATGGATGTAGTTAAAATTATTGATGATAATGTAGAGAGAAAGAACAGTATTAATCAACTTTTAGTAGCTAAATAGTTACGTAGACTGAGAAAGAAATTCTATTTTTTTTTTCCTTTCACTCTTGTGATGGTTTGAATTTTCGAAAATTATCCTTTTGGGGTTTATCTTCAGGTTCGCAGTCAGATGGCTGTAAAAAGTGCTAGGTATCACTGTGCTCGTATAGGAATCCATGACGCTCAGCTTGTTTAGATACACGTGACAGGAGATGTTCAGCCACATATGACTATGTGTCAAGAATGCTAAATATTCTTGGGCACCTGAGGGGCTCAGTTGTTAAGTGGCTGCCTTCAGCTCAGATCATGATTCTATGGTCCTGGGATCAAGCCTGCATCAGGCTCCCTGCTCAGCTGGGGAGTCTGTTTCTCCTTCTCCCACTCCCCTAGCTTCTTTTCCTGCTCTCGCTGTCTGTCAGGTAATAAATAAAATCTTAAAAAAAAAAAACAAAAAAAACAAAGTTAGGTATCAATATAAAGCAAACTGAGCTCCTTACAATACCAAGTGCAGCAAGTCCAGTGATACGAGGCATCTGTGTTCTACGTTTATTTTGTACAATAGAAACCCATTTCTTTGTTTGGAAGTCTTAAGTCCTACACACAGAATGGGGAAATTGTTTATGTGAATAGCAATTTCTAATGAAACTTTCACAGTGACTGAATCATATAAAACATGTCCTACTCGCCTTTATCCTAAGGGGATTCAGCTTACCCTCAAGAAGCAGGTGGAAGGAACATATTTTATAAAAGTTGTTTAGCAGTAAATGTCAGCAAAAGCCATATTCTGAATTTCTAGCAATGGGATGAAATTTTAGTATGTCAGTAGTAGGAAGACTGCTAGCATAGCTCTTGATGTCACTCAATAGTGACTTCTTTTAACTCAAATTGAAATTAAAATTATTTGAAGGTCCCAGATGCTGCAATGCCACATAGTAAGTAGAACTTGATTACTCACTTTTCCAGCAAGATTCAGAAATCTGAGCCTTGTGCAGTGAGTTCTAAATCTTATTTTTTTATTCAAAAATAAAAATTTTGGCTGTATAGAAATATTAAAATAACTCTTGGCTCTTTTTCATAGGTCCAAATATATTAAACACAGATGGCTTCTCATAGCTAATTAGATTGTGTCATATCCTAACCTTAACTATGCTTTACACTTGAGTGGTTTAAATTAGATTCAGTTCAATTCAATTGAATTCCAAATAACAACAATGAGAATAGATAACATTTATTAAGTACGTATAATGTGTTTGGTACAATGCTGTATGCTTTTATTGGTATTCATTTACTTTCCTCAAAATGTACAAATAATGCATTATTTATCTTTCCTCTAGTGAGAAAACAGGGACTCAGAGAGGTTAAGTAACATGGCCAAAGTCACAGAGCTGGGAAATAGCCTAAGTAAGACAGCCCAGGTTTGTCTACTCTGGGCACATGCTTTGAACTGTTACCCTCCTACCTCCAGTTTGGTTTATTATGCCCTGTGCTAGACCGTGCATGAGATTGAAAAATGAAGGAAATTGTTTGTGGTTCAAGGAGTTTACAATCTAAAGTCAGTAGCTCACTGAGAACCCATGAGGTTCAAAATCCAAAGTGAGTAACTTCTCTTCAATTTTGGTTAAAAAGTCTCTTCTGGATATAAGAGTCTGTTAGATGGGTTTCAGCAATGGAGATAAAGACCAGGATGTGAGGTTTCTGTATTTAAATCTAGGACTTTCAAGGAGATTACTTACTGCAGTACAAAAGTTGTGCTTAATTTAAACTAAGATAAAAATGAATCACTGTGAACTACTAGCGCAGATTTTAGAAACAGTTCTTTAATTAGTAATGATAATAGTAATTGATTGTTAAAATATCTGGGTCCTTTGGAATCAATAAGCTGCCGTGCTTCCACGCTTGCATTTACATAGTTCATGGTTCTATTATTGCCTAAATGTCTGCACCTCGTTCCTCTGACTCATTTCTTTGTTCTCCACCATTGTAGAGCCTAAATCATTTTTAAAGGACTAACAATTGAAACAGTTGCTCCTAATACATACACCTCAAGGAAACACTGAGTTCTAAATTGGTTTAAAGCTACTTGTCCAGGCAAATCAATGTCGATTTAACTAAGCCTGTGCTGAATTGACCTAAATCAATTCAAACTACTATCATAAGTGAAACAAATCTTAAAATATTTTATGGGATAGTAATAACTGAGGATCATGCTCTACTTTTGTAATCGTGGAAATGTTTTTGTAAACAAACTACTAAGAAAAAGGAAATGTTAGAATACTGTCAGCTTATCCACTCTGCTTCTGCTCTGTATTTTTTCTCAAAGTTGATTATACAGATAACACCAGCAATAGTTGATATCACAGGAAATGGATTAATCTTGAGTCCTGAAAATGGAATTAACACCTGGTGATAATTATTTTGGAGATTATCCTGTAAATTACTTCCAAAGATTGGGAATCTTTTAGAAGTTTTTGAAGATAACTGGAGGGTAGGTTACCTTCCTAAAAATTTTATCTGTGCCCACAGGAGTGATATAGTGGATTAAACTCCTCCAGATTGAACTATGATGACAGGAAGATAACACATATTTTTTCTAAACATTTAAATGAAGAAATTAGTAAGAATCGATGTAGAAATTGATAACCTACCACTGAGAAGATAAGGAAGAATAGAACATTATGTGCCCTGAGTGCCTTAGGAATGTGTTGTGATTCTGTACGGTGGTTTTCTTTTAGAACAATCATTAAACATTTGCTTATCATGCTTCCAAAAAGATGATGTTGCAAAGTGTGTGTTAAAAAAAAAAAAAAAAAAAAACAAAACAAAAAAAACTAATGAAAAAAATGTCAGGAGAAGAAAAAAAGAAAAAAAGGACATTGACTTAATGTAGGTCTAACCACAATGTTCCATAAAAGCTTGTATCCAAATAAAAGCAACAGAAATGATAAATATACTTCTAACTTTTTGGAGAAAAAAAATCAGTTTTAAAGCATATATTTAAGTTCCTTCATAAAAAAAGATGTTCCATAATGAAAATGTGATGATATTTGGGTCAGGTCTGGCTCCAAATTCTAGTTCAGTGAGACTTTTATCAAATTATGTAACAGCTCTGAGCCAGTTTCTATAGATAAAATGGAGGCAATAATGTCTACTTTGTAGTTTTAAAAAATGGCTTTATTGATATTATTATACCAAGCCCATTTAGTATATAATTCACTGATTTCTAGTATATTCACAGACTTGTGCAAGTGTCAGCACAATTTAATTTTATAATATTTTCATCACTCTAAAAGCCATCTTGTGTCCATTAGCAGTCCCTTCTCATTCTCTTCCATCCCTACTGCACTCCCTGTCCTAGATGACCATGACCTGCTGTATATACAGATCTGTCTGTCCTTGACATTTCATACCCATGGAATCATATATTGTGTGTCCTTTGTGACTGGCTTCCTTCACTTAGGTTCACCATGTTGCAACATGTAGCAGCATTCATTTTTTAAACCAAACAGTATTGTCTTGCATGGGTATGGCACAGTTTGTTTTTCTGTTCATCAACTGGTAGATGTTTGGGTTGCTTCCACTCCCTTGGCTATTACAAATAACATTGCAATGCATGTTTATGTACAAGATTTTTGTGGACATATGCTTTCATTTCTCTTAGATGTAAACCTGGAAGGGAGAATTGCTGGGCCCTATGATAACTTTGTGTTTAACTATTTAGAAACTTCCCAAGTTTTCCAAAGCAGCAGCACTATTTTACATTCCTACCAGCAATCCAAGATGGCTCTAGTGTCTCTACATCCTCTCCAATCCTTGTTATTATCTGACCTTTCTTATTTTAGCCATTCTAGTGGATGAGAAGAGGTACTTTATTGAGGTTTTGGTTTGCATTTTCCTAATGACTAATGATAGTGGCTATTTCTTGAATATTTATGGGTGATTTCTGCTAACTTTCTTGAGTACATGTCTAATCAGATATTTTGCCCATTTAAAAAGTGGATTGTTGTCTTTTTAGTATAAGAGTTGTACCATAGTTCTTTATAAATTATATATAAATTTATATAAATATGTATGTATATATACACACATGGGTTGTTAGGAGTCTTTGTATATTCTGAATGCAAGTCCCCTATCAAATACATGATTTGCAAGTATTTTTTTCCATTTTTAGTTTTTTTTTTTCACTTTCCTTACAGTATTATGTGCAGTGCAAAACTAATTTTGAGGAAGTTCAATTTATCTATTTTTTTCTTTTGTCACTTTTTTATTTTGGGTGTTGAATCTAAGAATCCATTGTCAAACACAAGGTCATAAAGATTTACTCTTGTTTCCCTTTCAAACATTTATGATTTTAGCTCTTACATTTAAGTCTCTAGTTCAATAGAGAGTTGTTATGATGACAAAAAATACATGCAAAGCATCTAGTTCAGTGATTGGCACATATCAATTAATTAATTGGCACAATTAATGAGAGTCGTTCATACTTCTCTGAAACCCAAGGGAAAAACATATGTCCTAGAAAATGTCTTTAGATGCCTCCCACAATACTATTATTCTTACTGCTTTTTGCAAGGAGATGTAAATAAGAGACATGTATTATCTTGAAAGTATTTCTATAGGTATTTGAATCACTATAAGCCTTTATTAATAAGTCATTTAAAATAATAAGAATGCAAAGAGGTGGAAGAAAAACATGAGATAGGACACGTTTGAGCAGATTTAAGATGCTGCTTCTCATTTAAGTAAAAAATTTATAAACGTGAAGACATGTTGTAGTGTAATTAAAATATTCTCTTTGGAAAGTGTATTGATATTGAGAACATTTGGTCTATATATAGTAATCATTTTACTTAGTATTAGTTTTCTTAAGACATCACAGGATAGTGCTATCTTTAGTGGTTTAGTTTTCTTTTTAGTAATAATGTTTTGGTGGGCCTTGTAAAACTTGGACAGATTATCTGTAAATATTTCTGGGCAGTTCAGTAAGTATTTTAATGAAAGACATGGTGAGAAGGTCATGATGGTAAAAAAGTGAATTTTAAACATCGGTCCCTTTTGCAGTGGGGTATTTTTTTTTTGTCTCTGCATTCTGTTTCTTCTGTATGGTAATTTGACTATGGCACAGGTAGGTGTTGGCTTGATAAACTCTGACATGTTCAGATAGTTTTGTAAGAACGAAATATTTATTAGAAGAAAATGACTTGACTATTTCCAAAACTAGGCTGCTACATGCAGAAAGGTGGAGTATGAAGGACTATCGCTCTAGTACCTGTACCAGCCATGGATACAGGAAGACGTAGGCTCTGAATGCAATGGTAGTTCATAGTTCACTCTAAAGAAAGTACATTTTGTATTTTAAGTATACATTTCACATTGAAGAGAAAAGTATATAGATGGGTAAAAGAATCCTCTTTTACTCCATCGGAAAAAGGATAATCCCTGTAGGTCATTGACAGGGCAGTATAGAAGAAGGCTTCCAGTGCAGCTGCCGCAGGCTTTGGATAAATAGAGGATTTAATAAAATTCAAATATTTGTCCCAACCTCAAAGGACACCCTGAAATAGAACTCACTCTGGAGTTGATATGCTGTCTCCATATAAGTTCTGGTGGCACTTGCACAGGGATTTCCTGGGGCATTTAATGTGTTCCGCTGACTCTCTAACCAGCGCACTTACGGTAGCTCTCTTTGAGTGGGATTTGGCTTCAGTCCTTTATAAATAATGTCAGTGGAGTATGTAAGAATGACAAACTTGAAAGTAGGAAATGCATATTTAAATCTCTGGAACATCTTCCCTACGGTTTGGTGTTCTTGGACACATGAGAACTAGGTTTTGAGAGGATTAATTAGCTCACTCTAAACTTGCCTTCAGACTTCTGGACCCTATCTCACATTGCTACACACTCAGAATGTGCATGTAGCTGACCCTCTTTGAAGTAAGGATTTTATGGAAACATTCTTTAAAATGTTAAGATACATGCTGGGTTTCAATACACATCCCACCTCAATTATATATGCTTTACTGCCTTTTCAAGGAATAGATCATTTTCTGGAGTCCTTAGAAGAAATAACAATCTTGTGATGGAAAGCTGTTGATAATATTTTGGTAAAAAGGAATCCAAAACAAGTAAGCTTATTTAGCCATTAAAAATGTTTTCAGGGAACTGTGTGTGGATAGTTTAATGGAGAGGAAGTCAGTATTTTCGGAAGTCTTTAAAAGATCTTGCCTCCATAAACATAAAATCATGATAACAAACAAATAAAATGAAACAAAACAAACAAACAAACAAACACAAGAAGAGGAAGGTAAAGGATGTTGGGGAGGAATCTGTCCCCTTTGGAACACAAAGATCTTTCAGTCACGGGGAATTGGAATAGGGTGTTTGGGTAGTGGAAAAAAAAAAATGTTTTAGCATGTGGTAATGAGGTTAGGGTTAAAAAAAAAAAAAAGCAATGGATGATTACTTTTCTCCACCAAGGCTCCTTTATCCTCATAAGCTCAGACAGTGGTCAGCCAGTAAGACACCCCTCCCTGTTTTATCCATCCCTTAACTATGTTCTTTGACAGAACTGGTTTATACAGCTGGACCTTTGTTAAGCTTCAAGGGAAATACTACGGAACAGCAGAAAATATGGCAGAGCACCTACAAAATTGGTAAATGGTATACATTATTGAAGTGTGAGATTCCAGCTTTAAAGTTTTGATGTTTTTGTTTGTGAGTTTTTCTTTTATGGATTTGTAAAGGGAATACCTTTAAAGTTTTTGTTTTTTTCGTACTGACAGATCTTATGGTGATATAGGTAAATGGATTGTGTTAATCAGTGAAATTTCTTATCAACTATATTTTAATAAACAGAATAGGAAAGAACTCAGCTATATTGCTGACTAAAATTACAATCTAAAATTAGACATTTCTAAGATAGTCTCATAGCATTTTAAAGAACATCTACGTCATATGCCCTAAGCTGTAGAACTGATTAAAAAGAGAAAGTAAACAGGAAAAGTATTTACTTCAGAAAGTTTATCTATATGACAGACCTTAAATTTTTAATGGAAGTTTGATAGTGACATTACTGTTAGACCTGTGTGAAATCTAGTATAAACCTCATAATGAGATCTTTTTATGTCTTCATACCTATCCCACCTGCATAAGAATTTGATGATTTTCTTCTGTACGGTATATACCATATCCTTTGAATTTTTATTTCAGGGGCAAGAAACGGATAGCCTTTAGGTTACTACTGAATAGTTTGTACCCAGTTATAGAAAAGAGCTAATGTTCCTAATCTGTCCACAGCGGCAGTATGAACCATGCTTTTAAAGTTGTTGGGTTTTTTCCCCCCCTCCTAAAAACAACAGGGAATGTGCTAAAACCAGAGAGATTAATGGGGGGAGAAGATAAACAGTTTAGACGTAAAATGAGTTTAGAGGTCAAGCTAGAAAAATAAGAAAGCTTATGGATTTAATTCATATTCATCCAAGCAAAGAAGCTTTGGCATGAAAGGAACCAAGAAGAGGCTCAGCATTCTTATAACATCAACCATAGCTGCATCCCGCTGTTTTGGAGTTTGGGTTGATAGATGCTCATCATCTTTGGCACTGCCCCCTTTTGGACTTTCCATGATTATAATGGCAAATTCTTCATTTAGTCGGGAGGTTCAGAAAATTGGTCTGTGCCTAGGATGCCTGTCCTTCTCATCAGAAGCTGTTTGTCCTAGGAAAAATTTTTGCCCTGTATATATGCTCTTTGCTTCTATTTTGAATATAACATAAATATTTTCCACTTCGTTCATTTTTCAACAGCTGTTGTAGGAACACGCTGTAACCAAATCTGTATGGGGCATGGAAAGAAAGAATCCCCTAAACTGGCCCCGGTTTAGCGGTGTATAAACTTTTCCTTGTCAGGGTTATCTGGATTCCAAAGAGGGTAAGGGTCATAATATTATTCCTCCTTGGACGGCTTAGACAGTCATTCTCAACAAATCTGACACTGACGTTCAGTATTCCTTTTAGCTGTGAGCCTCCTCTCTCATTTCTGCTGGGGAAAAAAAACACACACACACACTATTCTCCAGAGGTTTGCTTTTGAAGGCTTAACTTGCTTGATTTCACAATGACCTTTGAAAACAAAAGAAATTAAAACTAGATTGGTTACTTAATTATTTTTGTCATCATTATTAGATCCTAAATAAATTAAACATGCCACAGATTTTATTTCAAGACATACACCATGCTAAGAATAAGTCACTTTTGATTATGGAACAATTTGCTATTTATTTAGACTTAGCCAGTAATGTGAGAGGGGAGAGAGAGTGTGAGTGGGGGTGGGCACTTTAGGAGGAAGCTCAGATAAGGACATAGGAGGGAGGGAGAGAATGACAGAGGCTCAAAAAAAATACTTAAGGATATTATTTTGGAAAATAAAATTTTGTATCTTATTTTCAGCTCTGCCATAGGGAGATTCTCCTGGGAGGGTCAAAATGACCAAGTCATTAATATAAGTGATACGATATTTTACAAAGAGGGATTAATATCATTAAGCCTAAATAGATATTCTTTCCTAGTTAAAACTATTTTCTTTTTTTTCTTTTTGCATGTGCACCTCACCCGACTAGTGATGTTCGTGAGTGAAAATCTATCTTCTTTCACTGTGATTATTAGGGTGAACTATTTTTATAAGTGATCATAAACACGCCCACATCTATGTGCACGTGTGAACATACATAGACGCTCATATCCTCATGAGAACAACATGAAAAAAATTGAGTGGCATTATTTCAGAAAGCAATAACTAAGAGATTAGTGCTACTCACTATAATAGTAATATGTAGGAATTACATTTCCTTTGGCTTTTTTTTTCCCCTTTACTTTTTATGAGCTAACAATTTGGGAGGAGTTTGCTTCTACTGTTTAAATTTTTTTTTCAAAATATATGAAACTTTCAACCAGTCATTTTGAATTAGACAGTAAATGAGAGTTATTAGCATACAATTATGATTAAGATTGTGCTGTTCAATCTTTAATAGAAAGGTTCCGTAAGAAAAGAAAGACTATTAATTTCTATTAACATATTACTAGACAGTACAAGTCTTCTCCTCCTGACACCTCTTCTTCCTCTCTGTCTCTCTGCTTCTTCCTCTTTCTCTGTCTCTGTCTCTGTCTCTCTCTCCGCCATGCACATGCGCACATGCGTGTGCATGCACACACACACACACACACATAGAGTTGAATTTATGCACAAGACACAGATACTTCTCAAACTTCCCTGAAAGGCCCATTCAAGGACAGAACAATAGAAATAGAATTCATCCTTGTTTCATTACCAATTATTCTAATAGCAGAAAAGATGGTCCCTTTCCAGGGATCCTACAGACAATTTTTAAAGATACTTCTTTAGCAATCTGGAGAATAGATACGCATTTCATGCAATATTCTTTCTATCCAGCTGTCTCTAACCTGAAATTTATACATGTGGCAACCATGTGTCTCAGGAAAGTCTAAAAGGCTTCTGATTTTTTAAACTTTATTTCTTTCACTCAGAAGCACACAACATCTTGTTCAACCACTTGTCCCACTTTTGGTTCGGGAAAGTGTACTCATATTAAATGCAAGTTTTTTTTTTTAATTGTTACTTCTTATTAAACTCTTAATAAAAAGCTTTATAGCATGTATTTGAAGAGAAAAATCCCCAGATTTTTTTCCCTCCAGTCCTCTCTCTGTCCCAGGAACGGAGTATGTAACTCCTCAGTGCTCAGCTTCCAGACTCACAAGGAGCCGAGCATCTGGGGAGACTCAGGAGGTGAGCACTTTCACGCTGACTCAGGGACCAGCCGTATGACTCCAGTCTGGCGCTGTCACGCCTGGTTATGGAAAGGCAAGAACAATGCCTCCCTTGAGAAGGGGGAAAAAAGTCTAGTGCAGTCACAATTTTGATGTAAAATTTAAATCATCCCTCCACATCCTGTGGACTTGGAGCTGTCAGAAAGGGAAAACCCATACTCAAATGGAAAAAGCTTTTTATTCCCTCAAAAAGTATAGCCTTTCTAGCTGTAATAACAAGTTTTAGAACCACAAATCCTAATGCTAGATTATTCAAAGTGATTTAGAAATAATCAGAACAAAAGGACTTTGACACTTTTAACCTGTCGATGGCTGAAGGTTGAATGCTTTTTTTCTATTTGTTTCTGATTAATGAGAAATGTATTGTGATACACAAATTATATAATCCACAACAAATTGCTATTTATGGTTTTGTATTGTTTTCTTCCAAACTTCTGTAATTGGTCATTTTGTCTACAACTTATAAGAAATTCTTCAACATTTAAAACTCTTAATCATTTTTTATGTTTTCTTCAGGTAGTTTTGGTTGAAATTTAGTGTATTTGACAAAAGGATTCTGTGATCAAGTGGTTAGTAACTCAGATTGAGGTTTTTCTATTTTTGAGTCAAGGAAATAAAATTATAATAATTATTAAACAAACCAAAGTTAGGATATTTTTCTAAGTGGAAAGTGCTTATTGTTATATTCTTGAGTTGTAAATCATGAGTAAACTTTCAGTAATGTTTTTCAAAAAAATACAGAAATCTGTAAAAACTTTTACTAGCTCTTCTCTTTATGAAAGTGACTTTGTACTCAGGAATCATAAATGTTCTTGTAACCAGTTTTCCTTCAGTCTTGTCAGACTGAGAATGTACACTGACTTTTCTAACTATTAGGATATTACAGAATGATTACAGTAGAGTTTAATTAAATTTAATACCCTTTCTACCTTTTTATTTATCAGGAGTGCTGTTGTTTTAGGCACTTAGTAAGTGTGGATTAATGTTAAAATAACATAATAAAACATAAAGATGAGAAGTTTCAGCTGACAGAATCCTTTGTTTAGATAAATTTTGGCTTTAGAGCCAAGCTATTAGGTTACTCATAATAAAGCAATCTTTTTATTTAGGAAATTTTCTGAGAGTCTTCATCCAGTGACACATGGTCTAATTTTGGAGTGAATTTTCAGTCATTTGCAATTATTATTGAAATAGAGAAGAAAGTAGAAAAATAATAGAATTTTGAGTTCTGAATCATTGTAGGATGGAATTTTGCTTGTCATAAACTGTTTCTAAATGCTTACCTCTCTTGTTTAGAAAACAAAACAATGCACTTTTAAAGTTTCTTTTATTGCTTACTTTAAGCACATTAATTCAAGCACTTTTGAAATATCCTGTGTCCAACTCATAAAGAGTCACTGATTCCTTTCTGGTACTGTAAAGAATTAAATTCTTATTTCTAAGTCTTCTCTAACTTCTGACTTTAAAAAATTTTTATTTTTCACCTCTTTTGCAAAGAACCCAGTACTGCCTCATTATTTGCTTGTTCTTATTCTTCCCTCCATCTCTGGCTCTTTGGTGGGCTAAGCAAGGCTGGAGAAAGCTATTTAGTAAGGGCGAGAGTCCAGTAAAGAGAAGGGCGAAAAGGTACTGAAGAAGTTATAAGTGGTGCTATTCCTATCAGAAAGAAGGGATGGTATAATGAACTACTTGATATCAGTGCAGAGAACATCTCAGAAACTAACCACAGGACAAGGTATATCCAGGGAACAGCCTTGGTAAAGGCCATTTTGAACCTTCTTGGTGACTAGCATTTTACAGTTTAAACTTTTATGTCTTATACTAAATTTTTTTCTGTAAATTCAAATTCTATTTTAGGACAGAATAATGAATTTATTGTTTAGTAGCTATAGCTTAAAAATTAACTTTTGTTTTTAGATTTCCAGCTTATGGTAAGTCTTGTTGTTTATAAATACTAGTAGAAATGAGTTTCTACTCCGGCAAAATGGATCCTAAGGATTACAAGGGAGTCTAGTCTTATTTATTACTCTGTGTTTTCCGCTTTTACCTTTCTATGAAATCTGTTTTTGTGCTTCCATTTATAGTTTATGCTAGGACCTGATGAACTTGTTCATGCTTCTAAATAACAATATAATGAATGAGGTCTTTGTATGTGGGAAGCAAAGGGTAGAGAAGTATAGAGATTGGCATGTTCTGTATCAGAAACTGATGGCAAAGAGGATTTATAGATAAGAGAAAAAAATTATACAAGTTTGAAATACTGCACAAATAAAAATTCAACTTAAAAGGCTTCTGAATATTACATATGACAGACTTGGTTATAAAATTTACATGGAATGTTCACAAAGTAAACACAAAGCTGACTCTTAGAAAGAAAATAAAGATGTTCAAAATATGTAGGAGGGAAGAAGAAAGAATAAACCATAAAATATGAATAATAATAATTGAAATTCATAGATAAGAGTAACAAAACTTTTTTCTTTAATAAAATGATAATGCTGACATTGTGTAATTCTGTGTTTATAAATCACACAGAAGTGCTGGTTGTTTTACTCATTTGACTGCAAAACCTATCTATTCATGCTAAATGCCCATGTTGATTTCCCTTATTAGATAAGTAACATTCTACTGTGAAAATATCTTTGATAAACAGAGTTTAATTCCTAATCTTGACTAGCTTTCTCCCAACAACCTTAATTACAAAAGAGACCAGACAAGTAAATGTAACTGTCTTGTACAAATAGTCTTATTATTAGAATAACTTGAGGCTCATAACTTCTAGAGAAGAAGTATGACCTGAGGATAGGAAGGATGAACAATTTTTATTTTTTATTTTTTAGTATTCCATATTTATTGTACCCCTTAAGATGCACCCTTTCAAATAGTTTGTATCATTTTTAAAATGATCCTGCTATGCTTAAAATTTAACATGGGGGAGTAAATATTAAAAACAAGTATTTAGGAGAGCAATTAATGGAAGTTATATTAAATAAATGTCATGGTCCAGAATTTTAAAAGTTCATATTCAGAATGTTTATTTTTGTAGAATTGTTTAAAGAATATTTATGCTGCTTCGTTTATCACTTCAACTTCTCTGTCTTTTTTGCTAATCCTTTTTATACACTGCTCCCCCAAAGTAGGATGGACTGCAAGATTTCCTCCCCCTTGCTCTATTTTTTTCCAGTTTTTCCCTTGGAGAGACAATTCTGGGCTTGAGCTGCTGCCTATTATAGTGCAAAGACCAAATAGTGTAACAAAAGATATTTAACCACTTTATGACTCAGTTTCCTATTTTATAAAACAAGAAGAATAGATATACTGACTCAGAGCATTGTCGAAGAAGTCAATGAGAAATAATTACAATTATTGGTGAACTCTCTACTTGGGTTTCAAAGAGCAGACTACCTCAGTTACTTCCACAAGAGTTCTGCATTTTCTGATAACCTGCTATTTCTTTTTTTTTTAATCTTCACAATCAACAAAGATTTATTTCTAAAACTGAATTTTATATTTTCCTCCAAATTGGCCTTTCTTTCTAATTTTTATATTTTTCTTATTAGCAGTATTGTTCTCTAAATTATATAGTCCAGTAATCTCTTTATCTTTGAGTTATCCGCCCTCACTCATTCTCCTTTCCTGGTCCTCACCCTCAACCTTCTATCAGTTACTAATTTCTGAGTGTTTTTCTTCTAAAATACAGTTTTGGTTTTTTTTTTTTTTTTTTTTTTTGATGCTGTTACTCTGTGGCTCACAAACCATCACCAGCTCCCTTCTGCCTTCAGTTTCACTTTCAAATGTTGCTTTACCCATTGAAAAGTGACCGGATTTAACCAGATCGCTGTCTAGCCTTGCCTTATATCCTTATCTCCGTTTTCTTCTCCTATCATCTCTTGCTTTAACTGAACCATTCTCTCCATCCTGTATCATTCTATACATTTCTTTAATTTGTTAATGTCATTTCTGCTGTCTGGAATCCTCTCTTCTTCTTTGTGTCTATTGACATTGGTCCCATCCTTCATTACCCTGTTGAATTCTCATAATTTGTAGGAAGAATTCTCTGATTATTTTAGTGAGATATCATCTCTCAATTGTCTGTCTTTTACAAAAAACCATTTACCTTAAAATATTATTTATTGATTTCTTAATTACATTGTTATCTACAGGCACATGGTAGGCTTTCAATAAATGTTTATCCATTAACGAATGAATGGATGAGTGGATATATGACTTCTATTTCCATCTAAACTGTACTTCCTTAATGGTGAAGCAGAAGGATCTTCATATCTAAGTTTCCTGTTTTCTCCATAACATAAAGATAAATTGCTTGGCACAAAATAGACACTCGTGCAATTCATTTATTTATTCATAGAAAAATACGCTGTGTGCCAACTATGTGCTAGGAATTGTGCTGCCTTGTAATTAATTGTATCTCATTCAGCATAGAAGATTAGACTATTTGGGAGGAAAAGAAAACACAGCACAAGTTGGAAAGACCTTTATCATGCAATCATATCTTTAGCATTAATCTTGGAAAAAATCAGGTGAAATGATCTCAAATAGACCTGTACTTACCAAACTCTTATTATGTTCAAGACATGATGCTTGTCATAGGAAATTCAGGAAATTTAAAAAATTATATTCTTTTCAAGTGTTAGTGTTCTAGTTTTAGACATGATGTACTAGGAAGAAAAAAAAACTGTTGAATGAGTGTCACAGGTTATACTGATGTTCAGTTTTTCATGTGGACTAATAATAAGAGTTGATGATGTAATTTGAGGTGGGGTGAAGTCACTTTAGCTGTGATGGTAAGAGAAAGCTTTGTGGAATAGTTGGAATTTGAGTTTGTTCTTTATAGATTTTTTTTTTTTTACATTTTTAAATACATAACTGTAAACCTTAAGAGAAATAATATCATCATTCCAAAAGAATAACCAGTAGAAGGCACTGCTTCCTAGGACTTTATCTCTGAATTAATCAGTCAAAGGTTAACATATCTAGAGAGGAAAAAAAACTATTACATAAGAAAAGCAATCCCTATTTAAGTCTTCCATTTTATATTCATTCCATATATGAATTCCTTTCACTTTGCATATGCTTTCATTTTTTTAGAATTGCATCAAAGAACATAACCTAAAGCAGTAAATAGGTGATTCCTCAGGAATAGTTCTGGTATTAATTAATAGTGTAGCAGTCTTCCCTAAAGTTACTTCGTGTTAATAGTTTTTTACATACACATTTAAAAAATAACTAAGATTTTTTTTCACGAGTATTTTAAAAACCTAACTTAATCAGGTTTACCAGTTCTTTTACATAGAACTTATTTAAAATGATACTGTTAGCAGTGAGCTGGATTTTCTTTTTTTCTAACAGTATTAAGACATTTTCTAAGAATGCTTGCTCTCTAAGACTAGATCTTACAACTACTCATAATTAGCATAGTAATAAGTTGGTTTTAGATGGTAGCTTTGACGAAACAGGTATTTGTTGGAAAAACAACTATTTTCGGAAAGGGTTTCTTATCTATTCCATGCATATAACTCAGCAAGTCCAGAAACGGTATAGACACAAGCTAGGATTTAGTCCATATTCCTTGATGTCCTTTTTTCCCCACATCAGCTTGAAACTTAAATTTACATTGTACTTTCTAAGACTGTGTCTGCATCTTTACTTGTATCACTTCCTGCATGAAATTACCTCTCCATTTTCCCCAGTTTCCATTTGACCTTCTTCCCCCCCCAAAATCCGCTTAATCAGCCATTCCTGGAAATATTCTAGGATCCCCTGGTCCCCAGGAAGCCCTCAGTTTGCTCAGCTGTAAGGCCAGTCATTTTGCCCTTAACCTGAACTGTCCTTCATTATTATTTCTCCAAGTCTTCTCAACCAGTGGATAAGCTTTCTAATGCAGAGAACTTGAATCACACGTTTTTATTCCCATTAGATAAGTGTCTTGCACTTAGTAAGTGACCAGTAAATGGTTGTTGATGACTTATCAAATTAGACGTGTTTTTGCCCTGAAATTAGACATCAGTTCTTTCAAGATTTTCTTGTCTACACACAAAACTGAGTTAAAGATTCTATTATATCATCATAGCTCCTCAGGTTAGTTTCACACTGGAGTAGATTTATCGGTTTCGTGTCATAGTCTTTGAAGTCTGAGTTTTATTCATTGGCAAGTCTAGCACCTACCACAGGAATGACAAAAATCATCTCTACATGAGCACATGAGCACATGCTGAAGCCTAAATCCTTAGATTATTTCAAGGTAACCTTGCACTTCAACACAGCATGTCATGTAAGCAAGTGCAGGAATTGGAACCCAACATATCCAAGATAAACGATAAATGGAAAGTTGCTGTGATTTCTTCTTCTTATTATTATTATTATATACCTTCCTATATTATTTGTTCTTTTTTTTTCAAGAAGATATAGCAATTGTTAATATGCAAGGGCAAAACAGAATTTCAACATACATAAAGCAAACTTTGACAGAAAGTAGAAACAATAATTCCAATGGTAGAACATTTTTCAGTAGTAAGAAATTTTTTTTAATGCAAATCAAAATATGTCTCAAAACACATGAAAAGGAAAGCAAAATATTTCAAAACCTATGAGATGCAGCAAAAACAGATGTTAGAGTGAAATTTTTGCTATAAATGCTTGTCTTAAGAAAACATTTCAAATAAACAACATTATGTCACAAGGAACTAGAAAAAGAAGAAACTTAGCTGAAATATAGTAGAGGAAGAAAATAACAAAGAAAAATCAGAAACAAATAAAATAGAGACCAGAATAAATAATAATATAGCGCTAAAAACACTGTGTTATTGTTGTTGTTGTTTTTCATGAATGAGACTTCTTCTGTCCAAAATGAAATGGTTTGGTAGATGAAAAAAACTCAAGAATTAACATTATTGGTGATTTGTTATCCATATTTTTAGAAATACTATGAGTTAGACTAAATATCAAGTAGATTGATAGCTCTCTACATAATTTAAGCATTTGCCTTTTTTTCTGATTTAGTAGCCTATTTTTGAACTATGAGCATTTTTACTGCAAAATATTTTTTAATCTTTAAGACCTCTTTTACCTGAATTG
Organism: Mustela putorius furo; assembly: GCF_011764305.1. Lineage (NCBI taxonomy): Eukaryota > Metazoa > Chordata > Mammalia > Carnivora > Mustelidae > Mustela > Mustela putorius. Next base: position 20,626,555 of record NW_025422368.1, on the reverse strand, counting down.
TATAAAAATATTCTTAACTCTGGCACATTAAGAACATTCTGTAAGTGTCTGAAAATGGAATTGAAATAATCATGAAATATGTAATTGTTTAGGATCAGGTGCCTTCTGGTATCACGACTTTTCATGTTTATGCTTTTTGCTCCATCGAACGATATATATATAGAAAGAGACAGTGGCATAGAAAGATAATTTAGATATTTAAATGACTAGATCTTTGGAGAAGAGTAGCTGTGTCTTAGCTATTTACCACATCTACCTTCTGTCTATTTTTGGACTTTCAGTTTTCATAATCATTATTAATAATAATATTAATAAAGTAAAAATCAGCCAAAAAATCATGCTTTCTATGAAGGTCATAGAACTGCATTAACTTGGGAAAGGCCAGCTGATCTAGCTTTCTGCTTTAATAACCCAGAGACTAGCTTTTGCCAACAGCCTGGAGTTTTTGGACAGTAAGAGACATAATGTACATAAGACTGAGGGAGACACTGGAATACCAATTAATTAATTTCACCAACAGTGGTAACTCCTACACAGACCATAAATACTATGGCTTGTGTAATAAATGCATAATCTCTTTATAGTCAAAGTACATATAAAACAAGAAATAATTAAAAATCCTTTTATTGATTTACTCTGACAAATCACAAAGGCCTTAAATATTTTAAATCTGTTCCATCAGCCCATTCTCTGCATGGCAGTCAGAAGTTTGCTTGGAGAGCATGAAAGCAGAATTGTATAAGTTAATATTGCTAGTGTGTAGAGCTATTAAATATAGCTTAATTTTCCCACTTGGTGATAGATGTGGTGTTGCCGATGAGACTCGGACTATTACAGCTCCAACCTCTTACTTCCTGTCTCCATACTTGTGAGTATACTTGAAGTAGACCTTAGTCATGAGATCTGAAAAAGTGAAGATACCTGAAATGTGATGACCCTGTCTACTTCGCCTTTAGATGGTGTTTCCTTGGTAGCCACCAGTATTTCCTCCTCTTTGACTGTTCTTTAGCTTATCAAGACTACCTGCTATTAGTATTTCTTTGCTAATAGATCTGATTAGTTTATTGTTAAGTATTACTGGCCAAGGATCATTTCTCTTATCAGGACATTTTGTATTTCATGTTGATTTTACAGCTTAACTCTTAGAAAGTAACCTCTCCTCATCTTGGAATTTTCTGGTTTGGTTTGTTTGTTTTGGGGGGGCAGGTGAGTTAACACTATAGTTTTAAAGCAAACAGCATCTTTTGTTTACTGAGAGTCTGCTCTGTGCTAACTGCTCTACAAGTCATTTTTCATACGGCACACAGTGTATTCTCAAAGAGCATTCCAAGTAGGTACTACATTTTCCTTTAAAGAGGAGTAAACAGAGATGGAGTAAAGCTAAGTCTCACAGCTAGAAAGGAGCAGAATCAGTATGTGAATCTATGTTTGTCTGATTCCAAAGCCCTTATTTTTTTCTACCGTGCTATTATATCTTTAAAAAGTATCTTCAGTGCTTGAATGCACTGTTCTTTTGAAACCTTTCACAGTAGGAATAGTATTATTCAGCAATGATTAGAGACATCTCTTTAGTAGTAAATTTTAAATTTAAAAATCAGCGATATATCTGAAGGAAGTGGTGGGACCGTTAGTACTGTCTTACCTCCTCTCCCACTGGTCTAGAATAAGAATGGATGATTCTGTAAACATTCTTTGTTTGTCGGGCAAAAATAACAACTTTCCCAAGGTCAGATCAAGTTGCAAATACAAAGAGTTTTTTTAATTAAAAATTTTAACTCTATACTACTCCTATGTGAAACTTGTAGTGAAAGGAAAGGGAACTCTCTATTTAACTAAGAATATTTGCCACATATTTTTAACCTATAATAGTATTCTTAGACTCAAATACCAAAACAAATGTTTAATTTTTAAGTGTCTAAGTGCATTTCCTGATAGGCATTAGTTCATCAAAACATAACACCTTCATTTGATTTTTCCCTCTAACTTAAGGGGCAAATAAGCCTGAGAATCCACATCTAAATCCTTCATAGAATTGTGGAAATGAAAACTGAAGTATGTTTATATTTTCACTTTTTTTTAACCATTTTGCATGGTTGATATTAGAAATGAATGGGGAGGTGAGGAAAGAAAAATTCTCAAGTGTTCACAGCAATTGTAAAATTTATTCAGTTCTTAATAAGCTTTAAGCAAATACTGAACTTTTGGTCATGGAGTCTGTGGTTTCTTTATGAGCAATATTTCTACAATTTATAATAATCATTCTTTTAATAAATTGCAAATTCATTTTAATGGCAATCATTCATTTATTTTTGTTTATTTTTTGATGAAAGAAATTTTAGTTCTCTCCCTTCTTTTAACTGCCAACAGTATTTGCTATTCATAGATGTTCTGTCTTCAATAAGGTCTATCAAAGTGTAAAACTAGATGGGTATTTTTTCTTCCCTTTAAAATGGAATGGTCTTTCATTATGCAGTGTTCTTAGGTGAATTCTCTTGTTTAAGAAGCCAGAATACAAGAGAGTGCTATATTAGAGTATTATTCTCACAACAAACAAGCACTGTTCTGTTGCTACCTGCTTGGCCATTGTTTCTGATTGTGAGCGCTTTGCAGTGGTATTTGGATGGTTTCCTGCTCTCTGCCAGCACAAAAAGGCATTTCTGTTACAATGGCCCCTAACCACACAATGACGGCATTAAGGATTTATGTGGAGGTTTCATTATTTTCTCCTCTTTTGTTCCTTCCAGGATGTCTTCCAAGCGACCAGCCTCTCCGTATGGGGAAGCAGATGGAGAGGTAGCCATGGTGACAAGCAGACAGAAAGTGGAAGAAGAGGAGGGTGACGGGCTCCCAGCCTTTCACCTTCCCTTGCATGTGAGTTTTCCCAACAAGCCTCACTCTGAGGAATTTCAGCCAGTTTCTCTGCTGACGCAAGAGACTTGTGGCCATAGGACTCCCACTTCTCAGCACAATACAATGGTAGGTTTCTCATGGGCTCTGGTGCCTACACGTACTCTTTGACCAGTCTACTCCTCTAACAGTTTGGCTTCAATCCTTTGCTTTATAATTATCATCTACTTAACAGCCAGACACAAGATTCACTCCTAACATCTTAGAATTCCTTGCAAGTAAATTGATTCCAGTAGGAAGTACATGATATGCTATTTTACCCCCCAAGAATTTTACTTTTGAGACACAATTTAATTAGGAGAAAACACGTATACATATAAGAATAATGTTCAAGTACTGCATTTAAAGTTTGTCAGCATGACAGTTGGATGTCATAGTATTTCTAATAAGAGGTTTTTCCAGGTAGACTTACAGCGTATTTTGGACATCTCCACCATGATAAATCGTTTTCAATTTTTTACTTTGCCCAGATTGGATTCCAGTATTCCTTTACAGTACTGGGAATATTATAGGAGAATGTATTTCATAGAAACTATAGTTTTTTAATGTGACTGCAATACTTTCTAACTCAGTCTCATTCATATTTTTGTTTTGATAATTCACTAATTACCTGGTACCTCCAATTTCAGAATTTGCTTCTCAGGGTTATTTATCTGCCCCTTCATCCTGGGGTCTGGATCATTGTCATTGCAGAAGATTAGGAAACCGTGGTTTCACGGATGAGGGGGAAGAAGGCAGCATAGCATCTTCAACTGAAGCTTAAAAGTGCACGCATGCACACACACACACACACACTCACTCACTCACTTACTCACCAGTAAGGCTTTTAGGTCCTCCTTAGGAACTTAAGTACACAAAATAAGCATGTTGGCAAAGTTTTAGCTGCCAGTAAAGCCAGGCTCGCCTTTTCAACATGGCTGCTTGGGTAGATGTCGTGGTTTTGTGACCTTCTGCTCTTCTACCTCAAGGATAGGGGGGCGGGCATTAATTGGAACCAGATTATACCAGCAAAAATGTGTCGTCATACCATCTCATAGTTTTAAGATGACTCTAATTCTGTGAAAGGCTTTTTTTTTTTGCTTTCTCTAGAAAATTATTACATACCATAAATGTGCTTGGTATTGAAATATGCCCACTTATGTATGTTATTGCATTACTGTATATAGAATTAAATCAAGAAGAAGAATCAGATATCTCCTAATAACCATGAAATGGTTGCTACTTTTTGTCACTCAGATTCGATTTAAATACTTTTTCAATATTTTAAGCCTCATAGGTCAAAATTTCACTAGTGGATTATTTGTGCCAAGATTTTCCCCCCAAGGATAGTATTTCGGCTAACACCATGTAACACTTATATAGATGTGGCATTTTAATCACATTATGTATATTAACTCATGTAACCTTCACAATAATACGGTGACATGTTATTATTAGTCTCATTTTATAAATGAGGAAACTGAGGCACACAGAGGTTAAGTAGTTTGCTTCCGATCACAGCTGATACAGAGGAGAGCCAGCGTTGTTTACCCAGACATTCTGGCTTTGGAGTCTGTGCTTATAAACACTATAAGTTCTTCACAAGAGCACATGCATATTTTATTGTCTGATTATTACTTTGTTGGCAAGCTTAATTGTACTATCCATAATTCCTGATTAATTTTTTCTCTGCTGTGAGTTTATATTAGTTATGTGCAGTGATACAACTTTTGGGACTCCTCTCATGAAGGTTATACTAGGAAAAGAAAGGTGGGAAATGGTAGCACACAGTTCAACAAGGTAAGGAGATCGGGCTCTCCATTTGGCATTGCGTCCCTGCTAATGCCTTTTCTCTCTCAGTATTTTGACCATTGGCTTCTCTGAGTGAGTGCTTCTTAGTTTGGTTTTCCTGTGACACTACTCTAAGCATAAACACACAAATTTGAAGGAGTGAATATAAACAGTTATAACCAGAGGAATGATGCCAAATTAAAGGAGAGATTATTTTAAGTATACTCAAGGATGGGTATAAGAAAAGTATATTAAATTATGTTCGGTAGTTGGAATGTGGGGATCCTGTGGGGATGTTAGTGAGAAGGAAACTGGTTTGTAAGGGAGAATTCAGTTCAACTAGATACAAACTGTGAATTGCCTACTTTGGACCAAGTTTTTTGTTGTTATTGTCGGGCACTGTGGAAATAGATTTGAACAAAACACAACACCTCCCCTCCAGCAACTTCACCTAGAGCTCACCTAGAGCAGCACCTGAGCCAGGGTCTATGAGATCTCCTGAAAATAATTGGAGAATTCTGTATTATGCATACATGTGAGTAAGATTATAGTTCTCGGGGCACCTGGGTGGCTCAGTGGATTAAGCCTCTGTCTTTGGCCCAGGTCATGATCTCAGGGTTCTGGGATCGAGTCCCACATCAGGCTCTCTGCTCAGTGGAGAGCCTGCTTCCTCCTCTCTCTCTCTGCCTGCCTCTCTGCCTACTTGTTCTCTCTCTCTGTCAAATAAATAAATAAATAAATCTAAAAAAAAAAGATTATAGTTCTCATCAGATTCTCAGACAGATTTCGGGATACTAAATGGTTTAAGTACATTTTAGTGACATGCTGACACTTTCTCTTATATGTGTCCGGTTCGTTTCTAAATATGTTCCTGCCTAAAATATTTCATCCCATCAATTTTTCATCTCTTGGGTAGACAGTTGGAAAAATCTCTCATATGATCTCAGATTTTTAGCCTCTCCTCTTTTGGGTTTTCCTTCCAATATCCACTAGACTTGTTTCCCTCACAACTGAGTTAAATTGTTTACCTCACTTTGGGAACTGTGTGTCCTTGTTCTTATAGGACTTAGTCTAAAACTCTTTGTCTTAGCATAAAACTCTTATAGAGTAGCACCAAACTATGACCTTGGTCTTTTCTCTTGTCATTTCTCACTGTGGACCCACTATTCTTGTCAGGCCAAGTTTTTTGTGCATGTTCAGAAATACACCAGGTGACCTCGGATGACACAGGTTTATTCTTTCCACCTAGAAAATATTCTCTTTTCATATTTTACCTTCCTGGTGAACTGCATATAATTATATATAACTATATTATGTGGTATATTAATATAAAATATTAACATATAATCACTATATATTAATATATAATTAATGTAGAATATATAAAATATATTTGTGTTTCTGATACTTAGCATATAATAGGCAATGTATGATTATTGATTAAATGGCAGAATTCACGAATAATAGTAAATGTGTTTTGGGCAAGGTTGTTACGACTATTCATGGTGAATGTGCTTATTTTCTAGAAATTTAAGAAGTAGAATGTACTAATGTATTGTACTCAGAAAGCGGAAAATATGTCTAATTGGCCTGATATATTCACCTGTTAAGCTCTTTGATATATTTTATTCATTTATCAAAATGATTGAATATATTTATCAAATTGTTATTCAACACAAGTCATTATACTTTTTCTGGATAGTAGGCCATTGTAATATTCACTTAACAGAAACTTTTATTTCAGTAGGAAAATATATTTTCATTCTTTTTTTTTTCTGTTCAGTATCTTTGAAAACAGACACAATGTTTCATGGTCTCTATATCATAGAGTTCAATTTAAGGGAAAAAAAAACAGGTTTCCAGATTTCGTTGCCTATTTATATGTGACATTCATACTCCATTCTTAAATTAAAAAAGGAATGAGAGGTCCACATTTTATATTGCCAATATAGTTTAGAGACAAAGTATAACTGATGAGTAATCCCTGTAAGGCTGGCTGGAAGTTAGAGAGATGCTCTCAGTGTAACATTTAAGTTGGAAAATATTTTCTGAGGATAAAAGTTCTGTACACTTCACAACTGTTGCCGTATAAAGATCTTGAGGAATTAGGGTTGTTTGTTCATATGCAGGATATGCAGGTGTTTGGAACTGGGTCAGATGAAGATGTAATTCTTCCCTTCTGAAGTTTGTTTATTGCCTGAATATTTTGGAGAAATAAATTAAGTTCCTTACTAAAAGTAACTTCCATCAGCTATGCTGATACGAATACTATAATTCTGTTCTAGGAATGCTTTACTCAACTGTTCAGGGTGCATTATAGGTCAACTGTCTTAAGCTATTTAATTTTTAAAAATTGTAAGATTTCTAGCCAATGTAATATTGAGACATAGATAGCTAAAGCACGAAAAAGACTGATTCTGTGGTTTCCTTCTCTGAAGCTCTCATAATCTGGCCAAGCAATGAATGGCAAATTTTGATTCCCATGTAATCTTCAAAAAGGGGAAAGACAAGGTTGTAAAGTTTGGTTTTGACATGAGTGGAAAGGCAGTTTGGGGCTTTATTTTTATGGAAGATCAGATCTACCCATCCTGTCCCCTTCTTCCCCTCCCCCCCTTTTTAAACATGGGTTTGGAGACTGTCACTTTAGAGTTTCAGAGACAAGCAAGAATCACTATAATTTCTGGCTCATTTTTAATAATGGTTCTGATACAAATGAATTTATTTCATGATGCAAAGATCTATTGAGAACATATCTTCATGTCAATCAATGTGATTATATATGAGCACTAGAAAGGAACAGAATGGGTATGAGGAGAAATCAAGTGGCAGCATGAGAGGCAGCCAAGGGACTCTGTGGTCGCCATTTTGGAGCTTATTTTCTGTCTGGTTGCGTACTACTTCTGCTGGCTGGATTGTTGTTCTAGTGTCAAATGTGATGTGAAATGAAAAGCTTGACCACCTGTGGTTACTGAATAGTCAATTGTCTCTTTCTTCTTACTTTTTTTTTTTTTTAACAGAAGGTATAGTCTTATCTTAGCCAAACTCTCTTTTGACTTCTTAAAATCCTTGAGTTGAATGAATTGTTTCATGTAACTATAGGATGGCTCCCTCTTAACACTGATTTTTAAAATATATAATTATTTATTTAACAGTACAGTATTTTTATTAAAAAATAATAAAGTGAGTTGCTCACTTTATAGATAGCTAAATTTTATATGAAATGAAGACTGTGTTAGGGTATAGTTTTTAACATTTAAAGATCCATTGGATTTGGAAATAATTTTTAATATGCTTTAGTATCTTATTCAATGTTTATATTGATAATATTTTCCTGGAATTGTTTAAAAAAAAACCTCTGGATACATAGTGTTTGGGGCTTAATAGTTTGATTTATCTTAATGTAAATGTGTTTAAACATTGCAGGGACACTAGTTATCATAAAGCAACACTCCGTATGAGTCAGTTTCTTCCTGATATCCATCAAAAGAAGACAAAGGTGTCTTTTTAAATTGGATCTCCTGTAGAAGTAGGGCATATAGCTGGGAATCGAGTATAACATAATAGCAAGGCTCTGAGGTGTAAAATCCAGCCTTATACAGTGAAGGAATTCATAGAATGCATGTCAGAGAGAGGCTTTTACTTGCTCAGGTTCACTGTCAGCTTCTGGGATTCTTTGTTTACCCCTAATAATTTTAATTGTTATATTATAGTTGTGTCTTAAAATATTATTTATATAAACTTTGCTTATAACCTAATAGTTATTAGTAATGTATTTTCAATGTTTGACTAGGATAATGTTACGTATAAAGTACTATTCAGATAATATGCAACAGAAAAGAGAAAAATACATGTGAAGTCACAGAATAGTACCTTAATTATGGTATGGTGAAGATTCCTATATTCTATATCGGAGTTTTTTATAGGCTTTTAAATTTCTGGTTACCTTTGTACATCAAACTTAGCATAAGTTATTGTGATGGTATAATGCCTACTGTTCTTAACACCAGTGTGGTTATTGTGCCAGTTCTAATAATGAGAATTTCATTGTTTAGGGAGAGCAGTCTCCTACACTCTAGACAAAAGTGTAATTACTTTTGAACGATGTGGAATGTGCTCAGTTTAATAGCATGGAGAATAGATTCAGAAAGATTCAGATAAAGTAAGCTTGGAAGCCATATGTGCAGTGTGGCAGTATAAAATTATGATAGTAGGCTGTGTAATTCTCTACACACATCCCCGATTTCACATAGTTTATCTATAAACTGTTGTTTTTGTAAGAGATAGGCTTGCTTATCTGAACAAGGCCAATTCCATTGAAACAAGGTGAAAATGGTGACAAGTTTATATTTGTTTTTTATGGTAAATTGATGTTTATCATACAATGAAATTACATTGTTACAAACATTATTCTGTAAATGGTGTCAGAAAATACCACAAGAGGCTGTTTATCTAGATATAACCCAAGGCCTGTATTTGAATGTAAGTGGTTCAATCTTTATACTTGCATTGTTTCTGAAAATTACCCCCAGAGCTAGCAGGAATGAGGACTTGTGAAAAACAATCGGTTGGGGTTCATCAAAGCCGCTGGATAAGTTGTGCAATGGTTCATGTTGTCCTGTTGCCTTAAAATTCCATTCCTTCTGCTTGGGGGAAGGTTGAATATTAAGTGGAGAAAACCGTGATTCGTATGATGTCCATAGTATTTGAAGTACTACTGTTGAGTTTAAAGTCAACCGGGACTTGAGAAATTAGGGAATGTACTCTCCCATGGTAAGGAAGAATGTGCTACGTGGGAGTTGTGAGCTAGTTCAGGATACGTGATGAGGGTCTACCGTTAGCATCCCCACAAAGTGCTGTGCAGTGACAGGTAAATAAACACGACCTTTCTAATGCTGTGGTAATGTGGGGGGGGGATGTGTTTGCTTAAGAAGATTTGGCCTAGGGGGTGCCTGGGTGGCTCAGTGGGTTAAGCCTCTGCCTTCGGCTCAGGTTATGATGTCGGAGTCCTGGGATCGAGCCCCGCATTGGGCTGTTCGCTCAGCAGGGAGCCTGCTTCCCCCCTCTCTCTCTACCTGCCTCTCTGCCTACTTGTGGTCTCTCTCTCTCTCTGTATCTAATAAATAAATAAAATCTTAAAAAGGAAGATTTGGCCTAATGAATTTGATGTCTTTCATTAAATAGGGAGTGTTGTGGAAAGATTCAGCTCAAATACAGACAATTCAGCAGAGATAGAGAAATGAGTAAGAACTCTTCCTCCTTATAACTTTTTATATAGTATGAAGACAAGACGAGCACAAAACCATCATAATTTTATATAAAATATTAGAACCCTGATACAGGCTAACCAAGTGCTAGGGAGATTCACAATTGAATGATAGCTCATTTGTGGGTATCAAGAATAGATTAATTTGAAATTGCTTCCACAAAAAAAATGGATTCCAAGATACTAAAAATATATAGACACATTGGATCAATTATCATTATACAAGGTCTTCAGTTTATACTTGAGCGTAATTTTTCTTTTGCCACATTTTTTCCCCAGAAAAAATAAGTAAGAAAAAAGAAAAGAGAAAGTTTAAAAAAAAAAAAACAACCCCCCCCCAAAAACCCAAAACCAAAAACTGGAGACAAAGCATACCATAAGGTTCTTATTATAAAATATGGAGAAATTAGTGAAATACATGTCTCATATTCACAGGAATACAACCACCTAGTTTAGTTATTTGTGTTTTAAATGTTTCCTTTCTTTATCTGGGTGACCACCTTGAATGAAGTGGAAAGAATGATGAACTACTTGGCTAGGATATTGGAAATAGAAAGGACATGAAGAGACAGTGCTGGAAACTTACTCGAATGGTGTTCCTGATTTTGTGGAATGGATAGGTGTCTGCCTTTATCTCATTTGCTATTCTCGGACCTGTGTAATAGAATCATTTGTATTTGGGAGTGAAAAATAATGCAGAGTTTGGGGGCTAACCTTCATTTTGTATCTTTGATATTTTGTTTTTAATTCTCCCTCATTTTCTTCCTTTGATTCTTTCCCTTGTTTGCTCCTTTTTTACCTCTCTTTCAGTTTGCCTCTATCAGAAAACATTCTTAATGGGTTCTCTTGTGGATCTCAATGGAGCCATTATCAGGAAGGAAGACAGCATTGGAGAATTAGCACCATTGTGCTCTGATATATACTTCCTTCTTATTTACATATATTGCCTCTTGGGGGCTTGCCCAACTTCCTGCAGTCAGCCTAGGTTACTCTTACTGTATGCAATTAATAAAGGTCAGTTGGTTCTATGACATCATTTTCACTGATTTTTAGTTAGTTCTTCACAAAACTATGTGGCATATTTATTCAGTTTATTCAGAAATCATATTCTTTTACTTTTCTTTCATGATGCAGCATTGATAGTTAATTATGATTTTATATTTAATGTACTTACTGGGGGAAAAAGAGGACTAAGAACTCTATATTGTTTCTGAAATTATGTTTGAAACTGTGCATATCATTGACTCCAAGTGTCTGGGACTTAGTGCTTTACTGGATACTTTATGGTCTTTGGGTGCCTGTTATATTTTAAATTAGCTTTTATATTTTAAATTATTTGACAGCTTCTGTCACCGTTTTCAATCAGTTCTTGATTATTTCCTTAATTCAGTTATTGTTTTTTGGTCTTCATATTTCTTTCCTAAAGTTGAGATTTTATAGTGATTGGTAAAAAGTAAGAATAGAAGAATGGAGATTATTCACATAACTAGAAAGGAATTTTGATGGTGCTGTCAGTGTATTAACTTAATATGAGTGATAATAGCAACAAGTTTGTCATTATTTCTTATTTTATAATTGCAAAGGGCCATCACCTAAGGGAATCCAAAAGAAATAAGAATTTTGTGGTGTTGGTGCCTGAATTCTAGGAATTAGAATGAAATCTACAAGTCTAGGTAACTCAGTTGTCAGTATGACCTCAAAATATTTCAAATAATAACACCATATTCCCTCTTGGCTATATTAGTTAGGTACAACTATCCATACCGTACCTAAAAAGAAAGAAATTATCTTTGTATAGCAAACACTGGAACTTAATTTGGATCTTAAGAAAGTGAAGTCATAAAAATAATGTAAGGAAGTATTGGGTTTTCATTCTAATTTCTTTTCCTCACATATTTTGGCAATTAGACTCATATCCCTTTCTCTTTCAGAAGTACAGATAAACGCAAATACCTGGATTTGAAGGGGTGGGTTAAGTTTTTTAAAAAATAGAGAGGAATTCAATAGTACAGACAATCTAATCAGAGGATGGGGGAGCACTTTCAAGAGAAATGATTCCCTAAGAAATGTCAATCTGAATTCAAAATGAACAATATTTGTGTCACATTAGGTACACTTAAAAGCATTAAGTGCATTTAAATTCTTTACTTCTTTCACAAGGTCTGAGATGCCCAAAATTTGTACTGGCATTAAAGCTGTCGTTAAAACTGAATTCATGAAATATTTTAAGAGGCAGCCAGTTTTGATCATTTTGCGTCCCCCCACCTTTTTTTAGAAAGTAAATTTTATGTTTTTCCTCTGCTGTCCAGAGGAGAAAGCTGAAAGTTCTTTGTTACTTGAAGCGGCATATAAAGGTAAAGCTACCTTAAATTTACAGTTGTTATCAGTTCCTTTGGTTATATATCTTCTTTATACAAAGGCAAAATGCTTTTTAAAACATTTCCCAGAGCCCATTTTTAGGAATGATCCGTGTGAGCAGATCAAGTGTGAATGTAAGGAGAGCAGCCTTGGGAGCTCTGTGACACTGACATCACGTGATAAAGTAAATGAACACAAGTGACTGGATTTTGTGTCTTATTTAGTCAAGGCTGCTTCTGTGGCAGCAGAGCAAACAATGTTATCATTATATAGAGAAGCCGTGTTACTCCGGTGTCTCTTCTTAGCTCTTAAAAATCCAGCCTGTCTCGAGATAAAACAGTTAATCTTGTTGGTCGATAACCCTAAATGAGAGAATAATATTCTAAGAGTGAATAAAAAATTTTAGATGGTGGTAAGATATTAAAAAAAAAAAAAGCATAACTGCAAGGGTACTGTTAAGGACCTTTTTTATCTAGGTATGAATATAATATCCATACCACGTAAAAAGTCCACATCTATATTAATGAGTAACAAAAAACAGGTTATAATAACTTATAGCATGTGTATACTCAATAATGTGCTAAGTCTGGTAAGCACCTCTGCTTCCAATACTAGATACTTCCCTCTATGTACACATCTGTGGCATAGCAGAGGGGGGATTGTTGGGTTGTTACCAGGCTCCCTCTTTGGGCTTTGTGGCAATTGCTGGCATGCTTTTCACGCTAGGGACACAGGAGTCAGAGAACATGCTTCTTGTGTATCTGAGATTTTGATTTCCCCAGGGTCATCACTAGCATATAAAAAGCAACTTTGAAAGTCATGTGTGAATATGTCTTATAGCCTATCTACAGTCTGATAGTTGCAATCCAAATATGGGAGAGTTCAAATAGTCTGTGCTCTTTAGAATGTGATAGCTAATAATTAAAAACAGGAATGTGTAATATTTCAGTCTCTTCTATGTACCAGCCACCCTCCATTTTTGTTATCTCAGCCAATTTGATGTCAACCCAGTGAGTTCGACAACGGTTATTATCCCCAGTTTATGGACAGAAAACAGTCTTGGATAAAGTAATTTGCCTAATGAGTAAGTTGTAGAGTTTGGATTCATGACTTTGGGACCCAAGCCCTTAATAACTGTGCTTACTGCCTCTCTACTCCACACACATTAAAATCGTTTTTATAGTGTATTTGAATAAATCAGAATAAATAATTTTTTTTAAAGATTGGTTGATTGATTTGTCAGAGAGAGAGGGAGCACAAGCAGGGGGAGCAGCAGGCAGAGGGAGAAGCAGACTCCCCACTGAGCAGGGAGCCCAAGGAGGGACTCGAGCCCAGGACCCTGGGGTCATGACCTGAGCCAAAGCAGACACTTAACCGACTGAGCCACCCAGGCATCCCAGGAATAAATAATTTAAAAATCTCTTTAGAAATACATGTGGGTGGATAGAACTAGAGGGTATCATGCTTAGCGAAATAAGTCAGTCAGAGAAAGACAACTATCATATAATCTCCCTGATATGAGGAAGTGGAGATGCAACGTGAGTGGCTTGGGGGACAGGAAAAGAATAAATGAAACAAGATGGGATGGGGAGGGAGACAAACCATAAGAGACTCTTAATGTCACAAAACAAACTGAGGATGGCTGGAGGGAGGGGTTAGGGAGAGGGTGGTGGGGTTATAGGCAGTGGGGAGGGTATGTGCTCTGTGCTCTGTGCTCTGTGCTATGGTGAGTGTGTGTAAACCCAGTGATTCACAGATCTGTACCCCTGGGGCTAATAATACATTATATGTTTATAAAAAATTAAAATAAATTAATAAAAAATAAATAAAAATAAATAAAAATTTTAAAAAAAGAAAAGAAATACATCTGGGAAATTCAGACAGAACAATTGTTGCTTGACTATTATACCTTACCTCAGAGACAACTTGATTTTTTTTTTTAATCTTTTTACCTGGCTTCAAATGGACCAAGAGATTTAACTATTTCACAATTGGTACTAGACGTTCTGCATAAGCTGGTGGGAAATATATGGGATTTTAAAAGATAGCTTGCTCAACCTTTCATAAAGATTAGTATTAAGTTCTGGTCTCGCTGTTACACTATTGGCAGAGCATAGTGGTTGATCACATGGCACTAGTGACAGAATTACTGTGTAAATTCCAAATTCTGCTGTTTAATATTTTATGGCACTTAGCAATTATGGAACTTTTCTGTACCTTATTTTTACCATCTGTAAAGTGGGTTTTAGTTAGGATAACAACTAACTGAGAGAATGTTAATGTTTAAAGGAATCAGGACACATAAAGCATGCTGGGGCCTGGAATATAGCAGGAACTTAGTAAATATTAGTTATCAGTTAAATGAGTGCCTAAAGACATATTTAAGTTCTATGATCTAGGAGAAGAATGGTGCATCGTATTAAATGTCAGATGCTTTCTGACATTTCTACGAGAAAATCTAAAGCTAAAGAAAAATCCTTTTTGAAATGAGAAGTCCAATAGAGTCTCAATTTCTTGTCATTAAATGGGTTTTTAAAAATTTTAACTATCAAAAAAGGACATCATTATCAATCTGAGATACTTCCTCTCAGTTAGATATTAATGACAGATTCAATTTTCAGCAATATCGTTCATTAGCAGCCAGATTTTTGCTTAATGTTATTAAAGCTGTTCATCAACAGCAACTAGCACCACCACTACCATCACAAGAAAAATCTACCTAAGCCAAGTCAGAACTGCCTTTTGATAAGAGATGTAGAATGTGGTGGTAAAGAGCCTCAACTCACCGGTGAACTGCTTGGGTTTCAATAAATTTCACGTTGTATAAGGTATCTAAGTTTTGTGGTGTCTCTTTGTGCCTTTGGTTTCTCATCTGAAAACCGGGATAATAATTGAACCTCTGGGTATACACAGGTGTTAAGAGGATAAAATAGAATTTTCGTAAGGGGCCTTGAACTGTGCCTGTCACATAGCAAGTTCATAATAGAGGCTATAGTTCTTGAGTAATTCATGTTCTTTTTAAAAAGATTTTATTTATTTATTTGACAGAGAGAGACACAGTGAGAGGGGAACACAAGCACAGCAGGAAGCCCTATGTAGGCCTCCATCCCAGGACCCTGGGATCTTGACCTGAGTCGAAGGCAGATGCTTAACGACTGAGCCACCCAGGGTCCCCTTGAGTAGGTTATGTTCTGTTGACTAATGACTATGACTTACCAGAAGAGAACACTTTGGATTTTGGGGGGCTCCCAGTAATCATTATATCCTTTCAGTAAGCTGGAGGATCCCAATTTAACGGGTTCAGTGTTCTTATCAGTAAGTTCTGTCATTATCTTTGGATATAATTTGCCTTGAACATGAGATGTAAACTTGTTTAAAGGAGAAAGCCCTATGTTATCTTTGGGATCATATGTCTGTCTTGTTCAGCCTCGGGTCCCTAGCGTCTGGCTCAGTGGCTGACACACAGCAAGTGTCTCCAGTTAGTTGAATGGATGAATGAATGTCTCCAAAACGTGGGCTCATAGAAGACATTTTGAGTGCAGCTTTCCTTAGCTATATGTTGAAATACTACTTAACACATAGACAGATGATATAACAAGTAAATGAAGTAATTACCTACCACAGTGCTTGTTGTGAAGTGAATATTCAGTTAATGTGATCTCCCTTTCTGTCACCTTTCTGATTCTCTCAGCCCAGTTGCTGTGCATAGAACTCACAGATCATGGCATTTTTCTATGACTCCACCTGTTACACTTCGACAAATTGTTACCGGAGGAAAGCAACAGCAGCGCATACACACACACACACACACACCAGCAAAAATATTTTAGAAAAGAATATATTTAAAACTGTTCAGTTTTCCTTGCATGAACACTCTGAAGACACATAATGATTTTTTTTAGGATGTACTTAATAAGGTTCATGTTTTTTTTACTATGGTTTTATTAGCATATTCAGTTTTTAAAATTTTTCAATATGTTTTAAAATTCCTATTTGATTTCAGGAACTTTAGAGGTCCTCTGGGAGGATTCGGGCCTTTTTTATTAGCATTGTGTGTATTGCTTTTTAGTCTTTGATCTCTCATTTCTGTTTACCCATAAGGGCAGCTTGAGATGATATAAAAAAGCTAAGATTTGAATAAGAGACACTATACAAATGGGTTTGTCACATTTAAAACTAACACACCTAACTAAAATGTATATATTTGTAGCTATTAATTCTTGGTGATTAAACACATATCTCTGCTTTTCTTTTATTGGATAAAACTTTGACTTGTCACTTTCTTAATGCGCTTCATGTGATCTTTTTATTTCCTATCGTATAAACTCTTCCCTGTTCGCTTATGTCCTCTTCAGTGGTTCTATAATTATTTTTGTTTTACATAGATAGAAACATGTTTTTCCCCCTTTTTTTACATATGGTGTTTTTGCTTCATGCAGAGAGAACTACACAGATGACATTTTTTAAAAATCCAAATTTAATTCAGTTTTACATTCTTATGTTTATAACCCTGAATATCTCCAAAATGTCCTTACCTAAAACACTTTAGAGTTTTATTACTAGATTTATACCAGTAAAGATACATCAGCTTTCTTAGGGATAATCTTTAAGCAGAACTTAGTTAGACAAGCTTTGAAAACTATCATTCCTAGGAAAGTAAATCTCAAATCATGGAACATCAGTTTAATCACTCCCCTTGACAACTTAACACGGCAGACTGAAATATAAAAGCCGATGCAAGTGGGATCAATGGATTATCTAAGTCCCTGAACATCTTCTCTTAAATCGGGGGACTTGACAGAGTGGTTGTGAGAGGCGTTTGTGTTGTGTGTCCCTTGTCAGGGGCAGAGAAATACATTTTCAGAGTTTTCAGATTAGTGCTGAGTGGATGTGGTCTACCTGGACATGAAGCTGGGGAGAAAGAAACTGGGAGGGAATGGAAAAGAGGGGGCTACAGGAAGAGAGGGATGGAGAGATTTACATGTGAGAACTCAGGGGGCTTTGTCATGGCAATTGTATAAAGTGATATACAGTGCAAATCGACTTGAGCATGTCCCCGGATACAGGCGGTTTACAGTCTCCGCGAGCTGAGATTACTGCTTTATCTTGTCATACTAAATTAACATGGCAGCACACTGTTAAACAGTGGTGACCTCTTCATCTGGGGAAATTGCTGCCTAGAAGAGAGATGGCATTTAAGTCCCTCTCGCTCTCTCTCTTTCTCTCTCCCCTTATACCCTTCAAGCATTTGGGGGTTAGACAGTAGCCATTTTAAAATTAGGATAGAAAAAATATTTTTTATATGAAGTTTAGAGCAGATAGGGTGCAATTAGATTAAATGACCATTTTGGGTGGAATAATAAGATTTTATTTATCCAATGTTCTAAAAATGACATGTCATCTTTATACATTGAAATTAAGACTATATTCACTGTCTTGTCATTTTAATCCCTTATTATTCTACAAATAACCTATTAATTTGTGTAAGAGTTAATTTCTATACTTTCCATAAGAATTGGTGGGTGGCAAAGAGATAGGGGGAAATAAGGCTCAGACCCTGGTTCTCCCACTCATCAGGTAGAGGGATAGCCCAAGAGAACTAGCAAGAGGATTATGCCTTAAATAGAAGCACCCAAGTTATCTCTTTTTCCCAGAGCTTACCAGGTACTGCCTCATTCTTCAGATTTTTAAAATTACTTTATTAAAAGAGGAGGGAGAGAGAGAGAGAAGGTCATGAGATTAATTTGCTTCATCTCTCTGCCAGCCTGCAGCTGTTCCTTTCATGTATTTTCTAAGTTCGACATATAGGAAATACACTATTTTCCTCCTATCTTAAAATGTTGATGAATCAGTTAAAATCCAATGTGTATATATATTTTGTTCTGTGCTTGGTATGTGATATTGAAATCAGAATCAAAGGAAAGGGCAAAGTAAAGCTTCAAAATCACATGAATGTTTATTCCTCAATGTCCCCAGCTGAAGACTCTCCATCTTTAAAGTGCAAACCTATGAACTCCTTCCTCACTAACCTTGAGAGCAAGTGCTTTCCATCTGTGTTTTAAATCACTTTAAGGCTTGTAGGATGAGCTTTGTGGAATCTTTGACCCCCCCCCCAAACTCTGTGATATACTCACTCACAAATTTTTTTCGAGAGAAGGCCTGTAGCTTTCATTATATTCTCCAAGGGGCCTGAGATACCAAAATAGATGATTACTTGTCTAGAGCTTAATTCTGTCTTAGGGTATTACCAGGGTACATCCTCACACTGGGGCTATATATCTAGAAAGCAAGATACTGACAGACACAGTTATGATTATGCCTATTTTGTAATCAGAAATGTATTCACCAAGTCTGCCTTGGAGAATTTTCACAGGGCTGCCACATCGGAATTCACCCTGGAGTCCACCTACTGCTCCTGACCACTTAAAACTGTTCCTCTTAGCATCCTTTTCCTGGGTCCTCATTTTGAGCCATAGACGGGCTTTAATTCTTGTATAGGGTTGAGGTTCAGTTCTCCAGTACTCTGGATCCAGAATCCAGACCCTGGAAACAGAAAGACCATTTAGCTTACAAGGGATGTGGACCAGAGGCAATGCGTTTTTTTTTTTTTTTCCCCTTTTTTCTCGATAAGTTGCTTCCTCATGCCCAGTCACCTCTCTCCCCACTTTTCCCAAGTCAGCGTGTTGTCAGACCTGTGAAAAAGAACATACACTTTAATTTAGGAGTGGTCTGACTACTAAATTCTTCCTATGATGTGCCGGTACCATACTGTTCAACTGACACAGAGTTTTTAATATCAAGGTAGTTTATGTTCAATATTGTTATAAACATGGTATATCTTCAAAGAAAGGAAAAGGCAAAAAAGTTTAGAAAAGAAAGGAAATGATCAAATTTAAACCAAGTTGCCTTTGTATGCTATATATTATCTGGGAGCTAGGAGTAAAGAGTGACTGTTGAACTCAGTCATTTTCCCCTTATTGATAAGTTCTTTTTCCCTCCAATTTTTTCATCAGATTAGATGCACTAGCAACTCTTTTAAAATAGGTCACTAGGTAGCTATTTTCTCTGATATTTAGCTATTTCTAAAATTTAGAAGTAATTCTTTTTGTTAAGGTCAGGACTTAAATGTAAGGTGATACGATGTTATCCAAAATATTAACCTTTCCCTTATTCCTCACTTCCCTCCCTTTTATTTATTTATATTTAATGAGCACTCTGCACACTTATGTATTAAAACTTGAAGGATTTCTTTCAGATAAAATGTGAATTTGATATAGGAAGTCATGGAGGACAGGTGTCATTTTATGTCTTCTGAAATAGCAACATGTCAAAAAGTAACAGGAAAGTACTCTGGCAAACTTCACTATCACTTCCTGACTCAGATCAAAGGGTAGGAGGTGGAGAACAGGCTAACAGGCAGCCATAAACAACAGAAATATAGAATTGTAGAGAACCTTATTTGGGGGGTGGAATTGGTAGAATGGTTGAATAGTATAGTATTGAGGATACCCTTAATATTCAGAAAATCAATGTGATCTAGTATTTTCCAGGAGAAGCAGAAAATCTAAGATAAAGAAGTAAGAAAAAAAATATAAACAGAGAAAAGAAAGAGAAAATTTTACAAGAAGCAACGTTGTCTATTATCACACTAAATGTAAAGGGGTAAACTTTCATCTTAAAAGATTAGTATTTTCCTGAATTTGTTTAAAATATAGTTTATGCTCCTTAAAAAAGTCAGACATAAAACAAAATGATATAAAATGTTAAATATAAAAAGAAAGGTAAAAATATAGTATACATGCACAGGCAGAAATCAGAAGTAGTGTTAATATGACCAGATCAAGCTGAGTCAAAATCCTGAGATAGAGTCTTTTTATGTTGTTATATAGAGATAAAATGTCATGAATATTTGTACATTAAATAAACCGTATAAAGAAAAATGTTATTTTAATATTAAGTTATTAGCAAGAAAAATTTTAGAAATAGGTGTTGACAAAAATATAGTTATAATAGAAATTAAGGTATCATTTTCTCTTTCAGAGATGGATTAGAACACAAATTCATGGAGGATGATAAATATAATTAATAAAGTTGAGTTAATATCTATATGTAGATCACTTGAAAAATTTTAAAAAGTACACTACTAAATAATTCATGTGTTAAAAATCAAAACTATAGAGGTGCCTGGGTGGCTCAGTGGGTTAAAGTCTCTGCCTTCGGCTCAGGTCATGATCCCAGGGTCCTGGGATCGAGCCCCATATAGGGCTCTCTGCCCAGCAGGGAGCCTGCTTCCTTCCTCTGTCTCTTTCTCTCTCTCTGCCTGCCTCTCTGCCTACTTGTAATCTCTCTCTGTCAAATAAAATTAAAAAAAAAAATCTTAAAAAAAAAAAAATCAAAACTGTAGTGGTTCCTGGCTGGCTCAGTGGAAAGTGCATGTGACTCTTAATCTCAGGTTCTGAGTTTGAGGCTCATGTTGGGTGTAGAGATTACTTAAAAATAAAATCTTAAAAAAAAAATCAAAACTATTAAGTACTTAAAGTAATAGCATGAATATTATGTATCAAAATTTGGGTGAAATGATGGAAGTTCTAATAATAGGTAAATTTATAACTTTGAGTACCTTCATTATTTTTTTTTGCTCATATAAGCTTCTTTAAGTAGACATTTTTACCTGAACATTAATAGTTTTAACTTTTTGTTTAAATTACAATTTCTTCCACTAGTTAGTTTTTTCCTTCTTTTGTTTTTTTCATCATTTTTATTTAGGTATCATTGACATACAATATTATATTGGTTTCAACTGCACAACATAGAGATGCAACAATTACATTACATTATGCAATGTGCACCACAATAAATGTAGTTACCATCTGTCACCATAGAAAGTTATTGCAGTGTTATTAACTGTATTGCCCATGCTGTGCCTTTTATCTGTGTGACTTACTTATTTTATAATTGCAAGTTTGTACCTCTTAATCCCTTCACCTATTTTGCCTGTATCCCTACCCCCAAGTGCCTTTATTATTAAATAGAATGAATGAGGAAAAAAGAACAAAACAATTAACTTTAGAGGCAGAAAGTATTATAATAAAATAACCCAAATAAAAGCATAGAACAGAGCTTGACAGATGTAAGGAAAGAAATAAATAAACTGGGAGAAAATTAGGCAAACTTTTCCCTAGATTAATAAATTAAAAAATGGGTACCCGGGTGGTTCAGTTGGTTAAGCGTCTGCCTTTGACTCAGGTCATGAGCCAGGTGTCCTGGGATCAAGCTTAGCATCCAGTGCTCCATCCTGCTTTCCGCTCAGTGGGAAGGCTGCTTCTCCTTGTCCCTCTGCTTACTACTCTATCTGCTTGTGTGCTCTCTCTCTCTCTGTCAAATAAATAATTGAAATCTTTAAAAAAAATATTAAATTAAAAAGAACAAATGCAAATACACAGAAGTATAACTGATAAGGGGTAATGTTATTACAGAGATAGAGAGATATTATAAATTATCATAAATATATAATATATATATAAATTGTCATAGCCTATTCTAGGATTTTCAAAATTATGTCCTAAAGAACACATGAACCATACAATGTCCAAGACAAAGATTCTGTAGTCAAATCAATAAGGAAGTAGTCCATAATATAATTCATAATCCCACCTTTTGATATTCAGATTTCACATGGTATGTAAAATGTTCTGAGAAATCAACCCTGTTGTTCAGAGAACTAATTAGCTTTATCTTGCACAGTGTTCTCCATGCTTAATCATTCTTAGAACCCTTCTTTAATATATAGCCTCTTGACTCAATCACTGGGAAGTAATTTATTCTATTGAACACATACTGGCAAATGTGGTGGTATAAAATTATTCACTAATAGATTTGAGAATCTTGTTGAAATATATAATTTTATAGGACTACAAATAAAATAGGAAAACTAAATACTCTATCCATAAAAGACTTTTTTTAAGTCAAAGAATAATCTCCAAAAATGCCACCGTAACATGCCAAATATTTTCAACTTCTAAGAAACTGAGAATTCTTGTGCTGTATAAAACTTTCCTCTAGAGCCAAACAAACAAACAAAACAGAACGAAAACAAAAGAAATTTCTACTTAGCATAACTATACTAACAAAACCAACACAAAAGAAAATAAATACAATGTCACTTTGAATATGGGTGCAGAAATTCTAAATAAAATTTTAGAGAAAGTCATCAGTCCCTTATGCTCTGCTTTTGATAGACCATACTTAAAAAGAGTAATTTTGATGAATTCAGAGAGAGAGAGAGATATGTTATAATAATAGGTATTAAGGGCCAAGCTGGCTTGCTGGTCAAATATGGCCTGCTGGCTATATTTGTGTTTAAAACAAAAAAGCCTTATTGAACAGCCACGCCCATTATTTTACTGTTGTCTATGGCTGCTTTTGTGGGTGAATGGTAGAGTACCCTAGTTGTAAGAGAGGCCTTGTGGCCTGAAAGCTGAAAATATTTACTTTTTGGCCTTTTATAGAGAAGCTTTGCCAGCTACTGGTCTATATTCTCGCTGGCTCAAGAAGAAATTTTATACATAAATACTCAGAAAGATGTTTGATAAAATTCAACATCCACTGTTACACAAAGTCTCTGTAAATAGTTGACAGAGTGATACTTGTGCAATCTCTAACAACTGCTTCAGACTTAATGGTGAAATTCTCTGGTTTCCTTTCAAGTTAGGGACAAATAAGGCTTGTTCACAACTTGCATTTAATATTCCTTTATCAGGTTTCTCCTTGCCTCCTTCCGTTCCTTCTTCCCGTCCTTCCTCCTGGCCTTTCCTTCTACCCTCCTTCCCTCCCTTATTTGTCTTTCTTCCTGTCAAGAAAGAATAGTGGAGCTTTTAACTCAAGGGGAAACAAAACAAAACAAAACAAACAAACAAAAAAAAACCAGTAGGAAATTTTCTCAGAATTATAAGAAATTTTAATCAAGAAGAAAACAGTGGGGGGATTTTTCCAGAATTATAGAACTGAAAATGATCTAAAGCCTTTAGGTATCCTAAGGAGAACTTTTCATCAGACAGCTTTCTTAATGATACAGAACAAACAGTTGATTCTATGCCCTTTGATTTTTTAAGAAAAATTAATTTACGGTTTCTCTTGATAATGTCTCTTTCTGTGTCATTGCTTTTAAGTCAAAAGATTTTATTTTTATTTTTTTTAAAGATTTTATTTATTTTTTTTGACAGAGAGAGATCACAAGTAGGCAGAGAGGCAGGCAGAGAGAGAGAGAGAGAGAGGGAAGCAGGCTCCCTGCTGAGCAGAGAGCCCAATGCGGGACTCGATCCCAGGACCCTGAGATCATGACCTGAGCCGAAAGCAGAAGCCTTAACCCACTGAGCCACCCAGGTGCCCCAAAGTCAAAAGATTTTAATTCATGATTATTGAACAGAAACTTCCTGCTTTGCTTTAGGTTACTCATGTCCATGGACAGAGTAAAACTCCCTCTTCCCCTCTTATTTGTTACAGGTCTAACATTAGGTAAGTTACATATTTCCAATTTAAAACATGCCAAGAAAAAATCAATAAAACATGCCAAGAAAATCCACTCTCCTCTGTGCATAACCTTAAGCTGGGACCCTGGTGGAATGGAGATTGATGGCTCACTCTTAAACTCCTCATTGTATTAGAAAATGCCTGATTAAAGCAAGTAAAATCTGAGGTTTTTGCACTTAAAATGAGTATTCACCCATCAAATTCCTATTGCCTTTTTCCTCCTTTTGGTACTCAGTGATTTGAGGTGGAAAACAGTTCGGGTACAGGACTCTCGGGAGTTTGCTCTAGGTACAGACTGTCTTTTCAGAGCCTTTTCTCATGAGTTAAAGGACTAATCCTTTCCCTTAGGACTACAGTTGTTTAGGGTTAGTCACCCTGGAAAGGGTATTTTTACCCAGCTGTCACCCTGGACTTCGCATCATGCCTCTTTGGTTTCATCTTGGGTTCTAGATCATCCTGGGGTCATCTTTTTATTCTGTCACCCTTCTTATAACTCTAGTTTGGTGTTAAATTTTCTTCTGAGTTGCTGCTTACAATATTTTGAATTTCACCAAATTAGGTCTTTAACAACTGGAAGAAACCTATTGTGTTTTTAACCAAATGCTCTATGGCTGTTACCTTATATTTTAAGGGAATTTTTTAAAAAACAGTAATTTTGTTGGATTCTTCTTAAACACTGTAGAAATTTCTAAAAACATCTAAGTGGTAGTCTTCTCTATTTTAGTACTTCACTGAACATGATTGCTTTGCTGCAGCCAAGAGTATAGGATCAGCAGTGACTGCCCTTTGGACAAAAAGCAGCACTGGGATTATTTTCCTCTTTGAGTAGCTGTGGTGTCAATTTATTAAACATAAAAATATTAATATTAAAATATCATTTTCATTAGATTTTTTAACCTAAAGATTTGGATAAATATATATCATTTTCAATCTTACTAGAAATGAATTGTCTTAAATTTCTAGGCCATAGAAAGATTACTCTCATCCTTCCATTTTCTTTACCATATGATCAGGGCTTATACCTTATGGTTGTTTCTCATTCTTGACTAATTGCACAACAGAATGTAATTTCATGAACCATCATCTTTTAAGCACCTAAATAGTCAATCTTCTTCTCCTCCTTCTCCTTTTCCTCTGCTCAGAAAATCCACTGAATAGAGTCTCATAGCTAACCATACTTTTACCAAAGAGCCTTTAGCTCAGTGGTAAAGTCCATCTGGTAAAATTGTCTCTTTCCATCTCTTTGTTTTTGTGTATGTCAGATTTGGTTTTATTTCATCTTTCATCAAAATTGTCAAAGTTCCTGTGACCTTCTTCTTCATTGTGACCTCTTCTCTACCTTGAGTTGTGGTAGTCTTCAGGTAGTCTTCAGGTCAATTTCTGGTGTATTTAGGATTATTTGATAGCAATCTAGTTGTATTCATGGGACAAGGGGAGTCGAGGGTCCTCCTATGCCGCCACCATCTTCCTCAATCCTGAAAGCCTTTTATAATCAAATTGTCTGAAAGCTCTTTATTAAATAGTAAGTTAGATATTGGTAGCACAATGACCAGTTAACCACCTTTGACTTTTGAACTAACTTTGTGAATCTCTTTAAAAATTCGTTCACATGTGGTTTATATTGCTCTTCCAGGTGGTAATAATCCTTTCCCAGTAGGTTCCTATAGGTCCTTTGTGGCAAAGAAAAGAAAATGATATAATCTAAAGCAGAAAAAGTATAGATTAGTTGATATAAGAACAAATATAGTATGGAAATTAGAGTATATGCAAAGAATTTGTAATTGAGGTGTTAATGAGAATGATTTGCTTGGCTGGCAGACATACAAACTGGTACCTTATAATAAAGGTTCATTAACATGTAAATAAGTGGTTTATTTTTGCTGTCAGCAATGACATTGCAGTTAATTCTTAGCCCTGGAATCAAATGCTTAGAGATATTGATTTAATAAGGAACATGGATATCAAACCTGAGTTACAGTGAAAAAATTTTGCTTATTAACTAAAAATAATGTAACTTTTACAAATCTTTTTCATTTGCTAAATCTGTCTCTTGTGAAGAAAGTAAGATATTAAACTAAACTTTGCTAGTATTTTACAGGTGTAGAAAGTTTGAGAGGAAAGGTCATTTTGTTGTCTGAGCATTTGTTGAAAACATTTTATTCTACTGGTTTAGCTTTAATTGGTCCCTGGATATGCAGACAGTCTTTATATTTATCATTTCTTTGATTTCCAAGGTGCATCTGGCTAACATCACTGGCTAGGTTTGTGCCTCCTTTTCTTGCACAGTTCCATAGGTATACTTCAGAATTCTCTTGAAGACCACTATCTTCCCAATTGTTCTAAAACCAAGCATGTATTATTAACTTAGAGACAGAATTCCTGAGTTATATAGTGGGCTAGTTAACAAATAGTCCATCTACATACTAATATGATCATAAATGTATGTGTATACTAAGGATCTGGGATTTTATAGAGCAATAAATTAATAAAAACCTTTACATGTGAATTAGTTAATGAGTTTTTTATAGTTCTGCAATTCTGTATTCAGAACAAATATATAGTTTTTAAAATTTTATTTATTTTTTAAATTTTCATTGAGATAAAATAAGCATATAACGTTGTGTGAGTGTGTTGATGTGATGCATTTTTATATTGCCATATGATTACCACCATAGTGTTAACTAAAAACTGTCACAGCACTTAATTATCCTTTCTTTGTTTATGGTGAGAACAACTAAGATCTAATTCTTAAAAGTTTGAAGTTGATAATGCAGGTTCTCTATATAGTTTCCAATTTTTTGAATGTTTTGTCTCCTATCAAACTCCTAAGAGAAACTCTATTTTTTAGGTCTTTTAATGACAGATAACATAACTTCTTGAAGGAGAACAGCAGTCTGGTTGTATGTATGTTTGTGCTTATATTTTTGAACATTTATGAAGAGAGCTTATAAAATCATGAGTCAGAAAGTTGGAGGTATACAAGTTCCTAAGTGTAACATGTACAGAAGATTCAGTGAGAATAAATATAATAAAACGCTAAAGTGAAACCAAAATTTGAAAAGATGTTACACTGCTAAATGTTCTAATAAGAGGAAGAAAGAAAAGATAGGTGGGGGAAACCCTATTGTCATGGACGGGGCCATATTCTCCGTTTGGCGCTGTAAGTACAGTGCCTGGAACCCACAATACTTTTAGGGGCCCATGAAAATGTTTTGGTTTCTTTTAAAATCAGAAAAACAAATCAATGTTTAGGTTGAAGAAAATGTTTTAATATTTAATACTAATGGATTTGCTTTAATACCGTGGAGTCCTACAATTTAAAATAGACTTCTAATTCTGATTCTGATAGTTTTATGGAGGAAGGTGTTTATGAAGGCAAAATTCTTTGGGCCCAGGGAAGTCATGATGTGGCCCAGGGGATGGGTAAAACACAGAAAATCGTTTTTTAAAAATCTTACAAAAATGCCTTTTATACAGGGCTCCCACCACTTCCCTTCTTGCTTCACTCCAGTTCTCCTACCCAGTCCGTTCACATTCCATGTTTTATCATCCTGGTTCTGATTTTGGAATATCATTCTTATTTGCAGGTCACTTTGTTTCAGTCATTTAGTAGCTTGAATTGTGATATTGACCAACTGACCCCAATATTGATCTACTGCCTAATTCAAAGATCAAGTTGCTCGTCACTGTCCATAATAAAATGTAGCAGTTATACATGTAGGTGGAGATTTTTATCAACTCTATTTAGTAAAAGTATGAGACAAAACAAATTCATACACAGTGAAACACACGCAAAAAGATGTTAATTTAGTAATACTTTTTTTTCTATGCTTTTTTTATTTCTATCTTATTAGTTGGGTAGTTCATTCAGACTTCTATAATGAAACAAGCTGACATCAAAAAGAAGACTTAACGATTATTTGCAACTGAGGTGCTTTTAGTTTAATAGATGAGGTATACAAAAACATTTAGTTTTTTTTTAAATATTTACCTTAAAAATGCTGTTTATATTTTTTGATGAAAACTATATGTGTTCATGGTTTTATCATTTAAAAAAGTCACTGTAGTCTCTTCATCTAATTTTGAATAGTTAAGTATTTTTGTTACATTCAAATAGCTACCAGATTTCCATGGTGGATAAGGGGATTTTTATATGATCCCTGTAATTATAAAGAGATTTCCGTAGTGAGTGGAGTGCCTCATTTATGCACCTCTACTGAAGGGGGGGGGGAGAAAAAATATCATAATAAATTTTACATGAGGACCAATAGTGAAAAAATTGAAAGATCAGTACAACCAGAAGCCATAGCTAAGAAATAACAAACACAGCAAAACCACTGGGAATGGCACAAATCCAATTTAGAAAAAAATGTAGCTCCAAGTTCTGTTTTTCATGTTCTATCCACATAGCTAAAGGGAAAAGTAGATTGACTAGTTACCAGATTGTGATAAGGAACTCAGACCATGTAACTTAGCTACAGGTAGACTCAGCTGCAGTGTTGGGTTATACAGGGGGATCTACATTGATTTTCTGGTACCTATAAGTAGATTGAAATGTTGCATTTTTTATTTATTTTAATTTTTTTAAAGATTTTATTTATTTATTTGAGAGAGAGAGAAAGAGCACAAGCAGGGGAAGTGGCAGAGGGAATAGGAGAAGCAGATTGCCCACCAAGCAGGGAGCCCGACATGGGGCTTGATTCCAGGACCGTGAGATTATGGCCTCAGCCAAAGGCAGTGCTTAACCGACTGAGTACCAAGACACCACAAAATGTTGAATTTTTTTTTAATTTTAGAAGTTATAAGCAAAGTTTTAAATATATACATGAATTTAGTATTATCTTTTCATTTTCATTACTTAAATTTGCACTGTTACATTTTCTTGTCTGGAAGTAGAAGGTTTACAGTTTGTATGTGTCGGAGAAATGAACTAAGCTTTTGAAAGGTCTCTATGTTTATAACAGAGAGTAAAGAAAAATTGTAACCTTTGGTATAAGGAAAAAGTTTGGAAGCCAGATATAATCCTCTCTCATGCTTCTGCATAACCTTCTTCTAATCCTAGCCCTAACCCTAACCCACATCTCTATCTCCATAATTCTAGTTGAAATATATGTGGTTTCTCAATACTATGTTCAATCTATGAGAAATAGTTCAACTTTCCTTTTACTTAAGGCATAGACTTCTATATAGTCTTTTCTTTGTCATTTTATTTTTGGTTACTTTTTTAAAAAATTATTAACATATTCCCCTTAATATCTGTCTCATTCCAGACACCTCCTATATTTACCCCTTACCTCAGTCCTCTCTTTCTAATACTGTCTTCCTCCTAGGTGCATCATGAGTACCGGTATGATAGGAGCAAGTTATCATGAAGGGGGAGGTCATGTTTCACCTAAATCTTAAATGCCTCATTTAAGAGAAAGAAATCATTTTAATCAAACCAACATTTATAGAATATCTCTTATGTATAAAATACATTAGCTGCAAATATGAAAAAGACACATTTTTATCCTTACAGACTTACACAGTCTGGTGGAGAAAATGGATGTACAGATAAATTCTGTTTAAGGGTTTGATAATACTATGGTGAATGTTACAGATGGGGCAGTTTATAGTATGTTATGGGAGTTTATGTAGGAAGAACAGCATTTTCTGACTGAGGGAGAAGCGCAGATTTCTAAGCAAATGGTTCTAGAGCAGTGCTACTCCAGATGTGGTCTGTGTGCCTCCCTTCATTAAGTCTTATTATGAAAAGACTACCAGCTTAACTAAACAAGATGCTTAGTGATAAAAGTGAATTCTGTTCTGGGGCAACTTCTTGTCTTGTTGCAGACTGATGCTTTTAGGACCACTCCTCAAGAGAACCGTGGCACACATCCACTATGTATGTGCAAATTACAATAATCAGAAATGAATGGATCAGTTTCAAAAGTGAGACAGTAGAATGGTTCCTGGAGGGGTTTCAGTGAGAGAGTAGAAGTGAAGAAAAGTTTCCTTAAAGATAATTCCGCTGAGTCTTGAAGGATAGGTATGATTTGAAAATGCAAGATGAGGTAGAAAATAATTGAAGTGAAGGAGATAGTCTAAGTAGACTGAAGCACAAGAGCTCCATAAGGAACAGATCTTCTAGGTATAGTTGTGAAAGTTAGGGTGCATACAAATGGTATTACCTGTTGTATCTGTTCAGGGAATTTCTAGGTATGTGTGTGAAACCCTAGGCAACTTAGTTGATTTGATCAGAGTGTGCCTTTAAGAAGTCTCATAAAAAGGCACTAACATTTATCAAACAGTAAATCTGGACTAGGAATTATGCTAAACACTTCTATTCCTCATGTCATGTAATCTTTACAGTTTTCCAAAAAAGAAATATCATTATTTCCATTTTACCAATATGGATTTCAAAATAGAATAAAATAAAGTCACACAGCCCGTGAGAAGGGGCCTGACTCAAAAGACCACGTTTTAATGGGAAAAAGTTGTAAAGGTAGATTAAGGACAGATTGTAAGGGGCCCTGAATGCTATCAGAAGATTGGAGTTTACAATCTATAATTATTGGGGAACAATGAAATGTTGTAGATGCAGAAAAGGCCTTATAACAGTCCTATGTCATGAACTAAATATTAATTCATCCTTCAGTTTAAACTCTAAATATTTATCTTAGAAAAAAGTTAAAAACTTTAATTCTGGTTTGCTTCTGGACCAGATCCACAAATCAAAAATTGAACCAGTGTTCAATCTCCGATGGGAGTAGAAATAAGGGGAAATGGGTGTCCTGTTTTAGAAAAACCATCAAATATTTTGGCTGGCAATTGGCCTGTTTCTAGTTTAGAGAAGGATATAAAGTGCTAAATAAGTTCCATTAAACAAGACCAAACACTTTGGAGGGGGCGGGACTCTGTTCTGTATCAGAAAACCAAAACCCAAAACCAGAACCATTATATGGGTTTTACAGGATTGGGTTATACAGATATTTCCACCAAAAAAAAAAAACAAAAAACAAAAAACAAAAAACAAAACAAAACAAAAAAAACAGGTTTTGTGAAAAGTATAAGAAATGAGCAGGAATATCTATACTTAATTTCCGTGCTCAAATATGAAAAAAAATAATTTTCGCTTGCTTCATAATACTTCTAATATATTTTCTTCCCAGTCTTAACATGATTTATTCTGCCAGGCCAGTCAGAATGTGGCAAAGTTAGATGAATAATTAAGCGTTTTAGAGGGATCAACAAAAAGAAATACAAATGTCATGTTCCTAGAAATACTAAGTAGAGCCATGAAATAGAACGGTTCACTGAAAGCAGTAAAGGCAAAATATGAAAGCTGATTAAACCAGATAATATCAAAAATAGTCAAAGATTTAACATATTTGGAAATTTATTTGTTAAAATATACATTATTATACTTGTGTATATATGTAAAATACATTCATATTAGCAATAAAGCCATAATTTTATATTAACTGTATGTTTGTAGGTAGAATTTTTTTTAACTGTCTCTTTTGTTATTTACACCCAGCTAGAGCTTAATTTACAGATCTGCTTTTCACAGTGAGAGGTATTACTGTCCATTTAGTGGTGGCATAGTGCCTGGAAAACCCTATTTCTTTCCATAGGGACAGACTTAGATCATTTAATCCATTTCATTGGTGGCAAATAATACAAATTCCTAGTTTATTTTACTGTAAATCTAGATATATTTTTTATGTGGACTATGAAAAGAAAGATAGAATGATAAAGGGTTTTAGAATGAATACAGATTGTAGATAGGACAATTATCTGCTGTGTTTTTGTTTTATTGACCAGTCACAGACCTAAAACTGAAAACTGGAATTAGATCTTAACACTCTTTTAGTCCACATCTCTTATTGTGACCTAGGGAAGTTAAAGTTCACAGCAGTTAAAAAATTTGCTTAAGATCAAAATTAATGATCCTTACTTTAATCCTGTGTGGCTGTAAGAATGTTGGTGGCATTATAAGGAAAGAAAACAGAAGTGAGCCAGTTTGGGGCACAGAATTCTCAGTTCATATTTGTATATGTTGGGTTTGAGGTACTGAGATATTTAGGTAGAAAGCCAACTGTTGGAAATATGTGATTGAAACTTCTCTGCCAAGAGATGGGAATGTGAACATTACCTGCACAGACACAAGATTTGACATTGTGAGTTTAAGAAGAATCATTTATTCCACAAATATTTGTTGAGAATTTACAATTCCCCAAGGAAGGAAACCTAAGGAGAATTTTAAGGCTTGCAGTTATCTTGAAAGAGGCAGGGAAGTAAGATATTAAGGAGAACAGGGCCTGCGGGAAAGCAAGGAGTTAAATTATGGTCATATCACTAAAGTGGGGTAGAGAGTAATGAGAAGGAATTTGTGTATACCTAAAGGAATTAAAAGTTTTTCCCGAAAGCTAGGTGGAGGCAACTGAGAGATCTTCAATACAGAGTGTTAAGATCACTTTCCTAAGATAGAGAGTTTAGAAAGAGAAGTAGGAACTTATTATTGTTATTGAATATTCTTTAGAGGATTTAAGATCAAAACAGGCAATGCCTGGGTTAAGAATGAACAGCAGATGGTGGGCCATTAGAAAGCTAAGGAAAGAACTATTCAGTAGTCTCAAATAGTTTGAAGAAGTCATGAAAGATACTGGATTTCACTATTAGAAGATTGTTTGTATTCCCTCCAGGACATAAAGCAATGCTTTTCAAAAGTAGGCACATAGTTAACAAATTTTGTGTGCTTGCTTCATTGGGGTGTGTGTTTGTGTCTTGGGGGGGGGCGGTGTTTGGATGTTTTTAAAATGTTGTTTATGAGTTTCACAAAACTGACCAATTTTCATTTGGAAACTCATGTCAAGGAAATCGAAATGTAAGATTTAGCTAATTAAAAATAGAGAAAACCGAGTATGTTAATAAAGTACATTATGAAACCAAACAGGCATATTAGAAATATCATGACATAGATGACAGATATGGAGATAAAACAAGCTTTGACTAGAAAATTAGATCAATGTTAGTAAAATTAGAACAGTTAGGTGTTTTTAGTCTGATGAGAAGCTGTATAGCAAAATGGCTACAAACACATCAGGGAGATGGGTTTAAAATATTTACTGCACTTGAATGGTTTACACTCGGTTTCATGGCTTAAAATCAGTCTCTATGTGTGTGAAAACAGTGACAGTAATGCCTGCTTGCAGGTCTCTTAGGAAGGATCATAGCCTATTAAAAGCCCCAATACAGTGATTGGCACGTTACTAAATTTAATAAATGATGCTTTTATTGTTTTTGCTAAGAATATGCCCCCAGGTTCTGGATGAGATTGGAGGTTAATTATAATAAATAAAGAACATCATAATACAAATAAATTAAAGGAAAGACTTATCCTCACACTTAATTGCAATCGGGGTGGCATATAAGATGGCCGTATAAAAACTCAGTTACCCAAATTGTCAAGTTTTAGAATTGACACCCAAGTGAGAGTGTTGAAAGCTTCATCATTTAGGTCATTTCAAGTTAGATTTTACCACATTCAAGAAATCCTGTGGTCGAATTCTTATCCTTCCACTAGTCACATAGTTCTTCCGTGCACAGACCTGCTATTGACTTCCCTGTTCCCATGCACAAAGCTGCTATTCACTTCCAGGAAAATCGGTGGCTCTGTGGAATTGGATAAGAATTTGGCCTACAATGAGTGATTTGAATGAATGAATTTGGAATTGGCAAGAGAATACAAACATATGCCACATTTACTTGGTACATTCCTGCCTCAAGAGAACTCAGGTAGCACGTAAGTTCTGCGTCAAGAGCCAGAGATTTTCAGCAAGAACCAATTACAAAAGTCAGCCTAAATCTTCCCCAAGTATTTTTGTCATATTCAAAGAACAAGGCAAAAATGTCATATTTAATTACTCCTCATTAGAATGTAAAAGTCTGAAGAGTATCTCTGGATAAAGTCATAGATGGCACATACTATTTACAATGAAACTCTCAGAAGACAGATTAATAGTCATGGTATCGTGTAATTTAACACATGGTATTTATTAACTTTTTTTAATATACTGTTTTTTAGACCCATCTTAATTGACTGAATTGATACCTGACTACTTGCAAATTAAATGTTATTTTTTGTTTTTTTTTTTGTAGGCAATATATACCCAGGGTTTGTAGGGTGGCCCACTTGTATGCTGGCATTAAGTTGGAGGCAGTCTGAACTTTCTATTTTCAGTAGTAGACAGATTTCTTCTCTTGATATTATTGCTCATGCAATTTTCAGTACCAGAGACATTGGACCTTTAAAAAGGAAAAGATGTTACATTTTTGCAGCTTCTCCCTTCCACTGACTGAAACAATAAAAATAAACATGAAGCTGTCGGAATGGCCTCTGCATATAATGTCATTTGCATGTGATTTCCTTTGCTTCTCTAGATAATTGAATTTATTCAGGCAATTTATTTTTTAAATGTGTAGTCTCTGAATGGAAACATCTTAACTAAAGACAACCCTTTTATTTCCTCTTAATGAAATATATACATGTATGTGTATACTTCTATTAAAACCAAGGGAATAGAAGAAAAATAATGGAAATACCAAAAATGTCACATAAAAATTAATTAAAGAGGTGAAGTGTGATTCTTGTAACCAAATATTCTTTGTGTTCATCCCCTGTCTATGTTCAAGATCTCTAGGTGCTCAGTAGGATCTTTTAAATTATGTTTTCTCTTTTTGATGTTGCTAGGCATAATTAATGGATAGTAAAGGACTTTTGTAAGAAATCTCTGTGTCTGTACCCTCTCCAAGCTGGTAAGCATAGAAATATCCATTTGGGGGGCACCTGGGTGGCTCAGTGGGTTAAAGCTTCTGCCTTCAGCTCAGGTCATGATCCCGGGGTCCTGGGATTGAGCCCCGCATTGGGCTTTCTGCTCTGCAGGAAGCCTGCTTCCTCCTTTCTCTCTGCATGCCTCTCTGCCTACTTGTGATCTCTGTCTGTCAAATAAATAAATAAAATCTTAAAAAAAAAAAAAAAGAAAAAGAAATATCCATTTGGCTCCCATCCTGAGACCTAGTTATGTATTTCAAACTTAAAAGAGAATGACTATTTAACTTGAGTTTCACTATCAAACAGTGTAGCTTTGTAACACAAATACAGCTTATAATCTCTTTCTTGAGGTATACAAAGATTACATGCCTTTATTTTGGATTGGCATTTTTGTGGGTTATTGAGTACCGAGCCAGAGTCACTTTGAGATACTAGCAATTTCTAAGGATACTTACTCTGAAGTCAGGAATTCGCATGGAACTGTGGAAGAGAGTGCATCTGCCCCAAATTCAAATATTGCATCTCCTCTATTCTCCATAGGATTTAGTATACTTTAGTACAATTTCACTTTTTATACATGTATCCTAATAAATTCCCTTGGCAGTAATTTATTAATGGAGAAAAAACCCCACCGTCTTTCATTTATACCTGTCATCATAACTCAGTAAAGCACTCAGAGCAGGAGGTTCCTGCTGAACTTTTTTGATGTTGATAATTTTCATTTTTATCTCCCCACCCCCAACCCCATTCTGACTCTAACATCTATACGGCAAGAGTTTTAGTGTTGAGCATCTGGCACTAAGAACTCAATATTTAAGATCCTATTCATTATAAATAAGGGAAAGATGTGTCAGTTTCCCATGTTCTCCTTTATTCTTACAGTGTTATCTTTTTGTCATCTTTAAGCCTTATTTCCTAGAATACCTCAAACCCTTTATTCTGGCAATTTTCTTCTAGAATTTTTTCATTTTCCAGGTTCTCTGTTTTGCATATTCTGTGTTTGTTGTTATTTCCACATGTGGTTTTTTCTTTTCTTTTTTTTTTAAAGATTTTATTTATTTATTTATTTGACAGACAGAGATCACAAGTAGGCAGAGAGGCAGGCAGAGAGAGGGAGTGGAGGAAGCAG
Organism: Mustela putorius furo; assembly: GCF_011764305.1. Classification (NCBI taxonomy): domain Eukaryota; kingdom Metazoa; phylum Chordata; class Mammalia; order Carnivora; family Mustelidae; genus Mustela; species Mustela putorius. Next base: position 20,590,783 of record NW_025422368.1, on the reverse strand, counting down.
GCTCCCTGCAGAGCAGAGAGCCTGATGCGGGACTTGATCCCAGGACGCTGGGATCATGACCTGAGCCGAAGGCAGCAGCCTAACCCACTGAGCCACCCAGATGCCCTGGTTTTTTTCTTTACAAAACATTTTTCATCCTCCAAATTCTAATTATAAATAATTATAAAGTTTCATAAATTTACATGGCAAACCCTAGTCACGGTATGAGAAGACAATACCCACTTAGCACGCTCATTTTTAGACAAATATGAAGAGGGCTTGCCATTTGCTCTCCTCTTTCAGAAGACACTTTTTTTCTTTATTTCAGTTTTATAAAATTTATTTTATTATGTTATGTATGTCACCATACAGTAGAAGACACTTTCTGGGGACTAATTTACTAAAATGGATTTAACCATTCGCTGGAAATAAATGGTTCATAAGTCATTATTTTACAACCCTTATTTCTTTATCTGCTTCATGTATTTTGAGACTCATCTATATTTGAATGTTCCACATACAAATTTAAAGATCTCAAGCAGTAAGCTCATCATTTGAATCCCGAGAGAGAGTGTACGGCACCTGTTATTTACAGTGCTGGAGCCAGAAGTTAAGGCTAACACTCAAGTTATAGACTAATGTAATTATGTAGATTTATTAACTTTTTTAGATATATTGATTCTATTTTAGTAATTATCTCTGTTGGCTATCTATTCTGTTTCTCTCTATATCATAATCACTATTTCAACCTCCCAAACTAGAACTGTGTTTTTCCTTGACTCTTTCCTCCTTATTTTCAAACTATCTAATCCTACCATTACTTGCTTCAAATTGTTGCCAAGATTTGATGGTTCCTTTCAACTTTTATGGCTGCAACCTAATGGGAAGTTTTTATCATCACATATGTGACATGGTTTCTATTCAGTGGGTATCTTTGCTTTCTCTTCTACCCAATTCATTCTCCACACCACTGCTAGTCTTCTTAATAACCTACTTTAAGAGAATCATCCAGTATGGAATCTAGAATAGTTCCTCATTGCCTGTCAGGTCAAATGTAAACAATTATATTTGACTTTCATAACCCTTCATAAAATGATGATGACTTCTAGTTGATGCCTCTGGGAGTACTCTATCTTTTCCTCTCTACTTACTTTTGTAGGCGTAGACCAAAAGACTGTCTACACATAAAGACTTAATAAATTGAATAACTCAATATGTTTTTATTAGGACTGAATAATAGACGGGGTACGTGGTGAATAATCAGACATTTTCTGCTGTAGGGGTGTAGAAAGAAAATTAAATAAGTGATCCCAAAGCTGTGTACTAATGCTGTGATGAAGAAGTTTCCACCTTTGATTTCCAGGGTTCTCTCTTCTTTAAAGTTCTCCTGCATGTATAATTTGCTACTATATAATTTAATTATAATTACTGGTTGTTTCTTGTATATTTAAATGCCTCTAAAATTTAATTTTAAACTCTTTGAGGAGAGAAAACCAGCTTTATTTTTTCATACCTGCAACATCTCTTCCAGCACTTGGATCAGTTGAGGAAGGTAGTATAACTTAATGATGACTAGCGTGGATCTTAAAGTTAAATAATCTTGGTCTTAATTCTTCAATTTACTATCTCCTACTATTACTTTGGGTGAATTACTCATAGGAGCTCAATAGCCTCATTTGTTAAATAGGAATAACAGTCTTCTTGGAATTTCTCTGAGAATTTTAAAAGATATGTCCATAAAACTTTTAGAACGGTGTCTTTAAGATAAACTCCAGGCGTGGTAGCTGTATTTTTATCGCAAACATTAGGGAATTTCAACAGATTTTGTATATTTGGTCAGGAATTTGCCTAATAGTTTAGAAATATTTTTAAAAGTCTTCACAACTATAAGACTAAAATGACAAAATTTATATATAGCATTACTCATATAAACTGTGTGAAAATAATCTTTGCGGAGAACCTAGTGTTTTACGTAAAGAATGCCAGTATCTCAGTGATTGTGTGCGGTACAAGATGGTCTTTATATGCCCACTAAAACAGGCTCAGGAAATTCCGTTTTATACTATGAATAGTTTGGCTAGCTAGGAAGTTTTATGAGTATGTAGACTGCTTAATGCCTTATCTTTATTTTGGAATGAGAACTGAAGTCTGTGCTTCTTTTATCTCAAATCACTGCTTAAGGGCAACTCATGGTAAAGGTCCCTTTCAAGGAAAAAGTGTCACTTTTGCTGTAAACATAGAGCTTTATTCAGAGTCCTAATTAGTATAGAAAAATGGGCTTTTAGCTTTTTTTTTTTTTAAATAGGAAGATAGGATTAGTCTAATGACATGACAGAATTAACTGACATTGCATTATGAAATTAGCCTGATCTTGTGAGGAGATGTACTGTTGAGGGACTCTATTCAAGATGGTGCTAGAGTACAGATGAGGGAAACTAGCAAAAATGGAGAATTAGTTCCTAATCTATCCTTCATATTACCTTTGTTGCTGTTTTGTATTTATAGTGTAAAGGAACCTAAAGATTTTTTTGTAGGAGAATCTGATAGTGCTGTGAAGAAAGAAAAATCTTGATATGTCTATCTCACAAGAAGAAAGAGAAATATGAAAGAAAAGTAGAAATATGACATAATAAGTAATTGGTGTCATGTATTTATGAAAAATAATTCATTACTCTAATTCTTTTCAGACTTTGACTTTAAGAAGTTTTATTTCATAATGAGGAGTAATTGAACATTCTTTCTTTGATCATTTCCCTGAGTTATCACTTTGTAGAGAACCATGAAACTGTGAAATTTGAAAATTGAGTAGGCAACAGAGATAAAAGCGCACATTAGTGACATTTTGTGGGCTACTTTTTTTTTCTTAAAGTTTGTATTAGTCTATCTTTAAAAATGAGGCACCTTAAAAAAAGTTTAATCTTTAAAAAATTGATTCCATGAATGCTGTTCGATCTTAGCAGAAAGAACTACGAAATACTCGAATGTGCAAATATGCTGTTGTTGATGTTTTTGTTGTTGTTGTTTTGGTGGGTAGGTGTGGAAAGGGGTTTGTTTCTTGTTAATGTCTTCTTTACTTTCCTAGTAAAGAGACTGACTTTTTCTATATTTTTTACATATTTCGTGTTTTGTTCAAGATTTTATCCTAATATAATGCCTGGAGCTTACCTATTTTAACAAACACTTATATAGTTCTTGCCATGTCCCAGTTACCATTTTTTTGAGTTTTATAATTTGTAATACATATACTAACTCATGTAGTCTCCTAATTTCTATAACTCATTATTTTGTTACTTGTAATCCACTAACCACTCATTGGGGTAGATAATAGCATAGTCCCCATTTTATAGAAACTGAGACACAAAAGGATTAAATAACTTGCCAAGGGTCACATAACTAGTTAATGGTGGAGGCAGGATTTGAACCAAAGCTATTTGGCATTATCCTCTGTGCTTAGATGTCATCATCATTAACTGCCTTGCTAGTTAGCATATAAAACATTTTTATTACAAGAATGAAAGAGAAAATTGAGTGCGTGAGATAATATTTAATTTTAGTAAGTATTTTCATTACTGTCAAATTCTAGAGATCAATGATACTATATAGTAGCACCTATGAATTAATTATCATTTATTATTCCCTTTTATAGATTTGGAAACTGAGGTTTGGAGAGTTTAGATAACTCGCCAAAGGCTGTATAGTTAGTAAATGTCAAAGCCTGAATTTGAACCCAAACAGCCTAACTCCTGGCTATAGTTTGCTTAACCACTGCTTTCTGTGGTTTTGCTGACATCATATTTTACTGCATGGAGGATCACAATTTATTTCACTTACCACTGAATATATAGTCAGTTCCCAATTATAGATGATGCTAGCAAACACTTAGCTTATTAATTTTACCAGGTGTCTGCTCTGTGTAAGAAACTGTTCATTGCTCTGTAGTGTAAAAAGGAGTCATTTAATAAATAGATCACAATTGGAAGATTCCTCACGTTTTGTTTCTTCCTTCAGACTCAGAGTGAATAAGTATTTAGTCAAGTTTATTAACAACTATTATAAGGATGTCCTGGAGGCTTCCAGAAAAATCTAGGAAAATCATAGATGAATTATTGCACATAATTAGTGGTTTGTTATAAGTTTTTTTCTTTATTTCTTAAAATAGTGTTATATGGTTCACAATACTAATGTTAAATGGAAGTGTTTCGAGGTGTAGCTTAATTCTTATTTAGAAACATCTTATGGTTGACCTTTGAGCCGTCAGGGAAGAGATCATCAGATGTTTTAAAGTGTGCTTGCTGGATTGCTTAAACACAAGTAAGACAGAACAGAATCATCATCAGGAAGATAATGAGGCTGTCACAGCACAAAATGTTCTTTGTTTTTACAGGTTCTATTAGTTAATGTATCAGAATTCTCTAAATGCCACTTTTGCTTATTAAGTGGTTTTGAGAGCACATGAAAACATACAGTTTATTCTTGAATGCAGGATTTCTGAGGTTCTTGGTGAATGTGATTCTGTATTTAAAAACAACCATCAGACACTTCTGCCCGTGTAATGTCCACATGCAAATGAAGATATTTTCCAAAACTGTTTTTCCTATTTGTATAGTCTCTTACTGAATCAAAAAATTTGCACTTAAATTTTAATTCTACTCACTGGAATTAAATTAGATGGCAAATATGATATGGATTTAAAAAAAACAAAGGAAACCTACTCTTATTGTGTTATTTTTATATTATAAATCAGATTTAACTATTAATAAATTCAAACCACATTTCCTAGTATGTTTCTTAAAATAATCTTTTTCCACAATGCAATTTTGACATAAATCTCAGGTTTCCTAATCCACAGAGTTAGTAGGAAATCAGCAAACAGGAGCTCGTTTCAACGTGTGCCAGAATGACTATTAAAAATTAAGACAATGTCGTTTACCCCCGAAATGTATTGGTTATTCTTACCCTGCGTGTTTGCTGACTCTTATCCCTGACCTCCATGCTCACCTGCCTACCCCTGCAATATGTTATCTTTCAGCTCTCTTCTCAAAACCATTAAGTTCCATCACTTTTCTGATGGCTCTCTTCAGTACTGCCGGTTTTTGTCACCTCCCTCTTTGCCTCTCTAACTCTTAAAGTTTTTCCTGTACCAGTAGTTCACAAAATTACTGAGTATCAGTCTCCCCTTGAAGAATTAAATCACATTGCTGGTCTTCACCCTCTGAGTTTCTGATTCAGAAAGTCTGGGGCGAGACCCGAGAGAAATGTGTGAAGTATTCCCAGGTGATGCCAGTGATATTGGCTCACAGACCACCATTTGAGAATTATATTTATATAAATCACCTATCTTATATTGTTTAGTCCCAGGCAAATGCATTTTAAGATAAAATGTGCTTTTAAACGTTTATTTAGTTTTCTGATCAATAATTAAACATGAGCCTAAGCTAACATTTCGTCTCAGTGCCTGGCAAAAAAAGGCAAACCAAGTTAGACTTTTGTTGAATTTCCATTCTATTGCACAGGGAAAGAATCTTTAAAAGATTCCATACTTTTAGGCTTTGAAGAAACATCAAACAGCTTTCACTTCTATTTGCACTGTCCAAAATACATAAAAAATCTTTGAAATATGGACTAGATCCTATATTTGAAATATAATGGAGCCATTTTTATAAAATAATAATATTTTACCCAAACTTGATGAGACCTGTCACTATTTAAAATAATAGATCAGCCCCAAGAGTGGGTTATGTCTGCATTACAGAGACAGGTGAACTTGTAAGGTTTATGCAATATTCTTTAAACATTAGAACTAAGCAGAACATGGAGTATAGAACTTTCCTTACATTCTAGATCAAAAAGACACTAATCCCTAATTGAGTACTTTAGAATTTCCACCTATTTTTAAAACTGTGATGATTTAACAATTTTAAGGTTTGAAAGTAATAATTTTCAGGAAATTTCAATATCTCATAAAATGTTGATATGTGTAAAAATATAAGCATTCTGTAAAAATTGACCTTAGATTCTTATGAGACTGGCATCTTATTGTCACAACCCCCTAAGGAAGTTCAAAAAAGTGTGTGTGTGTGTGTGTGTGTGTGTGTGTGTGTGTGTGGCTTGCTTGTCACTGGATAGAGTTATGAACTACTCACCTAATATCTGGAATCTCAATTAGTCTACTACCTTACACTTACTTAAACATTAAGAATTGCTGATCTTGGGCACCTGGGTGGCTCAGTGGGTTAAGCCGCTGCCTTCGGCTCAGGTCATGATCTCAGGGTCCTGGGATCGAGTTCCGCGTCGGGCTCTCTGCTCAGCAGGGAGCCTGCTTCCTCCTCTCTCTCTCTCTCTGCCTGCCTCTATGCCTACTTGTGATCTCTTTCTGTCAAATAAATAAATAAAATCTTTAAAAAGAAAAAAAAAAGAATTGCTGATCTTATAAAACTCAGGTATTATCAGTGGCTTTTTCCAGTATAGAAAGGTGAGAAGTTCTAATAAACCCTGTCTCTGTAGGCTAACTAGGAAAATAGCCCAAACAAAAGTGCCTCTGTCAGTTTTCATTTTGTGAACCCCTGGACTCAAGTATACATCAGGCAGCTTTTTTTTCCTTAAGCAGAAGTTTAGAAAAGATTTTAAATTGGATAGCTTTAACACTAGCAGTAATCACAAGTGTAACAGACAGCCTTCAGAATCTCTCTGTAAGTGCTTACTTTTGTTTTATAGGTCTCGGGAACTGACCATATCCTGTTCCCAGAATACTGAATTTGATCATATTAACCAAAGAAAGACTCTTAGTGTTCTCTGCTGAGCTCTTTTAAGGGTTGGTTTTTGCCTCAGTGTAGCCTTCACATGTTTACATTCTGTTTTCAGGAAAATTCATAGTTGAAGATTGAACTGGTATGCTTTTTAAAAATGGTAATATTCATTTATAAAGGTTAGCAGTTTGTTCTGCTTTCTATTTCATATTTACATGTGCATTATCACAAGGTGATTACTGAGTAAGAAGACAGTGATTGCCATTAGTAATGCATTTCTTCCTCAGCATGTTTATTATTCTTTAAAGTATAATTAAAATCCTAGTTTCTTTTTAAGTGCTTATCACAGGAACAGTAAAAGTTTAATTTATTAACATATATATCTTTAGCTAAGTTTATCTGAATAAAGCATCAATAAAATCTATAGCTCGTTTTGCAAGTATTAACTGTCATCTTAAAATCATCTAATTGTATATATTAATGAGTTTATAATACAATTCTGGGAAGATGTGCATTTTATTGAGAGCTTCTTAACCAGGAATCTGTGGTTTATAAGCGTTCCTAGGGGATTTCATGGTGGAAGTTCACATTTGGAACTATGAAGGTAGAAAATTAATTCTCTAAAACCGTATGTGTAATTTTATGTGCAATTGTATGTGTGTGTGTCTGCTTATATGCTTGTACATGTGTATTTGAGAGAGCATCTATAGCTATCAATGGATCTAGAATCCAGGAGGATTCCTGGTTTAGGCTATCATGCAGAACTTTTATGAAAAATTACCATAGCCAATAAAACTAGAAAATTAATTCTCTAAAACCGTATGTGTAATTTTATGTGCAATTGTGTGTGTGTGTGTCTGCTTATATGCTTGTACATGTGTATTTGAGAGAGCATCTATAGCTATCAATGGATCTAGAATCCAGGAGGATTCCTGGTTTAGGCTATCATGCAGAACTTTTATGAAAAATTACCATAGCCAATAAAACTTTAAAAAATAATTGGAGTTTTTGCACAATCGCCATGTACTGTTTTAGTACTAAATTTACTAATCTAGTACTAAATTAGATTTGGCATCTCCTAACTTGACAGAGTAGGTTACATGTAGTACAGTTTAGTTTCAAAAGAAACATTTGGGATAACATATATTTTCTACCTATTTTTTAAAGAATTTAAGGATGACTTTTTAAAAAATTGGTATGTGACATATAACATTTTATTACTTTTAGTTTTATAATGTAATGTTTCACTATTTATGAATAATATGAAATGATCACAGTAAATCCTGTTAACATTGGTCACCACACGTAGTGACAAAACTAATTTTTTTCTTGTGATGAGAACTTTCTAGATCTACTTTCTTAGCAACTTTCAGGTACACAAACAGTATTATTAACTGCAGTCACCATGCTGCGGATTATATATCCGGGCCTTATTTATTTTGTAACTGGACGTTTGCCTACCTTTTCCCATTTCAGCCAGATATATTTAATTTATATGGCTTTCAAGATATTTTTCAAACTTTTTTTTGCCTTGCCCTGTTGATATTTACAAAAACAGCACATTATTAGAAGAATATGACCATATTAAAACTTGTTCAGTACCAAAGCACTTTCGGTATGTATCATATGCTAGCTCTATGTGATACCCAAATTCCTGAACTTGCATCAGTGAGAATCTAGTTAAAGAGTATAGACTTTCTGCACTGGCTTTTTTTTTTTCTAAGTTCCAAAACTTTGTTGTATTAAAAAGGAGGATAGAGATGCCCACACATTATATAGATAGATTGAGGAGCATCTGGCTGACTTAGTCAGTGGAATGTATAACGGACAACATTGGATGTCAGGGTTGTGGTTTGAGACCCATGTTGAATAGAGATTGCTTGAAAATAAAATCTTTAAAATAAAAAAAGATAGATTAAAAAACCATAAGGGACTGAGCATCACTATTTTGAATAGTCACTTAGAGATCAAATCTTTGTGTTTGGTTTAAATAATTATTTAAATTGTAAGGTTCTTTATTGTTAATATGGCATAAACCAGTGGATATTTAGATGGAGGCAGCTTTATAAGTCTAGAATATAGTTGGATTACTTAACTGCAATGCATTTATGTAACTTTTCCTTTAAGAGTTGTACATATTGGGGCAAAATCCTCTCATTTTCATAATTATTAAGCAGATGACAGTGCATCTTGTTCACCCAAAACATTAACATAAACATACTTAGGTATTTGTTGCTGTTATTGTTAAAGATTTTATTTATTTATTTGAGAGAGAAAGAGAGACCACAGTTGGGAGGAGAAGGAGAAGCAGACTCCCCGCTGAGTAGGGAGCATGATACAGGACTCGATCCCAGGACCCTGGGATCACGACCCAAGCCGAAGGAAGACGTTTAACCAACTGAGCCACCCATGCATCACTCGTTGTTGTTTTTAAAAAGAGATAGTATTAGCACTGTGGTTGAGGGTTCTGGTGCCCATCAGGTTGCAGTTGATTACCTACTCTTTTATTAATCGTACCATCTCATGCATTTACTTCACTCCATATCCCTCAGTTTCTCCAGCTATGAAGTGCAAATCATAATTAGGCTTGCCAGGAGAATTAAATGAATTAATGCATGTAGCACATGTTAAACAGTGCCTGACACAAAGTAATATTCAGTAAATATTGGCTATTATTCTTACCAATTATAGCTGTATAGACTATTAAATGTAGTGTTCTTGCTACCCTGTATTAATTTAACTTGAGTGTATAGGACTGAAAAGTAAATATGGTAATGTATTTCTTGAGGCCAGAAGTCAAGGATGAAATGACATTGGACGCTGAAAGGAACATTAGGTCTGATTGAGTCACATATAATGTCTTTTTTCAAATGAGTCAATTCTTTTTAATCATAACATTATCTAAACTAAAATTTGAATATTGATGTTGAAATATGTCTCACAAAGTGTTCATAACAAAGTGCTATATTTAGAATGAATTAACAAGAATGCATTTTTTTCCAATTTTTTATTTAAATTTTATTTAGTTAACATATAATGTAATAGTAGTTTCGGGAGTAGAATTTAATGACTCATCACTTATATATAACACTCTGTTTATCACAAGTTACCCATTTAATACCCGTTACCCATTTAACCCATCCTCCTACCTTCCCTCAGTAACCCTCAGTTTGCTCTTTATAGTTGAAAGTTCATTTTATGGGTTGCCTTTCTCTTTTTTCCCCCAAGCTCATCTGTTTCATTTCAAACTCTACGTGTCAGAGAAATCATATGGTATTTGTCTTTCTCTGACTGACTGATTTTGCTTAGCATAAAGCACTCTTAACTCCATTTCATTGCAAATGGCAAGATTTCATTCTTTGTGATGGCTAAGTAATATTCCAGTGTGTGTGTGTGTGTGTGTGTGTGTGTGTGCGCGCGCGCGTGCACGCACACACGCCCATGTATGCACACATGCATCTTCTGTGTCCATTCATTAGTTGATGGACAGTTGGGCTCTTTCCATACTTCCATAGTTTGGCTATTGTTGATAATGCTGCTATAAACATTGGGGTGCATGTGCCCCTTTGACTCAGTATGTTTTTTAAAAGATTTTATTTATTTATTTGACAGAGATTATAAGAAGGCAGAGAGGCAGGCAGGGGCGGGGTGGGAAGCAGGCTCCCTGCTGAACAGAGAGCCCAATGTGGGGCTTGATCCCAGGACCCCTAGATTATGACCTGAGCCAAAGGCAGAGGCTTAACCCACTGAGCCACCCAGGTGCCCTTGACTCAGTATTTTTGCATTCTTTGAGCAAATGCCTGGTAGTGCAATTGCTGGGCCTTAGGGTAGTTCTCTTTTTAACTTTTTGAAGATCCTCCATACTGTTTTCCAGAATGGCTTCTTCCAGTTTAGGAATGCACTTTTTTTTAAGTTACTTAAATAAAGATAGATATACTAGGCAGATCCCTCTCTCTATCTTGTGGTTGCATAGGTGACAGAGGGGGGCAGAATTAAGTAAAGATTTTTCAAGTGTAAGAAAGGAAGATTACCAACTTTGTTCTAAAAGTTTGGAACTCTCTTTTATCTTTAGTCCTTAAAAATTGAGTATCACAATTGTGAGAGTTCACGACAAAATACTGAAGCTTGCCTTCAGTATTCACAAAAATCTGATGAACTATATTTTGCTGGTTTGGACCACTAATACTTCTATTAGTGGGCTCTCTGGATGTTCACCTACCAGCAAATGAAGAGGAAAATGCAGTCATTACTGCAGATATGGTAATTGAAATTCCAGAAAAGAAACTGAAAATTATAGGACTTTCTTGACTGAAGACTGCACCAGCCTTCTTTAACAAGCTCTTCACCATGCAAATGAACAATGGAGTCCCACACAGAAACATCTGTTAACTGTGTAAAACCGTTAAAGGGATTAACGGTGCTAGAGGCTGAAATGTAATCAGACCGGTGAAATAGTGATAAGATAAAATATTTGCACATGAAATTGTAGTGATAATTAATTTTTAATACTGTTTTGGTAACTGAGTTTAGAATACTAGTGAAATGATGTTAAACTCTTTAAAATACTTCCTTGTGTTTTGCAAGGTATAGAAAATTAGAGACTTACAAGATGGGCTGTTATTTTACCTTACTTGATTTTTATTTATTTATTTATTTTTTTTTAAGATTTTATTTATTTATTTGACAGAGAGATCACAGGTCGGTAGAGAGGCTGGCAGAGAGAGAGAGAGAGAGAGAGAGAGAGAGAAGCAGGCTCCCCACCAAGCAGAGAGCCTGATGCGGGACTCGACCCCAGGACCCTGAGATCATGACCTGAGCCGAAGGCAGCGGCTTAACCGACTGAGCCACCCAGGCGCCCACCTTACTTGATTTTTAAATAGTTTCTGATATTTTAATAGATGTGATTGTATACAATTTGGGTGTCTTTCCCTATACTGAAGAGGCTATAGAAAGATATATGTAATTTTCAACTATGGAAAATGAAGTTCAGCAGCCAAATTCCTGTTTATTAAGTTTGTCATCATATAATGTGAAAACAGAGTATGGAATAGAAATGTTCAACATTGGGTTTTTCTGCTTTGACCCTGGAAATAGTGAGAAGAAAGATCTGTGGAAAAATGAATACAGAGGTTTTGCTATATTCTGGTTTGAACATGAAACTGAGCTAATGTGTATTATGGGCCATTCATAAAAACACTCCTTAGTTTACTGAATGGATTTATGATTGCTCTTGTCAGGGATGTGTGTGTGTATGTGTGCGCATTTATGGGTTTGCTTGTATTTATGTGTGGGTTTTAAATAAATAATTCTAGAAGTGTACCTTCATTTAGCCTGCAGGGGGTTGTAATGATTACATTATGCATATTGATTTCTAAATCCAAGTACATAGTAAGCTAAGATTCATCTTTGAATGTATGTCTATAGAATATTCATTCAAGACATAGTAATGTTTTCTGCATATTCTGTTATGTTTGTAAGAAATGGAAACCATTTTGAGTGTAGAATTATAATTTTGAAGAGTCCGTTTGCACACATTTTTTACTTTGACTTTTTCCACATCGCCTAGTACCACCCAACAAACTGACACTTGCACCATAGCTAATGTCTTTCTTTCACTATTATCCACTAACAAAAAAAATCATATAAACAGATTATGATTATGTTTGTGTCAACATCTCTTTTTTTATCTATTTTTTAAAATATTTTATTTATTTATTTATTTATTTGAGAGAGAGACAGTGAGAGAGGAGAAGATCAGAGGGAGAAGCAGACTCCCTGGGAGCCTGATGGTGGGACTCAATTCCGGTACTCTGGGATCATGACCGAGGCCAATGGCAGTCACTCAACCAACTGAGCCACCCAGGCACCCAACACATCTCTATTTTTAATTTGTTTTTAAAAGTTGAAATGACAGTTTTATCAAGTCTTTTAAATATATTTTTAAGCTAGTCAAATATATTAGAAATAATCTTAAAAACATTAGATATCAAATCAGTGTGATCTGTCACACATCTGACGCCTTTTCTGGGGTCAGGAGATCCTATTAATACATTTTAGAGAAGAAATGTATAAACGGCCTATAACCTGTTATCCTGACTATTAGGTGTGTGTATATTCAAATATATTTTAATGAAATCATTTAGTACTATAGAATTAAGAAATATACTTACAGAGAGACTAACTTCCTCAAAGATCTTAGGATACAATTTTGTTTATTTTTTAAAGATTTTATTATTTGTTTATTTATTTATTGTGAGAGTGGGAGAGAGAGAGTGAGAGAAAGGGAACACAGGCAGGGGGAACAGCAGGTAGAGGGAGAAGCAGGCTCCCCGCTGATCAGGGTGCCTGATATGAGACTCAATCCCAGGACTCTGGGATTTCAACCTGAGCCAAAGGCAGGTACTTCACTGACTGAGCCACCCAGGTTACCAGATTACAGTTTTAAAGAAGAGATCTGCTTTGTGGAAAATCAAAGGATTGTAGAAGTAAAAGATTATAAAAAGAAAGCCTTTAAGTGAGAAAGTTGTTTTATATCATTTCAATATCATTCCTCTCACAGATATCTGAAAAATCAATTTAGTGCCTTTTATACAAAAGATAGCCCAAATATTAGATAGTAGCTAGAGTTGGTTAAGACATTATGGGGAAAATAATGATGAAAAGAACATCCAATGTTTATGTTTAAATTTTAAAATTATAGAACAAATTCTTTTTATACACATACACAATTATGAAGAGGTAAAGGTTGCAAGAAACTTTGTTTTATAGGGCATGTGAGGTTTAAAGTGCAAAATCTGGAAGAATATTGACAGAAACAATGCTTGGGGTAACAAATGGATTTAGAAATGTCTTTGGCATAAGCAGAAATAAACTTTCAATATTCCTATCTGATGTCAAAATAACCTGTGTGGCTGATGCTTTCTTAAAAGCGTGAGAGGGAGGTGGAGAACTAAAAAAGGACCCTGCTTTAATTAGGAGCAACCATCAAGAAAAGGCAGCCAGTTAAAATGAAAAGCGAAGTGCAGAATGTTACTTGTTTAAATATTACAGTGTCATGAGGATGTTTAAGCAAGATGACTGGTGCATTTAATGTCCCTAGGAAAATCTAAGACTTTTCAAAGAAAAGTAGAAGAATGCATCTGATCGGTATAGCCTTTGTATAAGGCTTTATTGCCACTTGTTCTCAGTCTAAGGGAGAGGGTCTCCATATTTTTATTTCTTGTATGAATTGATCTTTGACTCACTCTGTGCCAGCCTATAAAGTTAATGCATTCTTTTTTAAAAAAAATTATTTATTTATCTTACTCTTGCAGAGTGACATTTCACTTTTTCATGTTTTAGCTAAATAAGCCACATAAGCAATTAAAAAAAAAATTCACTGAATTTTAAACATTTTTTTCCCCTTTGCTTTCTCTTTCAGGAAGTTGATGGCAATAAAGTTATGTCTTCATTTGCCCCACACAACTCATCTACCTCACCTCAGAAGGCAGAAGAAGGTGGGAGGCAGAGTGGTGAGTCCTTGTCAAGCACGGCCCTAGGAACTCCCGAACGGCGCAAAGGCAGCTTAGCTGACGTTGTTGACACCTTGAAGCAGAGGAAAATGGAAGAGCTCATCAAAAATGAGCCAGAAGGTAAAGCCTGGAAAAGGGAACAAAGTGGTTGCCATCTCCTGACTTTAGCAGTCGGAGTTTAACTTCTAGATCGGTTTTTTGACTTATACTCAAAGTTAAATTGGACAACATGGAAACCTAATGTTATGAAGATGGATAGATTTTTTTTTTTCCAGAAACATTCCAATGTCTGTCCCGATTTTTAAAAAATCATTATTTTCTGTTGTGATGTCTTCCTCATTTTCACACATGGGTAAGTTGTGGTTGAGTAAAACTTAAAGATTCAAGAATAGAATGTGACAGCAGAGCCCAGAATAGGTACCACCTACGTCCCAAATATCTGCAGACTTGTGTGTTCATCTCCAGTTTTTGTCCCCAAGGCCATTTTACAACTTTATTAAATTGTACGACCTTACTTATAAAGGAATGCATCATAATGCTACCTTAGTTTCATTTGTTTCTTATATAGTCCAAAATTAATATGGTTAGGCCTGCTCTGTATTTAAAAATTATTGATTCTTTAATTCTTTTAGCCATGCTGAAGTTCCCATTTTGTTTAACATCCAGGATGCCTTTCTTTTTAAAATTTCATCTTCTAAATTACTTCAGTAGTTACTGATAGTAGCCGATAGGTGATCTGCACATGAGATATGTTAAAATTAAAGCAAACAAACAGAGGCCCCTGGGTGGCTCAGTTGGTTAAGCATCTGTTTTGGGCTCAGATCATGATCTCAGGGTCCTGGAGTCCAGCTCCACTTAGGACTCTCTGCTTACCAGGGAATCATCTTCTCCATCTTCCTCTGTGTTCTCTCTTTCTCTCTGTCTCTCTCAAATAAATAAAAATATTAAAAATAAATAAATAAGGCAAAAAAACAACTGATGCCTATTATAGAATTTATGCATAAGTGATAGTCACCCTTTATGTTACGGATGTTTCCTACCACCTACTTAAACCTGTGTTCTTCCTAAGTTTGCCTGCCATGTTGCACATAAGAACATGCCTCCTATTTAAAAGTCAGATGGAAATTTAAAACAAACAAACAAAAAATAGTGACTTAAAAAGACATATTTTATACCAAAAATATACTGCATCTATACTATCTAACACTGGGTTGGGCTCATTTCTAGTCTGTTGTTAGGACACTAGCAAATTATGAGTATATATGGCACAAAATGTATGTTAACCAGTATATTTGGGAGTCATATGGTAATTAAATATTTCTGGGTCCCTACCAGATGCATAGCTGGGACATGGATTTTAGTTATAATTTATGTAATTCACATGATCTTACAGTTGGAAAGAATTTTAGAGATAATCTAGTCAGCCAAAGACTTTTGGCTTTCATCCACGTGGAGATAAAAATGGGGTTTTGAGGAGGACCTAGACAATTTTTTTAATGTGCTGGAATTTTTCTTGATATTAAAAATACTATCTTCTTATTTAAGAAGTATTTTAAAAAACCATAAAAATTGAAAGGAAAATCAAAATTGCTTAATTTTATAGCTTTCTGATATAACAACTCTTTTTTTAAAATTAAATTAATTTTTTTTCAGTGTCCCAAAATTCATTGTTTATCCACCACACCCAGTGCTCGATGCAATATGTACCCTCCCTAATACCCACCTCCAGGCTCACCCAACGCCCCACTCCCCTCCCCTCCAAAACCCTCAGTTTGTTTCTCAGAGTCCACAGTCTCTCATGGTTTGTTTCCCCCTCCGATTTCCCCCAGCTCACTTCTCCTCTCCTCCCTGCAATGTCCTCCGTGCTATTCCTTATGCTGCACAAGTAAATGAAACCATATGATATAATAACTCTTAACCTTACGATGCATTTCTTTCTTATCTTTAATTTTACATATTCTGTTCATTTTGCATGATTAACTTTATGCTTTTATTATTTTGTGTCTTTTATATTGTCATATGTTATCATTAACTAAAGTCCACAGTTTATTCATAGTTCATTAGTCTTCACCAAGTGTGCTTTCTGTTCTAGGATGCCCTCAGCGATAACATGTTACATTTAATTGTCATGTCTCCTTGGGTTCCGTTTAGCTGTGACAGTTTCTCAGACAGTTTTTGTTTCTGATAACCTTGGAAGTTTTGAGGAATACTGTTCAGGTATATTATAGAATGTCCCTCTATTGGGGTTTATTCTTTTTTATTTTATTTCTTTTAGTGTTCCAAAATTCATTATTTATGCACCACACCCAGTGCTCCATGCGATACATTCTCTATTGGGATTTATCTGGTGGTTTTCTCTTGACTAAACTGGGGTAATAGGTTTGGGGGGGAAGATAATGAGGTAAAATACCTTTCTGTCACATCATATCAAAGGTACATACACTCTATATGATTTATGAATTTGATGTTGACCTTGATCATCTGGCTGGTACAGTGTTTGTCAGGGTCCTGCACTATAAAGTTATTTCCTGCCCCCTTTCCATACCACACTATTTGGAAGGAAGATGCTATGTGCAACCCACATTTAAGGAGTAGGGAGTTAGGTTCCTTCAGAGCAGAGTTTCTACATAATTTATTTGGAATTCTTCTGCATGGAAGATTTATCTCTTCTCCATCATTTATTAATTTATTCAATCATTTATTTATATCAGTATGGACAGCATGGGTATTTTATACTTTGACTTATAATCCAATTCTACTTTATTTTGTTGCTCAAATTTTTTCAGCTTTGGACATTGGAAGCTCTTTCTATTGACTTCTGTGTCATTTTGATATACCACTGTGATTGTAGTTAATTTTTTTCTGGAGCCTTTCTTACTTTCTTGCACTGTAAGGTGCTTCCGACTCATGTTGTGTATCTCATGCTCTGGTTCAAGAATCAGTCATTTCTCTAGGAAACCCTGGTTCCTTTTTTTGGAGAATGGTATTAGAAAGCCAGATCTGGATACAGGGTGTGCTCTTTGCTCATAAGGCTTCATTTCTTTAGGGCCTCTTACCTGACAAAATGAAGAAGTAGATGTGTGTGCTAACCCGTATACATATATATCTATAAATATTTCTATGTTGAATTGTCTATATATTAAGCTAAACATGAGTTCTTACTACTCTCCACAACTGTAGTCCGCCCCCCGCCATGGATCATTCCCCCCTCATTCCTTATTGATGGGCACATTCCTGTCCCAACTGTGAGTAATCTAGATCGAACCATCACCATCCATTTACTTATTGTTCAGTTCCAGCATGTATGTTTAACAGTATCAGATTTACTAACTGATAATACCATGGGGAACATCTTTACCAATAGGGTATAGTCCTTATATGCAATTCTTTTTGTCTTTAGTTTTACAGATTCATTTCCAAAACGAGTTAGTACATTTTCCTCCACCTTATTCAGTGAAGTTCTCCCATACATTTGTAAGATGATTAAATTTTTTCTGTAGTTTTTCCTGGTATCTCTCAAATTACTGAATTACCTTATAGAATCCTCTTACATCAGTATTCAAACTTTCTGTTGTACATTTCTACATTTTTTTTTTGACAAATGCGTATTGCCACTTGTCCACCGTGGCCGTCATTCAGAACAGTTGTTTGCTAACCTTAAAAATCTCCTGTGCTTCATTTATTCATCTCTCCCTCTTGCCCTCGAATTCCAGGCAATTGCTGAACTTTCTACTATCTCTGTAGTTTTGCCTTTTCCAGAATGCCATATCAATGGAATCATACAGTATGTAGTCTTTCAAACTGGCTTCCTTAACATATCAATGTGTATTTAAGTTTCCTTCATGTCTGTTCCTGGCTCATTTCTTTTTAGTACTGAATAAAACTCCACTGTATCATGGTCTGTTTATCCATTCACCTATCAAAGGACATCTTAGTGGTTTCATGTTTTTGGTTATTAAGAATAAAGCTTTTATAAATATTTATGTGAAGGTTTTTGTATAGACATAAGTTTCTAACTCAACTGAGTAAATACCTAGGAGTGTGATTGCTGAAATGTATGGTAAGAGTATGCTTTGCTTTATAAAAACAAAACAAACAAACCAAAAAAA
Organism: Mustela putorius furo; assembly: GCF_011764305.1. Lineage (NCBI taxonomy): Eukaryota > Metazoa > Chordata > Mammalia > Carnivora > Mustelidae > Mustela > Mustela putorius. The sequence goes on along the minus strand of NW_025422368.1, from coordinate 20,572,438 downwards.
CCTGCCAAACTGTCTTCCAAAGTGGTTATGAGATTTCGTATTCCCAGTAGCAATGAATGTGAGTCCTTGTTGCTGCATAGCCTCACCTCATTTGATATTGTAAATTCTTTGGAATTTATCTATTTGCATTGGTTTGTAGTGGCATCCCATTGTTGTTTTAATTTGTAGTTCCTGATGACTTATAATGTGGAGCATCTTTACATATGTGATCCTTGGCATTTGTGTATCTTCTTTGTGCCTGTTTACAGCATTTGCTCATTTATGAATTGAGGATTTTTTAAATTGTTGAGTTTTAAGAGTTTTTTGTGTATTTTGAATGCAAGTCCTTTATCAGGTATGGGCTTTGCAAATATTCTCTTTCAAGTTGTGGCTTTTTTTTTTTTTCTCCTTTTAACATCTTTTGCAGGGCAGAAGTTTTCATTTTGATAAAGTCCAACTTACCTCTTTTCTTGCATTGATCATACTTTTGACGTTGTAGCTAAATACACACTGCCTCACCCAATGCCATTTAGATGTTCTCTGCTTTTATCTTCTAGAAGTTGTATAGTTTTGCATTCTACTGTTGAGGTCTATGATCTGTTTTGAGTTAATTTTTGTAAAGGTTTAAGTTCTTTGTCTGATTTGTGTTTTTGCAGATAGATGTCCAGTTGTTCCATCACCAGTTGTTGAAAAGATTATCATATGTCCATTGAATTTCCTTTCTTCATTCATCAAAGACTAGTTGATTGTACTTGTGTGGGTCTGTTTCTGTCCTCTATATTCCCCTCCATTGATCAGTTTGTCTATGCTTGTGCCAACACCTTGATGTCTTAATTGCTATCACTTGAAAGTTGGGTGGTGTCTGTCCTCCTAATTTGTACTTTTACTGCAGTATTATGTTGGTTACCTGGCTCTTTTACCTCTCCCTGTAGACTTCAGAGTTAATCTTGATATCTACATAATTACGTCCTGGGAATTTGGGAAGAATTGATATCTTAACAGTATTCAGTCTTCCTAACCATGAGCACAAAATATTTCTCTATTTATTAAGATTTTCTTTTATTTTTTGAGTTTCATAGTTTTCTGCTTATAGATCCTCTATGTATTTTGTATTATATTGTATTTTATTAAAATTGTTTATTTATTTATTTATTTGAGAGAGAGTACCCTGGGAAGGGGCAGAGGGAGAGGGAATGAGAGTCTTAAGTAGAATCTGCACTGAGCACAGAGCTTGACTTGGGGCTCGATCTCACAAACCTAGATCACAACCTGAGCTGAAACGAAGAGTGGTATGCTTAATTGACTGCACCACCCAGGCACCCCTCATTATATTGTATTTTTTATTTCAAATTCCAATTTTTATTGCCGGTATAAAGGGAAGAAATTGGCTTTTATATATTAACCTTGTATCCTGTGACCTTGCTATACTTGATCATTATCTCTAGGAATTTTTGCGTATTGTTTACATTTTCTGTATAGACAATCACGTTATCTGTGAATGAAGAAAGCTTTATTTCTTGATTTCCAAGATATATCCTTTTTATTTCCTTTTCTTGTCTTACTACATTACCTGGGTTCCAGTACAGTGTTGAATAAGAGTGATGAAACAACACATCTTTGCCTTGTTCTTGACTGTAGGGAGAAAGCTTCAAGATATCATCGTTATATTTATTAGTTCTGGGTTTTATGTAGCTGTTCTTTACTAAGTTGAGGAAGTTTCCTTCGATTTCTAGTTTGCTGAGGGTTTTCACCATGAATAGTTGCTAAAATTTATCAAAATTTTTTTCATCTCTTGATACGATGCACTCTTCTAAGTTTTTATTTTAAATTCCAGTTAGTTGACATATATTTGACATATAGTGTAATATTAGTTTCAAATGTACAATATAGTGATTCTACACTTCCTGCAACACCTGGTGCTCATCATCACAGGTGCACTCCTTCATTCCCGCCACCTACTTAACACACCCCCCACCCACCTCTGCTCTGATAACCACCAGTTTATTCTTTATAGTTAAGAGTCTGTTTCTTGGTTTGCCTCTCTTTTCCCCCTTTACTTATTTGTTTTGTTTCTTACATTCCACATATGAGTGAGATCATAGGGCATTTGACTCTCTCTGACTGACTTATTTTGCTTAGCATAATACTCTTTAGCTCCTTTAGTGTGCTCATATGATGAGATTTTTGAATGTTGAACCAACCTTGCAAACTGGATAAATTCCACCTAGTTGTGGTTTATGATGTATATAATATTGGATTCAGTTTGCCAGTATTTCGTTGAGGATTGCAGCATCTATGTTCATGAGAGATATTGGTCTGTAGTTGCTTTTTTTTTTTTAAATGCAATGTCTTTATCTGATTTTTGTAGTAAGATAATGCTGCATTCATAAAATGAGTTGGGAAGTGTTTCCCTCGCATGTTATTGTTTGATTTTGGTTTGAGATGTGTTTGTGGTCCAGATCTAAGGTCTAGTGCTATATAGTGGATTACAAAGTAGTTTGATTGCGTGTGTGTGTGTGTGTGTGTGTGTACATTTAGGTGATATTCTCCAAGGAAATTTGGTACATGACCTTGTTATTTCTCCAGTGTGTCATGTTGGCTTCCAAGTAGTTTCACAGACTCTGAATTTGGAGGTACATGACAGGACAGATCCAAATGAGCAACTCCCAGAAGGAAAGAAGACAGTAGGCAGTGCCTCCCATTTAGATGCATTGGGATATAGGATCAAAGTGTACTATCTAACAACAGGTGCACAACAGAAGAGCAGACAGAGATAGAGCATCCACAGCAGGAAGAGTTGATGAGGAAACATCAGTATTAAATGTGGACGTTATACTGTTTTCATTATTGTATTTCCCACAACTTTTTTTTTTTTTTTTGGTACTTTGCCTCCTACAGCTATATTAAAAGCACAGCTCAAGACAGACTTGCTAATGAATACTATAAAGACATTGAAAAAATACAGAGACAGTCTTGATGGAAGACAAGAATAGCAACTGAACATGGCTAACATTTAAAAGCTTGAGTTCCAGAAAGATACTTTACGGAACCCCTAAGATTTATTTATGTTTATGTACACAAGATTCCTAGACATGTGCTTTAAGTACCCAGAAATGTAAATACACTCACTCTTACTAATAAAGAAATTTGCTGTGGCAAGTACATTTATTTAATGACTGCAACAATTAAGAGAGATGTCAAGCAGCGATTTACGTATTTCAATAAAGTGATGTTCTTAAGAAAAAATATAGAAAAGCAGAAAAATCATATCATAGGAAAGCAATAGAATGTTGACAACAGTTTATTTAACTGCGAAGAGGAGAAAACATGGGGAAATACTTCCAGGTAGATGTGTAAAAGTCCATCCCAACAGTAAGTAGGAAGTTATATTGGCTTTAAATACTCCATTAATCATAGGGTATGGTATGGTTGGGCGTGAGAATGGCCACTGAAACCTGACGTCATGTGAGCATTAGAACAATTCCACTGTATATAGTACCAAAAAATGATCATAGCTCTGTGATATACTATAGCATCAAAAGAATAAAATAGGAATAAATTTAGCAAAAGAACTGCAGAACTTATACTCAAGAACTACAAAACATGGTAACAGCTTTGTGATGAGAACAGCAACATGGGGATGAGGCAACCAGAGATAGGGTGAATGGAACTAAATGTTAAGCTCACAAATATATGCCACAGAAAAATCCCCTCTTCCCCCAAGCTATTTTTTCCATTGTTTTTCAAAGGCCATTAAAATGAACAGCAGGTTGTAATGAAAATTTCATTAAGCCCCAGCTAAATCATTATGAGGGTGCCATATTCATGCCTTTGCTTCCTCTCATTGAGGGGGGAAAGCAGATTTCAGTAGAAAATCTTTATTATTTCCGACCTTATCCCTGCCAACAGCAAACTAGCAAAAATTCAGAAGTTAGAAGAGAATGGTGTGTCATACAAAAGGAGGCCACTGAGGTGAAATGGTTAGAAAGAAAATTAGATTTGCTTATGAGTTGAAGAAAAAAAAAATGGCTCTTTTATTCCAGCCAGTTTAGTTTTTCAAGCAATTAAGATATTTCAGAAGTTATAAATAGGAGAAAAATATATTAATGCATTTTTGTTTTTATCTTTTCCCTCCATCAGAATTGTTGCCTGTCGTTATTCAAAAAAGACTGGCATGAAAGACTCATTTGTCCAGTGTCTCTTAACTGACATGGAATGCCAAACTTCATAGTAAATTCACAGCTCAAAATATCTATCTGCCCTATGCCATCTAGTTATATTATACTTGCTAATAGCAAAGCTCTATCAGTTAGTAGTCTTTAACTAACTTATCAGAGGCTGAGAAAAACAACAAGGTTTAATATTACAGTATGGGACATGTAATGCCTGCATCAAAACATTGATTAAATAATGATGTATTAGTGGGGGAAATGTAACGTATATTAAGTGCATCTCATGTGTGAACTGTAGTGTTACATAATTTATATGAAACACTTCATTTAATCTCTACATAAACCTTATAGCCAAGGCTGCTATGTATAGCCGTCCCAATTTCAGGAAGTGCCACTCACATGAACTAAATATTCTTATTCTTATCATCTCCATTTTCAGATGAGAAAACATGATTAAATATGTCAGAGTGTGACTAAGTGTCAGGGTCATTATTCAAACTGAAGTCAAACTAAACTATAATCCATGCTGTTAACCACTAGTTACACTGTTTCTTCCAATTAGGAATTTGCCAGTAATGGTTTAATGTTACTCTTCAGCCCACATGTGCCAAAATTCCTTTGTAATATGAAACAATAAAGTAGCACTTAATAATTATCTGCCAAAGGAAGTTCCTGATGTCTCAGTGCTGATCACATTTCCAGAAAGTTTTAATTGAAAATCAGCTCATTTTGAACGTTTTGAGTTTAAAGTGTGAAAGAAAGAAAGAAAGAAAAAAAGAAAGAAAGAAAGAAAGAGAGAAAGAAAGAAAGGAAGGAAGAAAAAGAAAGAAAATGGCTTGGAGAGTATCTTAATAAAAACTTGTTTTAGACTTTATTATGTCAAGAGCAAAATAGTTGTTGAATAACAGAAATTCAGAATTGGAATGAAATGTAGAAATATTTTGGGCTCTATCCTCATTTTTGAGACAGACAGGGACAGAGAGAGAGAGAGGAGCGAGCCTGAGACTGACGGAGGCAGAGAGATGTGCCTGCAATCCCACAGCAGTCGGTGTTAAAGCCAAATGAGAATCCAGCCCACAGCTTACAGGCATAGGTTCCTTTGTTTTCTTGTTCAGTTGCAACAGACATTCAGACGTTCTTTTTTCTCTTTCTCTTGGTCTTTTAGAAATAATGTGACCTTACCCTTGGTTTTGAAGGGTGTTTCACTGTTCCTTAAATTTGATGGAATCTAAGGCAACCAGATATCTGAATTTATAAGATTAATAGGTATCCACAAATGTCCTGAGTTCCCAAGTTCCAGTAGCTAGGGATGATCTATAAATACAGATGATCATTTACGTATAGTGGGTCAGACTCAGACTTTAACTTGATATTCATTCAAATTTTCAGTCATTAACTGCACAGGTGAGAATAACTTTTACCTTGATGAGACTTTAAATACCTAACTTACAATTCTTTTAGAAACAAACATTATAGCAGGCCTCTTATTTTAACCTTTCTGTATTAACATCAACTTTGTGTTCTGCCTCTCTTTGCAATGGCCATTTCAACTTATAGGGAAATTTACGTCTGTTCCTTCTAGAAACACAACAGACAAAACTTATTTTTTCTTGATTCCCACCTTTATGTATAGGTTCTGTTCCTCTTCTCTCCATGTCTCAGTTGTTAGAAAGAGTACTCACTTGCTTTAGCTTTGTCATTTTTTAATTAAGTACTGTTATTTGTCTTCATTGTTACCCTTACTCTACTGTATAATGGCCCATATATTTGTCAGTTCATCCCCTACATTAACTCCTTAAAAGTGAAGGTAGTGTACATAGTAAATATTCAAAATATTTGTTGGAAGGATGCTTTTACTTCCTTAGTGTTGCCCCATAGATGTCTTGGGGATGGGAGGCAAAGACCTTAACAAATATAGGTCTCTTGTTCCAGATATTGTGGGAACTACATCATTTAATCCTCAAAAATGCCGAGGTTAACATCAGGCTTAGTAATTTGTTTGTGTGTTTGTTTGTTTGTTTGTTTATTGGGAGAGAGAGAGGAGGGGAGGAGAGGCAGAAGGAGAGGAAAAGAGAATCTTAAGCAGACTCCACTCCTGGTATGGAGCCCGACATGGGACTCCATCCCGGGACTCTGAGATCATGAGCTGAACTGAAATCAAGAGTCAGACGCTTAAACTCCTGAGCCACACAGGAGCTCCCAGAAGTTCAGTACCTTGCTTATTTTCTTATTATATGGAGGAACTAGAATTGGAACAAAATTACTGTCCTTTACCAAACTACCTGGTATTGAATATAAGACCATATATAATCTGTCTCAACCCCTTTTTTTCACTTAATGTTATTTTCTCCTTTTCTAAGATATGTTCTTGTGCTCTCTTACCAAACTGTATGCGGTTCTCTCAATACTGCATTTTTACTACTACTCTACTTTTTCATATGCAGCTTCTTCTGCCGAGAGTGTCATTCCCGGTCTTAGCTACCCAGTATATTTTTATTCACCTTTAAGACTCAATACCTTCTTGGGGCACTTGGGTGGCTCAGTGGGTTAAAGCCTCTGCCTTTGGCTCAGGTCATGTTCTCAGGGTCCTGGGATGGAGCCCCGCATCGGGCTCTCTGCTCAGCAGGAAGTCTGCCCCACCCCTTTCTGCCTGCCTCTCTGCCTGCTTGTGCTCTCTGTCTGTCAAATGAATAAATAAAATATTAAAAAAAAAAAAAAAGAAGACTCAATACCTTCTCTGAACATCTTTGTCAGAATTTGGCTTAATCTAACTATTAGCATTAGGTAACCTCTATTAGTTCTTACCTCATGATCACTATTGTTGACTTGCCTCCTGTCTTCCACAAGAGTATGTGACTGAAGAAGAGTTCTTAGTTGAATTACCTGTGCCTGTTTTGTGATAATGGGCTTGACACATAATAGGTGACTATTTATCTTACTGTGTAGGACAGTTAACTACTAATTGATGTATTGTAACTTTTGCTAACTAACCCTTCCCTAAAAATTGAGGGGCTTTTGGCTTCATTTATCTTTTTCTTCCAGCTTTGACGTTCTCTTTTCTGCATATTTTACTCAGACTCTTCTTTGACCTCCCTCTCTATGTATCTCATCATCTTGTCTTCTCCAAACTTCTCATTATTTAATCTTTAATATATTTACTTTTCATTCTTTCTGTGACTTAGAGATTAAAGTTTTCTTTTTTATTTTATTAATATATGATGTATTATTTGCTTCAGGGTTACAGGTCTGTGATTCATCAGGCTTGCGCATTTCACAGCACTCACCATAGCACATACCCTCCCCAGTGTCTATCACCCCGCCACCCTCTCCCTCTAAAGTTTTATCTTATGTCACAAAACTGGATTATAAAATCCAGGGTAGAAAACTAACATACACACAGAATGAAACTTTATATTCACATTAATCTTTTAAATGACTCTAATATTTCACATTTCTCTAAGGAAATATGTTGCTGTTATTGATGCATTAGTGGCCATAGACAGTAATTCTCTCCTACTCCAGTAGGCAAAGTGAAAAATGAATTGGATTGATCTATGAGTAATTTTCCAAAATTCAAAGCTAAAACTGGTTCTTTAACAGTGTGTCAGCACAACGGAGACCAACACCCTTTTCTAGGTGTATAGAGTTGGCATGAAAGAGAGTTCTTATTTCTTATGATAGCCTCGAGATGGGCGCAGCTTAATTTTGGATCTTCTGTTCCACAACCCTATTTCCCCCTCCCCACACGTCGTGCACGTTAGAAGGCTTTGGTGGAAGAAAAATGGCTGATTCCTTTCAGCACCTTCCCTGTTCCCTCCAGTCTTCCAAAAATTTTAACATGTTACCTCAAGGGTAGAATTTCCAAACCCAGGACTCATGATGTACTTTTTAAATTTTAGATAAGAATTTCTTGCATAAAACTGAACATCTACCTTATTATTTCAATTGTAAAAAAAAAAAACATAATGTTTTCTTGCATTTAAGTTGCTATAATGACTGTGTTAAAGTAATGAATATCTGCCTTCATTTGGCAATGCTAACTGCCCTACTTTCATCAGAGAGTTGTTGAAGGAAACAAATGAGGTAATGCACATGAAAGTACTTCATGAATTATAACCAACTTGGAATTAGACCAGTTATTGTCATTATCACATCTTGTCTGGTTAGAAACATTAGTACTTTAGGCATGCTGGAAACATTATATAGTTTCCAGTGTTGCTTTCCCAGGGTGCTTTTAGGTAGAAAAAATAGAATTCAGACCTGCAAAATTCTGGAAATTTAGGATATGTAACGGACAACAAAAACAACAAACCCAACCTTCACAAAAATCCTGGGATAGGTAGTCGCTTTGATTTTACTTACATGAATTTCCCTAAATAAAATGTGGTCAAGCCATTTTCTACTTCAAGAATTACTGTTCAAAAAGAAAGGTTTTTCTAAATTGATATGGTTGACGTTGCAAACTGTGACCAACATGAAAGTAGGAAAGGCATTTTAACATGGCATTTGTGGACTTGTTATATTCTTATTTCTAAATAAATGTGAATGTGTGCTGAAGACAGATTCTAAATGAGGGCTCCCTTGGCCAAAGTTTCATAATTTTCTAAGATTTTCGCCTTCTTTTATGTGGTTTATTTATTCTTCCTTTCCTCCCCCCTTCTGCTTTTTTCTTTCCATTCCTTTTGTGTGTGCATGTGTGCGTGTGTGTAGCCCTCCTTTCAGATCCCACATATGCTTGGTTTTATTTAGCATCTTATCTGTCAGTGTTCTTCCTTCTTAGAGTGTGACGCCCACACCTCCAAAATTGTTGTGCCGTGATGAGTGTACTCCTTGTGTGTAAGAAACTGCATTTATTTGTGAAATTTCATTTCTACTAGAACTAGACTTTGTCATTATTTACACAACTGGAACTTCTTTTTCCTGAAGTTCAGAAAATCTTTGCTCACAATTTATATTACAAGACCCTAAAGGCACAACCTATTACCAAAATCACCCAGTGTTACTCTACATGAAACACTTCATTGCGTTTAGTACAGACTTCACAAAAAGAGTTTTCTTCTTGTGAGAACTAATCAAAACAAAGGCATGGGTTGGAAAAAGTATATATTGTGATGTACTTCCAGCCTTTAAGAGTCATCTATAGGCCATAGGCAGTCAGTAGGTCAAGGAGATACTGAAATTTTCATTCTCATTTTCTCTGTGTCTTCTTGTCTCTCTCTCCAGCAGACACAATGGGAAAGATTGTTCCCTGAGGTGGAGAAACTTAAGTGGCTATCACCCTGACACTGTACAATACAAATCCTCAGTGGCAAATACAAAACAAAACAAAACAAAACAAAACAAAACAAAACAAAACACAAACTACCTTTCATTTAATTCCATTTGTAGCATTTGCAGGATGGGGTTGGAGAGATTTTAAGTCTATAAATACAGTATTCGTGAAACAAAAAGTGTATACAAATTGTTGGTCATGAATGATCCTTTCTTAAAACTTTAAAATATGTATGGATATTGTTTTGTACTGTATCCTTTTGATATTTGCATCTGTCCCACCTATTGAAAATAATTTACTTTCATTGATTGCCCCTTCTATGATACTTACACTTTTTTTCCCCCACCAGAAATAATTATGTTAATGCCCTTTTAACTTTTATTACCAGTATGTTGGCCATACAGAGCCATTAGATCCTCTAAATGGGTATAAAGCTTTCCCCTGTTTTAAGAGTTATTTGAGAGGTCTGAAAGTAGATATTATAAGCAGCAAATATTCATCTGTGGTGTGCTACAGCATTGCCTGTAATCATTCTGTGGAAAAGACGGGTACGTACTTGGCCTTGTGAACATCCCTACAGGCATTGTGTTTTTGATGTTTGAGTTTACATTTTAAAACGCAATGCCTGTTCTTATCATTTAAATGTCTGTTGTTGCGCCACCCTTTAGAGATTAAACTGAAGCATATTACATTCACAGACAAGTTGAGATAGAAATTTGGAATTGCCTCCTAATTTTACCAACTTTTTAATTACTATTTTTTCTAAGGAAATTATGGAAATTGACTTCCCTAAATTCACAAGCCCAAAGCATTCCATTAATTGGGCAAAGAAGAGGGCACTTTGAAATTCCCTCTTGTTTTTAAAACCACATTTGATGAGGTGGGAAAAATAAAAAGTGAACGGATCAGGGGAAAAGCTTAAAGATACTTTAATTGGCAGAGGTTTGAGTTGCTTTTGTTTAGTTACTCACTGTCCTTTTGACAAAGTACATGTTGAAGAGGCTTTGTAAGTGCTGTCCCACTGAAGGACAAACAAGGGTACTTTTCAATTGAGCCCTTTTAAGTTTTGTTCCTCACACTCCCGCTGCTGTTGGAGGCTACTCGTAATGCATTGTGGCTGTGTGTTCATCGCTGTGGTCTGTCACTGGAAAACGTCTCTCTTCTTGTTGAGCAAGCTAGACTCTAACCTCCAGGCACCCTTTTCAAAGGCACCACTGTATGGAAATCGACACTCATAAAACGATGATAAAGAAGAGAGTTTATTTTTTAAAGGTCAGGACAAGAAGATGCCCTCGAATGCCGCAGCGCCTATTTCTTCAGGAATAAGTATTTTAACTTGAGCACAGTTAGCCGAGTTTGAAGCCTTGTAAGTTTTCAACACTGAAGGGAAACTTGTTCACTGTCCTCTTCTTTTCAAGTGGCATCTATCCTAGCGGCTTGTCTTGATAGTTTTGAATTCATTAAGTGTTCTAGGAAATTAATTTATATCTTCTGGTGAGACCTTCTGACTTGGATTGTAAATAATGGCTCAAGGATTACCTTTGGGATCTCCTTTCTGTAAAGCAGCAGGTCCCTGAGCTGAGAGCTAGGATTGTCTGATAAGGGAACCTGTCTGGCCAAGAAAACTTCTATTTTTCTTTTTAACTGGAATGTGTACGTTTGTTAATAATATGATTTGATACTTAATATTATGTCCTTAATGATCATCTTTCTGAGAGCAATCAAGCCAGCATGGTTTTTTCAGGTGTCTATTTGTCTGTGAATACAAGGGCTCTATTTGATTCCTCTCATAGGTGAAGCTGTCTACAAAGAGGACTCTATAAATAATCCATTCCAACATCTCTTTGCCCAAATGTTTTTAATATTCTCTCAGATAAATATGGCACCCTTGTTTTGCTTGACCTTAACTAAAACTGTCAGTTCCAGACTTTCGGTTGTAATTCAAGGATCGCTTAAAAAAGACCCATTGACCCAGGCTGTCCATTTAGAAATAAACATTAGCGGAATGTGCCAGTCCCCCTTGCTGCTTATGTGCCACAGCTTTTGGAGATATCATTTATTTAAGAGGGAAGAGCCAGCCACCTGTTTCTGAGCCCTCTTTTCCCTCACATTAAAGGTTCAGGCTCCTGCTGAATAGTAACACTCTAATCTGGGGGAAAAGACACAGCATTTTTCTGAAACTGATTTCTCAGACTAGGCTAGCCGGAGGATTTTCTGCATTTGCCCGTGTGTGTGTTTTTTCACTCAGCTACCCTTGAGGCACTTGTCACGACTGTGCATATTAAAATTAATCAGACCTCCTAGGCCTGTGTGGCTGTGTGTTGAACATGAAGAAGTGGATATCAAGCAAATGCCCTAATTAAATAGGCCTGCTTGGTTTTGTTCTAGTGGATGCTTGGTCTTTTTTTTTAATAGGAGCTGCTTACAGGGAAGGCACGGACAGCACTAGAGTCAGTGGAGAGCTCACTCAGAGTTTCCTTTGCCACCTGCTCCCAGAGTTCTGAGACCTCAAGGACTCCCAGTGTGCCTTCCTTAACCACCGTTCATGTTGAGGACAAGAATGGCCAAGATGGTGAGGGAGCAGTGAGGCAAGGGCAAACCAGAATGAGCATATGACCTGGACATTTGGATTGATTAAGGCAGTCCATCTTACGTGATGATAAACTTTGGATACCAGATTGTGCTCTCTGCTCCCATTTTGGGATGATGAACTTAGACGGCTGAGGGGAAGATCATATGTGAAATTTGGAATGAATGCCCTTCTTTTTCTGTCCTGAATTTGAAAGCCAACTTTCATTCCTCTAGATTTTCAATTAACTATTTCCTATGTCATCTACATAACATGTAAAAATCACTTATTGAAGCAAGCAAGCAAGAAAGAAAGAAAAAAAGAAAGAAAGTTATGTATATTACCTATCAAAGTTTATACAAAAAGTTCACCTCTGCTCTGAAAGTTTTTGCACTTAGACTGTTTTCATTTATGCTAGACTTTTCCCTTAGCTCTAGGGAAGACTGTCACAGGACATTTGGAAGCAAACTTTCGCGAAGAGTAAGCACAAAACACTGAAATGTCTCAGGCTGACCTAACACAGTAGCTTTTTTTATTGTGAATTTAATGGCATAACTGAGGTAAACTCTAACACCCTGATCACTGAGTTTGGATTTCAGTCACAATTCATGTGTATTATTCGGGCTCCTTTTTGTATTTTAGAAAATAGAAACAGACAAATGAATTCAGACTATTTCAACTTGATCTATAGGTGGGGGTGGGGAAAGCAAATGAATAAACCATGGAACCAACACTGGAAACAATTTGAAAAATAAAGTAATACAAACTCATAAGTGTTAAAGAATTTGGAGTTAGAGTTTCATAACTTTCCAAATAACCATGGCAAGTTATTGGATAAATGATGTCCCTGGCTGGACATGGTCTGTAAAGTTGATTTGTTCCTTCTCAAATGGAAAGGATAGGAGAACTCCAAAAATCTAACAATTGTTTTCCAACTTTTCCTCCTTTCCTCCTATTGTATCTAGGAAGTAAAAGGATCCATCCATTAACCTATACACTCTCTTTTTTAATGTGGGCGTGCAACTCGCATGTGGAGAAGTGTATCAGCAGTGCCAAGCAACTGTCTGGTACCTGACAGCATCATAGAAACCCCTCCTCTGTTCACTTAGGTTGCTCCTGGTTATTTATTAACACAATGCAGACTGTTCAGTGTGGGTGTATGTGAAATAGAAAGAAAAATAAAGGCCCTGAACAAGTAAATACATCTTTCATCATTTCTTTTGTTTGGTGTGTTTACTGTGTGCTTTTCTTGGTCAATAGAAGTTGTTTGACAGTTCTGCAAAAGGGTAAGAAACCTTTTCTTGAACTTTATCTTTTTGCTTTGTCTCGTAGAAAAAGTTTCTATTTGTCATTCTCTTTTTATTGCAACGTGTCGGTATAAAATGTTTTTTTTTTTTTTTGGAAAATTGTTATTGCTGTTAATATGACAAGTACAGGTGATTATGGAACATGATAGACAGCTTTCTGTGCTTTGTGTGAAATGGACAGTTAAGGGACTAGAATTCTAAGAGAGTTTTCATTTCTAAACTTTTTAATTAGAAGTAGAATGTGAGATATTATACAAATCACCTTTATTACCTCCTTCTAAGAAACATGCCATTTGTTCTTAGGCCTTATGTAAGCTTCGCTGAAATATCGAGCCTTGATTTAATTTGTATTTAAGTTTTCTCCTCCCTGCATATTAATGTAATATCAATGTAGAGCTCATTGCATGGTATAATTACTGAAGAGATCGGTAGCTGGGAAAGCACAGCATAATTGAGCACGTCTGTTTATTATAACAGGACAGTGCTCCTATGCCGTATTTAGTGTGTTCATAGATAAGAATTGATTTGCTGTTTCAAGATGAATTAAATCTCTGCTGCTTAGGCCTTTCTCTTCTGAGAAGTTATGTTTTGTTGTAGACATTTACCTGAAAGGTTTCTGTACCAACGTGTGGCATTAGTCATATGGAAGACCGGGGAGCAGAAAGCCGTAGACATGAGTGAAACACATCCTCCTCCCTTTGGATTTTTGTTGCCTTTCTCTGTTTTTGGTGGGTTTTTTTCCCCCTCTTGTGTTTTTGCTTCAGCCCTTCCCCTACTCCCCTACTCTACTATTTCCCACCAGGGTCAGGATGCCGTGTGTCAGTGAAGAAAAGCTCTAACCAGGAGCTCACAACACGGAGAGCAGCACATGGAAATAGGACAGGTCCCTTCTCAGCCTTTATAAGGTGTAGCCCTCCAAATGCCAGGGAGGAAACATCCACAAGTGAAGTAAAAGGGAGGGGAAGGAGAGCGGTTTGCTCACGGTTTACCTCCTATCAACCTCAGTGTAGCTATTTTTGCTCTGCACTGCGGGAGGACAGCCACCATGGTATTCTGCTGAGCCTTTTCTCCATTCAGCTCATGGGACTCATTAGGAACAAACCAACAGAATCAAAAAGAAAAGTTGAAGTTAAGTGTTTTTAGCATAGCTTTTTCACTGAAGGAATATTGTAGTTAGGGGTTAATGAAAAATATTAACTAAATGAAGTTAGTGGGGTGAGTGGAGTCCTTGTTTTTTACTGCTAGGGTTTTTTCCCTTTGTTTTCTACGTTTAAAATATTCAAATTAAAAACATTTGTAGGTTTTTGAGGTATATTGCATTCAATAGAGAAGTACACAATACTTCCTTTAGAAATGGCTTATCTCCATTCCAAACAATATGAAACCATTGAAATTCTGTTTAATAATTGTTTTTGAAGATTTAATTCTAAAGCAATTAAATCTCTGTGTCTATTGTTTTGGGTTTTTTGTCTTTTTTTTTTTAGTTTTTAAAAATATATGTTAATGTTTACATACATAAGACAAAAATCTTGCTGTTAGATCTCCAAAATTTCTCTAGAATGAAATGAACACACACACACACACACATACACGATGTAATACATCACTGTTACATTTTCTGAGCATTTCTCTCACTTTTAGTCTCCAAACTAAAAATTTTGACCTAGATCAATTTTTGTCAAAATGAAAATACACAGAGAAGGAGGATCTCAGTACAGAACAGAACTTGCCATTCTGTTCTGTGTTTTATTTGTTCATTGTGTTTGGACTCCTGTTCACGTCTGTATAAAATCTCTCCTGATGCCCAACGTGGAGTCAGTGCTTTCTTTCTCTGTAGCACCTTGTTTTGTGTTTGTTCACCTATCCACTCATTCTTCATGCTGACAGAAGATGTTGTGGGGGTCCTGTCCTGTGCAAGTTGTGTTATAGGTGTTAACGAGAAGACAGAAATCAGTGATACAGTTTCTGTCCTTAATTTGCTCATGGTCCTTTGGGGAAGATAAACCATACGTCTTCATGGTGAAAGGAGCTTTGAGTGAGGAGGACCAGGAGGCTCTGTCAGTAGAGGAGATGGTCCTTCAGTGCATCTAAAATGAGTTAAGATTTACATATTGATATACATATCCCTTTTTGTTTATGTTGTCTGTGGAGGTCGTGTGGCTATTATGGCTGCTCTAGCCAATTCCCTTAAAGGGCTTGTGCAAAAAGCGCTTGTGCAAAAAGCACTTTAAAAATATTCACTGGATCTGTCTTTCTATAACATAGTTTTTTTTTTTTTTTTAAGATTTATTTGTCAGAGAAAGAGAGTGAGCACAGGAGACAGAATGGCAGGCAGAGGCAGAGGGAGAGGCAGGTTCCCCGCCTAGCAAGGAGCCCGATGCGGGACTCGATCCCAGGATGCCGGGATCATGACCCGAGCCGAAGGCAGCCATTCAATCTCAACCAACTTTATAATGTAGCTTAACTCATCTCTGCATTGTCTGAGTATCTTCAAGTTATTGATTTCTGCCTAGCCACACCTTTCTTTGAAAAATAGATAGCTCGGAAGAAAATATTCCAATTGCTTTCTCCCAAGTTCTCCAGTAAATAAGGCTGGGCATACAATGGTTTACTTCCCTTTATCCATCTTTGTCTTTACTCACTAAAAGAGTAGGGAATGTTATCCTTGAACTCTTGGTTTGTACCAGCAGCATGATGTTGGAAAGGTGAGCCAAAATCATGGAGGTGATGATGATGATGGTGATGATGTTTGGTACTTAACCTAATTTTTACTCAAAGAGCTAAAATACACTTACTAAGTTCTTGACTCATATTTTATCCATTATGAAAAATGTGAATGCTTAGCCCAAACTCATTAAAACTCATTAAAATGTTGTTTGCTCTGTAATTGTAATTTCAGTTTTAAACAAAACTGATTAAAGTCTAACACGTACAAGTATATAACAGTCATATATAGAATGAAGCATTAATACAGTTATTCAGACATGCTCACATGTCATGCTGGCAACTAATAAAATTCCATCCATATATTTGTTTAAGTTCCTTGGGCAGGGACAAGAGACAATGGGGGAACAGCCTCGAGGTTTGGAAGTAGACTTATTTAATTTATTTTCAGGAGTGGAAAAAGAACCTCAGCTGGCATGTGTTGTGGTGCTTGTGCCATCCTATATATTTTATTGGGTCTCCCAGAGAACTTTATTAAAGTGGGTGGGTAGTCAGCCTGCAGCTGCAGTGAGCTCACTTCCTGTCGAACTCCCCAGCTTCGTTTCTCATTTCCTCCCACTCCCTGCTTCACTCTGTGACTTTTGCTCTAGCAATGCTGAGTTGCCTGTAGCTTTTCACAGCCACCATACTTTTCTTTGCTTATGATGTCTGGTTGTAGTGCCTTAAGAAGTTTTGTCTTTGTGTCTCTTCTCTGTTAAATTTTGACCTCCTAGAGCAGTGGTCAGTAAACTATGGCCTGTAGGCCAAATCTAGGCTGCTGCCTAGTTTTGTATGACCTGTGAGCTAAGAATAGTTTATTTGTTTGTTTGTTTGTTTGATCCCATTTTTGAATTGTTGGGGGGAAAAATAAACACAAAAGATTTTTTTTTTTTTGCTTTAAAATATTTTATTGGAATCCTTTTAATAAAACCAAATACTTGTTTATGATAAACAAGACAAAATGGTCTAAATGATATTTAAGTATCTCAAAATTTCTAAGAAATTTTTTTTTCCTCCAGTAAGTTGACAGCTGTTCACACAGATTAATGCAGAAAAGATAGATATAAGTTCCTATGATCTGCCTAACACCAGATAGGAGACATCTTTTGCGTCTGCAAAAACCCATAGTAGCCAAGGAGAAAGGACATGGGTCTTCACTTCGCATCCCAGCCTGTAAATGGAAGCGCTAGGATCTATTACCTGGGCATCCCAGACATCTCAACAATGCTTCTCCAAAAGGGTTAATTCCAACCTTCAGCCCTTCAGTCACTAAACTAGTGCCTAATCTGAAAGGACATTGCCCCAGATAGGCTTCCAGAATAATCATGCTAGAAAGATGAAAACAGGACAACCAATGATTAAAAAAAAAAAAAGATAAGCAAAGTTAAAGCCCTTCTGTTGGCCCCTTCTCAGAGACCCAAGTATCCAGTTCTCCAAATGAGAACATTTTATGGTATGTGAACATTTTATGAAATTGGAATATGTGTCTATAAATGAAGTTTCATTAGAACACAGAATGCTCATTCATTTATATATTGAGGTAGTGTCCTGTAATAAAACATACTTTATTTAGCATTACAGTAGTAGAATTGATTACTATTTCTGAAACTATTTGCTCTCTGGCCCTTTATACAGACAAAGTCTGCCAAGTGTTGTCCTAGAGGGCAGGAATAGAGTCTCCGCACTCCATTATCCAAAGTTTCTAGTGCAGTGATTCCTAATTGAGTGAACTTATTAAATGGTTTAGTAAGCTCTCTGTAACCTGAAGCAAGGCATCTACCCTAGGGTTTCTAGCTTTCTTCCTAAAGTAAGTTTAATTGAAGAAATACTAAATTAAGAAGACCCGGGTTCTAGTTTTGCTCCAAACATTACCTATGCAGTCTTGCACGAGCGCTTCAATTTTCTTTACTTAAAAAAATATATAATTATTACATTAAATGGGTTTCATAGTTCTCTCCAGTTATAAAATTCTAGAGATACTAGAATTTTTGTTAGGTCAGTATGCACAAAGGACAAAAACAGAATGGGAGAGCTTTTTATTAAGAAATATGATCAAAAAGAAAAAGAATGAACTTTTACAGATCTACTATGCACCAGATTTATTATTGTTTGATTAGGTGTTCTTCAGTAAACCAAATAAAAATAAAGTTTATTGTTGGTCTACACTATGAATCTCTAGTATTAATTCATAGGGGTAGAAGATAAGATATTTTGTTGTAAGATTTGTGGCATATAGTTTATCTATATTGCTTTGCAGTAATTTCATCTAAATAATGAAAGGCAGACATTTTTAATGATAGCTTTAGCTAGAATCTTGAATTATCTTGTGTTCATGTCTTTTATTTTTATTTATTTTTTTTTATTTTTTTTTCAAGATTTTATTTATTTATTTGACAGAGAGAAATCACAAGTAGATGGAGAGGCAGGCAGAGAGAGAGAGAGGAGAAAGCAGGCTCCCTGCCAAGCAGAGAGCCCGATGCGGGACTCGATCCCAGGACCCTGAGCCGAAGGCAGCGGCTTAACCCACTGAGCCACCCAGGCGCCCCTCATGTCTTTTATTTTTATCAAAATTTTCTCTCTTATATAAACCTGCCTCCCCAGAGGTATTGCAAGCTACATCAAGGACAATGTTGCTAATCAATATACCTACCGTACTTTAATAGAGATGCCAGTCATAGTCTTGGGCAGTTGTAAAGTTAGCTTAAATTATAACAACATAATTTACAGACTTTGGATTTATAGCAATTTATACCTATCTCCAATCTATTTAAAAAGGCAATCAAAAAGGCAAACGAAATTAGACTTTTGTTTTAAAATAATCTTGCTTCAATAAGAATATTCTTGAGTAAAATCAACTAACACAAAAACCTATGAAAATAGTATAGATAAAAGACCTAAAATGGAAGATAATTTAAAGGTGCTTTTTTTTAAAGGTGAGTAATTACAAATTTTTCTACCGTTTTCTGTATACAGCATTAAATGCAGCATTGATATTTAAGAGACTATGTTCTGCACTGTTTGCTAAAAAGTCTAATGGGTTATGTGGAATGCCCATAATAGGAATGACCTCCAAATTAATCTTTTCCAGTTTTTACACATGTAGGACCTACATCTTAAAAGTTGATGAATAGTAGGAAAAATGTGTCCAATAATTTAAATGCTGTTAAAGGAAGTGAGAAAAAATGTGAACATCCAAGAAGAATTTCATAAAAAAATATTTTCTAGAAGCTGTGTGTCAATGTATATGAAATAACCTCAAGAAGTAACTTAATAAATAGATAGTTTTACATAACCTCCTCATTTCTAGTGTTTTGTTTTTTTGTTTTTGTGTTTTTTTTTTTTTTTGTATAATCTTTTCCATTGTCGTCTGTTGTGGCTGGATCCCTGTGTCCTAGGATCATGACCTGAGCCAAAGGCAGAGGGTTAACAAGACTGTGCAACCCAAGCACCCTCTGTAAGACTTACTTTGAAGGCCTGCAACACTTCAATATGGGACATCTTGTGAGAGAGAGTACATTTCCTACAAACTCACTAGTTTCAGGGTTTGTGGTGTGGTCTATCTTGAATCAAGTTAGCTACCATTAAGTATATGAAGGGCAATTCTAAAGAGCCCATTCCAGTGAGTTTGGAATATACTATACATAAAATGTGTTTTTAATTCCACAAGGGATATATGTTAGAGGAAACTAGAATTATTGCTGTTACTTCTAGGTTTTTCATTCTGTTTTTCACTCACTAAGTATGTGCCAGGCACCTGTTTCTCTCTTTGGACTTCCAAATGCCATTAAGAACCGACCTGAAACCCATCTATGAATGAATATTCTTCTAAATTTTAAAATACAAAATACATTATTATTTTACATTTAGATTATTTTGTCTGAAAATCTATTATTACCTAAATGTCAAGCTTCACCTTGTGATTTTAAGGGAAAAATATTGCCTTTATTTTGCTGCATTTGATACAATTATAGCCTAATTAAATGTCAAAATATCGATAGCATTATTTTATTTGTTCAAATGTACATACTTATTCCAATATAAATAGTTCAAAAAGTGTCTCTCAATTACATCATAACATACAAGGAGATTATTTTACTGATTGATAAAAAATATAGACAACAAACACACTTGCCAGAACTCAGAAATTACTGACTTCCTGAAGAGAATTCAAGTATGCATGGCTTATTTTTTTTCTTCCATAGCAAAATGGCACATGGATGAAGAATGGCAGTTTAAGAACAGGTACTTGGTCTAAAACAAAATAAGAAAGCATTCACTTGCCAAAGATTGGTTTCTACCTGTGGTGATTACAGAACAAGATGTACTTTCATTAAAACATGTGGGAGACCCCTTTTTTCTATGGATATCCCTTTTGCTTTTCCTGAAAACATCTAGTGTTCAGAAACACGGTGATCAAATCCTGAGATTTGTATGTAGGTGAATCAACTGATGCATCTGCACCCTCGCTTTCCTTATCTTCCCCGGGTGTCCCTGAGCTCTCCCCAAGCTGAGACAGATGGCTGCTGGTTTAGTTATGTGCGTGGGAGAGAGGGACTTCCACATGTGATTTTTACCATTTGGTAGTAATTAGTTTGTTGTATAAATTAACATTAACTGAACCATTCTTCAGGCATTGTTTGTAATTATCTTCTTTGAGTCTCCGAGTTGTGTAAAGAGATAAAAAGCAGGGAAGGCACCGCTCCTTATTTTATAAAAGTTGGAGACTCTAAGAATCTGTCATTAGATAGAATAGATCAACAATTACCGCTGTATGCCCAATAGATTGAAAACTTTGAAATAATTATAAAGTGGAAAAACCAGAAGATTTTTCTGGAATTTAGTGGCTTAGAAATACAATTAGGTTTTCTGAAAATGTGTGATTTTTTTTTTCCTTAAAGGCAGAACTGAATGTAAGAGAAAAATAAAGTACAGTTTGAGGGGGTTTTTTCACATCATCTAGCAAATTTTTTTGGTTCTCACAAAAACTGCCTCTTGAAGGTCACTGTCTTGTCTTTTTTCTTCTTTATATATTGCATACTTTATTTAGATGCTTTCAAGTAGAAAGCATCTAGTGTATATTTTATGAGAAGCATGAATTTTTCTGAGATATATTAGGTCCGTATTCATCTTTTTTAGGCAAACTATTTATCGATAAGTGGGATTTGGATAATTTAAGCTTTAAGCTCTATGGAGTCACTGTTCTCTCTCCTCCATCCCAAATGAAGATATTGGATATGAAGGAAACAAATAATAAATAACCTGTGTTTCCTTCAGTTTGGTTTTGGCCTTGCTTATATTATTTCATATTATTTCTGAAATTTTATTATTGTGTCTTTCTCGAAAGAGATCCCAATAGCTGATACCATATAACAGATTGTCCTTTAAAGCATAAATGTTTCTTTATGGAAAAAAAAAATTCCCATCTGTGTTTTTTCTTTGAAAATTGCTCTAAGAAACTACCAAGAAGAACAAATTATTGCTAGACATATTTTGACCCAAAGTATTTAAAGTGTGTCATCACACTTTTACTGTCCATAACACAGTCATAACTTTGATGTTGACAAGAAAATATGATGGCCATTATTCTACCAAGAGTTTCTTTATTGCAGCCCATTAGGTAATAAAACCTCAGTCACGCCAGAATTAATATTTGTGTGAACCTGTTATTAGATTATTAATAAAAATAGAGATATATATTCTAAGTAGCTATTTTCCATCATTCAGTTACTGATCAGATATTAGTTGGAGAAACTATAACTCCTACAAGTAATTCATTCCTTGCTTTTAAAAAAATAATTGTTGCAATGCAGTACATGGAATACAATTATTTAAGGAGTTTTCAAGATTTAAAATATTAGAGTACCACTGCAAATTACTTGGAAAAATAAGAACATTTTGCCCTTATTTAGAACATCTACACTTAGTGCATGTGTGTGTGTGTCTGTGTGTGTCTGTGTGTCTGTGTGTCTGTCTGTGTGAATGAATAAAATTAAAATGAATAAAAAATATTATTTAGTTTTAAAAGCTATTTTTGTTTTAGTTGTTGGATAAAGCCATCATGCATTTATATTAATACGAGGTTAACAGAGCTTTGCCATTTTTTTTTTAATAATAGTGTTTCAAGAATAGTTTCTGGATTAGTACAAATTAGGTACCTAGAACTTGGCCTACCCAAAAAGTCTATCTATCTACATTTTCCATAACCCGTTGAGATTCTAAATTGTGCATCTCCTTGATATATGCATCAATTTTGATCATTTTTAAAACTCCAGAGTTTCTGAATTTTCAAAAAATTTGCCTCCTCAAAATTATTTATGCACATTATCTTTTCCCAAATGACAAAAAGGAAATTATTATTGTCTAGTCTCTTTATTTGGGCTGTAAATCAAATAAACATAAGAACCTTATGCTCTGTGCTTTACGACACGTAGAGCTGGCTAAGAAGGAAGCCGACTGAATCCTGAGGATATTTCCTCTCCCTGCCTCACAGGGATGGAAGCGTACTCTCTTTTAAATGGGGGCCAAGAGAGAATGGGGTACAATTTTGAAGAGCAGACTTTGCGCCTGCTCAAAATCCACTCCATATACTATGTGTTACCTGCAAATGATAGAAGTATCACTTTGATGAACTATTTTAATAGAGTGATTTTTGATTTGTGCGCCTTAGGCTTCTTACTAGTAAGCCAAAATAGTCTTTTGTGTGAGGAAAAATAGCCTTTATGTTCCTCCAATAAATTTAAGTCCCAATTCTTGGAAGTGATGTAAAATAAACACTTCTGCTTTCAAACTTTTGATTTTTGCTTCATTTATGTACTTGTGTTCATAAGAACACATAAATCTGGGCTTATGTGCACCTTTTGAAGTAATCACAATATCCTACCATTCTCATTCATAGAAACCTAAACCATTTTTTTCATTATTCCCCAAATTAGAAAAAATTTATTTTAATATTTCTTCTTTTGGAAGAATAGTTTCTAGATTAAAACCATCAGCTGTTGACAAATATCCTACACGGAAACCCCCTGAATAATTTTTTTTGACAACCATTTGAAATGCAAACTCTTGTATGACATGATATATTTTGGAACCAGAGATAAGAAAGGAGGGGAAAAAAAAAAGCAGCTCTTCTGTGGCTGTGGCTCGTGAAGCTCAAAGAGAATACATTAATTAACCCAGGAGAATTTCTAGGAAGCTGTAGTGAGAAGCTGTAGCTTTGAAATCTAGTGATCTTTACCCACTATTGGGTTTGGGTCAAAGACCTTGGACAGAAAAGGAAAAAAGGGAAAGGGGTACATTATAGGAACCAGATGTTAAAAACTGATAAAGGCTGACCAGCCCCCTGCTGCTGAAATCCAACCCCACCTCCATCAAAAAGGTGATATTCTCCTCTGAAGCCACTATGTCCTTCGAGGAGAGAGAGACACAATTCTGGCTCTGCATTTTTCCTTTGGCCTACCTTGTCGAATGGCCCTAGAAGACTAAACAGGTGTTATCTACTTTTGATTTCAGTGCATTTAAATTAATCCTGTCAGCTCAGCTGTTAAAACAACTGTCATCTCCAGCTGTTAGTAATTTTCGACTGGGCATTTTCACAGGTTGCCAAGATCTGAGCCTGCATTGTGTGTCTCTCTGAATGCCGTAGAGTAACAATTTGTGGTTTTTTTAAAGGGGCTTGTATTGTGAGGCGCACACATTTAGTGATCGTAATAATAATAATTTCAAATGACTCTCTGGTACTATGTTTTGTAATATATAAATAAACCATGTGTTGAATGCCATTTCTATCTATATTCTGTGGATGTTTTATATAATAACCTTTTGGCATATTTAATAAAATAGCTAATAAGTCCACTTGGAAATATAAGAGAGGGAGGTATAGTAAAAAGTTAGTAGAAGATGGTACTGCACCTGCTTACAAAGGCTTTTGTGTTTTCAGGAACAATAGTTGCTGCTAGTAGAGTTAT
This sequence comes from Mustela putorius furo, assembly GCF_011764305.1. Taxonomy (NCBI): domain Eukaryota; kingdom Metazoa; phylum Chordata; class Mammalia; order Carnivora; family Mustelidae; genus Mustela; species Mustela putorius. The sequence goes on along the minus strand of NW_025422368.1, from coordinate 20,548,472 downwards.
GATTTTTCTTAAACTGAAACATTCACTAAAATGTTTTGTTTCTTTTTAACAGTTTGAGTAACTCTGCACTTCCAAGCTGAGTGTAGGGTGTCTAGCTAGATCCTCTCCTACTGGACATTTTAAATCATAAGAGCCATCTCTTGTGTAACTTCAGTATTCTGGCTCTATCTCAGTGTCCAAAGCTAATTTCAATATTTGGGATCTATCTCTGTAGCGTTCAAAGCTGGTATTGTAGAGGGCAGGAAAGGCTATTAGGAAATTCAGTCTATTATCAACAATTGAAACCCACTAAAAATGTGCAGTAATCTCAACTCTATCAAAAAAAGACCTTTATTTGCCACTCATGTAACCATCTGGAACCAATGAGTATTCCTTCTATCCTAAACTCACACACTGTAAATCAAAAAATTATAGATTTTCTGTTTCTTTTATGAAGTCTGAATTTGGATATTAGTTCTTTTTTTTTTTACTGTTAAAAAGTATGTTTCGAAAGAAATATATATAAATTACTTAAATTGATTTTAAATTGTTTTTTTAGGAATAATAAAATAGACCAATGATGAAAACAATTTTCACTAAAATGTACTAGTCACAAAATTTCTGGCTAACTAACACTATTTTATTTGGATTCATGTTATTCTGATGTGGAATAAGTGTACATTAACTTAGTTTAACTGTGTTCTACATTTATTAATTTCTGAGGAATTTCTGATTCCATATTTATATAAATTTATAAAAATGCAGCTAATTTTTGGAGAGGATATTACATGCACAAGGTAAACAGTGAAAAATGTAATAAAAAGTGTATAATTGAAAGTATTTCTCTTTCCTAGTCACTCAATTTTTTCTTACCTCACTTAATTCCTCTTCTATAAGGATTCATGTAATGTGTTTTCACCTGTACGTCCCTGAATTTATCACAGGCATACACATATAGCAATATGAGTGTGCATGTATACATATACACATGCCCCAAATTTGGATGTCATTATCCCTGGATTGGCATATTAATTAAATAACATTTATTCCCTAAGAAAATCTTACGTGTACAAGAACATGAAGGATAAGGTAATTATGATGTATATGGTATACATGTATGTAAATTACTTAGTTTATTATAGCTAAGGATTGTAATTCATTGAATAACAAATATTCAATGTTAATCTGAAGATGCTTATCAAAATTAAAATATATATGTACTTTTGACCTAGTAATTCCAGGATTAGAAGCTGAATATTCTCAATATAAATATCAGAATTTTTAAGTATATTCTTTGTGACTGTTATAGAGAAACTAAAAATTTTATAAGGGGACTAGGTAAGTATATTATTTTGAATTCATAGATGGATTTCTAAGAAAGTGTTAAACGTTAGAGGGGTGGATCCACAGAAATACTGAAAAATGTCCAGGAGTCAGTTTTAAATTTAAAAAGTTGCATAGTAGGAAATATAATATTATCTTACTTTTAGAAGTATTTATGTGTGTTTGTATACACATTTATTTTAAGTATTTAGTCTTCATCATTTAGTATTCATCTAGTATTCATCATTTATTTTAAATATTTAGTATTCATATAAGTGTATATAATGAGTCATTAATACATGTTTTATTTTCACTATTCTTTATTAATATTTAGTCACAAGAAATTTGATTTTATTAAAAATTAACATCTTCAATTATGCTGATATGAACTGCCAAAGGCTTTTGTTTTAAGTTTCTATGAACATTAATTTACATAGAAAGAAAGTCATTAAAAACTAATGTAGGAATGCCTGGGTGATTCAGTTGTTAAGCGTCTGCCTTTTGGTCAGGTCATGATCCCAGGGTCCTGGGATTGAGTACCGCATTGGGCTCGCAGCTCAGCGAGGAGCCTGCTTCTCCTTCTGTGTGCTACTCCCACTGCTTGTGCTCTCTCTCTCAAATAAAATTAAGCTCCCTCTGTCCCCCCAACCAAATAAAATTAAATCTTAAAAGAAAAAAAAAAAAAAGAAAACCTAGTGTAATATAAAGAATATGTATGTGAAGTCACTAGGGGTGTTGAGGGGAAGTTAGAGACAATAAGAAAGGTATAAAAAATTGTGATAGATAGAAATATAGCGTTAGCATTGCTCCCTTTATTTCCAAAATCCTTTCTGCATAAATGTCTCACTTTTAAGAATTGGTAGGAAAAAGAGGGAAAAGGATATCTGACTATGGTTGGTTGAACAAATATACAAGGGTAGTCTGACTGGTAAACAGATATGCGTTGCTTAAAAGTATATTATGTACACATTCTGGTAAATGTGAATGTATTTGTATTCATAAGATACTCTTTGTATTAATTTCCTCCGGCTCTCACAAAAAAATAACACAATCTACAAGGCTTAAAACAATGGAAATTTATTTTTTCACAGTTCTGGAGTCTATACGTCTGAAGTCAAGGTCGGCAAAACCATGCTCCTTCTGAGAGCCATAGTAGACTCCTTTCTTGGACTTCTTTGCTTCTTCTTAGCATCTGGTGTTGGCCATCAAGCCTTGCCATTCCTCGGTTTGCAACCGCATCACTCTGATCTCTGCTCTGGTGTCACGTGATCTTCTCTCTGTCTGTGTTTTTACAGGATCATCTTCTTATAAAGACTCTAGTCATATTGAATCTTAATTAAATCCGCACAGACTCTATGTCAAACTAAGGTTAGATTCGCAGACACTAAGCTAAGACTTCAACATGAAATCTTCTTGTGGACAAAAGTCAACCCTTAACACTCTTAAAAACATAAACACAAATGAGTAGATACAAGAATTGGCCATTCACAGATTGCTCTGAATTCATTTAATCACACACGAGTTTAAATTGATATATAAAAGTGTTGAGTTATGAGAGAGAAATACAAATTGTGGAGCTCCTAGAAGCCTTGAGACAGGACACTCCACCTTAATCGACTCCTCAGTGGGAGGTCTGTACATCTCAAAGGTGACCCCGAGGGCCTGTGCAGATAGCTGGATGTAGAGGAAAGGTAGGATATGGTGCTAAAAGGAAGATGAGGCCAGGAAGTAAGAATAAACCTGCTTCTTTTCCTTGTAGCAGAAAACGCTTCCGTGCCCCTGAAAGCCATCTTGTCACCCGGAGACACAGATCCTCGCCTCCTGTAGGTGCCAAGTGTAGGCGTGAGGAAAGTTACAGTACCTGGACTGCAGGCGCACAGAAAGAGCTTATGGATGTTTTACTGTAACTCGCATTCCATTGTGACTCTCTTTTGCCAAACACATTGATGGCTTGAAAAACAAAGCCAGAAATGACAGCAGTTTGCTCAAGAAAACTGCGTCCTTGTCTCTCCGGGTCACTATTCTTACTAGAGGAAAACATTGTCATTGTTATTTTAAAGGAACCAGGATGATTTTTACACTGTAACAGCACTACAATTTGGGGTTTACATTTTACATTGATTCTGATGCTTACGAACAAAGGTCAAAAGAAATGTTTGAGGAAAGCTGACTGAGGCTAACCTCTTTGTAATGTATTGTCAGAGTTAAACATATCCTCACCGCCTCTCAGGAGCTGAGTGTTGCAGTGAGAGCCAGTCCTGTGACTTGAGTGCTCAAGACTGGGGAGGAGAAGGCCATTGTAGAGGCTGCTTGACATCTCCCCTGGGAGGCAGGGATGGCTTCTGTATTCCTGACCCAAGCTTTCTCATGGCGTTCTTAGAAGTAGTGTTGAGAAATGTTAGCTCTAAGTGTAGACGACTGATTTTTCATTGACCTATGGAAGGTTAACAGAAGAGGAAAAAATATCTGAGGCTGGAAATGGAAGAGTCTCACTTTTCCTTGTCTGTAGAGGGCTAGTATTGTAAGTCAAGAACAGGGAAAGAACAAAAAGAATCACCATGTGCCCTTTTTTGTTTGTTTGTTTTTTTCTAGTATTCATTTCACCAGAGGAGAAAATGCAATGACTCATAACGTTGATTATCTACACCTTTAACTATTCCTAGTTCTTAAAATCAAAGAATGTATTACAGTGATACATTTGATCTGTATCTGCAGTGACCTTAGAAAAGGGATGAGCAGATGCTTTCCACAGCATATATTGTCTGTTCAGGCAAATATGAAAACTTAACTACTCATACAGTAAATTATTCAATCAAATATTAAGTTTCAAGGTTACTAAAAGGAAGTAGCGGTATAGAGAAAATTGGCAGACTACAAAATCTTTCACTTTAGGTGATGATCTTGACTTTGTTCTAAATTGTTATGCTTAACTATCTATAGTTATATAGACAAGCTACTCTCTTGTCACATTGAGTTCAAGTTATACAAAACTCAAATGTTTTCTTTTTGTCTTTTAATGGTAGAAAATAGTAAAAAAGAGAACCGTAATAACAAATTAATTTTCATTAGCTGGAAAGATTGTACTGACCTTAATGATGCTACTTTTTAATGATAGTAGATAACATTTATTAAGCATATGGTTTTTTCCTCAGGCATCATGCACTTTAGATGTTCTCCTTTTCTATATCAATATTGATATCACTATCAATATGTAGATATATATATTTAGATACAATACATTGTAGATGAGGAAACTGTTCTCTAGGTGGGCTAAAGAAAGTCACTAAAATTTATTAAAAGCAAGACTTGAGGTCAAATATGTCTGGTACAAAACTAGCTTTTAAAGCATTGTGCTATATTTTTTTCTCATAGGTTAAACTAATATGATGGACACAGTTAATATGAATGCATTTGTGAAGTAGTGCCTGAGTTAATTTATTCATCATTTCTACACATTTCTTTTAAACACTTGGGCTTGCAAAACACTATGATACACAACAAAACGAGTACCCTGGCAACCTTGTTACCCCAATTATATTATTGGGCTGAAGACATTTTTCAAAGTATATCAAAAACTATATGCAATGATCGAGAAAAATGAGAGAGAATGATAGAGAAAAAGACAGATATCAGAAAATGATAGAGTCCATTAAAAAGGCACAGATATTTGGATGGAGTAAAAAGTGGATTATTTCATGAAGGAATGATGTCACTGAAAATAGCCAGTGTATGAATAAACAGAGATTGGGGGAGGGCCCTCTGGGGGTTTGTCAAGTGGGATTGAATTGGATGAATAGTTTAGTGGTTTAATTAAAATACACAGAGGTTAAAATGCATCAAGTATTATCAGGGGTAATAAATAAATAACTTATTGGGGAATATAAGGCAAATAAATTGAGAAAAGGAAACAAAGTAGATTCTAAATGTAGTTAAGGTCAGGTTTAAGAAGCCCTACATGTTGCTCTAAAGAGTTAAAATTCTATAGGTTAGGCATTGAAGAACAATTAGTTTTTTCCAGTGGGGAATGATCAGATCAGAGTTGTATTCTCAAAATCCATTCTGTCATTGATGATTCGTACTTACCACACACTTGCTTGGGTTTTGGGCTAACAGTGACAATAACCAAACAAACTGTAGTGCCATGGATATGATGATGCAGCTTATAGCTAAGATATATTTTTTCCCCATTATGATGGGATTTCAGGTGGGAGGTACTATATGGGTAGTGGGATCAGGTAGCTCCATGTTTATATGATGTATCCACTCTGGACTTTTTGTTATTTCTTTCCAGAACTTGTACCTAAATACGAACCTTGTAATATTTATTTCTACCATGAGATTTTAAATATCTTGAGGCCATAAAGCTTGTTTATTTACTAAATAGCATGACTTCAGTACATGATAGTTGCCTAACTTTGTTTATTGAATGAGGGGATTGATTAGAAAATGTTGGATGCTTAGCTAAATAATTATTTGCTAAATGGATAAAATTTAAATAAACAAAACTCTACAACCCTTTGTCTTCCTCTACCTGCAGCTCTATCTACAAACATTTACCACTGAGGTTTTGTGGCCATATCAGTTTCTCCCACTGAGGAGATAATAGTCGTGCTGTGTACCATTTTTTTAATAAACCATTTAACCCTTCACTTTCTGGGATAATATTTAATTTACATGTCCTTTCAAACTCAGCTAAGCATCACCTCTTCTAAGAAGGATTTTCTCAAAGGCTGTTTGGAAATGTGGCTTCTGTGATCATTTTTTATGCTTACATAAGATTTGCTATGTATACTTCATAGCATTTAATCACTCTTTCACAATCTCTTTCTCCATTAGACTATAGAAATCTTGAGGTCACGGTCCATGTCATTTCACTTCTGTGTTCTTAGGTTAACACGGTATTTGGTAGATAGCAAATTTGTATTAAATATTTGATGAAAGAATGATGGATTAAATGTTGAAAGATTTGCGAGGAGGCTGTCAGAGTGCTCTGTGGTAGAGGTAATCAAGACCAAAATAAGGTTTGGGCTCTATGATTACAGAGAAGAAAAAGAATTTCAGAAATATTGAAGGGTAAAAATAAAAGGGACTTGGTGGTAGATAGTATGAGAAGATAAAAACAGATGCAAAGTGACTTTCAGGATGAAGATGCCATGAAATGAAAGGGGTAAGTCAAGTGTAGAACCTGATCTCTTGTAGGGAACCGTCTCTTGAAGACGATGAGTCTTCTTGAGGATATAGTGGTTTTGAGTTGCCACTGGGCCATACTGACATGCTTACTAAGTTAGTGAGAAATTGGAACTTGAAAGGGATGAGGAAAAGACATAATCTGCAAACCTTTCACATAGTATTGATAGTTGGAGTGCATGAGTGCGAGAGATTTGAATAGAAAATTTAGAGGAAAGAGGGATGACTGATTTGTGGGACACCCATGTGTGGCATATTCAAAGGAAGAGTACCAGAGAATAAATGATGAGAGAAGAAAACAAGGAAAGAAGAATTTTGGGGAAGTTAAGTTTGAATGTGGTTTTTTGTGGGTTTTGCCCCCCAGCTTTATTGTAATAAATTGACAGGTAAAATGTTTGAAGTGTGCATCATGTTAATTTGATAGATACACACATTGTGAAAGGACTCCTCTCCCCCTAACTCCTGCCTTATAGTTAATTCTGTAATTTTAAGAATGTTGGAGAAGAGTGACTGGACTAGAAGTTGTTAATAGAGTAATATTCTATAGTGTGGTTAAGAAATAGGTAGAACTGAAGTTTTCCGAAGCCAGAATGCAAAGGATTTAAGGCCATGAAAAAGAAATCAGTAAGATGGTAAATTATATGAGTCACAACATTAAGGTTAATAATTGTTCATGGGGCATATCCATTTTCACCTGAAATGGCATGTGCATCCATAGAGGATGTTTATGTAGATTGTACTGGAATGCACTGTAGGAACACATACATTTATAAATAATTACAGTTACTACTTCTCTATCCTATATACTGGGGAAGACCTAAAGGTTAGGGTGGACTTCTTTGGAGAAATACATTTCAGTATTAAGGGTAATCACACAGCCAAATGATGCTGCTGTCTATGAGTTTTAGAAATGTGTTATGTTTTGAGGTATAAGACTACAGAGTTGTTAAATATGTGAGGAATCTGAATGGCTAGTGTTGACCATATAAATCACGTGGTATATATATATCTATGTTCTTCGATAAAACTTTGAATGGAATCTCAAGTGCTTAAGAAATGGAGAAAGAGAATTAAATATCCCTTTAAGTTTGTCCCATACTTGATATTTTGAATTTTATGGTTGTAGCATGTACTTCCTGAAAGAAGGTATTCTTCTTTTCACAGCTGAAATGTGGATTTCGATAGAAATGCCAAGACATGGTAGTAGCAAAGATGGTGAAATGAACTCAAACACCTGTTTTGTTTCTCCTAACTGCACAATTTTTCAGTGCAACTGAAAGCCTGAATGACATTTACATTTGAAATCAGTGATAGGAATAGAATCGAAATCCAAGTATCAGTGCAATGTAATTTACCTAATGCTAACCACCTAAAAGTAATTTGTAAATAAATTTTGATAAAGAGTTAAAAAATGTAAAAAAAAAAAGGTGTAAAAATCCATGCTTTGCTAAAAAGTGAGAATTTTGTATGTAAAATGTGAGAGATCTTGCAGTATAATATTTGACTATATCAAGCTGAGTTTTAAAATTTCACCAACAAAAGGTGAGGTATTTTTTTTGAAGGAATCACTCCCGTAGAAATGCAGGCTTATACCACAGAGATTTAGCATGAGAGATGACCCACTGGGTAAGCCAGGGACCGACTGCAGTTATAGTTAACTCCTGTGTGATGACAACCACTTGCAAAACATCTGTAAGCTATGTGGGTTTAGGAGATTGAGGCTAGGACTTTGAATCGCCACACTAGTTTTTATTCTTTGTTCATCTTTTTCATGTTCTTTTCCTTCTGCTCCTCCTTCTCTTCCCTTCCTATCCCTTTCCCTTCCCCTTTATTCTTACCAACCACTGTATTGTTTTTAAAGATTTTATTTATTTATTTGACAGAGAGACAGAGAGCACAAGCAGGAAGAGAGACAGAGGGAGAAGCAGGCTCCCCACTGAGCAAGGTGCCCGATGCAGGACTCCATCCCAACTGACTGAGCCACCCAGGTGCCCCTCACCACTATATTATAATTAGACTAGCTCCCCAGTTCTATCATGGCCAGCAAGCCCTATCCTGTTTGCTGCCCTGCCGTCCCTAGGCTTGGGTGTGGGGACACAGAAGCTAAGGGAAGAAGGGTAACAGTTCCTGCTTCTGGTGACACTTTTTCACCTGCTTTTTTGGGAAAGTAAGACCAAAGAGGAATTGGGCTTATGACAAAAATAGCGATTTCCTAGAGTAGTATTTCTCACTGTGGTCCAGTGCCCTACTAACGGCACCGTAATAACACAAAGTGCTTTCCAGTATGTTTGGATTTTAACAAGTTCTCCAAATAAACTAAGTGTTCTACATTATTATCTAATTTAATTTTATAATCCTATAAGGTAAAATTATCCCAATTTTACAGATAAGGGAATAGTCATAAACGCTACATATGATCCTCTTATAGAAATTTCTAAAGAGGATACTTGTTTATGCTATGATGTGCCTTCCTCTTTCAGGACCGTTACTATTGTAATTGTAGTTGGCTATGTGAGCAGCTGCAGTGGTCTTTTTCTTGGAAGGCAGTGCTTTAGAGGAACATTTGATACGACAGGTATAAAAGGAAAGAATAAGAATAAAATTTTCTGCTTTTCATCTATAGTGGCATAGTTGCTTAACCCCTTGAACATTCTGATACAGTTTTGTTTTATGAAGAAAAGTGAAAGCTCACCATTATATCATTTATGTCCCAATTTTGAAGTGCTGTCATATCTTTCTGATCATCAATGATTATACTTTAAGCACTCTCTTCTCACTGTGTTCATTCCCTTGGTTCATCCATGGACAATGGTTCTTTCGTTTGTTAGCAAGTATTTATGGAATTCTTCACATGTTTGGGCAACGGGTGACCCAATTTCATAAAAGCCTTGTGAGTATTTGATATCAGAATTAAGAAGGCATCATGACATTCTCCATTTCTCTCCTTGACTTTTTCGATCTCTCAAAATATTTCACATCTTTCAAGTGCTCCATTGTTTGTGTCACCAACATATTTTTTAAATTTTTGCATTTACACTCAGTACCTTTAGAAGATTGGCTTGAAATTACATTGTGAAAAGTAGCCTAGTTTATTATCTAATGTGAAATTCAAAATGTCTAACTCTGAATCTCTGTAGATAAAATAGACTATTGAACTTTAGATGGTTGTCTCAAGCAGAAACATGAATAGTTATAAAATATGATCTGCTTAATCTTCTCTAGAACACTGTCTATAATTTCCTGTTGGATAAAATTTGTTCATGTTAATAATACTGAAGGGGCTCCTGGGTGGCTCAGTGGGTTAAGTGTCCAACTCTTGATTTCAACACAGGTCATGATATGAGGGTCCTGGGATTGAGCCCCGTGTCAGGCTCTGTTAGGCTCTGTTAGGCTCAGTGGGAGTCTGCTTGAGTATTTTCTCTCTCCCTCTCACTTGGCCTCTCCCCACTCTAAAATAAATAAATAAATGTTTAAAAAAACAATACTGAAGAGATTTTTTATTGTGTACTTCATAAAGACAACAAAATTATTAGCTGAGAAATACTGAAGTTACCTTATAGAATATACTGTTTAGTAGCTGGTTAATATCCATATATGGACCCTTCTTGTATAAGGTCCTTGTGGAAAAATCTTCCCTGTGTAGAAGATTTAAACTCTGTATTATTCCTTTGGTTGCTTTATGAAATTTTACCCCTAGCTGAAATTGCTGAGGGTTTTGCCGCTTCGTTGTTTCCTATCCTTTCCTACAACTTTGTTCAGAAGTGCATCAAGCATCCTAGGTAGATTTGGCTAAATTGTTGGTGAGTAGGGATATAGTGTTGATTTTGGAAGCTCATTATCATTTTTTAGGGCATTCATATTGCATCGTTATTAATGGGCATTAGAAGGAAGTTTCTAACTTTAACTTTTAAACAGATCCTATTATTTTCCCGTTATTGTAGCACCATCTTTAACATTCTCGCTGCCAAATTAATGGGCAGGAATAAGCAAAAATGGTTAAAATCTGTAACCTTTACTTCCACTGGAAGAAAACAAGATAGAATGACTGATATTACCTAAATATTCTTACAGTGTTTTTGGAGCAGGGTGAGAGGAGAGGGCAGTGGAACCCTCAGAAAGCTAAAGAGCTGGGACCTTTTTATCAGTATTTACTGTGTTCGAAGAGGAGAAACAACTCTTCTAATGATATTTTCAGGAGCCAGACTTGGTTTTTGAATTAGTAATGTTGAAGTTTCTATTTTGACTAAGCAGTCCATGCATACCTCTTTTTATACAACAGATTTGTTATGAAAATTTATGTGTATATTTGCTTTTTGTAGGTTAGATATTTTGAAAATGCTTTTATTATAAGTAATTTTAGTATGTTACTAATAAAGGAATTCTAATAATTATTTCTTCCCTTTAAAAAAGGTGTCCCTCATTACTTGAGTACTTTTCCTCAATTTATCAAGTTTTGTTTGTTTATTTTAAATGAAGCTTTGTATGTCAGTATTTCCTGAGGGCAGAATTATATCATCATAGAGTCAGAAGAACAGTTGTCTGGAGCTTTAAATTTAAAGTTAAATATGTGTGATTCTTAACAGCTTGCTGTTTATTAGTTTCAATTCTTCTTCAATGTTAGGGATGCTAAATGGAATATTGCTATTGTGTGTGTGTGTTTGTGTATGTGTGTAAAATGTACATCCATACACATATATGAAACTTCTTGTGTACTCATATATGAATGTGTAAAATCTGTATGCACTGAGATTAATCACATGAAAAAGGACACCCAAATTTCAGGCTACCATTGACATTTTCGCCTCTGGCTCTATTAAGGGTATAAATCCTTAATTCTCATTGATTAAAAATGGCAACCAAAGGAGAGGGAAAGATAAGAATTCTGTATTTTTGGCAGACAGCTCAAATAATTAGATCCTTAGATTTAATCTGAGTCAATAAATATGTGTTGAATGCTTACTATACCCTAGCCAATGTTCTAGGTACAGGAAATATAGCAAAGGACAAGACTGAAACCTCAAGTTTATAGATCTCCAGGGAGAAGCGTCAGATAATAAATATAATAAATAGGTAAAATATATTTTGTCAGAGAAAAATAAGTGGTATTTGAAAAAAAATAAAGCAGAGGGTACAGATTTGGAAATGTAGGGAAAGATGAGTTTATAAATCTTCCTGGAAAAAATATGACTTTTGAGCAAAAGACTTGAAGTTGTTGAAGGAGTGAGCTATGTGGATATTTGGGGGGAAATCATTCCAGTCAGAGAATAAACTGCAAAGGGCCCGGCAGGTTTGAAGGACAGCAAGGAGGCCAGGGTGGCTGGAATGAAATGAGCCAAGAGGAGTCTAGGAGGAAGCGAGTTCAGAGAGGTAAGCGTGGCCTAGGTGGTAGAGTGTCCTTTACTAAAAGTAGTGGGAGCTATTGAAGGGATTTGACAGAGCAGTGGCACAAAATGTCTTTAAAGTCCCGCATCGAATATTTCTGGCTTCCTTAGAAGAGCACCATCGTTTTAGAAGTTTCAGGAGTTATTCCAGGACTTTTAAACCCAAATCAGGCATATATATAGTGTTCCCTCTCCTTTGTGGAGCTTTTTTCCCAAGAATCCACTAAGACCTGCTCTAAGAATTGAATTTCTGATTTTGTTTTTGTTTTGGACCAAAGAAACAACAGTTTCGGTGTGCAGTCTTTTTTTTTCTTTTTTTTTTTTTTTTTTTTTTTTAATTTCACCAAAACCTCAAGTGAAGTGTGACCCAGTGTCCTATCCCTGCTTCATAATGTAGGAATTTGGCCAGCATGCCCACAACTCCTGATGGGTTCAAGAAGAGCATAGTCTATGGCTGAGAGACACCTATCTACATCCTCAACACTTTAAAAGCAGATTTTTGAACTGCTGCCCAAATGATTTTAAAGAGAAAAATTATAGGTTTTCACATCTCTGTTGGTCTGGTTGTCCCAATACTTAGTGTGGGGGGGGAAAAAACAGCAGCAGCAAAAATTATGCTTTTATTTTAGAAGAGATCAAACAATTAAGGTACCAAAAACACAGGAGGGCATCAGGAATTCATTCTAGTAATATGATTTAAACTGATTAAGCATCTGGTGGTGATTAAGACCACTTTGAAACTATATTATTTTTCTGATTTTACATTCAAGTTAGACTCATGTTTTGCTTTCTTTAAGATGTGTAAAATACATTTACTAATTTCTCTTTAAAGATATCTGTTGTAATCTACCTTTCTCTCATATGTTTATAAATATATTTTACCTTAAACCTTTGCAATGTGGAGAATGTTTAAATACACACATATATACTATATAAGAATGAACAAGCACACTAAATTAGAATGGAAATTACTATATTGCTGATCTCTGTACATAGTTTTCAGTTAGTGTTTTAATGCATTGGAATTGTCAAACTCTATCATTTTGCAGTTAGCAACAATAGGTGCTCATTTACGAGATCCAGCTTAGTTGCTAAACACAGTTTGAGAATGTAATCTAGACTTAATCCCTCCTACCTAGTTCCTAGTTAGGCCCAGTGGAATATGAAAAGTCTGTGACCAGCAATAACTCATAACTCATTCATATATATATATATATATATATATATATATATCCCATATATATGAGATATATATGGGTTTTTTTTTGTTTGTTTGTTTTGCCTGCCCTCCAACTTTCACTGTCATTAAACTCCCTGATAGGATTTTCAAGCCTTAGCTATGCAGCCCAGCTATGAATATGTGCCCATTGACTGCTTTGGTGACTTAGGAAATCTGACTACTCACTTAAATATGCTTTCCTTTTACCCTTTCCCTGAAATTTATCCTCCAGGGATACTTAAAAGTCTTTAAAATAATGATACATTTACTTTCCCTGCCTTTCTCCATTGACCATCGCTATCTTACTGTGTTCTGTGAGGCTTTGTTCAATGTTGCATTACACTTTATACAGCTAAGGAAGAAAGAATTCAGCTGCCAGGCAAGACTTTAGGCGAAAGGACTTTGAATGAAATGGCAATATATAATTTGAGTTGTAAACACTGTAGATTCATTGTAGTTTAAAAGTATTCATCATAACTGAGTTGTAGTTAAAAGGATTTGGTAGACGATTGGGTATCGATAGGTAACAGTTAGGGGTTTTCCAGACTCCCTTTTATGTGGCTGAATGGAGCTGCATATCAGTAAGGTTCAGACTCTTAAATTACACCCTCTTTCTTGACCTTGTCATCCAGACTCCAGAGTATTTTTTAGTTTATTAGTTAAATACTACCCAGTAATTTAAATGCCAGAAACCTCCATTTTTGAAGATTGTTTCCAGGAAGGGAAAATGGTAATCAATAGAGATGCTACAAATACATTTTTTCTAAATTTTGTGACACACACACACACACACGTGTGCACACAAACACACTTTTCGGAGGGTGGCCTTCCCCAGACTGTAGCTTCATTGTATAGCAGGAACCTTTGGAAATTCACTAACTAACAATGCACAGCAAAGGTTCTGTTCTGTGGCTAGTCCTGCCCACAAAACTCCCATTCAGCATTTTTTCTGTTTTCCTGGATTATTTGAAGAGTTAATAGGCACATACACATGAGCACACACTCACACATACATGCTTACCCCACATCACAAAAACCACCCTCCCATTTGGCTCTCATCTGATCCTCAAATTAGCCACAAGGCAAGACTTAACGAGTTTGTGTTAACTCTATTAAAAAATTATTCAAAGGTAGTCTTAAAAGGTAAAATTTGAGGAACATAGTTGAGGTAAAGAAAGGGGGAGATTATATTTAAACCCATAATATAATCTTTCTTTTCTCATAACAAAACAGATTAAGTCTCTAGAGCATCTCTTGCTAACATTTTTCATGAACAAGTCAATTTTTTTTAAACATAAAATTTGAGTCAACATTGAATGCGCTAGATACTCAATGGGATTAGTACTCCAACATTTAGTAGTAGATATTCGGTACTATTATGATTCACTCTTGAGGTTCTCCTATTGAATATTTGTTTGAAACATGTTTTTTTTTTTTTTTTAGCACATTAGCTCAATTGTTAGAAATCATCTTCCTAATTTAAGTTAAATAGTATATTTAAACCATTATTATTAAGAGATGATTAGCATTTATAGGGGAGTCTAAATTTTGTATGACTAAGAAGTGATACTATTTTAATGCTTGTACTATAAAAATGAGGTATTCTTTCTTAGACCTAAATAAATTGGTTTCAAGTTAATCAGCTTTATTATCAGCTGAATATGTGAGCATATTTATCTGATAGCCATTTTTATTAAAAAGATTAAATACAAAATTATTTGTCTTTGTGTAGAAATACTATTTTTAAATGTTCCAGTTACATAGAATACAAAATAATCCCAGTACGAATTAAGGGTTTTGGTTGTTATGTTTTGCTTTGTTTTTACTTTTATTAAATGACTACTCTATGAAAGGCATTATCCTATCTGTTGTAGGAAATGCTAAAATAAGTAAGAGTCAACTTTTAAGCCTATCAGGAAAAATGAAGACTAGCACTAGCATGTCATTGCAGTTTTCTTATGATGCTTCATTTTACTCAGTAGTTTACAGTCTGCTGGGAGATAATGATACATGAATCTGTAACTGTTAGGCAACAGGATTTGTGAAGAGTGTTCTGAATCCCCTATTAATGTTAATATTCTTGAAAACTCTCATAGTAAGAGAGTTTGCTTTTGAAGTTAACACCTTATAGAGAACTAGAATTTTAAGTCAATCAATATAAATATATGTTTAGATGAATAATAATTAGGTAAATATGTACATAATGCCCATTTTCATATTCACTTAAACAAACTAGTAAGAAGAGCACACCAATTTAAGAGATCAATAAAGTCTTTCATACCATATATTAAATTAGAGGATTATTCCTTTCTCAATAAAACTTTTCCAATATTCTTCTCCTTTGGTTTCTCCTTTGGTGAAATACTTGTTAATTCATTTTACGTTAATCATTACAATGAAGGATTATACAGAAAACACATACATCTTTATAGGTTAATGTTTAACAAAAGGTTTGTTTGGCTGTAGTCACTATACCCAGGTTCCCCATGAAAGTAGGAAACTTGCAGAACCATTCTGTCCCTTGGGAAAGTTGATATAAAATGTTAGTACCTAGGTCTCAAAATTTAAGAAGGCATTCGCTCTGTGTCTTGTAAGTGCTGAGTCAGTAAGTGCATGACCTCCCTCCACCCCCACCCCCAACCCAGGAGAGTTAGAGTCTCTTTAACTCTTGGACCCTAGATGCCTCTTCTTCTTTTTTTTTTTTTTTTATTAAATTTTTTTTTTTTTAAGATTTTATTTATTTATTTGACAGACAGAGATCACAAGTAGGCAGAGAGGCAGGCAGAGAGAGAGGAGGAAGCAGGCTCCCTGCTGAGCAGAGAGCCCGATGTGGGACTCGATCCCAGGACCCTGAGATCATGACCTGAGCCGAAGGCAGCGGCTTAACCCACTGAGCCACCCAGGCGCCCCCTAGATGCCTCTTCTGCCTTATCCCTATTAGGTCCAGCTCTGAAGGCAGAGATTCAGTTTACCTTTCTTTTTGCTGCATTGTAGTTGTAACATATACACATTTGATTGATGTACTAAAATCAGGTCTTTACCTTCTACAACCTCACCTCATACAACCTTAATCCTCACACAAGACTGTCTTGCTTATTGTAACATGTATCAGGCAACTGAGTGAATTCCGCAGGAAGGCAAGAGAACCTCTTCCATGTCTCCATCCATTCCTCGTTCTTACAGTAGGGATCTAATGGCTTTCTTAAATACAGATTGGTTTTAATGTTTATATAAACACTCTGTTTTTCCTTTAGTCTAATTTAGTTGATTCTTAAATATTCTTGTGCTTAAAAGTTACTGCTTAGGGCTGGCTATCACAGAATGCAGACTGTACCTTCTGGGCAAATAAAACTTGTCAAGGGTTATTTTCTTTATGAGCTGCTTTTGGCTAATGTGCCGACTTGAGAGTCTGTCTCTCACCCTGAGGGCCCAGCAGAATGCATGGCACAAAGTACATGGCACTTAATAAATGCCTGTTGAATAAATGGCTTATACCGTAACTACCACTTTTTTTATTTTAAAACTTGGAGTCACTCATGATTCACATGTATTTTATCAAGAATTCTTGCAGCGACGAAAAAGTATACAAATATATATCTACTTATTTTCACATGAGGGGAATTTACAGTTAAGGGAAGATTACTGTAATTTCAGTGGAAGTTCTAAAGTCCCTAGGTGAAAGTCTTACAAGAGGAAGGTTTCAAATTTTTCCTAGATTTGTCTGGCTTAGTCTTTGAAATGTTTTGCCTTGATAATTGGGTTTGAATTTCAAAACCCCCCAATTTCTTTGTAAGAGCCCATGATACATATTGTCATTTTCAAACATAAAATTCCAAACTCATAAATACAATTTTTAAATATTTTCTTATTAGTGGATAAACTTACAAAGAGTTATGGGATAAATTTACCCCATATCTTCTACTAATTTTTGCCATGATCTCTCTTATCTAGAGACATATTTGAGACTGGTGTAACCTCTTTATTTTGCTATTTGTTAAACTGTAGAGGCATCAGGGTTTTAGTTAATCTATGCTACTTGCCAAGAGTCACATTGGCCACCATTTACAAGTTAGTTACTAAGTCCCAGTAACTCATATAAACAAAATAATCTTACGAATTCAAATCGTCTTGGAGATTTTTTTAATTGGCTAAATTTGTAGTCAATTGATCCAAACGTGAGTATTTGATATCCACAAGAGCACAGACTGGATACAGAACTGTAATAAAGTTTCCATAGAATAGAGTAGTTTTTATGTGTGTACAATAGCTGTCACTGTCTAGCTTATTAAATACTGCCTATGAATGCTGAAAATTCAAGCATAGTTGCATAGTTAGGCAAACTGGGTGTTAGATAATAGAACTGGAAGACAGGATGATTTACTATTTCATATTTGTGACTTGGGCCCCAGAACATGTCTTTTATCATTTAGCTTGAGTTCTGTGGCCTTGCACTCCCATAGTAATAGCCTTTTTTCTTAAGAAAAATGGACTCCTCTGTATAATTACCTAGTCTTGATTTCTGGTAGATGACTGGTAAAAGTAGAAGTTTGCTCTGAAATTTTGATCCTCAACTGTTGGTAGACTGGTAGCATGGTTTATTGAGTTAGAGAACACTGGAAGGATTAAAGAAATAGAGCTTTGTTGGGATGCCTGTGTGGCTCAGTTAAATGTCTGCCTTGTCTCAGGTCATGATGTCAGGGTGCTGGGTTCGAACCCCATGTTGGGCTCCGTGCTCAATGGCGCACGTCTGCTTCTCTCTTTCCCTCTGCCCTTTCCCCGACTCATACTTTCTCTTGTACACTCTTACTCTCTTTTCTCTCTCTCAAATAAATAAATACTTAAAAAAAAAAAAGAAAAGAAAATAGAGCTTTGTCAAGTCCAAAAGCCAATATTGCTAATTATTTAGGTGACATTGAATACATGGTCTGGATGTCACAGCTAGAAAGGTCCAGGATTAATTTACATAGTCATCATAATGGAAGTAGGCAGTGTAACTAGTGAAAATATGTAGATTTTATTTTATTTAAGGTGTTTTTTTTTTTTTTTTTAAAGTGAGAGCATAAGGGCAGAGGGAGAAGGAAAAGAGTATCCTAAGCAGGCTTCACACCCAGCACAGAGCCTGATGCAGGGTTTAATCTCACCACCTCAAGATCACTATCTGAGCTGAGATTAGTCAGATGCTTAACCGACTGAGCCATCCAGCTGCCCCTTAAGAATTTTTTATTTTTAAGTAATCTCTATACCTAATGTGGAGCTCAGCTCACAATCCCAAAATCAGGAGTTGCATACTTCATCAACTGAGCAAGAGAGCCACTACAAACTTATGTAGATTTTAAAGAGAATTGTCCACAGAACTTTCCTCTGTGTGTGTGTGTGTGTGAAAAACAGAGGAGGGCAGGGCATGGAAAGAAGGACCAGCAAAGCAGCCACAAGGGAAATATGGGAACACAATGTAATATCTTAGAGCAGCTATGGTTATTTATTGCAGGCGTCATATTCACTTCTTGATAGAATTTTTATTTTTCAAAGACAATGCTTTCCTTAAAAATTTTATCCAGATTTAAGAGATGCTTATGAATATTTTGCGAATCATAACACTTAAGATGTGATTATGAAACAATAAAATTCACATAAACAGAAAACTATTTAAATGAAGAGAAATAATAATATCTTCTGGCAATTAAGTAGAACACATAAACTGGGAAAATTAAAGCAAATGTTATTCTATTACATACATTTGTTTTCCAATTTTATAGTTATAGTGATTATCACATTGAGCCCTAACTGGTAGATACCTTCTGTATGAACATATTTTCTATATTTGATGCTGTTATGCATAGATTAAAGATTTATTACTGGTGTACTTTACATAGTCAGTTCTCTTAAGAATACTTATAGAAAACGTCCTCTGGTAGATACCATATAATTCATTCTAAGAATAGCTTGTGGGGTTGAGCTTGATAAAGCTGGAATGTTACATTTTACTGAGGCACAGATTTGTTGTTTTTTTTTTTTTTGAAAAGTAGGGAGTATATCAGTGTTTCTATGTATATAGTTTTTTTTTTTAAATTTTCCTTGTCACATATATCTGGCAAAACCTAGATCAAGAAGATTTGATTTTGTTTGTTGCATTCAAACAAAAGTAAAAGTGATTTTGTGTTTTATTACCTTTTACTGTGATCTCCTTGTAGACCTTGAAATTGAAGTTGGCATACTTGTAAATATGATTTTCTTTCTTAGGTCTTTTGAAAGTTTACTTGACAGATAAATTATCCTGAGAATTCATTGGCAACTTTGGCTATATTAATACAATAGGAAATTAGCCTTCAGTGATTTAGGTTAACATTTCTCTGTGTAGTATCATGCAAGTAATTAGGTCTAACATAATAATTTAAAAATTGAGGCTCTCTCAGGGCATAACTCAATTCTCGAAATAGGTTAGGCATGAAAGATAAACTATCCACGACACATATAAATCTTATCTGTAGCCTTTTTAATTTTGAAACAGCTAGCCAAAATCTATTTTGAAGTTAACACTCAAGGTTGTTTAAGTGGACAAACATCCTTATACTCTTATAGATAAACAGTGAGAACTGCTAGCTTGCTTTGAAAGCTTTCCTAGGAGTAATAATATATTTGTACCAATTCATTCACATATTTTGGGCTTCTTGTAATCAATAGCATGTTACCAAGGAATAATTTTTCTGAAAGATTTGTTTACTTATCTGAAAGAGAGAGAGTGAGAGAGAGTGAGAGAATCTCAACTCCCTGCTGAGCATGGAGCCTGATGCGGGGCTTGATCTCATGACCCTGTGATCATGACCTGAGCCGAAACCAAGAGTCGGATGCTCAACTGCTCGCTTGCTCAACCACTCAACTAACTGAGCCACCTAGGCACCCCACCAAGGAACAGTTTAAATCTCTCTCACTTGCAAAGGTATTTAACCCTTGACTTGGCTCCTATATACGTGATGCTTTAATTTAGAGAGTAATATAAAAAGAAATAATGAATTCTCCTTTAAAAACAGGCCAAAGGCAGATTGAGAAGAAATCGCAAGGGGTTAATAGTTCACCTTCTGCCTCATAACACATTTACTAGAAAGGATGTGTTCTGTTCTATCAATCCTAGTAAGAATAGGAAGAAGCACATGTTCTCTGAATATTGTTGAAAATAGGTATTATTACTGTTGGACTTAAATAATTGAATTATTGGACTTCCTAACATATGTTAAGGACAGGGTAAGGCAGGCTTTGAAAATATGTTAACATAATTTATTGTTTTTTTCATTTCAAAGAAAGGACAGAGTTGAATTAGAAAAATGGATAATCTTTGCATTGAGAGTCAATTCTCCAATTCTTTCCTTCCTTCCTGCTTCCTACCTTCCTTCCTTCCGGTTCCCCTCCCTCCCTTCCTTGCCTTCACAGATGTTCTTTGCCACATATGGTCTCAGATGTCAAGTATAGAGGAAAGAAGAATTAGTGGTCTCATTCTTATTCTGGTGATCAGAGACTCCTCGAATTCCCATTCCGTATTCTTTGTCCTGTGAATGTTTGGGGAGCCGAGGAGAGCCATCTGAGAAACAGGCAAGGAGGAGAGTCAAAAGAAAGTTTTGGGGTGTTTTCTTCATATACCATCTCATGCCTCCTTTTTACACATAGTAGCTTGCTTACCTTCTTACAAAATTACATTTCTTGGATCTATTTCTTGTATCAGCCATGAAGATTTATAATTTGTATTTAAAACAATGTTTATAATTTATATTTTGAAAACATGTTTACTTAAATGTGGCAATTCTGATATCTGAAAAAAAAGATTAATTGAGACACTCAAGGAAAAGGTCACTAACCTTCTCATTGGCCCCTAAGATACTCATTTTTGTCTTGTGTAGGCCTTCTTCAGCTACAGTAAACACGGAAATAGTACAGTTTGTTGGTACTTAATATGTTTCTTTGTTTAAACTCATTAGGATTCTCCATATTTCAATGAATGGTGCCTGGCACACATTATGTGCTCAATAAATATTTGTTGAATCCTTCTAATAAGCAGTATATAATTTCTACTTTCCATGTTCTTGTCAAATGGTATAAAATCAGAACTCTGCTGTTACCAAAACCGTTATCAAAAGCTCAGTTTTCATCAGATGCTCAACTGCAAAATAGAATATTCATATCCGATTACTCTAGACTCTAGACATAACTAAGGGTTTCAACATTTTATCCCTGGGTGAAGCAGAATTTCATCATGTTCCATTCTTAGACCATTGTACAATTGCTTTTATTAAACTATGCTTTGGCATTATATCATTACTTGGCATTGAGGACTTTAAAAAGAAATGTTCATAAAAATATGCTATCGCAAGGGTATATAGATCACTAAATCAAGCCGGGTGTTCCATTAATGAGTACCCATGGGAAGATTTGCACTTAGATTTGTGCATCAGGAAAAGCTTTTTTATACCTATGCAATTTATTAATTTTTTTTTTTTTTATCTGATGGACATCGTGAAACTGTAAACTGTTTCTCCTGTAGCTCTGAATAGTGGGAATCGCTAGAATTCATACCATACCTTAGGCTTCTACCTGCTACTTTGTGGCCTGATCCCTCAATTCATATTATCCCAAATCATTCCTATCTGCATTTTGCTCACTTGTTTTTATTATGTCATTCTCCGCCTCTCAGTAACTCAGGTTCTTCTTCTTCTTTTTTTTTTTTAAATAAGTGGAAGACACAAAACCAAAAGTGAATATGGCAACTTTTCCAAAATAGTGTCACACCTATTTTAGCTGCCGTTCTATCCTTTTATTTTGCCTAAGATAGTATCTATAAGAATACCACTACTAAATATATGTGTATGAGCAGTTATCCTTCTCTCTGCATTCAGATGGTAAGACAACTTTCCCTCCTTTCAGACCATTTCTTCTGCTCTTGCATCTCAGGGTCTCAAAGAAGAGTCCTTTCTTTTTTCTTACATATTTCCCAAATGTAGGTGATAGATGTGGTCATTGAACCTTGAACTGTAATGTCATGAATTTATAACTTGTATATCACTTTACAAATAACATCAGTAGTGCTTCTAGATTTTGTAGTACATCTATACTAAGCTGAAGTATCTTTGATTGATGGGAAAACAGCAAGCACTGTGGTTTATTTCTCAAATATGCAGTATAACACACAATACTGTGTTCTCTTAATAATGAGTAAATTCCCATGCTAGCAATAGGTGTTCCTTGTAAGGAATATAATTAGGATTATAATTAAGTTGGTATTGATATATTTCAGATGGCAGTGTTCATCATATGTGCAACCCTTGGATTACTGCAAATGTATAATTCTCTTTAGCCCATAATACAGAAAGGAGACATTCTTAATTGCCCTTCAGTATAATAGAGTATGCGACATCTGTGGCTAGGATTCAGGAAATCAGACCTACTACAAGCACTTCTGCTGACTCAACATAAAAATCTCAACATCAGATGACTTTGCATCATGTTTATAACCACACTAAAGAATACCTTACAATGACATTTATAGAATGGAGAAGATTTTAGAGTCTTATTGCTCTCAACTTAAACCTTACTGATAATAAAATGCTTTGTTTTATCAAGAACTCAAAAGCATTTTAATTCCAATGTCCTGTAAAATTACATGACCAGTGTATTACACCCTTGATAATTTTAAAGAAGGTAAATGTACTATAAAGTAGAATTATAGAATATTAAGTTGTAAAAGCCAGTTAGTTTCTTAGCTGATATGTGACATTTCATATATTAGCCTGACCGATATTTATGGAGTATCTGTTTTGTATTGGGCACTGTTCTAACTCTTGGGGATACAAAGAAAATAGGAAAGTAAAATATATTCTCTTCTCTTAAGGACTTTACTATTTAGGTGGGAGACATTAAAAAAAAAGTCTGTAAATTATAGCACACTTTGACAGATGTTTCAGTAAGACAAAGCTGATATTCAGGAGGTATATATTAGTAAACATTAAAATTATTCCTCACAGTTGGTTACTAACCAGTGTCTCAAGCTACTACTCTGGCTGTTTCAGTCCTTCCCTTAGGTCCACTTTGGCGTCTCCAACATCCAGGAATTTAATGTCTGGCAATTAATGCAGGGCTTTCATGGCCATGTTTTAGTTATTGGGTGTGCAGTCCTCCTTGTGTAATGTGTTAGATTTTTATTTATTTAAACATACTTTGACTATAACCCTGGGATGCAAACATGCACAGTGATTCCCAAATCAGACTGAGACCCTCAGGAGGGCTTTCTGGAGGAGGTTCTGCTTAAATTAAGCTGACTCCTGAAAACTGAGTGGACCTTAGTTAGAGGAAAGGAGAAAGATGATCCGTCATAGGATCTACAATAATTAGTTCATTATTCAGTACTTATTTGAAAAAGACTTGAATCAAGAATTAAGTGTTTCACAAAGCAACTGAGTCTGGCATGGGACACTTTCAGTTCTTAAAAACTTCTTCCTCTTAAGCTTCCAGTAATCACCAAATTTGGATCCTATTTTGTAATTAGTGAGCTTGAATTGCTTTTATAAAGTAATCAAAAGAGTTGATAATGGGGAAAGAGTGAGCCGAGAGTTCTTCACATTTCTTAAAATGTGCTCATACTACAGACCACATTGGAACTTGAGAATGTCAGATCTGCTCCTGATCCGTAGATGAAAATCTTAAGTACTTTTACCATAGCATTCACTTTCATATAAGAAATACTTGCTTTATTCATCTACTAAGATAAATCTACAGTTAGTTTTGAATGAGCATTTAATCTTTACAAATTACCACGACAAGCTGTCTAGAATTTATGTGGTCTAGGACATCCTCTACCCCTCCACTCTGGCACCTGAGATCAAAAGAAGTTCTGTGATTTACCTAAAGTTATATAGCTTTGGTTAAGTTCTCGTGGGAGAAATAGTCCCCTCTGACCTTTTTTTGGTCTGCCTGACAGGAACTACGTGGGCAGCGTTAGCGGTTCTCAAACTATGATTACAGTCAACCCTGCCTTTTCCTATTAAAGCCAAAGGAATGATCTTACTAATTTGTAAAAACAGAAGATAAAAATGTTAACAGAAATGATTTTCTTTATTTTGTTTTTCTTAATTTTATAATTTTTTTCCTTAAGCCTTTGATGTTAGTCATAGCTTACCTGATGACAAGAAGAGTAAAGAATGACGCAGACAAATATTAATAAAAATTTGAAAACAGTAAAAGTTACTTACCTTAAAAATGTATTTGGTTTGTGGATTTGTCATTCTTTGGGGTTAGAGTTGCATACCTACCCTATTAGAATTTCTTCTAGGAAAATAATTCCTGATTGCTATAACAGGAGCATTGGTGTCCCACAAGAGCACTATGATTTCTAGGTTTCTGCCACCTGAAAAAATAGATGTTTTCTAAATATTTATTGAATTGAAATAAATTAGACATTTCCAAAATAGTACCTCATTCCATTCATGTCATTTTCCCAGAAATTCCTGAGAATTCCTTTGTTGCTAGTCAAGATCTAAGTAATAATGATAATCACTGAAAAGAGAATATGTGTGTTTAAAATAAGGACTTTTGATAATTTAAACACCATTAACCTGAACTTATTGCCTAAAACCTGTTACAGAGAGTGTAGAGTCTATTTTTTTCAGTATTCTAAGTGGAAGGATGTCTTTCTGGTATGATTGAAATGCCAGCTGTTGTGGGATAAACCAATGATTTCTTAAGATCTGTAGTCTATTATAGTAAGACTTCATTATTCTTGGAAAAAGAATTAGGTAAGCAACAGTGAAAGAATGGTTTAATGATTCTTTTTAAAATAAAAAGCACTGAATTGATAACTGGAAAAATTGTTCTTATTTTAAATTCAAAGGAGCTTAAATAATGTGTTATTCCCACTATTTAAAATTTCCTCATAGTCTGCTTTCCTGTTTGTAATTCTGGCCCAAACAAGAAAAGAAAATGCCAACAAAAATGGGAGGGTTTTTATTTATTTATTTATTTTTTTATTTAACAACACCATGAAAAAAACTATATTTCTTCTATTCTTGTTTAATTTTGGAAAGACTAGTTAGTAGATTTAGAGGGACTTAAGGATTTGTATCATTCTTTACATCAAAAAGCATTTCCTATGCATTCTAATGTTTGGGTTTTTTTCCAACTGTAAATCATGTAAAAGTTTTAGGAACACTTTTAAAAAATGGGTAGGATGAATAAGCATTATTATCTGTATAAGTGATTTATTCATAGGTTTCTAATTAGTGAATTTGGAATTGATGAAGAGAAAACAAAAACAAAACAAAAAGTTGTTCAGCTATATTTTTTGTTTATATAATTCTTTCTTAAGAAAGTAAGATTATTTGGGGCACCTGGGTGGCTCAGTGGGTTAAAGCCTCTGCTTTCGGCTCAGGTCATGATCCTAGGGTCTTGGGATTGAGCTCCACATCGGGCTCTCTGCTCAGCGGGGAGCCTGCTCCCCCCCATCACCCCCCGACCTCCCTCTCTGCCTACTTGTGATCTCTGTCCGTCAAATAAACAAATAAATTCTTAAAAAAGAAAAAAAGAAAGTAACATTATTAGATTAAAAAAAAACTTTGAAATAAACATCAAAATTTACTATTTGATTTACTATTTGTAATGACTCAGACTCTTCACTGAAATATTTTTATTTAACTTTGCAACATCCATCCCTTGTTATTTTTTTCCACAAATAATTCATGTTTAGTTTAAATACAGATGACACCAGTTCAGCAGTGATACTAATCCTATAATAACAAACTGATGGAAATGGAAAAATCAAGTTTTGAAGAAAGTAGATTTTGATTTACAGCTTCTACAGACTAATTTTAAATATTGAAACATGGTGAATTCTGTGGCCTTCCAAATGGCTCTCAGGTTGAAAAACAACCACCTCATAGAATTTTCTTTATATAATTTTCTTTATATAATTTCCTATAAATGTTTTTAAAAGTGTGTATCAGAAACTCTTGTCTGTTGTTGTGATCTTTCCCAAAGAAGGAATGTCAAGCTTTGATTAAATGGATGACAAATTTTTAATGTCCTGAAGAAAGCATCGCACTACTCCTTCAAAATCGAGGGATCAGGGGCTCCTGGGTGGCTCAGTGGGTTAAGCCTCTGCCTTTGGCTCAGGTCATGATCCCAGGGTTCTGGGATAGAGCCCCACATCGGGATCTCTGCTCAATGGAGAGCCTGCTTCCTCCTCTCTCTCTGCCTGCCTTTCTGCTTACTTGTGATCTCTGTCTGTCAAATAAATAAATAAATAAATAAATAAATAAAGTCTTAAAAAAAATAATCGAGGGATCAGGAGAAGTCTGTGTGCTCACATAAGACCATTTCTTGCTGCATGTCCCCATTTTATTTCTGTTCATATATAAATGTGTAATGTGTTAACCGAATAAATCAGAGAGCCACCCACAGGTCTGGATGGAACTTTAGCCGCTCTGTCATCCAGTCCTTCATCTCCAAGGAGAGGCCTATGGGGATATAGAGTTTTCCCAAAGCTATCCAATGACTGGCAAAAGAGCCAGGGCAGGAGCCAGTCTCCCATCCTCATGCCTGTGCTCTTTTCCATTACTCCCCATCTCTTTGTTTTGTTAGGTTATTTCAAAAATTTATTTAGAAATATCAGGTGTTAACTGTTCAGCAATTAAATTCTGACTGAGTTAGGCTCAACAACTGGGTCATGGAAGATTAGTTATTTCTTACAGAAATCCTCTGGGTTATAAATTCCATGAAAGCGGTGCGTGTGCCCAATTTGTTCATTCCTGGGTTTCCAAATGCTTGTCCAATGTCTAGTACATGATAGGTTCTCTATGTATATGTTGAATGTTGAAGAAATGAATTTTAATGGCCTTTTTGGAGACTGTCAGTCCCATGCCACCAAAATATTAACAAAATATGTAACTTTTTAAATAAAATTATGATAAATTTACTGTGAAATTAAGAAAAAAATAAAATGAAAATTTCTAGGTACAACTTAGATTTTCAACACAGATTTAAATCTGTGGATTAATACCCTCTCTTCTGCATCTCTGCTTGCATCTCTTACTGCTGTTTTTGTTACTCGTTTGCTAGGATAAGGACAAAAACAAAGACAGAAGAGTAGTTTTCATATTAAACTCATGTTTGGCTAAAGAAAGTGAACTTCTCTTTCAACTCAATCGCTCAGCATTTGGTCCAGTTTTCTATATTTCTAAATAGGGATAAGCTAAAACTATTCTTACATTTTTGCTTAATTCCATATACTCCAAAATGTCATTTAATTATTCCCTTTCTCCTCAAATTGGTACATCTTTTAGGATTGCACCACAAGTAAGATTTTATTCTCATCAAATTGCGGCTGCTTATACTTCCAGAAACCAGGCATACTTCCTCTGTCTTTCATTTATTTAACCTTAAACTAACATTTAAAAGTTATTTTCTATGATGTACACTTTGTTTTAGGGGCTAGAGATACATTGATTAGCAAGGTAGGCTCTCACAGAATTTGTATTCTAGTAGAGGTAGATAGACAAGACCATTTAAGATAGAATGTGCTACGAGGGGTGCCTGGGTGGCTCAGTGGTTTAAGCCTCTGCCTTCGGCTCGGGTCATGATCTCAGGATCCTGGAATCGAGCCCCACATCGGGCTCTCCACTCGGTGGGGAGCCTGCTTCCCCCTTTCTCTCTGCCTGCCTCTCTGCCTACTTGTGATCTCTCTCTGTCTATCAAATAAATAAATAAATAAATCTTTAAAAAAAAAGATAGAATGTGCTACGAAAAAAATAAATCTGTATCATAAACAGTGACTAATTTAGATATAATGATCAGAAAAGGTCTGCTAAGGCAGTGACTTTTGAACTGAGAACTGACAGGGATGACTGTGTGCTTTTCTTCATAAGAAAGGTTTTCGAGGCACCTTACAGAAGAGCATTCATTAAGTCGATGATCAGAGAGCTCACAGGCTTGTAAATCTGATTTTAACAGGGTCCTGAAAGCAGATCCGTCTTTCTGCCGGGAGATTCACTTCATCTAAGCTCAAGAGATTAATTAATTAATTAATTAATTGGTTTTTGGAGTATAGTTGACGCACAATGTTACGTTAGTTTCAGTGTACAACATAGTGATTCTCCATCTCTGTAGGTTATGCTCTGCTCACCACAAGTGCAGCTACCCTCTGTCACCATACAATGCTATATAATATTACTGATGGCATTCCCTTTACTGTGCCTTTTATTCCCGTGACTTATATTCCATAACTGAAAGCCTGTATCTCCTACTCCTTTTCACCCATTTTTGCCCGTCTGCCCACCTCCTCACCTCTGTCAACCAGCAGTTTGGTCTGTATAGGTCTGATTCTGCTTGTTGTTGGTTTGTTCATTTGTTTTGTTTTTTTAAGATTCCACATGTGAATGAAATCATAAGGTATTTGTCTTCCTCAGTCTGATTTATTTCATGTAGCATAATACCCTCTAGGTCATTCCATGTCGTTGCAAATGGCAAGATCTCATTCTTTTTAATGGCTGCATAATATCCATGTGTGTGTGTCACATCTATTGATGAACACAGGTTGCTTCCATATCTCAGATATTGTAAATACGGCTTTAATCAACATAGGAGTGCCTATATCTTTTTGAATTATTATTTTCATTTTCTTTGGATAGATACTAAAACCACATTGAAATATCACCTTACACCTGTCAAAATAGCTAAAATCAAAAATACAGGAAGTAATGAGTGTTAGCAAGGATGCAGAGAAAAAGGACCCCTCTGTGCACTGTTTTTGGTGGCGTAAATTGGTACAGCCAGGGTGGAAAATGGTATAGAGTTTTCTCAGAAAATTAAAAATAGACATACCATATGATCCAATAATTCCACTATTAAGAGATTAATTTGTTTAACCAAAACTTATATGTGTAGTTTTATAATAAAGAATAACTACTACTCAGTTCAGACTACTGAAAATCCTTATGGCAAAACAACCTTTTTCTCTTCCTGTAAGTAGATTCATATGAAAATCCAAATAATTGTCTTAAAGATGTTGGTAAGGGAGAGCCTGGGTGTCTTAGTCAGTTGGGTGTCTGACACTTGGTTTCAGCTCAGGTTGTGATCGCGGGCTGGGGGTACTGGGTCCTGCATGGGGCTTCTTGCTCTGTGGAGAGTCTGCTGTAGAGTTTCTCTCTCTCCCTCTCTCTTTCTTTCTTTCTCCTTCTCCCCCTACTGACATGAGCATGCTTGCTTTCTCTTTTTCTCTCTCTCCGTAAATAAATAAATTAATTAATCTTTGTAATAAAGATGTTGGTAAGGATGTTATTAGAATGAGGGAGTTATCTAAATTAGATATTTACAGCTAAAGCACCTCCAACAATAAGGATGGGACCGGCTTCTGTTGGCTGTGACTTCAGGCATCCATCTGTACCTGGGAAATAGCTTTGCCAGTGTGTCCAGGCCCTTGGTCATTTTGGCTGAGTCTCCTTTTCTGATTCTTTCCTCTGTCCATCCCATCTCAGTCCTTCCCTTCTCCCTTCCTATTCTGGATGCCTAGAATTCCTCTCTGACTGACATTGCTTTTAGGTATGTTAATACCTTCAAACAGGTTAATTGAATTCTTAAGGAACCAAGGAGTCATTCTGCTTTTACATATATATATCTCTGATTTTGTCCATAGTGTTTTGATCCTAAGTTTGTTTGTTTGTTTTTTAATCGTTAAAGAATTATATTTTTTACTACCAAATTTTGGGGAAAGCATGAACCCCATCTACTCAGTCCTTATGTTTACCTAGTTGAAGATTGACGCAAGATCTAAGCTTATATAGAAGAATGTGATTCCAAGCTACTTTTGAAAAAGGAAACATATGTATAAACTTCTAGGTCTCTACGTCTGTTGTCCATTCTAAACCTTTCCTTAATGTTGAAAACTGAAGATCTACTGGGATACCTCATGATATGCCCATGGAGGTTAGAATGAAGTTGACATTTCATGTTTGTTACCTACTTCAAATGTGTTAAATGTAATGCTGTGGAAACGTCTCCTTTGTAAACACACACACACACACACACACACACACACACATTCAGTCTCACCATTGAATCTAGTCTTGTTAGTATAAGTGGCCTTTAGTTTCTCTAACCTTAAAAAGTTATTATTTTCTGTCAGTTTAACTATCATCATGACTCATTGTTTCAATTTAACTTAGCCTAAATAAAAGTAGTGTCTGGATTTGGCCTTTAATTTAGCTCCAGTTTTTAAAATTCGCCCAACTGTGTTGATTTAGGAATAAAGAAAAAACATAGTCTCCAAAGAAAGACTGATTGTGTTTTAGAGTAGACAGGGAAAAAAAAAAATATGAGAGGAAAGAGGGAAGAGGGAAGGTGAGGGGAAGAGGAAGAGAAGAAAAAATATATTCAAATAGTTCTAAAGTTTTACTCTAAGTGTTTAATTTTCTTTGGCTGATATATTTTTTCATTTATTAATAGTCTACCTGAAGCCAATTTCCTTCTTTTACTTTTTATCTCTTCAAAGTAATTTTTGAAATACTTTAAATGCAGGAGTGATAGTGGTAATGAAATTAAACGATGCTTTGTTTTCCCTTTTCTTTTAGAAGAAGGCAGTCATGGCTGTTTTTCACAGACCTTGTGCATACATGTTTTCTTTAATTCTGTGCTTTCTGCTGTTATCTGTAGTAACTGTCATCTGTTAGCATTATCATAACACATAGATTAGAAAGGAGGCCACTTTTAGGCTCATGGTTAGTTGGCCAAAGAGGAAGATGAGAGATAAGGAAGGAAGGAAGGGAAGAAGGAAGGAAAAGAAAGAAAGAAAAGTCCTCCATAGTAACAACAGTGGTTTCCATTAAAAGCGCGCACACACACACGCGCGCACACACACACACACACACAAGAAATGCAGAAAAATTAAGCTACTTCTTATTCTTACATTTGGTGCCTTCCACTCTACCCAAAATATGGGTGCTGTCATCTCAGCCTTCAGAGAACATTTAACATTCTTGGGTGAAGCAAAAGAATCCTCAGGGGAACATGGCTGCCAAAACCAGTACATGGAATACAAGTGGTTAATAATTTTTTTCCGTAGAAAGAACTCTTCTATTTCATGAGTAGCAGTACCACCATTCTTCCCTGATCTGTCTCTCCCTTTCAGGAATTTCTTCTTCACTTTGTGCACACCCAGCCCCAGATCTGCAGATCTGATCTTCTCGGATCTAGAGCAGAGACTCTACCTTATTTCCCCTGTGATAATTTTTTAAATATTTTATTTATTAGTAATTTATTTATTACAAGTAGGCAGAGAGGTGGGCAGAGAGAGAGAGGGGGAAGCAGGCTTCCTGCTGAGCAGAGAGCCCAACACGGGGCTCAATCCCAGGACCCCGGGATCATGACCTGAGCAGAAAGCAGAGGCTTTAACACACTTAGCCACCCAGGCGCCCCTCCCCTGTGATAATTCTTATTCCCTACCAAGACGCACTACCTTATTGTGCCCCTCTCAGGTGTTCATACCGCTCTTTTTATTTTGCAATCATATTTAAAATACTCCTATGGCTATATGTTGTCCACTTCATCCATGCACTCAGTATTACCAGCTTCCCAAGGCCTCCAAAATAATAGTTGAATCAAGTCAAATAAAGTTGAGTCATTATTTAATGGCTACGTACCATTATACCAATAGAACTGTACCATCTATACCAATAGAACTGAGTACTATCTATACCAATAGAACTTTTCTACATAATGTAGGCGCTTTCTCACTCTCTCTCCTGTTTTATCTTCTTGTTCTAATTTTCTTTGAACATTTTCTTTGCTGATTTAAAATTTTCTTTGCTGATTTAAATAAATACTGCCCTATTCAAGAGCTTTGGACTAATTTTAGCCCTGACATATTTCTTTCTTCTCTATTTCTCATCACACTCACGATCAGGACCCCCTGGTTAGTACTTTCCTTTTTTTCCTTTGCTTTATGCATATCAGTTTTTCTTTTAAAAAAAAATATCTCTCTAGTTATACTGTAAGATCCTGGAAAGCTGGAATTAAATCTTACTATTGAAAAATACAAAATACCTAACAAAGTGTTTTTACTTTTTTGACTTTCTGGTTTTCTTTTTTCTCTTTAATGGCATGCAATCTTGGGGCCCCTGGGTGGCTCAGTGGGTTAAAGCCTCTGCCTTCGGCTCAGGTCATGCTCTCAGGTCCTGGGATCGAGCCCCAAAATAGGCTCTCTGCTCGGCAGGGAGCCTGCTTCCCCCTTTCCCTCTGCCTGCCTCTCTGCTTACTTGTGATCTCTCTCTCTGTGTCAAATAAATAAATAAAATCTTTTTAAAAAATGACATGCAATCTTATTTGTCTTTTAGTAGGAAATCTCAAAATTGTTTCAAAATTAAGGAAAAATGGCTGCCATTTCTGCTGACATAAGCAGTTAGGGATTAAGCTGCTTTGTATTAGATTATGTAATTTATTAGATATACTACCTCTATTTGGTATATAAAATATTGCCGTATCCAAATTTTGCAGGTAATCCTAGTATGATCATGTCAATCTTCATTAAAAACAAAAACTTTAAAATTTTTGTCAAGAGACTATAAAGAAACATTCATTTGGGGAACATTTCTGGGATCATCATGACAGCTATTAATGGTCAGTATTGAATATTATCCTTCAAACTCACACCTACACATACACTCACAGTCATGATCAAAAACAGAACTTTATCTAATTAAGACAACATACTGGGTTATTGGGTTATTTACCATTATATATGCACATATGTACTTACATATGCATATATTTATATTTATGTACATGCATGTGTATAAAATCATAGATTAAAAAAATACTTGTGGAAAACTTCCTAAAACCAGATGCTTGAGATTAAAAAAAAGTTGCCAGAAAATTAAAATAACAAGAATTTCTCATGCAATTAACTTTAAGTCAGTGTTTTTTACTCAAAACTCATTTTGTGTCAAATTTTTCTTCATCATATGGACTAGAAACAGTTCTAGAAAAGGATATGACTGTATTATAAGTATGCCTTTTAAAGTCACAGATATCTTCATAATATTCCATGACTTTTAAAAAAATCTACCAAACTAAGCATGGCTAGTTATTTTTGAATTTTATGCACTCCTATTTATTAGAGTTATTTTGTTACATTTATTTTTGTCATGTGAAAGTTCTTGTTGGTCCACACTAGTGAATCTCATAACTGTTAGAGGAGTCTGCGACATTCAGAGAAAGTTAAAATGATTTTATTGGATTCAGATGACTTTGTAATAAGTGTAATCCCTCCTTCTTGCAGTGATTGCTCATGAACTGGCTCTTGTGGTTAAAGTATCATGAGGAAACATTCAGCACTCCTTAAAATAATATCTGTTAAGACCTCTATAAAGTGAGAATATTGTTACGTGATTATTTATGAAAACTGCCGTTTTGTATTTAGAGGCACAAGAGTTAAACATTATAATTCACTATGGAAAAGTTTTACTGTGAAATTATCTTATGCTGGAAGCAATAAGGCCACACATTGGTCATAAACGTGGAATAATTTCTCTAGTACAGTTATTTTTCTATCTGGTAAAATGACTTAATAATCTTCTGTTTCTTGCATGGACTTAGGTTGGACTCTCTGAGATATCTCAGATATTTCATCTGAGATACTTTGCTCTCATTTGTGTGTGTTGGAGGGGGAGAATGGGTTCTACCCTCCACGGCCTAGTTTTAGACACCAATTCGGGCCCTCTTTACTTTCGTAAACCATTTAGACACGTGGTGTTTTTTTTTTTTTTTTTTTTTTTGCCGTGAGCCTCACCAGACTGTTATGGAGAAGACATGAAACTTTTCATCTCTCTCTTTCATTCCCTTCAGTCATCTAAACCTCTGAGCAAGAGCATTACAACACAAGGTCACTGCACAAAAACATAGCATACAGTTTGGCTCCCCTAGCCCTTCCTGTTAAAGGAGAGGGACTTAGGGATCTGATGATGTCAATTCCTGCTTCAATTCCTTCAAAGCCTTACTATCTCCTTATTTTGGTATTCAAGGTCTTTTATGATGCGATCTCTCTTTACCTTTCTCGTTTTAGTTCCCTCCACTTTCAATATCCCTATGTCCTGGATATATATAATATCTTTGAATTTCTTCAACTTGCTAGATTCTCTTTTGTTATTGTGCACTTCCCAAGATTACTTCCCCTGCCCCGGTGATACTGTTCTCTTCATTCATGTGGAAAACTCCTAGCTTTCAGAACGTGGCTTAGTTAACCTAGTTTTCCTTTGAACGACTTCTTGCATTAAAATCCTTCTTTCCCTGAGATAGACAGCTTTGGTGTGTGTTTCCTAGCATCCTGAACACACTTCTGTCAGAGTTGCTGGTACACTGGTAATTATGAGTCTAACTTGTGTTTTTAGGTCAGGGAATATGGCTTTCATCTTTGTAACCACAGTGCATAGCATAGTGATTGACACACTATGGGCATAGAATAACATAGAATAAATATTTGTTATGTATGTTATTTAACAAACAATAGGAATTTCTATTCTCAGTTCTTAACTCATGTTGATTTTTAAAGAAATTGTAAAGACTGGGATATTATGCCTCCCCCCCTTTTTTTAGAAAATATAATCACAAAGAGATACAGAACTTATTCTTGCCTATATGCACATAGTAAAGTATAGATTCAGTGTTTAATGATCTTTTAAATCAATACAGTAGACTGTATTTAACATTTAAACTGGCGTTAGATTCTAAAGTCAGGGGGAGAGATAGAATTACATTTCAAAATACACAGGGATTTGCCATGCTGGAGACTATGATACCATTGTCATTTGGTCAGTCCACTGAAGTATTGCAACATATTTGTTTTTTTGAGTCTTAAATGAAGTTGTTGACTTGAGTTTCTTATTGAATGAAATATATGTGTCTTTAAACATGAAATCCTTTTTGGCAGAGTGAGATGCTCAAACTGGGATGAGCAAACAGGAACCAACAGAGGGAACAGCAAGCAGGCTCAAATTATGTGTGTCAACTTGGTGCAGCTTATTGAGGGCACTGACAAACAGAATCATCTACCCTAACTAAATTGTTAATTTTTGACTTATTTTTCTTTTCATTTTTATTTTAAATAAACATAGTTGAATTTAGATGGATTATTTGCATAATGTAACTCCAAAGTAAAAGAATGAAGAGCATTTTTTTTTGCTGTATTCACACAAATGCTTGTCACAGTTTTATAGATCCTTCAGAAAACTTATACTTGTAGATGAGAAATTGTGTGTGTATTTGTGTGTATGTGCATACTGAAACTTGGGACCAGAGGCAGATATTATGATCACTGGTTGTCTTTCTGACATAATTGATGTGTCCAGAAAAAGCCAAAATCCATCCAAAATTAGAAAAAGGTGAGTCTCAAATGATTTACGAGACGAGGAAATCATGTGGCTATTAGTTCCCCATAACCTATGCTGTTCTAATTACTTTTGTGATATATTTAATCAGAGATAACAAGTATAGCCCTGTCTATATCATCACAGTAAAACTCTTTTCACATATAGCATCCATGAGAGAAAATTAAGAAACTTGGATAATGAAAATGTTTCATTTTATACTCCATTTATGGATAACTTGAAGAATGGTCTTCCCACACAACAGGAATGACTTCCAAGTCATACATAACCTTGAGTCATCTTAAAGCAAAGAGGATCTCTAAGAGTCTGGCAGAAATTCATACAATCATTCATTCAACAAATATTTTTTATGTATCTGATCTATGCCAAGCTTAAGTATAAGAAATGGAAGTACATAGTGAGCAAGGTAGATAAGTTTCCAGTTCTCCTTGAGCTTATATTTTAGTGAGAAAGAAGAGAAAAAAAATAATAAATGAATAGATAAGATGATTTCCATTAGAGATAAGCACTTTAAAAAGTAAAGGGAATTTGATAGAAATAGACTGGAAGTGATAGTAGGGGTGTATTGCTTTGGACGGTACAATCGAAGAAGGCCTTTCTGCAGAGGTGAAATATGAGTTCAGGATAAGCGGAGTCAGTCATGTGAAGTTTAGGGGAAGAGTGACTGAAATAAAGTGAACACAGAACTCAAAAGTGGAAACACAAGAAACAAGGGTAAACTTCACTAGTTGGAGAAATGGCTTGATTGCCTCAGTGGCCAGTACATGAAGGCAGAGGGGCAGCAAATGACTGGAAAAATGAACACAGGCCAAGGATCATATAACTCTGTCTGTAGGCCTTGAAAGAGGTTTGGATTTTATTTTAAGCACAAGTAATCAGGGATACCCTTAAGAACTCAGGAATCATCACCAACAGGATCTCAGAATTGTATGACATTATGTGCACTCAGTTCTATATGCAATATGTCACCTATCATTACTGTTCGTAGGCTGGGTGAGTCAGTATGGTTACTGATTAAGAAAGCAAACTTGGAAATTCAGCAGATAGGAATTTGAATACTGACTTATTTCCTCACTAGGCGTGTATCCTTAAGAAATGACTTAGCCTTTCTAAATCTCAGTTTCCTCTGTAAAATAGATGATAGTAATAGTACTACTTCTGAAGGTTGTTTTAATAATTAAATGAATAATTGCATGAGCCACAGCACTACACATGATACATGGTAAAGAGTCAATAAATATGAATGATTTCATTATTATTATTACAATCAAAATAGGGAAGAGAGGCAAGGCCTAATGTGGCTCCAAACTGTACACTATTCATGATATTTAGAGCATTTGTTTAATGGAATGGGGATTACAAAGTTGTCTCTTTGGTCTTGTAATTTTTCTCATTTGATAAGCAATATAGGTTTTTCACAGCCATTACAAATGCAGAAGCTGTTATAAGGAAAATTCTGCTTTGCATACACACAAAAGGAGTTAGGTAGCTGAATTTTGCATATTCTAAGAGAGCATCCCACCAGGGAAAAATCTTCCTATAAAGTCATAGATTCAGATTAAAGATGTGTCCCAGAAAATTTTCTTTTAGTTAAATGTATAGCTATGTAGATGATGTAATATTATTTTCTTCACATTTCTCCAGTTAGCTAATATAATATTCTGACATTATTATTATTATTTCTTCAGGGAAAATGATCTGATGAACAAGTGTCAGTGTAAAGACAGAGGACTCCTCAATACAGAATTGCTCTTTCCCTCAGGGTGATAGAATGTGAAGAATTTCTCACCTGCCTTTACTTTATCTTTTTGCTATGCTGATGCTATCAGAGTATAATTCTAACACTAATCAAAATATTAAAAATTTTCTGTGATTAAAAAAATTCAGAGAAGTGTGTCTGGGTGGCTCAGTGGGTTAAAGCCTCTGCGTTCAACTTAGGCCATGACCCTGGGGTCCTGGGATCAAGCCCCACATCGGGGGCTCTGCTCAGCGGGGATCCTGCTTCCTCCTCTCTCCTTTCCTGCCTCTCTGCCTACTTATGATCTCTGTCTGTCAAATAAATTAAATCTTTAAAAAAATTTTCAGAGAAAAAAAGGAAAAAATATAAATGTTATTTTTCAATGCCAGCCTTTTATATTATCCCAACAATTTGAATGAAATACGTTTGGTAAATATTCTGGCTAATTCCACTTATAATTATTACCAAAATATTTAAGAGTAAAGTTTCTTTTTTTTCTTTTTTTGTCCTTTTCCCTGCCATTGTCAGTTACAGGACCCATTTCAAAGTATCAGTTTGCTGAAGAAAATATATATTTAAACACACAAATGACTTCTTGGGGTCACTAGTTCTAGAACACTGCTGAACAATGAAATTGCTCCGCTTGCTGGTATATTCACAATGGCAGGAGAAGGGGAACACGATGTTGATGAAGATCATGAAGGTGCTGATAGCAGCTGTCCTCTGTGAAACACTTAATGTGTGTTGGACACTGTAACAGTCATTCTCTGTCTCTCTTTCTTTCTCTTTCTCACTTTCTTCCTGTAAGGCAAACAGGCATCATAATTTGACTTTTAAAAGTGAGCAGACTGAAACTGGTTAAATAGCTTGCCTAAGACCATTTGTTAATAAAGAACAGAGCCACCATCCGTGCCTCGTACCTCCTCCAAAGTTTCTTCTCCTTCTGTATTACCTTTGGTAATAAAGTGATGAGGCAGATTTGTTCAGCTGTCTGTGAATGTATTGATTCTAACTAACATTTTCGTGTTTTATATTTGTAATTAGGTTTCACAGTAACTTTCATGGCTGGTATCTTTGTATCTCCAAAACCTGCCATAATGTACAAACTCCACGTTTTAGTCCCCCTTTTTAAAAAGATTAGCAACAAGTTACAACTTAGTGAATGTCCTCATAACAATCAAAGGGCTGCAGTCTTTATAGATACCATTTACTGCTTTTTCAGAATAGATTCTTTTCCTCCTAACCGCACTGCCATGGGTTGGCAAATTGATTATTCCTAGTTGCAGGTGAGGGTCAAGAAAGTAGGAACCCAACAGTGTTGAGTTGCAGAAGTAAGATTGGACTTCTTTATTTGAATAGTCTTTCTGCTACTTTCACTTTACAAATAACTAAACATAGATGTTCGATACGTGATGACGGTGATGTTAATAAGCCATTCGAACATGTAGAATTCTTGAAGATAATGATTTACTTGAAGAAGCACAAGGTTATTATGAGTTCTGTCACTCACTGAGCTGCTTGAAATGTGGTTATTTGAGCAGTACATTACTCATAAAGATGGAGATGTGGAGAAGAGCAATGATGACAAACACCTAAAAATATTGTATTGAGACACTTTACTTTGAGAAAGTCATTTAATGCCTTCAGTAGCCCTAGATGATAGGCATATTAGGTATATACTCATTCCTGGGGCACAGGAAGTTAAGTAATTTTACAAGATGTCTGGCTTGTAAATGAAGGAGGAAGACTCTGGCCACAAAAAAGTACCTGTTCTTAACAACTACACATAGGATTTCACAACAGTTAAACAGAAATATATATGAAACACTTAAAAGTTAACACTGCTTAAACTCTCCATTAGTAGTTGTTAATATTACTGTTGTTTAGCTATTATTATTTTAATGTGTTTATATAAAATTTTTTATTGTGGGTTTAAAGGATTCTTTTCCTCTTATTTTAATTATACATAAAGAAATGTCCCCGAATATTTAAAGATGTAAATGATTTTGCATAATATCAGTCTTTCTTATTTCTAGCCAGCTTTTTTTTTTTTTTTTTTTTTTTTTTTTTTTTTTTTTTTTTTTTTTTTTTTTTTTTTTTTTCAGATTTTGAAGTGACTCACTTTTTATTTAACAAAATATTTACTACTCTGAAATAAATTCCATTAGTAAGAATGATGATGTTTTTTTAAAAAAAAAGACCATGAAAATGCAAGCTGCTTTTTTTATTAAATGTTGATGTGATTTTTATATATTCTAATGCATATCACTTAGATCTCTAGAAGGGATGTGTATTATTGATTTTAAAGATAAAAAGCCCCAGTGGAGAAGAGATAAGCTTACACTGTGTAAAACACAGTTAACACTACCATGGAATAAATAAAAGGCCAGAGCACAAGGCACCAAAAAATCAAAACAAAACAAAACAAAACAAAACAAACCTCCTTCATAACTACCTGGTATTTCTACCATTTCCCTTATTCTGTTTATTGAGTTGGAAGGTACTCGTTCAGGAATTTCAGGTTTGTAGAGATTTTGGAAAAGTACTTGAAATTCTACTTCTTCTTCTTTTTTTTTTTAAATTTCCACCATAACCACTTTGTATTAAAGGCAGGCATGCAAACATGCAGGAAAATTGTAGGTCTTCTTGAACTTTGAGACATCCATTTTGGCAAAGTGGGAGGCACACGTTTTGGATAAATTTGTATGTACCCCCCTTCCATTTGGGTGCTTAGTCTGAACTGCCAAACTTCAGAATTTTCACATTTTTAATATACCAAGGTGGGTTCAAACAGCCCATTAGTATAAGGCGTATTTTTGAAACTGTTGACATTTGGCTACTGTTCTTTCATCCACTGTTCTGTAGTCTTGACAGAAACTTGGTTTAACTTGCGGAGAGAGAGTGAAAGACAGAGAAAGGTGTCTATATGAAGTGCCCCGGAGAGAAGCAGAACTCCTGCAAGGCAACATGTAGGCATCAAGTGTGACACTGTATTAACCTTTTTAATGGACATATGTAATAAAGTGACATGTAAATGGAGCACAAGGGGAGATATGACACTATATCTGGAAAAGGATAAAACAGTTGGTTGAATACTGGGCTATTATAGCAGTTTGCAAACCTTGGATAAACTCAGTCAGTGGTTGTATAATTGGTTATTCAATCCCGACCCTTGTTCACAGCTCAAAGCCAGGAACACTGAGACCTGTTGCCAATTTGAGTGAATATAGTGACTGTACTCGGCCGGGGCCTAACATTGGAGCCAGGCCTTTTCCTGTGGGCTGCTTTCCACCATGTCTGGGACTGGCTCAGTGACAGTGGGTCTTTTGTTGTGAAAGGCTGGCTGGTACTCCCCTCCTTTGCAAAATGTCTAACAGCTACACAAATATAAGAAAATAGGAAAAGGGACTTACTGTAGCTTTTCTCTTAGTAAGTTAATGTGAAGTTATTAGTTTTCCTTTCTTTATTTTTCTTTTCCTTTTTTCTTCTTCTTTTTTTTTTTTTTTTTCATTTTTTCTTTTTTTTTTTTCTTTGCTCCTTTTTGGGGAAAGTCTGAGTGAAGTAAATCAACTGAAAGAGTGCTTTAAAAGCCTGCTTCTAGATAAGAATTGAATCTTGGTAGTTCTTGATTAGAATATGATATATATGGATAAATTTATAGTAATTGGAATCACAAAAATGGGTTTCTGGATATTTTTACTTCTCCTCCTCTCTCCTGTGAACCTTCATGTACTGAGAA